>NC_134688.1:77578239-82690739 GCF_050947455.1 Rhinoderma darwinii
TTAGGCCGAATTTAGAAGAACGTGATATACACCGGCAGTCACACGGACGCATGTATTTCAATAGGGCCGTTCACACAGCCTTTGATTCAACAGTCCGTGTGGAGGGTCCGTTGAAATATAGGACATGTCCTATTTTGTTCTGTATTCAAGGATCCCTCAATAGACTCAAGTCTATGGGGATCAGTGAAAATGGGACCTGCACGGGGGCAACTCGGATCTGAAAAACAGCTGTTTTTCCTGTCCGAGTTTCCCCACGTTCGTCTGAATTTGGCCTTACTTTTACATGACGTTGCTGCTAGTAGTGGATTGCAGTACTCACCGCTGGCTTTGAAATGTTGGAAAGTTGCGCTTCTAAGGCTTTTGTCTCTTCATCTTTTTCTACAGTGGAAATAAATACAAAATGCTATTAATTTAATTTGCTATCAATTTATTTCTTTAGGAGCAACATGTACTAAATTGTAAAAAATAAATAAATTAAAAAAAACTAATTTGAATTAGGATCTAAGTGAACCGAATCAGAGGAGCTTTCCCATGGGGCTCCGACTGCTGGGACCTCCCCGCCCCCATTCCTTATTAGAGAACTTGGCTGTTACAGTATCTCCTATACACTTGTATGTAACAGTCCATGCTAAGCCATCACCCCATACAACTCCACCCCACTGTGCCCATCCATGGAATCCCCCTGTTCTAGTGATTAGTGGGGATCTTAACGGCCAGATCCCCAACGATCTAACATTTATGACCTATTCTATGGATGAGAGATACATTTTATTCCTGGACGAACCCCTTTTAATATACAAAGTTTAGAACGCACAGTAGAGTAAAGACTAAATTAAAGAAATGATAAGGTACTGACTACATGTAATGAATACATCGTCATATACATGTTTTATTACATAGATGCTGCATTAATCACAGTGTAGGATTTGTGGGCTGTTGCTGCTAGGTTACAGGCTTTAATGGTACGCAAAGTATTTTCTACATTTCCAACTTCTAGGAAGAAGTTGTTCACTTGGCAGAATGTACATCGGCACTTTACTTGTTATGCTGGTTAGACTAAGCCCAATCCCCAGTTACTTCCACTGGCCTTGAGCTGTAGAAGGCGATGCACCTCTCATAGTTTTTTTTGCTGTAGGCAGTCAAGAATTTACAAAAAGCACTTGTATGGTTTATCTGCTCTCCGCTCTCCACATTGGAGGGGAGGGGGAAGAGAAGCTTCATTTCAAGAGCAGTCTGCTTGCTATGCCCCAATTGATAGTGTCCTGCTTCATATCATATGGATGCTGGAGCAGTGAGAGTCCCCAACCGGAGAGCGAGGTCACTTTTCTCTTACAGCTTGGTCTTATTGATCGTGAAGTATTGGCAGTCAACATCCCTATACTTTATGCCCTCTGTTCACATCACGTTTGAGCCTTTTGTTAGACGTATACCTATTGTCATATGTATACCTCTGACGGAAGGCCCTGATGTATGCCACTGTATAGGCATACAGTGCTATGTGTCACCCATTGGCGCTCATGTTATAACAACGTATGCTTTTTTACGGGATGCTTCTGCATAGAAAAGCATAGTATAATATGATTTTCTATAAAGCAACAAAAAAGGTACAGTGATGAATACAAGTGCGACAGAGGCCAAAAGGACACTCTTTTGGCCTCCGTCGGGTGAATGGGAGCCTATGAATTCATTAAATAAATATATGCTGAAAGCTTTCCCGGTGTGTACGTTAAACATATACTGCAGTCACAGTGTGAACATAGCCATACTGATATACAAAGAGAGGAGGAAGCTGGCCTGAAAAATCTTCTGTGCTGCAACTCAGACTCCTGTCTCATTCCAGACTGATGCTGGAGGGATGAACACAATCTCATAGCAGAAGTGCAAGGCTGAGACTATATATCATGGCTTCTACGTTAACTGCTATGTGAGGTTTTATTGCCTTGTGTATCTTCTCTACCTCCCCCGCTCTCTACATGCGAGAGTTGAGGAGAGAGACGACACTGAGAAACAATTTTTGGAACGTCATCTCTGCTCTATGTATAAATGTCAGACGCCGACTATACCCGACTCCTAACTCCTCATCACCCTGGAGTAAAGAAAGTCGCTGTAGAAAAACTTGATGTAAGATCGGTTTCTCCGTTGTAAACAGTAGATCAGGGCGCACCATAAGTGAAACATTGGGGAGAAGGGCAAAATGTAAATATAGGGATACTCAAAATTCAAGGAGTGGGCGATATTTCGCCGTTATCGGATATCTTTGATGAAAAATACCACCGGCTAATAAACGGCCGTTGCAGCGAGCACCGATCAAGACATTGTTGATCGGCGCTAGTTTGCTCCAGTCACACGGCGCTATGGATGGGGACGAGCAGTAATTACTCCGATAGCTCGTCCCCATACATTATTATCATGTCGGCAGCGCATATCCCTGTTTACATAGGGAGATGTGCTGCCGACAATGATATTTCACTTTTTTTTTTTAAACGATACGACCTGCAGATGATCCAGCGTTTGCTCGTTCATCTGCCGATCGTTCCCGTTTACACTGGGCACGCTCGTCTGGCCGATAATCTTCCAGTGTAAAACCCCCTTTAGTCTCACTAGCTTGTAATACGCCCTGTATAGTGAGATATAGAATTATATGACCCACTTTAAAATAGGGCATATGGGTCATCTTTTTGTCACAAACAACTATCCAGCATTTATTTTAGAGTGGACCTGTCACCTCTCTGGACACGCCTCTTTTAGTAAATATTTATATTTCTCACGAAATAACAATTCTGGAGCATCTTTTCTTAGATCTCTGCATTGTGCCGTTCCTCTGTTATTCCTTCTAGAAATTTATAAATAAACAACTGGATGTTATCATTCCCCTTATCAAAGGGGTGTGTCCCTACACAGTCTGAAATGGTAAGCGCTGATTGGACAGTGTCAGACTGTGTAAGGATACATCCCAACTAGTAACACCCATTAGTCAATTTATTCGTCAATTTTTATGAGGGATAACAGAGAAACGACACAATGCAGTGCTCTAAGAAAATGTGTTTCAGAATTATTACATGGGGAATACAAGTATTAACTAAAACAGACATGTCAGGAACAGGGCCGGCGTCAGCATCCAGCGAACCCGGGCCCACTACCCTTGGGGGGGCCCACTCGGCCGCCGACGCTGCCGTTGTCACGGCATCACTGTCCATATATGGGCAGGGATGTCAGGTGGTGTTCCAGGCAGAGCGCTAGAAGTGGCTCAGCTCCGGTACTCTGTCTCTGGGGAAGTCCCTGACATCACTGTCCATATATGGACAGTGTTGTCAGGAGCAGAGCAGTGTCCCAGGCAGAGTACTAGTAGCACTCTGCCCGGGACTTTGGCTCTGAGGTTACCCCTGACATCACTAGCCGTATATGGACAGTGATGTCAGGGGGTTCCCCTGAGCCAGAGTACCAGAGCAGAGCCTTTACTAGCGCTCTGCCCGGGACTTCAGCTCTGCTCCGGACATCACTTTCCATATATGGACAGTGATGTCAGGAGCAGAGCAGGAGTCCCAGGCAGAGTGCTAGTAGTGCTCCACCCAGTACTATGGCTCTGGGGTTGCCTCTGACAAGACTGTCCATATATGGACAGTGACGTCAGGGGTATCTCCTGAAGTGGAATCTCTAGCCAGAGCATCGGTAATGCTCTGGCTGGGGATTCCACTCCTAGAGGGAATCCCAAAGGCGCTACCTGCAGGGAGGGGGGCTGTTTGGCACTACCATGGAGGTTGGGGCTGTGTGGCACTACCATGGAGGAGGGGCAGCTGCGTGGCACTACCATGGAGGAGGGGCAGCTGCGTGGCACTACCATGGAGGAGGGGCAGCTGTGTGGCACTACCTGGGAGGGGCAGCTGCGTGGCACTACCTGGGAGGGGCGGGCTGCGTGGCACCACCTGGGAGGAGGGGGCTGCGTGGCACCACTTGGGAGGAGGGGGCTGTGTGGCACCACCTGGGAGGAGGGGGCTGTGTGGCACCACCTGGGAGGAGGGGGCTGTGTGGCACCACCTGGGAGGAGGGGGCTGTGTGGCACCACCTGGGAGGAGGGGGCTGTGTGGCACCACCTGGGAGGAGGGGGCTGTGTGGCACCACCTGGGAGGAGGGGGCTGTGTGGCACCACCTGGGAGGAGGGGGCTGTGTGGCACCACCTGGGAGGAGGGGGCTGTGTGGCACCACCTGGGAGGAGGGGGCTGTGTGGCACCACCTGGGAGGAGGGGGCTGTGTGGCACCACCTGGGAGGAGGGGGCTGTGTGGCACCACCTGGGAGGAGGGGGCTGTGTGGCACCACCTGGGAGGAGGGGGCTGTGTGGCACCACCTGGGAGGAGGGGGCTGTGTGGCACCACCTGGGAGGAGGGGGCTGTGTGGCACCACCTGGGAGGAGGGGGCTGTGTGGCACCACCTGGGAGGAGGGGGCTGTGTGGCACCACCTGGGAGGAGGGGGCTGTGTGGCACCACCTGGGAGGAGGGGGCTGTGTGGCACCACCTGGGAGGAGGGGGCTGTGTGGCCCTACCTGGGAGGAGGGGGCTGTGTGGCCCTACCTGGGAGGAGGGGGCTGTGTGGCACTACCTGAGAGGAGGGGGCTGTGTGGCACTACCTGGGAGGAGGGGGCTGTGTGGCACTACCTGGGAGGTGGGGGCTGTGTGGCACTACCTGGGAGGTGGGGGCTGTGTGGCACTACCTGGGAGGTGGGGGCTGTGTGGCACTACCCGGGAGGTGGGGGCTGTGTGGCACTACCCGGGAGGTGGGGGCTGTGTGGCACTACTCGGGAGGTGGGGGCTGTGTGGCACTACTCGGGAGGTGGGGGCTGTGTGGCACTACTCGGGAGGTGGGGGCTGTGTGGCACTACTCAGGAGGTGGGGGCTGTGTGGCACTACCCAGGAGGTGGGGGCTGTGTGGCACTCTCTACAGAGGGCACAAAATGTATGGGAATACAAACTGGGGGGCCTAACATCTATATATGACGGCATAAAGAGGGCCTACCGTCTGTATGGGGGCAAAAATTGACGTTTACTGCCGCCGTGAGTTCCCCCACAAAGGGGCCTACTAAGTCTGTGTCGCCCAAGGGCCCACATAAACCTGGAGCTGGCCGTCTATATTATTTTTGTACTCACATTAATGCCCGTTGCATGTGACAGTGTGCCACTTGGGTCGTTTTTCACAGCATCCGATCGTTTTCATGGACCCATTCACTTTAGGGGGTGAATCGGGTCCGTGAAAACCGACCCAACTTTCCCATCCGTTGGAAAGATAAGACATGTCCTATTTTTCCACGGATCACGGACGGGACTCGGCCGGCACACACAGTCATGTGTATTAGGCATAATAGTATAATAATAAAAGTTAAATTTTATGTCACACCCTCTATTCCCTTCCATGTAGCTCAATTATTACGTGATATACACCTACGTATGACATCATCATACAAGTCAGATGAGAGGTTCCACCCATCACCATTTGGATAGACACATCTCAATATCAATATATTTCTCTGATAAGGATCACATGTGTAGACCACTTCTGTGAATAAGCTCATGTGAAGAGGTGCGATAAACATGAAACATGTGCGGTCTTCTATTCATGATACACATACGACAGCTCTGGACAATCATTTCACCCAGCATTTAGTTTATTAAACGACATGCTTCAATTGACATAAAATTTTAGAAAAAAAAACTCGCAAGAAAACGCGACAAAACTTGCACATATAAATTCTTACTGAGAATTTGAATTGTTCAAAAATTTGGCTACACTAAACAGAAAAGTCTGAGACTTCCTCGCATTCATCCAAAAAATGGATTGCACCAGTACAAAAATGTAAAAAAAAAAATCGCTGTAAACTAAGTAAAGATGTTGTCCAAGATTAGAAAAATAGGTCTGATTTTTGTTTCCCCTAAACACAGCGCCACTCTTTTTAATGGGCAGTGTCTGGTATTTTAGCTTAGCCGCATTCACTTGAGGATGAGCTGCAATACCAGACGCAGTCCATGAACAAGAGTAGCATGTATTCTGGAAAAAAAGCAGACCCTTTTTTCCAGATCGTGGACAACCCCATTAAAAACAATACATTTCGTTAGGTTTTCCCCTTTACTGGTACATCATTTTTACCAGATTTTTATTGACCACAATTACCTTGCATTTCTGTTTCTACCTGGAATGAATTTTTTCCTTTCTGTTTGTTCTTAGATTGTCCTGTATTTAACCCCAGACTATTCTGCCCTTTAATAATTCCATTAGATTCATTTATCGGAGATGTGCTTTTCTTGGGTGAAAAAGGAGGGCTATTCAGCTTGTCTTTCTGTGCACCATGTCTATCTTTCAACTTCTTCTGCAATCGTTCGTGGATTTTACTTGATCTCTCATCCCTAAGTCCGGACCTCCCATGAGTAGAAAGAGCATCTAAAAGATTAACACGAGAAAAACATTCGAAAAAATTAACAAATTTTTTTTCTTTTTTTTAAAGTGTATGGATTTGATCATGTACATTTAAATAAGAAATAAGTCATACTATAAATTCGTATTTCAAGCCAATATAAAAACCATCTAAGAGAGGAATCTCTATGTATAAATAAAGGATATACCGTGACTATAAAGTCATCAAAATGCCGCTTACAATCCATACAAATTCCTTGAGGACCCAGAAAATATTGGCTTAAAGGGGTTGTTTTCCCCCAACAATACCAAATGATCGCCACACGTCTGGCTGATGGAACCACCCAGTTGTCCACTGGTATTGCTGGGGGAAGTTTTAACTGCCCACACATTTTCCCTGGTTGGGGCTCCTGCAGGAGAAATATAGTACTCCATGGTGCCTATTCAGATGAATGGGTGACCATGCAATACAGTGGTTTCCAAAAACCTTTAGTCTAACTAGAGACCCCACAGAGGAACCATACTGATGACACGCCGTCAGACCACTGTGGTCAGGTGACGAGTCGTCAGTATGGATGATACAACAGCACGTGAAGAATACAGTAAGGATAAGCAAAGATTGTGGTGCCGTAACACAGTGGGACACGTGCCGGTATGTAATTGCAGTGCAGAAGACGCCGTATTTCTCAATTGAGTCAATATATGAATATTAATGAGCTGCATTTGTGGAAATCAGCCATTAAGGAATCAGTCTGTGGAGACCATAACCTCTGGGGTTCCCGTATACGAGGACCATATGTCTATAGGATATAATTTTAAAAAAAGCTTTAGACTGTAAAAATGTGGAGGGGCAAAAACAAAAATAATAGACTACCCCTTTAAACCTTTCTTGCCGAATCCATTTTTTGGATTTTGACTTTCGTTTTTTCCTCCCCACCTTCCAAAAGCCATAACTTTTTGTTATTTTTCCCTCAATATTGCCTTGTTTTTTGAAGGACGAGTTGTAGATTTTCACGGCACCATTTATTGTACCATATAATTTTGGGGGAAACTGGACAAAAATATTTGTGGGATTTGCCCATTAGGCCTCTGACATGGCCTAATAGGCAGTTGCTGAAGGCAGACCTGGGGGGCCTTTGATAGCGACATCTAATGGGTTAATCTACCGGAATCGGAGAGTGCTTAGATTCCGGCAGTTGTGGCAGGAGCTAGGCTGTGTATAACAGCCGTGCTCCTGCCGCTGATCGCGTGGGTACAATGGTAGTACCTGCGCAATCAGAGGACCGATTGATCCGTCCTTATGCGGGAACTAGCTCTTGCATAGGACGGATATATCCGTCCTTCATCGTAAAGTGGTCAAACAGGACACCAGATGACACAATCACTATAAGTAGTTTCATCTGGGTAGTGGGGTTGATAATCAAATGAGCAAACGCTAATAAAAACATATACTAATATGGAGGCATCAAGTGTTAGAGGTAAAAATACAATTCAAATAAATGCACGTCAGAAAAATTTGTTAGAGGATTGGTTTAACTTCTTTACAGTTTATTTGTTTTGCCTAAGTTGCATCTTCTTTTTGCCACAAATAACTTTAGACACATTTATCAATTCAATGCACCAGAAAAAATAAAAAATGCTTTGGACTTGGCCAACAAGTGGGTGTGGCTTATGAAGAACAGGGCGTGGCTTACCAGTGGCAGGTGTGGCCTATGATGCAACAAATTCTACCAAAATTTTGGTGCAAATAAAAAAAAAAAGTGGTCTAAAGTAAGTCAAACAAGAGGTAGTATAAAGTTTGTCTTTATAGATGCGCCAAATTTATCATCATCATCATGAGCCACTGTGATAAATTTTCTGCATCTAGTCTAGTTCTTAGCGGCCTGAATTGAAGACCGTATTAGTAAATCTACCCTACAGAGCTTACAGGTTTTGTGACTTTTTAGGTACTACAGTAAAATGGCACGTAAACCAACCAGAAAGGGAAACATTTTTATCAAAATACGTAATGTATAATAAAAATGTGGAGAAATCAAATAAAATTCAATAGAAATGGAACTTAAAAAAAAAATAAAAATTCTGGGGCAACACTAATCTACATTAAATATATTTACATGGTCACTTTCATATTGGATTGTTCCAATGGAATATGTTCAGATATAGATTTTTAGATATTAATTTGCTACAAACATATAAAATGCACTAATAAGTAAATATAAAGCTAAAGTACTTACCCAAATCTCCATATACCTGTGAAGGGTGATACTGAGGGGTGTATGGAGAGGTCATATCTCCTGCTCCACTGACCGCCGAGTAAATGTGGCGATGAGGTGGAGGCATCATAGCAGGAAGGGGTATAAAACCTGACAGAGGGGGAGGTGGCCGATGTATGACCGGATGACCACTCGTGTGGAACTCTGGTGGCTGTGGAACAACTACAACTCTCCGCACACCATTGTCTTCAATCACCTGGGAGAAATCAAGATGCACAAAGTAAGCCACACCTTTGCACTCTAAAGTGTAGACTAAAGATCCTCTACCTGAGGCGGCAAGCCACTGTGGTCACCGTGCAGAAGAGAACTGCGAAGCAAAACTGCACATGGTTCTTACCTCCAATTGCTGCAGTTTTGCAATGCAGTTTTTGGATGCGCAGCCTGCACCTGTGAGGCACATGTTTCAATGTGCGTCCACTGTACAAGCTGAGAAAAAACACTTTGAGAAAAAAACCAACAAACACTTTGCGGAAACTCAGCAAATCACAGTAAAACCTTGCGTGGCTTTGCTGTTTGGCAACTACCGCCCTTTACACACCCAAATATTGCATAAAGTAAAAAAAACAAACATATCAATTAAAAGTAAACCATGCACTAACAACATCTTTAAAACCTTAATCTTATAAATTTTATTTAATAGAAGTATGTGTCCCCACAACAATAAAAGTATAAAATAAGACCTCAGAAAAACCTTGTGAATAGAGCCTGGGAGTCCTTATGGCTGCCTATTGACTACTGACCCGTCATACAGTTTTCCATAGGAATCAAACAACAAAAAAAAATCTCTGTATGCCTCCACCTGAAGGCAGAATAAACAGTTATAGGTTGTAGAAGCCCCAAAGCGGTGGTAACTGTATTGTGGCTTCCACTAGGTATGGCTCGGTTTCCTACTACTGTACAGTATACTGAAAAGTTACATTTTGTGAATAATGGTATAAGCCTAACCCTACAAGCATATGAAGAAAAATCTTTCACAAAGGAAAGATTTTCTTTTCTACCTTATGCTGGCTGTAATCTTGTTTTGGAAAAAAAAGTAGCAATTAGATGGTTTCTTGAACTGCATCAAGTTCTACAATTTGTCATGATACCAATTCAATAGAATCTCGCGCCATCCAGAAAGAAAAAATTATATGTTAAACGTATATGTTTTATTTAACATGTGAGTCTATGGACGATGTATGGCTTCTCTTAGAGGCATCCATCACAGCTATCGAGTAAAAAAAAATACATGTTAAATGTATAATTTTTTTTTATTTTTTTTTTACATGGGAGTCTTTAGGCGACAGACAGCTAATGGATGGCATCCATCAGAGGTATTAGTTTTTTTTTTCATGTTTGTTTATCTCGTGCCACAAATCTCGGGAAATGTTCGGTTTACAGAGAAGTCAAAGAAGAACTACAGTAAAGTCTTTCCCGCACCTTCAATGAAAATTTGTGTGGTTGTGTCAAAAAGGTTTCACTGCGTTTGTTTAAAGAGGCTCTGTCACCAGATTTTGCAACCCCTATGTGCTATTGCAGCAGATATGCGCTGCAATGTAGATTACAGTAACGTTTTTATTTTTTAAAAACGAGCATTTTTGGCCAAGTTATGACCATTTTCGTATTTATGCAAATGAGGCTTGCAAAAGTACAACTGGGCGTGTAGAAAAGTAAAAGTACAACTGGGCGTGTATTATGTGCGTACATCGGGGTGTGTTTACTACTTTTACTAGCTGGGCGTTGTGTATAGAAGTGTCATCCTCTTCTCTTCACAACGCCCAGCTTCTGGCAGTGCAGCACTGTGACGTCACTCACAGGTCCTGCATCGTGTCGGCACCAGAGGCTACACTTGATTCTGCAGCAGCATCAGCATTTGCAGGTAAGTAGCTACATCGACTTACCTGCAAACGCCGATGCTGCTGCAGAATCATCTGTAGCCTCTGGTGCCGACACGATGCAGGACCTGTGAGTGACGTCACAGTGCTGCACTGCCAGAAGCTGGGCGTTGTGAAGAGAAGAGGATGACACTTCTATACACAACGCCCAGCTAGTAAAAGTAGTAAACACACCCCGATGTACGCACATAATACACGCCCAGTTGTACTTTTACTTTTCTACACGCCCAGTTGTACTTTTGCAAGCCTCATTTGCATAAATACGAAAATGGTCATAACTTGGCCAAAAATGCTCGTTTTTTAAAAATAAAAACGTTACTGTAATCTACATTGCAGCGCCGATCTGCTGCAATAGCAGATAGGGGCTGCAAAATCTGGTGACAGAGCCTCTTTAAACACTTTGCACAGATGTGTCTTTTCTTGAAGAAGCTCTCTGGTAAATCCCACCCCACCATTAGTAAAGTAAGTTAGGTAGAAGGTAGTCAAAGTAATCTTGATACCGGTGGCATTGCTGTAAAAGTTTTTAGCTCCATTCCGGCCTGCCCTTAAATCACGTAACACGCACTCTGACTCTGGATCCTACAGCGTCTGCTGTGTGGATCGGAGATCAGTCTCCATGCAAGCCTACAGTATAAAACGGACATCGAGGCTCTCAGCATGGATAGACTGACTTCCGGTCCACAATGAAGATGCTGTTTATTTGGAGGGTCATAGTGCGCCCTGAATGGAGCGGATAAATTTACAATAAAGCCACCGGTAACAGAATTATTTTGACTACCTTTTACCTAACTTACTTTACAAACAAGGGGTGAGGGGTTTAGCAGAGTGCTTCTTCTTTGCATAATATATGGCGAAAATGAATATCTATCACAGGAAATCTGGTCTAGGTAAGGGGGTGGTCTTCTTAGAGAGGGTTTTTTGGGGGAGGTTACAATGTAATTACTTCCTTAAAGAGGCTCTGTCACCAGATTATAAGTGCCCTATCTCCTACATAATCTGATCGGCGCTGTAATGTAGATAACAGCAGTGGTTTTTATTTTGAAGAACGATCATTTTTGAGCAAGTTTAGATTTATGCAAATTAGTTTCTTAATGACCAATTTGGCGTGTTTTTACTTTTTACCAACTGGGCGTTGTACAGAGGAGTGTATGACGCTGACCAATCAGTAACCAATCAGCGTCATACACTTCTCATTGTTCCAGCGTGATTGTGCAGTGAAAGAAGCTGGTCTGGAACAATGAGAAGTGTATGACGCCGATTGGTCACTGATTTGTCAGCGTCATACACTCCTCTGTACAACGCCCAGTTGGTAAAAAGTAAAAACACGCCCAATTGGTCATTAAGAAACTAATTAGCATAAATCTAAAATTGCTCATAACTTGCTCAAAAATGATCGTTTTTCAAAATAAAAACCACTGTTATCTACATTACAGCGCCGATCACATTATGTAGGAGATATTATTACGGGTATATCATGGGGTCTTTGCGGATATCTAGGACTTTTAGGTTTCTTAGTATACAGTATGAGCCCCCTCAAATTACTATGCTCAGTATTTGGATGCACAGTTTCACCACAACGAAGGCCAGATACTAAACTACACTTCTCAACACATGTGGATGAAAAATATACTGCAGGGTATAAGTTTTGTTTTTTACAACAGAGCTAAATGGCAGACATATATAACTGTATAGGCATACATTTGCATATCAGGGGTGGCACCGTTGAAACATGTATACCACACGTAGTGCCCAAACCTGGTGTGGATAGAATCTTGTGCAGTTCTCTTGGAGAACATGTGCTAAGATTAAGTGGTTTTGATTTTTTTCTCTTCACAACTGTTGAACCTAATTGAAAGAGGATTTATATCTGCAATAAAAAAAATCTTCAATATGTATACTGATCCCTAGAGTTCTATGATTTCCAAACGTGAGAACAGTAAATGGTGGCATCTCTAGCTCCTATAGGGCTATTTTTTTTCCAGCCTCCTTGAAGTATAAATCTGCCAAGATACTTTGGTAAACCCTACAATTCCATTGCTACGGAGAATTGCTGTTCAGGGGCCAATCCACCCCTCCCCCTAAAAAGTGACTATACTATAAGAGCGCATTCTCTGCTGTCACATAAAAAAGCCCAAAAGGAGGAAACAGCTGAATAGAATTTGAAGGGAACGGTACAACTTAAGAGCTTATATATTATATTTATTAACTGGTGTATTTTTATTCCAGGCGGTAACCTGTCGCTAGGTTTGCAGCCACTAAACCACCAGCATGCCGTTATGCAGCTAGGGTTTAGTGTTCCAAACCCGACCACATCAAAAATGGCCGTTTTGGGTATAGTTAGTAAAGTAAGTCACAATTTCCCGAGATGAGCCTGGGAGTGGTATCAGGCGCATGCGCATTCCGGACTTGAAGCAGAGGACAGTACACTGCACATGCGCAGTGAAGCATGTGCCAGATGCTGCCGGACTCCTCTTGGTAAGTTATAATTTACTTTGCTAACTATTCCAGAAATGTCCATTTTAGAAGTAGGCAGGTTTGGCACACTAAACCCCAGCTACATCACAGCACGTTGGTGGTTTATGGCTCTTTTACACGGGCCAATTATATGGCAAACGAGCGCTCACAGAACGCTCATTCCCGATCATTGCCCTGTGTAAACGCTCGATCATCGGTGGATTGTATGATTTATGCAGCCTAAAATGTTACCGTTGTCGGCAGCACATCTCCCTGTGCAAAGAGGGAGACGTGCTGCCGTCATGATAGAAATGTATAGAGACGAACGATCATAGTAACGTTCGCTCATCCCCATGCATTGTTCCTTGTGAAAGGAGCAAACGAGCACCAATGATCGATCGATCTCATTGATCGGCGCTCGTTTACACGGCCCACGTCGGGACATGTAAGGGGACCCTTAGTGGCTCCAAACGTACAGACAGGTTCCCTTTAAACTCCAGCAAGAAACAGGGCTTGTTCTGTATCAATGTTAATGGACGTCTGTTGTTTTAAGGCACGGCACAGTTCAGTATACTGTACTCCTGGTGATAGCGCTTTTCCTGATATATGATAAGGACTGTCATGTGAATATTCAGAGTGCATAGGATAGAAAACTGACGGAACTATTCTAACCCTGTTTACATCCTTCAATATGTGGATTACCTATAATCCCAAAAATGACCAATGCCCTATGTAGCCACACATTTAATGCCACATGTTCAATCGAAGGTATGGGCTGTAGATACACCCTCCACTTTTAAAGTAGGATATTTGGAAAATGCAGAAGCTTTCATTACATGGGTTACGGGTTTCCTATGTAGGTATATCAGCATACTCTCCTGTTAAAAATTAACTAAAGTGTCTATGTCGACAGATCAAAGGTTATGGTGCCAGGCAACAGTCATGACAGGGGAAATACATCATTATATTTCACCTCAGCACATGTATCAAAGGAATAGCTCATAATAGAATATGACCTTATTCCATACAAAATGTAGAATGCCAAGTATCCATATCTGTGGTAAAAGTATATTTCCAGCTACTTATTCATTTTTTTGGGCTTAGCGGTCTCTCAGTGTGTAAATTAATGTACTATATTTAAAAATAAATAAATACATGTATTAACATATTTTATAGGTAAATGATCGAGCCTTCTATTTAAACAGCATCTGTCACCACCTTTTTGCTGCCCTCACTGCGCTCAGCTATCTCCGTCAGTTCCATAGAGAATGAATGGAGCGGCAGCGGACATGCATGGCTGCCGCTCCACTCAAAGAGGGGACTTTGGTTCCCCGTTTTTATGATCGGTGGAGGTCCCAGTAATCAACACATCTCCTATGCTCTGGAAAGATAATACGTTTTTATGGTGGGAGAAGCCCTTTAGGCTCTGACATGACAGGGCCATTGAGCTGTGGAAAAGGGGGATAGATTTCATCACATTTGAGAGGGTACATTTTTTTTCTGAGGTGCTTCCCAATACGTGAGGACAAATGAGACTTTAATGCTGTTGCTTGACCCTAGGATCGAGCTGCTAGTTTAGTAAGTGTTGTACGTGTTCTTGTGAGTGAAAAGAGGATCACAGCCCAAGGACCATAAAGATTTTAACATTTCTCTAGAAGGAAATACACACCTGCTGAGCATATCCGGGAGGCACATAGATTGGAGGAACTGAGCCATTTGGGGACATCATAGGGACCTGAGCAGGACCTGCACGAGAATTGCATACAATTTATTAAGAAGACTGGACAGACATCATAAAACTACTAACAATATTTCCATAAATATCAGAATGAGGAAATGTGCAAATGGAAAAAAGTCTAGAGCGAGAAGGAAAACGGACAACCTGTCTATAGAAAGAGCATTAGACACGTAATTCAGTGTGTAAACGTTAACAGCCAAGGAAAGCAACAAGGAAAATGCAAAGTACATATAGACTATACACTAGAATGAAAACAAACGTCTATATCTGACTACATATATTTCTAATACATTCTGTGTGAAAAGTCAATATATGGATGATCCCCCCCCCCCTATTTTATAGATGAGATTGCATAAACCGTGCCCCCCACTTCTCCTGTAAAGTCATCCCCAAGATCGGGTAATGAATTCTAGCAGAAGACGTACTCCGTTCATTGATCTAGATTTATAGTAAAATATAGGATATGCAGATGACAGCTGTGTCATAGACGGACTGGTAAAACATAGATCATCATGACAATAACAATCTATTAAACTATTAACATTAGGAATACATGTAAAAGATGCAGATTAGACAGACAACAAACATTGCCAATGTTTTCTGTAGCAGCTGGTTCATTTATGGCGGCTCTGAAAGGGTTACACAGGACCTGTCATTACAATGGTATGACAGCTAGCTTGCTGCAGCCAGGGGTGAGACCTGACATTTAGCTGGATTTGTTAACTCTGCGCTGCAGACATGATGCAAACAATGTCATTTTTTTCTATTTAAATTAAATTCACAACGGTAGAGAACGGAGTGATTCAGCAATCGGGTGGTGAGTCAGAAGCTTCAGTACAATGCAAGCAGCACATCATAGCCAATGGCTCCTGATCATTTCCTAACAGCTGGTGTCTGCATTGTCACCAAACGTGCCAGATCCCCTCATCCACACAAATCTGTACACAAAGCGAGGGATGCCAGTCCCTCCCAACATATGGAGGCATAGAAGGCATGTGCAGTCATTGTGGATGTGAAGTTCTGGCTGATGCATACGTGTGTGTGTGTAAACATAGTCTGCAGTCCTTACCACTCATGTCTGTAACCAGAACAGATAAAAGAAGAGCCAGATCCAGGGTGTGCAGCACACACAGGCACTTAGCAGGCACTGTGGGATACAGGAAACTGAGCCAGCATACCACATGACCTGGTCACATGACAATCTGTAAGCCAGGATGTGTACAACGTTTATGTATGTATGTATGTATGTATGTGTGTGTGTGTGTGTGTGTGTGTATGTATGTATGTATGTATGTATATTATACATACATATACACACACACACACACACACACACACATATATATTTATATATACACACACATATATATATACATACACACACACACACACACACACACACTATGTGTGCGTATATATATATATATACACATATAAACACACACACACACACACACACTGTGTGTATATATGTGTGTGTGTATATATATATATATATATACATATATATATATATATATATATATATATATACACATACACGATATGGAAACATTGTTTTTTTTGTTTTGTTTCTTAACGAATGAGTTAGAAAACCTAATGAGGTACAATCGGGGACGACTATAAAATACAGACATGGAATACGGCACATACAGTCCCATAGTGAATGCGAACGGGGCCCGTTCCAGCCACTATGCTGTACGGCGTCTGTGTGGGAACGGCGCATGCGCCGCTCCCACACAGTCCAATTTGAACTGTGCGACGTCCGGCGCAATTTTCCTGTGGACCGGAAGTCGCGGCCGGACAGTAAGATTACTACTTCCGGTCGCGGCTTCTGGACTTGTGCACTTGGAGCGGTGGTAGCAGACGGAGCGGACGGACCGGAGGGAGCGGCGGCGGCAGGAGCAGGTAAGTTATTTCTATGTATGTTCGTGGTTTAGTGTGTGTTTACTACTGTATGTTAACCTACTACACTGTGTGTTAGCTCAAAAAATGGCGACAAACAGTGTAGGAGGTGTTCAATCCCCTCGTTTCTCCCGGCACTAGCCAGGATAAACGAGGGGGGATTCTGAGAGCTCACTAGAGCGAGTGAGTTTTCTCAAATTTTGCAGCATAAAGCAATGTGGTTGCTTTACCACATGCAATGCTGCAATTTTGGGAATTGCTCCATCTAGTGACCAGCGCTGGGAAATATTATAAATTAGAATCTAATTTATAATATTTCCTGACTCGTGAAAAAAATAAAAAAATTAGAACAATGTTTAATCACATATACACTAACTGTTTAACTAAAAAAAAAAAATATGTTTTTCTAGCGACACATTCCCTTTAAGGCTTCATTCACATCTGCGTCAGGGTCCCGTTCTGACTTTCCGTCAGAGATTCCTGCCAGGGTGGGACCCTGACTGAAACAAACGGAAACTGTAGGTTTCCGTTTGCATCACCATTGATTTCAATGGTGACGGATCCGGTGCCAATGGTTTCCGTTTGTCTCAGTTGTACATGGGTTCCGTCGTTCTGATGGAATCAATACCGTAGTCGACTATGCTATTCATTCCGTCAAAACGACGGAACCCTTGCACAACTGAGACAAACGGAAACCATTGGCACCGGATCCGTCACCATTAAAATCAATGGTGATGCAAACGGAAACCTATAAGTCCCGTTCTGACGGAAAGCTCAGACGGAACGTCAGAACGGGACCCTGAAACAGATGTGAACGAAGCCTTAGAAGTTTTACTTTTCAAATTCGGTAATAAAAATTAAACAAAAATATCCCCCTAAAAAAAATTCCACTACATATTGGGGTATATCCACAAATTGCGGTTATAATGCCGTTGTTACAAAGATAGTGTCCAAAAAAATTCAAAAATGTGGATATACCTGTAGACCTGTCCTCTTTTATCAAGTTATTCGACATTTTATGATGCCATGTGCCCAATAGATGGTGTCACCCAGCTTTCCCAAACTCATGAAAAATCTGTATGATGATACATGCAGTAGTGCAGGGGTCAGAAACCTTTAGCACCAGCACCACAGCGGACACTTTTGGCATGGTTTGCTGGCACACTTCCCTCTCCAGTGACCAACGTCATTGTGTGCCCCCGCACTGGTGTTCAGTAGTCGCTTTCGCTTCGGTGTGCAGCGCCCTCAAGCTGATATTCAGTAGCCGCGATCTCTCCTGTGTCCAGTCCTGCCTAGCTGATGTTTAGTAACTGCAGCCTCACCTATGTGCATCCCCCAGCTGGTGTTCAGTAGCCGCGGTCTCTCCTATGTGCGACCACCCCCCCCCCCAGCTGGTGTTCAGTAGCCCTCTATGCACCACAGATGGATCATCTATGCAAAGAAAGTCAGGGACAAGGGTTACACTGAAAAGTAAGTTTAATAAACTGATTAACTGGTTTATGTCACATACATGGTAACAGTTTGTACTATATGACTTTCATGTTTGCATGGCACACTGAGTAGTTCATTATTGATTTTTTTTAATTATTGGCAAGCCATACAAAAAAGTTTTCCTACCCCTGCAGTAGTGATACCATACCTCCCAACTTTCAAATATCGCGAGGGACAATTTTTTCCTTTTAAGCCACACATCTAATGCCAACCAATCCCCGCCCATACACAACTGGTTCAGCACACACAGTATCATGGTCCCATAGTGCCTCCCACAGAGTAGAATGCCAAATAGCTGCCACCATACAGTATAATGTCCCCACAATTGCCCCATACTGTATAATTTCCCTATACACTATAATGCCCCATAGCGGACCCATACAGTATAATGCCCCCTTAGTTGCCACCATACACTATAATGCCCCATACATTAAAATGCCCCTATAGCTTCCCCCATAAAGTATAATGCCCCAATAGCTGCCACACACAGTATAATGCCCCTTTAGCTACCACCATACAGTATAATACCCCATAGATGCCTTTAAAGTATATTGCTGCCCCCTACAGTATAGTCCCCCTTAGCTGCCCCTAGAGCCAGTGCCCACATCGATAGTGTACAGTGCCCATATAGATAGTGCCAGTGTCCCCTGTAGATCTTGCCACAATGCCCATGTAGATAGTGCCACCCCTCTGTAGATAGCTCTACCCCGCTGTAGCCATTGGGAATTCCTCTAGGGGCGGAAACCCCAACTAGCGCATCGGCCACACTGTGGCCTGGGATTCCACTCCTGGAGGAGCCACAGAAGTCACTGTCCATATATGAACAGTGACATCAGGGGCTTCTTGGGCTCAGCGCTTAAAGTAGCGCTGTGCCTGAGGAGTCCTCTGTACTAATCCTAAGGACGCAGATACAGTTGGTACCAGGAGTCCGGGACTGACCACCGACCACCCGGGACAGCGGGACACCGGGACTGTCCTGCTGATTCCGGAATGGTGTGTAGGTATGGTGATTCATTCCACTACTCCCCTATACGTGCCTATCTATGTCCTCTCTCTCTATCTGAAACTGAATCTTTCTAAAACTGAGCTCCTTGGGTTCCCACCATCTACTAACCTCCCTAAACCAGATGTCTCCATAACTCCTAAGAAGCACGCCCGCTGTTTCGGGGTTATTTTTGACTCCGATCTTTCCTTTACTCCTCACATTCAATCACTTTCACGCTCCTGTCATTTTCACCTCAAAAACATCTCCAGAATCCGCTCTTTTCTTACGGAGGAAACCGCCAAAACTCTCATTGTTGCTCTGATTCACTCTCGTCTTGACTACTGTAACTCATTATTAGTCGGTCTTCCCCTCACTAAACTCTCCCCTCTCCAATCTATCCTTAATTCAGCAGCCAGGCTCATCTTTATGACCAACCGTTACACCAACGCTTCTACCCTGTGCCAGTCGCTGCACTGGTTGCCCATCCCTTTCCGAATAAAATTCAAACTTAATACTCTCACCCACAAAGCTCTCCACAGTGCTGCACCTCCTTACATCTCCTCCCTCATCTCTGTCCACCACCCTACTCGGGCTCTACGTTCTGCCAACGACCTTAGATTAAAATCCTCCATAATCCGAACCTCCCACTCCCATCTCCAAGATTTTTCTCGTGCTGCACCCGTCCTCTGGAATTTGCTACCCTAGACAATCAGATTAATTCCCAATATCCACAGTTCTAAACGTGCCCTGAAAACACATCTATTTAGACAGGCCTATAACATTCCCTAATCTGACTCCTTTCCATTGCCCCCCTTTTAGATTAGTCATCAGAATAAGATTCCCTCACACTCCTTCTCTTCATGTCCGTCATACACGGATACTGGCTGGTGACCGGCTCATGCAGCTTTATGTGTACCACCCCATGTGTATAAAAATGGCTGGACCATTGTACAGAACAAACACTGTTACACTTTGTGTCTCCCTTATTTCCTCATAGATTGTAAGCTCTTGCGAGCAGGGTCCTCAATCCTCCTGTCTGAATTGTAAATTAGCTTTGTCACTATGTAATGTCTGATATTGTCTGTACATGTTCCCTCTAAATTGTAAAGTGCTGTGTAATATGTTGGCGCTATATAAATAAAGATTATTATTATATCTATATCATGAAAAAGGATACTTTTTTTTAAGTCAAGTCAACCCTTTCTAGTAAAGATATGTACACAACTGTACCATCTCTGTCAAAACACCATTCAGTTGTCAAATGGTGATCAGATGACGAGCTGAAATTGTAGATGCTGTAAAGTGAGACTTTATTCTGGACCACCTAAAACTTGTAGAGAGAAATATCAGCAATTATTATTACTGGAATGGCTCCCTTCACTAGCAGTAGTGATTCAGGTAACAGGTCACATTGGGGCAATGCCCTGTACGGTGGCACAAGGAGTGTCTATGGTCCATAGTATGAGGCACTGTATTCTTTATATTACTGTATGTTATTCGTGGCACATTTTTTTTCATTTAGGGATTCGTACAGAATAAGGCCACATTCACATGAATGGGTTCAATTTACGTATTTTATGCATTTCATGTCCGTGTGATATCAGTTAGGGCCTGTTCACATCACCGTTTGCTTTCCGTTACGGGGTTCCGTCGGAGGTTTCCATCGGGTGAACCCCGCAACGGAAAGTCAAACTGAAACCACAGCTTCTGTTTCAGTCACCATTGATATCAATGGTGACGGAAACATTGCTAATGGTTTCCGTTTGTCACCATTCCGGCAGGTTTCCGTTTTCCCAACAGAATAGCATAGTCGACTCCGCTATTGATTCCGTCGTTAAAACGGAAACCTGATATCAATGGTGACTGAAACGGAAGCTGTGGTTTCAGTTTGACTTTCCGTTGCGGGGTTCATCCGACTGAAACATCCGATGGAACCTCGGAACGGAAAGCCAACGCTGATGTGAACAGGTCCTAAGTGTGCTTCCCATGTGGCTTCAGTTTTTCCTCTGCAAGCAATTGCTGGTTTTATCTTTTTCTCAGCATTTCTTTAGCAACTGATGCGTGAAACCCGGACAGCACACGGATGTCGTCCGCGTGCGGTCCGTGTTTTTCACGCACCCTTAGACTTCAATGGGCAAAGTGGTCGCAAAAACGGACCAGAATAGGACATGCAGAGTTCCAATGTGTGAATAGCTCCACTGAATGGCATAGGTCAGTGTGCTGTCAGTTATTTCAATAGACCGGTAACGGACCTGAAATACGCTCGTGTGAACGACGTCTAAGTGAGAAAAACAGTTGTGTGTCTTACGTGTCTGTGTAGAATTAGAGGTACATGGTGATACAGGAAATGTCCAATTTTTTAGGGCACACTGCTTTTTTCCCCTAAATAAACCACACTATGTCCCATCTTTCGCGGTTTGTTGCCATTTATTTCTTATAGACTTCAATGGGAAAAAAGAACATTAAAAAAAAATCTGTGGGAAAAAAAAGATAATGTCTGTGGTTTTTCAGAAAACCAGCTCCAGGAACATCTCAGAGAAGCTTCTTTACCAATAACCACAGCAAAGCATTGCATACAACACAACGTAATGATTTCCGGCAATAGTACCAAGTAGAGTTGTATTGAGCGGCAGCGTGCATGCTTGATCACCTCTGTGTACAAACTCCTCCTTCTAGCGATTGTATGGGTGTAGGGAGGACCCAAATCTAGCGATCATGGAGGTCATAGTTGTCTGACCCCCCCCCCCCCCCCCGATTTTATCATTTATCACCTATCCAGCGGATAGGCAATGTATTCTGCTGAAATAGCACTTTAAATAAGTAAAGCCAGACGACTGTCTGTGAACAGACTAGACTTCACATATCAGAGTAATCACGGTCTTTATCTGCAAAGTGCTACAATGATAACCCAAAACACATTGCAGCAGTTGAATGTTGTATCAGTATGATCACCGCTAGAGGTCAGGAAGGAATTTCTCTACACGTAAAGGCAAATTGGACCACTCTTCATAAAAGGTTTCTCACAAGTCTGGAATTTTGCTCTTCTTGAACTTAATGGACCTGCATCTTTTTCCAATTAAACTATGTAGCCTGTAGTGGAACTACGGCACCAATATGCAGTGTAGGGTGTTAAATCAGGCAAAGAACCAAAGAACCATAAATCCCACCAAGTGAAATGCACTGTGCTCATGACTAGGGTATTGCATACATTTAGGATCCCCTTAAAATTATACCCCAAAATTACTTACCCACATCTGAAATAAAGATGTGTACACGATGCGCGACTTTGAAATTGGTGTAAATAAATACAATGAAGCATTATTAACCATGAGAAGTGCTGTGATAAACATGGAGGTCTGGGAAATGCCCCATTTATCGTTCGTCCAGAACCTCCACAGTCACATCTCGCTAACTCAGGGTTGACAAATATATGAGGGTACCGCGACCATCAGTGATTTTTGCACCTGGAGCCACCCCCAGCAGAAACCACCATCAAACCTTGCTCCATGACAGGGGTCCCATTCCTCCGATGAGCCCCAACGCTCTCAATAAGTGCCATCCTAGACCTCCTCACCGCCAACTACATCAACAGAAAAGAGAGTGCATATACACATAACCCCTCACTCCGCTCACCAAGGAAAAACCATGATAAGGGCGGGCGGGCTTTGCTCTGGTCCTGTATAGCGGAAAATTAAGTCTCCTCCTCCAAACGTCACCAGATAAAAGGTACTGCTGTCTCCTCCCCATTTCGCAGTTCTTCAATACCCGTCAACTTACTAAAGCTCAACCCCAGCCCATATATCAATTAACCCCTTAGGCCACTTGTCCTACCCTATAGTCATACTCAGGCCTGCACTAAAGCTTTTCCTGCTCCGTCCCTTTTCTTTGTAATTATATAAGTATCAGACCTGTTAAAAAACATCAGGTACAGATGTGATCTTTATACTTTGGTGATGGGGCATCATGTATTTTCCTCTCCTTCCTTTATTTAGCTAAGCATTTTGGCACCCTCCGCTTAGCGAGCAGAGATACTAATCCATGCGGATGTGCGGGTCGTGAATGGTTCTATACTTAGCATCAGGCTAATGTGAACAGCGATGAATCACTCGCTGTTATTCCCTGAGAGGCAACAGTGCTGGCTTTTTACAGCAGCACATTAGATGAACTGACTCTCTCTAACAGAACACCCACACTTTGACATCACATGGGCAATGATATGCATTGCTGACGCAGGCAGTGACAGGATCAAACACAAAGACCACAGCCCGCTGAAACAATAGAGATCACAGCTGACGTTGACATATAACCAATCAACACTAACAGACTGCACTGGATCAATAGCTGAGCCGGCCAGGAATAGTCCCACTACCTTTCATTTTTGCACGGGAGTCTCATACAAAATTAGGATAGATCTTGGTTCAGACTGTGAAAGGATCAGATCAAGATGACAGATATATCAGACAGTAGCACTTGCTGCTTGTTCCATTATTGTATGACCGGTGTCTAAACTTGACCATCAAGCAAAACAAAAGATATCGATGGGTTAATTGGCTTCCTATGAAGGGAGATTAGACTGAGACCCATTGAAGATAGGGTCAATGTGAAATAATACAATGAGTCGCATTAATGAGAACTAATACAGATGGAAAGTAGAGGCATTGCCCAAAGCAACCAATTAGAATAGTTCTTTCATGTTCTTAAAGAGGCTCTGTCACCAGATTTTGCAACCCCTATCTGCTATTGCAGCAGATAGGCGCTGCAATGTAGATTACAGTAACGTTTTTATTTTTTTTAAAACGAGCATTTTTGGCCAAGTTATGACCATTTTTGTATTTATGCAAATGAGGCTTGCAAAAGTACAACTGGGCGTGTTGAAAAATAAAAGTACAACTGGGCGTGTATTATGTGCGTACATCGGGGCGTGTTTACTACTTTTACTAGCTGGGCGTTGTGTATAGAAGTATCATCCACTTCTCTTCAGAACGCCCAGCTTCTGGCAGATCACGCTGTGACGTCACTTCCCCAGGTCCTGCATCGTGTCAGACGAGCGAGGACACATCGGCACCAGAGGCTACAGATGATTCTGCAGCAGCATCGGCGTTTGCAGGTAAGTCGATGTAGCTACTTACCTGCAAACGCTGATGCTGCTGCAGAATCAACTGTATCCTCTGGTGCCGATGTGTCCTCGCTCGTCTGACACGATGCAGGACCTGTGAGTGACGTCACAGCGTGATCTGCCAGAAGCTGGGCGTTCTGAAGAGAAGTGAATGATACTTCTCGTCAGAACGCCCAGCTAGTAAAAGAAGTAAAAACGCCCCGATGTACGCACATAATACACGCCCAGTTGTACTTTTATTTTTCAACACGCCCAGTTGTACTTTTGCAAGCCTCATTTGCATAAATACAAAAATGGTCATAACTTGGCCAAAAATGCTTGTTTTTTAAAAATAAAAACGTTACTGTAATCTACATTGCAGCGCCTATCTGCTGCAATAGCAGATAGGGGTTGCAAAATCTGGTGACAGAGCCTCTTTAAGTACTCTTTAAAAATGAAAGCTGGAATCCGATTGGTTGTTATAGGAAAAACCTGCACACTTGCACTAGTGGTCAAACATTAGTGTCCAAAGTTTGTAAATCACTACTAAAGGTCTTTATTTCTAATAGAATGTATATAATGGAGCAAAACAAACAAAAAATGATAGTCAGTGTACATTGACAATTTCAGAATTTGATTTGTCAAACGTTATGTAAAAAAGATCCACTATCTTCAGCAATTAGACCCCGAATTATATGTTGGCGCTATATAAAGAAAGATTGTTATTATTATTATGATCAGATGCTGAGCATATATTTTCCGGTTTGCTCTAAACAACTCAAACAGACTCCTCTCCCATGATATTATTTTCCAGTCATCCAACGTTTTGTCCATTTTAACCTTTTATATGCTCCAGTTTAAAATATGGCTTTGTCAGTAAGGGCATCATCCCAGAGTCATCTCTTTACTGCTGGTATTATCGACACTGCCAACTCAGAACACGTAACGTGTCTGTTTTTTTACTGCCGGCTCTGATTTACGACTCCTCTTTTCCAGTTTTGCAGCTGGGTCTTCTACGTATTTTTATATCCTGGTTATATTCAGTTTGCCTTCTTCTCTCAATACATTAGTGGACACCTTTGCAAAAAATCTGCAATCAGACATTTCATTTTGCAAAGCAATTGTATATTGATTATTTTAAAGAAAAATTGTTAACATTTTAATTTGCAAACCCAGAAATGAACCTGAAATGTCAATGCGCTACATACTTTGCAACCCAAGGAAAGGCAAACTGCTTTATGGTGTATTCACATGAGGCATTTTTGTCACCGTTTTATGCAACTATTATAGTAATTGCGCCAAAACGGCCACAGTTTTGCTGTGATAACTAAAATTGCGGCAAAAGAACACAACAAATATGACTCATACATACATCCTTAGACCAGAATAACGGGTTGCAAGCACAATTCCAAAAATGTATCAAATAACATGGCACAGCGACACACAGACCCTGGAAGGCAGCACATAGAGTGCCTGGGGTTCCAAATGACAAAGCCGTAGGCACCGTATTCTTCCCGTTATACGACTTTACAAGGACACCGTAATAACGGCTGGAGAAAAATGGGGCTTTATCAGTTATTCCACGCTGTAATGACTATTTGTAAGATTAGTAATGTCTTAACTATATTTTAAATCAATTTAATAGCTACCCTGAAAGAAATGGTAGGTGAATTTTCGAAATAGAGAAATTTTAAACTAATCTTAAAGGAAAACTTGAATGATAATTTACAATATTCTGCGGTTTAATTCTAGATAAAGCATTAAGTTACTTTGCACATCATTTGCTTTACGAATATTGTAATACTTTTTAATTACCGGTACATTAAGTTTTATTGTCAGATCACAAATATACACTCCACAAACTGCAACACCAAGAAGGGCAAGCCGTAAGGTTATGCAAATTGAGGAAGTAGCAGGCGTCTAGCTCCAATCTGTGGCATGTGGGAGAGGCATAAAAGCCAGATTGAAAGCAAAGTTTTTAGCCACATGAAACCTCAAAAATCAAGTGATGTGGGATGATTGTGCGATGCCTCCTGTTAGTCAACTTGCCAGTTGTGGCAAACTGAGAGGAACAGAAAACTGGAACTGAGAGACCTTGGTTTATCACTCCGGCAGATCGCTACGCGCCTAGGCCGAGAGGTCAGCACTGTTCAATGTTGCGTGTCCCGGAGGTTGGGAGAACAACAATGAACAGAAATGACAGTAAGAGGTGCGCGGAGGCGAACATCTGCACGGACGGATCGTCTGATTGGAAGAATGGTGCGAAATGTGATTCGTTCTGTACTGCAAGTGAAATTGGACGTCACATCCCAAGCCTGGGGCGGCAACGAGCGGCGACACAAACAATCAGAAGGCGTTTGCACGACATTGGGCTACGAGCCAAAATGTCCAGCTACAGGCATTGATCACATGCCACCGCTCTCAAAAGCTATCATGGTGTACAGCAAGACGGCAATGGAGGTCTGTCCTCTTCAGCGATGAGTTACGATTTAGCATCGGACGCAATGATAGCCGGAGATCTGAAGACCATGTGGTCAACGCCATGAAAAGGCCTTCACAAGGAAACATCACACCAGTCCCACTCCCAGGATTATGGTGCGGGGTGGCATAATGTACGTAGCTGAACACCTCTAGTCTTCATTTCAGGTACACTAACAGCTCAGTGTTACATTGATTTGGTTGTGGAACCAGTGGTGCAGCCATTTCTCCAAAGTATCCCAGTAGCCGTTTTTCAACAGGACAACGCCAGGCCGCATATTGCTTGGGCTACTGTGAGCAGCCTGCATGGCCTAAATGTGTTACCATGGCCTGCAGCCTCTCTGGACTTGTCTCCCATCGAGCACATCTGGGACGTCATCGGTCGCCAATTGCAAATGGTGCTGCCAGCAGCCAATCTTGATTATTTACGTGCCCAAATGCATTCAGCATGGCATAACATTCCTCAGACAATCATTAATAACCTCATTGATAGCATGCTGAGGCGTGTAAGTGCGTGTATTTCTGCGCGTGGTGCTCATACTCGATACTGAATAAATCAAGATGTTTGGAATATTTTGTTTCCATTTTTTTATCATTTGCATATCATTAACATGTCTATCTATCCTGTGATTTCCAGAATTCCAAAACTTTTCCTTCTTGGTGTTGTAATTTCAATGTTGAGGAGGTGCATGTAGAATTCTTCTGGACTTCTGTTACCAGAGAACAGTGCATTTGGGGAGAGTTAAAGAGCAATTCTCATCTTAGACATTTATGACATATCAATAGAATATACCACAAATGTCTGATAAATGGCAGACCCGCACCTACCTCAAGATGGGGAATCCTCCGACCCTGTCTCGTGAGATGGCTGTTGGTAGCCACAACCAGGCAGGGAATAGGTGCACAGGTGATCGGTGATCCGAAACAGTCAAGCTCGCTGAGTTTGTTGTTTACTAAGCTCCTATAGAAGTGAATGGGAGTTACAGAAACAGCGTAGATCGCTGTGCTACTCTATTTCCATAACTTCCATTCACTTCTATAGGAGTTACGGAAACAGTAGGGCTCAGCAGTTTCCTGGAATTCCTGTCACCTTGCAACAGAGTCACCACCAGGAAGCGGCGACCATCGATTTCGAGATTGGTGCGGGTCCAATAGCTGGGACCCGTATCGATCATAAATTTATGGCAAATCCTATTGATATGTCATAAATGTCTAAGATGGGAATACCCCTCTAAGGCTGTGTTTAAAATTCCATTAGTTCTCTTTCCATCTGTCTTTGGATATAATGGTTCTGATCATAACTGGTCCGTTATATATTGCATGGATCCCATATAAATGGAAGCCACAATTGTGAACAGAGCCTAACAAAGTTAGAACTAGGCTGTTTGTCGCATGTCAAAAACAGCAGAAAGAGCGAAACCTTTTTTCTTTTTGAAAAACAGAAATTTATATTTTGTTTTTAAAGTAAGGGAGTTGGCTGGGGGTGTCGGGTAATATTGTTCCCTTTGTGTTTATTTTAAAAGGCAATCGTGCTGAATTAGCTCGATTATATCCCCAGAACGCACACTACTTGGGATATAATTTTAGATGAATATGACAATACAGGTGACAGATGGCCCTTTTCCGGTCAATCATAATGTACCATTATGTAAGACAAGGTTAATTCCAGTCATTCAGACTGGATTGATTTTATAAGCAGATGAGTCAGAACAGGAGCTGCAAACTAGGCAGCTTATTTTATTCGCCCGGGAGGGGGGAACAGAGTTTTTTGTTTTTTTTAAATAAAACGTACAACTTAATTTAGGATCTCAAATCCGTCCCACCAAGGTTCATGATGGAAAAACGGATCTCTGCTACTTGATAAAACTAATTTTTGGGAGAGCACAGGACTGGACGAATCCAATAGCCCAAAAAACTTGCTACTGGGGGTCTTACTTTTTATTTCCCGATTACTAAAAGAAAACGAAATGGTGTCCTACATTGCTCTAAATAAAAGTCTACAGTATAATGTCCATATCTGGTCTAGAATTTATTAGCTATTACGCGAGCTGGGTGAGTGGCAGGACAGGAACGGCCGGCCTATAAAACCTGCCATATCTCAGCTGATATTGATAATCGAGCATAAATTACCCTGTGCATGGTTCCTAAATAATTACAATCCCAGATAATAACCCAGCTGTTGGGTCCATGATTCACTATCTTTATAACCAGTTGGAATATATTTTATGACTAAGCACTGAGAAAGTCTTTCTGAGCTGCATTTGTTTGCCCCATTTACGTGCATCAAATATATTTTTTGTTATCTTATCACTATGTGTCAGTTTATTCATTGCACACCCCATCGTCTTTATAAGGGCCTGTTCACATCATCGTTCCTTTCCACATAGAGGTTCCGTCAGAGATTAACCACTCAACGGAAAGGCAATTGGAAACCTTAGCTTCCGTTTCCATCACCATTGAACTCAATGGTGACGGAAACCTACCTAATGGTTTCCGTTTGTCACCGTTGTGACAGGGTTCCATAGTTTTTGACGGAATCAATGGCGCAGTCAACTGCGATGGAAAGGTCCGACGGAACCGCTCAATGGAAACCAACGCTGATGTGAACGCAGCCTAAAATAGTTTAGTACATTATACACACAATAACCGGATGTTCTTAACACTATATGCAACCAGTATTGGCACACTTTTTATTGTATTTTTCTTTGTAAAAAAATATATTTTAAGTTATGGCAAGTCATTATACAATATATATATTTTTTATACCTCACTAGTATTACTTGCATTCATAAAGTGTCTCATCAGCAGTAATGGACATTATAATGTTACAGCATTTTTATATAAATACAATTATGTGACTGATATTATTGCCGCCGGTTAAGAGCTTTAAGCGTACCTAACTTTTCAGAAGCTTTCATATGTGTGTACATGAGGAATAACCCCATTTCTGGCCATTCTATGACTCTGTTCACATGTAAAGACCTCTACTGTAATTTCGGCATATGTGCTGAGAAAGTTGCCAGTGCATTCACCACCATTCACCAGCTACATGCCAAAAAGAGAGTGTCCTTTTGGCTTATGTCTGGCCGGCATACCTTTATTTGTTTTTCTGCTAGCAGACTACTTTATTGTATACAGAGGGATACATTAAAAAAACAAAAACAAAAAAAAAACCTTTACTGCACAGTATGTTTTTTAGTATGGGGGGCTATGCCACGTATGCCCATACAATGGCATACATGGCAGTCTTTCATCAGAGGCATACATCTGGAAATCTTCCCGACGTGTACCTTCGATGGACAGCTAATGATATGTGAACAAAGCCTTACAAGTGAATCCCACAAAAAGTTTTTTGCAGTTTCTGGTCATTGTAAGGTCAACTCGATAGCCACAAGGCAGGGCCAGCTCCCAAGTTACGTTGGCCCTTGGGTGATAGTGAGACCACACTATATTGCATGGCTGTCACAGTTGGTCACAGGGTCATGCACCTCATGTCCATATCAGATCCAAACCCAGGATTTTTGAAGGAGGGTTTCCATATTCTTGTTTTTTAGATCAAACCGGACCGCAACAAACAAAGTCCAGATAAATAACAATACATTGCCAAGAAAAAAAAGCACATATGATTAAAAAATGTTACATATTAATATGTTCATATATTTTTATTTCTTTTAAAATCCACTTACTTTCCAAATATGAATTCCAAAGTTTATTAGCTCAGCAGCTGTATTTTTTCACTGGCTTCTCTATGGGGAAAGTTCTTCTTTCATTACTTAGGCTAGTTTCACACCATGTTTGACCTCCACATTGGGAAATTCTCCTGATCTATACGTCTAACTAGGTTATCATTAGCCAAATGTGTGTCAAAATAGTTGCCTACTCCATACGTTTGACCGATCGACGTCAAAATACCTTTACCTAGGCGGTATTGAAAAGCTATATTGCCTATGCTAGCCAATAAAACGGTCAATGCAACGAATGGCAGGCGTAGGCATCTGTGTAGGCATATAGTTGCATACATCTGGGGCATACGTTTGGCGGAACCGGTGAACGTAATGCCCAAACATAGTGTAAACCTAGTCTTAGTGATGTGTTATTGATTAAAGAAAGGCTTCACCTGCAGTCCTAATACAATGAGAAACAAGGAGGCAGTACTATCTGTGTCATTACCACGCACGAGACAAGGAGGCAGTTCCATCTATGCCATTATCACTTCGTAATCAAAAGAACTCAATGCCCTACCGCAAAACTAGGGATGGTCGCCAACCACTGTAAGTGCCTATTCCTTGAAGGCGGCAGCGCAATTTATGATCCCAGGAATAGGGTCAAAACATCAGTGTGCAATAAGTATCACCCATGTGTTTTTAGCTATACTGGTATGTAAAATCTACTACACCTCACAGGCCCCGGCATCATCGTAAAATAATCTAATTGAACAATTATAAATCAGCAACATTTCATAGACAATCAGAGGATTCTGCGTGACGAAAGCATTCCGATGCCGTTGCGTTTCGCTGCTCAATTAACCACTTCAGCTAATATACAAGCAGTTCCTATTCACACCCAGGTAATCTAAAAACATATTAATTGAATTACTGCAGAAGCTCACTTTATTTAAAATTTGTCACCGTCTTTTCATATAAAGCTTTATTACGCTTTCAGAATTTAATTACAAGTGACTCATCCTGATTTGCATGCAGTATTTTTCCCCCCTGGTTTTCTGGATGTGTGGCAATTTCCTCCCAGCCAAACCATCTATAGCATGGCTTTCCTTGTGATGTCAAGCAGTGTTTAATGGCTCTTAGCAGAGGCTTGGGACCGTGCCCTGAATGAGTCATCTCCATTCACGATGTGTGCAGCACACAGATTTTCATGAATGGATTATTCAGCTACAAATGGTGCCCATTCATACAATTCAGACTCCATTCGCTAGAATAGAGGAGATATGTCTATTTCCAGAACACCACAGGAACGGAGAAAACATTTCACGGATAGCGTATACGAACACATTTTAGCCTTGATGAATTTCATGCTAAAATTCAGGGCCGCCGGGAGCTAATAAAAGCCATCCATAGACGAAATAGGTTATTTGCGCATTATAAAATTCTCAGTTTTAAGGAATTTAATAAGAGTATGTTATAACGGAGGAGTCTGTATGTGTGTTAAGACACAAACGCATATAATTATGCTATATTGAATACAAATCAATGTAGCAGGGAACTGTATAATTATTTCCTAGACGGAGGGTCACCACTAGGGACTAAATAACCACACAAATGGATGGTATATCATTCGTTAGCGTTTTTTTGGTATGTATTTTTTGCAGTTTTGTAAAGTACAGAAGAAAAAAACCGACATTTGTTTGCAGTTTGAAGGTGTTGTCTAAGCATAGACAATAGACGCAGCTAGAATATGCCGCCAATGACCAATTGGTGGGGGTCCGAACAGACTAGACTTCTAGACCTCTGATAAGACTGCAAACCATTGTTGGTTGTGTGTATATTTTTAGTCATTAGTTTTATATAAACACCCATTTTCCTCATACAAGCGGTCGTTAAAGTTATAATATGTAATGAGGCATGTGGTGTATTCACATACTAAAGGGATGAAAACTTAGATCAGGGTTCACATACATATACTAGTAATTAAAATCTGTGTGGCTCAGTCCTTAGTACTGTTGCCTTGCAGCACTAGGGACCTGGGTGTAAAAGGTTATTCAGATCTAATAAAGTGATAGCATATTGCTGGGATTTGCCATCCCTTTATGATCGATGAGGGTCCGACCTCTGGGACCCCCACTGATAAATTGGGAATGAAGGGGCCTTCTAAGTTTTCCCTGCACAGCGGCACTCTGGGAAGTTCACTTGGAGCCGTGATGCAGTTTCCTGCACAGACGAGTGGTCAGGGCGCCGCTGTGCCGAGAAAAACAGTGAACGGGCTGCAGCGCTGATTTAGGATCGGCGAAATCCCAGAGGTCGGACCGCCACCCATCATAAAGTGATGGAATATCCTAGCGATATGACATCGCTTTGTTAGATTGGATTAACCCTTTAAATGCTATTATGGTGTTGATAGGTTGTCCCTGTGTTTGTGTGGGTTTCCACCGGATATTCCAGTTTCCTCCCACACTCTAAAAACATACGGATAGGTTAAATGGAGTTCTATAAAACTGGCTCTAGTGGGTGCGTGTGTAAGTGTGATGTAGGGAAATTAGATTGTGGGACTGATGTGACGGATACAGTCTTTGTAAAGTACTGCAAAACAGGTTGGCGCTATATAAGCAATAAGAAGTAATACGTAAGGGAGAGAAATAGATAGGGGATTCTGCTAGAAGAGTTTAAAGAGGCTCTGTCACCAGATTTTGCAACCCCTATCTGCTATTGCATCAGATCGGCGCTGCAATGTAGATTACAGTAACGTTTTTATTTTTAAAAAACGAGCATTTTTGGCCAAGTTATCCGGAATCTTAATGGATAGGTATTTGAGCGGTAAAAATTTCAACAATTTGTAAATTTTTTGGCCAAGTTATGACCATTTTTGTATTTATGCAAATGAGGCTTGCAAAAGTACAACTGGGCGTGTTTAAAGTAAAAGTCCAAGTGGGCGTGTATTATGTGCGTACATCGGGGCGTTTTTACTACTTTTACTAGCTGGGCGTTCTGACGAGAGGTATCATCCACTTCTCTTCAGAACGCCCAGCTTCTGGCAGTGCAGACACAGCGTGTTCTCGAGAGATCACGCTGACACGTCACTCACAGGTCCCGCATCGTGTCAGACGAGTGAGGACACATCGGCACCAGAGGCTACAGTTGATTCTGCAGCAGCATCGGCGTTTGCAGGTAAGTCGATGTAGCTACTTACCTGCAAACGCTGATGCTGCTGCAGAATCATCTGTAGCCTCTGGTGCCGATGTGGCCGACACGATGCAGGACCTGGGGCAGGAAGTGAGTGACGTTACAGCGTGATCTCTCGAGAACACGCTGTGTCTGCACTGCCAGAAGCTGGGCGTTCTGAAGAGAAGTGGATGTTACTTCTCGTCAGAACGCCCAGCTAGTAAAAGTAGTAAAAACGCCCCGATGTACGCACATAATACACGCCCAGTTGGACTTTTACGTTAAACACGCCCACTTGTACTTTTGCAAGCCTCATTTGCATAAATACAAAAATGGTCATAACTTGGCCAAAAATGCTCGTTTTTTTAAAATAAAAACGTTACTGTAATCTACATTGCAGCGCCGATCTGCTGCAATAGGAGATAGGGGTTGCAAAATCTGGTGACAGAGCCTCTTTAATATCGAAAGACGGTAAGGAGAATGGCACAATGGGAACGTATGGATTTATTCCAGATATTTTTACGTAAATATGACACAGTCACATGTATATAAAAACATATACACACTGCATATATTGTAGTTCCATTACTGGGGTTCTAGAAGGGAAGAAATACACATATTATACAGCAATTTGCAGAAAAGTATATACGAAGCCCTATTCATATATATATATATACCATACAAGCATCTGTAAAGAATAAGCTCCTCATTAAAAACAGCAATTGAAGCATAATGAAAGACAGCGGCATCTGAGCACTCCCACTTCTGTTGTGGTCATACAGTAGAATGATTAATGTAATGGTTTGGTAGCCGTGTCTTCTCTGCAGACAGCTATTTATCATACTGTAACCCCTCCAGGCTTTTCCATTGAAATAAGTACCGCTACAATAATAGGACCCACCTGGGATAGGAAGTCGGCGTACAACTTTATGATCAAGCTTATTTTTTTTAAAGATAACAAAAATTGCCTTAGTATGCTCAACTTTAAAATGCAAGCGGATGAAGAGCGTGCATGTCTGCTTCGTGTAAATGGGTTATGTACATACTCCGTCTATAGCAATAATAATGGCTATAGCCACCAAAATACACAAAATGCCATTTAGCAATGTTAGAGACACACTGAGGTTGACCACAAAAAAAATTTAGTGTAATATTTAAGGAGCAAAATGAGGGGGGGGGGGGGTCATTGACAGTCTAGCCGCAGCCAGTCAGGGAGCAAAGAGTAAGGGGGGGATTCAGAAAGAAGAAAGCGTATAGAACATTATAGATAGGCCATTCCAAGACATTTAGAGGTTTCCCCTTAAACCACTCCAGCTTTAGCAGTATGTTTGGGGTCCTTGACCTGCTGGAAGGTGAACCTCCGTCCCAATCTCGAACCACTGGCAGACAAACAGGTTTTCCTCAAAAATTGCTCTGTATTTACTGCCATCCATCTTTTCTTCAATCCCGACCAGTTTTCCAGTCTTTATGAATGAAAAACCTCCCCACATTACGATGCCACCACTACCATGCTTCACCGTGCGATGAGAAGTGTTTGCACCACACAGACTGTTTCTCATAATGGCAAAAAGTGACATTTTAGTCTCACCTGACCAGAGAAGCTGCTTCCGTGTATTTTGGCGAGTCTGCCACATTCTGTTTGGCGAACTCAAAAGGTGTTTTCTTATGTTTTTCTTTTAAGTAACGACTTTTTTCTGACCGCTCTTCTATGAAGCCTCATGCTGTGGAGTGTACGGCTTATAGTGGTCCTATGGACTGATTCTTCAACTTCCGCTGTGGATCTTTGGAGTTTCTTTAGTACGATCAATGATGTTTTTGTTGAATTTCTGAATAATGCCCTCCTTTCCTAGTCTGTAAGTTTTGGTGGGCGGCCTTCTCTTGTCAGGTTTGCAGTTGTGCCATATACTTTTCCATTTTGTTATATTGAATTTAAAGGTGTTCCGTGGAATATTTAAAGTTTTGGATATTTTTGTATAACCCGTCCCGGATATATATGTCCCCATAACTTTGTATCTGACCTGTATGGCGAGCTCTTTGGTCTTCATGTTGGTTTCTTAGTTGTGTTGCAGAATCGGGGGCCTGTCAGAACAGGCGTATTTATACCGAGATCATGTGACTGATCATGTGACACTGATTGCACACACGGGAACCTTATACAACTAACTATGTGACTTCTGAAGTTAATTAGTTTGACCATTCCGTATTTAGGGGTTTCACAGTAATGGGGGGTGAATACATATGCACTCATAACTTTTCAGTGTTTTTGTTAGTTTTTTTTTTCATTCCACTGTAACAATTTGGACTATTTTGTCAGGTCCATTACATAACGTCAAATTTAAAATCCATTTAAATACCAGGTTGTAAAAAAACAAAACAGGAAAAACACCATATATGTGTGTATGTATGTATGTATGTATGTATGTATGTATGTATGTATGTATGTATGTATGTATCTCTCTTTCTCTGATCACGAGAGTTTCTTTCAACTAGACGGGGGCGACACTTGCCATATGTCGCACGCGTCCCTATACCAAGTTCACACAGAAGAACCTATGGTAAGCAGAGGGTTGTGGCCTCTATGGTCACCAGACCTAATGATGTGTGACTGTTATCTGTTGCGTTACCTGAAGGGTATGATAGGGTTTATGAAACTAATCCCCAGGCAGTGCCCGAACAGCAAATTGAAATTCATGTTCGGAACATGAAATGTGTGGTTTTGCAAAAGGTGTTTCTGAACATAAGACAGGCACAACTTCTCAGAGCGGCTGGCGGAAACCACTTCCAGCAACACCTGTAACGTGTAAGTACGTCACACATTACCCTGTACAAACTACTACACAAGGGCAGGGTTCCGTTTTTGTGGCCTATATATATATATAATCCAGCAGAACAGGCTTAAATGAAAGGGGGTGCAAGCCTTGGGGAACTGACCGCTGTCCCTCTAGACAAAAAGCAGTAAATAGGCAGCACTCACAATATATATATAAAAATAGTAAGTCCGCAACATGAAAAGTACTGGAGGGGGTGTTTATTTCACTCAGTTTGTGGAGATGGGTGAGATGAAGAAATCCAGGAAAGCTGGATTTCCTCAGCAAACCTAGTTTGCGAAGCTTTTGTAAATGTGTGTACTGGGACTGGATTTCTATGGAATGGGAGGTAGGATTGTTACTGGGACTTGTCATTCTCTTCCCCACTCCAGTACGGGCCTTAATCCGTGCCCATTCAGCTCAAGTTAAGCTACTGGACTCTTTACTGAGCCATAAAAGCTGTGCAGTAAAGGGGGTTTTACACAGGACGATTATCAAGCAGCAGGGCCAGACTGGCCGTTCTGGCAAATCCCAGATGGGCCGCTTTGCAGTGGGCCGCCTGCTGGATGTCCAAACGATCAGTGTCGGCTCAGGCGGCATGGTACAGCATTTGTAAGGGGGCGGCTGGCACAACAGCAAAGAACTGCCGTCCGACTGTAATAGCAGCCGTGGTCTGTGCTGCTATTACTATATCTCCCTGTGTAAAATCTCCCCCTCCGACCCCCCTTACCTGCTCTTCACACAACCTCTCCTCCTCCTGCTGCTGCTGGCGTTACCAGTCTGGACGTGAGGGAGGGGGAGGGGAGACTGTTGGCGGGCTCTGTGTCGGGCTGTGTGCTGAAGTGCAGGAGTGAAGAATCCCCCCCATCAACTGCTGAACTCCCTTCACAATTATCCTACACAAAAGTAAGTGCATGTGTGTTTACAATGTGTACTTTATATGTGTATAATGTGTGCATGTAATGTGCATATTTGTGTGTCTGTGATGTGTACATGGGTATATATATATATATATATATATATATATATATATATATATATATCGTGTGATGTGTATATAGTGTATGTGATGTGTACACGTGTGTGTGTATGTGATGTGTACGTGTGTGTGTGTGTATGTGATGTGTACGTGTGTGTGTGTGTATGTGTGTGTATATGTGTGTGTATATATATATATATATATATATATATATATATATATATATAGTGTATGTGATGTGTACATATAGTGTATGTGATGTGTACATATAGTGTATATGATGTGTGTGTATGATGTGTACATGTGTGTGTGATGTGTACATATAGTGTATATGATGTGTGTGTATGATGTGTACATGTGTGTGTGTGATGTGTACATATAGTGTATGTGATGTGTACATATAGTGTATATGATGTGTACGTGCGTGTATATATAGTGTATGTGATGCGTACATACGTGTGTGTGTGTGTATATATATATAATGCATGTGAAGTGTACGTGTATATAGATATATATATAGTGTGTGTGTGTGTGTGTGTGTGTGTGTGTGTGTGTGTGTGTGTGTGTGTGTGTGTGGAGCGTTATAGCAGTTGTATTTATTTCACTCGTAGTTTAAATACTGCAGATTTTACCAATGGATTTCCTTGTGGTAAGGGCTCGTCCACACGCTCCTGAATTGCTGCATTTTTTTCCGACCGGAAAAACCGCAGCAGAATACAGTTGCAGCATAGCGGGCGACATTTAACAAATCTCACTGACACGCTGCGTAAAATTTCCAAGCCGAAATTGACCTGCGGTGCCTAATTTACAGACCACAGCATGTCAATTCCCGCTACGGAAAGTGTGCAGAATTGCTGCGTTTTTCATAGGAGACGTCTCCATCTCCTAACATTGAGACAAAGGCAGCAATTTACGCACCATTTTCTGTCGCAAACACCGCAGGAAATGGTGCGTTTTTGACACAGCGGAAAGCCTTTGACTTTCAAATGGAATTGCTGCAGAAATTTTCTGCAGCAATTCCGTTGTGTGTGGACAAGCCCTAAATCTGCAAATAGCAGATGTTGTGTTTTTTTTGCGGCGGAAATGCCGCGATTCCGATGCATAAAATCGCAACTCAGAAAAAATTTAAATCTTATACTTACCCAACATTCTGTTTTTTTTGTCAGGGCCGGCCTCCTGGGATGACGTTTCATCCATGTGACCACTGCAGCCAATAGCAGGCTGCAGCGGTCACATGGGATGAAACATCATTCCAGGGCTGCAGGATGTAGGAGGGAAGTGTCGCCATTGTAAGTAACCATTTTTTCTGCTAAGTTTTCCGCATCGGCCATTCCTGAACGAAAAACTGCACCACAATTTGCTGCGGTTTTTCAGCCGGAATTCCCTGGTCTTACAACGATACAACTGCAAACCACCCCAACGTGCTGCATTCCCACGAGTCAGCAAAGTTTTCAAATGATTGTTAATGTCCATGAAGTTTTTTTGCAAACCATAAAAATCATTTGAAAACCGCACCAACTTTTGGAAAGGTGGATACAGTCGACTACTCTATAGTTCCCGCCAGAAAACGGAAATCTTGCGAAACGGAGACAAATGAAAACCATTAGCAACGGAAGCGTTACCATTGAAATAAATCAATGGTAACGGAAAGCTATGGTTTCTGTTTGGTTTCCGTTCGTGGGTTCCCCTGACGGAAAGGTCTGACGGAACCCATGAACGGAGCCCCGACGCAGGTCTGAATGAAGCCTAATTATTACTGTATGATCTGTACAGATGATGGAGGGTACTATTTTTTGGGGTATAAGCAACTCCCAGTTGCTGCAGAGTCACACAGTCCTAACTGCACACCCACCTTTCAATGCTTGGTTAACATCCCCCTTGGCTGTTATACATCACTACCTGTCTCCTCCAACTTTCTTGGATGCACCATTGCCTTGTACTCCATGAACACGCACCGTTCAGCGAGTTGTACTCTGCCTGGCTTCATCACTGCACCGCGCAAGCCAGGGGAGTACAAGGCAAAGGAGAAGGCTGTAGTAATATAGAACAGTGAGGGGGATGCCAATCAAGATCTGGGGGGCGCCATTTAAATTTTCGCCTCACACAGCAGAAAAGCTAGAATTGGCCCTGAGGCGGCGGCGCCACTGAAACCAGCTGCCGCCACCCCCTCATGCACTAATTTCAACTGCCTTACAATGACGCTGATTGGCAGGGCAGAAAGACTTGCTCCACCAATCAGCGCCTTTCAACTATGCTAGCGGCGCGATTACGTCATCGCACCGCTTCTGTTGTTCAAAGGCACTGATTGACAGGGCAAGTCATTCTGCCCTACCAATCAGCGCCGTTGTTCAGCACCAGCAGACCTGCCCAGAAAAGAGCAGGCCTGCATTGACATAGGATGACGTGGGAACGGGATCGAGGTGTGTATGTAAAGTTGTGTTTTTTTGGTCTTTTTTTCCCCGCTTAAAAGTGTGAGCGGCATTTTCACCGGGGGGGGGGGGGGGGGTGGCGCTATATGTGGGGCACTATATACAGGGGAGCTATATGTGGGCCACAATATACAGGATAGGCTATATGTGAGGCACTATCTACAGGGGGGGCCATATGTGGGACACCATATGCAGGGGGGCTATATGTGGGGCACCATCTACAGGGGGGGCTATATGTGGGGCACTATATACAAAAAAAATCCTCTAGAATAACGAGCATGTACATTATTCTCGTGGAAAAGTAGTGGATTCGTTGGAGTTATCAAGAACTATTCCTCTTTTCATTTACACCTGTTTTAATAAATCTCACCATGTCTTGTATAGATGAAAGGTGGTCCCATGTACTCCAGCCCAACACTGGTGGCTGCGTATGGCCTGCGGTGGGCCTGTGTGCTTAAAAATGCCAGGGCTGATTTTAAGTCCCAGTCCGGCCCGGTCGGGCAGACAAGCATTCATATAACACTCGTTGCCGATAATTGCCCAGTGTAAACAGGGCAGCGATCAGCAGATGAATGAGCAAACCCTCGATCATCTGCTGGTCGTATCGTTTTAAAAGTAAAATATCATTGTCGGCAGCACATCTCCCTGTAAACAGGGAGACGCACTGTCGACATGATAATAATGGATGGGGACAAGTGATCGAAGTAATGAGCGCTCATCCACATCCATAGCTGCGTGTGACAGGAGCAAACGAGCGCCGATCAACGATTTCTCGTTGATTGCCGCATCAGCCAATTATCGGCCGGTGTAAAAGGGCCTTTAGTACAGAGAGGGTCATAACCTGGGAATCCACACAAGGATAGTGTGAAAATTCTGATCCAAGGAATATTGTGCTCATGGTTTATAATAGGTGGGGAAACCAGCTAATTGTTAGTGCCCAGACGGGCAAGGTGTTGGTTTTATTTGTATGCTGGATAAGCACTTAGTCATTTTTAGACTGCAATAAAGCTCAGCGTGGACTTTAAACTTAAACACTATCAACATTTTTATTGCATACACACAGATCCCGACAATAAATACATTTTATGCAAACACACAAATTAAATCTAAAGTACATTTTTTATTTCTGTTAAAAAGATTTTTAAATAGCCATGCGATACTATATGCAGATTACCATGACTTTTAAAAAGTTCTGCTCCTCAATGACCTACTATTCACGCTTTTATAACCTGGAAAGTGCTAACTAAAAACCAGGGGTCACATGAGGTGTGTGGTGGGTCACATGACTGACATCATATTTAGTCCTATTTATTTAGTCCACAGATGCATTTCACAGGACTAATCGCTGGCCGTAGTTGAACTGGCAGGCCCTTTTGGGTAAGTTGCGACTTTCTACGTTAGAAGACTGCTATAGAAAACTTGATAAATTTCCGACAAAATTCGTGCACAGAAATTAGTACAGGTTGCAGCTGATGACCAAAGAAGTCTATGGAGAGGGAAGGAGAAAAAGCCAGAAGGGCCAGAGGAGAGAGAGACACACACAGATGTGCTGCAGCTTCTGGAAAAGATTTTATCTCACCCCAGTGCTGGATTCGCAGATACACTATTACTTCTGTATAATGCCCCACATTATGCCTCTATATGTGTGTATGTGTGATAGAGATAAGGAGCAGAATCTCATGGAGAATAATAGCAGCACAGTCCCCGCCACCTTTGGAGAGGAGTTCAGGAAAAAAATAAGTCTGCAGAGGAGGAAAACGGCTGATAAATGCCATATACAAGTCATATAACAGATATAGTGCTATTTGTCATATACACACGATAGCTTATTCTGAAAAGTCACCTGAAATGTTTAGGTACGCTTTAACAGAACTAAAAATGTCTGGTGACAATGAAAATCAACTTCTTGTCCCCATTTGTAAAAATTGGTATTTAGCAAAGACTTTTCCAGATAAAGAGAAATTGTTAAAGCGGATTGGTCAGATATTTATGCTGCCCTGTATGAATTCAGCGTGTCTGTCACTTGTTTATGCTGCCCACAGACAGGGCAGCATAAATATCTGATCAATTCGCTATAAGGCAATTATTAAAGCAGAGATCTGACCTGTAATGCACTGAAACTGTCCATCTTCTCTTCTTATTGTAAATGCTTCCCCTGGGTTGACCTGGACCAAAATAACCTGCAATAAAATAAGACAATTAAATAAAATAAATAATATATAATTTTTTTGTAAAACCTCTTGTACAGAACTGCATAGCTAAAACGACAAATCTACACTATAAATAATTGCAGATGAAAATGCAAGACTCTATTCACATCTAGTTTTTTCCTTCTGTTGGAGGTATACGTCGGGAGTATTCCTTCATGTATACCTCAGATGGAAGGCTGCGATGTAAGCCACTGTATAGGCCCATTGACACCCATTGTAACAAAAAAAACAACCGAGTGGTATTTTTTTACTGTACTGTACTCTACAGTTTTTTATACAGTATAATAAAAAAGAAAAAACTTAAGCCGACACATACTAATCTTGCGTATGCCAAAAAGACACTCTTTTGGCATGTCAGGTGCATGAGGCCCTATGGATACATTTGGCGTATGTGTCGGGATGTTCTCTGGCGCACACAACAGAAGTATTAATAACGATATGTGAACATAGCCTTATCTATAATAACCTAAGCACTAATATATAATGTTACATAATAGAAAAAAGCAGAGGATTGGAGCAGCACTGTGAACAAATGCCTGACTAGGCTGGTGCAAAGCTTCAAAAATAAAGGAGCGACCTCTCATTATGTGTTAGATATCCAAAAAAGAGAACGTGAAGCAGCACTCAAATAAAGTGAATTTATTCATCCAACATGGAACCACAACGTTTCACCTCCTCTATGAAGGCATTTTCAAGTCATTTGAAAATGCCTTCATAGAGGAGGTGAAACGTTGTGGTTCCATGTTGGATGAATAAATTCACTTTATTTGAGTGCTGCTTCACGTTCTCTTTTTTGGATAATGTTACATAATAGTTAGTTCAGGCCTGGACAAATATTACCCAGGTCTAGGAGACAGCAATGATGCAATCTCAAGATAAATAGACACTGTTTCTTTGCGTAAATCAATAGTATAAGTGAATATAAGAAACTTTGTAATATATCTTATTAGAGAAAAATGCCTCTACATATCAGGCTCCTCTTCTCCCCCTCCCTCCTAACAGTTAGTTAAGGCCCCATGCACACGGCCGCCGACAGCCACCCGCATTTGCAAAGTATGGGAGCACAGTCCGTGGAAAGAAAAAGAACATAGTCTATCTTTTGTGGTACACGTCTACGGCCCGAACACCTTTCCGCGAATATACAGGTAAGTAGTCTCCCTTCCAGTAGTGGCAGCAGTGTCTCCCCCTCCCTTCCAGTAGTGACAGCGGTGCCTCCCTCTCCCATCCAGTAGCGGCGACAGCAATGTCTCCCCCTCCCTTCCAGTATTGACAACAGTTCTCCCCCCTCCCTTCCAGTAGTGACAGTAGTGTCTCCCCCTCCCTTCCAGTAGTGACAGCATTGCCTCCCTTCCAGTAGTGACAGTAGTGTCTCCCCCTCCCTTCCAGTAGTGACAGCAGTGCCTCCCTTCCAGTAGTGACAGTAGTGTCTCCCCCTCCCTTCCAGTAGTGACAGCAGTGCCTCCCTCTCCCATCCAGTAGCGGCGACAGCAATGTCTCCCCCTCCCTTCCAGTATTGACAACAGTTCTCCCCCCTCCCTTCCAGTAGTGACAGTAGTGTCTCCCCCTCCCTTCCAGTAGTGACAGCAGTGCCTCCCTTCCAGTAGTGACAGTAGTGCCTCCCTTCCAGTAGTGACAGTAGTGTCTCCCCCTCCCTTCCAGTAGTGACAGCAGTGCCTCCCTCTCCCATCCAGTAGCGGCGACAGCAATGTCTCCCCCTTCCTTCCAGTATTTACAGCAGTTCTCCCCCCCTCCCTTCCAGTAGTGACAGCAGTGCCTCCCTTCCAGTAGTGACAGCAGTGCCTCCCTTCCAGTAGTGACAGCAGTGCCTCCCTTCCAGTAGTGACAGTAGTGTCTCCCCCTCCCTTCCAGTAGTGACAGCAGTGCCTCCCTCTCCCATCCAGTAGCGGCGACATCAATGTCTCCCCCTTCCTTCCAGTATTTACAGCAGTTCTCCCCCCCTCCCTTCCAGTAGTGACAGCAGTGTCTCCCCCTCCCCTCCAGTAGTGACAGCAGTGTCCTGAGCCCCTCTCCCTTCAAGTAGTTACAGCAGCGTTCACCTTCTCCTTTCTAGTAGTCACAGCAATATCCCCCCTCTCTTTCCCCTCCAGGAGTCAATGAAGTCCTTCTCTCTCCCCTCCCTCAGTCAAAGTAGTCTTCCCGCCCTCTTTTGACCAGTAAGCACAGTAGTGCCCATCATCTCCCATCAGAGACAGCATTGCCACCTAGTCTTGACTCAGCAGTCACAACAAGCCCCTTTACTTTCCCGGCACTCACACTAAAAATAGACTACAGACTTATGTGTGTAACACATACTATATACTGTGCATATAGCATCCACCTCCATCAAAGTATACATATAAAGTTGATTTACAGGAGTACTGAAATAATCGTACTTACACTACATCCCCTGGCTTGTACATAAGCAAAGGTACTAAATTACAAAAGCAACCAAAGGTGGAGTTTTTGTCTGTCCTTTGACATGTGAACAGCGGATTAAAGAACTGGTCCTGCAGCAAGATGGAACTACGCAAGAGTGAATTATTGGGTTTTGAACAAGTACCTGAGTAAAAATGTTAAAGGATATGTGCACTTTCGCAACCATTATTAGTACTCCACTGCATTGGAAAAAATGTAACTTGGCAAATAGGCATGCCAAAAAAAATAAATGCTGTTCTGGTTCTTTATAAGCAGACCTGTGTCTCCATGGTTACAGACTACAAACAAACTCTGTAAAATCTGATCCTGTAGTCATGGGTTACCCTACTCCTTCTGCCCCTTTTCTTGCTAAACTACAAACAGTAGAAGAGCGTCAGATGGAAGTAAAACATGTTTGTAAGCATGAAGACTCTGATTCTCGAGAGCTGTATACATAAAACTGTATTTTTTTTTTTTATTTTTTTTTTTATTTATCAAGCAGACATGCAAATTTTCTTCATTATTTTTTGGACATAGTTACATAGTTGATAAAGTTGACACAGGTTCATCCGGTCCAACCTATAATCCTAAATATACATGCCCATTAAAGTGACTCACATTATAAATGTGATGGAATATGTGGAGTAATATTACCTGCCGCCCTACAGTTGTGCTGCTCTGCAATGGATCCGCTGTTTTAGGGTCCCCTCTGTGTTGTCTCAAAATGGCCACAGCGCTTCTCAGAGTCCAAGACGCTCCCTCTGTTCACGGATTAAACAGAACTGCTCGTGTGAGCAGCTCTGGCCAATCCAAGAACAGTGGGAGTGTCTCAGACTCAGATCCACGGCAGAAGGGGCACAACTGGAGGGCACCAGATAATATTACTCCATATACACCATCATGTTTAAAATGTTGTCCAGGGATCAGGGGGTTGCTTTAAGTACATTAAAGGGGTTGTCTCATGAAGACAACCTCTTTTTAAAAGAAATTCGGAACGGCAATCATTTTCTCTCACCACCAGCGATGCGCTGTTATTGCCTGGGGAAAGCTCTGGTTAGACTCACTGCAGAGCCATAATACACCCAAATGAATGGGCGTCCATGTAATGCAAATACGCACAGGGTCCACCAGAGCGGGACGTTCTTACAGGCCAAGCAGGGGAATGACCTTTATGACGTCCATATGCCCTAATCGGTATATGGACAGGGGTTATCCTGACGGGACAGCCCATTTAAGAACACAGAGTACCTTAGTGCTGCCATGATTGGACCATTTGCAAACTCAGGTGGATTCCAGACCCTCTTAAGATCTAAAATCAACATGCCTAAATCTTTAAAAAAAAACAGGCCAGGATGACTGAAGTTTTACTTACTTACTTGGACATACATGCTAAGGTTTAAAAATTGAATGTTAACAAATTGGAAAATAGCTTCCTCGGGTACTTGTTATTTCGATTTTTAGAACCCAGTCTTTTATACTATTTAATGGAGAAGCAAGCCATGAGGAGCAGCAGCCAGAACCCCATCCACCAAGTCAACAGGATAACTGCTGGAATATAGTAGGTCTTGGAGGAACATAAGATGAAAACCAAGAGGCTTTCCAATGGCGACAGTCGCAGACGAGTAATCAGGAGATGACTGTGGTGACTGTTCCACTGTCATAGTGCTATAGCGAATCAGCTATGCACCTCCAATTAACACAGCCCATTCTGATCAAAAGAAAGGAGAGTTCCTTCCCCTTAGTGATAATGGGGCTTTCTACTATTCCTCTTTTTGTACAGTAATGTGAGTTAGATTGTTATCATTATTGCTATAAATTGTGACATTGGGACTTGCTTCTGCTCACTCACACACACAAACTACCCCTGCTAGATGAAGTTTTTATGTGGCATCTTGCCACAAAGCATCTCGTTCCGACATTTCGGACCCTCAATTTTAAACATCATACATGTAGCAGAGCCGTATTCAGGAGGCTGTAGGGTGGTATACGGAGTCTCCTGCAGCCCACGTAGCAAAAAGCTGCAAGGACTTCATGTGTTTTACCGAATGATGCTTGTCAGGTCTTGTATTTTGGAGATATTCTCCACCTAGAAGCAATGCTACCGTAATACAGCTACAGCGCCAAAAGGAGCACACAACATTTTCATTTTTCTGTCTGATTTATACAGAACTTAACAGAAAATCGCCTCTGTATGATGAACGTCTGAAATCGAAGGAATATGGAAGTACAACAAAGCCCCATGCACCTGTATGGGTGCCCTACTACAGCGCCATAATACAGCTGTGCGCTTGAGGCTGAATGATCATTGCCAATATTTTATGTGCACGGGTGCAGGGTTAACTGTTCATTCAGGTAATTCCCTGATAATGCTAAGACATCGCTAGTATTATTCACTCTGCAAAGCTTCAGAAAACCCCTTTGACCACATCAGAAAACTCATAACTTTCCAACAACTGTGCGATTTTCTTAGGGCGATCATCCTCAATAACAGCGGTTAGGCCGCAGGTTTCCTAGTGATATTATTAAAGGAACATCAAAACTTATTAGCAACACAAAGCATGAAAGAAATGTGAAATGTATAATTATATAGTGAAGGTGCAGCGCTGTGAGTTGTGACATGAGGATCGGAAATATATATGATTAGCGCAATTATTCTTATATCAAGATTCATTTGCTTGCACACAACAGGAGGCATGAATTAAAAAGATTGTACAGAAATTCTCTGCAACTGAAAGTAAGAGAGGAAAAATACCATTATTAGGCTCTGTTCATATCACGTTTTCCTTTTACATTTGACATATATGCCAGGGAAATCTCCTGATGTATGCGCCGAAGAAAAACGGTCAAAATACGCCACTGCATGCCATAAAGTGCCATACATCGGACAAGTTAAAAAAAAGTATAATGCACACAATATATATATTTAGATATTTTTGCGGTGCCCACTATGTAGGAAAGCGCAGCAGACTATGCTTTAATATACAGTATAAATAAAAAAAACTGTACTGATGTATATAGCGCTCATGCTACGCTGTTTCCATAACTGCCATTCACTACTATGGGAGTTTTGGAAACCGCATAGCTCTGCAAGCTAAATTGTTTTCTTCTTCATGGTCAGGAATCACACGCGTCAGCCGGAACAGAGAGCGGTAGAACGGGGTTTATGGGGCTCTATTCTAGAGAAAGGTGTGGGTCCCATTTATGATATATCCTGTGGATATGACATAAATGTCCCTGATTGTAAAACCCCTTTAAATAATCATGTGGATCAGCGGGGATTTTCCCAAAAATGGAAACGCTTTCTACAAAAAGGAAGAAATTTGGCAATTTTATACCAATTCTCATGTCATAAGTCCCTGTTCACATCACGTTTGTCAAGGGCGTTTAGCGCATATGCCCGGAAACCTTCCAGTATACATGCTAAAGGATTCCATAGGGTTACATTATCTTGACTGAGGCCGAAAGAACTTTTCATGATGCATACAATGGCAACCGTCTCCCATAAGCTATTATGGCTGGCATTTGTTGAACGTATATGCCATGATGATGCATACATTAACCTGGTGTCATAATAGTTTCTAGGTGATGGATGCCATTGTTAGGCATATGTCACCACCTCTATTTAACGTATACGTCGGGAGCTTTTCCTGGCGTATACGCTAAATGTATTGCCAAAAACGTGATGTGAATGAAGACTTACGTAATACCAGTACAAGTACTGTATCCCTTTCCACCACACTCAATTAGGGCTGGGTGATTATGACCTAAATAAAAATCACAATTAATTGAACATGTAACCTCGATTACGATAAATGAACGATTATTTAGGCCACACACCTTTTGATTCCACGCCCCCTATTTGCATGCTACACCACTGAAATAATATTTATCCCCTGAGCCTGCTGTATATAATATACCCCGACACTGACAGAGTATATTTCCCCATAGTGCTCCCCACACAGTATAATGCCCCATAGCTGCCCTCACACATTATAATGCCCCTATAACTGCCCTCCACACAGTATAATGCTCCTATAGATGCCCAACATACGGTATATTGCCCCCATAACTTCCCTCCATAGTATAATGTCCCCTATAGCTGCCCTCCATAGTATAATGTCCCCTATAGCTGCCCTCCACATAGTATAAAGTCCCCATAGCTGCCCCAAAGCTGTATAATGCCCCACAGCTGCCCGCACACCATATAATGCCCCCATAGCTGCCCCCACAAAGCCACAATAGTGCATAATAAAATACATACTTATCTATCCCCGGTCAAACGACAAGTGGAGGAGATCCCTCTGCTCCGCCAGTCTGTGTTACTCAGTGGAGACAGAAGCGATGACATCACTGCTTTGCGTCTGTCTGCGTCGAGACGTGAGCGTCCGGCAATACATAGTGTTTGATAGAGTAGGGACCTTACGGCTCTGTGTTCTACCATTGTATTCATCTGTATCTACATGCAGAGGACGCAGATACAGTTGAAACCGGGTAAAAAAAAAAATTAGAAACGAAAAAAGTGCAAAAAGTGCAAGATGAGGTTGATTAATTGCGCTAAATTTTGGTTTCGTTTTTTTTTTTTATTAATTGCCCAGCCCTACACTCAATACACAAATCTACTGTACAGTTCATCATTAGCTTCTTATACAGACTTCAACGTGTGCTAGATTAATTGGCTTCCTATTAAATAAACCCTATAGTGTGTTAAGGAAAGCAAATTGTAAGCTCCACTGTGACCAATGCTCTGTGGATAGAGAGAGCATGGATTATGGCAATGGACTGACAACCATAAAAAAAAGCCCCCTCTTAATTCACAGAATACAGTCGCCATAAACAGCCTGGATTTTACTTAAACTGGATTTTTTTTTAATCCTCAATGGCTGCCCAGCACCATTCTTCAAGTCTCTCCTGCTTGTAAAGTAAGTGATTCAGGTAACAGAAGTATGTAGGGAAAGGTTGGTAATGGAAGTTATACAAAAGGTGAACTTCAAAAAAATGATCATTGCTTGCATATTATATAATTTTGAAAATGTGCTCTTTATGGTATACCGTTATATTCGGCTTTGTTCACAACCCGTTTGGAGTTTGGACAATACAGTATCAAGACACAAAGCTGTCAAATATAAGCCAAAAGGACACTCATTTGGCATACATCTCTCCCATAGAAACCTAAGGAAACGAAAAACAACTAACATGGCCAAACAAAATGTCAGACGTCATAAAAGTTGAATTAGTGGGGATGTGGAGGCTGGGACTTCCCGCGGATCTCGAGTTGGTCCCCATTTTTCAATGTAGACATTGGTAAGTATGTACGGTCACTTTCATGTGACCCCAATGAGCACACTTGTGGTTTCCCATAACATCTATTAATTTCAATGACGTGTGACTGCAGATACTGGTGCCATCACTGCTGAATCCAAGACCAATTTGTTCTCGAAATCGAAGGGATCTCAGATAATGAAGTCATACCGATCCATAGATTTTTTTCATTGACATATCATAGAAGTTAATAATAGGACTTTAAAAACATCTTTGTCCATAAATTATATTTCATAGCTGTTCCTTCCCATCCATTCCTTTAGCTGCTGGTGACGCTGTGGTCTATTAAAGGAGTTGTCTGGTTTTAAAAGCAAATGTTTAAATATGTTAAAAGTTAATACTGAGTTAATAGAGGGGACATGTCATTTAGGACCTACATCAGTGTTGTCTCTGTGTCTCTCTATGACTTAATCAGACAGCCCATTTATTTCAATAGGTGCCATGTAATGCTTAAAGAGGCTCTGTCACCACATTATAAGTGGCCTATCTTGTACATGATGTGATCGGCGCTGTAATGTAGATTACAGCAGTGCTTTTTATTTAGAAAAACAATCATTTTTGACGGAGTTATGACCTATATTATATTTATGCTAATGAGTTTCTCAATGGACAACTGGGCGTGTTTTACTATATGGCCAAGTGGGCGTTGTACAGAGGAGTGTATGATGCTGACCAATCAGTGACCAATCAGCGTCATGCACTTCTCTCCATTCATTTACTCTGCAGATAGCGATATAGATATATCACTATGTGCAGCCACATAAACACACTGTAACATTACGGCAGTGTCCGGACAGTGAATATACATTACCTCCAGCCAGGACGTGATGTGTATTCAGAATCCTGACACTTCTGTAGCGTCTCTGTGAGATTTACAGCAAGGCATGCGTAATCTCGCGAGATTACGATGTAACCTGTCATTTCAAACGAGATTACGCTTGCCTTGCTGTAAATATCACAGAAACGCTACAGAAGTGACAGGATTCTGAATACACATCACGTCCTGGCTGGAGGTAATGTATATTCATTGTCAGGACACTGCAGTAACGTTATAGTATGTTTATGTGGCTGCACATAGCGATATAGCTATATCGCTGTCTGCAGTGTAAATGAATGGGGAGAAGTGTATGACGCTGATTGGTCACCGATTGGTCAGCGTCATACACAAATGATCGTTTTTGTAAATAAAAAACACTGCTGTAATCTACATTACAGCGCCGATCACATCATGTACAAGATAGGCCACTTATAATGTGGTGACAGAGCCTCTTTAATGTCTCCTGTGGTAGAACTGCAGGGAAATTGAAGGCTTGCTATCAGATTCCCACAGAGCTTTCGGAGATCAAAATATTTCTGGTGGACCAAAACGGATTGTAAAAATGGAACTTGTAAGAATTTCTGAAATGAGCACTTTCCATATAAATGTCTAAAAGCTACAAATCTTTCACCTATGTGTTAAATGCACCAGTTTTAGGGTTCTAAAATGACTGCATTTTTTTCCCCTAAAACAAGGCCAGTAATAGTTTCATAATAATAGATTGGTTTTACTAAAACTATCTGTCCTCGGAGAGAACGGCAGCCTAGATGTATATTGAGAATAATGAGTCATCGCTTAACCTTGAGTTGCACACAATACAATCCTCTAGTCTGGAGATTCATCTCTCATCATTAGAAGCATTTGCCCTGCAAAGACTGAAGAATAATGAACAAAGCCCCTTTCTAAAATGAGTGAGAAAATGCTGCCGTTTTTAGATAGGATGGATTATTATTAGAGAAAAATGTCTACCTGTGTGGGATGGGGTCACGGAGCCACGGATTCCCAACAGCACTATTGTCTAGGATTTTACGAAGACCTCACTTTTGCCCTCACTTCTAAGACAATGAACTAATAAAGAAACATTTGTAGGTATATCCTGCATGCATTAACTTTACAAGAGATTCCTATAGACGGCTGGAATATGAGCAGATTATTTTACTGATGACAACCATTTTATTTGAAAATGAAAAAAAAAAATTCCATAAAAAACTAATTTGGTGCCCTTTTAAAAAATTTTGCAACGGCCAATTCAAGATCTGTCAGAAACGTTGTCGAAACTGGACAAAGTATTAGAAAGGCGCAAATAGGCGGCTGCCCGGGGAATTTTTTTTTCTAATTTCTGGGCGTGAGTTTCAGTCCTTAAATAAATGTACAGACTTTCAGGAGTGCCATGATCTTGTGCTTTGGGGATGAGATTTTGCATGGTCTACTTTTTGACAAGAAGCCCAGATGGAAGCAACTTTGGCATTGTGGACGGTGCCTGTTTAAACTCTTCCTTCTGAGGATTTCCAAAATTCTATGGACTGCAGTATTATCCCCAAACTGCTCAGTCTGATCTTCCTGGTTCTTTAATAGGATGTCCAGAGTACTGTGACATACACAGGCTGAGCAGGAGGAGAAAGGGGGAGAGGTGTAACGCTCCAAAAATATAGATTAATATTACCATTAGAGGAGTGTTGATATATGAGCGCTAAAACTAAGGCAACGGTAATGGCGGTCATTAACTCTTGTCCACTTTTACAATCTATAATAAGTTAGACAGAAAAGGCGAATGACTGAAAAAAATATTAAAAGGCTTCACACACGCAGTATGAATCTGTATTTCCATTTTTTTGTAGTTTAGAGGTAAATGCTCTTTAAGTCTGAATAAAAAGTAACTGAATAAATGAAAAGTAAATGAATCAATGCAAATAAATTCAAAGCAGCATCTCAGTCTCAATGCAAATACCTCATATAAAATGATAATTTTTCCTGTCGATTAAATATCCATTCATGAGATTCTCCATAAAGGAAATGTTTAAACATTAAAAACACAAATCCGGCATTTTGTGTCATTTCCACTGCCAGGGAAAACGATCCCCTCTGCCCCTTCCCAACAACAAAAGATAACGCAAACAATGACTAAACACTGCATTATACCCAGCGGGATCTGGCAAACGCAAAACTAGGAGTCACTATGTATACAGGGCATTTCATTGAAAAGAAGGAAAAGCAACACCTCCACACATAGCATGGGAAAATCCCACCCCCGTCAGCATGTCCGTCATTATGGAGACGTGCCAATGGGTGGGACGGTCACCTTTGCCTCTCTGTAACACAATGATGTTGGGGGAATACGTAATAATAATGGTCCCCTGAATAGGCGTATTTCAATATAATACAAGAGGAAGGCAGCAGGTCAGTGTATGAATTTTCTCATATATATATATATATATATATATATATATATATATATATATATATGTATATGTGTGTGTATATGTATATATATATGTATAGGTGTGTGTGTGTATATATATGTATAGGTGTGTGTGTATATATATGTATATGTGTGTGTGTATATATATGTATATATATATATATATATATGACATAACTAACCTACACCGTTACAAATACAATTTTACAACCTGTGGCTGGTAAACACTAGAACCAAACCTCAAGTAGAAATTCCCACAGATGTATGTAAATGCCATAAGACATAAAAGAGATCAAGTAGTGATCGTGGGGACAGACATTTTACTTTTCATTGAAGTAAACAAAGTCAGATCCCTCCTAATTTGAAATGGCTGATAACAGAGAACAATATAGAGTATCTTAAACTGCACAGAAAATGACGATTATAAAGAGCAAAAAAAAAAAAAAACACACCAAAAAACTGTAACGTCAAATCAATAATCAATACATTAAAAAGAAGGGACTCTACAAAAAGGTGTAACGTGCCTCATAAATTGGGAATGAAAATTGGTCCCATTTTGTGACGAGGGCACATGACGTTTCATGTTAAAAGGCAAAATAACCAAGTATATCGTCAACGTTTTTTAAAAACGCGAGAAACAAGCCCTACTTGAAGGCGCACAGAACTTACTTATAGCCGAATATTATAAAGTGCTATGCTACACAAAGTATTTTTAATTTGCTTTTCAGTGCTGAAACAAAAAAATGTAACCCTTCCCCAGCCAGAATGGCCTGCTCAAGTGCGGAGGCGAACTTTAGCTGTTTAACGCGACAGCCCCGGTGATTCATTACGGCACATCACTTTGTCAGACCCCATTGAACGCACTGCAGGGCTGCACAGAGAAACAATGGAAAAAGGAATCCCACCCAAGAATCACTCAGAAAACGCGAACACATGCTCTGAAGACGGCGGTGTCTTCGGATCACTGAGAAATCCTTCTTCCTTTGTGTTACACATTAGCTAACACAACCCATCAGCCTTGTAGTCTGGCAATACGCACCATCTGACAAAGCATCTAAAGAGGGCAAATAAAAGAAAAACCCTCAACACTTCCACTTACTGTTGCTCGCATCCTTTGATGTTGCTCATTCAAGAGAGGCGTTAGCACGCTGACAAAGGCTGCAGGGCGGCTCGAGAGTCCAATCTGTTTCATTCACTATAGAGTGAGATGAGCAGCACTGACGTCTAGGTCATCGGGCCCTTTTCTGCTGAACAGAGCGACCTAACATACCTCCTGATTTCCGATAGCATCAGATTTTTGTGGCCCCTTATCTCGCAGCCCATGGATAAATGCATGAAGAAGCGGAATGTTAAAAGGTATGACCAATTATCAGTGCAGTCATCAATACCTACCTCAAGACGCGCTTTCTATCAAATCAACCAATGTGCAGGGAGCTTCCTACTGTAGACGAATGTATCAGGTTTCCATGGAAACTAAATCAACAAATAGCTGCGGCAGCATCTGTTTCTGGATTAGCCAACGTCAGCCGGCAGAAGGTTAGGATTTAAGAGAACTCAAGCATCCAAATGCCCCCTTGTAACGCCACATTTTATATTTAGTACCGATTCCACGGTAAAAGTCACAGCTTTTCCTGTATCGAACTCAAACAAGCCATAGCAACGAATCCATGGCAACAAGAACTGGGCGCTTTATCATCATCAGCAGATAAACAGTTAAAGGCTGGGGTGTGCAAGACAAGGATGTCTGCCCTGCGCTTACACAAACGCTCCTCTTCTATTGTAATCCGTGGATCAATGTATGGGCGACGGGTTAGACATAGTAGATCTGCACACTGGGGGTGAATGCCATTCACAATAACTCTTGTTGCTTTCATTCAAATTGAGAAGGGAGACAGGGAGTTCATCTGAGGATTTACTTAACTAAATAGACTTCACCCATGTGCTAAATGGACTTTTTATGCTGCGAACAGCACTGGTGACAGCAGATATGTAAAATTACAACAGACATCGTTTTTTATTAAGTTCCCTGCGTTGTTTTACCAAATAACGTATGTATAAGACTGAACATGCTGTCAGCAAGACTGCACCGACGGTAAGAACTAATAAGAAATATATTCTGTGGTAGGCGGCCGGTAAGGTTACCACAAAATTTAGGCGATTCAGAGACGTGATTCCCAGGTTTCAAATTTATAGATTATAGGGACGTATATGAAAAATGTCGACCATAATGCACCGCTAGGAAAGGTTCTCTGGGATTATCTAACTAGCACTAATGAATCAAAACGCTATACTCACTCGATCAGTGCTTGATGAGGATTTAGGTGTGGATTTCGCGACTAAATCCTCATCAATTCTGCTCTCCTTCTACATCCAATGCAAGATAATAACTTGTTCACATGCAGCAAAAAAATAAAAATGTGTGCGGAATAATGACCATGTGCGGATCCGCTGAAAAAGCGGAGGCAAAAATCCAAGTCTCATTCTAGGATTTCTGCCACAGTTCTTTTTAAAAATCTATGTCGGATTTGCCTATATGGCAAATCCCGAACTTGTATACATGGTCAAATACTGGCAATGCTCATACTTCTTAATATACTAAATTTAAAAAATAAGTCCCCTGAGGGCTGCGAGTTATTTTTTATATGGCCATATCCAATAATATATAGAGAAGTGTGTGAACATACAATGCCTGTGAGCGTAGTTCGTGCTTAGTTATTCGGGCCCTATTTCCCTATTCCAAAAGTTTCTAAAATGCTAGTAGATAGATGTCCATATACGCAGTGTGTCTTTACAAGATGAAAGAAGTGTCTTATATCTAAGAGATAACTTTTATTCATAGAGGAACTCCTTTAAAGGGATATTGCAGAGATGAAGAAAGTGCAGTAATAGGTTTACAATACCTCACACTTTTCCCACACCAATGCCCTCATGGTGATGTCACTATGGAGGATGTTACCCCGGCTGGTGGACATTGGCTGCCACAGTCTATGGATGACATGTCATCACATAAAAATATACAGACAGTGGCGGGGGACCAAGCGGAATATTGAAGCAGCGAAAACTTTATTTATTCCTTGAAAACCCCTTTAAAAAGAAACCAACCAAAAGAAGTGTATAAATGTTTCTTTTATACATGAACATGCTTTTAATAACTTACTTCTGTGCGGAGATATGCTCACATGAATTTACAGGCCTAACATTGAGACTGCACTACTGAGAAATGATGATAACATTTCCTTTTTTGATTGCAGTCATGTGCAGTGTGCGGATTCAAAGTATACATATATCTGCCAGTAGGACAGAAATCTGAACAGAAACTAAAATGTCATCAGAATCTCTCAGTACTATAGCGATAGGCTTCGGGCCTGTAACTTCATTCAGTCATGAACGTATGTTAAAGTGACTTTTATAATTTTTTAATGGTAGGTCTTCTTTAAGACTGCCAAATGACATCTCAATATAGTAGAGAAATACAAACATAATCCAAAAACAAGGCAATTTAAAATGTAGGCCAAACTTTATAGACTCTGCACGTTTCAGCTGTCACAACAGTGCTTTTCTAGGAGTAACATATATAAGGGGTTGTATCTTCCCGACAACCCCTTTTAGATTGAAACTGGAACAGCTTTTGAAGCCCCCTGTGATCAGTTGGTATTGGCGTGGGAAGCTGCAGAAGGCCATACATTTCCCCTGCAGTGGCCGCCATGGATAAAAATTTAGTATTACATGCTTGCCATTCCAATTAATGGCTGACCATGTAATGCATGCACAAGCCTGCCAGAGTGAGAGACTGTCTTTGTTAGGGCATGTGCACATGAAAGAAAAAAAATCTCCCTCACAATTCATTCTGGATTTTTAGGCAGATTTATACACTTACACTTTTTAAAAGGCCTTTTTTCTTTTTTGTCGTTTAGTAAGTGCAAAAACTGAGGGGACTTTTTAGTAAAAAACCACGTCAAAATCAGCTCTGCCCCCCATTATTTCAACGTAGGTTCAGAGGCAGAAACTGCTCAGATAGGGCCTGACTTTTTTTTTCTACAAATGGACAAAAAACATCTCTACCTCCTATTGAAATCAATGGAGGGAGCTTTGGAGGGTTCTTTGGCGCTGATTCTGACACAGTTTCTGCTTCATAATCAGCGCTAAAAAACACTGTGTGAATTGGGCCTCAAGGTCTCTCCGCTTTGGCTTTCAGAGGAGATCCGCAGTGGGGGGGGAGTACAAATGCTCCAATAGGGCATATGGAAAGGTATTTTCCACACAAGGCAACCCCTATCACAACCAAATGTTTAGCTACACAAGAATGAGCACTGGGACTGTATTCATAGTGCAATGAAAATACTGAGGGGCATAAGAACCATTTTTTCTTAACCTAAATAATGCAAAAATATTTTGTAAAAATAAATAAAAAATAAAAGACTGGCAAATAATACATAATTTCAGCCACAATTACCCTAAAAACAAAAAAGAAACTTGCCTTAATATGAGACTCATGACAGCCCCAGATTGCACATCAGCCTTTATTAACCATGTATTATTTTCCTCAAGCCATGAAAAGATGTTCCATCTGCTACTTGCTGAAAACCTTATTACACCGGAACATTAACACAATCACAGATACATCTGTACACCAGCTCCAGAGATCACTGCCGCTAACCCAAAGGTGACAATGCGATTAGCCTGCTGTGTTATCCCAATTTATATACATGTTATTACTGAATGAGGATCACCCCAGCTTATGCCGTATACTACACCGGCCACGGCCATCTCAATCATCAAAGAAATGTGTGGAAAATCAGCTAAACCTGGTCCCGGATGAACTCATTTTACTTCTATCCCAAAACAGCCTCTCTACAATTCTATCAATATTCAACTTAAAAGCATTGGTAATGCTTTGAACACCATTTTGTAATTAAGGCTCTGTTCACACTGTCAGAAATATACGTCGGGAGAATTTGGCAAATTTGACCCCTTTTTGGCATATGGCGGCACATGCGCCAGGAACTCTTCTGGTGCACACATTGAACATAGTGCTATAACAAATTATGGACAGACCTCATCTATAGTTATTCCTTACATAAAAGAGCTGAGAAACTCTAAGGGTCAGTTCACACAAAGTTTTTGACGCGGAAACCGAGTCAGAAAACGCGCCAAAAAACGTCTGAAAATGCCTCCCAGTGATTTCAATGCGGGGCAGAGGCGTTTTTTTTCCCGCGAGCGGAAAAACCGTCTCATGGGGAAAAGAAGTGACATGGCCCTATATTCGGGTGTTTATGTCTCTGACCTCCCATTGACATCAATGGGAGGCAGCGAAAGCGTATTTAGCTGCGATTTTGCCCGTGGCGCTCAATGGGCGCGAGCAAAAAACACGGCAAAAAACTCAGTGTGAACATACCCTTAGGCCTCATGCACACGACCGTGCCCGTAATCACCCGCATTTTTGGCCTGTGCTCCCATAGAAAATATGGGAGCACGGTCCATAAAAAGCAAAAGATAGGACATGTCCTATGTTTTACGGAGGTTCAACGGCCCGGACGCCCTCCCGCAAATATACAGGAAGGTGTCCGTGGTCAATAGAAATGAATGGGTCTGCAATTGCGGACGAAATGTACGGTTGTGTGCATGGGGCTTAAGGTCCTGTTTATATCATGTTAGTGGTCTACTTTGCGTATCTATAGAGCTTAATTCCAATAACTTTTGGTCTCTATTGGGTTGGAAAACTTTTTTTTTTCTTATGAAATTTCATATGAAATTTTGTAGTAGACTACGCTTTTCCATAAAAAGACATTGAGTGAAAAAAGTATAGGTTTATTAAAAAAAACTCTACAATGGGAATCTATAAGCGTATCTGTATGCCTATACAGTGGGATATGTCACAGCCTTCTATCAGAGGTATACATCAGAAGCTTTTCCCAGTGTATACGTCAAATGGAAACTGAAATGTGATGTAAGCAGGGCCCAACTCTTCAAAACTTATCTCGCACTGGTCAAGAATTCCAGCCTATATCATAGCCAAGAGCGGTATTCACACTTCAGTTAGTAGTTTGAAATCATCGACCAGCTTGTCATCAGATAGATCTCTAACAGATTAGCTAAACTCCTATAATGGGGTGGGAGAGTTAAGAGACATTAACGAGAAACAGCGTCTGCCACCCTAATAGGGCATATGGATGTCATACAGGGTTCGGTTTCCCCAGAAGAGAGAGCCAATCCGTCAAAAATAGTTAGAAAAATAGTCTCCCCTCATAATCCCAACTTTTTGGATTTTCTCAAATTTGGAAAAAAAATAAAAAAAGTCTGCAATTCTAAAAACATCTAGAAGCAATTATACACCTATTTGTGAAAGATAAGTTCTACATTTATAAAGCTGAAGACTTTAGTGCTCCGTTAATACTCATGCACATGACAAGTCCGTTTCAAGAACTTTAGACCATGATTAGAGATTATCTACAATATATTTCAGTACGGATATTATTATTTGGTCAAAATGATATTCACATTTGTGAAACACAAGCTGATAATTTAGCAATTTCATCCTAATTGAATGATGAGCTTGTAAGTTAAATGGCCAGTCAGTAGTGATACTGTATTGGCCATGGTTTGTGCGCTGTCCATGGTGCTGAAGACTGGGTTGGCACAGACTGTACACTGCAGTTACTGAGGAGCTGAGCAGTTCACAAGAAACAGCTTTTATACTCAGAGATGTCTGTAAGGCATTAAAAATGTATCATTTACAATTTTTGAAAACCATTCTTATGGAATGGTCACATAGGGCGGACACGCCGCGAATTTCCCATCTGAATTTACAGCCAGACAATCCATAGCGCATTAGAGCACCAGCAAAGTGGATGAGATTTTAAACAAATTTCATTCAGATGCTGTGAAAGAAAACCTGTGCAGAAGCTACCATTTAGTGCAGACTTTAGATCCACAGCATGTCAATTCATGTTGTAAATTTTCACAGCGGATTTAACCCTATGCATGCATAAGGTAAGATCCACTGCTAATTCACAACAAAACATGCTGATTTTGCCAGGGATTCTTGCAGAATTCGCTGTGAAATCAGCAACAGATTTTTTTTCCTGTTGCAAATTTGGTACATGTTGCTGTACCCTTAATGTTAATAGTCCAAAAATGTAAGTATCACCCAAGTTCTGTGAGCTGCCATACTACAGCTTCAAGTCTGGAAATGTACACAGCATTAAAGCAAGCATCACAGAGCATTGCCTAGACTAGTTACAATTACACTACCGTTCAAAAGTTTAGGGTCACATAGAAATTTCCTTATTTTTTAAAGAAAAGCACAGTTTTTTTTCAATGAAGATAACATTAAATTAATCAGAAATACACTCTATACATTGTTAATGTGCTAAATGACTATTCTAGCTGCAAACGTCTGTTTTTTAATGCAATATCTACATAGGTGTATAGAGGCCCATTTCCAGGAACCATCACTCCAGTGTTCTAATGGTACATTGTGTTTGCTAACTGTGTTAGAAGGCTAATGGATGATTAGAAAAGACTTGAAAACCCTTGTGCAATTATGTTAGCACCTCTGTAAACAGTTTTGCTGTTTAGAGGAGCTATAAAACTGACCTTCCTTTGAGCTAGTTGAGAATCTGGAGCATTACATTTGTGGGTTCGATTACACTCTCCAAATGGCTAGAAAAAGAGAGCTTTCATGTGAAACTCGACAGTCTATTCTTGTTCTTAGAAATGAAGGCTATTCCATGCGAGAAATTGCCAAGAAACTGAAGATTTCCTACAACGGTGTGTACTACTCCCTTCAGAGGACAGCACAAACAGGCTCTAACCAGAGTAGAAAGAGAAGTGGGAGGCCCCCGCTGCACAACTGAGCAACAAGACAAGTACATTAGAGTCTCTAGTTTGATAAATAGACACCCAGTGGCTCCATACTATGCAAGTATATGTCAACTCTTCAGTGGATGTTTTTTTTTTGTGTTTTTTTTTTCTACCAGCATGTAAATGGAAAACATTGTTAAATATTTATTTAATCTTTTTAGGAGCTTCGGAACCAAATTACCTGATGATGTTAAAATATTTTCATGTTACAACAGTTGTCCCAAAACAAAGGAATATTGTAACTTGAGTAAGCACTGTATATACATGCAGCAATTTCTAACCACATGAAGACATATGCTGCACAACTGTGCCAGTTGTCATGCCGGGGACACACAAAAACCTAAAAACATGTGTAGATGTCTCTGTGTGTTTAATACATAAAACTTAACCTATAAAACACACACGAATCCCCGCTTTATCCTCTAAGGATTTCTGTATCTCCAAAACCCATTCCACCAGGATAATCTATCCAAATAAATATCCGGCATTGCACTTCATATATTGTACTTTGACAAGGCAGACAATGAAGGTCAAAAATGCCATGTAAACATCTGCATAACTCACATTCGTGCATGTTGCCAGTCATGGTAAATATTACAGTTCAGTTACACTTGTGTGCCATTGCCCTCACCCCGGGCAGAGTAAGGGTTTGTTCACACGGCCTATTTTCGGGCCGTAAAACGCTCGAAAAATCGAAAGCAGAACGCCTCCAAACATCTGCCCATTGATTTCAATGGGAAATACGGTGTTCTGTTCCGATGGAGCGTTTTTCGCTGCGTTTTTTACATGTAAAAGAACGGCCGTGAAAAAGAAGTGCAAGACACTTCTTGGGACGTTTTTGGAGCGGTTTTTCATAGACTCTATTGAAAAAAAGCTTAAAAAACGGCCGTGAAAAACACCGGCCAAATCGCGAGTGGCACAAAAAACGTCTGAAAATAAGGAGCTGTTTCTTATTTACCAAACAAGCAAAGTCACTAGACTGGCCCGTGGCATGTGACTTAGAACAACATCAGTCTATCAGTGGTTCCCAGAACAACCCTTCCTGACAGAGGAGAACTTGTTAAAAGTGTTTATGAAGACTGATATTAAAATAGATATGAATGTACAAAAAAAAGCTGAATAGCTGCACAGAGACTTGTCAGACCGTCTGCCGGAGCAGATTTTTAATTTCTCCGGCTTGATTTTTTTTCTTTTCTCACAATGATTTGAGAGCCACATGAGACATGGCTTGATAAATCGCCCACTTCAGCAATATGACAGCTGGCATGCACACAGGAGATGTGCCAGTCGTCAGATTTCTGGAGATACTCCATGAAGACAGGATATTCCAAATATTCAGAATTTTTTTTTTTTAGAATTTGCAAAACAGAAGTATTAGAACTTTTTACATAGTCATTAGACTTGTGTATATACCGGCAGAACGTCCTCACGTATATATGCCAGCCTGCTCAAATGCTTCACTGGCCAAATATATACCAAAAGAGTTCCAATTGGGATACGTTTTTTTTTTTATTCTTTTTTTTAATTGACTATACTTTTAAATACAAGTAAATCAATTTGTGGATGATATTTTAAGAAACATAGAAAAATAGATTAACACGTGGTATGGATTTTATATCCACAGCGGATTTCACTTTTTTTTTTCAGTAAGAGGGGTGACATCACCAATGAAATCCACAACAATTTCTGCTGCAAAATCACAAGTAAAACATGCAGATTGTGTCATGGAATCTGCAACATATTTTTTTGTTCCATGTGAAGGTAGACTTAATTTTCCTTTCAAACATAAAAATTATACTCCTCAAATGAAAAATCACTACTATAATCCCTATGTGACATATTTCCAGTTCGGAGAACCTCCAGAAAGATTTATTTTACAATTAGAGGATATCCCTTTTCTTATAAACTTTACTTGAATAAGGTGAGCACCTTAAGATTAAACCATCACGGTTCTAAAAAACAGGTGTACTTAAAGCAAGGGAATTTATAAAGGGTTAATCTAGCGAGTATTGCACTTGGTTTCAACGCAAACATGGAGAATATACTGCATTCTAGATAAATTAGAATCAATGCCGCCAAATATATAATAGCAGATCTGGCTCCTTCAATGCATTTAACCCGTTAGTGACCGGCCCATAGTCTTTTTACGTCGGTCACTAACGGGCCTTATTCCGATGCCATAGACTTTTTACGTCGCGGCATCGGAATAAGTAAACAGAGCAGGGAGCGGTCAAATCTCCCTGCTCTCAGCTGCCAGAGGCAGCTGAGGGCTGGGAGCGTCCCTGCTCTGCCGGGTGAGATCGATATTAGTATCGATCTCACCCGTTTAACCCCTCAGATGCGGTGCTCAATAGCGAGCACCGCATCTGAGTGGTTTTGGAGAGAGGGACGGAGCTCCCTCTCCAACCAACACCCGGCGATACGATCACCGAGTGTTAGTGTCTCCCATGGCAGCCGGGGGCCTAATAAAGGCCCCCAGGTCTGCCAGTAATGAATGCCTGCTAGATCATGCCGCAGGCATGACCTAGCAGAAGCTGTCAGTTTTAAACGGACAGGCATAATACACTGCAATACAGAAGTATTGCAGTGTATTATAATAGCGATCGCAGAATCGCATATTATAGTCCCCTAGTGGGACTAGTAAAAAAGTTTAAAAAAAAGTTTAATAAAGTTAATTAAAAAAAAAAAATTTGAAAAAAAAAATGAAAAACCCACTTTTTCCCCTTACAAACTGCTTTAGTATTAAAAAACCAAAATAAAGTTAAAAAGTTACACATATTTGGTATCGCCGCATCCGTAACAACCCCGACTATAAAGCTATTACATTACTTAACCAGCACGGTGAACGCCGTAAAAAATTAAATAAAAAAAGATGGAAAAATTGCTGTTTTCTGTGAATCCTGACATAAAAAAATGTGAATAAAAAGTGATCAAAAAGTCACATCTACTCCAATAAAAACTACAAGTCGTCCCGCAAAAAAAAAGCCCTCATACAACTGCATCGGCGAAAAAATAAAAACGTTACGGCTCTTCAAATATGGCGTCACAAAAACAAATAATTTTGAAAAAAAAGCGTTTTTACTGTGTAAAAGTAGTAAAACATACAAAAACTATACAAATTTGGTATCGTTGCAATCGTAACAACCCGCTAAATAAAGTTATTGTGTTATTTATAGCACATGGTAAACAGCGTAGATTTAGGATGCAAAAAAGAGTGGCGAAATTTCAGATTTTTTTCTACCCCCCCACCCCAAAAAAAGTTAATAAAAGCTAATCAATAAATAATATGTACCTCAAAATGGTGCTATTAAAAAATACAACTTGTCCCGCAAAAAACAACAACACCTTATACAGCTATGTCGACGCAAAAATAAAAAAGTTATAGCTCTTGGAATGAGACTATGGAAAAACGTAAAAAATAGCTTGGTCATGAACGTCTAAAATAGGCTGGTCATTAAGGGGTTAAAGGGGTCTGCTGGACAACGTATGTGCTGTCGGAGGACACACGACATGTAAACAAACACAGCAGTCCCTGAATGAGACACATATGGTATACTAAAAAGTGCTCTGTTCAATTAACTTTGTATAAAGACCGGAAATCCCCCTTAAAGAGGCTCTGTCACCAGATTTTGCAACCCCTATCTGCTATTGCAGCAGATCGGCGCTGCAATGTAGATTACTGTAACGTTTTTATTTAAAAAAAACGAGCATTTTTGGCCAAGTTATGACCATTTTTGTTTTTATGCAAATGTGGCTTGCAAAAGTCCAAGTGGGCGTGTATTACGTGCGTACATCGGGGCGTTTTTACTACTTTTACTAGCTGGGCATTCTGACGAGAAGTATCATCCACCCAGCTTCTGGCAGTGCAGACACACAGCGTGTTCTCGAGAGATCACGCTGTGACGTCACTCACTTCCTGCCCCAGGTCCTGCATCGTGTCGGCCACATCGGCACCAGAGGCTACAGTTGATTCTGCAGCAGCATCAGCGTTTGCAGGTAAGTAGCTACATCGACTTACCTACAAACGCTGATGCTGCTGCAGAATCAACTGTAGCCTCTGGTGCCGATGTGTCCTCGCTCGTCCGACACGATGCAGGACCTGTGAGTGACGTCACAGCGTGATCTCTCGAGAACACGCTGTCTGCACTGCCAGAAGCTGGGCGTTCTGAAGAGAAGTGGATGATACTTCTCGTCAGAACGCCCAGCTAGTAAAAGTAGTAAAAACGCCCCGATGTACGCACATAATACACGCCCAGTTGGACTTTTACTTTAAACACGCCCACTTGGACTTTTGCAAGCCTCATTTGCATAAATACAAAAATGGTCATAACTTGGCCAAAAATGCTCGTTTTTAAAAAATAAAAACGTTACTGTAATCTACATTGCAGCGCCGATCTGCTGCAATAGCAGATAGGGGTTGCAAAATCTGGTGACAGAGCCTCTTTAAGTTAGAATATACTAGTAAAAAGTTACACAGAGTTTATAAAAGGGCTTATTATAGTAGTCGGCACCCGACAGAGGCTGCTTGACTAGAGTCACTGGCTTCAACTACACCAACTCCTACTATCAACAGCTATAACCAACCAGCAATGTGATTTATGACCAACATTGATTATATACTGAGTGTTTTATATACTTAGAAACTGTAACGCCCATGGCTGCAGACCGTCAGGATTACTCACCCCCCCCCCCCTGACGGCCGCAGCCATGGATCTGTGAGCGCTGGCCTGCATCTCCTCCTCAGGAGACGCCAGCGATTACTTCTGCTTCGTTCTGCTGTATCCCGCAGGGTGCACGCACGCTTGTGCCCAGCCTTGAAGGGCCAGCGTGTGCACATGTAGAAAATCAGTAATTAGCCCATACTCACCCTGGACTATAAGAAGGGCCCTGCCCCTTCCCTCAGTGCCTGAGCGTTGTTGTCTTTACCCGTGTTAGTCTTGCAAATGGTCGCTTAGTCTTTTTCAGTTCCCAGTGTTCCCGTTCCTCCTACCTGTATCCTGTGTTACCTCGTTCCTGTACCTTAGAGAGTTGGAGTCGTGTTATGCCACCGATCACGTCTGCTGTGTTACACCACGCCTGGCGTCTGCTGCCAAGGTCCCATCCGAGCCTAACCCTCGCTACTGTCTGAACTACCACAGGTACCCTTACTCGGACTATAGACTTTACTTGGTAAACTGTGTGGCCAGCTGGTACAGCCCAGTGGGTCCACATACCCACAGATCGTGCCAGAAACGGTCTTCTGTTAAGGAGGACCATACATAACACCTATTGCGGTTTCTCCATTTATTTTTAAACTCCACTGCTTCTCGGCAGTGTAGCCAAAAGCAATGTAATTTTACTTGTGGGGAGGGGGTTCAAAAACCCAAAAGCAAATATCTGTTGGGTTGCCATATGCAAAATCAATGATGATGTTATTCTAATCTTTATATATACCTCCCAAATCTGACTTCTAGCAGACCAAAACACAAACTCACTAGATGGAGTGGACCCATATAATACCAATATACAAACAAAGGCTGTAACGGAGTTTTTTGTTAGAATTATTCATTAGGGACTTCTTTATACTTTTGCCCATTCTATTTGGTAGAAAGGGTCCCAAACACAGTTAAACCGAATGGCCACACCATTTTATTTTTAAGCAAAACATTTCTGTTACAAGTAAATAATAGATCATTAATGGGATTGAAGCTCCAAATCCCTTGCTCCCCTTCACACAGCCATAGAGTTAATAGCAAAACATTTGGTAGTTGATGATGGCAGTAGGGGGAGATTAAAGGAGAACTCCAACGACATTTTTTATTCTCTGACCCGTTAGAAAGGCATGTTATGTAAATTGTGGTGTAGGTAATTTTCTTACCGGTGGCTGTATTTGTGAGTTATCCACTCCCTTCTGATCCTCCGCGGTGTCATGTGACCAGCAATAAGACTCTCCAACTGTCACAGCGTCTCATGTGTAGACAGGAAGTCAGTTTATCCATTATTACTATCACGGCCTCGATGTGAATCTTATAGTAATGAATAGAGAAACTGACTTCCTGTCCACACTTGAGACGCTGTGACAGTTGCCATCAACACTGTTGCATCTCCATCAGCGCTTAAGCCCCCCAGTGACAGATGTCTGGCTGCCAGCCACTAGCGCTAGTGTTCTTATTTTTTAACTACTTAGAATGATTTGAATATTCTGCTTTAAGATTGATTTTTAGCATTAAAACAACCTCATAGCAGGAGAAATTAGGTATTGGACAGGACGCACTGAAATCAAGGGGCATTCTTTTAATTCACCATGTGGACCCGAACGAGAGCTGCTTTCTTGGAGAGGCCTAAATGATCAACCTCTATTTAATATATTTTTGTTTTTTCAGTTCAAAACTTTAGGATCATCCCTATGGCCATTATTTCTGGCCACTAAATCGTGACAGGATCATCTTAATATCCATTTAATCTTAATTTCCGTTACTTTCATCATCTTCGCATTTGACAGAACTTAAAAGTGGATGGGTCAGATTTTTAGGTCACCCTGTCTTACAGCAGCATAAAGAAGTGCTAGACACGCCGATTTCAGTTATGTTCTGAAGTTTAAGAGAATTTAGAACTTATACTTGTGGTGCACAGCCATCGCTGCAAGTATGAGTCCAAGTATATTCATATACTCATGCTCCCTCCCCCTCCCCCACATCCCAAGCCGCTGGTTAACACTTTTCTAACTATGCACAGTAACAGGGAAAAAAGTGTCAATCAGCGACTGGATGGGGGAGGTTTTTTTTGGATGGGCAGAGAATTAATATATCCAGACTCATACTTGTGGCGCTGGCCACGTGGCACAAGTATTAGTTCTAAATACTGATAAACTACTTAACATTAACTAATAAATGATAGCACCCTAAAAATCAGTGCGTCAGTGCTCATGCTCATGCTCAGTACAAGCTACAGTCTCCCTGGCTCTCACACATGCTCAGTGCAAGATACAGTCTCCCTGGCTCTCAAACATGCTCAGTACAAGCTACAGTCTCCCTGGCTCTCACACATGCTCAGTACAAGCTACAATCTCCCTGGCTCTCACACATGCTCAGTACAAGCTACAGTCTCCCTGGCTCTCACACATGCTCAGTACAAGCTACAGTCTCCCTGGCTCTCACACATGCTCAGTACAAGCTACAGTCTCCCTGGCTCTCACACATGCTCAGTACAAGCTACAGTCTCCCTGGCTCTCACACATGCTCAGTACAAGCTACAATCTCCCTGGCTCTCACACATGCTCAGTACAAGCTACAGTCTCCCCGGCTCTCACACATGCTCAGTACAAACTAAAAAAGAAAGCAGCAGATTGAGTTAAAATCTGTAATTTCACACTGAAACTGCTGCTGGAAGACAGTCTCTTTCTCTCACTGAAGAGCCAGGTAGACTGCAGCTTTAACTGAGCATGTGCGACATTTCAGAATGGTGAAGGGAGGGGCACTGATAGGATCTTGTCAGCTTTAGCTAGGAGGATATTGGGTTTATCTTATGAATGCACTTGGACCCATTTTAATATCCGATAGGAAAACGTTCAAAAAAAGATAATACAGCCATTCTGACATGGATTTTCGAAGTAAGTACACCAGCTTCATCAGGTCTAAGAGATACATTTAATAGTATATGTAGTTTGTATTGTAAAATCTAGTGACGGATCCTCTTTAAGCAAGTTTTTCCTTGAGGATTTTGATTATAAAAACATTCAGATAATTAAATATTGAATTCAGTCTAATTTTATGGGGAGGGGGTGTAACGGCCGCAGTCGCGGACAGCCACATTTCCTTACCGCCCGACCTCTATCTTCTTGCCAGCATCTCCCTCCCAGGAGACCCCAGAGCATGCAACTCCAAAGCTCTGTTGTTCATTCTAGGGTGCGCGCGCTCGTCCCCGGACTTAAAGTGCCAGCGTGCGCTCATGCATCTAGTTACCCAATTATCCCCAGATTACACTGGACTATAAAAAAGGCTCTGCCCTTCCACTCATTGCCTGAGCATTGTTGTTGTATTCCCTTAGCAAATGGTCCCTTAGTTGTATCCTGTTCCCAGTGTTCCCGCATCCTGCTTCCTGTATCCCATGCGCTTTGTTCCTGTGCCTTATCTAGTGTTGGAGTCGTGTTGTGTTGTCTGCCATGCCTGCTGTCATATACCATGTCTGGTATCATTCGCCACGTCTGGTGTCATCTGCCAAATCAAGTTCCATCTATACCAAAGATTCTGCTACTGTCTGGACTCTTACAGGTACTCTTGTACTAAGGACTTTGAATAGACTTTATAGATTGTTGTTTGGCCAGCTGTTACTGCGCTACGGTGGTGCGGCCTAGTGGGTCCACATACCCCCAGATCGTGACAGGGGGACCTTCGCACCTTTGCGAACTAGATCACATGTATTTCAAATATCATAATAAATTATAAATTTGTTTCAATGTAAATATTATAAAAGATTCTACAGTTCCAATGTATTGGATAATTCATGGTCATATGTATTCATATTATATATATATTATATATATTTATTTTCTAGTTCCACTAGATAAGATCATGCATATTCTTCAAGCAGAAAAAAATAAACACTGTAAAGATGAAGACAATCAACAGCAGCATTTATACCATAGAGAGTTCAATACAATTTACACCAAGAACCTCAGGAGAGATCAAAGCAATGTGGCCTTTATTTGTTTCAATAAAGTGTCTAGGAATGCCTTGCATCTGTTCCTTCAATCATCTACTAAATGAGATTCTCGATAAAATTGCTACAGTACCTGGGGGATTGGAGGAAATGGAGATATAGAATTGCAGCCAAACAGCCACCACTAAACCAGGGAGAACATTGTAGGGCACACATTAAGGCTAAGCCACCTAGGCAAATAGTCTGCCATAGACACCTAATGAGTATTTTAATCGGAGCAATCTGAAATAACATGTTTAATAAAGTTCCTTGGGGCATGTTCTCAAGGCGCTAAAAAAAACCCGGACGTGTAAACGTGTCAAATACGCTAGAGTCTTTGTAAAGCGCTTTTTAAAATACAGCCGTTTTACGCATTTACAACATGTTTTTTGGCGTGTAATTAGGACTCCCATTCACTATGCGTACATTTAACGCATTTTAGGCATGCTTTACACGCTACAGAACTGACATGAAACTTTTTTCTGTGACGCGTAATTTAAATATGCTCACGTAAAAAAGCGTGTTTCGTGTACTAACGACGCACTTTCTCATTCATTTCAATGGGAAGCTAAAACATTTTTTTTTAAACTTATTTTGGCGCGTGATACAGCGAAGGAAATAAGTATTTGATCCCTTGCTGATTTTGTAAGTTTGCCCACTGTCAAAGACATGAACAGTCTAGAATTTTTAGGCTAGGTTAATTTTACCAGTCAGAGATAGATTATATTTAAAAAAAAACGAAAATCACATAGTCAAAATTATATATATTTATTTGCATTGTGCACAGAGAAATAAGTATTTGATCCCCTACCAACCATTAAGAGTTCAGCCTCCTCCAGACCAGTTACACACTCCAAATCAACTTGGTGCCTGCATTAAAGACAGCTGTCTTAAATGGTCACCTGTATAAAAGACTCCTGTCCACAGACTCAATTAATCAGTCTGACTCCAACCTCTACAACATGGGCAAGACCAAAGACCTTTCTAAGGATGTCAGGGACAAGATCATAGACCTGCACAAGGCTGGAATGGGCTACAAAACAATAAGTAAGACGCTGGGTGAGAAGGAGACAACTGTTGGTGCAATAGTAAGAAAATGGAAGACATACAAAATGACTGTCAATCGACATCGATCTGGGGCTCCATGCAAAATCTCACCTCGTGGGGTATCCTTGATCCTGAGGAAGGTGAGAGCTCAGCCGAAAACTACACGGGGGGAACTTATTAATGATCTCAAGGCAGCTGGGACCACAGTCACCAAGAAAACCATTGGTAACACATTACGCCGTAATGGATTAAAATCCTGCAGTGCCCGCAAGGTCCCCCTGCTCAAGAAGGCACATGTACAGGCCCGTCTGAAGTTTGCAAATGAACATCTGGATGATTCTGAGAGTGATTGGGAGAAGGTGCTGTGGTCAGATGAGACTAAAATTGAGCTCTTTGGCATTAACTCAACTCGCCGTGTTTGGAGGAAGAGAAATGCTGCCTATGACCCAAAGAACACCGTCCCCACTGTCAAGCATGGAGGTGGAAACATTATGTTTTGGGGGTGTTTCTCTGCTAAGGGCACAGGACTACTTCACCGCATCAATGGGAGAATGGATGGAGCCAATTACCGTCAAATCCTGAGTGACAACCTCCTTCCCTCCACCAGGACATTAAAAATGGCTCGTGGCTGGGTCTTCCAGCACGACAATGCCCTGAAACATACAGCCAAGGCAACAAAGGAGTGGCTCAAAAAGAAGCACATTAAGGTCATGGAGTGGCCTAGCCAGTCTCCAGACCTTAATCCCATCGAAAACTTATGGAGGGAGCTGAAGATCCGAGTTGCCAAGCGACAGCCTCGAAATCTTAATGATTTACAGATGATCTGCAAAGAGGAGTGGTCCAAAATTCCATCTAACATGTGTGCAAACCTCATCATCAACAACAAAAAAACGTCTGACTGCTGTGCTTGCCAACAAGGGTTTTGCCACCAAGTATTAAGTCTTGTTTGCCAAAGGGATCAAATACTTATTTCTCTGTGCAAAATGCAAATAAATATAATTTTGACAATGTGATTTTCAGTTGTTTTTTTTATATAATCTCTCACTGGTAAAATTAAACTAGCCTAAAAATTCTAGACTGTTCATGTCTTTGACAGTGGGCAAACTTACAAAATCAGCAAGGGATCAAATACTTATTTCCTTCACTGTACACTCCAAAATATGCGTTAAATACACGCCATGTGACCAGGGCCTTAGTCTCATGCACGCGGTGTTCAGAGGTACACGGACCGAAAATGAGGTTCATAGTACTAACCCGTATTGTGATTTGCATGCCTCTATGTGATGCCTCCATGCGCCACAGAATTGTCCCCTAGAAGCAACAACATTGATGAAGAATGCCACAATCTGTTATCTTACAGAGTTTATAGGCAAAAAACGTATTGTGTGCCTCTATGAGAAATTCAGACACACGGAGGTACGGCAAGGGCCCCAAAAATACTAAAGGCAGTGTACTCCGGATCCGGATTTGGCATCGATGCCAAATATGCACATATGCATGAGCCCTTGAAAATCACACCAAGCTAATAATGGCATTAAAGGAGTTGTCTTATTAGGGCATTTGGACATCATGGAAGGGGTGCTCCCTGCTCGGGACCCCCTTGTACGAGCCAGATCATAGAACCGCTCTGAATGAGCAGCTCCCATTCTGGCAGACTCAAGCCATCCTTGTATTAGAACAGGGGTCTCAAGCACGCGGGACGTGGGCCGCATGGGCACAGAGACGCTAGTATCGACTCTGGTCCGGGACTCTGTGGAATTCCCTGACATCGCTGTCCATATATAGACTGTGTTGTCAGGGTCTTCCCGAGAGCGGGGTCCCGGGCAGAGTGCTAGTATCAGCTCTGCTCCGGGACTCTGTGGAATCCCCTGACATCGCTGTCCACATTTGGACAGCGATGTCTAGGGCTTCCCCAGAGCTGGACAGTGATGTAAGGAGAACAGCTGGAGTCCCAGTAGGAGCACTACTAGCGCTCTGCCCGGGACTCCAGCTCTGGGGTTGCCCCTGACATCTCTGTCCATATATGAACAGGGATGTCAGGAGCAGAGCTGGAATCCCAGGGAATGTGCTAGAAGCAACTCTGCTCAGGGACTCCATATATGGACACTTATATCAGGAACTTCCCCAGAGTTCCGTAGCAGAGCCTATACTAGTGCTCCACTCTGGGACCCCGGGTCTGGGTTTGCACCTGACAGCACATTCCTGTGTATGGACAGTGACGTCAGAGGCTCCTCCAGCAGAAGAATCCCTGGTCAAAGCCTCGGCAACGCTCTGGCTGGGGATTCCACTTGTAGAGAGAGCCCCAATGGAGCTATCTACTTTGGGTGTGCGTTTCACTATCTACAAGGGGTGTGCGTTTCACTATCTACAAGGGGTGTGCGTGGCACTATCTACAAGGGGTGTGCGTGGCACTATCTACAGAGGGCACTGTGGCAGCATCTACAGAGGGCACTGTGGCAGCATCTACAGAGGGCACTGTGGCAGCATCTACAGAGGGCACTGTGGCAGCATCTACAGAGGGCACTGTGGCAGCATCTACAGAGGGCACTGTGGCAGCATCTACAGAGGGCACTGTGGCAGCATCTACAGAGGGCACTGTGGCAGCATCTACAGAGGGCACTGTGGCAGCATCTACAGAGGGCACTGTGGCAGCATCTACAGAGGGCACTGTGGCAGCATCTACAGAGGGCACTGTGGCAGCATCTACAGAGGGCACTGTGGCAGCATCTACAGAGGGCACTGTGGCAGCATCTACAGAGGGCACTGTGGCAGCATCTACAGAGGGCACTGTGGCAGCATCTACAGAGGGCACTGTGGCAGCATCTACAGAGGGCACTGTGGCAGCATCTACAGAGGGCACTGTGGCAGCATCTACAGAGGGCACTGTGGCAGCATCTACAGAGGGCACTGTGGCAGCATCTACAGAGGGCACTGTGGCAGCATCTACAGAGGGCACTGTGGCAGCATCTACAGAGGGCACTGTGGCAGCATCTACAGAGGGCACTGTGGCAGCATCTACAGAGGGCACTGTGGCAGCATCTACAGAGGGCACTGTGGCAGCATCTACAGAGGGCACTGTGGCAGCATCTACAGAGGGCACTGTGGCAGCATCTACAGAGGGCACTGTGGCAGCATCTACAGAGGGCACTGTGGCAGCATCTACAGAGGGCACTGTGGCAGCATCTACAGAGGGCACTGTGGCAGCATCTACAGAGGGCACTGTGGCAGCATCTACAGAGGGCACTGTGGCAGCATCTACAGAGGGCACTGTGGCAGCATCTACAGAGGGCACTGTGGCAGCATCTACAGAGGGCACTGTGGCAGCATCTACAGAGGGCACTGTGGCAGCATCTACAGAGGGCACTGTGGCAGCATCTACAGAGGGCACTGTGGCAGCATCTACAGAGGGCACTGTGGCAGCATCTACAGAGGGCACTGTGGCAGCATCTACAGAGGGCACTGTGGCAGCATCTACAGAGGGCACTGTGGCAGCATCTACAGAGGGCACTGTGGCAGCATCTACAAAGGGCACTGTGGCAGCATCTACAGAGGGCACTGTGGCAGCATCTACAGAGGGCACTGTGGCAGCATCTACAGAGGGCACTGTGGCAGCATCTACAGAGGGCACTGTGGCAGCATCTACAGAGGGCACTGTGGGTGTGTGGCAGTGTCTACAGAGGACACTGGCATTATCTAGGGGTGTGTGGAATTATCTACAGAAGGCACTGTGGCAGTATCTACAGAGGGCACTGTGGAATTATCTACAGAGGGCACTGTGGAATAATCTACAGAGGGCACTGTGGAATAATCTACAGAGGGCACTGTGGAATAATCTACAGAGGGCACTGTGGAATAATCTACAGAGGGCACTGTGGAATAATCTACAGAGAGCACTGTGGAATAATCTACAGGGGGCACTGTGGAATAATCTACAGAGGGCACTGTGGAATAATCTACAGAGGGCACTGTGGAATAATCTACAGAGGGCACTGTGGGTGTGTGGCAGTATCTACAGAGGACACTGGCATTATCTAGGGGTATGTGGCATTATCTACAGAGGGCACTGTGGCAGCATCTACAGAGGGCTCTGTGGCAGCATCTACAGAGGGCTCTGTGGCAGCATCTACAGAGGGCTCTGTGGCAGCATCTAAAAAGGGGCTGCCCAACCTTGACATTTGTGTGTCTGCCAAACGCTGCCAACTGAGCCGCCAGACTGCATTTAGCGACACTTAAGCTGGAAAACTGTATTGTTGAAATAAGCACGTGAAGAAAACTCGCAAATTTCCGTTAAGTTTAAACCTAGCGGTATTATTATAGTAATGTAGTATTGTTATAGTAATGTAGTATTATAGTAATGTAGTATTATTATAGTAGTTCAAATAACTAATTGATTAACAATAATTTTGTATTGTATCAAATTTGAAAGTGATGCAGCCAGTCAACTTCACATTTTTTCTATATGTGGCCCACTTACCCGGCCGAGTTTGAGACCCCTGTATTAGAAGGCTGGCCATTTATCTGAATGGCTGCCATGTAATACTGCATTTCCACCACAGCAGACACTGCAGGGGAAATGCCTACCTGGCCACTGCTTTCCCTGACAAAATCAACGGTTTCTCAGGGTTGCCATGAGCAGGACCCAGAGTGATCAATTGATCGCCCCAGGGGCCAGATTCTGAAAAGGGTTGTTGGTGGATCTAGTTTGGTGGTAATAAAGCTTTACATTGCTAGACATAGCCTATAGATATCAGCAGAGAAAGCTTTTTTCCGTGACAGACTTTCATGACATGCCAATTAAAATGGTAGCTAAGGCCCCTCAGAACTTTTTATTTTCAATCTAGAGGTGGTTGCATACGTAAAGTTCTCTATTAAAGAGAATGGGATTTAGCGGACCAGTCCGCTGACATGTCTTAAAGAGGCTCTGTCACCACATCATAAGTGCCCTATCTTCTACATAATGTGATCGACGTAGTACCGTAGATTACAGCAGTGTTTTTTATTTAGAAAAACTATCAATTTTGACGGAGTTATGACCTATTTTAGATTTATGCTAATGACTTTCTTGACTTTCTCGCGAGATCCCGCTTGCTGTCATTAAGTCCCACACAAACGTTACCGAAGTGTCGGGATTGTGAATAGACATCGCGTCCTGGCTGGAAGCGATGTCTATTCACTCTCAAGACACTTCAGTAACGTTAATGTGTGAGTAAGTGACAGCACATCATGATCTAGCAAGATCACTATGTGCTGAGAACATTAATGGAGAGAAGTGTATGACGCGGATTGGTCAACGTCACACACTTCTCTCCGCAACGCCCACTTGGTCAAAAGCTAAAAAACGCCCAGTTGGGCATTAAGAAAGTCATTAGCATAAATCTAAAATAGTCATAACTCCGTCAAAATTGATAGTTTTTCTAAATAAAAAACACATCTACATTACAGCGCCGATCACATTATGTAGAAGATAGGCCACTTAAAGAGGCTCTGTCACCACATTATAAGTACATACTTGCATTCCTCATTAAATAATAATTTATGAATAAATTGACAACTAGGTGTTACCATTCCCCTTATCAGTAGGGTGTGTCCCTACAGTCTAACACTGTCAGCACTGATTGGATACAGAGCGGTGTGGGAAGTTATGGTGTTTTTCATCCTGCTGTCCCAAAAAACTCCAAAGACATATTCCCTGGTGATGTTCTTTTCAAGTGAAATTCTATTTAAGGGGGTTGTCCCACAAAACACAGGATAGGAGATACATGGGTGATCGTTGGGGGTCCGACTGCTGGTACCCCCAGCGATAAGAGGATCAGGGGACCGAAAGACTGCTCCATGAGAATGGAGCGAATGTCTGACCAGCACTCCTTTTATTTCGGTCTCTGGCAGGTCCATAGAAATGAATGGAGCGCTGATCAGGTAGAGCACCAGCAATCCATTCTCAAGAAACACTTCAGGAAACTTTAGGTCACCCATTCTCCTTGTCAGTGGGGGGTCCCAGCGGTCAACCACCAGTGATCATAAATGTAATCCCTATCCTGTGGATAGGGGATACATGTGTTTTGTGGGACAACCCCTTTAATAACATTCCTTTAGTGCATCGTTTACTATACTTGCATGTGAAAAATCACAGTCAAAAATTTACAGGGGCTGGGAGGGTGTCATCATTTCAAAGTTTTATTTATTTATTTATTTTTCCTGTACAGATTTTTTGTATTCATGTGTGGCATTTACATTCCCTATGAAACAGCTTTGTAAAAATACCTAAAGATGTGGACTTGAATTGAAATATAAAGAAAGCTTTGAGAAAAATGTGCAGAAAGAAGATAAGATAGCGACAGTTAGATTGCAATATAAATGAACAGCTTGAAAGTAAATGCCTTTAATGTCTGATTTCAATCATAGTCTGTCAACATATCCCTCACAGCAGGAGACACGGCACCAGACTGTTATTTTCTCAGATAAAGATACCCACACTCAAGTTTAAGAAAAAATAAAAATAAATTCTGAACAGATGAAAATAACGGAATTATGGAATTACAGATAGATAGATAGATAGATAGATAGATAGATAGATAGATAGATAGATAGATAGATAGATAGATAGATAGATAGATAGATGGATAGATATTTACATGGTCATCGCAGCCATATGTGCTTGTTGAATGTCTCATTTTACATCCATTTACATTTCCATGTTGTTGGTTATTGGAAGACTTTCCACTAGATTTTTGGCATGGTTGTTGGGATTCTCATCACTTCAGAGAAAACGATTCCACTACTCCGGGCATTAATGCACTTGCTCACCTTTGTAAACCCAATCCATAAGGCTCTATTCACACTACGTCATGGCTACCAATCATAACGGAGGCATGACATCTATGATGGATCAGTTTTCAAATGGATCCTTACAAATCCTGATGGATCTCATTGGCTTAAATGGGGACTGCCAGGTTTCCATCAGGGTTCTAGCACTACTAGTTACCATTGTGGAAAAGATGGCAACCAACTGAAACAGTACATAGTGCTTGTTAACACTAGATTGTAACCAAAGAAACAAACAAACATAACTTCTGGATAGAACTTTTTTATTTCCTACGACTGTTTTCACTTTGCGTTTCCTGGGCGAGTACACATGAACACGATCGTGGACTCTGAAACCTAATCCGTGCTTAAACCAACAAGGTGCAGAAGCAAAAGAAGAGAACTTAGAAAACACTCTGGCGCCAACATTTACACTAAATGAATTTTGTGACACAGATCAACATTGCAAGTAAACCAATTGTGCATTATAGAGAGGCTGAGTCATCAACATGTTATTGAGCTAAAGGACGTGTGTGTGTGTGGGCATCTTATTAGCCTGTTGGCAAGGGCAATCTTTGAGGCACTGCAATGAGCTCATCCTTTCCTATAACCTAAATTCAGATGGTTAGCATCCATGCTTTGGTCCATAGAGAATCTTACATTGACTATGAGATATATCCCGGTCGTTTAGTGTTCAATTCCCAGATGGTGTGAGCAATTTATGTTTTATTTGGTCTACCTAAGAAGTACCAACTATTTATTTTGTTATTGGTAATAACCACCCTAGTTCTCATGCCACCCTCATATCAAGTTGTCACAGCCCCCATAACCTGCTACAACCATCACTCAACTGTAAAATATGTATATTTTTGTTGTTTAAGCAAAATCCATATCATGAACAGAGGATCGGAGATGTTTTATGGTGTGGTCATGTTCTTTTACTCATCTATAACCACTGGTAGACCAAACATTTAAAGGGACCACAGAAGTGAGAAACGCTTTGTTAGAGTGATTCCTGCTCTGGCGGACTCACGGCGTCCATGTATTACATGGACGGCCATTCATCAGATTGGCCACCATGTAATACTAAATGTCTGGCCAGAGTAGGCTTCTCCGGGTAAAAACGGTTTGCCGGTGGTGGGAGTCGGACCCAGCAGCTGCAATATGAAAGCGGTTGTCTCTGATGGGGGGCGGGTTGAACATTTTTAAGATTATAGGTACACCAGAATAAATTTGAACATCATTCCAGACACACAACTATTACCAGGGAACTGCAAGGAATATACAAAAGAGACAAAATTCCATGGACTGTGACTCTATCAGGGTTCTCTGAATAATTTAGACATGCAGCTCTGTAAGGGCCAGCCTAAAGGGCGTTTTACACAGGGCGTTTAATGCCATAGTTGTATTTTGGTTTTTTAATGTAATGTATGCAATTTTGCATCCTAAGCATTTTTCCAATATAGTGTTATTAAAAATGTAGTACAGTTTTCTGGCAATATCCATAGGGACTCCTACCAACTGCATGATTGTAAATGTAGGGGCAAAGAGGTTATGTTCCCCTCCCTTGAGATCAAGAAAGCCTTTGACACAGTTTCTTGGCCACATCTTGTTGCAGTGCTAAGCCGGTGGGGCTTCCCTTAGCATTTTGTCACCTGGCTTCAAGTGTTCTATAGTTCTCCTAAGGCCTTTGAGTGATATAATGGGGTCTCCCCCGACCTCTTTCTCATCACCCGAGGTATATGCCAGGGCTTTCCTCTCTCTCCCTCCTTTTTTTTTTATATCCTGGCTGTTGAGCACTCAGCTATTCCCATACGTCTCTCAGAACCCTAATATTTGAGGAATAGAAATGTCTTCTGTGGCTCATAAGGGCTGCGAGTTTGTAGAAGACATTTTATTGTTTCTTACATCGTTGGGAAACCTTCTACAGACTTTCTCCAGCTTTGGGTCCATTTCTGGTTTACAGGTCAACCAGTCTAAATCTAGCGCCCTAAACATTTTGCTTTCCGATCAGACCATCACAATCCTGAAATTAAGCTTCTCGTTTCAATGATCACAGGTCATCTTGCATACCCAGTGATTAGCATAACCAATGATCTACATGCCCTATTTGCATCCAACAGCCCTCTGATTCTATGTTGGAAGATTGGGGCGAATATCATATTTCATGACTGGGTCGACTGCACTCATTGAAAATGTTTTTTCTCCCTAAACGATCATACCTTTTCCACATGCTCCCATTTCCAGTCCCTGGAAGCTGCCTTCAGATTTTCCTGAGACTGATTAATAAAATATGTCTGGCAAGGCGATATTCCCAGAATTAATTGCACTGTTATACCAGCATAAATCGAAAGGGGGCCTGGGGGTCCCTAATATAACCAAATATCAAGCGTCACAGTTAGCCCAGTTAACTCTTTAGCACGCAGTTTGCAAGAGCCCCCCTTCGGCTTGCCCTTAAAGCGCCAGAATGTCACCCGATTCTTTTGGATCAACTCCTGTGGCTCGTTCCCTCCCATCGCTCTTTTATAACTAACTCCATACTAGTCTACACTTTTCTGGAGTTCAGTTAAATACTATGCCAAATTAATTTTGCCATTTCTCCCACTATCCCTGCATTTACACACTTTGCCCCCTGGCCTTAAGACCCCACACATGTTTTGGGCTTGGTCCAAAGTGGGCCTCATAAAATGTACCAATTTTTATCTGTCTCTGGTATTGAACCATTTTCTACCTTTCGCTGCAGGTAAACATTTTCTCTCTTCCCAGCTCAAACACGGTTCCACTCCTCTTGCACTCTCAATTTTAGTTGAAATGTCGCCAAGCTCCTTCTTCCCTGGGTACTACATTGCTCCTTCACTCTAATCTTACCAAAAGTTCATCTAGTCATCACCTCTTGTATGTCTGCAGGCGAGGGGTACCTAGGAGCCGAGATTACTGAGGAGAAATGGGCACAAATTTGGTCCTTTACCTGGGGCGTTACAGATGACCCTGATGTTAGAAACCAACATCAAGATCTTAACTAGGTGGTTTCTTACCCCGGCTCGTATAGCCAAGGCAGTTACTGCTCTAACTGCTTTTGAGGATGCCAGGTTTCGGGAGATATGCTCCAGATCTGGTTTTGGATATGTGTACCTCAGGGGGCATAATGTAGTTCAAAATCATTGGGAAACCCTTCTTAACAAGAAGATTCCCAAGATTCCTAGACATACCCACACTTTAAATCGCTTTTTTCTTTTTGGCAGCAAAGCAGACGATAGCAGCGTCTTGAAAGAAACAAGTCCTTGACTCTTCTGAAATAAAACGATGATTATTTTGGTATATGGTAAATGGAAAACTACACTATTGTCTGATAAAAAGACGACATTTCTAAAAATGTGGTCCCCTTGGGCGTTCGTAACACTCTCTTTGCATGCCCTTCTCCTCTGTCTCATACTTGAGGTTGGCTGCTTTATAGGCTTCTTGTCGATGCATCGTCTGCTTTTTCTTTTCTTTCCCTAACCCTCGGTCTCTCCCCTCCCCCTTTTGCCCTATCCCTCTATTTCCTGGCCGAAGCCCGGCCTACATTCATAATCTACAATCACATTTTGAAACATCCCACATACCCCTTGTGAGTGTTTTGGTCCCTGTCTTTGTCTGTCAGTTACATCACTGGAGCCTCCCTACGTATCTGTTAAATGGATGATTGTCTAACAATGGCATACATCACCCATAAGCTTTAATAGTATAAACAGATACCATTATAGCCTATTTATAGCCTATGGGTGATGGAGGCCACTGTTAGGCATCCGTTACAGCCTACATTTATCAAACGTCAGGAACTTTTTCCTGACTTGTCGGGAAAAACGTGAGGTTAACAGGGACTTACCCTAATACCAATCAAAGCTAAGTTGATTAACTCAGATAGGATCGGTATTAGGGTTAGATGTGGTGTTGGAGTCACACAGGAGCCACTGTCAGACAATCTGCCAGTACAGCTCACGGACAGAATCAGCTTACAGCGGTGTTCTACAGATTCTAGGTAAAGTGGATGCATAGAATCGACAGCGCTAAAATGCTCAAGTTTTAAAATATATATATATATATAAGAAAAAATTGCTTAGTATGTAAAAATACAAACATTACATAAAAAAAGCTTTTCATACTAAGAAAAGGCAGCGGCCCAGTTGATAACGTTATATACTACACATCTGCCTGATCACAGAACGAATGGCGTAGCAGGACGCTGGAAATTTTTGATCAAATAAAAAAGAAAAATGCTAGAAGATCCAATGAAATCAACACAGGAAGAATAAATATCCTATTGTTTTAAAAATCCTTACTATCCGTAGCAGCATTACAGTAAAATGCAATTTCCAAACCAGATTTTATTATTTGGCACGGAGAGTGCTTATTATTCATATATAAAACCATTGTAGGAGACACATCTGAATCCCTGTGCAGCGAGCGCAGGAAAAGACAAAGCACATCGAAGTAGAACCGCTGCCCGTTTACACGGATATCTCTTTGTTCCCATAGCAACAAAAGTTAAGAAATAATATTTGTACCGCAAGGTAAACGCATTGCTGTACAACAGGAATAAGAAAAACAATGTAGTAAAGATAAAAATGGCAAAAAGTTCACATGAAACAAAAAAATGATCAACGTATCTACTATTTACACCTGATTCATTGTTCACATTAATGTTCTGCATTCTCAAAGGTTTATAATTTGTCCAATTTCAGAAGAGCTAAATATATCGTTTAACTGTTTCTTGTGTCCACCATGGTGTTCATTTTACCTGCAGTCCTATGCAAAACCTGAGACAACACACAAACTCATAAAAAGAGCAACATGACATCACATGGACAACATCTCACGGAGGTCCTGCTATTTACACCCAGCTGCAGCGGCTAAAAAGTGGGGACAGAATATTTACACGGGTGTGTTGTGGCTCTGTACAACCTCCGAGGTGTACAGAGATGCAATATGGCATCCATAGACTTTTATGAGCCCTACTGTAACTCCGGATAGGTCCCCTTTAAAGACTGATTGGAGCTGACACAGAGTTGTGTGTCTTCAAACTGCCTTTTTTGGGGGATTTTTTTTAAAACCACATACCTCCCCTTATTCCCGGAATCCTCCCGATTTCAGTGCTGCCAATTTTTTTTGCCCCCTCCCTGGTGACCTGCTGCAGCCCTTACTCCCTTTGGCACCTAATATACTAACTGTAAATAAAGGGACAGAGAAGAGGAGACCTCATCTCTCCTCCGTAGACGTTGCCTCATGCGTCGCTGTGATGCTGTCCAATCAGAGCAGACAGCCTCACAGTAAACCTTGCAAAATCAGGTGGTCTTCTGCATCACTGTGAGGGTGTCTGCGCTGATTGGACAGTGTCACAGTGATGCATAAGGAAACGCCTACGGGGAGAGATGAGGTCTCCTCCTCTATTTATCTTTACTCAAAATTAGCATATTAGGTGCCAAAAGGAGTGGGGGCCGTAGTGGGACAGGGGGGGGCAATATAATATATATTTTTTTAAAGTGCTGGAATTGGGAGAGGACAGGGAATAAAAGGAGGAATGTGGTTTAAAAAAAACTAAACAAAGCAAAAAACAAAAAACAAACAAACAAACAAACACATGACAGGTCGAGAGTTTCACCTCTAGAATGCCTTGAGACAGATATTATGAGATGTTTATCCTGAGACTTGTGAGACTTAAATAAATATGTCAGGCGTGTCGAATCAGTGAATGGATAATAAGAAATGTAACTTAGCCACAAATTAAAAAAATATATATTTATTATTAAATTGGTTCTACAGAATGAGAAAAATACCCACAAAGTTTTCTTCCAGAAACAGCAACACATTGTCCCATGGGTTGTGTCTGGTATTGCAGCTCAGCTCTACTGAAGTGAATGGGGATGATCTGCAATACCACACACAGCCTGTGGATAGGTGCGGCACTTTTTTTGGTAGAAAGCACAAGGAGCTTTGATCTTACTACGATCGCTCGTCCCCATGCATTTCCATCATGTCAGTTTACACAACGAGATGTGCTGCCAACAATGAAAATATTTTGTGGTGCATAAATTATATGATCAACCATTGAACCAGCGTTTGCTCGTTCACCGGCTGATCTTGCCCTGTTTACACAGGGCAATGATCGGGAACGAGCGTTCACATGAGCGCTCGTTTGCACGATAATTGGCCCGTGTAAAAGGGTCTTTATAGTCAAGTTCGGAACGGGAGACAGGCAGTGACATCATCAGTCCTCCCCAAATATCCGCGCCTCCTAAATCTCCTCTCGGTCAGCGGTCTTCAGTTTTCCTTTTGTGTCTTACCTGAGGCAACACAATAAACCTGACATTCTGTATTTAATCCTCTAGTGATAATGAGATAATGTTCAATTTCATTGCAGGCTGTAAAATCAGATCCTTGTGGAATATAAACTGTATAGCCACTAGATCTCAACGCACACAAAAAAAATAATTGTTTATTTAGATGAATAGATATTCCAAAATTATAAAGAATGTAAAAAAATGTATAAAAAAACAACACAAAATAAACATTATATTAAACACATTGACATTTCTGCCCTTTTCAAAAAGTAAAAAAAAACAAAACAAAACAATGTCGGAACGTGTAGTTTACTGTTGACATCATTGAGGGAGGACGTAAGTAGACTCTTCTCCTACTTGGGTTTTAGCAGCAAGCAATATAGCTGGCAGCCGGATACTGGGAAGGATTTTTAACAAATAAATGTAGCCGTTTATTGCAGATCCGGAGACACGTACCCTGGGCAGCCTTTGTTCATATCACCAGAAATATGCTTGAATAAATGTGTAAGAGCAGAGACTATTCCATATTCACATTATGCTAGACCTCATAAAACAAGACCAGGCAACCTAAGCAGTAATTAATAATCATTTATCTGCTGCTTCTACGTCACCGGAAACTCAACATAATGTTGACAAAATCGGCAGAATAGGAAGACGTCTCGGAGCTCTATATTAGAGCGTGACGCATAGACATAAATGGATGTGTCATGTAATTAAAGCTGGACACACACGGGGGTCCGGTGACGACACATCGGTCCAGTCTGCTCATGTTCAAACTACCATTGCATAGAAATGATTCTATAAATATTGGATAGTTTAACGGTTTCTGCCCCATATTAACACGATAGAACTGAACATTCATAAATAACCAAACATGCCGATGATGCTAAATATTCTCCTGACATGTCTGTTTAGGCAATACTTGCATGTCCCATAAATTAAGACTCTTGAAACAGCTTTTCTTTAAAATGTTCATTGTGGCATTCTTCTGTTACTCCTCCTGGAAATGAATAAATTGACATCTGTGCACTGTACGCTTCCTCTTTTTAATAAGGTCACTGCACTGTCGGACACTGTCAAAACTGACAGCGTCAAAAAGTGACAAACCCCATTAATAAGAGGATTGTTAACATCCAGTAGTCAACCAGGTGTTTGGCGGACAACTATCTTTACAAGGAGCCTGTATTTGCATAGGATCAGTGCCGCCTGATCAAGCAGTGCCGCTTATCTGCTGTTTGACACGGGGATTGTCTATAGGTTTACAAAACCATTTAAGCAATGGACAGAAAATCACAACCAATCTGTAGCAGGATAAGAAAAATACTATAAGCAGATAGTAATATCATTGCTAAATGTTACAGGAGGCAGAAATAAATGTCACTAGAGAAAATGTGGGGGGGGGGGGGGGGCACGCAATGAAATAAAAGTAAAGCAATTACAATCTCACAACACACAGAGTTCACCACATGAAAACACATCTATTGTTATTTGTTTTTGGCAAATGCATAATTTATTATAGCATCTCAGAAGGGCTGGAGTCTCAGACGATTACAGAAATGCAGGCGTCACGCAGGTTTTAGCTACTCTTTTCTATAGAGATGTGTTCTATAATACAGGGGCATAATTGATATAAGGGAACTGTAAACACTTTATATTATACCTGCAGATGCCATTCTGTGCAGCCCCATGCACAAGAACGAGCTTTTGCGCCCGCAATTCCCCCGAAAATCCACGGGAGAATTGCGGCCCCATTCATTTCTATGGGGCCATGCACACGACAGTGGTTTTCACGGTCCGTGCATGACCCAGGAGCCCGCACCGCAGAAAGAACGGGCATGTCTTATTACGGCCGTGTTCTGTGGTCCGGGCTCATTGAAAATAATGGCCGCGGCCATGTGCACAGCCCACGATTTGCGGGCGGCTCGCGGCTGACACTCCATGGCCGGCCGTCTCGAAAATCACTGCCGTGCACATGGCTACGGTCATGTGTATGAGGCCTTAATAGGATGATCTGTCCCACCAGCCTCAGTATGGCCGGCTACAGGGGGTACTATACATTCCACCAGACTCACGGTCCGTAAACTCCATTATAAAGTATAGGAGCACGGTCCGTAAATTTAAAAAAATAGGACGTCCTATTTTTTTTCCGATTTTCAGCAGCCCGGACACCTTCCCGTAAATATAGGGGAAGGGGTCTGTGGGCCATAGAAATGAATGGATCAGTATATTTATCCGCAATTACGAATCCATAATTGCGGATCAAAATTACGGTTGTGTGCATGGGGCCTGATCAGACTGGATTATAGTCAAAGTTACATAGTTGATGAGGTTGAAAAAAAAGACAGCTCCATCAAGTCCAACCTATATTCCTACCATGTTGGTCCAGAGGAAGGCAAAACCCCCATGAGGTTGATGCAAATTGAATCGTTAGAGGGAAAATTCCTGCCCAACTACAAACATGGCAATCAGAATAAATCCCTGATCAACGTCCTATCTCCAGAATCTAGTACTCATAACCTGTAATATTATATTTTTCAAGAAAGGCATCAAGGAACTTTCTCAAAGAATCAACCATCACAAAATCCCTTGGCAGAGCGTTCCATATAGTCTCACCGCCTAGGGCTGGGAAATTAATAGAAAAATAATCGAAATTCAGCACAATTAATCGACATGTTTCGAATTTCAGATTTACCAATTGGTTTCTCCCAGTTTAAACTGTATCTGCATCTTCAGTACGCAGATACAATTGAATCCAATGGTAGAGCAGGGGACCATTCACTATATATTGCTGGACACGAGGGATATCCTCCACTCGTCATTGGAGCAGGGTTAGGTGAGTATGTATATTATTATTTTGATCAGGCACTATTGGGGCAGCTATGTGGGACTTTATACTGTGTGGGGTGCAGTTATGGGGGCATTATATGGTGTAAGGGCAATCAGAAGCGCATTATACTGCATTTAAGTCAGATATGGGGGCATTATACTGTGGGAAGGGCAGTTGTGGTGGGGCATTATACACTGTGGGGGCATTATACTGTGGGGTGGCAGCTATGGGGGGCATTATACCATGTGGATGGCAACTATAGGGGCATTATAATGTGTGGGTGCAGCTATGGGGCATTCTACTCTGTGGGGAGCACTATAGCTGCAATATACTTTGTGGGGGCAGTGTCAGGGGGTATATTATATACAATAGTATACAGCAGAGCAGGCTCAGGGGATAAATATTAATTTAATGGTGTAGAATGCAAATAGGGGGTGTAGCATGTAAAAAGGGGTGTGGTCTAAATAATCGTTCAATCCTGTTTTTTTATTTAGGTCATACCTGAACAGCCCTATGACCGCCCACACAGTAAAGAGATGATGGTGAAACCTTTTTACCTCTAAACGTAGAGGATGCCCCCTTGTCCTTGTTACTGGCCCAGGTGTAAAAAAATCATTAGAAAGATCTCTGTACTGTCCAATAATATATTTGTACATTGTAATTACATCGCCACTAAGCCGTCTTTTTTCTAAACAATGCCAATTTTCCTGACAGTTTTGATAAATGAGGCCTAGTATTTCATAAATTTGATACATTTTAAAAGTAAGGCTCTGTTTAAACTTTCATTTAGCTCTAATCTGTCAAGTTTCCAGTGCTTTTTTTTTTACAGGCAAAACAGCGCAGCGTGTTATTTAGGGGGAAAGAAAAAAAACAAAAAAACATTATAAGTCAATATGCTCCATCATCACGAAGGATCATCACGAACCCAGGGCCGCCATCAGTGCAGTACTACTGGCACTGCCGTCAGGGGCCCGGCCAAAACGATGAAAAAAATAGTGGCCCGTCCGCTTTTCAGCTGCTTTAACCCTTTCAGGACCAAGCTCATTTTGGCCTTCAGGACCAGCCCCATTTTTTCAAATCTGGCATGTGTCAATTTATGTGGTAATAACTCTGGAATGCTTTTGCCTATCCAAGCGATTCTGAGATTGTTTTCTCAAGACATATTGTACTCTATGTTAGTTGAAAAATTTGGTCACTAAATTCATTTCTTATTTGTGAAAAACACCAAAATTTTGATAAAATTTGCAAAAATTATGATTTTTCTAATTTTAAAATGTATCTGCTTGTAAAACAGATAGTAATACCACACAAAATAGTTACTATTTCACATATTCCATATGTCTACTTTATATTTGCATAGTTTTTTTTAAATTATTTTATTTTTCTAGGACGTTACAAGGCTTAGAACTTTAGCAGCAATTTCTCACATTTTCAAGAAAATTTCAAAAGGCTATTTTTTCAAGGACCAGTTCAGTTCTGAAGTGGCTTTGAGGGCCTTATATACTAGACAGACGCCATAAATCACCCCATATTAAAAACTGCACCCCTCAAAGTATTCAAAACAGCATTCAGAAAGTTTCTTAACCCTTTAGGCGCTTCACAGGAATTAAAGCAACGTAGAGGGGAAATTTACAAATTTTATTTTTTTTGCTGAAATTCAATTGTAATACATTTTCTTCTGTAACACACAGCGATTTTGGCGTTTTAAATTCTTTATTTTTTCTTAAATTCTTTTTTTTTTTATGGCGTTCCCAGTGCGAGTTAAATAATGGTATATTGTAATAGTTCTGACTTTTATGGATGCAGCGATACCAGTTTTGTTTATTTTTTACATTACTTTATCAGAAACAAGGGTGATTTTTTGGACTTTAAATATATTATATATTTTTTTCACTAATAACTTTTTATACTTTTTTTTTTACACACATTTTATTAGTCCCTTCAGGGGACTGGAACGAGCGATCATTTGGTCGCTGGTACAATACACTGCAATACTAATGTATTGCAGCATAATGTCATTTTTACAGGCTCCTGTAACAGCGCGATCGCTGTTCCTGTCCGTTAGTCCCGGGTGTCAGCTGTAATACACAGCTGACACCTGCAGAATATGGAGTGGGCGCAGAGCATGAGCCCACTCCATATATAACCCCCCCGCACCACGACATGCTATTACGTTGTGGTGCGCGTAGGCGTTAATGCGCAGAGGATGGTGCAAAGTGAAAATTGTAATTTTCCACTGATATGCCATTTTAATGCACAATACGTTGTGCCCAGTTTGTGCCACTGAAGACAAATTCCTCATACAATGTTGAGAGGGTTCTCCAGGATATAAAATATCATATATGTGGACGTAAACTGGCGTTTGGGCACACTGTGGGGCTCAGAAGGGAGGGAGCGCAGATTTTGCTTGGTAATAGTTCTGTTTGGGGTTTTGCTGGTATTTCAGTTTATGATGTGGGGGTATATGTAATCGGGGCAGAGTACATCAGGGCATAATAAGAGGGTATAATAATGTGGTAAATAAATAATAATCCGCAGATATGTGGCCGATGTCACACTGATAAATGGCTCCCGATCTTATCCGCTTTTGGACACTGCACAATTTCTGCCACTATATTCTGAGAGCCAGAACTTTTTTTATTTTTTCTCCACCGGAGCTGTGTGAGGGTTTATTTGTTGCGGAACAATCTATAGTTTTCATTGGTACCATTTTAGGGTACATGTGATTTTTTTTAGCACTTTTTATTAGATTTTTTTGGCAAAGTGACAAAAAAACAAATTCTGACAATGTTTGTTTTTCGTTTTTTTTTTACAGTAAATTACATTACTATAAATGACATTTTACTTTATTCTGCTGGTCGATACGATTACGGCGATACCATATGTATATCGTTTTTTTTATGTTTTGTGGCGTTTGCGCAATAAAATCACTTTTCGATAAAATTATTTATTTTTTGTGTCACCATATTCTGAGAGACATAACTTTATTTTTCAGTCAAAAAAATGGTGTATGGGCTTGTTTTTTGCGGGACGGGTTGTAGTTTTTATTGGTTCTCTATTTTGGGGTACATGCAACTTTTTGATCACTTTTTATTCTATATTTTGGGAGGGTTGATTCTGACATTGTTTTTTAATTATTTTTTTTGCGGTGTTCACCGTGCGGGAAAAATAATATTATAGTTCTATAGTTTGGGTCGTTACGAACGCGGTGATACCAAATATGTGTACTTTTTTTTTTAACATTTTCATTTTTTTCCCTATAATAAAAGACTTATTATAGGAAAAAAAGCATTTTTTGTTTTTGTAACTTATAACTTCTTTTTACACTTTTATAAAACATTTTTATTACTTCTTTTTTTTACATTTTACTTGTTATACTTGAAGACCTGCAGCACTGATAGCTGCTATAATACATTACACGACCTAGGTAGTGTAACGTATTATAAACTGTCAGTGTGACGCTGAGAGTCACACTGACAGGAAGCTTATGAGGATCAGCCTCCGGCTGGTTCTCATAGGCTGCTGTGCATGGCAGACCCGGAGGCTGTTGTATGGCCTCCGGTTTTGTCATGCAACCGACTGCAGCACCCGCAATCGGTCCCCAGGAAAGTTTATTGTAGGAACAAACTTTCCAGTTTGTTATATTAACAAACTTTTCAGTTCGTTGTTACAACAAACTTTCCCTGCGATCACATGATCGGGACCGGAACCAATCAGGTTCCGATCATGTCTCCGGGACTAGAGGCAGGGGATAACAGCGCGATCCGGGTGTCAGCGCTACTCTGAGACACCCGGATCGCGCTTTTTACACCCACCGTGAATTCACGTTGGCGCAGCACAGAGCCCAGCTAAAGTTAAAGGGGCCATTCCTTACTTTGAAGTAACCTTCACTGGGGCCCTGAGGGGACTTACAGAAGGGGAAGATGCAGAATGTAAACAGAAGATGGGTGTGGAGAGAGCCGCCAACCAGACACGTCCTTCTCTACATAGCTGACTGGACCTGCAGGCTGGTGAGTGTCGTCGTCCCCCCACTCCTCCTGACCCCACTTGTAGAATATATAAAGTATGTTAAAATGTTGTGTTTTTTTCGTTTCCCTAGCGTTTTTTTTTTACGCGATTTTTACAGTCGCTGCAAAGATGGCGCAATTATATAAAATCGCAGCAAAACCGTGTGATTTGTGCCACGTTCACGAAAATTGCATAAAAGAAAGGATATAAAACATGAAAAAAATAGTGCTATTAGGCTATATACTCAATGTCATCACATTTTTGCCGTGATTTTGCAAAAATAGTGGCAAAAAATGGGATTTGACCGCACTGTGTAACTAGACTAAGGCCTTATTCAGATGGCAGTGTTCGGTCCGTGATATATGGACCGTGTATCGGCCGTATTTCCCAGGCCGACCACAATTCAGGGAGCCGGACTCCTAGCATCATAGTCATATATGCTGCTAGATGTCCCTGCCTCTCCGCATGAATACTGTCCCGTACTGTAATCATGTTTTTAGTACGGGACTGGGAACAGTATTTCCACGGAAAGGGAGGGACTCCTATGATTATAGATAACTGTGATGCTAGAAACCCGGCTCCCTGAACTGTGGTCGATCCGGGAAACATGGCCGATACACGGTCCGTATATCACAGACCGGACATGGACGTCTGAATAAGGCCACTTACTTCTCTCCTATTTTTGGTGCAGATTGTGCACTGAAAACGCACTACAAATTACAATATAAGGCTATACTCGACGAATGTGTGTGAAATCAGCCATGAATAACGTCCGTTTTCCATGGCCTATTTGCACCCATGTGGGACCCGTTTTCACAGATCCCTCAGACTTGAGCACAAAATCTGCAGGTAATTTCACAGGTAAAATCTGCACCTAATAGTGCGTTTTTAGGTGCGGTTTTTAAATTTTGATGGTTTTATGCTGCAGATTTTTTTAATTTTTTTTTAAACTAGTCAGAAACAAGATAAATTGACATGTAGAATATTTTCAAATACACACCGCAGGTCAATTTTTGTGCAGAAAAAATCTGCGACATGTTGATGAGATTTCTTGAACTCATTTACTTTGCTTGTACTGTATTACACTGCAGATTTGCCACACGAAAATACCCGCAACAAATTTGTGCGTAATACTGTAAGTATCGTGTGCATTTGGCCTAACAGAGTTTTTTAAAATTCACTCTGTTGGATTTGATACGGATTCCGAAAATCGCGCATCCCATGCATATAAGGTTTCCACAACCCAGTTCACACGCTACGAAAAAAAATTTCCACGTGTATTTTTGTCCGCACCATGAAAAGAAATCCACCACAGCAATAAGTAGCATGCTACTCATTTTGCATGGAAAAGCCGAGGAGAAGGAGCTTTGAATGACAATGGGCCTTGTTCACACAGTTTTTAGTCCTTCAGGCTTTCTCTGCCTCCCATTGATGTCAATGGGAGGTCAGAGAAAGAAATGCCCGAAAAAAGGGCATGTCGCTGCTTTTTCCCGCAAGCGTTCTTTTCCGCTCGTGGGAAAAAAATGCCTTTGCCTCCCGTTGAAATCAATAGGAGGAGATTTAAGCCATTTTTTGAAGCAGCTTTCAATGCGGTTTCCGCGGCAAAAAAACTCTGTGTGAACCGGGCCTTATTCTCATGCGGATCTGCTACACGCTTGTGGCACATTTGCGTTAGAAATCAAAGGGAAAACCTCAGATTTTTGCTGTTGAAAAACACATTGAACTTTAATGGCAAAGTAAGAACGGAGAATTAGTTCTCCTTACAACCTCACAAGCGCTTCCCCCTCCCTTAAGGCCCCTTCACATCAAATTGTTGCCCTAAGTTTATAGTGTACGTCAGGAAACCTCCCAATGAACACTATAAGCAACGTAGACGATAATTCACAGGGCTCCATTGCGTCCTTTTAGCCTACGACGGGCCGGTAGACGTCGATATACCTTTTTTTTCTAAGAATGGAATAGCGTAGTAGACTTTGCAATTCCATCCTGAGAGATCCCACAAAAAAACTTATACCTTTCCAGACATTACTATATGGACTGTGACGTCAGGGGCTTCCCAATGCTGGAGTCCCCAGACAGAGCTTCACAAGTGCTCTACCTGTGGACTTTGTCAGTGGGAAACCTCCTGACATCACTGTCCATATATGTAAAGTGACGTCAGGGGATTCTCCAGGGCCGGAATCCCTGGCCAGAGTGTTGCCAACGCTGCGGCAGTGTACTCGGACTTTGCAAAGCTTCTGACGTCACTTTACGTATATGGACAACAGGAACAGCGCCATAGTCCATGGGCAGAGCGCTAGTAGAAGCTCTGCCCAGGTGCTCCAGCCCTGGGAAAGCTCCAGACGTCACTGCCATTTACAGACAGTGACTTCAGTAGTTTCCCCTGGGCTATTCCCTGGGCGACGTATCCCAGTTTATGCCATACAGTGGGATACGTTTTGGCTAAATAGAACAAAATTCAGGGCATTAACCGGTCACTGCCTGCTCCATGGTTTCGTTCACTGTAATTGACATCAGAACCAAAATCAGTTAATGCGTATAACGTGCAAACATGAATGCCACACTTTCCGTTGCCCACCCCCGGTAATGGAGAGGGGTGGCCCAGACATCTTAGCTATATGGGGCCCAGAAATTCCTGATGGCGGCCCTGCACGAACCCCATCATATCCATTATGGATCCTGTAAAAACAGTGAACAGAGGATAACGGAGTATATAACATACAACTATTGGCACTTATTGGGTTGTTTATTCACATTTATTGTTATATATATTTAATTGGAGAACAGAACAGTATAACTTTAGTTTTAGCAGTGCTTTTTGTATTCCAGTTTAAAATCTCCGTCAGACAAAGTGACTGCTGCGCCGCGCTACAAGGTGGATGAGGCGTACTGCTAGTTTGGCTGGCTCTGCTTGTTAAATCTCAGTGACAGAAATTGGAAGTAGCAGGCCTACATTGGCAGATCTATTTAACTTTTAATATACCATCAAGGCCCGAATCTGAATCACGAAAACCGAATTGCTTTCCGTTGTGCGCAGTTTGTGACCCTCTGCACGTCACTCGTCTCAGTCAACAAATTAGATTGTGAACGGAGTGAAACATGAAGCAGAATACTCTATCAACCCAATCAAGTGAGTGAAGAAATGTTTCCTCTCCATAACAAGGACAGAACCTTGCCGTCTTCTGGCAGTGTGCCACCAAGCCATCCTCCAGACAAGCACTGAAGGGGCGGACAAATTTCACAGTTTCTAAATTACCAATCATATTGCACGGAGATGATCCCTAAACATTGGACTCCGGTATGAATAAAGTCGCCATGTTTAGACACGACTTAAAACGGTCACCAATTTACTGAAGCACCTGTCACCTTTCTGATTTTAAGCAAATATTTATTTTAAAAAGGTACATGTACGGTATTTGCAATATCAAGGATAAACTTAATAAATAAAAGGTTGGATCTTTCAGGCACAAGAGACGGGAGGAACCTTCACTAAAAACATTCCCACAATCTTGTATTATTTCACTATCTGTACTAACAGGGAGTGCACTAGAGAAGATAACTGACTGAGTCTAGCCTGGGCTAATGTATTCAAACTGGCAGCACCCACTTCATACACGCACTTGGCACAGATAATACCGCTGTGGATATTATTTAAAGAAGCACTCCAGCAAATTATTATTTTTTGCCTATATAGTGCGGCATTGGCTTTTATTAAAGAATAATGTAGAGGCTCTTGTGTATGCCTTGTGGATACCTGTTTTGGTTAATGTGCCATTTATGCCATCTTGTTCTCGGTCTGCCATCTTGGTTCCTTCTTCCCCTCTGATATGGTTCCCCTATTGCAGACTATATTTCCCAAGATGCTTCTGGCTTTGTAGAGGCAAAGGGGGCCCGAGTCTCATCACACTACACTTGCTCTGCTCTGAGTGCTATCCAAGTGCAGCAAGTGATAGATCACTGACATAGAACTGCTGTACTCACACTGAGGAGTCAGTGTATTCCTATGTGATGCAGCTTCAGCCGGTCTCCTCTGCATTCTGCTTGTGATAGATGTCTGTCAGTTTTAACACATGAGGCAGGGGAGCGTAACAGCTCATAGAAATACACTATGAGATGCTTGTGATAAATAGGAAGTCTCACTCAGCTGCCCCATTCATAATAAAAAAAAAGAGCTTTGCAGCAGAGACTTCCTGCTGGCTACAAATGCCTCGAAGACAGAGCACAGGGCTCTAGCTGCAGATTCACAGTAAAAGGTGCATGAATATGAGGAAAGGTTGAATATGCTGCTACGGCTCAGAAGGGAGAAGGACTCTGCGCATCAGCTACACTGCAAAGTTAAAGCTTACAGGAAGTACTGCAGCGTATATTTCAATTATAACTCGAGGTACACTTTTAAAAAAAAACCAAAAAAAAAACCCATTTCAAATGAATATTACTCCGCTATAAGTAACAGATCATGATAAGAAATGTGTAAGGCGACAGCTTCTCTTCAACCCTTTCATGACCAAGGGTCATTGATGCCCGTGTCTAGGTCAAATTTTCCATTTCTGATATGCACTTCCTTAAATGAGAATATCTGTGCAACCACTTTGAATATCACAACTATATTTACTTTTTTTTTTTACAAGACTAATGAGGCTTTAATTTTCTAGGTCCGTTTAATTAATTCCATATTTTACATTTTTATTATGAGCAGACAAATTATATATATATATTTGCAGCTCTGTAACAATTAGTTGTCTTCTCTCTCCGTCAGCCTGGATCGCTGTGAGGGGAGAGTGAAAAAGGCCAGGCGGTTATATTCAGCATTGGAAAAAAAAAAAAACATTGAAGCGTTAAAAACTGATCAATTGTCAAGTTTTTCAGTGTCTCAAAATTTTCATCCATTTCCTGCCTGTCTGACAGTTTAACCGCCAGTTGGCATGCATCTTTCATGGGCGTTAAAATATGGATGAATTTAATAGGTCAGGGTTTTTTTTGTCCCAACCCCTAAAAACAGTGCCTACGTAGATAGTGATGCAATGCCCCTGTAGATAGTGCCACAGTGCCTATGTACATACCTCCACACCCCCCCAGATAGTATCCCCCCCTATGTAGGTAGCGTCACTAAAGCTCGCCATATATGGACAGGAACGTCAAGGGCATGCTCTAGGAGCACAATCCCCGGCAACGCTCTGGCCGGGGATCCAACTCCTAAAGGGAGCTTCAGTATTGCTGTCTATGGGAGGTGCCCTATCTACAGGAGCGGGGCATTCCGGTATCTCAAAGCCCCTAACATCACAGTCCATATGTGGACAGTGATGTCAAGGGCTTTACTAAGACAGATTTCCCCTGCCAGAGCACTTCCCATGCTCTGGTCAAGGACTCCATTGGGGAAAGAGTCGGCAGACAGGAAAGTGCAGAACTGCTTCTGTATGTGCAACTCTGTGCTTCTAAGCCCCCTTACAGTGATAAAACACATGGTTGTTTGATGAAACTAAAGGGGAGAGCTGTCAGCACTCGTGGAGAGAGCCGGCAGACAGGAAAGTGCAGCGCTGCTCACACTGAAGCAGCACTGCACACATTAAATCCGTTCCAGGCTGCCAATATTTATATACATGACAACTGAACGGGGCATATAGCAGTGTGACTCTCGAGAAGGGGTTAAAGAGGTTGTCCTGTCAGGGCAACTCCTGTTATTACCACCACTTCAGTCTGCAGAGGGGGCAGCTACTGCAAAAAGAGCCTCAATTTTAGTGCCAAGGTAATGAATTACAAGAAGGCCTAGAAATACTATTTTATGTCGACAGAACTACACCAGCAGTTTCCCCAGTAAAATGACGGATTCCAGCAATTAGTCCAGCTGATATAGGAAAGAGGTTGTTTTCTTGATGTGATTGTCTTTACTTGTAATACATTATACATATTACACACACATTTATTATATATATATATATATATATATATATATATATATATATATATATATATATATATATATATATAGAATACAAGGTGGGCAGCACTTATGGGCTCATAGCCTTATTTGTAATTCTTTTTCTTTGGGTGCAAGCCTTTGGACCCCCATCACCGGTTCCATATATAGAGAAACAAAGGAAGGCAGAACTCCACAGCAGATGGTTTTCAAGTTGAAAAATTGCATTTTTATTCACCCATTGGCAGTGCAACGTTTCACCCCCAGCATGGGCCTTTCTCAAGCATATATATATATAAAAAAATTTTTAAAAAAAAACATGCTCATAGAATGCAGGAGAAAATGAGCGTGTATAATATCTAACCTGTTGGCTGCCTTCTCCATTGACAATGGGTGCAGGTAGAAGTGGAATATCAGTTGTTAGTAGTTGGGTGGTGTCCAGTGGAGGAGGATGATGATGATCGGCCATCATGGATAAAACATACATTTAAAACGGCTTCAATCCCTGCACAAAGGAAAAAAACAAAACATCAGAACACTGTCATTTTAAACACATGCAAGAAAAAGGTTTCATACAATAAACATCATGAATCTGCAATTAGAGAAGTCGTGAAATAGTTGTACACACTCAATGAACATCATAATTCTTTACGTTCATTCTTGCAGTTACCGGAAAGGTTAGACCTGCATTTGAAGATCTCCTGGTCCGCACAGAGCCCCCTCCCCACTCTGTTTACACACGTAGCCGGCTAGGCTCTATTCAGACGAACGTGTGCGAAATCTTACGTCAAGTCCGTGATGACCCAATGTCTAAAACTCTCACGAGAAAAAAAAAAAAAAAAAAACAGTGACAAAATTGCTGTTTTTTATTTTTTGTTCATCCTCAAAACGAAAAAAAAAAAAAAAAAAAAAAAAAAGTGATCAAAAAGTTGTATGTACCCCAAAATGATACCAATAGAAAAGGCCAACTCTTCCCACAACAAAATAAATAAAACCGTAACACAGCTCCGTAGACAGAAAAATAAAAGTTATGACTCTCAGAGTATAGTGACACAAAAAGAAAAAAAGCGTTTTATTGTGCAAATGTAGTAAAACATAAAACAAAAAATATATACATTTTCTATCGCCATAATCGTACTGAACTGCAGAATATAAAGTTATGTTATTTATACACAAACACACACACACACACACACACACACACACACACACACACACACACACACACACACACACACACACACACACAGGAAGGAAGTGTGCGTCTCCAATATGGCCACCCCAAGGGAAGGTTTTACAAATAAAAAATAAATACCTACAACATTTACAAAAAGAGCCCAAACATGTAATATGTCATCTATATACGGGGGAGTTCACACAGAGTTTTTTGACGAGTTTTTTTTACGCGGAAAACGCACCAAAGAACGCACGAAAATGCCTCCCATTAATTTCAATGTGAGGCGGAGGCATTTTTTTCCCGCGAGCGGAAAAACCGGCTCGCGGGAAAAAGAAGGGACATGCCCTATCTTCGGGCGTTTACGCCTCTGAGCTCCCATTGACATCAATGGGAGGCAGGGAAAGCGTATCTCGCTGCGTTTTTTGCCCGCGGCGCTCAATGGCCGCGGGCGAAAAACGCTGCCTAAATCGGCGTGCAGGCAGAGCAAAATCTGCCTCAAAACTCCAAACGGAATTTTGAGGCAGATTTTCTGCCTGCAAAAAACTCCGTGTGAACCCAGCCTTAGGCTATGTTCACACGGGGTCTTTTGCCGAGTTTTTTGACGCGGAAACCGCGTCGCAAAACTCGGCAGAAACGGCCCGAGAACGCCTCCCATTGATTTCAATGGGAGGCGTCGGCGTCTTTTTCCCGCGAGCAGTAAAACTGCCTCGCGGGAAAAAGAAGCGACATGCCCTATCTTCGGGCGCTTCCGCCTCCGACCTCCCATTGACTTCAATGGGAGGCAGGAGAAAGCGTGATTTATGCCCGCGGCGCTCAATGGCCGCGGGCGAAAAACGGCGCGATAATTGCTATTCACACGGAGTATTTTGGGGGAGGAATATCTGCCTCAAAATTCCGTTTGGAACTTTGAGGCAGATATTCCTCCCCCAAAATACTCCGTGTGAACATAGCCTTAGGGGAGTTCACACAGAGTTTTTTGGTGCTGTTTTTGATACGGAAACGGAGACAAAGGCTTTATTTTCCCGCGAGCGCAAAAAAAACGCTCGCAGCGAAAAAAAAAAGCTTCCAGTTGATTCTTCAGGCGTTTCCGTCTCTGACCTCCCATTTACAACGGGAGGCAGAAATAGAGTTTCTCGTGGCGGTTTTTGCAAAAACCGGCTGAAAAACGCGGCAAGTGTTCTGACAAAAGGTCAAAATGTGCCTCAAATTTCAGATTTTTCCACCTGCAAAAAACTGGTGTGTGAACTAGGCCGTAAATCTTATTAATAAAACTAAAATTAAATACACGACACATTGCTTTTAAGACCCTGTTCACGCATTTTTTCGGCTGTGATTGTGACGTGGAAACCGGAAATGCGGCATGTCCTTTCTTGCCGCGGTTCCCGCCTCTGACCTCCGATTGAAATCAATGGGAGGCAGAAAAAAAACTTGCAGTGCTCTTTTCCCAGCATTTTTCGCTGCATCTCTTGCATTAGCTTCTTGGCTGCGGGGGAAAAAACGCCACGAAAACCTTTGCAAAAAAAAGCGCAGGCAGGTCAAAATCTGCCTCGAAATTCCTGAAGGAGTTCTGAAGCAGATTTCTTCTGCCAGCAAAAAAACGGTGTGTGAACAGGGCCCTTAATGAACAAGGGGTTAATGAATCCACAACATGTGAATGATATTTAACCAAGGTTATCTTTCAACATGGGAAAAAATAAATGTGCAAACCCTTGTGACGCTGACCCTGCCCGCCATGTCAAGTGGTTATCACTTTCGAAGAATCCATGTATGTAATAATGAAACACCTCATTAACCTGCAGCGATGGAAAGTTTCTGAACATGAAATCAATTCAGCGGTTGATAATGTTGTCATTGCTTGTTTGCGAATCCACAAATACGAGATCTCAAAAACTATTCATAGAAAAAGTAAACGGTAGAGAATTTAATTTTCCATTATTTACAGATCGAGCAGTTCATTACGGTGGAACATTGCGCACAATCGGATTTCAGAGAGATTAGAGGCATTTGTGCTTCTTTGTAACACTTTGCTGTAATTTGAGGCATTAAACAATGAAAATACGCACGTGTTGGCCGGGGCATAATCACGAAAATCTTCTGCACAAATACGAAATATTGATTTCACACTTCACGCTCAAAGAAAATAACTTCTAATCCTTCCATGTATTTAATACCTGTATTTTGTCTTCCCAACAAGAAGATGAGCATTAAACAATTTGTTGCAATAGCTTTGTGCCCGTTTTGCAGGCAGTGCCAATAATCATAGGAATACCGTTTTATTATTGAACACTGGCCGTGAGGTGCAGTGGGCATAGATATGACAATCTGCCTGCCAGGGAAAGGTTGGCGCGATCCTCTCTGCATCAATGTGGCATCTGTTCTATTGGTCGGATACTTTATCATACATACCAATAGACTCGGTGGGTTGGGCATTATTTGAAAAAGAGGTTGAAAGGAAGCATGGGATCTGCAGACAATCCAATGTGTATGGGGACCTTCCAGCTGTGCCCTACAGCAAATGTCAGGAAAAACGACGATCACGATTTCGATATGCCTGATCAATTGTTCAGCCAAGGAATCAGGCAGCAAAGATGAACGTGCATGATTATGGGGAGGTTGGTCAAGTGTTTGGCCAACAGCGATATTCTTATGTATGACTGGCTTTACAATTTCCATGTAGGATAATACAAAAACTAGATCTCTTGTGATTGAAGTACTCAGCTTAACAAACCTATTTGTTTCATAAGTAAATGGGTTGTCCACAAGCAGACAACTAATGATCTATCCACTGTATAGGTCATCAGTACATGATCCGTGGGGGTCCGACACCTAGACCCCGCACCGATTAGCCACTCTGGCTGCCTCCGGACATTCATGTCAGAAGCAGTTGGCTCCGGTCATGGAATAGCGGGCAAGCTGCAGTACTGAGTTGTCCGGTAGTGGGCAACCTGTTTAAGGTGGCCATACACTTTAAACAGGTATTCCTCCTGACTGCCCCATACACACGCACACTTGGCTCAGCTGAGAATGTGTTTTCAATGGGGAAAGGGGAATAAGCCACTGCCAGACTCCTCTGGTGGCAGTTTAGCTTCCGTGGGAACAAGGGATTGGGCATGTTGAAATCCAACATGCCCAAACCTTCTCTCGTTCCCCTGATATAGGTCATTGGGTAGAGTCGGGACATCTCCATACATATTAGTCAGACAGTTCCGCCAAATCACATGACTGTCATCGAAGGTGCATGGGCACCTCTAAACCGTCTTCTTACTGGCCTTTTATGAAAACTGCAGGGTTGATGTTTTAGGCTCTTTTCACACTAGAATCATGGCCTTTATTCATAAGGGAGACATAACAGCTATGATGGAATCGTTTTTGAACAGATCAAAAGGAATCCTGATGGATTGTCTCCAATTATAATCAGGTTTCTAGCCTTTCTGACAACAGGAACAGTGCTGCAGGTATCGGTACCTTTGGCGGAAAAAATTTCCCTCTACAGCCTCCATAATTATGGCCACGGCCGGCCGCGGACACCCACCCACATTTGCGGGCCGTGCTCCCATATAAAGTATGGGAGCACGATACGTAAAAAGCAAAAAAATAGGACATGCCCTATCTTTTGTGGAGCCTTTCTACGGCCAAGACACTTTCCCGTAAATATAAACGTGGGGAAAAGAAATTAACGGGTCCGTAATTACAGATAAATTCTACAGTCATGCGCATTAGGCCTTACCCCCTGGGACATTGAACAGCAGGTAGAGTCGGCATTAGTGCTGCTCTGAATGAACTTTATTTACAAATGAATGGTTTAAACAGGACCTCCGATCCAGCCAAGTGATCAAAGAGCACCCTGATCTGTTTACTTGTTATGGTTGCTGACTAGAGAATATATTTTATTTTCCAGGTTTCAGTAGTTCTGCATGATACCCCTGTTTAAATATTTACTCTCTTCCTATGTGATGTGTTAAATGATCAGCAGAAATCAATCTGCAGAGAGGGGGGTATATAATTGCTTCATGTGTATATCCGGGGGGTGATCGAAGAGTCATTTATCATACTCAATCTTTAAGTCAAACACTCCATCAACCAATTCCGCACATCCAAATGAGCATATATTGCAACGCCACAGACTACACACAACTAGTAAACCTTCCATTACCATCAATACCAAACTTCTATTAGTGGTGAATGCTGTAGCAATAGAATCTATGCTCATTTGGATGTGTGGAAATGGTTGTAATTACTTTTATTCCCCATGGAATAACAATGCCGGCACTTTTTTCTTCGGTTACCTTGGGGGATGGTCATGCAGGTTGCATGACCGAGAAATCCACATTTTAATCCCACCGGTGTCACAATCGCAAGTGCCCCCTCTGCTCTAGCTCTGGGGAGCATTTGAGGAAAGCCCGTAGCACTGCACATGAGGGGGACGCCTTCATAGCACTTGTGATCGCGGGATGTTAAAACGTGGATTTCTCAGTCGTAAAACACGCATGACTATCACCCCAGGAATGGTTCAATTGCTCTTCCCATACTCTATATAGCGCTCTCAGCAGTATTGAGGGCTCAAAACTGCTGACAGATTCCCTTCAACACTCCCTTTGTGAATAGGGTGTCCCTACAAAGTCTGACACCATCAGCATCAAAAGTAATGGTAGCACCCAGTTGTCAATTTATTCACACATTTCCAGGGGGAATATCATAGGATTGACAACACAAAGGTAATGCAGTAGTTTGTTGCGCAGTCAAATAAGGCTAGCTGATGTGACTTTTGGCTAAATGTTTTTTACAGGCACAACCCATTAAAAAGTAGAGTTCCACGCAGCCAAGGCCGCTCAGCCAAACATGGCGGCAGTTTGCAGTATACCGGTGTGACTACCGTATTTTTTTAGTATAAGGCAGACTACAGATAATTGTACGGGCACCCTAATAGAAGAGAGTGGTAAAAAGCTTTACTTCATCTGTAACAGAATTGAGGTGGAGAAATAAGTAGGAAATAAATGATGGATATGTAAAATATACATAAATACAGGCATTTCTTGGCATTTAGTTGTTTTGTGCCTATTAACCTGAAAGTCAATTAATGTATGGGCAGTCATACACATGAAATCATACATACCACCCCTTACTATACCCTTATAACAGCGTTCTTCTATATTTACCCCGTGCAACCTATAAATATCTAGCGTCTGTCTGCCATCTCGTTTGTATCATTCACGACTGCAGACAGTAGCTCTGTTAACAACTACATTTCCCATCATGCCTTGTCCAGGCATTACAAAAGGTCAGTATGGCCAGAAGACAAATAATAGAAGATAGTTACATGGGTGACTACAAATTGTGAGCAGGATGCTGGAAAGTCAAGGTCTAAGTCCCCATGCACACGACCGTATTTTTTCCCTACCGTAAATACGGGTCCTTTGTCACCCGTATTCAACCCGTATTTACGGACGCATGCCCGTAAATACAGGTCCGTAGTCACCAGTATTTAGGGACCCTTTTTCTCTGCTTCTCTTTACACGTGGAGAGAGATATTGCACTAATCGGCAGCCCCTTCTCTCTATCCAGCACTGATCGCCAGCTTCTGCTCTTTATCCAGCTCTGATTGGCCGCCTCTTCTCTCTATCAGTGCTGGATAGAGAGAAGGGGCAGCCCTTTCGGGCAGGGTTTCCGCACCGGAACTTAGCGATTGATAGAAAAAGAAGTTCATACATACCCCGGCCGTTGTCTTGGTGACACGTCCCTCTTTTGACATCCAGTCCGACCTCCCTGGATGACGCAGCAGTCCATGTGACCGCTGCACCCTTTGATTGGCTGCAGGGGATGAAACGTTATCCCAGGAGGCCAGACTGGAGGAAGAAGCAGGGAGTTCTGGGTAAGTATGAACTTTTTTTTGTTGCAGATTTTTGAAGAAAACATTAGAAATCTATATTGTGAGCTCCGCACATGGTACTCACTGTCCAGCGGTAGTCACTGTCCAGGGTGCTGAAAGAGTTACTGCCGATCAGTGCAGCCCCTTCTCTCTATCCAACACTGATCGTTTAACTCTTTCATCACCCTGGACAGTGACTACCGCTGGACAGTAAGTACCATGCGTAGCAACGCTCCCGTAATTACGGGTGCACACACGTAGCTACCCATAATTACTGGAGCCCCATAGACTTCTATGGGCCTGCCCGTGCCGTAATTACGGCCTGAACTAGGACATGTTCTATATTTTTCAACGGCCCGGGCACCTTCCCGTAAGCAAACGGGAAGGTACCCGTGGCCAATAGAAGTCTATGGGCCCATAATTACGGGCCGTAATTACTGGCGTTTTTACGGCCGTGTGCACACCTGTGCTATGGCTTTCTATTCATCATAGGAGAAAAACTACGAAAAACTGGAACTGCCGGATCAGTTGCATGACTGACATCAACGGTGCCCGACGGAACCCATTGGCGGAGTATATCAACAGGCTTACGCCAGCTTTCTGGTGTAAAAAAAAAATTATTTTATTCAAAAAAAGACAGTTTTCCGCACACCACAGTTGCGCTAAAATTTGCCACTTGTTAGTTTTTTTTGCCACTTCCGAAAAGTACGCAAAAGGGGACGGGGATTAGCCAAAGGGTCGTAGCCTCTACTGGAACAACAGTAAGTTATGTCGCAAGTCTACACCCGCTCATAGGAGGCGTAGACTTGCTTTTCTGTCGCACAGACAGCCAAACGTGGCAAATATATTAAGAGGCGTGCACCTGTGAAACGGGACAGTACCAATTATCTGGCTTACTAGCAGCAAATATTACTTATGTATCTTTTCATGTTCACTTACAGGAGACAACCGAAATGATGGCGTCCTGTGCACTCTGCTTTATGAATGAAAAGCAACAACAAATCAGGTTGCGCAGATTCTTCTTCACGTGATATTTTTAATGCCCCCAACAGATGTATGTATGAATAAGTATTTCTTATGGCTCAGGAAATAAACATGCGGAGGCCCACAGTATACAGCTATAGAACAGTAAGGCACAAGATGTATTCCGTGTAGATTTGCCATTCGTATTTTCATGCAGAAAATCCACAGCGTAATACAGTACCAGCAAAGTAAATGAGATTGCAAGAAATCTCCTCTACACATTGCGGATTTTTTTCTGCCCGAAAAACTGCGCCACAATATGATGTGGTTTTTCTGACGGAATGTGCTGCCGGTTCTAGATCGGATATGCTGTGTAGTTTTACGCAGCGTATCCAACCCGTGTGAATCTAGCCTTAGGGCATTGATCTGGTGATTGGATCCTTAAAATATGACCTTTCTTTGGAAACCTGTAGGGGCGGCGGTAATCACATAGCTGTTCCTTATGTATTCAGTACATAGGTGCACCACGGTGTGTAAGGTTTACAATGTCACTGGAGACACACAAGAGACTTCTCCAGCCTCAGGAACAAGTAACACATTATATACTTCACTCCATAAACTTATTTTCAAAGCAACAGAAATGTCATCAGCCGACATTCTCATCATTGGGCCATAGGGCTGGATCATAAACTGCGTTTTTCACTGCTATTTTTGGTCAGATGTTACTTTAAAGTCTTTAGTGAATTTTTGAAAAGGCTTCATACACAGCGCTTTTACTTGCATTTTCCCATAGGCTTCTCTAAAGCATGTAAAATACAAGGAAAAAACGCATGTTTGAAATGTTTCAAAATATAAAATTCACCACCGAAAACTCTTCCAAAAACACAATGAAAAACACTTGAAATTCATGGCAAGCTTTTAAAAACGCTAAAAAAAAAACAATAATGTGTGTGAAGGAGGCCTATAGTTAATGGACAGAGAGAACATGGTGATCTAAAAGATCCCGATGTGTTATTTTAATGCAAGGCCTCAAATAGCTGCTCAGCGCCCCCTGATCTTTAACATGCTGCCCATAGATCGGTCTACATTTTCAACGTAACATGTTCCCTTTGAAAGGGCTGGACAGGAGCAGAACGCTAATATAATAGATAATTTTCATGAGTATCCATTCTGATCACAGTGCCAGGATACAGGTTTATGGGCGAGTTGGGCAGGATAGCTGCAGGACAAACAAGAATTCAGCCAAACGTTATCTCAAGTTTATGGCCAGCTAAACACTGTCACTTAAGGCCTTTTTACACTGGCCAAGTATCGGGCAAACGAGCGTTCACAGAACCTCGTTCCCGAGATTTGTCCTATGTAAACAGGGCAGCGATCAGCAGATGAACGAGCAAATGATCGTTCATCTGCTCAAAATAGAATCGTTGTCGGCAGCACATCTCCCTGTGTAAACGTGGAGAAGCGCTGCTGACATGATAATAATGTATGGGGACGAGCGATCGGAGTAACGACCGCTTGTCCCCCATACATAGCTCCATGTGAAAGGTGCAAACGAGCGCCGATCAACGAGACGTCTCATTGATCGGCGCTCGTTGCATTGGCCAAAATAGGCCGGTGTACGAGTACCTTTAGGGTATGTTCACACGCAAACTCAAAAACGTCTGAAAATACGGAGCGGTTTTCAAGGGAAAACAGCTCCTGATTTTCAGGCGTTTTTTAAGCTACTAGCTATTTTCCCGGCGTTATTTTGCGGCCGTTTTTGGAGCTGTTTTCAATAGAGTCAATGAAAAACGGCTCCAAAAACTTCCCAAGAAGTGTCCTGCACTTCTTTTTCACGTCCGTTTTTTTACGCGGCCGTTTTTCATAACAGCCGCGTAAAAAAAAACGGCCCATCGGAACAGAACGCCGTTTTTCCCATTGCAATCAACGGGCAGATGTTTGGAGGCGTTCTGCTTCTGATTTTTCAGGCGTTTACGACTTGAAAATCTTCCGAAAATAGGCCGTGTGAACATACCCTTACTCTGGGTAATCCCGATAGACTTCAGGAGTCACCCTCTAATACAAAACACTTGGGTGTCACACAGAATGAACATTACTTATTAATGAAAAGGAGGCCTATCTCTCCTGACTAATATTGTAAATATATCCCACATAAGTGAAACGTATGAAGATACAGCAAAAATCAAAATAAATTCATTTTGATTAGTAAAAGTCCTTTAGTCCTGCACCCCATGCTGTAGAGACTTGATGGACTAGCGTCAAACCACTGTGAAAATAGTAAACAGTAGTGGAATGGAAAACTCATAAACCGAACATCTCTTTTCTCTCATGGATGCCAGAATATTTGGGGTTTTACTGTACATTTATACTACAATATAAAATAAAAGTCATATCAATGTAACAAGGTAGCACCTAAAACTTTCTTTGGTCTAGTCTTTAGATCCACAGGTATTTTCTTTTTTAAATTCTTTAAAGGCTATGTAAACATTTGAAAGCGATTTTTGAAAACTTTTTCATATCCAGCTGCTTTGTGTTCTGTATATAGAGCAGCTGTATCTTACACTGAATCTTGTACCCATCACATCAGCAGCACTGACGGGTTCAGTGTCAGCGGGTCACACAGGATCCACCTGTCATCCATCACATCTAAGTTCATAACTTAGATGTGATGGATAACAGGTGGACACGCAGGACCTGCTGACACTGAACCCGTCAGTCCCATGGGCCTGACCGATTCAGGTCTTAGCGCAAGATACAACTGCTCTATATACAGAAAACAAAGCAGCTATATCTCAAAAAGTAAAAATAATTTTTAATAAAAACTATTATAAAAGTTGCACTAAACTCACGGATTCACCTTTTTAATACACACATTTTATATTTACAGCAGAGGCAGTATCACAAAAAGGGAGCCAGCTCCCAACATCGTATAACCCTCGGAGACAATATCCATAAAACAACAGTATCCACTTATACCAAGGAAAAAGGAGTCATATATAGCTTATTCAATAGGTTCATGGTTTACTTCCAGTGTATAACATTCTGTCCATGGTCCGGTGATGGACACACAGGTGCTGGGATAGTTAGAAGACACAGCTCAGATACACATACTGTAACGAGCCGTGCACCTGCGTGTGCATCACATGCAGATTTGTACACCGAGCTTCATGTCACCGCAACATACAATAATATACACACAACGAAGGAGATATACAAACCAGTGTAAGGGGGGAAAAGGAGGGATAGCCAATAGCAACCAACCAGACTCCATCTGTCATTTGTCAGATCGCCTTTAAAACATGACTGGTAGCAGTACTCCACTTTTCCCTTGTTACCAGTCTTTAAAATCCCCCCGAATTTTTCTACTGATTAAAATCCACACATACAGAAGTTTAGCAAATAAATGTGACGCCCGAATACTTTACAAACCTGAAAAGTGCCCCAACCATGTGCTCCAGGTATAAAGAGAGATCCATATGGTATTTGTACGGCAGGAGCGTGTGCAGCACTTTGTCGCAGTGTTCAGTATAAAGCTCTCCGCTGGTGTTTGTCTTGTGGACTGGCTGCCAGGCAGGAAGAAAAGGGGAAATGGAGATCCGTTCAGCTCCACATTTCACAACACCCAATCTACGGATCACTGCTGCTCTCTTCCGTGAATCAACGGACAATACTGATAAAGCTGCAGAGAATTCAGTCAGTTATTTATCTAGAGAATTGCAGAAGCAAATGTGCCTCCGCTCTACTAAGACAAGCTGGATAGTGGTATCAACCCTCAGCAATAGAAGTACCATGGTGAAAACTGAAACTCCACCTGTAAATATCATCTATAGAGTCAGCAAATGTATGACGCTAACTTTTATTGATCTTTATTATAAATGATGTCCCCCATAAGCAGTGCAATGCCGACTCAGCCCATAAATGCACCTAAACTCCCGGATGATGCGGCCATGTAATGAGGTTTGCTCCGTACAATGTGCAGGGAGCGGAGAAGCCATATAGGGCTAAGCGCGGCAACAATGCTTACATGTGGACGGGACTTAAGTAGTTAGGAGGCGATTCGTGGCAAAAAACGCATTTAAACTATGACGAGAGAACCCAGCCTATAACCACATAACATGCAAGGACCCATGCCAATACACTAATGGATAAAACTTGGTTCCCAAAAATCTGTCTACAGGACACTGTTGCAGACGGTAGGGGCTTGTATCTTTACATGTCGATCTTGCATATAGGTAATCTCTATGGGCATAATATGTCAGATATTTTGGCAGTATTACAGCCTTCTCCCATTCACTTCAATGGGAGAAGGTTGTAATACTGTGAATCGACGCTACCGGGATGAAGGGGAAGCAGCACTCGTACGAGCGCTGCGGCCCCTTCAAAACAGCTGACCGGCGGCAGTCGGACCCCGAGCAATCCGCTATTGACGGCCTATCCGGAGGATAGACCATCAATTTTTAGGGACTGGAAAACCCCTTTAAAGAGGCTCTGTCACCACATTATAAGTGCCCTATCTCCTACATAAGGAGATCGGCGCTATAATGTAGGTGACAGCTGTGCTTTTTATTTAATAAAACGATCTATTTTCACCACTTTATTAGCGATTTTAGATTTATGCTAATGAGTTGCTTAATGCCCAAGTGGGCGTATTTTTACTTTAGACCAAGTGGGCGTTGTACAGCACTTCTCTCCATTCATTTAGTCAGCGCATAGGGATCCTTTTAGATCGCCATGTGCTGTCTTATACTAACACATTAACGATACTGAAGTGTTTAGACAGTGAATAGACATTCCACGGGATGTCTATTCACAATCCCTGCACTTCGTTACTCTGTCTGTGGTAGTTACAGCAGAAGTAGCGTGATCTCGCGAGATTACGCGGTAAATGACAGGTTACAGCGAGATTACGCTTTGCTCTGCTGTAACTACCATAGAAACAGTAACGAAGTGCCGGGATTGTGAATAGACATCCCGTGGAATGTCTATTCACTGTCTAAACACTTCAGTATCGTTAATGTGTTAGTATAAGACAGAACATGGCAATCTAAAAGGATCCCTATGCGCTGACTAAATGAATGGAGAGGAGTGCATGACGCTGATTGGTCAGCGTCATACACTCCTCTGTACAACGCCCACTTGGTCTAAAGTAAAAACATCCCCACTTGGGCATTAAGCAACTCATTAGAATAAATCTAAAATCGCTAATAAAGTGGTGAAAACAGATCGTTTTTTTAAATAAAAAGCATTACGGTCACCTACATTATAGCGCCAATCTCCTTATATAGGAGATAGGCCACTTTATAATGTGGTGACAGAGTCTCTTTAATGTTATCATATTGATGAAGTGCTGGTAGCATTCTAATATTGAATTGCATTAGCTTACCATTTATTACCCCTTAGAAATCCAATGCAGCATGGACGTTGTGCTGCAGCTAGATTATCAGTGATGGATAACTCCTGAGGACATGTAATCACTGTAAAACTAGATATTGTATGTGAAGAGTCCTTCATAGATCAATACTTCTCAAAGTTCTTAAGCGAAGTTTCCCCACTCAAATAAATTACAACAAAGTACCCTCAAGGCTATGATCAAGCATGTGCGGCACAACATGAGAGCGGTGCGAGTACCCACTAGAGACTTGATGCTACAGGACCCACTCTTTATCCAAACCCTATATACAGAATGAAGTTAAGCCTTTATCATCTATTTTTAATGTGATCAAGTCTATGCTCTTCTTTCACTATTTAGAAACTTTTACCATACATTGGGACCCAACCGCTCCTGTGATTGTCAGGAAGTTAAAGGCTATGTACACTTTTGAATGTAATTTTATTTATTTTTTAAATTAAATCAAAGTTTTTGGAATTTTTAAGAACTTTTCTATTTGGAGTTTTATTGTTTTTTGTTACTAAGATACAGCTTCTAGGTGTTCTGTACACATAGAATCTGTATCATTCTCTTTCAACGTAATCCGTCAGTTCAGCTGAACTGAGGGATCAGCCGAGAGCGGGTCTTGCGCATCTCGATAATAACAATCACATCCAAGTTCATGGACTTACAGATACTGAGCTACTGTACAGACAGTGACTACGACCCCCATCATGGGGCGTAGGCAATGAATACATAATAAACTCAGTGAGATGGTTTTACCAGACAATAAAATGAGAATACGGTTAACAGCTCATTACGCAGTTGTGATGTGATCCTGGCAGGGATGGGGATGGGATTTTATTTCCGGATATACCAGCAGGACTTTTATTGCTGGTTTTTAGAATAGGTAGAAGAAAAAACAGAGAGAGAGAAAGGGAGAGAATCTGAAATGTAAAGATTAAAGTTTAATGGCTGAATCCTGGAGAAACAGGAGGTAAGATGTTTGTCTTGGCTGCAGTCACTGTGCAGGTAGAACATGAAGCTCCGCTGGTTTCCTTATTCACCAAGTCAGAGAACATATAACGTACATCCCGGAATAGGATTTCCCACTAAGGGTGAATTCACACGTGGCAGATTTGTTGCAGAAATGTTCGCGACTAAAAATCCGTTCCCTTCGTCTGATTGGGGCTGTTTCTGTGGCAAGTTCTATTCAGAAGAATGTGAGTGTCGCAGATATTTCTGCCTTACTCATAGGTTTCCATAGAGTCGACTAATTTCATAAAGAGGTGTTTTTAAAATGTTCTTTCGGGACATTGGTGGGACTCTAATCCCACCCACCCACACACACACATACATACATAACACGACCTACTGACCTTTCTGAATTAGGCTCTGTTCACATCTGCATTGAAAGCTCAGTTTAGAGTTTGCGTCACAAACTCATTCAGGTAAAGGACGGATCCACACGAGAGTGTTGTTCGGTCCGTGATATACGGTCTGCATGTTGGCCGTATTTCCCGGACCGAACACACTGCAGGGAGCCGGGATCCTAGCATCATAGTTATCCATGATGCTAGGAGTCCCTGCCTCGCTGCGTGAAAACGGTCCCGTGCTGTAATCATGTTTTCAGTACGGGACAGTAGTTCCGCGGGGAGGCAGGGACTCCTAGCGTCAGAGATAACTAGGATGCTAGGAGCCCGGCTACCTGCAGTGTGTTCGGCCTGGGAAATACTGTCGGCATACGGTCCGTAAATCACGGACCGAACACGCTCATGTGAATCCCGCCTAAGAATAGTGTGGCATTTCAGAACGAAGGACAATCGGTGATATCAACAGAAACCACGACGCAGATGTGAAGAGAACCGGACGTGTTCGGAGATCTTAAATTCAGAAGAGCCCTTTAAAAGGAGGATCCGTCACCATTGAATTCAACCGTGATGCAAACGGAAACCTATGGTTTCCGTTCATGGGTTCCCCTGACGGAAAGCTCCGACGGAACCCACGAACGGAGTCCCGACACAGATGTGAACGAAGCCTAACTCCACTTTTAGGAAATCTTAAGTTCCCGGACGGTTTGAAGGCCAATACATTTTTAGGCCTAACATTAAACATGTTCTGGCAGATGGTGCGAAAAAATCTTTTTCTGCTTACGGCATTTGTTCAGAGAAACTAGCCAGTACCCAGAGAGATTACAGATTTTGATTTCCTGTACATTCAACAGCAGGCTCCGTCACATACCATATCTCCATTGTAGAGACTATTCTTGGATAAAGTTAACAAAAATGACCAGCTTTCATTTCAGGCTGCTAGGGAGAGGAAGTTGGGTCCGAACATCTCTGGTGAGGATTACAAGAAGATACTGGACCTTTCTTTTTTTTTTTTAAATCAAATAGTTTTTATTACATTTTTCCACAAAAAGAACCCAGAGACAAAACAAAAAGAAGGTATAGTAGCACATACAGAAAAGTACATCATATAGGCATGGCACTACAATATACTGTAACAGAGTTATACAGTTCTAAATGACAAAAGCATATACTACTACCACCTCTTTTACCCCTCAACATCCCAATATAACCGAGAGCACCATGCAAACTAATCCTGTGAATAATCAATTATTGGAGGTGGTTACGTCTACACTTGTATGCATGCAAAATAAGACTAGTGAGCTTATATTCAAACAGACCCCTGCATCAAATGAGAAAAGTCTCGAAGAAGATCTGCAGCAGGCAAATTAGGCGTTTCCAACCACACCGCCCATTGGCTTACATATTTTTTTCTCCCCCCCCCCCTCATTAGATATATACGCTTTTCCATCCGAATAACTCTATTAATCCAATTAAGAAGTTCCCCATAACTTGGTGCGCCAGCATCCAACAACTTGAGCGTTTGATACAATATCTTTTGGGCAGTCAATTTCCTTGGTGCAGGAATGGGTAGCTCATCAACATAACCCAGCAGTCCTACTAAAGGGGTCCGGGGGATCTTGACAGATCGTAATGTAGTTAGAATAAACACCTGTTTCCAGTATGGTTGAATAACCGAGCAACTCCATAACATGTGCATCAAGTCTGCACAACTATTTGAGCACCTTGGACAGGTCGCATCGGTTTGAATACCCATCTTCTGCAAAAGTACTGGAGTACGATATACCCGATGGATAACAAACAGCTGTGAGCAACGATGAGCTAAATTAAGTGAAATTGCTGTCGCTGCTAAAATGGTACGGCACATTTCAACTGTAATGTCGCCTACATCTTGTGACCTTATTTCCCTCAAGCGATCCAATGAGGAGGGAATCAAACATCCGAATAGTTGACCATATAAAAAGGAAAAAAGTCCCCGCATGGAACTTGCATCCACTAGTATATTTAGGATAACCGAGGATTGAATCTCCAAGGAGGAGCTCCTAAAGCGTGTCTTAACTGCAAATATTGGTAAAAACACAAATTTTGTAGGGTAAATTCATCTTGTAGTTGCTGGAAAGTTTTAAGGATCGAATCGTGTTAAAGGTGCGTCACAAGTCTAATATCACTACATTCCCAGAGCTCAAACCCCTGTAATTGATGAATCTCCAATAAACGGGCGTTATGCTACAGTGGCATCAATATAGTGACACCAGTAAGACCTTGCAAGCCTCAACATTTCCACCATATCTTATGCACAAGCAAGAACATGGGTACAGAATTAGGTAAAAGTCAAAATTTATAAGATTCCAACAGGGAGAACAAAAGGTCCCTCACCAAGTAAATGTATCAGTGATTTACCATTTGAATCTCCCAGTTGTCTCGTCCCCCATCCCTTGAAGTGCTGTAGCGGTGAGGCCAGGAAGTATGCTCTAGGATTGGGAACTGCCAGGCCACCCTCGTCTGTTGGAAGTTGTAACGTTTCCAATTTGATTCTGGGCACCCTCCCCCCAAATGAACCCCTGAAATATTTGATCCAGTCTTTGGAATAACAAATTTGCTATCCACACCGGTGAGTTATGCAAGATATACAGTAGTTGGGGCATAAGTATCATTTTAATTAAACTAACCTTCCCCACTACCCCTAAGGGCAGTCTTTGCCATGCCTCAGTCTTCATTTTGAATTTGCCAAGTAGTGCCAATAAATTCAAGGGGATAAAGTCCATAACCCGACGAGTAATCTGTATACCCAGATAACGGAATTGCATAGCGACCTGCACCACTTCTGCTCCCATCGGTAGGGGTGACACTAGGGGGTCTATAGGAAGAAGCACTGATTTATCTCAGTTAATGGAAAAACCGGAGTATTCCCCAAATTCTGAAATAGTACGGATAGCACATGAGAACGACTGTCCCGTATCTCCCAAGAATAACAAAATATCATCGGCGTATAACGTCACCTTCTCCTCCAATACGCCATACCGCAAGCCCACTATCCCAGGATCAGATCTCAACCTTGTTGCCAATGGTTCCACAGCTATAGCAAAAAGGGGAGACGGGGCAACCCTGCCGTGTACCCCTTCCCAAATCTATTTGGTCGGATACCATTCTAGATCTATTTCATGTAAATGACCGGAAACTAGCTAGCTAGAAGATCTTGTCCGGTTGGTATAGGACACCATAGATTCTTCCCATCTGCCTTTCTATTATGTTGGAGATGTCAGTCCTCTATTGGGTCTATGGAGCATATCTTGTGGAGTTGCCTGGAATCCGACCTATTTGGACAGATGTTTTTGTACTCTATAATAAGCCATTATCTACCAGTGTCATAGCTTCCCCAGAGATGGCCCTCCTTTCCCTATTTCTTGGGTGGCCTAAGCTCATTAAGCAAGGCATTTTTCTGTATTTTTTAATGGCGGTTAGGCTGGTTATTCCTCGACATTGGCAGTCCTAAACTCCATATTCTAGGGTTCAGTGGGCTGATACTCTAAGCTATAGCATGAGAATGCTACCTATGGTGGCTGTGGAGTCTGTCAAGTCTGTTGTTACGTCGGCTGCCATGGTCCCAATTCAAGGATTCCTCTTAGTATGGTACTTGGATAGCTACATCTTTTATTATGGACACAGATTAATTTTATTATAACATCACTTCTCCTGTATTTTTTTTCCTTTATTTAAACCTCATTTCACATGTGTTTCTCCTTATGTGTCTTGGTCCTTGCCCTGCTTTGGGAATTTATTCCCTTTGTTTATGTGTTTCTCTATTGGGGAGCTTTGGCACTTATTACTGTTTATTTCGGATAAATGCTCCGCATATTTTCAAGCAGACAATTGGAATGGTGCATCTTGGATCTGTTATTCCTTTTCTTTTTGTATTATCCCTTTTGACGGAGATGCTGATGACAGGTGATTGTTTCATGATTGATAATAAAAATTAGTTTGTCCATAAAAAAAAAAAAAAAACACAAAGTGTCACATACCAAGTCATCTTGAAGAAAATCAATACATATCATGATACTTTCGTTCCCGTGATTAGCTGTATAAAGCCCTTTGAACATCACAATAGGGAGATCTGCTCTCCCGTACGTTTTTATTTATTTTTTAAATCAATAGGCGGATCATATCTTGACACAATGAAACAAGACGATGTCAGAGAATGTTTAACTTGTGTAGTGCTCCAATCGTTTGTTCAATAAAATAAAAAAAAAGTATAGAAGCGCGGATCTTCTGAACGCGATGTCAGGTTGTGTCATGACACATCACCACTACTGCTTTGACACTTGACTGAACACTAACTATTATATGCTAAACTCTGTAGTAAAAGGGAGGCTTGGGGCAGACATCGATATAGAGCTTAAGTATATGGTTACTGTATATCATTTGACTATTTAAATATAATACAGTCTGCATGCACAAGAGCACTTGGTTTTCAATAACGGGAGGTTTTTGTAGCTCCGTCATTACAGACACTGTAGCTGTCAAATTCTTGCTAGCCAACAGGCACCCAGACCTAACTGCATGTGACTGTGTGAAAAAAAAAAACACCACATTGGGACATACGTATAATGTGGTCACAGATATTTTTTGTGTTAATCCGAATCAGAAAGCGGCACAATGATCTATTTCATATTTTTAAAGTATATGTCATCATTTTGTATATATTTTCCTCATGTAGGACAGGTTTCAGGTTGGTGGCGTGTTCTGATCGGTAACAAATGTGCACCAAACATTCATGTGGACTCCCTATGCAAAGTCAACCAGGTCACACATTATAGAGGGGTTGTGTGAGGACATTTTTATAAATTTGGCACGTCACAAATGAATTACGCTATTGTCAGTTTCATACCCTGTTACCCATTGAGATTTGTTGTCTGGTTCCACGAAGGTGTTAAAAGATTATAGAATAAAGAAAAGAATAACAAATTCCCGGACAAATCCAGCACACACTAGGATAAAGTAGAAAATATAATAATTTTATTTAGTTAATATATTGTCTGAGAAGTTAATATTACCACTTCTCGGTACATGACCAAAGAGATAATGGAAATAAATATAAAATTACCATATGGTTGAATAGAGTTCACTAGAAAAACCTGGCCAGTTGTATGGAGATGTATAGTGCTTGTGGTGCCAAATTTTATAAACCCAAATACAGTAGGAAGGTTACATACACATATGGAAAGGCATGATGAAAGATCAAAAGATATTATATCAACGTTTTCGAGACAATGTACAAAGCCAACCACCATTTAAATAGCTCTATAAACCATTTTAACCGAGCAATAGGAAATAAAAATATATAGATATGTTTGAGGAGCGACTTCGATGTTTAGGAGTTTGAGTAAATATTTTTCCTGTAGTTTCAAAGTAAGTGCCCCAAACTTCAAATTGATCCTGGGTATTTAAACCTATATAAAACCGTCCTCTGGTCTTATAGCCAATCGGGCTAGTTCAATCAAGTAATGATATACATAGAGTAATCTCCATTAGGTATTAGGTTATTGGAATGTATTTTCACTTGAGAGGAAGGCTGCAAACCACAAAGTCAACTGGCCAGATTTACCTCAGTACGGCTCCAGCCATATAGATGAAGAATAGGGTATTCTCCTCATAGCAGAGTTCCTCGGTGAACGAGGCGAGGTTGTCTCCCGTAGGTATGTGTCACGAAGGGTCTGTGGACCCACTGGGCCGTACCGCCTTGGCGGTAGGGCAGCTGGCCAACAGGGTGCAGGACAAGGTCTATAGTTCGTATAGAGGGTACCTGTGGCAGCACGGACAGTAGTTTGGCAGAATCTAGGCAGCAGGTGACGACAGGCGTGGGTAGGCAGTCAAGCGTGGTATCCAGCACGGCACGGCAATGGCAAGCATGGCACAGCACAGCACGGCAATAGCAAGCACGGGATATAGGAACAGGAGCAGGAAACACTGGGATCAGGAAATACTAAGGGACCAATTTGCATAGACAGACTAGGAATACACAACAACGCTCAGGCATCGAACTAGGGGGCTGGACCCCTCTTATAGCCCAGGGTACTCACGGGTCAAAGGTCGTTCATGATGTCCGGTGCGTGCGCTGCCCCTTTAGGAGCGGGGACGAGCGTGCGCGCGCACCCTGCGGGCTCCGGCGGAGGTGAGTGGATGCAAGCGCTGGCGTCTCCTGAGGAGGAGGCTGGGGCCAGCGCTTGCCGACTCGTGGCTGCGGCTGTCAGTGGGAGGCTGGAGCTGACAGCCCGCAGCCACGGACATTACAGTATGTATTTACCTCATACGTAGTTCTAGCCACATGGTAAGGGGGCGTTCTCCAGTGAGCATAGCGTTGGGTCACGCACGGCGTGATGCTGTGTCTCACCGCCGTAGCAGAAGGAATCTAAGAGTTGATTGGCTGGCGCAGTTAGTTCCGGCCGGGACTTTCTCAAAGCCGCCAGGTCCCGGCCGGGACGAAACGCGCCAGTCAATCAAATCTTAGGTTCCTTCTGCTACGGCGGTGAGTGACGTCATCACGCCGTACGTGACCCAAATGCTATGTCCATAAAAGCAGAATCTGCTGCGGGCCTCTTCGGACATAACGGACATCGGGAGATGAATTTGTGGGTGTTGGCCGTAGACTAAGAAGAACGGTGTGTTTCTAGTGGACTCGCTAGTATGATTATTATACGAGAACTCGGCCCAAGGAAGAAGCTGCACCCAGTCATCATGCGGCTTGGAGATGAGTTGTCGTAGGTAGTTCTCCATGATTTGGTTGATCCTCTCGACTTGACCGTTGGACTAAGGATGGTAGGATGAGGATGAAGAGGACGGCCAGTCGAGAAGCAGAAGGTAGACGGTCAGCGGAACGAAGGGAGCCATCTTCGAAAATCGGTCCACCACCACCCAGACCACACTGCATCCCGCAGAGGAAGGCAGGTCCGTAACAAAGTCCATTGCTATATGCTGCCAGGGAGCATCGGGCACAGCCAGCAGCAGGAGTAGGCCAGCAGGTTTGGAGTGTGCAACCTTGTTAGCTGCGCACACCGAGCAGGATGAAACAAAGTCCATGTCTTTGGGCAGCGTGGGCCACCAAAAATGACGGGCAATAAGATCTCGGGTTTTATGGGTACCCGCGTGACCTGCCAGTCTGGAGCTGTGTCCCCAGCGGAGGATTCTCCCTCTGTCTGCCAGGCACACAAAAGTCCTCCCCGGAGGGAAGTCTCTAACCTACAGAGGGTTAACCGAGACAATGTAAGACAGGTCAATAATACTTTGTGGGGACAAGGCATCTGCCCTCACATTCTTGTCGGCAGGACGGCAGTGGAGCTCAAACTGGAACTGGGCAAAGAACAGCAAGCACCTGGCCTGACAGGGATTCAGTCGTTGGGCCGTCTGGAGATAGGGGAGGTTCTTGTGGTCAGTGAATATCAAGATGGGATGAACTGCGCCCTCTAGTAGATGTCTCCACTCCTCCAGAGCCAATTTGATGGCCAGTAACTCCCGATCCCCAATCGAGTAGTTGCGTTCTGCGGAAGAGTTTAGAGTAATAGCCACATACCATTGACTTGCCCTTGGAACCTCTCTGGTACAGGAGTGCACGAGCACAAACATAGGAGGCGTCCACCTCCAACGAAAACTGTCGAGATACATCTGGATGATGGAGGATAGAGGCGGACATGAAGGCCCTCTTCAGGCTATTAAATGCGGATTCCGCTTCTGGAGTCCACACCTTGGCGTTCATGCCTTTCTTGGTGAGGTTAGAGATAGGAGATATCAGTGAGAAGTTTGGAATGAACTGTCCGTAGAAATTAGCGAATCCCAGAAAGCGCTGTATGGACCTCAAGCCTTGAGGGCTTGGCCATTCCAGGACGGCCTTTACCTTCTCAAGATCCATCTTGAGGCCTTGATCAGAGATGATGTAGCCCAAGAAGGGTAGAGCATTTTTCTCAAACACGCACTTCTCCAACTTGGCGTACACGCGATTCTCCCTTAACCGCACTAAAACTTGACGGACAGGTCTCTGATGAGTCATTGGATCTGGAGAAAAAAAATCAAGATGTCATCAAGATAGACCACAACTCAGACATAGAGGAGGTCACGGAAGATGTCATTAACGAACTCTTGGAAGACCGCGGGAACATTACATAGGCCGAAGGGCATTACTAGATATTCATAGTGTCTGTCAAGGGGTGTTAAATGCCGTCTTCCATTCGTCACGCCGGCGAATGCGGATTAGGTTATAAGCCACCCGCAGGTCTAGCTTCGAAGAAATTTTGGCTCCTCGTATGCGATCAAACAGTTCAGAAATCAGTGGCAATGGATATCTATTTTTTTACCGTAAACTGGTTGAGACCCCAGTAATCGATGCAGGAGCGCAGAGAACCATCCTTTTTCTTGACGAAGAAGAACCCGGCTCCTGCCGGGGAGGGAAGACTTCCGTATGAAGCCCCTCTCCTAGTTCTCCTTAACATAGGCGGACATGGACAGAGTCTCTGGCAAGGAGAGAGGATATACCCTACCAGGGAAGGGATGCACCAGGAACCAGCTCGATAGGACAGTCATACACCCGGTGTGGGGGCAGCGTCTCCGCCTCATAATGACAAGGCAATCCTGCCAAGGACTGAGGCAGAGGAGGCTGAGCTGGACGAATCTGTACCAGGCAGCGGTTGAGACACTCGGAACCCCACTGGAGAACCTCTCCAGAATTCCAGTCCAGAACTGGGGCATGTAGTCGGAGCCAGGGCAGGCCCAGCAGCATAGGGTTGACAGCTGTAGACAGGAAAAAACAAAACAAGATGAGCTCGGAATGAAGGGCTCCCACTAGGAGCTTCAGCGGCTTCGTCACAGCGACAATAAGGTTAGGCAGAGGCAGTCCATTCATCGAGGCAACAAATCAACTCCCTCACCAGAGGGGTTGTGGGCAACTGGAGAAGATCCACCGGGTCTCTCTGAATGAAATTGGCTGCGGATCCTGAGTCCAGATAGGCAGAGACCCGATGCGTCTTTTCGCCGGACACTATGGTCACAGGAATGGAGAATTTAGAAGAAAGACCTTCTTCACCCAAGGTGGTCTCTCCAACCAACCCTAGGCTCAGGGGCTTTTGGGAGCACAGACGCTCAAGATGGCCTCCGAGGCAGCAACACAGACAGAGTCCCGAAGTGAGTCTGTGTTGTCTCTCCAGGGTAGACAGCTTGAAACGGTCCATCCCAAAAGACTCCTTTGACGGAACAGCTGAAGAGGACAACAGGGGTTGCTGCAAAGTATAAACCGGGCTAGGGAGTCGTCACTCCCGACGAGCCGTTCTCGGATCCTTATGTCAATTCGGGCGGCAAGAAGGATGAGGTCATCCAGGGTAGACGACAGATCTCGGGCGGCAAGCTCGTCCTTAATTTCAGGAGACAGTCCCTGCCAGAATGTAGTCACCAAGGCCTCATTGTTACACAACAATTCTCCCGCCAGGGTGCGGAAGTGGATGGCGTAGTCACCCGTGGAAGGGTCTCCCTGGCGTATGATCAGCAAGGAGACGGCTGCCGACGAGACTCGTCCAGGCTCCTCAAACACCGTGCGAAATGTCCGTTGGAACCCCTGGAGGTCACGGATCTCCATCATAGCAGTGAGGTAGCGGCAAAGAAAAAAATCGGGGATCAGCACTGCCAGGAGGTGTAGTCGGAGGGTCTGTACTGCCAGGAGGTGTAGTAGCAGGAACGGCAGTTCGCACATCCAGCCGATGTGCAATGATGTTTAATGCCTGGAGGAGTTGGTCCTGTCGGGAACGGAGGTCTAGCATCTCCGCCCGAATCACTATTGACACCATCACGGTCTTGGATTGACCAGCGTGGTCCATGGCCTGAGCGTACTGTCACATAGGGTGCGTGAACCCCCTGGGCCATACAGCCTTAATGGTATGGCAGCTGGCCAACAGGACACAGTTGAAAGTCTATAGTTCGTATAGGTGTACCTGTAGTAGCTTCAGACAGTAGCAAGACAGGCTCGGATGGGACTAGGCAGCAGGCAGGCACCAGGCGTGGTGTAGCAGGACAGGCGTGGAACACAACGCAGCACGACTCCAACTCAATACGGCACTTGGACACCTTTAAGAGCGGGCAAAAGCGTGCGCGCTCACCCTACGGGACACAGAGGAGCGAAGCAGAAGTGAGCGCTGGCGTCTCCTGAGGAGATGGGATCCAGCGCTCACTGATCCATGGCTGTAGCTGTCAGGAGGTAAGCAAACCTGGCAGCCGGCGGCAATGGGCATGACAATACTAATTACTGTTTTTACGCATCGTGACTGAAATGCTTTATATGCCCAGATTTTGCATGTGAATACAGCCTTAGAGTATATTTACCCAATTGTTTGCCGTTTGTCTCCGTTCCATAAGGTTTCAGTTTTTTTGGCGGAATAGCCTAGTCGATTGCGCTATTGTTACCGCCAAAAAAAGAGAAACCTTAAGGAACGGAGCCAAACGGACACCATTTGTAATGGAAGCATTACCATTAAAATCAATGGTAATGCAAACGAAAGCGATGATTTCCATTTGGCTTTCCGTTTATGGGTTCACCTTAAGGAAGGGTTTAACGAAACTCATGAACGGAATCCCAACGCAGATGTGAACAAAGCCTTCATCAGACCAACGAAGTACAACTTTTCAGAGTGCTTCGGGTGTCAGTTTTTTCCTGTCCATGTGGCATCAGTGATCATCAGATTTTCACGTCAGTTATATACTAATGCTGCTCTGGCAGTACTTTCTGCTTTCTTCTCAGCATCTGCTAGCAACCCATCAGTGAAAAACTGACTGCACTCGGATCACGTCAGTGTGCTCTTAGGCCTCACGCACACGACCGACATTGGGCAGTGAAAAACGGTCCAAGTGTCGGCTGATTTCCGGTACAGGTGAACGGGACTCCTGGCATCATAGACATTTTATGATGCTAGGAGTCCCTGCCTTCATGCAGAACTGCTGTTCCGTACTGTATCATTTTGTTCACTACTGAACAGCAGTTCCGCGGGAAAGCAGAGATTCCTAGCATCATAAATCTCTATGACGCCAGCAGTCCCGTTCACCTGTAAAGTGGTCGGGCCAGGAAATTCAGCCGACACTCGGACTGCTTTTCACGGCCCGATCTCAGTCGTGTGCAAGAGCACTTAAGCCTCATGCACACATCCGTTGTCCGTCGTTCGGCTGCTAATGACGAATCTGTGAAGCACGGACCGCACAGATGGCTTCCGTGGGCAGTCCGTTGTTTCAACTGACCAAATTAAGAGGAGTGGCTGAGACGGATCCGCCAAAAACTGACAGGAGTAGGACCTGTTCTTTTTTTGTCGGAAGGGCCACATGGTTCCGTTAAAACAACGGAAGTGTGCAAGGCCCAATAGAATTGAATGTGTCAATGTGCTACACTGATAGCACCCTGAAGAAAATAACTGAAGTAGACATGAGGCCTTAGTTTCTATTTACAGATCCACTCAAATGGGCGCGTCTAGTGCGAGAATCAGACCAAACTAGTGCCTGCTGAAAATTTCTTTGCACAGACCAATGAATAGTGCAGAAAATCAGACATGTGAATTGGCCCATTACATTTAATGTGCCAGTGTTCAGTCAGTGCACGGTCAGTTTTACACTCGGACATGAACACCGTTTGTCTGAAAAAGGCCTTAGGCCGCCCCGTTCACATCTGCGTCAGAGGCTCCGTTAGGGTCTTTCGTCACAAATTCCATTGTTTTTGCCAGACAAAACAGCACAGCATGCTACAATATTAAGATGACAAACTATGAAGAACACCTGATGGAACCCACTAAAGTCAATGAGTTCTGTCGGACGCCATTGGTTCCATCATTAAAGGGACACTCCAGTGAATCTGTTTTATCATGACCCCCGTTTGGAAAGTACACCCAGTAAAAGGTAGCGCTGGCCATCCTCTTACCAGGCATTATGCTGCCAATCTACACTGATCCTGACCGCCGTTATGTCACGCGATTCCTACAGAATTTGCGGTGTGTACTGGAAGTCGCTTTTACAATGCATTCCTATCAGAAGCTCAATGTGAGGCCTGATTTACACGAGCGTGTGCGTTTTGCGCGCGCAAAAAACGCTGCGTTTTGCGCGCGCAAAAGGCATTTGACAGCTCCGTGTGTCATCCGTGTATGATGCGCGGCTGCGTGATTTTCGCGCAGCCGCCATCATAGAGATGAGGCTAGTCGCCGCCCGTCACTGTCCAAGGTGCTGAAAGAGCTAACTGATCGGCAGTAACTCTTTCAGCACCCTCGACAGTGAGTTCCGATCACAATATACACCAACCTGTGAATCAAAAAAAGACGTTCATACTTACCATGAACTTCCTGCTTCCTCCAGTCCGGTCTCCCGGCCGTTGCCTTGGTGACGCGTCCCTCTCTGGTCATCCGGCCCCACCTCCCAGGATGACGCGGCAGTCCATGAGACCGCTGCAGCCTGTGATTGGCTGCAGGCTGTGCTTGGCCTGTGATTGGCTGCAGCTGTCACTTGGACTGAATTGTCATCCCGGGAGGTCAGACTGGAGGAAGAAGCCGGGAGTTCTCGGTAAGTCAGAACTTCTTTTTTTTTTTTTACACTTTCATGTATATTGTGATCGGAAGTCACTGTCCATGGTGCTGAACCAGTTTAACTCTTTCAGCACCGTGGACAGTGACTGTCTCCTGCCGTCGCGTACTTTGCAAAGGCATTTGACACTGTCCCCCATAGACGCCTAATGGGTAAATTAAGGACTATAGGTTTAGAAAATATAGTTTGTAATTGGATTGAGAATTGGCTCAAGGACCGTATCCAGAGAGTTGTGGTCAATGATTCCTACTCTGAATGGTCCCCAGTTATAAGTGGTGTACCCCAGGGTTCAGTGCTGGGACCACTATTATTCAACTTATTTATTAATGATATAGAGGAAGGGATTAATAGCACTATTTCTATTTTTGCAGATGACACCAAGCTATGTAATATAGTTCAGACTATGGAAGATGTTCATGAATTACAGGCAGATTTAAACAAACTAAGTGTTTGGGCGTCCACTTGGCAAATGAAGTTTAATGTAGATAAATGTAAAGTTATGCATCTTGGTACCAACAACCTGCATGCATCATATGTCCTAGGGGGCGCTACACTGGCGGATTCACTTGTTGAGAAGGATCTAGGTGTTCTTGTAAATCATAAACTCAATAACAGCATGCAGTGTCAATCAGCTGCTTCAAAGGCCAGCAGGATATTGTCGTGTATTAAAAGAGGCATGGACTCGCGGGACAGGGATGTAATAATGCCACTTTACAAAGCATTAGTGAGGCCTCATCTAGAATATGCAGTTCAGTTCTGGGCTCCAGTTCATAGAAAGGATGCCCTGGAGTTGGAAAAAATACAAAGAAGAGCAACGAAGCTAATAAGGGGCATGGAGAATTTAAGTTATGAGGAAAGATTGAAAGAATTAAACCTATTTAGCCTTGAAAAAAGACGACTAAGGGGGGACATGATTAACTTATATAAATATATTAATGGCACATACAAAAAATATGGTGAAATCCTGTTCCTTGTAAAACCCCCTCAAAAAACAAGGGGGCACTCCCTCCGTCTGGAGAAAAAAAGGTTCAAGCTGCAGAGGCGACAAGGCTTCTTTACAGTGAGAACTGTGAATTTATGGAATAGCCTACCGCAGGAGCTGGTCACAGCAGGGACAGTAGATGGCTTTAAAAAAGGGTTAGATAATTTCCTAGAACAAAAAAATATTAGCTCCTATGTGTAGAAATTTTTCCTTCCCTTTTCCCTTCCCTTGGTTGAACTTGATGGACATGTGTCTTTTTTCAGCCGTACTAACTATGTAACTATGTACCCGAACTTTTTTTGCCGGGTTCGGTCAAAACGAGTTCGGCCGAACCCGGTGAAGTTCGGTGCGCTCATCTCTAATTTGACACTCCGTTTGGATGTTTGTAAACAGAAAAGCACGTGGTGCTTTTCTGTTTACATTCATCCTTTTGACAGCTCTTGCGCGAATCACGCAGTTCTCACGGAAGTGCTTCCGTGCGGCATGCGTGGTTTTCACGCACCCATTGACTTCAATGGGTGCGTGTTGCGTGAAAAACGCACGATTATAAAACATGTCGTGAGTTCTACGCAACGCACTCACGCTGCGCAAAATTCACGCATCGTCTAAACTGCCCCATAGAGTAATATAGGTGCGTACGACACGCGTGAAAAGCACGCGCGTATATTACGCTTGTGTAAATGAGGCCTGAGTCTCATAGGAATACACGGGTGAAAGAGACTTTCAGTCCACACAGCAGACGCTTTAGGAACCAGTCACATTGCGGTCACGTGACATAACGGTGGCCCGGGAATGGAGAATATAGCTCGGCAACAAATCGCTCCGGTAAAAATGGATACTGGTACTTTCCAAATGGGGGGCACAATAAAAAAAAATTCACCAGTGTTCCTTTAAATTGATCCGGAGCTTCCGGTATTCTCATTGGTCTGCTCCTATGATGGAGAACAACAATAGAACCCAGAACGCAGATGTGAACACAGCCTCATGCACACGACGGTGTGCGCTGGCCCGTTCCAGTTAGTGATCCGTGGAAATACAGGACATGTCCTATCGTTCCACGGATCGGATAGTCGAGTCAGTTTTCACAGACTCTATTCACCCGCTAAAGTGAATGGGTCCGTGAAAACAATCAGGTACCACTCAGATACCGTTAAAAACGGCCTGTGTGGCACATCGGTCGTGTGCAACTTGTATTAGTCTTTACGTGATTAAATTAAAGGAATTATCTCCCAACCCTGGCAAACACCTGTTGTAAATGTAAAATTACATGTAGACATTCAATTGATAGGCCAACCATGTAATGCTGCTTGTTAGCGGCTCTCCAGTCTGGCTCATGGAGAAACTTCCCCCTTCCCCGCATGAGGTCCATATGCACAGATTAATAAATCAAAAGCTATTAATTTTGCTACGAATACTCATCCAAAATGTCAACAAAAAAAATTGCCATTGTTTTAATTAGTGCATATATACTACCGTTCAAAAGTTTGGGGTCACCCAGACAATTTTGTGTTTTCCATGAAAACTCACACTTATATTTATCAAGTGAGTTGCAAAAGGACTAGAAAATATAGTCAAGACATTGACAAGGTTAGAAATAATGATTTTTATTTGAAATAATACATTTCTCCTTCAAACTTTGCTTTCGTCAAAGAATGCTCCATTTGCAGTAATTATAGCATTGCAGACCTTTGGCAAACTAGCTGTTAATTTGCTGAGGTAAATCGGGAGAAATTTCACCCCATGCTTCCAGAAGCCCCTCCCACAAGTTGGATTGGCTTGATGGGCACTTCTTACGTGCCATACAGTTAAGCTGCTCCCACAACAGCTCTATGGGGTTGAGATCGGGTGACTGCGCTGGCCACTCCATTACAGATAGAATACCAGCTGCCTGCTTCTTCCCTAAATAGTTCTTGCATAATTTGGAGGTGTGCTTTGGCTCATTGTCCTGTTGTAGGATGAAATTGGCTCCAATCAAGCGCTGTCCACAGGGTATGGCATGGTGTTGCAAAATGGAGTGATAGCCTTCCTTATTCAAAATCCCTTTTACCTTGTACAAATCTCCCACTTTACCAGCACCAAAGCAACCCCAGACCATCACATTACCTCCACCATGCTTGACAGATGGCGTCAGGCACTCTTCCAGCATCTTTTCAGTTGTTCTGCGTCTCATAAATGTTCTTCTGTGTGATCCAAACACCTCAAACTTCGATTCGTCTGTCCATAACACTTTTTTCCAATCTTCCTCTGTCCAATGTCTGTGTGCTTTTGCCCATATTAATCTTTTCCTTTTATTAGCCAGTCTCAGATATGGCTTTTTCTTTGTCACTCTGCCATGAAGGCCAGCATCCCGGAGTCACCTCTTCACTGTAGACGTTGACACTGGCGATTTGCGGTTACTATTTAATGAAGCTGCCAGTTGAGGACCTGTGAGGCATCTATCTCTCAAACTAGAGACTCTAATGTACTTGTCTTGTTGCTCAGTTGTGCAGCGGGGGCTCCCACTTCTCTTTCTACTCTGGTTAGAGCCTGTGAAGGGAGTAGTACACACCATTGTAGGAAATCTTCAGTTTCTTGGCAATTTCTCGCATGGAATAGCCTTCATTTCTAAGAACAAGAATAGACTGTCGAGTTTCACATGAAAGCTCTCTTTTTCTAGCCATTTTGAGAGTTTAATCGAACCCACAAATGTAATGCTCCAGATTCTCAACTAGCTCAAAGGAAGATCAGTTTTATAGCTCCTCTAAACAGCAAAACTGTTTACAGCGGTGCTAACATAATTGCAGAAGGGTTTTCAAGTGTTTTCTAATCATCCATTAGCCTTCTAACACAGTTAGCAAACACAATGTACCATTAGAACACTTTAGTGATGGTTGCTGGAAATGGGCCTCTATACACCTATGTAGATATTGCATTAAAAACCAGACGTTTGCAGCTAGAATAGTCATTTAGCACATTAACAATGTATAGAGTGTATTTCTGATTAATTTAATGTTATCTTCATTGAAAAAAACTGAGCTTTTCTTTCAAAAATAAGGAAATTTCTAAGTGACCCTAAACTTTTGAACGGTAGTATAAGTAGTTAATAAAAACAAGAAAACCTACTTGGAAACATCTCTGTATTCACAAGAATATTTGTTTCATATGACAAATGAAGTTCAGTAAACAACTCCTGCGCTAAGTGTCTCCACGGGCAAATACTGTTCTGGTAGTAATAGAATAAACAGAAATAAGACATTCCTGCAACACCCAAAAGACGTCAGGGAAGCTGGAACATGATGCAGAACCCCCCTGAGGGCACACGGTACACAGTTACCTTACTGTATGTGTGTGGCATCGTGTCATTTACACACCAAACTCTATGTAAAATCAAAGACCCAACTCAATGATATAACCGGGGCCAGTGCGCCAGATATTTTTATCCTTTTCAGGAATGAGACTTTTTTTGTGAGATAAGCCGACATTAGCTTTTCTGATCTTTTGTTGCACCCCAAGATACGCAGTGACTGAGGCGTCTCGCTCCCCCCATAGAAATAACAAGTCTGCTGGCCAGGCCAAATATGAATATTAATAGTGGAGTAGAGGAAAATAGCCGTCTGTTAGGCTCACCGCTAGGAATACAGTATCCTATACACACATGGCGGGGAGAGGTACAAACGTCTGTCTATGACTAATAAAAGTGTGACATGAGTAAACTACTGATCAGTATACCAAGGGGCAGAGGACGGGTAGTTAATAAAGTGGCATTAACAATTAAATGGTTTTCAGATTCTATGTAAATAAAGCTTCTTTTTTTTTTTACCATTGACTTCAATTACTTAAAATTACAGCACTAAAAACTGCATGTAAAAAACAAAAAAACAAAACATTTTTTGTGCCGCTTCCTGCCAGATAGAGCTCAGATACGTTTTTAGTGGAGCCTCATCTGTCATCGGGGGTAACAGGACTGTTCCTCCTTTGGGGAAACAGAGATTGAATTTCAACCCATTTGATCCTGTTGCTTCCCACAAGACACGCAGCACTAGAGGTGTTTGGAGGCCACTTATTTACGCTCCCACCATAGATACGTCCATTCAGCTGATACAAATAGGCATATTTATGCTGTATTCAGGCAGAGTTTTTGATGCAATTTTTGGTGCAGTATTTTTAGCTAAAAGCCAGGAGTGGCCACAAAAGAGAAGTAGAAGCCTTCCCTGATTAGATGTGCAATATATGTGTGAACGGTGGTCCGACCACCATCCTGAGACCGCGGTGAGTCAATGTACATAATAATCTATTAGAGATACAGAAACGATCAAGTGAACGTGCGCACAAAACTCATTTACCTTTCCGTTCTATTAAGTGCTGAATTTTAGACTGGGTTCAAATAGCCGCAGTTTAGTGGAAATCGCAACAACATGGCCAATTTTTCCACGGTTTGTAGCAAAACACGCGTTTATAACAGTGCCGTCAGAACCCAGCCTGGTGAAAACTAAACGCAATTATGTGATAATGAAGCACAACCTGAGCCCATTTCGGAGGCTGGCGCTACACATAGAACGTGGCGGAACAGCGACTGTGACAAAAAACAGGGGGATGTGCGATGCAAATGTATGGGGACGAACAATCGTATTAACAATCATTAATCCCCATACAGTCTGGTCATTGGAGAAAATTGGCACCAATAGACATGTTGTATTGTTGATATAGAAATGATAATAAATCAATAGCGCAGTTGACGCTATTGATTCAGCCGGAAACCATTTGCAACTGAAGCATAACCATTGAAATCAATGGCAATGCAAACAAAATGCTATGGTTTCCGTTCATGGGTTCCTGATGGAAAGTCTGACGGAACCCAAGAACGGAAGCCCGACGCAGATGTGACCGAAATCATACAAAGGACTCGCAGCGCACCCGCTGCATGCAGCTATTCATGTGGCTTGCAGATAAATTAAATGTTACTTTATTCCTTTTACAGCTCAAAATAAAGTTAAAACATCCAGATCAATCCTATGGATATTGGAACAATTTGCTGCGGATCTTTATTAGACACTTTGTGTAATCTACAGAAAAGAGCCCAGTGTATTTTATTATGCCGGATTGCTAGAACCACCTAGGTAGGCCCGGGCTGTCACAGGGCCATGTTTCTGTTGATGTGGGCACTAGGATTACTGACATGTCATTTTCTTTGGCAGGATAATAAAACAGGCCAACCAGCCTCTGAACTCTCAAAGTGTCTGCTCTGAAATGAAAGCCTTATAATAAAATAAACGGGAGGGAGAAGGATATAAAAATAATAACCGGACAGGACAGTCTCCCACTCCTGAACTTCTCAGTCCAGAGATTAATGTTCCCTGGGAAATGTGCATATCGGGGGGGAAAAAAAAAAGATCAGAGGCCATAATGTTAAACCGAGAGTGCAATATAAATATATATATACTAACTATTTCTTGGAGTGCTGCGATCATTTAGTCTCTGGTGTATCTACAGGACTGTATGGATTATGGTCAGGCTCGTATAGCACCCGCTACTTTTTCTTCAGAAATGCTGCTTGTCTCTACCCACACACATACACACATATATATATATATATATATATATATATATATATATATATATATATACACATATATACACACACACACACACACACTGCTGGGGACCCCCTCTATGAGACATAAGAGAACTGGAGTGTTCAGCCGAAAGCGTTCACCCCAGACTCCACTTTAAACGCGGCTATTTGGGTCAGCTGAGTGGACAGCAAGGGTACGCTCACACGTGGTGCAATTGCATCGGAAAACTACAATGTAATGTATGCCTCAGGGAGACATATTCTGTAACTCAGACAGATTTCTCTAGTTTTTCCATTGCAGAATATTTTTCCTATAGGAATACACTGTAAAATTTTCTGCAGCGTATGTTCACGTGCTAGCTATAGGGGGGGGGGTGTAATATCTACAGGGGCTGTGTGTGGCACTATCTACAGGGGGCTGTGTGTGGCACTATCTACAGGGGGCTGTGTATATGTGGTGTTTTACAGTGTGTGGTATTATTAGGCTGGGTTCACACGACCTATTTTCAGACGTAAACGAGGCGTATTATGCCTCGTTTTACGTCTGAAAATAGGGCTACAATACGTCGGCAAACATCTGCCCATTCATTTGAATGGGTTTGCCGATGTACTGTGCAGACGACCTGTCATTTACGCGTCGTCGCTTGACAGCTGTCAAACGACGACACGTAAAATGACTGCCTCGGCAAAGAAGTGCAGGACACTTCTTTGCAACGTAATTTGAGCCGTTCTTCATTGAAGTCAATGAAGAGCAGCTCAAGATTACAAACGTCAAAGACGCCTCGCATAGTACAAGCAGGAGCTTTTACGTCTGAAACGACGCAGCTGTTATCTCCTGAAAACAGACTGTAATTTCAGACGTAAAAGTCTCTCATCGTGTGCACATACCCTCATATTCAGGTACGCAGTGTTTGGTGCTATTATATTTAGGGGAACAGTATGTGGCACCATGATAATTTTATTTTCGTTTATAGGTGTGGAAATGTTGAAAAAGTGAGCAGCCGCAGAAATCTGAGTGGCAAATTCTGCAGAAATGGGTCATGGCCGGGTGAAGTCGTCATGAGCTCTGGACCGGATGGAGAAGAAAAAGAGGAAAATAACTACTAGAATCTGAAACGTCGCCACCTGTGAGTCACTAGATTTATAGAGAATCTGTCACCTCTCCTGACATGTTTATTATAGGAAATCCTTGTATTTCACAAAAAGCCTTTCTGCAGTCTAGGACTGATAGACAATTCCCCTCATCAGAAGGACGTGTCCCAGCACAGTGTGATACTGTCAGTATGTAGGGACAAAGCCCTGTGACAAGGGGATTCGTAACACCCATTTGTTAATGCTTGCCCAATAAGGTAGTGTGAACAATAGTTACGGCGCGGCAGGGCGGAAGGGGGCCCAAGTTTGGGTAACAGCCCAGGGCCCATGGTCTACTTAATCCGCCACTGGTGAGCGCACCCTAAGGCCACAAGTATTTGGACACCTTACCATCACACCTATATGAGCTTGGGAGTTATGGGGCTTCGCCTGACGCATCTTCCGCTAAGAATAACAGCTGAACACTGGGGCTTAGAAAAGCTGGGCTTGTGGCGATCTTTAGAAAGGGGTTAAAAGGGCTTGTTTCTAAATGGGAATTTTATATATACAATATATAAAATTCATGTACTTTGCATCAACGTATTTATTATTCTTAATAAATAATATTACAATGTTTAACCCCTTCCCTCCGCAGCCATTTTTAAGATTTTCACTTTCACTTTTTTCTCCCCACCTTCCAAAAGCCATAACTTTATTTTCCGTATGATGTATGATGTACTGGGAAACTGGAAAACATTTCTATGTGGGGTGGCATAGGAAAAAAAAACTGATTCCTCCATTTTCTTTTGTGTTTCGTTTTTACGGCGTTCACTGTGCGGTTGTAACAACATGTTAACTTTATCCTGCGGGTCAATGCGATTACGGCGATGTCAAATATATATAGTTTTTTTTGTTTTACTACTTTTACAAGGGAAAAAAATGAAGTGTTAAAAATACTATTTGTTTTGTGTCGCCACATTCTGAAGTCAACTTTTTTATTTTTCTGTCAGTAGATCCTTATGATAGCTTGTTTTTTGCGTGGCCAGCTGTAGTTTCTATTGGTTCCATTTTGGGGCACAAGACTTTTTATCACTTTTTATTCCATTTTTTGTGGGAGGTGAGGTGACTAAAAAAAACTGATTCTGGTGGTTTCATTTTTTTTCTACGGCGTTCAGTGTGGGTTAAATAATGTTATATTGTGATAGTTCAGACTTTTACGGACACAGCGATACCAATTATGTTATTTATTTATTTTACATTGATTGGAAAATGTTTCTATATTTTTTTTTATTTGTTACATTTTTTTAATTTTTTAATTTTTTTATTAGTCCCCCTAGGGGGTTTGAACCAGTGATCATTAGAATGCTTGCACAATATATTGCAAATTAAAGAAAAGATGCTTCAGAATTGTTACTTTATAGTCATACTAAAACAGAAATATCAGGGGAGCGGACAGGTTCAATAACCAATTACAATATTTTGGAGGAGACTGACCGCAAAACAAGGTCTCCCACATATGACTGGATGATATACCTGGTTGCTGCCGAATTGTATATGTCATGCACAGGCGAGATCTTGTGTGACACGTACAAGGTCACATCTACACTGACCACTTGTGAAGGCATGAGTGGGCGAACGGGGAATGGAACAATAAACAGCAAATGTTCTAAGCTGAGCAAACATGGAGCTGTTTACTTGGCTATGCATGAAGCAGTCTGAAGCCGGCCAATAAATGACTACCAAGGTCAACCAAAAATTATTTTTCCATTGAAGTTTTCAATCCTCAATGACTAGAAACGCAATAAATGTAGTGAATGTGAGACTTAGGGGGGATTCACACGAGCGTGTATTCGGTCCGTGCGGGCCGCGTGGTTTTCACGCGGCACGCATGGACCAATACAAGTCTATGGGGCAGTACAGACAGTCCGTGCTTTTTGCGCAGCGTTTGTCTGCTGCGCAAAAAGCGCGACAGGTTCAATAACTCTGCGTATTTCGCGCATCACGCACCCATTGAAGTCAATGGGTGCGTGAAAACCACGCAGGTTGCACGGAAGCACTTCCCTGCGAACCGACTGAAACAGCGCACCAGCTGTCAAAAGGATGAATGTAAACAGAAAAGCACCACGTGCTTTTCTGTTTCCGAACATCCAAACGGAGTGTCTTTGCGATGAGCGAAGCTGGACAAGCGAACCAAACTTCACCGTGTTCGGGCGAACCCGGCAAAAAAATTATCGGTACGCGACGTCAGGAGATAGTCACTGTCCATGGTGCTGAAAGAGTTAAACTGTTTCAGCACCATGGACAGTGACTACCGATCCCAAAAAACATGAACCTGTAAAAAAAACGAAGTTCTGACTTACCCATAACTCCAGGCTTCTTCCTCCAGTCTGACCTCCCGAGATGACAATTCAGTCCAAGTGACAGCTCCAGCCAATCACAGGCCAAGCACAGGCTGCAGCGGTCACATGGACTGGCGCGTCATCCAGGGAGGTGGGGCCCGATGTCAAGAGAGGCGCGTCACCAAGGCAACGGCCGGGAAGTTCTCGGTAAGTACGAACTTTTTCTTTTTTTTCAACAGGTTTTTCGATATTGTGTTCGGCATTCACTGTCGAGGGTGCTGAAAGAGTTAGCTCTTTCAGCACCTTGGACAGTGACGGCCGTCGACTAGCCTCATCTCTATGATGGCGGCTGCGCGAAAATCACGCAGCCGCGCATCAGACACGGATGACACACACAGCTGTCAAATGGTTTTTGCACGCGCAAAACGCAGCGTTGTTTGCGCGCGCAAAAACGCAACGTCCGTCTGTATCTGCCCTTAAATTGTAGCAAAATGTTTGACAAACTTCTGACATGTCATAGCGACATGTCAGAAGTTTGGATTGGTGGGGGTCCGAGCATGGAGATCCCCACCAATCGCTAGAACGAAGTAGCTGAAGCCCTCGTGTGAGCGCTCAGAAGCTCCGTGTCTGTTTGGTTTTTTTCCGGAAATAAATGTATCTGTGTACAAACTCAATAGAAAGTCTATGAGCCCGCACTCCGATACATCGGCTTTCCGGAAAAAGCGGCTGAGCGCTTCAGCTGCTTCATTCTAGAGATTGGTGGGGGTCTCCGAGCTCGGACCTCCACCAATCCAAACTTCTGACATGTCGCTATGACGTGAGAAGTTTGTCAAACGTTTAGCTACACTTTAAGTTGTACAGTCCTCTGAAACCAACTGTAAGGCCCCATGCACACGACCGTAGATTTCATCCGTAATTACGAACCCATTTATTTCTGTGGCCGACGGACACCTTCCCGTATATTTACTGGAAGGTGTCTGTGACGTAGAAACCTCCCGTAAAAAATAGGACATGTCCTATTTTTTTATTTTACGGACCGTGCTCCCATACTTTATAATAGAACGGTCGGCAAATGCGGACGAAAGTCCGTGGCTGGCAGTGCCCGTAATTACGGACTGTAATGACGGGCACGGTCGTGTGCATGGGGCCTAAGTCCCTGTACACACCTAGCGACATGGTGCTGCTCTGATATCACATGTCAAATGGCGATTAGGATTTTACAAGCAGTTTTTAATGTTGCAGTTTTCCCCATTGCAGTCCATAGAGAAAAGCTGCAGCAAAACTGCAGTTTTCTGAACGAAAGAGATTCATTTCAAGATGTAAATAAATTGGATTATTTGGAAATGTCATTCACATGTAACATCTGCACAAACACAGTGGGCTCAGGCGACAAAATATACTATGGGGTCATCAATGCCTATAATAACTAAGGTATTTTTGACAGGGTGTCCAGGTTGGGGGCTGTTTTTTATTCGGATGACCTATCCATAGGATAAGTCAACAGTATATGATCGGTGGGGGTCCGACACCGCGTACCGATCAGCTGTTCCGGCTGCCACAAGAAGCTATGCAGGGGTCAGTGCTGGACGCAGAAGGCTCAGAGCACTGTAAAGAGGCCGTGTTGGGTAAGAGAACGGCCCTCTACAGTGGTCGGAGCCATATGGTTCTGGCACCGACCCTGCATAGCTTCCGGCGCCCAGTGGCAGCTGATCGGTGCAGGGTCCGCGTGTCGGACCCCCACCAATCATATACTGATGACCAGTGGCGGATTAAGAAGACCATGGGCCCTGGGCTGTTACCCAAACTTGGGCCCCCTTCTCCACCACCACCCTGCCGCGCCGTAACTATTGCTAACACTACCTAAACACTAGTACACAAAGTAGGCACATTATGCACAAAGTACACACAGTACGCACATTATGCACAAAGTACGCACATTATGCACAAAGTACGCACATTATGCACAAAGTACACACAGTACACAAAGTAGGCACATTATGCACAAAGTACGCACATTATGCACAAAGTACGCACATTATGCACAAAGTACGCACAGTACACAAAGTACCACATTATGCACAAAGTACACAAAGTAGGCACATTATGCACAAAGTACGCACAGTACACAAAGTACCACATTATGCACAAAGTACGCAAATTATGCACAAAGTACGCACATTATGCACAAAGTACGCACAGTACACAAAGTACCACATTATGCACAAAGTACGCAAATTATGCACAAAGTACGCACATTATGCACAAAGTACGCACATTATGCACATTATGCACAAAGTACGCACATTATGCACAAAGTACACAAAGTACCACATTATGCACAAAGTACACAAAGTAGGCACATTATGCACAAAGTACGCACATTATGCACAAAGTACACAAAGTACGCACATTATGCACAAAGTAGGCACATTATGCACAAAGTACACAAAGTACGCACATTATGCACAAAGTAGGCACATTATGCACAAAGTACGCACATTATGCACAAAGTACACAAAGTACGCACATTATGCACAAAGTAGGCACATTATGCACAAAGTACGCACATTATGCACAAAGTACGCACATTATGCACAAAGTACACACAGTACACAAAGTAGGCACATTATGCACAAAGTACGCACATTATGCACAAAGTACGCACAGTACACAAAGTACCACATTATGCACAAAGTACACAAAGTAGGCACATTATGCACAAAGTACGCACAGTACACAAAGTACCACATTATGCACAAAGTACGCAAATTATGCACAAAGTACGCACATTATGCACAAAGTACGCACATTATGCACATTATGCACAAAGTACGCACATTATGCACAAAGTACACAAAGTAGGCACATTATGCACAAAGTAGGCACATTATGCACAAAGTACACAAAGTACCACATTATACACAAAGTAGGCACATTATGCACAAAGTACGCACATTATGCACAAAGTACACAAAGTACGCACATTATGCACAAAGTAGGCACATTATGCACAAAGTACACAAAGTAGGCACATCATGCACAAAGTACGCACATTATGCACAAAGTACACAAAGTACCACATTATACACAAAGTAGGCACATTATGCACAAAGTACGCACATTATGCACAAAGTACACAAAGTACGCACATTATGCACAAAGTACACAAAGTACGCACATTATGCACAAAGTATGCACAGTACACAAAGTACCACATTATGCACAAAGTACGCACATTATGCACAAAGTACACACATTATGCACAAAGTACACAAAGTACGCACATTATGCACAAAGTACCCACATTATGCACAAAGTACACAAAGTACGCACATTATGCACAAAGTAGGCACATTATGCACAAAGTACGCACATTATGCACAAAGTACGCACATTATGCACAAAGTATGCACATTATGCACAAAGTATGCACAGTACACAAAGTATGCACAGTACACAAAGTACCACATTATGCACAAAGTACGCACATTATGCACAAAGTACGCACATTATGCACAAAGTAGGCACATTATGCACAAAGTATGCACAGTACACAAAGTACCACATTATGCACAAAGTACGCACATTATGCACAAAGTACGCACATTATGCACAAAGTACGCACAAAGTACGCACATTATGCACAAAGTACGCACAGTACAAAGTACGCACATTATGCACAAAGTACGCACAGTACACAAAGTACACACATTATGCACAAAGTACACAAAGTAGGCACATTATACACAAAGTATGCATAGTACACAAAGTACACACGAGTATGCACATTATACACTAAGTAGGCACATTATACACGAGTATGCACATTATACACAAAGTACACCTTGTAAACACATGAATATGGACATTAAACATACATGAATATGGACATTAAACACACATGAATATGGACATTAAACATACATGAATATGGACATTAAACACACATGAATATGGACATTAAACATACATGAATATGGACATTAAACACACATGAATATGGACATTAAACACACATGAATATGGACATTAAACATACATGAATATGGACATTAAACACACATGAATATGGACATTAAACACACATGAATATGGACATTAAACATACATGAATATGGACATTAAACACACATGAATATGGACATTAAACATACATGAATATGGACATTAAACACACATGAATATGGACATTAAACATACATGAATATGGACATTAAACACACATGAATATGGACATTAAACATACATGAATATGGACATTAAACACACATGAATATGGACATTAAACATACATGAATATGGATATTAAACACACATGCACTTACCTTTTATGTCTTCACTGCAGCTCTTCTCCTGCTCACAGCACAGAGCCCGCCGACAGTCTCCCCTCCCCCATGTCCCGACAGCTAGCAGCAGAGATGTTTAGAGCAGGGAAGGGGGGCTGGAGGGGGAGCTTCTAAAGCAGCACAGACCACGGCTGCTAAGTAGAAGCAAAGCTCCCCTCGCCTGACAGGTGCGGTCCTGGCACCGGGGCTCCCTCCGGTGCTAGCGACGCCACTGGGCATGAGGGGGTTCGGGCGGTCATAGGCTCCTTGGGCCCCCTGGCAGTCTTGGGCCCCGGGCGACCGCCCGAAACGCCCTAATGATAATCCGCCACTGCTGATGACCTATCCTGTAGATAGGTCATCAGTCTAAAACACAGCTCCCAACCTGGTCAAGACCTTTAAGGCCAGGATCACACACACAGTTTTGATGAATTTTGGCTCAGTTTAGACAAATACAGGTGGGCACAAAAAAAAGGAGATGCATCAGTCTTTTGTTTCAATTTTTCCTTCCTTCTGGATCCACTTATGGCTTTGGCTAAAAAAACGACCCCAAAATTGTGTGTGATCCTGGCCTAGAAGGGTTATCTCAGACAGATACCCCCATTCATAAGGGAGCCGTCAATCACCTTTCCAACACCTTGCACATCTTTTTTTAAAACTTAAATTTGCATTTGTCATTATCTTGTTTTTTTAATATAATATGGAATATTAGGTACAACATTTTTCCCCACTCAGGACATTCCAGTAAAGGTCAGAACAGAGCATTGGGGCATGATTAGGCCTTAGCACACGAATGTGTTTAACGTCCGTGATTTTCACACGCGTCGCACGGACCTATGTTAATGAATGCGGCCGTTCAGACAGTCCGTGATTTTCATGCAGCGTATGTCCGCTGCGTAAAACTCACGACATGTCCTATACTTGGCCGTTTTTCGCACATCACGTACCCATTGAAGTCAATGGGTGCGTGATAATCGCGCACGGCACACGGAAGCACTTCCGTGTGGTGCGCGTGATTTGCGCAACAGTAGATAAAGAAATGAAGGAAAAAATAAAAGCACTTCCTTCATTTTTTTCTAAACCTCAAAACCGCGTGTCATAAGGATGGCATATGCGCGAAAATCACGCAGCCACGCACCATTCACTGATGACACACGGTACTGCAACGCGCAAAAAACACATACACTTCAAAACCGCGTGTCATAAGGATGGCATATGCGCGAAAATCACGCAGCCACGCACCATTCACCGATGACACACAGTACTGCAACGCGCAAAAAACACATACACTTCAAAACCGCGTGTCATAAGCATGGCATATGCGTGAAAATCACGCAGCCACCACTGATGACACACGGAAGTGCAGCGCGCGCAAAATGCTGCGTTTTTTGCATGCGCAAACCACACACGCTCGTGTGAATAAGGCCTTACTCTAGACTAGAGACTTCTGTAACTAGTGAGGACAGAGCAGAAAAAACAGTCCTGACATTGTCACTATCAGGGTATGTGCACACGTAGTGACCAAAAACGTCTGAAAATACGGAGCTGTTTTCAAGGGAAAACAGCCCCTGATTTTCAGACGTTTTTTGAGCAACTCACGTTTTTCGCGGCGTTTTCTACGTCCGTTTTTGGAGCTGTTTTCATTGGAGTCTATGAGAAAACGGCTCCAAAAACGTCCAAAGAAGTGTCCTGCACTTCCTTTTGACGAGGCTGTATTTTTACGCGTCGTCGTTTGACAGCTGTCAAACGACGACGCGTAAATGACAGGTCGTCTGCACAGTACGTCGGCAAACCCATTTAAATGAATGGGCAGATGTTTGCCGACGTATTGTAGCCGTATTTTCAGACGTAAAACGAGGCATAATACGCCTCGTTTACGTCTGAAAATAGGTCGTGTGAACCCAGCCTCAGAGCTGTCCAAAAGGCTAAAGATGGCCAGACACGGAGTCGCTAAAAACATCATGTGTCACAGCCGAATTGGGGGAAAAGCAGGATTGGAAATGTTGGATGTTTTGTATATGGCTAATAAGTACAATCCTACATGGAGATAAGCGGCACCAGAGGCGTTTGGTCCCTTATTGTTATACCTAATGAAATAAACATGAACTTTCAGTGGCAACAAACATGTATATTTAATAGGGAGTCAGGAAACATTGTCATCATCCAAATGATTGCCCAAAAGCCAGCGGCCAGATCTGTGGACCCGCTGATCACTGTGATATTGCCACATCCACACAGGTACGTGGTCGCGGTGGGGACGCTGCATTGTGAAGATATCTCATGTTCACGACTCTGACAGGTCTTGTAGGTTTCCATTGCAAAGTTGGCGTTTCAGATGTTAGAAATGCTGTTAATGGTGCAAGTCTCGCATGGTGTTTTACCTACTTCGTTTATTTACACTTAATGCTAATACGCTATGCGTAACCAAGAAGGAGTACGCAGTGTGAGCCATGTTTGGAATTTTCACCTATTAAATTAAAGTTACTGTTAGAATTTTAGAATCCCTTCAGTGTTCGGGTATGTTCACACGAGGGCGTCCGTAACGGCTGAAATTACGGGGATGTTTCAGCCTGAAAACATCCCCGTAATTTCAGCCGTAACGGCATGTGCAGGCGCTTGAACGCCGCGTCCATTACGGACGTAATTGGCGCTGCTATTCATTGGAGTCAATGAATAACGGCTCCAATTACGCCCAAAGAAGGGACAGGTCACTTCTTTGACGCGGGCGTCTATTTACGCGCCGTCATTTGACAGCGGCGTGTAAATTACGCCTCGTGTGAACAGACAAACGTCTGCCCATTGCTTTCAATGGGCAGATGTTTGTCAACGCTATTGAGGCGCTATTTTCGGACGTAATTCGGGGCAAAAACGCCCGAATTATGTCCGTAATTAGTGTGTGTGCACATACCCCAAGAACTGATGATGCGGAGAAGAAGCTACTATGTTCACTAAAGAGTCTTTATAGAAAACTTTTGGCAGCTCGTCTTTAAAAATAAAATGTCATCATCAGTCAGATAAAGACCAACTGCTCTGCTTTATCTCACAGACAGTTAAGTGATAATCTGCAGGAAGTTATTGCAATCGGACGGTTTTCTCCTACAGAAATGTAAAGTTTTGTTACTATAGATAATGTATTTTTTATGTAAGTCAATCACTCAGCAACAAACCTGTGTAACTATATATATATATATATATATATATATATATATATATATATATATATATATATGAGTAGGGACACACATATTGACCAAGGTGTGGTCGAGTGCCGAGGCACCATGCGGTTCGTTTTTGCATGTGCTCTTGAAAGTCAGTGTTGAAAATGTGTCTTGTTTCTTTAAGAAAAATTTGTGTTTGGTGCAACTTTCGAAATACTCTTTATTAAAACATTTTTTTGCTTTTTGAGATACTGGTTCAGTATGAGCGGGTCCTGCGTGTCTCCGACATCTAGGATCGAGCTGCAATTAATCACATCTAAGTTCATTAATAACAGGTGGATCCTGTGTCAGACACGTAGGACCCGCACATACTGAACCAGTCAGTCCCTCTGACCTGACGGATACAGGTTTCAGCGCTAGATACAGCTGCTCTGTATACAGAATACAAAGCGGCTGTATCTCAAAAAGTAAAAATAATTTTTAATCAAAAGGAATTACAAAGTTGCACCAAACACAGAAAGGCATTTTTATAAAACAAAACAAAAAACAAGTTTTTAAAGGCGTACACAGCCTTTAACCCCTTAATGACCAGGCCATTTTGACCAAGGATTATTTTTTGTTTTTTCCCGGTCGCATTCCAAGAGTCGTAGCTTTTTTTTTTATTCCGTCGACATAGCCGTATAAGGGCTTGTTTTTTGCGGGACGAGTTGTATTTTGTAATTGCACCATTTTTAGATGCTAATAATATATTGATTAACTTTTATTAACTTTATTTTAGGAGAAAATTGAAAATAAGCAGCTATTCCAGCATTGATTTTCACGTTATAAATTTACACCGTTTACTATGCAGCGTAAATAACATGTTAACTTTATTCTATGGGTCGGCACGATTACAGGGATACCAAATATGTAAGGGTTTTATATGTTTTCCTACGTTTGCACAATAAAAACCCTTTTAGAAAAAAATTACTTGTTTTAGCATCGCCGCGTTCCAAGAGACGAAACTTTTCTATTTTTCCGTCGATGTGGCCGTATGTGGGCTTGATTTTTGCGGGCCAATGTGTAGTTTTCATTAGTACTATTTTGGGGTACATAGGACTTATAGATTAACTTTTATAAAAAAAATTATGGGGGGAATGGGAGAAAAGAGAGAATTTTGCCGTTGTTTTTTGTGGTTTTTTTGGACGCCGTTCATCCGGCGGTTTAATTAATGTGTTCATTTTATTGTTCAAGTCGTTACGATCGTGGGGATACCATATATGTGTATGTGTGATTTGTTTTGACACTTTTACTAAATAAATTGTTTTATTTTATTTTGACTGTTATTTATTTATTTATTTAACTGTTTTAAATTATTATTTTTTTTGCCTCACCAGGGGACTTCACTATGCGATCTGCTGATCGCATATATAATGCTTTGGTATACTTAGTATATCATAGCATTATTGCTTGTCAGTGTAAATCTGACAGGCAATCTAATAGGTCATGCCTCCGGCATCGCCTAACAGGCATTTGATGAAGGCAGACCTGGGGGTCTTTGTTAGACCCCCGGCTGCCATGGAAACCCGACGGCGACCCGCGATTTCTTTGCGGGGGCGCCGATGGGGTGACAGAGGGAGCTCCCTCCCTCTGTCAAACACATTAGATGTCGCTGTTGCTATTGACAGCGGCATTTAATGGGTTAAACTGCCGGAATCGGAGCGCGCTTCGATTCCGGCAGTTGCAGCAGGAGCCAGGCTGTGTATAACAGCCGTGCTCCTGCCGCTGATCGCGTGGGTACAGTGACAGTACCCGCGCCATCACAGGACGAATATATCCGTCCTTCGGCGTTAATGGTTAACAAAAGCTTGTTGTTTTTTTTTTTTTTTTTACAGAGATGGGTTTCTAGGAAATGAAAACCGTAAATAAGTTACCACATGTAAAAGCTTTTGTCTTCATTTTACATTGGGTTTTTTCACCACATTGTATTCCTCAAGGAGGCCAGACCACAGAAAGGGCAGGCCACAGTATACTGTATAGAAAACAACAAAAAGACATGATGTCCACTACCATATACACAAGGGCTCATCCACATGTAACGGAATTGCTGCAGAAAATTTATTGAAAGTAGCAAAAACGCACCATTTCCTGCGTTTTTTTTACTGCAGAAAATGGTGCGTATTTTGTAGCATTTTTCACAATGCTGGGAGATGGTGACGTCTTCTCTGAAAAATGCAGCAATTCAGTCCACATTCCGCAGCAGGAGTTGACATGCTGCGGTCTGAAAAATAGGCACCGCAGGTTAATTTCTGCTCTGAATATTTACGCAGCGTGTGGATGAGATTTTTTAAACCTCAGCCACTTTGCTGCTACTGTATTCTGCTGCGTATTTTCCATCTGCAATCCCGGACGGAAAATACGCTGCAATTCGGCTACATGTGGACAAGCCCTTACAGTGGTACCCAACTGGGTCTTAGGGTATGTGCACACGGAAAACCAAAAACGTCTGAAAATACGGAGCGGTTTTCAAGGGAAAACAGCTCCTGACTTTCAGGCGTTTTTTTAATCAAACTCGCGTTTTTCACGTCTATTTTTGGAGCTGTTTTTCTATAGAGTCAATTCTTTTTACGAGCCGTTTTTGGAAAACGAGGCATAAAAAAACGCCCCGTCGGAACAGAACGCCGTATTTCCCATTGAAATCAATGGGCAGATGTTTGGAGGCGTTCTGCTTCTGTTTTTTCAGGCGTAAACGCCCCGAAATATGCCTGAAAACACTCCGTGTGAACATACCTTCAAAGTCCTTAAAGGCGTGGGAACCACCTTTGAGACCTTTAACTATTGGAAGAATGGGGGTTTTACAGCTATAGGAGTTACTGAAAAAGAAGAGCAAGTAACATTTGGTTCTTTACAACCTTCCCATACATTGCGATGTAGAGAGCCGCGTCCTAGGACAGCCCCTCTCCATTCATTTCAATGGTAAAAGCGGCAGTTTCGAATAGATTCCAATAGATGAGGGTTTCAGATTTAGGACCCCCAACTATCGGTATTTATGTTGTATGCGGTGGATATCCCATATATTTCTAAAATGGGAATAACCCTTTGACCTAAAAAAAAAAAAAAAAAAAAAAAAGTGCCGTGATTTATAAGGGTATGTTCACACGCAGTGGTTTCAGGTGTATTTTGGGGCGTTTACACCTCGAAAAACGATTGAAAAAACGGAAGCTGAACGCCTACAAACATCTGCCCATTGAAGTCATTTGGAAAAACAGCATTTAGTTCATACAGGGTGTCTTTTTACGCCTCTGTTTTAAAAAACGGAGCGTAAAAAGGCGCTCCGTAAAAAGAAGTAGCATGTTACTTCTTGATGCGTTTTTTGGAGCTGATTTTCCATTGAACACTATGAAAAGCGCCTCAAAAGAAGCTCCAAATTAAAAGAAGCTTCATTTTGAGCTTCAAAAACGCCTGAAAATCAGAGGCGGTTTCTCAGAAATCAGCTCCGTATTTTCAGACGTTTTTGAGTTTGTGTGTGAACATGCCCTAAAGCATTAGAAATCACAACTAATATTTGTGATGTCGCATTCTGTATACTTACTTGGTATATACAGTGTGTGTTTACATAAGAATATCGTTTTACAGACTACCTAGCCATAGTTGTACTTACTGGCCATACACATACAATTATAATTGGCCAGAACGCTACTGATCACTCGTCTGTTGGATCGTTCCTGGGACCAACAACAAGTCAGACTAAACTGCCAGATAACGTACATAATAAAAATAATAATAAAAAAAGAAAATAAATAAATAAAAATTGCAACGCGCTTGTACAAAGTGGCTATTGAACGATCGTAATAGGCCGATCATGCCATGCACAAGTAGTTTCAGCCGACAACGGCAGAAAATTTCCAACCCGACAGATCGCATTTTTGGGAGATAGCGGTCTGCCGGCCGAAACGGTCATTTCGGCAGATTTTTATCTCATGCGTACGGCCAGCTTTAGACACTTTTTTGTGATTCAAACTTGAATTCTTGACTTGAAGAGCGTACACATACACTGCGTATACAAATATGTATGTGTAATCCCACATCTTAAAAGTTGATAGGGCTCATGCGGAGTATTACAGACCTGTTGCCACTCCGAGTGACACCGTATGGTGCCTCCATGAGCAATGCTTCTAGAGGGGAACAGCGCTGTGATGCCCGTTACACGCCATGGTTTTTTTCTCACGGATTCATACAGAATTCCTGACAGCAAACCTCTTTTTGCCACGATATAGAATAGAAGGAATACTATATTTCCATATACAATATTGGCTCATAGCAGGTTATAAAAGCCGTAATATGGATGTGTAATACAGCTGTGTGAATGAGGTCTTATCACGAATAGGCAAAAATCAGCCAGCCGCGATTCCCATACAGTCACAACAAAGAGGGGAGACCAAATGCCAAGGACACTATGGAAGTTACTGTAAGGGTATGTTCACACAGAGTTTTTTGACGCGGAAACCGCGCCAAAAAAAAAACCTCAAAAACCGCCTGAAAATGCCTCCCATTGATTTTAATGGGAGTTGGACGAGTTTTTTTACCGCGAGTAAAAAAAACGCGCCGCAGTAAAAAAAGCGTCATGACCCATCTTGAGGCGGTTTCCGCCTCCAAAACCCCAGTTCAATCAGTCAGAAAGAGGAAAAAAAAAACCTGGACGAGTGTTTTGACGAGTTTTTGTCAAAACACTGTGCAAAAACCTACTGGAGCAGTTTTTGCAGGAGGAATTTTGCTCCTGCAAAAAACTCTGTGTGAACACAGCCTTTGGGTATGTTCACACGCAGTCAGCAAAAACGTCTGAAAATACGGAGCTGTTTTCAGGCGAAAACAGCTTCAGATTTTCAGACTTTTTTTTTTTTTAACAACTCGCGTTTTTCACTGCGTTTTTTACAGCCGTTTTCGGAGTTGTTTTTCAATGGAGTCAATGAAAAACGCCTCCAAAAACGTCCCAAGAAGTGTTATGCACTTCTTTTGACGAGCCGTCATTTTACAGGCCGTATTTTGACAGCGACGCGTAAAATAAAGGCTCGTGGGAACAGAACATCGTAATTCCCATTGAAAGCAATGGGCAGATGTTTGTAGGCGTATTAGGGGCGCTTTTTCAGGCGTAAAACGCCCGAATTACGTCTGAAACCAATGCGTGTGAACATACCTTAAATGTTCTGCTGTAAATTGCTGAAGAAAAATCCCAAGTCTCTGGTATTCACCACATTTATGGTATTCAACAATTGAGAACCTGCAGAGTCCACACCGCCACGTATAGAACGACACGGACATAACGCCAACTTCATGTAACTATTCTACAATCCACATCAGTGGAGCTTCTCATTCATGTGGATGTAGATGATATACGTTGTGATGTCAGAACAAGCTTATTATACAGGGATAAGCGGTACTACACAGGCGCTGCATATCTCTTAGGGCGGATTTACACGAGCGTGTGCGCGCAAAAAAAGTGGCGTTTTGCGCGCGCAAAAGGCACTTAACAGCTCTGTGTGTCATCACCATATGATGCGCGGCTGCGTGATTTTCGCGCAGCATCCATCATTATGACACTCTGTTTGGATGTTTGTAAACAGAAAAGCACGTGGTGCTTTTCTGTATTCAATCATACTTTTGACTGCGGTTGCGCGAATCACGCGCATCCTAGGGAAGTGCTTTCGTGTGCTGAGCGTGATTTTCACGCACACATTGACTTCAATGGGTGCGTGATGCGCGAAAAACGCACAAATATAGGATATGTCGTGAGTTTTACGCAGCGGACTCACGCTGCGCAAAAATCACGGACTGTCTGCACAGCCCCATAGACGGCCTGATCGGCTTCTGTAGCCGCCGGTAAGATGGCGCCGGCTCAGGAGATAATCCAGCGTCATCAGCGGTGGAAGTCAGCTGTATGTTACAGCTGACATCCACCTGTAGCGGCAGGGACCGGAGCTAGCTCCGATCCTTGCCATTAACCCCTTCGATGCAGCAATCGAAAGCGATCGCTACATCTTAGCGGTTGCTAGCAGATCGCCAGCCCTGACAGGCAATCAAAACTGACGACTGCTGCTATGGCAACAGGAGACACAATGGCCTCCTGCTCTGTCATTACAGAAGCCGATTAGGCCCCGCCGGGAGGCGAAGCCTAATCGGCTTGCTGTCAGTGAATAACTGACAGATCTAATACATTGCACTACGTAGGTAGTGCAATGTATTAGAAAAAAACATCAGACAGTTGTACCTTCAGGTCCCCCAGTGGGACTTGAAAAAAAGTGTAAAAAAAGTATAAAAAAAAAAAAAAAGAAGTGTAAGTGTAAAAAAAACAAAAAAAAAAAAATATGAGAAAATGAGGAAAATAAATAAATAAATCCCTAAACCTACATTTTATTAAAAATGTAGATATTCATTTTCACACCCTACTTCCAATAATTTCTGTAAAAAACCTGTGCGGTCAAAATGCTCACTACACCCCTAGATCATTTCCTTGAGGTGTGTAGTTTCCAAAATGGGGTCACTTTTGGGAGATTTCCACTGTTTTAGCACCGCAAGAGCCCTTCAAACCCGACATGGTGTCTAAAATACATTGTAATAAAAATAAGGTCCCAAAATCCACTAGGTGCTCCTTTGCTTCTGAGGCTGGTATTTCAGTCCAGTAGCGCACTAGGGCCACATGTGGGATATTTCTAAAAACTGCAGAATCAGGGAAATAAATATTGAGTTGAATTTTTCTGGTAAAACTTTGTGTTACAAAAAAAAAAAAAATGGATTAAAAATGAATTTCTGCAAAAAAAAAATAATAATTTGTAAATGTCACCTCCACATTGCTTTAATTCCTGTGAAACGTCTAAAGGGTTAAGTAACTTTCTAAATGCTGTTTTCAATACTTTGAGGGGTGCAGTTTATAAAATGGGGTGAATTATTGGGGGTTTCTAATATATAAGGCCCTAAAAGCCACTTCATAACTGAACTGCCCCCTGTAAAAATAGCCTTTTGAAATTTTCTTTAAAATGTGAGAAATTGCTGCTAAAGTTCTAAGCCTTGTAACGTCCTAGAAAAATAAAAGGATGTTCAAAAAACGATGCCAATCTAAAGTAAACATATGGGGAGGGAAGTTAAGTAGCAACAATTTTGTGTGGTATAACTGCCTGTCTTACAAGCAGATACATTAAATTTTCACAATTAAATACTGAACATATCGAGCAAATATTGGCAGTAACATAAAGTCCAATGTGTCACGAGAAAACAACCTCAGAACCGCTCAGAGATGGAATACGGCACATACATGCCCATAGAGAATGTGAACTAGAGCCGTTCCATTCTCTGAAGCGTACACCGTTTGTGTGGGAACGGCGCATGCGCCGCTCCCACACAGTCCAAAACGAAGCTCGTACGCAGAGTGAAATCCGGCACCATTTTCATGTGGACCGGAAGCTGCTGCCAGACAGTAAGATGACGACTTCCGGCCATATGTTCAAGGAAGCGAAGGCGAAAGGAATAGGAGCGGAGGCAGGTAATTTATGTTTGTGTATGTGATGTGTGTATTATGTTCGTGTGATATTGTCTGCTGAGCCCTGTATCTAATCCTCCTACAATGTGCAGTTGCTCAGAAAATGGCGGCACACAGTGTAGGAGGTTTGAAGACATTCAAACCCCTCCTTCTCCTGGCACTAGCCAGAAGAAGGGAGGGGGGATTGTGTGAGGACACTAGAGGAGAGTGTGTCCACCCCAAATTTGCAGCATAAATCAATGAGATTGCTTTACCACAGTGACCATGCTGCAATTTTGGGAACTGCTCCCTCTTGTGCCCAGCACATGGAAATGTTACAAATTAGAATCCAATTTATAATATGTCCTGACTTGTGAAAAAATGTAAAAAATTAAAACAGTGTAATCACTCAAATACTAATTGCCTAACTAAAAAAAATTTTAAAAATTCTAGCGACACATTCCCTTTAACATGAAGCTCCCCATCCTCTTCAAGAGGTTCTGCAGTAGCTGAGGTGTGTACTATAAGGAATAATGTAAAGTATATCCTGCAATGTATCATATCAGAGACAGCGGAGACTTCAGGCTTTTTTTTCTGTTTGTTTTTTCTCCTAGATGTATAGATTTGTACTTATTACGAATTTTAGTTGTTTCTTTTTTTAGTCTCTGGTCATTTTAACCATGAATGATAAGCACACGGCTCCAATACCAACTAAACCGACGGTTAGTGGGGAAAATACCGATCATAAAAATGTTTATTCATGAAAAATAGATTACAACAAGTCATTTCCCACGTCTGAGACGCCATATTGGAATGACTCCCTGGTAATGGTGTGGGGGCTCCTTCCCTCCCCACCTGAAGAACAAGAGAAAACAGACACAAAGAAATCCCAATCCACAAAGGAACAAGTGGAGGCAAAATAGAAGACCGTCAAAAAGACTGGAAAATTCTGTCAACGCAACAATTACCACTAAAACACAAAAAAAGTTACACTCCGGACCAGTCTTATTGATGAAACGGGAATTAACTGGTGCCCCGAAAGCATCACCCCCCAAAAAAAACATATACGGTAAGTCTAACACAGTGGACTGAATTGTTCCTTTTTTTAGAGGAGATGTCACCATCTCCCGACATTGAGAAAAACGCAGCAAAATATGCAGGAAATGGAGCGGTTTTTCCGCAGCAGAATGTCCGCTACCTTCAACGGTAATGCTGCAGAAGTTTTCTGCAGCAATTCTGTTATGTGTGGACGAGCCCTTAGTTTACACTTGGTCTTTTTCATGGCAGTTCTCATTTTTCACAAAAGCAACAGCAGAATCCACTGAAACACTGGATGCCACTTTTGCGATCTTCGAGGTGATGGACAATTGTCACCTTCCCCGTATGCGCCATTAACACTCGAGTGCCTGGTTGTCAAATTTATGTGGCAGCGGATCGCTTTTGCAAAAATGGCAGCAGAAATGTAAATGAAAAATGTCAATACCACTGGATGCGGAAAATAAACACGAAGGCCTCATGCACACGACCGTAGCCATGTGCACGGCCATGATTTTCGGGTCTGCCGCCACGGGGTGTCATCCGCGAGCCGCCCGCAAATCGTGGGCCGTGCACATGGCCGCTGGAGCCTGGCCGTAATAAGGCATGCCCGTTCTTTCTGCGGTCCATGGAAATCACGGTCGTGTGCATGGCCCCATATAAATTAATAGGGCCGCAATTCTCCCGTGGATTTTCGGGGGAATTGCGGCCACAAAAGCACGTTCATGTGCATGGGGCCTAACAAATGTTTTCTATCGCTCTAACTAGTGATTTATAAACTACAGTAAATGCGACATAGAAATTCTTTACAACCTGCTGGAAAACCCCACTTGTGATTGTAGCCTGTCCCTTCCTCATTGTACAGAGCCGATAGCTAACAAATTGCGGATGAAAACACCACAAATGACAGTCCGTGGACTTTACTCTGCGCTATTGACAGATCAAACAACAGAAGTCGCCACGTCATGTGGAAAACAGGAACTTCCCTGTACTGTAGAGCAATGAGCGCAGGTCTATATTATACACCGCACATTACAAGAATACCCCCGTATGCCACTGCTGCTGTACAATATTCCACATGCCACTGCAACAGTACAATAACACACCATACAACAGTGTAGCAGTACAATAATGCACTGTATGCTGCTGCACGAGCACAATAACACACCTTATACCACTGTACCAGTACAACAATATACTGTATGCTGCTGCACAAGTACAATAACACACCATATACCACTGTACCAGTACAATACACTGTATGCTGCTGTATCATTGCAATAATTCACTGTATGCTGCTGCACCAGTACTATATCATATACCCCTATACCAGTACACTAATACACTGTATGCTGCTGCACCAGTACAATAATACACAGTGTACCAGTACAACAATAATACAGTGTATGCTGCTGCACGGTACAATAACACACCATACACCACTGTACCATCCCAATAATATTACACTGCATGCTACTGCACCAGTACAGTAACACAACAAAAACCACTGTACCAGTCCAACAACATTACACTGTATGCTGCTGCACCAGTACGGTAACGCACAATACACCACTATACCAGTACAATAACACACGATACATCACTATACTAGGCCAATAATATCACACTGTATTCTTCTGCACCAGTACAGTAACACGCCATGTACCACTATACCAGAACAATAACACACCATACCAGTCCAATAATATTACACTGTATGCTGCTGCACCAGTAAAGTAACACTGTACACACCATACACCACTGTACCAGTCCAATAATATTACACTGTATGCTGCTGCACCAGTAAAGTAACACACCATACCAGTACAACACACCACTGTACCAGTCCAATATTACACTGTATGCTGCTGCACCAGTACAGTAACACCGTACACACCACTAAACCGGTTTTACTTCGGCTGTAGCACACAAACAGTGAAGAAAGAAAGTGTAACGAGCCGTCAGTGTAGAGATACAAGGCATCAACAAGTGCAGACACAAGTCCCACTCACCGGCTGTAACCTGCGCAATGCTATCAGCTCCCGCACCTCCAGCCACTACTCCCAGCTCTCCCGCAGCTCCATCCCTGGTTCCCCCTGTGAAAGCTCCGGGCCAGAAGTCTAAAAGCAGCAGAGCTGAGTCACCGAGGACAGCGTCGCACACATCCACTGCGGGTCATGAAGAGACAGGGAAGGCGGAGAGACTGCAGCTCCTGAGAGATGAGGCGCAGAGACCCAGGCACAACACACAGCGCACTTCTCAGTTACTAGGAGATCCCATGACGTCACTGCGCAAGACGCAGAGGTTCCCCCTGACGCTACGTACTGACTCAACCCAGCACACCATAGACTGGGTGTGGCTTAGCTTCACTCCGCCTTCTTTTCAGCCTAATGACCTTTTGACGGCAGTTTTGGTTGCTAGGAGACCAGGGAGCTGCGATCCTGAGTGTGCGGCGGGTGCTGGCTGCATGGTGGAGCGCAGGAGCAGCACATACACCAACACACAGGACTCGCTCTCTAATGACAGCCATTGGTTTTATAATAAAATATAGTCATTAAATACTTATAATAAATTATCTCAAGAAGCACTTAGTGTCTGAGGCAAAATACAGAAACATGTTTGTAGTGTGAAGGATGATTTATTTGCTTATATTCTCTGTATGAAATTACATTGTGAATTATCAAGCAGGATGGCGAATTACTAAGGCGGGATTCACACGACCGGGTCGTTCCCGAGCCCGAGTGTCGGCCGGTAAAATCGCCCATTTTGCCCGGCCGGTTTGCATTATGTTTTGCATCCGTGCCGGGCCGGGCAGATCCGGACAGTGACATCAGCGGCAACTCCTGAAGGGGAATCCCCATGTGTTCGGGGATTCCACTTCAGGAGTTTCCCCTGATGTCACTGCCCAGATATGGACAGAGACATCAAGCGCTCTGTCCAGGAGCGGAATCCCCGAAAACACGGGGATTCCGCTCCTTCAAGGAGCTAAAGTGCGACTAGCAGAGCGGGGAGATACCTCCCTGCTCTGCTATAGTGGCGTCGCTGCAGTAGTAGCAGCCGCAGCAGCTGCAGCTGCTAGCGGCGCCATTGAAGGTGTCGCCGGGCCAGGGTGCTTTTCAAGCAGGGGAAGGGAGTCAGCGCAGCGCTCCCACCACCTGCTGTACACCCCGGCCCTGCCACACAGTGTACAGCGATGCCATTCGTCAGAATGGCATCAACTCCTCCTCCTCACATGCACTCTGCGCTGTGAGGAGGAGGAGATAGAGCGCAGGCTCCGGAAAACCCGGCCATCACTCGAGACACATCCCGGTGATGGCCATGTATTACCTGGCCCCATAGACTTCTATGGGAGCCGGGTACCCGGGCGAAGATAGAGCATGTCCTATTTTTTGACGGCCGGTTTTTCCGGCCGTCAAAAAATCGGTCGTGTGAATAGCCCCATTAGGGGTCTATTATTCCTAATGCAGCCGGGTGCCGGACGATTTATGAACGGCCGGCACCCGGCCGGGAAACCCTGCCGTGTGAATGAGGCCTAAGATATGTATTATGTGAAAGTGATGATAATGTTTAAATTATTTAGTTTCGTGCAGCAGCCATCTTGTCTGGAGTTCCCATCTTGGTTTTATTGTAGTGAATAGAAAAGTCATTGTTCCTTTAATACAAGTAATGTTGATTTCGTATGTTTTATCTTTGACCTTGGTTCCCATGCGAAGTTGGTAGAGAATGGACAGGGAGGGAGATGGGAGGGTGGCAAGTATGCGTGAGGGAAGGTCTCCCCCATCTCCACGGGAATATTCTGTCCAAAAGAGATAAGGCCACCTGCAAAACCTAATGTGTGAAGAATTATAATGATGTATCTGGGATTTATTTTATTGTATGCATTTTACTGAATAACAAATATTGTTATATTGTTTCTGATTGGTTTACCTCAAGCCTACACCCCTTCTGAATTTCAGTTTAACAGTTTGAGTCTGGTAATAAATCCTTCAGAGGAGCATTTTGAACATATCAGTGTGTCTGTGTGTTTTCTTCTCCTCTCTCGATATATATCGGTGAAATATCCTAATTAGGATACTGACTAATGGGGTCTGGCCTTGAGAGTCTGTTTGGACTCGTATAAATTTCAGTCTAATATATTTTGAGCGATGGATTTCCACGACAGTAATGGCGCCGTTAAACCCGGGAGATTGCACGTCTGATAAGCTGTCACTGGAGAGGTCTGGCTTTGCATCTGTGAATTACAAAAAAACGCGGTAGGTAAGGAGCTTATTCTTACACCATTCACACATGTATTGCGTAAGCCTTGGAATCTAGCTGTCAGACGTAACATCTTTTCTGGACGAGGCCCCCTTAATCAGCAGTGGGTTGAAAGATGGATCCAAAAAGGTATGTTGAAGCTTTTTGTGTGATGAGGGATTGCAGGTGTGTACGTGATCTTAAACTGTTGATATGAAAGACATGAGAGAATTTTTGCCAGCAATTACATTGTTAACCAGAAAAATTGTGAGAAGTGTAAGACCACCGCCTTTGGAATGCAGTGACGTAGCGCATGGCGGAGAGAAGTCGTAACTCACATGTGAAGTATTTGAAATGAAAAGATTGTAGTCTGGACTGTGAGGAAAAAACAAAACTTCTGCTTGCTGCTCTGTTGTAGCGTCATTTGTTATTTAGTTGTGTAAAATTGTTGAGGATTAATAGTTGATCTGTTACCCGTTTGTCTGGGATTATAGTTGGGAGGTACTGACTGTTTGTAGGTGAGAGGACAGTTGGATAGTTGTGAGTAATATCCTGTAGTACCACAGGGGCTTCAATGGTTAAGTCCTGATAATGTAGAATCCAGTGCAAGGAGAAGCAATTGTGTCTATATTGAATTTGCACTCAATACCATTACCCAGTGCAATAGGGAAAACTTTGAATACTGTATTAGAAAATCATTTATATTTTCCTAACTCATTGCCAGACAGTGATATTGTGTGTAAGGGTCCATAAACCAGTTGTATGCATTGCCAGACTGGCATAAGGTGGGAATCAGTACAGACTGATTTCTAGCACATGTGATAATCCGGCATATACACTTTGATGTAAAATAACATCCAAGTAATTAAGTCTGTAGTAGTATAACATCAGACCGCTGGATTGAATACCGTTGTAATATAACATCCTGTATTCAATGAATGACCCTGACACTTACCCCAGGTGCCACCTGTGTCGTAGTAGTAATTACAGTGAAGGACATTGGTATTGGCTCAGACCCATAGCCCGTAAAGAAATTATCACCAACATAGATAACAGCCCCCTAAACTACAACCCACAGAGTGAACGGCTGAGCGGGGAGGATAATATATATATGTTACCAAATATAATTTGCATGTGAAACCATTGCAAAGTGCTAGAGGAAAGAGTTTGGGATATATGCTACATCATGGGCTGTATGAACCGAAAGACACACCCTGGCAGCAAGTGTTCTGCATAAGTGAAGTGAAAAACTCCTGCTTGAATCAATGGAGGTTCATGAATGTCGATTGTGTTGAAGAATTTGCTCTTGTAATTGTTGATTGGCAGCATTTTGTCTGTTCTTGATGTTCAATACAGTGAGGGATCAGAGGATCCTACTGCTAGAATGTCTGGAGGAACGACTTTTGATATCGTATTGGTAAGACAGTCTAGGAGATAGACTGGTCTGAGATATCTGTCGGCAAACGTGGCGTAGCCTGTTTGCCTGTAGGTGGGGGATTTACCGGAAATCACCCTACTGCTCTCCGACCATGGGGTCAGGAGGAAGTTGGACAAAGATGCTTTGGGGCACTGGTCCCGGCCAACATTAGAATGAGCAAAAGGAGCTGGGGCTTTAATTGTAAAGTATGTGAAGGCAAAATAACACACTGAAAAAAAATTGTTGAAGAGGCTGGCAGCCGTAAGAAGGATGTTTGCATGTGATAAAGACAATGGTTTGTGGAAAGTTGAGAAAGGGAGTGGAGTGGCCAGGACAAGGCATAAGTTAAAAGGACAAAGCAGGGGATTACAGGTGGTTACAAGTAAGATGATGTGAGAAAGAATAATTTAAATACAGGTGTAAATTTTCATTGGAAGAGTGAAGAAAACGGAGCAGCCAGGTACATTGCAGTGACTAACGTGGGTCAGAACGGGGGGAGTGTAATGTGAACAGGTGTGATGTGACATCTGTGTGATGTGTGCAATGTAACATGCGTAATGTGATGAGTCATATGTGTGATGTGTGTAATGTAACATGTCTGAAGTTTGAAACTAATGGCCACAATAAAAGCAGAACTATATTGTATGTTTCCTATTTTTAACAGCAGTAATGTCTAAAAATGTTAGTGTTTTGTGTATGGGGTTAAAATCAATTCCACTTTTTTTCATTTTTTTATGGAACGTGTCTTATCTTCGCGCACGCGCAGTCGTCTGTAACTACACCAAGCGAGAAAAATATTACAGCCGGCTGGATCTGTTTGTAAAAAGATAAAAGCTATACTGCATATTAATGTGTTATAATGTGATAAGATTTAATGTTGGAATGTTTTGATGTTGATTCAAATGAATTAAAATACAGATATTGTGAGACACGGGGTCTTGAAAATGTATGTGCCCCCTCTGTTCCCTATTTTTATGTACAGTTTATTGGTTTGCAGTAATTAATATTACCAGATATATTATTTTCTGTGTTATTGAATAACTAATTACATTTGTTTTGTTTTTGTTTTCACACATGAGGCACGTGCTATGGTGCTGCCTAAATGTTATTTTTTGAAAATGTGAGATGTTTTACAGGTAAATGGTTGCAGGTCATTTTAAAGATAAAATGTATTTTTGTCAGGAGAAAGTAATCTTTTTTGTTCCAGGCTGTTGTGTATTACAGGGGGTTAAATTAGTGCCACCCCGATAGAGTGCCTAATTTTATTATGTTGATATGTAGTTTTGAACCCTGCTACATTACTTTCGCAGAGTCCAAATAGGAGGGAATGTTGAAGGGACTGATCAGGTAGTTTTGTTTTGTGTTTTATTTTGTTTTGAATTAATGAATTTGGTTCTAGGAGATCTACAAAATGTGTATGAGCTTCAAGGAGTAACCCAGATTAAATGTGTATGACAGTAACCTACATTTTGAGGTTTTTTTCTGTGTAGATGGTTCCAGATCCTTCCAGAACGGTGAATATGGCACTGGGTAAGCTGTGCTGTAGGCTCCACCCAATATGAGGTATTGTGTAAGAGACCATCCCCCTCCAGCAAATATACACAGGAGGCGAGGTGACGTCACTCACAGATGAGTCTTTATAGATTTAGATGGGGAGAAGGCAAAACAAAAAAATTGTTTGAATATTGTTTATTTTATGCCAGATTTCAGTAACATATTTTGTTTGTTTTTGTATTAATCAGGTATTTACAGGACCTGGTGGGTGGGATTTACAAGTGTTCTGGATCATCAGATGAATGTGGAACAATAAAACTCCACCCTTTTGAAATGTTCTATCTATATGTGACATGGGTTTCCAATGTAAATTTGTAATGTAGACATACTTCATCATATACAGTATGTGTAGAACAGGATACGAGGCACAAGGTAAATCACCCAGAAACCACTCTCACCTTCTTGTTCATCTCAAGGAGCGGAGCTGGAGGTGCTCGCTGAGGCTTGAACCTGGCAGAAGGTAAGACGGCCGACATATACACTGACTCTAAGTACGCTTTTGGCATCGCCCACAATTATGGGTCCATTGGTAGTAGGAACTTTATTGGATCATCGGGTAAGCCAATTGAGAGAGCAAGAGAAAACAGACCTGACAATAAGGGTATATGCAGCCAGGTGTCAGTAAATTGGCTTGTCCCTGGATACAATAATGCCACCACTAGGTTTGTAGCAGCCGGCATGATGTGCGCACGGCATGACATAGGTAAAACAGCAAAGGTACCTGTGAAAAGTGCAGCCCGGCCAGATTACCCGTCCCAGCGACTGCAGAACATACAACTACCCGAGGTAGAAGTGTATGACAATGTGCTCGTGTGTGTAGCTCTGTTCTCAGGGGGGCCTGAAGCCAGGCCTGTATTTTCCCCACTGCAGACGTTGTGTGTAAGTGACAGGGGAACAATGTTATCCCAAGTATTGACCTGATGTTTGTACAATAAAAAGATGTCAGCAGTTCTCTAGATGTTATTCCAAAGTTAGTTTGTTTAATAATTGTATTTAAGAACTGTTGTGGGAATATTAAATACTGAAGTTGTTTTATGTAAAGTTCTGGACCAGCCCTAGCATTGGACTATTAGAGTCATCCGTCAGATAAAAGGTACAGAAGTGGAATATTCCCATTTGAAAACATTTTTAGTTATTTGCTTTTTGTCGTTGTTATTGTGAAAGGAAAATTCTGTGCAGTGTTTGTGTGTGTGTGTGTGTGTGTGTGTGTGTGTGTGTATATATATATATATATATATATATATATAAAGAAGAAAAATGAGTTTGCATGTATCATTTCTAGTTATTGCTCAATGTGAACGTTTGATGTAAAGATGTTATTTGTTAACCTTTTTCTTCAAATTAATTATTTGATTAAGATCAATTAATGTTTATACAATGAAAAAGCTTGTTCTCCACAGGAAGAGTCCAACTGGGAGCGGAAGGCGTGAGAACCAGATTCTAACAGAATGTGGACGGATAAGGGAAGGTGAACCGGTAACACCCAAGGCACTCTTGATGGCACTTCAATTGATGGTGTATGACCTCACATATGCCCCAAGACTGCAAGGATCGATTTGGTAAGATCTAATTGGTATGTCCCAGGCTTTACAGCTGTTGCTGCTAAATTCTGTTAGAGCTGTTTAATTTGCCTACAGAACAGTCCTGGCAGACCGGTGCCAACCTTATAATACCCGCCTCCCACAAAGAGAACAGACCTTGAGAGGCCTTCCCATGCAATACAAATTAGAGTAAGAAAAATTGGTTTGCGACATTTGTCAGATAAACATGTGGAATCTGTGTATATTTTGGTGAGCTGGAGATGTTCCAGGCAATCAGCTCAGATCAAGGTACAAATCCTGCTGGAAAGCGTGACACCAAGTGCAAATGAAATGTACCCAATAATTACACATCTTCTAGGTGCCATGTCCATTGGAACTGAGAAGTTTTTCTTATATAAAAGGTGTTTGTTTGATTTAGTTTAAGGGCCTGACATTGTTATTGTATGTACTTAGAACAACTTTTATAGTACGTAGATGTTATCACCAGATTAGTATTTATTTTAACAATTGACAAGGGTTGGGGGTCCCCAGCAAGTGCCAGTAAATATGAACTAAAAGATTTTTAATACGATGAACTCCATTACTGAGGTGCGGCAGGCGCAGCCGGAGCCAGTACAATGCGTTTGTCATGAACTGACGGCAGTGTCACAATTCCAAGCAGCTGCCCAGACAAGTAACTTACCGGAGGAAGAAGGCAGATGCGGAGGGTTTGTGGTGGTCACAATAACACTCCACTAATCCGCCTACGTGGGATCTCACACCAGGCTCACAGCATGAGGTGTTGTGTACAGCCCGGTGACGTAAACTAAAAGAGACGGGGTCTGAAAGATGAGAACGACCAAACCAAGTCCTGATGACATCAGCAAAGTTCAAAGTAAGGACCAAAGACCTGAGTGAATCCATCAGCAGTATCAAGTGTTTTAATCAGAAGACAGGAGAAGAAGAGGACGATGATGTACAGGACTTGTCAATACACTGGTGGGACCCCATACCCTAACCGGACATTGGTGATGGCATCATATTAGTTGTGGCCCTATTGATATATTGCTTGAGTTTCATAATCATAATATATAATTTCTGTAATTTAATATGAGAAAAAGGGGGGTTTGTGAAGGATGATTTATTTGCTTATATTCTCTGTATGAAATTACATTGTGAATTATCAAGCAGGATGCCGAATTACTAAGATATGTATTATGTGAAAGTGATGATAATGTTTAAATGATTTAGTTTCGTGCAGCAGCCATCTTGTCTGGAGTTCCCATCTTGGTTTTATTGTAGTGAATAGAAAAGTCATTGTTCCTTTAATACAAGTAATGTTGATTTCGTATGTTTTATCTTTGACCTTGGCTCCCATGCGAAGTTGGTAGAGAATGGACAGGGAGGGAGATGGGAGGGTGGCAAGTATGCGTGAGGGAAGGTCTCCCCCATCTCCACAGGAATATTCTGTCCAAAAGAGATAAGGCCACCTGCAAAACCTAATGTGTGAAGAATTATAATGATGTATCTGGGATGTATTTTATTGTATGCTTTTTACTGAATAACAAATATTGTTATATTGTCTCTGATTGGTTTACCTCAAGCCTACACCCCTTCTGAATTTCAGTTTAACAGTTTGAGTCTGGTAATAAATCCTTCAGAGGAGCATTTTGAACATATCAGCATGTCTGTGTGTTTTCTTCTCCTCTCTCGATATATATCGGTGAAATATCCTAATTAGGATACTGACTAATGGAGTCTGGCCTTGAGAGTCTGTTGGGACTCATATAAATTTCAGTCTAATATATTTTGAGCGATGGATTTCCACGACAGTAATGGTGCCGATAAAACCCAGGAAGATTGCACGTCTGATAAGCTGTCACTGGAGAGGTCTGGCTTTGCATCTGTGAATTACAAAAAACCGCGGTAGGTAAGGAGCTTATTCTTACACCATTCACACATGACTAATGGGGTCTGGCCTTGAGAGTCTGTTTGGACTCGTATAAATTTTAGTCTAATATATTTTGAGCGATGGATTTCCATGACAGTAGCTTCCATGTGACCATCTAGTCAGGGGCGTAGCTAAAGGCTCATGGGCCCCGATGCAAGAGTTCTTATTGGGCCCCCCCCGCAAACTCCTCATGGCCGACGGTCCGCAGCTTTCAGCTGCATCGCTGGGTCTCCTAAGTGACCCGAAAATGCAGCACTAGCAGCCGGGGCGTCACTAAGGCTGGGTTCACACACCCTATTTACGTACGTAATTCGGGCGTTTTAGCATTGAATTACTTCCGAAAATGCGGCTCAAAAGCGTTGGCAAACATCTGCCCATTCATTTGAATGGGTCTTACGATGTTCTGTGCCGACGGTCATTTTTTTTACGCGCCGCTGTCAAAAGGCAGCGCGTAAAAAAGACGCCCGCGTCAAAGAAGTGCCTGTCACTTCTTCAGACGTAAATGAAGCCGTTTTCCATGGACTCCATGGAAAAACAGCTCCAATTACATCCGTAATGGACGCAGCGAAAGACGCCTGCACATGCCTTTATGGCTGAAATTACGGTGCTGTTTTCTCCTGAAAACAGCACCGTAATTTCAGCCGTAATGGACGCTGCCGTGTGAACATACCCTCAGGGCTTAAAATGTCAGGGGAAATAGCCCCAATACATATGTAAAGAAAATAAAATAAAAAAGAGGGATACTGTAGGCGCTTCTTGGTTGATAAAAGTTGGTTTATTGCATAAAGCAAGGTAAACAGATTGCTACGCGTTTCAACGCCGGACTGGCGTCTTCCTCAGGCAGATAACCTCTTTTTTATTTTATTTTCTTTACAATTTTCATCAAGGCAACTCCTTTAGGTGTTTGCGTTTGGGGATCGGCAGCAGCTTGCACCTCTTTGCATTTACCTGCCAGTATTTGCAATTTGGAAAAGGAAGCACATATTTTGTTTCCCTGGAAAAACAAACCTCTTCTGGCGCCGTGTCCTTTTTTCTTTTATCTACCAATACATATGTGTCCGCCCAAAAAAAAATGTGTGTATAGGAGACAGCATAGCATATCTATAGCACTACAACCCTATAAACTATGGATAGGATTAGATACAGTTGCTCAGCAGACAGTATCATACATGATAGGATTAGATATAGGGCCCAGCAGACAGTATCACACATGATAGGATTAGATACAGTGGCTGAGAAGACAGTATCACACATGATCGGAATAGATACAGGGCCCAGCTCGCTGACATTGCGGCTCCAGCGCTGGACCCAGGAAAGGTAAGAATAATAATTTTGCTTCTTTATGTGTCACTTATTATTTTTGTGTGATTGTGTTTTTTTACAGGTTCGGTTGTTGGACTTCGGATTCGAGGACTTCAGTGACGGCGTTTTTTTTATTCTCAATAAAATGGTTAATGAGGGTTGTGTTTTTATTTCAATCAAATATTTTTTCTATGTGCTTGTATCTTTTTAAACTTTATTATCACCGCCTTAGTAATGGCCGCTGGCTGATTGACAACCTCCATTACTAAGGCGGGGCTTAATGTTAGCCGATGCAAAGGCCAACACTAACCCCCATTATTACCCCGGTACCCACCGCCACCAGGGAACCTGGGAAGAGCCGGGTACGAACCAGTACCCGACCATCTGTAGTGACGGGCAGGCACCGGGGCGGCCGCCGGCTGGTAGTATTAGGCTGGGGAAGGCCAAAAACAGTGGCCCCTACCACCCTGGTAATGCTGCCTGCTGCTGCTGTGTTGTATCTGGCTGGTTATGAAAATTGGGGGGGACCCGACATCGTTCTTTCCAATTATTATTTTTTTTTTTTAAATGACGTGGGGTCCCCCCATTTTTCATAACCAGCCAGATACATTAAAGAAGCAGCAGCCTAGCATTACCAGGGTGGGAAGGGCCACTGTATCTGGCCTTTCCCCTCCTGATAATACCAGCCTGCGGCCACCCCAGTGGCTGACCATCACTACAGATGGTCAGGTACTGGATCGTACCCGGCTCTTCCCAGCAACCCTGGTGGCGGTGGGTACCGGGGTAATAAAGGGGGTTAGTGTTAGCCTCTGCACCGGCTAACACTAAGCCCCGCCTTAGCAATGGATGCTGTCAATCAGCCGGCGGCCATTACTAAGGTGGTAGTAATATAGTTTAAAAAAAACCACAAAGACATAGAAAAAATATTTTATTGAAATAAAAAAAAAAACACACAGACCTCATTAACCATTTTATTGATAATAAAAAAAAAAGCCGTCATCGAAGTAGTCCTGGAATCTGCCGTAGTCCAACGACCGAACATGTAAGAAAATACACAAGAAAAACGATTAGTAACACATGTGTTAGGCTTAGATACAGGGCCCATGTATGATACTGTCTGTGGGACCCTGTATCTAAGCCTACCACAAGGTAGGCTTAGATACAGGGTCCAGCAGACAGTAATCTTATACAGTATAAGATTACTGTGTGCTGGACCCTGTATCTAAACCTACAATGTGGTACGCTTATATACAGGGCCCAGCAGACAGGATCACGCATGGGCCATGTATCTAAGCCTACCATGTGATTGGCTTAGATACAGGGCCCAGCAGACAGCATCACACAATCTGTGATCCTGTCTCATGGGTCCCCTAAGCCTGCCACATCGTAGGCTTAGGGGTTGTGCAGTCCCTAAACATTGATGGCCTATCCTCAGGATAGGCCATCAATAGCTGATGTGTCTCCCGGGACCCGCAAATCAGCTGTTTTGAAGGGGCCGCAGCACTTGTACGAGAGCTGCTTCCCCTTCATTTCACTACTCGCTCACACTGTGAATCGCCGACACCGATTCACAGTGTGACCGGAATGAAGGGGAGCAGCTCCCGTACGAGTGCTGCGGACCCTTCAAAACAGCTGATTGGCGGGTCCCGGTAGTCGGACCCCGCCAGTCAGGGATAATCTTACCTTACTCTTCAGCCGAGGCGGTAGTTCTGTCCTCTCGATGCTGTGCGCGGCACATAGCGCTGTGACGTCATGCGCTGCGCACAGCGCTTGATGTCAGGACCTCCGCTGCGATCCGGAACCAGGAAGGTAAGTAAAGTCTGTTACTATAGTAACAGGGGCCCGCGGCCCGAGTTACTATAGTAACTTTTTATTGATGTTTTGCGGGGGGCTGTTGGCCCCCCTGGCTTCGGGGCCCGGTCGCAATTGCGACCGCTGCGACCCCTATAGCTACGCCAGTGCATCTAGTTGTTAAAGGATTTTTCCAGTTTTAAACCCAAAAAAAATTAGGTAGCTGCATATGTGGTAAAATAATGAAAAAGTCCCTACTCTCCTGTGAATGTCCAACCGCTGCAGCGCTGATGGTCTTGTGGTCGCCATCAGTCGTACATCAAAGTAGTGATGACGTTTCGTAGCGATGTGTGACCGGGGCAGCCAATCACCGACCGATACTGCGGCCAGTATGTACGGCATGTACTGATTCTCCACCAGGGACCCCTGCTTTCAGGATCTTTGGGGGTACCAGTTGTGGGATACCACTGATCATACATGTGTCATATCCCATTAATATACCCTAATTTCTTTAGTGGGAAAAGCCCTTTAACCCCTTCCAACCAATTTTCAGATTTTCACTTTTGCTTTTTCCTCCCCACCTTCCACAGGCCATAACTTTTTTAATCTTCCGTCTATGGCCGTATGAGGTCTTGTTTTTGAGGGACGAGTTGTAGATTTTTATTGCATTTATTACCATGTAATGTAGTGGGAAATCGGAAAACATTACTTTGTGGGGTAGAATGGGAAAAAAATAGCGATTCCTCCATTTTAGGGGGGGGGGGGGGTTTGGTTTTTACAACGTTCACTGGGCGGGAGAAACGGCATTGTATAGTCACATGAATAGGAGCATAGCTGCAGTTACCCAGCACGGCCGCTATACAGTGTACAGACCTCCTGCTTCTGGCACCGAACACTGCATAGCTTACTGTGCCGGAGACAGCCGCAACAGCTGATCGGTATGGGTCCGGGTGTTGGACCCCCTCCGTTCATATACGGATGACCTATTAAGTGGATAGGTCATTAGTATGAAAAACTGCCCCATGAGTAGACCACCCCTTTAGGCCTCGTTCACACAGAGTTTTTTGCAGGAGGAAAATTCTGCCTCAAAATTCCGTTTGGGATTTTGAGGCAGATTTTGTCCTTCCTGCACGTCGTTTGCCGAGTTTTTCGCAGCGTTTTTCGCTCACGCCCATTGAGTGCTACAGGCAAAAAACTTGAAATACGCTTTCTCTGCCTCCCATTGATGTCAATGGGAGGTCAGAGGTGTAAACGTGCGAAGATAGGGCATGTCCCTTCTGTCTCACCTCCCATTAAAATCAATGGGAGGCATTTTAGGCCGGTTTTTGACGAGTTCCTCTCCAAAAAGATCGTCAAAATACTCTGTATGAACAGGGCCTTAATCCGATGGGTCTCTGCACACTATTCAGCTTCTTATATTGCGAGATTCCAGATTATTTTGTAGTTCTGTGCCAGAAACAAGTTCTGGACTATCAGAATGTCTGGATTATTGGACACCAGAAAATTGAAATTGCAGTAATCTCACTGAACTACTATTGTTGAAACAGAAAATATAAACATGACATTGCTTTACACTGACAACCTGTCTTGCGGATTCATTTAGATGCATTTCTGAATGCGCAGCACGAGCTATCGTTCTGTCTGTACATAATGGGGAGATTTAATAAAAGCGGTGCGGAGGAAAAGTGGCGTTGTTGCCTCTAGCAACCAATCAGATTGCTTCTTTCAGTTTCAAAAGGGCCTCTGAAAAATGAGAACTTCAACCTAATTGGTTGCCATGGACAACTTCTCAACTTTTCCTTTGCATCAGTTTTGATGAACTACTGCTCAAGAGTTTCAATGCACCCCCAGATTTGTCAATTTATCTGTAAAGGATGAACGTGATACGCGCGTTTTGCACAGAAATTTATTTACTAGTGTTTTAGGAAGAAGTTATCAATCGAAAAGCGATATGCCATAGTTGTTTTGAGAAATGCAAGGCATAGTCTGCAGGAAATTGCTCGCCATGAAATATGCTGAAAACAAGAGTACATGGTCAACTACGACCTGGACAACCTCGAGTGACCACAAAACGGAAAAAAGTGTGTTTCAAAATGGACAGATTCGAAACTGCTCCTCAGATCCGTGCGTGTCCATCGCGACTGTCAAAACCATCTTTAGCCAGAGGATTGAAGGGATGTGTTAACAATGGCCTCCTGATCCGCCGTTACGGAAGCCGATTAGGCCCCACCCCAGAGGCGGAGCTTAATTGGCTTGCTGTCAGTGAACGACTGACAGATCTACTACATTGCACTACCCCAGACGAAGGCGGAAGCCGAAACGCGTTGGGGCCGGTCGCCATTCTTTGAGTCTCAGCCACATGGGTTAGTACTTTGTTATCTATTGCTCGTTGTTCTTGTTGCTCGGGATAAATATATACAAATTGCACTTAGCATTTACATATGTATGAGTAAATCTTTGGACATAATACTCTTTTTGGTCCTTTTGTAACCTAATCTTTAGTATATGTTATAAACATCCTTCCTATTTATTCTTAAACAGCAGAACACATTATTGCAGTGGCGGATTAAGTAGACCATAGGCCCTGGGCTGTTACCCATAGTTGGGCCCCCCTTCTCCACCGCAACTATTGTTAACACTTCCTTTTTGTCCAGACATTAACAAATGGGTGTTACTACTTCCCTTGTCAAAAGGCTGTGTCCCGACATACTGACAGCCTCCAACCATCGCTGACAGTATCGCACCGTGTAGGGACACATTCTCCTGACAAGGGGAATAGTAACACTTATTTGTCTATCAGTCCTGGACTGCACAAAGACTCTGTGAAATACAAGGATTTCCTATAATAAACATGTCAGTAGAGATGACAGATTGTCTATAAATCTAGTGACTCACAGGTGACGACGTAGTTTTTTCCCTCTTCTCCATCCAGTCCAGACTTCATGACGACTTTTCCCGGCCATGACCCATTTCTGCAGAATTTGCCACTCAGATGTCTTTGGCTCCTCACTTTTCCAACATTTCCACACCTATAAACAAAGATAATATTATCATGGTGCCACACACTGTGCCCCTAAATATAATAGCACCAAACACTGCGCCCCTGAATAAAATAGTACAAACACTGTGCCCCTAAATATTATAGCACCATAGACTGCGCCCCTGAATATAATTGTGTCAAACACTGTAGATAGCACCACACACAGCCCCCTGTAAATAGCGCTACACAGTCCTCCCCCTCTGTAAATAGCGTCACATAGCCCTCCCCCTCTTGTATATAGTGCTACACAGCAATCCCCCTTAGATATAGTGATACACAGCGCTCCCTTCTATATAGTGCTATACAACAATCCCCCCTTGTATATTGTGCTGCACAGCGTCTCCCCCCTTGGACCTGCAGCTCTTGTAATTGCTCAGTATAATGTCCCCCGTAGCTGCCCCCACAGTATATTGCCACCCATAGCTGCCCCCAAAGTATAATGCCCTTCATAGCTGCCTCTACACAGTATAATGCCCCCATAGCTGCAACACAGTATAATGCCTCCATAGCTGTGACACAGTATAATGCCCCCATAGCTGTTACACAGTATAATGCCCCCATAGATGTGACACAGTATAATGCCTCCATAGCTGCTACACAGTACAATGCCCCCATAGCTGTTACACAGTATAATGCCCCATAGATGTGACACAGTATAATGCCTCCATAGCTGCGACACAGTATAATGTCCCCATAGCTGCGACACAGTATAATGTCCCCATAGCTGCGACAGAGTATAATGTCCCCATAGCTGCGACACAGTATAATGTCCCCATAGCTGCTACACAGTATAATGCCCCCATAGCTGCTACACAGTATAATGCCCCCATAGCTGCTACACAGTATAATGCCTCCATAGTTGCGACACAGTATAATGCCCCATAGATGTGACACAGTATAATGCCCCATAGATGCGACACAGTATAATGCCCCCATAGCTGTGACACAGTATAATGCCCCATAGCTGTGACACAGTATAATGCCCCATAGATGTGAGTGACACAGTATAATGCCCCATAGATGTGAGTGACACAGTATAATGCCCCATAGATGTGAGTGACACAGTATAATGCCCCATAGATGTGAGTGACACAGTATAATGCCCCATAGATGTGAGTGACACAGTATAATGCCTCATATGTACATACCTAATAAAAAAACAAAACATAATTACTTACCTATCCCGGTTCCCACGACGGTGGGGGATGCTTCTCCTCCTCTGCACTGTCCCGTGAGTGACTCCGTGCAGACAGGCGCGATGACGTCACTACATCGCGCCTGCCTGCACCGAGCTGCTCACAGCAAAGTGAATGCTGGAGCGAGGCTCCAGCATTCAACCCAACTGAATCTGCGTCCTGCGGACGCAGATTCAGTTGGAAGCGGGCAGCGCAACAGCGCAACAGCGCAGTAGCGCGGCAGCACTGCATAGTTTTTTAAGATTGTGTGCGGGGGCGATGGGCCCCCTGGCGGCCTCGGGCCCCGGGCGGCCGCCCGAAACGCCCATATTATAATCCGCCATTGCATTTTTTGTAGCCAGTATACCTAACTACATTTATACCATGCTATATGCATTTGTTTTGAGAGGACGCTTTCTTGGATGGAACATGCCCAATTGTCCACCTTCTTACGTTCGGCCCTACCGGACGGGATGCATATCGTCACTAGCACTGCATTTGAGTCGTTGCTGCTTCAAACCGAGCATCCGGCCCGGGTGATATCTAACCTGTATACCTTACTTCTAGAGGCCTGTGATGATCAGCCTCCTGCATACGTCAGCGCATGGGAGCGAGAACTGGGAGTAACCCTGTCACTGGCTGATTGGGATCGAATATTTTTTCTGTCTCACAAAATGCCGGTGGCATGTCATGCACAGGAAAAAAACTTCAAAATACTGACTAGATGGTACCGTTGCCCACAGATTCTGAGCAGAATGTACCCTGAGGAGTCAGATTTGTGTTGGCGGTGCGGGACTGAGACCGGAACAATGTTGCACATCTGGTGGTCATGTCAAGTATTGCAGACCTTCTGGAAAGCGATTTTTGAAATCTATACAGAAGTGGAAGGTACACAGATGGTGCCCACTCCTCAGATGGCTTTGCTATCCCTAATTCCGGGCCCTTTGCCGAGTATTAGGAAGGGTCTACTACGGCATTTCCTGACTGCGGCACAAACAGTTATTCCTAGACATTGGAAGTCCACTGTGCCGCTTTCAGTTGTCGAATGGGTAGCGGAGATGGATTCTTTATGTCGAATGGAATCTCTGGTTGCAGAGGGCAGTGATCGCTTTGGTGCGGTTCTTTCTCTATGGAGTGCATGGTCATCCTTCAAATCTTGTCCACACTTTGCTAAATGGCTAGGCGGAACCCCCCCATAGAGGGGTCAATCAGGAGCAGTCTGCTAATTCAGGGGCTTCCGTCTGGGAGAAGGGAACCCCTTCTTTCCTTCCCAGTCAATCCTCTCATTGCCCCCACTGGGCAGGTGGGACAAGGGGAGTTTCTGGGTGGCCCAGGACGTTTAGCTCTGGGCGTCTATCTCTTTCCTTGATCTTTCCCTATCTCTCTCTTTCCCTTTTCTTCTTCCTCCCTCCTTTCGTGGGACTTAGAATGATATCACACACTTTACACAAAGCCTTGGATATACTTTTATGATGAGACCTTATCAAGGAGAGACAATGCCTATAGCCTGAGATGTGAATTTCGCAGATAAGGTGTGTGTGTAATATGTTGAAACATGCTAATGTCTTACCTAAGAGAACTATACACAATGCAAATAATAACATGTATGTATATTGAGATGTTTTCTTTGGCTTGTTTGCTTTTGTATTTGCTAAAATTCTTAATAAAAATTTAGATTATGAAAAAAAATAAACATTTATGGAAAAGACCTCTGGGGTGAAAATGCTCACTACATGCCTAATAAATGCCTTGAGGGGAGTAGCTTCCAAAATCCAAAATGGGGTCCAGGCAAAAGATTAGGGCCACATGTAGGGTGTTTCTAACACTGCATAATAATTAGAGAGCTGTCTTTTCATGGTGGCACAAGCTGGGCACCACATATTAGCATATCTTTGGAAAAACTGCAATTTTTACTCTGCAACATCGAGTGCATACTAATTTATGGAAAACACCTGCGGAGTTAAAGAGGCTCTGTCACCAGATTATCAAATCCCTATCTCCTATTGCATGTGATCGGCGCTGCAATGTAGATAACAGTAACGTTTGTTTTTTTGAAAAACGATCATTTTTGGCCAAGTTATGAGCAATTTTATATTTATGCAAATGAGCTTTGAAATGGACAACTGTACACCTGGAGCTGTGGTGTCTTCTCTCTTCCGACGCCAAGGTTGAAGGACCTGTGGGTGACGTCACGCTGTGTCTGCAGTGAAAGAAGCTGGCTGGGAGTGATGACGTCACCCACAGGTCCTTCAACCTTGGCGTTGGAAGAGAGAAGACACCACAGCTCCAGGCGTACAGTTGAATTTGTAGCAGCATCACCATGTGCAGGTAAGCATAGCAAACTCCCTAGAGACGAGCATATTAACCTTTTGGACGCCTTTCAGCTGACGTATCTTCTTTGTCCGACGACAAGGTTGAAGGACCTGTGGGTGACGTCACGCTGTGTGTCTTTAGTGAAAGAAGCTGGGTGGAAACGATGAAAAGTGCATGACGCTGATTTGTCAGCATCATACACTTCTATTCACAACGCCCAGTTAGTAAAACAAGTAAACACGCCCATTTGTTAAAAACACAATACAAGTCCATTTGCATAAATATAAAATTGCTCATAACTTGGCCAAAAATTATCGTTTTAAAAAAGTAAAGTTTTTTTTTTTTTGTTATCTACATTGCAGCGCCGATCACATGCAATAGGAGATAGGGATTTGATAATCTGGTGACAGAGCCTCTTTAACATGATCACTACACCCCTAGGTGAATATCTTGAGGGGTGTAGTTTCCAAAATGGGGTCACTTCTGGGGGTTTCCACTGTTTTGGTCCCACAGGGGCTTTGCAAATGCAGCAAATCCAGCAAAATCTGCACTCCAAAAGCCAAATGGCGCTCCTCCCTTCTAAGCCCTACTGTGTGCCGAAATATATGGGGTATTGCCCTACTCAGGGGTAATTGCTTTACAAATGTTAGGTTGCTTTTTCTCCTTGTATTTGTTGAGAAAATGAAAAATTTTGAGCTAATGCTATGTCTTATTGTAAAAAAAAAAATTTTTTACTTTCACTTCCCAATTCTAATAAAATCTATGAAACACCTGTGGGACCAAAATGCTCACTACACCCCTAGATGCATTCCTCAAAGGGTGTAGTTTTGTAAATTGGGTCACTTTTAGGGAGTTTCTACTGTATTGTTACCTTAAGGGCTTTGGAAATGCGACATGGTGCCAGGAAACCAATCCAGAAAAATTTGTACTCCAAAAGCCAAATGGCGCCCCTTCTCTTCTGAGCCCTGCCGGGTGCCAAAACAGCAGTTTATGACCATATACGGGGTATTGCTGTACTCCCAAGAAGTTGCTTTACAGAGGATGGGTCACTTTTTCTTCTTTATTCCTTGTGGACATTGTTTTTTTTTAGCTAAAACTACATCTTTTATATTTTTACATAGGGCGTACTCTTTTTTGGAGACGCAGGGGGTGATAGTGAGAGTAATGTTTTTTGACTTTTCTAGTGCTTTTAACTTGATAAGTCCGGACCTAATAAAAATAAATTGGAAGGAATGCAAATTAACTCTAGAGTGTCTAAGTGGATATTTGATTATTTAAGGGGACACCCCCAGTGTGTGCGTAGTGGGGAATATGTACATCGAGGATAGAAATAAGTGATATTGGAGCACCACAGGGGACTGTGTTATCGTCGTTTTTATTTGCGCTATATACAGCAGATTTTAGGTACAATACTGAAAGTTGTCATCTGCAGAAATTCTCTGATGATTCCGTAATTATGGGGGCGGTAAACGGAGACTGTGATAAAGAATATAGGGATGTGATATCTGAATTTGTTAAATGGAGTGTGGATAATGGGTTGGAATTAAATATTGAAAAAACACAAGAAATGATTATCGATTTACGCAGGGAAAAAGAGATAGTGGTGCCGGTGTCTATTCTAAATCAGGAAGTGGAGAGAGTGAGTTCGTACAAATATTTGGGTATATATTTGGACCAGAATTTGGATTGGATCGAGAATACAGAAAAGGTGTACAAAAAGGCAATGAGCCGGTTGTATTTTTTACGTAACTTGCGCTCATTTAATGTGTGTAATAAAATTATGGTAATGTTTTATAACTGTGTCGTCGCTAGCGTTATATTTTATGGTGCTGTTTGTTGGGGAGGTAATATCAGAGAAGCGGAAAAGAATAAATGAAATAAGGTGATCAAAAAGGGAAAAGCGATGGTTAGTGAGGTGCCTTTATTTGAGGAGGTATTGAATAAAAGGTTATTAAGGAAGATTAGTGCAATTAAAGTAGAGGAGTTGCATCCGTTACATAATATTTTAATCGATAAACAAAGCTGTTTTAGTGATCGATTGCTACAATTTCTATGTAGTAAAGAACAATTTAAAAGAACTTTTATGCCAAAGGCTATTGCACTTTATAATATGTCTTTATAGTGTGTCATAATGCTTTTTTATTATATATTTATTAAATGTTGACGTTGTATGTTGTATTGTTTTGTATAATATGTACTGTAAATGGGAGTTACAACTGTAAACCAATTTCACTTTGGGGATAAATAAAGTATCTATCTATTCATCTTGGAAAAAAATAAATTGTCATTTTCATGTCCAAATTCTAATAAAATCTATGAAACATAGGTGGGGTCAAAATGCTCACTACACCCCTAGATGAATTCCTTGTGGGGTGTAGTTTCCAAAATGGGGTCTTCCTTTGTTTTGACATCACAAGACCTCTTCAAACCTGACATGGTGCCTAAAATATATTCTAATAAAAAGAAGGCCCCAAAATCCACTAGGTGCTCCTTTGCTTCTGAGTCTTATGTTTCAGTACATTAGCGCACTAGGGTCACATGTGCGATATTTCTAATAACTGCAGAATCTGGGCAATAAATAAATTGAGTTGCGTTTCTCTGGTAAAACCAGAAAAAAATTGATTAAATTAATTTGTACATTTTACCTCTACATTGCTTTAATTCTTGTGAAACTCCTAAAGGGTTAAGAAACTTTCTAAATGCTGTTTTGAATACTTTGAGGGGTGCAGTTTTTTAAATGTGGCGATTTATGGGGTTTTGTATTTTATGGGCCCATCAAAGACACTTCACAACTGAACTGATCCCTGTAAAAATAGGCTTTTGAAATTTTCTTGAAAATGTGAGAAATTTCTGCTAAAGTTCTAAGCCTTGTAACGTCCTAGAAAAATAAAAGGATGTTCCAAAAACTAAGCCAATCTAAAGTAGACATATGGGAAGTGTTAATTAGCAAATATTTTGTGTGGTATAACTATCTATTATTTACAAGCAGATACATTAAAATTTAGAAAAATGGTAATTTTGGCCATTTTTTGCTACATTCCAAAGTTATTACCACATAAAGAAACACATGTCAGATCTGAAAAATAAGGCTCTGTCAGAAAGGTCAAAAGTGGCTGCAGCGTGACGGGGTTAAGAGTCTTTCTATGGTGTAGGTACCATTGCTATGTGGGACTTGGGTTAATTTAGTTCTTAGAGTATTAACCCCTTAACGACCGCCAATACGCCTTTTCACGGCGGCTGTTAAGGGTACTTATGCCAGAGTGCCACATTTTAACAGCGCTGTGACATAAGCCCGTCACGGGTGTCCTGTGCCGACTAAAGCGGATGTCGGGCGGTCTAAAGACAGCCGGGCACCTGCTCTAACGGGCAGGATCGATTTCAACATCGATCTCATCCATTTAACCCCTTGGATGCGGTGCTCAATAGCAGGCGCCGCATCCAAGTGGTTTTGGAGGGAGGGTACTCCATCTGTCACCCCATCGGCATCCTGCAATTGCAATCGCAGGGTGCCGATGGCTTCTATGGCAGCCGGGACCCAACAGGGGCCCCCAGGTCTGCCTATAGTGGATGCCTGCTAGGTCATGCCTGAGTTTTACACTGACTTGCAATAATACGCTGCAATACTGAAGTATTGCAGTGTATTATAAAAGCGATCAGAATATTGCATAGTGAAGTCCCCTAGTGGGACAAAAAATAAAGTTATCAAAAAGTTTAATAAAGTTAATAATAAATAAATAAAAATCCCAAATAAAAAAAAATTAAAAAACCCTCGTTTTCCCTGATAAAATACTTTAATATGAAAAAAATAAATAAAACATTACACATATTTGGTATCGCCGCACCTGTTACGACCCCACTTATAAAACTATTATGTTATTTAACCCGCACAGTGAACACCGTAAAAAATAAAATAAAAAACAATGCCGGAATTGTTGTTTTCTGTTCATCCTGTCTTAAAAAATTTGATAAAAAGTGATCAAAAACTTGCATGTACTCCAAAATGCTACCAATAAAAACTAGAAGTTGTCCCGCAAAAAACAAGCCCTCATACAGCTGCATCGGCGTAAAAACAAAACAATTATGGCTCTTAAAACATGGCGACACAAAAACAAATCATTTTGAAAAAAAGTGTTTTTACTGTGTAAAAGTAGTAAAACATACAAAATCTATATAAATTTGGTATCGCCACAATCATAATGACCCACTGAATAAAGATATTATGTTATTTATGCCACAAAGTAAACCGCGTAAATCTAAGATGCAAAAAAGAGTGGAAAAATTTATGGGGTTTTTTTCCATTACCCCCCCCAAAAAAGTTAATAAAAGTTAATCAATAAATTATATGTACCCCAAAATGGTGTTATTAAAAAAAATACAACTTGTCCCGCGAAAAACAAGACCTTACACAGCTATGTCAGAGGGTGAAATTTCTGGAAAAGTCAGGTGAGCAAACAGGTTTTCTGCCTTTAAGGAACTAAAAGAGGGGGTGAAGAGTATAATGTAGAGAGAGAAAAAGTCTGCAGGATTCTATGCATTTCCTGAAACAAATATACTTGTAGTAATCCTGTAGAGAACAAAGGGGTTAATTTCCCACTAATCCCTTCCATTTTTGGCTGCCAGACAATTGAGGGGGAGGAATATGGCCAAGGGGGTGGGGCTTAATTATTTGTCATCTATTGCAGACAGTGCAATGGAGGAAGGTTGTCTTAAAGGAATAGTGTAGCCCAAAAAAAATTTTTTATATCAGTTTGATGTTAGTGTTTTATAAAAAACTTTTGTATTTATTTGTGTGTTTGTGTGTTACTTTTTTTTATTTTTTTACTTTTTCTTCCCTATGGGGGCTGCCATTTTTTTTTCCATTTCTGTATGTGTCGATTAACGACACATACAGACATGGAATACGGCAGCTACAGTCCCATAGTGAATGCGAACGGGGCCCGTTCCATCCACTATGGTGTACGCCGTGTGTGTGGGAACGGCACATGCGCCGCCCCCACACAGTCCAAGTTGAACTGAGCGCGTCCGGCGCCATTTTCCTGTAGACCGGACAGTAAGATTACTACTTCCGGTCGCGGCTTCCGGACTTGTGCACTTGGAGCAGCGGCAGCAGACGGAGCGGACGGACCGGAGGGAGCGGCGGCGGCAGGAGCAGGTAAGTGATTTCTATGTATGTTCGTGCTTCAGTGTGTGTTTACTACTGTATGTAAACCTTCTACACTGTGTGTTAGCTCAAAAAATGGCAACACACAGTGTAGGAGGTTTGACCGTTCAATCCCCTCGTTTCTCCCGGCACTAGCCAGGATAAAGGAGGGGGGATTCTGAGAGCTCACTAGAGCGAGGGATTTTTTTCCAATTTTGCAGCATAAAGCAATGTGGTTGCTTTACCACATGCAATGCTGCAATTTTGGGAATTGCTCCATCTAGTGACCAGTGCTGGGAAATATTATAAATTAGAATCTAATTTATAATATTTCCTGACTAGTGAAAAAAATAAAAAAAATTAGAACAATGTTTAATCCCCTACACACTAATTGTTTAACTAAAAAAAAAAAAAAATTTTTTTGCTAGCAACACATTCCCTTTAAATGTGTATAGATGTTGTCCCCATGATGAGCATTTAATGGATATCACAGAAGTGTCAAATACAGAAAGTCAAACCAGATTTTCTTTTACTAAAGAATTTAAGACCATTCTCTCATATGAACACTGTCCTATAAGGTCTTTTTTTATTTATTTTTTGTATCTTGAGACATAATATAAAAATACTCACATTTGGGCATTTTGGGGCATCAACAAAACAGGCACAAAGCACGTAAATCCTCTTTATTTTAGTCATTTATCCTGCTGCATATATAAAATAAAACATAAAAACATTCATTACTCGATGGCAGCTAATGCCCGCAGGCCTGAGTTATTGACGTCATGCCACAGTCAGCTGCATAACTTCCATCTGCATAGAAACCAAAGTCAAAACAGCTCCCCGCACCATGGATGTGGCTGTGGAATATTCAAAAAGGTTTGCTTTAATGTAGATGTTTAGCAAGTCAACACAACACAGACTAATATCATTCAGGATGTATTGTGTAACCTAAACTACATTGTGTTTCCTAAATGAAAAATAGATTTTGTATAGATTTTGTTTCGATTCTGAATGTCGCTCCCGCGGGCAAACTTGGGGTGATGTTCGGTTGGTTTCTTAGTACCTGGAAACCCCCCTCTCAGTAGTTCAAGAGAAAAGAATGGGGCAGATTTACTAAGACTGGCGTTTTATATGCCAGTCTTAGTCTGAAGCCCGCAAGAGTAAGATGCGAAAAATGTATTAACACCATCCTGAATAAAACTGTTGCATATTGAGCTGTACAGTATGTGCGCCACAAAGTGAAATCCACGCCAGCTATACGCCAGTTTTTGGCATAAATTATACTAAATTAGTCGGGCCGTGGGTGGCTTCGCAACTTTCCGCTAAGCCCTGTCTGCTTTCTTAAAAGTGGCATGAGCAGCGGAAAACCCCCCTCTCAGTAGTAGCAAAATGTCTCAAATTATTGCGCAAATATGGAGTGCACGATAATTTGCGACTTTTTAATGCCAGAATGCTGACGTATAGCCCCTTTTGAGTTAAATGATAAAATTATTTTTGTCACCTGTCACTACATACTCATTTGATATAGAGTTCAATGTATAAATCCTTGCGTATTAAGCTCCCCCTAGTGGTGGCTGCAGGCATTTTGAATTTGGTCATTTCAAGGTGATCTGTCAGATATTTATGCTGCCATGTCTGAGGGCAGCATATAATAATGACAGACATGCTGATCTCAAGAGGATTTACATAATATACTTGTGGCCGGCGTCCAGCGATGCAGCACGTGGGTCCTGTGATATGAATGATATTCGCGCTAATCCCAACTCCCCCTTACCCTCTCGCTGCTGAATAACACATTTATTTCTATGCACAGTAAGGCCATGTTCACAGAGGGCGCATACGCTGCATAAAAGTACAAAGCGTATCCGCCTTGGAACCCGCAGGGAATTCCAGCCCAAAAAAATGCATGAAATTGTGGTGCAGTTTTTCAGGCAAAATCTCTGCTGCGTAAAACAGTGGTTGAAAAAATAAATTACTTACCCTGCTCTCTGTTGTCATAGCGACGCTTTCTTCTGTTCTCTTCCAGGCCGCCCTCTTGAGATGACGCTCCAGCCCATGTGACCACTGTAGCCTGTAATTGCCAGTATAAACTTTTTTAGTAATTTTATATAAAAAAGGGTGTTTGTTTTGAGTTGCGATTTTTGCAACGGTATCGCAGCTTTCCCGCTGCAGAGATTCCAACATTTTCTATTTGTTGTGAGTTTTATCTCCCATTGAATTCAATGGTGAAAACCGGTAAAAAAAAAAAAAAGCAACTATTCTGAAACATAAATTTACATGCTGCGGATTAAAAAAAAGTATTGCAGGTCAATTTACGAGCATTTTTTCTGCAGGTTTAAATCTCATCCATTCTGATGCTACTGTAATACGCTGTGGAAAGTCCGCAGTATTTACTCTACGTGTGAACATACCCTAAGGCTGTGGTGGGGAACCTTTTTTCTGCCAAGGGCCATTTGGATATTTATAACATCATTTGTGGGCCATACAAAATTATCAGCTTAAAAATGAGCTTGCTATATTTGGTCAAACATATAATTAACTCACCCTTAGGCCTCATTTACACGAGCGTGTGCGTTTTGCGCGCGCAAAAAACGCTGCGTTTTGCGCGCGCAAAAGGCACTTGGCAGCTCCGTGTGTCATCCGTGTATGATGCGCGGCTGCGTGATTTTCGCGCAGCCGCCATCATAGAGATGAGGCTAGTCGACGCCCGTCACTGTCCAAGGTGCTGAAAGAGCTAACTGATCGGCAGTAACTCTTTCAGCACCCTCGACAGTGAATGCCGAACACAATATACACCAACCTGTGAATAAAAAAAGACTTTCATACTTACCAAGAACTTCCTGCTTCCCCCAGTCCGGGCTCCCGGCCGTTGCCTTGGTGACGCGTCCCTCTCTTGTCATCCGGCCCCACCTCCCAGGATGACGCCGCAGTCCATGAGACCGCTGCAGCCTGTGATTGGCTGCAGCCTGTGCTTGGCCTGTGATTGGCTGCAGCTGTCACTTGGACTTTACTGTCATCCCGGGAGGTCGGACCGGAGTTATCGGTAAGTCAGAACGTCTTTTTTTTTTTACAGGTTCATGGATTTTCGGAGCGGAAGTCACTGTCCATGGTGCTGAACCAGTTTAACGCTTTCAGCACCGTGGACAGTGACTGTCTCCTGACGTCGCGTACCCGAACATTTTTTACCGGTTTCGGTCAAAACGAGTTTGGCCGAAGCCGGTGAAGTTCGGTGCGCTCATCTCGAATTTGACACTCCGTTTGGATGTTTGTAAACAGAAAAGCACGTGGTGCTTTTCTGTTTACATTCAGGAGTTTGACAGCTCTTGCGCGAATCACGCAGTTCGCACGGAAGTGCTTCCGCGCGGCATGCGTGGTTTTCACGCACCCATTGACTTCAATGGGTGCGTGAGTGCGCGAAAAACGCACGATTATAGAACATGTCGTGAGTTTTTTTCTGCGCACACGCGCTGAGCGCAATTCACGCATCGTCTAAACAGCCCCATTGACTAATATAGGTGCGTACGACATGCGTGCAAAGCACGTGCGTCGCACGCGCGTATAATACGCTCGTGTAAATGAGGCCTTAGGCCTCATACACACGAACATATTTTTGTCCTCCCGTAAATACTGGCGTAAATACGGGGCTTTGGTCACACGTATTCGACCCGTATTGCACCAGTATTTACGGACCCGTGCCCGTAAATATGGGTCTGGTGTCACCAGTATTCCACCCGTATTTACGGGAACGTTTTCACTGCAAAATTGCACTGCAGTAATTGGCAGCCCCTTCTCTCTATCAGTGCAGGATAGAGAGAAGGGGCAGCCCTTTCTGTAGTAAAAGTAAAAGAAATTCATACTTACCGGCCGTTGTCTTGGTGACGCGTCCCTCTTTCGACATCCAGCCCGACCTCCCTGGATGACGCGGCAGTCCATGTGACCGCTGCAGCCTGTGATTGGCTGCAGCGGTCACATGGGCTGAAACGTCATCCCGGGAGGCCGGACTGGAGGAAGAAGCAGGGAGTTCTGGGTAAGTATGAACTTCTATTTTTTTTACAGGTTGATCTATATTGTGATCGGTAGTCACTGTTCAGCGGGCTGAAAGAGTTACTGCCGATCAGTTAACTCTTTCAGCACCCTGGACAGTGACTATCCCCTGACGTAGGCAAGCAACCCTCCCGTAATTACGGGTGTACACATGTAGTCACCCGTAATTACGGGAGCCCCATAGACTTCTATGGGCTTGCCCGTGCCGTTATTACGGCCTGAAATAGGACATGTTCTATTTTTTTTTAACGGCACGGGCACCTTCCCGTAAGCATACGGGGAGGTACACGTGGCCAATAGAAGTCTATGGGCCCATAATTACGGGCCGTAATTACAGGCGTTTTTACGTTCGTGTGCATGGGGCCTTAGGCCTTATTTACACGAACGTGTGCGTTTTGCGCCTCGTGCTGCGTTTTGCGCGCGTTGCAGTTCCGGGTGTCATCAGTGTTTGGTGCGTGTCTGCGTTATTTTTGCATGTATGGCATCCTTATGTCACGTGGTTTTGACGTATGCAAAATGAAATGAAGATGGTGGTTTTCTTTTGATCATCATTTTTTGAGCAACTGTTGCGCAAATCACGCACAGCACACGGATGTGCGTCCGTGTGATGTCCATGATTTTCACGCACCCATTGACTTCAATGGGTGCATGATGCGCAAAAAGTGCTCAAGTATAGGACATGCAGTGAGTTTCACACAGCGGACACACGCTGCGTGAAAAACACGGAATGTCTGAATGGCCCCATTGACTTGCATAGGTCCGTGCGATGTGCGTGATTTTCACGCGCGTATCACGGACGTGAAAGACGCTCGTGTAAATAAGGCCTTAATGTGATGGCTGGAACTGCTACTCTTTGGTGGGGCGTGTTGTGTTAGCCGGTATTGATGATGCGTAGGTGAATCTGGAGCGGTCGACTCTATGGTAAGTTTTGAAAAGAACTCGCAGCAGTAAGTTGTTCCGACTTATTACTTAAAGGGGTCTTCCCATAAGGGACATTTATGACATATCCACAGGATATGACATAAATGTCAGATAGATGCAGGTCCCATCTCTGGGATCCGCACCGATCTCTAGATAGGGGCCCCCTAAACCCTGTTCTACCTCTGTGTTCCAGCTGATTTCCGACCATGAAGAAAAAACAGCGTAGCTCGCTCAGCTGCGCTGTTTCCGTAACTCCCATAGTAAGGAATGGCAGTTACGGAAGAAGCGTAGCATGCGAGTTACGCTGTTTCCGTAACGATCATTCAATTCTATGGGACTTACGGAAACAGCGTAGCTCAGCAAGCTATGCCGTTTTCTTCTTCATGGACGGAAATCACACTAGTCAGCCACAACACAAAGAGGTAGAACGGGGTTTAGGGGGCCCTGTTCTAGAGATAGATCTGGGACCCAGAGTTGGGACTCGCATCTAACTGACATTTATGACATATCCTGTGGATATATCATAAATGCCCTTGATGAAAAATAAAACCTTTAAGTCATCTGACCTCACTTCAACTGAGTAGAGTGGGTGGACGGAGCCAAGGAGGGAATGACACGGCGGAAACGGTGGTCAGAGTGAGGTCGGAGCATTCTGTGACGGGAGTGGACCAGTCCAGTCACCTGACCTTGCGTCGCTGACGTGAGGTCAGATGACTGGACTGTGCCGGCCCGTGAGTGGACCAGTCCGGTCACCTGACCTCACGTCACTGACTCAGATCAGGTGACCGGACTGGTCCATTCTTGGGCCTGCACGCACCGACCTCACTCAGACCGCCGCCGCCATACTTGGCTCCGTCTGCCCTTCTCCTGCTTCTTAATGCGAGTGAGTAGGGCGGACAGAGCCGAGTAGCAAATGATGTGGCGGCAGCGCGGTCTAAGTGAGGTCGAGCCGGATCTAATGATCTGCGCTATTGATTCTGTCAAAAGTGATGGAACCCTGTCACAGCGGTGACAAACTGAAACCTTTAGCAATGTTTCCATCACCATTTACATCAATGGTAAAGCAAACGGAAGCTTAGGCTTCCGTTTGCCTTGCCGTTAAAGGGATAATACAACAGAAAACTTTGACGGAGCCCCTCAAGGGAAGGGCAACGGTCATGTGAATACAGCCTTATTTAGATTAAATAAATCAAATCGCAAAATAAATCTCCTCCAGAAGGAAGAAAACTGTCTCTCTAGTGCCACCTATAGGAGACTACTCTGTACATCAACATCCACAACGCAGATTAATAGCCAAAACAATGACACTCAGCTGTAGACAGCACTGTTTCAAGTTGGTGCTCCTCATCAGTACAGAGCAGGGTTCTGGTTTGCGGAGTGAAATGTCTTTGTAGCAGCTCTTGGAACAGCCGTTTTTTAAAGGTGGGTGCTGGCTGCTCCTTACTATTACACAATATCCAAATACTACACTATTAAAAAATGGACAGTAATACCAACAAAATATTGTTATACATTGTCCAAATAAAACTGGTGTCAAATACTTACATATTAATGCCCTAAGCCCAATGACCATTATTATGCTCTCAGAAGTGCCCAAATAATATCAGGATATTACCATACCAGTACTTATTGCTCACAGAATACCACCAAACAGTGCCCCCTATACAACAATAATTCCGTGATAAGTGCACAATTAATAACACAATACTGTGCTCAAATAAACACTACACAGGAACATTTAGCCCCATATTCATCAGCTCTCTCACATTCCCGATCACAACATATATACGTACACACATGCATATATGTATTTACACATCTGGGAGGCTTAACAGTTCATGTATAACTAAATTTTCATTTTGTGTCTAGGTTTTGTTTCTGGCATCAGGCATTTGCAGAAAATAATTTACATATGAATATGTGATGTAACTCAACCTGAAGAGCAGATGCCCACCGAGCAGAACCACCTATAGACAAAGATCTTCTATACCATTAGGAAAATCCCACCCTGTGTGACTTATCTGAGATAACCACATGCACATACAGACGTGATTTCTGCCCAGGGGCCCAATTGGCTAAATTGGGCATATCCCCCCTTAAGTTACTAATGTAGATTCAGCAACAAGCATAATACTAGTTTACTGTATACTGCAAAAACCTTTGCTGGACTAAAAGCTACATTATTCGTGGGTATCACAAGTATGTTGATCTATTTTCATGTAGAGCCAAAGGACAATAGCAATCAGATCCCAATTACCCTTCAGTACTAGGGGCCATTATCAGAGTTAAACCTTTTATACAATGGTCATGGTTTCATCAACACGCCAAGAGTATTCTCCCTTCGTAGAGTATATTCCTCTTTGTTGTGTATAAGCCTTTTTAGTGAACAACATGACAATTATAGGAGTGGACTCAACTCTCTGATGATAAGAGAGAAAAACATGATAATGACAACCCTAGTCCGTTCTAAAAATATTCTTCTTTTAACATTAAAGGGCACAGAGTTTAAGTGTTCAGTTCCACGAATTGTGTTTGATGTCACATAACAACAGTATTTTTTGTATTATATGTTATATACATGCATCTTATAAATGGTTTCTATTTCTGTATAATACTGGCATAGGAGGATTTATCCCTATTGTTTTTGTTTTTTTGTAATCCAAAAATAGGAGTGTTCCTAAAGGATTAGAAAGGATCCATTGTAAAGTGCAAAAAATGAAATCAAAATGTACATATCTTTTCAACCTAGGTACGTGCTAGTTCACACAGAGTTTTTTGCAGGAGGAAAATTCCTCCTGCAAAATCTGCTCCAGGCGTTTTTTTTTTGCACAATGGTTTGACAAAACGTGTCAAAACACTTGTCAAGGCTTTTTTTTCCGTCTCCCACTGATTGAAATGGGGTTTTGGAGGTGGAAACCGCCTCAAGATAGGTCATGTCGCTTCTTTTTACCGCGAGGCGGTTTTTCCGCTCGCGGTAAAAAACTGCCTCCGTCTCCAATTTAAATCAATGGGAGCCATTTTCGGCTGAGTTTTGCGGAGCGGTTTCCGCGCCAAAAAACTAGTCAAAAAACTCTGTGTGAACAGGGCCTTAGTGTTAGTCAAGCATAGAAAAGAAGGAAATGAAATATTCTTTGGGAATCAACACAATTAAAGAGAATTTTCCATATCTAGCAATGTGTTTTATACATTTCCCTCTAGGTCTCATCCCCTATATCAGTTCTATGGACACAGGGAGTTTCTTCCCACTGTGAGGACTCCACGATTTTAGGCAGTGGAAGGTTAGGTGAAGGACGGGGTGAACCTGACTTTGAGGTTTTGAGGGAAATAAGGCTTTAAATGAAGAGGTTGGCTTCTTTAGACAATCCCTTTTTGTTAGAATGGTCCCCCAGAAATCAGCTTATTACAGGGAGTCCGTCCGCGTGCTGGGTCCTCCAGCGATTATCTGGAATCCTGGGGAAACCTGGCAGCAAGTGTTCAATTCCCCTTCAACACCTCCACAGGCGAAACAAAGCATTACAACGTGCTCACTGAAATCAACAGTCTGTTCATGTAATACAAAAAAGTACTAGGTCCCACAGAGAGGTGCCGAATAAATTAGCTCTACCAATCAGACACCATTCTGGGGAATGCCCTTGCAGCAAAGACCAGTCCTTCTTGTGGGAGTAGAGGGTGAAAAACAGGGGTTCCTTAGGCTATCCTGCATCAACCTGGCCATAGCCCAGAGGGTCCACAACTGTTAAACATTAAAGTGGTTTTCCAAGTTATTTAAAAAATTGGTCAATGTAGGAGGGATGCAGAAAAAAAGAGCCATTACTTACCTCAAAGATCCCCGTCGTTCCAGCGCCGCCGCTTCATTCCTCTCCACCGCTGTTTATTGACATAGTTGCAGCAATGATGTGCCCACATACCCATGTGTTTGCTGCAGCCAAGCACTGGCCTGTGCCGAATACCCACTGAGGACCGTGATTGGCTGCAGGGATCATGTGGGTATACAAGCACATCATGACTGCAGCTACTTCAATACAGAGTGGCGGGGAGAAACAGAAGCGGCTGGCTGGAACGATGGGGTTCCGTGAGGTGAGCAAAGGATCTTTTTTTTTTTTTCTTGCATCCCTCCTACCGTAGCCAATTTCTGAAATAACTTGGAAAACCCCTTAAAGAACTTAGTTCTGTAAGAATGAAGCACGTAGATCCCTTGAATTTCTAGATTACAGCCCAGAAAATGGCAGTATCTATGTAAAGGGAAAAGGTCAGAGAGACAGATGTTGCCTCTCCTACATATCTGATCTCTAACTTTAATCATAATTAATGAAAAATATTATTAGATTTTTGTGAAATATTAATTTCTATTAATATGTACCTATGTATTGTAAAGAATGTATCCAGGCATATACGGGTACAATACAGTACATGTCTGTATACTCTTTTATTTTTTTATACAGATGTATACAACTGTAAAAAGATAGGGCATTGTCCTATTTTTTTACTTTTTTTGGACCGTGCTCCCATACTTTATATGGGAGCACGGCCCGCAAATGCAGGTGTCTGTCAGCGGCCAGCCGTGCCCGTAATCATGGTGTATGTAACGTCCACGGCCGCAGACCGTCGTTCCTACTCACCCTCCGACAGCCGTGGCCATGGACTTGTAACTGCTGGCCGGCATCTTCTTCCTAGGAGACGCCAGCACTCACTTACGCTCTGCTCTGCAGTGTCTCGTAGGGTGCGCGCACACGCTCGTGCCCGACCTTAGAGGGCCAGCGCACGCACATGTAAAATATTGGTAATTAACCCTAATCACTATGGACTATAAAAAGGGCTCTGCCCTTTCACTCCTTGCCTGAGCGTTGTTTGTATTCCTATGTTAGTCTTGCAAATGGTCCCTTAGTCGTATCATTTTCCCAGTGTTCCCATGCCCTGCTATCTGTATCCTGTATCCCGTGCTGTATTTTTTCCTGTGCGCTCTCTAGTGTTGGAATCGTGTTGTGTTTTTCTTGCTACGCCTGTTGTCATTCACCACGTCTGGTGTCATCTGCCACGCCTGGTACTTCCTGCCACGTTTTGCATGACCTGCCGTCAAAGTACCATCTGTGCCTAGCCTTGCTACTGTCTGGACTATTACAGGTACCCTTGTGCTTGGAATTTGTAGAGACTTGGTACACTGTTGTTTGGCCAGCTGCTATTCTGCTACGGCGGTGCGGCCTAGTGGGTCCACATACCCACAGATCGTGACAGCCTATAGATTGGAATTATAGTATGCAGGATACACTTTATCTTCTGGGAGAGTCAAAAAGCGTTGGGGTTCTTGGAATTCAGAATTTATATCGTCAAGCACTACTCATAGGCCCTGTTGTTATCTGTCAATATTGTTTCTATATACATGACTACTATACTTTGTAAGATGTTTGGTTGATGCGCTGAAGCATGCTCGGCCACAGGAATCTACTGTTTGACGACTGGATCAATAACACACTATGCAGTAAATATGTCTACCTATTGCTCCTACCCTTCTTCCCCTTTTTGATTCCACAACAGAACCAATGTACCTCTACACTACTTCATGTTATGGTATATTCGCTCTCATCTTATTGATTACCGCTTGTGATAATGGATCTGACGAACTGCTTCAGTTTAGCATTGTAACTAAGTGTTTTCAGTAGCGTCCGTGGTCGCGGACGGTCTTGTTTACTCACCCCCACGCAGCCGCAGCCATGGATCAGTGAGCGCTGGCTAGCATCACCTTCCCAGGAGACGCCAGCGCTCACTTCCGCTCCAGTTCGCTGTGTCCCGTAGGGTGCATGCGCATGCTCGTGCCCTGCCTTGAAGAGCCAGCGAGCATACAAATAGAATCATCATCATCAACTGCCCATGATTCCCTGAACTATAAAAAGGGCCCTGCCCTTCTTATCCTTGCCTGAGTGTTGTTAGTATTCCCATGCCAGTTTTGCAAATGGTCCCTTAGTGTTATCCCGTTCTTGTTGTTACCCGTGCCCTGTTACCTGTATCCCGTGCTGTGTTCTTGTTAGTGAGCCTGTTAGTGTTGGAGTCGCGTCCCACTGCATCTGCTGTCATCTGCCACATCCAGTGTAATCTGCCACGTCCAGTGTGATCCGCCACGTCTGGTGCAACCTGCTGCACCTGCTGTCATCCGCCACATCTGGCGTAACCTGCTGCACCCACCTCCATCCATGCCAAAGCCTCGGCCACTGTCTGGACTATTCAGGAACCCTAGTGCAGTACTTTGTATTGCTGGGGTGCTCTGTTGTTTGGACAGCTGCCTCCCCGCTACGGCGGTACGGCCTAGTGTGTCCACATACCGTGACATTTTCTACTTATCTACAGTGTGTACTTTGTGTTTACTGCACTTTTCAGTATGTTCTTCTATATTGTTGTACAAATTGTTTTCTGTACAATGTTTTGTTTTGTTTTTTTCGTTTTTTTTTTAAATTTCAATCTTTATTCAAAGTTTTTGTAAATCATAGAATACATTGCAAACAGTGAGGCCAACATGGCCGTACATAAAAGTCACAAAATATTATGCATTACACTGTTGACATACGATCATAGTAACATACGATCTTAGGAAAATTACAACCTATTAACCAAACAGTATTCCAGGGCACAATTCCATACAGTGAAGGAAATAAGTATTTGATCCCTTGCTGATTTTGTAAGTTTGCCCACTGTCACAGACATGAACTGTCTAGAATTTTTAGGCTAGGTTAATTTTACCAGTGAGAGATAGATTATATTTTAAAAAAAAACAGAAAATAACATTGTCAAAATTCTATATATTTATTTGCATTTTACACAGAGAAATAAGTATTTGATCCCTTTGGCAAACAAGACTTAATACTTGGTGGCAAAACCCTTGTTGGCAAGCACAGCAGTCAGACGTTTTTTGTAGTTGATGATGAGGTTTGCACACAGGTTAGATGGAATTTTGGCCCACTCCTCCTTGCAGATCATCTGTAAATCATTAAGATTTCGAGGCTGTCGCTTGGCAACTCGGATCTTCAGCTTCTTCCATAAGTTTTCGATGGGATTAAGGTCTGGAAACTGGCTAGGCCACTCCATGACCTTAATGTGCTTCTTTTTGAGCCACTCCTTTGTTGCCTTGGCTGTATGTTTCGGGTCATTGTCGTGCTGGAAGACCCAGCCACGAGCCATTTTTAATGTCCTGGTGGAGGGAAGGAGGTTGTCACTCAGGATTTGACGGTACATGGCTCCATCCATTCTCCCAATGATGCGGTAAAGTAGTTCTGTGCCCTTAGCAGAGAAACACCCCCAAAACATAATGTTTCCACCTCCATGCTTGACAGTGGGGATGGTGTTCTTTGGGTCATAGGCAGCATTTCTCTTCCTCCAAACACGGCGAGTTGAGTTAATGCCAAAGAGCTCAATTTTAGTCTCATCTGACCACAGCACCTTCTCCCAATCACTCTCAGAATCATCCAGATGTTCATTTGCAAACTTCAGATGGGCCTGTACATGTGCCTTCTTGAGCAGGTGGACCTTGCGGGCACTGCAGGATTTGAATCCTTTACGGCGTAATGTGTTACCAATGGTTTTATTGGTGACTGTGGTCCCAGCTGCCTTGAGATCATTAACAAGTTACCCCCGTGTAGTTTTCGGCTGAGCTCTCACCTTACTCAGGATCAAGGATACCCCACGAGGTGAGATTTTGCATGGAGCCCCAGATCGATGTCGATTGACAGTCATTTTGTATGTCTTCCATTTTCTTACCATTGCACCAACAGTTGTCTCCTTCTCACCCAGCGTCTTACTTATGGTTTTGTAGCCCATTCCAGCCTTGTGAAGGTCTATTATCTTGTCCCTGACATCCTTAGAAAGCTCTTTGGTCTTGCCCATGTTGTAGAGTAAAGAGTCAGACTGATTAATTGAATCTGTGGACAGGAGTCTTTTATACAGGTGACCATTTAAGACAGCTATCTTTAATGCAGGCACCAAGTTGATTTGGAGCGTGTAACTGGTCTGGAAGAGGCTGAACTCTTAATGGTTGGTAGGGGATCAAATACTTATTTCTCAGTGCACTATGCAAATAAATATATATAATTTTGACTATGTGATTTTCTTTTTTTTATTTTTATATAATCTATCTCTCACTGGTAAAATTAACCTAGCCTAAAAATTCTAGACTTTTCATGTCTTTGACAGTGGGCAAACGTACAAAATCAGCAAGGGATCAAATACTTATTTCCTTCACTGTACATACAGAGTCATAAGTATCAGAGATTCCGAAAATCGATTAAATTCAAACAAATTCAGGGTTGAGGGTTAAGTTCCTATCCCCATTTGCAAGGCACCCTCCCACCCAACTTCAAATCTTGTTAATAGAGAATCCTCCCTCTTATAACATCTTAGGAAGGGAGAGCCCCGGAGGTCATGTAGTCACACCATATAGACCAATTTACAGTGTACTTTGCAACCTGGTTGAGTCGTACCGCCACCATCTTTTCCATAACATAATCAAACTTAACCAAGTTTACCAATTCTGCCACCGTTAAGGGAGCAGAAGACTTCCACGACCTAGCAATTATCAGCCTAGCGGCTAGGATAATATGACCTACTACATGTCGGATTTGTGCAGGGATATCAGACAAGCCTATGAAACATAAGGCTAAGGCAGGTGAGGGAGAGATCTGAGTAGCTGTTATAGAGCTAATAAGGTTAAACACTACCTTCCAAAAGATAAACACCAAGGGACACTGCCACCACACATGCATATAGTTCCCCGGGGAACCACATTGCCGCCAACCCAGGGGAGAATACAAGGGGTTAATTTTAGCTATCTGGGAGGGAGTTCTATACCAACGTAAGAGAATTTTATGCGCAGTCTCCCAATGGCTAGCTGGAAATTTTCCTAACCCAATGAATAGCCGTATACCAATCTTTGAGCGGAACAACTTGATCTAAATCCGATTCCCATTTCAGGAAATAGCCGGGTTTTGATGAGGACACTGTACTACTAAACCCAAAATAAAACAACGATATGCCCCTAAGCTTCTGGTTCGCATTAGTAAAGAATCTATATGCAGTAGCTGGAAAATAGGGAGCGTCTATTTTTAGAGAGTGTAAAACATGACGGAGTTGTAAATATTTATAAAAATCGCTCCGAGGGAGTCCATACTTGAGGACCAGTTGTTGGAATGAAAATAAAATGGCGGAATCGTAAAGAGAACCTATAGTGCTCAACCCAGCTAGTACCCAGTTTTCGACATGAAGGTCCGGCACTAACGTGGAAGTATATCCCAGCGGTAATAGTTTCAGAGCCACGCATTCCGTTATAGGTGTGGAAGCCACTAAAAATTGCCATGAAGACAAGGATGCAGTGAGGAAAGGCGGACAGACGGCACCCACCGAGAGGGTCTACCCATAGACAACAAGGAAGTCAAGGGTTTAGCTGCAGCAGCCCGCTCTATCTCCACCCATCTGAGATCTGTATGCCCACTCCACCAGTGTTTAAGATGAGAAAGAACTGTTGCGTGATAATATTTCTTGACATCCGGGACTCCCATACCTCCATTAGAACAGTGCCTAGTCATAGTGGAAACACAAATTCTGGGTTTCCGTCCTGCCCAAATAAAATTAGTGATAATCCTTTGTAAGTTAGTGAGATAATTAATGGGCACAGGAATAACAACAGTACGAAATAGATAAAACACAATTGATAACACCATCATTTTCACCACCGCCACTCTCCCTGCCCACGAGATCATTGGCTTTGAAAACCCCTCCAACATTTTAGATATTCTAGACAACAAAGGCATATAGTTTTTAGAGAAAAGTGCGGAGCTGGGGCTAGTGATATACACCCCCAAATACATAATACTGCCCTCTTGCCATCTATATGGATACTGCGAAGTCAGCCTATTTTTAGTCTGAGAATCAACCCCCAAGTTCAATATCTGGGACTTAGAAGCATTAACCGAATAAGAAACTCTTCCAAACTCCGCTAAAGAGTCTTGTAACGCAGGCAATGACGTAAGAGGGTCAATTATAGAGATAAGAACGTCGTCTGCATAAAGGCCTTTTTTTTTTTAGTTAAACAATTAGTGTGTGGGTGATTAAACATTGTTCTAATTTTTTTTATTTTTTTCACGAGTCAGGAAATATTATAAATTAGATTCTAATTTATAATATTTCCCAGTGCTGGTCACTAGATGTAGCAATTCCCAAAATTGCAGCATTGCATGTGGTAAAGCAACCACATTGCTTTATGCTGCAAAATTGGGAAAAACTCACTCGCTCTAGTGAGCTCTCAGAATCCCCCCTCCTTTATCCTGGCTAGTGCCGGGAGAAACGAGGGGATTGAACGGTCAAATCTCCTACACTGTGTGTCACCATTTTTTGAGCTAACACACAGTGTAGTAGGTTTACATACAGTAGTAAACACACACTGAAACACGAACATACATAGAAATCACTTGCCTGCTCCAGTCGCCGCCGCTCCCTCCGGTCCGTCCGCTCTGTCTGCTTGCCGCTGCTCCATGTGCACAAGTCCGGAAGCCGCAACCGGAAGTAGTAATATTACTGTCCGGCCGCGACTTCCGGTCCACAGGAAAATGCCGCCGGACGGCGCGCAGTTCAACTTGGACTGTGTGGGAGTGGCGCATGCGCCGTTCCCACACAGACGGCGTACAGCATAGTGGATGGAACGGGCCCCGTTCGCATTCACTATTGGACTGTATGTGCCGTATTCCATGTCTGTATGTGTCGTTAATCGACACATACAGAAATGGAGTAAAAAATGGCAGCCCACATAGGGAAGAAAAAGTGGAAAAATAAAAAAAAGTAAAACACAAACACACAAATAAATATAAAAGTTTTTAATAAAAGACTAAAATCAAACTGATGTTAAAATTTTTTTTTCGTGACACTATTCCTTTAAGAAGTGCTTTATCTCGGCCCCAGTGCTGGTTCAGCCCAACCAAATGGAGCCATTTATCGTGGAGGTTGACGCGTCCGAGGTGGGAGTGGGGGCTGTCTTGTCCCAGGGTACCAGGTCCCTCACCCATCTCCGCCCCTGTGCCTACTTCTCCAGGAAGTTTTCGCCCACTGAGAGTAACTATGATATTGGCAACCGCGAACTCTTAGCCATTAAATGGGCATTTGAAGAGTGGCGCCACTTCCTGGAGGGGGCTAGGCACCAGGTAACGGTCCTTACCGACCACAAGAATCTGGTTTTCCTAGAATCTGCCCGGAGGCTAAACCCGAGACAAGCTCGATGGGCGTTATTTTTTACCAGATTCAACTTTTTGGTCACCTATAGGGCTGGGTCTAAAAATATTAAGGCTGATGCACTGTCGCGTAGCTTCATGGCCAGCCCTCCTTCGGAGGAAGATCCTGCTTGTGTTTTGCCTCCAGGTATAATCATTTCCTCTATTGATTCTGATTTAGTCTCTGAAATTGCGGCTGATCAAGGTTCAGCTCCCGGGAACCTTCCTGAGAACAAGCTGTTTGTTCCCCTGCAACTCCGGCTATGGGTACTTAGGGAAAATCATGACTCTGCACTATCTGGCCATCCAGGCATCCTGGGTACCAAGCACCTCATTGCCAGAAACTATTGGTGGCCTGGGTTGCTCAAAGACGTTAAGGCCTACGTCGCCGCTTGTGAAGTTTGTGCTAGGTCCAAGACTCCCAGGTCCCGACCAGCGGGCTTACTATGTTTTTTGCCCGTTCCCCAGAGACCTTGGACCCATATCTCCATGGATTTCATCACCGATTTGCCTCCATCTCAAGGCAAGTCGGTGGTGTGGGTTGTAGTAGACTGCTTCAGTAAGATGTGCCACTTTGTGCCCCTCAAGATACTACCCAATGCTAAGACGTTAGCTACCTTGTTTGTCAAACACATCCTGCGTCTCCATGGGGTCCCTGTCAATATTGTTTCTGACAGAGGGGTACAATTTGTTTCATTGTTTTGGAGAGCCTTCTGTAAAAAGTTGAAGATTGATCTCTCCTTCTCTTCTGCTTTCCATCCTGAAACTAATGGCCAAACTGAGAGGACTAATCAGCCTCTAGAACAATATTTAAGGTGTTTTATCTCTGACTGTCAATATGATTGGGTCTCATTCATTCCCCTCGCCGAATTTTCCCTTAATAACCGGGTCAGTAACTCGTCAGGGGTCTCCCCCTTTTTCTGTAATTTTGGGTTTAATCCACGGTTCTCCTCCGTTTCACCTGGTAGTTCCAACAATCCCGAGGTAGATGTTGTTCATCGGGAACTGTGCACAGTCTGGGCCCAGGTTCAGAAGAACCTAGAGGCGTCCCAGAGCATACAAAAGACTCAGGCAGATAGAAGACGTTCTGCTAACCCCTTGTTTGTGGTCGGGGATCTGGTGTGGCTATCGTCAAAAAATTTGCGCCTTAAAGTCCCGTCCAAGAAGTTTGCTCCCCGGTTTATAGGGCCATACAAGGTCATTGAAGTCCTTAACCCTGTCTCCTTCCGACTGGAGTTGCCCCCGTCTTTTCGAGTACACGACGTGTTTCATGCCTCCCTCCTTAAACGCTGCTCCCCGTCCTTGGCTCCCTTGAGGAAACCTCCGGTCCCTGTTCTCACCCCTGAGGGGGTAGAATTCGAAGTGGCCAAGATTGTGGACAAGCAGGATGGTCCAAGGCTCCCTCCAGTACCTGGTCCATTGGAGGGGATACGGGCCTGAGGAGAGGACTTGGGTACCCGCCCGGGATGTTCACGCTGGGGTATTGCTTAGGAGGTTCCACCTTCGTTTCCCCAATAAACCAGGTCCACCTAGAAAGGGTCCGGTGGCCCCTCATAAAAGGGGGGGTACTGTAAAGGATCTGCCAGACACAACTTCTGTGTCGACGCCCATAGTTAATCAGTCTGCACCTGCTTCTATGTCTGTGAGACTGACTCCATCTTCCACCACCCAGGATGGCAGTAGGAGTGGGAGAGCCTATCACAGCCTGGCCAGACGGAGCTAGCTCCCGCCCTCTGTCTATTTATACCTGCCTTTCCTGTTCCTCCTTTGCTTGTGATTCTTCTCTGCTGGTTTCCTGGCCCTGCTGCAGCTTCTTGAACTACTGATCCTCTGCTTGTGATTGACCTTGGCTTTACTGACCACTCTTCTGCTCTGCGTTTTTGTACCTCGCTCATCTCCTGGTTTGACTCGGCTCGTTCACTTCGCTTGTTGCTCACGGTGTTCCCGTGGGCAACTTCCCCATTTCCCTGCTTCTTTGTACCCTTGTCTGTCTGTCGTGCACCTATTGAGTGTAGGGACCGTCGCCCAGTTGTACCCCGTCGTCTAGGGCGGGTCGTTGCAAGTAGGCAGGGACTGAGTGGCGGGTAGATTAGGGCTCACTTGTCTGTCTCCCTACCCCGTCATTACAATGAGATTGCGAAAAATAAGTATAGTCCCTTTCCATTCCATGCTGACACCTCCACACATCATACAGGCCTTCCTCCACCATAACCTGGGACAATGGCACCGTGAGTCTATTTTTATTAGTGGTATCCATACTAGGATCACCTATTGAGTTAAAATCCCCTCCTAAGACCAAAAGACCCTGGGCAAATTACCTAATTTTAGTTAACAGCGAACGGAAATAGTGTTGTTGACGTTTGTTAGGGAAGTAAACATTAACAAAGGTATATAACATATTATTAATCTCACAGACAAGTCCCAAATATCGACCCCGTGGGTCCTGAATGAGGGACTTCATATTGAAAGCAACTGAGGAATTAATGGCAATCATAACCCCCTTACGCTTAGCTGGGCAGGAGGAGGTGAACATGTGAGGGAAAAATTTATTAGAAAATTTGGGAGTTTTGTCCGAATGAAACTGCGTTTCTTGCACGAAAAGCACCTCGCCATAAGAGACTGCGTTTAAATGGACTATTAAGTCCTCTAGCATTAATGGAAGAAATACGCAGTACCATGTTTCTGGTAGAAAATCAAGTGCTGTGAAGACATGCAGAGTCGACAAACAAGTGTACCGTAATGGAACCCATTCCATAAATCCATCCGATCCACAATCCTGGATCTCCGATCTGCTATGTAGTGCTTGGTGTTCCTGGAATACAAACAGCTGAACAAAAAAGGACAAATATAAAGAATAAAAACAAATGAACCCAAAGACATAATGCTCTGTGAGCACCGAATTTCCTGGGGGATAGAACACATCATACAATACTCAATAAGAATATAATACCATATTAGCGTATAACCACTTTAGCATGTCATATTAGATTAGATACTCGGGTCATATAGAGAAGAGCTTACAGGGAAGTAAACAGTTCAGTTATTTTTAGATCTCACAGTGTCCCACTCCTTAGTAACGTGCGACGGAGATCTGCGTTTGTCCGCCAGTCCCACAGAACCAGCTGAGCCGATATCCCACTTCTGCAGCCACCGCAATCCTTCTTCCACCGAAGACACTGTAATCGAGGTACCATTGCGGTTAATCAGAAGCTTGATTGGAAATCCCCATTTATACTTGATGTTGTGATCCCTTAACAGCTTCGTCACCGGGAAAAATTCTCTGCGTGCCTGCAGAGTAGCTGCGGAGAGATCCGGAAACAGGGAGATAGAAGAATACGGCGCCGCCAGCACCTTAAGGTTCCTGGATTGGAACATTATGCATTCCTTGACATGGTAGAAGTGAATCCTGGCCAGCATATCTCTCGGCGCCTTTTCAGGAGCAGCTTTAGATTTGGGCACCCTATGAGCCCGATCTATAGTAAGATCCAGTTCCGAAAGGGAGGGTACGACAGTGAGAAAGAGACGTTTGAGGAATGCTTGGATATCTGATGGAGCCACATCTTCTGAAATACCTCTGATTTTTATATTATTCCGTCTGGACCTATCCTCAGCATCTGTAGCCTTGGTTTTGAGCCATTTAACCTCTTCTTCTAGTGCCGTGTGCGCATCCACTAATTCATTGTGCGCTGTAGTGACATCTTCCATTTTGCGCTCAAGATGATCAGTGCGATCCCCCAAGGCATTTACATTAGATTGAAGCTTCCGGACCAAAGAAGAGACGTTTTGATTAATGCCATTCTGGAGCATAACAAGCATATTTTTCAGGGTGTCCACTGTAAGCGGGTCAGTAGAGGAAGGGAACTGCTGAAGATCACATTGAGCAGCCATCACAACTGGAGAGACAAGCAGATTATCCGCTTGCAAACATTCCCTCTGATCTGGGCCTGCATGTGTAGGCGAAGCTGTAGGAGAGGATGAGGACCTTCTCAAGCACCCAGTCCCAGTTTGCTCCGAATCCCACGAAGAGACTCTATCTTCTGTAAGGACCTCTGCCCTCAGGGGAGAACCCCGAGGTGAGGGAGTGCGTACATGCGGTTGTAATAGAGGAGTCGGTGAAGCCAATTCTTCTGCAGGCCCCAAAGCAGGGTTTCCAAAATATTCTGTGAGTTTTCTAGGAGCTGCCTTGCTTTTCCTTTTTGTCATGATGATAAGAACTACAAGTACCAGACACCAGCAGGTAAGTATGCAAAGGAATACAGGCTACTTAGCAGTGTTATACACTAGAGTAGACAGACCCCCTATTCCAGAGGAGCCTCTGTTTGAGGATAGTCTCCAGACACCAGCCCAGCAGCAAAATAAGTGCCAACTTTAAATGTGAAGAGCAGGGCATACACCTCCTGGGTCGTTGCACAACTTTAGGCCGTGGCTTCTCTGGCCTACCCAGGCCTGAATATGTGACCTCCAACAAAACAGTCAAAATGCAAAACTTTATGAGGCCAAGGACGAGTTAAAGCCTCTACAGAGGGAGATATCCAGCTATGTAGAGACCCAGCCACCGATGGCTGACGATAAGTACCTCACACTGCTCTCCTCGTGGTCAGTCCAGGTCCAGCTCTCTCTCACTCCGGTCCCAGCTCTCACACACCTTCTTTTCCTGCTCCCTGATCCTCCTCACACCCAAGGCACACCAGCCCCGTTACCGGAGTTATCCTGCTCCGTGATCTGTGTCTCAGCTGCGTTCAGCGATGTCCTCACACTGCCGTCCTCCTCACCACGTGGCAGCTCCGGCCCAACGCTCCCTCAGTCCGGCCGCCGCTCCAAGAGGCTGTTTTTTCCAGCCGCGGGTCCCGTTCTGCTCACCGCACGCACCCGACAAGTGCCCCGAGGAATCCTGCAGGTAATATGCTGTGGTGAAGTACTTAAAAGTACTTAGCTACGCTGTGTGCCGCTGTATATGTATGATGTGGCAGGAGCCCCGAGATCAAGCGGCCATTTCCTTCAGCAGCCAAACTCCGCCCCCTATGTACAATGTTTTGTATATTTATGCTTACTATAAATCTAATAAAAATTATTTTGGAGAAAATATATATATATATATATATATAATTCACTAGCTATAATGTTAACCCCTTAGTGACCACTAATACACCTTTTTACGTCGGTCACTAATGGGCTTTAGGCTAGGCTGACGCCTTTTCACGTCAGCCTAGTCTAAGTCCTGCACGGGTCTCCCGTGCAGGCAGGAGCCGGGGCTCTGCTGTCTGATGACAGCTGAGCTCCTGCTCCAACGCCCGCGATCGAAGTTTACTTAGATCGCGGCCGTTTAACCCGTTAAATGCCGCCGTCAATAGCGACCGCGGCATTTAACTTTGTTTACAGAGGGAGTGAGCTCCCTCTGTCACCCATCGGCGGCCCGCGAATGAAATCGCGGGTCTCCGATGGGGTGTCATGGCAGCCGGGGGCTTGATAAAAGCCCCCAGGTCTGCCCTGGACATATTCCTGTTAGGACGCGCCGGAGGCACGTCCTAACAGATTAACTGTCAGATTTACACTGACAGGCAATAATGCTCTGGTATACGAAATATACCAGAGCATTATAGCAGCGATCGGAACATCGCACAGTAAAGTCCCCTAGTGGGACTAATAAAATAAGTCATCAAAGTGAAATAAAGATTATTAATAAAAAGTACAGTAAAAAAATAAATAAAACCATTTTTTTCCATAAAAAGTGGTTTTATTTAGTAAAAGTGTAAAAAAAAAAGTACACATATGTGGTATCGCCGCGACCGTAATGACTCCATTAATAAAGTTAATATGTAATTTAAACCGCAAAGTGAACAACGTAAAAAAAAACCGCAAAAAACCATGGCGAAATTGCAATTTTTTTCCACTGCCCCCCAAAAAAGTCATAATAAAAATGAATCAATAAGTCCCATGTACCACAAAACAGTACCATTCAAAACTACGTCTTGTCCCGCAGAAAACAAGCCCAAAAAATCACTACATTGATGGAAAAATAAAAAAATTACGGCTCTTGGAAAGCGACGATGCAAAAGCAAATAATTTTAGTTCAAAAGTGTTTTTATTGTGCAAAAGTCGTAAAACATAAAAAAACCTCTACATATGTGGTATTGCCGTAATCGTACCGACCCATAGAATAAAGGTAACATGTTATTTACGTCGCATAGTGAACGGCGTCAATTTAAAAACGCATAGAACAATGGCAGAATTTCAGTTTTTTTTTATAATCCCCCCCAAAAAGGTTAATAAAAGTTAATATAAAAATTATATGTACCCAAAAATGGTGCTATTAAAAAGCACAACTAATCCCGCAAAAAACAAGTCCTCATACAGCTATGTAGACGAAAAAATAAAAAAGTTATAGCTCTTTGAATGCGACTATAGAAAAACGAATAAAATTGTAATGGCAGGAAGGAGGTGAAGGGAAAGTGAGCCCTAATCTACCCACCGCCCTGTCCCTTGCAACGACCCGCCCTAGGCGACGGGGTACAACTGGGCGGCGGTCCCTACACTGTCTAAGTGCACGGGAGAACAAACAGGGAACACGCAAGGGAAGGGGCAGTAGCCCACGGAACGCCGCGAGGAAACGGAGCGGTGAATGAGTAGTCCGGACCAGGATGAAGTGGAGTATACCAAAGTGAGCACGGAGAAGGAAGCAAGCCAGGGGCAAAGCAAAGCAGGTTAAGCGGAACTGCAGCAAGGCAGAAGCACGGCAGAAGCAGGCTGGAGCAAGCAGCAGTGAGGCCAGGAATCCAGAAGAATTACAAGCACTGAGGAGAACAAGGCAGGTAATAAAGGACAGGGGGCGGAGCTAACTCCGACTGACCAGGCCGCGATAGGCTCTCCCACTCCTAAGCCTGCCATCCTGGTTGGTGGGAGATGGTGTCAGTCGAACAGGTCTGGCCTCAGGTGTGGATTGATTAATCCCAGGAGTATACCTAGACGTAGTACCTGGCAGATCCCTAACACGAATAAAATAGCTTGGTCATTAGGGCCTAAAATGGGCTGGTCACTAAGGGGTTAATAAAAGAGTAATGTTGTAGAAAGACTCTTAACTTGTTGATTAGAAATATTCAACTTTGGGGGATACTGATTTATTAAGCAGCATTTACATTGCTCTTTCTTGTATATTGTTGGGCTCACAGTGTGAATGTTGAACTAATTTCCATTAGATTTACCTAGGAGGAATATATGCGTTAAATTTCTTCAGCTATCATTCTGATTAATGGCAGACCCCATTTAGTATACACAGTATGGTTTTTAGTATTAATACAGTCAAGAGGGTTATTTGTTGCTCATCAATTTAAAATACAAAATAAAAGGATTAATTTAAAACTGGTCACCAATCAGTGGCTCGGGAGACACATGTGGCTCGCAAGCCCATGGTGTGTGGCTCGCCATAGGAACCTTGAGTTATAACTATGTGCTCTTGCTACAATATGATATTCACATAAACAATATTACAAACATATCCTATCCCCAGAAAAGTGGCAATTTGGATGGTGGAATACTACTGTAGTGTGTTTAGTTTCAAACTTAAAGGGTATGTGTTGCCAGAAAAACATGTTTGTTTTTTTTAATTAAACATTTAGTGTGTAGGTGATTAAACATTGTTCAAATTTTTTTTATTTTTTTCACGAGTCAGGAAATATTATAAATTAGATTCTAATTTATAATATTTCCCATTGCTGGTCACTAGATGGAGCTATTCCCAAAATTGCAGCATTGCAAAATTGGGTAAAAAGCACTCGCTCTAGTGAGCTCTCAGCATCCCCCCCTCCTTTATCCTGGCTAGTGCCGGGATAAACGAGGGGTTTGAACGGTCTAACCTCCGACACTGTGTGTCGCCATTTTTTGAGCTAACACACAGTGTAGTAGGTTTACATACCGGAGTAAACGTACACAAACACGAACATACATTGAAATCTCTTACCTGCTCCTGCCGCCGCGGCTCCCTCCGGCCCGTCCGCTCCGTCTGCTGCCGCTGGTCCAAGTGCACAAGTCCGGAAGCCGCGACCGGAAGTAGTAATCTTACTGTCCGGCCGCGACTTCCGGTCCACAGGAAAATGGCGCCGGACGGCGCCAATTTCAAATTGGACTGTGTGGGAGCGGCGCATGCGCAGTTCCCACACAGACGGCGTACACAGAAGTGGATGGGACGGGAGCCGTTCGCAGTCCCTATGGGACTGTGGCTGCCGTATTCCATGTCTGTATGTGTCGTTAATCGACACATACAGAAATGGAACAAAAAATGGCAGCCCCCATAGGGAAGAAAAAGTGTAAAAATAAGAAAAAGTAAAACACAAACACACAAATAAATATAAACGTTTTTAATAAAGCACTAACATCTTTAACATATGAAAAAAAAAATTGTGATGACACTGTTCCTTGAAATATTTACCTGCAAATTAAAATGTCATAATGTTGTGTTTCTCTATGTTTAATATGTTAACATTTTTACTTAAATGTGGCTCCCGGCCATTACTCAAAATTGAATGTGGCTCACAAGGTATAAAAGGTTGGGGACCGCTGATCTAAAATTTTCGAATATTAGTATTAATTAGTATTAAGGTATTAGTATAAATATTAGTAGTCACAGACTTCTTTAAGTTAGAGGATCAGTGTGATACCCTAAAATAGTTAAACTCGTATACTGTAACTGCATTCACTAAAGCCCCCTAAAATTCCAACAGATTTGCTGAAAAGAAAGCATGTCTTCAATGTAATGTTTTTTTGATCAAATCAAGGGTTTTTCCATTTTTGGGGTATGCTTCAAGTGCTGCTGTCAGTGAGTGATGAACGATAACCGTCATAAACTTTACAATGGAACATTGTGGACAAAATTTTGAAGAATGCATTAACATAAAGCGTAAAATAACAACTTGATATAGTGCTAGGATTACAATATTTACCTATATAAAACTATAATGTAAAAATAAAAAAATGGCAAAAAACAAACAAAAAATGTCTCCTTGTTGCTGCTCCCCCTCCACAACATGAGTCTCACACAGACACTGAGGGAGAGATACTGCTGCCGTGCCCCTTCCTCTCTGAGTAGTATACGGTATACTGTTCTAGATGGTCCTCGGCTGTAAAATATATAATATAAATTCAGGGTAGACTTGAAAAAATAAATGGTCAGATCAGATGATTGGGGAAACTTTTGAAGAGAAACATTAGGGGATCAGACAGTGGCGTAACTATAGGGGTCGCAATTGCGACCGGGCCCCCCGCACAACATCAATGAAAAGTTACTATAGTAACTGGGGCCCATGTAATAGACTACATATGGCGTTCCCTACAGGGGGGGGCTGTATGGCGTTCACTACAGGGGGGGGCTGTATGGCGTTCTCTACAGGGGGGGCTGTATGGCGTTCTCTACAGGGGGGGCTGTATGGCGTTCTCTACAGGGGGACTGTATGGCGTTCTCTACAGGAGGGCTGTATGGCGTTCTCTACAGGGAGGGCTGTATGGCGTTAGCACTGTCCAATAAATATACAGTAAACAGAAGAAAATACGGTCCAGCAATCCTCATGACAATGTGATGACTTTATTAGAAAAACATTTTATATACCACACGGCATGTTGAAGTGATGATACAAGACTGCTTACGCGCTTCGAAAGCCAACTACATTCTTCGCAAATGTACGCCATCTCCTCCAAACAGTCAATTACATCAGAAGTCCAGTTCCTTGTGCTGCATGACTCGTGGACGCCCTATCCGTGGCGATATCCGTGTCCTTTCCACTGCTTCTCACTTGAGTCCTGTAGGCACAAAAAACATTCTGCAAGTATCCATTGTCATCCGTCCCTGCAGATTCTGCTTTAATGATGCAACTCACTCAACTCCTTGTCTATTTCATCGTTTACTGATGCCTCTTTTAGATGCGACAGATGTATTTTTTTTATACTTACCAGCCTGCTTCACAGGCACCATCCCTTTTTATTGGCACCTGATCAATAAGGGGGTCCTGCTCCACCACCATAACACTGCAATACTAAACAAAATCTTCCATAGACATCACAAAAACTAGACAAGCCTTTCCTCCCTTATGTTTCCCAACATTTCCTGGGACAAGTGTGTGTAGGTAGAAATCAACAAACATGTTTCCTGGCCCCAAACTTTACCCCCTCTTTCCAGTAAAGGATTGGCTTTCGGTATCACGCCTCCTCGCTTTTACCTTTTTACTTTATCCTGCGTAAACATTTTTTTCAGCATCTTAAACGTCTTGCCCATTAGCCCATCTATCCCCAACATCAGACCACTTATTATCATCTGACAGATCAGAATCAGACTCAACCAGCTACTGTTGCCTTCTTCTGCTTCTCTTTACATCCAGATGCACTGCTCCTGTAATTCCAAACATTGTGCCAGTACCCCGTGTTCTAAACATTTTGGCAACCCCAAAGTGTCCCTCTCCCATGTTGTGATTATGAGGCCCTACTGGGATATTGCTGCCTTCATCGACCCTGGATCCCTGCGCAAGGATCCTGGCACTTGGCCCATCATCGTGCCATGTTCCCTCAAATTTTTGCTAGAATGATAACATTGAGGATACCTGCCTTGCTTCCTTGATGCCATTTGCTCCAAACAATCCAGTACACCCCAAGTCCAGGTCCTTGTGCTGCATGACTTGTGGGGGCTCTATACGTGGCAATATCCTGGCACCTTCCATTGCTTTCCGCTTGAGTGCTGTAAATATAAAAACATTCTGCCAGTGTCCATTATCACCTATGCCTGCAGATTATGACTGTGTAATGAAACTCACTTAAGTCCTTGTCTATTGCATCCAGGCCTTGACACACCGCAAATGTTCTTGGCAGACCAAAGCTGTCTAAAATCCCCCTACACTCCCTCACCCAATTACCTTACACCTACGTTCAGTCCCAAACCGAGCCATGTGGCCAGCATTTTTGACAAAGATACCCCTAACTTACATTATGCCTATTCCTACCAACTATCCAAGGTTCCCCACTACTACGCCTTTCTTGGCATTTTGCCCGCTCATTACTTTTTCAATGTACAGAGCTACTGGTGGATACTGTATATAGTAACTAATGATGGACATACCGCATATAGATGAAATATTACTTCAGAGAGTCCCCCTGGCAGCAGGCAGCCGATCTCAAGAAATTCTGGAACAAAAAGTATAAACTGTGAAGATATTATGACGTGCGCTTAGTATGGTTCATCATATCAACAAATATATGTTCAGCCTATTGAAAACATCAGGGAGATTGTTCCCACAGTCTTGTCATGTGTCTCTATAGGAACATTCTGGATGACATCACATTATAGAATTTCTATAGGTTATTTGCTATAATACTTACATATATACAGTGGATCTTCTAGCATGTCGGCTGTCACTGGTGCCACATATTCAGATGTTATAAATGTCTGTAAAATACATAATGGGTTTAATGCACATACATAAAATAACCCCATATCTATAATGAATAATAATATATTTACTTTCACACATTTCATTTTCTATCACAGGGCGAGTCCAATGCCCCTCTGCCACACAAATAACACCAGCAGTATAATGGCACATAATAGTTGGAGGACCCTGGTATAGATTTTGTATCAGGGACCAGGAGCTTATTGTTATTCTTCTATATAATCTTATCCTTAATGGAAAACTGCAAATTTGTCTTTTGTGGAGTCTTTTGGACTGGAGTAGAGAGAGTAGAAAATGGTAAATTGGATTTCTGGATTCAACAGACAAAATAATTATTAAAGGGGTTTTCTGACAGTTTCATAAACCTTAGTCTAAGCCGCATATGGCTAAAAATAATAAATTGTCCCTACTCATTTTTTAAATTCCCTATGGCTCCTGCGCTAGTGGTTCTGTTGTCTTTAGTTGCTAGGCCACAGCGGTCATGGCCGTGTGGATGGCATGTCACGTGGCAGCTATTGTGTCACATCCAGGGCCGGCCTTAGGTTTATTGGTGGCATGTGCAGTATCTGTGACGTCCTCCCCCTTATGATGCACCATGTAGTGTCCAAATAATTTAATCATACAGTGCCCAAATAACATCACCCAGTCAATAAACCAGGGATTGTATCTTTCTGTTTTTTTTATATTATAGGTTTGGGCCCTAAATGCCGGATCGGCAGTGTAAGTTGAGGGTGCCCAGGCCATCTATGGTGGTAGTGCCCTCTTCAGTATTGACCAGTAATACACACTATGTGATCATTTAGAGATGCAGTTAATAAAATACACTGACCTTGGACTCTCCTACTGAATACATCCGACTGAATGTAGAACGTTATGTGATGTGAGGTGGAGGGCTCTGCTTAATCTTTGATCTGCCCTCCTGGGACGTGTGGTTATCATTAACTCTTATGAGGAATTAATTCTAGGAGAAAGACAATGTATTAGGACAAATCTCAATCTATGGCAACATTTCTATCTAGAACAGAGTCCAGTCCCCAACCAGTGTAAAATTACCAAAGGGGTAATACATAGGATGACCGGCTGGGGTCCAGGGATTTGGGGTGGCCCACAGCTCTGGGGCTCCATACGCCCCTGAAATTGGACAAACAATAACGGCCCAGGGAGGAAGCGAAATGTCTGACCCGGTTGGTCGTCTATTAGGTGAGTATAATTTTTTATTTTATAGGAGCAAAGGGGGCACTATTAATATGGGGGATAAAAGGACTGAGTCGGGGCTTAGAAAAGGGGGCTTCATTACTGTGGGGCCATACAAAAGGGGCATTCTGACCTAGGACATACAAAAACTGTCATTCTAGCTGTGGAGGGTATTGGTGGATACTGCATATAGTAACTAATAAGAGACGCACCTTGCATAGATGAAATATTGCTTCAGAGAGTCCCCCTGGCAGCAGGCAGCCGATCTTAAGGTGTTCTGGAAAAAACAATAATTGTGTAGTTTTATTTCTCCAGACAGACGTGTGCTCAGTATAGACCACCCTTCAATGAAGGAAATGTACATTAGGGCTCATGTACACAGCAACTTCATGTGGACGGACCTGTATGGTGGCGCACAAACTGCAGTACTGGTAATGTAGACACTCTGTGTGCGCTGTGTGCTCCCCCATAAGCCAAATGTGTATTAGGAAATTACATAAATAACAAGTCCCTTATATATTACTAATACCATAATATCTTCTTTATGGAGCATTTCTATAATAATAATAATATAAAGCTGCAGCAAAATTCCCAGCGTTTACTTTTGCTACATGTGGATGAGTTTTTGAGACTGTAACTATTCACCTGTAACACTTGTGAATTTTGCCAAGCAGCAAATCTGCAGCGTCTGAATTCAGCTTTATGGCGTAGAATATAGTACTCAAATACTGCAATCATACAGTGCCCAAATAACACTGCCAGACAAGTATTGTCTGCCACACTGTAATGTAATCCATTATCAAGGAATTGTATCTGCATCCTGAGCAGTGCCTTTTACTTTTTTTACATGAAGAGTGGGATTGAGTGTTCAAGCAATGGGTGCCCCAGACATCAAGACCAGTGGCGCCCCATTCATTAGTGACAGGTGATGCACCCAGTGTAACCACGCAGGTCGCACACCCCAAAGACAGGCCCTGGATGAACAACATTGGGGAATTTGTTCCCACAGTCTTGTCATGTGTCTCTATAGGAACATTCTGGATGACATCAGATTATAGAATTGCTATAGGTTGTCATTTGCTATAATACTTACATATATACAGTGTATGTCCTAGCATGTCGGCTGTCACTGGTGCCACATATTCAGATGTCATAAATGTCTGTAAAATACATAATGGAATAAACATAAAATAACCCCATATCTAGAATGAATAATAATATATTTGCTTTCACACATTTCATTTTCTATCACAGGACGAGTCAGACATTGAAAACATTTTGTAATGTTAGTGTAAACCCAGGGAACATAACTATAGGGGTGAAGAGGTTGCAGTCACACCCAGGCCCAGGTGTCCATGACTGACATTAGGGGGGGTCACAATGTGGGCAATTTACAAATGCCAATCCCCAATGCCCTCATCTCCTAGAGGAATCCCGATTTTCGCTGCTAGAAACGCGATGTCAGTGAGAGAAGCACCCAGGCGGAAAGGCAGCTGCTGAGTTGCCCGGCCGCTTCTAAAACACAAGCAGTGGAAGGGAGCCAGCGCAGCGCCCCGTTCCACCTGCTGGAGGGATGCGCCCTATGTAATGGCACAGGTCGCACACCCCTAAGGCCGGCCCTGGCTACTGCTGAGCCTTATTAGGATAATATACGGTAGCTTTTTAAGACTATTTAATTAAATTAAATTAGACATCATATTGAAAACGATTGAGAAGTCACATTCCACATTACTGACAGCTGCAATTCTCAGACAATGGTAAGGGTATGTTCACACACTTAACTAAAAAACGTCTCTAAAATACAGAGCTCTTTTCAAGGGAAAACAGCCTCTGATTTTCAGCCATTTTTTAAAACACAAACATTTTTTGAGGCATTTTTACCAACGTTCTTGGAGCTGTTTTTCTATTGAGACAATGAAAAACGGCTCCAAAAACGGCCGAAGGAGTGAAATGCACTTCTTTTTACAGGGTGTTTTTTATGCGCCGCTTTATCAAACGCCCATGTAAAATGCACCATCGGAAAAAAAAAACAGTTTTTCCCATTGAAATCAATGGGCAGATGTTTGGAGGCGTCCAGCCTCCGTATTTTCGGCTGTTTTTCGGGGTGTTTACGGCCAGGAAAACGGCTGAAAATAGGCTGTGTGAACATACTCTGTTGTACTGAGTTGTAACTTTAATGAGAAAATATGAAACATTGAAATCTGAATGTAAAATGTTCAGTTGTTACTTGCATTAATAGAAACATTTTACTGGAACTTGAACTGTTTGTCTAAAAAAAAAAAACAACCCCCGACAATCACCAAAAAAAAATCCTTCTACAATCATATAGTTGTGGTGAGGTGTTGGTGTGGTTAGAAATTGCTGCAGTAATGTCCAGTGTGAATCTGGCCTTATATGAGAATTCTAGAGCGTATATATTTCATGTGTCCAGTAACATGTAGAATTAATGATAAAATGCTGCATCTTACCTGTCAATCACACAGTCAATCACAGTCCCGGTCCAGACGTCATTGGCAGAAATTGTAAAAAATATGTAATCCAGCTGCACATAGAACCTAATGGCTAGTATTGTCTATGACATCATCAGTGACATCATAAGCGGCTGCAGTATCTGTTACATCATCTAATTATCTCCTACTGCCTGGATAGACTGTCTGTGCATACACTGGATATAGGCGTTACATGGGACTGCTGTTTATAAACATGGAAGAAAGATAAGTGTGTGGTTATAGGGGCTACGACTAAGAACATGTAATGTATGAAACGTGTAATCTGTTACTAGATGGATTTTATACTGTAATACAGATGTAGCCATCTTTAACTTGACTCTGATAACTTGTTGCAGCGTGATACTTTCTTGATCCCGCAGCACTCCGTGTTTCAAGTGTGCGTGAGTAGGCTTCCACGCCAATGTGTAAAAAATGGGAACTCAGCACTCCAAGGTATTATGCAATAAGTGATATTTGATTTCACATATAGCGAAAAGTAGTAATCCAAAAATAATGGCGCCATTACCCAACAGCGACCGAGGTCACAAGCGCCGCATATCCGTGTCTAAAGAAGGTTGAATGTATAGACCGAAACGTTAAAAACCTAATTTTGGATTACTACTTTTCGCTATATGTGAAATAAAATATCATTTGTTGCAGCGTGATATCACACAACAAAAGCCATTGAAAAAGTCAAGATAAGGGATTGTTTATTTAATGCGTTAAAAGTCAAGGTAAAGACGGCAACATCTGAACTAATAAAGGATACATTTTATTGAATTTCGTTTTAGGCTAAATTCACACAACAGTAAAAAACGTCCGCTTTCAGAACAATGATGTTGTATGGGTATATTCACACGGCCTTTTTTTAACCACCCGTGAATATTGGCCGTCAAAAAATAGAACATGTCCTATTTTTGGCCGCTTTCACGGCCAGACGGCCCCCATAGAAGTCAATGGATCAATTTTTAACGGCCGTCAATACATGTAACAGCCGTTAAAAACAGTTCTGTGATTTGGGGAATCAAGAGCCAAGGGAACTATTGGCTCCCTTGCTGGTAATCGGCGGCGCAATGACACATACTCACCGATGCAGCGCCGTCCTCTACAGGTGTGGTCTCTAGTCTCATGGGTTCTGCGAAGGTGACGAGATGACGTCCTCGCGTCGCCTTCGCAGAACCAGTGAGACTAGAGATCACTCGTGACGTGGACGGTCATGCATCGGTGAGTATGTAGGGCATTCAGGCGGACAAAAATTACGGATATTGTTGCGCTCACTACTATGGTAGCATGGCGCTAGTACAGGGGACATTGTTGTCTACTGTAGCAAATTTTTCGGCACGGTCCTGAATTTACAGAGAGAGTCCCGGAAGATTACCACAGGGAGGGGGGGGGGGGTGTGGTGCTTTCTCCGGAGAGGTGTCTGTGTCAAAATCTACAGGGGGGCTGTGTGCCATCGTCTACAGGGGGCTGTGTGCCATCGTCTACAAGGGGGCTGTGTGCCATCATCTACATGGGGCGGTGTGCCATCATCTACAGGGGGGCTGTGTGCCATCATATACAGGGGGGCTGTGTGACATCATCTACAGGGAGGCTGTGAGCCATCATCTACAGGGGGTCTGTGTGCCATCATCTACAGGGGGTCCGTGTGCCATCATCTACAGGGGGGCTGTGTGGCATCATCTACAGGGGGGCTGTGAAACAATCATGACAATGACCTTTGATTGGGTGTTTTCAGGGGGTTGGGACAAAAGAAGCCAGACAAATGAAATTCATCTGTTTTTTTATCGGCTATGAAAAACGGATGCAAAATGGATGTCAAACGGCCATTAAAAACGGACAGACGGACTGGAAGTGTATAAAAATTTGCAGACACAATGATGCAAAACGGCCATGAAAAACTGACAGTTGATCAGTTTTTAATGGCCATTTTTTTTCACTGTTGTGTGAATGTAGCCTAAGTTCTGGATCGTCTCCATTTTAATGGATAAAGTTACCGGACAATTATCCGCCCACCGAGAGTTTATTGGACACATGGACGGCCTGGTGAGCAGATGAACTTCTTGTTTCTTTGTTTGGAGTCATGTACAGATATAGCAATCCTTATCCTGACTCTGATAACTTGCTGCAGCGTGATAATTTATCACTTAAGTCACTGAAAACCATTGAAAAAGTGAAATTAAAGTTTCTTGACACTGTGTATTCAATGTATTTAACCCCTTCGAGCTCAGCAACGTAATATTCCGTCGCGCTGACCGCCCCGTTCGCGCTCAGCGACGCAATATTATGTCGCAGGGAAAATGCATCGCCATTTTCCACCGGCGCGTGCACGAGCTGTGACAGCTGCTGTTTCCGACAGCAGGCTATCACAGCTCAATACGCCGGGACCTATTGCGATGGTCCCGCCTCCACAATCGCCACTATTGGTCAGTCAGTGAGTAACTGTCCAATAGTGGCGATCGGTCTCTTCACTTCCTCTCCCTGACATCACATCCTGCCGCACCCGCCCTGAGATGGAGATAGCGAGGCGTTCAGAGCGGTTGTGAGTAGAGGGAGAGGAGAAAAAGAGTGAAAAAAAGACAACTTTTTTCTGCTTCCCACCTCCCCAATCCACTACCCAGTCCTTTACCCTTCCTCCTTGTGTTCCCCCCACATTTTTGGTCAGTGATCTCCTATCACTGACCACTTCTTAGTCTTCAGGACCAATTTCTTGGTCCCTGGGGATTCTTTTTTTCTTTATAAAACATATAAAATAAAAAAATATATTAAAAAAAAAAAAAACGAAAAAAACCCCTGTTAATTTAGACAATTTATCTAGTTAGTTTAGTATTAGTGTTAGTTAGTGTCAGGGAACCGTCAAAAAGCATAGTTAGGTATAGCGTCAGGAATCCATCACCATAGTTAGATCTAGCGTTAGGGGTCCATCACAGTAGTTAGGTTTAGCGTCAGGGAAGCTCGGAATAATCTAGATAGGTTTAGTGTCAGGCACCCATCACCGTAGTTAGGTTTAGTGTTAGGGAAGCTCAGAATAATCTAGTTAGGTTTAGTGTCAGAGAATAGTCGCCGTAGTTAGATTTAGTCTCATGGAAGTTCAAATAAAATCTAGTTAGGTTTAGTGTTAGGAACCCTCGCCTTTGTTAGGTTTAGTCTCAGGGAAGCCCACTCGTTCTATAAAAACACCAATTTTTTGAGCTGGTTTAGGTAGCAGCCTATTGCTCCTAGTTAGGAAAGCAATGAAACATGTCCCAACGGACATTTAGTGCCGAAGAGGCATATTCATTTCTTGCCTCCGACACAGAGTCGTCGGATGGTGAGACTCTGTTTTATTTATCCACCTCCTCATCCAGTGATGAAGAAGAGGAACCTCCTAGGAGATGCCCCTTGACCACCAGTGCAGTTGAAGCCCCCGAGCGAAATGACCCCGCCGCAGTTCAAGCCCCCATTTGGACCCCCACACCAGACATTTATGAGCCCAAAATCCCAGAGTTAAAATTTAATACGGCAGGGCTCAGTGAAATGGGCTTTTTCAAGTTCTTCTTCACTGATGACTTTATAGATCTTATGGTCTCCCAGACAAATTTATATGTCCAACAGTATATTACTAAGAACCCTACATCATTTTATGCCCAATCCTACAGGTGGACCCCTGTAGATGTAGCAGAGTTGGGCAAGTTCTGGGGACTTCACTTGAACATGGGGCTTCTGAAAAAGCCATCCATTAGGACCTACTGGAGCATGGACATCTTATACCATACCCCCAATGTACCATATGGCCATGTCCAGGATGCATTATGAGGCAATATTTTGCTTCTTAAATTATAAGGATAATGAGCAGTGCCCACCCCGATATGACCCCATGTCACGAAGCGGGTTAGTGGACCCACTAGGCCGTACCGCCGCAGCGGGGAGGCAGCTGGCCAAACAGGACACCCCAGAAATACAATGTCCCGCACAAGGGTACCTGAATAGTCCAGATGGTGGCCGCAGCTCTGGCACAGATGAGATGGGTGCAGCAGATGGCGCCAAACGTGGCGGATGACACAGGAGCCGCAAGTTCCTCCAGACGTGGCGGATTCCTCCAGACGTGGCAGACTCCTCCAGACGTGGCAGATGACACAGGACGTGGCGGATTCCTCCAGACGTGGCAGATTCCTCTGGACGTGGCAGATGACACAGGACGTGGCAGATTCCTCTGGACGTGGCAGATGACACAGGACGTGGCAGATTCCTCTGGACGTGGCAGATGACACAGGACGTGGCAGATTCCTCTGGACGTGGCACCACTAGATACTAGGGCAAAGCACGGGAAACAGGAACGGGGAACAAGGTACGGGTAACAACAGGAACGGGAAACACTAAGGGACCATTTGCAAGACAGACTGGGAAAACTAACAACGCTCAGGCATCGAACTAGGGGGCTGGACCCCTCTTATAGCCCAGGGTACTCACGGGTCAACGGTCGTTCAAGATGTCCGGTGCGCGCGCTGCCCCTTTAAGAGCGGGGACGAGCGAAGGTGAGTGGATGCAAGCGCTGGCGTCTCCTGAGGAGGAGGCTGGGGCCAGCGCTTGCCGACTCGTGGCTGCGGGTGTCAGCGGGAGGTTGGAGCTGACAGCCCGCAGCCACGGACGTTACAGTATCCCCCCTCTTACGCCCCCTCTTCTTGGGACCGGAGCAAGAGAGAAACTTCTTTAGAAGAGTAGGGGCATTGAGGTTCTCCTCTGGCTCCCAGGACCTCTCTTCGGGACCAAACCCCCTCCAATCCACCAAATACAAGGTCTTTCCTCTCTTGGTGTCCAAGATCTCCTTTACCTCAAAGATGTCCGAGGAGCCGCTGGGAGCAACCGCAGGGCTGGGAGTCTTGGAATAGCGGTTTAAGATCACAGGCTTCAGGAGGGAGACGTGGAAGGAGTTGGGAATCCTGAGGGTAGGAGGCAGCCGAAGCTTGTGGGCGACAGGGTTGATCTGCTGCAGGACCTCGAATGGTCCAAGAAACCTGGGAGCGAATTTGTATGAAGGCACCTTCAAGCGAATGTTCCGAGAGGACAGCCAGACTTTAGTCCCCGGAAGATACTGAGGCGGCTCTTTTCTCTTAATATATGCCTTTCGCTTCATGCGATCTACTGCCAGCAAAATAGAGGACCGGGTCTGTTGCCAGATTTGCAAGAAGTCCCCATATGCAGAGTCAACAGCGGGAACCTGAGATGAAGTCGACACAGGGAGAGGAACTCTGGGATGTTGACTGTACACGATGTGAAACGGTGTGGAAGTGGTGGACTCACTTGTGTGGCTGTTGTAAGAAAATTCGGCCCATGGTAGAAGCTGTACCCAGTTATCGTGCTGTGAAGAGATGAAATGGCAGAGATAATTTTCCATGATCTGGTTGATCCTCTCAACTTCCCCTTTGGATTGAGGGTGATAGGCAGAGGAAAAGTCCAATCTCACATCCAGGAGTTTACAGAGGGCTCTCCAGAACTTGGAGGTAAACTGAACCCCCCGGTCGGACACAATGTGAAGAGGCAAGCCATGCAAGCGGAAGATGTGCTGAATGAAGAGACTTGCCAGACGAGGAGCAGAAGGTAGGCCGGTCAGCGGGATAAAATGAGACATCTTAGAGAACCGGTCCACCACCACCCAGACAGTGTTACATCCTGCTGAGGGGGGAAGGTCAGTGACGAAGTCCATCGCAATGTGCTGCCAGGGGGCATTGGGTACAGGCAGAGGTTGAAGCAGGCCGGCAGGCTTGGAGTGAGTCACTTTGTTAGAGGCACACACCGTGCAAGCAGAGACAAAGTCCAGAACATCCTTAGGCAGCGTGGACCACCAAAAGTGACGAGCAATTAGGTCTCTGGTTTTACGGACACCGGCGTGCCCAGCAAGTTTCGAACTATGTCCCCAGCGGAGAATTCTACTCCTGTCCGCCAACCGAACAAAAGTCCTCCCAGGAGGGATGTCTCTAACCTGCAGAGGATTAGCAGAGACGATGCAGGACGGGTCTATGATGGTCTGGAGGGACTCCACCGTGTCTTCCATCTCAAACGATCTGGACAGGGCATCGGCCCTCACATTCTTGTCCGCGGGACGGTAGTGGAGCGCAAACAGAAAACGGGTGAAGAACAGCGACCACCTGGCTTGATGAGGATTAAGTCTTTGAGCGGACTGAAGGTAAGTGAGGTTCTTGTGGTCGGTGAAGATCAGGATGGGGTGAGCAGCACCCTCCAGAAGATGTCTCCACTCCTCCAGAGCCAATTTGATGGCCAGCAGCTCCCGATCTCCAATGGAGTAATTGCGCTCAGCAGAGGAAAACAGTCTAGAGTAGTAGCCACACACTACAGCCTTTCCTTTGGAGCTCCTCTGGAACAGAAGTGCGCCTGCACCAACAGAGGAAGCGTCCACTTTCAGTGAGAACTGCCGAGATACGTCAGGATGATGGAGGATCGAGGCTGAAGTGAAGGCACTCTTCAGGCTATTAAATGCAGACTCTGCCTCTGGAGTCCACACTTTGGCGTTCACACCCTTCTTGGTAAGGGTCGAGATGGGAGACGTCAGAGAAGAGAAGTTAGGAATAAACTGCCGGTAGAAATTGGCGAATCCCAGGAACCGCTGTATGGCCCTTAAGCCTTGGGGACGTGGCCACTCCAGGACAGCCTTCACTTTCTCAGGATCCATCTTGAGGCCTTGATCCGAGATGATGTAGCCCAGGAAGGGCAGAGAACTCTTCTCAAAGACGCACTTCTCCAGCTTGGCGTATAAATGATTCTCCCTCAATCGTAGTAGAACCTGACGAACATGCCTTCGATGAGTCGTTTGATCTGGGGAGAAAATTAAAATATCATCGAGATAAAAAACAACACAGACATAGAGTAGATCTCGGAAGATGTCGTTAACGAACTCCTGAAACACTGCGGGAGCGTTACACAGTCCGAAGGGCATCACCAGGTATTCGTAGTGCCCGTCCCGGGTGTTAAATGCCGTCTTCCATTCGTCACGCCGGCGAATCCGGACTAGATTGTAAGCCCCACGCAGGTCTAGCTTAGAAAAAATGTTGGCCCCTCGTATGCGATCAAATAGCTCAGAGATGAGTGGCAACGGGTATTTGTTCTTGACTGTGATTAGGTTGAGGCCCCTGTAGTCAATGCAGGGACGAAGGGATACATCCTTCTTTTTAACGAAGAAGAATCCAGCCCCGGCCAGGGAGGAAGATTTTCGTATAAAACCCCTCTCCAGATTCTCCTTTATATAGGCCGACATGGATAGAGACTCAGGCAGGGAGAGAGGATATACCCGTTCACGGGGAAGAGAGGCATTAGGAACCAGTTCAATGGGGCAGTCATAGGTGCGATGTGGAGGCAGCGTCTCAGCCTCCTTTTTGCTGAAAACATCTGCATACTGAGCAAAATGGGGAGGCAGTCCCGACAGCGACTGAGGCAGAGAAGGCTTGACAGGATGGATCTGCAGCAGACAACGACCATGGCACTTGGAGCCCCATTGGAGAACCTCTCCAGAATTCCAGTCCAGGACTGGGGCATTTAGTCGAAGCCAAGGCAGGCCCAGCAGAACAGGATTGATGGCTTTGGGCAAAACAAGGAACGAAATAAATTCAGAATGAAGTACTCCAACCTGGAGCTTCAACGGCTTGGTTCTAGAGGTAATGGGATCAGGCAGAGGCAGTCCATTAACTGAGGCAACAGCCAAAGATGTCTCCAGGGGAACTGTGGGCAGCTGAAGATGATCCACAAGCTCTTTCTGGATGAAATTTGCAGCAGAGCCAGAGTCAAGATATGCAGAGACTTGATGCGTCCTGTCGCCGGATACCAGGGTCACAGGAATAGTCAGTTTGGAAGCGAATCCTCTGTTAGATTCTGTTCCACCTAGTGTTGTCTCTCCAACCAATCCCAGGCAATGGGGTCTCTCCGGCCTCTGGGGGCACAGATGCACAACATGGCCTCCATGGCCGCAATACAAACAAAGTCCAGAAGTGCGTCTGCGTTGTCTCTCCTGGGTAGACAATTTAACATAATTACTCTGCATCGGGTCCTCTGGTGGGACGACTGAGGAGGATTGCGGGACAGCAGAATCCAGCCTGGGAATTTCTCTCCCCCGGAGAACCTCTTGGGAACGTTCCCGGATCCTCATGTCGACACGTGAGGCGAGTAGGATAAGATCGTCCAAGGTAGATGGCAGAATTGCGAGCAGCCAGCTCGTCCTTGATCCCTGAAGACAGTCCCTGCCAGAATGTAGCCACTAAAGCCTCGTTGTTCCAGGTCAATTCAGCAGCCAGGATACGGAACTGAATGGCATACTCGCCCACGGAGAGGTCTCACTGGTGTAGGGTCAGCAAGGATGCAGCAGCCGAAGAAACTCTCCCAGGTTCCTCAAAGATCGAGCGGAAGGTCTGTAAGAAGCACTGCAAGTCCCGGGTCTCTGGTCCCTGATGTTCCCACAGAGGATTGGCCCATGCCACGGCTTTGCCGGTAAGGAGAGAGATGATAAAGGCGATCCTGACGTCATCCGAACAGAAGGACCTGGCATGTAGTCTGAAATGGATCAGGCACTGATTCAAAAATCCCCTGCAGGACCTCGGATCTCCGTCATAGCGTGGATGTAGCGGCAAGAAACACAGGGGGTTGGTACCAGTACAGAAAGGAAGTGTAGCAGGCGGAACCGCAGAAACGGGTGCGTTGATGACTGTGGACGGAGCAAGCAGCCGATGGGCTATGGCGTTCACCGACAGGGGGAGCTGGTCTTGTCGTGACTGGAGATCCTCCATCTCAGCCAGCATGGCTTGTGTAGACAACGTCGCAGGTTGACCAGCGGGGTCCATGGCCTGAGCGTACTGTCACGAAGCGGGTTAGTGGACCCACTAGGCCGTACCGCCGCAGCGGAGAGGCAGCTGGCCAAACAGGACACCCCAGAAATACAATGTCCCGCACAAGGGTACCTGAATAGTCCAGATGGTGGCCGCAGCTCTGGCACAGATGAGATGGGTGAAGCAGATGGCGCCAAACGTGGCGGATGACACAGGAGCCGCAAGTTCCTCCAGACGTGGCGGATTCCTCCAGACGTGGCAGACTCCTCCAGACGTGGCAGATGACACAGAACGTAGCGGATTCCTCCAGACGTGGCAGATTCCTCTGGACGTGGCAGATGACACAGGACGTGGCAGATTCCTCTGGACGTGGCAGATGACACAGGACGTGGCAGATGACACAGGACGTGGCAGATGACACAGGACGTGGCAGATTCCTCTGGACGTGGCATGACTAGATACTAGGGCAAAGCACGGGAAACAGGAACGGGGAACAAGGTACGGGTAACAACAGGAACGGGAAACACTAAGGGACCATTTGCAAGACAGACTGGGAAAACTAACAACGCTCAGGCATTGAAACTAGGGGGCTGGACCCCTCTTATAGCCCAGGGTACTCACGGGTCAAAGGTCGTTCAAGATGTCCAGTGCGCGCGCTGCCCCTTTAAGAGCGGGGACGAGCGTGCGCGCGCACCCTGCGGGTTCCGGCGAAGGTGAGTGGATGCAAGCGCTGGCATCTCCTGAGGAGGAGGCTGGGGCCAGCGCTTGCCGACTCGTGGCTGCGGCTGTCAGCGGGAGGCTGGAGCTGACAGCCCGCAGCCACGGACGTTACACCCCAGTTTTGACCGTTTGTACAAACTGAGACCCCTATTAGACCATTTCAGTGCTCGGTTTGCCCAAGCATACACCCCCGAGAAGTGTATTTCTATTGATGAGTCCCTGGTACATTTTAAAGGGAGGCTTCAATTCCGCCAGTACCTGCCGAGTAAGAGGGCAAGGTATGGCGTAAAGATGTATAAGCTGTGCAAGAGTGCATCAGGGTATACCTACAAATTTAGGATGTATGAAGGGAAGGACAGCAGTATTCAGCCCCCAGAATGCCCCCCCTTACTGGGAATTAATGCAAAAATTGTGTGGGATTTGGTGCACCCACTGCTGGACCAGGGTTACCACCTCTACTTGGATAATTTTTATACCAGCGTCCCACTCTTCAAGTGCCTCACTTCCAGAAGTCCTGCGGCATGCGGCACTGCTAGAAAAAATCTGAGAGGCCTCCCTAAGATTCTGCTTGGGCAAACACTCAGAAGGGGTGAGAGCAGGGCACAATCTAGCAGCAACATATTGTGTGTCAAGTACAAGGACAAGAGAGATGTCCTTGTATTAACAACAATACATGGCCACACCAGTACCCATGTACCTGTACGAGGTACCAGTATAGAGACCCCCAAACCAGACTGCATCCTGGACTACAATAGGTACATGAGAGGGGTTGACTTGTCAGATCAAGTCCTTAAGCCCTACAGCGCCATGCGGAAATCGAGGGTGTGGTATAAGAAGCTGGCCGTGCACATCATACAGTTGGCATTGTACAATGCGTATGTGCTACGTCGATGTGCAGGCCAGACGGGAACTTTCCTGGAATTTCAAGAGGTGATTATCAAGAACCTAATCTTTAGTACCAAGAATAGGGAGCATCCAGTACTTCCGGAAGCGAGGCCACACGCATCGTACCAGGGCAACACTTTCCAGGAGAAGTTCCCCAAACTGGCAAGAAGGGAAAAAGTCAAAAGAGGTGCAGAGTCTGCTCAAAGAGGGGGATAAGGAGGTAAACAATATACGAATGCGACACGTGTCCCGAAAAACCAGGGCTCTGTATGAAAGATTGTTTTCGAATTTATCATACATCCCTTAATTTTTAATTTACCCTGATACACTCCGCACAGCCTATGCCCCTCATCTTTCCCTTCTGAGCCCTGCCGTGTGCCCAGGCAGCTAATAACAGCCACATGTAGGGTATTGCCGTACCCGGGAGAACCCACATTACATCTTATGGTGTGTATATCTCCAGTGGCACATGCTGGGCACACTATATCGGGCACGGACATGCCATATATATATATAGAAAATTGCAAATCTCACTCTGCCCCATCTGCTGCGCATTATCTTTTACACAGTACCTGTGGGGTCAAAAGGCTCACTACACCTCTAGATGAATGTCTTAAGGGGTGTCGTTTTTAAAATGGGGTCACTTCTCAGGGGTTTCAACTGTACTGGTACCTCAGGGGCTTCTGCATACATGACTTAGCACCAGAAAAACTCCAGTAGGCCAAATGGTGGTCCTTTCCTTCTGAGCCCTCCCATGGGCCCAAACGGCAGTTTATCACCACAAATGGGGTATTGCCGCACCAAGGACAAATTGGGCAACAAAATGGGGTATTTTGTTTCCTGTGAAAATAAGAAATTTTGATAAAAAATGACATCTTATTGTTCTACACACAGGTATCCAGGCTACCAGGACTACTATTATGGGTAAGGCTATCTGAGTTATTAATGTTGGGAGTATTTTACTCTAGAAAACACCCTTTGGACACTTCTGTCCTTAACAAAACAGCTCACACTCAAACAACTAACGTTATATACGATAGCACACTGCCCTATTCATATGTCCTTAATATAAGGACTTTAAACACACCATACACTTGGTTTTCCTACTTACCTGTGTTCATATCATATAGAGTCTCTCCACTCATGTACCTTTTTAACATGTATGTTTTTATATGTATTTAATAAAATGTGTTATTCTTTTCATATATACTTGGCTCTATACTCTGTTTCTTGTGTGTGTATAGGGTTTAAGTAGAGTATAACAGAGAGAGTTCCCAGCATTATCATTCCCTTACCCCCCTACAACATTACAAATTATATTCACTTGGGACTGGTGTTGTTTTATTAAATTTCTTTTGATTCTCTTGATTTTTTTTGCTGTTTTTGACATTCCACTATGTTCTGCATAAAGCTTAGTGTCAGCTGTACTGTGACTTCTTTATCTTAACGGAGCCATACCAGGCCCTTATACACCCTATATGCTTCCCCAATAGAATCCATAAAACATAAAAGGGCCGAGCAGTGCTCCGGGGTCTTTTCGCAAATCACTCTAGCTAGAATCGCAAATGAAAACGTTTACCTTATTAACCAATTGGTAAACATTTGCGGAATCAGGAGATAACGCCTTTTCTCCTCCTCCTTCTTTTATGCTCTAGCCCCTCTTCCCCTGATCCAGATAGAACTTCTCCAAGGGAGGAGGGAGAACATCTCCACATACTCATCCTTCCCTATTTGTTTCCTGACCTCCTGCTTAAGATGGGCACCGATCCCTCGAAGCAGACATACACAGCCAAGTTATCCCTGTTTACCTAATTAGGTGTCTCAGTCTGGACTGAGACCGCAACCGCCTCATAACTCACCGGTAGAGGGTTAACAAGGGAAAATGTTTTACAGGACCGCCCACGCGAAAACCTGGGATGGACCCGCACCCTTCACCAGGGAACCGCCTACCATGTTCAGCAGGCACACCACTGAGTCCCTCAGGCATCTGCACACGCCTCCTGCTGTGTTACCCCACAGCCCCTAGCGGCAGGGGACAAACCTGACCTAAACAATAATGGCACCAAGCACCAATAGTGATGCTTTTGAAAAGTATCAAAAAACTTTATTAAATATAGAGGACAAATGAATAAAAAGTGTCACACAATAGATATAGCAACATCTCCGGAGTGAAATACACAGGGTGAACACATGCCCATAACAATACGGATACATCTTATTTATAAAGTGTATAGTGCTAAGCAATATATATGAAATAAGGATATATATACCATATATAATATAAATTGTCTTTACAATACTGCAGGATGGACAAGGACATGGACAAGAAGCTAAATACAAGTAGTGATGGTCCTAGGATTGGTGCAACACATGTTCAAAATAGTACAGCATATGAAATAACATGCCTCAATATATACCCATCTATATGACACAACCGGGATGGCGCCAACCACGACGCACGTTTCGGCACAGCCTTCATCTGGGGGTGACATCATCTCCTAACAGGTATAATATAATAATATATATATTATATAATATATTATTATATTATATAATATAATATAAATTTCGGTATAATAATGATACAACAGTAAACTGGAGATGACCGTCCAACACTGCGAATTTAACCCCTTAATGACAATACGCCTTTTCACGGTGGTCATTAAAGGGGTTCTCTGGAAAAAACTTTATGGTCTCATGTTTACTTGATAAAGTGGTTCTGTTTCCACTAAACGCGTTGTACCTCAAGAGACCCTCTATCTCTCTTTTTTATGTATGTTTTATTATGATCTATTGTTTTAGACAATTAATTATATATATTTTTTTTCTCAAAAAAGTATTGCGCCTGGATGGTGTCTCTTTTTTACAGTGGATCCCACCTGGTTCCCACTGTTTTTATCTACCTGCTCTTACTGAAGATGTCCTCAAAACTGGCTTAATGAGATGGTAGATCGGAGAGTGACTGAGGCAGTGGAGGCAAAACAGGGCGGACCTGTTGCAGGCAGCGGCTAAGGCATCTTGGCCCCCATTGGGGGACCTCTCCAGAACTTCAGTGAAGGACCTGGGCGTGTAGACGAAGCCAAGGCAGACCCAGCAGAACCGGGTTGATGGCTTTAGGCAGGACGAGGAAGTTGATCTGTTCTGAGTGAAGGAGTCCGATTTGTAACGTAAGTGGTTTCATGATAGCCACAATAGGATCGGGCAATGGTAGTCCATTTACAGAAGCAACAGCAAGGGATCTCTCTAGAAGAACTGTGGGTAGATGTAGTCGGTCTACTAAATCCTGCTGGATGAAATCTGCAGCTGCCCTGGAGTCAAAATAGGCAGAGGAGTAGTGTAATGTCTCTCCCGAGATGATGGTCACAGGAATAGATAATTTGGAAGAGGTTTTGATGTTTGGCATCATCCCACCTAGAGTTGCCTCTCTAGGAGCTGGAGTTTCCCGGCTTTTGTGGACATTGGCGCACGAAAGGGCCTTTAAGGCCGCAATACAAACACAGACCTGAAGAGCGTGAGCGCTGTTTCTCCTGCTCGGACAACTTGACTCTGTCTACCTGCATTGGTTCCTCAGGTAGAGCAACAAGAGGGGGCAGTAGTGGTCTCTAGAACGAGGGTGCTAATCTGTGAAAACGTCTCTCCACCGAACCTCCTCATCGCGTTCCTGGATCCTCATGTTGACCCGGGTAGCCAACAGGATATGGGCATCCAAGGTAGGTGGGAGGTCGCGGGCTGCCAGCTCGTCCATGGTGTGTGAGGACAGTCCATGCCATAGGTCGCCACCAATGCTTCATTGTTCCATGCCAACTCTGCTGCCAGGGTACGGAAGGAGATGGCATACTCTCCTGCTGTGGACCCCCTTGCTTGAGGGTTAGCAGAGTGGCTGCTGCTATGGATGTTCGACCCGGCTTCTTGAACACGTCACAAAAAGTCTGTAAGAACAGGGCTAAGTCCGAAAATTTGGGCCCCTGTCATTCCAGGATGGGGTTCGCCCATGCGAGGGACTTGCCAGCGAGGAGGGAAATAATGAACACTACCTTGGCCTCATCAGAGGAGAAATGGTGAGCACGCAGATATAGCGAGGAAAAATAGGCAGTGCAACTGTGGATCCGGAAAACAGACAGTAGGAGTATTAGGCAGTGGAACGGCAGCAGTCTCTGGGGGAGGAACAGGGAGTTGATCCAGTCGGGCGATGATGGAGTTTACAGCCACGAGGAGTTGATCCTGACGTGCATATAGATACAATATATACTATTGGGGTCCACCCCTTAGTAATTGCTGACGTGCATATAGGTCACGCATATCCGTCTGTATGACCTGAACTGTGGTCTTAGGCTGGCCAGCGGGTTCCATGAGCGTACTGTCACAATCTAGGGAACATATGTAGCTGACTTTAGCTTGACTAATAACGCATTAAATACACAGTGGAAAGATCCCTTATCTTGACCTTTTCAATGACTTCTCAATGGTTATTTTTGTGTCATATCACGCTGCAACAAGTTATCAGAGTCAAGTTAAAGATGGCTACATCCGTATGTGGACCCACTAGGCCGTGGGCTCCGACTCAGATAGGGCTAGGTGTGGCAGGTTGCGCCAGACGAAGCGGATGGCACCAGGAATGGTAGATGACACACAGACGTGGCATATCCAGCCGGCGGTACCACACGACTCTGATAAAAGGCAGGCACAGTTAGGAAACAGCAAGGGATACAGGAAATAGGATGCAGGGAACGGGAACTCTGGGATCAAGCAGGAAAATACTAAGGGACCCTTTGCAATACAAACATGGGAAAAGTACAAACAACGCTCAAGCAAGGAGTGGAAGGGCAGAGACCATTTTATAATCCAGGGTGCACTGGGGTGGGATAGAAAACTTTTAGGAAGTGCGCACGCTGGCCCTTTAAGGCACTCCTCGCACACTCCAGGAAGGGAAGGCCGCACCAGCCGTGGTCTCTGGGGAGGTGGCCAGGAAGTTGCGGTCGCGGCCGTTCATCACAGGGTGAGCGACAGAGGTCCGCAGTCATAACACTGAGATTTTTTTTGGTGTTGTATATATGTACTGAGCAGTGGCGTAACTACCGCCGTAGTGGCTGCTACGGGGCCTGCGGCATGAGGGGGCCCGTGTCGCCCGCCGGCACAGGCCCCCACCATGGCCAGAGGCTCCGCTGGCAGCCGCTATGGCTGCTACAGCGGGACGCCACTGAACACTACGGCAGAGCAGGGAGGTATCTCCCCGCTCTGCCATTAACTGGTTCCCGACCGCTGGCTGTATTTTTACGGCCAGCGGTCAGGGTCCTTAAAACCCGAGCCATAGACTTTTTACGACTCCGGTTTTAACTTACTGCCCGCACGATCGGGCTGCTGAATGTCGGGTCTCCGGCTGTCAGTGACTGCCGGGGACCCTGAGGAGAGGATAGAAGCAGCTTTCGCTACCAGCGATCACACATGTATCCCCTATCCTGTGGATAGGGGATACATGTATTTTGTAGGACACACTGTAGGTCGCATTTTTTTGGGAGGGGGGACGCTGTATGGCGTTCCCTACAGGGGGGGGCTGTATGGCGTTCCCTACAGGGGGGGCCTGTATGGCATTCCCTACAGGGGGGGCTCTATGGCGTTCTCTACAGGGGGGGATGTATGGCGTTCCCTACAGGGGGGGGCTGTATGGCGTTCTCTACAGGGGGGGCTGTATGGCGTTCTCTACAGGGGGGGGTTGTATGGCATTCTCTGCAGGGGGACTGTATGGCGTTCTCTACAGGAGGGCTGTATGGCGTTCTCTACAGGGAGGGCTGTATGGCGTTAGCACTGTCCAATAAATATAAAGTAAACAGAAGAAAATACGGTCCAGCAATCCTCATGACAATGCGATGACTTTATTAGAAAAACATTTTATAAACCACACGGCATGTTGAAGTGATGATACAAGACTGCTTACGCGCTTCGAAAGCCAACTACATTCTTCGCAAATGTACGCCATCTCCTCCAAACAGTCAATTACATCAGAAGTCCAGTTCCTTGTGCTGCATGACTCGTGGACGCCCTATCCGTGGCGATATCCGTGTCCTTTCCACTGCTTCTCACTTGAGTCCTGTAGGCACAAAAATCATTCTGCAAGTATCCATTGTCATCCGTGCCTGCAGATTCTGCTTTAATGATGCAACTCACTCAACTCCTTGTCTATTTCATCGTTTACTGATGCCTCTTTTAGATGCGACAGATGTATTTTTTTTATACTTACCAGCCTGCTTCACAGGCACCATCCCTTTTTATTGGCACCTGATCAATAAGGGGGTCCTGCTCCACCACCATAACACTGCAATACTAAACAAAATCTTCCATAGACATCACAAAAACTAGACAAGCCTTTCCTCCCTTATGTTTCCCAACATTTCCTGGGACAAGTGTGTGTAGGTAGAAATCAACAAACATGTTTCCTGGCCCCAAACTTTACCCCCTCTTTCCAGTAAAGGATTGGCTTTCGGTATCACGCCTCCTCGCTTTTACCTTTTTACTTTATCCTGCGTAAACATTTTTTTCAGCATCTTAAACGTCTTGCCCATTAGCCCATCTATCCCCAACATCAGACCACTTATTATCATCTGACAGATCAGAATCAGACTCAACCAGCTACTGTTGCCTTCTTCTGCTTCTCTTTACATCCAGATGCGCTGCTCCTGTAATTCCAAACATTGTGCCAGTACCCCGTGTTCTAAACATTTTGGCAACCCCAAGGTGTCCCTCTCCCATGTTGAGATTATGAGGCTCTACTGGGATATTGCTGCCTTCATCGACCCTGGATCCCTGCGCAAGGATCCTGGCACTTGGCCCATCATCGTGCCATGTTCCCTCAAATTTTTGCTAGAATGATACCATTGAGGATACCTGCCTTGCTTCCTTGATGCCATTTGCTCCAAACAATCCAGTACACCCCAAGTCCAGGTCCTTGTGCTGCATGACTTGTGGGGGCTCTATACGTGGCAATATCCTGGCACCTTCCATTGCTTTCCGCTTGAGTGCTGTAAATATAAAAACATTCTGCCAGTGTCCATTATCACCTATGCCTGCAGATTATGACTGTGTAATGAAACTCACTTAAGTCCTTGTCTATTGCATCCAGGCCTTGACACATCGCAAATGTTCTTGGCAGACCAAAGCTGTCTAAAATCCCCCTACACTCCCTCACCCAATTACCTTACACCTACGTTCAGTCCCAAACCGAGCCATGTGGCCAGCATTTTGGACAAAGATACCCCTAACTTACATTATGCCTATTCCTACCAACTATCCGAGGTTCCCCACTACTACGCCTTTCTTGGCATTTTGCCCACTCATTACTTTTTCAATGTACAGAGCTACTGGTGGATACTGTATATAGTAACTAATGATGGACATACCGCATATAGATGAAATATTACTTCAGAGAGTCCCCCTGGCAGCAGGCAGCCGATCTCAAGAAATTCTGGAACAAAAAGTATAAACTGTGAAGATATTATGACGTGCGCTTAGTATGGTTCATCATATCAACAAATATATGTTCAGCCTATTGAAAACATCAGGGAGATTGTTCCCACAGTCTTGTCATGTGTCTCTATAGGAACATTCTGGATGACATCAAATTATAGAATTTCTATAGGTTGTTATTTGCTATAATACTTACATATATACAGTGGATCTTCTAGCATGTCGGCTGTCACTGGTGCCACATATTCAGATGTTATAAATGTCTGTAAAATACATAATGGGTTTAATGCACATACATAAAATAACCCCATATCTATAATGAATAATAATATATTTACTTTCACACATTTCATTTTCTATCACAGGGCGAGTCCAATGCCCCTCTGCCACACAAATAACACCAGCAGTATAATGGCACATAATAGTTGGAGGACCCTGGTATAGATTTTGTATCAGGGACCAGGAGCTTATTGTTATTCTTCTATATAATCTTATCCTTAATGGAAAACTGCAAATTTGTCTTTTGTGGAGTCTTTTGGACTGGAGTAGAGAGAGTAGAAAATGGTAAATTGGATTTCTGGATTCAACAGACAAAATAATTATTAAAGGGGTTTTCTGACAGTTTCATAAACCTTAGTCTAAGCCGCATATGGCTAAAAATAACAAATTGTCCCTACTCATTTTTTAAATTCCCTGTGGCTCCTGCGCTGGTGGTTCTGTTGTCTTTAGTTGCTAGGCCACAGCGGTCATGGCCGTGTGGATGGCATGTCACGTGGCAGCTATTGTGTCACATCCAGGGCCGGCCTTAGGTTTATTGGTGGCATGTGCAGTATCTGTGACGTCCTCCCCCTTATGATGCACCATGTAGTGTCCAAATAATTTAATCATACAGTGCCCAAATAACATCACCCAGTCAATAAACCAGGGGTATCTTTCTGTTTTTTTTATATTATAGGTTTGGGCCCTAAATGCCGGATCGGCAGTGTAAGTTGAGGGTGCCCAGGCCATCTATGGTGGTAGTGCCCTCTTCAGTATTGACCAGTAATACACACTATGTGATCATTTAGAGATGCAGTTAATAAAATACACTGACCTTGGACTCTCCTACTGAATACATCCGACTGAATGTAGAACGTTATGTGATGTGAGGTGGAGGGCTCTGCTTAATCTTTGATCTGCCCTCCTGGGACGTGTGGTTATCATTAACTCTTATGAGGAATTAATTCTAGGAGAAAGAAAGACAATGTATTAGGACAAATCTCAATCTATGGCAACATTTCTATCTAGAACAGAGTCCAGTCCCCAACCAGTGTAAAATTACCAAAGGGGTAATACATAGGATGACCGGCTGGGGTCCAGGGATTTGGGGCGGCCCACAGCTCTGGGGCTCCATACGCCCCTGAAATTGGACAAACAATAACGGCCCAGGGAGGAAGCGAAATGTCTGACCCGGTTGGTCGTCTATTAGGTGAGTATAATTTTTTATTTTATAGGAGCAAAGGGGGCACTATTAATATGGGGGATAAAAGGACTGAGTCGGGGCTTAGAAAAGGGGGCTTCATTACTGTGGGGCCATACAAAAGGGGCATTCTGACCTAGGACATACAAAAAGTGTCATTCTAGCTGTGGAGGGTATTGGTGGATACTGCATATAGTAACTAATAAGAGACGCACCTTGCATAGATGAAATATTGCTTCAGAGAGTCCCCCTGGCAGCAGGCAGCCGATCTTAAGGTGTTCTGGAAAAAACAATAATTGTGTAGTTTTATTTCTCCAGACAGACGTGTGCTCAGTATAGACCACGTAACAATGAAGGAAATGTACATTAGGGCTCATGTACACAGCAACTTCATGTGGACGGACCTGTATGGTGGCGCACAAACTGCAGTACTGGTAATGTAGACACTCTGTGTGCGCTGTGTGCTCCCCCATAAGCCAAATGTGTATTAGGAAATTACATAAATAACAAGTCCCTTATATATTACTAATACCATAATATCTTCTTTATGGAGCATTTCTATAATAATAATAATATAAAGCTGCAGCAAAATTCCCAGCGTTTACTTTTGCTACATGTGGATGAGTTTTTGAGACTGTAACTATTCACCTGTAACACTTGTGAATTTTGCCAAGCAGCAAATCTGCAGCGTCTGAATTCAGCTTTATGGCGTAGAATATAGTACTCAAATACTGCAATCATACAGTGCCCAAATAACACTGCCAGACAAGTATTGTCTGCCACACTGTAATGTAATCCATTATCAAGGAATTGTATCTGCATCCTGAGCAGTGCCCTTTACTTTTTTTACATGAAGAGTGGGATTGAGTGTTCAAGCAATGGGTGCCCCAGACATCAAGACCAGTGGCGCCCCATTCATTAGTGACAGGTGATGCACCCAGTGTAACCACGCAGGTCGCACACCCCAAAGACAGGCCCTGGATGAACAACATTGGGGAATTTGTTCCCACAGTCTTGTCATGTGTCTCTATAGGAACATTCTGGATGACATCAGATTATAGAATTGCTATAGGTTGTCATTTGCTATAATACTTACATATATACAGTGTATGTCCTAGCATGTCGGCTGTCACTGGTGCCACATATTCAGATGTCATAAATGTCTGTAAAATACATAATGGAATAAACATAAAATAACCCCATATCTAGAATGAATAATAATATATTTGCTTTCACACATTTCATTTTCTATCACAGGACGAGTCAGACATTGAAAACATTTTGTAATGTTAGTGTAAACCCAGGGAACATAACTATAGGGGTGAAGAGGTTGCAGTCACACCCAGGCCCAGGTGTCCATGACTGACATTAGGGGGGGTCACAATGTGGGCAATTTACAAATGCCAATCCCCAATGCCCCCATCTCCTAGAGGAATCCCGATTTTCGCTGCTAGAAACGCGATGTCAGTGAGAGAAGCACCCAGGCAGAAAGGCAGCTGCTGAGTTGCCCGGCCGCTTCTAAAACACAAGCAGTGGAAGGGAGCCAGCGCAGCGCCCCGTTCCACATGCTGGAGGGATGCGCCCTATGTAATGGCACAGGTCGCACACCCCTAAGGCCGGCCCTGGCTACTGCTGAGCCTTATTAGGATAATATACGGTAGCTTTTTAAGACTATTTAATTAAATTAAATTAAACATCATATTGAAAACGATTGAGAAGTCACATTCCACATTACTGACAGCTGCAATTCTCAGACAATGGTAAGGGTATGTTCACACACTTAACTAAAAAACGTCTCTAAAATACAGAGCTCTTTTCAAGGGAAAACAGCCTCTGATTTTCAGCCATTTTTTAAAACACAAACATTTTTTGAGGCATTTTTACCAACGTTCTTGGAGCTGTTTTTCTATTGAGACATTGAAAAACGGCTCCAAAAACGGCCGAAGGAGTGAAATGCACTTCTTTTTACAGGGTGTTTTTTATGCGCCGCTTTATCAAACGCCCATGTAAAATGCACCATCGGAAAAAAAAAAACAGTTTTTCCCATTGAAATCAATGGGCAGTTGTTTGGAGGCGTCCAGCCTCCGTATTTTCGGCTGTTTTTCGGGGTGTTTACGGCCAGGAAAACGGCTGAAAATAGGCTGTGTGAACATACTCTGTTGTACTGAGTTGTAACTTTAATGAGAAAATATGAAACATTGAAATCTGAATGTAAAATGTTCAGTTGTTACTTGCATTAATAGAAACATTTTACTGGAACTTGAACTGTTTGTCTAAAAAAAAAAAACAACCCCCGACAATCACCAGAAAAAAATACTTCTACAATCATATAGTTGTGGTGAGGTGTTGGTGTGGTTAGAAATTGCTGCAGTAATGTCCAGTGTGAATCTGGCCTTATATGAGAATTCTAGAGCGTATATATTTCATGTGTCCAGTAACATGTAGAATTAATGATAAAATGCTGCATCTTACCTGTCAATCACACAGTCAATCACAGTCCCGGTCCAGACGTCATTGGCAGAAATTGTAAAAAATATGTAATCCAGCTGCACATAGAACCTAATGGCTAGTACTGTCTATGACATCATCAGTGACATCATAAGCGGCTGCAGTATCTGTTACATCATCTAATTATCTCCTACTGCCTGGATAGACTGTCTGTGCATACACTGGATATAGGCGTTACATGGGACTGCTGTTTATAAACATGGAAGAAAGATAAGTGTGTGGTTATAGGGGCTACGACTAAGAACATGTAATGTATGAAACGTGTAATCTGTTACTAGATGGATTTTATACTGTAATACAGATGTAGCCATCTTTAACTTGACTCTGATAACTTGTTGCAGCGTGATACTTTCTTGATCCCGCAGCACTCCGTGTTTCAAGTGTGCGTGAGTAGGCTTCCACGCCAATGTGTAAAAAATGGGAACTCAGCACTCCAAGGTATTATGCAATAAGTGATATTTGATTTCACATATAGCGAAAAGTAGTAATCCAAAAATAATGGCGCCATTACCCAACAGCGACCGAGGTCACAAGCGCCGCATATCCGTGTCTAAAGAAGGTTGAATGTATAGACCGAAACGTTAAAAACCTAATTTTGGATTACTACTTTTCGCTATATGTGAAATAAAATATCATTTGTTGCAGCGTGATATCACACAACAAAAGCCATTGAAAAAGTCAAGATAAGGGATTGTTTATTTAATGCGTTAAAAGTCAAGGTAAAGACGGCAACATCTGAACTAATAAAGGATACATTTTATTGAATTTCGTTTTAGGCTAAATTCACACAACAGTAAAAAACGTCCGCTTTCAGAACAATGATGTTGTATGGGTATATTCACACGGCCTTTTTTTAACCACCCGTGAATATTGGCCGTCAAAAAATAGAACATGTCCTATTTTTGGCCGCTTTCACGGCCAGACGGCCCCCATAGAAGTCAATGGATCAATTTTTAACGGCCGTCAATACATGTAACAGCCGTTAAAAACAGCTCTGTGATTTGGGGAATCAAGAGCCAAGGGAACTATTGGCTCCCTTGCTGGTAATCGGCGGCGCAATGACACATACTCACCGATGCAGCGCCGTCCTCTACAGGTGTGGTCTCTAGTCTCATGGGTTCTGCGAAGGTGACGAGATGACGTCCTCGCGTCGCCTTCGCAGAACCAGTGAGACTAGAGATCACTCGTGACGTGGACGGTCATGCATCGGTGAGTATGTAGGGCATTCAGGCGGACAAAAATTACGGATATTGTTGCGCTCACTACTATGGTAGCATGGCGCTAGTACAGGGGACATTGTTGTCTACTGTAGCAAATTTTTCGGCACGGTCCTGAATTTACAGAGAGAGTCCCGGAAGATTACCACAGGGAGGGGGGGGGTGTGGTGCTTTCTCCGGAGAGGTGTCTGTGTCAAAATCTACAGGGGGGCTGTGTGCCATCGTCTACAGGGGGCTGTGTGCCATCGTCTACAAGGGGGCTGTGTGCCATCATCTACATGGGGCGGTGTGCCATCATCTACAGGGGGGCTGTGTGCCATCATATACAGGGGGGCTGTGTGACATCATCTACAGGGAGGCTGTGAGCCATCATCTACAGGGGGTCTGTGTGCCATCATCTACAGGGGGTCCGTGTGCCATCATCTACAGGGGGGCTGTGTGGCATCATCTACAGGGGGGCTGTGAAACAATCATGACAATGACCTTTGATTGGGTGTTTTCAGGGGGTTGGGACAAAAGAAGCCAGACAAATGAAATTCATCTGTTTTTTTATCGGCTATGAAAAACGGATGCAAAATGGATGTCAAACGGCCATTAAAAACGGACAGACGGACTGGAAGTGTATAAAAATTTGCAGACACAATGATGCAAAACGGCCATGAAAAACTGACAGTTGATCAGTTTTTAATGGCCATTTTTTTTCACTGTTGTGTGAATGTAGCCTAAGTTCTGGATCGTCTCCATTTTAATGGATAAAGTTACCGGACAATTATCCGCCCACCGAGAGTTTATTGGACACATGGACGGCCTGGTGAGCAGATGAACTTCTTGTTTCTTTGTTTGGAGTCATGTACAGATATAGCAATCCTTATCCTGACTCTGATAACTTGCTGCAGCGTGATAATTTATCACTTAAGTCACTGAAAACCATTGAAAAAGTGAAATTAAAGTTTCTTGACACTGTGTATTCAATGTATTTAACCCCTTCGAGCTCAGCAACGTAATATTCCGTCGCGCTGACCGCCCCGTTCGCGCTCAACGACGCAATATTATGTCGCAGGGAAAATGCATCGCCATTTTCCACCGGCGCGTGCACGAGCTGTGACAGCTGCTGTTTCCGACAGCAGGCTATCACAGCTCAATACGCCGGGACCTATTGCGATGGTCCCGCCTCCACAATCGCCACTATTGGTCAGTCAGTGAGTAACTGTCCAATAGTGGCGATCGGTCTCTTCACTTCCTCTCCCTGACATCACATCCTGCCGCACCCGCCCTGAGATGGAGATAGCGAGGCGTTCAGAGCGGTTGTGAGTAGAGGGAGAGGAGAAAAAGAGTGAAAAAAAGACAACTTTTTTCTGCTTCCCACCTCCCCAATCCACTACCCAGTCCTTTACCCTTCCTCCTTGTGTTCCCCCCACATTTTTGGTCAGTGATCTCCTATCACTGACCACTTCTTAGTCTTCAGGACCAATTTCTTGGTCCCTGGGGATTATTTTTTTCTTTATAAAACATATAAAATAAAAAAATATATATTAAAAAAAAAAAACGAAAAAAACCCCTGTTAATTTAGACAATTTATCTAGTTAGTTTAGTATTAGTGTTAGTTAGTGTCAGGGAACCGTCAAAAAGCATAGTTAGGTATAGCGTCAGGAATCCATCACCATAGTTAGATCTAGCGTTAGGGGTCCATCACAGTAGTTAGGTTTAGCGTCAGGGAAGCTCGGAATAATCTAGATAGGTTTAGTGTCAGGCACCCATCACCGTAGTTAGGTTTAGTGTTAGGGAAGCTCAGAATAATCTAGTTAGGTTTAGTGTCAGAGAATAGTCGCCGTAGTTAGATTTAGTCTCATGGAAGTTCAAATAAAATCTAGTTAGGTTTAGTGTTAGGAACCCCCTTTGTTAGGTTTAGTCTCAGGGAAGCCCACTCGTTCTATAAAAACACCAATTTTTTGAGCTGGTTTAGATAGCAGCCTATTGCTCCTAGTTAGGAAAGCAATCAAACATGTCCCAACGGACATTTAGTGCCGAAGAGGCATATTCATTTCTTGCCTCCGACACAGAGTCGTCGGATGGTGAGACTCTGTTTTATTTATCCACCTCCTCATCCAGTGATGAAGAAGAGGAACCTCCTAGGAGATGCCCCTTGACCACCAGTGCAGTTGAAGCCCCCGAGCGAAATGACCCCGCCGCAGTTCAAGCCCCCATTTGGACCCCCACACCAGACATTTATGAGCCCAAAATCCCAGAGTTAAAATTTAATACGGCAGGGCTCAGTGAAATGGGCTTTTTCAAGTTCTTCTTCACTGATGACTTTATAGATCTTATGGTCTCCCAGACAAATTTATATGTCCAACAGTATATTACTAAGAACCCTACATCATTTTATGCCCAATCCTACAGGTGGACCCCTGTAGATGTAGCAGAGTTGGGCAAGTTCTGGGGACTTCACTTGAACATGGGGCTTCTGAAAAAGCCATCCATTAGGACCTACTGGAGCATGGACATCTTATACCATACCCCCAATGTACCATATGGCCATGTCCAGGATGCATTATGAGGCAATATTTTGCTTCTTAAATTATAAGGATAATGAGCAGTGCCCACCCCGATATGACCCCATGTCACGAAGCGGGTTAGTGGACCCACTAGGCCGTACCGCCGCAGCGGGGAGGCAGCTGGCCAAACAGGACACCCCAGAAATACAATGTCCCGCACAAGGGTACCTGAATAGTCCAGATGGTGGCCGCAGCTCTGGCACAGATGAGATGGGTGCAGCAGATGGCGCCAAACGTGGCGGATGACACAGGAGCCGCAAGTTCCTCCAGACGTGGCGGATTCCTCCAGACGTGGCAGACTCCTCCAGACGTGGCAGATGACACAGGACGTGGCGGATTCCTCCAGACGTGGCAGATTCCTCTGGACGTGGCAGATGACACAGGACGTGGCAGATTCCTCTGGACGTGGCAGATGACACAGGACGTGGCAGATTCCTCTGGACGTGGCAGATGACACAGGACGTGGCACATTCCTCTGGACGTGGCACCGCTAGATACTAGGGCAAAGCACGGGAAACAGGAACGGGGAACAAGGTACGGGTAACAACAGGAACGGGAAACACTAAGGGACCATTTGCAAGACAGACTGGGAAAACTAACAACGCTCAGGCATCGAACTAGGGGGCTGGACCCCTCTTATAGCCCAGGGTACTCACGGGTCAAAGGTCGTTCAAGATGTCCGGTGCGCGCGCTGCCCCTTTAAGAGCGGGGACGAGCGAAGGTGAGTGGATGCAAGCGCTGGCGTCTCCTGAGGAGGAGGCTGGGGCCAGCGCTTGCCGACTCGTGGCTGCGGGTGTCAGCGGGAGGTTGGAGCTGACAGCCCGCAGCCACGGACGTTACAGTATCCCCCCTCTTACGCCCCCTCTTCTTGGGACCGGAGCAAGAGAGAAACTTCTTTAGAAGAGTAGGGGCATTGAGGTTCTCCTCTGGCTCCCAGGACCTCTCTTCGGGACCAAACCCCCTCCAATCCACCAAATACAAGGTCTTTCCTCTCTTGGTGTCCAAGATCTCCTTTACCTCAAAGATGTCCGAGGAGCCGCTGGGAGCAACCGCAGGGCTGGGAGTCTTGGAATAGCGGTTTAAGATCACAGGCTTCAGGAGGGAGACGTGGAAGGAGTTGGGAATCCTGAGGGTAGGAGGCAGCCGAAGCTTGTAGGCGACAGGGTTGATCTGCTGCAGGACCTCGAATGGTCCAAGAAACCTGGGAGCGAATTTGTATGAAGGCACCTTCAAGCGAATGTTCCGAGAGGACAGCCAGACTTTAGTCCCCGGAAGATACTGAGGCGGCTCTTTTCTCTTAATATATGCCTTTCGCTTCATGCGATCTACTGCCAGCAAAATAGAGGACCGGGTCTGTTGCCAGATTTGCAGGAAGTCCCCATATGCAGAGTCAACAGCGGGAACCTGAGATGAAGTCGACACAGGGAGAGGAACTCTGGGATGTTGACTGTACACGATGTGAAACGGTGTGGAAGTGGTGGACTCACTTGTGTGGCTGTTGTAAGAAAATTCGGCCCATGGTAGAAGCTGTACCCAGTTATCGTGCTGTGAAGAGATGAAATGGCAGAGATAATTTTCCATGATCTGGTTGATCCTCTCAACTTGCCCATTGGATTGAGGGTGAAAGGCAGAGGAAAAGTCCAATCTCACATCCAGGAGTTTACAGAGGGCTCTCCAGAACTTGGAGGTAAACTGAACCCCCCGGTCGGACACAATGTGAAGAGGCAAGCCATGCAAGCGGAAGATGTGCTGAATGAAGAGACTTGCCAGACGAGGAGCAGAAGGTAGGCCGGTCAGCGGGATAAAATGAGACATCTTAGAGAACCGGTCCACCACCACCCAGACAGTGTTACATCCTGCTGAGGGGGGAAGGTCAGTGACGAAGTCCATCGCAATGTGCTGCCAGGGGGCATTGGGTACAGGCAGAGGTTGAAGCAGGCCGGCAGGCTTGGAGTGAGTCACTTTGTTAGAGGCACACACCGTGCAAGCAGAGACAAAGTCCAGAACATCCTTAGGCAGCGTGGACCACCAAAAGTGACGAGCAATTAGGTCTCTGGTTTTACGGACACCGGCGTGCCCAGCAAGTTTCGAACTATGTCCCCAGCGGAGAATTCTACTCCTGTCCGCCAACCGAACAAAAGTCCTCCCAGGAGGGATGTCTCTAACCTGCAGAGGATTAGCAGAGACGATGCAGGACGGGTCTATGATGGTCTGGAGGGACTCCACCGTGTCTTCCGTCTCAAACGATCTGGACAGGGCATCGGCCCTCACATTCTTGTCCGCGGGACGGTAGTGGAGCGCAAACAGAAAACGGGTGAAGAACAGCGACCACCTGGCTTGATGAGGATTAAGTCTTTGAGCGGACTGAAGGTAAGTGAGGTTCTTGTGGTCGGTAAAGATCAGGATGGGGTGAGCAGCACCCTCCAGAAGATGTCTCCACTCCTCCAGAGCCAATTTGATGGCCAGCAGCTCCCGATCTCCAATGGAGTAATTGCGCTCAGCAGAGGAAAACAGTCTAGAGTAGTAGCCACACACTACAGCCTTTCCTTTGGAGCTCCTCTGGAACAGAAGTGCGCCTGCACCAACAGAGGAAGCGTCCACTTTCAGTGAGAACTGCCGAGATACGTCAGGATGATGGAGGATCGAGGCTGAAGTGAAGGCACTCTTCAGGCTATTAAATGCAGACTCTGCCTCTGGAGTCCACACTTTGGCGTTCACACCCTTCTTGGTAAGGGTCGAGATGGGAGACGTCAGAGAAGAGAAGTTAGGAATAAACTGCCGGTAGAAATTGGCGAATCCCAGGAACCGCTGTATGGCCCTTAAGCCTTGGGGACGTGGCCACTCCAGGACAGCCTTCACTTTCTCAGGATCCATCTTGAGGCCTTGATCCGAGATGATGTAGCCCAGGAAGGGCAGAGAACTCTTCTCAAAGACGCACTTCTCCAGCTTGGCGTATAAATGATTCTCCCTCAATCGTAGTAGAACCTGACGAACATGCCTTCGATGAGTCGTTTGATCTGGGGAGAAAATTAAAATATCATCGAGATAAAAAACAACACAGACATAGAGTAGATCTCGGAAGATGTCGTTAACGAACTCCTGAAACACTGCGGGAGCGTTACACAGTCCGAAGGGCATCACCAGGTATTCGTAGTGCCCGTCCCGGGTGTTAAATGCCGTCTTCCATTCGTCACGCCGGCGAATCCGGACTAGATTGTAAGCCCCACGCAGGTCTAGCTTAGAAAAAATGTTGGCCCCTCGTATGCGATCAAATAGCTCAGAGATGAGTGGCAACGGGTATTTGTTCTTGACTGTGATTAGGTTGAGGCCCCTGTAGTCAATGCAGGGACGAAGGGATACATCCTTCTTTTTAACGAAGAAGAATCCAGCCCCGGCCAGGGAGGAAGATTTTCGTATAAAACCCCTCTCCAGATTCTCCTTTATATAGGCCGACATGGATAGAGACTCAGGCAGGGAGAGAGGATATACCCGTTCACGGGGAAGAGAGGCATTAGGAACCAGTTCAATGGGGCAGTCATAGGTGCGATGTGGAGGCAGCGTCTCAGCCTCCTTTTTGCTGAAAACATCTGCATACTGAGCAAAATGGGGAGGCAGTCCCGACAGCGACTGAGGCAGAGAAGGCTTGACAGGATGGATCTGCAGCAGACAACGACCATGGCACTTGGAGCCCCATTGGAGAACCTCTCCAGAATTCCAGTCCAGGACTGGGGCATTTAGTCGAAGCCAAGGCAGGCCCAGCAGAACAGGATTGATGGCTTTGGGCAAAACCAGGAACGAAATAAATTCAGAATGAAGTACTCCAACCTGGAGCTTCAACGGCTTGGTTCTAGAGGTAATGGGATCAGGCAGAGGCAGTCCATTAACTGAGGCAACAGCCAAAGATGTCTCCAGGGGAACTGTGGGCAGCTGAAGATGATCCACAAGCTCTTTCTGGATGAAATTTGCAGCAGAGCCAGAGTCAAGATATGCAGAGACTTGATGCGTCCTGTCGCCGGATACCAGGGTCACAGGAATAGTCAGTTTGGAAGCGAATCCTCTGTTAGATTCTGTTCCACCTAGTGTTGTCTCTCCAACCAATCCCAGGCAATGGGGTCTCTCCGGCCTCTGGGGGCACAGACGCACAACATGGCCTCCATGGCCGCAATACAAACAAAGTCCAGAAGTGCGTCTGCGTTGTCTCTCCTGGGTAGACAATTTAACATAATTACTCTGCATCGGGTCCTCTGGTGGGACGACTGAGGAGGATTGCGGGACAGCAGAATCCAGCCTGGGAATTTCTCTCCCCCGGAGAACCTCTTGGGAACGTTCCCGGATCCTCATGTCGACACGTGAGGCGAGTAGGATAAGATCGTCCAAGGTAGATGGCAGAATTGCGAGCAGCCAGCTCGTCCTTGATCCCTGAAGACAGTCCCTGCCAGAATGTAGCCACTAAAGCCTCGTTGTTCCAGGTCAATTCAGCAGCCAGGATACGGAACTGAATGGCATACTCGCCCACGGAGAGGTCTCACTGGTGTAGGGTCAGCAAGGATGCAGCAGCCGAAGAAACTCTCCCAGGTTCCTCAAAGATCGAGCGGAAGGTCTGTAAGAAGCACTGCAAGTCCCGGGTCTCTGGTCCCTGATGTTCCCACAGAGGATTGGCCCATGCCACGGCTTTGCCGGTAAGGAGAGAGATGATAAAGGCGATCCTGACGTCATCCGAACAGAAGGACCTGGCATGTAGTCTGAAATGGATCAGGCACTGATTAAAAATCCCCTGCAGGACCTCGGATCTCCGTCATAGCGTGGATGTAGCGGCAAGAAACACAGGGGGTTGGTACCAGTACAGAAAGGAAGTGTAGCAGGCGGAACCGCAGGAACGGGTGCGTTGATGACTGTGGACGGAGCAAGCAGCCGATGGGCTATGGCGTTCACCGACAGGGGGAGCTGGTCTTGTCGTGACTGGAGATCCTCCATCTCAGCCAGCATGGCTTGTGTAGACAACGTCGCAGGTTGACCAGCGGGGTCCATGGCCTGAGCGTACTGTCACGAAGCGGGTTAGTGGACCCACTAGGCCGTACCGCCGCAGCGGAGAGGCAGCTGGCCAAACAGGACACCCCAGAAATACAATGTCCCGCACAAGGGTACCTGAATAGTCCAGATGGTGGCCGCAGCTCTGGCACAGATGAGATGGGTGAAGCAGATGGCGCCAAACGTGGCGGATGACACAGGAGCCGCAAGTTCCTCCAGACGTGGCGGATTCCTCCAGACGTGGCAGACTCCTCCAGACGTGGCAGATGACACAGAACGTAGCGGATTCCTCCAGACGTGGCAGATTCCTCTGGACGTGGCAGATGACACAGGACGTGGCAGATTCCTCTGGACGTGGCAGATGACACAGGACGTGGCAGATGACACAGGACGTGGCAGATGACACAGGACGTGGCAGATTCCTCTGGACGTGGCATGACTAGATACTAGGGCAAAGCACGGGAAACAGGAACGGGGAACAAGGTACGGGTAACAACAGGAACGGGAAACACTAAGGGACCATTTGCAAGACAGACTGGGAAAACTAACAACGCTCAGGCATTGAAACTAGGGGGCTGGACCCCTCTTATAGCCCAGGGTACTCACGGGTCAAAGGTCGTTCAAGATGTCCAGTGCGCGCGCTGCCCCTTTAAGAGCGGGGACGAGCGTGCGCGCGCACCCTGCGGGTTCCGGCGAAGGTGAGTGGATGCAAGCGCTGGCATCTCCTGAGGAGGAGGCTGGGGCCAGCGCTTGCCGACTCGTGGCTGCGGCTGTCAGCGGGAGGCTGGAGCTGACAGCCCGCAGCCACGGACGTTACACCCCAGTTTTGACCGTTTGTACAAACTGAGACCCCTATTAGACCATTTCAGTGCTCGGTTTGCCCAAGCATACACCCCCGAGAAGTGTATTTCTATTGATGAGTCCCTGGTACATTTTAAAGGGAGGCTTCAATTCCGCCAGTACCTGCCGAGTAAGAGGGCAAGGTATGGCGTAAAGATGTATAAGCTGTGCAAGAGTGCATCAGGGTATACCTACAAATTTAGGATGTATGAAGGGAAGGACAGCAGTATTCAGCCCCCAGAATGCCCCCCCTTACTGGGAATTAATGCAAAAATTGTGTGGGATTTGGTGCACCCACTGCTGGACCAGGGTTACCACCTCTACTTGGATAATTTTTATACCAGCGTCCCACTCTTCAAGTGCCTCACTTCCAGAAGTCCTGCGGCATGCGGCACTGCTAGAAAAAATCTGAGAGGCCTCCCTAAGATTCTGCTTGGGCAAACACTCAGAAGGGGTGAGAGCAGGGCACAATCTAGCAGCAACATATTGTGTGTCAAGTACAAGGACAAGAGAGATGTCCTTGTATTAACAACAATACATGGCCACACCAGTACCCATGTACCTGTACGAGGTACCAGTATAGAGACCCCCAAACCAGACTGCATCCTGGACTACAATAGGTACATGAGAGGGGTTGACTTGTCAGATCAAGTCCTTAAGCCCTACAGCGCCATGCGGAAATCGAGGGTGTGGTATAAGAAGCTGGCCGTGCACATCATACAGTTGGCATTGTACAATGCGTATGTGCTACGTCGATGTGCAGGCCAGACGGGAACTTTCCTGGAATTTCAAGAGGTGATTATCAAGAACCTAATCTTTAGTACCAAGAATAGGGAGCATCCAGTACTTCCGGAAGCGAGGCCACACGCATCGTACCAGGGCAACACTTTCCAGGAGAAGTTCCCCAAACTGGCAAGAAGGGAAAAAGTCAAAAGAGGTGCAGAGTCTGCTCAAAGAGGGGGATAAGGAGGTAAACAATATACGAATGCGACACGTGTCCCGAAAAACCAGGGCTCTGTATGAAAGATTGTTTTCGAATTTATCATACATCCCTTAATTTTTAATTTACCCTGATACACTCCGCACAGCCTATGCCCCTCATCTTTCCCTTCTGAGCCCTGCCGTGTGCCCAGGCAGCTAATAACAGCCACATGTAGGGTATTGCCGTACCCGGGAGAACCCACATTACATCTTATGGTGTGTATATCTCCAGTGGCACATGCTGGGCACACTATATTGGGCACGGACATGCCATATTTATATAGAAAATTGCAAATCTCACTCTGCCCCATCTGCTGCGCATTATCTTTTACACAGTACCTGTGGGGTCAAAAGGCTCACTACACCTCTAGATGAATGTCTTAAGGGGTGTAGTTTTTAAAATGGGGTCACTTCTCAGTGTTTCCAACTGTACTGGTACCTCAGGGGCTTCTGCATACATGACTTAGCACCAGAAAAACTCCAGTAGGCCAAATGGTGGTCCTTTCCTTCTGAGCCCTCCCATGGGCCCAAACGGCAGTTTATCACCACAAATGGGGTATTGCCGCACCAAGGACAAATTGGGCAACAAAATGGGGTATTTTGTTTCCTGTGAAAATAAGAAATTTTGATAAAAAATGACATCTTATTGTTCTACACACAGGTATCCAGGCTACCAGGACTACTATTATGGGTAAGGCTATCTGAGTTATTAATGTTGGGAGTATTTTACTCTAGAAAACACCCTTTGGACACTTCTGTCCTTAACAAAACAGCTCACACTCAAACAACTAACGTTATATACGATAGCACACTGCCCTATTCATATGTCCTTAATATAAGGACTTTAAACACACCATACACTTGGTTTTCCTACTTACCTGTGTTCATATCATATAGAGTCTCTCCACTCATGTACCTTTTTAACATGTATGTTTTTATATGTATTTAATAAAATTTGTTATTCTTTTCATATACACTTGGCTCTATACTCTGTTTCTTGTGTGTGTATAGGGTTTAAGTAGAGTATAACAGAGAGAGTTCCCAGCATTATCATTCCCTTACCCCCCTACAACATTACGAATTATATTCACTTGGGACTGGTGTTGTTTTATTACATTTCTTTTGATTCTCTTGATTTTTTTTGCTGTTTTTGACATTCCATTATGTTCTGCATAAAGCTTAGTGTCAGCTGTACTGTGACTTCTTTATCATAACGGAGCCATACCAGGCCCTTATACACCCTATATGCTTCCCCAATAGAATCCATAAAACATAAAAGGGCCGAGCAGTGCTCCGGGGTCTTTTCGCAAATCACTCTAGCTAGAATCGAAATGAAAACGTTCACCATATTAACCTATTGGTAAACATTTGCGGAATCAGGAGATAACGCCTTTTCTCCTCCTCCTTCTTTTATGCTCTAACCCCTCTTCCCCTGATCCAGATAGAACTTCTCCTATTTGTTTCCTGACCTCCTGCTTAAGATGGGCACCGATCCCTCGAAGCAGACATACACAGCCAAGTTATCCCTGTTTACCTAATTAGGTGTCTCAGTCTGGACTGAGACCGCAACCACCTCATAACTCACCGGAAGAGGGTTAACAAGGGAAAATGTTTTACAGGACCGCCCACGCGAAAACCTGGGATGGACCCGCACCCTTCACCAGGGAACCGCCCACCATGTTCAGCAGGCACACCACTGAGTCCCTCAGGCATCTGCACACGCCTCCTGCTGTGTTACCCCACAGCCCCTAGCGGCAGGGGGCAAACCTGACCTAAACAATAATGGCACCAAGCACCAATAGTGATGCTTTTGAAAAATATCAAAAAACGTTATTAAATATAGAGGACAAATGAATAAAAAGTGTCACACAATAGATATAGCAACATCTCCGGAGTGAAATACACAGGGTGAACACATGCCCATAACAATACGGATACATCTTATTTATAAAGTGTATAGTGCTAAGCAATATATGAAATAAGGATATATATACCATATATAATATAAATTGTCTTTACAATACTGCAGGATGGACAAGGACATGGACAAGAAGCTAAATACAAGTAGTGATGGTCCTAGGATAGGTGCAACACATGTTCAAAAGAGTACAGCATATGAAATAACATGCCTCAATATATACCCATCTATATGACACAACCGGGATGGCGCCAACCACGACGCACGTTTCGGCACAGCCTTCATCTGGGGGTGACATCATCTCCTAACAGGTATAATATAATAATATATATATTATATAATATATTATTATATTATATTATATAATATAAATTTCGGTATAATAATGATACAACAGTAAACTGGAGATGACCGTCCAACACTGCGAATTTAACCCCTTAATGACAATACGCCTTTTCACGGTGGTCATTAAAGGGGTTCTCTGGAAAAAACTTTATGGTCTCATGTTTACTTGATAAAGTGGTTCTCTTTCCACTAAACGCGTTGTACCTCAAGAGACCCTCTATCTCTCTTTTTTATGTATGTTTTATTATGATCTATTGTTTTAGACAATTAATTATATATATATTTTTTCTCAAAAAAGTATTGCGCCTGTATGGTGTCTCTTTTTTACAGTGGATCCCACCTGGTTCCCACTGTTTTTATCTACCTGCTCTTACTGAAGATGTCCTCAAAACTGGCTTAATGAGATGGTAGATCGGAGAGTGACTGAGGCAGTGGAGGCAAAACAGGGCGGACCTGTTGCAGGCAGCGGCTAAGGCATCTTGGCCCCCATTGGGGGACCTCTCCAGAACTCCAGTGAAGGACCTGGGCGTGTAGACGAAGCCAAGGCAGACCCAGCAGAACCGGGTTGATGGCTTTAGGCAGGACGAGGAAGTTGATCTGTTCTGAGTGAAGGAGTCCGATTTGTAACGTAAGTGGTTTCATGATAGCCACAATAGGATCGGGCAATGGTAGTCCATTTACAGAAGCAACAGCAAGGGATCTCACTAGAAGAACTGTGGGTAGATGTAGTCGGTCTACTAAATCCTGCTGGATGAAATCTGCAGCTGCCCTGGAGTCAAAATAGGCAGAGGAGAAGTGTGATGTCTCTCCCGAGATGATGGTCACAGGAATAGATAATTTGGAAGAGGTTTTGATGTTTGGCATCATCCCACCTAGAGTTGCCTCTCTAGGAACTGGAGTTTCCCGGCTTTTGTGGACATTGGCGCACGAAAGGGCCTTTAAGGCCGCAATACAAACACAGACCTGAAGAGCGTCAGCGCTGTTTCTCCTGCTCGGACAACTTGACTCTGTCTACCTGCATTGGTTCCTCAGGTAGAGCAACAAGAGGGGGCAGTAGTGGTCTCTGGAACGATGGTGCTAATCTGTGAAAACGTCTCTCCACCGAACCTCCTCATCGCGTTCCTGGATCCTCATGTTGACCCGGGTAGCCAACAGGATATGGGCATCCAAGGTAGGTGGGAGGTCGCGGGCTGCCAGCTCGTCCATGGTGTGTGAGGACAGTCCATGCCATAGGTCGCCACCAATGCTTCATTGTTCCATGACAACTCTGCTGCCAGGGTACGGAAGGAGATGGCATACTCTCCTGCTGTGGACCCCCTTGCTTGAGGGTTAGCAGAGTGGCTGCTGCTAAGGATGTTCGACCCGGCTTCTTGAACACGTCACAAAAAGTCTGTAAGAACAGGGCTAAGTCCGAAAATTTGGGCCCCTGTCATTCCAGGATGGGGTTCGCCCATGCGAGGGACTTGCCAGCGAGGAGGGAAATAATGAACGCTACCTTGGCCTCATCAGAGGAGAAATGGTGAGCACGCAGTCATAGCGAGGAAAAAGAGGCAGTGCAACTGTGGATCCGGAAAACAGACAGTAGGAGTATTAGGCAGTGGATCGGCAGCAGTCTCTGGGGAAGGAACATGGAGTTGATCCAGTCGGGCGATGATGGAGTTTACAGCCACGACGAGTTGTTCCTGACGTGCATATAGACACAATATATACTATTGGGGTCCACCCCTTAGTAATTGCTGACGTGCATATAGGTCACGCATATCCGTCTGTATGACCTGAACTGTGGTCTTAGGCTGGCCAGCGGGTTCCATGGCCTGAGCGTACTGTCACAATCTAGGGAACATATGTAGCTGACTTTAGCTTGACTAATAACGCATTAAATACACAGTGGAGAGATCCCTTATCTTGACCTTTTCAATGACTTCTCAATGGTTATTTTTGTGTGATATCACGCTGCAACAAGTTATCAGAGTCAAGTTAAAGATGGCTACATCCGTATGTGGACCCACTAGGCCGTGGGCTCCGGCTCAGATAGGGCTAGGTGTGGCAGGTTGTGCCAGTGGAAGCGGATGGCACCAGGAATGGTAGATGACACACAGACGTGGCATATCCAGCCGGCGGTACCACACGACTCTGATAAAAGGCAGGCACAGTTAGGAAACAGCAAGGGATACAGGAAATAGGATGCAGGGAACGGGAACTCTGGGATTAAGCAGGAAAATACTAAGGGACCCTTTGCAATACAAACATGGGAAAAGTACAAACAACGCTCAAGCAAGGAGTGGAAGGGCAGAGACCTTTTTATAATCCAGGGTGCACTGGGGTAGGATAGAAAACTTTTAGGAAGTGCGCACGCTGGCCCTTTAAGGCACTCCTCGCACAATCCAGGAAGGGAAGGCCGCGCCAGCCGTGGTCTCTGGGGAGTTGGCCAGGAAGTTGCGGTCGTGGTCGTTCATCACAGGGGGAGCGACAGAGGTCCGCAGTCATAACACTGAGATTTTTTTGGGTGTTGTATATATGTACTGAGCAGTGGCGTAACTACCGCCGTAGCAGCCGTAGCGGCTGCTACGGGGCCCGCGGCATGAGGGGGCCCGTGTCGCCCGCCGGCACGGGCCTCCACCATGGCCGGAGGCTCCGCTGGCAGCCGCTATGGCTGCTACAGCGGGACGCCACTGAACAGTACGGCAGAGCAGGGAGGTATCTCCCCGCTCTGCCATTAACTGGTTCCCGACCGCTGGCTGTATTTTTACGGCCAGCGGTCAGGGTCCTTAAAACCCGAACCATAGACTTTTTACGACTCCGGTTTTAACTTACTGCCCGCGCGATCGGGCTGCTGAATATCGGGTCTCCGGCTGTCAGTGACTGCCGGGGACCCTGAGGAGAGGATAGAAGCAGCTTTCGCTGCCAGCGATCACACATGTATCCCCTATCCTGTGGATAGGGGATACATGTATTTTGTAGGACACACTGTAGGTCGCATTTTTTTGGGAGGGGGGACGCTGTATGGCGTTCCCTACAGGGGGGGGCTGTATGGCGTTCCCTACAGGGGGGGGCTGTATGGTGTTCCCTACAGGGGGGGGCTGTATGGCGTTCCCTACAGGGGGGGGGGCTCTATGGCGTTCTCTACAGGGGGGGATGTATGGCGTTCCCTACAGGGGGGGCTGTATGGCGTTCTCTACAGGGGGGGCTGTATGGAGTTCTCTACAGGGGGGGCTGTATGGCGTTCTCTGCAGGGGGACTGTATGGCGTTCTCTACAGGAGGGCTGTATGGCGTTCTCTACAGGGAGGGCTGTATGGTGTTAGCACTGTCCAATAAATATAAAGTAAACATAAGAAAATACGGTCCAGCAATCCTCATGACAATGTGATGACTTTATTAGAAAAACATTTTATAAACCACACGGCATGTTGAAGTGATGATACAAGACTGCTTACGCGCTTCGAAAGCCAACTACATTCTTCGCAAATGTACGCCATCTCCTCCAAACAGTCAATTACATCAGAAGTCCAGTTCCTTGTGCTGCATGACTCGTGGACGCCCTATCCGTGGCGATATCCGTGTCCTTTCCACTGCTTCTCACTTGAGTCCTGTAGGCACAAAAAACATTCTGCAAGTATCCATTGTCATCCGTGCCTGTAGATTCTGCTTTAATGATGCAACTCACTCAACTCCTTGTCTATTTCATCGTTTACTGATGCCTCTTTTAGATGCGACAGATGTATTTTTTTTATACTTACCAGCCTGCTTCACAGGCACCATCCCTTATTGGCACCTGATCAATAAGGGGGTCCTTGCTCCACCACCATTACACTGCAATACTAAACAAAATCTTCCATAGACATCACAAAAACTAGACAAGCCTTTCCTCCCTTATGTTTCCCAACATTTCCTGGGACAAGTGTGTGTAGGTAGAAATCAACAAACATGTTTCCTGGCCCCAAACTTTACCCCCTCTTTCCAGTAAAGGATTGGCTTTCGGTATCACGCCTCCTCGCTTTTACCTTTTTACTTTATCCTGCGTAAACATTTTTTTCAGCATCTTAAACGTCTTGCCCATTAGCCCATCTATTCCCAACATTAGACCACTTATTATCATCTGACAGATCAGAATCAGACTCAACCAGCTACTGTTGCCTTCTTCTGCTTCTCTTTACATCCAGATGCGCTGCTCCTGTAATTCCAAACATTGTGCCAGTACCCCGTGTTCTAAACATTTTGGCAACCTCAAGGTGTCCCTCTCCCATGTTGAGATTATGAGGCCCTACTGGGATATTGCTGCCTTCATCGACGCTGGATCCCTGCGCAAGGATCCTGGCACTTGGCCCATCATCGTGCCATGTTCCCTCAAATTTTTGCTAGAATGATACCATTGAGGATACCTGCCTTGCTTCCTTGATGCCATTTGCTCCAAACAATCCAGTACACCCCAAGTCCAGGTCCTTGTGCTGCATGACTTGTGGGGGCTCTATACGTGGCAATATCCTGGCACCTTCCATTGCTTTCCGCTTGAGTGCTGTAAATATAAAAACATTCTGCCAGTGTCCATTATCACCTATGCCTGCAGATTATGACTGTGTAATGAAACTCACTTAAGTCCTTGTCTATTGCATCCAGGCCTTGACACATCACAAATGTTCTTGGCAGACCAAAGCTGTCTAAAATCCCCCTACACTCCCTCACCCAATTACCTTACACATACGTTCAGTCCCAAACCGAGCCATGTGGCCAGCATTTTGGACAAAGATACCCCTAACTTACATTATGCCTATTCCTACCAACTATCCAAGGTTCCCCACTGCTACGCCTTTCTTGGCATTTTGCCCGCTCATTACTTTTTCAATGTACAGAGCTACTGGTGGATACTGTATATAGTAACTAATGATGGACATACCGCATATAGATGAAATATTACTTCAGAGAGTCCCCCTGGCAGCAGGCAGCCGATCTCAAGAAATTCTGGAACAAAAAGTATAAACTGTGAAGATATTATGACGTGCGCTTAGTATGGTTCATCATATCAACAAATATATGATCTGCCTATTGATAACCTTGGAGAATTTGTTCCCACAGTCTTGTCATGTGTCTATAGGAACATTCTGGATGACATCACATTATAGAATTTCTATAGGTTGTTATTTGCTATAATACTTACATATATCCAGTGGATCTTCCAGCATGTCGGCTGTCACTGGTGCCACATATTCAGATGTTATAAATGTCTGTAAAATACATAATGGGTTTAATGCACATACATAAAATAACCCCATATCTATAATGAATAATAATATATTTACTTTCACACATTTCATTTTCTATCACAGGGCGAGTCCAATGCCCCTCTGCCACACAAATAACACCAGCAGTATAATGGCACATAACAGTTGGAGGACCCTGGTATAGATTTTGTATCAGGGACCAGGAGCTTATTGTTATTCTTCTATATAATCTTATCCTTAATGGAAAACTGCAAATTTGTCTTTTGTGGAGTCTTTTGGACTGGAGTAGAGAGAGTAAAAAATGGTAAATTGGATTTCTGGATTCAACAGACAAAATAATTATTAAAGGGGTTTTCTGACAGTTTCATAAACCTTAGTCTAAGCCGCATATGGCTAAAAATAACAAATTGTCCCTACTCATTTTTTAAATTCCCTGTGGCTCCTGCGCTGGTGGTTCTGTTGTCTTTAGTTGCTAGGCCACAGCGGTCATGTCCGTGTGGATGGCATGTCACGTGGCAGCTATTGTGTCACATCCAGGGCCGGCCTTAGGTTTATTGGTGACATGTGCAGTATCTGTGACGTCCTCCCCCTTATGATGCACCATGTAGTGTCCAAATAATTTAATCATACAGTGCCCAAATAACATCACCCAGTCAATAAACTAGGGATTGTATCTTTCTGTTTTTTTATATTATAGGTTTGGGCCCTAAATGCCGGATCGGCAGTGTAAGTTGAGGGTGCCCAGGCCATCTATGGTGGTAGTGCCCTCTTCAGTATTGACCAGTAATACACACTATGTGATCATTTAGAGATGCAGTTAATAAAATACACTGACCTTGGACTCTCCTACTGAATACATCCGACTGAATGTAGAACGTTATGTGATGTGAGGTGGAGGGCTCTGCTTAATCTTTGATCTGCCCTCCTGGGACGTGTGGTTATCATTAACTCTTATGAGGAATTAATTCTAGGAGAAAGAAAGACAATGTATTAGGACAAATCTCAATCAATGGCAACATTTCTATCTAGAACAGAGTCCAGTCCCCAACCAGTGTAAAATTACCAAAGGGGTAAATAGGATGACCGGCTGGGGTCCAGGGATTTGGGGTAGCCCACAGCTCTGGGGCTCCATACGCCCCTGAAATTGGACAAACAATAACGGCGCAGGGAGGAAGCGAAATGTCTGACCCAGTTGGTCGTCTATTAGGTGAGTATAATTTTTTATTTTATAGGAGCAAAGGGGGCACACTATTAATATGGGGGATAAAAGGACTGAGTCAGGGCTTAGAAAAGGGGGCTTCATTACTGTGGGGACATACAAAAGGGGCATTCTGACCCAGGACATACAAAAAGTGTCATTCTAACTGTGGAGGGTATTGGTGGATACTGCATATAGTAACTAATAAGAGACGCACCTTGCATAGATGAAATGTTGCTTCAGAGAGTCCCCCTGGCAGCAGGCAGCTGATCTTAAGGTGTTCTGGAAAAAACAATAATTGTGTAGTTTTATTTCTCCAGACAGACGTGTGCTCAGTATAGACCACCCAACAATGAAGGAAATGTACATTAGGGCTCATGTACACAGCAACTTCATGTGGACGGACCTGTATGGTGGCGCATAGACTGCAGTACTGGTAATGTAGACACTCTGTGTGCGCTGTGTGCTCCCCCATAAGCCAAATGTGTATTAGGAAATTACATAAATAACAAGTCCCTTATATATTACTAATACCATAATATCTTCTTTATGGAGCATTTCTATAATAATAATAATATAAAGCTGCAGCAAAATTCCCAGCGTTTACTTTTGCTACATGTGGATGAGTTTTTGAGACTGTAACTATTCACCTGTAACACTCGTGAATTTTGCCGCGCAGCAAATCTGCAGCGTCTGAATTCAGCTTTATGGCGTAGAATATAGTACTCAAATACTGCAATCATACAGTGTCCAAATAACACTGCCAGACAAGTATTGTCTGCCACACTGTAATGTAATCCATTATCAAGGAATTGTATCTGCATCCTGAGCAGTGCCCTTTACTTTTTTTACATGAAGAGTGGGATTGAGTGTTCAAGCAATGGGTGCCCCAGACATCAAGACCAGTGGCGCCCCATTCATTAGTGACAGGTGATGCACCCAGTGTAACCGCACAGGTCGCACACCCCTAAGACAGGCCCTGGATGAACAACATTGGGGAATTTGTTCCCACAGTCTTGTCATGTGTCTCTATAGGAACATTCTGGATGACATCAGATTATAGAATTTCTATAGGTTGTCATTTGCTATAATACTTACATATATACAGTGTATGTCCTAGCATGTCGGCTGTCACTGGTGCCACATATTCAGATGTCATAAATGTCTGTAAAATACATAATGGAATAAACATAAAATAACCCCATATCTAGAATGAATAATAATATATTTACTTTCACACCTTTCATTTTCTATCACAGGACGAGTCAGACATTGAAAACATTTTGTAATGTTAGTGTAAACCCAGGGAACATAACTATAGGGGTGAAGAGGTTGCAGTCACACCCAGGCCCAGGTGTCCATGACTGACATTAGGGGGGGTCACAATGTGGGCAATTTACAAATGCCAATCCCCAATGCCCCCATCTCCTAGAGGAATCCCGATTTTCGCTGCTAGAAACGCGATGTCAGTGAGAGAAGCACCCAGGCAGAAAGGCAGCTGCTGATTTGCCCGGCCGCTTCTAAAACACAAGCAGTGGAAGGGAGCCAGCGCAGCGCCCCGTTCCACCTGCTGGAGGGATGCGCCCTATGTAATGGCACAGGTCGCACACCCCTAAGGCCGGCCCTGGCTACTGCTGAGCCTTATTAGGATAATATACGGTAGCTTTTTAAGACTATTTAATTAAATTAAATTAGACATCATATTGAAAACGACTGAGAAGTCACATTCCACATTACTGACAGCTGCAATTCTCAGACAATGGTAAGGGTATGTTCACACACTTAACTAAAAAACGTCTCTAAAATACAGAGCTCTTTTCAAGGGAAAACAGCCTCTGATTTTCAGCCATTTTTTAAACCACAAACGTTTTTTAAGGCATTTTTACCAACGTTCTTGGAGCTGTTTTTCTATTGAGACAATGAAAAACGCCTCCAAAAACGGCCGAAGGAGTGAAATGCACTTCTTTTTACAGGGTGTTTTTTATGCGCCGCTTTATCAAACGCCCACGTAAAATGCACCATCGGAAAAAAAAACAGTTTTTCCCATTGAAATCAATGGGCAGATGTTTGGAGGCGTCCAGCCTCCGTATTTTCGGCTGTTTTTCGGGGTGTTTACGGCCAGGAAAACCGCTGAAAATAGGCTGTGTGAACATACTCTGTTGTACTGAGTTGTAACTTTAATGAGAAAATATGAAACATTGAAATCTGAATGTAAAATGTTCAGTTGTTACTTGCATTAATAGAAACATTTTACTGGAACTTGAACTGTTTGTCTAAAAAAAAAAAAACAACCCCCGACAATCACCAGAAAAAAATCCTTCTACAATCATATAGTTGTGGTGAGTTGTTGGTGTGGTTAGAAATTGCTGCAGTAATGTCCAATATATATTTCATGTGTCCAGTAACATGTAGAATTAATGATAAAATGCTGCATCTTACCTGTCAATCACACAGTCTATCACAGTCCCGGTCCAGACGTCATTGGCAGAAATTGTAAAAAATATGTAATCCAGCTGCACAGAGAACCTAATGGCTAGTACTGTCTATGACATCATCAGTGATATCATAAGCGGCTGCAGTATCTGTTACATCATCTAATTATCTCCTACTGCCTGGATAGACTGTCTGTGCATACACTGGATATAGGCGTTACATGGGACTGCTGTTTATAAACATGGAAGAAAGATACATGTGTGGTTATAGGGGCTACGACTAAGAACATGTAATGTATGAAACATGTAATCTGTTACTAGATGGATTTTATACTGTAATACAGATGTAGCCATCTTTAACTTGACTCTGATAACTTGTTGCAGCGTGATACTTTCTTGATCCCGCAGCACTCCGTGTTTCAAGTGTGCGTGAGTAGGCTTCCACACCAATGTGTAAAAAATGGGAACTCAGCACTCCAAGGTATTATGCAATAAGTGATATTTGATTTCACATATAGCGAAAAGTAGTAATCCAAAAATAATGGCGCCATTACCCAACAGCGACCGAGGTCACAAGCGCCGCATATCCGTGTCTAAAGAAGGTTGAATGTATAGACCGAAACGTTAAAAACCTATTTTTGGATTACTACTTTTCGCTATATGTGAAATAAAATATCATTTGTTGCAGCGTGATATCACACAACAAAAGCCATTGAAAAAGTCAAGATAAGGGATTGTTTATTTAATGCGTTAAAAGTCAAGGTAAAGACGGCAACATCTGAACTAATAAAGGATACATTTTATTGAATTTCGTTTTAGGCTAAATTCACACAACAGTAAAAAACGTCCGCTTTCAGAACAATGATGTTCTATGGGTATATTCACACGGCCTTTTTTTAACCACCCGTGAATATTGGCCGTCAAAAAATAGAACATGTCCTATTTTTGGCCGCTTTCACGGCCAGACGGCCCCCATAGAAGTCAATGGATCATTTTTTAACGGCCGTCAATACATGTAACAGCCGTTAAAAACGGTTCTGTGATTTGGGGATTCAAGAGCCAAGGGAACTATTGGCTCCCTTGCTGGTAATCGGCGGCACAATGACACATACTCACCGATGCAGCGCCGTCCTCTACAGGTGTGGTCTCTAGTCTCATGGGTTCTGCGAAGGTGACGAGATGACGTCCTCGCGTCGCCTTCGCAGAACCAGTGAGACTAGAGATCACTCGTGACGTAGACGGTCATGCATCGGTGAGTATGTAGGGCATTCAGGCGGACAAAAATTACGGATATTGTTGCGCTCACTACTATGGTAGCATGGCGCTAGTACAGGGGACATTGTTGTCTACTGTAGCAAATTTTTCGGCACGGTCCTGAATTTACAGAGAGAGTCCCGAAAGATTACCACAGGGAGGGGGGGTGTGGTGCTTTCTCCGGAGAGGTGTCTGTGTCATCATCTACAGGGGGGCTGTGTGCCATCGTCTACAGGGGGCTGTGTGCCATCGTCTGCAAGGGGGCTGTGTGCCATCATCTACATGGGGCGGTGTGCCATCATCTACAGGGGGGCTGTGTGCCATCATCTACAGGGGGGCTGTGTGCCATCATCTACAGGGGGGCTGTGTGACATCATCTACAGGGAGGCTGTGAGCCATCATCTACAGGGGGTCTGTGTGCCATCATCTACAGGGGGTCTGTGTGGCATCATATACAGGGGGTCCGTGTGCCATCATCTACAGGGGGGCTGTGTGGCATCATCTACAGGGGGGCTGTGAAACAATCATGACAATGACCTTTGTTTGGGTGTTTTCAGGGGGTTGGGACAAAAGAAGCCAGACAAATGAAATTCATCAGTTTTTTTAACGGCCATGAAAAACGGATGCAAAATGGATGTCAAACGGCCATTAAAAACGGACAGACGGACTGGAAGTGTATAAAAATTTGCAGACACAATGATGCAAAACGGCCATGAAAAACTGACAGTTGATCAGTTTTTAATGGCCATTTTTTTTCACTGTCGTGTGAATGTAGCCTAAGTTCTGGATCGTCTCCATTTTAATGGATAAAGTTACCGGACAATTATCCGCCCACCGAGAGTTTATTGGACACATGGACGGCCTGGTGAGCAGATGAACTTCTTGTTTCTTTGTTTGGAGTCATGTACAGATATAGCAATCCTTATCCTGACTCTGATAACTTGCTGCAGCGTGATAATTTATCACTTAAGTCACTAAAAACTATTGAAAAAGTGAAATTAAAGTTTCTTGACACTGTGTATTCAATGTATTTAACCCCTTCGAGCTCAGCAACGTAATATTCCGTGGCGCTGACCGCCCCGTTCGCGCTCAGCGACGGAATATTATGTCGCAGGGTAAATGCATCGCCATTTTCCACCGGCGCGTGCACGAGCTTTGACAGCTGCTGTTTCCGACAGCAGGCTATCACAGCTCAATACGCCGGGACCTATTGCGATGGTCCCGCCTCCACAATCGCCACTATTGGTCAGTCAGTGAGTAACTGTCCAATAGTGGCGATCGGTCTCTTCACTTCCTCTCCCTGACATCACATCCTGCCGCACCCGCCCTGAGATGGAGATAGCGAGGCGTTCAGAGCGGTTGTGAGTAGAGGGAGAGAAGAAAAAGAGTGAAAAAAAGAAAAGAAAAGAAAACTTTTTTCTGCTTCCCACCTCCCCAATCCACTACCCAGTCCTTTACCCTTCCTCCTTGTGTTCCCCCCACATTTTTGGTCAGTGATCTCCTATCACTGACCACTTCTTAGTCTTCAGGACCAATTTCTTGGTCCCTGGGGATTATTTTTTTCTTTATAAAACATATAAAATAAAAATATATATAAAAAAAAAAAAAAAACGAAAAAAAAAACCTGTTAATTTAGACAATTTATCTAGTTAGTTTAGTATTAGTGTTAGTTAGTGTCAGGGAACCGTCAAAAAGCATAGTTAGGTATAGCGTCAGGAATCCATCACCATAGTTGGATCTAGCGTTAGGGGTCCATCACAGTAGTTAGGTTTAGCGTCAGGGAAGCTCGGAATAATCTAGATAGGTTTAGTGTCAGGCACCCATCACCGTAGTTAGGTTTAGTGTTAGGGAAGCTCAGAATAATCTAGTTAGGTTTAGTGTCAGAGAATAGTCGCCGTAGTTAGATTTAGTCTCAGGGAAGTTCAAATAAAATCTAGTTAGGTTTAGTGTTAGGAACCGTCGCCCTTGTTAGGTTTAGTCTCAGGGAAGCCCACTCGTTCTATAAAAACACCAATTTTTTGAGCTGGTTTAGGTAGCAGCCTATTGCTCCTAGTTAGGAAAGCAATCAAACATGTCCCAACGGACATTTAGTGCCGAAGAGGCATATTCATTTCTTGCCTCCGACACAGAGTCGTCGGATGGTGAGACTCTGTTTTATTTATCCACCTCCTCATCCAGTGATGAAGAAGAGGAACCTCCTAGGAGATGCCCCTTGACCACCAGTGCAGTTGAAGCCCCCGAGCGAAATGACCCCGCCGCAGTTCAAGCCCCCATTTGGACCCCCACACCAGACATTTATGAGCCCAAAATCCCAGAGTTAAAATTTAATACGGCAGGGCTCAGTGAAATGGGCTTTTTCAAGTTCTTCTTCACTGATGATTTTATAGATCTTATGGTCTCCCAGACAAATTTATATGTCCAACAGTATATTACTAAGAACCCTACATCATTTTATGCCCAATCCTACAGGTGGACCCCTGTAGATGTAGCAGAGTTGGGCAAGTTCTGGGGACTTCACTTGAACATGGGGCTTCTGAAAAAGCCATCCATTAGGACCTACTGGAGCATGGACATCTTATACCATACCCCCAATGTACCGTATGGCCATGTCCAGGATGCATTATGAGGCAATATTTCGCTTCTTAAATTATAAGGATAATGAGCAGTGCCCACCCCGAGATGACCCCAGTTTTGACCGTTTGTACAAACTGAGACCCCTATTAGACCATTTCAGTGCTCGGTTTTCCCAAGCATACACCCCCGAGAAGTGTATTTCTATTGATGAGTCCCTGGTACATTTTAAAGGGAGGCTTCAATTCCGCCAGTACCTGCCGAGTAAGAGGGCAAGGTATGGCGTAAAGATGTATAAGCTGTGCGAGAGTGCATCAGGGTATACCTACAAATTTAGGCTGTATGAAGGGAAGGACAGCAGTATTCAGCCCCCAGAATGCCCCCCCCCCCCTTACTGGGAATTAATGCAAAAATTGTGTGGGATTTGGTGCACCCACTGCTGGACCAGGGTTACCACCTCTACTTGGATAATTTTTATACCATCGTCCCACTCTTCAAGTGCCTCGCTTCCAGAAGTCCTGCGGCATGCGGCATGCGGCACTGCTAGAAAAAATCTGAGAGGCCTTCCTAAGATTCTGCTTGGGCAAACACTCAGAAGGGGTGAGAGCAGGGCACAATCTAGCAGCAACATATTGTGTGTCAAGTACAAGAGAGATGTCCTTGTATTAACAACAATACATGGCCACACCAGTACCCATGTACCTGTATGAGGTACCAGTATAGAGACCCCCAAACCAGACTGCATCCTGGACTACAATAGGTACATGGGAGGGGTTGACTTGTCAGATCAAGTCCTGAAGCCCTACAGCGCCATGCGGAAATCGAGGGTGTGGTATAAGAAGCTGGCCGTGCACATCATACAGATGGCATTGTACAATGCGTATGTGCTACGTCGATGTGCAGGCCAGAGGGGAACTTTCCTGGAATTTCAAGAGGTGATTATCAAGAACCTAATCTTTAGGACCAAGAATAGGGAGCATCCAGTACTTCCGGAAGCGAGGCCACACGCATCGTACCAGGGCAACACTTTCCAGGAGAAGTTCCCCAAACTGGCAAGAAGGGAAAAAGTCAAAAGAGGTGCAGAGTCTGCTCAAAGAGGGGGATAAGGAGGTAAACAATATACGAATGCGACACGTGTCCCGAAAAACCAGGGCTCTGTATGAAAGATTGTTTTCGAATTTATCATACATCCCTTAATTTTTAATTTACCCTGATACACTCCGCACAGCTTATGCCCCTCATCTTTCCCTTCTGAGCCCTGCCGTGTGCCCAGGCAGCTAATAACAGCCACATGTAGGGTATTGCCGTACCCGGGAGAACCCACATTACATCTTATGGTGTGTATATCTCCAGTGGCACATGCTGGGCACACTATATTGGGCACGGACATGCCATATTTATATAGAAAATTGCAAATCTCACTCTGCCCCATCTGCTGCGCATTATCTTTTACACAGTACCTGTGGGGTCAAAAGGCTCACTACACCTCTAGATGAATGTCTTAAGGGGTGTAGTTTTTAAAATGGGGTCACTTCTCAGTGTTTCCAACTGTACTGGTACCTCAGGGGCTTCTGCATACATGACTTAGCACCAGAAAAACTCCAGTAGGCCAAATGGTGGTCCTTTCCTTCTGAGCCCTCCCATGGGCCCAAACGGCAGTTTATCACCACAAATGGGGTATTGCCGCACCAAGGACAAATTGGGCAACAAAATGGGGTATTTTGTTTCCTGTGAAAATAAGAAATTTTGATAAAAAATGACATCTTATTGTTCTACACACAGGTATCCAGGCTACCAGGACTACTATTATGGGTAAGGCTATCTGAGTTATTAATGTTGGGAGTATTTTACTCTAGAAAACACCCTTTGGACACTTCTGTCCTTAACAAAACAGCTCACACTCAAACAACTAACGTTATATACGATAGCACACTGCCCTATTCATATGTCCTTAATATAAGGACTTTAAACACACCATACACTTGGTTTTCCTACTTACCTGTGTTCATATCATATAGAGTCTCTCCACTCATGTACCTTTTTAACATGTATGTTTTTATATGTATTTAATAAAATTTGTTATTCTTTTCATATATACTTGGCTCTATACTCTGTTTCTTGTGTGTGTATAGGGTTTAAGTAGAGTATAACAGAGAGAGTTCCCAGCATTATCATTCCCTTACCCCCCTACAACATTACGAATTATATTCACTTGGGACTGGTGTTGTTTTATTACATTTCTTTTGATTCTCTTGATTTTTTTTGCTGTTTTTGACATTCCATTATGTTCTGCATAAAGCTTAGTGTCAGCTGTACTGTGACTTCTTTATCATAACGGAGCCATACCAGGCCCTTATACACCCTATATGCTTCCCCAATAGAATCCATAAAACATAAAAGGGCCGAGCAGTGCTCCGGGGTCTTTTCGCAAATCACTCTAGCTAGAATCGAAATGAAAACGTTCACCATATTAACCTATTGGTAAACATTTGCGGAATCAGGAGATAACGCCTTTTCTCCTCCTCCTTCTTTTATGCTCTAACCCCTCTTCCCCTGATCCAGATAGAACTTCTCCTATTTGTTTCCTGACCTCCTGCTTAAGATGGGCACCGATCCCTCGAAGCAGACATACACAGCCAAGTTATCCCTGTTTACCTAATTAGGTGTCTCAGTCTGGACTGAGACCGCAACCACCTCATAACTCACCGGAAGAGGGTTAACAAGGGAAAATGTTTTACAGGACCGCCCACGCGAAAACCTGGGATGGACCCGCACCCTTCACCAGGGAACCGCCCACCATGTTCAGCAGGCACACCACTGAGTCCCTCAGGCATCTGCACACGCCTCCTGCTGTGTTACCCCACAGCCCCTAGCGGCAGGGGGCAAACCTGACCTAAACAATAATGGCACCAAGCACCAATAGTGATGCTTTTGAAAAATATCAAAAAACGTTATTAAATATAGAGGACAAATGAATAAAAAGTGTCACACAATAGATATAGCAACATCTCCGGAGTGAAATACACAGGGTGAACACATGCCCATAACAATACGGATACATCTTATTTATAAAGTGTATAGTGCTAAGCAATATATGAAATAAGGATATATATACCATATATAATATAAATTGTCTTTACAATACTGCAGGATGGACAAGGACATGGACAAGAAGCTAAATACAAGTAGTGATGGTCCTAGGATAGGTGCAACACATGTTCAAAAGAGTACAGCATATGAAATAACATGCCTCAATATATACCCATCTATATGACACAACCGGGATGGCGCCAACCACGACGCACGTTTCGGCACAGCCTTCATCTGGGGGTGACATCATCTCCTAACAGGTATAATAAAATAATATATATATTATATAATATATTATTATATTATATTATATAATATAAATTTCGGTATAATAATGATACAACAGTAAACTGGAGATGACCGTCCAACACTGCGAATTTAACCCCTTAATGACAATACGCCTTTTCACGGTGGTCATTAAAGGGGTTCTCTGGAAAAAACTTTATGGTCTCATGTTTACTTGATAAAGTGGTTCTCTTTCCACTAAACGCGTTGTACCTCAAGAGACCCTCTATCTCTCTTTTTTATGTATGTTTTATTATGATCTATTGTTTTAGACAATTAATTATATATATATTTTTTCTCAAAAAAGTATTGTGCCTGTATGGTGTCTCTTTTTTACAGTGGATCCCACCTGGTTCCCACTGTTTTTATCTACCTGCTCTTACTGAAGATGTCCTCAAAACTGGCTTAATGAGATGGTAGATCGGAGAGTGACTGAGGCAGTGGAGGCAAAACAGGGCGGACCTGTTGCAGGCAGCGGCTAAGGCATCTTGGCCCCCATTGGGGGACCTCTCCAGAACTCCAGTGAAGGACCTGGGCGTGTAGACGAAGCCAAGGCAGACCCAGCAGAACCGGGTTGATGGCTTTAGGCAGGACGAGGAAGTTGATCTGTTCTGAGTGAAGGACTCCGATTTGTAACGTAAGTGGTTTCATGATAGCCACAATAGGATCGGGCAATGGTAGTCCATTTACAGAAGCAACAGCAAGGGATCTCTCTAGAAGAACTGTGGGTAGATGTAGTCGGTCTACTAAATCCTGCTGGATGAAATCTGCAGCTGCCCTGGAGTCAAAATAGGCAGAGGAGAAGTGTGATGTCTCTCCCGAGATGATGGTCACAGGAATAGATAATTTGGAAGAGGTTTTGATGTTTGGCATCATCCCACCTAGAGTTGCCTCTCTAGGAACTGGAGTTTCCCGGCTTTTGTGGACATTGGCGCACGAAAGGGCCTTTAAGGCCGCAATACAAACACAGACCTGAAGAGCGTCAGCGCTGTTTCTCCTGCTCGGACAACTTGACTCTGTCTACCTGCATTGGTTCCTCAGGTAGAGCAACAAGAGGGGGCAGTAGTGGTCTCTGGAACGATGGTGCTAATCTGTGAAAACGTCTCTCCACCGAACCTCCTCATCGCGTTCCTGGATCCTCATGTTGACCCGGGTAGCCAACAGGATATGGGCATCCAAGGTAGGTGGGAGGTCGCGGGCTGCCAGCTCGTCCATGGTGTGTGAGGACAGTCCATGCCATAGGTCGCCACCAATGCTTCATTGTTCCATGACAACTCTGCTGCCAGGGTACGGAAGGAGATGGCATACTCTCCTGCTGTGGACCCCCTTGCTTGAGGGTTAGCAGAGTGGCTGCTGCTAAGGATGTTCGACCCGGCTTCTTGAACACGTCACAAAAAGTCTGTAAGAACAGGGCTAAGTCCGAAAATTTGGGCCCCTGTCATTCCAGGATGGGGTTCGCCCATGCGAGGGACTTGCCAGCGAGGAGGGAAATAATGAACGCTACCTTGGCCTCATCAGAGGAGAAATGGTGAGCACGCAGTCATAGCGAGGAAAAAGAGGCAGTGCAACTGTGGATCCGGAAAACAGACAGTAGGAGTATTAGGCAGTGGATCGGCAGCAGTCTCTGGGGAAGGAACAGGGAGTTGATCCAGTCGGGCGATGATGGAGTTTACAGCCACGACGAGTTGTTCCTGACGTGCATATAGACACAATATATACTATTGGGGTCCACCCCTTAGTAATTGCTGACGTGCATATAGGTCACGCATATCCGTCTGTATGACCTGAACTGTGGTCTTAGGCTGGCCAGCGGGTTCCATGGCCTGAGCGTACTGTCACAATCTAGGGAACATATGTAGCTGACTTTAGCTTGACTAATAACGCATTAAATACACAGTGGAAAGATCCCTTATCTTGACCTTTTCAATGACTTCTCAATGGTTATTTTTGTGTGATATCACGCTGCAACAAGTTATCAGAGTCAAGTTAAAGATGGCTACATCCGTATGTGGACCCACTAGGCCGTGGGCTCCGGCTCAGATAGGGCTAGGTGTGGCAGGTTGTGCCAGTGGAAGCGGATGGCACCAGGAATGGTAGATGACACACAGACGTGGCATATCCGGCCGGCGGTACCACACGACTCTGATAAAAGGCAGGCACAGTTAGGAAACAGCAAGGGATACAGGAAATAGGATGCAGGGAACGGGAACTCTGGGATTAAGCAGGAAAATACTAAGGGACCCTTTGCAATACAAACATGGGAAAAGTACAAACAACGCTCAAGCAAGGAGTGGAAGGGCAGAGACCTTTTTATAATCCAGGGTGCACTGGGGTAGGATAGAAAACTTTTAGGAAGTGCGCACGCTGGCCCTTTAAGGCACTCCTCGCACAATCCAGGAAGGGAAGGCCGCGCCAGCCGTGGTCTCTGGGGAGTTGGCCAGGAAGTTGCGGTCGTGGCCGTTCATCACAGGGGGAGCGACAGAGGTCCGCAGTCATAACACTGAGATTTTTTTGGGTGTTGTATATATGTACTGAGCAGTGGCGTAACTACCCCCGTAGCAGCCGTAGCGGCTGCTACGGGGCCCGCGGCATGAGGGGGCCCGTGTCGCCCGCCGGCACGGGCCTCCACCATGGCCGGAGGCTTCGCTGGCAGCCGCTATGGCTGCTACAGCGGGACGCCACTGAACAGTACGGCAGAGCAGGGAGGTATCTCCCCGCTCTGCCATTAACTGGTTCCCGACCGCTGGCTGTATTTTTACGGCCAGCGGTCAGGGTCCTTAAAACCCGAGCCATAGACTTTTTACGACTCCGGTTTTAACTTACTGCCCGCGCGATCGGGCTGCTGAATATCGGGTCTCCGGCTGTCAGTGACTGCCGGGGACCCTGAGGAGAGGATAGAAGCAGCTTTCGCTGCCAGCGATCACACATGTATCCCCTATCCTGTGGATAGGGGATACATGTATTTTGTAGGACACACTGTAGGTCGCATTTTTTTGGGAGGGGGGACGCTGTATGGCGTTCCCTACAGGGGGGGGAGACGCTGTATGGCGTTCCCTACAGGGGGGGGCTGTATGGTGTTCCCTACAGGGGGGGGGCTGTATGGCGTTCCCTACAGGGGGGGGGGGCTCTATGGCGTTCTCTACAGGGGGGGATGTATGGCGTTCCCTACAGGGGGGGCTGTATGGCGTTCTCTACAGGGGGGGCTGTATGGAGTTCTCTACAGGGGGGGCTGTATGGCGTTCTCTGCAGGGGGACTGTATGGCGTTCTCTACAGGAGGGCTGTATGGCGTTCTCTACAGGGAGGGCTGTATGGTGTTAGCACTGTCCAATAAATATAAAGAAAACAGAAGAAAATACGGTCCAGCAATCCTCATGACAATGTGATGACTTTATTAGAAAAACATTTTATAAACCACACGGCATGTTGAAGTGATGATACAAGACTGCTTACGCGCTTCGAAAGCCAACTACATTCTTCGCAAATGTACGCCATCTCCTCCAAACAGTCAATTACATCAGAAGTCCAGTTCCTTGTGCTGCATGACTCGTGGACGCCCTATCCGTGGCGATATCCGTGTCCTTTCCACTGCTTCTCACTTGAGTCCTGTAGGCACAAAAAACATTCTGCAAGTATCCATTGTCATCCGTGCCTGTAGATTCTGCTTTAATGATGCAACTCACTCAACTCCTTGTCTATTTCATCGTTTACTGATGCCTCTTTTAGATGCGACAGATGTATTTTTTTTATACTTACCAGCCTGCTTCACAGGCACCATCCCTTATTGGCACCTGATCAATAAGGGGGTCCTTGCTCCACCACCATTACACTGCAATACTAAACAAAATCTTCCATAGACATCACAAAAACTAGACAAGCCTTTCCTCCCTTATGTTTCCCAACATTTCCTGGGACAAGTGTGTGTAGGTAGAAATCAACAAACATGTTTCCTGGCCCCAAACTTTACCCCCTCTTTCCAGTAAAGGATTGGCTTTCGGTATCACGCCTCCTCGCTTTTACCTTTTTACTTTATCCTGCGTAAACATTTTTTTCAGCATCTTAAACGTCTTGCCCATTAGCCCATCTATTCCCAACATTAGACCACTTATTATCATCTGACAGATCAGAATCAGACTCAACCAGCTACTGTTGCCTTCTTCTGCTTCTCTTTACATCCAGATGTGCTGCTCCTGTAATTCCAAACATTGTGCCAGTACCCCGTGTTCTAAACATTTTGGCAACCTCAAGGTGTCCCTCTCCCATGTTGAGATTATGAGGCCCTACTGGGATATTGCTGCCTTCATCGACGCTGGATCCCTGCGCAAGGATCCTGGCACTTGGCCCATCATCGTGCCATGTTCCCTCAAATTTTTGCTAGAATGATACCATTGAGGATACCTGCCTTGCTTCCTTGATGCCATTTGCTCCAAACAATCCAGTACACCCCAAGTCCAGGTCCTTGTGCTGCATGACTTGTGGGGGCTCTATACGTGGCAATATCCTGGCACCTTCCATTGCTTTCCGCTTGAGTGCTGTAAATATAAAAACATTCTGCCAGTGTCCATTATCACCTATGCCTGCAGATTATGACTGTGTAATGAAACTCACTTAAGTCCTTGTCTATTGCATCCAGGCCTTGACACATCACAAATGTTCTTGGCAGACCAAAGCTGTCTAAAATCCCCCTACACTCCCTCACCCAATTACCTTACACATACGTTCAGTCCCAAACCGAGCCATGTGGCCAGCATTTTGGACAAAGATACCCCTAACTTACATTATGCCTATTCCTACCAACTATCCAAGGTTCCCCACTGCTACGCCTTTCTTGGCATTTTGCCCGCTCATTACTTTTTCAATGTACAGAGCTACTGGTGGATACTGTATATAGTAACTAATGATGGACATACCGCATATAGATGAAATATTACTTCAGAGAGTCCCCCTGGCAGCAGGCAGCCGATCTCAAGAAATTCTGGAACAAAAAGTATAAACTGTGAAGATATTATGACGTGCGCTTAGTATGGTTCATCATATCAACAAATATATGATCTGCCTATTGATAACCTTGGAGAATTTGTTCCCACAGTCTTGTCATGTGTCTATAGGAACATTCTGGATGACATCACATTATAGAATTTCTATAGGTTGTTATTTGCTATAATACTTACATATATCCAGTGGATCTTCCAGCATGTCGGCTGTCACTGGTGCCACATATTCAGATGTTATAAATGTCTGTAAAATACATAATGGGTTTAATGCACATACATAAAATAACCCCATATCTATAATGAATAATAATATATTTACTTTCACACATTTCATTTTCTATCACAGGGCGAGTCCAATGCCCCTCTGCCACACAAATAACACCAGCAGTATAATGGCACATAACAGTTGGAGGACCCTGGTATAGATTTTGTATCAGGGACCAGGAGCTTATTGTTATTCTTCTATATAATCTTATCCTTAATGGAAAACTGCAAATTTGTCTTTTGTGGAGTCTTTTGGACTGGAGTAGAGAGAGTAAAAAATGGTAAATTGGATTTCTGGATTCAACAGACAAAATAATTATTAAAGGGGTTTTCTGACAGTTTCATAAACCTTAGTCTAAGCCGCATATGGCTAAAAATAACAAATTGTCCCTACTCATTTTTTAAATTCCCTGTGGCTCCTGCGCTGGTGGTTCTGTTGTCTTTAGTTGCTAGGCCACAGCGGTCATGTCCGTGTGGATGGCATGTCACGTGGCAGCTATTGTGTCACATCCAGGGCCGGCCTTAGGTTTATTGGTGACATGTGCAGTATCTGTGACGTCCTCCCCCTTATGATGCACCATGTAGTGTCCAAATAATTTAATCATACAGTGCCCAAATAACATCACCCAGTCAATAAACTAGGGATTGTATCTTTCTGTTTTTTTATATTATAGGTTTGGGCCCTAAATGCCGGATCGGCAGTGTAAGTTGAGGGTGCCCAGGCCATCTATGGTGGTAGTGCCCTCCTCAGTATTGACCAGTAATACACACTATGTGATCATTTAGAGATGCAGTTAATAAAATACACTGACCTTGGACTCTCCTACTGAATACATCCGACTGAATGTAGAACGTTATGTGATGTGAGGTGGAGGGCTCTGCTTAATCTTTGATCTGCCCTCCTGGGACGTGTGGTTATCATTAACTCTTATGAGGAATTAATTCTAGGAGAAAGAAAGACAATGTATTAGGACAAATCTCAATCAATGGCAACATTTCTATCTAGAACAGAGTCCAGTCCCCAACCAGTGTAAAATTACCAAAGGGGTAATACATAGGATGACCGGCTGGGGTCCAGGGATTTGGGGTAGCCCACAGCTCTGGGGCTCCATACGCCCCTGAAATTGGACAAACAATAACGGCGCAGGGAGGAAGCGAAATGTCTGACCCAGTTGGTCGTCTATTAGGTGAGTATAATTTTTTATTTTATAGGAGCAAAGGGGGCACACTATTAATATGGGGGATAAAAGGACTGAGTCAGGGCTTAGAAAAGGGGGCTTCATTACTGTGGGGACATACAAAAGGGGCATTCTGACCCAGGACATACAAAAAGTGTCATTCTAACTGTGGAGGGTATTGGTGGATACTGCATATAGTAACTAATAAGAGACGCACCTTGCATAGATGAAATGTTGCTTCAGAGAGTCCCCCTGGCAGCAGGCAGCTGATCTTAAGGTGTTCTGGAAAAAACAATAATTGTGTAGTTTTATTTCTCCAGACAGACGTGTGCTCAGTATAGACCACCCAACAATGAAGGAAATGTACATTAGGGCTCATGTACACAGCAACTTCATGTGGACGGACCTGTATGGTGGCGCATAGACTGCAGTACTGGTAATGTAGACACTCTGTGTGCGCTGTGTGCTCCCCCATAAGCCAAATGTGTATTAGGAAATTACATAAATAACAAGTCCCTTATATATTACTAATACCATAATATCTTCTTTATGGAGCATTTCTATAATAATAATAATATAAAGCTGCAGCAAAATTCCCAGCGTTTACTTTTGCTACATGTGGATGAGTTTTTGAGACTGTAACTATTCACCTGTAACACTCGTGAATTTTGCCGCGCAGCAAATCTGCAGCGTCTGAATTCAGCTTTATGGCGTAGAATATAGTACTCAAATACTGCAATCATACAGTGTCCAAATAACACTGCCAGACAAGTATTGTCTGCCACACTGTAATGTAATCCATTATCAAGGAATTGTATCTGCATCCTGAGCAGTGCCCTTTACTTTTTTTACATGAAGAGTGGGATTGAGTGTTCAAGCAATGGGTGCCCCAGACATCAAGACCAGTGGCGCCCCATTCATTAGTGACAGGTGATGCACCCAGTGTAACCGCACAGGTCGCACACCCCTAAGACAGGCCCTGGATGAACAACATTGGGGAATTTGTTCCCACAGTCTTGTCATGTGTCTCTATAGGAACATTCTGGATGACATCAGATTATAGAATTTCTATAGGTTGTCATTTGCTATAATACTTACATATATACAGTGTATGTCCTAGCATGTCGGCTGTCACTGGTGCCACATATTCAGATGTCATAAATGTCTGTAAAATACATAATGGAATAAACATAAAATAACCCCATATCTAGAATGAATAATAATATATTTACTTTCACACCTTTCATTTTCTATCACAGGACGAGTCAGACATTGAAAACATTTTGTAATGTTAGTGTAAACCCAGGGAACATAACTATAGGGGTGAAGAGGTTGCAGTCACACCCAGGCCCAGGTGTCCATGACTGACATTAGGGGGGGTCACAATGTGGGCAATTTACAAATGCCAATCCCCAATGCCCCCATCTCCTAGAGGAATCCCGATTTTCGCTGCTAGAAACGCGATGTCAGTGAGAGAAGCACCCAGGCAGAAAGGCAGCTGCTGATTTGCCCGGCCGCTTCTAAAACACAAGCAATGGAAGGGAGCCAGCGCAGCGCCCCGTTCCACCTGCTGGAGGGATGCGCCCTATGTAATGGCACAGGTCGCACACCCCTAAGGCCGGCCCTGGCTACTGCTGAGCCTTATTAGGATAATATACGGTAGCTTTTTAAGACTATTTAATTAAATTAAATTAGACATCATATTGAAAACGACTGAGAAGTCACATTCCACATTACTGACAGCTGCAATTCTCAGACAATGGTAAGGGTATGTTCACACACTTAACTAAAAAACGTCTCTAAAATACAGAGCTCTTTTCAAGGGAAAACAGCCTCTGATTTTCAGCCATTTTTTAAACCACAAACGTTTTTTAAGGCATTTTTACCAACGTTCTTGGAGCTGTTTTTCTATTGAGACAATGAAAAACGCCTCCAAAAACGGCCGAAGGAGTGAAATGCACTTCTTTTTACAGGGTGTTTTTTATGCGCCGCTTTATCAAACGCCCACGTAAAATGCACCATCGGAAAAAAAAACAGTTTTTCCCATTGAAATCAATGGGCAGATGTTTGGAGGCGTCCAGCCTCCGTATTTTCGGCTGTTTTTCGGGGTGTTTACGGCCAGGAAAACCGCTGAAAATAGGCTGTGTGAACATACTCTGTTGTACTGAGTTGTAACTTTAATGAGAAAATATGAAACATTGAAATCTGAATGTAAAATGTTCAGTTGTTACTTGCATTAATAGAAACATTTTACTGGAACTTGAACTGTTTGTCTAAAAAAAAAAAAACAACCCCCGACAATCACCAGAAAAAAATCCTTCTACAATCATATAGTTGTGGTGAGTTGTTGGTGTGGTTAGAAATTGCTGCAGTAATGTCCAATATATATTTCATGTGTCCAGTAACATGTAGAATTAATGATAAAATGCTGCATCTTACCTGTCAATCACACAGTCTATCACAGTCCCGGTCCAGACGTCATTGGCAGAAATTGTAAAAAATATGTAATCCAGCTGCACAGAGAACCTAATGGCTAGTACTGTCTATGACATCATCAGTGATATCATAAGCGGCTGCAGTATCTGTTACATCATCTAATTATCTCCTACTGCCTGGATAGACTGTCTGTGCATACACTGGATATAGGCGTTACATGGGACTGCTGTTTATAAACATGGAAGAAAGATACATGTGTGGTTATAGGGGCTACGACTAAGAACATGTAATGTATGAAACATGTAATCTGTTACTAGATGGATTTTATACTGTAATACAGATGTAGCCATCTTTAACTTGACTCTGATAACTTGTTGCAGCGTGATACTTTCTTGATCCCGCAGCACTCCGTGTTTCAAGTGTGCATGAGTAGGCTTCCACACCAATGTGTAAAAAATGGGAACTCAGCACTCCAAGGTATTATGCAATAAGTGATATTTGATTTCACATATAGCGAAAAGTAGTAATCCAAAAATAATGGCGCCATTACCCAACAGCGACCGAGGTCACAAGCGCCGCATATCCGTGTCTAAAGAAGGTTGAATGTATAGACCGAAACGTTAAAAACCTATTTTTGGATTACTACTTTTCGCTATATGTGAAATAAAATATCATTTGTTGCAGCGTGATATCACACAACAAAAGCCATTGAAAAAGTCAAGATAAGGGATTGTTTATTTAATGCGTTAAAAGTGAAGGTAAAGACGGCAACATCTGAACTAATAAAGGATACATTTTATTGAATTTCGTTTTAGGCTAAATTCACACAACAGTAAAAAACGTCCGCTTTCAGAACAATGATGTTCTATGGGTATATTCACACGGCCTTTTTTTAACCACCCGTGAATATTGGCCGTCAAAAAATAGAACATGTCCTATTTTTGGCCGCTTTCACGGCCAGACGGCCCCCATAGAAGTCAATGGATCATTTTTTAACGGCCGTCAATACATGTAACAGCCGTTAAAAACGGTTCTGTGATTTGGGGATTCAAGAGCCAAGGGAACTATTGGCTCCCTTGCTGGTAATCGGCGGCACAATGACACATACTCACCGATGCAGCGCCGTCCTCTACAGGTGTGGTCTCTAGTCTCATGGGTTCTGCGAAGGTGACGAGATGACGTCCTCGCGTCGCCTTCGCAGAACCAGTGAGACTAGAGATCACTCGTGACGTAGACGGTCATGCATCGGTGAGTATGTAGGGCATTCAGGCGGACAAAAATTACGGATATTGTTGCGCTCACTACTATGGTAGCAAGGCGCTAGTACAGGGGACATTGTTGTCTACTGTAGCAAATTTTTCGGCACGGTCCTGAATTTACAGAGAGAGTCCCGAAAGATTACCACAGGGAGGGGGGGTGTGGTGCTTTCTCCGGAGAGGTGTCTGTGTCATCATCTACAGGGGGGCTGTGTGCCATCGTCTACAGGGGGCTGTGTGCCATCGTCTGCAAGGGGGCTGTGTGCCATCATCTACATGGGGCGGTGTGCCATCATCTACAGGGGGGCTGTGTGCCATCATCTACAGGGGGGCTGTGTGCCATCATCTACAGGGGGGCTGTGTGACATCATCTACAGGGAGGCTGTGAGCCATCATCTACAGGGGGTCTGTGTGCCATCATCTACAGGGGGTCTGTGTGCCATCATCTACAGGGGGTCTGTGTGCCATCATCTACAGGGGGTCTGTGTTTCATCATCTACAGGGGGTCTGTGTGGCATCATATACAGGGGGTCCGTGTGCCATCATCTACAGGGGGGCTGTGTGGCATCATCTACAGGGGGGCTGTGAAACAATCATGACAATGACCTTTGTTTGGGTGTTTTCAGGGGGTTGGGACAAAAGAAGCCAGACAAATGAAATTCATCAGTTTTTTTAACGGCCATGAAAAACGGATGCAAAATGGATGTCAAACGGCCATTAAAAACGGACAGACGGACTGGAAGTGTATAAAAATTTGCAGACACAATGATGCAAAACGGCCATGAAAAACTGACAGTTGATCAGTTTTTAATGGCCATTTTTTTTCACTGTCGTGTGAATGTAGCCTAAGTTCTGGATCGTCTCCATTTTAATGGATAAAGTTACCGGACAATTATCCGCCCACCGAGAGTTTATTGGACACATGGACGGCCTGGTGAGCAGATGAACTTCTTGTTTCTTTGTTTGGGGTCATGTACAGATATAGCAATCCTTATCCTGACTCTGATAACTTGCTGCAGCGTGATAATTTATCACTTAAGTCACTAAAAACTATTGAAAAAGTGAAATTAAAGTTTCTTGACACTGTGTATTCAATGTATTTAACCCCTTCGAGCTCAGCAACGTAATATTCCGTGGCGCTGACCGCCCCGTTCGCGCTCAGCGACGGAATATTATGTCGCAGGGTAAATGCATCGCCATTTTCCACCGGCGCGTGCACGAGCTTTGACAGCTGCTGTTTCCGACAGCAGGCTATCACAGCTCAATACGCCGGGACCTATTGCGATGGTCCCACCTCCACAATCGCCACTATTGGTCAGTCAGTGAGTAACTGTCCAATAGTGGCGATCGGTCTCTTCACTTCCTCTCCCTGACATCACATCCTGCCGCACCCGCCCTGAGATGGAGATAGCGAGGCGTTCAGAGCGGTTGTGAGTAGAGGGAGAGAAGAAAAAGAGTGAAAAAAAGAAAACTTTTTTCTGCTTCCCACCTCCCCAATCCACTACCCAGTCCTTTACCCTTCCTCCTTGTGTTCCCCCCACATTTTTGGTCAGTGATCTCCTATCACTGACCACTTCTTAGTCTTCAGGACCAATTTCTTGGTCCCTGGGGATTATTTTTTTCTTTATAAAACATATAAAATAAAAATATATATAAAAAAAAAAAAAAAACGAAAAAAAAAACCTGTTAATTTAGACAATTTATCTAGTTAGTTTAGTATTAGTGTTAGTTAGTGTCAGGGAACCGTCAAAAAGCATAGTTAGGTATAGCGTCAGGAATCCATCACCATAGTTGGATCTAGCGTTAGGGGTCCATCACAGTAGTTAGGTTTAGCGTCAGGGAAGCTCGGAATAATCTAGATAGGTTTAGTGTCAGGCACCCGTCACCGTAGTTAGGTTTAGTGTTAGGGAAGCTCAGAATAATCTAGTTAGGTTTAGTGTCAGAGAATAGTCGCCGTAGTTAGATTTAGTCTCAGGGAAGTTCAAATAAAATCTAGTTAGGTTTAGTGTTAGGAACCGTCGCCCTTGTTAGGTTTAGTCTCAGGGAAGCCCACTCGTTCTATAAAAACACCAATTTTTTGAGCTGGTTTAGGTAGCAGCCTATTGCTCCTAGTTAGGAAAGCAATCAAACATGTCCCAACGGACATTTAGTGCCGAAGAGGCATATTCATTTCTTGCCTCCGACACAGAGTCGTCGGATGGTGAGACTCTGTTTTATTTATCCACCTCCTCATCCAGTGATGAAGAAGAGGAACCTCCTAGGAGATGCCCCTTGACCACCAGTGCAGTTGAAGCCCCCGAGCGAAATGACCCCGCCGCAGTTCAAGCCCCCATTTGGACCCCCACACCAGACATTTATGAGCCCAAAATTCCAGAGTTAAAATTTAATACGGCAGGGCTCAGTGAAATGGGCTTTTTCAAGTTCTTCTTCACTGATGATTTTATAGATCTTATGGTCTCCCAGACAAATTTATATGTCCAACAGTATATTACTAAGAACCCTACATCATTTTATGCCCAATCCTACAGGTGGACCCCTGTAGATGTAGCAGAGTTGGGCAAGTTCTGGGGACTTCACTTGAACATGGGGCTTCTGAAAAAGCCATCCATTAGGACCTACTGGAGCATGGACATCTTATACCATACCCCCAATGTACCGTATGGCCATGTCCAGGATGCATTATGAGGCAATATTTCGCTTCTTAAATTATAAGGATAATGAGCAGTGCCCACCCCGAGATGACCCCAGTTTTGACCGTTTGTACAAACTGAGACCCCTATTAGACCATTTCAGTGCTCGGTTTTCCCAAGCATACACCCCCGAGAAGTGTATTTCTATTGATGAGTCCCTGGTACATTTTAAAGGGAGGCTTCAATTCCGCCAGTACCTGCCGAGTAAGAGGGCAAGGTATGGCGTAAAGATGTATAAGCTGTGCGAGAGTGCATCAGGGTATACCTACAAATTTAGGCTGTATGAAGGGAAGGACAGCAGTATTCAGCCCCCAGAATGCCCCCCCCCCCCTTACTGGGAATTAATGCAAAAATTGTGTGGGATTTGGTGCACCCACTGCTGGACCAGGGTTACCACCTCTACTTGGATAATTTTTATACCATCGTCCCACTCTTCAAGTGCCTCGCTTCCAGAAGTCCTGCGGCATGCGGCATGCGGCACTGCTAGAAAAAATCTGAGAGGCCTTCCTAAGATTCTGCTTGGGCAAACACTCAGAAGGGGTGAGAGCAGGGCACAATCTAGCAGGAACATATTGTGTGTCAAGTACAAGAGAGATGTCCTTGTATTAACAACAATACATGGCCACACCAGTACCCATGTACCTGTATGAGGTACCAGTATAGAGACCCCCAAACCAGACTGCATCCTGGACTACAATAGGTACATGGGAGGGGTTGACTTGTCAGATCAAGTCCTGAAGCCCTACAGCGCCATGCGGAAATCGAGGGTGTGGTATAAGAAGCTGGCCGTGCACATCATACAGATGGCATTGTGCAATGCGTATGTGCTACGTCGATGTGCAGGCCAGAGGGGAACTTTCCTGGAATTTCAAGAGGTGATTATCAAGAACCTAATCTTTAGGACCAAGAATAGGGAGCATCCAGTACTTCCGGAAGCGAGGCCACACGCATCGTACCAGGGCAACACTTTCCAGGAGAAGTTCCCCAAACTGGCAAGAAGGGAAAAAGTCAAAAGAGGTGCAGAGTCTGCTCAAAGAGGGGGATAAGGAGGTAAACAATATACGAATGCGACACGTGTCCCGAAAAACCAGGGCTCTGTATGAAAGATTGTTTTCGAATTTATCATACATCCCTTAATTTTTAATTTACCCTGATACACTCCGCACAGCTTATGCCCCTCATCTTTCCCTTCTGAGCCCTGCCGTGTGCCCAGGCAGCTAATAACAGCCACATGTAGGGTATTGCCGTACCCGGGAGAACCCACATTACATCTTATGGTGTGTATATCTCCAGTGGCACATGCTGGGCACACTATATTGGGCACGGACATGCCATATTTATATAGAAAATTGCAAATCTCACTCTGCCCCATCTGCTGCGCATTATCTTTTACACAGTACCTGTGGGGTCAAAAGGCTCACTACACCTCTAGATGAATGTCTTAAGGGGTGTAGTTTTTAAAATGGGGTCACTTCTCAGTGTTTCCAACTGTACTGGTACCTCAGGGGCTTCTGCATACATGACTTAGCACCAGAAAAACTCCAGTAGGCCAAATGGTGGTCCTTTCCTTCTGAGCCCTCCCATGGGCCCAAACGGCAGTTTATCACCACAAATGGGGTATTGCCGCACCAAGGACAAATTGGGCAACAAAATGGGGTATTTTGTTTCCTGTGAAAATAAGAAATTTTGATAAAAAATTACATCTTATTGTTCTACACACAGGTATCCAGGCTACCAGGACTACTATTATGGGTAAGGCTATCTGAGTTATTAATGTTGGGAGTATTTTACTCTAGAAAACACCCTTTGGACACTTCTGTCCTTAACAAAACAGCTCACACTCAAACAACTAACGTTATATACGATAGCACACTGCCCTATTCATATGTCCTTAATATAAGGACTTTAAACACACCATACACTTGGTTTTCCTACTTACCTGTGTTCATATCATATAGAGTCTCTCCACTCATGTACCTTTTTAACATGTATGTTTTTATATGTATTTAATAAAATTTGTTATTCTTTTCATATATACTTGGCTCTATACTCTGTTTCTTGTGTGTGTATAGGGTTTAAGTAGAGTATAACAGAGAGAGTTCCCAGCATTATCATTCCCTTACCCCCCTACAACATTACGAATTATATTCACTTGGGACTGGTGTTGCTTTATTATATTTCTTTTGATTCTCTTGATTTTTTTTGCTGTTTTTGACATTCCATTATGTTCTGCATAAAGCTTAGTGTCAGCTGTACTGTGACTTCTTTATCATAACGGAGCCATACCAGGCCCTTATACACCCTATATGCTTCCCCAATAGAATCCATAAAACATAAAAGGGCCGAGCAGTGCTCCGGGGTCTTTTCGCAAATCACTCTAGCTAGAATCGAAATGAAAACGTTCACCATATTAACCTATTGGTAAACATTTGCGGAATCAGGAGATAACGCCTTTTCTCCTCCTCCTTCTTTTATGCTCTAACCCCTCTTCCCCTGATCCAGATAGAACTTCTCCTATTTGTTTCCTGACCTCCTGCTTAAGATGGGCACCGATCCCTCGAAGCAGACATACACAGCCAAGTTATCCCTGTTTACCTAATTAGGTGTCTCAGTCTGGACTGAGACCGCAACCACCTCATAACTCACCGGAAGAGGGTTAACAAGGGAAAATGTTTTACAGGACCGCCCACGCGAAAACCTGGGATGGACCCGCACCCTTCACCAGGGAACCGCCCACCATGTTCAGCAGGCACACCACTGAGTCCCTCAGGCATCTGCACACGCCTCCTGCTGTGTTACCCCACAGCCCCTAGCGGCAGGGGGCAAACCTGACCTAAACAATAATGGCACCAAGCACCAATAGTGATGCTTTTGAAAAATATCAAAAAACGTTATTAAATATAGAGGACAAATGAATAAAAAGTGTCACACAATAGATATAGCAACATCTCCGGAGTGAAATACACAGGGTGAACACATGCCCATAACAATACGGATACATCTTATTTATAAAGTGTATAGTGCTAAGCAATATATGAAATAAGGATATATATACCATATATAATATAAATTGTCTTTACAATACTGCAGGATGGACAAGGACATGGACAAGAAGCTAAATACAAGTAGTGATGGTCCTAGGATAGGTGCAACACATGTTCAAAAGAGTACAGCATATGAAATAACATGCCTCAATATATACCCATCTATATGACACAACCGGGATGGCGCCAACCACGACGCACGTTTCGGCACAGCCTTCATCTGGGGGTGACATCATCTCCTAACAGGTATAATATAATAATATATATATTATATAATATATTATTATATTATATTATATAATATAAATTTCGGTATAATAATGATACAACAGTAAACTGGAGATGACCGTCCAACACTGCGAATTTAACCCCTTAATGACAATACGCCTTTTCACGGTGGTCATTAAAGGGGTTCTCTGGAAAAAACTTTATGGTCTCATGTTTACTTGATAAAGTGGTTCTCTTTCCACTAAACGCGTTGTACCTCAAGAGACCCTCTATCTCTCTTTTTTATGTATGTTTTATTATGATCTATTGTTTTAGACAATTAATTATATATATATTTTTTCTCAAAAAAGTATTGCGCCTGTATGGTGTCTCTTTTTTACAGTGGATCCCACCTGGTTCCCACTGTTTTTATCTACCTGCTCTTACTGAAGATGTCCTCAAAACTGGCTTAATGAGATGGTAGATCGGAGAGTGACTGAGGCAGTGGAGGCAAAACAGGGCGGACCTGTTGCAGGCAGCGGCTAAGGCATCTTGGCCCCCATTGGGGGACCTCTCCAGAACTCCAGTGAAGGACCTGGGCGTGTAGACGAAGCCAAGGCAGACCCAGCAGAACCGGGTTGATGGCTTTAGGCAGGACGAGGAAGTTGATCTGTTCTGAGTGAAGGACTCCGATTTGTAACGTAAGTGGTTTCATGATAGCCACAATAGGATCGGGCAATGGTAGTCCATTTACAGAAGCAACAGCAAGGGATCTCTCTAGAAGAACTGTGGGTAGATGTAGTCGGTCTACTAAATCCTGCTGGATGAAATCTGCAGCTGCCCTGGAGTCAAAATAGGCAGAGGAGAAGTGTGATGTCTCTCCCGAGATGATGGTCACAGGAATAGATAATTTGGAAGAGGTTTTGATGTTTGGCATCATCCCACCTAGAGTTGCCTCTCTAGGAACTGGAGTTTCCCGGCTTTTGTGGACATTGGCGCACGAAAGGGCCTTTAAGGCCGCAATACAAACACAGACCTGAAGAGCGTCAGCGCTGTTTCTCCTGCTCGGACAACTTGACTCTGTCTACCTGCATTGGTTCCTCAGGTAGAGCAACAAGAGGGGGCAGTAGTGGTCTCTGGAACGATGGTGCTAATCTGTGAAAACGTCTCTCCACCGAACCTCCTCATCGCGTTCCTGGATCCTCATGTTGACCCGGGTAGCCAACAGGATATGGGCATCCAAGGTAGGTGGGAGGTCGCGGGCTGCCAGCTCGTCCATGGTGTGTGAGGACAGTCCATGCCATAGGTCGCCACCAATGCTTCATTGTTCCATGACAACTCTGCTGCCAGGGTACGGAAGGAGATGGCATACTCTCCTGCTGTGGACCCCCTTGCTTGAGGGTTAGCAGAGTGGCTGCTGCTAAGGATGTTCGACCCGGCTTCTTGAACACGTCACAAAAAGTCTGTAAGAACAGGGCTAAGTCCGAAAATTTGGGCCCCTGTCATTCCAGGATGGGGTTCGCCCATGCGAGGGACTTGCCAGCGAGGAGGGAAATAATGAACGCTACCTTGGCCTCATCAGAGGAGAAATGGTGAGCACGCAGTCATAGCGAGGAAAAAGAGGCAGTGCAACTGTGGATCCGGAAAACAGATAGTAGGAGTATTAGGCAGTGGATCGGCAGCAGTCTCTGGGGAAGGAACAGGGAGTTGATCCAGTCGGGCGATGATGGAGTTTACAGCCACGACGAGTTGTTCCTGACGTGCATATAGACACAATATATACTATTGGGGTCCACCCCTTAGTAATTGCTGACGTGCATATAGGTCACGCATATCCGTCTGTATGACCTGAACTGTGGTCTTAGGCTGGCCAGCGGGTTCCATGGCCTGAGCGTACTGTCACAATCTAGGGAACATATGTAGCTGACTTTAGCTTGACTAATAACGCATTAAATACACAGTGGAAAGATCCCTTATCTTGACCTTTTCAATGACTTCTCAATGGTTATTTTTGTGTGATATCACGCTGCAACAAGTTATCAGAGTCAAGTTAAAGATGGCTACATCCGTATGTGGACCCACTAGGCCGTGGGCTCCGGCTCAGATAGGGCTAGGTGTGGCAGGTTGTGCCAGTGGAAGCGGATGGCACCAGGAATGGTAGATGACACACAGACGTGGCATATCCGGCCGGCGGTACCACACGACTCTGATAAAAGGCAGGCACAGTTAGGAAACAGCAAGGGATACAGGAAATAGGATGCAGGGAACGGGAACTCTGGGATTAAGCAGGAAAATACTAAGGGACCCTTTGCAATACAAACATGGGAAAAGTACAAACAACGCTCAAGCAAGGAGTGGAAGGGCAGAGACCTTTTTATAATCCAGGGTGCACTGGGGTAGGATAGAAAACTTTTAGGAAGTGCGCACGCTGGCCCTTTAAGGCACTCCTCGCACAATCCAGGAAGGGAAGGCCGCGCCAGCCGTGGTCTCTGGGGAGTTGGCCAGGAAGTTGCGGTCGTGGTCGTTCATCACAGGGGGAGCGACAGAGGTCCGCAGTCATAACACTGAGATTTTTTTGGGTGTTGTATATATGTACTGAGCAGTGGCGTAACTACCGCCGTAGCAGCCGTAGCGGCTGCTACGGGGCCCGCGGCATGAGGGGGCCCGTGTCGCCCGCCGGCATGGGCCTCCACCATGGCCGGAGGCTCCGCTGGCAGCCGCTATGGCTGCTACAGCGGGACGCCACTGAACAGTACGGCAGAGCAGGGAGGTATCTCCCCGCTCTGCCATTAACTGGTTCCCGACCGCTGGCTGTATTTTTACGGCCAGCGGTCAGGGTCCTTAAAACCCGAACCATAGACTTTTTACGACTCCGGTTTTAACTTACTGCCCGCACGATCGGGCTGCTGAATATCGGGTCTCCGGCTGTCAGTGACTGCCGGGGACCCTGAGGAGAGGATAGAAGCAGCTTTCGCTGCCAGCGATCACACATGTATCCCCTATCCTGTGGATAGGGGATACATGTATTTTGTAGGACACACTGTAGGTCGCATTTTTTTGGGAGGGGGGACGCTGTATGGCGTTCCCTACAGGGGGGGGAGACGCTGTATGGCGTTCCCTACAGGGGGGAGCTGTATGGTGTTCCCTACAGGGGGGGGCTGTATGGCGTTCCCTACAGGGGGGGGGGCTCTATGGCGTTCTCTACAGGGGGGGATGTATGGCGTTCCCTACAGGGGGGGCTGTATGGCGTTCTCTACAGGGGGGGCTGTATGGAGTTCTCTACAGGGGGGGCTGTATGGCGTTCTCTGCAGGGGGACTGTATGGCGTTCTCTACAGGAGGGCTGTATGGCGTTCTCTACAGGGAGGGCTGTATGGTGTTAGCACTGTCCAATAAATATAAAGTAAACAGAAGAAAATACGGTCCAGCAATCCTCATGACAATGTGATGACTTTATTAGAAAAACATTTTATAAACCACACGGCATGTTGAAGTGATGATACAAGACTGCTTACGCGCTTCGAAAGCCAACTACATTCTTCGCAAATGTACGCCATCTCCTCCAAACAGTCAATTACATCAGAAGTCCAGTTCCTTGTGCTGCATGACTCGTGGACGCCCTATCCGTGGCGATATCCGTGTCCTTTCCACTGCTTCTCACTTGAGTCCTGTAGGCACAAAAAACATTCTGCAAGTATCCATTGTCATCCGTGCCTGTAGATTCTGCTTTAATGATGCAACTCACTCAACTCCTTGTCTATTTCATCGTTTACTGATGCCTCTTTTAGATGCGACAGATGTATTTTTTTTATACTTACCAGCCTGCTTCACAGGCACCATCCCTTATTGGCACCTGATCAATAAGGGGGTCCTTGCTCCACCACCATTACACTGCAATACTAAACAAAATCTTCCATAGACATCACAAAAACTAGACAAGCCTTTCCTCCCTTATGTTTCCCAACATTTCCTGGGACAAGTGTGTGTAGGTAGAAATCAACAAACATGTTTCCTGGCCCCAAACTTTACCCCCTCTTTCCAGTAAAGGATTGGCTTTCGGTATCACGCCTCCTCGCTTTTACCTTTTTACTTTATCCTGCGTAAACATTTTTTTCAGCATCTTAAACGTCTTGCCCATTAGCCCATCTATTCCCAACATTAGACCACTTATTATCATCTGACAGATCAGAATCAGACTCAACCAGCTACTGTTGCCTTCTTCTGCTTCTCTTTACATCCAGATGCGCTGCTCCTGTAATTCCAAACATTGTGCCAGTACCCCGTGTTCTAAACATTTTGGCAACCTCAAGGTGTCCCTCTCCCATGTTGAGATTATGAGGCCTTACTGGGATATTGCTGCCTTCATCGACGCTGGATCCCTGCGCAAGGATCCTGGCACTTGGCCCATCATCGTGCCATGTTCCCTCAAATTTTTGCTAGAATGATACCATTGAGGATACCTGCCTTGCTTCCTTGATGCCATTTGCTCCAAACAATCCAGTACACCCCAAGTCCAGGTCCTTGTGCTGCATGACTTGTGGGGGCTCTATACGTGGCAATATCCTGGCACCTTCCATTGCTTTCCGCTTGAGTGCTGTAAATATAAAAACATTCTGCCAGTGTCCATTATCACCTATGCCTGCAGATTATGACTGTGTAATGAAACTCACTTAAGTCCTTGTCTATTGCATCCAGGCCTTGACACATCACAAATGTTCTTGGCAGACCAAAGCTGTCTAAAATCCCCCTACACTCCCTCACCCAATTACCTTACACATACGTTCAGTCCCAAACCGAGCCATGTGGCCAGCATTTTGGACAAAGATACCCCTAACTTACATTATGCCTATTCCTACCAACTATCCAAGGTTCCCCACTGCTACGCCTTTCTTGGCATTTTGCCCGCTCATTACTTTTTCAATGTACAGAGCTACTGGTGGATACTGTATATAGTAACTAATGATGGACATACCGCATATAGATGAAATATTACTTCAGAGAGTCCCCCTGGCAGCAGGCAGCCGATCTCAAGAAATTCTGGAACAAAAAGTATAAACTGTGAAGATATTATGACGTGCGCTTAGTATGGTTCATCATATCAACAAATATATGATCTGCCTATTGATAACCTTGGAGAATTTGTTCCCACAGTCTTGTCATGTGTCTATAGGAACATTCTGGATGACATCACATTATAGAATTTCTATAGGTTGTTATTTGCTATAATACTTACATATATCCAGTGGATCTTCCAGCATGTCGGCTGTCACTGGTGCCACATATTCAGATGTTATAAATGTCTGTAAAATACATAATGGGTTTAATGCACATACATAAAATAACCCCATATCTATAATGAATAATAATATATTTACTTTCACACATTTCATTTTCTATCACAGGGCGAGTCCAATGCCCCTCTGCCACACAAATAACACCAGCAGTATAATGGCACATAACAGTTGGAGGACCCTGGTATAGATTTTGTATCAGGGACCAGGAGCTTATTGTTATTCTTCTATATAATCTTATCCTTAATGGAAAACTGCAAATTTGTCTTTTGTGGAGTCTTTTGGACTGGAGTAGAGAGAGTAAAAAATGGTAAATTGGATTTCTGGATTCAACAGACAAAATAATTATTAAAGGGGTTTTCTGACAGTTTCATAAACCTTAGTCTAAGCCGCATATGGCTAAAAATAACAAATTGTCCCTACTCATTTTTTAAATTCCCTGTGGCTCCTGCGCTGGTGGTTCTGTTGTCTTTAGTTGCTAGGCCACAGCGGTCATGTCCGTGTGGATGGCATGTCACGTGGCAGCTATTGTGTCACATCCAGGGCCGGCCTTAGGTTTATTGGTGACATGTGCAGTATCTGTGACGTCCTCCCCCTTATGATGCACCATGTAGTGTCCAAATAATTTAATCATACAGTGCCCAAATAACATCACCCAGTCAATAAACTAGGGATTGTATCTTTCTGTTTTTTTATATTATAGGTTTGGGCCCTAAATGCCGGATCGGCAGTGTAAGTTGAGGGTGCCCAGGCCATCTATGGTGGTAGTGCCCTCTTCAGTATTGACCAGTAATACACACTATGTGATCATTTAGAGATGCAGTTAATAAAATACACTGACCTTGGACTCTCCTACTGAATACATCCGACTGAATGTAGAACGTTATGTGATGTGAGGTGGAGGGCTCTGCTTAATCTTTGATCTGCCCTCCTTGGACGTGTGGTTATCATTAACTCTTATGAGGAATTAATTCTAGGAGAAAGAAAGACAATGTATTAGGACAAATCTCAATCAATGGCAACATTTCTATCTAGAACAGAGTCCAGTCCCCAACCAGTGTAAAATTACCAAAGGGGTAAATAGGATGACCGGCTGGGGTCCAGGGTTTGGGGTAGCCCACAGCTCTGGGGCTCCATACGCCCCTGAAATTGGACAAACAATAACGGCGCAGGGAGGAAGCGAAATGTCTGACCCAGTTGGTCGTCTATTAGGTGAGTATAATTTTTTATTTTATAGGAGCAAAGGGGGCACACTATTAATATGGGGGATAAAAGGACTGAGTCAGGGCTTAGAAAAGGGGGCTTCATTACTGTGGGGACATACAAAAGGGGCATTCTGACCCAGGACATACAAAAAGTGTCATTCTAACTGTGGAGGGTATTGGTGGATACTGCATATAGTAACTAATAAGAGACGCACCTTGCATAGATGAAATGTTGCTTCAGAGAGTCCCCCTGGCAGCAGGCAGCTGATCTTAAGGTGTTCTGGAAAAAACAATAATTGTGTAGTTTTATTTCTCCAGACAGACGTGTGCTCAGTATAGACCACCCAACAATGAAGGAAATGTACATTAGGGCTCATGTACACAGCAACTTCATGTGGACGGACCTGTATGGTGGCGCATAGACTGCAGTACTGGTAATGTAGACACTCTGTGTGCGCTGTGTGCTCCCCCATAAGCCAAATGTGTATTAGGAAATTACATAAATAACAAGTCCCTTATATATTACTAATACCATAATATCTTCTTTATGGAGCATTTCTATAATAATAATAATATAAAGCTGCAGCAAAATTCCCAGCGTTTACTTTTGCTACATGTGGATGAGTTTTTGAGACTGTAACTATTCACCTGTAACACTCGTGAATTTTGCCGCGCAGCAAATCTGCAGCGTCTGAATTCAGCTTTATGGCGTAGAATATAGTACTCAAATACTGCAATCATACAGTGTCCAAATAACACTGCCAGACAAGTATTGTCTGCCACACTGTAATGTAATCCATTATCAAGGAATTGTATCTGCATCCTGAGCAGTGCCCTTTACTTTTTTTACATGAAGAGTGGGATTGAGTGTTCAAGCAATGGGTGCCCCAGACATCAAGACCAGTGGCGCCCCATTCATTAGTGACAGGTGATGCACCCAGTGTAACCGCACAGGTCGCACACCCCTAAGACAGGCCCTGGATGAACAACATTGGGGAATTTGTTCCCACAGTCTTGTCATGTGTCTCTATAGGAACATTCTGGATGACATCAGATTATAGAATTTCTATAGGTTGTCATTTGCTATAATACTTACATATATACAGTGTATGTCCTAGCATGTCGGCTGTCACTGGTGCCACATATTCAGATGTCATAAATGTCTGTAAAATACATAATGGAATAAACATAAAATAACCCCATATCTAGAATGAATAATAATATATTTACTTTCACACCTTTCATTTTCTATCACAGGACGAGTCAGACATTGAAAACATTTTGTAATGTTAGTGTAAACCCAGGGAACATAACTATAGGGGTGAAGAGGTTGCAGTCACACCCAGGCCCAGGTGTCCATGACTGACATTAGGGGGGGTCACAATGTGGGCAATTTACAAATGCCAATCCCCAATGCCCCCATCTCCTAGAGGAATCCCGATTTTCGCTGCTAGAAACGCGATGTCAGTGAGAGAAGCACCCAGGCAGAAAGGCAGCTGCTGAGTTGCCCGGCCGCTTCTAAAACACAAGCAATGGAAGGGAGCCAGCGCAGCGCCCCGTTCCACCTGCTGGAGGGATGCGCCCTATGTAATGGCACAGGTCGCACACCCCTAAGGCCGGCCCTGGCTACTGCTGAGCCTTATTAGGATAATATACGGTAGCTTTTTAAGACTATTTAATTAAATTAAATTAGACATCATATTGAAAACGACTGAGAAGTCACATTCCACATTACTGACAGCTGCAATTCTCAGACAATGGTAAGGGTATGTTCACACACTTAACTAAAAAACTTCTCTAAAATACAGAGCTCTTTTCAAGGGAAAACAGCCTCTGATTTTCAGCCATTTTTTAAACCACAAACGTTTTTTAAGGCATTTTTACCAACGTTCTTGGAGCTGTTTTTCTATTGAGACAATGAAAAACGGCTCCAAAAACGGCCGAAGGAGTGAAATGCACTTCTTTTTACAGGGTGTTTTTTATGCGCCGCTTTATCAAACGCCCACGTAAAATGCACCATCGGAAAAAAAAAGTTTTTCCCATTGAAATCAATGGGCAGATGTTTGGAGGCGTCCAGCCTCCGTATTTTCGGCTGTTTTTCGGGGTGTTTACGGCCAGGAAAACCGCTGAAAATAGGCTGTGTGAACATACTCTGTTGTACTGAGTTGTAACTTTAATGAGAAAATATGAAACATTGAAATCTGAATGTAAAATGTTCAGTTGTTACTTGCATTAATAGAAACATTTTACTGGAACTTGAACTGTTTGTCTAAAAAAAAAAAAACAACCCCCGACAATCACCAGAAAAAAATCCTTCTACAATCATATAGTTGTGGTGAGTTGTTGGTGTGGTTAGAAATTGCTGCAGTAATGTCCAATATATATTTCATGTGTCCAGTAACATGTAGAATTAATGATAAAATGCTGCATCTTACCTGTCAATCACACAGTCTATCACAGTCCCGGTCCAGACGTCATTGGCAGAAATTGTAAAAAATATGTAATCCAGCTGCACAGAGAACCTAATGGCTAGTACTGTCTATGACATCATCAGTGATATCATAAGCGGCTGCAGTATCTGTTACATCATCTAATTATCTCCTACTGCCTGGATAGACTGTCTGTGCATACACTGGATATAGGCGTTACATGGGACTGCTGTTTATAAACATGGAAGAAAGATACATGTGTGGTTATAGGGGCTACGACTAAGAACATGTAATGTATGAAACATGTAATCTGTTACTAGATGGATTTTATACTGTAATACAGATGTAGCCATCTTTAACTTGACTCTGATAACTTGTTGCAGCGTGATACTTTCTTGATCCCGCAGCACTCCGTGTTTCAAGTGTGCGTGAGTAGGCTTCCACACCAATGTGTAAAAAATGGGAACTCAGCACTCCAAGGTATTATGCAATAAGTGATATTTGATTTCACATATAGCGAAAAGTAGTAATCCAAAAATAATGGTGCCATTACCCAACAGCGACCGAGGTCACAAGCGCCGCATATCCGTGTCTAAAGAAGGTTGAATGTATAGACCGAAACGTTAAAAACCTATTTTTGGATTACTACTTTTCGCTATATGTGAAATAAAATATCATTTGTTGCAGCGTGATATCACACAACAAAAGCCATTGAAAAAGTCAAGATAAGGGATTGTTTATTTAATGCGTTAAAAGTGAAGGTAAAGACGGCAACATCTGAACTAATAAAGGATACATTTTATTGAATTTCGTTTTAGGCTAAATTCACACAACAGTAAAAAACGTCCGCTTTCAGAACAATGATGTTCTATGGGTATATTCACACGGCCTTTTTTTAACCACCCGTGAATATTGGCCGTCAAAAAATAGAACATGTCCTATTTTTGGCCGCTTTCACGGCCAGACGGCCCCCATAGAAGTCAATGGATCATTTTTTAACGGCCGTCAATACATGTAACAGCCGTTAAAAACGGTTCTGTGATTTGGGGATTCAAGAGCCAAGGGAACTATTGGCTCCCTTGCTGGTAATCGGCGGCACAATGACACATACTCACCGATGCAGCGCCGTCCTCTACAGGTGTGGTCTCTAGTCTCATGGGTTCTGCGAAGGTGACGAGATGACGTCCTCGCGTCGCCTTCGCAGAACCAGTGAGACTAGAGATCACTCGTGACGTAGACGGTCATGCATCGGTGAGTATGTAGGGCATTCAGGCGGACAAAAATTACGGATATTGTTGCGCTCACTACTATGGTAGCATGGCGCTAGTACAGGGGACATTGTTGTCTACTGTAGCAAATTTTTCGGCACGGTCCTGAATTTACAGAGAGAGTCCCGAAAGATTACCACAGGGAGGGGGGGTGTGGTGCTTTCTCCGGAGAGGTGTCTGTGTCATCATCTACAGGGGGGCTGTGTGCCATCGTCTACAGGGGGCTGTGTGCCATCGTCTGCAAGGGGGCTGTGTGCCATCATCTACATGGGGCGGTGTGCCATCATCTACAGGGGGGCTGTGTGCCATCATCTACAGGGGGGCTGTGTGCCATCATCTACAGGGGGGCTGTGTGACATCATCTACAGGGAGGCTGTGAGCCATCATCTACAGGGGGTCTGTGTGCCATCATCTACAGGGGGTCTGTGTGCCATCATCTACAGGGGGTCTGTGTGCCATCATCTACAGGGGGTCTGTGTTTCATCATCTACAGGGGGTCTGTGTGGCATCATATACAGGGGGTCCGTGTGCCATCATCTACAGGGGGGCTGTGTGGCATCATCTACAGGGGGGCTGTGAAACAATCATGACAATGACCTTTGTTTGGGTGTTTTCAGGGGGTTGGGACAAAAGAAGCCAGACAAATGAAATTCATCAGTTTTTTTAACGGCCATGAAAAACGGATGCAAAATGGATGTCAAACGGCCATTAAAAACGGACAGACGGACTGGAAGTGTATAAAAATTTGCAGACACAATGATGCAAAACGGCCATGAAAAACTGACAGTTGATCAGTTTTTAATGGCCATTTTTTTTCACTGTCGTGTGAATGTAGCCTAAGTTCTGGATCGTCTCCATTTTAATGGATAAAGTTACCGGACAATTATCCGCCCACCGAGAGTTTATTGGACACATGGACGGCCTGGTGAGCAGATGAACTTCTTGTTTCTTTGTTTGGAGTCATGTACAGATATAGCAATCCTTATCCTGACTCTGATAACTTGCTGCAGCGTGATAATTTATCACTTAAGTCACTAAAAACTATTGAAAAAGTGAAATTAAAGTTTCTTGACACTGTGTATTCAATGTATTTAACCCCTTCGAGCTCAGCAACGTAATATTCCGTGGCGCTGACCGCCCCGTTCGCGCTCAGCGACGGAATATTATGTCGCAGGGTAAATGCATCGCCATTTTCCACCGGCGCGTGCACGAGCTTTGACAGCTGCTGTTTCCGACAGCAGGCTATCACAGCTCAATACGCCGGGACCTATTGCGATGGTCCCGCCTCCACAATCGCCACTATTGGTCAGTCAGTGAGTAACTGTCCAATAGTGGCGATCGGTCTCTTCACTTCCTCTCCCTGACATCACATCCTGCCGCACCCGCCCTGAGATGGAGATAGCGAGGCGTTCAGAGCGGTTGTGAGTAGAGGGAGAGAAGAAAAAGAGTGAAAAAAAGAAAACTTTTTTCTGCTTCCCACCTCCCCAATCCACTACCCAGTCCTTTACCCTTCCTCCTTGTGTTCCCCCCACATTTTTGGTCAGTGATCTCCTATCACTGACCACTTCTTAGTCTTCAGGACCAATTTCTTGGTCCCTGGGGATTATTTTTTTCTTTATAAAACATATAAAATAAAAATATATATAAAAAAAAAAAAAAAACGAAAAAAAAAACCTGTTAATTTAGACAATTTATCTAGTTAGTTTAGTATTAGTGTTAGTTAGTGTCAGGGAACCGTCAAAAAGCATAGTTAGGTATAGCGTCAGGAATCCATCACCATAGTTGGATCTAGCGTTAGGGGTCCATCACAGTAGTTAGGTTTAGCGTCAGGGAAGCTCGGAATAATCTAGATAGGTTTAGTGTCAGGCACCCGTCACCGTAGTTAGGTTTAGTGTTAGGGAAGCTCAGAATAATCTAGTTAGGTTTAGTGTCAGAGAATAGTCGCCGTAGTTAGATTTAGTCTCAGGGAAGTTCAAATAAAATCTAGTTAGGTTTAGTGTTAGGAACCGTCGCCCTTGTTAGGTTTAGTCTCAGGGAAGCCCACTCGTTCTATAAAAACACCAATTTTTTGAGCTGGTTTAGGTAGCAGCCTATTGCTCCTAGTTAGGAAAGCAATCAAACATGTCCCAACGGACATTTAGTGCCGAAGAGGCATATTCATTTCTTGCCTCCGACACAGAGTCGTCGGATCGTGAGACTCTGTTTTATTTATCCACCTCCTCATCCAGTGATGAAGAAGAGGAACCTCCTAGGAGATGCCCCTTGACCACCAGTGCAGTTGAAGCCCCCGAGCGAAATGACCCCGCCGCAGTTCAAGCCCCCATTTGGACCCCCACACCAGACATTTATGAGCCCAAAATCCCAGAGTTAAAATTTAATACGGCAGGGCTCAGTGAAATGGGCTTTTTCAAGTTCTTCTTCACTGATGACTTTATAGATCTTATGGTCTCCCAGACAAATTTATATGTCCAACAGTATATTACTAAGAACCCTACATCATTTTATGCCCAATCCTACAGGTGGACCCCTGTAGATGTAGCAGAGTTGGGCAAGTTCTGGGGACTTCACTTGAACATGGGGCTTCTGAAAAAGCCATCCATTAGGACCTACTGGAGCATGGACATCTTATACCATACCCCCAATGTACCGTATGGCCATGTCCAGGATGCATTATGAGGCAATATTTTGCTTCTTAAATTATAAGGATAATGAGCAGTGCCCACCCCGATATGACCCCATGTCACGAAGCGGGTTAGTGGACCCACTAGGCCGTACCGCCGCAGCGGGGAGGCAGCTGGCTAAACAGGACACCCCAGAAATACAATGTCCCGCACAAGGGTACCTGAATAGTCCAGATGGTGGCCGCAGCTCTGGCACAGATGAGATGGGTGCAGCAGATGGCGCCAAACGTGGCGGATGACACAGGAGCCGCAAGTTCCTCCAGACGTGGCGGATTCCTCCAGACGTGGCAGACTCCTCCAGACGTGGCAGATGACACAGGACGTGGCGGATTCCTCCAGACGTGGCAGATTCCTCTGGACGTGGCAGATGACACAGGACGTGGCAGATTCCTCTGGACGTGGCAGATGACACAGGACGTGGCAGATTCCTCTGGACGTGGCAGATGACACAGGACGTGGCAGATTCCTCTGGACGTGGCACGACTAGATACTAGGGCAAAGCATGGGAAACAAGAACGGGGAACAAGGTACGGGTAACAACAGGAACGGGAAACACTAAGGGACCATTTGCAAGACAGACTGGGAAAACTAACAACGCTCAGGCATCGAACTAGGGGGCTGGACCCCTCTTATAGCCCAGGGTACTCACGGGTCAAAGGTCGTTCAAGATGTCCGGTGCGCGCGCTGTCCCTTTAAGAGCGGGGACGAGCGAAGGTGAGTGGATGCAAGCGCTGGCGTCTCCTGAGGAGGAGGCTGGGGCCAGCGCTTGCCGACTCGTGGCTGCGGCTGTCAGCGGGAGGTTGGAGCTGACAGCCCGCAGCCACGGACGTTACAGTATCCCCCCTCTTACGCCCCCTCTTCTTGGGACCGGAGCGAGAGAGAAACTTCTTTAGAAGAGTAGGGGGCATTGAGGTTCTCCTCTGGCTCCCAGGACCTCTCTTCGGGACCAAACCCCCTCCAATCCACCAAATACAAGGTCTTTCCTCTCTTGGTGTCCAAGATCTCCTTTACCTCAAAGATGTCCGAGGAGCCGCTGGGAGCAACCGCAGGGCTGGGAGTCTTGGAATAACGGTTTAGGATCACAGGCTTCAGGAGGGAGACGTGGAAGGAGTTGGGAATCCTGAGGGTAGGAGGCAGCCGAAGCTTGTAGGCGACAGGGTTGATCTGCTGCAGGACCTCGAATGGTCCAAGGAACCTGGGAGCGAATTTGTATGAAGGCACCTTCAAGCGAATGTTCCGAGAGGACAGCCAGACTTTAGTCCCCGGAAGATACTGAGGCGGCTCTTTTCTCTTAATATATGCCTTTCGCTTAATGCGATCTACTGCCAGCAAAATAGAGGACCGGGTCTGTTTCCAGATTTGCAGGAAGTCCCCATATGCAGAGTCAGCAGCGGAAACCTGAGATGAAGTCGACACAGGGAGAGGAACTCTGGGATGTTGACTGTACACGATGTGAAACGGAGTGGAAGTGGTGGACTCACTTGTGTGGTTGTTGTAAGAAAATTCGGCCCATGGTAGAAGCTGTACCCAGTTATCGTGCTGTGAAGAGATGAAATGGCGGAGATAATTTTCCATGATCTGGTTGATCCTCTCAACTTGCCCATTGGATTGGGGGTGATAGGCAGAGGAAAAGTCCAATCTCACATCCAGGAGTTTACAGAGGGCTCTCCAGAACTTGGAGGTAAACTGAACCCCCCGGTCGGACACAATGTGAAGAGGCAAGCCATGCAAGCGGAAGATGTGCTGAATGAAGAGACTTGCCAGACGAGGAGCAGAAGGTAGGCCGGTCAGCGGGATAAAATGAGACATCTTAGAGAACCGGTCCACCACCATCCAGACAGTGTTACATCCTGCTGAGGGGGGAAGGTCAGTGACGAAGTCCATCGCAATGTGCTGCCAGGGGGCATTGGATACAGGCAGAGGTTGAAGCAGGCCGGCAGGCTTGGAGTGAGTCACTTTGTTAGAGGCACACACCGTGCAAGCAGAGACAAAGTCCAGAACATCCTTAGGCAGCGTGGACCACTAAAAGTGACGAGCAATTAGGTCTCGGGTTTTACGGACACCGGCGTGCCCAGCAAGTTTCGAACTATGTCCCCAGCGGAGAATTCTACTCCTGTCCGCCAACCGAACAAAAGTCCTCCCAGGAGGGATGTCTCTAACCTGCAGAGGATTAGCAGAGACGATGCAGGACGGGTCTATGATGGTCTGGAGGGACTCCACCGTGTCTTCCGTCTCAAACGATCTGGACAGGGTATCGGCCCTCACATTCTTGTCCGCGGGACGGTAGTGGAGCGCAAACAGAAAACGGGTGAAGAACAGCGACCACCTGGCTTGACGAGGATTAAGTCTTTGAGCGGACTGAAGGTAAGTGAGGTTCTTGTGGTCGGTGAAGATCAGGATGGGGTGAGCAGCACCCTCCAGAAGATGTCTCCACTCCTCCAGAGCCAATTTGATGGCCAGCAGCTCCCGATCTCCAATGGAGTAATTGCGCTCAGCAGAGGAAAACAGTCTAGAGTAGTAGCCACACACTACAGCCTTTCCTTTGGAGCTCCTCTGGAACAGAAGTGCGCCTGCACCAACAGAGGAAGCGTCCACTTCCAGTGAGAACTGCCGAGATACGTCAGGATGATGGAGGATCGAGGCTGAAGTGAAGGCACTCTTCAGGCTATTAAATGCAGACTCTGCCTCTGGAGTCCACACTTTGGTGATCACACCCTTCTTGGTAAGGGTCGAGATGGGAGACGTCAGAGAAGAGAAGTTAGGAATAAACTGCCGGTAGAAATTGGCGAATCCCAGGAACCGCTGTATGGCCCTTAAGCCTTGGGGACGTGGCCACTCCAGGACAGCCTTCACTTTCTCAGGATCCATCTTGAGGCCTTGATCCGAGATGATGTAGCCCAGGAAGGGCAGAGAACTCTTCTCAAAGACGCACTTCTCCAGCTTGGCGTATAAATGATTCTCCCTCAATCGTAGTAGAACCTGACGAACATGCCTTCGATGAGTCGTTTGATCTGGGGAGAAAATTTAAATATCATCGAGATAAAAAACAACACAGACATAGAGTAGATCTCGGAAGATGTCGTTAACGAACTCCTGAAACACTGCGGGAGCGTTACACAGTCCGAAGGGCATCACCAGGTATTCGTAGTGCCCGTCCCGGGTGTTAAATGCCATCTTCCATTCGTCACCCCGGCGAATCCGGACTAGATTGTAAGCCCCACGCAGGTCTAGCTTAGAAAAAATGTTGGCCCCTCGTATGCGATCAAATAGCTCAGAGATGAGTGGCAACGGGTATTTGTTCTTGACTGTGATTAGGTTGAGGCCCCTGTAGTCAATGCAGGGACGAAGGGATCCATCCTTCTTTTTAACGAAGAAGAATCCAGCCCCGGCCAGGGAGGAAGATTTTCGTATAAAACCCCTCTCCAGATTCTCCTTTATATAAGCCGACATGGATAGAGACTCAGGCAGGGAGAGAGGATATACCCGTCCACGGGGAAGAGAGGCATTAGGAACCAGTTCAATGGGGCAGTCATAGGTGCGATGTGGAGGCAGCGTCTCAGCCTCCTTTTTGCTGAAAACATCTGCATACTGAGCAAAATGGGGAGGCAGTCCCGACAGCGACTGAGGCAGAGAAGGCTTGACAGGATGGATCTGCAGCAGACAACGACCATGGCACTTGGTGCCCCATTGGAGAACCTCTCCAGAATTCCAGTCCAGGACTGGGGCATGTAGTCGAAGCCAAGGCAGGCCCAGCAGAACAGGATTGATGGCTTTGGGCAAAACAAGGAACGAAATAAATTCAGAATGAAGTACTCCAACCTGGAGCTTCAACGGCTTGGTTCTAGAGGTAATGGGATCAGGCAGAGGCAGTCCATTAACTGAGGCAACAGCCAAAGATGTCTCCAGGGGAACTGTGGGCAGCTGAAGATGATCCACAAGCTCTTTCTGGATGAAATTTGCAGCAGAGCCAGAGTCAAGATATGCAGAGACTTGATGCGTCCTGTCGCCGGATACCAGGGTCACAGGAATAGATAATGGCGCCATTACCCAACAGCGACCGAGGTCACAAGCGCCGCATATCCGTGTCTAAAGAAGGTTGAATGTATAGACCGAAACGTTAAAAACCTATTTTTGGATTACTACTTTTCGCTATATGTGAAATAAAATATCATTTGTTGCAGCGTGATATCACACAACAAAAGCCATTGAAAAAGTCAAGATAAGGGATTGTTTATTTAATGCGTTAAAAGTCAAGGTAAAGACGGCAACATCTGAACTAATAAAGGATACATTTTATTGAATTTCGTTTTAGGCTAAATTCACACAACAGTAAAAAACGTCCGCTTTCAGAACAATGATGTTCTATGGGTATATTCACACGGCCTTTTTTTAACCACCCGTGAATATTGGCCGTCAAAAAATAGAACATGTCCTATTTTTGGCCGCTTTCACGGCCAGACGGCCCCCATAGAAGTCAATGGATCATTTTTTAACGGCCGTCAATACATGTAACAGCCGTTAAAAACGGTTCTGTGATTTGGGGATTCAAGAGCCAAGGGAACTATTGGCTCCCTTGCTGGTAATCGGCGGCACAATGACACATACTCACCGATGCAGCGCCGTCCTCTACAGGTGTGGTCTCTAGTCTCATGGGTTCTGCGAAGGTGACGAGATGACGTCCTCGCGTCGCCTTCGCAGAACCAGTGAGACTAGAGATCACTCGTGACGTAGACGGTCATGCATCGGTGAGTATGTAGGGCATTCAGGCGGACAAAAATTACGGATATTGTTGCGCTCACTACTATGGTAGCATGGCGCTAGTACAGGGGACATTGTTGTCTACTGTAGCAAATTTTTCGGCACGGTCCTGAATTTACAGAGAGAGTCCCGAAAGATTACCACAGGGAGGGGGGGTGTGGTGCTTTCTCCGGAGAGGTGTCTGTGTCATCATCTACAGGGGGGCTGTGTGCCATCGTCTACAGGGGGCTGTGTGCCATCGTCTGCAAGGGGGCTGTGTGCCATCATCTACATGGGGCGGTGTGCCATCATCTACAGGGGGGCTGTGTGCCATCATCTACAGGGGGGCTGTGTGCCATCATCTACAGGGGGGCTGTGTGACATCATCTACAGGGAGGCTGTGAGCCATCATCTACAGGGGGTCTGTGTGCCATCATCTACAGGGGGTCTGTGTGGCATCATATACAGGGGGTCCGTGTGCCATCATCTACAGGGGGGCTGTGTGGCATCATCTACAGGGGGGCTGTGAAACAATCATGACAATGACCTTTGTTTGGGTGTTTTCAGGGGGTTGGGACAAAAGAAGCCAGACAAATGAAATTCATCAGTTTTTTTAACGGCCATGAAAAACGGATGCAAAATGGATGTCAAACGGCCATTAAAAACGGACAGACGGACTGGAAGTGTATAAAAATTTGCAGACACAATGATGCAAAACGGCCATGAAAAACTGACAGTTGATCAGTTTTTAATGGCCATTTTTTTTCACTGTCGTGTGAATGTAGCCTAAGTTCTGGATCGTCTCCATTTTAATGGATAAAGTTACCGGACAATTATCCGCCCACCGAGAGTTTATTGGACACATGGACGGCCTGGTGAGCAGATGAACTTCTTGTTTCTTTGTTTGGAGTCATGTACAGATATAGCAATCCTTATCCTGACTCTGATAACTTGCTGCAGCGTGATAATTTATCACTTAAGTCACTAAAAACTATTGAAAAAGTGAAATTAAAGTTTCTTGACACTGTGTATTCAATGTATTTAACCCCTTCGAGCTCAGCAACGTAATATTCCGTGGCGCTGACCGCCCCGTTCGCGCTCAGCGACGGAATATTATGTCGCAGGGTAAATGCATCGCCATTTTCCACCGGCGCGTGCACGAGCTTTGACAGCTGCTGTTTCCGACAGCAGGCTATCACAGCTCAATACGCCGGGACCTATTGCGATGGTCCCGCCTCCACAATCGCCACTATTGGTCAGTCAGTGAGTAACTGTCCAATAGTGGCGATCGGTCTCTTCACTTCCTCTCCCTGACATCACATCCTGCCGCACCCGCCCTGAGATGGAGATAGCGAGGCGTTCAGAGCGGTTGTGAGTAGAGGGAGAGAAGAAAAAGAGTGAAAAAAAGAAAAGAAAAGAAAACTTTTTTCTGCTTCCCACCTCCCCAATCCACTACCCAGTCCTTTACCCTTCCTCCTTGTGTTCCCCCCACATTTTTGGTCAGTGATCTCCTATCACTGACCACTTCTTAGTCTTCAGGACCAATTTCTTGGTCCCTGGGGATTATTTTTTTCTTTATAAAACATATAAAATAAAAATATATATAAAAAAAAAAAAAAAACGAAAAAAAAAACCTGTTAATTTAGACAATTTATCTAGTTAGTTTAGTATTAGTGTTAGTTAGTGTCAGGGAACCGTCAAAAAGCATAGTTAGGTATAGCGTCAGGAATCCATCACCATAGTTGGATCTAGCGTTAGGGGTCCATCACAGTAGTTAGGTTTAGCGTCAGGGAAGCTCGGAATAATCTAGATAGGTTTAGTGTCAGGCACCCGTCACCGTAGTTAGGTTTAGTGTTAGGGAAGCTCAGAATAATCTAGTTAGGTTTAGTGTCAGAGAATAGTCGCCGTAGTTAGATTTAGTCTCAGGGAAGTTCAAATAAAATCTAGTTAGGTTTAGTGTTAGGAACCGTCGCCCTTGTTAGGTTTAGTCTCAGGGAAGCCCACTCGTTCTATAAAAACACCAATTTTTTGAGCTGGTTTAGGTAGCAGCCTATTGCTCCTAGTTAGGAAAGCAATCAAACATGTCCCAACGGACATTTAGTGCCGAAGAGGCATATTCATTTCTTGCCTCCGACACAGAGTCGTCGGATGGTGAGACTCTGTTTTATTTATCCACCTCCTCATCCAGTGATGAAGAAGAGGAACCTCCTAGGAGATGCCCCTTGACCACCAGTGCAGTTGAAGCCCCCGAGCGAAATGACCCCGCCGCAGTTCAAGCCCCCATTTGGACCCCCACACCAGACATTTATGAGCCCAAAATCCCAGAGTTAAAATTTAATACGGCAGGGCTCAGTGAAATGGGCTTTTTCAAGTTCTTCTTCACTGATGATTTTATAGATCTTATGGTCTCCCAGACAAATTTATATGTCCAACAGTATATTACTAAGAACCCTACATCATTTTATGCCCAATCCTACAGGTGGACCCCTGTAGATGTAGCAGAGTTGGGCAAGTTCTGGGGACTTCACTTGAACATGGGGCTTCTGAAAAAGCCATCCATTAGGACCTACTGGAGCATGGACATCTTATACCATACCCCCAATGTACCGTATGGCCATGTCCAGGATGCATTATGAGGCAATATTTCGCTTCTTAAATTATAAGGATAATGAGCAGTGCCCACCCCGAGATGACCCCAGTTTTGACCGTTTGTACAAACTGAGACCCCTATTAGACCATTTCAGTGCTCGGTTTTCCCAAGCATACACCCCCGAGAAGTGTATTTCTATTGATGAGTCCCTGGTACATTTTAAAGGGAGGCTTCAATTCCGCCAGTACCTGCCGAGTAAGAGGGCAAGGTATGGCGTAAAGATGTATAAGCTGTGCGAGAGTGCATCAGGGTATACCTACAAATTTAGGCTGTATGAAGGGAAGGACAGCAGTATTCAGCCCCCAGAATGCCCCCCCCCCCCCTTACTGGGAATTAATGCAAAAATTGTGTGGGATTTGGTGCACCCACTGCTGGACCAGGGTTACCACCTCTACTTAGATAATTTTTATACCATCGTCCCACTCTTCAAGTGCCTCGCTTCCAGAAGTCCTGCGGCATGCGGCATGCGGCACTGCTAGAAAAAATCTGAGAGGCCTTCCTAAGATTCTGCTTGGGCAAACACTCAGAAGGGGTGAGAGCAGGGCACAATCTAGCAGCAACATATTGTGTGTCAAGTACAAGAGAGATGTCCTTGTATTAACAACAATACATGGCCACACCAGTACCCATGTACCTGTATGAGGTACCAGTATAGAGACCCCCAAACCAGACTGCATCCTGGACTACAATAGGTACATGGGAGGGGTTGACTTGTCAGATCAAGTCCTGAAGCCCTACAGCGCCATGCGGAAATCGAGGGTGTGGTATAAGAAGCTGGCCGTGCACATCATACAGATGGCATTGTACAATGCGTATGTGCTACGTCGATGTGCAGGCCAGAGGGGAACTTTCCTGGAATTTCAAGAGGTGATTATCAAGAACCTAATCTTTAGGACCAAGAATAGGGAGCATCCAGTACTTCCGGAAGCGAGGCCACACGCATCGTACCAGGGCAACACTTTCCAGGAGAAGTTCCCCAAACTGGCAAGAAGGGAAAAAGTCAAAAGAGGTGCAGAGTCTGCTCAAAGAGGGGGATAAGGAGGTAAACAATATACGAATGCGACACGTGTCCCGAAAAACCAGGGCTCTGTATGAAAGATTGTTTTCGAATTTATCATACATCCCTTAATTTTTAATTTACCCTGATACACTCCGCACAGCTTATGCCCCTCATCTTTCCCTTCTGAGCCCTGCCGTGTGCCCAGGCAGCTAATAACAGCCACATGTAGGGTATTGCCGTACCCGGGAGAACCCACATTACATCTTATGGTGTGTATATCTCCAGTGGCACATGCTGGGCACACTATATTGGGCACGGACATGCCATATTTATATAGAAAATTGCAAATCTCACTCTGCCCCATCTGCTGCGCATTATCTTTTACACAGTACCTGTGGGGTCAAAAGGCTCACTACACCTCTAGATGAATGTCTTAAGGGGTGTAGTTTTTAAAATGGGGTCACTTCTCAGTGTTTCCAACTGTACTGGTACCTCAGGGGCTTCTGCATACATGACTTAGCACCAGAAAAACTCCAGTAGGCCAAATGGTGGTCCTTTCCTTCTGAGCCCTCCCATGGGCCCAAACGGCAGTTTATCACCACAAATGGGGTATTGCCGCACCAAGGACAAATTGGGCAACAAAATGGGGTATTTTGTTTCCTGTGAAAATAAGAAATTTTGATAAAAAATGACATCTTATTGTTCTACACACAGGTATCCAGGCTACCAGGACTACTATTATGGGTAAGGCTATCTGAGTTATTAATGTTGGGAGTATTTTACTCTAGAAAACACCCTTTGGACACTTCTGTCCTTAACAAAACAGCTCACACTCAAACAACTAACGTTATATACGATAGCACACTGCCCTATTCATATGTCCTTAATATAAGGACTTTAAACACACCATACACTTGGTTTTCCTACTTACCTGTGTTCATATCATATAGAGTCTCTCCACTCATGTACCTTTTTAACATGTATGTTTTTATATGTATTTAATAAAATTTGTTATTCTTTTCATATATACTTGGCTCTATACTCTGTTTCTTGTGTGTGTATAGGGTTTAAGTAGAGTATAACAGAGAGAGTTCCCAGCATTATCATTCCCTTACCCCCCTACAACATTACGAATTATATTCACTTGGGACTGGTGTTGTTTTATTACATTTCTTTTGATTCTCTTGATTTTTTTTGCTGTTTTTGACATTCCATTATGTTCTGCATAAAGCTTAGTGTCAGCTGTACTGTGACTTCTTTATCATAACGGAGCCATACCAGGCCCTTATACACCCTATATGCTTCCCCAATAGAATCCATAAAACATAAAAGGGCCGAGCAGTGCTCCGGGGTCTTTTCGCAAATCACTCTAGCTAGAATCGAAATGAAAACGTTCACCATATTAACCTATTGGTAAACATTTGCGGAATCAGGAGATAACGCCTTTTCTCCTCCTCCTTCTTTTATGCTCTAACCCCTCTTCCCCTGATCCAGATAGAACTTCTCCTATTTGTTTCCTGACCTCCTGCTTAAGATGGGCACCGATCCCTCGAAGCAGACATACACAGCCAAGTTATCCCTGTTTACCTAATTAGGTGTCTCAGTCTGGACTGAGACCGCAACCACCTCATAACTCACCGGAAGAGGGTTAACAAGGGAAAATGTTTTACAGGACCGCCCACGCGAAAACCTGGGATGGACCCGCACCCTTCACCAGGGAACCGCCCACCATGTTCAGCAGGCACACCACTGAGTCCCTCAGGCATCTGCACACGCCTCCTGCTGTGTTACCCCACAGCCCCTAGCGGCAGGGGGCAAACCTGACCTAAACAATAATGGCACCAAGCACCAATAGTGATGCTTTTGAAAAATATCAAAAAACGTTATTAAATATAGAGGACAAATGAATAAAAAGTGTCACACAATAGATATAGCAACATCTCCGGAGTGAAATACACAGGGTGAACACATGCCCATAACAATACGGATACATCTTATTTATAAAGTGTATAGTGCTAAGCAATATATGAAATAAGGATATATATACCATATATAATATAAATTGTCTTTACAATACTGCAGGATGGACAAGGACATGGACAAGAAGCTAAATACAAGTAGTGATGGTCCTAGGATAGGTGCAACACATGTTCAAAAGAGTACAGCATATGAAATAACATGCCTCAATATATACCCATCTATATGACACAACCGGGATGGCGCCAACCACGACGCACGTTTCGGCACAGCCTTCATCTGGGGGTGACATCATCTCCTAACAGGTATAATAAAATAATATATATATTATATAATATATTATTATATTATATTATATAATATAAATTTCGGTATAATAATGATACAACAGTAAACTGGAGATGACCGTCCAACACTGCGAATTTAACCCCTTAATGACAATACGCCTTTTCACGGTGGTCATTAAAGGGGTTCTCTGGAAAAAACTTTATGGTCTCATGTTTACTTGATAAAGTGGTTCTCTTTCCACTAAACGCGTTGTACCTCAAGAGACCCTCTATCTCTCTTTTTTATGTATGTTTTATTATGATCTATTGTTTTAGACAATTAATTATATATATATTTTTTCTCAAAAAAGTATTGTGCCTGTATGGTGTCTCTTTTTTACAGTGGATCCCACCTGGTTCCCACTGTTTTTATCTACCTGCTCTTACTGAAGATGTCCTCAAAACTGGCTTAATGAGATGGTAGATCGGAGAGTGACTGAGGCAGTGGAGGCAAAACAGGGCGGACCTGTTGCAGGCAGCGGCTAAGGCATCTTGGCCCCCATTGGGGGACCTCTCCAGAACTCCAGTGAAGGACCTGGGCGTGTAGACGAAGCCAAGGCAGACCCAGCAGAACCGGGTTGATGGCTTTAGGCAGGACGAGGAAGTTGATCTGTTCTGAGTGAAGGACTCCGATTTGTAACGTAAGTGGTTTCATGATAGCCACAATAGGATCGGGCAATGGTAGTCCATTTACAGAAGCAACAGCAAGGGATCTCTCTAGAAGAACTGTGGGTAGATGTAGTCGGTCTACTAAATCCTGCTGGATGAAATCTGCAGCTGCCCTGGAGTCAAAATAGGCAGAGGAGAAGTGTGATGTCTCTCCCGAGATGATGGTCACAGGAATAGATAATTTGGAAGAGGTTTTGATGTTTGGCATCATCCCACCTAGAGTTGCCTCTCTAGGAACTGGAGTTTCCCGGCTTTTGTGGACATTGGCGCACGAAAGGGCCTTTAAGGCCGCAATACAAACACAGACCTGAAGAGCGTCAGCGCTGTTTCTCCTGCTCGGACAACTTGACTCTGTCTACCTGCATTGGTTCCTCAGGTAGAGCAACAAGAGGGGGCAGTAGTGGTCTCTGGAACGATGGTGCTAATCTGTGAAAACGTCTCTCCACCGAACCTCCTCATCGCGTTCCTGGATCCTCATGTTGACCCGGGTAGCCAACAGGATATGGGCATCCAAGGTAGGTGGGAGGTCGCGGGCTGCCAGCTCGTCCATGGTGTGTGAGGACAGTCCATGCCATAGGTCGCCACCAATGCTTCATTGTTCCATGACAACTCTGCTGCCAGGGTACGGAAGGAGATGGCATACTCTCCTGCTGTGGACCCCCTTGCTTGAGGGTTAGCAGAGTGGCTGCTGCTAAGGATGTTCGACCCGGCTTCTTGAACACGTCACAAAAAGTCTGTAAGAACAGGGCTAAGTCCGAAAATTTGGGCCCCTGTCATTCCAGGATGGGGTTCGCCCATGCGAGGGACTTGCCAGCGAGGAGGGAAATAATGAACGCTACCTTGGCCTCATCAGAGGAGAAATGGTGAGCACGCAGTCATAGCGAGGAAAAAGAGGCAGTGCAACTGTGGATCCGGAAAACAGACAGTAGGAGTATTAGGCAGTGGATCGGCAGCAGTCTCTGGGGAAGGAACAGGGAGTTGATCCAGTCGGGCGATGATGGAGTTTACAGCCACGACGAGTTGTTCCTGACGTGCATATAGACACAATATATACTATTGGGGTCCACCCCTTAGTAATTGCTGACGTGCATATAGGTCACGCATATCCGTCTGTATGACCTGAACTGTGGTCTTAGGCTGGCCAGCGGGTTCCATGGCCTGAGCGTACTGTCACAATCTAGGGAACATATGTAGCTGACTTTAGCTTGACTAATAACGCATTAAATACACAGTGGAAAGATCCCTTATCTTGACCTTTTCAATGACTTCTCAATGGTTATTTTTGTGTGATATCACGCTGCAACAAGTTATCAGAGTCAAGTTAAAGATGGCTACATCCGTATGTGGACCCACTAGGCCGTGGGCTCCGGCTCAGATAGGGCTAGGTGTGGCAGGTTGTGCCAGTGGAAGCGGATGGCACCAGGAATGGTAGATGACACACAGACGTGGCATATCCGGCCGGCGGTACCACACGACTCTGATAAAAGGCAGGCACAGTTAGGAAACAGCAAGGGATACAGGAAATAGGATGCAGGGAACGGGAACTCTGGGATTAAGCAGGAAAATACTAAGGGACCCTTTGCAATACAAACATGGGAAAAGTACAAACAACGCTCAAGCAAGGAGTGGAAGGGCAGAGACCTTTTTATAATCCAGGGTGCACTGGGGTAGGATAGAAAACTTTTAGGAAGTGCGCACGCTGGCCCTTTAAGGCACTCCTCGCACAATCCAGGAAGGGAAGGCCGCGCCAGCCGTGGTCTCTGGGGAGTTGGCCAGGAAGTTGCGGTCGTGGCCGTTCATCACAGGGGGAGCGACAGAGGTCCGCAGTCATAACACTGAGATTTTTTTGGGTGTTGTATATATGTACTGAGCAGTGGCGTAACTACCGCCGTAGCAGCCGTAGCGGCTGCTACGGGGCCCGCGGCATGAGGGGGCCCGTGTCGCCCGCCGGCACGGGCCTCCACCATGGCCAGAGGCTTCGCTGGCAGCCGCTATGGCTGCTACAGCGGGACGCCACTGAACAGTACGGCAGAGCAGGGAGGTATCTCCCCGCTCTGCCATTAACTGGTTCCCGACCGCTGGCTGTATTTTTACGGCCAGCGGTCAGGGTCCTTAAAACCCGAGCCATAGACTTTTTACGACTCCGGTTTTAACTTACTGCCCGCGCGATCGGGCTGCTGAATATCGGGTCTCCGGCTGTCAGTGACTGCCGGGGACCCTGAGGAGAGGATAGAAGCAGCTTTCGCTGCCAGCGATCACACATGTATCCCCTATCCTGTGGATAGGGGATACATGTATTTTGTAGGACACACTGTAGGTCGCATTTTTTTGGGAGGGGGGACGCTGTATGGCGTTCCCTACAGGGGGGGGAGACGCTGTATGGCGTTCCCTACAGGGGGGGGCTGTATGGTGTTCCCTACAGGGGGGGGGCTGTATGGCGTTCCCTACAGGGGGGGGGGGCTCTATGGCGTTCTCTACAGGGGGGGATGTATGGCGTTCCCTACAGGGGGGGCTGTATGGCGTTCTCTACAGGGGGGGCTGTATGGAGTTCTCTACAGGGGGGGCTGTATGGCGTTCTCTGCAGGGGGACTGTATGGCGTTCTCTACAGGAGGGCTGTATGGCGTTCTCTACAGGGAGGGCTGTATGGTGTTAGCACTGTCCAATAAATATAAAGAAAACAGAAGAAAATACGGTCCAGCAATCCTCATGACAATGTGATGACTTTATTAGAAAAACATTTTATAAACCACACGGCATGTTGAAGTGATGATACAAGACTGCTTACGCGCTTCGAAAGCCAACTACATTCTTCGCAAATGTACGCCATCTCCTCCAAACAGTCAATTACATCAGAAGTCCAGTTCCTTGTGCTGCATGACTCGTGGACGCCCTATCCGTGGCGATATCCGTGTCCTTTCCACTGCTTCTCACTTGAGTCCTGTAGGCACAAAAAACATTCTGCAAGTATCCATTGTCATCCGTGCCTGTAGATTCTGCTTTAATGATGCAACTCACTCAACTCCTTGTCTATTTCATCGTTTACTGATGCCTCTTTTAGATGCGACAGATGTATTTTTTTTATACTTACCAGCCTGCTTCACAGGCACCATCCCTTATTGGCACCTGATCAATAAGGGGGTCCTTGCTCCACCACCATTACACTGCAATACTAAACAAAATCTTCCATAGACATCACAAAAACTAGACAAGCCTTTCCTCCCTTATGTTTCCCAACATTTCCTGGGACAAGTGTGTGTAGGTAGAAATCAACAAACATGTTTCCTGGCCCCAAACTTTACCCCCTCTTTCCAGTAAAGGATTGGCTTTCGGTATCACGCCTCCTCGCTTTTACCTTTTTACTTTATCCTGCGTAAACATTTTTTTCAGCATCTTAAACGTCTTGCCCATTAGCCCATCTATTCCCAACATTAGACCACTTATTATCATCTGACAGATCAGAATCAGACTCAACCAGCTACTGTTGCCTTCTTCTGCTTCTCTTTACATCCAGATGTGCTGCTCCTGTAATTCCAAACATTGTGCCAGTACCCCGTGTTCTAAACATTTTGGCAACCTCAAGGTGTCCCTCTCCCATGTTGAGATTATGAGGCCCTACTGGGATATTGCTGCCTTCATCGACGCTGGATCCCTGCGCAAGGATCCTGGCACTTGGCCCATCATCGTGCCATGTTCCCTCAAATTTTTGCTAGAATGATACCATTGAGGATACCTGCCTTGCTTCCTTGATGCCATTTGCTCCAAACAATCCAGTACACCCCAAGTCCAGGTCCTTGTGCTGCATGACTTGTGGGGGCTCTATACGTGGCAATATCCTGGCACCTTCCATTGCTTTCCGCTTGAGTGCTGTAAATATAAAAACATTCTGCCAGTGTCCATTATCACCTATGCCTGCAGATTATGACTGTGTAATGAAACTCACTTAAGTCCTTGTCTATTGCATCCAGGCCTTGACACATCACAAATGTTCTTGGCAGACCAAAGCTGTCTAAAATCCCCCTACACTCCCTCACCCAATTACCTTACACATACGTTCAGTCCCAAACCGAGCCATGTGGCCAGCATTTTGGACAAAGATACCCCTAACTTACATTATGCCTATTCCTACCAACTATCCAAGGTTCCCCACTGCTACGCCTTTCTTGGCATTTTGCCCGCTCATTACTTTTTCAATGTACAGAGCTACTGGTGGATACTGTATATAGTAACTAATGATGGACATACCGCATATAGATGAAATATTACTTCAGAGAGTCCCCCTGGCAGCAGGCAGCCGATCTCAAGAAATTCTGGAACAAAAAGTATAAACTGTGAAGATATTATGACGTGCGCTTAGTATGGTTCATCATATCAACAAATATATGATCTGCCTATTGATAACCTTGGAGAATTTGTTCCCACAGTCTTGTCATGTGTCTATAGGAACATTCTGGATGACATCACATTATAGAATTTCTATAGGTTGTTATTTGCTATAATACTTACATATATCCAGTGGATCTTCCAGCATGTCGGCTGTCACTGGTGCCACATATTCAGATGTTATAAATGTCTGTAAAATACATAATGGGTTTAATGCACATACATAAAATAACCCCATATCTATAATGAATAATAATATATTTACTTTCACACATTTCATTTTCTATCACAGGGCGAGTCCAATGCCCCTCTGCCACACAAATAACACCAGCAGTATAATGGCACATAACAGTTGGAGGACCCTGGTATAGATTTTGTATCAGGGACCAGGAGCTTATTGTTATTCTTCTATATAATCTTATCCTTAATGGAAAACTGCAAATTTGTCTTTTGTGGAGTCTTTTGGACTGGAGTAGAGAGAGTAAAAAATGGTAAATTGGATTTCTGGATTCAACAGACAAAATAATTATTAAAGGGGTTTTCTGACAGTTTCATAAACCTTAGTCTAAGCCGCATATGGCTAAAAATAACAAATTGTCCCTACTCATTTTTTAAATTCCCTGTGGCTCCTGCGCTGGTGGTTCTGTTGTCTTTAGTTGCTAGGCCACAGCGGTCATGTCCGTGTGGATGGCATGTCACGTGGCAGCTATTGTGTCACATCCAGGGCCGGCCTTAGGTTTATTGGTGACATGTGCAGTATCTGTGACGTCCTCCCCCTTATGATGCACCATGTAGTGTCCAAATAATTTAATCATACAGTGCCCAAATAACATCACCCAGTCAATAAACTAGGGATTGTATCTTTCTGTTTTTTTATATTATAGGTTTGGGCCCTAAATGCCGGATCGGCAGTGTAAGTTGAGGGTGCCCAGGCCATCTATGGTGGTAGTGCCCTCCTCAGTATTGACCAGTAATACACACTATGTGATCATTTAGAGATGCAGTTAATAAAATACACTGACCTTGGACTCTCCTACTGAATACATCCGACTGAATGTAGAACGTTATGTGATGTGAGGTGGAGGGCTCTGCTTAATCTTTGATCTGCCCTCCTGGGACGTGTGGTTATCATTAACTCTTATGAGGAATTAATTCTAGGAGAAAGAAAGACAATGTATTAGGACAAATCTCAATCAATGGCAACATTTCTATCTAGAACAGAGTCCAGTCCCCAACCAGTGTAAAATTACCAAAGGGGTAATACATAGGATGACCGGCTGGGGTCCAGGGATTTGGGGTAGCCCACAGCTCTGGGGCTCCATACGCCCCTGAAATTGGACAAACAATAACGGCGCAGGGAGGAAGCGAAATGTCTGACCCAGTTGGTCGTCTATTAGGTGAGTATAATTTTTTATTTTATAGGAGCAAAGGGGGCACACTATTAATATGGGGGATAAAAGGACTGAGTCAGGGCTTAGAAAAGGGGGCTTCATTACTGTGGGGACATACAAAAGGGGCATTCTGACCCAGGACATACAAAAAGTGTCATTCTAACTGTGGAGGGTATTGGTGGATACTGCATATAGTAACTAATAAGAGACGCACCTTGCATAGATGAAATGTTGCTTCAGAGAGTCCCCCTGGCAGCAGGCAGCTGATCTTAAGGTGTTCTGGAAAAAACAATAATTGTGTAGTTTTATTTCTCCAGACAGATGTGTGCTCAGTATAGACCACCCAACAATGAAGGAAATGTACATTAGGGCTCATGTACACAGCAACTTCATGTGGACGGACCTGTATGGTGGCGCATAGACTGCAGTACTGGTAATGTAGACACTCTGTGTGCGCTGTGTGCTCCCCCATAAGCCAAATGTGTATTAGGAAATTACATAAATAACAAGTCCCTTATATATTACTAATACCATAATATCTTCTTTATGGAGCATTTCTATAATAATAATAATATAAAGCTGCAGCAAAATTCCCAGCGTTTACTTTTGCTACATGTGGATGAGTTTTTGAGACTGTAACTATTCACCTGTAACACTCGTGAATTTTGCCGCGCAGCAAATCTGCAGCGTCTGAATTCAGCTTTATGGCGTAGAATATAGTACTCAAATACTGCAATCATACAGTGTCCAAATAACACTGCCAGACAAGTATTGTCTGCCACACTGTAATGTAATCCATTATCAAGGAATTGTATCTGCATCCTGAGCAGTGCCCTTTACTTTTTTTACATGAAGAGTGGGATTGAGTGTTCAAGCAATGGGTGCCCCAGACATCAAGACCAGTGGCGCCCCATTCATTAGTGACAGGTGATGCACCCAGTGTAACCGCACAGGTCGCACACCCCTAAGACAGGCCCTGGATGAACAACATTGGGGAATTTGTTCCCACAGTCTTGTCATGTGTCTCTATAGGAACATTCTGGATGACATCAGATTATAGAATTTCTATAGGTTGTCATTTGCTATAATACTTACATATATACAGTGTATGTCCTAGCATGTCGGCTGTCACTGGTGCCACATATTCAGATGTCATAAATGTCTGTAAAATACATAATGGAATAAACATAAAATAACCCCATATCTAGAATGAATAATAATATATTTACTTTCACACCTTTCATTTTCTATCACAGGACGAGTCAGACATTGAAAACATTTTGTAATGTTAGTGTAAACCCAGGGAACATAACTATAGGGGTGAAGAGGTTGCAGTCACACCCAGGCCCAGGTGTCCATGACTGACATTAGGGGGGGTCACAATGTGGGCAATTTACAAATGCCAATCCCCAATGCCCCCATCTCCTAGAGGAATCCCGATTTTCGCTGCTAGAAACGCGATGTCAGTGAGAGAAGCACCCAGGCAGAAAGGCAGCTGCTGATTTGCCCGGCCGCTTCTAAAACACAAGCAATGGAAGGGAGCCAGCGCAGCGCCCCGTTCCACCTGCTGGAGGGATGCGCCCTATGTAATGGCACAGGTCGCACACCCCTAAGGCCGGCCCTGGCTACTGCTGAGCCTTATTAGGATAATATACGGTAGCTTTTTAAGACTATTTAATTAAATTAAATTAGACATCATATTGAAAACGACTGAGAAGTCACATTCCACATTACTGACAGCTGCAATTCTCAGACAATGGTAAGGGTATGTTCACACACTTAACTAAAAAACGTCTCTAAAATACAGAGCTCTTTTCAAGGGAAAACAGCCTCTGATTTTCAGCCATTTTTTAAACCACAAACGTTTTTTAAGGCATTTTTACCAACGTTCTTGGAGCTGTTTTTCTATTGAGACAATGAAAAACGCCTCCAAAAACGGCCGAAGGAGTGAAATGCACTTCTTTTTACAGGGTGTTTTTTATGCGCCGCTTTATCAAACGCCCACGTAAAATGCACCATCGGAAAAAAAAACAGTTTTTCCCATTGAAATCAATGGGCAGATGTTTGGAGGCGTCCAGCCTCCGTATTTTCGGCTGTTTTTCGGGGTGTTTACGGCCAGGAAAACCGCTGAAAATAGGCTGTGTGAACATACTCTGTTGTACTGAGTTGTAACTTTAATGAGAAAATATGAAACATTGAAATCTGAATGTAAAATGTTCAGTTGTTACTTGCATTAATAGAAACATTTTACTGGAACTTGAACTGTTTGTCTAAAAAAAAAAAAACAACCCCCGACAATCACCAGAAAAAAATCCTTCTACAATCATATAGTTGTGGTGAGTTGTTGGTGTGGTTAGAAATTGCTGCAGTAATGTCCAATATATATTTCATGTGTCCAGTAACATGTAGAATTAATGATAAAATGCTGCATCTTACCTGTCAATCACACAGTCTATCACAGTCCCGGTCCAGACGTCATTGGCAGAAATTGTAAAAAATATGTAATCCAGCTGCACAGAGAACCTAATGGCTAGTACTGTCTATGACATCATCAGTGATATCATAAGCGGCTGCAGTATCTGTTACATCATCTAATTATCTCCTACTGCCTGGATAGACTGTCTGTGCATACACTGGATATAGGCGTTACATGGGACTGCTGTTTATAAACATGGAAGAAAGATACATGTGTGGTTATAGGGGCTACGACTAAGAACATGTAATGTATGAAACATGTAATCTGTTACTAGATGGATTTTATACTGTAATACAGATGTAGCCATCTTTAACTTGACTCTGATAACTTGTTGCAGCGTGATACTTTCTTGATCCCGCAGCACTCCGTGTTTCAAGTGTGCGTGAGTAGGCTTCCACACCAATGTGTAAAAAATGGGAACTCAGCACTCCAAGGTATTATGCAATAAGTGATATTTGATTTCACATATAGCGAAACGTAGTAATCCAAAAATAATGGCGCCATTACCCAACAGCGACCGAGGTCACAAGCGCCGCATATCCGTGTCTAAAGAAGGTTGAATGTATAGACCGAAACGTTAAAAACCTATTTTTGGATTACTACTTTTCGCTATATGTGAAATAAAATATCATTTGTTGCAGCGTGATATCACACAACAAAAGCCATTGAAAAAGTCAAGATAAGGGATTGTTTATTTAATGCGTTAAAAGTGAAGGTAAAGACGGCAACATCTGAACTAATAAAGGATACATTTTATTGAATTTCGTTTTAGGCTAAATTCACACAACAGTAAAAAACGTCCGCTTTCAGAACAATGATGTTCTATGGGTATATTCACACGGCCTTTTTTTAACCACCCGTGAATATTGGCCGTCAAAAAATAGAACATGTCCTATTTTTGGCCGCTTTCACGGCCAGACGGCCCCCATAGAAGTCAATGGATCATTTTTTAACGGCCGTCAATACATGTAACAGCCGTTAAAAACGGTTCTGTGATTTGGGGATTCAAGAGCCAAGGGAACTATTGGCTCCCTTGCTGGTAATCGGCGGCACAATGACACATACTCACCGATGCAGCGCCGTCCTCTACAGGTGTGGTCTCTAGTCTCATGGGTTCTGCGAAGGTGACGAGATGACGTCCTCGCGTCGCCTTCGCAGAACCAGTGAGACTAGAGATCACTCGTGACGTAGACGGTCATGCATCGGTGAGTATGTAGGGCATTCAGGCGGACAAAAATTACGGATATTGTTGCGCTCACTACTATGGTAGCAAGGCGCTAGTACAGGGGACATTGTTGTCTACTGTAGCAAATTTTTCGGCACGGTCCTGAATTTACAGAGAGAGTCCCGAAAGATTACCACAGGGAGGGGGGGTGTGGTGCTTTCTCCGGAGAGGTGTCTGTGTCATCATCTACAGGGGGGCTGTGTGCCATCGTCTACAGGGGGCTGTGTGCCATCGTCTGCAAGGGGGCTGTGTGCCATCATCTACATGGGGCGGTGTGCCATCATCTACAGGGGGGCTGTGTGCCATCATCTACAGGGGGGCTGTGTGCCATCATCTACAGGGGGGCTGTGTGACATCATCTACAGGGAGGCTGTGAGCCATCATCTACAGGGGGTCTGTGTGCCATCATCTACAGGGGGTCTGTGTGCCATCATCTACAGGGGGTCTGTGTGCCATCATCTACAGGGGGTCTGTGTTTCATCATCTACAGGGGGTCTGTGTGGCATCATATACAGGGGGTCCGTGTGCCATCATCTACAGGGGGGCTGTGTGGCATCATCTACAGGGGGGCTGTGAAACAATCATGACAATGACCTTTGTTTGGGTGTTTTCAGGGGGTTGGGACAAAAGAAGCCAGACAAATGAAATTCATCAGTTTTTTTAACGGCCATGAAAAACGGATGCAAAATGGATGTCAAACGGCCATTAAAAACGGACAGACGGACTGGAAGTGTATAAAAATTTGCAGACACAATGATGCAAAACGGCCATGAAAAACTGACAGTTGATCAGTTTTTAATGGCCATTTTTTTTCACTGTCGTGTGAATGTAGCCTAAGTTCTGGATCGTCTCCATTTTAATGGATAAAGTTACCGGACAATTATCCGCCCACCGAGAGTTTATTGGACACATGGACGGCCTGGTGAGCAGATGAACTTCTTGTTTCTTTGTTTGGGGTCATGTACAGATATAGCAATCCTTATCCTGACTCTGATAACTTGCTGCAGCGTGATAATTTATCACTTAAGTCACTAAAAACTATTGAAAAAGTGAAATTAAAGTTTCTTGACACTGTGTATTCAATGTATTTAACCCCTTCGAGCTCAGCAACGTAATATTCCGTGGCGCTGACCGCCCCGTTCGCGCTCAGCGACGGAATATTATGTCGCAGGGTAAATGCATCGCCATTTTCCACCGGCGCGTGCACGAGCTTTGACAGCTGCTGTTTCCGACAGCAGGCTATCACAGCTCAATACGCCGGGACCTATTGCGATGGTCCCACCTCCACAATCGCCACTATTGGTCAGTCAGTGAGTAACTGTCCAATAGTGGCGATCGGTCTCTTCACTTCCTCTCCCTGACATCACATCCTGCCGCACCCGCCCTGAGATGGAGATAGCGAGGCGTTCAGAGCGGTTGTGAGTAGAGGGAGAGAAGAAAAAGAGTGAAAAAAAGAAAACTTTTTTCTGCTTCCCACCTCCCCAATCCACTACCCAGTCCTTTACCCTTCCTCCTTGTGTTCCCCCCACATTTTTGGTCAGTGATCTCCTATCACTGACCACTTCTTAGTCTTCAGGACCAATTTCTTGGTCCCTGGGGATTATTTTTTTCTTTATAAAACATATAAAATAAAAATATATATAAAAAAAAAAAAAAAACGAAAAAAAAAACCTGTTAATTTAGACAATTTATCTAGTTAGTTTAGTATTAGTGTTAGTTAGTGTCAGGGAACCGTCAAAAAGCATAGTTAGGTATAGCGTCAGGAATCCATCACCATAGTTGGATCTAGCGTTAGGGGTCCATCACAGTAGTTAGGTTTAGCGTCAGGGAAGCTCGGAATAATCTAGATAGGTTTAGTGTCAGGCACCCGTCACCGTAGTTAGGTTTAGTGTTAGGGAAGCTCAGAATAATCTAGTTAGGTTTAGTGTCAGAGAATAGTCGCCGTAGTTAGATTTAGTCTCAGGGAAGTTCAAATAAAATCTAGTTAGGTTTAGTGTTAGGAATCGTCGCCCTTGTTAGGTTTAGTCTCAGGGAAGCCCACTCGTTCTATAAAAACACCAATTTTTTGAGCTGGTTTAGGTAGCAGCCTATTGCTCCTAGTTAGGAAAGCAATCAAACATGTCCCAACGGACATTTAGTGCCGAAGAGGCATATTCATTTCTTGCCTCCGACACAGAGTCGTCGGATGGTGAGACTCTGTTTTATTTATCCACCTCCTCATCCAGTGATGAAGAAGAGGAACCTCCTAGGAGATGCCCCTTGACCACCAGTGCAGTTGAAGCCCCCGAGCGAAATGACCCCGCCGCAGTTCAAGCCCCCATTTGGACCCCCACACCAGACATTTATGAGCCCAAAATTCCAGAGTTAAAATTTAATACGGCAGGGCTCAGTGAAATGGGCTTTTTCAAGTTCTTCTTCACTGATGATTTTATAGATCTTATGGTCTCCCAGACAAATTTATATGTCCAACAGTATATTACTAAGAACCCTACATCATTTTATGCCCAATCCTACAGGTGGACCCCTGTAGATGTAGCAGAGTTGGGCAAGTTCTGGGGACTTCACTTGAACATGGGGCTTCTGAAAAAGCCATCCATTAGGACCTACTGGAGCATGGACATCTTATACCATACCCCCAATGTACCGTATGGCCATGTCCAGGATGCATTATGAGGCAATATTTCGCTTCTTAAATTATAAGGATAATGAGCAGTGCCCACCCCGAGATGACCCCAGTTTTGACCGTTTGTACAAACTGAGACCCCTATTAGACCATTTCAGTGCTCGGTTTTCCCAAGCATACACCCCCGAGAAGTGTATTTCTATTGATGAGTCCCTGGTACATTTTAAAGGGAGGCTTCAATTCCGCCAGTACCTGCCGAGTAAGAGGGCAAGGTATGGCGTAAAGATGTATAAGCTGTGCGAGAGTGCATCAGGGTATACCTACAAATTTAGGCTGTATGAAGGGAAGGACAGCAGTATTCAGCCCCCAGAATGCCCCCCCCCCCTTACTGGGAATTAATGCAAAAATTGTGTGGGATTTGGTGCACCCACTGCTGGACCAGGGTTACCACCTCTACTTGGATAATTTTTATACCATCGTCCCACTCTTCAAGTGCCTCGCTTCCAGAAGTCCTGCGGCATGCGGCATGCGGCACTGCTAGAAAAAATCTGAGAGGCCTTCCTAAGATTCTGCTTGGGCAAACACTCAGAAGGGGTGAGAGCAGGGCACAATCTAGCAGGAACATATTGTGTGTCAAGTACAAGAGAGATGTCCTTGTATTAACAACAATACATGGCCACACCAGTACCCATGTACCTGTATGAGGTACCAGTATAGAGACCCCCAAACCAGACTGCATCCTGGACTACAATAGGTACATGGGAGGGGTTGACTTGTCAGATCAAGTCCTGAAGCCCTACAGCGCCATGCGGAAATCGAGGGTGTGGTATAAGAAGCTGGCCGTGCACATCATACAGATGGCATTGTGCAATGCGTATGTGCTACGTCGATGTGCAGGCCAGAGGGGAACTTTCCTGGAATTTCAAGAGGTGATTATCAAGAACCTAATCTTTAGGACCAAGAATAGGGAGCATCCAGTACTTCCGGAAGCGAGGCCACACGCATCGTACCAGGGCAACACTTTCCAGGAGAAGTTCCCCAAACTGGCAAGAAGGGAAAAAGTCAAAAGAGGTGCAGAGTCTGCTCAAAGAGGGGGATAAGGAGGTAAACAATATACGAATGCGACACGTGTCCCGAAAAACCAGGGCTCTGTATGAAAGATTGTTTTCGAATTTATCATACATCCCTTAATTTTTAATTTACCCTGATACACTCCGCACAGCTTATGCCCCTCATCTTTCCCTTCTGAGCCCTGCCGTGTGCCCAGGCAGCTAATAACAGCCACATGTAGGGTATTGCCGTACCCGGGAGAACCCACATTACATCTTATGGTGTGTATATCTCCAGTGGCACATGCTGGGCACACTATATTGGGCACGGACATGCCATATTTATATAGAAAATTGCAAATCTCACTCTGCCCCATCTGCTGCGCATTATCTTTTACACAGTACCTGTGGGGTCAAAAGGCTCACTACACCTCTAGATGAATGTCTTAAGGGGTGTAGTTTTTAAAATGGGGTCACTTCTCAGTGTTTCCAACTGTACTGGTACCTCAGGGGCTTCTGCATACATGACTTAGCACCAGAAAAACTCCAGTAGGCCAAATGGTGGTCCTTTCCTTCTGAGCCCTCCCATGGGCCCAAACGGCAGTTTATCACCACAAATGGGGTATTGCCGCACCAAGGACAAATTGGGCAACAAAATGGGGTATTTTGTTTCCTGTGAAAATAAGAAATTTTGATAAAAAATTACATCTTATTGTTCTACACACAGGTATCCAGGCTACCAGGACTACTATTATGGGTAAGGCTATCTGAGTTATTAATGTTGGGAGTATTTTACTCTAGAAAACACCCTTTGGACACTTCTGTCCTTAACAAAACAGCTCACACTCAAACAACTAACGTTATATACGATAGCACACTGCCCTATTCATATGTCCTTAATATAAGGACTTTAAACACACCATACACTTGGTTTTCCTACTTACCTGTGTTCATATCATATAGAGTCTCTCCACTCATGTACCTTTTTAACATGTATGTTTTTATATGTATTTAATAAAATTTGTTATTCTTTTCATATATACTTGGCTCTATACTCTGTTTCTTGTGTGTGTATAGGGTTTAAGTAGAGTATAACAGAGAGAGTTCCCAGCATTATCATTCCCTTACCCCCCTACAACATTACGAATTATATTCACTTGGGACTGGTGTTGTTTTATTATATTTCTTTTGATTCTCTTGATTTTTTTTGCTGTTTTTGACATTCCATTATGTTCTGCATAAAGCTTAGTGTCAGCTGTACTGTGACTTCTTTATCATAACGGAGCCATACCAGGCCCTTATACACCCTATATGCTTCCCCAATAGAATCCATAAAACATAAAAGGGCCGAGCAGTGCTCCGGGGTCTTTTCGCAAATCACTCTAGCTAGAATCGAAATGAAAACGTTCACCATATTAACCTATTGGTAAACATTTGCGGAATCAGGAGATAACGCCTTTTCTCCTCCTCCTTCTTTTATGCTCTAACCCCTCTTCCCCTGATCCAGATAGAACTTCTCCTATTTGTTTCCTGACCTCCTGCTTAAGATGGGCACCGATCCCTCGAAGCAGACATACACAGCCAAGTTATCCCTGTTTACCTAATTAGGTGTCTCAGTCTGGACTGAGACCGCAACCACCTCATAACTCACCGGAAGAGGGTTAACAAGGGAAAATGTTTTACAGGACCGCCCACGCGAAAACCTGGGATGGACCCGCACCCTTCACCAGGGAACCGCCCACCATGTTCAGCAGGCACACCACTGAGTCCCTCAGGCATCTGCACACGCCTCCTGCTGTGTTACCCCACAGCCCCTAGCGGCAGGGGGCAAACCTGACCTAAACAATAATGGCACCAAGCACCAATAGTGATGCTTTTGAAAAATATCAAAAAACGTTATTAAATATAGAGGACAAATGAATAAAAAGTGTCACACAATAGATATAGCAACATCTCCGGAGTGAAATACACAGGGTGAACACATGCCCATAACAATATGGATACATCTTATTTATAAAGTGTATAGTGCTAAGCAATATATGAAATAAGGATATATATACCATATATAATATAAATTGTCTTTACAATACTGCAGGATGGACAAGGACATGGACAAGAAGCTAAATACAAGTAGTGATGGTCCTAGGATAGGTGCAACACATGTTCAAAAGAGTACAGCATATGAAATAACATGCCTCAATATATACCCATCTATATGACACAACCGGGATGGCGCCAACCACGACGCACGTTTCGGCACAGCCTTCATCTGGGGGTGACATCATCTCCTAACAGGTATAATATAATAATATATATATTATATAATATATTATTATATTATATTATATAATATAAATTTCGGTATAATAATGATACAACAGTAAACTGGAGATGACCGTCCAACACTGCGAATTTAACCCCTTAATGACAATACGCCTTTTCACGGTGGTCATTAAAGGGGTTCTCTGGAAAAAACTTTATGGTCTCATGTTTACTTGATAAAGTGGTTCTCTTTCCACTAAACGCGTTGTACCTCAAGAGACCCTCTATCTCTCTTTTTTATGTATGTTTTATTATGATCTATTGTTTTAGACAATTAATTATATATATATTTTTTCTCAAAAAAGTATTGCGCCTGTATGGTGTCTCTTTTTTACAGTGGATCCCACCTGGTTCCCACTGTTTTTATCTACCTGCTCTTACTGAAGATGTCCTCAAAACTGGCTTAATGAGATGGTAGATCGGAGAGTGACTGAGGCAGTGGAGGCAAAACAGGGCGGACCTGTTGCAGGCAGCGGCTAAGGCATCTTGGCCCCCATTGGGGGACCTCTCCAGAACTCCAGTGAAGGACCTGGGCGTGTAGACGAAGCCAAGGCAGACCCAGCAGAACCGGGTTGATGGCTTTAGGCAGGACGAGGAAGTTGATCTGTTCTGAGTGAAGGACTCCGATTTGTAACGTAAGTGGTTTCATGATAGCCACAATAGGATCGGGCAATGGTAGTCCATTTACAGAAGCAACAGCAAGGGATCTCTCTAGAAGAACTGTGGGTAGATGTAGTCGGTCTACTAAATCCTGCTGGATGAAATCTGCAGCTGCCCTGGAGTCAAAATAGGCAGAGGAGAAGTGTGATGTCTCTCCCGAGATGATGGTCACAGGAATAGATAATTTGGAAGAGGTTTTGATGTTTGGCATCATCCCACCTAGAGTTGCCTCTCTAGGAACTGGAGTTTCCCGGCTTTTGTGGACATTGGCGCACGAAAGGGCCTTTAAGGCCGCAATACAAACACAGACCTGAAGAGCGTCAGCGCTGTTTCTCCTGCTCGGACAACTTGACTCTGTCTACCTGCATTGGTTCCTCAGGTAGAGCAACAAGAGGGGGCAGTAGTGGTCTCTGGAACGATGGTGCTAATCTGTGAAAACGTCTCTCCACCGAACCTCCTCATCGCGTTCCTGGATCCTCATGTTGACCCGGGTAGCCAACAGGATATGGGCATCCAAGGTAGGTGGGAGGTCGCGGGCTGCCAGCTCGTCCATGGTGTGTGAGGACAGTCCATGCCATAGGTCGCCACCAATGCTTCATTGTTCCATGACAACTCTGCTGCCAGGGTACGGAAGGAGATGGCATACTCTCCTGCTGTGGACCCCCTTGCTTGAGGGTTAGCAGAGTGGCTGCTGCTAAGGATGTTCGACCCGGCTTCTTGAACACGTCACAAAAAGTCTGTAAGAACAGGGCTAAGTCCGAAAATTTGGGCCCCTGTCATTCCAGGATGGGGTTCGCCCATGCGAGGGACTTGCCAGCGAGGAGGGAAATAATGAACGCTACCTTGGCCTCATCAGAGGAGAAATGGTGAGCACGCAGTCATAGCGAGGAAAAAGAGGCAGTGCAACTGTGGATCCGGAAAACAGATAGTAGGAGTATTAGGCAGTGGATCGGCAGCAGTCTCTGGGGAAGGAACAGGGAGTTGATCCAGTCGGGCGATGATGGAGTTTACAGCCACGACGAGTTGTTCCTGACGTGCATATAGACACAATATATACTATTGGGGTCCACCCCTTAGTAATTGCTGACGTGCATATAGGTCACGCATATCCGTCTGTATGACCTGAACTGTGGTCTTAGGCTGGCCAGCGGGTTCCATGGCCTGAGCGTACTGTCACAATCTAGGGAACATATGTAGCTGACTTTAGCTTGACTAATAACGCATTAAATACACAGTGGAAAGATCCCTTATCTTGACCTTTTCAATGACTTCTCAATGGTTATTTTTGTGTGATATCACGCTGCAACAAGTTATCAGAGTCAAGTTAAAGATGGCTACATCCGTATGTGGACCCACTAGGCCGTGGGCTCCGGCTCAGATAGGGCTAGGTGTGGCAGGTTGTGCCAGTGGAAGCGGATGGCACCAGGAATGGTAGATGACACACAGACGTGGCATATCCGGCCGGCGGTACCACACGACTCTGATAAAAGGCAGGCACAGTTAGGAAACAGCAAGGGATACAGGAAATAGGATGCAGGGAACGGGAACTCTGGGATTAAGCAGGAAAATACTAAGGGACCCTTTGCAATACAAACATGGGAAAAGTACAAACAACGCTCAAGCAAGGAGTGGAAGGGCAGAGACCTTTTTATAATCCAGGGTGCACTGGGGTAGGATAGAAAACTTTTAGGAAGTGCGCACGCTGGCCCTTTAAGGCACTCCTCGCACAATCCAGGAAGGGAAGGCCGCGCCAGCCGTGGTCTCTGGGGAGTTGGCCAGGAAGTTGCGGTCGTGGTCGTTCATCACAGGGGGAGCGACAGAGGTCCGCAGTCATAACACTGAGATTTTTTTGGGTGTTGTATATATGTACTGAGCAGTGGCGTAACTACCGCCGTAGCAGCCGTAGCGGCTGCTACGGGGCCCGCGGCATGAGGGGGCCCGTGTCGCCCGCCGGCACGGGCCTCCACCATGGCCGGAGGCTCCGCTGGCAGCCGCTATGGCTGCTACAGCGGGACGCCACTGAACAGTACGGCAGAGCAGGGAGGTATCTCCCCGCTCTGCCATTAACTGGTTCCCGACCGCTGGCTGTATTTTTACGGCCAGCGGTCAGGGTCCTTAAAACCCGAACCATAGACTTTTTACGACTCCGGTTTTAACTTACTGCCCGCGCGATCGGGCTGCTGAATATCGGGTCTCCGGCTGTCAGTGACTGCCGGGGACCCTGAGGAGAGGATAGAAGCAGCTTTCGCTGCCAGCGATCACACATGTATCCCCTATCCTGTGGATAGGGGATACATGTATTTTGTAGGACACACTGTAGGTCGCATTTTTTTGGGAGGGGGGACGCTGTATGGCGTTCCCTACAGGGGGGGGAGACGCTGTATGGCGTTCCCTACAGGGGGGAGCTGTATGGTGTTCCCTACAGGGGGGGGCTGTATGGCGTTCCCTACAGGGGGGGGGGCTCTATGGCGTTCTCTACAGGGGGGGATGTATGGCGTTCCCTACAGGGGGGGCTGTATGGCGTTCTCTACAGGGGGGGCTGTATGGAGTTCTCTACAGGGGGGGCTGTATGGCGTTCTCTGCAGGGGGACTGTATGGCGTTCTCTACAGGAGGGCTGTATGGCGTTCTCTACAGGGAGGGCTGTATGGTGTTAGCACTGTCCAATAAATATAAAGTAAACAGAAGAAAATACGGTCCAGCAATCCTCATGACAATGTGATGACTTTATTAGAAAAACATTTTATAAACCACACGGCATGTTGAAGTGATGATACAAGACTGCTTACGCGCTTCGAAAGCCAACTACATTCTTCGCAAATGTACGCCATCTCCTCCAAACAGTCAATTACATCAGAAGTCCAGTTCCTTGTGCTGCATGACTCGTGGACGCCCTATCCGTGGCGATATCCGTGTCCTTTCCACTGCTTCTCACTTGAGTCCTGTAGGCACAAAAAACATTCTGCAAGTATCCATTGTCATCCGTGCCTGTAGATTCTGCTTTAATGATGCAACTCACTCAACTCCTTGTCTATTTCATCGTTTACTGATGCCTCTTTTAGATGCGACAGATGTATTTTTTTTATACTTACCAGCCTGCTTCACAGGCACCATCCCTTATTGGCACCTGATCAATAAGGGGGTCCTTGCTCCACCACCATTACACTGCAATACTAAACAAAATCTTCCATAGACATCACAAAAACTAGACAAGCCTTTCCTCCCTTATGTTTCCCAACATTTCCTGGGACAAGTGTGTGTAGGTAGAAATCAACAAACATGTTTCCTGGCCCCAAACTTTACCCCCTCTTTCCAGTAAAGGATTGGCTTTCGGTATCACGCCTCCTCGCTTTTACCTTTTTACTTTATCCTGCGTAAACATTTTTTTCAGCATCTTAAACGTCTTGCCCATTAGCCCATCTATTCCCAACATTAGACCACTTATTATCATCTGACAGATCAGAATCAGACTCAACCAGCTACTGTTGCCTTCTTCTGCTTCTCTTTACATCCAGATGCGCTGCTCCTGTAATTCCAAACATTGTGCCAGTACCCCGTGTTCTAAACATTTTGGCAACCTCAAGGTGTCCCTCTCCCATGTTGAGATTATGAGGCCTTACTGGGATATTGCTGCCTTCATCGACGCTGGATCCCTGCGCAAGGATCCTGGCACTTGGCCCATCATCGTGCCATGTTCCCTCAAATTTTTGCTAGAATGATACCATTGAGGATACCTGCCTTGCTTCCTTGATGCCATTTGCTCCAAACAATCCAGTACACCCCAAGTCCAGGTCCTTGTGCTGCATGACTTGTGGGGGCTCTATACGTGGCAATATCCTGGCACCTTCCATTGCTTTCCGCTTGAGTGCTGTAAATATAAAAACATTCTGCCAGTGTCCATTATCACCTATGCCTGCAGATTATGACTGTGTAATGAAACTCACTTAAGTCCTTGTCTATTGCATCCAGGCCTTGACACATCACAAATGTTCTTGGCAGACCAAAGCTGTCTAAAATCCCCCTACACTCCCTCACCCAATTACCTTACACATACGTTCAGTCCCAAACCGAGCCATGTGGCCAGCATTTTGGACAAAGATACCCCTAACTTACATTATGCCTATTCCTACCAACTATCCAAGGTTCCCCACTGCTACGCCTTTCTTGGCATTTTGCCCGCTCATTACTTTTTCAATGTACAGAGCTACTGGTGGATACTGTATATAGTAACTAATGATGGACATACCGCATATAGATGAAATATTACTTCAGAGAGTCCCCCTGGCAGCAGGCAGCCGATCTCAAGAAATTCTGGAACAAAAAGTATAAACTGTGAAGATATTATGACGTGCGCTTAGTATGGTTCATCATATCAACAAATATATGATCTGCCTATTGATAACCTTGGAGAATTTGTTCCCACAGTCTTGTCATGTGTCTATAGGAACATTCTGGATGACATCACATTATAGAATTTCTATAGGTTGTTATTTGCTATAATACTTACATATATCCAGTGGATCTTCCAGCATGTCGGCTGTCACTGGTGCCACATATTCAGATGTTATAAATGTCTGTAAAATACATAATGGGTTTAATGCACATACATAAAATAACCCCATATCTATAATGAATAATAATATATTTACTTTCACACATTTCATTTTCTATCACAGGGCGAGTCCAATGCCCCTCTGCCACACAAATAACACCAGCAGTATAATGGCACATAACAGTTGGAGGACCCTGGTATAGATTTTGTATCAGGGACCAGGAGCTTATTGTTATTCTTCTATATAATCTTATCCTTAATGGAAAACTGCAAATTTGTCTTTTGTGGAGTCTTTTGGACTGGAGTAGAGAGAGTAAAAAATGGTAAATTGGATTTCTGGATTCAACAGACAAAATAATTATTAAAGGGGTTTTCTGACAGTTTCATAAACCTTAGTCTAAGCCGCATATGGCTAAAAATAACAAATTGTCCCTACTCATTTTTTAAATTCCCTGTGGCTCCTGCGCTGGTGGTTCTGTTGTCTTTAGTTGCTAGGCCACAGCGGTCATGTCCGTGTGGATGGCATGTCACGTGGCAGCTATTGTGTCACATCCAGGGCCGGCCTTAGGTTTATTGGTGACATGTGCAGTATCTGTGACGTCCTCCCCCTTATGATGCACCATGTAGTGTCCAAATAATTTAATCATACAGTGCCCAAATAACATCACCCAGTCAATAAACTAGGGATTGTATCTTTCTGTTTTTTTATATTATAGGTTTGGGCCCTAAATGCCGGATCGGCAGTGTAAGTTGAGGGTGCCCAGGCCATCTATGGTGGTAGTGCCCTCTTCAGTATTGACCAGTAATACACACTATGTGATCATTTAGAGATGCAGTTAATAAAATACACTGACCTTGGACTCTCCTACTGAATACATCCGACTGAATGTAGAACGTTATGTGATGTGAGGTGGAGGGCTCTGCTTAATCTTTGATCTGCCCTCCTGGGACGTGTGGTTATCATTAACTCTTATGAGGAATTAATTCTAGGAGAAAGAAAGACAATGTATTAGGACAAATCTCAATCAATGGCAACATTTCTATCTAGAACAGAGTCCAGTCCCCAACCAGTGTAAAATTACCAAAGGGGTAAATAGGATGACCGGCTGGGGTCCAGGGATTTGGGGTAGCCCACAGCTCTGGGGCTCCATACGCCCCTGAAATTGGACAAACAATAACGGCGCAGGGAGGAAGCGAAATGTCTGACCCAGTTGGTCGTCTATTAGGTGAGTATAATTTTTTATTTTATAGGAGCAAAGGGGGCACACTATTAATATGGGGGATAAAAGGACTGAGTCAGGGCTTAGAAAAGGGGGCTTCATTACTGTGGGGACATACAAAAGGGGCATTCTGACCCAGGACATACAAAAAGTGTCATTCTAACTGTGGAGGGTATTGGTGGATACTGCATATAGTAACTAATAAGAGACGCACCTTGCATAGATGAAATGTTGCTTCAGAGAGTCCCCCTGGCAGCAGGCAGCTGATCTTAAGGTGTTCTGGAAAAAACAATAATTGTGTAGTTTTATTTCTCCAGACAGACGTGTGCTCAGTATAGACCACCCAACAATGAAGGAAATGTACATTAGGGCTCATGTACACAGCAACTTCATGTGGACGGACCTGTATGGTGGCGCATAGACTGCAGTACTGGTAATGTAGACACTCTGTGTGCGCTGTGTGCTCCCCCATAAGCCAAATGTGTATTAGGAAATTACATAAATAACAAGTCCCTTATATATTACTAATACCATAATATCTTCTTTATGGAGCATTTCTATAATAATAATAATATAAAGCTGCAGCAAAATTCCCAGCGTTTACTTTTGCTACATGTGGATGAGTTTTTGAGACTGTAACTATTCACCTGTAACACTCGTGAATTTTGCCGCGCAGCAAATCTGCAGCGTCTGAATTCAGCTTTATGGCGTAGAATATAGTACTCAAATACTGCAATCATACAGTGTCCAAATAACACTGCCAGACAAGTATTGTCTGCCACACTGTAATGTAATCCATTATCAAGGAATTGTATCTGCATCCTGAGCAGTGCCCTTTACTTTTTTTACATGAAGAGTGGGATTGAGTGTTCAAGCAATGGGTGCCCCAGACATCAAGACCAGTGGCGCCCCATTCATTAGTGACAGGTGATGCACCCAGTGTAACCGCACAGGTCGCACACCCCTAAGACAGGCCCTGGATGAACAACATTGGGGAATTTGTTCCCACAGTCTTGTCATGTGTCTCTATAGGAACATTCTGGATGACATCAGATTATAGAATTTCTATAGGTTGTCATTTGCTATAATACTTACATATATACAGTGTATGTCCTAGCATGTCGGCTGTCACTGGTGCCACATATTCAGATGTCATAAATGTCTGTAAAATACATAATGGAATAAACATAAAATAACCCCATATCTAGAATGAATAATAATATATTTACTTTCACACCTTTCATTTTCTATCACAGGACGAGTCAGACATTGAAAACATTTTGTAATGTTAGTGTAAACCCAGGGAACATAACTATAGGGGTGAAGAGGTTGCAGTCACACCCAGGCCCAGGTGTCCATGACTGACATTAGGGGGGGTCACAATGTGGGCAATTTACAAATGCCAATCCCCAATGCCCCCATCTCCTAGAGGAATCCCGATTTTCGCTGCTAGAAACGCGATGTCAGTGAGAGAAGCACCCAGGCAGAAAGGCAGCTGCTGAGTTGCCCGGCCGCTTCTAAAACACAAGCAATGGAAGGGAGCCAGCGCAGCGCCCCGTTCCACCTGCTGGAGGGATGCGCCCTATGTAATGGCACAGGTCGCACACCCCTAAGGCCGGCCCTGGCTACTGCTGAGCCTTATTAGGATAATATACGGTAGCTTTTTAAGACTATTTAATTAAATTAAATTAGACATCATATTGAAAACGACTGAGAAGTCACATTCCACATTACTGACAGCTGCAATTCTCAGACAATGGTAAGGGTATGTTCACACACTTAACTAAAAAACTTCTCTAAAATACAGAGCTCTTTTCAAGGGAAAACAGCCTCTGATTTTCAGCCATTTTTTAAACCACAAACGTTTTTTAAGGCATTTTTACCAACGTTCTTGGAGCTGTTTTTCTATTGAGACAATGAAAAACGGCTCCAAAAACGGCCGAAGGAGTGAAATGCACTTCTTTTTACAGGGTGTTTTTTATGCGCCGCTTTATCAAACGCCCACGTAAAATGCACCATCGGAAAAAAAAAGTTTTTCCCATTGAAATCAATGGGCAGATGTTTGGAGGTGTCCAGCCTCCGTATTTTCGGCTGTTTTTCGGGGTGTTTACGGCCAGGAAAACCGCTGAAAATAGGCTGTGTGAACATACTCTGTTGTACTGAGTTGTAACTTTAATGAGAAAATATGAAACATTGAAATCTGAATGTAAAATGTTCAGTTGTTACTTGCATTAATAGAAACATTTTACTGGAACTTGAACTGTTTGTCTAAAAAAAAAAAAACAACCCCCGACAATCACCAGAAAAAAATCCTTCTACAATCATATAGTTGTGGTGAGTTGTTGGTGTGGTTAGAAATTGCTGCAGTAATGTCCAATATATATTTCATGTGTCCAGTAACATGTAGAATTAATGATAAAATGCTGCATCTTACCTGTCAATCACACAGTCTATCACAGTCCCGGTCCAGACGTCATTGGCAGAAATTGTAAAAAATATGTAATCCAGCTGCACAGAGAACCTAATGGCTAGTACTGTCTATGACATCATCAGTGATATCATAAGCGGCTGCAGTATCTGTTACATCATCTAATTATCTCCTACTGCCTGGATAGACTGTCTGTGCATACACTGGATATAGGCGTTACATGGGACTGCTGTTTATAAACATGGAAGAAAGATACATGTGTGGTTATAGGGGCTACGACTAAGAACATGTAATGTATGAAACATGTAATCTGTTACTAGATGGATTTTATACTGTAATACAGATGTAGCCATCTTTAACTTGACTCTGATAACTTGTTGCAGCGTGATACTTTCTTGATCCCGCAGCACTCCGTGTTTCAAGTGTGCGTGAGTAGGCTTCCACACCAATGTGTAAAAAATGGGAACTCAGCACTCCAAGGTATTATGCAATAAGTGATATTTGATTTCACATATAGCGAAAAGTAGTAATCCAAAAATAATGGCGCCATTACCCAACAGCGACCGAGGTCACAAGCGCCGCATATCCGTGTCTAAAGAAGGTTGAATGTATAGACCGAAACGTTAAAAACCTATTTTTGGATTACTACTTTTCGCTATATGTGAAATAAAATATCATTTGTTGCAGCGTGATATCACACAACAAAAGCCATTGAAAAAGTCAAGATAAGGGATTGTTTATTTAATGCGTTAAAAGTGAAGGTAAAGACGGCAACATCTGAACTAATAAAGGATACATTTTATTGAATTTCGTTTTAGGCTAAATTCACACAACAGTAAAAAACGTCCGCTTTCAGAACAATGATGTTCTATGGGTATATTCACACGGCCTTTTTTTAACCACCCGTGAATATTGGCCGTCAAAAAATAGAACATGTCCTATTTTTGGCCGCTTTCACGGCCAGACGGCCCCCATAGAAGTCAATGGATCATTTTTTAACGGCCGTCAATACATGTAACAGCCGTTAAAAACGGTTCTGTGATTTGGGGATTCAAGAGCCAAGGGAACTATTGGCTCCCTTGCTGGTAATCGGCGGCACAATGACACATACTCACCGATGCAGCGCCGTCCTCTACAGGTGTGGTCTCTAGTCTCATGGGTTCTGCGAAGGTGACGAGATGACGTCCTCGCGTCGCCTTCGCAGAACCAGTGAGACTAGAGATCACTCGTGACGTAGACGGTCATGCATCGGTGAGTATGTAGGGCATTCAGGCGGACAAAAATTACGGATATTGTTGCGCTCACTACTATGGTAGCATGGCGCTAGTACAGGGGACATTGTTGTCTACTGTAGCAAATTTTTCGGCACGGTCCTGAATTTACAGAGAGAGTCCCGAAAGATTACCACAGGGAGGGGGGGTGTGGTGCTTTCTCCGGAGAGGTGTCTGTGTCATCATCTACAGGGGGGCTGTGATGGCAGGAAGGAGGTGAAGGGAAAGTGAGCCCTAATCTACCCACCGCCCTGTCCCTGCCTACTTGCAACGACCCGCCCTAGGCGACGAGGTACAACTGGGCGGCGGTCCCTACGCTGTCTAAGTGCACAGGAAAACAAACAGGGAACACGCAAGGGAAGGGGCAGTAGCCACGGAACGCCACGAGGAAACGGAGCGGCGAACGAACAGTCAGGACCAGGACGAAGTGAGTAACCCGAGCGGGCACGGAGACAGAAGCAAGCCAGGGGCAAAGCAAAGCAAAGCAAGTCAAGTCAAGTCGAACTGCAGCAAGGCAGAAGCACGGCAGAAGCAGGCTGGAGCAAGCAGCAGTGGGGCCAGGAATCCAAAAGAATAACAAGCAATGAGGAAGAGAAAACTGCAGGTATAAATGGACAGGGGGCGGAGCTAACTCTGACTGACCAGGCCGCGATAGGCTCTCCCACTCCTGAGCCTGCCACCCTGATTGGTGGGAGCCGGTGTCAGTCTAAGAGGTCTGGCCTCAGGTGTCGACTGATTAACCCTGGGAGTCTCCACAGACGTAGTGCCTGGCAGATCCTTTACAGTACTCCCCCTTTTATGAGGGGCCACCGGACCCTTACTAAGAGGACCCGGTTTAGTGGGGAAGAGAAGGTGGAACCTCCTGACCAATACCCCAGCGTGAACATCTCGAGCAGGTACCCAAGTCCTCTCCTCCGGCCCGTATCCTCTCCAATGGACCAGGTACTGGAGGGAGCCCTGGATCATCCTACTGTCCACAATCTTGGCCACCTCGAATTCCACCCCCTCAGGGGTGAGAACGGGAACAGGAGGTTTCCTAGAGGGGGACCAGGACGGGGAGCAGCGTTTAAGGAGGGAAGCATGAAAGACGTCGTGTATGCGGAAGGATGGGGGCAGCTCCAGACGGAAGGATACAGGGTTGAGGACTTCAATGACCTTATAAGGCCCAATAAATCGGGGAGCAAACTTACTGGACGGGACCTTAAGGCGCAAGTTCCTGGACGACAACCAGACCAAATCCCCGACGACAAACCGGGGGTTAGCAGAACGTCTACTATCCGCCTGAATCTTTTGTGCGCTCTGGGACGCCTCTAGGTTCTTCTGAACCTGGGCCCAGACAGTGCACAGTTCCCGATGAACATCCTCTACCTCAGGATTATTGGAACAACCAGGGGAGACGGAGGAGAACCTTGGGTTAAACCCGAAATTACAGAAAAACGGGGAGACCCCTGACGAGTTACTGACCCGGTTATTCAGGGAAAATTCAGCAAGGGGAAGGAATGAGACCCAATCGAATTGACAGTCAGAGATGAAACACCTTAAATATTGTTCCAGGGATTGGTTGGTCCTTTCCGTTTGGCCGTTAGTTTCGGGATGGAAGGCGGAGGAGAAGGACAGATCAATCTCCAACTTTTTACAAAAGGCTCTCCAAAATAAGGAAACAAATTGTACCCCTCTGTCCGAAACGATATTGACTGGGGCCCCATGGAGACGCAGGATGTGTTTCACAAACAAAGAAGCTAACGTCTTGGCGTTAGGTAGCTTCTTAAGGGGCACAAAGTGGCACATCTTGCTGAAGCGGTCGACTACCACCCACACCACCGACTTGCCCTGAGATGGAGGCAAATCGGTGATAAAATCCATGGAGATATGGGTCCAAGGTCTCTGGGGAATGGGCAAGGGACGTAGTAGGCCCGCAGGTCGGGACCTAGGGGTTTTGGACCTAGCGCAAACCTCACAAGCGGCGACGTAAGCCCTAACATCTTTAGGCAACCCAGGCCACCAATAGTTTCTGGTAATGAGGTGTTTGGTGCCCAAGATGCCAGGATGACCAGATAGAGCGGAGTCATGGTTTTCCCTGAGTACCCTCAGCCGGTATTGCAGGGGAACAAACAGTTTGTCCCCAGGGACGTTCCCGGGAGCTGCACCCTGATCAGCCGCGATATCAGAAGCTAAATCAGAATCCGTGGCAGAGACGATTATACCAGGGGGTAAAATACAAGCGGGATCCTTCTCGGAAGGAGGATTGGCCATGAAACTACGTGACAGAGCATCAGCCTTAATATTCTTGGACCCAGCCCTATAGGTAACCAAGAAATTAAATCTGGTAAAGAATAGTGCCCACCGAGCTTGTCTAGGATTAAGCCTCCGGGCCGATTCTAGGAAAACCAGATTCTTGTGATCCGTAAGGACCGTTACCTGGTGTCTGGCCCCCTCCAGGAAGTGCCGCCACTCCTCAAAAGCCCATTTAATGGCTAGAAGTTCGCGGTTGCCAATATCATAGTTACTCTCCGTGGGCGAAAACTTCCTAGAGAAGTAAGCACAGGGGCGGAGATGGGTGAGGGAGCTGGTACCCTGGGACAAGACGGCCCCCACTCCCACCTCGGAAGCGTCAACCTCCACAATAAATGGCTCCTCTTGGTTGGGCTGAATCAGCACGGGGGCCGAGATAAAGCACTTCTTGAGAGTCTCAAAGGCCTGGACGGCCTCAGGGGGCCAATGGAGGACATCAGCACCCTTGCGGGTAAGGTCCGTAAGAGGCTTAGCGACGACCGAGAAGTTGGCAATAAATCTCCTGTAATAGTTGGCGAACCCTAAAAAACACTGTAACGCCTTAAGGGAGGCAGGTTGGACCCATTCCGCCACAGCTTGAACCTTGGCAGGGTCCATGCGGAATTCATGAGGAGTGAGGATTTGCCCTAAAAATGGTATCTCCTGTACCCCAAAGACACATTTTTCAGTCTTAGCAAACAGATTATTCTCCCGAAGGACCTGGAGCACCTTCCTGACATGCTCCACGTGAGAGGACCAGTCCTTGGAAAACACCAGTATGTCATCAAGGTACACAACAAGAAAATTACCCAGGTACTCTCTCAGGATTTCATTAATAAAATTCTGGAAGACAGCAGGGGCGTTACACAACCCAAAGGGCATGACCAGGTATTCGAAATGACCCTCGGGTGTGTTGAACGCAGTTTTCCACTCATCCCCCTCTTTGATGCGGATAAGGTTATATGCCCCCCGTAGATCGAACTTAGAAAACCATTGGGCTCCCTGAACCTGATTAAAAAGATCCGGAATCAAAGGAAGTGGGTACTGGTTCCTTACAGTGACCTTATTCAGGTTACGATAATCAATGCACGGCCTAAGACCACCATCCTTCTTCCCCACGAAGAAGAAGCCAGCACCTACAGGAGAAGTCGAGGGGCGAATGAAACCCTTGGCCAGGCATTCCTGGATATACACCCTCATGGCTTCACGTTCAGGACATGAAAGATTAAATATCCTACCTTTAGGAAGCTTGGCACCAGGCACCAAATCGATAGCGCAATCGTAATCTCTATGGGGGGGCAACACCTCGGAGGCCTCCTTAGAAAACACATCGGCGAAGTCCTGAACGAACTCAGGAAGCGTGTTTACCTCCTCCCGGGGAGAAATAGAGTTAACAGAAAGACATGACATAAGACATTCATTACCCCATTTGGTGAGATCCCCAGTATTCCAATCAAACGTGGGATTATGCAACTGCAACCAGGGAAGGCCTAAAACCAGATCAGACGATAATCCCTGCATTACCAGTACAGAGCACTGCTCAAAATGCATGGAGCCAACCAGGAGTTCAAAAACAGGAGTATGCTGAGTAAAATAACCATTAGCAAGGGGAGTAGAGTCGATTCCTACTACAGGGATAGGATAAGGTAAATCAATACAAGGCATCTTTAGAGACATAGCAAATTCAACAGACATGATATTAGCAGATGAGCCAGAATCCACGAAAGCACTGCCCGTGGCAGACCGGCCAGCAAACGAGACCTGAAAGGGAAGCAAAATTTTATTGCGTTTCACATTAACGGGAAATACCTGTGCGCCCAAGTGACCTCCCCGATGATCACTTAGGCGCGGAAGTTTTCCGGCTTCTTATTCTTGCGCCTGGGACAGGTGTTCAGTAGATGCTTGTCGTCCCCACAGTAGAAGCAGAGACCGTTCATTCTGCGAAACTCCCTACGTTGTCGAGGGGACATGGAGGCCCCGAGTTGCATAGGTACCTCCGAGTCCTCCGTGGAGGGGCGAGGAGGCGGGACCTCGGGGGGGATCGCAGAAAAGTCAGAGGGGAGCACACTGAAGCGTTCTAGCTGACGTTCCCTGAGACGTCGGTCAAGTCGTACTGCTAGGGCCATAACCTGGTCAAGAGAGTCAGACGAGGGGTAGCTAACCAGCAGATCCTTCAGGGCGTCAGATAATCCTAACCTAAACTGGCACCTTAGGGCCGGATCGTTCCACTGAGAAGCTACGCACCACTTCCTAAAATCAGAACAGTATTCCTCAACCGGTCTCCTACCCTGACGTAAGGTCACCAACTGACTCTCGGCTAAAGCAGTCCTGTCAGTCTCGTCGTAAATGAGTCCGAGGGCAGAGAAAAAACGATCAACAGAGGAAAGTTCAGGGGCGTCAGGAGCCAAGGAGAAGGCCCACTCTTGGGGCCCTTCCTGGAGTCGGGATATGATGATACCCACCCGCTGGTTCTCGGAACCTGAGGAGTGGGGCTTAAGGCGGAAATATAGTCTGCAACTCTCCCGGAAGGAGAGAAACGTCTTACGGTCCCCTGAAAACCGGTCAGGTAACTTGAGGTCGGGTTCTAGAGGTGAGGTGGTGCGCCCAACCCTTTGGGCCAGGGCCTGGACCTGTAGGGAGAGGCCCTGCATCTGCTGGGTCAGGGTCTCAAGGGGGTCCATGATAGCGACAGCGTAGGAGAAATGGTAGACTAGGTAAGGGCTTGTTATTCTGTGATGGCAGGAAGGAGGTGAAGGGAAAGTGAGCCCTAATCTACCCACCGCCCTGTCCCTGCCTACTTGCAACGACCCGCCCTAGGCGACGAGGTACAACTGGGCGGCGGTCCCTACGCTGTCTAAGTGCACAGGAAAACAAACAGGGAACACGCAAGGGAAGGGGCAGTAGCCACGGAGCGCCACGAGGAAACGGAGCGGCGAACGAACAGTCAGGACCAGGACGAAGTGAGTAACCCGAGCGGGCACGGAGACAGAAGCAAGCCAGGGGCAAAGCAAAGCAAAGCAAGTCAAGTCAAGTCGAACTGCAGCAAGGCAGAAGCACGGCAGAAGCAGGCTGGAGCAAGCAGCAGTGGGGCCAGGAATCCAAAAGAATAACAAGCAATGAGGAAGAGAAAACTGCAGGTATAAATGGACAGGGGGCGGAGCTAACTCTGACTGACCAGGCCGCGATAGGCTCTCCCACTCCTGAGCCTGCCACCCTGATTGGTGGGAGCCGGTGTCAGTCTAAGAGGTCTGGCCTCAGGTGTCGACTGATTAACCCTGGGAGTCTCCACAGACGTAGTGCCTGGCAGATCCTTTACAGGGGCTGTGTGCCATCGTCTACAGGGGGCTGTGTGCCATCGTCTGCAAGGGGGCTGTGTGCCATCATCTACATGGGGCGGTGTGCCATCATCTACAGGGGGGCTGTGTGCCATCATCTACAGGGGGGCTGTGTGCCATCATCTACAGGGGGGCTGTGTGACATCATCTACAGGGAGGCTGTGAGCCATCATCTACAGGGGGTCTGTGTGCCATCATCTACAGGGGGTCTGTGTGCCATCATCTACAGGGGGTCTGTGTGCCATCATCTACAGGGGGTCTGTGTTTCATCATCTACAGGGGGTCTGTGTGGCATCATATACAGGGGGTCCGTGTGCCATCATCTACAGGGGGGCTGTGTGGCATCATCTACAGGGGGGCTGTGAAACAATCATGACAATGACCTTTGTTTGGGTGTTTTCAGGGGGTTGGGACAAAAGAAGCCAGACAAATGAAATTCATCAGTTTTTTTAACGGCCATGAAAAACGGATGCAAAATGGATGTCAAACGGCCATTAAAAACGGACAGACGGACTGGAAGTGTATAAAAATTTGCAGACACAATGATGCAAAACGGCCATGAAAAACTGACAGTTGATCAGTTTTTAATGGCCATTTTTTTTCACTGTCGTGTGAATGTAGCCTAAGTTCTGGATCGTCTCCATTTTAATGGATAAAGTTACCGGACAATTATCCGCCCACCGAGAGTTTATTGGACACATGGACGGCCTGGTGAGCAGATGAACTTCTTGTTTCTTTGTTTGGAGTCATGTACAGATATAGCAATCCTTATCCTGACTCTGATAACTTGCTGCAGCGTGATAATTTATCACTTAAGTCACTAAAAACTATTGAAAAAGTGAAATTAAAGTTTCTTGACACTGTGTATTCAATGTATTTAACCCCTTCGAGCTCAGCAACGTAATATTCCGTGGCGCTGACCGCCCCGTTCGCGCTCAGCGACGGAATATTATGTCGCAGGGTAAATGCATCGCCATTTTCCACCGGCGCGTGCACGAGCTTTGACAGCTGCTGTTTCCGACAGCAGGCTATCACAGCTCAATACGCCGGGACCTATTGCGATGGTCCCGCCTCCACAATCGCCACTATTGGTCAGTCAGTGAGTAACTGTCCAATAGTGGCGATCGGTCTCTTCACTTCCTCTCCCTGACATCACATCCTGCCGCACCCGCCCTGAGATGGAGATAGCGAGGCGTTCAGAGCGGTTGTGAGTAGAGGGAGAGAAGAAAAAGAGTGAAAAAAAGAAAAGAAAAGAAAACTTTTTTCTGCTTCCCACCTCCCCAATCCACTACCCAGTCCTTTACCCTTCCTCCTTGTGTTCCCCCCACATTTTTGGTCAGTGATCTCCTATCACTGACCACTTCTTAGTCTTCAGGACCAATTTCTTGGTCCCTGGGGATTATTTTTTTCTTTATAAAACATATAAAATAAAAATATATATTAAAAAAAAAAAAAAACGAAAAAAAAAACCTGTTAATTTAGACAATTTATCTAGTTAGTTTAGTATTAGTGTTAGTTAGTGTCAGGGAACCGTCAAAAAGCATAGTTAGGTATAGCGTCAGGAATCCATCACCATAGTTGGATCTAGCGTTAGGGGTCCATCACAGTAGTTAGGTTTAGCGTCAGGGAAGCTCGGAATAATCTAGATAGGTTTAGTGTCAGGCACCCGTCACCGTAGTTAGGTTTAGTGTTAGGGAAGCTCAGAATAATCTAGTTAGGTTTAGTGTCAGAGAATAGTCGCCGTAGTTAGATTTAGTCTCAGGGAAGTTCAAATAAAATCTAGTTAGGTTTAGTGTTAGGAACCGTCGCCCTTGTTAGGTTTAGTCTCAGGGAAGCCCACTCGTTCTATAAAAACACCAATTTTTTGAGCTGGTTTAGGTAGCAGCCTATTGCTCCTAGTTAGGAAAGCAATCAAACATGTCCCAACGGACATTTAGTGCCGAAGAGGCATATTCATTTCTTGCCTCCGACACAGAGTCGTCGGATCGTGAGACTCTGTTTTATTTATCCACCTCCTCATCCAGTGATGAAGAAGAGGAACCTCCTAGGAGATGCCCCTTGACCACCAGTGCAGTTGAAGCCCCCGAGCGAAATGACCCCGCCGCAGTTCAAGCCCCCATTTGGACCCCCACACCAGACATTTATGAGCCCAAAATCCCAGAGTTAAAATTTAATACGGCAGGGCTCAGTGAAATGGGCTTTTTCAAGTTCTTCTTCACTGATGACTTTATAGATCTTATGGTCTCCCAGACAAATTTATATGTCCAACAGTATATTACTAAGAACCCTACATCATTTTATGCCCAATCCTACAGGTGGACCCCTGTAGATGTAGCAGAGTTGGGCAAGTTCTGGGGACTTCACTTGAACATGGGGCTTCTGAAAAAGCCATCCATTAGGACCTACTGGAGCATGGACATCTTATACCATACCCCCAATGTACCGTATGGCCATGTCCAGGATGCATTATGAGGCAATATTTTGCTTCTTAAATTATAAGGATAATGAGCAGTGCCCACCCCGATATGACCCCATGTCACGAAGCGGGTTAGTGGACCCACTAGGCCGTACCACCGCAGCGGGGAGGCAGCTGGCTAAACAGGACACCCCAGAAATACAATGTCCCGCACAAGGGTACCTGAATAGTCCAGATGGTGGCCGCAGCTCTGGCACAGATGAGATGGGTGCAGCAGATGGCGCCAAACGTGGCGGATGACACAGGAGCCGCAAGTTCCTCCAGACGTGGCGGATTCCTCCAGACGTGGCAGACTCCTCCAGACGTGGCAGATGACACAGGACGTGGCGGATTCCTCCAGACGTGGCAGATTCCTCTGGACGTGGCAGATGACACAGGATGTGGCAGATTCCTCTGGACGTGGCAGATGACACAGGACGTGGCAGATTCCTCTGGACGTGGCAGATGACACAGGACGTGGCAGATTCCTCTGGACGTGGCACGACTAGATACTAGGGCAAAGCATGGGAAACAAGAACGGGGAACAAGGTACGGGTAACAACAGGAACGGGAAACACTAAGGGACCATTTGCAAGACAGACTGGGAAAACTAACAACGCTCAGGCATCGAACTAGGGGGCTGGACCCCTCTTATAGCCCAGGGTACTCACGGGTCAAAGGTCGTTCAAGATGTCCGGTGCGCGCGCTGTCCCTTTAAGAGCGGGGACGAGCGAAGGTGAGTGGATGCAAGCGCTGGCGTCTCCTGAGGAGGAGGCTGGGGCCAGCGCTTGCCGACTCGTGGCTGCGGCTGTCAGCGGGAGGTTGGAGCTGACAGCCCGCAGCCACGGACGTTACAGTATCCCCCCTCTTACGCCCCCTCTTCTTGGGACCGGAGCGAGAGAGAAACTTCTTTAGAAGAGTAGGGGGCATTGAGGTTCTCCTCTGGCTCCCAGGACCTCTCTTCGGGACCAAACCCCCTCCAATCCACCAAATACAAGGTCTTTCCTCTCTTGGTGTCCAAGATCTCCTTTACCTCAAAGATGTCCGAGGAGCCGCTGGGAGCAACCGCAGGGCTGGGAGTCTTGGAATAACGGTTTAGGATCACAGGCTTCAGGAGGGAGACGTGGAAGGAGTTGGGAATCCTGAGGGTAGGAGGCAGCCGAAGCTTGTAGGCGACAGGGTTGATCTGCTGCAGGACCTCGAATGGTCCAAGGAACCTGGGAGCGAATTTGTATGAAGGCACCTTCAAGCGAATGTTCCGAGAGGACAGCCAGACTTTAGTCCCCGGAAGATACTGAGGCGGCTCTTTTCTCTTAATATATGCCTTTCGCTTAATGCGATCTACTGCCAGCAAAATAGAGGACCGGGTCTGTTTCCAGATTTGCAGGAAGTCCCCATATGCAGAGTCAGCAGCGGAAACCTGAGATGAAGTCGACACAGGGAGAGGAACTCTGGGATGTTGACTGTACACGATGTGAAACGGAGTGGAAGTGGTGGACTCACTTGTGTGGTTGTTGTAAGAAAATTCGGCCCATGGTAGAAGCTGTACCCAGTTATCGTGCTGTGAAGAGATGAAATGGCGGAGATAATTTTCCATGATCTGGTTGATCCTCTCAACTTGCCCATTGGATTGGGGGTGATAGGCAGAGGAAAAGTCCAATCTCACATCCAGGAGTTTACAGAGGGCTCTCCAGAACTTGGAGGTAAACTGAACCCCCCGGTCGGACACAATGTGAAGAGGCAAGCCATGCAAGCGGAAGATGTGCTGAATGAAGAGACTTGCCAGACGAGGAGCAGAAGGTAGGCCGGTCAGCGGGATAAAATGAGACATCTTAGAGAACCGGTCCACCACCATCCAGACAGTGTTACATCCTGCTGAGGGGGGAAGGTCAGTGACGAAGTCCATCGCAATGTGCTGCCAGGGGGCATTGGATACAGGCAGAGGTTGAAGCAGGCCGGCAGGCTTGGAGTGAGTCACTTTGTTAGAGGCACACACCGTGCAAGCAGAGACAAAGTCCAGAACATCCTTAGGCAGCGTGGACCACTAAAAGTGACGAGCAATTAGGTCTCGGGTTTTACGGACACCGGCGTGCCCAGCAAGTTTCGAACTATGTCCCCAGCGGAGAATTCTACTCCTGTCCGCCAACCGAACAAAAGTCCTCCCAGGAGGGATGTCTCTAACCTGCAGAGGATTAGCAGAGACGATGCAGGACGGGTCTATGATGGTCTGGAGGGACTCCACCGTGTCTTCCGTCTCAAACGATCTGGACAGGGTATCGGCCCTCACATTCTTGTCCGCGGGACGGTAGTGGAGCGCAAACAGAAAACGGGTGAAGAACAGCGACCACCTGGCTTGACGAGGATTAAGTCTTTGAGCGGACTGAAGGTAAGTGAGGTTCTTGTGGTCGGTGAAGATCAGGATGGGGTGAGCAGCACCCTCCAGAAGATGTCTCCACTCCTCCAGAGCCAATTTGATGGCCAGCAGCTCCCGATCTCCAATGGAGTAATTGCGCTCAGCAGAGGAAAACAGTCTAGAGTAGTAGCCACACACTACAGCCTTTCCTTTGGAGCTCCTCTGGAACAGAAGTGCGCCTGCACCAACAGAGGAAGCGTCCACTTCCAGTGAGAACTGCCGAGATACGTCAGGATGATGGAGGATCGAGGCTGAAGTGAAGGCACTCTTCAGGCTATTAAATGCAGACTCTGCCTCTGGAGTCCACACTTTGGTGATCACACCCTTCTTGGTAAGGGTCGAGATGGGAGACGTCAGAGAAGAGAAGTTAGGAATAAACTGCCGGTAGAAATTGGCGAATCCCAGGAACCGCTGTATGGCCCTTAAGCCTTGGGGACGTGGCCACTCCAGGACAGCCTTCACTTTCTCAGGATCCATCTTGAGGCCTTGATCCGAGATGATGTAGCCCAGGAAGGGCAGAGAACTCTTCTCAAAGACGCACTTCTCCAGCTTGGCGTATAAATGATTCTCCCTCAATCGTAGTAGAACCTGACGAACATGCCTTCGATGAGTCGTTTGATCTGGGGAGAAAATTTAAATATCATCGAGATAAAAAACAACACAGACATAGAGTAGATCTCGGAAGATGTCGTTAACGAACTCCTGAAACACTGCGGGAGCGTTACACAGTCCGAAGGGCATCACCAGGTATTCGTAGTGCCCGTCCCGGGTGTTAAATGCCATCTTCCATTCGTCACCCCGGCGAATCCGGACTAGATTGTAAGCCCCACGCAGGTCTAGCTTAGAAAAAATGTTGGCCCCTCGTATGCGATCAAATAGCTCAGAGATGAGTGGCAACGGGTATTTGTTCTTGACTGTGATTAGGTTGAGGCCCCTGTAGTCAATGCAGGGACGAAGGGATCCATCCTTCTTTTTAACGAAGAAGAATCCAGCCCCGGCCAGGGAGGAAGATTTTCGTATAAAACCCCTCTCCAGATTCTCCTTTATATAAGCCGACATGGATAGAGACTCAGGCAGGGAGAGAGGATATACCCGTCCACGGGGAAGAGAGGCATTAGGAACCAGTTCAATGGGGCAGTCATAGGTGCGATGTGGAGGCAGCGTCTCAGCCTCCTTTTTGCTGAAAACATCTGCATACTGAGCAAAATGGGGAGGCAGTCCCGACAGCGACTGAGGCAGAGAAGGCTTGACAGGATGGATCTGCAGCAGACAACGACCATGGCACTTGGTGCCCCATTGGAGAACCTCTCCAGAATTCCAGTCCAGGACTGGGGCATGTAGTCGAAGCCAAGGCAGGCCCAGCAGAACAGGATTGATGGCTTTGGGCAAAACAAGGAACGAAATAAATTCAGAATGAAGTACTCCAACCTGGAGCTTCAACGGCTTGGTTCTAGAGGTAATGGGATCAGGCAGAGGCAGTCCATTAACTGAGGCAACAGCCAAAGATGTCTCCAGGGGAACTGTGGGCAGCTGAAGATGATCCACAAGCTCTTTCTGGATGAAATTTGCAGCAGAGCCAGAGTCAAGATATGCAGAGACTTGATGCGTCCTGTCGCCGGATACCAGGGTCACAGGAATAGTCAGTTTGGAAGCGAATCCTCTATTAGATTCTGTTCCACCTAGTGTTGTCTCTCCAACCAATCCCAGGCAATGGGGTCTCTCCGGCCTCTGGGGGCACAGACGCACAACATGGCCTCCATTGCCGCAATACAAACAAAGTCCAGAAGTGCGTCTGCGTTGTCTCTCCTGGGTAGACAATTTAACATAATTACTCTGCATCGGGTCCTCTGGTGGGACGACTGAGGAGGATTGCGGGACAGCAGAATCCAGCCTGGGAATTTCTCTCCCCCGGAGAACCTCTTGGGAACGTTCCCGGATCCTCATGTCGACACGTGAGGCGAGTAGGATAAGATCGTCCAAGGTAGATGGCAGAATTGCGAGCAGCCAGCTCGTCCTTGATCCCTGAAGACAGTCCCTGCCAGAATGTAGCCACCAAAGCCTCGTTGTTCCAGGTCAATTCAGCAGCCAGGATACGGAACTGAATGGCATACTCGCCCACGGAGAGGTCTCCCTGGTGTAGGGTCAGCAAGGATGCAGCAGCCGAAGAAACTCTCCCAGGTTCCTCAAAGATCGAGCGGAAGGTCTGTAAGAAGCACTGCAAGTCCCGGGTCTCTGGTCCCTGATGTTCCCACAGAGGATTGGCCCATGCCACGGCTTTGCCGGTAAGGAGAGAGATGATATAGGCGATCCTGACGTCATCTGAACAGAAGGACCTGGCATGTAGTCTGAAATGGATCAGGCACTGATTCAAAAATCCCCTGCAGGACCTCGGATCTCCGTCATAGCGTGGAGGTAGCGGCAAGAAACACAGGGGGTTGGTACCGGTACAGACAGGAAGTGTAGCAGGCGGAACCGCAGGAACGGGTGCGTTGATGACTGTGGACGGAGCAAGCAGCCGATGGGCTATGGCGTTCACCGACAGGAGGAGCTGGTCTTGTCGTGACTGGAGATCCTCCATTTCAGCCAGCATGGCTTGTGTAGACAACATCGCAGGTTGACCAGCGGGGTCCATGGCCTGAGCGTACTGTCACGAAGCGGGTTAGTGGACCCACTAGGCCGTACCGCCGCAGCGGAGAGGCAGCTGGCCAAACAGGACACCCCAGAAATACAATGTCCCACACAAGGGTACCTGAATAGTCCAGATGGTGGCCGCAGCTCTGGCACAGATGAGATGGGTGAAGCAGATGGCGCCAAACGTGGCGGATGACACAGGAGCCGCAAGTTCCTCCAGACCTGGCGGATTCCTCCAGACGTGGCAGACTCCTCCAGACGTGGCAGATGACACAGGACGTAGCGGATTCCTCCAGACGTGGCAGATTCCTCTGGACGTGGCAGATGACACAGGACGTGGCAGATTCCTCTGGACGTGGCAGATGACACAGGACGTGGCAGATTCCTCTGGACGTGGCAGATGACACAGGACATGGCAGATTCCTCTGGACGTGGCATGACTAGATACTAGGGCAAAGCACGGGAAACAGGAACGGGGAACAAGGTAAGGGTAACAACAGGAACGGGAAACACTAAGGGACCATTTGCAAGACAGACTGGGAAAACGAACAACGCTCAGGCATTGAAACTAGAGGGCTGGACCCCTCTTATAGCCCAGGGTACTCACGGGTCAAAGGTCGTTCAAGATGTCCGGTGCGCGCGCTGCCCCTTTAAGAGCGGGGACGCACCCTGCGGGTTCCGGCGAAGGTGAGTGGATGCAAGCGCTGGCGTCTCCTGAGGAGGAGGCTGGGGCCAGCGCTTGCCGACTCGTGGCTGCGGCTGTCAGCGGGAGGCTGGAGCTGACGGCCCGCAGCAACGGACGTTACACCCCAGTTTTGACCGTTTGTACAAACTGAGACCCCTATTAGACCATTTCAGTGCTCGGTTTGCCCAAGCATACACCCCCGAGAAGTGTATTTCTATTGATGAGTCCCTGGTACATTTTAAAGGGAGGCTTCAATTCCGCCAGTACCTTGTAAAGGATCTGCCAGGCACAGCTTCGGGGTTAACTCCCAGAACTAATCAGTCAGCACCTGAGAATACATCCCTGAGACTGACTCCTGCTTCCACCATTCAGGCTGGCAGGCTTAGGAGTGGGAGAGCCTATCGTAACCTGGCCAGACTCAGCTAGCTCCCGCCCTCGGTCTATTTAAGCCTGCACTTCCTGTCCCTCGGTGCTTGTGACTCTTTCCTTGTGGTTTCCTGGCCCAGCTACAGCTCCTGCTATTTTTGATCCTGCTCCATACAGACCCTGGCTTACCGACTACTCTTCTGCTTTTCGTTTTGTACCTCGCACACTCCTGGCTTGACTCGGCTCGTTCACCACTCTGGTTGCTCACGGTGTTGCCGTGGGCAACGGCCCCTTTTCCTTGCTTGTGTTCCTTTGTATGTTTGTCGTGTTTGTCGTGCACTTACTGAGCGCAGGGACCGCCGCCCAGTTGTACCCCGTCGCCTAGGGCGGGTCGTTGCAAGTAGGCAGGGACAGAGTGGCGGGTAGATTAGGGCTCACTTGTCCGTCTCCCTACCCCCTGCCATTACATAATCACAAGCCCATACCTAGTCTACCCCTGGTCCCTGACACCACTATGGATCCCCGTGAGACCCTGGCTCAGCAAATGCAGGGTCTCTCCCTACAGGTCCAGGCCCTGGCTCAGAGGGTCAACCAGCCTGATGCTACCCTGGTAGTTCCCCTCACCGCACCTCTTGAACCCCACCTCAAGTTGCCCGACCGGTTCTCAGGGGACCGGAGGGCTTTTCTCTCCTTTCGGGAGAGTTGTAGGCTTTACTTTCGTTTAAAGCCTTATTCCTCAGGTTCTGAGAGCCAGCGGGTGGGTATAATTATGTCCCGGCTCCAGGAAGGGCCCCAAGAGTGGGCCTTCTCCTTGGCTCCTGACGCCCCTGAACTTTCCTCCGTTGATTGTTTCTTTTCTGCTCTCGGACTTATTTATGACGAGACTGACAGGACTGCCTTTGCCGAGAGTCAGCTGGTGACCTTACGTCAGGGTGAGAGACCTGTTGAAGAGTATTGTTCTGACTTTAGGAAGTGGTGCGTAGCTTCTCGGTGGAATGACCCTGCCTTAAGGTGCCAGTTTAGGTTGGGTCTGTCGAATGCCCTGAAAGACCTGCTAGTTAGCTATCCCTCTTCTGACTCCCTAGACCAGGTTATGGCTTTAGCGGTACGACTTGACCGACGTCTCAGGGAACGACAACGTGAACGTTTATGTGTTTTCTCCTCCGACTCCCCCATGATGCCTCCCGAAGCTCCGTTGCTTCGTTCTTCCCCGAAAGATTCACAGATACCTATGCAACTCGGGGCCTCCGTGTCCCCCCAACAACGTAGAGAATTCCGCAGGAAGAATGGTCTCTGCTTCTACTGTGGGGACGACAAGCATCAAGTGAACAACTGTCCTAAGCGTAAGATTGCAGCCAGAGAACTTCCGCGTCTAAGTGATCATCGGGGAGGTCACTTGGGCGCACAGGTATTTCCCGTAAATATGAAACGTACTAAGATCTTGCTTCCCTTTCAGGTCTCTTTTGGTGGTAGGTCTGCTACCGGCAGTGCCTTCGTGGATTCAGGGTCCTCTACTAATATCATGTCTGTGGAATTTGCTATGTCCCTTGCTATGCCTCTGATTGATTTGCCTAAACCTGTCCCGGTAGTGGGTATCGACTCCACTCCTCTTGCTAATGGTTATTTTACACAGCATACCCCTGTTTTTGAACTCCTTGTTGGCTCCATGCATTTGGAGCAATGCTCTGTACTGTTGATGCAGGGATTATCGTACGATTTGGTTCTAGGTCTTCCCTGGTTGCAGTTGCATAATCCCACGTTTGACTGGAATACTGGGGAGCTAACCAAATGGGGTAATGAATGTTGTACGTCATGTTTTTCTGTTAATTCTATTTCTCCCCCTAAGGAGGCGAATACGCTACCCGAGTTTGTTCAGGACTTCGCTGATGTTTTCTCTAGGGAGGCCTCCGAAGTGTTACCTCCTCATATAGAATACGATTGCGCTATCGAATTGGTACCAGGAGCTAAGCTTCCTAAGGGTAGGATATTTAATCTTTCTTGTCCCGAACGTGAAGCTATGAGAGTGTATATCCAGGAATCCCTGGCCAAGGGTTACATTCGTCCCTCTTCTTCTCCGGTAGGTGCTGGCTTCTTCTTCGTGGGGAAGAAGGATGGTGGTCTTAGGCCATGCATTGACTACCGTAGCCTGAATAAGGTCACGGTAAGGAACCAGTATCCCCTTCCTTTGATTCCTGATCTCTTTAATCAGGTTCAGGGGGCCCAATGGTTTTCTAAATTGGATCTACGGGGGGCGTATAATCTTATTCGCATCAAAGAGGGGGATGAGTGGAAGACTGCGTTTAACACGCCCGAAGGCCATTTCGAATACCTCGTCATGCCCTTTGGGTTGTGTAATGCCCCTGCGGTCTTCCAGAATTTCATAAATGAGATTTTGAGAAATTACCTGGGGATTTTTCTGGTAGTGTACCTTGATGACATACTGGTGTTTTCCAAGGACTGGTCCTCCCACATTGAGCATGTCAGGAAGGTGCTCCAGGTCCTTCGGGAAAACAAACTGTTTGCCAAAACCGAAAAATGTGTGTTTGGGGTACAGGAGATTCCATTTTTGGGTCAAATCCTCACTCCTCATGAATTCCGCATGGACCCCGCCAAGGTTCAGGCTGTGGCGGAATGGGTCCAACCTGCCTCCCTGAAGGCGTTACAGTGATTTTTGGGGTTCGCTAATTATTACAGGAGATTTATTGCTAACTTCTCGGTCATCGCTAAGCCCCTTACGGACCTCACTCGCAAAGGTGCTGATCTCCTCCACTGGCCTCCTGAGGCTGTCCAGGCTTTTGAGGTCCTTAAGAAGTGCTTTGTCTCGGCCCCGGTGCTGGTTCAGCCCAACCAAATGGAGCCATTTATCGTGGAAGTTGACGCATCTGAGGTGGGAGTGGGGGCTGTCTTGTCCCAGGGTACCAGGTCCCTCACCCATCTCCGCCCCTGTGCCTACTTCTCCAGGAAGTTTTCGCCAACTGAAAGTAACTATGATATTGGCAACCGCGAACTCTTAGCCATTAAATGGGCATTTGAAGAGTGGCGCCACTTCCTGGAGGGGGCTACGCACCAGGTAACGGTCCTTACCGACCACAAGAATCTGGTTTTCCTAGAATCTGCTCGGAGGCTAAACCCGAGACAAGCTCGATGGGCATTATTTTTTACCAGATTCAATTTTTTGGTTACCTATAGGGCTGGGTCTAAAAATATTAAGGCTGATGCACTGTCGCGTAGCTTCATGGCCAGCCCTCCTTCGGAGGAAGATCCTGCTTGTATTTTGCCTCCAGGTATAATCATTTCCTCGATCGATTCTGATTTAGTCTCTGATATTGCTGCTGATCAAGGTGCAGCTCCCGGGAACCCTCCTGAGAACAAGCTGTTTGTTCCCCTGCAATTCCGGCTAAGGGTACTTAGGGAAAATCATGACTCCGCACTATCTGGCCATCCAGGCATCCTGGGTACCAAACACCTCATTACCAGAAATTATTGGTGGCCTGGGTTGCCTAAAGACGTTAAGGCCTACGTCGCCGCTTGTGAGGTTTGTGCTAGGTACAAGACTCCCAGGTCCCGACCAGCGGGCTTACTGCGTTCGTTGCCCATTCCCCAGAGACCTTGGACACATATCTCCATGGATTTTATCACCGATTTGCCTCCATCCCAAGGCAAGTCGGTGGTGTGGGTGGTGGTGGACCGCTTCAGTAAGATGTGCCACTTTGTGCCCCTCAAGAAACTACCCAACGCCAAAACGTTGGCTACCTTGTTTGTCAAACACATCCTGCGTCTCCATGGGGTCCCTGTCAATATTGTTTCGGACAGAGGGGTACAATTTGTTTCATTGTTTTGGAGAGCCTTCTGTATGAAGTTGGGGATTGATCTGTCCTTCTCCTCTGCCTTCCATCCTGAAACCAATGGCCAAACGGAGAGGACTAATCAATCTCTAGAACAATACTTAAGGTGTTTTGTCTCTGACTGTCAATTTGATTGGGTCTCTTTCATTCCCCTCGCCGAATTTTCCCTTAATAACCGGGTCAGTAACTCGTCAGGGGTCTCTCCTTTCTTTTGTAATTTTGGGTTTAATCCACGGTTCTCCTCCGTTTCACCTGGTAGTTCCAACAATCCCGAGGTAGAGGTCGTTCATCGGGAACTGTGCACAGTCTGGGCCCAGGTTCAGAAAAACCTAGAGGTGTCCCAGAGCGTACAAAAAACTCAGGCTGATAAAAAACGTTCTGCTAACCCCCTGTTTATGGTCGGGGATCTGGTGTGGTTGTCGTCTAGGAACTTGCGTCTCAAGGTTCCGTCCAAGAAGTTTGCTCCCCGGTTTATTGGGCCGTATAAGGTCATTGAGGTCCTCAATCCTGTCTCCTTCCGGCTGGAGTTACCCCCGTCTTTTCGGATACACGACGTGTTTCATGCGCTGCTCCTCGTCCTTGGCTCCCTCGAGGAGACCTCCTGTTCCCATCCTCACCCCTGAGGGGGTGGAATTCGAGGTGGCCAGGATTGTGGACAGCAAGATGGTCCAAGGCTCCCTCCAGTACCTGGTCCATTGGAGAGGATACGGGCCCGAGGAGAGGACTTGGGTACCCGCCCGGGATGTTCACGCTGGGGTATTGGTCAGGAGGTTCCACCTGCGTTTCCCCAGTAAGCCAGGTCCACTTAGAAAGGGTCCGGTGGCCCCTCATAAAAGGGGGGGGGGTACTGTAAAGGATCTGCCAGGCACAGCTTCGGGGTTAACTCCCAGAACTAATCAGTCAGCACCTGAGAATACATCCCTGAGACTGACTCCTGCTTCCACCATTCAGGCTGGCAGGCTTAGGAGTGGGAGAGCCTATCGTAACCTGGCCAGACTCAGCTAGCTCCCGCCCTCGGTCTATTTAAGCCTGCACTTCCTGTCCCTCGGTGCTTGTGACTCTTTCCTTGTGGTTTCCTGGCCCAGCTACAGCTCCTGCTATTTTTGATCCTGCTCCATACAGACCCTGGCTTACCGACTACTCTTCTGCTTTTCGTTTTGTACCTCGCACACTCCTGGCTTGACTCGGCTCGTTCACCACTCTGGTTGCTCACGGTGTTGCCGTGGGCAACGGCCCCTTTTCCTTGCTTGTGTTCCTTTGTATGTTTGTCGTGTTTGTCGTGCACTTACTGAGCGCAGGGACCGCCGCCCAGTTGTACCCCGTCGCCTAGGGCGGGTCGTTGCAAGTAGGCAGGGACAGAGTGGCGGGTAGATTAGGGCTCACTTGTCCGTCTCCCTACCCCCTGCCATTACAACCTGCCGAGTAAGAGGGCAAGGTATGGCGTAAAGACGTATAAGCTGTGCGAGAGTGCATCAGGGTATACCTACAAATTTAGGATGTATGAAGGGAAGGATAGCAGTATTCAGCCCCCAGAATGCCCCCCCTTACTGGGAATTAATGCAAAAATTGTGTGGGATTTGGTGCACCCACTGCTGGACCAGGGTTACCACCTCTACTTGGATAATTTTTATACCAGCGTCCCACTCTTCAAGTGCCTCACTTCCAGAAGTCCTGCGGCATGCGGCACTGCTAGAAAAAATCTGAGAGGCCTCCCTAAGATTCTGCTTGGGCAAACACTCAGAAGGGGTGAGAGCAGGGCACAATCTAGCAGCAACATATTGTGTGTCAAGTACAAGGACAAGAGAGATGTCCTTGTATTAACAACAATACATGGCCACACCAGTACCCATGTACCTGTACGTGGTACCAGTATAGAGATCCCCAAACCAGACTGCATCCTGGACTACAATAGGTACATGGGAGGGGTTGACTTGTCAGATCAAGTCCTGAAGCCCTACAGCGCCATGCGGAAATCGAGGGTGTGGTATAATAAGCTGGCCGTGCACATCATACAGATGGCATTGTACAATGCGTATGTGCTACGTCGATGTGCAGGCCAGAGGGGAACTTTCCTGGAATTTCAAGAGGTGATTATCAAGAACCTAATCTTTAGGACCAAGAATAGGGAGCATCCAGTACTTCCGGAAGCGAGGCCACACGCATCGTACCAGGGCAACACTTTCCAGGAGAAGTTCCCCAAACTGGCAAGAAGGGAAAAAGTCAAAAGAGGTGCAGAGTCTGCTCAAAGAGGGGGATAAGGAGGTAAACAATATACGAATGCGACACGTGTCCCGAAAAACCAGGGCTCTGTATGAAAGATTGTTTTCGAATTTATCATACATCCCTTAATTTTTAATTTACCCTGATACACTCCGCACAGCTTATGCCCCTCATCTTTCCCTTCTGAGCCCTGCCGTGTGCCCAGGCAGCTAATAACAGCCACATGTAGGGTATTGCCGTACCCGGGAGAACCCACATTACATCTTATGGTGTGTATATCTCCAGTGGCACATGCTGGGCACACTATATCGGGCACGGACATGCCATATATATATATATAGAAAATTGCAAATCTCACTCTGCCCCATCTGCTGCGCATTATCTTTTACACAGTACCTGTGGGGTCAAAAGGCTCACTACACCTCTAGATGAATGTCTTAAGGGGTGTAGTTTTTAAAATGGGGTCACTTCTCAAGGGTTTCAACTGTACTGGTACCTCAGGGGCTTCTGCATACATGACTTAGCACCAGAAAAACTCCAGTAGGCCAAATGGTGGTCCTTTCCTTCTGAGCCCTCCCATTGGCCCAAACGGCAGTTTATCACCACAAATGGGGTATTGCCGCACCAAGGACAAATTGGGCAACAAAATGGGGTATTTTGTTTCCTGTGAAAATAAGAAATTTTGATAAAAAATGACATCTTATTGTTCTACACACAGGTATCCAGGCTACCAGGACTACTATTATGGGTAAGGCTATCTGAGTTATTAATGTTGGGAGTATTTTACTCTAGAAAACACCCTTTGGACACTTCTGTCCTTAACAAAACAGCTTACACTCAAACAACTAACTAACGTTATATACGATAGCACACTGCCCTATTCATATGTCCTTAATATAAGGACTTTAAACACACCATACACTTGGTTTTCCTACTTACCTGTGTTCATATCATATAGAGTCTCTCCACTCATGTACCTTTTTAACATGTATGTTTTTATATGTATTTAATAAAATGTGTTATTCTTTTCATATATACTTGGCTCTATACTCTGTTTCTTGTGTGTGTATAGGGTTTAAGTAGAGTATAACAGAGAGAGTTCCCAGCATTATCATTCCCTTACCCCCCTACAACATTACGAATTATATTCACTTGGGACTGGTGTTGTTTTATTAAATTTCTTTTGATTCTCTTGATTTTTTTTTGCTGTTTTTGACATTCCACTATGTTCTGCATAAAGCTTAGTGTCAGCTGTACTGTGACTTCTTTATCATAACTGTTAAAGGGGGTGGGGTAATAGCGGGATTCACTGGTTAGTGACACCCACTATTACTACCGCCTTTATAAACAGGGTCACTAGGGTTATGCCTAGTTCCCCTACCTTTTCCTTATACTAACGTCGATCTAATTGCTTTAGCGGCTACTCAAGGGAATAAGACCGTATAGTAAATAAAGGTAATATTTATTAACATACAGTAATCACTCTCATATGTATAATACAGTAACTAATCACTGTACAGTATAAACACGGTATCAAGATATTATACCGCCACCCACTTACATAAACATACACAGAATACAGTTACGTTACAACACAATAAACATAAGTTACTTGTGATTCTCACACGCTCTCTATCTCTATCCCACTCCCTCCTAATATAACTTTCCCTATACACTAAGGGTTAATACGGGATAAGGAGGAACAAGGGGACAGCAAGGGTTAACTCAGGGACTCTGGGACAGCAAGGGTTAACTCAGGAACTCTGGGACAGCAAGGGGTTAACTCAGGGACTCAGGGAAGCAAGGGTTAACTTAGGGAGAGCAAGGGGTTAACTTACTCAGGGAGAGCAAGGGGTTAACTCAGGGAAGCAAGGGTTAACTCAGGGAAGCAAGGGTTAACTCAGGAACTCAGGGACGCAAGGGTTAACTTAGGGAGAGCAAGGGGTTAACTTACTCAGGGAGAGCAAGGGGTTAACTCAGGGAAGCAATGGTTAACTCAGGGAAGCAAGGGTTAACTCAGGGACAGTAGGGACAGTATCAAGGGGTTAACTCAGGGAAGCAAGGGTTAACTCAGGGACAGTAGGGACAGTAACTCAGGGAAGCAAGGGTTACAGCAGGAGGAGACAGGGAGAGACAGGGTTGAGTGTAGCTGCTGCTACACTTGATACTTAGCGTGACTTTGTGGAGCAGCAGAGGCAGCAGCAGGAACCCAGGTCTTTGGAGGAGAGAGAGAGAGGTCGGTGGTGTGTGAAGGCAGCTCTCAGCTGATCTTCTTCAGCTTCGGCTCCTGAGCTCGGCTCCTGAGCGTACCGATGCAGGGCTATTTAACCGTGTCGGTACGCTCGCAGCGGGGAGTGTGGCGCTTGCCCCAGGCTAGCATGGGTCGGCATGGTGATAATGTATCACCAGCCGACTCATGAGAGCCCGCACGAGACAGTCCGTGCGCGCGGGAGACTTGAAATGGAGACAGGGGATAACTATCCCTTGTCTCCATGGCTTCCTAACAAAGCAGGGACATGCTAATTGTCCTGCTCTGCTTCCAACCGCATTCATGTCCAGGGCTGTTGTAGTTACAGCCCTGGCTCATGATACATTATATGTACTATACATACACATATATATTATATATATGTGTATATATATATATATATATACACACACACTGTATACATACATACTATATACACATATATATATATACATATATATATATATATATATATACATATATATATATACACATATATACATATATACATACATATGGACACTTCCCTTTACAATCCCCCTGTTGTCGGGGACTCGACAATCCAATTTGGGGAAGTGTTTGTGGGGTTCTATTTACCCCCTCAACCTCCCCGGTTACTGGTAATGGTCTGAGATGGAAGGAAGTATACTATTAGACCTAGATATTCGACATCAGCTATCTCCTCAAGGACACCTTCCCGCCAGTCCTCTGACTCTGGAGTCTAGTGTCCAAAGAAACGAAACCTCAAAGTTCACAGAATGAAGATGAAATTAAATCTCTTAGTCCATAGAACAAAGTTGAGATAAAACTCACAGTCCATAGAACGAAGCCTCGAAGCTCATCAGACGAAGTTGAAATGAAACCTTCATAGTCCATAGAACGAAGCCTCGAAGTTCATCAGACGAAGTTGAAATGAAACCTTCATAGTCCATAGAACGAAGAAACCTTCATAGTCCATAGAACGAAGCCTCGAAGCTCATCAGACGAAGTTGAAATGAAACCTTCATAGTCCATAGAACGAAGAAACCTTCATAGTCCATAGAACGGGGTTGAAATAAACTCACAGTCCATAGAACGAAGCCTCAAAGCTCATCAAACGAACAAAGCTCATTTGAAAACCTCAAAGTCCATTAACCGCAGATTTCTTGTTCTTTCTTGCTTGGAGTTTCTTCCTCTTAAGTGGCGTCAGCAGGTCTTTCCAGTGGCCGATCCAATTTTAGCATGCCGACCCGTGTAAGGCTACTTGTGCCCTCATATGGTCAGCCTTGGAATGGCTTAGTCCGCCTTTCAACAACCTTTTGTACGTGATCCATTACTTTTCCAACTTTTCCCATCATCTTGATTGAAGACGAAACAATCTTTGTGGGCCGATATCCAGGTCTTCATCATGGCAGGTTATCATCCCCGAGGAGGAGGTGAGGTCTTGGTACCCAGGAATCTACTGTGGGGTGGAGCATCGCCTTCCATTTCCCCTCTGACATTCAATCCATCATCATATTGACCATACCAGTTCTCAGGTTGAGGTGGCAAATACCTACAAGGGTGTGTGAATACCTTACCTGTCCCTAAGGGTACCTACACACTACCCAATCATACAAACAAAGTGAAAAATAACCAAACATACAAAAATATTCCCCCACCAACCATAGGTATATGTACATATAGAGATTCATGCTCAAACAGCATCTCACACTACTCCTCCATAAACACGTGCAAGGTACACATGCAAATGGGGTGACTACAGGCTGTAAATATATGCCCGCCTCCATGTACACACTCACTCACTGTGGGACGGGCACGTCCTCACTGAGTATGCCTATGTTGCGGACACATATCAACACCTAGAATGTCTATATGTACACCTTGAAAATTTTGAACGACCCATTGATTAAGATTTACACTTTACAAATATATATATATACACATACAATAATAAACAATTCTGGGTCGCAGGACTGTATCACTATGTCCTTAGACCCCGTCTACGAATGTATTCGTGGCTTTCTGCTTGACCTCGTTGTATTTGGTCAACCAGTCCTTTCATTCGTCGGTACACGCAGAACAGTCCAACGTACATAATCGCCACAAGAGTGAGAAGGATTATCACTGGGTGGATGAGCAAGTTGAAGAAGGAAGTGGCCTTGGGACTATATCCGAACAAGCTCTCCCACCAAGACACTTCCGCGTCCGCGTCAAGGTTGTTCACAATTCCTGTGATCTTTTTAGTGTCATGTTCCAACTGAATAGTGGCTTGGTGTTGGGAATCTTTCAGTTTCTCCACGATATCCTCTTCCTCATTGAAGTCTAGCAGGAGATTTCTTAGTTCGATGCCAAACACAAGAGGAGTCGTCTGGAGTCTCACAGGGGTGTCTGGACGGATGTCGAGCCTTTTTTCAGGTGACACCGGAATTCTTCCCTTTTGATCCGCCACATCAACGCCTAATACGGGATTAAGGGTACAGTATGCTCCGGGGAGGAGTATGCCTCTTTCGGTGCAGTTAGTCGCGTGGATAGTATATGAAACGTTCTGTATTTGATACCAGCACCAATATCCTTGACCTATGTATTTTAAGTTTGAAGAGGGTATTGGGTTGGCCTTCATTTCACAGGACCCCTCGGTATCCCAACACTGGTGTAGGTCAGGATATCCGAGGGGAGCTGTGGATGAAGCACTGTTTTTGTGGATCCTCACAATTCTCAGGTTTGTAGAACTATATCCCTGTCTTACCAAACCCATTATCTTAAAATCAAGATATGGGTGTAATGCCAGGGTTACCTCCCCCTGTCCAAAGTTTCCTAACTCCAGTTAAACACAAAAGAATCAGCCATACTGTTATTCGCTATATTTAATTGCACTCGCATTAGGCCTCAGATGAAGTTGTGTTACCTGTCTGAACCCCCCAGGTCTAGGTGCACAGAATAACATAAAACACTACACCGTGAACTTATGTTACCTGTTCGCACCGCCCAACCTGAGTTCACAGTATAATAACAACTTCAACGTTATCCTAATAGAGAGCAATTAAAACATTGGGCGCAAATACACCACTATCCAATGGTTGATTCTCCAGTTGTTTTCCTGGAGTGGTTTTCTAATTATGCATTATAAATACAGGCAACACCCATATAGTATAAATATATATTACTGATAACCAGGGATATACCACAATAGAATATGTGAAAGAACCACAAAATGAAAACACAAATGAAAACAAACGGACAACTGGGGACAAACACAACAGACCATAAACAACCATTACAGACGTAACACCAGACTGAACATGCAATTTATGGCCAACTACCTAAACTCCTCCCTATTTGTGGTCGGTCATTTAGACCCTTAAGTACGTGGCGGAGCACATAAGGCTGTAAGGAGACTCTTGTGCAGCCATTTTGTCTAAACCCACGTTTTGTTGTGACGTGGCCATTTTCTATTGCCATTTCGCTGGGCTTTCCATGGTTGCTTATGCCGTGGCAGTTCCTCGCAATATGTCCCATCTGACCACATTTAAAGCATTTAACAGGACCACATTTCTTAGTACTCAAAGACTCGCAGTACTTCGCAATGTTGCCGGCACATGCAAAACATTTAACAGTGCATGCTCTGCTGGACTTAGGGCAGTCATCAGTGTATGATCTCTTAAAGTGCTGCATGGCTAGGGACGCACTTCTAAATATTGTACGCTTACATCTGCGTAACACTTTCGTAACAATGTTACCTTCAGGATTCCGGATGGGATCACGATTTGGGACATCTGATCCATCACTCTTACTACGCCCCCCTTTTTGCCCTGTAGAGGGCAAACTTACAGCAGAATCAGGCCTTGAAAAAGACAAACCCGGTAACATTTTTGAGAAATCTTTTATGATGTTTTGCATACTGGCAACCAATTGTGACCTAGTAGCAAGCTCATCATTCAACTTGGCAATGATGGCATCCGTAGATGCTGCCTTAACCTTAAATGCATTGATCACAGCATAAGACCCAGTCAGCTGTGCATCAATATCATCACCATGATTTCTCAAATCTATCACCTGCGATTCCAGCATGCAAATTTGCTGATCTCTACATTGGGCATTCTCTGCCAGTTGAGTCTGCAAATCACAAACCTGCTTCACATTGTTGACACAACAATGGCAGTGAAGATTTGGGGAATCACTCTTCATTTCTGAGTGTTCAGGCTTCCACGTCTCCTCATACACACAGATTAATTTAGCGAGCATGTGGAGACGTTTGGAGGTTTTGTTAAGAACACTCCTCTTGCTAATGCACAACTTATCATGTGCATAAGCCTCGTCCAGCAGAGTGGACCACAGCATTCCTGCTGACTTGTATGTCGTGGGTGTTACTGGATTAAATTTACTGTTTTTGGCGAGGTGTTTAAGTGTGGAGAAGTCCATACTCACTGTTCCAGAAGTCATCTCCGTCTGCGCTGTCCTCCTTGTCACCCGATGTTTTGAAAAAGGTCCTTTTCTTCCGGAACGCCTTTTCCCAATCAGCTGGACTTCACCGGAAGAACACCGACGTTGATACTTCTGCAAACTCTTTTGTGTAAGTTGCTCGCTCGCCCGACGATTCGTCGCTGTAGAGCAGCACACCGCAAAGCAAAATAAAAGACGTTAATACCTCAGAAAATAAAACAAAAAACAATAGGTTCGCTGATCAATTGTATCCTGTACCAAGCCTTAAATAAAATTGTGTTACTCGTCTGAACTTCAAAAAGGTCTAGGCGCACAGCATAACACGACACTACACCGTGTACGTACGTTACCTGTCCACGCCTCGCCGCCTATCTGCAGTTCACGTTTTAACACAATTTTATTGTACAAAAGACAGAAATAAATTTAAAGCAGTTCTGGCTGGCTCGCCAATGTTAAAGGGGATTGAGGTAATAGCAGGATTCACTGGTTAGTGACACCCACTATTACTACCGCCTTTATAAACAGGGTCACTAGGGTTATGCCTAGTTCCCCTACCTTTTCCTTATACTAACGTCGATCTAATTGCTTTAGCGGCTACTCAAGGGAATAAGACCGTATAGTAAATAAAGGTAATATTTATTAACATACAGTAATCACTCTCATATGTATAATACAGTAACTAATCACTGTACAGTATAAAAATGGTATCAAGATATTGTACCGCCACCCACTTACATAAACATACACAGAATACAGTTACGTTACAACACAATAAACATAAGTTACTTGTGATTCTCACACGCTCTCTATCTCTATCCCACTCCCTCCTAATATAACTTTCCCTATACACTAAGGGTTAATACGGGATAAGGAGGAACAAGGGGACAGCAAGGGTTAACTCAGGGACTCTGGGACAGCAAGGGTTAACTCAGGGACTCTGGGACAGCAAGGGGTTAACTCAGGGAAGCAAGGGTTAACTTAGGGAGAGCAAGGGGTTAACTTACTCAGGGAGAGCAAGGGGTTAACTCAGGGAAGCAAGGGTTAACTCAGGGAAGCAAGGGTTAACTCAGGAACTCAGGGACGCAAGGGTTAACTTAGGGAGAGCAAGGGGTTAACTTACTCAGGGAGAGCAAGGGGTTAACTCAGGGAAGAAAGGGTTAACTCAGGGAAGCAAGGGTTAACTCAGGGACAGTAGGGACAGTATCAAGGGGTTAACTCAGGGAAGCAAGGGTTAACTCAGGGACAGTAGGCACAGTAACTCAGGGAAGCAAGGGTTACAGCAGGAGGAGACAGGGAGAGACAGGGTTAGGTGTAGCTGCTGCTACACTTGATACTTAGCATGACTTTGTGGAGCAGCAGAGGCAGCAGCAGGAACCCAGGTCTTTGGAGGAGAGAGAGAGAGGTCGGTGGTGTGTGAAGGCAGCTCTCAGCTGATCTTCTTCAGCTTCGGCTCCTGAGCTCGGCTCCTGAGCGTACCGATGCAGGGCTATTTAACCCTGTCGGTACGCTCGCAGCGGGGAGTGTGGCGCTTGCCCCAGGCTAGCATGGGTCGGCATGGTGATAATGTATCACCAGCCGACTCATGAGAGCCCGCACGAGATAGTCCGTGCGCGCGGGAGACTTGAAATGGAGACAGGGGATAACTATCCGTTGTCTTCATGGTTTCCTAACAAAGCAGGGACATGCTAATTGTCCTGCTCTGCTTACAACCGCATTCATGACCAGGGCTGTTGTAGTTACAGCCCTGGCTCATGATACATTATATGTACTATACATACACATATATATTATATATATGTGTATATATATATATACACACACACTGTATACATACATACTATATACATATATATATATAAATATATATATATACATATATACATACATATGGACACTTCCCTTTACAATAACGGAGCCATACCAGGCCCTTATACACCCTATATGCTTCCCCAATAGAATCCATAAAACATAAAAGGGCCGAGCAGTGCTCGGGGTCTTTTCGCAAATCACTCTAGCTAGAATCGCAAATGAAAACGTTCACCATATTAACCAATTGGTAAACATTTGCAGAATCAGGAGATAACGCCTTTTCTCCTCCTCCTTCTTTTATGCTCTAGCCCCTCTTCCCCTGATCCAGATAGAACTTCTCCAAGGGGAGGAGGGAGAACATCTCCACATACTCATCCTTCCCTATGTAATGGCAGGAAGGAGGTGAAGGGAAAGTGAGCCCTAATCTACCCACCGCCCTGTCCCTGCCTACTTGCAACGACCCGCCCTAGGCGACGGGGTACAACTGGGCGGCGGTCCCTACGCTGTCTAAGTGCACGGGAGAACAAACAGGGAACACGCAAGGGAAGGGGCAGTAGCCACGGAACGCCGCGAGGAAACGGAGCGGTGAATGAGTAGTAGGACCAGGATGAAGTGGAGTATACCCAAGTGAGCACGGAGAAGGAAGCAGCCAGAGGCAAAGCAAAGCAGGTCAAGCGGAACTGCAGCAAGGCAGAAGCACGGCAGAAGCAGGCTGGAGCAAGCAGCAGTGGGGCAGGAATGCAGAAGAATTACAAGCACTGAGGAGGAGAACACGGCAGGTAATAAAGGACAGGGGGCGGAGCTAACTCCGACTGACCAGGCCGCGATAGGCTCTCCCACTCCTGAGCCTGCCACCCTGGTTGGTGGGAGATGGTGTCAGTCGAACAGGTCTGGCCTCAGGTGTGGATTGATTAATCCCAGGAGTATACCTAGACGTAGTACCTGGCAGATCCCTAACAGTACTCCCCCTTTTATGAGGGGCCACCGGACCCTTACTAAGAGGACCCGGTTTAGTAGGGAAGAGAAGGTGGAACCTCCTGATCAATACCCCAGCGTGAACATCACGGGCAGGTACCCAAGTCCTCTCCTCCGGCCCGTATCCTCTCCAATGGACCAGGTACTGGAGGGAGCCCTGGACCATCCTACTGTCCATAATCTTGGCCACCTCGAATTCCACCCCCTCAGGGGTGAGAACGGGAACAGGAGGTTTCCTCGAGGGGGACCAGGACGGGCGTTTAAGGAGGGAGGCATGGAAGACGTCATGTATGCGAAAGGATGGGGGCAGCTCCAGACGGAAGGATACAGGGTTGAGGACTTCAATGATCTTATAAGGTCCAATAAATCGGGGAGCAAACTTCCTGGACGGGACCTTAAGGCGCAAGTTCCTGGACGACAACCACACCAAATCCCCGACGACAAACCGGGGGTTAGCAGAACGTCTACTATCCGCCTGAATCTTTTGTGCGCTCTGGGACGCCTCTAGGTTCTTCTGAACCTGGGCCCAGACAGTGCACGGTGCCCGATGAACATCCTCTACCTCAGGATTATTGGAACAACCATGGGAAACGGAGGAGAACCTTGGGTTAAACCCGAAATTACAGAAAAATGGGGAGACCCCTGACGAGTTACTGACCCGGTTATTCAGGGAAAATTCAGCAAGGGGAAGGAATGAGACCCAATCGAATTGACAGTCAGAGATGAAACACCTTAAATATTGTTCCAGGGATTGGTTAGTCCTTTCCGTTTGGCCATTAGTTTCGGGGTGGAAGGCGGAGGAGAAGGACAGATCAATCTCCAACTTTTTACAAAAAGCTCTCCAAAATAAGGAAACAAATTGTACCCCTCTGTCAGAAATGATATTGACTGGGGCCCCATGGAGACGCAGGATGTGTTTCACAAACAAAGAAGCTAACGTCTTGGCGTTAGGTAGCTTCTTAAGGGGCACAAAGTGGCACATCTTGCTGAAGCGGTCTACTACCACCCACACCACCGACTTGCCCTGAGATGGAGGCAAATCGGTGATAAAATCCATGGAGATATGGGTCCAAGGTCTCTGGGGAATGGGCAAGGAACGTAGTAGGCCCGCAGGTCGGGACCTAGGGGTTTTGGACCTAGCGCAAACCTCACAAGCGGCGACGTAAGCCCTAACGTCTTTAGGCAACCCAGGCCACCAATAGTTTCTGGTAATGAGGTGTTTGGTGCCCAAGATGCCAGGATGACCAGATAGAGCGGAGTCATGGTTTTCCCTGAGTACCCTTAGCCGGTATTGCAGGGGAACAAACAGTTTGTCCCCAGGGACGTTCCCGGGAGCTGCACCCTGATCAGCCGCGATATCAGAAGCTAAATCGGAATCCGTGGCAGAAACGATTATACCAGGGGGTAAAATACAAGCAGGATCCTTCTCGGAAGGAGGATTGGCCATGAAACTACGTGACAGGGCATCAGCCTTAATATTCTTGGACCCAGCCCTATAGGTAACCAAGAAATTAAATCTGGTAAAGAATAGTGCCCACCGAGCTTGTCTAGGATTAAGCCTCCGGGCCGATTCTAGGAAAACCAGATTCTTGTGATCCGTAAGGACCGTTACCTGGTGTCTGGCCCCCTCCAGGAAGTGCCGCCACTCTTCAAAAGCCCATTTAATGGCTAGAAGTTCGCGGTTGCCAATATCATAGTTACTCTCCGTGGGCGAAAACTTCCTAGAGAAGTAAGCACAGGGGCGGAGATGGGTGAGGGAGCTGGTACCCTGGGACAAGACGGCCCCCACTCCCACCTCGGATGCGTCAACCTCCACAATAAATGGCTCCTCTTGGTTGGGCTGAATCAGCACGGGGGCCGAGATAAAGCACTTCTTGAGGGTCTCAAAGGCCTGGACGGCCTCAGGGGGCCAATGGAGGACATCAGCACCCTTGCGAGTAAGGTCCGTAAGAGGCTTAGCGACGACCGAGAAGTTGGCAATAAATCTCCAGTAATAGTTGGAGAACCCTAAAAAACACTGTAACGCCTTAAGGGAGGCAGGTTGGACCCATTCCGCCACAGCCTGAACCTTGGCAGGGTCCATGCGGAATTCATGAGGAGTGAGGATTTGCCCTAAAAATGGTATCTCCTGTACCCCAAAGACACATTTTTCAGTCTTAGCAAACAGATTATTCTCCCGAAGGACCTGCAGCACCTTCCTGACATGCTCCACGTGGGAGGACCAGTCCTTGGAAAACACCAGTATGTCATCAAGGTACACAACAAGAAAATTACACAGGTAATCCCTCAGGATTTCATTAATAAAATTCTGGAAGACAGCAGGGGCATTACACAACCCAAAGGGCATGACCAGGTATTCAAAATGACCCTCGGGTGTGTTGAACGCAGTTTTCCACTCATCCCCTCTTTGATGCGGATAAGGTTATATGCCCCCCGTAGATCGAACTTAGAAAACCATTGGGCTCCCTGAACCTGATTAAAAAGATCCGGAATCAAAGGAAGTGGGTACTGGTTCCTTACGGTGACCTTATTCAGGTTACGATAATCAATGCACGGCCTAAGACCACCATCCTTCTTCCCCACGAAGAAGAAGCCAACACCTACAGGAGAAGTCGAGGGGCGAATGAAACCCTTGGCCAGGCATTCTTGGATATACACCCTCATAGCTTCACGTTCAGGACATGAAAGATTAAATATCCTACCCTTAGGAAGCTTGGCACCAGGCACCAAATCGATGGCGCAATCGTAATCTCTATGGGGGGGCAACACCTCGGAGGCCTCCTTAGAAAACACATCGGCGAAGTCCTGAACAAACTCAGGAAGCGTGTTTACCTCCTCCCGGGGAGAAATAGAGTTAACAGAAAGACATGACATCAGACATTCACTACCCCATTTGGTGAGATCCCCAGTATTCCAATCAAACGTGGGATTATGCAACTGCAACCAGGGAAGACCTAATACCAGATCAGACGATAATCCCTGCATCACCAGTACAGAGCACTGCTCCAAATGCATGGAGCCAACACGGAGTTCAAAAACAGGAGTATGCTGAGTAAAATAACCATTAGCAAGAGGAGTGGAGTCGATACCTACTACAGGGATAGGATAAGGTAAATCAATAAATGGCATCTTTAGAGACATAGCAAATTCCACAGACATGATATTAGCAGATGAGCCAGAATCCACGAAGGCACTGCCAGTGGCAGACCGGCCAGCAAACGAGACCTGAAAGGGAAGCAAAATTTTATTGCGTTTCACATTAACGGGAAATACCTGTGCGCCCAAGTGACCTCCCCGATGATCACTTAGGCGCGGAAGTTTTCTGGCTTTTTATTCTTGCGCCTGGGACAGGTGTTCAGTAGATGCTTGTCATCCCCACAGTAGAAGCAGAGACCATTCATTCTGCGAAACTCCCTACGTTGTCGAGGGGACATGGAGGCCCCGAGTTGCATAGGTACCTCCGAGTCCTCCGTGGAGGGGCGAGGAGACGGGACCTCGGGGGGGATCGCAGAAAAGTCAGAGGGGAGCACATTGAAGCGTTCAAGCTGACGTTCCCTGAGACGTCGGTCAAGTCGTACTGCTAGGGCCATAACCTGGTCAAGGGAGTCAGAAGAGGGGTAGCTAAGCAGCAGATCCTTCAGGGCGTCAGATAATCCTAACCTAAACTGGCACCTTAGGGCCGGATCGTTCCACCGAGAAGCTACGCACCACTTTCTAAAATCAGAACAGTATTCCTCAACCGGTCTCCTACCCTGACGTAAGGTCACCAGCTGACTCTCGGCGAAAGCAGTCCTGTCAGTCTCGTCGTAAATGAGTCCGAGGGCAGAGAAAAAACGATCAACAGAGGAAAGTTCAGGGGCGTCAGGAGCCAAGGAGAAGGCCCACTCTTGGGGCCCTTCCTGGAGTCGGGATATGATGATACCCACCCGCTGGTTCTCGGAAGCTGAGGAGTGGGGTTTTAGGCGGAAATACAGTCTGCAACTCTCCCGGAAGGAGAGAAACGTATTACGGTCCCCTGAGAACCGGTCAGGTAACTTGAGGTCGGGTTCTAGAGGTGAGGTGAGGGGTACTACTAAGGCAGCGTCACCCTGGTTGACCCTCTGGGCCAGGGCCTGGACCTGTAGGGAGAGGCCCTGCATCTGCTGGGTCAGGGTCTCAAGGGGGTCCATGATAGCGTCAGTGTAGGAGAAATGGTAGACTAGGTATGGGCTTGTAATTATGTAATGGCAGGAAGGAGGTGAAGGGAAAGTGAGCCCTAATCTACCCACCGCCCTGTCCCTGCCTACTTGCAACGACCCGCCCTAGGCGACGGAGTACAACTGGGCGGCGGTCCCTACGCTGTCTAAGTGCACGGGAGAACAAACAGGGAACACGCAAGAGAAGGGGCAGTAGCCACGGAACGCCGCGAGGAAACGGAGCGGTGAATGAGTAGTAGGACCAGGATGAAGTGGAGTATACCCAAGTGAGCACGGAGAAGGAAGCAGCCAGAGGCAAAGCAAAGCAGGTCAAGCGGAACTGCAGCAAGGCAGAAGCACGGCAGAAGCAGGCTGGAGCAAGCAGCAGTGGGGCAGGAATCCAGAAGAATTACAAGCACTGAGGAGGAGAACACGGCAGGTAATAAAGGACAGGGGGCGGAGCTAACTCCGACTGACCAGGCCGCGATAGGCTCTCCCACTCCTGAGCCTGCCACCCTGGTTGGTGGGAGATGGTGTCAGTCGAACAGGTCTGGCCTTAGGTGTGGATTGATTAATCCCAGGAGTATACCTAGACGTAGTACCTGGCAGATCCCTAACACCCTATTTGTTTCCTGACCTCCTGCTTAAGATGGGCACCGATCCCTCGAAGCAGACATACACAGCCAAGTTATCCCTGTTTACTTAATTAGGTGTCTCAGTCTGGACTGAGACCGCAACCGCCTCATAACTCACCGGAAGAGGGTTAACAAGGGAAAATGTGGAAAACCGCCCACCTACCCAGACTTTACAGGACCGCCCACGCGAAAACCTGGGATGGACCCGCACCCTTCACCAGGGAACCGCCCACCATGTTCAGCAGGCACACCACTGAGTCCCTCAGGCATCTGCACACGCCTCCTGCTGTGTTACCCCACAGCCCCTAGCGGCAGGGGGCAAACCTGACCTAAACAATAATGGCACCAAGCACCAATAGTGATGCTTTTGAAAAGTATCAAAAAACTTTATTAAATATAGAGGACAAATGAATAACAAGTGTCACACAATAGATATAGCAACATCTCCAGAGTGAAATACACAGGGTGAACACATGCCCATAACAATACGGATACATCTTATTTATAAAGTGTATAGTGCTAAGCAATATATATGAAATAAGGATATATATACCATATATAATATAAATTGTCTTTACAATACTGCAGGATGGACAAGGACATGGACAAGAAGCTAAATACAAGTAGTGATGGTCCTAGGATAGGTGCAACACATGTTCAAAAGAGTACAGCATATGAAATAACATGCCTCAATATATACCCATCTATATGACACAACCGGGATGGCGCCAACCACGACGCACGTTTCGGCACAGCCTTCATCTGGGGGTGACATCATCTCCTAACAGGTATAATATAATAATATATATATTATATAATATATTATTATATTATATTATATAATATAAATTTCGGTATAATAATGATACAACAGTAAACTGGAGATGACCGTCCAACACTGCGAATTTAACCCCTTAATGACAATACGCCTTTTCACGGTGGTCATTAAAGGGGTTCTCTGGAAAAAACTTTATGGTCTCATGTTTACTTGATAAAGTGGTTCTCTTTCCACTAAACGCGTTGTACCTCAAGAGACCCTCTATCTCTCTTTTTTATGTATGTTTTATTATGATCTATTGTTTTAGACAATTAATTATATATATATTTTTTCTCAAAAAAGTATTGTGCCTGGATGGTGTCTCTTTTTTACAGTGGATCCCACCTGGTTCCCACTGTTTTTATCTACCTGCTCTTACTGAAGATGTCCTCAAAACTGGCTTAATGAGATGGTAGATCGGAGAGTGACTGAGGCAGTGGAGGCAAAACAGGGCGGACCTGTTGCAGGCAGCGGCTAAGGCATCTTGGCCCCCATTGGGGGACCTCTCCAGAACTCCAGTGAAGGACCTGGGCGTGTAGACGAAGCCAAGGCAGACCCAGCAGAACCGGGTTGATGGCTTTAGGCAGGACGAGGAAGTTGATCTGTTCTGAGTGAAGGACTCCGATTTGTAACGTAAGTGGTTTCATGATAGCCACAATAGGATCGGGCAATGGTAGTCCATTTACAGAAGCAACAGCAAGGGATCTCTCTAGAAGAACTGTGGGTAGATGTAGTCGGTCAAAATAGGTAGAGGAGAAGTGTGATGTCTCTCCCGAGATGATGGTCACAGGAATAGATAATTTGGAAGAGGTTTTGATGTTTGGCATCATCCCACCTAGAGTTGCCTCTCTAGGAGCTGGAGTTTCCCGGCTTTTGTGGACATTGGCGCACGAAAGGGCCTTTAAGGCCGCAATACAAACACAGACCTGAAGAGCGTCAGCGCTGTTTCTCCTGCTCGGACAACTTGACTCTGTCTACCTGCATTGGTTCCTCAGGTAGAGCAACAAGAGGGGGCAGTAGTGGTCTCTGGAACGAGGGTGCTAATCTGTGAAAACGTCTCTCCACCGAACCTCCTCATTGCGTTCCTGGATCCTCATGTTGACCCGGGTAGCCAACAGGATATGGGCATCCAAGGTAGGTGGGAGGTCGCGGGCTGCCAGCTCGTCCATGGTGTGTGAGGACAGTCCATGCCATAGGTCGCCACCAGTGCTTCATTGTTCCATGCCAACTCTGCTGCCAGGGTACGGAAGGAGATGGTATACTCTCCTGCTGTGGACCCCCTTGCTTGAGGGTTAGCAGAGTGGCTGCTGCTAAGGATGTTCGACCCGGCTTCTTGAACACGTCACAAAAAGTCTGTAAGAACAGGGCTAAGTCCGAAAATTTGGGCCCCTGTCATTCCAGGATGGGGTTCGCCCATGCGAGGGACTTGCCAGCGAGGAGGGAAATAATGAACGCTACCTTGGCCTCATCAGAGGAGAAATGGTGAGCACGCAGTCATAGCGAGGAAAAAGAGGCAGTGCAACTGTGGATCCGGAAAACAGACAGTAGGAGTATTAGGCAGTGGAACGGCATCAGTCTCTGGGGAAGGAACAGGGAGTTGATCCAGTTGGGCGATGATGGAGTTTACAGCCATGAGGAGTTGATCCTGACGTGCATATAGATACAATATATACTAATGGGGTCCACCCCTTAGTAATTGCTGACGTGCATATAGGTCACGCATATCCGCCTGTATGACCTGAACTGTGGTCTTAGGCTGGCCAGCGGGTTCCATGGCCTGAGCGTACTGTCACAATCTGGGGAACATATGTAGCTGACTTTAGCTTGACTAATAACGCATTAAATACACAGTGGAAAGATCCCTTATCTTGACCTTTTCAATGACTTCTCAATGGTTATTTTTGTGTGATATCACGCTGCAACAAGTTATCAGAGTCAAGTTAAAGATGGCTACATCCGTATGTGGACCCACTAGGCCGTGGGCTCCGGCTCAGATAGGGCTAGGTGTGGCAGGTTGCGCCAGACGAAGCGGATGGCACCAGGAATGGTAGATGACACACAGACGTGGCATATCCAGCCGGCGGTACCACACGACTCTGATAAAAGGCAGGCACAGTTAGGAAACAGCAAGGGATACAGGAAATAGGATGCAGGGAACGGGAACTGTGGGATCAAGCAGGAAAATACTAAGGGACCCTTTGCAATACAAACATGGGAAAAGTACAAACAACGCTCAAGCAAGGAGTGGAAGGGCAGAGACCTTTTTATAATCCAGGGTGCACTGGGGTAGGATAGAAAAGTGCGCACGCTGGCCCTTTAAGGCACTCCTCGCACACTCCAGGAAGGGAAGGCCGCGCCAGCCGTGGTCTCTGGGGAGGTGGCCAGGAAGTTGCGGTCGCGGCCGTTCATCACAGGGTGAGCGACAGAGGTCCGCAGTCATAACACTGAGATTTTTTTTGGTGTTGTATATATGTACTGAGCAGTGGCGTAACTACCGCCGTAGCAGCCGTAGCGGCTGCTACGGGGCCCGCGGCATGAGAGGGCCCATGTCGCCCGTCGGCACGGGCCCCCACCATGGCCGGAGGCTCCGCTGGCAGCCGCTATGGCTGCTACAGCGGGACGCCACTGAACACTACGGCAGAGCAGGGAGGTATCTCCCCGCTCTGCCATTAACTGGTTCCCGACCGCTTGCTGTATTTTTACGGCCAGCGGTCAGGGTCCTTAAAACCCGAGCCATAGACTTTTTACGACTCCGGTTTTAACTTACTGCCCGCACGATCGGGCTGCTGAATGTCGGGTCTCCGGCTGTCAGTTACTGCCGGGGACCCTGAGGAGAGGATAGAAGCAGCTTTCGCTGCCAGCGTGCAGACATGTATTTCCTATCCTGTGGATAGGGGATACATGTATTTTGTAGGACACACTGTAGGTCGCATTTTTTTGGGAGGGGGGACGCTGTATGGCGTTCCTTACAGGGGGGGGACGCTGTATGGCGTTCCCTACAGGGGGGGCTGTATGGCGTTCTCTACAGGGGGGGGCTGTATGGCGTTCCCTACGGGGGGGCTCTATGGCGTTCCCTACAGGGGGGATGTATGGCGTTCCCTACAGGGGGGCTGTATGGCGTTCTCTACAGGGGGGGCTGTATGGCGTTCTCTACAGGGGGGGCTGTATGGCGTTCTCTGCAGGGGTACTGTATGGCGTTCTCTACAGGAGGGATGTATGGCGTTCTCTACAGGGAGGGCTGTATGGCGTTAGCACTGTCCAATAAATATACAGTAAACAGAAGAAAATACGGTCCAGCAATCCTCATGACAATGTGATGACTTTATTAGAAAAACATTTTATAAACCACACGGCATGTTGAAGTGATGATACAAGACTGCTTACGCGCTTCGAAAGCCAACTACATTCTTCGCAAATGTACGCCATCTCCTCCAAACAGTCAATTACATCAGAAGTCCAGTTCCTTGTGCTGCATGACTCGTGGACGCCCTATCCGTGGCGATATCCGTGTCCTTTCCACTGCTTCTCACTTGAGTCCTGTAGGCACAAAAAACATTTTGCAAGTATCCATTGTCATCCGTGCCTGCAGATTCTGCTTTAATGATGCAACTCACTCAACTCCTTGTCTATTTCATCGTTTACTGATCCCTCTTTTAGATGCGACAGATGTATTTTTTTTATACTTACCAGCCTGCTTCATAGGCACCATCCCTTTTTATTGGCACCTGATCAATAAGGGGGTCCTGCTCCACCACCATAACACTGCAATACTAAACAAAATCTTCCATAGACATCACAAAAACTAGACAAGCCTTTCCTCCCTTATGTTTCCCAACATTTCCTGGGACAAGTGTGTGTAGGTAGAAATCAACAAACATGTTTCCTGGCCCCAAACTTTACCCCCTCTTTCCAGTAAAGGATTGGCTTTCGGTATCACGCCTCCTCGCTTTTACCTTTTTACTTTATCCTGCGTAAACATTTTTTTCAGCATCTTAAACGTCTTGCCCATTAGCCCATCTATCCCCAACATCAGACCACTTATTATCATCTGACAGATCAGAATCAGACTCAACCAGCTACTGTTGCCTTCTTCTGCTTCTCTTTACATCCAGATGCGCTGCTCCTGTAATTCCAAACATTGTGCCAGTACCCCGTGTTCTAAACATTTTGGCAACCCCAAGGTGTCCTTCTCCCATGTTGTGATTATGAGGCCCTACTGGGATATTGCTGCCTTCAACGACCCTGGATCCCTGCGCAAGGATCCTGGCACTTGGCCCATCATCGTGCCATGTTCCCTCAAATTTTTGCTAGAATGATACCATTGAGGATACCTGCCTTGCTTTCTTGATGCCATTTGCTCCAAACAATCCAGTACACTCCAAGTCCAGGTCCTTGTGCTGCATAACTTGTGGGGGCTCTATACGTGGCAATATCCTGGCACCTTCCATTGCTTTCCGCTTGAGTGCTGTAAATATAAAAACATTCTGCCAGTGTCCATTATCACCTATGCCTGCAGATTATGACTGTGTAATGAAACTCACTTAAGTCCTTGTCTATTGCATCCAGGCCTTGACACATCGCAAATGTTCTTGGCAGACCAAAGCTGTCTAAAATCCCCCTGCACTCCCTCACCCAATTACCTTACACCTACGTTCAGTCCCAAACCGAGCCATGTGGCCAGCATTTTGGACAAAGATACCCCTAACTTACATTATGCCTATTCCTACCAACTATCCAAGGTTCCCCACTACTACGCCTTTCTTGGCATTTTGCCCGCTCATTACTTTTTCAATGTACAGAGCTACTGGTGGATACTGTATATAGTAACTAATGATGGACATACCGCATATAGATGAAATATTACTTCAGAGAGTCCCCCTGGCAGCAGGCAGCCGATCTCAAGAAATTCTGGAACAAAAAGTATAAACTGTGAAGATATTATGACATGCGCTTAGTATGGTTCATCATATCAACAAATATATGTTCAGCCTATTGAAAACATCAGGGAGATTGTTCCCACAGTCTTGTCATGTGTCTCTATAGGAACATTCTGGATGACATCACATTATAGAATTTCTATAGGTTGTTATTTGCTATAATACTTACATATATACAGTGGATCTTCTAGCATGTCGGCTGTCACTGGTGCCACATATTCAGATGTTATAAATGTCTGTAAAATACATAATGGGTTTAATGCACATACATAAAATAACCCCATATCTATAATGAATAATAATATATTTACTTTCACACATTTCATTTTCTATCACAGGGCGAGTCCAATGCCCCTCTGCCACACAAATAATAACACCAGCAGTATAATGGCACATAATAGTTGGAGGACCCTGGTATAGATTTTGTATCAGGGACCAGGAGCTTATTGTTATTCTTCTATATAATCTTATCCTTAATGGAAAACTTCTAATTTGTCTTTTGTGGAGTCTTTTGGACTGGAGTAGAGAGAGAAGGAAATGGTAAATTGGACTTCTGGATTCAACAGACAAAATAATTATTAAAGGGGTTTTCTGACAGTTTCATAAACCTTAGTCCAAGCCGCATATGGCTAAAAATAACAAATTGTCCCTACTCATTTTTTAAATTCCCTGTGGCTCCTGCGCTGGTGGTTCTGCTGTCTTTAGTTGCTAGGCCACAGCGGTCATGTCCGTGTGGATGGCATGTCACGTGGCAGCTATTGTGTCACATCCAGGGCCGGCCTTAGGTTTATTGGTGACATGTGCAGTATCTGTGACGTCCTCCCCCTTATGATGCACCATGTAGTGTCCAAAAAATTTAATCATACAGTGCCCAAATAACATCACCCAGTCAATAAACTAGGGATTGTATCTTTCTGTTTTTTTTATATTATAGGTTTGGGCCCTAAATGCCGGATCGGCAGTGTAAGTTGAGGTTGCCCAGGCCATCTATGGTGGTAGTGCCCTCCTCAGTATTGACCAGTAATACACACTATGTGATCATTTAGAGATACAGTTAATAAAATACACTGACCTTGGACTCTCCTACTGAATACATCCGACTGAATGTAGAACGTTATGTGATGTGAGGTGGAGGGCTCTGCTTAATCTTTGATCTGCCCTCCTGGGACGTGTGGTTATCATTAACTCTTATGAGGAATTAATTCTAGGACAAAGAAAGACAATGTATTAGGACAAATCTCAATCTATGGCAACATTTCTATCTAGAACAGAGTCCAGTCCCCAACCAGTGTAAAATTACCAAAGGGGTAAATAGGATGACCGGCTGGGATCCAGGGATTTGGGGTGGCCCACAGCTCTGGGGCTCCATACGCCCCTGAAATTGGACAAACAATAACGGCACAGGGAGGAAGCGAAATGTCTGACCCGGTTGGTCGTCTATTAGGTGAGTATAATTTTTTATTTTATAGGAGCAAAGGGGGCACACTATTAATATGGGGGATAAAAGGACTGAGTCAGGGCTTAGAAAAGGGGGCTTCATTACTGTGGGGCCATACAAAAGGGGCATTCTGACCTAGGACATACAAAAAGTGTCATTCTAGCTGTGGAGGGTATTGGTGGATACTGCATATAGTAACTAATAAGAGACGCACCTTGCATAGATGAAATATTGCTTCAGAGAGTCCCCCTGGCAGCAGGCAGCCGATCTTAAGGTGTTCTGGAAAAAACAATAATTGTGTAGTTTTATTTCTCCAGACAGACGTGTGCTCAGTATAGACCACCCAACAATGAAGGAAATGTACATTAGGGCTCATGTACACAGCAACTTCATGTGGACGGACCTGTATGGTGGCACATAGACTGCAGTACTGGTAATGTAGACACTCTGTGTGCGCTGTGTGCTCCCCCATAAGCCAAATGTGTATTAGGAAATTACATAAATAACAAGTCCCTTATATATTACTAATACCATAATATCTTCTTTATGGAGCATTTCTATAATAATAATAATAATAATAATAATAATATAAAGCTGCAGCAAAATTCCCAGCGTTTACTTTTGCTACATGTGGATGAGTTTTTGAGACTGTAACTATTCACCTGTAACACTTGTGAATTTTGCCGCGCAGCAAATCTGCAGCGTCTGAATTCAGCTTTATGGCGTAGAATATAGTACTCAAATACTGCAATCATATAGTGCCCAAATAACACTGCCAGACAAGTATTGTCTGCCACACTGTAATGTAATCCATTATCAAGGAATTGTATCTGCATCCTGAGCAGTGCCCTTTACTTTTTTTACATGAAGAGTGGGATTGAGTGTTCAAGCAATGGGTGCCCCAGACATCAAGACCAGTGGCGCCCCATTCATTAGTGACAGGTGATGCACCCAGTGTAACCGCACAGGTCGCACACCCCTAAGACAGGCCCTGGATGAACAACATTGGGGAATTTGTTCCCACAGTCTTGTCATGTGTCTCTATAGGAACATTCTGGATGACATCAGATTATAGAATTGCTATAGGTTGTCATTTGCTATAATACTTACATATATACAGTGTATGTCCTAGCATGTCGGCTGTCACTGGCGCCACATATTCAGATGTCATAAATGTCTGTAAAATACATAATGGAATAAACATAAAATAACCCCATATCTAGAATGAATAATAATATATTTACTTTCACACCTTTCATTTTCTATCACAGGACGAGTCAGACATTGAAAACATTTTGTAATGTTAGTGTAAACCCAGGGAACATAACTATAGGGGTGAAGAGGTTGCAGTCACACCCAGGCCCAGGTGTCCATGACTGACATTAGGGGGGGTCACAATGTGGGCAATTTACAAATGCCAATCCCCAATGCCCCCATCTCCTAGAGGAATCCCGATTTTCGCTGCTAGAAACGCGATGTCAGTGAGAGAAGCACCCAGGCGGAAAGGCAGCTGCTGAGTTGCCCGGCCGCTTCTAAAACACAAGCAGTGGAAGGGAGCCAGCGCAGCGCCCCGTTCCACCTGCTGGAGGGATGCGCCCTATGTAATGGCACAGGTCGCACACCCCTAAGGCCGGCCCTGGCTACTGCTGAGCCTTATTAGGATAATATACGGTAGCTTTTTAAGACTATTTAATTAAATTAAATTAGACATCATATTGAAAACGACTGAGAAGTCACATTCCACATTACTGACAGCTGCAATTCTCAGACAATGGTAAGGGTATGTTCACACACTTAACTAAAAAACGTCTCTAAAATACAGAGCTCTTTTCAAGGGAAAACAGCCTCTGATTTTCAGCCATTTTTTAAACCACAAACATTTTTTGAGGCGTTTTTACCAACGTTCTTGGAGCTGTTTTTCTATTGAGACAATGAAAAACGGCTCCAAAAACGGCCGAAGGAGTGAAATGCACTTCTTTTTACAGGGTGTTTTTTATGCGCCGCTTTATCAAACGCCCACGTAAAATGCACCATCGGAAAAAAAAAAACAGTTTTTCCCATTGAAATCAATGGGCAGATGTTTGGAGGGGTCCAGCCTCCGTATTTTCGGCTGTTTTTCGGGGTGTTTACGGCCAGGAAAACAGCTGAAAATAGGCTGTGTGAACATACTCTGTTGTACTGAGTTGTAACTTTAATGAGAAAATATGAAACATTGAAATCTGAATGTAAAATGTTCAGTTGTTACTTGCATTAATAGAAACATTTTACTGGAACTTGAACTGTTTGTCTAAAAAAAAAAACAACCCCAACTCCTGACAATCACCAGAAAAAAATCCTTCTACAGTTTTTTTTAAACGGCCACGTAAAAAACGCCACATCGGAACAAACCCCCGTTTTTCCCATTGAAATCAAAGCGCAGATGTTTGGAGGCGTTCAGCCTCTGTAGTTTTAGATGTTTTTCGGGGCGTTTATGGCCATGAAAATAGGCCATGTGAACATACTCTGAGTTGTAACTTTAATGAGAAAATATGAAACCTTGAAATCTGAATGTAAAATGTTCAGTTGTTACTTGCATTAATAGAAACATTTTACTGGAACTTGAACTGTTTGTCTACAAAAAAAAAACAACCCCCGACAATCACCAGAAAAAAATCCTTCTACAATCATATAGTTATGGTGAGGTGTTGGTGTGGTTAGAAATTGCTGCAGTAATGTCCAGTGTGAATCTGGCCTTATATGAGAATTCTAGAGCGTATATATTTCATGTGTCCAGTAACATGTAGAATTAATGATAAAATGCTGCATCTTACCTGTCAATCACACAGTCTATCACAGTCCCGGTCCAGACGTCATTGGCAGAAATTGTAAAAAATATGTAATCCAGCTGCACATAGAACCTAACGGCTAGTACTGTCTATGACATCATCAGTGACATCATAAGCGGCTTCAGTATCTGTTACATCATCTAATTATCTCCTACTGCCTGGATAGACTGTCTGTGCATACACTGGATATAGGCGTTACATGGGACTGCTGTTTATAAACATGGAAGAAAGATACATGTGTGGTTATAGGGGCTACGACTAAGAACATGTAATGTATGAAACGTGTAATCTGTTACTAGATGGATTTTATACTGTAATACAGATGTAGCCATCTTTAACTTGACTCTGATAACTTGTTGCAGCGTGATACTTTCTTGATCCCGCAGCACTCCGTGTTTCAAGTGTGCGTGAGTAGGCTTCCACGCCATTGTGTAAAAAATGGGAACTCAGCACTCCAAGGTATTATGCAATAAGTGATATTTGATTTCACATATAGCGAAAAGTAGTAATCCAAAAATAATGGCACCATTACCCAACAGCGACCGAGGTCACAAGCGCCGCATATCCGTGTCTAAAGAAGGTTGAATGTATAGACCGAAGCGTTAAAAACCTATTTTTGGATTACTACTTTTCGCTATATGTGAAATAAAATATCATTTGTTGCAGCGTGATATCACACAACAAAAGCCATTGAAAAAGTCAAGATAAGGGATTGTTTATTTAATGCGTTAAAAGTCAAGGTAAAGACGGCAACATCTGAACTAATAAAGGATACATTTTATTGAATTTCGTTTTAGGCTACATTCACACAACAGTAAAAAACGTACGCTTTCAGAACAATGATGTTCTATGGGTATATTCACACGGCCTTTTTTTAACCACCCATGAATATTGGCCGTCATAAAATAGAACATGTCCTATTTTTGGCCGCTTTCACGGCCAGACGGCCCCCATAGAAGTCAATGGATCAATTTTTAACGGCCGTCAATACATGTAACAGCCGTTAAAAACGGTTCTGTGATTTGGGGATTCAAGAGCCAAGGGAACTATTGGCTCCCTTGCTGGTAATCGGCGGCGCAATGACACATACTCACCGATGCAGCGCCGTCCTCTACAGGTGTGGTCTCTAGTCTCATGGGTTCTGCAAAGGTGACGAGATGACGTCCTCGCATCACCTTCGCAGAACCAGTGAGACTAGAGATCACTCGTGACGTAGACGGTCATGCATCGGTGAGTATGTAGGGCATTCAGGCGGACAAAAATTACGGATATTGTTGCGCTCACTACTATGGTAGCATGGCGCTAGTACAGGGGACATTGTTGTCTACTGTAGCAAATTTTTCGGCACGGTCCTGAATTTACAGAGAGAGTCCCGGAAGATTACCACAGGGAAGGGGGGTGTGGTGCTTTCTCCGGAGAGGTGTCTGTGTCATCATCTACAGGGGGCTGTTTGCCATCGTCTACAGGGGGCTGTGTGCCATCGTCTACAAGGGGGCTGTGTGCCATCATCTACATGGGGCGGTGTGCCATCATCTACAGGGGGGCTGTGTGCCATCATCTACAGGGGGGCTGTGTGCCATCATCTACAGGGGGGCTGTGTGCCATCATCTACAGGGGGGCTGTGTGCCATCATCTACAGGGGGGCTGTGTGCCATCATCTACAGGGGGGCTGTGTGACATCATCTACAGGGAGGCTGTGAGACATCATCTACAGGGAGGCTGTGAGCCATCATCTACAGGGGGTCTGTGTGCCATCATCTACAGGGGGTCTGTGTGCCATCATCTACAGGGGGTCTGTGTTTCATCATCTACAGGGGGTCTGTGTGGCATCATATACAGGGGGTCCGTGTGCCATCATCTACAGGGGGGCTGTGTGGCATCATGTACAGGGGAGCTGTGAAACAATCATGACAATGACCTTTGTTTGAGTGTTTTCAGGGGGTTGGGACAAAAGAAGCCAGACAAATGAAATTCATCAGTTTTTTTAACAGCCATGAAAAACGGATGCAAAATGGATGTCAAACGGCCATTAAAAACGGACAGACGGACTGGAAGTGTATAAAAATTTGCAGACACAATGATGCAAAACGGCCATGAAAAACTGACAGTTGATCAGTTTTTAATGGCCATTTTTATTCACTGTCGTGTGAATGTAGCCTAAGTTCTGGATCGTCTCCATTTTAATGGATAAAGTTACCGGACAATTATCCGCCCACCGAGAGTTTATTGGACACATGGACGGCCTGGTGAGCAGATGAACTTCTTGTTTCTTTGTTTGGAGTCATGTACAGATATAGCAATCCTTATCCTGACTCTGATAACTTGCTGCAGCGTGATAATTTATCACTTAAAGGGGTTGTCCCAAGTTGACTCAAATTTTTTTTTTTATACATTCTAAGCAGGAAATGAATTTGAAAACATTTGGTGTTAAAAAAAAATTAAAATTCATTTCCTAAGTGCCTTTTTTTTACACTTGATAACTCAGCAAGTGCTGGTTATCTTTTCTAAAAAGGGGCGTGAGCGGCTCGATGTCAATCAAGCCGCTCCGCTCTGCAGTGTGCGCGCTCCCGATGTTGCTAGATACTGTAGTTCTAGCAACATCGGGAGAATGTTCGTCTCTGCAGTGTGCGCGCTCCCGATGTTGCTAGATACTGTAGTTCTAGCAACATCGGGAGAATGTTCGTCTCAAGCGGGCATGGTAAGCCCGATTGAGACGAACTTACCGTGAATGTACTGTACACTACACTACACTACATTCACCCCGTTTCGGCAAGCCACTTTTCCCTCCCCCACCCTGTCACTACATTTTTGTACCCGCCGCATCGGTGCTGCATCAGCACCCGGCGAACAACTAAAAATATATAAAATAAAATAATAATCACCTAAGACGTTCTAACGGCGCTCTGAACGGTCCCGTCACTTGCCATCTTCCTTCTTCTTGGCGCCGTTCGCATTCATAGTAACAATGCGTTGTGGCGCAGATGACGTAATCATATCAGGCCCACGTGATTACTTCATCTGCGCCCACCGCTCTGTTATTGTGAATGGGAGAAGAAAAGTGACGGGACCGTTCAGCTCTTCGTGGGAACGTCTTAGGTGAGTTTATTTTTGTATGTATGTTGTTATGTATGTTGGTATGTATGTATGTATGTATGTATGTATGTATGTTGTCATGTTTGTATGTGTATATGTGCATGTATGTGTATATGTGCATGTATGTTTGCATGTATGTATGCTTTCATGTATGTATGTTTGCAAGTATGTATGTTTGCATGTATGTATGTTTGCATGTATGTATGTTTGCATATATGTATGTTTGCTTGTATGTATGTTTGCTTGTATGTATGTTTGCTTGTATGTTTGCTTGTATGTAGGTTTGCTTGTATGTATGTTTGCATATTTGTATGTGTATGTGCATGTATGTGTATATGTGCATGTATTTTTGCTTGTATGTATGTTTGCATGTATGTATGTTTGCTTGTATGTTTGCTTGTATGTATGTTTGCTTGTATGTATGTTTGCTTGTATGTATGTTTGCTTGTAGGTATGTATGTTTGCTTGTATGTATGTATGTATATGTTTTCATGCATGTATGTTTGCATGTATGTATGTTTGCATATATGTATGTTTGCTTGTATGTATGTTTGCTTGTATGTTTGCTTGTATGTATGTTTGCTTGTATGTATGTTTGCATGTATGTATGTTTGCATATACGTATGTTTGCTTGTATGTATGTTTGCTTGTATGTATGTATGTATGTTTGCATGTTTGTATGTGTATATGTGCATGTATGTTTGCTTGTATGTATGTTTGCTTGTATGTATGTATGTATATATGTATGCTTGCTTGCTTGTATGTATGTATGTTTGCATGTATGTATGTTTGCTTGTATGTTTGCTTGTATGTATGTTTGCTTGTATGTATGTTTGCTTGTATGTATGTATGTATGTTTGTATGTGCATGTATGTGTATATGTGCATGTATGTTTGCATGTATGTATGTTTGCATGTATGTATGTTTTCATGTATGTATGTTTTCATGTATGTATGTTTGCATGTATGTATGTTTTCTTGTATGTATGTTTTCTTGTATGTATGTTGTCATGTTTGTATGTTTTCATGTATGTGTTTTCATGTATGTATGTTGTCATGTTTGTATGTGTATATGTGCATGTATGTTTGCATGTATGTATGTTTTCATGTATGTATGTTTGCATGTATGTATGTATGTTGTCATGTTTGTATGTGTGTATGTTTTCATGTATGTGTTTTCATGTAGGTATGTTTGCATGTATGTATGTTTGTATGTATGTTTTCATGTATGTATGTTGTCATGTTTGTATGTGTATACGTGCATGTATGTTTGCATGTATGTATGTATGTTTGTTTGTATATATGTCTGTATGGCCATGTATGATACTGTCTGCTGGCGCCCTGTATCTAAGCCAACTTTGCTGCAGGCTTCTATACATGGTATAACAGTCAGTATCACACATGAAAGTGAAAGTAAGCCTACGACATGTTTTATCTCTTTTTTTTTTTTTTATATTTTTGATTTTTTACAGGTTTGGTGTTTGGACTACGTCGGTTTCGAGGACTACTTAGATGACGCTTTTTTTTTCATCAATAAAATGGTTAATGAGGGTTGTGTTGGGGGTGCTTTATTTCAATAAAATATTTTATCTATATCTTTGTCTTTTCTTTTCAAGTTTTATTACTATCACTTTAGTAATGGCCGCTGTCTGAGTGACAACATCCATTACTAAGGGGAGGCTTAGTGTTAGACGGTACAGAGGCTAACACTAAACACCATTATTACCCCGGTACCCACCACCACCAGGGGTGCCGGGAAGAGCCAGGTACGATCCAGTACCCGACCATCTGTTGTGATGGTAGGGCTCTGGGGCGGCCGCAGGCTGGTATTATGAGGCTGGGAAGGGCCAAAAACAGTGGACCTTCCCACCCTTGTAATGCTAGGCTGCTGCTGCTGTGTTGTATCTGGCTGGTTATAAAAATGGGGGGGACCCCACGTCATTTTTTTTTATTATTTATTTATTATTTTTATTAAAAAGACATGGGGTTCCACCCAATTTATCATAACCAGCCACAAACAACACAGTGTTATTAGCCTGGGAATGTACTAAACCAGTGGCCCCTCCCACCCGTGTAATTCCAGGCTGCTGCGGCCTTGTATATGGCTGGTTATTAAAAATGTGGGAGACCCAACTTCTAGTGTTAAATTTTACAAAAAAACGACGTGGGGGTCCCCCCCATTTTTATAACCAGCCCGATACAACACAGCAGCAGCAGCCTAGCATTACAAGGGTGGGAAGGTCCACTGTTTTTGGCCCTTCCCAGCCTCATAATACCAGCCTACGGCCGCCCCGGTACCCGACCATCACAACAGATGGTCGGGTACTGGATCGTACCAAGCTCTTCCCGGCACCCCTGGTGGTGGTGGGTACCGGGGTAATAATGGGTGGTTAGTGCTAGCCTCTGCACCGGCTAGCACTAAGTACCGCCTTAATAATGGACGCTGTCAATCAGCCAACTACCATTATCTAGGCACTAATAAAGTTTGAAAAAAAAACACAAAGACAATTTTTTTTTATTGAAATAAGAAATCCCCAACAAAACCCTCGTTAACCATTTTATTAAAATTTTCAAAAAACGTAGATCTACGCAGTAGTCCAACGAATCGAAAGACGTAGTCCAATCGGTACATCAAAACCTGCAACAACATTAAAAAAAAGTTAGCAATGTGAACAATACCGATACTTATACTCACCTACACACACACAAACAACCACACACAAACATATACACAAACACATATAAACACACACCCATATATTACACAAACACACACATAAACACATATACACACACACATATACACACACACATATACACACACACATATACACAAACACATGTACACAAACACACCCATATATACACAAACATATACACAAACATATATACACACACACACACATATATACACAAACACACACACATATACACAAACACACACGTATACAAAAACACACACAAACATATACACACAAACCTATACACATATGCACAAACACACCCATATATACACAAACACACACACATATACACACACACATATGCATACATATACACATATGCACAAACACACCCATATATACACAAACACACACATATACACACACACATATACATATACAAAAACACACAAACATATACACACAAACATATGCACAAACACACCCACATACACAAACACACACACACACAAACACACAAACACACACACAAACATATACACAAACACACATATACACACAAACATATACACAAACACATGTACACAAACAAACCCACATATACACAAACATATACATATATACACAAACACACCCATATATACACACACACACATATACACAAACACACCCATATATACACAAACACACACACATAAACACACCAAAAAAGCACACACACATATACACACAAACATATACACATATACACACAAACATATGTACACAAACACACCCATATATACACAAACACATACACAAACCCACACATATACAAAAACACACACACAAACATATACACAAACACACCCATATATACACAAATATACACAAACACAAAAATATACACAAACATATACACACAAATACACCCATATATACACTCACACATAAACACACACACATATACACAAACACACCCATATATACACAAACACAGACACACACACACACACACACACACACACTTAGCTTTAGCGGAGCGCAGACTTCTCGCGACGGGTGCCTTCCACTTCATCTCCTTGCATCTCCTGCGCATGCGCCGAGATGCGCCGAGATGCGCGTTCATGAGTAAATGACATCCTCTGCTCCGGACGCAGAGGATGTCATTACGCATGCGCGGCCACCGCTAAAGGTAAATAGCGGTGGCCGGGAACCTAGGCAACGAGCAGGATACAAAGAGGGACCGACCGCAACTTCAATCAACGATATCAAGAAAACGACATCGCTGGACGACGGACAGGTAATTAGAATTCTTCTTATTTTTACATGGGGGAGCTTTATAGCTCCATTTATCAACTTGGGACAACCCCTTTAAGTCACTGAAAACCATTGAAAAAGTGAAATTAAAGTTTCTTGACACTCTGTATTCAATGTATTTAACCCCTTCGAGCTCAGCAACGTAATATTCCGTCGCCCTGACCGCCCCGTTCGCGCTCAGTCCTTTACCCTTCCTCCTTGTGTTCCCCCCACATTTTTGGTCAGTGATCTCCTATCACTGACCACTTCTTAGTCTTCAGGACCAATTTCTTATTTTTTATAAAACATATAAAATAAAAAAATATATAAAAAAAAAACGAAAAAAAAAACCTGTTAATTTAGACAATTTATCTAGTTAGTTTAGTATTAGTGTTAGTTAGTGTCAGGGAACCGTCAAAAAGCATAGTTAGGTATAGCGTCAAGAATCCTTCACCATAGTTAGATCTAGCGTTAGGGGTCCATCACAGTTGTTAGGTTTAGCGTCAGGGAAGCTCGGAATAATCTAGATAGGTTTAGTGTCAGGCACCCGTCACCGTAGTTAGGTTTAGTGTTAGGGAAGCTCAGAATAATCTAGTTAGGTTTAGTGTCAGAGAATAGTCGCCGTAGTTAGATTTAGTCTCAGTGAAGTTCAAATAAAATCTAGTTAGGTTTAGTGTTAGGAACCCTCGCCCTTGTTAGGTTTAGTCTCAGGGAAGCCCACTCGTTCTATAAAAACACCAATTTTTGAGCTGGTTTAGGTAGCAGCCTATTGCTCCTAGTTAGGAAAGCAATCAAACATGTCCCAACGGACATTTAGTGCCGAAGAGGCATATTCATTTCTTGCCTCCGACACAGAGTCGTCGGATGGTGAGACTCTGTTTTATTTATCCACCTCCTCATCCAGTGATGAAGAAGAGGAACCTCCTAGGAGATGCCCCTTGACCACCAGTGCAGTTGAAGCCTCCGAGCGAAATGACCCCGCCGCAGTTCAAGCCCCCATTTGGACCCCCACACCAGACATTTATGAGCCCAAAATCCGAGAGTTAAAATTTAATACGGCAGGGCTCAGTGAAATGGGCTTTTTCAAGTTCTTCTTCACTGATGACTTTATAGATCTTATGGTCTCCCAGACAAATTTATATGTCCAACAGTATATTACTAAGAACCCTACATCATTTTATGCCAAATCCTACAGGTGGACCCCTGTAGATGTAGCAGAGTTGGGCAAGTTCTGGGGACTTCACTTGAACATGGGGCTTCTGAAAAAGCCATCTATTAGGACCTACTGGAGCATGGACATCTTATACCATACCCCCAATGTACCGTATGGCCATGTCCAGGATGCATTATGAGGCAATATTTCGCTTCTTAAATTATAATGATAATGAGCAGTGCCCACCCCGAGATGACCCCAGTTTTGACCGTTTGTACAAACTGAGACCCTTATTAGACCATTTCAGTGCTCGGTTTGCCCAAGCATAAACCCCCGAGAAGTGTATTTCTATTGATGAGTCCCTGGTACATTTTAAAGGGAGGCTTCAATTCCGCCAGTACCTGCCGAGTAAGAGGGCAAGGTATGGCGTGAAGATGTATAAGGTGTGCGAGAGTGCATCAGGGTATACCTACAAATTTAGGATGTATGAAGGGAAGGACAGCAGTATTCAGCCCCCAGAATGCCCCCCCTTACTGGGAATTAATGCAAAAATTGTGTGGGATTTGGTGCACCCACTGCTGGACCAGGGTTACCACCTCTACTTGGATAATTTTATTACCAGCGTCCCACTCTTCAAGTGCCTCGCTTCCAGAAGTCCTGCGGCATGCGGCACTGCTAGAAAAAATCTGAGAGGCCTCCCTAAGACTCTGCTTGGGCAAACACTCAGAAGGGGTAAGAGCAAGGCACAATCTAGCAGCAACATATTGTGTGTCAAGTACAAGGACAAGAGAGATGTCCTTGTATTAACAACAATACATGGCCACACCAGTACCCATGTACCTGTACGAGGTACCAGTATAGAGACCCCCAAACCAGACTGCATCCTGGACTACAATAGGTACATGGGAGGGGTTGACTTGTCAGATCAAGTCCTGAAGCCCTACAGCGCCATGCGGAAATCGAGGGTGTGGTATAAGAAGCTGGCCGTGCACATCATACAGATGGCATTGTACAATGCGTATGTGCTACGTCGATGTGCAGGCCAGAGGGGAACTTTCCTGGAATTTCAAGAGGTGATTATCAAGAACCTAATCTTTAGGACCAAGAATAGGGAACATCCAGTACTTCCGGAAGCGAGGCCACACGCATCGTACCAGGGCAACACTTTCCAGGAGAAGTTCCCCAAACTGGCAAGAAGGGAAAAAGTCAAAAGAGGTGCAGAGTCTGCTCAAAGAGGGGGATAAGGAGGTAAACAATATACGATTGCGACACGTGTCCCGAAAAACCAGGGCTCTGTATGAAAGATTGTTTTCGAATTTATCATACATCCCTTAATTTTTAATTTACCCTGATACACTCCGCACAGCTTATCCCCCTCATCTTTCCCTTCTGAGCCCTGCCGTGTGCCCAGGCAGCTAATAACAGCCACATGTAGGGTATTGCCGTACCCGGGAGAACCCACATTACATCTTATGGTGTGTATATCTCCAGTGGCACATGCTGGGCACACTCCATCGGTCACGGACATGCCATATATATATAGAAAAATGCAAATCTCACTCTGCCCCATCTGCTGCGCATTATCTTTTACACAGTACCTGTGGGGTCAAAAGGCTCACTACACCTCTAGATGAATGTCTTAAGGGGTGTAGTTTTTAAAATGGGGTCACTTCTCAGGGGTTTCAACTGTACTGGTACCTCAGGGGCTTCTGCATACATGACTTAGCACCAGAAAAACTCCAGCAGGCCAAATGGTGGTCCTTTCCTTCTGAGCCCTCCCATGGGCCCAAACGGCAGTTTATCACCACAAATGGGGTATTGCCGCACCAAGGACAAATTGGGCAACAAAATGGGGTATTTTGTTTCCTGTGAAAATAAGAAATTTTGATAAAAAATGACATCTTATTGTTCTACACACAGGCATCCAGGCTACCAGGACTACTATTATGGGTAAGGCTATCTGAGTTATTAATGTTGGGAGTATTTTACTCTAGAAAACACCCTTTGGACACTTCTGTCCTTAACAAAACAGCTCACACTCAAACAACTAACGTTATATACGATAGCACACTGCCCTATTCATATGTCCTTAATATAAGGACTTTAAACACACCATACACTTGGTTTTCCTACTTACCTGTGTTCATATCATATAGAGTCTCTCCACTCATGTACCTTTTTAACATGTATGTTTTTATATGTAATAAAATGTGTTATTCTTTTCATATATACTTGGCTCTATACTCTGTTTCTTGTGTGTGTATAGGGTTTAAGTAGAGTATAACAGAGAGAGTTCCCAGCATTATCATTCCCTTACCCCCCTACAACATTACGAATTATATTCACTTGGGACTGGTGTTGTTTTATTAAATTTCTTTTGATTCTCTTGATTTTTTTTTGCTGTTTTTGACATTCCACTATGTTCTGCATAAAGCTTAGTGTCAGCTGTACTGTGACTTCTTTATCATAACGGAGCCATACCAGGCCCTTATACACCCTATATGCTTCCCCAATAGAATCCATAAAACATAAAGGGGCCGAGCAGTGCTCCGGGGTCTTTTCGCAAATCACTCTAGCTAGAATCGCAAATGAAAACGTTCACCATATTAACCAATTGGTAAACATTTGCGGAATCAGGAGATAACGCCTTTTCTCCTCCTCCTTCTTTTATGCTCTAGCCCCTCTTCCCCTGATCCAGATAGAACTTCTCCAAGGGGAGGAGGGAGAACATCTCCACATACTCATCCTTCCCTATTTGTTTCCTGACCTCCTGCTTAAGATGGGCACCGATCCCTCGAAGCAGACATACACAGCCAAGTTATCCCTGTTTACCTAATTAGGTGTCTCAGTCTGGACTGAGATCGCAACCGCCTCATAACTCACCGGAAGAGGGTTAACAAGGGAAAATGTTTTACAGGACCGCCCACGCGAAAACCTGGGATGGACCCGCACCCTTCACCAGGGAACCGCCCACCATGTTCAGCAGGCAAACCACTGAGTCCCTGTCACGGCGCGGGGTGTGGACCCACTGGGCCGTACCACGTAGCGGGGTAGCAGCTGGCCAACTAGGTACAAAACAATGTCTATAGTTCAAAACGGGTACCTGACGCAATAGTAGACAGTGGCAGGATCACGACTTGGCTTTCACAGCAGGTGACGCCGCGGATTCAGCGGGAAGGCACGACTTGGCTTTCACAGCAGGTGACGCCGCGGATGCAGCGGGAAGGCACGACTTGGCTTTAACAGCAGGTGACGCCGCGGATGCGGCGGAAGACACGACTTGGCTTTTACAGCAGGTAACGATAGTACGGGATACAGGGTACAGGCAGCAGGAACGGGCAACACTGGGAACTGGAAAACACTGGGAGACCTTTAGCAAGACAGACTAGGGTATACAACAATGCTCAGGCAAGGAACCAGTGGGCAGAGCTCATTTTTATAGTCCAGCAGCCATTTGGGCTAATAACTGATTACTGGCAGCTGGACGCGTACTGGCCCTTTAAGGCCGTGCACGCGTGGGCGCGCGCGCCCTGTGGGGAACGGCGCGAGGACCCGGAAGACAGTGCCGGCGCCTGCTAGAGGGAGGAGGACGCCGAGCAGAGAGGTGTCCATGGCCGGGATCGTCAGGGGGTGAATTAGAACGGCGATCCCCGGCCATGGACGTAACAGTATCCCCCCTCTTATGCCCCCTCCTCTTGGGACCAGAGCGGGAAAGAAATTTCTTCACGAGGACCGGGGCATCAATATTCTCCTCTGGCTCCCAAGACCTCTCCTCTGGACCAAATCCCCTCCAATCCACCAAGTAAAATGTCCTGCCTCCTACTTTCTTGGTGGCCAGGATCTCCCTCACTTCAAAAGTTCCAGATGAACTGCCAGGAGCCACTGCGGAACTAGGAGTCCTGGAGTAGCGGTTTAGAACCACGGGTTTTAGCAAGGAGACATGGAAGGAATTAGGGATCTTGAGGGTAGGAGGCAGTCGAAGCTTGTACGACACAAGATTGATCTGCAGCAGAATCTCGAAGGGTCCAAGGAACCTGGGGGCAAACTTGCAAGATGGCACCCTCAGCCGGATATTCCTGGAAGACAGCCAGACCTTTGTACCTGGAAGAAACTGGGGAGGTTCTCGTCTTCTAGTGTCTGCCTTTCTCTTCATGCGGTCCACCGCCAGCAGAATAGAAGACCGTGTCTGCTGCCATATTTGCAGAAAGTTCCTGAAGGTAGAATCGGCTGCAGGCACCTGAGACATAGTAGAGCCGGGCAGGGGTATTCGAGGATGTTGGCCATAGACTATAAAGAACGGACTGGAAGTGGTGGACTCACTGGTATGATTATTATAAGAGAACTCCGCCCACGGAAGCAGCTGCACCCAGTCATCATGTCTTCTGGAAACAAAGTGCCGTAGGTAGTTCTCCATAATTTGATTAATCCTCTCAACTTGCCCATTGGACTGAGGGTGATAAGCTGAGGAGAAGTCCAACTTTACCCCGAGTAGGCCACAGAGTGCTCTCCAGAACTTAGAGGTGAACTGGACCCCTCGATCCGAGACAATATGCAGAGGTAATCCATGCAGACGGAAGATGTGTTGCATGAAGAGGTCAGCCAGTCGAGCGGCAGAAGGCAGGCCAGTCAGGGGAACAAAATGAGCCATCTTTGAAAAACGATCCACCACCACCCAGATCACACTGCATCCTGCAGAGGGAGGCAGATCCGTAACAAAATCCATAGCAATATGCCGCCAGGGGGCCCCGGGCACCGGCAGTGGTTGGAGCAGACCGGCTGGTCTGGAATGGGGACCCTTGTTGGCTGCACACACCGTACAGGAGGAGACAAAGTCTATGATGTCTTTGGGCAGCGTGGGCCACCAGAACTGACGGGCAATCAGGTCTCGGGTCTTACGGGCACCCGCATGTCCTGCTAGCTTGGAACAGTGACCCCAGCGAAGGATTCTTCCTCTGTCTGCCAGCCGTACTAAAGTTTTTCCTGGGGGAATGCCTCTAACCTGCAGAGGGTTGACAGGGTAGATGCAGGAGGGATCGATAATATTCTGTGGGGGCTCCACAGTGTCCTCTGTTTCAAAAGACCTAGACAAGGCATCGGCCCTCACATTCTTGTCGGCAGGTCGGTAGTGGAGTTCGAACTGGAACCGTGCAAAAAACAATGACCATCTGGCTTGACGAGGATTCAGTCGTTGAGCCGTCTGTAGATAGGTCAAGTTCTTGTGGTCTGTGAAGACCAGGATAGGATGAGCTGCGCCTTCCAGTAGGTGTCTCCATTCCTGCAGAGCCATCTTGAAGGCCAGTAACTCCCGGTCCCCAATCGAGTAGTTGCGCTCTGCAGAAGAAAACAGCTTGGAGTAGTAACCACATACCACCGTCTTGCCTTTCGAACCCCTCTGGTACAATAGAGCCCCGGCACCAATAGAGGAGGCGTCCAACCTCTAACAAAAACTGCAGAGACACATCAGGATGGTGCAGAATGGAGGCAGACGTGAAGGCTTTCTTTAAGGTTTCAAATGCGATCTCCGCCTCTGGAGTCCATACTTTGGCATTCATACCCTTTTTAGTAAGGGTGGAGGTGGGAGCTGTCAGAGAAGAGAAGTTGGGGATGAATAGTCTGTAGAAGTTGGCAAATCCCAGGAAGCGTTGTATGGCCCTTAAGCCTTGGGGACGTGGCCACTCCAGGACAGCCTTGACCTTCTCAGGATCCATCTTGAGACCCTGATCAGAGATAATGTAGCCCAGGAAGGGAAGAGACTTTTCTTGGAACACACACTTCTCCAACTTGGCGTATAGATGATTCTCTCTTAATCTAAGCAACACCTGGCGGACATGGCCCTGATGAGTCACAAGATCTGGGGAAAAAATCAAGATATCATCAAGGTACACCACAACACAGACACAGGAGGTCACGAAATATGTCATTCACAAATTCTTGAAATACTGCGGGAGCGTTACACAGGCCGAAGGGCATGACCAAATATTCGTAGTGTCCATCACGTGTGTTAAAGGCAGTCTTCCACTCGTCTCCCTGACGGATCCGGATTAGATTGTAGGCCCCCCGCAGGTCAAGCTTGGAAAATTTTTTCGCCCCCCGTATACGATCAAAGAGCTCAGAAATCAACGGCAAGGGGTACCTGTTCTTCACCGTGATCTGATTGAGACCCCGGTAGTCAATACAGGGTCGAAGGGATCCATCCTTCTTTTTGACAAAGAAAAACCCGTCTCTGGCCGGGGATGAAGACTTTTGTATGAAGCCCCTCTCTAGATTCTCTTTAATGTAGGCCGACATAGACTGGGTCTCTGGCAAGGAAAGAGGGAATACTCTACCGCGAGGAGGAGAAGAGTCAGGAATCAAGTCGATAGGACAGTCGTATTCTCGATGTGGTGGCAATATCTCTGCCTCCTTTTTGTCGAAGACATCAGCGAACTGAGAGTAACAAGGAGGTAGCCCAGACAATGACTGAGGCGAAGAAGGCTGGGATGGAAGGACATGACCCAGACAGCGGTCTAGACACTTGGGACCCCACTGAAGAACCTCTCCAGAGTTCCAATTCAGGACTGGGGCGTGAAGACGGAGCCAAGGCAAGCCCAGCAGCAAGGGGTTGACGGCCTTGGACAGGACATACAGAGAGATCAGCTCGGAATGAAGAGCTCCCACCTGGAGTCTCAACGGCTTGGTCACAGACAATACTGGGTAAGGCAAAGGCAGTCCATCTACCGAGGCAACGATCAATGGTCTCTCCAGCAAAACAGTGGGCAACTGAAGGAGATCCACAAGGTCTTGACAGATGAAATTGGCTGCGGAGCCAGAGTCCAGGTAAGCAGAGACTGGATGAGGTCTCCCGCCAGCGACAATGGTTACAGGAATGAACAGCTTGGACAAGAATTCTCTATCAAGTGCAGTAGCGCCCAGGGTTGTCTCTCCAACCAATGCCAGACATTGGGGTTTCTTAGGCCTCTGGGGACACAGACGCACGACATGGCCAGCGAGGCCGCAATACAGACAGAGTCCAGAGGTGCGCCTGCGCTGTTTCTCCTGATCAGACAGTTTAAGCCGATCCACCTGCATCGGGACCTCGGACGCAGCAGAAGAACAGGGCAAGAGGGGTTGCTGGAAGTTGGGCGCCAGTCTAGGAAGCCGTCTCTCCTGAAAAATCTCTTGGGATCTCTCTCTGAGCCTTATGTCCACGTGGCTAGCCAGCTGAATCAGGTCATCGAGGGCAGCTGGGAGATCTCGAGCAGCCAGTTCGTCTTTGATCTCAGGCGATAGGCCATGCCAGAAGGATGCTACCAAGGCCTCATTATTCCAAGACAATTCTCCTGCCAGAGTCCGGAAATGGATGGTGTATTCGCCCACGGAGACGTCCTCCTGACGCAGGTTAAAAATAGCAGTAGCAGCCGATGAGGCTCGTCCAGGCTCCTCAAATACGGAACGGAACAACCGCACAAACCCCAGGAAGTCTCTGGTCACGGCCTTGCTGGCGAGTAGGGATACAATAAAGGCGATCCTGGCTCCGTCCGAAAGAAATGCTTGGGCGTGCAGAGTGAAATGGATTTGGCATTGGTTCAGGAACCCCCTGCACGAACTTGCATCTCCATGAAACAGTGGTGGCAATGGCAGCGAGAACCGAGAGTCCGAACTGGAGCTGCCAGGAGGTGTAGCTGGAGGGTTGATCGGAGGAGTTTCACTAGGAGCGATGACGGAAGAAACTAGTGCACCAAGATGCTGCGCCATGGAGTCTACTGCCACAATGAGTTGATCCTGTCACGCTTGCAGATCCTGCAGGTCTGCCTGCATGGCTTGGGAGGATGACAGACTCTTGACTTGGCCAGCGGGGTCCATGGCCTGAGCGTACTGTCACGGCGCGGGGTGTGGACCCACTGGGTCGTACCGCGTAGCGGGGTAGCAGCTGGCCAACTAGGTACAAAACAATGTCTATAGTTCAAAACGGGTACCTGACGCAATAGTAGACAGTGGCAGGATCACGACTTGGCTTTCACAGCAGGTGACGCCGCGGATTCAGCGGGAAGGCACGACTTGGCTTTCACAGCAGGTGACGCCGCGGATGCAGCGGGAAGGCACGACTTGGCTTTCACAGCAGGTGACGCCGCGGATGCGGCGGAAGACACGACTTGGCTTTTACAGCAGGTAACGATAGTACGGGATACAGGGTACAGGCAGCAGGAACGGGCAACACTGGGAACTGGAAAACACTGGGAGACCTTTAGCAAGACAGACTAGGGTATACAACAACGCTCAGGCAAGGAACCAGTGGGCAGAGCTCATTTTTATAGTCCAGCAGCCATTTGGGCTAATAACTGATTACTGGCAGCTGGACGCGTACTGGCCCTTTAAGGCCGTGCACGCGCGGGCGCGCGCGCCCTGCGGGGAACGGCGCGAGGACCGGGAAGACAGTGCCGGCGCCTGCCAGAGGGAGGCTCGGCCCCCTGCTACTATAGTAACTGACAGTACTTACCCCCCCCCCCCTTTCCAGACTGCAGCGGAGGTTCTGACGTCACAGCGCTGTGCGCAGCGCAGGACGTCACGACGCTATGCACTGCGCACAACATCCCGACACTTGATGGAGTGAGGACCTCCGCTGCGGCCGAAGAGGAGGGTAAGTTTAATATTGGTGTCTTGCAGAAGCTGATGGGTCGGGGTCCGACTCCCGGGACCCCCGCCAATCGGCTGTTTTGAAGGGGGTGCAGCCGCTCGTACGAGCGCTACTTCCCCTTCATTACGGACGAGCTCTGCACCCCCTTCCAAAACAGCTGATTGTCGGGGTCCCGGGTGTTGGACCCCGATCCATCAGCTATTGATGGCCTATCCTGAGGATAGGCCATCAATGTTTAGGAACTGGACAACCCCTTTTAAGCCTATCATATGTTAGGCTTAGATACAGACTGTATAGGATTACTGTCTGCTGGACCCTGTATCTAAGCCTACCTTATGAAGAACCTTTGCATCGGGGCCCATGAGCCTTTAGCTACGCCCCTGGGGTCAGACCTATCTAACTGGGGACACATACAATGTCAGGGGTTGTGGCCATGGACAGATTTCTCCCTGTATGAGTCCGTTGCCAATTTAACCATTCTAAGAGGCAATAACCAAAGCAATAAGGCAATATTCCGTTTTTTATTGCTAAACAGCTCTAGGCCAGAGAGTAACTGCTTTGTGTTGCTGGGAATAAGATTGTTGCTCATGTTACATTTTTAGTAGAAGTCCATGTAATATTACGTAACCTTGCGTGAGTTATATAGCATGGACCTAAAGCCCTTTCACTTTTATGTTTTATATGACTTAAAGATTATACATGTTGTTTTGTTATGAGAAATGAGGATTTGCCCTCCCTTGCTGATCGGAGGGTGCCTATAACAAATGAAACGTAAACTTCTATAATTATTACAAGTTTTCCAATGTGTTAGGAATGTTTCATGACTGTTACGTGCTACGCTGGAGCATTTGCTCTAATATTTATGTCTCAGTAAGTGGCTTTCCTCGAAAACTATTCCCCTCTCACCATCCCCATCAAAGCGTGAGAAAATAAAGAATATATACTGCTTATAACTTTGTCAAATTTTTCACTATAATAAGTCTCCAGTCCTACAAGTTATTTACAGAATGATCGCTCAGATGAGACAGCTACGAGGAGCTCTATCGCACAGCTCTGGTGCAGCTGCTTTTCTCTGTGCTACCTGCAGAAAAAATACATATTTCTGAGTGGTAAGTTTGTATTAGGCATGTCACTGATATAGTTTAGAGTGGACATCACTTTACGCTGGAAACGCATGGTAGTTTTTACATGCGTTTTAATACAGTAAGAAAAAAAAGGTGCATGTAAAGGAGGCCTTATAGGGGTTGTGAGCTCTTTTTTTCTGATACTATGCTCCATAATCCCCTGCTTCCCATTGTGCCTGCAGCTGCCGCAAGAAAGAGCTCAACACACAGGATTTATACAGCTCCCACTGAACTAAATAATCAATCAGTATTCAGTGACCTCCCCCTAGTGGTGACATAGAGGATATTTTAATTTAACGCAATGTTTTCTCCTGAACTTCTCAGAATAGGGGTTTCTGGGTTCTAGAACCCCCCTCTTATGTTTGTTCATGACATTACAAAGAAACCTTAGCACAAAGATGGTGGTCACCTTGGATTAATAGGGTGGGCAGTTTCCATTCAGTGCCACTCAACCGTTATAAGTGCATATTCTTATAAAAATGAAAAGAAGTCAACATTATAATATAGAGGAGAAAAAAAGTGGGAGTATTTCTTTAATTTGTGTATATTATAGAATGCTGTTGTCTTTACTACTCCACATTTTGGGCAATATAAAGGGGCACTGTAAATCTTTAACATTAGTTTTTTCATATAGGAAAGTTACAAAAAATAAATCAGGAACACTAATATATACATACATCTGTCGTTTTCCTGGATTCAGTTGAGTAGCCATGGAGATTAACAGCTGACATAGGAACAAAGGTATATTCAAGTGTACTGAAATCCCCTCCTGTTGTGATGACATTCTGAAAACTCCTTGACATTTGTCTTATTTGCCTATGCTGCAATAAAGCGAAATTAAAAAGATTGCCTGGACAAAGCATTGATGGAATGACACAACCGTACATTGTTTACCAGTGACTCAGAAGCCTCAGGTGTCAATACAATGGCCCCTAGTGTTGTTCCTTACTGCTTTCTCCCTATAATAACATAGTGTACTTGTCAAGGTTCAAAGCAAAAATTGTACGACACATTGTTGCAGTCATTAAAGATTCAAGAACGTCTTCCTTAAGTTATTTTGCACAGTTCAATGGAGTAGACAGGAATGTTTAGTCTCAATGACGATGGTAATATATATATATCATGAAATAGATCGTAAACATTAGTTTTTCTTTGCAGATCCATTGGGTTTTGATAGTATTTGTAAACGATATATACTACAGTTTCAGCTCTATAGCTAATACTTGTTTAGTTCATCAGGGCCTGTTATTCCAAAATGTATTTTAAAACTTAAAATACCGCCTAAACCTTTTGAAATTGTTTATATATATATATATATATATATATATATATATATATATATATATATATATATATATATAAATGTCTATCAGTGTGATTGGTGCAACTTTCTAAATAATTTTTATTAAAAATTATTTTATCTTTTTTAGATACAGCAGCTTTGTATCCTGTATACAGAGCAGCTGTATCGTGTGCTGAGACCTGAATAAGTCAGCAGGACTGACGGGTTCAGTGACAGCGGGTCCTGCGTGTTTCTAAGTTATTAACTTAGATGTGATCGGTAACAGTTCGATCCTGAGACATGCAGGACCCGCTGCATTACCTGACTGATACAGGTTTCAGCGCTAGATAGAGCTGCTCTGTATACAGGATAGAAAGCAGCTGTATCTCAAAAAGTCAAAGTAATTTTTAATAAAAAAGTAATTCGAAAGTTGCACCAAATACACTGATATACCTTTTTATAAAAAAAAACAAAAAACATTTCAAAGGTGTACATGGTCTTTAAAATAATCTTTATTGCTAATGCAGCATGCAGCACATTGCTTTCCTGAGACCATAGAAAAAAAAGACAAAGAACATATAATAATATAGTTTATAATACTAAGTCAATTTTAAAGGGAATGTCTCATGTATTTCATTTTAGTTTCATCAAAAGATCTAAGTCTGTAGAAGAGAAAATATGTGTTTGGCTTAAATGTTGTAGCTATTTTTTTTTTATTATTTCAAAACTTCCCAGGTGGTGGACATATTGGAGTCATACACTCGCTTCCTGTAATGTCCGTGTCAACATTAGACTAGATATTGTAATTAATAAAAGTATTAAAAAGACTATATTGATATACATATAAGGCAGTGGTGTAGCTATAGGGGTCGCAGCGTGTCACGGCGCGGGGTGTGGACCCACTGGGTCGTACCGCGTAGCGGGATAGCAGCTGGCCAAACAGGTAAAATCCCTTGCGGGATGTGACACAATAGATGCAGCGGAGGGCACAACACGACTCCAACTCTTGAAGGCACAGAGGCACGGTAGCACGGGATACAGGGTACAGGCAGCAGGAACGGGAAACACTGGGAACTGGAAAACACTAGGAGACCATTTGCAAGGACAAACTTAAAGGGGTTGTCCAGGAATAAATTTAATTTCAATTTTACCTTAATTAGACATATTTAATAACATTTCTAATATAGTGTCTGCTTACCTGTGCCAGCGTTATCCTGTTCTGATCTGCGGTTACGTGATCACACCCAGGGTAAATTTTTTATTTCCTGTGACGTACCGTGTCTTTGCTCAGCCAGCACTTCTGATTGAGAAAGGCACGGCGCGTCATCAACTACATTTACAGGCAGTGGGCCGGGCGGATGTTTCATGAGCTATTCAGAGCTCCGCCTCCTCTGGTCCTGCCGCCTGTAGACCTAGTTGATGACGCGCCGTGTATTTACACAGCAGGAAGTGCAGGCTGAGCAAAGACATGGAGTGTCATCAATTATAGTACACGCCCCCTCCTCCTCCTGTCTCGTCGTCCACGCCTCCTCCTCCTTCTTCACTCTTGGAGCTCTCGCACTGAAGTGCATGTGAGGAAAAGGAGGAGCGGAATCCCTAATCCCCGGCCACAGCATTGCCGTAGCTGTGGCCGGGGATTACACTCCAGGAGAAGTTCCTAACTTCACTGTCCATATATGAAACGGAATCCCCGGACACAGCGGCTGGAGCTTCCTCTGCAGGAGAAGTCACTGACTTCACTGTCCATATATGGACACAGTGACGTCAGGGACTTCTGAAGCGGAATCCCCGGCCACAGCAGCCGACGATGTGGCCGGGGATTCCGCTCCAGGAGAAGTCCCTGCCTTCACTGTCCATATATGGACACAGTGATGTCAGGGACTTATGAAGCGGAATCCCCACCACTGTGGCCGAGGATTCCGATCCAGGAGAAGTCCCTCACTTCACTGTCCATATATGAACAGTGAAGTGAGGGGCTTCCCCTGGAGCCGTCCTCTACAGGAAGGGGGGTGACTATGAACAAGGGGGCTAGGTGGCATTACCTACAGGGGGGCTGTGTGGCATTACCTACAGGGTGGCTGTGTGGCATTACATACAGTGGGGCCGTGTGGCATTACTTACAGGGGGCCCATGCGGCATTGCTTGCAGGGGGGCCATGCTGCATTGCTTACAGGGGGGCTGTGAGGCATTACCTACATGGGAGCTGTGTGGCATTACCTACAGGGGGCCTGTGTGGCATTGCCTACAGGGGGCTGTGTGGCATTGCTTACAGGGGGGCTGTGTGGCATTACCTACAGGGGAGCTGTGTGGCATTGCTTACAGGGGGGCTGTGTGGCATTGCTTACAGGGGGGCTGTGTGGCATTACCTACAGGGGGCTGTGTGGTACTTGCTACAGGGGGGCTGTGTGGCACTGCTTACAGGGGGGCTGTGTGTCACTGTTTACAGAGGGGCTGTGTGGTACTGCTTACAGGGGGGCTATGTGGCACTACCTGCAGGGGGGCTGTGTGGCATTACCTAGAGGGGGCTGTGTGGCATTGCTTACAGGGGAGCTGTGTGGCATTGCTTACAGGGGAGCTGTGTGGCACTACCTACAGGGGAGCTGTGTGGCACTACCTACAGGGGGCTGTGTGGCACTACCTACAAGGGGGGCTGTGTGGCATTACCTACAGGGGGGCTGTGTGGCATTACCTACAAGGGAGTCTGTGTGGCACTACCTACAAAGGGGGCTGTGTCGCATTACCTACAAGGGGGTCTGTGTGGCACTATCTACAGGGGGGCTGTGTGGCATTACCTACAATGGGGTCTGTGTGGCACTACCTACAAGGGGGGCTGTGTGGCATTACCTACAATGGGGTCTGTACGGCACTACCTACAAGGGGGGCTGTGTAGCATTACCTACAGGGGGGCTGTGTGGCATTACCTACAGGGGGGCTGTGTGGCATTACCTACAGACAGGGGGGCTGTGTGGCATTACCTACAGGGGGACTCTGGCAGTATCTATAGAAAGTAGTGTGCAGCATTATCTACAGAGGGCAGTGTGTGGCAGAAAATTTACAAATGAAATTCATCAGTTTTTAAAATCAACAAGAAAAAAAAAAGGATGCCAAACGGTTCAAAATCTGCTGTTAAAAATGGAAACATGGCCCTAGACGGATGCAAAACGGCCGAGAAAAACTGACCAAAACCGCCGTTTTTATCGGCCGACACTAGGACCGTGTCGTGAAAATAGAGCCTAAAGATAGTGTATGAAGTGCTGTCCTAGCAAAGACACGGAGTGTCATCAATCATAGTACACACCCCACCTCCTCTTCCGCCTCCTATCTCGTCGTCCACACCTCCTCCTCCTTCACTCTAGGATTTTCTGCGCTGCCTGGCCGCCTTGTCTCTCCTCTAACCCGCCCCCTCCTATGCCTATGTGTGTGTGTGTATGCGTGTGTATGCGTGTGTATATATATATATATATATATATATATATATATATATATATATATATATATGTATATATATATATATATTGTAAAGGATCTGCCAGGCACAGCTTCGGGGTTAACTCCCAGAACTAATCAGTCAGCACCTGAGAATACATCCCTGAGACTGACTCCTGCTTCCACCATTCAGGCTGGCAGGCTTAGGAGTGGGAGAGCCTATCGTAACCTGGCCAGACTCAGCTAGCTCCCGCCCTCGGTCTATTTAAGCCTGCCCTTCCTGTCCCTCGGTGCTTGTGATTCTTTCCTTGTGGTTTCCTGGCCCAGCTACAGCTCCTGCTATTTTTTGATCCTGCTCCATACAGACCCTGGCTTACCGACTACTCTTCTGCTTTTCGTTTTGTACCTCGCACACTCCTGGCTTGACTCGGCTCGTTCACCACTCTGGTTGCTCACGGTGTTGCCGTGGGCAACTGCCCCTTTTCCTTGCTTGTGTTCCTTTGTATGTTTGTTGTGTTTGTCGTGCACTTACTGAGCGCAGGGACCGCCGCCCAGTTGTACCCCGTCGCCTAGGGCGGGTCATTGCAAGTAGGCAGGGACAGAGTGGCGGGTAGATTAGGGCTCACTTGTCCGTCTCCCTACCCCCTGCCATTATATATATATATAATGTATATATACACACAATGTGGTAAATTTTACCATTGTTTGGAGTAGTGTTTGGTGTTTGCTTCACTGTAAGGCCCTGTTCACACAGAGTTTTTTGCAGGAGGTCAGAGGAGTAAACGCCCGAAGATAGGGAATGCCCTTCTTTTTCCCGCGAGGCATTTTTCTTCCTGCGAGCGGTAAAACTGGTTCGCGGGAAAAAGAAGCGACATGCCCCATCTCCGGGCGTTTACATCTCTGATGTCCCATTGACATCAATGGGAAGCAGAGAAAGCATTTTTCGTGGCGGTTTTGCCCGCGGCGCTCAATGGCCGCGGACAAAACATGCCGCAAGCGGCGTGCAGGCTGGTCAAAATCTGCCTCAAAATTTAAGACAGAATTTTGAGGCAGAATTTTCTGCCAGCAAAAACCTCAGTGTGAACAGAGCCTAATACAGGATCTCTTGGAACAGATCCAGCAGCAGGTAAGGAAAATGTGCTGACTGGATTGTGTGTACCAAGATGTCTGAACATAGGTGGAGTGGGCAGACTTACATTTATCAGGCTGTGAAATTGGTGGTGGTGGGGGGGGGGAGATGGTTAGATCAGGGATAGATTGAGGCACAAAGGATAATGATGATTATTAGGGTATGTTCACACGAGGTCATTACGTACGTAATTGACGGACGTATTTCTGCCGCAAGTACCGGACCGAACACACTGCAGGGAGCCGGGCTCCTAGCGTCATAGTTATGTACGACGCTAGGAGTCCCTGGCTCGCTGCCGGACAACTGTCCCGTACTGTAATCTAGTTTTCAGTACGGGACAGTAGTTCCACGGAGAGGTAGGGACTCCTAGCGTCGTACATAACTATGATGCTTGGAGCCTGGCTCCCTGCACTGTGTTGGGTCCGGTACTTGTGGCCAAAATACGTCCGTCAATTACGGACGTAATGACCTCGTGTGAACATACCCTTAGGGCGGATTCACACGAACGTGAATTGCGTCCGTGCAGGCCGCGTGGTTTTCACGCGGCACGCATGGACCAATAGAAGTCTATGGGGCAATACAGACAGTCCGTGCTTTTTGTGCAGCGTTTGTCCGCTGCGTAAAAAGCGCGACACGTTCAATATCTCAGCGTATTTCGCGCATCACGCACCCATTGAAGTCAATGGGTGCGTTAAAACCACGCAGGTCGCACGGAACTGCCTGTTTCGCGCAACAGCTGTCAGAAGGATGAATGTAAACAGAAAAGCACCACGTGCTTTTCTGTTTACAAACATCCAAATGGTGTGTCATAATGATGGCGGCTGCGCGAAAAGCACGCAGCCGCGCATCATATGATGCTGCCTCACGGAGCATCATATAAAGGGAGGCCTGTGGCATCATATACAGGGAGGCGCGTGGCATCATATATAGGGAGGCGCGTGGCATCATATACAGGGAGGCGCGTGGCATCACATACAGGGAGGCGCGTGGCATCACATACAGGGAGGCGCGTGGCATCACATACAGGGAGGCGCGTGGCATCACATACAGGGAGGCGCATGGCATCACATACAGGGAGGCGCGTGGCATCACATACAGGGGGGCTGTAAATAGTGTCTAGGTGAACATGTGACCTTCTTTTGGGTGTTTTCAGGGGGTTGGGACAAAAAATGCCTGACCAATGAAATTCATTAGTTTTTTTAACGGCCATGTAAAACTAATGCAAAACCGCCATTAAAAACGGACAGATGGACTGGAAATGGATGAAAATTTGGAGACACTGATGCAAAACGGCCATGAAAAACTGACAGTTGATCAGTTTTCAATGGAAATTTTTTTTCACTGTCGTGTGAATAAGGCCTTACCTAACACTTCAATGTGACTGCTAGTAACCCCGGTCACGTAGCTAATACAGGGACTCTTCTGTTACTTTAGAAGTCCATGCATTAGCATTTTCTGGTGCACGGGACCTCCCAGATGCATCAGAATTATTAATAACGATTAATATTTCTGCCGGATCTCTAGTTCCTGTGCGCCACAATACGAGCTACAGTTCATTGACCTCTAGTTTCTATTGCAGCGCAGGGGAGAAGAAAGAAGACAGAAGACTGCAGTAGGTGAGCATAAGCATTTTTATTTTTCATACTGGTTATGTTTTGTTTTGCAGGTTCCGCTGGACCATTTGGACAACGTCGTAGATTTGTTGGATTACTTTGATGATCTACATTTTTTTTTAATGAAATGGTCAGAGGGTTATGTGAGGGAGTTTTTATTTAAATTAAAAAAATTAATTTTTTTATGTCTTTTTTTTATACTTTATTACCGTCTTCATAATAGCCGCTGTCTAACAGCATCCATTACTAAGGCTGGGGCTTAGTGTTAACCAGTAAGAAAGCTAGCACCAACTTCCCTTTATTACACCAGTACCCACCGCTATCAGGGGTACCAGGAAGAGCCAGGTATGATCCAGGACCCAACCATCTGAAGGGATCACTGTGCCCGGCCGTCACTTCAGATGTTCAGGTATTGGATCGTACCCGGCTCTTCCCGGTACCCCTCGCGGCGTTGGGTACCGGTGTAACAATGGGAGCTTGGTGCTAGCCTTTTTACTGGTTAACAGTAAGCCCCAGCCTTAGTAATGGATGCTGTCAATCAGATAGCGGCCATTACACTGGCGGTAATAATGTATTAAAAAAGCAGATGGACATAAGAAACATTTTTTAATTGAAATGAAAACTCCCTCACACAACCCACTTTCACCATTTTATTTTAAAAAAGAAATAAAAAACATAGATCGTGAAAGTAGTCCAATAAATCTACGGCTTAGTCCAAACGGTCCATTGGAACAACCGAAAAAAAAAAAGTGAATGAAAAATAAAACAGTATACACTTTCCTTCTCCCCTGCAACGCACTAGAAACTAGAGGTCAAAGAAAAAAAATTCCCCATCATGTAAGGGCTTATTCAGACGAACGGGATATACGTCCGTCGCATGGACCTATATTAGTCTATGGGGCAGTGCAGATAGTTGCGTGATTTTTCTGCAGCGTGAGTCCGCTGCGAAAAAGTCACGACATGTCCGTTCTTTGGGCGTATTTCGCGCATCACGCACCCATTGCAGTCAATGGGTGCGTGAAAACCAGGCATGCAACACGGAAGCACTTCCGTGGGACAAGCGTGATTCGCGCAACAGCTGTGAAAAGGATGAATGAAAACAGAAAAGCACCACGTGCTTTTCTGTTTACAAACATCCAAACGGAGTGTCATAATGATGGCTACGCGAAAAGCACGCAGCCGCGCATCATACGGGGCTGACACACGGAGCTGTTAAGTGCCTTTTGCGCGCGCAAAAGCCGGGTTTTTTGCGCACGCAAAACGCACACGCTCGTGTGAATCCGGCCTTAGTCTGCTACCTGTCAACTGAAAAGTAATTCCCTAGAGGGAAAAATGTTTACACATGGCGGAGTACGGTCCCAGGTCCAGGTGAAGCTTTCTTTTAAGACTCCACCATTGGGAAACATTTTTTCCTCTGGTGGAAGATTTTTCCATTGACATGTAGCAGTTCTATAGGGAGGCAAACTCTGCAATTGCACAGTACCCTCAAAATGGGCCGCTACTCTTAGGCAAGCGCTGTGTGCTTGCCTCCAGGCTAAAATTTGCCACCCAGCCCATGGCCGTTGGCTCCCTGCCCCACCGTTTTCTCTCGTAGGCCTGCGGTCTACAATAGTCCAAGAACACGCTATTGACGTCAGCGGCCTAGCGCGATTATGTCACTGCATCATGCCATCCTCGCTGAGACGATGAACTCTGCAGAAAGTCAGAACTTTCGGCTGGGGTTACTTGGATAGATTTGGGGGGGGGGGGGGCCTTTCTATAGTTCGCCTCAGGCAGCAAAGGGGTTGGGTTCACCCCTGACCGTGACACATAGTCTTGGAGTATGTTTAGGGGGTCAGAAAATTATATACCTATATAATGCCTAATTTAATTTTAATGCAAAAATTGGTTTCTGCATTCCTGCGGTTTTGGGGTTTCAGAAATACACGTTCTGTACCTGTGAACATAAGGCATGTGTGGTATGTATGAACTCCTCACAGTTTACAGTTTTTCACGGAGTACATTTTGTGTGGATAAGTGGTTTGCTTGATTACACATTTTAGTCACAAAGCTGAATTTTCATGCAATTTTTAGCTTTTGTTCACTGTTTGATGCAAAGCTGCATGAAGGTAGTTGTGTGTACTAGCCTTCGTTCACATATGCGTTGGGGTCCCGTTCTGACGTTCCGTCTGAGCTTTCCGTCAGAACGGGACCCTGAACAGACACAAACTCACACAAACGTAAAGCAGAGGTTTCCGTTTCCATCACCATTGACGGATCCGGTGCCCATGGTTCCAGTTTGTCTCTGTTGTGCACCGGATCCATCTTTTTGCCGGAAGCAATAGTCGACTACGCTCCCGTTTTGTCATACTGGCCTGTATTTCAATGGAGGCCATATAATACTACATTTGGAAGCTGCAGGGCAAATGTATGCTTCATCCAAAAAGTAGTTGTCATGATGAGACAACACCTGTAACATCTTCCCACCAACAATGAACACCAACTATTTCCCACCTGTGAACATCAGCTACGTTGATCTGTTGCTTTATCTGACTATGATTCTGCCTGCCAGCACTGTCCTTCTCTTGCGGTTTTCCAGCCTGCCTTTCTTCAGCTGTTGGGGCCTATTCTGGGAACTGAAACCTATGGCAACTCCTCTTTATAGATAAAGAGGTTCTAGACAGATCTAAAAAAAAACAATTATAATGTTAGCACATGGAGTAGTGAAACTTTATACTATGAATCTTGTTCAAATTTTAAAGAGTACCTCAAATTATACTGACATTACATAGAAAAGCGATTATAGTGCAGGACTGTGCACAATAAGGCTGAGTTCACACAGGGCGGATACACTGCGTAAAAGCACACAGTGTATCCGCCCTGTTCGCCGCAGGGCATTCCAGCCGAAACCAAACTATGGTGCCGTTTTTCGCCTGGAATGTCTGCTGCGGAAAACGGCAGCACTTAGCCTGCCTGGAGACTGCCGTTACAGCTTGTGATTGGCAGCGGTCACATGGGATGAAGCGTCCACCCAGGAGGCCAGCCCTCTAATGTCATCCAGGCCGGCCTCCTGGGATGATGTTTCATCCCATGTGACCGCTGCTACAGCCTGTGATTGGCTGCAGCGGTCACATGGGATGCAGAGTCATCCCAGGAGGCCGCGCTGGAGGGAGGAACACAGACTTCTGGCTAAGTATGAGATTTTTTATTGTCTGAGTTGCGTTTATTGCGGCGGAAGCGCTGTGAACCCGCCGCAAAAAAACGCAACAACTGCTATTTGTTACAGGATTTACATCCCCATGGAATTCAATGGGGAAAACCTGTAACAAATAAGCAGCGATTACGCAAATACAATTGACATGCTGCAAAATAAAATTCTGCACCGCATGTCAGTTTCTGAGCGTTTTTTCCGCTCCGTATTTACGCAGCGTGTGGTTGAGATTTGTTTTTCTGCTACTGCATTTGCTGCGGATTTTCCGCAACGAAATCAAACGCTCATTCATCGGCTGATTGTATTGTTCCTGCAGCATAAAATATTATCATTATCTGCAGCCCCCATACATGGCTCCTTGTGAACGAGTTTAATGTGTGTCGCGTTGATCGGCACTCGTTTACACGTCAGGCCATGTAATAGGACCCTTAGCGCCCACAGAGTGCTACTGCATCTTTGTGATTGTTTTCTTGGTAAATTAAAATTTTGTAACAGAACAGCTGCACAGAAGCAAGTGTGAACATCCTATTGCTCCCTCCGTGTTAGACCCCATGCACACGACTGTGCCCGTAATCACAGTACGTGATTACGGGCACAGCCGGACGCAGACATTCGTTTGCGGACCGTGCTCCCGTTATAACGTATAGGAGCACGGTCCGTAAAATAACAAAATAGGACATGTCCTATTTTTTACAGAAGGTTTCTACGGCACGCCGGCCATAGAAATGAATGGGTCCGTAGTTACGAACCGTAATTGCGTGGGGCCTTAGTGACAACCCTGCTTATACTGATATCTATATCAGAAGATATAAATAATGTTGTAAGACCGTTTATCCTTACAATTGTTAGTGGAGAAACGGATGTAGAATCTATGACTGTGTAATGTCCGTGGCTGCGGGCTGTCAGCTCCAGCCTCCCGCTGACAGCCGCAGCCACGAGTCGGCAAGCGCTGGCCCCAGCCTCCTCCTCAGGAGACGCCAGCGCTTGCATCCACTCACCTCCGCCGGAGCCCGCAGGGTGCGCGCGCACGCTCGTCCCCGCTCTTAAAGGGGCAGCGCGCGCACCGGACATCTTGAACGACCTTTGACCCGTGAGTACCCTGGGCTATAAGAGGGGTCCAGCCCCCTAGTTCGATGCCTGAGCGTTGTTAGTTTTCCCAGTCTGTCTTGCAAATGGTCCCTTAGTGTTTCCCGTTCCTGTTGTTACCCGTACCTTGTTCCCCGTTCCTGTTTCCCGTGCTTTGCCCTAGTATCTAGTCGTGCCACGTCCTGTGTCATCTGCCACGTCCAGAGGAATCTGCCATGTCCTGTGTCATCTGCCACGTCCGGAGGAATCCGCTACTTTCTGTGTCATCTGCCACGTCCGGAGGAATCTGCCACGTCCTGTGTCATCTGCCACGTCCGGGGGAATCCGCCACGTCCTGTGTCATCTGCCACGTCCGGAGGAATCCGCCACGACCGGAGGAACCCACCACGTCCTGTGTTATCTGCCACATCCGGAGGAATCCGCCACGTCTGGCGCAACTTGCGGCTCCTGTGTCATCCGCCACGTTTGGCGCCATCTGCTGCACCCATCTCATCTGTGCCAGAGCTGCGGCCACCGTCTGGACTATTCAGGTACCCTTGTGCGGGACATTGTATTTCTGGGGTTTCCTGTTGTTTGGCCAGCTGCCTCCCCGCTGCGGCGGTACGGCCTAGTGGGTCCACTAACCCGCTTCGTGACAGACTGTTATACATGTAGATTAGTGTACACAAGTGTAATGACGGGGAAGGGAGACAAACAGGTGAGCCCTAATCTAGCCACCACTCAGTCCCTGCCTACTTGCAACGGCCCGTCCTAGGCGACGGCGTACAACTGGGCGACGGTCCCTACGCTCAATAAGTGCACGACAGACAAACAGACAAGGGTACACAGAAGCTAAGGGAAATGGGGCAGTTGCCCACAGCAACACCGTGAGCAACAAGAGTAGTGAACGAGCCGAGTCAAACCAGGAGTGTACGAGGTACCAAACGCAGAGCAGGAGAGTAGTGAACGAGCCGAGTCAAACCAGGAGTGTACGAGGTACCAAACGCAGAGCAGGAGAGTAGTCAGTAAGCCAGGGTCAATATGAAGCAGGGACAAATAGTTCAAGCAGCAGAGCCAGGAAACAGGAGAATCACAGGCAAAGGAGGAGCAGGAAATGCAGGTATAAATAGACAGAGGGCGGGAACTAGCTCCGTCTGGCCAGGCTGTGATAGGCTCTCCCACTCCTAAGCCTGCCAGCCTGAGTGGTAGAAGATGGAGTCAGTCTCTCAGACTTAGGAGCAGGTGCAGACAAATTACCCATGGGCGTCGACACAGAAGCTGTGTCTGGCAGATCCTTTACAGTACCCCCCCTTTTATGAGGGGCCCCTGGACCCTTTCTAGGTGGACCTGGCTTATTGGGGAACCGAAAATGGAACCTCCTGAGCAATACCACAGCGTGAACATCCCGGGCGGGTACCCAAGTCCTCTCCTCAGGCCCGTATACTCTCCAATGGACCAGGTACTGGAGGGAGTCTTGGACCATCCTGCTGTCCACAATCTTGGCCACCTCGACTTCTACCCCTACCCCTACCGAGGGAGCCAAGGACGGGGAGTTTAAGGAGGGAGGTATGAAACACGTTGTGTATTCGAAACGACGGGGGTAACTCCTGTCGGAAGGAGACAGAGTTAAGGACTTCAATGACCTTGTACGGCTCTATATACCGGGGAGCAAATTTTTTTGATCGGACTTTAAGGCGCACATTTTTTGAAGATAGCCACACCAGATCCCCGACCACAAACAAGGGATTAGCAGAACGTCTTCTATCTGCCTGAGTTTTTTGTATGCTCTGGGACGCCTCTAGGTTCTTCTGAACCTGGGCCCAGACTGTGCACAGTTCCCGATGAACGACATCTACCTCAGGATTGTTGGAACCACCAGGTGAAACGGAGGAGAACCGTGGATTAAACCCAAAATTGCAGAAAAAGGGGGAGACCCCTGACGAGTTACTGACCCGGTTATTAAGGGAAAATTCGGCCAGGGAAATGAAGGAGACCCAATCATATTGACAGTCAGAAATAAAACACCTTAAATATTGTTCTAGAGACTGATTAGTCCTCTCAGTTTGGCCATTAGTTTCAGGATGGAAGGCTGAGGAGAAGGAGAGATCAATCTTCAACTTTTTACAGAAGGCTCTCCAAAACAATGAAACAAATTGTACCCCTCTGTCAGAAACAATATTGATAGGAACCCCATGGAGACGCAGGATGTGTTTGACTAACAAGGTAGCTAACGTCTTAGCATTGGGTAGTTTCTTGAGGGGCACAAAATGGCACATCTTACTGAAGCAGTCTACTACAACCCACACCACCTACTTGCCTTGAGATGGAGGCAAATCGGTGATAAAATCCATGGAGATATGGGTCCAAGGTCTCTGAGGAATGGGCAAAGAACATAGTAAGCCCGCTGGTCGGGACCTGGGAGTCTTGGACCTAGCACAAATTTCACAAGCGGCGACGTAGGCCTTAACTTCTTTAAGCAACCCAGGCCACCAGTAGTTTCTGGCAATGAGGTGCTTGGTACCCAGGATGCCTTGATGGCCAGATAGTGCCGGGTCATGATTTTCCCTGAGTACCCTTAGCCGGAATTGCAGGGGAACAAACAGCTTGTTCTCGGGAAGGTTCCCGGGAGCTGAACCTTGATCAGCCGCAATTTCGGAGACTAGGTCAGAATCAAGAGAGGAAATGATTTTACCTGGGGGCAAAACACAAGCAGGATCTTCCTCCGAAGGAGGGCTGGCCATGAAGCTACGCGACAGTGCATCAGCCTTAATATTTTTAGACCCAGCCCTCTAGGTGACCAAAAAGTTGAATCTAGTAAAAAATAACGCCCATCGAGCTTGTCTCGGGTTAAGCCTCCGGGCAGATTCTAGGAAAACCAGATTCTTGTGGTCCGTAAGGACCGTTACCTGGTGCCTAGCCCCCTCCAGGAAGTGGCACCACTCTTCAAATGCCCATTTAATGGCTAAGAGTTCACGGTTGCCAATATCATAGTTACTCTCAGTGGGCGAGAACTTCCTGGAGAAGTAGGCACAGGGACGGAGATGGGTGAGGGACCTGGTACCCTGGGACAAGACAGCCCCCACTCCCACCTCGGAGGCGTCAACCTCCACGATGAATGGCTCCATTTGGTTAGGCTGAATCAGCACTGGGGCCGAGATAAAGCACTTCTTAAGGACCTCAAAAGCCTGGACCGCCTCTGGAGGCCAGTGGAGGAGATCAGCACCTTTGCGAGTAAGATCCGTAAGAAGCTTAGCGATGACCGAGAAGTTAGCAATAAATCTCCTGTAATAATTAGCAAACCACAGGAAGCACTGTAACGCCTTCAGGGAGGCAGGTAACCCATTCAGCCACAGCCTGAACCTTGGCGGGGTCCATGCGGAATTCATGAGGAGTGAGGATTTGACCCAAAAATGGTATCTCCTGCACCCCAAACACACATTTTTCGGTTTTAGCAAACAGTTTGTTTTCCCGAAGGGCCTGGAGCACCTTCCTGACATGCTCAATGTGGGAGGACCAGTCCTTGGAAAACACAAGTATGTCATCAAGGTACACTACAAGAAATACCCCCAGGTAGTCTCTAGACCGCGGGAGCATTACACAACCCAAAGGGCATGACGAGGTATTCGAAATTACATTCGGGCATGTTAAACGCAGTCTTCCACTCATCCCCTTCCCTGATTCGGATAAGGTTATAAGCCCCCCGTAAATCAAACTTGGAGAACCATTGCGCCCCCTGAACCTGATTGAAGAGATCAGGAATCAAAGGAAGGGGATACTGGTTCCTTACAGTGACCTTATTCAAGTTTCGGTAGTCAATGCACGGCCTAAGACCACCATCCTTCTTCCCTACGAAGAAGAAGCCAGCACCTACAGGAGAAGTAGAGGGGCGAATGTAACCCTTGGCCAGGCATTCCTGGATATACTCTCTCATGGCCTCACGTTCGGGACAAGAGAGATTAAATATCCTATCCTTAGGGAGCTTAGCTCCTGGTACCAAATCGATTGCGCAATCGTATTCTCTATGAGGGGGCAACACCTCGGAGGCCTCCTTAGAAAAAACATCAGCGAAGTCCTGAACAAACTCAGGTAGCGTGTTTACCTCCTCACGGGGAGAAATAGAGTTAACCGAAAGACATGAAGTCAGGCATTCACTACCCCATTTGGTGAGATCCCCAGTATTCCAATCAAACGTGGGATTATGCAACTGCAACCAGGGAAGACCTAATACCAGATCGGACGATAATCCCTGCATCAACAGTACAGAGCACTGCTCCAAATGCATGGAGCCAACAAGGAGTTCAAAAACAGGAGTATGCTGAGTAAAATAACCATTAGCAAGAGGAGTGGAGTCGATACCCACTACCGGGACAGGATTAGGCAAATCAATAAAAGGCATTTTTAGAGACATAGCAAATTCCACAGACATGATATTAGCAGATGACCCTGAATCCACGAAGCCACTGCCGGTGGCAGACCGACCACCAAACGAGACCTGAAAGGGAAGCAAAATTTTATTGCGTTTCATATTAACGGGAAATACCTGTGCGCCCAAGTGACCTCCCCGATGATCACTTAGGCGCGGAAGTTTTCCGGCTGCTTATTCTTGCGCCTGGGACAGGTGTTCAGTTGATGCTTGTCATCCCCACAATAGAAGCAGAGACCATTCTTCCTGCGGAACTCTCTACGCTGTCGGGGGGACACGGAGGCCCCGAGTTGCATAGGTACCTCTGAGTCTTCCGTGGAAGAGCGAGGAGACGGGACCTCGGGGGGAATCGCAGGGAAGTCAGAGGGGAAAACACTGAAACGTTCTCAGGTAGAGTGTTCACCTCCTCAGGGAGAGAAATTAAATAATAGTACACATGGGAAAGTTTTGTTTTGGCCGGAGTGTCCTTTTACGGTTGACTCCCTTTTTGTATTGCTAGTTTTGCTCTTCTATTACACCACAAGATGGCAGCAGTAGCTTTTATTTTTCCTGTAATGTGTGGAAAAGACTCATGGATACTTATTTATTTATTTGACTATATTGTACCATAAGCTTCCGTCACCATTGAGTTCAATGGTGAGGGAAACGGAAGCTAAGTTTCCTGATTGCCTTTCCGTTAAGCGGTTAACCTGACGGAATCCTCAGACGGAACCCCTCAGCGAAAAGGAACGGTGATGTGAACACGCCCAAAGACTGCAAAAAGACATTGAGTTGTTACTATGTTCAATTAAAATGAAATATTATTGCTATTTATATAACCCTATCATTTTTGTATTGCTAGTTTTGCTCTTCTATTACACCACAAGATGGCAGCAGTAGATTTTATTTTTCCTGTAATGTGTGGAAAAGACTCATGGGTACTTATTTATTTATTTGACTATATTGTACCATTAGCTTCCGCAGAGGCATAGCCAGGTTCTCTGGCACCCGGGGCAAAGATTCAGTTTGGCGCCCCCCCCAACCTCTTTCGCCATGTTGGTTTTCTCTACCAATCAATGACGTGTCATTTCTTTTCCATTTTTTTTATGTAACTCGAGCATAAAAATATTTGTACATTTTACAAGCAATATAGTTCTATACACAACACCAGAACCAAGGTCATTACATATATACAGCACCAGAACAAACCTCATTACATATATACAGCACCAGAACACAGCTCATTACATATATACAGTACCAGAACAAAGCTCAGTACATAAATACCATTCCAGAACCAAGCTCAGTACATAAATACAGCCCCAGAACCAAGCTCAGTACATATATACAACAGTAGCACAAATACAGCTCAATTTAGTGCAACCCCTGCCATATAGGTTTGCACTAAATTGTTTCCATCTCCCAGTATGGCCCGAACAATGGTAAGGATATGCTGGGAGTTGCTGTTTCCCCCCCAAAAAATCATATCATAATCATACCACCCATCATCTAGCTGTAGATCATACAGTGTGTCACGAAGCGGGTTAGTGGACCCATAAGGCCGTACCGCCGCAGCGGGGAGGCAGCTGGCCAAACAACAGGACACCCCAGAAATACTATGTCCCGCACAAGGGTACCTGAATAGTCCAGATGGTGGCCGCAGCTCTGGCACAGATGAGATGGGTGCAGCAGATGGCGCCAAACGTGGTGGATGACACAGGAGCCGCAAGTTGCGCCAGACGTGGCGGATTCCTCCGGATGTGGCAGCTAACACAGGACGTGGTGGATTCCTCCAGACGTGGCGGATTCCTCCGGACGTGGCAGATGACACAGGACATTGCGGATTCCTCTGGACGTGGCAGATGACACAGGACGTGGCAGATTCCTCCGGACGTGGCAGATGACACAGGATGTGGCGGATTCCTCCGGACGTGGCAGATGACACAGGACGTGGCAGATTCCTCCGGACGTGGCAGATGACACAGAAAGTAGCGGATTCCTCCGGACGTGGCAGATGACACAGGACGTGGCAGATTCCTCTGGACGTGGCAGATGACACAGGATGTGGCACGACTAGATACTAGGGCAAAGCACGGGAAACAGGAACGGGGAACAAGGTACGGGTAACAACAGGAACGGGAAACACTAAGGGACCATTTGCAAGACAGACTGGGAAAACTAACAACGCTCAGGCATCGAACTAGGGGGCTGGACCCCTCTTATAGCCCAGGGTACTCACGGGTCAAAGGTCGTTCAAGATGTCCGGTGCGCGCGCTGCCCCTTTAAGAGCAGGGACGAGCGTGCGCGCGCACCCTGCGGGCTCCGGCGGAGGTGAGTGGATGCAAGCGCTGGCGTCTCCTGAGGAGGAGGCTGGGGCCAGCGCTTGCCGACTCGTGGCTGCGGCTGTCAGCGGGAGGCTGGATCTGACAGCCCGCAGCCACGGACATTACACAGTGACTACAGTACTGATTAGATGCAGAATAAACATTTACATTAAGTGACTCACCGGTGACGTCTCAAACTCTAGTTTTTTTTCTCCATCCGGTCCAGATCTCTATGATGACTTCTCCCAGCCATGGCCCGTTTCATCAGTTTTCCGCTCAGATGTCTTCAGCTTCTCACTTTTCAAACATTTCTGCACCTATAAACGAAGATACAATTCTTATGGTAACACACACTACGCCCCTAAATATAATAGCGCTATACACTGCACCTCTAATTATAATAGCAACATACACTGTGTCCCATATACACTCTGTACCCCCTGTAGATAGTGCCCGCCATAGAGCCCCCTGTAGAAAGTGCCCCCCATAGAGCCCCCTGTAGATAGTGCCCCCCATATAGCCCACCCCTGTATATAGTGTCCCACATATAGCTCCCCCTATAGTGCTCCACAGATAGCCCACTCCTGTATATAGCCCCCTATAGATATAGCCCACCCTTGTATATAGTGCTCCACATATAGCCCACCCCTGTATATAGTGCTCCACAGAGAGCCCACCCCTGTATATAGCCCCCTGTAGATATAGCCCACCCCTGTATATAGTGCTCCACATATAGCCCCCCGTAGATAGAGCCCCCCCGTAGATAAAGCCCCCCCTGTAGATAAAGCCTCCCCTGTAGATAATGCCACACACTTTTTCATTAGGATAAAAAAACAAACTATACAAACTCACCTTAATCCCGTTCCCACGCCGTCCGGTGGCAATGGAGACCTGCTCTCTTCTGCGCAGGTCTCCTGGGGTTGAACGACACAAGCAGCGTGATGACGTGATCGCGCCGCTTGCATCTATGAAAGGCGCTGATTGGCAGGGCAGAATGACTTTCCCTGTCAATCAGCGCCTTTCAACGACGCAAGCGGCGCAAAGAATCGCACCGCTTCACTCGTAGAAATGCGCTGAATAGCCGGGCACGGAACGTACCCGGCCATTCATTGCTTCTAATTGTACCTGTGTCCTATAGACGCAGATACAATTATAGTGCAGGAGGGGGTGGCGGCGGCTGGTTTCAGTGGTGCCGCCGACCCCTCAGAGAGGCAGCAGGCCGCCGTCATGGACGGTGCGGCCGTGGCGCCCCCCTCTAAATTGCGCCCGGGGCACATGGCGCGCCTGCCCCCCCCCCATAGCTACGCCCCTGGCTTCCGTCACCATTGAGTTCAATGGTGAGGGAAACGGAAGCTAAGGTTTCCGTTTGCCTTTCCGTTAAGGGGTTAACCCGACGGAAACCTCAGACGGAACCCCTCAGCGGAAAGGAACGGTGATGTGAACAAGCCTAAAGACTGCAAAAGCACATTGAGTTGTTATTATGAAATATTATTGCTATTTATATAACACTATCATTTTCCATGGCTCTGTACAATGTGATATGAAGGGGATGAATACATAAATACAATATACAATCATAGATAAGCAGAATAGACATAGCCATACCCCAACTGTATGAACAAAATGTGAGCTGGAAGCAGAAATTCAAGCTGAAGCTTTTTTGTTTTGCCAGGTGCAAGACATAAATAATTTATACCTTCAGATGTAAAATGCTCATTTTCCCATACTTATATTACCATTTTAAGGTATATGCACACACAGCGGAAAGATCTTTTCACCATTACCTTACAAAAACACTGCAAAAACGTTTGTACTTATTTGTTTTTTGTCATGGTTTTCCCACAATTGAAGTGCCATTCCTCTTGTATTTAAAACCGCAACCACAATACTCATAGTATGCTCTCCAGATGAGGCGTTAGCACAGCGCCACTTAAATCGAGCTATGGGTCGGGAGCAGCACGGTCTAGAATAAAAGCCAAAGGGGCCATTGCACTATAACTACCAATCTAAGGATTGTAGGGGTCAGATCTTCTTTGGTGGCATATCCCACTGTGCCCATGTGATCTGGAGCAGGGCAATGGCTGCAATGTTTAACACTTTGTATGCCACAATTAACATTGATGGGTGGACCCCCTTTTGATCGCTTCAATGGGAATTTTTGTGATGCGATCAGGGCCAGTAGCTTGTAGGATTGAAGGACCCCAGGGATATCTGACCATATTACCTGTTGTAAGGGCATGCTTAGGTATGCACTAACAACTGCCTTTGTATGATTATTACACAGGGTAATGTACTGGCATATAGATATATGGCAGGAAATTATAGCTAAAAAATTCAAAATCACCCTATGTGATAATAATAAATAAACTTTCATGTCCCCAGAAAAGGTAATTCGCTGCTATACCTGTACTGCTGCCTTGCCCTTTATTTCAGCGCTGTTTATTTCATGTTGTTAGGGCCTCCATGCCCCAGCAATCAGCACGTTTATTTCAGCGGCTGATATGCTAAGGCCTAGTTTACAACTGCGTTAGTTATTCTGTTGTTCTGCAATGTCAGAGGAACGGAACAAGGGAATAACCAAATGCACCAGTTCCGTTGCACCACGGACACCACCGGCGGCCGATGGAACCCATTAACTTTAATGGGTTCCGTTGATGTGTCCATGGTTTTACCGGAAATAATAGTGCAACATGCTGTGCTATTACTTCTGGTATTTTCATAGAAATTTGCGACAGAGGCCCCTAAACAGGGTCGGTCTTTGGGGTGTGCGACCTGTGCCTTCGCACAGGGCGCATCACTCCAGCAAGTAGAAGGGTGCGCTGCTCTGGCTCTCTTCCCCAGATTGTGTTTCAGAAGCGCCCGGGCACGGCGACTCTGCAACTGCCTTTCAGCCCGGGTGCTTCTTCTCTCAGTGGCGTTGCTACCGCTGTTGGCAGCCATAGCGGCCTGCAGCCTATCAGGTGCAGTGACAGGAACCCTGCGCATGCCGGCATGATGGCGTCACTGGATCACATCAGCCTACTCAAGGATCCCGTCGGCGGCGTTGTGGAGCAGCTCCATTCGTCGTGGGACCAGGGACTAGGTGAGTAAAAAAATGTTGGTTTGGGAGGCACTGTCTACAAAGGGGAGGTGGGGGGGCCATATGGCACTGTGTACATGGGGCAGGTGGAGGGCTGTATGGCACTGTCAACAAGGGGGAGGAGGGGGCTGTATGGCGCTGTCTACAAGGGGGAGGAGGGGCGCAGTCTACAAGGGGGAGGTGGGGGGTATTGTCTATAAGGGGGAGGTGGGGGGCTGTATGGCACTGTCTACAATGGGGAGGTGGGGGGCTCTATGGCACTGTCTACAAGGGGAAGGTGGGGGATTATGGCACTGTCTATAAGGAGGAGGTGAGGGGCTGTATGGCACTTCCTGCAAGGAGGAGATAGGGGCTGTATGGCACTGTCTACAAGGAGGAGGTGGGGGCTGTATGGCACTGTCTACAAGGGGGAGGTGGGGGGCTGTATTGCACTGTCTACAAGGGGGAGATAGGGGGCTGTATTGCACTGTTTACAAGGGAGAAGTGGGGGATTATGGCAGTGTCTACAAGGGGGAGGTGGGGGATTTTGGCACAAACTACAGGGAGGATGTATGGCACAATGTACAGGAGGGCACTTTCTACAAGGGGGGGCTGTGTGTGGCACCTAAGGGAGGGGGCATTATACTGTGTGGGGGCCACTAAGTGGACATTATATTGTGTAGGGGCACTACAGGGGGCGGCAATATACTGTGTGTGGCACTTAGGGGGCATAATACTGTGTGGGCACAATTAGAGGACAAAATACTGTGTCCTTGAAGGGGTTATATATTATACTGTGGGGGGCATTATACTTTTTATCAGTGCTGTATGCTACTGTCTACAAGGGGGAGATGGGGGGCTGTATGACACTGTCTACAAGGGGCAGGTGGGGGGCAATGTCTACAAGGGGGAGGTGGGGGGCTGTATGGCACTGTGTACAAGGGGGAGGTGGGGGCACTTTGTACAAGGTGGAGGTGGGGGATTATGGCACTGTCTACGAGGAGGAGGTGAGGGGCTGTATGGCACTGTCTATAAGGAGGAGATGGGGGCTGCATGGCACTGTCTACAAGGGGGAGGTGAAGACTCTATAGCACTGTCTACAAGTGGGAGGTAGGGGGCTGTATTGCACTGTCTACAAAGGGAAAGTGGGGGATTATGGCATTGTCTACAAGGGGGAGGTGGGGGATTATGGTACAAGGGGGGGGGGCTGTGTGTGGCACTCAGGGGAGGTGGGCATTATACTGTATGGGGGTCACTAAGCAGACATTATACTGTGTAGGGGCACTACAGGGGGCAATATACTGTGTGTGGCACTTAGGGGGCATAATACTGTGTGGGCACAATTATAGGATAAAATACTGTGTCCTTGAAGGGGCTATATGTTATATTATTAAATATTATAATTATATTGTATGGGGCGGCTATGGGGGCATTATACTGTATGGGGGCACTAAAGGGGCATTATACTGTGTGTGGGGCAATATACTGTGTAGGTGCACTATAAAGGGCATTATACTGTGGGGGTGTATTATACTTTTTTATGGGGCATTTTTTTTTGTGATGGGGTGGGGGCGTCCAAAGATAATTTCACATGGGGCGCCATCTATCCTAAGGCCGGCCCTGCCCCTAACGGAGCCTCCAACTGTCACGAAGGGTTCGTGGACCCACTGGGCCGTACCACCTTGGCGGTAAGGCAGCTGGCCAACAGGACGCAGGTCAAAGTCTATAGTTCGTATAGGGTACCTGTGGCAGCTTGGACAGTAGCAAGGCAGGCTAGGCAGGAACTTGGCAGCAGGAGGACGTCAGGTATGGAGAAGCAGGTCAGGCGTAGAATACAGCACAGCACGGCAACAGCAAGCACGACACTAGATCTGGATACAGGTTACAGGAACAGAAACAGGAAACACTGGGAGCAGGAAACACTATGAGGCCATTTGCAAGACAGACTAGGAATACAACAACAAAGCTCAGGCATAGAACTAGGGGGCTGGACCCCTCTTATAGTCCAGAGTACTCACGGGTCAAAGTACAGGAACGAGGTCCGGTACTCGCGCTGCCCTTTTAAAAGCGGGCACGAGCATGCGCGCGCACCCTACGGGATCCGGCAGTGGTGAGTAGACGCGAGCGCTGGCTTCTCCTGAGGAGGAGGCTGGGGCCAGCGCTTGCTGACTCGTGGCTGCGTCTGTCAGGGGGAGAACGGAGCTGACAGCCCGCAGCCACGGACATGACACCGACGCAGATGTGAATTAGGCCTAATTTGTAAATAAATTGACAACTGGGTGGTCAACTACCCAGTTGTCTTTTTTTTAAAAATAATTTGCAAATCAGCCGCCAAAATGTATGGACTAATTGCCAGGGGAATGGAGGCTGATTGCCGGAGCACAGAGGCATCTAGCAGATCAGGTAAGGCGGCAAATTGCTTTTTCTGGGCACATGACAGGTCCTCTTTAAGACCCAACATAAAATAATCTAGACATATTTGGTGTTGCCACAACTGTAACAATCTTCTACAATAAATTTATAACATGATTGATGTATGCCATAGAATAATAAAACTGCAGCAGAATACATTTTTTCCCGTAATTTTTGTGAAAATCAAACTTAATGAAAATGTAACGCTAATGCCACACTCAACTCATCCCGCAAAAAAATAAAACCTCATACAGCTATGTCGAACAAAAAAATACAAATGTTAGTTTCTGAATAAGTGGCATAATTAAAAATGTGTTCACTTCCTCAAGGCCAAAATTGGCCTGGTTCTCAAGCTACTGAGGATTATTAATCTGTATCTATAGTATTTTACCTTCACACATAGCGTTTTTAGGAAAAATACAACAAAAAGACGTTTTTCCTGGCGTTTTTTGCAGCAAAGAATGCTGCAGCCAGATGTTAGCTGGAAATCAATTTTTTTTTTTTATCTTGCGGTTTTGAGGATCAGCTGCATGTTTTGTTTTTTTTTTAACCGAGCAAGGGATTGATTTGGCTCTTTTTATGCTATTTACATTAATTTCTCTACAGAAAAAAAAGCACTTCAACAAAAGGCTTGGTGACGATTTTTTACAAGCTCCAAAAACCTCTGCAAAAATGTTTGTGTGAAGGAAGCTTAAAACTGCCCATATAGACCCGGAATCTATAGTGTTCAATAAAAGCAGAGCTGACTATATTATATTGGCAAAACTTTCATCAACTCAACTTCAGAAGCAGCAGAAATAGCTTATTTTATTACAAATGCAGTCTACAGTAGTAAATATATCAAGTCTGTATGTGCAGTCGCTAAGAGCCGCCTGTAGAGGATGTTGTTGAGCCGCTTCTCTCTACAGTGTTATATTTCCTGACCCCATTCCCGATACAATCATGTATAAAGAAGAACCAATTTAATCTAGAGTTCATGTGAACCATTGCCTTGTCACAGAGGAAAGAAGATCATGCGGAAACTGATTAACTCTTGGTGTAAGATCATGTGAGAGTAACCTTTCTGATGGGGAGGATCTGTTCTATTCATGTGAGGGCCACATAGCATTCATTCTGTAACACGTCATGTGATCAGTCATATGCAGGAGGCCGACGTAAAGGATTTTTATGTCTGAACAGTGAAATGTTCATGTGTTGACATAAATGTCGTTTTCATAGTAAAGCCACACTGCAGCTGTCACTCCCGTACTGTAATATACCGACTGTTTACCAGACGGGTTATTTAGCCCTTTAGGTAAAGTCATTTGCTAAAGGCAGAAAAAGAAGAGGAAAGACAAATGCTACTAGAGGCGCGCATCCAAAACAATTTAAGTTACTTTATTACAATATACATGAAAAAGTACAAACAATGAGCACAGTAGTACTCAAAAGGGAAAAAACATCTAAAAGCAATTAAAAACTAAGAAACGAGAGCACATGTCCCTGGCCTAAATAGATGTTGAATGGACCTAAATTGCTAAAGGCAGCATTTTCCAGGGCGAGCATAGTAAAAGGGATATTAAAGTTTCAAAAAATTAGCAAAAATAAAAACATATTAACAACATTATGAAGTCTTAATGATAATGTTTATTACTGTTTTGTCCCATATCACAATCCAGAGGTTGAAAAAAATAACAAAAGGACAATTCTTCTATATGTTTTCCAGGCGGGATTCATGCGTCACTTTCTTCTACTCTCTCACTAGTGCATGTGAAACAGTATGCTTAGAAATAGTGATCTGCTCTCTGACCGGCAAACAACAATGTCTGAAATGAAGACCAGAGATCTAATCCTTAATTCTGATTGTGGACCCCCTGAAATCATGAGTATAAAGGCCCTTTTACACCGGCCGATAAGCTGCCGATGCAGCGAGCACCGATCAACGAGACATCGTCGATCGGCGCTCGCTTGCTCCTGTCACACAGAGCTATGTATGGGGATGAGCGGTCATTACTCTGATTGCTCGTCCCCATACATTATTATCATGTCAGCAGTGCGTCTCCCTGTTTACACAGGGAGATGTGCTGCCGACAATGATAATCTTTCACTTTTTTAAAATGATACGACCAGCAGATGATCGAGCGTTTCCCTCTTTACACAGGGCAATTATCGGCAACGAGCGTTATAGTAACCCCTTCCCGAAATTTGGCGTGAGTATAAGTCATGGAAAGCCAGTGCTTCCCGTAAATTGTCGTATACGTACGACAAATGAATGTTTGCAGCTCATCGGCATCCCAGCAATGAAATTGCTGGGGTGCTGGTGGCTGCAACGGCAAGCGGAGGTCTAATAGTGGCCTCCCGGTCTGCCTAGTACGGAAACCTTCCAGGCCCCGCCCGGAGGCGGGAACTAAAAGACTTCCGGAGCCGTCTGCAAGATGGCGCCTGCTCAAGAGATGAGCCGGCGTCATCAGCGGTGGATGTCAGCTGTATGTTACAGCTGACATCCACCTGTAATGGCAGGAACCAGAACTAGCTCCGATCCCTGCCATTAACCCCTTAGATGCAGCGATTGAAAGCGATTGCTGCATCTTAGTGGTTGGCAGCAGATCGTCAGCTCTGCCCTGTAACCGCAGGGCTGCCAACTGCTGCTATAGCTCCGATCCCTGCCATTAACTCCTTAGATGCAGCGATCGAAAGCGATTGCTGCATCTTAGTGGTTGGCAGCAGATCGTCAGCTCTGCCCTGCAATCGCAGGGCCGCCAACTGCTGCTATGGCAACAGGAGGCCTAACAATGGCCTCCTGCTCTGCCATTACAGAAGGCGATTAGTTCCTGCCCGGAGGCGCAGCCTAATCAGATTGCTGTCAGTGAATGACTGACAGATCTAATACATTGCACTACATAGGTAGTGCAATGTATTAGAAAAAAAAATCTGACAGTTGGACCTTCAAGTCCCCTAGTGGGACAAAAAAAAGTGTAAAAAAAGGTTGTAAAAAATATAATAAAAGTTTCAAGTAATAAAATAAAACACAATTGCCCTTTTTCCCTTATCAAGTCTTTTATTATTGACAAAAACAAAAATAAACCATACATATTTGGTATAGCTGTGACCATAACGGCCTGAAATATAAAAATATAATGTTATTTATTCCACGCGATAAACGGTGTAAAAAAAAAAACAAGTAAAGAACAATGCCAGATTTTTGGTCACTTTGCCCTACAAAAATTTAAATAAAAAGTGATCAAAAAGTCGCATGTATACAAAAATGGTACCTATAAAAACTATAGTTCGTCTTGCAAAAAACAAGCCCTCATACAGCTCAAATTTTTAAAAGTTATGGTTCTCAAAACATGGCGACAGAAAAAATACATTCTTTTTACAAAAGTAATCTTATTGTGAAAAAAGTTGCTAAACATAAAAAAATGCTATAAATTTGGAATCGCCAGAATCGTACTGACCCGCAGAGTAAAGTTAACATGTAATTTATAATGCATGGTGAAAGCTGTATAAAAAAAACACTAAATACGTTTGCCAGAATTACAGTTTTTTGGTCACCTTGCATCCCAAAAAATAGGATAAAATGTGATCAAAAAGTCGCTTGTACCCCAAAATGGTACCAATAATAACTACAGCTCGTCCCGCATAAAAACAGCCGTCATAACACTACTCTATAAAAAAATTAAATTAGTTAACGCTCCAATAAGTCAAGAAATAAAAAAATATGCAGTTGCGCAGTCTGAGGGGAACATTTCTTCTGTTTCAAGAGGCCCTAAAATTAGGGAACCAGGAAGGGTAGGGCCCAAACATATCTGCTGGAAGTGAGGGCGCCAGTATTATACCAGGACAACACTTTCCCAGTAAAATTCTGCAAAACTGCAAAGGTGCGGAGTGTGGACCAAAAGGGGATAAGTAAGCACACCATTTATTAGTGTGACACTGGCCTGTACCAAAAGGATTGCTTCAGAGAGTAACACATATCTATGGATTATTTTATTCTTTTTTTTTTTACCCCCATTATTATACCACCTGACTATGCCCCTGGTGTACTCAGCCCGGCTTATGTGTACCCCCACATTATTAACTGAAATACCAGTAAAACTCCAAACAAAACTACTACCAAGCAAAATCCATGCTCCAAAAGCCAAATGGTGCTCCCTCCCTTCTGAACCCTAGAGTGTGCCCAAACAGCAGTTTACTTCCACCTATATGGCATCACAATACCCAAGAGAACCCTTTTAACAATTTTTGGGGTGTGTGTCTCCAGTGGCACAAGCTGGGCACGACATATTTGCTACTGAAATGGAATATCTAGGGAAAAATTAAAATTTTTACTTTGCACCATCCGCAGCGCAATCATTTATGGAAAAGTCCTGTGGGGTGAAAATGCTTGCTACACCCCTTAATAAATGCCTTGAGGGGTATAGTTTGCAAAAATGGGGTCACGTCTCAGGGGTTTCTTTTATTATTTCACATCAGAGCCTTTGCAATTGTGAACCAATACGGTATAAGTCGCCAAATTAGGCCTCAACTTCGCATGGTACTCTTTCACTCCTGAGACTGGTCAAATGTCCAGGCAAAAGATTAGGGCCACATGTAGGGTATTTCTAACACCGGGAAACACAGAATAATAATTAGAGAGCTGTCTTTTTATGGTGGCACAAGCTGGGCACCACATATTGGCATATATATGGAAAAAAAATCAAATTTTTACTCAGCAACATCGAGTGCACACTAATTATGGAAAACACCTGCAGGGTTAACATGCTCACAACACCACTAGGTGAATACTTTGAGGGGGTGTAGTTTCCAAAATCGGGTCACTTCTGGGGGGTTTCCACTGTTTTGGTCCCACGGGGGCTTTGCAAGTGCGACATAGCAACCAGGAACCAATCCAGCAAAATCTGTACTCCAAAAGCCAAATGCCGCTCCTTCCCTTCTGAGCCCTACTGTATGCCCAAATAGCAGTTTATGACCATATACAGGGTATTGTCGTACTCGGGAGAAATTGCTTTACAAATGTTTGTGTTCTTTTTTTCCTTTATTTGTTGAGAAAATAATTTTTTTTTAAGCTAAAGCTACATCTTAATGACGAAAAAGGATGTTTTTTTTTTAATATTTACTGCCAAACTCTAATAAAATCTATGAAACACCTGTGGGATCATAATGCTCACTACACCCCTAGATGAATTCTTCAAGGTGTGTAGCTTTGTGAATGGACTCACTTTTGGGTAGTTTCCACTGTACTGGTACCTTAGGGGCTTTGCAAATGCAACATGGTGCCAAGAAATCAATCCGGCAAAATCTGTACTCCAAAAGCCAAATGGAGCTCCTTCTCTTCTGATCCTTGCAGTGTGCCCAAACAGCAGTTTATGATCACATATGGGCTATTTCCGTACTCCAGATAAGTTGCTTTACAAATATTTGGGTTATTTTTTTCCTTTATTTGTTGGGAAAATGAAAATTTTTGAGCTAAAGCTACGTCTTATTGAAGAAAAAGGGAATGTTTTTATTTTCACTGCCCAATTCTAATAAAATCTATGAAACACATGTGGGGTCAAAATGCCCGCTACACCCCTATATGAATTCCTCAAGGGGTGTAGTTTCCTAAATGGGGTCACTTTTTGGGTGTTCTCTGTTTTGGTCCTTCATGGGCTTTGCAAATGCGATATGGCCTCCGCAAACCATTCCTGATAAATCTGAGCTCCAAAAGCCAAATGGCACTCTTTCCCTTCTAAGCTCTGCTGTGTATCCAAACAGCCATTTATGACCACATGTGGAATACTGTTTTACTGGGGAGAAATTGCTTTACAAATATTGTGGTGCTTTTTCTCCTTTAGTTTTTGTGGAAATGAGAAAAAATTTGCTAAACCTACATTTTCTTTGAAAGAATGTAGATTTTAATTTTCACGGCCTACTTCCAATAACTTCTACACTAAACCTGTGGGGTAAAAATGCTCACTATACCCCTAGATAATTTCCTTGAGGGGTCTAGTTTCCCAAATTGGGTCACTTTTGGGGGATTTCCACTGTTTTGGCACCGCAAGAGCCCTTCAAACCTGACATGGTGCCTAAAATATATTCTAATAAAAAGGAGTCCCAAAATCCACCAGGTACTCCTTTGCTTCTGAGGCCTGTGCTTCAGTCCATAAGCACACTAGGGCCACATGTGGAATATTTCTAAAAACTGCAGAATCTAGGCAATAAATATTGAGTTGCGTTGCTCTGGTAAAACTTTCTGTGTTACAAAAAAAATTGAATTAATATGAATTTCTACAAAAAAAAAAGTAATTTGTAAATTTCACCTCTACGTTCCTTTAATGGCTGTGAAAATTCTAAAGGGTTAAGAAACTTTCTAAATGCTGTTTTGAATACTTTGAGGGGTGAAGTTTATAAAATGGGGTGAATTATTGGGGGTTTCTAATATATAAGGCCCTAAAAGCCACTTCACAACTGAACTGGTCCCTGAAAAAATAGCCTTTTGAAATTTTCATGAAAATGTGAGAAATTGCTGCTAAAGTTCTAAGCCTTGTAACGTCCTAGAAAAATAAAAGGATGTTCAAAAACGTATGCCAATCTAAAGTAGACATATGGGGTATGATAATTATCAACAATTTTGTGTGGTATAACTGCCTGTCTTACAAGCAGATACATTTAAATGTAGAAAAATGCAAATTTTTGCCATTTTTTGCAAAATTTTGATGTTTTTCTCAATTAAATACTAAATGTATGGAGCAAATTTTGCCAGGAACATAAAGTCCAATGTGTCACGAGAAAACAGTCTCAGAATCGCTTGAATAGGTGAAATCATTCCAAAGTTATTACCACATAAAGTGACACATGTCAGATTTGAAAAATGAGGCTCTGTCAGGAAGGTCAAAAGTGGCCAAAGCGGGAAGGGGTTAATGCTCGGCTGCCCAATAATCGTCCTATGTAAAATCCCCGTTAGATGGATGTCTGAATAATTACCCAACTGGAATATAGGAACAATTTAATGTGCATTAATCACAGCAATGATACTGATACAGTACTATAGGAGTGGTGGGAGAAATTATAATCACACAAAGTTAACAATATTTTTAATGGACGAAGGATCAATCATCATCAATGATTGACAATATTTTTTATCATTGATTGGTTTGTACTTTTACACTTGATAATTATTATGATGATGACTTGACTGTTTAAATAATAACAATAACTTGTATGTGTAGAATGACCTTTGGTCAGTTTCCAACAGTAGTTGGAGTAGAACAAGAAAAGGGAAGAAAAACATTTCTACAAAACTGTTTGTTTCAGGAGGTGCAGTTGGGCCCCATAGAAGTTTACCGGTGTCCTATTATGGTTTTATACAATTTCCGAGTGCAGCTGAAAATGGGGCAGAACGCTTTGTATGCCACTGTCAACTAGTTCCGAGCAGCAAACAGACTAGCTGGCCTGGTCCAATGACATAATCATGTCACCACATTGACATCATGTTATGAACGTAGAATGACATGATCAGGTTAGTACAGTGACATCATTAGTCTCAGCTGCTAGAGTCTCCTTTTCTCAAGGTTGTCTTATGGTATGGATCGGTCATCAGACTATGCTGCACTATGGTCTCTATCTGCATACACAGCAGCCAGCCATCAATCACTGCTCATGAGTCTGCTGTATTCCTTGCTAGCTCCTATCAGCCAAATGGCACAATCATTTTTTGCTCTGTTTTGGCTAAAAGTAGAGAGGACCTGTCCCCACACTATGTTGCCTTTTGTAATATATCCAATGAAAGATCCGCTTTAAGTCGGTACTATATGGCTAGCTTTGCTTTGTTTTGTGGGTACTGTCTTCGACATTATATGGGAGCAGTGGCATTTATGGTCATTAAGACTTGCATTATATTTGTTGTATGGTTGTACTGTGGTTGGTATAAATCAACTAGTTAGTAAGAGGGCACTGTGGCTAGTACTGTGACTGCCATGCTTATATACATGTTCTACATTGGCACTATTCATTTACTAATGCTAAAACTATTATGTATGCACTACATTATGGAAATAATAAAATGTTCAATTTGAGTCATGACCCACACAAGTGGCAAGAGACCCATGTACCCAACCCTTGACTATGATTATGTCTAACAGAACTCCGATTGTACACTGCTATAGCTCTGTGACTTTATTATGACATCACTATGCTTGTATCATAACAGCACTGGGACTACATTGTAACATCACTGCACCTGTACATTAGCAATACTGTGACTACATTATGACATCACAATACAAATACACTGACAGCACTGTCACTACATGATAATAAAACTATACCACGACACTAAAAGCACGGTAACTGAATTATGATATTGCTGTAGATGTACGCTAACAATGGCACTATAGTACCGGACACCGGCATCTCTTGTACACCAATAACTCTCTGACTACATTATGACTTTGTTCTACCTTCACACTGACAGTACTTTGACTGAGTTATGTCATTAGTGTACGTAAATACTAACAGAAATGTTGACAATAATACGACATCACTGTCTCTGTACACTAATTAGCACATTTAGTGCATTATGTCATCACTATACCTACACAAGGATAATACTGTATCTTTGCACTTCCAGTACTTTGACTACATTATGAACTCACAATATATATACAAAAATACTTTAATGGTATAACTTGAAACTTCAGGGCCCCAATGAAAAATCTGTAAAAGGGACCAGAAAAAATATATGTCATTTGTAGTACTGGTCTACGCATATTGGGCAAAGGGACATCATGTGCCCTCCAGGGCTCGCATGCAAATGCAACCCTATAGTGACAACATTATGCCATTACTGTACAGCAATGTGGTTACATTAAAACGTCAATGTATCTGTACATTGACAGCAAATTGTTATTGAAACACTGTACCTCAATCATCTCTGAAAGACAAACCACTCCAGAGCACATACATAACTAAAGGTGTTTTCCTTGCATATTAAAGGGTAACTAAACTTTTGACATGTCATAGTGACATGTCAAAAGTTTTGAGCGGTGGTGGACCGAGACCACCACCAATGGCTAAAACGAAGTGGCAGAAGCACTTGGGTGAATGCTGTGCCACTTTTCTTCTGATCGGCTTTCCTCAGAAAGTGGTCGGCTGCAGCATAAAAGACATGCATTCTTATGACCAAAAACATGACAGACGGTAATGGCTGTTACAGTTGTCAAAGGGCCCATAAATGTACTATCTGTAATAGCTGCAGTCACAGACCGCCGCCTCCCCTTACCTATTGACGGCCGTGACCTCAGACCTTCCTCCTCTGGCTGTCGTCTCCTTCCCGGGAGACGTCAGCGCATCCGGCCGCTCTGTCCAGCTATGTCCACAAGGGGACGCGTGCTGGTTTCCGGCCTCAGAGAGCCAGCGCGCGCATATGTAATTGATTATTTCCCTGATCACCCTGGACTATAACAAGGGCTCCGCCCCTTTCACTCCTTGCCTAAGTGTTGTTGTAGTTTTCCCATGCTTGTATTGCAATGGTCCCTTAGTGTTATCCTGCTACCAGTGTTCCCATGCCCTGCTACCTGTATCCCGTGTTGTTTTTTTTCCCTGAGCCTGTCTAGTGTTTGAGTTGTGTTGCGCCACCTGCTGTTATACACCACGTCTGGTGTCATTTGCCACTCCTGGTATCATCCGCCACATCTGGCACAACCTGCCACGCCTGCTTCATATACACCACGTCTGGTATCATCTGCCATCCCTGGTATCATCCGCCACTTCTGGCGCAACGTGCCACGCCTGCTGGTATACACCACGTATGGTGTCATCTGTCACTCCAAGTACCATCCGCTACGTCTGGCGCAACCTACCCCATCTAGTCCCATCTGTGCCAGAGCCTCTGCCACCGTCTAGACTATCTTAGGTACTCTTGTGCTACAAGCTACTTGTATAGTAGACTTTGAATAGACTGTGACTTGGCCAGGTGCCTCTCCGCTACAGCGGAGGGGCCTAGTTGTTCCTAGTACCCCTAGATCGTGACACTATATTTTTAGACAATTACCAACTGGTTGGCTGGCAGCGGCATACACATACCATTGCAGAGGAGGAGCGCTGAAAAAAATCCAACATGAATGAGCATATTTTTAGCAGACATCTGATACAATTTTGATTAACTTCAACTTAATGTCTGAAGGCATAAATTAGAGTTTCACACATCAGAGAGTAAGCGGTTGGCACTACCTCGCACTGTGGGAATCCACTGTGGAAGACTATGCTGCTGGGATCTGTGGTTCTATCGCTGCTAATCGTTGGTGCTCTACGCATGTGACAAGTCAGATCCAAAGCATTCAATAAAACAAAGAAGAAAGATGCACGGCACTCACCCTTCCAAATTATGATATGCAACTTATTCCGTAAGGAGTCAGGTAACGGAGAGGAGACGGCTGTAGGCCGACTGTCATGCGCGGCCGACTGTCATGCGCTAGTCTCCTGTCTGTTACCTGCCTCCTTGCGGAATAAAAAATTGCAAATCATAATTTGGAAGTGCGAGTTCCGTGCATCTTCCTTCCTTGTTTTATTGAATAAATTAGAGTTGTTTACAGAAAAGTTCAAGCAAAAGTCAATGGAAAAGAAAAGTGTTAATAAGTTCTAAAATAAAGGTCAATGGTTGGACTCTGGATTGTTTTCCTGTGCTTAGCAACATAAAAACGTACTGCCTGGTGATTGAGAGTAAACTCTTAGGTGTCTGGGTCAGCACCCATGGGTGACAAGCTATATAAGGATACATGGATGGATATGTTATTATTGTGCAGGTCTCACATACTTGTTCCAGGATTATGGAGAATAATAAACATGCAGATTTTACCATAACTATATAACATTATGACTAATATAATAAAACTGAAGCTTCACTCCACATGTTGTATCCCATGAATAAATAATTTGAGACGCATTCATCAAACCTGTCTATTATGCATTGTTACAAACTGCATTTATCAGATTAAAATAGTCACTACTTGTTTCGATTAAGGGATAAATGGCAGATTGTCAGGTGACGATGTTGATTGCTGTCATTTTACACTTTGGCCTAATGGTTATAGCAACATGACTGCTCCGTGACCCCACTGGCATCTACGTGACCCCGCAAGTTGAATTTTCATTCAAGATGAAACCTGAAGGAATAGCAGGTTTTCCTAATGCTTTAGGAACATCATTCATTCACTGTAATGTTTCATTGTAATTTTGGCCCAGCTTAAAGAGGCTCTGTCACCACATTATAAGTGGCCTATATTGTACATAATGTGATCGGCGCTGTAATGTAGATTACAGCAGTGTTTTTTATTTAGAAAAACGATGATTTTTGACGGAGCTAGGACCTATATTAGCTTTATGCTAATGAGTTTCTTAATGGACAACTGGCCGTGTTTTACTTTTTGGCCAACTGGGCGTTGTGGAGAGAAGTGTATGACGCTGACCAATCAGTGACCAATCAGCGTCATACACTTCTCCCCATTCATTTACACAGCACATAGCGATATAGCTATATCGCTATGTGCAGCCGCATAAACACACTATAAAGTTACTCAAGTGTCCTGACAGTGAATATACATTACCTCCAGCCAGGACGTGATGTGTATTCAGAATCCTGACACTTCTGTAACGTTTCTGTGAGATCTACAGCAAGGCAAACGTAATCTCGTTTTAAATGACACGTTACGTTGTAATCTCGCGAGATTACGTTTGCCTTGCTGTAAATCTCACAGAAACGTTACAGAAGTGTCAGGATTCTGAATACACATCACATCATGGCTGAAATAATGTATATTCAATGTCAGGACACTGCAGTAATGTTACTGTGTGTTTATTTGGCTGCACATAGTGATGTAATAAGAACGCTATCTGCTGTGTAAATGAATGGGGAGAAGTGTATAACGCTGATTGGTCACTGATTAATCAGCGTCATACACTTCTCTCCACAACGCCCACTTGGTCAAAAAGTAAAACACGCCCAGTTGTCCATTAAGAAACTCATTAGCATAAAGCTAAAATAGGTCATAACTCCGTCAAAAATGATCGTTTTTCTAAATAAAAAACACTGTTGTAATCTACATTACAGCGCCGATCACATCATGTACAATATAGGCCACTTATAATGTGGTGACAGAGCCGCTTTAAAGGGGTTATCCGGAACTATTACAAATCTGCAGCTTGGCAGAGGATGGTATAAAATAATAAACTAGAAGATACTCACCAACTGAAGTGCCCCCACTCCGGAGCGGAGGCCCTGTCCCCTGCTGCTCGGGTCTTTGAAGCTCTTGCAGCCAATCATTGGCCTCAGCGGTCACGTGTCGTTCATGTCAGCATCACTGCTGAGGCCAGCGATTGGCTGCAGCAGCACTTTTTCATTATATATCTAAGCATTAAATGGTCTAACCTTGGGCTAAATTTGCTGGGACGCCCCCTCCTGGGAACCTTCGGTCTTGAAGGTTCTCTATTCCTAAACAATCCTTCTCACTGCAGAATGGTAAATTTCAATTTGTTTGGAGATGTCCTTATAACCCTTCCCAATTTGATGAGCAGCAAGAATTGCTTCTCTGAGGTTAGGGCTGATGTCCTTTCTTCTTGGCATAATGTTCCTTCTTCCATCTAACCTATACTTCTTGATAATCTACCAAATGTACAGTATGTTAGAAAGAAGAAGAGGATGGATGGGAGGGAGTATGAGTGCAGGATCAGACCACACAGGGTTTGTTTGTTGTCTGTTACCATGGAGACGTGGATTTCTGCATATCAGCTATATACAAAAAAAATTACAATGTAAATTAAGACTACTTGTAACGATTTTTCATTTTAGATGTATTTGACAAATAAAAAAAATTGTTTGCAAAGATGTAAATAACATTTAACCCTCATGCACACAACAGTGGGTATTTCGGCCAGCAATTCAGTGCCATATTGCGGTCTGTATAGTTCGGAGGTGCAGTCTATCGAAGCAAGTTTTCCCACAGAAGCTTTAAAAGCAAAGCTTCCAGGGGAAAGCCTGGCACAATATGACACCCAATGAAAAAATCTCTGTATATCCGTGTATTGTTTCAATGTTATCTGTCGGTATTGCCTCATTGAAAAACATGGTGGTCGTGTTCATGATATGTGTGATAGGGATCTAGAATATTTCATAAACATTTACATGTTGAAAAAAAGCAGAAAAAAAGTAATATTGTTTTAAACTCTTGATGTAATCAGCTAAATTGCCTAAACACTAGATGATCGCCATGTGAAGTCAATCCAGGCCATGGCATAACCATGTGTTCTGAAAAGAGAACATTGTGAGCTAATGAGGGCTGAAAAAAAACTGTCTGTTATTTAGTGCGGTCATAGCCTGCAAGCAAATCTGAATGTAAGCACAAGCAGTCATATCAGACATGCAGACAATGTTTACATAGTCTATTTAACATCCCAAATCTGCTTGTTACTGTCCCTCGTGATAATGTCATCTATCTACATCTGTTTTTTCTTAATTGATAGTAAATAAAGCTCAAAACTCTGAGTAAATAATTTTCAGCTGTATATCAGTGGATTAAGAGATGGACTTAAACAACAATTAAAAGACATACATTATATTCTAAGTAGGGTGTTCTCCAGCAGAAAGGATTTTCTATTAATTCTTTTACATTTAGGCCTCGTACACACTTACATCACCGTCTTCACGGCCGCTTTTGACGGGTCCGTGAACCCGTTTTAGCGGCCGTGTGATTTCCGTGTGCACTTCCGTATGCACACCGTGTTTCCGTTTCCGTGCGCCGAGCATGGTACTGTGAAGGATGATTTATTTGCTTATATTCTCTGTATGGAATTACATTGTGAATTATCAAGCAGGATGCCGAATTACTAAGATATGTATTATGTGAAAGTGATGATAATGTTTAAATGATTTAGTTTCGTGCAGCAGCCATCTTGTCTGGAGTTCCCATTTTGGTTTTATTGTAGTGAATAGGAAAGTCATTGTTCCTTTAATACAAGTAATGTTGATTTCGTATGTTTTATCTTTGACCTTGGTTCCCATGCGAAGATGGACAGGGAGGGAGATGGGAGGGTGGCAAGTATGCGTGAGGGAAGGTCTCCCCCATCTCCACGAGAATATTGTGTCCAAAAGATATAAGACACCTGCAAAAATGTAATGTGTGAAGAATTATAATGATGTATCTGGGATGTATTTTATTGTATGCTTTTTACTGAATAACAAATATTGTTATATTGTCTCTGATTGGTTTACCTCAAGCCGACACCCCTTCTGAATTTCAGTTTAACAGTTTGAGTTTGGTAATAAATCCTTCAGAGGAGCATTTTGAACATATCAGCGTGTCTGTGTGTTTTCTTCTCCTCTCTCGATATATATCGGTGAAATATCCTAATTAGGATACTGACTAATGGAGTCTGGCCTTGAGAGTCTTTTTGTACTCGTATAAATTTCAGTCTAATATATTTTGAGCGATATATTTTGAGCCATGTCGCCGCTGCAGCCAATCACAGGCTGTAGTGGCGGTCACGCACGTCAGGATGACGTCAGAAGGCCGGCCTCCAGGGATGACGCTTCATCCCACGTGACCGCCTCTGCAGCCAATCACAGGCTGCAGCGGAATCTGCAGCCAATCACAGGCTGCCGCGTCACAAAAGAAAGTCGGACTGGAGGAAGAAGAGGGACTCGACAACAACCGGGTACGTATGAAATGCTTTTTATTTTATTTTTAATCAGCAGCCTCTTTTCTCTATCAGTTATTGATAGAGACAAGTGGCTGCCGATTAGTGTAATATTTTTCTAATGTTTTTCTGCCCGCCCGGCGGTTGCTAGGCAACGGCTCCGTCACACACGGATGGCACACGGATGCCTTCCGTGTGCCTTCAGTTTTTTTGACGGTCCCATTGACTTGCATGGGCCTCACGGTCACGGATTCTCGGACCAAAGTAGGACATTCTCTACTTTGGATCGGAACGGAGCAACGGGACCGTCAAAAAAACAGAAATGTGCATGGCCCCATTGAAATTAATGGGTCAGTGTGCTAGCCATCAGAAAAACGGCTAGCACCCTGAAGGAAAAAACTGAAGTGGACATGGGGCCTTAGTAGTCAAGATAAATATTTTGTGAACTTACAACCAGATAATGAGAATAATGGAGTATGTACTGCAGAGCAGAAATCCAACAGGAAATCCAGCATTCTGTTTGTGCATGTTGAGGAAATGCATTACCTAGGATCTGTCACTAGTTTATTAACCCCTTCCCGCTGCAGCCACTTTTGACCTACATGATAGAACCTTATTTTTCAAATCTGACGTGTCACTTTATGTGGTAATAACATTGGAATGCTTTTACCTATCCAAGCGATTCTGAGATTGTTTTCTCGTGACACATTGGACTTTAAAGAGGCTCTGTCACCAGATTGTGCAACCCCTATCTGCTATTGCAGCAGATAGGTGCTGCAATGTAGATTACAGTAACGTTTTTATTTTTAAAAAACAAGCATTTTTGGCCAAGTTATGACCATTTTTGTAGTTATGCAAATGAGGCTTGCAAAAGTCCAAGTGGGTGTGTTTAAAAGTAAAAGTCCAAGTGGGCGTGTATTATGTGCGTACATCGGGGCGTGTTTACTACTTTTACTAGCTGGGCGTTCTGACCAGAAGTATCATCCACTTCTCTTCAGAACGCCCAGCTTCTGACAGTGCAGACACAGCCGTGTTCTCGAGAGATCACGCTGTGTCGTCACTCACAGGTCCTGCATCGTGTCAGACGAGCGAGGACACATCGGCACCAGAGGCTACAGTTGATTCTGCAGCAGCATCAGCGTTTGCAGGTAAGTAGCTACATCGACTTACCTGCAAATGCCGATGCTGCTGCAGAATCAACTGTAGCCTCTGGTGCCGATGTGTCCTCGCTCGTCTGACACGATGCAGGACCTGTGAGTGACGACACAGCGTGATCTCTCGAGAACACGGCTGTGTCTGCTCTGCCAGAAGCTGGGCGTTCTGAAGAGAAGTGGATGATACTTCTCGTCAGAACGCCCAGCTAGTAAAAGTAGTAAAAACGCCCCGATGTACGCACATAATACACGCCCACTTGGACTTTTACTTTTAAACACACCCACTTGGACTTTTGCAAGCCTCATTTGCATAACTCCAAAAATGGTCATAACTTGTCCAAAAATGCTCGTTTTTTAAAAATAAAAATGTTACTGTAATCTACATTGCAGCGCCTATCTGCTGCAATAGCAGATAGGGGTTGCAAAATCTGGTGACAGAGCCTCTTTAAGTTAGTTTAAAATTTGGTCAATACATTCAGTATTTAATTGTGAAAAACACCAAAATTTAGGGAAAATTTGTAAAAATTTGCATTTTTGTACATTTTAAATGTATCTGCTTGTAAGACAGATAGTAATACCACACAAAATAGTTTCTAGTTAACATTTCTCATATGTCTACTTTTGTCTAATTTTTTGAACATCCTTTTATTTTTCTAGGATGTTACAAGGCTTAGAACTTTAGCAGAAATTTCTTACATTTTCAAGAAAATTTCAAAAGCCTATTTTTACAGGGACCTGTTCATTTGTGCAGTGACTTTGATGGGCCCAAACAATACAAACCCCCATAAGTCACCCCATTTTAAAAACTGCACCCCTCAAAGTATTCTAATCAGTCTTTAGAAAGTTTCTTAACCCTTTAGGCGTTTCACAAGAATTAAAGCAACGTGGAAGTGAAATTTACAAAAGTAATTTTTTTTTGCAGTAATTCATATTTAATTATTTTTTCTTTGTAACACAGAAGGCTATACCAGAGAAATGCAACTCAATATTTATTGCCCAGATTCTGCAGTTTTTAGAAATATCTCACATGTGGTCCTAGTATGCTAATGGACTGAAGCACCGGCCTCAGAAGCAAAGTCGCACCTAGAGGATTTTGGAGCCTTCTTTTTATTAGAATATATTTTAGACACCATGTCAGGTTTGAAGAGGTCTTGTGATGCCAAAACAAAGGAAACACCCCAAAAAGACCACATTTTGGAAACTACACCCCACAAGGAATTAATCTAGAGATGTAGTGAGAATTTTGACCCCCACAGGTGTTTCATAGATTTTATTAACATTTGGATGTGAAAATGAAAAATGTAAATTTTTTCAAATAAGATGTAGTTTTAGCTAAAAAAAACAACAATGTCCACAAGGAATAAAGAAGAAAAAGCCACCTAACATTTGTAAAGCAACTTCTCTGAAATACGAAAATACCCCATATATGGGCATAAACTGCTGTTTGGGCACACGGCAGGGCTCAGAACTGAAGGAGCGCCATTTGTCTTTTGCTGGATTGATTTCTTAGCACCATGTCGCTTTTGCAAAGCCCTGAAGGTACCAGTTCAGTGGAAACTACCCAAAAGTAAATCCATTTAGGAAACTATACCCCTTGAAAAATTCATCTAGGGGTGTAGTAAGCATTTTAACTCCACAGGTGTTTCATAGATTTTATTAGAATTGGGCAGTGAAAATTAAAAAAATCCTTTTTCCTCAATAAGAAGTAGCTTTAGCTCCAAATTTTTCATATTCTCACCAAAATAAAGGCAAAAAACCCCCCCAACATTTGTAAAGCAACTTCTCTGGAGTATGGAAATACCCCATATGTGGTCATAAACGTCTGTTTGGTTTCACGGCAAGGTTGAGAAGAGAAGGAGCACCATTTGGCTTTTGGAGCACAGATTTTACTGGATTGATTTCTTGACACCATGTTGCTTTTGCAAAGCCCCTAAGGTACTAGTACATTGGAAACTATCCAAAAGGGACTCCATTTATGAAACTACACCCCTTGAAGAATTCATCTAGGGGTATAGTGAGCATTTTAACCCCACATGTGTTTCATGGATTTTATTAGAATTGGGAAGTGAAAATTAAAAAAAACCTTTTTCCTCAATAAGACGTAGCTTCAGCTCAAAATGTTTCATTTTCTCAACAAATAAAGGAAAAAAATAACCCCAACATTTGTAAAGCACTTTCTCCCGAGCACGGCAATACCCCATATGTGGTCATAAACTGCTGTTTGGGCACACACTAGGGCTCAGAAAGGAAGGAGCACCATTTGGCTTTTGGAGTGCAGATTTTGCTGGATTGGTTTCTGGGCACTATGTTGCATTTGCAAAGCCCCTGTGGGATCAAAACAGTGGAAACCCCCAGAAGTGACCCCATTTTGGAAACTACATCCCTCAAGGTATTCACCTAGGGGTGTAGTGGGCATGTTAACCACGCAGGTGTTTTGAAGAAATGAATGTGCACTCGATGTTGGTTTCGACCAGGCTCAGGAGTGAAAGAGTACCATGCGAAATTGAGGCCTAATTTGGTGATTTACAAAGTATTGGTTCATAATTGCAGAGGTTCTGATGTGAAATAATAAAAGAAACCCCTGAGAATTTACCCCACTTTGGAAACTACACCCCTCAAAGCATTTATTAAGGGGTGTAGTGAGAAGTTTTACACCACAGGTCTTTTCCATAAATGAATGGGCTGCGGATGGTGCAAAGTAAAAAATTACATTTTTCCCTTGATATGCCATTTCAGTGGCAAATATGTCATGCCCAGCTTGTGCCACTAGAGACACACACCCCAAAAATTGTTGAAAGGGTTCTTCCGGGTATAGTGATGCCATGTATGTGGATGTAAACTGCTGTTTGGGCCATTGTACGGATCAGAAGGGAGGGAGTGCCATTTAGCTTTTGGAGCGTGGATTTTGCTTGATAGTAGTTTTGTTTGGAGTCTTACTGGTATTTCAGTTCATAATGTGGGGGCATGTGTAATCTGGGCAAAGTACATTAGGGGCATAGTGAGGTGGTATAATAATGGGTTAAAAAAAGCAATAAAATAATCTATTGATATTTATTACACTGTGAAGCAATCCTTTCTGCACAGGACGGTGTCCACACTCCGCACCTTTGCAGTTTGGGGAATTTTGCTGGGAAAGTGTTGTCCTGGTATAATACGGGTGCCCTCGCTTCCAACAGATATGTTTGGGCCCTCCCCTTCCTGGTTCCCTCATTTTAGGGCCTTGATAAATCGCCTCTTGAAACAGAAATTTTCCCCTCGTGTCTGCACTACTGCATATTTTTATTTCCTGACTTATTGGAGCCTTAAAGAGGCTCTGTCACCAGATTTTCAAACCCCTATCTCCTATTGCAGGTGAGCGGCGCTGCAATGTAGATAACAGTAACGTTTGTTTTTTTTTTTTAAACGAGCATTTTTGACCAAGTTATGAGCATTTGTATATTTATGCAAATGAGCCTTTCTTAAGTACAACTGGGCGTGTTTAAAGTTATGTCCAAGTGGGCGTGTATTGTGTGTGTACACACAGCGTGTCCTCGCGAGATCACGCTGTGACGTCACTCACTTCCTCCCACAGGAGGAACGAGCGAGGACACGCTGTGTGTCTGTGAACTGCCAGAAGCTGGGTGATAACGAATAGAAGTGGATGATGCTGATTCGTCAGCATCATACACTTCCATTCACAACGCCCAGCTAGTAAAACAAGTAAAAACGCCCAGATGTACACACACAATACACGCCCACTTGGACATAACTTTAAACACGCCCAGTTGTACATAAGAAAGGCTCATTTGCATAAATATAAAAATGCTCATAACGTGGTCAAAAATGCTCGTTTTTGAAAAAAAAAAAACACGTTACTGTTATTTACATTGCAGCGCCGATCTGCTGCAATACGAGATAGGGGTTTGAAAATCTGGTGACAGAGCCTCTTTAACTCATTTTTTTTTTTATAAACGTAGTGGTATGAGGGCTGTTTTTTTGCGGGACGAGCTGTAGTTATTATTGGTGCCATTTTGGGGTACTGCGACTTTTTGATAACTTTTTATCCTATTGTTTGAGAAGCAAGGTGACTAAAAAGCTGCAATTCTGGCATAGTTTTTTTTTGTTTTTTTATACAGCGTTCACCACGCGTTATAAATTACATGTTAACTTTATTCTGCGGGCCAGTTTGATTCCAGCGATACCAAATTTATAGCACTTTTTTATGTGTTACAACTTTTTGCACAATAAACTTACTGTTGTAAAAAGCATCACCATGTTATGAGAGACATAACGTTTTAATTTTTTCGTCGACTAAACTTTATTGGGGCTTGTTTTTTGCAAGACGAGCTGTAGTATTTATAGGTACCATTTTTGATACATGCGACTTTTTGATCGCATTTTATTCAAATTTTTGTAGGGCAAGCTCACAAAAAACAGAAATTCTGTCATTTTTTTACGTTGTTTAAGCCGTTCACCGCGTGGAATTATTAACATAATATTTTTATAGATCAGGCCGTTAAGATCGCAGGGATACCAAATATGTATGTTTTTGTTTTTTTTCAATAAAAAAGGAAAAAGGGTGATTGTGTTTTATTTTATTACTTAAAACATTTATTTCAATTTTTACAAATTTTATTTTTACTTTTTTTACAATTGTTTTTAGTCCCACTAGGGGACTTGAAGGTCAAACTGTCTGTTTTTTTTCTAATACATTGCACTACCGTAATAGCACTACCGTAATAGCAGAGCAGGGAGGCCATTGTTAGGCCTCCTGTTGCCATAGCAGCAGTCGGCAGCCCAGCAATCGCATTGCAGGGCTGCCGATCTGCTACCAACCTATAAGATAGAGCGATCACTGCATCTAAGGGGTTAATTGCAGGAATCGGAGCTAGCTCCAGTTTCTGCCATTACAGGTGGATGTCAGCTGTGACATACAGCTGACATCCACCGCTGATGATGCCGACTCCGATCTTGCCGGCGGCTACGGAAGCCTTTTAGGCCCCGCCTGCCTGAACGGCTACCGTGCTAGGCAGACTGGGAGGCCAGTATTAGGCCTCCGGTTGCCATTGCAGCCATCGGCACCCCGGCAATTTCATTACTGGGGTGCCGATGAGCTGCAAACCCCTTAAATGCAGCGATCGCTTTTGACAGCTGTATTTAAGGGGTTAATGGCGGGGATTGAAAATAACTTTGGTCTCCGCCAATACCCCAGGGTGTCAGCTGTAACAATCAGCTGACTCCCAGGGATGATGACACAGACTCAGCTTCTGAGCCCGTGTCATCCATTTGTCGTATGGATACGGTAAAATGCGGGAAGCACCAGCTTTCCATGATGTATCCATACGACAAATGTCGGGAAGGGGTTAATGCCCAATCTCCTAACTAATCTGATAGGTGCGGTCATGTTGATAATTCCAGTGAAAATCCAAAAAACGTTTATTATTTTAAAAGTTATGTGCTTTTTTCTAAATATGCAAATGAGGCTATACTAGCGAAAGGGGTGGCCGGACCGTGTGCGCACACTAGGAGTCATATGGCCGCGAACAAGGGAAGACAGCAGATGCCGGCGACCTGGACGGAGAGCTGGTTGCTGTTTGTGTTGTCTGTATGACGCTGTCCAATCAGCGTCATCCTGGATGAGCGCTGAGGCGATGTGTTGAAGGCTGGGGCATTGCTAGGGTCTTAAAAGATCAGGGGCACAAGCCCTGAGACATATATTTACACCCCCCCAAAAAATTTTTTTACATACACATTAGAGATAGCATATCAATAAGACTAAGGCCCCTATAGCTACACCACTGTATAGAATTGGATGCATTGTCTCAGCAGACTTTATCACATAAGATAGGCTTAGATATAGTGGCTCAGCAGACGGTATCGCACATGATTAGGTTAGATACAGTGGCTCAGCAGACAGTATTATACATGATAGGCTTAGATATAGGGCCCAGCTCGGTGACATTGCGACTCCAGCGCTGGACCCAGGAAAGGTTAGTATAATAATTGCTTTACGTTTCTATGTGTTACTAATTTTTTTGTGTGTTTGTGCTTTTTTTGGGATGTTCAGTTGTTGGACTACTTCGGATTAGAGGACTACTTCGATGACAGTGTTTTTTTATTCTCAATAAAATGGTTAACGAGGGTTGTGTGTTTTTTTTTTAATTTCAATAAAATATTTTTCTACGTCCTTGAATTTTTTTAAACTTTATTACTACCACCTTAGTAATGGCCACTGGGTGATTGACAGCGTCCATTACTAAGGCGGAGCTTAATGTCAGCCAGTGAAAAGGCTAACACTAACCCCCATTATTACCCAGGTACCCACCGGCACCAGGGTTGCTGGAGAGAGCCGGGTACGATCCAGTACCAGACCATCTGTAGTAAGGGCCAAAAACAGTGGGCCATCCCAGCCTGCTCTTACCCTCCTCTTCGGCTCCGGACACAACGGACATCTTCCAGCATTGCGATTTTGTGCACAGCGCATAGTGATGAAAAGAAATCAGGACCTCTGCTGCGCTCCGGGACGAGGAGGGTAAGTATACTGTCAGTTACTATAGTAACAGGGGCCCGTGTAGTTTATTACATAGGCCCAGTTACTATAGTAAGTGTTTATAAATGTGGTGCGGGGGGCCGCTGGCCATCCTGGCTTCGGGGCCTGGTGACAATTGCGACCGCTGCAACCCCTATAGCTACGTCATTATGTGGCAGTCGCCTAGGGATCCGGGGCACCGGTTCAAAGGCTTGGGGCCCGAAAGCCTTGTGCTAGCGACGCCACTGGTTGAAGGAGCTGGAGCCAGAAGTGTAAACACAGTGTGATCTCGCGATTGAAGCTGTGCAGGGAAGAGGAGAAGCTGTATGACGCTAATTAGACAGCGTCATACAGACAAAAATGAAAAGAGAAAGAGCAGCATTACCGCCCGTTTGGCTAATATAGCTTAATTTGCATATTCAGAAAAAAGCACATAACTTTTAAAATAATAAACTTTCTTGTATAGAATTTTCACTGGAATTATTAACATGACAGCGCCTTTTAGACTAATTAGGAGATTGGGCATTAATAAAGTAGTAACAGATCCTCTTTAAAGGAAGGGTGTTGCGAAAAAAAAAAAAAAAAAATTCTATCAATTTGCTTTTACTGTTTTATTAAAAAATATATATTTATTTGTGTGTTTGTGTTTTACTTTTTTTTATTTTCTAACTTTTTCTTCTCTATGGGGGCTGCCATTTTTTTTTTTCATCTCTGTATGTGTCGATTAATGACACATACAGACATGGAATACGGCACATACAGCTCCATAGAGAATGCGAACGGGAGCCGTTCCATTCACTATGCTGTACGCCGTCTGTGTGGGAACGGCGCATGCGCCACTCCCACACAGTCCAAATGGAAGGTCTTCGGCCGAGCGACATCCGGCGCCATTTTCTTGTGGACCGGAAGCCGCGGCCCGACAGTAAGGTTACTACTTCCGGTCGCGGCTTCCGGACATGTGTTCTGAAGCAAGCACTAGGAGCGGAGGGAGCAGACGGAGCGGACGGACGGACAGGAGGGAGCGGCGGCAGCAGGAGCAGGTAAGTTATGTCTGTGTTTGTTCGTGTTTTACTGTGTGTTTACTATTGTATGTAAGCCTACTACACTGTGTGTTCGCTCAAAAAATGGCGACACACAGTGTAGGAGGTTTGAACATTCAATTCCCTCCTTTCTCCTGGCACTAGCCAGGATAAAGGAGGGGGGATTGTTTGAGGACGCTAGAGCGAGTGTGTATTCTCAAATTTTGCAGCATAAAGCAATGTGGTTGCTTTACCACATGTCAATGCTGCAATTTTGGGAATTGCTCTCTCTAGTGACCAGCACAGGGAAATGTTATAAATTAGAATCTAATTTATAATATTTCCTGACTCGTGAAAAAATGAAAAAAATTAGAACACTGTTTAATCATTTATACACTAACTGTTTAACTAAAAAAAAAAAAAAATTCTAGCGACACATTCCCTTTAAAGAGATTTTAAAGTGGTTGTCCAGGCTGGGGGCTGTTTTTCATACTGATGACCTATCCACAGTTTAGTTCATCAGTATATGATCTGTGGGGGTCTAGACGCTATGCAGTGGTCAGTGCTGGAAGCAGATGGCTCCAGTCTCTGTACAGTAGCCATGTTGCAGTACTGCAGCTCTGCTCCTATTCAAGTGAAATGGAGCAGAGCTGCAGTAACCATGCACGGCCACTATACCCAGAGAAAGAACCCAACTGGGTCAGACAATTCGCCAGTGGGAACCTCTTTTCCCACAACTCAGTTTTGGTCTTGGTATTTTGCTGGCGCCTGGGCTGCCATCCAATGTGGTTCTCTGGGGATTAATTCTATGGATAACTTTGTAGGAACCAAGGCAAAACAATTCACTGGAGCAAGTGGTTGCCAGGGGCAATGGGACCAAACGTAATCGTCTAGTCTTGTCGTCAACGCTAGTCAATTTAGAATAGTAATTGAGCCAGCAGAGAATGGGAATGATCATCCAGAGCAGTACAGAATTGTAAGACAGGACCAAATCAAGTTACTAGACAGAAAATCAGCAATAGTCTGGCAAACCAAGTACCAGAGATCTAGGCAGGAAAACTGTCCAAAACAATCTGGGTCAGAAATCACAGGTCAAAACTAACACTAGAAGTAGGAATAGCCCTCTACAACTGCATTTTGAATAGAAGAGCGAGCCAAACGTACTCGACATGCGCTGTCCAACATTTCAACGTCCCAATCTCAGCGCAAAACACGGAAATTGTTGGCGCTGCCTAGGCCGATAGGGCAACGGTGCGTTACCTTCTTCTGTACAGTTGTTAAAAATTGTGTCCAGTCATTTTTCAGTGATATTTGTTTCTGTAAAATCTAGGGGGGAGCCAGGGATGAATTTTCCATTAAGCACATGAGGTCTTTGACCATGTGCGGTCTGTGGGAAATTGAACCTTGTCCTCAAGGAATGGATTGTTTCTCACAGTCCAAGGGGCCCTTGATCATAGTGGGTAAACCAATTTTCTACAATGCTACTGACAAAGGCCAAAAGCTACATACTCTGCAGCGTCTCAGATATTCATCTCAGAAAATGTAACATGACAAACAATAAATAATGTATACTGGTAAGAAAAACAGGAAATGTATTATTACACCCAGAAATGTGTCTTGTGACAAATAACAGCTATGTGCCCAGAAGTACATCATGTTGTATGCCCAGACAGTAATATCCTAATTATACCTTTTATTGTTTTCTAATTAAGTTGCACAAATAACTGTATCTGTATTGCCAGAAAGGTGCCCATTGGTGTGCCCTGTGGCATGTACTTATTATCCCGATTGTGCATAGATTTTGGCAGAGCCAACTGGCTGATATGTAGTTTGTGCATGCCAGTGGTCAGCAACCTGTGGCACCAGTTCCACAGCAGGCATGTGTATTATGGTCTGCTGGCACACTTCCCTCTCCCGGTGTCCAGCGCCGTTTTGTGCTTGGTCGCGCTATACACAGGGTGAGAGAGTGGCGCTTCATTATGCGCTTGGTGGCGCTGATCACCAACAGAGAGAGCAGGGCTTCATTGTGTTTGTCTCTGCTGACGTGGAGCACACACAATGCAACACTGCTGTCTATCTCCTCGTGATCTGCGCCGGCAGGTGCATAATGAAGCGCTGCTCTCTCCAGGTGATAAGCGCCACAAGGTGAAGTTCAGTAATCACTCTGTAAAAAAAAAATTATTAAATGTTGGTAGCTCTCTCTCCTATGTGCACCCTCCAAATCTGGTGTTCAGTAGCCGCTCTCTCTCCTGCGTGCAGTTCCCCCCAGCTGGTGTTCAGTAGCCCAGTATGCACCACCGATCGATCGTTTTTGCAAAGAAAGTCAGGGACAAGGGTTACACTGAAATGTCAAATTAATTAACTGATTAATTGGTTTATTTCACATATGTGGTAACAGTTTGTCTTATATGACTTTCATGTTTGCATGGCACACTGAGTACTTCATCATTGATTTTTACTTTTTTCGGCACACAATACAAAAAAGGTTGCCTATTTCTGATGTAAGCTATACCCACTTATAACTAGGAGTTTGTTGAAGTTGTCTGCAAAAAAAAAAGACACATTTCAAAAAATACCTAAATGGTTAAAGGTGCTACAAATATTGTATACTGGAAAAGTTGATTGGTATTATCCTGCCTTACTGGCAAAGACATTGATATAAAAATGAATTCCTGTGAGTTATAAGCTTGGCTGACATCCAATCATGTGAAGCTGGCTCAGCCAGATGTTGCCTCTAGGAATATAGCTTAGTTTTGCAGCCAGGGGGCAGTCTAAAATCCATGTAGAGAATATATACAGAATCATATATCCATATCATTATGAAAAGCCAAGAAGAGGGCCTTACTTTTATTATGATTTAGTTACGTATTAAAACTCAGGGTTCTAAAATTGCAGTTTATTACTGGCACTGCCAGCATTTTCTGTAAGAATGAGAAGAATAAGATCTATACGCTGAGATTTTTAAAAGTCATCAAGCTCTTCTGATCCATGTAAGTCCTCTTCATATTACACCTACATGGCATGATGTTCATGCATTCATAAAAAGCAGGCTGTGCATGTCTGCCTCCACAGTGGACTGATGACATTACCATCACATCAGTACACGTGACATTCAAGCACACATATAAAATGGGCGAAAGCAGTACGAAGCCACAGTGAGGCCATACGACCTTATTTTAACCTTGGTTTGCGACATTACAAACAAGACATGAGTAATTCTGAAATGACGTCACCCATGCAGCTGGAAGACCCTGCGGCTGTAAAGCATATTTTATACAGGCTTGATGGTGAGCAACGTGTCCGTGCAAAGAAAGTGAGTAATACAAATACATATTGGCAGCAACATGGTCACACTATACAACTGCAAATGAAGAAATAAAAAGCTACTCATATAACGCATACGAGCAGTCTGACTCAAACAAAAGCTATTCCACATCGCCCTTGATGCAAACCAGAGGAATGACCTAAAGTTTAGCGCATCTCTTCATGTAAGGACAGGTCTCAGTGTGAGGATCCACAAAAAGCGAACATTTTTGATATTGTATGCCAGGCTCCTTGCATATTTTGCAAACTTTAGAATTATGTACTGTGTTCAATGAGGCCACGAAAATAAGTAAGAAGATTAGACTGTAAAATAACGTAGGTCTGAACTGCTTTGTTTATGAGATACCTTATATTTTGACCCAGGGGCATAACTAGAATTGATAGGGCCCACAGTGAAGTTAGGAATGGAACCCTCACCTTTTTGACTGTACACTAAACAATAATAATAACACAGAACAGTATAACTGCTTTTACTTGAGCAGCAAACAAAGGGTGCATGGCAGTGTCATATATCAGATCAGATTCTGTAAAAGACAGCCTGCGTAGTAGGTCTAGACATACAAAGTCACAAAATAAACATCTGAGTGGGCCCTCTCTGTCTCTGTTATGCCTATGTAATGGCCGGAAGGAGGTGAAGGGAAAGTGAGCCCTAATCTACCCACCGCCCTGTCCCTGCCTACTTGCAACGACTCGCCCTAGGCGACGAGGTACAACTGGGCGGCGGTCCCTACGCTGTCTAAGTGCACAGGAAAACAAACAGGGAACATGCAAGGGAAGGGGCAGTAGCCACGGAACGCCACGAGGAAACGGAGCGGCGAACGGACAGTCAGGACCAGGACGAAGTGAGTACACCCAAGCGGGCAAGGAGACAGAAGCAAGCCAGGGGCAAAGCAAAGCAGGTCAAGCAGAACTGCAGCAAGGCAGAAGCACGGCAGAAGCAGGCTGGAGCAAGCAGCAGTGGGGCCAGGAATCCAAAAGAATTACAAGCACTGAGGGAGAGAACAGGGCAGGTAATAAAGGACAGGGGGCGGAGCTAACTCCGACAGACCAGGCCGCGATAGGCTCTCCCACTCCTGAGCCTGCCACCCTGGTTGGTGGGAGATGGTGTCAGTCGAACAGGTCTGGCCTCAGGTGTGGATTGATTAATCCCAGGAGTATACCTAGATGAAGTACCTGGCAGATCCCTAACAGTACTCCCCCTTTTATGAGGGGCCACCGGACCCTTACTAAGGGGACCCGGTTTAGTGGGGAAGAGAAGGTGGAACCTCCTGATCAATACCCCAGCGTGAACATCACGGGCAGGTACCCAAGTCCTCTCCTCCGGCCCGTATCCTCTCCAATGGACCAGGTACTGGAGGGAGCCCTGGACCATCCTACTGTCCATAATCTTGGCCACCTCGAATTCCACCCCCTCAGGGGTGAGAACGGGAACAGGAGGTATCCTCGAGGGGGACCAGGACGGGGAGCAGCGTTTAAGGAGGGAGGCATGGAAGACGTCATGTATGCGAAATGATGGGGGGAGCTCCAGACGGAAGGATACAGGGTTGAGGACTTCAATGATCTTATAAGGTCCAATAAATCGGGGAGCAAACTTCCTGGACGGGACCTTAAGGCGCAAGTTCCTGGACGACAACCAGACCAAATCCCCGACGACAAACCGGGGGTTAGCAGAACGTCTACTATCCGCCTGAATCTTTTGTGCGCTCTGGGACGCCTCTAGGTTCTTCTGAACCTGGGCCCAGACGGTGCACAGTTCCCGATGAACATCCTCTACCTCAGGATTATTGGAACAACCAGGGGAGACGGAGGAGAATCTTGGGTTAAACCCGAAATTACAGAAAAACGGGGAGACCCCTGACGAGTTACTGACCCGGTTATTCAAGGAAAATTCAGCAAGGGGAAGGAATGAGACCCAATCGAATTGACAGTCAGAGATGAAACACCTTAAATATTGTTCCAGGGATTGGTTGGTCCTTTCCGTTTGGCCATTAGTTTCGGGATGGAAGGCGGAGGAGAAGGACAGATCAATCTCCAACTTTTTACAAAAAGCTCTCCAAAATAAGGAAACAAATTGTACCCCTCTGTCAGAAACGATATTGACTGGGGCCCCATGGAGACGCAGGATGTGTTTCACAAACAAAGAAGCTAACGTCTTGGCGTTAGGTAGCTTCTTAAGGGGCACAAAGTGGCACATCTTGCTGAAGCGGTCGACTACCACCCACACCACCGACTTGCCCTGAGATGGAGGCAAATCGGTGATAAAATCCATGGAGATATGGGTCCAAGGTCTCTGGGGAATGGGCAAGGAACGTAGTAGGCCCGCAGGTCGGGACCTAGGGGTTTTGGACCTAGCGCAAACCTCACAAGCGGCGACGTAAGCCCTAACGTCTTTAGGCAACCCAGGCCACCAATAGTTTCTGGTAATGAGGTGTTTGGTGCCCAAGATGCCAGGATGACCAGATAGAGCGGAGTCATGGTTTTCCCTGAGTACCCTCAGCCGGTATTGCAGGGGAACAAACAGTTTGTCCCCAGGGACGTTCCCGGGAGCTGCACCCTGATCAGCCGCGATATCAGAAGCTAAATCAGAATCCGTGGCAGAGACGATTATACCAGGGGGTAAAATACAAGCAGGATCCTTCTCAGAAGGAGGATTGGCCATGAAACTACGTGACAGAGCATCAGCCTTAATATTCTTGGACCCAGCCCTATAGGTAACCAAGAAATTAAATCTGGTAAAGAATAGTGCCCACCGAGCTTGTCTAGGATTAAGCCTCCGGGCCGATTCTAGGAAAACCAGATTCTTGTGATCCGTAAGGACCGTTACCTGGTGTCTGGCCCCCTCCAGGAAGTGCCGCCACTCCTCAAAAGCCCATTTAATGGCTAGAAGTTCGCGGTTGCCAATATCATAGTTACTCTCCGTGGGCGAAAACTTCCTAGAGAAGTAAGCACAGGGGCGGAGATGGGTGAGGGAGCTGGTACCCTGGGACAAGACGGCCCCCACTCCCACCTCGGAAGCGTCAACCTCCACAATAAATGGCTCCTCTTGGTTGGGCTGAATCAGCACGGGGGCCGAGATAAAGCACTTCTTGAGGGTCTCAAAGGCCTGGACGGCCTCAGGGGGCCAATGGAGGACATCAGCACCCTTGCGGGTAAGGTCCGTAAGAGGCTTAGCGACGACCGAGAAGTTGGCAATAAATCTCCTGTAATAGTTGGCGAACCCTAAAAAACACTGTAACGCCTTAAGGGAGGCAGGTTGGACCCATTCCGCCACAGCCTGAACCTTGGCAGGGTCCATGCGGAATTCATGAGGAGTGAGGATTTGCCCTAAAAATGGTATCTCCTGTACCCCAAAGACACATTTTTCAGTCTTAGCAAACAGATTATTCTCCCGAAGGACCTGGAGCACCTTCCTGACATGCTCCACGTGGGAGGACCAGTCCTTGGAAAACACCAGTATGTCATCAAGGTACACAACAAGAAAATTACCCAGGTACTCTCTCAGGATTCCATTAATAAAATTCTGGAAGACAGCAGGGGCATTACACAACCCAAAGGGCATGACCAGGTATTCGAAATGACCCTCGGGTGTGTTAAACGCAGTTTTCCACTCATTCCCCTCTTTGATGCGGATAAGGTTATATGCCCCCCGTAGATCGAACTTAGAAAACCATTGGGCTCCCTGAACCTGATTAAAAAGATCCGGAATCAAAGGAAGTGGGTACTGGTTCCTTACGGTGACCTTATTCAGGTTACGATAATCAATGCACGGCCTAAGACCACTATCCTTCTTCCCCACGAAGAAGAAGCCAGCACCTACAGGAGAAGTCGAGGGGCGAATGAAACCCTTGGCCAGGCATTCTTGGATATATTCCCTCATAGCTTTACGTTCAGGACATGAAAGATTAAATATCCTCCCCTTAGGAAGCTTGGCACCAGGCACCAAATCGATAGCGCAATCGTAATCTCTATGGGGGGGCAACACCTCGGAGGCCTCCTTAGAAAACACATCGGCGAAGTCCTGAACAAACTCAGGAAGCGTGTTTACTTCCTCCCGGGGAGAAATAGAGTTAACAGAAAGACATGACATAAGACATTCATTACCCCATTTGGTGAGATCCCCAGTATTCCAATCAAACGTGGGATTATGCAACTGCAACCAGGGAAGGCCTAAAACCAGATCAGACGATAATCCCTGCATCACCAGTACAGAGCACTGCTCCAAATGCATGGAGCCAACAAGGAGTTCAAAAACAGGAGTATGCTGAGTAAAATAACCATTAGCAAGGGGAGTTGAGTCGATTCCTACTACAGGGATGGGATAAGGTAAATCAATACAAGGCATCTTTAGAGACATAGCAAATTCCGCAGACATGATATTAGCAGATGACCCTGAATCCACAAAAGCACTGCCCGTGGCAGCCCGGCCAGCAAACGAGACCTGAAAGGGAAGCAAAATTTTATTGCGTTTCACATTAACGGGAAATACCTGTGCGCCCAAGTGACCTCCCCGATGATCACTTAGGCGCGGAAGTTTTCCGGCTTCTTATTCTTGCGCCTGGGACAGGTGTTCAGTAGATGCTTGTCGTCCCCACAGTAGAAGCAGAGACCATTCATTCTGCGAAACTCCCTACGTTGTCGAGGGGACATGGAGGCCCCGAGTTGCATAGGTACCTCCGAGTCCTCCGTGGAGGGGCGAGGAGACGGGACCTCGGGGGGGATCGCAGAAAAGTCAGAGGGGAGCACACTGAAGCGTTCTAGCTGACGTTCCCTGAGACGTCGGTCAAGTCGTACTGCTAGGGCCATAACCTGGTCAAGGGAGTCAGACGAGGGGTAGCTAACCAGCAGATCCTTCAGGGCGTCAGATAATCCTAACCTAAACTGGCACCTTAGGGCCGGATCGTTCCACTGAGAAGCTACGCACCACTTCCTAAAATCAGAACAGTATTCCTCAACCGGTCTCCTACCCTGACGTAAGGTCACCAGCTGACTCTCGGCTAAGGCAGTCCTGTCAGTCTCGTCGTAAATGAGTCCGAGGGCAGAGAAAAAACGATCAACAGAGGAAAGTTCAGGGGCGTCAGGAGCCAAGGAGAAGGCCCACTCTTGGGGCCCTTCCTGGAGTCGGGATATGATGATACCCACCCGCTGGTTCTCGGAACCTGAGGAGTGGGGCATTAGGCGGAAATACAGTCTGCAACTCTCCCGGAAGGAGAGAAACGTCTTACGGTCCCCTGAGAACCGGTCAGGTAACTTGAGGTCGGGTTCTAGAGGTGAGGTGAGGGGTACTACTAAAGCAGCGTCACCCTGATTGACCCTTTGGGCCAGGGCCTGGACCTGTAGGGAGAGGCCCTGCATCTGCTGGGCCAGGGTCTCAAGGGGGTCCATGATAGCGTCAGCGTAGGAGAAATGGTAGACTAGGTAAGGGCTTGTAATTGTGTAATGGCCGGAAGGAGGTGAAGGGAAAGTGAGCCCTAATCTACCCACCGCCCTGTCCCTGCCTACTTGCAACGACTCGCCCTAGGCGACGAGGTACAACTGGGCGGCGGTCCCTACGCTGTCTAAGTGCACAGGAAAACAAACAGGGAACATGCAAGGGAAGGGGCAGTAGCCACGGAACGCCACGAGGAAACGGAGCGGCGAACGGACAGTCAGGACCAGGACGAAGTGAGTACACCCAAGCGGGCAAGGAGACAGAAGCAAGCCAGGGGCAAAGCAAAGCAGGTCAAGCAGAACTGCAGCAAGGCAGAAGCACGGCAGAAGCAGGCTGGAGCAAGCAGCAGTGGGGCCAGGAATCCAAAAGAATTACAAGCACTGAGGGAGAGAACAGGGCAGGTAATAAAGGACAGGGGGCGGAGCTAACTCCGACAGACCAGGCCGCGATAGGCTCTCCCACTCCTGAGCCTGCCACCCTGGTTGGTGGGAGATGGTGTCAGTCGAACAGGTCTGGCCTCAGGTGTGGATTGATTAATCCCAGGAGTATACCTAGATGAAGTACCTGGCAGATCCCTAACAGCCTATGTTTTGATATAAAACTATACACCCCACTATTTATTTTCCACAATATTCCTTTATACATGTATTAAATTACTCCAAAAAGCACTTATATGATATGTATTATATTTTTATTGTTTACAATTCACTAAATATAATTAGCGTTGTTGTTCTTGTCCCTTGGTGTTATCCTGCTCCCAGTGTTCCCGTGCCCTGCTACGTGTATCCTGTATACAGTGCTGTGTTTTGTTCCTGAGCCTGTCTAGTGATGGAGTCTTGTTGTGCCGCCTGCTGTCATATGCCACGTCTGGTGTCATCTTCCCCCGCCACACATGCTGTTATACGCCACGTCTGATGTCATCTGCCATTTCTAGTATCAATCGCCACATCTGGTGCATCCTGCCACATCTAGCCCCATCCGTGCCAGAGCCTCTGCCACTGTCTGGACTCTCTCAGGTACTCTTGTGCTACGAACTCTTTGAATAGACTTTGCATAGACTGTGACTTGGCCAGCGGCCTCTCCGCTATGGCGGAGCGGCCTAGTGGGTCCACATACCCCTAGATCGTGACAGTTAGGAATGGCCAAATGAACAGTTTGGTACATTCTTGAAAAAAAAGGCCTGGACGTCCACGGAAGACAGCAGTGGTGGATGATCTAAGAATCCTTTCCATGGTGAAGAAAAACCCCTTCACAACATCTACCCAAGTGAAGAACACTCTCCTGAAAGGTGTATCAGTATCGAAGTCTACCATAAAAAGAAGACTTCATGAGAGCAAATACAGAGGGTTCACCACAAGGTGCAAACCATTCAGGGCCGGCATCAGTACCCGGCAAACCCAGGCAAGTGCCGGGGCCCACTACCCTTGGGAGGGCCCACTCGGCCGTCGGGTGCTGACGCTGCATATATGGAGAGTGATGTCAGGAGGAGAGAAGGAGTCCCAGGCAGAGCGCTAGCGGCTCTGCTCCGGGACTCCATCTCTGGGGAAGCCCCTGACATATATGGACAGTGATGTTAGGAGGAGAGGAGTCCCAGGCAGAGCGCTAGCGGCTCTATTCTGGGACTCTGTCTCTGGAGAAGTCCCCCAGAGCCTTTACTAGCGCTCTGCCCGGGACTTCAGCTCTGCTCCGGACATCACTATTCATATATGGACAGTAATGTCAGCAGCAGAGCAGGAGTCCCAGGCAGAGTGCTGGTAGTGCTCTGCCCGGGACTATGGCTCTGAAGTTGACACTGACAACACTGTCCATATATGAACAGTGATGTCAGGGGCTTCTCCTGAAGAGGAATCCACAGCCAGAGCGTCGGCAATGCTCTGGCTGGGGATTCCACTCCTAGAGGGAACCCCAAAGGTGATACAGGGAGGGGGGCTGTGTGGCATTACCAGGGAGGGTGGGCTGTGTGGCACTACCTGTGTGGGTGGCTGGCTGTGTGGCACTACCTGGGAGGGGGGGTTGTGTGGCACTACCTGGGAGGAGGGGGCTGTGTGGCACTACCTGGGAGTGGGGGGGCTGTGTGGCACTACCTGGGAGGGGGGGCTGTGTGGCACTAGCTGGGAGGTGGGGGTTGTGTGGCACTCCCTGGGAGGGGGGCTGTGTGGCACTACCTGGGAGAGGGGCTGTGTGGCACTACCTGGGAGGGGGGCTGTTTGGCACTACCAGGGAGGGGGGGCTGTGTGGCACTATCAGTAAGGGGGGCTGTGTGGCACTACATGGGGGGCTGCGTGGCACTACATGGGGGGCTGCGTGGCACTACCTGGGAGGGGGGCTGTGTGGCACTATATACAGAGGGCACTAAATTTATGGGCGTACAAACTGGGGGCCTAACGCCTATATGGGGGCACAAAGTGACATTTCCTGCCATTTTACTGCCGCCGTGACTTCCCCTGCAAAGGAGCCTACTAAGTCTGTGTCACCCAAGGTCCCACATACACCTGCAGCCGGCCCTGAAACCATTAATCAGCCTCAAAAATAGAAAGTCCAGATTAGACAAACAACATCTAATGAAGCCCAGTTATGGAACAGCATTCTTTGGACAGATGAAACTAAGATCAACCTGTACCAGAATGATGGGAGGCAGAAAGTATGGAGAAGGCTTGGAATGGCTCATGATCCAAAGCACATCACATCCTCTGTAAAGCATGGTGGAGGCAGTGTGATGGCATGGGCATGCATGGCTGCCAAAGGCACTGGGTCACTAGTGTTTATTGATGATGTGACTGAAGACAGAAGCAGCCGGATGAATTCTGAAGTGTTCAGGGATATACTTTCTGCTCAGATTCAAATGCAGCAAGGTTCATTGGACGTCGCTTCACAGTACAGATGGACAATGACCCAAAACATACTGCGAAAGCAACCCAGGAGTTTTTTTTAAGGCAAAGTGGAATATTCTGCAATGGCCAAGTCAGCCAGATTTCAACCTGATCAAGCTGCATTTCACTTAGAGCAGAAAGACCCACAAACAAGCAACAACTGAAGACGCTGCAGTAAAGACCTGGCAAAGCATCACAAAGGAGGAAACCCAGCGTTTGGTGATGTCCATGGGTTCCAGACTTCAGGCAGTCATTGCCTGCAAAGTATTCTCTACAAAGTATTAAAAAAAAACATTTTATTTATGGTAATATTAATTTGTCCAATTACATTTGAGCCCCTGAAATGAGGAGGCTGTGTAGAAAAATGGTTGCAATTTCTAAACGTTTCACAGGATATATTTGTTCAACCCCTTGAATGAAACCTGAAAGTCTACACTTCAATTGCATCTCAGTTGTTTTATTTAAAATCCAATGTGGTGGCATGCAGAGCCCAAATCATGAAGATTGTGTCATTGTCCAAATAATTCTGGACCTAACTGTATATATATATATATTTTTTTTTTTTCACTGACAAAATGTCTAAGACCCTGTTCACATATCATTTGTGACATATATTTAGCGTGTTCGCCAATAAAGCTTCCGGTATTCGTCACAGCCTACGTTTAATGTATACATTGGGAGCTTTTCCTGGCGTGTATGTTAGACATATGACAAAAACGTGATGAGAATGTGGCCTAAAATGGATGAAAAAAATTATACTTTGCACCACAAAATTGAAATGAAGTAGGTCACAAGGCAAACATATACTATTATGCGGGTTTAGCAACCACACAACTGTCCTGAGGTGCAGACTGAGGGGCAGATATGTTATACCACTCACATACCTCCCGACTTTTAAGTATTACAAAGATGGACAACCAATGTGGCGCGCGCAATTTTTTTCTTTAAAGCCACGCCTCTAATCCCACCCAATCCCCGCACATACAGTATCATGCTCCAATAGTTCCTCCAACACAATATAATACAAAATAGCTGCCCACACACAGTATAATGCCCCCATAACTGCCACCATACACTATAATGCCCCCATAGCTGCCACCATACAGTATAATGCTCCCATAGATGCCACCATACAGTATACTGCCACATAGATGCACCCATACAGTATAAAGCCAACACAGATGCTCCCATACAGTATAATGCCCACACAGATGCCCCATTGTCCATGTAGATAGTGCCACACCCCCCTAGAAGATAATGCCACCCCCCTGTAGTTAGCGCCATTGGGACTCCTTCTAGGAGCGGAATCCCCAGCCAGAGCATAGAGGGAAGACCTGATGTCACTGTCCATATATGGACAGTGACGTCCGTAGCTACTCCTTGAGCAGAATCGACGTTGCCGAATCTGGCCAGGGATTCCGCTCCAGGAGGAGCCCCTGACATCAATTTAATCGACAACGGGGATTCCGCTCAAGGAGTAGCCACTGACTTCACGGTCCATATATGGACAGTGACGTCAAGGGCTTCCCCGAGCACAACACCTAAAGTAGTGCTGTGCCCGGGGAGTGCTCGGCGAGCGGAGGAACTCCCTCTGCTCTGAACTTCTTCTGAAGCAGGGAGCTGATGGTTCCCTGCTTCAGAATTGGGTTCAAATGTATCTGTGTCCGAGTACGTTGTCATGATCTAGGGGTATGTGGACCCACTAGGCCACTCCGCCGTAGCGGAGTGGTAGCTGGCCAAGCCACAGCCTATACAACGTCTATGCAAAGTTCATAGTACAAGGGTACCTGAGAGAGTCCAGACAGTAGCAGGGGCTTTGGCAATAGATGGAACTTGAAGTGGCAGGTGGCGCCGGACGTGGCGAATGATACAAGGAGTGTCAGATGACACCAGACGTGGTGTGTGACAGCAGACATGGCAGGTGACACAAGACATGGTGTATAACAGCAGGCGTAGCAGATGACACCAGATGTGGTGTATAACAGCAGGCATAGCAGATGACACCAGACATGGTGTATAACAGTAGGCATAGCAGATAACACAACACGACTCCAACACTAGAAAAGTTTCAGGAACAAACACTGCATGGGATACAGGTAGCAGGGCACGGGAACACTGGGAGCAGGATACAACTAAGGGACCATTTGCAATACAAACATGGGTAGACAACAACAACGCTCAGGCAAGGAGTGGAAGGGGTGGAGCCCTTTTTATAGTCCAGGGTGATCAGGGATAGATATGGGCCATGTATCTAAGAAGACCATGTGGTAGGCTTAGATGCAGGGTCCATGTGTGACACGGTCTGTTAGACCCTGTGTCACGTAGGGTTCGTGGACCCACTTGGCGTACCGCCTTGGCGGTATGGCAGCTGGCCAACAGGGTGCAGGTTAAAGTCTATAGTTCGTATAGGGTACCAGTGGCAGCTCGGACAATAGCAAGGCAGGCTCGGCTGGGACTAGGCAGCAAGCAGACGTCAGGCGTGGTGAAGCAGGACAGGCGTGGTATACAGCACAGCACGACTCTGGCTCAGCACGGCACACGGCCAGGATAGCACGGAATACAGGAACAGGAACAAGAACACACTAGGAGACCATTGCATAGACAAACTTGGGGTACGACAACAACGCTCAGCCACAGAAGCAAGGGGCTGAACCCCTATTATAGTCCAGGGCACTCATGGGCAAATACTACTTAAAGTCTGGTGCGCGCGCGTCCCCTTTAAGAGCGGGTACGAGCTTGCGTGATCCGGCCGAGGTGAGTGGAAGTGAGCGCTGGCTTCTCCTGAGGAGGAGACTGGGGCTAACGCTTGCCGACCCATGGCTGCGGCCGTCAGGGGGAGAGTGAACCTGATGGCCCGCAGCCACGGACATGACACCCTGTATCTAAGCTTACCACAAGGCAGGCTTAGATACAGCACCCCAGCAGACCGTAACGTTACACTTACCCTCCTCTTCGGTTCCGGATGCAGCGGATATCCCAACACCATCTAGCGTTGTGACGTCATACGCCGTGCACAGCGTACTGATGTCATGACGTGAGAAGACATCAGGACTTCTTCTGCGCTCGGGAATGTAGATGGGTAAGTATGTGTCGTTACTATAGTAACAGGGGCCCGAGTATTTGATTACATAGGCCCCAGTAACTATAGTAAATTTTACAGATGCGATGCGGGCGGCCCGGTCACAATTGCAACCGCTGCGACCCAGTCACAATTGTGACCGCTGCGACACGAATGTGCCAGTTGCCGGGGATCTGGGGCACCAGGCCCCAAAGGGCCCCCAACCGCCTGGGACAGCGGGACACCTCCCGCGATCTGGGACTGTCCTGCTGAATGCAGGACGGTTGGGAGGTATACACTCAGTGAGCCCTCTTGGCCAGTCAGAAGTGTCTCAATGGCACATGTTGGACACTTACACCAGTAAGGCCTCGTGCACACTTCCATCACCGTTTTCACGGCAATTTTCACGGATCCGTGTGTCCGTGATTGGATCAGTGTGCTTCCCGTGTGTACTCCGTGTACACTTCCGTGTTTCAGTTTCCGAGAGGAAACTGTTCCCATTCACACTATGTACACGATATTGTGAGCGCCGCACATGCTATTCACTGTCCAGCGGTAGTCACTGTCCAGGGTGCTGAAAGAGTTACTGCCGATAAGTGCAGCCCCTTTAACTCTTTCAGCACCCTGGACAGAGACTACCGCTGGACAGGGAATACCATGTGCGGCGCTCACAATATAGATTATTAATGGTTCATTAAAAAAAACCTGCAACAAAAAAAAAGTTACTACTTACCCAGAACTCCCTGCTTGCCTGCTTCTTACTCAAGTCCGGCCTCCTGAGATGACGTTTCAGACCATGTGACCGCTGCAGCCAATCAAAAGCTGCAGCGGTCACGTGGACTGCCGCGTCATCCAGGGAGGTCGGCCTGGATGTCAGAAGAGGGACGCGTCACCAAGACAACAGCCGGGGTACGTATGAACTTATTTTTTTTTCTATCGCTGCATTCCAGCACTGATCAGCAGCCTCTTCTCTTTATCAGTGCTGATAGAGATATGGGGCTGCCGATTAGTGCAGTGCAATATCTGTCTCCATGTGTACCTCTACCCGCCCGCTAGGCAACGGCTCCATCACACACGGACGGCACATGGATGCCTTCTGTGTGCCTTCAGTTTTTTTGACGGACCCACGGTCACGGAATCTCGGACAAAGTAGGACATGCTCTACTTTTGTCGGAATGGAACAACGGGACCGTCAAAAAACTGAAGTATGCATGGCTCCATTGAAATGAATGGGTCAGGGTGCTAGCCGGCAAAAAACGGCTAGCACCCTGAAGGAAAAAACGGAAGTGGACATGAGGCTTTCGTGTCCCACATGTGCCCTCTCGGTTGTGGTGTTCTAGAATAGTGAGGACATTTTTAAATATTACAGCAAATAATATTTGCAGTAGGTGTTAAGGATCTGCCAGGCACAGCTTCTGTATCCACGCCCATAGGTAATCAGTCTGCACCTGCTTCTATGTCTGTGAGACTGACTCCATCTTACACCACTCAGGATGGCAGGCTTATGAGTGGGAGAGCCTATCACAGCCTGGCCAGACGGAGCTAGCTCCCGCCCTCTAACACTAGGTGGATCATCTCACTTTTAAGTCCTCCATGGGTAAGCTGTCATTCATTATTTACTGGTGTCTTTGATGCGGACTTTGGTTTTCTTTCATATCGGGTCACTTCAGGTTACCTTTATTTCCTGTCCGGTATCTAGGACCATGCATTAAGCAGAGTTAGACGCTACTCCACTGTGATTATCTTATAGATGGTACTGTTTCCTATTTGATATACATGTGTCTTTTGGTGATAGGACTACGCACATGCTGTTGCAGCGATTCAGCAGTGTCTGTATGGGACAGCGGTGCGTCTTCCTCCTCTCACCCATTCATAGCTAACAGAACCGTTTCTTACATAGTATCTTTAGCATACCTGTGTTGAGGTGTTTTGGATGATTGATCCACTGGCTTACTCTCAGTTTTAATACCTCGTTGTGTTTTTATATATTTTTTTTTGATGTAATAATAAAATCATATATATATTTTCTGTGTACTTTTGGCTCATGACTCCTTTTTCTCATGTTTCTAATCGTTTACTACTCTTGTTGCTCACGGTGTTGCCATGGGCAACTGCCCCGTTTCTCTTTGTTCTGTGTTTCCTTGTCCGGTTGTCTGTCGTGCACTTACTGAGTGTAGGGACCGTCGCCCAGTTGTAACCCGTCGCCTAGGGCGGGTTGTTGCTAGTAGGCAGGGACTGAGTGGCGGGTAGATTAGGGCTCACTTGTCTGTTTCCCTATCCCTGTCATTACATAATCACAAGCCCATATATCTACTCTACCCTGGTCCCTCACACCACTATGGACCCCCTAGAGACCCTGGTTCAGCAAATGCAGGGTCTCTCCCTACAGGTCCAGGCCCTGGCTCAGAGGGTCAACCAGCCTGATGCTACCATGGTAGTGCCCCTCACCTCACCTCTTGAACCCCACCTCAAGTTGCCTGACCGGTTCTCAGGGGACCGGAAGACTTTTCTCTCCTTTCGGGAGAGTTGTAGGCTCTATTTTCGTTTAAAGCCCCACTCCTCAGGTTCTGAGAGCCAGCGGGTGGATATAATTATGTCCCGGCTCCAGGAAGGGCCCCAAGAATGGGCCTTCTCCTTGGCTCCTGACGCCCCTGAACTTTCCTCCGTTGATCTTTTATTTTCTCCTCTCGGACTCATTTATGACGAGACTGACAGGACTGCCTTTGCCGAGAGTCAGCTTGTGACCTTACGTCAGGGTAAGAGACCTGTTGAGGAGTATTGCTCTGACTTTAGGAAGTGGTGCGTAGCTTCTCGGTGGAATGACCCTGCCTTAAGGTGCCAGTTTAGGTTGGGTCTGTCGAACGCCCTGAAAGACCTGCTAGTTAGCTATCCCTCTTCTGACTCCCTAGACCAGGTTATGGCTTTAGCGGTACGACTTGACCGACGTCTCAGGGAACGACAACGTGAACGTTTATGTGTTTTCTCCTCTGACTCCCCCATGATGCCTCCCGAGGTTCCGTTGCTTCGTTCTTCCACGGAAGACTCGGAGGTACCTATGCAACTCGGGGCCTCCGTGTCCCCCCAAACAACGTAGAGAGTTCCGCAGGAAGAATGGTCTCTGCTTCTATTGTGGGGATGACAAGCATCAAGTGAACACCTGTCCTAGGCGTAAGAATAAGCAGCCGGAAAACTTCCGCGCCTAAGTGATCATCGGGGAGGTCACTTGGGCGCACAGGTATTTCCCGTAAATATGAAACTTAATAAAATCTTGCTTCCCTTTCAGGTCTCTTTTGGTGGTAGGTCTGCTACCGGCAGTGCCTTCGTGGATTCAGGGTCGTCTGCTAATATCATGTCTGTGGAATTTGCTATGTCTCTAGCTATGCCTTTGATTGATTTGCCTAAACCTGTCCCGGTAGTGGGTATCGACTCCACTCCTCTTGCTAATGGTTATTTTACACAGCATACCCCTGTTTTTGAACTCCTTGTTGGCTCCATGCATTTGGAGCAGTGCTCTGTACTGTTGATGCAGGGATTATCGTCCGATTTGGTTTTAGGCCTTCCCTGGTTGCAGTTGCATAATCCCACGTTTGACTGGAATTCTGGGGATCTTACCAAATGGGGTAATGAATGCTTGACGTCATGTTTTTCTGTTAATTCTATTTCTCCCCCTGAGGAGGTGAACACGCTACCTGAGTTTGTTCAGGACTTCGCTGATGTTTTCTCTAAGGAGGCCTCCGAAGTGTTACCTCCTCATAGAGAATACGATTGCGCTATCGATTTGGTACCAGGAGCTAAGCTCCCTAAGGGTAGGATATTTAATCTCTCTTGTCCCGAACGTGAAGCCATGAGAGAGTATATCCAGGAATGCCTGGCCAAGGGTTACATTCACCCCTCTACTTCTCCGGTAGGTGCTGGCTTCTTCTTCGTAGGGAAGAAGGATGGTGGTCTTAGGCCATGCATTGACTACCGTAACTTGAATAAGGTCACTGTAAGGAACCAGTATCCCCTTCCTTTGATTCCTGATCTCTTTAATCAGGTTCAGGGGGCCCAATGGTTCTCTAAGTTTGATCTACGGAGGGCGTATAACCTTATCCGCATCAAAGAGGGGGATGAGTGGAAGACTGCGTTTAACATGCCCGAAGGTCATTTCGAATACCTCGTCATGCCCTTTGGGTTGTGTAATGCTCCCGCGGTCTTCCAGAATTTCATAAATTAGATTTTAAGAGATTACCTGGGGGTATTTCTTGTAGTGTACCTTGATGACATTCTTGTGTTTTCCAAGGACTGATCCTCCCACATTAGGCATGTCAGGAAGGTGCTCCAGGTCCTTCGGGAAAACAAACTGTTTGCGAAGACCGAAAATTGTGTTTTGGGGTGCAGGAGATACCATTTTTGGGTCAAATCCTCACTCCTCATGAATTCCGCATGGACCCCGACAAGGTCCAGGCTGTGGCGGAATGGGTCCAACCTGCCTCCCTGAAGGCGTTACAGTGCTTCTTGGGGTTCGCTAATTATTACAGGAGATTTATTGCTAACTTCTCGGTCATCGCTAAGCCTCTTACGGACCTCACTCGCAAGGACCTCACTCCTCAGGAGGAGATCTCCACTGGCCTCCTGAGGCTGTCCAGGCTTTTGAGGCCCTTAAGAAGTGCTTTATCTCGGCCCCGGTGTTGGTTCAGCCCAACCAAATGGAGGCATTTATCGTGGAGGTTGACGCGTCCGAGGTGGGAGTGGGGGCTGTCTTGTCCCAGGGTACCAGGTCCCTCACCCATCTCAGTCCCTGTGCCTACTTCTCCAGGAAGTTTTCGCCCACTGAGAGTAACTATGATATTGGCAACCGCGAACTCTTAGCCATTAAATGGGCATTTGAAGAGTGGCGCCACTTCCTGGAGGGGCTAGGCACCAGGTAACGGTCCTTACCGACCACAAGAATCTGGTTTTCCTAGAATCGGCATGGAGGCTAAACCCGAGACAAGCTCGATGGGCGTTATTTTTTACCAGATTCAATTTTTTGGTTACCTATAGGGCTGGGTCTAAAAATATTAAGGCTGATGCACTGTCGCGTAGCTTCATGGCCAGCCCTCCTTCGGAGGAAGATCCTGCTTGTATTTTGCCTCCAGGTATAATCATTTCCTCTATTGATTCTGATTTAGTCTCTGAAATTGCTGCTGATCAAGGTTCAGCTCCCGGGAACCTTCCTAAGAACAAGCTGTTTGTTCCCCTGCAATTCCGGCTAAGGGTACTTAGGGAAAATCATGACTCCGCACTATCTGGTCATCCAGGCATCCTGGGTACCAAGCACCTCATTGCCAGAAACTATTGGTGGCCTGGGTTGCCTAAAGACGTTAAGGCCTACGTCGCCGCTTGTGAGGTTTGTGCTAGGTCCAAGACTCCCAGGTCCCGACCAGCGGGCTTACTACGTTCTTTGCCCATTCCCCAGAGACCTTGGACCCATAGCTCCATGGATTTTATCACCGATTTGCCTCCATCTCAAGGCAAGTCGGTGGTGTGGGTTGTAGTAGACCGCTTCAGTAAGATGTGCCACTTTGTGCCCCTCAAAAAACTACCCAATGCTAAGACGTTAGCTACCTTGTTTGTCAAACACATCCTGCGTCTCCATGGGGTCCCTGTCAATATTGTTTCTGACAGAGGGGTACAATTTGTTTCTTTGTTTTGGAGAGCGTTCTGTAAAATTTGGAGATTGATCTGTCCTTCTCCTCTGCCTTCCATCCTGAAACTAATGGCCAAACCGAGAGGACTAATCAGTCTCTAGAACAATATTTAAGGTGTTTTATCTCTGACTGTCAATATGATTGGGTCTCATTCATTCCCCTCGCCGAATTTTCCCTTAATAACCGGGTCAGTAACTCGTCAGGGGTCTCCCCCTTTTTCTGTAATTTTGGGTTTAATCCACGGTTCTCCTCCGTTTCACCTGGTAGTTCCAACAATCCCGAGGTAGAGGTCGTTCATCGGGAACTGTGCACAGTCTGGGCCCAGGTTCAGAAGAACCTAGAGGCGTGCCAGAGCATACAAAAAACTCAGGCAGATAGAAGACGTTTTGCTAACCCCTTGTTTATGGTCGGGTATCTGGTGTGGCTATCGTCAAAGAACTTGCGCCTTAAAGTCCCGTCCAAGAAGTTTGCTCCCCGGCTTATATGGCCGTACAAGGTCATTGAAGTCCTCAATCCTGTCTCCTTCCGACTGGAGTTGCCCCCATCTTTTCGAGTACACGACGTATTTCATGCCTCCCTCCTTAAACGCTGCTCCCCGTCCTTGGCTCCCTCGAGGAAACCTCCTGTCCCCGTTCTCACCCCTGAGGGGGTAGAATTCGAGGTGGCCAAGATTGTGGACAGCAAGATGGTCCAAGGCTCCCTCCAGTACTTGGTCCATTGGAGAGGATACGGGCCTGAGGAGAGGACTTGGGTACCCGCCCGGGATGTTCACGCTGGGGTATTGGTCAGGAGGTTCCACCTTCGTTTCCCCAATAAACCAGGTCCATCTAGAAAGGGTCCGGTGGCCCCTCATAAAAGGGGGGGTACTGTTAAGGATCTGCCAGGCACAGCTTCTGTATCCACGCCCATAGGTAATCAGTCTGCACATGCTTCTATGTCTGTGAGACTGACTCCATCTTCCACCACTCAGGATGGCAGGCTTAGGAGTGGGAGAGCCTATCACAGCGTGGCCAGACGGAGCTAGCTCCCGCCCTCTGTCTATTTATACCTGCCTTTCCTGTCCTCCTTGCTTGTGATTCTTCTCTGTTGGTTTCCTGGCCCTGCTGCAGCTTCTTGAACTACTTGTCCCTGCTTCGTATTGACCCTGGCTTACTGACTACTCTTCTGCTCTGCGTTTGGTACCTCGTACACTCCTGGTTTGCCTCGGCTTGTTCACTACTCTCCTGCTCTGCATTTGGCACCTCGTACTCTCCTGGCAACTGCCCCGTTTCCCTTTGTTCTGTGTTTCCTTGTCCGGTTGTCTGTCGTGCACTTACTGAGTGTAGGAACCGTCGCCCAGTTGTACCCCGTCGCCTAGGGCGGGTCGTTGCAAGTAGGCAGGGACTGAGTGGCGAGTAGATTAGGGCTCACTTGTCTGTTTCCCTATCCCTGTCATTACAGTAGGCATTTGAGCTATAAATTACGTAAAAAAACAGGGCCCTTTAAACTACTAGTTCATTCAGCAGCTGATATGGCTACTATGGTTGTAGTTCCTTAATTTTTTTAACTCATCCGTGTCCAAAAACAGTTATAAAGCAGCAGTGACCCCCCCAGGGATCTGCGCCGGTTAGAGGAACATTATCATTGTGCAGCTTTTATTTTCTTAGTATTCCCATTTTTAGATGAATCCTGATTTCGTGAATGAGAGCGACGGAGCCGCGACACGTCGGAGGAGGAGCGGCTTGACCGGGTGTGGAGACACTGCGCATGCACCAGGAAGCGGAGTTCGGCAGAAGAGCCGGACGAGGGAAGATGAAAGAGGTTTGAGGATGTCTGTGGACGAGCTGATGGAGCGTGTTCGGGAGATGGCGGAGGATCGCGGCCAGGACTGGCTGGCGCAGCAGGTGTCCGAGATGAGGTCGGCTGCAGCACAGTCTGGGAGACCGGTGAGGATTTCCCGGCCGCCAGTGCGGCTGAATCCCAGTCTCGTGAGGCCTACCAGGCGACGCAGGAGCGGGAGCCCGGAGCGACGGGCGGATGGGCGGAGTAGGAAGATGGCTAGAAGCGAGGTGCAGCAGGAGTTGAGGTCTGCGTCCAGACTGGGTCCGTTGCGGAGTGGCACGTCGCCCATCAGGGACAGGCAAGTGGATGCAGTGACAACCGGGGAGGGCCCGGTTCGGCCTCTCGCGGTGAGGGGTAGCCTGACCGCGTGTGATGGTGTGGCCGGGGTGGGTGGCACTCGGCCACCGGAAGGTACTGCACCAGAGGCGGTGGTGCGGCACATGGAGGAAGATAAGTGGGCTCCTGAGGCTACAGCCGGGACCCCTTCCAGGGGGCTTGTGGCTTTAAGGACGGGTCAGGCTCGGGAGGATCGTTTAGATGATGTCCTTTCGTTTGCCCGCAGGGTGGAGGTGAGGACCGGAGCGGCAAGGCATTCGATGACTGGGTACAGGTACCGGAGATCAAGAATGAGGACGGTCAGCAGGGAGAGGAGTCGGGTTGATCGTGACAATCGTTTCACGGGTGGTGCGGACGGGCACAGTGGAGGTTTGATGGTTCGGCACCGACCGGAGCATGGCGTTGGAGTGGATTCAAAGAGGAGGTCTTTGGTGTATGGTCGGGAGGCTTTGTCGTCAGCACCGAAGGGTGGACGATCGGCGTGGATGGATATCGCTGGTGGGAGTCGGGGTGATCCGGGTAGAAGGACCGTGGAGCGGCAGTCGGAGCTGCAGGTATTGGAGTACACTGGTGGACCATGTGGTCGGGCTTCAGGAGGTGGAGGTGAGTGCTGTGGGGCGTCTGGTAAATTGGTTAAGGTGTTGGGTGAGGTTAGGGATCTACTAACTACCCAGGTGGTTAGTGCGGAGGCGGGGGTTTACCCTGGTGTGGGGGGGGAGCTTGGCGGTCGGTTGCGGGTTCATTGTTTTTTTCTCAGGTGGGTAGTGGGGCGGGGCGGGAGGAATGCTTGTCGCAGGTCGGGGAAGCGTTGATGGGGGAGCCAGGTATGTGGCGTGAGTGGGAATGGGTCCCTTGGTGGATGTGGCCCAGAGGGGCTCTTATTTGGCATTTTCAGGTCCTTTGGGGGCCCATCTGAAGACCGAGGTCCGGGAGAAGATTGAAAAAGGGGAGCACGTGGAGCTTTTCTCGCTATTGCCATAGGACAAGTTCCCGGAGACGAAGGAAACAGACAGGGTGGAAAAGCAGAAGAAGCAGGAGGAAGAGGAGAAAAAACGTTGGTACCGGAAAATTCAGAAAACTTTTGGTAATTGGCTGAGAGCTTTTTGCGAGTGTATGGGGGGCGAAGTTTCCTGATAGGTGCGCGTCTTTGTTTTGCTAAGTGGAGGGTATCTGGGATTCGTGTAAGACTTATGGGGGGTTAGCGTGGTGGCGGTATGACGAGCAGTTTCGCAAACGCTTGGCATCTTGCCCATCTATGAGGTGGGACCAGTTGGACCGGCCTTTGTGGATGCGGTTAATGATGGCACAGCGCCCGTCCCCCTTTCAGTCTGGGGCCGGAGGACAATCATCCGGCCAAGTGGCGGGTAACAAGAAAGGAGTTTGTTGGCCGTTTAACGACGGACAATGTAAAGCCGGGGTGTGATGTAAATTTCGACACGAATGTTCTGGGTGCGGGGGTTCGCACCCCTTCTCCAGATGCTTTAAATGCGCCGGCAAGCGGCCGGGGGAGTTTGGCAAAGGGGAAGACGCCGGTGAACCTTGGCGTGATGCTGCCGTGGTTAGGACGGTAAAGTAATAGGTGACATGCAAAGTTATTGCAGAAGGGGTTTTCGGATTCCTGGTAGTGGGGGATGGGTAGATTCGGGGGGTTCGGGTAATCTCAAATCGGCGGTGCAATTAACGGAGGTGGTCAGGGCCAAATTGGGCGCAGAGGTGGCTCTGGGTAGGATGGCGGGCCCCTTTTTATGCCCTCCTTTGGTGGATTTGAGGGTGTCCCCGTTGGGGGTGGTTCCAAAGAAGGAACCGGGGAAGTTTCGGATGATTCATCATCTGTCTTTTCCTAAGGGGGCTTCGGTCAATGACGACATAGATAAGGAGTTATGTTCAGTGTCGTATGCGTCCTTTGATCGGGCCGTTGATTGGTTCGGGAGGCTGGCCCGGGGGCTTTATTGGCAAAGGCCGACGTGGCGTCCGCATTCCATCTTCTCCCGATTCATCCTGAGGGTATGTTCACACGGCCAAATTTCAGACGTATACGAGGCGTATTATGCCTCGTTTTACGTCTGAAAATACGGCTCCAATACGTCGGCAAACATCTGCCCATTCATTTGAATGGGTTTGCCGACGTACTGTGCAGACGACCTGTTATTTACGCGTCGTCGTTTGACAGCTGTCAAACGACGACGCGTAAAAATACAGCCTCGTCAAAAGAAGTGCAGGACACTTCTTTGGACGTTTTTGGAGCTGTTTTCTCATAGACTCCAATGAAAACAGCTCCAAAAACGGACGTAAAAAACGCCGCGAAAACGGCGCGAAAAATGCGAGTTGGTAAAAAAACGTCTGAAAAGCAGGGTCTGTTTTCCCTTGAAAACAGCTCTGGATTTTCAGACGTTTTTGTTGACTACGTGTGAACATACCCTGAGAGTCACCATCTTTCAGGATGTTGTTTTGAAGTGGCTTATTTTGTGGATTTATGCCTGCCAATGGGATGTTCGTCGTCATGCTCCTACCTCGAGGCGTTTAGCACATTTGTGGAGTGGGTGGTGAAGGAGTCGTCAGGTTGTGATAGCATCATTTATTACCTTGATGATTTCTTGTACGTGGGTCCGGCGGGGTCTGCAATGTGTCGTCACATTCTGGACACGCTGATGGCGGTGGCTCGGAAGTTTGGCATTCCGATGGCAGAGGTCAAAACGGTGGGGCCAGTTTCCTGTCTGACCTTTCTGGGATTGGAATTGGATTCAGTGGCCGGTGTTTGTAGGTTGCCGGATGATAAGCTGTCTGATCTCAGATACGAGGTAGCGAAGCTTCAGGGTCTCAAGAAGGTGAAGCTGCAGTCCCTTCAGTCGGTCCTGGGTAAGTTGAATTTTGCTTGCCGAGTCATTCCCATGGGTAGGATTTTTAGCCGGTGGTTGTGTACGGCGACTTCAGGAGTGGTGGCTCCCCATCATTATATGCAGATCACCAAGGCTCACCGGGAGGATCTCCAAGTGTGGGACGCATTTTTGGTGTCTTTCAACAGGGTTTTGGTTTTTCAAGCGAGTTTGGTGGATTCGGTGGAGTTGGGCCTTCAGACTGATGCATCTGGTAGTGTGGGTTTTGGTGCCTTGCTAGGTGCTAGGTGGTGCATGGTGAAATGGCCCTTGTCTTGGTCTGGTTCTTCGTTGCTGAGGAATTTGACCTTCTTGGAGCTGTTTTGAATTCTGGTGGCAGCGCATGTTTGGGAAGAGGAATTCAGGAATAGGCGGGTGGTGTTTCTGTCTGACAACATGGGGGTTGTGCATGCGATTAATAATCTGTCTTCTGGTTCTGATCCGGTGGTTTGCTTGTTGAGGGTGTTGGTGTTGCAATGTTTACGCTTGAATTTGCTTTTCCGGGCTAAGCAAGTTTTGAACGTTGCAGCTGATGCCCTTTCCCGTTTTCAGTGGGCGCGCTTCCGGGAGGTGGCGCCAGAAGCCGAGGAGGTCGGGTGCTCATTCCCTCCCTGCCTGTGGTCAGTGGATCGTGATGGACGAACTGGTGCGGAATTCATTGGCGCCGTCTACGTGGAAATATTATGGCAAGGTCTGGGGTGCTGTTCTGGAGTGGCGGAAGGAGTTTGGGGATTCAGAAATACAGCCAGAGGCCCTCGAGGAGGCTCTTGAGGCTTTTGTGGTACACTTATTGGAATTGGGGGTGTCGGCATCTGGTGTGGAACGGAATCTGTCTGCCCTGGCCTCCCACTTTAAAATGTTGGGATGGGAGGACGTGACCAATGGATTTTGAATACGGCAGGCCCTGAAGGGGTTGAAGCGCCAGAAGAAGTCGGTGGAGACCAGGCGGCCGATCTATTGGGAAGTTTGATTGGGGGCTTGAATGGGATTTGTCTGTCGGGGCTATGAGGTGGGGTTGTTTTCGTTAGTTTTTTTCTTGGGCCTTTTTTGGGGCTTTTAGGGTAGGGGAGTTGGTTAGTAGCAGTAGGACCCGACCTGGGGGGTTAAGGCTGGAGGATGTGTCAAGGGGTGAGGGGGCAGTTAGAATATGGCTACGGGTTCAAAAACTGATCAACTTCAAAAAGGGTGGTCCTGTCGGCAATCTCTGAGTCCCGGATCTGTCCGGTGGCCAATATTGAGGCTTTTCAGCGGGCCCGGGAAGTTGCTTGCCCGGGTCCACTGTTCATTGATGAGGATGGTGCACGGCTGTCGCGTTACCAGTTTTTAGCCATGCTCAGGAAGGGTATTGGTAGTTTGGGGGGCAAGGCAGCCGAATTTGGAACGCATTCCTTTCGGGTAGGGGCGGCTACGGAGGCTGCTCTCCTGGGCTTGGGAGTGCAGGGGGTAAAGCAAGTGGGCAGATGGAAGTCCGGAGCGTACAGGAGGTATGTCTGGCCTGGAAGGGTGTGGATGCCTTTGGTTTAGGGGGATAGGGGGTGATTGTGGGGGGGGGGGATGTGGCTGGAAGGTGGGTGACTTTTCTGTTGTTGCAGGCTCCTCTCCGGCTGTGGCGTGGATTGTTGGGCATTCGTTCATCTACTGGGCTCATCGGAGGGCAGGAATTCGGTGAAATGGAGAGAGGTTTGGATTTTCAATGGCACAGTTGGACTTACGCTGGTTCGGCTACAGGGGTCTGCGGTGGGATGATGTAGTGAACGAAGTGATTCGTCTGGCAAGAATGGTGGGACATCCGAAGATATTGGTGTTACACGTTGGTGGCAACGATCTGGGACAGAGGACGCAGCGGGACTTGATTTGTGCCATGAAGAGGGATGTGGTCCACCTGGCGGGATTGTTGCCTGGAGTTCGGTTGATCTGGTCAGAAATGTTGCCAAGGAAGGTGTGGAGAAACGCCAGGGACTTTGGGGCATTATGCCGGTCCCGTGGGAAGGTGAACAAGGAGATGGCTTTTTTTGTGCGTCTCCTTGGGGGTGTTGTGGTGCGTCACCCTCTGTTGGAAGGCGGGACGTCTGGATTGTTCCGTGCGGATGGGGTGCATCTGACGGATGTTGGCCTGGACATATTCAACGTCAGGCTGCAGGACGGCTTGGAAGAGGCCTTGGCGTTGGTTGGGGGAGCGCAGCCGGCATGAGGTGTCATTCGGCTGTCTCTTTGCGGGGGTTACTCAGCATGGGGGGTATGGTAGGCTGAAAAAAGGGGAGTCTGAGCGCATGCTCACTCAATTGTAAACTGGGTGGGGCATGAAGACCATCCCCTTTCTGGTGAAATGTTAATTTTAGGTTAATTTATGTTCATTTATGTTCAATTTTGATTGATTTGGATAACAGTTATGTGATATGGCTGGCTAACGTTTTTGAGGGTATCTGTACGGATGTACAGAGAAAGGTTGTATTTAATAAATTGTCTTGGCCAAAGTTTATCCAACATATGTCTCTGAGTATTTCTTTAAAGGAAAGGTGTCACGAAAAAATTTTTTGGGATATCAATTTGCATTTAGTGTTTTATTATAAAATCTTTTATTTATGTGTGTGTTTGTTTTTTACTTTTTTCTTTTTTCTAACTTTTACTTCACTATGGGGGCTGCCATTTTGTTTTTCATCTCTGTATGTGTCGATTAACGACACATACAGAGATGGAATACGGCAGCTACAGTGCATAGGAGTCAATGAACGGGAGCCGTCCCATTGACTTTGCACTATGGCTCTGTCCTGCGCAGACGCAGGTCAGAGTCACACAGAGCAGAGCAGCTGTTTTCAGGGAGAGAGCAGGCGCCATCTTGAAGACCAGCTGCACTGCAGGTAAGATGTGTGTCTCTGCATGTCCCACTCTCTACCTCACAGACCCCCGCTCTCGTGACCCCCGACGGGCCGCCCCACCCGACGCCCCCCCCCCCCGAAACGGCACCCCCCTCCCCCGACGGTTTAGTCACAAGGTTTAATTTGCGACACATTCCCTTTAAGGTTTGTTATTAAAGGAGCAAGTTATCCCATCCACCGGTCATGAGAGCGACAGAGCCGCGGCACGTCGGAAGAGGAGCGGCTTGACCGTGTGGGGAGACACTGCGCATGCGCCAGGAGGCGGAGTTCGGCAGAAGAGCTGGACGAGGGAAGAAGAAGGTGGTTTGCCAACCCGCCCACCCTGTGGAGAAGGCAGGGGGAGGATGTTATGGCTGGGGGACTGTTGTGTTGTTACCGTGTTTTTATGAAAAAAATAATAATCATAAGAATTTAGTAGTAATTCATAAAAAAAAAAAAATATATAAATAAGGGTTGACAACAAATGTAAAAAAATAATAATATTATGTTTTGCTCTTTTTTGCCTGGATGGTGGTATTGCTTTGTGATGGGTACATGGTGTGGGGATTGTGGGGTATGTGGTTTGGTCAAGGCGGGGGTTAGTCAGCATGGGGGGTGTGGTAGGCTGAAAAAAGGGGAGTCTGAGCGCATGCTCACTCAATTGTAAACTGGGTGGGGGATGAAGACCATCCCCTTTCTGGTGAAATGTTAATTTTAGGTTCATTTATGTTCAATTTTGATTGATTTGGATAACAGTTATGTGATATGGCTGCTAACGTTTTTGATGGTATCTGTACGGATGTACAGAGAAAGGTTGTATTTAATAAATCGCCTTGGCGAAAGTTTATCCAACATATGTCTCTGAGTATTTCTTTAAGGTTTGTTAATAAAGAAGCAAGTTATCCCATCCACCGGTCATGTGTTTTGTGGTAAACAAGCATAATTTATTCAGGAAAGATAATAGTACATCCAGCCATAAAGAGAAACACTTCACGACTGGACAATGTGTTTCAGCATTTTTCCCTATGGTAAAACAGATATACAGCAGAGTTAAGGTGACATCACCCAAAAATGATGCCAATTCCTATGAGGAAATCAAGAAAATATGTGCTGCTTCCCAGACCTAGAAATAGATCATATAAATGTGCTGACTTGCACTACATCATATCAACAGATTATCCTGTGACCGATTGTGTAACTAAATTAAATACAGACATAAAGGAGTGAAGATCATGTCTGACCAAGTTCAAGGCAAAAAAATAAATCGATTACAACCCTTTTTTGCAGAGATAACATATACTTCACATCTAGCCCTAAGCCTCTAACAAGACAATGAGGAAAAGTCATAAGGAATTAATAAGTCCAACAATGGAAAGATCAAGTAATATTAAGTAAATGCTTCTTCTACAATAGGACCTATATAATCTGACTAAGAATTTTGTTGCAAGGCAAATCATATGTACTCTTGCCGCAGATCAGACTTATTTTTATATTAGAGTGATTAACAAATATTCTAATTTTACAGGGGCACGGTCATTACATAGGTTCCATGCATCTTTCTTTATGTAGTAGTAAGCTGAGACCTATCACTACTAAGAGGGTCCTCCTCCTGTACAGTCATCACAGGAAGATGTTATTACCTGTGCACAGCTGCTGACTGGCCCTGCGTTTGGATACATATACTGTATATTATATACACACACCGTAACATCTGCCTAATATTGTGTAGATCCCCCTCGTGCCGAAAAAGCAGCTCTGACCCGTCGAAGCATGGACAACACAAAACCTCTAAATGTGGCCTCTGGCAGCAAGACATTAGTAGCAAATCTTTTAAGCTCTGCAAATGGCAAGGTGGGGCCTCCATGGATCGTACTTGGTTTTTTTCACGATCAAATTGAGATCTGGAGAATTTGGAGTCCAAGTCAACACCTTCAACTCTTTGACATGTTCCTGAAACTATTCCTAGACTATTTTTGAAGTGTCAGGGCGCATTATCCTGCTAAAAGAGGTCGCTGACATTAGGGAATACAGTTGTTATGAATAGGTGTACAACAATTGGGGTGTACATGGCCCTTCGCAACGTTGCTAGGATCCTTATGCTTGCCCTTTTTGCTGCGTCCAACACACCAACTTCTAGAGATGACTGTCATTTGCTGCCTAATATATCCCACCCCTTTACAGGCGCTATTGTAATGATCCATGTTATTCACTTCGCCTGTCAGTGGTTTTAATGTTATGGCTGAATGGTCAATATATATATATATATATATATTTCAGGTTGTTATATTTGTACATAAAATGATGCCACTTGCGGAGTAAAGTAATAGATGGGTATAGAGGGGGTGGAAAGAAGGTGTTCCCAGTCTGTTACGTCCTATGGGCACCGAGTGTGCTTTCATCTGTACCTTGTCTGTTCATTCGACTGATAGCTATTTCTTCTCATTCCACTATTAGCATGCACGCTTGGTCAAGTTTTCATGTTTAATTCAATGAAGACTGGGGAATAAGCTGCTGCCAGACACCTCTCCACCTCCCTATTGAGAACAAAGGATCGAGTATGTTTAAGTCCAATTTTCATTTTCCTTCGATGGCAGATGTTAGGGGAAAGTTGTCTGGACTTTATACACATGAGATTGTCAGATGATCTTGTTGATATTAGCCGGTTTGGACAACTTTTCTCTTGTGAATGGCCAGCTTTAGACTGACTGATCTTGGCTACTATGTTAGGATAAGTGCCATTACCTTGTCCAGCATCATGACATCAGGGCCGCCATCAGGGGGGTATTAGGGGTACTGGTGTGAGGGGCCCGGCCAAACCAAATTGTAAGGGGGGCCCGGCAACTGGCGCGACTTGCCATTGGTAGAAAAAAACGGGCCCCTGCAATGGGGCCCGTTTTTTTCACCACAGAATGTCGTGAGCTGCGGGCCCCCCTCTCGTCATGGGGGCCGTCGAACCGCCCGCGCACGCGCAACCGATCGCGCGCACAAGGAAACTCCCGCGCGTGCGCACTCGCGAGCGTCCGCGAGCACGCCCCCGCGAAAGCCCGCACTCGAGACCGCCCGCGCGCACCCACGGAAGCGCGCACCCGCGATCGCCAGCGCGCGCACCCGCGATCTCAAGCGCGCGCAACCGCGAACGAAGCGTGCGCAGCCGAGGACACACACATGGACAGAACTTACCTGGAGCCTGGCTGGAGGTGAAGGACTGGACGTCTGGACCGAAGACATCGCCTGACGAGGACTGGAGTGGGAGCCAGCAGCTCTTCAGACACAGTGAGTAAAATGTCTCAAAGTGCTGTTTATGTATGGCCCTGTTCACAGAGTATTTTGCAGGCAGAAAAAAAATCTGCCTCAAAATTCCTTAAAGAATTTTGAGGCAGATTTTGACCTGCCCACACTATCTTGCCGCGTTTTTTTGCTGCGTTTTTTGCCCGCGGCGATTGAGGACAGCAGACAAAAAACGCAGCGAAAAATGCATTTTCTGCCTCCCATTGATTTCGATGGGAGGTCAGAGGCGGAACCGCGGAAAGAAAGGACGTGCTGCTTTTCCTTTTTTCTGCGACTGGCTCCCATTGATTTCAGATTAAATCAATGGGAGGCGGTTTTGGAAGTTTTTTGGTGCTGATTCTGACGCAGTGTCCGAGTCAATATCAAGGCCCAAAAACTCTGTGAACTGGGCCTTATTGTTAGGGCTTATTCAGACGAACGTGTAATACGTCCGTGCAACGCGCCTGATTTTCACGCGCCTCGCACGGACCTATGTTACTCTATGGGGCCGTGCAGACTGACAGTGATTTTCACGCAGCGTGTGTCCTCTGTTGCGTAAATGCTGCGGTTCTGCCGCAAAAATCACAAATGAGAAAAAAAAAAAAAGGCACTTTTTTAAATTTATAAAAAAGTTTAGACTTGCCCCGGCCGTAGTCCTGGTGACGCGATCCTCTATTCTTAGCGCAGCCCAGCCTCCTGTGATGACGTTTCATCCCATGTGACGGCTGCAGCAGTCACATGGTCTACAGCGTCATCCCAGGAGGCAGCATATCCGCCTAGTGTGTCCCTTATGATGTCGCTCCTGGAGCTGCTGCCGCTCTCTAAATAGGCAGTTGGTTCAGTAGAATTTGGAATTATTTTTTTTAGTGAACCAGCTTAAAAAAATACAAAACTTTTGTGTTAGGGCCTGTTCACATCACCGTTCGCTTCCGTTCCGGGGTTCCGTCTGAGGTTTCCGTCGTGTGAACCCCGCAACGGAAAGTGAAAGTGACAGCACAGCTTCCGTTTCAGTCACCATTGATCTCAATGGTGATGGAAACATCGCTAATGGTTTCCGTTCGTCACCATTCCGGCTGGTTTTCGGACGGAATCAATAGCGCAGTTGACTGCGCTAATGGTGACGGAAACGGAAGCTGTGCTGTCACTTTCACTTTCCGTTGCGGGGTTCACCCGACGGAAACCTCAGACGGAACCCCGGAACGGAAGCGAACGGTGATGGGAACAGGCCCTAACACAAAAGTTTTGTATTTTTTTAAGCTGGTTCACTAAATCTATTAGGTTTTGCCGGGCCTCTCACATCAGTACCCCTAATACCCCCCCTGATGGCGGCCCTGGGTAGCATGATATAGTGCTGGACGGAGTACCGTTAATAGGCGGTGCCACGGTAGGGGGGCCCAGAAAATTTAGCTGTAGGGGGCCCTGAAATTCCTGATGGCGGCCCTGCATGACATCATCGAGAACCTCAGCCAATTGAGCGGCTGAACATTAAAAGCTGTCATGATAGCAGAAAGTGATCTAATCCACTGACAGGTTCTTCCAGTTAAAGAGGCTCTGTCACCACATTATTAGCGATTTTAGATTTATGCTAATGAGTTGCTTAATGCCCAAGTGGGCGTTGTACAGAGGAGTGTATAACGCTGACCATATGCTGCGGTGCGGAATTTTCAGTCCGCAGCATGCGGAGAAGAAGCTGTTGCGGAGAAGAAGCTGAATTTCACTGCGTATTTCTGCCTTTGCAATGCAAAAACTGAAATCTGTGGCAAGTCCGCTGTGTTTTCTGCAACGTCTGAATTACCTGTCAAATATCCAAATGTTGGTGCAGATTCGTTGCGTAATTGCCCCAAATCTGCACCGACATTTGCAGCGGAAAAATTCTGCCACGTCTGAACGTGCCCTAAATGGCAAAACTGCAGCAGGTATCTGAAGGTTAGCCTCGGATTTCTGCTGCAGATTCTTGGCCAAATCTACGTTGGATATCCCGGCTGTTGCAGTGAAGTGTCAGCTGTAACATACAGCCAAAAACCGCTCAGTATGGAGCGGGCTCAGCCAGTGAGCCCCCTTCATACATGCCCTTCCTGTCTATGATGTAACCCTACATCAAATGTCAGCAAGGGGTTAATAGCTTCACTTCTTGTGATTATTAGAATATACAGTATATATATATATATATATATATATTTTGCAGGATAGACCTCCAAACTGCACAGTCCCCATAGACTGCAAAACTCTGGATTTTGCCTAGGCGCTACTTCTAAGGCTGGGTTCACATGACCTATTTTCAGACGTAATTATGTCTGAAAAAACGACTCCAATACGTCGGCAAATATCTGCCCATTACTTTCAATGGGTTTTACGATGTACTGTGCAGACGACCTGTCCTTTTACGCGTCACTGTCAAAAGACGGCGCGTAAAATTACAGCCTCATCAAAAGAAGTGCAGGACAATTGTTGGGACGTAATTGGAGCCGTTTTTCATTGACTCAAGGTGAACAAGACCAATAACCAATTATACTGTGAAAATGAAGTGCTGTGTCATTTATTTTTTTTAAAATGAAAGTTACACTATGTGGTGCAGGTGATGAACGTCACCATTTATCCCTGACTCAGATCTTGCACTACTAAGGCATGCTTCTGCCCATGATGTGCTTCGCTTACCCCTGCTGGAGTCTGCTATTCTGTTCATCCTTGACCCACTGCTTGGTTGTGAAACACCTCAAAATCTGTCACCCCCTTTTTTCTCCCTATTGATGAGTCCTTGGTTCTCCCTCTCACCATTGCATTAATATTAGTCGCTTTGTTCTAACAACACCCCCCCCCTCCTTTTTTGGATACTGTCATAGGCGTACCTATAGTCACCTGCTGGAGCCAAGAGGTTGATGGGGCCCATTCAGGTACAGGAAAAAAAAACAAAAAAAACAGTGGTGTCTATCTGTTATCAAGCATCTCCTTTGTGAAAAAGATCTGCGTAATGTTGTTATAACTGGTCTGTAATAGTGACACTACTATCCAGATTTTGATTGAGGCCTAAGTAAAAGTAATTATGCTTCTGTTTACATAACTACACATCAGTTTACTGTCAACTTCGTGTGGGGGGATTAATTTCTATTTTTGCTATAAGGCCCTATGAATTCAACTTACGCCCCTGTAGCGGAGTCTCACCCATCCCCGATGCCAACCTCTCTTCCTAAACAACTACAAATCCACTTTTCAGTTGTGGTTTCTTCGGCTTGAGAAAGGTTCTGTGACGAACCGAAACGTCGCTGCTCACTTGAGGTGAATAAATCCACCCTTTTTTCATCTATCTGGAAGTCCTGGTGACGTTATTTTGTCCTATGGTTTTTATGTATTCAAGTTGGGGAACTGATTCATCCTCTGGTAACGTACACATGGCCTAATATTTAGCTGTGTGGAGTGCTGTGTTCATCTACAATTGGACTGTATATATAGAGAGAAAAAGGAGCACGGAAGCAGCACTCAAAGCAAAAAATTTGAAATTTATTCACCCAGCAAAAGCAATGTTTCACTTCCTCAATGGAAGCATTTTCAAGCAATTTGTGAAAACAACACACAGGTATATATAGAGAGAACATAGCTCAATTAAAAAGTGCTATATATATATTGGCAATTATACAATTCATGCAAAAAATTGCAATGTGTAACAGAGTATCAAAATACAATACAAATGTGTTAGAGTCAATTCATGACATAAGGTATAGAAAACTTTCAAATCATGTTGTGTCCGACATGTCATATAAAACAGTGTAATACGTTGATTAGTTAATCATCATTAAAATTCAAAAAAGCTGGCACTCACCAGTCCAAATACACAAAGATATCCAGAACAAAACATTCCATGTGTCGACTACGTAATTCTCCGTGTCTCAAGCGCCGAGTTGCGCATGCCCAAGCTCTAACTGTCCATTGGGTAAGGCCTACACGTGTTATCTGGTTGTCATGGCAGCACACAACGCCGCAACAGATGACATGACAGCAGCACTATCAAAGGCCCTGTAACGATGGGGGTAAGGAAACAGACAAGTGAGCCCTAATCTACCCGCCACTCAGTCCCTGCCTACTTGCAACGACCCGCCCTAGGCGACGGGGTACAACTGGGCGACAGTCCCTGCGCTCAATAAGTGCATGACAGACAAACAGACTAGGGTACACAGAAGCAAGGGAAAAGGGGCAGTTGCCCACGGCAACACCGTGAGCAACAAGAGTGGTGAACGAGCCGAGTCAAACCAGGAGTGTACGAAGTACCAAACGCAAAGCAGGAGAGTAGTGAACAAGCCGAGTCAAACCAGGAGTGTACGAGGTACCAAACGCAGAGCAGGAGAGTAGTCAGTAAACCAGGGTCAATATGAAGCAGGGTCAAATAGTTCAAGAAGCTGCAGCAGGGCCAGGAAACCAAACGAGAAGAATCACAAGCAAGGAGGAACAGGAAAGGCAGGTATAAATAGACAGAGGGCGGGAGCTAGCTCGGTCTGGCCAGGCTATGATAGGCTCTCCCACTCCTAAGCCTGCCATCCTGAGTGGTGGAAGATGGAGTCAGTCTCACAGACATAGAAGCAGGTGCAGACTGATTACCTATGGGCGTAGATACAGAAGCTGTGCCTGGCAGATCCTTAACAGGCCCGTTCAGCCATGCAATCGTAGTAAGGTAAGTGTGTTGTATCACGCCATCACTATTATGGGCAAACTACCAAAACTACATATTCTAAATGAATATATACATACAGGGATTATATCCAAGTCATGGAAAGTGTGTTCTGCTGTAATAGCAGAGTGTAAAGAAACTGCGTATCATCGTATACAGCAACAGTAGGTTTGGCTATACTTAATACCTTATGTCCCTGGAGACAAAAGATCACCCACATATAGAAATGCCGGAGTCTCAGGTCTCAGGAAAAACCACTCCACCAATGTGTCGATGTATAATCAGCACAGAGGTATATGATGATAATATGGTTGAAAAGACAAGCCCTACATTATTAGATCAAACTCCCTAAATACAAAACCAACTTCCATGAATCAGAGGACAAAGGGATCATAAATCATCCCATATAATAATAAACTAATGGAAACCTTGCAGATGTAGCAGAGTTGTGTGGCGTCATGACAACATTACAGTATACACGAAAAAAAATATAAATGATAATTTTGATTCAATAGCAATCCTATGGACAGAAAAAAACGACCACATGTGTTCAGTGTTCCTTGGTCCAGACTTCGATCTATCAAAGAGAAAGAAGAATCAGGTTAAAAAATTACATTTGTTACAGTATAATCAATACTCTCAGTTTCCTTACACCACAACATGTTTAGAGCAGTGAATAAATTGTGAACAAATATCACAAGGCAAGGGAACAATCCCCAGGAACGGCATAGGCAACCTCAAAAAGGCTATGTACACAAAGGATGAAGCTTCTCAAATGTAACTCTATCAAGATATCCTAAAGTGAAAACAAGATTATAGTCATCATTTAAATACATTCAAGGGGTAATCAATATTAAGACCATTAAGGTGAAGTGAATTCAATTTGTTGATCCATTGAACTTCCCGTTGTTTAAGGATCAGTTCCCTGTTACCTCCACATTTCAGAGGAGGAACCCTGTCAATAATAGTAAATCTAAGTTGTTGTACAGTATGCCCCATCTCCACAAAGTGTTGTGGTACAGGGAGCTCAACTTCTTTGTGGGTATGCTAGATTTATGGTTGTTTAACCTCAATCGACACTCAGTTGTGGTTTCACCCACGTAAATTAAATTACATGGGAACTGTGTAGCACATATATGACAAAATCGCTTCTGCAGGTATAATAGGAAGTGATTTTATAGGTTTTACCAGTAGCAGGATGTATAAATGCATTACCCTTGAATATTATAGCACAACTCTCACAAGATAGACAAGGGAAACAACCCCTACGTATCGAGTCCGGCCGTCCATCCCTATTGAGACTATTCTTCAAACTGACATCCGTCATAACAAGCCTATCCCTAAGCTTACGGGGTCTTCTATACGAGAATAGAGGAGGAGACTGAAATTCCACTACCCTGTCATAGTAATTGCTCAAGATTCTCAAATGCCTTTTAATAATTCCTGCTACATTTGGATTGCATACACTATATGTGGAGACCATAGGAAGTCTATCATTCTTATGTTTGTTCTTTTTGTTACCCTGATATAGTTGAACTCTGTCTATTAACTTCACTGTCTCAAGATGTTTGTTTAGAAGTCTCCCTGGATACCCTCTTTCCAGGAACTTTCCTACCATCATATTGAGTTTGTTATCCAAGCTGATGGGATCATCCACAATCCGTTTAACCCTTAATAGCTGACTGTATGGTAAGGACTTGATCATCCCCTTAGGATGGTGACTATCGTAACTGGGCAGATTATTACAATCTGTCTCTTTGACAAATAGATCAGTCCTTAATCTATGATTTTGTATACAGATCAGGGTGTTGAGAAATTGAATATGGGTACTAGAAACCACCATCGTGAATTTTATGTCAGGGTCAATTTGGTTCAATAATTCAAAGAATAGGTTCAGACCAGGTAAGTCCCCTGTCCAGATGAGGAAGACGTCATCTATGTATCGTCAGCACCCAAGTACCAAGGTAGAGTAGTGGGATACATAGATCGACGTCTCCTCCATGTCCGTCACGACAATATTGGCATACGTAGGGGCGACGTTTGACCCCATTGCCGTTCCTCGGAGTTGCATAAAATATTTATCATTAAATAAGAAAATAGTTACAGGTCAGCACTATATACAAAAGACCCATTAAAAACTTCATACAGTCACAAGAGAATTCAGTGCCCTCCAGTGCTTTACCTACACTAGTCATGCCCCTCGTGTGGTTTATGGAGGTAAATAAGCTGGTCACATCAAATGAGACCAGAATTGCCCCTGTTGGAATATTAATGTCTCTAATCTTACCCAAAATATATATATAGAATAAAAATAGCTTTCATAGGTTTACTTAGCCTTTAATCTACTTGAATATTATATTAACAGCATGGAAAGTGGACGTAGAGTTAGTCTAGCTAGTTAACTATGTAATCAGCAGGAATGTTATTCTGGTAGTGGAGAACATCTGTAACATCTGTTTTTAGATGCAAATTTCGGGTGGCAATTGGCTGTAAATAAAGGAGCCAGAAAAGTAACTTCCCTGTGTCACTCCTACAAGTCTTTGCATGAGCACCGGAGTCAATAACCCATTTCATAGTTGGAGATTAGTTTCTTTTGTACCATTCACAGAGGGATCCCGCATGTTTTCTCTTGGCACTGTAAACTGAACATACTTTTGGTATGAACCAATGATATATTTATACATAACAATCTTATCCTCCCTTCAATCTTCACTACTGCAAATAAATCTAATTTAGTCTTACTCATAACTGAGATTAAGCTTTATAATGTCCTTTCCTGCACTCTCCCTAGATCTAGGTTATCCTTCTATGCATAAAACTGTATATCCCAGGTAATAATGCCCATAAACATTAGATGAAACATGGCCAAACCTGCCGATTTTGGGGGGATCAGGTGGCAATCTAATGTGCATAGGGGCCCCCCGAGCCTCCCCTGACAACGCTTTGTTCGTATGACTTATCTCTCTATCCCCAATGAAATGAACATGCACGCTCGGCCAAGTAACTTGGAAATCGGGAGAAATGACTCTTGGCCGGATGAGCATCCTGCCAACAGTTATTTAATGTATATTGCCACCTTAAAACCTCTCCTCTGTTTTTTAACAGGGCAAAGTAATGGAATTGCTTTTGAATCTTTGAAATAAGTCTACATGTCGCAGAATGAAGATTAAATTATGGTGAAGTTAAAAATCCTCAAATGAAGGCACCAAAACTGGCGGACATATACCAGCAGTGTGAAAGAGTGATATGTAATGACCCTGGAAGTCAGACTTCGGGCAAGATGAATATGCCTTGACAGGTTGCAGATGATTACATTTTCCCAGTCAATTTTACAGTTGGGGACATCTGAATGCAGAATTTAAATTCCAAAGGAAACAGATGAAAACTTGATAATCAAACACATGTGAAAATCCAAAATAGAATAATAAACCACACAGAAGAACATGGGATAAATAAATATCACATTAAGCCTCCAAAACTGAATACCAGAGCTTCTAAAGAAAGAAACATTAGTCATCAATGTCACCCACAGGCTCCAGAGGACACAAAATATATACATATGGTGGAGTGCCATTTAGAGGAAGACAATCTTGGACAATACAGTCAAAATACAAAAGATGAAGAGACGGAAGACCCAGTGCTCCGTCCTATGGTACAGGAGAAGTTCATGACTTTTGTCACCATGTGAAAAACTAGTGTAGCTGAAACAGAAACCATGAAAATCAGTTAAAGAATTTCAAGAAGCAATATCTTATCTACTGCATCAAAATCTGGATCATTTGAACTGACTTAGAACACATTCCAAGAAAGTGAAACAATTCAACCCAACTATTAAGGATTTGTTTAAGATAACTAGAGGAATAAATTGTAGACACTTTGACCAGAGTAAATGAAAACTCTATAAAACAAGAAACATTAAGATGAATACAAGAACCTCTAGATGGTGCAACCTCTGAAATAGTGGAAACACTTAAAGCGGCTCTGTCACCACATTATAAGTGCCCTATATTGTACATGATGTGAACACAATATAACATTACTGCAGTGTATTGACAATGAATATACATTACCTCCAGCCAGGACGTCATGTGTATTCAGAATCCACTTCTGTAGCGTCTCTGTGATTTACAGCACAGCACAGCGAGATCTCGCTGTGAATGACAGTTTACAGCATAATCTCGCGAGACTACGCCTGCTATTCTGTAAATCACAGGGACGCTGCAGAAGTGGTCAGGATTCTGAATACACATGACGTCCTGGCTGGAGGTAATGTATATTCATTATCAGGACACTGCAGTAATGTTAGTGTGTGTGTATGAAGATGCAGATAGCGATATAGCTATATCGCTATCTGCAGAGTAAATTAATTGAGAGAAGTGTATGACACTGATTGGTCACTGATTGGTCAGCGTCATACACTCCTCTCCACAACGCCCACTTGGTCATATAGTAAAACACGGCCAGTTGTCCATTGAGAAACTCATTAGCATAAAGCTAATATAGGTCATAACTCCATCAAAAATGATCTTTTTTTCTAAATAAAAAAACACTGCTGTAATCTACATTACAGCGTCGATCACATCATGTACAATATAGGCCACTTATAATGTGGTGACAGAGCCTATTTAAATGACACCTGGAAGTTCCACCAGAAACACTTGATAAAGACATTTAGTATATAAAAATCAATAATTCTATCAAATATTGCAAGGATGCTCCGGTTGTTCCTAGAATTCGTTTCCAGGATGTAATATTTCCCCTTTTCCACTTTAAAAAAACAATTTACTGACACATAATAAATTTCTTCTAATTGCAACTTCGGTCACATGACATTCCTTCAGTGTCCCAGTCGACGAGGCATCCAGCTTGCGCATGCGAGGTTCAATTAACCTCTCTTTCAACCACGCATGCTCTGTACAATGATCATCTATTGCGCCTGCGCAGCCCTTCCACTGGGTTTTAAAGCTAATGAAAGGTACTGCGCATGCCCAGTATGACCGGAAGATGGTTTTGAAGAAACAGACCAATGTAAATAAAAAGCAGGTGGACAACAGACAAGCTTCAACAACCGGAAATACAAAGAAAAAAAGGTATACAGGGGGGATTATTTTTCCCTTACTGCAAAAAAAGCGGTAGGGGGGAACAAAAATAATATCTCGGAAAACCCTTTTAACCCCTTCCCGACATTTGACGTACATGTACGTCATGGAAAGCATTGACTTCCCGCAAAATGCCGTACATGTACGTCAAACGTTTGGCACCGGCTCAGAAGCTGAGTCGGTGCCATCATCGTCGGATCTCAGCTGTATCTTACAGCTGACATCCGACTGTAACGGCGGGGACCGAAATTAGCTTCGATCCCCGCCATTAACCCCTTAAGTGCAGCGCTCAAACGCGATCGCTGCACTTAAGGTGTTTGCAGCTCATCGGAGCCCCAGCAATGAAATTGCCGGGGTTCCGGTGGCTGCAATGGCAACCGGAGGCCTAATACTGGCCTCCCGGTCTGCCTAGCACCGAAGCCGGTCAAGATCCGCCCGGCGGCGGAGCCTGATCGGCTTCCGTAGCTGCCGGCAAGATGGCGCCTGGTCAGGAGCTGATCCGGCGTCATCAGCGGTGGAGGTCAGCTGTACTGTACAGCTGACATCCACCTGTAACGGCAGGAACCGGAGCTAGCTCCGATCCCTGCCATTAACCCCTTCGATGCAGCAATCGAAAGCGATTGCTGCATCGTAGCGGTTACTAGCAGATCGCCAGCCCTGACAGGCAATCGGGACTGGCGACTGCTGTTATGGCAACAGGAGACACAATGGTCTCCTGCTCTGCCATTACGGAAGCCGATTTAGGCCCCGCCGGGAGGCGAAGCCTAAACGGCTTGCTGTCAGTGAATGACTGACAGATCTAATACATTGCACTACATAGGTAGTGCAATGTATTAGAAAAAAAAAAATCTGACTGTTGGACCTTCAAGTCCCCTAGTGGGACTTGAGAAAAAGTGTAAAAAAAGTATAAAAAAGTGTAAAAAAAAGTGCAAAAAATAAAAGTTTGAAAACAATAAAAGTTTCAAGTAATCAAATAAAACACAATCCCCCTTTTACTCTTATCAAGTCCTTTATTATTGAAAAATAATAATAAACCATATGTATTTGGTATCGCCACGACCGTAACGACCGGAGGTATCAAAATATTATATTATTTATTGCACGCGGTGAACAGCGTAAAAAAAACCCGTTAAAAACGTTACCAGAGTTTCTGTTTTTTGGTCACTTTGCCCTACAAATATTACAATAAAAAGTGATCAAAAAGTCGCACGTATCCAAAAATGGTACCTATAAAAACTATAGCTCGTCCCGCAAAAAACAAGCCCTCATACACGTCCGTCGACAAAAAAATTAAAAAGTTATGGTTCTCACAACTTGGCGACAGAAAAAATACATTCTTTTTACAAAAGTAATTTTATTGTGAAAAAAGTTGTAAAACATAAAAAAGTGCTATAAATTAGGTATCGCCGGAATCGTACTGACCCGCAGAATAAAGTTAACATGTAATTTATAACGCATGGTGAACGCTGTATAAAAAAAACAAAAAAAGCTGTGCCAGAATTGCGTTTTTTTGTTTACCTGGCATCCCAAAAAATAGGATAAAAGGTGATCAAAAAGTCGCATGTACCCCAAAATGGTACCAATAATAACTACAGCTCGTCCCGCAACAAACCAGCCCTCATACCGCTACGTCTATGAAAAATAAAATTAGTTATGGCTCCAATAAGTCAGGAAATAAAAAAATATGCAGTTGTGCCCGAGGGGAACATTTCTTCAGTTTCAAGAGGCGATTTATCAAGGACCTAAAATTAGGGAACCAGGAAGGGGAGGGCCCAAACATATCCGCTGGAAGCGACGGTGCCCGTATTATACCAGGATAATACTTTCCCAGCAAAATTCCCCAAACTACAAAGGCGCGGAGTGTGGACCAAAGGGGGGATAAGAAATGACACCATTTATCAGTGCGACACCGGCCTGTGCAGAAAGGATTGCTTCACAGCGTAACACACATCTATGGATTATTTTTATTTTTTTATACCACCTGACTATGCCCCTTATATACTCCGCCCCGCTTACATGTACCCCCACATTATAAAACACCAGCAATACTCAAACAAATATAGTACCAAGCAAAATCCGCTCTCCAAAAGCCAAATGGTGCTCCCTCGGCCCTGAACCCTGCAGCGTCCCCAAACAGCAGTTTCCTTCAACATATATGGCATCGTCATACGCGGGAGAACCCTTTTAACAATTTTTGGGGTGTGTGTCTCCAGCGTCATAAGCTGGGCATGACATATTTGCCACTGAATGGCATATCTAGGGAAAAATATACATTTTTAATTTGCACCATCCACAGCGCATTCATTTATGGAAAAGACCTGTGGGTTGAAAATGCTCACTACACCCCTTAATAAATACCTTGAGGGGTGCAGTTCCATAGTGGGGGTCACTTATCAGGGGTTTCTTTTTATTATTTCACATCTGAGCCTCTGCAGTTGTGAACCAATACTTTGTAAATCGCCAAATTAGGCCTCCACTCCGCATGGTACTCTTCACTTCTGAGCCCTGTCATATGTCCAGACAAAAGATTAGTGCCCCATGTAGGGTGTTTCTAAAACCGGGAAACACCGCATAATAATTAGAGAGCTGTCTTGTTATGGTGGCACAAGCCAGGCACCACATATTGGCATATCTATGGAAAAAAATCCCATTTTCACTCTGCAACATTGAACGCACACTAATTTCTACAAAACACCTGCAGGGTTAAAATGCTTACTACACCCCTTGGTAAATGCATTGAGGGGTGTAGTTTCCAAAATGGGGTCACTTCTGGGGGGTTTCCACTGTTTTGGGCCCACAGGTGCCCAGAAACCAATCCAGCAACATCTGCACTCCAAATGGCGGTCCTTCCCATCTGAGCCCTGCGGTTTGCCCAAACAGCAGTTTATGACCACATATGGGGTATTGCCGTACTCGGGAGAAATAGCTTTACAAATGTTGGGTTCTTTTTTTCCTTTATTTGTTGAGAAAATGAAAAAATTTGCGCTAAAGCTACGTCTTATTGAAGAAAAAGGACTGTTTTTATTTTCACTGCCTAATTCTAATAAATTCTATGAAACATCTGTGGGGTCAAAATGCTCACTACACCCCTAGATGCATTCCTCAAGAGGTGTAGTTTCCTAAATGGAGTCCCTTTTTGGGCGTTTTCATTGTTTTGTCCCCTCAGGGGCTTTGCAAATGTGACCTGGCCTCCGCAAATCATTCCTGCTAAATGTGATCTCAAAAAGCCAAATAGTGCTCTTTCCCTTCTAAGCCCTGCCGTGTGTCTAAACAGCCGTTTATTACCACATGTGGGGTATTGTTTTACTCGGGAGAAATTGCTTTACAAATTTTGTGGTGCTTTTTCTCCTTCAGTCCTTCTGGAAATGAGAAAAAATTAGCTAAACCTACATTTTCTTTGAAAAAATGTAGATTATTATTTTCAGGGCCTACTTCCAATAATTTCTGCAAAAAAACTGTGGTGTCAAATCGCTCACTATACCCCTAGATAATTTCCTCAATGGGTGTAGTTTCCAAAATGGGGTCACTTGTGGGTGGTTTCCACTGTTTTATCCCCTCAGGGGCTTTGTAAATGTGACATGGCCTCCGCAAACCATTCCTGCTAAATGTGAACTCCAAAAGCCAAATAGCGCTCTTTCCCTTCTCAGCCACGCCGTGTCTCCAAACAACCGTTTATTACCACATGTGAGGTATTGTTTTACTCGGGAGAAATTGCTTTACAAATTTTGCGGTGCTTTTTCTCCTTTAGTCCTTGTGGAAATGAGAAAAAAAATCGCTAAACCTACATTTTCTTTGAAGAAATGTTGATTTTAATTTTCACGGCCTACTTCCAATAATTTCTGTAAAAAACCTGTGCGGTCAAAATGCTCACTACACCCCTAGATAATTTCCTTGAGGTGTCTAGTTTCCCAGATGGGGTCACTTTTGGTTGATTTTGACTGTTTTGGCACCGCAAGAGCCCTTCAAACCTGACATGGTGCCTAAAATATATTCTAACAAAAATAAGGCCCCAAAATCCACTAGGTGCTCCTTTGCTTCTGAGGCCGGTGCTTCAGTCCAGTAGCACGCTACGGCCACATGTGGGATATTTCCTAAAACTGCAGAAACTGGGCAACAAATATTGAGTTGCATTTCTCTGGTAAAACCTTCTGTTTTATAAAAAAAAATTGTATTAAAAATGTATTTCTGCAGAAAAATATGAAATTTGTAAATTTCACCTCTACTTTGCTTTAATTCCTGTGAAATGTGTAAAGGGTTAAGACATTTTCTAAATGCTGTTTTGAATACTTTGAGGGGTGAAGTTTTTAAAATGGGGTGACTTTTTTGGGGTTTCTAATATATAAGGCCCTCAAAACCACTTCACAACTGAACTGGCCCCTGTAAAAATAGCCTTTTGACATTTTCTTGAAAATGTGAGAAATTGCTGCTAAAGTTCTAAGCCTTGTGAGGTCATAGAAAAATAAAAGGATGTTCAAAAAACGATGCCAATCTAAAGTAGACATATGGGTGATGTTAATTAGCAACAATTTGGTGTGGTATAACTGCCTGTCTTACAAGCAGATACATTTATATTGAGAAAAATGCTAATTTTTGCAATTTTTTGCTAATTTTTGGTGTTTTTCACAATTAAATACTGAACATATCGAGCAAATTTTGCCAGTAACATAAAGTCCAATGTGTCACGAGAAAACAATCTCAGAATCGCTTGGATAGGTGAAAGCATTCCGGAGTTATTACCACATAAAGTGACACATGTCAGATTTTAAAAATGAGGCTCTGTCAGGAAGGTCAAAAGTGGCTAAAGAGGGAAGGGGTTAACATCTGTGGAAAAGGTGAAAATAGACACAGAATGTAAAATGTAAGAGCCCATATATTTCTGAAGTATAGACTGAAAAAGGTTTAAAAAGAAAATATATACATGAATTAGATTTTTGTATCATTTACCTGTTAGGATCTTTAGAACTGAGTATACTTCATTTTTGCGGTGGAATCTGAGCTTTTTGTTAATCTGCTATTTGTTGCGGGCTTTACCTCCCCATTAAATTCAATGAAGAAAACCTGAAACAAAAAAAGCAGCGATTACACAAATACAATTGACATGCTGTGGATTAAAAAAAAAAATGCAATGTAGGTCAATTTCTGAGCGTATTTTCCGTATGGATGAGATTTGTTCAATTCTCATCCACTTTGCTGCTACTGTATTATGCTGCGGATTTTCCACTACAAAATACTTTTAGGGTATGTGCACACACACTAATTACGTCCGTAATTGACGGACGTATTTCGGCCGCAAGTCCCGGACCGAACACAGTGCAGGGAGCCGGGCTCCTAGCATCATACTTATGTACGATGCTAGCAGTGGCGGATTAAGTAGACCATGGGCCCTGGGCTGTTACCCAAACTTGGGCCCCCCTTCCTCACCGCCGCCCTGCCGTAACTATTTTTGACACTACTTTTTTGGGCAAGCATTAACAGTGTTACGATTTCCCTTGTCACAGGGCTGTGTCCCTACATACTGACAGGATCACACTGTGCAGGGACACAACCTCCTGACAAGGGGAATTGTCTATCAGTCCTGGACCGCAGAAATACTTTTTGTGAAATACAAGGATTTCCTATAATAAACATGTCAGGAGAGGTGACAGATTCTCTATAAATCTAGTGACTCACAGGTGACGACGTCTCAGATTCTAGTAGTTTTTTTCCTCTTTTCTTCTCCATCCGGTCCAGCGCTCATGACGACTTCTCCCGGCCATGACTCATTTCTGCAGAATTTGCCACTCAGACGTCTCCTCACTTTTCCAACATTTCCACACCTATAAACGAAAATAAAGTTATCATGGTGCCACATACTGTGCCCCTAAATATAATAGCACCAAACACTGCGTGCCTGAATATAATAATACCACACACTGTAAAACACCACATACACACAGCCCCCTGTACATAGTGCCACACACAGCCCTGTAGATATTACACACCCCCATAGATATCGTCATACACAGCCCCCTCTATATATCACACATCCTCCCCGTAGAGAGCGTTACACACAGCCCCATATAGATAGTGCCATACAGCCCCCTGTAGAGAGCGCCACACAACCCTCCCCCTCTTGTAAATAGCACCAAAAAGCCCCCCCTATAAAGAGCGCCACACACATACCACTGTGGATAGCACTACACAGCCCCCCCTTGTATATATTGCCACACAGCGCTCCCCTTGTATATAGTGCCACACAGCGCTCCCCCTTGTATATAGTGGCACACAGCGCTCCCCCTTGTATATAGTGGCACACAGCGCTCCCCCTTGTATATAGTGCCACACAGCGCTCCCCCTTGTATATAGTGGCACACAGCGCTCCCCCTTGTATATAGTGGCACACAGCGCTCCCCCTTGTATATAGTGCCACACAGCGCTCCCCCTTGTATATAGTGCCTCACAGCGCTCCCCCTTGTATATAGTGCCACAAGGTTATGTACACATTTAAAAACTTAATATCATAATTTTATATATATATATATATATATATATATATATAACCCAATTACCCTAATATAGACATGTAATATATAACAATTTACGGTAAACAATGACGATTACAAATAAAAGGTCTATTTTAGGGTAAAACTATGTTATTACCAAAAAAAATAGCTGAAACGTAAAAAAGCTTTTTTGTTTACTATTATTTTCAAACTTTATGAATAAAAATTGTAAAATAGCAAAAAAGGTGTGTATAAAAACGATAAAAAACGAAACCTGCATTGTCTACGGAAAAAACGTCGCAAAAATCACGTCGTTTTTATTTCTTTTTTATAAAAATGTGTGTTTGGTGCAACTTTGTAATTACGTTTTATTAAAAAATATTTTCACTTTTTGAGATACAGCTGCTTTGTATCCTGTATCCGTCAGGTCAGCAGGACTGACAGGATCAGTGACACGCAGGATCCACCTCAAATCTATCACATCTAAGATTATAATTTAGCGCAGGGCCCGTTTCACTGATCCCGTCAGTCCTGCTGACCTGACTGATACAGGATACAAAGTAGCTGTTTCTCAAAAAGTGAAAATATTTTTTAATAAAACGTAATTACAAAGTTGCAGCAAACACACATTTTTATAAAAAATAAATAAAAACGACGTGATTTTTGCGACGTTTTTTCCGTAGATAATGCAGGTTTCTTTTTTTTTATCGTTTTTATACGCACCTTTTTGCTATTTTAGAATTTTTATTCATAAAGTTTGAAAATAATAATAAAAAAATAAGCTTTTTTACGTTTCAGCTATTTTTTTTGGTAATAACATAGTTTTACCCTAAAATAGACCTTTTATTTGTAATCGTCATTGTTTTCCGTAAATCTTTTATATATTACATGTCTATATTAGGGTAATTGGGTCAGCGCTAGCGTTACAACAATGATTGGCGGGGGGGGACGACGGTTTTTATTGGGGTGGGTATTTTATGTGTATTTATTATTTCATTTTTTTTTGCACTTTACTTTCCTATTTTTTTATTACTGTGGTCTGTTCCTCAAAGGTCAAAAAAGACCTTTGGGGAACTTTATATATTTTTTTTCTTTCTTTTACACCATGTTTTTCCCCTGTAACTGGAGCTGCACAGCAGCCCCAGTTACAGGGGAAATCAGCCCTCTCATAGTGACGATTGTCACTAATAGGGCTGTGCTGGGTCTTGTTAGACCCAGCAGCAGTCTGCCACTAACGGCACCCGGCGATCATGTGACCAGTCACATGATCACCGGGAGGAATAGAGACAGCGCCGCTGCTGCTGCTGTCTCTATTCCTATACACAGCGTTCATTGAACGCTGTGTAAGAAGACATCGGAGAAGACAGAAGCAGCGAAAGCTGCTTCTGTCTTCTCCTCAGGGTCCCCGGCAGTCACTGACAGCCGGAGACCCGACATTCAGCTGCCCGATCGCGCGGGCAGCAAGTTAAAACCCGAGCCGTAGAAAGTCTATGGCTCGGGTTTTAAGGACCCGTCCCTGACCGCTGGCCGTAAAAATACAGCCAGCGGTCGGGAACCAGTTGGGCAGGAGGATAAGCCTGCTGTACTGACCTGAGCGCCGGTGACCGACCGCCCGGCTCTTGTCTTGCAGATTCGGAGTAACAGAACAGCCGTCCGTCGCTGTTCTGTTACTCAATGGCGGCGGCCCGCACTTGTCAGGGAGGCGTGTCCTACCCCTTTCCCGGCCAATTCCCTGCTCCTCCCCTCCTCATCTTCGTTAGTTAGCAGCGCTAGCGCGCTGAATAGGTGCCTTTGCAAGATGATGTGCGGTTCGGGCTGCCATGGGCCCCCTGGGAGCCTCGGGCCCCGGGCGGCCGCCCGAATCGCCCATATGATAATCCGCCACTGGATGCTAGGACTCCCTGCCTCGCTGCAAGACAACTGTCTCGTACTGAAAACATGATTACAGTACGGGACAGTTGTCCTGCAGCGAGGCAGGGACTCCTAGCATCGTACATAACTATGATGCTAGGAGCCCGGCTCCCTGCACTGTGTTCGGTCCGGGACTTGCGGCCGAAATACGTCCGTCAATTACGGACGTAATTAGTGTGTGTGCACATACCCTTAGGGTATGTTCATATGCACAAGTAAAAACGGCTGAAAATTACACAGCTGTTTTCAGAGAAAACAGCCTCTGATCTTCAGCCAGTTTGAAGGTATGTTCACACGCTAGCTGTCATTTACGGCTGAAATGACAGCCTGTTTTCAGAAGAAAACAGCTGCGTCGTTTCAGCCGTAAATGCTCCTCTTCGTAATATACGAGGCGTCTGTGACGCTCGTATATCTTGAGCTGCTCTTCATTGAGTTCAATGAAGAACGGCTCATATTACGTGGCAAAGAAGTGCCCTGCACTTCTTTGCCGAGGCAGTCAATTTACGCGTCGTCGTTTGATAGCTGTCAAACGACGACGCGTAAATTACAGGTCGTCTGCACAATACGTCGGCAAACCCATTCAAATGAATGGGCAGATGTTTGCCGAAGTATTGTAGCCGTATTTTCAGACGTAAAACGAGGCATAATACGCCTCGTATACGTCTGAAATTTGGCCGTGTGAACATACCCTGAAGCTGAAAACGTTTTTTGAGGTGTTTTTTCTAGATGTTTTTGGAGCTGTTTTTCCATTGACACAATAAAAACCAGCTCGACTCAAGAAGTGACATGCTGCTTCTTTTTTAAACAGTCTGAACATAACCCAGTTTTTCCCATTAATTTGAATGGTCAGATGTTTGTAGTTGTTCAGCTACCGTGTTTACAGGCATATTTCGAGGCATTTACACCCCCAAAATATGCCTGAAAACTCTGCATGTGAACATACCCTAAGGGTATGTGCACACGTAGTGACCAAAAACGTCTGAAAATACAGAGCTGTTTTCAAGGGAAAACAGCCCCTGATTTTCAGACGTTTTTTGAGCAACTCGTGTTTTTCGCGGCGTTTTTCGCTGCGTTTTCGCAGCGTTTTTTACGTCCGTTTTTGGAGCTGTTTTCATTGGAGTCTATGAGAAAACAGCTCCAAAAACGTCCAAAGAAGCCTAAGGGTATGTTCACACGAGGGCATCCGTTACGGCTGAAATTACGGGGATGTTTCAGCCTGAAAACATCCCCGTAATTTCAGCCGTACCGGCATGTGCAGGCGCTTGAACGCCGCGTCAATTACGGCCGTAATTAGCGCTGCTATTCATTGGAGTCAATGAATAACGGCTCCAATTACGGCCAAAGAAGTGACAGGTCACTTCTTTGACGCGGGCGTCTATTTACGCGCCGTCATTTGACAGCGGCGCGTAAATATACGCCTCGTGTGAACAGACAAACGTCTGCCCATTGCTTTCAATGGGCAGATGTTTGTCAGCGCTATTGAGGCGCTATTTTCAGACGTAATTCGTGGCAAAAACGCCCGAATTACGTCCGTAAATAGGCCGTGTGAACATACCCTTAGGGTATGTTCACACGTAGTCAACAAAAACGTCTGAAAATCCAGAGCTGTTTTCAAGGGAAAACAGACCCTGCTTTTCAGACGTTTTTTTACCAACTCGCATTTTTCGCTGCGTTTTTCGTGCCGTTTTCGCGGCGTTTTTTACGTCCGTTTTTGGAGCTGTTTTCATTGGAGTCTATGAGAAAACAGCTCCAAAAACGTCCAAAGAAGTGTCCTGCACTTCTTTTGACGAGGCAGCTGTCAAACGACGACGCGTAAATAACAGGTCGTCTGCACAGTACGTCGGCAAACCCATTCAAATGAATGGGCAGATGTTTGCCGACGTATTGGAGCCGTATTTTCAGACGTAAAACGAGGCATAATACGCCTCGTATACGTCTGAAATTTGGCCGTGTGAACATACCCTTAGGCTGGGTTCACACAACCTATTTTCAGGCGTAAACGAGGCGTATTATGCCTCGTTTTACGTCTGAAAATACGGCTCCAATACGTCGGCAAACATCTGCCCATTCATTTGAATGGGTTTGCCGACGTACTGTGCAGACGACCTGTCATTTACGCGTCGTCGTTTGACAGCTGTCAAACGACGACGCGTAAAAATACAGCCTCGTCAAAAGAAGTGCAGGACACTTCTTTGGACGTTTTTGGAGCTGTTTTCTCATAGACTCCAATGAAAACAGCTCCAAAAAGGACGTAAAAAACGCCGCGAAAACGGCACGAAAAACGCGAGTGTGGTGGCCCGTGGGTGGCGGGGGATGCAGGAACCCAAAATGGTGGATACTGGGCTCTCTGTCTTGTGTCACGGTGGTATTTTGCCTTGCAGGCCTTCCCACCTCCCAGGGACACACACACACAGTGATGAGGGGGCTGCACAAGATGATGATGATGACTGTTGTTTCCCCCGGGGCACTCCCTTGGTGGCTGACTCCTGTCTGGTGTTATTTGGGGTGCCCTTGGTGTAGAGTGCAAATAGAAGACAGGAGACGGTGGTGGCAGTTAATCAGGAGAGCTTGCATGCACACTTTTACTTTTCAAGATGGAGATTGTACAATACAAATATGTCATCCAAATTCAGCTCAATCAGTGTAGCCCAATGCTAAATGCAGGAGTGCTATTATCTCTCTACTCACAGTCTCTCTTTCTGGACTCTTCTGGCTCCTTGAGCTGTTATTCCAATAAATCTCTTTAGGCCTGTCTTTCTCTGTAATCCGAAAATGGCTGAACTCAGGAGCACCTTCACTGTGCTTCCTGCTGCATCCACTCCTAGCTCACCACTGCCCTCACTCACTCTAACCACTCCCTAATTAACTCCTCCCAGCTTCTGTTACATTATAGAAAACCACTCCGCATAGGCTGAAACACAATGTCATAACATTTCTGGACCTGTAGATGGCAGCATAACACAACACATGAAGACAAACATAGTTTTCATAGTAGTGCTCCTGTGGGACACTACATACACCCCCTCTTTAAATAAAGCCGTCCTCGGCGTCCGACTCTCCAGGCGGCAGGTTAACCTAAAACAAAGGTTAATCACAATTGCAATAATAAACTAAGAGTCCATACAGTCTCTGAGGAATGTGAGGATATAATGCTGAACAGGGAAAATGTCCAAGAGTCCTTGTCATATGAACTGGGGAAAATGAAGGGCTTGTTACCCAATTGGGATGCAAACAATACACTGTCTCTGGTGAAGGATAATCCAAAAATGAAGTCTCAGATTCAACAGTTCAATCTTGATATCGAGCTGGCATCTTACCTCGGGTAGCTCTATCAGATCTCCTCAGGGGCTCCTCTATAGCAATTTCAGGGTCCCTGGATTCCTCTGGACCAGGCCGGAACTCGGATGACGAGGTCACTTGGTCCTCGCCGGGATCAAGAACAGTTCTTGGAACAAAAATAGACAGCCAAGGTTGGAACAGCCAATCAAGAGGGGACATACTAGTTGTTGGCGGTAGCGGTTCAGCTGCAGGAGATTTCTCAGTTGTCTGTGGTTCTGCTGGTACCTCTTCCTTTAGGCAGAGCTTGAGACGATTACGGTAGACGACTTGGGAATCTCGGCCTTCGCGCACAATCTCATAGACATCAGTCCCAGGGTGCGGGATGGACTTAATTGTGTATGGTTCTTTCTGCCACTTGCTGTCCAACTTACTTGAACGATGGTTGTTTTTCAGCCACACACGGTCTCCAATTTGGAAGGGTTCTGCTTCGGCCTTTTGATCAAAACCTGCTTGTTGCCTTTGACGAGCATCTTCCATCCTTCTTTCCACAATCTCGTTGGCTTCAGCCAGGCGACGCTGGTGATCACTCACCCACTCTGTGTTTGGCAGGGGGTTGATAGTATCTGGAACTTCGACATCCATGGCCAAGTCCGAAGGCAATTTGCCCTGACGGCCAAACAGGAGATAGTAAGGAGTGTACCCTGTGGAGCAGTGCACAGTGTTGTTATACAGGTACACCAATTCTGGCAGGAGAGTCGGCCAATCAGCCCTCTTCTGGGACGGAACAGTTCTTAACATCCCAATAAGAGTCTGGTTCATCTTTTCACATAAGCCATTACCTTGTGGATGATAAGCGGTAGTTCTCAGCTTCTGACAGCCATAGAGGGAACACAACTCGTGGAACAGTTGAGACTCAAATGCGGAACCACGATCAGTCAGGATCTTGTCCGGACAGCCATAGGGGAGTACGAAATTCTTCCAAAAGATGGCAGCGGTGGTCTTGGCAGTCAGGTCTTTCACTGGCATAGCTACCACGAACTTCGTATAGTGGTCAATTATAGTTATAGCATAAGTATACCCAGTGCGGCTTGGTTCAAACTTGACATGGTCAATGGCTACCAGTTCCAGCGGTCTATGACTGATGATGGGGTGAAGTGGGGCTCTCTGGTCATGACGCTCTCCTCGGCTCTGAGCACAGTTGGGACATTCTCGGCACCACTTCTCTATGTCGTCTCTCATGCCAATCCAGTAAAATCGTCGGCGTATGGTATCTTCCGTTTTATGAACCCCAAAGTGTCCCGATCTGTCATGGTAGGCTTCCAAGATGGATTTGGAATCTCGCCGGGGTACCACAATTTGATGTAGACGCTCACCCGTTACTGGATCCAGGGCAGTCCTCTGTAGTAGACCTCTGGACACGAAAAGTCGATTCCTCAGTCTCCATAGACAAATTAATTCCTGATCAGCTTGACCTCTACGTATTCGGTCCGGAGTCCTCTTCTGAAGAAGGGAAGTCTGCAATTCCTGTAGGTTTCTACTCTCCCGTTGGAATCTAGCCCACTGTCTGGAATCTTGGGAGCAGTCAAGAACATTTGGTTGCGGATGTTCGTTTCGCTTCCTCTGAGCGATCACCGAATTCTGGGTTGCAAACTGGGCATAGAATGTAGGCATCTCTACCTCTTCCCATTCATCATTACATCGGATCGGTTCTTCACCCACAGGCAAACGGGATAAGGCATCGGCATTCACGTTGGACGCACCAGTCCGGTACTTGATCACAAACTGATAATTCGCCAGTCTGGATGCCCATCGCTGTTCAAGAGCTCCCAGTCGCGCTGTATCCAAGTGGGCCAGCGGATTATTATCCGTGAAGACGATGAAGGGTGTTGCAGCCAGGTAATCTTTAAATTTTTCGGTCACTGCCCACACAAGGGCCAGGAATTCCAGCTTAAAGGAACTATAATTCTGGTCGTTCCGTTCAGCGCCTCGAAGACCTCTGCTGGCATAAGCGATGACTCTCTCTTTCTGGTCCTGTACCTGCGACAGGACGGCCCCCAATCCCTTCTGGCTGGCATCAGTATACAGCCTAAAGGGTTGGTTGTAGTCAGGATATCCCAGGATAGGTGGTTCGGTTAACAGCTGCTTCAGCTTCTGGAAAGCGGCTTCATGGGCTTCAGCCCACTCAATCGGGATCCTTCTCTTCATAGCTTCCTTGGAGTGACCTCTCAACAATCCCTGGAGGGGTTCTGCAATCTGGGCAAAGTGTGGGATGAACCGTCTATAATACCCTGCAAATCCCAAGAAACTTCTCACCTCCTTGACTGTGGTAGGGGCTGGCCAGCTCTTTACTGCTGCTACTTTGCCTGGATCAGGAACCACTCCTTCTGCACTCACGACATGGCCTAAGTAATGGACTTCCGGCTTCAGGAGATGACACTTGGAGGGTTTCACTTTCAGGCCATATTTGATGAGGGTTTTGAGGACTTCTGCCAGGTGCTGTAGGTGTTCCTCATAAGTCTTTGAGTAGATGATTACATCGTCCAGGTACAAGAGGACGGTCTCGAAGTTTTGGTGACCCAGGCAGCGTTCCATCAGCCTCTGGAAGGTTCCTGGGGCATTGCATAGCCCAAAGGGCATACAATTAAACTCGAACAACCCCATGGGAGTAGTGAAAGCAGTCTTTTCCCTATCTTCGGGAGCCATAGGTACCTGCCAATACCCGCTGGTCAAATCCAGAGTTGAGAAGTAGGCAGCAGACCCCAAAGCAGTCAGGGATTCTTCAATGCGTGGCAGGGGATACGCATCCTTGTGAGTGATATTATTGATTTTGCGGTAGTCCACGCAGAATCTAATGTTGCCATCCTTCTTTTTCACCAGGACTAGGGGTGCAGCCCATGGACTGTAGCTCTCCCGAATCACATCTGCGTCCTTCATTTCCCGAATCATTTTCTTCACTGGCTGGTACATGGCTGGTGGAAGGGGACGGTACCTTTCTTTGATGGGTGGATGGACGCCTGTAGGGATGGTGTGCTCAATGATAGTAGCCTTCCCAAAATCCATAGGATGTTTACTGAAGGCTTGTTGATTGTCTTTGGCCACCATCAGGGCTCCTTCGATCTCCTCTTCGGTAGTATTAGCATCGCCAACATGGATCTCGGTCCACCAGGGTTTTGTTGTCATCTCAGGGGTAACTTGATTCTGGGTAGCTTGCTGGAACACTGTAGTCTCAGGGCTCCAGACATCTTGGAAGAAGACCTGTGAGAGCTTAGCAACTGGACGGTATTTACTCAGTACCACAGCCGTATCACCAATGTTCAAGAGGCGAATAGGTACCCTCCCATTAGAAACAGTCACTAGACTTCTGGCTGCTAGCACGGTCGGATGATCTTCCAGAAGAAGAGGTTCCACAAGGGCCTGGTAATCTTGACCTTGCAAACCTGGACGAGCTTGACACCACAGAATGGTTTCCGTCTCTGGTTCCAGAGTCACTGGTTGTGAGTCCATGATGCGGGCACGGCAGATCTCACCCTTTTCATTCGTGAACCTCTGTTGGGCATTCAAGAGACGGATAGCATGCTGAATTGCATTTTGATTGGAGACAGGGACTGTAGAAAGTGCTCGGTGTAGGGCATCTAGCATCTCTTCATAGCAATTCCTAACAACATTCATGCCCAGCACCACTGGTGGAAAGTCATCATCCCAGACGTTCACTACAATTACGCCTTGCTGGGGCAGTTCAGTTTCTCCCATCTGGATCGTGGGTTCCCAGTAGCCCCGATGGGGTATCGATTGTCCATTACTGGCTACAATGTTAAGCCACGTGTCTGGGGGTTGTATCAGCTGGTCGAGGTCCCAGTACTTCTCAAACCAACTTCTCTGCAGAGTGGTGACTTGAGAGCCAGTGTCCAGTAAGGCCGACAGTGGGATCCCATTTAGGTGGATCGTAATCACTGGACACTGCCCAATGTACCGGGGAATCCATTCTGGTGTTGTGGGACCTATTGGTCTTCCTCCCGAGGGGCGGTCCTCTGCCTCGGGGGATTGTCGTTTAACTGACGACATTCTCTTTCAATATGGCCAGCTCTTTGACACCTACGACAAATGGGTCTTCCGGTGGTATCAAATCTGTCAGAAGAGCGTCTACCCCAATTCCGGTAACTTCCCCCTTCTGATCGGTTACTGAACCTGTTACTGGAGTAGCGGCGGCTTTCGTTCTGGCGTTGCTCCATATCTTCCATTTTCTGGCACATTTTACTGAGGGTCTTGGTGAGGACAGCAATTTGGTCCCTCAGTTCACCAACTGGATCTTGAGCTTGCATGTGAGCACACTGAGCTAGTGCAACTTGACTTCCCGCTGCTGTAGGATGATCTACTTGCGACTCCGTAGGAGTCTCTATGGAATAGGGGAAAACTTTGGCTTGAACCGCTGCGGCTTCAGTCCCCAGGATTCTAATTGCGAGCTCTTTAAAGTCCAAGAAGATACAGCTTGGGTTCTGGGAGGCCAACATTCTGAGCTGACTTTTAAGAGCTTCAGATGCAGCTCCTTCAACAAACTGCTCCCTTAAGGCCTTGTCAGCCTCTGCAGCCTCTAAGGGTTCTACTTGCATAATTGCCCGCTGGGCCTCCTGCAGGGATAAAGCAAAGTCTCTCAATGACTCACCGGGCTGCTGCTTCTTTCCAAAGAACCTCATCTTGAGCTCTGCCACAGTCCTTACTTCAAATGTGGCACGCAATCGGTCCAGTATCTGTTCCACTGTTTTTTTCTCTGTTCTGGGCCAGGATTTCACTTCTCTTAATGCTGCGCCCTCTAGTTGTCCTATCAATATCTCAACCCTCTGGTCTGTTGAGACAGGATACAAACGGAACATGGACAGCATCTTCTCTTTGAATTCCCTCAGGGAATGAACTTCGCCTTTGTAGCGAGGAAGCCATGGTGCTCCAAAGTAATAGGGCATAGTGAGTGGCATCACTTGTGCTGTTGGAGGTGACCCACTGGGGCTTGGAGAGCCGTTATCTCCGTCATCAGACATTTTCTGCAATAAGTCCTACAGTAACCCCTAGCAACGGGTGTTCAATTTCAGGCTATGCACTAAGCCTCTTTTCCGGATATCTTTTCCGGTGTCTCTACACTGTTAACTGCCACTTTTTACTTTAAATCTCATTTACTGGCCTATTCAGGCACTCACCAGCTTTCTCTTAGCTGCTCCGCTGTTTTCGCGGGTTCTGTTGCGCAGTTCCTTGCCACTTCCAATATGGCGGCGACTTGGCGGGAAACTTTTATTCCGGCTGTAGCGAAATGTCTGTAACTCTGCTCCGGCTGTGGCGCATCAGCGCTGACTTAGCTCATAAGGCACAGAGGCCATAGAGATCCTGTTCGGGGACGCCAAAATTATATGTGGTGGCCCGTGGGTGGCGGGGGATGCAGGAACCCAAAATGGTGGATACTGGGCTCTCTGTCTTGTGTCACGGTGGTATTTTGCCTTGCAGGCCTTCCCACCTCCCAGGGACACACACACACAGTGATGAGGGGGCTGCACAAGATGATGATGATGACTGTTGTTTCCCCCGGGGCACTCCCTTGGTGGCCGACTCCTGTCTGGTGTTATTTGGGGTGCCCTTGGTGTAGAGTGCAAATAGAAGACAGGAGACGGTGGTGGCAGTTAATCAGGAGAGCTTGCATGCACACTTTTACTTTTCAAGATGGAGATTGTACAATACAAATATGTCATCCAAATTCAGCTCAATCAGTGTAGCCCAATGCTAAATGCAGGAGTGCTATTATCTCTCTACTCACAGTCTCTCTTTCTGGACTCTTCTGGCTCCTTGAGCTGTTATTCCAATAAATCTCTTTAGGCCTGTCTTTCTCTGTAATCCGAAAATGGCTGAACTCAGGAGCACCTTCACTGTGCTTCCTGCTGCATCCACTCCTAGCTCACCACTCCCCTCACTCACTCTAACCACTCCCTAATTAACTCCTCCCAGCTTCTGTTACATTATAGAAAACCACTCCGCATAGGCTGAAACACAATGTCATAACATTTCTGGACCTGTAGATGGCAGCATAACACAACACATGAAGACAAACATAGTTTTCATAGTAGTGCTCCTGTGGGACACTACACGAGTTGCTCAAAAAACATCTGAAAATCAGGGGCTGTTTTCCCTTGAAAACAGCTCTGTATTTTCAGACGTTTTTGGTCACTACGTGTGCACATATCCTTAACCCCTTCCCGACATGCGCCGTACATGTACGGCGCTGTCGGGAGGTGCTTCCCGCAAAGCGCCGTACATGTACGGCGCAACGGGAAACGGTCATCGGTGCTAATTGCACCGTGACAAAGTAAAGATGGCTGCTGTCCATGACAGCAGGCCATCTCTACTACTCGCCCAGGGTGCCGTTTTGGCCCCCCGCATCGGCGATCGCTGCTATTGGCCGGTCAATTCTGACCGGCCAATAACAGGGATTTTTGTTAAAACTGCGCCCTGGAGTCACAGGGCACAGTTAGACAGTGGCGATTGGTGCTGTCTAAGACAACACCCATCGCCACCAACGTCACCTAGGGAGGTGGCAGTGATGCCACCTCTAGGAGCGATCTGATTGGTCGGTCTGTAACGACCGACCAATCAGTGCACCAGGCAGTGTTGTGTACATCGACACTGCTCTGCACGCCGCCATTCCAGTTTGAGGCAGCGTGCAGAGCGGTTGAGAGAGTGTCTGCTGCGGATTTTCTGGAATTTGTAGTGCATCCTGCACTACTGTGTGAAAAATAAGAAAGCCCTTTTGCTGCTTCTGTCTGATCACCTTTTTTTTTTATTTTTTTGTGATCAGACAGATTTTTTTGGCCCTGTCCCTGTCCTTGGGCCTGTCCCTTCCCTTGGGCCTGTCCCTGTCCCAATCCACCCCCTCCCTGTCCCAATATACCCCACCCCACCCCCTCCCTGTCCGAGTCCTGTGCCCACTGAGCGCTGATCAGTGACCACCATCACTGATCAGCATCTGTGCTCAATTTTTGGCGCAGGATTTATTTTTTTTTAATTTGCACCATCTCCCTGCGTGCGCCCTGCGGCCACGAAGTGCTGATTAGTGACCGCCATCACTGATCAGCATCCGTGATTTTTTTTTTCCCGCAGGTTCTTTCTTTGTGCCTTTTTTTCACCCACACCAATTACCTGTGTGGGTCCTGTGACCGCTGAGCGCTGATCAGTGACCGCCATCACTGATCGGCATTTGTGCTCAACTTTTGGTCCAGGAATTTTTTATTTTTGTCATTTTTTTTCCAATTATAAATTTGCACCATCTATCTGTGTGCACCCTGCGGCTACAGACTGCTGATTATTTATCAGCATCTGTGGTAATTTTTTTACGCAGGTTTTTTTAGTTTTTTTTCACCCACAGCTTTCCATAGTGTGCGTAGCAAGTTAGTTAGACTACAGGTTTTTTTTAGTAATAGATAGCGTCAGTTACTGACGGACGTTCAGTTGTTTTTTTACGGACGTTCGTCCAGTAAATTTTTAGAACCTAGTTTTGCTGTAGCAAGTTAGTTAGACTACAGTTTTTTTTTAGTAATAGATAGCGTCAGTTCCTGACGGACGTTCAGTTGTTTTTTTACGGACGTTCGTCCAGTAAATTTTTAGAACCTAGTTTTGCTGTAGCAAGTTAGTTAGACTACAGTTTTTTTTAGTAATAGATAGCGTCAGTTACTGACGGACGTTCAGTTGTTTTTTTACTGACGTTCGTCCAGTAAATTTTTAGAACCTAGTTTTACTGTAGCACGTTAGATAGACTACAGGTTTTTTTTAGTAATAGATAGCGTCAGTTACTGACGGACGTTCAGTTGCTTTTTTACTGACGTTCGTCCAGTAAATTTTTAGAACCTAGTTTTGCTGTAGCAAGTTAGTTAGACTACAGGTTTTTTTTTAGTAATAGATAGCGTCAGTTACTGACGGACGTTCAGTTGTTTTTTTACTGACGTTCGTCCAGTAAATTTTTAGAACCTAGTTTTACTGTAGCACGTTAGATAGACTACAGGTTTTTTTTAGTAATAGATAGCGTCAGTTACTGACGGACGTTCAGTTGTTTTTTTTCTAACTGACGATCGTACAGTAAATTCTATTTTTTTTTTTCCTTTTCTTCTCTTCTTTCTTATCTTCTAATTTCTGTTCACTATACACGTGTAAAAACACCACACATACACACACCCCCCTGTGTAAAAATAAAAGTTGATCACACGTGTCAAAACACCACACCCTGTAATAAATCAAAATGTCTCAATCGTCCAGAAGGATGTATTCAGCGGAGGAGGCATACGCCATCATTGCCTCTGACACTGAGTCGGCCAGCGAGGGAGAGGAAGAATATGCCCCACTCCTTTTAGTTTCCTCCTCTTCCTCCTCCAGTGATGAGGAACCCCCCCAAAGGCGACCCAGGAGAGCAGCTGAGCCAACCCCAATGATTGATCCCGTGTGGACTCCACTCCCCGAAAATTATGAGCCTCAAATTCCTGATTTTATAGGCAGCTCAGGAATTCAGTTTGAGACTGAAGGCCTCACAGAAATTGACTTTTTCAAGGTCTTTTTCTCTGAGGAGTTTGTTCATTTAATGGTGGCCCAGACGAATCTGTACGCCCAACAATTTTTAACCCAAAACCCCACTTCATCATTTGTTAGGTGGACCCCAGTAGATGCAGCGGAGATGATGACATTTTGGGGCCTTGTGCTGCATATGGGACTAGTGAGGAAGCCAGAGCTTAGGCAATACTGGAGTGCGGATATTTTGTACAGCACCCCAATTTACCGCATGGCCATGATCCGGACTCGCTTTGAAGCCATTTTAAAATTCTTGCATTATAATGATAATGCACAGTGCCCGCCCCAGAACGACCCCACATTTGACCGTCTTTTTAAAATCAGGCCACTCATTGATCATTTCTCCACCAAATTTTCACAAGTGTACACCCCCGATAAATATATTTCCATAGATGAGTCCCTTGTTCATTTTAAGGGGAGGCTTAAATTCCGCCAATACCTGCCCAATAAGAGGGCAAGGTATGGAATTAAATTGTACAAAATGTGTGAGAGTACATCTGGGTATACACACAGGTTTAGGGTTTACGAAGGGAAGGACTCTATTATTGAACCCCCAGAATGCCCCCCCCCCCCCCCGTCCTGGGAGTTAGTGGGAAAATAGTGTGGGATTTGATGCACCCATTGCTGGACAAGGGTTATCACCTTTACGTCGATAACTTCTATACCAGCATCCCACTATTTAAGTGCCTTTCTGCCAGAAGTACTGTAGCATGCGGTACTGTGCGCAAAAATCAGAGAGGCCTCCCTAAAACACTGCTTAGCCAAAGCCTCAGAAGGGGTGAGAGCAGGGAACTATGCAGCGAGAACATGCTGTTCGTCAAATATAAGGACAAGAGGGATGTCCTTATATTGACCACAATTGATGGCAGCGGCAGCACCACTGTCCCTGAACGAGGTACCACCACAGTGAGCCAGAAGCCAAATTGCATCCTGGGCTACAATAAGTACATGGGCGGGGTTGATCTCTCTGATCAAGTACTGAAGCCTTATAGTGCCCTACGGAAAACAAAGACATGGTACAAAAAGCTGGCCGTGCACATTGTACAGATGGCAATGTATAATGCTTACGTACTATCCCGATGTGCAGGCCGGACAGGGACATTCCTTAACTTCCAAGAGGTGGTGATCAAGGCACTTCTATTTGGGAACCAGGCAGGGGAGGGCCCAAGCACATCTGCTGGTAGCGATACTCCACGCATTGTACCAGGGCAACATTTCCCCAATGAAGTGCCCCAAATTGCAACGAAGGGAAGGACACAAAAAAGGTGCAGAGTGTGTTCCAAAAGGGGAATAAGAAAAGACACTATTTCCCACTGTGAAACCTGCCCCGGAAAACCAGGCCTGTGTATCAAGGATTGCTTCAAAGAGTACCATACATCCATAAATTAGTAATTTCATAATTCATTAACCCCTTTATTATGCCAAAAGCAACATTGTGTAAATCCTAGCTCCAAAAGTCAAATGGCGCTTCTGAGCCCTGCAGTGTGTCCAAACAGCTGTTTATGACCACATGTGGGGTATTGTTTTACTCTGGAGAAATTGCTTTACAAATGTTGTGGAGCTTTTTCTCCTTTAGTCCTCGTGGAAATGAGAAAAAATTAGCTAAACCTACATTTTCTTTGAAAAAATGTAGATTTTCATTTTCACTGCCTACTTCCAGAATTTTCTGCAAAAAAACTGTGGGGTCAAAATGCTCACTATACCCCTAGATAATTTACTCAAGGGGTGCAGTTTCCAAAATGGGGTCACTTGTGGGGGTTTCCACTGTTTTGGCCCCTCAGGTTCTTTGCACATGTGACATGGCCTCCCAAAACCATCCCTGTCAAATTTGAGCTCCAAATGGCGCTCTTTCTCTTCTGAGCCCTGCCGTGTGTCCAAACAGCCGTTTATGACCACATGTGGGGTACTGTTTTACTCGGGAGAAATTGCTTTACAAATGTTGTGGAGCTTTTTCTCCTTTAGTCCTCGTAGAAATGAGAAAAAATAAGCTAAACCTACATTTTCATTGAAAAAATGTAGATTTTCATGTTCACTGCCTACTTCCAATTGTTTCTGCAAAAGATCTGTGGGGTCAAAATGCTCACTATACCCCTAGATAATTTCCTCAAGGGGTGTAGTTTCCAAAATGGGGTCACTTGTGGGGGGTTTCCACTGTTTTCGCCCCTCAGGGGCTTTGCATATGCGACATGGCCTCTGCTAACTATTCCTGCTAAATTTGAGCTCCAAAAGTCAAATGGCGCTCTTTCCCTTCTGAGCCCTGCCGTGTGTCCAAACAGCCATTTATGACCACATGTGGGGTATTGTTTTACTCGGGAGAAATTGCTTTACAAATTTGGTGGAGCTTTTTCTCTTTTAGTCATCGTGGAATTGAGAAAAAATTAGCTAAACCTACATTTTCTTTGAAAAAATGTAGATTTTAATTTTCACTGCCTACTTCCAAAAATTTCTGCAAATAACCAGTGGGGTCAAAATGCTCACTATACCCCTAGATAATTTCCTCAAAGGGTGTAGTTTCCAAAATAGTCCCACTTGTGGGGGGTTTCCACTGTTTTGGCACCGCAAGAGCCCTGCAAACTTGACATGGTTCCTAAAATATATTCTAATAAAAAAGAGGGCCCAAAATCCACTAGGTGCTTCTTTAATTCTGAGGCCTGTGCTTCAGTCCATAAGCACACCAGGGCCACATGTGGGATATTTCCTAAATCTGCAGAAACTGGGCAACAAATATTGAGTTGCGTTTCTCTGGTAAAATCTTCTGTGTTACAAAAAAATAGGGATTAAAAATGAATTTCTGCAAAAAAAAATGAAATTTGTAAATATCACCTCTACTTTGCTTTAATTCCTGCGCAATGTTTAAAGGGTTAAGAAACTTTCTAAATGCTGTTTTGAATACTTTGAGGGGTGCAGTTTTTAAAATGTGGTGACTTATTGGGGGTTTCTAATATCTAAGGACCTCAAAGCCACTTCACAACTGAACTGGCCCCTGTTAAAATAGCATTTTGAAATTTTCTTGAAAATGTGAGAAATTGCTGCTAAAGTTCTAAGCCTTGTAACGTCCTAGAAAAATAAAATGATGTTCAAAAAACGCTGCTAAACTAAAGTAGACATATGGGGGATGTTAATTAGCAAAATTTTTGTGTGGTATAACTGCCTGTCTTACAAGCAGATACATTTAAATTGAGAAAAATGCTAATTTTTGCAATTTTTCGCTAAATTTTGGTGTTTTTCACAATTAAATACTGAATGTATCGGGCAAATTTTGCCAGTAACATAAAGTCCAATGTGTCACGAGAAAACAATCTCAGAATCGCTTGGATAGGTAAAAACATTGCGGAGTTATTACCACATAAAGTGAAACATGTCAGATTTGAAAAATGAGGCTCTGTCAGGAAGGTCAAAAGTGCCCAAAGAGGGAAGGGGTTAAAGAGTTACGTAAAGAGCTCAACAAGCAAAACCATACATTCATATGTATAGTAAAGTGATTGCTATTTTATATGACATTGTTAGGTTTCGATTTTTTTATGAGATTTTTTATATACATATGCTGTGTTACAAATATCTGCCCATGACAGTTATCCTTTTTACATGCCTATGTTCTTTATCACAAATATTTATAGATTACAAGAGCTTTTGATTAATAAAATCACAATTAATGCTGTTTAACACAAAACAATCCCATATTATCTAAATATTACTAAACGTCATGGCTTTGTCGCAGATTTTACCCTTCGCAATGCAAAAGGGTGATATCTGCGGCAAGTCCGCAACAAATCCAACTCTGGACGGATTTTCTGTGCGGTCATTCCGCAGCGTATTGCAGTAGTAGCAAGGTGGATGAGATTTGAATAAATCTCATCCCCACACTGCGGAAAAAAATATGCAGAAAAGAAGGGCGGAAATTGCCCTGTGGTTAGTTCTCTCAATCTACAGCATGTCAATTTCTCTTGCAAAAATGGTTCTGAATTCCCGCACAGAAAAAACAGTCTGAAATTACGCAGTGTTTGCGCTTCGTATGAACTTACACTTAGGCTTGATTCATACGAGCGTTGAATATGTCCGTGTAATGGCCGTTGAAACAACGGCCGTCACACGGACGCATGTTTTTCAATGGGACTGTTCACACGGCCGTTGTTTCAACGGACCGTGTGAAGGGTCAGTTGAAAAATAGAACCTGTCCTATTTTGTTCAGTTTTCACGGATCCCTCCATAGGCTCAAGTCTATGGGGATCCGTGAAAAGGGACTCGCAGGGGGGCACCTCGGACATGAAAAACATTTTTCACGTCCGAGTTTCCCCACGCTCGTGTGAATCAGGCCTTACTGTTAAAAAATTTGCCATTTCATTTTTTTAAAGACAGAATTTAATGCAGTGTCTCTCCACGCAATCCATTTGGGCATGGAGAATGAAATAAAGGAAGTGCGGGATTTTTTCATAAACTTGATGATTATCAAAGAGATATCCATCACCATTGGTCAGATAGACAAAAACTGTGTTGGATATTGGAGATTGGATATTTATTTATTTATTTTTCTTACCATGAGGACTCCACAGCAGATATGGAATAGGGCCTCTTTGTCTGAAGCCATTATAAACTGCTAACATATTTAGGACTAAGGGACCTTTTACACCGGGCAACGATCAGCCGATGAACGATCGGCTGATTGTATAGTTTTGGCAGCATAAAATATTATCGTTGTCGGAAGCGCATCTCCTTGTGTAAAGAGGGAGAAGCGCTGCCCACATGATAGAAGTGTATGAGGACGAGAAATTGGAGTAACAAGCGCTCGTCCCCACACATAGCTCATTGTCAAAGGCGCAAACGAGCGCTGATCAACGAGCTACATTTAGGGTCCTCTTACATGGCCCGATGTGGGCCGTGTAAACGAGCGCCGATCAACAAGATCGCTTGCTACCATGACCTCTCGTCCACATACATTTATATAATGTCGGCAGCACGTCTCCCTGATTACACAGGGAAATGTGCTGCCGACGATATTTTCGGCTGCATAAACGTTACAATCAATCGATGAACGAGCGTATGCAGTATCCCAGAACTGGGAGTAAGGAGTGAGGATCAACCGACACTTGTCACGGTGATGGGCTGGCGGGTGTACCTACCCATCCATGGTGGCCACTTCAGATACTGCTCCCCAGTCTGGTGCAGGGTAAGGAGGTCAAAGGGAAATAGAACTTGGATAGATTTGTTGTGACGCCAGTTATATATATGTAACCTGGGGATGAGCTTCTGTTTGGATGCAGGGCTGTGGTGATAACCCAGGGCAGAATATAACAAAGTCCACAGATATGGAGAGGTGCAGGGGTGGATGCACTGAAGCTGATATCTTCCCTCCCCAGTAAATGAATCCAGAGAAACAGGGGGGTAACTTAGAAAATACAACTTACTTTACTTAGATGAACTTGCAGTGAAAGTAGTGTACAGGCAGGCTGGATGTAGCATGGAGTACAGGCAGGCTGGATGTAGCATGGAGTACAGGCAGGCTGGATGTAGCATGGAGTACAGGCAGGCTGGATGTAGCATGGAGTACAGGCAGGCTGGATGTAGCATGGAGTACAGGCAGACTCATGAGGTTCCTTTCTTCTTTGCTCAGATTAGTGTTCAGCCAACAGGTCTTTGCTTCTCTAGAAGTTCAGCTGTAACTCTTCATCTCTTTCTCTCTCTGTTAGATTTCTTAACTCCCTGGACAATATGTCTCTGTACACAGGGTTCTTTAGGGGGGTACCACACGTATGCATGTTCATCGGTTGATTGTTGCCCTGTCTACAGAGCAAGTTTGAGTAGCATCTAGCTTTTTTTCTGCCTGGGGCAAAAAGAAAAATGGTACTCCTCCTCCTCAAAGTAAAGATGGGAAAGTGCAAAAATGAACTGCATATCTGTTAAAATATTGCCCCTCCCCCCCTTCCTACCATCAGGGAAGGAGCTCATCCGTAGTTATCTCACGGTCCTCAAATCACAGGTGTCTGAAACTTATTACCAACCATTTCACCAGAGCAGGTCCTAGGATAGACTTTGTTCAGATATGGACTGAGAATTGTCTTATTTATTTTGTAATACTGTTTTCATTTACAAATTTTTCTATGGGGCGACTGGTATTACATAAAACAACAAAATTAATATATCTTTACAGTATGTATGAAAACTAGGAGGTAAGTAAACTATCGGTGCTACAGAGTACGGCCATTGCCGCATCTAGGCACAATAGGTATAAAACTTTGAAACGTAACACTATAGTAGTGCAGAATAGTTCTTTATGCTTTTTTGTAGAGGGTACTTTACTCAAGCACCCACCATCAACTAAGTGTCATCAATCCTTCCATAACATAAATCTATATTCGAAGACAAAGCAAGCACCCTCAGCACCATCTGTGGAGATCACTGTGGAACCATGGCTCCAGGTTCTACCAGCTCCCGGCATAAGTTACCATTTAGCAAAGAAGACCTTCCAATAAAATTCCTTTATTCCATGACAGACAAATATGTATACAGTGAAAGCGACGTTTCGGCCATACAAATAGCTTGCGAAAGGCCATTGTATGGCCGAAACATCACCTTCACTGTCTAGCATGGAATAGAGAGATAATTTTATTGGAAGTCTGAATTTGGAACTGGTGGACTGGCCTTCTTTGCTGGATGATAAAAATCTGCATTCAGTGAGCTCACCCAAATGATAGCGGTAGACAGACAGCATGTTATCAATTTACTCTATGATGGGAAGCAGGGAGTTCAGAGCTTTGTATGAAAAAAAAAAGTTCTCTGGGCCCGTGGGCAGTACTTGGTTGCCCGTATGTCCCTGGTTTTGTTGGCCATTCAGTATTGTAATTCCCTATTGTAATCTACTGCTGATAAAAAAAAAAAACTATTTTGGAGCCAGGTATTGAATCACTCTTCCAGCAGACCCCAATGTTATTCAATGCTAAAACCGTTTAGCTTGTAATATAATGCTACACAATGCAGGCTGCTTTCACATACGTGTAATATGGGTGTATCTTTGCACACATATTATGACCGCATGTAATTGCCGAAACTTGTGGCCGTAATTCAAATGCAAAAATGCAACTTTATTATGCTCTTATATAAGCAGCCTTTGGAAAACCCAATGCATTTGCTCAAGTCTAGACATGTGACAGAAGAAAATATAATTTGCTCTGATAATGACCTTTAATTTTCTTCTTACATATAATCTGTGCAGTTTTATAGACAGCGCCAGTGAGGATTCTGTTTATTAGAGACAGCGCCAGTGAGGATTCTGTTTATTAGAGACAGCGCCAGTGAGGATTCTGTTTATTAGAGACAGGGCCAGTGAGGATACTGTTTATTAGAGACAGGGCCAGTGAGGATTCTGTTTATTAGAGACAGGGCCAGTGAGGATTCTGTTTATTAGAGAGAGGGCCAGTGAGGATTCTGTTTATTAGAGACAGGGCCAGTGAGGATTCTGTTTATTAGAGACAGCGCCAGTGAGGATTCTGTTTATTAGAGACAGGGCCAGTGAGGATACTGTTTATTAGAGACAGGGCCAGTGAGGATTCTGTTTATTAGAGACAGAGCCAGTGAGGATTCTGTTTATTAGACACAGGGCCAGTGAGGATTCTGTTTATTAGAGACAGCGCCAGTGAGGATTCTGTTTATTAGAGACAGGGCCAGTGAGGATACTGTTTATTAGAGACAGGGCCAGTGAGGATTCTGTTTATTAGAGACAGAGCCAGTGAGGATTCTGTTTATTAGAGAGAGGGCCAGTGAGGATTCTGTTTATTAGAGACAGGGCCAGTGAGGATACTGTTTATTAGAGACAGCGCCAGTGAGGATTCTGTTTATTAGAGACAGCGCCAGTGAGGATTCTGTTTATTAGAGACAGGGCCAGTGAGGATTCTGTTTATTAGAGATAGGGCCAGTGAGGATACTGTTTATTAGAGACAGCGCCAGTGAGGATACTGTTTATTAGAGACAGGGCCAGTGAGGATTCTGTTTATTAGAGACAGGGCCAGTGAGGATACTGTTTATTAGAGACAGGGCCAGTGAGGATTCTGTTTATTAGAGACAGGGCCAGTGAGGATTCTGTTTATTAGAGACAGGGCCAGTGAGGATTCTGTTTATTAGAGACAGCGCCAGTGAGGATTCTGTTTATTAGAGACAGGGCCAGTGAGGATTCTGTTTATTAGAGACAGGGCCAGTGAGGATTCTGTTTATTAGAGACAGGGCCAGTGAGGATTCTGTTTATTAGAGACAGGGCCAGTGAGGATACTGTTTATTAGAGACAGCGCCAGTGAGGATTCTGTTTATTAGAGACAGCGCCAGTGAGGATTCTGTTTATTAGACACAGGGCCAGTGAGGATTCTGTTTATTAGAGACAGGGCCAGTGAGGATTCTGTTGATTAGAGACAGGGCCAGTGAGGATACTGTTTATTAGAGACAGGGTCAGTGAGGATACTGTTTATTAGAGACAGGGCCAGTGTGGATTCTGTTTATTAGAGACAGGGCCAGTGAGGATTCTGTTTATTAGAGACAGGGCCAGTGTGGATTCTGTTTATTAGAGACAGGGCCAGTGAGGATTCTGTTTATTAGAGAGAGGGCCAGTGAGGATTCTGTTTATTAGAGACAGCGCCAGTGAGGATTCTGTTTATTAGAGACAGCGCCAGTGAGGATTCTGTTTATTAGAGACAGCGCCAGTGAGGATACTGTTTATTAGAGACAGGGCCAGTGAGGATTCTGTTTATTAGAGACAGGGCCAGTGAGGATTCTGTTTATTAGAGACAGGGCCAGTGAGGATACTGTTTATTAGAGACAGCGCCAGTGAGGATTCTGTTTATTAGAGACAGCGCCAGTGAGGATTCTGTTTATTAGACACAGGGCCAGTGAGGATTCTGTTTATTAGAGACAGGGCCAGTGAGGATTCTGTTGATTAGAGACAGGGCCAGTGAGGATACTGTTTATTAGAGACAGGGTCAGTGAGGATACTGTTTATTAGAGACAGGGCCAGTGAGGATTCTGTTTATTAGAGACAGGGCCAGTGTGGATTCTGTTTATTAGAGACAGGGCCAGTGAGGATTCTGTTTATTAGAGAGAGGGCCAGTGAGGATTCTGTTTATTAGAGACAGCGCCAGTGAGGATTCTGTTTATTAGAGACAGGGCCAGTGAGGATACTGTTTATTAGAGACAGCGCCAGTGAGGATACTGTTTATTAGAGACAGCGCCAGTGAGGATACTGTTTATTAGAGACAGGGCCAGTGAGGATACTGTTTATTAGAGACAGGGCCAGTGAGGATACTGTTTATTAGAGACAGCGCCAGTGAGGATACTGTTTATTAGAGACAGGGCCAGTGAGGATTCTGTTTATTAGAGACAGGGCCAGTGAGGATTCTGTTTATTAGAGACAGGGCCAGTGAGGATACTGTTTATTAGAGACAGCGCCAGTGAGGATTCTGTTTATTAGAGACAGCGCCAGTGAGGATTCTGTTTATTAGACACAGGGCCAGTGAGGATTCTGTTAATTAGAGACAGGGCCAGTGAGGATACTGTTTATTAGAGACAGGGCCAGTGAGGATTCTGTTTATTAGAGACAGGGCCAGTGAGGATTCTGTTTATTAGAGACAGGGCCAGTGAGGATTCTGTTTATTAGAGACAGCGCCAGTGAGGATTCTGTTTATTAGACACATGGCCAGTGAGGATTCTGTTTATTAGAGAGAGGGCCAGTGAGGATTCTGTTGATTAGAGACAGGGCCAGTGAGGATACTGTTTATTAGAGACAGGGTCAGTGAGGATTCTGTTTATTAGAGAGAGGGCCAGTGAGGATTCTGTTTATTAGAGAGAGGGCCAGTGAGGATTCTGTTTATTAGAGACAGCGCCAGTGAGGATACTGTTTATTAGAGACAGGGTCAGTGAGGATTCTGTTTATTAGAGAGAGGGCCAGTGAGGATTCTGTTTATTAGAGAGAGGGCCAGTGAGGATTCTGTTTATTAGAGACAGCGCCAGTGAGGATACTGTTTATTAGAGACAGGGCCAGTGAGGATTCTGTTTATTAGAGACAGGGCCAGTGAGGATACTGTTTATTAGAGACAGGGCCAGTGAGGATTCTGTTTATTAGAGACAGGGCCAGTGAGGATACTGTTTATTAGAGACAGCGCCAGTGAGGATTCTGTTTATTAGAGACAGCGCCAGTGAGGATTCTGTTTATTAGAGACAGGGCCAGTGAGGATTCTGTTTATTAGAGACAGGGCCAGTGAGGATTCTGTTTATTAGAGAGAGGGCCAGTGAGGATTCTGTTGATTAGAGACAGGGCCAGTGAGGATACTGTTTATTAGAGACAGGGTCAGTGAGGATTCTGTTTATTAGAGAGAGGGCCAGTGAGGATTCTGTTTATTAGAGAGAGGGCCAGTGAGGATTCTGTTTATTAGAGACAGGACCAGTGAGGATTCTGTTTATTAGAAACAGGGCCAGTGAGGATACTGTTTATTAGAGACAGGGCCAGTGAGGATTCTGTTTATTAGAGACAGGGCCAGTGAGGATACTGTTTATTAGAGACAGCGCCAGTGAGGATACTGTTTATTAGAGACAGGGCCAGTGAGGATTCTGTTTATTAGAGAGAGGGCCAGTGAGGATTCTGTTTATTAGAGAGAGGGCCAGTGAGGATTCTGTTTATTAGAGAGAGGGCCAGTGAGGATTCTGTTTATTAGAGACAGGACCAGTGAGGATTCTGTTTATTAGAGACAGGGCCAGTGAGGATACTGTTTATTAGAGACAGGGCCAGTGAGGATACTGTTTATTAGAGCCAGGGCCAGTGAGGATTCTGTTTATTAGAGACGGGGCCAGTGAGGATACTGTTTATTAGAAACAGGGCCAGTGAGGATACTGTTTATTAGAGACAGGGCCAGAGAGGATTCTGTTTATTAGAGACAGGGCCAGTGAGGATTCTGTTTATTAGAGACAGGGCCAGTGAGGATACTGTTTATTAGAGACAGGGCCAGTGAGGATTCTGTTTATTAGAGACAGGGCCAGTGAGGATTCTGTTTATTAGAGACAGGGCCAGTGAGGATACTGTTTATTAGAGACAGAGACAGTGAGGATTCTGTTTATCAGAGACAGGGCCAGTGAGGACTCTGTCAGGGGCCCCCCGGGCTATTGCCTGGGGGATACATGGTCGCACGGCCCCCATAAGGTGTTAATAAATGTATATTTGGTTTGGTATGTTTTTTCTCTCCCCCTTTCCCTCTTTTCCCCATTTTTATTTTATATTAGAATGATACTTACCATCCTGGTGTCCCCTAGGTAAGCTGTGCTGGTGGCACGAGCCGGTTCCAGATGTTTCTGTCTCTGGGCAGTTTTGAGATGGTCCCAGCTGATTGGACCCAGGTCAGCTGTGCCGTTGCATGAGCAGGTTCTGGTAGAATCTATCTCCAGGCAGATTGCGGTTAACTGGTTGCCGACACAGGACGGGTATGCTCGTCCTGAGCAGCGAGCACTTCGCACATTAGGACGAGCATACTCGTCCTGTGTGACAGCCGTCCCTGCGCGCCTCTGTGCGCGCGATCGAGAGCGGGGAAACGGCTGTAATACATAGCCACGGCCCCGCTCTGACAGCGGAGAGGAGAGAAACATCTTCTCTCCGCTGTTAACCCTTTGAACGCCGCGATGACAGCTGATCAAGGAGAGGGGACTGCACATTGATCGCGTCACAGAAAATAACTGTGACGCGATCAAAGCCAACAACTCGTATGGCCAGACAGCCCAGGGTCCAGTGAAGGACCCCAGGGCTGTCTGAACATATTTCCTGTTGTTAGGGCATACTGAGGTATGCCCTAACAACTGCCTGTGTACGATCAGTAACAGGCTAATGTACTGGCATATAGATATATGCCAGTACATTACAGTTACAAAATCAAAATCAAAATGATAAATCCCTTTATGGGATTAAAAAAAAAAGTTAAATGAATGTAAAAAAAAAATAATGGTAAATAAATAAATAAAAAGTAAATAAAATACACAGAAACACACATTTTTTATAATAAATCAACTTTTTTAAATATAAGTCCCAAAACACAAAATAATATAGACATATTTGGTATCGCTACGACCGTAACAACCTGTACAACAAATGTATAACATTATTTATGATGATCGGTGTATGGTGTAAAAAAAAAAATATTAAAACTGCTGCACAACTGCTTTTTTTCTGCATTTTAATCTAATTAAAAATGTATAGAAATTAAACGATAATGTATTTGTACCAAAAAATGGTACGTACATAAAGTACAACTCGTCCCGCAAAAAACAAAGTCTCATACAACTACGTCGTACAAAAAATAAAAGCGTTATGAGCGTCGGGATGCAAAGAGGGAAATTTAAAAAAAATTGCTCTGTCCTCAAGGCTAAAATTTGCCGTGTCCATAAGGGGTTAAGGCCAGCTGATTGGTCATTGATAAATCCTAAAGGCGGGAAAATTGGACATAAAAGGAGCAGTTCGTTGTGGTCAAGCAGCCAGTTTTGAAGATTGGACCGTCGTCATGGATGTCCTGCTGATGGAGCTGATCAGAAATGCGGAGTCGGAAGGAGGAGAAGACTGGCTGAGGCAATGTCTAGCAGCAGCGCCGTCGAGGGAGGACGCTGGAAGAAGCGGACTTACTGCGATGGAAGACGACATAGAGGAAGCGATGTCTCCTGCTGGGTCGTCGCTCGAGGTTCCGTCATCAGCTGCAACCAAAAGATGGAAGTCTGCAGCAGTTTCATCGCTGAGGGAGGAGCACAGTTCGGGACGTGCGCTCCAAGCGCCGGAGCTTGAAAGAAGGCAGCCAACCGCGTCATCAAGGAAGGCGGCGCACAGTACGGGAAGTGCGACGAAAGTGCCGGCGCCATTGTCTAACCCGCCGTCTAGAAGGTTAGTCGGTAGGGAATGAGAGACAGCATGTTGGTCGGCTATCCCCTCCTGCTGCAAGGTTTGTTTAGAGGACACAGCTGAAGCGCCGGCCTCACTGGATTTAGAGGCGGTGCAGGATTTTTCTTCAGGGGTGCAACCGAGGAAGAGGAGCCGGAAGACTAGGGTGGCTTATTCTCCACCCCCGCCAGTATGCAGGAGAAGAAGAGGTTCCAGGAGTCAACTTTCCAGTCAGCAAGTTTCCTCAGGATTTACAGGCAAGCAGCAGGATGTAGCAGGAGCGGTGCCCGACCCAGGACAGGTGGAACAGAGTGGTGAGATGCCAGCTACCCCTTATCTGTCCCACCCCACCCCCTCCCCTTAATACTAATGTAATGTTTGATATTTTAGAATTATTAGCTGATTTGGTCAGTAAGGCGGCTGTTCCTGCTAGTTCCCCTGCTGATGTATGGAAGCATAGTAGTCAGAAGTTACAGAATACTGGTTTTAGCAATATTCCTGTTTTAGAGAAAGGAGTTGGTGTTTCGGAAACTTGTTGTAAAGAAGTTATGTCTTGCGATATTTCGCCATTAGGTTTTCATTTACAGCCAGCAATTAAGGAGCGTATTTGGAGAAACGAGTTTATAGATTTATTTACTTTATTACCATCTGCGAAGGAGACTCTTGTCAAGCAGGATGGAAAGTCTGATAAAGATGAGGATAAAAAAAAACGTTCTCCTCCTAAGTCAATCTTTAACTGGCTACAGGCGTTCTGTATCTATGCTTCAGTTTTAGGGGAAAAGTCTTTAACTAATTGTAGTAATTTATTCCAGCATGTAGACATCATTCTTGAGGCTTACCGCCAGTTTGGCGGTTTAGCAGGGTACAATTATGATGAAATGTTTCGCCAGAAGATGGCAGTGTACCCTTCATTGAAATGGGGCACTAAGGACGTTGGTTTGTGGCTTAGTTTAATGCTTCCACAAAGGTCAGTGCCCAAGCAGCAGCCTAGTTCTCAGAATATGTTGAGGAAAGGAGTTTGCTTTGCTTATAATGAAGCTCAGTGTAAATGGTTGAACAATTGTCGGTATAAACACGAATGTTCCTTTTGTGGGGGTTCACACCCAATGTGTAGTTGTTTCAAAAGAGCAAACCAGCCTCAACCCCCTAGTACCAGAGAACAGTTATCCAAAAGCATGGACGCCAGTGAAATTAATAAAAATGGCGCCGTGGCTAGAAATGTTCCCAGACAGGGAGATAGCTAATTTAATTTTTAATGGTTTTAAGTTTGGTTTTGATATCCCTTCTTTCAAAGGATCTGGTTGTTGCTGGGTGGATAATTTGAAATCCATCCAGCAGCATAAGGATATTGTGCATCAGAAAATCCTGAATTGCTTGAAACTGGCAGGATCGCTGGTCCCTTTAGACATCCGCCGTTTACAGACTTTAGACTTTCACCTTTAGGAATTGTCCCTAAGAAGGAATTGAATTCATTCCGTTTAATACATCACCTTTCTTACCCGATTAAGGCTTCATTAAACGATGATGCTGATAAGTCTAAAGCGACAGTACACTATGCATCGTTTGATCAGGCTGTCTCTTTATTGAGACAGTTTGATCAAAATGCTTTTTTAGCAAAGGCTGATATCAAATCAGCCTTTCGTTTACTACCAGTTAACCCTGCAGGTTTAAACTCTCTAGGTTTTCAATTTGAAGGTAATTATTTTTATGACAAATGTTTACCAATGGGTTTTTCTTTATCTTGTTTCTATTTTGAGGGATTTTCATCCTTTTTACATTGGGTAGTGCAGAAACTAATTCCGGATGGAGGTGTTCTGCACTATCTTGATGACTTTTTGTTTATAGGTGATGCTAGTTCTGAGTTATGTTATTCAATATTGTTAAAATTTGTTGAGTTTATGAAATTTTTTGGTGTTCCGTTAGCGGAAGAGAAGACATTTTTTTCCCATGTAGATCATTAGATTTTTTTAGGTATTAGAATAGATTCTGAGAGAATGGAATTTAGTTTACCAGAAGATAAATTGTTAAAGTTAAAGGTTTCTTTAGTCAGTATGTTAGCTAGGAAGAAATGTTCACTACGTGATATGCAGTCACTGTTAGGTTTATTGAACTTTGCCTCTAGGGTTATTCCTATGGGAAGAGTTTTTTCAAAGCGGCTGTATTTTTCAACAAGGGGTCTTAAGTCACCTAGGTCCCATATTAGGTTAACGGTTTAACTTAAAGAAGATTTAGCTGTATGGTTAGAATTTTTGTCTAAATTTAATGGACACAGTTGCTGGCAGTTTAATTTTGAGGATTCTGTCTCTTTGTCTTTATTTACGGATGCAGCCGGTAGTATGGGCTACGGGGCATTCTTTAATGGTCAATGGTCGGCTGATTCATGGCCCAGTGCTTGGTGTGATAACAAGGTTACTTCAAACATTCCCTTATTAGAATTATTTCCAGTTTTGGTAGCCATAGTTATATGGGGTCATTATTTTAAGGATAGGAGAATTTTATTGTTTACGGATAACAAAGGTGTGGTCTTTGCAATTAACACATTATCTTCTAAATGTGACTTAGTAGTTAAGTTGTTAAGACATTTAACCTTATGTTGTCTTAAGTTGAATACCTGGTTGAAAGCTAGCTATATAGAAGGAAAAAAGAATGATATAGCAGATTCATTATCTCGTTGTCAGTGGCGGAGGTTCAGAACGCTGGCGCCAGAAGCGGAGCTTTGTGGAATTCCGTGTCCTCCTCATTTATGGAATCTGATTTGGGACTTATGTATGTTAACATTCAGAGATCCTTGGCTCCGAGAACATGGGCTGATTATTCAGCTGCTTGGAAGGAGTGGGTTACTTTTTGTGTTAATTAGAACTGTAATTTCTTTCATAATGAGGTAGGTCTAGTTTTGAAGTTTGTATGTAGCCTGATTAGTAGGAGGCTGTCATTTGCCTCCATTTCTAAGTCTCTTGCAGGCATCTCTTTCTTTCTTAAATTAAACAGTTGTCCGGCTATTTCTTCGCTCTTCCCAGTTAAGCAGCTTTTGAAAGGTTACCATAGGTCAGCTCCGGTTGTGGAAAGAAGAAGGCCTATTTCATTAGATTTGTTGTTAAAATTATTCAATGTGTTGCCTTTAGTTTGTTTTAATAAATTTGAAGTGTGTTTGTTTAGAACAGCATTTGTGTTAATGTTTTTTGCAGCCTTGAGAATAAACGAACTGTTGGCAGAGAGTAAAGTTTCAGTCTCGGGCCTTTCATTTCAGGATGTTAGTTACAGGGTTGACCATGTTTTGTTATTGTTAGGCCTGATTCAGACGAACGTGGCGTTTTTGCGCACGCAAAACACGCAGCGTTTTGCCTGCGCAAAAGCCACTTACCTGCTCCGTGAGGTAGCATCATATGATGCGCGGCTGCGTGCTTTTCGCGCAGCCGCCATTATTATGACACGCCATTTAGATGTTTGTAAACAGAAAAGCACGTGGTGCTTTTCTGTTTACATTCATCCTTTTGACAGCTGTTGCGCGAAATAGGCAGTTCGCACGGAAGTGCTTCCGTGCGACCTGCGTGGTTTTCACGCATCCATTGACTTCAATGGGTGCGTGATGCGCGAAATACGCCGAGATATTGAACGTGTCACGCTTTTTACGCAGCGGACAAACGCTGCGCAAAAAGCACGGACTTTTTGTACTGCCCCATAGACTTCTATTGGTCCATGCGTGCCGCGTGAAAACCACGCGGCCTGCACGGACGCAATTCACGTTCGTGTGATTCCGCCCTTAAAGAAATCTAAGACAGATCAATTAGGAAAAGGAAGTTTGGTTATAATGAATCAGTTTTTTGGTTCCGTTCTTTGCCCAGTTTCTAATGTTAAACATTGGTTGTCACTCAGGCCGAGTCTTGGGGTTGCTTTTCTGATTCATCAGAATGGGGATCAGCTGTCCAGATTTCAGTTTAACTCTGTCTTGAAGAAATGCTTGAAGTTCCTGAAGTTGGAGCATTTAAAAATATCTTCCCATTCCATTAGAATAGGTGCAGCTACGGAAGCTGCCCGGTTAGGGATTGATGAAGGGATTATAAAAAGAATTGGTAGGTGGGAGTCTAATAGATTTAAACTTTATGTTAGACCAGATTTGAAAGTAGTTTAATTATATATTCACAGGTAAGCGTTTGTTGTTTTGATCCTTGGCCACTCTTTTATATTTTGGGCACAGAAGAGAGCCGCGAGAAGGTCTTATACAGAAAATTTGTCTATGGATCCTCTAGTTTTTCTGTTTTTTGGCATGGGGTAAGGGGTTTCCAATGCAAAAAATGTGTTTTCTTTAGTTAAATCACTGAGCTCTTATTGGCCGGATTCAAATTTAATTATTATTCAAGCTGGAGGTAATGACCTAGGTAAAGCAAAAACTTTGGACCTACTTTGGGAAATGAGATTATTCACTGAATGTCACTTTATGTGGTAATAACTCTGGAATGCTTTTACCTATCCAAGCGATTCTGAGATTGTTTTCTCGTGACATATTGTACTTTATGTTAGTGAAAAAATTTGGTCGATAAATTCAATATTTTTGTGAAAAACGTCAAATTTTAGCAAAAATGTGCAAAAATTAGCATTTTTCTAAATGTAAATGTATTTGCTTGTAAAACAGATCGTAATACCACACAAAATAGTTACTAGTTAACATCCCCCATATGTCTATTTTATGTTTGCATAATTTTTTTCACGTACTTTTATTTTTCTAGGACGTTACAAGGCTTAGAACTTTAGCAGCAATTTCTCATATTTTCAATAAAATTTCAATAGGCCATTTTTTCAGGGACCAGTTCAGTTCTGAAGTGGTTTTAAGGGCCTTCTATATTAGAAAGTCCCCATAAATCACCGCATTTTGAAAACTACACCCCTCAAGGTATTCAAACCCACATTCAGAAAGTATTTTAACCCTTTAGGCGTTTCACAGGAATTAAGGCAAAGTAGAGGTGAAATTTACAAATTTAATTTTTTTTGCCGAAATTCATTTGTAATAAAAAAAAATCTGTAACACAGAAGGTTTTACCAGAGAAACACAACTCAATATTTATTGCCCAGATTCTGCAGATTTTAGAAATATCCAACATGTGGCCCTAGTGTCCTAATGGACTGAAACACAGGCCTCAGAAGCAAAGGAGCACCTAGTGGATTTTGGGGCCTCCTTTTTTAGGAATATATTTTAGGCACCATGTCAGGTTTGAAGAGGTCTTGTGGTACCTAAACAGTCGAAACCCCCAAAAAGTGACCCCATTTTGGAAACTACACCCCTCAAGGCATTTTTCTAGGTGTAAAGAAAGAATTTTAACCCCACAGTTTTTTTTGCAGAATTTAGTGGAATTAGTCTGTGAAGATGAAAATCACCTATTTTTCTGTGGAAACATAGAATTTTTTTCATTTTTACAAGGAATAAAGGAGAAAAAGCACCCCAACATTTGTAAAGCAATTTCTCCCGATTACGGCAATACCCAATATGTGGTCATAAACTGATGTTTGGACCCACAGCAAGGCTCAGGAGGGAAGGAGTGCCTTTTGGATTTTGGAGCGCGGATTTTGATGGATTGGTTTTCAGTGCCATGTCGGGTTTGCAACGCCCCGGAGGGACCAAAACAGTGGAAACCCCCTATTTTGGAATCTACACCCCTCAAGGAATTTTTCTAGAGGTATAGTGAGAATTTTGACCCCACAGGATCTTTTTTAGAGCTAAGGTGACCAAAAAACAGCGATTTTGGCGCTTTCAATTCTTTATTTCTTACAGCGTTCACCGTGCACAATAAATTACGTTTTACTTTATTCTGCCGGTTGGTACGATTACGCCAATACCATATGTGTATAGTTTTTTTTTAAGTTTTGCAGCGTTTGCACAATAAAATTACGTTTCTATAAAATAATTTATTTTCTGAGACACGCTATTCTGAGCCGTAACTTTTTAATTTTTTTGTCAAAAAAGCTGTGGGAGGTCTTTTTTTTTGCGGGACGGGTCGTAGTTTTTATTGGTACCATTTTGGGGTAAATGCGACTTTTTGATCACTTTTTATTTTATATCTTGGGTGGGGTGGTGACCAAAAAATAGCGATGCTCACAGTTTTCCATTTATTTTTGTTTGCAGCGTTCACCGTGCGGAAAAATTAACATTATAGTTTCATAGTTTGGGTCGTTACGAACACGGTGATACCAAATATGTGCACTTTTTTTTAACGTTTTTATTTTTTCCCCTATAATAAATGAATTATAGGAAAATAAAAACTTTTATTTTTACACTTTTATAAAACATTTTTATTAACTTTTTTTTTACTTTTTACACTTTATATTTTTGACCTGCAGCTTTGATCGCTGCTAGAATACATTACACTACCTAGGTAGTGTAACGTATTCCAACTGTCAGTGTGACAGTCACTCTGACAGTAAGGCTGGGTTCACACAACCTATTTTCAGACGTAATGGAGGCGTTTTACGCCTCGAATTACGTCTGAAATAACGGCTCCAATACGTCGGCAAACATCTGCCCATTACTTTCAATGGGTTTGCCGATGTACTGTGCCGACAACCTGTCATTTTACGCGTCGCTGTCAAAAGACGGCACGTAAAAATACAGCCTCGTCAAAAGAAGTGCAGGACACTTCTTGGGACGTAATTGGAGCCGTTTTTCATTGACTCTATTGAAAACAGCTCGAAAAACGCCTCAAAAAACGCCTGAAAAGAAGCCTCAAAAGAAGCTCCAAATTTCATTTTCAGCTTCAAAAACGCCTCAAAATCAGAGGCTGTTTTCTTTGAAATCAGCTCCGTATTTTCAGACGTTTTTTGTGAAGCGTGTGAACATACCCTTAGTCTACGAGGGCCAGCCAGAGGCTGGTCCTCATAGGCTTCCATACATGGCAGACCCGGAGGCCGTTGCCTGGCCTCCGGATGCCATCACAAGCATCAGCAGCCCCCACGATTGCATGGGGGCTGCTGATGTGCTACAAACCCCCTACATGCGGAGATCGCAATGGAGCCCCGCATGTAACGGGTTAATTGCCAAAATCAGCGGCGATGAGCCGCTGATCGGAACACTGGAGTGTCAGCTGTCGGGGACATCTGATCTCCAAGTTCCCATTGCACACCTTGTCGCCGACAGTGTGCATCGGGAACGACACAGTGACTTCCTGTCACTCTGACAGGAAGCCTATCAGGACCAGCCGAAGGTTGGTCCTGATGGGCTTCCGTCCATGGCAGACACGGAAGCCATTGTTTGGCTTCCGTTTGCCATACTAACTATCGGCAAACCCCACGATTTCGGACCGGGGTCTGCCGATATGCTAGAAACCCCTAAAATTCGGCGATTGCAACCGATCGCCGAATTTAAGGTGTTAATTCGCCGAAATCAGCGGCAAAGGACCGCTGGCCGGCAAGAGTGGAGTCAGCTGTCGGCGACAGCTGACCTCCCGGTTCCCGGTGCACACTGTCGCCGACAGTGTGCACAGGGAAAAACTCAGTAACTGTACGTCGTCGTGCGGGAAGTAACCTCCCGCGACGACGTACAGTTACTTACTTGTGTGGATAGGGGTTAATTGAAGAATGGCTTTGGTGTTTTGGGGGGGGGGGCCATGTCTTTGTAATGTCATGGTTTGTGGGGTTTGTCACCCAGCTAATGCTGGGCGGACTTGGTTTTTGTTGGTCAAAATATTTATATTTTATTATTTATTCTATTATTTATGGTTATTGTCTTCTAATTATTTTATCTTATGGTACCCTTAATAAACACCGTGGCCATTTTTATCCAAAGAAACTGTTGTCTGTTTTATTTCAGTTAGTTGAGTATTTGTGGGGTTTGTGCTACCATGTTTATTAGAGACAGGGCCAGTGAGGTTACTGTTTATTAGAGAGAGGGCCAGTGAGGATTCTGTTTATTAGAGACAGGGCCAGTGAGGATACTGTTTATTAGAGAGAGGGCCAGTGAGGATTCTGTTTATTAGAGACAGGGCCAGTGAGGATTCTGTTTATTAGACACAGGGCCAGTGAGGATTCTGTTTATTAGAGACAGGGCCAGTGAGGATTCTGTTTATTAGAGACAGGGCCAGTGAGGATTCTGTTTATTAGAGACAGGGCCAGTGAGGATACTGTTTATTAGAGAGAGGGCCAGTGAGGATTCTGTTTATTAGAGACAGCGCCAGTGAGGATTCTGTTTATTAGAGACAGGGCCAGTGAGGATACTGTTTATTAGAGACAGCGCCAGTGAGGATTCTGTTTATTAGAGACAGGGCCAGTGAGGATACTGTTTATTAGAGACCGGGCCAGTGAGGATTCTGTTTATTAGAGACAGGGCCAGTGAGGATACAGTTTATTAGAGACAGCGCCAGTGAGGATTCTGTTTATTAGAGACTACGCCAGTGAGGATACTGTTTATTAGAGACAGGGCCAGTGAGGATTCTGTTTATTAGAGACAGTGCCAGTGAGGATTCTGTTTATTAGAGACAGGGCCAGTGTGGATTCTGTTTATTAGAGACAGGGCCAGTGAGGATACTGTTTATTAGAGACAGCGCCAGTGAGGATACTGTTTATTAGAGACAGGGCCAGTGAGGATTCTGTTTATTAGAGACAGGGCCAGTGAGGATTCTGTTGATTAGAGACAGGGCCAGTGAGGATACTGTTTATTAGAGACAGGGCCAGTGAGGATACTGTTTATTAGAGACAGGGCCAGTGAGGATTCTGTTTATTAGAGACAGGGCCGATGAGGATTCTGTTTATTAGAGGCAGGGCCGATGAGGATTCTGTTTATTAGAGACAGCGCCAGTGAGGATTCTGTTTATTAGAGACAGGGCCAGTAAGGATTCTTTTTATTAGAGACAGGGCCAATGAGGATTCTGTTTATTAGAGACAGCGCCAGTGAGGATACTGTTTATTAGAGACAGGGCCAGTGAGGATTCTGCTTGTTAGAGACAGGGCCATTGAGGATACCGTTTATTAGAGACAGGGCCAGTGAGGATACTGTTTATTAGAGACAGGGCCAGTGAGGATTCTGTTTATTAGAGACAGGGCCGATGAGGATTCTGTTAATTAGAGACAGAGCCAGTGAGGATTCTGTTTATTAGAGACAGGGCCAGTGAGGATTCTGTTTATTAGAGACAGGGCCGATGAGGATTCTGTTTATTAGAGACAGGGCCAGTGAGGATATTGTTTATTAGAGACAGGGCCGATGAGGATTCTGTTTATTAGAGACAGGGCCGATGAGGATTCTGTTTATTAGACAGGGCCAGTGAGGATTCTTTTTATTAAAGACAGGGCCAGTGAGGATTCTGTTTATTAGAGACAGTCAGGCTTTGTCACAATACAAATAGCCCTTCCTACAGATATGAATTATACAGAAGGGAATGGGAAGGGCAGGTTTACAATGAATCAGGTGTGGCGCTACAATAAAATGGCCTGGGGAAACCAAAGTTCACAGCCTGAGTAAGGAAACAATTCCTGTGTTTGAAAACTCATATTGAGTAACATATGATGCAAAGACTATAAAATTACGTCAGTCATTAAACAGCAAACAAAATCTGATGCAAGACAGAAAAAAATATAAAGAACTCCCATGAAATTTTTTATTCGTTTGCCCGTTTGTAATGGGCGTTTTGTACATGTATATATGATATTTATTTCCTGACTGAGCGTCTAGCTTTCAATACATAGACTCCATTCGGCTCCCCCGTGCGGTCACATGATCTCTAAACTGACTTGCCGATTCACACAGGATCTTATGTGTGGACTGGAAGCCAGTTTCTCTATGTAAGTCTATGAGACTCAGAATGTCAGGGCCCCCCATAGCAATTAGCTTGGGAGACACATGGTATCACAGCCCCACATGGATTTTAATGTAATTTAAAGGTGTTGTTTTGTTTGTGTGTTTGGTTTCTTTTACTTCCTCCCCTTCTTATTATTTACTGTTGGTACTTACCTTCTGGGGTCAACTGTCGGTTAGCTGTATGGGACATACGAGCAGGTTCTGGAATCTTCCACCTTGCGCTCGTGAAGCCCGCGCTTTCTCCTGATTGGGTATTGAGTGGCAACGGCGGGAAGAATTCACCTTTAGATTCCAGTGTTTGGCGGCGCTCGGGGCCATTTGCAGAAGATTTTGAAGGAAAGCCATGGAGGACCTTCTTCAGCAGCTGTTGAGAAGAGCGGAGTCGGCAGGCAGCGAAGACTGGCTAAGAAGATGCCTCAGCGTGTCGGAGTTACCGCCGGAACAGTAAGAGAGCTTGCGGCAGGATGTGACGGAGCAGTGTGAGGCGGTGCCAGCGGAGGAAGAGCCGGATATTGCAGTAAATGACAGGAGGCCGGCTAAAAGAACAAGTAGGAGCCGAGTTGTTTATTCGCCTCCGCCGCACAGCAACAGGAGCAGGAGCAGCGTTCGGGCAGCCAGCCAAGGGGCGGAGACTTTCCAGTCAGCTGAGCGGAGACAGCAGAGACATTCCGCATCAGGAGAGCGGTCTGTGACACCTTCATGGCAGCGGTTCCAGGTTCGTGCGTTGGAGTCGTAGGAGCGGACAAGTACATCACGGCAGCAGCGTCGGGCGGTTTACCACACAGGACGGGCTGCACGTTCAGGAGAAGGAGCGCAGAATCAGGATCAGGGCCTTGCTTCAGCCGCGGTATTAAGGCCAGAAGAGGACCAGACAGAGTCGCCGAGGGGTGAGATGCATTCTATCCCCACTAATGTCCCTCTTGTTAATTTTATGAATTTAATTTCAGATTTTATTAGTAAAGCTTCAGTTCCTGCTTCAGCAGCTGGAGTATGGGTGGAACCAAGCATCGTGCTATGGAAATGATTATGCCCTCCCTTAGGTGTTTTTTTTTCATACAGACATATTGATCAGGAAGGTTTGACTTCTGGCCTTTATAGGTCAGATGGGGTGCACCTATCAGAGGTAGGGATTTATATTTTTAATCTCGGATTACAAAATATTATCGAAACATGGTTGCGATGTTTTGGGGGGCCATGTATCGCTAATTCATGGCTTGTGGGGGTTTAGTCTCCCAGCTAATGCTGGGGGGACTTGGTAAAATATTTTTATGTTGATTGATTAATACATTTTCAATAATTTTATGGTTATGTGGTATTTAATTATTTATTCTTTGGTAACCCTTAATAAACATTGCGGCCTATATTTTCCAAAGATAACCCCTTAACGACCGTCGTATAGTGTTTTTACGTCGGTCGTTTAGGGTAGTTCTTCTGAAGTGTCGGCTTTTCACGTCAGCACTTCAGAAGAACTTTTCTGTCATCGTGCGTGGTGCTGCTGCAGCCCGTGCTGTTAGTAACCCCTCAGATGCGGTGCTGAATAGCAAGTACCGCATCTGAGTGGTTTGGGAGTGAGGAGACCGCATCGGAGCGTTTTCGGGGGGATCTCCTGAAGTCCGGGCTGCTGATAACAGCCTCGGGCTTCAGAGCAACCATTGGAGACCACTAGCAGTGGGAGGGGGCCGCATCGGAGTGGTTTTCTCGGGGATCTCCTGAAGACCGGGCTGTTAGTAACAGCCTTGGGCTTCAGGGCAATGATCGGAGACCACTAGCAGTGATCTCCGATCAGTTTTAACCCCTCAGATACGGCACTCAATAGTAAGTGCCGCATCTGAGTGGTTTGGGAGGGAGCCGCATCGGAGAGGTTTTCCCGGTCATCGGGTAATCTGCCTCTGAAGTCAAGGCTGTTAGCAACAGCCTTGGCTTCAGAGTGATGATCAGAGACCAATAACAGTGGTTTCCGTTCATGTGATCACTGTGAGAACCATTCACAGTGATCACAAAATGAAACGACGTGTTTCTTCTACGGCTGGGTTCACACGACCATGTTACATCCGTAATGGACGGAACGTATTTCGGCCGCAAGTCCCGGACTGAACACACTGCAGGGAGCCGGACTCCTGGTATCATAGTTATGTACGATGCTAGGAGTCCCTGCCTCTCCGTGGAACTACTGTCCCGTACTGAAAACATGATTACAGTACGGGACAGTTGTCCCGCAGCGAGGCAGGGACTCCTAGCATCGTACATAACTATGATGCTAGGAGCCCGGCTCCCTGCAGTGTGTTCGGTCCGGGACTTCCGGCCGAAATATGTTCCGTACATTACGGACGTAACATGGTCGTGTGAACCCAGCCTACCTGTCTCTTTGTCTCTCCTCACACTTTCTGTATGTGAAGAGAGAGAGAGAATTTTACTGTGACACCAAAGACACAAAATTACAATAAATCTAATATATAAACTTTATATAAACTTCAATTGTATACCTAGACTAGGGTTATCCTTAGGGCACGTTCACACGTGGCAGAGTTTTTCCGCTGCAAATGTTGGTGCAGATTTGGGGCAATTACGCAACGAATCTGCACCAACATTTGCATATTTGACAGGTAATTCAGACGTTGCAGAAAACACAGCGGACTTGCCACAGATTTCAGTTTTTGCATTGCAAAGGCTGAAATACGCAGTGAAATTCCACTTCTTCTCCGCAACAGACAGTGCATGCTGCGGAGGGAAAATTCCGCACCGCAGCCTATGGTCCGCAGCAGAGTTTTCCGCAACGTCTGAACTAACTTGCCTAAAAATGTATTGAAATAAATGTAAAAAACGGCCGCTGGAGAATTCCACTGCGGACTGTCCACAGCGGAATTCCACAGCAATTTCGCCACGTGTGAACGTGCCCTTAGGGTTAGTCTAGGATTATTCTAGGTTCTATTCTAGCATTAGTCTAGGGTTAGTCTAGGGTTTTTGTGTAGCGTACGTGTGTGACGTCTGTGTATTTTATTAGTGCAAAAAAAAAGTAAAAAAAAAATATGTATAAAAAAAAAGTTTTATAGTCTACGTGTTTGTTCCACATCAGTTTTTTGTGAAGCGTGCTTTTGTGACATCCGTGTATTTTTGTCTGTGAAAAAAAAAAAGTTAAGAAAAAATAATAAAATTTGTCTGCGTGTGCGTCTGGTTACAGTCTTTGTCGTACGTGTGTGTAATTACAATGGCCCATAGAAGGTTCACGGTGGAAGAGGCATACGCCATGTTAATTTCTGACTCTGATGAAAGCGATACAGAAACCACGTCAGAGGTAGAAATGTTGTCTACCAGTGATAGCGACGACAGTGATACGCTTTCTGCAAATGCAAGTGTCGCTGCAGAGTCCACACGCACAGGGCATGTCGCAGAAGTGCCACAAAACACGGCCCACTCTATTCCCCCAGAATATATTGAGTGGGTCATTTTCCCCTAATATCCCAGAATTTATTGCCACACCAGGGATAAATATTAATGTGGAAAATTTTACAGTCCTCGATTTTTAAAAAATATTCATTTCAGATGAACTATTGGAGCTGATTGTTAACCTAAACCAATCTGTATGCTGGACAATTCCTTGCTGAAAAGCCAACGTCCTCCTATACAAAGCAGTGGCACCCCACAAATACTGGCGAACTTAAAAAAAAATTGTGGCTCATCCTCAACATGGGGTTAGTGAAAAAGTCATGTCCTTTCTTGCTGCATACAGCTATGTAGACGGAAAAAAAAAAAAGTTATAGCTCTTTGAATGCGACTATAGAAAAACGAATAAAATAGCTTGGTCATTAGGGCTTAAAATGGGCTGGTCACTAAGGGGTTAAAACACCTTCGGTATTAAGGGGTTAAAGTGGTCTGTGTTTTTATTTATGTTATGTTTTTTCTGTGTTGGCGTTTGTGTTACCATGTCGCGGAACATGCCATGGGAAAAAAAAAGCGTCATGTCCTTTCTTGCCGCAGTTCTGCCTCTGACCTACCACTGAAATCAATGGGAGGCAGAAAAAGTGTTTTTCACTGCGTTTTTTGCCCGCGGCCCTCAATGGCCGCGGGCGAAATACGCCGCAGCAGTAAAGCGCATGTAAGGGGGTCGAACACTGTACTTCTCCTTACGTAAAGGAACTGAGTTTATGCTTTTTATTAACACCTTCCCGACCGCCCACTGTCTTTTGACGTCAGGCGGTGCGGGTGCTTAATCTAGAGAGACGTCTTTTGGCGTCGCTGTAGATTAGGCTGATGAGCGCTCGTGAGAGCACTCATCCTCTAAGCAGGAGCTGTTACTAACAGCTCCTGATCTTAGAGCAGCCTCCTGAACACAGCTGGGGTCGGCAAACATTCGGACCCCAGCTGTGTAACCCTTTGATTACTGCGGTCCGTGACCGCGGCATGATCAAAGGGAATTTCCCTCTTTGATCGCATCACCGGGATTCCAGTGATGCGATCAAACACCGGGGAATCCCTCTGCAGTCAGTCCTGGGGACCTACAAAGGACCCCAGGGCGGTCTGTTCCGTGTGCCTGCTGTTCGGGCACACTATGGGCTGCCCGATCAGCAGCCTGTGTCATAGTGACACAGTGTAATGTATAAGCGTACAGAAGTATGCTAATACATTACAAGTAAAAAATAAAGTTACAAATAATGTTATCCCTTGATGGGATTAAAAAAAAAAAAAGTAAAAAAAAAATAAATAAATAAAAAAAGAGTCTTTATTTTGCATTAAATAAATTTTATTGCCCCTACACTAAATAAAAACAAAAAATCTACGCATATTAGGTATCTACACGACCGTAATAACCTGAAGAATTAATCTAACGGGTTATTTAGCGTGAAAAGTGAACGGGATAAAAAAAAAACAAAAAAAACTATTCAGAGAATCGCTTTTTCCTATATTCACGCCGTAAAAAAAATTTTTTTTACCCCCAAACTGTGGGAAAAATAAAATACTATTTCTCTCGCATAAAACAAGGCCTCATACAGCCACGTCAATGAAAAAATAAAAGAGTTATGGCTGCTGAAACGCAGAGAGGCAAAAAAAGAAAAATTTAGCTGGTCATTAAGGTCTTTTCAGACCCGGTCTTTAAGGGGTTAAGTCTGTTCCATTGTCTATTTGTTTTGCCGTTTATGTATTACATGTGTATCAGTTGTAATAATTTACTTTGGCCACTAGATGGCTTCATACTGGCAGGAAGAGATAGAAAGCAGGAAAGAGGAAGTGACGTGCAGTGCAGTGTGAGTGGAGAAAGACTGAAAGGGGCTGCTCAGAGTGTGTGAGCGCGGAGGCCCAAATACTGGCACCATGGAGTAAGTGGGTGAGCTGCAATATACACATGTGGCAAGGGCTGGAGTGAGGGACCTGAAAACCCTGAGTACTGAGCGGTGCTGTACAACTAGGTCCGAGTAATGACATGGAGATTCAAGACAGTTTATGGAACACATGGAGCGGTGAGCAGTAAAGACTTGTCCTCCCCTTTGATAGCCAAAGACTGGTCTGAGGACACGAGTAAAGTAAGTGACCACAATAGATGACCACCCGGATCATAGATAAGGGTGTGTGTGCAGTGCCTAGTTATGCCAGGTGGGGCGGGAGCCACCAAGGACTGTAAATACCCAGATTGCTAAGCGGGGCATAAGCCACGGAGTACTGCTTGAACTGTATGCCAGACGGGGCGGGAGCCGTTAAGGGCTGTAAACAGCCGGATTGCCAAACGGGGCGGGAGCCGCTGAATAGGCCTAAGTGCTGGATTGCCAAGCGGGGCGGGAGCCGCTGAATAGGCCTCAGTGCAGGATTGCCAAGCGAGGCGGGAGCTGCTGAATAGGCCTCAGTGCAGGATTGCCAAGCGGGGCGGGAGCCGCTGAATAGGCCTCAGTGTTGGATTGCCAAGCGGGGCGGGAGCCGCTGAATAGGCCTCAGTGCAGGATTGCCAAGCGGGGCGGGAGCCGCTGAATAGGCCTCAGTGCCGGATTGCCAAGTGGGGCGGGAGCCGCTGAATTGATCTAAATGCTGGATTGCCATGCGGGGCACAAGCCGTCAAGTGCTGGTAATGACCAGGTTGTCAGCCAATGTATGTAGTTGCATTTATTAAGAGACTGTGTTATTGCATTGGTAACGTTCAAGAATTCTGCCTCTCCAAGAGAGTTTATCTCCAGTAAAGTGTGAACATTGAATCAACTGTGTCGGCTACATTATTGTACCTGTATAAAGGGGGCCTGCAATTTCTCCTGGTGTGGACTATTTAGTTGCAAAATAGACTTGATAAGTTAGCCACGTGCGGCTGTGGCCCCCCCCCATGCACCCTCTAACACGCAGGCAGGTCAAAATCTTCCCCAAAATTCCTGACATACACCAAATAGTAAATTGGGAAATGTTGTACAATGGCTTAGTAAAATACAATACTCTGTGCTCCTCTGAAGACTCGGCTCTGCATAACCTTTTACAGGGGCAGATATTCTGCATGTTAACCCCTTCCCGACATTTGTTGTAAGTATACGACATGGAAAACCAGTGCTTCCTGCAAAATGTCTTATACTTACGCCAAATGTTTGGCACCGGCTCAGAAGCTGAGCCGGTGCCATCATCCCCGGATGTCAGCAGTATCTGACAGCTGACATCCGGCTGTAATGGCTGGGATCCCCACCATTAACCCCTTCAATGCAGCGTTCAAACGTGAGCGCTGCATTTAAGGTGTTTGCAGCTCATAAGAACCTCAGCAATGAAATTGCCGGGGTTCCGGTGGCTGCAATGGCAACCGGAGGCCTAATACTGGCCCCCCGGTCTGCCTAGCACGGAAGCCGGTCAAGATTCGCCCGTCGGCGGAGCCTGATCGACTTCCGTAGCCGCCGACAAGATGGCGCCGGCTCGGGAGCTGATCCGGCGTCATCAGCGGCGGAACTCGGCTGTATGTTACAGCTGACATCCACCTGTAACGGCAGGAACCGGAGCTACCTCTGATCCCTGCCATTAACCCCTTCGATGCAGCAATCGAAAACGATTGCTGCATCTTAGCGGTTGCTAGCAGATCGCCAGCACTGACAGGCAATCGGGACTGGCGACTGCTGCTATGGCAACAGGAGACACAATGGCCTCCTGCTCTGCCAATACGGAAGCCGATTAGGCCCCACCGGGAGGCGAAGCCTAATCGGCTTGCTGTCAGTGAATAACTGACAGATCTAATACATTGCACTACGTAGGTAGTGCAAAGTGTTAGAAAAAAAGAAATCTGACAGTTGGACTGTCAAGTCCCCTAGTGGGACCTGACAAAAAGTGTAAAAAAAAAAGTGTAATAAAAAGGTAAAAAAATAAGTTTCAAGTAATAAAATAAAACAGAATCGCCCTTTTTCTCTTATCCTTTATTATTGAAAAATAATAATAAACCATACGTATTTGGTATCGCCGCGACCGTAACGACCTGAGGTATCAAAATATTATATTATTTATTGTACGCGGTGAACAGCGTAAAAAAAACCCCGTAAAAAACGTTACCAGAGTTTCTGTTTACTGGTCACTTTGACCTACAAATATTGGAATAAAAAGTGATCAAAAAGTCGCACGTATGCAAAAATGGTACCTATAAAAACTATAGCTCGTCCCGCAAAAAACAAGCCGTCATACACCTCCGTCGACAAAAAAATTAAAAAGTTATGGTTCTCACAACTTGGCGACTGAAAAAATACATTCTTTTTACAAAAGTAATTTTATTGTGCAAAAAGTTGTAAAACATAAAAAAGTGCTATAAATGAGGTATCGCCGGAATCGTACTGATCCGCAGAATAAAGTTAACATGTGATTTATAACGCTTGGTGAACGCTGTATAAAAAAAAAACTAAAAAAACTATGCCAGAATTGCGGTTTTTTGTTTACCTGGCCTTCCAAAAAATAGGATAAAAGGTGATCAAAAAGACACATGTACCCCAAAATGGTACCAATAAGAACTACAGCTCGTCCCGCAAAAAAAAGCCCTCATACCGTTACGTCTATGAAAAAATACAATTAGTTAAGGCTCCAATAAGTCAGGAAATAAAAAATATGCAGTTGTGCTGGCCTGAGGGGAACATTTCTTCTGTTTCAAGAGGCGATTTATCAAGGACCTAAAATTAGGGAACCAGAGGGTGTCTGTATTATACCAGGGCAACACTTTCCCAACAAAATTCCCCAAACTGCAAAGGTGCGGAGTGTGGACCAAAAGGGGGATAAGAAAGGACGCCATATATCAGTGCGACACCGGCCGGTGCAGAAAGGATTGCTTCACAACGTAACACACATCTATGGATTATTTTATTGTTTTTTTATCCCATTATTATGCCACCTGACTATGCCCCTGATGTACTCTGCCCAGCTTACATGTACCCCCACATTTATAAATGGAAACACTAGCAATAATCAAAGAAATCTCCTACCAAGCAAAATCCGCTCTCCAAAAGCCAAATGGCGCTCCCTCTGCTCTGAACCCTACAATGTGCCCAAACAGCAGTTTCCTTCCACATATATGGCATTGTCACTCCCGGGAGAACCCTTTTAACAATTTTTGGGGTGTGTGTCTCCAGTGGCATAAGCTGGGCATGACATATTTGTCACTGAAGTGGCATATCCAGGGAAAAATATGGAAAAGACCTGTGGGGTGAAAATGCTCACTACACCCCTTAATAAATGTCTTGAGGGGTGCAGTTTCCAAATGGGGTCACTTCTCAGGGGTTTCTTTTTATTATTTCACATCTGAGCCTCTGCAGTTGTGAACCAATACTTTGTAAATCGCCAAATTAGGCCTCAATTTTACATGGTACTCTTTCACTCCTGAGCCTGGTCGAATGTCCAGGCAAAAGATTAGTGCCCCATGTAGGCTGTTTCTAAAACCAGGAAATACTGCATAATAATTAGAGAGCTGTCTTGTTATGGTGGCACAAGCTGGGCACCATATATTGGCATATCTATGGAAAAAAATCCCATTTTCACTCTGCAACAGTGCACACTAATTTCTACAAAACACCTGCAGGGTTAAAATGCTTACTACACCCCTAGGTAAATGCATTGAGGGGTGTAGTTTCCAAAATTGGGTCAATTCTGGGGGGTTTCCTCTGTTTTGGGCCCACATGCGCCCAGAAACCAATCCAGCAACATCTGCACTCCAAATGGCGCTCCTTCCCTTCTGAGCCCTGCAGTGTGCCCCAAGAGCAGTTTATGACCACATATGGGGTATTGCCGTACTCGGGAGAAATTGCTTTACAAATGTTGGGTTCTATTTTTCCTTTATTTGTTGAGAAAATGAAAAAATTTGCGCTAAAGCTACGTCTTATTGAAGAAAAAGGATTGTTTTTATTTTCACTGCCCAATTCTAATAAATTCTATGAAACATCTGTGGGGTCAAAATGCTTTTTACACCCCTAGATGAATTCCTCAAGAGGTGTAGTTTCCTAAATCGAATCACTTTTTGGGCATTTTCATTGTTTTGTCCCCTAAGGGGCTTTGCAAATGCGACATGGCCTCTGCAAACTATTCCTGCTAAATGTGATCTCAAAAAGCCAAATGGTGCTCTTTCCCTTCTCAGCCCTGCCGTGTGTCCAAACAACCGGTTATTACCACATGTGGGGTATTGTTTTACTCTGGAGAAATTGCTTTACAAATTTTGCGGTGCTTTTTCTCCTTCAGTCCTTGTGGAAATGAGAAAAAATTTGCTAAACCTACATTTTCTTTGAAGAAAATGTAGATTTTTTTTTTCATGGCCTAATTCCAATAATTTCTGCAAAAAAACTGTGGGGTCAAAACGCTCATTATACCCCTAGATAATTTCCTCAATAGGTGTAGTTTCAAAAATGGGGTCACTTGTGGTGGGGTTTCCACTGTTTTGTCTCCTCAGGGGCTTTGTAAATGTGACATGGCCTCCGCAAACCATCCCTGCTAAATTTGAGCACCAAAAGCCAAATAGCGCTCTTTCCTTTCTAAACCGTGCCTTGTCTCCAAACAGCCGTTTATGACCACATGTGGGGTGCTGTTTTACTCGGGAGAAATTACTTTACAAATTTTCAGTGCTTTTTCTCCTCTAGTCCTTGTGGAAATGAGAAAAAAAATCGCTAAACCTACATTTTCTTTGAAAAAATGTAGATTTTAATTTTCACGGCCTAATTCCAATAATTTCTGTAAAAAACCTGTGCGGTCAAAATGCTCACTTTGCCCCTAGATAATTTCCTTGAGGTGTGTAGTTTCCCAAATCGGGTCACTTTTGGGGACCGCAAGAGCCCTTCAAACCTGACATAGCGCCTAAAATATATTCTAATAAAAATAAGGCCCCAAAATCCTCTAGATACTCCTTTGCTTCTGAGGTCGGTGCTTCATTCCAGTAGCACGCTACGGCCACATGTGGGATATTTCCAAAAACTGCAGAACCTGGACAATAAATACTGAGATGCATTTCTCTGGTAAAACCTTCTGTTAGAAAAAAAATTGTATTAAAAATGTATTTATGCAAAAAAATTTGAAATTTGTAAATTTCACCTCTACATTGCTTTAATTCCTGTGAAATGTCTAAAGGGTTAAGACATTTTCTAAATGCTGTTTTGAATACTTTGAGGGGTGAAGTTTTTAAAATGGGGTGACTTTTGGGGGTTTCTAATATATAAGGCCCTCAAAGCCACTTCACAACTAAACTGGCCCCTGTAAAAATAGCCTTTTGAAATTTTCTTGAAAATGTGAGAAATTGCTGCTAAAGTTCTAAGCCTTGTAACGTCCTAGAAAAATAAAAGGATGTTCAAAAAACGATGCCAATCTAAAGAAGACATATGGGGGATGTTAATTAGGAACAATTTTGTGTGGTATAAATGCCTGTCTTACAAGCAGATACATTTAAATTGAGAAAAATGCTAATTTTTGCAATTTTTCGCTAGATTTTGGTGTTTTTCACAATTAAATACTGAACATATCGAGAAGTTAAATACTTTTGTGTCAAAAAAGACAAAAGTATAATAGGTATGATACCTTTATTGGCTAACCATAAAAGTTCTATATACAAGCTTTCAGAGCGCAGAGGCTCCTTCTTCAGGCAGTTTACAAATGAATGACTTAGGCCTCATTCACACGGCAGGGACATGCTCTATCTTCGCCCGGGTACCCGGCCGCCCGGCTCCCATAGAAGTCTATGGGGCCGGGTAATACACGGCCATCACCGGGATGTGTCCCGAGTGATGGCCGGGTTTTCCGGCACTTGCGCTCTATCTCCTCCTCCTCACAGCGCAGAGTGCATGTGAGGAGGAGGAGTTGATGCCATCGCTGTACACTGTGTGGCAGGGCCGGGGTGTACAGCAGGTGGAGGGAGCGCTGCGCTGGCTCCCTTCCCCTGCTTGTTTTAAAAGCACCCTGGCCCGGCGACACCTTCCATGGCGCCGCTAGCAGCTGCTGCTGCTGCGGCTGCTACTACTGTAGCGACGCCACTATAGCAGAGCCTTGAGCTTAGCTCCTTGAAGGAGCGGAATCCCCGTGTGTTCGGGGATTCCGCTCCTGGACAGAGCGCTTGATGTCTCTGTCCATATCTGGGCAGTGACATCAGGGGAAACTCCTGAAGCGGAATCCCCGAACACATGGGGATTCCCCTTCAGGAGTTGCCGCTGATGTCACTGTCCGGATCTGCCCGGCCCGGCACGGATGCAAAACTTAATGCAAACCGGCCGGGCAAAATGGCCGATTTTACCGGCCGACACTCGGGCTCGGGAACGACCCGGTCGTGTGAATCCCGCCTTAGAAAAAAGCACAACATTTAGATGTTACACAAAGACAATTAGTACATGAAGTGATATATCATTAAGATAAGCCGGGGCAATAAAACTGAGGTTATAGGGGTGATGACTTAGGAGTTAAGGCATCTGGAGTCAGTCTGATGGGGGACGTGACGTGTATCCATGTAGTGGCTCATAAATCCTGGTGTTAGATTGAGGCCTTGTGTCAATGACTGGAATTTTATCATCTTGAATTCCCAAATTTTTCTTTCTCTGTTGTTTTTAAAATGACCCTTCAGAATGAGTACCTTTAAATCTGCCAAACTGTGATCAGGTCCAGAGAAGTGTTTTCCCACGGGTGTATCCACCTCCTGGTTTATTGTATGTCTGTGAAGATTCATCCTGGTTTGTAGTTTTTGTATTGTTTCTCCAATGTAGATTCCTTTATTGATGCACCTTGTACACAGGATCATGTACACTACATTGGAGGATGTACAGGAGAACGTGCCAGTGATTTTATAGTCCTGCTGCGTGTTTGGTATCTGGATGGTGTTAGATGACAAGATGTTGGTACAGGTCTTGCATTTTCTACTGTTGCAAGGAAAAGTGCCAGTCTCTGATGGTGGTGAGAGGGCACTTCTGACCAGGACATTCCTTAGGTTTGGTGGCTGTTTATAGGCAAGGAGTGGTAAATCTGGGAATATTTCCTTCAGTTTATTGTCTTTGTTAAATATAGGTTGGAGATCAGCAGCAATTTTATTACCACATAAAGTGAAACATGTCAGATTTGAAAAATGAGGCTCTGTCAGGAAGGTCAAAAGTGGCCAAAGAGGGAAGGGGTTAAAGGGAATGTGTCGCGAATTAAACCTTTTTTTTTTTAAGTGTCGTTACTTATTTCTATTATATTTTTTACGTTTTTTGCTGTGTTTTTTTTTCTTCCACATGGTGGAAAGTATTAAAACTTAAATAATAATTTGACATGTTTTCCTATGTTGGGCACCAGAGGGGGCACTTCCCAGAATTACAGAAAGGTGAATAAGGCAAAGCAACCTGACTCACAGCTGCTGTAAATGTGGTAGGGAATCTCACCCCCCCTCCTACAAGCCAGGAAAAGGTGTCTTCAAATTGCTAAGCAGTGTCCGGCTGCCATTTTGGGTGTGATTCTGCAGCTGGCAGAAGTTATAGGACACACCAAAAGGCTAAGACTCTGTTCACACGCTTACTAAACAAAGGGAAACCAGCTCCTGATTTTCAGCCATTTTTTAATCAAACTCGCGTTTTTTACGGCCGTTTTTGGAGCTGTTTTTCTATAAAGTCAATGAAAAACGGCTCCAAAAACGTCCCAAGAAGTGATGTGCACTTCATTTTGGCGGGCATCTTTTTATGTGCCGGAAAACGGCCACGTAAAAATCGCCCTGTCGGAAACAGAACGCTGCATTTCTTGTGTTTGGGGGGATTTGTGTGTGCGTGTGTGTGTGTGTGTGTGTGTGTGTGGGGGCGGGGTGCTCGCCGCTGATTCTTCAAAACAGCTGATAAGCGGCTATGAAGTATCAGCGGCACCCGTGCACACACCGCTCTGCCACACACACACACACGGGAAAAGTGTTAAAGGGGTCGTCCAGGAAAACATGGCGCCGCACCTGTCCTCAGGTCGTGTGTGGTATTACAGCTCTGTCCTATTCACTTCAATGGAGGTGAACTGCAATACCAGACACAACCTGAGGACAGGTGCGGCGCTGTGTCTCCAATCTGGACACCCCTTATGTCCTGAGATGACCCGATGGGGGAGGCGGGTGTCAGAGCCACCCACCGCCATCACTGCAGACAGAACCACACAACTACGGCATGAGGGCAGGGCTTGTCCTGAGTGCACTGTCTCTTGTTATGGACAGATTTATAGTCACATGAACCCCGTCTGCATCAGAACCAGTAACCTAGGTCCGATCACATGACAGAGGGGTTCACCAAAACCCTGTTCACCCTCAGCCCGTTCATCCAGCCCTTTCCTGGTTATATCTGCTTCTGGGAAAGCTGGGTGACCACCATTACCCCTCCTACTGGAGTGTTTGTGGATGTGACTAATGAACCTCTCACACTCCAGTAGGAGGGGTAATGGTGGCCACCCAGCTTTCCCAGACCCCTGAACGGTAAATCTCTGTAGTTGTGCTGAGCGTGTTTGGGGATGAGACTAATGAACCTCTCAGTCTCAGCACAACTAGAGAGATTTATTGTTCAGGGGTCTGGGAAAGCTGGGTACCACACTAACAGTGGGCATATTGTTTATCACCCAGCTTTCCCAGGACACTTACATCATGTGTCCTTTATACAGAGTCTCCTACACGACTACAGGGGGGACCGTCAGGTAGGGGGGTTTATATTGGTTTTCCTACGAAGGACATTTATGACATATCCACAGGTGTAATATCTCTAGAACGGGCCCCCTAAGCCCCATTCTATCTTACCCGGCTCCGCGGTCTTCCGGCCACTTCACTTTCTGGTTACATGTTCGAGTTATGCAAACAGCGTAACTCTCTGAGCTACGCAGTTTCCGCAACTCCCTTAGAACGGAATAGTAGTTACGGAAGCAGTGTAGCATGCTACGCTGCTTCTGTAACTGACATTCACTACTATGGGAGTTCCGGAAATAGCGTAGTTCAGCGAGTTACGCTGTTTCCGTAACTCATCCATGTATTGCAGTGTATTGTACCAGAGATCTAATGATCGCTGGTTCAAGTCCCCTAGGGGAACTATTAAAATGTGTGTAAAAAAATAAATAAATAAAATACATTTTCAGGTGTGTAAAAAAAAAAAAAAAAAGTTAATGAAAACATTTCCCATTTATCCCCAAGCACAATGTAAAATTAAAAAAATATTAACAAAATTGGTATCGCTGCATCCGTAAAAGTCCAGAACTATTACAATATAGCATTATTTGACTCACACAGTGAACGGTGTAAATTTTTTTTATTTAAAACCCCCTACTGTCTGTATTCTTCTACCATATTACGTTATATATGGCCGCTCTGTTGTAACGGTTCACTGGGATACGCTTCTTGTGATGTCATCTAGAATGTGGGCAGATTCTATTTCTCTGAGCGTGACGTCCTCTAGAGAATCTGAGCGTGATGTCATGTGAAGGGCGGGGCCTGTGATCTGCATGTGTTCCATTTGCACATAATGGCCATCATGTTGTGACGTCATCAAGTCTATAAATTGGGGTCACACATTGACCGCGGTGTTAGTTTCTCTTGCTGGCTCTCATCATGGATGTGTCTCATGTGAAGAGGAGGATGGTGATGTTTCCAATGATCAGTATTATAGAGAAGATGGAGGTTGGCGGACGCCAGTTTCCGGAGGACGTGGAGATGGAGGAGGAGCACGAGAGGATGGAAGTTGGCGGACGCCAGTTTCCGAGAGACGTGGAGATGGAGGAAGTGAAGAATAATGATGACAAAATGGAGGTTGGCGGACGCCAATTTCCAGCTCCTGATGTGGAGATTGACGACCTTTCGGGGGCTACAGTTGACATCAGGGCCTCCAACCCCCGAAAGAGAAAGTGGCCATTTTAGTAACATCTGCCACTTGGGGCCCATTTACCATCAGGGCCCCCAACCCCCGGGAGAGATAGCGGCCATCTTATTTCCATCTGCCGCTCGGGGCCCATTTACCATCTTTAGGTGAGGTAAGTGCCGTCCACTGATGATCTTCTCACCTCACGACTCTTCTACAGCCGCTTGGACACTGAATTTCTGATTATTTTTTTTTGCAGTTGTCACCCCAACATCGTGGTCTTTACCACCTAAACCATCTGAAATTCCCATGCAGACTCCTCCAGTGCTGAGAAGCAGTGATGAGCAGAGCAGACGCGAGATCCGGTAAGTCTGACGTCTTTTGCTCGTCTTCATCTTCTCCTTGTGGTGAAGGTTTTGTGAATTTTTTTGCTTATTTGTATTTTTTCCTTTTCTAGGATCCGACTTTGAAAAAATATGAAAAACGTTTTCGGTTTCTTCTGATCCAGGACCGAGTTGTGTAAGGGTGGACTGGCGGCCATATCCACGGGTGAAGAAGGACCCTCCCCCTCTTCATCTCACTGATTTCATTGCATGTTAAAGGGCCGGAGCCACAAAAATCCGCACAGAAATTCTACCAGATTCTATAATAAACATATATTTTTTTTTTTACAATTTCTAGTGTATTCATTTCTAGGTTGGGGAATTTATACAGGGAACTTGTGTTCTATGGGGATCCGAAGGTTATAGGTGTAATACTCTGCAGAATATATCACTATGTATCTGTCAGGAGGTGGAGAGGACAGAGCAATGTTCTGCAGGTCTCTAGAGAGGTCAGTGGTGTAATAATCTGCAGAATATATCACTGTATCTGTCAGCAGGTAGAGGAGCAATGTTCTGTAGATCCCTAGAGAGGTCAGTGGTGTAATAACCTGCAGAATATATCACTATGTATCTGTCAGTAGAGGACAGAGCAATGCTCTGCAGATATCTAGAGAGGTTAGTGGTGTAATACTCTGCAGAATATATTACTATGTATCTGTCAGGAGGTAGAGGACTGCGCAATGTACTGCAGATCTCTAGAGAGGTTAGTGGTGTAATAATCTGCAGAATATATCGCTCTGTATCTGTCTGGAGGCTTTTTGGAATTTCTCTTGAAAATATAAACAATTGCTGGTAAATTTATACATTTTCTAACGTCCTAAAACAAAAGGACAGATAAAAAAGTAATGCCAACAAGGGACAATATATTACCCCCTCAGGTCCATTGATTTAGGGCTGCAGTGACATTTTGACCCCACAGGTGTTACATTGATTGTATTCGAATTGAGCAGTGGAAATAAAAAGTAGTTTTAGCTCAAAATTTCTTTATATTCAAAAAGAAAGAAATGATAACAAGCCCCCAGGAGTACATCAGGGTATATGTAATCTGTGAGGAGTACATCAGGGTATGTGTAATCTGTGAGGAGTACATCAGGGTATATGTAAACTGTGAGGAGTACATCAGGATATATGTAATCTGTGAGGAGTACATCAGGGTATGTGTAATCTGTGAGGAGTACATCAGGGTATATGTAATCTGTGAGGAGTACATCAGGATATATGTAATCTGTGCGGAGTACATCAGGGTATATGTAATAAGTGAGGTGTACATCAGGGTATATGTAATCTGTGAGGAGTACATCAGGGTATATGTAATCTGTGAGGAGTACATCAGGGTATGTGTAATCTGTGAGGAGTACATCAGGGTATGTGTAATCTGTGAGGAGTACATCAGGGTATGTGTAATCTGTGAGGAGTACATCAGGGTATGTGTAATCTGTGAGGAGTACATCAGGGTATATGTAATCTGTGAGGAGTACATCAGGGTATATGTAATCTGTGAGGAGTACATCAGGGTATATGTAAACTGTGAGGAGTACATCAGGGTATATGTAAACTGTGAGGAGTACATCAGGGTATATGTAAACTGGGCGGAGTACATCAGGGTATATGTAAGCTGGGCGGAGTACATCAGGGTATATGTAAACTGTGCGGAGTACATCAGGGTATATGTAATCTGTGCGGAGTACATCAGTGTATATGTAATCTGTGAGGAGTACATCAGGGTATATGTAATCTGTGAGGAGTACATCAGGGTATATGTAATATCTGAGGAGTACATGAGGGTATATGTAATATGTGAGGAGTACAGCAGGGTATATGTAAACTGGGTGGAGTACATCAGAGTATATGTAATCTGTGAGGAGTACATCAGGGTATATGTAAACTGGGCGGAGTACCTCAGGGTATATGTAATCTGTGAGGAGTACATCAGGGTATATGTAAACTGGGCGGAGTACATTAGGGTATATGTAAACTGGGCGGAGTACATCAGGGTATATGTAAACTGGGCGGAGTACATCAGGGTATATGTAAACTGTGAGGAGTACATCAGGGTATATGTAATATGTGAGGAGTACATCAGGGTATATGTAATATGTGAGGAGTACATCAGGGTATATGTAATATGTGAGGAGTACATCAGGGTATATGTAATCACTTCGCGGGGCCGTCGATTGTGTTCTAACCACTTAGAAGCTGCGAACGCTATTGAACGCGGCTTCTAAGGAGTTAATCGGCGGGGACCACCTTGATAGGTCCCTGGGTAAGGAGATGTGACAACTGCTGTTTGGTACAGCAGTTGTCATTTCTCATAGATGGGACGGGGGCGGAATGGCCATTTTTACCAGGACGTACTATTACTTAAATAGCGAGATCTCGCTGTAAGTGACAGGTTACAGGGAGATTACGCTTTGCTCTGCTGTAAGTACCACAGAAACGTTAACGAAGTGTCGGGATTGTGAATAGACATCCCGTCCTGGCTGGAAGGAATGTCGTCTATTCACTGTCTAAACACTTCAGTAACGTTAATATGTCAGTATAAAACAGCACATAGCGAACAACGCAGTGTCACTATGCGCTGACTAAATGAATGGAGAGAAGTGTATGACGCTGATTGGTCAGCGTCATACACTCCTCTGTACAATGCCCACTTGGTCATATAGTAAAACAAGCCCAGTTGGGCATTAAGAAAGTAATTAGCATAAAGCTAAAATCGCTCCTAACGTGGTAAATATAGAACGTTTTTCTAAATAAAAAGCACTGCTGTCACCTACATTATAGCGCCAATCTCCTTATGTAGGACATAGGGCACTTATAATGTGGTGACAGAGCCTCTTTGAGCGTGAAGGGGTTAATAAAAAAATATTAAAAGAAAATATTGTCTATAAAGTTGTACACAGCCTTTAAGAGGCTAATAAGCAGGTGACACTGACAGTTTTTTTGGTTGGCAGAGAAATCTTAAAATAGAGGCGCCGTGTGTCCCGCCACTTTCAAGTGTATCCGCAACCACAGAGGGCAGATACAGTTAAATACTATGGTGGAGCAGGGATCTGCGCTCTGGTAGGCCACAGTCTACTTTAGGCCTGCGTCTTACAAGGTGCAGGAACATCAGCACAGGTAGTGAGGACCTCAATATTATAATATCGGCTCTGATCAGTAAACATAGAAGTGTAGAGAGAAGTGTCTGATATATAGACAGATATACAGTAGTCATGTTTTCAGTCACTGTGTGTTTCCTACAGATGGATCCAGTAGGAGAAATCCACCAGAGAGATGTCCCAGTCCTCTGTATGCCCAGGACTGTCCAGAGGAAAATCACAATGTCCCAGAGAATCATCAGGTAGATGAAGCTGAGCCCTATACCAGATCTATATAGGGGGTGCGGAGCTTTTTGGTCCTGCGGTCATTAGGGATGTCACGATACCAGAATTTGGACTCCGATACCGATACTTCGTGTAGTATTGCGATTTCGATACCAAAACGATACTTTATCAACAGTAATAAAAAACTAATAAAAAAGTTTTTCCATTTTGTGATGTGAGGCGCGAGGTGCGATGATGAATTTTGAATGTGCCTCACACTAATAGTAATTAACCCCATCATGTTTCTCAGTCACAATGGGATAATGTGTGAGGTACATGATGGGGTTAATTACTATTAATGTGAGGCACATGGAGGTTAAATTAATCGCACCTCGTGCTCCACAATAAGTGATAGAAAGCAGTTTATGTGCCAATACAGAATATGTGTATATTTTATGTATTGAGACTTATTTTAATGTTTATTCTAAAAAATGTGTATGCGTATTTTTTTAATTTAACATTACTTTGTTTTTATTTTATTTTTTAATTTTAATGTACTGGCCTATATCTATATGCTGATAGTAATGTACTGGCATATATCTATATGCCAGTACATTATCCTGTGTACGGATAGTAGACAGGCAGTTGTTAGGACATACCTAAGTATTCCCTAACAACAGGAGATGTGGTAAGACAGCCCTGGGGTCCTTCAATGGACCCTGGGTTGTCTGCCCATATATTGTATGTCCCTCAATCGCAGAACAGGGATTACTGCGATGCGATCCAAGGGGCATCTCCCCTTCTGAATGCTTCAGTCCGCTGTGATCGCAGCATTCAGGGGAATATCGGCGGAGATGAGAAGTTTCTCTGATCTCCGCCGTTAGAGCGGGGCTGCGGATGCGTAATACAACCATTGCCCCGCTCCTGGCAATAAGTGAGAGCGCGGTCAGCATGAGGAGATGCGGCCGGCGCTGCACTATAATAAGCGGCGGCGCAGGCACAGAAGACAGAACATGGGGGTGTTTTGTAGTGCGCCCGCCATGTTCTCTCTTCAGTGCCGCCGCTCATTAGCTCATTAGTGCAGCTCTGGCCGCATCGCATTATCCTGACGGCGCACACTTGTCAGGACTCAGGAGCGGGGCAATGTCTATCACACAGCCGCAGCCCCGCTTTCATACATTCATGTGTTACTATACTGAGCTATGCGGCCGCACAGTCAAGTATCGAAATACATGAAATAACGGTATCGAAACAGTATCGACGTTTCGATGCATCGTGCATCCCTAACGGTCATAGATGTGGTCATAGATTTTGGTTGTTTCTTATGTTGATCTGTTCACTCTCTGCTGTATTGTACTGAATTGTTACATATGTGAAATCAGGGGGAAGATCTGACTAATATTAACCCCTTCAAGACCCAGCCTGTTTTGGCCTTCAGGACCCAGCCAATTCTTTCAAATCTGACATGTGTTACTTTATGTGGTAATAACGTTGGAATGCTTTTACCTATCCAAGCGATTCTGAGATTGTTTTCTCGTGACATGTTGTACTTTATGTTAGTGAAAACATTTTGTCGATAATTTTGGTATTTATTTCTGAAAAACACCACAATTTAGAAAAAAATTGCAAAAATTAGCATTTTTCTAAATTTAAACGTATCTGCTTGTAAAACAGATAGTAATACCACACAAAATAGTTACTAGTTAACATTTCCCATATGTGTACTTTATGTTTGCATTGTTTTTTGAACATCCTTTTATTTTTCTAGAACGTTACAAGGCTTAGAACTTTAGCAGCAATTTCTCATATTTTCAGGGACCAGTTATATTAGAAAATCGCCAGAAGTCACCCCATTTTGAAAACTGCACCCCTCAAGGTATTCGAATCAGCATTCACCAAGTGTTTTAACCCTTTAGGCGTTTCACAGGAATTAAAGCAAAGTAGAGGTGAAATTTACAAATTAAATTTTTTTTGCCGAAATTCATTTCTAATACATTTTTTTTTTTGTAACACAGAAGGTTTTACCAGAGAAATGCAACTCAATATTTTATTGCCCAGATTCTGCAGTTTTTAGAAATATCCTACATGTGGCCTTAGTGTGATAATGGACTGAAGCACCAGCCTCCGAAGCAAAGGAGCAGCTAGTGGATTTTGAGGCCTCCTTTTTGATAGGCACCATGTCCGGTTTGAAGAGGTCTTGTGGTGCCAAAACAGTGGAAAACCCCCAAAAGTGACCCCATTTTGGAATCTAGACCCCTTGAGGAATTCATTGCAGCAAAGGAGCACCTAGTGGATTTTGGGCCTCCTTTTTTTTAGAATATATTTTAGGCACCTTGTCAGGTTTTAAGAGGTCTTGTGGTGCCAAAACAGTGGAAACACCCCAAAAGTTACCCCATTTTGGAAACTACACCCCTCAAGGAATTTATCTAGGTGTATAGTTAGCATTTTGACAGCACAGATTTTTCGCTAAATTTATCAGAATTAGTCTGTAAAAATGAAAATCTACTTTTTTCTGAAAAAACATAGACATTTGTAATATTTACAAGAGATAATATAGAAAATGCACCCCAACATATGTAAAGCAATGTCTCCCGATTACGGCAATATCCCATATGTGGTAATAAACTGCTGATTGGACCCACAGCAAGGCTCAGAAGGGAAGGAGCGCCATTTGGATTTTGGAGCACGGATTTTGCTGGATTGGTTTTCGGTTCCATGTCGCGTTTGCAACACCCTGGAGGGACCAAAACAGGGGAAACCCTCCAAAAGTGACCCCATTTTGGAAACTACACCTATCAAGGAATTTATCTAGGGGTATAGTTAGCATTTAGACCACACAGGTTTTTCGCTAAATATATTGGAATTAGTCTGTAAAAATGAAAATCTACTTTTTTTCTGAAAAAACATAGAAATTTGTAATATTTACGAGGAATAATGAAGAAAATCACCCCAACATTTGTAAAGCAATGTCTCCTGATTACGGCAATATCCCATATGTGGTAATAAACTGCTGATTGGACCCACAGCAGGGCTCAGAAGGGAAGGAGTGCCATTTGGAGTTTGGAGCACGGATTTTGCTGGATTGGTTTTCGGTGCCATGTCGCGTTTGCAACGCCCTGGAGAGACCAAAACAGGGGAAACCCCCAAAAGTGACCATATTTTGGAAACTACACCTCTCAAGGAATTTATCTAGGGGTATAGTTAGCATTTAGACCACACAGGTTTTTTGCAGAATTTAGTGGAATTAGGCAGTGAAAATGAAAATCAACTTTTTTTCTGAAAAAGCATAGAAATGTTACATTTTTACAAGGAATAAAGGAAAAAAGAACCACAACATTTGTAAAGCATTTTCTCCTGATTACGGCAATACCCCATATGTGGTAATAAACTGCTGATTGGACCCATGGCAGCGCTCAGAAAGGAAGTAGCGCCATTGGGATTTTGGAGCAAGGACTAGTAAAAAAGTAAAAAAAAAAGTTTAAGAAAGTTAAGAAAAAAAAACTGTGAAAAAAAAATGAAAATACAACTGCATCGGCGAAAAAATAAAAACGTTACGGCTCTTCAAATATGGAGACACAAAAACAAAATGTTGAAAAAAAAAAGCGTTTTTACTGTGTAAAAGTAGTAAAACATACAAAAACTATACAAATTTGGTATCGTTGCAATCGTAACAACCCGCTGAATAAAGTTATTGTGTTATTTTTTACCACACGGTAAATGGCGTAGATTTAGGACGCAAAAAAGAGTGGCGAAATTTCAGATTTTTTTCTATTCCCCCCCAAAAAATGTTAATAAAACTTAATCAATAAATAATATGTACCTCAAAATGGTGCTATTAAAAAATACAACTTGTCCCGCAAAAAACAAGACCTTATACAGCTACGTCGACGCAAAAATAAAAGTTATAGCTCTTGGAATGAGATGATGGAAAAACGTAAAAAATAGCTTGGTCATTAACGTCTAAAATAGGCTGGTCATTAAGGGGTTAAGCAGGACCTGCTGTGTTTTTTGTTGTTGTTCTCCTTTCTGTTCTCTTTAAAGGAACAGTGTCACCACAAATTTTTTTTTAATATGTTAAAGATGTTAGTGCTTTATTAAAAACGTTTGGATTAATTTGTGTGTTTGTGTGTTACTTTTTCTTATTTTTACACTTTTTCTTCCCTATGGGGGCTGCCATTTTTTTTTCCATTTCTGTATGTGTCGATTAACGACACATACAGACATGGAATACGGCAGCTCCAGTCCCATAGGGACTGCGAACGGGGCCCGTTCCATCCACTAACATGTACGCCGCTGTGTGGGAACGGTGCATGCGCCGCTCCCACACAGTTCAATTTGAAATGCGCGCCGTCCGGCGCCATTTTCCTGTGGACCGGAAGTCGCGGCCGGACAGTAAGATTACTACTTCCGGTCGTGGCTTCCGGACTTGTGCACATGGAGCAGCGGCAGCAGACGGAGCGGATGGACCGGAGGGAGCGGCGGCGACTGGAGCAGGTAAGGGATTTCTATGTATGTTTGTGTTTCAGTGTGTGTTTACTACTGTATGTAAACCTTCTACACTGTGTGTTAGCTCAAGAAATGGCGACACACAGTGTAGGAGGTTAGACCGTTCAAACCCCTCGTTTCTCCCGGCACTAGCCAGGATAAATGAGGGGGGGATGCTGAGAGCTCACTAGAGCGAGGGCTTTTTACCCAATTTTGCAGCATAAAGCAATGTGGTTGCTTTACCACATGCAATGCTGCAATTTTGGGAATGGCTCCATCTAGTGACCAGCAATGGGAAATATTATAAATTAGAATCCAATTGAATCCAATTTATAATATTTCCTGACTCGTGAAAAAAAAAAAAAAATTAGAACAATGTTTAATCACCTATACACTAATTGTTTAACTAAAAAAAAAAAAAAAAACATGTTTTGCTGGCAACACATTCCCTTTAAGGTGGGGTTCCTCCTTAGTTCTACATTACAGTAACACGTCAGACAATGTGTTATACATAGTGCAAGACCTGAGGGAGCTGTGACTGCACATAGAAGTTCTCTACAAGGTGTTCTCTGAATCCGGTCATGCACTAGGTTTAGCATCAGATTTTGGGGGGCACCAGCTGCGATTAACAGCTGCACTCTAGGCCGAGATCTAAGAATGCTTAGTTCAACCACTTAAAGAGAATGTGTCATCAGAAAATGATCTATTGTTTAAATCAAGTTTTTGTTAACTGGTTCCCGACCGCTGGCTGTATATTTACGGCCTGCGGTCAGGGTCCTTAAAACCCGAGCCATAGACTTTTTACGGCTCGGGTTTTAACTTGCTGCCCGCGCGATCGGGCAGCTGAATGTCGGGTCTCCGGCTGTCAGTGACTGCCGGGGACCCTGAGGAGAGGATAGAAGCAGCTTTCGCTGCTTCTGTCTTCTCCGATGTCTTTTTACACAGCGTTCAATGAACGCTGTGTATAGGAATAGAGACAGCAGCAGTGGCGCTGTCTCTATTCCTCCCGGTGATCATGTGACTGGTCGCATGATCGCCGGGTGCTGTTAGTGGCAGGCTGCTGCTGGGTCTTAGGGTATGTTCACACGGCCTATTTACGGACGTAATTCGGGCGTTTTTGCCCCGAATTACGTCCGAAAAAAGCGCCTCAATAGCGCTGACAAACATCTGCCCATTGAAAGCAATGGGCAGACGTTTGTCTGTTCACACGAGGCGTAATTTACGCGCCGCTGTCAAAAGACGGCGCGTAAATAGACGCCCGCGTCAAAGAAGTGACCTGTCACTTCTTTGGCCGTAATTGGAGCCGTTATTCATTGACTCCAATGAATAGCAGCGCCAATTACGCCCGTAATTGACGCGGCGTTCAAGCGCCTGCACATGCCGTTACGGCTGATATTACGGGGGATGTTTTCAGGCTGAAACATCCCCGTAATTTCAGCCGTAACGGACGCCCTCGTGTGAACATACCCTTACAAGACCCAGCACAGCCCTATTAGTGACAATCGTCACTATGAGAGGGCTGATTTCCCCTGTAACTGGGGCTGCTGTGCAGCTCCAGTTACAGTGGAAAAGATGGTGTAAAAGAAAGAAAAAAAATATATAAAGTTCCCCAAAGGTCTTTTTTGACCTTTGGGGGACAGACCATAGTAATAAAAAAATAATAAAGTAAAGTGCAAAAAAACATTAAATAATAAATACACATAAAATACCCACCCCCCAAAAAACCCGTTCCCCCCGCCAATCATTGTTGTAACGCTAGCGCTGACCCAATTACCCTAATATAGACATGTAATATATTAAAATTTACGGTAGACAATGACGATCACAAATAAAAGGTCTATTTTAGGGTAAAACTATGTTATTACCAAAAAAAATAGCTGAAACGTAAAAAAGATTATTTTTTTACTATTATTTTCAAACTTTATGAATAAAAATTCTAAAATAGCAAAAAAGGTGTGTATAAAAACGATAAAAAATGAAACCTGCATTGTCTACGGAAAAAACGTCGCAAAAATTACGTCGTTAGCCCAACAAATAAAAACGTTATAGCCATTTAACTAACACGTGCTAAAAATGGCTAAACGGTGTCTGGTCCTGAAGGCTCAAAATAGCCCGGTCCTGAACTGGTTAAACATATTTTTTATGATTTTTGGGTGATTTTTTTTTTTTTAATATTATTTTTTGGTCTTTATCTAATCTTGCCATTTTCCCTCTGGCCAATGAGTCTCATTATCATCACAGGAAGGATTACACTAACAGGTAACACCTATATATGTGGATAACAAAGAATCCACCATTCATAATAGACTGACCCTTTCTGTTCTGTAGATATCATTTCTCAGCACTCATCTCATTATCATCACAGGCAGGATTACAGACAGGTAACATCTATATATAGATAATACAGAATCCACCATTCATAATGGACTGACATTTTCTGTTCTGTATAGATCATTTCTCAGCAGTCAGATCATTATCGTTACAGGCAGGATGAGGGTATGTGCACGCGACCACTTTTCAGACATAATTGAGGCGTTTTACGCCTCGAATTACGCCTGAAAAGACGGCTCCAATACGTCGGCAAACATCTGCCCATTGCTTGCAATGGGTCTTACGATGTTCTGTGCATACGAGCTGTCATTTTACGCGTCGCTGTGAAAATACGGCGCGTAAAATGACGGCTCGTCAAAAGTAGTGCAGGACACTTCTTGGGACGTTTTTGGAGCCGTTTTCTCATAGACTCGATTGAAAACAGCTCTAAAAACGGCCGTAAAAAATGCCTCAAAAAACGTCTGAAAATCGGGAGCTGTTTTCCCTTGAAAACAGCTCCATATTTTCAGACTTATTTTGTTAATCGTGTGAACATACCCTAAGGCTGGATTCACACGAGCACATTACGTCCGTAATGGACGGAACGTATTTCGGCCACCAAAATCCCGGACCGAACACAGTGCAGGGAGCCGGGCTCCTAGCATCATAGTTATGTACGATGCTAGGAGTCCCTGCCTCGCTGCAGGACAACTGTCCCGTACTGTAATCATGTTTTCAGTACGGGACAGTTGTCCTGCAGCGAGGCAGGGACTCCTAGCATCGTACATAACTATGATGCTAGGAGCCCGGCTCTCTGCACTGTGTTCGGTCCGGACCTTCCGGCCGAAATACATTCCGTCCATTACGGAAGTAACATGGTCGTGTGAACCCAGCCTTACACTGACAGGTTACATCTATGTATAGATATCACAGGATCCACCATCCATAATAGACTGATCCTCCCTGTTCTGTAGAGATCACTTCTCAGCATACATCTCATTATCATCACAGGCAGGATTACACTGACCGGTAACATCCAGTGCCGCACCTGCCATGAGGCCAGGTGAGCCAACAGCCTCAGGCGGCACCACCTACCCAAACGGGGCGGGGGTGGCATTTTCAGCCCGGGACGGACTGGACCGGGGGGGAGGGGCCATGCAGACGCACATAGCAGACGTGCCGAACGTCTGAAACACTCCTCCTCCTCTCTGACGCGTACGCAGCACATGCCGCAAGAGAGGAGCAAGTCTGCAGGAGGAGCGGTCGAGCGACGAGAAGCACGAGGTAAGTTCCTGCCTTGCTGGGACCGGGACCCGTGAGTATACTGCAACGGGGGGTTTGGGCATTTTACCGACAGCAAAGGGCTCTATGGGGCTGGAATAATCCACCCCATAGAGCCCTCAGATCACTATAATGGAAGGATTAGTGTGGGTGGGGGAGGGTCTGACTGTCTGACACTGCAGAGAGCTCTATAGGGGGGATTCTGCCCCCCCTTTAGAGCAGTCAGTCAGATGCTCAGACCCCCCTAACCTTTCAGTATAGCATAGATAATTCCCCCCTATAGAGCCCTCTGCTGTCAGTAAAACGCACAGACTCCCCCCTCGCAGTATACTCCTGGCCCCCCAGCGTTGGCCGACCCCTTTTAAATTAGTAGGGGCAGGAAGCTGAGCGCAGTATAAGGGCTTTGTAGCTTTCCTGTGCTTAATTAGCGTGGGAAAGCTACAAGCGGGGCTGTGACTGGTGAATCTCACAGTCACTCCCAGTGCAGACTGCATGCGGCAGCAGCGGCCGCCAGTCTGACTGAGTCTCTGACCAGTCACCACCCACACGCAGCAGACAGACGGGATAGACTGATAAACCCTCAACTACTACAGTTTCACAGGCATTGACTATGTTGGCTTCTATAGTGTAGTGCTCAGCTTGTCTGCCTTACTTATGCAAGGTTGCTAGTTCAAAGCCCAGCTGGGTTTTCTTTTTAATATTATTAATATCTTACTTGTATTGGGCTTTGTTCACACTAGCATTAATATACGTTTACCTCTCTTCCGTCAGAGGAAGAGAGGATCGATACGTTAAACGGAAAGCAACGGCTCCATTAGAATTACCATTGCTTTCTGGTAATTCTTTTGTATCAGTTGCTTTCCGTTTGTCTTCGTTCGCTAGGTTTCCGTTCTTTTGAGCGGAAATAAAAGTTCTGCAGACTGCACTTTTGTTTCCTTTAAAAAAAACTGAAACTTAGCGAACGGAGACAAACGGAAAGCAACTGATACAAAAGAATTACCATTGAAAGCAATGGTAATTCTAATGGAACCGTTGCTTTCCGTTTAACGTATCGATCCTCTCTTCCTCTGACGGAAGAGAGGTAAACGTATATTAATGCTAGTGTGAAAGAAGCCTTAGGGCCTGTTCACATCAGCGTTGGCTTTCCGTTCTGGGGTTCCGTCGGAGGTAACCCCGCAACGGAAAGTCAAATTGAAACCACAGCTTCCGTTTCAGTCACCATTAGCGCAGTCGACTGCGCTATTGATTCCGTCACAAAAACGGAAACCTGCCGGAATGGTGACAAACGGAAACCATTAGCAATGTTTCCGTCACCATTGATTTCAATGGTGACTGAAACGGAAGCTGTGGTTTCAGTTTGACTTTCCGTTGCGGGGTTCACCCGACGGAAACCTCCCACGGAACCCCGGAACGGAAAGCCAACGCTGATGTGAACAGGCCCTAATCCTTCCCCATAAACCTGTCCCCGCTAATTTAAAATAAATATATTATATAATGTATATAGTGCTGTATCCTGTATCCGTCAGGTCAGCGGGACTGACTGATTCAGTGTCAGCGAGTCCTGCAGGATCGAGCTGTTACCGATCACATCTAAGTTCATAACTTAGATGTGATCGGTAATAGGCGACCTAATGGATTCAGGTCTCAGCACTATATACAGCTGCTCTGTATACAGGATACAAAGCAGCTGTATCTCAAAGTGAAAATAATTTTCAATAAAAAGTAATTAAAACTTGCACCAATCGCATTAATATATATCTTTATATATCATAGTGACATGTCCGAAGTTTTCATCGGTGGGGGACCGAGCACTGAAGCCGCCACCGATCTCTAAAACGAAGCAGCAGAAGTGCTCGGGTGAGCGGTGTGTCGCTTCATTTATGATCGACTTTCAGCCGAGTGAGCGGTGTTCGGACTCCTAGACTTTCTATTGAGCCCGTACACTGCTCCAAGGAAAGCCAAACAGAATTGAAGCGGCACACCGCTCACCCGAGCATTTCTGCTGCTTCGTTTTAGCGACTAGTGGGGGGTCTCAGTGTTCGGACCCCACTGATCAAAACTTCTGACATGTCAAAAGTTTTTTAAAAAGTTGTTACACTTTAAAGAGAACCTTTCACCTGCCCACAGATTTGCATTTGAGTGCAGCATGTAATGGGGAGGGCTGCACAAACTCTGGGGCACTTTATATTTTTTTTCCTACCCTCTTTCCTTACTTAGATATCGGTGCTGTAATATTTGGCGCCCGATATTTAAATAACCCCATGAACTGCCAATGGGGCGGTAATTGGCAAGGGGACGTGTAACATTGCTGTGACACTGCCCAATCCGCTACGGACAATGTCAACAGCATGAGCTGGAGAGAGGAGATCATGTGCGCGTGCACAGGCTCTCACTCTTCAGTTCTCGGCAGGCAAGTACAAGACTGTGATCTCAGGTGAGAGATCAGTCTTGTCGTCCTTGTCTGCCGAGAGCACAGCTCCGATGCCATGAAACAGAAGAAGAAGAATTCACTCTTCTTCTCCTCTTGTGTTCCTTAGTGGTGGCGGAGCTGCGCGCACGCGCTCTCTCTCCAGCTCTTGCTGTAACGCTGACCGTAGCTGATTGGACAGTGATTACACTGATTGGACACTGATTGGACACTGATTACCTCCCCATTGACAGTTCATGGGGTTATTTAAATATCGGGCGCCAAAAATTACAGCACTGATATCTAAATAACGAAGGCAGCTAGGAAAAAAAATGTAAAGTGCCCCAGAGTTTGTGCAGCCCTCCCCATTACATGCTGAACTCAGCTGCACATGTATGGGGAGGTGAAAGGTTCTCTTTAACCCCTTCCCGCTCCTGGACGTACTATTAGGTCATGGCAGCTGTATCCAGGGCCGCCATCAGGGGGGTATTAGGAGTACTGGTGTGAGGGGCCCGGCCAAACCTAATTGAAAGGGGGGCCCGGCAACTGCCGCGACATTCTTTTGGTAGGAAAAAACGGGCCCTTCAATGGGGCCCGTTTTTTTCACCAAAAGAATGTCGTGAGCTGCTGCGGGCCCCCTCCCCTCGTCATGGGGGGCCGTCAAACCGTCCGCCCGCGCGCGCACCCGATCGCGCGCACAAGGAAACTCCCCCCGCGCGTGCGCACTCGCGAGCGCGCACCCACGAACACCCGCACTCGAGACCGCCCGCGCGTGCACCCGCGAAAGCCCGGAAAACTTACCTGGAGCCTGGCTGGAGGTGAAGGACTGGATGTCTGGACCGAAGACCTCGCCTGGAAGACATCGCCTGAAGAGGACTGGAGTGGGAGCAGCTCTTCTGACACAGCGAGTAAATTATCTCAAAGTGCTGTTTATGTATGGCCCTGTTCACACAGTATTTTGCAGGCAAAAAAAAATCTGCCTCAAAATTCCTTAAAGAATTTTGAGGCAGATTTTGACCTGCCCACACTATCTTGCCGCGGTTTTTTTGCTGCCTTTTTTGCCCGCGGCGATTGAGGACAGCAGACAAAAAACGCAGCGAAAAATGCATTTTCTGCCTCCCATTGATTTCGATGGAAGGTCAGAGGCGGAACCGCGGCAAGAAAGGACGTGCTGCTTTTTCTTTTTTCCGCGACTGGCTCCCATTGATTTCAGATTAAATCAATGGGAGGCGGTTTTGGAAGTTTTTTGGTGCTGATTCTGACGCAGCGTCCGAGTCAATATCAAGGCCCAAAAACTCTGTGAACTGGGCCTTATTGTTAGGGCTTATTCAGACGAACGTGTAATACATCCGTGCAACGCGCGTGATTTTCACACGCCTCGCACGGACCTATGTTACTCTATGGGGCCGTGCAGACTGTCCGTGAGTTTCATGCAGCGTGTGTCCGCTGCGTAAAACTCACGACATGTCCTATATTTGTGCATTGTTCGCGCATCACGCACCCATTGAAGTCAATGGGTGCGTGAAAATCCCGCCCAGCACTTCCGCAGCCGTATAAACTATGAATGAAAACAGAAAAGCACCACGTGCTACAAACATACAAACAGAGTGTCATAATGATGGCGGCTGCGCGAAAATCACACAGCCGCGCATCATACGCTGCTGACACACGGAGATGTTATGGACCTTTTGCATGCGCAAAATGCCACGTTTTTTGCGCGTGCAAAAAGCACACGCTCGTGTAAATCCGGCCTTAGGGTAGGAACACACTAGGCATGAACACTGCGGATTTTATGCAACACATTTTATTGTGGAAAATCCGCAGCGTATCACAGTCGCAGCAGAGTGGATGAGATTTTAACAAATCTCATCCGCACGCTGCAAAAAAAATGGACCTGCAGTGTGGCTTTTTAAGCCGCAGCATGTCAATTTATTCTGTGGAATCGCCGCTCCTCTGTTGCGGAAATGCTGCGGTTCTGCCGCAAAAATCACAAATGAGAAAAAAAAAGGTACTTTTTTAAATTGATAAAGTTTAGACTTACCCCGGCCGTAGTCATGGTGACGCGATCCTCTATTCTTAGCGCACCCCCGCCTCCTGTCATGACGTTTCATCCCATGTGACTGCTGCAGCGGTCACATGGTCTACATTGTCATCCCAGGAGGCGGGGCTACGTTCAGAAGAGAGAGACGCGTCGCCCTAAACTACGGCCGGGGCAAGTCTAAACTTTTTTTTCCCTACAGGATTCCCGCAGCGGACACGCCTCACCAAACCTGCGCCACTATTTGGTGCGGTTTTGCTGGCAGAATTCCCTGCGGCTACCGGGGCGGATAAACGGTGTAGTTTTACTCAGCATATCCGCCTAGTGTGTCCCTTATGATGTCGCTCCTGGAGCTGCTGCCTGTCTCTAAATAGGCAGTTGGTCCAGTAGAATTTGGAATTATTTTTTTTTGTGAACCAGCTTAAAAAAATACAAAACTTTTGTGTTCGGGCCTGTTCACATCACCGTTCACTTCCGTTCCGGGGTTCCGTCTGAGGTTTCTGTCGGGTGAACCCCGCAACGGAAAGTGAAAGTGACAGCACAGCTTCCGTTTCAGTCACCATTGATCTCAATGATGACGGAAACATCGCTAATGGTTTCCGTTCGTCACCATTCCGTCTGGTTTTCGGACGGAATCAATAGCGCAGTCGACTGCGCTAATGGTGACGGAAACGGAAGCTGTGCTGTCACTTTCACTTTCCGTTGCGGGGTTCACCCGACAAAAACCTCAGACGGATCCCCGGAACGGAAGCGAACGGTGGTGTGAACAGGCCCGAACACAAAAGTTTTGTATTTTTTTAAGCTGGTTCACAAAAAAAAATAATTCCAAATTCTACTGAACCAACTGCCTATTTAGAGACCGGCAGCAGCTCCAGGAGCGACATCATAAGGGACACACTAGGCGGATATGCTGAGTAAAACTACACAGTTTATCCGCCCCAGTAGCCGCAGGGAATTCTGCCAGCAAAGTGGCGCAGGTTTCGTGAGGCATGTCCGCTGCGGGAATCCTGCAGGGAAAAAAAAGTTTAGACTTGCCCCGGCCGTAGTTTAGGGCGACGCGTCTCTCTCTTCTGAACGTAGCCCCGCCTCCTGGGATGACACTGTAGACCATGTGACAGCTGCAGCGGTCACATGGGATGAAACGTCATGACAGAAGGCGGGGCTGCGCTAAGAATAGAGGATCGCGTCACCAGGACTACGGTCGGGGTAAGTCTAAACTTTTTTATAAATTTAAAAAAGTGCCTTTTTTTTTTTTTCTCATTTGTGATTTTTGCGGCAGAACCGCAGCATTTCCGCAACAGAGGAGCAGCGATCCCACAGAATAAATTGACACGCTGCGGCTTAAAAAGCCACACTGCAGGTCAATTTTTTTTGCAGCGTGTGAATGAGATTTGTTCAAATCTCATCCACTCTGCTGCGACTGTGATACGCTGCGGATTTTCCACAATAAAATGTGTTGCATAAAATCCGCAGTGTTCATGCCTAGTGTGGTCCTACCCTAAGGCCGGATTTACACGAGCGTCTGCTTTTTGCGCACGCAAAAACGTGGCGTTTTGCGCATGCAAAAGGTCCATAACAGCTCCGTGTAGCAGCAGCGTATGATGCGCGGCTGCGTGATTTTCACGCAGCCGCCATCATTATGACACTCTGTTTGTATGTTTGTAGCACGTGGTGCTTTTCTGTTTTCATTCATAGTTTATACGGCTGCGGAAGTGCTGGGCGTGATTTTCACATTGACTTCAATGGGTGCGTGATGCGCGAACAATGCACAAATATCGGACATGTCGTGAGTTTTACGCAGGGGACACGCTGCGTGAAAATCACTGACAGTCTGCACGGCCCCATAGACTAACATAGGTCCGTGCGAGGCGCGTGAAAATCACGCACGTTGCACGGACGTATTACACGTTCGTCTGAATAAGCCCTAACAATAAGGCCCAGTTCACAGAGTTTTTGGCCCTTGATATTGACTCGGACACTGCGTCAGAATCCGCACCAAACAACTTCCAAAACCGCCTCCCATTGATTTAATCTGAAATCAATGGGAGCCAGTCGCGGGAAAAAAGAAAAAGCAGCACGTCCTTTCTTGCCGCGGTTCTGCCTCTGACCTCCCATCGAAATCAATGGGAGGCAGAAAATGCATTTTTCGCTGCATTTTCTGTCTGCTGTCCTCAATCGCCGCGGGCAAAAAACGCGGCAAGATAGTGTGGGCAGGTCAAAATCTGCCTCAAAATTCAGTGCGCAGTTCCAGGCGGTCGCCGGTGCGCATGCGCGGGAGTTTGCGGGTGCGCGCGATCGGTCGCACGGGCGGCGGTGTTTGACGGCCCCCATGCTACCCAGGGCCGCTATCAGGGGGGGTATTAGGGGTACTGATGTGAGAGGCCCGGCCAAACCTAATTGAAAGGGGGGCCCGCAGCTCATGACATTCTTTTGGTGAAAAAAACGGGCCCCATTGCAGGGGCCTGTTTTTTTTCTACCAAAGGCAAGTCGCGGCAGTTTGCCGGGCCCCCCTTTCAATTAGGTTTGGCCGGGCCTCTCACATCAGTACCCCTAATACCCCCCCTGATGGCGGCCCTGGGTACCATGATATAGTCCTGGACGGAGTACCGTTAACAGGCGGTGCCACGGTAGGGGGGCACAGAAAATTTAGCTGTAGGGGGCCCTGAAATTCCTGATGGCGGCCCTGGCTGTATCGTTCGCGCTCCATGACCTAATAGTACGTCTCGGGAGTAACGGCCGTTTCGGCCGTCCTCCCGACACATACAGGAGCTGTGACAGCTGCTGTCTTGTTCAGCAGCTGTCACAGCTCCTACAGCGGGGACCGATCGCTGTGTCCCCGCTGATTAACCCCTTAAAAGCCGTGTTCTATAGAGATCGCGGCTTTTTAGGGGTTAAGCTGCCATCGCCGGCCCGCTACGCGATAGCGGCCGGCGATGGTGACTATGGCAACCGGACACCAAACAATGGCGTCTGGCTATGCCATAGACGGAAGCCTAGTGGGTCCTGACAACGTCAGGACCCACTATGCTTGCTGTCAGTGAGTAGCTGACAGTTCTAATACACTGCATTACGCATGTAGTGCAGTGTATTAGAATAGCGATCAGAGCCTCGTGCCCTCATGTCCCCTAGTGGGACAAAGTAATACAGTAAAAAAAAAGTTAAAAAAAGATGTGTAAAAATAAGAAAATAAAAGTTTTAAAAGTATTAAAAGTAAAAATCCCCCTTTTTCCCTTATCAGTCATTTATTATTAATAAAAATATATAAACAAACAAATAAACTATACATAATTGGTATCGCCGCGTCCGTAACGGCCTGAACTACAAAATTATTTCGTTATTTATCCCGCACGGTGAACGCCGTTAAAGAAAATAATAATAAACCGAACCACAATCACAATTGTTTGGTCACTTCAGCTCCCAAAAAATGGAATAAAAAGAGATCAAAAAGTCGCATGTACCGAAAAATGGTACTGATTGAAACTACAGGTCGTTACGCAAAAAATAAGTCCTCGCACGGCTTTATTGATTGAAAAATAAAACCGTTATGGCTCTTAGAATAAGGTAACACAAAAAGTGAATGATTGTTTACAAAACGTATTTTATTGTGAAAACGCCATAAGACATAAAAAAAACCTATAAACATCTGGTATCGCCATAATCGTATCACCCCGCAGAATAAAGTGAATATGTCATTTATAGCGCACAGTGAACGCTGTAAAAAAAATAGAATAAAAAATCAATAGTAGAATTGCTGTTTATTAGTCACCACGCCACCTAAAAATAGAATAAAAACTGATCAAAAAGCCGCATGCACCCCAAGAAAACTACAATGGATTCCTCAAGGGGTCTAGTTTCCAAATTGGGGTCACTTTTGGGGGGTTCCCAATGTTTTGGCACCACAAGACCTCTTCAAACCGGACATGGTGCCTAATAAAAAAGAGGCCTCAAAATCATCTAGGTGCTCCTTTGCTTCGGAGGCCGGTGATTCAGTCCATTACCGCACTAGGGCCACATGTGGGATATTTCTCAAAACTGCAAGTCTGGGCAATACGTATTAAGTTGCGTTTCTCTGATAAATCCTTTTGTGTTATAAAAAAAATGGTATAAAGAGGATTTTCTGACAAAAAAAAAATGTAAATTTCACCTCTACTTTGCTCTAAATTTCTGTGAAACACCTAAAGGGTTCATAAACTTTCTAAATGCTGTTGTGAATACTTTGAGGGGTCTAGTTTCTAAAATGGGGTATTTGATAGGGGTTTATAATATATGGGCCCCTCAAAGCAACTTCAGAACTGAACTGGAACCTAAAAAAATAAATAAATGAGGCAATACTTCGCTTCTTACATTATACTGATAATGAGCCGTGCCCACCCCGAGATGACCCCAGTTTTGACCATTTGTATAAACGGAGACCCCTATTAGACCGTTCCAGTGCCCGGTTTTCCCAAGCATTCACCCCCGAGAAGTGTATTTCTATTGATGAGTCCCTGGTACATTTTAAAGGGAGGGTTCAATTCCGCAAGTACCTGCCGGGTAAGAGGGCAAGGTATGGCGTGAAGATGTATAAGCTGCGAGAGTGCATCCGGGTATACCTACAGGTTTAGGCTATATGAAGGGAAGGCCACCCCCAAACCAGACTGCATCCTGGACTACAATAGGTACATGGGAGGGATGGACTTGTAAGATCAAATCCTGAAGCTCTACAGCGCCATGCGGTGTGGTATAAGAAGCTGGCCGGGCACATCATACAGATGGCATTGTACAATGCGTACGTGCTACGTCGATGTGCAGGCCAGACGGGAACTTTCCTGGAATTTCAAGAGGTGATTATCAAGAACCTAATCTTTAGGGACCAAGAAGGGGGGGCACCCAGTACTTCTGGAAGCGGGGCCACACGCATCGTACCAAGGCGGCAACATTTTCCAGGAGAAGTTCCCCAAACTGGCAAGAAGGGAAAAAGTCAAAAGAGGTGCAAAGTCTGCTATAAGAGGGCGATAAGGGATGACACAATATATCAATGTAACACGTGTCCTGAATAACCAGAGCTCTGTATGAAAGTCAGTTTTAAAATTTATCATACATCCCTTGGTTTATAATTTACCCCAATTTTACTTACCCGGATGCACTCCGCACAGCTTATCCCCCCTCGCCTTTTTTTTTTTAATTCTTTATTTTCATGGCCGACAACCATATTTTTACATAATAAAAAACAAGAATACAGCAAATACAGAAAGGAAAATGAAGCACATAACCAATAATGAGAGTACAAAGTGTTTAACCACATACTGAAAACCTCAAGGGAGGTATAACCACATGTGACATCTCCCCCTTGATCTGATTGACATTCCCCTCTGAGAGAAAGGAGCAAGAGAGACTAAGCGAGATAAAGAAAGATAAATGAGAAGGATAAGGGGAGGAGGAAGGGGCACCACTCCCCACCGAGGAGGTCCTGCAGCACCCAAGAAGATCCATTGCGGGTTATCAACCAACTTCAAACCCACCCAGAATGTCTTTATAGGTGTCAGTGTCCTGGAACACTATCCAAGGGTACCACGTTAGGCAAAACCTAGCGTTAGTATCATGAACGCTTGAGGTCAGATCCTCCATGTGCATTAGATCGTTGACCATCGAAACCCAGAGGGACAGAGTAGGTGGGGAGACATTTTTCCATCTTAATGGAATGCAATGTCTAGCGGCCATCACTAAAAAGTGAAGCAGCGAGCTTTTGTAGATATTTTTTGGAATGTCACAATGATGTAGGAGGAAGAAGGCCGCGTCCAAACGAGAACTGGTATCTGTTACCTCGGAGATCACTCTCTTCACTCCTTCCCAGAATTCTGCGAGTAACGGGCAAGACCAAAAGGTGTGGAGGAGGGTACCATCTTCCCGACCGCATCTCCAACAGAGAGGTGAAACTGTCGGGAAAATACGATGTAAACGAACCGGGGTCCTGTACCATCGCGAGAGCAGTTTAAAACTGGCTTCTTGGTAACGCGAGCTGATCGAGGTTTTATGAGCCAAAGTAAGGATGCGGGTACATTGACTTGCGGTAAAGCTGATGCCCAAATCCGCTTCCCACTCCGCGATGTATCCTGGCGGGGGGAGGTCCGGCGGGTTTAGAAGGAGATGGTAGATCGTGGACAGTGTGTGACGGGCTGGTTCGGAGCCAACACACATCTCTTCCAACGGGGATCTAGACTCTTGAAATAAAGCCGGAGACGATAATGAAGAGAAAAAATGGCGGAGCTGAAATATGCGCCAATAGCCCAGAGGCTGGAGTTCCGGCAGATGCGACAGCTCCGAAAGGGAGAGCCACTCCGCGTTCTTAAGGAAGTGCGCTGCCCTAAATATACCAGACGTGAACCAAGCCCGGAAGACCGAATCTGTCAACCCTGAAGGGAAAGCAGGATTCCCCAGAATCGGAAACATTGGAGAGCAGATGGGCAGAAGGCTTGATCGGACCTTATGAAGAGAACAACATCGCAGTGTGGGGCTGATAGTGGGATGTTGGTGAATGGATTTAAGAAGTCCGCTTTGCCACCTGAAGAGGGGCCTCCGTGAAGCTTTGCTCAAGACCCACCCAAGACTTGTAGGGGGCGTGTCTACACCAGTCCACAACGCGCGCTAGATGAGTTGCTATGTAGTATGAACGGATGTCAGGAAGTGCCAGTCCCCCCGCCTCCCGTGTCCGACACAAGAGCGTTCGACTAAGGCGTGAAGGCTTACCATTCCATACAAAGGAAATTTGTAAAGAGTTGACTGCTTTCAAGAACGAGGGTGGAATTGCTATAGGCAGCGCTTGGAATAAGTAAAGTAATCGGGGAAGAATATTCATTTTAAAAATAGTGCAGCGACCCATCCACGTGAATGTGCCCCTCCTCCATCTGGCACAATCCGTTTTCACTTCGGTAAGAAACACTGGGAAGTTCAAATTAAAAAGCTCTTTAAGATCCGCCGGGATGCGCACTCCCAAGTATTTGAGCGCCTTCGAGTTCCATTTAAAGCTAAAGGATTGTTCCAGTGTGCGTAGAAGGGAGGAGGGTATGGAGACATTCATGGCCTCGGATTTGGAAAAGTTTATTTTAAAATTGGATAGACTGGAAAAGTGACGAAATTCCTGCATCAGATTCGGGAGGGAGATAGACGGGTTAGTCAGGAAAAACAACAAGTCATCTGCGTACGCTGCAACCTTGTCGACCCGAGTTCCCACCTCTAGGCCCTTAATGTCGAAGTTCGCTCTGACATGCCGTAGGAATGGTTCCAAGGTCAGGATAAAAATCAAGGGGGATAAGGGGCAACCCTGTCGGGTCCCGTTGTGGATGTTGAATTCCTCCGAAAGGATCCCGTTCACGCGTACCCTCGCAGACGGGCAAGAGTATAGCGACATTATCCATCCCATCATTTGTGGACCAAGACCAAGTCGGAGAAGAGTTTCCTCCATATACGTCCAATTAACTCTGTCAAATGCTTTTTCAGCATCTGTTGACAAGAGCATAAGCGGAACTCGAGATAGATTAGCCTTATGAATGAGATTGATTGCCTTTGTGGTATTATCACGGGCCTTTCTGCCCAACATGAACCCTGCCTGGTCAAGATGTATGACACCACTGAGTAATGGGGCCAAACGCCCTGCCAAAATTTTTGCAAAGAGTTTGACGTCTGCATTAAGAAGGGAAATTGGCCTATAGCTTGCGCATTGAGAGGGATCTTTCCCTGTCTTGGGGATCACTGCAATATGTGCCCTGAGCGCGTCAGGTGGGACGCGAGCGGCGGAAGAGAAAGAATTCAAGGACGCTAAGAGATGCGGACTAAGGACAGCGAGGAATTTTTTATAATAGGGAAGCGTAAACCCATCAGGTCCAGGTGCCTTACCAGAGGCGGAGTTCTTGAGAGCGTCGGATAGTTCCGGCGCGGTAATTGGGACCTCCAGCGCATTGAGAACCTCCTCAGACAGGGAGGGGAGGCCTGACTCCGCAATATAGGACTTAATATTTGCACGGAAATCTCTCGAGAGCGTGGCCGGATTGGTAGAGTCGGTGTCATAGAGTGAAGCATAAAAGTCGCGGAATTGCGACACTATGTCCAAAGGCATATTAACTCGAGTGGAAGGAGAGGTTGTAATAAACGGTACATAAGTGTGCGCTTGTTGGAGGCGCAATGCTGTGGCAAGAGACTTGCTACATTTGTTTCCGTACTCATAAAAGTGCCGTTTGCATTTGGCGAGAGTGGCTTTCGCCTTGGAAAGGAGTAAGGTGCGTAGCTCCTCACGTTTTTGAAGTAGCGCCACTTTTGCATTCCAGTTCGTGGGACCGTTTATGCGTGAACTCCAGTGCCTTAATTTCCGTTAGAAGCCGGGTAATGGCCAACGCGCGCTCCTTTTTCAACCGGGACCCATGCTTAATGAAGGTTCCCCTTACCACACATTTGTGGGCCTCCCATAGTACCCGTGGATTCGTATCAGAGGAGTTATTAGTGACGAAGTAGTCGTCAAGCGTGCGCGCTACATCAGAAGAGGCCAGGGAATCCTGGAGAAGCGAGGGGTTGAGTCTCCATTGGGATTGATGCAATATAGGAGTTTGCAAAGTCAAAGACAATGTGACAAGTGCATGGTCAGAGAAAGAGATTGAGTCAATGTCGGCAACTTGAACGGTTGGAAGAGACCGGTGTTTGACAAAGAACAAATCCAGTCTGGAGTAGACATCATGGACAGACGAGTAAAAGGAGAAATCTTTGTCTGCTGGGTGTAGTAAGCGCCATGTGTCCACGAAGTTGTGTTCGTGGAGCGCGCGTTTAATACGGCGCAGCTGGGAGTGTGGAATTGACGAATATCCCGTTGAAACATCCATGGTAGGCTCTAAAGCAACATTGAAATCCCCCCCCAAAACGATGGTACCCTCTCCAAACTCCTCCAGCACCTCCAGAAAGCCGATCAAGGCAGAACCTTGTCCCACATTGGGCATGTAGAAGGACGCAAAGGTGTAAATCTGAGAGTCTATGTTCCCCTTGGCTAAGAGCATTCGCCCCATCACATCACTGCGAGAGTCCAGGAGTTCCCACGGTAGAGAGCGGGAAAGAAGGATACTCGTCCCCCTGGATTTCGGGTCAAGGGAGAAACTATGATAAGCGTGAGGAAACCATTGATTAGACAACTTGAAGGGTTTCTGCTCACTCAGATGCGTTTCTTGAAGAAAAGCTACATGCAAGTGTCTAGCCTTCAACAAGTTAAACAGAATGGATCGTTTCCCAGGACCATGCAGCCCCTTGACATTCAGATAACCTATCCGCAGCTCTTTCTGGGATTGACTTGCCATGTCCCCGGCGGGGAGAGGGGAGGGGGAGGGGAGAGAGGGCAAAGAAGGTAAAAGTGAAAGACCAAGGGAAGGAGGAAAGAATAGAACAGGGGCCCAAAGGCCGGCTCCTTATAGGTATGGAAACCTGTGGAGAAAAAGTTAGTAACAGAACGGGGATAGGGAGAACCAAAGGCACAGTGGGGGGGGAGCCCCATGCAGCAGGCAGCACAAAAACATAAACAAATTCAAACTCGTCCGCTACCCACCAAGAGATGAGTAAGGGAGGCAACGATACTTTATAGACCCTGGCTCTGCAAGCAGGGCCCTATGTACAATGAACCAATTACCTTTTCCCCAATAACAATCGTAAATAACCACAAAGATTACCCATTCAAAATTATCGTATAAGTGTGATATCCACCAGCTACCGTTGCCTACAATGAGGGCAGTAAAGCTAAAGGGACATTAATATGTAAAAAGGGGGAGGGAAAGGAGTACACCTAGGCGTCAGACGAGAGCGGAGGAACAAGGAGTGGGAGAGGCAGAAGAGGGCTAAGAAAGTCAATACAGGCGTATACATCCCTTACCCCATTAGTGTACCCGTCAGCCAATCTTATAACCTATTAGTTAACAGGAAAATAATTCAGCCCTAGAAAATACATTAAAACATCCCGATATACATTAATGGAGACTGGCGCAGTGGTGCCGACAAGGTCCAGACCACTGCGCCATTCCCCATCCGATCACCATTAGGAGAGCGGGAGGGAGAGGGAGGGTAGGGAAAGGGAGGGGGGAGGGGATCAAGAATAAAAATGAGGGGAGGGTGAGGAGAGCGACAACAAGGGACAACAGAAGGTTACAATGTAAGCCAGAGTATATCTACGTTTCTGAGTATAATTGAGGAATCAACTGCTGCATCATGAGTCCCAGGGGACTCTCAGCGATCCGCTGTAGTATAAGCGAGGCAGCTCTCAAAGTTCCACTGAAAAAGAAAAACCCCTTCTTTGGAGTGGTTGGTAAAGGCACTTGTGACCGAGAAAAAGAACCACTAGGCACTGTAGGAGGCAAGAAGATACTAGGTGCAGTCAATACGTTGCCACGTGGTCAAGGCGAAATCTCAAGAAGGGAATCCCGTTCAGGCCTCTGGAGGTATCGGCAGCGACAGGTCCGGTTGAGATCCCGGTGACTCTCGGAACGGGGGCCTGATGCGGGGTAGGCTAGGGCGCCTATTGCGCCGACGTTGAGGCGGTTCAGGCCGGTCCAATGCCAACCAATCCGGTACCGGAAACGGCTCAATCTGCAGGAACCTGAATAGTGCATCCAGATCCGAGAAATGGCGAAGAAGAAAAGTAGATGCCTCTCTCCTGACGACCACGTGGAACGGGTGTCCCCATCTATAGGTGGCTCCTGTCGCTTTGATCCTTTCCAGTAATGGGTGTAGGAGACGTCTCATGTAGAGTGTACGCGGGGATACGTCCGGATAGACCGAAACCCTGCAGCCATCAATGGACACCGGTCCATGTGACCATGCTCCTCTGACAATTAGATCCTTGTCAGAATAGTAATGTAAGCGACATAGGACGTCCCGGGGATTTGAAGGGTCGTGCGTGCCGGGACGGGAGACTCTGTGAACACGGTCTAGTAAGAATGTAGCGTCTAGAGGTCTATTGGTGACCGTATTAAAGATGGCGGTAATCCTGGTCGAGAGATCATCTCTGAGGCCCAGATCTGGGAGGCCTTTCAAGCGAACATTGTTTCTGCGGCCCCTGTTTTCCTGATCATCCAACTGGAGTGCTAAGGACTGCATGTGTGATCTGTTGGAAATGGCCGCCTGCTCCAGAGCTAGCACTCTGCTATCAATAGAAGAAACCGTGTGGTCAGTGGTATCAATCCTAGTATCCACCCTTTCCACTTCTTGTTTTAAAGCAGCGATATCTTGTTGGTGGGATTGCTCTATTCTTGTGACCAGGGTATCTAAATCCTGTCTGGTGGGGAGAGCCTGAATCAGTGCCCTAAGTGAATGTAAATCCGCATGCAGGGATGGCTGTAATGGCAGATCTTCTGCAATATTAGGCAGGGGCACAGAAGCTGTCGGTAGCACAGAGGGAGGAAGGGCAGGGGACACAGGCGGTACCTCAATAGAAGCGACTCCATGCTGTGATGCGGTCGTGCGTCCCAGCGTGCAGGAGCCTGCAGGCATGTTCAGTGTGCCGTCTGATCTCCTCGTGGCCGGCTGCTGTGTGGGATCCGCCATGACACCTGGAGGCCTCGGTGTAGTTTGCGGCGCTTGCAAAAAGCGCTCCATACTTGTGCTGCGCGTCTGAGAGCGCGATAAGGAGCGGGAGGGTGTTGAGCCTAGTCCCCGACGCATTCCGGGCATCTCCTGCCGGTACAAGACGGACTCTGACTGCTCTTTACTCCACCGCTGCACGGAGCTCCCCCAAAGCACGACTTCACTCCGCCATGGCTAAGCCCCGCCCCCCCCCCTCGTCTTTCCCCTCTGAGCCCTGCTGTGTTTCCAGGCAGCTGATAACAGCCACATGTAGGGTATTGCCATACCCGGGAGAACCCACATTACAGTTTATGGGGTGTAGGTCTCTGGTCAAAATGCTCACTACACCTCTAGATGAATGCCTTAAGGGTGTAGTTATTAAAACGGGGTCACTTCTTGCGGGTTTCATCTGTACTGGTACCTCAGGTGCTTCTGCATACATGACTTCGCACTAGAAAATCCCCAGTAGGCCAAATGGTGGTCCTTTCCTTCTGAGCCCTCCCATGGGCCCAAACGGCAGTTTATCACAACAAATGGGGTATTGCGGCACTCAGAACAAATTGCGCAACAGAATGGGGTATTTTGTTTCTTGTGAAAATAAGAAATTTTCAGCCAAAACTACATATTATTTGAAAAAAATAATTTTGTTTTCATTCCCAGCCCAATTCAAATAAGTTCTGTGAAAAAACTATGGGGTCTAAATGGTCACATTACCCATAAATGAATTCCTTGAGGGGTGTAGTTTCCAAAATGGGGTCATTTGTGGTTGGTTTCTATTGCTTTGATACCTCTGGGGCTCTGCAAATGCGACATGGCACCCGAAAACCAATCCAGCAAAATCTGGACTCTAAAGAACACACAGCGCTCCTTTCCTTCTGAGCCCTCCCATGGGCCCAAACGGCAGTTTATCACCACAAATGGGGTATTGCTGCACTCAGGAGAAATTGGGCAACAAAATTGAGTATTTTGTTCCCTGTGAAAATAAGAAATTTTTATAAAAAATTACATCTTATTGGAAAAAATGTCATTTTTTTAATGTCACAGCCCAATTGAAATAGGTGCTGTGAAAAAACTGTGTGGTCAAAATGCTAACAACAACCATAAATGAATTCCTTGAGGGGTGTAGTTTCCAAAATTGGGTCACTTTTGGTGGGTTTCCATTGCTTTGATACCTCTGAGGCTCTGCAAATGCGACATGGCACCCGAAAACCAATCCAGCAAAATCTGGACTCCAACAAACATATAGCGCTCCTTTCCTTCTGAGCCCTCCCATGGGCCCAAACGGCAGTTTATCACCACAAATGGGGTATTGCTGCACTCAGGAGAAATTGGGCAACAAAATTGAGTATTTTGTTCCCTGTGAAAATAAGAAATTTTTATAAAAAATTACATCTTATTGGAAAAAATGACATTTTTTTCATTTCACAGCCCAATTCAAATACGTGCTGTGAAAAAACTGTGCGGTCAAAATGGTAACAACAACCATAAATGAATTCCTTGAGGGGTGTAGTTTCCAAAATGGGGTCACTATTGGGGGATTCCTACTGTTTTGGCACCTCAACACCTCTTCAAACCTGGCATGCTACCTAAAATATATTCTATTTAAAAAGAGGCCTCAAAATGCACTAGGTGCTTCTTTGCTTCTAGGGCTTGTGTTTTAGTCCACGAGCGCAGTAGGGCCACATGTGTGACATTTCTAAAAACTGAAGAATCTGGACAATACATATTTAGTAGTGTTTCTCTGGTAAAACCTTCTGTGTTACAGAAAAAATAATGAATAAAATTGAAATTCAGCAAGAAAAATGAAATTTGCAAATTTCACCTCCACTTTGCTTTAATTCCTGTGAAATGCCTGAAGGGTTAAAAAAAACTTTCTAAATGCTGTTTTGAATACTTTGAGGGGTCTAGTTTTTAAAATGGGGTGTTTTATCCGGGTTTCTAATACATAGGCCCCACAAAGCCACTTCAGACCTCAAGAGGTACCTTAAAAAAAAGGCTTTTGAAATTTTCTTAAAAATATGAGAAATTGCTGTTTATGTTCTAAGCCTTGTAACGTCCAAGAAAAATAAAATAATGTTCAAAAAACGATGCCAATCTAAAGTAGACATATGGAAAATGTGAACTAGTAACTATTTTGGGTGGTATAACCGTCTGTTTTACAAGCAGATGCATTTCAATTCTGAAAAATGCAATTTTTTCACAATTTTCTCTACATTTTGCAATTTTTCACCAATAAACACTGAATATATCGACCAAATTTTACCACGAACATGAAGCCCAATGTGTCACGAGAAAACAATCTCAGAATCGCTTGGGTAGGTTTAGGCTGGGTTCACACGACCTATTTTCAGACGTAAATGAGGCGTATTATGCCTTGTTTTACGTCTGAAAATACGGCTCCAATACGTCGGCAAACATCTGCACATTCATTTGAATGAGTTTGCCGACGTACTGTGCAGACAACCTGTAATTTACGCGTCGTCGTTTGACAGCTGTCAAAAGACGACGCGTAAAATTACAGCCTCGTCAAAAGAAGTGCAGGACACTTCTTGGGACGTTTTTGGAGCCGTTTTCTCATAGACTCTATTGAAAACAGCTCCAAAAACTTCCGAAAAAACGTCACGAAAACGGCGCGAAAAATGCAGCGAAAAACGTGAGTTGCTCAAAAAACTTCTGAAAATCAGGTGCTGTTTTCCCTTGAAAACAGCTCCGTATTTTCAGACGTTTTTGGCTCAGCGTGTGAACATACCCTTAAGCATTCCGACGTTATTACCACATAAAGTGAAATATGTCAGATTTGAAAAATGGGCTCTGAGCCTTAAGGCCAAAACTAGGCTGCGTCCTTAAGGGGTTAAAAGAAAGGTGTTATAATTATTTTTTTTCTATTTGATATGTTTTCTTTTATGGGCATAATTTTTCTAATTATTTTAATATGTTTCCGAAGGTAGCTATTTATTCATAAGTTTGTACGTCTGTGGGGGCAGCCAACTTTATTTTTATTTTTCATACTGCTCATTTTTGTTTTGCAGGTTCCGCTGGACCATTTGGAATACGTCGTAGATTCGTTGGACTACTTCGCTGATTTAAGTTTTATTTCTTTTTTTTTAATAAAATGGTTAAATTGGATTGTGGGGAAGAGTTGTCATTTCAATAAAATAAATTTCTTTATGTCTCTGTTTTTTAATACTTCATTACCACCTTAGTAATGGCTGCTGTCTGATTGAGAGCGTCCATTACTAAGAAGGGGCTTAGTGTTAGCCAGTAATAAGGCTAGCACTAACCCCTATTATTACCCCGGTACCCACCACCACCAGGAGTACCGGGAAGAGCTGGGTACGATCCAGCACCCGACCGTCTGAAGAGAAGGGCGGGTACTGGGGTGGCCACAGGCTGGTAATATCAGGCTGGGAATGGCCAAAAACCATGGCTCTTCCCACCCTGGTAATGCTAGGCTGCTGCTTTATTGTATCTGGCTGGTTATGAAAAATGGAGGGGATCTCACGTAATTTTTTTTCTATTATTTTTTTTTTTTTAAAAGACCCCACGTTCCCGCTATTTTTCATAACCAGCCAGATACAATAAAGCAGCTGCAGCCTAGCATACCAGCGTGGGAAGGGCCACGTTTTTTATCCCTTCCCAGCCTGGTAAAACCAGCCTGTGGCCACCCTGCTGCCTTATCGTCGCTTCAGATGGTCGGGTACTGGATCGTACTCCCCTCGCGGCAGTGAGAACCGGGGTATTAATAGGGGTTAGTGATAGCCTTTTTACTGGCTAACACTAAACCCCTTCTTAGTAATGGACTCTCTCAATCAGACAGCAGCCATTACTAAGGCCATAATAAAGTATAAAAAAAAACAGACATAAGAAAAACTTTTTTATTGAAATCTAAACTCCTCCATGCAACCCTCTTTCACCATTTTTTTTTTTTAAAAGTAGACCATCTAAGTAGTCCAATGCTCCAGCGGAACCTACCAAAAAAAAGCAATATAAAAATTTAAAAAACTTAAATTTGCCACAATAGAAACTAGAGGTCAAGGAAAAATAATTCCCCTTCATGTAACTGCTTCCTGTCAACTGAAAAGTCATCCGCCAGAGGGAAAAATGTTTCCCCATGGTGCAGTACAAGAAAGTCTAATTCCCAGGTCAGGCTTTCTAGTACTCCGCCATCAAGAAACATTTTTCCTCCTGACGGATGATTTTTCCATTGACAGGTAGCAGAGTTCTTCCGCAGCGGTGTTAGGGGGGCAAACTCGCCAATTGCCCAGTGCCCCCAGAATGGGCTGCTACTCTTGGGCCAGTGCTGTGTGCTTGCCCCGCAGACTAAAATTTGCCACTTAACCCCTGGCCATTGGCTCCCTGCTCCGCCGTTTGCTCTTGTAGGCCACTGCCTGGTTTAGACCTGAGGCCTACAAGAGATCGGGAGCATGCTGATGACATCAACTGCCCGGCACGATGACATCACTGCATCATGCCATCCACGCCGGGCCACGGAACTCAGTTAAAATTCATAAGTCTATTAGGTAATAAAAAGGGGGCATAAATAAGTGGCATACAAAAGGGGGCATCCTTATTGTGGCTGCATAAAGCAGGCATTTGAGTGTGGCAGAAAAACTAGCATTAGTACTGAATGGGGGCATAAAAGGCGGCATTACTACTGAGTGGAGACATTATTTCTGTGGGGACATAAAGGGGTATTAGTACTGAGTGGGAATTCTATTACTAGGTGAGGGCCCTAAAAGTGGCTCAATCACTGAGTGAGTTATAAAGGGGACACTAACACTGCGTAGGGGAACAAAAGTAGCACTTACTGTGTGGGGCCTTTGGGGGAACAAAAGGGTGTGTGTACTATTACTGTGTGGGGCACCTAGTATAGTATGTATAGGGAGTTTGTGTAGAGGTAGGGAATAGTTAGGCAGTGCGCTAGAAAAGCAAGGAGTCAAAGATATCTGTGTCATATTCTGCAGGGCTTAGGAAATCATGTCCGGGAGAAGTTGTCATTGCGGTCTTGGCTGGATAAAGAAGAAAAGGTGAAAGTGAGCGACTTCAATCTGAGAAGACGTCACCTGTGAGTCACTCGATATAACTATACTGTAATCACTTATATGGTCTGCAGATATCTTGTGTATAACTGGCATCTACCTCTATAAGGTCACTGTATGGTGGTAATATTGGGTCTATATATAGTGTGTTTTATTCACTAATAGTATGTTGTAGTAATATGTGATCATGGTTTGGTAGTTTTCTTCAGTAACCGTATGGAGTTATTATTCAGTAACAGTATGGAGGTATTATTCATTAATAGTATAAAGGTATTATTCAGTAACAGTATGGAGGTATTATTCAGTAACAGTATAAAGATATTATTCACTAACAGTATGGAGGTATTATTCAGTAACAGTATGGAGGTATTATTCAGTAACAGTATGGGGGTATTATTCAGTAACAGTATGGGGGTATTATTCAGTAAGAGTATGGGGGTATTATTCAGTAACAGTATGGGGGTATTATTCAGTAACAGTATGGAGGTATTATTCAGTAACAGTATGGAGGTATTATTCAGTAACAGTATGGGGGTATTATTCAGTAACAGTTTGGAGGTATTATTCAGTAACAGTATGGGGGTATTATTCAGTAACAGTATAAAGGTATTATTCAGTAACAGTATAAAGGTATTATTCAGTAACAGTATGGAGGTATTATTCAGTTTCAGTTTCAGTATGGAGGTATTATTCAGTAACAGTATGGAGGTATTATTCAGTAACAGTATGGAGGTATTATTCAGTATCTGTATGGGGGTATTATTCAGTAAGAGTATGGAGGTATTATTCAGTAACAGTTTGGCGGTATTATTTGTAATGTTGGTCTTACAATCTAAGTACATTACTGTGGTGGGGGCTGTGGGAAAGTGTGAGTGCGGCAGCAGAGGATCAGGCTAAGAGACAGTCTACAGATTGGCATGTGATGCACTTTGACATGTAGATGAGACTTAAGTGTAGGGTGTGGGCAGATAACTTATGCACAGCCCAGGGCCTAAGATCATATTAACCCACCACTGGCATCGAGCCAGCACAGGCAGACCACTACAATACAGCAGGTAGAGCAAAGAAACCAGCCCAGGCTGGCCGCTTCAAAACAGGCCTTGAAGTTTCACCTGGCAAGAAGATGTGTTAAACCATTTTCAGTGATAATGCTGCATTGTTGATCTATGATACTAAAGTAATACAGTAAGAAGAATTCTTTAAATCTTTTCTATACTTCAAACAGCACTTTAACAAAAAACAACAAATGTTTTCCTATTTAAAAAATGTACAGTGAAGGAAATAAGTATTTGATCCCTTGCTGATTTTGTAAGTTTGCCCACTGTCAAAGACATGAACAGTCTAGAATTTTTAGGCTAGGTTAATTTTACCAGTGAGAGATAGATTATATATTAAAAAAAAAAGAAAATCACATAGTCAAAATTATATATATTTATTTGCATTGTGCACAGAGAAATAAGTATTTGATCCCTTTGGTAAACAAGACTTAATACTTGGTGGCAAAACCCTTGTTGGCAAGCACAGCAGTCAGATGTTTTTTGTAGTTGATGATGAGGTTTGCACACATGTTAGATGGAATTTTGGCCCACTCCTCTTTGCAGATCATCTGTAAATCATTAAGATTTCGAGGCTGTCGCTTGGCAACTCGGATCTTCAGCTCCCTCCATAAGTTTTCGATGGGATTAAGGTCTGGAGACTGGCTAGGCCACTCCATGACCTTAATGTGCTTCTTTTTGAGCCACTTCTTTGTTGCCTTGGCTGTATGTTTCGGGTCATTGTCGTGCTGGAAGACCCAGCCAAGAGCCATTTTATTTCCTGGTGGAGGGAAGGAGGTTGTCACTCAGGATTTGACGGTACATGGCTCCATCCATTCTACCATTGATGCGGTGAAGTAGTCCTGTGCCCTTAGCAGAGAAACACCCCCAAAACATAATGTTTCCACCTCCATGCTTGACAGTGGGGATGATGTTCTTTGGGTCATAGGCAGCATTTCTCTTCCTCCAATCACGGCGAGTTGAGTTAATGCCAAAGAGCTCAATTTTAGTCTCTTCTAACCACAACACCTTCTTCCAATCACTCTCAGAATCATCCAGATGTTCATTTGCAAACTTCAGACGGGCCTGTACATGTGCCTTCTTGAGCAGGGGGACCTTGCGGGCGCTGCAGGATTTTAATCCATTACGGCGTAATGTGTTACCAATGGTTTTCTTTGTGACTGTGGTCCCAGCTGCCTTGAGATCATTAACAAGTTCCCCCCGTGTAGTTTTCGGCTGAACTCTCACCTTCCTCAGGATCAAGGATACCCCACGAGGTGAGATTTTGCATGGAGCCCCAGATCGATGTCGATTGACAGTCATTTTGTATGTCTTCCATTTTCTTATAATTGCACCAACAGTTGTCTCCTTCTCACCCAGCGTCTTACTTATGGTTTTGTAGCCCATTCCAGCCTTGTACAGGTCTATGATCTTGTCCCTGACATCTTTAGAAAGCTCTTTGGTCTTGCCCATGTTGTAGAGGTTAGAGTCAGACTGATTAATTGAGTCTGTGGACAGGAGTCTTTTATACAGGTGACCATTTAAGACAGCTGTCTTTAATGCAGGCACCAAGTTGATTTGGAGCGTCTAACTGGTCTGGAGGAGGCTGAACTCTTAATGGTTGGTAGGGGATCAAATACTTATTTCTCTGTGCACAATGCAAATTAATATATATAATTTTGACTATGTGATTTTCTTTCTTTTTTTTAATATAATCTATCTCTCACTGGTAAAATTAACCTAGACTAAAAATTCTAGACTGTTCATGTCTTTGACAGTGGGCAAAGTTACAAAATCAGCAAGGGATCAAATACTTATTTCCTTCACTGTATATATTGCGTGTTTGTTGTATAAAGCTAGTAATGATAGTGAACTCAGATAGATTGGGGGGGGGCGTCTTTTTATAGTTCGCCTCAGGCAGCAGAGAGGCTAGGTTCACCCCTGGTAACATATATATATATATATATATGTATATATATATATATATATATATATATATATATATATAATACAGGATCCACCATTTATAATAGACTGACCCTTTCTGTTCTGTAGAGATCATTTCTCAGCAGTCATCTCGTCATCGTCACAGATAGGATTACACTGACAGGTAACATGTATATATAGATAACACAGGATCCACCATCCATAATAGACTGATCCTTCCTCTTCTGTAGAGATCACTTCCCAGCATACATCTCATTATCATCACAGGCAGGCTTACACTGACATGTAACATGTATATGTATATATATATATATATATATATATATATATATATATATATATATATATATATTGCAGGATCCACCATTTTTAATAGACTGATCCTTCGTGTTTTGTGGAGATCACTTCTCAGCAATCACCTCATTATCATCACAGGCAGGATTAAGGTCTTATTACACGGCCCTGACAAGGACGTGTAGACGACTGCCGATCACTGAGACAGCTCGTTGATTGGCGCTCGTTTGCTCCTGTCACAAGGAGCTATGTATGTGAACGAGCACTCGTTACTCCGATCACTCGTCCCCATACATTATTATCATGTCGGCAGCACGGCTCAGGGAGATGTGCTGCCAACAACGATAATATTTTGGTTTTCTAAAACGATACGATTATCTGCTGATCGCTCCCCAGTTTACACAGGGCAATTATCGGTAACGAGCGTTCTATGAATGACTGTTTGCCTGATAATTGGCACATGTAAAAGGCCCTTTACACTGACAGGTATCACCTATATATAGATAACACAGGATCCACCATTGACAATAGGTGATGGACACAGCTCCCCTCCCTGCACAATGACCTCTGCACAGGTCACAGAGCACACCTAGAAAACTGCCCTGTAGAAGTCAATGGCTCAGCTCCAGACTACGGTTTCCTACGACCCATGTGGCTGCTGTAATCCATATCTCTTAATGCAGTTAAGCCCTTATTGACACGACAGGGTTTCCCGGCCGGGTGACGGCCGTTCATAAATCGGCCGTCACCCGGCTGCATTAGGAACAATAGACCCCTAATGGGGCTATTCACACGACCGATTTTTTCGAAGGCCCGGGAAACCTGGGACATTCCCTATTTTCAGCCGTTTACCCGGCCGCCTGGCTCCCATAGAAGTCTATGGGGCCGGGTAATACACGGCCATCACCGGAATGTGTCCCGAGTGATGGCCATGTATTCCGTCGCTCGCGCTCTCTCTCCTCCTCCTCCTCCTCCTCCTCACAGTGCAGAGCACATGTGAGGAGGAGGAGTTTCTTTTTACGCTCCCTGTAGAAGCCGGAATCTCCAATCCCCAGCCGGGGATTGGGGATTACGCTACAGGAGAAGTGAGTGACTACACTGTCCATATATGGACACAGCGACGTCACTCACTTCTGAAGCGGAATCCCCGACACCTTGGCCGGGGATGCCGCTACAGGAGAAGAGAGTGACTACGCTGTCCATATATGGACACAGCGACGTCACTCACTTCTGAAGCGGAATCCCCGACCCCGTGGCCGGGGATTCCGCTACAGGAGAAGTGAGTGACTGCGCTGTCCATATATGGACACAGCGACGTCACTCACTTCAGAAGCGGAATCCCCGACCCTGTGGCCGGGCATTCCTCTCCAGGAGAAGTCAGTGACTAAACTGTCCATATATGGACATTGATGTCAGTGACTTCTGCTGGAAGGGGGGGGGGTGCAACCTACAGGGGGCTGTATGACATTACCTACAGGGGGCTGTGTGACATTACCTACAGGGGACTGGGTAACATTACCTACAGGGGGCAGGGTGGCATTACCTACAGGGGGCAGGGTGGCATTACCTACAGGGGGCAGGGTGGCATTGCCAACAGGGAGCTGGGTGGCATGACCTACAAGGGGCAGGGTGGCATCACCTGCAGGGGGCTGCGTGGCATCACCTGCAGGGGGCTGGGTGGCATTACCTGCAGGAGGCTGGGTGGCATTACCTGCAGGGGGCTGGGTGGCATTACCTGCAGGGAGCTGGGTGGCATTATCTACAGACGGCTGTGTGTGGCAACAAATTTAAATGAAATTCATCCGATTTTAAAACGGACAGGGAATAAAACGGGTCAAAAGCGGCCGTTAAAAACGGCAACATGGCCCGGAACGGAATCGGAACGGATGCAAAACGGATGCAAACCGGCCGGGAAAGACGGACGATTTTATCGGCCGACACTCGGACCCTGTCGTGTGAATGAGGCGTAACAGCTCAGACAAAATGGCTGCCTCCATAACCCCTTCACGACTGCCATACGGCTATATACGTTCTAACTGCCGATGGTCAGTGCAGTTAGCACGTATATAGACGTTTGCAGCGTGCATCAGGGTTTAATGAGTGCAGAAGGTGCTTCTTTAAAAGTGCCGACACGTCTTTGACTTAGTTTCATAAAACAATCGTGTTTTTTTTAATGAAACTAAACTTACAAGTGCAGTCTGCAATTTTCTCTCTCTCCCGTATGTGTCTACACCTCCCCCCTCCGTTGGCTTATGCCCAGAGATAACAGAGCCAGTGTGCTTGTTATCTCGGCAGATAATGTACTGGAAGTCTTGTTTTAACTCTTTAGTCTTCTCTTTCCTGGAGAGTGAAGAAGGCTAACTGTTAAAAAGAATGTGTCGCAAATTATTTTTTTTTCTTCCATATGGTGGAAAGTATTAAAAATTAAATAATAATTTGACATGTTTTCCTATGTTGGCCACCAGGGGGAGCACTTCCCAGAATTACAGCAAGGTGAATAAGGCAAAGCAACCTGACTCACAGCTGCTGTAAATGTGGGAGGGAATCTCACCCCCCCCCCCTCCTACAAGCCAGGAAAAGGTGTCTTCAAATTGCTAAGCAGACGTTTTGGGTATGAATGTTTTCCGGCAGCCATTTTGGGTGTGATTCTGCAGCTGGCAGAAGCTATAGAACACCAAAAGGCTAAGGGTATGTTCACACGCTTACTAAACAAAGGGAAACCAGCTCCTGATTTTCAGCCATTTTTTAATCAAACTCGCATTTTTGGCGGCGTTTTTTACGGCCGTTTTTGGAGCTGTTTTTCTATAAAGTCAATGAAAAACGGCTCCAAAAACGGCCCAAGAAGTGACGTGCACTTAATTTTGGCGGGCGTCTTTTTACGTGCCGGTTTTGGAAAACGACCACGTAAAAAACACCTTCTCAGAACAGAACGGAGCAGATGCTTGTAGGCGTTCTGCTTCTGATTTTTCAGCTGAAAACATTGTGTGTGAAGATACCCTTAGAATGATGAAAGTGAAGGGAAAGACTTTTCAGTTGACCGGTTCACACGCCGTGTATTTGACACATTTTTTTTTTGCACATTTTACATGCCAGAAACCACATAAAAAAACGCTTGATTACACTTGATTTTGCGTGTTTGGGGGGATTTGTGTGTGTGTGGGGGGGGGGTGCTCGCCGCTGATTCTTCAAAACAGCTGATAAGCGGCTATGAAGTATCAGCGGCGCCTGTGCACACTCCGCTCTGCTACACACGCGCACACACACACACACACACACACACACAGCACTGCAGACACGGGAAAAGTCTTAAAGGGGTCGTCCAGGAGAACGTGGCGCCGCACCTGTCCTCAGGTCGTGTGTGGTATTACAGCTCTGTCCTATTCACTTTAATGGAGGTGAACTGCAATACCAGACACAACCTGAGGACAGGTGCTGCGCTGTGTCTCCAATCCGGACACCCCTTCTGTCCTGAGATGACCGACAGAGGAGGCGGGTGTCAGAGCCACCCACCACCATCACTGCAGACAGAACCACACAACTACGGCATGAGGGCAGGGCTTGTCCTGAGTGCACTGTCTCTTGTTATGGACAGATTTATAGTCACATGAACCCCGTCTGCATCAGAACCGATAACCTAGGTCCAATCACATGACAGAGGGGGATCACCAAAAACCCTGTGCACCCTCAGCCTGTCCATCCAGCCCTTTCCTGGTTATATCTGCTTCTGGGAAAGCTGGGTGACCACCATTACCCCTCCTACTGGAGTGTTTGGGGATGTGACTAATGAACCTCTCACACTCCAGTAGGAGGGGTAATGGTGGCCACCCAGCTTTCCCAGACCCATGATCGGTAAATCTCTCTAGTTGTGCTGAGCGTGTTTGGGGATGTGACTAATGAACCTCTCAGTCTCAGCACAACTAGAGAGATTTACCATTCAGGGGTCTGTGAAAGCTGGGTGACCACACTAACAGTGGGCATATTGTTTATCACCCAGCTTTCCCAGGACACTTACATCATGTGTCCTTTATACAGAGTCTCCTGCACGACTACAGGAGGGACCGTCAGGTGGGGGGGTTTATATTGGTTTTCCTACAAAGGCCATTTATGACATATCCACAGGTGTAATATCTGTAGAACGGGGCCCTCTAAGCCCCATTCTATCTTACCCGGCTCCGCGGTCTTCCGGCCACTTCACTTTCTAGTTACATGTTCGAGTTATGCAAACAGCGTAACTCTCTGAGCTACGCAGTTTCCGCAACTCCCATAGAACTGAATAGTAGTTACGGAAGCAGTGTAGCATGCTACGCTGCTTCTGTAACTGACATTCACTACTATGGGAGTTCCGGAAATAGCGTAGTTCAGCGAGTTACGCTGTTTCCGTAACTCATCCATGTATTGCAGTGTATTGTACCAGAGCTCTAATGATCGCTGGTTCAAGTCCCCTAGGGGAACTAATAAAATGTGTGTAAAAAAAAAAAAAAGTTAAATACATTTTCAGGTGTGTAAAAAAAAAAAAAAAAAGTTAAAAAAAAACATTTCCCATTTTTCCCCAAGCACAATGTAAAAATAAAAAAATAATACCAAAATTGGTATCGCTTCATCCGTAAATGTCCAGAACTATTACAATATAGCATTATTTGACTCACACAGTGAACGGTGTAATTTTTTTTTATTTAAAACCCCCTACTGTCTGTATTCTTCTACCATATTACGTTATATATGGCCGCTCTGTTGTAACGGTTCACTGGGATACGCTTCTTGTGATGTCATCTAGAATGTGGGCAGATTCTATTTCTCTGAGCGTGACGTCCTCTAGAGAATCTGAGCGTGATGTCATGTGAAGGGCGGGGCCTGTGATCTGCATGTGTTCCGTTTGCACATAATGGCCATCATGTTGTGACATCAGAAAGTCTATAAATTGGGGTCACACATTGACCGCGGTGTCAGTTTCTCTTGCTGGCTCTCATCATGGACGTGTCTCATGTGAAGAGGAGGATGGTGATGTTTCCAATGATGAGTACTATAGAGAAGATGGAGGTTGGCGGACGCCAGTTTCCGGAGGACGTGGAGATGGAGGAGGATCACAAGAGGATGGAAGTTGGCGGACGCCAGTTTCCGAGAGACGTGGAGATGGAGGAAGTGAAGGATAATAATGACAAAATGGAGGTTGGCGGACGCCAATTTCCAGCTCCTGATGTGGAGATGGACGACCTTTCGGGGGCTACAGTTAACATCAGGGCCTCCAACCCCCGAAAGAGAAAGTGGCCATTTTAGTAACATCTGCCGCTTGGGGCCCATTTACCATCAGGGCCCCCAACCCCCGCGAGAGATAGCGGCCATCTTATTTCAATCTGCCGCTCGGGGGCCCATTTACCATCTTTAGGTGAGGTAAGTGCCGTCCACTGATGATTCTCTGACCTCACGACTCTTCTACAGCCGCTTGAATTTCTGATTTTATTTGCAGTTGTCACCCCAACATCGTGGTCTTTACCACCTAAACCATCTGAAATTCCCATGCAGACTCCTCCAGTGCTGAGAAGCAGTGATGAGCAGAGCAGACGCGAGATCCGGTAAGTCTGACGTCTTCCGCTCGTCTTCATCTTCTCCTTGTGGTGAAGGTTTTGTGAATTTTTTTGCTTATTTGTATTTTTTCCTTTTCTAGGATCCGACTTTGAAAAAATATGAAAAACGTTTTCGGTTTCTTCTAATCCAGGACCGAGTTGTGTAAGGGTGGACTGGCGGCCATATCCACGGGTGAAGAAGGACCCTCCCTCTCTTCATCTCACCGATCATCGCATGTTAACGGGCCGGAGCCACAGAAAACCGCACAGAAATTCTACCAGATTCTATAATAAACATATTATTTTTTTTTACCATTTCTAGTGTATTCATTTCTAGATTGGGGAATTTATACAGGGAACATGTGTTCTATGGAGATCCGAAGGTTATAGGTGTAATACTCTGCAGAATATATCACTATGTATCTGTCAGGAGGTGGAGAGGACAGAGCAATGTTTTGCAGGTCTCTAGAGAGGTCAGTGGTGTAATAATCTGCAGAATATATCACTATGTATCTGTCAGCAGGTAGAGGAGCAATGTTCTGTAGATCCCTAGAGAGGTCAGTGGTGTAATAATCTGCAGAATATATCACTATGTATCTGTCAGTAGAGGACAGAACAATGCTCTGCAGATATCTAGAGAGGTTAGTAGTGTAATAATCTGCAGAATATATCACCATATATCTGTCATGTGATACAGGAGCAATGTTCTGCAGATCTGTAGAGAGGTCAGTGGTGTAATAATCTGCAGAATATATCACTCTGTATCTGTCTGGAGGCTTTTTGGAATTTTTCTTGAAAATATAAACAATTGCTGGTAAATTTATTAATTTTCTAACGTCATAAAACAAAAGGACAGATAAAAAAGTAATGCCAACAAGGGACAATATATTACCCCCCCCCCCCATAAAAAGTGGAGGTGAAATGTCCGAATGTTTTTCTTATTCTGCAGATATATCATTTTATTCCTTTATTTCACTAACACAGCAGATGATAACTGAGAATCACAGCTCAATATTTATTACCCCGATTCTACAGTTTTTAGTAATATGACATATATGGCCCTAGTGTGCGATGTGACTTATTGGACTCTTTGCGGTGCAACTCACGCGGCGCCAGTATAACAGCAGAAACGGGAGAACAAATATGAAAGACCCCCAGTTTGTGCAAAGTGAAATTGAGCTGGGCAGCATAAAGCACCCGTCAGCTGAGTGGACCCCCCTATAAGAGCAGTGGGACCCGGCATTTGCCTGGTTCGACCATGTGTGGACGGTGGCCCTGATCTGCATCCTGAGAACGCAGATGCAGTTGACACCGGGACATGCCAGCGGCCGATCGGGACATCACCCGGAATCTGGGACTGTTTGGAGGTATGGAGACCCTCCCCAAATGACCCCCTTTTGGATTCTACACCCCTCAGGGCATTCATTTAGGGCTGCAGTAGGCATTTTGACCCCACAGGTGTTACATCGATTGTATTAGAATTGAGCAGTGGAAATAAAAAGTAGTTTTAGCTCAAAATTTCTTTATATTCAAAAAGAAAGAAACGATAACAAGCCCCGAGGAGTACATCAGGGTATATGTAATCTGTCAGGAGTAAATCAGGGTACATGTAATCTGTGAGGAGTACATCAGGGTATATGTAAACTGGGTGGAGTACATCACGATATATGTAATCTGTGCGGAGTACATCAGGGTATATGTAATAAGTGAGGTGTACATCAGGGTATATGTAATCTGTGAGGAATACATCAGGGTATATGTAATCTGCGGAGTACATCAGGGTATATGTAATCTGTGAGGAGTACATCAGGATATATGTAATCTGTGCGGAGTACATCAGGGTATATGTAATCTGTGAGGAGTACATCAGGGAATATGTAATCTGTGAGGAGTACATCAGGGTATATGTAATCTGTGAGGAGTACATCAGGGTATATGTAAACTGTGAGAAGTACATCAGGGTATATGCAATCTTTGCAGAGTACATCAGAGTATATGTAATAAGTGAGGTGTACATCAGGGTATATGTAATCTGTGAGGAGTACATCACGATATATGTAATCTGTGAGGAGTACATCACGATATATGTAATCTGTGAGGAGTGCATCAGGGCATATGTAAACTGTGCAGAGTACATCAGGGTATATGTAAATTGTGAGGAGTACATGAGGGTATATGTAATATGTGAGTAGTACATCACGATATATGTAATCTGTGAGGAGTACATCAGGGTATATGTAATCTGTGAGGAGTACATCAGGGAATATGTAATCTGTGAGGAGTACATCAGGGTATATGTAATCTGAGGAGTACATCAGGGTATATGTAATCTGTGAGGAGTACATCAGGGTATATGTAATCTGTGAGGAGTACATCAGGGTATATGTAATATGTGCGGGTACATCAGGCTATATGTAAGCTGGGCGGAGTGCAACAGGGAATATGTAAGCTGTGCAGAGTACATCAGGGTATATGTAAGCTGTGCAGAGTGCATCAGGGTGTATGTAAACTGGGCGGAGTACATCAGGGTATATGTAAACTGGGCGGAGTACATCAGGGTATATGTAATCTGTGCGGAGTACATCAGGGTATATGTAATCTGTGAGGAGTACATCAGGGTATATGTAATCTGTGAGGAGTACATCAGGGTATATGTAAACTGTGCGGAGTACATCAGGGTATATGTAATCTGTGAGGAGTACATCAGGGTATATGTAATCTGTGAGGAGTACATCAGGGTATATGTAATATGTGGGGGTACATCAGGCTATATGTAAACTGGGCGGAGTGCAACGGTATATGTAAGCTGTGCAGAGTACATCAGGGTATATGTAAACTGTGCAGAGTGCATCAGGGTGTATGTAAGCTGGGCGGAGTACATCAGGGTATATGCAATCTGTGCGGAGTACATCAGGGTATATGTAATCTGTGCGGAGTGCAACAGGGTATATGTAAGCTGTGCAGAGTACATCAGGGTATATGTAAGCTGTGCAGAGTACATCAGGGTATATGTAAACTGGGCGGAGTACATCAGGGTATATGTAATCTGTGCGGAGTACATCAGGGTATATGTAATCTGTGCGGAGTGCAACAGGTCATAATAGGATGATGTAATAATGGGGAGAATGAATAATCCATGGGTTGGTGTGGTACGCTTTGAACCAATCCTTTATGCACAGGCCGGGTTTTGGGGTATTATATAAAATATCTGCGCTCCAGTGTTGCCTAATCTTTGACTTCTTCACTAGCCCTATAAGCCGCACAAGGCCCTAAAGTTTCCTCATCTCCGCTGCGTCTACGGGTTCCACCTGTGGGGTCCAGCAAATGACGATGTGGGATATTTAGTGAAATTCTACTGGACCTAAAAATGAGTATGGGCCGTCATTTAGAATAATTTTGCATCATTGCGTTTTGAGAGTCATAACGTGTTATTTTTCCGTTGACGGAGCTGTGTGAGGGCGCGTTTTTTGTGGAACGAGCTGTAATTTTTATTGGTTCCATTTTGGGGTACATGCGATTTTTTTTTTATCACTATTTATTCCATTTTTTGGGAGATGAGGAAACCAAAAAACAGCCCTTCCAGCACGTTTCTTTTTTGTTTGTTTTTTACAGTGTTCACCGTGCAGTATAAACAACATGTTAACTTTATTCTGCGGGGCGATACGATTACAGCGACACCAAATTTATTTCATTGTTTTACGTTTCACTACGTTCCCACAATAATAATACTCTTTTCTAAAAAAATCATGTTTTAGTGTCGCCATTTTCTGACAGCCATAACTTTTTTATTTTTTCGTTGATATCGCTGTGGGACGGCTTGTTTTATGCGTGACGAACTGTAGTTTCTATTGGTACCATTTTGCGTTACTTGCAACTTTTTGATCACTTTTTATTAAAAAATTTTTGAGACAAGATGACCAAAAAATAAAATGCTGTCATTGTCTTTTATTAAAAAATGTTACGGTGTTCACCGTGCGGTAAAAGTAATGTGATATTTTTATAGATCAGGCCGTTCCGAACGCGGCGATACCTATTATGTATAGTTTTTTTTTCATATTTTCATTTTTTTTCTAATAATAAAGGAGTTGATCAGGGAAACAGGGCAAGTGTTGTTTTTATTATTTATTTATTATTTATTAACTTTTATTTATTTATTTTTCTTTCACATTTTTTATTACTTTTTTTACTTTTTCTTTTACACTGACCTGGGGACTTGAAGAGCTGGTCTTCTGATCCCCGCTACGATGCACTTCACTACTTATGTAATGCAGTGCATCGTAACTGTCATTTTTCATTTGACAGTTAGCGTATTAGGTCCTGCCTCGGGCAGGACCTAATAGGCTACCGTACCTTGGCAACCAGGAAGCCTAGTAACGGCTTCCTGGTTGCCATAGCACTTCAATGCGGCGGACGTCATTGACAGCCGCATTGAAGGGGTTAAATGGCTGCGATCGGCGGTAACAACCATCGCAGCCATTGCAGCGGCATGTCAGCTGTGTATAACAGCTGACAGCCGCTGAAGATAAAGCGCGCACAGATCCTGTGCTCGCTTTATCTGCAGGGCGTAACTGTACGCCCGAATGCGGGAAATCACTTGGTTTTCGGCCGTACAGTTACGCCCAATCGCGGGAAGGGGTTAAACACGCCCAGTTGTACATAAGAAAGGCTCATTTGCATAAATATAAAAATTATCATAACTTGGCCAAAAATGCTCGTTTTTGAAAAAAACAAAACGTTACTGGTATCTACATTGCAGCGCCGATCTGCTGCAATAGGAGATAGGGGTTTGAAAATCTGGTGACAGTGCCTCTTTAAGCCCTTATTCACACGACAGGGCACCGCACCTGTCCTCAGGTCGTTTGTGGTATTACAGCTCTGTCCTATTCACTTCATAGGAGGTGAACTGCAATACCAGACACAACCTGAGGACAGGTGCTGCGCTGTGTCTCCAATCCGGACACCCCTTCTGTCCTGAGATGACCCGATGGGGGAGGCGGGTGTCAGAGCCACCCACCGCCATCACTGCAGACAGAACCACACAACTACGGCATGAGGGCAGGGCTTGTCCTGAGTGCACTGTCTCTTGTTATGGACAGATTTATAGTCACATGAACCCCGTCTGCATCAGAACCGCTAACCTAGGTCCGATCACATGACAGAGGGGGATCACCAAAAACCCTGTGCACCCTCAGTATGTCCATCCAGCCCTTTCCTGGTTATATCTGCTTCTGGGAAAGCTGGGTGACCACCATTACCTCTCCTACTGGAGTGTTTGGGGATGTGACTAATGAACCTCTCACACTCCAGTAGGAGGGGTAATGGTGGCCACCCAGCTTTCCCAGACCCCTGAACGGTAAATCTCTCTAGTTGTGCTGAGCGTGTTTGGGGATGTGACTAATGAACCTCTCAGTCTCAGCACAACTAGAGAGATTTACCGTTCAGGGGTCTGGGAAAGCTGGGTACCACACTAACAGTGGGCATATTGTTTATCACCCAGCTTTCCCAGGACACTTACATCATGTGTCCTTTATACAGAGTCTCCTACACGACTACAGGGGGGCCTGTCAGGTGGGGGGGTTTATATTGGTTTTCCTACAAAGGACATTTATGACATATCCACAGGTGTAATATCTCTAGAACGGGGCCCCCTAAGCCCCATTCTATCTTACCCGGCTCCGCGGTCTTCCGGCCACTTCACTTTCTGGTTACATGTTCGAGTTATGCAAACAGCGTAACTCTCTGAGCTACGCAGTTTCCGCAATTCCCTTAGAACTGAATAGTAGTTACGGAAGCAGTGTAGCATGCTACGCTGCTTCTGTAACTGACATTCACTACTATGGGAGTTCCGGAAATAGCGTAGTTCAGCGAGTTACGCTGTTTCCGTAACTCATCCATGTATTGCAGTGTATTGTACCAGAGCTCTAATGATCGCTGGTTCAAGTCCCCTAGGGGAACTAATAAAATGTGTGTAAAAAAAAAAAAAAGTTAAATACATTTTCAGGTGTGTAAAAAAAAAAAAAAAAAAGTAAAAAAAAAAGTAAAAAAAAAACATTTCCCATTTTTCCCCAAGCACAATGTAAAAATAAAAAAATAATACCAAAATTGGTATCGCTTCATCCGTAAAAGTCCAGAACTATTACAATATAGCATTATTTGACTCACACAGTGAACGGTGTAAATTTTTTTTATTTAAAACCCCCTACTGTCTGTATTCTTCTACCATATTACGTTATATATGGCCGCTCTGTTGTAACGGTTCACTGGGATACGCTTCTTGTGATGTCATCTAGAATGTGGGCAGATTCTATTTCTCTGAGCGTGACGTCCTCTAGAGAATCTGAGCGTGATGTCATGTGAAGGGCGGGGCCTGTGATCTGCATGTGTTCCGTTTGCACATAATGGCCATCATGTTGTGACATCAGAAAGTCTATAAATTGGGGTCACACATTGACCGCGGTGTCAGTTTCTCTTGCTGGCTCTCATCATGGACGTGTCTCATGTGAAGAGGAGGATGGTGATGTTTCCAATGATGAGTACTATAGAGAAGATGGAGGTTGGCGGACGCCAGTTTCCGGAGGATGTGGAGATGGAGGAGGATCACGAGAGGATGGAAGTTGGCGGACGCCAGTTTCCGAGAGACGTGGAGATGGAGGAAGTGAAGGACAATGCTGATGTGGAGATGGACGACCTTTCGGGGGCTACAGTTAACATCAGGGCCTCCAACCCCCGAAAGAGAAAGTGGCCATTTTAGTAACATCTGCCGCTTGGGGCCCATTTACCATCAGGGCCCCCAACCCCCACGAGAGATAGCGGCCATATTATTTCCATCTGCCGCTCGGGGCCAATTTACCATCTTTAGGTGAGGTAAGTGCCGTCCACTGATGATCTTCTCACCTCACGACTCTTCTACAGCCGCTTGAATTTCTGATTTGTTTTGCAGTTGTCACCCCAACATCGTGGTCTTTACCACCTAAACCATCTGAAATTCCCATGCAGACTCCTCCAGTTCTGAGAAGCAGTGATGAGCAGAGCAGACGCGAGATCCGGTAAGTCTGACGTCTTCCGCTCGTCTTCATCTTCTCATTGTGGTGAAGGTTTTGTGAATTTTTTTGCTTATTTGTATTTTTTCCTTTTCTAGGATCCGACTTTGAAAAAATATGAAAAACGTTTTCGGTTTCTTCTGATCCAGGGCCGAGTTGTGTAAGGGTGGACTGGCGGCCATATCCACGGGTGAAGAAGGACCCTCCCCCTCTTCATCTCACCGATCATCGCATGTTAAAGGGCCGGAGCCACAGAAAACCGCACAGAAATTCTACCAGATTCTATAATAAACATATATTTTTTTTACAATTTTTTGTGTATTCATTTCTAGATTGGGGAATTTATACAGGGAACTTGTGTTCTATGGGGATCCGAAGGTTATAGGTGTAATACTCTGCAGAATATATCACTATGTATCTGTCGGGAGGTGGAGAGGACAGAGCAATGTTCTGCAGGTCTCTAGAGAGGTCAGTGGTGTAATAATCTGCAGAATATATCACTGTATCTGTCAGCAGGTAGAGGAGCAATGTTCTGTAGATCCCTAGAGAGGTCAGTGGTGTAATAACCTGCAGAATATATCACTATGTATCTGTCAGTAGAGGACAGAGCAATGCTCTGCAGATATCTAGAGAGGTTAGTGGTGTAATAATCTGCATAATATATCACTATGTATCTGTCAGGAGGTAGAGGACTGCGCAATGTACTGCAGATATCTAGAGAGGTTAGTAGTGTAATAATCTGCAGAATATATCACTATGTATCTGTCAGGAGGTAGAGGAGCAATGTTCTGTAGATCCCTAGAGAGGTCAGTGGTGTAATAACCTGCAGAATATATCACTATGTATCTGTCAGTAGAGGACAGAGCAATGCTCTGCAGATATCTAGAGAGGTTAGTAGTGTAATAATCTGCAGAATATATCACTATGTATCTGTCAGGAGGTAGAGGAGCAATGTTCTGTAGATCCCTAGAGAGGTCAGTGGTGTAATAACCTGCAGAATATATCACTATGTATCTGTCAGTAGAGGACAAAGCAATGCTCTGCAGATATCTAGAGAGGTTAGTGGTGTAATAATCTGCAGAATATATCATTATGTATCTGTCAGGAGGTAGAGGACAGTGCAATGTACTGCAGATATCTAGAGAGGTTAGTGGTGTAATAATCTACACATTATATCACCATATATCTGTCATGTGATACAGGAGCAATGTTCTGCAGATCTGTAGAGAGGTCAGTGGTGTAATCTGCAGAATATTTCACTCTGTATCTGTCTGGAGGCTTTTTGGAATTTTTCTTGAAAATATAAACAATTGCTGGTAATTTGCTGGTAAGGACAGATAAAAAAGTAATGCCAACAAGGGGACTATATATTACCCCCCCCCCCCCATAAAAAGTGGAGGTGAAATGTCCGAATGTCTTTCTTATTCTGCAGATATATAACTTTATTCCTTTATTTCACTAACACAGCAGATGATAACCGAGAATCACAGCTCAATATTTATTACCCCGATTCTACAGTTTTTAGTAATATGACATATGTGGCCCTAGTGTGCGATGTGACTTATTGGACTCTTTGCGGTGCAACTCACGCGGCGCCAGTATAACGGCAGAAACGGGAGAACAAATATGAAAGACCCCCAGTTTGTGCAAAGTGAAATTGAGCTGGGCAGCATAAAGCACCCGTCAGCTGAGTTGACCCCCTATAAGAGCAGTGGGCCCCGGCATTTGCCCGGTTCGACCATGTGTGGACGGTGGCCCTGATCTGCATACTGAGAACGCAGATGCAGTTGACACCGGGACATGCCAGCGGCCGATCGGGACACCACATGGAATCTGGGACTGTTGGGAGGTATGGAGACCATCGCCAAATGACCCCATTTTGGATTCTACACCCCTCAGGGCATTCATTTAGGGCTGCAGTAGGCATTTTGACCCCACAGGTGTTACATCGATTGTATTAGAATTGAGCAGTGGAAATAAAAAGTAGTTTTAGCTCAAAATTTCTTTATATTCAAAAAGAAAGAAACGATAACAAGCCCCCAGGAGTACATCAGGGTATATGTAATCTGTCAGGAGTACATCAGGGTATATGTAATCTGTGAGGAGTACATCAGGGTATATGTAATCTGTGAGGAGTACATCAGGGTATATGTAATCTGTGAGGAGTACATCACGATATATGTAATCTGTGCGGAGTATATCAGGGTATATGTAATATGTGAGGAGTACATCAGGGTATATGTAATCTGTGAGGAGTACATGAGGGTATATGTAATATGTGAGGAGTACATCAGGGTATATGTAAACTGTGCGGAGTACATCAGGGTATATGTAAGCTGTGCGGAGTACATCAGGGTATATGTAAGCTGTGAGGAGTACATCAGGGTATATGTAATCTGTGCGGAGTACATCAGGGTATATGTAAACTATGAGGAGTACATCAGGGTATATGTAATCTGTGCGGAGTACATCAGGGTATATGTAATCTGTGCGGAGTACATCAGGGTATATGTAATCTGTGAGGAGTACATCAGGGTATATGTAATCTGTGAGGAGTACATCAGGGAATATGTAATCTGTGCAGAGTACATCAGGTTATATGTAAACTATGCGGAGTACATCAGGCTATATGTAAACTGTGAGGAGTACATCAGGGTATATGTAAGATGTTAGGAGTACATCAGGGTATATGTAAACTGTGAGGAGTACATCAGGGTATATGTAAAATGTGAGGAGTACATCAGGGTATATGTAATCTGTGAGTAGTACATCAGGGTATATGTAATCTGTGCGGAGTACATCAGGGTATATGTAATCTGTGAGGAGTACATCAGGGAATATGTAATCTGTGCAGAGTACATCAGGTTATATGTAAACTATGCGGAGTACATCAGGCTATATGTAAACTGTGAGGAGTACATCAGGGTATATGTGAGATGTTAGGAGTACATCAGGGTATATGTAAACTGTGAGGAGTACATCAGGGTATATGTAAAATGTGAGGAGTACATCAGGGTAAATGTAATCCGTGAGGAGTACATCAGGGTATATGTAATCTGTGAGGAGTACATCAGGGTATATGTAAACTGTGAGGAGTACATCAGGGTATATGTAATCTGTGAGGAGTACATCAGGGTATATGTAATCTGTGAGGAGTACATCAGGGAATATGTAATCTGTGAGGAGTACATCAGGGTATATGTAAACTGGGCAGAGTACATCAGGGTATGTGTAATCTGTGAGGAGTACATCAGGGTATATGTAATATGTGAGGAGTACATCAGGGTATATGTAATCTGTGCAGAGTACATCAGGGTATATGTAATATGTGAGGAGTACACCAGGGTATATGTAATCCGTGAGGAGTACATCAGGGTATATGTAAACTGTGAGGAGTACATCAGGGTATATGTAAACTGTGCGGAGTACATCAGGGTATATGTAATCTGTGAGGAGTACATCAGGGTATATGTAATCTGTGAGTAGTACATCAGGGTATATGTAATCTGTGCGGAGTACATCAGGGTATATGTAAACTATGAGGAGTACATCAGGGTATATGTAATCTGTGCGGAGTACATCAGGGTATATGTAATCTGTGCGGAGTACATCAGGGTATATGTAATCTGTGAGGAGTACATCAGGGTATATGTAATCTGTGAGGAGTACATCAGGGAATATGTAATCTGTGCAGAGTACATCAGGTTATATGTAAACTATGCGGAGGACATCAGGCTATATGTAAACTGTGAGGAGTACATCAGGGTATATGTAAGATGTTAGGAGTACATCAGGGTATATGTAAACTGTGAGGAGTACATCAGGGTATATGTAAAATGTGAGGAGTACATCAGGGTATATGTAATCCGTGAGGAGTACATCAGGGTATATGTAATCTGTGAGGAGTACATCAGGGTATATGTAAACTATGAGGAGTACATCAGGGTATATGTAATCTGTGCGGAGTACATCAGGGTATATGTAATCTGTGAGGAGTACATCAGGGTATATGTAATCTGTGAGGAGTACATCAGGGAATATGTAATCTGTGAGGAGTACATCAGGGTATATGTAAACTGGGCAGAGTACATTAGGGTATATGTAATCTGTGAGGAGTACATCAGGGTATATGTAATCTGTGAGGAGTACATCAGGGTATATGTAAACTGTGAGGAGTACATCAGGGTATATGTAATCTGTGCGGAGTACATCAGGGTATATGTAATCTGTGAGGAGTACATCAGGGTATATGTAATCTGTGAGGAGTACATCAGGGAATATGTAATCTGTGCAGAGTACATCCGGTTATATGTAAACTATGCGGAGTACATCAGGCTATATGTAAACTGTGAGGAGTACATCAGGGTATATGTAAGATGTTAGGAGTACATCAGGGTATATGTAAACTGTGAGGAGTACATCAGGTTATATGTAAAATGTGAGGAGTACATCAGGGTATATGTAATCTGTGCAGAGTACATCAGGGTATATGTAATATGTGAGGAGTACACCAGGGTATATGTAATCCGTGAGGAGTACATCAGGGTATATGTAATCTGTGCAGAGTACATCAGGGTATATGTAAACTGTGAGGAGTACATCAGGGTATATGTAAGATGTGAGGAGTACATCAGGGTATATGTAAGATGTGAGGAGTACATCAGGGTATATGTAATCTGTGCAGAGTACATCAGGGTATATGTAATATGTGAGGAGTACATCAGGGTATATGTAAACTCTGAGGAGTACATCAGGGTATATGTAATCCGTGAGGAGTACATCAGGGTATATGTAAACTGTGAGGAGTACATCAGGGTGTATGTAATCTGTGCAGAGTACATCAGGGTATATGTAAACTGTGAGGAGTACATCAGGGTATATGTAAGATGTGAGGAGTACATCAGGGTATATGTAAACTGTGAGGAGTACATCAGGATATATGTAAACTGTGATGAGTACACCAGGGTATATGTAATCCGTGAGGAGTATATCAGGGTATATGTAAACTGTGAGGAGTACATCAGGGTATATGTAATCTGTGAGGAGTACATCAGGGTATGTGTAATCTGTGAGGAGTACATCAGGGTATGTGTAATCTGTGAGGAGTACATCAGGGTATATGTAATATGTGAGGAGTACATCAGGGTATATGTAATCTGTGAGGAGTACATCAGAGCATATGAATATGTGAGGAGTACATCAGGGTATATGTAAACTGGGCAGAGTACATCAGGGTATATGTAATCTGTGAGGAGTACATCAGGGTATATGTAATCACTTCGCGTGGCCGTCGATTGTGTTCTAACCACTTAGAAGCCGCGAACGCTATTGAACGCGGCTTCTAAGGAGATAATCGGCGGGGACCACCGTGATATGTCCCTGGGTAAGGAGATGTGACAACTGCTGTTTGTGACAGCAGTTGTCATTGCTCATAGATGGGACGGGGGCGGAATGGCCGTTTTTACCAGGACGTACTATTACTTAAATAGCGAGATCACTCTGTAAATGACAGGTTACAGGGAGATTACGCTTTGCTCTGCTGTAAGTACCACAGAAACGTTAACGAAGTGTCGGGATTGTGAATAGACATCCCGTCCTGGCTGGAAGGAATGTCTATTCACTGTCTAAACACTTATAAACCAAGGGATGTATGATAAATTTTAAAACACTCTTTCATACAGAGCTCTGGTTATTCGGGACACGTGTCACATTGATATATTGTGTCATCCCTTATCGCCCTCTTATAGCAGACTTTGCACCTCTTTTGACTTTTTCCCTTCTTGCCAGTTTGGGGAACTTCTCCTGGAAAGTGTTGCTCTGGCACGATGCGTGTGGCCCCGCTTCTAGAAGTACTGGGTGCCCCCCCTTCTTGGTCCCTAAAGATTAGGTTCTTGATAATCACCTCTTGAAATTCCAGGAAAGTTCCCCTCTGGCCTGCACATCGATGTAGCACGTACGCATTGTACAATGCCATCTGTATGATGTGCCCGGCCAGCTTCTTATACCTCACAGCATGGCGCTGTAGGGCTTCAGGATTTGATCTGACAAGTCCATCCCTACCATGTACCTATTGTAGTCCAGGATGCATTCTGGTTTGGGGGTGGCCTTTCCTTCATATATCCTAAACCTGTAGGTATACCCTGATGCACTCTCACATAGCTTATACATCTTCACGCCATACCTTGCCCTCTTACCCGGCAGGTACTCGCGGAATTGAACCCTCCCTTTAAAATGTACCAGGGACTCATCAATAGAAATACACTTCTCGGGGGTGTATGCTTGGGAAAACCGGGCACTGAAATGGTCTAATAGGGGTCTCCGTTTATACAAACGGTCAAAACTGGGGTCATCTCGGGGTGGGCACGGCTCATTATCAGTATAATGTAAGAAGCAAATTATTGCCTCATTTATTTATTTTTTTAGGTTACAGTTCAGTTCTGAAGTTGCTTTAGGGGCCCATATATTAGAAACCCCTATCAAACACCCCATTTTAGAAACTAGACCCCTCAAAGTATTCACAACAGCATATAGAAAGTTTATGAACCCTTTAGGTGTTTCACAGAAATTTAGAGCAAAGTAGAGGTGAAATTAAAAAAAAATTTTTGGGCAGAAAATCCACTTTATACCATTTTTTTTATAACACAAAAGGATTTATCAGAGAAACGCAACTTAATACGTATTGCCCAGATTCTGCAGTTTTGAGAAATATCCCACATGTGGCCCTAGTGCGGTAATGGACTGAAGCACTGGCCTCCGAAGCAAAGGAGCACCTAGTGGATTTTGAGGCCTCTTTTTTATTAGGCACCATGTCCGGTTTGAAGAGGTCTTGTGGTGCCAAAACATTGGAAACCCCCCAAAAGTGACCCCAATTTGGAAACTAGACCCCTTGAGGAATCCATTGTAGTTTTCTTGGGGTGCATGCGGCTTTTTGATCAGTTTTTATTCTATTTTTAGGTGGCGTGGTGACTAAAAAACAGCAATTCTACTATTGATTTTTTATCCTATTTTTTTTACAGCGTTCACCGTGCTCTATAAATGATATATTCACTTTATTCTGCAGGGTGATTCGATTACGGCGATACCAGATGTTTATAGTTTTTTTTTATGTCTTATGGCGTTTGCACAATAAAATACGTTTTGTAAAAAATCATTCACTTTTTGTGTTACCTTATTCTAAGCGCCAGAACTTTAATATTTTTTCATCAATAAAGCCGTGCGAGGACTTATTTTTTGCGTAACGAACTGTAGTTTCGATCAGTACCATTTTTCGGTACATGCGACTTTTTATTCCATTTTTTGGGAGGTGAAGTGACCAAACAATTGTGATTGTGGTACGGTTTATTATTATTTTCTTTTACAGCGTTCACCGTGCGTGATAAATAACAAAATAATTTTGTAGTTCAGGCCGTTACGGACGCGGCGATACCAATTATGTATAGTTTATTTGTTTCTTTATATATTTTTATTAATAATAAATGACTGATAAGGGAAAAAGGGGGATTTTTACTTTTAATACTTTTAAAACTTTTATTTTCTTACTTTGACACATATTTTTTTTACTTTTTTTTAACTTTATTACTTTGTCCCACTAGGGGACTTTGTCCCACTAGTGCAGTGTATTAGAACTGTCAGCTACTCACTGACAGCAAGCATAGTGGGTCCTGACGTTGTCAGGACCCACTAGGCTTCCGTCTATGGCATAGCCGGACGCCATTGTTTGGTGTCCGATTGCCATAGTCACCATCGCCGGCCGCTATCGTGTAGCAGGCCGGCGATGGCAGCTTAACCCCTAAAAAGCCGCGATCTCTATAGAACGCGGCTTTTAAGGGGTTAATCAGTGGGGACACAGCGATCGGTCCCCGCTGTAAGAGCTGTGACAGCTGCTGTACGAGACAGCAGCTGTCACAGCTCCTGTATGTGTCGGGAGGACGGCCGAAACGGCCGTTACTCCCGAGACGTACTATTAGGTCATGGAGCGCGAACGATACAGCTGCCATGACCTAATAGTACGTCCAGGAGCGGGAAGGGGTTAAGAAAGTAATTAGCATAAAGCTAAAATCGCTCCTAACGTGGTAAATATAGAACGTTTTTCTAAATAAAAAGCACTGCTGTCACCTACATTATAGCGCCAATCTCCTTATGTAGGAGATAGGCCACTTATAATGTGGTGACAGAGCCTCTTTAAGCATAACCTAATAGTACGTCTTTGAGCGGGAAGGGGTTAATAAAAAATAATTAAAAGAAAATATTGTCTATAAAGTTGTACACAGCCTTTAAGAGGCTAATAAGCAGGTGACACTGACAGTTTTTTTGGTTGGCAGAGAAATCTTAAACTAGAGGCGCCGTGTGTCCCGCCACTTTCAAGTGTATCCGCAACCACAGAGGGCAGATACAGTTAAATACTATGGTGGAGCAGGGATCTGCGCTCTGGTAGGCCACAGTCTACTTTAGGCCTGCGTCTTACAAGGTGCAGGAACATCAGCACAGGTAGTGAGGACCTCAATATTATAATATCGGCTCTGATCAGTAAACATAGAAGTGTAGAGAGAAGTGTCTGATATATAGACAGATATACAGTAGTCATGTATTCAGTCACTGTGTGTTTCCTACAGATGGATCCAGTAGGAGAAATCCACCAGAGAGATGTCCCAGTCCTCTGTATTCCCAGGACTGTCCAGAGGATATTCACAATGTCCCAGAGAATCATCAGGTAGATGAAGCTGAGCCCTATACCAGATCTATATAGGGGGGTGCAGAGCTTTTTGGTCCTGTGGTCATTAGGGTTGTCACGATACCAGAATTTGGACTCCGATACTGATACTTCGTGTAGTATTGCGATTTCGATACCAAAACGATACTTTAGCAACAGTAATAAAAAAATAATAAAAAAGTTCTTAGATTTTGTGATGTGAGGCGCGAGGTGCGATGATGAATTTTGAATGTGCCTCACACTAATAGTAATTAACCCCATCATGTTTCTCAGTCACAATGGGTTAATGTGCGAGGTACATGATGGGGTTAATTACTATTAATGTGAGGCACATGGAGGTTAAATTCATCGCACCTCGTGCCCCACAATAAGTGATAGAAAGCAGTTTTTATTGTATCTTTTTACAGCGTACACATCATAAATGATGCGAAAAAATTGTTGTGCAGGTTATTCCGGCTGCGCCAATACAGAATATGTATATGTTTTATGTATTCAGACTATTTTCATGTTTATTCTAAAAAATGTGTATGCGTATTTTTTTTATTTAACATTACTTTGTTTTTATTTTATTTTTAAACTTTAATGTACTGGCATATATCTATATGCCAGTACATTAGCCTGTGTACGGATAGTACACAGGCAGTGTTTAGGACATACCTAAGTATTCCCTAACAACAGGAGATGTGGTAAGACGGCCCTGGGTTGTCTGCCCATATATGGTATGTCCCTCAATCGCGTAACAGGGATTCCTGCGATGCGATCCAAGGGGCATCTCCCCTTCTCCTGAATGCTGCAGTCCGCTGTGATCGCAGCATTCAGGGGAATAGTGGCGGAGATGAGAGGTTTCTCTGATCTCCGCCGTTATAGAGCTGGGCTGCGGATGCGTAATACAACCATTGCCCTGCTCCTGACAGTAAGTGATTGATTAACTGCTGCCCTCGTTCGCCCGATCATTTACCCATGTAAAAAGGCCTTTAAAGAGGCTCTGTCGCCACATTATAAGTGCCCTATCTCCTAGATAAGGAGATCGGCGCTATAATGTAGGTGACAGCAGTGGTTTTTATTTAAAAAAACGATCTGTTTTCACCACTTTATTAGCGATTTTAGATTTATGCTGATGAGTTGCTTAAAGCCCAAGTGGGGGTGTTTTTACTTTATACCAAGTCTGCGTTGTACAGAGGAGTGTATGAGGCTGACCAATCAGCGTCATGCACTCCTCTCCATTCATTTACTCAGCGCATAGGGATCCTGCTAGATCCTTATGTGCTGTCTTATACTAACACATTAACGATACTGAAGTTTTTAGACAGTGAATAGACATTCCACGGGATGTCTATTCACAATCTCTGCACTTCTTTACTGTTTCTATGGTAGTTACAGCAGAGGAAGCGTAATCTCGTTGTAACCTGTCACTTACAGCGAGATCTCGCTTCCTCTGCTGTAACTACCACAGACAGAGTAACAAACCACGTGCTTTTCTGTTTACAAACATCCAAACGGAGTGTCATAATGATAGCGGCTGCGCGAAAATAACGCAGCCGCGCATCATATGGTGATGACACACGGAGCTGTTAAGTGCCTTTTGCGCACGCAAAACGCAGCGTTTTTTGCGTGCACAAAGCACACCCGCTCGTGTAAACCAGGCCTAAGACAGCACATACTGATCTAAAAGGATCCCTATGCGCTGAGTAAATGAATGGAGAGAAGTGTATGACGCTGATTGGTCACTGATTGGTCAGCGTCATACACTCCCCTGTACAACGCCCACTTGGTCTAAAGTAAAAATACGTCCACTTGGGCATTAAGCATCTCATTAGCAGAAATCTAAAATCGCTAATAATGTGGTAAAAATAGATTGTTTTTTTAAATAAAAAGCACTGCTGTCACCTACATTATAGCGCCAATCTCCTTATGTAGGAGATAGGACACTTATAATGTGGTGACAGAGCCTCTTTAACCCCTTCAGACACAGCCTGTTTTGGCCTTCAGGACACAGCCAATTTTTTCAAATCTGACATGTTTCACTTTATGTGGTAATAACTCCGGAATGCTTTTACCTATCCAAGCGATTTTGAGATTGTTTTCTCGTGACACATTGGACTTTATGTTACTGGCAAAATTTGCTAGATACATTAAGTATTTAATTGTGAAAAACACCAAAACTTAGCGAAAAATTGCAAAAATTTGCATTTTTCTAAATTTATATGTATCAGCTTGTAAGACAGATGGTAATACCACACAAAATTGTTGCTAATTAACATCACCCATATGTCTACTTTAGATTGGCATCGTTTTTTGAACATCCTTTTATTTTTCTATGACATCACAAGGCTTAGAACTTTAGCAGCAATTTCTCACATTTTCAAGAAAATTTCAAAAGGCTATTTTTACAGGGGCCAGTTCAGTTGTGAAGTGGATTTTAGGGCCTTATATATTAGAAACCCTCGATAAGTCATTTTTCTTTAGTCCCACTAGGGGACTTGAAGGTCCAACTGTTTGTTTGATGTTCTAATACATTGCACTACCTATGTAGTGCAATGTATTAGAACTGTCAGTTGTTCACTGACAGCAAGCCGATCAGGCTCCGCCTCTGGGCGGGGCCTAATCAGCTTACGTAATGGCAGACAGGAGTCCATTGTTAGGGCTCCTGTTGCCATGGTAGCAGTCGCCAGCCTTGCTATCGCGTGGCAAGGCTGCCGATTTGCTACAAACCTCTAGGATGCACCGATCACAATGGATCGCTGCATCGAAGGGGTTAATGCCAGGAATCGGAGCTAGCTCCGGTTCCTGGCGATAGATCGGGGTGTCCGCTGTAACATACAGCGGACACCCACTGCTGATGACGCCGGCTCAGCTTCTGAGCCGGAAGCTGAGCCGGCGCCATCTTGCCGATGGTACCGGAAGCCTCCTGGGCCCCGCCGACGACGGGGCATAGGAGGATTCCGTTACAGGCTGATCGGGAGGTAAGCATTAGCCCTCCGATCGCCTTTGCAGCCACCGGCAACCCAGCGATCACGTTGCTGGGGTGCCGATGGCTATAAACTCCTCAAATGCTGCAATCTCTATTGAACGCAGCATGTGAGGGGTTAATCGGTCGGATCGGAGGCTAGCTCCGGTCCTGGCCGATACCTCAGGGTGCCAGCTGTAACATACAGCTGTCACCCGGCGGTGATGTCGCTGGCTCAGCTCCTGAGCCAGCTTCATCTCCATGACGTACAGTTACGTGGAGATGCGGGAAAAGGCCATCTCCCATGACGTAACTGTACGTGAAATTGCGGGAAGGGGTTAAAGGCTGGTTTACACTGGCATATTTCTGCCCATGATGATCACCGATATAACAAGTCGATCGGTGCTCTCCTCTTAATAAATTTGTTGCATCTTTAGCTGTCTGTGCGCCACTGAATGCAGAACGTAAAGTTTCCCTATCATTTACAACAGTTTCTGGTATAAATTATAGTAAATGTGTCAAACAGTGGATGCCCACGCCCCCTTCTCTTAAGCCACTTCTGTGACTTTTGGATCGTTTGCGACTTTTCTACGCCTACTGGAATAGAAACGTTGTTAAATTCCCTTCATTCTCTATTAGCATATTGCCTAATGATATCTGTTGTTTTAACCTATCAGGCACACTTGGTGACTTGGCACGGTGGCTCAGTGGTTAGTACTGTGGCCTTGCAGCACTTGGGTCCTGGGTTTAATTCAATCAAGGCCAACATCTGCATGGAGTTTGCATGTTCTCTCCAGGCACTCTGGTTTCCTCCCATACTCCAAAAACATACTGATAGGTTAATTGGCTTGTGATGAAATGGTCCGTTTGTAGATATGGGAAATTAGATTGAGATTGTGAGCCCCATTAGGGCCTCATGTGAATAGTCACTATTTCTGTACAGCACCATGGAATATGTTGGCGCTATATAAGCAACTTGAATTAAGGTAAATTGGGTCAGGAGCAATATCAGACTTCGGACAGTATGCCTGTATCAACGCAAAACTATCCCATTGCTTGAGCTGCACTACAAAAAGGGATGCATGTGTTATTTTTTAACCCTTTCCCACTACAGCCATTTCTCTCATTTTCACTTTCGTTTTTTACTCCCCACCTTCCAAAAGCCATAACTTTTTTGTTTTTTCAACAATATTGCCGTCTGAGGCCTTGTTTTTTGCGGGACGTGTTGTAGATTGTCAGGGCAACATTTATTGTACCATATAATGTAGTGGGATACTGGAAAAAACATATTTGAGGGGTGGAATAGGAAAAAAACAGCAATTCCTCAATATCTTTATGGGGTTTTTGTTTTTACGGCGTTCACCGTGCAGTAAAAATGGCATATTAACTTTATTCTGCGTGTCAATAAGATTACGGGGAAACCAAATTTATATTGTTTTTTTTATGTTTTACTACTTTTACAAAGAAAAAACTGATTGTTAAAAATAAAATGTAAGTTTTGTCGCCACATTCTGAGAGACATAATTTTTTTTATTTTTCAGTCGATTGAGCGGTATGAGGGCTTATTTTTGCGGGGTGAGCTAGTTTCTATTAGTACCATTTTGGGGCACATGAGACTTTTTGATCGCTTTTTGTTCAATTTTTTGTGGGAGATGAAATGAGCCAAAAACAGCGATTCTGGCGGTTTTCATTTTTTATGGTGTGCACCGTGCGGACGAAATAATGATATATTGTAATAGTTCAGACTTTTACTGACGCGTCGATAACAGTTATGTTAGTTTTTTTATTTCTTTTTACATTGTGCTTGAGAGAAAATGTGAATTTTTTTTTAACTTTTACATTTTTTTATTTATTAAAAAAAATATATATTTTACTGTTTTTTACTTGTCTCCCTAGGGGACTTGAACCAGCGATGCATGATAAACTGTAAAACTAACGTATTGCAGTATATCGTGATACTGACACTCGGAGGCAGGGCTTCGTAGGAGTACAAAGACGGCAAACTTGGGGCCTTCATAAAGCCCCAGGCTGCTATGCCAACCAAGTGCACCCCACGATCGTGGAACGTTACACCCCTGTTTTTATTCATTTAAATGCCGCGGTCCCTATTGATCGCGGCATTTAACAGCTCACACAAGCAGGATCGCCCTCCAGCGGGATCCCGCTCGTTACCCTGAAGAGTCGGCTATAAGGCCTCATTTACACGAGCGCAATATACGCGCGTGCGACGCGCGTGCTTTTCACGCGTGTCGTACGCACCTATATTACTCTATGGGGCAGTGCAGACAATGCGTGATTTTTGCGCAGCGCTCCTGCGTTGCGTAAAACTCACGACATGTTCTATAATCGTGCGTTTTTTGCGCGTCACGCACCCTTTGAAGTCAATGGGTGCGTGAAAAACACGCATGACACATGGACGCTCCTGCGTTGCATGCGCGAATTTCACGCATCACTTGTTATGTCCATGAAAAAGAGTTTATAAAGCTGGACAAAGCAAACAAAAACCAGGAAGTGCTTGCGTTTTCACTGCGAGTGGGCAAGCCTGTTGACAGAGACATTTTTTACTCCACTGAGATCTGCTGCCATGCCGCGTGGGATTGACGTGGAGCGCCTCATCACCCTGGTCCAGGGCCATGGGGCTATTTGGGACACTCGCGCGGAGGCGTACCACGACCGCACGGTCAAGGAGGATGCCTGGGAGGAGGTAGCAGAGGAGCTGTTTGGAGAGGAATGGGAGAGTGGCCGAACCCGGGACCGCAGTCGGTTGGGTGAGTACCATGTTTTTTCCTGCAATGCAATGTCATCCCTATTGAACAACTGAGGCCCTGTATGTGTCTTCCGCGCAATTGCCCAATGACCTTTTGTGGAGCAGGCGCATCACCGTGTACCATGTCATTGGCAGGGTAGGGCCCCTCATTTTAGTGTCAGGGCAGAGTTCTTATGGCGTTATATTTGTTTTTCCTCCAACAGTCCAAGATATAAAAACACTGTGGCGGAGCTGCCGTGACCAATTCAGGAGAGAAATGGGGGAAAAGGGACGCAGCGGAGATGGGGGCTCGCGTAAGTGCCCCTACATGTATACTAAACAATTGATGTTCTTGAAGGACATCATGGAGATGCGCACGTAAGAGATTCTGCTTTTGCATGTGTCTAATGTGTGTTCGCCCATGTCCTGTTTGCCATCGTGTTGTTGTGAGCATTGTTCTATATTCTGTTCTTACGCAGTTTTCCCATTATAGAACCACCGACAATTTGGAGGACACAGCTGAGGACACGGACATCGGATAGTCTCTGCCGCAACCTCCTGCTGCCCATGTCCTGCCCCTTAGCCCGGAGCCAACACCCCTGGACCCCGCCCCTGTCCAGTCTGCACGGGCCGTCGCCTCCCCGGCTGAGGAGCGCCCCGTGCGTGCCCCGACTCGCAGGCGCCATGCTCCACAGCCCTCCGCCGGTGGCCAAGTTGATAGCCGGGTACTGGAATTTCTACGCCGAGCCGCGGATGAGGACGGCAACGACTTCTTTGGGGGCAGCATAGTTCCCCTACTCCGCCTGGTCCCCATGGATCGCATGGCCCGGCTACAAGCGTCGATCATAACCTTGATCAACGCCTCCACACCCCCCCACAATCCAAACCACTGCTTCACGGCCATAGAGCAGTGGCGCGGATTTGCCATGCCGGCCACCACGCCCCAATTGCCGGCAACATACCATCCAGCCACCCAGATGGCCCGGCCGCACCCCTATATGCGCCCTATGGCTCCCCACTTCATTGCCCCAACGTATCACGGACAACATCAGCACCACTATGCTGGCGAGGAACAACCTCCGCAGCTCCAGGTCCAGCATAGTGGTGCTGAAATGCCCGCGTATTCCTCCCCGGGCCACCACTACCAACACCTGTGAGTGTGTTGGTGTCGTGATAGTTGGGCGGACAATTTGTTTTATTAAGGGATGGCAACTCGTCCTCTATAATGTTGGTTACACCATGTTGGTGTTCTTTTGTTGATACTATGTGTTTGTTTATTTTACTGGCCACACCATGTTTCCGTAGTGTGATATACGAACACATAAAAAACATGGATGTTGATTGTTTCGATTGCGTGTTGTTTTTATTTCACACCCCTCAACACAATCTTTGCCCCACATTTCTTTGGTCTATACACTCACACACTTCTGGCCTTTGGCCCCAATGCATGCACACGTGTTATGAGGTTTTAGTTCATCTCTCGGGGTTTGACATTGTTTGCAAGAGGTGAGAACGTTTGGGTGCAGTCATGGGCCCCGAAGCACACTAAGTACACTTGCACTTGGACTTGCCTAACTTTTGGCCGCCCATCATTCTATCTCCAGAAAGCATGTAGCCAAATGTCAAAGGTCCTGCTCAAACCCCGACAGATGTAAGCTCGCAACCCACGTCAAGGGTCCTCATGTTTTGCGAGTCCCTAACCCAACCCGAACCCAAAAAACGTCAAAAAACCCTGGCCACATGTGACGTGTGCAGTGAAGCCTCCAAACAACAGACAAGCATTCAAAGGTCATCACGCCCCCACGGTGCGGCTCCTGATGGGCACTCGAAATATGCCGCAAAAGTATCCCGCACTCGAAGGCCGGATGAGAGAGATCGGCCGAGAGGAATAACCGGGACAGTGTGCTGCTGCATGTGTTAGGATATATTCTGCATCAAAGGTAGCATCATTAATGCGGCAGAAGTTATGCAGAACGACACACGCTTGTATAACACGTGTGACATTCTGCATGGACAATTGCATTGTCGTCAGAAAGACACGCCACCTGTTCGACATAATGCCAAAGGCACATTCCACACATCGACGAGCTCGGCCTAGGCGGAGATTGAACATGCGCCGACGGTCATCTAAGCCCCTTCTCGCAAAAGGACGCATGACTTGCCTTGTCAGGGCAAACCCCTCATCCGCCACGATGACACACGGGATTGGGGGTCCGCTGGAGCCAGGGAGGATGGAAGGTTCCGGCACCGCCAGTCGATTATTCACGAGCCGCTTCCCCATTCTTGATGAACGGAATATGCGGGCATCTGCTGAGCTTCCATACGAGCCGATGTCAACAATAGTGAAAGAATAATTCGTGTCCGACAAGGCCAACAATACCATGAAAAAAAACTGCTTGTATTTATAGTATTGCGAGCCACTGCGTGGGGGCTTTCTCACACGAATGTGTTTGCCGTCTAGGGCACCAATGCAATTTGGAAATTCACTTGCTCTAAGAAATCCCTCTGAAATTCTTAGCCACTGTTCTGTCGTGGGCTGAGGCATGACCGTGGTCTTTAACCTCTGCCACAACACGACACAGGTGGATGTAACAATGAACGAAATGGTGGTCACTCCCAAAAGAAATTCAAAATGTAACGAATGATAACTATTGCCTGTGGCCAGAAATCTATAAATCAAAGAGAAAGAAGAAGAAAGCCACAACACATGTTAGGGGGGGCTGGTAAAACAGACAGCGTCATTGACTAAGTAATAGCAACTGCGAAATGCAGCGTCTCATGTTGGTATTCTTGTAGGTGAGACCAGAGCGAATCTGCTCAAGCAGAAGGTCAAATGTGCCCACAGACATATGGCAGAAGGCTCTAAATTTTTCAGGATGCCGTCGTAAGTCCTCATACAGGCTATGGAAATGGCCTTTCGTCGTACGTTGGGCCACAAGTGGATGAACCCAAATGCGACATCTTACAGGCGTCTGGTGCTGCAGCATGGGTCGACGCTCCCCAAAACGACGTGAGATCATCCAGGCAAGAAGCACACGTGCCAGCGACTGAGAAGGCATAAGTGTGCGGTGCAAAGCCAATTCCAACTTCAATGGAGAAACACACACTGGGGTTTCAGCAGAGGCAGAAATTAAGGTGCTAAACCTGCTTCTCCCAGCAAGCAGGGGTTGGGCCAGCTGGCCTATTTGTAGGCTGGCCTCGCATTAATCCCCTCTGAGTTTTTTACGCGCGTTGCAAACGCTAGTCGTGCGCGCGTTTAAAACGGAACAACGCTGCGTATACGCAGTGCAAACGCAATGCCAACGCGCGCAATACGCTGCGTTTTATTCGCGCGCAAAACGCACACGCTCGTGTAAATGAGGCCTAACTCACAGCCAACAAACTCGTTCAATAGAGCGGGCACAGCTCGTGAGCACGCTCCATATTCCCCCACCCGAGGTGCGCCGTATATATACGGCGGATGTCGGGATGGGGTTAAATTTGGAGCAATTTCAACTTATTATTGAGATTATCATTATCATTCCCTTTTGATGTCATAGTACATGCTGCTGACGTCTTCATATGAGAATTCTGAGCTATAGACATATAATACTTATCATATTTATCACTAATTTTGTTTTTAAATTTTGTCTGTAAAAAATGTTGGTTGCCCATGATTTTTGAATAAGGCTTGGTTCGCACACGTTTAGCGTGTACGTTGGGAAAGCTCCCCACGTAAAGGCTAAAAACTCTAGGGTTTCATTAGATCAACAGAGCTAAAAAAAAGGTGTAATTTTAGCCTCCCTTGGGCTGGTATACGTCAGTATACCTTTTTGGGAGGATGGAATAATGTACTAGACTACAGTATTTCATCCTGAGAGATCCCGCAAAAAAACTTAAACCACGCATTATTGTTTTGTTTTTTTTATCATGGGAACCTATGTGTTACGGATGCCACTGTATGGCATCTGTCAGAGGTATACGTTAAACTAATACCTCGGTGGAGTATCCTCAGGGTGGAAGTCCCCAGGAAGAGCATCAGGTAGTGCTCAGCCCGGGGATTCGGCTCTGGGGAAGCCCCTGACGTCACTGTACATATATGGGCAGTAACGTCAGGGGCTTTCAACTACAGAGTCCAAGCGTGAGGATCAGTAGCACTCTGGCCAGGAAAACAAAGAGGGAGCCTCCAGCTCACCTTGTATGTGGACTTTGTAATTTGTAGTCACTGCGCACGGGTCCTCGTGTCGGCACACGAATAGATAATTGCAAATGAACAGGAGAAGTTGGATCCAGTACTGTGAGAGGTTAAAAGGAAACTATTTCCAAAATTTAATGATATCGATTTTAAAACAGGATCAAAGGAGAAAGAATGAAGATGTCCTGAAATGCAGAGAGTTTTCAATGAGGTAGGTAGCCTACGCGTTTCGAACGCTAGCTGCGTCCTTACTCATGGCCAGGGACTCCAGGACTGGAGAAGCCCCTGACGTGACTGTCCAAAAATGGAAAGTAATGTCAGATGCTTCCCCAGTACCGGAACTGCTTTGAATGCTCTAACCGTGATGTCATCAGCGTTTGCAGGTAAGTAGCTACATCGATTTACCTGCAAACGCTGATGCTGCTGCAGAATCAACTGTAGCCTCTGGTGCCGATGTGGCCGACACGATGCAGGACCTGTGAGTGACGTCACAGATCTGCACTGCCAGAAGCTGGGCGTTCTGAAGAGAAGTGGATGATACTTCTCATCAGAACGCCCAGCTAGTAAAAGTAGTAAACACGCCCCGATGTACGCACATAATACACGCCCAGTTGTACTTTTACTTTTCAACACGCCCAGTTGTACTTTTGCAAGCCTCATTTGCATAAATACAAAAATGGTCATAACTTGGCCAAAAATGCTCGTTTTTTAAAAATAAAAACTTTACTGTAATCTACATTGCAGCGCCTATCTGCTGCAATAGCAGATAGGGGTTGCAAAATCTGGTGACAGAGCCTCTTTAAAGCTCCTTAAATCACTGTCCATATATGGACAGTGACATCAGGGCCTTATCCAGGAGCGGAATCCCCGGCCTTTCAGATGCTAATGCAGGGATTTAGGGTTTTTAAAGCTCCTAACGTCACTGTCCAAGTCCAAGTGAGAGTATCACCGTCAAAGACAGGAGTCCCCGGACAGAGCGCTTGCGCTATTATTAAAACCACGGACACCCTAATGGAAACTTGACAGAACCCATTAAAGTCAATGGATTCTGTCGATCGCCGGTGGTGCAACCGAGCTGGCGCTTCCCATTTTTCCCTTGTTCAGTTCCTCTGATGGAGCAAAACAACGGAATGGGAAAAGCTTATGTGAACGAGGCCCAAATTGGCAGAAGATTCACTGGAACCTTGGACTAGTGTTTTTTCCATTCTGACTGTGGGCAGCAACTGTGGCTCAGGGCTAGAGTCCTGGGTTCGAATCAGTCCTAGGGCAATATCTGTGTGGAGTTTGTATGTTCCTCCCACACTCCAAAAATATATAGATAGGGAATTTAGATTGTGAGCCCCATTAGGGGCAGTGAGTGATGACAACATCTGTACAATGCTGCAGAATATGTTGGCGCTATATAAGTAACAGAAATAAATAGAATGTCATAAATTCAAAAGGATTATTGGTACTGCATCAGTGTCCCGGGGTCCCACATGCTGTTTTCAGACTATTTTAAGAATGTGTTTTATGTCCACTATGAGCTCATAGATATTGGTGCAAGCCCATGACATCACTGTCCATATATATATACAGTGATGTCAGGTCAATTTACTGGGCACAGCGCTTCAGTGGGATACATGGCTACCTTCCATCGGAGGTATATGTCAGGACTCCTCCCAACATATATTTCTGATGGAATAGTAAAAACGTGATATGAACCAGGCCTAAGTTGTCTAGAAGTAAAGCCCTGATCATGAGACACAGATGTGATAAGGTGTTAATGCCAGACAGCTTGTTGATCGAATTTTGTTTGCTTTTTTCACAAGGAGCAAAACTTGGTTATGTCCATACATTTCCATCATGTCGGCAGCACATCTCCCTGTTTACACAGGGAAATGTGCTACCGACAGCGATAATATTTAGTGCTGCATAAACGATACGATCAGTCAATTCATTAGCTGATCGTTGCCCTGTTTACACAGGGCAATGATCGTGAACAAGCTTTCACGTAAATGCTTGTTTGCCCGACAACTGGCCCGTGTAAAAGGGCCTTATGTCTAATGGTGTAGCCTAAGGGTAAGTGCACACACAAAATAAAAAACGTCTCATAATATGGAACTGTTTTCAAGGGAAAACAGATCCTGATTTTCAGACGTTTTTTTAATCAAAGTTGCGTTTTTAACGCCCGTATTCGGAACCGTTTTTCTATAGTCTATGAAAAAGGCTCCAAAAATGGCTGAAGAAGTGACATGCAGTTCTATTTCGCGGCCATTTTTTTACGCGGCCGTTTTGAAAAATGGCCGCGTAAAAAAACGCTCCGTCCGAACTTAACGCCGTTTTTTCCCATTGAAATCAATGGCCAGATGTTTGGAGGCGTTCTGCTTCCGATTTTTTAGCTGTTTTTCGGGACGTTTAGAAAAACAGAAAAGTGGCTGAAAACACTCCGTGTGAACATACCCTTAGCCTTTTAAATACCACACAGTTTTGTACCCACCCCAGTGTATTGTATTATATCTCCATCATCGTTATTCAGCAAGACAGAACAAGCCTGAGAGGAGATTAAGGCATTATAAGTCAAACAATTGCTGAGCAATTAATTTAGAAAAAATGTGTTACAGCCCCTAACCTGCTGGTTTGGAAGAAGTTTTCAGAGATGTATTTTCTTTGGCATTGAGATTTCAGGCGATCAGACATTAGTGGCGAAAAGCTCCAGCTGATTTTTCACTCTTTTGACAGTCTGTAGCAGCCGGTATGGACTGTAGAGATGGAATGTTGTCCTCTTTGTCAGCTACAAATAAAAATATGCAAATATGTTATCATGCACTGAATGCCACATTTCCATGAGAAGGACATCAGTCCAATTCTTAATATTCCTATTTTTAAATAAACGCTAGTAAACAATAGTAATGGAATTATAAGAATAGCATGCTGCGCTATTATTTCCGGTAAAACCACGGACACCCTAATGGAAACTTGACGGAACCCATTAAAGTCAATGGATTCTGTCGATCGCCGGTGGTGCTGGTGGTGCAACGGAGCTGGCGCTTCCCATTTTTCCCTTGTTCAGTTCCTCTGATGGAGCAAAACAACGGAATGGGAAACGCTGATGTGAACGGGGCCCAAATTGGCAGAAGATTCACTGGAACCTTGGACTAGTGTTTTTTCCATTCTGACTGTGGGCAGCCACTGTGGTTCAGGGCTAGAGTCCTGGGTTCGAATCAGTCCTAGGGCAATATCTGTGTTGAGTTTGTATGTTCCTCCCACACTCCAAAAATAAATAGATAGGGAATTTAGATTGTGAGCCCCATTAGGGGCAGTGAGTGATGACATCTGTACAACGCTGCAGAATATGTTGGCGCTATATAAGTAACAGAAATAAATAGAATGTCATAAGTTCAAAAGGATTATTACTACTGCATCAGTGTCCCGGGGTCCCACATGCTGTTTTCAGACTATTTTAAGAATGTGTTTTATGCCCACTATGAGCTCATAGATATTGGTGCCCCCCAAGATCAAAGCATTCATCTGCTGAAACACTCTGTGCTGCTATGTTCAAATACTCTTTCCCAACATGTGTCTTTTTTCAGCCGTACTAACTATGTAACTTCACAATTGACAATATATTTGAACTGCAGTGAAAGATTAGAATAGGTCAACCCGACATACTGTGCTGCCTCAAATATTCTGTTAAGATCGGGGTCAAGGGGTAGACACACGTATTCTTTTTTACACAGAAGTATTTGTGACCAGCGGTTTTTTTCACTTGTAAGGAGAAATATAAAACTTTCCAAAACAGATCTTCCAAGATTTGACCTTGTCTTTTGCAACAAACACAGACCACAGACATATAAAAAGCCCATACATAGATACATGAACATATGACACAACTTTTGGAAATGCGAAAGATACCACGGGGCCCCATAACAGGAGAAAATAGATTAGCTTTACTGTTTATTATGGTTGGACAGAGCACTAAGTGTACAGGATTTCTCATGCCTAATCATTATACTGGAGAAAAAACTTGTCTTCTCCCAGGGGCCCCACATCAGGGACATTAGGGCCACATCCAGCTCCAGGCCGCCAGTTAGGCTTAACTGGATAGGTGGTCAAAGATATGTAATAGTTGTCAGTTGAATGATCATTTGGCCAACTGCTACATATTGATGCATATTATCTTGTTTCAATAGAGCTGGAGACATTTTAGGCACTGCTTATATCTGGGGAAAACCAAGGGCCCTTCTACACCGGCCAATTATTGGGCTTTCACAAAATACTCTTTCCTTATAATTTCACTGTGTAAACAAGGCAACGATCAGTCGATGAACGAGCAAATACTCGTTCATCAGCTGAATGTATAGTTTACGCAGCCAATGGGAGGCGATTTCAGGTGTTCTTTGGTGCTGATTCCGATGTGGTTTCAGCATAAAAATCAGCACCAAAATGAAAATGAGTCAAACGTTTGGCTTACCGACTCCACATTCCTGATTACAAGAAATCTATGCTGTGGGCAGCGGCGTAACTACTGCGGTAGCAGCTGTAGCGGCTGCTACGGGGCCCGTGGTTTGAAGGGGCCCATGGCGCCAGCCGACACGCCCCCCCCTATATGCTCGGTGGTGCCGCTAGCAGCCATTATGGCTGCTACAGCAGTAGAGCCGCTACTATGGGGCCCGCGCCGCCGAGCCTCCAGCAAGTATGGGCCGGGTGACACAGGCCCTCTCATGCCTGTAGGCGTCGCTAGCACCAGAGGGGGCCCCGCTGCTCGCGACAGCCAAATACATATATTAGCACTGAATGTCCGGTCATGTTCCGTGCCCGACCATTCTGCGCCTTACAATGACGCTGATTGGCTAGTGGCGCGATGACGTCATCGCGCCGCTTCCATGCTTGAAAGGCACTGCTTGACTGGGTAAGTAATTCTGCCCCGCCAATCAGCGTCATTGGACGACGCTCGTTTAGCTCCTGCAGACCCGCTCAGAAGAGAGCAGAACTGCATCACCAGCTAACAGGAACGGGATCATGTGAGTATGTAAAGTTTATTGTTTTTTTTTCTCATAAAACAGTTAACGGCATTATCGATAGTAGGGGCTCTAGCTATAGGGGGGTCGTCTATATGTGGGCCACTATATACAGGGGGGGTCTATATGTGGGGATGTGGGGCACTAGCTACAGGGGTGGTCTGTATGTGGGGATGTGGGGCACTATATACAGGTGGATCTATATGTAGGCCACTATCTACAGGGGGGGTCTATATGTGGGGATGTGGGCCACTATCTACAGGGGGGTCTATATGTGTGGCACTATATGTGAGACACTATACAGGGGTGGGCTATATGTAGAGCACTATCTATAGGGGAGCTATTTTTTAGGGCACTTTCTATAGGGGTGGGCTATATGTGGGATACTATATTCAGGGGTGGGTTACCTGTGGGGCACTAGCAACAGGGTGGCTATATGTAGGGCACTGTCTACAGAGCTGGGCTATACATGGAGCACTACCTATAGGGGAATCTATATGTAGGGCAGCACGGTGGCTATGGAGGGCACTATCTACAGGGGGAATGGTGTGTGTTTGTGTGACAGTGTATGGTACTATTATAATCAGGGACACAGTGTATGGCGCTTTTATAGTTAGAGGTTCAAGAGGTGTTGAGAATTTTAACTTTGTTTATAGGTGCAGAATATGATCCAGCAGACAGTATCACACATAATAGGCTTAGTCACAGGGTCCAGCGGATAGTATCACACATGGGGTGATTTAGATACAGTGCCCAGCAGACAGTATCACACATGGTAGTCTTAGATACAGGCAGGGCCATATTTAGAATTGATGCTGCCCTAGGCACTTTTAGTGCCGACACCCCCTATAACTCCCGAAGTTACAGAAACAGATTAGCTTACTGACACTTTGCAGCTTCAGCTGTAGACCCAGGAAAGGTAAATATAATAATTGTTTTGCCTTTTTTTATTTGTTACTAATTATTATTATTTTTTTACAGGTTTGGTTACAAAGTTAATACGGTTGAAAAAAGACACATGTCCATCAAGTTGTTGGACTACGTCGGATTCGAGGACTACTTCGATGATGGCGGTTTTTATATTTTCAATAAAATGGTTAATGAGGGTTGTGTGGGTTTTTTTATTTCAATAAAATATTTTTTCTACATCTGTACTTTTTTTTTTTTCATATCATATTTTTTTTAATTGAGTTTCAATACACACAGATACAGAACACAGTGGAGGGAAGGCCTCCACACATTAAAGGAGAACAACAAACAAGGCCAAATACCAAAGCAAAAAAGTGTGTATCACATCTCAAAACAAAGGACATTATTCGTTATACAGCAGCAGCATGAATGAGCCTAAAAGCAAAACATCAGAAGGTACAATGAGGCCACTGAATTCAATCGGAGAAGGAGAGGCACATTACAATAGACAGGGGAAGAGAAAGAATAGAAGAAGGCAATAAGAAGGGGGGAATAGAAGGGAAGGGAGGGGGGAAAACATGGGGAGCCTGGACTCCAGTTCATGAGTGAAAACAGAAGTGAGCAAGAACCGCAATACACTTCACAGGGGCATAGTCCGACTCAAGTTACAGCAGTAAGATAAGAGGAGGAAGAAAGGAACGCAATCCATGGAGACCACGTAGACGTGTATTTTACAGCAGTCGCCGGGGAATGGGCCACCAGGTGTTCCATTCTCTGTATCAAGGCAACCTCCTGAAACCACTCATCTAACGTTGGGGGTATTGCCGTTTTCCACCTACGCGGGATCACTGACTTTGCCGCCTGAAGGAGATGTCTAGTTAGGGAACTTTTATAAACGTGTAATGGCATCGGGAACATAAATAAAAGAACCGCTTCAGGAAAATTTGGAACAGAGACACCAGTATCCGCTAATATTAAATTAAGTACCGCATCCCAAAAACTCCTCCACGAGGGGCAACTCCACCAAACCTGAGACATGGAACCTCCCACAGCACCACAACGCCAACAATTGTCAGGCACGGAGGGATACCATTTATGAAAAGCACCTGGGACCCGGTACCATCTAGAGACAATTTTGTAACTAGTTTCCTGGGCCCTAATGGCTATAGAGGCTTTTTGAGAAAGGGAGAAACACCGCTTCCATTGTGCATCAGTAAATTTAGTTTTGTAATTCTCTCTCCCAAGCCCCGCAAAAGGAAGTGAGTTGGTGGGATCGCTGGGAGAGGAGTAATTTATATAATGTGGAAATGGCATAGGTAGGGGGCAGGGTGGAAACACATAAGCGTTCAAAATCAGTCTACAACAGGTGAAGATGGGCGCGGCGATTAATAGTTCCGTAAAAATGCTTTAACTCGGAGTCATATGGCATATGGCGAGTAGAAACATATGGCGAGTAGAGGGCATCTCAGCGGGGCAGATGGAGGCTAAAGGGAGAAGAGAGGAATCAGAGAGGACCTGAGCAAAATACATGGGATCGGTGGATGACCTACCTAGGAGGAGCGACCAGCCCTACCAGCAGGAAAGGCTGGATTATCCGTAATAGGAGTTAAAGGACCCAATGGGTCTATAAGCGAACATCCCGGCCCTAAAGACCGCAACGCCAAGAGGGTATGGTAAACAACAAATGAGGCTTGAGTCGGTCTGTTCCCAGACAGGGTCCACGGCAGGGTAGATAGGGTACTGGGACAGAGTTGTTGAGCTAAACGGACCCACAGTTTGGATTCGCGATTATGAAAAAAATCCAAAACACGCGCATGAGTCGAAGCCAAGTAATAGAGCCGGCAGACCAACCCCACCCGCATCTCTGGCTCGAGTAAGAAGAGCTCAACTCAAACGTGGACAACGTGTCGGCCAAATGAAGGATCCAAAGCACTGCTGGAGTCTCAACCAATAAGAAGATGGGATGGAGATGGGGATCGTCTGCAGGAGAAAAAGTAATCTGGGAAGGAGAGACATTTTGATAATATTAATACGGCCAAACCAGGAAAATGCAGTCTTATGCCAGGAATTGAGATCCGTGCGAAACTTGGCCAGTAGGGGAATGAAATTATTTGTAAACAGTTGTGTGAGGTCACTACTTATACGGGCACCCAAATATGTTATACCCCTGGAGGGCCAAGAGAAGGGGAAATTGCTTTTGAGAAGCGACACTAACGGGACCGGGAGAGAAACATTCAACTCTTCAGACTTAGAGAAGTTGACCTTGAAGTTAGACCATGTTCCAAAACGGGACAGCTCGGACATCAATGAGGGGAGAGAGACATGAGGGTCTGTGAGATAAACCAATAAGTCATCAGCAAATGCAGAGCAATTTTATTCCATCCCTCCTATGGTAATACCCTTAATATCTGTACTTTTTTTTACTACTGCCTTAGTAATGGCTGATTGACAGTGTCCATTACTAAAGGCCCTTTTACACCAACTGATAAGTGGCCGGTGCAGCGAGCGCCGATCAACAAGAGCTGAAGTCCCGGGCAGAGCGCTAGTAAAGGCTCTGCTCCGGTACTCTGGCTCTGGGGAAGCCCCTGACATCACTGTCCATATATGGATAGTGATGTCAGGGGCAACCCCAGAGCCAAAGTCCCGGGCAGAGCGCTACTAGCACTCTGCCTAGGAAACTGCTCTGCTCCTGACATCACTGTCCATATATGGACAGTCATGTCAGGGGCTTCCCCAAAGACGGAGTCCCGGAGCAGAGCCGCTTCTCTCCTACTAACATTACGGTCCATATATGGACAGTGATGTCTGGGGCTTCCCCAGAGCCGAAGTCCCAGGCAGAGCGCTATTAGCTACTAGCACTCTACCTGGGAGTCTGTAGCGTAGTAAATGGCAGAGCGGGGAGATACCTCCCTGGTCTGCCATAGCGTTCAATACTAACTGCGTCCTAAGGACGCAGATACTATTGAATGTGGTGTCTCTAGCATAGCGGCTACTAACGGGGCCACTGGGCATGGGGGGGAGCCGTAACAGCAAACAGCACAGGCCCCCTAATGCTGCGGGCCCCGTGGCAGCCGCTATGGCTGCTACAGCGGTAGTTATGACGCCTCCTAGACAGTGGCTTCCTCTAGTAGCAGAATCCCCGGCAAAAATCTGGCAAGGGATTCCTCTCCTTGAGGAGCAATGACGGCAGCGGCAGCACCCGGCGGCCAAGTGGCCCCCTGAAGGAAAGTGGGCCCGGCACTTGCCCGGGTTCTCCGGGTGGTGATGTCGGCCATGCCAGGAGTAGAACCACAGGAACCAAGCAACAAATCCAAAGGGCGAGACAGGAGTGTTATCCAGGAACAAGGTTGAGGTCAATAACAGGGTCAGCTAGCATTAGGAGCAATAGCTCAACAAAGGATGTATCTTGATCTGCAGGCAAGGCATGGCAGGCTGACTCCCCTTTAAATAGGCCGCCAGGTTTGATGTCATCAGCAGGTGCCAATAGCCCCAAGAACCCGAAGTTGCCGACCTTGGTGAAAAGAAGTTGCGTCTGGATCCAGCAGGGCTGAAACTCAATGCTGGAGCCGAGTGAGGTGAGTAACAGATAGTCAAGGACAGGCATACATTCGAGCACAAGCAAACGCACCCAAATACAGCATTTACACAGTTACATCAGCAACATGGTCCCCGTTGACCAGTTGAGCACCAGGAGAGCTTCATTTAGATATAGAGTTGTCCTCACTGTACAATCCCTTTATTTCATTTATTTATAGGATATTGGGTTAATTTCTTACTATAATGTAACACTGAATTGTTTGTTATTTTTATCCAAACTTCTTATGTCTATGGCCAGTTTTAGCTATAATTTCTACTAAGCCTTAATCATAGCCTTTGAGCATTTTATAAAATGACTGACGCAGACAATGCTATTATAATTTAACTGATTTTCCTTAGCCACAATGTATCCTGGGAAGAATAAAAACATCTACTAATCTCAGGGATTTGTCTTGTCTGGTCAATTGAATCATATGTTATGTTAAAATCGGTTTTCTTTGATTTTGCCCTGTATGAAGATTAGATTAGGAAATTGCCATCAAACCCGGTTTCATTTATTTTCTGTGTCTGGGAAATCTTCATTTAGCTTCAGTCTCCTTGAAGTACGTGAATATAACAATTATTATTTATTTTAACATAATTCAAACTATAATAATTTGTTTTGTTTGACATAATGTTTGGGAAACTGATGTATATATTTATTTCTCTGTAATTAATATTTTTGTCTACCGACCAACCGATTTATTAATGTAAGACAGGGAACACATGAACAATAGTAAGTTTTAATGTGGTATATACAGTATAATTGTGGTATAACAGGGTTTTGGATTTAAAGGGAATGTGTTGCCAGAAAAACATGTTTTTGTTTTTTTTATTAAACATTTAGTGTGTGGGTGATTAAACATTGTTCAAATTTTTTTTATTTTTTTCACGAGTCAGGAAATATTATAAATTAATTCTAATTTATAATATTACCCATTTCTGGTCACTAGATGGCGCTCTTCCCAAAATTGCAGCATTGCAAAATTGGGTAAAAAGCCCTCGCTCTAGTGAGCTCTCAGCATCCCCCCCCCTCCTTTATCCTGGCTAGTGCCGGGATAAACGAGGGGTTTGAACGGTGTAACCTCCTACACTGTGTGTCGCCATTTTTTGAGCTAACACACAGTGTAGTAGGTTTACATACAGTAGTAAACACACACAAACACGAACATACATTGAAATCTCTTACCTGCTCCTGCCGCCGCGGCTCCCTCCGGCCCGTCCGCTCCGTCTGCTGCCGCTGGTCCAAGTGCACAAGTCCGGAAGCCGCGACCGGAAGTAGTAATATTACTGTCCGGCCGCGACTTCCGGTCCACAGGAAAATGGCGCCGGACGGCGCCAATTTCAAATTGGACTGTGTGGGAGCGGCGCATGCGCAGTTCCCACACAGACGCCGTACACACAAGTGAATGGGACGGGAGCCGTTCGCAGTCCCTATGGGACTGTGGCTGCCGTATTCCATGTCTGTATGTGTCGTTAATCGACACATACAGAAATGGAACAAAAAATGGCAGCCCCCATAGGGAAGAAAAAGTGTAAAAATAAGAAAAAGTAAAACACAAACACACAAATAAATATAAACGTTTTTAATAAAGCACTAACATCTTTAACATATAAAAAAATAATTTGTGATGACACTGTTCCTTTAAAGGGGTTCTCTGTCCTCTTGCTGTCACTGTATTGGTGGTCCTGTGGCAGGCGCATATATAATGTTATAATTAGTTTACATAGAGACAGACATGCACACTGCCTTCACCTTTTTTATGTCAGTTTTTCACAGATCCGTGTGTCAGTAACGCTATCCATGTGGTTTCCGTTTGTACTCCGTGTCCATTCCGATTTAAACGGACGATGTGCTTCCGTTTGACTTCCGTTTTTAAAGGTCCGTTAAAAAAGGTATTAAACTTCATTTGAACTTGTCACATGAAACACCCATAGGAATGTCATATGATCATTTTGGCGCGGTTTTCTGTAGCTTTCATAGCATAGAGAACAGTTTGAGATTCCTCTGCTTGGCTTGCTCTGGTTTCTTGTGACTTTTTGACTGAAAAGATGAGCTCCAAACCAGTTGATCGTGTCCTTTTAGCCTGGCTTCTTTTTCGGTGCTTTAGACAGCAATCTGCTATGCTGGAAGAAGAACCGAGGAGGAGGATGTATTGGGTCTATCCCATTGTCTCCCAACAGGCTTCTAAATGGCATTTCCATACCCTCTACCGTGACCTGCGGCAGCACCCAGAAAAATGTGTAAATTTCTGTCATATGTCAATCAGCACATTTGATTGTCTGCTGGAGGCCGTGCGTCCTGGAATCACTCTTCAGGACACATATATGAGGAGCTGTATTTCTCCTGAAGAACGACTGATCGTCACCTTAAGGCTGGATTCACACGAGCACATTACGTCCGTAATGGACGGAACGTATTTCGGCCGCAAGTCCCTGGCCGAACACACTGCAGGGAGCCGGGCTCCTAGCATCATAGTTATGTACGACGCTAGGAGTCCCTGCCTCGCTGCCGGACAACTGTCCCGTACTGTAATAATGTTTTCAGTACGGGACAGTAGTTCCATGGAGCTTTGCGCTCCACTGCCAATGGGCTCTTCGTTATGCAGACGCCACAATACCACTGCACGAAAGATGGGCCTTGGATCATTCGGTGGGTTTGCTGCCTAGAGCAGAACGATGATTGCTCCCTGTATTCGAAGACGACGATCTATATGAGGAGATTCCGTTGGTGGCGTCGACTCAGCTTCCAGGCTTCTCTAGTTGCGTAGCATCACTGTCAACTTCCTGGGCATCTTGCAGATTGTCAGTTGTTCTTTGAAATTTAAAAAAAACAAACATTTTAATTACATGAAAATAAACTTGTGTTGAAATTAGTACTTTTTGCATAATTAATAAGGGATACACTTTCCTCATAGTAGTAGGCCATCTACTGTACATCCTATTGGTGGGTGTTGCGACTACATGCACCCACGACTATCAGCTGTCATGAACATGGCATAGTGCTCGGAGCTACGGTTCTTTCGACAACATCGTTTAGAACCTGTTTGGATGGTCAATTTCTGACACACTTGTAGTGGTGGTTCACAGTATTCTTTTTTTTTTGCCACTATGTGTGAAAGTTTGACATTGCAAGCAGGTTAAAAAAATTAAGGGGAAGTAGGCCTCCTACAAGCGCAACGTCCTCCAAAACAGCAAATATGCATACGATCTTAAAACAAAATTATTAATAGGCCTGTAATACGTCATGACAAATAATATAGTATAAAATTAAAATCTTAATTTAAAATTGACTTGAAACAAATATACTTACGGACGAAGTTCCATTACGTGTTTGAGGAACATCAGCTGCTTCGTAAACATGTAGGATTTTTTCTTGGTTGGCGCCTGACGGCTTTTTGATATTTGGGACTGCTCGTGTCTGAATTGGTCCCGGTATCACGTTGGGTTCGAGGACCCACTGGGCTGTACCGCCTTGGCGGCATGGCAGCTGGCCAACAGGGCGCAGGTTAAAGTCTATAGTTCGTATAGGGTACCTGTGGCAGCTCGGACAGTAGCAAGGCAGGCTCGGCTGGGACTAGGCAGCAGGCAGGCGTCAGGCGTGGTGAAGCAGGACAGGCGTGGTATACAGCACAGCACGACTTCAGCTCAGCACGGCACTAGACCAGGATAGCACGGGATGCAGGAAACATGAGCAGGGAACACTGGGAACTGGGAGACACTAGGAGACCATTTGCATAAACAAACTTAGGGTATGACAACAACGCTTGGGCATGGGAGGAAGGCGCTGAGCCCTTCTTATAGTCCAGGGTGTTATGGGGTAATTAATCATGAAAGTCCGGTGCGTGCGCTGCCCCTTAAAGAGCGGGCACGAGCGCACCCTACGTGACCCGGCTGAGGTGAGCGGAAGTAAGCGCTGGCGTCTCCTGAGGAGGAGACTGGGGCCAATGCCCGCAGATCCATGGCTGCGGCCGTCAGGAGGTGAGTGAGCCTGACGGCCCGCGGCCATGGGCATAACAGTATCCCCCCTCTTACGCCCCCTCTTCTTGGGACCAGAGCGAGAAACTTCTTCAGAAGGGTAGGAGCATTGAGGTTCTCCTCTGGCTCCCAGGACCTCTCTTCAGGACCAAATCCCCTCCAATCCACCAAATAAAAAGTCTTTCCTCTTACTTTCTTGGTGTCCAAGATCTCCTTAACGTCGAAGGTGCTCAGAGTCTTGGTAAAGCGGTTCAGAACCACCTGTTTCAGGAGGGAGACATGGAAGGAGTTGGCAATCTTGAGGGTAGGAGGCAGCCGAAGCTTGTAGGCGACAGGGTTGATCTGCTGCAGGATCTCGAAGGGTCCGAGGAACCTGGGAGCAAACTTGCAAGATGGCACCCTCAGTCGGATATTCATGGAGGACAGCCAGACCTTCATGGGAGGGAGAAACTGAGGCGGTTCTCTTCTTCTTGTGTCCGCCTTCCGTTTCATGCGGTCGACCGCCAGCAGGATGGAGGATCGAGTCTGCTGCCAGATCTGCAAAAAGTCCTTAAAAGCAATGTCAGGAGCTGGTACCTCGGACGTATCAGGCACCGGGAGAGGAATTCGTGGGTGTTGGCCAAAGATAATAAAGAACGGTGTCTTCCTTGTGGACTCGCTGGTATGATTATTGTAAGAAAATTCAGCCCATGGGAGCAACTGCACCCAGTCATCATGCTGCTTGGAGATGAAATGGCGTAGGTAGTTCTCCAAGATCTGATTGATCCTCTCAACCTGACCATTGGACTGAGGATGGTAAGCTGAAGAAAAGTCCAACTTTACACCTAGGAGTCCGCAGAGGGCTCTCCAGAACTACGAGGTGAGCTGAACTCCCGATCAGACACAATATGCTGCGGCAAGCCGTGCAGGCGGAAGATGTGTTGAATGAAAAGCTTGGCCTGTTGAGGACCAGAAGAAAAACCGGTCAGCGGAACGAAGTGGGCCATCTTCGAAAATCGGTCCACCACCACCCAGACAGTACTGCATCCCGCAGAGAGAGGCAGGTCAGTGATGAAGTCCATAGCTATATGCTGCCAGGGAGCATCGGGCACAGGCAATGGCTGGAGCAGACCAGTAGGTCTGGAGAGAGCGACCTTGTTAGCCGCACACACTGAACAGGAAGATACGAAGTCCATAATGTCTATGGGCAGCGTGGACCACCAGAAATCACGGGCAATCAGATCTTGGGTCTTACGGGTACCCGCGTGACCTGCCAGTCTAGAGGAGTGTCACCAGCAGAGGATTCTCCCTCTGTCAGCCAGGCGCACAAAAGTCTTCCCTGGAGGAATGTCCCCAACTTGCAGGGGGTTGACAGAGACAATGCAAGACGGATCAATAATGTTCTGTGGAATCTCCATGGTGTCTTCTGTCTCGAAAGACCTGGACAAGGCATCGGCCCTCACATATTTGTCAGCCAGGCAATAATGGAGCTCAAACTGGAACCTGGTAAAAAAACAGCAACCACCTGGCCTGACGAGGATTCAGTCGTTGGGCCGTCTGGAGATAAGTGCGGTTTTTGTGGTCCGTAAAAATTAGGATAGGTTGAGCTGCGCCCTCTAGTAGATGTCTCCATTCCTCCAGAGCCAATTTGATGGCCAGTAACTCCCGATCCCTAATCGAGTAGTTGCGTTCTGCGGAAGAGAAGAGCTTAGAGAAATATCCACATACCATTGACTTGCCCTTGGAACCTCTCTGGAACAGGAGTGCGCCAGAACCGACAGAGGATGCATCCACCTCCAATGAGAACTGTAGCGAAACATATGGATGATGGAGGATAGAGGCTGATGTGAAGGCATTCTTCAGGCTAATGAATGCGGACTCTGCCTCAGGAGTCCACACCTTGGCGTTCATGCCCCTCTTGGTGAGGTTAGAGATGGGAGAAGTCAGTGAGGAGAAGTTTGGGATGAACTGTCTGTAAAAATTGGCGAATCCCAGAAAGCGCTGTATGGCCCTCAATCCTTGAGGGCGTAGCCATTCCAGGACGGACTTTACCTTTTCAGGATCCATTTAGAGGCCTCGATTCGAGACGATGTAGCGCAAGAAGGGTAGAGCATCTTTCTCAAACACGCACTTCTCCAACTTGGCGTACAGACGATTCTCCCTTAACCGCAGCAAAACTTGACATACATGTCTCTGATGAGTCATAGGATCTGGAGAAAAAATCAAGATGTCATCAAGATAGACCACAACACAAACAAAACGGAGGTCACAGAAGATGTCAATAACAAACTCCTGGAAGACCGCGGGAGCATTACACAGGCCGAAGGGCATTACTAGGTACTCATGGTGTCCGTCACGGGTGTTAAATGCAGTCTTCCATTCGTCACCCCGGCCAATCCGGATTAGGTTGTAAGCCCCACGCAGGTCTAGTTTGTAAAAAACCTTGGCACCACGTATACGATCAAACAGTTCTGAGATCAGTGACAATGGATACTTATTTTTCACCGTGATCTGGTTGAGACCCTGGTAGTCGATAGAGGAAGATTTCCGTATGAAGCCCCTCTCCAAGTTCTCTTTAACATAGGCGGACATGAACTGAGTCTCTGGGAAGGAGAGAGGATATACCCTACCACGGGGAAGGGATGCACCAGGAATCAGCTCAATAGGGCAGTCATACGCCCGGTGTGGGGGCAGCGTCTACGCCTCCCTCTTGCTGAAGACATACGAAAATGCAGAATAATGACCAGACAATCCTGCCAATGACTGAGGCAGAGGAGACTGAGCCGAACGAATCTGTCCCAGGCAACGCTTGTGACACTCGGGGCCCCACTGGAGAACCTCTCCAGAGTTCCAGTTCCGGACTGGGGCATGTAATCGGAGCCAAGGCAGGCCCAGCAGCACGGGGTTAACAGCCTTGGACAAGACAAAGAACGATAACAGCTCTGAGTGAAGAGCTCCCACTTGGAGCCTCAGCGGCTTGGTCACAGCAATAACTGGATCTGTCAGAGGTAGTCCATTCACAGATGCAACCGTCAACGGCCTCTCCAGAGGGGTAGTGGGTAATTGAAGAAGATCCATCAGGTCTCTACAAATGAAATTAGCAGCGGACCCAGAGTCCAGATATGCAGAGACCTGATGCGTTCTCTTGCCGGACACTATGGTCACTGGTATGGACAATTTAGTCGGAAGTCCCTTTTGATCTAAGGTTGTCTCTCCTAGCAACCCTAGGCTTTGGGACTTTTGGGGACACAGACGCACAAGATGGCCTCCGAGGCCGCAATATAGTTCCGAAGTGCGTCTGTTTTGTTTCTCCTGGGTGGATAGCTTATTCTGGTCTATCCTCTCAGGCTCCTTAGGAGGGTCGGCACCTGAGGACAGCTGAGGTTGTTGCAAGGGTGGGACTGGACTAGGAAGGCCTCCCTCCCGACGAGCCTCTTGGAGCCGTTCTCAGATCCTCATATCAATCCGGGTGGACAGAAGGATGAGGTCATCCAGGGTAGACAGTAGATCTCGAGCGGCAAGTTCGTCTTTAATTTTAGGAGACAGACCCTGACAGAATGTAGCCACCAGGGTCTCATTGTTCCACAACAGTTCTCCCGCCAGGGTGCGGAAGTGGATGGCGTACTCGCCCACGGAGGTGTCTCCTTGGCATAGGTTTAGCAAGGAAACCGCTGCAGATGAGACTCGTCCAGGCTCCTCAAACACCATGTGAAAAGTCGGGAGGAAGCCCTGGAAGTTACGGGTCTCTGGTCCTTGTCTTTCCCAGATAGGATTCGCCCACGCTAGAGCCTTGCCAGTAAGAGGAGAGATGATGAAAGCAACCCTTGTGCCATCAGACGAAATTTCCCTAGGATACAGGCTGAAGTGGATTTGGCACTGGTTCAAAAATCCACGACAGGTACTTGCGTCTCTATCATAGCGATCAGGAAGTGGAAAAGAAAAACGAGGATCCACACTGCCAGGAGGTGTAGTCTGAGGAACAGTACTGCCAGGAGGTGTAGTAGGAGAAACGGCAGCTCTTATATGGACAGGGACATGAGGGGCTCCCTCTAGAAGTGGAATCCTCGGCAAGAGCGCCGTTAACGCTCTGGCCTGGGATTCAGCTCCTAGATAGCAGCATAAGTACCCGGTGGGCCTCTCTAGGGGTAGTGGGCCCCGGCCCTTGCCTGAGTTAGCCAGGTGCTGGGGCCCTTACATAAGACTCAATTGTATCTGCGTCCTTTGGACGCGAATAAAATCAACAGCGCTGGCTAGGCAAGGGATTCATGGGTTCCCTTCCCTGCCATTCGGCGCATTTTTGTGATGCAGACAGCACAATGATGTCATCGCTAGGGTTGCACGATGCATAGAAATACTGATACTATTTTGATGCCGTGCACCCTGAAATGTTTAAATACCATTAATTCATGTATTTTTATACTAAGCTTGGCGGCCGCACAGCTCGGTATTGTAACACATGAATGTAGTCAGAGCGGGGCTGCAGCTGTGTAATACAGCCACTGCCCCGCTCCTGACAAGTGATGCGGCCGGTGCTGCACATATGCGCGCTGGCAGTGAAGACAGAGCACATGGCGGGTGCACCGCAAAACACGCCCGCGTTCCATCTTCAGTGCCGTCGCCACCGCTGATTAGTGCAGCGCCGGCCGCATCATGCTGACCATGCGCGCACACTTGTCAGGAGCGGGGCAATCGCTGTATTACACAGCCACAGCCGCACTCTAACGGCGGAGATCAGAGAAACAATCAAAGCTGATCGCAGCATTCAAGAGGAAAATTATAAGAGGAAATGCATCACAGGGAACATCTGTGACGCGATAGAGGGACATACCATATATTGGCAGACAGCCCAGGGTCCATTGAAGGACCCCAGGACTGTCTGACCATATTTCTTGTTGTTAGGGCATACTCAGGTATGTCTTAACAACTGCCTGTGTACTATCAGTACACAGGCTAATATGCTGGCATACAAATATATGCCAGTACATTAAAGTTTAAAAATAAAATTAAAAACAAAGTAATGTTAAATGAAAACATTTTTTTTTTTAAATACACACACATTTTTTTACAATAAACATTAAAATAAAAGTGAAAAAATAGAAAAAATTATTACAACAAGTTCGCTCACTGCGTTTCCACTGCGTTAATTCATAAAATTTATTGATTCCACGTCCAAATGTTGCAGGTGCTTGAAGATACTCCCAAAGAAATCCTGAGTCGACAGCAGGCATACAAGGCAATTGAAGTGGACAATGAATGGTGTATCCAGCACTCATTATAAAAAATTATGGTTTTATTTGGTCATTTTAAAACGGAAAGATTAAAACAAAAACCCCAGGACCATGCTTACGCATTTCAGACCGCTAGGCTCCTTAGTCATAGCTATAGCTACTTAGTCATGACTTAGGACACTAGCGGTCTGAAACGCGCAAGCGGGGTCCAGGCTTTTTTGTTTTAATCTTTCTGTTTTAAAATGACCGAATAAAACCATAATATTTTATACTGAGTGCTGGATACACCATTCATTGTCCACTTCAACTGCGTTAAAATAAAAGTCTCAATATATAAAATATACACATATTCAGTATCATCGTGGCCATAATAACCTGCACAACAAATTTATAGCGTCATCTATGATGTGTACGCTGTAAAAAAAATGTGGGGCACGAGGTGTTATGAATTTAGTACCTCCATGAGCCTCACATTAAAGAGACTATGTCACCACATTATAAGTGCCCTATCTCCTACATAAGGAGATGGGTGCTATAATGTAGGTGAAAGCAGTGCTTTTTATTTAGAAAAACAATCTATTTTTACCACGTTAGGAGCGATTTTAGTTTTATGCTAATTCGTTTCTTAATGCCCAAGTGGGCGTGTTTTTACTTTACACCAAGTGGGCGTTGTAACCAATGTAACCATTGTGACCAATCAGCGTCATGCACTTCTCTCCAAGTCAGCGCATAGTGACACTGCGTTGTTCGCTATGTGCTGTCTTATACTGACATATTAACGTTACTGAAGTGTTTAGACAGCGAGTAGACATTCCTTCCAGCGAGGACGGGATGTCTATTCACAATCCCTGCACTTCGTTAACGTTTGTTTGGTACTTACAGAAGAGCAAAGCGTGATCTCCCTGTAACCTGTCATTTACAGCTGTAAGTACCACAGAAACATTAACGAAGTGCAGGGATTGTTAAAAGACATCCTGTCCTGGCTGGAAGGAATGTCTATTCAATGTCTAAACACTTCAGTAACGTTAATATGTCAGTATAAGACAGCACATAGCGAACAACGCAGTGTCACTATGCGCTGTCTAAATGAATGGAGAGAAGTGCATGATGCGGATTGGTCACTGATTGGTCATCGTCATACACTCCTCTGCACAACGCCCACTTGGTCTAAAGTAAAAACACGCCCACTTGGGAATTAAGAAACTAATTCGCATAAAGCTAAAATCACTCCTAACGTGGTAAAAATAGATAGTTTTTCTAAATAAAAACCACTGCTGTCACCTAGGAGATAGGGCTGTCATGTAGGAGATAGGGCACTTATAATGTGGTGATAGAGTCTCTTTAACCCCTTAATGACCGGGCCATTTTGCACGTTAATGATGTTTTGTTTTTTCACGGTCGCATTCCAAGAGTGGTAACTTTTTTTTATTCCGTCGACATAGCCGTATAAGGGCTGTTTTTTTGCGGGACGAGTTGTATTTTGTAATTGTACCATTTTTAGATGCTTATAATATATTGATTAACTTTTATTAACTTTATTTTAGGAGAGAATTGAAAATAAGCAGCTATTCCAGCATTAATTTTCACGTTATAAATTGATGCAGTTTACCATGCAGCATAAATAACATGTTAACTTTATTCTATGGGTCGGCACGATTACGGGGATACCAAATATGTAAAGGTTTTAATATGTTTTCCTACGTTTGCACAATAAAAACCCTTTTTGAAAAAAATTACTCGTTTTTGCATCGCCGCATTCCAAGAGACGTGATTTTTTTATTTTTCCGTCAATGTGGCCGTATGTGGGCTTGATTTTTGCGGGCCAATGTGTCGTTTTCATTAGTACTATTTTGGGGTACATAGGACTTATAGATTAACTTTTATTTAATTTTTTATGGGGGGAATGGGAGAAAAGAGAGAATTTAGCCTTTGTTTTCTGAGTTTTTTCGGACGCCGCTCATCCGGCGGTTTAATTAATGTGTTAATTTTGTTGTTCAAGTCGTTACGATCGCAGGAATACCATATATGTGTATGTGTTATTTGTTTTGACACTTTTACTAAATAAAACCACTTTTTGGGCAAAAAAGAGTAGTTTTATTTGATTTTGACTGTAATTTTTTTTTTCCCACAAACTTTATTTAACTGATTTACATTTTTTTTTTTAGTCCCACCAGGGGACTTCACTATGCGATCTGCCGATAGCATATATAATGCTTTGGTATACTTAGTATACCAAAGCATTATTGCCTGTCAGTGTAAATCTGACAGGCAATCTGTTAGGCCATGCCTCCGGCATGGCCTAACAGGCATATTCTGAAGACAGACCTGGGGGTCTTTGATATGCCCCCGGCTGCCATGGAAACCCGACGGAGTCCCGCGATTTGTTTGCGGGGGCGCCGATGGGGTGAAAGAGGGAGGTCCCTCCCTCTGTCAAACACATTAGATGTCGCTGTCACTATTGACAGCGGCATTTAATGGGTTAAACTGCCGGAATCGGAGCGTGCTTCGATTCTGGCAGTTGCAGCAGGAGCCAGGCTGTGTATAACAGCCGTGCTCCTGCCGCTGATCGCGTGGGTACAGTGGCAGTACCCGCGCCATCACAGGACGGATATATCCGTCCTCCTGCGCGAACTAGCAGCTGCAGAGGACGGATATATCCGTCCTTCGGCATTAAGAGGTTAATAGTAATTAACCCCATCATATACATCACACATTCACCCAATGTTGTCCATTATGACTGAGAAACATGATAGGGTTAATCACTATTAACGTGAGGCACATGGAGGTTCAAAATTCATCACACCATGTGCATCACATCAGAAAATGGAAGGACTTTTTTTTATCATTGTTGGCAAAGTATTGTTTTGGTATTGAGAATCGCAATACTACACAAAGTATCGGTATCGAAGTCCAAATTCTGGTATTGTGACCCTAGTCATCGCGCCGCCTGCGTTGCTCCGATTGATGAGGCCTGGTCAGAAGAGACCAGGCCTGCATCGCAGGAGAAAAGGATGGCGCAGGAACGGGGACAGGTGAGTGTGGCGCTATTTCCAGGGGTGCAGTGTGGCACTATCTATGGGGGAGGGAGGTGTCACTATCTACAGGGGGCTGTGTAGCACTATCTTCATGGATGTGTGTGGCACTATCTACAGGGGCGTGTGTAGCACTATCTTCATGGATGTGTGTGGAACTATCTACAGGGGGGTGTGGCACTATCCACAGGGAGGATGTGGCACTATCTACAGGGGAGAGGTGGCACTATGTACATGGGGCTGTGAGGCACTATCTACAGGCTGTGTGGCACATATCTACAGGGGGCTTTGTGACACTATCTATAGGGGGCTTTGTGACACTGTCTACAGGGGGTGTGTGGCAGTATCTACAGGGGGCACTGTGAGTGGCACTTTCTACAGGGGGCAGTGTGTGTGTGTGTGTGTGTGTGTGTGTGTGTGTGTGTGTGTGCGTGTGGTGCTTTACCTTACAGTGTTTGACACAATTGTATTCAGGGGCACGGTGTATGGTACTATTATATTCAGGGGCACAGTGTGTAGTACTATGATATTCAGGGTCGCAGTGTATGGTACTATTATAATCAGGGGTGCACTGTATGGTACTATTATATTCAGGGGCACAGTGTACTATACTATTATATTTAAAGGAATAGTGTGTAGCACCACAATAATTTTTTCTTCATTTATGGGTGCGTAAATGTTGAAAAAGTGAGGAGATGAAGACATCTGAGTGCCAAATTCTGAAGAAATGGGCCATGGCCTGGAGAAATCGTCATGAGGTGTGGACCAGATGGAGAAATGAGAAAAAGAATGACTAGAATCTGAGAAAACGTCTCACGTGAGTCAATGGAGAATCTGTCACCTCTCCTGACGTCTCTTATAGTCCACAAAAAGTCTAATGCAGTCCAGGACTAATAAACAAATTAACGTTACCATTCCCCCTGTCAAAAGGATGTGTCCATACACAGTGTGATGCTGTCAGCGATGGTTGGAGACGGTCAGTTTGTAGGGATACAGCCCTTTGACAAGGGGAATCGCAAAACTTATTTTTCAATGCTAGCACACGGCGCGGCAGGGCGGCGGTGGTGGTGGAGGGGGTCCCAAGTTTGGGGAACAGCCCAGGGTCTATGGTCTACTCAATCCGCCAATGGCTATGAGCAGATGTAAGTTTTCCACAAAAATTTGGGGAATTTCTTCTCATTCCATATATGACTTAAACTACGTCTTCTGGGACACTACACACATTTTTCTTGTCATTTCATAAATTTGACGAGTGAGAATTTAGTGCATGTTCCATTGCAACTTTTGAAGTCGCATTTTACTCCAAAAACTTGCTTAAACACATTGATAAATGTGGGCCAAAGAGTTTTCTCATGTTTACGGGCAGCTTTACACTTTACACGCTTCAAACTTTGCTAATTTCCTGTGTTCAGTTTATATGAATATTAGGAATTGTTATCATCAGCCATACACACTAACAAGCAACATTGCCAGGCAGGCATCTAAAATGATCATGATGAACCTTTTACACAGGGTGATTATCATGTAAATCGTAATATTGAGTAAAAGTTCACAAGCATTGGCTAGTGTAAACATGTCCAGCGCTTGCATGATTGATCAACCAGTAAAAGTTGGTTTGTCGTTGATCAGATCTTTTAAGATGAGCTAAAAATGTGTGTTTTTTTGGCATTATATCACCTTGTGTAAACAGACATCTCGTAGTTATTAGCAGACGCGATCGGAGGTGTTGAATTGTGGGCCGGAAAAACAATATCAAAAGCGATCAAATTAATCAAAAACATATGATTATTGCTACATATAAACGCATGTTTTTACAATGTTTACAACTCGATAAATGATCAATCGACACTCGTTTTCACAAATTTATCTTCACGAGTAAAAGGACCATAATGGGCAGATAATAGTTACTTTTGGAGTCTATTATGTCTGTTCATGTCCTAAAAACTTTCCTACAGTTGAACAAACATTTCAAATGTGTTAGTTTCTACCAGTGTTTATGGGCATCTCAAAGTTGTCCATAGAAGAAGTGACCCGGCTGCCTGAGCTTTCAACTTTTTGTTGACAGTGGCACATGACAAAAAAAGAGAAGTTCAGACAGGTCTCCACTCCCTTGTCAGGAGACAACAGAAAATATGGTGCAGGTGTCTCGTTCATACCTTCCATCTGACCAACATGGTGTCTAAGTGGTTAAATGTCTGCTGGTAACCATGCCATCCATCTCGAGGGATATCGATAGAGAAGGTCTAAAACCAGGCAAGTGAATTGACAGAGAAAGGAGATTCAATCAGTTACTTGTCATAAATAATTGCAGATTAAATAACATGTCAGGACGTGGAGTGACTTAAATAGTACTTTGGCAACAACTGTGTAGTTCTACATCACTCACCTGTCTCACAAATATCAACAACTATGAGAGAATGCTACAGCAATAAGAAAATCTTTACATGACGCAATTATCCTCCAGGGAATAAAGGTGAACTGACTTGACTGATATACAGTATATATATATATATATATATATATATATATATATATATATATATATATATATATATATATATATACATATATATATATATATATATATATATATATATATATATATATATAGGGGTCACCCAGACAATTTTGTGTTTTCCATGAAAACTCAAACTTATATTTATCAAATGAGTTGCAAAATGACTAGAGAATATAGAGAATATAGTAAAGACATTGACAAGGTTAGAAATAATGATTTTTATTTTAAATAATAATTTTCTCCTTCAAACTTTGCTTTCGTCAAAGAATGCTCCATTTACAGCAATTACAGCATTGCAGACCTTTGGCATTCTAGCTGTTAATTTGCTGAGGTAATCGGGAGAAATTTCACCCCATGCTTCCAGAAGGCCCTCACACAAGTTGGATTGGCTTGATGGGCACTTCTTGCGTACCATACGGTCAAGCTGCTCCCACAACAGCTCTAAGGGGTTGAGATCTGGTGACTGCGGTGGCCACTCCATTACAGATAGAATACCAGCTGCCTGCTTCTTCCCTAAATAGTTCTTGCATAATTTGTTGGTGTGCTTTGGGTCATTGTCCTGTTGTTGGATGAAATTTGCTCCAATCAAGCGCTGTCCACAGGGTATGGCATGGCGTTGCAAAATGGAGTGATAGCCTTCCTTATTCAAAATCCCTTTTACCTTCTACAAATCTCGCACTTTACCAGCACCAAAGCAACCCCAGACCATCACATTACCTCCACCATGCTTGACAGATGGCATCAGGCACTCTTCCAGCATTTTTTCAGTTGTTCTGCGTCTCACAAATGTTCTTCTGTGTGATCCAAACACCTCAAACTTCGATTCGTCTGTCCATAACACTTTTTTCCAATCTTCCTCCGTCCAATGTCTGTGTGCTTTTACCCATATTAATCTTTTCCTTTTATTAGCCAGTCTCAGATATGGCTTTTTCTTTGCCACTCTGCCCTGAAGGCCAGCATCCCGGAGTCGCCTCTTCACTGTAAACGTTGACACTGGCGTTTTGCGGGTACTATTTAATGAAGCTGCCAGTTGAGGACCTGCGTCTATTTCTCAAACTAGAGACTCTAATATACTTGTCTTGTTGCTCAGTTGTGCAGCGGGGCCTGCCACTTCTCTTTCTACTCTGGTTAGAGCCTGTTTGTGCTGTCCTCTGAAGGGAATGGTACACACCGTTGTAGGAAATCTTCAGTTTCTTGGCAATTGGAATAGCCTTCATTTCTAAGAACAAGAATAGACTGTCGAATTTCACATGAAAGCTCTCTTTTTCTAGCCATTTTGAGAGTTTAATCGAACCCACAAATGTAATGCTCCAGATTCTCAACTAGCTCAAAGGAAGGTCCGTTTTATAGCTCCTCTAAACAGCAAAACTGTTTACAGCGGTGCTAACATAATTGCACAAGGGTTTTCAAGTGTTTTCTAATCATCCATTAGCCTTCTAACACAGTTAGCAAACACAATGTACCATTAGAACACTGGAGTGATGTTTGCTGGAAATGGGCCTCTATACACCTATGTAGATATTGCATTAAAAACCAGACGTTTGCAGCTAGAATAGTCATTTAGCACATTAACAATGTATAGAGTATTTCTGATTAATTTAATGTTATCTTCATTGAAAAAAACTGTGCTGTTCTTTCAAAAATAAGGACATTTCTAAGTGACCCTAAACTTTTGAACGGTAGTGTGTGTATATATATATATATATATATATATATATATACACACACACACACACACACACAGTATACGGACACTGGACCATCACACCTATACAAGCTTGTTGGACATCCCATTCTAAAACTATGAACGTTTATTTGGAGTTGGGCATCATTTTGAAGCTACAACACCCTCCACTCTTCTGGGAAGGCTTTCCACTAGATTTTGGAGTGTGTCTTTTTGAGATTGTGCCCATTCTGCCAAAAGAGCATTTTTAAGGTCAAGAACTGATGTTGGATGCTTTCCAACTCATCCCAAAGGTGGGGTTGATCAGGGCTCTGTGTAGCCAATCGAGTTTCTCCACACGAAACTCATCACACTATGTCTTCATGGACCTTGCTTTGTTTACTGGGACACAGTCATGCTAGAACAGAAAAGTGCCTTTGCTAAACTCTTCCCACAAAGTTGGAAGTAAACAAGTGTCTTTGTATGCTACAGTATTAACATTATCCTTTACTAGAAATACAGTGCCATTATCCAGATCATTATCCCTTCTCCACCAAATTTTACAGATGGCTCTATGCATTCCGGTAGGTTGCATTCTCCTGGCATCCGACAAACCCAGATTTATCCACCAGACCTGCAGATAGTGAAACATGTTTCAACCCTCCAGAGAACGTTTACACTGCTCTAGAGTCCAGTGGCAGCGTGCTTTACACCACTCCAGCTGACACTTGGCATCGTGCTTGGTAATCTTAGGATTGTGTGCAGCTGCTCTACCATGGAAGCCCATTTCATGAAGCTACCGACGCACAGTTCTTGTGCTAATGTCACTTTCAAATGCAGTTTGGAGCTCTATAGAGTGATGTAACAGAGGATAGTTTATTTTTACTCGCCACAAACTTCAGCGCTGATTTACATGGTCTAATGACTCATGGTTGAGTTGTTCTTACTCCTAGACCATTCCAGTTCACAACAATAGAATTTGAGCGGTCCAGATCTAGCAGATCAGAAATTTCAGAAACCGACTTGTGACAAAGGTGGCATCCTATGACAGTGCCACGGTTGAAGTCACTAAGCTCTTCAGTACATCCCATACTACTTTCAATGTTTATCTAGATTGCATGGCTGTGTGATTGACTTTATGCACCTATTTGCAGTGGGTTTTACTAAAAAAAAACTAAACTCAATAATTAGGAAGGATGTCCACATACTTTTGGCCATATACAGTTAGGTCCAGAATTGTTTGGACAGTGGCACAATCTTCATGATTTGGGCTCTACATGCCACATTGGATTTGAAATGAAACAACTGAGATGTAATTTAATTGTAGACTTTCAGGTTTAATTCAAGGGGTTGAACAAAAAAATATCCTGTGAAACGTTTAGGAATTGCAACCAGTTTTCTACACAGCCTCCTCATTTCAGGGGCTCAAAAGTAATTGGACAAATTAACAGTACCATAAATAAAATGTTTTGTTTTTTTAATACTTTGTAAAGAATCCTTTGCAGGCAATGACTGCCTGAAGTCTGGAACCCATGGACATCACCAAATGCTGGGTTTCCTCCTTTGTGATGCTTTGCCAGGTCTTTACTGCAGTTGTCTTCAGTTGTTGCTTGTTTGTGGGTCTTTCTGCCTTAAGTTTTGTCTTAAGCAAGTGAAATGCAGCTCAATCGGGTTGAGATCTGGTAATTGACTTGGCCATTGCAGAATATTCCACTTCTTTGCCTTAAAAAACTTGTGGGTTGCTTTCGCAGTATGTTTTGGGTTATTGTCCATCTGTACGGTGAAGCGATGTCCAATCAACCTTGCTGCATTTGGTTGAATCTGTGCAGAAAGTAAATCCTTGAACACTTCAGAATTCATCCGGCTGCTTCTGTCTTCAGTCACATCATCAATAAACACTAGTGACCCAGTGCCTTTGGCAGCCATGCATGCCCATGCCATCACACTGCCTCCACCATGTTTTACAGAGGATGTGGTTTGTTTTGGATCATGAGCCATTCCAAGCCTTCTCTATACTTTCTTCCTCCCATCATTCTGGCACAGGTTGATCTTAGTTTCATGCTGTTCCAGAACTGGGCGGCTTCTTTAGATGTTGTGTGGCAAAGTCTAATATGGCCTTTCTATTTTTGAGGCTGATAAATGGTTTGCACCCTGTGGTGAACCCTCTGTATTTGCTCTCATGAAGTCTTCTCTTTATGGTAGAATTAGATAATGATACACCTACTTCCAGGAGAGTGTTCTTCACTTGGGTAGATGTTGTGAAGGGGTTTTTCTTCACCATGGAAAGGATTCTGCGATCATCTACCACTGTTGTCTTTCGCGGACGTCCAGGCCTTTTGGAGTTCACGAGAACACGAGTGCGCTGGTTTTTTTTCTTTCAAGAATGTACCAAACTGTTGATTTGGCAACTCCTAACATTTTTGCTATCTCTCTGATGGAGTTCTTCATTTTTTTTAGCCTAACGGTCTGTTTCACTTGCATTGAGAGCTCCTTTGACCACATGTTGTGGGTTCACAGCAACAGCTTCCAAATGCAATTGCCACACCTGGAATCAACTCCAGACCTTTTACCTGCTTAATTGATGATGGATTAACGAGGGAATAGCCCATGCAGCCCATTAAATAGCTTTTGAGATAATTGTCCAATTACCTTTGGTCCCTTGAAAAAGAGGCACCTCATATTAAAGAGGCTCTGTCACCAGATTATAAGTGCCCTATCTCCTACATAATGTGAACGGCGATGTAATGTAGATAACAACAGTGTTTTTTATTTTGAAAAACGATCAATTTTGAGTAAGTTATGCACAATGTTAGATTTATGCAAATTACTTTCTTAGTAGACAACTGGGCATGTTTTTACTTTTTTACCAACTGGGCGTTGTGAAGAGAAGTGAAAGACACTGACCAATCAGCGTTATACACTTCTCTCAATTAATTTTTAGCAGTACTCGCAACACAGCGTGATCTCGAGGGATCACGCTGTACTGTCTGTCACGGAGCGGGTTAGTGGACCCACTAGGCCGTACCGCCGCAGCGGGGAGGCAGCTGGCCAAACAACAGGACACCCCAGAAATACAATGTCCTGCACAAGGGTACCTGAATAGTCCAGATGGTGGCCGCAGCTCTGGCACAGATGAGATGGGTGCAGCAGATGGCGCCAAACGTGGCGGATGACACAGGAGCCGCAAGTTGCGCCAGACGTGGCGGATTCCTCCGGACGTGGCAGATAACACAGGACGTGGCGGATTCCGCCAGACGTGGCAGATAACACAGGACGTGGCGGATTCCTCCGGACGTGACAGATGACACAGGACGTGGCGGATTCCTCCGGACGTGGCGGATTCCTCCAGACGTGGCAGATGACACAGGACGTGGCACGACTTGATACTAGGGCAAAGCACGGGAAACAGGAACGGGGAACAAGGTACGGGTAACAACAGGAACGGGAAACACTAAGGGACCATTTGCAAGACAGACTGGAAAACTAACAACGCTCAGGCATCGAACTAGGGGGCTGGACCCCTCTTATAGCCCAGGGTACTCACGGGTCAAAGGTCGTTCAAGATGTCCGGTGCTGCCCCTTTAAGAGCGGGGACGAGCGTGCGCGCGCACCCTGCGGGTTCCGGCGGAGGTGAGTGGATGCAAGCGCTGGCGTCTCCTGAGGAGGAGGCTGGGGCCAGCGCTTGCCGACTCGTGGCTGTGGCTATCAGCGGGAGGCTGGAGCTGACAGCCCACAGCCACGGACATTACAGTATCCCCCCTCTTACGCCCCCTCTTCTTGGGACCGGAGCGAGAGAGAAACTTCTTTAGAAGAGTAGGGGCATTGAGGTTCTCCTCTGGCTCCCAGGACCTCTCTTCGGGACCAAACCCCCTCCAATCCACTAAATAAAAGGTCTTTCTTCTCACTCTCTTGGTGTCCAAGATCTCCTTGACCTCAAAGATGTCCGAGGAGCCGCTGGGAGCAACCGCAGGGCTGGGAGTCTTGGAATAGCGGTTTAGGATCAGAGGCTTCAGGAGGGAGACGTGGAAGGAGTTGGGAATACTGAGGGTAGGAGGCAGCCGAAGCTTGTAGGCGACAGGATTGATCTGCTGCAGGACCTCGAATGGTCAAAGGAACCTGGGAGCGAACTTGTATGAGGGCACCTTCAAGCGAATGTTCCGAGAGGACAGCCAGACTTTAGTCCCCGGAAGATACTGAGGCGGCTCTCTTCTCTTAGTATCTGCCTTTTGCTTCATGCGATCTACTGCCAGCAAAATAGAGGACCGGGTCTGTTGCCAGATTTGCAGGAAGTCCCCATATGCAGAGTCAGCAGCGGGAACCTGAGATGAAGTCGATACAAGAAGAGGGACTCTGGGATGTTGACTGTACATGATGTGAAATGGAGTGGAAGTGGTGGACTCACTTGTGTGGTTGTTGTAAGAAAATTTGGCCCATGGTAGAAGCTGTACCCAGTTATCGTGCTGTGAAGAGATGACGTGGCTAATTCTCCATGATCTGGTTGATCCTCTCAACTTGCCCATTGGACTGGGGGTGATAGGCAGAGGAAAAGTCCAATCTCACATCCAGGAGTTTACAGAGGGCTCTCCAGAACCTTGAGGTAAACTGAACCCCCCGGTCAGACACAATGTGAAGAGGCAAGCCATGCAAGCGGAAGATGTGCTGAATGAAGAGACTTGCCAGACGAGGAGCAGAAGGTAGGCCGGTCAGCGGGATAAAATGAGCCATCTTAGAGAACCGGTCCACCACCACCCAGACAGTGTTACATCCTGCTGAGGGGGGGAGGTCTGTGATGAAGTCCATCGCAATGTGCTGCCAGGGGGCATTGGGTACAGGCAGAGGTTGAAGCAGACCGGCAGGCTTGGAGTGAGTCACTTTGTTAGAGGCACACACCGTGCAAGAAGAGACAAAGTCCAGAACATCCTTAGGTAGCGTGGACCACCAAAAGTGACGAGCAATCAGGTCTCGGGTTTTACGAACACCGGCGTGCCCAGCAAGTTTAGAACTACCGTGTTTCCCCGATAGTAAGACACCCCCGATTGTAAGACGTATCGGGGGTTTCAGGGGGGTCGGCTAATATAAGCCGTACCCCGAAAGTAAGACATATGTCTTACTTTCGGGGAAACACGGGGTATTGCCGCCTCCTGCCCACTTCCGCGCCGCCCCCCTCTCCATACGTCACCCCCAGCACTTGTCAATGCCGCCTCCTCCTTAAAACCCGAGCCATAGACTTTTTACGGCTCGGGTTTTAACTTGCTGCCCGCGCGATCGGGCAGCTGAATGTCGGGTCTCCGGCTGTCAGTGACTGCCGGGGACCCGGAGGAGAAGATAGAAGCAGCTTTAGCTGCTTCTGTCTTCTCCGATGTGTTTTTACACAGCGTTCAATGAACGCTGTGTATAGGAATAGAGACAGCAGCAGCGGCGCTGTCTCTATTCCTCCCGATGATCATGTGACAGGTCACATGATCGCCGGGTCCCGTTAGTGGCAGGCTGCTGCTGTGTCTAACAAGACCCAGCACAGCCCTATTAGTGACAATCGTCACTATGAGAGGGCTGATTTCCCCTGTAACTGGGGCTGCTGTGCAGCTCCAGTTACAGGGGAAAAGATGGTGTAAAAGAAAGAAAAAAATATATATAAAGTTCCCCAAAGGTCTTTTTTGACCTTTGAGGGACAGACCATAGTAATAAAAAAATAATAAAGTAAAGTGCAAAAAATTCGACAATTTTTTTCTAATATAAGACATACCCCGAAAGTAAGACATAGTGGGGCTTTTGGGGATAAAAAGAAAGTAAGACACTGTCTTACTTTCGGGGAAACACGGTATGTCCCCAGAAGAGAATTCTTCTCCTGTCTGCCAACTGAACAAAAGTCCTCCCAGGAGGGATGTCTCTAACCTGCAGAGGATTAGCAGTGACAATGCAGGATGGGTCAATGATGGTCTGAAGGGACTCCACAGTGTCTTCCGTCTCAAACGATCTGGACAGGGGATCGGCCCTCACATTCTTGTCCGCGGGACGGTAGTGGAGCACAAACAGAAAACAGGTGAAGAACAGCGACCACCTGGCTTGACGAGGATTAAGTCTTTGAGCGGACTGAAGGTAAGTGAGGTTCTTGTGGTCGGTGAAGATCAGGATGGGGTGAGCAGCGCCCTCCAGAAGATGTCTCCACTTCTCCAGAGCCAATTTGATAGCCAGCAGCTCCCGATCTCCAATGGAGTAATTGCGCTCAGCAGAAGAAAACAGTCTAGAGTAGTAGCCACATACTACTGCCTTTCCTTTGGAGCTCCTCTGGAACAGAGGTGCACCTGCACCAACAGAGGAAGCGTCCACTTCCAGTGAGAACTGCCGAGATACGTCAGGATGATGGAGGGTCGAGGCTGAAGTGAACGCTTTCTTGAGGCTAATAAATGCGGACTCTGCCTCTGGAGTCCACACTTTGGCGTTCACACCCTTCTTGGTAAGGGTCGAGATGGGAGACGTCAGAGAAGATAAGTTAGGAATAAACTGCCGGTAGAAATTGGCGAATCCCAGGAACCGCTGTATAGCCCTTAAGCCTTGGGGACGTGGCCATTCCAGGACAGCCTTCACTTTCTCAGGATCCATCTTGAGGCCTTGATCCGAGATGATGTAGCCCAGGAAGGGCAGAGAACTCTTCTCAAAGACGCACTTCTCCAGCTTGGCGTATAAATGATTCTCCCTCAATTGTAGTAGAACCTGACGGACATGCCTCTGATGAGTCGTCTGATCTGGGGAGAAAATCAAAATATCATCGAGATAAACAACAACACAGATATAGAGTAGATCTCGGAAGATGTCGTTAACGAACTCCTGAAACACTGCGGGAGCGTTACACAGTCCGAAGGGCATCACCAGGTATTCGTAGTGCCCGTCCCGGGTGTTAAATGCCGTCTTCCATTCGTCACGCCGGCGAATCCGGACTAGATTGTAAGCCCCACGCAGGTCTAGCTTAGAAAAAATGTTGGCCCCTCGTATGCGATCAAATAGCTCAGAGATGAGTGGCAACGGGTATTTGTTCTTGACTGTGATCAGATTGAGGCCCCTGTAGTCAATGCAGGGACGAAGGGATCCATATTTCTTTTTAACGAAGAAGAATCCAGCCACGGCCGGGGAGGAAGATTTTCGTATAAAACCCCTCTCCAGATTCTCCTTGATATAGGCCGACATGGATAGAGACTCAGGCAAGGAGAGAGGATATACCCGTCCGCGGGGAAGAGAGGCATTAGGAACCAGTTCAATGGGGCAGTCATAGGTGCAATGTGGAGGCAGCGTCTCAGCCTCCTTTTTGCTGAAAACATCTGCATACTGAGCAAAATGGGGAGGCAGTCCCGACAGGCACTGAGGCAGAGAAGGCTTGACAGGATGGATCTGCAACAGACAACGACCATGGCACTTGGAGCCCCATTGGAGAACCTCTCCAGAATTCCAGGACTGGGGCATGTAGTCGAAGCCAAGGCAGGCCCAGCAGAACAGGATTGATGGCCTTGGGCAAAACAAGGAACGAAATAAATTCAGAATGAAGTACTCCAACCTGGAGCTTCAACGGCTTGGTTTTAGAGATAATGGGATCAGGCAGAGGCAGTCCATTAACTGAGGCAACAGCCAAAGATGTCTCCAGGGGAACTGTGGGCAGCTGAAGATGATCCACAAGCTCTTTCTGGATGAAATTTGCAGCCGAGCCAGAAGATAGGCAGAAACTTGATGCGTCCTGTCGCCGGATACCAGGGTCACAGGAATAGTCAATTTGGAAGCAAATCCTCTGTTAGATTCCATTCCACCTAGGGTTGTCTCTCCAACCAATCCTAGGCAATGGGGTCTCTCCGGCCTCTGGGGGCACAGACGCACAATATGGCCTCCATGGCCACAATACAAACAAAGTCCAGAAGTGCGTCTGCGTTGTTTCTCCTGGGTAGACAACTTAACATAATTACTCTGCATCGGGTCCTCTGGTGGGACGACTGAGGAGGATTGCGGGACAGCAGAATCCAGCCTGGGAAGTTCTCTCCCCCGGAGAACCTCTTGGGAATGTTCCCGGATCATCATGTCGACACGGGAGGCGAGTAGGATAAGATCGTCCAGGGTAGATGGCAGATCGCGAGCAGCCAGCTCGTCCTTGATCCCTGAAGACAGTCCCTGCCAGAATGTAGCCACTAAAGCCTCGTTGTTTCAGACCAATTCAGCAGCCAGGATACGGAACTGAATGGCATACTCGCCCACGGAGAGGTCTCCCTGGTGTAGGGTCAGCAAGGATGCAGCAGCCGAAGAAACTCTCCCAGGTTCCTCAAAGATCGAGCGGAAGGTCTGTAAGAAGCACTGCAAGTCCCGGGTCTCTGGTCCCAGTAGAAATATCTTTAAATGGTCAGAACATTCAACGTCCATTTAATAGCTATGGGACCTTTTACACCGGCCAATATGGGCCGTAAAAACGAGTACAATCAATGAGACAGCCCGTTGATTGGCGCTCGTTTGCTCCTTTCACAAGGTGCTATGATCAGTAATGTGTGGGGACAAGCAATTGTTAGGCTGGATTCACACGAGCATGTTCAGTCCGTAAAGGACGGAACGTATTTCGACTGCAAGTCCCGGACCCAACACACTGCAGGGAGCCGGGCTCCTAGCATCATAGTTATGTACGACGCTAGGAGTCCCTGCCTCTGCGTGGCACTACTGTCCCGTACTGAAAACATGATTACAGTACGGGATAGTTGTCTCGCAGCGAGGCAGGGACTCCTAGCATCGTGCATAACTATGATGCTAGGAGCCCGGCTCCCTGCACTGTGTTCGGTCCGGGACTTGCTCCAGAAATACGTTCCGTCCTTTACAGACCGAACATGCTCGTGTGAATCCAGCCTTAGGCCTCATTTACACGAACGTAATATACGCGCGTGCGACGCGCGTGCTTTGCACGCATGTCGTACGCACCTATATTAGTCAATGGGGCAGTTTAGACGATGCGTGATTTGCGCTCAGCGCGTGTGCGCAGAAAAAAACTCACAACATGTTCTATAATCGTGCGTTTTTCGCGCACTCACGCACCCATTGAAGTCAATGGGTGCGTGAAAACCACGCATGCCGCACGGAAGCACTTCCGTGCGAACTGCGTGATTCGCGCAAGAGCTGTCAAACTCCTGAATGTAAACAGAAAAGCACCACGTGCTTTTCTGTTTACAAACATCCAAACGGAGTGTCAAATTCGAGATGAGCGCACCGAACTTCACCGGGTTCGGCCAAACTCGTTTTGACCGAAACCGGTAAAAAATGTTCGGGTACGCGACGTCAGGAGACAGTCACTGTCCACGGTGCTGAAAGCGTTAAACTGGTTCAGCACCATGGACAGTGACTTCCGCTCCGAAAATCCATGAACCTGTAAAAAAAAAAAGACGTTCTGACTTACCGATAACTCCGGTCCGACCTCCCGGGATGACAGTTCAGTCAAAGAGACAGCTGCAGCCAATCACAGGCCAAGCACAGGCTGCAGCCAATCACAGGCCAAGCACAGGCTGCAGCCAATCACAGGCTGCAGCGGTCTCATGGACTGCGGCGTCATCCTGGGAGGTGGGGCCGGATGACAAGAGAGGGACGCGTCACCAAGGCAACGGCCGGGAGCCCGGACTGGGGGAAGCAGGAAGTTCTTGGTAAGTATGAAAGTCTTTTTTTATTCACAGGTTGGTGTATATTGTGTTCGGCATTCACTGTCGAGGGTGCTGAAAGAGTTACTGCCGATCAGTTAGCTCTTTCAGCACCTTGGACAGTGACGGGCGTCGACTAGCCTCATCTCTATGATGGCGGCTGCGCGAAAATCACGCAGCCGCGCATCATACACGGATGACACACGGAGCTGCCAAGTGCCTTTTGCGCGCGCAAAACGCAGCGTTTTTGCGCGCGCAAAACGCACACGCTCGTGTAAATGAGGCCTTAATATGATCGCTCGTCTCCATGAATTTCCATCATGTCGGAAGCACATCTCCCTGTTTACACAGGGAGATGTGCTGCGGACAACGATAATATTTTGTGCTGCATAAACTATACGATCAGCCGATAAATGAGCGTTTGCTCGTTCATCGGCTGATCGTTGCTCTGTTTACACCGGGCAATGATCGGGAACGAGCGTTCATATGAATGCTTGTTTGCCTGATCATTGGACTGTGTAAAAGGGCCTTATGACTTTAGACTATAAACGTCTTGGTCTGTCTTGTTTTCTGCTATGAAAAGTATTGAGGTTTGCAGGCTTTTCCAGGAAGAGTTTAAATGCGAAAAATAAATATCGAATCCACATCAGATAGGAAGTAACCCAGCAGTCTGTCCAGCTGATACCTAAAACAGACAAGTAAATGCAGGTCTCTTAGACACACAATATGGTCACTTTCAATCAATGTTGACATTTGCTCAGCTATGATAGTGATTCTTTATCTGTATTTATATCCTGACTGTACACAATAAGTGTTAGAGCAGCATTGTTACATACCAGCCTCACCCGCAGCCGCCATTGTGTATGGTAATAATGAGCACTTCATGCTGGAACCCGAGAATTGTTTACCATTGGGCTAAGATAACTACGTAGAGAAAAAATGTTAACGAAACAATGCCCCCTCACGAAACTTTACACCTATAAACATATCTATAGGTGTAGAGTCAAATGCATTATTCATTTACAAGATGGCATCTATTTAATCTTATATACAGTAATGTGAACAGAAATGTAGCCGCTGCCAGCGGTTTCCCACTATTATACAGTGAATGTCTTTAGGCTACGGGTGAGGTCTTCGTACGTGCGACTCAATGTATTCCTATGTAACCGACTATAATCGGCAGGCCACTGTTGAAATGAATGTTTTTACGTAAAGACAGTATTAAAAAAAAATGGCATTACGGATCTGCGTATTGGAACCATTTTTCCCACTAACGCATTTCTTTAGTGCTTCCAGGGGAAAGCTCTGTCCGTGATACAAAATCCGACAGGAAAAATATGCCGCAATACGGTACTGCCCGCTGTATTACAAATTGAAATTCACATAATTGTGTGCATGAGGCTTTACTGTGCGAATTTAAAGTGAATGTGGACCTTATAATAACATTTTTTTTAGGTACAAATTTCTGTGGTAATTAATTAACGTTATAGGGGATTTTTTTTCTGATACAGAGAAATCCTTCTTCCCTTCACACAGCCATAGTGGAATGATAAAACTCTGGCTGCCTGCAGCCACCACTAGGGGGAGCTTGTGGGGACTGAATCAGCGGTGCACAACTGATCACAGAAGGTTAAAGAGGCTCTGTCACCAGATTTTGCAACCCCTATCTGCTATTGCAGCAGATAGGCGCTGTAATGTAGATTACAGTAACGTTTTTATTTTTAAAAAACTAGCATTTTTGGCCAAGTTATGACCATTTTTGTAATTATCCAAATCAGGCTTGCAAAAATCCAAGTGGGTGTGTTTAAAAATAAAAGTCCAAGTGGGCGTGTATTATGTGCGTACATCGGGGCGTTTTTAATACTTTCACTAGCTGGGCGCTCTGATGAGAAGTAACATCCTCTTCTCTTCAGAACGCCCAGCTTGTGACAGTGCAGATCTGTGACGTCACTCACAGGTCCTGCATCGTGACGGCCACATCGGCAGCAGAGGCTACAGTTGATTCTGCAGCAGCATCAGCGTTTGCAGGTAAGATCGACTTACAGATAGGGGTTGCAAAATCTGGTGACAGAGCCTCTTTAAGGCTCCTGCACACGAACATATTACGGCTCTGTTTTGTATGGAAGTTATAAGACTGGATTCACACGAGCATGTTCGGTCCTTAAAGGACGTGACGTATTTCGGCCGCAAGTCCCGGACCGAACACACTGCAGGGAGCCGGGCTCCTATCATCATAGTTATGTATGACGCTAGGAGTCCCTGCCTCGCTGCCGGACAACTGTCCCGTATTGTAATCATGTTTTCAGTACGGGACAGTAGTTCCACGGAGAGGCAGGGACTCCTAGCGTCGTACATAACTATGATGCTAGGAGCCCGGCTCCCTGCAGTGTGTTCGGTCCGGGACTTGCGGCCGAAATACGTTCCGTCCTTTACGGACCAAACATGCTTGTGTGAATCCAGCCTAAGGCTTCCATAGAGGTGCGCGCTTCATCTACTGCGCCTCCAAAATGCCTCTGGCGTACACCATCGGATTCTGTATGTTCGACATGCACTGGGCTCCACAGTATGTATGAGCCCTTACGCCTAATGCACACGACCGAATCCATTGTCTATTTGTCAGAAAAAAAACTTCCGTACCGCATCCGTGTGTCATCAGTATTCACAGATCCGCAAAAAAAAAAAGGCCGGTTTGAATTGATGTCACTAGTTTGTCCCAAACCCAAATATGTCACATGATCTGCAAATACGCAGGTGAGTATCTGCACGTCTGTACTGGCATCTACAATGTTTTGGGGGGGGGGGTGTCTGGGGTATTTATTTAGGGGTCTGGAGTTCTATCTATATCCTTTGGATATGCCATCAATGTCTTTTGTCAAGATACCCCCATAAGTTTAGAAAATAGGAGATTATAGTCAATCACCTAGATGTAAACGTTTCAGAACTGGAGCTAGGGGGGATAAACCTCTGATCATGGGAGCATTTTCCGTCAGTAATCCAATACACACAGCCTGAAATGGCTGATAACAGGGATCACTAGAGTGCAATCAACTCCCCAGCAAATAGACATGAGTCAGGCTGTGTTTACTGCTCGGCAGTGCCCGGACTGCTCCCCAGCTTCTATTCGGCGTTTCTCCCGCCTCACCGCGCTATGACGAGTCCTTTTCTATCATTTCATTGACCTCCTGTAGGCGGCGCTGTGTTCAGTCTGTCGCTTTAAATCAGGCGTTGCGGCCGGCCCGGTGACGTTGCTGTGTAGGAGGGCAGTGCAGGTGCTGAGCTGTGCGGGTCTAGAGCAGGTGCGGCTTGATCACGGTTGATTAGTACACGGCTAGAGAACGGCGACTGCACATCAGCGGGACTGAGACGACGTACGGTGAGCCGGGCTATCTGAGGTAAGCCTCCATTATGTGCGGTAACTGGGTCATCACTGTGTATCTCGGGGACTGAAGCCGATACTCCGGGGCAAAGGTTGCTGACTTGTAGCTTTTCCTCCGTTCTTCTCGTACGTGTTCTGGCATTTGAAGTCTCCTATTCCCACCCAGCGTCCACTATATTGTGAACTTGGTTACATGACCCCCCTCCCCCGTATAGATTTTACCATTGTCACATTAAAGGTCACCAGTGTCTGCGTCTTGTGAAACCGCTGCTTGTGACCTGTGCTATATTTACAAATGAATATTACCATTTTCTGGAAACTTACAGATGTGTTTTTTTTTTTTTGTTTTTTTTTATGTTGCAAAGAGGCCTGTTATGTGGATATTAAATGTCCCATTGTTTCACGCATATTAAATGGCGGGGTAGGCACGTCATAGTGGCCAATATATGAGATTCTACGGGCACGTTGCGGAATATTTAGATAGATATCGGCTGACTGACCGGTGGGATAATTCTATACTGCGCTCCAGTTTGTACGAGCTCCGATACTGATGAATTATTCATCAATCCTGTATAAATGGCAGCGTAGCCGTCGTGTGGTGTCCGCCCTTCTAGCTATAAGGCTGTGTTCACATGTGGCAATTCCAGCCTGTCTTCAGATCTGGATTTCCTTATTCAATTACATAAGGAAATTTATTGTGTAGATGTTCACGATTATTGGACAGTGTTAACCCTTTGAGCGATTGCATGATCAGTGAGGAATTGCTAGCTTGTCGTTAATCGAGTCTTTTATGACGAGCTAAAAATTGAAAGTCGGTGCTAAATCTCATCTTGGGCATCTGCCAGTCATGAGGAAAGATGAGTAATTGAAGTTCTAAAAAATTCGCAATTTATAGTTCCATATAAATTCACGTCCTTCCAACATTATCGTTGATCAGCGCTCGTTTTTACAGATGTTTATTTTCATGTGTAAAAGGACCCTTAGGGTGTATTCACACGTGCAGGTTTTTTTTAATGCAGTTTTTAAAGCAAATTTCAGAAGTAAACTACAAATAGAAGTATTTGTCCTTTCGTTTCTCTCTTTATTGCTTAAACTGCATTAAAAAAAAAAGCTGAACCAAATGTGCACATGTGAATACAGCCCTAATGTTCTCCATATAGTGTAATAGCAGGTGGGATGTTGCCGGTAACCTGATAGTCTTCCTGCACCTGTATCCTTCTCTGTATCTGCTCTCACCAGACGCTGCGAGCCGTCCCCTGGTGTAGAGAACGTTTGGACGCTTCTTATTTGACTGATCTGATCGTATGTGTTCATGATCTGACTTATTTATTATTTACTGGGTATTTGTAGCAAAATTTAACTTTTATTTTGATACATACATTTTAGGTTCTCCTTGATTAAAAAAAAACATTACTTGTGTAAGGGCTTGTTCACATCAGCTTTCGGGTTTCGTTCATCGGTTCCTCTGATGGAGAAGTTGAACGGAACCCGAACACTACCCGAACGATCGCTTCTGTTTGCTTTACCATTGATTTCAATGGTAATGCTTCAGTTTCAGTATGTTCCGTTTGTTCACGAAAACAATAGTACTGTTAAAGGAAGGGTGTTGCGAAAAAATTTTTTTATATCAATTTGCTTTTACTTTTTTATAAACATTTTTTTTTATTTATTTGTGTGTTTGTGTTTTACTTTTATTTTTGCACTTTTTCTTGTCTATGGGGGATGGCATTTTTTTTTTTTTCATCTGTCGATTAACGACATACAGCCCCATAGAGAATGCAAACGGGAGCCGTTCCATTCACTATAGCGTACGCCGTCTGTGTGGGAACGGCGCATGCGCCGCTCCCACACATTCCAAATGGAAGGTCTTCGGCCGAGCGACGTCCGGCGCCATTTTCTTGTGGACCGGAAGCCGCGGCCGGACAGTAAGATTACTACTTCCGGTTGCGGCTTCCGGACTTGTGTTCTAATGCAAGCACTTGGAGCGGAGGGAGCAGACGGACCGGAGGGAGGGGGGGGGGCGGCGGCGGCAGGAGCAGGTAAGTTATTTCTGTGTGTGTACGTGTTTTACTGTGTGTTTACTACTGTATGTAAACCTACTACACTGTGTGTTAACCTACTACACTGTGTTAGCTCAAAAAATGGCAACACAGTGTAGGAGGTTTGAACGTTCAATCCCCTCCTTTCTCCCGGCACTAGCCAGGATGAAGGAGGGGGGATTCTGTGAGCTCACTAGAGCGAGTGAGTTTTGTCAAATTTTGCACCATAAAGCAATGTGGTTGCTTTACCACATGCCAATTCTGCAATTTTGGGAATTGCTCCATCTAGTGACCAGCACTGGGAAATGTTATAAATTAGAATCTAATTTTTAACATTTCCATGTGCTGGTCACTAGAGGGAACAATTCCCAAAATTGCAACGTGGTAAAGCCACCTCATTGCTTTATGCTGCAAAATTGGAGAAGACTCACTCGCTCTAGTGTGCTCAAACAGTCCCCCCTCCTTTATCCTGGCTAGTGCCAGGAGAAAGGAGGGGGTTGAATGTTCAAACCTCCTACACTGTGTGCCGCCATTTTTTGAGCGAATGCACAGTGTAGGAGGATTAGATACAGTGGTAATCACACAGTATAACACGAACATAATACACACATCACATACACAAACATAACTTGCCTGCCGCTGCTCCCTCGGCTCCTAGTCCTTGCTTCTAAACATATGGACGGAAGCCGCGACCGGAAGTAGTCATCTTACTGTCCGGCCGCGGCTTCCGGACCACATGAAAATGGCGCCGGATTTCGCTCTGCCGAAGACCTTCCTCTTGGACTGTGTGGGAGCGGCGCATGCGCCGTTCCCACACAGACGGCGTACACTATAGTGAATGCAACGGCTCCCGTTCGCATGCTCTATTGGGATGTATGTGCCGTATTTCATCTCTGTATGTGTCGTTAATCGACACATAGACATGAAAAAAAAATGGCAGCCCATAGAGAAGTAAAAGAGAGAAAAGTAAAACACAAACACAAATACAATTTATTTTAATAACCTACTAAAAGCAATAACATATAAAAAAAAAATAAAATTCGCGACACCTTCCCTTTAACAGCACTCAAAGTTTTCATGGGGTTGTCTGGATTGGACAACACGTTTTTGTTTTGCTAGGTCCCCTGACAACCGTATCAGGTTACTCATTTCTGGGATCCACCTGTGATCAGATATTATTTTCAGCGAAACCTGTTTCTGAATTCTACATAACTGCAGGAGAGAAGCTGTATTAGGACTAATGCACCTGACAGAGCCGAGTGCATGCAGCCTGTACAGTGGCACTCAGAGTCCCAATAACTACTTGCTACGGAGCCAAAGACACTGGGCCTCTGTATAATGGCATTGTATTACGGGAGCAACGCTTCTAGGGGAGAATAAGGGCCCTTTTACACCGGCCAAATATCAGGCAAACGAGCGTTCCTCACTGCCCGGTGTAAACAGGGCAATGATCAGCCGATAAACGAACAAACGCTAGCGGCTGATTGTATCGTTTTGGCAGCATAAAATGTTGTCGGCAGCACATCTCCCGGTGTAAACTAGGCGACTCGCTGCCGACATGATGGAAATATATGGGGACGAGCGATCAGTAACGAGTGCTCGTCCCCATACATAGCTCCTCGCCGTTAGGCCATTTAATAGGGACCGTAACACGATATTACAGCTGTTATGTGCAGGAGGCTTTGTATTGTGTCCCAGAAGGTAAGCTGCACTGGTTTATAGGGGAAGGGGTGCCAAAATTAATTGGGTTTATTGGTGGCAAGTTTGTTATGTCTATGGCCAGATTTAGGTCTCATTCAGGCGAAAGTGTATCTTGTCCATGTGACGGCCGTTAAAACAACGACCGTCATACGGACTCGAGTATTTCAGTGGGGCCGTTCACACAACTGTTGCTTTAACGGATCGTGCGAAGGGTCAGTGAAAAATAGGACATGTCCTATTTTACTGCATGTCACGCATCCCTCCATAGACTCTAGTCTGAGGGATTGGTGACAGTGCGTCCTGCGCGGGTGCACCGCGGACGTGTAAAGCTGCCGTTTTTCATGTCTCAGGTTGGCTACTTTCACTGCAGATTGAGTGTGGATTCTGCACGAAAATCAGCATCTATTTACAGAACAATACGTTTGGATAGGGTTTCAAAAACTCCAGCTGCGTGTAGCGGAAAAATCCATGTGTAATTACGGGCATGGGCCGGATTTTTAAATCTGCAGTTTGTCAAATCCGTTGCAGATCTTGACAGCGGATTTCATCCTTTGCATTGCATAGGGTAAGTTCACACGTAGCGTAAAGATGGGATTTTCCGCAACAGATTTTGTTGCGGAAAATCCGCAGCATGATACAGTAGCAGCAAAGTGGATGCAATTTGAACAAATCTCATCCACACACTGCGTAAATGCTGAGCGGAAAAGCAACTCCGAAATTCACCTGCGATGCATTTTATTTTTTTTAAATCCGCACCATGTCAATTGTATTTGCGTAATCGCTGCTTTTTTGTTTCGGGTTTTCCCCATTGAATTCAATGGGAGATAAAACCTACAACAAATAGCAGATGTGATGTTTGCGGCGGAAGCGCAGCTCAGAAAAAGAAAAATCTTATACTTGCCCAGAATTCTGTGCTTCTTAGTCCAGGCTGGCCTCCTGGGATGACGTTTCATCCCATGTGACCGCTGCAGCCAATCACATGGGATGAAACTTAATCCCAGGAGGCTGGCCTGCAGGGTGGCAGAGGGACGCATCGCCATGGTTACACAAGTATAAGTTGGTGCTTTTTTTTATGTGCAGTTTTCCGCAGTGGACATTCCGGCACCACGTTTTAGTGCGGCTTTACGGCCGGAATTCCCTGCGGCGCCAAGGGCAGATATGCTGTGTGCTTTTACGCAGCGTATCCGCCCTGTGAAAACATAGTGATAGGGTAAAATCCGCACCAAAATTCATGCCAAAATCTGCATATAACACATAAGGAGACCATCGTGGATTTTATGTAAAATACATGGTGATGAAAGTTCAGTGCGTGGACTCATCCTAAGTGTATATTCAGATGTTGCGGTTAAAAGCGCATTGAAAAGTCATCAGAAAACCGCATGCGTTTTTACCGTAATTGTTATGCTCATTTTGAAGCAATTGCGTTTTTAGCGGAAAACATAAAATCGCGGTAAAAAATATCCAAGTGCTTTTTGGATGCAGTTGTAACCGTCCCTCAAACGCAACGTCTGAATACACACTAGGCCTCATACAGTCTTTCCACACGTGACTGCATTTTCAATTTTGCAATATGCTCTGTCATGGCGTATTATGGACTTTACACCTCATTGAAGTCAATGGTATGTGTGTGAAATACATGACTCGCACATTTTATTGAATTAAGCACGTATTTCATTCTCCCTATAATTGGTCGGCTTCAGACTAGTGTCACACATGCCGTGTTTTTGAGCTAAAGTGGACACAAAAGAAAGTAAATGCCTCAGTCTTTTCTTTATACCTGTCCTTCCTTTTGGATCCACTTCTGGCTTTGACTTAAGAAACGAAGTAAAAAATTGCACCAAAAATGCATATGCAATCTTGCCCTTAAAGTGATCCTCCTGTCAATAGCTGGAGCATCCACGTGACTGATCAAAAGACAGCTCGTTGATTGGCGCTCGTTTGCTCCTTTGACAAGGAGTTAGTATGGGGACGAGCGGTCATTACTCCGATCACTTGCCCCCACACGTTTGTATAATGTTGGGGGATGTACTGCAGATAACGATAATATTTGGGCCATTTAAAACGATCTAATCTGCCGATGAACGAGTGTTTGCTCGTTCATCAGTTGATCGTTGCCCTATTTAAACAAAGTAATTATCGAGAACGAGCGATATGTCAACGCTCGTTTGCCCAATAATTGGCAGGTGTGAAAGGGCCCTAATCCCTAAAGTCTCACCTATATGGCCCCATCAAATGGTGCAAATCTACACCCCTTTGGGGCTGAGGTGGGCGCACTCACTCTGGGCAAAAGCTAAAAATCCAACTATTGCCCGGAGTTATCCAGGCAAACCAATTCAAACCTTTTGTGACTTTGTTTTGTTGGATTGTTTGCAGGTGGAGAGAAGGATATTAAATAGTGAAAATGTATATCCCTGTTCCCTTTTTATTTCCTGTAGTAAGAAGCACCTCCGTCACGTCCCAAAACACATTTCTAGATGCCTAGCTTCTCTTTGTGGGCCTTTTAGGATCCCTTAGACCCTGTTCACATGGTGTTTTTTGAAAATAATCTGTCTCAGAATTTCTTCAGGAATTTTGAGTCAGATTTTGAACTACCTGTGCTACTTTTTTTTTTTTTTTTTTCCCCTGCTACGGTTCTTGTAGGCATCTTGTCGTGTGCAGCCATTAAAGCTAATGCAAGGACCATGGGCAAAATTAACATTGCCATAAACGCTCAAACTAGCACAGAGGGTTTTTTCTGCCTCCCATTGATTTCAATGGGACATCGGAGGTGGAAAAGAGGCCACGGGGAAAAAAGCACCTCAATGGGAGGATTTCAATGGGAGGCAGATTTTGAGCGTTTTTTGGCGCTGATTCAGACACTGTTTCCATATTAAAATCTGCGCCAAAAAACTGAATAGGACATTAAATGGGGAAAAAAAGAAGGAAAATGTTGGCATTCATTCTGCAGCATGATACTTGAGTATTGCTTTCTAGAGGGGTTTATGTAAATTAATTTTGGTTTTTGGTTATGTACCTCTTGTAATGGTCCAGCATGGAGTTAACAATATATGTCTGTACACGGATGACCAATCATGCTGGAATGAGGGCAGCGATCCTACATAAAGCTGATTGTGGTCACCGGGTTGTGACAAGTTTGTCTGGTTTTTAACGCTGTAGGTAGTTTCACTTTTTTATGTATATTTTGTTCCTCTGCTTTTTGTCTACTTTGATGGCTCATTTTTAATTTCTTCATGTACTAATGTCATTTGTAGTTCTAACCAGAACATCTGCCTCTCGTCCATCTGTATGCTATAGAAAGTGATACTAGTATTACTCATGGTTTCCCGCAAGTTCCTTGGGGCAAGTTTGTTTTATGGGAGTTTGAGGGAGTGACCAAGGTTTAGCATTGATTAGATAAGTCTGAGTGATATCTAGATTTTATACCGTGACTATGTCCTACATTGTCTATCGATGTTATTGGTGTATATGTAATGCCTCTAAGGCTTCGTTCTCATATCAGTCAGGGCTCTATTCTGAGGTTCCGTCAGAATGGAGCCCTGACAGACGCAAACGGAAACCATAGGTTTCTGTTTCCATCACAATTGGTGCCAATTGTTTCCGTTTGTCTGAGTTGTGCAAGGGTTCCATCGTTTTGACGGCATGAATACCGTAGTTGGAAACCGTAGCTTAGCGCAGTCGTTTCAGTCCGCGCTCCATTCTGACGGTAATCTCAGGTGGAACGTTAGAATAGGATGACGGATATGTGAACGAAGATGTGGACATCCAGTTCTGTGTATACGTGTTATGTTTTTCTCTTTTGAAAACTAGATTGCATGACAAGTGGCTGCTGGCTTCACCCCCACTAATGCTGGCAGTCCGTTGTGCAAGACTCTCTTCCAGGCCTGTCTCGTAATCTATAAATAAATAACTTGCAAGACTTAGTCAGCAAAACATTTGTAACTTTTTTACTTGTGCTGCAAGATTAATATTATGCTTTTTTAACCCTAGGTTTCTGAACATGAACACTTCAGGGTTTAAAAGGGGCCAATGGGCCTCCCAGTCACTCAGAGTAACAGCGAGAGAGCTGTCTCTTGTAAAGCCGAAGAATGCTGCTATAATGGAACGATTCTCCAAGTAAGTTTTTGTTTTGTTTTTTTGTTATCGGATTGTTTAATTTTTATATATATATATATATATATTTATTTATTTTTTTTATTTTTTTTTGTGTGGAAAGCACAGCTGAGTCAATGCACCTCATTGTTATAATAAACGAATCAAATGTGGAAGTCCTACAGCTATTCTTCTGTACGCAGCTACAAAGTGGAGGCCTTCTATGGACTCACCCATGATCCTCCTATTGATTTTATTGACCTGCAGTGGCCTTTCTGAATTCACACATTCTGTTAGTTCTCATTGAATGGAGGGGCTGAGTTCCCATGAATAGTCATCTAGTCCAAAAAATGACTTCCGTTCTGTGCAGCTTACTGACATCGAAGTTCTCTATTGGGCTAGTCACTTTACCCTAGGCTGTCATTTCTGTACTACTTTGTATGCGGAGTCTGAGTAACATTCCCTTTTCCGTCCTGCAACCTTCTTTTTGACGTTTTTCATGTGACAGCTGAGTCATTGTCCTGAATGAATGAGGCATTTACGGTGATTGCATTAATAATTGAATATCTATTTATTTGGAAAGCTAAACAAAGATGAGCTGCCGACATGATGCAAATCCATGGGGATGAGTGATCGTAGTAACGATCGCTCGTCCCCATACATAAGCGATCGTTGCTCCCTGTGAAATGAGCAATTGAGTGTCGATCAATGTGCTGTCGTTAACCAGCGTTCGTTTTCACGGCCCATATTCAACGACGTAAAAGGACCTTAAGTGGCAAGCAATATTTCTCCCTTCACAGCTAGCAATTTGACCTGGTTATGTAATAAGACATCAGATAACGTGTAATTGCATTATTAGACCGGTTTGCCTATTAGAATTCTGTAAAAACGATGTGACTGCCATTTTTGGCAGTCATCCAGTGGAGCCGTGCTTGGGACTGTTGCCTTGCGTGACTAGGGTCCTGAGTTAGAATCTGACCAGGGGCATCATCTGAATAAATTTAGCATTTTATTACATTGGTTTTACTTTGAGTAGTCCACGTCTTCATGTCTTTACTGCTTTTGGCTCTAGTGTTCTGTGTGTGAGATGGGTAGTTCAGACTGCATTCAGATGTCCATAGTACACCATGTGTGTAAGCCATAGATTTAGTGCCTAGAATTGGTTTAGACCCAGTCGTGTGTAATCTTGAAAGTCTTTACCAAAGGTGTGTTTTTTGGTTTTTTCTTTTGGAAAGGCTTTTCTGATTTACAAGTGACAAATTCTGATCCTTTTCTTGTCACTAATCCTTGATCTAGAATTGAAGAAAGATTATAATCTGTACATAGAACTGCAGGTTATTTTTAAAGGTGTAGTGCACTTTTTTTTTTTTTTTTTGTTCTATTAATTTATAGAATAGGAAGTCATACAGAAAAAGGTATAGCTCACCGCTTAGCCCATAGAAATGCACCCACAGTATAACGGAATAGACTAAAGATGACGGCAGTCATGTGATCCACATCATGTGATCCACATCATGTGACCCACATCATGTGACCCATGGCATTCAGGTAACAATGTCCAGGATATCACGTGATTAATAGGTTGAGGAGCAGAAGTTCTAAAGTATTTCTACCTCCTGCAACATCTCGTCATGTCTGTCAGTGTCTGAGGTGCAGCCCTTACATTCTTCTCACGGTTCCCAGTAAAGCAGTTGTTTATCATTATTCCACCATTAGGCTGGGTTCACACGACCTATTTTCAGGCGTAAACGAGGCGTATTCTGCCTCAATTTACGCCTGAAAATACGGCTACAATACGTCGGCCAACATCTGCCCATTAATTTGAATGGGTTTGCCGACGTACTGTGCCGACGACTTGTCATTTACGCGTAAAATGACTGCCTCGGCAAAGAAGTGCAGGACACTTCTTTGCAACGTAATTTGAGTCGTCGTTCATTGAAGTCAATGAAGAGCAGCTCAAGATTACGGGCGTCAAAGACGCCTCGCATAATGCGAGGAGGAGCATTTACGTCTGAAACGACGCAGCTGTTTACTCCTGAAAACAGTCCGTAATTTCAGACGTAAAAGCCAGTTATCGTGTGCACATACCCTAAGTCCTAATGTGTGTTATGGCTATACCATTCCACTGGCCGGGGCCTCATGGACTATAAGGGTATGTGCACACGATGAGTGGCTTTTACGTCTGAAAAGACACACTGGTTTCAGGAGAAAACAGCTACGTCATTTCAGACGTAAAAGCTCCTCCTCGCATTATGCGAGGAGTCATTGACTCTCGTAAATCTTGAGCTGTTCTTCATTGACTTCAATGAACGGCTCAAATTACGTTGCAAAGAAGTGTCCTGCATTTCTTTGCCGAGGCAGTCAATTTACGCGTCGTCGTTTGACAACTGTCAAATGACGACGCGTAATTGACAGGTCGTCTGCACAGTACGTCGGCAAACCCATTCAAATGAATGGGCAGATGTTTGCCGACGTATTGTAGCCCTATTTTCAGGCGTAAATCGAGGCATTATACGCCTCGTTTACGCCTGAAAATAGGTCGTGTGAACCCAGCCTAAGATGTATCTGTGCTGAATTTGTTATGTATATTAGAAAATGTATGACTTCCTATTCTAAAAATGCTTAAAAAAATACATAACCTCTTAAACTATTTCTGCATCATGAAATTCCGTGCACAGAAATGTGTTGTGTGCGATTCTGCTACCGATAAGGAAAGGTTGACTACTTGTTCTAGTTCGTGTAGACAGGTAACATCTTGTCTTTAACACTCCTAAGAAGATTAGTCAGGTTCTGCCTTAGAAATCATTTAACCCTTCCCTCCAGTTTGTAGGAAGCTGCACCAATTCCTATTTGTTGGAGGCTCTTTAAAGAGGCTCTGTCACCACATTATAAGTGCCATATCTCCTACATGATCTGATTGGCGCTGTAATGTAGATAACAGCAGTGGTTTTTATTTTGAAAAACGATAATTTTTGAGTAAGTTATGAGCAATTTTAGCTTTATGCTAATTCGTTTCTTAATAGACAACTGGGCGTGTTTTTACTTTTGACCAAGTGGGCGTTGTACAGAGGAGTGTATGACGCTGACCAATCAGTGACCAATCAGCATCATACACTTCTCATTGTTCCAGCCCAGCTTCTTTCACTGCATAATCATGCTGGGCTGGAACAATGAGAAGTGTAGGACACTGATTGGTCAGCCTCATACACTCCTCTGTACAACGCCCAGTTGGTCAAAAGTAAAAACACGCCCAGTTGTCTATTAAGAAACTAATTAGCATAAAGTTAAAATTGCTCATAACTTACTCAAAAATGTTCGTTTTTCAAAATAAAAACCACGGCTGTTATCTACATTACAGCACCGATCAGATTATGTAGGAGATAGGGCACTTATAATCTGGTGACAGAGCCTCTTTAATTTTACTGAAAGGCTAACGGAATTAGTTTAGAAACTAGAAAACTCATTGGTTGTTTGATAAATTGGAGCCACTGTTATTCCGATCTACAGTTTATAGCTGTCTGGTATGGCTGTGTCCACATGTCGCGTTAAATTTTATTTTTTTATTTTTCTACATGTTTGGTGGTAGAAAAATTTACTGTAAGCTTCTTTTTATTTATTTATATATTTATATTTATATATATATATATATATATATATAGTTGCGGTGTGAATATAGGAAAAAGCAATTTTAACATCTTTGTTTTAAATTCATCTTTTACACTACATAACGTTTTTAATTCTGCAGGTTGTTATAGTTGTGTAGATGCCTAATGTGTAAGTTACTTGTTTTTATATAATGTATGGGTAATAAAATCTATTTTATGCAATATAACGTTCAAAAAGGTGAAACAACCTGGGTCAGCGTTTTTTCAGATCCCAGCTGAACGCAAAAGGCTTCTGTAAGTACAGGAGCTGTAAGTTACAGCTCCTGTTAGAGTATGAGCTCTCCCAGGAGCGCTAATCAGCCTTTTCTACGGCAACGCCAAAAGATGTCGCTGTAGACTGGGGACGTGACCTGCCTTCAAGACAGTGGAAGGTGGTAAATTCTATACTAGTCGGAGGCCTCACTGTTGTGCTATTGCCAAGTACACAATGAGCTTCCATATTAAACGGTTTAGAAAACTCATTTTACGTTCACAGTAATGAAATTCCAATGTTGGGATAGACCAGGGGTCTCAAGCACGCGGGCCGCATGCGGCCCCTGGGGCTGTAATCTGCGGCCCGCGGGACACAGAGCCGCTAGTATCGGCTCTGCTCCGAGACTCTGGAATTCCCTGACATCGCTGTCCACATATGAACGGCGATGTCTGGTGCTTCCCCAGAGCCCCGAGCAGAGCGCTGGTGTCGACTCTCCTCCGGGACTCTGTGGAATTCCCTGACATCGCTGCCCATATATGGACAGTGTGTCAGGGTCTTCCCCAGAGCAGGTGTCCCAGTGATGTCAGCAGCACAGTTGGAGTCCCAGGAAGAGCCTACTAGCGCTCTGCCTGGGACTCCAGCTCTGGGCAAGCCCCTGACATCACTGGGGCAGCCTCTACAGAGGGCACTGGGGCAGCCTCTACAGAGGGCACTGGGGCAGCCTCTACAGAGGGCACTGGGGCAGCCTCTACAGAGGGCACTGGGGCAGCCTCTACAGAGGGCACTGGGGCAGCCTCTACAGAGGGCACTGGGGCAGCCTCTACAGAGGGCACTGGGGCAGCCTCTACAGAGGGCACTGGGGCAGCCTCTACAGAGGGCACTGGGGCAGCCTCTACAGAGGGCACTGGGGCAGCCTCTACAGAGGGCACTGGGGCAGCCTCTACAGAGGGCACTGGGGCAGCCTCTACAGAGGGCACTGGGGCAGCCTCTACAGAGGGCACTGGGGCAGCCTCTACAGAGGGCACTGGGGCAGCCTCTACAGAGGGCACTGGGGCAGCCTCTACAGAGGGCACTGGGGCAGCCTCTACAGAGGGCACTGGGGCAGCCTCTACAGAGGGCACTGGGGCAGCCTCTACAGAGGGCACTGGGGCAGCCTCTACAGAGGGCACTGGGGCAGCCTCTACAGAGGGCACTGGGGCAGCCTCTACAGAGGGCACTGGGGCAGCCTCTTACAAGTGGGTGTGAGACAGTATCTGAAGAGGACACTGTGGCCTTATCCACAGAGGGCGCTGTGGCCTTATCCACAGAGGGCGCTGTGGCCTTATCCACAGAGGGCGCTGTGGCCTTATCCACAGAGGGGCTGCCCAATCTTGACATGTGTGCTAACTGAGCCGCCGGACTGCAGTTAGCGACACTTAAGCTGGATTGTTGAAATAAGCACGTGGAGAAATATCTCAAATTTTAAACCTAGCGGTGTTATTATAGTAATGTAGTATTATTATAGTAGATCAAATAACTAATTGATTAACAATAATTTTGTATTGTATCAAATTTGAAAGTAATGCGGCCCATCGACTTCCCATTTTTTCTATATGCTGCCCACTTACCCGGCCGAGTTTGAGACCCCTGGGATAGACCATAAAGTGCTCCATGATTCGAGGTTGCTTGTACACTTCATATTTATTTTACCCCTTGTAATGTTTTACGTGACTAGGTAATACTAGTTTTTACCTCCCGTTACGATAGTTAATAATTCTGTGACATTCTCGCTGCAGCTACGTTAAAGGTTACTTATTACTTTCTTCATAATGTCCAGTGATGCCAGATTACCAAGTCTACCCTGGAGATGACATTGACCATATTGTATGAAAATGCAGAGCTTAGAAATAAGTAAAGAACGTGGCCATTATGTACCACCGGTCCCCACAGCTCTTAATGAGGTGTGGCATGCCTTCCAAGCATCCTAGATTCAGCTGGATACTAGTTATCCTTGTTTCCCACAACGTGTTTATGTCCAGGCAGAAATATAGTCTACCTCAGATTGCTTCTTCCGGGAAGACATTCTCCTATGCAGATCAGCAAGGAAGTAAGTGTGCAGGAGCCATCTTTGAACCTTCTTGTGGCAGACTATACCAAATTTTATAGGATACTTAAAACTCTGCTTGACGGTAAAATATTACAGAAAGACCTAGATAAGCTGGCAGCATGGCCAAAAAATATGGCAGATAAAATACTAATGCATATACATTATATAGAATAAAACTGGGGATAATGGAACAAAAGAAGGACCTGGGTATTCTGGTTACAAGTAAGCTAGCCATCATTACTCAATGTCAAAAAGCAGCTGCAAAAGCAAATGGGTTTTTAGGGTGTATAAGAAGAGATAAAAAAAAGTGATTCAAATTTAATATTACCCCTCTATAAATGCCTTGTAAGGCCACATCTTGAATATAGGGGTCAACTGTAAAATGGATATAGTAGAACTGGAGAGGGTTCAAAGGTAGGTGACTAGATTATTAAATGGGATGGAAGATCTCTAAGGGCCTGTTCACATCAGTGTTCGCGTTCCGTCGGAGGTATTAGTCGGGTGAACCCCTCAACGGAAAGCCAAATGGAAACATTTTAACGACGGAATCTATAGCGGAGTCGACTGCGCTTTCGCTTCCGTCGGTTAACCGGAAACCTGCTGGAATGGTGACGAAGGGAAACAATTAGCGATGTTTCCGTCACCATTGATATCAATGGTGACTGAAACGGAAGCTGTGGTTTCACTTTCTGTTGCGGTGTTCACCCGATGGAAACCTCCGACGGAACCCCGGAACGGAAAGCGAACGGTGATGTGAACAGGCCCTTACAACAAAACGCTGCGGAATTTCCATAGAGAGTTCATTTGCGGAAATTCCAGTGTTTACGCTATGTGGGAACCCGTCCTTAGAGGTGATCTTATTAACATGTAAATGTGTGGTCAATACAAAGAACTAGCACCTGATCGGTTTTTCCAAGGTCTTTATGAAGGAACAGGGACCTCCTTTACGTGTGAAAGAAAGACATTTCGGACATTAATATAGTAAATGGTTCTTTACAGTGAAGGCCCTTTTTTACACTGGACAATTATAAGGCAAACTAGGTAGGGTTCATGTGAGTTCTTGTTCCCGTCTCTGTGTAAACACTGCAACTATCAGCCGATGAACGAGCAAACGCTCATTCATCTGCTGATTGGCATCGTTTATGCTGCACTAAATACTATCGTTGTCAGCCGCACATTTCCCTGTGTAAACGGGGAGATGTGCTGCCGACATCATAGAAATATGAGGACGATAGATCGTGGTAAGGATCGCTCGTCCTCCTACATAACCAATCTTTGGTCCTTGTGAAAGGAGCAAACAAATGCCGATCAACAGGCCATGTAAGAGGACCTTTATTTAGAGAAGTTAAACTATAGGATGCCCTACCCCAAGAGGTAGTAATGGCAGATACTATGTCGGCATTTAAAAAAGGGATAGATTATTTACTGAGGAATGGCATTGAGGGTTATATCTAATCTAGCAATGAAAGACTTGTAATTGAGTGAGAAAGGTTAAACATTTTTTTTTTTTTTCTTTCCAACCTATGTAAGAGACAGGAGTGTGGAAAGAGAAGTGTCTGCTTCTTGGGGGCCCTTGTTGCACAGTGGGAATTTGCATGCTACCCCCACCATATTTACTCTTTTGGATTGGATATTGATCACTGGTGGACCAACATGCCCAATCCGTTTTCTTTTTGTTGTTGATACAGTTTGTGATCCTTTTGTGCCTCTTAAATTATCTTTTGATCAGCAAAAAAGGATGATTATTATTGTACCACATTTCGATCTCTGGACAATATTTGGGAAATCCGAAACCCTGGGACTTAGCTGGTGTTACCTGCATAGTAAAGGATAGAGGGGATGTCACGGTCCTCTAAAAGAAGGCGGGTAATTTCAACTGCGGCTTGGGATAGGGAAAAAAATGCATCAAACTGTATATCAAATAGTCGAATATACAACAACTTCACCAAAATGACTTATTTTATTAACTCTTGCACTTAAAATAGAACACCGAATTCTAGTAATAGATTTTATACTGTATATATTCCTTGTACATATGGCAGACCTGTTTATCCTCCCTGTCTTGGCTAAAGGACATATGAATAAATGATTACATAAATCTTAGACCGTCTGTAGTGTTTCTATAGGACAAAGACTGGTGAATGTGGATCTATGTACCGTTGAGTCACGTTTCTAACAAAATGTGACCTGCATCCTCTGAAATAGTGTACAAGGAACACGCCAACTCCTTTATCTGCTCTAAGTATTTCTAGTACGCACCTTACCTCCCTACACAAACTTTAAGGCGGGGTTCACACAGGGATTTCTGGTGGCTGAAAACATGTAGAAAATTCATGAATCCTGGCCTTGGTTTGCTGAAAAAAGTCTGTCGTACAAAGTGCCACAGATAACAATGGAATTTTTTGGGCAGATATTCTCATTGTCTGGACACAACCTGTTAAAAAAATTAAAAAATCTGCTGTGGTGGTTGTGGGATTACAGATTAATACAAATATTTCATAAACTTGTTTACGTGGGTCAATTTGTCTATGCGAATAACAGATTGTAGTCTGAATGACTCCCGCAAATATCAGACTCCTACAGCTGAAAGCCACTTGTTTACTGGACCGAACCACCGCTATATGACATGTCTGAGAGCACAACGTTTTTCTCAAGCTCTGGATCCAATGGATTATACTTGAGAACGATCCCTTCGCATCGTTTACAAAGGGATTATCACTATAAACTGTAAGGATTAATCAGAATATACTTGTATCCTGTAAATCCAGCCTTAACGTGAATGCCTTCCCTTTTTTAATTCAAAAAAGTTCAAAAGTCTGTTCTGATTTCTTAGTGTCTTTATAGAGGTCAGAGCTTTTTCTGGTACAGAACGCTAAATCTCCTGTATAGACATAGATTTGAAAGATACCATGCATACAGCGGTCAATAGAGATCCGAAAACTGCATACTTCTATATATTGAACTCAATGGGTGAGACAGCATGCAGTAAAGATCCCTTTACACCGGCCAATATGGGCCGTGAAAACAAGCGCTTGTCAATGAGACTGCTCTTTGATTGGCGCTCGTTTGCTCCTTTCACAAGTTACTACGATTTCTCATCCCCATGCGTTTGCATCATGTCGGCAGCAGATCTCCCTATTTACACAAGATCAGCTGCCAACAACCATAAAATGTATCGCTGTATAAAAGATGCGATCAGGCGATGAACGAGCGTTTCCCTGTTTATCGGATGACCGTTTCCCTGTTTACACAGCGCAATGATCGGCAACAAGTGTTCATATGAACACATTTGTCTGATTTTTATTGGCCCATGTAAAAGGGCCTTAAACTGTCGTGCTCCCTCAGGTGTCATCTCAGATGAACAGCATCTTAACTTCTTTAAATCCAATATGAAACCTCTTTGGTATGACCACCCAAATTGCAGTGAAAGTGGTCTTCTAGGGGAGTGGTCCTCTTTAAAGCAAAGGCCAATATACACAGAAAATTAATCGCAGAATAATCTGGTCTAGTTGTTGGTGGTTGGTTTTCTCAAAAAGGTGGTCTTCATTGTATGTCTATTGAGGGGACTTGGAGCTCCGTTGTCCTGATACGCTATAAAAATGTATTAAGAAATTAGCAAAGAATTTTAGATATAAAAAACATGATAAAAATGTGGAGAGTCACTTTAAAGATTAAATGTTCTATTTTAAATGAGGTTATTTTCAGGTATAGTCAATGTCTATATAATTGTTCTTCTTTTACAGATATCAGAAAGCCGCTGAAGAAGCCAGTCAGGATAAGAAGAGAACTGTAAGTAACATTTGGATCATGCGTACAGGATCTGTCATGGCGGAACGGATTCCCTTATACAGCTTGTGACTCAGAAGCTCCCGTCACTAATAACAAATCTGATTGACAGCTCTAGTCTCTTCACCCACCGTTTGTGAATTCCTGCTCCCAGTAATGGTGATGGCCTCTATTACCTTAAAGAGGCTCTGTCACCAGATTATCAAATCCCTATCTCCTATTGCATGTGATCGGCGCTGCAATGTAGATAACAGCAACGTTATTGTTTGTTTTTTTTTTTTAAACGATCATTTTTGGCTAAGTTATGAGCAATTTTATATTTATGCAAATGAGACTTTCTAATGGACAACTGGGCGTGTATTGTGTTTTTAGCAACTGGGCGTGTTTACGTCTTTCACTGCACAATCACACTGTGCTGTGGATCATGCTGGGCTGGAACAATGAGAAGTGTAGGACACTGATTGGTCAGCCTCATACACTCCTGTACAACGCCCAGTTGCTAAAAAGTAAAAACACGCCCAGTTGTCCATTGAGAATCTCATTAGCATAAAACTAAACTAGCTCATAACTTGCTCAAAAATGATCGTTTTTCAAAATAAAAACCACTTATCTACATTACAGCGCCAATCAGATTATGTAGGAGATAGGGCACTTATAATCTGGTGACAGAGCTTTGCTGCAGGTTATACTTTACATATGGGGTGAGCTGTATTTTCTGGAAAAGCAATAGCTCGAGTCACAAAGGGGGAAACGTGCATTAAGCAATTGTGCCGACCTGACAAATCCTCTTAAATATTTTACTCATTGGTCTCTGCTCCTCAGCAAATGTGGAAATTTAGCTGTTGAGGAATAAGTATTTTTCAATAAGTGTTTACATTTCTTACATTGGGTGAGGGCGTTGAGAGGTTCTTATGATAAAACAGTACTAGTTAAAGAAGACGATAAACCAAGTACAGAGCTGATATGAAGTACATGAAATTCTCCCGTCATCCATAGCGCAGGACTCCTAATGAATTTAGACTGATCTGGTTTGAGAAGTAACTTCCTTAATGTTGGAAGCTTTAGACAATAATGTGAATTAAACTGCCAAATGTATCTTGTAATCCTTTTAATATTGAATATCTGCAACTTTTCACATTTTTTTTTTCTTTCTTGCAAAAATAATCCACCATCTGTTCCTCTTTATACATCATAGTATGATTATACATTTACTTCTGAGCGGATATTCTGTGCTTCCATCTAATGTCATTTCCTCTGATTTTATTTTCATGGTTTGATAATACAAGTTTTATGTTAGTTTCCGTATTCTATTTTCCCTCCTTTTTTTATTTTATTTTTCCATTTAAAATTTTAACAGCTTTTAGCAAGTGAACTTGTTTAAAATATATTTACAGTGAAGGATGAGCAGCTTGTGATTTTCACCGACTATCAAGATTTGCTTATTAATAATGTGATTTGAAACTAGACAGAAAAAAAGTGGATTACCCACACAATCTCCATAGACCCTATCGCTGGCTTTTCATAAAGGCATTCACTGTGGAGGCACCATGTAACTAGATCCTTGCAGGGATATAATGCATGGTATAATAGGAGCTTGTCAAGCTATTTAGGATGGGATTGTCAATGGACTGCTGACTGTTTCCAATAAAAAAACAATACTTGCAGAATTTTTAATGCAGCCGTATTATATAGAGCTGCCATTGAGGATTAGGACTATCAGGATTAGGACTAGTTTAGGTGTCTGCAAAGTTGCTGTAAACTGTAAAATGAAGGAGAAAGGTGAACCAACTGTTAAGAGGATCTGTCACCGGTTTAATAATTCTCTATCTCCTAACTAATCTAATAGGCGCTGTGATTCTGATAACTAGTGTAATTTATTTTTTTTCTCAAACTTTTATTTGCAAAGTTATAAGCCTTTTTCTAAATATGCTAATGTGGCTCTAATAGCCAAACAGGAGGTGACTCTTTCTTTTCACTCTGAGCGGTGTAATGTTTTCTGTATGACACTGTCCAATCCGCATACAGCTTCTCCCCCTTCCCTGCCCAGCAATACAGCATGATCATATAGTACATAGCTTCCGTTCCCGACTGTGTATTCAACTGGTGACATCTCCAGTTGTGTCGCAGCTAGAACTGAGATACTGTCATGAAAGATTAGAATCTCCTCTTTCATATGACACCAGAACTGCTGTTGTAGGTGGTCCACAGCTTGAGATATGGCTGTTTTGATCCCCCCCCCCCCCTACCCTCCATACCGTGTGAAGCAGATTCATGCTGATATTACAGCAGCTGTGAGCTCCTTCTCAGGAGAATCACTGGTGTTGACACCCACTTATCTAGTATAGCCCCATTTGCATATTTAGAAAAAAGCCCAACTTTTAATCTTGGTGGGACACCATTTTTCCAGCGTTATCAGTGTGACAAGATTAGCTAGGAGATGGGGCATTAAAAAACTAGTGACAGATCCTCTTTAAAGGGGTGAGGCTTCGTTCACATCTGTGTCAGAGTCCCGTTGTGGCTTCCCGTCAGAGCGGGACCCTGATTGAAACACCGTCTGTCAAAACGACGGAGCCCTTGCACAACGTGGACAAACTGGAACCATTGGCACCGGATCTGTCACCATCGAAATCAATGGTGATGGAAACTGATCCCATGGTTTCCGTTTGTGTCAGTCAGGACTCCGTTCCGATGGAAAGCTCAATCGGAACGGAGTCCTGACGCAGTTGTGAACGAATCCTTATCTGGGGACCATAAATAACAAACAAAAAAAATATAACATTTGTGGAATTCGCATTACACATTGCTGATCTCACTTCAGCCTGCACAAAATCAAAATTAGTTTTTTGCGTTACTCCCCACACAAGTTCCATCAAGTTCCTACTTTCCCCTCCACTCAATCATGCATGCCCACCCTCCGCTCTGCACATTTCCTTATCTACAGCAGCCATCATTCCCAGCGCTGTGTGAGATGCGCTCTTACAATGCACATGCGCAGGGAAAACGAGACCGTACTGTGGAAGAAGGTGGCTGGCTTACTACTTCAACTTTTGCCCCAGTGCCAGTCCCCTTGCTGTCATGTGCTTCGATGTTGCGCCGACACACAGGGAGGAAGAAGTTTCTTGATCACTTGGGACTGTGTCGGCGCGTCATCAAAGCAGAAAGAAGTTCTGAACTTCCGGGACCATGTGACCGAATTTTCACTTGGAAAATCGGCGCACAACCAAACTACAGGCATATTTGTAAGTCTCCTAATTTTATGTTACTACATTGCCATAACATTTTCTGGCACTGGATAACCCCTTTTAAGTCCTGTCCGCAAACAACAAAAGTGTGATAATAGTGTTAAAACAAATGAAAGCCAAACATTCCTCCAAGTTTTACAAGCGGTTTGCCCCTATTAAAGTCAGTTGTGCATGTTGTATGGCCTGGCGCCACACAAGTACATTAACACCAAGTGTGAGCAAACTCCTAAATTCACATTCCTCATTTATCAGGGAATGACTGTACTGCCAGAAACCCCTTTTATTTATGCAGGATGAAATGGGGAGTTGCTGAAACACCATTTCTTTAATGTTGCTTATATAGCACCAACATTCGGCAGCACTGTACATAAATTGTGATCGCAATCCCTCACAATCTAAATTCCCTATCTCAAAGGCAGCACTACACTATAGGGCCAATTTCATAGGAAGCCATATAACCTGTATAATGTTTTTTACTAGCTGCCTGTACAATATAGAGCCTTGTTAACCCATCAGCACATTACAAGCATTGACAGACTGAAGGGTCAGTTGTATGGGGCCGTAAATGGTATTCCAAAGACTTGAGGCCTTACTGTACCCCCGTATACTTTTTTTATTTTGTTTGATTCCATACAGATTAAAAATTGTGGCATGTTCTGTCGGTTGCTGTACTATGGAGGTATTGTCCTCCTAGAGGGGAATATCTCCAACATACGGTGCTGCTTGGAGCACCTCATGGCAGCGCACGGAGTTCTTGCGACTGTAAAGGCCCTTTCACACTGACAAATTATCAGGCAAATGAGCGTTTGTAGAACGCTAGTTGCCGATAATTGCCCTGTGTAAAAGGGCAGTGATCAGCAGGTGAACGACCAAACTCTATCGTATCGTTTTAAAAGTAAATTTTTATCATTGGCAGCACATCTCCCTGTGTAAACGGGGAGACGCACTGCTGACATGATGTATGGTGACGAGCGATCGGAGTAATGAGCACTCATCCCCATACATAGCTCCTTGTGACAGGAGCAAAGGAGCGCCGATCAACGAGCTGTCTCGTTGATCGGCGCTCGTTGCAGCGGCCACAATGGGCTGGTGTAAGAGGACCTTAATACAGAGCCTCTGGGGACTTTGTGTGCTGCCCTACAGCCTCCTGCACAAGGCAACCAGGTAACTTGAATTTCCCTACAGTTCAACAGGTCATATGAAAACTGTAGCTGAAGGAGAAGTCTTATAACACTAAAATTATGCTTAGAGAAATAGCAATGTCTTTCTTTTTTAAAAACAACAAAAAATGTACATACATACATACATACATACATACATACATACATACCTCAAAATCAAATGAACACATCACTCCAACATACCTATATACTAGGCCATGTTCTTGTTACTAGAGGATGAATCAGTTCCCCAAATTGAATGTAGAAAAACCATAGAACAGAATAACGGCACCAGGACTTCAGAGTAGATGAAATAGGGTGGATTTATTCACCTTAGGTGAGCGACGTTTGTGTTCGTCACAGAACCTCTCTCTCAAGCTACTAAAAACTGCACACAGTGTCAAGTATAAATAGGCAGTACACACAATAATTATTCAAAGCCTAATATACATTCTGTAAAAAAACTGTTGTATAAATCTAAATTCCATCACAAATCAATCGACCAGTATTTAGAATGTACGGTTTACATAGTGAGTACATATATCCATCACATAATAAACGTGAACATATCTTAAGGGCTTGTTTACACGAACGTGATAGAAGTCTGTGCAACGCGCGTGATTTTCACTCGTGTCGTACGGACCTATATTGGTCTATGGGGCAGTGCAGACAGTCCGTGATTTTTGCGCAACGTGAGTCCGCTGCGTAAAACTCACGACATGTCCTATATATCTGCGTTGTTCGCGCATCACGCACCCATTGATGTCAATGGGTGCGTGAAAATCACATGCCACACAGAAGCACTTCCGTGGGACGAGCGTGATTCGCGCAACAGCTGTCAAACTAAATGTAAACAAAAGCACCACGTGCTTTTCTGTCTACAAACATCCAAACGGAGTGTCATAATGATGGCGGCTGCGCGAAAATCACACAGCCGCGCATCATACGGGGCACACGCTCTTGTGAATCCGGCCTAGAAGTGATAGTGGGTTAATGAGCAATTATGGCTAAATTGGAGCAGGGCAGAGGCCAATCAAATTCCGTACATAAATATGATTCTTATAAACAGGAACATTTTGTACATTACCCGTCCCACATGCATCCTGGGTTCAGCGTTCGCGTCTTTACTGCGCATGATCCAAGATGGCGTTCAAACTGGAAATCCGGTCAAATGGAACGCAAACATCAGGGAAATCGCTATTGCGCAAACGTAGAACTTGCGATCCGGCCGCTGTGCGCATTTGCGGACTACGGAACTGATGCAGGATGCATGTGGGACGGGTAATGCACAAAATGTTCCTTTTGTTCACGTTTATTATGTGATGGATATATGTACGCGCTATGTAAACAGTACATTCTAAATACTGGTCGTTTGATATGTGATGGAATTTGTTTATACAACAGTTTTTGTTTTTTTACATAATGTATATTAGGCTTTGAATAATTATTGTGTGTACTACCTATTTATACTTGACACCGGGTGCAGTTTTTAGTAGCTTGAGAGAGAGATTCTGTTTTGAACTGAAACGTTGATCATTTGAGGTGAATAAATCCACCCTATTTCATCTGCTCTGACGTCCTGGTGCCGGTACTTTGTTTTGTTATATGGATGGATGGATAGATATTTAATTGTAATTATTTTAAACTGTATGTTGTGATATCATGCTGGTTAGGGTCTTAATCGTGACCTCTGCCCATAAAGTTGTCAGTGGTAACATCAGAATGGCTGCAAATAACAGGGAACATAAGTGTTGAATTCTTGGTAGTTTCCCAGTCCAGTCTTTAATCATGAAGGTGGAAACCCCCAGCTAAGGACATGTCCGCTCCAGGAGCTTTATGTTTTATCTCTTCTGAGAAATGGAGATCTCATCAGAAAGTCAGCATTGCCCTAGAGCCGCTGAAAGCTAGATGAGGCCATTGTAGTGTACGTCTTCTCCACAGGGCTGCTCTATGATTAATCGCATGACATTATCACTTAGGCGTCTTGTACAGAGAGGTGACAGACATTCCGGCGGTGGTCAGTGGGGGGTAAGAGGACGGTGGTGAGCTGTAATCCCGTGGAGACTGATTGCTTTAGAAGTGACATTTTCTTATCTGATAACGTACGACCTGGGAGAATAATAAGATTTTCCCTTTATAGGAATGCTGACCTTTTAATCCTGTAAATAAGTTTTTTGTTTTTTTTATATTCTTGATTAAATCAAAGCTGTCATCTGTGAAGCACTAGACCAGTTTCTATTGAGCCAGATCTTTGGCGCTATCGTCTAGGTAGAGGCAGATTATTGCAGTATCACCTGGGCCAAGGTAGATGTGGATAATGGGATATATTCATGCAAAAATGACGCTAGACATGGCTGCCTTACTATGCAAACAAACTCATTCTGCCGTTTTTCTTTTATTTTTTATTAGAGAGCAAATCCTATGCTGTGTGCATTCATTGCACATCACAGCTGGGGGCGTCGGCACTAATACACATCTTGCCCAGGGGCATCATGTCTAAAACTACCTATGCACAATAGATATTAGACAGCCACTCCATTGCCAGCAATCGGCTCTGTGATCTGGGCTTCTATTGTATAAATTATGCCGCAATTCATTTGCGCATGGCAGTGGTGCACATCTGTCATTTGCCGGACGACTTTCCAAGTATGCCAATTACTTTATCTTATATCAACCCAAAAAAAAATCAAACGGAACAAATCGTCTTTTCTACAGATACCTGCGTTCGGTTTACGTTTTGTCACTTTTTTTTTTTTTTTTTTTGTGTCACAGTAGGCAGAAAATGGCCTGTTGGCCTTTTTCGGCATCTGAAATAGCTAGTGTCTGGCCAGCTTTACTTGTCCTGATTTGTGGTAGGGGTATCTTCTGTGAATAGGTAGCCCAGATATTGCTGGGCCAATACTGCAGCTATACTTTTGTTTCCAGAGCAGCCTGGTGGTCTTGCCATTAGGGTCTTTCACTGAGGAAGCAACAAAGATGGTGCTGCTTCTTTGGCATGTAATGAGGTGAGAGACTTAGGGTTACAATCCCGATATAGCTGCTAATCGCCTCTAATTCTATAAAGCCTGGCAGGCTGTCGCTGCAGCTACACTCGACTGGTAGCTCTTCCAGGCAAAGGCCGCAGTGATGCAGCGAAAACAGGTATACCGACTTGTGTAGTGCTTTTCTTGGGCATCAGTCTGCCCCCCATCTAAGTATGTTTATTCTTCTGTGCACTTCTTGACTTGCACATTGGTTTCTAGTGCACTACTCCGGGCAGTAATCTCTCGCCCACATTACAGCATCTCACTGCCATTCTCAGTATCTTCCCATTTACTGCTTTGATCATGCACCCCAAATTTTCTTCTGCATGTCTTGATTTCCACTGGCACAAATCCATATTTCTTCCTGGTTTTAGTTTTGACGTTGATTTGGTAACCTATATTTTTATTTGAAATGTTTTGCATTGTTTTTTTTTATTCTGTAGTAAATCTTTCTGTTGTCAGCATAAACCAAACTGGACAAGAGGACAAATGTAACTTCTTTGACTTTTCTGTCTCATCTCATGGCTTCTTCCTTGTTACAGGAGTTACTTTCTCATCATTATTTTCGTCTTGTTCTTCCCATCTGTTTGCCCATATAAGGACATCCTCCTCATTTTCCCCTTAAACTTCCTGCCCAAACTTTCCTCCGCCTCTTATCCCCCTGGGCTTTTTTTTTTTCTTTTTTACATGTGGCATAGACCAAATTTTTCTTAGCAGCTGTCTGGATGTGGATCTGCCGTCTGGCTTTTTTTTTTCTTTTCCTGACTTCGAGAACCACTTCCTTACTCATCCACTTTATGTTCTCTCTAGAACACAGAAACTCTTCCGTCCTCTTTTAATCGAGGGTCCCTGAGCGTGTTGAGGAAGAAGTGGGAGAAACCTGGTCCTGTTGCTCGGACAGAAATTAAGCATACTAGCAGCTTTGCCATAAGGCAGAGGGGGAGCAGTCCTAAGACTGAAACAGTCCCTCCGGTCTATTCTGAGGTCGAAACCACCACGATCCGCTCTCCAGTGAAGGAACAAAGCCGCTTCCGCTATCCCAGTGCCTCAGAAGTTCACTCTTCCTTCACTGAGGTTGAAAACATGGAACATGATTTGGAGACTGCAAAGTTGGACACCCCTGAGCCTTCTCCGAAGATTGAGAAGTTTAATGTCCCTTTAAACAGCCTGAAGATGATGTTTGAGAAAGGTGAAGCTGCTAACCATAAGGTAAGACTTGAGCGTAATGTTAGAGGAAATCCCTCAGTGCTTTTAATGTAATTCCCCATATGTGCATTATTGCTAAGCAGTTGCTGTTGTAGCAGATGGGACAGCGGACACTCCAGTGTCATGTTCAGCAGCAGATCTGAACATTCAACACTTGTTTGTAGTTGCCAAACTTTTCTGTGAGCTCATACAGCTGTCCAAGGAAAACATGGAGGTTTTACTACTAAATCTCAATCTTCATATCAACACATCACCATGTCAATAGCCATTTTACTGTTCTGCGTTTGTTTTTGTTTTTTTTCTGTTGGACTATAACCGCCAGCAGAATTCCTGCAGTATTTGTTGCATTAGAACAGAAACGATTGCAAGTTATTAATCCCCTGCCCTTCCCCCATCTCTTTCTTTGGTTTCTGTAACTACTCCAAGGCGATTACTCTTACTGTGTAACATCCATGTCTGCGGTAACTTCCACCTGATGGAAAAACAGACATGTCAGCACTTTTGCAATGAATCATCTGCGTGAGCCACCGGCGATCAGGAAGCCGCTTGATTGTGAACTTTCCTTTCCTGTGTTTTTAAAGCACATTGGATGGGAGAGTGTATTTTTGTGTATGTGATTTAATATAGATATACATATAAACTTTTTTGTTTGCATAGTTTTGTTTCCTCCTTCAAAGTGGATATCGTCCAGGAGTAGCGGCCACAGTCTGCTTGCTAGAACACAGATCAGTACATTAGATGGGAAATCGCACACTATTTAATTTGGACTGTAACCTGGGGAAAGGCCAGAAGCCCAAACACCCAGAATGCCAGTTTTACACGGACCTATTAGCAGTTGGCAGTCAGTAAATGAATGATAGCGGTGTAAGATGGCTATAATATGGTCGTATAATGCATTTGACTAGGTTTTTAGTCTATACGTTGAGTCCTACTTCTATCATAAAGGACATATACCTCTATTATATTCTGTAATGTTAAAAAATGTTTCTGGGAAAGCTGGGATAAAAATGATCTGCAAGTACAGATCTCACAGGAGTGGTCATCCAGCTTTCCTAGACTCCTGAGCAGTAATTCTGTGCATATAATGCAGGCCTTACTCCCACATTGATCATTGGATAATTTTGTTATTGAAGAATGTAGGGAATTTGGTTTGACAGCTCCTGTGGTAGATAAAGAGGGCGACACCAAGCTTTCCCAGGGAGAGATGTTGTATATAGTTTTTATCTAGACTGAAAATGGCAACTCGAGGTATTATATTTACTTGTGGCCTTGTTTTGGTGGAAATGTTCATGCCATGGAAAATTAAAACCCTTCTCCATGTGCAGTTGAATACAATGTGTTTTCAGAAATCCGTCCTGGGGAGAGGCCGGCCGGCTGCAGTGTTCTAGAATAGGATTACTGACAGGAAATCCTGAAGAAAACACCTCCATGATCCCCCACCTTATCTCCTATCTCCAGCCTGCAGAAACATTGTCCTACGTGTGTGCACATGTGGGGATGACGTAGTAGTCATTTCGTATGTTCTCCCCAGGTTTGCGTCCTCCGACTTCTCAGGAGTGTGGGAGGAAACCAAAGACAAACTGTCGCCACTTACATCCCATGTCCCCATCTCAATCTCTGTACAGGACTGTGGAATATGTCGCCACTATACGAGCCACCAAAAATAGCAGTAGTATTGTCTCTAGACCTTAGGTAACATTTACAAGAAGATTGGTGAAAATGAAAGATTGGTACAGGAGCCAGTTAAGTAAGTGATTAACCAGATGTGGAGTGGTTCATAGGTTAACCGGGCATAGCCCATTCCCAGCATGCCTGCCTTCAGATAAGATTCCTTGCATAGATAATTGCCCGGGTGTGTCTCCCTCTGCCTGGCAGGAAATGTAATCCATTGACTTGTTATGTGTGCAGGCTTTTGTCCAGCACTCGTCTATGCCCTCCTTGTGGCCTTTTCTTCCTATCCCCATTCTCTATCTTGGGCTCTGGTTACAGTGCCTAGAGCTGCTATATATGAGGTCATAGACTGTAAATCCCCCCTCCCCCACCCTGGGTTTAACAGCAGGCATCTGAGCAGCGCTGGAGATGCTTAACACTTTGTGATCTGCAACACTGGGTCATTGTTTCTCCATAGCTCAATTATACAATTGTAAAGTGTGAAAAGAACAGTATAATGGTGCCATGTCTGAGATGAGTGGCTGCTGACTGGGAGAGAAAAGTTAAACTATAATTGGTCTAGTTTTGCATTTCCAAGAGGTTTTCACGTAGTCCAATCATATGTCAGACGTCATGAATGGCTGACTGGTTGGGGTTCAGGAGTTAAATCCCTAATAGTTTTGGTTAGTCTGCAGTCCCACCTGGGGTCACAACTTGTTTGGACATAAAGTTGACAGTATACCTTGGCTTCTATGGGGCAGACATATGCCAAAAGCTTTTCCTTTCAGCATATGTATGGCCAAGTGTGGTGGGAACTGAAGGTCACACAGGGAGATGTGCTGCCTATAAGCTTTCATTATCATGGCTGCATTAAAGATCAGATCAGCCAACGAACGAGTGTTTGCTAGTTCATCAGCCCTGTTTACACAAGCCAATGATCTCGAACACGCGTTTATATGAGCACTCGTTCGCCCTATTGTCAGCCTTTTAAAAGGGCCTTTACACCTCCGGTCTGGTATTGTGAAAAGCATTGCCCACACCTTTTATTACAAGTCTTCGTTCTTGCAAAATGGTAAAAATCCACTTTAATGTCTCCACATGCCATATTCGTAAAGGCGTTAAAGTTGATTTTTTGCTATTTTGTAAGAACCAAGACATGTGAAAAGCATTGCCCACATACCTTTTATTACAATACCAGACCAGTGATGTAAGAGGCTGGGGGGGTGACGGACTCCCTTGTAACTATGGGAAAATCCCTGTAATATTATACTTCAGTATGGCTAAGCGGAGACTGTCTCTTGTCCTACAAGGCTAGACACAAGCTGACTGGTCAATAAAAATTTTTAGAATTTTAATAATACATTTTAGCATCGGATATGTTGGGCTCCCCTTGTATTGTTGGGAAAGCTTTGTTGGATTTCTGACCACTGTGAAACTGCTAGATACTGTAGCACCGGACTAAAGAAATATCAGATGTCCTGAAGCCAAAGCCTAAACCCACCCACTCCCCAAAATATATATAATTTTGGATGGCTTTGGGGTGAAGTCGGCCTTCATATCCTGCTGACAACTGTTCTACTACTAGAATTACTAGTTTTTTGGTTTTTTTTTAAATCTAGATGGGAATCATATATATATATACTATAGAAATATTATATAGATCGAATTCTGTCTGCTGAAACAACCATACATTTTTGCAAATTCTCAAATTGCTACAGGAATGTCATGGTATTCATAATCCACATTTATACTAGATCCAGGTTTAGTCCGGAATGCACTTGCATTCAGTGGAATGTAGGAATCCCTATATAAATACAGTTCACTATTTATTTTGCGCTCCTCCCGAGTCACAGCCTGTTTTATAGCCCAGTGTCTGGTGTAAATTCTGGGAGGGCATTCAGCTAACAAGGCATGCTAGAAGATTTCAGCTCTGAAGCATGCAGAATTGAGCGTACAGCTCTGGACCATTATACGGTTTGTAAAAGGGGGTTTTACACAGGTCGATTATCGGGCAGATGAGCGTTCATAGAACGCTTGTTGCCGATAACTGCCCTGTGTAAAAAGGGCAGCAATCGTCAAACTATCAAATGCTCGATCTGCTGGTCGTATAGTTTAAAAAAAGTTAAATTATAGTTGCCGGCAGCACATCTGCCTGTGGAAGCAGGGAGACTCACTGCTGATATGATGGATGGGGACGAGCGAACAGAGTAACGACCACTTGTCCCCATCCATAGTTCCTTGTGACAGGAGCAAGCGAGCGCCGATCAATGATGTCTCGTTGATCGGCACTCGCTGCATCGGCTGACTGTCGGCCGGTTTAAAAGGGCCTTCACTCAGGATTCATAAAAGATGAGTAAATTTAATGTGTCTACAATACTACTCAGCTGTTTATGTAGGTTTATAGTGTACCTCTAGCTACAAAGTTTGATTTTATATTTCATGCTATGTTATTATAAGGCATTTGCAATCTATTTTATTAGGTGTTGGAACTCTATTTTATCCCATTAACATAACTAGCATGACTTCTAGGGGGCTGATCTATACATGTTTTTCATAGCCCTTCATTGGAACTTCTTATGGGTATCTGAGATCCAAATACAAACCAGTCTCCCTTGCTGCGACCACAGGCTACAATTCTGCTAGTTGCGTGAAAAGTAATAGGATACTGGGGCTTGAAATATGGAAAGTACTTTGTAGCTGAAGTGATATAAAGGTAATCTGTATAAGACTTCATTCACATCTGCGCCCGAGACCCTGATTTCAATGGTGACTGATCCGGTGCCAATGGTTTCTGCTTGTCTCCGTTGTGCAAGAGTTCCGTTGTTTTGACTGAATCAATAGCGTAGTCGTCTACGCTATAGATTCCATCAGAAGGATGGAGCCATTGCACAACAGAGACAAACGGAAACCATTGGGACCAGATTTGTCACCATTGAAATCAATGGTGATGGAAACGGAAACCTATGGTTTCCGTTTGTGTCTGTCAGGGCTCTGTTCCGACAAAGCTCCGTCGAATGGAGCCCTAGCGCAGATGTGAACGAAGCCTAAAAATGTTCTGTTTTACATTACAAAAAAGTGACCCATCCAGTCAATCTGTGCTGTATCTGTATGCGGTAACTTAGAGGATGGTATGTAATGATTTTGACCCTTGTGAGTACATCTGTGACCATGGCTATTTGTATTACTGTACAGATAAGGATTGATGTAGGCTTCGGTAGATATGCACAATGTAAACATGTGTGTGTGCGCTTCTTAGCGGTAGACCCTGCCATCTGCTCTTAGGGACCTATGCGCTATATGGCTTACACTGGTCACGTTAATACATAACATATATTACCGTTCGCTGGGCCTTAAAGAGGCTCTGTCACCAGATTTTGCAACCCCTATCTGCTATTGCAGCAGATAGGTGCTGCAATGTAGATTACAGGAACGTTTTTATTTTTAAAAAACGAGCATTTTTGGCCAAGTTATGACCATTTTTGTATTTATGTAAATGAGGCTTGCTAAAGTCCAACTGGGCGTGTATTAGTGTTACATCGGGGCGTTTTTACTTCTTTTACTAGCTGGGCGTTCTGACGAGAAGCATCATCCACTTCTCTACATAACACCCAGCTTCTGGCAGTGCAGACACACAGCGTGTTCTCGAGAGATCACGCTGTGACGTCACTCACTTCCTGCCCCAGGTCCTGCATCGTGTCGGACGAGCGAGGACACATCGGCACCAGAGGATACAGATGATTCTGCAGCAGCATCGGCGTTTGCAGGTAAGTCGATGTAGCTACTTACCTGCAAACGCTGATGCTGCAGAATCAACTGTAGCCTCTGGTGCCGATGTGGCCGACACGATGCAGGACCTGGGGCAGGAAGTGAGTGACGTCACAGCGTGATCTCTCGAACACGCTGTGTGTCTGCACTGCCAGAAGCTGGGCGTTCTGAAGAGAAGTGGATGATACTTCTCATCAGAACGCCCAGCTAGTAAAAAGTAAAAACGCCCCGATGTACGCACATAATACACGCCCAGTTGGACTTTTACTGTAAACACGCCCACTTGGACTTTTGCAAGCCTCATTTGCATAAATACAAAAATGGTCATAACTTGGCCAAAAATGCTTGTTTTTTAAAAATAAAAACGTTACTGTAATCTACATTGCAGCGCCTATCTGCTGCAATAGCAGATAGGGGTTGCAAAATCTGGTGACAGAGCCTCTTTAAGGTATTTACATAAAGTGATATTTCCTGGGCAGAATGCCTCGAGTTGCTCTGACCACACTCTACTGTTCTGCGAAATCTTATAATGTATAGCTGATCCGCGTATCTAAAGAAATCAATGATCGAATATATTGTAGACCTGCCACAACCTTTTACAAAGTGTGCACGTTAAGGTATACAATAAAAGCAAATTGTTCCGTTATTAAATGAAGATGTATGCAGCGGACAAATCCCCCACAAAGTTCTTTGAGAGGACAATGGATGGAAGTGGCTCCCCTGTGGTGCAACTCAATGAGAGTAGCAGAGTGCACTGGTTCCATTCAATTCCCACAAAAATCGAAAAGTAATCTAATTGAATGATTCCTGGTATTCGTGTTTGCAGTCTTCATAGGTTGTAAAACGAAGTACAAATATATTTATTTTTAGGGAGCTTAGAGAGCAGGTTATATTGTGTATAATATGTGTGTTCTTGGAAATGTATGATGTATCCTGATATAGCGTTGCTGGTTACCAACAAGACATCTGTTTCTAACCTCATGTTTGACTAAAATCTCTATTTTTTTGTAACTAAAGCATCCTCAACGTGAACCAGGGAAAATAAATCTTGGGAGGTTGAATACTGAAAACCACATCACAAATGAAGACTCGGATGCTTTCTTCTCTGAGAAAGGTAAGGTTTTATTTAAAAAAAAATAAATCATTTTTATAGTGCAGAAATTAGGCCGCATGCACACGCCGCGGCAGCGCAGACCTGTAGGCACGCTGTGTGCCGATGTACGGTTACCTTAGTAAGATACTGTGTAATGCTTTTTGAAACCATGCTTATAGGAAAGCATAGTTCTATAATATAACGTGTGTAAAGGTAGAGTATGGCCCTGTAGAATTCAATGGGCGCCGTATTGGTAATCTTTGTGGCTTAGATTCCGAATACATCTGTCTGCTCGAGTCCTTATTCTGTGTGATTGACATGGCAAAATAATGAAGACTATCGAGTACAAATTATTAGGACAATATCTTGCAGGTAATCGTGACACAGAATTATACAAGCCAATGTTTTGCGTTTCATTTCAATGTGCACGACAAACTCCCCAGTGAGCATTGACGAAAAGGGGTTTTCCGCCCCCACCCCTTTAGAAACTTTGCTCCATCTGTCCATGGGCTGTGTCCTAAATTGCAGTTCAGCCTCTTTCACTTCAGTGGGGATGAGCTGCAATACCAGGCATAGCCCATGGGCAGAGGTGGTGCTGTTTCTGGAAAAAAAAAAATCAGATCTGTTTTTCTAATCCAGGACAACCCCTTCAAATATTGATAGCCTATCCTAGAGGCCAAGAATGTTTAATCGGTGGGGCTCTAACCTCTGGGATCCCCGCCTGTTTACACAGGTACAATGACTAATTTGTATGGGTTGCTGTGTCTAGTACTGCAGCTTAGTCCCATTCACTTGCTAAGCTGCTGTAATTGCCAAAGAACAGATCTACTCCAATTTATGTCCTGGATCCACTTACATTTGTGTTTAACTGATTTTTGATAAGCATTCTGGTGCCTTGGCCTCACATATACATTCTGTTGTAGATCAATGCAGCTGAAGATTATCGTTTCTGGCACATGCATTCATTTGTTGCACGCCTCGGCTTGTGATGGCATAAGTAAACGGTGTTCCAATCTATGAAAAGAATGTTCTCTTAGTGCCCAGATCAATTCTAGGCTTGTAGGAGCTAATAAACGTCTTGCTATATAGTAGCTACTTGCATTTACATCAACTAGCATTGTACAAGGGTTACTACAGTGATGTTCATGGGGGTCGTCTTCATCACAGGCCTTTAGAAGTCTTTAGTTTGGAGCACTGTTTTATGAGTTAGAAATTCCCTGCATGGATAAGGCTTCATTCACATCTGCGGCAGGTTTCCATTCTGACATTCCATCTGCGTTTTCCGTCAGAACGGAGCCCTGACTGACACAAACACAAACTATACGTTTTTCCGTTTTAATCACCATTGACTTCGGTACCAAGGATTTGTGTTTTTGTGTAAGTATTCCGTCGTTTTGACAGAACAAATAGCCTAGTCAACTAACCAACGGAGCCCTGACGCAGATGTGAACGAAGCCTTATATTGTTGTTTTCCCCTTCTTATTTACTCTCTGGTAATATCTGAGTAGTACCTATGGCTCCTGTTGCATTAGTGTTCATACCCAGCACTGTTCAGCAGTGTATATCTGTGTGTCTGGTATCGGTCATTACTCTTCACCGGCACGGTTTAGTTCAGTTTGTACATTCTTTCTTTTATTTTTTTTCTACAGGTCATCCTTCCGTTGGTTCTCCTGATGGCAGTCCCAGTAAACTAACATCTCAGAAAAGTTTTGAAATATCTCATGTGGAAACCACCTCTCTAAAGGACAGAATGGCTAAATACCAAGCTGCGCTGAGCAAACCGGCCAAGCCTGCCTCGCCCACGGTAAATCTTGATGCTCCTATACGTTTGATGTGCTAAAAAGTATTGACAAAAAAAAATCTAAAATATTTAGGTACATGAATGGAAATTATTTTAGATGGAACTTGTTATTCCAACATCTCCTTTCTATATTCGTAACGTTGGATGAATGGACTGTGTAGTCTCCTCCTGCTTTCCCACCCTATCCCCTCTTTTACTGTCTGTAAGTAGGCAAGAAAATGGAGCAGATGTAAGGGTCCTCTTACATATCCTCACAACGAGACGGCTTGTTTGGTTCACAAGGAGCAGTATGGGGACGAGCGCTCGTCACTACAATTGCTCGTCCCCATTTATTTCTATCCTAGCCGCACGTCTCCCTGTTTACCTAATTCCGAGTCGTTTGCTCGTTCATCGGCTAATTGTTGCCCTGTAAACACTCGTTTGCCCGATAATTGGCCTGTGTAATAGAGTAGCACATGATGGCGATATGAGTCTTCAAACAGTGTCTGGTTACAGTCTGTGAACATAGTTCTGATCATGAGATGTCTAGCCACGTTTTATCTATTTATGTTAAATTTAGGCCAAATTGCAAAGTATTTATTTTTAGGTGAATTGGAGCTTTAAAAACTTTGGGTGCAAAAGTAGACATACCTTTCTAATCGCGATGAAACATTTATTCCTGAAGTCTGTAAGGGTCTATTGGAATAACTTTGAGATGGTAATGTATGGTTATCTTGTATCCTCTCACCTCGCTTGTGGTACTGCTCCTTTATAAAACTAGAGACTTTGCAAGTTTCATACTACAAGAAAACTGACCGTTCTGTTACTGATAGAAACTTAAAACTACCTGATAATGGAAAGACGAGCTGAAGCCATTTGTGGAATGGGGGAAGCCGTTCACCCATAGTATCTTGGGTATTTGTTTATACTGCACATTACAAGTTAATGCTGGTTTCTAGTAATTTTCTGCAATACATAATATCGCATCTATAGTAATGTTAGTTTGAGAGGCATGTTTTTTTTGTTTGCAATTTAGCCCGAATAGGTGTAAAAAACAAAAGGGTTTTTCGTGAAAATGTTCTATAATAATCTTTATATAGCGCCAACATATTACGCAGCACTTTACAATTTAGAGGGAACATGAAACAAACAATATCAGACATTACATAGTGACAAAGATAATTTACAATTCAAACCAGAGGAGTGAGGACCCTGCTCGCAAGTGCTTACAATCTATGAGGAAATAACGGAGACACAAAGTGTAAGGCTGGATTCACACGAGCACATTACGTCTGTAATTGACGGACGTATTTCGGCCTCTAATCGGGGACCAAACACACTGCAGGGAGCCGGGCTCCTAGCATCATAGTTCTGTACGATGCTAGGAGTCCCTGCCTCTCTGTGGAACTACTGTCCCGTACTAAAAACATGATTACAGAAACGGGACAGTTGTCCTGCAGCGAGGCAGGGACTCCTAGCATCGTACATAACTATGATGCTAGGAGCCCGGCTCCCTGCACTGTGTTCGGTCCGGGATTAGCGGCCGAAATACGTTCCGTCAATTACGGACGTAATGTGCTCGTGTGAACCCAGCCTTAGTGTTTGTTCTGTACAATAGTCCAGCCATTTATTTTTTTACACATGGGTGGTAACATAAAGCTGCATGAACAGTCACCAACCAGTATCCATGTATGACTGACATGAAGAGAAGGAGTGTGAGGGAATCTTATTCTGGTGACTAATCTAAAAGGGGGGCAATGGAAAGGAGTCCGATTAGGGAATGTTATAGGCCTGTCTAAATAGATGTGTTTTCAGGGCACGTTTAAAACTGTGGATATTGGGAATTAATCGGATTGTCTGGGGTAGCACATTCCAGAGGATGGGTGCAGCACGAGAAATATCTTGGAGATGGGAGTGGGAGGTTCGGATTATGGCGGATTTTAATCTAAGGTTGTTGGCAGAACGTAGAGCTCGAGTAGGGTGGTAGACAGAGATGAGGGAGGAGATGTAAGGAGGTGCAGCGCTGTGGAGAGCTTTGTGGGTGAGAGTAATAAGTTTGAATTTTACTCTGCACTGGTTGCCCATCCCCTTCAGTGACTGGCACAGGGTAGGGGCGTTGGTGTAGCAGTTGGTCATAAAGATGAGCCTGGCTGCTGAATTAAGGATAGATTGGAGAGGGGAGAGTTTAGTGAGGGGAAGACCGACTAGTAATGAGTTACAGTAGTCAAGACTAGAGTGAATCAGAGCAACAATGAGAGTTTTGGCGGTTCCCTCCGTAAGAAAAGGGCGGATTCTGGAGATGTTTTTGAGGTGAAAATGACCAGGAGTGTGAAAGTGATTGAATGTGAGGAGTAATTAAAGATCGGAGTCAAAAATAACCCAGAGACAGCGGGCGTGCTGCTAAGGAGTTATGGTAGCGCCACACACAGAGATGGAGACATCAGGTTTAGGGAGGTTAGTAGATGGTGGGAACACAAGGAGCTCAGTTTTAGAAAGATTCCGTTCTAGTAAGTTGTCAAATTCTCTTGGATTCGAGGCACATATATTAAAAGTTCTCTTGCAAATCTGGTTTCAATGGTTTAAGGAACTTTGGTAATGTGCCTCACTGAGTCCCCCCCTGGTATATCTTCTCTATATGCAAGGTTAGACTTCGTGGCACAGTGCGAGCTGCTGTGCAGTAGGAGACGGTGTCCTGTTCTGTTTTCTAGGCTCCCGTGTCCAATACAGGAGCCAGCACTGTAGAATGTAATGTGATCATACAGGGCTGGCTACCGATCAGCTGATTCTGCCGCCTGTTCTCATGAGCTGGACGGCTCCCGTGATAAAGTGGTTGTGTCTGAGGAGATAACATATTTTTTTTTAACCACACCATTTCCACATCTAATGTCCTAGTATACACACACCATTAAAAAGATACTTGTCACTATACTTGTCACTATACTGAACAGTTTAGTTTTTTTTCTTATCTGTTGGGTTGGGTAATATTTCATGATTACTTTCTCAATTTATATGAAATCTACCGTTTTTGACAAAAAAACTTTTCTCCAGTAGACGTCCACTCCAAGCACCACATGTCCTGCCAAAATAGGTCATTGTATTTTGTGGCCTTGTAGTTCCACATCTCCTGAAGACTCCAAGGTTCTGTAACTGACCTTGAGTCAGTGCTAGTAAATCTCCTTATGAGCCATGCATTATTGCATCACTGCTGTAGTCAAGCCTGGAATTGTGCTGGGGGGATTTACGGATGATTTACCAGACGTTGTGCTTTATTCTTACATTCCCAGAAATCTGAAAGGGACGTTTTCCCAGTAAACTCTTTATTCTTAGCAGAAAACTACTCGGCCTGCACTTCTGGTGATCTGTATCCATGCACTTCACACCAAACTCTCAAACTATTTTTATTACCCAGTTGACTGTGTATATATGTGTATATATATGTATATATGTGGTGTGAGGCTTTACTCTGATTTTCCCTTTGTTTGCTTTTTTTTATTTGTTGTAATGCCATTTAAACAGGAAAGCTCTACCGCCAGGGCATGCGTCCTGTGATTCCTAGAGCAGGGCTGAGTATAGGCCTCATCAGATCATTGAGTGACTCAACAGGACGTGCAGCCCAGCAATTTCCTCTGTATTTTCTTTGCCTCAGGATCTCTCACTATTGTACTGTTACGAAGTAATGACTTGTCAAGCAGAGAAACCAGTCTGACCACTTCTGCTGGAACAAATCTGCCAGCTTCTCGCAGTTTACTCCTCCGCCATATCCTCTGCCATCTAGATTCAGCATGCTCTTTTGAATAGCTGTATAGATCACAAATATGGTCGTTCCCATTTTCCACATAGTATTCGCCATATGGAAAGCCGAATGATGCAAAACTATTGATGAGCAAATTTCCCAAAATTCGTTTTGCGTCCGATTTTTTTATATCAAACTGGCTGTCTGATTTCGATTTGCAATGAATTTAGTCGGACCAAATTAAAAGTTCCCCTGAAAAGTCATGACTGACACTGAGGTCTTTTAGGACTGTATCCAATCCCTTTCAAGCTCCTGAACATCAAAAGAGCCTGTTTAAAAACACATTGTGCTTTAAGTTTTTTTTTTTTTGTCTTGTCTGCTTTTCAAAATTAAAAAGCAGTCCAAAAAAGAAAATCCCAATTTGGTGGCGTTATGTAGATTGATTCATAAATTAATATAAGAATTGTATAGCTGCAGCAGCACTCACTCCCAGCAATGGCTACCTATGCCTGCCTAACTAACACACTGACTAAATACTATTTCTCTCCAAAAAAAAAAAATCTAGCTCTCGATCAAATTATCCTCATGTCACAATGAAACACAATCGCTGACTCTCATCCGCTATCTATCTGTATTCTGCTCTACTACTCCACTGTCTGATGTCCGCTTTCCTGGCCGTATCTCCACAAATCACCAGCAAATTCTGCCTCCTATTTGTAACGACTACGGAGTGATATTCTCCAGGGCAGCTTTTAATAAGTTTTAATATATTTGTGAAACCGCAAATATTTGGATTTTTAATCTTCCATTTATTTACATATAACTTTAGTCTGGTGCAGTATTTTATATGTAAAATGCTGAAGGCGAATATCTCGCGCATAACTGATTGTTTTGACTCTAGCTTCCATAAGACTATTCAGGAGGGAGTGTTTGTGTGCGGGTCCCACATATAACTATTTTAAGATATCCAGTTCTGCAGACATTAATTTATTTGGTTTAGCATATTAGGCTCGGTTTACATCTGGGTTTAGGGTTTTCGTTGTTCTGCTTCGTCATAAGAGCAGAAAAAAGAGAAACTGGAGCAGTCAGATTTATCGCTTGACTGAAATCAACGGTGGCTGACTTTAACTCGTTGGGTTCCGTCAGTTTTCTGTCGTGGTGTCTCTTTGCTGTGCTATTTTGTCCGGCAAAAACGATGGGATCTTTGATCAAGGCCCCAAACTGAGCATTCGAAGCAGATGTGAACAGAGCCTTACTTTGAATGTGATGGTATGGTTAATTCTCTTGGTCATTAATAGTCTATACAATTGCTGCTTCCGGTATGTGTGTGTGTGTTTCATTGTACTCTACAGTTAATTTCTTTATATTTATGTAGAATGACATGAAAGTAATTTGGAATGACATGAAGTCAGAGCAAAAGGAAAATGTTCCGCCAAGTCCAGCACGCTCCAGCTCCTCTGAGAGTGAAAAGGTAAGCATGTTGGCCAAAGAAAGACACCACCTTAGTCTTGGCAGTGTTTTTTTTTTGTTTTTTTTTTTATTTGTAACTTTTGATATTAATACTATTTTTATTTACTTTTTTCATTTATTTATTTTTTTTCCCCCCAGAGATCCGTAAATGAAAAGAGTCCTACACCCCGGAGCCTGGAAGATAGTAATGGTAAATTCTGCAGACGATACATCTGTTTTTAGTTCAAATGCTAATTGCATCTTTAGATTTGCCATGATGTACCATGCTTTTTGTGTTCTATTATACTGAAACAATGGGGTAGATTTACTTTTCAAAACGCTCAACGTTTACAAACTGTCTGAAAGATGCGACTCGCTTGACAAGGAGGCGTGGTTTAGAAGAGTAGGTCCATGAGCATTGCGTGAAAAGTTTGGCACAAAAAAAGTTGCCATAAAGTTCCGCCCGAAAAACTTTTTTCTGACAGTGTGCTGCGGATTCTAGGTCGGATATACTGCTTGGTTTTACAGAGTGTATCCGACCCATGGGAACTCTGCTTTAGGGCAGATTCACACGAACGTTGCGTTTTTGCGCGCGCAAACAATGCTGCGTTTTGCGAGCGCAAAAACCATTTGACAGCTGCGTGTGTCATGCGTGTCTGATGCGCGGCTGCGTGATTTTCGCGCAGCCGGCATCATAGAGATGAGGCTTGTCGACGCCCGTCACTGTCCAAGGTGCTGAAAGAGTTAAATCTTTCAGCACCCTCGACAGTGAATGCCGAACACAACAGCGAAAAACCTGTAAAAAAAAAAAGAAAGTTCCTACTTACCGAGAACTTCCCGGCCGTTGCCTTGGTGACGCGTCCTTGGTGACGCGCCTCTCTTGACATCGGGCCCCACCTCCCTGGATGACGCGGCAGTCCAAGTGACCGCTGCAGCCTGTGATTGGCTGCAGCCTGTGCTTGGCCTGTGATTGGCTGGAGCTGTCACTTGAACTGAAGTGTCATCCCGGGAGGTCGGACTGCAGGAAGGAGACAGGAGTAATCGGTAAGTTAGAACTTCGTTTTTTTTTTTACAGGTTCATGTATTTTGGGATCGCAAGTCACTGTCCATGGTGCTGAAACAGTTTAACTCTTTCAACACCATGCACAGTGAATGTCTCCCGACGTCGCGGACCGGAATTTTTTTTACCGGGTTCGGCCAAAACGAGTTTGGCCGAACATGGTGAAGTTAGCTTCGATTGTCGGGGTTCGCTCCTCGCAAAGACACTCCGTTTGGATGCTTGGAAACAGAAAAGCACGTGGTGCTTTTCTGTTTCCATTCATCCTTTTGACAGCTCGTGCGCTGTTTCAGTCGGTTCGCATGGAAGAGCTTCCGTGCAACCTGCCTGGTTTTCACGCACCCATTGACTTCAATGGGTGCGTGATGCGTGAAATACGCAGAGTTATTGAACCTGTCGCGTATTTTGCGCAGCGAACAAACACTGCGCAAAATACACGGACTGTGTGTACTGCCCCATAGACTTCTATAGGGCATTGCGTGCCGCGCGAAAACCACGCGGCCTACACGCTGCCAAATCGCGCTCGTGTGAATCCCCCCTAACGGTCACAGCATAGAGGCAGCCTAATTGATCATTTTTTTAAATTGTGTGCCTATACCATGGTGTTTTGAAGCAAGGCCACACTGTAGCTGTATGTTCTGGCCATATGTTTTTGCGATGACCTGTATTTGTCTATGCGATGTTCACACATCCTATATCTAGATCCAGCCTTGAAGGTCATTTAACGAACTGCTAAATATAATCGAAGGTTGTAATATCCCTTGTAGATATCCAGTAAGTATTAGTTTAAACTTCTCGGACAGTGAGACCAGCCCAAAAAGAAATTAAATTGTGATTAGGCGATATAGGGAGAATCGGATTCCTCCAGGTGGCCACTAGCAGAGAGTGTGGGATGAATGGCGGTGAATATAAACTCTGGGGCTCTTCCACTATTACAAGTATAGCTTTCTAATTTTGTAAACCTTTTACTGCAGCCCCAGTCTGATGTGGTCTTCAGACCATGAAAAGCTGTGCATCCCTGACTAGTGGCATTTTCTTACTTGCAGCTACATGAATATCTAGAAAAAGGAGAGAAATAAATCTTAATGTTAGGAAATTGTTTTAAAGAGGCTCTGTCACCACATGTGCCCTATCTCTAATATAATCGGCGCTGTAATTTAGATCACAGCAGTGGTTTTTATTTTGAAAAACAATCAATTTTGACAGAGTTATGACATATTTTAGATTTATTCTAATGACTTTCTTAATAGACAACTGGGTGTCTATTAGAACTGCAAAGGACGCGATGTCTATTCACAATCCCAACACTTTGGTAATGTTTGTGAGGGACTTAATGACAGCAAGCGTGATCTCGCTGTGCTGTAAGTCACACGCAAACCTTACCGACGTGTTGGGATTGTGAATTGACATCGCGTCCTGGCTGGAGGTGATGTCTATTCACTCTCAAGATACTTCAGTAACGTTAATGTGTGAGTATCTGACAGATCATGATGTCTGAGTACATGAATGGAGAGAAGTGTATGACGCTGATTGGTCAGCGTCATACACTTCTCTGTACAACACCCACTTGGTCAAAAAGTAAACACTCCTAGTTGTCTAAGAAAGTAATTCGCATAAATCTAAAGTAGGTCATAACTCCGTCAAAATTGATAGTTTTTCGAAAAAAAACAACACTGCTGTTATCTACATTACAGCGCCGATCACATTATGTAGGAGATAGGGCACTTATAATCTGTTGACAGAGCCTCTTTAAGGGAGTTGCTCGCTGTTTTCACCACAAATGTTCCTGAAGGGCATTGGAGTGGGATTTGCTTTCTCTGCGGCCCTGCAGGGTTACCGGAACACTTCCTTTTGTAAATGCAGTTCTTTAATATTTTTAAAGAGGTTACCTCCCCCATAAACATTTGACATATCCACTATCCCCAACCCATGTTCCACCAAGTGATGCTGACGCTGAGCGTCTTCAGATGTGCATTGAGTACTTGTGTGGTTTTTTGTTTTTTTTGGGTGTTTTTTTTTTTTAGAGGTGTGTTTTTTTTGGGGTTTAAGTCATTAATGCATTCGTTAAAGTGTTTGTGCTTGAATCGCAGGAAAATCTGAGGATGAGGTTCAAAGACCCAGCAGTTCTCCTGGTTATAACCCACAAACAAGAGCGCTAAACCAGCTGGAGACCTCGCCTCCCAAAGTTACTAAGGTAAATGACGACGGGGACTAGAACTTTGTCTTTTAATTTGATTACCTAAGGAAAGAATCACACTACCGTTATTAGTGCAGACTGCACATCTTTTCTTCAGCCAAAAAAAGTGACAAAAGAATTGCCATTTGAAATCAACGGTAATTCTAGCGGAACCTTTTGCTTTCCGTTTAATCTTTCGATCCTCTCTTTCTCTGACGGAAGAGAGGTAACTGTATACTAACGGTAGTATGAACTTAGCCTAACGAGTTCTCTGTAAAATTTCCACTGACTTGAGTATCTGAAACTTCTGATTGAGGCATCACTAACTGCTTTATGATGTGTGCCAACTAGCTGCCACAGCACACATTCACAAAAGAAAAAAACAAAACAGATACTCGCTCCAGCACTGGTAAGCGGCAGCCATTCTTTCCTGTTCTGGAATTATGTAAGCAATAAGCATTACCATTTCTTATGTAACCTCAAAGGTGAGCATGCTTCTCCCACAAGAGTGTAGAGATGTTGAAACTGCTGCTTTGCAGCCGCCCAAACTATTTTGGGCTCTAACAAAGTTGATAGTTGTAAGGAAAAGTGGACCCTTTGGAATTATCTGGATTTCTGCATCGATAACTAATAAAATGTGGTTTGATTGTTACCCAAGTCACAATTATAGACTAACACAATCTAGCTAAACTAATAACTAGTTGTACTCTTCTTGTCGTTTTTTTTATTGAGCACATTGAGTAAACATCCACAGTAAATTGAGAAAAGAAGTGAACCTCTGCGTTAATGACTCTTCCAAGAGCTAATTGGCAAAAAGTGTTTGAATTAAGGAGCTGAGATTGGAAGTGAGGGTTTCACAGGTGGTTTGCACTTTTTAATAAAGGCATACAAACCTGGTTACTGACAAATCTGTTCTAAAAGAAAGATTGGTTAGTGTGAACCATTCCTTGAGGCAAACAACCTTCAGAAGACGTGTTAGGGCCGGTTCACATCACCGTTCGCTTTCCGTTCCGGGGTTCCGTCTGAGGTTTCCATCGAGTAAACCCCGCAACGGAAAGTGAAACCACAGCTTCCGTTTCAGTCACCATTGATATCAATGGTGACGGAAACATGGCTAATGGTTTCCGTTCGTCACCATCCCGGCAGGTTTCCGGTTTTCCGTCTGAATCAATAGCGCAGTCGACTCCGCTATTGATTCCGTCGGATAAACCGGAAACCTGCCGGAATGGTGACGAATGGAAACCATTAGCGATGTTTCCGTCACCATTGATATCAATGGTGACTGAAACGGAAGCTGTGGTTTCACTTTCCGTTGCGGGGTTCACTCGATGGAAACTTCAGACGGAACCCTGGAACGGAAAGCGAACGGTGATGTGAACAGGCCCTTAGAGATGTATAAAATTGGAAACGCTTAGTAAGCATTGCTAAAGACCTGGGTGTACGTCCATCCACAGTCAAGACAAATTTGCTAAGACTGTTGCTACTCTCCCTAAGGGGGGGAGGCTCCCTTTTAAAGAGGATCTGTCACCGGATTAGAAGTGCCCTATCTCCTACATAATGTGATCGGTGCTGTAATGTAGATAACAGTGGTTTTTATTTTGAAAAACTCATTTTTGACCAAGTTATGAACAATTTTAGATTTATGCTTCTGTTCAATAAAGCATTGCGGTCCGGTTTGACAGACCACCTGGATCTTCTACAATGCTTCTGGGAAAATGTTCTATGGACAGATAAAAGTGGAACTGTTAAGCACAAATGCCCAGCGCTATGGGTCTGGAGGAAAAGGACATTCCACACCAATCTCATTCCAACTGTGAAGCATGGTGTGAACGCATCATGGTTTGGGGCTGTTTTGTTACCTCAGCCTCGATGCCTTGCAATCATTAAGGGAATGATGTATTCAAAGGCGTATCAAAGCATTTTACCAGAGAATTTAGGTGCAGCAGTCCAGGACATTTAGCTGAAGAGATGTTGGGGGGTACAAAAAGGCGATGGCCCAAAGCAAACAAGTAAATCAACTAAAGAGTGGTTGAAAAAGATAATTTGTGTTTTGGAATGGCCAAGTCAGAGTCTTGATCTTTATAGTGTACTGATCACTGGAAAAGTTGGACCTGTTTTTTTTTAATAACCCATGAGCCCCTTAAGAAATTATTCATTTTCTAAATGTAAAAAAAAAAAAAAAAAAAAAGCCAACATGCCTCCAGTGTAAGTTAACTTTCACTTAAAGAGGCTCTGTCACCAGATTTTGCAACCCCTATCTGCTATTGCAGCAGATAGGCGCTGCAATGTAGATTACAGTAACGTTTTTATTTTTAAAAAACAAGCATTTTTGGCCAAGTTATGACCATTTTTGTAGTTATGTGCGTACATCGGGGCGTTTTTAATACTTTTACTAGCTGGGCGTTCTGACGAGAAGTATCATCCACTTCTATTCAGAACGCCCAGCTTCTGGCAGTGCAGACACAGCCGTGTTCTCGAGAGATCACGCTGTGACGTCAGTCACAGGTCCTGCATCGTGTCAGACGAGCGAGGACACCGGCACCAGAGGCTACAGATGATTCTGCAGCAGCATCAGCGTTTGCAGGTAAGTAGCTACATCGACTTACCTGCAAACACCGATGCTGCTGCAGAATCAACTGAAGCCTCTGGTGCCGGTGTCCTCGCTCGTCTGACACGATGCAGGACCTGTGAGTGACGTCACAGCGTGATCTCTCGAGAACACGGCTGTGTCTGCACTGCCAGAAGCTGGGCGTTCTGAAGAGAAGTGCATGATACTTCTCATCAGAACGCCCAGCTAGTAAAAGTAGTAAACACGCCCCGATGTACGCACATAATACACACCCACTTGGACTTTTGCAAGCCTCATTTGCATAACTACAAAAATGGTCATAACTTGGCCAAAAATGCTCGTTTTTTTTAAAATAAAAACGTTACTGTAATCTACATTGCAGCGCCGATCTGCTGCAATAGCAGATAGGGGTTGCAAAATCTGGTGACAGAGCCTCTTTAAGCAAGGAGTCGGCTAATTTTGAGTTGGCTCCCAATTTTCTGGTTGGGGCCATCACCCACATCTGCATTCAAGGTGTGTGTGTGTCCGTGTCCGTCCTCCTATTGAGATGCTGTGGCATGACCCAAATAGGGCTGTGCATGCATCATATCCCAGTAGTAGTCCTGTACTGAGTCACGTGCATAGAGGAATGCTCTAAAATTCTATTTGCAGTGACAGAAAATGTTTGTTGGAGGTGATTGCTGCAAAAGGGGCAACTACAGTTAATTCACTTCAACGGTTCAGGGTTCACGGTTTCTCCCTGCACTATGAATGTTTACTCAATGTGCTCAATAAAATAAATGAACAGTACAACTTTTTTTTTTTTTTTTTTTAAGGTAGTTTTAGTTAGTGTTTGTCTATAATTGGGTCCATATTTAATCGCTGCAGAAATTCTGGTAATTCCAAATGGTTCACTTGCTTTTTCTTGCGAATGTACTTCAATAGATTATTTAGGGAGTCACTAGCTAACTAATTCTTACAATGGGAAACATGTATTTATTTTATTTTTTTCCCCTGGGGTTTACTGTTGGTCCTGCCAAATTTTATATTTTTGCTACTCATGAATTGCAATAATATGGCTGGACTGCAATGATCCAGACCAAACCGAGCTAAACTGTACACAAGTTGATTGATTTAATAGCTTGCCATTTGAAAAGTTTAGGAATGACAGATCTTGGGTAATATGTAGCTTTTTTTAAGATTACAGAACGTCCATAAAAAAAAGTGTACATACTCTGGGTACATTGTTGTTAAACCGTTTTGTCTCCTTTTTAAACAGAAAATGTTTGACTTCTTCTTATTTCTCTCTTCCAGCTTCTGTTTCCTGATTCCTTCTTCTATTCGCTCCTGTCCTCCTCTTCCCTTGTAGTCTGACCTCTGCAGCCTCCATCTTTTAAGACCTTGTCCTCCAAGCTGCAGTGGCATAGGCAGTGCGTACAACCCTTTCTCTGTACGTGACTTCTACATGCTGCGTTATTGCATTCATCCGTGCAATTTAATGAGGTCTAGGCCATAATTAATTTAGAAGTCTCATGAGAATGCTTTGTTCACTGCATGCTACTGGCCAAGCATATAAATCTATAGGACCGCAATGCAGGAGTTCTTGCTGTCCAGGATATTAGTGCAAGGTTTTAGAACTAATCTGTATTCATAATATCTGTTGTTTTTTTTATATATTTGACGCCTTTTTGCATTGGTTTGTCAGCATGATTACACTTTTGTTAACTTATGTTTCTGTCCCATTGCTGCTATTCCTTTCTTTCAGAAGCTTCATTCCACCTTGCTCTGTTTGCAATATAGAGTCTTGCATGGTAGAGTAGGTAAATTGAAAATGTGCACATTCGCAATCTATTGACTTCACTTTTTGTACTTTGGACAGAAGTTTCAACCTCCTCCAAGAGAGATCTGCTTTGGGTGTCAGAAGACTGTTTACCCTATGGAACGTTTCCTTGCCAACCAGCAAGTATATCACAATAGCTGCTTCCGCTGTCATCACTGCTCTACAAAACTCAGGTAACTGATGCCTCCAATGTAGGCTATTGGGATTTCTTTGGGTTACCTGGCAAGCAGAACATGCTGTTCCTATAAAAAAAAAAAAAAATGTAAAAATTGCAGCACTTGTGCCCATTGCACACTAGAGTGCCACTCGGGCCGTTTTTCACGGCATCTGAGTGGCACCCGATAGTTTTCACAGACCCATTCAATTTAGTGTGTGAATCAGGACCCGACTATCCGATCCGTGTAAAGATAAGACATGTCCTAGCTTGCCAAAAATCACGGACAGGACCCAGCCAATGCAACTTGTGTGATACTGCAGCAGATTATTTCCCAAATATTTAATAGTTAGTATGCCTTTCTTTGTTTAACCAGTTTTTAGTACAGAAATGTTTGCAGTATATGTGACTTTCGTATTTGTTATAAGTGGAACATACACAATATATTCTGCACTGGAATACCCCGGCATCCCCCCTCCTAGAATCAGAGCCGTAGTTATGGTAGTCGTATGAGGCCATGTTTGAGAAGTCTCAGTCTCCTAAGAAGCATCATGAAGACCCACCATCTCGGGTCAAAAGTGGAACTTTCCCGCCAAGGGTAGCTTGCCAAGGCAATGAAAATAAATTACGATGGGGTCCTAATCCAGGAACCCACAGACACTACAACAAACATGTAAATAAGGAGAAGCTGTAAAAGTAATGGGAGAGGGGAATAATAAAGCGCTCTGACCCATATAATTTGTAGGATATTATGTGAAAAGTGACTGAAATATAGGGGAATGTTAAAGCGAAACCTAGTGCTTCCACACATGCAAAAACTTGTCATAAGTGCCCAAGTAGTCGGTGCCCGACTCCTCCATCATGTAGAGGCAGGAATAATTCAATTTCGTATGGTAAATTGCTCTATCATTCTAGATTATTTAGACTTTGTGAAATGTTTTATTTGTCTATAGATTGTAGATAAAATACATTGCTCTGGTTTACCCTAGCTTTCCTCTGCAGTGTTTTTTTTTTTTTTTTTATAAAGTGTGCTGGAGTGTTTTCTTCCCCCTTCAATGCAAACATCGAGACACATTCCGTATCTTGGGCTTTGGTCAAAAGAATGCTGGTAAAGAAGAAGCTCACACGACAAACCATTTCATGTCTATTTCACCTCCAAAATTGCACTGAAATTTGCTATGCCAGCAGTAGTACAAACCAGTTCGGTTAGTCAGACGAGCGTGGGCAACTTCAGACGTGAGAACTGCCGTTTTTCACGTCCAAGGTGTACCCGTGTGGGTCCCGTTTTCACTGATCCCCCCCCCAATAGACTAGTTTATGGAGGGATACGTGAAACGCAAGATAATAGGATATGTCCTATATTTTCACTGACCCTTCACACGCTCCATTGAAACAACGGTCGTGTGACTGGCCCCATTCAAATACATGTGTCTGTGTAACGGCCGTTTTAACAGCTGTCACACAGACTACTTATACGCTGGTCTGAATGAGCCCTTACTGTCTTGGCAAAGACAACACTCACAATACTAGGTTTTGGAATGGTCACAGTGTGATGCACTTTACGTAAGTTCTGCTTTTATCATGAAGAAATGCTTTTAGATCCTAGTGGAGGAGCATGCTGCAAATGTTTTATGTCGATCTCAACATTGTGTTTACAGCCCTTGAATTCTATTTTTCCCCAATTTTTTTTCTATTCTCTCTGGGTTTTTTTTTGTCAGTTGGGAAATAAAAAAAATTAAAAGTTTATTTTGCAAAATTGTCAACAGATATACAAAACCAGACTACACTTCCTTTTTAGCTTTAGAACCTGTTAGAAATAAAACAAAATTAACTGCTAAACACCCCCCCCCCCCCCCCCCCCTGCCATCTGAGAGTTTTGCAGCCATACTCTCTCCTGAACGTAGATGATCCTTTCGACCCTTGTAGCCTAATGGGAAGGGGTTCATGTCCCATTACAAGGCACTGGAAATAATTTTCGTTCCTCTCACTGCCAACCCAGTAAAAATCTGAGAATATGGTTGAGCAGGCATATGCTGTAGCTGATACAATCCCCCCTGAGTGTGCTTCTTGCCTTCCTATGAATAGTATGTACAATGTCCTGATCATTGTAAAACCATGAATTAGTATTTACAAATTTAAATGGGAAGTCGAGCTTTATTAACAAATTGCATGTCTAGTTCCTTAAAGATTACTAATATTTTGGAGATTTGCTACTGTAAAGTAATATTATTTTTCTTTTTTTTTTTGTTCACCAGTCTTGGGAACTATGCTTCACTGCATGGAAATGCATATTGCAAGCCTCACTTTAACCAGCTCTTCAAGTCCAAAGGGAACTATGATGAGGGTTTTGGGCACAAACCACACAAAGAACTGTGGGAAAGCAAAAAAGATGCAAGTGAGAACAAAGAGAATATTGTCCATCAAAGTAATACCACTGAAGACCCTGCTAGTCCTGTTGTAGAAGATACGCCAATCGCCAAGGTTGGTGTCCTGGCTGCATCAATGGAAGCTATGTCTGCTAGTAATGCACATGAACGAGAAAAACAAGTTGAAACCAAAAAGCTGAAAATTGCTTGGCCACCACCAATGGAATCGTCAACCTCAGGTACTTCTCTAGAGGAGAACATTATAGTGTTCAAGCCAAAATGGCCACCCAGTGAAGAGCTTCTGAAAACCGAAAATGCGGAAGATTCTGACCTTAGGAAGCTCAGGAGAAGTTCCTCGCTCAAAGAACGCAGCCGTCCATTCACGCTAAGTTTATCAAAACCAGTAGTCACTAAAAGCCAGAAAGAACCTGAAAGCTCATCTCCTGTATTACAAAAGCGTAATTCCCTGAAACTTAGGGATGATTTGGAAGGAACACATGAAGATAAACCAGAGGATGAAAAGACCAAACCTGTCCTAGATCTAGGTTACACATTAACCATAACCTCTAAAGCTAAGGAAGCAACTCCTTCAAATACTGAAGATCAGAGCTTCTTAGAAAATGGGGACAATTCTGAATTGGAGGTTTCCAAACAGCAACTTTCCCCTGAGGAATCTACCCATTCTGAACACTCAAGTACAGAAGATCTAGTTATGTCCAAGGCGCATTGTCCAAATCTGAATAGAAGGTCTCAAGACAACGGTTACTTTGAGGGAGAAGATGTGGAGGAACTGAGCGTAGAAGAACAGATCAAGAGAAATCGTTATTACTATGATGATGAGGACGACGATGACAATGATGATTAGTATCGAAACTTTTGAAAGTTTTTATGCTGTACATGGCTCAGCCTTAATTCCCTAGTAAACTGATCTCATGTTGTATCTAGTGTAAAGTCCCATTTTAAAACATTTGTCCCCCCAATATTTAATGTTTCATAAACTAAAATTCGAGTATGCTATGACTGCTTTAGAACAAGATCCCCTTTATTTTTCTCCTGGAATTCAATCTGTCTTGTGTTTAGGAGATCCTCATACAGGTTCAGAGTAATGGCGGTGTATAGCACTTTGTAGTACAATTATGGTATCCCTTTTAGGAAATCTGCCTTCATACTGCCAATGGCAAATGCCTAATAGCTGTCATTTATGTACATAATGCCTGGTGTTGGCAATAATCTTTGGGCATCAAAGATTTTTTTTTATTTTTTTTAGTACAACACCCTGCTGAGATTTGCCGGATACTCCCTAACATGGTGCCTTATCGATTCTACTGTTGGAGTCATAGGATCACTTAAGGTCAAGCTGATAGACCCCATCTTGAGTGCACAGTGGGTGGCTAGGTAGCCTTCACTTATGTCATCTAAAAAAAGCCTTTTGATCTTGTCCTTCGGACTTCACCTGCTTCCTGCAATGGTGGAATGGATGGATGAATGGGAGTTTTGTAGACTGAATCCGTGCAGGGTGTTCTACTATATTATTAAAAAAATAATAATTAAATGACAAAGTATTGTGAAGCCTCCTGAATCTGTGAAATGTAAGGCAGTTGCCATGTGTAGTTTGTGAGCTGCATAACCTACTATGGCCAACTTTAACACTACATTTTCCTGTTTTTGCACAGATCTTTACTACATTCCATCTTTGTGCGCTGTTATTTTGTATTGTAGCATCTTACCTGGCATGGCAGAAGGAACGCCTGTTGGGGGGTGAAGACAACTGACTGATTTTGTTTTGCACAGCTAGAACTGCGTATACAGTGATATTTTACTTGTTAGAAGCATTTTACATAGAGTTCTGCGGTGTATGATTTTGTATAAAGTCGACCTCTTTCATCGTAGTCGCCTTCCTGTCCGTTTTAGGTGCTTTTTTTTGTTATCGCATTAGCATTTCAAGTGTAAGGTATCATTTTTTTAATTCTTGTGGAAACACTATCATTTTAAAAACCAAGTAGTGAACTGGAAAAAAACAACCCAAGTCCTGATGCATGTAGAGCCTTCCGTTATGGTGGGCTAAATCCAACCTTTAACCCTTTGCGGGTCATAGTGCAATGTGCCGTTTCTTTATTATAGTTTTCTTTGAAGTGATGGCAACAAGATTGTGTGCTTAAATCTTAGCTCGGTGGAATTGGGTCTTTGGAGCTGAACCAGTATTGATCATGAAGATGCCTGGCCATTAGATTGGAAAGAAAGGCACTCTTTGTTTTTATGGCTAGAGTCCTCGTGAATATTGTTTCATTGCACCAAATGGCTTCCCCCATTGTGTATAGATGACAAGTGCATTTTCCAGATTGTCAAGTTTTGTTACGTTTTGCACTGGAAGCGGACGTCTAAACTATGCAATATACTGAATACTTGTACATTCCTGGTTTGCCGCTGATGAATGTAGCTGTCATTTGAGACCTGAACATGGAGACTTAGTGTGTTCACTTGTGGTTTCTGTAGCTTTGGCAGCATAAGTGTGAAATCCATTATAGGCGCTGATCTAGCACTACAAGGTGTGACGTAAAAGTGGTGTAAAGTCACGTTTATAAACACTACATAGTACGGATGATGTTTGATTTTAGAGGGAGGTGTATGTGGCTTGCTCTGTACTCGGCTGATTTTTACCCTTTTGCCTAAAGAATAAAATAAGGAATTTTTTTTTATATATACAAGGTGCGACTTCATCTGACTTTCTGAATGAGTTGTGATAAGGTGGTACTTTATTTTTAAAAGAAAAAGTTGTAATATATTTGCTTCCCAACCAATCTGACAATAAAGAGATTTTTATTCAAGCATGTGGATGTTTTTATGTTTCACACTACACAACAATTGTTGCATCGATATATAACAGATGTCCGTTCACTTGATTGATTAAATTGTATCACTGCCTATATGAACGATTAAAATTCGATTTTATTTTTTTTATTATAGAAAAACCATACTAAAATTGGGCTAGATAGCCAAATGTACTGTAAAGGCGTAAGCACGGTAGACCATACAGAAGGAGGAGCAATTGAGGGTGCTGTTGGCACCACATACTGCTAAGCAGTAATTCCCCCTGACTGTATTATGATATAACACCTGGTCAATCCGTGCCACTGAAAACGTGTCCCTACGCGTTTCCGCACCGCTAGTAGTCAAGGTGCTTCATCAGGGGTCACACTATTTGATTATATGGCCGGGAGACACCTATTACGTGTCTCATAACATTCACCCGGCTCGTGCACGACACTAGTCAGCTGGTCGAACACGAGCCGAGTGAAATGCCGGACATAAATAGTACTGGCCACTCCCTCCCCGAGATGACGCGGCGGCCAGGCAGCCAATCCATGACAAGCCACGCACATGACGCGGCCTGAACAGGGCCGACCCCCGGACGCTCGCTGTCACTGCAGGAGGGAGTAACCAAACCAGCGTCCCTAGTGTGCCATTTGGTTGAACCCACGATCGCTGTGTCTCCTGCTATTGGTCCTCTCCCGGGCTACATGTCTCAGGCCAGTGCTATACGGCCGCCTTGTGATCCCTGGTTACTAGGGACGCTGGTTTGGTTACTCCCTCCTGCAATGACAGCGAGCGTCCGGGGGTCGGCCCTGTTCAGGCCGCGTCATGTGCGTGGCTCGTCATCTATTTTCAGTGGCACGGATTGACCAGGTGTTATATCATAATACAGTCAGGGGGAATTACTGCTCAGCAGTATGTGGTGCTAACAGCACCCTCAATTGCTCCTCCTTCTGTATGGTCTACCGTGCTTACGCCTTTACAGTACATTTGGCTATCTAGCCCAATTTTTAGTATGGTTTTTCTATAATAAACATCGAATTTTAATCGTTCATATAGGCAGTGATACGTTTTTATGTTTCGGTCTATTTATTACACAGCTGGTTTATTGCCCGAACTATAATTTGGATGGAGTCTATTATCTAGAAATTGGTGAGATCACATTTCTGCAGGCAGCAGTCAAATGTATGTAAATAATAATGACCTACTACTTCCTGTTACTGTGGAGCAGATAAAAGCTGATTATACTAATAAAAGTATCAGTTTCAATCGGGGAGACCTTGTTTAGGGTATGTTCACACGTCTTATTTTTGGCCGGAAGCCGAGCGCCTCCAGACATCTACCCATTGATTTCAATGGGAAAAACTGTGTTCCGTTCCGATGGGGTGTTTTTTTTAAATAGTGTTTTGAAAAACAGCCGTGGAAACACCCACGAAAATGTGCATGCCACTACTTGAGCCGTTTTTGGAGCTGTTTTGCTTAAACTTCTGAAAATCAGGAGCGGTTTTCCCTTAAAAAAATAAATAAAAAATAGTCTGAAAATACAGAGCTGTCAGTAGGACAGACCTCTTGAACTGTGGGCACCTATAGCGCTTTACTATATAGGCCACTTGACAATCTCCATTTCTAAGGATCATATGCGACTATAAAGAAATTTCTATCTTGGTGCTGCTGATTCACGAAGTGGGATCACCATAGAGAAGGTGGCACAGATGTACGCTGCATTTTAGGCGTTTCTATGGACTATTTCAGCTTTAGTAGGTACAATTGTACTTTTTTATGTTGGGGTGTTTGATTGTATATACAACAATTCCTCTAATATACATCTCTCCCAATTCCAAAAATATACAATTGAAATGCATAGAGACCAGGAGACCCGAGTACGGCCTCTCACAGGGTTTGTGCCGAGTTTCTAAAACACCATGTATTTTAAGTCTTTAGTGTCAGCTTGAACTGTTATTTTCCTGACCTTTTTTGAAGAGATTCCATGCCCAGCAAATGCTGCATTTTGATTAAAGTTGGCAGTGACCCCAAAAATGTCACAAAACAAAACACTATGTATGTAGACACTTTTGTATTCAATTCTAGACTTTAACCTCTTCTCGACATCCGCCGTATATATACGGCGCTGTCGGGAGGTGCTTCCCGCAAAGCGCCGTATATGTACGGCGCAGTGATGGTGCGGGCTCAGAAGCAGAGCCGACACCATCACCGCGGGGTGACAGCTGTATTATACAGCTGGCACCCTCCTGTAACTGCCAGGACCGGAGCTATTCTCCGATCCGGCAGATTAACCCCTCCTGTAACTGCCAGGACCGGAGCTATTCTCCGATCCGGCAGATTAACCCCTCAGATGCTGCGCTCAATAGAGCGCAGCATCTGATAGGTTTTCACCCGATCGGCAACCCAGTGATGCAATCGCTGGGTTGCTGTGGCAATCGGACGCCAGAAAATGGCGTCCGAGTCTACCTTGTACGGGAGCCGATGAGGACCCGCCTGCGGCGTGTCCTCATAGGCTTGCTGTCAGTGAATAACTGACAGCGCTAATACACTGCACTACGTATGTAGTGCAGTGTATTAGAGTAGCGATCGGGGCATCAGGCCCTCATGTCCCTTAGTGGGACAAGTAAAAAAAAGTTAATAAAAATGTGGTAAAACAATAAAAACACAAGTTTCAAATAAAAATAAAGCTAAACTGACTTTTTTCCCATAGTAAGTCTTTTATTATGGGAAAAACCGTAAAAATAAAAAAAACTATACATAATTGGTATCGCCGCGTCCGTAACGACCCAAACTACAAAACTATTATGTAATTTATCCCGCACAGTGAACGCGGTAAAAAAAAAACATGAAAAACAGCGCCAGAATCTGTTTTTAGGTCACATCTCCTTCCAAAAAATGCTATAAAAAGTGATCAAAAAGTCACATTTACTCCAAAATAGTACTAATAAAAACAACAATCCGTCCCGCAAAAAATAATCCCTGACACCGTTTCGTGCACGCAAAAATAAAAAAGTTATGGTTCTTAGAATATGGCGACACAGAAAACAAATGATTTTATAAAAGTGATTTTATTGTGCAAAAGCTGCAATACATAAAAAAAACTATATAAATTTGGTATCGCCGTAATCGTATCGACCCGCAGAATAAAGCGAACATGTAATTTAGGGCACACTGTGGATGCCGATAAAAAACTATTCCAGAATTGCTTGTTTTTGGTAATTTCCTTTACCAAAAAATGAAATAAAAAGTGATCAAAAAGTCGTATGTGTTCTAAAATGGTACCAATAAAATCTACAGCCCGTCTCGCAAAAAACAAGCCCGCACACCGCTCAATCAACTGAAAAATTAAAAAGTTATGGCACTAGTAATGCGGTGATGAAAAAACATCTCAATGCGCAGGCCGGAGGGGAACATTCCTTCAATTTCAGGGCCCTAGTATTTAGGAACTAGGAAAGGGAAGAGACATAGCACATCCGCTGGAAGAGAGGGCGCCCGTATTATACCAGCGCAAAACTTTCCTAGTAATATTTCCCAAACTACGAAGGAGAAAAAGTCCCCAAAAGGTGCAGAGCGTTACAAAAGGGGGATAAGAAAGAAAACCGTTTATCAGTGTGACGCCGGCCTGCGCATAACGGATCGCTTCACATCGTAACACACATCTATGGATAATTGTATTATTTACCCCATTATTATACCCTCTTATTATGCCCTGATGTTCTCCGCACAGATTACATATACCCCTGATATACTCCGCACAGATTACATATACCACCACATTATAAACGGAAATACCAGCAAAACCCCAAACAGAACTATTACCAAGCAAAATCCATGCTCCAAATGGCGGTCTTTCCCTTCTTAGCCCTACAGTGTGCCCAAACAGAAATTTATGGCCACAAGTAAGGCATTACCATACCCGGGAGAACCTGCTTAACAATTTATGGGGTAAGATTCTCTAGGGGCACAACATCTTGTGCAGTGAATGGGCAGATCAGTGGAGAAATTGCATTTTTCACTTTGCACCATCCACTGCGTATTCATTTCTGAAAAACACCTGTGGAGTCTAAATTCTCACTACACCCCTTGATAAATGCCTTTAGGGGTGTAGTTTCTAAAACGGGGTCACTTTTGTTTGGTACATCAGTGGTTTTGCAAATGCAACATGGCGTCCGCAAACCATTCCAGCAAAATCTACGCTCCAAAAGATAAATACAGCTCCTTTTCTTCTGAATGCTCCCATATACGTAAACAGCCGATTATAACCACATATGGGGTGTTACCGTACTTGGGAGAAATTACTTTACAAATGTTGGGGTGCTTTTTCTTCTCTATCCCTTGCAAAAATGAAAAATGTGTATCTAAAACTACATCTTGTTGGAAAAAAAAATTATTTTTCATTTTCATGGCTTAATTCTAATTAATTCAGCAAAAAACCTTTTGGGATCAAAATTTTCACTATACCCGTAGATGATTCCTCAGGGGGTGCAGTTTCCAAGATGGAGTCACTTTTGGGGTGTTTCCACTGTACTAGTACTACAGGGGCTCAGCAAATATGACATGACACCCAGAAACCATTCCAAAATCCAAATGGTGCTCCTTTCATTCTGAGCCCTACCGTGTGTCCAAACAGATGTTTGTGACCACATGTGGGGTATTGTTTTACTCGGGAGAAGTTGCTTTACAAATGTTGCGGTGCTTTTTCTCCTTCAGTCCTAGTGGAAATGAAAAAAAAATACCTAAACCTACATTTTCTTTGAAAAAATGTAGATTTTCATTTTCATGACCTAGTTCCAAACATTTTTGCAAAAAAACTGGCCGGTCAAAATGCTTGCTACACCCCTAGATAAATTCATTGAGGGGTATAGTTTCCAAAATGGGGTCACTTGTTGGGGGTTTCCACTGTTTTGTCCCCTCAGGGGCTTTGCAAATGCGACATGGCCTCCGTAAACCATTCCTGCTAAATATGAGCTCCAAGAGCCAAATGGCGCACTTTCCATTCTAAGCCCTGCCGTGTGTCCAAACAATCGTTTATTACCACATGTGGGGTATTGTTTTACTCGGGAGAAATTGCTCTACAAAGGTTGTGGTGCTTTTTCTACTTTAGTTCTTTTGGAAATGAAAAAAAATTAGCTAAACCTACATTTTATTTGAAAAAATGTAAATTTTCATTTTCATGGCCTAGTTCCAAAAATTTTTGCAAAAAAACTGGCCGGTCAAAATGCTTGCTACACCCCTAGATAAATTCCTCGAGGGGTGTAGTTTCCAAAATGGGGTCACTTTTGGGGGGTTTCCACTGTTTTAGTTCCACTAGACCTGTTCAAAGCGGATATGGTGCCTAAAATATATTCTAATAAAAAGGAGGCCCAAAATCCACCAGGTGCTCCTTTTGCTTCTGAGGCCGGTGTTTCAGTCCAGTAGCACACTAGGGCCATATGTGGAATATTTCCTAAAACTGCAGAACCTGGGCAATAAATATTGAGTTGCATTTCTCTGGTAAAACATTCTGTGGTACAAAAAAAATGGATTCAAAATGAATTTCTGGAAAAAAATAATGAACTTTGTAAATTTCACCTCTACTTTGCCTTAATTCCTGCGCAATGTCTAAAGGGTTAAGAAACTTTCTAAATGCTGTTTTGAATACTTTGATGGGTGCAGTTTTTAAAATGGGGTGACTTATTGGGGGTTTCTAATATCTAAGGACCTCAACGCCACTTCACAACTGAACTGGCCCCTGTAAAAATAGCATTTTGAAATTTTCTTGAAAATGTGAGAAATTGCTGCTAAAGTTCTAAGCCTTGTAACGTCCTAAAAAAATAAAATGATGATCAAAATACGATGCCAATATAAAGTAGACATATGGGGGATGTTAGTTAGCAACATTTTTGTGTGGTATAACTGCCTGTCTTACAAGCAGATACATTTAAATTGAGAAAAATGCTAATTTTTGCAATTTTTCGCTAAATTTTGGTGTTTTTCACAATTAAATACTGAATGTATCGGGCAAATTTTGCCAGTAACATAAAGTCCAATGTGTCACGAGAAAACAATCTCAGAATCGCTTGGATAGGTAAAAGCATTCCGGAGTTATTACCACATAAAGTGAAACATGTCAGATTTGAAAAATGAGGCTCTGTCAGGAAGGTCAAAAGTGGCCAAATAGGGAAGGGGTTAAACTAACATCTGGCTGCAGTGTTAGCAATAAAAATGAAAAAAAAAAAAAAATGCAGTGAAAAAAAAAACCCGCCATAAATGCAGCAAAACACTAGCTGGTATTAACACTGGGAGGCCGGTTCCAGTAACTTTGTTTGTTACAATAGAAAGTCCTGGTTAGGCTTTCATCACACTAGCGGTTTATGGTCCATATTTAACCAGGGTGTAAAACCAAAACTGTATTATGGGAAGATTTGCACAACAGACCAATGGAAACCATTGGCACCGGATAAGTCACCATTGAAAGCAATGGAATTGGAAACCTATGGTTTCCGTTTGTCTGTCAGGGCTCCGTTCTGACGGAAAGCTCCGTCGGAAGGGAGTCCTGGCGCAGATGTGAACGAAGCATAACTTTTTTCTTTGTGCAAACCCTAGAAGACTCTGCAGCCGGTTGAGCATGTGCAGATAAACTTTCTTCATGACTTGCTATTACAGCGAGCCTGCTCAAGGTCTTCTGCACATTGCACCATTGTCCGTAAGGAAAACATTACCTGCGAACTATGTGCACTTGACCCTTATCCCGTGCCAACAGCAGAACAAGAGCAATAAAAGTAAACTTTTTTTTTTTACACACCTCAACATAGATATTGCAACACCATGAAGAAAGGTGTGCAATTCACATAATCCATAGATGTGCAAATGATAAAATAATGAACACAAAATATTCCAAACGTCTTGATTTATTGAGTATGAGTGCTACATACAGAAATACTATCAATATGAGACTAGACATGGACTGCACATCCACTTGTAATACATTGATCTGAGCTGCTAGGCAAAACTTTATAAACATGAACGAGGTGCTTTGTCAACATTTTGATCAAATTGTATAAGCCCACTTGCCACTTCACAGCGGCTTCTCAAAAAAAAAATAATAAAAAAATGGGTCCTTACTACACTAGTTGCAGGAACGCATGGCGGTCGCTGCCACTGCAATACCACTCCTGCAGAGGGAGCAGCCCAGGGGCCCAAAAGCACCCATGCTGCCGGGCCACGCCAAGCATCCTCTGCGTGAACCACATACTCCCACAAGTGCAGCACCACAGCGAGACACAACCACACAGTACCACAACACTTGAACAAGCTCACCTTTCCATGCGCTGCTAGTGGCCAACAGAGCACAGGCCACAGCAGAAACGCTTGAGGTCATTCCCTAATTAAAATCACCTGAGCCAAATATGTGGAGTGCTGGTACCAAGTAAAACAAAAGAACGGGGCTTTTGGGCCACTGGCCTGCTCCCTCTGCAGGAGTGATATTGCAGTGGCAGCGACCACCCTGCGGTGCTGCAACCAGTGGAGTAGGGACCCACTTTTTGAGAGGTTGCCGTGAAGTGGCAAGTGGGCTTATACAATTTGATCAAAATGTTAACAAAGAACATCGTTCAGGTTTATACATTTTTGCCTAGCAGCTATAGATCAATGTATTACAAGTGGATGTGCATTCCATGTCTAGTCTCTCATATTGATATTACACACAGAAATACATGCACTTACGTGCCTTGGCATGCTATCAATGAGGTTATTAATGGCTGTCAGGAATATTGTGCCATGCTAAATGCACTTGGGTGTGCAAATCATCAAGATTGGCTGCTCACAGCACCCTTTGCAATTGCCAACCAGTCACTGCACAGATGTGCTCGGACTCTACATGTCATGGTAGCATATTTAGGCCATGTAGGCTGCTCACAGTAGCCAGAGCAACATGCGGCCTGGAATTGTCCTGTTCAGAAACGGCTTCTGGCACACTATGGAGAAATGGCCGTGCCGCTGGTTCCATGACCAAGTCAATGCAAGGCCGAGTTGTTAGTGTGCCTGAAATGAAAACTAGAGGGTTCTGGCTACTGTACATTATGCCACCCCACACTATAATCCTGGGAGTAGGATGGGTGTGACATTCCCTTTTGAAGGCCCCTTCATTGCGTTGCCCGCGTGGTTTCCAGACCAATCTGGCTATCATTGCGTCCAAGACAAAAGCGTGTATCATCACTGAAGATGATAGATCTCCATTCCAGCCTCTGTTGCTATCTTGCTGTGCACCATGATAGCCTTAGAGAGAAGTGGTGTGTGGTCAATGAAACACCTGTAGCTGGACGTCTGTCTCGTAGCCCAATGTGGTGCAAATGCCTTCTGTTGGTTTGTGTTGACACTGGTTGTTTCCCTAGGCTTGGGATGTGATGTCCAATTTTACTTGCAGTACAGAATGAATCACTATGCGCCGTTCTTCCAATCAGACGATCCGTCCGTGCAGAGGTTCACCTCCACGCACCTCTTGCTGTCATTCCTGTACGTCATTCTCCCAACCTCCAGGACATGCAATGTTGAACAGTGCTGACATCTCGAACTAGGCGCGGAGCGATCTGCCGGAGTGATAAACCAAGGTCTCTCCATTCAAGGATTCCGTCCCTCTCAGTTTGCGATAACTGGCACGTTGACTAACAGGAGGCATCGCACAATCATCCCACATCACTTGATACAGTTTTTGAGGTTTCACGTGGCTAAAAAAAAACTTTGCTTTCGATCTGGCTATTATGCCCCCCCCCCCCCCAACATGCCACAGATTGGGGCTAGGCGCTTGAAAATGTGATCATTTGCAGATCTTAGTGAAACCTGCAATTTCCTCTATTTACATAACCTTACGGCTTGTGCTTCTTGGTGTTGGAATTTTAGTGTTGAGGAGTGTATACGGACTGAGGCCGGATTCACACGAGCGCGTGCGTTTTGCGCTCGCAAAAGGTACATAACAGCTCCGTGTATCAGCAGCGTATGATGCGTGGCTGCGTGATTTTCACGCAGCCGCCATCATCATGACACTGTTTGTATGTTTGTAAACAGAAAAGCACGTGGTGCTTTTCTGTTTTCATTCATAGTTTTTACTGCTGTTGCGCGAATCACACGCGTCACACGGAAGTGCTTCCGTGTGATGCGCATGATTTTCACGCACCCATTGACTTTAATGGGTGCGTGATGCGCAAAAAAACACAAATATAGGACATGTCGTGAGTTTTACGCAGCGGACACACGCTGCGTGAAAATCACGGACTGTCTGAACGATCCCATTGACTAACATAGGTCCGTACGAGGCGCGTAAAAATCACGCGCGTTGCACGGACGTATTACACGTTCGTCTGAATAAGCCCTAAGGGTAAGAAAATATCTAAAGAAAGTGAACACATTAAATTTAAAATAATCAGTCTTGTAAAACGTGATGAATTAACCTCTTTGTGTTTATGGAAACTCCCTTTTAATACAGTTTCTCGGCTACACAAGGACTATAATGGCGGTGGGATCTGTGTGTTCCCTACACAATAAACAGGAAGGGCAGATATAAAGTGACTTGGTGAACTGGAGCCTCCAGTGTTTTTATTTAATTCAGGATGTGTCACGTGTTTGGGGGGAAAGTATCAAAGGGGAACTAAAATGAAGCGTTCCTTGTAAGTACACAAGTGCTGGGCTTGTTCCCGAGGACAACGGCCTCGCTTCCTTTCATTGCAGAGTAATTGCTTTGCCATCATTAGTCGGATAAACATAAGCAGCTGATCTGTTTGTTTTCATTCAGGAACAGAAGAGTCAATGTTTGTTAATTTTTTCCTCATTTATAATATTCAAGGATGGTTTTACCCCTTCTGCTTATTTGAATGCAGTCTGGTATTGCCGTAACTCCCTCCACCGCCCTTCTGACCTGATTACTCTGTACCGTGGTGGTGTCATCTTCTCAGAACGATGGAGATCTGAGACATTTGTACTGTTAGGGAGACCACTATTGACCACCTTTTACAGCTGAATACATTACTAGGTGGCAGATTTGCAGTGCAGAATTATGTGAAAGCTAGATGACCAGGTCTGTGGGTGCTAGTATGGAAAGCTGGGTGACAGCCATGATCACCACCAAGAAACCAACTAAAACACCAAATGGACAACAAAACACATATTTACAGGAAGGAAATGCTCTTTAATTTGGCTGTCAATTTTTGTTTTTCAAGAAAAACCTCTCCAGTTAAAGACTATTCAGCTGGGGCTGCATGGTGCGATTTGGACACGTTTTGCGGGATTAGGCTATGTTCACACCATTTTTTTTTTTTGCCTATGTTTGATGTAAACGCCGGGAAAATTTCCTGACATATGTTAAATGTAGGCTGTGACGGATGCCTAACAGTGGAATCCGTCACCCACAGGCTTTAATGGTATCCATTTAACGGATACGTCATGACAGCTCATGACTTATCCGTTAAATGGATGTCATTATAGTCTATGGGTGTTGCATGCTACTGTTAGGCATCTGTTTTAGGCCTCGTTTACACGAACGTATTATACGCGCGTGCGACGCGCGTGCTTTGCACGCATGTCGTACGCACCTATATTAGTCAATGGGGCAGTTTAGACGATGCGTGAATTGCGCTCATTGCGTGTGCGCAGAAAAAAACTCACGACATGTTCTATAATCGTGCGTTTTTCGCGCACTCACGCACCCATTGAAGTCAATGGGTGCGTGAAAACCACGCATGCCGCACGGAAGCACTTCCGTGCGAACTGCGTGATTCGCGCAAGAGCTGTCAAACTCCTGAATGTAAACAGAAAAGCACCACGTGCTTTTCTGTTTACAAACATCCAAACGGAGTGTCAAATTCGAGATGAGCGCACCGAACTTCACCGGGTTCGGCCAAACTCGTTTTGACCGAAACCGGTAAAAAATGTTCGGGTACGCGACGTCAGGAGACAGTCACTGTCCACGGTGCTGAAAGCGTTAAACTGGTTCAGCACCATGGACAGTGACTTCCGCTCCGAAAATCCATGAACCTGTAAAAAAAAAAAGACGTTCTGACTTACCGATAACTCCGGTCCGACCTCCCGTGATGTCAGTTCAGTCAAAGTGACAGCTGCAGCCAATCACAGGCCAAGCACAGGCTGCAGCCAATCACAGGCCAAGCACAGGCTGCAGCCAATCACAGGCTGCAGCGGTCTCATGGACTGCGGCGTCATCCTGGGAGGTGGGGCCGGATGACAAGAGAGGGACGCGTCACCAAGGCAACGGCCGGGAGCCCGGACTGGGGGAAGCAGGAAGTTCTTGGTAAGTATGAAAGTCTTTTTTTATTCACAGGATGGTGTATATTGTGTTCGGCATTCACTGTCGCGGGTGCTGAAAGAGTTACTGCCGATCAGTTAGCTCTTTCAGCACCTTGGACAGTGACGGGCGTCGACTAGCCTCATCAATATGATGGCGGCTGCGCGAAAATCACGCAGCCGCGCATCATACACGGATGACACACGGAGCTGCCAAGTGCCTTTTGCGCGCGCAAAACGCAGCGTTTTTTGCGCGCGCAAAACGCACACGCTCGTGTAAATGAGGCCTTAACGCATTAATCAAAGGCTATAATGGCATCTGTTTAACAGATAAGTCATGAGCTTCTCATGACATATAGTTTAATGGATGTCTGTGACGAATGCCATACGGTGGCACCTGGCAGCCGTAGACTGCCATGTTAAAAAATAAAAGTTTACGTTTAATGTATACTTTCTTTTCTTTTTATACTGGACTCCACAAGAAGTCCATTACGCTATTACATACACTTTTTTTTAAAATTCATCCCTGAATTTTACTGAGATATAAAGATAGACAATCATAGCGTATCAGTAAAATACAGTCCTGGCCAAAAGTTTTGAGACTGATTTTGTTTTTCACAAAGTTTGCTGCTTCAGTTTTTATAGTAGCAATTTCCATTACCTCTAAATTGTTATGAAGATTGATCAGATTAATTGCAAAGTGATTCCTTTCCATGAAAATTAGCATAATCACAAAAAACATTTCCACTGCATTTCAGCCCGGCCATGAAATAATCTACTAACATTTCAGTAATCTTCTCGCTAGCTCAGGAGAAAGTGTTAGCAGGGACAAGTCAGCTGATATCACTCTGTCATGCTGATTAAATTCTAATAGCCGACTGGTTGCTTTAAAAGGGGGCTGCTGCTTGAAATCATTGTCTTCTTCTGTTAACCATGGTTACCTCCAAGAAAACACGTGTAGTTGTCATTGCTTTGCATCAAAAGGGCTTTTAATGCAAGGACATTGCTGCTTGACCATTTATTGGATCATCAAGAACTTCAAGGAGAAAGGTTTACTTGCTGTGAAGAAGGCTTTTGGGCACCTAAGAAAGTTCAGCAGGGGCCAGGAATGTCTCCTAAAGTGGATTTGGCTATGGGGATAAGTTCAACACCAGTGCAGAGCTTGCTCAGTAATGGCAGCACGCACATGGCAATGCAACTGCACGCACAGAGAGGCAAAGGCTTTTGGAGGCGGGCCTGGTGTCAAGAAGGGCAGCAAAGAAGCCACTCCTCTCCAAAAAAAACATCAAGGACAGACTGACGTTCTGCAGGAAGTACAGGGATTGGAATGCTGAGGACTGGGGTAAAGTTAATTTTTCTGATGAAATCCCATTCAGACCGGGATATCTGGAAGAATGATCGTCCGGGCAAGAAAAGGTGAGTGCTACCATGTGTCCTGTGTCATGCCAACAGTAAAGCATCCTGAGACCATTCATGTGTGGGTTGCTTTTCATCCAAGGGTGTGGGCTCACTCACAATTTTACCTAAGAACATTTCCATGAATAAAGAATGATATCTAAATATCCTCCAAGAGCAACTTCTCCCAACGATCCAGGAGCAATGTGGTGATGAATAATGCTTTTTCCAGCGTCATGGAGAACCATATCACAAGGCAAAAGTGATAACTAAGTGGCTCGGTGACCCACACATTGAAATTTTGGGTCCATAGCCAGGAAGCTCCCCAGATCTCAATCCTATTGAGAACCTGTGGTCAATCCTCAAAAAACAGGTGGACCAACAAAAACACAGAAATTGTGATAAACTCCAAACACACATTAGGCAAGAATGGGTTGCCATCAGTCAAGATTTGGCTCAGAAGCGGATATCCAGCATGCCAGGGCGAATTGCAGAAGTCTTGAAAAAGAAGGGTCTACACTGTATATATTGAGTCTTTGCATGAACTTGATGTATTTGTCAAAAAAAGTTTAAAACTTATGAAATGCTTATAATTGTACTTCAGTATACCATAGAAACATCTGACTAAAAGAGCTAAAAACATGGAAGCAGCAATTAAAATAAAAAGTGCCCACTGCTCAAAATGCCATTCTTTAGTTGCTAGAGTTGTCAATCTCCTGCCTACCTAAAAATGAATGGGATCTCCTAGGCCAGAAGATTTAACCTTGCTCTGGCCAGCGGTCCAATATATTACAGTATCAAGATGCTAGCAGGTAAGGCGGCAAACTAAGATAGGCATTTGTGACTGGGTTGAAAATTGTTCCCACTGTTAGGGCCTGTTCACATCGGCGTTGTCTTTCTGTTGAGGGGTTCCGTCTGAGGTTTCTATCAGGGGAACCCCTCAACGGAAAAGGCAAACTGAAATCTTAGCTTCCGTTTGAATCACCATTGATCTCAATGGTGATGGAAACTTTGCTAATGGTTTCCGTTTGTCACCGTTGTGAAAGGGTTCCGTTGTTTTGACAGAATCAAAAGCGCAGTCGACTATTAGCAAAGTTTCCATCACCATTGAGATCAATGGTGATGCAAACGGAAGCTAACGTTTCAGTTTGCCTTTCCGTTCAGGGGTTCCCCCGACCAGTGGCAGATCCTCATATGGGCGGTTTGGGCGCCCAAACCGCACATAAGTTAAAAAAAACAATCCAGGTCTGCTGCCTGTCGCGGTCATCGGTTCCACCTGCTGATGAGGAGGAGGTGGGGGGCATGTGCAGGGGGAATCAATTTCGGCCAGGGAACAGGGGGCGGGCTGCACAGCACATCAGCGGTACAGAGCAGACTGTCAGAGAGAGTGATGGGCAGGTGCTGGAGTATCTCTCCCTGACAGTTAGCTCCTCTGTGCTGCTGTGCACTGTCCCGTCTGTCTACACCTCCAGCAGCTGTCTGATAACGGCAAGACTGCAAGTAGGAGGTGAAGGACCTGTGGTGACATCACAGTCACATGATTAAGGTCCTGGAGGCTGTACACAAGCACAGCACAAGCACCGCAGAGGAAGAGACTCTGGTAAGTGTGGTATGTGTATATAGGGAACATAGTGTAAGTCTATATAGTGTGTGTGTGTGTGTGTGTGTGTGTGTGTGTGTGTGTATAGTGTAAGTCTATATAGTGTGTCCTGTGTATATAGCGTGTGTATAGTGTAAGTCTATATATTGTGTGTATAGTGTTAGTCTATATAGTGTGTGTGTGTATAGTGTAAGTCTATATAGTGTGTCCTGTGTATATAGCGTGTGTATAGTGTAAGTCTATATATTGTGTGTATAGTGTTAGTCTATATAGTGTGTGTGTGTGTGTATATAGGGAACATAGTGTAAGTCTATATAGTGTGTCCTGTGTGTGTGTGTGTGTGTGTTTGTATAGTGTAAGTCTATATAGTGTGTCCTGTGTATATAGTGTGTGTATAGTGTAAGTCTATATATTGTGTGTATAGTGTTAGTCTATATAGTGTGTGTGTGTGTGTGTATAATGTAAATCTATATAGTGTGTGCTGTGTATATAATGTAAGTCTATATAGTGTGTATAGGGTTTATAGTGCATTAAATGTAAGTCTATATAGTGTATATAATGTATATAATGTAAGTGTGTGTGTATATTGCATATAATATGTGTATAGTGTGTATATATTGTATAATGTATAAATAGTGTGTGCTGTGTAAGTCTATATAGTGTGTTTGTATAGTATATATAGTGTAAGTCTATATAGTGTCTGTGTATATAGTGTAAGTCTATATAGTGTGTGTAGTCTATATAGTGTGTATATAGTGTAAGTCTATATGGTGTGTGAGTGTATATAGTGTAAGTCTATATGGTGTGTGAGTGTATATAATGTAAGTCTATATAGTGTGTGTAGTGTATATAGTGTAAGTCTATATAGTGTGTGCTGTGTGTATAGAGTTTATAGTGTGTGTATAATGTAAGTCTATATAGTGTAAGTGTGTGTGTGGTGTGTGTATATAGTGTGTGGTTTGAATATATAGTGTGTGGTGTTAGTGTGATTTGTATATAGGGTGTTTAGTTTCAAAAATTTTGTGTGTGAAATTATTTCCCACCCATAGAGCGCTCTGCAATCAGTCAGATGCTCAGAACCCCCCCTGCAGTATAATCTCCCCCATAGATCCCTCAGTAGTTATTATACTGCAAGGGGGGGGGTCATCGCGTCTGACTGACTGCTAAGAGTCCTATGGGGGGATAACGCCTTCCCCCCCAGAGCCATAAGAGTCAGACGTTCAGACGCTCCCATAGAGCACTCAGCAGTCAGTCAGACGCACTGGGGAGGGGTGTCTGACTGCTTAAAGGGTAACTAAACTTTTTTTTTTAAATTGACATGTCATAGTGACATGTCAAAAGTTCTGATCGGTGAGGGTCCGGGCACTGAAACCCCACAAAATCGCTAAAACAAAGTGGCAGAAGCACTCAGTAAACCAAAGGTTGACTCTTGTAAAAATTAACATTAAGATGAAGAAATCCAGTCTGGCAGACAGGTTATCCTGGCATTAACATGGTTGCCACATTGCCAGTATTCGAGGCCACCTTCACACGGCAGGATTTTGCATCAGTGTTTTCAAGCCAAAACCAGCAGGGGATCCAAAACATGGAAGAGGTGTAGATGTTTCCTTTTTATGTTTTGTCTGTGTAGGATTCACTCCTAGTTTTGGCCTCCAAATACTGATGCAAATTACTGCCGTGTGAAAGCAGCGCCAAATGAATTGTGATGTGACCAGAGCACGATAAGCTGCTTATCTTCATTCTACCGGCCTGATCTGAATTAAAGAGAAACCTTAGTGCCTTTATATAGTTATAAGGGGTCTGTTTTCATGTGATCTAGAATCAGTAGTACAACTAGCCCAAAAATAAAATCTGCATATTTGTAGGTATCATAGTGTAATTCTATAGTCGTTGTATTCTTCTCCTAATGAAACACTGCCACCTTGTGGCCAAATAATGAACATATTCATTACAGATTAATTAAAAAGAGGCTCTGTCACCAGATTATCAAATAGCTATCTCCTATTGAACGTGGTCAGCGCTGCAATGTAGATAACAGCAACGTTTTTTGTTTTTTTAAAAACGATCTTTTTTGCCCAAGTTATGAGCAATTTTATATTTATGCAAATTAGCTTTCCAATGGACAACTGGGCGTGTTTTCTCGTTTTACCAACTGGGCGTGTATTGTGTTTTTACCAACTGGGCTTGTATTGTGTTTTTACCAACTGGGCGTGTATTGTGTTTTTACCAACTGGGCATTGTGAATAGAAGTGTATGACTCTGACGAATCAGCGTCATGCACTTCTCATCGTTCCCACCCAGCTTCTTTCACTGCAGACACACAGCATGACGTCACCCACAGGTCCTTCAACCTTGGCGTTGGACAGAGAAGATACATGGGCTCCAGCCGTCCGAGGGGGTAATATGCTCGTCTCTAGGGAGCTTACTATGCCTACCTGACATGGTGATGCTGCTGCAGATTCAAATGTACCCTCTGACGCCTGGAGCTGATGTGTCTTCTCTCTTCCGACGCCAAGGTTGATGGACCTGTGGGTGACGTCATCATTCCCAGCCAGCTTCTTTCACTGCAGACACACAGCGTGACGTCACCCACAGGTGATTCGTCAGCATCATACACTTCTATTCACAACGCCCAGTTGGTAAAAACACAATACAAGCCCAGTTGGTAAAACGAGAAAACACGCCCAGTTGTCCATTGGAAAGCTCATTTGCATAAATAAAAATTGCTCATAACTTGGGCAAAAATGATCGTTTTTAAAAAAACAACAACTTTGCTGTTATCTACATTGCAGCGCCGACCACATTCATTAGGAGATAGGGATTTGATAATCTGGTGACAGAACCTCTTTAAAGTGTAAGGCCCTGTTCACATCAGCGTTGGCTTTCCGTTCAGGGGTTCCGTCGGAGGTTCCGTCGGGTGAACCCCTCAACGGAAAGCCAAACGGAAACCTTAGCTTCCGTTTGCATCACCATTGATCTCAATGGTGATGGAAACATTGCTAATGGTTTCCGTTTGTTACCATTCCGGAAGGTTTACGTTTTTTAGACGGAATCAATAGCACAGTCGACTACGCTATTGCTTCTGGCAAAACGACAGGTCCGGTGCACAACAGAGACAAACAGAAATCATGGCACCGAATCCGTCACCATTGAAATCAATGGTGATGGAAACGGAAACTCAGCTTGTGTCTGTTCAGGGTCCCGTTCTGACGGAAAGCAACGACGGAACGTCAGAACGGGACCCCAACGCAGATGTGAACAGAGCCTAGCTAAACCTTCAACAAACTTCTGAAGTTTTGAGCGGTTGGGGTCTGAGCACTGAGACCCCCACTGATCGCTAGAACGATCACTATGACATGTCAGAAGTTTGTTGAAGGTTTAGTTACACTTTAATTAATCTGTGATGAATATGTTTATTATGTGCAAAACGATATTAATAAACTGTTAACATGGTGAGGAGAGGAAAGTGTTTACTTGTCTATTGTTGAGTGCTACATGTACTATTACAGCACACCATTAGCTTCCGTACTTTATTTCCTTTGAATAATTTATTGTTTACACTTTTATTGCTACACAATTTTTGGTACTTAAGGTTGTAATTTCCGTTTACTAATTACTTTATATGGACAGGATACAACCGGGTTTGGAACACTAGTTTGAGGGAGAAACATATTAAAAAAAAATGTTTCAAGAACACAATGAAATTGTTAATTGGAATGTGAAAAAATATATAGCAACAGTAGCGCAGCAGTCTAAGGGTATGTTCACACAACCTATTTTCGGCCGTTTTACGGGCCATAAACGCCTTAAAAATTGGAATGCCTCCAAATATCTGCCCATTGATTTCAATGGGAAAAACGCAGTTCTGTTCCGATGGGCCGTTTTTTTTACATGGCCATTTTGAAAAACGCCCGCGTAAAAAAACGGCCGCGAAAAAGCAGTGCAGGTCACTTCTTGGGACGTTTTTGGAGCCGTTTTTCATCGAGGGTATGTTCACACGCAAACTCAAAAACGTCTGAAAATATGGAGCTGTTTTCAAGGGAAAACAGCTCCTGATTTTCAGACGTTTTTTAAGCCACTCGTGTTTTTTACGGTCGTTTTTGGAGCTGTTTTCAAGAGTCTAAGAAAAATGGCTCCAAAAACGTCCCAAGAAGTGACCTGCACTTCTTTTTCGCGGCCATTTTTTTACGCGCCCGTTTTTCAAAACGGGCTCGTAAAAAAATGGCCCGTCGGAGCAGAATGCCGTTTTCCCATTGAAATCAATGGGCAGATGTTTGGAGGCGTTCTGCTTCCGATTTTTCAGCCGTTTTTCTGGGATTTACGGCCCAAAAACGGACGAAAATAGGCCGTGTGAACATACCCTAAGGGTATGTGCACACGTTGACTAAAAAACGTCTGAAATTACGGAGCTGTTTTTGAAGCTGAAAATGAAGCTTCTTTTATTAGGCTATGTTCACACGGAGTATTTTGCCGAGTTTTTTTACGCGGAAACCGCGTCGCAAAACTCGGCAAAAACGGCCCGAGAACGCCTCCCATTGATTTCAATGGGAGGCGTCGGCGTCTTTTTCCCGCGAGTAGTAAAACTGCCTCGCGGGAAAACGAAGCGACATGCCCTATCTTCGGGCGCTTCCGCCTCTGACCTCCCATTGACTTCAATGGGAGGCAGAGAAAGCGTATTTCGCGCTGTTTTATGCCCGCGGCGCTCAATGGCCGCAGGCGAAAAACGCCGCGAAAATCGCCGCGAAAATCGGCGTGCAGGGAGAGGAAAATCTGCCTCAAAGTTCCAAATTTTTTTGGCAGATATTTCTCCCCCAAAATACTCTGTGTGAACATAGCCTTAATTTGGAGCTTCTTTTGAGGCTTCTTTTCAGGCTGCTTTTGAGGCGTTTCTTGAGGTGTGTTTCATAGTGTTCAATGGAAAATCAGCTCCAAAAAACGCCTCAAGAAGTGACATGCTAAGGCTGGGTTCACACGACCTATTTTCAGACGTAAACGAGGCGTATTATGCCTCGTTTTACGTCTGAAAATAGGGCTACAATACGTCGGCAAACATCTGCCCATTCATTTGAATGGGTTTGCCGACGTACTGTGCCGACGACCTGTCATTTACGCGTCGTCGTTTGACAGCTGTCAAACGACGACGCGTAAATTGACTGCCTCGGCAAAGAAGTGCAGGACACTTCTTTGCAACGTAATTTGAGCCGTTCTTCATTGCATTCAATGAAGAGCAGCTCAAGATTTACGAGCGTCAAAGACGCCTCGCATAATGCGAGGAGCTTTTACATCTGAAACGACGCAGCTGTTTTCTCCTGAAAACAGTCTGTCTTTTCAGACGTAAAAGCAAGCTAGCGTGTGCACATACCCTACTTCTTTTTACGGAGCGTCTTTTTACGCTCCGTTTTTTTAAAACAGCGGCGTAAAAAGACACCCTGTATGAACTAAATGCTGTTTTTCCCATTGATTTCAATGGGCAGATGTTTGTAGGCGTTCAGCTTCCGTTTTTCAGGCATTTTTCGAGGTGTAAACGCCCCAAAATACGCTTGAAAACACTGCGTGTGAACATACCCTTAGGCCGGATTCACACGAGTGTGTGCGTTTTGCGCGCGCAAATAACGCAGTGTTTTGCGCACGCAAAAGGCACTTGACAGCTCCGTGTGTCATCACCATATGATGCGCGGCTGCGTGATTTTCACGCAGCCGCCATCATTATGACACTCTGTTTGTATGTTTGTAAACAGAAAAGCCTTTAGAGTGCTTTTATCTGGGCCAAATCCTCGTTTTTAATCATTGCCTTGTGTAAACCCTAATTAGCTGACAAAAAATCAAGCTTGTTCGTTGGCCGATTGCATCTTTTATGTGGGCCGAAAAATTTTAGCTGGTCGGCAGCACATCTTCCTATGTAAACAGGGATGTGCTGCTGACCAGATGCAAAAATGGATGGGGACAAACAATAGCATTAGCAATCGCTCGTTTAACCGACAGAGAATATCTGCCCGTCTAAGAGGACGAAGGCTTTATGCATATGAGTGCAAGTATTTTGGGCCCATCATGGTGCACAATGACAGAACCGTATTATGGGCCAGTAAGTTCTGTGTGAAGTGCCATTTCATTGATTGAGTTTTTTCCTCTAGAAGCACTAAAATTATTCCCATATCTGACATCCATTGGAGCGTGCCGCGATAAAGGAAATCTACATATACCACCTATTTTGATACGGTAGTATACAGTGAAGGAAATAAGTATTTGATCCCTTTCTGATTTTGTAAGTTTGCCCACTGTCAAAGTCATGAACAGTCTAGAATTTTTAGGCTAGGTTAATTTTACCAGTGAGAGATAGATTATATATAAAAAAAAAAAACCTGAAAATCACATTGTCAAAATTATATATATTTATTTGCATTGTGCACAGAGAAATAAGTATTTGATCCCCTACCAACCATTAAGAGTTCAGCCTCCTCCAGACCAGTTACACGCTCCAAATCAACTTGGTGCCTGCATTAAAGACAGCTGTCTTACATGGTCACCTGTATAAAAGACTCCTGTCCACAGACTCAATTAATCAGTCTGACTCTAACCTCTACAACATGGGCAAGACCAAAGAGCTTTCTAAGGATGTCAGGGACAAGATCATAGACCTGCACAAGGCTGGAATGGGCTACAAAACCATAAGTAAGACGCTGGGTGAGAAGGAGACAACTGTTGGTGCAATAGTAAGAAAATGGAAGACATACAAAATGACTGTCAATCGACATCAATCTGGGGCTCCATGCAAAATCTCACCTCGTGGGGTATCCTTGATCCTGAGGAAGGTGAGAGCTCAGCCGAAAACTACACGGGGGGAACTTGTTAATGATCTCAAGGCAGCTGGGACCACAGTCACCAAGAAAACCATTGGTAACACATTACGCCGTAATGGATTAAAATCCTGCAGTGCCCGCAAGGTCCCCCTGCTCAAGAAGGCACATGTACAGGCCCGTCTGAAGTTTGCAAATTAACATCTGGATGATTCTGAGAGTGATTGAAAGAAGGTGCTGTGGTCAGATGAGACTAAAATTGAGCTCTTTGGCATTAACTCAACTCGCCGTGTTTGGAGGAAGAGAAATGCTGCCTATGACCCAAAGAACACCGTCCCCACTGTCAAGCATGGAGGTGGAAACATTATGTTTTGGGGGTGTTTCTCTGCTAAGGGCACAGGACTACTTCACCGCATCAATGGGAGAATGGATGGAGCCATGTACCGTCAAATCCTGAGTGACAACCTCCTTCCCTCCACCAGGACATTAACAATGGCTCATGGCTGGGTCTTCCAGCACGACAATGACCCGAAACATACAGCCAAGGCAACAAAGGAGTGGCTCAAAAAGAAGCAGATTAAGGTCATGGAGTGGCCTAGCCAGTCTCCAGACCTTAATCCCATCAAAAACTTATGGAGGGAGCTGAAGATCCGAGTTGCCAAGCGACAGCCTTGAAATCTTAATGATTTACAGATGATCTGCAAAGATGAGTGGGCCAAAATTCCATCTAACGTGTGCAACCCTCATCATCAACTACAAAAAACATCTGACTGCTGTGCTTGCCAACAAGGGTTTTGCCACCAAGTATTAAGTCTTGTTTGCCAAAGGGATCAAATACTTATTTCTCTGTGCACAATGCAAATAAATATATATAATTTTGACTATGTGATTTTCTGTTTTGTTTTTTTAGATAATCTATCTCTCACTGGTAAAATTAACCTAGCCTAAAAATTCTAGGCTGTTCATGTCTTTGACAGTGGGCAAACTTACAAAATCAGCAAGGGATCAAATACTTATTTCCTTCACTGTACATGGCCGCATTCAAATACATTAACATCTTATTCAGGCTCCATGTGCTATGGACCCCAAAGACGGTTGTGTGTGTCAGGCCTAATAGTTATAGCATAGGGCTGAGGCTGGCTTAGCGTGCAATATAGTAGGTGGAGTAGCAGCTCTCTGATGAGCCAGAAGTTCACAGTTTAGGGATCGATACCTTGGTGTAATGATATACGAGAATTGACCAAAGTGGAGAATCGATGGGTTCTAAACATGACAAAATGGTAATATCAGGGTGAAGTATGGCCTCGTGCACACTTCCATCACCGTTTTCACGGCCGTTTTTGACAGATCCGTGTGCTTGTTTTAGCGGCCGTGTGATTTCCGTGTGCACTCCGTGTTTCCGTTTCCAAGCGCCGAGCATGGTACTGTCCAGGGTGCTGAAAGAGCAGGGTTGTTCAGCGCTAGTCACTGTACAGGGTGCTGAAAGTGTTAATGGGCTACAATGATCGGCGGTAACTCTTTAAGCACCCTGGACAGTGCTGAAGAATGACCATGCTCGGCTCTCGCAAAATACAATTTTAATGAAATAAAAAAATCAGTTCATACTTACCCAGAACTCCCTGCACTTTCCTCCTGTCTGGCCTCCTGGGATGACGTTTCATCCCATGTCACCGCTGCAGCCAATCACAGGCTGTAGTGGTGGTCACGCAAGTCTGGATGACGTCAGAAGGCCGGACTCCAGGGATGATGCTTCATCCCATGTGACCGCCTCTGCAGCCAATCACAGGCTGCAGCTGCCACATGGACTGCCGCGTCATACAGAAAGGTCGGACTGGAGGAAGAAGAGGGACTCGTCACCAAGACAACGACCAGGGTACGTATGAACTGCTTTTTATTTTATTTTTATCAGCAGCCTCTTCTCTCTATCAGTGATGGATAGAGAGAAGTGGCTGCCGATTAGTATAATATATCTGTAATGTACTTCTGCCCACCCGGCCGATGATAGGCAATGGCTCCGTCACACACGGACGGCACACGGATGCCTTCCGTGTGCCTTCAGTTTTTTTGACGGCCCCATTGACTTACATGGGCCTCACGGTCACGGAATCTCGGACCAAAGTAGGACATGCTCTACTTTTGATCGGAACGGAGCAACGGGACCATCAAAAAAACTGAAGTGTGCATGGCCCCATTGAAATGAATGGGTCAGGGTGCTAGCCGTCTGAAAAACGGCTAGCACCCTGAAGAAAAACACTGAAGTGGGCATGAAGCCTAAGGCTATGTTCACACGGGGTCTCTTGCCGAGTTTTTTGACGCGGAAACCGCGTCGCAAAACTCGGTAGAAACGGCCCGAGAACGCCTCCCATTGATTTCAATGGGAGGCGTCGGCGTCTTTTTCCCGCGAGCAGTAAAACTGCCTCGCGGGAAAAAGAAGCGACATGCCCTATCTTCGGGCGCTTCCGCGTCCGACCTCCCATTGACTTCAATGGGAGGCAGGAGAAAGCGTGTTTTATGCCCGCGGCGCTCAATGGCCGCGGGCGAAAAACGGCGCGATAATTGCTATTCACACGGAGTATTTTGGGGGAGGAATATCTGCCTCAAAATTCCGTTTGGAGCTCCCCCAAAATACTCCGTGTGAACATAGCCTTACTGAGCACTGTGTCTGTGAATGCGCCTGATCTAATTTAGCTACTGATCTTGTGCTCTTCCCAATATCTATGAATAGAAAATCCAAAGTGAATGATTGTTCCTTGTGACTAGGAGTTGGTCTACTTGGCACATTGGTTATGATAGCTCATTCTTTTTTTGTTTTTTTGTTATTTTTTGTTTTTTGGAAATGCACATCTAGAATTGCAGAATTGTTAAAGGGGGACTATATTTTTTATACTCCTTTGTCCTTTCATCAAGGGATTGCATAAATTTAAATGAATAAACCTTGTACGAGTTGCTTTTACGAGCTGTTAACTGGTCAATCGCATGTAAAATTGTTTTGACAGGGCTGTTTTATGAAGCTTTACGTCAAGTATATATCTATTTCAGATTTGTTTTTTTTTATATGTATTTTCTTATAGCAGTGCTGTATCAAGCTTCAATACACACTAAAAGCGCTTTTTGGGGGGGGGATAGAGACTTAGTTAGAAATGGGTATTTCCTAATCAAGCAATTTTTGGATCGTCTACTCTAGTGGTTGACAGCTGGAGTATTTCCTAGGCAAACTCTTGGGTGGCTGGTGACAGTGCCGCTCAGATGTCATGGCCAGCTGAGGCTTTAGCTGCATCTAAGTTGAGACCAGCTATGAATCTCCAGAACCGTGTTGTACAGGTCAGTCAAATTTTAACCCCTTTCCGACATTTGTCATATGGATACGTCATGGAAAGCTAGTGCTTCCCACATTTTGCCGTTTCCATACGACAAATGCATGGCACTGGCTCAGAAGCTGAGTCGGTGCCATCATCATCGGATGTCAGCGGTGTATTACATTAAATTAGCTTTGATCCCTGCCATTAACCCCTTAAATGCAACGGTCAAAATCGATCATTGAATTTAAGTTGTTTGCAGCTCATCGTCACCCCAGCAATGAAATTTCAGGGGTTACGGTGGCTGCAATGGCAACCGGAGGCCTAATACTGGCCTCCCGATCTGCCTAGCATGGAACCCTTCCAGGCCCCGAAAGGCTTCCGTAGCTGACGGCAAGATGGTGCCGGCTCAGGAGCTGAGCCGGCGTCATCAGTGGTGGATGTCAGCCCTCATTTATGGAAAAGACCTGTGGGTGAAAATGCTCACTACACCCCTTAATAAATGCCTTGAGGGGTGCAGTTTCCAAAATGGGGTCACTTCTCAAGGGTTTCTTTTATTATTTCACATCAGAGCCTCTGCAATGGTGAACCAATACTTTGTAAATCACCAAATTAGGCCTCAGTTTCTCATGGTACTCTGTCACTCCTGAGCCCTGTCAAATGTCCAGGCAAAAGATTAGGGCCACATATAGGGTCTTTCTAAAACCGGGAAACACAGCATAATAATTAGAGAGCTGAAAAGGGAATGTTTTTATTTTCACTGCACAATTCTAATAAAATCTATGAAACACCTGTGGGGGTCAAAATGCTCACTACACCCCTAGATGAATTCCTCAAGGGGTGTAGTTTCCTAAATGGAGTCACTTTTTGGGCGTTGTCATTGTTTTGTCCCCTTAGGGGCTTTGCAAATGCGACATGGCCTCCGCAAACCATAAATGTGATCTCCAAAAGCCAAATGGTGCTCTTTCCCTTCTAAACCCTGCCGTGTGTCCAAATAGCCGTTTATGACCACACGTGGGAAATTGTTTTACTCGGGAGAAATTGCTTTACAAATTTTGTGGTGCTTTTTCCCGTTTAGTCCTTGTGGAAATGAAAAAAAATTTGCTAAACCTATATTTTCTTTGAAAAAAATGTAGATTTTTATTTTCACGGCCTACTTCCAATAATTTCTGCAAAAAACCTGTGCGGTCAAAATGCTCGCTATGCCTCTAGATAATTTCCTCAATGGGTGTAGTTTCCAAAATGGGGTCACTTGTGGTGGTTTCCACTGTTTTGTCCCGTCAGGGGGTTTGCAAATGCGACATGGCCTCCGCAAACCATTCCTGCTAAATTTGAGCACCAAAAGCCAAATAGCGCTTTCCCTTCTAAGCCCTGCCGTGTCTCCAAACAGCCATTTCTGACCACATGTGGGATATTGTTTTACTCGGGAGAAATTGCTTTACAAATGTTCTGGTGCTTTCTCCCCTTTAGTCCTTGTGGAAATGAAAAAAAAATTGCTAAACTTACATTTTTTCAAAAAAATTTAGATTTTAATGTGGGGTCAATATGCTCACTATACCCCTAGATAATTTCCTTGAGGTCTGTAGTTTCTCAAATGGGTTCACTTTTGTGGGATTTCCACTGTTTTGGTGCCGCGAGAGCCCTTCAAACCTGACATGGTGCCTAAAATATATTCTAATAAAAAGAAGGCCCCAAAATCTTCAAAGTGCTCCTTTGCTCCTCTGGTAAACTTTCTGTGTTCCAAAAATAATGGATTAAGAATGAATTTCTGCAAAAATAAATGAAATTTGTACATTTCACTTCTACTTTGCTTTAATTCCTGTGAAATGTCTAAAGGGTTAAGAAACTTTCTAAATGCTGTTTTGAATACTTTGAGGGGTGAAGTTTTTAAAATGGGGTGACTTATTGGGGGTTTCTAATATATAAGGCCCTCAAAGCCACTTCACAACTGAACTGGTCCCTGTAAAAATAGCCTTTTGACATTTTCTTGAAAATGTGAGAAATTGCTGCTAAATTTCTAAGCCTTGTAACATCCTAGAAAAATAAAAGAATGTCTACAAAAATGATGTCAACATAAAGTAGACGTAAGGGGGATGTTAATTAGCAACAATTTTGTGTGGTATAACTGCCTGTTTTACAAGCAAATACATTTAAATTTAGAAAAATGCTAACTTTTAAATTTTTTCGCTACATTTAGTTGTTTTTTTTATACTTAAATACTGAATGTATCGAGAAAATTTTGCCAGTAACATAAAGTCCAATGTGTCACGAGAAAACAATCTCAGAATCGCTTGGATAGGTAAAAGCATTCCGAAGTTATTAACACATAAAGTCAAAACATGTCAGATTTTAAAAATGAGGCTCTGTCAGGAAGGTCAAAAGTGGCCAAAGGGCGAAGGGGCTAAGGGAGACGGCTATGTTGACAGTGGCCCCAACAGAGTCCTCTGGGACTATAAGGCTGGGTTCCCACGAGCATGTTCGGTCCGTAAAGGACGGAACATATTTCGGCCGCAAGTCCCGAACCGAACACACTGCAGGTAGCTGGGCTCCTAGCATCATAGTTATGTACGACGTTAGGAGTCCCTGCCTCGCTGCGGGGTAACTGTCCCGTACTGTAATCATGTTTTCAGTACGTGACAGTAGTTCCACGGAGAGACAGGGACTCCTAGTGTCGTACATAAGTATGATGCTAGGAGCCCGGCTCCCTGAAGTGGGTTCAGTCCGGGACTTGCGGCCGAAATACGTTCCGTCCTTTACGGAACGAAATTGCTCGTGTGAATCCATCCTAAGGGTGGATGGAACTGATTTTAAGTCACAAAAATTTCTGCAACAAAATCTGCTGCGTGTGACTGCACCCTAAGGGTAGAAACACACACAGCGTATACACTGCGGTGTTTCCGCAACAGATTTCATTGCGGAAAATCCACAGCGTAGTACAGTAGCATCAGTGTGTATGAGATCTGAACAAATCTCCTCCGCACACAGCGGAAAAAAATCTGCCAAAAAACTGTTCATAAATTGACCTGCGGTGCGTTTTTTTTAATCTGCTGCATGTCAATTTACGCTGCAGAATCGCTTCCTCTTCAGAGCCAAAGAGCCAAATGTTGTTAACACTGCAACTCCGCCGCAAAAGAGAAAAAAATATATATTTTCTTTAGTTAAAATTAATTTAAAAAAAGCTGATACTTACCCCCGGCCATAGTCCTAGCGACGCGATCATCTGTTCTGAGCACAATCCAGCCTCCTGGGATGATGTTTCATCCCATGTGACAGCTGCAGCCAATCAAAGACTGCAGCAGTCACATGGACTACAGCGTCATCCCAGGAGGTCGGGCTGCGCACAGAAGAGAGGGCCATGACAACAATTTGGTGCGTTTTTTTCCCCAGCAGTTTCCAGCTCGGATACACTGTGTACTTTTATGCAGCGTATCCGCCCTGTGTCTTCCTACCCTAACATTAATGGCTTATCCTTAGGATAATCCACCCAAACACTTTACATAGGCAGAGCAGCTCGCCACATTCATGTGAACTAGAAAAGCTGTAGTGGAAGGCACAGCCACTCATTCAGACGAGCCGCTGTGTGAGTAAAAACAATGAAGGGAATGTGGCGCTCGCAGAGCCGCTGCGGCCCTTCATTGTGCTGATTGGCGGCCTACCAAAGATTGAGCCCCTACCGATTAAACACCATCAATGCTATAGTCCTGGAGAATCCCTTTTAAACCACATTCACATGCATTGTAATATATTTCTGGATTTCACATTAAAAATCCACAGTTAATCAGCTGAATATCCATATATGAATATGCATGTAGCCAAATAAAGCTACGTAAGGGTAAGTTCACACTGTTTTTTTTACACGTTTTTTGACACGGAAACCGCGTCGGAAAACGCGCCAAAAGACGACCGAAAATGCCTCCCATTGATTTCAATGGGAGGCGGAGGTGTTTTTTTCCCGCGAGTGGAACAACCGTCTCGCGGGAAAAAGAAGCGACATGCCCTATCTTCGGGCGTTTACGTCTCTGACCTCCCATTGACAGAAATGGGAGACAGAGATAGCTCAATGGCGAAAATCGGCGTGCAGGCAGAGCAAAATCCAAACGGAATTTTGAGGCAGATTTTCTGCTTGCAAAAAACTCTGTGTGAACCCAGCCTTACTGTGTCAACCATAGAATTTCCAGAGTTAAAATTTAAGTCTATGATTATTTCACGTCAATTGGTTGGGGCCTCATTTATCCCAAAAATTAAAAAGCTGGTCTTTATGCACGTTGCAACCAATGACAGTGCACCTTAATTTTTTCCCAAAATGAAAGCTACATTTTGGTTGTTATGGGCAAAGGGGGCAGTTTTTCTATTAAACAGCTTTGGTAAAGAGGTCGCAATGCGTAGTCCCCAATGTTCAGTCATTGGTGCACACTAAACTGGATCCGGGTTCCTACCCATTTGGCAACCATCCACAAGTAAGAAATGACACTCACCAAATGTATCGTCATTTTAAAACTAGTCTTAGGGTAAGTGCACACAGGGCAAATACGCTGCGTAAAAGGACACAGCGTATCCATCCTGGAAACTGCCGGGTATTCTACTTGAAAAACTGCACCGAACCCAAAATGTTTATACTTACCACTTTGGCGATGTCATAGTGACGTGTCTCTCTGCTCTGACTATAGCCTCGCCCCTTGGGAGGAGGCTGTAGCCCATGTGACCGTTGTAGCCTTTGATTGGCTGCAGCAGTCACATGGGATGAAACGTCATCCCTGGAGGCCGGGCTGCACTCAGAGCAGATGATTATGTCGCTATGACAATGGCCGATGGTAAGTATGAACCTTTTTATTTTCAACCCAAAAAAACTTTTTTCCTGATTTGTGATGGAATCGCAGGTTTTCCGCTGCAAAAATCGCAATATTTGCCTATTTGTTGCAGGTTCTACCTCCACATTGAAAGAAACGCACTGAAGGTCAATTTATTACAGTTTCTCAGCAGTTTTTCAGTTTCAAATGACATGTCCTATTTCTTTTTTCCAGTCCGGGTTCCGGCTAACGCACGGACCGTGGAAACCACAGTCGTGTGTATTGGCCCATAGAATATAATGTGCCTTATACTACCCTCAATTGCAGCTCAGCAATTGCGGATAGAATGGGGCCTAAGGATGATTCTTCTATACAACATCCACCCAAATACAGAAGAGCAACCAGTGTACAATAAATCCATTCAGGCCGCAGATAGCAGAAATATAATAAAAATGGGTTATGTTACAGAACATGTGACTTGTGCTATAAATACCCTGGTCCATTTTGCTGTAAGGGTTTGATAAAGATCGTTTCGGTTTATGGGTGGAATTGCTGTGAACAAAAGGTCTTGAAATCTTCTGCCTTCTGCAAATTATCCCGTAAAAATAGATTAGGATTAAAGTTCAGGATTAGCGGCATGATAAGGACCTGAAATAGCATATGGCTGTGAGAAGAAATACTGTAGATGCGTGCCTGGGAGGAAGATTCACAGACAGTTGTGGCTTTTAGAAAAACAATCCGTATATATGATCATGATCGCTCATTTTCTGCATGTTCTACATTCCTGTAGAAATGTCCCCGCTAGTAACTGCCTGTAGAAGGAGAATGCTTACAATCTGGTTGTAAGAGGAAGAAAAACACCGCAGTCTGGAAAACTATTTTTCTTATCCTTTATATAGCGCCGGCATATTACGTAACATTTTCAGTATATCCTGTTTACATTTGCTGTGTATTTCAATATTTTCTATTGTTCCCTGTTATTAGTCATTTCAGGCTGGGGAGAATCTGACTAATGTTATTCTATGGGATTACTGACAGGAAGTCCAGAAAAATCCTTGCCAGTTCTCAGAACCTCCCGAAAAATATATGTACGTTTATGCAAATCATATTAAAAATGAATGTCTTCTTTATTAGATTTTTTTTTTTCACTAGTTAGATTTAAGTACCGTATATAGAACAGAAATAATAGGGCAGATTTATTAAAACTAGTGCAATGGAAAAGTACAGTAGTTGCCCACGGCAACCAATTAGTTTGCTGCTTTCAAGGTCCTCTGAAAAATGAAGGGTGACACCTGATTGGTTGCTAAGGGTAACTACACCACTTTTACTTGCGCTAGTTTTAATAAAACTCCCCATTGTGTATGTTCTGTTTTTTAATTGGTGTAGCTATTACTTTTTTTTTAAAGAAAAACTTCCCTGGGAGCGGCCATACTGGTGAGAGACACTTCCTTCCTGTATTGTCTGTATAGAACAGGGTGTGCGCGCTTTATTGGCAGCTGAAATGAATTAGAGTCAATTAACATAGAAATGACATACATTATTGTTATATATATTGTGTTATAATATAAATGTTACTCGATAGAACTAAAGATACATTATGCTGACGATGACAGTCAAGCAAAACATATTTTAGTATCCAAGGAATGTGAGCTAAGTAAAACTGGGCAGAGGGCGGTCATGATGGGTCTGGGCCTGCAAGGGGTCAACTAGAGGGGTATTGTGATTATAGATTGGTGGGTGGGTTTAAGTTAGGAATGTTGCTAGGGGGCTGGGAGTATTGGAGGTGGAGTTAGGGGATATATAGGGTGGTAGGTAGGGAAGACATTTTATGGCTTTAAAAATTTTTTGTGGAGAAGGTGTGTGTAGCCAGTATCAGTGTAGCTATCAGTTTCATGTCGGTTGCCGAGTGCGGAGGTCGGTGGCACCGCGTCGGGAGAGGCTTCCTTCAGTGGCGGTTCAGCGGCCTGGAAGCATCATCTTTTATCCCCATCGTGGAGGGCTCACCTAGAAAGCCGTCCCGGAGCTCATCCAAGGGACCAGAGGCAGGCCAATAGGATGCGTCTGCTGGGGTGAGTGTTACCTGCGCTCCTGCATTGCTATCTGCTGGACAGGAGGCGGGAGACAGTATTACACCCTGTGGTGTGGGTGATCGAGCGCCACCGTCTGAAAAAAGTCAGTACTGCAGCAGTGGTGACAGGCCAGCGCCAGCTGCTGGTCAGGATATGTATTACAGCAGTGGTGGCAGACCAGCGCCAATTGCTGTTTAGAATTTGAATTACAATAGTGCGCCCCCTCGGGGTTTCCTGATGAATGCTGGTGATTTTTCTCTGCCAACGCCACCTGGAGGTGACGCTGACCCAATTGCTGCCGTTTCGGCTGTTCATTTGCCGTTACAGGTGTCGGCAGGCACGGATGGCGGATCGGAGGCGACCGATGCAGGATCATCGGTCAGGAGACGGCGTCGGTGGATTCGGAATGGACGGCCCCGTTTGTGTCCAGCGGCAGGCAGCCTCTTGGTGAGTCACAGCAATTTTTGCACCACACACGTAGATTATATGTCTCATGGGGTTTTTAGTCAGTCGGATCATGCTAATTTAGGTAGTGGTTCCGTGGGGGTCCCTCACTTACACGTGGGGTCCTGGGTACATTTTTGGACAGGTTATATCAGCTTTTAGTGTCAGTAGACAGTTCTCAAGGGTCACAGCTGGGGGGTCCCGTGGGGGTGTGGTCATCACAGAGACAGTTAGCGGCAGGATTTCAAAATGAGAGCGCTGGGGGGGTCATTGCTTGTCTCCCTCTTTTTCTAATACGTTAGAGTGCAGACTGAAAATGTGGATGGGGTTAGCCAGCCGTTGCCGGTGTCCGATGATACTAAATGTAGTATGTATATTTGTTTTGAAGGACCTTTAGGGGCACATTTGAAACCTGAGGCGAGAGAGAAAATTTGGAAGCGCGGGAACTTAGACATCTTTACGTTGTTACCGTTGAAACGTTTTCGCGTGGAGCATTGGGAAAAAGGAAAGGAGCGTCGTAAGGAAGAGAATGAGGAGAGGCGAAGATATCGATTAATTCTGTGTACTTTTGAGAATTGGCTTCAAGCTTTTTCCATTATGGCGAGCGTAGTGGGTGAAAAATATCCGGACCATTGCTCCGGTTTATTTTGTTATTTGGATTCCATTTGGGAGACTTACAGGACTTATGGGGAACTGCTTGGAAATATGATGAGCAGTTTAGAAAGCGGATGGCGGTACGGGCATCGTTGCTTTGGGATCATAAGGACATAGGCCTATGGATGTGCCCTATAACTACTCCCAAGGGAGCTGGCAAGGGGGGCAGGGTGGAAGTGTCTGGTTTGAGTGATCCATTTCAGGCATCACCCGGCGGATCTAGATCAGCGGTTTTGTCCGGGGCTAATAAAAAGGGGTCTGTTGGCTCTATAACGAGAGCACCTGTACGTGGGGAACAAATTGTATCAATTGACACGAGTGTGCTGGTTGTGGGGGCAATAATCCCCCCGTTTTCCAGTGTTTGAAACGTGCGCGAGCTTGTACAGCAGGGTCTGGGCCATAATGCCTTGGCTAAAGAGGTAACTCGACAGTGACAATGCTACACTGGTAGCGCAGGTTTTCGGGGACGGTTTTCATTTTCGGTTTTCCTCGGTTGTAGGGAGGTTTATGGTGAGCAACTTGCGTTCAGTGCGGGAAGATCCCGCAGTGGTGAAAGAAAAGTTGGGGAAGGCGGTTCAGCTGTTGAAAGGCGTTTTTGTCAATTGGATTGGGTATGCCATTCTGATTATGAGCGGATTTTATTTAGACTTTCGTTTCCTTGGGCCTTGGGGCCTTGGGCTGCTGTTTTTCCAGTGGGGCAGTTAGTCAGTCCCTCCAGACGAGTACAGGGTGGTATTCAGTTGAGAGATGTAGTTGTCTGTGAAGGAGTTTCTAGGAATTATGCTATACCATTCAAAGTCAGATAAAAAGGTAAGGGATTTGAAATTTGTTTGAGAAATATTGGACTGGGTTCACACGACCTATTTTCAGGCATAAACGAGGCGTATTATGCCTAGTTTTACGTCTGAAAATACGGCTACAATACGTCGGCAAACATCTACCCATTCATGTGAATGGGTTTGCCGACGTACTGTGCCGACGACCTGTCATTTACGCGTCGTCGTTTGACAGCTGTCAAACGACGATGCGTAAATTGACTGCCTCGGCAAAGAAGTGCAGGACACTTCTTTGCAACGTAATTTGAGCCGTTCTTCATTGCATTCAATGAAGAGCAGCTCAAGATTACCGGCGTCAAAGACGCCTCGCATAATGCGAGGAGGAGCTTTTACGTCTGAAACGACGCAGCTGTTTTCTCCTGAAAACAGTCTGTCTTTTCAGACGTAAAAGACCGTTCTCGTGTGCACATACCCTTAGGGATGGGATGTCGTGTCCAGTGGTTTGTTTCTTGAATTCTATGGAGGTGCGTCCTCACGGTTTTCCTCTTTTCTGGTGCATTCAGATGGTCCAGCCTTGTCCAGATTTCAATTTATTGCTGCTTTGAAGAAATGTTTTCCGGGGTTAGGCCTTTCACATCTGGACTACAGCTCCCATTCTTTTCGCATTGGAGCTGCTAACAAAACTGCTTGTTTCGGTCTGGGCGTTGCATCAGTTAAGAGGATGGGTCGTTGGGATTCAGGTAGTTTCCGGTCATATGTTCGGCCGCACTTCTTGGAGTGTTAATGGATTAGTCAGAGGGGGGTGTATGTCTCGGGCAGTTGTTTAATGGTTTTTCTCTTGCTTCCTTTCTCTTTATTTACAAGTTCAGCTAAATGTCTGATCTGGATTATTGCCCATTCTTATATTTATTGGGAAAAGATGCGGGCCCTCGTGCGTCCAGATGGCAGGTATTGGTTTTGAACAGGGATGCAGTGGATTTGCTTTGGTTGGGTGTGCGTGGGCTGATATTGGATCAGGTAAGGCCTTTGTTCCAGGTTGCAGTTCAGTCTTGGGGTCCCCATTTGGTATTTTAGTTGTGCACGCTGGGGGGCATGATATTGGGAGTTATCCTATGTGGAACAACATTGGAAATATTATTTATTATGTTTTTTGGATGCCCATTCTGATTTATCAATCATTTGGTCTGGAATCATTCAGAGAGTAAAATGGATGGCTGCGCTGTCTGCATCGGCACTGAATAGGACCAGGAAAAGAAAATTAACGAAATGGTGGTTAAGTTTGTCCGGTTAGTTGTTCTTGGAGACTAATGGGTCCTATATTGGTAAGCATGGTAAGGATGTGGTTCACTTGACGGAAGTGGGACTTGATGTATTCCATTTTGGCTCAAGGAGGGCCTGGAGCTTGTTTTTCAGGTGTGGCGGCATATGAAAACTTAAGGAGTCAAGTTTTCAAGTTTATTGTACTTACTTGTTTTTATTGTTTACTTATGTTATGTAGTTAAACTGCTCTGTATTTCATATGTATAGTGCCCTGGAAGATTTATAAAATAAAATCCCCACCCTACAGTGCCCATTGAACTGAGCAATGCTTGTAAACATTGCAGTGGCGCCCAAGTACAAGGCCAGGCTCCACGAGCGGATTGGGATCTTAAAGAGGCGCTGGAAAAAAAATGTAAAAGTGGCCCCGTGTTGAGGGCGGGTCCAAGTTGGCAGCAGGCGGGGTAACCCCAGTTCTCGCAATCAATGGTGGTCCCAGTGGTGGGACCCCATCGATCAGACAATTATCAACTATGCTGTTGATAGATGATTATCGATGATTGTGGGATACCCCTTTGATAATAGGATTTACCTAAAATAGCCAGGTGGGACTCCTCTGAGGAATTACTGAGCCAGTTGGCAGCAGCCAGCCAGTATGGTGCTCGGCAGAGGGAGGCACAGACAAGGTCGGAGCGCACCACTGTATTAGGTGGTCCTTGCTTACTACAGTGGTGCATTCCTGCTCTGCCTCTCTTGTTTTCAAGAATTAAAATGTATTTATTATATTCATTCTCCTCAGTTCCATGTCTCAGTAGTCTTTACTATTGGGAACTTTCCTGCAAATGAGAGGTGCAATCTAACCGTGTCCCATTTAGGAGTACCGTTCTGCAGCGGCTTCAGTGACTGTGAAATATATGGGACGAAAATCAGTAATAATCGGTTTGATCAGATTTTATTCCGTTTTTTCGTAGGCAAGATGAAAAAAACCGCATACACGGTAATACAAATTATGTGTAATTCTTTTTTTTTTTCCATAAAAAAGGCATTTAGTTAGGGACTTGAAGATGCCATTGTTTGATCGTGGTGTTTTGTGCCAGTGTAAAACTGACAGGCATCTTATTAGGGCATTTATAGAAAAAAGATGTGGTTATTCAAAACCATACCTAAACATACCCAAAATTGCAATATAATATAGCACGGTGCCATTCCTGATAAAGAATATTGAAAAAGAAAAAGAAAAAAATGATCCAGGAATATAACTAGGCACTCTTGGGTTGGATAAAATTTAACAAAATATTTTATTTATGAATCCAGATAATACCGGCAGTATAAATTTATACAACAACAATTTAAAACATTTTTCTCCTGGCCAGGAAAAGAGACATATAATAGCACCTCTATGCTTCTATAATATCACCTCATAAGTATGTATGTAAACATCATATATGCACGGAACAAATTTGAAAAGATAACAATTTTCAAAGCAAAAACGCTGGGTTATGTTCACACTTGCGATTTTCAACCATATATGCTGTTTTTGTCACAAAGTGGCCAGAGTTCCTATGTAGAGTGATTGGTAATGATGTTTTGAAGACATTCTTTTTATAAGAAGTATAAATCTCAAAATAGGAAGACAGTCCCATATGTTAAGGGGATATAATTTGCAGCATATCTTTTTCCCTCCTAGGCGGATCCTGATTTTTATAAATCTTATGGTGATAGAGAGTCCTTTCACAGACCTGTTAAGGTCAATATGTAGCATATAAATCTTATGGTGATAGGTGGTCTTTTCACAGACCTTTAGGGTCAATATGTAGCCCTTAATCTTGAGCCTTAGAGGTTTTTACCTTGAATAGCCAGCGAATGCCAGGAATCCTTGCATGAAAGCAGTCGGTCCAATAGATGGAAGGTCAAGATCTTCACAAAAGGCAAAATTCACCTGTATGGCCATACATTTCATTCAAGCCTCCAAATCTCCATCATCATATCAGTTGAGAATTTTCTCCTCGGTCTCCACGGGCATTCGCCACTGCACTCCGAGAGACACGGGCCCGGCAAGGCCGGATCACACGCTGGCAGCCAGGTAAGTTTAAAATTCTATCGTATGTCTCCTTCCACGTGGTATCTCCAACACTGGACAGGAATTCACAGTGCAGAGTGTAGACGTCACTACCCGCCCTGTCTGATTGAGACAGCTGACGCGTTTCATCCAATACAGGATTTCTTCAGAGCCGTTTGACAGATACTGCCAAACCTGATACCTTTATAGTATCCCAAAGTTCATTCATTGGTTCCATGGTTGTACAGATAATATTCCATGGGAATAATCCAAAAAGCATTATAGGAATCATATGTAGATCTTTCATAAAGTGCCATGATCAATTTCAATAGAAAATAGAGGTATTTTTTTGGTCAAGTAAACAGTACATTTGTCCATTAGTTTATATATATATATAGAGAATGTATTTAGTGCTCTCATAGGGAAGGCAATTAATATTGCATCCCCATACAGTTTTAACAATAATATCAATTGAGTATGAATCCTCCATAAAAATATCGATATTACCTAGGTCTAATTATCAATATTAATTTATCCAAGAACATAATTAGCCAAAATTGCTATTATTTAAACCTTGTGGCGGAATTATGGAGAAATAAGTTTTTTAAGATAAAATCCCTTGCTACGCAGTTTATGTAATTATGCTATATCATAAGTTATATACAAAAAGAAAAGTGATCAGCTAAATTGATCAGTATTTCAAAACTGAACAAATAATTTGTTCATTTTGCAGCTATCTTTATATATATATATATGGAATTCATAATGTATTTCAGGGGAAGCAGGGAGAGAGGGCCCATACCCGTTAAGGCATCAGGACCTGAGTCCCCACTTAAACCCAGAAAATGTTCAAAAACAATGATCCATCAAATATAGTGGCAGGATCCTATAGGGACACTTTTACCACTAGATCTCGTGATCGTTTTGTTAGATATATATAGCTGTTACTCATGAGAGGAGCCACCAAGGAACCCTAGGGGGGGCAGGGAGAGGGATCATATGCCCAAGGGATGCCCGGAGGGCACTAGGTCCCTAGTCCCCACCACCCACAGCGGACCTATAAGCAACCCCTCCCACTGCAAAGGATTGCAAGGGGTGGATAGTATATTATTTTATTACATTCACCCAATTGATTAAATATTTTATATTGAGAGAACACCATTCACATTCATTCTACAAAGAACAGATCCCATTATGTAAACGAAATGGGACATCCAGACCAGAGGCACACTGTTGACATTAATGTCCGATTCCAAGGAAGAGTTTTTTATATATAAAGTCACCTACGAGCTTCAAATTCGATTTTAATATGGAGCTCTCAGAAGAATACATATATATATATTTATATTGTTTGCTAATGCTATGTAGCTCGGAAAATACAGAAAATCGAAGGGGGAGCACCGTACCACAAAGATAAGACCGCTCAACATACTTGTACCAAGATCCAAAAGGAGCAACTGGAGACCACTGCGGACGCTGGTAAAGCAGCCATCCCAGTGGAAGTCCATTCGCTCCCAATAGATAGAGTCTCAGAGGAACATATTAAATTTTATTTCATTATTAAGTCCCCTAGGATTCAAAGTTCCCAATGTATAAATCCACATGGTTTCTTTTTGAAGAAGTATTCTGTTAAGATCACCTCCCCTTCTATCTTGAAATAGTTGGTAGATCCCCATGAATTTTAGGCCAGTCGGTGATTGAGCATGATATGTTTTAAAATGTGCAGCTAGGGGATTTGTTATTTCACCTTTAATAATGTCCCGGACATGTTCATTGATACGAATGTGTAACTCTCGCTTCGTTTTACCAATGTATTGTTTCCCACATGGGCAGACAATGGAGTAGACGACCATAGTCGAACGACAGTTAATGAAATTAAGGACTTTAAATTCCCTTCTGTGTTCACTATCGAAAAAGGTGTCTGATTTTGACACATACTTACAACATTTGCAAGAGCCGCACATGAACATTCCTTTTGGACGTTTTTGTAGCCAGTTCTCATTTCCTGGGGTCCTTCTCTTAAACTCCGAGCTCACCAACATATCCCTCAATGTGGGGGCCTTTTTTGGGACCATACTCGGTACATTCCCTACTATTGACTTGATTTTTTTATCCAAAGTCAAGTATGGCCAATTTTTTATCATCAAGTTTCGAAGTATATCCCAATGGGACCCATATCTCGAAATGAATCTAACTCTGTTGTCACTGTCGTCTTTTTTACCTCTCTTGAGGATTTCCTCTCTATTTTGTCTGGATGCCCTATTATATCCTTTCTTAATCAATTTTTTGGAGTATCCCCTATTTTCAAAACGAGAAGACAGATCTTGTGCTTCACTTTTGAAATCCCCAAAATCAGTACAATTGCGACGAATTCGAAGAAATTCACTTATCGGGATCCCCTTAATTTGAGATGGAAAATGATGGCTACTTGCTGCCAATAGGGTATTACCTGATGTTGGTTTTCGATATGTGGTCGTTTTTAGTCTATTTCCCTCCCTGTGGATATTAAGATCAAGGAAACTTATTCCATCAAGCGCGGCCGCCGGAGGAAGAGGGTGCTCGAGGAGTAAGATCACCTCCCGTGTTGGTGCACACGATTCTACTGGTAGCTTTGAGATGCCTCCTGAGTCACTGGTTAGAGGCAGACACGCCGGGGTTAGAAATGATTGTGTCACGGCTGAAACAGTTATTGGTTCTTGAGAGGGTGGAGGTGGAAAGGCGGAAGGAAACGGGAACCAAGAAGCTATTTGATAAGTGGCAAGTATTTATAGAAACGCAATGTACAACAGCCGAAATAGCGGAAATTGTTAGGCCTTTCCAGTACACAAAGTGGTACTGCACGCAGCTCTTGGCAGGCGGTTTAGGGAGGATGCAACTGTGAGCCAGCTGGGGGAGAAAGGATGAGTGGAAACTCATTGATGATCTAGGTGGTGTTGGAGTTGGGGGAGTCATGTTTGTTTGGTCCATCTGAAGATCGACAATTATGCCATGTTTCTATGTTGGTGTGTTTATATGTTATGTTGAATCTAAATCAAAAGTTAATCCCATGACAGTTGAGTGCTGCGCACTCATGATGTAACTCTTACGTGAAATGTTTGTAAGAAAATGTGAAAACTGACAATAAAAAGGATATTTAAAAAAAAAAAAAGATCAAGGAAACTAATATGGTCTTCACTATAAGTGAAGGTCAGGAGAATATTTAGCTTATTGACATTTAGATCTCTAATAAAACTTTCCAACAAATCCAATGATCCCCTCCAACATAAGAGAACATCATCCATTATCTAAGCCAAGCGGAAGCACATTTTCTAAAGAGGGGGTATTAGGGCACTTAGACTAGAGCGCCGTAAAAATTAAGTGCTGTAGCGTAAGGCACTTCAACCCTTTAGTAACCAGCCGGTTTTGGCCTTAAAAATGTCCCTCCAAAGTTAAGGGCCTTTTACACTTGCCAATATTCAACCGATGCAGCGAGTGCCGATCAACGAGACATCGTTGATTGTCGCTCGTTTGCGCCTGTCACACGGAGCTATGCATGGGGACAAGCGGTCGTTACTCCGATCGCTCGTCCCCATACATTATTATCATGTCAGCAGTGCGTCTCCCAGGGAGATGTGCTGCCGACAGCGATAATATTTTACTTTTTTGAAATACGATCAGCAGATGATCGAGTGTTTGCTCATTCATCTGCTGACAGCTGCCCTGTTTACACAGGACAATTATCGGCAATGAGCGTTCTATGAACGCTTGTCTGCCCGATAATCGGCCAGTGTAAAAGAGCCTTTACTCTCCTGCCCGATCTGACATAGAGCGTGGAGAGTCAGTAACTGCATGCTGGGCGATACGGTTGCCAAAGCAACCGTACGATGCCCTGTAAGTTAAAATAGGACCCGTGCACGATACTCGCGGGGCGTTGTAAGGTTGCCTCAGTAACTGCTCTGCCCAGCGTGCATTTACGGCTCTCCACGCCAGATGTCGGCAATTTAACCCCTTCCCTCTTTGGCCACTTTTGACCTTCCTGACAGAGCTTCATTTTTTAAATCTGACATGTTTCACTTTATGTGGTAATAACTTCGGAATGCTTTTACCTATCCAAGTGATTCTGAGATTGTTTTCTCGTGACACATTGGACTTTATGTTACTGGCAAAATTTGCTCGATACATTCAGTATTTCTTTTTGGAAAACACCAAAATTTTGCGAAAAATTGCATTTTTCTAAATTTAAATGTATCTGCTTGTAAGACAGGCAGTTATACCACACAAAATTGTTGCTAATTAACATCCCCCATATATCTACTTTAGATTGGCATCGTTTTCTTGAACATCCTTTTAATTTTCTAGAACGTTACAAGGTTTAGAACTTTAGCAGCAATTTCTCACATTTTCAAGAAAATTTCAAAAGGTTATTTTTACAGGGGCCTGTTCAGTTGTGAAGTGGCTTTGAGAGCCTTATATAGTAGGAACCACCAATAAGTCACCCCATTTTAAAAACTTCACCCCTCAAAGTATTCAAAACAGCATTTAGAACGTGTTTTTTTAACCCTTTGGAGGTTTCACTGGAATTAAAGCAAATTAGAGGTGACATTTTTACCAGATTTACCAGAGAAATGCAACTCAATATTTATTGCCCTAATTCTGCAGTTTTAGGAAATATCCCACATATGGCCCTAGTGGACTGAAGTACCGGGCTCAGAAACAAAGGAGCACCTAGTGGATTTTGGGGCCTTCTTTTTATTAGAATATATTTTAGGCACCATGTCAGGTTTGAAGGGCTCTTGCGGTGCCAAAACAGTGGAAATTCCCCAAAAGTGACCCCATTTGCCCATTTGAGAAACTACACCCCTCAAGGAAATTATCTAAAAGGTATAGTGGGCATTCTGACCCCACAGGTTTATTGCAGAAATTATTGGAAGTAGGCCGTGAAAATTAAATTCAAAATTTTTTCAAAGAAAATGTTGGTTTAGCAAATTTTTTCTCATTTCCACAAGGACTAAAGGGGAAAAAGCAATTGTTCCCGAGTAAAACAATACCCCACATGTGGTAATAAACGGCTGTTTGGACACACGGCAGGGCTTAGAAGGGAAAGTGCGCCATTTGGCTTTTGGAGCTCAAATTTAGCAGGAATGGTTTGCGGAGGCCATGTCATAATTGTAATGCCCCTGAGGGACCAAAACAGTGAAAACGCTCAGAAAGTGATGCCAATTAGGAAACTACACCCCTTGAGGAATTCCACCAGTGTTGTAGTGAGCATTTTGACCCCACAGGTGTTTCATACAATTTATTAGAATTGGGCAGTGAAAATAAAAACAATCCCTTTTCTTCAATAAGACGTAGCTTTAGCTCAAAAATTTTCATTTTCTCAACAAGTAAAAAAAGAACCCTCACATTTGTAAAGCTATTTCTCCTGAATACGGCAATACCCCATTTGTGGTCATAAACTGCTGTTTGGGCAAAAAAGTAGGGCTCAGAAGGGAATGAGAGGCATTTGGCTTTTGCAAAGCCCCTGTGGGAACAAAACAGTGAATAACACCGAGAAGTGTAACCCATTTTGGAAACTACACCCTCAAGGTATTCACCTAGGGGTGTAGTGAGCATGTTAGCGCCGCAAGTGTTTTGCAGAAATTAGTGTGCACTCGATGTTGCAGAGTGAAAATGTTTTTTTTTTCCATGGATTTTTCTATGTGGTACGAAACTTGTGCCACCATAACAAGACAGCTCTCTAATTATTATGCTGGGTTTCCCGGTTTTACCCTACATGTAGCCCTAATCTTTTGCCTAGACATTTCACAGGGCTCAGAAGTGAAAGAGTACCATGCGAAATTGAGGCCTAATTTGGCAATTTACAAAGTATTGGTTCACAATAGCAGAGGCTCTGATGTGAAATAACAAAAGAAACCCCTGAGAAGTGACCCCATTTTTGGAAACGACACCCCTCAAGGCATTTATTAAGAGGTGTAGTGAGCATTTTCACCCCACAGGTCTTTTCCATAAATGATTGCGCTGCGTATGGTGCAAAGTAAAAATTTGAATTTTTTCCTACATATGCCATTTTAGTGGCAAATATGTTGTGCCCAGCTTGTGCCACTGGAGACACACACCCCAAAAATTGTTAAAAGGGTTCTCCCGGGTCTAGTCAGGTGGTATAATAATGGGGTAAAAAAAAACATTAAAATAATCCATAGATGTGTGTTACGCTGTGAAGCAATCCTTCATGTAAAGGCCGGTGTCGCACTGATAAATGTCCTTCCTTATCCCCCTTTTGATCCACACTCCGCACCTTTGCAGTTTAGGGAATTTTGCTGGGAAGTTTTGTCCTTGTATAATACGTACACCGTCGCTTCCAGCAGATATGATTGGGCCCTAACCTTCCTGGTTCCCTACTTTTATGGCCGTGATAATTCGCCTCTTGAAACGAATTAGCAAGAATTATGAAGAAATGTTTCCCTCGGACCAGTTTCATATTCTTTCTTTCCTGGCTTATTGGAGACTTAACTAATTTTATTTTTTCGAAGACGTAGTGGTATAAGGGCTGTTTTTTTTGCGGGACGAGCTGTAATTTTTATTGGTACCATTTTGGGGTACATGCGAAATTTTGATCACTTTTTATCCTATTTTTTGGGAGGCCAGGTGATCAAAAAACTGCAATTCTGGTATAGGTTTTTTTTATACAGCGATCACCATGCGTTATAAATTACATGTTAAGTTTATTCTGCGGGTCTGTCCGATTCCAGCGATACCAAATTTATAGCACTTTTTTACAACTTTTTGAACAATAAAATTACTTTTGTAAAAAGAATGTATTTTTTCTGTCGCCAAGTTGAACCATACCGTTTTAATTTTATCGTTGACGGAGCTGTATGAGGGCTTGTTTTTTGCGAGACGAGCTATAGTTTTTATAGGTACCATTTTTGGATACGTGCGACTTTTTGATCTCTTTTTATTCCAATATTTGTAGGGCAAAGTGACCAAAAAGCAGAAATTCTGGTGTAGTTTTTTACAGGTTTTTTTTACGCCGTTTACCGAGTGGAATAAATAACAAAACATTTTTTATAGCTCAGGCCGTTATGGTCGCGGCAATACCAAATATGTATGGTTTATTTATTTTTTCAATAATAAAGGACTTGATAAGGGAAAAGGGCGATTGTATTTTATTTTATTACTTGAAACTTTTATTATATGTTTTTTAAAAAAAAAATAACTTTTTTGTAGACTTTTTTAGACTTTTTTTTTAATACTTTTATTGCATTTTTTTTAAGTCCCACTAGGGGACTTGAAGGTCCAGCTGTCTGATTTTTTTTTTCTAATACATTGCACTACCTATGTAGTGCAATGTATTAGATCTGTCAGTCATTCACTGACAGCAAGCCGATTAGGCTACGTCTCCCGGCGGGGCCTAATCGGCTTTCGTAATGGCAGAGCAGGAGGCCATTGTTAGGCCTCCTGTTGCCATAGCAGCAGTCGGCAGCCCTGATTGCATGGCAGGGCTACCGATCTGTTGGCAACCTCTATAAGATGCAGCGATCGCTGCATCTAAGGGGTTAGTGGCAGGTTTCGGAGCTAGCTCCGGTTCCTGCCGTTACAGCTGGATGTCAGCTTTAGTAACATAGTGGGGTAAATGGGACTTATTAATTTCATTGCTGGGGTGCCGATGATCTGCAAACACCTTAAATGCAGCGATTGATTTTGACCGCTGCATTTAAGGGGTTAATGGCGGGGATCTAAGCTAATTTCGGTCCCCGCCATTACAACAGGGTGTCAGCTGTAACACACTGCTGACATCTGGCTATGATGGCACCGACTCAGCTTCTGAGCCGATGCCATCCATTTGTCGGCTTTCCATGACTTATCCATACCACAAATGTCGGGAGGGGGTTAAAGAGGCTCTGTCACCACACTATCTCCTAGATAATGTGATCGGCGCTGTAATGTAGATAACAGCAGTGGTTTTTATTTTGTAAAACGATCATTTTTGACCAAGTTATGAGCAATTTTAGATTTATGCTAATTCGTTTCTTAATAGACAACTGGGTGTGTTTTTACTTTTTACCAACTGGGTGTTGTACAGAGAAGTGTATGACGCTGACCAATCAGTGACGAATCAGCGTCATACACTTCTCATTGTTCCAGCCCATTGTTAGTGTGATTGTGCAGTGAAAGAAGCTGGGCTGGAACAATGGGAAGTGTATGATTCTGATTGGTCACTGATTGGTCAGAGTCATACACTCCTCTGTACAACGGCACTTATAATCTGGTGACAGAGCCTCTTTAATGACAAAGCAATTTTTTTCATTGTCGCATTCAAAGCGCCATAACATTTTTATATTGCCGTTAACATAGCTGTATGAGAGCTTATTTTTTCGGGATGAGTTGTATTTTTTAATGGAACCATTTTGACTTACATATAGTTTATTGATTACCTTGTATTAACTTTTGGGATAGGAGAGAAAAAAAAGCATTTACACAATAATTTTTTGCATTTTAAAACTACAACGTTCACAGTACGGCGCAAATAAAATGTTACCTTTATTTTATTGTTTGATACGATTACGGCGATATCAAATATGCATTGTGTTTTTTCATGATTTACTACTTTTGCACAATAAAAACACTTAGGCCTCATGCACACGACCGTAGTGTTTTTCTGGTCCGCAAATTCCAGGACCGTGTTCCGTGAAATGTCCTCCGCAGTTCATCCATATGTAATCCGCAGTTCATCCGTATGTAATCCGCAAAATGCGGATAAAAAAAAAAAGCCTAGGTAAAACAGGATGACGACAGAACTCATTCCCGGTCGTCGCCTAGCAACACTTCCGCAAATCCGCACACTGCGGTTGACACACGGAGGTGTACCCGCATTTTCCATGGGCACATTGACTTCTATGGGCATGTCCGCATCGAATTTGCGGCCCGTAATAAGACATGTCCTGAGTTTGTGCGGCACGGATTTGCGGACATGCGGGGACCCGTGAAAACACGGATAGTGTGTATGGGCCCATAGAAATGAATGGGTCCGCAATTCTCCCGTGGATTTTCGGGGGAATTGCGGACGCAAAAACACGTTCGTGTGCATGGGGCCTTAATGAAAAATAATTTGTTTTTGCATTGTGTTCAAAGAGCCATAACTTTAATTTTTTTGCCGATGTAACCGTATGCAGTCTTGATAATTGCGGGATGGGATGTGATTTGATTAGTATCATTTTGGGGTAAATTGGACTTATTTATTAACTTTTATCACATTTTTTTCTGGAAGGGGGATGGAAAAAAAGCTATTTTAACGGACACATGTGTAATCGTTGGTGTCCGACTGTTGGGACACCCAGCGACAAGGAGAATCGGGGAACAAAATTCCCCTGAAGTGCTCGATCAGAATGCAGCGCTGGTGCGCATGAATGACATGTTCTCTATTCATTTCTATAGAGCTGCCGGAGACAGCTGTCTCAGAAGTCCCAAAGAAATCAATGGAGTGCTGGTCCATTCTCATGGAGCAGTTAGGGGGAATTTCGGTCCCCCCGTTCTACTCATCGCTGGGTGTCCCAACGGTCAGACCTCCAGTGATCACACATGTATCCCCTATCCCAGGCTGACATGATTCCTGTACTAGGGTCCGATAATCAGCCCCTAGGCTACATAAGTTATATCAGCCACTGGTACGGAAATCATGTTAGGCCATACATAAGTACTCAGCCTCTAGTCCAGGGACTGATTACTTCTGTGTTGGCTGACATGATTTCTGTACTAGGGAGACTCGTCACTTATGTAACCTTAGGGGTGGGGCTGATTGATATCAGCCCCTACTACAGAGATCATGTCAGCCAAAAAAAAGGCATATGGACAGATACACTCACAAATTGTCAAACTCACACACAGGGGCGTAGCTAAAGGCTCATGGGCCCGGGTGCAAGAATTCAGCTTGGGCTCCCCAACACCACCAACATCAGACCCCTGCACGCGCCTATGCCCAGACGCCTTGCCCAACAGCCCCCATAGTATAATGCCCCACACAGTATAATGCTCCCATAGCTGCCCCCACACAGTATAACGCCCCATAACGTATAATGCCCCCCATAACAGCCCCATACCGTATAATGCTCCCTATATCAGCCCCCACAGTATAATGCCCCACATAGCTGCCCCCATACATTATAGTGCCCCCATATCAGCCCCCATACAGTATAATGCCCCAATATCAGCTCCCCATACAGTATAATGCCCCCATATCAGCTCCCCATACAGTATAATCCCCCCATACAGTATAATTCCCCCATATCAGCCCCCATGCAGTATAATGCCCCCCATATCAGCCCCCCATACAGTATAATTTTCCCATTTCAGCCCCCATGCAGTATAATGCCCCCCATCTTATCAGCCCCATGCCATATCCGCCCCCCCCCCCCCCGCAATATCAGCCCCCCCATAGAATATAATGCCCCCATATGTGCATAATAGAAAAATAACATAATTACTTACCTATAATCGTTCCCACACCGGGTGGACGATCCTTCGCCTCCTCTGGTGTGTGCTATGAGTGACTCGGCGCAGACAATGTCGCTACATCCCGCCTGCCTGCGTCGAGCCGCTCAGGGCACAGTGAATGCTGGAGCAAGGAGAAGTCAGCTCCTTGCTCCAGCATTGAATGGGACCGGGACCTCGGTGAGTGACTCGTGATCCCCCGGAGGTCTTCACACGAATCCCCAGGGGGTCGCGACCCACAGTGTGTAATGTATTGTGTTGTATTGTGCAGTTTGCGGTGGAGAGAGGAGGGGGGGCTGTAATTTAACGCCCCCCCCTCTCCACCGCAAACAGCACAATACATTACAAGGCAACACAATACATTACAAGCCAACACAATACATTACAACACAACACAATACATTACAAGCCAAGATAATACAACACAATACATTACAACACAGACTCTGCAGCTCACCTGGAATCCTCCGCACCGGCTCTTCCACTGCACTGGCTGAAAGACGTGTCACGTGACAACACGGTCACATGGTACACTAAGTGTACCATGTGACCGTAACCAGGAAGTGCCGGCTTCACGGCACAGAAGATTTATTTAACAAGCATGTGGTATGGCAACGGGGACCCGTGAGCCCCCCAGGCTTAGGGGCCTGGTCGCAACTGCGACCCCTATAGCTACGCCACTGCTCACACAAGTTACATTTCTGAATGTGACTGGCTGATGGCTGCTCTCTTTAAATGTACGTCGGCTCAGCTCAGGATCAGGAAGACAATGACAGCGCCACCACCGCGCGCCAACAGATGCTCGGAGAGGGGGAGACGGAGACAAGTACTGAGTGTGACGGCAGCGCAAGCTCCGCACAGAACGTCCTGACGCTGGCCTGACGAGAAATCATATACTTAAAATAAATGTAACTGCAAAGGAGGAGGCGGGATGGGCAGCCAGGCAGCCCACTATATATTATAAACGAGCGGCCCACCGGGAATCTTTTCTCTGTAATTACAATGGCCAATCCGCCCCTGCCACTCTCCCTTATAGTGTGTGCAATGTATGCACAACCCGCACTTTGCACAGAGCTGCTTTTTGCTGTAGCCGTCTCACATATGTCTATGGGTGTCTCTGACATTGCAATGTTTACATGCAGGACTCACTTCAGTGGGCAGAGCATGGAGGGAAGGCAATTTTTTTTAAAAAACAACATGTAATTGAAAAGCCCTTTTGTTCTTCATGGATAAGCCAAAGCCAGAAGTGGATCCAAATGGTAGGAAAGCTATAAAGAAAAGACTCCCTAAAACCAAAAACTGCATCAAAACTCTGTGTGTGATCCAGGCGTGTTGTTGTTGATGATTTTTTTTTTTTTAGATCTCCTCTGTTTGGTATTGGGTAATAAAATGACCTCTTTCAATCTGTTGGGAAGACTTGGTGGAATAATTTGATTAAAATTTTGATAATACCGCACATTTAATATTTCCATTGAAATGACATCACTAAATGATATGAACCATTTCCAAGAGTTTCCGTATTTGGGTCCAAAGAAAAATGCACACACTGTAATTGTTGTTACAATCTGCTTGATTTTCCTACTGCAAATTTTTTTTTGTCCAATTATCAGTACATTTTTATCTCTGTACCTGCAGCACTGTAAATACTGAGTGAATGTATGAAATGTACCTTGGTTTACACTTATAAATGTGTGGGGGAATTTTTTTATGATTCAGATAAATGGAATAGAAAAAAACAGCAGGTAAAGCAGAATAAAAAAAAAAAAGCAAAAAGACCAGGCTTTATAAGGCTTATAACAGTATAACACTGCAAGGGAGCCCTCTATAGGCCAGACAAAAAAACTTCACTTCTCTCATACTGTACTACGGTAGCACAGTCTTTCTATTTCTAAGGGCCTCATGCACACATCCTTGTTCTTTTATACAGCCACAAAAAAAACGATACGCAAAAAACGGACTGCATACGGATAGCTTCCGTGTCCGGTCCATTTTTCTAGCGGACCATTGACTAGAATGGGCGAGACAGATCTGCATAAACTGACAGGGATAGGACCTGTCCTGAGTTTTGCGGATCGGACACACGAATCCGTAAAAAAAAAACGGATGTGTGTCTGACCCTATAGAAATGAATGGGTGCTATCCGTTAAAAAACAACAACAGATAGTACACTGAAAAAATTAACTGATGTGTGCATGAGCCCTAAAACTCGGTTCACTCTGTGAACTGGGCCTTATTGTTAGGGCTTATTCAGACGAACGTGTAATACGTCCGTGCAACGCACGTGATTTTCACGCGCCTCGCACGGACCTATGTTACTCTATGGGGCCGTGCAGACTGTCAGTGAGTTTCATGCAGCGTGTGTCCGTGTGTTCGCTGCGTAAAACTCACCACATGTCCTATATTTGTGCATTGTTCGCGCATCACGCACCCATTGAAGTCAATGGGTGCGTGAAAATCACGCCCAGCACTTCCGCAGCAGTATAAACTATGAATGAAAACAGAAAAGCACCACGTGCTACAAACATACAAACAGAGTGTCATAATGATGGCGGCTGCAGGAAAATCACGCAGCCACGCATCATACGCTGCTGACACACGGAGCTGTTATGGACCTTTTGCATGCGCAAAATGGCACGTTTTTTGCGCGCGCAAAAAGCACACGCTTGTGTAAATCCGGCCTTAGGGTAGGAACACACTAGGCATGAACGCTGCGGATTTTATGCAACACATTTTATTGTGGAAAATCCGCAGCGTATTACAGTCGCAGCAGAGTGGATGAGATTTGAACAAATTTTATCCACACGCTGCAAAAAAAATTGACCTGCAGTGTGGCTTTTTAAGCCGCAGCATGTCAATGTATTCTGTGGGATCGCTGCTCCTCTGTTGCGGAAATGCTGCGGTTCTGCCGAAAAAATCACAAGTGAGAAAAAAAAAGGTACTTTTTTAAATTGATAAAAAAGTTTAGACTTACCCCGGCCGTAGTCCTGGTGACGCGATCCTCTATTCTTAGCGCAGCTCGGCCTCCTGTCATGACGTTTCATCTCATGTGACTGCTGCAGTGGTCACATGGTCTACAGCATCATCCCAGGAGGCGGGGCTACGTTCAGAAGAGAGAGACGCGTCACCTAAACTACAGCCGGGGCAAGTCTAAACTTTTTTTTCCCTGCAGGATTCCCGCAGCGGACATGCCTTACGAAACCTGCGCCACTATTTGGTACGGTTTTGCTGGCAGAATTCCCTGCGGCTGCCGGGGCGGGTAAGCTGTGTAGTTTTACTCAGCATATCCGCCTAGTGTGTCCCTTATGATGTCGCTCCTGGAGCTGCTGCCGCTCTCTAAATAGGCAATTGGTCCAGTAGAATTTGGAATTATTTTTTTTTGTTAACCAGCTTAAAAAAATACAAAACTTTTGTGTTAGGGCCTGTTCACATCACCGTTCGCTTCCGTTCCGGGGTTCCGTCTGAGGTTTCCGTCGGGTGAACCCCGCAACGGAAAGTGAAAGTGACAGCACAGCTTCCGTTTCCGTCACCATTAGCGCAGTCGACTACGCTATTGATTCCGTCCGAAAACCAGCCGGAATGGTGACGAACGGAAACCATTAGCGATGTTTCCGTCACCATTAGCGGGAGTTTCCTTGTGTGCGCGATCGGTCGCGCGGGCGGGCGGTTCGACGGCCCCCATGACGAGAGGGGGGGCCCGCAGCTCACGACATTCTGTGGTGAAAAAAACGGGCCCCATTGCAGGGGCCCATTTTTTTCTAGCAAAGGCAAGTCGCGGCAGTTGCCGGGCCCCCCTTTCAATTAGATTTGGCCGGGCCCCTCACACCAGTACCCCTAATACCCCCCTGATGGCGGCCCTGTTTGTAGTGATCGGCATCGACACGATTTGATCATGAAGCTGCCGATCGTTACTATGGCAACTGGTGGCCTATTAATGGCATCCTGGTCTGCAGCGTGCGATAGCCTATTGGGCCCCGCCCAGAGATGGGACCTGATAGGCTTGCTGTCAGTGAATGACTGACAGATCTAATGCATTACACTATGTGGGTAGTGCAATGCATTAGAGTAAAGATCAGAAGTGCAGGCCCAAAAGTCCCCTAGTGGGACAAAAAAAAGTTGAATAAAAGTGTAAGAGTAAAAGTTTCAAGTTAATAAAAACAAACACTGCCTTTTTTCCTATAATAAGTATTGTATTATAGGAAAAAAATGAACACTTTAAAAAAGGTACACATATTTGGTATCGCCGCATCTGTTACAACCCAAACTTTAAAACTATAAGATTATTTTTCCCGCACGGTGAACACCGCAAAAAAAAAAAAAAGCCAGAATTGCTATTTTTTTATCACCACCCCTCACTAAAAACTGGTCCCGCAAAAAACAAGCCCTTACACAGCTTTTTTTTTAATGAAAAATAAAAAAGTTATGGCTCTCAGAATATGGTGACACAAAAAATAAATAAAAGTTTTAAAAAAAGTGATTTTATTGTGCAAACGCTGCAAAATTTAAAAAAACGATATACTTTTTGTATTACCATAATCGCATCGACCCACAGAATAAAGTAAAATGGTAATTTATAGCCCGTGGTGAACGCCGTAAAAAAAAAGAATAAAAAACATTGTCAGAATTGATGGTTTTTGGTCACCATGCTTGCCAAAAAAATTGAATAAAAAGTGATCAAAAAATCACGTATACCCCAAAATGGTACCAATGAAAACTACAGATTGTCCCGCAACAAATAAGCCCTCACACATTCTGGCTCTCAGAATATAGCGACACAAAATTTGCAGAGCGTTCCATAAGTGGATAAGATTGGGCGCTATTTATCAGTGCGACACTGGCCACATATCTGTGGATTATTATTTATTTACCCCATTATTATACCCTCTTATTATGCCCTGATGTACTCATATGCCGCATCAGCAATACCCCAAACAGAACTACTACCAAGCTAAATCTGTGCTCCAAAAGCCAAATTGCGCTCCGTCCTTTCTGAACCCTACAGCATGCCCAAACTGCAGTTTACGTCCACATATATGGCATCACGATATCCGGGAGAATCCGCTTAAAATTTTATGAGGTATTTGTCTTCGGTGGCACAAACTGGGCACAACATTTTGTGCACTAAAATGGCACATCAGCGGGCAATTGCAATTTTCACTTTGCAGCACCTGCTGCACATTAATTTCTCATGAAAAAACACCTGTGGGATCCAAATGCTCACTACACCCCTTAAAATACCTTAAGGGGTGTAGTTTCCAAAATAGGGGTCACTAATTGGGGGTTTGTTTTACTATTTAACATCAGAGTGCTTCAATTGTGGGCCAATGGTGTGAAAATCACCCAAATAGACCTCAAATGTACATGCTGCTCTTCACTTCTAAGCCCTGTCATATGTCCTGGCAAATGATAAATGCCTTGAGGGGTGTAGTTTCTAAAATGGGGTCACTTCTTGGGGGCTAACCCTTTACTCTGGTACCATAGTGTTTTGCAAATGCAACATGGCACACAAAAACCAAGCCAGCAAAATCTGCCTAATAGCGCTCCTGCCTTTCTGAGCCCTGCCGTGTGTCCAAACTGCAGTTTATAACCCCATATGGGGTATTGCCGTAATCGGGAGAAATTAATTTTCAAATTTTGGGGTGCTTTTTCTCCTTTATTCCTTTTAAAAATTGAAAATTTCCACGTTTTATCAGAAGAAAAGTAATTTTCAATTTCACAGCATAATTCCACTAAATTCAGCAAAAAAATGTGGGGTCGAAATGCTCACTATACACCTCGATAAATTCCTTCAGGGGTGTAGATTCCCAAATGGGGTCACTTTTGGATGGTTTTTACTGATTGGTCCCACCGTCCCACAGGGGCTTTGCAAATGTGACATGGCGCCGCAAACCATTCCAGCAAATTTTGAGCTCCTAAAGCCAAATGGTGCTTCCCTTCTAAGCCATGCAGTGGGTCCAAACAGCAGTTTATCACCACATATGGGGCATTTGCCGTGCTCAGAAGAGTTTTGTTTATAAATGTTGGGGTACTTTTTTCTCCTTTATTTATTGTGAAAATGGAAAAATCTAAACTAAAACTACATTTTATTAGAAAAAACATAGATTTCCATTTTCATAGCCTAATTCCACTAAATTCAGCAAAAATCCTGTGGGCTCAAAATGTTCACTATACCCCTCAATAAGTTCCTTCAGCGGTGTAGTTTCCCAAATGGGATCATTTTTGGGAGGTTTCTACTGGTTTGGCCCCGCAGGGGCTTTGCAAATGCAACATGGCACTCGAAAACCATTCCAGAAAAGCTTGAGCTCCAAAAGCCAAATAGTGCTTCTTCCCTTCTGCCCTGCCGTGTGTCCAAACAACAGTTTATTACCACATATGGAGTATTGCCGTAATCGGGAGAAATTGATTTTCAAATGTTTGGGTGTTTTTTGTCCTTTATGCCTTGTAAATATTGAAGATTTCAATTTCAAGATTTTAATTTTTACATCCTAATTCCACTAAATTCAGCAAAAAAAACCCAGCTGGGTTAAAATGCGCACTATATCCGTTGATTAATTCCTTAAGGAGTGTAGATTGCCAAATGGTGTCTTTTTTTTTGCGAGGGGGGGTTCCACTGTTTTGACACCACTAGACCTCTTCAAACCTGACATGGTGTCTAAAATATATTCTAATAAAATGATGGCCCCAAAATCCACGAGGTGCTCCTTTGCTTCTGAGGCCGGTGCTTCAGTCCATTATCACTCTAGGGCCACAGGTGGGATATTTCTAAAAACTGCAGAATCTGGGCAATAAATATGGAGTTGCGTTTCTCTGGTAAAACCTTCTGTGTTACAGAAAAAAAATAATTAATACAGATTTTCTTCAAAAAAAAATAAATTTGTAAATGACACCTCCACTTTGCTTTAAGTCCTGTGGAACACCAAAAGGGTTAAGAAACTTTCTAAGTAATTCGAGGGGTAAAGTCTTTAAAATGTGGTGTTTTATAGGGGGTTTCTAATATATAAGGCCCTCAAAGCCACTTCAGAACTAAACTGATCCCTGAAAAAATAGCCTTTTGAAATTTTCTTGAAAATGTGAGAAATTGCTGCTAAAGTTCTAATCCTTGTAATGTCCTGGAAAAATAAAAGAATGTTCAGAAAACAATGCCAACATAATGTTATTTAGTAACTATTTTGTGTGGTATTACTATCTGTTTTACAAGTAGATACATTTAAATCTAGAAAAATGCTAATTTTTGTACACATTCTCAAAATTTTTGTATTTTTCCACAAATAAACACTGAATGTATCGACCAAATTTTAACACTAACTTAAAGAGGCTCTGTCACCAGATTTTGCAACCCCTATCTGCTATTGCAGCAGATAGGCGCTGCAATGTAGATTACAGTAACGTTTTTATTTTTAAAAAACGAGCATTTTTGGCCAAGTTATGACCATTTTTGTAGTTATGCAAATGAGGCTTGCAAAAGTCCAAGTGGGTGTGTTTAAAAGTAAAAGTCCAAGTGGGCGTGTATTAGGTGCGTACATCAGGGCGTTTTTAATACTTTTACTAGCTGGGCGCTCTGAAGAGAAGTAACATCCTCTTCTCTTCAGAACGCCCAGCTTCTGACAGTGCAGATCTGTGACGTCACTCACAGGTCCTGCATCGTGACGGCCACATTGGCACCAGAGGCTACAGTTGATTCTGCAGCAGCATCAGCGTTTGCAGGTAAGTCGATCTTACCTGCAAACGCTGATGCTGCTGCAGAATCAACTGTAGCCTCTGGTGCCGATGTGGCCGTCACGATGCAGGACCTGTGAGTGACGTCACAGATCTGCACTGTCAGAAGCTGGGCGTTCTGAAGAGAAGAGGATGTTACTTCTCTTCAGAGCGCCCAGCTAGTAAAAGTATTAAAAACGCCCCGATGTACGCACCTAATACACGCCCACTTGGACTTTTACTTTTAAACACACCCACTTGGACTTTTGCAAGCCTCATTTGCATAACTACAAAAATGGTCATAACTTGGCCAAAAATGCTCGTTTTTTAAAAATAAAAACGTTACTGTAATCTACATTGCAGCGCCTATCTGCTGCAATAGCAGATAGGGGTTGCAAAATCTGGTGACAGAGCCTCTTTAAAGTACAATGTGTCACGAGAAAACAATCAGAATCGCTTGAAAAAATAAAAGCATTCCAAAGTTATTATCACATAAAGTGACATGTCAGATTTGAAAAAAATTACCTGCTCCATTAGGTGAAAACAGGCTATGTTCTTAAGGGGGTTAATCCCTACTGTATCAGAGGACCCAGGGTGTGCCAAGAAAACATTCCCCACACCATTACTCCCCCTCAATCAGTCTGAACTGTTAACACCTGACAGGAAGGGTTCATAGATTTGTGCTGCTTGTGCCAAACTCTGACCCTCCAAGCAGCATGGTGCAACAGAAACCTGGATTTATCTGACCAAGCGATGTTTTTCCACTGCTCAGTGATGCAATTTTTGCACTCTTTTTCCCACTGGAGTCTTGTCTTTCTGTTTCCCTTAGACAGCAATGGCACTTGAACTGGTCATCAGCTGTTATAGCTTATCAGTGTTAAGGAATGAGAAGTTGTGGCTTCGGACACTTTAGTTGGAGCACCTGCTTAACTATTCATCACCTATTTGTCAGAACGATTCTTGACATCCTCTTCCGACTCAGTTTACAGGATCCCTTTCGCTGGTTGTTTCCTCGATCTCTCCATCAGGGCCGGCCTTAGGAGTGTGCGACCTGTGCCTTCGCACAAGGCGCATCACTAAAGCAGGTGGAAGAGGGCACTGCGCTGGCTCCCTTCCCCTGCTTGTTTCAGAAGCTCAGCAGTCGCCTCTCCGCCCGGGTGCTTTTTCACTTAGTGGTTGTCGCTACCGCTGTAGCAGCCATAGCGGCTGCTAGCGGCGACACCGAGCATGAGGGCGATGGCGCCGCTAGCAGCCGCCGCGGCTGCTACAGCGGTAGCGACGGCACTATAGCAGATCAGCGAGGTATCTCCCTGCTCTGCTATCTACTAGCGCCATTGTAGCTCCCTTCAGGGAGCTACAGTGGCACTATCTACAGGAAGTTGCGGGGGGGGTTGCTATCTACAAGTGGGCTGTGTGGCACTACCTACAAGGGGGCTGTGGGCTGTGTGGCACTACCAACAAGGGGGCTGTGGGCTGTGTGGCACTCCCTACCAGGGGGCTGTGTGGCGCTCCCTACCAGGGGGCTGTGTGGTGCTCCCTACCAGGGGGCTGTGTGTCGCTCCCTACCAGGGGGCTGTGTGGCGCTACCTACAAGGGGCTGTGTGGTGCTACCTACTGCGGGCATCTGTGAGTGGTGGGCTGATGGTCATTTTACTGTGAGTGGTGGGCTGATGGTCATTTTACTGTGAGTGGGGGGCTGATGGTCATTTTACTGTGAGTAAGGGGCTGATGGTCTTCAAGTGGTTTCCGCCTCTGACCTCCAATTGAAATTAATAGGAGGCAAAAAATACTTGCGGCGCTCGTTTGGTGCTTTTTTGCCTGCGTCTTTTGCATTAGCTTCAACGGCTTAAGAAAAAACACACAAAAAAAGGTCAAATAACGTTGTCAGTTCCTGAAGGAATTTTGAGGCAGATTTTTTATGCCTTACAAAAAACGTGTCTAAATATACCCTACGAGTGTAGTGCTTTTTTTTTTTTTTTTAGCAGTTTTCTGTCTTTCTTGAAAAATTTTTGGTAGGGGTGCCCTGAGAAAATTTTATTTTTCCAGTGCTGCCTCGTGGCCGAAAAGGTTGGGAAACTCTGTACTAGGCTACAGGATCACGCCGGCCTACGCAAGGATCCCGTCGAGGAGCAGCTCAGTTTGTCGTGGGAACGGGGCCTAGGTGAGTAAAATTTTTGTTTTTGTTTGGGGGCACTGTCTACAAGGGGGAGGTGGGGGGGCTGTATGGCACGATCTATAAGGAGGAGGTGGTGGGTTATGGCACTGTCTACAGGGAGGCTGTATGGCAAAATCTATACTGTTTGGGGGCCACTAAGCGGACATTATACTGTGTAGGGGTACTACAGGTGGCATAATACTGTGGGCACAATTAGAGGACAAAATACTGTGTCCTTGAAGGGGTTGTAATATATTATATTACTAAATATGTCACAAAGCGGGTTAGTGGACCCACTAGGTCGTACTGCCATAGCGGGGAGGCAGCTGGCCAAACAACAGGAAACCCCAGCAATACAATGTCCGGCACAAGGGTACCTGGATAGTCCAGACGGTGGCCGCAGCTCTGGCACTGATGGAGATGGTTGAAGCAGATAATGCCAAACGTGGCGGATGACACAGGTGCCGCAGGTTGCGCCAGACGTGGCGGATTCCTCCGGACGTGGCAGATGACACAGGACGTGGCAAATTCCTCTGGACGTGGCAGATGACACAGGACGTGGCGGATTCCTCAGGACGTGGCGGAATGCTCTGGACATGGCAGATGACACAGGACGTGGCACAACTCGATACTAAAGGCACAGCACGGGAAACAGGAACAGGGAACAAGGCACGGGTAACAACCTGAGTGGGAAACACTAAAGGACCATTTACAAGACAGACTGGGAAAACTAACAACGCTCAGGCAAGGATCGGAACGCCTGGGGCCTTCTTATAGACCAGGAAATCGTGGCAGTTGATGATGATTATGATTTCCTTTGTGCGTGCGCTGGCCCTTTAAGGCCGGGCACGAGCGTGCGCGCGCACCCTACGGGACACAGCAGACCGAAGCGGAGGTGAGCGCTGGCGTCTCCTAGGAAGGAGATAGGGACCAGCGCTCACGGATCTATGTCTGCGGTCGTCGGGAGGTGAGTAAACCCGACGGCCCGCGGCCATGGACGCTACAGTATCCCCCCTCTTACGCCCCCTCTTCTTGGGGCCAGAGCGAGAGAGGAATTTCTTAATAAGCGCAGGGGCACTGAGGTTCTCTTCTGGCTCCCAGGACCTCTCCTCAGGACCAAACCCTCTCCAGTCCACCAAATAGAAAGTTCTTCCTCCTACCCTCTTGCAATCCAGGATCTCCCTCACCTCGAATATATCAGAAGAACCGCTGGGAGCAACTGTAGAACTAGAAGTCTTGCTGTAGCGGTTCAGGACCACTGGCTTCAGGAGGGACACATGAAAGGAGTTGGGGATTCTGAGGGTAGGAGGCAGCCGCAGCTTATGGGAGACAGGGTTTATCTGTTGCAGAATCTCGAAAGGACCAAGGAACCTGGGAGCAAACTTGTATGTGGGTACCTTGAAGCGAATGTTCCGAGAGGACAGCCAGACTTTAGTCCATGAAAGATACTGAGGCGGCTCTCTTCTCCTAGTATCTGCTTTTCGCTTCATGCGATCGACTGCCAGTAAAATAGAGGATCGGGTCTGTTGCCAGATTTGCAAAAAGTCCCCATAAGCAGAGTCAGCAGCGGGTACTTGAGATGTGGTCGACACTGGGAGAGGGACTCTACGATGTTGACTGTACACAATGTGAAATGGAGTGGAAGTGGTGGATTCACTTGTGTGGTTGTTGTATGAGAACTCGGCCCATGGAAGAAGCTGTACCCAGTTATCGTGCTGTGAAGAGATGAAGTGGCGGAGATAATTCTCCATGATCCGGTTGATCCTCTCAACTTGCCCATTGGACTGGGGGTGATAAGCTGAGGAAAAGTCCAATCTCACATCCAGGAGTTTACAGAGGGCTCTACAGAACTTTGAAGTAAACTGAACCCCCCGGTCGGACACAATGTGTAGAGGCAAGCAATGCAAGCGAAAGATGTGTAGAATGAAGGGACTTGTCAGTCGAGGAGCAGAAGGTAGGCCGGTCAGCGGGATAAAATGTGCCATCTTAGAGAACCGGTCCACCACCACCCAGACGGTGTTGCATCCTGTGAGTGGGGAAGGTCTGTGACAAAGTCCATCGCAATGTGCTGTCAGGGGGCATTGGGTACAGGCAGAGGTTGAAGCAGGCCGGCAGGCTTGGAGTGAGTAACTTTGAAAGGAGGCACACACCGTCCAAGAAGAGACAAAGTCCAGAACATCTTTAAGTAGCGTGGGCCACCAGAAGTGACGAGCAACCAGGTCTCTGGTTTTACGGACACCGGCGTGCCCAGCCAGTTTAGAACTGTGTCCCCAGCAGAGAATTCTTATCCTGTCTGCCAACCGAACAAAAGTCCTCCCAGGAGGGATGTCTTTAACCTGCAGAGGATTAGCAGTGACAATGCAGGATGGGCCTATGGAAGTCTGAAGGGACTCCACCGTGTCTTCCGTCTCAAACGATCTGGACAGGGCATCGGCCCTCACATTCTTGTCTGCAGGACGGTAGTGGAGCCCCAACTGAAAACGGTTGAAGAACAGCGACCACCTGGCTTGACGGGGATTCAGTCGTTGTGCAGACTGAAGGTAGGTAAGGTTTTTGTGGTCGGTGAAGATCAGGATGGGGTGAGCTGCGCCCTCTAGAAGATGTCTCCACTCCTCCAGAGCCAATTTGATGGCCAGCAGCTCCCGATCTCCAATAGAGTAATTGCGCTCAGCAGAAGAAAAAAGTCTTGAGTAGTAGCCACATACCACTGCCTTTCATTTGGAGCTCCTCTGGAACAGAAGTGCACCTTGTCAGGATGATGGAGGAACGAAGCTGAAGTGAAGGCTTTCTTGAGGCTAATAAATGCGGACTCTGCCTCTGGAGTCCACACCTTGGCATTCACACCCTTCTTGGTAAGGGTAGAGAGGGGAGCCGTCAGAGAAGAGAAGTTAGGAATAAACTGCCGGTAGAAATTGGCGAATCCCAGGAACCGCTGTATGGCCCTTAAGCCTTGAGGACGTGGCCACTCCAGGACAGCTTTCACTTTCTCAGGATCCATCTTGAGGCCTTGATCCGAAATTATGTAGCCCAGGAAGGGCAGAGAACTCTTCTCAAAGACGCACTTCTCCAGCTTAGCATATAAATGATTCTCCCTTAATCGTAGTAGAACCTGACGGACATGTCTCCGATGAGTCGTCGGATCTGGAGAGAAAATCAAAATGTCAGAGATAAACAACAACACAGACATAGAGGAGATCTCAGAAGATATCATTAACCCCTTAAGGACGCAGCCTAGTTTTGGCCTTAAGGCTCAGAGCCCATTTTTCAAATCTGACATATTTCACTTTATGTAGTAATAACGTCGGAATGCTTAAACCTACCCAAGCGATTCTGAGATTGTTTTCTCGTGACACATTGGGCTTCATGTTCGTGGTAAAATTTGGTCGATATATTCAGTGTTTATTGGTGAAAAATTGCAAAATTTAGAGAAAATTTTGAAAAAAATTGCATTTTTCAGAATTTAAATGCATCTGCTTGTAAAACAGACGGTTATACCACCCCAAATAGTTACTAGTTCACATTTCCCATATGTCTACTTTAGATTGGCATCATATTTTTGAACATTCTTTTATTTTTCTTGGACGTTACAAGGCGTAGAACATAAACAGCAATTTCTCATATTTTTAAGAAAATTTCAAAAGCCTTTTTTTTAAGGTACCTCTTGAGTTCTGAAGTGGCTTTGTGGGGCCTATGTATTAGAAACCCTGATAAAACACCCCATTTTAAAAACTAGACCCCTCAAAGTATTCAAAACAGCATTTAGAAAGTTTTTTAACCCTTCAGGCATTTCACAGGAAATAAAGCAAAGTGGAGGTGAAATTTGCAAATTTCATTTTTCTTGCTGAATTTCAATTTTATTAATTTTTTTATCTGTAACACAGAAGGTTTTACCAGAGAAACACTACTAAATATGTATTGTCCAGATACTAAACCCCTCAAGGAATTCATTTAGGATTGTTGTTACCATTTTGACCGCACAGTTTTTTCACAGCACGTATTTGAATTGGGCTCTGAAATGAAAAAAATTTCATTTTTTCCAATAAAATGTCATTTGTGATCAAAATTTCTTATTTTCACAGGGAACAAAATACCCCATTTTGTTGCCCAATTTGTCCTTAGTGTGGCAAAACCCCATTTGTGGTGATAAACTGCCGTTTGGGCCCATGGGAGGGCTCAGAAGGAAAGGAGCGCTATATGTTTGTTGGAGTCCAGATTTTGTTGGATTGGTTTTCGGGTGCCATGTCGCATTTGCAGAGCCTCAGAGGTATCAAAGCAATGGAAACCCACCAAAAGTGACCCCATTTTGGAAACTACACCCCTCAAGGAATTCATTTATGGTTGTTGTTAGCATTTTGACCACACAGTTTTTTCACAGCACCTATTTCAATTGGGCTGTGACATTAAAAAAATGACATTTTTTCCAATAAGATATAATTTTTTACCAAAATTTCTTATTTTCACAGGGAACAAAATACTCAATTTTGTTGCCCAATTTCTCCTGAGTGCATCAATACCCCATTTGTGGCAATAAACTGCCGTTTGGGCCCATGGGAGGCCTCAGAAGGGAAGGAGCGCTGTGTGTTCTTTGGAGTACAGATTTTGCTGGTTTGGTTTTCGGGTGCCATGTCGCATTTGCAGAGCCCCAGAGGTATCAAAGCAATGGAAACCCACCAGAAGTGACCCCATTTTGGAAACTACACCCCTCAAGGAATTCATTTATGGGTAATGTGACCATTTAGACTCCATAGTTTCTTCACAGAACTTATTTGAATTGGGCTGGGAATTAAAAAAATATATATTTTTTCCAATAATATTTCATTTTAGCTCAAAAATTCTTATTTTCACAAGAAATAAAATACTCCATTTTGTTGCCCAATTTGTCCTGAGTGCGGCAATACCCCATTTGTGGTGATAAACTGCCGTTTGGGCCCATGGGAGGGCTCAGAAGGAAAGGAGCGCTGTGTGTTCTTTGGAGTACAGATTTTGCTGGATTGATTTTCGGGTGCCATGTCGCATTTGCAGAGCCCCAGAGGTATCAAAGCAATAGAAACCCACCACAAATGACCCCATTTTGGAAACTACACCCCTCAAGGAATTCATTTATGGGTGTTGTGACCATTTTGACCCCATAGTTTTTTCACAGAACTTATTTGAATTGGGCTGGGAATGAAAACAAAATTATTTTTTTCAAATAATATGTAGTTTTGGCTGAAAATTTCTTATTTTCACAAGAAACAAAATACCCCATTCTGTTGCGCAATTTGTTCTGAGTGCCGCAATACCCCATTTGTTGTGATAAACTGCCGTTTGGGCCCATGGGAGGGCTCAGAAGGAAAGGACCACCATTTGGCCTACTGGGGATTTTCTAGTGCGAAGTCATGTATGCAGAAGCCCCTGAGGTACCAGTACAGTTGAAACCCGCAAGAAGTGACCCCGTTTTAAAAACTACACCCTTAAGGCATTCATCTAGAGGTGTAGTGAGCATTTTGACCGGAGACCTACACCCCATAAACTGTAATGTGGGTTCTCCCGGGTATGGCAATACCCTACATGTGGATGTTATCAGCTGCCTGGGCACACAGCAGGGCCCAGAGGGGAAAGACGAGGGGGGATAAGCTTTGTGGAGTGCATCAGGGTAAGTAAAATTGGGGTAAATTATAAACCAAGGGATGTATGAGAAATTTTAAAACACTTTCATACAGAGCTCTGGTTATTCGGGACACGTGTCACATTGATATATTGTGTCATCCATTATCGCCCTCTTATAGCAGACTTTGCACCTCTTTTGACTTTTTCCCCTCTTGCCAGTTTGGGGAACTTCTCCAGGAAAGTGTTGCCCTGGTACGATGCGTGTGGGCTCGCTTCCAGAAGTACTGGGTGCCCCTCCCCCTTCTTGGTCCTAAAGATTAGGTTCTTGATAATCACCTCTTGAAATTCCAGGAAAGTTCCCGTCTGGCCTGCACATCGACGTAGCATGTACGCATTGTACAATGCCATCTGTATGATGTGCCCGGCCAGCTTCTTATACCACACCGCATGGCGCTGTAGGGCTTCAGGGCTTGATCTTACAAGTCCATCCCTCCCATGTACCTATTGTAGTCCAGGATGCAGTCTGGTTTGGGGGTGGCCTTTCCTTCATATATCCTAAACCTGTAGGTATACCCGGATGCACTCTCACAGCTTATACATCTTCACGCCATACCTTGCCCTCTTACCCGGCAGGTACTCGCGGAATTGAACCCTCCCTTTAAAATGCACCAGGGACTCATCAATAGAAATACACTTCTCGGGGGTGTATGCTTGGGAAAACCGGGCACTGGAACGGTCTAATAGGGGTCTCCGTTTATACCAACGGTCAAAACTGGGGTCATCTCGGGGTGGGCACGGCTCATTATCAGTATAATGTAAGAAGCGAAGTATTGCCTCATTTATTTATTTTTTTAGGTTCCAGTTCAGTTCTGAAGTTTCTTTGAGGGGCCCATATATTAGAAACCCCTATCAAATACCCCATTTTAGAAACTAGACCCCTCAAAGTATTCACAACAGCATGTAGAAAGTTTATGAACCCTTTAGGTGTTTCACAAAAATTTAGAGCAAAGTAGAGGTGAAATTTACATTTTTTTTTTGTCAGAAAATCCTCTTTATACCATTTTTTTTATAACACAAAAGGTTTTATCAGAGAAACGCAACTTAATACTTATTACCCAGATTCTGCAGCTTTGAGAAATATCCCACATGTGGCCCTAGTGCGGTAATGGACTGAAGCACCGGCCTCCGAAGCAAAGGAGCACCTAGTGGATTTTGAAGCCTCTTTTTTATTAGGCACCATGTCCGGTTTGAAGAGGTCTTGTGGTGCCAAAACATTGGGAACCCCCCAAAAGTGACCCCAATTTGGAAACTAGACCCCTTGAGGAATTCATTGTAGTTTTCTTGGGGTGCATGCGGCTTTTTGATCAGTTTTTATTCTATTTTTAGGTGGCGTGGTGACTAAAAAACAGCAATTGTACTATTTATTTTTTTTTCGTTTTTTTTTACGGCGTTCACCGTGCGCTATAAATGACATATTCACTTTATTCTGCGGGGCGATACGATTACGGCGATACCAGATGTTTATAGGTTTTTTTTTATGTCTTATGGCGTTTGCACAATAAAATACGTTTTGTAAACAATCATTCACTTTTTGTGTTACCTTATTCTAAGAGCCAGAACTTTTTTATTTTTCAATCAATAAAGCCGTGCGAGGACTTATTTTTTGCGTAACGAACTGTAGTTTCGATCAGTACCATTTTTAGGTACATGCGACTTTTTGATCTCTTTTTATTCCATTTTTTGGGAGGTGAAGTGACCAAAGAATTGTGATTGTGGTTCGGTTTATTATTATTTTATTTTACGGCGTTCACCGTGCGGGATAAATAATGAAATAATTTTGTAGTTCAGGCCGTTACGGACGCGGCGATACCAATTATGTATAGTTTATTTATTTGTTTATATATTTTTTTATTAATAATAAAGGACTGATAAGGGAAAAGGGGGGATTTTTACTTTTATTACTTATAAATCTTTTATTTTCTTATTTTTACACATCTTTTTTTAACTTTTTTTTTACTTTATTACTTTGTCCCACTAGGGGACTTGAGGGCAGGAGGCCCTGATCGCTATTCTAATACACTGCACTGCATGCGTAGTGCAGTGTATTAGAACTGTCAGCTACTCACTGACAGCAAGCATAGTGGGTCCTGACGTTGTCAGGACCCACTAGGCTTCCGTCTATGGCATAGCCGGACGCCATTGTTTGGTGTCCGGTTGCCATAGTCACCATCGCCAGCCGCTATCGTGTAGCAGGCCGGCGATGGCAGCTTAACCCCTAAAAAGCCGCGATCTCTATAGAACGCGGCTTTTAAGGGGTTAATCAGCGGGGACACAGCGATCGGTCCCCGCTGTAGGAGCTGTGACAGCTGCTGTACGAGACAGCAGCGTCACAGCTCCTGTATGTGTCGGGAGGACGGCCGAAACGGCCGTTACTCCCGAGACGTACTATTACGGCATGGAGCGCGAACGATACAGCTGCCATGACGTAATAGTACGTCAAGGAGCGGGAAGGGGTTAACAAACTCCTGAAACACTGCGGGAGTGTTACACAGTCCGAAGGGCATCACTAGGTATTCGTAGTGCCCGTCCCGGGTGTTAAATGCCGTCTTCCATTCATCACCCTGGCGAATCCAGACTAGATTATAAGCCCCCCGCAGGTCTAGCTTAGAAATTTTTTGGGCTCCTCGTATGCGATCAAACAGCTCAGATATTAGTGGCAACAGGTATTTGTTCTTGACCGTGATCTGGTTGAGACCACGGTAGTCAATGCAGGCTCAAAGGGATCCGTCCTTCTTAACGAAGAAGAATCCAGCCCCAGCCGGGGAGGAAGACTCTCGTATGAAACCCCTCTCCAGATTCTCCTTGATATAGGCTGACACGGATAGAGACTCAGGCAAGGAGAGAGGATATGGTCGGCCACGGGGGAGAGAGGCATTAGGAACCAGTTCAATGGGGCAGTCATAAGTCTGATGTGGAGGCAGCGTCTCAGACTCCCTTTTGCTGAAAACATCTGCATGCTGAGCAAACTGGGGAGACAGAAACTTGATGCGTCCTCTCGCCGGATACTAGGGTCACAGGAATGGTCAACTTGGAACAGAAGGCTTTATTAGCTACCGTTCTATCTAGGGTAGTCTCTCCAATCAATCCCAGGCAATGGGGTCTCTCTGGCCTCGGGCCATTCTAATGTGGATTCACACTTAAACTTGCTCACCTAATTTTTTGCTGCACTCCGGGGTCTTGTGTTTAATTTCCATACGGGGAAGCTCCAATCTTGAAAGGGCAGGTGTCTCTGATAAAATGGGCATTAGTGTAGATCTATGTTAACTGTAACAGTCAGTGGCATAACTACCGCTGTAGCAGCCATAGCGGCTGCTACGGGGACCGCAACATGGGGCCTGGAGGCTCTGATAGCAGCTGCTATGGCTGCTACAGCGGTAGCGACACCACACTCAATATTGTCTGCGTGCTTCGGACGCAGAAACTATTTAGCTCTATGACAGATCAGGGAGGTAACACATACTTCCCAACCGCCCGGATTTAGCAGGACAGACCAGGAATCCGGGCGGTGTCCCGCTGTCCCGGGCGGCCGGGAGTATGTCCCACTGTCAACTGTATCTGTCAACAGATACAGTTGAACCGAATTCTGAAGCAGGGAACCATCAGTTCCCTGCTTCAGAATTAGTTCGGAGCAGAGGGGGCTCTGTGCTCAGGGAAGCCCTTGACTTCACTGTCCATATATGGACAGTGATGTCAGTGGCTACTCCTTGACTGGAATCCCCATTGCCGATGATCTGGCTGGGAATTCCTCTTGTAGAGGAAACCCCTGAGGTCACTGTCCATATGTGGACATTGACATCAGGGGCTCCTCCTGGAGCGGAATCCCCGGCCATAGTCGGCAACGGGGATTCCACCAGGGAGTAGCCACTGATGTCACCTTCCATATATAGACAGTGACATCAGGGCTTCCCTCTAGGATCGGAAACCCTGGCCTATGCTCTGGCTGGGGACTCCGCTCCTAGAGGGAGTCCCAATCAGTGGCACTAGCTACAGGAGGGGGGGCGCTATATTCAAGGGTGTATGACACTATCTACATAGACACTGTGGCACTATATTGGGGAACTATCTACATGGGCACTTTCTACATGGGCACTGTGTCACTATCTACAAACGCATTGGCACTAGGGGCATCTAAGGGGGCATTATACTGTATAAGGGCAGCTAGGGGACATTATACCCTATGGGGGCATTATGCTGTATGGGGGCAGCTATGGGAGCATTATGCTGTATGGGGCAGCTTTGAGGGCATTAAGCTCTATGGGGCATTATACTATATTGGGCAGCTATGGGGGCATTATGCTGTATGGGGGAATTTATTTAGGCATTGCACTGCATGGGGGCATCTGTGTGGCCATTATACTGTATGGGGGTATCTGTGTGGGCATTATGCTGTATGGGGGTATCTATGGGTAGTATACTGTATGGTGGCAGCTATCAGGGCATTATACTGTATGGTGGCTGCTATGGGGACATTATACTGTATGATAGCAGCTAGTGGGCATTATACTGTGTGGGAAGGCACTATGGGAACATGATACTGTGTGGGCTGAACCGGGTGTGTATGGGCGGGGATTGGGTGGGATTTGAGGCATGGCTTAAAAGAAAAAATGTCCACTGCGCACCGCATTGGTTGTCCCTTTTTGTGATACTTGAAAGTATAGCACTGTCCGCAGGGAGGGCTGTAGCACTGTATGGGGAGGCTGTATAGCCCTGTCTACTGGGGGCGCTGTATAGCACTCTATAGTGGGGGCTGTATGGTACTGTCTACGTGGGGGCTGTATAGCACTGTCTAGAGGAGGCTGTATAGCACTGTCTACAGGGGGGGCTGTATAGCACTGTCTACAGGGGGCTGGATGGCACTGTCTACAGGGGGGCTGTATAGCACTGTCTAGAGGAGGCTGTATAGCACTGTCTACAGGGCGGGCTGTATATCACTGTCTACAGGGGGCTGGATGGCACTGTCTACAGGGGGGCTGCATGGCACTGTCTACAGGGGGGGCTGTATGGTACTGTCTACAGGGAGGGCTGTATGGCACTGTCTACAGGGGGGCTGTATGGCACTGTCTACAGGGGGGGCTGTATGGCACTGTCTACAGGAGGGGCTGTATGGCACTGTCTATACGAGGGCTGTATGGCACTGTCTATGGGGGGGCTGTATGGCGCAGTCCACAGAGGGGGCTGTATGGAACTGTCTACATGGGGGCTGTGTGTGTCACCCATAGGGAGGGGGGCCCAGTCAAAAGTTTCCTATGGGGCCCGGTGTTTCCTAGTTACGCCCCTGGAACAATTCTCAACTTTAAAAAGAACTTCTCAAATAGGTCATATATTGTATATTACGATCTTGTAAGTCAATGATACGATATAGCATGTGTATGGAATAAACGGTATCTGTGCAATGGAAGGTATCAACTTCGTCACTGTATCCTGGCTTTTTCCATAGGGTCTGTTGCTATTGAACTTTAGCGGTCTCCTGGAATATTACTATAAGGCTTTGTTCACATTGGTGTCGTGGCTTTGATTTATAATGGAAGTCACGTTGCAGTGCCGAATTTGTACGACAGATACTACCCACACCCGAGAGACCCTTTTGATTTATAATGGGGTCTGTCGGGTTCCGTCATGGTTTCCGTAATTTTGATAAGAAGAATAGTTGTTGCATGCATGGAGCCCCCAAATAAATTTGAATAGAGCCTTAGTATGTGGCGTTCCTGCTCATTAGGTTGTCTAAGATGGAAAAGATGGTTGATGTTCCTGCTTCTGCAAAGTCCACAGACTGGGATACCCTTGCACTTTCTTGTTGTGCCAACTAGGACACCGGGTTTTTCTGGCATTCCTGTGCCTGCGTACTGTCCCATAAGGTAGACTGCTTCTGGAGACCATTTGATATAATAAACTTGTTCAATAATTTGTGTTGGTAGTAGCTAAAGGCGTTTGATAGCTTTCTGACTCCTTCTTCAGTAGGAAGATGTGGGTTTATTTTTTATTTTTTATATGCACTTGATGTTAGCATATATAAAAAAAACTAATGCTGTCATGTTATGTTACTCTTTTGGCATACTTTGGACATGTTTGGTGTAAACAATGGGCACGTTTTCTGACATTTCCCAAACATAGGAAAAAATGATAAGTTAACATAGCCTCACATGGATTTAGGTTAATTAAAAAAAAAATTATCTTCCTTGTTTCTTCTGACAACCATTTTCATATGGAGCCATTGTCCAGAGTTAGGGCAAGGGCATAAGTACTATAGAGGCAAAAAAATAGATAAAACCCGGCGCTCAAATTTGCTATCAAAGAATTTTTATAATTAGTTTATTCAGTTTTGACAATGCACAAATATAAAGTTTCAATTAATAGATGACCTTTGTCAAACATTCGTATTTCGTATTTCAAATTGGGATAATATTGCGCTGTTGTCTGCCACCAGCCGCGGACGTTGCAGACAATAGCGTGAGATTGTCCCAATTTGAAATAAGCAATCCAAATGTTTGACAAATGTTGATCGAAACGTTATATTTGTGGATTCTCAAAATGGAATAAACTAATTATAAAAATTATTTGATCGCAAATTTGAGTGCCGGGTTTTATCTATTTTTATGTATACGGGGTTGAGTACTACCCGAGCACCATTAGTCCGAGTGCCGTGTCTCCATTATAAAAAAATTAAATAAAAATACTATAGAGGCAAACCATGCAACTACTTAGGCCCCTGGAGAGTGGGGGCCCAGCCCATATTGGCTGCATTGCTTATTTTAATGGGTGGGCAAGAGTCCCCTCTTCCCAGGTCCTACAAGGTTAGTTAACAAGAGTATGGAAAGGAGATGGGCAGACAAGCACCATGCCCATCTGACCCACAAGGTGGTGTGGTACTGTTAACCAGCACCAGAAGATGGCTTCATTTTTTATCTTTGCTATAGGACCCCCTCACCTCGATGTATACTAAGATGGAATTTGTCAACCTCTAAGACAGTTTTCTGAAAAGGCCCCATAATGAACATTTGCGTAAAAAGTTGACGTTTGGTTATTTTATGTCGCCACTTTTGCTAAACGGGACATGGCTTACCAAAAGGGGCCACAGACCAACAAATTTATTATAATTTACTGTCGCTAGATTATAGCGAAAATCTTTGCTAGCTCCTAGCTGGTGTAAATTTCACAATGTGAAGCATAGCAAAGTAGAGGCCAGTGCCAGGGCTTTTACCTTGCTTCCCCATCATACTACCTCCAATCATTTCCCATTGGACAATATTATATAAAAAAAACAATATATATATACTCATCTCACCAGTCCGCTTCTCCCCGTGGGTCCCTTCAGCATGCAGCGGCTCATACAATGTACTGAGCCGGGCAGTGTCAGGACATTGTATGTGATGCAGCACTTAGGATGAAAAGTTCTACATCACATATAAGGCCCTGAGGCATCTGTATGAGATGGGCCATGCTAGGGAAGCCTGAGGGAACCCAGAGGTGAGAAGAGGAGCTGTGAGGTGAGCATAGATATTTTTTATTTTATGTCCGATTGGAAAGGGATGGCGCACAGCCAGCCGAAAAATGTGACACATTTATAAAAATGTTCGCCTCTTAATCTTAAGACTGGCTAACTGGTATAAAACGCCTGTCTTAATCTTCCCCTAAGCACCTGAAATGCCCTTACATTGCCAAATATAGAATTCGGTCCTTAGAGTAAATCTCAGAGACTGCGACTGTGTTATCTTATATAGACCTAGCTCATAGAAGCGCCTCGGAACTGCATACACTGATACACCTTTGCAAATAAATACAGCCACGTCTTGAGCCGCAGTTGAGTATAATACAATGCAAATTAATAGGATTTTATAAAACTCCAATTTAATACAGTGGACAAAAGCAACAACAACATATCCTATGTGGTGCAGACATTTTCAGCAGATTATAACCCATGGCATTGCAAAGGACGAAATCTGCAGCCAAAGCCTTGTGTAACACATATTTCATAAGGAGGCATATGGAATCCAAGAGGAAAGAAAATCATGGCACGCCAAAATACAACGGTATTCTCCCTTACAAGAGGAAAAGTGGGGACTCTGTATGCATGAGGTCTTAGTGAACTAGGAAAATCAATAAGCTTTTATGGTCTCTGATCTATGAATTGAAATAAGTACCTGACTTGTGTGTTTCAAAGGTTCTAGGAAAGAAGTGGATTGTGTTAAAAAAAAAAAACATGGTCCCCAGGAGATTATAAGGAACCAAACATTAAGTAATTAGTCAGCGTTAGCCGGAAGAAAGGACCTGTATCTGCACAGTTGTTCTAGAATGCAGTAGAATCCTGTGAGATACAAAGTCGTGGATGACCAGATTCAGAAGTAAAGTTTCAGTGCGATCTACTAGGACATTGCCCAAACTTTATATTATAACTGTACCTTTTTTTGTTTTTTTTTGCCTTGGAATAACTCATAGAAATGTTTAGTCACAGTTACACGCCATATGTCTACATCTTTCTAATTTACTGCAATTATGGAAACATTTGAGTAAAAATGTTATTAAAGAGGTTTACCTTGGCAGTAGAAAATTTATTAAAATAGAAAATAACCAATACTCGCCCAATAAAATTCCCCGAAGCTCCAGTGCCGACGCTCTGGTTGTCCCCGCTTTATTTATTTACTCTTCCTGCAGTGATGACATCATGTACATCCACGTGATCGCTGCAGCCAATCACTGGCCTCAGCTGTCTTGTGCCATACATGCATGCATCCCCGCTGAGGCCAGTGATAGGCTGCAGCGGTCACGTGGTTGTGCGGCAACGTCATTGCTGTAGCGAAGTAAACAATGATCTGCGGGGATCACTGGAGCATCAGCGCTGGAGCAGCAGGGGACTTAACTAGTGAGTACTGGTTATTTCTTTTATTTTATCAGATTTCCTACTGTCAGGGTAATTTTAACCTCCCTAAAAATCCCTTTTATTTCCCTGAGGCAAGTGGAGAATTCTGAAGTCCTGACCAATTTCAGCTAAGACTGCAGCATTTGATATAACATGGCAGTCTTAAATAACCCACGTCCTAACAGAAAAGAGAGTACAAAGGATAAATAGAGACGCGTACAATTAATAATGCAACAGTTTCTCAGGGTAACATTGTTTCCTTTTTCATCCAATACTGTAAGTGCGAATTGATCCACTGGGTGCGACCCCTTTCCAGGAAACTGAAGGCCACATACCAGGAATTCCAGCAGAAAAGGCCGACCACCTCAAAATGTTTGGAGCCTGGTTTAACAATTTCTCAAGAAAGATAAACTCTTACTGAAAACCAGGATACAATGATAGTAGCTCCATAGAAAAAGAGAAAAAAATAGTGTAAACTAATCCTGTAAAACAAACAGATTATCGACTGTAGTAAACGCCCAATAATAATGGGGCTCTGTCAGACAGACATGATTTTCCTGACGTTCCACTTTTTTTTCAAGCCTGCAGCAAATTTGTGTGCAACTTTTTCAATAGCAAAAAGTCCGTTTTTTGTTTTTTTTTAATCATCAAAGACTAACCTCCCGACAGAGCTGGTGGGGTAGATTATAGCTATCTGAGCTGTGTGCGACTGGCTTGTGATGATGGGCATGGGTGGCAGAGGCTGTCCGACGGCCGAGCGAGCATGAAGAAACTGTAAACTCTTCTTAATCTTGCAATTATCTTGCTGGAGACTCTCGATCCTCTTGCTCATCTCCCCGATGCAGGCTTGGAGGGCATTAATCTGATTCGCTATTGTCCCAACAAGGCTTTTGAGCTCGATGACCGCCGTGTTGAGTGATCCCATGCCGTTGTTGAGATCATCCAGTGTGGTCTCAAGTCCCTCGAACCTATTGCCTAAGTCCGCCTGACTCAGAGAGTCCATACGTTGCTTCATCAACTCCTCCTTGACAACGCTTCCATCTCTACTTGTCGCGGGCTTGTCTGCTCTTTGAGGATTCCAGTTAGACCTGACTTAAGTAAGGCTTGGGCCATCATGCCCTGCATCAGCTGGGTCTTCGGGAGAGCATTCTTCAGCTTCCTCTCTTGCCTCCTTGCCACCCTCTGTGCCGCCCTGGTTTCTTCTCTGCTCTGTGGATAGCTTGGTCGAGTCCCCGGCTGGCTTTCAATCTCCATCTCTGCTAATTTGGCCTTCCTCATCGACATAAAGGCGTCGTATTATTCTAGAAGCAACTCCTCAGGGATAAACTGAGAGGAAGAGGACATCGTTATGGTTTTCTAAAGGAAGGTGGCCTGCTTAGTTCCCAAAAAGTCAGTTTTATTTGTTTTCTATTGCTTGCATAGCACCCAGGGGCGTAGCTAAAGCATACCTCCCAACTTTTGAATCTTGAAAAGAGGGACATTTTTAAACCACGCCCCCTAACCATGCCCGATATCTCGCATAAGCACATCAAATCGCGCCCAGCTCATCCTTCAAATAACAAGAGCATATTCTCACTGCGGATCTCTAGACTTACAAAAAAAACTATATGGATATTATAAATATTATGGATCCGGTTACATCTTCTTTGTTTTAGTTTTTGTAACTTGGGTATAACATTTGTTTTTGCTTTATTTGCATCTATTGAGTATGATATGTGATAGATAGATAGATAGATAGATAGATAGATAGATAGATAGATAGATAGATAGATATCCCCCAGGAACCCTTCCCTCACACTAAATAACGCCACACTTACAGCGACCGACAGGTACACCTACCTGGGCCTAGAAATCAACCAATCAGGAAGCTTTAAACAAGCCATAGAGATGCTGAAAGACAAGGTGTGCAAAACCTTCTATGCCATCAGAAGAAAACTCTATTACCTCAAACCACCAGTGACGGTCTAGCTTAAAATCTTTGACTCCATCATCTCCCCAATCCTCCTGTATGCCAGTGAAGTCTGGGGTCCGGACCAGTGGCGTAACTACCACAGTAGCAGCCGTAGCAGCTGCCACGGGGCCCGCGGCATGGGGGGGCCCGTGTCGCCCTGTCAGGCACATTACATTATGTGCCAGGCCTGGAGGCACGGGCCCCCTCATGCCTAGTAGTAGCATCACTAACGTTACACTAGGCATCCGGGGGGGGGGAGAGGGCTGGTGGCCCGGTGATAGCCGCTGCATTGCTCCCTGTGCACTGATAGTCTGCCACACAGTTGCATAGGACGGCGATAGGTGGTAGGAGGAGCGCTCAGGCAGGGGAGAGGACAGGGGGCTGAGCTAAAGGGCGACGCGAGACTTCGGGCGGAGGACTAGTATCTCATAGGACGGGTGGAGGACGTGCAGACTGCAGATGCAGAGGACAGGTACATGAAGTTCATGGGAGAAGGGAAAAGTTTTTAGGTAGAAAAATCTGCCTCATAATTCCTTCCGGAATTTTGAGGCATATTTTTAACACTTCCCGCGTTTTTCGTTGTGTTTTTTGTGACGTTTTTCGGCCATCGGGCCGTGGGCAGAAAAACGCAGCAAAAAACGCATTTTCTGCCTGCCATTGTCAATGGGAAGTCGGAGACAGAAACGCCTGAAGAAAGGGCATTAGGCTATGTTCACACGGAGTATTTTGACAAGTTTTTTGACGCAAACCGCATCGCAAAGCTCGTCAAAAACGGCCCGAAAATGCCTCCCATTTATTTCAATGGGAGGCGTCGGCGTCTTTTTCCCGCGAGCAGTAAAACTGCCTCGCGGGAAAAAGAAGGGACATGCCCTATCTTCGGGCGTTTACACCTCTGACCTCCCATTGACTTCAATGGGAGGCAGAGAAAGCGCATTTCGCTGTGTTTTATGCCCGCGGCGCTCAATGGCCGCGGGTGAAAAACGCAGCGAATATCGGCGTGCAGGGATAGGAAAATCTGCCTCAAACTTCCAAACGGAATTTTGAGGCAGATATTCCTCCTGCAAAAAACTCAGTGTGAACATAGCCATACGCTTCTTTTTCCCGCAGCCGTTTTTTACTGCTCGCAGGAAAAATGTCATGGATTTCGGACGTTTTTTGCCACGGTTTCCGCGTCAAAAAACTCAGTGTGAACTCCCCCTAACACCTATACTGAAGCCTTAAGGTCCTGTTCACACAGAGTTTTTTGCAGGCAGAAAAATATGCCTCAAAATTCCTTCTTTCATTTTGAGGCAGATTTTCACATGCCTGCCCGCTGTTTTCCGTGTTTTTTGCTGCGTTTTTTGGCTGCGGACATTGAGCGCCGCGGGCAAATTTCTCTGCCTTTTATTGTCAATGGGAGGTCAGAGACGTAAACGCACGAAGATAGGGGCAAGTCGCTTGTTCCCGTGAGCGGTTTTAGCGCTCGCTGGAAAAAACGCATCCATTTTCGTCTGTTTTTTTACACGTTTTTCCGTGTCAAAAAGCATGCTGAAAAACTCAGTGCGAATTTCCCCTAACACATATACTGATGCCTGCCCTCTGCCACGTTATATAACTTCAAACTTCACACACATTACATTAAAGAAAGGGGTCCTCTGGGCATTTTATATTGATGGCCCATCCTTAGGATAGACCATCAATATCAGATCAGTGGGGGTCCGTGATTGATGGGACCATAGCGTTCGTCTGACTTTTCCCAGTTAACAAGCACAACACCATACACACACAGGGCGACTGTGCCTGGGATTGCATTCAAGTCAACGGGACTGAGCTGCAATCCCAGGCGCAGCTGCTACCGATGTGTACGGCATTGTGCCTGGTAAACACTGAAGAGGCCAAGGCGACGAGTTCTACGGCCCCTTCGAAATAGCTGATCGGCGGGTGTTCCGGTAGTTGGACCCCTGCCGATCTAATATTGATGACCTATGATAAAGATAGACCATCAATAAGAAATGTCCAGAGGACCCCTTTAACACCCTAACGACATGCCACGTACATGTACGTAGCAGCCAGTGGCGTAACTACCGCTGTAGCAGCCGTAGAGGCTGCTACGGGGCCCGCGGCATGAGGGGGCCGGTGTCGCCCGCCGGCACGAGCCCCCACCATGGCCGGAGGCTCCGCTAGCAGCCGCTATGGCTGCTACAGCGCGACGCCACTGAACACCACGGCAGAGCTGGGAGGTATCTCCCCGCTCTGCCATTAAACAAAAGACATGTAGATACTGTGGATAGGGGATACATGTCTTTTGTAGGACACACTGTAGGTGGGATTTTTTTGGGGGGTTGGGGCTGCATGGCGTTACCTACAGGGGGGGCTGTATGGCGTTACCTACAGGGGGACTGTATGGCATTACCTACAGGGGGGGCTGTATGGCGTTACCTACAGGGGGGGCTGTATGGCGTTACCTACAGGGGGGGCTGTATGGCGTTACCTACAGGGGGCCTGTATGGCGTTACCTACAGGGGGGCTGTATGGCGTTACCTACAGGGGGGCTGTATGGCGTTACCTACAGGGGGGGCTGTATGGCGTTACCTACAGGGGGGGCTGTATGGCGTTACCTACAGGGGGGGCTGTATGGCGTTACCTACAGGGGGGGCTGTATGGCGTTACCTACAGGGGGGGCTGTATGGCGTTACCTACAGGGGGGGCTGTATGGCGTTACCTACAGGGGGGACTGTATGGTGTTATCTACAGGGGGGGCTGTATGTCGTTACCTACAGGGGGGACTGTATGGCGTTACCTACAGGGGGGGCTGTATGGCGTTACCTACAGGGGGGGCTGTATGCGTTATCTACAGGGGGGCTGTATGGCGTTATCTACAGGGGGGCTGTAAGAGGTTATCTACAGGGGGGCTGTATGGCGTTATCTACAGGGGGATGTATGGCGCTATCTACAGAGGGGGCTGTATGGCATTATCTACAGGGGGGGCTGTAAAGAAGGCACTATCTACAAGGGGGGTTGTGTGACACCCAGGGGAGGGGGGGCCCCAGTCAAAAGTTTGCTATGGGGCCCAGTCTTTCCTAGTTACGCCCCTGGTCCGGACACATACCCAGACTGGTCAAGGTGGGATTCCAGCCCAACAGAAATTTTCCACCTAGAATTCTGCAAACACCTTCTCCAAGTCCATCGGAGTGCCACAAATAGCGCATGTCGAGTCGAACAGGGCAGATTCCCACTACACCTCACAATCCAGAAGAGGGTGCTATCACTCTGGGCCCATCTACATTTCAGCAAGCAAAGTTTCTATCACCATAAAGCCTAGCTACACCAAGGAGTCCCAGGTAAACCAGGCCCCCCAGAACATCTCACCCTGACCCGGCCTGAAGGAAATGTCACTCAGCGCGGCCTCACAAAAGCCGAAATCAAGAAGACAATAAACGAGGGCCAAGAGGAGTATATCAATGACTGTAGGAATGACAAAAAGACATCCCAGAAACTGACAATATACCTGAGTCTACAGCGAGAATATAAACTGGCGCCATATCTGGAGAAACTGCCAAACCCCAGAGACAGACAGATCCTGAGCCGCTACAGACTGCGCGCCCACAACCTGCTCATCGAATCCGGGCGCCACAGATAAACCTATAAGCCCAGGGAGAGCCGACTGTGCCAACAGTGCGACCAGGAGGCTGTGGAGGATGAGGCCCACTTCCTGCTACACTGCTCCAAATACTCAGCAGTGAGGGACACTCACTTCAGGAGACTCTCTGATCTCTTACCGGACTTCAGCTCCATGGAAGAGGAAGAGAAACTATACATCCTGCTAGGTGAAGAGGAAAACACAGTGGGCATAGCGGCACAATATGTCACTGCATGCCATAGACTGAGAGAGACATGATATGCCATGGACTTGTATAACCCCGACCCTAGATGTGTCCCTATCCCCCTACCCTCAGTCCCTATCCCTCATTCCCTTACTTCTTACTTGCTTTGGCAATGCTAATGTGTATTTGGACCTGCCAATAAAGCTTCTTTGAATTGAATTGAATTGAATAGATAGATAGATAGATAGATAGATAGATAGATAGATAGATAGATAGATAGATAGATAGATAGATAGATAGATAGATAGATAGATAGATATGAGATAGATAGATAGATAGATAGATAGATAGATAGATAGATAGATAGATAGATAGATAGATAGATAGATAGATAGATAGATAGATAGATAGATAGAGATAGATGTTTAATGGAGAAGGGTGTTTTTTCTTTTATTACCACTATTATTACTAAGGGAGAAGTTACAGCAGTCCAGCGAGGGGTGCGTGAGAAGGAGGGTGGGGGCACCGGGGCGGGGGGGTGCGGGAGCCGCAAAAAGTATGTGCCTGGAGACACAAGATTTTCTAAAAACCATAAAATAATGTAATTTATTTTATGATTTTAGAAATGCTAGTGTTCCCAGGCACTAAATTGCTTAAACTGTGTACTCACCAGTCACCACTGTCCTGTGGCTTCGTTCTTCTCCTCTCCAGTGTTCCGCTTCGGTGTGTCTGCTGCACTCTGCTCCCTTGCTCCAGGCAGACTGCTGCGCAGGCAGCGTCGTTGCAGGGGGGGGCGTGGCTGGCAACAGGGAGGGTCCGGGGCAGGGTGGGACATTGCTCAGACCGCCGGGACGGCGGTGAAAAAACGGGACTGTCCCACTGGATTAGGGACGGTTGGGAGGTATGGCTAAAAGTATAGGCTCCCTGATGCAAAGGTTCTTCTTGGGCCCCCCCAAAACTTCTCATGGCCGATGGCCCGCAGCTTTCAGCTGCATCACTGGGTCTCCTAAATGATCGAACGATGCAGCACTAGCAGCCAGGGGCGTCACTAAGGTCTTAAAACATCAGGGGAAAAAGCCCCAATACATATGTGTCCGCCCCAAAAAAAATTATATGTGTATATAGGAGACAGCATATCTATAGCACTACAACCCTATAGCTATGGATATGATTAGATACAGTGGCTCAGCAGACAGTATCACACATGATAGGCTTAGATATAGGGCCTAGCTTGCTGGCATTGCGGGTCCAGCGCTGGACCCAAGAAAGGTAAGTATAAAAATTGTTTTACTTTTTTACGTGTTACTAATTATTTTTGTGTGTTTGTGTTTTTTTACACGTTCGGTTGTTGGACTACGTCGGATTCGAGGACTACTTCGATAACGGCGTTTTTTTTTATTCTTAATAAAATGGTTAATGAGGATTGTGTGTGGGATTTTTATTTCAATAAAATATTTTTTCTTTGTCTTTGTATTTTTTTAAACTTTATTACTACCACCTTAGTAATGGCTGCTGGCTGATTGACAACCTCCATTACTAAGGTGGGCTTAGTGTTAGACATGAAGAGGCTAACACTAACCCCCATTATTACCCCGGTACCCACCGCCACCAGGTGTACGATCCAGTACAGACCATCTGTAGTGACGGAGGGGAGCTGGCGCGGCCGCAGGTTGTTATTATTATGCTGGGAAAGCCCCAAAACAGTGGCCTTTCCGACCCTGGTAATGCTAGGCTGCTGCTGTGTTGTATCTGGCTAGTTATAAAAATGGGGGGGGGGGGCCACATTGTTCTTTCCAATTATTTATTTACTTATTTTTTAAAAATGACGTGGGGTTCCCCCCATTTTTCAAAACCAGACAGATACAACACAGCAGCAGCAGGCTAGCATTACCAGGGTGGAAAGGGCCACTGCTTTGGGCCTTTCCCAGCCTAATAATACCAGCCTGCGGCTGCCCCAGTGCCCGAGCTTCACTACAGATGGATGGGTACTGGATCATACCCGACCATCACTACAGATGGACGGGTACTGGATCGTACCCGGCTCTTCCTGGCACCCCTAGTGGCGATGGGTACCAAGGTAATAATAGGGGTTTGTGTATGCGTTTTCACCGGCTAACACTAAGCCCCATCTTAGTAATGGACACTGTCAATCAGTAGTCGGCCATTACTAAGGTGATAGCAATAAAGTTTAAAAAAAATACAGACATAGAAAAAATAGGTTTACTGAAATAAAATAAAAAACACACATCCCTCATTAACCCCTTAGTGACCAACAATACGCCTTTTTACGTTCGTCACTAAGGGACCTTAGGCTAGGCTGACGCCTTTTCACGTGAGCCTAGTCTAAGTCCTGCACGGGTCTCCGGTGCAGGCTGGAGCCGGGGCTCAGCTGTCTGACGACAGCTGAGCTCCTGCTCCAACGCCCGCGATCGAAGTTTACTTCGATCGCGGCCGTTTAACCCGTTAAATGCCGCCGTCAATAGCGACAGCGGCATTTAACTTTGTTTACAGAGAGAGTGCGCTCCCTCTGTCACCTATCGGCGGCCCGCGAATGCAATCGCGGGTCTCCGATTGGGTGTCATGGCAGACGGGGGCTTGATAAAAGCCCCAAGGTCTGCCCTGGACATATGCCTGTTAGGACGCGCCGGAGGCACGTCCTAACAGATTGCCTGTCAGATTTACACTGACAGGCAATAATGCTCTGGTATACGAAGTATACCAGAGCATTATAGCAGCGATCTGAAGATCGCACAGTAAAGTCCCCTAGTGGGACTAATAAAAGAAGTAATCAATGTGAAATAAAGATTATTAATAAAAAGTACAGTAAAAAAATAAATAAAACCATTTTCCATAAAAAGTGGTTTTATTTAGTAAAAGTGTAAAAAATAAATAAAAGTACACATATATGGTATCGTCGCGACCGTAATGGCTCCATTAATAAAGTTAATATGCAATTTAAACCGCAAGGTGAAAACCGTAAAAAAAAAACGCAAAAAGCAATGGCGAAATTGCAATTTTTTTCCATTGCCCCCCAAAAAAGTCATAATAAAAATGAATCAATAAGTCCCATGCACCCAAAAACAGTACCAATCAAAACTATGTCTCGTCCCGCAGAAAACAAGCCCAAAAAATCACTACATTGATGGAAAAATAAAAAAATGACGGCTCTTGGAAAGCAACGATGCAAAAACAAATAATTTTAGTTCAAAAGTGTTTTTATTGTGCAAAAGTCGTAAAACATAAGAAACCTCTACATATGTGGTATCGCCGTAATCGTACCGACCCATAGAATAAAGGTAACATGTTATTTACGTCGCACATTGAACGGCGTCAATTTAAAAATGCATAGAACAATGGCGGAATTTCAGTTTTTTTTTATAATCCCCCCAAAAAAAGTTAATAAAAGCTAGTAAAAAAATTATATGTACCCAAAAATGGTGCTATTAAAAGGTACAACTAATCCCGCAAAAAACAAGTCCTCATACAGCTATGTAGACGAAAAAATAAAAAAGTTATAGCTCTTTGAATGCGACTATAGAAAAACAAATAAAATAGCTTGGTAATTAGGGCCTAAAATGGGTTGGTCACTAAGGGGTTAACCATTTTATGAATAAAAAAAAAAAAAGCCGTAATCGAAGTAGTCCTCAAAACCGACATAGTCCAATGACCGAACCTGTAAAAAACCACAAACACAAAAAAAAAACATTAATAAGGGCCTGTTCACATCACCACTGCCCTTCCGTTGAGGGGTTCTGTCTGAGGTTTCCGTGAGGTTAACCCCTCAACGGAAAGGCAAACGGAAACCTTAGCTTCCGTTTTCCTCACCATTGATCTCAATGGTGACGGAAATGTTGTTAATTGTTTCCGTTGGTCACCGCGGTCAATGGTGAGGGAAACGGAAGCTAAGGTTTCAGTTCGCCTTTCCATTGAGGGGTTAACTTGACGGAAACCTCAGACGGAACCCCTCAACAGAAGGGCAATGCTGATGTGAACAGGGCCTTAGATACAGGACCCATGTGCATGTGTGATACTGTTTGTTGGACCCTGTATATAAGTAGGCTTAGATACAGGGTCAAGCAGACAGTAATATTATACATATTATAAACTAGAGAAAAAAGAGTCCATACATATCAAAGTATGAAAAAATTTAACATCTTTATTGATAACATTAAATACAAAAAATAACAAAAACAGAGAATCTAAAATAAATCCTTGTCTGGATCACCAGTATATACATTGATTACAGTATATAAATACATTACGCTTGTAGTATGTAAGATTAATATAGCTCAATGTAACTCCAACACGGGGTGCATCTATATTAGTAGTTTAAAGTACAAGTGGTACAAAAAACAGAGTATACAAAACTCAAGAGTCAAAACCTGTAATTAATTAAAGTGACTAGTGCCTTAGAAAAACGGCATTAAGCCAAAATAGGTCTAACAGATGCACTTACCCATGTATGGGAGATTTAATGTGACCCAAGATGTAGAAGAGCGCCCCTATTAATAGTAATATTATACAGTATGGCTTAAAAAGGGTTGTCCAGTCCCTAAACATTGATGGCCTATCCTCAGGATAGGCCATCAATAGCTGATGCGTCGGGTCCGACTCCCGGGACCCCCGCCAATCAGCTATTTTGAAGGGGGTGCAGCGCTCGTATGAGCGCTGCTTCCCCTTCATTCCGGTCACCTTCTCACACTGAATCACTGACACGGACATGTCAGCGATTCACAGTGTGAGCAAGTGAGAGAAATGAAGGGGAAGCAGCGCTCGTACGAGCGCTGCACGCCATTCAAAACAGCTGATTGGCGGGGGTCCCGGGAGTCGGACCCCGACCCACCAGCTTCAGCAGACAGTATTATTAATCTTACCCTACTCTTCGGCCGCAGCAGAGGTCCTCACTCCATTCAGGGTCGGGATGGTGTTCGCAGCGCATAATGTCGTGACGTCATGCGCCGCGCACAGCGCTGTGACGTCAGGACCTCCACTGCACCCTGGAAAGAGGGGGTAAGTACTGTCAGTTATTATAGTAACAGGGGCCCGAGTAGTTTATTACATAGGCCACAGTTACTATAGTAACCTTTCATTGACGTGGTGCAGGGGGCCGCGGGCCCACCTGACTTCGGGGCCCGGTTGCAATTGCGACCGCTGCAACCCCTATAGTTATGCCACTGATAGCACCAACATATTCTGCAGAAATATTATGGAAATTGTCATCACTTATAGTAGTTCCTGTCCTTCATGGGGCTCATAATCTAGTTTTCCTATCTTAATCACACTAGGGCCAACTTCAAAGGTAGCCAATTAAATTAAAGCATTCCAGACATTTTGTTTTTGCTTATATAGTGCAGCGTACACTATTATTAAAGAATACTGTAGAGGTTCTTGTGGATGCCTTGTGTATACCTGTTTTAGTTAACCCGTTGGTGCATAATCACGTACATGCACGGCACAGTATGCAGCCATTAGCGCATTCCGCCGTGCATGTACGTGAAGGAGATCGTTCTGGCACAGAAACTGTGCGCGCACGATCGCCGTGGAAGCCCAGCTGGGACTGACAGCCGGGCTCCCGCTGCAACGGCTAGGATTGGAGAAATAGCGACCGCGACATTTAAGTTGTTTGACAGAGGGAAGAAACTGCGAATGCAATCGCCGACGGATTGCCATGACAACCGGGGGCCTAACAAAGGCCACCAGGCCTGCCCTGGCTGTATGCCTATAAGGCCGTGCCAGTGGCATGGCCTAATAGATTGCCTGCCAGTTTTGCACTGACAGGCAATAATGCTTTGTTAAACTAAGTATACCAAAGCATTATATAAGCGATCTGAAGATCGCATGGTAAAGTCCCCTATTGGGACTAATAGAAAAAAAGTTTATTAGAAAATAAAAAATAAAGATTACAGTAAAAATTAAAATAAGTGCAAAAAAAACAGATGTATGGTATCGCCACAATCGTAACGTCCCCAGTAATAAAGTTAACTCATTAATTAAACTGCCGGGTGGACGCGGTACAAAAAAAACCCCACAAATTCTATTCCAATTCCCCCCCACCAAAAAATTAAATAAAAGTCAATCAATAAGTCCCAAACTAATACCAATGAAAACTACATCATGTCCCGCAAAAGAAAAGTCCTCATATGGCGACATCGACATACAAAATAAAAAGTTACGGCTCTTGAAAAGCGGCAATGCAAAAACAAATAATTTTTCTTTAAAAGTGTTTTAATTGTGCAAATGTAGTAAAACATAAAAAAATCTATACATATTTGGTATCACTGTATTCGTACTGATCCATAGAATAAAGGAAACATGTTATTTACACTGCATTGTAAACAGCATAACTTTAAAACACAAAAAACCATGCTGGAATAGCTGTCTGTTTTTTCAATTCCTTCCCGAAATAATGAATAAAAGATAAGCAGTATAATATATACACCCAAAAATTGTGCAATTGAAAAACACAACTCCTCCCGCAAACACAAGCACTCATATGGCTATATCGACCTAAAAATAAAAAAGTTATGACTCTTGGAAGACGGGGAGGAAAAAAACAAAAAAGAATGCTTGGTCCTTAAGGCCGAAAAAGACCTGGCCCTTAAGGGGTTAATGTGCCATTTATGGGTTGTCTGTCATCTTGGTCCCTCCCCCCCCCCTGATATGGTTCCCCTCATGCAGTCTACATTTCCCATGATGCTTCTGGCTTTACAGAGGCAGAGCCAGGTGGAGTCTCATAACACTGAACTTGCTCTGCTCTGCATCCTATCTAAGTGCAGCAAGTGATACATCAGTGACATAAAACTTATGTTCTCACACTGCAGAATTTCATTGTATTTTTATGTGATGCATCTTCAGCCTGTCTCCACTGGCTTCTGCTTGCAAGTTGCCCTTACAAGCATGAGAAAGTGAGGAGCAGCATTTATTTGAAATACACTAGACTCTCTGCAGACATCACACACAAATAGTATACACAGTTACTGTGAGTCAGGAGAGTTTTAGAGCAGCTAATAATTTTAGACTCTCCTATTATATCACTGCACTCCTCCCTAAAGGAGGTTTTACACTGGGCGATTATCGGGCAGACAAGCGTTCATAGAACGTTCGATCATCTGCTGATCGTACCGTTTTAAAAAAGTAAAATATTATTGTTGTCGGCAACACATCTCCCTGTATAAACAGGAAGACATGCTGCTGACATGATAATAACGTATGGGGAGTAACGACCGCTCGTCCCAACCCATAGCTCCATGTGACAGGAGCAAACGAGCACCGATCAACGATGTCTTGTCGATCGGTGCTCGCCGCACTGGCCAATTGTCGGCTGGTGTAATAAGGGCCTTTAGATAGGGCAGGAATTATCCCCAGCAGTACTTTGCATGGGGATGATGACGACATACAGAAACACAAGGAGGATAGAGCCGAGTGGGGAGAGGTCTGAGAGCTGCCAGGAGGGATTTGATAGGTGATGATGTAATCCTGTAGTTCACAGCAAGTCAGCACACAAGAGAAACAAATGACACTGCTAGAATATTGCTGATGAGCTAGCATGATATGTGCAAAATAAACATTTGCCTCAGTGCTTCTTTAACCCCTTCCTGACATATATATATATATATGCCGCTGTTGGGAAGGTGTTCCCGCAAACAATAGTACAGTTATGTCGCGGTAATGGCGTGGGCTCAGAAGGGGAGCCCACACCATCACCGCGAGGTGACAGCTGTATTATACAGCTGGCACACTCCTGTAACGGCCAGGACCGGATCTATTCTCCGATCCGGCCGATTAACTACTCAGATGCTGCGTCTGAGGGGTTTTTAGCCGACCATCAACCCAGCGACGCAATCGCTGGGTTGCTATGGCAACCGGAGACCAAATAATGGTCTCCGTGTCTGCCTTGTACGGAAGCTGATAGGCGGGTCCTCATAGGCTTGTCGTCAGTGAATAACTGAATAACTGATAGCTCTAATACACTGCACTAAATATGTAGTCCAGTGTATTAGAGTAGCGATCGGAGCATCAGGCCTTCAAGTTCCCTAGTGGGACAAGTATAAAAAGTAAAAAAAAGTTTATAAAAATGTTGTACAAAAATAAAAACACACAAGTGTCAAGTAATAAAAAGCCAAGCTCCTTTTTTTCCCATGATAAGTCTATTATTGGGGGAAAAAAAATATATACACTACCGTTCAAAAGTTTGGGGTCACCCAGACAATTTTGTGTTTTCCATGAAAACTCACTTATATTTATCAAATGAGTTGCAAAATGACTAGAAAATATAGACATTGACAAGATTAGAAATAATGATTTTTATTTGAAATAATAATTTTCTATTCAAACTTTGCTTTCGTCAAAGAATGCTCCATTTGTAGCAATTACAGCATTGCAGACCTTTGGCATTCTAGCTGTTAATTTGCTGAGGTAATCGGGAGAAATTTCACCCCATGCTTCCAGAAGCCCCTCCCACAAGTTGGATTGGCTTGATGGGCACTTCTTGCGTACCATACGGTCAAGCTGCTCCCACAACAGCTCTATGGGGTTGAGATCTGGTGACTGCGCTGGCCACTCCATTACAGATAGAATACCAGCTGCCTGCTTCTTCCCTAAATAGTTCTTGCATAATTTGGAGGTGTGCTTTGGGTCATTGTCCTGGTGTAGGATGAAATTGGCTCCAATCAAACGCTGTCCACAGGGTATGGCATGGCGTTGCAAAATGGTGTGATAGCCTTCCTTATTCAAAATCCCTTTTACCTTGTACAAATCTCCCACTTTACCAGCACCAAAGCAACCCCAGACCATCACATTACCTCCACCATGCTTGACAGATGGCATCAGGCACTCTTCCAGCATCTTTTCAGTTGTTCTGCGTCTCACAAATGTTCTTCTGTGTGATCCAAACACCTCAAACTTCGATTCATCTGTCCATAACAGTTCTTTCAAGTCTTCCTCTGTCCAATGTCTGTGTGCTTTTGCCCATATTAATCTTTTCCTTTTATTAGCCAGTCTCAGATATGGCTTTTTCTTTGCCACTCTGCCCTGAAGGCCAGCATCCCGGAGTCGCCTCTTCACTGTAGACGTTGACACTGAAGTTTTGCGGGTACTATTTAATGAAGCTGCCAGTTGAGGACCTGTGAGGCGTCTATTTCTCAAACTAGAGACTCTAATGTACTTGTCTTGTTGCTCAGTTGTGCAGCGGGGCCTCCCACTTCTCTTTCTACTGTGGTTAGAAAAAACAAATTATTTTAAAAAAAATGTATTGCGCAAAAGCAGCAATACATAAAAAAACTATATAAATGTGGTATCGCTATAATCGTATTGACCCGCAGAATAAAGTTAACATGTAAAAAAAACAATAAAAAACTATTCCAGAATTGCTCGTTTTTGGTCATTTTCTATTCCAAAAAATGAAATAAAAAGTGATCAAAAAATCGTATGTGTCCAGGGGATATGCAATTTAAGGTGTCTGCCTTTGCGGACGATTTATTGTTCTATATTACACAGCCACACTTATCTTTACCGTCTTTAATGCAATCCATAAGAACCTATAGTTATTTTAGTAATTATAAGATGAATATATCTAAGAGTGAGGCCATGAACATCTCTTTACCGGCTTCTGAAGCTGGTCAGTTGCATAGTAATTCCTTCTCATGGAAGGCTGGCTCTCTGAAGTATTTGGAGGTGAAGATACCTGTGGATCTTGTGGATTCCTACTTTCTCAATTTTCTGCCTATTCTCCAAACTCTTAGAGCTGATTTGGCCAAATGGGATGCCAAAGATTTTTCTTGGTTGGGAAGAATAAGTGCTTTAAAGATGAATGTCCTGCCGCGGTTGATGTATCTATTTCAGACGGTTCCGTATACACTCCCTAGACAGTTTTTTTTCTGTTAAATAAAGCCTTGAACAGGTTCCTTTGGCTATGTACATCACCTAGGATTGCGAAAGCGACTCTTATTTTTAAATCTTACATTTTTATTAAAAGATTTTATACATTAGAGAAAAAAACAAAAATACACATAAGCAACAAACACTCAATACTGTTCGTATTAGAATGACACTCCATATAAGTAAAATACATCTCAAAGTGGCCATTGACGTTCATAATTTATATAGTATTTTGAATGAGTCCAAGAATTCCATCTCCTCACATTCCGACCATGAAGATCTAAATCAGAAACTAAATAAGTTTCATGATAACATTGGTTATTAACCCTTCTAATGACCTCCTGTACAGAGGGGGAGATCGGAGATTTCCAAGATTGTGCGATGGCCATTCTAGTGGCTATAAGTATATGGTGGATAAGTAATCTGTCCAGCGGATCTATTTCCTCCAGATTAATACCCAAAATTGCTAAGGCAGGGGATATCGGCACAGGAACCTGTACGAATTCTGAAATAAGTGCAAATACCCGAACCCAAAGGCCAGACACTGATGGACATGACCACCACATATGTAAAGGGGATCCTATTTGTCCACAACCTCTCCAACATAGTTTAGAAGAACCAGTGATGATATGCGTTAGTCTGGAAGGTGTTAAATACCACCTCAGGTGAATTTTCCACATTAATTCAGTATGATTTACACAATTAGAGTGAAAGCGATTCTTATTAATGAGATGTACCGATAGTGTCGATATCCCACAATGTTGATTTTCCCCCTGGGCTGCAGCCCAATTTTCTTGCCTACTCCTCTAGATCTTTGCCCCTGACTTTTCGTCATGTTTTAACGACTCAGGGTCTTAGATCTTTTGAAGTATTAGTCCCGGAAATGCAGAGATCATTGGTTAGACGTTGGGATTTTATGCGGATACAACACTTCGATAATGATAATAAGACGAAGCTGTGTCTGCATAGAGACCTGACACCGCTGGAGCAGTTGTGTGTTGCTTCTACTTCCCCGGTTAAAACTATCCCTATCATTTACAATTTTTTGCAGGACAAGTAATGATATACCTCTATCTTTTGTGAAGGGGTGGGAGAGGGAGTTGGCTTCGCCTCCGTCGATAGCTGACTGGTCGAAAGCATTTTCCTTGTGTCATAAATTCTCTATCTCTTGTAAGGCCCAGGAAACTAACTACAAGATATTATCAAGGTGGTATAGGGTCCCGCCATTACTCCACTCCTTTTATCCAGAGGTGCCGGAGGAATGTTGGCAGTGCAACAGAGCAGGGGGTACTATGTTGCACATTTGGTGGGGGTGCCAATTAATACACACATTCTGGTCTACAGTAGTGGACCTTATTACATAGTTACATAGTTACATAGTTAGTACGGCTGAAAAAAGACACATGTCCATCAAGTTCAACCAAGGGAAGGGAAAAGGGAAGGAAAAATTTCTACACATAGGAGCTAATATTTTTTTGTTCTAGGAAATTATCTAACCCTTTTTTAAAGCCATCTACTGTCCCTGCTGTGACCAGCTCCTGCGGTAGGCTATTCCATAAATTCACAGTTCTCACTGTAAAGAAGCCTTGTCGCCTCTGCAGCTTGAACCTTTTTTTCTCCAGACGGAGGGAGTGCCCCCTTGTTTTTTGAGGGGGTTTTACAAGGAACAGGATTTGACCATATTTTTTGTATGTGCCATTAATATATTTATATAAGTTAATCATGTCCCCCCTTAGTCGTCTTTTTTCAAGGCTAAATAGGTTTAATTCTTTCAATCTTTCCTCATAACTTAAATTCTCCATGCCCCTAATTAGCTTCGTTGCTCTTCTTTGTATTTTTTCCAACTCCAGGGCATCCTTTCTATGAACTGGAGCCCAGAACTGAACTGCATATTCTAGATGAGGCCTCACTAATGCTTTGTAAAGTGGCAATATTACATCCCTGTCCCGCGAGTCCATGCCTCTTTTAATACACGACAATATCCTGCTGGCCTTTGAAGCAGCTGATTGACACTGCATGCTGTTATTGAGTTTATGATTTACAAGTACACCCAGATCCTTCTCAACAAGTGAATCCGCCAGTGTAGCTCCCCCTAGGACATATGATGCATGCAGGTTGTTGGTACCCAGATGCATAACTTTACATTTATCTACATTAAACTTCATCTGCCAAGTGGACGCCCAAACACTTAGTTTGTTTAAATCTGCCTGTAATTCATGAACATCTTCCATAGTCTGAACTATATTGCATAGCTTGGTGTCATCTGCAAAAATAGAAATAGTGCTATTAATCCCATCCTCTATATCATTAATAAATAAGTTGAATAGTAGGGGTCCCAGCACTGAACCCTGGGGTACACCACTTATAACCGGTGACCATTCAGAGTAGGAATCATTGACCACAACTCTCTGGATACGGTCCTTGAGCCAATTCTCAATCCAATTACAAACTATATTTTCTAAACCTATAGTCCGTAATTTACCCATTAGGCGTCTATGGGGGACAGTGTCAAATGCCTTTGCAAAGTCCAAAAACACTAAATCCACAGCGGCCCCTCTGTCTAGACTTCTGCTCACCTCTTCATAAAAACAGATTAGGTTAGTTTGACAACTTCTGTCCTTAGTAAAACCGTGCTGGCTGTCACTTATAATGCTATTTATTGTCACATAATCCTGTATATAGTCCCTCAATAGCCCCTCAAACATTTTCCCCACGATGGATGTTAAGCTTACTGGTCTATAATTACCCGGGGAAGACCTAGAGCCCTTTTTGAAAATAGGCACCACATTTGCCCTGCGCCAGTCCCTTGGCACTATACCAGTCACTAGAGATTCTCTGAATATTATGAAAAGGGGGACAGAAATAACTGGACTAAGCTCTTTAAGAACTCTAGGGTGTAACCCATCTGGTCCCGGGGCCTTGTGCACATTTATTTTATTTAATTTAGCTTGGACCATCTCTACATTCATCCAATTCAGTATATCAGCTGATATATTAACAGCACTGGCACCGGCTACATCAGCTGCTCTTTCTTCTGTTGTATATACAGAGCTAAAGAACCCATTTAGTAACTCTGCCTTCTCTTGATCCCCTGTGATCAACTCCCCATTACCATTATCTAGGGGTCCCACATGTTCAGACCTGGGCTTTTTTGCATTTATATGCTTGAAGAATTTTTTGGGATTTTTTTTACTATCCTTGGCCACCTGCCTTTCATTTTGTATTTTTGCTAATTTTATTAAATTTTTACAGATTTTATTAAGCTCCTTATATTTTACCAAGGCTACAGCTGTACCCTCAGATTTGTATTTTTTAAATGCCCTTTTTTTGTCATGTATTGCCCCTTTCACAGAAGGTGTAAGCCATGTGGGGTTTAATTTGAGTCGTTTATACTTGTTACCTGTAGGAATAAATTTTGCACTATAATAACTCAAAGTAGATTTGAAAATCTCCCATTTATCATTTGTTCCATTATTTGACATTAGTTCTTCCCAGTCTATATCCTGAATTGCAGCCCTCATCCTGGGGAAATTGGCTTTCTTAAAATTAAATGTTTTTGCCCTCCCAGCCTGTGTTTGTTTTTTACAGTATAGGTAAAAGGTAACTATATTGTGATCACTGTTACCGAGGTTTTCACGAACATTGACATTCCCAACAAGATCTGCATTATTAGAAATGACCAGATCCAACAGAGCTTCACCTCTAGTCGGGTCTTCCACAAACTGGCCCATAAAATTTTCCTGCAACAGGTTGAGGAAATGTCTCCCCTTTGCAGTTGAAGCCGAACCATGACACCAATTAATATCCCGGAAATTAAAATCTCCCATTATCACTACAGTACCCGCCTGTGCAGCCCGCTCCATCTGTTTATATAGCTGAACTTCCATCTCCTCAGTTATATTGGGGGGTCTATAGATTACACCAAAAGTAATTTTTTCAGTGTTTACCTCCCTTTCTAGTTCCACCCACAAGGTTTCAACCTCCTCACAGTCTTCACCCACTATTGTCTCTTTCACACTCGCCTTCATATCACTTCTCACATACAGACATACACCACCACCTTTCCTATTTGTCCTGTCTTTCCGAAAAAGTGTAAAACCCTGTAGATTTACAGCCCAGTCATGTGAAGAGTCCAGCCATGTTTCAGCAACACCAACTATATCTATATTTTCTTCCAGTATCAAGGCCTCCAGCTCCCCCATTTTGCTTGCTAGACTTCTGGCATTTGTGAACATACACTTTAACTTGCCTGTCAGTTTTTCACTTTTATTATCAGAAATGTGATTTGACATTAATCGGGCCTTTTTATTTACACTGATGTTTTGTAACGAAAGGATCTCCTTATCCTGTTGTCCAGTCCTCTCCCCACATTCTGTTTCTCCCCCCACCAATATAGTCTGACCCCTCTCTAACCTGGCTACCCCTTTTTTTTCTACATTGACCTCCCTCCTCAGCCCTAGTTTAAATACTCCGCCACCCCAGCTAGAATTCTCTCCCCCAGCACAGCGGACCCCCTTCCATTTAGGTGCAAATCATCTGCAGAATACAGTTTGTACCCCAATGAAAAGTCAGCCCAGTGCTCTAGGAACCCAAATCCTTCTCCTCTACACCAAGACTTCAGCCATGCATTTAACTCCCTGAGCTCCCGCTGTCTTTCCTGTGATGCGCATGGCACAGGCAGTATTCCTGAGAATACTACTTTGGAGGTCCTTCCCTTCAGCTTGTAGCCTAGTTCTTTAAAATTATTCTTAAGGCTCCTCCACCTACCATTTATTCTGTCGTTGGTACCGACATGGACCACGACAGCTGGATCATCACCAGCCCCTCCCAGCAATTTGTCCACCCGTTCCACCACATGCCGAACCCTGGCACCAGGGAGACAGCAAACCATTCGGTTGAGGTGGTCTTGGCGACAAATTATTCTATCCGTCTTCCTGATTATAGAATCCCCTACGACTATCAATTGTCTTGGCTTACCTGCATTACCATCCCGCCGACTACTAGCTGGGCTGTTCTCCCGGCTGTTAGGGAGATCAGTATCCACTAGGGCTGCCATTTCTGAGACTGACACCCCCGCATCATCACCCAACTTGGCAATTTTGCCTGGAATGTCAGAAACCGGATCGGCCTTCCTTGTCTTTGACCCCTTTCTACTGCCCCTAACTACATTAACCCAGCTACTTACCTGATCCTGCTCACCCATGTCTTCACCCTCCAGTTGTAACCCACTAACTGCATGCTCTGTGAGCAGCAAGCTCCGCTCAAAATTGTCTATCCTCCTCAGTGTTGCATTCTGCTCCTCCAGATCTCTAATACGAGATTCCAGGTGAACAACATGCTCACATCTGCCACAGAGATATTCACCCTGGAACTCCGGCTCCAGTCGTGCATACATATGGCAAACTGTGCACTGAAGAAAACCTCCAATCTTGCTATCCATTATCCAAGTTACAAAAAAAAAAAAAAAAAAAAAAAACAGCAAACAGGTGTTAATCAAAAATAAAAAGAAGTAGAAGAGCACTTACTGGGGCTTTAACTCCTCTTTTCAACTCCGGTTTTTGGAACTCCACTTGATATACAAACCACTTGTTTTTTTTCAAACCACAGAGCAGGCTCTACAGAGTACTGAGGCCTGATTTATAGCACCTGGTAGCAGCTAACCCCTCCCCCTTACTCAGCAGGAAGGAAACTGCAAGGGAAAAAAAAAATAGTTTTAAATAATGTCACTTTTGCAAACTTTGTAGCAAGCAAGCAATCAATACATATATCACACCTGATTCATAAGATCACGGGTCAGGTGCTTCCCGATACTCCAGAGGTGTTGCTTCTCTCCATGCTCACTGGGGTGGTCAAAAGATATACGAAAACTCTGATTAGTTTTCTGCTGATCTCAGCTCGCACTGTTATCCCACATCTTTGGAAGACCAGTAGCGTGCCTACGATTACTGACTGGTTTCAGGAGATACTACCTCTGCAGAGAATGGAGGAGGCAACACAGGCCCAGCATATGACTTCACGGAATGTGAGGTTGGTTTGGCAGGAGTGGAGAGAGTTCTGGGAGTCGGATGATTATTTGCTGTATGCATAGGTTCAATAGGGAGGGGAGGGTGGGGGGTTTCCCTGCAGTTTGAGTTCAGAGTCTGTTAGCTGGGAACAGAGGGAGTGTATGCTGTGTGCTGATGGGGTCATTGCTGTGCCTTGGGGGGGGGGGGGTGATCTGTTGGATCCATCAGAAGTGTTCTGGGTTCTCTTGGTCTGCTTCCATTTTTTATCCTCTCTCTGACACAGGCTATATCTATCGGTGTTTTGAGATGTGTAGTGGTTTTGGTTCTCGTCGTCGTGGTGCCCACGGTACTGCTAGTATTGCTCATTCTGTATCGACATGTATTTCTAATATTCATGTTATCTGTTTCCAATATTACTTTCTCTTCTGCTGGATCAGAGGACTGCTGTGCATTGTGTTTTGGAACTTTGTATGCATAATAACTTTTTATTATTTTGTATTGCTATGCATGTATGCTTGCTGATAATGCTTTATGTTTTTGCTGTATAATGATTCAGATGAAAATAAAAATAAAAGAATGTTAAAAAAAACAAAACAAAATCGTATGTGTCCGAAAATTATACCAATAAAATCTACAGCTTGTCTCGCAAAAAACTAGCCCGCACAAAGCTCAGTGCCCTAGTATTTAGGAACTAGGAAGGGAAGGGACTTAGCACATCTGCTTGGAGCGAGGGCGCCCATATTATACCAGCGCAACACTTTCCCAGCAAAATTTCCCAAACTACAAAGGAGAAAAAGTCCCCAAAAGGTTCAGAGTGTTACAAAGGGTATAAGAAAGAATACCTGTCACGATCTGTGGGTATGTGGACCCACTGGGCCGTACCGCCACAGTGGTATAGCAGATGGCCAAACAGGACACAAAGTCAATGTCTATAGTTCGGATAAAGGTACCTGTGGCATCTTAGACAGTACCGATGGTTTAGGCTTGGATGGAACTCTGGCAGCAGGCAGACAACAGGTGCGGAGAAACACAGCGGGTTTAGTAGGCGACACAACACGACTCCAACTCAGTACAGCACAGGAACACGGTAGCACGGGAAACAGGATATAGGTAGCAGGAACGGGAGCACTGGAACTGGAAAACACTCAAGGAACCATTTGCAAGACAGGCACGGGTAGATACAATTACGCTCAGGCAATGCAGGGAGGGGCAGAGCCCTTCTTATAGTCCAGGGTGATCTGGGAGCAATCAGCTCAATCTCACACATGTGTGCACTCTGGCTCCTTAAGGCTGGACTGAGCTCGCGAGCGCACCCTCGTGGTCACTGCGGAACAGGACGGCCGCATGTGCAGACATCTCTGGAGAGAAGGGCGTCGACAGGCTGGGAAGAGTTCATGGCCAGTGACTACAGACGTTACAATACCATTTATCAGTGCAACACTGGCTTGTGCATAACGGATTGCCTCACAGCGTACCACACATCTATGGATAATTGTATTATTTAGCACATTATTATACCCTCTTATTATGCCCTAATATACTCCTCACAGATTACATATGCCCCCACATTATAAACTGAAGTACCAGTAATACTCCAAACAAATCTACTACAAAGCAAAATCCATGCTCCAAATGGCAGTCCTTCCCTTCTAAGCCCTACAGTGTGCCGAAACAGCAGTTTACGTCCACAAGTAAGCAATTACCATACTTGGGAGAACACGCTTAACAATTTATGGGGTAAGATTCTCCAGTGGCACAAGCTGGGCACACCATATTGTGCGGTGAAATGGCAGATCAGTGGAAAAATTGCAATTGTCACTTTGCATCATCCACTGCGTATTAATTTCTGAAAAACACTACACCCCTTAACCCCTTAGTGACCAGCTCATTTTAGGCCCTAATGACCAAGCTATTTTATTCGTTTTTCTATAGTCGCATTCAAAGAGCTATAACGTTTTTATTTTTTCGTCTACATAGCTGTATGAGGACTTGTTTTTTGCGGGATTAGTTGTGCTTTTTAATGGCACCATTTTTGGGTACATATAATTTTTATATTAACTTTTATTAACCTTTTTGGGGGGGATTATAAAAAAAACCTGAAATTCCGCCATTGTTCTATGCGTTTTTAAATAGACGCCGTTCACTATGCGACGTAAATAACATGTTACCTTTATTCTATGGGTCGGTACGATTACGGCGATACCACATATGTAGAGGTTTTTTTTATGTTTTACGACTTTTGCACAATAAAAACACTTTTGAACTAAAATTATTTGCTTTTGCATCGTCGCTTTCCAAGAGCCGTAATTTTTTTATTTTTCCATCAATGTAGTGATTTTTTGGGCTTGTTTTCTGCGGGACGAAACGTAGTTTTGAATGTTACTGTTTTGGGGTACATGGGACTTATTGATTCATTTTTATTATGACTTTTTTGGGGGGCAATGGAAAAAAATTGCAATTTCGCCACGGTTTTTTGCGTTTTTTTTTACGGTGTTCTCTTTGCGGTTTAAATTACATATTAACTTTATTAATGGAGTCATTACGGTGGCGGCGATACCACATGTGTACTTTTTTTTTTTTTTACACTTTTACTAAATAAAACCACTTTTTATGGAAAAAAATGGTTTTATTTCTTTTTTTACTGTACTTTTTATTAATAATCTTTATTTCAAATTGGTGACTTATTTTATTAGTCCCACTAGGGGACTTTACTGTGTGATCTTCCGATCGCTGCTATAATGCTCTGGTATACTTCGTATACCAGAGCATTATTGCCTGTCAGTGTAAATCTGACAGGCAATCTGTTAGGACGTGCCTCCGGCGCGTCCTAACAGGAATATGTCCAGGGCAGACCTGGTGGCTTTTATCAGGCCCCCGGATGCCATGACACCCCATCGGAGACCCGCGATTTCATTCGCGGGCCGCCGATGGGTGACAGAGGGAGCGCACTCCCTCTGTAAACAAAGTTAAATGCCGCGGTCGCTATTGACGGCGGCATTTAACGGGTTAAACGGCCGCGATCGAAGTAAACTTCGATCGCGGGCGTTGGAGCAGGAGCTCAGCTGTCATCAAACAGCAGAGCCCCGGCTCCTGCCTGCACGGGAGACCCGTGCAGGACTTAGACTAGGCTGACGTGAAAAGGCGTCAGCCTAGCCTAAAGCCCATTAGTGACCGACGTAAAAAGGCGTATTAGTGGTCACTAAGGGGTTAATAAATGCCTTTAGGGGTGTAGTTTCAAAAATGGGGTCTCTTGTTTTTTTGTTACATCAGGGGTTTTGCGAATTCACATGGTGTCCGCAAACCATTCTAGCAAAATCTACTCTCCAAAAGTCAAATACCGCTCCTTTTCTTCTGAATGCTCCCATATATGTAAACAGTAGTTCATAACCACATATGAAGTGTTACCATACTCGGAAGAAATTGTTTTACAAATGTTGGGTTGTTTTTTCTTCTTTATTCCTTGTGAAAATGAAAAATGTTGATCTAAATCTACATCTTATTGAAAAAAAAATTACAGTTTTCATTTTCACGGCTGAATTCTAATTAATTCAGCAAAACACCTTTGGGGTCAAAATTCTCACTATACCCCTAGATGATTCCTGAAGGGATGTAGTTACCCAAATGGAGTCACTTCTGGGGTGTTTCCACTAAACTAGTACTACAGATTTGTTTTTATGAAGAGGTGAGCAGAAGCCTAGACAGGGGCCGCTGTGGATATAGTGTTTTTGAACTTTGCAGAGGCATTTGACACTGTCCCTCAGACACCTAATGGGTAAATTAAGGACTATAGGTTTAGAAAGTATAGTTTGTAAGTGGATTGAGAATTGGCCCAAGGACCGTATCCAGAGAGTTGTGGTAAATGATTCCTACGCTGAATGGTCCCCGGTTATAAGTGGTGTACACCAGGGTTCAGTGCTGGGACCACTATTATTCAACTTATTTATTAATGATATAGAGCAGGGGTCTCAAACTCGGCAGGGTAAGTGGGCCGCATATAGAAAAAATGGGACGTTGACGGGCCGCATTACTTTCAAATTTGATACAACACAAAATTATTGTTAATAAATTACTTATTTGAACTACTATAACACTATATTACTATAATAATAATACTACATTACTATAAAATGAATACTACATTACTATAATAATACCGCTAGGTTTAAAATGTGAGATATTTCTCCACGTGCTTATTTCAACAATCCAGTTTTCCAGTTTAAGTGTCGCTAAATGCAGTCCGGCGGCTCAGTTGGCAGCGTTTGGCAGACACACATGTTAAAATTGGGCAGCCCCTTTTTAGATAGTGCCACAGTGCCCTCTGTAGATGCTGCCGCAGTGCCCTCTGTGGATGCTGCCGCAGTGCCCTCTGTGGATGCTGCCGCAGTGCCCTCCGTAGATGATGCCACAGTGCCCTCCGTAGATGCTGTCACAGTGCCCTCCGTAGATGCTGCCACAGTGCCCTCTGTAGATGCTGCCACAGTGCCCTCCGTAGATGCTGCCACAGTGCCTTCCGTAGATGCTGCCACAGTGCCCTCCGCAGATGCTGCCACAGTGATGTCAGGGGCTTGCCCAGAGCTGGAGTCCCGGAGCAGAGCCGCTTCTAGCACTCTGCCTGGGATTCCAGCTCTGCTCCTGACATCACTGTCCATATATGGACAGAGATGTCAGGGGCAACCCCAGAGCTGGAGTCCCGGGCAGAGCGCTAGTAGGCTCTTCCTGGGACTCCAGCTGTGGTCCTGACATCACTGGGACTCCTGCTCTGGGGAATTCCACAGAGTCCTGGAGCAGAGCCTGTACTAGCGCTCTGCTCGGGACTCCTCTCTGGGGAAGACCCTGGCACACTGTCCATATATGGACAGCGATGTCAGGGATTTCCACAGAGTCCCGGAGCAGAGCCTGTACTAGAGCTCTGCACTGGACTCCGGCTCTGGGGAAGCCCCAGACATCGCGTGTCCAAACATGGACACGGATGTCAGGGAATTCGACAGAGTCCCGGAGCAGAGCCGATACTAGCGCTCTGCTCGGGACTCCGCTCGGGGGAAGACCCTGACACACTGTCCATATATGGACAGCGATGTCAGGGAATTCCACAGAATCCCGGAGCAGAGCCTGTACTAGTGCTTTGCTCGGGACTCCGCTCTGGGGAAGACCCTGACACACTGTCCATATATGGGCAGCAATGTCAGGGAATTCCAGAGAGTCCCGGAGCAGAGCCGATACTAGCGCTCTGCACGGGACTCCAGCTCTGGGGAAGCCCCAGACATCGCTGTTCATATGTTGACAGCGATGTCAGGGAATTCCAGAGTCTAGCGGCTCTGTGTCCCGTGGGCCGCAGATGACAGCCCCAGGGGCCGCATGCGGCCCGCGGGCTGCATGCTTGAGACCCCTGATATAGAGGATGGGATTAATAGCACTATTTCTATTTTTGCAGATGACACCAAGCTATGTAATATAGTTCAGACTATGAAAGATGTTCGTGAATTGCAAGCGGATTTAAAAAAACTAAGTGTTTGGGCGTCCACTTGGCAAATCAAGTTTAATGTAGATAACTGTAAAGTTATGCACCTGGGTACGAACAACCTGCATGCATCATATGTCCTAGGGGGAGCTACACTGGGGGAGTCACTTGTTGAGAAGGATCTGGGTGTACTTGTAAATTATAAACTGAATAACAGCATGCAATGTCAACCAGCTGCTTCAAAGGCCAGTAAGATATTGTCGTGTATTAAATGAGGCATGGACTCGCGGGACATGGATGTAATATTACCCCTTTACAAAGCATTAGTGAGGCCTCATCTAGAATATGCAGTTCAGTCCTGGGCTCCAGTTCATAGAAAGGATGCCCTGGAGTTAGAAAAAATACAAAGAAGAGCAACGAAGCTAATAAGGGGCATGGAGAATCTAAGTTATGAGGAAAGATTAAAAGAACTAAACCTATTTAGCCTTGAAAAAAGACGACTAAGGGGGGACATGAGTAAAGAGGCTCTGTCACCACATTATAAGTGTCCTATCTCCTACATAATGAGATAATGTAGGTGACAGCAGTGCTTTTTATTTAGAAAAACGATCTATTTTTACGACTTTATGAGCGATTTTTAGCTTTATGCTATTTAGTTTCTTAATGCCCAAGTGGGGGTGTTTTTACTTTAGACCAAGTGGGCGTTGTACAGAGGAGTGTATGACACTGACCAATCAGCGTCATACACTTCTCTGCCTTCATTACTGTGAGAACGGTGAATTTATGGAATAGTTTACCGCAGGAGCTGGTCACAGCAGGGTCTGTAGATGGCTTTAAAAAAGGCTTAGATAATTTCCTAGAACAAAAAAATATTAGCTCATATGTGTAGAAATTTTTTACTTTCCCTTTCCCATCCCTTGGTTGAACTTGATGGACATGTGTCTTTTTTTCAACCGTACAAACTATGTAACTATGTAAATATGTAAACTATGTAAGAGACTCAGCAAATGTGACATGGCGCCCAGAAACCATTCCAAAATCCAAATGGTGCTCCTTCCCATCTGAGCCCTACCCTGTGTCAAAACAGCCGTTTATGAGCACATGTGGGGTATTGTTTTACTCGGGAGAAATTGCTTTACAAATGTCGTGGGGCTTTTTCTCCTTTAGTACTTGTGGAAATTTAAAAAAAATTGCTAAACCTACATTTAAAAATTTAGATTTTCATTTTCACGGCCTACTTCCAATAATTTCTCCAAAATACCCGTGGGGTCAAAATGCTCAATATACCCCTAGAAAATTTCCTCAAGAGGTGTAGTTTCCAAAATGGGGTCACTTGTAGGGGGTTTCCACTCTTTTGGTCCTTCAGGGGCTATGCAAATGCGACATGGCCTCCGCAAACTATTCCTGCTAAATTTGAGCTCTAAAAGACAAATGGTGATCTGTATTAGAAATCCCCATAAAACACCCCATTTTAAAAACTAGACCCCTCAAAGTATTCAAAACAGCATTTAAAAAGTTAACAAAACCTAAAGATTGGAGTCTGACACACCAAAGTTAAGTTAAAACAATGTAACTTTATTAAATCAATATAAAATAACACAAATTTAAAAGCAGAAATTATTTCCACAGTGCGGAAAGACAACCAGATTGTACAAAGAATGTAACTGTATGCATATGAATATATGAATAACGTTGTGTAGCCACAAAAAAATAAAGCTAAATAAAGCTACAGCACATTACATTTGTATAGTATGTATATGAACATGAAACGGTAAGAAGACCTACTCAGCACTTCATATATGGGCTACATAATAGATAATAATAAATAGTAAGGTATAAATAAACCAATGATAATTTAGTACTTGGTATAAATGGCAGTATATGCACCATGTAAAACCACTACATGGTGCACCCAGGATATTACCTGTGCAACCAGAAAAAGATTGCCTATGTAAATTTGTCAAAAAGAAGGTATATACCCATTATGAGAGGTCTATACTGAAAGGGAACTCTTACCCATCATGGAAGTCACCGTCTCTGGTGTCAGCCCTGACGCGCGTTTTGGCCCGGAAGCCTTCGTCTGGGGGTCTTTTAGAAAGTTGTTTAACCCTTTAGGCATTTCACAGGAATTAAAGCAAAGTGGAGGTGAAATTTGCAAATTTCATTTTTCTTGCTGAATTTCAATTTTATTCCATTTTTTTCTGTAACACAGAAGGTTTTACCAGAGAAACACTACTAAATATGTATTTTTCAAAATTCTGCAGTTTTTAGAAATATCCCACATGTGGCTCTAGTGTGCTCGTGGACTAAAACACAGGCCTCAGAAGCAATGGAACACCTAGTGCATTTTGGGGCCTCTTTTTTATTAGCATATATTTTAGGCAGCATGCCAGGTTTGAAGAGGTGTTGAGGTGCCAAAACAGTAGGAATCCCCCAAAAGTGACTCCATTTTGGAAACTACACCCCTCAATGAATTCATGTATGGTTGATGTTACCATTTTGACCACACAGTTTTTTTCACAGCACGTATTTGCTTTGGGCTGTGAAATTTAGAAAATGACATTTTTTCCAATAAGATGGCATTTTTAATCAAAATTTCTCATTTTCACAACAAATAAAATACCCCATTTTGTTGCCCAATTTGTCCTGAGTGCGGCAATACCCCATTTGTGGTGATAAACTACCGTTTGGGCCCATGGGAAGCCTCCGAAAGAAAGGAGCGCTATGTGTTCTATGGAGTCCAGATTTTGCTGTATTGGTTTTCGGGTGCCATGTCGCATTTGCAGAGCCCCAGAGGTATCCAAGCAATGGAAACCCCCAAAAAGCGACCCCATTTTAAAATCCACATGCCTGAAGTCATTCATCTAGAGGTGTAGTGAGCATTTTGATCCCACAGGTATTGCCTAAAAGGTAATGCGCAGCAGATGGTGCCGTGTGAGATTTGCAATTTTCTATATATCTATGCCATTTCAGTGTCCAATATATTGTGCCCAGCATGCGCCACCGGAGATATACACCCCATAAACTGTAGTGTGGGTTCTCCAGGGTACGGCAATACCCTACATGTGGCTGTTATCAGCTGCCTGAGCACACAGCAGGGCTCAGAAGGGAAAGATGAGGGGGGAGATAAGCTGTTCGGAGTGCATCAGGGTAGAAATCTAAGGGATGTATGATACATTTTAAAACACTTTCATACAGAGCCCTGGTTTTTCGGGACACATGTCACATTGATATATTGTGTCCTTCCATACCCCTCTCTTATAGCAGACTTTGCACCACTTTTGACTTTTTCCCTTCTTGCCAGTTTGGGGAACTTCTCCTGGAAAGTGTTGCCCTGGTACGATGCGTGTGGCCTCGCTTCGAGAAGTACTGGGTGCCCCCCCTTCTTGGTCCCTAAAGATTAGGTTCTTGATAAACTACCTCTTGAAATTCCAGGAAAGTTCCCCTCTGGCCTGTACATCGATGTAGCACGCACGCATTGTTTAATGCCGTCTGTATGATGTGCACGGCCGGCTTCTTATACCACACCGCATGGCGCTGTAGGGCTTCAGGACTTGATCTGACAAGTCCACCCCTCCCATGTACCTATTGTAGTCCAGGATGCAGTCTGGTTTGAGGGTCTCTGTACTGGTACCTCGTACAGGTACATGGGTGCTGGTGTGGCCATGTATTGTTGTCAGTACAAGGACATCTCTCTTGTGCTTGTACTTGACACACAATATGTTGCTGCTAGAATGTGCCCTGCTCTGAGTGTTTGCACAAGCAGAGTCTTAGGGAGGCCTCTCAGATTTCTTCTAGCAGTGCCGCATGCCGCAGTACTTCTGGAGGCGAGGCAGTTGAAGAGTGGGACGCTGGTATAAAAATTATCCAGGTAGAGGTGGTAACCCTGGTCCAGCAGTGGGTGCACCAAATCCCACACAATTTTTGCATTACCTCCCAGTAAGGGGGGGGGGGGCATTATGGGGGCTGAATACAGGTGTCCTTCCCTTCATACTGTATATCCTAAATTTGTAGGTATACCCTGATGCACTCTCGCACAGCTTATACATCTTCACGCCATACCTTGCCCTCTTACTCGTCAGGTGCTGGCGGAATTGAAGCCTCCCCTTAAAATGTACCAAGGACTCATCAATAGAAATACACTACTCGGGGGTGAATGCTTGGGAAAACCGGGCACTGAAATAGTCTAATAGGGGTCTCTGTTTATACAAATGGTCAAAACTGGGGTCATCTCGGGGTGGGCACTGCTCATTATCAGTATAATAAAAAATAAATTAAAAAAAAGCCCCTGTTTCCAACTGGGCGGATCACACACCCTGAGCGGCGTCTCGCATTGGGTATAGCTGACAGTGATGCTGAAAGGGGATTGAGACTCCACCTATATAAGATGGGGAGTTTTGCCACTAGTGGTGGCTGGCATTGTTATTTACTCCACGCCACATTGTTTCAGTACATTGCACTTCTAGAATGCTAGAAGCTATAACATTCTGACTCTGCAAGCCCCTGACGATTTACAGCAGATAAATAACTTAGTAAAAAAACGAGTAGGGCTGGTAGTAGGTGGATAGGGATAACACTGCCTGAAAGCAGGAGTCTTATATTTCCTGAGCTCAGCCACCTCTGAGGATAAGCATCATTAGGGCTGATAGAAGGTAGACAGGGATAACACTTCCTGAATGCAGGAGTGTTCTACTTCCTGATCTCAGTTACTTCTGATTGACAAGCATCTGAAACGGAGTGGAAGGAACAGATAAATCCACTACACTGACATAAATTCACCTAATAATAATAAATGTAAAAACAAAACAATATATATATAAAAAACACAAAAATATCAAGAATATTATTATAATATCAAAATAAAAATATTAAAAGTGTGAAAAAGAAAAATATCAAAAACTGGGAGGAGGAAAAAATAGAAATATTATATAGAGATCATTGCATCCGCATAGGTAGTATCTGTATTCCTTATCTACCGCACTACATCTAATGGTGTTAATGTAAAGTGCACAGGCACTAGTTAAATAAGGCCGGATTCACACGAGCGTGTGTGTTTTGCACATGCAAAAACGCAGCGTTTTGCGCGCACAAAAGGTACATAACAGCTCCGTGTGTCATCAGTGTATGATGCGCGGCTGCGTGATTTTCGCACAGCCGCCATCATTATGACACTCTGTTTGTATGTCTGTAAACAGAAAAGCACGTGGTGCTTTTCTGTTTTCATTCACAGTTTTTACTGCTGTTGCGCGATTCACGCTCGTCACACGGAAGTGCTTCCATGTGCTGAGCGTGATTTTCACGCACCCATTGACTTCAATGGGTGCGTGTCTTGCGCGAAAAACGCACAAATATAGGACATGTCGTGAGTTTTACGCAGAAATATCTCTGTGAGAAATATCCCACATGTGGCCCTAGTGCGATAATGGACTGAAACACCGGCCTCCGAATCATAGGAGCACCTAGTGGATTTTGAGGCATCCTTTTCATTAGGCACCATGTCTGGTTTGAAGAGGTCTTGTGGTGCCAAAACAGTGGAAACCCCCCAAAAGTGACCCTATTTTGGAAACTAGACCCCTTGAGGAATTCATTGTAGTTTTCTTGGGGTGCATGCAACTTTTTGATCAGTTTTTATTCTATTTTTAAGTGGCGTGGTGACTAAAAAACAGCAATTCTACTATTGTTTTTTATTCTATTTTTTTTACAGCGTTCACCGTGCGCTATAAATGACATATTCACTTTATTCTGCGGGGCGATACGATTACGGCGATACCAGATGTTTATAGTTTTTTTTATGTCTTATGGCGTTTGCACAATAAAAATACTTGTAAAAAATCATTTACTTTTTGTGTTGCCTTATTCTAAGAGCCATAACTTTTTTATTTTTTCATCAAGAAAGCCGTGCGAGGACTTGTTTTTTGCGAAACGAACTGTAGTTTCGATCATTACCATGTTTAGGTACATGCGACTTTTTGATCTCTTTTTATTCCATTTTTTGGGAGGTGAAGTGACCGAATAATTGTGATTCTGGTATGATTTATTGTTATTTTCTTTTATGGCGTTCACCGCGTGGGATAAATAATGAAATAATTTTGTAGTTCAGGCCGTTACGGACGCGGCGATACCAATTATGTATGGTTTATTTATTTATTTTTATTAATAATAAAGGACTGATAAGGGAAAAAGGGGGATTTTTACTTTTATTACTTTTAAAACTTTTATTTTTACACAACTTTTTTTACTTTTTTTTTACTTTATTACTTTGTCCTACTAGGGTACTTGAGGGCAGGAGGCCCTGATTGCAATTCTAATACACTAACTTTGTCAGGACCCACTAGGCTTCCGTAGATGGCATAGCCGGACACCATTAATAGGCGTCCGGTTGCCATAGCAACCATCGCTACCCGCTATCATGTAGCGGGCCGTTGATAGTGGTTTAACCCCTAAAAAGCCGCGATCGCTATTGAACGCGGCTTTTAAGGGGTTAATCAGCGGGGACACAGCGATTGGTCCCCGCGATAGGAGCTGCGGCAACTGCTGTACGAGACAGCAGCTGTCACAGCTCCTGTATGTGTCGGGAAGACGGCCGAAATGGCCGTTACTCCCGTAACGTACTATTAGGTCATGAAGCGCGAACGATACAGTTACCATGTCCTAATAGTACGTCCAGGAGGGGGAAGGGGTTAAAGGCTATGTTTGATATACAGCTGCTTTGTATCTTGTATACGGAGCAGCTGTATCGTGTGCTGAAAACGGAATTTGTCAGGTTAGCGGCACTGACGGGTTCAGTGTCAGTGGGTCCACCTGTAATCGATCACATCTAAGTTATGAACTTAACAGCTCAGTCAAATGAAGTTCAGCAACATCCATGTGAAAATGTTCCGAATGTGCTGCACAGCCAGTACATTTTGTACTATTAGGCTGGGTTCACACAGAGTTTTTTGTAGGAGGAAAATCTGCCTCAAAATTCCGTTTGGATGGGAGGCATTTTCGGTTTCCGCGTCAAAAAACGTGTCAAACAACTCTGTGTGAACTGGCCCTTAATGAAAAATAAAAAAAATTGAGGGCACAAAGATACTTTTTATTCATATGCCCCACTGCCCTAGTATGTTTTCAACCTCCTTAAAGGAACAGTGTCATCACATTTTTTTTTTTAATATGTTAAAGATGTTAGTGCTTTATTAAAAACGTTTATATTTATTTGTGTGTTTGCGTTTTACTTTTTCTTATTTTTACACTTTTTCTTCCCTATGGGGGCTGCCATTTTTTGTTCCATTTCTGTATGTGTCGATTAACGACACATACAGACATGGAATACGGCAGCCACAGTCCCATAGGGACTGCGAACGGGTCCCGTCCCATCCACTTCTGTGTACGCCGTCTGTGTGGGAACTGCGCATGCGCCGCTCCCACACAGTCCAATTTGAAATGCGCGCCGTCCGGCGCCATTTTCCTGTGGACCGGAAGTCGCGGCCGGACAGTAAGATTACTACTTCCGGTCGCGGCTTCCGGACTTGTGCACTTGGACCAGCGGCAGCAGACGGAGCGGACGGGCCGGAGGGAGCCGCGGCGGCAGGAGCAGGTAAGAGATTTCTATGTATGTTCGTGTTTGTGTACGTTTACTACTGTATGTAAACCTACTACACTGTGTGTTAGCTCAAAAAATGGCGACACACAGTGTAGGAGGTTAGACCGTTCAAACCACTCGTTTATCCCGGCACTAGCCAGGATAAAGGAGGGGGGGGGATGCTGAGAGCTCACTAGAGCGAGGGCTTTTTACCCAACTTTGCAATGCTGCAATTTTGGGAATAGCTCCATCTAGTGACCAGCAATGGGAAATATTATAAATTAGAATCTAATTTATAATATTTCCTGACTCGTGGAAAAAATAAAAAAAATTTGAACAATGTTTAATCACCTACACACTAAATGTTTAATTAAAAAAAACAAAACATGTTTTTCTGGCAACACATTCCCTTTAACCCCTTCCCTCCGCAGCCATTTTTTTTATTTTTATTTTCGTTTTTTCCTCCCCATCTTCCAAAAGCCATAACTTTTTTTTATTTTTCCGTCGATAAAGCCATATGAGGGCTTGATTTTTTCAGGACGAGTTGTAGTTTTTCATGGCACCATTTATTGTAACATATATTGTACTGGGAAACTGGAAAAAAATTCTTTGTGGGGTGGAATGCGGTAAAAACAGCGAATCCTCAAATTTTTGGGGGGTTTAGTTTTTATGTCTTTCACGGTGAAATAACAACGATATGTTAACTTTATTCTATGGATTAATACGATTACGGCAAGACCAAATTTATATAGCTTTTTTATGTTTTACTACTTTTACAAGGAAAAAATGAATTATTAAAAATAAAATTTGTTTTGTGTTGCCATATTCTGAGAGCCATAACTTTTTTTGTTCTTTACGTCGATTGAGCCTTATAAGGGCTTAATTATCGTGGGGCAAGCTGTAGTTTCTATTGGTACCATTTTGGGGTACATGTGACTTTTTCATTCCTTTTTATTTTATTTTATGAGAGATGAGGTGGCAAAAACCAGCGATTTTGTCCGTTTATTTTTTTTTTTTACAGCGTTCACCATGCAGGTTAAATTGTGTTGTATTGTCATAGTTCAGACTTGTACGGATGCGGCGATACCAGTTATGTTAATTTTTACTTCTTTTTTACATTGTCTTTTGGGGGGAAATGGGAAAAGTGTTTTTTTTTTACTTTTAATATTTAAAAAATTTTCTATCTGAAAAAAAATACCTAATTGTTTTTTACTTTTTTTTAGTCCTCTTAGTGTATTATATAAACTCGAGAAAAAAAGAGTCCAAAGTATCCAAATGTTTAAAGAAGTACAAAATCTTTAATGAACAACACATAGGAATCTAAAATACAATATTTAACTGGATCATCAAATGGAAGTACATTTTAATAAAAATTGGATACAGGTAATACATGACATAGATAAAATTTAATACAAGTAGTGTATAGTATAGGAAGATCACTCTTAGAAACCTACTCATGTGAGTAAATATAAGTCAGGACAGAAAGACAAAGAAATAGTGAGAGTGAGATGTAAATAATCACAGTTCCTGTCTAATAAATATGAAGAGAGTCCTAGTTTTCACTACAACCTGACAAAGTCATAGTCAGATGCTTACCCATATTCAGTGGTGTAATGGTATGACCCAGTGGATAAAGTGATGCCCCAACGCGCGTTTCGCGTATCGCTTAATTACTCTTAGTGTATTGCAGTATATAGTGATTCTGATAGGCATCTATGAAGCCCTCACTTCGACAGGGCTTAATAGGTGTTCAAAGACGGCTGCCATAAAGACTATTGGAGCCGATGGCACGTCAGAGGGGGCCATCCCCCACCATTCTAACAGCTTAGATGCCGCTGTCGCTATTGCCAGAGGCATCTAAGGGGTTAAACGAGTGGGATCCCGCTTGTTACACTGAAGTATCGGCTGTAAGATACAGCCGACACTCTCATTCTATGGAGCAGGCTCAGCCCGTTAGCCTACTCCATACTACACTAGACCTCACTAGACCTCTGCCGTATATTAAATGGTTCAGTGGTTAAAAATTTTCTCAGAGTACGGGCGTTTTAGGTTCAAATTTGACTAGGATAACATTTCCATGGAGTTTTATGTGCTGTGCTTGAATAGATTTCCTCCAAGTATTACAGTTTTCTTCCACATCCAAAAACATAATGATAGGCTGATCAGATTGCTATGAAAGTTGGCTAATATAGGGAAATTAGATTGTAAAACCCACTAAGGATAACATAAAGAATATGTTGGCGCTATATAAACGACATAATATCCAAAAATAATTCAGACATTAGATTGGAACTGTACATAAACGTCAAAAACCTGGCATTATAAAACAGAAAAATTCAAATATGCCTACAAGTAAAACTTTGACCACTACTTTAAATTCTGATTTACTAATATATGGTTAATTTTTTTAATTGCCGTCCCTACCTTATTCTTGTACTGAAATCACTTAAGATGTGTACGGACACCCATGTTTTGGATTGGCTCTGATTTTGGCCTGAGGTTTTGGGTTTTGATTTACTGAAGAAAGGTAAAGTCTATTTTTACCTTTGCCAAAAAAATATAATTGTCCCAACCCAATGCATCTAAAATTTTAAAAAAAGCAACTTTGTAATAGGTTTTAATAGACTTTAAGATTTGTGTTTTCCCTAAGGGTATGATCACACTACGTTTTGTGGAGCTGTTTTGGATGCAGAAACCGAAAAAAAAAAACGCTCGCTGGAAAAAGAAGTGTCATGCCCTTTCTTCAGGCGTTTCCATCTCTGATCTCCCATTGACATCGGTGACAGAAAAAGCGGTTTTCGCTGCGTTTTTTACCCGCGGCGCTCAATGACCGAGGCCGATAAATTCTGCAAGAAACGCAGCAAAGGGAGTGCAGGCAGGTCAAAATCTGGCTCAAAATTCCTGAAGGAATTTTGAGGTACATTTTTCCGCCTGCAAAAAAACTCAGTGTGAACAGGTCCTTAAATTAGTATTTTACATAATTTTCTGTCATTTGGATGAGGGAGAGGCAAATATACCACTGTATAGTTGCCAGATATAAACCTGCAATAAAGAGCTCAAATAATATTGCTATACAGATTATAAATGGTACCACAATAGGGATCCAAAATAATAGCACAATACTAAACGACAATTATCATTGACCTTTTCTGTGATTGCTTTGCACATCCAACTGAAGGAAAGAGACGTATGTACACCACTCTTCCAACTTGGTGGGCTCTTTCTAAATTATTTTTCAACCCTGAATGTCATATGTCATTAGATAAACATCTATCCATTTTATTAAGGCTGTCATAGTATCTGCCGTTACTACGTCATGGGACAGGGCATTCCAAAGTTTAACTACTCTAACTAAGAACCCTTTCCTATATTGATGTATTTTCCTCCACACGTAAAGAATGTCCCTGATCCTTTGTACAGTTTTTTGATTGAGTAAATCATGTGCCAGTTCTTTTGTATTCCCCAGACATATATTTAAACACCTATACACCTCTACAGCATCTTTTTTTTTTTTAAGCCAAACAAGTCCGATTATTCCAGCCCCTCATTGTAAGAGACACCTCCCTTCGGATTTACTAATCTAGTCTCTAACTTTTGAACCCTCTCCAACTCTCCTATATCGCTTTTACAATGTGGAGCCTTAATACAATGTGAATCCCATATTTATGATGTGGTCTTACAAGGGATTTAGAGGGGCAATATTAGATTTGGATCACAGGTTTTTATCTCTCATTATACCTTAAAATATGATTTGCTTTTGCAGCAGCAGCTTGACATTGAGCACTGCTGCTTAGATAAATTATAACCAGAAACCCAGGATCTTCTTTCGTTCTATTCCATTTAATGTTTATGCAATAATATCATTAATGTGGCCTAGGTGCATTACTTTACATTTATTAACATTAAATTTCACCTGCCACCTTATAGCCCAGGCTTCCAGATGATCTAAGCCTTTATGTAATATTTTATAATCATGCAGAGTTTTAATTATCGTACAAAGTTTTGTACCATCAGCATAAACTGCCATTTTACTTTCAATCCCATCCACAAGGTAATTAATAAAGATAAAAAGAAACGGGCCCAATGCAGATCCTTGTGGTACCCCACTGCTGGCTTTATCTCATTTTGATTGTGCACTATTTCTAACATGTATTTGTTTTCTGTCTCTTAACCGATTATTTACCCACGTGTATACATTGTCCCCCAGTCCCTGCATCTGTAGATTCGGTACAAGGCTGTTGTGATGTACAGTATCAAATGATTTAGAAAAATCTAGATCTATCACATCTGTCACATTACCAACATCCAGATTTGCACTTACCTACTCATAGAAACTGCACATTTTAGTTGGACATGACCTGTTTTTCATAAATCTATGCTGGTTATCCGTTATTAGATTATTCACCACTATAAACATTTGCAGTTCATCTCTTGGAATAACTTTAACATGGTTTACACACAACAGATGTCAGACTTAGGGCATGCCCACACGTGGCGGATTTCCTCCGCAACTGTCCGCATCAATGCCGCACAGAATCTGCGTTGCAGATTCTGCGGCGGATCTGCCCAAAATGTGCAGTAAATTGATGCGGACTAGCTGCTGCGGACTGCGGGAAAAGTGCTTCCCTTCTCTCTATCAGTGCAGGATAGAGAGAAGGGACAGCACTTTCCCTAGTGAAAGTAAACGAATTTCATACTTACCGGCCGTTGTCTTGGTGACGCGTCCCTCTTTCGGCATCCAGCCCGACCTCCCTGGATGACGCGGCAGTCCATGTGACCGCTGCAGCCTGTGATTGGCTGCAGCCGTCACTTAGACTGAAACGTCATCCTGGGAAGCCGGACTGGAGACAGAAGCAGGGAGTTCTCGGTAAGTATGAACTTCTATTTTTTTGACAGGTTGCTGTATATTGGGATCGGTAGTCACTGTCCAGGGTGCAGAAACAGTTACTGCCGATCGCTTAACTCTTTCAGCACCCTGGACAGTGACTATTTACTGACATCTCCTAGCAACGCTCCCGTAATTACGGGAGCCCCATTGACTTCCTCAGTCTGGCTGTAGACCTAGAAATACATAGGTCCAGCCAGAATGAAGAAATGTCATGTCAAAAAAGCAAGACGCATCCGCAGCACATATAACATTTTCATGACAGCTGCGGACTTTATTGCGGTATTTAGAATCTCCATTGAAGTCAATGGAGAAATTCCGCCATGAGTCCGCAACCAGTCGCCACAACTCCGCAACAGCCATTGCATGCTGCGGACACCAAATTCCGCTCCGCAGCCTATGCTCCGCAGCGGAATTTTCTGCCTCGTCTAAACGAAGCCTACTAAAAAGAAGTGGAAGGCAATGGAGAAACGGCTCCTCTGCGGATTAACGCTGCGGAGTGTCCGCAGCGGAATTCAAGAGCAATTCCGCGACGTGTGGCTTTGCCCTAAGCGGACCGTAGTTACCTGATTCCACCTTTTTACCCTTCCTTAATATTGCTACATCAGCCATCCTCCTATCCTAAGCAGGGCCTAATAGCAGCTGGTTAAAAGTACCATACACTGCAATACATAAGTATTGCAGTGTATGGTACCATCAATAAAACGATCGCTTGTTCAAGTCCCCTAGCCCCAAGTCCCCTTAGTCCCCGTATGGGGTCTAAGAAAAAAATTAAAATAATTTTTATTTTAAAAATAATGTAAATTTACATGTGCGGTATTGCCATACCTGTCCAAGCTGGTCTAATTTAATGTAATTTACCCGTACAGTCGACACCATAAACGAAAAAAAAAACACCCCCAAACGACCCCAGAATTTTTGTCACTTTAGCTCCACAAAAAATTTTAATAAAAAGTGATCAAAAAGTTGCATGTCGCCCAAAATGGTACCGATAAAAACTGCAGCTCATTCCACAAAAACGAGCCCTCACACTGCTCAATTGAATAAAAATAAATAAAGTTATGGCTCTCAGAATATGGAAGAAAAGGCTGAGATAAATACCAGGATAGGTGATAAATATCTAATCGTGGGGGTCTGATCACTGGAACCCCCGCCGATCACGAGCACGGGTTTACCTTTCAGTTCCTGGGAGCCCCGTAGGAATAGAGCGATAGTGCGTATGCTTAACCCCGCTCCATTCATTTCTATGAGGCTGCCGAGCGCTGTGTTCGGCAGCCCCATAGAAATAATTGGAGCGGTGACCATTATATTTTCATCGTCATCTTTAAAAGGGCCGATATTATCAGATTTTTTCTCTTTGTATATATATATATATATATATATATATATATATATATACATTTTTGTGAGATTTATTTCAATGTTGTTAGCTATTTGTTTATCTGTGACTTAGTTTGCTTAGCTTGATTTTATTTGTACAGTTTCTGAGAATTCAGTATCTGAGAATCACATTTCTGGCTGCCTGAAAAAGACACCTGGTCAGGTGCCTAAGAATTTTTTTTATTTATTTTACAGACTGTCTAGGAATTTACGGACGATTTACAACTCTGACATTTCTGCAGTTTTGCTGTTCCTCCTGAAGTAAATTTTTTTGTCCAATTCCCTTTACCAAGCTTTATAGCATTAAGTCAGTCAACAAAAATGTCTAATTCAAAGAAGCTGTATGTACGTCTTAGGCTGGGTTCACGCGAGCATGTTACGTCCGTAATGGATGGAATGTATTTCGGCCGCAAGTCCCGGACCGAACACAGTGCAGAGAGCCGGGCTCCTAGCATCATAGTTATGTACGACACTAGGAGTGCCTGCCTCGCTGCAGGACAACTGTCCCGTACTGTAATCATGTTTTCAGTACGGGACAATAGTTCCACGGAGAGGCAAGGACTCCTAGCATCGTACATAACTATGATGCTAGGAGCCCAGCTCCCTGCAGTGTGTTCAGTCCGGGACTTGCGGCCGAAATACGCTCCGTCCATTACGGACGTAACATGCTCGCGTGAACCCAGCCTAATGATGGAAGTGAAGAGTCAAAATGTGGGTTGTCCTGTCCTAAGAAATCGATGGCCTATCCTCAGGATAGGCTATCAATATCTAATTTTAAAGCGTCCGAATCCCAGCACCCCTGCTCTTTTGATAGAGCCACAGCGCTCATACGAGAAATGCTTTTCCTTCATTTCCTTAACTGCTCACACTGTGAATTGCCTACACATTTGCAGTGGCGGTTCACAGTATTACAGCCTTCTACCATTTACTGATCGACGGGGGTGCCGGGGGTTGGACCCCAACCGATGAGAGATTGATGGCCTATACTGAGGATAGGCCATCAATTTCTTAGGACTGGACAACCCATTAAATGGAACCGTATCAAAATACCTCCAGTAGGTAGAAGGCAACAATGCATATGAACATTCCTGATATTAGCCACTTTATTTAAACTGGTGTAACTTGTAAGGTTGGTGTAACATGACAGTATGTAATTATAAGATGTATTGACTGTTTTTCAGTAGTTTACAGTCAACAATCCTATGCAGTCACTTGTAAGGCCTTTAAGCATAACCATACGCTAAGGCAAATCAAAAGCAAAGCTGTATATTTGAAGACCAACAAAAGCTGTGAGTTTAGTAAAATAATCTGACTATGATCTAGTGATCAATATGTTGACAAAAAAACTAAGCTTCATTTACTGTATGGGAATATTAACAAAGGTAAGTACTAAGGGTTGATAACACCTTAACCCCTTAATGACCGGGCCATTTTGCACGTTAATGACCAAGGATTATTTTTTGTTTTTCCACGGTCGCATTCCAAGAGTCGTAACTTTTTTTTTATTCCGTCGACATAGCCGTATAAGGGCTTGTTTTTTGCGGGACGAGTTGTATTTTGTAATTGCACCATTTTTAGATGCTTATAATATATTGATTAACTTTTATTAACTTTATTTTAGGAGAGAATTGAAAATAAGCAGCCATTCCAGCATTGATTTTCACGTTATAAATTTACGCCATGTACTATGCAGCGGAAATAACATGTTAACTTTATTCTATGGGTCGGCACTATTATGGGGATACCAAATATGTAAGGGTTTTATATGTTTTTCCTACGTTTGCACAATAAAAACCCTCTTAGAAAAAAATTACTTGTTTTTGCATCGCCACGTTCCAAGAGCCGTCATTTTTTAATTTTTCCGTCGATGTGGCCGTATGTGGGCTTGATTTTTGCGGGACAATGTGTAGTTTTCATTAGTACTATTTTGGAGTACATAGGACTTATAGATGAACTTTTATTTTATTTTTTATGGGGGGAATGGGAGAAAAGAGAGAATTTTGCCATTGTTTTTTGCGGTTTTTTTGGACGCCGTTCATCCGGCGGTTTAATTAATGTGTTAATTTTATTGGTCAAGTTGTTTCGATCGCGGGGATACCATATATGTGTATGTGTGATTTGTTTTGACACTTTTACTGAATAAAACCACTTTTTGGGCAAAAAAAGTAGTTTTATTTGATTTTGACTGTAATTATTATTATTTTTTTCTACAAACTTTATTTAACTGATTGACATTTTTTTTTTTAAAGTCCCATCAGGGGACTTCACTATGTGATGTGCCGATCGCATATATAATGCTTTGGTATACTTAGTATACCAAAGCATTATTGCCTGTCAGTGTAAAACTGACAGGCAACCTGTTAGGTCATGCCTCCGGCATCGCCTAACAGGCAGATGCTGAAGGCAGACCTGGGGGTCTTTGTTAGACCCCCGGCTGTCATGGAAATCCGACGGCGACCCGCGATTTGTTTGCGGGGGCGCCGATCGGCTGACAGAGGGAGCTCCCTCGCTCTGTCAAACACATGACTCAAATAAGTCGAGTCGCTTCTCCCCTTATGTAAATCTACCCTCCCAAAGCAGACACTGAAACAGAGTTGGATTTTAATGGCCACAGCAGCCGTTTATTATTTAAATAACAATAACTTTAAATACCATAATTTTTTAATCCCCAAAAAAGGGGATACATCATAACAACAAATAACCCACTGCGACCCTATCAGGGTCATAACATTATAAACCAACCAGAATGACAGGGGCAAGTCCTTGAAGCCACCGATACTTAATTTTGGCCATCTGCCCACAAATACCTTACCCCCAGCCGTAACCCGGCCCAGGAGCACCAAATTACCTTTTTGCAGATGACCACCATATATATATAAATATATATAACCCAGCTTTCAAAAGGGGTAACACCCTAAGAAGCCGACAAATTGGGGGTGCATCCCGTGATGCATTCCCCCCCACCACTTTTTACGACCTACTTCAAGGACTCCCCCCCGCAGCTGCAATGACAAAATTTAACCTCCCCCAAAGACAAATGTCAATAAGCAAATAAACTTTGACGAGAAGAACCACCATCCGCAGCAACCTTTTGCCGCGGTCAACCGATCCACATCAGGGCGGGCGGGCGGGAACATGTTCCTGCTTCTGTGTCCTGGCGAAGAGAGGGAGAGCACAAACAGGAAACAGGTACATCCCCTTCAATCCCCACCCCTTCTCACTCAAGCCCTCCTGCTGTCCCCCCCCCCCTTTCCTCTCATAGGCCAGCCAACTCTGTGTCCCTCCCATCTATTTTAGTCATGGAGGCCTTCCCTTATTCCTTTTTTCTTCTTTCAGTACGGCCTCTTCTTGACTCAAATAAGTCGAGTCGCTTCTCCCCTTATGTAAATCTACCCTCCCAAAGCAGACACTGAAACAGAGTTGGATTTTAATGGCCACAGCAGCCGTTTATTATTTAAATAACAATAACTTTAAATACCATAATTTTTTAATCCCCAAAAAAGGGGATACATCATAACAACAAATAACCCACTGCGACCCTATCAGGGTCATAACATTATAAACCAACCAGAATGACAGGGGCAAGTCCTTGAAGCCACCGATACTTAATTTTGGCCATCTGCCCACAAATACCTTACCCCCAGCCGTAACCCGGCCCAGGAGCACCAAATTACCTTTTTGCAGATGACCACCATATATATATAAATATATATAACCCAGCTTTCAAAAGGGGTAACACCCTAAGAAGCCGACAAATTGGGGGTGCATCCCGTGATGCATTCCCCCCCACCACTTTTTACGACCTACTTCAAGGACTCCCCCCCGCCAAAGCGAAACAGGCCTTGACCACCTCACGCCTGCGAGCTCCTCCACACTCCCACCGCTCGCTCAATTCCATCGGTCAAAGCCAGACTCCACATATCCATCCCCACCTCATTGAGGTGCACACCGTCCTCTACCCAGTAGCTGCCTGTCCCAGCCTCCAGATCCCAGTGGCGCACCGCAACCCCACCATTACGCGTCACGAAGCTCGATATGGCCCTATTAGCCTTAATGCGAGCCTTGTTAATTTTTCCCACAGAACGGGCCATCCGCCAGTTCTTCCTAGGGACCATCTCAGACCACACCGTCACCAATTTAGGATAAGTTGCCCATAAGCAGAGCAAATCATGCTTGACGTCCCGTACCAACTCCCGGAAAGGGCATATACCCAAATCGTTGCCTCTCACATGCAACACCAGTACCTCCGGCGCCCTGTCAAGCAGTACAAAATTGTGAAACTCGGGCAATACCCTGTTCCATGTCATTCCCCGTATACCCATCCACCTCACAACCGCCGCGTCCCGCGGAATCCTGAGCTGTCGACCGTCCGGCCGTACATCCGCGCGAAGGGCACCCCAGTACACAAAAGAATGTCCCATAATCCACACCATGCATGAGTCACGGCCTGCAAAACAAATGAAGAACATACACGCACCACCTCTTGCTGCCGCGTACCATTAATACTCAGGCGGAAACGCACGCACCCGGAACATGCTATACATCAATATATCACAACATGTTCAAGCGCACATAAGAACGGAAACGCGCCGACTCCCAACGCCCTATCCGCTGCACGCCTGCATCATCTAAACCCCATCTCACCGCCTCCGTCGCTGCCCCTATACGGAAAGAATGAGACGAGTATTGCTCTGCCTGCACCCCGCTAGCCACCAGACACTTTCTGAAAACCGAAATAAACTGATACCGCGACAGAAACGAGCCATCCTCGTGCCGCAGCAACGGCCCGTCTGAGAGATCTAAACCCGCCAAGTACTCCTTGACACACAACACTGGACAAACCGGATTCTTTGGGACCGCCAGCAAAACCACTCGACGTCCTGCCCCTCCTTGGTCCGTTTTGGACCTTCGCAACACTATCTCCACCCTGTCTTCATACAAATCGACATTATCCTGCAACAAGCCTCCCGCTCTCACCGAACTGGGGGAAACCAATTCCCCTACCCGAAAAGCTCCAAAAAAGGCTAACGCAAAAGCCAACCGGAAAAGCTTGCTCTCATACTCTGAACGACACACCTGCCGCACCACCACCTCCAGGGAACACAACAATTGAAATGACACGGGACGCCTCTTATCCCTCACCACTACACCCCGTCTCAGCCCTTTCAATGCCTGGCCCACCAAAAACCGCTTCGTGATATCTGCCAACCCCCGTAACTTACAACCGAAAGCAATGGCCGCCACGAAGCGATTAACCTTAGCGACCGTGCAACCCCGGGCGAACGCATCCCCCAACCAAAACAGCAAGGCCACCATCCTATCATCATCCGAGCACACATCTCCCAAAGATCTCACCCACTCCTCCCATTGCCTCCATCCAGCCGCATACGACGACCCCGTCGCACTGGCCAGTGAACGTTTAATCAATGCACCTGCCGCCTGGATACCAGCTCCCACAGATGACTGGGACAGTCCACCCCTGTTAACTCCGCGTCCGGGACCAGCTGCCGGAAACGATCCCACTGCGAGCGAGAAAGCGCGTCAGCAATACAATTCTCCACCCCGGGAACATGCACCGCCACCACCCATGCATTTAAACTCAAACAGGAAAGCACCAACTGACGCAACAAGCGAACCACTGGAGGGGACGACGCCGAAGTATTATTTATAGCCATCACCACCCCCAAATTGTCGCAATGAAAACGCACTTTTTTGTCCCGGAACCTGTCTCCCCAAATGGTGACCGCCACCACGATGGGAAACAGTTCGAGTAGGGCCAAGTTACGCGTCAGTCCCGCCTCCACCCATGCAACCGGCCATTCTCCCGCGCACCATTGACCTTTAAAGAACGCCCCGAACCCCACCGCCCCAGACGCGTCAGTGAACAATTCCAAATCGAAGCTATCTAACGCCCGGGACATCCAAAGAGAGCGCCCATTATACTGTGCCAGAAAATGGAGCCAGACCTGTAAATCTTCCCTGTGCTCTGCAGCCAGACGAATGAAATGATGGGGTTCCCGAACCCCCGCCGTCGCCGCTGCCAACCGCCGACAAAAAACCCTGCCCATCGGCATGATGCGGCAGGCAAAATTCAACTTCCCCAATAAGGACTGCAATTCACGTAGCGTAATTTTCCTAATCCGACACGCTCGCTCCACTACCAACCGCAAATCCCCCAACTTATCCTCCGGCAATCTGCACTCCATTGCTACGGAGTCGATAGTAATTCCCAAAAAACAAATGGTCGTCACCGGACCCTCAGTTTTTTCCACAGCCAAGGGTACACCGAACTCCCTTGACACCCAATTGACCGTCTCCAACAAATTTGCGCAAACCCCCGAACACGACGGGCCAACGCACAAGAAATCGTCGAGATAGTGAATAACTGATTCCACCCCCGCGACCTCCCTGACTACCCATTCCAAAAAAGAACTAAACACCTCAAAGTACGCGCACGACAACGAACAACCCATGGGAAGGCATCGATCAATGTAATAATCCCCTTCCCAATAACATCCCAACAACCTCTGGCTGTCCGGATGAACCGGCAACAAACGAAACGCCGCTTGAATATCAGTTTTTGCCATCAGAGCCCCTCTTCCGTAACCACGTACTAACGCTACCGCCGCATCAAACGACGTGTAGACCACAGAACAGAGATCCTGGTCAATGCCATCGTTAACCGACGCCCCCTTCGGGAAGGACAAATGCTGAATAAGCCGGAATTTGTTACCTTCTCGTTTTGGAACCACCCCTAACGGTGACACCACCAAACCTGGAACTGGGATCGTGCTAAAGGGGCCCGCCATTCTGCCCAGATCAATCTCCTTCCGGATTTTTTCCGAGACTACCCCCGCATGCTGATATGCCGACTTAAGGTTGCGCTGCGTGAAAGGGACCTCATGCAAAGGGGGCGGAATAATGAAACCGTAACCAAAACCTAAACTAATCAACCGCGCCCCCTCCTTATTGGGGTACCTACTTAGAAAGGGGGCCATCTTTATGAGTTTCACGGGAGTCTCCCCCATAACCAGACGCACCGCTGGCTCCCCCTTGTCGTTTACCCTTCTTAAAACATTTAGACGCTCCATGTGACTGCCCGCTGCAATGTGAACACGCATGCTTGAATTTACACGTCGCTCCAAATTTGCACTGCCCCTCATTGAACTGCCAACACGTCCCAAATTTTGAACCTGAGGCCTGACTACCCCCGCCGGAAGTTCCTGCTGCATTCCCGCTCCCGGGAAAGGACTGCCCCTGCTTATAAAGTGCCGTCACTTTCAACCATAAGGCTATGTCCTTATGGTCCCACCGTATATTCGGCCGCACCGCTTTCCTCTGCCGAAACTGCTCATCGTAACGAAGCCAGGCCTGGCCCCCATAAACCCGATGCGCCTCCCCCACCGCATCCAAATAACAAAACAAGCCGGAACAATTATCTGGCGCCTTTTCCCCAATAACGCTCGCCAAAATTGCAAAAGCCTGCATCCAATTAACGAACGTTTTTGGAATCAACCTGTACCGTCTCTTTTCTTCCTCATCCTTTTTTGTTTCATCCCGCTTCACCTTATCTAAATTAAACTTCTCCAGCGGAAGCAAGGAAAAAATCTCCACATACTCGTCCTTCCAAATCCTTTCCTTTACCTCCTGCTTTAAATGCGCCCCTAACGGGCCCTCATAACAAACATAAACCTCCCCGCGCGCACGATCATCAAGACGCACCCTATCAACCTCCTTTGGCGAGTCTGTTTGAACCGCCGCCGCCACTGCCACCGCTGCCCCGGCATTCAACCCCCCACCGTTTTGACGAACCGGAGCGCTTCCAACACTGCCCCCCCACACCGCGGCCGGCGCCACACCTGACGATTCTTGGGAAGGGGAACCACCTAGCCGCCCCACTAACACTTTTAAACATCCCACTAACTCCGCCAAACTATCCCCCGCACCCGCCTGTAGCGACGGGACCCCCGACTCCGCCGCGACGCCCACCGCCTCGACACCCTCTACACCGATACCCGACATCAATAAAGCTGGAAATGGTAACGTAGGTGTCAACTCACCAGGCTGCCCAGGGGCTGTGAACCCGTCAGCCGGACCCCCATGTCCACGTGGAGAGGCCCGCCGCTCACCGTCCTCCAATGCTCCGGACTCCCTCTGGCGCTGTCCGCATTGGCAATGTGTGCACGGGGAATTCCGATTTTCGTCTGAGTAAAGGGGGGGTGACATCGCATCATCCAATTGGCCGAGGTCCAGTTCATGCCTCATCCGTCCCGCTGAACCAGCTCCGAGCTGTTCCGTCCCTGGCACTCCAACCACCGACCTCATCCTGCGACCTCTGGTCGTTTCCACCTCGACGACACCATGAGCCGACCCTCTGGCTGGCACATCACCATGCAGGGTCGCCGTTGCCCTTCCGCCACGTGCTGAAGAAGGAGAGGATGTGACCGGAAGTGAAGGCCGCGTCCTCCTCGCCGCTGCCGCCGGGCGCTGCCGCGTTTTGGGATTCCTCCCAGGACCAGACGAAAGAGCAGCGGCAGGCCGCCCTGGGGTCTGGCCTGCAGGGTCCACTGATGGGCTCCTCTTGCGCCGCCGCGCCCGCGGGATGTCTTCAGGACTCAGGCTTGCGGGCGGGCGCGAGCGCCTCGTGCTGCGCGTCACGCCGGGAGTGCCAGCCCTGGCCTGAGTCATGGGGGAAACGGGCTCTCCTCTTCTCCTGCCCGACCCCCTGGTACGCCGGTCCTGTACCTCGGCCTGCTCCAGCAGCCCCGCGACCACCGGCATGACAGAGCGCTCCCCGCTTGCTCCAGCCGACTCTGCTCGCTCCTGGACCGGAGCGCCCGATTGTCCCTGCAGCAGCGTCGCTACTCGTGCTCCGAGCCATCCAGGACCCTGAGAGGCTGCTGCGGCCCGCAACAGCTCCATAGCCTCCTCATCAGACGCAGCAGGGGTAACAAACATGTTCCTGCTTCTGTGTCCTGGCGAAGAGAGGGAGAGCACAAACAGGAAACAGGTACATCCCCTTCAATCCCCACCCCTTCTCACTCAAGCCCTCCTGCTGTCCCCCCCCCCTTTCCTCTCATAGGCCAGCCAACTCTGTGTCCCTCCCATCTATTTTAGTCATGGAGGCCTTCCCTTATTCCTTTTTTCTTCTTTCAGTACGGCCTCTTCTTTAGATGCCGCTGTCACTATTGACAGCGGCATTTAATGGGTTAAACTGCCAGAATCGAAGCGCGCTTCGATTCCGGCAGTTGCAGCAGGAGCCAGGCTGAGTATAACAGCCGTGCTCCTGCTGCTGATCGCGTGGGTACAGTGACAGTACCCGCGCCATCACAGGACGGATATATCCTTCCTCCTGCGCGAACTAGCAGCTGCTGAGGACGGATATATCCGTCCTTCGGCGTTAAGGAGTTAAACATGAGTTTATGCTTGCAAATGTTGGTGCAGATTTGGGGCAATTACGCAACGAATCTGCACCAACATTTGCATATTTGACAGGTAATTCAGACATTGCAGATATCACAGCGGACTTGCCACAGATTTCAGTCTTTGCATTGCAGTCCGCAGTGGAGTTTTCCGCAACGTCTGCACGAAGATAACTAAAAAGGTGTGGAAACCAATGGACAAACTGTCTGCTAAGGATTTCCACTGCAATTCCGCCACATCTGAATGTGCCCTTAGGGTGTGGTGCTCTCATGGGTGTCACTCTGGCTTCACAACCCTGCTCCCCCTACTGTGGTACCCAATACTAGACTCTCAAGCCCCGTAACAATGTTTGTACTTTATCTTTACATTCTTATGAAGAAACATCTTGTAAATTGTAACTTCTAAGGTTCTTTTCAAGGACGCTGATGACCTTTTATTTGTTTTGTCCATTCCAGTAACATCCAGAACTATAGCAGTAGGAGTCATAGCAGTTGCTATAGAGCTCAGAAGCTGAGAGGGGGGGGGGGGATCAAATACAGAAACGTTCCTTTTTGTGTGGAAAAAACACAATGGTAACTCTCTGCGGTCTACCTTTACTATGTGGGTTCTTTTATGGGCAGAAGATCTGCTATATTGTATGACTTTACTATCGATCCATTGGTTGCTGCTGAAGTAGTTGGGGCTCATGCACACAGCTGTATTATGGCTCCGTTTTGTGTGGAGCTGTAAAAGGGCTTTCATAGAGGTGCATAAATCCTCCATTCTACCTCTGTATTCCTTCTATTTCATAAGGAGGTTATTTTACTGTCAGATTCCGTACGAATCCAACACAAATTATTTTTTTGTGCCTGACTGAAGTAGTCATACCTAGAAGCATTCATACCTAGGGAAAATATCCCCATAGACACGGAGTCCGACAGCGTGTGTACGCCAATAAGCGGAGGCTGTGTACGGCTCCGTACTAAAGGAGCCATATTGGCGCTGTGTACAGGGCTATGCCGCGTGCATACGTCTTTATACTGTTGTTTACATTACTACAGTACTATTTGAGATCAACAAAGTAGCAACTTTGACCTGAATTTCCCAAAATAAGTGTTAGAAATGCTCAAGTCAATCCAACTTTAAGATACACTATGAAAGGTGCAAAGTAACTCTAAGGACCAGTTCACACAGAGTTTTTTTGGTGCTGATTTTCGACGTGGAAACTGCGTCGGAATCAGAATTGTTTTAGAAAAAAAAGCGGCACATGCCGCAGTTCCGCCTCTGACCTCCATTTGAAAACAATGGGAGGCAGATAATGCGTTTTTCTTTGCCCGTGGCACTTAATGGCCGTGGGCGAAAAACGCTGCTACAAACGCCGCAAAAACCACAGCAAGAAAGTGCAGGCAGGTCAAAATCTGCCTCAAAGTTTCTGAAGGAATTTTGAAGCAGATATTTTCTGCCTGCAAATTCCTCCGTGTGAACAGGGCCTAAAATGTTATATTGGAGGACAATGGCGTAGCTATAGGGGTCGCAGCGGTCGCAATTGCGACCGGGCCCCCGAAGCCAGGGGGCCCACAGCCCCCCGCACCACATCAATAAAAAGTTACTATAGTAACTCGGGCCGCGGGCCCCTGTTACTATAGTAACAGACTGTACTTACCTTCCTGGTTCCGGATCGCAGCGGAGGTCCTGACGTCAAGCGCTGTGCGCAGCGCATGACGTCACAGCGCTATGCGCCGCGCACAGCATCGAGATGACAGAACTACCGCCGTGGCTGAAGAGGAAGGTAAGATTAGCCCTGACTGGCGGCGTCCGACTCCCGGGACCCGCCAATCAGCTGTTTTGAAGGGGCCGCAGCACTCGTACGAGAGCTGCTCCCCTTCATTCCGGTCACTTCATTCTGGTCACACTGTGAATCGGTGTCGGCGATTCACAGTGTGAGCGAGTAGTGAAATGAAGGGGAAGCAGCTCTCGTACGAGTGCTGCGGCCCCTTCAAAACAGCTGATTTGCGGGTCCCGGGAGACACATCAGCTATTGATGGCCTATCCTGTGGATAGGCCATCAATGTTTAGGGACTGCACAACCCCTAAGCCTACGATGTAGCAGGCTTAGGGGGCCCATGAGACAGGATCACAGATTGTGTGATGCTGTCTGCTGGGCCCTGTATCTAAGCCAATCACATGGTAGGCTTAGATACATGGCCCATGCGTGATCCTGTCTGCTGGGCCCTGTATCTAAGCCAATCACATGGTAGGCTTAGATACAAGGCCTATGTGTGATAATGTCTGCTGGGCCCTGTATATAAGCCTACCACACTGTAGGTTTAGATACAGGGCCCCAGCACACAGTAATCTTATACTGTATAAGATTACTGTCTGCTGGACTCTGTATCTAAGCCTACCTTGTGGTAGGCTTAGATACAGGGTCCCACAGACTAACACACACGGGCCCTGTATCTAAGCCTAACACATGTGTTACTAATCGTTTTTCTTGTGTGTTTTCTTACAGGTTCGGTCGTTGAACTACGTCGGATTCCAGGACTACTTCGATGACGGCTTTTTTTTTTATTATCAATAAAATGGTTAATGAGGGTTGTGTGGGTTTTTTTTTTTTATTTCAATAAAATATTTTTTCTATGTCTTTGTGGTTTTTTTTAAACTATATTACTACCGCCTTAGTAATGGCCGCCGGCTGATTGACAGTATCCATTGCTAAGGCGGGGCTTAGTGTTAGCCGGTGCAGAGGCGAACACTAACCCCCATTATTACCCCGGTACCCACCACCACCAGGGGTGCTGGGAAGAGCCGGGTACCATCCAATACCTGACCATCTGTAGTGATGGTCGGCCACTGGGGTGGCCACAGGCTGGTATTATCAGGAGGGGAAAGGCCAGATACAGTGGCCCTTCCCACCCTGGTGATGCTAGGCTGCTGCTGCTTTATTGTATCTGGCTGGTTCTGAAAAATGGGGTGGACCCCACGTCATTTAAAAAAAAAAATAAACAAAAAAAATTGGAAAGAACGATGTCGGGTCCCCCCCAATTTTCAGAACCAGCCAGATACAACACAGCAGCAGCAGGAAGCATTACCAGGGTCACTGTTTTTGGCCTTCCCCAGCCTAATACTACCAGCCTGCGGCCACCCCGGTGGCTGCCCCTTACTACAGATGGACGGGTACTGGTTCGTACCCGGATCTTCCCAGTACCCCTGGTGGCGGTGGGTACCGGGGTAATAATGGGGGTTGGTGTCAGCCTCTGCACCTGCTAACATTAAGTCCTGCCTTAGTAATGGAGGTTGTCAATCAAAAGAAAACAGCACCGTAATTTCAGCCGTAATGGCATGTGCAGGCGTCTTTCGCTGCGTCCATTACGGACGTAATTGGAGCTGTTTTTCCATGGAGTCCATGGAAAACGGCTCCATTTACGTCTGAAGAAGTAACATGCACTTCTTTGACGCGGGCGTCTTTTTTACGCGCCGCCTTTTGACAGCGGCGCGAAAAAAAAATGGCACAGAACATCGTAAGACCCATTTAAATGAATGGGCAGATGTTTGCCAATGCTTTTGAGCCGCATTTTCGGACGTAATTCAATTCTAAAACGCCCGAATTACGTCCATAAATAGGGTGTTTGAACCCAGCCTTAATAGCAGGCATAGATTTGCATTTCTGTGACACAGACACCCAAAGATGCGCTAAATTTATAAAGAGATTAGGGGTTATCTGGGTTATTACAATTGATTGCCTATCTCAAGATAAGCCATCAATATTAGATCATGAGGTGTGTCTGTCAGCGCCCCTGCCGATTAGCTGTTTGTACGAGCGCCGCGGCCCCTTTAGGGTATGTGCACACGGTGAGAGGCTTTTACGTCTGAAAAGACAGACTGTTTTCAGGAGAAAACAGCTGCGTCGTTTCAGACGTAAAAGCTCCTCGCATTATGCGAGGCGTCTTTAACACTCGTAAATTTTGAGCTGCTCTTCATTGACTTCAATGAAGAACGGCTCAAATTACGTTGCAAAGAAGTGCCCTGCACTTCTTTGCCGAGGCAATCATTTTACGCGTCGTCGTTTGACAGCTGTCAAACCACGACGCGTAATTGACAGGTCGTTTGCACAGTACGTCGGCAAACCCATTCAAATGAATGGGCAGATGTTTGCCGACGTATTGTAGCCCTATTTTCAGACGTAAAACGAGGCATAATACGCCTCGTTTACATCTGAAAATAGGTTGTGTGAACCCAGCCTCAAACATCTACAGTTGGTCCCCCACCGATCTAATATTGATGGCCTATCCTTAATCAATTTCTTAGGACTGAACAACCCATTAAATGGTAGACCCGGATAATCCATTTAAAATACTACACCCATAATGCCGTAAAAAATTATCTAAAGTATGTCTTATGTTTTTGCATATTTGTTACAAGACAGTGAACACAAAATACAGTTTAGGCTATATTCACACAAAAGTGAAAAAAAAAAGTCTATTAAAAACTGATCAACTGTCAATTTTCCATGGCCATTTTGCATCAGTGTGTCTCCAAACTTTCATTCATTTCAAGTCCATCTGACCGTTTTTAATGGACGTTTGTCATCCATTTCTCGTGGCCGTTAAAAAAAGAATGGATTTCATTTGTCAGGGTTTTTTTGTCTCAATCCCCTCTAGATAGTGCCGCAATACCCCGGTAGATAGCGCCATACCCCCCTGCAGATAGATAGCCGCACACACCGTACCCTGTAGATAGCGCTACACCCCCCCCCCCCCCCATAGATAGCGCCATAGGGGCTCCCCCTAGGAGCGGAATCCCGGGCCAGAGCGTTGCCGACACCCTGGCTGGGGATTCTGCTCCAATAGGAGCCCCTGACGTCACTGGCCAGGGCGTCAGCATTACTCTGGCTGGGGTTTCCTGTCCTAGAGGAGTCACTGTTCATATATAGACAGTGACGTCAAGGGCTTTCCCAAGACAAGAGTCCTTTGCCAGAGAGTTTGCGATGCTCTGGCTGGGGACTGCATAGTTGAAAGCCCTGACATTACTGTCCATATATGGAAAGTGTTGTCAAGGGCTTCCCTGGGCTCAGCGCTTAAAGTAGCACTGTGCCCGGAGAGTCCTCTATTGAGGGCAAGGATCAGTTTTTAACGGATCTCACAAGGATTGATTTCTGAAAAACGGCCGTTAAAAATTAATACAATTGACTTCTATGGGGGCTGTCAGGGCCGTAAAAATGGGCAAAAGTAGAAGTTGTTCTATTTTTGACAGACAGTATTCACGGCCCGTTAAAAAAACCGGCTGTGTGTATACACCCATAGAACTTCATTGTTCTGAAAAAGGCCATGTGACAGCCGTAAAAAAAAGTCCATAACACGGCCAGTTTTCACTGTCATGTGAATGTAGCCTTAAAGGGGTTTTCCCATTAGGGACATTTATGGCATATCCACAGAATATGTCATAAATGTCAGATAGATGCGTTCTACCTCTCTGTGCTCCAGGTGACTCGTGTGATTTCCTACCATGAAGACGGAAACACCGTGTCACACAACCCCCCTTTTAGATAGTGCCTTTTTTACAGCCCACCCTGTAGATAACACCATACAGCCCCCCTGTAGATAGCGCCATACAGCCCCCCCTGTAGATAGCGATATACAGCCCCCCTGTAGGTAACGCCATACAGCCCCCCTGTAGGTAACGCCATACAGCCCCCCTGTAGGTAACGCCATACAGCCCCCTGTAGATATGTAGATAACGCCATACAGCCCCCCTGTAGATAGCGCCATACAGCCCACCCTGTAGATAGCGCCATACAGCCCCCCTGTAGATAGTGCCATACAGCCCCCCCTGTAGATAGCGCCACACAGCCCCCCTGTAGATAGCGCCATACAGCCCCCCCTGTAGGTAACGCCATACAGCCCCCCTGTAGATAACGCCATACAGCCCCCCTGTAGATAGCGCCATACAGCCCTCCCCTGTAGATAGCGCCATACAGCCACCCCTGTAGATAACGCCATACAGCCCCCCTGTAGGTAACGCCATACAGCCCCCCCTGTAGGTAACGCCATACAGCCCCCTGTAGATAACGCCATACAGCCCCCCCTGTAGATAGCGCCATACAGCCCACCCTGTAGATAGCGCCATACAGCCCCCTGTAGATAGCGCCATACAGCCCCCTGTAGATAGCGCCATACAGCCCCCCTGTAGATAGCGCCATACAGCCCCCCCTGTAGATAGCGCCATACAGCCCCCCTGTAGATAGCGCCATACAGCCCCCCCTGTAGGTAACGCCATACAGCCCCCCCTGTAGGCAACGCCATACAGCCCCCTCTGTAGAGAACGCCATACAGCCCCCTCTGTAGATAACGCCATACAGCCCCCCTGTAGATAGTGCCATACAGCCCCCTCTGTAGATAGTGCCATACAGCCCCCTCTGTATATAACGCCATACAGTCCCCCTGTGGATAGCGCCATACAGCCCCCTCTGTAGATAACACCATACAGCCCACTCTGTAGATAGCGCCATACAGCCCCCTCTGTAGATAGCGCCATACAGCCCCCTCTGTAGAGAACGCCATACAGCCCCCTCTGTAGATAACGCCATACAGCCCCCCTGTAGATAGTGCCATACAGCCCCCTCTGTAGATAACGCCATACAGTCCCCCTGTGGATAGCGCATGACAGCCCCCCTGTAGATAACGCCATACAGCCACGCTGTAGATAGCGCCATACAGCCCCCTCTGTAGATAACGCCATACATCCCCCTCTGTAGATAGCGCCATACAGCCCCCTCTGTAGATAGCTCCATACAGCCCCCTCTGTAGATAGCGCCATACAGCCCCCTCTGTAGATAGCGCCATACAGTCCCCTCTGTAGATAGCGCCATACAGCCCCCTCTGTAGATAGCGCCATACAGCCCCCACTGTAGAGAACGGCATACAGCCCCCTGTAGATAGCGCCATACAGCCCCCTCTGTAGATAACGTCATACGGCCCCCTCTGTAGATAGCGCCATACAGCCCCCTCTGTAGATGGCGCCATACAGCCCCCCCTGTAGATAACGCCATACAGTCCCCTTTGTAGATATCTACAGAGGGGGCTGTATGGCGTTATCTACAGGGAGGACTGTATGGCGTTATCTACAGGGGGGGCTGTAAAAAAGGCACTAACTACAAGGGGGGGGGGTTGTGTGACACCCAGGGGAGGGGGGCCCCAGTCAAAAGTTTGCTATGGGGCCCAGTCTTTCCTAGTTACGCCCCTGACTGCAATACTTCTTTATTGCATTGTATTGTGCCTGACTGCATGCCTGGCAGGGCCCAATATGCGTAGTTAGATAGCAGACCTGGGGGCCATTGTTAGACATCTGGCTGTCATAGCAAACCATCGCCATACACCGATCGTCATGAATTATGTTAGAAATATATTGTATGGGTTGTACGAGATGATACCAGCAATGTCTATTATTTTATGTCTTGGGACTTTAATAAACTTTATTAAATTTATTCTAAAAAATACATGTTTGTGTATTATTGTTTTTTGTTTTGTTTCTTTGTATCTTTAATCCTTTCCCGACATTTGTCCTAAACATACGTCATGGAAAGTTAGTGCTTCCCGCAATGCGTCGTATACTTATGACAAATGGATGGCATGGGCTCAGAAGCTGAGCCCGTGCCATCAGCCGTATGTTACAGCTGACATCCTGCTGTAATGGCGGACTGAAGCTAGAACCGATCCCTGCCATTAACCCCTTAGATACAGCGATAAAAAGATACCACTGCATTTAAAGGGTTTGTAGCCAATCGTCATTCCCGCAACGCGATCATGGAAGTGCCGGTGGTGCAATGGCAACGGGGGCCTAACACTGACCTCCCGGTTTGCCAAGTAAGAAAACCTCAGGGTGGTGCATAAAAGGCTTCTGGTGGCGACAGAAAGATGGCGCGGGCTCAGAAGCTAAGCCCGCGTCATCAGTGGCGGGTATCAGCTGTATGTTACAGCTGACACCCTGCTGCAATGGCAGGAACTGGAGATAGCTCTGATCCCCATTAACCCCTTAGATGCAGTGGTCAAAAGCGACCACTGCATTTAGAGGGTTTATAGTTAGTCGGCACCCACGCGACAATATCAAGGGGGGGATGCGCTGTGTAGCACTATATACAAGGGGGGGGAGCGCTTTGTAGCACTATATACAAGTGGGAAGCACTGTGTAGCACTATATACAAGGGGGGTGTAATGATGGGGGTAGGGAAACAGACAAGTGAGACCTAATCTACCCGCCACTCAGTCCCTGCCTACTTGCAACGACCTGCCCTAGGCGACGGGGTACAACTGGGCGACGGTCCCTACGCTCAATAAGTGCACAACAGACAAACAGACAAAGGTACACAGAAGCTAAGGGAAATGGGGCAGTTGCCCACGGCAACACCGTGAGCAACAAGAGTGGTGAACGAGCCGAGTCAAACCAGGAGTGTACGAGGTACCAAACGCAGAGCAGGAGAGTAGTCAATAAGCCAGGGTCAGTATGAAGCAGGGACAAATAGTTCAAGAAGCTGCAGCAGGGCCAGGAAACCACACGAGAAGAATCACAAGCAAAGGAGGAACAGGAAAGGCAGGTATAAATAGACAGAGGGCGGGAGCTAGCTCCGTCTGGCCAGGCTGTGATAGGCTCTCCCACTCCTAAGCCTGCCACCCTGAGTGGTGGAAGATGGAGTCAGTCTCACAGACATAGAAGCAGGTGCAGACTGATTACCTATGGGCGTCGACACAGAAGCTGTGCCTGGCAGATCCTTTACAGGGGGAAGCGCTGTGTAGCACTATATACAAGGGGGTGAAAGCGCTGTGTAGAACTATATACAAGGGGGAAAGCGCTGTGTAGCACTACATACAAGAAAGGGGGGAAGCGCTGTGTATCACTACATACAAGAAGGGGGAAGCACTGTGCAGCACTATGTCCAAGGGGGGACCGCTGTGTGGCACTATATGCAAGAGGGGGGGAGCACTGTGTGGCATTATATATAATAGGAGGGGAAGGGCTTTGTGGCACTATATACAAGAAGGGGAGGAAAGCGCTGTGTAGCACTATATACAAGGGGGAGCGCTGTGTGACACTATATACAAGAGGGGAGCACTGTATAGCTCTATATACAATAAGGGGAGAAAGCGCTGTGTGGTACTATATACAAGAAAAGGGGGAAGCGCTGTGTAGCCCTATATACAAGAAGGAGGAAAGCGCTGTGTAGCACTATATACAAGAAAGGGGGAAAGCACTGTGTAGCACTATATACAAGAAGTGGGGGGAGACTGTGCAGCACTATATACAAGAAGGGGGGGAAGCGCTGTGTAGCACTATATACAAGAAGGGGGAGCGCTGTGTAGCACTATATACAAGAAGGGGGAGGCACTGTGTGACACTATATACAAGAAAGAGGGAAGCACTTTGTAGCACTATATACAAGGGGGGGGAAGTGCTGTGTGGTACTATATACAAGAAGGGGGATGCGCTGTGCGGCACTATATACAAGGGGGAGCGCTGTGTGGCACTATATACAAGAAAGGGGAAGCGCTGTGTGGCACTATTTACAACAAGGGGGAGCGCTGTGTGGCAATTTATACAACCGTGGGAAGTGCTGTGTGACACTATATACAAGGGGGGAGCCGCTGTGTAGCACTATATACAAAGGGGGAGTAAGCGCTGTGTGACACCATATACAAGGGGGGTAAGCGCTGTGTGACACTATATACAAGGGGGGAAGCGCTGTGTGACACTATATACAAGGGAGGGTTGCGTTGTATAGCACTATATGAAAGGGGAGGAGCGCTGTGTGACACTATATACAAGAGGGGAAGCGCTGTGTGACACTATATACAAGAGGGGAGCGCTGTGTAGCAATATATACAAGGGGGAAGCGCTGTGTTAAACTATATACAAGGGGGAAGCGCTTTGTGACACTATACAAGGGGGAGCGCTGCTTGATACTATACACAAGAGGGGAGCGCTGTGTAGCACTATTTACAAGGGGGAGGCGCTGTGTGACACTATATACAAGCGAGGAAGCACTGTGTGACACTATATACAAGGGGGGAAGCGCTGTGAGACACTATATACAAGGGGGGAGCCCTGTGTAGCACAGTACGCTCAGGCCATGGATCCCACTGGTAAATTCAAAGGTCTGTCATCCTCTCAAGCCATGCAGGCGGACCTGCAGGATCTGAGAGGACGACTGGATCAACTTCTTGTGGCAGTAGATTCCATGGCACAGCAGCTTGGGGCACGAGCTGCTTCCTTCTCTATTCCTGTTCAAGTTCCTGGGATTGAACCTCTTGCTACACCTCCTGGCAGCTCCGGTTCTGATCCTCGGTTCTCGCTGCCACTGCCACCTCGTTTCCATCGAGACGCAAGCGCGTGCAGGGGATTTATTAACCAGTGTCATATCCACTTCACCCTGCACGCCCGAGCATTTCCTTCAGACGGAGCCAGAATCGCCTTCATTATCTCCTTACTTGCCAGCATGGCCCTGGCGTGGGCGAAACCAATCTGGGAATGACAGGGACCCAAGACTTCCAGGGGTTTGTGCAGTTATTTCGTATGGTGCTGGAGGAGCCTGGACGAGTCTCGTCGGCAGCCACTGCTATGCTGAACCTTCGCCAGGGAGATGCCTCCGTGGGTGAGTACAGCATCCAGTTCCGGACCCTGGCAGAACTGTCTTGGAACAATGAGGCGTTGGTAGCTTCCTTCTGGCATGGCCTATCACCCGAGATCAAGGACGAACTTGCTGCCCTGGATCTACCAACTACCTTGGACAACCTGATTCTACTAGCCACTCGAGTGGATATAAGGCTCAAGGAAAGATCTCAAGAGCTTCGACAAGAGAGACGGCTTCCTAGACTGGCGCCCAACTTCCAGCAACCCCTCTTGTCTGCTTCTACTGCTCCACCCGAGGTTCCTACGCAGGTGGACCAGATTAAACTGTCAGTCCAGGAGAAGCAGCGCAGGCGCACCTCTGGACTCTGCCTGTATTACGGCCTCGCTGGCCATGTCATGCGTCTGTGTCCCCAGAAGCCAAAAAACCCAGACGCCTAGGATTGGTAGTACAACCCTGAGCGATACAGCATTTAATAGAGAACTCTCCTGCAGGGCCCCACTGGAGAACCTCTCCAGAATTCCAGTCCAGAACTGAGGCATGCAGTCGGAGCCAAGGCAGGCCCAGCAACACAGGGTTAACAGCTTTAGGTAGGACATAGAACGACAGAATTTCGGAGTGAAGGGCTCCCACTTGGAGCCTCAGCGGCTTGGTCACAGCTATAACTGGGTCTGGCAGAGGTAGTCCATTCACTGAGGCAACTGTCAAAGGGGTCTCCAGAGGGGTGGTGGGTAATTGCAGAAGATCCACCAGGTCTCTGCGGATGAAATTAGCAGCGGATCCAGAGTCCAGATACACAGAGACCTGATGCGTTTTCTTGCCGGACACTATGATCACAGGTATGGACAATTTAGACGGAAGGTCGTCACTCCTAGCAACCCTAGGTTTAGGGATCTTTGGGGGCACAGGCGCACAAGATGGCCATCGAGACCGCAATAAAGACAGAGTCCAGATGTGCGTCTGCGTTGCTTCTGCTGGATTTACACTGGTCCATTATTACCGACTCCTTAGGAGGATCGACATCTGAGGACAGCAGGGATTGCTGCAAAGTAGGAAGGGCTCCCTCCCGTTGAACCTCTTGGAGGTGTTCACGGATCCGTATATTAATCTGGGCAAACAGAAGGATGAGGTCATCCAGGGTAGATGGCAGATCCCGGGCGGCAAGTTCGTCTTTAATTCTGGAGGATAGTCCATGCCAGAATGCAGCCACCAGAGCCTCATTGTTCCAACAAAAGTTCTCCCGCCAGGGTGCGGAAGTGGATGGCGTACTCACTCACGGATGTGTCTCCTTGGCGCAGGTTAATCAAAGAGGCCGCTGCAGATGAGACCCGTCCAGGCTCCTCAAACACCATGCGAAAAGTCCGGAGGAAGGCAGGGAAGTCACGGGTCTCTGGTCCTTGTCTCTCCCATACAGGGTTCGCCCATGCAAGAGCCTTGCCAGTGAGGAGAGAGATGATAAAAACGACCCTGGCACCATCAGACGAAAATGTCCTAGCATACAGGAAGAAGTGGATCTGGCATTGATTAAGAAAACAATAACAGGTACTTGCTTCTCCATCACAGCGGTCAGGAAGTGGCAAAGAAACACGTGGGTCAATACTGCCAAGAGGTGTAGTCTGGTCTGAGGATCAACATTGCCAGGAGGTGTAGTAGGAGGAACGACAGCTTGTGCCTCCTGCCGACGTGCAAGAATGTTCAACGCCTGGAGGAGTTGGTCCTGTCGAGACCGGAGGTCCAGCATATCTGCTCGCATCTCCTGTGACATCGTCATAGTCTTGAAACGACCAGCGGGGTCCATGGCCTGAGCGTACTGTCACAAAGGGTCTGTGGACCCACTGGGCCGTACCGCCTTGGCGGTAAGGCAGCTGGCCAATAGGGAGCAGGTGAGAGTCTATAGTTCTATAGGTACCTGTGGCAGCTCAGACAGCAGCAGGGCAGGCTCAGCTGGGACTAGGTAGCAGGTGGACGTCAGGAGAGGTGAAGCAGGTCAGACGTGGATGCAGCATGGCACGACTTTGGCACAGCTCAGTGGTAGACCAGGAATGTATGGAATGCTAGGAACAGGAGCAGGAACTGGAACAGGTAACACACTAGGAGGCCATCACATAGACAAACTAGGGAACACAACAACGCTCAGGCAACGAACTAAGCGGCTGGACCCCTCTTATAGTCCAGGGTACTCACGGGTCAAAGTTCATCCACAATGTCCGGTGCGCACGCTGCCCCTTTAAGAGCGGGCACGAGCGTGCGCGCGCACCCTACGGGATCCGGCTGAGGCGGGTGGACGTGAGCGCTGGCATCTCCTGGGGAGGAGGCTGGGGCCAGCGCTTGCCGACTCGTGGCTGCGGCTGTCAGGGGAAGGTTGGAGCTGGCGGCCTGCAGCCACGAACATTACACCCACGCTGCCCAAAGTTGTCATGGACTTTGTCTCCTCCTGTACGGTATGCGCAGCAAATAAAGTTGCCCACTCCAGACCAGCTGGTCTGCTCCAACCACTGCCTGTGCTAGATGCCCCCTGGCAACATATTGCAATGGACTTCGTCACAGATCTGCCTCTCTCTGCTGGATGCAGTGTGATCTGGGTGGTGGTGGATCGATTTTCCAAAATGGCTAATTTTGTTCCCCTGACTGGCCTGCCTTCTGCTGCTCGACTGGCCGATCTCTTCGTCCAACACATCTTTCGTCTGCACGGCTTGGCCCTGCATATTGTCTCAGATCGAGGCGCCAGTTCACCTTGAAGTTCTGGAGAGCACTCTGCGGTCTCCTCGGCGTAAAGTTGGATTTTTCCTCGGCCTACCATCCCCAGTCCAATGGCCAAGTCGAGAAGGTTAACCAGAATATGGAGAACTATCTGCACTTTGTCTGCAGGCGGCATGATGACTGGTTACAGCTGCTCCCGTGGGCTGAGTTCTCCTATAATAACCATACCACCTCCAGTGCGTTCTTCATCGTCTATGGCAAACATCCTCGAATACCTCTTCCTGTCTCTACTATGTCCCAGGTGCCTGCAGCCGACTCTACCTTCAGGGATTTTCTGCAGATATAGCAACAGACCCTATCTTCTATTCTGCTGTCGGTGGACCGCATGAAGAGAAAGGTAGACACTAGAAGACAAGAGCCTCCCCAGTTTCTTCCAGATACGAAGGTCTGGCTGTCTTCCAGGAATATCCGGCTAAGGGTGCCGTCTTGCAAATTTGCTCCCAGGTTCCTCGGTCCCTTCAAGATTCTGCTACAAATTAACCCTGTGTCTTACAAACTTCGGTTGCCTCCTACCCTCAAGATCCCTAACTCCTTCCATGTCTCCCTGCTGAAGCTGGTGGTTCTGAACTGCTACTCCAGGACTCCTAGTTCCGCAGTGGCTCCTGGCAGCTCGTCAGGGACTTTCGAAGTAAGGGAGATCCTGGCCACCAAGAAAGTGGGAGGAAGGACGTTTTATCTGGTGGATTGGAGGGGATTTGGTCCAGAAGACAGGTCTTGGGAGCCAGAGGAGAACATCGATGCTCCTATCCTCGTGCAGAAGTTTCTCTGTGGCTCTGGCCCCAAGAAGAGGGGGCGTAAGAGGGGGGGATACTGTAACGTCTATGGCCACACTGCCATCGTTCTGACTTACCCTCTGATGGCCGCGGCCATGGACATGTGAGTTCTCGGCGGCATCTCCCTCCTGGGAGACGCCGGCACTCACTTCCTGCTTCAGAGACTGTTTCCTGCAGTGCGCACGCTCCCACTCGTGCACGGCCTTAAAGGGCCAGTGCGTGTACTATTTCAGGTAATCAGCAATCAGTCCAGAATGCTGCTGGACTATAAAAAGGGTTTTGCCCTCTTGATCATTGCCTGAGCGTTGTTGTATACCTAAAGTTTGTCTTGCAAATGGTCTCCCAGTGTTTTCCAGTTCCCAGTGTTACCCGTTCCTGCTGCCTGTACCCTGTATCCTATGCTACCGTGCCTCTGTGCCATCTAGAGTTGAAGTCGAGCTGTGTCTTCCGATGCATCTGCTGTGTTACACCCACCGGGTGTCTGTCTGCTGCCGGAGCCTTATCTTAAGCCGGAATCACCGTTACTGTCTACATTGCCACAGGTACCCTTTCTGGACTGTAGACATTGTATTGTACCTGGTTGGCCAGCTGCCTATCCGCTACGCGGTACAGCCCAGTGGGTCCACACCCCGCATCGTCACAACCACATTCTGTAGAACTTTTTTTTCCAGAGTAATTAGAATATGTGTCACGGAGCGGGTTAGTGGACCCACTAGGCCGTACCGCCGCAGCGGGGAGGCAGCTGGCCAAACAACAGGACACCCCAGAAATACAATGTCCCGCACAAGGGTACCTGAATAGTCCAGATGGTGGCCGCAGCTCTGGCACAGATGAGATGGGTGCAGCAGATGCCGCCAAACGTGGCGGATGACACAGGAGCCGCAAGTTGCGCCAGACGTGGCGGACTCCTCCGGGCGTGGCAGAAGACACAGGACGTGGCAGATTCCTCCGGACGTGGCAGATGACACAGGACGTGGCGGATTCCTCCGGACGTGGCAGATGACACAGGACGTAGCGGATTCCTCCGGACGTGGCAGATGACACAGGACGTGGCGGATTCCTCCGGACGTGGCAGATGACTCGATACTAAGGCACAGCACGGGAAACAGGAACGTGTAACAAGGCACAGGTAACAATTGGAACGGGAAACACTAAGGGACCATTTGCAAGACAGACTGGGAAAACTAACAACGCTCAGGCAAGGATTAGAAGGCCAGGGTCCTTCTTATAGACCAGGAAATCGTGGCAGCCCTTTTTGAAAATAAGCACCACATTTGCCCTGCGCCAGTCCCTTGGCACTATACCAGTCACTAGGGAATCTCTAAATACTATTGTAAAGGATCTGCCAGGCACAGCTTCTGTGTCAACGCCCATAGGTAATCAGTCTGCACCTGCTTCTATGTCTGTGAGACTGACTATCTTCCACCACTCAGGGTGGCAGGCTTAGGAGTGGGAGAGCCTATCACAGCCTGGCCAGACGGAGCTAGCTCCCGCCCTCTGTCTATTTATACCTGCCTTTCCTGTTCCTCCTTGCTTGTGATTCTTCTCGTTTGGTTTCCTGGCCCTGCTGCAGCTTCTTGAACTATTTGTCCCTGCTTCATACTGACCCTGGCTTACTGACTACTCTCCTGCTCTGCGTTTGGTACCTCGCACACTCCTGGTTTGACTCGGCTTGTTCACTACTCTCCTGCTCTGCGTTTGGTACCTCGTACACTCCTGGTTTGACTCAGCTCGTTCACCACTCTTGTTGCTCACGGTGTTGCCGTGGGCAACTGCCCCATTTCCCTTAGCTTCTTTGTACCCTTGTCTGTTTGTCTGTCGTGCACTTATTGAGCATAGGGACCGTCGCCCAGTTGTACCCCGTCGCCTAGGGCGGGTCGTTGCAAGTAGGCAGGGACTGCGTGGCGGGTAGATTAGGGCTCACTTGTCTGTTTCCCTACCCCCATCATTACAACTATGAAGAGGGGGAGAGAAATAACTGAACTAAGCTCTTTAAGAATTCTAGGGTGTAACCCATCTGGTCCTGGCTTCTTGTGCATATTTATTTTATTTATCTTAGCTTGGACCATATCTACATTCATCCAATTCAGTATATCAACTGATATATTAACAGAACTGGCACCGGCTATATCAGCCGCTCTTTCTTCAGCTTTCAAGATCAGTCTTCTACCGAACTGACAAGGGGGCGCGCTCTCCTCTCCACAGCTCTTACACTGTCCTTAGCAGAGACACGCCCCCTTGCCAGTTCGGCAGACAATGTACAAGACTGATCTCTCACAAGAGCTGAAGAGATGAGAGCACGCATGCGCGCTCTCCTCTCCACAGCTCTTACACTGTCCTTAGCAGTGACATGCCGCCTTGCCAGTTCGGCAGAAGACTGATCTTGAAAGCGAAAGAGTGAGAGCGTGTGCGTGCGCTCGGGCACACTCTCTCCTCTATCCTCGCTCTTGCTGTAACACCGTCCATATCTGATTGGACAGTGTCACAGCCGTAGTAACACGCCCCCTTGCCAGTACACGCCTCGTTGACAGTTCAGGGGGTTATTTAAATATTGGGCACCAAATATAACAGCACCGATATCTAAATAACGAAAGGAGGTAGAAAAAAAATGTAAAGTGCCCCAGGGTTTGTGCAGCCCTCCCCATTACATGCTGCACTCAGTTGCACATGCATGGGGTGAAAGGTTCTCTTTAACCCCTTCCCGACATATGACATACAGTTACGTCATTGTCGGGTAGGGGAAGTATGGAGCGGGGTCACGGAGTGAACCCGCTCCATACAATGCGGGTGTCGGCTGTTTGTTACTGCCGACACTTCAGAGTAACGAGCGGCATCGCGCTCAAGCGCGATCCCACTCGTTTAACTTGTTAAATGCTGCGGTCAATAGCGACCGCAGCATTTAAATCGTTAGAAAGAGGGGGGCGACCTCCTCTAACAGCTCATCGCGCCACCCAACGCAGTCGCGGGAGGGCGATGGTTGCTATGGCTGCTTGAGGGCATAATGAAGGCCCCCAGGTCCGCCATCTTTGTGCACTTATTAAGCACTGCCTCCGGCAGGGCTTAATAGATGCCTGTCAGAATCACGATATACTGCAATACATTAGTATTGCAGTATATCGTGCAAGCGATCTAACGATCGCTGGTTGAAGTCCCCTAGGGGGACTAATAAAAAAAGTAAAAATAAAAAGTGATTAAAGTGATTAAACCGTCGCATGTACACCAAAATGGTATTATTAAAAACTACAGCTTCTCCCGCAAAAAATAAGCCCTCATACCACTTAATCAACGGAAAAATAAAAAAGTTATGGCTCTCAGAATTTGTCAACACAAAATACATTTTCTTTTTTACACTTAGGTTTTTACTTGTAAAAGTAGTAAAATATAGAAAAAACTATATATATTTGGTATCGCCGTAATCGTATTGACCCACAGAATAAAGTTAACATGTTGTTTTAATTGCACAGTGAATTCTGTAAAAATGGCGTGCAAAGAACCATGGAGGAATCGCTGTTTTTTTCATTTTCTGCCCCACAAATAATTTTTTTTCCCGTTTCCTAGTACATTATATGGCAAAATAAATGGTGCTACGAAAAACTACAACTCGTCCCGCAAAAATCAAGCCCTCATAGTACTATATCGACGAAAAAATAAAGACGTTATTGTTTTTGGAACGTGGGGACGAAAAAACGAAAATTAAAATCTGAAAGTTGTTTACGACGGGAAGGGGTTAATAGTAGCCTGTCAAAATCACAATATATTGAAATACATTAGTATTGTGGTATATGATGAAAGCGATCCAACAATTGCTAGTTCAAATTCCCTAGTGGGACTTATAAAATAAAAGACTGCTAAATAAAGTTTTTTTTAATGTACAAAAAAAATAATTAACCCATTGGAGACGCAGCCATTTTTCGGATTTTTATTTTTTCCTCCCTGTCTTCCAAAAGCCATGACTTTTATATTTTTCCGTTGACATAGCTGTATGAGGGCTTGTTTTTTGTGGGACGAGTTGTAGTTTTTCCACTGCATTATTTAATGTGCCATATAATGTACTGGGAAACTGAAAAAAAATTATTTGTGGGGTGGAATGGGAAAAAAAACTGCGAATCCACCTTTGTTTTTTAAGTTCCATATTTACGACGTAGATCGTGTGGTAAAAACCTCATGTCAACTATATTCTACGGGTTGATACGATTACGGAGATATCAAATTTATATAGTTTATTTTATGTTTTACCACTTTTATAAAGAAAAACTTTTTGTTAAAAAACAAAATAGTTTTGTGTCGCCACATTCTGAGCACCATAACTTTTTATTTGTCAGTGGATTTAGTGGATTTAGTGGTGTGATGGCTTATTTCTTGCGGGACGAGCTGTAGTTTTTATTGGTACCATTTTTGGGTACATGCGACTTTTTTATCACTTTTTATTCCACTTTTTTGGGGTGCTAAGGTGACCAAAAACCCGCAATTTGGGTGTTTTTATTTTTTTAACATTATATTGTAATAGTTCAGACTTTTACGGACGCGGCGATACCAGTTATGTAAACGTTTTCTTTTCAACATTACTTTTTGGGAAAATATAATATTTCCCAAAAAGTTTTTGTTTTAACTTTTAATATTTTTTTTGTACATTAAAAACCCTTTATTTAATTGTATTTTACTTTTTCTTATTAGTCCCCCTAGGCGACTTGAACCAGCGATCGTGGGATCGCTTGCATTGTATACTGCAATACTACTGTATTGCAGTATTTCGCTATAGTGACAGTCTCCTATAAAAGCCTGCCGGAGAATAGGAGTACAAAAATGGCCGACCTGGAGGCCTTCATTAGGCCCCCAGGCTGCCATAACAACCATCTCCCCCAACCAAACGTGTCGCAGGGGGTCTGATAGCACGTAGGGGGGGCCGTCCCTTTATTCGAACGACTTAAACGTTGCACTGGGGTGTCAGCTGTAACATACAGCTGAGACCCGCTTGGTATGGAGTTCGTTCAACCCGTGAGCGCACACTCCATACTACCCCTTGGCGGCTGTCACATACATGTACGTCACATTTCGCCAAGGGGTTAAGAGTTAAAAAGAAACAAAACCTTTTCCCATTTTTTATTAAGATATTGTTAAAACAATAAAAATTAACTTAATTGGAATTGCCGCGTCCATAAAAGTCTAAACTATTACCATATAACGTTATTTAACCCGCATGGTGAACACTGTAATAAAATGTATAAATAATAATTATCAACCCGTAGAATAAAGTTAACATGTAGTGTTTACTGCATGATGGACGCCGTAAAATCGAAACCCAAACAACAAAGACAGAATCAGTGTTTTTTTCCCATTTCAGTTTCCCAGTACATTATATGGTGCCATGAAAAACTACAACTCGTCCCGCAACTCGTTGTCGATAGAAAAATAAAAAAGTTATGTCTTTTGAAGGCAAAGAGAAAAAAAACTAAAATGTAAAACCGAAAATTTGCTGCAGAGGAAGGGGTTAAAGGGTTTGTACCACAATCCACAATTATCACCTATCGACTGATCGTGAGAATTGGCATCCCGAATCCGCTGTTACTTCTCACTGCTCGACTGCAGCGAGGAGAAGCTTAAAAGGATCCGCGGTCAAGCTGCCGCTCCATTCAAGTTCTATGGGAATGACAGGGCATGCGCGACTGCGGCTCCGTTCAAGCATACCGCGTGCGGGTGCAGTGAGAAGGATCTGGGGGTTCGGGACCCCCGTTCTCGCGATCCTGTGGATAGCCGATAATTGTCGATTCTGGGAATACTCCTCTAATGTTTGCAGTTTTTGCAGGTAAACCGCAGTTTGATACCTCCTGTCAAATATTTTTAAAGTCCTAGCTCCGAAACAATTACCCAAACTTATTTTTACCACAATTTTTATCTTTATTTACCAGAAACTAAAATCCCAACCCCCAAATACTATGAAGCAGATGTATCAAAATTAGGTGCTGCTTTTATTTTCTAAACTGTCTCTGATAAATGAGAGGTGCGATGTGATTAATTGGCAGCTTCCAAATTTTTCCATTTTCTCTATATATGTATAAAAATCATAAAATTATAAAGCCCGTATATGTCACACAACTAAAAACCGCAAAAACTAGTTTACAAAATATATTACAACACGGACAGATATTACGTGTGGTATTAAGGGGTTAAAATACAATTTTACGCCTTCAAAATAAGAGCGGTGATTGGTCGCTATGGGCAACACTGCTGTTTTTACCGCGCCAGGGTTAGACCCGGCTGTCGCAGATAAATGATGTCATGGAAGAGACATGACCGATGTGTCTCTTTCAGGTGTAGCAATATGGCAGACGAAAACCCAGTGTAGCAAAATGCCTCCTGAGGCCATTTGGTGTAGCAACAGGGCGGCCGCGCTGGGAAGATATTCCGGGTGCGGTCTGCTGTGGGGGCGGGGTTTTCGCAGTAGCATTGTCAGTCCCGCCTAGTTTCCGTGTCAGATTGAAGAGCGGGGGAGCGCGTCACCCCCCGGAGCTGCCGCTGCTGTCCCGTGTATCTCGGCGGCGGAGCTGCTGGAAGATGTCTGCTATCTCGGCCTGGTTCTGGAATGAACGATTCTGGCTCCCACAGAACGTCACCTGGGCGGACCTGGCAGACACGGAGAGCGGGGAGCAGTACCCACGGGCTGGACATCTACTCTTCGCCTTCCCCACAGCGCTGGGGATCTTTGCATTCAGACTGCTGTTCGAGAGGTGAGATACAGAGATGCCCCGGAACATCTCCTGCCCATCCCGGCCTGTACCCGGCAGTCACTGGACTACCGCTGGCCACTGATGTGCCCATACAACCAGTACAGAACATCTGTGCGTCTAACCTGTCACAAAATTGTCCCGGACTACTGGTCCCTATCCATATGAACGTGATTGTGAGCTGACCGTCCCCACACATAAGTATGGAAAGATCCACTCAGTGACAACGTTAGCAGTGTGGTGCCCCGTCTGACATCAGTTGTGGGGCACAGGTGATGCTGGGAATTCATCTTAGGGTACCCTGTGCAAGCTTATGAAGGCTGCGTTCACACATCGCAGACTTTCAATGCTGTTTTTACATTTTGCAATGCAAAGCGTGAGATCTGTGTCAAATCTGCAACAAAATCCATGACCTGTGAACTCCTCCTTGTATGTGGTGGGGGATGTTCGATGCTCGATTCGCCCACAATCGGGTAATCTTATCGTTGGCCACGGATATCCTATATGGGGCATTGATAATATGATGGTGGCAGATGGCATATTAAGGCATCTATTACCTCCTCCTAAAGTTGCCCATACACGCCGCTTCTTTGTTCACCCACCACATGTCTGGCAGCGGCTCACCCCCCCCTCTCCCTATTATAATAAACTGCTCAGCCGACCGCTGTCTCGTGTATGTGCAGATATATAGATTGCCTAAGGCCGGGTTCAGACTATGCAGTTTGGAGCGGTGTTTTTGTTGAAGCCAGGATAGAATCTATAGAGTATGAATGAAAGCTGTGTACTTTTTGTCGTCTTCGGCTCTATCGCTAGATAAAAGTTCTGTGCGGTCCTGATGTCCTATAAAGAGGTCGGTCTGTGTGGATTGTATCCGGGATGACTCTGCGTGTGTTGTGATCGTACATCAGGAGTGACAATGAGAGTATAAAGAGAAGCCGATGTCCAGTGAACATCCTCCTCATTCACATGACTGTATTATGGCCTCATGTTGTACAGATCCGTGATATGACGCATGTACCGTCCCTCAGTGTGAATCAGATCCTATATAAACAACAAGACTGACCATCGCCGTATTCCGGAGGCAGCCGCCCCCAGTAGCGCTGCGTTTAGAGAAGATTACAATGCCATCCAGAGGCACCATAATGCCTGGCCACTTCTATTCCCAGGGGTCATCTGACACAACTCCCTCATGGCTCGGAGCAGAGAGCCGCTGACAAGTAATGGCGCTGCCTCCGGTGGACCTGGTCTGTACGTCTATCACCTCGTCGCCCATTTATTTGAATTGGCATAAGCAGCGACTATTTTTCATTTTCTTTTGGTTGTGATTTTGAGAAATCTTATTCCAAAATTGACCCATAGGACAACTTAGAATCACAATTTCCATGAGATTTTGCAGTATTGATGTCACTTGTGGGTGTTCAAACTGCCAACTACGCCAGTGCCCTGCAGTCCATTGCGCAAGTGTCTTTACCATAGTAACCAGGGCAGTCCTAGTCCTCCGCTATGCATGGGCAGGTGTTGCTGTGCCCTAACAACCTTCTCCCGTGTCAAGACTGTGCTGGGGCAATTTACGGCTAGAGAGAAATCACAGTGAAATGGCTCCAGCTCAGTATTGGTGTAGCCCTGGCCTGATGCTCCTTCACGTCTCTACAGTAACTTCCTCCAATCATAACCACTGACTGGTGGAGGCTGCCACATGCATGTCCACACATCGATGAGGGACCTTCTAAATTGGTGGCCGTTTCTAAACTGGTAAAAAAAATATATATTTTCAAATTACATCTGAGAAATTCCACTGTATCTGCCATTGGTATGCACTTCCTTTTGTTACATAATACAGGACGAAGGTTAGTCAATGTGGCAGAAGCAGCGCTCTTCTCTGACTGCAGGGATCTGAAAATGAATGCAAAATAGATTCTGCCCTCTGAATGTCTTGAACACTTGCGTTTCTACGTAAATTGAAGATAAACCGCAATTATAGAAGGTGCAGAAGAACCTGCACGCAGACCCCGCAGAAGAGACTAAATGTGTGTGGTGTCTGTGTTGCGGCTGAAGCATGTGACTTCCATGAAGAAGAAAACCGCGTAGCTCGCTGAGCTACGCTGTTTCCGTAAGTCCCATGGTAGTTAAGGAAATAGCATAGCTTGCGTGCTACGCTGTTTCTGTAACTGCCATTCATTACTATGGGAGTTCCGGAAACAGCGTAGCTCGTCGAGCTACGCGGTTTTCTTCATGTTTGAAAATAACATGCTTCAGTCAAAACACAGCGGTTAAACAGGGTTTAGGGGGCCCTGTTCTAGAGATCAGTACTGGACCCACATCTATCTGACATTTATGACATATCCTGTGGATGTCATAAATGTCCCTGATGGAAAAACCCCTTTAATATAGTGAGTGCAGGTAGGTGTATAATGGATGAGTGTAATATAGTGAGTGCAGGTAGGTGTATAATGGATGAGTGTAATATAGTGAGTGCAGGTAGGTAGGTGTATAATGGATGAGTGTAATATAGTGAGTGCAGGTAGGCAGGTGTATAATGGATGAGTGTAATATAGTGTGGGTAGGTAGGTGTGTAATATAGTGAGTGCAGGTAGGTGTATAATTGATGTAATATAGTGAGTGCAGGTAGGTGTGTAATATAGTGAGTGCAGGTAGGTGTATAATGGATGAGTAATATAGTGAGTGCAGGTAGGTAGGTGTATAATGGATGAGTGTAATTTAGTGAGTGCAGGTAGGTGTATAATTGATGTAATATAGTGAGTGCAGGTAGGCATATAATGGATGAGTGTAATATAGTGAGTGCAGGTAGGTGTATAATGGATGAGTGTAATATAGTGTTTGTATGTTCTCCCCGTGTTTGCATGGGTTTCCTCCGGGTACTCCGGTTTCCTCCCACACCCCAAAAACATACCCATAGGGAATTTAGATTGTCCCCATTGGGGCTCACAGTAAAAAAGTGGACCTCTGTACAGCGCTGCGTAATATGTTGGCACTATATAAGTAACTGAAATAAATAAATATAGTGAGTGCAGGTAGGTAGGTGTGTAATATAGTGAGTGCAGGTAAGTAGGTGTATAATGGATGAGTGTAATATAGTGAGTGCAGGTAAGTGGGTGCATAATGGATGAGTGTAATATAGTGAGTGCAGGTAAGTAGGTGCATAATGCATGAGTGCAGGTAAGTAGGTGTATAATGGATGAGTGTAGTATAGTGAGTGCAGGTAAGTAGGTGTATAATGGATGAGTGTAGTATAGTGAGTGCAGGTAAGTAGGTGTATAATGGATGAGTGCAGGTAAGTAGGTGTATAATGGATGAGTGTAGTATAGTGAGTGCAGGTAGGTAGGTGTATAATGGATTAGTGTAGTATAGTGAGTGCAGGTAGGTAGGTGTATAATGGATGAGTGTAGTATAGTGAGTGCAGGTAGGTGTATAATGGATGAGTGTAGTATAGTGAGTGCAGGTAGGTGTATAATGGATGAGTGTAGTATAGTGAGTGCAGGTAGGTGTATAATGGATGAGTGTAGTATAGTGAGTGCAGGTGGGTGTATAATGGATGAGTGTAGTATAGTGAGTGCAGGTAGGTAGGTGTATAATGGATGAGTGTAGTATAGTGAGTGCAGGTAGGTGTATAATGGATGTGTAGTATAGTGAGTGCAGGTAGGTGTATAATGGATGAGTGTAGTATAGTGAGTGCAGGTAGGTGTATAATGGATGAGTGTAGTATAGTGAGTGCAGGTAGGTGTATAATGGATGAGTGTAATATAGTGAGTGCAGGTAGGCAGGTGTATAATGGATGAGTGTAGTATAGTGAGTGCAGGTAGGTGTATAATGGATGAGTGTAGTATAGTGAGTGCAGGTAGGTGTATAATGGATGAGTGTAGTATAGTGAGTGCAGGTAGGTGTATAATGGATGAGTGTAGTATAGTGAGTGCAGGTAGGTGTATAATGGATGAGTGTAGTATAGTGAGTGCAGGTAGGTGTATAATGGATGAGTGTAGTATAGTGAGTGCAGGTAGGTGTATAATGGATGAGTGTAGTATAGTGAGTGCAGGTAGGTGTATAATGGATGAGTGTAGTATAGTGAGTGCAGGTAGGTGTATAATGGATGAGTGTAGTATAGTGAGTGCAGGTAGGTGTATAATGGATGAGTGTAGTATAGTGAGTGCAGGTAGGTGTATAATGGATGAGTGTAGTATAGTGAGTGCAGGTAGGTGTATAATGGATGAGTGTAGTATAGTGAGTGCAGGTAGGTGTATAATGGATGAGTGTAGTATAGTGAGTGCAGGTAGGTGTATAATGGATGAGTGTAGTATAGTGAGTGCAGGTAGGTGTATAATGGATGAGTGTAGTATAGTGAGTGCAGGTAGGTGTATAATGGATGAGTGTAGTATAGTGAGTGCAGGTAGGTGTATAATGGATGAGTGTAGTATAGTGAGTGCAGGTAGGTGTATAATGGATGAGTGTAGTATAGTGAGTGCAGGTAGGTGTATAATGGATGAGTGTAATATAGTGAGTGCAGGTAGGTGTATAATGGATGAGTGTAGTATAGTGAGTGCAGGTAGGTGTATAATGGATGAGTGTAGTATAGTGAGTGCAGGTAAGTAGGTGTATAATGGATGAGTGTAGTATAGTGAGTGCAGGTAAGTAGGTGTATAATGGATGAGTGTAGTATAGTGAGTGCAGGTAAGTAGGTGTATAATGGATGAGTGTAGTATAGTGAGTGCAGGTAGGTAGGTGTATAATGGATGAGTGTAATATAGTGAGTGCAGGTAGGTAGGTGTGTAATGGATGAGTGTAATATAGTGAGTGCAGGTAGGTAGGTGTGTAATGGATGAGTGTAATATAGTGAGTGCAGGTAGGTAGGTGTGTAATGGATGAGTGTAGTATAGTGAGTGCAGGTAGGCAGGTGTATAATGGATGAGTGTAGTATAGTGAGTGCAGGTAGGTAGGTGTATAATGGATGAGTGTAATATAGTGAGTGCAGGTAGGTAGGTGTATAATGGATGAGTGTAGTATAGTGAGTGCAGGTAGGCAGGTGTATAATGGATGAGTGTAGTATAGTGAGTGCAGGTAGGTGTATAATGGATGAGTGTAGTATAGTGAGTGCAGGTAGGTGTATAATGGATGAGTGTAATATAGTGAGTGCAGGTAGGTGTATAATGGATGAGTGTAGTATAGTGAGTGCAGGTAAGTAGGTGTATAATGGATGAGTGTAGTATAGTGAGTGCAGGTAGGTGTATAATGGATGAGTGTAGTATAGTGAGTGCAGGTAGGCAGGTGTATAATGGATGAGTGTAGTATAGTGAGTGCAGGTAGGTGTATAATGGATGAGTGTAGTATAGTGAGTGCAGGTAAGTAGGTGTATAATGGATGAGTGTAGTATAGTGAGTGCAGGTAAGTAGGTGTATAATGGATGAGTAGTATAGTGAGTGCAGGTAAGTAGGTGTATAATGGATGAGTAGTATAGTGAGTGCAGGTAAGTAGGTGTATAATGGATGAGTGTAGTATAGTGAGTGCAGGTAGGTGTATAATGGATGAGTGTAGTATAGTGAGTGCAGGTAAGTAGGTGTATAATGGATGAGTGTAGTATAGTGAGTGCAGGTAAGTAGGTGTATAATGGATGAGTGTAGTATAGTGAGTGCAGGTAGGTGTATAATGGATGAGTGTAATATAGTGAGTGCAGGTAAGTAGGTGTATAATGGATGAGTGTAGTATAGTGAGTGCAGGTAGGTGTATAATGGATGAGTGTAATATAGTGAGTGCAGGTAAGTAGGTGTATAATGGATGAGTGTAGTATAGTGAGTGCAGGTAAGTAGGTGTATAATGGATGAGTGTAGTATAGTGAGTGCAGGTAGGTGTATAATGGATGAGTGTAGTATAGTGAGTGCAGGTAGGTGTATAATGGATGAGTGTAGTATAGTGAGTGCAGGTAAGTAGGTGTATAATGGATGAGTGTAGTATAGTGAGTGCAGGTAGGTGTATAATGGATGAGTGTAGTATAGTGAGTGCAGGTAAGTAGGTGTATAATGGATGAGTGTAGTATAGTGAGTGCAGGTAGGTGTATAATGGATGAGTGTAGTATAGTGAGTGCAGGTAAGTAGGTGTATAATGGATGAGTGTAGTATAGTGAGTGCAGGTAGGTGTATAATGGATGAGTGTAGTATAGTGAGTGCAGGTAAGTAGGTGTATAATGGATGAGTGTAGTATAGTGAGTGCAGGTAAGTAGGTGTATAATGGATGAGTGTAGTATAGTGAGTGCAGGTAGGTGTATAATGGATGAGTGTAATATAGTGAGTGTAGGTAGGCAGGTGTATAATGGATGAGTGTAATATAGTGAGTGCAGGTAGGCAGGTGTATAATGGATGAGTGTAGTATAGTGAGTGCAGGTAGGTGTATAATTGATGTAATATAGTCAGTGCGGGTCGGTATGTCCCTTTTCTGCAGGAAAGTAATACCCTGCAGAATTTATGCAGCATGTGATCAGGATTTTTCTAACTCTTTCACACTTGTGTTAAACTGATTTCCTTAAGTTTTATATAATTTTTTTTTCTTTTATTTGTGGACTATTCAATGGTGCAGATGAGGGGACCATTTCAAATGCGGAGCTCTCCAAGGGAAAACCGCTCCTGATTTTCCCCGTGTTTTTTTTAGCAACTCGCGTTTTTTACGTCCGTTTTTGGAGCTGTTTTTCTAGTCCATGAAAAACTGCTCCAAATACGTCTCAAGAAGTGACATGCACTTCTTTTTCGCAGCTTTTTTTTTTTTTTTTTTTTTTCGCGGCTGTTCAGAACACGCAGTTTTTTCCCCATTGAAAACAATGGGCAGATGTTTGGCGGCCTTCTGATTCCGATTTTTATTTTTTATTTTTTTTGCCCGTTTATTGCCTGAAAAACGGCCGAAAATAAGCCATGTGAACATACCCTTAGGGCAAAGCACGCATCCATGTGTTTCCATAGCCCTCTATTCTTACAGTCCACGTGTGTTCCATCAAATGCCATGTGATGTCTAAGGGAACCTACAAAATGTGATCTGATTCTGCCTAAATCCTGACAGAATCCACAAGAATTCTGCCTTCAAAGAATGTAAATGGAGTTTATTCACGTTCTGCGTGTAATAACGACCACGGCGTGAATTTTAAAATCGAGTTCTCCCTATTGGTGCGGATTCTGTGCTGATACCTGCGGAATAGCTCCAATGAACTTCCTCATGCCAATCAGCGGTAGAAAGCCTAGATTCAGCTCTTCAAAAGCCTAGTGCAAACCCTGACCGTGTGAACATAGCCTAATAATAGACAGGAAAATATGATTGAAAATGGCTGTTAAATAGACACAAGTCACACGTCGCTGATTTTTTATTTATTTTTTAAAAACAGATTTTCAATGCAGATTTTATGCTTTGCAATGTGAAAGTGTAAGATCCATGTCAAATCTGCAACAAAATCGTATGCCTTGCCCTATTTAGCTCTGTATTTTACCCTTTGTTTTACAACACTAGTGGGCATTCGATGCGGCAATGCTTACAGATTTTTACTTCTATTGCAGTGTGGCTCTGTTTAGGCGATTGAACAGTCAGATTTGCGCTAAAGTTGCATGACCCGGCTGCTGCGGAATTCCCATGTCATACAATGATTGCCTGCACAGCTAATCACCTCTGTTATTGCATGTCCCTGTTATGGCCATTGGCTGCTGTGATCATAATGTTTGTGTTGGGTGCAAAGGTCGGCTTTTGAAACCTAATAAAATATTTTTTTCATTCAGCTATTTCAGATTTATTTTAGCAATTCAGACCCGACTTCTAAGGCCTTGTTCACGAAGTATTTTTGTAAGCCAGGAACGGACCTTTAAAGGGGTTTTACCACAAAAACATGTATCCCCTATCCACAGGATAGGGAAAACATGTGCGATCGCTGTGACCCCCCCCCCCCCCCCCCAGTGATGAGGAGCACGGTGCACCGAAAGTCCCCCGACGTTCTCTATGAGAACAGAGAGCTAGTGCGCATGCTCGCCCAGCGCCCCAATTTTTTTTTTATGGGACTTCCCCCGATTGCTGTCTCCAGCGGTTCCATAGAAACCAATGGAGCGCTGGTTGAGCATACGCACTAACGCTCCATTGAGCACTTCGGCGGACTTTGGTCTCCGCAGTCGGACCGCCAGCGATCACACATGTATACCCTATATGTGTTTTGGGAAAACCCCTTTAAATAGAAGAAATATATGAAGGTAGGCCGTAAAGTGTCTCCTCTCCTGGATCAAATTCTGGTTTTGGTTTTACAAATGCATTCAAAATCTGCAGCAAATCTGTACTGTGTGAACGGTGTAATGATGTGACTTAAACATCAGTTGTTTTTTTTTTAGAAAGGAATATATGGTTTGGTATCTGAAGTATGTTGATGATGAAAGTATAATAGAGTTACATGCAAGGGACGCATGATCACACACTACAAATTAGCTGCAGATATTTTTAGTCTGAACACCAGAAATAAAACCGCATAAACAAGCTGTGGAAATCCATTTCTCCCGTTGCCGTGCAATAGATGAAATCAATAGTAAAATCTGCATAGGAATCACCCCAAAAATCTGCATGCGAGGCTGAGCTCAGAGTTTTTTGCAGGAGGAAAATTCAAACAGAATTTTGAGGCAGATTTTGATCTGCCTGCACGTGGTTTGCCGCAATTTTCGCTGCGTTTTTCGCTTGCGCCCATTGAGCGCAACGGGCAAAAACGCAGCAATGGGAGGTCAGAGGCGTAAACGCCCGAAGATGGGGCATGACGCTGCTTTTAACCGTGGGAGACCTTTTTGGACATTTTTTAGCGCGGTTTCTGCGGGAAACGTGTTAAACTCAGTGTGAACAGGGCACTTACACTTGCAGATTTTGCAATGGATTTTAGGTCCCTCCGCAGTGGATAAATTCTGCTTTGTGTGAATCCAGCCTTAGGGCTCATTCAGACGAGCGTAATCCTCGTCCGTGTGCTGTGCATTGAAATCACTCACCGCATACGGACCCATGCAGTTCAATGGGGCCATTTACACATGCGTTATTTTTCACGCAGCGTGTGTCTGTTACGTGAAACTCACTGCTTGTCCTATATTGGTGCGTTTTAACGCACCTAGTCACCCATTTAAGTAGGTGCGTGAAAGCCACAGACGGCACATGGACAACATCCGCATGCTGTCCGTGTTTCACGCATCAAATGCATTGAAATGCAGAGAAATAAAAAAATTTAAAAAATGAAGTGCTTGCACGGACGTGAAAATCACATGCCACATGGAAAGCCCGCTGATGCCAATACGAGATCTAGCAAAAATGCTGCGTTTTTTTACGTGTGCAAATCGGACACGCTCTTCTGATTTGTAGCCTTAGTGAATACTGATCCGAGCTACACGAGTGTAATCTGCTAGGCCCTCACTCAGTGGCCTGTTTTTTTGGAATTGAAAGGTTTTTTTCCCAGGTTTCTCATTTATGGCATATCAAATGTCTGATCTGGTGCCCAGTCCTCTTTCCCCCGGATGAAAATTGGCAAAATATGCAGGGGGTTGTCTCTGTTATTGTCTATAGGAGATACATAGGAGTCTACCGGTGATCTGACCCTCAGACATCAAACATTGAACACTATGGACACATTTTGGTCTTGTCTTAAAAAAATTTTTTTTTTAAAAATAGAATAAAAAAAAAAAAAAAAGAGTATGTAGAAGCTGCAGAAAGCAGAGATGCACTGACGGCATGGCTGACCGGCTCCTGGAGGGCAAATTCAGCTCAAAACAGATGAATCTTTGGAAGCTGCAGAAGTAAGAATGATTTTCCTTTATTGTTTTTTTTTTATTTATTGATTATTTTTTTTAAAAGTCCATTACAAAAGTTTTTTTTTTTTTTTAAATTTTATTCTATTTTTTTATCACGAAACAAATGCGTTTTAATAATAAAAAGACTCTAAGGCTATGTTCACACGGAGTATTTTGGGGGAGGAATATCTGCCTCAAAATTCCGTTTGGAACTTTGAGGCAGATATTCCTCTCCCTGCACGCCGATTTTCGCGGCGATTATCGCGCCGTTTTTCTCCCGCGGCCATTGAGCGCCGCGGGCATAAAACAGTGAGAAATACGCTTTCTCCTGCCTCCCATTGAAGTCAATGGGAGGTCAGAGGCGGAAGCGCCCGAAGATAGGGCATGTCGCTTCTTTTTCCCGCGAGGCAGTTTTACTGCTCGCGGGAAAAAGACACCGACGCCTCCCATTGAAATCAATGGGAGGCGTTCTCGGGCCGTTTTTGCCGAGTTTTGTGACGCAGTTTCCGCGTCAAAAAACTCGGCAAAATACCCCGTGTGAACATAGCCTCTAAAGGTGTTCATAGCCTTTAATGGCATCCATGATGACCCCATCTCGCCATGTGAAGTGACTCCAGCATCCAGGCAGTTACAGCTTGGAGAGCTGGCCCCTTAGGTACATAGCTCTTTCCATAAAATGTGGTCTGACGCCCAATGTCTACTGTCCGGCGGAAAGGTTCAATCATGTTGAATTTCCTGGATAATTTATTCCCCTGGGAGATAAGCTGCGGTCAGAGGGGGGGGGGGGGGTCTTACCATTAAAAGAAACACACACACTTGCCTAAACGTAGTATTAGGAGAGAACTATTTCACCGATTAATCGTGGATGGCTTTTCAGACAACATTTGTAAATTTGTTTGGTTGTGGTCCAACTGCTCGGACCCCCCATGAAGCCCTGGAAAGATTACACCCAGTCTCCATTCTTAGTGGAAACGTAAATGTAATGTATGGAAACTGCTGAATGACGTGAAAAACCTTTTGAAGTCTGTTGACCTGAAACAACCTTGTTGCAGTCCTGTCGTGTTCTGTTTGTGACGACTTTCCAATACTGAACTAGTATTTAGGAATTGTAAACTTTTGCTCTCTTCTTCGCCATTTTGTTTCAATTTTTTTTTTAACTATTCCCAATCTATTTCAGAAGCAAGGATATATCATTTGGTCGTTTGTTTGGTCTTTCACCTTATTTATACTTCTCTTCTTTCAGTGCTTGCCAATGATCACTACGTGTTAATGCACCTTTAGACCTAGAGCATGTCTTGGCTTATTTAGAGAACTCCGCTATAGCACGATCCGCTCTGGAAGTTTCAGGACTGCGTTCATATACCAAAATCTTTTTTTTTTTTTTTTTTTACATTTCCTTTCATTACGTTTTATGTATCCTGCGATCAGTGGATTCCATCAGGTCAGCTGCACTGACAGCTCAAGTAAAAGCTGGCCCTGTGCGTCTCTTGACACGCAGGACCTTCCTTTACCGCATCAGTCAGTGCATCTGACCTGACGGAATCCGCTTTGACAACAGCAACGGGAAAGGCCGTCAATATGTGATTGTTCTTGGTCTGACTCACGCAGTGTCGGCAATTCATAGTGTGAACAGTAAAGAAAATGAAGGGGAAGCAGCGCTTGTATGAGTGCAGCGGCTCCATTAAAACCGCTGGTCGGCGGGGGTGCTGGGAGTCAACATTTTATTTGCCTGTCTGAACTCGCTGATTATGATAAGTAATGTAGAATTCAGGTGTCCATTTGTCTCACCGCGTGGGGGCAGGTATACCATATGTGTAACCCAGTAGGTAAGGGGGACCACTACTACCCTAAAGTTTCCTGCTAGTAGATTGTTAAAGAAACGTAAGGCAGGTTCTCTGTGATCAGCTGTTGGGAGACCAAAGGACTTGTGTACTGTGCTTGTACTTGGACCCGCTGCCGTCTGCCTGCCCTTGCACCACTGGTACGGGAAACTGAGGTTACTGGCATGGTTATGTTTGTATTGCCTGTTGGCCAGAGCTCATGTAATGACATTTTGTAGGTGGCGTTCTTTGATGAAAACAGGAGTTAAAGGGGTTTTCCAAGAAAAAAAATTGACCAAGAGGGGAAGAATGCCATAAAACAATAACAAACCATTACTCCCCCCACAAATCCCTTGGTGTGCCATCACCGCTTCCCCTGGTGCTCCTGGCACTTTTGACAGTGCTGCAGCCATGTGCCCATATACCCATGTGGTTGCTGCAGCCAATCACTGCCCTCCGTAATCTCGTGCTATATTCCAATGATTGGCTACAGCAATCACGTGGGTTTACGGGCACATCATCGCTACAGCACCATCAACAAAGCCTTGGGAAGCGGCTGCACTTGAACGTCCAAGAATTTGTCAGGTTTGTAATGGGTTTTATTTGATTGTTTTTGGCATACCGCCACCCCACATCTCTACCCCATTGCAAGATTTTTTGCCTATCTCCGAAAACCCTTTAATATTTGAATGTCCTGTGTACTGACTAGCGCTCGCTTTTGTTGTGTTGCCTTTAATGACCCACATAGTCACTCAGCAAAGTCATTAGCACTTATGGATTAGTTACAGGGAGATATCCTTGTCAGGGATTTGGTTGCAATCCCTTGTCTTAAATTGCATCCTCTACCTCCAAGAGATCTCTTGTCGTCTTACACTTACATAAACTCCAAGTAAAATGAACACTGATAAGCTACCGCCAGAAAACACTTTTTACGGTGTTAAATTCAACCATAGTTTGACTGGTGCCGATTAACCAACATTAGAAGGGGTACAATGGTTTAGAAGACAATGGGAATAATGAAGCGACTCCTATGAGTGTTTTCTTGTAATATCAAGTTGTGATCAATTTGGTTGCCTTGTTTGTAGACACAGCAACTGGTTTTAACACTTTGTCGCCATATCCTTTTTACGTTTTTTTGTTTTTTCCTCCCTACTTTGCAAAAGCCAAAATATTTTTTTATTTTTTTCCTCTATAGCCGTATGATGACTTGTTTTTTTGTGTGGATGAGTTGTAGTTTTAATGACACCATTTATTGTACCATATAATGTTCTTGGAAATTGGAGAGTTCTGGTAGAATGGAATAAACAGTTATTCCTTTTTTTATTTTGGGTGTCATTTTTACAGTATTATAATTTTATTTATTTTTACAGTGCTTTAGGGGATAAATGCGAATAGGGCTTTTCTTTAGGACTTTTAATAATAATTTTTTGTGTTTTTTAAAACAAAAAAGAAACACACAGGAAGAAGGGAGTGGGAGTTCTCAATTGTCGCTTTATTTCCACATTTCAAGGAAGAATAATAGAGGAATGGCACAACGCAAAGTTCTAAATAAAGAGGATCCAGTGTTTTATGGGGAATATTCACTCATATTTATTAAAACATGTCAGGTTTGTCCCTTCCTACCAGGCTGGCAGGTCTTCCAATTCTGACCAGGCTGTGGACTTAAGCTGGCCATACACTTTTTTTAGATGGCTGTCGGCTGAATGATCGTTCAGCCGACGGCTATTACTCTCGACTCCCCCGTATATGCGTTTTTTAATAGGGAGAAGAACAAAAGGATCGTTGGGAAAGAGTTGGGATGCCACCATACACATTAGACGGTCGGCTGGTCCCACCCAAATCTGCGGGTTTTGCCCCACGTACGTGTAACTTGTATGGCCTGCTTTACCGACAAGTCTATTGACTACCCATTATTTATACACACAAGCTGTATATCTCTGGCTCAGACACTTATCAGTGTTGTTTTCTATAGAACGCCCCCCCCCCCCCCCACCGCTTGATAGTTGGGTAATCATTGTGGTTAATTTTAAAGTGTGTTGGAGTGAATTACGCCAAACTTTATTAAAAGGGATACGCTCCGTCACCAGATTATAAGTGGCCTATCTTGTACATGATGTGATCGGCGCTGGAATGTAGATTACAGCAGTTTTTTTCTATTTAGAAAAACTATCATTTTTGACAGTTCTGACCTATTTTAGCTTTATGCTAATGAGTTTCTTAATGGACAACCGGGCGTGTTTTTTACTTTTTGACCATGTGGGCGTTGTACAGAGGAGTGTATGACGCTGACCAATCAGCGTCATACACTTCTCCTCATTCATTTACACAGCACATAGTGATATAGCTATATCGCTATGTGCAGCCACATAAACACACTATAACATTACTGCAGTGTCCTGACAATGAATATACATTACCTCCAGCCAGGACGTCATGTGTATTCAGAATACTGACACTTCGCTAAAGTTTCTGTGAGATTTACAGCAAGGCAAGCGTAATCTCGTTTTAAATGACATCTTGCAGTGTAATCTCGTTAGATTACGCTTGCCTTGCTGTAAATATCACACAGCCGCTACAGAAGTGTCAGGATTCTGAATAGACATCCCGTCCTGGCTGGAGGTAATGTATAGTCATTGTCGGGACACTGCAGTAATCTTATAGTGTGTGTATGTGGCTGCACATAGCGATATAGCTATATCGCTATCTGCTGTGCAAATGAATGAAGAGGAGTGTATGACGCTGATTGGTCACTGATTGGTCAGCGTCATACACTTCTCTCCACAACGCCCACTTGGTCAAAAAGTAAAGCACGCCCAGTTGTCCATTAAGAAACTCATTAGCATAAAGCTAAAATAGGTCATAACTCTGTCAAAAATTATAGTTTTTCTAAATAAAAAACTGCTGTAATCTACATTACAGCGACTATCACATCATGTACAAGATAGGCCACTTATAATGTGGTGACAGAGACTCTTTAATAAATTTGGCGTGTTTTGGTCTGTCCAAAGTCAGAAAATAAAATCTGATTTGCACCAAAAATTGCTTAGCTATTGAATTCATCAAAATCAAAGGTGGAGACCACACCCACTCCCAGTAAATCCCACCTACTTTTCTTGGCACTTTTCAAAACTGGCGAGTGCCAAAAAAAGTCACAAGTATTGTGAAGACCATGATTTGTAACTTTTTTAAGCCAAACTGGCACAAAACTTGATCTCCCCAATGTGTTTTAGTATGTCAGGGAGGATGGTAAACGTGTGCCATTGATGTTTGTCGTGATCCATCAAAGTCGATTTCTGGAGGCTTTTAATGTGACTTGTACTCTCACTCAAGGATCGACACATGGATGTGAAATGTCACCTTGTGGTGCTAAGGGAAAGGTGCGGTTACTAAGAATTACAGGAAGTACAGTAAAATATTAAGCAACGGTTTCCCACTGTATGTATCTGTCCTGCTTACTTTACTTGTGGTTACAGGCTGTGGTTAGATGCTGGCATCTTCGTGAAATGTGCGTAGATGTCCTTGTATCGGAGCCAGGTTACCTGCGAAACTGGCTTGTGTATAGGTTGATAAGGCCATGGAGTAAGTAGCTCCTGCTGAAATGCTAATTGTAAGATGAAATAGTTTTTAGTAAAGGATAGTGATTACATAGGGTGGAAAAAGACACATCCATTCTTTCTAAGGTTAATAATGGGAAATTGTCACATCGAACGTGCAGTCTGACCTGCCGGCAGCGTGTTATAGAGCAGTAGAAGCTGAGCAAATTGATATATGGTTTTGAGGAAATTTAGGATAACTTGTGTTTTATTGATCACTAACTTTCAGGAAACTTTGCATAAATTAATAAACAGGTGAATATAATAAACTTTGTAATGTAGCCACTTATCGGGCACTTCTCCCCCTTCCTCCTGCACTGATTCACCGATAAAATCAAGAAATGAGGATTATAGTCTTATTGAGGGATCAGGCTACGGCTGCCCATAGAAATTGATAAAGGGGGAGAGAGCAGAAGAGAAGCAGAGAGACCCAGAGGCTGCTGCAGCTTCTAGTAAGTGTTCTATCTCACCGCAGTTCTGGGTTTACAGCTACACTTCTCCTTACTGCTGTATGATATCCTCCACGCTGCTTCTGTTTCTGAAGGTGTCCTACAAAGAAATTAGAGGGCAAGATGTTCTCTTCTCTGTGTGCTTTGAATAGCAGACATAACAACTAGGATCTGCCCCCTAGCTCAGGGAAAACTGAGAATTAGAAAGAGCCTGCAGTGGGGAAAAATGCAGACTTATAATGGACAGAAAATGTTAGTCCTCATGTACACACACAACAACTTCTTCTGAAAAGTAATTTAATAGATTAGGTACGATTTAAATGGGTATTCCCAGAGTAGACCATTATTACCTATCCACGAGATAGGTGATAATTGTCTGTTGATCGGTTGGGCTGCCAGTGATCAGAACGATGTCTTTAACCCCTTCCCTCTTTGGCCACTTTTGACCTACCTGACTCATTTTTCTAATCTGACATGTTTCACTTTGTGGTAATAACTTTGCTTTTACCTATCCAAGCGATTCTGAGATTTTCTCGTGACACATTGGACTTTGTTACTGGCAAAATGTGCTCGATACTTTCAGTATTTAATTGTGAAAAACACCAAAATTTAGCGAAAAATTGCAAAAATTAGCATTTTTCTAAATGTAAATGTATCTGCTTGTAAGGGTACGGCCACACGGAGTGGCCCTGACACTGTCGCAACTCAGTCCACAACCACGCCGGCACCATGTAGGAGCGGCTGACAAATACCTTGTTAAGAGGTATTCCGGTGACATGCGCATGCGCACTTCCGCTCTATTCATTCTCTATGAGAGCGCCGGAGATAGCCGAGTGCAGTGTCCGGCTTTTTCCGGCGCTGCACTAGAGAATGAATAGGAGGCAAGTTGTTGTAATTTGCAAAATCGTGCGGCCATGAAGGGTGTATTAATTAATGGCCGCACGATTTTAAAGAAAAAAGGGCCGGTTTACCCGCGTTAACATGCGGTCACTAACAGGCTGTTTGACAGCCGCGCCGAACATGGTGCCGGCGCGGTTGTTAGCCGCGTTGCGACAGTGTCAGGGCCGCTCCGTGTGGCTTTACGCTAATACAGGCAGTTATACCACACAAAATTGTTGCTACTTAACTTCCCCCATATGCCTACTTTAGATTGGCATTGTTTTTTTGAACATCCTTTTATTTTTCTATGACATCACAAGGCTTTGAACTTTAGCAGCAATTTCTCATATTTTCAAGAAAATTTCAAAAGTCTTATTTACAGGGGCCAGTTCAGTTGTGCAGTGGCTTTTAAGGGCCTTATATATTAGAAACCCCCAATAAGTCACCCCATTTTAAAAACGTCACCCCTCAAAGTGTTCAAAATAGCATTTAGAAAGTTTCTTAACCCTTTAGACGTTTCACAGGAATTAAAGCAAAGTAGAGGTGAAATGTACAAATTTAAATATTTTTTTTTTTTTGCAGAAATTCATTTTTAATCCATTTTTTTTTGTGAGTTTTACCAGAGAAACACACACAATATTTATTGCCCTGATTCTGCAGTTTTTAGAAATATCCCACATGTGGCCCTAGTGTGGTAATGGACTGAAGCACCGGCCTCAGAAGCAAAGGAGCACCTAGAGGATTTTGGGGCCTTCTTTTTATTGAATATATTTTGGGCACCATGTCAGGTTTGAAGGGCTCTTGCGGTGCCAAAACAGTGGAAATCCCCCAAAAGTAACCCTATTTTGGAAACTACATACCAAGGAAATTATCCAGGGGTATAGTGAGCATTTTGACCCTACAGGTTTATTGCAGAAATTATTGGAAGTAGGGCGTAAAAATTAAAATCGCCTTTTTTTTCCCAAAGAAAATGTAGGTTTAGTTTTTTTTTTTTCATTTCCACAAGGACTAAAGGGGGAAAAAGCACTACAACATTAGTAAAGCAATTTCTCCCGAGTAAAACAGTACCCCACATGTGGTAATAAACGGCTGTTTGAACACACGGCAGGGCTTAGAAGGGAAAGAGCGCCATTTGGCTTTAGGTGCTCAAATTTAGCAGGATTGGTTTGTGGAGGCAATGTCGCATTTGCAAAGCCCCTGAGGGGACAAAACAATGAAAACACCCAAAAAGTGACTCCATTTAGGTAACTGCACCCCTTGTGGAATTCAGCTACGGGTGTAGTGAGCATTTCGACCCCACAGGTGTTTCATAGAATTTATTAGAATTGGGCAGTGAAAATAAAAACCATCCCTTTTCTTCAATAAGACTTCGCATTAGCTCAAAATGTCTCATTTTCTCAACAAATAATGGAAAAAAAGCACCGCAACATTTGTAAAGCAATTTCTCCCAAGTACGGCAATACCCCATATGTGGTCATAAACTGCTGTTTGGGCACACGACGGGGCTCAGAAGAGAAGGAGCGGCATTTGGCTTTTGGAGTGCAGATTTTGCTGGATTGGTTTTCTGGTCACTGTCGCATTTGCAAAGCCCCTGTGGGAACAAAACAGTGGAAACCCTCCAGTTGTGACCACATTTTTGAAATTACACCCCTAAAGGTATTCACCTAGGGGTGTAGTGTGCATGTTAAAGGGAATGTGTTGCCAGCAAAACATGTTTTTTTTTTTTTTTTTTTTTTTTTTTTAGTTAAACAATTAGTGTGTAGGTGATTAAACATTGTTCTAATTTTTTTATTTTTTTCACGAGTCAGGAAATATTATAAATTGGATTCAATTTATAATATTTCCCAGCACTGGTCACTAGATGGAGCAATTCCCAAAATTGCAGCATTGCATGTGGTAAAGCAACCACATTGCTTTATGCTGCAAAATTGGGAAAAAATCCCTCGCTCTAGTGAGCTCTCAGAATCCCCCCCTCCTTTATCCTGGCTATTGCTGGGAGAAACTAGGGGATTGAACGGTCAAACCTCCTACACTGTGTGTCGCCATTTTTTGAGCTAACACACAGTGTAGAAGGTTTACATACACTAGTAAACACACACTGAAACACGAACATACATAGAAATCACTTACCAGCTTCAGTCGCCGCCGCTACCTCCGGTCCGTCCGCTCCGTCTGCTGCCGCTGCTCCATGTGCACAAGTCCGGAAGCCGCGACCGGAAGTAGTAATCTTACTGTCCGACCGCGACTTCCGGTCCACAGGAAAATGGCGCCGGACGGCGTGCATTTCAAATTGGACTGTGTGGGAGCGGCGCATGCGCCGTTCCCACACACACGGCGTACACCATAGTGGATGGAACGGGCCCCGTTCGCAGTCCCTATGGGACTGGAGCTGCCGTATTCCATGTCTGTATGTGTCGTTAATCGACACATACAGAAATGGAAAAAAAAATGGCAGCCCACATAGGGAAGAAAAAGTAAAAAAATAGAAAAAAGTAACACACAAACACACAAATAAATATAAACGTTTTTAATAAAACCCTAACATAAAACTGATATAAAAAAAAAATATTTGGTGACACTGTTCCTTTTAATCCTGCAGGTGTTTTGCAGAAATTAGTGTGCACTCGATGTTGCAGAGTAAAAATGGTTTTTTTTCCATAGATATGCCAATATGTGGTGCCCGGCTTGTGCCACCATAACAAGACAACTCTCTAATTATTATGCTGTGTTTCCCAGTTTTAGAAACACCCTACATGTGGCCCTAATCTTTTGCTTGGACGCTTGACAGGGCTCAGGAGTGAAAGGAGTGAAAATTGAGGCCGAATTTGGCGACTTACAAAGTATTGGTTCACAATTGCAGAGGCTCTGATGTGAAATAATAAAAAACCCCTGTGAAGTGACCCCATTTTGGAAACGACACCCCACAAGGCATTTATTAAGAGGTGTAGTGAGCATTTTCACCATACAGGACTTTTCCATAAATTATTTCGCTGCGGATAGTGCAAAGTAAAAATATTCATTTTTCCCTAGATATGCTATTTTGGTGGCAAATATGTTGTGCCCAGCTTGTGCCACTAGAGACACGCAAAAAATTGTTAAAAGGGTTCTCCCGAGTATGGCGATGCCATATATGTGGAAGTAAACAGCTGTTTGGGCACGCTGTAGGGTTCAGAAGAGAGGTAGCGCCATTTGGCTTTGGAGTGTGGGTTTGCTTGGTAGTAGATTTCTTTGAGTATTGCTGGTGTTTCTGTTTAGAATGTTTGGGGTACATTGTAAGCTGGGCAGAGTACTTCAGGGGCATAGTCAGGGGGTATAATTGGGGTAAAACAATCCATAGATGTGTGTTACGCTGTGAAGCAATCCTTTCTGCACAGGCCGATGTTGCACTGATAAATGGTCCTTTTCTTTTTTTTTTAAAACATTTTTTTTATTAGTTTATCAAAGAAACCACAGGTTACAGATAATACATTTGGTACAGAATTTCCTTGCAAGGAAGTACCTATGTGATGCATATCAACAATTGAGAAGTAACCTGTGGAGGGGGAAGGGAAGACAGAAGGAAAAAAATTAACCGGGGAGGGTGGGGGAAACCAGGATACACACCAAGTATACATTGATTAGTACAACATTTTAGTACCTTTAACAATACATCTCCCATGAATCACCATCTTCTGTGGACTATATTGCTCAGCAAGGGAACCTGTCTATCCACGATCGCCATTGGGATTTGAAGCGCTCCATTTTGTTAAGACGAAGTGCAAAGAGCCTCTCGTACCCACAATGAGATGAAACACTGTCAATCACTTCCTGCATAGAGGGAGCTACATTAGTTTTCCAACGTTTAGCCAATAAAAGTTTTACCGAGAGACATATGTGGGACACGATAACTCTTTGGGGCGGCACTACAGCATCTATGCCCAAGGAGAGAAGGGCTAAGGCTGCACTGAGTTCCATCTGGGTACCTACTAATGTGGACAGTAAATCAAACACCGCTTTCCATAGTGGAGCAATAACTGGGCATTCCCAAAAAATATGAAGTAATGACCCAACCTTCTCGCAACCTCTCCTACACAAGGGGCTAGAGGTCGGGTATATCTTGGACAACTTGAATGGAGTATAGTACCATCTTAAAAGTATTTTGTGGAAAACTTCCAGGAGATTCGAGTTCATAGTGCCTCAACGTCATATGTGGACCCCAAATCCTCTTCCCATTTTGCCATTTGCGGGGTTTTGGAGGCTGACACGTCTCCCAGAATTATATCATATAAGGCTCTAGTTAACTTAGAATCCCCCGTGACGGTCTTGAAGATCAAGTCATATAGCCCAGATGGAATCTGTACCTGCGTATGCGATCTAGATGGAAGAAGATGTCTAGCCTGCCTGTATTTAAAAAGATCTGTCTGTGAGATTCCAAATTCCGCACATAGCTCAGAGAAAGGTTTTATAGTGTCATTACTAAACAGAACGGGTAGTGTCACTATCCCCCGGGCGTCCCAGTTTTCCAGTTTTAGGTTAGGAACCAGAAGTTCCAGGGTGTCCACCGGTAGAGGGATCGTGCGGGTAGGAGCGGCGGGGGGTATTGTTTTTAGGGCTGCTTTCCATGCCTGGATAGAAACTGTCACCGTAGGAAAAACGCGGAATCAAGCTTTTAGGGAACTTCACCTGAGCTAACAATAACGAGGAGAGAGGGATATCTCCAATCAGATGGCGTTCAATCGTAGACCAACTAGAGCCTGTGAATGGAAGACAAGAGTCTCAATTGACGTACCACTATAGCTGCATGATACGCTTCAAGGTTCGGGACCCCCATTCTCCCCCTCCGTCTATGGACATAAAGACTCTGCCGAGCCACCCGTGGTTTCCCTTTGTTCCAAATAAATCCCATCAACTGATCTTGTAGCTTACGAAGAAGGGGCCTAGGCATAGGGACTACAACTGTTCTAAAAATATATAGTATCTTGGGCAGAATTAACATTTTATATAGGACCATGCGTCCCATCCAAGACAGTTCTGTGTCTGACAAACGCTGAAGTTCCCCCTGCAGTTTATCATATAAAGGAAGAAGATTAATATGTGCCAGTTTAGAGGTATTGGAACATAATTTAATACCTAGATAAGGGATCGACACGTCTTCCCAACCATACGAGAATTCTTTCTGAATGTCCTGGCGCAGTCTTGTGGAGATTGATAATCCCAATATCTGAGATTTGGACACATTAATTTTATAATACGAGACCCTACTGAACCATTCCAGAATTTCGGATACTCTTCTAAGAGATGTCAATGGGTCTGTGAGGGTCAAGATTACGTCATCAGCGAATAAGCCTATCTTATGCTGTCTATGCCCTACTGAAATCCCTCGCACCCCCAAATCCATTCGGATCATTTCCGCCATTGGCTCCATAACCATAGTGAACAGTAAGGGAGAGAGAGGGCATCCCTGTCTGGTGCCATTGGTGATATTAAATGGTCTGGACATCATCCCGTTAGCCAGGACCCTAGCTGAGGGTGAGGAATATAGAGCACCTATCGCAGTGAGAATGGGACCAGAGAAACCGAACCTTCGCATGGTAGCAAAGGCAAAGTCCCAATGAATCCTATCGAACGCCTTCTCCGCATCCAGTGTGAGGAGAAGAGAAGGCGTCCGGTGCCATCTGGGGCTTGTCGACCTTTCGTGAACCCCACCTGGTCATTATGTATTATGGTAGGGAGTATAGTCAAAAGGCGTTGGGCCAGTATTTTTGCATAAAGTTTGGTGTCGCAATTCAGCAAGGATATGGGCCTAAAATTAGCTGGCAGCGTAGGAGATTTCCCCTGCTTAGGGATGGTTACTATGGTCGCTTGCAGCATTTCCTTGGGAAGGCTGCCCTTGACCATTGCAGCGGTGAAAATTCGCGCCAAGTAAGGGGCTAATACCTTCTCATTTAGTTTATAATATTCGGAGGAGAACCCATCCGGTCCCGGGGCCTTATGTTGCTTACCCATCCGAATTACTCTGATCACCTCTTCTGTCAGAATAGGGGCATTAAGTTGGTCTAGCTGTAGAGGGGTTATTTTGGGCAGCTGTAACTTGTCCAAAAACCCATCTATTATCTCTAAAGTAGGGTGAGACGTGGCAGGGTCTTCTTTTAAATTATAAAGCTTAGCGTAAAACGAACTAAATCTGTCTGCAATGTCTTGAGGGTTCGAAACCTTAGAATCCCCACCTTCTGCCGCTAAGAATGGAATCTTGCTCTTTTGCTGTTTCAGTTTAACCCTTGTTGCCATATATTTGCCCGCCTTATTATGTGAGGTATAGTAGGTCATGCGGAGCGAGGTTAAATGCTTATCAAATTCCGCTATGAGCAGCCTCCTAAGCTCCTGTCTAAGTTTGGTCAGCGCATCATTTAGTGTATCCGAAGGGGAGGATTTTTGTTGCGTCTCCAGAGCTTTGATCTGTTCCAGGACCTTGTCCGTATTAACCCGTTTCTGTTTATAATAGTGCGAGCTCTGCTTGATCAGGAGTCCTCGCATAACTGCCTTATGGGCATTCCATAGGATAAAGGGGTCCACCTCTGGGGAGTCATTCAGATCAAAATATTCCTGTAATTGAGAGGAAATTTGCCCTTTATATTTAGTAAGGGCCATCAGGAAGGTGTTGTTGTGCCAATTCCTGAAGGGACGAGACCAGGGAGCCAACGCTATCTGCATGGAAATAGGAGCGTGGTCTGACCACGTGATCACCCCTATCTCTGCCTTATGTACTGCCACCATTTATCTACTAGGAATACATCGATCCGAGAGAAAGTGTGATGGCAGGAAGAGTAGAAAGTGAATTCCTTGGACAAAACATTATGGCATCTAAACACATCATAAAGGTCTTCTTTCTGAGCCCACGGTGAGAGTGTAGGGAGAGACCTCTTGCTCTTGCTGGTGGTGTCCATAACTCTATCTGGAACTACATTAAAATCCCCACAAAGGATGAGTTGACCCCTTTGGATCTTGCGAATTTTCCGCATGGTTTTGTTCAGAAAGCGGATCTGTGAGGCATTAGGAGCATAGATATTGACTAACGTTATCAAAGAGTTATTGATAGAACACACCAGAGCAAGAAATCTCCCCCCCCGCATCAATCAAAGAATCCACCAGCTTGAAATCCAAAGTATCTCTGACTGCAATCAAGACCCCCGCTTTTTTCCTATCAGAATTAGCCATAAAAACATGAGGGAAATTTGGACTAACAAAAGAAGGGCACTGCTCCTTCTGGAAATGTGTCTCCTGTAAACACAGAATATCTGCTCTAGAACTTTGGGCTTCTTTCCAGGCGGAGGATCTTTTAAATTGACTATTCAATCCCTTTACATTCAGTGAGACTATTTTAACTAATATAATGGTGGTTTCTCTTGGCTCAAATACCCACAAAATCTCTCTCAGACCGGAGCAGGCAAAACGAAATTGGGTATGATCCAACAAATACCCTAAATAGCATATATAAAGTACAGTGAAGTTTACCGCTCAGACGGCACTGGTAACAGTCCAATATCATTCAGTATAGACACTCTCTCCCAGAAAAATGCAGTGGACAGTCCGCAATCCAATGAGGGTGTGGATATCAAGCACAAAGTACCTTCAGCGAGAGTCAGTCTGGCCCCGCTACTCCGGAGAAATTCTGGACGGACCTCTAAGTGAGGGTTTCACAGGTATGTCGGACATCGGGACCCCCCATTCCTTCAGCAATTGAATACCATCTGCAGACTTATGAAGAACATGCGTATGATCCTCCCTCCTGACCAAAAGCTTCGTAGGGAACCCCCACTTATACGGTATCTTGTTGTTCCGTAGCGAGAGGGTAACAGGCAGGAAACTCCTTCTAGCTTGAAGTGTGACTTGTGAAAGATCCGCATAAAGATGTACCCCTTCATAAGGGTCTGGGAGTTTCTGGGCTTTCCGCGCTGCAAACATTAAGGCTTCCTTGACATGGAAAAAATGAATGCGAGAAAGTACATCTCTTGGTACTTCTGATGGTAAAGCTTTAGGTTTAGGCAAACGGAGTGCCCGGTCTATGATCAGATCCTGAGGCGAAGAGTGAGGTAAGAGAGATTTAATCAGCTTTTGCAAGAACAATGGGAGGTCTGCCGGAGAAACGGATTCAGGAATGCCCCGAAATTTAACGTTGTTCCTCCTGTTCCTATCCTCCATATCCGCCATCTTAGATTTCATACTTTCCACCTCTTCCTCTAAAGTATAGTGTGCATCCACTAGATCATTATGTGCCTGAGTGAAGTCCCCCATTTTCCTTTCCACGTGATCCACTCTGGAGCCTAACTCCTCTATGTTAGTATGTAGCGTAGCAGTAATCTTTGCTAAATCCTTTTGCAGGGACCCCCTCAGGGCCATCACTAGTTCTTTAATAAAAGATTCCGATGCCGCCTGGTCTGTAGTGGGGAGGCTAGAAATCGGGTCACCCTCCGCAAGTAAATTATCCTCTTGCAAGGAAATGACAGATGAGATCTGTTCCCTTTGGGAAACCTGGTTACCAGGGGGGGACTCGTTCTCCTCTTGCTGCTGACTCCCAGCCGCCATGTGCACGTGGCGTCCCGCCGGTGTCCGTGGTGAGCTAGGGGAAAAGAGCAGCTGGTTGTCCCTGCGTCTCGGGCTGGACACCATCGGGCATTCCGGGGAGTGTGCAGACTCACCGGGAGAATCCGAGGGCGACGCCAGTCCCGATCCTCTGTCGCATGTCTCTCCAGAGAAGCTGCAGCCGGCGCCATCTTGGGAATCCTCCTTCCTTGTGCTGCGGGTGGAAAAGAAGTCAGTTAGCCGCTTCGGGCCGGACTTATTCCCCTTCCTCCGTGTCATCATCGTTGCCACCGGGCTAAGCGGCGAAGAACAGTTGGACCCTGGCCTCGAGTAAGCTTTAATAGACAGTCGCTTGAGGTTTTAAGACGGAGCTCACTCAGAAGCGTCCGTCTCGGTCTGCATCTAAGCCACGCCCCCATAAATGGTCCTTTCTTATCTGCCTTTTGGTCCACACTCCCCAGCAAAATTCCCCAAACTGCAAAAGTGCAAAGTGTTCTATACGGGTGCCCTCGCTTCCGGCAGATATGTTTGGGCCCTCCCCTTCCTGGTGCCCTCAGTTTAGGGCCTTGATGATTCGCCTCTTGAAACCGAAGAAATGTTCCCCTCGGGCCGGAACAACTGCATATTTTTGTTTCCTGTATTGTTGGAGCCTTAACTAATTTTATTTTTTCATAGAAGTAGTGGTATGAGGGCTGTTTTTTTCCCCGGACGACCGATAATTTTTATTGGTACCATTTTGGGGTACATGCGACTTTTTGAGCACTTTTTATCCTGTTTTTTTTGGGAGGCATTTCTGGCATAGTTTTTTAGTTTTTTTTTTGTTTTTTTTTTTTTTTTTTTTATACAGCGTTCACCGTGCATTATAAACTACATGGTTACTTTATTCTGCGGGTCAGTCCGATTCCGGCGATACCTAATTTATAGCACTTTTTTATGTTTTACAACTGTTTGCACAATAACTTTAGTTTTGTAAAAAGAGAGGATTTTTTTTTGTCGCCAAGTTGTGAGAACCAGAACGGTTTAAGTGGTTTTTTTTTTGTCGACTGAGCTGTATGAGGGCTTGTTTTTTGCGATACGAGCTATAGTTTATATAGGTACCATTTTTGGATATATGCGACTTTTTGATCACTATTTTTTTTTTTTTCTTATTCCAGTATTTGTAGGGCAAAGTGACCAAAAAACAGAAATTCTGGTATAGGTTTTTACGTTTTTTTTTTTTTTTCTTTCTAACATCACCGCGTGGAATAAATAACATAATATTTTTTATAGTTCAGGCCGTTACAGACGTAGCGATACCAAATATGTATGGTTTTATTCATTTTTTCCAATAATAAAAGACTTGATAAGGGAAAAAGGGGGAGTGTTTTATTTATACTTCTAAACTTTTATGTTTTTAAAACATTTTTTTTTTTTTTTTTACTTGGTTTTTTTTTTCCAAGTCCCACTAGGGGACTTGAAGGTCCAACTGTCAGATTTGTTTTTTTTCTAATATATCGCACTACTTATGTAGTGCAATGTATTAGATCTGTCAGTCATGCCATAATGGCAGAGCTGGAGGCTATTGTTAGGTCTCCTGTTGCCATAGCAGCAGTCACCAGCCCTAATTGAATGGCAGGGCTGCCAATCTGCTAGCAACCTTTTAAGATGCAGCGATCGCTGCATTTAAGGGGTTAATGGCAGGAATCGGAGCTAACTCAGGTTCCTGCCGTTAGATGTGGATGTCAGCTATAACGTACAGCTGACATCCACCACTGACGCCGGCTCAGCTCTTGAGCCGGCGCCATCTGCTACGGAAGCCTTATAGGCTCTGCCTCAGGGTGGGCCTGGAAGGCTTCCTGTTCAACTACAGTAAAGAGGACATTGAATGGCGCAGCAGTGTTGGCATTCACACTGAGCCTCCATTTAAAGTCTCTGGGAATGATAAATACAGCCTAGTAAAGCACTCAGCTGTTTAAGTCCCATAGACATAGAATGGAGTGGCGGGCGCATGCTAGACCACTGGTCCAATCACCTCACCCCTCACTGGAGAGTGTGGAGAGGGAACGGGGGATTGTGAAACATCGTTCTCGCGATCGGTGGGAGTCTCAGTCGTGGGAGCCTCCACCAATCAGACTGAGTGTGCATAGAGAAATGGCTGCCAATCACTAAGGGACGAATGTCGATAGCTGAGACTGCGTTATTTCTTACCCTTTTTGTCAATGTGAGGTATAGAGTTCTGCGTACTTCTTTTGTCCTGCAGTTCCTGGATATTTGCCGCTGAATTTATGCTGAGGCTTTGGTTAAATGACTTTCCAATGACAGCTGGCTTATGTGCAGGTGGGGTGTCTACAAACTGTATGTAATGATGTAGAAAAGTAACTCTTCTTCCACCATTGAAGAGTAATACCGAATCCCGAAGACAGAGGCTCCACTGCAACTTCTGGTCGCCGGCAATTCACAATAAAATTGTAGAATTACTGCAACTCTCGAGCGACGTCCATGTTTGCCTGCGGGGGAATACTCGTGAGCATCCCAAGTTGTGACTTCTTCCTTTATAGGGAAACATTGAGGTAGTGGTAATGTTGCAATTTTGTAATGTGACTTGCTGGCAACTAAATCTACCATGAAGCCCTATCCTAATCCCACAGAAAAGCTTTTGCACCAGAAAGATGAGAGCCACTTCCAGTATATACTGGGCAAACTTTAACTTTCTTTTAATATTTGCAATTATTGAAAAACCATATATAATTGAACATATTATTGAAGGATTGCCTACTTGGCACATACACTGGAATGGGTGAGTTGAAATGTGACTCCTGGCTGGCGGTTGGCAGTGGGTTTATGCCCTGTATAGCTGCCATGCTAATTGTTTTAAAGGTTTACTTTGATGCTGACCACATTAACCGGTTATGTTGTCGTAGTAATACTGAATTCTTATTAAATATCTTCATTCTTTTTCAGATTGATTGCGAAGCCATGTGCACTACGACTGGGTCTCCAGGGCAATGGACCCCGAAGAGCTCAGCCCAATGCCATCCTCGAAAAAGTCTTCATATCCATCACAAAGGTGAGTGACCGCACATTTTTTTTCTGCGGCTGAAAATCCATTCCATTAATCGGAATGGAACGTGCAGAAGTTCATGTGATTGCTGCAGAGACAAATATTCAGATGAATGTAATAGTTTTCCAGTTGCAGAAACTTTTGCAACAAGATCTGCCGCATGTGAATCCACCCAATGCTCAGCAGTAAAGCTGTGTTCTTGGTTATTGCAATCATTATGGGCAGTTGTAAACTTTGGCACCTGCAACTCAAATTATTAACTCTTTAAATAATGTTATGACGGCAGCACCAATCTGATTGTACGCAGGAGTAGAACTTATAAACCCAGACTTATGCTAGCCATACATATTGGCCAAACCTCCTTTTTTTTTTTTTTTGCCGGTTTCTGATGGGGGAATCCTCACTGATCCACAATGATTAGATTTTTACATGGCCTATTTTATCTTTGCTCTGGGAGATAAGCGGCTGCCAGCAGTATTCCCTTCTCCCTAGAGAAGTTTGATACATAATCAACCGATCTGAGCGTGTTTGTTTATGGGATACCGAGGGAGCGTTGGTTGTTCGCCAGACACGTTCTTATGTGTCCAGAATTACCAAAGTGATGTAGCCACCTAGACTTCATGTCACGAATGGGTGAAGAATAAGCATACGCATTACATAACTTGTGAAGTTCTAGATGTGTGTATATAATATACACATGCCGCCTGGTGAGTGCTGGTGTAGTGATGCCCCACATTGTAGTTTTTGTCCCAGGCCAGCATTTAGGCAGTCCCCGGGTGATGTCCAGCGTGGTGGTTAGATGTTACACCACGCCAATGAGAAGATGAAGGGACGGGATTTGTCTCTGGTGGCAGCACTTGCATGAGTTGATAACCCTACTAAGTTAGATAAATATTACCCAGTGGCGCAGCCAATTGCTGGGTAGACGGGGAGGGGCTGACATGGGGACGTTGAATACAGCATCTCAACATGCAACTGAGGGGGCGGGAAATTGTAATTGTTTAGTGCATAGGAGAGGAGAAATCGGACAGAGATGATATTCTCAAGTTTAAGAAATATTTATATACATATAACGCCCTTAAAGGGGTTGTCCACTTTCTGAAAACTGATGACCTATCCACCATATAGGTTATAGGTATATGATCGGTGCGTGTCTGACACCCGGACCCCGCACCGATATGGCACTCCGGCTGCCTCCGGGCGCCGGATGATGTTGCCGGAAGCAGATGGCTCTGGTCAAAGAATAACGGCTGAGCTGATGTTTAAGTGAATAGGAGCAGAGCTGTAGTTCTGCCGAATGGCCGCTATTCAGTGGTCGAAGCCATCTGCATTTGGCTCCAACGACGTCATCCCGTTCCAAACATCCGATGCACGGGGGCAGCCGGAGTTGCAGATCGGTGCGGGGTCCGGGTGTCTCACACCGATCATATACTGATGGCCTCTCTGGTGGATAGGTCATCTGTTTTCAGAAAGTAGACAACCCCTTTAAATGGTGCCAGATTGAAGTATAAATATTTATGGATATATAATCTCATTGAATGGCAGTAATATAATTACGTTTTTGGATGTTGAACTGGTGAAACAAATTGGATTATTTGGCCCTGTTCACATGGAGTATTTTGACTAGTTTTTTGGCACGGAAACCGCTCCGTAAAACGTCAAAACCGTCCGAAAATGCCTCCCATTGATTTCAATGGGAGGCGGTTTTCTCCCGCGAGCGGTAAAACCGCCTCACGGGAGAAAGAAGGGACATGCCCTATCTTCACGCGGTTACGCCTCTGACCTCCCATTGACATCAATGGGAGGCAGAGAAAGCGTATTTCGTGGAGTTTTTTGCCCGTAGGACTCCATGTGCGTGAGCGAAAAACGCAGCGAAAATCGTGGCAAAGGGAGTGCAGGAAGGACAAAATCTGCCTCAAAATCCCAAACTGAATTTTGAGGCAGAATTTTCCTCCTGCAAAAAACTGTGTGAATACATCATTTTAATACAAAGAGACTCTCTCTCTCCGGTATAAATATATAAAAGTGAAGCGTGTTTTGTAAAGAAAATATATCATTTGCTTATTTTCAAGAGAATTATATCGAATGTATATTTGATATTTTTGTTGACCAACCAAAATAAAATAGTTTTTGGACATCCCCCATACACATTAGATCTTGTGTATGACCAGCTTTAAACTGGCTTAATACTTATGTGTCGTCTTTAGTTTGGACCTGTCATCCAGGGCCAGTGACGAAGGTCAAATCCCTGTCATCAAGGAAAGTGAACTCTGAGTGAGACGTTAGCACATGGGTATGAAATGACAGAACAGGATCATAGAGCAGGGAGATAAGCTCTCCGACTTGGTCCTGACAGGTCTTGTAAGATTTGCACCTTGTACTTAAAGAGAACCTGTCACTAGGTCATATAAATTAAACAGGTTATCTGACCTGAATAGTGATGTCTCCCTGATTCCAGCACAGTTTTTTTTTTTTTTTTGTTTTTTTCTTTTCCTGGCCCCCTTCCCGTTCCAGAGATATGGCCCCCCCGTGATCTCACCAGAACAGTTACGTCTCGTGAGATCATGTTGTGCCTGGCTGATCTGAATCTACCTCATGCTGATTGGTCCGCATCCGAGGCTGGGAAGCTAGCTCTACTTCTGAAGAATGAGGGTAGTTCATGTCCGTTGGCGAACTACAGCAAATTAGCATAAGAGGTGCGAACACAACAGGGGGGGGGGGCAGCCATATCTCTGGATCGAGGAGTCAAGGAAAAAAAGAAAACCAGCACTGGATCATGTCCGATAACCAGTGCAACTTATATAACGTAGTGACAGGTAATCTTTAATATCATGTGAATAGATATTGGCTTGTGTGTTTTTTTCTTTTTTCTTTTTATGTGATGTGTTTTCTGTAGTTAGATGTTGAGATCTGTTTTTGGATCAAAACTCAATGATTGACTTTAATGGGTTTTGGTGGATTTCCGTTGTTTTTAGCAGATAGACTAGTGTAGTCTGCTGCGCTATACTAGCTAGTAAAAAAAAATAAAAAAATATTTTAATCCAGTCTGATCTGTTAGGGCTCATTAATCTTCAGTTTCAGATAGTGAAAACTTGATTCAGAACAGCACCTTCGTTCCTGAGATCTGTCTGTACCATGCATGTAGAAATATTATTCAATAATTAAAAAAAAAAAAATACTGATACTCTCTTAGTGCTGGGCAATTAATCGAAGAAAAAAAAACGAAATTCAGCGCAATTAATAGATTTGCTCGTGTGGTGAGGTTTTATAAAAAAAAATGTCCTGGTTTAAACTGTATCTGCATCTTCAGGATGCAGATACAGTCCCCTGCTCGATCATTGGATTCAACTGTAAGGCCCCTGCTCTACCATTCACTATGTATTGCCGAATGCGAGGCTGTGATGTCATCGCGCCTGTATCCGCCGTCCCGCTCAGAGCAGAGGAATCCTTTCCACTCTTCAATGGAGCGGCGTTAGGGGAGTATGTATATTTATCTTTATCGGGCACTATTGAGTCTGCGTGGGGGCAGCTATGGAGAGCATTACTGTATGGGGCAGCTATGGAGAGCATTACTGTATGGGGCAGCTATGGAGAGCATTACTGTATGGGGCAGCTATGAGGGCAATATACTGTGTGGGGCAGTGTCTGAGTATATTATATACAGTAGTATAAAGCCGGCTCAGGGGATAAACATTAGTTCAATAGTGTAGCATGCAAATAGGGGTGTGGCATGCAAAAATGGGTGTGGCCCGAATAGTTTATTAAACTTAATCGAGGTTACATGTTCAATTAATCGTGATGTTGATTTAGGTAATTATCGCCCAGCCCCACTCCCTGTTTGATCACCAAGCAATTGTATTAAAGGTTAATGGATCAGAAACTTCATGCAGGGTAAATTACTGAACCCGGGGGTACAGAACAGGGAGATCTTATACAATGATCATAATAAATTGAATGAACACACACTACAGATAAAACCTTGTGGCTTTGTCATCCAGTGAATAGGACTATGGGACAGTTAATGGTTCTGTAACAGCTGAAAATGTGGACGCGCTCTTCATGACCAAGATGGACACGATACTCTCCATATTATGTTAATGGTTCTTGTATGGGAAGTGGTAGATTATGCTAGACCAGGAGATCAGCACCAGCAGGAAGAAAACTAAGGGCCTGTTCACATCAGCTTTCAGGTTCCATTCATCCTTTCCCGTCAGAGGAACCAATGAACAGAAACTATAGCTTCCGTTTACATTACCATTGATTTCAATGGTAATGCTTCTGTTTCAGGATGTATCCGTTCTGTAATGTTTGTTTCGGTGTAAAAAAAAACAACTAATCGTGTGTTTTGTTTGCCTTTCTCTAAATGGATTCATTAAATGAGTTGTATGAGAAAAAAATGACTGCTTTCTATGTGTCAGTCTTTTAAGCCCATAGACATTAAAAGGAGTTATATGAGATTTAAAATTGTATAACCGATTCTTTCAGCTTGTCCCTTTTTGGAGACGAGACCTCCCAAACTTTACACAGCATAATAGTGTCCCTTTATAGTCAAAGGGGTTTTTCCACGAGAGACATCTATGACGTATCCACAGGATATGTCCTAAATGTTAGTTAGATGCGGATACCACCTCTGGGACCCGCACTTCTCTCCAGAACGGGTCCCCCTAAACCCCGTTCAGCCATTGAATGAGGTGAATTTTGACCATGAAAAAGGGTATATGGTCGTGAGTTACATAAACAGCGTAGCTACGCTGATTCCGCAACTCCAATAGTAGTGAATGGCAGTTACAGATGCCGCGTAGCTCAGAGTTTCGCTGTTTACGTAACTCACGACCATATAACATTTTTCATGGTTGGAATTTACCTCATTCAGCCACAACACACAGCGGCTGAATGGGGTTTAGAGTTGCCCCGTTCTGGAGATAGGTGCAGGTCCCAGAGGTGGCACCCACATCTATCTGACATTTATGACCTATCCTGTGGATAGGTCATAAATAAATGTATCTCGTGGGAAAACCCCTTTAAGGTCTCGCCAATGATCCGTGAAGTTGTAATATTACCTCAAGCTTTCTTTACTTGGATAACCGTTTCCACGGTGTTTGCGATCCTTCACATTATCCGAACTTGGGACTCCTTGGTCACTTTCTTGGTTTTCTCTGAAAGTAGATGGCCATCCATGTATACTCCGTGTCATGCCGTGAATTTTTACAGGATCCATGACTCATCTGTTTTAACTGACCGTTCTCATTTACTTTTTATATTGGGTACATCAGCCTTGCATTTTTTTATTTTTTTTTTACTAGTATGCAATGCTGTCTTGGCTGTCAAATTGCAACAGGAACGTGATGAGAAATTACAAAGTTTGAACGTAGCCTAAGGTCGCATAACTACGTTTCTCTTCTCATGTAGCCTGCTAAAATCGACTATAATTGTCAGTAGAAATAATGGACAGTGGGAGATGGGCAGTAAAAAAAATAAGCATCTGAGGCAAATGTGCCTAACACTTCATCAACCTTGAATGAAGACCTACTTGTATAGTATTAATGTATGTAAGATATATAACCTATTCTTATGCTTCTCCTGTATGTTCTCCAGTGTCCCGATGGGAAACACCTGGAGGGACTATCAAAACAGCTGGACTGGGATGCACGTAAAATTCAGAGGTGGTTCAGGCAGAGGCGGAATCAGGATAAGCCAAGCTTAGTAACAAAGTTTTCAGAGAGCATGTAAGTAGAAAATACACCCTATGTAAGTACGTAAATGTTGTTTTTTTCCCCCGTCGTGAATGTACAGTGTGGGAAGGGGTTTGTCCAGGATTAGAAAGCATGGCTGCTTTCTTTTAAAAACCGCACCACACCTGTCTGAGTTGTCCACTATTGCAGCTGCGCTGTATTGAAGTAATTGGGGCTGAGCTGCAATACCGCACACAACCTGTGGACAGGTGTGCTGCAATACCGCACACAACCTGTGGACAGGTGCGCTGCAATACCGCACACAACCTGTGGACAGGTGCGCTGCAATACCGCACACAACCTGTGGACAGGTGCGCTGCAATACCGCACACAACCTGTGGACAGGTGTGCTGCAATACCGCACACAACCTGTGGACAGGTGTGCTACAATACCGCACACAACCTGTGGACAGGTGTGCTGCAATACCGCACACAACCTGTGGACAGGTGTGCTGCAATACCGCACACAACCTGTGGACAGGTGTGCTGCAATACCGCACACAACCTGTGGACAGGTGTGCTGCAATACCGCACACAACCTGTGGACAGGTGTGCTGCAATACCGCACACAACCTGTGGACAGGTGTGCTGCAATACCGCACACAACCTGTGGACAGGTGTGCTGCAATACCGCACACAACCTGTGGACAGGTGTGCTGCTATCTTTTTGGGGTAAAAAGCAGCCATGTTTCTCTAATCCTGGATAACTCCTTTTTAAATATTCACAATCCATGGTAATGTACTTCTCTAACTAGGGACTCTGAGCGCAGTCCATGAAAAATCTGTATCTCATTATCCTGTTGCCAAAAATGGAATTGAGGGCTTTTGGAAATGATTTACCTGCTTCCCCTTTAACTGGAGCCAATAAATATCTGGCTCTCATAAGGAGCCGTAATACGGATGTGTGAATGCGTCACTGTAAGGCTATATTCAGACGAACGTGTGCGAAATGAGCCGTGAAAAGCTGCCGTTTTGGATCCCTCATAGACTTGATTCTATAGAGGGAATCCGTGAAAACGGACCAAAATAGGACATGTCCTATTTTTTCACGGGCTCTTCACACGGTTCGTTAAGACAACGGCTGTGTGAACTAGGGATGCACGATGCATTGAAACTTCGACACTGTTTCGATGCCGTTATTTCATGTATTTCGATACTAAGCTGTGCGGCTGTACAGCTCAGTATAGTAACACATGAACGTATGAGAGCGGGGCTGCGGCTGTGTGATTCAGCCATTGTCCTGCTCCTGAGTCCTGACAAGTGTGCACGGTCAGCATGATGTGATGCGACCAGCGCTGCACTAATGAGCGGCGGCACTGAAGACCGAAATGGCCGGCGCATCACCTCATGCTGATCGCATGCTTGTCAGGAGCGCGGCAATGGCTGTATTACACAGCCCCGCTCTAAGGGCGGAGATGAGAGAAACCTCTCATAGCCGCCCTATTCCCCTGAACGCTGCGATCAAAACTGACCGCAGCATTCAAGGGGAGAATGAGGAGGGATGCCCCTTAGATCGCATCACAGGAAATCCCTGTGACGCGATTGAGGGACATACCATATATGGGCAGACTGCTCAGCGTACATTGAAGGACCCCAGGGCTGTATTACAAGATTTCCTGTTGGGGCATACTTAGGTATGTCCTAACAACTGCCTGTGTACTATCCATACACAGGCTAATGCACTGGCATACAGATCTATGCTAGTACATTAAAATGTAAAAATAAAAACATAAAGTAATGTTAGATAAAAAAAAAAATACACATACACATTTCATTTACAATAAACATTAAAATAAGTCTCAATACAAAAAATATACACATTCGGTATTGGTGCGGTTGTAATAACTTGCGCAACAATTTTTTTGCGTCATTTATGAGGTGTAATCTATAAAAAAACAAAAAAAACAACAACTTTTCACTTATTAATATAAGGCACGTGGTGTGATGAGCTTCTCCTTAATAGTAATTAACCCCATCATGTACCTTACACATTAACCCAATGTCAATTATGACTGAGAAACATGATGGGGTTAATTACGATTAGGCTTTATTCAGACGAACGTAAAATACGCGCGTGCAACGCGCGTGATTTTCACATGCGTTGCCCGTAGCTATATTTGTCAATGGGGCCGTGCAGACATGGCAGCGTTTTTTGCGCAGCGTTGCTCTGTTGCCAAAAACTCACGACATGTCCGTTGATTCAGCGTTTTCAACGCATCACGCACCCATTGAAGTCAATGGGTGCGTGAAAACCACGCATGTCGCACGGAAGCACTTCCGTGCGAACTGCGTGTTTGCGCAACAGCTGTCAAAAGGATGAATGTAAACAGAAAAGCACCACGTGCTTTTCTGTTTCCGAACATCCAAACGGAGTGTCTTTGCGATTAGCGAACCCCGACAACCGAAGCTAACTTCACCGGGTTCGGCCAAACTCGGCAAAAAAAATTCTGGTCCGCGACGTCGGGAGACATTCACTGTGCATGGTGCTGAAAGAGTTAAACTGTTTCAGCACCATGGACAGTGACTTGCGATCCCAAAATACATGAACCTGTAAAAAAAAAAAAACCGAAGTTCTAACTTACCGATTACTCCTGTCTCCTTCCTGCAGTCCGACCTCCCGGGATGACACTTCAGTTCAAGTGACAGCTCCAGCCAATCACAGGCCAATCACAGGCTGCAGCCAATCACAGGCTGCAGCGGTCACTTGGACTGCCGCGTCATCCAGGGAGGTGGGGCCCGATGTCAAGAGAGGCGCGTCACCAAGGACGCGTCACCAAGGCAACGGCCGGGAAGTTCTCGGTAAGTAGGAACATTATCTTTTTTTTTTTTACAGGTTTTTCGCTGTTGTGTTCGGCATTCACTGTCGAGGGTGCTGAGATTTAGCTCTTTCAGCACCTTGGACAGTGACGGGCGTCGACAAGCCTCATCTCTATGATGCCGGCTGCGCGAAAATCACGCAGCCGCGCATCAGACACGGATGACACACGCAGCTGTCAAATGGTTTTTGCGCGCGCAAAACGCCGCGTTGTTTGCGCGCGCAAAAACGCAACGCTCGTGTGAATCCAGCCTTAATGTGAGGCACATTCAAAATTCATCACACCACGTGCCTCACATCAGAAAATGGAAGAACCTATTAATTTTTTTTTTTTTTATTATTGTTGGCAAAGTATCGTTTTGGTATCAAAAATCGCAATACTACACAAGGTATCGGTATCGAAGTCCAAATTCTGGTATCGTAACAATAACAACCCTAGTGTGAATAGCCCCATAGAAATACATGCAGTTGCATGACAGCCATTAATAAAAACGTCCGTCTTTCGGAATATTTATATGTTCGTCTGAATAAGCTCTAAGGCCATAAAACGGGTGCGTTTTGCGGCTTTATCATGGCCGCAATGCCCAGATCTATTGCACTTCAACTGACCCAGAAATTAGATTGTGTAATACGGATGCAAAAATGCGCCCAGATTATGGCTGTGTGAAAGAGGCCTAAACAAACGAAACCATACCTGGTGCCAGCAAGAGAAACAAATGTGCCGGTGCTCAGGCTACAAAATAAAATGTTGTCAGGAAAGCTGCCCGGTTTCCATGATATCCCCCGTCCATCATACCTGCATTCACTATTCAGTTATTGGATTGTGAGAATTGCTAGGTGTGGTGCACGTTTTATCAGATTAAGGTGTGGCCATGATCCGATGGATTTTCGTTCTTACTGAATAATAATAAGGCTTTCTGTTATCTAATGAACTAATCGGAACAATCCTTGGATATTCCCAGGTTATGTTAATGACAATATCACATTTACTAAGCCATAGAGATCTCTTAATTAGTCAATGCATAAAAAGGATAATGGACTAGTAGACCGAAGAGCCTTTTTATACGGGCCAATGATCAGGCAAACGGCACGCGCACAAATACATGTTCCCGGTCATTGCCCTGTGTAAGCGATCAGCCGAGTAAAGACTAGTTTGTCGGCTGATCAGATGTTTTATGTGGCCCAAAAAATGGTTACGTGGGGGAGGATTAATGTGCTGCCCATAAGCAAACGGGACGTGCCGTCTTCAAGATGCAAATATATAGGGACGAGCGATTTTTAACGCTCATTTGTCCCCATACGTTCTGATCATTGCGGTTCAAATGGCGCAAACGAGCGCAGCTTGACATGATGCAATGTCAAGAATCTGCCCGTGTGAAAGGGCCCACAGTGATTGTTTTTTTTTTGTTTTTTTTAGGCCTTTGGTATTTTCCTGATGGAATAAACCCCTAGTTCACACGGAGTATTTTGCAGGCAGAAAAAATCTGCCTCAAAATTCCTTCAGGAAATTTGAGGCAGATTTTGACCTGCCTGCGCTTTTTTTACTGCAGCTTTCATGGCGTTTTTCACCTGCGGCCATTGAGGATGGCGGGAAAAAAACGCAGCGAAAAACCTATTTTGTGTTGATTGCTATGGGAGGACAGAGGTGGAACTGTGTCAAAAATGGACATGCCGAGTTTTTTTCCCTTAAATTTATTTATTTTCTTCCCCCTGCGACCAGCTAAGAGCCACGTGAAAAGAAGAAAAAAAAAACAAAAAAAAAAAACCTGCCTCTGCATCCCATTGAAATCAATAGGAGGCATTTTCGGGTGTTTTTTGGCGCTGATTCCGACAGTTTCCCTGTCAAAATCGGAACCAAAAAACTGAAGTGGGCCTCGTAATGGTTTCTCTTTCGTGTTTTCATTATATTGTCTTTCTTTCTAGGTGGAGGTTTATATTTTACTTATATATCCTTTTCTATGGAGTATGGTTTCTCTGGACGGTGAGTAGCCTGCATGTACATCGTGCTCCCAGAACAGAGAGAATACAATAAACAGGGAGAAGTCCTCTGCCAAGCTACAGAAACAAACTTTCATGATGTGTCAGCTGACGCATGGTTTGTGATATCCACGCTGTTTTCAGAAATGAAGACCGTGTTTTGACAGTGAATGGAAATTGGCAACTTTTACTTGGTTTGATAGAATAAACTAAACAATGTGTAATCCTATGCCTGGCAGAGTAGCCCTTCTAACTGGAAGCAATACACTGTATTTTTTTTCTGTGCACTTATTCTTGCCAAGTTCAAAGTGCAGATGCTTCCTGTCTGGTAATTAAACATTAGCGGGTCTTATAATGTGTACACCACCAACTGTTAACCCCTTATGTACATCCACATGGAGACTCCAAACTGTGCCTTAGTCTATTTATGTAGAAAATGAACAGTGACGTGATTGAAGGTTAAAGGGGTTGTCTGAACAGGAGCCACCCGTTTAGGACACATCTGTTGCAGGGAGCGGAGTAGCTACACGGCATGTCTCGCTTTGACCATTCATCGTAAGGGCTCTATTTAATGCCTCATTGCTCTGTCGTGGCGCTGCAGGGAAAATTAAACCCTTGCCAGGTACCCACACAGGTCACAGCTGATCGCTGAGGGTCCCTGCAGGCAAACACCATATAATCAACTGATTGTCAGGGGACCCTTCTAACAAAAAGGGGATGGTCTAAAGTGGACAATCGGTAGCAAAGTTGGGTCACATTTGGTCGGATGCTATAGCAAGACGTTCTATAGAATTGTGTGCTTCCAAATTTGTGGCACACACTTTTGTGGAGGACTTTTTTCTGACAATGCCATTAAACTGATCTGTTACGTATAATATGATGTCTAGTTAAAGCCCATGTAGATGTGCACATGTTTTTGTCCAAGTATCGTATCATCTGACTTGTCAGAAGATTATTATAATTTTTTTTTATTATATATATATATATATATATATATATATATAAATAATATATTTTTTTTAGGTAGAATATACCTTTGCTAGACGCTGAATAATAGAACAGAACACTCTTTAAAAAAATCAGATTTTTGTTCATTTTAGAACTTTTTTTGTGTGTATTTTTATTGTGATGTTGTTCTCTTTTTACTTTGCAGACATCCTGGTTCTGGGATACACGACAGTGCTGGTACAACTACCCCTATCAGGTAGAGATGCTGCACCTTCATCTGACAGTGTCAGGGCTTGAACAACCAAAACTCTTGCAGGCTGTCCTACTGCTCTGACTATAGTGAAAACGGCGTGGTGGTTATGATGCTGCTTTTGTAACGCTACGTGCAATGCCACAAATTCTTTCCTCTTCACACTTTTCTGTAACTTAGAAAATAATGTAAAATTTTTTTTTTGGTCCCATTATGAGTTCGGCCTCGTTCACAGCTGCACTGGAGGCACCGTTGGGGGCCTCCGTTACAGATCTGGCCGAGAATACCGGAAACTATAGCGCAGCATGCCGTGCTATTTTCGATAATACTACAGACACCCTAACGGAACTCATTAAAATCCATAGTGTGTAACGGAATCGGCACTTATGGTTCATTCCTTGTTCTGGTCCTCTGACCGAGCACAACAGAATACGGAACTCTGGTGTCAACCCATCCTTAATGAGATCAATTGGGATTGAGTCATCATAATCTGTGGCTCCGATAATAATGGAAGCCATGGCGCGAGTGTGAACAGAGCCTAAACCCCCTTTTACACAGTCCAATGATTTGCAAGCGAGCGCTTGTATGTACGTTTATTCCTAATCCTTGCCCTGTGTAAACCGGGCAACGATCAGCTGACAAACAAGTAAACGCTCGTTTGACGGCTGATCAGATCTTTTATGCGGCCAGAAAAATTGTCTTGTCGGCAGCACATCTCACCGTGTAAATAGGGGATGTGACGGCGGCCAGATGCGAATGTATGGGGACAAATTATTGTATTAACTGTCGTTCGTCCCAATACATTCCGATTGTTCTGTTTAAATGGAGCGAATGAGTGCAGATCCACATGCTGTATTATCAATCAGCGCTCAATAACTGGGCAGAATATCTGCCCGTGTAAAAGGGCCTTTAGTCATGTTTTAATCTGGCTGGTGTTGAAGTGTGATTTATTTTTTTTTTTTTATTTTTGTATCTTTTGTGTGATGTCTATGTTACATATCTAAATTATAATCTTCAATTTATCTAACTCTACATGTGTTCATTTCCTTTGCAGCCACTCACTTTGGGTCTGTACTACTATTATATTCAAGAGCTGGCATTTTACTGGTCCCTAATGTTCTCCCAATTTACAGATATCAAACGCAAGGTAAGAGTTTCCAGAGCATAAGGGCCCTTTTACATGAGTAGATTTTCTGCCCGGTAAACCAGCTCCGATCAACAATATCACATGTCGATCGGCGTTTGTTTGCTCCATTTTAACAGCGTTTTCTCGTTTGTCAGTGGATCACTACCCTGTTTACACATCCGGATCAGGAACAAGCATTCACACAAGCGTTCGTTTGCCAAATCATTTGCCCAGGTAAAAGTTCCCGCAGAATGACGTACATGTAAGTCATTGTGATCGAACGGGCATAAAAGCTGTGCTGTGCGATCACCCTAGGAGCCTATTTTTAAATGACAGGCTCCTGCTGCAAGGGCTGGGATCAGAGATTACTCCAATCCCAACAGTTTAAAGGGCTTACAGAGGAGGATATGTCACCAGATTTCACGTGACAAACTGCATACAGTATTAAATAGATCTGTTAGATTTTTGAAAATTTCTGAGGATTCTACAGCCATTTTGAAGTTTTCTAGCCTGATATTAAAACTAACGTTTTGAGTCCAAGTGCATTTATGAGAGAAACTCAATCCTCTCCCACGTAGAGCTGAGAAGCGCCTATCCGTGTCCCTCATCCCCTGCACGATGCTGAAATGTCACACATGCTCAGTACAAGCTGCAGACAGGCAAGTAAAAGAAAGCAGCAGATAATTCCGCACGGAAACTGCTGCTGGAAGACCGGCTCTCTAAGGGTATGTTCACACGCAGTGGTTTCAGACGTAATTCAGGCGTTTTACGCCTCCAATTATGCCAGAAAAAAATTGCTCTAATACGCCTACAAACATCTGCCCATTGCTTTCAATGGATTTTACAATGTTCTGTACCCACGAGGTGTATTTTTACGCGTCACTGTCAAAAGACGGCGCGTAAAAAGACGCCCGCGTCAAAGAAGTGCATGTCCCCTCTAGGGACATTTTTTGGAGGCGGTTTTCATTGACTCCATTGAAAAACGGACGTAAAAAAATGCAGCGAAAAACGCGAGTTCAAAAAAAGTCTGATCAGGAGCTGTTTAAAGAGGCTCTGTCACCAGATTTTGCAACCCCTATCTGCTATTGCAGCAGATAGGAGCTGCAATGTAGATCACAGTAACGTTTTTATTTTAAAAAAACGAGCATTTTTGGCCAAGTTATGACCATTTTTGTAGTTATGCAAATGAGGCTTGCAAAAGTCCAAGTGGGTGTGTTTAAAAGTAAAAGTCCAAGTGGGCGTGTATTAGGTGCGTACATCGGGGCGTTTTTAATACTTTCACTAGCTGGGCGCTCTGATGAGAAGTAACATCCTCTTCTCTTCAGAACGCCCAGCTTGTGACAGTGCAGATCTGTGACGTCACTCACAGGTCCTGCATCGTGACGGCCACATCGGCACCAGAGGCTACAGTTGATTCTGCAGCAGCATCAGCGTTTGCAGGTAAGTCGATCTTACCTGCAAACGCTGATGCTGCTGCAGAATCAACTGTAGCCTCTGCTGCCGATGTGGCCGTCACGATGCAGGACCTGTGAGTGACGTCACAGATCTGCACTGTCACAAGCTGGGCGTTCTGAAGAGAAGAGGATGTTACTTCTCTTCACAGCGCCCAGCTAGTAAAAGTATTAAAAACGCCCCGATGTACGCACCTAATACACGCCCACTTGGACTTTTACTTTTAAACACACCCACTTGGACTTTTGCAAGCCTCATTTGCATAATTACAAAAATGGTCATAACTTGGCCAAAAATGCTAGTTTTTTAAAAATAAAAACGTTACTGTAATCTACATTGCAGCGCCGATCTGCAGCAATAGCAGATAGGGGTTGCAAAATCTGGTGACAGAGCCTCTTTAAGCCTGAAAAACAGCTCCGTATTTTCAGACATTTTTGCTCACTGCGTGTGAACACACCCTTATTGCAGAGCCAGGGGGACTGCAGCTTGGAATAAGCATGTGTGTGATTTCAGCATGGTGTGGGGGAGGAGGGGCACTGATAAGAACTGGCTCTAGATGGGAGGAGATGGAGATTACATCATGCATATACTTGGCTCATAACATGTTCGTTTTAATATCCGGCAGGAAAACGGAGTGTTATACAGCCATTCTGACATGGATTTTTTTAAGTAAGTACTTCAGCTTCATCAGGTCTAAGATCTAATTAATAATGTACGCAGTTTTTATTGCGAAATCTGGTGATAGATACTCTTTAAAAATCTCCCCTGCGTCACTTTGAAAACAATAGGGGGTGATATTTGTGGCGTTTTTGATGCGGATTACGATTGGTTTCTTGACTCTTAAATGTACTGGATGCAAAGACCATTGGAGTTGGATAACCATGTTACAGGAATATTAGAACTCTGCCATGGTATAGAGTAATAAATGTATGGGGACTTCTAGTATGTGGATCCGTCTTAGTGGATAAACTTGTATGTTATGTTTAGTAAAGCTTTAGGGCGAAGTTTATTTAGCGCGCTGTTCTTAAAGAAGCACTTCTTATCTACAACTAGATCTTATCTTGTGCATGAGCAATATAACATGGATGTAGCATTTACCTGTGCAGTTTCTGCTTAGGAGCGAGTTCATGGCATCTGCACACTGTAGTGAATATCCTGCTTCATACTAGAACAGGACAGATCACAGCGGTCTTGTGACTACATTTCCTGTACTCTCCACTGGTATTTGAAGCGATCGGGACACAACCACATTCTTTCTTCATCTCTTGCCCTCGTGTTTCAATAATTCAAGACAGCCAGCTTCTTATTAAGAAAAATAAATCCTCATAGCCTATTCTGCACTTTGCCTTTTCAAAGTAACTCTGTAAGGCCAAGTTTTTAACTTAGATGTGGCATCTTGTCGATATGGATGAGAATGTTTTATCTGATCCCCCACCGATCGCTGAAACAAAGTGGCAGTGTGCCGCTTCATTTCTGAGCAGGTGGTGTACGGGCCCAATAGAAATTCTGAGTCCATACATCCATCAGCCGAGCACTTCTGCCGCTTCGATTTAGCGATTGTGGGGGTCTCGGTGCTCTGACCTCCCCCCCACAGATGAAAACTTCTGACAGGTCACTATGATATGTCAAAACCTTTTTAAAAGTTTAGTTACCCTTTTAAGGGTGTTTTCCAACAATAAACATAATCTAATCAGTATGCCATCAATGTTTGATGGGTGGTAGTCCAACCACTGAGACCCCCTTTCGATGCCTAGGGAGCTTTTGCTTTTTCCATGAAGCCGCACAACTTCTAACCGGGCACTTTGACTGTAACACTGTCCCACTCAATACATTGATGGTATTTCTAATTAAGATCACCTAAAGATTGGATCGGTGAATTACATGATTATCAATTCCCTAATATACTGTTCTGATTGGGAGCAACCCGCAGAGAGGTGAGGATTGCGGTTCCCCCACCTATACGCTATACCTGCTAGAAGCTGTTGTAGTGCTGACATTGGAGATTGTAAGGTGAAGCTTCCAGTAAATGCTGTACAATGCAGGACTGTGTATTTATGTACAAGAGGCTCCCCGTGCATTTTTGGGATGTGAGGCCCTTTTGGTTCAATAGTTTATTGATTTTCAAAGAAAAGAATAGATGCATAGTATAAATGTCAGAAATACAGTTTGAACGATAGAAAATCACAGCCTCTTAAAGCTAACCGGATTTGCAAATTCACTTCTAGTTGTATAATAGGGTTTTACGTTCAGTCTCATTACTATTCTCGTTGGCAGAAAGGACTAACTCTCCAGTATGTCCAGATATTGGTAAATTTGGGAAAGGAGAAGTTGACGTATGCTATTTTTTTTAATAAGCAAAAGAGGTGTTGATTAACAATAAGGGCATGTGCGCACACAAAATAAAAAACGTCTCAAAATACGGAGCTGGTTTCAAGGGAAAACCGCTCCTGATTTTCAGATGTTTTTTTTTTTTTTTTTTTAATCCGTCGTGTTTTTTTGCGGCGTTTTTAACTGCTGTTTTTGGAGCGGTTTTTCTATAGAGCCTATGAAAAATGTCTCCAAAAACAGCTGAGGAAGCCCCACCGGAACAGAGCACCGTTTTTCCCATTGAAATCAATGGGCAGATATTTGGACGCCTTCTGCTTCCAATTTTTCATCACGTTTACGGCCCGAAAACCTGCTGAAAACACTCCGTGTGAACATACCCTAACCGTTCTTCCAACACAGGTGCAGCAGCACTCTTCCAATGTCTGGTCAAGACCAGCTTTGCCGTTACCAAAATGATAAATCTGGGAGGAACATCGTCAATATGTAAAAAAAAAAAAAAAGGAAAGCTAAATGAGGGGATGTAGGAACCTGGAAGTGAAACAGATTCTAACAAAGTAAATATCTGTTTCTAGTATCTATGTATATCAGGACAATCCCACAGCACATGCCGCAGACTCCCTTTATGACCACAAACCCTCCATGTGAGGCCCTTTCTACTCCATTCTGTCTGACTGGTATGCCCTGCTGTGAAAAAATTCTTCATCAGTGGAAGCGTGCTGTGGTATAGAGCCGTGGTTGTCATACAAATTTGCCACCTGTTATGTCACGTGCTCCGCCCTGAAGAACTAGAAGTGTTAAAGAGACTCTGTCACCACATTATAAGTGCCCTATCTCCTGCATAAGGAGATCAGCGCTATAATGTAGGTGACAGTAATGCTTTTTATTTAGAAAAACGATCTATTTTAAACTACTGTTTTTACTTTCGACCAAGTGGGCGTTGTACAGAGGAGTGTATGACGCTGACCAATCAGTGACCAGTCAGCGTCATACAATTCTCTCCATTCATTTACACAGCAGCATCGCGTTCTTACTAGAACTCGATGTGCACCCACATACACACACATTAACGTTAATCAAGTGTCCTGACAATGAATATACATGACCACCAGCCAGGACCAGCCTGGACGTCATGTGTATTCAGAATCCTGACACTTCGGAATCTTTTCTGTGAGATTCCAGCAAGCCACGCGTAATCTCGCGAGATTACGATGTAAACGAGATTTTGTTTCCCTTGCTAGAAATCTCACAAAAGATTCTGAATACACAGGACGTCCTGGCTGGAGGTCATGTATATTCATTATCAGGACACTTGATTAACGTTAATGTCTGTGTATGTGACTGCACATCGTGTTCTAGTAAGAACGTGATGCTGCTGTATAAATGAATGGAGAGGAGTGCATGACGCTGATTGGTCAGCGTCATACACTCCCCTGTACAACGCCTACTTGGTCTAAAATAAAAACACGCCCACTTGGGCATTAAGCAACTCATTAGCATAAATCTAAAATCCCTAATAAAGTGGTAAAAATAGATCGTTTTTTTAAAAATAAAAAGCATTACTGTCACCTACATTATAGCGCCAATCTCCTTATATAGGAGAGAGGGCACTTCTAATGTGGTGACAGAGCCTCTTTAAGTTGTAATGTAGTAGTACTAGTAGTTAAAATGTACCTCCACTTGTGATCGCCCGACCTGATAAGAGGCGTAGGGGGACGCTCCTGCTTGCTAGTCTGTATAGTTGCTGTGATAACCGTATGACACCCGTCTCTCCACGCCCGTTGTCAGGTGAGGCGGGAGAACACAAGTGTAGGTGCACTTTAATTCCTACTATGTTACAACTTAACAATTCTGATTCTTCAGGGCTGCATGTGTAAACTCTCATTTGTGTATCTGTCAGATGTCGTTTTCCTCCATTTGTATAAGTTTGTTGATTCTGACCGGCCTTATTCACACCAACGTGTAATACGTTCGTGTGACCGTGAAAACAACGGACCTATGTAATTCAATGGGGCCGTTCACAAGGCCGTTGTTTCAACGGACCGTGTTGAGTGTCCGTTAAAAAATAGGACATGTCCTATTTTTTTTGCACTTCGTGCATCCTTCCATAGACTAGTCTTTGAGGGATAGGTGATAACCCGCAGGGGCGCAGCACGGATGCACCTTGGATGTGGAAAACGGCAGTTTCATACGCTGGTGTGAATCTAGGCTTAGAAAGATCTGATTCCTTGACCCCAGGTCAAATGACAATTGGTCAGCTACATCGCCCACTGCATCTAGCCATGTAACTAGGATGTAGATGTATGAAATATTTGATCACCGTGCTTGTCGTGATTTCCATGTCTGATCTTGTGTATTTCCTAATTGACAGGACTTCTTAATCATGTTTGTTCATCATTTGGCCACTGTTGGCCTCATATCGTTTTCCTATGTAAATAACATGGTCCGAGTCGGGACTCTGGTGATGTGCCTGCATGATGCTTCTGATTTCTTGCTGGAGGTAGGTTGCTCTGAACAGGAATATATAATCTTGTTTACATAGTGAAACTTCATGCAAAATGTATAATTCTGTAGATTTGTCTCCTAATGGACCTTTTCATAATGAAAGCACACAAACTGTATTGTGACATGGGAGACATTAACGGTGTTTACCAGGATTAGAAGAAATTGTCGTCGTCCCCCCCCCCCCCCCTCTCTCAGAAACCCATTCTTGTCCATGGCTTGTGTTGTATTACAGCTCGACCTCAATCGGCTGCAATACCAGACCCAGCCCAAGGACAAGAACGGCATTTTCTGGGGAAAAGTTATTTATTTATTTTTGTTTAGTTTGTTTTTTTAACTCAAAAACCTGATCAAGCAGCAGGTCCATGTATTTTATGTTTGTGGACATTTTGGTAGGATAATTAACTGAAGGGAATTAAAAGCTATGAGGCCAACAGATATCGACCCATCAGCCATCAACCTATATTGTAATCATCAGGATCTGGAAACTGAAATCTTCTGCCAACTAAAGTTTCTTATGTTCATATGTATTTACAATGAAAAATGAACCAAATCTTTACTTTCTCCTATTTTGTGGTTTTGCTTTCATCTCCTATACAAACCTATGTATCGCACGGTAACAGACTGCAGAATCAGACTACACAGGCTTTTCACACTCCCTTCCATCTGTCCTTATTCTTACTAATCTAAGAAATAGAGATTAGCAAGTAGAAGAGGAAATATGGAAGGGAGTGTGAAAGCAGGATCAGTCTGCACAGGGCTTGTATGTAGTCTGTTACCATGGAGACGCACAGGTCTGCATAGGTTCTGTAGACACAAAATAATAGGGAAGTTACTTTTTCTTTCAATCGATCGGTTGTGCAGGTGGGAGTTTCCCTTTAATATTTGCAAACACCATCTTAAATTATACTGGTCAAATATAAAAAAAAAAACAGAAGAGTAGGCAATGCTAACCACCCATATGGGAAGAGTTTCCAAAACCATATTGTGAGCTCACTTTTTTTTACAGCAATTATCCTTTCTTTAAAAGAGTTACCTGGTCTGGTAAAACATTTTATTTTATTTTTTAAATGTTTTTTAAATTTACGAACGGCTGAAAATGTCTAAAATTTAAACCGCAATCCGTACTCCCCTAATCTTTTCCCTGGCGATTCAGCGCTGACACTTCGGTTTTTGTTTACATGCGGGTAGCATGTGACCGATGCAGCCGATTAGACTGCTAAGTGGTGACAAATGGTATTCCTAGGCATCATAAGGCCCATCGCCTGCTGACCAATAAGCCCTCTGGCTGCAGCAGTGACTATCTTCTCATATGTAAACAAACACTGGGAGGACAGCCGCAGCCTCCGAGCTGAACCGCTGGGGGAAAGAATAGAAGAGTACGGATTGCTTTTTAATTTCAGGACTTTTGCAGCCGTTCGTAAACAAAATTGTAAAACATTTGGTCATTTAGAATTATGCGTTTGTCTGCGTCACTCACTTCTAGAAATACTTGCTATGGCATAGAAGAAGATCAGATTATTGGTCCCATGAGCTGAATAGTATGTGATGTTGCATTTATTATTTTTAATGCTATGTCTCCTTCCCTGAAAGGCAGCAAAAATGACCAATTATGCAAAGTACCAGAGAATATGTGATGGCCTCTTCATGATGTTTGGGCTTATGTTTGTTACCACACGACTTGTGATTTTTCCAACATGGTAAGTGTTTGGTGTTTTTTTAAAATTTTTATTTATTTTTAGTTTTATAGGTACGCAATCCTTTCAATCTTCTCAAAGCGATTGTCGGGGTTTAGTAAATTAAAGGGGGCCATTCACCAGCATTTTACCTATTAAACCAGTAATACCTGGTGGAAGTGGATGAGAAATTCATTTTTATGTAACCTATAACTACGAAGTTGGCTCTGTACCTTTTTTAGTATTCCATTTTTTTAGTGTTCCTGTTCCGTAAGCTAATGAGCATAAGTCATATCTTCGTTCAAAAAGGGTCATCTCTTCATTCCTCAAGCCTTTCCGAGTTAACCCCGCCTCCTTACTTTTGATTGACAGCATTCAGGGTGGGCCAGTTTTCGGCGGTGGGCAGGCATAAGAGGAACGAATGAGACTGCCGGATTATTACCATAAAATGTTTGCAGACTGTTTATGGTCAGAGGAGGCGTTTAGGAGAGGGGATACCGCTAATGAACATTTGACCGCAGCGGCCAGCGAGGGGTGAGTAGAGTTCAATAGGGGAAATGCTGGTGACAGGTTCCCTTTAAGTTTTTTAATAGACTGCAGTCAGGCGGAGGGAAAAACAGGCTTCACTAAGGCCACAGTCTTCACCCAGGACTGCGCAGCAGGGTTATAGGCTAGAGCTGTCAATCACACTGCATCAGTCCCACCCAACAGTCTCATCCTCACGTTGTAACCATAAATCAAAGGTCGCTACTGAAAGAACATTACCATACCTCTGATTTACTGTTCTTTTATCAAAGCATACTAGTCTATAATATAAATGTTATACTACTGGGAACCCCCTTTAAGTTTTAATTAAGTCAAGCTTAGTTGCCTAGATACTGGGACATTATGGTTTGAAAATGGTATACAAAAGTTTTGCCAGCACGTTAGATGTTAAAGCTACATATTGAAAGCTTTGCTCACTGACTATAGAGTGAAAGTTGACAATAACAAGGTAATTGGTCTTTGTCAGAAACCTCGGAGAACAAACGTGGGTTGCTGTTCAGGAGAGCGTATCGAGCGTATTGTTTCACTAGAAGTCTCCTGTATAAAAGTTAGTCTTACGTGGGTGTTCTAAAAATATTACAATTTTTAAAGTGAAGCCCTGTACTTTTGATGCATCGATAATTCAAACTGGAATCTTTCCTACTGGATATAAAGGTTCTGTCTAGTCTGGTTTGAAGTCGTCTCTTCCATAGATGGTAATTATTGAACTGTATTGTTTGCAGGATCTTGAATACGACTATGTTTGAGAGCTGGGAGCTGATTGGTCCATATCCCTCATGGTGGCTGTTTAACGGTCTCTTGGTCATCTTGCAAGTTCTACACGTTGTTTGGTCTTACCTCATAATTCGGATAGCCTACAGGTCTCTGACAAAGGGAAAGGTAGGTTGAATGCAGATGTGTATAGTAGGGTGTTCAAGTACACTGGGGAGAAGAAATAGAAATCTACTTCTCTTGGCTGTACCTTCTGTTTGAAAGTCTTTCTTTTCCCTTGACTTTTTCTAATCTTATGGGACTACTGCTTATCTACTGCCGCTCCGTCCTGACAAGGTGACCCTGTTGGGAGGAGAGCTTCTGATGTCTTTGCACTCCCTGCCTCACTCTTTCTCTCCCTCATTTTTCTGTGTCAGGTTGGAACTGGAAAATGTCACCCTTTGCCTGTAAGTTTTCTCTGTGCTGTTTCCACCTTCCTGCTTGCTTTCCCTTCACTTCCTGCTTGCTTTCCCTTCCTGCTTGCTTTCCCTTCCTGCTTGCTTTCCCTTCCTGCTTGCTTTCCCTTCCTGCTTGCTTTCCCTTCACTTCCTGCTTGCTTTCCCTTCACTTCCTGCTTGCTCTTTATCGTCGCATACCACTGCAGCCCAAATTCTTGAGTGGTCCTGGCTATGCGCTTCCTCATGAATCTGGGCTTCCAACTTCATAAGCATAGGTGGATTATCCACAAGTCATATACTCTGGTTACACCTCAAAGTGTTCGGCTTTGACAGGATCGTGTCATTCTAAATTGACTGCCATGTGCAGATGTGCCAATAGTGTTATCTCCAGGTGCACCAGGCAGATAATCCACCCATGTGACGCAGCCATAACACCTTCTCATCTACTCTCCTACTTACAAACTAAAAGGAAATCTTATCACATTCCAGAAAAATACTTTTTAATTAGGTAATACATCAAATTCCCGATCACAATGATTGCTAAAAACGGAGGCAGCCATTTTGATACTTCCGCTCTACAATTTTTTATAGGTGCACTTTAAAACTAATTTAGTAATGCACGATCTCCTAGCTAATAGGCGCTGTCACACTGATAGTGAAAATTGTGCCCCAAAAAGTCTTATTTTAAAATATGCAAATGAGGCTACACTACACCAGCAATTCTCCGGAGGTGGAGCTACATCGCAGCCTCTGACGCTGTCCTATCAGCATGAAGCTGCTTCGCACACAGTGTGAGAGACTGAGGCTGGAGGGAAGGGGGATCACTTCAAATAGTCATATCTCTGGATGTGGACCACCTAGAACAGCGGTTCTGGTGGCATATCAAAGATAAGATTCTAATCGCAGTTCTGACTGTGGGGAAAAAAGAGATATCACTAGTTGAAAACAGAGTCTATAATGGAAAATGTGTACTATATGATAAAGCTGTGTTACTGGGCTGGGAAGAGGCGAACTGTGAGCTGATTGGACAGCAGCATACAGAAAACATTACACCGCCCAGAGCAAAAAGAACGAGTAACCTCCCATCTGGCAAGTATAGACAAATTAGCATATTTAGAGAAATGCACATAACTTTGCAAATAATAAACGTTTTTGAAAAAAAATTACACTGGTTATCAGCATCAAAGCGCCTATTAGACGAGAGAGGGCATTAATAAACTAGTGACAAATCCTCGAAGTGCATGTACATTGATTTATTAGGAAATGCCTGTAACAATTCTACAATGTGTACTGTCCGAGGTGAACATTGTGTGACGGCTGCTCTTGCATACAGATTAATGCATGGCTACACCAGGTAAACAGAGAAGGTTACTAGGCACTTTTTATTGGCCTAAACTATGAAATGGTTAACATTTTGGTACTGTATGTATGAAATGTTCCCCTATGTCTGGAAAATGTCATTCTTTTTACTACAGTGTAGGCAATGGGATGGCAGGGAGTATGGGATTTAGTGAACCAACTGTAGGAAATGTTTAGTCCTGAATGTAACTATCAGAACAGAAAACTATTCATATCACATGGGTCTCGAAAATGGTGCTAAAGAGATGATAGAAATGATAGATGGCTGATAGAAATGAATGCGTCAGTATTTTAACCGCAATTACGGATCCGTAGTTGCGTTAAAATACTGACCTATTCATTTCTATCAGGCACGGACACCTTCCCGTCTATTTATAGCTGTGTGTCTGGGCCACAGAAAATAGGACATGTCCTATTTTCCGCATTTACGGACTGTCCTATACTTATTACTGTGAGCACAGTCCACAAATGCGGATGGCACTCTGCAGCCCATCTGTGCAGTATTTACTGACCGCAAATATTTCATGTGCATGGGGCCTTAACAAGGATCTGCTTTTTTTTTTTTTAAAGACCCATCATGTTTGTCTATTGGCTGTTTATGGTATTGCAGCTCATCCCCCCTTAAATGAATATGGCTGCGCTGCAGGCGTGACGCTGTTTCTGGAGGAAAAAAAAACAAAAACCGGATTTCAATGGTGCCATGCATATAGCGCTATCACAATACAGCAGTATACTGAGTCTTTATGCAGAGCAGCGTGCTCCCCTGGATGCATACACTGAGTTTGAAGAATTAAATCTCGGTCCAGGATACAGAATGTTGTACCCACAGTCCGAAAGAAGAGGCAGCACTCCAGTTGTATAGAAAAATCCAAAATGTATTCCCCCCAACATACAGGCAACGTTTCACCTTCCCATTTGAAGCTTGAAAATGCCTTCAATAAATTTTGGATTTTTCTATACAACTGGAGCGCTGCCTCTTTCGGATTGTGGTTTGATCTTTGCGTGAGGTCTTTTGTCAAAGATTCCTCTGAGGATAGCGCCCACAAGGCCACAACTTTATGCTACAGTGCAGCTCCTATGTCTCGTTTGTTCCTGAACTGTTGTACCCTGTATTACAGACTGAATCGCACACGGTCATGTTGGTGACGTACAAGGCACTTTTGTGGAAAAATCTGAAGAGCTTGATCTATCTAAAACACAAAACCTATTGTAATTTGTCAACAATCTGTCCTTCTCTGTCCTTTTGGAGGACAAGTTGATGTATCGCTGACAGTCAGTGTTTGAAAAGCCCAAAAGTGATAACACCAAAATACTTTTATAACATTTCCTTTAGGCCAGGTTCCCACAGGTCGGATACGCTGCGTAAAAGGCCCGCAGCGTATCTGACCTGCAGCACCTCCCGTCCGAAAAATCACACCACAAAGTGGTTTAATTTTTCAGACGGAATTTCCATTGCATAAAAATGTGCTCACTTACTTCCTCCCTCCTTTTGACGTCCGCTCCGGCCTTCTACGATGACGTTGCAGGCCATGTGATTCTGCAGCCTGTGACTGGCTGCAGCGGTCACATGGGATGAAACGTCGCCCCAGGAGGCCAGCCTGCAAGAGGAGAGGAGGGCGTTCTGGGTAAGTGATTTTTTTATTTTTTTTTCTCTTGAACTGATTTTTTATTTTATTTATTTATTTTTGCAGTGTAAATGCTGCGATTACACTGAAAGGCTATGTTCACACGGGGTCTTTTGCCGAGTTTTTTGACGCGGAAACCGCGTCGCAAAACTCGGCAGAAACGGCCCAAGAACGCCTCCCATTGATTTCAATGGGAGGCGTCGGCGTCTTTTTTTCCCGCGAGCAGTAAAACTGCCTCGCGGGAAAAAGAAGCGACATGCCCTATCTTCGGGCGCTTCCGCCTCCGACCTCCCATTGACTTCAATGGGAGGCAGGAGAAAGCGTGTTTTATGCCCGCGGCGCTCAATGGCCGCGGGCGAAAAACGGCGCGATAATTGCTGTTCACACGGAGTATTTTGGGGGAGGAATATCTGCCTCAAAATTCCGTTTGGAACTTTGAGGCAGATATTCCTCCCCCAAAATACTCCGTGTGAACATAGCCAAAGTTTCAACACTTGGCTTTCAGTTGTGAGTTTTGCATCCCTATTGAATTAAATGGGGAAAACTCGCAACAGAAAATCAACAAAAACGCAGCAAAAATTTACATGCTGCTGAATTAAATTCCGCACTGCAGGCCCATTAACATTTACGCCTCGGTTTTTTTCCGCAGATTGACTAACTCATCCACTTTGCTGCTACTGTAAATGCTGCGGAATTTCCGCACACAATTCCATTTCTGATATTCCGCTACGTGCGAATCTGCCTTAGTGCATATTTTCATTAGAATCTGTCACTAGTGCAGTTTACACTTTGGGCCCGTAACTTCAATTGGTCATATATTGGCTTAGGCTACATTCGCAGGGTAGTGAAAAACGTTTGACGGAGGTTTTTATTACGGCCATTTTCAGAACAATGAAGTTCTATGGGTGTATTCACACAGCTTTTTTTTTTTCTTAACTGCCTTTGAATACCAGCCGTCAAAAAATAGGACATGTCCAATTCTTGGCCGTCTTCATGGCCAGACGGCTCCTATAGAAGTCAATGGATCAGTTTTTACCGACCGTTTTTCAGGAGTCAATCATTGTAACGGCCACTAAAAACTGATCCTGACCGAGGACTTCCCTCACACAGCGCTACTTAAAAGCTTCCCCAGGCTCAGCACCCAGACAGCACTGTCCATATATGGACAGTGATGTCAGGGCTTTCAACTATGGAGTCCCCAGGCCAGAGAAACACAAGATCTCCTGTCTTGGGAAAGCCCGTGACGTCACGGTCCATATATGGACAATGGCGTCAGGGGCTCCCGCTGACCCACCCCCCATGGAAGTAGCACCCACTGCCTGTTGATAGCACCTCCACACCTGAAAAGAGTGCCACTGTGGCTCCCTATAGGAGCGGAATCCCTAGCGGCCAGACCTCCCTCTGACCAGGGATTCCGCTCCTGGAGAAGCCCCCAGCATCACTATCCATATATGGACAGTTTACGTCAAGGTGTTACTCCTGGAGTTGAATCCCCGGGGCAGAGGGCTGCCAATGGCAGGGGATTCTGCTCTTAGAGAGAGTCTATGACCTCACTGTACATATATGGACAGACGTCAGGTTCTCAGTCCGACCGGTATCCTCGGCCAGAAGATTCTGCTCCTACAGGGAGTTACAGTGGCGATATTTGGGGGGTGGGGGGTGCTATCTACACAGGGGCAGCGCTATCTACATGGGAAGTGTGGCGCGATCTACAGTGGACACTGGCACCATACAGTGGCACTGTGTGGCACTTCATATGTGGGAACTATGGCACTCTATACAGTGGACACTGGTATTATGGGCACTGGCACTGCATATTATCTACAGTGGGCACTGTGGCACTATCTAAAGTGACATTGCGGCACAATCTACATGGGCTCTGGTGTTTTTCAGGGGGTTTGGGCAAAAAAAAACCCTGACAAAAACAAAAGATGAATTTCATTTAACAGCCATGGAAAACTGATGGCAAATGGACTGGAAATGGATGAAAACTTGGAGACACGCTGACATTTGATCAGTTTTTAATGGCCATTTTTTCTCCACCGTGTGAATGTAGCCTAAGAAGTAAGATATTTTAAAATCCCCTGAAAACACATTGCCCACGTAGATAGTGCGACAATGTCACTGTAGATCGCGCCACAGTGCCCACAGTAGATAGCGCCACTCCGCCCCCTCCCTCCCCCATACATAGCCCCACTGTAACTCCTTGTAGGAGTGGTATCGCTCTGGCCGGGGATTCTTCTCTGAGCACCTGGCATCCGGGGCTAACTCTAATAGATTCACACGGGCATCTCGGATCGCATCTCGGATGTGAAAAACTGGCATTTTTCAAGTCAAAGGTGTATCCGTGCTCTGCGGGATGCGATATCACGCATCCTCCATAGGAGTCTAATGCAAGGATGCGTGAAGCATGAAAAAATAGGACAGGTCCTATTTTCTCAGGGATTCTTCACATGGTCCATTGAAACAATGGCTGCGTGAACAAACACATTGAATTATATAGGTCCATGTGACAGCCGTTGTTTCAACGGCCGTCACATGGACCTATATAATTCAAATGGCCGTCACACGGACGTTTAACACGTAAACACAAATAAGAGTGGAATCCCCTGCCAGAGCGACGGCAGCGCACTGGCTGGGGATTCTGCTTCAGGAGTAGCCTCTAACGTGTCTGTCCATATATGGAAGGTGACGCCAGGGACTTCTACAGGAGGGGAATCCCCGGCCAGAGCGTTCACAATGCTCTGGCCGGTGATTCCGCTCCAGGAATAACCCCTTGACGTCTGTCCATATATATGCATAGTGATAGTGATGCCGAGGGCTTCTCCGGTAGTGGCGGGTGGGGGGGCTGCTATTTGCAGGCAGGGGGTGCCATCTACTGGGGGGGTTGGTGCTATCTACAGGAGGGGGGCTGTCAGAGGGAGACCCTGACGCCACTGTCCCTATATTGACAATGACATCTAGAGCTTTCGCAAGACAGGAGTTCCCGGCTCCTGCGATGCTCTGGTTGGGAACTCCATAGTTAAAAGCCCTGCCTTCACTGTCCATATATGGACAGTGCTGTCAGGGGCTTCCCTGGGTTCAGCGCTCAAAGTAGTGCTATGTGCGGGGAGTCCTTGGCCAGGATCAGTTTTTAGGGGCTGTTACAAGGATTGATTCCTGAAAAACGGCCGTTAAAAACTGATCCATTGACTTCTATGTGAGCAGTCTGACCGTGAAAATGGCCAAAAATAGGACATGTCCTATTTTTTGACGGCTGGTATTCACGGGCATTTGAATACACCCATAGAACTTCATTGTCCTGAAAACGGCTGTTTTTCACTGTCGTGTGAATGTAGCCTAAAGGAAAAAAGAAAAAAAAAAATTACATTTTTGTTGAACAATGAATTCTGCTTTATACATTTCTTCTGGCAGTTCTTCCTCACCCCTTTCAGGACCATTGTAGTTTTTTCATCCTCTCCTTCTAAGAGCCTTTACGTTTTTGGGTTTTGATTTAACGGCGTTCACTGTGCGGGTCTTTATTCTGTGGGTCAATATGATTATAGCAATTCCAAATTTATATAGGCTTATGCTTTACTAATTTTACAAAAATAAAAATGGTTTAAAAAAAAAAAAAAAACTTCTGTATATCTTTTGCCATATTCAGGGACCTATAACTTTTTCTATTCTCGGTCGATGGAGCTGTGTCTATTTATTCATTTATTGCAGGGTCAGCTGTTTTTATTGGTGCCGCACCCTTTAGATCACATTTACTTTTGTTGGGGGGGGGGGGCTGAGTCTAGTTGACAAATCCCCCCCCCCCTTATTATTGGACTTAAAGGAAAGGTGTCACGAAAAAAAAAATTTTGATATCAATTTGCATTTAGTGTTTTATTCTAAAATCTTTTATTTATGTGTGTTTGTTTTTTACTTTTTTCTAACTTTTACTTCACTATGGGGGCTGCCATTTTTTTTTCATCTCTGTATGTGTCGATTAACGACACATACAGAGATGGAATACGGCAGCTACAGTGCATAGGAGTCAATGAACGGGAGCCGTTCCATTGACTTTGCTCTGTGGCTCTGACGCAGGTCAGTCACACAGAGCAGCTGTTTGCAGGGAGAGAGCAGACGCCATCTTGAAGACCAGCTGCACTGCAGGTAAGATGTGTGTCTCTGCATGTCCCATTCTCTACCTCTCAGACCCCCGCTCTCGTGACTCCCGACGCCCCCCCCCCGAAACGCCCCCCCCCTCCCTCCCTTGTGTGAAGGACACACGATGAAACTGTACTGGGAAAGCCCTGAACGGTAAATCTCTCTAGTTGTGCTTGTGCTGAGACTGTTTGGGGATGTGACTAATGAACCTCTCAGTCTCAGCACAATTAGAGAGATTTATCGTTCAGGGGTCTGGGAAAGCTGGGTGACCACCATTACCCCTCCTACTGGAGTGTGAGATTCATTAGTCACATCCCCAAACACACTCCAGTAGGAGTAATGGTGGTCACCCAGCTTTCCCAGACCCCTGAACGATAAATCTCCTCTAGTTGTGCTGAGACTGAGAGGTTCATTAGTCACATTCCCAAACAGTCTCAGCACAACTAGAGAGATTTATTGTTCAGGGGTCTGGGAAAGCTGGGTGACCACCATTACCCCTCCCACTGGAGTGTGAGAGGTTCATTAGTCACATCCCTAAACACTCCAGTATGAGGGGTAATGGTGGTCACCCAGCTTTCCCAGACGCAGATATAACCAGGAAAGGGCTGGATGGACGGGCTGAGGGTGCACAGGGTTTTTGGTGACCCCCTCTGTCATGTGATCGGACCTAGGTTACCGGTTCATCAGACGGGGTTCATGTGACTATAACTCTGTCCATAACAAGAGACAGTGCACTCAGGACAAGCCCTGCCCTCATGCCGTAGTTGTGGTTCTGTCTGTGGTGATGGCGGTGGGTGGCTCTGACACCCGCCTCCCCCGTCGGGTCATCTCAGGACAGAAGGGGTGTCCGGATTGGAGACACTGCGCCGCACCTGTCCTCAGGTTGTGTCTGGTATTGCAGTTCACCTCCATTGAAGTGAATAGGACAGAGCTGTAATACCACACACGACCTGAGGACAGGTGCGGCGCCATGTTTTCCTGGACGACCCCTTTAAGACTTTTCCCGTGTGTGTGTGTGGCAGAGCGGAGTGTACACGGGCGCCGCTGATACTTCATAGCCGCTTTTCAGCTGTTTTGAAGAATCAGCGGCGAGCACCCCCCCCACACACACACACACACACACACACACACACACACACACACACACACACACACACACACACACACACACACACACACACACACACACACACACACACACACACACACACACACACACACACACACACACACACAAATCCCCCAAACACGTGTAATCAAGCGTTTTTCATTTTTTCATGTGTTTTTTTGCATGTAAAATGTGCAAAAAAAAAACATGTCAAATACACGGCGTGTGAAACGGTCAACTGAAAAGTCATTCACTTCACTTTCATCATTCTAAGGCTGGGTTCACACGACCTATTTTCAAGCGTAAACTAGGCGTTTTACGGCTCGATTTACGCCTGAAAAGACTGCTCCAATACGTCGGCAAACATCTGCCCATTCATTTGAATGGGTTTGCCGACGTACTGTGCCGACGACCTGTAATTTTACGCGTCGCTGTCAAAAGACGGCGCGTAAAATAACAGCCTCGGCAAAGAAGTGCAGGACACTTCTTGGGACGTAATTTGAGCCGTTTTTCATTGAATTCAATGAAGAACAGCTCCAAATTACGGCCGTAATTGACGCCTCGCAAAACGCGAGTACGAGCAATTACGTGTGAAATGACGGAGCTGTTTTCTCCTGAAAACAGCTCCGTCATTTCAGACGTAAATGCAGTTAGCGTGTGCACATACCCTAGGGGTATGTTCACACACAATGTTTTCAGCTGAAAAATCGGAAGCAGAACGCCTACAAGCATCTGCCCATTGGTTTCAATGGGAAATATGGCGTTCTGTTCCGACAGGGCGTTTTTTACGTGGTAGTTTTCCAAAAACGGCACGTAAAAAGACGCCCAACCAAAATGCAGTGCACATCACTTTTTGGAGCCGTTTTTCGTTGACTTTATAGAAAAACGGCTCCAAAAACGGCCGTTAAAAAACGCGTGTTTGATTAAAAAATGGCTGAAAATCAGGAGCTGTTTTCCCTTTGTTTAGTAAGCGTGTGAACATACACTTAGCCTTTTGGTGTGTCCTAGAACTTCTTCCAGCTGCAGAATCACACCCAATATGGATGCCGGACACTGCTTAGCAATTTGAAGACACCTTTACCTGGCTTGTGAGAGGGGGGGTGAGGTTCCCTCCCACATTTACAGCAGCTGTGAGTCAGGTTGCTTTGCCTTATTTACCTTGCTGTAATTCTGGGAAGTGCTCCTCCTCGTGGCCAACATTGGAAAACATGTCAAATTTATTATTTAATTTTGAATACTTTCCACCATACGGAAAAAAAAAATACAGCAAAAAACGTAAAAAATATAATAGAAATAAGTAACGACACTTAAAAAAAAAAAAAGTTTAATTTGCGACACATTCCCTTTAAACATGCAATTGTTTGATCTATTGTGCGATACTTAATTTTTAATGAATCTCCATTGTCATGAGGAGCGTTCTGCATCCCCACTCTCCAACCTTGTCACTGTCTCATAGGTAAAGCTTTAAAGAATACAGGAAAGTCTTTTCTTGGTTTTTCATATAGGCTATAGGACATAGCGATCTTTGGCTGTGCGACCGGTCACCATGTAGCCCCGTCCTTATGGTGACTTTACATGTGGCGGATTCGCTGTAGATTTTACCTACAGATTTGTGCAGGTAAAGTTTGCAGTGGAATACAGTACAAGGCAGGTAGATGAGATTTTACAAAACTCATCCACATGCTGCAGATACTTTACACTGCAGACTTTCAAATCTTTGAGATGTTAAATAAATAGTTGGGTGGGGGGGGGGGGGTCTAATTTCCTAAAGTCATTTTGGGGATGTTGAAGGTGTTTTGGCTCTTCACAACATCTGCAATGGTCGTATGGTGTCAGCAAACCAGCTATGGAAAATTTGCTCTCCAAAAGCCACTTTGCCCACCATTCGTTGTAAGCTCCACGTGTAAGAGATGTGCACACATTTAGTATCGCTGAAGTCGGCAGAAGATGGCAAATATGTATTCAGGTGTTCACCCAGTGGCGTGCACCAGATGACAGAAAGCATCACCTAATATGACATATTCACTTTTTTTTTTTTTTTTTTTCCAATTTTGTTTTCCATTTTTCCTCCATATTTTTTAAATATATCTTAATTCTTTACTCAATATTACGCAATGTATCCGCCACGGGTGAACGCCTTAAGTAAAGGCTAGGAAAAGGTGCATGGTTAGTACAGCTTGTGTCATCACATGGTGGAGAGAACCTCGTTTCAGGTCCTTTATTTAAGAGCTGCTACAAAGAGAGGTCAAAGGATCTTCACAAAGATTCCTTTAAAGCGAGGACCATCAGGGGAAATAAGGACATTGTATATCAATAATTTTCTTACCGTGTACATAAGGTTATTCATGACAACCACGATTTACTTTTAAGGCCAAATGCACATTATGTGCAGCGTAATACAGCAAAGTAAGTGGGACTTCAAGTAATCTCATATACACGCTGCAGAATTTTTCAGCTTATTCAAACGAACGTTAAATACGTCCGTGCAACGCGCGTGATTTTCACGCGCCTCGCACGGACCTATATTAGTCTATGGGGCCGTGCAGACAGTCAGTGATTTTTGCGCAGCGTGAGTCCGCTGCGTAAAACTCACGACATGTCCGTTCTTTGTGCGTATTTCATTGAAGTCAATGGGCGCGTGAAAATCACGCGCAGCACACGGAAGCACTTCCGTGGGACGCACGTGATTCGTGCAACAGCAGTGAAAAGTGTGAATGAAAACAGAAAAGCACCACGTGCTATTCTGTTTACAAACATACAAACGGAGTGTCATAATGATGGCGGCTGCGAGAAAATCACGCAGCCGCACATCCTATGTGATGACACACAGAGCTGTTAAGTGCCTTTTGCGTGTAAATCCGGCCTTAGTGCGTATTTTAAAATCGACAGCATGTCTATTTATCTTTTCCACCTCCAAGTTGTATCTAAAAGTTTATAAAAAGAAAACGCACCAAAATCAGCAGAATAAAACCGCATCTATTTGCACTTCAAAATGTAAAAACACAAAAAAAAAACAAAAACGCATCATTAACCCCTTAATGACCGGGCCATTTTGAACGTTAATGACCAAGGATTATTTTTTGTTTTTTCACGGTCACATTCCAAGAGTCGTAACGGTTTTTGTATTCCGTCTATATAGCCGTATAAGGGCTTGTTTTTTGCGGGACGAGTTGTATTTTGTAATTGCACCATTTTTAGATGCTTATAATATATCGATTAACTTTTATTAACTTTATTTTAGGAGAGAATTGAAAATAAGCAGCTATTCCAGCATTAATTTTCACGTTATAAATTTACGCCGTTTACTATGCAGTGTAAACATGTTAACTTTATTCTATGGGTCGGCACGATTATGGGGATATCAAATATGTAAGGGTTTTATATGTTTTCCTACGTTTGCACAATAAAAACCCTTTTAGAAAAAAATTACTTGTTTTTGCATCGCCGCATTCCAAGAGCCGTCATTTTTTTATTTTTTCCTTCGATGTGACCGTATGTGGGCTTGATTTTTGCAGGCCAATGTGTAGTTTTCATTGGTACTATTTTGGGGTACATAGGACTTATAGATTAACTTTTATTTTATTTTTTATAGGGTGAATGGGAGAAAAGAGAATTTTTCTGTTTTTTGCGTTTTTTTTGGACGCCGTTCATCCGGCGGTTTAATTAATGTGTTCATTTTATTGGTCAAGTTGTTACGATCGCGGGGATACCATGTATGTGTGATTTGTTTTGACACTTTTACTGAATAAAACCACTTTTTGGGCAAAAAAAAGTTTTATTTGATTTTCACTGTAATTATTATTATTTTTTTTCCACAAACTTTATTTAACTGATTGACATTTTTTTTTTTAAGTCCAACCAGGGGACTTCACTATGCGATGTGCAGATCGCATATATAATGCTTTGGTATACTTCGTATACCAAAGCATTATTGCCTGTCAGTGTAAAACTGACAGGCAACCTGTTAGGTCATGCCTCCGGCATCGCCTAACAGGCAGTTGCGGAAGACAGACCTGGGGGTCTTTGTTAGACCCCCGGCTGTCATGGAAACCCGACGGCAACTCGCGATTTGTTTGCGGGGGCGCCGATGGGGTGACAGAGGGAGCACCCTCCCTCTGTCAAACACATTAGATGCCGCTGTCACTATTGACAGCGGCATTTAATGGGTTAAACTGGTGGAATCGGAGCGCGCTTCGATTCCGGCAGGAGCCAGGCTGTGTATAACAGCCGTGCTCCTGCCGCTGATCGCGTGGGTACAGTCTCAGTACCCGCGCCATCATAGGACGGATATATCCGTCCTTCAGCGTTAAAGAGTTAAGTGTGGATTTTCCCTGCGTTTATCTGCGGTTTGGATTTAGATCTTCTGCACTAAATTACACAGTGTGCATGTAATCTAAATTTCTTTTTAGGCCCCAAGCACACGGCCGTGCCCATAATCACAGCCCGCGATTGCGGGCACGGCTAGCCGCCCACATTTTCGGGGCCAAATTATGGGAGCACGGCCTGTAAAATATGAAAATAGGACGTGCTCCATAATTCCTGCCACAGTTCTATGGCACGGACACCCGTACGTAGCTCTACGGAAAGGTGTCCGCGGCCAATAGAGCAGAATGGGTCCGTAAAACCGCGGTCCGCAGTTTTACGGTTGTGTGCATGGGGCCTTAGGGCTTGTTTACCTACTACGGGCGGGACCCTGCTTGGCATTTTCCTCATTAGCCAAAGACTAGAACCTCATGCAAGCTCAATGGCTGGCAGACTAGTCGGTCCATGTAAATAGTAGAGCCCTATTGTTTGCTCAATTGTATACTGGTTTCTCTGGTTTCAGTGTAACTCTTGGCATTAAATGTACAAAATCTTGGCAATGGAGCCCTAGAATTGTAATCATGACCATATTGTTGGCATCTATGTTGATTCCTTGATTCACTGCAAATAATGGGGGAGATTTATGAAAAGTAGGGCAAGCGGAAATTGAAGAATTGGCCCATAGCAACCAGGTTCCATCTCTTATTATACAGAGGCCTTTGGAAAATGAATGCTGCAATCTGGTTGGTTGCTATAGGCAACTGCTCCGCTCTTCTTTTGCAGAGGTACCGCACACTTCACTCAATAAGAGTTTGTGGTCAAACCGTGATGAATTTACCACTAGGAACACTCTTGGCTTTGCCTGGTCTTCCCAGTGCATCCATATCCTTCCTTCAGACATCCATATTTCCCGCCACTCTTCATCCGAACATACACCGGAATAATGTGTATTTTTGGTGCTTCCCTGGAGTCCAGGAAGATTTCTATTTCATACGATGCTTTTGTAGTGGGTCACTACTTGTATAATACACTTCTGGTGTGTTCTGTTGTACAAGCGTTGTATAGACTCTGCTATTAGACATTCATTCCTTGTGCTAGTGTCGTACCAATTTACTTTTTTTAGACACTGCAAAATAATTTTTTTTTAGGCTTTTAGTATAAACTGAGATTTTACACTTGTAACTTAAAACCAATAATGCATGCTTTGACCTTAAAGTGCAACTTTCATGAGACGGTAGAGCTTTTAAACAAGGGCATCTATCATCTGCCCATTAACAGTGGGCACCCCGAGCCCTCTTTGCTCTTGTGGCAACACTGATTGGAGGAGCACTGCTGAATAACAGGGTTCTCCTGAAGCGTTCTGCCCACTGTTCTTTTCTGAAGGACTGCAGATATAGGGCTGTACAAAGCGGTGGTTTTAAGGCCTAGTTCACATCATGTTTCTTTTACTTCTGACAGAGTTGTACTTCAGGAGGACTCTCAACGTATCGCACAGCACAGGCATACAGTGTGAAACATCGCGTGCACCCCATGGGCATAGCGCTACCTGAAGCGCTGTGCCCGGGGGGAGCTAAGGACCGTGATGTCAGGAGCTCTGCAACGCCAAAGTCCCTGGCTAGATCATCGTAAGAACTCTGGCTGGGGACTCCGGCCCTGGAAAGCTTATGGGTATGTTCACACGTACACGTCCGGAACGGCTGAAATCACGGAGCTGTTTTCAGGAGAAAATGGCACCGTAATTTCAGCCGTAATGGCATGTGCAGGCGTCTTTTGCTGCGTCCATTACGGACGTAACTGGAGCTGTTTTTCCATGGAAAACTGCTCCATTTACGTCTGAAGAAGTGACAGGCACTTCTCTGACGCTGGCGTCTTTTACGCGCCGCCTTTTGACAGCGGCTCGTAAAAAAAATTACCGGCACAGAACATCGTAAGACTCATTCAAATGAATGGGCAGATGTTTGCCGACGCTTTTGAGAAGCATTTTCGGACGTAATTCGGGGCTAAAACGCCAGAATTACGTCCGTAAATAGTGTGTGTGAAACCAGCCTTACAATGCCGGAGTTGCAGAAATGCTCTGCTCAGAAATCGCAGAGCTGGGGATGCTCCTGAACTCGCGGTCTATGTATGATGGACCTCTCAGGGACTCCGGCTCTGGGGAAGTTCCCTGATGTACACTTCTTAGCATATAACTGTGACAGGAGCATCAATCACACATAGGCTCCCAGGATAAAGGAATGGATACCATGTTGTATATGGTTTTTTTTTTTTTGTGGAATCCCTCAGGATGGAATAGCATACTCTACTACTCCATTCCATGCTTCAAAAATGTTTATATTAAAGTATATGGACGTATACCGGCCTGACAGAGGCAGAGAGGACACTCTTTTGGCCTCTGTCGTGCTAATAGAGCCCTTAGCGTGTATGACGGGCAATTTCCATAACCTAAAATGTTAGGCCGAAGGGGACTTTTTTTTTTTTTTTTCTATTTTTCATCAGTGCAATTGTACCAGAGTATCCCATGATTTCCAGTGCAGACCGGAAAACCAGGGAGGGATCATCGATAAATGCACAATCACACCCGTGGGGTATTTCCATACAAGAATACAGTGGCCAGACCTAACTGTCCCATTTAGTTGAAAAGGTGGCCATGGATCTCTTGCCACACTAATTTATGAATACTACAGTGCTAATTCATCCATCCAGTATTTACTTCTAACCATGCCTATTATGAAGTGTTGTCTCCTATATAAAGATCATTTCTAGCGAACAGATATGACTCGCCGCAACTAATGGTGATTCATCTTCTCACCCCCTTTTTTAAGGTGTAAAAACAAATAGTTAATGATGCTCTATTAACACCATTTTATTTTTTTCTTGCCAGGCAGTGAAAGATGAACGCAGTGATCTAGAAAGTAGCTCGGAAGAGGAGGATACAGCATTAAACGGCACAAAATCGGTCCATAACACATCGAGCAATGGGGCTAACCGGGTGAACGGTCATGCTACAAGTGGCCAGTGGTCTGAAGAATAAGTGAATAGACTGCCCAGCAACATGGTAATATGTTTCCTTTTGTAAAAGACATGTCATAAGACTTGGCCTAAATCATTCCTCACAAACAACCAGTCCTGAACTGAGCCGCCCCTGGAGGGTGAAGCACATTCTGCATCAGACAACAGCCAGATTTCATCCCAGCTGTTACTTGACAGGTGGTTCAATGGATCTGGAATAGCACACGCCGGCTGCCACATACAGTCTGACTTGATGAATCCGCACCTTTTATAAACTGTGCTCAATACCCCCCTCCACCATTCGTCCACATGGGAAGAGACTGTCGTTCACAAGCTGTGGCAAGGATTGTGCTATTGGGCCAATGTTACACGGTAGATTGGCAGTAGTCGATCACTGGGCCCTGGTCTTCTTTAAATGTTCACTGTGGATAAGACTAACCCCGGGCTCTTGCATAGCTGTGCCAGGTACAAGGGGTGGCAACCCTTTCACAAGCAATGTGTGGAAAATCAGGAGCGTGCGCCTTATTGTCATATTTTATATCATTGTTTACTTCAGTCTGTGAAAAAAATTAAAAAAACAAACAAAACCTGGACAGATTTTTTTTGGTCTTAAAACTAAAAGTGGTTGCATAGTTTTGTCTTAAGTCAAGCAATTCCCTCTGATTTATGTTTTTCACTTTGAAGGTGAAAATTTAAGGAACGTGTCGGCCATATTGGTTGCCATCCAGTTTTTTTTCTAACATTTGAATGCCGAATCTGTTTACAGTGATGCATCCCATTGCCATTGAGAGGGCTGGTTGACCATGTCTGAGAACTGTAAAAGCGACCCATATTGGTTGACTGTGTAGAGGAAAGATGCATTTGATGAAAACCAATTTAACAAAATGTTAGAGAACTCTGTGACTGACCTTTTATTTGTGTTTTTTCTTATTTTAATTGTACTTGTAGACTCATTTGTATCAAACTATCATATTGTCCCTAGAAGTTACTTTTTCTATGATCTATTCCTGGCACCATGTAAGTTCTTAAAGTCAAATTTAGAAAAATAAGATACCAAAAAATGAAGAAGCCTTAACATGCATGTATGAATAAGGCCTTACAGTGTAATACAACGGTTACATGAATATTAGCGGTAAAGACACAACAGGAAGAGGACCCCTGTCTCACCAAATTTATGAGTGATGGGACTAAGGCCAGTCTCCGACAGTCGTATTGCTGAACCAAACTGACATCACTATTGGGTTCTTTGGTGATGTAAGTTCATTACAGCAGAACAACGGCTGGTCTGGCTCTTGCACCTCTAATAGGTAGTTTACCGTTGCAATTTGGATTAAAGGGGTTCGCTGGGAATTTTATATTGATGGCTTATTTTTAGGATAGGTCATCAATATCCAATCGTTGGGGGTCCAACTCCCTGCACCCCCGCTGATCAACTGACTGAATGGGCCTCGACGTCTAAAACCACGGCCTGTTCACACCTTAGCTGTCACCACGCTAAACACATCCATAACGGCTGTGACTGGGATTGCAGTTCTAGTCCCATTCAAGTGCATGGAACGGAGTTGCTTTCCCAGATACTGCTGCTACAGATGTGCACGGCGCTGTGCCTGATAACCATTAAAGAGGCCGGGTTTTGTCGCCGCAGCCCCTTCAGTCAGCTGATCAGCGGTGGTGCTGGAGTCGGGCCCACACTGATCTAATATTGATGACCTCTCCTAAGACTAGGCCATTAATATAAAATGCCCAGCGAACCTCTTTTAAAAAAAAAATTAGAAAAAAAGCTGCACCAAAATCTGACCCGGTTTATCTTTGATCCATATGTTGTGTAGTTATAAAAGTTAATCGGTCAGTGATTTTCCTTATTGTCCAGCCACAAAATCAATACAGATAAATATGGACAAAAATAAATAAATCTGTGTTAGGCCTCAAGCAGATTGAAATAGAGAGATTAACAGGTAAGGCATTTTGTCAGGTAATGATTGAGATCCAACAATAGGTCTGGCTATATTTGGCGGAAGCTTTGTTTATACAGATGACCTGTAGTACCGTATCTTTGGTGGCAAACATGAGTTTTGAGTAAATGTTCCTGAGAAATTTGCAAGAGAAGAGATCTGGGTACATTGAGGGCCTCATTTATAAAAACGGTCTAACGGCAAACCTTTCCTTGATGCTATGGCAAAAAAAGATGGTTTTGCTGTTTTATTTATTTGTTTAAATATACCATAAACTATAATGGATTCCCACTGTTGTGTTTATGCCTCGGAGTGAGCGGTTTCCCAGCATTCCCTTAATGGAATCAAATCCCATTTCTGGTGCTAAATATGGGGCTCTCACATAACGCCACTATATGGCTGTGTGAATAAAGCCTTGTGCATATGACTACGGTATTCATTCCATCAAAACCTACGGAACCCTTGCACAACGGAGACAAACTGAAACCATTGGCACCGAATCCGTCACCATTGAAATGGTGATGGAAATGGAAACCTATGGTTTCAGTTTGTCAGTTAGGGCTCCGTTCCGACGGAAAGCTCTGACAGAATGTTGAACTGCCTTGATGCAGATGTGAACATAGCCTTACAGGCATCAACTTACTGGATAGATTGTTAATATTTCTAAAAAATATGGACCCACCCAGCCCTGTGAGCTCAAAACAAATGATAAAACTGGAAAGTGTTTAACCCCTTCAAGACACAGCCTGTTTTGGCTTTCAGGACACAGCCAATTTTTTCAAATCTGACGTGTCACTTTATGTGGTAATAACTTCGGAATGCTTTACCTATCCAAGCGATTCTGAGATTGTTTTCTCATGACATGTTGGACTTTGTTACTGGCAAAATTTGCTCGATACATTAAGTATTTAATTGTGAAAAACACCAAAATTTTGCAAAAAATTAGCATTTTTCTAAATTTATATGTATCTGCTTGTAAGACCGATAGTAATACCACACAAAATTGTTGCTAATCAACATCACCCATATGTCTACTTTAGATTGGCATCGTTTTTTGAACATCCTTTTATTTTTCTGACATCACAAGGCTTAGAACTTTAGCAGCAATTTCTCAAATTTTCCAGAAAATTTCAAAAGGCTATTTTTACATGGGCCAGTTCAGTTGTGAAGTGGATTTTAGGGCGTTATATATTAGAAACCCTCTAAGTCACCCCATTTTAAAAACTTCACCCCTCAAAGTATTCAAAACAGCATTTAGAAAGTTTCTTAACCCTTTAGATGTTTCACAGGAATTAAGGCAAAGTAGATGTGAAATTTTCACATTTATTTTTTTTTTTTTTGCAGAAATTCATTTTTCATCTATTTTTTTTGTAACGCAGAAAGTTTTACCAGAGAAATGCAACTCAATATTTATTGCCCAGATTCTGCACTTTTTAGAAATACCCCACATGTGGCCCTGGTGCACTTATTGACTGAAGCACTGGCCTCAGAAACAAAGGAGCACCTAGAGGATTTTTTGGGCCTCCTTTTTATTAGAAAATATTTTAGGCTCCATGTCGGGTCTGAAAGGCTCTTGCGGCACCAAAACAGTGGAAATCCCCCAAAAGTGACCCCATCTTGGAAACTATACACCTTGAGGAAATTATCTAGGGGTATAGTTAGCATTTTGAAAAATGTAGGTATAGGGAGAGAGGAGGAAAGGTAGAGCATGGTGGACAATGACGCCTTCAATTTTTTATATTGATACCGACTAGTGTAGTAGGAGAAGGATTATACTGTGCAATGTCCCCTTTATTGCCACATTGTGTGGTATTTTGATTAAATTATTGCACAGTGTGATTACAGCTTTAAGCAAATTCCACTGGGTAGGGAGCTTGTTGGCCCTACTACTCAGGTGGAAATAAACGAGGTGGTGCTGCAAGGGTTATTTGTGTATCTGTAAGATACCTTGCATATGCACACTACAGGAGGTTGTGTTCAAACTCTATGAGCAACTGCCTGATCATTGACTACCTTTTTAAGCGTTGCCGCTCCAAACTTTTGGTGAGTAGCAGCGCAAAAGGATTAAAATTTTTGTGTCAATGAACAGTTAATTAGTCTTCAGATTGTGTTGTATTTGTTCTGTTACCAGCGTTGCTGTTCCATTCCTGGCTCAAGCAGCAGCTCGGCCAGCAACGCGGACAGAAAGCAATCTATCTCAGTGAGCAGCTAGCTGGTCACCGAGTGCGTTTTGTGTTCTCAGCGTTGCCGCTGCGGTTCTTATTTATGCGGCAATGCAGAGAGACAAACTGCCTGTTGTGTTTTATTTAGTGTTATCAGCGTTGCCGCTGCGATACACAATTCGGCGGCAATACAGAGACAGCAGCGTACGCTGTGTTTAGGCAAACAGACAGCCTGCATGTTAGCAGTGAAAACTACTGGTTCGTGCAGTTGTAAGGATTGCTGTCTGTTTCAGAGTATTGGCTGTGAGTGCCGCGACGTCATGGGCACTCAGCAACACACTGGTCTCAAGTGTCGCCACTACGTCCGTTCCCTCCAGCTGTCTGGAGCGGACTTGAATTCGGCAGGATTAGTTAATTATTATTCATGGCTCCAATCTTGCCCTGTGTAATCTGTAATCTTTCCCTACTGTCAGGGTCGGTATGTCCCGACGTACATTTCACTGAACTGAGTCAGCTTCTTCCGGGGGCGGGAGCATTTTGTTTCTGGTGCTTGTTATAGGCCAGAATTTGACTGACATTAATTATGGCCAATCAGCATAGGGGTGACTTGTTACACTGTTTCCGTTGTTAACAAAGCTATGATGTATGTCTTTGTTACAAGTGGCAACCTATCACCACTACATACAAAAGTATCTTCAGCAATTTTAGATGGATTGGTTGGATTCTTAACCATTTATTGGTTTATTTGAGCACACAAGGCGAATTAGACACATTTTTCATTAAGTTGATATCTATTCTTCTCCTTTATATTGATGATTTGGTCAGGAACTTATATGGAATTGTCAAATAAATTATAATATTTCTTATTTTGTTATATACTATATTTTTTTGTGTTTTGTGAAATTTTGTTGTTTTTATATTTCTCATTAATTCTTTGTGGTGTTTTAATGATTTTTATATTTATTATTATTTATTTAATATATTCCATATAATTAACCCTTTATGTTAAATACAGTATTCAGATTACCAGTTGTGATAATTCTACACAGAAACCATATATTCACATATTACGTGGTTCATACACTGTTAAGAAATTTAAAATAGAATTAAACATCATTGCTGTAAGCTATAATTCCATATAGTTTAATATAGAGTATTTACATATCTATATAGATATCATTGCCACATACGTGTCAATCCCGTGATTATTATATCCTTAATATTCTTGGTTTGGACCTCTATAATATTTTTTAATCATTTACGTATAGGTAGCCATATTGTGAATATTCCTTAAAATCGTGGCACATTGTTGTGCACGACCGTGATTGTTCTCCATATTGTTTTACCTTTTTCTCAAGTTTTTTAGTGGACATCTTATGATATGGTGTTGTTAACTAGACTTGTAACATGTTTTAGCACATCATGTGGCATTATTTATGTACACAAATTGGAAACATGGTAGGAAAAATGATTGTGAATTTATCACATCCTTAGAGGAAGCAGCCAAAATTAAAGGATTCGTTTAATCCATTTGGGCTCACAGAGTTCATTTTCAAGATCCACTTGCTCTCCTCTTTCAGCAATATGGAATCCACATCCCCACCTCTGATTCCCGTGGTGAGGTGGCAAATGGCCCAACCTGATAGTTCTTTGAGGTTGAGATTATGACAGTATTTGAAATGTCTAGCGACTGGTGTAGGTTGAAACAGTTTATTTTGTTTTTTAGTCTCTATTTCCAATTTGTCATAATTTCTTATACTTCCAATATGTTCTCTTATTCTAGTTTTGAGATCTCTCTTAGTCTTACCCACATAGTGTAAATTACATGTACACCTTAGGACGTATATCACCCCCTTGGTAGCACAGGTGATGTGTTCTTGAATTTTGTAATATTCACCCGTTCCATTTTTGAAGCCCTGCTTTTTTTTCAAGAATTTTACAAGCTGTACATAGGCCACATGGAAAGAACCCTGGGTATTTTTGTGGTTTCTTTTTTATACAATCCCTCGAAAAATGACTTAACAATATGTTGTTCTATAGTGTTGGTTTTTCTATATCCTGAGGAGATTGTTGTGCTCAAATATTGTTGGAGATCTTCGTCCAGTAATAAGATCTGCCAGTGTTTTGCCATGATGTTGTGCATTTCATGCCACTTTTCATGCAGTGTGGTGATAAACCTCACTATATTTTCACTTTTCAATTTTGCCTTCGTAACCAGCAATGTGTCCCTATCTGTCCTGAGAGCAATATTGTATGCCTGTTTTATCTGGTGTCCAGAATAATGTCTATCCTTGAGTCGTTTTTTCAGATCTATTGCGCCTTTCTTAAAATTTTCGAAGGTAGAGCAATTTCTCCTTAATCTGAGGAATTCCCCTTTGGGGACTCCTCTAATTGTTCTCTTGAGGTGAGCACTGTTTGCATCTAGCAGGCTGTTAGTAGCTGTCTCTTTCCGATATAAGTTCGTAATAATATCATGGTTGTGATCAATACCAATTTTGATATCTAGGAATGTGACCTCCTGCTTGCTATAGTTTAGAGTCAGTTTGAGGTTCAGTTCATTGGTATTAAGTTCCTCAATGAAGTTATGTAGTTCGCCCTCCGAGCCCCGCCAGATGAACACGATATCATCAATATATCTTCGCCATATCGAGATCTTCTCTATATACATCTGGAAAGGCTCGCCAAAAACAATTTCCTCTTCCCACCATCCAAGGAACAGATTCGCAAAGGTAGGTGCACAGGTTGTCCCCATCGCCGTTCCCTGGATTTGTAGAAAGAAGCGCGAATCAAACAAGAAGTAATTCCTACTTAGAATAAATTTCAATATCTTATTGGCAAAGATCCTCCTCTTGGGATTATAATCTTGTTCACGACCCAGAAAGAAGTCCACAGCTTTGCAGCCCAGGTCATGTCTGATGTTCGTATAAAGGCTCTCCACATCCAGGGTTACAAGGATTTCTCCCTCCTCCAAGTTAGCATTATTAAAGAGGCTCTGTCACCAGATTTTGCAACCCCTATCTGCTATTGCAGCAGATAGGCGCTGCGATGTAGATTACAGTAACGTTTTTATTTTTAAAAAACGAGCATTTTTGGCCAAGTTATGACCATTTTCGTATTTATGCAAATGAGGCTTGCAAAAGTACAACTGGGCGTGTTTAAAAGTAAAAGTCCAACTGGGCGTGTATTATGTGCGTACATCGGGGCGTGTTTACTACTTTTACTAGCTGGGCGTTCTGACAAGAAGTATCATCCACTTCTCTTCAGAACGCCCAGCTTCTGGCAGTGCAGATCTGTGACGTCACTCACAGGTCCTGCATCGTGTCGGCACCAGAGGCTACAGATGATTCTGCAGCAGCATCAGCATTTGCAGGTAAGTAGCTACATGGACTTACCTGCAAACGCCGATGCTGCTGCAGAATCATCTGTAGCCTCTGGTGCCGACACGATGCAGGACCTGTGAGTGACGTCACAGATCTGCACTGCCAGAAGCTGGGCGTTATGAAGAGAAGTGGATGATACTTCTCGTCAGAACGCCCAGCTAGTAAAAGTAGTAAACACGCCCCGATGTACGCACATAATACACGCCCAGTTGTACTTTTACTTTTCAACACGCCCAGTTGTACTTTTGCAAGCCTCATTTGCATAACTACGAAAATGGTCATAACTTGGCCAAAAATGCTCGTTTTTTAAAAATAAAAACGTTACTGTAATCTACATTGCAGCGCCTATCTGCTGCAATAGCAGATAGGGGTTGCAAAATCTGGTGACAGAGCCTCTTTAAGCTCTTGGAGTATTTGCATTGTATCCCTGGTGTATGGGTAATTTATATACAAATTTTCTTAGTTCCAAATCTAGCCATTGACTGCATCTCTCAGTTAGACATCCTTGGCCAGACACGATGGGTCTGCCAGGTGGTTGATCCACATTTTTATGTATTTTTGGTAGCATATAAAAAGTTGCCACTTTAGGGTGCCCAACTGAGAGATACTTGGCCTCACTTTCAGAAATGGCCCTTTCTTCTACGCCTGACTTAATAAGTTTCTCATATTCTTGTTGAAATTGAAGGGTCGGGTCCCCCCATAGGGGTTTGTAGCAATCTTTATTATTAAGCTGTTTCTTGGCTTCCTTAGTATAAAGGTCTTTGGGCCAGATAACCACATTCCCACCCTTATCCGATGGTTTGAATACCACATCGGTCCAGGTTTGGAATTCTTCAAGAGCTTTATATTCTTCACTTGTAATGTTATTATGTCGTGGACTTTCACTTAATTTGTGGAGATCTTTGGTGACAAGTTCCACGAAAATTTAAACTTGTGGGCATAGGTCCAAGGAAGGCATTTTTTTGGATTTTAGTTTTAATCTCGGATTAAGAGTGTTTTTCTTCTAATTCTGTTGTTGCAATTTCCAGATCAAATTCTTCATTCATGGTTTCGCCTTCTATCGCTAGTTCTTCTAAATTTCTCAAAGTTGCACTTTCTTGTGCATTGAGGCTCCTTTGGAAAGGATCCATTTCTCTATCTCTTTGACTAAAGATTTTTTTGTATATTAATTTACGCCCAAACAAGTGTAGGTCTTTGATGACCTCAAACTTGTTGAGCCTGGGTGTTATGCAAAAATTATAACCTCTTTTGAGGATGTTTGTTTGTGCGTTCGTAAGCACATGTTGTGACAAATTGATTATTTGCATCATGTTGTTTTCACTAGTACATGTATTTATCTCCTTCTCCTGCCTCTGGGCGGACCTCCTCTTTCTCTCTGTTGTCCACTGTAACCCCAGCGTAGCCTGTCCCGTAAAAAAGTGGATTGTTCTTGTTGGATCTCTGGGTTAAATTGAGCTCTTGAGGTACTGCTCTTTATTCTATCGGATTCCCCTTCTCTTTTTTCCTTTTTATTTTAGCTTCAATTTTATCAATCTGGACCAGGACTTTATCGAATTTATCCTCAAATTCTTTATTATGTTTGTGTGTCAAGTGCTTCTATTGTTTTATTTAGCTGGGGTTCTATTTTTTCTAGCAGGATGGTTTCATCTTCCACCAAAATTGTCATCAGTGTTCTAGAGCAAATTGTCAGAGCTTCCTCCCACCTAGTTTTTAATTCTGGTGTGCTCAGTTCGTAGCTTGGGAATAAAGGTAATCTCAAGCCTCTAGTGATAAGATTCAAAGATAGGTATTGCTCTAACGTGGGCTTAGTCCACCAGGCTTGAGTCTGTTGTAACGTTAAGTCCTTATAGTGAGCATTTTGACCCCGTGGGTTTTTTTGCAGAAATTATTGGAAGTAGGCTGTGAAAATGAAAATCTACATTCTTTCAAAGGAAATGTAGGTTTAGCTAATTTTTTTCTAATTTCCACAAGGACTAAAAGGAGAAAATGCACCACTACTTTTGTAAAGCAATTTCTCCCGAGTAAAACAATACCCCGCATGTGGTCATAAACGGCTGTTTGGACACACGGCAGGGCTTAGAAGGGAAAGAGCGCCATTTGGCTTTTGGAGCTCAAATTTAGCAGGAATGGTTTGCGGAGACCACGTCGCATTTGCAAAGCCCCTAAGGGACCAAAACAGTGAAAACACCAAAAAGTGATTCCATTTAGGAAACTACACCCCTTGAATAATCCATCTAGGGGTGTAGTGAGCATTTTGAACCCACAGGGGTTTCATAGATTTTATTAGAATTGGACAGTGAAGATAAAAAAATCCTTTTTTTCCAATAAGATGTAGCTTTAGCTCAAAATTTTTCATTTTCTCAACAAATAAAGGCATAAAAGAACCCCAACATTTGTAAAGCAACTTCTCTGGAGTACGGCAATACCCCATTTGTGGCCATAAACTGCTGTTTGGGCATACGGCAAGGATCAGAAGAGAAGGAGCGCCATTTGGCTTTTGGAGCACAGATTTTGCTGGATTGGTTGCTTGACACCATGTCACTTTTGCAAAGCTCCTAAGGTACCAGTACAGTGGAAACTCCCCAAAAGTGACTCGATTCACAAAACTACACCCCTTGAGGAATTCATCTAGGGGTGTAGTGAGCATTTTGACCCCACAGGTGTTTCATAGATTTTATTAGAATTGGGCAGTGAAAATAAAAAAAAATCCTTTTTCTTCAATAAGACCGTTTTAGCTGAAAATGTTTCATATTCTGAACAAATAAATGAAAAAAAAGCACCGCAACACTTGTAAAGCAACTTCTCCTGTGTACGGCAATACCACATATGTGGTCATAAACGGCTGTTTGGGCACAGAGTAGGGCTCAGAAGGGAAGGCGCGCCATTTGGCTTTTGGAGTACAGATTTTGCTGGATTGGTTTCTGGTCGCTATGTCGCATTTGCAAAGTCCCTGTGGGACCAAAACAGCGGAAACCCCCCAGAAGTGACCCCATTTTGGAAACTACACCCCTCAAGGTATTCACCTAGGGGTGTAGTGAACATATTAACCCCCACAGGTGATTGCAACATCGAGTGCACACCAATTTCTGCCAGAGTGAAAATGGTTTTTCAATAGATATGCCAATATGTGGCGCCCAGCTTGTGCCACTGGAGACACACACCCCAAAGATTGTTAAAAGGGTTCTCCCGGGTATGCCGATGCCATATATGTGGAAGTAAATTGCTGTTTGGGCACATTGTAGGGTTCAGAAGGGAGGTAGCGCCATTTGGCTTTTGGAGTGTGGATTTTGCTTGTAGTAGTCTTGTTTTGAGTCTTAATGGTGTTTCCGTTTATAAGGTGGGGGTACATGTAAGGCGGGCGGAGTATATAAGGGGCATAGTCAGGTGGTATAGTGGGGTAATAAAAAACAAAATAATTCATAGATGTGTTACGCTGTGACGCAATCCTTTCTGCACAGGCCGGTGTCGGACTAATAAATGGTCCTTACTAATTCCTCTTTTGGTCCACACTCGGGATCTTTGCAGTTTGAGGAATTTTGCTGGGAAGTGTTGTCCTGGTATAATACGGGCACCCTTCCAGCAGATATGTTTGAGCCCTCCCCTTCCTGGTTCCCTAATTTTAGGGCCCTTGATAATTCGCCACTTGAAACAGAAGAAACGTTCCCCTCGGGCCGGCACAACTGCATATTTTTATTTCCTGGCTTATTGGTGCCTTGGCTAATTATTTTTTTTCATAGACGTAGTGGTATGAGGGTTGTTTTTTGTTTTTTTTTGTGGGACGCGCTGTAGTTTTTATTGGTACCATTTTGGGGTACATGCGACTTTTTGATCACTTGTTATCTTTTTTTTTTTTGGGGGAGGCAAGGTGACCAAAAAACAGCAATTCTGGCATAGTTTTTTAGTTCTTTTTATACAGCGTTCACCACGCGTTATAAATTACATGTTACCTTTATTATGCGGGTCAGTCCGATTCCGGTAATACCTAATTTATAGCACTTTTTTATGTTTTACAACTTTTTGCACAATAAAATAACTTTTGTAAAGAGAATTGATTTTTTTCTGTCGCCAAGTTGAGAGAGCCATAACGGTTTTAAATTTTTCGTTGACTGAGCTGTATGAGGGCTTGTTTTTAGCGAGACGAGTTATAGTTTTTATAGGTACCATTTTTAGGTACATGCGACTTTTTGATCACTTTATTTCAATTTTTGGAAGACAAAGTGACCAAAAAATAGCAATTATGTCAGTATTTTTTAGTTATTTTTTTACGGCGTTCACTGTGCGGAATAAATAACATATTTTTATAGTTAAGGTCGTTACGGTCGCAGCGATACCAAATATGTATGGCTTTATTATTTTTTTCAATAATAAATGACATGATAAGGGAAAAAGGGCGATTGTGTTTTGTGTTATTTGAAACTTTTATTGTATTTTTTACAACTTAAATTTTTACACTTTTCTTTAGTCCCACTAGGGGACTTGAAGGTCCAACTGTTTGTTTGATGTTCTAATACATTGTACTACCTATGTAGTGCAATGTATTAGAACTGTCAGTTGTTCACTGACAGCAAGCCGATCAGGCTCCGCCTCCGGGCGGGGCTTAATCGGCTAACGTAATGGCAGATAGGAAGCCATTGTTAGGCATCCTGTTGCCATAGTAACAGTCGCCAGCCTTGCCATCGTATGGCAGGGCTGCCGATTGCATACAAACCACTTTGATGCAGCGATTGCATTGAATCGCTTCATTGAAGGGGTTAATGGCAGGAATCGGAGCTAGCTCCGGTTCCTGCCGATGGATCGGGGTGTCCGCTGTAACATACAGCGGACACACACTGCTGATGACGCCGGCTCAGCTTCTGAGCCGGAAGCTGAGCCGACGCCATCTTGCCGATGGTACCGGAAGCCTCCTGGGCGACGACGGGGCATAGGAGGATTCCGTTACTGGCAGACCGGGAGGTAAGTATTACCCCTCCGATCGCCTTTGCAGCCACCGGCAACCCAGCGATCACGTTGCTGGGGTGCTGGTGGCTATAAACTCCTCACATGCTGCGATCTCTATTGAACGCACCATGTGAGGGGTTAATCGGTCGGATCAGATGCTAGCTCCGGTCCTGGCCGATACCTCAGGGTGCCAGCTGTAACATACAGCTGTCACCCGGCGGTGATGTCGCTGGCTCAGCTCCATCTGTTTCACGTACTGTTACGTGGAATTGCGGGAAAACACCAGCTCCCATGACGTAACTGTACGTGAAATTGCGGGAAGGGGTTAAAGGGAACCTGTCGCAATTTTCAGGCACTAAACCACCAGCATGTCCTTATACTGCTGACAAATAGCGTCCCTTAACATACCACTCTCAAAACGGTCTATTTTAGCATTTGGTCTAAAAGCAGTTATAATACTGCGTGCACTGTATGTAAATGACCAGAGAGGAGTCCGGGTGTAATATTTGTATGTGTCAGGAATTCACTATAAACTTTCCAAACTTCTTTGGCTCCGGGTGCAGAATGTTTAACTGGATTGCCAAACGAAGTATATAATTACTTAGAGGCTCTGTCACCACATAAGTGCCCTATCTTCTACATAATGTGATTGTCGCTGTTATGTAGATTACAGCAGTGTTTTTTTTTTATTTAGAAAAAAGATAATTTTTGATGGAGTTATGACCTATTTTAGCTTTATGCTAATGACTTTCTTCATGACCAACTGGGCATGTTTTACTTTTTATCCAAGTGTGCGTTGTGGAGAGAAGTGTATGACGCTGACCAATCAGCGTCATACACTTCTCTCCATTTATTTACACAGTACATAGTGATCTTACTAGATCACTTTGTGTAGCCACATACGTCACACATTAACGTTATGCAAGTGTCCTACGAGTTAATAGACATCGCTACCAGCTGGGACGTGATGTCTATTCAGAGTCCTGACATTTCGGTAACGTTTGTGTGTGACTTACTCACACAGCACATTGAGATCACGTTGTGCTATCATTTACAGCGTAATCTTGCGAGATTTCCCTTGCTGTCCTGTAAAGCACACACAAACGTTACCGAAGTGTTGGGATTGTGAATAGACATCGCGTCCTGGCTGGACGTGATGTCTATGAACTCTCAGGACACTTGAGTAACGTGTGTGTGTCTGCACATAGTGAACAACGCAGGATCACTATGTGCTGTGTAAATGAAAGGAAAGAAGTGTATGACGCTGATTGGTCGGCGTCATACACTTCTCTCCACAACGCCCACTTGGTCAAAAAGTAAAACACGCCCAGTTTGTAATTAAGAAACTCATTAGCATAAAGCTAAAATAGGTCGTAACTCCGTCAAAAACACTGCTGTAATCTACATTACAGCGCCGATCACATTATGTACAAGATAGGGCACTTATAATGTGGTGACAGCCTCTTTAAGCATATAAACCTACACACAGTTAATTATATTAAACGCACCTATTACTTTTAGACCTTAGATGTGTGCAGCCCATTCAGTTGGGCTGTGCACCGTAATAAGTGTCGAGAGCAGTACAGTGTGAGCATGCCTTGGCAAATCTGCCTTTTTGCCCCAACCCCCAAACGCAAAAGTTCAATGTCGTGATATTATATCATATAGAGCTGGTGCCAGAACCAACCTACGAACTTGAATATAGTACCAGTAAAATCAATTTGTCATCTAGGCCAAACACCGCTCCCATGTTTTTTTTTCTCAAGTTCATAAGGTTGTTTTAGACATGGTTTTCTTTTATGGTTCTGATAGTATCGTTGTGCTTCTGTACAGACTGACTAGCTCACTGCCTGTAGGAGGGGTGTGTACTGTCATTGTCCCCAATGGACTGGATGAGAAAAGGATGTTATCAGAAGTAGGATACTAGAATTTGGACTTCGATACCGATACTTCGTTTAGTATTGCGATTTCGATACTTTGCCAACAGTAATAAAAAAAAAGTTCTTCCGTTTTCTGATGTGAGGCGCGACGTGTGATGAATTTTGAATGCGCCTCACATTAATAGTAATTAACCCATCATGTTTCTCAGTCATAATGGGTTAATGTGTGAGGTACACGATTGTTAATTACTATTAATGTGAGGAACATGGAGGTTAAATTCATCGCGCCTCACATTAATAAGTGAAAGAAAGCAGTGTTTTTCATTTTTTTACAGCGTACACATCATAAATGATGCAAAAACATTGTCCGCGCCATTACTGAATGTGTATATTATGTATTGTGACTTATTTTAATGTTTACTGTAAAAATGGTGTATGTGTATTTTTTTTAAATTTAACAATACTTTGTTTTTACTTTATTTTTAAACTTTAATGTACTGACATATCAGATATGTGCCAGTACATTAGCCTGTGGATGGATAGCACACAGGCTGTTAGGACATACCATATTTCTTGTTGTTAGGGCATACTGAGGTAAGACAGCCCTGGGGTCCGTCAATAGATCCTGGGCTGTCTGCCCATATATGGTATGTCCCTCGATCGCGTCACAGGAATTCCCTGTGACGCGATGCAGGGGCATCCCCCCTTCTCAGTTTCTCCTGAATGCTGCAGTCAGCTTTGTTGGCAGCATTCAGGGGAATAGCGGCGGAGATGAGGTTTCTCTTCTCTCCGCCGTTATAGAGCGGGGCTGCGGCTGTGTAATACAGCCATTGCCCCGCTCCTGACAGGAAGTGCGCGCGCGCGGTCAGCATGAGGTGATGCGGCCGGCGCTGCACTAATGAGCGGCGGTTCAGGCACGGACAACAGAACATGGGGGTGTTTTGTAGTGCGCCCGCCATGTTCAGTCTTCAGTGCCGCAGATCATTAGTGCAGCACTGGTCTCATCACATCATGCTGACCCCGCGCGCATATGTCAGGACTGGGGCACTGGCTGTACAGCCGCAGCCTCGCTCTCATACAGTCATGTATTACTATACTGAGCTGTGCGGCTGCGCAGCGAAGTATCGAAATACAGGAAATAGCGGTATCGAACTGTTTGGGGATGCACAGTATCGAAGTTTCGATGACCCGTGCATCCCTAATTAGAAGAATAATAATCTTTATATAGCGCCAACATATTCAGCAGCACTTTACAATTGAGGGGGTACATTGTACAAACAATGACAGACATTACATATTGACAAAACTAATTTTACAATTGAAAGAAGAGTGAAGACCCTGCTCGCAAGAGCTTACAATCTATGAGGAAACCAGGGAGAAACAAAACTTAAAAGTGCTTGTTAAGTGCAATGGTCCAGCCATCTTTTATACACATGGGGTAACGCACATAAAGCTGCATGAGCTGGTCACCAGCCACTGTCTGTATGACAGACATGAAGTGCATTAGCGTGCAAGGAGTGTGGGGGATACTGCTGAATGAGAGGGTCAAGTTCTCATGTAAAAGGGGGCTAGGGAAAGTAGTCAGATTAGGGAATGTTATAGGCCTGTCTAAAAAGATGTATTTTCAGGGTGCGCATAAAACTGTGGATGTTGGGAAATTATCAGATTGTCTGGGGGTACTGCATTCCAGAGGACAGGTGCAGCACGAGAAAAATCTTGGAGACGGGAGGGGGAGGTTCAGATTATGGTGGATGTTAATCTAAGGTTGTTGGCAGAACGTAGAGCCCGAGTAGGGTGGTAGACAGATAAGGGAGGAGCTGTAAGGAGGTGCAGCACTGTGGAGAGCTTTGTGCGTGAGACTAATACGTTTGAATTTAATTCTGAAGGAGATGGGCAAACAGTGCAATGACTGGCATAGAGGATAGATGCGTTGGTGTAGCAGTTGGTCAAAGATGAGCTTGGCTGCTGAATTAAGGATAGATTGGAGACGGGAGAAGTTAGTGAATGGAAGACCGATTAGTAATGAGTTACAGTAGTCAAGACGAGAGTGAAATCGAGCGACAATGAGAGTTTTGGCCTTTTCCACAGTAAGAAAAGGGCGGATTCTGGATACATTGAGGTGAAAGTGACAGGAGCGTGTAAGTGATTAAATGTGGGGGGGTAAAGGAAAGATCGGAGTCAAAAACAACCCCAAGACAGCGGGCGTGCTGCTAAGGAGTTATGATAGTGCCAAACACAGAGATGGAGACATCCGGTTTAGGGAGGTTAGTAGATGGTGGGAACACAAGGAGCTCAGTTTCAGATAGAGAGAGGACATGATGTTAGAGACAGTGGACAGACAATCACTGGTGTTTTGTATTAGAGCGCGGGTGATGTCATGGGAAGAGGCATATAATTGGGTGTCATCAGCGTAGAGATGGTACTGGAAGCCAAATCTGCTGATGGTCTGTCCAATAGGGCTGTGTAGAGAGAAAACAGGAGCGGGCCTAGGACTGATCCCTGAGGAACCCCGATATCAAGGGGAAGAGGAGAAGTAGAAACCGCAAATGAAACACTGAACGAGCGGTCAGAAAGCTAGGAAGAAAACCAAGAGAGAACAGCGTCTTTAAGGCCAATAGAGTGGAGCATGTTAAGTAGGAGTTTGTGGTCTACAGTGTCAAAGGCTGCAGAGAGATCCAGAAGAATCAGGAGAGAGGATTTACTGTCAGATTTTAGCTGCCAAGAGATCATTTGAGAATTTAGTAAGGTCAGTTTCTGTGGAGTGCAGAAAGCAGATTGTAAGGGGTCTAGAATGGAGTTAGCAGAGAAATAGCGGATAAGGCGAGAGTAGACTAAGCGCTCCAGGAGTTAAGATGAAGGGGAGATTGGAGACCGGTCGGTAGTTGGCAGCGCTGGATGGGTCAAGAGTTGTTTTTTTCAGTAATGGGTTTATAATGGCATGTTTAAAAGAGGAGGGAAAGATACCAGAGGAAAGAGAGAGGTTAAATATTTTAGTCAGGTGACTAGTGACAGCTGGGGAGAGGGACTGGAGGAGGTGTGAGGAGATAGGATCACTAGGACAGGAAGTAGGACGAGAAGAAGAGAGGAGCCTCGAGACTTCTTCAGTTATTAGGTCAAATGCTGAAAGTGAAGAAGAGGTAGTGCGGGAGGGAAGGGGATCGATGTTACTAGGGGACTGGGAGATATCATGCCAGATGTTGTCAATTTTAACTTTAAAATAAGTGTCCAGGTCTTCAGCACTGAGATCTGTGATTGGCGTCTGCACTTTAGGACTAAGGAGGGAGTGAAAAAGTATCAAAGAAGCATTTTGGATTATTAGATAGTGTGGAGATGAGAGAAGTGAAATAGACTTGTTTGGCTTTGTGAAGGGCAGAGTTGTAAGTTCTCAACATAAATTTGTAATGGAGGAAGTCTGCATACATGTGCGATGTTCAGCACATTTCGAGCAACGCTAAAGAAAGCGGGATTGAGGTGTGTGCCAGGGTTGTGGATGTCTTTGCCAGGTGGTTCGGGGGGCCTGCTTCATTCAAAGCCTTTTTGAGTGTTATTGTAATGTTTGGCAGCCAGATTGGGACAGAAGTGGGAAGAGATGGGGGGACTGTAGACTGTCTATGAGTTGCTGAGTGTTAATGGCATGTAGATTTCTGTAAGTCTGTTGGGTAGGCATGTTCTTAGGTGACAGAGAATTTTTGATAGCAAAAGAGAGAAGGTCGTGATCAGAGAGCGATCTAGGAGAATTATTAAAGTCAGAAACTGAGCGAGATGGAAGACCACCAGGTCATGTGTAGGAGAGTTAGTAAGGTGTGACAGACCTAGGGAGGAGGAACAAGATGGAAACTGGGAGGCAGATGAGGAGATGTTAGTCACCCATGATGAGTTGGTGTTTCAGATGTTAGGAATTGCGGAAGCCAGGCAGCAAAATGATCCAGATATTGACATGGTGAGCCCAGGGGGCGATAGACAACTGACACATGTTATGGTGAATACTCAAATAATTTCTATGTCGTGGTAAATGTTTTTTTGCCAGATGCCTTTTTTATTAAATAGCATAGATGACTACGCTATTCAAGACCGTTAAAAAAAAATACACTGGTAATTTACATTTTGCTTCGGCGCATTGTACCTTCATAAATCTGCCAAAGTCGTTTGAGTCACAATAGGTCGCCTATTTTTTTTTTCCTCCATTTTCATAGTATGCAGTGCTTGAATGTGACAAAATCTTTCATCTCCCAATCAGGCCATTCGTATTAAATTAATAGTTACTTTACTTGTGATACATCGCATGTTTATCTGATTAAATGCCCTTCCAATCTCCTGTGTGTTGGATAAACTATACAGCGTGTGGTGGCCCGCATTGGTAAACAATCTACCTGCACCGTACCATTTTCATCAAATGCAACACAATATATCATAGTTGAGATACCAGGTGATAGAGCCCATTCCCTTACTAAGGGGGGTTGGACATACAAAAAGGATTATTGTTGAGACATGACGCATACTGGATACATGTTTCAGACCCAGGAACCTCAAGAATATGTGATTACCCATATTATTGGATAATCTATTTAGGCTAATTGCTACTAATATTCCTCCAGCACTTTCATTATTCTTTCTTCTTAATATTTTTATACAGAATTTGTTTATATACACATGGTTATGTGATTTAGGTTTTGTTCAGGTGAAAAAAGGCAGTGCACTTTGAGCATACTTTGGATAAATCAATAGTATAAGCAACTATAATAAACTTTGTGATATATCTTATTAGAGAAAAATGTGTCTTTCTCCACTTATCAGGCCCACCCCCCTCCTAACTGCTCACTCACCCTAAATGTACTGCTTTCCCCTTTTTGTCTTGGACAAGACGGACTCATCAGCTCACTGAGGGATCAGGTTACAGTTGCCCATAGAAGACTATGGAGAGAGGAGGAGCCGAGTGAGAGGCAGAGAGGCGCACACAGACACATGCTGCAGCCGCTCATAGTAAGGCTGAGTTCAAACAATGGCTGTCACATGGATGCATGTATTTCAGTTGGGCTGTTCAGACAGCCATTGTTTAAATGGACCGTGTGAAGGGTCTGTTAAAAAAAAAATAGAACATGTCCTATTTTCTTCCGTTTTCACGAATCCCTCTATAGACTCAAGTTTATGAGGGATCTGTGAAAACTGGACCCGCATGTGAAAAACTCAAGTTTGTCACATACGAGTTTGCACTCGTTCGTGTGAATCTGGCATTCGTGTTGTATCTCACCCCAGTGCTGAATTCACAGCTACACTACTCATTACTGCTGTATTATCTCCACCAATCTGCTGCAGCTTCTATATACTCTATATGGAGAAAAGTATTGGGGCACACCTCCTAAAGGGTAACTAAACTTTCAGAGAACTTCTGCCATGTCATAGTGACATGTCAGAAGTTTGGATCGGTGGAGTTCTGCAAACTGAGACCCCCCACCGATTGCTAGAACGAAGCAGAAGCACTTGGGTGAGCTTTTATCCGCTTGGTTTCAGATTGGCTTTTCTCGGAAAGCCGATGTAACGATGTACGGACCCTGTCTATGGGCCCGTACACCAACTGCTTGACTTTCCAAGAAAAGACTATCAGAAACTAAGCGGGTCAGCACTCACCTGAGCGCTTCTGTTCTAACGATCGATGTCAGAGGTTTTCTGAAAGTTTAGTTACCTTTTAATAATTGAATTCAGTCCTATTGCCATAGTTGTATAAAATGCAGTCTGCCTTTACAAACACATTTGTGGAAGAGTTTACTTAATTCGAGCGTGGTACTGGGCTAGGCTGCCGCCATTGCAACAAGACAGTATGTGGAATTTCTTTCCTTCTAGATCAGTGGTTCTTAACCTTATTGGAGGTACTGAACCCCACCAGTTTCATATGCGCATTCGCCGAATCCTTCTTAATTGGAAAAATAAAATATGATTTTTTCAAATTCAAAACATAGGTTTATATTTTACTGGTGCACAAAATGAACCGTGCATCAACATCACTGTGTTCAAAGACCAAAACCATCAAAACCTGATTTTCACACAAAAACATAATAATTAATATTTACTGCAAATCAGTGTGACTTCTGCTGCTGCCATTGAGACCAGTTCAGAAATGCGCGGCTTCACCTTGGCAAGTGCCACTCTCATGTCATTTTCGCAAAAACAAAGTCTGCTCCTTTTCTTAGTTTTTAAGTCCAGCATCCTCGAAAAGGATTGCTCGCAAAGATATGTTGTAACAAACGGTATGAAAATCTCCAGAGCTTTCTTAGCAATAACAGGGCACGTTACCATTTGTTGACAAAACGTTGGGAGCGTTGTTGTTCACCCATGCTGGATATGACTCTCTTGTAGGGAAGTATCCGTCGAGAGACTTTGCAAGCTCATCTAAGTGCGTGGCTATTGCTTGCTTCAGTTCCGCGGGTACAGAAATGTCTCCGATTCCAGATACATCTTCGATCTTACTTACACAGTCGTCCAGCAGGGGAATGTTTGCGAAGTTATCGTTCTCTGTTCATCGTTTCCATAACGGTAGTTTTTTTTTTTAAAAAAACCTTCAGGTTTACTTCCGCTTCGATGATGTTGACTACACCGCCCTGCATCTGTTGATTGAGATGATTGAGAGCTGCGAAGATATCAGCCATGTACGCTAAAATGAGAATGAACTCAGAATTTTTGAAGCAATCTGCATGACAATGTTGGTGCTCTTGCAAAAACAGGGCTAATTCCACACGCACGGCAAAAACACGATTCAGCACCTGTCCCTGGGATTACCACCGAACGTTAGACTGGTACAGAAGTACCTCGAATTCAGAGCCCATTTCTTTACACAGCTCACTGAAGATGCGGTGCCTCAGAGCACTATTTCGCACATAGCTCACGCATTCCACTACAATTTTTAATACTTCAGCCAGTTTGAGGCAAGGTTTTTGTTGTCAACGCATGCCTGTGCAGAATACAATGCGTAACAATGATGTGTGGTGCATCGGCTTTCACTAGCGCACCAAAACCAGACTTTCTTCCCAGCATGACTGGAGCTCCGTCCGAACAAACTGCAGAAACCATATCCCACGAAAGATTGTTGTCTTCGAAAAAGTCATCCACAAGTTTCTTCACATTGGCTGCCTTAGTTGTTATTGTAAGAGGCTTACAAAATAAAAAATCTTCCTTTATCACGTCGTCTTTCACATAGCGGACAAATACAGCAAGCTGGCTTAGATTGGAAACGTCTGTGGTCTCGTCAGGTTGAAGGCTGAATTTTGCCGGGCTTGAAATCAGATATGCAACTACTTGAATCGAGATGTCTTTGCTCATGTCCTCTATTCTGTCGCTGATGGTGTCATTTGAAAGAGGAATTTGGGATAACTTAACTTCAGCCTCTTTTCCCAGCATCATATTCGCCATGGTTTTATGAGTGTTTCACCAATGGTGTGTGGTTTGCCCTGCTTTGCGATCAGGTAAGCAACTTTGTACGATGCTGTGAGGATCGGTTTGTTGATGGGTACGAAGCCAAGAACAGGCAGAGTAGCCTTTTCATCGACTCTGGCTCTCTTCACCTTGAATTCAGCGAGCGTTGTATTCTTGTATTTTCCATCTCCATGCAGCTTAAGGAAGTGTTCTCTTAGTTTTGCCGGTGCTAGACTAGAATTGCTTAACTTAGGATTGGAAATCATGCAGTTAGGACGCTGACTCCCATCACGTTCCGTTATACATCTGAATCCATATTGTACATATTCGTCCGACCACTTTCTTTTTGTGCTTGACATAGTTAGTATGAAGGGATTAAAATTTTAAGAAAGAAATCACACGACGTACCATCACGACAGTCACAAGTCGACTACTGAGCGTACCAAATTCCCTGTAGCACAGATAGGCCAAGCGATGTAGCGTGATCACCTGCAGCCAATGATGGCCAAGTAGGGCGTGTCATCACAAATCATGAGTCGGATATGTGTCTTGACCTCCGCCGAACCCCTGAGACTGACTCACCGAACCCTTGGGGTTCGATCGAACCCAGGTTAAGAACCACTGTTCTAGATATTCCACGATCAACTGTGAGTGGTATAGGAACCACTGCAACTCAGCAAGGAAGTGGCAGATCGCCTAAATGTACAGAGCGGGGTCATTGAGTGCTGAGGCGCCTATTGCATAAAAGTCACGAACGCTCTGACGAAAACTGCAGTTACAAACTCTGGCATTAACATCAGCAAAAACTGTGCAACGAGCAGCTGCCTGCCAGCCCTACATTAACAAGTACAATGCCAAGCATCGGATGGAGTGGTGTAAAACATGTCGCCACTGGACTCTGGAACAGTGGAAACATCTGTGGAGTGATGAACCACCCTTCTCTATCTGGCAGTCTGATGGACGAGTCTGGGTTTGGCGAATGTTAGGACTTTACCTGCCTGACTACATTTTGTCAAGTGGTTGTTTTCCAGTTAGTCTAGGCCCCTTAGGTCCAGTAAATTTAGCATACCAAGACATGTTTGACAATTGTAGATGCCAACTTTGGGGAATTCTCATTTCTATTCCAGCAGGACTGTGCCCCAGTGCACATATCAAGGTCCATACATGCGTGGTTGGGTTTGGTGTGGAAGAACTTGACTGGCCTGCACAGAGCCCTGACCTCAAACCCATCCAACGCCTTTCGGATGAATTGGAACGGAGATTGCTAGCCAGGCCATCTTCTCCAACATCAGTGTCTGACCTCATATTCTGGGCGCATGGGCAAAAAGTCCCACGGACACACTCCAAACTATTGTAAAAAGCCTTCCCAGTGGAGGGGGTTTTAGCTGCAAAGAGTGGACGACGACGACGATTAACTCTATATTAATGTCTGTGCATTTAGAATAGGATGTTATAAAGCTCCTGTAGGTGTCATGTGTCGGTTTCCCAATACTTTACTGTGATCCATATAGTGTATACGTGTTACACAGAGATGAGCAGGATTCTGCTTCTATGTGTGCAGTGTATAGAACATATGATCGCAGTTAGGCTCTATTCCGAGTGTCGGCCGATAAAAACGGCTGTTTTGGTCTGTTTTTCATGCCCGTTTTGCATCCGTTCCGTTTCTGTTCAGGGCCGTGTTTCCGTTTTTAACTGCCGATTTTGACCCGTTTTGCATCGGTTTTTTTCCCTGTCTGTTTTAAAAAAGGATGACTTTCATTTGTAAATTTTTTTTGCCACACACTTCCCTCTGTAGATAATGCCACACAGCCCCTTTAGATAATGCCACACTGCTCTCTGCAGACAATGCCCACTGTAGATAATGCCACACAGCCCCCTTGTACATAGCACCCCCGTAGATGGCATCCCCATTCGTGTAGATAGCGCCACTGTAGGGGACCGCTCCAGGAGAAGTCACGGTCTATATATGGACAGTAACGTCATGGACTTCTACTGGAGCGGTACCCTGCTCTGGAAGCGGAATCCCTAGCCACAGTGGCCCGTCGATTCCGCTCCAAGAGAAGTCCCAGACTCGACGGTCTATATATGGACGGTGACTTCTCCTGGAGGAATCACCAGCCACAGCTGTGTCCGGGACGGCTGTGATCGGGGATTCTGCTTCAGAAGTCACTGCCCGGGAGCGGAATCACCGGCTAGTGTCGGCCGTGTGGCCGGGGATTCCTCTTCACGTCCCGGACATCCCTGTCCATATATGGACAGCGAAGTGAGGAACTTCTCCTGGAGCGGAATAGTCAGCCGCTGATTCCGCTTAATGAGACGTCCCTGATGTCACTGTCCATATATAGACAGTGAAGTCAGGGACTTCTCCTGAAGCGGAATTCCCGGCAACAGCTTCGGCAACACTGTGGCCTGGGTTTAGGGATTCGCAGCCTCCAAACGCAGCAAGCTGTGTGTCTTGGCCCCTATCAAGACAGACACAGACATTATTCGCTCCGAATTGTTGGGAACTGTATTATGGCATCCATTAAAAGCCCATAGGGTCATACAGTAGCTACAATGGATTCTAAAAGTTTCCCACAGAAAAAAACAAGAAACAGTGGTGACATGCTCCAGCTTAGGTATAGCTTCTAAGGGAGAATATCACAGTGTCGTACAGAGATGCACAATCCCTACAACTCTGAAGTACACAGCCACAGGTCCTCATCTGCCTCTGCATGAAGCCTTAGCTGTATATATTTCGTAAACACTCATGTTAGTATTTTTCATACAAGATGCACACTCTAGGGCCAATTTTTCACAAAGCAAGGAGATGGGAAAGGTCCAGGGGGCCCTGATCATAGTACTGCACAGGGCCCAGAAATTTCTGATAGCAGACCTGCTTATGGCATTAAATAGAGTAACCCTCGCTGGAAGTGGTTTTATTTGTAGTAATAGATTTTCTGGGTTGGCAGCGGGCCTGGACAATCCAGTCTGCTCAGAAACTGTCTTGCTATATAGAGAAATACAAAAAAAGAGGGGAAAAGACCCGCACCTGATAGTGTAGTATTATGCAATTAGCCAGATAAAGAGTAATACTTAGTACTTATACAATCCCATATGGGAAAAACAGCTTGTCTGGTTCTCCTGCTCCTCTGGAGATAGAAGAAAATCCCAAGTCTCTACACTCCCATATGGGAGAAATAAAAAAGGCTTATCTGGTTCTCCTGGTTCACCTTATAGGAGAAAAGGGGAGCAGGTGAACCAGCAAGGTCCAGGAGAACCAGACAAGCTGTTTACCCCTTTTATGGGATAGTGTAAGTACTTAAAGAGGCTCTGTCACCAGATTTTGCAACCCCTATCTGCTATTGCAGCAGATAGGCGCTGCAATGTAGATTACAGTAACGTTTTTATTTTTAAAAAACGAGCATTTTTGGCCAAGTTATGGCCATTTTTGTAATTATGCAAAAGTCCAAGTGGGTGTGTTTAAAGTAAAAGTCCAAGTGGGCGTGTATTATGTGCGTACATCGGGGCGTTTTTAATACTTTCACTAGCTGGGCGCTCTGAAGAGAAGTAACATCCACTTCTCTTCAGAACGCCCAGCTTCTGACAGTGCAGACCTGTGACGTCACTCACAGGTCCTGCATCGTGACGGCCACATCGGCACCAGAGGCTACAGTTGATTCTGCAGCAGCATCAGCGTTTGCAGGTAAGTCGATCTTACCTGCAAACGCTGATGCTGCAGCAGAATCAACTGTAGCCTCTGGTGCCGATGTGGCCGTCACGATGCAGGACCTGTGAGTGACGTCACAGATCTGCACTGTCAGAAGCTGGGCGTTCTGAAGAGAAGTGGATGTTACTTCTCTTCAGAGCGCCCAGCTAGTGAAAGTATTAAAAACGCCCCGATGTACGCAGCTAATACACGCCCACTTGGACTTTTACTTTTAAACACACCCACTTGGACTTTTGCAAGCCTCATTTGCATAAATACAAAAATGGTCATAACTTGACCAAAAATGCTTGTTTTTTAAAAATAAAAACGTTACTGTAATCTACATTGCAGCGCCTATCTGCTGCAATAGCAGATAGGGGTTGCAAAATCTGGTGACAGAGCCTCTTTAAGCCCCATGCACAAGACCGTATTTTTCATCCGTAATTATGGACACATTCATTTCTATGGGCTACGGACACCTTTCCACATTTTTACTGATGGGTGTCCGTGCTGTAGAAATGATAGAACATGTCCTTTTTTTCGTCCATAATTACAGCACGGACTCCTCATAGAAGTCTATGGGCGCTTTCGTAATTACGAACGGCTACGTATGTGTACCCGTAGCAGTCCGTAATTATGGAGGTATTGCTATGCAACGCCAGGGGATTACCCAAAATTCTGCCCTGTTCTTTTTGTGGACCCGTAAATACAGATGCACTATGGACCGTATTTACGGACACCCTTCCATATATGCGGATGATTTACAGGGGACCATGGATCCATATTTACGGATGGATGAAAAATACAAAATACGGTCGTGTGCATGGGGCCTCACTCTTTATCTGGCTAATTGAATAAACTACTACACTATCAGGCACCTTTCCCCCTTTATTTGTATTTCTGCACAGGGCAGTCTACAGCCTCCTCTGATGTCTTACACCTGCATATGTGTCATCTATCTGGATCACAATTTGGAATGATATATAGGACTATGGTTTGTACTATAGCTGGTGCCTGCAGACAGTGATCTGTAAATTCTACATTGCAGACAGAAGATGAACTACTCTTGTAAAAAGTTAAAGTTTGCATGAGGAAAATAGAAGATGAACACGGTTATAATGTGGACTGGTTAAAGGAATGGTTAATACTTTTTTTTTTGTGCCTGCTGAAGGTAACGCTATATCCAAAACCTAAAGCAAGAATAAAAAGCTACAATCCCCATGAATCTATAGAATAAAGTAATCTCCTGTTTCCGCTGAGTCTAAACTGAACAGTAAAGAAATTTATTTCTACAGAAAAAAAAAAGTTCACATAAAAAAATTAAATTACAGCTCGGTATAGTGAAAGCAGCGCCATTGCACAATTGATTAGCCACAGGTTGATGCCTGGTAATGTGGATGGAGGCAGCGTCTCCTGTGGTGGACAGGTCTTTCAGTCTTTAATGATGGCTTCTGCCTGGTTCTCGGCTGCCAGTTGCAGTTGGTCCTGACGCTGGAAATACCTATATGCCCGGGCACTGCACAGGAACCCACCATACAGCGTCAGCAGAATCATGGATCCAGAAAACACCTTATAACCAAGATCCGCCAGGCGCCTGGAGGAAGCCATGTTTATTCTGAAAGATAGAAAGAGGGAGACCTCTTCAGCTCCACTATGGTACTACAACGGTTCAGAACTAGGACAATTGCAGCTGTAGTGGTCTGCACCGCACCTACTGAATTTCCTTCTACATACAATGTTATTTTGTGACACATCCAGTGTTAAAATAGAGTAAAAGACAAAGCCACTTCACGAACAAACACGAGAACATTTCAATCCAGCACAATCCTAAAACCGAGAGCGAGCCTCATACTTTCACTATTCAGGCCTTCTCCTGCAGACACACATTACCCCCTCGGTATAGGAGGTCATAATATAGTATATTAATGTGGATTGGAACTTTCTGTAACTACTTAGGCTCTGTTCACATTTGTGTCTGCTCCAAATCCGGCAGGGTTTACTGGAAACAATAGCACAGCATGACACCCCGACGGAAAGTTGACGAAACCTATTAAAGTCAATGAGCTCCATCGGTAACCGCCGGTGTCCGTTGTGCAACGGAACCGTTTGTTCAGTTATTCCGTTGTTCTGCTCCTCTAACGAAGCAGAACAACGCGGGTGTGAACAGAGCCTTAATATAAAAACTATTAGGAGATGGCAAAAATGAAACCGATTTACAAGACTATATAAGTCTAGGTTCACATTACCGAATCAAACAACTATGATGCTGCTATAAGCCGTCAATCTGTTACATGATTACAGCGACTATCGACGCAAACGCACGCAATATTTGTGGTGTCCCGGCTGGTTATATGGACAAGACAAGGGGAATCGGTGCTGAAGTTTCCAGCATCAAAGAAGTTTATTGGCAGAACCTCATTCACACGTAAGAGGAGATGTTTTTTGGGATTTAAAGACTGCACTTTCTGAAGTCATTAACCCCTTCCTCCGCAGCCAATTTTGTTTTTTTCATTTTAGTTTTTCCTCCCCGCCTTCCAAAAGCCATAACTTTTTAATTTTTTCGTTACCTAAGCCGTATGAGGGCTTATTTTTTTGCGGAAGGAGTTGTAGTTTCTCAAGGCACCGTTTTAATGTACCATACAATGTACTAGGAAACGGAAAAAAATATTTGTGCAGTAAAACAAAAAAAAACAGCAATTGCGCCATTTTTTTTGGGGGGGGGGGGAATAGTTTCATTTTTACGGCGTTCATTGTGCAGTAAAACTAGACGTTCAGATTTTTTTTTGGGGGTTTTACCACTTTTATAAATAAGCCATTAAAAAAAATTTGTTATGTATCGTCACATTCTGAGACCCATTATTTTTTCATTGATTGAGCAGTATGGGGGCTTATTTTTTGTAGGGCGAGCTCATTTTGGGGTACATGCGACTTTTTCATCACTTTTTATTCGTTTTTTTGGAGGGAACTAAGGCCCCATGCACACGAACGTGCTTTTGCGGCCGCAATTCCCCCGAAAATCCACGGGAGAATTGCGTCCCCATTTACACGACGGTGGTTTCCACGGTCCGTGCATGGCCCAGGAGCCTGAACCGCAGAAAGAACGGGCAAGCCTTATTACGGCCGTGTTCTGCGGTCCAGGCTTATACGAAATAATGCACGCGGCCATGTGCACGGCCCGCGGGTGTCACTCCGCGGCCGGCTGACCAAAAAAAAATCACGGCCGTGCACATGGCTACAGTTGTGTGCATGAGGCCTTAGGTGACCAAAGAACAGCAATTTCTGCATTTTTCCTTTTTATGGCAATAATGTTATATTGTAAAAGCTGTGCAGACTATAGATGAGTGAATGTGGAGCAACATGTTAGAAGCTTTAGGCTGGGTTCCCACAGGTCGGATACATTGCGTAAGTCTACAGAGCGTTTCCGACCAAGAACGCGCAGGGAATTCCGACCAAAAAAAAATGTTGCCATCCGCTTTTGCATCTGGTTCTGTAAAATTTGAAGGATCCGTTAAAAAATGGAAGGGCAAACATAGAAGTGAACAGAGCCTTAATGGTCAGTTCACAAGTTGCGTAACTATTGCAGATTTTCCGCTACGGAATTAATTGCAGAAAATCCACTGGAGGCCGGGATGAAACATCATCCCAGGAGGCCGGCCTACTAGAAGGCTGCAGTTTTCCGCAAGCAGATATTCCCGGGTGAAAAACTGTACCAGTGTGGTGCGGTTTTTCGCCCGGAATTCCCTGTGGCGCACAGGGCGGATACGCTGCGTGCTTTTATGCATTGTATCCGCCGTGTGTGAACTCAGCCTGAAAGAGAAGGTCTCATTTATTTAGTTTTAAAAAGAAAATGAATACGTTTGTACAGTTTTAAAATCTTGTAGCCATTTTTATTTTAAACGCTTCCCAGTATTGGCAATATTGGAGATACACACTTTACAGCAGCTGGAATAAATGTGAGTCAATTGACAGCCAGGACATGATGGCGTACATCCCTTCTCCCAGGGAGTGACAGGGAAGCTGCCTACAGAGCTCTATCTGTCTGGATAGTGTAACAACCCTGCCTTATCCAGCCCTCCAGCAGTACAAAAGAGCTGTCATTAACTGGCCCACCTTCTAATGAGGAAATGACTCTGCTGATATGTCCCAATCTATACAGCAAAGCTGACAAGTGAGATACAGCAAGCACGAAGTGTGAGCCTATTTGCTCGAATGACTATTGTAAGAAGTGCACATGTTTTTTTTTAAAGGCTATGTAACCCCTTTGAACGTTTTTTTTTTATTTTTTTAAATAACTTGGATGTGATTAATAACAGGTGGATCCTGTGTCAGTGATCACTAAAATGATGGGGGACGCCCAGCTCTGACTATTACCTTTCATCGGCTTTATACACAAGTAAACATGGGCCGACGTCACCTCTTCAAAATAACAGAACAACCATGCGGCACCGCACCAAGATCCGCTGGCAGAGGCTCAGCACCGAGACCGGACATCTCTATGACCTCTCATATATCCCCTACAACTGGAGGTACAAGGGCGACCTAAAGACTGCAGCTCGGCCGCACAGCCTCAATGAGACCAGCAGGGGGAGACAACATTCTCAATGCATTTGAGACTTTGCTGAAGAAAGACAGAACAGCAAGGTGGACATGACAACTCCAAACAGACAGCGGGGTTGGGGGGATCGTGATAGCAGAGAACCCCACAACTGCATCATGCAAATAACGTGGAGGATGGGACATCAAGTAAACACGGGGTGCCTGAGTTTCCCTCACAGAATTGACTGAGTGAGAAGTCTGATAACTGAAGATAAGAAGCTGCAGGAACCTCTCGTTTGAACAGCAGCATCCTCGCACAGTACACGCTACGAACACATATACTCCCGGCCTCCCCTCATGATGTCCCCTAAAACTCCCACATTACACAACACTCGTCTTTACCTGTGACTTTCAGACTGTTTCTAACGTCATTTGCTACAGGAAACACGTGACTCCTCCCGATAACCATAGAGAAGAGACTCTCTATCTGAAGCGAATATCTATGGTGTGACGAGACAACCAAAGAGTGCCTATTGTACCACGTGACTGGAATGCACCAATCAGCATGCGGTAATGTGTTATGTGGGCGGACGCAGGCGCAGTTCGCTGTCTTGGGTCAGTGTTATTGCAAGGGGAAGGTTGTGAGAGCTATGGAGAAAATACTACATGTTACCATGGTTACAAAAGCTAAAAACGGGGGAGGGGGAGCAAGTGAAGCTACGCTTACGGGTATGTTCACATGTGGCAGATTTGTTGCAGAGGTTTCTGCGACTGAAAAATTCCTTTTATACATGTGAATATGGTTGTTTCTACATGAATTTCAGAAAGTTCCATTCAGATAAATGGACAGTAACATAAATGTCTGCCACTAATCTGCCGAGTGTGAATTTAGCATGATAATAACCTAGGTTCCTGGTGTGCCCGTCATCTGGCTGCATTTTTTCATTTTTCTATATGTTGCGCTGCTCCATCATTGTGTGCGCTATTAGTTTTGGCGCCATGTATTTATTTATTTATTTATTTATTTCAGTTACTTATATAGCGCCAACATATTACGCAGCGCTGTACAGAGTCCTCTTTTTTACTGACCCCTAATCTCTACATATAATAAAACGAAACTTTGCGTGTCTGAACATTGAAAATATTTGTGAAAAAAAATAATTCCCCCAATTAGGGAGGATGAAGGATAAGTGATAGAATGCATTCAGATCATTTTTGGAATTTTTGTCTGTTTGTGCACGCATCACATAAAAACTACTTTTAGAAAAACATAGGGGTCAACGTGAAGTAACATTTAGTTTTTATTTTATCACAATCGGTTCACTTAAAGGGAATGTGTCACTAGAAGATATATATATATTTTTTTTAGTTAAACAATTATTATTTAAAGAGGCTCTGTCACCAGATTTTGCAACCCCTATCTGCTATTGCAGTAGATCGGCGCTGCAATGTAGATTACAGTAACGTTTTTATTTTTAAAAAACGAGCATTTTTGGCCAAGTTATGACCATTTTTGTATTTATGCAAATGAGGCTTGCAAAAGTCCAAGTGGGTGTGTTTAAAGTAAAAGTCCAACTGGGCGTGTATTATGTGCGTACATCGGGGCGTGTTTACTACTTTTACTAGCTGGGCGTTCTGACGAGAAGTATCATCCACTTCTCTCCACAACGCCCAGCTTCTGGCAGTGCAGACACAGCCGTGTTCTCGAGAGATCACGCTGTGACGTCACTTCCTGCCCCAGGTCCTGCATCGTGTCGGACGAGCGAGGACACATCGGCACCAGATGATTCTGCAGCAGCATCGGCGTTTGCAGGTAAGTCGATGTAGCTACTTACCTGCAAACGCTGATGCTGCTGCAGAATCAACTGTAGCCTCTGGTGCCGACACGATGCAGGACCTGGGGCAGGAAGTGAGTGACGTCACAGCGTGATCTCTCGAGAACACGCTGTGTGTTTGCACTGCCAGAAGCTGGGTGGTAAAGAAGAGAAGTGGATGATGCTGATTCGTCAGCATCATACACTCCCATTCACAACGCCCAGCTAGTAAAAGAAGTAAAAACACCCCGATGTACGCACATAATACACGCCCAGTTGGACTTTTACTTTAAACACGCCCAGTTGGACTTTTGCAAGCCTCATTTACATAAATACAAAAATGGTCATAACTTGGCCAAAAATGCTAGTTTTTTAAAAATAAAAACGTTACTGTAATCTACATTGCAGTGCCGATCTGCAGCAATAGCAGATAGGGGTTGCAAAATCTGGTGACAGAGCCTCTTTAAGTGATTACACATTGTTTTAATTTTTTCACAAGTCAGGAAATATAAGTTAGATTCTAATTTATAAAACATTTCCATGTACTGGGCACTAGAGGGAGCAGTTCCCAAAATTGCAGCATGGTCACTGTGGTAAAGCAACCTCATTGATTTATGCTGCAAATTTGGGGTGGACACACACTCCTCTAGTGTCCTCACACAATCCCCCCTCCCTTCTTCTGGCTAGTGACAGGAGAAGGAAGGGTTGAATCTTCAAACCTCCTACACTTTGTGCCGCCATTTTCTGTGCGACTGCACAGTGTAGGAGGATTAGATACAGGGCTCAGCAGGCAGTATCACACGAACATAATACACACGAACATAATATACACAAACATAAATTACCTGCTCCTGCCGCCTCCGCTCCTATTCCTTGCGCCTTCGCTTCCTTGAACATATGGCTGTAAGCTGTCATCTTACTGTCTGGCAGCGGCTTCCGGTCCACATGCAAATGACGTCGGATTTCAATTTGCTAACGAGCTTCGTTTTGATCTGGGTGGGAGCGGTGCTTGCGCCGTTCCCACAAAGACGGCGTACGCTTCTGAGAATGGAACGGCTCCCGTTCGTGTTCTCTATGGGGTTGTATGTGCCGTATTCCATCTCTGTATGTGTCGTTAATCGCCTGAATTACGTCTGAAAATAGGTAGTGTGCACATACCCTAAGGCTATGTTCACACGCAAAGTCAAAAATGGCTGAAAGTGACAGCAGCTTTCAGAGAAAACAGCCTCTGATTTTCAGCCGTTTTTTTCAGCCATTTTTTGGAGCTGTTTTTCTATTGACACAATGAAAAACAGCTCAAAAAATGGCTCAAGAAGTGAGATGCTACTTTTTACGTGGCGTTTTTATTACGTGCAGTTTTCTAAAACGGCGGCGCAGAAAAAAAGTTCCATCTGAACGAAACACTGTTTTTCCCATTGAATTCAATGGTTTCCACGGTCCATGCATGGCCCGGGAGCCCGCACCGCAGAAAGAATGGGCATGTCTTATTACGGCCGTGTTCTGCGGTCCAGACTCATAGCCAATAGTGGCTGCTGCCATGTGCACGGCCTGCGATTTGCTGGCGGCTCACGGATGATCACTGCGTTCTTAGTCATATCACCTGGTCAAAGAAAAGAACATAACATTTCAAGTGGACCAGCACCAATCACAGCGTAAAAAACAAGATCACATAAAAAGAGTTGAAGCAGGGTGTCGGGGGAGGGTATATTTGGACATTCCACTATTAACCCCTTAATTCCCCGCCAACAACTATAATATGAGCTTGGCATTAGAGTAAGGGTATGTGCACACACACTAATTACGTCCGTAATTGACGGACGTATTTCGGCCGCAAGTCCCGGACCGAACACAGTGCAGGGAGCCGGGCTCCTAGCATCATACTTATGTACGATGCTAGGAGTCCCTGCTACTCCGTGGAACTGCTGTCCCGTACTGAAAACATGATTACAGTACGGGACAGTTGTCCTGCAGAGAGGCAGGGACTCCTAGCATCGTACATAACTATGATGCTAGGAGCACGGCTCCTTGCACTGTGTTCGGTCCTGGACTTGCGGCCGAAATACGTCCGTCAATTACGGACGTAATTAGTGTGTGTGCACATACCCTAATTGTATAAATTCTAAATGCACATTAAAAGGATGTTACAGCTATAAAAACAATAGTATATTGAACAAGACATCTATATCTAAAGCTTAGTAGTATAGATCAATATAATGTTTGTCTGCAACTGCCGCACCTAGAAACTGCATAATGTGAACAGGGAAAGAGCATTTTGTTGGAGTGACACCTATGGATCAGTCGGGGAAACTACTCATCCACATGGGAAAAGGAAAAAAAATAAAAATTGAGGAAATGTAGTACCCAGGACCATGATGTCATATCCACATATAAAAATGTCACATATCTGCAAATAATGACCACAGACACTTTGGACAAACTGTACCCAGAGATAAAGGACAGTTGAACACATGGTACCCTGCTGGTCGAGGTATAGTCCCCATTAATAATGGGACATAATTTAGCTTTTTAAGCCCTTCCCAACATTTGACGTATGGCTACATCATAGCCAGGTAGGGGAAGTATGGAGCGGGCTCAAGGAGTGAGCCCGCTTCATACAATGCGGGTGTCGGCTGTATGTTACAGCCGATACTTCACAGTAACGAGCGGGATCGTTACTTCTATCCTGCTTCTATCCTCTCCTCAGGGTCCCCGGCAGTCACTGACAGCCGGAGACCCGACATTCAGCTGCCCGATCGCTCGGGCAATAAGCCAAAACCCGCGCTCTAAATAGTCTATGGCGCGGGTTTTAAGGACCCTGACCGCTGGCCGTAAATACACAGCCAGCGGTCGGAAACCAGTTAAAGCGAACAGTGATAGAAAAAAACAAACAAAAAAAACAAACGGATAGATTTACTGTATGTAAACGGATACAAACGTATAGCATTATGTTTGCATAAGTCGTCCATTGAGATCAATGCTAAAAAAAACAATATGCCGCGTATACCTTTTCCTTTTAAGTACAGAATAGCGTAGCAGACTACGCTTTTCAGTACTTTCAGTATCCCGACGTAAACCATGACAAACATAGACCAAACGGATGCTTTTTTGGCCTACGTTTGACCCATTATAGTCTATGTATATTACGAGCTATATGTTTCAATACTTTTTTAGTGTTTAAAAACGTATACGCTCGGCGGATAGCATAATCGCGATGTGAATGGACACAGTTTTTGATGTTTTTTTCTTTTCCACTACAGTTCCTTGTGAACCAGGCAGCTGGCTGATAAGTAAAGCAATATCACCACCATGTGTTTACTGCAGAGAACTGCTCATAATATTTGTAATGTGAATTGTGCGATTAAGATACAAAAATGAGCGGTACATGAGGTATTTGTCATGCAGACTAATATCATAAAGCTGACATTGAGTTCCACCAATCAGAATGCAGCTCTGCCAAGAAGACCGAAATAGAATCACCCATGAGGTAATAGTCACACTGATGATCACCATCATAAAGCTGAGGGTATGTTCACACGATGAGAGGCATTTACGTGTGAAAAGACAGACTGTTAACAGCTGCCTCGTTTCACACGTAAATGCTCCTCCTCGCATTTTGCGAGCCGTCTGAGACGCTCGTAAATCTTGAGCTGCTCTTCATTGAGTTCAATGAAGTACGGCTCAAATTACGTGGCAAAGAAGTGCCCTGCACTTCTTTGCCGAGGCAGTCCATTTACGCGTCGTCGTTTGACAGCTGTCAAACGACGACGCGTAAATTACAGGTTGTCTGCACAGTACGTCGGCAAACCCATTCAAATGAATGGGCAGATGTTTGCCGACGTATTGTAGCCCTATTTTCAGACGTAAAACGAGGCATAATATGCCTCGTTTACGTCTGAAAATAGGTCGTGTGAACCCAGCCTGACTTGGATTTCCATCAGTGATCGAGCAGCACTGAGTATGAATAGCAGCAGCCGCCTGCTCTGCTCAATCTTTGTTATTTTCTTATAGCCTTATTGTTCCTTGTGAACATGTCAGGTAGAGATGATCGCAAAGGAAGAGCAGCAGAACATCCAGAGCCATCTGAATATTCCAGTTGGCTGTATATACGACTTTCTGAGGAAAGGGAGTTATCGCAAACACTTCAGTACCGATGCCCTAGTGTTCGTTGCCGCTGTGATGGAGTATACGACTGCGGAGATCATGTTCCTGGCTGGGCTCGAAGACTGGTATCTGAACTACTGGAAATGCTGTAGATGGGGATCCGGGCGAACTGCCAAAACAATGTCACCATAGCCCATGGAGGCATTGTGCCCAAGATCCAATTCCAGACTAAGACTCACCCAGGTCGCATTTGGGAAGGGGGGGGGGGGTTCCTAGTGCCTGGATACCCCTCTCTGGGCAGTTCAGGAAAAAAAAATGGCTGCCCTGGGGGTGGTGTAGACAGCCACATCACTACATATGTGTTTTTCCACTGCTGTTTTGCCAGTTTTGATTTCTTTTAAAGGATTATTCCCAACTCAGACATTTATAACATATCCACAGAATATGTCATAAATATCTGATAGATGTGGATCCTAGCTCTTGGCCATAGCATCCAAGTGGACAATGAATGGAGAGGTGGCGGCTCTCTCCATTTTATTTTTATGGGAGTCACTGAAACCAAGCCCACTTTCTGATTTCTGCTTCTGGTCTTGCGAAATCCCACATTACATAGTGCCAGATTATCAGGATTTTTGTAATGACAAATTAAAGTGTAGCTAAACGTTTGACAAACTTCTGACATGTCATAGAGAGACATGTCAGAAGTTTGGATTGGTGGGGGTCCGAGCACTGAGACCCCCACCAATCGCTAGAACGAAGCAGCTGAAGCCCTCGTGTGAGTTCTCAGCCGCTTCGTGTCTGTTTTGGATTTTTCCAGAAAGCCAATGTATCGGAGTACGGGCTCAGACTTTCTATTGAGTCCGCACACCGATACATTTATTTCCGGAATAAGCCGAACAGACACGAAGCGGCCGAGTGATCACACGAGCGCTTCAGCTGCTTCGTTATAGCGATTGGTGGGGATCTCCGTGCTCGGACCCCCACCAATCCAACCTTCTGACATGTCTCTATGACATGTCAGAAGTTTGTCAAACGTTTAGCTACACTTTAAACATAGTATGTCCTGTGGTTAATATATCTGAATGTCTGTATGTCCCTTGAGATAATATTCTGTTTAGTTGCGTGTTGCTTGGCCTGATCTGTACGCTAGGGGAAGAACATTAGCAGTGTTGGCCAGTTAAAATACACATAGTGTTGTAGGCACAGAACCATACTGTGCACAACTGGCTCGCTTCCCTATAAACTTTTTTTTTTTTTGAGCGGCCAGGGTAGTTACCAGTGGCAACACATGTACACACCCAAGGAGTCAGCCAGACAAATTGGAGCCTTGTCAGGAGCTCCAAATACACAGGTGGCTGGTCCCAGCCAGATGGACCCAGCCACAACTTACACTACAGCTTCCTTTGTTCCTGTGCATGCCCATGGCCAGAGGTGCAGTGGAGTGTGAAGACCTATACCAATGCAGCTAGACCCATCAGAGGACAGCTGGCGGAACTGTGAAAAACCTGGTGGATTAGTATTGAGGTTGCGGCTAATAGAGGTGAGACCCTGTGAGTTTCATATTCCATAAAAGTTCCAGGATGACCTGCCAAAGAGTGTGTGGTTCAAAATTAAAATTATGCAAATTAGAAAAAGTTAAATTACAAGTATTTTATAGGAGCAACACTAGGTTTCCTTCTTCACTACCTTCTTCTTGCTGTATGAAGTCAGCCAAAAAGGTCAATATGGCCCCAGCCTGAACTTACACCATAGCCTCCTTCCTTCTTGTGCATTCCCATGGAGAGAGGCACAAACAAGCCTTGATCAGAGGACTGTAGAGTGTGTACACTCCTATAAGGGTCATGTTACTTTTACAACTCCGATTCTCCCCATTAGTGGCCATATCCCCTACTAACACCCGTACCCTATAATAAAACTCGGACACTTGGGTTGGATAAATTCGGCCACAGCAGCCATTTTATTTACAAACATAATGAAACAACAATTTACAAATAAGACTAACAATGGAAGGGGAGTCCTTGGAGCTACAAAAGTCTGTCACCAAACAGCCCATTCTCCCCATTAGGGGCCATGTCACCTACTAACACCCGTACCCTATAATAAAACTCGGACACTTGGGTTGGATAAATTCGGCCACAGCAGCCATTTTATTTACAAACATAATGAAACAACAATTTACAAATAAGACTAACAATGGAAAGGGAGTCCTTGGAGCTACAAAAGTCTGTCACCAAACAGCCCACCTGCATCGTATATTTTTACTCCCAGCCGTCACCCTACTGGCTCAGTGGCACCGTCATACCTGCAGTTGGCTGAAATAAACCGCAACCACTCCCCGGGATACCACCCAGAAGGAGCCCAAATTGACCAGACTATCAACCATAATAAATAAGGGAGGCACCATACCCCCGATATATCCCCCCCCCTCAATAATTTACCACCAACTCCAAGGACCCTCAATCCGCCACACGAACATACTTAGATACCTTTAAGTATGCGAGCCCCCACCCAGCAAGAGGGCCCTTTTGATCCCTTCCTGCAGGCGCAGAGTCCACAGATCGATCCCCACACCCGTCAGGTGCACACCATCACCTAGCCAATAATTACCCAGTCAATCCTCGAAGTCGTAATGACGCACGAAGATGCCCCCGTTCCTTACCACAAACTCCAAAACCGCCCGATTGACCTTCACCCGGGCCTTATTTAAGCGTCCCACAGACCTGGCATGCCGCCAAGTCTTATGCGGGACAATCTCCGACCATACCACTTTAACCCCCGGGAAACTGGACCACAACCGAAGTAAATGTCCCTATTCAAAGGGCGACTACCCAAATCATTACCCCCCCCCACGTGCAGAACCAGAATATCCGGGGCTCTATCCATCTGTGCAAACCTGTGCACATCAGGCAACACCCAACTCCACACCATACCTCTAGTCCCCAGTCACCGCACCAATACCTCCTCCCGCCGAAAACCCAACTGCCGCCCGTCCGGACGAACATCGGCCCGCTCTGCCGCCCAATGAACGTAAGAATTCCCTACGATCCACACCAATCGGCAAGGGAGACCTAGGACAATAAAATTATGACAACCAAAACCAATTATGACAACCAATTTGGACAACCAAAATATAAAAAACCAAGGCTATGCACAGATGGTAGAGAATAGGAAGGAGGGGAGAGGGAAGGGTGAGAGAAAAATTAACCCCATCACACAGCAAATTATCGTAAAAACTGCGGGCGCACGTATAACTGGAAACAGCGGGAATCCCACTGACCTATCCGCTTCACCACATCCAACCCCCAGGACACCGTCTCTGTCGCCGCCTCAATACGAAATGAATGGGGGGAAAACAAAGACACCTCCAGTCCCAATTACCGCAGGCACCTACGAAAAACCCAAGTAAACTGGTACCGGGACAGAAAGGACCCGTTCGCGTGACACAACAATTGCCCACTCATCACCGGCCAAACCTATCTGTAGCCCGCAAAGCATGTGACCGGGCACATCCTGGCCCACCCTGGCTGCCCCCAACACTACTCTCTTACCACGCCCCCCTGATCCGTCTTAGAGCGCCGAATCCAGAATTCCACACACTTGTCCGCCAACAACACATCTTCCATCCTTAACACCCCAGCCCTCCTAGTGCTGGGCGCCACCAGTCCCCCCACCCTCATGGCCCCAAAAAACGCCCACGTGAATGCCAACCTATACAGAGTCACCTCAAAACGAGAAAAACAAACCTCCACCAACACCCCCCACCACTGTTCCAACATCACAAAAGACACCAGGCGCCGATGATCAGGTAACATTCTCCCCTTCCTATAACCCTTTAGGGCCTGGCCAACCAAAAAACTTTTTGTAATATCCCTGTACGCCCGGAGCTTAAAACCAAAGGCCAGGGCTACCACAAAACGACTAACCTTGGACACGGACCAGCCCGCGATAGAGACCTGTCCCAGAAAAATCAGCAACGCCACCACCCAATCGTCATCTGTCCTTACCCCATCCAGAGCTGCCAGCCAACCTTCCCAATCCCGCCACACAGAATCATAAGCAGACCAAGTCCCAGGAGCAAGCGAAGCCCGAATCAATCCTCCAGCGGCTCGTAACCTAGCCCCCACAGCCACTCCGGGCAAGAGATCCCTTCCGAATCCGACTCCAGAGCCATTAACCGGAAACGATCCCACTGCAATTGAGAAAGAGAATCTGCAATGTCATTCTGGACCCCCGGCACATGAACCGCCACAATCCACGCGTTCAAGGACAGGCAAAGTAAAACTAGGTGTCTAAAAAGCCGGATGACCGGGGGGGGGAAGAAGCAGACACATTATTAATAGCCCCCACCACCCCCAATTTGTCACAATGGAAACGGGCCTTGCTGTCTCGAAACCTCTCGCCCCAAATATCCACCGCCACCAAGATGGGAAAGAGTTCAAAGAAAGCAAGGTTCTTCACCAAATCCACCCACTTCTGCGGCCAGCGAGCAGCGCACCACTGCCCCTTGCAGTAAGCCCCAAACCCCACCCCCCGCCACGTCTGTAAACAACTCCCAATCAACACTGTCCACCACCGGGGACATAATAAAGGACTTCCCATTATAACAATGTAAAAACTCAAACCAAACCGCCAAAGCCGCCCTGAGCTCTTTATTAAGACGAATAAAATTATGTGGGGCCGATACCCCAGCCGTTGCTCCCGACAGCCGCCTGCTAAAACTCCGGCCCATAGGCATGATCCTACAAGCGAAGTTGAGCTTTCCCAACAAGGACTGCAACGCGCGCAAAGAGATCTTCCGCAAATGCCTGGCCACTCACTCCAGGAAGGAACTAAAAGCCTCAAAATAGGCACAGGAAATCGAACACCCCATAGGGAGGCAGCGATCCACAAATTAAGCCCCATCCCAATAACACCCTAATAGCCGTATGCTATCAGGATGCACCGGGAGGAGGCGAAACGCTGATTCGATATCTGTTTTCGCCATTAAATCCCCCGCCCCATACCGACGCACCCAGTCCACCACCCCATCAAACGAGGTATAAACCACCAAGCAGAGTTCAGGAGAAATCCCATCATTAACCGACCACCCCCCCCACGGATAAGACAAGTTATGTATGAGCCGAAACTTATTTGGCTCTTTTGGGCACTACCCCCAGCGGCGACACCACTAAATCCGGCAATGGGCAATCCTCAAACGGACCTGCCATACGCCCCAGCTCAACTTCCTTCCGCAACTTATCCCCAACCACGCCCGGATACTGCAGCGCCGAACGCAAATTTCACAAGGTAAACGGCACCTTATGACCGGGGGCAGGGATCCGGAAACCAACATGAAAACCATACAACAACAAAACCTTGATCTATCGGAGAATCTATTTAGAAAGGGCTCCATTTCTTCCCACTTCACCGGAGTCAGGCCCATGACTAGCGCCCCTTGCCCCCTGTCCCTTACCTTTTCAAAAACACTTAACGGCTCCGTGAGAAGTCCCGCCGCAGGAGGAACAGCTATGCTTAAACTTACAACCCGGTCCGAACTTACACTGGCCCTCATTAAACTGCCAGCAGAACCCGGATTTTCCTGCTCCCCCACCATAAGGCATTGAGGGGCCGGCTAACCCAGCCCCACCCCCAGGAAAGGACTGGCCAAAGCGCATCGGAGCCATGACCCGCAACCACAACCCAATATACTTGTTATCCCATCTAATGTCAGGTCGCGCGGCTTTCCGCTGCCGGAACTGCTCATCATAGCGCAGCCATGTCTGCCTGCCGTAAACTCGATGAGCCTCCCGGATAGCATCCATATAACAGAAGAGCCCGGAACAATGTTCCGGCGTCTTCTGCCCTATCACGCTTGCCAAAATCGCAAACGCTTGCAACCAATTAACAAAAGTTTGAGGAATCAATTGATGGCAACATTTTTCTTCCTTCTCCTTTTTACTTTCCAACCATTTCCCTTTATCTAAATTGAACTTCTCTAAAGGCAACAATGAAAAAATGTCAACATATTCGTCCTTCTATTTCTTTTCCCTGACTTCAGGCTTCAGATACGCCCCCCTAACGGGCACTCAAAACATACATACAACTCACCCTTCGCCTTATCATCCAACCTCACCTCATCAACCGCCCCATCCTTCTCCGTCTGCACCGACACTGCCACACCCGATTCCTTAGACACCCCCCAGCCCCACCCGGCGTACTATCCACCAATACAGGCCCCACCGACGGCGGCACCCACGCTGAAACCGGAGACGGGGAACCCAACGCCCCCCCCACCCGCATCGCGCCTAAAGCTAATGCACACAACCAAACAATTCACGAATCCCCCCTCCCCTCACCACTGCCACCCCCAGAACCACCCCCGCTACACCCCGGCAACCCCGTAGGCGCAAGTGAAAACCCACCCCCGGGGACCGAAATATAGCAGGCAATGAAAACGTAGGAGACATCAACTCACCGGGCTGCGTAGGTGCTGTGTCCCCACCAGCCGGGGCGAAGGATTCATCCAGACATCCATCCTGTCCACCGACCTCCCAGTAGTCAACTTCATCCGGACCAGCCAGCCCCGGACAAGCGCTACACGACCGACAACCACGACTCTCCAAGGAAGCGCTCCGGACTAGCGCGGACGCACTGGGCCTCTCCGCCCGTCTGTTGGGGGCCTCGTCCACCCCGCGGCCCGCAGGTAGCCGCCCACCTGCCTGCCGTGCCACCACCGACCGTGGTACACGCCTGGAACCCATGACATCATCATGTGGACAGGCGGGACGCCCGACTGGATCATCGCCAGTACGGCCCGCCGCAATTCCTGTATCCCGTCGACTGGAGGCAGAGGGCGGTCCCAGATGCAAGGGAGCCTGCCCCCCCACCTCCGATGAGCCAGGCCGGCTGACAGGATTCCTTTCAGACCGGGCCGTCCTGCTCCCAGCAGCCGTGCGGGGAGCCCGGCCTGGAGGGTCCCTTGTGGGGCTCCTTACCCAGCGCCTGGCTCGTGGCTGGATGTCAGGTTTCAAGCGCTCCGGAGGCCTCGTGCGATGGGACCGCCGCCGAGGAGGAGATGGCGTCACCGCCTGCGCCCCGGATCCACCCGCAGACACATCCAATTCTCCTGCCGCCGGAGCAGAGGGCTCCACCAGCTCCTCACCCCGTCCGCTCACCGCAGAGCTCGAAGACGCCGAAAAGAGGTCCTGAAAAGAGGTTTTGGGAGCCAGAGGAGAATCTCAATGCCCCTACTCTTCTGAAAAAGTTTCTCTCTCGCTCTGGCCCCAAGAAGAGGGGGCGTAAGAGGGGGGATACTGTAATGTCCATGGCTGCGGGACGTCAGCTCCAACCTCCCCCTGACAGCCGCAGCCACGAGTCGGCAAGAGCTGGCACCAGCCTCCTCCTCAGGAGACACCAGCGCTCACGTCCACTCACCTCAGCCGGATCCTTATGCCTGCTCTTAAAGGGGCAGCGCGCACACCGGACCTTTTGATGAACTTTGACCCGTGAGTACCCTGGACTATAAGAGGGGTCCAGCCCCCTGCTTCTATGCCTGGGCGTTGTTGATGTTTCCTAAGTTTGTCTATGTGATGGCCTCCTAGTGTGTTCCTGTTCCTAGCATTCCATAGCATCCTGTTCGAGCACTGTGCTGTGCCAAAGTCGTGTCGTGCTGTATCCCACGTCTGACCTGCTTCACCTCGCCTGACGTCTACCTGCTGCCTAGTCCTAGCCGAGCCTGCCCTGCTACTGTCTGAGCTGCCACAGGTACCTATACGAACTATAGACTTTCACCTGCGCCCTGTTGGCCAGCTGCCTTACCACCAAAGCGGTATGGCCCAGTGGGTCCACAGACCCTTTGTGACACCCAGCAGTCAGTCAGACAATCTGACTTCCCCTTGCAATATATTAGTAACTACTAAGGGCTCTATGGGAAGGGGGGATTATACTGAATGGGGGGACTAACCATCTAAGTGACTGCAGAGGACTCTATGAAGGGGGGAATAATCCCCCTCATACCCATAGAGCCCTCAGTATTTCAGTATTTATTATACAGCAGGGGGGGGGGGGGTTGAGCGTCTAACTGACTGCTGAGTGTCTATGGGGGGAAATTATTATCCCCCTGTAGAGGGGGGAGAGTGCTTCCCTTCTCTCTATTAGTGCAGGATAGTGAGAATGGACAGGCCTTTTCCTAGTAAAAGTAAAAGAAATTCATACTTACCCGGCCGTTGTCTTGGTGACGCTGTCCTCTTTCGACATCCAGTCCGACCTCCCTGGATGACGCGGCAGTCCATGTGACCGCTGCAGCCTGTGATTGGCCTGTGATTGGCTGCAGCCGTCACTTGGACTGAAACGTCATCCCGGGAGGCCGGACTGGAGGAAGAAGCAAGGAGTTCTCGGTAAGTAGGAACTTCTATTTTTTTAACACGTTGATCTATATTGTGATCGGAAGTCACTGTCCAGGGTGCTGAAACAGTTACTGCCGATCGTTTAACTCTTTCAGCACCCTGGACAGTGACTATCTCCTGACGTCGCCATCCAACGCTCCTGTAATTACGGGTTCACACACGTAGTCACCCGTAATTACGGGAGCCCCATTGACTTCTATGGGCCTCCCCGTGCCGTAATAACGGCCCGTGATTACGGGCGTTTTTACGTTAGTGTGCATGGGGCCTCAGTCTGGCTGTAGACCTAGAAATACATAGGTCCAGCCAGAATCAAGAAATATCATGTTCGTAAAACTAATACGCTACGCAACACACATAACATCTGCGTACTTCATTGCGGAATTTTGACTCTCCATTGAAGTCAATGGAGAAATTCCGCAATGAGTCCGCAACAAGTCCGCTACACGTCCGCAACAGCCAGTGTATGCTGCGGACACCAAATTCTGCACCGCAGCCTATGGTCCGCAGCGGAGTTTTCCGCAATGTGTAAATGAACCTAACTAAAAAGCTGTGGAAAGCAATGGAGAAACTGTCCGCTGCGGATTTCCCGCAGCGGACTGTCCGCAGCGGAATTCCAGAGCAATTCCGCCACGTCTGGCCATGCCCTAAGTGTCCATGCTGGGGAATATATCCTTCCATTTAATCTCACTTCCATAGACCTGGGAAGGCTGCGACGTATTGGGGGTCCAATTTATAAATACTTGAAAATATGTCCTAGTTCCACAAATCAACGATTACATACGTTTTGTATGCCCTGTTTTTGTCATTGAAGTAAATGGGTAAAAAGTAGCACAAAAACATGAGGGAAAGGGCAGTTCTAAAAACTCAATTTCACTTTCCATTTTTGAATTGTGAGTTAATAGAGTTGGATCCCCCATTTAGGACCTTTTATCGATGAGCCATAAGAGAACAGAACTCAGTTTTTCCCGTTGAAATCAATGGGCAGATGTTTGGAGGCGTTCTGCTTCCGATTTTTCGGCCATTTTTCGATGCTGCAGGGAAATTGAGCACTTGCTTACCATTGTCCCCCATAGATTGCAGTTGATTGTTGGGGGTCTTAGCAGGAGGACACCTTGTAATGAGCTTATCTTTGAGGGAACATTATAACAAAAACAGTTCGTCCCAAGTGGATCCGCTTAAGGGTGTATTCATACTATGCGTTTTTTTCAGTGCGGTTTTCAGCTGCGCGGTCAAAAAACATGGCAAAACTGCACTGTGTGAATACACTAGAACTGTCATGTGATTGGAATATACCTTTTTCCAGCCCTGTCGAATTGTGCAGTGTGTACTGTCTTTGACAGAAGTCGGAAACAATAGTTACTCTTTTTTTTTTTATAGAGTGTATAATGTCCTGAATATGATGCCAATGATATAAAGTAAGGGCCATTCTGAACTCATTATAAATATAGTTCCACAGTAGCTGAACACAATCATTGAAGAAGCACTCCAGCAATTATTATTATTTTTGCCTATATAAGGCATCATAGTATTAAAGAATACTGTAGAGGACTCTTGTGTATGCCTTTGTAATGCATTCGGAAAGTCTTCAGACCCTTTCACATGTTGAGGCCTCGTGCTAAAATTTTAAAAAAAATAATCACGTTTTCCCCATCATTCTGCATTCAATACCCCATAATGACAAAGTGAAAACAGAATTTTAGAAATTTTTGCAAATTTATTAAAAATGAAAACCTCAAACTCAGTCTGACCACTATTCTGGTGGTGAGACTGAGATCACATGACACAGTTGCCCATAATGGAAGGGTTAAAAATACATGGATGCCACTGAGAAGGAACAAATATGACACTGCTAGAATATTGCTGATGAGTTAACATTATATGTTAAAAAGTATCATATAATTGAAACAGCCGGTTACGTAGTAACGATATCACTTACAGTCCAAAGTCATATTTATTGACAGTATATTTTGTTCTTCGTTTGGAAGCTATAATAATTATCTTTATAGGTGTGCCTGCGTCATCGCTCACTTTTACCCGCACATGTGAAAACCATTCAGTTTTAAAACTAGGAAATCTATTAATATCTTATTCTATTTAACTTAAAGAGACTCTGTCACCACATTATAAGTGCCCTATCTCCTACATAAGGAGATGGGCGCTATAATGTAGGTGACAGTCAGCACATAGTGACACTGCGTTGTTCACTATGTGCTGTCTTATACTGACATATTAACAGTACTGAAGTGTTTAGACAGTGAATAGACATTCCTTCCAGACAGGACGGAAGGTCTATTCACAATCCCGGCACTGTTAACTTTTCTGTGGTACTTACATCAGAGCAAAGCGTAATCTCACGAGATCACGCTGTAAATGACAGGTTACAGCGAGATTACGCTTTGCTCTGCTGTAAGTACCACAGAAACGTTAACGAAGTGCCGAGATTGTGAATAGACATCCCGTCCTGGCTGGTAGGAATGTCTATTCACTGTCTAAACACTTCAGTAACGTAAATATGTCAGTATAAGACAGCACATAGTTACACTGCGTTGTTCACTATGCGCTAACTAAATGAATGGAGAGAAGTGCATGACGCTGACTGGTCAGCGTCATACACTCCTCTGTACAAAGCCCACTTGGTCTAAAGTAAAAACACGCCCACTTCGGCATTAAGAAACAAATTAGCATAAAGCTAAAATCGCTCCTAACGTGGTAAAAATAGATCGTTTTTCTAAATAAAAAGCACTGCTGTCATCTACATTACAGCGCCCATCTCCTTATGTAGGAGATAGGCCACTTATAATTTGGTGACAGAGCCTCTTTAAACTAAAAAAAAAAACACATGCTAAAGAAAGTCGAATTCAGATTTCAATAAATAATTTTATTTTTCATGGATTTATTTCACATCAAATTTAGATATGAATTTATGATTCCTGTTCTAAAATAAAAGATTTTACAAAGTCTCAAGTTTAATTTAAATAATATATTTTACATGTTAATTCACTTTACTTCTCACATAGAATACATGATCATGCAATTCTCAGATACAAATGCATAACATGTATCAACAATATAATGTGGTCAATATACACACAGAAGTTGTTTCCGTGGGATATTAAGGCAACTTCTTTCAGATAAGTGAAAGGCAAATACTAAGTTGTTCCAGACGCAATATTTTTTACTTTGTTGAAGGTTCCAAGAATAAAATAACACCTTCAACTGATCAGAGGTAGATTCAGGTCTCCAATACAATTTTTCATCAGCCTAGTAGACAGGAGCCTGTCCAGTCTGAACACAGGGCACATCCTCAAGGTCATCATATTCTTTCGAGTCAGGACTATGGATAACAATGTAATGTGCTATCGCTTTTTTGAAAATATCGGTGCCCAAATACTTGAACAATGGCTTTTTATCACCACAGTACTGTGTCCTGTATAAGGCCCTATTTACACGGCAGGGATTCCCGGCCGTGTGACGGCCATTAAAAAAACGCCCATCACACGGCCGCGGAAGGAACAATAGACCTCAAATGGGGCTATTCACACAACCAAATTTTTCTTCTCCTGGAGCGGTCCCCTGCTCCTGAAGTGCAATCCCCAGCCACAGCGGCCCGTCGGCCTGTGATTCTGCTCCAGGAGAAGTTCCTGACTTCACTGTCCATTTATATAGACAGTGACGTCAGGGACGTGAAGCAGAATCCCCGGCCACAGTGGCCGATGCTGTGGCCGGTGATTCCGTTCCCTTAGAAGTCCATGACTTCACCGTCCATATATGGACAGTGATGTCAGGGACTTTTCCTGAAGCAGAATCCCCTGTCACAGCCGTCCCTGACACAGCTGTGGCCGGTGATTCCACTCCAGGAGAAGTCACTGTCCACATATGGACAGTGAAGTCTGGAACTTCTCCTGGAGCGGAATCACCATCCGATGGGCCGCTGTGGCCGGGGATTCCGCTTCAGGAGCAGGGTCCCCTACAGTGGCGCTATCTACAGGAAGGGGGTGCCATCTACGTGGGGTGGGCATCTACAGGGGTGTAATGTACAAGGGGGTGGTACCTACAGGGGGGCTGTGTGGCACTACTTAGAGGGGGGCTGTGTGGCACTACCTACATTGCAGCTGTGGCAGTATCTACAGGGTGCTGTGTGGCATTATCTGCAGAGGGCAGTGTGTGGCATCTACAGAAGGGCTGTGGCAATATCTACAGGGGGCTGTGTGGCAACTACAGTGTGCAGTGTGTGGCATTATCTACAGAGGGAAATGTGTGGCAAAAAAATTTGACAAATTAAATTAACCGGTTTTTAAAATGGACAGGGGAAAAAACTGATGCAAAACGGCTCAAAATCGGCGAAACGGAACGGATGCAAAATGGCCGACAAAAAGGGACCAAAACTGAAGTTTTTCAAACCTACAGGGGGCTGTGTGGCAGTACCTACAGGGAACTTGGTGGCATTACATACAAGGAGCTGGGTGGCATTACCTACAGGGGGCTGGGTGGCATTACCTGCAGGGGGCTGGGTGGCATTACCTGCCGGGGGCTGGGTGGCATTACCTGCCGGGGGCTGCGTGGCATTACCTGCCGGGGGCTGCGTGGCATTACCTGCCGGGGGCTTGATGGCATTACCTGCAGAGGGCTGGGTGGCATTACCTGCAGAGGGTTGGGTGGCATTACCTGCAGGGGGCTGGGTGGCATTACCTGCCGGGGGCTGCGTGGCATTACATACAGGAGGCTGGGTGGCATTACCTGCCGGGGGCTGGGTGACATTACCTGCAGAGGGCTGGGTGGCATTACCTGCAGGGGCTGGGTGGCATTACCTACAGGGGGCTGGGTGGCATTACCTACAGGGGGCAGGGTGGCATTACCTGCAGGGGGCAGGATGGCATTACCTTCTGGGGGCTGCATGGCATTACCTGCCGGGGGCTGGGTGGCAAAACCTGCCGGGGGCTGCGTGGCATTACCTGCCGGGGGCTGGGTGGCATTACTTACAGGGGGCTGGGTCGCATTACCTGCCGGGGGCTGGGTGGCATTACCTGCGGAGGGCTGGGTGGCATTACATACAGGGGGCTGGGTGGCATTACCTGCCAGGGGCTGGGTGGCATTACCTGCAGAGGGCTGGGTGGCATTACCTGCAGGGGGCTGGGTGGCATTACCTACAGGGGGCAGGGTGGCATTACCTGCAGGGGGCTGGGTGGCATTACCTGCAGGGGGCTGGGTGGCATCACCTACAGGGGGCAGGGTGGCATTACCTGCAGGGGGCTGCGTGGCATTACCTGCCGGGGGCTGGGTGGCATTACCTGCCGGGGGCTGGGTGGCATTACTTACAGGGGGCTGGGTCGCATTACCTGCCGGGGGCTGGGTGGCATTACCTGCGGAGGGCTGGGTGGCATTACATACAGGGGGCTGGGTGGCATTACCTGCCAGGGGCTGGGTGGCATTACCTGCAGAGGGCTGGGTGGCATTACCTGCAGGGGGCTGGGTGGCATTACCTACAGGGGGCAGGGTGGCATTACCTGCAGGGGGCTCGGTGGCATTACTTGCAGGGGGCTGGGTGGCATCACCTACAGGGGGCAGGGTGGCATCACCTGCAGGGGGCTGCGTGGCATTACCTGCCGGGGGCTGGGTGGCATTACCTGCCGGGGGCTGGGTGGCATTACCTGCCGGGGTCGCATTACCTGCCGGGGGCTGGGTGGCATTACCTGCGGAGGGCTGGGTGGCATTACATACAGGGGGCTGGGTGGCATTACCTGCCAGGGGCTGGGTGGCATTACCTGCAGAGGGCTGGGTGGCATTACCTGCAGGGGGCTGGGTGGCATTACCTACAGGGGGCAGGGTGGCATTACCTGCAGGGGGCTGGGTGGCATCACCTACAGGGGGCAGGGTGGCATTACCTGCAGGGGGCTGCGTGGCATTACCTGCCGGGGGCTGGGTGGCATTACCTGCCGGGGGCTGGGTGGCATTACCTGCCGGGGGCTGGGTGGCATTACCTGCAGGAGGGTTGTGTGGCATTACCTACTAGGGGGGCTGTGGCATTATCTACAGAGGGCTGTGTGTGGCAACAAATTTAAATGAAATTCATCCGATTTTAAAACGACAGGAAAAAAAACGGATGCAAAACGGGTCAAAATCGGTCGTTAAAAACGGCAACACGGCCCGGAACGGAATCGGAGCGGATGCAAATCGGCCGGGAAAAACGGCCCAAAACGGCCGATTTTATCGGCCGACACTCGGACCCTGTCGTGTGAATGAGGCCTAATGCCATAACACGACAGGGTCCCGCCCGAGCCCGAGTGTCGGCCGATGAAATCGGCCGTTTTTCCTGGACGGTTTGCATTATTTGCATCCGTTCCGGGCCGGGCATATCTGGACAGTGACATCAGGGGCAACTCCTGAAGGGGAATCCCCATGTGACTGGTGATTCCACTTCAGGAAAAGCCCCTGTCATCTGTGTCCATTTATGGACACTGAACGTTACTGGCTTCTCCTGGTGTGGAATCCCCGGTCACAGAGTGTTCGGGGATTCCGCTTCAGGAGTTTCCCCTGATGTCACTGCCCAGATATGGACAGAGACATCAAGCGCTCTGTCCAGGAGCGGAATCCCCGAACACACGGGGATTCCGCTCCTTCAGGGAGCTAAAGTGGGGCTAGCACATAGCAGAGCAGGGAGATACCTCCCTGCTCTGCTATAGTGGCGTCGCTACAGTAGTAGCAGCCGCAGGAGCAGCCGCTGCTAGCGGCGCCATCGGCCATGGAAGGTGTCGCCGGGCCAGGGCGCTTTTAAAACAAGCAGGGGAAGCGAGCCAGTGCAGTGCTCCCTTCCACCTGCTGTACACCCTGGCCCTGCCACACAGTGTATAAACTTGCCTCCAGCGTACAGCCATTCGTCAGAATGGCATAAACTCCTCCTCCTCCTCACATGCACTCTGCGCTGTGAGAAGGGAGCGAGCGACGGAATACATGGTCATCACTCGGGACACATTCCGGTGATGGCCATGTATTACCCGGCCCCATAGACTTCTATGGGAGCTGGGCGGCCGGGTAAACGGCCGAAAATAGGACATAGTTACATAGTTAGTACGGCTGAAAAAAAGACACATTTCCATCAAGTTCAACCAAGGGACGGGAAAAGGGAAGTAAAAAATTTCTACACATAGGAGCTAATATGTCCCATTTTTTTGACGGCCAGGTTTCCCGGGCCGTCAAAAAATCGGTCGTGTGAATACCCCCATTACGGTCTACTGTTCCTACTGCAGCCGGGTGACGGCCGTTTTATGAACGGCCGTCACCCGGCCGGGAAACCCTGTCGTGTGAATAAGGGCTAAGGCTCTATTCACACGATAGGGTCCGATTGTTGGCCAATAAAAATGCCTGTTTTTGTCCGTTTTTCTTGGCCGTTTTGCATCCATTTCCATTTTGGGCCATGTTTCCGTTTTTAATGGCTGCTTTTGACCCGTTTTGCATCCTTTTTTGTTCTTGTCTGTTTTAAAAACGGATGAATTTAATTTGTCAATTTTTTGCCCCACACTTCCCTCTGTAGAGAATGCCACACACTGCCTTCTGTAGATACTGCCACAGCCCCCCTGTGTTTAGTGCCACACAGCCCCCCCCCCCTTGTAGGTAGCGCCTTTTTACAGACGCGGTAATGCCAATTAGGTTTATTGATTTTTTACATTACTTTTGGGGAAACTGGGAAAATTTGTAGGTGTTTTTTTTAACGTTTAGATTTTTTTTGTGTACAAAATAAACTTTATTTAACTGTATTTTATTTTTATGTGAGATTTCCAGCAAGGGAAACGAAATCTCGTTTACCTCCGTAATCTCGCGAGATTGCGTTTCACTTGCTAGAAATCTCAAAGAAAAGAGTCAGAAGTGTCAGGATTCTGAATACACATGACGTCCAGGCTGGATAATCATGTGTATTCATTATCAGGACACTTGATTAACGTTAAAGGAACAGTGTCACCCAAATTTTTTTTTTAATATGTTAAAGATGTTAGTGCTTTATTAAAAACGTTTGGATTAATTTGTGTGTTTGTGTGTTACTTTTTTTTATTTTTACACTTTTTCTTCCCTATGGGGGCTGCCATTTTTTTTTCCATTTCTGTATGTGTCGATTAACGACACATACAGACATGGAATACGGCAGCTCCAGTCCCATAGGGACTGCGAACGGGGCCCTTTCCATCCACTATCGTGTACGCCGCTATGTGGGAACGGCGCATGCGCCGCTCCCACACAGTTCAATTTGAAATGCGCGCCGTCTGGCGCCATTTTCCTGTGGACCGGAAGTCGCGGCCGGACAGTAAGATTACTACTTCCGGTCGCGGCTTCCGGACTTGTGCACATGGAGCAGCGGCAGCAGACGGAGCGGATGGACCGGAGGGAGCGGCGGCGACTGGAGCAGGTAAGTTATTTCTATGTATGTTCGTGTTTCAGTGTGTGTTTACTACTGTATGTAAACTTACTACACTGTGTGTTAGCTCAAAAAATGGCGACACACAGTGTAGGAGGTTAGACCGTTCAAACCCCTCGTTTCTCCCGGCACTAGCCAGGATAAAGGAGGGGGCGATTCTGAGAGCTCACTAGAGCGAGGGATTTTTACCCAATTTTGCAGCATAAAGCAATGTGGTTGCTTTACCACATGCAATGCTGCAATTTTGGGAATGGCTCCATCTAGTGACCAGTGCTGGGAAATATTATAAATTGAATCCAATTTATAATATTTCCTGACTCGTGAAAAAATAAATAAAAATTTGTGGCTGCACATCGCTGCTGTGTAAATGAATGTAGAGGAGTGTATGATGCTGACTGGTCACTGATTGGTCAGCGTCATACACGTAAACACGCCCAGTTAAAAACACAATACACGCCCTGTTGGACATAACGGAAAAAAAAAACGCCCAGTTGTCCATTTCAAACCTCATTTGCATATATATATATATATATATATATATATATATATATAAAATAGCTCATAACTTGGCCAAAAATGGCCGTTTTAAAAAAAAACAAAAAACTTTACTGTTATCTACATTGCAGCACCGATCACATGCAATAGGAGATAGGGATTTGAGAATCTGGTGACAGAGGCTCTTTAAAGAGAACCAGTCATTATAACAAAACTTTTAACCCCCTTGAAGACACAGCCAGTTTTGGCTTGTTGAACACAGCCACTTTTTTTCGAATTTGACGTGTCACTTTATGTGGTAATAACTTTAGAATGCTTTTACTTATCCAAGCGATTCTGAGATTGTTTTCTCGTGACACATTGTTCTTTATGTTAGTGGTAAAATTTGATTCATACATTCAGAGCTTATTTGTGAAAAACACCAAAGTTTTTAAAAGATTTTGTCAAATTTAGCATTTTTCTAAATGTATATGTATTTGCTTGTAAGACATAGTTATACCACACAATATAATTACTAGTTAACATGCCTACCTGATATTTGGTATTCATTTTTGAACGTCCTTTTATTATTCTAGGATGTTAGAAGGCTTATTACTAAGGGCCTGTTCATATCATCGTTCGGTTTCTGTTGATGTGTTCCGTCAGACCTTTCAGGCGGAGGAACACATCAATGGAAAGGAAACCGAAACCATAGCTTTCGTTTGCATTATCATTTATTTCAATGGTAATTCTCCTGCTGCAAATGGTTTCCGTAAAATCAATATTCTATATTTTGTGTGGCAAGGTGACCAAAAAACAGCAATTCTAATATTGTCTTTATTATTTTTTTATTTTTTTTAATTTTTTTAACATTCTTCACTGTGCGATATAAATGACATATTAACTTTATTCTGCAGGTCTATACGATTACGGCAATACCATATGTATATAGTTGTTTTTTTTATGTTTTACAGCGTTTGCGCAATAAAATCACTTCTTTTCAAATCATTATTTTTGTGTCACCATATTCTAAAAGGCATCACTTTTGTTATTATTCATTCAAGAAAGCTGTGTAAGGGCTTAGTTTTTGCGGTGCAGGATGCAGTCTTTATTGGTACCGTTTTGGGGTATATGCGACTTTTTAATCACTTTTTATTCCATTTTTTGTCAGGCAAGGTGACCAAAAATCATCGATCATGGCATTGTTTTTGTTTTTTTTTCAATGGCGTTTACCGTGCATAAATAACCTGATAGTTTTATAGTTTGGTTCGTTACGGACGCTGGAATATCAAATATGTATACATTTTTTTCATGTTTTCATTTTTTTCCTATAATAAAAGACTTATTGAAAAAAAGGTGATTTTTAGTTTTTCAACTTTTTAACTTTTTTTTTCTTAGTCCCACTAGGGGACTTGAACTTCCAACTGTCTGATCGCTTGTATAATACACTGCAATACTTATGTATTGCAGTGTATTAAATACTTATGTATTGCAGTGTATTAAACCTTTCAGTTTTACACTGTCAGGAAGCCTGTTAAGCCACGACTCTGGCAGGGCCTAATAGGCTTCCGTACTTGTCAGACCAGGAGGCCTATTCGACCCTGCTGGTGTCGTGGCTTAATAGGCTTCCTGAGTGATTGTTGGGGACTGATTGTTGGGCCTCTAGTTTCTATAGCAAACATCGGAACTCCGTGATCGCGTTGCTTTTGAGCCCGCGCTATCACCGCAATGTACAGTTACATTGATTTGCGCTAATACCTTGGCGGTAATGACGTAAGTGTACGTTGCATTTCGCTAAGGGATTAAATTAAGGAGACCCACTAGACAGCCCCCAAACAGGAGTACTGAAAAAAAAGTGGATTCACATAATATATCAGAGGATCCATGTCTGCCAGTCAGCAGCTCTAATAGGAGTCATGATGTACAGTCTGTGCCTCCTGTTTCTGAGGAGTCAATGGATGTACTTCACATGAGCCTATTAGGGATGAACATATCCCAGGCACTAGTTAACCAGTGCTCCCAGAAATTTGCTACTAGTGCCTATCATGTTGAATTGATAGTCGTTTTGTATAGATGTCTAAATTTAATAGCGATAGAGTTCTCAGATAATGCCATCATATAGTTCCTACAAAATGTATTGCAATACTGGGCGTTTTTTAACTTTTTACCAAGTGCTCAGATAAGTGCATAGGGGCCCCAATATTTGTGACATGGGGCTAAAAAAACACTGCAGCTCAATATACCAAAATAATACCACCATATAACACTCAAGTAATACCACAATACAAATCTCACAAAACATATTGCCATGCACTGCCCATATAAAAATTGCAATATTAATTCTGTAGCATAATACATTCAATACCACAATACACTGCCCAAATACTAGTGCTTTAATGTGTCCATTAAATGTAATTTTCTATTTATCTCTTTCCCATTTTTGTCACTAGAATAGGTTTGGCAGTATGAGCTCCTTTTCCATTTTTGGGGCAAATATCAGAAGCGTAAGCAGATTCCTAACGCTAGTAAGATTTAAGCCGTTGAGGCAAAAATATTAAAGGCTATGTATACCTTTTGCACTAATTTTCTCCTAATTTAAAGCTGTAGAGTCTGTCTAATGCCTTGACCTAGCTAATCACCCTTCTGTTTCCTACATAAATCCAACAGAATACTGCTCCTGTCGGGCTGACGTCATATGCTCTCTCTGCTCTCCTCCATCCCTTCTCTCAGAGATAGCAGCAGGAAGGGTAAGGAGGTTGTACACAGCAGAACAGAGTGTGGAGAGAGGTGAAAGTATTCAACTGTTCAGGCAGGGCAGATCACAGGCTGTACTTAATCAGAGTATAGATAGGGAGGAGAGCACACATACGAGGCAGGAGGAATTACACAGGCCATCAATGTAGAGAGAAAAGAGACACTCCTCAGTGTCAGTGTATGTGTCAACACAAGGGAGAAGAGATCTGAAACTAGCAGCAGGGTTACAAACTGCATATAAGGGGGTCTGAAAATGACTGAGGGTATGGAGATTGAAAGAATATTTTTTTTCATGTCAAAGGTGTCTACAGCCTTTAAAGAGTGGTCATTAAGATCATTCACGGAACAAATCGTTTTAGCTGCACATCTTACCCTGAACTGGCTAGTAATGAGAAAAGCAGGGAAAGTTAGTTTGTGACCTCAAATATATAATAATAAAAATAAAACGTTATTTTAAATGCAGCACTGCTCTCAGCTCTATACCTTTTCTGCTACATACTCGGTATTATACAGTTGCTGCATTTCTTTCTTTCTTTCTTTTTATTTTAATTCTTTGTTTTAAAGTTTTATAGATTACAACATAGCCAGCTCATGTGTGAGCAGAACTAAATAGAGCTGACCTCTCAGACACACAGGCCAGGGGTGCTACATTTCATTTTGTATGGAGGGCAGACTTAAAGAGGCTCTGTCACCAGTTTATAAATCCTACCTAATCTGATCGGCGCTGTAATGTAGATAACAACAGTGGTTTTTATTTTGAAAAACGATAATATTTGAGCAAGTTATGAACAATTTTAGATTTATTAATGACCAACTGGGCGTTTTTTAACTTTTTACCAAGTGGGCGTAGTAAAGAGAAGTGTATGACACTGACTAATCAGCGTCATACACTTCTCTTCATTCATGCCCTATTGTTTCACTGCACAGCGTGATCTTGCGAGATCACGCTGTGATGGGACTTCCTCCCACAGGTCCTTCACCGGAGCGATAGAAGAGTCAACAAACATTGCCTCCAGCCATGCCAGGACGTTTATCCGAATCTGCAGCGGCTGGAGGCGATGTCTGTTAAGTCTTCCATGGCTCCGATGAAGAAACTGTGGGAGGAAGTACCGGCACAGCGTGATCTCGCGAGATCACACTGTGCAGTGAAACAAGCGGGCAGGAATGAAGAGAAGTGTATGACGCGGATTGGTCACCGTCATACACTTCTCTTTACAACGCCCACTTGCTAAAAAGTAAAAAAACACCCAGTTGGTCATTAAGAACTAATTAGCATAAATCTAAAATTGTTCATAACTTGCTCAAAAATGATCGTTTTTCAAATTAAAAACCACTGATGTTATCTACATTACAGATTAGGTAGGTGATAGGGCACTTAGAAACTGGTCACAGAGCCTCTTTAAGGAAGCACTCCCATGAAAATTTTTATTGCTGTGCCCATTTGTAATGGCCATTTTGTACATGTATATGATAATTATTTGCTCACCGAGCATCTAGTTTTCAAAACACAGGCTCCGTTCGAATTCCCCTGTGCGGTCATGTGATCTCCAATCTAACTCGTCGATTCACACTGCATCTTATGTGTGGACCGGAAGCCAGTTTCTTTATGTAAGTCTATGAGACTCACATTCTGAATCTCATAGACTGTGACAGCTAGACAAGGGCGGACCACCGTAGAAGAGTAAGGAAAATGGTTGGTAGTACCCCAGTTATCAAAAATCTTAGGTGAGAACATTAGACTGTAATTTGACATTTGGGCAAGATGTTTTTAGAAGGGTACTATGTCTTTTTATTGCCACACTGAATAAGTTTGACATAGCTTGAAATAGCATGACTTTTGCTGAATGCAACTGCTATTATATAATAGAAAAAGTTTATTTACCTACTAACCATATTGCTCTTAGTCCAGGGTCGTAATTACAATAAGATTCCTTTACCTTTCTGCATTTAAAGCGCCTTGTCTGCCAGAGTGGGAGCCACTTTTACAGAGCGTACAGGGAGTCCTGAGTAAGGGATCCCCCCTATGATGTCCAAGCGCCATAATAGGGGATAGAGACAGTAATTGTCACGGTGAGACAATGGGGAAAGAAACACCGGACATGTTGTAAGTCTTTGGCAGTGGCGTATACACATCTTACCATTGAAAAAATCATGCATGCTTGGGCATACGTTCCAACCATCCCGGATTCATCGGGACAGTCCCAGACTCCAGGCGGTGTCCCAGTGTCAATTGTATCTGTGATACAGTTAAATCCAATGCTGAAGCAAGGAACCATCAGCTCCCTGCTTCAGCAGTCTCTGTCCACTCGTCGAGGAATCCCCGGGCACAGCACTACTTTAAACGCTGAAGCTGGGGAAGCCCTTGATGTCACTGTCCATATATGGACAGTGATGTCGGACTTTCAACTATGGAGTCCCCAGCCAGAGGAATGCAAGCTCTCTGGTCGAGGACTCCTATCTTGGGAAAGCCCTGAACGTCACTGTCCATATATGGACAGTGATGTCAGTTGCTCCTCCAGGAGAGGAATCCCTGGTGAGAGCATTGCCGACACTCTGGCTGGGGATTCGAGCATCTTAAAGCCACTAACATCGCTGTCTATATATGGACAGTGACATCAGGGGCTCCTCTACCCGGGGATTTCGCTACTAGGAACGTCAATGTCCATATATGGAGCATGTCAAGGGTTACTCCAGGAGCGGAATCCCCGGCCAGAGCATTGCCGAGGCTCTTGCCGGGGATTCCGATTTTGGAGAATTCCCTGGCATCACTATCCATATATGGACAGTGACGTCAGGGACTCCTCCTGAAGCGGAATCTCCGGCCACAGCGTATCCAATGCTCTGGCTGGGGATTCCGCTCCTAGAGGGAGTCCCAATGGCACTGTCTATGAGGGGGGTAGCGCTATCTTCAAGGGCGTGTGACACTATCTACATGGGCACTGTGGCACTATATGGGCGCTATCTACAGGGGACACTGGCGCTATCTACATGGGCACTATGTGTGGCACTATCTACATGGGCACTGTGGCACTAAGTGGGCACTGGCACTTTATATGTGACACTGGCACTATGGGCATCTAAGGGGGCGTTATACTGTATGGGGGCAGCTTTGTGGGCATTATGCTGTATGGGGGGAATTTGTTTGGACATTATAGTGTATGGGGGAATTTGTGTGGCCATTATACTGTATGGGAGCATCTGTGTGGGCATTATACTGTATGGGGGCATCAATGCAGGAATTATACTGTATAAGGGCAGCTATGAGGCATTATACTGTATGGGGACATCTGTGATGGCCTTATGCTGTATGGAGTATCTGTGTGGGCATTATACTGTATCTGGGCAGCTATGAAGGCATTATACTGTATGGGGGCATAGGGACATCTGTGTGGTCATTATAATGTATGGGCCAGCTATGGGGCACTATACTATATGGGGGCATTATACTGTACGGGGGAATTTGTGTGGTCATTATACTGTATAGGAGCCTCTGTGTGGGCATTATACTGTATGGGGGCATTATACTGTTTTGGGGCACCTATGGGGGCATTATACTTTATGGGGCAGCTTTAGGGGCATTATACAGTATGGGGCAGCTGTGGGGATATTATACTGTATGGGCACAGCTATGGGGCAATATACTATAGAGGGAGCCACTGACAACATGACTGTCCATATATGGACATTGAAGTCAGGGGCTACTCCTGGAGCGCCGGAATCCTTGGCCAAAACGTTGCCGACGCCTGGCCGGGGATTCCACTTATAGAGGGAGCCACAATGGCTCTATCTACAGGGACGGGGGGTGGGGGCTATCTACAGGGGGAGTATGTGGCACTATCTGCAGGGGGAGTATGTGCCACTATCTACAGGGAGGTGTGTGGCACTTTGTACAGGGGGGCTATGTGTGGCATTATCTATAGCGGGTGTGTGTGGCATAATCTACAGGGGGGGGTGGCATCATGGGGGGGTGGTATCTACAGGGGGTCTGTGTGGCCTCATCTACAGGGTGTCTGTGTGGCATCTACAGGGTGTCTATGTGGCATCATCTACAGGTGGTGTGTGTGTAGCATCATCAGGGAGTCTGTGTGGCATAATCTACAGGGGGTTTCCATGCCACTATCTACACAGGGCACTGTGGTATTATCTACAGACGGCACTGGCACTATCTACAGGGGGGCCATGTGGAACTATCTACAGGGGGCACTGTAGCATCATCTACAGGAAGTAGTGTGTGGCAATATCTACAGGGAGCAGTGTGTGGCCATATCAGCTGTTGGCAGTGTGGAGTACCATCTACAAGGGGCACTGAGTGTGGCTCTATCTACACTGGTTTTTACACTATCAGTAGTAGTTAGCACATATCGCCAAGCCTTAGTGATAAAGTAAGACATCACCTGCCTGTAAATAACCAGATACATACCGGCCACCATAATAGTTGTCAGCCAAACTAGTGCAGAAATTATGTTTGTTTTTTTGTATGCAGAAATTCCGGAAAGCCACGCCCCACCACCAAATAAACCACACACCCACAAAATACACCACACCCTAATTGTCCCTGAATTTTTTTTTAAAATGTTGGCAACTATGCGTGTGTGAATCTACCCGCATGTTTACATCCTATAAAAAACACTCTTTGTAAATCATGCACCAGCATCATATAAATCCGTTTGCAACTTTAATCTTTATTTATAATATGTAAGCCTAACCTTACAGTGGATACCTAAGGTTTATATAAATTATAATATAGTTAGAAGTAGCTGGTACATACCCCAATATACATAATTTAAAGCACCTTTAAACTTTAAGATGATTTCCATTTAAATGATTTCCATTATGATTCTCTTCTTAAAATAAATACCAACAAACAGCAGAGACAGATATTTTATTGGTGGAAACGAATATTCAAATGCAGCCGAGCAGTGAACGAGTAATAAGTAACATAATTACCTATGCATTTTTATGAATATTGATAAAACCCACACAATGGATGTACTTCACTGAAAACACCAAGGTGTGTATACCTGCGGCCACTAGGAGACAGTAACGCTCTGCCCTACCAATTTTGGATAGGCATCACGTCTGTATAATATTATGAACAATTTACATGTAAAAGACATTTTGGCGCAGTTATGCAGCGTCTGTGTGTTTTATTATATGTATTAAAATAAGAAATGCTCCTTAAAAAAAATATATCACCACCTAAAAATAATAATAATAATAATACACACTCTCATCTGAAAAATTAAAGACAATCCCTGTAAAGTTTTGGTTTTCATTTTTAACATATTAACATATGTAGGCATGTCAAAATTGTTATTTTTATTCAGTATATAAAGTAGATAAAGGCTCTGTTCACATCTGCGTTGGGGTCCCGTTTTGACGTTCCATCTGAGGTTTCCATCAGAACGGGACCCTGAGCAGACACACACTGACACCGACGGAAACCAGAGGTATCCGTCTCCATTGATTTCAATGGTGACGGAGCCGGTGCCCGTGGTTTCCGTTTGCCTCTTTTGTGCACCAGACCTGTCGTTTTGCCGGAAGCAATAGTATAGTCGACTACGCTATTGCTTCCGACAAAACTACTGATCCGGTGCACAAAAGAGACAAAAGGAAACCAGGGGCACCCGATCCGTCACCATTGAAATCAATCGGTGTCAGTTTGTGTCTGCTGAGGGTCCCGTTTTGACGGAAACCTCCGACGGAACGTCAGAACGGGACCCCAACGCAGATGTGAACAGAGCCAAAGTAGTATCAGTAGTTAAATTATTTATAATACTAATAATAATATTAATAATACATTGAAAACAAAACGTCACAGACAATTTCCTTCTGTGAGTCTAATACCTGGTATTACCCCCTTTGGCAGAAACAACCTCCAGTAGGTGTTTCTTATGACTATCCACCAGTCTCTGATATTGACTGAAACACATTTCCTACTCCTCTATAGAGATTTTTTTAATTTGTGAACTATTTGAGGGGTTTCTTGCATGCACAGCCTGTTTCAAATCCCCCACAGTATCTCCATCAGATTTAGATCCCTTCTTTGATGTGGCCATTCAAGATTCCTCCATTTCTTTTCTTTTTTTTTCAGCCATTCCTTGTTGGATTTTATGGTCATATTGCAAGGTCCTCTTTAAAGGATTTTGCCACAAATCACATTGATCACTGCTGGGACCCTCACCAATCCCTCGGGGGTTTCAAGACTTCCATTCCTTCTTACCAGCAGATCCATGGTGGTTTATATGGAGTAGCAGTGGAGCGTCCAGCACTCTCACTTGGCTGTTTCCTAACTCCCATAGTGTTTTTGCAGTGGAGGCGCGCGTTCTTGGCAAAAGAGAGTAGCAGCACTCTAGTTTGCAGACGCAAAAAGAAAAAAAAAATGCAGCACTTCAGACTTTAGTATTCCCAAAAAAGGGGTGATTTATTCACCGGTACATGTGCAACATTTCAACCACTAATGAGGTAACAATAACATTGCTTAACCGTTGCTCCATATAAACTACTCCTCACTGTAGACATGCTGGGGAGAAGAGATGTGACCACTGTTCTAGTGCATGGTGGGGTCCCTAGTGATCTAACACGGATGCCCTATCCTGTATATTGGTGATGCATTTAATTTGTGGAAAAACCAAATTAATAATTGCCAAATTACAATAAACTGGATGACTCAAAATATATATTTTTTGAAATTGCATCTAATTTAAAAGGAATGTAAAGAAGATTAAAAAAAAAAAAACATGTTTACGATTTCTACACAAATTTTTTTAGAAGTAGATCCAAAACTGTAGAGTCAAAGTGTAAAATAAAAAGCCGCTCATTTTTCCAATTCACCTTCACTCTTTCTGATGATGAACATCTAATAGCAAATCCCAATGTAATTCTATTTTTTAGCCGAGTCTGGGAATAAAATTAAAGATAAAGAAAGAATGTTATTGCTGATGTAGCAAAGACGGTGCACCATACAAGATGACCTGACCCTTTCGATGCGGGTGACTTCTGCACATGTCCATACCCGTGTTTGGATAGTGGACTATGCTGCGTTTTTTCATTAGGGTAAAAAAATGGATTCTGATGGAACGGATGAGTATTTTGGCATTAAAAAGCTACATTTTTACACTTTTTTATAGAATACGTATAAAATTACAAAATATGTGCATACAGTCTACTAATCCCACGCACACACAAGCACAAAAGAGACGAGTTGATCTTCCAATGTTTGAAACTACGGGAAGGAACGGGAGTGTCCACATAGAAATTTTGTGATATTGCTCTGGTTGGCATCAAACCCAGGGCTACTTAATTTGCAAGCATCGCAAGTAAGACATTATGTACATGACCATATTACAGATCCATGTTGTCCGGATTCATAATAGACGTCTATGGGTTCATACTATACCTTTGTGTGCCTCTAATTTCATATGAAGGTATTGTGGTATGTCCTATCGTGTGCAGTATTATGGACAGATATGGCACTATTTTTGAATGAAAGAAGCCATGTTTTTGTAATCCTGAACAACCCCTTGAAGTGTTGCCATTAAAGTGGTTTTCCCATCAGGGACATTTATGGCATATCCACAGTATACGCCATAAATGGCAAATGCGGGTCCCACTTATCTCTAGATTGGGGCCCCCTAAACCCCGTTCTACCTTTCCATGTTCCCGCTGACGCTTGTGATTTCCGACCATGAAGAAGAAAACTGCATAGCTTGCTGTGCTGTTTCCCTAAGTCCCATAGAAGTGAATGGACGTTACGGAAACATCGTAGCTCGCATGCTATGGACAAAAGTGGCGCTATTCCTGGGGGAAAAAAAAAACAGACCCTTTTTTATAATCCTGAATAGCCCCTTTAAGCTTTAGGGTACCAAAAGATGTGTCTAGACAATTTCAATGTAATATAAATTTACCAATATTTGAAAAATCTACTTCCAATGACATATTTTCTCTGTGTCATATTGATTGTGTATGACTATCAGAAATATTTACAGCCTTCCAGTAATAATTTCTCGGCTCAATCATCATATTGCCCCCTAAAAATTAAGCTGTGTATGGGCCATCTTAAAGAGACTCTGTCACCACATTATAAGTGCCCTGTCTCCTATATAAAGGAGATGGGCGCTGTAATGTAGGTGACAGTAATGCTTTATATTTAAAAAAACGATCTTTTTTCACAACGTTAGGAGCGATTTTGGTTTATGCTAATGAGCTTTCTTAATGCTCAAGTGGGCGTACTTTTACTTTCGACCAAGTGGGCGTTGTACAGAGGAGTGCATGACGCTGACCAATCGGCATCATGCACTCCTCTCCATTCATTTACACTGCACTAGCGATATAGTTATATCACTATGTGCAGCCTCATACACAAGCCCTAACATTACTACAGTGTCCTGATAATGAATACACATGAAATCCAGCCGGGACGTCATGTGTACTCAGAATCCTGACACTTCTGACTCTTTTTTGTGAGATTCCGGCAAGTGAAACCAAATCTCGCGACATTACAAGGTAAACGAGATTTGGTTTCACTTGCCGGCATCTCACAAAAAAAGAGTCAGAAGTGTCAGGATTCTGAGTACACATGACGTCCAGGCTGGATTTCATGTGTATTCATTATCAGGACACTGTAGTAATGTTAGGGCTTGTGTATGTAGCCGCACATAGTGATATATCTATATCGCTAGTGCAGTGTAAATGAATGGAGAGGAGTGCATGATGCCGATTGGTCAGCGTCATGCACTCCTCTGTACAACGCCCACTTGGTCGAAAGTAAAAGTACGCCCACTTGGGCATTAAGAAAGCTCATTAGCATAAACCAAAATCGCTCCTAACGTTGTGAAAAAAGATCGTTTTTTTTAAATAAAAAGCATTACTGTCACCTACATTACAGCGCCAATCTCCTTATATAGGAGATAGGGCACTTATAATGTGGTGACAGAGCCTCTTTAAAGGAGAGAAAACCCACAGTCTATCTTATAATGTGTGGCAAAACAACCAAGCTGAGTTTGCTGCACTGGATTAACCTGGTTAACATGTTTATGCCTCTGTATATTGGTCTATGTTCCTTATATAAGGCCAAAATATTCCTCAGTGCTGTACAGAAGTTGTCGTCACTCAATGTCGCCAGTTGGCCTCACAATCTAAGTTCTCTATCTGTATGTTTTTGGAGTGTGAGTGGAAACTGGAGGAAGGAACACAGGAAAAGCATTCAAATTCCATGCAGGTTTTGCCTTTGAACTCAGGAATCCAGTGCTGCAAGGCAACAGTGCTAAACATTGAGCCACCGTGCTGCCCCAAAGAGAAGGAGCTGCCCCCAAAAATTCCACATAATATGGAGCCTTTTAGGTCGAATGCTGCAATGCAATGACCCTAAAAGATTAGTTGTTCGGTTCTTTAACGTGAATACCGAGGGCTTTCCCTCTATAATGAGCGGGCTTTGGGTGTGTCAGGTACTTTTTCTCTTGTCATATTTTTGTTGGTGGGTTTTCTATAAGTGACTGTTTTTACCTCTATTGGAAAACGCATAAATAAAATTCTATATAAGAAAAAAAGAGTGCTATTGGCTCAGGGATCTCTGTCCAGTAAATGCAGGGGAATTTCTAGAATAGATCTTGCCATTCTATTGGTTACTTACATAAAGTGTGGACATGATTGGAAATTGTATTCAGATATCTGCTATGTAAAATGGCACATGCACTTTGCGAATGACAACTGAGGGGAACTTAAATACTGGGAAGGTTAAAAGGGTCACTATAATTTCATGTTTAACAATCAAACTCTGCATTGGTAGATCTACAACTAATATAGTATAATAACCATTTTTTACTCCGCAACCAGTATATTCACCTTTCTATCCTCCGTTGCTATGTTGCATTGCCCCTGTATACAAATCCTGCAGGGACTGTTGCTATGTCAGATCCATACACCAAACTCATGTGCTGTGTATACGGATGTCTTACTGTCCTGCTCAGCGTGCGCGCCAGTTGTCCTCCTGAAGTACTTTTTGCTAGTAAAGTCTACGCCGACCGCAATGAATTGTCGGCACTGAGGGCAACAGCATCAGTACACAACGTACTAGTAAGGGTATGTTCACACGGCCTATTTTCAGACGTAATTTGGGAGTTTTTACGCCTCGAATTACGCCTGAAAAAACGGCTCCTTTACGCCTACAAACATCTGCCCATTGCTTTCAATGGGTTTTACGATGTTCTGTTCCCACGGGGTGTAATTTTACGCGTCGCTGTCAAAAGACGGCGCTTAAAAAGACGCCCGCGTCAAAGAAGTGTATGTCACTTCTTGGGAAGTTTTTGGAGCCGTTTTACATTGACTCCATTGAAAAACAGCTCCAATAACGTCCGTAAAATACGCCGCGAAAACGCGAGTAGTTACAAAAACGTCTGAAAATCAGGAGCTGTTTTCAGGCGAAAACAGCTCCGTAATTTCAGACGTATTTTGCTACTACGTGTGAACATACTCTAAACTCTGCAGTGTGAGACTGCCACCTCAGCCAAGCAGCACTGATTCTGAGCAGTTCAAGCAGCGCTTAAACATTTGGAAAAGTTGCTGAAAACGGGCTCAAAACGTAAAACAACCATTTGAACCGTTTGCGTTCAATAAAAAATGCTGAAAATTATGGGAGCCGTTTACAGAGAAAAAAAGACTCTTATTTTCAGCTGTTTTTTGAGTAGTTTTTTTGCTAGACGTTTTTTGAGCTGTTTTTCCATTGACACTGAAAACCAGCTCCAAAAAAGGCTCAAGATGTGACATGCTTCTTTTTACGTGGCGTCTTTTTATGCAATGTTTTTAAAACAGTGGTGTACAGAAACGCTCCGTCTGAACTAAACACCGTTTTTCCTATTGATTTCAATGGGCAGATGTTTGTAGGCGCTCAGCTACTGTTTTTTCAGCCGTTTACGCCCCGAAATACGCCTGAAAACTTTGCGTGTGAACATACCCTTTAGCATATATTGCGGCAGCATTTGATCACTAAACAATTTTTTTTCTTCTTAAAACGAGCGGTACACCTTTAAACCATACTGTATGTTCTGTAATGTAAAAGATACAATTCATTTACAGTAAATACACCTATCTTTTACATATTAATAATCTAAAATTAGACATGCATTGAAGTATGTAATTATAACAGAGGAAGTGAGGGTTCAACCTGAAATGTCCCTTAATATGAAAGGTCAAGCCTATGAGCCAGCAGTCCGTCCTATTTTAGTAACCGCTGTGACCGTTGATCCCAGTACTATTCTTGCAATGTACATTCGATACATGTTAGAGGGTACACCCAGAGCCCAGCCTTAGGATGGCAGTGAGATTGTTAATAATCCTTGGTAGCCACAATCAGGGATATACCACCGATCTGTGTCATATACGCCCCCGGTTCAGCAGTACAGTTGGCTGCAAGAGCTTTCTTACAAAATGATGAACAGATGAAGGATTTTGAGCCAATGTGCCTGTTTACCCGGCAAAAGGTTATCAGAGTTTTGACATTTAGCACAGAAAACCTTCCCAGGCTCAGTGCTCAGTCAGCAGATTAGGTTCCTTCTCCCTGCATGAGGGGGTGGGAGGCCAAGTCCTTGAAAAGGTCAGAGTCTACATAGACAGGGCAAGTCCCACAGCTGCTTGGTCACAGACAGCTCAGCAGACAACTTGTGCAGCACACCTAGGCCAGGTTCCCACGTAGCGTAAATTTCCGCAATGGAATTGTGTGCGTCAATTCCGCAGCATTTACAGTAGCAGCAAAGTGGAGGAGATTCAGAAAATCTCATGCTCAGCTGCGGAAATAAACCGCAGCGTAAACGTTAATAAATTGAACTGTGGTGCAGAATTTAATTCCGCAGCATTTCAATTTATTCTGCGTTTTTGTTGATTTTCCATTGCAGGTTTTCCCCATTGAATCCAATGGGGATGCAAAACCCGCAACAGAAAGGCCAGTGTTACAACTTTTGCGGCATATTCGCAGCGATTACGCCACAAAAATCGCAACTACTGAAAATAAAATAAAAATCATACTTACCCAGAACGCTCAACTCCTGCTGTAGCCAATCACAGGCCTCAGCGCACATGGGCTGCAGCATCATCCAGGGGAGCCAGACTGGACTGAGATGGAGGGACGCGTCGCCATAAAAACGACCTACGCAAGTATGTGGGGTTTTTACCGCTGTCTTCCACAGCGGAAATTCCGTCTGAAGAAACACGTTTTTCTAATGGAATGTACTACGGATTTCATGTCGGATACGCAGCGTATACATCCCGTGGGAACCCAGCCTTACAGTACAAAGCAAACATATGCAAAATGTACTCAGAGATCTTCTAACCTCTACATAGAATGTGCCATTGATGAAAGAAAATAACATGCATGTTGAAGAGAAGGTATAAGGGTATGTTCACACACGGAGTCAGAAACGGCTGAAAATTATGGAGCTGTTTTCAGAGAAAATTTACAGCCGTTTTTGAAGCTAAAAACGTTTTTTTTTTAGGCATTTTTTCTAGACGTTTTTGGAGCTGTTTTTCCATTGAAGGTATAAAAAAAAACTGCTCCAAAAAGGGCTCAAGAAGTAACATGCTCCTTCTTGTTACGTGGCTTTTTTTTTTATGTGTGTTTTTTTAAAACGGTAGGTAAAAAAAATGCCCTGTCTGAACGAAACTTTCTTATTAAATTCAATGGGCACATGTTTGTAGGCGTTCAGCTACCGTATTTTCAGGCGTATTTCAGGGCATTTACTCCCCGAAATACGCCTGAAAACACAGTGTGTGAACGTACCCAAAGTGTGTCAGATATGGAGACAGGAACAAAAAGCATGGCGCCACATAGTGCAGATAAACAGATGGATAAAAAAATGAGAAAATATATAGTAGTACTCTCACCTGGGTATGATCAAACCAGGCTTGAAAGAACTGCTCTAATGTGTGCTGCTGCCAAGACCTATAAACCGGTAAACCGTCCGGTCACCGCAAAAATGATGAGAAGGAGGAAAAGACGGATCTTTACACTTGAAAGGGGATAAAGGACGTGAAAATGATAATCACGTAACGAATAAAATTGTAAAAAGCCACGGTCATCATTAAATCTTTTTCAATTTTATTTGTTACGTGATTTTCATTTTCACGTCCTTTATCTCCTTTGAAGTGTAGCAGCGCCTTCTAAAAAGATCCGTCTTTTCCTCCTTCCCTTATCAAAGTGTGTCAGACAGAATGTAGAAGAATGTAATAACGGTTGTGTCATAGAGAATGTAGAAGAGTACAATAATAGGTGTGGCACAAAGAAGGTAGCAGAGTGTGATATTAGGTGTGTCATAGAGAAGGTAGAAAAGTGTGATAATCAGGGGCGGATTATAATGAGGGCAATCTGGGCAAGTGCCCGGGGGCCCTAGGCTGGAAGGAAACCCAGTTTGCCCAAGTTTCCCTATACCGGCTGTTAAAATTACAGCCGGTTCAGAGAAATGGGGTGAAGCGGGACCTCTCACCCAATTGTATCCGCTTCCTTAGGATGCGGATACAATTGCTTAGTTTAGCGCTGGCGAGACAGGGAGCTATCCGTTCCCTTCCTCCCATTCGGCGCTTTACTACTGACACAGTCGGCGTGATGACGTCATCACACAGACTGTGCCATTACGCGGGATGACGCCGTTTGATCTCTGACCCGTCCTGCATCGCTGGAGGACAGAGCTGGAACGGGGACAGGTGAGAATGTTTTTTTTTTTCTGGGCAGCGTTGGGGCAATATCTACAGGGGCATTATCTACAGAGGGCATTGTAACTGGCCCCATCTACTGGGGGCATTATTTACAGAGTACATTGTAACTGGCGCTATCTACAGGGGACATTATCTAAAGAGAGCGTTGTAATTGGCACTGTCTACAGGGGGCATTGTGACTGGCGCTATCTACAAGGGGCGTTATCTAGATAGGTTGAGGATGCTATTACAGATTTTGTGTTGACACCCAGTAGCTTCGAGTTACGCAACTGGGTAGCATGAGAGATCATCCACTTTTTTTACTATATAGTTTGGGAGAGCAGAGGACCTGGCCAGATTAAGGATCGGTACCCTGTGAAATAGTAGAACTGGTGGGAGGAACCTTGGCCAAAGTGTTAGGGCTTTTTTACACGAACGTGATTTTCACGTGAGTTGTACGGACCTATGTTATGCAGGACCTGGGGCAGGAAGTGAGTGACGTCACAGCGTGATCTCTCGAGAACACGCTGTGTGTCTGCACTGCCAGAAGCTGGGCGTTCTGAAGAGAAGTGGATGATACTTCTCGTCAGAACGCCCAGCTAGTAAAAGTAGTAAAAACGCCCCGATGTACTCACATAATACACGCCCACTTGGACTTTTGCAAGCCTCATTTGCATAAATACAAAAATGGTCATAACTTGGCCAAAAATGCTCGTTTTTTAAAAATAAAAACGTAACTGTAATCTACATTGCAGCGCCGATCTGCTGCAATAGGAGATAGGGGTTGCAAAATCTGGTGACAGAGCCTCTTTAAGCCATAAAATGCAAACTGTATCTAATAAACACTGTAAAAAAGATTAGTAATAATAATAATAAGTGCCAAGGTCATGGGTATTGCAGCAATCTATAAATATGAGCTCTCTGAAATATCTGTACACAGGTCAAAAATCCAAAGTTATTCTACAGTGGTGCTTATCAAGTAATCTCAAAGCTTTATGTATGGAACCATGAGTATTCCCCAGAACTCAAGAAGAGGCTGGACGCAGCCTGCAGGGCTTAAGGGGAAGCCTCCATGACCTCCCTGGTAGGGAAAGGGTTAATAGGTAAGGGAGAGTTGGAGGGAGAGTGAGGAGGAGGGATAAGGAGGAGTCAGGGGGCTGTTGCTGGGCTTCCCGCTGTTTTTCGGCATTGAGCCGGAAGCAGCGGGAGAAGTAACACAGGGAGAGACAAGCTCCCCGTTGCCGCGCTCACTCAGTATGGCAGAGGCAGGGTTGTTAGAGCAGCTGCGTGCTGCTGCTGTGCACCACGGTCCCGGATGGCTGGAGGAGACCGTGGCTGCATTAGCAAGGATCCCGGACGCCGTGTTGCCACGTCAGGCACGGCGTTCGGGGTCTGTTGCAGGAGACAGGCTCCCCTCCCCCGGCCCCCTTCCTAGCATGGCGGCGGGGGGGGAGTCGAGAACAACTGCTCCTGTCCGGAGCAGGCAGAGAGCGTTGCCGGGGGTGACGGTGATGCAGGCCGGGTCGACTCGTCCCTCCCGGCGGTCTCGACCTCCAGAGCGCCTCAGTCCTGAGGCGGTCCCGCGGACACGGCGTCGCAGAGGGAGCCCGATCACGGACGCTGCAGGCCAGGCAGCTGGGAGGACCGCCTCTTCCCAGGCCCTGCGTCCTGGCAGGAATCCCAAGCCGCGACGGGGTCCGGCGGTATGCAGGGAGTCGCAGGCCGGGCTCCCTGTCACCCCTCCCCCATCGGATGGAAGATTCGGAGGACAAGGTACGGCCGCCCCGCCTGGTGAGGTTCCGGCCAGGGGGCAGGCTTCTTCAGGATCATCGAGACGGACGCCTAGATCTACAGCGACGTCGAGGCAGCAGGTCCGGTCGGAAGTCTGGGTTCCAGCGGTCGGGCGGCAGGTTGCCGGCCCATCGGTCAGCGCTTCATCATCTCCGTTCCGAAGAGGTCGGTGGGATGGCCAGTCGTCTGCGAGAGAGGAGCTGGAGGAAGGTGAACTGGACGCGTATCGTCGAGGTCAGGATGGTCCGGCTGACGGGAACACAGCGCCTGTGCAGCCCGGTGAGTGTATAACTCCATCATTGTCATATCCAGCGATTTTTATGTCGGGTGTCGGCGGGGGGGTTGCTAGCGTCGCATCGGTGGCCGGTATTGGCGCGGGCGGGCGTGATGGCGCGGGTCTGGGAGATTTAGTGAGTTGCTTGAGAGAGCTGGTCGGGCGCCTAGATAGGGCGGTGGCGCCGGTAGTCACGGAAGTGTCCCCGGCGGTAGTTTGGGAGGGTCCCAGGGACGTGGGATTGTTACAGGCGCGGCCCGTGACGGCGGTTAGAGAGGCGGTCGCAGTGTCGGTACAGACCGAGGCGCAAAAAGATGGCGATCGGGTGCGTATTGATGATCGTGCTCGTGGGGAGGTGTATGTTTGTTTCGAAGGTCCGTTGGGGGCGCATTTAAAGCAGGAGGTGCGGGAGCGGATCTGGAAGGACGAATATGTTGAGATTTTTTCTCTCTTGCCGCTCGCTAAATTTAATTTAGATAAGAGCAAGCGGGACGAGAGTAAAAAGGACGAGGAGGAACGGCGGCGGTATAGGCTTATCCCGCAGACGTTCGTCAATTGGTCGCAGGCGTTCGCCATATTAGCCAGTGTGATAGGGGAAAAGGCGCCGGAAAATTGTTCGGCGTTGTTTTGTTATTTTGATGCCATTGGGGAGGCTCATAGGGCGTATGGGGGTCAGGCGTGGCTGCGATATGATGAGCAATTCCGTCAGCGGAAAGCGGTTCGGCCGGCGATTCGGTGGGACCAGAAGGATATTGCTCTCTGGTTACGGGTTACGGCTCCGGTTAGGCAGTCCTTTCCCGTGAGCGTCGGCCAAGGAGGCCAGTCTAGTCAGGTTGGACAAGGCGGCGGGGGAAAGGCGGGGTTTTGCTGGCAATTTAATGAAGGCCAGTGTAAGTTCGGGGCCACGTGCAAGTTCAAGCACGTGTGTTCCGAGTGTAATGGTGCATCACACGGGGCGGCAAAATGTATGCGTAAAAAGAGGTCAGGGAACCAGTCCTCCGCGGCTGGTCAAGGGGGTGTCACCGGTGAGGGTGGAAAAGATGGCCCCTTATCTAAATGAGTATCCGGATAGGGCGGCGGCTAAATTGCTTTACGAGGGGTTTTTGTGTGGGTTTTGTTATTCCTCCACCTCCTTATGAGGTGCCGGTTACGCGGAGGAATTTAAAATCGGCTTACTTGCATGCCAAGGTCGTGTCGGACAAATTGTTAAAAGAAGTTTCGTTGGGTCGCATGTCGGGGCCTTTTGTTGATTCGCCAGTAAAAGATGTAGTTGTGTCCCCGTTGGGTATTGTTCCAAAGCGCGAGCCCGGAAAATTTCGTTTAATTCAACACTTATCGTATCCCAAGGGTTCGTCGGTAAAGGACGGGATAGATCACGAGTTGTGCTCCGTAGTTTATACCTCTTGCGATAAGGCGGTGGGTTTAGTGCGGGCTGCGGGTCCGGGCGCGCTGTTAGCAAAAACCGACATCGAGGCGGCGTTCAGGTTGTTGCCAGTTCATTCAGAAAGCCAACGGCTGTTGGGCTGTTTTTGGGAATGGGGCTTTTTAAGTGGATCGGTGCCTTCCGATGGGGTGTTCCCTTTCTTGTGCATACTTCGAGGCGTTTAGCAGCTTCGTGGAGTGGGTAACGAGGGGAGTATCCGGGGTCGACTCGTTGATCCATTACTTAGATGATTTCTTGTGCGTGGGGCCGGGGGGTTCGCCGGTTTGCGGTAATTTGCTTTATGCACTACAGAAGGTGGCAAGGGATTTTGGGATCCCTTTGGCGCCAGAAAAAACGGAGGGCCCAGTAGCGATGATTTGTTTTTGGGAATTGAAATAGATTCGGTGGCAATGGAGTGTCGTCTCCCTGCGGAGAAGCTGGGTGCTTTGAGGCTGGAGGTACGGCGGGCTTGTAGACCGAAGAAATTGACGCTGCGGGAGCTTCAGTCGCTGCTGGGGAAGTTGAATTTCGCCTGCCGGATTATGCCAATGGGGAGGGTGTTTGGTAGATGGTTGGCGGCGGCAACGGCGGGAGTGCGTGCGCCGCATCATTTTGTGCGGCTCAAGGAGGAGCACCGAGCTGATCTTCAGGTTTGGGATGACTTCTTGGGCCAGTACAATGGTCGCTCGCTGTGGATGGCCCCAGCGCAGGATACGAGTGATTTGTATATTTTACGGATGCGGCTGGGGCGGGCGGTTTTGGGGGCTTACGGCGGAGGTCCGTGGTGCGCAGGTCAATGGCCGGCTAGTTGGGTGTCCAGTGGACTCACGCAGAATCTGGCCCTGCTCGAGCTGTTCCCCATCGTGGTGGCGGCGACCATTTGGGGGGACAGGCTCAGGGATAAGAAGGTTCGTTTTTACTGCGACAACATGGGGGTGGTGCTGGCCATTAATAACATCACGGCGTCCTCTCCTCCGGTAGTTCAATTGTTGCGACATTTAGTGTTGGTGTGTTTGTCGTTGAACGCGTGGGTGGTGGCGGTGCATGTGCCGGGAGTACGGAATTGTATCGCTGATGCTCTTTCTCGCTCGTGGTGGAACCGGTTTCGGCAATTGGCACCGGGAGCGGAACGGCTCGGTGTGGCTTGTCCGGAACATCTTTGGGATCTGGTCTCGGTCCCGTAGAACAACTGGTAAAAAGGTCTTTGGCGCGCACGACGTGGAGTGCTTATTCTGCTTGTTGGAGGCAGTGGGAGGAGTGGGTAAGAGAGTTGGGTGACGTCAATACGGATAGAGAAAGGTTGGTGGCACTTTTGTACTGGTTAGGGGACGCCTGGGAGGCGGGGTTTTTTCTCAAAAACTGACCAATTGGGGAAGGGTAAGCTGATAGTTTTGTTCGCCCTTCCGGGGTCGGTTATGTGCCCAGTAGAGTGCATGCAGGGTTTTAAGCCGCGAGCGGGGCCTCCAGATTTGCCTTTGTTACGTCATGTGGACGGGTCGTTTTTGTCCAGGTTTCAGTTTGGAGCTGTATTTAAAAAATGTTTGACGGCGGTTGGTGTCGCGGCGGGCTCATATTCATCTCATTCCTTCAGGATTGGCGCAGCAACTGAAGCGGGGCGCTGGGGGTTGGATGATGAAGGGGTTCGGCGCATTGGTCGTTGGGAGTCCAACAGATTTAAGTCCTATGTCCGCCCCCATTTGTTATGAGGTTTGTTGTTAACACTTAAAGAAATGTTTTATATGGTGGTGTCTAATTGTTTTCTGTTTCAGATTCGCCTCCGTAATTGGTGTGGTTGCTGGGTCATTCTTACGTGCACTGGGGGGCTTTGAGGGCGGACGTCCGCCCGGACGGTCGCCAATTGCGCATTCCGCGACAGGATGCGGTTGTGCATTGGCTGGGATTTAGAGGTATGTCATGGAGCAGGGTGTTGGCGGAATTCCAGATATATGCCCGGCTTGATAGGGTTCCGGAGGTCTTAGTGTTGCACGTGGGTGGGAATGACTTAGGAGTCCGCCCCTTTCGTGAGTTGGTGCGGGACATCAAACACGATATGTTGTGTTTGTGGGTTTCTTATCCCAAGTTGGTGATAGTGTGGTCGGACATAGTCCCGAGGAAACATTGGCAGTTGGCTAGGTCAGTGGAGAGAGTCAATAAGGCTCGCATTAAAGTTAATCGGGCGGTGTCCCGTTTTGTAGCAAAAAACGGGGGCATTTGCGTGCGGCACAGGGATTTGGAGTCAGGAGTGGGGAACTTCTGGAGGAGTGATGGGGTTCATCTGACCGAGGTTGGCATTGATCTTTGGAGCTTGGCGATAGCAGAAGGAATAGAAAGGGCGGTGGTGGTGTGGCGGAACTCACAGGCTTAAGGTGGTCAAGGCCTGTTTCGCTGTGGCGGGGGGAGTCCTTGAGGCCAGTCAGTACAAAATGGTGGGGGGGTCGCATCGGGGGTATGCGTCCCCCAAAAAAGGTACATGGTTGAAGACTTCATCGGGTGTTATCCCTTTGAAGTGGTCTTCTGGTGGAAGGTATATCACTTGAAGGCTTCATCGGGTGTTATCCCTTTGAAGTGGACTTCTGGTGGAAGGTATATCACTTGAAGGCTTCATCGGGTGTTATCCCTTTGAAGTGGACTTCTAGTGGTCGGTATATCACTTGAGGGCTTCATCGGGTGTTATCCCTTTGAAGTGGACTTCTAGTGGTTGGAGCCATCTGCAGAGGTGAACGGTGCTTCCGAGCTGGTTTACGGCTGGAGGTAATTACTGGTTTGCAGATGGCTAACTCGGTGTGTTCTTAAAAAAGGAATATCTGAAAGGGCTTCAAGGACTTCCTCTGCTCGGGTTAATGTTAACGTTAAAATTGTTATTTACGATTCTGACCCATGTTGGGTCATGTGAATTATTAGGAGGAATTCTCTGGTGGATTCCTAACTAGTTATCCGAATGTTTCGGATTTAAATTGTTTTTATAAAACTGTGAAATTAATAAACGGCTGCTGTGGCCATTTCACATCCAACCTCGGTGTCACGTGTCTTTCCTAAAGGTGGGGGTGGAGGGATAGGATGGGTAAGGGAAGGTTCATTAACACACGACTCTACTTAGGCAGGTCATGTAGCCGCCTGTTTTCTGTAGGGCATCACTGTGTTTTTCCTTTCCCCAGTAACACTGCAGTAGTAATACAATATCCTGTACATAGAATTCTTGAATGTATAGTAAATAGGATACAGAGACAGAGTATTTTTCATCTTTATTACGGACAGATGTCGCTAGGGACAATTAACTGAGCCACACCGAGACGGACCTACATATGTGTGACCTGTTCAGCTGCACAGGGGCCCAGCAGGTAAAGGGGCCCTCAGTGATCTTAAAAGCAGCTAGCAGAATTCTACGGTCTATTAGAATGTACGTAAGGGACTGAACTAATGAATTTCATAGCTCGCCATTACAGGTAACAGTTTTTGAACGGAAGCCCTCTGCTGCCTATATCCGCTCCTGTATATATACACACTAGTCCTTCTCAATGAACTAGATTATCAAAAAGTTTATTTACTTCAGTTTTTCAATTCAAAATGTGAAACTCATGTATTATATAGATTCATTACACACAGACTGATCTATTTCCAGCATTTTTTTCTTTTAACCCCTTCCCGCTCCTTGACGTACTATTCCGTCATGGTAACCACATCGTCCGTGCTCCATGACCTAATAGTACGTCATGGGAGGATTGGCAATTTCGGCCGTCCTCCAGACACATACAGGAGCTGTGATAACTGCTGTCTCGTACAGTAATTGCCGCAGCTCCTTCAGCGGGGACTGATCGCGGTGTCCCCGCTGAATAACCCCTTAGAAGCCACGTTCAATAGCATTCGCGGCTTCTTAGGGGTTAAACCACAATCGACGTCCCGCTACATGGTTACTATAATTGGTATTGACGCGTCCGTAAAGGCCTGAACTACAAAAGTAAATAGTTATTTATCCCACGCGGTGTACGCTATATAAGAAAATAATAATAAACCATACCAGGATAACAATTTTTTGTTCACTTTCACCTCGCAAAAAATTTAATAAAAAGATCAAAAAGTCGCATGTACCCTAAAATGGTACTGATCGAAACTACAGTTTGTTACGTAAAAAACAAGTCCTCGCATGGCTTTCTTGATGGAAATAAAAACGTTCTGGCTCTTAGAATATGGCAACACAAAAAGTAAATGATTTTTTTATAAAAAGTATTTTATTGTGCAAACGCCGTACGACATAAAAAAAACCTGTAAACATATGGTATCGCCGTAATCGTATCGCCACGCAGAATAAAGTGAATATGTCATTTATAGCGCACGGTAAACACTGTAAAAAAATAATTAAAAAAAACAATAGTTGAATAGATTTTTAGTCACCACACCTCTTAAAAAAAATAGAATAAAAACTGATCTAAAAGTTGCATGCACTCCATGAAAACTACAATGAATTTCTCAAAGTGTCTACTTTCCAAAATGGGGTCACTTTTAAGGGGGTTTCCCCTGTACTGGTACCTCAGAAGTTCTGCAAATTCGACATGGCGCCCAGAAACCAATCCAGCAAATTCTACAATGTCCAACCAGCAGTTTATGATCACATATGGGGTATTGCCGTAATCGGGAGAAATTGCTTTACAAAGGTTGGGGTGCTATTTCTCCTTTATTACTTGTAAAAAATAAAAATTGGTACCTTTTATCGGAAAAATGATATTTTCAATTGTACAGCCTAATTCCACAAAATGCAGCAAAAAAACTGTGGGGTCAAAATGCTCACTATACCCCTCGATAAGTTCCTTGAGGGGTCTAGTTTGCCAAATAGGGTCACTTTTGGGGTGTTTCCACTGTTTTGGCACCACAAGACCCCTTCAAATCGGACATGGTGCCTAATAAAAAGGAGGATTTAAAATCCTCTAGGTGCTCCTTTGCTTCTGAGTCCGGTGCCTCGGTCCATTACCACACTAGGGCCACATGTGGGATATTTCTAAAAACTGCAGAATATGGGCAATAACTTGAGTTGCGTTTCCCTGGTAAAACCTTCTTTTTTACAGGGGAAAAAAAATTTTTATAAAAAAAGAAATTTTGTAAATTTCACCTCTACTTTGTTTTAAATTCCTGTGAAATGCCTAAAGGGTTAAGAAACTTTCTAAATGCTGTTTTGAATACTTTGAGGGGTCTAGTTTTTAAAATGGGGTGTTTTATGGGGGTTTCTAATATAGAAGGCCGTCAAAAAAACTTCAGAACTGGACTGCCACATAAAAAAAAAAGGAGGCTTTTGAAATTTTGTTATTACCATCGGTCTTACAAGCAGATACATTTAAATTCAGAAAATTGCAATTTTTTCCACATTTTCTCTAAATGTTGCTATTTCTCACAAATAAACACTGAATATATCGACCAAATTTTACCACTAACATAAAGCCCAATGTGTCACGAGAAAACAATCTCAGAATCCCTTGGATAGGTAGAAGCATTCCAGAGTTATTACTACATAAAGTGAGACATGTCAGATTAGAAAATTTGGGCTCTGAGCCTTAAGGCCAAAACTAGGCTGCGTCCTTAAAGAGGCTCTGTCACCACATTATAAGTGCCCTATCTCCTACATAAGGAGATGGGCGCTGTAATGTAGGTGACAGTAATGCTTTTTATTTAAAAAAACGATCTTTTTTCACAACGTTAGGAGCGATTTTGGTTTATGCTAATGAGCTTTCTTAATGCCCAAGTGGGCATACTTTTACTTTCAACCAAGTGGGCGTTGCACAGAGGAGTGCATGACGCTGACCAATCGGCATCATACACTCCTCTCCATTCATTTACACTGCACTAGCGATATAGTTATATCACTATGTGCAGCTACATACACAAGCCCTAACATTACTACAGTGGCCTGATAATGAATACACATGACCATCCAGCCTGGACGTCATGTGTACTCAGAATCCTGACACTTCTGACTCTTTTTTTGTGAGATTCCGGCAAGTGAAACCAAATCTCGCGAGATTACAGAGCCAAACGAGATTTGGTTTCACTTGCCGGAATCTCACAAAAAAAGATTCAGAAGTGTCAAGATTCTGAGTACACATGACGTCCAGGCTGGATGGTCATGTGTATTCATTATCAGGACACTGTAGTAATGTTAGGGTTTGTGTATGAAGCTGCACATAGTGATATATCTATATCGCTAGTGCAGTGTAAATGAATGGAGAGGAGTGCATGATGCCGATTGGTCAGCGTCATGCACTCCTCTGTACAACGCCCACTTGGTCGAAAGTAAAAGTACGCCCACTTGGGCATTAAGAAAGCTCATTAGCATAAACCAAAATCGCTCCTAACGTTGTGAAAAAAGATCGTTTTTTTAAATAAAAAGCATTACTGTCACCTACATTACAGCGCCGATCTCCTTATATAGGAGATAGGACACTTATAATGTGGTGACAGAGCCTCTTTAAGGGGTTAATGTTGATGATTATGGTAACGGTTTGTGAAAACCCCAAATTTAGTATCTCTGAAGATTAGAATATTATATAAGCTCGATATCAAAAATGTTTTTTTTTAATACCGAAATGTTGTCCTACTGAAAAGTATGTACAGTATATGCTCTCAATACTTGGTCGAGGCTCCTTTTGCATGAATTACTACATCAATGCGGCTTGGCATGGAGGTGATCAGCCTGTGGCACTGCTGCGGTGTTATGGAAGCCCAGGTTGCTGTGATAGCGGCCTTCAGCACATCTGCATTGTTGGGTCTGGTGTCTCATCTTCCTCTTGACAATACCCTATAGATTCTCTATGATGTTCAGGTCAGGCGAGTTTGCTGGCCAATCAAGCACAGTGATACTGTGGTTATTACACCAGGTATTGGTACTTTTGGCAGTGTGGGCAGGCGCCAAGTCCTGCTGGAAAATGAAATCAGCATCTCCATAAAGCTTTTTATTAAAAAAGCTAATTTTTATTTAAAAAAAACTATTTTAATAAAAAACAATTAAAAAAGTGGCCTAAAATCATCTAATACTTTGTTTTATATAGAAAAAAAATTGTGCTCAAAAGGTTTACATAGCCTTTAACATAATTCCAAAGACTACATATTGGTGTAACCTTTTCCCTAGATTCAGTTTTTTACACGTAATTGTTTTCCCTAAAGCCTATGCTGAACATGAGGTTTGCTTTGCCCTGGCTGTTAATATGAAGCTACAACTTCTTATCAGTCTCATAATGACTTTGAAGGCTACACTTTGTAAATAGTTATCTGACACTGAACACACTTGTTATCAGCATAGCCAACAGGGCCGCCATCAGGAATTTCAGGGCCCCCTACAGCTAAATTTTCTGGGCCCCCCTACCGTGGCACCGCCTGTTAACGGTACTCCGTCCAGCACCATATCATGGTACCCAGGGCCGCCATCAGCGGGGGTATTATGGGTACTGATGTGAGAGGCCCGGCCAAACCTAATTGAAAGGGGGGCCCGGCAACTGCCGCGACTTGCCTTTGGTAGAAAAGAAAAACAAACCCCTGCAATGGGGCTTGTTTTTTTCACCAAAAGAATGTCGTGAGCTGCGAGCCCCCCTTTCAATTAGGTTTGGCCGGGCCTCTCACATCAGTACCCATAATACCCCCCCTGATGGCGGCCCTGGGTAGCATGGGGGTCGTCATGGGGGCCGTCAAACACTGCCGCCCGTGCGACCGATCGCGCGCACCCGCAAACTCCCGCGCATGCCCACCCGCGACCGCCTGGAACCGCGCACCGAATTTTGAGGCAGATTTTGACCTGCCCACACTATCTTGCTGCGTTTTTTGTCCGCGGCGATTGAGGACAGCAGACAAAAAACGCAGGGAAAAATGCATTTTCTACCTCCCATTGATTTCGATGGGAGGTCAGAGGCGGAACCGCGGCAAGAAAGGACGTGCTGCTTTTTCTTTTTGCCGCGACTGGCTCCCATTGATTTCAGATTAAATCAATGGGAGGCGGTATTGGAAGTTCTTTGGTGCTGATTCTGACGCAGTGTCCGAGTCAATATCAAGGCCCAAAAACTCTGTGAACTGGGCCTTATTGTTAGGGCTTATTCAGACGAACGTGTAATACGTCCGTGCAATGCGCGTGATATTCACGCGCCTCGCACGGACCTATGTTAGTTTATGGGGCCGTGCCGACTGTCAGTGAGTTTCATGCAGCGTGTGTCCGTGTGTCCGCTGCGTAAAAAACTCACGACATGTCCTATATTTGTGCATTGTTCGCGCATCACGCACCCATTGAAGTCAATGGGTGCGTGAAAATCACGCCCAGCACTTCCGCAGCCGTATAAACTATGAATGAAAACAGAAAAGCACCACGTGCTACAAACATACAAACAGAGTGTCATCATGATGGCGGCTGCGCGAAAATCACGCAGCCGCGCATCATACGCTGCTGACACACGGAGCTGTTATGGACCTTTTGCATGCGCAAAACGCCACGTTTTTGCGCACGCAAAAAGCACACGCTCATGTAAATCCGGCCTTAGGGTAGGAACACACTAGGCATGAACACTGCAGATTTTATGCAACACATTTTATTGTGGAAAATCCGCAGCGTATTACAGTCGCAGCAGAGTGAAAATCACTGACAGTCTGCACGGCCCCATAGAGTAACATAGGTCCGTGCGAGGCGCGTGAAAATCACGGGCGTTGCACGGATGTATTACACGTTCGTCTGAATAAGCCCTAACAATAAGGCCCAGTTCACAGAGTTTTTGGGCCTTGATATTGACTCGGACACTGCGTCAGAATCAGCACCAAACAACTTCCAAAACCGCCTCCCATTGATTTAATCTGAAATCAATGGGAGCCAGTCGCGGAAAAAAGGAAAAGCAGCACATCCTTTCTTGCCGCGGTTCCGCCTCTGACCTCCCATCGAAATCAATGGGAGGCAGAAAATGCATTTTTCGCTGCGTTTTTTGTCTGCTGTCCTCAATCGCAGCGGGCAAAAAACGCAGCAAAAAACGCGGCAAGATAGTGTGGGCAGGTCAAAATCTGACTCAAAATTCTTTAAGGAATTTTGAGGCAGATTTTTTCGGCCTGCAAAATACTCTGTGTGAACAGGGCCATACATAAACAGCACTTTGAGACACTTTACTCACCGTGTCAGAAGAGCTGCTCCCACTCCAGTCCTCTTCAGGCGATTTCTTCGGTCCAGATGTCGTCCTTGACCTCCAGGCTCCAGAAAATGGCGGGGATCGTAGAACTCCTGCCGCCGCGCAACAACTAGACTCCTCCCCCTCTCCTTACGCAGCTACGCTCTGGAGAAGGAGGACGAGGCGGAGTCGGACGAGGAGGACGACGAGGAGGCGGAGTCGGACGAGGAGGCGGAGTTGGAGGCGGGCCAGCAGGTAAGTAAACTGTGCGCTGCTGTCCCTGTGTGGCTGTCCTTCCCCGTAGATCGGACTTGTGTTGCGGGCGCACCGCCTCCCTCTCGGCGGCGCGCCTGGTCGTTCGCGCGTGGGCGCGCGCTTTCGGTCATGCGCGCGCGGGTGCGAGCTTGCGGTCGTTCGCGCGCGCAAGCGGTGTTTCACGGCGGTGATGAGAGGGGGGCCCGCAGCTCACGGCGGTGTTTGACGAGAGGGGGGCCCGCAGCTCACGACATTGTTTTGGTGAAAAGAACAGGCCCCATTGCAGGGGCCTGTTTTTTTCTACCAAAGGCAAGTCGCGGCAGTTGCCGGACCCCCCTTTCAATTAAGTTTGGCCGTGCCCCCTACACTAGTACCCCTAATACCCCCCTGATGGCGGCCCTGTGTAGCGCGAATCACGCGCGTCACCCGGAAGTGCTTCCGTGTGCCGTGCACGATTTGCACGCACCCAATGACTTCAATGGGTGTGTGCTGCGCGAAACACGGGCAAGTATATGACATGTCGTGAGTTTTACACAGCGCACACACGCTGCGTGAAATTCACTGACAGTCTGAACGGCCCCATTCACTAACATAAGTCCGTGCGACGTAATAAGTATCACGGACGTATAACACGTTCGTGTGAATAAGGCCTTATATTGTCATTTGTAGTGAATTTTCAGTGCACAATCCGCACCAAAAATAGGAGGCAAGTAAGTGGCTTATTCAGATGTCCATGTTCGGTCTGTGATATACGGAGCGTGTATGGGCCATATTTCCCGGACCGACCACAGTTCAGGGAGCCGGGTTTCTAGCATCACAGTTATCTATGATCATAGTCCCTCCCTTCCCGTGGGAATACTGTCCCCGGTCCCGTACTGAAAGCATCATTACAGTATGGGACAGTATTCCCGCAGAGAGGCAGGGACTCCCAGCAACACTGATAACTATGATGCTAGGAGTCCGGCTTCATGAATTGTGGTCAGCCTGTGAGATACAGCCAATACACGCTCCGTATGTCACGGACCGAATGCGGCCGTCTGAATAAGGCCTTAGTCTAGTTACACAGTGCGGTGAAATCCCATTTTTTGCCACAATTTTTGCAAAAAAACGTGACTTGACCGCACTGTGAGAATATAGCCTAACAGCACTTTTCATGTTTTGTATCTTTTTTTTATGCAATTTTCGTAATTGCGGCACAAATCACGCGGTTTTGCCGCGATTTTTATATAATCGCGGCGAAACTGCGCCATTTTTGCCGCGATTACGAAAATCGCGGCAAAAAAGCGCTAGGAAAACGAAAAAATACCAAAAAACTTTTTAACCAACTTTATACAATCTACAAATGGGGTCAGGGGGATGGGAATCAGAATGGATAGGGGAACATACTCACCAGCCTGCAGGTCCGGTCGGCAGTGTAGAGGAGCTGGGGGGCGGGATCTCCACACGCAGCTTCAGCACATGCTGCATCTTCCTCTCCAGTGAAGCTACAACAGGTATGCAGGGGCTGCCGCGAGTGTTGCTAGGGGAGTGTCGCTAGGGGGGTGACGCTAGGGGGGTGCCGCGGGCGTTGCGAGGGGGGCCCGTGAGCGTTGCGAGGGGGGGGGGGGGCAACAGTCCGAGGGGGGGGGGGGTGCGACGGCAGCCCGGCGGGCCCCTTTTACTTCATTCATGTGGCCGGGCCCCTGACGGGAGTACCAGTAATACCCCCCTGATGGCGGCCCTGATAGCCAATAATCAGCAGTAATACCAGTATGAGGATCCATTGTGCTGCCAGTTCTATCACTAAAGACAGTGGCAGAACTACCGCCGTAGCAACCATAGTGACTGCTATGGCGCCCGTACTCCACAAGGCGCAACCGGAGGGGAAGGTGGGCCCAGCCCGCTTACTTTACTATGGCAGAGCAGAGAGCTATTGGCTACATACCCCACGGCTTACTCTGTTGAGCCACAGGCGGTTTTAGCCTTGTGGTCTACTAGATGTCGAGAGGACGTCAGCTTGATATCCCGGCACAGGTAGTACGATGACATCACTGCATCGCGATGCCTGTGCCGGGCAGAAGATCCAGCAGCTTGTTATGGGAATGGGGTTAGGTGAGTTTATTGTTTTTTCCTATTGGTGCAACGGGGAACTATTAATTAGGGGAGGGGATAAATACTATATGGGGTGCTTAACCACTATACGTGGGGGGCCTAATCACTATAAGAGGGGCATCTAACTAATATACGGGGCGCCTAACTAATATACTTCTATATTGGGTGCCTAACTACTATACAGGGGAAACCTAACTTCTGTATGGGGGCCTAACCACTATATAGGGGCCTAACCATTATATGCAGGGTCTAAGCACAATATGGGAGACTACCTAATATATGGGGGTCTAACTTTTATATGGGGGGCCCAACTACTATATGAAGGCACCTATTATATGGGGGCCTACTACATGGGGGGCGCCTAACTACTATATGCTGGCACCTAACTACTATTTGGGGGCCTAACTACTATATGGTGGCACAAAAGAGGACTATTATTGTATGGGGGCTCAAAGGGAAAAATACTACTGTGTGGGGAGCTATTATTGTTTGGGGCCTAAAGGGGGCACTATTACTGTCTGGGGCACTATGGATGGTGAGTTTTTGTATAGAGGGTAGGGAGTGTGCTGGAAAAATCGAGGAGACAAAGATGTCTGTATGTCTAATTCTACAGAGAGAAGTCGTTGTTGGGAGAAGTTGTCATGGCAGTCTGGGCTGGATGGAGACGAAAAAGAGAACTACTACAACCATAAAAGAAGTCACCTGTGAATAACTGGATATAACTGTACTGTAATCACTTATATGGTCTGCAGAGTGACTTTGTAGGACTGATATTACGACTATATAGTGACCATATAGTGGTAGATATCGGTTTTATTATAGTGGTTAAATTCAGTAACAGTATGGGGGTATTATTGAGTCACCAAGTAGTGGTAATATGTGATCATGGTGTGGAGGGAATATTCAGTAACAAAGATGGTACTATTCAGTCACTATGTGGTGGTAATATGTGATCATGGTGTGGCGGTATTGTTTAGGAACAGTATGGTGGTATTACTGAGTCACTATGTAGTAATATATGGTCATGGCGTGGCGGTATTATTCAGTTACAGTATGGTGGTATTATTTACTCACATGTAGTAGTAATACGTGGTCATGGTGTGGAGGTATTATTCAGTAACAGTATGGTGGTATTATACAGTCACTATGTATAGTTATGTGATACAAGAGGGGGAGACGAAACCTCCAGCTCACCTTTTGTGTGTAGACTTTGCACTTCAAATGCCGCACGGATCCTCGCGTCGGCACGCGATGTACTGAATGGGAGACAAGGACGATGTGGATCCAGCGGAGCTGTAGATAAAACGGAACTTGTTCCAAGTTTAATGGGCAATTTTCTTAAAAAGATTCAGGAGCAATCCAGACGATGTCCTGAGGTGCTTAGGAGAGATGTGCGGGATTTTAAGGAGCCTACGCGTTTCAAACGCTTCCTGCGTTCTTAATCAGGACATCGTCTGGATTGCTCCTGAATCTTTTTAAGAAAATTGCCCATTAAACTTGGAACAAGTTCCGTTTTATCTACAGCTCCGCTGGATCCACATCGTCCTTGTCTCCCATATAGTTATGTGATCATGGTGTGGCGGTATTGTTCAGTAACAGTATGGTGGTATGATTTACTCACTATGTAGTAGTAATATGTGGTTATGGTGGTATTATTCAGTCACTATGTGGTGGTAATATGTGATCATGGTGTGGAGGTATTGTTTAGTAACAGTATGGTGGTATTACTGAGTCACTATGTAGTAATAATATATGGTCAGGGCGTGGAGGTATTTGGTAACATTATGGTGGTATTTTTCACTCACTATGTGATGGTAATATGTGGTCATGTTGTGGAGGTGTTATTGAGTAACAGTTTGGTAGTATATTATGCAGTCACTATGTGGTGAAAATATGTGGTCGTGGTGTCGCGGTATGGTTTGTCCATTGTATAGTGGTATTATTGGTTATAATCACAGTGGCTTGATCTGGATGATACATTTGGCGCATCTTTAGACACATCTGTCTAATTTTACACCACCTCTCATTTGGCTTACTTTAGACCACCTTTGGGACCCGCACCTATCTCTAGAACGGGCCCCCTGATCACAGCCCTACCTTGTCCGGCTTCCGCTACTCCCGGCCACTGTCTGACAAGGTAGCCAGGAGTTATGGAAACAGCTGAGCTACGCTGTTTCCTTAACTTCCATAGAATTGAATGTTTCCGTTGCTAGAGAGTTCCAGAAACAGCGTAGCTCGCCGTGCTACAGTGTTTCCGTAACTCCCATTCACTTCTATGGGAGTTGCGGAAATAGCGTAGCTCAGTGAGCTCGGCTGTTTCCATAGTCCTGATCACCTCATCAGACTGTGGCCGGGGAGCTGCAGGAGCCAGACGGGGGTCAGGGGACCTTGTTCTAGAGAGGAGTTCAGGTGCCAGAGTTAGGACCCGCATCTATCTGACATATATGCCATATCCTGTGGATATGCCATAACTGTCCAAGATGGGAAAACCCCTTTAAGCCTTTCCTTATAATGCTTCCATACAATTTTTAAAGGGGTTGTACAGTGATAAAAATACACGGCTGCTCTCTTTCAGAAACAGTGCCACACGTGTTCATGGGTTGTTTCTGGTATTGCAGCTCCAGATCAAACATGGCCATTCTCTATCAGCCATGTTTGCAGGTATTTCACCATAAATTTAAAACCCTTGCCAGTACTATTTGATGAATGAAGCAAATAAATAAAAGGTAAAAGTACATTGCATCACTTTGCGATTTAGATTAACATAGCAAAAGGGAGAGGTATTTTAAAATAAATGGCTAATAACTTATTAATGTACTATATGGCCAATAACACCTCTCCTAATTATGGAGTTCAGGCATTTCAGCCACGTTCATTGCAAGAAGATGCATAAAATAAAGCACACAGCCAAGCAATCTCTATAAATAAACATTAATAGTAGTATGGTTTGTACTAAAGGGCTCAATGATTTTAAACGTGGAGCCGTCATAGAATGCCACCTTTGTCACAGGTCAGTTTGTGAAATTTCTGATCTGCTAGAACTGCCCCGTTCCTCTATAAGTTATATTATTGTGAAGTGGAATTGTCTAGGTGTAAACAGCAGCTCTGTAACAAAGCCGCAGGCCAAGAAAACTCAGAGCAGGGCTGCTGAATGCTGAAGTGCATAGCGTGTTAAAAAAAAAAAAAATAAAAAAAAAAAATCGCCTATCCGTTGTTGCATCACTTACTACGGAACTTCAAACTGCATCTGGAAGGGACACTAGCACAAGAACTGTGCGTCGGAAGCTTCATGGGTTTCCATTGTCGACACGTGCTGCACCCAAAATCACCATGTACAATAACAAGCATTGGCTGAGGTGGTGTAAAGCACGCCGCCACGGGACCCTGGAGGTGGAAACGTTTTTCTGGAGTGATAAATCATGTTTCACTATCCGGCAGTCTGGTGGATGAATCTAGGTTTGGTGAATGGATGCCATTAGAATGCTACCTACTAGAATGGACAGGGAGTACTGTTAAATTATGTTGGAGGAGGGATAATGGTCTGGGGCTGATTTTCAGGGTTTGGTCTATGCCCCTTATTTCCAGTGAAGAGTAATGTTAGTGCTACAGCATCCAAAGACATTTTAAACAATTGTATGCCTCCAACTTTGTTGCAACAGTTTGGGGAAGGCCCTTTGTGGCAAAGGGGCTTTGGGCCCCCTCAGGTATCAGGACCCAGGTGCGATTGTTACCTCTGCACCCCCTATAGCTATGCCCCTGACTGACCCATTATACAGCCTGGCTAACAGTCCCTAATTTTGCGCTGACCCAACTTAAGGGAGAAACTAAGGGTTACTAAATACGTAAGTTGCTTTTCTCATTCTACCTTATAAAGATATACTCCAAAAATGTTTGGAGACAGGGATACCCCATGTGGCTCTTCAGCGGTTGGCACTTCTAAACACTGTTGTGCCTCGTGGCACCAGTGATGCTGTAGTATTTCTGAAAATTAGCACTCGGGTCAAAACCATACATCTGGCAATTAACACTGGCCATTGTCAGATCTTTGATAGACTTTTTGTCACGGTGCGGGGTGTGGACCCACTGGGCCGTACCGCGTAGCGCGATAGCAGCTGGCCAACTAGGTACAATACAATGTCTATAGTCCAGAAAGGGTACCTGAGGCAATGTAGACAGTAGCGGTGACAACTTAACTTTCACTGTAGATGGCACAGTAGATGCAGCGGAAGACCCGACTTGACTTTCACTGTAGATGGCAGAGGCACGGTAGCACGGGATACAGGCAGCAGGAACGGGTAATACTGGGAACTGGAAAAAACTAGGAGACCATTTGCAAGACAAACTTTAGGTATACAAATACGCTCAGGCAAAGATCAAAGTGGGCAGAGCCCTTTTTATAGTCCAGCAGCATTCTGGGCTAATTACTGATTTTTAACAACTGGACGCGTACTGGCCCTTTAAGGGTGCGCGCGCCCTGCGGGAAACAGTCTTAGAACCCGGAAGTGAGTGTCGGCGTCTTCCTGGAGGGAGACGCCGCCGAGAAGACAGACGTCCATGGCCGCGGCCGTCAGAGGGCAAGTCTGAACGACGGTCCGCTGCCATAGACGTTACACTTTTTCCCTTTAAATACCCGGTGTGGCTCAATAGATGAAAGTGTCTCTGGGACTATGGAAGGAAGTGGCCAAGGTAAACCAATGCTTGCAATAATAAGCATAATACTAAACAAAAAACCTGCCATACAAAATACACTTCCTTCGCAGATGGTGGATGTTAATGAGATTTTGCCGTCATACTTTGCATCACATTATGTAAGGCTGATAAAATAGCAGCTTACACACATTTAGCTGATCACAATGTCACAGAATGTGCAATGACAACATCTCCGTCTATATAAAACAAGAAGAATGAATGTGCAAGACTAACGTGGCAGACTTATTTTGGGCTACATCATATGGCCTCAGCCAGCACCTCGCTCTGCTACATCCAGCACACACTTCATTTATTCCTCACATTGTATTATATAATTTAGAAATCCGTAATTCCCAGTTACATTGCTGGCATTTTTAGCCTTTTAAATGGTCTCTCTGGAGGGGATTATTTGATAGGAACGACCCCCCTGTAGAGTTTTATTGAATCACAGGTCTGCACAATGTATAAAATTCACAGAATCACGCCAGGTTCCCTACAAATGATATAAACTACACAATCACAGGCTTTACAGCAAAAGCCTACACACTAAAATGTGCGCTGCTGGATTAATAAGGGTCCAAAGCCATTTATTACTAACAGAAGAAAAAAAATAGTCAAAGCTACAGTTTCTCTCAGCAACTTCTAGTGGTGGGAATATAAGTCTTGACACATTCTGTTACAAACAAGATAATGTGCTTAAAGGGGTTGTCCCACGAAGACAACCCCTGTCTATATGTTTCATTAGGGCATAGGGACATCATAGAGGGGGGTACTTGGCTTGGGACACCCTTCTAAGAGCCAAAATGAGGCCAGCTCTATACTGAAGGCTCCCATTCTGGTGGACTCAAGCCATCCTTGTATTACATGGATGGCCATTCATCTGGCTGGCCGCTGCTTCCCCAGCAAAATCATCTGTTCACTGGGGGTGACAGGAGCGGGAACTAGGGATATGAAACAGCCCCTTTAAAGCTTCAAATGGTCAAAAGGGGAATGTCCACCTTAAAGGACGAGTGTCACGAAAAAAAATATTTTGATATCAATTTGCATTTAGTGTTTTATTATAAAATCTTTTATTTGTGTGTTTGTGTTTTACTTTTTTCTTTTTTCTAACTTTTACTTCACTATGGGGGCTGCCATTTTGTTTTTCATCTCTGTATGTGTCGATTAACGACACATACAGAGATGGAATACGGCAGCTACAGTGCATAGGAGTCAATGAACAGGAGCCGTTCCATTGACTTTGCTCTATGGCTCTGTACTGCGCAGACGCAGGTCAGAGTCACACAGAGCAGAGCAGCTGTTTGCAGGGAGAGAGCAGGCGCCATCTTGAAGACCAGCTGCACTGCAGGTAAGGTCTGTGTCTCTGCATGTCCCACTCTCTATCTCACAGACCGCCGCTCTCGTGACCCCCGACGGGCCCCCCTTGTATGAAGGACACATGATGAAACTGTACTGGGAAAGCCCTGAACGATAAATCTCTAGTTGTGCTGAGACGGTTTGGGGATGTGACTAATGAACCTCTCAGTCTCAGCACAATTAGAGAGATTTATCGTTCAGGGGTCTGGGAAAGCTGGGTGACCACCATTACTGGAGTGTGAGAGGTTCATTAGTCACATCCCCAAACACACTCCACTAGGAGGGGTAATGGTGGTCACCCAGCTTTCCCAGACCCCTGAATGATAAATCTCTCTAGTTGTGCTGAGACTGAGAGGTTCATTAGTCACATCCCCAAACAGTCTCAGCACAACTAGAGAGATTTACTGTTCAGGGGTCTGGGAAGCTGGGTGGCCACCATTACCCCTCCCACTAGAGTGTGAGAGGTTCATTAGTCACATCCCTAAACACTCCAGTAGGAGGGGTAATGGTGGTCACCCAGCTTTCCCAGACGCAGATATAACCAGGAAAGGGCTGGATGGACGGGCTGAGGGTGCACAGGGTTTTTGGTGATCCCCCTCTGTCGTGTGATCGGACCTAGGTTACCGGTTCATCAGACGGGGTTCATGTGACTATAAATCTGTCCATAACAAGAGACAGTGCACTCAGGACAAGCCCTGCCCTCATGCCGTAGTTGTGTGGTTCTGTCTGCAGTGATGGCGGTGGGTGGCTCTGACACCCACCTCCCCCGTCGGGTCATCTCAGGACAGAAGGGGTGTCCGGCTTGGAGACACAGCGCCGCACCTGTCCTCAGGTTGTGTCTGGTATTGCAGTTCACCTCCATTGAAGTGAATAGGACAGAGCTGCAATACCACACACACGACCTGAGGACAGGTGCGGCGCCATGTTTTCCTGGACAACCCCTTTAAGACTTTTCCCGTGTGTGTGTGGCAGAGCGGAGTGTGCACAGGCGCCGCTGATACTTCATAGATACTTATCAGCTGTTTTGAAGAATCAGCGGCGAGCACCCCCCCCCGCCACACACACACACACACACACACACACACAAATCCCCCAAACACGCAAAATCAAGTGTAATCAAGCGTTTTTTATGTGTTTTTTTGCATGTAAAATGTGCACAAAAAAAAAAAACATGTCAAATACACGGCGTGTGAACCGGTCAACTGAAAAGTCATTCACTTCACTTTCATCATTCTAAGGCTGGGTTCACACGACCTATTTTCAGGCGTAAACGAGGCGTTTTACGCCTCGATTTACGCCTGAAAAGACGGCTAAAATACGTCGGCAAACATCTGCCCATTCATTTGAATGGGTTTGCTGACGTACTGTGCCGACGACCTGTAATTTTACGCGTCGCTGTCAAAAGACGGCGCGTAAAATAACAGCCTCGGCAAAGAAGTGCAGGACACTTCTTGGGACGTAATTTGAGCCGTTTTTCATTGAATTCAATGAAGAACAGCTCCAAATTACGGCCGTAATTGACGCCTCGCAAAACACGAGTACGAGCAATTACGTCTGAAATGACGGAGCTGTTTTCTCCTGAAAACAGCTCCGTCATTTCAGACGTAAATGCATTTAGCGTGTGCACATACCCTAAGGGTATGTTCACACACAATGTTTTCAGCTGAAAAATAGGAAGCAGAACGCCTACAAGCATCTGCCCATTGGTTTCAATGGGAAATACGGCGTTCTGTTCCGACAGGGCGTTTTTTACGTGGTAGTTTTCCAAAAACGGCACGTAAAAAGACGCCCGACCAAAATGAAGTGCACATCACTTCTTGGGACGTTTTTGGAGCCGTTTTTCATTGACTTTATAGAAAAACAGCTCCAAAAACGGCCGTTAAAAAACGCAAGTTTGATTAAAAAATGGCTGAAAATCAGGAGCGGTTTTCCCTTTGTTTAGTAAGCATGTGAACATACACTTAGCCTTTTGGTGTGTCCTATAACTTCTTCCAGCTGCAGAATCACACCTGCCGGACACTGCTTAGCAATTTGAAGACACCTTTTCCTGGCTTGTGAGAGGGGGAGTGAGGTTCCCTCCCACATTTACAGCAGCTGTGAGTCAGGTTGCTTTGCCTTATTCACCTTGCTGTAATTCTGGGAAGTACTCCCCCTGGTGGCCAACATTGGAAAACATGTCAAAGTATTATTTCATTTTTAATACTTTCCACCATACGGAAAAATAAAATAAAATACAGCAAAACACGTAAAAAAATAGAATAGAAATAAGTAACGACACTTAAAAAAAAAGGTTTAATTTGCGACACATTCCCTTTAAAGGGGTTTTCCCACAATTAACATTTATCACCTACCCACAGAATAGGTGATAAATGTATGATAACTCAGGGCCCCATCACTGGAAAGGTGTGGCCCCCATTTCTACTTACTGCACTATCGCAGTGAATGGAGCGTCAGTCGCGCATGAGGGCTACCACTTAATTCAATGTCTAGAAGTCCGACGGCCAACAGCCCCATAGAGATTGAATGGAGTGCCAGCAGTGAGGCGGAACGGGGTTTGTGACCCCCGTTCTAGGAATTTTATTTAGTTACCCCTAACTGCTGGGTGGCATCAATATATGCAGTCGGGCATAACACTGCATGTGCTTATCATCATAGCAACAGCTTGTAAAGCTGAAAAAAGACATAAGTCCATCTAGTTCAGCCTATTATACTGCAATGTTGATTCAGAGGAAAGCAAAAACCCCCAAAAGCTAAATTTACATTACCCATTTATTATTACACTCAAGGGAGGCATCAAGGCCCCTTTTATAGGCCCAGCTACATCCGGTTTCTACAACAGCGCCAGCCTCCCAGTTTGTTCCCTCCACTCCCCCATCTGCTTCTCCCTTTGGCCCAGGCTGGGCACGGCCCCTGTCCAGCGGTGGTGGCGTAGGACGATATGGCTGCGGCACCGGCTGCAGCAGCGGCTGGCATGGGCCTTGTAGTAGTGCTCTCTAGGGATGCCCCTATGCCCTCCACCTCATCCTACCATTATGTACTCTAGTTTCCGGCCTGCCAGCCAACAGGCCATGGTGTCTGGCAGGTAGCATGACCTAGCCCCCTCAGAGGATAGGTTCTCTCTAGGGGATAGTGATGTGGATCTTTCTTCCTTCAGTAGACTCCTGGCCCAGTGGCGTTATCTCAAACCGGCTTGTGTTTCAGAATTCACCATTCTAAGACCGACACTTTTGGTAAGGGTAGCTGGGTCTCTCTTCACCCTGCTAGAGGGGTTGACTGCTCATCACAACGGTGTTTTAGAATATTTTCCTCTGTGGCAGTACGTTTCCAGTTTTACGAAGATTTTAAATGAGCTTTGATGCACGATGACTTTCCGCCTACCGGATTTGGAGCGCACTTGTTTTGTATAGGTGTGGCTACCACGGCCAGTGAGTTCGGTTTGCCGATTGAGGAGGTTTTCCCTGATCTACTACTTCACGCACTTCTGTTTGTTTAGAATTTGCACCCCTCGGTACTGAGAATCGGACAGTCCGTCTTCTAGGAGGAATACAGGACTACAATCCGGCCGGGAAATAGTTCCCTGGGTATTATGCCAGTTGACATCGATTGGCGTGGTTTCCAGGGTTTTTGTTGGCTGCAGGCTTTACTCAAAGTGGTCGACTTTAGCAGGCACCGGCTGGTTCTGACAGTGTAGGTCATCGACATGGAGCAATGATATGTGTAATATTGGTCTGGGTGAACAGATTGCTTTAATTCAATCAGATTTGGAACAATTCGCTTAATTCTTCCCGTAGTTGGTGTTAGTCTAATCGGTGATCATCGCTTGAATGGTATGGCATGTGGCGTGGGATGTTAATGCCATTGAGCCGGGGCAACGGCTCTTGAATAATGTGGCGTTGCGCTTTATCAGGTCCCAACGGGGTGTAGCGGTCAGTCACAGAGGGGTACAATTGTGGTTTGCTTTTGTCCGACGGTGTCCATCTAATGGATATTGGATTGGATATCTTTTTGTCCGGAATTTAAAGACGGGGTGAATGCCTTGTTTCTGTTGACTGGGGGTCCGAGGATTATATAGTTAGGAGTACACATCCACCTTGTTGGAGGCAGTTTAAGTTAAATAGTCTTACCCACATACTCCTTGAGCAGACAGTTTTGGCATTCGGGTTGAATAGACTGGTAGTTAAATGGTTGAGTTATTGACTTTGTTTGCCAATAAAGCGAAAGTTATTGTGTTTAAGGAATTTATTTAATAAAGATCTGTGACCGACCCAGAGTCAACCTACTTCATAGAAATACATTTGGTAACTTGTTTTATTTCATGCATTAAACCAAGGCCGGATATCACAGGTATATGGTTTTATATATAGTCTTATAGGCCCATAGGCGTCTAGCTGCAGGGCCTTTGACTGTGTAAATAAAAGGGTTAAGTAAGGGGGAAGTTTTAGGTAGGCTAGGAGAGGTGTTTAATGATTAGTTATAGGGTTTAACTCATAGGGTGGATAAAGCCCAGGCCCCTATGTTGGCAGGCTCAATATAATGATAGGGTATATTAGGGGGGGGGGTTGTCCCTTATCTCCACAGTGCGAGAAGTACAATTTTTCCCAGTGTTTTCCCCTTAAGGGTATGTTCACACGTAGTCAACCAAAACGTCTGAAAATCCAGAGCTGTTTTCAAGGGAAAACAGACCCTGCTTTTCAGACGTTTTTTACCAACTCGAATTTTTACCAACTCATTTTTTTACCAACTCGTTTTTGGAGCTGTTTTCATTGGAGTCTATGAGAAAACAGCTCCAAAAACGTCTGAAAGAAGTGTCCTGCACTTCTTTTGACGAGGCTGTATTTTTACGAGTCGTCGTTTGACAGCTGTCAAACGACGACGCGTAAATAACAGGTCGTCTGCACAGTACGTCGGCAAACCCATTCAAATGAATGGGCAGATGTTTGCCGACGTATTGTAGCCATATTTTCAGACGTAAAACGAGGCATAATACGCCTCGTATACGTCTGAAATTTGGCCGTGTGAACATACCCTTAGTGTGTAACAGTGACCTGTATTTTCCGTTCCCAAGTGCATAACCTTACATTTATCAGCGTTAAACCTCATTTGTCACTTCTCTGCCCAAGCCTCCAACTTATCCAGATCCATTGGTGAGAGAATATGGTCCTTGTGAGTGTTAATAACTTTACACAATTTAGTATCATCTGTGTGGATTCACCCATATAGGTCAATTTGTCAAGCCCGTTTGACAAAACAGACGGCAGGACAATATACCGTCAGTAATAATTACAAAGAGCTAAAATAGGATAGAGTTGTTTTGTGAAGTGTTAATATACCTACCAGTACATCAAGAAAAGTTCACACAAGACCATTCGTGTTATTCATCAGTCTGTATTTTGATCAAAAGACAATTTTTATGGACAGATTACATCCTTGGGAAAAAGTATTTTGACATTTATGGATTAGGCAGGTAAAGGATTCAATGCTGTACTATCTCCTGCTATAAAATGAGGATTTGTTTACTTTGGCCTTATTCAGACGAACTACGTTTTATATGTCAGCGTGCTGCCCGTTAAAAAAAACAAAACGGACAGTACACGGACCTATGCAATTCAAATCGGGCTATTCAGACGTCCATGATTTTTCACTCAGCGGGTTTCCATTGCGTGAAACTCACTACATGTCCTATTCTGGTCTGTTTTTGCGGTCCATTGAAGTCTACGGGTGCGTAAAAATCACAGACGTCATCCATGTGCTATCCGTGTTTCACACAACAGTTGCTAAAGAAATGCTGAGAAATAATAATTAAAAAAAACAAATAAAACGTGCACCAACAAAGACTGATGCCACACAGAACGCACAATAATGGCACACGGAACCGAAATGAATGAAATAATTTATGTGGACGAAAAAGGGACACACTCGTCTGAATCAGGCCTAATAATTATTACAACCTGTAAGACTAAAACCGGTCTTAATTTATACAGGACAATAAGGGTATATTCACACGCGGCAGATTTGTCACAATTTCTGCAACTGAAAACCCATTCCATACATCTAAGTGGGGTTGTTTCTGCAGCACGTTCATGGATTTTTTTCAAATTTCGTTCAGACAGTCACAGAAATCTCTGCAACAAATCAGGCACACGTGAATATACCCTAAAAGTTTGAAGGTCGTTTTAATAAAATACTCGTGGCGTTTGTCTGAACACTATTACCTCAATTAGCTGCTGGCGTTATTGGTTTGCCGCCAGACAGGTAACAATTCAATGTTATTCCTCACATTACGAAAGAGTCGATGTAGATTATAGATATCAATATTTTTTTCTTAAAAACAAAATAAAAAATTCCCTTTGGGAACATACTTTAAAAATCTCAAAACAAACATGTGTAAGGGAGAGAGTCCAACCTGCCAACGTTTGCATTATTCTGGGTGTAAGCACCGGGTATAGAGAATCTCTGAATTTCCAGGCAATGGGGTCATTAGAATCAAGTAATACGTTTATGATATGTCTATGCACGGTGTAAGATCATAGCCATACAAAAACATACTTATAATATGGGATTGCTTTTTACAGAAAAACCCATGAAGAGGAGGGTTTGAAGGTCGGAGTTCACTGCCCCAGGCCAGGTTACATGTGCTCAGGGTGGTTCTGGAGGCAGGTTATGAATCCGGTCACTGGCTTTCCTTCATAGCAGATCTGATATACAGCAGTGAAGAGCGGAAACCTACAAGGCAAAAATAATTATGTCAGCGTTATCAGAGGTGTCCATCCTCACTTTTACTTGAATTGCGTTGTCCTAAAATTTGTCATGATACCAGGGCAAGACAATATTGCTCCATCCTGTAAATGTACATACGTTTTTTTGTATTATTTTTTTTAACATGGAAGTCCGATAGAGGCATCCGTCACTGTCATCCAGTAAAAAAAACAAAAAAAAACAAACCACATACAATAACCGTATAGGTTTTTTTTTAACATGGGAGTTTATGGGGGGGGGGGGGTCCAGACGGCCGATGAATGCCACCTGTCAGCCGTCCGTCACCCATAGACTCCCATGTTAAAAAAAATAATAAGTGTATACTTTGCTTTACTAGATGGCTGTAAGGTATACGTTTTCTTAAAATGGGAGTGCAAGGGCAACAGATGGCATCCATCAGACGTATACTTTTTTTTTTATTATTTTTTTTTTACACGTTTAACATCTCGCGCCATACATCTTGGTTTATGTTGGAATTAAAGAGAAAGTAGAGGAGGACACATCTCTAAGTTGTGGTTTTTCCACCTAAGGTAATAACCAGAATGGATACACATATATACATTTATTAAAGACATGAAAACACATTTTAAAGGGACGCTTCACCATTGGTTTTATTTTGTCAAAAAATGTCGGAAAAAAAATAAAATAAAATAAAATTTTTGCATTAGAGGGTCTTCACTTTGTGAGCCTTTTTGAGACAAGTTAATGCGAAATAGCCCTTTCTGACAGCTCCAAGTTGCCATAGGTGAAGGTATCATTGGCTGATAACAGGAAAGACATTTTTGGCAGGCATGGCTACCTATCAAATCGAAATAATCGTGTGATCGAATCCTGTTAATGGTCTACAGAGAAGGATATTCTAAAGGCCACTTTCACATGGCATTACATTGCTCAGTATTTTACATCAGTATTTGGAAACTGAAACCTACGCATTGAAAAAAGTATAATGGAAAGATTTGTACCCTCATGGTTTTGTCTTACATACACCGAAGCAAAATACTGCGGTGTGATAGTAGTCTTAAATGCATAGGCTATTTTCCCTATTAAAATGAAGCTTAAACCTACAGCTAGTTTCACAGTTCTTTTTTTGGACACTGGAGTAAAGAAAAAAAAAAATCTCCTGTTGCCACTTGGAGATAGTTAACAACCAAGATAGCTACAGTTCTTTTTTGTGTGTGCCCTATTAGGGCATATGGACATCATAGAAGGGGTTCCCCCACACTGGACCCTCCTGGACTCGAATGACCATCTACGTGATACATGGACAGTTTATCTGAATTGCCGCCAAGTAATTCTACACTTGCCCTGCACGATCTTGCCTGGCTGGCTTGCCTTCCCTGGCAGCGGTTTTTGACGGCAGTGTTGCCGGAAGCTGGAACTGCAGTGATCAGCTGATCGATGTAGCAGCTTCCATATTAAAGGGATGAGACAATCCCTTTAATGAGCTGTACTGCTGTTGGTTATTGTGTTATTGAGCTTGTCTAATGAGTAAATCAAATCTACTGCCCATTCATAACAGTACGACCTTGTGCCTTTAAAGTATTTGGAGACATTAAAAAAATAAAAAGATCTGTCATCTGCAGTTCAGAGAGCATTAGGAGACCAATGTTATTCTGCAGCGTATAACAAAAAATGGAATAAAAAAAAAAAAAGAACGTATGGACACACATCGTGGCCTCGGTCTGACCAAAAACCAAGCAGACATGCGGTTTAACCATGAATCGGCGAAGAAGCAAAAAAAAGTAACAAGGTAAATTACAAAGATAACATAGAAAAATATTAAACACATTTAAAATCTATGATTATCAAACGAAAGGGGGGGGGGGGGGGGGAGTACTGTTGAAACAGTATTAGTGCAGGTTTTTTTCTTTCCTATAAAGACTAATAAATAAAAGTTCTTTATTACATATACTTTTTTTTTTTTGCAAGATTCAGAGTCTCAGCAAGAAGAATTCAGAGACTCACAGCTTGGCAGTCCCGATCAAAGACTTCGGTGTCACAATGTCCTCTGATAGAAACACTTCTCATTTTGGGATATCGGCTTTGAGCGTGACACATTGCTAGGTGACTCATTTAGAGACAGTTTGTTAATAAGGCTGCACAGAGGAGAGATTCAATGTCGGGTACAGTCTTCTGGCTAGCACCAATACACAGGCAGCAGCTCGGATACATTCTCACTAGCAAATTAACACCCACTATAGCGCAAACAATAGAATATAGAAGATATACATTTTGATCCCCGCTGTAACCAAATTTAGAACCAGTCAGCAGAGACATCTTTGCCCCAGAGAGGAAAACAGGAGCATGCTGTGCCAGCTATTGATGCGGTAACTTGTGAGGGACAGCGGCGGATTTACTTTTCATTGTGACTATTATGTCTGGTAATATGCCGCACTGCAATAAAACCATTCAGATGGCACATTTACCATTATTGTTATTACATCCAGTAAATTATATGCGGACGTGTGCGGATTGTTTTGCAATGGAGATTGCCACATTATAAAAACAGACATGATCAGGTAGAATAACGGGTCTTTAGTATGTAACCAGCCATATAGGTATCTGGCTATGTTTTCTAAATGGCATTTACAACAATGTAATCTACTGGCTAGAAGTAGTGTGTTACGATGCTTTAATTTCGGGCAAACGAGCGTTCATACGAATGCTTGATCCCGAAATTGCCCTATGTTTGCTCATTCATCGGCTCGTTTATGCAGCCAATAAAATTGTTGCTAATCGGCAGAACATTTCCCTGTATAAACAGGATTCATGCTCTGCCGACATGATGAAAATCGAATATCATTTGTCCCCACGCATTACCAATCATAGTTGCTTGTGAACGGAGCAATCCAGCGCTGATCAATGAGCGGTCTCGTCGATCGACGCTCGTTTTTTGACGGCCCATATGATAGGACCACTATGATGCTGACTTGAGCACTAGTTCAGCATCCTTGTATAGGAAGGCTATCCTCATTCAAGGGAAACTAAATGGATGGCATACGTAGGTCATACTGTTACATTTTACGAAGACCCCCTTGCTACAACAAAATCATCCAAAAGCCTGCCCGTAGCCTCTGCTCCGATCATCCCTGCGGGTCTTGGTTTACTTTTTCTGCAGCGATGAGATGTTGACCACCCACGTGACCTCTGCAGCCAATCACTGGCCTCCGCGTTGATGCTAGCATTAACGGCACGAGAGTGATTGGCTGCAGCAATCACGTGGATGAATGGCACATCACCACTGCAGGACAAGTACACAAGGATTGCCAGGAACAACCAAAGCGTCAGCTTTGGAGCGATGACGGATTTAACAGTTGAGTAACCTTTGTTTTTTTTATTTTAGAACATTAATTTGATTTGTAAAACTGACAACCTAGAGCTAATTATGTATGTTACAAGCAATATGCAGACAAAATATACATTAGGATTACAATCCCAGGCCTATCTTTACTTACTTCTCTACCAGGTTTTTGCTCTTCAGGATGTGGTTGAGCTCAGCTGAGGTCTGTGGTCCCTGCAGTTTTTGTCCATTCAGCATTTCCTTCTCCAGCTGCTCTATAGACTGGAATAGAAAAGCGATCTCTTATGTCAAATCTGCCTGAAGACAACATACGACATCTGATCATCAACAGAAATAAAAGGCGCTTTTAAGACAGATCTCAAGATTTGAAGGTAAAATAATAAAATTTGAAAAAAACTTCAGTAACATCGCAGCTTCTTACTGTGGTTCTAAGGTCTTCTCTTTTATTCTCCAACACATAAAATGTAAGAAAGATTTTGAATGGTAAATATCAGGGGCGGGACAAGCTCTTTTTGTCGCCGAAGACAAAAATGCCAAAATGTTCCTCCCCAATAATGGTGTCACCTTACCGTCAGCCATGGTACCCCCCCAATGTTCAGCGAGATGCAGAAAGTTACATGGAATTCACCACCTGAGGAATGCACATGAAACTTACTGCTCCTGGACTTATCTCTATGATCAGAACAGGAAAGAGAACATGGCTGCGGGCAGGTGTCAGCAAGCCATAATTAAAAATAGGAACAGCTGCAGATTTCTGTATGATTATTATCACTAGAAGAGCTACTGCTGATCAAGGTGGAGGGGAGGGGGGGGGCATTGTAGTGTGCCCCTAGGCTCAGTGTGTGTAGTGTGTTTGAAAGCAAGATTGGTGGACACCAAGAGAGCTTGTCCCACCCATCAAATTCTTCAGATGTAAAACCCTTCCTAGCCCCACCACTTTACTTTGACCACACCCATACTACTAACCCTAATTACAATCTCAAGACAATTCTGAATTCTCGGAGTGCCTGGAACTAGTGACTCCAATGACACCCCTAAATTGTTCCACACTAGGGATACACAGGCCCTACACAGTGGTGCTGGTTTGCAGATCTGCCAGATGTAGGCCGAATAGTAGTGCCAGTACAGTGAGCAGCTAGACAGTCTTGTCCATACCATTGTACCCAAAACCATACCGCCCAACATTCCCGGATTCAGCGGTACAGTCCCATATTCCGGGCGGTGTCTGCAAATACAGTTGAACCCAGGGCCAAATGTATGTATAGGCCTAAGCCTACAGGCAGCCCTGGAGGAGGAGCGCCTACTGAAGGGAAAAAATGCATATGAATTGACTGATCATAATTTTAAAGCCATACATGACTTAAGGTGATGGACGGAGTCCTTGGTGCCAGACAATCTGTGCCTAGAGGCTCATGAGATGTAAATCCAGTACTGCGCTAACTTCTGCACTGCTCTCCACTAATAGGAACTACTTCTTAGGATTCGTCACACAGAATTCTTAAGACTTAAGGTTTGGGAGTCAGGTCTGCAAGCCAAATATGCCTTCTGAGACCCACTTTGGCCACTCTAGTTTTTACAGTGAGTGCATTAATCTCAATTAACTCCTTACACTGCTAACACGGATTTCTAATACAATAAGTGTCAATATCGGTTCCAAATAAGAAACGAATGGTACAAATTCTGTGACTTTGCAGCAGTAAAGCTAGAGTAACCTACAGTACAAAATGCTGAAGCCATATCTGTATGTGTAATCTGTTAACTTGCCATGGTGTACAACTGGAAAGAGCCGTTTACCTGCATTTTACAGGTAATCACAGTGTCCAGATGTATGTAGATATATTAACCTCCTACCTTTACGGACATAATTTGGACATTTAATTCATATATTGATTTTATTTATTCTTACTGTATAAAAAGTGTGAAATTATTATTACACTAAGTAGTATTTTGATCAAGTACACAATGGTGAAATGTGACCTTTGCACGATTGTAATATGCTCTATAATCTATAGATTTAGCCATGTGCTTTATAAGGGTATGTGCACACGATAGCAGGCCTTTACGTCTGAAAAGACAGACTGTTTTCAGGAGAAACCAGCTGCCTCGTTTCAGTCGTAATTGCTACTCCTCGCATTTTGCGAGGCTTCTCTGACAGCCGTAAATTTTGAGCTGCTCTTCATTGAGTTCAATGAAGAACGGCTTAAATTACGTCTGAAAGAAGTGCCCTGCACTTCTTTTGACGAGGCTGTATTTTTATGCGTAGTCGTTTGACAGCTGTCAAACGACGACGCGTAAATGACAGGTCGTCTGCACAGTACGTCGGCAAACCCATTCAAATGAATGGGCAGATGTTTGCCGACGTATTGTAGCCCTATTTTCAGACGTAAAACGAGGCATAATACGCCTCGTTTACGTCTGAAAATAGGTCGTGTGAACCCAGCCTAACAGGTGGCCTGGAGCCAACATTATCGCAAAACGGGTTTGTAGAACGTAGCATTACAATTAAAAAGCTTATCCAACTAACCAGATCTGGCCTTATTATTATTATAGTAGTAGTAGTAGCAATAATAGTAATTAATATATTATTACTGCTACTATAATTATTTTTTAATGTATTGAATACATACTTTAGAGTTTCATTATAAGGCAAATTTTCAAAATAGAACTTTCTATGCCTTTTATTCTGGTGAATATTTATATCTGATTTTATTTATGAGAAAAAGGCTTTTCTTTTGGTAGAGTTATGTTGCTCCAATGCGTGCAAAAGGCTTTTACATCAACACAGAGTCCCCTGCAGCCCCATACAGTTTGGTTAGGTATGTTGGGGATATTCTCCGGTAGAAGCAACAGAATCCATATGGAATCCAAACCGAAAACAATACTCTATACGCTTTTGTATGAAATCAGTCATATGGGAGTGCAGTAGGGCCACATGAACCTCTATGGGTGCCCTATTACAGCTGTGTAATACAGCCATATACATGAGGCCTTAGGCTGTATTCACATAAAAAAATCATGGCAAAAAGGTTATAACAAGAGCTGTTAACTGAAGATCTTACCCAGACACCAAAGCTTTTAGTAGGTCTACTTGATATATGACCCCTAGAAGGAGTCTCCTTAATGGTTTAAAAGTGAAAAGGAAGAAGCAAAACTTTAACTTGAACTTTCCTCTCATTTGCTAGACAAGAAACATCATTTTACAACATTGTGCAAAATGTACAAATGAAATGCAATAGGGGCGCAATGTGTTAGGGCTCATGCACACGACCGTAGCCATGTGCACGGCCGTGATTTTCGGGTCGGCTGGCAACGGACTGTCAGCCGCGAGCCGCCCGCAAATCGCGTGCTATGAACATGGCCGTGGCCATTATTTTTAATACGCCCGACCCGCAGAACATGGCCGTAATAAGACATGTCCGTTCTTTCTGCAGTGCGGGCTCCCGGACCATGCACGGACCGTAAAAACTACGGTCGTGTGCATGGCCCCATAGACATGAATGGGCCGCAATTCTCCAGTGGATTTTCGGGGAAATTGCAGCCGCAAAAGCACGTTCGTGTGCATGAGGCCTAAGGCCCCATGCACACGACTGTAAAAAAAACAGTTTTTGCGGTCCGCAAAAACGGACACATTCACTTCCATTGAACCCGGACACCTTTCCGTATCGCTACGGATGTGTCCGTGCCGCAGAACTGTGCCAGGAATTAGGCCCCATGCACACAACCGTGCCCGCAATCACGGCCCGATTGCGGGCATGGCCGCCAACTGTCACCCGCATTTTCGGGCCGTGCTCCCATACAAAGTATGGGAGCACGGCCTGTAAGATGCAAAAGAACGGACCTGTTCCATAATTTTCTGAACATTTCTACGGCATGGACACCCACCCGTAGCGCTACGGAAAGGTGTCCGCGTTCAATGAAAGTGAATGGGTCCATTTTGCGGACCGCAACTGCCCTTGGCAAAATCAGCTGTTTGTTGGGGGTGCCGGGAGTGGGACCTGGGGCGATCAGTAGATTATCCTGTCTGACGTATTTTTAAGGGGGTTGTCCCTGATGAGACAACCCCTTTAAATGCAGATATACATTACATTTTTATATCTTCGTTATATCCCCGAAAACGATATGGAAAGCTGTTGGTGAACTTTAAGCAAGGTGTCTATGAGATAAATAGTTCACCTAATGGGCAATGTGAAGTGGATGCCGGGCTTCAAGTGACAGTTCTTCACTAGGTTTCATTGCAAATTTTCTATTGGATGCGTGTCAGCTGCTTTATTTTTAAAGGGAAATCGATCGTCCGACAATGATCTATTGTTTGAATCAGGTTTTTATGTTAAAAACATTTGGTGGCGATTTTTTTCCCCCCCCATGTCACCATATTAAAAAAAAAGAAAAAAAAACGAAAAAAAAAAAAACTTTACTGAAATCTTATTTTCTGCAGTCAACTCATTTTCATCACAGGCAGGAAAAGGCTCTCCTCCGTCACAGATTCTGTAATTTTTGCTATACAAAAAAAGCGCAGAATGTAGTGCAATTTTTCCCGGTGAAATGATGGAAACCATGATAGAAACCTGACAAAACCCATTAAAGTCAATGGGTTCCATGAGGCGCCATTGGTTTCCATCATGTGACGGATCTGGCGCTTCAGTTTTCCTCGCTGTTCTGCTCGTATGACGGAGAACAACAACGGAAAACAGAACGCAGATCTGAACATGGCCTGATCTTTTATTGTAATGCTCTGTCCCTATATGTCACTCTTCAACGCTTTCCACATTGGCCGCTATATATAAGAACAAGCCCATCGTAAGTTTGCCAGGAAGTTCGTGTATGGTGGTCTATTTCATTAGAACAAGATACATGTTTCAACTAATTCTGCATGCGTTTGGTGCTGAAGTCGTCTTCCATGACACAAAGCTCTTATAGGGGGGAGAACGTAAGAGAATCTCGGTCTCATCCCTTGTATGGCAATACAAACATTTCCAACATTATAATCTACATCCACCTGTATGACAGGGACACGTGTCTCTTCGATTATTGCAAAATGGTTTCTGATCTTTATCCAGGTTGCCTTTATTTAATCTTACTTTTTTGTATAAAAGGGAAAAGTATTTTTAAACAGCACTATCCATGCAGTGGCATCTCCGGTGTTATAAAGGTTAAGTGCTCCCCATCTAATTAAACATGAAGGAATCCACATGTTCTTACCTTGCCAGTGCGGGCAAACGCTTCACCAACTTTCCTATTCCTGCCCCCGTAACATGTAGTGATGAGATCAGCTACGCCGCAGCTTTCCAGGAAGGTCGCAGATGTAACCGGTCCAGCACAAAACAGTTTAGAAAAGGCTATCATCTCCATTAGTCCTAGGCGGATAACGGCAGCTTTTGTGTTATCTCCAAAACCAAGTCCATCACAGAAGCCAGCTCCAACAGCGACAATGTTCTGCCACGAGAGTAAAAACAATTAGCAGTCAATTCTCAAGTCTGGATCGGTTGACTCCACAAATCATAGTTTGCATGAGACTATGTCTAAGGACGTGGTGGTGTTAGTGAACATAGTCATGTCCATGTAAGCAGCGCTCAGGAGGAAAACTGTACATTGAGCTACCCAGGGGCATAGATAGCGGGGCTGTCAGGGCATTTGCACCAGATAATGGTGAGGGTAGGAGGTGCCAATGAGAAGACAAGTGAATCTTTGCCCTAAGCAAGAGAACGACTAGCTACACCTCTGGAAACAAACAGTCACAGTCCATGTGATCAGTTATTGCAGACCAATAATTCTAAAGTGTTACTATGAGAAGCCTAATGAGTTATGAAAAATGTTCAATGCTATTAAATGTGAACTTCCCTTTTAAGGGTTAGTCTCAGAATAGACATTGGTGGCATATCGCTAGGATATGACTGGTATCTGACCACTGTAACCACCACGGTAAACCACCAATGTGCGATTGGTGGGATTCTGACCACTGTGATTACTAGAACGAAGCGGCACGGTGCTTTTCTACTACTGCTGCCACTTCAGAGTGGTCAGACCCCTACTAATTGGACATTTGTGGTTTATGCCAGCGATATAGGTCATCAATGTCTATCCTGAGACAACTCCTTAAAAATAGAACAATAGGGAGCAATAAAAATGAATAGTTCGTTTAACTACTAAATGGAGTTTATTTATCAGCTTTTGTGCCATCGGGTAAAAGCAGAAAATAACTACGGATACAATTGTGAATGGAAGACCATAACAGTAACAAAAAATAAATAACTTTTCCAAGCTGCTCATCTAGTTAAATTTATCTAGGCCTTACCCGACTGTATACAGCCTATTCATTTCTATCCTGATACAAATACAGCTGTTCACTGTCCTAACCAATCCATTGCTCAGCGGAGCAGAATGTTCTTCCATTATTCTAATAAACCTGATCGCAGCAGATGGCGAGGTAGGAAAATATAAAACTATAGTAGCAGAAATGTCTCCTAATGAAACCAAATTAAATAAAATACGAATTAAACAATAATTAAATTGTTCACACTTACTGAGCATTTAGAAAACTACTAATCTGTCCTTTTATATCACATTGAATAGAGTCAGTAACGCTTGACAGTGTCTGTAAATAGAGACACTGAAATCCTCAGTCCTACGAGTCGTTTCCGTGTCAACGGAAGAGAACTTAAAGGGGTAGTACAACAGCTATACGTGTATTTTACCAGTGTAAGCCCTGACCCGGTCTAATATACAACTATTAGAAATACGGTTACTATGGGCCACTCTCAATCAGGATAGATGGCGAGGGAATGGTTTGATTCTTGGATATGTTTTGTACATGATGTGGTGAGCCTGGAGCGGTTGACCTTAGACATGAGATTTTAACTGGTTGACAGATATCGGACTGGCCAAAACCACTACAAACATAGTATATTTAAAAGGGGTATTATGACCATTGACTTTTATGCTGTATCGGTGAGATACATAAATAGAGGTCTTATGGTGGGTCCCCACCTAAATGGAGCACAGGGGTCCTGTGACCCCCACTATGCCATAAAGCACTACAGGCATGGCTGAAACAGGGACTTGGCACAACAGTGGACCTATCAGTCGTTTATGTCAATGGTTGGAAAACCCATTTAAAAGATTCTCAGATAAAAAAAATGGAGAAGGAAAAGAAAGCCAAAAATAAATGTATCCATTTCTGTTCAGCTACTGATTAGCAAAGTATGGCAGATTACCACATGGAAAATCCAAAACCATTCACAGGCAATCCAAACCAATACGTCAGATTGTCCGTCTAAAATCAGTTGTTTGCCCAAATAGTAGTCTCAAACTACAGTTGTGTGCACTGTATGGCAGTATTTCGTGGCATTTGGACCAAGTATTTACGGTTGTGTTAATGTTCACATTATGTGACACTGCTCTGTGTGGCCATATTTATAAGAGGGGCCTAAGAAATATAAATACTGCGTGTATATATATATATATATATATATATTATTTTTTTTTTTATTTGCAAGCATAGAATACCCTTCAATCGTTGTGCTGCATAAACTATTCGCCACATTGCAATCCTGTTAGCTTTATGCCGCCTCATTGCCATGTTACCAGCAATCAAACATCATATTGTAAACTGAATAGTCGACTAACAAGTGTCCATTTTGACGGAGAATAAAGTCCTATGAATTGTTTGTTTAAACATTAACTAAATAAAGATCTATTGAGACTCCAAGCCTGGCAGTAACAGGGCGAGCAGCAACCTCCAAGCCAAAGTCAATAGTTCTCATTTGCATAATAGTAAGTAAACGTCCTTGTTTGTGATCAGAATCATTATGGCTGAATGGCCACCATGTCTGCCAACAGTCAGGTGTAAAATTTGGGCAGTCCGGCTTTTTGTCGGATTGTGATCAGTTAAGGTTTTGGCAATACATGATGTAGTCCCAGCTCTTTGTACACCCCAGAAACCGGCTTTTTATAGTCTAATACTTATATATTGTCTGATTACCTTAAATACAAATTATGCAACTTAGTTACTGGTTGTCTTTTTTAACATCCTGTGCTGGGAAGTAGTGCTATAATGTAGCCCCCCCCCCCCCCAAATACATTTCAATCAAAGGCAGAGGTGCAACCACAATGTTCATGACCATTTCATGCCTGTTGAACCCAATGGGCATACATGTTGCCCATTATGTTTTCCAATGTCCTTGCAGTTCATTTGTCTCAAAAGCTGTGCTGTGCAGCGGTTTTAGGTAGTTGTGGGGAGGGTTGCTCCAAGAAAGACCCCTACTATTAGTTAAACATGCCCCAAAAGGGCAAATGCAGATAGGGGTCTAAACGCAGGCAATGCCTTTAAAGGGGTTCTCCGAGACTATTATATTAGGGAAGACCTCCAGTGAAGACACAACTTTCCATATCTGCATTCCCCACCTGACTATATACCACACTCTACACTTCTTTTATGTATCCTGTACTTACTTTTTGAACTGCTGCCTTGTCTGGGCTTTAAAAACAAATAAAAAAAAAGTCCCCATCTTGATTCTTAGATTTCCCCAGCTTTCTCTTCCTCTATGTTTTGCTATCAATCCCATGATGCTTAAGCACAGCATCACATGACCAGCTAAAGACCATACCATTTCTGCCTGCTGGGGTACACGGTGATAATCATTCTCTCTATATTCTCCTAAATAAGCTGAGAAACCATAAGTATACAGACAGGGAGGCTGTGCTATATTCTTCTACATTATACCGGTCCTACAAGAACCTGTCTAAAGATCAGTTGTAGCTGGTGATAGAAGTTTGTCCGCCTGTGCAAAACTAGTGTGGTTTCCGTTTGTGTCTGTTGTGCACTGGACCCATCGTTTTGCCGGAAGCAATAGCTATTGCTTCCGGCAAAATCGACGGGGGGGGGGGGGGGGGAGACACACACACACACACACACACCATTGAAATCAATGGTGTCAGTTTGTGTCTGTTCAGGGTCCCGTTCTGATGGAAACCTCCGGTGTCAGAACGGGACCCCAACGCAGATGTGAACGAAGCCTTAATCAGGTTTTGGGTGAAGTACAACCAAAAAAACAAAACAAACAAACATACCACTGTTCTACAAATAAAGCATCCAGCTGTGTATTTTATTACAATAACTTCTCCTACCTTCAGAGCTCCACATAATTCTACTGTATCTGCTTCTTCTACTACTGTGATACGGAAGTTTGGTGCTTGGAACAACTCTTTTAGGATCTTGCCTTGTTCCTTATTTTTGGAACCTGCAGGAAAGCAACAGGACATGCCAACATAATCAGTGGTTAGACCTTGCCATCAATTGTTTTTACATCAAGAACGGCGCAGTGGTGTACCTACCATAGAGACAGGCCACACACTGTTGTGGGGCCCATTCGGATAGAAGGCCCAGCAATGAACTGCTTCCTGTCACACAGATTGTTACAGCGCTTACTGTTTTCAATACTAGTTTGTGTAACTCCATATGTAATGAGGTCCCCCTAGTGGTGGCTGCAGGCAGCCAGAATTATAATATTTAATACTGACTTTGTGAAGGAAAACCGGGGATTTAAAGCTTTGTGTGTAAAAACCAACGCTCCGACCCATATTTTGATACATTTTAAAAATTATGATGAACATTAAACACTTATCTGAGCTTTCAGTGTGGGTGTGAGCCATCCTGACCTTTGCTATGAGACCATATTATCTCTGTGCATGCCCCTGGTATGGTGAGAAATCTTACCAATTGTAGTCTCACAAAATTTTCCATCAGCAACTTCATTGGCAATGTTGGCACCCATTAGCACACTCATTTGGATGCCTAGCCTCTCACGAATTATGTGAGATATCAACCGAAGGCCTTCAGGACCCTCATCTACACCCTGGAAAGAATCAAAAAGATAAAATTTTAAAGCCAATATGTAATATTATATCTATATGTAATATATTCCTTACACATATAAAAAGTAGTGGTTATATAAAATATTATTGTACAGTCTACCATTATATTGCAACTCATGCACCATGTGTTAGCTGGTTTTACACAGGACTGCAGTGTACAAGTAGTGTGGTTCTAAAGAGTTAGATAATTGCATCTGTATATCCCTAGTTTGTTACATTGGAACTTCATCTCATGTACGGTGTACTTCGTAATATATTGCAACGTAGTCAAAAATATAATCTGTTAATTTTACTGTATGCTGCGTATATTAAAGGAACAGTGTCATCACAATTTTTTTTTTAATATGTTAAAGATGTTAGTACTTTATTAAAAACGTTTATATTTATTTGTGTGCTTGTGTTTTACTTTCTTATTTTTACACTTTTTCTTCCCTATGGGGGCTGCCATTTTTTTGTCCATTTCTGTATGTGTCGATTAACGACACATACAGACATGGAATACGGCAGCCACAGTCCCATAGGGACTGCGAACGGGTCCCGTCCCATCCACTTCTGTGTACGCCATCTGTGTGGGAACTGCGCATGCGCCGCTCCCACACAGTCCAATTTGAAATGCGCGCCGTCCGGCGCCATTTTCCTGTGGACCGGAAGTCGCGGCCAGACAGTAAGATTACTACTTCCGGTCGTGGCTTCCGGACTTGTGCACTTGGACCAGCGGCAGCAGACGGAGCGGACGGGCCGGAGGGAGCCGCGGCGGCAGGAGCAGGTAAGAGATTTCTATGTATGTTCGTGTTTGTGTGTGTTTACTACTGTATGTAAACCTTCTACACTGTGTGTTAGCTCAAAAAATGGCGACACACAGTGTAGGAGGTTAGACCGTTCAAACCCCTCGTTTATCCCGGCACTAGCCAGGATAAAGGAGGGGGGGATTCTCAGAGCTCACTAGAGCGAGTGCTTTTTTCCCAATTTTGCAGCAAAAAGCAATGTGGTTGCTTTACCACATGCAATGCTGCAATTTTGGGAATAGCTCCATCTAGTGACCAGCAATGGGAAATATTATAAATTAGAATCTAATTTATAATATTTCCTGACTCGTGAAAAAAATAAAAAAAATTAGAACAATGTTTAATCACCTACACACTAAATGTTTAATTAAAAAAAAAAAAAAACCAACATGGTTTTGCTGGCAACACATTCCCTTTAAGAGCAAATTTTGTGCGGGTCTTCACACGACACAACTGAATACCACAATAACTATTGTTCTCCATTGTGCTTTTAACTACTCAAATCTGCAAGGCCGGTATGTGAGGTTAATAATAGGAAAGAAATAGAACAGTATTTTTTCCCCAGAATTTCTTATTTTGTTTTACAGCCATCAGCATGTGACTATGCCAATAAAATGCCATGTAGCCCTAGATCCAGTCTTCACAAATAACATGAGAACAAGAATGATCACTCACACCTTTATGAGCGACACTCCAAATGAGTCTTTCTTTACTTGAGATTTCAGCTGTTCACATAGTTTACCAATAAACTGATGGGGCACAACAAAGATTAGAATATCGGCCCCCTTTGCGGCTTCCAGCAGGTCCGGCACTGCCACCTATCGAACGAGAAACCACAGATAAATAATGTCATATTTCGATCAAAATAAGCACAACACATTTAACGGGTTGTCCAGTGCTATATAAATAATGCATGACAGGTTATTCCCATTCACTGCTGTTCCCTGCACAGTGGCACTGCCTGCCACCCCCTGTGCATGGAATGGCAACACAGCTCAAGTCAAGTGAATGGGGACAGCTGCAGCATCCCTGTGCAGCCGGGTGGATGGGAGCGCCACTGTGCAAGGAAAAACAGTGAGGGGTCTGGCAGCTAAATCAGCCCCTTCATTCTCTGGATCAGTGGGCATACCAGCAGTTGGACCCCCACCGATCTCAAAGGGATGGCATATCCCAGCGATATGCGATCACTTTGTGTTATTGGAAAAACTCTTTAAAAAGGGGTATTCCCACCTAAGCAAGTAATGGCATAATACGATGATATGGCATCACTTGCGGTTTATGGCAGTATGATCACTGGAACCCCCACATATCATAAGATCATATTTTTTGGCTGCAAGTTGAGGTTTCTGACCTGGTGCTACGCCCTGTCACCCACATATCTATGGTGAAGAGTCTGTTTGGAACAGCAGTCAAATACACGTGCCGCCACTCCATACCAACTCAATAGGGAGTTACGGAAACAGCCGAGTGCGGAAGTACAAATCTTCCTCCTGTGCTGATAGTTTGTATCATTGTAGGTAAAAACTCTCAGATGTAACGGTGGCTGGACAATTTCTTTAATGGAATAGTGGACTATTCCGTAGAGCTTACAATAATTGGAGAGCCTTTCTATGTCACCTACAGACATTGAGCGTACATCACTATGATCTCTAATTATATATATATATATATATATATATATATATTTATTTTTTTTATAATGAATCTTATAACCATCCAAAACAAATTAAATTCACTTTGTCTATGAGGAAATTTTTATATGTCCTTCAGATATGCAAAAACTCGGAACAGAACTTGAATTAAGTAGTCAGCAACAGCCTTGGGTTCCAGAGTCCGGAGACATTAATTTCAGCTCCAGGCCAAGCAGTTTAGCTCTTTATATTGCTCTGCGTGAACATTGTAACTGAGTTGACAAAAGGTTTTTCAACATAAGTGCCATAGAGAACCCAGCAATGATCCAGTTAGCATGTACAAATTGTGAGTGACCACGTGAGTGCATGTGTAAGGTGTCAGTGGATCACTTATTTTTTTACAACATTAGTTTTTATTGAGAGAAAAGTAAGGTATCACATACAGTGGCATAAAACAAAATTGACAGTATATAGTGCACGATTTGAGCATATAAACTTTGCATAAGGCCATAATCACTTTAACAAAAGTTAGAAATATTGTCCCATTCACTGTCGCAGGGTGTTATGAAAGCCAAAACAGATGCGCACCTTGAGGAGGAAGACTGTAAGGCTATGTTCACACGGAGTATTTTGGGGGAGGAATATCTGCCTCAAAATTCCGTTTGGAACTTTGAGGCAGATATTCCTCTCCCTGCACGCCGATTTTCGCGGCGTTTTTCGCCCGCGGCCATTGAGCGCCGCGGGCATAAAACAGCGAGAAATACTCTTTCTCCTGCCTCCCATTGAAGTCAATGGGAGGTCGGAGGCGGAAGCGCCCGAAGATAGGGCATGTCGCTTCTTTTTCCCCGCGAGGCAGTTTTACTGCTCGCGGGAAAAAGACGCCGACGCCTCCCATTGAAATCAATGGGAGGCGTTCTCGGGCCGTTTCTGCCGAGTTTTGCGACGCGGTTTCCGCGTCAAAAAACTCGGCAAAATACCCCGTGTGAACATAGCCTAAGTCAGTAATTTGCCATAGAACAAACATAACAAAACAAAGAAACTAAACAAACTCAGCTCAGTTCACAAGGTCATAGAAGTTACATCATACCAGGAGAATCAGGTATAAAGAGAATCTACATAGTATTTAGAGGAAGTCCATTTATCCCATTGGAGACATTGAGAAGTTTGTGATCTTTGTAGGAAAATCGTTCTTTCCATAATACATGTATAATTAACCGACTGTATCACCTCAGTTAACGTTGGAGTGGAGGTGTTCTTCCAATATCTAGCTATAAGGATTCTAGCAGAGCATAGCACATGAAAAATTATTGACCTATCATGAAAATGAAAATCAACTAACCCTACATTAAGCAAAGCTAAAGCAGGAGTGCAAACTAGGGGGTATTGTAGGATATTTGATAGCAGTTTAGCAATCTTGCCCCAAAAGATTTGAAGGCCGGACAGTACCAAAAAAGATGTTTCAGTGTCCCTACTCCCGATTTGCATCTCCAGCAAATATTAGACGAGGTAGGATATATCAATGAAAGACGATAAGGTGTCAAGTACCATCTGTAGAACATTTTTCTGGTAGCTTCTAGATGATGTGTAGAGTTGGATAATTGAGAGGCCAATGAAGGTGGCCTCCCAATCCACACTATCCTGAGGTAAGGCTAGGTCCCCCTCCCACCTCTTAACACATTGGAGATTTGGCTGTGGCTGGACATCTAAAACTGCTGAATAAGCCTTGGAAACGCCCTTTGTGGTTTTTGAAAAATCGAAAAAAATATTCTTCGTAAAGTGATTCAGGAGGGAGGGGGCTGCTGCCAATAGTTTGCAAAAAATGCTGAATCCTGATATATTTATAAAATTCTGTAGATGGTAAGGAAAACCTAGTGACCAGCTCTGTAAATGTACAAAGACCACCTCCACTCCATATGTCCCCAACTCTTTCAATTCCCAGAGTTTCCCACAGTGACAAATTTAGATTAGGAAGTAAATGTGAAAAGGGTCCGCATAGACATGTCTGAAATTCTTAGAGGAAAAAGAGCCTTCTGAACCACCATTAATTTCCACGAACATATAGCAGCCTTAATGGTTAACAGAGGTGAGGTAGGGAAAGACAATTTAAGTGTTGCAGCCCATAGATAGGTAAAAAGAGAGTCAAAATGTCCACAGGACTCTTCCATGAAGACCCACGACTTTGAAGGGACGGGGTTAAGCCATTGTCGTACTTGATCCAAGATACAAGAATGGTAATATGCTGCCATATGGGGAAATCCCAACCCTCCTTTAGCTACAGGAAGACATAAGATTTGAATAGCCACCCTCGCTTTTTGTTTCTTCCAGACATATTTGACTAAAAGCATCTGTAGTTTATGTAAATATGAAGCGGGGACCCATATAGGCAGATTTCTAAATAAATAAAGAATTTTAGGAAGAATCAACATTTTAAGGGCTGCAATACGTCCCACCCACGAAATTTCACATTTTAGTTGGTCATCGAGCTCTTTTTCCAGCTGCAAAAATAAAGGGGTATAATTAAGAGCATACAGTCGTGACACAGGGTGGACCAGCTGAACCCCTAAATATGGAAGCCCTTGAGAAGTCCACTCAAAAGGTATATAAATTTTGCAAAGTATGAACATCTTGCGCTGATAATCCCATATTCATAATTTTGGACTTGTTCTCATTCAATTTATAATATAAAACCGCGCTAAATGTTTTCAGAATTGACATAATGCAAGGAAGAGAGGTACAAGGATTTGATAAGACCATAAGTACGTCATCTGCAAAAAGACCAATTTTGTGCTCAGTATGCCCAATAGTAACCCCTTTCTTATCTGGAGTTGCTCTTATGACCTCTGCCAAAGGTTCCATCACCAATGTAAAAATTAACGGAGAGAGTGGGCAACCTTGACGTGTGCCATTGGATATAGAGCAGGACGATGATTGATAACCTGAAGCTAGGACAGTGGCAGAGGGTTGGGTATACAAAGCCATAATAATATCCCACGCTTTCCCCACAATTCCAAACTTGCCAAGCACCGCATCCAAGTACCCCCAGTGGACTCGGTCAAATGCCTTCTCCGCATCTAAAGATAAGAGCAAGGAAGACGTCTGATTGCGCCCCACCCAGTCTATAAGATTTATAAATCTTCTCGTTCCGTCTACAGATGATCTCTGCTTAACAAAGCCAACCTGATCTTGGTGGATTAGATCAGGTAATATTGAGGCCAGTCGTAGGGCCAAAATTTTTGAGTATAGTTTCAAATCAGTATTGAGTAGACTAATAGGCCTGAAATTTTGCGGTCTATCCGCAGGCTTGCCCGGTTTGGGCAAAGTTATGATGGTCGCTTGAAGCATTTCTGGAGGTATTTGACCGGTGGAATGTATATGCGTAAACAATTGGAGGCGTTGGGGGGCTAAAATGGTCTTAAATTTTTTTAAATAATAGTTTGTAAGGCCATCAGGACCGGGGGATTTCTGTGGTTTTAAAGTGGCTATGGCATCCAGGATTTCTAACAACTGAAAGGGCTGGGACAACACATTTAGCTTGGAGGGCCCAATTTTCGGGAGTGAAATGGAAGCCAAAAAGTCCCTAATGGCCGTGGGAGTAGGTTGCGGAACCGCTGGATCTTGATTTAAATTGTACAAAGAGGAGTAGTATTGTGCAATGGAGTTAGCAATTTCTTGAGGATTAAATATAACCTCGTTTTGCCGATTGTGAAGAAAGGGTATTCTGGCCTTAAAGGCCTTGGCTTTCATTTGTTGTCCTAGTAAAGCCCCGGCCCGGTTGCTATGTCTGTAATATTTTACTTTTAATCTTCGTAGAGCCTTGTCGTACTTATATAAGTCAAGCTGGTGTAGTTGTGCATGGAGATGACTGATCAACCTAGACCGATTTGTGCCTGGCATGTCTTTGTTTAATTGTGTAAGGCGGGTAAGTTCTTCTAGTATGCGAAGACGCATTGCTTCTCTATTTTTCTTTTCCCTAGCTGCTAAGCTAAGAAAATGACCCCTCATGAAAGCCTTATGAGCACACCATACCATTGTAGGAGCCACATCAGGAGTAGTATTAAAATTTAAAGAACTCTTCCATAGTGGAACTATGTGAGTCTTGGTAGTTAGGGGAGTTCAATATAAAATGATTAATTCTCCAAGGGAAGGAAGGAGGCTTATTAAAGTTCTCAGATATCAACATTGAAATGGGCGCATGATCCGTCCAGGTAATCAGACCTATGTGGGACGAGGAAATCTTTTCAAACAACAACTTATCCACAAAAAACATGTCAATTCGTGAATATGTCCCATGTGGATGTGAGAAGAACGTGAAGTCCTTTTCGTTCAGATGTTGCATACGCCAGACATCTAGCAACCCCTCTTTAGCCATGACCTGAAACAAATCCGAAGAAGAATGCATAGCTCCTGGTGCTGAAGAGTCTAAAGACGGCCACATAATCTTGTTGTAATCTCCTACTAGTATAAGACGTCCTTTTTGACACTTATGGATCTGTTTAAGTAATTTGTTAAGAAAACGGATCTGGTGTGTATTTGGCCCATACATATTAACAATAGTGTATTGTACATTGTTCAAATGACAGACAAGGATAATGTATCGGCCTTCTTTATCAACCTGAATGAAATCTTGTACAAATGCGACTGACTGATGAATTGCTATAGAAACGCCCCTTTTTTTTGAGACAGCCGGAGCAGAGTATACATGCAGGTAATGTTTATGCTTAAGCCTACCAATATCTGTCAGGTTTAAGTGTGTCTCTTGCAGGCAAAACACAGAGGCCTTCAACCTTTTGGCCTCGGCCCATAGCATCGACCTCTTATATGGACTATTTAACCCTTTAGTGTTTAATGAGGAGAATCTAAGTACCATTGTAAGTTATAAAAGAACATTTGTCGTATGAAACTTTCCACGTCCTTTTCAAGGCATCATAGATTCATAACATTATATGTAGATTACATATGTCCTGTCTTGTGAGCTGAGCAAATAAAACAACCCGAACAAAATAGGCAAACAAAAAATACAAACCAAACCAAGTATTGCAATCTAGTGCGCACTTGTCGGTCCGACAGTGCAATCCTAGACGGGAGGGAAATCTGTAGTACCATGGTACAGACATGAAACCACCCTAGGCTATACAAATGAAAGAACCTAAAAGACCTAACTAGGAGAAAAGCATAAGACATGTACACCAGAGTGTTACCATCAGGAAATATAACAGAATACTACATTTATACTCCATTGTTTGAAGTGAAAATTGCAATGCATAATTAAGACACAGAAGAGCGACGGTGATTATGTACCTCCCGCCATTCTGCATCCAGGCGAAGGGAGCTCTTAGGTGACGATCCAGCACGAACTTGTGAGAAAGTACCGAGATTACTACTTCTCACAGCGTTCAAGTTCCAACTTTCAACCAAAGCTGCAGCCTTGGTCGGAGACTCCACTACATTCTTCGAATCTATGAATGAAATAATGAGCTTAACAGGGAATCCCCATTTATACTGAATCTGGCAATCCCGAAGAACCTTTGTGGTAGACACAAATTCTCTCCTGCGTAATAAGGTAGCTGCAGATAAATCCGCAAATAGCTGAACGTCCCGGAACCGGTCAGGAAGGGAGTTCGCAGACCGTGCTGCAAGGAGAAGTTTATCATTGAAGTGATAATAATGGATCCGGGCAATGACGTCTCTCGGCGTTGAAGTAGGCAGGGAACGTGGTTTAGGGATACGATGTGCCCTATCAATCAGCAGGTCTAATTGAGGCGTATCAGGCAGGAGAGCCACAAAAAGATCCGTCAAGTATTCCACCAATCGAGTATTTGTGATATCTTCAGGGATGCCTCTAAAACGAACATTATTGCGGCGTGACCTGTCTTCCATATCTGCCACTTTGTGCGTCAGCGCCTCCACTTGTTCTTCTAACCCCGTAGTAGTATCCACCAGAGCATTATGAGAAGTTGAGAATTCAGCCATCTTTGTTTCAATATGGGACGTCCTGTCTCCTAAAGCTATAAAATCTCTCTGCAGGTCATGGAATGCATTCTGAATTGATATTTGTATAGAAGCATTAAGATCATGCAATAAAGCTTCAGTGACTTGTTTGTCAGGTCCCTCAGTTTGCATTAACATAGGCGCTGTATTCAACACGTGCTCTGCAGGAGAGCAAATGCTACTCACAGATGAAGATGGAGGCCTGGAGGAGAACAGTCCAGCTGGGGAGGAAGCAGAGTGCCGCAGTGAAGCATCGGTGGACCGAGGTAGACCCGGTGACGAGACTGCGAGGACCGCACCTCTAGTAGCCCCTGACAACCTCCTGTTTGCAGCCAAGTCTCCCTGAAGTTCCACTGCAGGCACGTCGGCGCCATCTTGGATCCTTGCCGCCGGGAAGAACGCCGTGTGTTTTGCCGCCACCGTCTTTTTCTTTATTCTGCCCATGACAAATAAGTGCAGGCATCGTTCCGGTGTCCTTATGTGACACTGTAGGTCTAGTTTAGATTTTTGTAAGAGCCGTTTTGAGCCGATAATAGCCTAGGAGCAGCGGAGCTAAGGCAAAACGCGTCCTACTCCATGCGCTCACGGCCACGCCCCCCTGGATCACTTATTTATATAGCACAAACATATTCTGCACTTATGAACACAGAAAGCAGTGAAGTTTAACATGGGCACAGACATCAGATATAAATCTGCTGTCATACGAACCACTGTTCAACGTTCGAATGACTACAGCTTTGATGAAAATCCCTACAGTCTTTCTCCGCCTGCATTATAACATGAATGTACCCTTATACATCCACCCTTATAGGTCTACCCTTATATGTCTTTGCAACCAATCTGACAAACCAACATTCAGTAGGGTAGCAATAAAATAGGGAATATGATACTACACAGGATTTGTTTGTAGTCTGTTGGCAACCATGGAAACAAATAGGTCAGCATCGGAGCTGTAGACACAAAACGGTAGGATATTATTAATCAAGAATAATTGTAAAGCGTTTTTTTTTTTTAGGCTGGATGCATTGGATCAATAAAAAAAAAAGTTAGTAAAGATTGCAAAGAAATACCTTGTAAAAGGGGCTATATGCCATAGTTTACTGACCGTGGGGGGGGGGGGGGGGTGGGTTCGATCGCTGGGACCTTTGCAATCCTTAAAATTAAGAGGCAACAGGGATAGTTAAGCACCGTGGCTCCTTCACTTAAATGGAGCGTTGTTGCAGTTCTCTAGACAGCGATTGGCTGGGAGCACCACTCTGCAGGAGAAATGCCTACGAGACCAATGTCCCTTCATTCTCTAAATCAGCAGGGGTTCCAGAGGTTGGACCCACACCGATCATAATGTTATATCCTAGAAATATGCCATTAAATTAAATGATGGGAAATCCCTTGAAGTGAATCAGAGTCTTCTATTGTATCAAGCTGTGCATGTGTTTGAACTGGACTGCAAGTAAACAGGAAGGTTTCCATTCGCTGAATGCAATCAGTTTAGGAAACTGAGTAATTGATCTTTTCATTACGGGGCATCAAAAATTATTTTGGGCTGCAATTGGTGTGGGGAGCACCCCTTACGGTTTTTACAGAGCCTGGTTACAATGGCAGTGTACTTTCACATGCTGGATGGCCAACACATACGCAGGACCTTTATCTACGTTGTATCAGGTGAACACGCTGTGCGTCAGGATGTAGATAGTCATTTAGATAATGGCTAGTGGTTAAACAGGCTCCGAATTCTATTCTGTTACATTTAGTTGGGAACCGGAAATTCAAGTTGAAACAAGTGTCCACAGGTTTTGGTAATGGATATAAGTATATGACCTGTTATTTCTAATGTATCAATGTCCTTGGCGCTTGAATGATTTTATACATAAATTGTGCTGCATAAAGCACAGTCAGTCTATATACGTGGCTGTGGAAAAGCGTTTTCAGAGTTCCATTATTACGGAACGTCACACCAGATGATTTATGGTCACTCAAAATATATATATTTTTTATGAATTCATGATCTGTAAATATTTAAATGTAATTTAAGGATCTGAAACGGTGTTCCTTAGGCTAAAGTCACACATCACGTATTGGTTACAGATATTGGTACGGATTTTTGGGCCAAAGCCAGAAGTGGATCCAGGAGGAAGAAGAAGTATAAGTTCTTCCCTTATATTTCCCATCCTTTTTTAAACCACTTCTGGCATTGGCGCAATAGAAATTTGCAACAAATATGCGATGTTTGAATACAGCCTTAGGGTCAGTTCACACAGTTTTTTGGCGCCGATTTTGATGCAGAAACTGCCTCAGAATCAGCACCAAAAAAATCTGTCCCCCTTTGATTTTTCCAGACGAACGGGGGGGAAAAAAAAAAAAAAAAAAAAAGGAAGAAGTGGTATGTTCTTTCATGCTGCGGTTTCCGCCTCTGACCTCCCATTGAAGTCAATGGGAGGCAGAAAACCTGGTCGATAATTTCAGCGTTTTTCGCCCGCGGTCCTTGCATTAGATTCAATAGCCGCTGGCAAAAAAACAAAACAAAACCGTAGGCAGTTGAAAATCTGCCTCAGCATTCCTAAGGGTATGTTCACACGCTGAGCCAAAAACTTCTGAAAATACGGAGCTGTTTCCAAGGAAAAACCGCACCTGATTTTCAGAAGTTTTTTGAGCAACTCACGTTTTTTGCGGCGTTTTTCCGGCCGTTTTTGGAGCTGTTTTCAATATAGAGTCTGAGAAAACGGCTCCAAAAATGTCCCAAGAAGTGTCCTGCAGTTCTTTTGACGAGGCTGTAATTTTACGCGTCGTCTTTTGACAGCTGTCAAAACGACAACGCGTAAATTACAGGTCGTCGGCACAGTACGTCGGCAAACCCATTCAAATGAATGGGCAGATGTTTGCCGACGTATTGTAGCCCTATTTTCAGATGTAAAACGAGGCATAATACGCCTCGTTTACGTCTGAAAATAGGTTGTGTGAACCCAGCCTGAAGGAATTCTAAAGGCAGTTTTTTTTCTGTCTGCAAAAAAAAAAAAAAACGCAGTGTGAACAGGGCCTTAATCTCCTGAACTGTAGTGGAAGTACAAAGGTTGAAACAAGTCATTCACATATAATAAATATTCTCGGTAGACATCAGCACACGTGTATTACAGCTGATCCATACAGCCTTCATGCATGTGTCAAGGTTTCCGTATTTTTAATGTCCTGAAGCGGAAGCCATTGACATGGATTAAATCTTTAGAATAACATAGCAAATCCTACAAATCTTTCAGCAGACTACAGGCTACTGTCTATCCATCCTGTAGTCTGTAAATAATCCCAAAACTGCTGACGGATTTAAAGGGCCATGGTGGGAAATTTGAAAATGTCCTGAATCCTGCATGTAAAATTACCAATAAAAAAAGAAGCGTACCATAAATATATGTAGTTTATCCACCTGCTAAGTTGATGAGTATGCATTCAGAAAAACTAAGAGCTCACTTTGTCTATAGTCAATACAACAGACAAGAGCCAAATAAAATAAATTCCTATGAACATGCGAAATGTTACGATGTGCAACGTGCTGTTATTTTCCATTCTGCTTTACTAACACCACTGAACCGGTGGGGCTGCTCCTGCATGATTCAATGATCCAGGATGTCAGCAAATCACAGTGAACAGGCTGTAATTCTGGCTCAGTCAAGGCAGAACGGTGCGTAAAAATAGCATGCCACCCTGACAAGTCCATACACAGACTCCAACTGTACCGTGCAAGTAGACTCAAGAATACATAGACAGTAGAATTCCTTTTATTCGGCATGAAAGGGACCCGATAGGTATAGAATATTCAGAATTATCAGTCATAGAAAAATATGTAAAAACACACTAGTAAAGATAGAGAAACTTTAAGGTAAGTTCACACGTCACATGAATACTGTGGATTTCGTATTGGAAAATCCACAGCATAATACAGTAGCAGCAGTGTGCGGTGCGGTTTTTTAATCCACATGTCAATTGTATTTGCGTAATCGCTGCTTTCTTGTTGCAGGTTTTCCCCATTGAATTCAATAGGGAGATAAATCCCACAACAAAAAGCAGATGCAATTTTTGCGGCTGAAAAGCTGCGATTAATACCGCAAAAAAAAAAAAAACGCAACTCAGAAAAAATATAAAATTCCTATACTTACCCAGAATTCTGTGCATCTTCATCCAGGCCGGCCTCCTGGGATAACATTTCATACCATGTGACCAGGGGTGGGATCCGGCCAGTTCACCCTGGTTCTCCCAAACTGGTTGTTAAAATTACCGCCGGTTCGCAGAACCAGGGTGAAGCGGGAAATCGGAACCGGTCCCCTGCACTCAATTGTATCCGTGTCCTTCAGATGTCGATACAATGGAGGAGTTGCCAGGCGCTGCCCTGGCGAGGCACAGGATGCTTTGCCATTCAGTGCTTTAGTGATGATGCAGTGGCGCGATGAAGTCATCGTGCCGCTGCGTCGTTCTGCTGGAGGAAGGAGCGGTGACAAGACAGGCAAGCATATAATGTTTTTTTCCCCCTTGTCTATAGGGGACTATATAGGGGGCCCTATCTACAGGGGGCTATATAGGGAGCACTAACTACAGGGAACGAATATATATATATATATATATATATATATATATATATATATATATATATATATATATATATAAAGCCACAGGGGGCCCGATCTACAGGGGGCACTGTGTGTGTGTGGTGCATTACTTTAGTGTTTGACACAATTTTATTCATGGGCACAGTGTATGGTATGATTATATTCAGGAGCACGGTGTATGGTACTATTATATTTAGGAGCATTGGGTGTGGCACCATGAGAATTTTCTCTTCGTTTATAGCTGCGGAAATGTTGGAAAAGCGAGAAGCTGAAGAGATCTGAGCGGCAAACTGCAGAAATGGATCGTGGCCAGGAGGCGTTATCATAGAGGTCTGGACCAGATGGAAAAGAAAAACTAACAACTCCAATCTGAGAAGTCACCACCGGTGAGTCACTAAATATAAATGTTTAGAGTGATAATAGCAGGGAAAAAGGGAATGGGAGGAAACCTCCAGCTCACCAGCTTCACACTCCTGTGTTCAATATCGCCCGGATCAGCCGCGACGGCTCACGGCAGGTAACAGTAGCAAAAAAGAGGAATGATCCAGCGATGTGTAGTATAGGTGGGGGAAACTCCGTTCCCACTTTATTGGAAAAATAATCACACGGATAATACAACAAAGTGACAGAAAACACCAGGAGGGTAACAAGGTGGTTGAAATGGCACGAAATGAAGCCTACGCGTTTCAAGCACTGGCTGTGCTCTTAATCATGGCTCAGACCTTCTTCTTCTAGCCTTTCACATCATACGGCATAAGCCATATATGAAATTCTCTTAAAAGCTCAAAAAGGAATACTACATGCATGCGTCTCCTATTATTTGGTGTAATCATATCTGGAAGCAGACCTTATGTTCTTATCTCATAACCCCTTAAGGCTGGATTCACACAGTTTTTACTGTATTGGATAGGCCATTATTAGATCGGTAGGGGTCCGACTTTCGACACCCCCTCCCATCAGCTGTTTGAAGGGGCTGCGGCGCTCGTGCGACGACTGTAGTCTCTTCAATGTTTACAACAGGTTTCAGTCTAATTCCGTGACTAAAATAGCATGGTATTGCAGCGTCGTCCCATTTACTTTAAATATAATTTTTGCCAGAATCTGTCAAATTATAGTCGAAATTGACACCAGCTATGAGCCATTTCCCTTTCTGGCACACCAACGCCATGTCCCCTTTATTGTGTACATAGGTACAGAGGACCTCTACTGATCAAACATTAATTGTATATCCTCAGTATGTGCCATCAATGATATGGTCCCGGACAACTCAATTTTCTAATTCACATGGAGCCACATTATAAGAGGTGTCTTTTTCCCCCATAATATTAAAGTATATTTATGCCGCTCATCGAATGATACAATTTCAGCCAAGTAAACAGCTGTTTTGCTTAACATTGACAAATGACGAACACTTGTGGCTATCAATCAATCATGGTCTGTAGTACAACATCAGATCAAACCAAGCAGAACATTGTATTCTGAGAAGTACGGTAGGTTTTATGTATCCAGGGCAAAGGCCGTGTTGCATTCGTGAGCAATAAAATGGTCTTGTTGGTTTTGATAATCCCTTAGACTCCCATGAAATGTAAAGATTGATCATATCCCTTGTTGTATGGGAATAAAGAGTAGATTATGTAACCTGGTAAAACAGTTCAGGGCATCGATATACAGGGTGGGCCATTTATATGGCTACACCTAAATAAAATGGGAATGGTTGGTGATATTAACTTCCTGTTTGTGGCACATTAGTATACGGGAGGGGGGAAACTTTTCAAGCTGGGTGTTGACCATGGCGGCAATTTTGAAGTCGGCCATTTTGTATCCAACTTTAGTTTTTTCAATGGGAAGAGGGTCATGTGACACATCAAACTTATCGAGAATTCCACAAGAAAAACAATGGTGTGCTTGGTTTTAACGTTACTTTATTCTTTCATGAGTTATTTACAAGCTTCTCTTTGTTTACAGCCATTGATATGTCGCAGAGGTTAACACGTGAGGAGCGGGATAGAAATTGTGTTGATGTCTGGTGAACGCAGTATCCGGGTCATTGCAGCAGATTTCAATGCAAGACACCCTACGAGACCACACATCTCCCATGCTAGAGTTTGCAAACTGCTTGCCAAGTTTCGTGAAACTGGTTCAGTGTTGGATTTGCCCAAATGTGGACGCATGAAAACGGTCACTAATGAAGAAACATCAGTGGCTGTCCTAGCTTCATTCAGCAAGAGCCCACAGCATAGCACTCGCCGCATGTCACTGGAGAGTGGCATCAGTCGAACATCCCTTCGGCGGATATTAGCTACTCACAAATGGCACCCTTACAAACTCCATTATCTCAACGAGGATGACCCAGATCGGCGCACTGAATTTGCAGAATGGGCAAAACAAAAAATTGGAACAGGAACCTCAGTTTACACAGAACATTTTATTCAGTGATGAGGCAAACTTTTATGTGAATGGTGAAGTTAACAAACAAAACCACCGCTATTGGTCTGACACTAACCCACATTGGATAGATCCCTCCAAGACTGTTGGAACACAAAAATTGATGGTATGGTGTGGTATATGGGGTACAAAGATAGTGGGGCCATTCCTCATCAATGGAAACCTCAAGGCCACGGGATCTCTGAAATTGCTACATGATGAGGTGTTTCCCTCTTTATGCACTGAAGCTGGCACGTTCCCTGAGTTTTTCCAGCAAGATGGTGCACCACCACATTATGGGTGTCAGGTCCGAGCATTCCTAGATTAACAGTTTCCTGGAAAGTGGATTGGTCGTCCTGGGCCAGTTGAATGGCCACCTAGGTCTCCCGATCTGACCCCCTTAGACTTTTATCTTTTGGGTCATCTGAAGGCAATTGTCTATGCTGTGAAGATACGAGATGTGCAGCAACTGAAACTACTGATACTGGAAGCCTGTGCTAGCGTTTCTTCTGCGGTGTTGCTATCAGTATGTGAAGAGTGAGAGAAGAGGGTTGCATTGACAATCCAACACAATGGGCAGCACTTTGAACACATTTTATAAGTGGTCAGAAACTTGTAAATAACTCATGAAAGAATAAAGTAATGTTAAAACCAAGCACACCATTGTTTTTCTTGTGAAATTCTCGATAAGTTTGATGTGTCACATGATCCTCTTCCCATTGAAAAAACTAAAGTTGGATACAAAATGGCCGACCATTCCCATTTTATTTTGGTGTATCCATATAAATGGCCCACCCTGTACATTAATCTACTCCACATGTTCAGAAACTGAAAAGGTACGATATTCTTAACTTCAGTATAATATTATATGCCCACAATATTAGTGCAGCACTTTCTATATAATAATGGTACAAATGATAAATGGGAGATTTTAAAATCTGCTTTGGGTAATTATAGTGCAAAATGTATTCCTATAGGTAACCAGCATAAACGACTAAAATTAAACCCCATATGGCTTACACCTTCTGTAAAAAGGGCAATACATGACAAAAAAAAAAAGGGCTTTTGAAAAATACAAATCTGAGGTTACAGCTGTAGCCTTTGTAAATCATAAAGAGCTTAATAAAATCTCTAAAAAAGGTAATAAAAATCAGCAAAAATACAAAATGAAAGGCAGGTGGCCAAGGATAGTAAAACAAATCCCAAAAAATTCATCAGGTATGTAAATGCGAAGAAACCAAGGTCTGAACATGTGGGACCCCTAAATAGTGGTAATGGGGAGTTGGTCACAGGGGATCAAGAGAAGGCAAAGTTACCAAATGGGTTCTTTAGCTCAGTATATACAACAGAAGAAAGAGCAGCTGATGTAGCCGATGCCAGTGCTGTTCATATATCAGTTGATATACTAAACTGGCTGAAAGTAGATATGGTCCAAGCGAAGTTAAATAAAATAAATGTACACAAGGCCCCGGGACCAGAAGGGTTACACCCTAGAGTTCTTAAGGAGCTGAGTTCAGTTATTTCTGTCCCCCTCTTTATAATATTTAGAGATTCTCTAGTGACTGGTATAGTGCCAAGGGATGGGAGCAGGGCAAATGTGGTGCCAATTTTCAAAAAGGGCTCTAGGTCTTCCCCGGGTAATTATAGACCAGTAAGCTTAACATCCATTGTGGGTAAAATGTTTGAGGGGGCTATGTATAGGATTATCCTATTTCCCAGCCACCACTAATAAATGAATGAAAAGAAGTTACAATTTTATTAGCTACTTATAGCTGGACAAACCACAATTAGGATTTAAAATTATCACCAGCCGAGATCGGACAAACACATGTATGACCTGATTGACCAGGCATATCTGCATGTAACATAGGATAATGTCTTCCCTATTCAGTTAAATTGTTAGTAACTAGTAGCAGCAATAGGTCCGATCAGCAGCAGTGTCTAAAATTTGAACAGCCCCCCCGACATGTTTCGCCACTAGGTAGCGTCCTCAGGGGTACACGGGGCTAATGGCGGCGCGGAATAAAGGAGATCCTGATATAGACACGTAAGATGACGTGTCAGAAGGTGTGTCGGGCCATTTGGCCAATAACAATGAGGGAGACATAGAGGCCTCTCAGCTGTGTTCAGCCAGCGAATGAATGACATGATAAGGTGCCTCAATCAGAAAGGGGAGGCGACGCATGCGCATAAAGATGAAAGAACGACTTAGTGCACTTGTCCAAATTAAAGCTGCGAATCGACTCGCGCCTGCGCAGATGCACAGAGCCGCAACTTAGTACCGAAACGGCTCGCTCTGGTCAGTGATGCGTTAGCATCATATATAAAGACTCAGTTCACCCATCCAGATTCAAGCCGCAAGTCGAATCGCGCCTGCGCACCTGCACAGAACAGCAACCTGGTACCAGAACGGGTCGCTCCAGCCAACGATGCATCAGCATCACATACACACTGAAACCCCTTGCCGTCTCCATAGAGAAGTGACATCCCAGCAAACATTCAAACACCTACAGTGCCGGCATACAGCGGGACAGGATTGGAATGCATGTCCCCGACAGTCGGTCGCCACATTGCAATCCACATAGCGGACCAGGTTAGTCAGCTGAAGGCCAACAAGTCCAGTCAGGTCAGTTCACAGCTAGAAGGTATCTCCAAACGCCCCTCTCAGGGATATGCGACATTTCTGAAAATCAATCCAGGATCAATAAGTACACATAAGTAATACATCAGTGACAATAAAGCCGCCTCCTCCATGTGGTCAAAGCTATAATCAATGTAGATAGGTGGATCAGTCTAACCTTTGATTAGAATTGATCATATTATTACATTATTTTGTTATTAGTATAAGTTCTCCACAAAACTGTAAAGAACGCCATGGCAGGTAAGTATTGTTCACATTCTAAGTAGTTTCTATATGTATATACATAATTCCCAGGGGTCCAAAAGTATGGACAGAAACATCAACGAGAAAGATTCTCGATGTCCAACTGTGGAATTAAAGGAAAGCACTGAAGGTAAAACCCTCATTCAGACCTAATGGAGACATGGTATTAAGTTGGTGAATCCACCTTGCCTCCTCCTGCAGAAGTTTACGGTCCAAATTGCCCGCTCTAGGTCCCATTTTGACCTGGGCGATACCCCAAAATTTAAGCAACTTGGGATTACCTCCATGAAATTTGACAATGTGTCTAGAGAGGGCGGTATCCTCATTACAAGTCACCGCACTTATATGTCTAGACACACGTCTTCTCAGTTCCTGAATGGTCTTACCCACGTACAACTTGGGACAGGGACATTTAGCAACATAGACCACTCCACTGCTCTGACAGTTCAAAAATTGTTCGATTCGGTATATCCTACCGTCGACAGGATTGGAAAAGTTTTTAACAGTCGGCATTAAAGGGCAGAAGGAACATCTGCCACACGGATGGAAGCCCTTCAGAGGTGACTTGAGCCAAGTCGACGAGACATTAGATTGTTTAGAATAATGGCTGTGTACCAAGAATTCCCGCAGGTTCCTGCCCCTACGGTAAGTGACGCCTGGATTAGCCATAACTGCATCTCTGAGGTCAGGGTCAGCCGTAAGTATAGCCCAATGTCTTTTCAAAATTTGGACTACCTGGGGAGAGCAGGCGTCAAAGGTGCCAATGCACCGAATAATTCCAGATGACTTTTTAGTAATATCGCCTCTACTTGACAACAAATCCCTCCTCTCGGTGGCCCTTGCTCTAGCATATGCCCTATGTAGCCACTTTTTGGGGTAGCCGCGCGCTGTAAACTTGTTAAAAAGACCATCGCACTCAGTTTGGAAGGCTAATTCGCTCGAGCAATTGCGTCTAGCCCTCAGATATTGGCCAATTGGTATGCCCCTCTTGAGGGCAGCGGGATGGTAACTCTGCCAATGCAGCAGACTGTTGGTCGCGGTAGCCTTCCGGAAAACATCCGTTTGGACACCGCCACCAGGGTCCAACGATATCTTAAGATCAAGAAAGTTTATGGTATGATCATGAATTTCATATGTAAATTTCATGCCGATGTTATTGGTATTGAGCATAGACATGAAGTCACGGAAAGTGTTGACATCCCCATCCCAAAGGATGAGGATGTCATCAATATACCTCCCCCAGAATGAGATGTGTGAAGTAAAAGAAGAAAAATTATCAGAAAAAACTATAGTGTCTTCCCACCACCCTAAAAAGAGGTTGGCATAAGTGGGTGCACAGACCGTACCCATCGCCGTACCTTTTATTTGGTGATAATATTTATGATCAAAAATGAAATAATTGTGAGTGAGTAAGAAACGCAAAAGTGACAAAACGAAATCATTGTGACGTTGAAATTGAATGCCTTTAGTGTTCAGAAAATGTTTAACAGCAGTGAGTCCTAATTCGTGCTGAATATTGGTGTAAAGTGACTCCACGTCTATGCTCGCTATCATTGTAGTAGAAGTGACGTTGATCTCATGGATCCTGGTGACGGTGTCCCTAAGGTAAGAGGACAGAGAGGAGACAAACGGCATTAACATTTCGTTGACATAGAGGCTAATACCCTGTGTCAGACTGTCATTACCCGACACAATGGGTCTGCCAGGAAGAGGAGAGGTTGCCTTGTGCACCTTTGGCAGCGCATAAAAGGTCGCCAGAGTGGGGGTGGAATTGTAGAGGCACTTAAATTCATCAGTGGTGATGAACTTCTCATTCCTAGCACCATTGAGGAGGGAATATAATTCAGCAAGATATTTAACTGTAGGATTTACATCTAGAGTGACATAGGTGGTGTTATCATCAAGTAATCTATGAACCATGCGGACATAGTCAGCATGGCTCATAATTACAATGTTACCCCCCTTGTCAGAGGGTTTGAGGACCAAACTATCATCTCTGCACAAGGCATCCAATGCCTGCCTCTCATCATCATTAAGATTACTAAAACCATAGGATTTCTTGGTCTTAAGTTTTTTAAGGTCGTTACACACCATCCTGACAAAGGTGTCGATATGGCTATACTGTGAGAATGGAGGTGTGAGCTTAGACTTAGGGCGCAAAGTTGAAAGTGGTCCAACAGCATCCACAACACCAAATTCGCTCTCATGGAGCAAACTTTCTAGATCCCTCAAGGTGTTACATTCTGTACGATCCTGAGAGATTTTTTCAGATATATTACCCTTGAAGTACTTATGTAGTGCCAATTTTCGTGCAAAAAGGTTAATGTCCTTAACCCACATGAATTCATCGTAAGATGGAGTAGGAGTATATGACAAGCCCTTTTTAAGTAAAGTTAGTTGGTGGGAATTTAGTTGGCATGAAGACAAATTTATTATCTGCATCTCATCATCTCTTTCTGCCTGTATATTCGATTTTATGATTTTGTCCCCCAGTTCAGACTGGGTGGACCTAAAAAAGGAAAAGTAGTGGGGGGACCAATACTTTGTTTCACTACATTGTCCCCTCCATACAGGGTTGGATTGGTACGAGAAGAGTGAGGGGTAGACAATATATTCACAGGGTTTGTTATGGATGTAGGAACAGGCATAGACGAAGCAAAGGAGGAACTTAAGGTGTTGGAGGGACATGTTGTAGCACGGTTAGGAACGCTAGTATTAAATTGTCTGGGCACAGACGGGGTTCTCTTAGAGAAACTTGGTCTGTTATTTTTTATTTTCCGTTTGGTACCAAGTCTAAGACTATCGTCACTATTTCTAAGTTCCTCCGTGCCTGAGGTGTCCGACTCAGAAAAATCGGTAAACACCGCACTACGTTTAAATTTTGGGGTATCGCCCAGGTCAAAATGGGACCTAGAGCGGGCAATTTGGACCGTAAACTTCTGCAGGAGGAGGCAAGGTGGATTCACCAACTTAATACCATGTCTCCATTAGGTCTGAATGAGGGTTTTACCTTCAGTGCTTTCCTTTAATTCCACAGTTGGACATCGAGAATCTTTCTCGTTGATGTTTCTGTCCATACTTTTGGACCCCTGGGAATTATGTATATACATATAGAAACTACTTAGAATGTGAACAATACTTACCTGCCATGGCGTTCTTTACAGTTTTTTGGAGAACTTATACTAATAACAAAATAATGTAATAATATGATAATCAATTCTAATCAAAGGTTAGACTGATCCACCTATCTACATTGATTATAGCTTTGACCACATGGAGGAGGCGGCTTTATTGTCACTGATGTATTACTTATGTGTACTTATTGATCCTGGATTGATTTTCAGAAATGTCGCATATCCCTGAGAGGGGCGTTTGGAGATACCTTCTAGCTGTGAACTGACCTGACTGGACTTGTTGACCTTCAGCTGACTAACCTGGTCCGCTATGTGGATTGCAATGTGGCGACCGACTGTCGGGGACATGCATTCCAATCCTGTCCCGCTGTATGCCGGCACTGTAGGTGTTTGAATGTTTGCTGGGATGTCACTTCTCTATGGAGACGGCAAGGGGTTTCAGTGTGTATGTGATGCTGATGCATCGTTGGCTGGAGCGACCCGTTCTGGTACCAGGTTGCTGTTCTGTGCAGGTGCGCAGGCGCGATTCGACTTGCGGCTTGAATCTGGATGGGTGAACTGAGTCTTTATATATGATGCTAACGCATCACTGACCAGAGCGAGCCGTTTCGGTACTAAGTTGCGGCTCTGTGCATCTGCGCAGGCGCGAGTCGATTCGCAGCTTTAATTTGGACAAGTGCACTAAGTCGTTCTTTCATCTTTATGCGCATGCGTCGCCTCCCCTTTCTGATTGAGGCACCTTATCATGTCATTCATTCGCTGGCTGAACACAGCTGAGAGGCCTCTATGTCTCCCTCATTGTTATTGGCCAAATGGCCCGACACACCTTCTGACACATCATCTTACGTGTCTATATCAGGATCTCCTTTATTCCGCGCCGCCATTAGCCCCGTGTACCCCTGAGGACGCTACCTAGTGGCGAAACATGTCGGGGGGGCTGTTCAAATTTTAGACACTGCTGCTGATCGGACCTATTGCTGCTACTAGTTACTAACAATTTAACTGAATAGGGAAGACATTATCCTATGTTACATGCAGATATGCCTGGTCAATCAGGTCATACATGTGTTTGTCCGATCTCGGCTGGTGATAATTTTAAATCCTAATTGTGGTTTGTCCAGCTATAAGTAGCTAATAAAATTGTAACTTCTTTTCATTCATTTATTAGTGGTGGCTGGGAAATAGGGTTGGCTGTTGCAGACAGCTTTTTCTATGTTTATGTATATTGTGCCCGCCAGCTACCAAGGGTCATATCCTCGTTCGTTATGTATAGGATTATGTTACAAAAAAAAAATAGTATTATAAGTGACAGCCAGCACGGTTTTACTAAGGTCAGAAGCTGTCAAACCAACCTCATTTGTTTTTATGAAGAGGTGAGCAGAAGCCTAGACAGAGGGGCCGCTGTGGATATAGTGTTTTTGAACTTTGCAAAGGCATTTGACACTGTCCCTCAGACACCTAATGGGTAAATTAAGGAATATAGGTTTAGAAAGTATAGTTTGTAATTGGATTGAGAATTAGCTCATGGACCGTATCCAGAGAGTTGTGGTCAATGATTCCTACTCTGAATGGTCCCCGGTTAGAAGTGGTGTACGCCAGGGTTCTGTGCTGGGACCACTATTATTCAACTTATTTATTAATAATAGAGGATGGGATTAATAGCTCTATTTCCATTTTTACAGAGGACACCAAGCTATGTAATATAGTTCAGTTTATGGAAGATGTTCATAAATTACAAGCGGATTTTGACACACTAAGTGTTTGGGCATCCAGTTGGCAAATGAAGATAAATGTAAAGTTATGCATCTGGGTACCAACAATCTGCATACATCATATGTCCTAGGGGGAGCTATACTGGGGGAGTCACTTGTTGAGAAGGATCTGGGTGTACTTGTAAATCATAAACTAAACAACAGCATGCAATGTCAATCAGCTGCTTCAAAGGCCAGCAAGATATTGTCGTGTATTAAAAGAGGCATGGACTCGCGGGACTAGGATGTAATTTTGCCACTTTACAAAGCATTAGTGAGGCCTCATCTAGAATATGCAGTTCAGTTCTGGGCTCCAGTTCATAGAAAGGATGCCCTGGAGTTGGAAAAAAATACAAAGAAGAGCAACGAAGCTAATAAGGGGCATGGAGAATCTTCGTTAGAAGGAAAGATTAAAAGAATTAAACCTATTTAGCCTTGAAAAAAAAGACTAAGGGGGGGGGGGGGGGGGACATGATTAACTTATATAAATATATGAATGGCACATCCTGTTCCATGTAAAACCCCCTCAAAAAAACAAGCGGGCACTCCCTCCGTCTGGAGGAATAAAGTTTCAACCTGCAGAGGCGACAAGCCTTCTTTAGGCTGGATTCACACGAGGTCACTACGTCCGTAATTGACGGACGTATTTCGGCCGCAAGTCCCGGACCGAACACGGTGCAGGGAGCCGGGCTCCTAGCATCATAGTTATGTACGACGCTAGGAGTCCCTGCCGGACAACTGTCCCGTACTGTAATCATGTTTTCAGTACGGGACAGTTGTCCGGCAGCGAGGCAGGGACTCCTATTGTCGTACATAACTATGATGCTAGGAGCCCGGCTCCCTGCACGGTGTTCGGTCTGGGACTTGCGGCCGAAATACGTCCGTCAATTACGGACGTAATGACCTTGTATGAATCCAGCCTGTGAGAACTGTGAATCTATGGAATAATCTACCACAGGAGCTTGTCACAGCAGGGACAGGAGATGGCTTTAAAAAAAAAAGGCTTAGATAATTTACTAGAACAAAAAAATATTAGCTCCTATGTGTAGAAATTTTTACCTTCCCTTGGTTGAACTTGACGGACATGTGTCTTTTTTCAACCGTATAACTATGTATATACCACCAGCTTGTTTTGTTAAAGGGTTCTCCAGCCACTAAAAATGTATGGCCTATCCTCAGGATAGCCCATCAGTAGCTGATGGGTCGGGGTCAGACTCTTGGGACCTCTGCCGATCAGCTGTTTTGAAGGGGCCGCAGTGCTTGTACGAGCACAGCTTCCTTGTCATTTCTCCTTGCTCACTTCACTGAGAGAAAAGGCTATATTACCTGTGAATCGCCGCTAAATGCATGTCAACGATTCACAGTAAGCAAGAAGAAATGAAGGGGAAGCAGTGCTCATATAGGCTGATTGCCAGGAGTCCCTAAAGTCGGACGGCGACCCATCAGCTATTGATGGCCTATTCTGAGGCTAGGAATTCACGGAACTCGACGGAACCCCTGCACAACCGAGACAAACAGAAACCATTGGTACCGGCACTGTCACCATTGAAATCAATGGTGATGGAAACCTCTGGTTTCTGTTTGTCAGTCAGGGCTCCGTTCCGACGGAAAGCTCAGACGGAATGGAGCCCTGACGCAGATGTGAATGTAGCCTGAGGCTGTGTTCACATCAGCGTTAGGTTCAGTCAGACCTTTGTCGGAGGAACCCATCAACAGAAAGGCAAACAGAAACCATAGAGCTTCCGTTTGCATTTCCATTGATTTCAATGGTAATGCTTCCGTTGCAAATGGCCGCAGTCAACTGCGCTATGGTTGCCATAACAAAAAAAAACAAAAAAGCAGAAACCTTATGGAGACAAACGTAAGCCATTTACAAACGGAAACATTACCATTGAAATCAATGGAAATGCAAACGGAAGCTATGGTTTGCCTTTCCGTTGATGTGAACAGGCCCTAAGACTGGCGCATGAAACGCCATAAATTCCCCCTTTGAGTTTAAATTCCTCATCATATTCAAGATCTTTGTTTGCGGTCAGTAAATAAACTTGTTTACATTCAGAAGGTGAACCAGTATATACAATCCTCTGTGAGCTAAACTGGTTGGACTGCAGACTCATACATTGTAGCAAACTATCAGATTTTTTTTTTTTCCTGATTTAGCTCAGAGGATTGCTTAAACTGAATACAATCATATTATCGTACAGTTTACATGCATTTAACTCCTATAAAAACTGAATAGTAAAAATGCTACAAGACAAGAAAAACCATTCAAAATAATTTAATGTGTCTCTGTCACCAGATTATAAGTGCCCGATCTCCTACAGTCTGATCGGCGCTGTAATGTAGATAACAATGGTTTTTATTTTGAAAAACGATCATTTTTGAGCAAGTTATGAACAATTTTAGATTTATGCTAATTAGTTTCTTAATAGACAACTGGGCGTGTTTTTACTTTTGACCAAGAGGGCGTTGTGGAGAGAAGTCTATGACGCTGACCAATCAGAATCATACACTTCTCATTGTTCCAGCCCAGCTTCTTTCACTGCACAATCACACTAACAATGAGAAGTGTATGACGCTGATTGGTCACTGATTGGTCAGCGTCATACACTCCTCTGTACAACGCCCAGTTGGTCAAAAGTAAAAACACGCCCAGTTGTCTATTAAGAAACTAATTAGCATAAATCTAAAATTGTTCATAACTTGCTCAAAAACAATCATTTTTCAAAACAAAAAACACTTATCTACATTACAGCGCCGATCACATTATGTAGGAGATAGGGCACTTATAATCTGGTGACAGAGTCTCTTTAATGTTTGGTGTTGAACTACAGTAGACCAAAGTGGAAGTCTGAAAAGTCCTAGGACAGTACACTGAAAAACGTTATTTTAGATTTATGCTCTGTTCTTAGTATTGCAGGTTTCTCCATCGCAAATAGTCAGATTTGACAAAAAACAAACAAAAAAAAAACGCTGGACTGTTCTTTCCATCAAAATTACGGACACCACGATGGAAACCAATAGACTCCATTATCACTCAAGGCTGTTTGTACGGAGAAGGATGCAAAGGATCCCTCGGACATAGGATGGGGCACTGCGTCGTGGTTGCCATTATAATTGGAAACCACCGCGCAGATGTGGACAGAGCCTAAAGTGGATCAATATGTATGGGAAATGTTAGCGTTGGTCCCATGTGGATTATCTGATCGCTGGGCGGTTGTCTTTTATTCTTTTTTGTTAATTATAAGACACACGCTTACATCAAGTATTAGTTCATTTTTATCTCCGACACAAAAGCGCTTCACATTTGGATTTGCACGATCACAAATGCCCGTCCTAACAAGAAGTGTTTTATATAAATGAGCCGAAAGATCAACTATATAAAAGGTAAAAACCTTATTCATCACTGACAGAGTAGACAGTTTATATATAAAAACGCGAACAACGTCCCATGAACATAGAGCAGTTTATCGTTCCGCTCATCAGTTACAAACAGAATAGTCTGAATGACAGGAACAATTTTGCTAATCCGCCATCGTATCGTGTAAACAGCCATCAGGTAAAGTCACGCTGAGCAAAATACTTAACTAAGTACAAAAGAACAAACATTATTACCAGCGTTGGGGGAAAATAAGTATTTTTGCAAAGAACACATTAAATTCAAAGGAATTAAAAACACAAAAGCTTCAGTCTACTTTCAGTTATTAAAAAGAAAATGCTCGAGTCAGAGGAGTAATTCTGGGATAAAGATAAAAAAACACAAAAAACAATGAAATGCGCACTTACCACGTTGGCTGGAAGTTTGTGCCCTGGGAGATATTTCACATTCTCATGTTCAGTGTTTATGATCTCAGTCAGCTTCTTCCCTGATATTAGTTCCTCAAATACCCACATGTTCACCACATTATCAAACTGAGGGAGGCTAGCCGCATTCTCCCCGACAATCTTCGCAATGGCAGATCCCCTGTGAAGACATGAATATGTTAACTCTAGGCAATAGACCATGAATGAACATAAAGATTGTTACTGCTCAGGGAACAATTTTTCTTCCAGGCTGACTGCAGGATGAAGAAAATCTGCTGAACGGATCCAAACCAGTTATTCTCATGGTGCCAAGTTTAAAGACAAACAAAAATTATTACGTACGATTTGTTCTTTTGCTAATTGTAAGTGACGGTTTTAAGAGGATGTTATAAGCAAGGTCCATCCTTACAAAAAAATAATTTGTTGCTTCAAAAGCATCTAAAAAGTAAAACGAAGCAAAGTTTTAATTGAAAATCTTCGATCATTTTGTGTCTACAGCGCCTTTGCAGACCGATGGTAATAGACTACAAAACCCTGTGTAGTCTGATCCCGCAGTTATACTCTCTTCCCTACTTTTTACTAAGGCACATTTGGGGGGGGGGGGGTGAGCAAGAAATAGGGGACAGAAGCATGGCAGACTTCACAGAGCAACGCTGACGGCTTCCCTTGGCGGCCGCCAACATCTAATACTTCTGTGCTGGTGTTCCCCCTCCTCCCCGGGAACGCCGGCATGTACTGCCCAGTCTGATGCTCACTCCAATAGGAAGCATAGTGTCGGAGTAGAGTTTGTTATCTGTGCCAAGTGTTTGCCACGCCAAATGTCTGCCCATCTTCTACCCAGGCACTCTTGTCCTAAAGACTTTCATTGACTGTTTGGCCAGCTGCTACTCCGCTACAGCGGAGAAGCCTGGTGGGTCCACATACCCATTATACAGAGTTTGTAACGAAGGCTTCATTCTAGACGCATTAGAACAAAAACGGTTGCGAAGCTGGACCTTCCCTTTAACCCCTTGGCGACATACGCCGCACTATTACTGAAATGTCGCCAAGGGGAAGCATGGAGCGCGATCACAGTCTGAGTGAGCTCCAAATTCAGCGAGTGACGGCTGTGTTACACAGCCGACACTTCACTGCAATGGGTGGAATCAAAAATCACTTTGATTCCGCCCGTTTAACAACTTACATGCCACGGTCAATCGTGACAGTGGCATTTAAAGTGTTTGAATCAGGGAGTCACCCCCTCAAGCACGCCATCGCGCCCCCGCCGCAGCACAACCGGCCGGTGACAATGGTTGCTATGGCAGCCTTTGAGAGCTGCAAAGGAGACGGTCAGTATCACGATATACTGCAATACATTAGTATTGCAGTATATTATTCAAGTGATCCAATGATAAACAAATCCTCACCCTGCAAAAATTAAGCCCCGAGATCGCTAAATTGACGGAATTAAAAATAAATAATTATGGCTCTTAGAACCCTTTTTTTTTTCAGCACATTTTTATTTTATTTTTTTAAAGTGGTAAAACATAAAACAAAATATATAAATTTGATATAACCTTAATCATATCAACCTGTAGAAAAAGGTGCACATAGTTTTTACCGCCTGATAGACGCCGTAAAAACAAACCCCCCCCCAAAAAAAATAGTGTGATCGTGGTTTTTTCGCATTTCACCCCACAAATAATTTTTTTTTCAGCTTCCCAGTACATTATCATGGCACCATTTATTGTACCGTATAAACTACAACTTGTTACGCAAAAAACAAGCCCTCATATGGCTATGTCGACGGAAAAACAAAGAGGTTATGGCTATTGGAAGGCGGGGAGGAAGACGCGAATAACTCATAATATCTAGATTATTTCCACATAATTCGCTTAGTCAGACAAAATCAGCATTAGGATTCGAGCACAAGACACAGATTCTGTACGCCAGCACATGGGGTTCCTACGGCTCCCCACTATGGAGCCATATGGGACTCTATGTGCTGCTATACCGTGATCTGTTGGGTGCCATATGTACGCAGAAATTCTCCCCTATCAACAATGCTTCTAGGGAAGAAACGCGTTGTACATTTGGCATCCAATGGAGCATGCCAGGATTTGAAATCTGAGGCATACGGAGGTACAGAGAAGAGAAGGGTACCATTTTATGGCTCCATACAAATGTGCATGAGGCCTTATAGCCAAGAGCCATACATTGCTGGATTCTGGACATGAAAAACTCCACACTCCCATCCTCCAAACTAATGAGTGGATAACTCTTGACACATAGCGGTCCACTTCAGGATGACACACAGGTATAGACAAGAGCAGTGGTAGTCGACCAACCACATCACAGCAGCCTCATATGCAGTCCTCGATTCCAGCAAATGGCCGCATATTGCATTTAATGTCCAATATCCTCTGTTTGCAATGGAATATGCACAGACGCACATCAGAGATCACTCTTCATTATAGTTTATAGGAGATGTTAAAAGCCAAGTGAGCGCGTCATTGCAACCATCATGAAAACATAATTTTACATTACGGACTGCATTCAGAAAACTGGAAGAAGTTGTTGTATCACCACAAAGAATATAATCAATATTACGGATTCTGCAGTATCTAATGCATAGAATGGTGCCCATTAAATGACCCCACAATCAGGGACCAATAAAATAAGATGCCACATGTGCTAACGGACACATACTGTAACTACGCAAAGAGAATTCACATGTCAAATTTACGGTCCGTGGGGAGGAGTGCATCACAAGGAATTTCCTGTCCCCTTTAGAGACGGTTGGTCATCTAAGATAGGATACCCTCATCTAAAGGGAGCCTATACTGGGGATAGATTTTTTGTATGCGTGTATTCTCTTGTCAAGGTAAATAATTTACAGAAAGATAATATTCCATGTGCTGCGTTTGATATAAATAAGTGCACTCAATCAATGTATCTAAAATCACAGCCGAGGTGACGGAATATAAAAGGTGGCGATTAGTCCGAGTTACTATTATTCCCACTCAATTAAGCTCAGGCTGCAATGATATTGTGACATCAGATGAGATAGGCAGCAGGTACTTTCATCGGTCCGATCAAGAAGACTGAACATACAACGTGTAAAATAATACCTGCCCTCGCCACGTCCTGGATTCTGTAATGGCTCAAAAAAAAACAAACACTGGACCACATTCACTATGCAATTTATGCCGTATACTGCACCCAAAAACTCAGAATTAAAAATGGACGATAAGAGTTGGCGTGGTTTCCAAGGAGACGTATTTTTTTATAGACAAACTAAGTATAAAACGGTGCAAATTGTGGCGCAAATCTATACCTGCACATAACAGTATAGATTTGATGTTCTGACTTCGAGCGTTCAACTTCACTCCAACTCACTCCTTTACTTAGTCTGGTGTAACATACGTAAATGCGGGCCATGAAGTCCAAGGATATTGTGAAGATTAATTGCTTTGCGTGGAGATGGTGTGACCACAGTAGCGTAATAACATGGGGGATTTTAGGTATTACATGACTGCCATTGTAATGAATGACCAACCATGTACATTACTGGGTTGGGTCCACCAGAGACATTCTGTTAGTGATCTCCGATCTGGCAAACAAAGGGGACCCCGAGCAGTAGCATATGTAAAGTGGTCTTGTTGAGACGCCCTTTTAAAAGATACATTGATAACTCTGTCCCACAGTAGTTAAAGTTTAACTCCAACTTTGAACATTGTTTTGGTTTTTTGGTCCCATATGATATTCTGATTAATGTCATAAAATATCTTTATAGGGGTGGGAGCTTCTGTTATTTTGCTTCAAATTATTAAATTCTGGAAACCACCTCTGTCAGGACAGACAATTATGGCTTATCCATAAAGGTCTGTTAGATGTGGCTTCCAGGTTTAGGACCCGCACATCTCTCCCGAACAGGGTTCTCCCGATCCAATCTAGTGAGGCGGCCGCTGGCAGCTCGCTAAGCTGTTGTTTCCGTAAATATTCACGTATGTTACTGGATGGACCTGTAAGTTATTTGCGGATGTCAAATTCTGTGTTTCTATGCCAGTATGACATGAAATAAATTATTCTGTTCCATAATAAATTGGGCACAAACATTGTGAATTGTGTGCCGTGTGCCTTTCATACATCGGTTTTCAAATCCTCTAGTACATGTTGCAGAATGGGAATTAAAGAAATAAATAAATGGCACGTTATGCCCCTTTTGTGGCGCATTCAGTTTGATAAATGTGCCCCATTGTTTTGTTGCTGGAGTTCCTCTTTAATGCTCCATCTTGAACATCTCGCCATTTTGTAAAACTATACTATCCATTGTATTCTCTGTACTAACAGTCCCCTTATGTAGAGCCGGTAATGTTCATTATATGATTATTGCGTTTATTGTAATGTGTGTTTGCTACAGAACAGATAACAAGTATATACCGTAAACAGGTTAAATTTTCTCAAACTTCTCAGAAGTATTTACCAGAAAACAGAACATATTTTCCATGACCTGCCTAGGTAGAGTCGTGTGTTAACCTTAAACCATACTATCCCCCACCCCCATTTAGTAACGACACATGACACCGAGGTTGGATGTGAAATGGCCACAGCAGCCGTTTATTAATTTCACAGTTTTATAAAAACAATTTAAATCCGAAACATTCGGATAACTAGTTAGGAATCCACCAGAGAATTCCTCCTAATAATTCACATGACCCAACATGGGTCAGAATCATAAATAACCATTAAACGTTAACATTAACCCGAGCAGAGGAAGTCCTTGAAGCCCCTTCAGATGTTCCTTTCAAGAACACACCGAATTAGCCATCTGCAAACCACTAATTACCTCCAGCCGTAAACCAGCTCGGAAGCACCGTTCACCTCTGCAGATGGCTCCACCCACTAGAAGTCCACTTCAAGGGGATAACACCCGTTGAAGCCCTCAAGTGATATACCGACCACTAGAAGTCCACTTCAAAGGGATAACACCCGATGAAGCCTTCAAGTGACATACCTTCTACCAGAAGACCACTTCAAAGGGATAACACCCGATGAAGTCTTCAACCATGTACCTTTTTTGGGGGACGCATACCCCCGATGCGACCCCCCCACCATTTTGTACTGACTGGCCTCAAGGACTCCCCCCGCCACCGCGAAACAGGCCTTGACCACCTTAAGCCTGTGAGTTCCTCCACACCACCACCGCCCTTTCTATGCCTTCTGCTATAGCCAAGCTCCAAATATCAATGCCAACCTCGGTCAGATGAACCCCGTCACTCCTCCAGAAATTTCCCAATCCTGACTCCAAATCCCTATGCCTCACGCAAATGCCCCCGTTCTTTGCCACAAAACGGGACACCGCCCGGTTAACTTTTATCCGAGCCTTATTGACTCTCTCCACCGATCTAGCTAACCGCCAATGCTTCCTTGGGACTATGTCCGACCACACTACCACCAACTTGGGATAAGATACCCACAAACACAACAAATCATGTTTGATATCCCGCACCAACTCACGAAAAGGGCGGACTCCTAAGTCATTCCCACCCACGTGCAACACTAAAACCTCCGGAACCCTATCAAGCCGCACATATGTCTGGAATTCCGCCAACACCCTGTTCCACGACATACCTCTAAACCCCAGCCAATGCACAACCGCATCCTGTCGCGGAATGCGCAACTGGCGACCATCCGGGCGGACGTCCGCCCTCAAAGCCCCCCAGTGCACGTACGAATGACCCATCAACCACACCAGACAAGGAGGCGAATCTGAAACGGAAAACACAGTTAGGCACCACCATATACATTTGCAAGCATAAATAACAAAATTACAACATATGGGGGCGGACATAGGACTTAAACCTTTTAGACTCCCAACGACCAATACGCCTCACCCCCTCATCATCCAACCCCCAGCGCCCTGCTTCCGTTGCTGCGCCAATCCGGAAGGAATGAGATGAATATGAGCCTGCCGCAACCCCAACCGCCGTCAAAAACATTTTTTAAAAACAGCTCCAAACTGAAATCTGGACAAGAACGACCCGTCCACATGACATAACAAAGGCAAATCTGGAGACCCCCTGTTTTTTGTAAAACCACGCATGCACTCTACTGGGCACATGACCGACCCCGGGAGAGCGACAAAACTATCAGTTTTCCCTTCCCTAATTGGTCAGTTTTTGATCTACGCAACCATACCTCCAACCGATCTGCAAAAAGGCTCACCTCCCCCGATCTCAGCCCCCCTGCCTGTTTAGTACTTGGCGACACCAACTCACCTATTCTAAATGCTCCGAAGAACGCCAACGAGAAAGCCAACCGAAACAAATCCATTTCATCTGAAGAACGACATACCGATGCCAATGAACCACCCAACAAGCCCAGCAAAGCAAACGACACCGGCCTTCTACTATCCGCCTCCACCCTACCTCTGCGCAACCCCTTCAAAGCCTGCGATACCAGAAATTCCTTCGATACATCCTGCAAGCCCCGCAACTTAAGCCCAAACGCCACCGCGGATATAAACCGGTTCACCTTCGCTACTGAAAACCCCGCCTCCCAGGCATCCCCTAACCAATACAAAAGTGCCACCAACCTGTCTCTATCCGTATTGACATCACCCAACTCTCTTACCCACTCCTCCCACTGCCTCCAACAAGCAGCATAAGCCCTCCACGTCGTGCCCGCCAAAGACCTTTGTAACAGCTGCTCTACGGGACCGATACCAGATCCCATAGATGATCCGGACACGCCAAACCAATACGTTCCGCTCCCGGAGCCAATTGCCGAAACCGGTCCCACTGCGAGCGAGAAAGAGCATCAGCAACACAATTCCGTACACCCGGGACATGCACCGCCACCACCCACGCGTTCAGCGACAAACACACCAACACTAAATGTCGCAACAATTGAACTACCGGAGGAGAGGACGCCGTGATGTTATTAATGGCAAGCACCACACCCATGTTGTCGCAGTAAAAACGGACCTTCTTATCCCTGAGCCTGTCCCCCCAAATGGTAGCCGCCACCACGATGGGAAACAGCTCGAGCAGGGCCAGATTCCGCGTCAATCCACTGGACACCCAGCTAGCCGGCCATTGACCTGCGCACCACGGACCTCCCCCGTAAGCTCCAAAGCCACCCGCCCCAGCCGCATCCGTGAAAATATTCAGATCACTCGTATCCTGCGCTGGGGCCATCCATAGCGAGCGACCATTGTACTGGCCCAAGAAGTCATCCCAAACCTGAAGATCAGCTCGGTGCTCCTCCTTGAGCCTCACAAAATGATGCGGCGCCCGCACTCCCGCCGTTGCCGCCGCCAACCTTCTACCAAACACCCTCCCCATCGGCATAATCCGGCAGGCGAAATTCAACTTCCCCAGCAGCGACTGAAGCTCCCTCAACGACATTTTCTTCCTTCTACAAGCCCGTCGCACCTCCAGCCTCAAAGCACCCAGCTTATCCGCCGGGAGCCGACACTCCATTGCCACCGAGTCAATTTCGATTCCCAAGAAACAAATCGTCGCTACCGGGCCCTCCGTTTTTTCCGGCGCCAAAGGGATCCCAAAATCCCTCGCCACCTTCTGCAGGGCATGAAGCAAGTTACCGCAAACCGGCGAACCCCCCGGGCCAACGCACAAAAAATCATCTAAGTAATGGATCAACGAATCGACCCCGGATACTCCCCTCGTTACCCACTCCACGAAGCTACTAAACGCCTCGAAGTATGCACAAGAAAGAGAACACCCCATCGGAAGGCACCGATCCACGTAAAAGGCCCCATTCCAAAAACAGCCCAACAGCCGTTGGCTTTCTGGATGCACCGGCAACAACCTGAACGCCGCCTCGATGTCGGTTTTTGCTAGCAGCGCCCCCGGACCCCCAGCCCGCACTAACCCCACCGCCTTATCGAATGAGGTATAAACTACGGAACACAACTCGTGATCAATCCCGTCGTTTACCGACGAACCTTTGGGATACGATAAATGTTGAATCAAACGAAACTTTCCGGGCTCGCGTTTAGGGACAATACCCAAAGGGGACACAACTAAATCTTTCACCGGCGACTCCACAAATGGCCCCGACATGCGCCCCAACGAAACTTCTTTTAACAACTTTTCCGACACGACTTCCGCATGCACGTAAGCCGATTTTAAATTTCTCCGCGTAACCGGAACCTCATAAGGAGGCGGAGGAATAACAAAACCAACACTAAACCCTTCATAGAGCAACTTAGCCGCCGCCCTATCCGGATACTCATTTAGATAAGGGGCCATCCTTTCCACCCTCACCGGCGACACCCCCTTGACCAGCCCCGTGCTGGTTCCCGGACCTCTTTTTACGCAGACATTTTGCCGCCCCGTGTGATGCACCATTACACTCGGAGCACACGTGCTTGAACTTGCACGTGGCCCCGAACTTACACTGGCCTTCATTGAATTGCCAACAAAACCCCGCCTTTCCCCCGCCGCTTGGTCCACTCTGACTAGTCTGGCCTCCCTGGCCACCGCTCCCGGGAAAGGGCTGCCTAACCGGAACCGTAACCCGTAACCAGAGAGCAATATCCTTCTGGTCCCACCGAATCGCCGGCCGAACCGCCTTCCGCTGACGGAATTGCTCATCATATCGCAGCCACGCCTGACCCCCATACGCCCTATGAGCCTCCCCAATAGCATCAAAATAACAAAATAACGCCGAACAATTTTCCGGCGCCTTTTCCCCTATCACACTAGCCAATATGGCGAACGCCTGCGACCAATTAACGAACGTCTGCGGGATAAGCCTATACCGCCGCCGTTCCTCCTCGTCCTTTTTACTCTCATCCCGCTTGCCCTTATCCAAATTGAATTTAGCCAGCGGCAAGAGAGAAAAAATTTCAACATATTCATCTTTCCAGATCCGATCACGCACCTCCTGCTTTAAATGCGCCCCCAACGGACCCTCAAAACAAACATACACCTCCCCCCGAGCACGATCGTCCATGCGCACTCGATCGCCGTCCTTCTGTGCCTCAGTCTGCACCGACACCGCGACCGCCTCTCTAACCGCCACCACAGGACGCGCCTGCAACGATCCCACTTCCCTGGGGCCTTCCCAAACTACCGCAGGGGACACTTCCGTTACTACCGGCGCCGCGGCCCTATCCAGGCGCCCCACCAGCTCCCGTAAGCAACCCACTAAATCTGCCAAACCCGCTCCGTCGCGTCCGCCCGCGCCACTACCGGCCCCCGATGCTATGCTAGCAGCCCCCCCGCCGACACCCGACATAAAAATCGCTGGATAAGACAATAAAGGAGTTATACACTCACCGGGCTGCACAGGCGCTGTGTTCCCGTCAGCCGGACCATCCTGACCTCGACGATCGACGTCCAGTTCACCTTCCTCCAGTTCTTCTCTCGCCGACGACTGTCCCTCCCAACGACCTCTTCGGAAAGGGGATGAGGACGCGCTGACCGATGGGCCGGCAACCTGCCGCCCGACCGCCGGGACCCAGACTTCCGACCGGACCTGTTGCCTCGACGTCGCTGCAGATCTAGTCGTCCGTCTAGACGATCCTGACGAAGCCTGCCCCCTGGCCGGAACATCACCATGCGGGGCGGCCGTACCTTGCTCTTGACATCTTCCATCTGATGGGGGAGGGGTGACAGGGAGCCCGGCCTGCGACTCCCTGCTTACCGCCGGACCCCGTCGCGGCCTGGGATTCCTGCCAGGACGCAGGGCCTGGGAAGGGGCGGTCCTCCCAGCTGCCTGGCCTGCAGCGTCCGGGATCGGGCTCCCTCTGCGACGCCGTGTCCGCGGGACTACCTCCGGACTCAGGCGCTCTGGAGGTCGGGACCGCCGAGAGGGACGGGTCGACACAGCCTACATCGCCGTCACCCCTGCTACCGCTCTCTGCCTGCCCAGCGCAGGAGCGGTTGTTGCCGACTCCCCCCCCGCCGCCATAGCCATGCTCGTAGGGGGGCCGGGGGAGGGGAGCCTGTCCCTTACAACAGACCCCGAACGCCGTGCCCGACGTGGCGAAACGGCGTCCGGGATCCTCGTTAATGCAGCCACGGTCTCCTCCAGCCATCCGGGACCGTGGTGCACAGCAGCGGCACGCAGCCGCTCTAAAATCAGGGCCTCTGCCATACTAAAAAGCCGGGCAACGGGGAGCTTTGCTTCTTGTGTACTACTCCTCCCGCTGCTTCCGGCTCAATGCCGAGAAACAGCGGGAAGCGCAGTAACGGCCCCCCCGTCCCCCCTAGCTCCTCCCCGTCCCTCCTTCAGCTTCTTCACCTTTCCCTCACCTCTTAACATTAACCCTTTCCCTACCAGGACGGTCATGTCGGCTTCCCTCAAGCCTGCAGCTGCGTCCAGCCTCTTCTTTAACATCCATCTTGTAATATTTCCCTTGTCATCTCGTCTGCATGTTATCAGTTGTGCCGTTATCACACGCTGGATGGTACTTTATTGGAGTGCCCTTCTGTACCTTTTACGAAATCTATTTACTTTTGCCAGCTAATGCCAGTGATAGCGGCACACTCACAAATTCCAGATAACTTTGTTAATAGTGATAGGAAGTTTGTATGTCTGCACAAGCGTGACTTGTCAGGACTCAGGGGTGCTAAAACTTTTTTTTAACTTTTGCCAGGATCGCCTGACTATCTAATATGCATAGGGAATGTGCCGACGTCAGATGTGGGGGAAAAAAAAAGCATTTTGCATGCTGGACGTCAACATACCTTAGTTCCTGCGGAAGAAAAGCCACTGCCAGAGGTGTCAGGTAGTCGCTTATTCCACTCTACTAAGTTGAAAAATGATGGTGAAGAGAGGAGGAACAGCTGCAAGCTGTACGAGCGTTCAGCCAACAGCAATCTTAAAAGAGTCACCTCCCCGGTCAGGTCTTTTTTATTAATTAAGTGTATTCTACGTGAAACAATTCTGGAACATATGGTCTTAGAACTCTAGAACAGAGTTGTTCCGTTCCTCTGTTATTCCTCCTAGAAATTTTTTTCATAAATTGACAACTGAGAGAAAGAGCTGCCAACTTTTGGTAACTTTCTTTTACAGAGTGGTTGCTGAACTCCCACCTTGCGGTGCTGATCACCGGGAGAGAGCAGCGCTTCATTATGCGCTTGGGGACTCTGAACACCAGGAGAGAGGGCAGTGCTTCATTTTGTGCTTGAAAAGTGTGCAGCAGCGACAAACAATGAAGCACTGCGCTCTCTTGGTGATTAGCGCCACCAAGCGCATAAAGAAAGTGCCGCTCAGTCCGTGTTCAGCGCCACCAAAGACACAACGGTGCTGCACCCCGGGAGAGGGAAGTGTTCCAGAAAACCGTGCCCCACGAGCCGGCTGTGGCACCGATGCCACAGCTTGCTGATAACTGGTCTACGAACACACTACATATGTTACAGTTGAAAAAAAGATAAGTTCAACCAAGAAATGGGAGAAGGGAAGGGATGGGAAAAACTATAGAGCTTTGTTTTACCCCTATTGAGCCAGAGGAAGGTTTAAACAATAAATAAAAAGGCATTAACTAATCTTCCCTAAAAAGGAAAAAAATGTACTTGATGCCAAGTAGCAATCTGAGTACATTTTAATGTTGTCAATTTATTCATACATTTCTAAGAGGAATTACAGAGGAATGGCACAATGCAGAGTTCTAAGAAAATATGTTCCAGAATTGCTATTACACAGAGAATACAAGTATTTACTAAAACAGACATGTCAGGAGAAGTGACACGTCCTCTCTAAGGGCAAGGCCACCTTAAAGGGTGTCACCAGATTATAAGTGCCCTATCTCCTACATAATCTGATCGGTGCTGTAATGTAGAGAACAGCAGTGGTTTTTATTTTGAAAAACAATCATTTTTTACAAAGTTATGAACAATTTTAGATTTATGCTAATTCGTTTCTTAATAGAAAACTGGGCGTTGTACAGAGAAGTGTATGACGCTGACCAATCAGTGACCAATCAGCGTCATACACTTCTCATTGTTCCAGCCCATTGTTACAGTGTGATTGTGCAGTGAAAGAAGTTGGGCTGGAACAATGAGAAGTGTATGAAGCTGATTGGTCACCGATTGGTCAGCGTCATACACTTCTCTGTACAACACCCAGTTGGTAAAAAGTAAAAACACGCCCAGTTGGCCATTAAGAAACTAATTAGTATAAATCAAAAATTGCTCATAACTTGCTCAAAAATGATCGTTTTTCAAAATAAAAAACCACTGCTGTTCTCTACATTACAGCGCCGATCAGATTATGTGGGAGATAGGACACTTATAATCTGGGGACAGAGCCTCTTTAAGGATCATGTTAATAGTTGTACTACCGAGAGGGGTAGCAAAAAAAATTCTGTGCTCAAACTTTTTTTTAGGACAATACAAGTGTCTGTTCTGGAGCACTGAGCAAGGCTGGAGATAGATGGTGACATGGGATACAATGTCACACAGAAACATCACATCCTGTTATAGCCAAAGTATTGTGTCACATCCATAGACAAAGAGGTGAGGTGTAATGTGGCTGCAATACTGGAAGCTGCTTCAATGCCGCATGGGTCTATAGGAGAAATATATTCGTATACGGCTCAAGCCTAAATACTGCTGGGTCTTTCCCTATTGGGAGCTTGTAGAGAATATACTTTATTCACACTACATTTGTGGTGTACATTCTGCGCTTATAAAAATCGGGAAAATATCCTGACATATATACCGAACCCATAGTCCCCCCATATATTCTACGAACACGTTTAACGTGTCAGTAGAATATCCCAGGGAAATACTTATGATGTAAATTCCCTTTATAAAAAGGATTACATCCCTTACTGACTTCCCCCATCCAAAACCCCAGGAGAGGGGGGGGGGGGGGGGGGGGGAGGGGCGGCGGGAGAAAGAGAGACAGGCTTTTCGGGTTTCCAATTTAATTCTTATATTTGAGACTCTTGAGTATCAGTACTCGGTGGTCAACTTTCTTGCCATATACTATAGTTGAGCAATTGTTCACCCAGAATACACATAATTGATGTATTGTATCTGGTATTAATTGTTGCCATCACTTGATTACAAAATCTATGAAGCTTTGGATATCTCTATAGGAGATGAATAATATCTGCTCCATTTGTCCCGCATTTTCCTGACTAAATCCAATCTTATGCATAAAGTACCTGACATATGTTAAATGGACACCATAACAGTCTATGGGTGACGGATGCCACTTTTAGGTTACTGTCGCAGGCTTTTGTCACCCATAGATAGTTATGCTGTCTGTATAATGTACAGGTCATGAAAAGCTGTGTAAAAGCTTATGACATACATTTAAGGGATACCTGACACATGCCATTCAGTGGTATATGTCACCCATAGACAACTTGTAGTTTTTTTTACGGGATCCTGTTGTATGGAACAACATTGTCTACTACGCTATTCCATACCAAAAAGAAAAAAAAGATAGACCAACACAACAAAAGGACACTATTTGAGTCGGACTAATGGAGCCCTATGGACACTTTTAGCGTGAAACGTCGAAAACTTTCTTGCCATACACGGTAAAGATACATTTTACCCTGACGTATTGTAGCAACTATAATGACAGAAAACATGTTATTTGGTTGTATTTAATGCACAGAGGATTGCCAAGACTAAAGACGATGTAGCAAACTCTCAGTGGTAGGGAATCAAGAATGTTGCTATTCACCAACAACAAGCAAAGATCTCGAAAATGGTGAAGGATTGAAACGTATACCAAAAAGTAATAAAAAGATTTGCTATACAATGATGAATCTTTATTTACATAAACAAAGAAATCTCCTCTAATCCAGTCGAGGAGCTGTGAACTTTATGGGGGGGGGGGGGGGGGCGGGGGACTGGTAACGGTCCAAGGTAACTGGTCCTCTAGAGTAGTGTCAAACAGGAACAGCCGTCCTAGGAGTTTAGGCCCATGACACCAACATGCAATACAGTTCTAGCATCTTAAGGGGTTATCCAGGGAGCAAAAACGTTCCCATAATGAAATAAATGTTAGATACGGGCACACTTAGGCCTCATGCACACGACCGTAGCCATGTGCACGGCCGTGATTTTCGGGTCAGCCGGCTGCGGAGTGTCACCCGCAAATCGCGGGCCATGCACATGGCCACGTGCATTATTTTCTATTAGCCTGGACCGCAAAACATAATAAGACATGTCTGTTCTCTTTGCGATCCAGGCTCCTGGGCCATGCACGGACCATGGAAACCACTATCGTGTGCATGGTTCCCAATTAAATGAATGGGGCTGCAATTTTCCCGTGGATTTTGGGAGGAATTGCGGCCCGCAAAAGCACGTTCGTGTGCATGGGGCCTTACTATGGTACAGGTCTTTGGTTTACTGTAACATTTCTCTGTTTGGTAATACGCTACTAGGTCACTGGAAGTCCGGTAGTTCTTTGTGGAGATTATGCGATTAGGTGACCGGTCTCCCCTTCAGATGTGTCAGCGCATCATCATCCCACATGACCGCTAGGGGGGGGGGGCTTACTTCTACAGGGACATCAGTGTCAGCACCCTAGTGGTCACATGGGATGACCCGCCGACACACATGAAGGGGAGACCGCTCTTCTTCAACAGCGGCGTCAGGGCCGGCTCCAGGTTTATGTGGGCCCTTGGGCGACACGACCTAGTAGGACCCTTTGTGGGGGAACTCATGGCAGCAGTAAAATGTCACTGTGTGCCCCCATATAGACGTTAGGCCCTCAGTTTGTACCCCCATAAGTTTAGCACCCTCCGTAGATAGTGCCACACAGACCACTCTCCCAGGTGGTGCCACACAGCCCCCATCTTCCAGGTAGTGCCACACAGCCCCCACCTTCCAGGTAGTGCCACACAGCCACCCTCCCTTTAGGTTGCGCCTTTGGGGGTCCCTCTAGGAGTGGAATCCCCAGCCAGAGCATTGCCGACACTCTGGGTGGGGATTCCGCTTCAGGAGCAGCCCCTCATGTCACTGTCCATATATGGACAGTGTATTCCGAGGCAGCCTCAGAGCCATAGTCCCGGGCAGAGCACTACTAGCACTCTGCCCCGGTTCTCCTGCTCTGCTCCTGACATCACTGTCCATATATGGACAGTGATGCCGTGACGACGGCAGCGTCAGCACCCGGCGAATGTGTGGGCCCCCCAAGGGTAGTGGGCCCCGGCACTCGCCTGGGTTCGCCGGGAGCAGACGCCGGCCCTGAGCGGCGTCATGGACTGCATTTCACAGAATTATAATAAATTGCTAGCGATATTCAATAGAGCACGCTACTTACTGACCTACCAATGAAAAATAGTTTTATTAGTGAGGGCACTTGTGGCCATTGTGAGGAGAGTGCTGTGTCTCGCAGAGCGCCGGGAATGCAGAACGTACATGTGCACTAGTGTACAGTACTTGGGGTAGACGAGATTCACATCAGATAGAGGAACAAAGTTCATGATTGGATCTGTAGTTTACGGAGTGCGCTGAAATGACAATTCAAGACTATAATCCCGAATACTGTCCGCAGCTACACCATTATATCAGGGATGGGCAAGTAAGGCTGACATGTGATTTACTGCAAGGAAAGTAGTTGGATCATTATATGAATATTTTTAGACAGAACCAAAAAAAAAGTTGCCGGCTTGGTCACTGGATTTAGTTTATTAGTATTGGATCTACAATTAACACCTCTACTCCAAGCATCTTGGTCACTTAAAACCTCTCTCAATAAGATTCCTGCCACATTGGCGATTGGATTAAGTGGATTCAATCACCACAAGGGTAAAAAGGAACTTGGAGGAGATTCCAAATTATTTTGGGGCAGTTTTCTATCTTTCTGTCCCCTACAAACTGTCTTTATATAAAGAAGGGGGCACTGCGTCCCAATTCAACACATCCATGGTGCCTGACGTACAAAAGACGGGCGCTGTATCGGAATTCACCATGCCCGCCCCCTGCCAGACATATGAAGGATAACTGAATTCCAATATTACACATCAGACCAATGCAATGCAGAGACCATACGTCAAGATGAAAACTAAAGACACTACTACATTTCCTCTGTATGGAACAGACATGGCCTTCTAACGTTTACCCTGGGCTGCAGGGCTCAGCAGAATTAAAAGTCATAGCACTCAGACTTCTACATATGATCACGTAAACTGTACAGGTGTAACATCAGCCGTACCTGCACACAGAAGACGCTGACTTTTTGTACACTGGGGTTCGGTGACATAGTACAAGTTGTGTCTATAGATGTCTCCATGTAAATAAACACATCACCCACAGCCAAGAACTCAGGGATCCCATAAGAACAAATGACTTCTAAAGTGCCATAACTTCTTGTGCTCAGTCATTTCAGAATAGTACAGAACCACTTTATATAAATGTCAAGTGTCACGCTCCTGGTCCCAAAACAAAATGCCCCTTCCAATTCTGTATTAAAGGTTTTAACCTCTAGTAAATTCCCTGCCACCTACTGTGGTGTGAGAAGATAGAAGGTGGAATTGGCTCTCTTAAGGACCATATTTCGGAGGTTACATCATGGGCACACGATACCCTTGAGATAATCTGTGGAATATACTGTGTTTGCAGTAAACACTTCTGCAGGATCGCTAGTGTAAAGGGTCATGGAGAACTTTGTAGACAACACTGGCCATGAACACCCGCCTATGGGCACTGGCTAGTTTTTCTAGTCTGCCTGGCGGTACTGGGGCCATGGGTTCAAGTCTGAATAGGGCACAATCAGCATTACATTTGCAAGTTCTCCCTGGGCTTTCATTGGTTTCCCACTCGCTCCAACAAAACAGTGGGTATCTGAGGTAGACAAAATACACTGCGAGCCCATCGGACAGGGACCATCTGTGGAATGTGTCAGTGATATATAATAAATGACAATGTGATAGCAACAGTTATATAAAATATGAAGAGTCAATAAATGACAGATCTTAGGACTGTACAGAGAGGGATCTGTGGGAGGCGCAGCTCAGCATGACTATTATTGTGGGTGGATTATGTCCTGCTGCTGCTGCTCAATGAACAATAAACAAAGGCATTTCTGTAAAGTCCACAGGATCACATGCTGCTGTATGGGGGTGATTGTGAATAGCTCCTTTAGCTGGTCCTGCAGGATATTGCGCTCCTTATACCCGGACTTGTAATGGCCAACAAGACAGAAACAACAGATCACACAGATCATGTGCAAATACTAACCAATTGCCAGAGCCAACGATGCAAACTTTCAGTGCCATGACGATGTGCCCAGACTGCAGTGCAGAACGCTCCCCGGGTGTAGACAGGTCTGTGCTGCTGCCACCCTCCCTGCTCACACCAGCTCTCTGACACTTTCACCCAGCGCCAAACTCTTGGCATTTAAACCCGAGCTGTCATTCTTGTGCAACTCCGGCACCGCCCCCGGCCGCTGATTGGCTGAGAGGTGAGTCCTTGCCTTCCCCGTGTCTGCCTGAGACAGTGCAGTGCCAGGACCTGCAGCTGTCAGTGGAGCTGATTCATTGTGCACTGAGGGAGTCGCTGTGGACACGGCAGATCATTAACACTTTCATTCAATTACCTGGACTGTAAAAAGGGTCAGGACAGAATCAGGACGTGTCTCAGCGTGTGAACATACAAAACACCATCGCATATGTTAATATCATTTCTAATAGAATTTGTGTTTCAATTCCTCACCGTGTTCAAGATCTCTGCTTGCTGTATGTGAATGGAAGCACATTGTTTTTACATTGAGGCTAAAAACCTGTCCTGTCCAACTGACACAGATACAGGGCTAGTCAGAGATATAACTAGTAACAAGTTGGGCATGAACAGGACAGGTTTTCAGCCTCTGTGTGTATACAAGGTAGTGAGGAATTAAAACATGAAAGTAGATTTATTTGCAAGCTGTAGAACTTGTGATTTAAAAGGGTTATTCTCATCTTAGACATTTATGGTATATCCACAGGATACACCATAAATGTCTTAATTGGTGGGCTTCCCACCCTTGGTACCCTCACCTGTCAGGTAAACAGCGTTTCTTGACCCCGTTCAGCAATTCAAAGCAGGCGGGGCACAGCGTTTGGCAGTTTTCATCCCTGCCATAGACTTTAAATGGAGCGGCAGGGTGCATGCTCGACTCCCAATCCATTAAATTCCTCCTGTGGGTAACGGGGGACATGGAACCCCGTTCTGGTGATCGGTGGGGATCCTAGTCATCAGACCTCTGCCAATCTAAGGCTATGTTCACACGGGGTATTTTGCAGGAGGAATATCTGCCTCAAAATTCCGTTTGGAAGTTTGAGGCAGATATTCGGGTATGTTCACACGCACTAATTACGGACGTAATTCGGGCGTTTTTGCCCCGAATTACGTCCGAAAATAGCGCCTCAATAGCGCTGACAAACATCTGCCCATTGAAAGCAATGGGCAGACGTTTGTCTGTTCACACGAGGCGTAATTTACGCGCCGCTGTCAAATGACGGCGCGTAAATTGACGCCCGCGTCAAAGAAGTGACCTGTCACTTCTTTGGCCGTAATTGGAGCCGTTACTCATTGACTCCAATGAATAGCAGCGCCAATTACGTCCGTAATGGACGCGGCGTTCAAGCGCCTGCACATGCCGTTACGGCTGAAATTACAGGGATGTTTTCAGGCTGAAACATCCCCGTAATTTCAGCCGTTACGGACGCCCTCGTGTGAACATACCCTTCCTCTCCCTGCACGCCGATTTTCGCGGCGATTTTCGCAGCGTTTTTCGCCCGCGGCCATTGAGCCCCGCGGGCATAAAACAGCGCGAAATACGCTCTCTCTGCCTCCCATTGAAGTCAATGGGAGGTCAGAGGCGGAAGCGCCCGAAGATAGGGCATGTCGCTTCTTTTTCCCGCGAGGCAGTTTTACATAAGTATGATGCTAGGAGCCCGGCTCCCTGCACTGTGTTCGGTCCGGTACTTGCGGCCGAAATACGTCCGTCAATTACGGACGTAATTAGTGTGTGTGCACATACCCTTACAGTTATCACCTATCCAATGGATAGGTGATAACTTGTTACAACTGGAATACCCCCTTAGGCTGGGTTCACACGACCTATTTTCAGGCGTAAACGAGGCGTATTATGCCTCGTTTTACGCCTGAAAATAGGGCTACAATACGTCGGCAAACATCTGCCCATTCATTTGAATAGGTTTGCCGACGTACTGTGCAGACGACCTGTAATTTACGCGTCGTCGTTTGACAGCTGGCAAACGACGACGCGTAAATGGACTGCCTCGGCAAAGAAGTGCAGGGCACTTCTTTGCCACGTAATTTGAGCTGTTCTTCATTGAACTCAATGAAGCATAGCTCAAGATTTACGAGCGTCTCAGACGGCTCGCAAAAATGCGAGGAGCATTTACGTGTGAAACGAGGCAGCTGTTAACAGTCTGTCTTTTCACACGTAAATGCCTCTCATCGTGTGAACATACCCTTAAGGACACAGACCCTATTTTTTCAAATCAGGCATGTGTCACTTTATATGGGAATAAAGGCTCTTTTACACGGGCCAATTATTGGGAAAACGAGCCTTCACAGAACGCTCATTCCCGATCATTGCCCGGTGTAAACAGTGCGACGATCAGCTAATGAGTGATGCTGCTAATTTATCGGCTAATCGTATAGTTTATGCAGCTAAAAATATTATCATTGTCGGCAGCACATCTCCCTGTGTAAACAGGGAGACGCGCTGCCAACACGATGGAAATGCATGGAGACGAGCGATCGAGTAACAAGCGCTCGTCCCCATACATAGCTCCTTGATGATCGGCGTTCGTTAACACGGCCCATGCAGGCCGTTTAAGACGACCCTTGCTTTGTAATGCTTTTATTCATCCAAGTAATTCTGAGATTTTTCGCAACACATTATACTTTATTTTAGGGGTTCATTTTGGTCGGTAGGTTTGGTGTTTATGGAAAAATCCAAAATTAAAAATATGCAAAAATAAAAAAATTTGCTATTTTCAAAATGTGAATTTCCCTGCTTCTAAAACAGATAGTCGTGATACCACACAAATTAGTAAATAAATAACATTTCTCACGTCTTATTTATTTTTGAAACTTTTTTTTTTTAGGGTGTTATAAGGCTGGGTTCACACAGGTCGGATACGCTGCTTAAAAATCTGCGCAGCGTATCCGACCTTGAACCCGCAGCACCCTCCATCCGAAAAATTGCACCACATAGTGGTGCAGTTTTTGTAACGGAATTTCCACTGCGGAAAAGAGTGTTTGGGAAGAAAAAAAACAACGATCATACTTACCCCCTCCTGTGATTGGCTGCAGCGGTCACATGGGATGAAACGTCATCCCAAGAGGCCGGACTGCAGGAAGAAGGGGAGAATTCTGGGTATGTTTTTTGTTTTTTCCCTGAGTTGCGATTTTTTGCAGCGGAATCGGTGCGAATCCGCTGCACAAAGTTGCAGCACATGGCTTTCTGTTGTGGATTTTGCAACCCCTATTGAATTCAATGGGGAAAACCTGTAAGGGTATGTTCACACGCTGAGCCAAAAACGTCTGAAAATACGGAGCTGTTTTCAAGGGAAAACAGCACCTGATTTTCAGACGTTTTTTGAGCAACTCACATTTTTCGCTGCGGTTTTTGCGCCGTTTTTGGAGCTGTTTTCAATAGAGTCTATGAGAAAACGGCTCCAAAAACGTCCCAAGAAGTGTCCTGCACTTCTTTTGACGAGGCTGTAATTTTACGCGTCGTCTTTTGACAGCTGTCAAACGACGACGCGTAAATGACAGGTCATCGGCACAGTACGTCGGCAAACCCATTCAAATGAATGGGCAGATGTTTGCCGACGTATTGGAGCCGTATTTTCAGGCGTAAATCGAGGCATAATACGCCTCGTTTACGCCTGAAAATAGGTCGTGTGAACCCAGCCTCACAGAAAAGCAACAAAAACACAACATAAATTGACATGCTGCGGATTTATTGACCGCGGGTCAATTTATTAACGTTTACGCTGCATTTTTTTTACGCAGCGTGGGCATGAAATTTTCTTAATATCATCCACTTTGCTGCTACTGTAAATGCTGCGAAATTTCTGCACAGAATGCCGTAACGTTTACGCTACGTGGGAACCCGGCCAGCCATATTTTTTCTGCCACTAGTTCATTTCTGAAATTACATTTGGAAAACCAGCAGAAATCACTCATTTCAAAAGTTTCACTCCTCACAGTATTGAAGACAGCATTTTGTAAGTTTGATAACCCTTCAGGTGTTTCAAAGGACAAGACAAAGAGGTTGAGAAATTAAAAAAATAAAAATATTTTGCAGATATTCAATTTAATTTTTTTTTTCCAATGTAACACCGCAGAAGCCAACTGAGAAACAAAAATCAATGGAGCAGATTTACTAATGTGGTCTAAGATTTAAACAGAAAGGGAACTAGAAAGGGAGGTAAACACTGAAAAAAAAAAATTACTTTTGGTGTACTTTATAGACCCCCCAATATAACTGAGGAGATGGAAGTTCAGCTATATAAACAGATGGAGCGGGCTGCACAGGCGGGTACTGTAGTGATAATGGGAGATTTTAATTTCCGGGATATTAATTGGTGTCATGGTTCGGCTTCAACTGCAAAGGGGAGACATTTCCTCAACCTGTTGCAGGAAAATTTTATGGGCCAGTTTGTGGAAGACCCGACTAGAGGTGAAGCTCTGTTGGATCTGGTCATTTCTAATAATGCAGATCTTGTTGGGAATGTCAATGTTCGTGAAAACCTCGGTAACAGTGATCACAATATAGTTACATTTTACCTATACTGTAAAAAACAAACACAGGCTGGGAGGGCAAAAACATTTAATTTTAAGAAAGCCAATTTCCCCAGGATGAGGGCTGCAATTCAGGATATGGACTGACAAGAACTAATGTCAAATAATGGGACAAATGATAAATGGGAGATTTTCAAATCTACTTTGAGTTATTATAGTGCAAAATTTATTCCTACAGGTAACAAGTATAAACGACTCAAATTAAACCCCACATGGCTTACACATTCTGTGAAAGGGGCAATACATGACAAAAAAAGGGCATTTAAAAAATACAAATCTGAGGGTACAGCTGTAGCCTTTGTAAAATATAAAGAGCTTAATAAAATCTGTAAGAATGTAATAAAATTAGCAAAAATACAAAATGAAAGGCAGGTGGCCAAGGATAGTAAAACAAATCCCAAAAAATTCTTCAAGCATATAAATGCAAAAAAGCCCAGGTCTGAACATGTGGGACCCCTAGATAATGGTAATGGGGAGTTGATCACAGGGGATCAAGAGAAGGCAGAGTTACTAAATGGGTTCTTTAGCTCTGTATATAAAACTGAAGAAGGAGCAGCTGATGTAGCCGGTGCCAGTGCTGTTAATATATCAGTTGATATACTGAATTGGATGAATGTAGAGATGGTCCAAGCTAAATTAAATAAAATAAATGTGCACAAGGCCCCGGGTCCAGATGGGTTACACCCTAGAGTTCTTAAAGAGCTTAGTCCAGTTATTTCTGTCCCCCTTTTCATAATATTCAGAGAATCTCTAGTGACTGGTATAGTGCCAAGGGTCTGGCGCAGGGCAAATGTGGTGCCTATTTTCAAAAAGGGCTCTATGTCTTCCCCGGGTAATTATAGACCAGTAAGCTTAACATCCATCGTGGGGAAAATGTTTGAGGGGCTATTGAGGGACTATATACAGGATTATGTGACAATAAATAGCATTATAAGTGACAGCCAGCACGGTTTTACTAAGGACAGAAGTTGTCAAACTAACCTAATCTGTTTTTATGAAGAGGTGAGCAGAAGTCTAGACAGAGGGGCCGCTGTGGATTTAGTGTTTTTGGACTTTGCAAAGGCATTTGACACTGTCCCCCATAGACGCCTAATGGGTAAATTACGGACTATAGGTTTAGAAAATATAGTTTGTAATTGGATTGAGAATTGGCTCAAGGACCGTATCCAGAGGGTTGTGGTCAATGATTCCTACTCTGAATGGTCACCGGTTATAAGTGGTGTACCCCAGGGTTCAGTGCTGGGACCACTATTATTCAACTTATTTATTAATGATATAGAGGATGGGATTAATAGCACTATTTCTATTTTTGCAGATGACACCAAGCTATGCAATATAGTTCAGACTATGGAAGATGTTCATGAATTACAGGCAGATTTAAACAAACTAAGTGTTTGGGCGTCCACTTGGCAGATGAAGTTTAATGTAGATAAATGTAAAGTTATGCATCTGGGTACCAACAACCTGCATGCATCATATGTCCTAGGGGGAGCTACACTGGCGGATTCACTTGTTGAGAAGGATCTGGGTGTACTTGTAAATCATAAACTCAATAACAGCATGCAGTGTCAATCAGCTGCTTCAAAGGCCAGCAGGATATTGTCGTGTATTAAAAGAGGCATGGACTCGCGGGACAGGGATGTAATATTACCACTTTACAAAGCATTAGTGAGGCCTCATCTAGAATATGCAGTCCAGTTCTGGGCTCCAGTTCATAGAAAGGATGCCCTGGAGTTGGAAAAAATACAAAGAAGAGCAACGAAGCTAATTAGGGGCATGGAGAATTTAAGTTATGAGGAAAGATTGAAAGAATTAAACCTATTTAGCCTTGAAAAAAGACGACTAAGGGGGGACATGATTAACTTATATAAATATATTAATGGCACATACAAAAAATATGGTGATATCCTGTTCCTTGTAAAACCCCCTCAAAAAACAAGGGGGCACTCCCTCCGTCTGGAGAAAAAAAGGTTCAAGCTGCAGAGGCGACAAGGCTTCTTTACAGTGAGAACTGTGAATCTATGGAATAGTCTACCGCAGGAGCTGGTCACAGCAGGGACAGTAGATGGCTTTAAAAAAGGGTTAGATAATTTCCTAGAACAAAAAAATATTAGCTCCTATGTGTAGAAATTTTTCCTTCCCTTTTCCCTTCCCTTGGTTGAACTTGATGGACATGTGTCTTTTTTCAGCTGTACTAACTATGTAACTATGTAAAAGATGCGTTAAATTTATCACAGTTGCGCATGCTGTATGATAAATATGGCGCCTCTTGCTAGACATGTTAGACAATTCCACAACGCAGGCCTTAAAAACGAAGGTGCACCTAGTGGATTTTGGGGCCTCCATTTTATTTGGATATTTTCCATTTATCATTTCAACCTCGCAGGGGTTCTGAACAGCCTAAGGGGGGATTCACACGAACGTGTATTGGGTCCGTGCGGGCCGCGTGGTTTTCACGCGCCACGCACAGACCAATACAAGTCTATGGGGCAGTACAGACAGTCCGTGCTTTTTGCGCAGCGTTTGTCCGCTGCGCAAAAAGCGTGACATGCTCAATATCTCCGCGTATTTCGCGCATCACGCACCCATTGAAGTCAATGGGTGCGTGAAAACCACGCAGGTCGCACGGAAGCACTTCCGTGCGAACCGACTGAAACAGCGCACCAGCTGTCAAACGGATGAATGTAAACAGAAAAGCACCACGTGCTTTTCTGTTTCCAAACATCCAAACGGAGTGTCTTTGAGATGAGCGAACCCGGACAACCGAGCCGAACTTCACCGGGTTTCCGGTACGCAACGTCAGGAGATATTCACTGTCCAGGGTGCTGAAAGAGTTAAACTGTTTCAGCACCCTGGACAGTGACTTCCGATCGCAATAAACATGAACGTGTAAAAAAAAAAAAAAGAAGTTCTGACTTACCGATAACTCCCGGCTTCTTCCTCCAGTCTGACCTCCCGGGATGACAATTCAGTCCAAGTGACAGCTCCAGCCAATCACAGGCCAAGCACAGGCTGCAGCGGTCACATGGACTGCGGCGTCATCCAGGGAGTTGGGGCCCGATGTCAAGATAGGCGCGTCACCAAGGCAACGGCCGGGAGGGAAGTTCTCGGTAAGTACGAACTTTCTTTTTTTTTAACAGGTTTCTCGATATTGTGATCGGCATTCACTGTCGAGGGTGCTGAAAGAGTTACTGCCGATCAGTTAAAGAGGCTCTGTCACCAGATTTTGAAACCCCTATCTGCTATTGCAGCAGATAGGCGCTGCAATGTAGATTACAGTAACGTTTTTATTTTAAAAAAACGAGCATTTTTGGCCAAGTTATGACCATTTTTGTATTTATGCAAATGAGGCTTGCAAAAGTACAACTGGGCGTGTATTATGTGCGTACATCTGGGCGTGTTTACTACTTTTACTAGCTGGGCGTTGTGTATAGAAGTATCATCCACTTCTCTTCAGAACGCCCAGCTTCTGGCAGTGCAGACACAGCCGTGTTCTTGAGAGATCACGCTGTGTCGTCACTCACAGGTCCTGCATCGTGTCAGACGAGCGAGGACACATCGGCACCAGAAGCTACAGATGATTCTGCAGCAGAATCGGCGTTTGCAGGTAAATCGATGTAGCTACTTACCTGCAAACGCTGATGCTGCTGCAGAATCAACTGTAGCCTCTGGTGCCGACACGATGCAGGACCTGTGAGTGACGTCACAGATCTGCACTGCCAGAAGCTGGGCGTTCTGAAGAGAAGTGGATGATACTTCTCATCAGAACGCCCAGCTAGTAAAAGTAGTAAACACGCCCCGATGTACGCACATAATACACGCCCAGTTGTACTTTTACTTTTCAACACGCCCAGTTGTACTTTTGCAAGCCTCATTTGCATAAATACAAAAATGGTCATAACTTGGCCAAAAATGCTCGTTTTTTTAAAATAAAAACGTTACAGTAATCTACATTGCAGCGCCTATCTGCTGCAATAGCAGATAGGGGTTGCAAAATCTGGTGACAGAGCCTCTTTAACTCTTTCAGCACCCAGGACAGTGACTGACGTAGACTAGACTCATCTCTATGATGGCGGCTGCGCGAAAATCACGCAGCCGCGCATCATACACGGATGACACACACAGCTGTCAAGTGGTTTTTGCGCGCGCAAAACGCCGCGTTTTTTGCGCGCGCAAAAACGCAACGTTCGTCTGAATCAGCCCTAAAGGAGAACACCCTCAAGTGATTTATTTATTTATTTATTTAGGTGTGTAGTGAGCATTAAGACCCCATTTTCTAAGAAAAAATTTAATTTATTCTAATAAATTGTAAATTTAGGTAAAATCTATTAATTGAAGGTGTAATTGTAGAAAAAAAACCTCAATACTTATTACGCTCTTAGTCCCTGGTACGGCATAAATCCATATGTGGTCATAATCTGCTGCTGGGCACATAAAAGGGCTCAGAAGGGAAGGAGCGCCATTACTTTTGGAGCACAGATTTTGCTAGAATAGTTTTCAGGCGCTGTCATGTTTGCAAAGGGTTTGAAGTACCAGGGCAGTTGAAATCCCTGAGAAGGAAACCCATTTTGAAACTACACCCTTTAAGGCATTTTTCTAGAGGATCAATGATCATTTGAACCCTACGGCTGTGGTCCAAAAATGAATTCGCAGCAGGTGATGCAGTAAAAATTGCTACTTTTTCAGATATGCCAATTTAATGCTTCATATTTTTTGCGGTTTGTGCCACTGGAAGAACACACCAAACAATATGTTACATGGGTGTCTTGGGTACGGTGATATCCCATATGTAGTCATAATTTGCGGCCTGGGCACACAGCAGCAGTCAAGGTATGTTCACACGGCCTATTTTCAGACGTTTTTACGACCGTAAACGCCTGAAAAACAGATGAAAAATCGGAAGCAGGACGCCTCCAAACATCTGCCTATTGATTTCAATGGGAAATCCGGCGTTCTGTTACGACGGGCTGTTTTGAAAAACAGGTGTAGGTCATTTCTTGGGACTTGTTTGGAGCAGTTTTTCATTGACTCTATAGAAAACAGCTCCAAAAACAGCCGTAAAAAACGTCTGAAAATCAGGAGCGGTTTTCCCTTGAATACATCTCCGTATTTTCAGATGTTTTTGAGCCTGCGTGTGTACATACCCTCAGAATGGAAGGAGCACTATTTCGCTTTTGGAGCATGGATTTTGCTTGATCGGCTCTCAGGCACCACATTGTATTTGCAGTGCCTTTGAGGTACTAGTGCAGTTAAAGCTCTTTAGATATTTCTCCATGTTGGAAATCTCATGGTATTTATCTAGGGCTGTGGTGAGTATTTGTACTCCACGGGTGTCCAAAAAAAATTAATGTGCCGAGGATGGTGCACAGTGAAAATTGCAACTTTTCCACACACCTGCCATTTCAGTTGCAATAGTTTATGTAGTTTGTGCAACTGGGGAAGAAAAAAAAACCCCACACCCCATTACTTGTTCTACGGATTCTGACGGATACCCCACATATAGCTGTAATTGGGAGCCAGGATACATCAGGAGGTGCAGGAATGAGTGGGAGATGTGCAGCATTTGAGACCTACTTTGATGGTTTTCCAGCACTGAGCCATGTTTAGAGGCTCTAAAGTACTAGCATTTTAGTAAACCCCAAAAAGGACTCAATTTTGAAAACTAGGGGTACACAGGTGCTACTGGAAATACGCAGCTGAATATTTACCAGAACATTAGAATATTTAATAGAATAAACCTCTAAGTAACATAGTTTTGAACATTACACACCTCATAGTATTCATCTATGGGGTGACTAGTTATTTTTTTCTTTTTTGCAGGAATTAATAGGTTGGGTGGGTGATGAATAAGGCCGCATGCACGTCTGTAGATTTCATCTATCCGTAAATACGGATCTGTAGTAATTTATAGTCATAAGTAAATCATCTGCATATACGGAACAGTGTCTGTAGTGCACCCGTATTCACGAATCCGCAAAAAAAACAGGGAGGGGTCTTGGGTAATCCCTTAGCATCGCATAGCAAGGCTTCCGTACCCGTCCGTAATTACAGAAGCACCCATAGACTTCTATGGGGAGTCAGTGCCGTAATTACAGACCAAAAAAAAAGGATGTTCTATAATTTCTACAGCACGGACACCCATGCTTAGAAATACGGTAAGGTGGCCATAGCCCATAAAAACGAATGGGCCCATAATTAGGGATGAAAAATACAGTCGCGTGCACGGGGCCTAAGCTGTGAAAGTGAAAACAAAAATTTTAATAATAATAAAAAGTGTAATAATAATTAAACACCAATGCAGAAATACAACTCAAAATTCATTGTGATGTCTTCTGTTTTTAGAAATATGTTGTCCAAATCCGCTGCCTAAGCACATGGTAAACAGAAAAAATATTGTGCACTAAAATATTTTCTATGTTTGCAGAGGATTTGAGGTGGCAAAACATATTCCCCCAGAATGTAAACCTTTGATGGGCATTTTTTTTTTTATAAACCGGTCCGTGTGTTTGGTGTAACTTTATAATTAGTCTTTAAAAATTTGTTTTACATTTTGAGATACAGCTGCTCTGTATTCTGTATGCAGAGCAGCTGTATGTAGCGCTACATCCTGCTCCCATCAGGTCCGCGGGACTGACAGGTTCGGTGACGCCGTCTCCTGCGACTCAGACACGCAGGATCCACTTGTAATCTATCACAATTAAGTTCATAACTTAAAGAGGCTCTGTCACCCGATTATCAAATCCCTATCTCCTATTGAATGTGATCGGTGCTGCGATGTAGATAACAGCAAAGTTTTTGGTTTTTTGGAAAAACGATAATTTTTTTCCCAAGTTATGAGCAATTTTATTGTTATGCAAATTAGGTTTTCAATGGACAACTGGGCGTGTTTTCTCGTATTTCCAACTGGGCGTTGTGAATAGAAGTGTATGACACTGACAAATCAGCATCATACACTTCTCATCGTTCCCACCCAGCTTCTTTCACTGCAGACACAAAGCGTGACGTCACCCACAGGTCCTTCAACCTTGGCGTCGGATAAAGACGATACATCGGCTCCTGGTGTCCAAAAGGTTAATATGCTCGTCTCTAGGGAGTTTGCTATGCTTACCTGCACATACTCTGCACTTTCCCCTAAGACGCCTGGAGCTGATGTGTCTTCTCTCTTCCGACGCCAAGGTTGAAGGACCTGTGGGTGACGTCACGCTGTGTGTCTGCAGTGAAAGAAGCTGGGTGGGAACTATGAGATCACCCACAGGTCCTTCAACCTTGGCGTCGGAAGAGAGAAGACACATCAGCTCCAGGCGGCAGAGGGTATCAGCTGCAGCATCTCCATGTGCAGGTAAGCATAGCAAACTCCCTAGAGACAAGCATATTATCATTTTGGACGCCTGGAGCCGATGTATCTTCTTTGTCCGACACCAAGGTTGAAGGACCTGTGGGTGACGTCACGCTTTGTGTCTGCAGTGAAAGAAGCTGGGTGGGAATGATGAGAAGTGCATGACGCTGATTTGTCAGCGTCATACACTTCTATTCACAACGCCCAGTTGGCAAAAACACAATACACGCCCAGTTGGTAAAAACACAATACACGCCCAGTTGGTAAAACGGGAAAACACGCCCAGTTGTCCATGGAAAAGCTCATTTGCATAAATATAAAATTGCTCATAACTTGGGCAAAAATTATCGTTTAAAAAAAACAAAAAAAAAAACTTTGCTGTTATCTACATTGCAGCTCCCATCACAATCAATAGGAGATAGGGATTTGATAATCTGGTGACAGAGCCTCTTTAAATGTGATAGATTACGGGTAGATCCTGCCGTTTCAGAGACACGCTGACACTGAACCCGTGAGGTACGCGGGACTGACTGATTCAGCTCTTCGCGAACGATACACCTGCTCTGTATAGAGAATACGAAGCAGCTGTATCTCAAAACGTAATTATTTTTTTTTTAAATAAAAGACTAATTATAAAGTTACACCAAACACACTGACTGACCTGTTTATTAAAAATGAAACAAAAACCACCCTTCAAAAAAGGTGTCCATAGCCTTTAATTCATAGGGAAAGCTGCAGCCCTTTAAGATATTCACTTTGGGAAAAAAAAAACAATTCCAAAAACCTGCATCGCTATTAGGGCCGGTTCACATCAGCATCCGCTTTCCGTCGGGTGAACCACTAAACAGAAAGTTAAATGGAAATCTTAGCTTCCGTTTGCATCACCATTGATACCAACGGTGACGGAAACATTGCTAATAGTTTCTATTTGTCACCATTCCGGCAGGTTTCCGTTTTTGTGACGGAATCAATAGCGCAGTCGACTGCCCTATTGTTTCCGTCAAAAACGGAAACCATTAGCAATGTTTCCGTCACCGTTGAGATCAATGGTGATGCAAAGCTAATATTAGTTCTCATTTTGACCCGCTCACTCATTATGCCTATAGCCATCAGGCCGTACATGCCCTGGTCCGGCGTGCATTGTATTGAATGTGAAGTACAGAGCGCTCCGTGCAAACTTCACATAACCTCATCACCTCTCCATTATGTCTAAAAGCTGAGCAGGTCAAGTAAATCGCTGTATTAAAATGATCTATACTAAGTATTCCATACAATGTAAGGAATTGGGAATGAATGGAAACACAGCAGGCAAACAGCCCAAATATCTTATAAGTGGGATCATTTTTAAATCGCCTGCATTTTAATATAATTTTTTTTTAACTTCTAAACACTTAGCCAGTTTAGGAGCACCCACTTTAATTACAGAGGGCGAACCTGGTCCTTCGTATATCTACAGTGCGGGCTTAAAGGGGTCCCCCCCATCTTTGACATTTAAGGCATATTTACAGGATATGCCATAAACGTCCTATAGATGCAAGTCCCACCTCTGGCACCAGCCCCTATTTCTAGAACGGGGCCTCATGACCCCGATCCTTCCCAGTCAGCTCCCCAACTATTGTCTGATGTGGTGGTTGGAAGTTGCGGAAACAGTTGAGCTCGCTGAGCTATGATTATGTAACTTCCATAAAAGTGAACTGAAGTTACACAAACAGCTTAGCATGGGAGCTACGCTGCTTCCCGAGGTGCAAAATAGCCTGGCCCTGAACCAATTATATATTATCTGAGCGATCTGAACCTTTTATGTTATTATGATCCAGATACATTCTCCATCAGTGCTAAATATTTACAAAAATATATAAATGACCTGAACATAAAAGGTTAGAAGGGTCACTAATACATCCACTGCATTATAGTTGCCCAGGTAAGCTTTCCAGGTCTTCACTAAATGCTTGGATTTTGGCAATTCACAGAAAGCGCAGATAAGGAATGAGGGGGTACAAGCACTGCGGCCACTTACAAACAGCTGATCGTGGTGGTGACAGGCGTCTGCCCCCCACCAATCAGGTATCAAAGGCCTATCCTGAGGATAGGTCATCAATTTCTTAGGACTGGAAAACCCCTTTAAGATTTTACAAGCCCAGCCCTCTAGTGATGGTCTCACAAACATCTTGCTAATTTGAGTGCCTTATTTTTATACAGCAACTGATTCCATGAACCACATATTAAAAAATCCAACCTAAAAAAAGTTACAAAGTGTCTTATATATAATAGCATTTGTACCAATCATTGTGACCACCATCCCATTTCTTGTATGTATTTCATGGCATAATTTCCAGTAACATGGATTTACTGCAGGACTTTCATGTTGAATAAAATGAGCTAGGAATTCGGCCAATATAGCCAAGTCACACTTTGCATAAACTGGGAAACATCAGGTTCTATACTTCACCAATAAACCCATCATTTATTATAAAAAGCAGACATCTATATACCGGTGCCTGAGTAGTTCTCTTCGCCGAGATTTAACATAGGTGAATGATTAAATATATGGTTTTATTATTGTACAAATAATACAGCAGAGCCATATTTTGGTTCCAATGTAAGCAATACAAATAGTGCCTACAATGACGTCAGATACTGGTCTTAATCAGAACTTGCTTTTATTAAAACTTGGCAATGACTACAAGATACAAAACAATAGTTTGGTCCTTTAAACCCATAATCCGCTTAAAAATAAAAAGGCTACATTTTATGAGAATAGAGGTGCTCGGGGCACAATCCGGGTGGGAGGTTGGACGGCTTCTAGGGATACACCCCAGAAAGCCAAGCAGCATATTAAGAGCCCGTTCCTCAAATATGTTACTGTACACTCTTACGCATAAAGAGTTAATTATTGAAATCTAGTGACCACTTTCCCAGTCCAAAGACTTGTAACCATTTTAGCTAAAGAAAAATAAAGGGAGGGCAATCCGTTTTTTTTTGTACAACCGTGTGATGTCCCAGAAAACGAGGCTGCAACAAGTACACACAGCGCTCCTATTACACAAGTTTTATTGTCAAACATATTTGCTGCCGACACACCGTAGAGGCGGCCATAAGGTATCCAGTATAAACTACCCGGTACCTGGATGAAGCACGCTTCTACGGGGTGTACGTTACAAACATACCGTGCTGTATGTGGAGGTATAGATATTAACCGCTACTTTATAAATGAATAGGAGCACACAAATAGTTAATGTCTACAAAAGATATAGTTGAGGATTTTTCTTTTAGGAGGAATAGAACATACTATGTTAAACATAATGAACATTACAGAAAACAAAACAATGACACAGAAGGGAAGTCTAAAAATAAATGTACTTGATTCTTCAGAATATAGCACAAGTCTAAGCCCTCAAAGTTTTCTGGTCTTTAATAATTGTAACATCGGAGGACAGTATAAATAACTTTTAGTGTGTCCTTATTCCACTTGTCAGTTGTTTGATAGAGGCCTCAAATCCAAAACATTCTAAAGCACCTTCCTAAAGCCTCAAGAAGATGCAGAGATGTAGGCGGAGGTGCACTCTGGTCAATACATCCATAGGTAGCTTGCTTTATGTGTTTCTAATCCCCAGGGCTTGTTCCAGCTCCTGGCGTCTTTGCTGCACCTGCAGGCGGTAAAAAAAAAATAATAATTAAAAAATAGAAATGAATACAATGGGTTAAATAAGGAAGATGCCTAGTAATTGAACCTTTATGGGGGGAACATACCTTCGAGTAGAAATATCGACATACAGCCTCCTGAGCCCAAGGCTGAAAATAAAACTCTGCCCTGCGTTCCTCCTCCGGATTGCTCACGACATCAGTCATAGTCTGAGGCAGAGAATGTCAATGAGAAGTGACGTTCAGAATGACGATCCAGAGCACATTACACATGATGACCCTCTCGCCACTCACCTTGAGGTCCCGGCACTGAGACTGCAGCCAATCATTGATGAATCCTTGAGGATCACGGGCAAAACTTAACATAAATTCCCTCTGAATCTTCAGTTGATTGATGGTTTCGATGGTTTCATGGATCTAGATAAAAAGCAGATTCGGCATCTTACATTGTGTAGTAATGAACTGCCCCAGGGTTATTTTCTGAAACTACTGATGCAATACAAAACGTAAATGGACGAATGTTTATACCATTACCCTTCTAGCTGACCTTGACTGTGATCACATGTGAAAAGCCAGCCATAGACATTTCATACCGGTTAGATATTCACCATAGACTACTCCATTAACAGGCACTCTCTGCAGGATGTAACAGATATGTTATTCCAATTGAGGGAGAAGGCAAGACTGCAGCCCGAGAATTGCCAGAAAACAAGGATCAGGCAAGTAGAAATCCAACCAGACACACTTTTTTTCACTGAAGGCAGAGTAAGACCCCATTGGTATCGGTCAACTAACTTCTAATGTCAATGGCCACTTTTAACCTCCCCACATATTCACGGTCGAACAGGACACTTCTACCTGCCAATGTCCCCAAAAGATGGACCTCATTTTTATACCTGGTCATGAACAATATCCAAGGTAGAGCACAGCAATGGTGCAGCTTGAAGGGGTTTCTACATGATCAGAAAAACATGGCCGCTTTCCTTAACCAGTTCAGGCCCAGGGTATTTTGGGCCTTCAGGTTCAGACATAGTTTAGCATGCGTTATTTCAACGACTAGAACCTTTATTTATTGGGTTATCGACGTGATTTGTGTGGTGCTTTTTCGTGACCAATAAAAGGTTTCTCTTCTAAATCATGTTTACACACAGAATTATTACTTTATTAGAATTTTAGGCTTTTAGTTTATAAAAGTTAAAACCAAATTCTTTTTTCGAAAAAATGTCTAGTAATCATATAGTGTTAGACTTATTTGTTTTAGTCATTGTATAGCGATAATTGATATATTACAAGTCTATATTAGGGTAATTGGGCTTGCGTTATGACAATGATTGGTGAGGGGCAGTCTCTTTTCGGGGGAATGTGTATGTTTTTTTAATTTACTTTATTATCCCTCAAAAGTCCAATAAAGACCATTGGGAGGGAGGGGGGGGCTTTATTCATACCTGTCCACAGGTATAGTGTGTTATCGCAGATCAGGCCTATTCACTTCAATGTAGAGACTTGGTGTGTTCCGGTTTTTCACTCCTGTACAACCCCTTTAACAGCATTACCCAAACATAAGGCCATGTACTCATGTAAGCTGTAGGAAAGAAAGAGTGTACTACAAAATTGTCTGATCAGTGATCGCATAATAAATCGGCAGGCAGGCTACACAATGGATTGCACTCAGAGTATAGACTTGTATATGTCAGCCTACAGACACGGACTACGGATTGGATTTACATCAGTTGTAGTCAATATCTTATTCACCGACTGAAGTAGAGGAATTGTGGAACAGACTGATGGAGAAGTTGGGAAACAGCAATGACTGTACCTTCCCCCTGGTGACACTTTAGTAGATCCGTACACCTCCTGCAGCTGGAGAATTATTTCTGGTAACATTATATTGGGGAATTGTTATTTAAGCAACTTTGTCCGTATGTTACTCCAACTACAGTCTAATTCATTCTACGAGGAATAGTTTAATGTAACAAGCAAAACAGCAGAAGTAACACACGGATAGATATTGAAACGCACACCTGGGAACAATGTAAGAGCATAAACTGAATCAGTACAAAATGCAAAGCTTCCAGAATACAAAATCACTGACGCAGAGAAGACGGAGACGCACAGATTAAAAATGGTACAAAATATTCAATTAGTTGAGGTTGATCAAATTGCAGCACAAACTAGAAGGTCTCGTTAAATACTTCAAAATATAAGAGCATGAAAACGGTATAACGGAGCTCAAACATCTATCCCTTATTCATCTTTTATATTGAGTGCCAAAGCAAGGAGTCAATAATATACATGGCAGAATATCTGCCATTTGTAGTTTACTGCCATTAATGCACGTCAATGGTAAAAATCAATCTAATCTAAACCATCAACACAGCTTAACGTTCAGTTTATTGTTCACATAGGAAGAACAATTGTTATTTTCCCCTTTCTAGACTATGTATCTTGGTCCCACAGTAACTAGTCATGGGTTCTAAAACGAAAGGTCAACAATAGTATTGATGACTGGTACATGACATAATGCCAACCTGTTTATGCTTTTCAGTGATGTTACATCTTGTACATTATGTGATTGGCGCTGTAATGTAGATTACAGCAGTGGTTTTTATTTAGAAAAACAATCATTTGTGACGAAGTTACGGCCTATTTTAGCTTTATGCTAATGAGTTTCTTAATGGACAACTGGGCGTGCTTTACTTTTTGACCAAGTGGGTGTTGTAAAGAGAAGTGTATGACGCTGACCAATCAGTGACCAATCAGCGTCATACACTTCTCTCCATTCATTTACACAGCACATAGCGATATAGCTATATCTCTATGTGCAGCCACATACACACCCATTAACGTTCCTCAAGTGTGCTGACAGTGAATAGACATCACTACCAGCTAGGACGTGTTGTCTATTCAGAATCCTGACACTTTGGTAACATTTGTGTGAGATTTACAGCTGTAAACGGTTTTTTAAAACAAGATTACGCTTGCTGTGCTGTAAATCTCACACAAACGTTACCGATTCTGAATAGACGTGTGTGTGTAGTGTTCTAGTAAGAACACTATCTGCTGTGTAAATGAGTGGAGAGAAGTGTATGACCCTGATTGGTCACTGATTGGTCAGCGCCATACACTCCTCTGTACAACACCCACTTGGTCAAAAAGTATAACACACCCAGTTCATTAAGAAACTCATTAGCATAAAGCTAAAATAGGTCATAACTCTGTCAAAAATGATCGGTTTTCTAAAAAAAATAACACTGCTGTAATCTACATTACAGCGCCGATCACATCATGTACAATATAGGCCACTTCTAATGTGGTGACAGAGCCTCTTTAAAGTGGCTATAAACCTGTGCCACAGTAAATCTACTGATTTCTTCCATCAGAAGCTGGTGGGTAACTGCCAGGCTTATTTCCCGAGGGGCAGCATGTGGTTGCGGCTGTGACCATGTGGTGCCCTCAACAATTAGGCCAGAAGACCTCATAATTAGCATAGGGCTTGCACAACAGCACCCACCAAACATGTTTAAGTTGCTTTACCTTGTTATCCAGGGCTGCAATTTCTTGCTGGCTGGAAGTGGAGAGAAGAAAGGAATTCATCTGCGTTTTCAACGTATCATCCACCTCAACATCAATATCGTAACAAGCAGTCTTCTTCTGGTCATTTGGATCTACACTGTTATGAACACAATACAATGTAGGTTACAAGGCTGGGGAGAAGGGAAGGGGGAACTACAACCATGCCAGATAAAAAAAAAATAAGAAGAATTTAGGATCCTTTTTTACCTAATGACATGATTGATTATGATAGGCTCCGGTGGCATGAGGAGAGCATGGAGTCTCTGAGGGAGCTCGGAAAACTTCATCCTCTGAGACTCAAAGATCTGTGGTGGTAAAATGATGCAATGGTAAGAACAATACAAAACAACAAAATGGCAAAGTTATTCTACAGAGACTATGCTCCCACCTGCTGGAGGTACTTGTCACAGACTATAAACTCTCTTTCATGAGGGTCCTGAAGCTTATGAGTCTTGATGTACTGCCATAGTGCTTGGATGATGACCGGACGCGTCTGGGTGTGGATACCAAGAAGACGAGCCAAGCGGGGATCAAGCTTAAACTGAGGTGGCTGGGAAAACACAATGGTAATATAGAAGTGCTGCAGACAGCTTAAACCGGTTACGACAAAGTGTACAGATCATGACGTCACACATACCTGATAATCCAGCATCAGTAACACAGTGCAGCGCACATTGACATCTCCAGGCCGCTTCACCTGAAAGCCATCTGTCTCCTGTGTGGTTGGCGTTCGGTGCCACTGCAAGATACAACCAATAGAGGGCGTTAAGTTAGTAGAATATAATACGATTTATATATTTGTCCTTATTTTAGAGTTTGGAGAACACCTAAAAAAAGAACATTTTAAATCCACATTACACAAATGTCGTAGGTTCATGTCTCATGATATATACCCTTGTCTTTTAAAAGAAGGTTCTTCAATTCTTCATTTAAAGGGGTTTTACCAGATACATTATGACATATCCACAGGATATGTCATGAATATCAGATCGCGGGTCACACAACTTTAGAACGGGGGCCCCTAAACGCAGTTCTACCTCTCTGTGTTGTGATTGAAACGTATGATTTCCAACCATGAATTACGGAAACAGCGTAGGTCACGGAGTTACGCTGTTCCCGTAAGTCGCATAGAACCAAATTTTAGTCATGAAAACAGCGTAGCTCGCATGCTACGCTGCCTTCGTAACTGCCATTCACTACTATGGGAGTTACAGAAACCGCGTAACTTAGCGAGCTACGCTGTTTCCGTAATTCATGGTTGGAGATCACATGCTTCAGCCACAACACTAAGCAGTAGAACGGGGTTTAGGGGGCCCCTTTCTAGAGTTCGGTGGGACCTGCATAAATGTCTCTGGGAAAACCCCTTTAACAAGTCCTGTGCTTAAAGAGGCTCTGTCACCAGATTTTGCAACCCCTATCTGCTATTGCAGCTGATCGGCGCTGCAATGTAGATTACAGTAACGTTTTTATTTTTAAAAAACGAGCATTTTTGGTCAAGTTATGACCATTTTTGTAGTTATGCAAATGAGGCTTGCAAAAGTCCAAGTGGGTGTGTTTAAAAGTAAAAGTCCAAGTGGGCGTGTATTATGTGCGTACATCGGGGCGTGTTTAATACTTTTACTAGCTGGGCGTTCTGACGAGAAGTATCATCCACTTCTCTTCACAACGCCCAGCTTCTGGCAGTGCAGACACAGCCGTGTTCTCGAGAGATCACGCTGTGTCGTCACTCACAGGTCCTGCATCGTGTCAGACGAGCGAGGACACCGGCACCAGAGGCTTCAGTTGATTCTGCAGCAGCATCGGCGTTTGCAGGTAAGTCGATGTAGCTACTTACCTGCAAACGCTGATGCTGCTGCAGAATCAACTGTAGCCTCTGGTGCCGATGTGTCCTCACTTGTCTGACACGATGCAGGACCTGTGAGTGACGACACAGCGTGATCTCTCGAGAACACGGCTGTGTCTGCACTGCCAGAAGCTGGGCGTTGTGAAGAGGAGTGGATGATACTTCTATGCACAACGCCCAGCTAGTAAAAGTAGTAAAAACGCCCCGATGTACGCACATAATACACGCCCACTTGGACTTTTACTTTTAAACACACCCACTTGGACTTTAGCAAGCCTCAATTGCATAAATACAAAAATGGTCATAACTTGGCCAAAAATGCTCGTTTTTAAAAAATAAAAACGTTACTGTAATCTACATTGCAGCGCCTATCTGCTGCAATAGCAGATAGGGGTTGCAAAATCTGGTGACAGAGCCTCTTTAAGATACTCCGGGCAAAGTACAGTCGCCTCAGCAGCTGTAACCCCCTGCATGCCCGCTATGCCTTTACATGCTAAGAGACAATGTAGGATGGATATATGGGGACTTGTGCAAGACCAACGTCTCAAAAAATAGAACTTGCTTTCGTGAGAGCCACAGGTTTGACTACATGAAGCGGCCTAGCAAAGTCTAGGAGGCATTTATAAGATCGACACGGTTCCAGTTTGCAGCTCTCAAGCTGCAAAATACATGGTGACAAGCATGGTCTTAATAACACCGATGCCCATCACCTTATGCTGCTCACTCTCCTCCACTGAAAGGCTTTGCTTGTGTCCTTTACACTTTCTTCCATCAGGTGGAGCAATTGTAAAGATTACTTATTTCTGATAACATGAACAAGAGCTATTTCTAGCAGTTTGCTAAAAACTAAAAAAAAAACAAAACCTGAAGTCATGGGAAAAAGGGTGTTTATTTTATTGTAATTGACTGGTCCTCAGATCCAGCTTGACCCTGAATGAGACTACAGAAAGCGGTTTATATTGCATCATCTCAGTTCAGAGGGCTTGGTACTAAGCCAAGAGGCTGAGAGCACCTTAAAGGAGTTTTCCATTCCCTAAAAATTGACGGCCTATACTCAGGATAGGCCATTAATAACTGATCGGCCAGGGTCAAACACCCAGGACCCCCAATTAGCTGTTTTGAAGGGGATGCAGCACTCATTCGAGCGCTGCTTCCCCTTCTTTTATACTTGCTCACTGTGAACCGTGGACACACATGTAGTGGCGATTCACAGGTATTGCAGCCTTCTAACATTGAAGTGAATGGGAGAAAAGGCTGCAATACCGTGATTTGCCACTACATGCGTGTGGACAATTCACAGTGAGTAAGTAGAAACGAAGGGGAATACATTTAAACAGCACACTAAAAAATATCCCACGTTATATTTGATGCACAAAATATGGTGGAGTGTTAGAAATATTCAATATACGGCTATTTGGGACACGCCTTGGTTGTCTCATATGAATACTCTAACAGATTTTGCTTTGTGGAAGAACAAAGGGGTACATAGATTGGCCCAGTTGATGGAAAATTGAGAACTGAAGTTATTCTCCTGTTTGCAGTCAGAATTTGATTTTCCTCATACTCAATGTTATAAATATCTTCAGGTTCGTCATGCGTACGGCATGGAGAGTAGGAGCACGGCAGTCAGAAAAACTGACAATGTCCTGATAGGAGTTATTAGCAAGGCTATTCATACCTCTGACCTTATATCTCTTCTGTACAAAAGTCTTCTGACAAGATTCCTAGCTGACTCACCCTCCATATTGAGGAGTAAATGGGAAAAAGATCTTGTGCCCATAGAAGTCAGTGGGGAGATATATTATCGCGGATCCCTAAACGATCTATGAATGAGGCACATCGTATTTCTCATCTATTTCTGGTACATCGGGTTTATAGAACACCGGTATTTCTGACTAAAATTGGCTTCAGGGACACCCCTAGGTGTGGCGGGGAACCTGGCCCGTTGATACACATGATGGCACTGTGTGCAGCTGCGACAGTTCTGGTCTGAGGTAGTGGACAATATTTCTTCTGTGTATCAGGTATCGGTGGATTTCACTCCGTTTGTCTGTGTTCTGGGGTATGTGGAGGATATTTCTATTTCTGATCATGTTAACTTGGCCGTTGCTCGTATGTTCTATGTGGCTAGGAAGCTTATTGCACAACACTGGCTGGGTGACAGACCACCTACGTTATCGGAATTCAGTAACAAAGTCACGTGGTTAACACGTATGGAAAAATATATTATACAGCTAGGAATGATAAACATACATTTGATAAAAAATGGTCTTCATGGGTGGAGCAGGGGCTGCGGCTGAGATGCATTCTGGAACGCGATAGCCTTGTCGACAATGTGTGCTGCTTAGAGCGACCTGATTGGCCTATGGGGGATTTTGAGGATTCTTTTTCATATATGCAATGGATTTATAGATGGTATATTATGTATTTGGTGCTGCTATGTGTGACATTATTGTGTATTCATGAACATGCATACTCTGAAAGATGGGGGAGGGGGGAGTTTTATATATGTGTTGCATCGCAAATATTTTATTTTTGCTGAAAATAAAAAATTACTTGATTCAAAAAAGAAAAGAAACGAAGGGGAAGCAACGCTGGATAGGCCATCAATTTTTAGGGACTGGAAAACCCCTTTCAGGAGGGGAGCCAGGGATATTTTGCAGATTCATAAGTTTGGGAAACCGATTCACACTTTTCTTTAATAGTTTTATTAGGTGTTTATTGTGCAATAAATTGTGATCAAAATCCCACACCCGTACTGAAATAAATCCCACGGCAAAAACTAAGTGTTAATAAAACATGTGGTTTTGAAATAACGTGGGGGAAAAAAAAGAAAAGCAAATCCTTTCAGTTAACGGGGTGAATTCCCTAAGAATAATGTTTAAGTGCTGAAGAATCAAGTAGAAGAAGGCCTTGCAGCAAATCTTACTAGACTCCATTATGTTACACCCAATAAGCCGCTATATATAAACTAAACTTGTATTTTCTTGTCCTGTCAATGAACAGTATCCAGATGTATAAGTTTTAAAAAAAAAATATATATATTTCTAATAGAAGTCAATGGGAACAGGATCCAACTGTATAGGCATCCAGTTGCAGCAGTGGATTATTATTATTTTTTTTTGCAGTAAAAAACAAAACCAGCATCACACTGGCACAGATTGTCACCCAATGCTGAGGAGCAACTGCAGAATGTTAAATACCATGTGGCAATGATGAGTAAAAGTGGACTTGTTCTATAATAAATATCAGCACAGCCACAGGATGAAGGGTGCAATTCCACACATGAGGCAGCACTCCAAGCATTGTAATGAAAAAAAGGTTTTACCACAACCTTCCAATCTAGCCTCATCTTTGGAAATGATATATTATTTTAAAGCCACCGACCTCCCCCTCTACCTGGAAAGCCGGTGTGCAATAGTCTGGAAACGCACATCTTAATTCGCACATCTAAAACATGGTCCTGTAGCCAACAAGTACAACCGATTATTTCGTCTGGAAGGTGTACATTTTGTATAGGACCGCAGTGATTGCAGGGGTGACACATATACTACCTATAGAAATACATCAGGTAAATATGGCATAGGTGGGATTGTGAACATACCTCCACAAGGTGATTATCTGGTCCATACAGGTCCTTGTCTAGTTCAATAACCAGAGACTTGAAAAAGGATGAAAACTTCCTCTTCTGTTTGGTGGCATCATATTTGGACAACGCTGCCTGCAACACAAAATTATGGAGTACAGCATTTCAACACGCGGCTACTAAATAAGAGGAGTGTCCACGGCCATATGACGTGAAGGGTCATGTGAATGAAGTGCAGAAAGTCTATGTAAACCTTTGAAAGGATTTTTATTTTATCAATGTTATGTGATTTTAAACAACTTTTAAATCGACTTTTTTTTTTTTACTTTTTAAGATCCAGCTTCTATGTATCCTGTATACATAGACATCACTTCAGCAGGACTGACGGCTTGGCTGAAAGCTGATCCTGACTGACACGCAGGATCCAGTTACTAACAATTACATCTAAAGTTCATAACTTAGGTGTGATAGTTATTATTCGGATCCTGTGTGTCAGAGGCAGGATCAGCTTTCAGCCGAGCCGTCAGTTCAGCTGAACAGAAGGAATAAGCTTAGGCAGAAAGATACAGCTTCTAAAAGTAAATTTAAAAACACGTAAAACGTGGATTTAAAAAAACAAAAAACTACTTGAGGTCTTTAAAGGCTGTGAACTTTTGAAGAGACAACTTTCCATCACGCCACCTTATTATCTGTCCAGCTCAGGTCTTTTGATGTATAGAAGACTTTTTCAGCATCCTGTCGGCTTCTGATGAGATACCATCTTGAACTTAAGACTTCATCTGTTCTGTGCTATAAGGGTATGTTCACACGACAACGCCAAATACGTCTGAAATTACGGAGCTGTTTTCAGGTGAAAGCAGCTTCTGAATTTCAGACGTTTTTACAAGTGCACGTGTTTTTCGCAGAGTCTTTTACGGACGTAATTGGAGCTGGTTTTCATTGGAGTCAATGAAAAACGGCTCCAATTACATCCCAAGAAGTGTCCTGCACTTCTTTGACGCGGCCGTAATTTTACGCGCCGTCTTTTGACAGCGACGCGTAAAAGGACAGCTCGTCTGCGCAGAACATCGTAAGACCCATTGCAAGCAATGGGCAGATGTTGGACGACGTATTGGAGCCGTCCTTTCAGGTGTAATTCGAGGTGTAAAACGCCTCCATTACGTCTGAAAAGAGGTCGTGTGCACATACCCCAATAGCCCCATGATGGTTCAGCACAACATCAGATAAGCAGCTAGAACCAGTACCAACTCTGCCTGCTGGGGGACATTGCGATTATACCTCCCTCAGTATTTTCTGAAGCTAAGGAGATTAGAAGTATAGGTGCAGGGAGGCTGGACGGTTATCGGCTCCATTATAACATGTGACAGGAGCCTGCATAGTGATCATCAGTAACTCATAGAAGTTTGCATCCCCCTAATGTAGGGCCTGTGTGGTACAGTCCATGTCGTTTCATCATACAGAAGTTTCTGGTGCCTGTATGACTGACAGTCTTATTCCCATTGACAAAAGTGGAAAATGTGTGTCAAACAAAACCAGATTCAAACTGTTGCTATGCAACAGCCCCAATGTTATATTTGGTGCTAGAAGCAGCAAAAAAAAAAAAAAAAAAAAACTGACATGTAGGAGTCTCAATGGAACACGTGGAAAACGTTAGTTTTGGTTTGAGTTTCGCTTTAATACATCACAGTTAGGCCTGATTCACACGAACGCTGCGCATCTCAGACATGAAAAGCTGCAGTTTTCACGTCCGAGGTGCATCCGTGCTCAGCGCTGCGAGACGCGATGTCACCCATCCCCCATAGAGGAGTCTATGGAGGGATGCGTGAAAAGATATGACATGTCCTATTTTCCCACGGACCCTTCACAACGGCTGTGTGAACGGCCACATTGAATTACATAGGTCCGTGGGACGACCGCTGTTTCGATGGCTGTCCCACAGACGTTTAACACGTTCGTAGGAATCAGGCCTTTGGGTGCATTCACACATTGAGTATTTGTAAAATTTGGTTGCAGAATCTGTGGAATACAACTAAGTACAGGACAGTGTAAGTGAATATGGTTTTAAACCCCATTCACTTAGAGCAAAAAATAAAAAAAATAAATGCAGTGTCTTCTAGACATGCTGGGGATGATCAAATCTGCAGTATATCCCACCTGTTGCAGAAACGCTGCAGATTTTTACTGCGGACTTCAGTAATCGCAGTGCGTGATATCCAAAGGTAACGTGCAGATTTCAGAGCAGATTTGTAAACCAGTTAAACAGCATAATATTTACGCCGTGTGTAAATGCAGTTTTCGAGCGGCAGATTATCTGGTGACGGAAATACAATTAAGGGGGTTTTACTTTGGACGATTATCGGGCAGATGAGTGTTCATAGAACGCTTGTTGACGATAATTACCCTGTGTAAACGGGAACGATCAGCAGATGAACGAGCAAACTCTCGATCATCTGCAGGTTGTATTGTTTTAAAAAAAAAGTGAAATATTATGGTTGTCGGCAGCACATCTCCCGGTGTAAACAGAGACGCGCTGTCGACATGATAATGAATGGGGACGAGCGATCGGAGTAACGACCGCTCATCCCCATACATAGCTCCGTGTGACTGGAGCAAACGAGCGCTGATCAACGATGTCTCATTGATCGGCACTCGCTGCACCGGCCGGTGCAAAGGGGCATTTACCCCTCACATGAAGCAACAGTACAAGGTCACCGCTATTTTAAGATCTTATCTAAATCTGCTTCCACGGTTCTTCCTAATGTGTATCTCTAGGCCGACTGCACCTCCTTCACTCTGAGCTGGGTTCTTCCAGTGTAAAAAGCCAAAATAGGTGAAACGCCACATTTCAGAAATGTATGGAATATCCTAGGATTGTCTATCATTTAAATACCAATATATCACACCTTAGGTGACCACGTCAACAATCAATACTCACATCCTCAAGGAGCCGACCTTCTACACGTAACTCCCAAGATGCCACAGTCCCCTCTCCGTCCTCCGCATCAGATTTTGCTGGGTTAAAAGTGTTAGAAATAAAAATCCGGAGTTTTCGCTTTTGCTATGAAGAAGAAAATATATTAAAACTACAACAGGAAGCTGCAAGTCGAGTCCTTTTATACAGCTATTAAAATCTGGAATACCTTGATCGGCCTTTTCAAGGCTTCCTGAATATCAAGACGTTTCCTCATAATTGTCTGATCCAATTTCCTCTCAAAAGCCAATAAATCCATGTAAGCCTGAGATTCAGGTACCAGCTCCCGAATCTAAGAAAAAGACATCGGTGAAAGTCAGGAAGAACAGCGTACAAGGTTTATTAGCGCTTCTTCGTTCCATCAATACTCACCCTCTGAGGTAGAATCTTGTCAGCCATCTTCTTCTTTTTAGCACTTCAAAATTGAGATAGAAATGAGATCAGTCAAGATCACGACTTCCCCTAAAGCACATTGTACTGTCACTCACAGCGCTCCATAAGTGCAAGCAAACAGAGAAAACTGCTCCTTTAGTTTTGTGTGGCATCCGAAACGGATTAAAGGAACGCACAAGTGAATGGATGTTTTACATATACACTGCAAACCACTGGTGAACCCCTCCATATGCTTTAGAAGCCAAATTTACAAACGGCATGCAAATCTACAGCAAAACACCTTATTCTATGAACTCATTTTAACCCTTGCCTAAAATAAAGTGAGTAAACTTAGAATTAAAGTTTTCATGCTTTTGTTTTTTTTCTCTGCTCCTGGTTTTGGCTAAAAAATAAACAAAAAACAAAAAAAACACACATGCTAAAATGTAACTGTATGAATAATGCCTAAACAATGTGAAGGATATGACATTATCAATTTGTTATGGAAGAATTACAGAAGGCAGAGTGTAAACGTTTTCCATCTGTTCCTCCATTTAAAATTCTGACATTTAGCTACCAGATAACGTCATTTGCTGGACCGGCCCTATTCTTGAGATATCGAGTGTTTGACTGACAGCTTTGCCTCCGGAGTCCACCATAAACATGTATGATCAGCGAACGCATTCATGTGTGTTTTTTTTATTTTTATCAATGGCCAGAGGGAAAACTGTTGCCAAATCCCTTTGAAAGGGGCTTATCTGCCACAGAACAAAGGAGCGGGCATGTTGGGTCCTTCAGAGTCAGGAGACCCCCTAATACATAACACACCTTAGAGAGTAGGCATATACAGCCCAAATAAACGTCTTGAACAACTTCTCTAACGTGTGGCCAGTTTAACAACAACATTACTTTTGTCCTTGTTTTGAGTCTATTATTGCGGCTCAGATCCATTCAAGTGAAGGAGCTCCAGCCTATGGTCCAGAGCGGTGCGGTTTCTGCAAGAAAGTAGCCACATTTTTCTAATCTGATACTGCCCCTTTAAGGCTCAAATCATGTATACAACACTAGTGGGATTAGTGTTTTAAAAGTTCAGAATAAAGTTACAGTAGTCTGCAGAATGGAAACTAAACCGGTAAAGGTCAAACACTAATAGAAGAGAACCGCTTACATAAATGTAGTATTAAAGGGAAGGTGTCACAAAATATATTTTTTTATAGAATATTGCTTTTAGTAGGTCATTAAAATAAATTTTATTTATTTGTGTTTTTGTGTTGTACTTTCTTTTTTTCTCTCTTTTACTTCACTATGGGGGCTGCCATTTTTTTTTCCATCTCTGTATGTGTCGATTAACGACACATACAGAGATGGAATACGGCAGCTACAATGCATAGGAGTCCATGAACGGCTCCCGTCCATTGCTTCTGCTCTCTGGCTCTGTACTGCGCAGACCCAGGTCAGTCACACAGCAGAGCAGCTGTTTGCAGGGAGAGAGCAGGCGCCATCATGAAGACCAGCTGCACTGCAGGTAAGGTGTGTCTGTCTGTCCCTCTCTCTCACAGACCGCCGCTCTCGTGACCCCCGACGGGCAACCCTGTATAAAGGAAACATGATGTAAATGTCCTGGGAAAGCTGGGTGATAAACAATATGCCCGCTGTTAGTGTGGTACCCAGTTTTCCCAGACCCCTGAACAATAAATCTCTCTAGTTGTGCTGAGAGTGAGAGGTTCATTAGTCACATTCCCAAACAGTCTCAGTACAACTAGAGAGATTTACCGTTCAGGGGTCTGGGAAAGCTGATGCAGATATAACCAGGAAAGGGCTGGATGGACGGGCTGAGGGTGCACAGGGTTTTTGGTGATCCCCCTCTGTCATGTGATCGGACCCAGGCTAGCGGTTCTGATGCAGACGGGGTTCATGTGACTAAATCTGTCCATAACAAGAGACAGTGCACTCAGGACAAGCCCTGCCGTCATGCCGTAGTTGTGTGGTTCTGTCTGCAGTGATGGCGGTGGGTGGCTCCGACACCCACCTCCCCCGTCGGGTCATCTCAGGACAGAAGGGGTGTCCGGATTGGAGACACAGCGTTGCACCTGTCCTCAGGTTGTGTCTGGTATTGCAGTTCACCTCCATTGAAGTGAATAGGACAGAGCTGTAATACCACACACAACCTGAGGACAGGTGCGGCGCCATGTTTTCCTGGACGACCCCATTAAGACTTTTTGTGTGTGTGTGTGTGTGTGTGTGTGTGTGTGTGTGTGTGTGTGTGTGTGTGGCAGCGTGTGCACGGGCGCCGCTGATACTTCATAGCCGCTTATCAGCTGTTTTGAAGAATTAGCGGCGAGCACCCCCCCCCCACCACACACAAATCCCCCCAAACACGCAAAAACAAGTGTAATCAAGCGGTTTTTGGCACGTAAAATGTGCAAAAAAAACGTGTCGAATACACGGCGTGTGAACCGGTCAACTGAAAAGTCATTCACTTCACTTTCATCATTCTAAGGGTATGTTCACACGCAATGTTTTCAGCTGAAAAATCGGCAGCAGAACGCCTACAAGCATCTGCCCATTGGTTTCAATGGGAAATACAGCGTTCTGTTCCGACAGGGCGTTTTTTACGTGGTCGTTTTCCAAAACCGGCATGTAAAAAGACGCCCGCCAAAATGAAGTGCACATCACTTCTTGGGATGTTTTTGGAGCCGTTTTTCATTGACTTTATAGAAAAACAGCTCCAAAAACGGCCATAAAAAACGCGAGTTTGATTAAAAAAAAAAAACGACTGAAAATCAGGATCTGGATTCCCTTTGTTTAGTAAGCGTGTGAACATACCCTTAGCCTTTTGGTGTGTCCTATAGGTTCTGCCAGCTGCAGAATCACACCCACAATGGCTGCCGGACACTGCTTAGCAATTTGAAAACACCTTTTCCTGGCTTGTAGGAGGGGGGAGGGGGGGGTGAGATTCCCTCCCACATTTACAGCAGCTGAGAGTCAGGTTTTTCACGGCCCGAACTCGGTCGTGTGCAAGAAGTGACGCAATTCACAAGGGGAGAGAAGAAAAACTGGAACGCACCTACACTTTGCTTTACTTGATCTATTGCGGCCCAGCAAAATTTAAAAAACGTATGAACATGAGGTTCCTAGTTTACATTTTGATCAAACAGTATAAGCCCACTTGCCACTTCACCGCGACCTCTTTAAAGTGGGATCCTACTTGATTAAGTGCAGTATCGCATGGCAACCAGTGCCGCTGAAACACAGCACCCGCAGAGGGAGCAACCCAGGCATCCGGCAGAAAAACAAGTACTGTGCGGTATATGTGGTTGTTTTTGTATATATGGGAGCCAATAGGTAACATGCATCTGTTTAACCAATAGATCATGAAAAGCACATGAAGTATCGATTAAACGGATACCATTATAGCTTAGGGATGACCGATCTGTTAAACGGATGCCCAACCGTGGCATCGGTCACCGGTAGACTATAACCGCATCCATTTAATGGATAAGCCATGGAAAGGTCATAAGAGTTCATGATGACTCATTAAATGAATACCATCATATACCATGGGTGACGGATGCCACTGAAAAGGTCCTTTCACATGGCCCGAGAATACGAGCGCCGAACAACGAGCCAGCTCACGATCTGCGCTTGTTTGCTCCATTCACAAGGAGCAATGATCGGTTATGTATGGGGACGAGAGGTCGTTACTACGAGGATTCGTCCCCATACATTTCCATCATGTCGGCAGCACGTCTCCCTGTTTTCACAGGGAGATTTGCTGCCGACTAGCGACAAATTTTATTGGTCGCATAAACAAGCGTTTGCTTGTTCACCGGTTGATCATTGCGCTGTTGGCCCGTGTAAAACGACCTTTAGGCATCCTTCACTGAATCCGATTAATGTCGGGAGCTTATCCCGGCGTATACGTCAAGCAAAGGCTATAAAATGCAGTGTGTGAGGGCACAACTGAATGCATGCTATGGGGAGCTGCCCGCAGATTGTAACCACCTACTGTAGCTGGGCTTTTCCCAGGTTTTCTATCCTTTTTTTATGCATTGAATAATCCTTTATAGTGTAGATAGACCTGGTTCATTACAGCTGTGGGGGGTCACACGCAATGGTGCCATCACAAGAGTCAGATTGACTTCTACCGGAGCCAATGTTTGCAATTGGCGCTTGGGTGGCCAGCAGTTAGAATCTCATTTCCCCAAAACCGCTCTCCCCTATTACCGGAATTACTACCGCTTGTAAAGAAAATTATTTCGGTGAGAAAAGCATATTAGGGAATTACTGATTGGGCAGATCCATAATACACAACTAAGGATTCATCAAACACATCCACATAACCCATTTCACTATTCATGAGCACAGTAACAAGAAGACGACAAAAATAAAAAAACTTCAATATTACAAGTATATCAACTACACCCTCAGTCAGAGGAGGGACAATCTAAAGGGGTTGTTCAGCTGCTGCATCAAAATGGAAATGAATGGACTGTTTCAAGGCTGCTACAGTGATAATGCACGTGGTCGCAACGAATTGTCCCTGCCTCATAAAGCACCCCCACTTAACCCCTTAAGGACACGGCCAACTTCGGCCAGAACAATTTTTATATATTTCCGTCCTTGCATCCCGACGCTCATAACTCTTATTTTTTTGTACGATGTAGTTGTATGAGACTTTGTTTTTTTGCGGGACGAGTTGTACTTTATGTAGGTACCATTTTTTGGTACAAATACATTATTGTTTAATTTCTATACATTTTTATTTTGGCGAAAACAGCAGTTTTAATATATATTTTTTTTTTACACCATACACCGATCATCATAAATAATATATACATTTGTTGTGCAGGTTGTTACGGTCGGGGCGATACCAAATATGTCTATATTATTTCATGTTTTGGGACTTATATTTTAAAAAGTTTATTTATTATAAAAAAAATGTGTTTGTGTATTTTTTTCACTTAAAGGGATTTATCATTTTTATTTTGTAACTGCAATGTACTGGCATAGATCTATATGCCAGTACATTAGCCTGCTACTGATTGTACACAGGCAGTTGTTAGGGCACACCTCAGTATGCCCTAACAATGGACCCTGGGCTGTCTGGCCATACGAGTTATGGGCTATGATGGCGTCACAGTTATCTTCAAAGTGCAGTCCCCCCTCCTTGAACGCCGCAATCAGCTTTCATTGCGGGAATTCAAAGGGTTAACGGCGGAGAGCAGATGTTTCTCTCCTCTCCGCTGTCAGAGCAGGGCCGTGGCTGTGTATTACAGCCGTTGCCCCGCTCTCGATCGCGCGTACAGAGTTGGCTGTCACACAGGACGAGAATGCTCGTCCTAATGTGCCAAGTACTCGCAGCTCAGGACGAGCATTCTCGTTCTGTGTCGGCAACCAGTTGATGTATATTACCTGTGATTCCTATTCTGAGCTGCTTGTTGTTGTTGAACTTGTTGAATCTGTTGAGGTGCAGGCCGCTTACGGGACTGGTCCATGCCTGATTGAGCCATCCCTGGGCGGGCAGCTGGACTTCCTCCGTATCCTGGAGGACCCATGGCTGGTCCCTGAGGAGTCATCCGACTGCCTGGCAGCATTCCAGGACGCTGTTTGAAACAAGGAGAGAGTATTAGCATGGACTGTATACAAAGCAATGACCCTCCAGAAGCCAGTGACGGATGTAACATTTGTCCAATGACATGGACATGTGACTAAGTACAACCTTCTTATTAATTCTATTTTAAAAAAAAACACATTTGTTTTATTTTGGGCCGCAGTGCAGCATAGCTACTGGAAACTTCATCAGCAAGAAGCCTCAGTGGAGATATGCTAGGGAATTGCCTTGATTGATTAAGATGCCTTTACTAAGGGACGCGCAGCGGATAGAGGGTATGTCGACGCGCAGCGCATATACGGTATATCGACGCGCAACGGATATATCGCCACTCATCGCATATAGGATATATCGTCACGCAGCGCAGCAGATATAGGATATACTTGCTGTTCTTTAATGCCTTATACCAGACTGTATACCAATATATGGTACTTGTGCCAAATTCATGGGCAATACTTATGGACACGTCGCACATCCAATAAACTCCATAACAGGCAGAACTATTTTCACTGTAGGCTACAAAGATTGCATCATTCAGGACCTGTCAAATCTCCTGACGCGTGTCTGTCTTAGTAAATAATTGTATTCCCCATGAAATAAAAATTCTGCAGCATTTTTTCTTAGACTTCTGCCGTTCCTCTATTACTCCTCCAATAAATAGACGAATAAATGGACATCTGGGTGTTACCGGTGGAGGGCGTGTCCTTACACAGACTGACTGTCCAATCAGTGCGAGCCGGTTTAGTGACACACCCCTGTCCACTATGTGAACAACCAGTTGTCAAATTAATTCAGACATTTCTAGGAGGAATACTGGAGGAACAATAATGCAGAGCTCTAAGAAAAGATGTTCCAGAATTATTATTTCATGGGGAATACAAGTATTTACTAAAACAGACACGTCAGTAGAGGTGACGGTAACAATGTCGTCCCAGCTTTAGTCTCATGGACTGATGGCCGGGTACCTGCTGCCTTCTCTCTGGTACTCACATTATTGGGAAACTATTTTATGCAGATATAAAAGACAAAATAGTGCAAATCTATAGGGGCCCCTCTCACTACTTTGGTGCTCCAGTAATAAGAGACATCAATAGATAACACGCGGGCAGTCGTTTCTAGGATGCTGGGTGAGTCTATGGTGAAATACACTAGTATATGACTGAGGAGATCTCTTCTACCACCTTGAACATTAATAAGTCATGCTGAATTATTTTATTTTTTTCCACTTGCTGTTGATCCTACAACTACCAAGTGGCGATGAATGTAAACTTTCTATAGAAGATACTTCGATGTAGCGGTTGTCTGCTGTATACTACACCCATCCCCCTCCATATAAAACCACTTAGCAGACTGGTCCTCGGTCCCATCATCCACACATTAAAGTGAAGAGGGCTCATATAGAAGACAGCAGCAGCGCCAACCACTGCAGGAGAACCAACAGCCGCCACATCGTAGACATAAGCCCAGAAGGCTCTTGCCTTTTAACTTACCGGGTAAGCTGCTCCGGGCATAGGAGAGCGGTACATCCCTTGCCCCGGGGCAGGGCCCATCCTCACAGCTGGGCCTGGCGTTACAGGGCCCATAGGGGCCCCAGCAGGCCCGGATGCCCCCGGAGTCACCGATTGGAAACCAGCCCGCGCCGCCATCGCTTTGCAACAATGGGGCCGGAACCGGAAGTACCGTGTCACGCAAGGGGGGCTGAGATGCTGGCACAACGGCGGTAGAATAAGCGGCCGGCATGAATAAAACTCCGGAAGTAAGCTATCGCCATTTTGGATAAGGGAATACCCTGGAATGCTGGGAACTCATTTTCAAACCTATGCGTTTCTTCCTGACGTCCATTTTGGAACATGGCAAATTAAATGTCGTTTATTCCGTGGCAATTAAATGATAGTCTCTTCGGACGACGTTATACCCAAAACCAATGTAAATCTTGAGAGCTCATCGAGTTGCTTTAAAGTTTCAGTGAAACAATATTTGAGAGTGGCTACGTGGTATGGCAAACCCAAATTAGAAATGGCCGAGGCAAGTTTTTTGAAAAAATATTTCCGGTCGGTCATAGGTTAATTTGTTAACACAGATATTTACTGAATGAATTCTGTGCGGTACTGCGGGTTACACGTTCTGAATTAAAGTTTGCACATGCGCAGTTTAGTGGTGTGGCGTTCCAACAGCACCCTCTTGTGGTGTTTTTATTTCGTATATTGATGACGTAACCGTTCTTCCCGCCAAAATAAGTATTACTTTTGATTGCCATGGAGTGCCTGTATTATGGAAAAAAAAATATTTCAATGTAAATCAATTAATATAAGTCTTACAGATCATCCTTTTGTTCAATTAGGAATCAAAAGGACTCATTTAGATGGCAGTATTTAGGTAAGTATTTACATCTTCCCACAACCCATCATGGCAGCATACAGCGGCAGACCGGCTGTTCTCACTAGTAATCGCAAGATCTTGCAGCTCTGACTAAAATAGCGATGTCTACAGCATTAATACAGCCGTTATTGATTGATAACTACTTCTATTAACCGGTTCAGGATCGGGCTATTTTGAGCCTTCAGGACCAGACACTTTTTATCCATTTTTAGCTTGCGCTAAACGGCTATAACTTTTTTATTTGTTGGGCTAGCGACGTGATTCTTGTGTTTTTTTTTTTAGACAATGCAGGGGTTTTTTTTTTTTTTTTTTATATAACATTTTTATACACATCCTTTTTGCTATTTTAGAATTTCTAGGCTTAAACTTGAAAATAATAGTAAAAAAGTATGCTTTTTTAATTTTCAGCAATTTTTTTCTGGTAATATAGTTTTACCCTAAAATAGACCTTTTATTAGTGATCGTCATTATCTACAATAAATTTTGATATATTACATAACTATTTTAGGGTAATTGGGTCAGGGCGTTACGACAATGATTGGCAGGGGGGATGTTTTTTTTGGGGTGGGTATTTTATGTGTATTTATTATTACTTTTTTTGCACTTTATTTTACTTTTGTTTTTATTATGGCCTGTCCCTCAAATGTCAGAAAAGACCTTTGGGGGACTTTATTCATTTGTTTTTTTATTTTGCACCTTATTTTTTCCACTGTAACTGGGTGTGCAGCCCTAGTTACAGGGGAAATCAGATCTCATATAGTGACTATTGTCACTAATAGGGCTGCGCTGGGTCTAGTTAGACCCAGCAGCAGTCTGCCACTAACAGCACCCGACAATCATGTGACCAGTCACATGATCACCGGGACCAATAGAGACAGCGGCGCTGCCTCTTTTCATATACACAACGCTGTATAGACATGATCAGAGAAGACAGAAGCAGCGAAAGCTGCTTCTATCTTCTCCTCAGGGTCTCCGTCAGTCACTGACTGCTGGGGACCCGACATGCAGCTGCTCGATCACTCAGGCAGCAAGCTAAAACTCGCCATAAATACTCTATGGCGCGGGTTTTAAGGACCCCGAACCCCAGCTGTATATAGACAGCCGGCGGTTGGGAACCAGTTAATGTTGTAGACAGCGCTCTGCTGTATTAATGCTGTAGACCGCGCTCTTTTAGGCCTCATGCACACGACCACACTGGCTTTGCGGTCCGCAAAACCACGGGCCTGTTGAAGTCAACAAAAAACTTTTTTGTGCATCTGTGTGTTATCAGGACTCACAGATCCGCAGCAATTCACCATTATTAGTGAATCGCAAATATGGACCGTAAAATGAAAACACGGTGGGGCCATAGAAATGAATGGGTCTGTAATTTATCCGCAAATATACAGATAAATTACGGTCTCAAAAGCACAGTCGTGTACATGAGTCCTTAGAGCAGCGAGAGCTCACGATAACCAGCAAGATCTCACAGTCTGATGCTGTATGCTGCCATGGGGGTTTGTGGGAAGACGCTGGGCATGTCGGGATACCCCTACCAAGAAGTTCAGACCCGACTCCTGCTTCGACTCAAGTCATTAGCATACTGGGCACGCAAACTATTGAAACATTTTTTTTAACGACTTACATTTAGAAAAGTATTTTTTTTTTTTTTTTGGGGAGGGAGATAATGATAACGCAATTAAAACAGATAGGATATACCTCAGTTCTGATAAAAACCCAGTGGATTAAATTATAAGACTTCTCTCAAGCATATATAATTAGTTAAAATGTAGCTTTCTGGTCAGATATGGCCAGGAATAGGGGTATGTAACGCTCCTTACTGACAATAATCCCAAGAGTGTACCTGGATGATGGCTCAGGAGCGGTGATGCAGCGAAACAGGAATAGAATACAGTGGCACTATACAAACTTGTCGAAAGTGGAGTTGTGTGTAGTGCAGGAGAAGTTTTGCAGCAGACAAAGAGGATTAATTACAAAAGCCGTTATTGAGTTGGCAAAAAGCTAACCTGGGGTACGGAGTCTAAGGCCCCATGCACACGAACGTGCTTTTGCGGCCGCAATTCCCCCGAAAATCCACAGGAGAATTGCGGCCCCATTCATTTCTATGGGGCCATGCACACGACCGTAGTTTTTACGGTCTGTGCATGGCCCGGGAGCCCGCACCGCAGAAAGAACGGGCATGTCTTATTACGGCCGTCTTCTGCGGCCGGGCTCATTGAAAATAATGGCCGCGGCCATGTGCATTGCCCGCGATTTGCGGCTCACAGTCCGTTGCCGGCCGACCCGAAAATCACAGGCGTGCACATGGCTACGGTCGTGTGCATGAGGCCTAAGGTAGGGGTTCTTCACACTTAACCCTTGCAAGGAGGTATGGACTTTGCCGGTGAGATTCCCAGGTTGCTGTCCCCAATAGTCCTGGTCGGTAACAGACAGCGTTAGGTCCAGAAAATGGTATCAGGAAGCAAGGTAAGGGTCAGACCAGAGATTGGTACTGTAAAGGATCTGCCAGGCATTACGTCTGGGTATACTCCCAGGATTAATCAGTCGACACCTGAGGCCAGACCTCTGAGACTGACACCTGCTCCCACCAATCAGGGTGGCAGGCTCAGGAGTGGGAGAGCCTATCGCGGCCTGGTCAGTCAGAGTTAGCTCCGCCCCCTGTCCATTTATACCTGCCGTTTTCTCTTCCTCCTTGCTTGTTATTCTTCTTGGATTCCTGGCCCCACTGCTGCCTTGCTCCAGCCTGCTTCTGCCGTGCTTCTGCCTTGCTTCAGTTCCGTTTATCCTGCGTTGCTCTGCCCCTAGCTTGCTTCTGCTCCGTGCTCCCGTTTGTATACTCCACTACTTCCTGATCCTGACTGGCTCATTCACCGCTCCGTTTCCTCGCGGCGTTCCGTGGGCTACTGTATTCCCTTGCGTGTTCCCTGTTTGTACTCCCTTTCACTTAGACAGCGTAGGGACCGCCGCCAAGTTGTACCCCGTCGCCTAGGGCGGGTCGTTGCAAGTAGGCAGGGACAGGGCGGTGGGTAGATTAGGGCTCACTTGTTCCCTTCACCTCCTTCCTGCCATTACATAATAACAAGCCCTTACCTAGTCTACCATTTCTTCTACGCTGACGCTATCATGGACCCCCTTGAGACCCTGACCCAGCAGATGCAGGGCCTCTCCCTACAGGTCCAGGCCCTGGCTCAGAGGGTCAATCAGTCTGACGCTGCCTTTGTAGTACCCCTCACCTCACCTTTAGAACTCAACCTCAAGTTACCTGACCGGTTCTCAGGGGACCGTAAGACTTTTCTCTCCTTCCGGGAGAGTTGCAGACTTTATTTCCGCCTAAGACCTCACTCCTCAGGTTCCGAGAACCAGCGGGTGGGTATCATTATATCCCGACTCCAGGAAGGGCCCCAAGAGTGGGCCTTCTCCTTGGCTCCTGACGCCCCTGAACTTTCCTCCGTTGATCGGTTTTTCTCTGCCCTCGGTCTAATTTACGACGAGACTGACAGGACTGCCTTAGCCGAGAGTCAGCTGGTGACCTTACGTCAGGGTAGGAGACCTGTTGAGGAATACTGTTCTGATTTTAGAAAGTGGTGCGTAGCTTCTCGGTGGAACGACCCGGCCCTAAAGTGCCAGTTTAGGTTAGGATTATCTGACGCCCTGAAGGATCTGCTGGTTAGCTACCCCTCTTCTGACTCCCTAGACCAGGTTATGGCCCTAGCAGTACGACTTGACCGAAGTCTCAGGGAACGTCAGCTTGAACGTTTCAATGTTTTCCCCTCTGACTGCCCTGCGATTCCCCCCGAGGTCCCGTCTCCTCGCTCTTCCACGGAGGACTCGGAGGTACCTATGCAACTCGGGGCCTCCATGTCCCCCTCGGCAACGTAGAGAGTTTCGCAGGAAGAATGGTCTCTGCTTCTATTGTGGGGACGACAAGCATCTACTGAACACCTGTCCCAGGCGCAAGAATAAGCAGCCGGAAAACTTCCGCGCCTAAGTGATCATCGGGGAGGTCACTTGGGCGCACAGGTATTTCCCGTTAATACTAAACGCAATAAGATTTTGCTTCCCTTTCAGGTCTCGTTTGCTGGCCGGTCTGCCACTGGCAGTGCCTTCGTGGATTCGGGCTCATCTGCTAATATCATGTCTGTGGAATTTGCTATGTCTCTAAAAATGCCTTTTATTGATTTACCTTATCCTATCCCGGTAGTGGGTATTGACTCCACTCCTCTTGCTAATGGTTATTTTACTCAGCATACTCCTGTTTTTGAACTCTGTGTTGGCTCCATGCATTTGGAGCAGTGCTCTGTACTGGTGATGCAGGGATTATCGTCCGATCTGGTATTAGGTCTTCCCTGGTTGCAGCTGCATAATCCCACGTTTGATTGGAATACTGGGGATCTCACCAAATGGGGTAGTGATTGCCTGATGTCATGTCTTTCGGTTAACTCTATTTCTCCCCGGGAGGAGGTAAACACGCTTCCTGAGTTTGTTCAGGACTTCGCTGATGTGTTTTCTAAGGAGGCCTCCGAGGTGTTGCCCCCTCATAGAGATTACGATTGCGCCATCGATTTGGTGCCTGGTGCCAAGCTTCCTAAGGGGAGGATATTTAATCTTTCATGTCCTGAACGTAAAGCTATGAGGGAGTATATCCAAGAATGCCTGGCCAAGGGTTTCATTCGCCCCTCGACTTCTCCTGTAGGTGCTGGCTTCTTCTTTGTGGGGAAGAAGGATGGTGGTCTTAGGCCGTGCATTGATTATCGTAACTTGAAGAAGGTCACAGTAAGGAACCAGTATCCCCTTCCTTTGATTCCGGATCTTTTTAATCAGGTTCAGGGGGCCCAATGGTTCTCTAAGTTCGATCTACGGGGGGCATATAACCTTATCCGCATCAAAGAGGGGGATGAGTGGAAAACTGCGTTCAACACGCCCGAAGGTTATTTCGAATACCTAGTCATGCCCTTTGGGTTGTGTAATGCCCCTGCCGTCTTCCAGAATTTTATTAATGAAATTCTGAGAGATTACCTGGGTAATTTTCTTGTAGTGTACCTTGATGACATACTGGTGTTTTCCAAGGACTGGCCCTCGCACGTGGAGCATGTCAGGAAGGTCCTCCAGGTCCTTCGGGAAAATAATCTGTTTGCGAAGACCGAAAAATCTGTGTTTGGGGTACAGGAGATACCATTTTTAGGTCAAATCCTCACTCCTCATGAATTCCGCATGGACCCTGCCAAGGTTCAGGCTGTGGCGGAATGGGTCCAACCTGCCTCCCTAAAGGCGCTACAGTGTTTTTTGGGGTTCGCTAACTATTACAGGAGATTTATTGCCAACTTCTCGGTCGTCGCTAAGCCTCTTACGGACCTCACTCGCAAGGGTGCTGATGTCCTCCATTGGCCCCCTGAGGCCGTCCAGGCTTTTGAGACCCTCAAGAAGTGCTTTATCTCGGCCCCCGTGCTGGTTCAGCCCAACCAAAGGGAGCCATTTATTGTGGAGGTTGACGCGTCCGAGGTGGGAGTGGGGGCCGTCTTGTCCCAGGGTACCAGCTCCCTCACCCATCTCCGCCCCTGTGCTTACTTCTCTAGGAAGTTTTCGCCCACGGAGTGTAACTATGATATTGGCAACCGCGAACTTTTAGCCATTAAATGGGCTTTTGAAGAGTGGCGTCACTTCTTGGAGGGGGCCAGACACCAGGTAACGGTCCTTACTGACCACAAGAATCTGGTTTTCCTAGAATCTGCCCGGAGGCTTAATCCTAGACAAGCTCGTTGGGCACTATTCTTTACCAGATTTAATTTCTTGGTTACCTATAGGGCTGGGTCCAAAAATATTAAGGCTGATGCACTGTCACGTAGTTTCATGGCTAATCCTCCTTCTGAGAAGGATCCTGCTTGTATTTTACCCCCTGGTATAATTGTTTCTGCCACTGATTCTGACTTAGCCTCTGACATCGCGGCTGATCAAGGTTCAGCTCCCGGGAACCTCCCTGGGGACAAACTGTTTGTCCCCCTGCAATACCGGCTAAGGGTACTCAGGGAAAACCATGACTCCGCTCTATCTGGTCATCCTGGCATCTTGGGTACCAAACTCCTCATTACCAGAAACTATTGGTGGCCTGGGTTGCCTAAAGACGTTAGGGCTTACGTCGCCGCTTGTGAGGTCTGTGCTAGGTCCAAGACCCCTAGGTCCCGACCTGCGGGCCTACTACGTTCCTTGCCCATTCCCCAGAGACCTTGGACCCATATCTCCATGGATTTTATCACCGATTTGCCTCCATCTCAGGGCAAGTCGGTGGTGTGGGTGGTAGTAGACCGCTTCAGCAAGATGTGCCACTTTGTGCCCCTTAAGAAACTACCTAACGCCAAGACGTTAGCTTCTTTGTTTGTGAAACACATTCTGCGTCTCCATGGGGCCCCAGTCAATATCGTTTCGGACAGAGTGGTACAATTTGTTTCCTTATTTTGGAGAGCTTTTTGTAAAAAGTTGGAGATTGATCTATCCTTCTCCTCCGCCTTCCATCCCGAAACTAATGGCCAAACGGAAAGGACTAACCAATCCCTGGAACAATATTTAAGGTGTTTCATTTCTGACTGTCAATTTGATTGGGTCTCATTCCTTCCCCTCGCCGAATTTTCCCTGAATAACCGGGTCAGTAACTCGTCAGGGGTCTCCCCGTTTTTCTGTAATTTCGGGTTTAATCCTAGGTTCTCCTCCGTTTCCCCTGGTTGTTCCAATAATCCCGAGGTAGAGGACGTTCATCGGGAACTGTGCACAGTCTGGGCCCAGGTTCAGAAGAACCTAGAGGCGTCCCAGAGCGTACAAAAGATTCAAGCTGATTGTAGACGTTCTGCTAACCCCCGGTTTGTCGTCGGGGATCTGGTGTGGTTGTCGTCGAGGAACTTGCGCCTTAAGGTCCCGTCCAGGAAGTTTGCTCCCCGATTTATTGGACCTTATAAGGTCATTGAAGTCCTCAACCCTGTATCCTTCCGTCTGGAGCTGCCCCCATCCTTTCGCATACACGACGTCTTCCATGCCTCCCTCCTGAAACGCTGCTCCCCGTCCTGGTCCCCCTCGAGGAAACCTCCTGTTCCCGTTCTCACCCCTGAGGGGGTGGAATTCGAGGTGGCCAAGATTGTGGACAGTAGGATGATCCAGGGCTCCCTCCAGTACCTGGTCCATTGGAGAGGATACGGGCTGGAGGAGAGGACTTGGGTACCTGCTCGAGATGTTCACGCTGGGGTATTGATCAGGAGGTTCCACCTTCTCTTCCCCACTAAACCGGGTCCTCTTCATAAGGGTCCGGTGGCCCCTCATAAAAGGGGGAGTACTGTAAAGGATCTGCCAGGCACTACGTCTGGGTATACTCCCAGGATTAATCAGTCGACACCTGAGGCCAGACCTCTGAGACTGACACCTGCTCCCACCAATCAGGGTGGCAGGCTCAGGAGTGGGAGAGCCTATCGCGGCCTGGTCAGTCAGAGTTAGCTCCGCCCCCTGTCCATTTATACCTGCCGTTTTCTCTTCCTCCTTGCTTGTTATTCTTCTTGGATTCCTGGCCCCACTGCTGCCTTGCTCCAGCCTGTTTCTGCCGTGCTTCTGCCTTGCTTCAGTTCCGTTTATCCTGCGTTGCTCTGCCCCTGGCTTGCTTCTGCTCCGTGCTCCCGTTTGTATACTCCACTACTTCCTGATCCTGACTGGCTCATTCACCGCTCCGTTTCCTCGCGGCGTTCCGTGGGCTACTGTATTCCCTTGCGTGTTCCCTGTTTGTACTCCCTTTCACTTAGACAGCGTAGGGACCGCCGCCAAGTTGTACCCCGTCGCCTAGGGCGGGTCGTTGCAAGTAGGCAGGGACAGGGCGGTGGGTAGATTAGGGCTCACTTGTTCCCTTCACCTCCTTCCTGCCATTACAGGTACGCAGATTATTGGATCAAGGAATGTCAAGACAAGCCAGGTCAAACACAGAAAATGACAGAGAACAGGAAAAATGCCAGGAAAATCACCACCAGGCTTGAGAAACAAGGATTCCAGGATCAGTTCCCCTTTAAAATCTCTGTCATCTCCTGCAGCCGAGCCTTGAAATCAGTGGGAGGCAGATAAAAAACCATGGTGCTCGTTTCTGAGCATTTTTCACAATGTTTTTTTCCCACGGCCATTGCATTAGCTTCAATGGTCACGGGCAAAAAAGCCACAAAAAATGCGGAGAAATACGTGCAAACAGTTCAAAGTCTGCCTCAAAATTCATGAAGAAATTCTGAGGCAGATTTTTTACCCTTTCACCTATGACAGCACCCCTGGAGAGGCACTCCATTCGCTGGACATGAAGCCTGGTATAAAAAAGGACACACCTCTCTACACACCCAGTCAGGTTTCCTGTCCTCCGGATGGGTTTATCCTGTAGATCAAGACACTCTCCCCAGGATTGCAAACTCCAGCAGGTACTCACCTCTGTTCCTGGAGGTATTCTGAAGGTGTAAGACTCTTAGGGAGCAGCCTTAAGTCTGGGGCTGGTATATTCCCCTCCTCTCCCGGTCACCGCTTCCCTCTACGGAGGTGGTAAGCTCCCGCAATGGGTGGGGTCTCCTCTCGGGGGAGAGGCTTTTCCTGGGGTCAGGCCTGGCTCCAGTTTACAGAGAAGGGAGCCAGAACTCGTGGCCCAGCGTTTGGCTGCTTCCGGCTAACTGCAGTGACCACTTCCAATCACGGCGCACGTCACTGCCAGTGGAGGTGACGCGTAAAAGTTCCATGAAGCAGTGTTAGGTCGCCCAGTTGGGGAGGAAGGGCTACAGCTTGTGGTAGCCTGGGAGCCTCCCCAGCCAATCCTAGGCCTATTTTAGCCATGAACCAATATGGCTCCTTCTCCAGCCAAGCAACCAGTATGGAAGCTTCAGGAGAAGCAGCAGGACATGCCGAACAACCTGAGTTGTCAGACCCTGCAAGATCCTCCAGTCCGGTAATTTAAACGGCATGGGATCTTCTAGGAAGCATGGTAGGAAAAACAAACCCTTTTTCATGTATTCATTTTGTCCTTCCTTGTATATATCTAGGTCAGAGAGGGTCCCAGGAAAAAGTTGGACAAGACTCGCAACAGAGAATGTGCTATGTGTTGTAGGAAGCTAGCAGCCTTTTATCAGAAACGTTTATGCCAGTTATGTTTAGATAAGATCCTGACAGAAGAATCCACCAGCCTTGACACTATCATCAAAGATATGGTGTGAACAGAGGTTAAGAATTCCCTTTGAAAGAAACATGACCTTCCTAGTAGCTTGTCTGGTAAGACAAGACCGGGCCTAGGGGTTTCTAGTTTTTCTAGTGAAGAGGAGATATTTGAGGATTATGGGGAGCTATGCTCCTCTGAATATTCCTCTGACGAAGATGGAGGGGGAAAAAAACTATTTCCAGCTGAGGATGTGGACCAACTTCTTAAAGCATTCCGGTCCACTATGAATATTGATGATCCCCAGGAACCCCTGTCCATCCGGGACTTTGTTTGAGGGCCTGGGTCCTAGGAAACAAAGGACCTTTCCTATTCAAAAAAATGTGGCCAGCCTCATTAAAAGGGAATGGAAGAACCCTGATAGAAAGTTAGGCATTCCCAACATTGTATCCCTTTGAGGATGAATTAAGCAAGGACTGGGATAGTTTTCCCAGACTGGATGCCCCAGTGGCTAATTTATCCAGGAAGAATGCCTTACCTTTTGAATATCTGGGTTCCCTCCCTGATCCTTAGGATAGGAAGGCGGACTACTATTTAAAGAGGACCTGGGAAGCCTCTGCTGGGGCCTTTAAACCTGGTAATGCTTCCACATGTGTAGCCAGGTCCCTTAAAATCTGGATAACTAAACTAGAGCTTCATCTAAGAGACAAAACTCCTAGGGATCAGATACTGGCTTCCCTCACGGTTTTGTCTAAAGCCACATACTTTTTGGCTGAAGCCTCAGTGGACTCTGTCAGTCTGTCAGCTAGATCTGCAGCCCTATCCAACTCAGCCAGAAGAGCTATATGGATGAAAACATGGAAGGGAGATGCGGGCTCAAAAGGATAACTCTGTTCTATCCCTTGTTCAGGAGACTTTTTGTTTGGTCCTCCACTGGATGATCTGAAAAAAGCATCTGACAGTTGGAAAGAGTTTCCTACTCAGAACAAACCAGACACCTTTCGTCCCAGGAAGTTTAATAAAAAACCCAATCCCAAGGGACAGGAATTTAGATGCTCTAAATTCCCCAAGAAAAATAGGGGCTTCTTGTTTAGGCCTCAGAACGATCCCAAGCATAAAGATCACCAACAATGACGCCAGAGGGAGCTGGGTAGGAGGTCGTTTATCCCTATTCTTCCAAGAATGAGAAAGGATCTTATCAAACCTGTGGATTCTAGATATCATAAAGACAGTATACAAACTCTTATTCGTGACCCCTCCAGACAGATTCCTTCCCAAAAAAAGCATAAAGATTCAGAGAAACAGCTGGCTCTAGAGTGAGAGGTTATTTCTCTTATCAGCAAGGGGTTTATAGTACTGGTACCGAAACAGAGATAAGGAAGGGCTCCTATTTCCCCCCGTTTTCTAGAAAGAAACTGGAAGGCATATTCAGGTTTATAATAAACCTAAAACAGCTGAACTCTTTCCTGATTTACAAGAGATTTCGAATGGAGAGTATCCCCTCTACTGTAAATCTACTTGTAATGTCGGGGTAGGGAGACAGACAGGTGAGCCCTAATCTACGCGCCACTCAGTCCCTGCCTACTTGCACGGCCCATCCTAGGCGACGGCGTACAACTGGGCGACGGTCCCTACGCTCAACATGTGCACGACAGACAAACAGACAAGGGTACACAGAAGCTAAGGAAAATGGGGCAGTTGCCCACGGCAACACCGTGAGCAACAAGAGTAGTGAATGAGCCAAGTCAAACCACGAGTGTACGAGGTACCAAACGCAGAGCAGGAGCTTAGTCAGTAAAGCCAGAGTAGATATGAAGCAGAGGTCAGTAGTATTAGCAGAAACAGCAGAGCCAGGAAACAAGAGAGAATCACAGGCAAAGACAAGAAGCAAATGAAGGTATAAATAGACCGAGGGCGGGAGCTAGAACCGTCTGGCCAGACTGTGATAGGTTCTCCCACTCCTCAGCCTACCAGCCTGAGTGGTAGCAGATCGAGTCACTCTATCAGACCTAGGAGCAGATGCAGACTGATTAACCACGGGCGTCGACACAGAAGCTGTGTCTGGCAGATACTTTACAGTACCCCCCCTTTTATGAGGGGCCACTGGACCCTTCCTAGGTGGACCTGGCTTATTAGGGAACCGAAGATGGAACCTCCTGAGCAATACCGCAGCGTGAACATCCCGGGCGGGTACCCAAGTCCTCTCCTCAGGCCCGTATCCTCTCCAATGGACCAGGTACTGGAGGGAGCCTTGGACCATCCTGCTGTCCACAATCTTGGCCACCTCGAATTCTACCCCTTCAGGGGTGAGAACAGGGACCGGAGGTTTCCTCGAGGTAACCAAGGACGGGGAGCAGCGTTTCAGGAGGGAGGCATGAAACACGTCGTGTATTTGAAAAGACGGGGGTAACTCCAGCCGGAAGGAGACAGGGTTAAGGACCTCAATGACCTTGTACGGCCCTATATCCCGGGAGCAAAATTTTTGGACGGAACTTTAAGGCGCAAATTTTTTGAAGACAGCCACACCAGATCCCCGACCACAAACAAGGGGTTAGCAGAACGTCTTCTATCTGCCTGAGTCTTTTGTATGCTTTTGGATGCCTCTAGGTTCTTCTGAACCTGGGCCCAGACTGTGCACAGTTCCCGATGAACGACATCTACCTCGGGATTGTTGGAACCATCAGGAGAAACGGAGGAGAACCGTGGATTAAACCCAAAATTACAGAAAAAGGGGGAGACCCCTGACGAGTTACTGACCCGGTTATTAATGGAAAATTCGGAGTGGGGAATGAAGGAGACCCAATCATATTGATAGTCAGAGATAAAACACCTTAAATATTGTTCTAGAGATTGATTAGTCCTCTCAGTTTGGCCATTAGTTTCAGGATGGAAGGCCGAGGAGAAGGACAGATCAATCTTCAACTTTTACAGAAAGCTCTCCAAAACAATAAAATAAATTGTACCCCTCTGTCAGAAACAATATTGACAGGAACCCCATCGAGACGCAGGATGTGTTTGACAAACAAGGTAGCTAACGTCTTGGCATTGGGTAGTTTTTTGAGGGGCACAAAGTGGCACATCTTACTGAAGCAGTCTACTACAACCCACACCACCGCCTTGAGATAGAGGCAGATCGGTGATAAAATCCATGGAGATATGGGTCCAAGGTCTCTGGGGAATGGGCAAAGAACATAGTAAGCCCGCTGGTCGGGACCTGGGAGTCCTGGACCTAGCACAAATTACACAAGTGGCGACGTAGGCCTTAACGTCTTTAGGCAACCCAGGCCACCAATAGTTTCTAGCAATGAGGTGCTTGGTACCAAGGATGCCTGGATGGCCAGACAGTGCAGAGTCATGATTTTCCCTGCGTACCCTTAGCCGGAATTGCAGGGGAACAAACAGCTTGTTCTCAGAAAAGTTCCCGGGAGCTGAACCTTGATCAGCCGCAATTTCGGAGACTAAGTCAGAATCAACAGAGGATATTATTATACATGGGGTCAAAGCACAAGCAGGATCTTCCTCCGAAGGAGGGCTGGCCATGAAGCTACGCGACAGTGCATCAGCTTTAATATTTTTAGACCTAGCCCTATAGGTGACCACAAAGTTGAATCTAGTAAAAAACAACACCCATCGAGCTTGTCTCGGGTTTAGCCTCCGGGCAGATTCTAGGAAAAACAGATTCTTGTGGTCGGTAAGGACCGTTACCTGGTGCCTAGCCCCCTCCAAGAAGTGGCGCCACTCTTCAAATGCCCATTTAATGGCTAAGAGTTTGCGGTTGCACACGTCATAGTTACTCTCAGTGGGCGAGAACTTCCTGGAGAAGTAGGCACAGGGACGGAGATGGGTGAGGGACCTGGTACCCTGGGACAAGACAGCACCCACTCCCACCTTGGAGGCGTCAACCTCCACGATGAATGGCTCCATTTGGTTAGGCTGAATCAGCACTGGGGCAGAGATAAAGCACTTCTTAATTATCTCAAAAGCCTGGACCGCCTCCGGAGGCCAGTGGAGGAGATCAGCACCTTTGCGAGTAAGGTCCGTAAGAGGCTTAGCGATGACCAAGAAGTTAGCAATAAATCTCCTGTAATAATTAGCAAACCCCAGGAAGCACTGTAACGCCTTCAGGGAGGCAGGTTGGACCCATTCAGCCACAGCCTGAACCTTGGCAGGTTCCATGCGGAATTCATTAGGAGTGAGGATTTGACCCAAAAATGGTATCTCCTGCACCCCAAACACACATTTTTCGGATTTAGCAAAGCGTTTGTTTTCCCGAAGGGCCTGGAGCACCTTCCTGACATGCTCAATGTGGGAGGACCAGTCCTTGGAAAACACGAGTATGTCATCAAGGTACACTACAAGAAATACCGCCAGGTAGTCTCCTAAAATCTCATTTATGAAATTCTGTAAGACCGTGGGAGTATAACACAACCCAAAGGGCATGACGAGGTATTCGAAATGACCTTCAGGCGTGTTAAACGCAGTCTTCCACTCATCCCCTTCTCTGACTCGGATAAGGTTATAACCCCCCCGAAGATCAAGCTTAGAGAACCATTGGGCCCCCTGAACCTGATTGAAGAGATCAGGAATCAAAGGAAGGGGATACTGGTTACTTACAGTGACCTTACTCAAGTTTCGGTAATTGATGCACGGCCTAAGACCACCATCCTTCTTCCCTACGAAGAAGAAGCCAGCACCTACCGGAGAAGTAGAGGGGCGACTGTAATCCTTGACCAGGCTTTCCTGGATATATTCTCTCATGGCCTCACGTTCGGGACAAGAGAGATTAAATATCCTACCCTTAGGGAGCTTAGCTCCTGGTACCAAATCGATTGCGCAATCGTATTCTCTATGAGGAGGTAACACTTTGGAGGCCTTCTTAGAAAAAACATCAGCGAAATCCTGAATAAACTCAGGTAGAGTGTTCACCTCCTCAGGGAGAGAAATAAAATTAACAGAAAAACAGGACGTCATGCATTCATTACCCAATTTAGTAAGATCCCCAGTATTCCAGTTAAATATGGGATTATGCATCTGCAACCAGGGAAGGCCTAAAACCAAATTGGACGATAATCCCTGCATCACCAGTACAGAGCACTGCTCCAAATGAATGAAGCCAACAATGAGTTCAAAAACAGGGGTATGCTGCGTAAAATAACCATTAGCAAGTGGACTGGAGTCGATACCCACTGCCGGGACAGGTTTAGGCAAATCAATCAATGGCATAGCTAGAGACATAGCAAATTCCACAGACATATTAGCAGAAGACCCTGAATCTACGAAGGCACTGCCGGTGGCAGACCTACCCTCAAAAGAGACCTGAAAGGGAAGCAAGATCTTATTAGGTTTCATATTTACCGGAAATACCTGTGCGCCCAAGCGACCTCCCCGATGGTTACTTAGGCGCTGAAGTTTTCCAGCTGCTTATTCTTATGCCTAGGACAGTTCACTTGATGCTTATCGTCCCCACATTAGAAGCAGAGACCATTCTTCCTGCGGAGCTCTCTACGTTGTTGGGGAGACACGGAGGCCCCGAGTTGCATTGGTTCATCCGAGTTTTCCGTGGAAGAACGAAGCAACGGAACCTCGGGAGCCATCATGGGGAGCCAGAGGAGAAGGCACAAAAACGTTCAAGTCGTCGTTCCCTGAGACGTCGGTCAAGACGTACCGCTAAAGCCATAACCTGATCTAGAGAGTCAGAAGAGGGATAGCTAACTAATAGGTCTTTCAGGGCGTTTGACAGACCCAATCTAAACTGGCACCTCAAGGCAGGGTCATTCCACCGAGAAGCTACACACCACTTCCTAAAGTCAGAACAGTACTCCTCAACGGGTCTCTTACCCTGACGTAAGGTCACCAGCTGACTCTCGGCAAAGGCAGTCTTGTCAGTCCCGTCATAGATGAGCCCGAGAGCAGAAAAAAAAAAATCAACAGAGGAAAGTTCAGGGGCGTCAGGAGCCAAGGAGAAAGCCCATTCTTGGGGGCCGTCTTGGAGCCGGGACATAATTATAACCACTCGCTGACTCTCAGAACCTGAGGAGTGGGGCCTTAGACGGAAATAGAGCCTACAACTCTCCCGAAAGGAGAAAAAAGTTGTAAAGGATTTGCCAGACACAGCTTCTGTGTCGACGCCCGAGGGCAATCAGTCTGCACCTGCTCCTATGTCTGTGAGACTGACTCCATCTTCCACCACTCAGGATGGCAGGCTTAGGAGTGGGAGAGCCTATCACAGCCTGGCCAGACGGAGCTAGCTCCCGCCCACTGTCTATTTATACCTGCCTTTCCTGGTCTTCCTTTGCCTGTGATTCTTCTCTTCTTGTTTCCTGGCCTTGCTGCTACTGCTTGTACTACTCATCCTCTGCTTGTTATAGACCTTGGCTTTCTGACCACTCTCCTGCTCTGCGTTTTGTACCTCGTTCTCTCCAGGTTTGACTCGGCTCGTTCACTACTCTTGTTACTCACGGTGTCCCCGTGGGCAGCTGCCCCGTTTCCCTAGCTTCTGTGTACCTTTGTCTGTTTTTCTGTCTTGCACTTACTGAGCGTAGGGACCGTCGCCCAGTTGTACCCCGTCGCCTAGGACGGGTCGTTGCAAGTAGGCAGGGACTGAGTGGCGGGTAGATTAGGGCTCACCTGTCTGTCTCCCTACCCCGTCATTACATAATCACAGGCCCATATACCTAGTCTACACTGGTCCCTGACACATCTATGGACCCCCTTGAGACCCTGGCTCAGCAGATGCAGGGCCTTTCCCTACAGGTCCAGGCCCTGGCTCAGAGGGACAACCTGCATGATGCTACCCTGGTAGTGCCCCCCCACCTCATCTCTTGAACCCCACGTCAAGTTGCCTGACAGGTTCTCAGGGGACCGGAAGACTTTTTTCTCCTTTCGGGAGAGTTGTAGGCTCTATTTTCGCTTAAAGCCCCACTCCTCAGGTTCTGAGAGCCAGCGGGTGGGTATAATTATGTCCCGGCTCCAGGACGGGCCCCAAGAATGGGCCTTCTCCTTGGCTCCTGACGCCCCTGAACTTTCCTCCGTTTATCTTTTATTTTCTGTTCTCGGGCTCATTTATGACGAGACTGACAAGACTGCCTTTGCCGAGAGTCAGCTGGTGACCTTACGTCAGGGTAAGAGACCTGTAGAGGAGTACTGTTCTGACTTTAGGAAGTGGTGTGTAGCTTCTCGGTGGAATGACCCTGCCTTGAGGTGCCAGTTTAGATTGGGTCTGTCGAACGCCCTGAAAGACCTGCAAGTTAGCTATCCCTCTTCTGACTCCCTAGATCAGGTTATGGCTTTAGCGGTACGACTTGACCGACGTCTCAGGGAACGACGACTTGAACGTTTTTGTGCCTTCTTCTCTGACTCCCCCATGATGCCTCCCGAGGTTCCGTTGCTTCGTTCTTCCACGGAAGACTCGTATGTACCTATGCAATTCGGGGCATCCGTGTCCCCCCAACAACGTAGAGAGTTCCGCAGGAAGAATGGTCTCCGCTTCTACTGTGGGGATGACAAGCATCAAGTGAACAACTGTCCTAGGCGTAAGAATAAGCAGCCGGAAAACTTCCGCGCCTAACTGATCATCAGGGAGGTCACTTGAGCGCACAGGTATTTCCCGTAAATATGAAACGTAATAAAATATTGCTTCCCTTTCAGGTCTCTTTTGGTGGTAGGTCTGCTACCGGCATTGCCTTCGTGGATTCAGGGTCTTCTGCTAATATCATGTCTGTGGAATTTGCTATGTCTCTAGCTATGCCATTTATTGATTTGCCTAAACCTGTCCCGGTAGTGGGTATTGACTCCACTCCTCTTGCTAATGGTTATTTTACACAGCATACCCCTGTTTTTGAACTCCTTTTTGGCTCCATGCATTTGGAGCAGTGCTCTGTACTGTGATGCAGGGATTATCGTCCGATTTGGTTTTAGGCCTTCCCTGGTTGCAGTTGCATAATCCCACGTTTAACTGGAATACTGGGGATCTTACCAAATGGGGTAATGAATGCATGTTTTCTCTAAAGAGGCCTCCGAAGTGTTACCTCCTCATAGAGAATACGATTGCGCAATCGATTTGGTACCAGGAGCTAAGCTCCCTAAGGGTAGGATATTTAATCTCTCTTGTCCCGAACGTGAAGCCATGAGAGAGTATATCCAGGAATGCCTGGCCAAGGGTTACATTCGCCCCTCTACTTCTCCGGTAGGTGCTGGCTTCTTCTTCGTAGGGAAGAAGGATGGTGGTCTTAAGCCGTGCATCGACTACTGGAACTTGAATAAGGTCACTGTAAGGAACCAGTACCCCCTTCCTTTGACTCCTGATCTCTTCAATCAGGTTCAGGGGGCCCAATGGTTCTCTAAGTTTGATCTACGGGGGGCTTATAACCTTATCTGCATCAAAGAGGGGGATGAGTTGAAGACTGCGTTCAACACGCCCGAAGGTCATTTCGAATACCTCGTCATGCCCTTTGGGTTGTGTAATGCTCCCGCGGTCTTCCAGAATTTCATAAATGAGATTTTAAGAGACTACCTGGGGGTATTTCTTGTAGTGTACCTTGATGACATACTTGTGTTTTCCAAGGACTGGTCCTCCCACATTGAGCATGTCAGGAAGGTGCTCCTGGCCCTTCGGGAAAACAAACTGTTTGCTGAATCCAAAAAATTTGTGTTTGGGGTGCAAGAGATACAATTTTTTGGTCAAATCCTCACTCCTCATAAATTCCGCATGGACCCCGCCAAGGTCCAGGCTGTGGCGGAATGGGTCCAACCTGCCTCCCTGAAGGCGTTACAGTGCTTCCTGGGATTCACTAATTATTACAGGAGATTTATTTCTAACTTCGCGGTCATCGCTAAGCCTCTTACGGAACTCACTCGCAAAGGTGCTGATCTCCTCCACTGGCCTCCTGAGGCTGTCCAGGCTTTTGAGGTCCTTAAGAAGTGCTTTATCTCGGCCCCAGTGCTGGTTCAGCCCAACCAAATGGAGCCATTCATCGTGGAGGTTGACGCCTTCGAGGTGGGAGTGGGTGCTGTCTTGTCCCAGGGTACCAGGTCCCTCACCCATCTCCGTCCCTGTGCCTACTTCTCCAGGAAGTTTTCGCCCACTGAGAGTAACTATGATATTGGCAACCGTGAACTCTTAGCCATTAAATGGGCATTTGAACAGTGGCGCCACTTCCTGGAGGGGGCTAGGCACCAGGTAACGGTCCTTACCGACCACAAGAATCTGGTTTTCTTAGAATCTGCCCGGAGGCTAAACCCGAGACAAGCTCGATGGGCGTTATTTTTTACCAGATTCAATTTTTTGGTCACCTATAGGGCTGGGTCTAAAAATATTAAGGCTGACGCACTGTCTCGTAGCTTCATGGCCAGCCCTCCTTCGGAGGAAGATCCTGCTTGTATTTTGCCTCCAGGTATAATCATTTCCTCTATTGATTCTGATTTAGTCTCCGAAATTGCGTCTGATCAAGGTTCAGCTCCCGGGAACCTTCCTGAGAACAAGCTGTTTGTTCCCCTGCAATTCCGGCTAAGGGTACTTAGGGAAAATCATGAGTCTGCACTATCTGGCCATCCAGGCATCCTGGGTACCAAGCACCTCATTGCCAGAAACTACTGGTGGCCTGGGTTGCTTAAAGACGTTAAGGCCTACGTTGCCGCTTGTGAGGTTTGTGCTAGGTCCAAGACTCCCAGGTCCCGACCAGCGGGCTTACTATGTTCTTTGCCCATTCCCCAGAGACCTTGGACCCATATCTCCATGGATTTTATCACCGATTTGCCTCCATCTCAAGGCAAGTCGGTGGTGTGGGTTGTAGTAGACCGCTTCAGTAAGATGTGCCACTTTGTGCCCCCAATGCTAAGACGTTAGCTACCTTGTTTGTCAAACACATCCTGCGTCTCCATGGGGTTCCTGTCAATATTATTTCGGACAGAGGGGTACAATTTGTTTCATTGTTTTGGAGAGCCTTCTGTAAAAAGTTGAAGATTGATCTGTCCTTCTCCTCGGCTTTCCATCCTGAAACTAATGGCCAAACGGAGAGGACTAATCAGTCTCTAGAACAATATTTAAGGTGTTTTATCTCTGACTGTCAACATGATTGGGTCTCATTCATTCCCCTCGCCGAATTTTCCCTTAATAACCGGGTCAGTAACTCGTCAGGGGTCTCCCCCTTTTTCTGTAATTTTGGGTTTAATCCACGGTTCTCCTCCGTTTCACCTGTTAGTTCCAACAATCCCGAGGTAGATGTCGTTCATCAGGAACTGTGCACAGTCTGGGCCCAGAATCAGAAGAACCTAGAGGCGTCCCAGAGCATACAAAAGACTCAGGCAGTGTAAAGGATCTGCCAGGCACTACGTCTGGGTATACTCCCAGGATTAATCAGTCGACACCTGAGGCCAGACCTCTGAGACTGACACCTGCTCCCATCAATCAGGGTGGCAGGCTCAGGAGTGGGAGAGCCTATCGCGGCCTGGTCAGTCAGAGTTAGCTCCGCCCCCTGTCCATTTATACCTTCCGTTTTCTCTTCCTCCTTGCTTGTTATTCTTCTTGGATTCCCTGGCCCCACTGCTGCCTTGCTCCAGCCTGCTTCTGCCGTGCTTCTGCCTTGCTTCAGTTCCGTTTATCCTGCGTTGCTCTGCCCCTGGCTTGCTTCTGCTACGTGCTCCCGTTTGTATACTCCACTACTTCCTGATCCTGACTGGCTCATTCACCGCTCCGTTTCCTCGCGGCGTTCCGTGGGCTACTGTATTCCCTTGCGTGTTCCCTGTTTGTACTCCCTTGCACTTGGACAGCGTAGGGACCGCCGCCAAGTTGTACCCCGTCACCTAGGGCGGGTCGTTGCAAGTAGGCAGGGACAGGGCGGTGGGTAGATTAGGGCTCACATGTTCCCTTCACCTCCTTCCTGCCATTACATAATAACAAGCCCTTACCTAGTCTACCATTTCTTCTACGCTGACGCTATCATGCACCCCCTTGAGACCCTGACCCAGCAGATGCAGGGCCTCTCCCTACAGGTCCAGGCCTTGGCTCAGAGGGTCAATCAGTCTGACGCTGCCTTTGTAGTACCCCTCACCTCACCTTTAGAACCCAACCTCAAGTTACCTGACCGGTTCTCAGGGGACCGTAAGACTTTTCTCTCCTTCCGGGAGAGTTGCAGACTTTATTTCCGCCTAAGACCTCACTCCTCAGGTTCCGAGAACCAGCGGGTGGGTATCATTATATCCCGACTCCAGGAAGGGCCCCAAGAGTGGGCCTTCTCCTTGGCTCCTGACGCCCCTGAACTTTCCTCTGTTGATCGGTTTTTCTCTGCCCTCGGTCTCATTTACGACGAGACTGACAGGACTGCCTTAGCCGAGAGTCAGCTGGTGACCTTACGTCAGGGTAGGAGACCTGTTTAGGAATACTGTTCTGATTTTAGAAAGTGGTGCGTAGCTTCTCGGTGGAACGACCCGGCCCTAAAGTGCCAGTTTAGGTTAGGATTATCTGACGCCCTGAAGGATCTGCTGGTTAGCTACCCCTCTTCTGACTCCCTAGACCAGGTTATGGCCCTAGCAGTACGACTTGACCGAAGTCTCAGGGAACGTCAGCATGAACGTTTCAATGTTTTCCCCTCTGACTGCCCTGCGATTCCCCCCCGAGGTCCCGTCTCCTCGCTCTTCCACGGAGGACTCGGAGGTACCTATGCAACTCGGGGCCTCCATGTCCCCTCGACAACGTAGAGAGTTTCGCAGGAAGAATGGTCTCTGCTTCTATTGTGGGGACGACAAGCATCTACTGAACACCTGTCCCAGGCGCAAGAATAAGCAGCCGGAAAACTTCCGCGCCTAAGTGATCATCGGGGAGGTCACTTGGGCGCACAGGTATTTCCCGTTAATACTAAACGCAATAAGATTTTGCTTCCCTTTCAGGTCTCGTTTGCTGGCCGGTCTGCCACTGGCAGTGCCTTAGTGGATTCGGGCTCATCTGCTAATATCATGTCTGTGGAATTTGCTATGTCTCTAAAGATGCCTTTTATTGATTTACCTTATCCTATCCCGGTAGTGGGTATCGACTCCACTCCTCTTGCTAATGGTTATTTTACTCAGCATACTCCTGTTTTTGAACTCCGTGTTGGCTCCATGCATTTGGAGCAGTGCTCTGTACTGGTGATGCCGGGATTATCATCTGATCTGGTATTAGGTCTTCCCTGGTTGCAGCTGCATAATCCCACGTTTGATTGGAATACTGGGGATCTCACCAAATGGGGTAGTGATTGCCTGATGTCATGTCTTTCGGTTAACTCTATTTCTCCCCGGGAGGAGGTAAACACGCTTCCTGAGTTTGTTCAGGACTTCGCTGATGTGTTTTCTAAGGAGGCCTCCGAGGTGTTGCCCCCTCATAGAGATTACGATTGCGCCATCGATTTGGTGCCTGGTGCCAAGCTTCCTAACGGGAGGATATTTAATCTTTCATGTCCTAAACGTAAAGCTATGAGGGAGTATATCCAAGAATGCCTGGCCAAGGGTTTCATTCGCCCCTCGACTTCTCCTGTAGGTGCTGGCTTCTTCTTCGTGGGGAAGAAGGATGGTGGTCTTAGGCCGTGCATTGATTATCGGAACTTGAATAAGGTCACAGTAAGGAACCAGTATCCCCTTCCTTTGATTCCGGATCTTTTTAATCAGGTTCAGGGGGCCCAATGGTTCTCTAAGTTCGATCTACGGGGGGCATATAACCTTATCCGCATCAAAGAGGGGGATGAGTGGAAAACTGCGTTCAACACACCCGAAGGTCATTTCGAATACCTAGTCATGCCCTTTGGGTTGTGTAATGCCCCTGCCGTCTTCCAGAATTTTATTAATGAAATTCTGAGAGATTACCTGGGTAATTTTCTTGTAGTGTACCTTGATGACATACTGGTGTTTTCCAAGGACTGGCCCTCGCACGTGGAGCATGTCAGGAAGGTCCTCCAGGTCCTTCGGGAAAATAATCTGTTTGCGAAGACCGAAAAATGTGTGTTTGGGGTACAGGAGATACCATTTTTAGGTCAAATCCTCACTCCTCATGAATTCCGCATGGACCCTGCCAAGGTTCAGGCTGTGGCGGAATGGGTCCAACCTGCCTCCCTGAAGGCGCTACAGTGTTTTCTGGGGTTCGCTAACTATTACAGGAGATTTATTGCCAACTTCTCGATCGTCGCTAAGCCTCTTACGGACCTCACTCGCAAGGGTGCTGATGTCCTCCATTGGCCCCCTGAGGCCGTCCAGGCTTTTGAGACCCTCAAGAAGTGCTTTATCTCGGCCCCCGTGCTGGTTCAGCCCAACCAAAGGGAGCCATTTATTGTGGAGGTTGACGCGTCCGAGGTGGGAGTGGGGGCCGTCTTGTCCCAGGGTACCAGCTCCCTCACCCATCTCCGCCCCTGTGCTTACTTCTCTAGGAAGTTTTCGCCCACGGAGTGTAACTATGATATTGGCAACCGCGAACTTTTAGCCATTAAATGGGCTTTTGAAGAGTGGCGTCACTTCTTGGAGGGGGCCCGACACCAGGTAACGGTCCTTACTGACCACAAGAATCTGGTTTTCCTAGAATCTGCCCGGAGGCTTAATCCTAGACAAGCTCGTTGGGCACTATTCTTTACCAGATTTAATTTCTTGGTTACCTATAGGGCTGGGTCCAAAAATATTAAGGCTGATGCACTGTCACGTAGTTTCATGGCTAATCCTCCTTCTGAGAAGGATCCTGCTTGTATTTTACCCCCTGGTATAATTGTTTCTGCCACTGATTCTGACTTAGCCTCTGACATCGTGGCTGATCAAGGTTCAGCTCCCGGGAACCTCCCTGGGGACAAACTGTTTGTCCCCCTGCAATACTGGCTAAGGGTACTCAGGGAAAACCATGACTCCGCTCTATCTGGTCATCCTGGCATCTTGGGTACCAAACTCCTCATTACCAGAAACTATTGGTGGCCTGGGTTGCCTAAAGACTTTAGGGCTTACGTCGCCGCTTATGAGGTCTGTGCTAGGTCCAAGACCCCTAGGTCCCGACCTGCGGGCTTACTACGTTCCTTGCCCATTCCCCAGAGACCTTGGACCCATATCTCCATGGATTTTATCACCGATTTGCCTCCATCTCAGGGCAAGTCGGTGGTGTGGGTGGTAGTAGACCGCTTCAGCAAGATGTGCCACTTTGTGCCCCTTAAGAAACTACCTAACGCCAAGACGTTAGCTTCTTTGTTTGTGAAACACATTCTGCGTGTCCATGGGGCCCCAGTCAATATCGTTTCGGACAGAGGGGTACAATTTGTTTCCTTATTTTGGAGAGCTTTTTGTAAAAAGTTGGAGATTGATCTATCCTTCTCCTCCGCCTTCCATCCCGAAACGAATGGCCAAACGGAAAGGACTAACCAATCCCTGGAACAATATTTAAGGTGTTTCATTTCTGACTGTCAATTTGATTGGGTCTCATTCCTTCCCCTCGCCGAATTTTCCCTGAATAACCGGGTCAGTAACTCGTCAGGGGTCTCCCCGTTTTTCTGTAATTTCGGGTTTAATCCTAGGTTCTCCTCCGTTTCCCCTGGTTGTTCCAATAATCCCGAGGTAGAGGACGTTCATCGGGAACTGTGCACAGTCTGGGCCCAGGTTCAGAAGAACCTAGAGGCGTCCCAGAGCGTACAAAAGATTCAGGCTGATTGTAGACGTTCTGCTAACCCCCGGTTTGTCGTCGGGGATCTGGTGTGGTTGTCGTCGAGGAACTTGCGCCTTAAGGTCCCGTCCAGGAAGTTTGCTCCCCGATTTATTGGACCTTATAAGGTCATTGAAGTCCTCAACCCTGTATCCTTCCGTCTGGAGCTGCCCCCATCCTTTTGCATACACGACGTCTTCCATGCCTCCCTCCTAAAACGCTGCTCCCCGTCCTGGTCCCCCTCGAGGAAACCTCCTGTTCCCGTTCTCACCCCTGAGGGGGTGGAATTCGAGGTGGCCAAGATTGTGGACAGTAGGATGATCCAGGGCTCCCTCCAGTACCTGGTCCATTGGAGAGGATACGGGCCGGAGGAGAGGACTTGGGTACCTGCTCGAGATGTTCACGCTGGGGTATTGATCAGGAGGTTCCACCTTCTCTTCCCCACTAAACCGGGTCCTCTTAGTAAGGGTCCGGTGGCCCCTCATAAAAGGGGGAGTACTGTAAAGGATCTGCCAGGCACTACGTCTGGGTATACTCCCAGGATTAATCAGTCGACACCTGAGGCCAGACCTCTGAGACTGACACCTGCTCCCACCAATCAGGGTGGCAGGCTCAGGAGTGGGAGAGCCTATCGCGGCCTGGTCAGTCAGAGTTAGCTCCGCCCCCTGTCCATTTATACCTGCCGTTTTCTCTTCCTCCTTGCTTATTATTCTTCTTGGATTCCTGGCCCCACTGCTGCCTTGCTCCAGCCTGCTTCTGCCGTGCTTCTGCCTTGCTTCAGTTCCGTTTATCCTGCGTTGCTCTGCCCCTGGCTTGCTTCTGCTCCGTGCTCCCGTTTGTATACTCCACTACTTCCTGATCCTGACTGGCTCATTCACCGCTCCATTTCCTCGCGGCGTTCCGTGGGCTACTGTATTCCCTTGCCTGTTCCCTGTTTGTACTCCCTTGCACTTAGACAGCGTAGGGACCGCCGCCAAGTTGTACCCCGTCGCCTAGGGCGGGTCGTTGCAAGTAGGCAGGGACAGGGCGGTGGGTAGATTAGGGCTCACTTGTTCCCTTCACCTCCTTCCTGCCATTACAGGCAGATAGAAGACGTTCTGCTAACCCCTTGTTTGTGGTCGGGGATCTGGTGTGGCTATCTTCTAAAAATTTGCGCCTTAAAGTCCCATCCAAGAAGTTTGCTCCCCAGTTTATAGGGCCGTACAAGGTCATTGAAGTCCTTAACCCTGTCTCCTTCCGACTGGATTTGTCCCCGTCTTTTCGAGTGCACAACATCTTTCATGCCTCCCTCCTTAAACGCTGCTCCCCGTCCTTGTCTCCCTCGAGGCAACCTCCGCTCCCTGTTCTCACCCCTGAGGGGGTAGAATTTGAGGTGGCCAAGATTGTGAACAGCAGGATGGTCCAAGGCTCCCTCCAGTACCTGGTCCATTGGAGAGGATACGGGCCTGAGGAGAGGACTTGGGTACCCGCCCGGGATGTTCATGCTGGGGTATTGCTCAGGAGGTTCCACCTTCGTTTCCCCAATAAACCAGGTCCACCTAGAAAGGGTCCGGTGGCCCCTCATAAAAGGGGGGGTACTGTAAAGGATTTGCCAGACACAGCTTCTGTGTCGACGCCCGTGGGCAATCAGTTTGCACCTGCTCCTATGTCTGCGAGACTGACTCCATCTTCCACCACTCAGGATGGCAGGCTTAGGAGTGGGAGAGCCTATCACAGCCTGGCCAGATGGAGCTAGCTCCTGCCCACTGTCTATTTATACCTTCCTTTACTGTTCCTCCTTTGCCTTTGATTCTTCTCTTCTTGTTTCCTGGCCTTGCTGCTACTGCTTGTACTACTCATCCTCTGCTTGTTATAGACCTTGGCTTTCTGACCACTCTCCTGCTCAGCGTTTTGTACCTCGTTCTCTTCAGGTTTGACTCGGCTCGTTCACTACTCTTGTTGCTCACGGTGTCCCCGTGGGCAGCTGCCCCGTTTCCCTAGCTTCTGTGTACCCTTGTCTGTTTGTCTGTCTTGCACTTACTGAGCGTAGGGACCGTCGCCCAGTTGTACCCCGTCGCCTAGGACGGGTCGTTGCAAGTAGGCAGGGACTGAGTGGCGGGTAGATTAGGGCTCACCTGTCTGTCTCCCTACCCCGTCATTACAAAAGTCTTCCGGTCCCCTGATAACCGGTGAGGCAATTTGAGGTGGGGTTCAAGAGGTGAGGTGGAGGGCACTACCTGGTTAGCATCACGCTGGTCGCACCTCTGAGCCAGGGCTTGGACCTGTAGGGAGAGACCCTGCATTTGCTGAGCCAGGGTCTCAAGGGGGTCCATAATAGTGTAGGAACCAGGGTAGAAAAGGTATATGGGCCTGTGATTTTGTAATGTTGGGGTAGGGAGACAGACTCGTGAGCCCTAATCTACCCGCCACTCAGCCCCTGCCTACTTGCACGGCCCGTCCTAGGCGACGGCGTACAACTGGGCGACGGTACCTTTGCTCAATACGTGCACGTCAGACAAACAGACAAGGGTACACAGAAGCTAAGGGAAATGGGGCAGTTGCCCACGGCAACACCTTGAGCAACAAGAGTAGTGGACGAGCCGAGTCAAACCAGGAGTGTACGAGGTACCAAACGCAGAGCAGGAGCGTAGTCAGTAAAGCCAGGGTAGATATGAAGCAGAGGTCAGTAGTATTAGCAGGAACAACAGAGCCAGGAAACAAGAGAGAATCACAGGCAAAGACAAGAAGCAAATGAAGGTATAAATAGACCGAGGGTGGGAGCTAGAACCGTCTGGCCGGTCTGTGATAGGTTCTCCCACTCCTCAGCCTACCAGCCTGAGTGGTAGCAGATCGAGTCACTCTTTCAGACCTAGGAGCAGATGCAGACTGATTAACCACGGGCGTCGACACAGAAGCTGTGTCTGGCAGATCCTTTACACTACTCTTCAGGAATTGTATGATGGCATCAATAGATCTGGATGATGCTTATTACCATGTCCCGGTCTGCATCAGTCACCAGAAGTATCTGAGGGTGGCAGTAGTTCTGAACGACTCCCTGATCCACCTTCAATACAGGGCCCTCCCGTTTGGCATCTCTCAGGCTCCGAGAGTTTTTTCCAAATTTATAGCAGAAATGACCTCGTGTATATACGAACGAACGACATTCTCCTCATTCCCTACCTAAACGACTTTTTGATAGTGGCAGACACAGCCAAGACTTTGATACTCCATCTACAGTCAGTACAATCGACCTTAATAGATCTGGGGCTGGAATATAAACATAAAGTCGAATTTAACACTGTCCAACAGATGCATTTTTTGGGGGAATCCTCCTCGACTCATCCAGGCAAATGTCTTTTCTCCCTCAGGGAAAGATCTAGCCTTTGATAGAAAGGGTTTCGGACATCTTTTTGGATCATTTAACTTCTTTCAGAAGAGCTATGTCCGTTCTGGGTCTTCTAACCTCCGGTTTCGCAGCCATAATTTGGGCACAGTTCAGGTCCAGACCTCTACAGAGGGACATATTGGAGAAGTGGGACAAGAGGAAATTCTCCCTGCACCTTTTCTCGGTAGCCAGACTCTCACAGGTGGTGGATGAAGGTAGAAAATCTCAGGAAGGGTCTTTCATGGGAAATGTCTCCAACCCTGAATATTACAACAGATGCCAGGCCTCAGGGGTGGGGAGCGGGGAGCCCATGACAAATCCTTCTACCTTCAAGGACAAAAAAAAATCACTGGAAAAGCACTGGAGTTTATAATAAAATATAACTTTTACTGAAGTATAATATAAAATGGATATAACAAATGACTACATGCAAGAAAAAGAGAGGAAAAAAGGGACATATTATAATGACATCCTCAATAATGAAAAAAAAGGGTTAAATAAACATTAATACTGCAAGTGTAACCCTCATGCTATATGAAGAAAATAAGCCACAAATTATGCAACATATATAAAACATTGATTGAATGTGATTTGAGAGCCGGTATTCCAAAGTATCGATCCTAATATATTTCCCACATATATGAAAAAGGACTTGTAGTAGCTATGGGGTTTGTTGTATATACCACCCTACCCGTTCCTGTTGTGGTCTCTTTCAATAGAGTTGTATAGATAAATATGGAATCCTATTCACATCCTCAAGCTTGGAAAGATTCTCCAGGCAACTGAGTCATCAGGGGAGAACAAGCCTGTAAATATTGTTTAAGCATGTGGCGTATTACTGGTTGTGGCTCCCAGTTTGAGAGTGCTTGCAGTAGCAAAAGTTCATGGCAGAGCAATGAAACTATTCAGCAGCATCTCCTCTGCTCCATGCTCTTCCTGTCCTTAAATTTCCTCACTCTAAAGGTGACCCTTTTACTAGCGGTTACCACTGCCCGGAGAGTAAGCGAAATTCATGCCCTCTCTGCCTCTCTTCCTTACACTTTGGTTTTGGAGGATAGGGTAATTATGAAGAGCTTACCAGGTTTCCTGCCAAAGGTAATTTTCTCATTTCATCAAGACCAGGAAGTTATTCTTCCCTCTTTCTGTGACTCCCCAAAAAGTCTAAAGGAGCAGGAGTTTAATTGTTTAGACGTGAGGAGGTGTTTAGTACACTAGCTAGAGGTCACAAAGGACTGGAGGTCTTCAGAGAATCTCTTTATTCAGTTCCAGAGTCCAAATAGAGGTTTGGCAGCTAGCGGACCGACAATAGCACGGTGAATCAAACAGGCCATACACTTCGCCTACGTGGGCCAGAACATTAACCCACAGAATTCTTTGGAGCTCATTCCACTAGAACTGTACTCTACTTCTTGGGCAGAAAGAGCCAATGCATCTCTAGACCATATTTGCAAGGTGGCTACATGGAGTTCACCCCACACCTTTATTAGGCATTATAGGTTACAGTTGCATTCAGCCACTGACCTGGCTTTTGGTAGGAAAGTTCCACAAGCCGTAGTCCCACCCTAAAAACTAGGGTTCTATTTTACATCTCCATGGGTGCTGTCTCAGGTGAAAGGGTAAAAGATTGATTACTTACCGGTAATCAGTTTTTCATGAACCTATGACAGCACCCCCCTAGTTCCCCCCCCTTCAGTAACTTCCTTAGAATCTCTTGTATATAGGATATATATGAATATAAATATATATTTATGGCGTGGGGTAGGTTTTCACTAAGGTGGTGAAAAAATAAATAAACGTGTGTGTGTATATATACACGACGTGTGTGTTTGTATATAAATACAAGACTGGGTGTGTGGAGAGGTGTGTCCTTTTTTATATCAGGCTTCCTGTCCAGCGAATGGGATGTCTCACCAGGGGGTGCTGTCATAGGTTCATGGAAAACCGATTACCGGTAAGTAATCATTCTTTTCTGCCTGTTAAAAACTCTGTGTAAACAGGGCCTAATAGTTCGGATGGATACGATAAATGATTGCGCTGCGGATGGTGTAAAGTAAAAATTTTAATTTTTCCCTAGATATGCCATTTCAGTGGCAAATATGTTCTGCCCAGCTTGTTCCACTAGAGACACATACCCCAAAAATTGTTAGAAGGGTTCTCCCGGGTACAGCGATGCCATATACAGTATGTGGAAGTAAACAGCTGTTTGGGCACACTGTAGTGTTCAGAAGGGAGGGAGCGCCATCTGGCGTTTGGAGCATGGATTTTGCTTGGTAGTAGTTTTGTTTGGAGTTTTACTGGTATTTCAGTTTATAATGTGGGGTATATTTCAGCTGGGCAGAGTACATCATGGGCATAGACAGGTGGTATAATAATGGGGTAAAATAATCCATAGATGTGTGTTACGCTGTGAAGCAATCCTTTATGTACAGGACAGTGTCGCACTGATAAATTGTGTCCTTTCTTATCCCCCTTTTGGTCCACACGCCGCACCTTGGCAGTTTGGGGAATTTTGCTTGGAATGTGTTGTCCTGGGATAATACGGGCACCCACACTTCCAGCAGATATGTTTGGGCCCTCCCCTTCCTGGTTCCCTAATTTTAGGGCCTTGATAGATCGCCTCTTGAAACAGAAGAAATATTCCCCTCAGGCCTGCACAGCTGCATATTTTTTATTTCCTGACATATTCCTGACAAAATGTAATTTTTTCATAGACGTAGTGGCATGTGGCAGGGGCGTTGCTAGATTCTTAAAAGATCAGGGGCACAAGCCCCACGACCTATGTTTATCCCCCCCCCCCCCAAAAAAAAGATCTATATCTCGGAGAGATCTATAAGACTATGGCCCCTATAGTTATCCTCCCTATAGTTATTCTACGCACAAACACACTGTAGATAGTTCTACACACTGCCCCTGTAGATGGTGCTACAAAATTCCCCCTTTGTAGATGGTGCCACATGTCGAGACAGGACCCTTGCGTAGGCGGGCGTGATCCAGTGATGTCATCGTGCCTGCCTGCACTGGCAAATTTTAGCCTGGGGGGCTAGCACACTGCCCTGGCCCATAAGTAGCGCCCCATCCTTAATCTGTTTACATCCACCTGCCGTATAAAGGTGGCAGGGGTAACTGGGCATTGAATACAGCCGTCATCAACAGATGACGGTGGCGGGTGGTGATGCTTTCATGCTAAAATCACACGTTTTATCTTTTAAATCTCATATTAACAGAACATGAAAACATAAGACACATTGTCAGTCATACATTTACGTTGACGATTCTTGGCTGATGGTTTCTGGGTCCCCTGATGTTTCTTTTATAATCTAGCTCATTCATCGGCTGATTGTTGCCCTGATTACACAGGTAAGAGATTGAAAATAATAAGTGTTCGTATGAAGGATATTATTATCGATCAGCGTTCGTTTAAGCTGTCAGTCCTGCAGACCTGACGGATTTAGCTTTGACGGGAAGATTCAGCTTCTATGTGCACAGAATACATAGAAGCTGTATCTGAATTTTTTTTTAATAAATAACAATTAAAAAGTGGTTTAAAATTAAATAAAACATTGATTTATTAACAATGAATGGCTTCAAATGTTTACATAGTCTTTAAAGACTGTAGTAAAATATAAAATGCACACGTAGCGATTGAGGAGTGGTTAAAAAACGTATTTTGATGCGGTTTCTTTTAACTGCAACTCAACTGCTACACGTGAATATACCCTAACAGAACAAAATAGTCGAGCCTCCCTACCCCACACAAAAACTATAACTTAATTACTAAACTTTTCGAATAACATCTACAGCAAAGCCCCCTTACCCTACACAAATGAACTACTACACGTCGAGGTCAAATCACGTTTTTTCCAACAGTTGTCATAAAATTTCTTTATAACCATGTCATTTGCCACGGTTTTGCAAAAGAAAAACACTATGTCCATAACCTGTGTATAGATGCTAAAGAAGTCCCCACCACACACGGCATTTACATTCAAATCCCCCTCCCCCATACAAACTACATACACCTTTGAAAATTTTATTTAAAAAAATAAATAAAGCAGTATATCAGCGTGTTTGCAACTTTGTAATTACAGTTTACCAATTAGTTTTACTTTTTGAGATACAGCTGCTTTGTATCCTGTATACAGAACAGCTGTATCTAGCGCTGATGCCTGTATCGGTCAGGTCTACAGGACTAACTGGTTCAGTGTCACTGTAATCGAGCACATCGAAGTTATAAACTGGAAGCACCCACTGTCACTGAACCTGTCAGTCCCGTGGACCTGACGGGTGCAGGATTCAGCGAACGATAAATCTGCTTTGTATACAGGATATAAAGCAGCTGTATCTCAAAAAGTTAAAATGAAATGTAGCTACAAAATTGCACCAATTACACTGTGTATATATATATATATATATATATATATATATATATATATACACACCAGCAGAGAGAAGCAGCAGCACTCAGTTCCAAGCACAAAATCCTGTAGTAAAGGGTGCCAGCAAGTAGTCTCGATCCTAAGATCATACAGATATCCAAGAAATAAATCCTGCAGCACTCCGGTAGTCAAGATGAAAAAAGTGTAGTTTATTGTGCCAACATGGCAGGTGCAACGTTTATGTCCCACACTAGGACCTTTTTCAAGCTAGTGTGGGACCGAAACGTTGCACCTGCCATGTTGGCACAATAAGCTACAGTTTTTCCATCTTGACTACTGCAGTGCTGCAGGATTTATTTCTTGAGTATATATATATATATATATATATATATATAGATAGATAGATAGATAGATAGATAGATCTCTATATATATATATATATATATATATATATATATATATATATATATATATATATATATATAAAACCTTTTCATAGGTGTACATAGCCTTAAAACAGAATACCCGCACATAACATTTAGGGCTTGTCCACACGTAGCGGAATTGCTGCATTTTTTCCTGCCGGAATTGCGGACGGAAAAAACACAGCATAATACAGTAGCAGCAAACTGGATGAGATAAATACTGCATAAATACTGAGCGAAAAAACGCTCAGAAATGGACCTGTTAAGATTTATTTATTTACATCAGAGTTGCGTTTTTTGTGGCGGAATTGCTGCAAACATGCCGCAAAAAAACGCAACAACTGATACTTGTTGCAGGTTTTACCTGAATTCAATGGGAAACTATAAATAAATCTTAGACTTACCTAGGAGTCTGTGTTTCTTCCTCCAGGCCTGCCTTCTGGGATGACGTTTCATCCCAGAGGTAGCTGAGGGCTGGGGGCATCACTGCATCACTACTCTAATGGGTGAGATCGATATCAGTATCGATCTCACACTTTTAAGCCCGTTTAACCCCTCAGATGCGGCGCTCAAGAGCGAGCGCTGCATCTGAGTGGTTTTGGAGAGAGGGTGGTAGCTCCCTCTCTCACCCCACCGGCACCCGGCGTGTGATCGCAGAGTTCCGGTGTCTTCTATGGCAGCCCTTGGGCCTAATAAAGGCCCCCAGGTCTGCCTGTAGTGTATGCCTGGTAGGTCATGCTTTATTATTAAAAAAAAGTTACACATATTTGGTATCGCCGCGTCCGTAACGGCCCCAACTATAAAGTTATTACATTATTTAACCCTCATGGTGAACGCTGTAAAAAATAAAATAAAACACATTGCAAAAATTGCTGTTTTCTGTGAATCATGCCTTATAAAACATGTGATAAAAAGTGATCCAAAAGATGCATCTACTCCAAAATGGCACCAATAAAAACTACAAGTTGTCCCGCAAGATCTTATACAGCTTTGTCGACACAAAAATAAAAAAGTTATATCTCTTTGAATGAGACAATGGAAAAACTTAAAAAATTGCTTGGTCATTAAGGCCTAAAATAGTCTGGTCATTTGGCGGTTAAAAAACATGTAGTGTAAACAAAAACACGCCTAATTCCCATAGTCAATTGGAGTCCTAATTACGCGCCCAAAAAACGACTGTACTTTAAAAAGCGATTGCAAAAACGCTAGTGTTTTTAACGCGTTTACACTTTGGGTTTTTTGGGCGCCGTGTGAACAACCCTTATATTTATTTACATACACAGAAAGCACACATATAATATAACTTAGCCTGTTCCTGCTGTTCGTCTAAGGGTGGCAGGAAAAGAGAGAGCCCCCGAGATTTACGTGGCCTAAATGTTCTTTTGTCTGAGTTGTCTTTGCTCACTCCACCCTGAGGCCACCCAAATACCTTACAATGTGCATCTGTACAGTGTATGTAAATCTTTTCCAAGTATGCCCATCTGCCTCCACGCCTAGTTTACAATGGCTTCCTCCTGTACGGAGGACCTTTGAAATTCTAAAAAGGCAGTACATTAGAAACTACGACCAAATGGCCTCTGGGCATACTAACACCTAAATGGGTGAACATCATTGAAAAATATTGGTATAGGGGGGCGTGGCTTGGACATGGCGCTGACCAGACGTGCTGCTTGAGAGCTCCGTTCCTGCACTTCCATAACCCGCTCATAAGCATACTAAAAGACACACTTGAACCTACCTAATGGTCAGGAAATCTAAGGCAACCACGGGGACTCCATACTGTACAAGGCAGATGTCTTCAGCCGGCTCCATTCAAAGATTCCTTACCGACGCTGCTGCCGGGCCGTCTCCCAAGATGGCGCCGCTGGAGGGGAGACGAACAGGAACAGGATTCCCGCTTGCAGAGGAGTCTTCTTCGGGGGTTGCCGCTGCAGCATCAGGTACCGACAGTACCCCCTCTTCGGTCTCTGGCTCCCTGGGTCCGTTTCCTTCCCTGCTGGCGGGGGTGGAGATGGGTCCTTCTGGAACTGTCATGGCGCTTCCCGCTCCGTCCTGCTCGCCACGTGGTGTTAGTCATGGCGCCCGGGTCTCTCCTTCCTCATCCTCTGGCATGCTGGGGTCTGCATCGATGCCTGCTTCTCCTCGGGATCTGGATCTACATTCCTCTCCCCACATTGTTGGCTCTGCTAGCATGGGAGATGATTTACAGGGCCTGAGACAACAGCTCGCCATATTGCCCACTAAACAGGACATGGAGCGTTATGTGAATCGTCTTGAGATGACCTATAAATCTGAGATACAGACTCTTACGACTAATGTCTCTCAATTGTCCGATCAAGTTCAGCGCATAGAAGGCGACGTTTCCACTGTTACACAGCAGCAAGTCTCTCATGCAGAACGGCTGGATCATCACTCCCAGCAGATTCATGCACTATTTAACCTGGCTGAAGATCATGAGAATCGGAATCGCCGTAACAATATTCGGCTCCGGGGTATTCCTGAGGATATATCTTCGGGGCAACTCATACCTGTCTTACAGTCCTTGTTTAACTCCCTTCTGGAGCGTCCTGCTGATGATCCATTGGAGCTGGATAGGGCTCACAGGACTCTTGGTCCTCGTAACCCGGATCCTGATAGGCCTAGAGATGTGCTATGCCGTGTCCATTTTTTCTCTCTGAAGGAGCAGATCATGAGGAAGGCCCGAGATAAAGGAGAAGTCTTATTACAAGGGGTCAAGATCCAGTTGTTATCCGATTTGTCCAAGATGACCCTGGACAAACGCCGAGTGCTTCGTCCTTTACTGGATGTGCTGAGAGAGCATGAGATCTCCTATTCCTGGGGTCACCCCTTCCAGCTGCAGGTTCGCAGGGACGGAACATTGCTGAGTGTTCGAGACCCAGGAGATGTCCCGGACTTCTGTGCATCCCCGTACACAAGCGTCATATATCCCTAAAGTTTCATCTCCCTCGGGCAGTGAGGTTCATGACCCGGTTGGTATTACTGACTGCTTTAAACACTATTACTCGGCGCTATACAATATTAAAGGCCAATTTCATGATATGCAGGCAGAGGCGTTACGGGATAAAATCGACCGTTATGTTCATGATACTGCGTTGCCGACCTTGGAGGAGGGGGTGGCTTTGGAGCTTGAGGAGGATTTTTTGGAAGCCGAAGTGGAGCGTGCTATTGGAGAGTCACCCTTGGGCAAGAACCCGGGGCCCGATGGGTTTAATAACAAATTTTATAAGCCATTTAAAGATCAATTGGCTCCTTTTCTGACGACAGTTTTTAATTCGGTGTCCTCCTCGTGTCCCTTTGCGCCTCAATCCCTCGAGGCTCATATAACTCTCCTACCAAAACCAGGCAAGGATCCAACGGTGTGCGCAAATTTCAGGCCCATATCGCTAATCAATGTAGATGTGAAGCTTTTCGCGAAGTTGCTTGCCTCTCGTTTATCGCCATTACTGCCTGGCTTGATCGTGGCGTTTGTATGTGGTCGGGAAGCGCGGGATAACACTAACAAAACCCTCCTTTTGACGTCATACTGCCGAACCCGTAAGATACCGATGTGCTTACTCTCGATAGATGCCGAAAAGGCTTTTGATAGAGTGCACTGGGTGTTCCTCCGCAGTGTTTTGACGCAGGTTGGCCTTGGCACCACCACGGTGGATAGGATAATGGCCTTGTACCAAAGGCCTACTGCTCGAGTTCGTGTCAACGGACTATTATCTGATCCTCTGTCTATTGCTAATGGCACGAGACAGGGGTGCCCACTTTCGCCTCTTTTGTATGTTCTGGTCATGGAACACCTGGCCGTGGCACTGCGGAACAACCCTAATATTAATGGTATACGCGTTGGCTCACAGCATCATAAATTGGCGTTATACGCAGATGACCTCCTGGTATACATCACAACCCCCATGATTTCTTTGCCATCTTTGACGGAGGAGTTTGAGTGCTTTGGTCATTTAAGTAATTTTAAAGTCAATTACTCTAAATCGGAGGCCTTGAATATCTCTTTGGATCACTCTCTAGCTGCCCATCTCGCTCAGGTTTTTCCGTTCAGGTGGCAACCTACATCTTTAAAATACCTAGGGGTACATGTCCCCACGCAACAATCGGATTTGTATGCTCTGAATTATACGCCCATTCTACAGCGTACCATGAAGGACTTGGCGGAATACGGCGGGAACCGCATGTCGTGGTTTGGGCGTATCAATGCGGTTAAAATGGATATCTTGCCCAAATTTCTATATATCTTCCAGACCGTCCCTATTGCCGTACCATCCAGTTTTTTCCAGGTTTTACATAGGGCCATAACCAAGTTTGTGTGGGGCTCCTCTAAGCCTCGTATCCGGTTTGCTGTCCTTAGCCGGCCAAAAGTAGACGGGGGCGCGGGTCTCCCAGACTTTAAATGATACCATCAAGCAGCGATAATTATGAGAGTAGTGGATTGGTTCAGTTCGGAAACAGGTAAGGAATGGGTGCGCATTGAAAAGGCTATGTCTCCTCTTGCATTATCCTCTCTGCCGTGGCTGTCAGTCCTTCAGAGACAAACTCTCTCTCTACCTTTCCTCACACGTCAGTTTCTCATGGTATGGGAACGGATCCTGGGTACTACGGGCCTTGTTCATCGCCCGGGTCCCTTGACTCCTCTATTTGATAATCCTTCTTTCCCTCCGGCGGAGGGTGTTGATACATTCCTCTGTTGGGAGAGAGGAAATGGTGGATGGTTGTCTGAGACCCTTACTCCAGACGGTGCCATGTTGCCAATGACTGATGTATCTACTGCCTGCCCGGGGAGGCGGTCAACTTGGTGGTCCTATTTGCAATTGCGGTCCTATCTCTCTTCCATGGGTGATTGTCTGGTATTATTACAGGATAAGACTCCTCTGGAACTCTACTTGTCCTTGCCCACAGCCCCTTCTCATGTGTTGTCCCACCTACATGGGATCCTTCTGCCAAAATTTTCTTTTTCTCAATTAACCTTCACTGCCGCATGGGACGAGGAAATGGGGGTTAGGCACTCTGAAGAGGAGTGGGGCACCGCTTTCTTTCTAGCCCATAAGTTACCGATATCTTGTTTTGCCCAGGAAAAGAATTACAAAATACTTACCAGGTGGTACCGTTGTCCGACCTTGTTACATAGGCTATACCCTAATGTGTCTGCTGATTGTTGGAGGTGTGGGGGGGCTCCTGGAACTATGTTGCATATTTGGTGGGACTGTCCCATGCTACGTCCCTTTTGGGGAAAGATTTTTGACCTAGGCAACAAGCTTTTCCATACTGAGGTTCCGACCTCGGCTTCCATAGGCTTGCTTTCTATGGTTCCTGGATTACTCCCACACCTCAAAAAGGGGATCTTTCAACATTTCTTGACCGCAGCGAGAACGGTGATACCTCGTCACTGGAAGTCACATACTGTACCGTCCCTGGCGGAATGGGTAACGGAGGTGAACGGGATTATGAGGATGGAGGAGTTGCTGTCCGCTGATAGGGGCAGATCAGGGCTCTTCGTCCAAACTTGGATGGTGTGGTCTGGATTCCGGGATGGTGCTGATCTACCTCTCTGGCTGGATGGAATGTTCTGAACAAATCATATTACCTACCTGAGGTGCTTTGTCTGTATATGTTTTCCCTTTGTTGTCTGGTGTTATGTGTTGTGTGTCCATATATTCAAAAGTGCTCTTATATGTGTCACTTCTCACTTTACTGGGGGGGCGGTCTCCCTGACTATTGCACTGATTTGATGCGAACATGGTACAGTTATTGCCGTTATATCTCTCTTATCACTCAATTCTGATGGGTGGGAGACTACCTTCTACTGTTGTTCTTATACATGTATATATATATATATATATATATATATATATATATATATATATATATATATATATATAGCAAACAAGAAGGCAGCAGCACTCACATAAGAATAATCGACCAGGTGCCCAGCAAAACGTCCCGATCCTCGGACGTGTAATAATATATAGAAGAAGAAAATTTGCAGCACTCCAACATGAAAAAAGTGGTGGTTTATTCAATCCAAAACAACAGCAACGTTTCAATCCTACAATAGGATCTTTATCAAGCCTAGTGACACATCTACTCAGCAAGCTTATATATGGTTGAGACTATTTTACATAATTGGCCTCATTATAAAACAATAAAGTGCAAAGTGTATGAAAACATACATAATACATTGTGTACGGTATCATCATAAAAATAAACATGATACAGAAAATACAGAAGTGTGTATGTGACATCGTGAGTAACAATACATAATAACAAAAACATTAAAAACAACTGATTACATCATAATCATTTATGCAGCAGTGGTGTAAAATCTATCGTCATATCGTCACTCACCAATCAGAACTTCAGATTTAACTAGTCAGTCATTGGTATATGTATTCGTAAGAGTGTATTGCAGCAATCAGCTGCAACCCTCGTGGTAATTGAAGTTTGACACATCAGTGTAATCCCCCGAGGCGGAAGTGTATCATCATTCAGCAGCAGAGAGTATCGATCGCATCCATATGATGTAATGCGTGTCAATGCGTTCCACTGAACTGACCCGTATGTAACGGCATCATAGGTTGCTAAGCAACTGTTGTAACTCTGTTATGGATACCTATTGACAAGGCTATGTCAGTCAAGAAGTCAATAACTGTAAAAAATACAGGTATATTAGTCAATGCTCCTCATGGTAAGTGATGGAGATATTAAGGATATCTAAAAGTAACTTTATATCGGCTTTTTAAAGACGATCCACACGTGGGTTCAAAGATCTCTGTTCACAATCAAGTAACCAGAACGATCTTGTTATTAGTCTCCTATTAGGTTTCAAAGTGATAGAGAGATATTATAAGTCTTTGTAAGAAAAGTGAGAAGGATTCTCATATATTTTTTATGACTTATGCTCTATGAGATATTATGTCACTGATGTGACAATCTGGGTCCGTTACACGGAGGAGGGTATGGGGACATCCTAGACACGTGAAGACGTGGCTATGTGGTCCCATAACTCTGGGAACAAGATCGTTCTGGTTACTTGATTGTGAACAGAGATCTTTGAACCCACGTGTGGATCGTCTTTAAAAAGCCGATATAAAGTTACTTTTAGATATCCTTAATATCTCCATCACTTACCATGAGGAGCATTGACTAATATACCTGTATTTTTTACAGTTATTGACTTCTTGACTGACATAGCCTTGTCAATAGGTATCCATAACAGAGTTACAACAGTTGCTTAGCAACCTATGATGCCGTTACATACGGGTCAGTTCAGTGGAACGCATTGACACGCATTACATCATATGGATGCGATCGATACTCTCTGCTGCTGAATGATGATACACTTCCGCCTCGGGGGATTACACTGATGTGTCAAACTTCAATTACCACGAGGGTTGCAGCTGATTGCTGCAATACACTCTTACGAATACATATACCAATGACTGACTAGTTAAATCTGAAGTTCTGATTGGTGAGTGACGATATGACGATAGATTTTACACCACTGCTGCATAAATGATTATGATGTAACCAGTTGTTTTTAATGTTTTTGTTATTATGTATTGTTACTCACGATGTCACATACACACTTCTGTATTTTCTGTATCATGTTTATTTTTATGATGATACCGTACACAATGTATTATGTATGTTTTCATACACTTTGCACTTTATTGTTTTATAATGAGGCCAATTATGTAAAATAGTCTCAACCATATATAAGCTTGCTGAGTAGATGTGTCACTAGGCTTGATAAAGATCCTATTGTAGGATTGAAACGTTGCTGTTGTTTTGGATTGAATAAACCACCACTTTTTTCATGTTGGAGTGCTGCAAATTTTCTTCTTCTATATATATATATATATATATATATATATATATACATACTGTTGTTATACTATGATACTTCATTTAAATGTATTGCACTGCGTGCAAATTTCAATTTTTTGCACAAACCGTGAAATGTTTATGTATTGTTATATTTTCAAAATAAAAATCTTTGATAAAGAAAAAAAAAAAGAAAAATATTGGTATATACTTTCTCCATTTAACCAGGTATATTTTATGTGGACATAAGAGTATCTGGATAGGAACAATATTCTTCTTTAACAGTTCCCATGCTTACACACGGTCCACCGCCGAATGTGCCTACAATGGGCACGTAAGCACTAGACCTGTACCATAGGGCAGTGAAGGGGGGTGGGTGTGTGTGCATGGATGCACTATGGAAAGAAGGCAAGCTGGCAGAGGCAGTATGATGGTCTGGGCAATGTTCTGTTGGGAAACCTTGGGTCTTGGCATTCACGTGGATGGTACTTTGATACATACTGCCTACCTGTTACGGCTGCAGTCACGGACCACAACCTCCTCTTACCTGCCTCCCACAGGTCCTCCTCTTCCTGCTGACATCTCCCTCCCCGGAAACGCCGGCACACGCGTCCACTCTGTCCAGCAGTGGTCACTAGAGGACGCGTGCGCGCTGTTTCCCGGCCTTGAAGGGCCAGAGCACGCATATGTAATTAATTATGCTCTGACCACCTTGAACTACAAAAAGGGCCCTGCCCTTTTGATCCTTGCCTGAGCGTTGTTTGTAATTCCCATGTTAGTCATGCAAATGGTCCCTTAGTGTTACCCTACTACCAGTGTGTCCGTGCCCTGCTACCTGTATCCTGTGCTGTGTTATTTTGCCTGAGCCTGTTTAGTGATTGGAGTCGTGTCCTGCAATCCTGCTATCATTCGCCACGTCTGGCGCAACCTGCTGCACATGCTGTCATCCGCCACGTCTGGCACAACCCGCTGCACCTGCTGTCATCCGCCACCTCTGGTGCAACCTGCTGCACCTACTGTCATCCGCCACGTCTGGCGCAACCTGCCACATCCACCTCCATTCGTGCTAAAGCCCCTGCCAATTGTCTGGACTATCTCAGGTACTTTTGTGCTACATACCTCTTGTATAGACTTGTGCATTGACTGTGACTTGGCCAGCTGACTCTCCGCTACGGCAGAGGGGCCTAGTGGGTCCACGTACCCCTAGATCGCGACAGTACGCTCAGGCATGGAACCCGCTGGCCAGCCCAAGACCGCAGTTCAAAGGATACAGACGGAGATGCGTGACCTACGGACACGTCAGGATCAACTCCTTGAGGCTGTAAATTCCATCATCGCCCGTCTGGATCAACTTACTGTACCACCTCCGGTTCCTCCTCCAGAGGCTGCTGCCACTCCACCGCCGTTGCGCCTCCTGTTTGTTCCGGATCCACAGTTTAGTTGCCTCATCCTCCTCGCTATGATGGTGACCTCAAAGCCTGTAGAGGGTTCATCAACCAATGCACGGTTCATTTGGCTACAAGCTCATCTATTCCCCTCTGAGGAGGTCAAAGTAGCATTTATTATCTCCCTTCTCGCCCTGCAAGGCCCTCGCATGGGCGAATCCGATCTTGGAACAACATTGACCGGAATCCTTGGACCTAGCCTTGTTCCTGCAGTCTTTACGTGCCGTGTTTGAGGAGCCGGGCCAAACATCTTCTAAAATGGCCACTCTGTTGACTCAAGCAAGGAGGCTCCACAGCCGGAGAGTATGCTATCTCCTTTCGTACCCTGGCAGCAGAGTTGGCATGGAACAATGAGGCGTTGGTGGCAACCTTTTGGCAGGGACTGTCCTCACACATCAAGGACGAACTTGCAGCCGGCAACCTCCCTTCTACCTTGGATGCCCTCATCCTGTTGGCCACCCAGGTTGACATGAGGATCCGGGAGCGCACTCAGGAGGTTTGACAGGAGAGTCGGTTTCACAGACTAGCACCCTCAGTCCAGAGACCACTATTGCCTTCCCCTAGTGCGCTACCTGAAGAACCTATGCAGATAGACAGATTCAGGCTGTCAGAGCAGGAGAAACAGCGCAGACGCTCGTCTGGTTTATGTCTATATTGTGGCTGTAAAGGATCTGCCAGGCACAGCTTCTGTGTCAACGCCCATAGGTAATCAGTCTGCACCTGCTTCTATGTCTGTGAGACTGACTCCATCTTCCACCACTCAGGATGGCAGGGTTAGGAGTTCCTCCTTGCTTGTGATTCTTCTCGTTTGGTTTCCTGGCCCTGCTGCTGCTTCTTTGCACCCTTGTCTGTTTGTCTGTCGTGCACTTATTGAGCGTAGGGACCGTCGCCCAGTTGTACCCCGTCGCCTAGGGCGGGTCGTTGCAAGTAGGCAGGGACTGAGTGGCGGGTAGATTAGGGCTCACTTGTCTGTTTCCCTACCCCCATCATTACAGTGGCCTTAAGGGTCATTTCGTGCGCTAATGTCCACAGAAGCCGGGTAACTCCAGCACCTAGAGTTGGTTAGAGAGGCAACTCTAGGGGGGACGACTCCAAACGTCAAAACCTCTACCAAATTATCTATTCTTGTGACCATCATATCTGGAGAAGTGGGAAGGTAGAAAAAAAGGGGGACCAATGTGAGGCGCTGCTTAGTAACAATTGGGGTGTTTATTGAAGGTAGGCTACGCGTTTCAACGCAGGAATTGCGTCTTCATCAGGCCATGACTTGGCAGCAGCTTCAGCCCTCACTTGGTTGCACACACCCTGGGTGTGTCTCCTCATCTTGCATCTCCACAGCATTGTGCTCTCTGGAGATTGTTCCATACTCTTCAACATTGTTGTGCTTGGTCAGCATAACCCGACTAGGTGAGTGCAAGATACCCTAGTATTGTTGTTCTTTGACCTCTGGATAATTGCACTATGTGGCGCCGTGTGTTTTTCTTCTCTTTTAGTATTCATATCTGGAGAGACATCACATTCCTCCTCTGCCTATCTTGAGTCCGGAGCGGTTGCAAATTTCATCCAGCAATGTCCAGTGGATCGCTTACATCTAACCACAGTTCTTCTGGAGAAACCGTTGGCTGTTGCTTCTGTGAATGGTCTACCATTGCTTGATCCAATTGTGTTCATCACGGAACCACTGGCAATACAAGTCGGCGTTCTTCGCCTTCCTCGTATTGCCTAAAGCGATCAACCCTATGCTGCTGGGCCTGCCATGGCTTCGTCTACACGCTCCAGTTCTCAACTGGAGTTCCGGAGAAGTCCTCCAACGGAGCCCCAAATGCCTTAACCGCTGTCTGCCACAAGTTCATCCAGTTTTGCTGCCACTGCCTCAGTCACTCTCCGATCTACTCCTACACTATGCTAGTTTTGCTGACATATTCAGCAAAAAGGAGTCATAGACTCTTCCTCCTCATCGCAGCTACGATTGCCCAGTTGAGTTACTTCCTGACACCTCACCACCCCGTGAGCGAGTCTATCCCCGCTCCCTGCCAGAGACCCTAGCTATGTCTGCCTACGTTAAGGAGAATCTGGAGAGAGGGTTCAGCCGGAAGTCTTCCTCCCTGGCCAGAGCCGGATTCTTCTTTGTGAAAAATAAGGTTGGATCTCTTCATCCATGTATTGATTACCGTGGTTTGAACCAATTCACGGTCAAGAATAAGTACCCCTTCCTGCTCATTTCAGAACTTTTCGATAGAATTCGTGAGGCTAAGGTGTTCACGAAGCTGGATCTACGTGGGGCCTATAACTTGATCTGTATCCGCAAAGGTGACGAGTGGAAAACCGCATTCAACAATCGAGACGGTCACTACTAATATCTTGTGATGCCCCGGGATCTGCTGTATGTCTGTGTGGTGGTCTATCTGGACGACATCCTTATCTACTCACCTGATTTGATGACACATTGGAGGCATGTTCGCCAAGTTCTGTCTCAGTTAAGGTGAATCTCCTCTATGCTAAACTCGAGAAGTTTGTATTCGAGAGGAACTCCCTGCCCTTCCTGAGTTACATCGTGTCCGACCGTGGACTCAAAATGGATCCAGAGAAGGTGAAATCCATCTTAGGGTGGCCACGTCCACAGGGGCTTCGGACCATACAACGATTTATAGGGTTCACAAACTTCTATCGGCGATTTATCCCAAACTTTTCGTCTGACTACCCCAATCTCCACTCTCACCAAGAAGGGGGTTAACACCAAGGTTTGGCCTTTGGAGGCAGAATCAGCATTTTTAAGCCTCAAGAACGATTTCACCTCAGCCTCCGTTTTTTCATCACCCTGATGCATCTCGGCCATTCTCTCTGGAGGTGGATGCATCCTCCGTTGGTGCTGGAGCACTACTGTGTCAAAAGAACTCTATGGGCAAGATGGTGGCCTGTGGCTTCTTTTCGAAACTATTCTCTCTCGCTGTACGTAATTATTCCATCGGGTATCAGGAGTTACTGGCCGTCAAGTTGGCATTAGAGGAGTGGAGACACTTGCTGGAGGGCGCGGTTCACCCTATTACCATTTATACGGATCACAAGAACCTCACGTACCTACAGTCAGCACAACGACTAAATCCTTGCCAAGCCAGGTGGTCGTTGTTCTTCACCCGATTTCAAATCTTTTTTTTCATTTTTTTTTCATATTCAATATTTTTTATTGGTTTTAATACAAACAAGTACAAACACAGTTGGAGAACATGTGTCCCTATAATAAAAAGAACATGACAAATAAGGGCACAGCCCAAACAGCAGGGTGAACATCACAACCTATAAGAAGCGCAAAATACGACAGCAGTCTGAGTAAGCATAATGGAAAGGAGCATTGCTTGAAAAAGAAAAGAAAAATACAACAATTCAGCTTCCTCTACATCCTAAAATGCAGTGGCAATAGTAGGTAAGCGCAATCACAGGAAGCAAATGACCACTCAAAATAGTTACAAGAAAGGAAGGAAAAAATGGAATGGGAAACTAACAAGGGCAAAGAAGAGACAAGGGGAGTTCATGGTGAACCTGGACTCTGGGTCCGGATTATCATGGGTAAATAAGAAGAAGCAGCTATGCACCTGGCAGAGACGTGGTAGGAGAAAGCAAACCCCCACGCACCCATATGTAAGCCCCACTCAGATGAAGTCTCATGGGAGAGGACGGGTGTTGCGTCTCAAGTCACTGCAGTATGGTAGGTGGAAGTAGAGAGGAACGTAAGCCATTGAGACCAAGTGTCCTGGTATCTTCCAGAAGCAGATGAGGAATGAGCCAGAATGTGCTCCATTCGCTGTATCAAGGCAACCTCCTGAAACCACTCATCCAACTGTGGAGGAACTGCCATTTTCCACCTGCGGGGATAACCGATTTGGCAGCTTCGAGGAGGTGTCTAGTTAGGGAGCATTTGTAAATGGGTAGTGGCATAGGGAACATGAATAAAAGGGCTGCCTCAGGAGAATTAGGGACCGAGACCCCAGTAACGTCTAATATAATTTTAAGAACTGCCTCCCAAAAACTCCACAAGGAGGGGCAACTCCACCAAATATGAGACATGGATCCCCCTATCACCCCACAGTGCCAATACGTGTCAGGTACAGACGGGTACAATTTATGCAAGGCAGCGGGGACCCCATACCACCTAGAGATAATTTTGTAGCTAGTTTCCTAAGCTCGAATGGCTATCGAGGCTTTCTGGGAAAGGAAGAAACGTTTTCTCCTTTGTGCGTCTGAGAATGTCATGTTCAATTATGTATCCCAAGCCTTGCAGAAGGATGGGAGATGAGGGGATCGCTGGGAGAAGAGTAGTTTATAGAGTGTGGAGATGGCGTGTGTAGGGGACAGAGTGGAAACACATAAGCGCTCGAAGTCAGTAAGCGGCCGGTGAAGGTGAGCCTGGCGCTTAGTAACACTATAGAAATGTTTTAACTGGAAGTATTCAAATATGTGACGTGGTGAAGGCGTATCAGCTGGGCAGATAGTGGGTAATGGGAGTGGAGAGGAATCGGATAGGACCTGAGTGAAGTACATGGGGTTGGTGGAAGACCTACCCAGGAAGGAGAGATGCGCCTCCAAGCAGGAAAGGCAGGGTTGTCAGTAATAGGGGTCAATGAACCCAGTGGGTCAACGAGTGAACCCCCTCTCCCAGAGGACCGCAGTGCCAAGAGGGTATGGAAGACAACAAAGGAGGTGGGAGTCGGTCTGTTCCTAGGCAGGGTCCATGTCAGAGTAGATAGGGTACGAGTACAGAGTTGTTGGGCTAAACGAACCCAGAGTTTAGAATCATGATTATGAAAGAAGTCAAGGACACGAGCATGTGTCGACGCCAGATAATAAAGACGACAGTCCAGCAGACCAACCCCACCTGCGTCCCTGGAGCAAGTAACAATTGTCCCTCTCAGGCGTGGATGACCCGTTGGCCACATGAAGGATCCAAAACATTGTTGGATACTGTCACGACGCAGGATGTGGACCCACTGGGCCGTACCGCGTAGCAGAGTAGCAGCTGGCCAACAAGGTACAAAACAATGTCCATAGTTCTGAACGGGTACCTGAGGCAATGTAGACAGTGGCAGGAACACGACTTGACTTTCACAGCAGGTGACGCCGCGGGTGCAGCGAGAAGACACGACTTGACTTTCACAGCAGATAACGCCGCGGATGCAGCGGGAAGACACAATTTGATTTTCACAGCAGGTAACTCCGCAGATGCAGCGGGAAGACACTACTTGACTTTCACAGCAGGTAACGCCGCAGATGCAGCGGGAAGACACTACTTGACTTTCACAGCAGGTAACGCCGCGGATGCAGAGGGAAGACACGATTTGACTTTCACAGCAGGTAACGCCGCAGATGCAGCGGGAAGACACGACTTGACTTTCACAGCAGGTAACGATAGCACGGGATACAGGGTACAGGCAGCAGGAACGGGTAACATTGGGAACTGGAAAACACCTTTAGCAAGACAAACTAGGGTATACAACAACGCTCAGGCAAGGAACCAGTGGGCAGAGCCCCTTATTATAGTCCAGCAGCCGTTTGGGCTGATAATTGCCCGTGCACGTGCGGGCGCGCGCGGACTGCAGGAAACAGTACGAGGACCCGGAAGAGAATGCCGGCGTCTCCCAGGAGGGTGCGGACGCCGAGAAGAGAGATGTCCGGGATCGTCAAGGGGTGAGTTTGAACGACGACCCCCGGCCATGGACGTAACAGTATCCCCCCTCTTACGCCCCCTCTTCTTGGGACCAGAGCGGGAAAGAAATTTCTTCACGAGGACAGGAGCATCGATGTTCTCCTCTGGCTCCCAAGACCTCTCCTCTGGACCAAATCCCCTCCAATCCACCAAGTAAAGCGTCCTGCCTCCTACTTTCTTGGTGGCCAGGATCTCCCTCACTTCGAAAGTTCCTGGTGAACCGCCAGGAGCCACTGCGGAACTAGGAGTCCTGGAGTAGCGGTTCGGAACCACGGGTTTTAGCAAGGAGACGTGGAAGGAATTAGGGATCTTGAGGGTATGAGGTAGTCGAAGCTTGTACAACACAGGATTGATCTGCAGCAGAATCTCGAAGGGTCCAAGGAATCTGGCAGCAAATTTGCAAGATGGCACCCTCAGCCGGATATTCCTGGAAGACAGCCAGACCTTTTACCTGGAAGAAACTGGGGAGGTTCTCGTCTTCTAGTGTCTGCCTTTCTCTTCATGCGGTCCACCACCAGCAGAATAGAAGATCGTGTCTGCTGCCATATCTGCAGAAAGTTCCTGAAGGTAGAGTCGGCTGCAGGCACCTGAGACATAGTAGAGCCGGGCAGGGGTATTCGAGGATGTTGGCCGTAGACTATGAAGAATGGGCTGGAGGTGGTGGACTCACTGGTATCGTTATTATAAGAGAACTCCGCCCACGGGAGCAGCTGCATCCAGTCATCATGTCTTCTGGAAACAAAGTGCCACAGGTAGTTCTCCATAATTTGATTAATCCTCTCAACTTGCCCACTGGACTGAGGGTGGTAAGCTAAGGAGAAGTCCAACTTTACACCGAGTAGGCTGCAGAGTGCTCTCCAGAACTTAGAGGTGAACTGGACCCCTCGATCCGAGACAATATGCAGAGGTAATCCATGCAGACGGAAGATGTGTTGCATGAAGAGACCAGCCAGTCAAGCGGCAGAAGGCAGGCCAGTCAGGGGAACAAAATGAGCCATTTTAGAAAAACGATCCCCCACCGCCTAGATCACACTGCATCCCGCAGAGAGAGGCAGATCTGTAACAAAATCCGTAGCAATATGCCGCCAGGGAACATCGGGCACATGCAGTGGTTGGAGCAGACCGGCTGGTCTGGAGTGGGCAAGTTTGTTGGCTGCACACACCGTACAGGAGGAGACAAAGTCCACGATGTCTTTGGGAAGCGTGGGCCACCAGAACTGACGGGCAATTAGGTCTCGGGTCTTACGGACACTCGCATGTCCTGCCAGCTTGGAACTGTGACCCCAGCGAAGGATTCTTCTTCTGTCTGCCAGCCGTACGAAAGTTTTTCCTGGAGGAATGTCCTTAACCTGCAGAGGGTTGACAGAGTAGATGCAGGAAGGATTGATAATATTCTGTGGGGACTCCACAGTGTCCTCTGTCTCAAATGACCTAGACAAGGCATCACCCCTCACATTCTTGTCGGCAGGTCGGTTGTGGAGTTCGAACCGGAACCGTGCAAAAAACAAGACCATCTGGCTTGACGAGGGTTCAGCCGTTGAGCCGTCTGTAGGTAGGTCAAGTTCTTGTGGTCCGTGAAGACCAGGATAGGATGAACTGCGCCCTCCAGTAGGTGTCTCCACTCCTGCAGAGCCAGCTTGATGGCCAGTAACTCCCGATCTTCAATTGCGTTGTTGCACACTGCAGAAGAAAACAGCTTCGAGTAGTAACCACATACCACGGTCTTGCCTTTCGAACCCCTCTGGAACAATAGTACACCGACACCAACAGAGGAGGCGTCCACCTCTAATGAAAACTGTAGGGATACATCAGGATGGTGCAGAATGGAGGCAGACGTGAAGGCCTTTTTTAAGGTTTCAAATGCGATTTCCGCCTCTGGAGTCCATACCTTGGCATTCATACCCTTCTTAGTGAGGGTGGAGATGGGGGCTGTCAGAGAAGAGAAGTTGGGAATCCCAGGAAGCGTTGTATGGCCCTTAAGCCTTTTGGGATGTGGCCACTACAGGACAGCCTTGACCTTTTCAGGGTCCATCTTGAGACCTTGATCAGAGATGATGTAGCCCAGGATGGGCAGAGACTTCTCTTGGAACACGCACTTCTCCAACTTGGCGTGAATATGATTCTCTCTTAATCTAAGCAACACCTGGCGGACATGGCCCTGATGAGTCACAAGATCTGGGGAAAAAAATCAAGATATCATCGAGATACACCACAACACAGACATAGAGGAGGTCACGAAAAATGTCATTCACAAATTCTTGAAATACTGCGGGAGCGTTACACAGGCCGAAGAGCATGACCAAATATTCGTAGTGTCCATCACGTGTGTTAAATTCAGTCTTCCACTCGTCTCCCTGACGGATCCGGATTCGATTGTAAGCCCCCCGCAGGTGAAGCTTGGAATTTTTTTTCGCCCCCTGTATACGATCAAAGAGCTCAGAAATCAACGGCAAGGGGTACTTGTTCTTCAGCGTGACCTGATTGAGACCCCAGTAGTCAATGCAGGGTCAAAGGGATCCATCGTTCTTTTTGACTAAGTAAAACCCGGCTCCGACCGGGGATGAAGACTTTCGTATGAAGCCCCTCTCCATATTCTCCTTAATGTAGGCCGACATAGACTGGGTCTCTGGCAAGGAGAGAGGGTATACTCTACCGCGAGGAGGGGACGAATCAGGAACCAAGTTGATAGGACAGTCGTATTCTCGATGTGATGGCAATATCTCTGCCTCCTTCTTGTCTAAGACATCAGCGAACTGAGAATAACAAGGAGGCAACCCTGTCAATGACTGAGGCAGAGAAGGCTGGGATGGATGAACATGACCCAGACAGCGGTCTAGACACTTGGAACCCCACTGAAGAACCTCTCTGGAGTTCCAATCCAGGACTGGGGAGTGAAGACGGAGCCAAGGCAAACCTAGCAGCACGGGGTTGACGGCCTTCGCAGGACATAGAGGGAGATGAGCTCGGAATGAAGAGCTCCCACTTGGAGTCTCAATGGCTTGGTCACAGACAACACTGGGTCAGGCAAAGGCAGTCCATCTACCGAGGCAACGATCAACGGTCTATCCAGCAAAACTGGGCAACTGAAGAAGATCCACAAGGTCTTGACAGATGAAATTGGCCGCGGAGCCAGAGTCCAGGTAGGCAGAGAGTGGATGAGGTCTCTCGCCAGCGACGATGGTCACAGAAATAAACCGCTTGAACGAGATTTCTCGATCAAGTGTAGTAGTGCCCAGGGTTGTCCCTCCAACCAATCCCAGGCATTGGGGTTTCTTTGGCCTCTGGGGACACAGACGCACGACATGGCCAGCAAGGCCGCAGTACAGACAGTCCAGAGGTGCGCCTGCGCTGTTTTTCTTGATCGGACAGTTTAAGCCGATCCACCTGCAATGGAGCCTCGGGCGCAGCAGAAGAACAAGGCAAGAGGGGTTGCTGGAATTTGGATGCCAGTCTAGGAAGCCGGTTTTCCTGAAGAATCTCTCGGGATCTCTCTCTGAGCCTTATGTCCACACGGGTAGCCAGTAGAATCAGATCATCCAGGACATCTGGGAGATCTCGAGAAGCCAGTTCGTCTTTGATCTCAGACGATAGGCCATGCCAGAAGGATGCTACCAAGGCCTCATTGTTCCAGGACAATTCTCCTGCCAGAGTCCGGAACTGGATGGTGTATTCGCCCACGGATGCGTCCTCCTGACGCAGGTTAAAGAGGCTCTGTCACCAGATTTTGCAACCCCTATCTGCTATTGCAGCAGATAGGCGCTGCAATGTAGATTACAGTAACGTTTTTATTTTTAAAAAACGAGCATTTTTGGCCAAGTTATGACGATTTTTGTATTTATGCAAATGAGGCTTGCAAAAGTACAACTGGGCGTGTATTATGTGCGTACATCGGGGCGTTTTTACTTATTTTACTAGCTGGGCGTTCTGACGAGAAGTATCATCCACTTCTCTTCAGAACGCCCAGCTTCTGGCAGTGCAGACACAGCCGTGTTCTCGAGAGATCACGCTGTGACGTCACTCACAGGTCCTGCATCGTGTCGGACGAGCGAGGACACATCGGCACCAGAGGCTACAGTTGATTCTGCAGCAGCATCGGCGTTTGCAGGTAAGTCGATGTAGCTACTTACCTGCAAACGCCGATGCTGCTTCAGAATCAACTGTAGCCTCTGGTGCCGATGTGGCCGACACGATGCAGGACCTGGGGCAGGAAGTGAGTGACGTCACAGCGTGATCTCTCGAGAACACGCTGTGTCTGCACTGCCAGAAGCTGGGCGTTCTGAAGAGAAGTGGATGATACTTCTCATCAGAACGCCCAGCTAGTAAAAGTAGTAAAAACGCCCCGATGTACGCACATAATACACGCCCACTTGGACTTTTGCTTTAAACACACCCACTTGGACTTTTACTTTAAACACACCCACTTGGACTTTTGCAAGCCTCATTTGCATAAATACAAAAATGGTCATAACTTGGCCAAAAATGCTATTTTTTTAAAAATAAAAACGTTACTGTAATCTACATTGCAGCGCCTATCTGCTGCAATAGCAGATAGGGGTTGCAAAATCTGGTGACAGAGCCTCTTTAAGGATAGCATTGACTGCCGATGAGACTCGTCCAGGCTCCTCAAATACGGAACGGAACAACCGCACAAACCCCTGAAAGTCTCTAGTCTCGGGTCCCTGTCGTTCCCAGATTGGATTCGCCAACGCCAGGGCCTTGCTGGCGAGTAGGGATATAATGAAGGTGATCCTGGCTCCATCTGAATGAAATGCTCGGGCGTGCAGAGTGAAGTGAATTTGGCATTGGTTCAGGAACCCCCTGCACGAACTTGCGTCTCCATGAAACCGAGGTGGCAATGGCAGCGAGAACCAAGAGTCCGAACTGGGGCTGCCAGGAGGTGTAGCAGGAGGGTCGATCGGAAGAGCTTGACTTGGAGTGGTGACGGAAGTAACTAGCGCACCAAGATGCTGTGCCATGGAGTCTATTGCCACAATGAGTTGTTCCTGTCGTGCTTGCAGATCCTCCAGGTCCGCCTGCATGGCTTGGGAGGATGACAGGCTCTTGACTTGGCCAGCGGGGTCCATGGCCTAAGCGTACTGTCACGATGCAGGGTGTGGACCCACTGGGCCGTACCGCATAGCGGAGTAGCAGCTGGCCAACAAGGTACAAAAAAATGTCTATAGTTCTGAACGGGTACCTGAGGCAATGTAGACAGTGGCAGGAGCATGACTTGACTTTCACAGCAGGTGACGCCGCGGGTGCAGCGGGAAGACACGACTTGACTTTCACAGCAGGTAACGCCGCGGATGCAGCGGGAAGACACGACTTGACTTTCACAGCAGGTAATGCCGCGGATGCAGCGGGAATACACGACTTGACTTTCACAGCAGGTATTGCCACGGATGCAGCGGGAAGACACGACTTGACTTTCACAACAGGTAACGATAGCACGGGATACAGGGTACAGGCAGCAGGAACGGGTAACACTGGGAACTGGAAAACACTGCGAAACCTTTAGCAAGACAAACTAGGGTATACAACAACGCTCAGGCAAGGAACCAGTGGTCAGATCCCCTTTTTATAGTCCAGCAGCCATTTGGGCTGATAATTGATTTTAGACAGCTGGACGCGTACTGGCCCTTTAAGGCCGTGCATGCGCGGGCACGCGCGCCCTGCGGCGAAACAGTACGAGGACCCGGAAGAGAGTGCCGGCGTCTCCCAGGAGGGTGTGGACGCCGAGAAGAGAGATGTCCACGGCCGGCCATGGACGTAACAGATACGTAGCCAATAAGAGGATGGGATGGAGATAGGGATCGTCTGCAGGAGGTACAGCAGTCTGGGGAGGTGTGACATTATAATAATATTAATACGGCCAAACCAGGAGAATTCCCTTTTATGCCAAGAGGCGAGATCTGTTCGAAATTTGGCTAGTAAAGGGGCGAAGTTATTGGTAAACGGTTGTGAGAGATCAGAGTTTATACGTGCCCCCAAATATGTTATACCCCTAGCAGGCCAAGAGAAGGGGAAATTACTTTTGAGGAGTGACAGTGTCGAGGGTGGAAGGGATACATTCAAAGCCAAGCCTCAGACTTGGGGAAGTTAATCTTAAAATTGGACCATTTTCCAAAACGGGACAGCTCGGACATCAATGAGGGAAGAGATATATGCGAGTTCGTGAGATAAACCAATAGGTCATCAGAAAATGCAGAGCACTTATATTCTCTCCCGCCTATGAGAATAACCTTAATATCCGCGCTGTTCCGAATGGAGGCCATGAGATGCTCCATAACGAGGACATACAACAATGGGGATAAAGGGCAACCCTGCCTGGTACCATTATGAATAGCACATGACGCAGAGAGGTAGCCGTTTATTTTCAATTGGGTGGATGGGAAATGATAAAGGGCCATTATTTTACTCATAAGGGAAGGTCCTAGTCCTATATGTTGAAGAGTTTGGTGAAGGGCGGGCCGTGAAATCCTGTTATATGCCTATTCTGCATCTAGAGACAGGATCATGAGGGGGATGCGATGAGTCTGGACATGATGGATAATATCTAAAGTTTTAAGGGTATTATCGCACGCCTCCCGACCAGGCACAAATCCCACCTGATCTGGATGGACTAAGTTAGGGAGATGTTTATTCAATCTGTTAGCTAGCACTTTGGCATAAATTTTCAGGTCTACGTTGAGCAAGGAGATGGGGCGATAACTGAAGCAGAGCTGAGGATCCTTGCTCGATTTAGGGATGACCGTAACATGGGCCACGGTGGAGCCAGTGGGGAACAAGACGTCAGGGGAGATAGAATTAAAGGCTTGGAGCAGAAGTGGCGCCAAACAGTCAGTGAATGTTTTATAAAATGTGGTAGTGTACCCATCCGGTCCGGGGCTCTTTCCCCCATGGAGGTCCTTAATAACTGCAAGGATCTCCGGCAAGGTAAAATCAGCATCCATCTCCTCAGCTATCTCACTAGACAAAGGCGTTAAAGGAGAGGGGAGAGAGGCCCGGTCCGGGGAGGAAGAGTCAGTGGAGGGCCTAAGGTTATAGAGGTCAGAATAAAATTTGTGAAAGCAGTCCGCAATCTCCAGGCCATAGAAAGATTTAATATTTGGTTAATGGGATTGGGCCAACTGAGCCTTTAACGCTCTGGCTAACATGCATCCGCTTTTGTTACCAAATTCATAATATTTGCTCCGACACACTTGGAGGGCACGCTTTTGAGCTGAGTCTAACAGACGTCTGGCATCTTGTTGGGCACTCTGTAACTCCCGTAAGAGCGGAAGGGAAAGCGCACGCTTGTGAGCCAGTTCAAGGGAGCCAATTTTTTGGAGAGCAAGTTTCAGGGTATGGGCCCTTTCTCTTTTAAGGCGTGCCCCGTGCTTTATGAAGACACCTCGGAGCACACATTTAAGGGCCTCCCACTGCATCATAGGAGATGTGGTATCATGGGCGTGATCGGATGTGAAGTGCTCAACCGTTTGCAGCAGTTCAGCACTGAAGACCCCATCAAGAGACTCATTAAGTTTCCAGGACCAGGGACCTTTATTGAGAAAAGGAAGATGTAAGGTACAATACACTGGGGCATGATCAGACCATAATATGTTTCCAATGGACGTGGAAGCAGCCCAGGGAAGGGCATGGTGTTGAAGGAGGATGTAGTCTAAGCGACTATAGGTGCCATGCGGGTGAGAGTAAAAGCTATAATCTTTGTCAGAAGGTGCCAAGCATCAAAGCTGCAAAAGAATGCGTTTCACACTTTTGATAGTAGTATATGCAATACTGGAGCGACCAGTAGAATTATCCAGTGTCGGATCTAAAGTAAGATTAAAGTCTCCGCGTAACACCACAGTCCCCCGTACAACTGGAAGGGCAGTGTCTATGAGATGAAGAAGGAAAGGGACCTGACCGGTATTAGGGGCGTAGGCATTAATCACAGTAAACTCCCGCCTACCAATGTTTACAACTAGAATTATATATCTAGCTTCAGAGTCGGTGACAACATTGACGACCTAACGAGTGAGGGATCTATGGAGAGCTATGGCGACTCCACAAGATCTGGAAAGGGAATTATTACTAAAATGTGTTAAATTTATGCCTAATAGCAGGGCAGTGACCCTCCTTAAAGTGTGTTTCCTGGAAACATGCAATATGTACCCTACGTTTATGAAGGTGGTGCAGGATTTGCGCTCTCTTTTCAGGCGTATCCAACCCCTTCGCATTGAAGGAGGCTATAGTGACGTCAGTCATGGACGTAGGCAGAACCACTCTCTGAAACGTTCCAGAAAAAACAGGAAAGGCAGGAGTCCAGGATCACCACAAGGAAGGGAAGGGGGGGGGGGACAATCTAGGGATAGAAATGTTTGAAAAAACAAAAACATCAATAAAAAAAGGCAGCAAAATAGAAACTACCGCACAAGCTAAGCACAAAAATGTGAAGGACCTAGAAGCGTCCACTGTGCTCCGGGTTGGTCCGGTACCTACGGGGGGGGGGGGGGAAGGTGACAGCTACGCATAAGAGCAACCCGTGCTCCCCAGCGTATAATAACATAAATGTAAATATAAATCGCTATTATTATAGACAAATTGAAAATAGAGGGAAAGGCATGTTGGAACAGCAGGAAAAACAATACCTAAGGCAGAAAGACAATTAGACATCCCACATTAAGCAAGAGCAAAAGAGAACTTCCAGGAACAAGAAAATCAATGGCAGGTAACAAAATTAGTCCTGGAGTATACAAACAGTACATCGTACACCACAGACCCTCATGCTGAACTGGCAGGATCCACGGGCGATGTAGGCTCCCTATCACGTCCGCGTCCAGACCGTCTTCTGGGACCTCGGGGGGGGGGGGGGGGCGACTGTCAGCAGGAGGCGGGTGCGAATAAGGAGGGCGTCCCACATGAGAGCCTCTGCCAGCAGAAGACAACAGTGAGGGCCATTCTTGTATAGCAATGGGAGGAAGGCGTAGGTTCCCGAAGTCAGGTAAGTCACTCGGAGCTCTCAAAGTGTAGGTATGACCTTCTTGTCTGACAATTAGGGCAAAGGGAAAGCCCCATCTATAGATGATGCCTCGATTCCGAAGTACCTCCAGAAGTGGTTTGAGAGCTGATCGTTCTGCCAAGGTGTGTCTAGACAGATCCGGTAAGATATGTATCTGCGTACCTTGATGGAAAATGTTAGGTTGTTGTCTGTTTTTTTGCAGAATAGAGTCTTTTATGGCATAAAAATGAATCTGACAGATGACATCTCGGGGGCGCTGGTCATCAAGATTCAGCGGGCGCAGGGCTTTATGAGCACAATCAAGTTCAATATGGGTATTTGGTGGACGACCTAATAGATTGTTGAAGATGGTAGACAGCGTAGAGAAAAGATCCGATGCAGGGATAGATTCAGGCAGGTCCCGAATACGAAGATTCTTCCTCCGATTATGATTTTCAACATCTTCCAGATGTTGTTGCAGAGTAAACGGTTGAGCAAAATGTTGTTGCTGAGTGGATTGTATAGTTGCAAGTGTTGCAGTTTCAGGGACACGGTCATGGGCGAGAGTATCCACCCTTGTAGAAAGTGAGGAAAGTTCAGCACGAAACTGGGTAAATTCCATTTTACATTCGTCCAGAATTTGCTTGGCAAAGGAAGACATATCAGCCATAGTGGGTAAAATTTGAACCATTTGACGAATATCCGAGAGTGTGGCCGGTCTATTTTCACAGACAGGTACAGATGAGGAGTCTGGATGACTTAATCTGAAAACAGCCGGAATATCGTCCGGGTTGTGAGCAGAGTCCAGAACATGAAGACTGGGAGAGAGGGTATTGGATCCTTGGCTGGGAATATGTGATGAGGACAGAGGCCAATGGTGCAGGGGAGACCGCTGGAGCAACAAGGGTGGAGTGGTTTTCTGGACATGAGGGGGGCTACCCCAGGAAGAGCCTGAGGACCACGAGGGGGAAACCCCCAGTGGCATGGGACCTTGGGGAGATTGCAGGAGTACATGGGCCTGAGACCCTGAGGGCGCAACATTGGGCACGGGAACTTGAGGTCGATGACCTCCGTACTCACAGTTCTCTGTCACTCGTCGGTCAAGGAGTGGAGGTGGTGCCTCCTGGCATGGAACAGTTGGAGGGCGAGGCAGATCCCACGGACCAGAGTCAGCGGACCCTGTATCCGCCATTGCAGGTGGCCCAGGTCGGGTGCAGTCAGAAGACCGAGAGATGCTGCGGGCAGACAGCAGAAACAGTGCCTGAAGGGATGAAGCCTCCAAAGAGGGCCATGTGCACATTTCCCTCTGCGTCCCTAATGGTGAGTGCCGGCGGCCATTTTGGAAGGCCTCACACGTCCAGGGGGGTCCCTGTAATCAGCAGGGGAGGCCGGCCAGGACACAGCAGCAGGCCCAGGGCAGGCCGTGGAAAGATCCGGGTGGCCATTTTGGATGGCGGTGGTCTGTGGTGCTCGGGGCCCAGCATCATCCATGCTCCTTGAACGGAGTGAGCAGCCAAGTGTCCCCTGTGAAGATACCTGAGGAGGTAAGTGGATGCCAGCAGACGGCTGTCCATTGCCCCCGGAGCACTGGGCAGCGCAAGCGGGGATGCCGAGCGGCCATCTTGTTCTCGGGCCTCAGACCGGAGCGGAGCTTGCAGCTGCATTGGGGTCTGTCTCCCAAAATATGTCCCAATGTCACCCTGCGGGGATGAGGGATAGGTAGCGGAGGGTGCTTTGATGTTTTTAGATGCCTTCCCCATGGAAAAAGCTGGATATTAGTGGATTACAGGTAAGCTTGAGGAGGAGCTCAGAGAAACACGTCCTCACTCTCTCATAGCTGGCCACACCCCCCCATTTCAATTCTTGCTTCATTTCCGTCATGCCGATAAGAATGTGAACGCTGATGCCCTGTCTCAATCATTTGAGACTAATGACTATTATATATGCTACTAGGATTATTGCCGCTAACCCATTGCAAATTAGAGACATTCCTCCTGGAAAGACTTTTGTTCGGCTTGAAGACAGGAAGAGAATTCTCCGCTGGGGACACAGCTCCAAACTGGCGGGGCACTCTGGTGTCCGAAAGACTTTGGACTTCATAGCCCGTCAGTACTGGTGGCCCACGCTGCCTAGAGATGTTACGGACTACGTCTCTTCATGTACAAACTGCCTCGAACAAGTCAACCCACTCCAAACCTGCTGGTCTGCTCCTACCCCTGCCTGTCCCTGATGCCCCTTGGCAGCATATTGCTATAGACTTTATTATAGACCTTACCCCCTCAACTAAATGTACTGCGGTCTGGGTAGTAGTGGATCGTTTTTCTAAAATGGCACATTTCAGTCCGTTGACTGGTCTTCCATCTGCTCCTCGCCTGGCAAACCTGTTTATTCTTCACATTTTCCGTCTGCACATAAATCCTCTGCACATTGTCTCAGATCGGGGTGTACAGTTCACGTCCAAATTCTGGAGAGCCCTGTGCAAGCTGCTAGATGTTAAGCTGGATTTCCCCTCCGCCTACCACCCACAGTCCAATGGTCAGGTGGAGAGGACCAATCAAATTTTGGAGAACTATCTTCGATATTTTGTTTCTGCCCAACATGACAATTGGGTACAACTTCTGCCTTTGGCGGAATTCTCATACATCAACCACACAAGTGAGTCTACTGCTTCATCCCCCTTCTACATTGTGTACAGCCAGCCTCCCCGAGTTCATCTTCCTGTGACAGCCATAACTCAAGTACCAGCAGCTAACTCTCCATTTGGGACTTTTATTCACATCTGGCAGCAACCTAAGGCTGCCATTCTCCAATCAGTGGCCCGCATGAAAAAGCAGGCTGACAAAAAAAGAAAAATTCCTCCTCAGTTCTTCCCTGAAGTCAAAGTCTGGCTGTGCTTGAGAAACATTAGACTCAAGATGCCTTTTCACAAATTCGCTCCCAGGTTCCTCGGTCCTTTCGAAATCCTGTAAAGGACAAACCCTGTATCCTCTAAACTTCAGTTGCCTCCTACGCGCACGATTCCCAACTCTTTCCAGGTGTCCCTCCTTAAACCTGTGGTCCTAAACTGCTACAGTAAAACTCCTGTTCCTGTGGTTGGTCCCAGCGGTTCATCTGATGTGCTTGAGGTGAAGGAGATCCTGGACTGCAAGAAGGAAGAAGGAAGGACGTTCTATTTGGTGGACTGGTTTGGTCCTGAGGAGAGATCCTGGGAACCAGAGGATAACCTCAATGCTCCTACCCTCATTAAAAAATTTCTGTCTCGCTCTGGACCCAAGAAAAGGGGGCATAAGTGGGGGAGGGGGTACTGTTACGGCTTCAGTCAAAGACCGCAACCTCCTCTTACCTGCCTCCCGCAGGTCCTCCTCTTCCTGCAGACGTCTCCCTCCCCGGGGATGTCGGCACAGGCATCCGCTCGGTCCCGCAGTGGTCCCTAGAGGGCGCGCGCTGGTTCCAGGCCATAAAGGGCCAGCGCACGCATATGTAATTAATTAATTCATTATGTTCTGATGACCTTGAACTATATAAAGGGACCTGACCTTTCGATCCTTGCTTGTGCATTGTTTGTAATTCCCATGTTAGTCTTGAAAATGGTCCCTTAGTGTTACCCTGCTCCCAGTGTTCCCATGCCCTGCATCCTGCATCTCATGCTGTGTTATTGTGCTTGAGCTTGTTTAGTGATTGGAATCGTGTCCTGCTGCTCCTGCTGTCATTCGCCATGTCCGGCGCAACCTGCTGCACCTGCTGTCATCCGTCACGTCTGGTGCAACCTGCTGTCATCCGCCACGTCTGGCGCAACCTGCTGCGCCTGCTGTCATCCGCCTTGTCTGGCGCAACCTGCCGCATCCACCTCCATCCATGCTAAAGCCCCTGCCAATTGTCTGGACTATCTCAGGTACTTTCGTGCTACGTACTTCTTGTATAGACTTGTGCATTGGCTGTGACTTGGCCAGCTGCCTCTCCACTACGGCGGAGCGGCCTAGTGGGTCCACATACCCCTAGATCATGACACTACCCAAACATTGTTGCAGACCAAGTACACCCCTTCAACGGTATTCGCTAATGGTAGTGACCTCTTTTAGCAGGATAATGCACAATGCCACACTGCAAAAACTGTTCAGGAATGATTTGAGTACCATGATAAAGAGTTCCCCAGAACTCAATCCGATTGAGCATCTGTGGGTTTTACTCTAAAAACAAGTCTGATCCATAGAGGCCCTATCTTGCAACTTACAGGACTTAAAGGATATGCTGCTGACGCCGTGGTGTAAGATACCACAAGACACTTTTAGCGTTCTTGTGGATTCCTAGTCTCGACAGGTCAGAGCTGTTTTGGTGGTGCATGGGGCGACCTACACAATATTAGGTAAGTGGTTTTAATGTTATGGCTAAACGGTTTGTGTCTACAGTGTTATTGAACAATGTTACAAAGGGACAAGAGAGACTATACATTGTTTACAGACAGTCTGGTGAATATGTGTATGTGTTTTAAAAAAATATATGGGCATTGCACTGACATGTCCATCATTAGACAGCCGAAGGATGAAGCAGCTACAACATGATGTAATTGGCTATTCTGCGCCTGCACAATGCGGCTTTCCTCATCCTGCTGAACATTTTGATGCTCCTACTCTGCCACTGCTTATAGGTTTGAACAAGGAGACTTGCATTTGTTGCTGTACTTACAGGCACTGTGCTCTCTGAGAGATCCATATCCATATCCAAACAGGCACATTGGCATCTGGACCTAGAGACTTCCAACCTTAGAGCAGTGGTACAGCAGTTTCAAAGTGAACTTGAACTACTGAACAATGCCACAAAAAAGAAGTACTCTTTTGTATTTAGCATATAACCATCAACTTTGTATTCATATCACAGACAAAACAAAGAAAAAAATATTTCAACAGTGTGTAATGTCTGCTGCTCTGGATCCCAGTGTCTTTTGACTCCTGGCCGGCGCTGCTCCTCTCCTTCAATCTACTTCTGGCTGTCTCCCATGCCACCGATGCTTACTTTGTGATCTAGCTCCTGTGTCTCCTAATGCGCGCGCTAACTCTTCCTGCCTTATAGGCCAGGGCGTGCCAAATTATGAACCAAGCTGTCCCTGGGTACAAAGATTCCTCTCATTCATGTACACATTGCCTGAGCAAATAGGTTCAACCTAGCTAGTCCAGTGATTCCTTGTGTTTACTTTTTGGATTTCCTGTGATTGACATCTGCCTGTACCTTTGACTATCCCTGGCAACCGCCTGCCTTGATCTCTTACTTGTGATCCATGACAAACTTCTGCCGCCTGCCCTGGCCTTTTTACTCGTCCAACCGTGAGTGCCCCTTTGTTGCCTGCCCTGACTTTTGCTATACCTGATTTTACATACTGTCTACTGATTTTGTACTACGCTTGTTTACATTGACTGTTACCAAGGGAGACTACTGTGGGGGTAATCCAAATCCCTGTACAGGGGTTAATGGGTGAATATTTGGTGTCCCCTTAGACTCCGCTCCCCAGTTTAGCCCTAGGTCAAATCCCTTGGTGACACAGTGGATTCTGTAGGCCCCGTGACAGTATCAATTTCCATGGGTCTCGTGACACAGTGCCTCCAAGACGTACCTACACTACTCTCCTTATTTCTGTCAGTTGTACCAAATTACATTTTTATTGGTGATCTATGCTAGTAAAATTAGCCTATGGGGCTCTATGTGTTATTTCCATGACATGATTATTCCGACAGCTCCCCTCTTGGTATACTGCTCATGCTCTACCCCCTTACATCCCAAGTACTATAATATTCTTAGCTTCTTCCTAAACAGCAAGGCCTCCAACCTGCTCCTTTGTCACTTACATATACTTATATACACACTATATAGTAAAAAGTTTGTGTAAACGTTACCATCACACCTGTATGAGCTTTTTGGACATCTCATGCCAAACCTGGGGTGTTAATGCCACTATAAGGGTATGTTCACACGGCAGCGTCCGTAACGGCTGAAATTACGGGGCTGTTTTCAGGAGAAAACCGCTCCGTAATTTCAGCCGTAATGGCATGTTCAGGCGCTTTTTCGCTGCGTCCATTACGGACGTAATTGGAGCTGCTTTTCCATCGAGTCAATGGAAAACGGCTCCAATTACGTCTGAAGAAGTGACAGGCACTTCTTTGACGCGGGCGTCATTTTTACGCAGCGTCTTTTTTCGGACGTAATTCGGGGGTTAAAACGCCCGAGTTACATCCGTAAATAGGCCGTGTGAACATACCCTAACAGTCTCACCCTTATAAGAAAGCTTTCCACATGATTTTAGAGTGTGTCTGTGGGAATTTGTGGCCATCTAGAAAAAAAAACACATTACTCTTTTCTCTTTTTTGTAGTTTTCCTCTTGAAGTTATACATATTATATATTATATACAAGTTATATATTTTAGAAGTTTCAAAATAGCAAAACATTTTATAGAGGAGAGATTGCCTCGGTGTTGTCTGTGATCTGTGATCAAACAATAGTAAGGACAAACATTTTTTTATACTTCAAAATGTTTTGCTACTTTCAAACTTTAAACATTTCTAAATACTTTAAAAAGGAAAACTAAAAAATACAACAAGGAGAAAAGAGCAATGTGTTCCTTGTGATTTATTGGATGTATTAAGTGACAGCAAAACATGGAGCCGTAAGAACACATGTTAAACATTCTAATCAAGTGAGTTGCATATAATCCCCATAGACATTCAGCCAAAAGAGCATTTGTGATGTCAATCTCTGATGAAAGGTCTGGCTCAGAATTGCATTGCAATTCATCCCAAAGTTGTTTGATGGGATTGAGGCCAGGGCCCTGTGCAGTCACGCAAGTTTCTTCACACCAAACTGCCAAACCATGTCTTTATAAACCTCCATTTGTGCCAAGGGTCACAGTCATTCTGGAACAGGAAAGGACCTTCCCCAAACTGTTCCCATAATGTTGGAAGCATACAATTGTCTAAAATGTCTATACATGCTGTAGCATTAATATGATCTTTTACTGGAAATAAGTAGCCCAAATCCTGAGCCCCAGGTCATTATCCCTTCTTTACCAAATTTTACAGTGGACACACTGGTGTAGCTATAGGGGTCGCAGCGATCGCAATTGCGACCGGGCCCCGAAGCCAGGGGGGCCCACAGCCCCCCGCACCATATCAATAAAAAGTTACTATAGTAACTCGGGCCACGGGCCCCTGTTACTATAGTAACAGACTTTACTTACCTTCCTGGTTCCTGATCGCAGCGGAGGTCCTGACGTCAAGCGATGTGCGCAGCGCGCAGCGCATGACGTCACAGCGCTATGCGCCGCGCACAGCATCGAGACGACAGAACTCCCGCCGCAGCCGAAGAGGAAGGTAAGATTAGCCCTGACTGGCGGGGTCCGATTCCCGGGACCCGCCAATCTGCTGTTTTGAAGGGGCCGCATCACTCGTACGAGAGCTGCTCCCCTTCATTCCGGTCACTTCATTCTGGTCACACTGTGAATCGGTGTCGGCGATGAAGGGGAAATGAAGGGGAAGCAGCTCTCGTACGAGTGCTGCGGCCCCTTCAAAACAGCTGATTTGCGGGTCCCGAGAGACACATCAGCTATTGATGGCCTATCCTGAGGATAGGCCATCAATGTTTAGGGACTGCACAACCCCTAAGCCTACGATGTAGCAGGCTTAGGGGGCCCATGAGACAGGATCACAGATTGTGTGATCCTGTCTGCTGGGCCCTGTATCTAAGCCAATCACATGGTAGGCTTAGATACATGGCCCATGTGTGATCCTGTCTGCTGGGCCCTGTATCTAAGCCAATCACATGGTAGGCTTAGATACATGGCCCATGCGTGATCCTGTCTGCTGGGCCCTGTATCTAAGCCAATCACATGGTAGGCTTAGATACATGGCCCATGCGTGATCCTGTCTTCTGGGCCCTGTATCTAAGCCAATCACATGGTAGGCTTAGATACATGGCCCATGCGTGATCCTGTCTGCTGGGCCCTGTATCTAAGCCAATCACATGGTAGGCTTAGATACATGGCCCATGCGTGATCCTGTCTGCTGGGCCCTGTATCTAAGCCAATCACATGGTAGGCTTAGATACATGGCCCATGCGTGATCCTGTCTGCTGGGCCCTGTATCTAAGCCAATCACATGGTAGGCTTAGATACATGGCCCATGCGTGATCCTGTCTGATGGGCCCTGTATATAAGCCTATCACACTGTAGGTTTAGATACAGGGCCCCAGCACACCGTAATCTTATACCGTATAAGATTACTGTCTGCTGGACCCTGTATCTAAGCCTACGTTGTGGTAGGCTTAGATACAGGGTCCCACAGACAGTATCACACATGGGCCCTGTATCTAAGCCTAACACGTGTTACTAATAGTTTTTTGTGTGTTTTCTTACAGGTTCGGTCGTTGGACTACGTCGGATTCCAGGACTACTTAGATGACGGCTTTTTTTCTATTATCAATAAAATGGTTAATGAGGGCTGTGTGTTTTGTTTTTTTTATTTCAATAAAATATTTTTTCTATGTCTTTGTGTTTTTTTTTAAACTATATTACTACCGCCTTAGTAATGGCCGCCGGCTGATTGACAGCGTCCATTGCTAAGGCGGGGCTTAGTGTTAGCCGGTGCAGAGGCTAACACTAACCCCCATTATTACCCCGGTACCCACCGCCACCAGGGGTGCTGGGAAGAGCCGGGTACGATCCAGTACCTGACCATCTGTAGTGATGGTCGGCCACTGGGGTGGCCGCAGGCTGGTATCAACAGGAGGGGAAAGGCCAGATACAGTGGCCCTTCCCACCCTGGTAATGCTAGGCTGCTGCTTCTTTATTGTATCTGGCTGGTTATGAAAAATGGGGGGACCCCACGTCATTTAAAAAAAAATAAAAAATAAAATAATTGGAAAGAACGATGTCGGGTCCCCCCCAATTTTCATAACCAGCCAGATACAACACAGCAGCAGCAGGCAGCATTACCAGGGTGGTAGGGGGCCACTGTTTTTGGCCTTCCCCAGCCTAATACTACCCCGCCTTAGGCCTCATGCACACGACCGTAAAAACTCCCGTTATTACGGGTCGTAATCACGACCCGTAATAACGGGCTCATAGACTTCTATTGGCGACGGGTGCCTTCCCGTTTTCTCACGGGAAGGTGCCCGTGCCGTTGAAAAAGATAGAACATGTCCTATTTCAGGCCATAATAACGGCACGGACAGTCCATAGAAGTCTATGGAGCTCTCGTAATGACGGGTGGCTACATGTGTGCACCCGTCATTACGGCAGCGTTGCTAAGCGACGTCAGTAAATAGTCACTGTCCAGGGAGCTGAAAGAGTTAACTGATCGGCAGTAACTCTTTCAGCACCCTGGACAGTGACTACCGATCAGTATAAACCTGTAAAAAATAAAAATAAAAAACGTTCATACTTACCGACAACTTCCTGCTTCCTCCAGTCCGGTCTCCCGCCCGTTGCCTTGGTGACGCGTCCCTCTCGACATCCGGGCCGACGTCCTGGATGACGTTTCAGGCCATGTGACCGCTGCAGCCAATCACAGGTCAGTCACAGGCTGCAGCGGTCACATGGACTGCCGCGTCATCCAGGGATGTCGGGCTGGATGTGAAGAGAGGGACGCGTCACCAAGACAACGGCCGGGTAAGTATGAATTTCTTTAACTTTTATTACAGAAAAGGCTGTCCCTTCTCTCTATCCTGCACTGATAGAGAGAAGGGGCTGCCGATTAGTGCAGTGCTATTTTGCCGCCAAAAACGTGCTCGTAAATACGGGTGGAATACGTGTGACACCGGACCCATATTTACGGGCACGGGTTCGTAAATACTGGTGCAAAACGGGTGGAATACGTGTGACACCGAACCCGTATTTACGCCAGTATTTACGGGTGGGAAAAAATACGGTCGTGTGCATGAGGCCATAGTAATGGAGGTTGTCAATAAGCCGGCGGCCATTTCTAAGGCGGTGATAATAAAGTTTAAAAAGATACAAGCACATAGAAAAAATATTTTATTGAAATAAAAAAACACAACCCTCATTAACCATTTTATTGAGAATAAAAAAAACGCCGTCATTGAAGTCCTCGAATCCGAAGTCCAACAACCGAACCTGTAAAAAAGCACAAACACACAAAAATAAACAGTAACACATAAAGAAACAAAATTATTATTCTTACCTTTCCTGGGTCCAGCGCTGGAGCCGCAATGTCAGCGAGCTGGGCCCTGTATCTAATCCAATCATGTGTGATACTGTCTGCTGGGCCCTGTATCTAATCCAATCATGTGTGATACTGTCTGCTGAGCCACTGTATCTAATCCAATCATGTGTGATACTGTCTGCTGGGCCACTGTATCTAATCCTATCATGTGTGATACTGTCTGCTGAGCCCTGTATCTAATCCAATCATGTGTGATACTGTCTGCTGAGCCACTGTATCTAATCCTATCATGTGTGATACTGTCTGCTGGGCCCTATCTCTAATCCTATCATGTGTGATACTGTCTACTGAGCCGTGTATCTAATCCTATCATGTGTGATACTGTCTGCTGAGCCGCTGTATCTAATCCTATCATGTGTGATACTGCCTTCCGAGCCACTGTATCTAATCCTATCATGTGTGATACTGCCTTCTGAGTCACTGTATCTAATCCGATCATGTGTGATACTGTCTGCCGAGCCACTGTATCTAATCCGATCATGTGTGATACTGTCTGCTCAGCCACTGTATCTAATCCTATCATGTGTGATACTGTCTGCTCAGCCACTGTATCTAATCCTATCATGTTTGATACTGTCTGCTGGGCCCTATATCTAATCCAATCATGTGTGATACTGTCTGCTGGGCCGCTGTATCTAATCCTATCATGTGTGATACTGCCTTCCGAGCCACTGTATTTAATCCGATCATGTGTGATACTGCCTTCTGAGCCACTGTATCTAATCCTATCATGTGTGATACTGTCTGCTGAGTCATTGTATCTAATCCTATCATGTGTGATACTGTCTGCTCAGCCACTGTATCTAATCCTATCATGTCTGATACTGTCTGCTCAGCCACTGTATCTAATCCGATCATGTGTGATACTGTCTGCTGAGCCAATGTATCTAATCCTATCCATAGTTTATAGGGTCGTAGTGCTATAGATATGCTATGCTGTCTCCTATACACACATTTTTTTGGGGCAGACACATATGTATTGGGGCTATTTCCCCTGACATTTTAAGCCCTGAGGGTATGTTCACACGGCAGCGTCCGTTACGGCTGAAATTACTGAGCTGTTTTCAGGAGAAAACAGCTCAGTAATTTCAGCCGTAAAGGCATGTGCAGGCGTTTTTCGCTGCGTCCATTACGGACGTAATTGGAGCTGTTTTTCCATGGAGTCAATGGAAAACGGCTCCATTTACGTCTGAAGAACTGACAAGCACTTTTTTGACGTGGGCGTCTTTTTTACGCGCCGCCTTTTGACAGCGGCACATAAAAAAAATGACCGTCGGCACAGAACATCGTAAGACCCATTCAAATGAATGGGCAGATGTTTGCCAACGCTTTTGAGCCACATTTTCGGACGTAATTCAATGCTAAAACGCCCGAATTACGTCCGTAAATAGGGTGTGTGAACCCAGCCTTAGTGACGCCCCGGCTGCTAGTGCTACGTTGTTGGGTCACTTAGGAGACCCAGCGATGCAGCTGAAAGCTGCGGACCGTCGGCCATGAGGAGTTTGCGGGGGGGGGGGCACAATAAGAACTTTTGCATCGGGGCCCATGAGCCTTTAGCTACGCCCCTGAGTGGACACTATGCATTACCGTAGTTAGCGTTCTCCTGGCATCAGCCAAAATCCAGATTCGTCCAAAGACTGCCAGATAGTAAAACATGATTCATAACTCCAGAGAACACGTTCGCCCTAGTGACAGCGTGCTTTACACCACTCCAGTCGACGCTTGGGATTGCACATGGTGGTCTTAAGTCTGAGTGCAGATGCTCAACCATGGAAACCCATTTCATGAAGCTCAGTTCTTATACGGATGTTAGTTCCAGAGGTAGCTTGGAACTCTGTAGTGAGTAATGCAACAGAGAATAAACTGAGCTGTTGTTACTCCTAGATGCTTCCACTTTCCAATAATAGCACACACAGTTGACTGGGCAAGATAAAGCAGATCAGACATTTTACAAACTGATTTGTGGTAAAGTTGGTATCTTATGACAATGACATGTTTAAAGTCACTGAGTTTTTCAGTATGACTCAGCCAGTAGCCCTTCTGGTTGAGCTACTGGTGCTGCTGAATAGCTCCAATTCCAAATCTATTTTCTAGGTTTTCTTGAATCTTGGCTCTTGAAATTCCGTGCTTTCATTTCCTGTTTAGTGTCACCCTTTTGGCATCCTACATAAGTCGGGCCTTTGCGCTTTCTCTATGCCAGACTATTGAGCTACCTGTGACTAGTTTAGGTCATTTCTGCCTTACTCTTCAAACTAGAGTTGCTTCTTTGTGTACCAAACTTGGATTGTTTCCTAATTACGTCTCTGCCTTACTCTACAAACTGTTGCTGCTGATCTGTATTCCATACTTGGATTGTTTCCTGTCCACGTCTCTGCCTTATGCTACAAACTGTTGCCATTTATTTATGTACCGAACCTGGACTGTAACGTGAATACTCTTGCTATTATCACCCCCCTTTAAGATTGTTTCAGGCACTGGGCTCTAATTCTGCTTCTAGACCTTGACACTCAAATTACTATCAGTGTTTGTTAGAGATTGCATGGATGTGTGCTTGCTTTTTTTTGCACTTGTTTGCAATGGGTGTGGCTAAAATACCTGAACTTATTAATTAGGAGGGGTGTCCACATACTTTCCCATTCTTCTTCCTCCACCTTTTTTGTTCATCTGTTTATTCACAATTTCTTGAAATGCTCACTGATTTAGACTTTATTTGTGAAGTTCGACAGACGTTTGTGTTAGGCATGGCCTAACAGTAGTCAACTAGATGCAGACCTGGGGGCCTTTGTTAGGCCCCCGGCTGCCATAGAAACCACCGGCACTCTGCGAACGCATAGCAAGGTGCCGGTGGGGTGAGAGAGGGAGTCCCCCTCCCTCTAAAACCCCTCAGTTGTGGCGCTCGCTATTGAGTGCCGCATCTGAGGAGTTAAATGAGCGGGATCGATATTGATATTGATCCCGACCTCTCGAGCAGGTCTGCTCCCAGCCCTGAGCTACCTCCGGTAGCTGAGAGCAGGGAGATTTATCTGCTCCTAGCTGTTTATTTATTCCGATACAGCACCGTAAAAGGCTACTGCATTGGAATAAAGCCTGTTAGTGGCCGCCATAAAAATACCTATCACTTAGGGGTTAATATATAATGATGTATTGATAATAATAATTATGTTTATAAATTATTGGTATTGCAATCGACCAATGTCAAGGGTCATGGAAGGATGTGATATATAGATAAAGGGTTAGACTTTTTAGAGTGTGGGTAGTTGTCCATATGGCTTTTCTATCTTTTGTACCCCCTTTTGTCGCATATTTGCGACACTGATCGACTAACGCCACTGACGTGTCTAATGTCAGCTCATACTTGGCAGGCAAATGGTAATTTACAAACTTGGTCCCTCGCTGTGCGATATGAGTGAGTACCTGCTAGCAATTAAATAATAATTTGAAGGACTAGGGAATTGGTTATGATTTACTAGAGGAAAGGGAAAGAGATGCCAACACTCCAAATAACAATTGAAGGTATTGGGATATTTCCGAAGTGATGTACAGAGAACACAAGTTGTGGACTGCCTTGTATGTCATTGCCGTTCCTGCTGCTTGTACCCTGTATCCCGTGCTATCGTATCTACTGTGCCATCTACAGTGAGAGTCAAGTCGTGTCTTCCGCTGCATCTACTGTGCCATCTACGGTGAAAGTCAAGTTGTGTCTCTGCTTCTGTCTACATTGCCTCAGGTACCCTTTCTGGACTATAGACATTGTTTTGTACCTAGTAGGCCAGCTGCTATTCCGCTACACAGTACGGCCCAGTGGGTCCAAACCCCACGTCGTGACAGTATCTAACAATTCAGGTGACTTTTCAGAATAAGCTGTCGTGTATGTGTACATGAGGAATAACACTATTTCTGGCCATTATATGACATGTGTATGCCATTTTTTTTAGCAGTTTTATGAGCAGCTTGTCTGTATCTTTCTCTGCTTCAACATCCTACTCCTGCTTCCCCCTCCCCTCCACTTAGACTTCTATTGGTAGGCAGTGAAAAGACATCCCCCACTTACTGCTAGATTACACCTGCCAAGAGGCTTTGAAACCGTCTCAGCATAAAAGGCATGCCGGAGTTGCAAGTATTTGTAAAAATTTGTGAAAGGTATAGCAAATTCCAAAAATGATCGTTTTGGTCCATATTAGATTTCAAATTCCATCCATGCATATGCTGAAGCTGAGATGCCATATAATAGATCTCAGGGTTTGGGACTGATAGTCCTCCTTCGTCTTTGCCCCTTCGCCAAATTTCTAATTTGATTCAAGCGCATCCTTTTTTATTAAATAAAATCGCGAAATAGACTGTTAATCTTATGAAAAAGAGTCTGGGGATCCAAACAAATGCATTATGGACAGATATATAGTAGTTGCTGCATTCAGACCATTTTAAGAAGATTGGTATGTCCAATTACAGATAAAGGTAATTTAACCCAGGTTTCCAGTTTACTCTTGAACTTAGTGACTATTCAAATTCCCTAGGGGATTGGGAAATTGTTATACCTAAGTTCTTGAAGGTGGAAACACATGACAAAGGAGATCATCAAGTTATACGTGTTAAGTCTTGATTATCTCTTGGCTTTTAAGTGGACTTTGAACCATTATTTGTGAAAACTACACAATATTTTATTAAAAGACAAAATCGTTAAAAATAAGTACATTGGCTGTAACATTACCCATAGAAAAAGGTTCCCCACATAGGTCGGGTCCCATAGCCTCTATAGTAAAGTACAAATAGTGCATGCAAAGCCTGGTACATAAGTAATATGACGAATATGGATAGAAACCATCCAAAGCAAAGTAGTATAAAAAAACAGACTGCAAAAAACTACAATTAAGGAGGCATACTTGTACACAGTTCACTTGAGTTGCTATATGCATGTATTGGCCCAACTATCTTAGTAGGTGTTATAAAATTATTAGTCAGTGCAGAATAAGAGCCATATGTCTCAATAAACGACATGGCCGTTGAAAAAGGCAGTGGTCGTATTAGCCAGAAACACAGTATATCGTCAGAATATAATGCTGTTTTTTCTACTGTACATGCTTGCTGCATTTGAACCCTTTCACTTCCACTATAATCTTAATGATCGCTGCCAGTGTTTCGATGGCTATTGCAAACAGTAGGGGGCAACTCTACCATCTGCCCCTACACAACCCAAAGGAGTCAGAAACCGAACCACTTACCCTAACCCTGGCACTGGGAAACAAATACAATACTCGAATCCATAAGATGCTCTCTGGCCAAAACCCATCTTCAGCTGCACCGTACCACTCAATGCTATCAAAAGCTTTTGCAGCATTAAGAGAGCAGATCACCCTATCTCCCGGATTATCCAAACAGCTGTCTGATATGAATGGCCTTTGCTCTAAAGGGCATAAACCCTGTCTAGTCAGGGTGTATTACAGTCTGGATTACCCGTGACAGCCTAATAGCCAATGCCTTGGCGATAAGTTTAACATCAACCGGTAGTAAGGATATCGGTTGATACGAGTTCGGTGACAATGGGTCTTTGCCTGGTTTGAGTAACACTATGATAATGGCTTCCTTCAAGGAATGCTTCCTATCAAGTTCTGCAGGTAAACCATTATGTCAAGGTGTTTTATCATTGGAGGGTATGGCTAAGGCTGTTTCCAATTCCTCTAACGTAATAGGTGCGTCAATTAGTTCTCTTTGGGTATCAGATAAAGTTGGTAAAGGTACATTATGAGGATAGTAGGCAGATTGTTGCTCTATCCTATTGTATTTAGATGCATAGTAAGACCTAAACGTATCTAGTATATTGCAAGAATTATCTAATTCAGCATCATTCCAATACCTCAACTCTGGAATATAAGCGTTAAAACGTTGTGCATTGGCTATAGTAGATAAGAGATCACCCTTGCCTCTCACCTTCCTCATAAAAAAGTTGATTAATGCACAAACTGTACTTTTGGGCCATTTAATAAAAATACAATTGAAGCGCCTCCTGAGCTTTTTAGCAATATCACTCCATTCCCTAATATATATTGCCTCTGTCTAGGAACACTGTAGCCTGTAACGCCATAAATAGGCCTTCATAGTGTCCTATACAATATTCTGTGAAACCGTACCAGTAATGAAAAGAAAATATTCTTCCAAACTAGTAGCCAATTGTTTTAACCAGAAGGGGTTTAGTTTTAATCCTTCATCACTTTGACCCACTAAAGTATCAGACTTGCGTACAGTGAGAAATAACAGAGCATGATCCGATAGACTTCATGCCAGGAACAAGATACACTCCACCATACATGTTAGTGCTTCTGTGCCTAAGGCAAGGTCAATACATGAGAGTGAATGGTGGGCACCCGAAAAGCAGGAGAAGTGACCCTCTCCAAGATGTTTCAATCGCCAGAGATCTAATAAGGAGACCTTAACTAGGAAACGTTCAAATCTGGTTTGGGGATCATCAGGAGTGGGCACTTCAGGATTTATACCAATAAGTATGTACTAGTCCTTCTCAATGAATTGGAATATCATCAAAAAGTTAATTTATTTCAGTAATTCAATTAAAAAAGTGAAACTCATATATTATATGGTTTCATTACACACAGAGTGATCTATTTCCAGCATTTTTTACTTTTAATGTTGATGATTATGGCTAACAGTTAATGAAAACCCAAAATTTGAATAAAATTAGAATATTATATAAGCCCAATTTCAAAAATGACTTTTAATACCGATATGTTGGCCTACTGAAAAATATGTACATCATATGCACTCAATACTAGGACGGGACTCCTTTTGCATGAATTACTGCATCAATGCCGCGTGGCATGAAGACGATCAGTCTATGGCACTGCTGAGGTATTATGGAAGCCCAGGTTGCGTTGAATCTGGACTTGATATAACACAGTGGACCAACACTGTTGCTCGGTGGTCCAAAGTCTTGTTTTCAGATGAAAGAACATTTTGCATTTAACTTGGAAATCAAGGTCCTAGAGTCTGGAGGAAGTGTGGAGAGGCACTCAATCCAATTTGCTTGCGGTCCAGTGTGAAGTTTCCACAGTCAGTGATGGTTTGGGGAGCCATGTCATCTGCTGGTGTTGGTCCATTGTGTTAGATCAAGTCCAGAGTCAACGCAGCCGTCTACCAGGAAATTTTAGAGCACTTCATGCTTCCCTCTGCTGACAAGCTTTAGGGTATGTTCACACGGCGGGGGTCCGTAACGGCTGAAATTACGGGGATGTTTCAGCCTGAAAACATCCCCGTAATTTCAGCCGTACCGGCATTTGCAGGCGCTTGAACGCCGCGTCAATTACGGCCGTAATTAGCGCTGCTATTCATTGGAGTCAATGAATAGCGGCTCCAATTACGGCCAAAGAAGTGACAGGTCACTTCTTCTACGCGGGCGTCTATTTACGCGCCGTCATTTGACAGCGGCGCGTAAATATACGCCTCGTGTGAACAGACAAACGTCTGCCCATTGCTTTCAATGGGCAGATGTTTGTCAGCGCTATTGAGGCGCTATTTTCGGGCGTAATTCGGGGCAAAAACGCCCGATTTACGTCCGTAAATAGGCCGTGTGAACATACCCTTATGGAGATGCTGATTTCATTTTCCAGCAGGACTTGGCACCTGCCTACACTGCCAAAAATACCAATACCTGGTTTAATAACCACAGTATCACTGTGCTTGATTGGCCAGCAAACTCACCTGACCTAAACCGCATAGACGTGTCAAGTCAGATGCTAGGAACAGGCGCCAATTTCAAAACCCTAACACCACAGGCGATCTCTTGCCACTTGCAAGCATGCTTTAGTTGAAGAGCGTTCTTTTTTTTTTTTTTATTCTTTATTTTCATGACCTAAAAGGTCCAGTTTACAGAGCAAAAAGGGATACACAGCATACAAAAACAAAAAGAGTATAAAAACATACATGGGGAATGATACTATTCAGAAGCGTAATCTAGGTGAGTGATAAGATGTTCTGTAGTCAATTACCAAATGTAGCAAAAATCTAAAGAAACAAGACGAATATAAGGAGGAGGGAGGAGGAGGCAACGAAGAGAATGATAGGAAAAAAAGGAATACAGTAGTACATATTGCAGCATACCACATCGTCAAGAAAGAACCTTACTCGGGTCGCTGATCAAGACTCATCTCCCGAAGGATGTCTTTGTATGAATCAAAACTCTGAAAGACAATCCATGGAGTCCAGGTTTGGCAGAATTTATCATGTGAGTCATTGATGGTGGAGGTCAAGTCTTCCATATGCATGAGGTCATTGACCTTAGAAATCTGGTACAGAGCAGGAGGAGAGGAACTTTTCCATTTTAATGGAATGCAGTGATGCGCTGCCATCACTAAAGAGTGAAGCAGTGAGCGTTTATATATATAAACAGGAATGTCGCAGTGATGTAGGAGGAAGAAGGCTGCATCCAGAAGAATGCCTGTGTCTGTGACCTCGCAGATCACCCTCTTAACTCCGTCCCAATACGGAACAAGAAGAGGGCATAACCAAAAGGTGTGGAGGAGGGTACCATTCTCCAATCCACATCTCTAACAAAGGGGAGATGTTGTAGGAAAGAAGCGATGCAAACGAACCGGAAACCCTGTAACAGCGGGATAGTAGTTTGAAACTAGCTTCTTGATAGCGAGAGCTGATCGAGGTCTTGTGTGCCAGGGTGAGGATGCGTGTTCGTTGCGCGTTTGAGAAGGAAATGCTCAAGTCAGTCTCCCATTGTGAGAGGTAGTCAAGGGGAGGAAGATCAGGAGGATTTTGAAGTAGGGTGTAAATTATCGACAACGTGTGTCTACTTAAATCAGTACCAACACACAAATCTTCCAAAAGTGTCCTGTCAATTTGATATAAAGAAGGAGTTGAAATGGAGGAACAAAAATGGCAAAGTTGAAAGGATCTCCAATGACCCAAGGGCTGTAGGTAAGGTAGCTGAGACATATCAGAAATAGAGAGGCAATCCGCACCACTCAGGAAATGAACTGCTCTGAACTTTCCTGAGGCAAACCAGGATCGAAAGACTGGGTCTGTAAGACCTGAGGAGAAAGAAGGGTTCCACAAAATGGGGTACATGGAGGAGTGAAATGGGAGTAAAGAAGACCTCACCGCTGAGATGGAGCAACATAACAGAGTGGGGCAGGGGCGTAACTAGGAAAGACTGGGCCCCATAGCAAACTTTTGACTGGGGCCCCCCCCTCTGCTGGGTATCACACAACCCCCCCCCCCTTGTAGATAGTGCCTCCCTATAGATTCCACCACACAGCGCCCCCCTATAGATAGCACCATACACAGCCCCTGCAGATAACGCCATACAGCCCCCCTGTAGATAACGCCATACAGACTCCCTCTGTAGATAACGCCATACAGCCCCCCTGTAGATAACGCCATACAGCCCCCCTGTAGATAACGCCATACAGCCCCCCCTGTAGATAACGCTATATAGCCCCCCCCCCCCAAAAAAAAACGTCCTATAGTTTGTCCTACAAAAGACATGCATCCCCTATCCACAGGATAGGGGATACATGTGTGATCACTGGCAGCGATAAGGAGAACGGGGGACCGAAAGTCCCCCGAAGTTCTCCATGACTAACCTCGGACTTCCGGCGTCTGCGCAGTTCAATAAAAATGAAAGGAGCGCTGGTCACGCATGCGCACAAGCGCGACCGGCGCTCCATTCATTTCTACGGAGCTGCCGACACAGACCCCGGAAGTCCGAGGTTTGTCATGGAGAACTTAGGGGGGACTTTCGGTCCCCCGTTCTCCTCATCGCTGCCAGCGATCACACATGTATCCCCTATCCTGTGGATAGGGGATACATGTCTTATGTAGGAACAACCCCTTCAGTGGCGTCGCGCTGTAGCAGCCATAGCGGCTGCTAGCGGAGCCTGCGGCCATGGGAGGGGGCCTTGCCGGCGGGTGGCACGGGCCCCCTCATGCTGCAGGCCCTGTAGAAGTCGCTACGGCTGCTATAGCGGTAGTTACGCCACTGCGTATAAGTTTGTACGGCGTAAAACTACAGCTCCCAGCATGGCCGGAACAATGGTAAGGATATGCTGGGAGATGCGGTTTCACAAAAAAAATCCTATCACCATCATCTCGCTGCAGATCATACAGTGACTACAATACTGATTAGAGGCAGAATAAACATTTACATTAAGTGACTCACCGGTGACGTCTCAGATTCTAGTTCTTTTCTTCTCCCTCCGGTTCAGACATCTATGATGGATTTCTCCCGGCCATGACCCATTTCTGCAGTTTTCCGTTTAGATGTCTTCAGCTTCTCACTTTTAAAACATTTCTGCACCTATAAAACGAAGTTAAAATTCTCAACACATCTAAATATAACTGTCACAAACACACAACATGTCCCCTGTAGATAGTGACCTACATAGAAGCCCCTGTAGATAGTGCCCACATATGGACTCCAGAGCTGCAAGGCAATAGTGCTAACCACTGAGCCACCGTGCTGCCCTACATATAGCTTCCCCTATAGTTAGTGCTCCACGTATAGCCCACCTCTGTATATAGTGTCTCACATATAGCTCCCCCTGTATATAGTGTCCCACATATAGCCCACCCCTGTAGACTGTGCACTACATATAGCCACCCTGTTGCTAGTGCCCCACAGGTAACCCACCCCTGTATATAGTGTCCCACATATAGACCCCCCTGTATATAGTGGCCCACATATAGACCCCCCTGTATATAGTGGCCCACATATGGACCCCCCCTGTATATAGTGGCCCACATATAGAGCCCCCTGTATATAATGGCCCACATATAGAGCCCCCTGTATATAGTGGCCCACACCCCCACATATAGACCCCCCTGTATATAATGGCCCACATATAGAGCCCCCTGTATATAATGGCCCACACCCCCACATATAGACCCCCCCTGTAGCTACTGCCCCACATATAGACCCCCTATATATAATAGCCCACATAAAGATGACCCCCCCCCCCCATAGATAATGCCATTCACATTTTTATGAGGGGAAAAAAAACAAAAACTTGACATACTCACATTCTCCGGTTCCCACGCTGTTCACTGGCGATGCAGACATGCTCTCTTCTGAGCATGTCTGCAGGAGTTGAACGAGCGTCCTCCAATGACGCTGATTGGCGGGGCAGAATGACTTGCCCCGCCAATCAGCACCTTCCAAGCATGGAAGCGGCGCGATGATGTCATCGCGCCGCTAGCCAATCAGTGTCATTGTAAGGCACTGGATGGTCAGGCACGGAACATGCCCGGCCATTCATGTATTTGGCTGCCGCTAGCACTGGGGCCCCCTCCGGTGCTAGCGACACCTACAGGCATGAGATGGCCTGTGTAAGGCTCGGCGTCGCGGGCCCCACAGTAGCGACGCTACCGCTGTAGTAGCCATAACGGCTGCTAGCGGCGCCACCGGGCCCCCTCAAGCCCCGGGCCCCGTAGCAGCCGCTACTGCTGCTACCGCGGTAGTTACGCCACTGGAGTGGGGTCAATAGTAGGGTGTTGACGAAGGGGCTTGAGTTGGGTACGGTCCAGCCATGGGACGACAGCATGGGGAACCGTAGAGAAACTTTGCTCAAAACTCACCCACGGTTTGAAGAGAGCGTGTCTGCACAAGTCAACTATCAGCACGAGGTGGGACGCACTATAATAATTTCTAACATCAGGAAGAGCTAGGCCCCCTGACTCCTTAGGTCTATACAAGAGTGTGCGTTTGAGTTTACACGATTTACCATTCCAAACAAATTATATTTACAGGGAATTGGCCGCTTTGAAAAATGATAGTGGGATGGCTATAGGAAGAGCCTGGAACAGGTACAAGCACCGAGGAAGGATATTCATTTTGAATATGGTGCATCGTCCCATCCATGTGAAGGTACCTTTCATCCACCTCGAGCAGTCCAACTTTATTTCGGCAAGGAGAGGGGGGAAATTTATGCTGAATAGGTCTTTCAAGTCAGCTGGGATGTTAGCCCTAAGATATTTGAGGGCTACCGAGTTCCATTTAAAGCTAATGGAATGTTCCAAGGTGAGTAAGAGAGGGGAGGGGAGGGAGATGTTCATTGCTTCCAATTTAGCGAAGTTTATTTTAAAATTAGACAGTTTAGAAAATCGTTGGAATTCCTACATGAGGTTTGGGCGGGATATGAATGGGTTGGTCTGAAGAGTGTTCTTTTGAACAGACAGCCACAATTATTTGTTCCGGCACCCTCGGAATCTGGGTAAAGTTGGTTCTGGCCCATCTCCCCTGAGGAATCGTTTGGCCGTGAGGAAACGCGTCGGGAGGATTTTTTCTATACTAAGAGAGGTTCCTCGGTCCGCTTACATAAATTTAATAGCGGATGATCTCCAGCATATGAAAATACAGTAAAAGTTATATTTTATATATAAACTCCGGATCTATTTTTTCTAAACCGCATAGAGAATCTATGGGGTATTGTCAAGAGGAAGATGAGAGACACCAGACCCAACAATGCAGATGTGCTGAAGGCCGCTATCAAAGCAACCTGGGCTTCCATAACTCCTCAGCAGGGCCACAGGCTGATCGCCTTCATGCCACGCCGCATTGATGCAGTAATTCATGCAAAAGGAGCTCCGACCAAGTATTGAGTGCACATACTGTACATATTTTTCAGTAAGACAACATTTCGGTATTAAAAATCATTTTTTAAAATTGGGCTTATATCATATTCATATTTTCTGAGACGCTAAATTTTAGGTTTTCATTAACTGTTAGCCATAATCATCAATATTAAAAGAAAAAAATACTGGAAATAGATCACCCTGTGTGCAATGAATCTATATAATACATGAGTTTCACTTTTTTATTTGAATTACTGAAATAAATTAACTTTTTTATGATATTCTAATTAATTGAGAGTACTAATGTATTGCAGTATATTGTTATTTTTACAGGCTCCTGTAACAGCACGATCGCTGTTCCTGTCCGTTAGTCCCGGGTGTCAGCTGTAATACACAGCTGACACCTGCAGCGTATGGAGCTGGCTCAGCGCGTGAGCCCACTCCATACATCAACCCCCCCACCTTGACGTGCAATTAAGTCATAATCCGCAAAGGGGTTAATAGACAGCAGATGGTTCAAAGTGAATATTGCAATTTTCCACTGATATGCCATTTTAGTGCATAATATGTTGTGCCCAGTTTGTGCCACTGAAGACAAATACCTAATAAAACGTTAAGCGGGTTCTCCCAGGTATGATGATGCAATATATGTGGGCGGAAACTGCTGTTTGAGCATGCTGCAGGGCTCAGAAGGGAGGGAGTGCCATTATGCTTTTGGAGCGCAGATTTTGCTTGGTAGTAGTTTGGGGTTTTACTGGTATTTCAGTTTATAATGTGGGGAGCATATGTAATCTGTGCGAAGTAAATCAGGGCATAATAAGAGGACATAATAATAATAATGCGGTAAATAAATAATAATTCATAGATATGTGGCTGGTGTCGCACTGATAAATGGCGCCCGATCTTATCCGCTTTTTGAACACACTGCATATTTTGCATCGTCATATTCTGAGAGCCAGAACTTTGTGTGAGGGCTTATTTGTTGCGGGACAATCTTTAGTTTTCATTGGTACCATTTTGGGGTACATGCGATTTTTTGATCACTTTTTATTCCATTTTTTTGCAAGCCGGGTGACCAAAAACAAGCAATTCTGACAATGTTTTTTAGTTTCTTTTTTTGTGGCGTTCACCGTGCGCTATAAATTTTACTTTATTCTGCGGGTCAGTACGATTACGGCGATACCATATATATATATATATATATATATATATATATATATATATATGTTTATTTATGTTTTGCATCGTTTGCGCAATAAAATCACTTTTTTATAAAATAATTTATTTTCTGTCACCATATTCTGAGCCATAACTTTTTAATTTTTTAGAGCCGTAACTTTTTTATTTTTTATTAAAAAAAGCTGTGTAAGGGCTTGTTTTTTGCGGGACGGGTTGTGGTTTTTATCGGTACTATTTTCGGGTACATGCGACTTTTTGATGACTTTTTATTCTCTATTTTGTTAGGGGTAGTGACCAAAAAATAGCGATTCTGGTGTAGTTTTTTATTGATTTTTTTTATGGGGTATTCATCGTGCGGGAAAAATAACATTATAGTTTTATAGTTGGGGTCGTTACGAACGCGGTGATATCAAATATGTGTACTTTTTTTAACGTGTTAATGTTTTTCCTATAACGAAAGTCTTATTATAGGAAGAAAAGCATTTTTTGTTTGCATAACTTATAACTTTTATTTTTACACTTTTTTAAAAACATTCTTATTACCTTTTTTTTTACTTTTTTTACTTGTCCCACTAGGGGACATTTAGACTTGCAGCTTTGATCGCTGCTAGTGTACATTACACTACCTACGTAGTGTAATGTATTCTAACTGTCATTGTGACATGACAGTCACACTGACAGGAAGCCTTGGAGGACCGGCCGAAGGCTGCTCCTCCGAGGCTTCCGTACATGGCAACCCGGAGGTCATTGTCTGGCCTCCGATTGCCACAACAAGCATCGGCAGCCCCCACAATCTTTTCTGATCTCTCTCTATAGCTGTATCATGACTAAATTGACCTTGTGCTTTGGCCAATAGCATTACATGAGGCTGCCTGACGCCATTTTGGGTATTCTGTTGGTCCTCTTTCCAGTCACTAGGCCTGTGATCACGTTCATGTGCACCGATGGCCCCATTCCAGCCCATCATCCATATCTTCCTGGGAGTGCCATGCAAATTGAGCAAGGTGTGTTGCAACCCCTTTCCCCTTGTCTGCTGCACTCGCAAATCAAGTAGAGACTCCCAGAGTCATGGCGCCATCTTGCCACTCACCACTTCCATTCTTGATGCACCGCACCATGGTATCTGTATACTGCAGTGTTTGTAGAGGTGGACACTGCCAGATCTTTGAAGCTGCGGCAGTACAGGTAAGTGGGTTTATTGCAAAAGAGAGTGCCCAGGAACAGATTATCTGATGGAGAGATGCGGGAGCTCCAATTACTTACTGACGCTGATACCCAGCCAGACCACGTCTCAGTGTCACACGATGTAAATACCGCCATGCAGTGTTTAAATAATAGTAAGATCTGATTTACACGAGCGTAATATACGTGCGTGCGACGCGCGTGCTTTTCACGCGTGTCGTACGCACCTATATTAGGCTATGGGGCAGTGCAGACAGTCCGTGAGTTTTGCGCAGCGTGAGTCCGCTGCGTAAAACTCACAACATGTTCTATATTTCGCCGATTTTCGCGCAGTCGCCATCATTATGACACTCCGTTTGGATGTTTGTAAACAGAAAAGCACCTGGTGCTTTTCTGTTTACATTCAGAGTTTGACAGCTGTTGCGCGATTCACGCAGTTCGCACGGAAGTGCTTCCGTGCGGCATGCGTGGTTTTCGCGCACCCATTGACTTCATACACTGATGACACATGCAGCTGTTTTGTGCCTTTTTTGCACGCAAAACGCCGCGTTTTTTGCGTGCGTAAAACGCACACGATCGTGTAAATCGGGCCTAACATATAGTGACAACATAATAACTCCATACATTATCGAATAGCAGTGCTATACAATACACAGTGTCTAAACAATACTGCCATTCAATTAATATTCAGATCCAGGCCATCTGTGGTATCCTTAAAAGAGCTGGGGAAGTTGAAGTGTCCTGTGCAAATACACATGAGGATTCAGGAGCACCGGTAAGGCCTCATGCACACGACCGTAAAAACTCCCGTTATTACGGGTCGTAATTACGACCCCTAATAACGGGCTCATAGACTTCTATTGGCGACGGGTGCCTTCCCGTTTTCTCACGGGAAGGTGCCCGTGCCGTTGAAAAAGATAGAACATGTCCTATTTCAGGCCGTAATAACGGCACGGACAGTCCATAGAAGTCTATGGAGCTCTCGTAATGACGGGTGGCTACATGTGTGCACCCGTCATTACGGCAGCGTTGCTAAGCGACGTCAGTAAATAGTCACTGTCCAGGGAGCTGAAAGAGTTAACTGATCGGCAGTAACTCTTTCAGCACCCTGGACAGTGACTACCGATCAGTATAAACCTGTAAAAAATAAAAATAAAAGACGTTCATACTTACCGACAACTTCCTGCTTCCTCCAGTCTGGTCTCCCGCCCGTTGCCTTGGTGACGCGTCTCTCTCGACATCCGGCCCGACGTCCTGGATGACGTTTCAGGCCATGTGACCGCTGCAGCCAATCACAGGTCAATCACAGGCTGCAGCGGTCACATGGACTGCCGCGTCATCCAGGGATGTCGGGCTGGATGTGAAGAGAGGGACGCGTCACCAAGACAACGGCCGGGTAAGTATGAATTTCTTTAACTTTTATTACAGAAAAGGCTGTCCCTTCTCTCTATCCTGCACTGATAGAGAGAAGGGGCTGCCGATTAGTGCAGTGCTATTTTGCCGCCAAAAACGTGCTCGTAAATACGGGTGGAATACGTGTGACACCGGACCCATATTTACGAGCACGGGTTCGTAAATACTGGTGCAAAACGGGTGGAATACGTGTGACACCGGACCCGTATTTACGCCAGTATTTACGGGTGGGAAAAAATACGGTCGTGTGCATGAGGCCTTAGTCTTCATTTTTGGCCAGAGGCATGCTTTAAATATAGCCAATGTTTATACAAATTTCAATGACGTTTTTAAAAATTGTCCCCTAAACTGTACAACATACTTTAAATTTCAATTTGCGACCTTCCATACAAATGCTTTAGTATTGTACTCAGTCCCTATCACCCTGTTCAGCACTAAAGGGCGTTCACAGCAGTTCTGTCATTTGAAACCTTTGAAATTTGGTCTTTATATTGATTGAAGCCTCTTCAATGTTCGCTTGATCAATCATTTTATATTAAAAAATAATTTCCAAACCGCCTCTTTTCAGATTTTGCACAGCCAGGAGTTGCAGGCTCCTTCTTCCCTAAATAACAGAGGCAATAAACATCTTGCAAGGCTTAATAAATTGACAAACAAGCTCTGCACTTGGAGCTGCAAGGCCTTGGGACTCTTATCACATCTGCCTCATCCTAATGGAACACTCATTGACTTTCTGCCCCAGGAGACCAATTCTACAAACTGAGTATTGAATCCGTTCTGCTATGCAGCTCACCAGAAGGTTTCATCTTAACCCCTTGACTGCAAAGGTCAACAGACTTTCTGGTAAAGGGTCAGTTGTTTTGTGTCCCCTAGTGCTCTTAAAAGGACCTGTCAGCTCTCCGGACATTTTCAGAGTGTCTTTTTTTTGTGCTTTTTTAAAAATGTTTCAAGCATGGTGCCAGCAATCTGCATTATAGAGCCCAATGTGTCATAGTGCATTAATAACATTGACAACCACTTGTCATATTTTGGACTGTTTCACACTGCATTGTGCTTTATTTACATGTATATAAGTATATATAAATCTAATATTTAGCGCAAATTCCTAGGACCTGCACATCTTCCAAAATGTACCACCTGCCTCCGTAACCCCTTAAAGATCCAGCCTATTTTGGACTTCAGGGCGCAGACCCATTTTTTAAATCTGACATGCCACTTTATGTGGTAATAGCTTTGGAATGCTTTTATTAATATTAATAATATATCATTATTATTAATAATAATAATAATAATAATCTTTATTTATATAGCGCCAAAATATTCTCCAAGACTTTACAATTAAGGGTACAGGTACAGATAAAATCAGACATTACATAGTGACAAAAATATTAAGAATTCAAACAAGAGGAGTGCAGGCCCAGCTCGCAAGAGCTTACAAGATATGAGGAAATAGGGTTGGCGCAAAATTGCTTGTTTTGTACAATGGTCCAGCCATCTTTTATAAAATAGGAAAGTACACCTAAAGCTACATGAGCCAGTCACACAGCCAGTAGATTTTTTCAGGGCATGCTTAAAACGTTGGATGATGATCTGACTGTCCCGGTTAGCCCATTCCAGAGGACTGGTGCAGCAAGAGAAAAGTCTTGGAGACGGGAGTAGGAGGTTCAGATTATGGTGGGTGTCAGTCTTCGATCACTGACAGAATGTAGAGCATGGGTAAGGTGTGAGACAGAGATGAGGGAGGTATAGCACTGTGGAGAGCTTTTACTTATCCAAGTGATTCTGAGATTGCTTTTTTGTGACACATTATACTTTCAATTGGTGGTACATTTTGGTCAATATGTTTTCTCTTTATATAACAAAAAATCGGAGCTAAAGAAATTTTGAAAAGTTAGCATTTTCTTAAATTTGAAATCCTTTGCTACTAAAATTGATAATGATGCCAAACAGATTACTGAATTTAATTACAGATTACTGAAGTTAAACCACATATCTTCTTTAAGTAGGCATAATTTTTAAAAATGTTATTTTAGTTGCAAAACATGCACCAACTATCTCATAAATCACCCCATTTTAGAAACGAAACCCCTAAAAGTATTCAAAATAGCATTTAAGAAATGTGTTAACCCTTTAGTTGTTTCACAGGAATTATAGTAAACTGTAGTAAAAAAGTTTTGTAGATATTTAATTTTAATTATTTTTTTTCCTGTAAAACGGCAGGTGTTAACAGAGAAATGCAGCTCAATTTATTACCCTGATTCTGCAGTTTTTAGAAATAGCTTATATGTGGTCCTAGTTTGCTACTTGACTCAAACACAGGCCTCAGAAATGAAGGAGAACCTCATGGATTTTGGAACCTCCTTTTTATTATCATGTTTCCCAGGCACCATTTCATATCTGAAGAGGTCTTGAGGTGCCAAAAAATAAGAAACCCTGAAAAAGATCCCATTTTGAAAACTACAACCCTCAAGGAATTAATCTAAAGATGTAGAGAGTATTTTGACCCTACAGGTGGTTCATAGAATTTATTAGCATTGGATAGTAAAAATCCAAAATTACAATTTTCCCCATAATATGTAGTTTTAGATCAAAATATTTAATTTCAACAAGAGATAAAGGAGAAAAATCATCCCACAATTTGTTATGCAATTTCTCCCGAGTAAGACAATACCCCATATGAGGTCATAAAGTTCTGCTTGGGCACATGGCAGGGCTCAGAACGGAAGGAGCGCCATTTGGCTTTTGGAGTGCAGATTTTGCTGGAATGGTTTTCAAACACCATGTCGCAGAGCCCCTGGGTACCAGTACAAACGAAACCCCCAAGAAGTGACCATATTTTGTAAATTAAACCCCTTTAAAAGAAATTCACAATGAGATGAGAGTAGGTGATGTTTTGGGCCCTGCACTTCCTGGTTCCTGTAACGTGACTGACAAAAGTACCAGTCCAGAAAATGCACACCCACTCTGCAAGAGGTGGTGATCCAGTCCTGCAACCCCCCCTCAAAGTACTAGGGCCCTGCCTAGAGCAGAAAAACCACACTGATAAGGGCGAACCCACTACCAGGAACCTAGCTAGCAAACCCTGAGTATCACTGCTGGTTGTAAGGGATATCACAGGCAGCTGCTAGCAAGTGGAGCAGACAGGTGGAAATGTCAAACTAGCGAATGTCAGTAACAGATTGGTAAGTGTCAAAGCCAAAACGATATCCAATATCGTAAAAATAGAAAAGCAGCATCAAAAACCAAGAGAGCCAAAACAGTACCAAATCAGAAGACGGGAGAATCGTCCAAGGTAATACACAGTAGCAGTAGGGGAAAATGCAAAAAAAGGGTAACCGGGAAGACAAAATCCAAACTGAGGATACTTACAAAAACACAAAGAGCACTAGCAGAAGGAACCAGGAAGATAAATCAATAACTGGCAAGGATCTCAGGAAAAAACAGGACTAAATAGAGGACAGATCTAATTGATAAGTTCTCAGTTGATCATGAGCCAGAAACAGAGTGACAGACAGCTCCCAGATGTGACCGTCTCCTATGCTTCTGCCTAGCTACAGAAGCAAAGAGTTTGACAGTTCCTAAAATATTAGGGCCTTGATAACCACCTCTTGAAGGAATGTTACCTTTAGACCTGCACATTGGGATAGCAAGTAAGAATTCTCAAATGCCATCTGTACGATGTGCATGGACAGGTTTTTCTACCATGGGACATGGTTATACGGTAAATCAGGGTATAGTATAAAATATCAGCTATCCTGTATTGCTTAATCTTTGGTTTCTTCGTTAAGCAGCTCCGGCTTCCTCCGGTCACTGGACGTCCATGCTGGAAGCAGATAGCTCCGGTCATGGAATAGCGGCCGAGCTGCTGTACTGCAGCTCTGCTCCTATTCAAGTGAATAGGAGCAGAGCAGCAGTTCGGCAGCACGGCCTCTATGCAATGTACGGAGCCAACAGCTTCCAGCTTCACACAGTGCATAATGTGCCATAAGATCCGGTGCCGGTGCTACCAGAGCGGCTGATCGGTGCAGGGTCCGGGTGTCAGACCCGCACCGATGATATACTGATGACCTATCCGGTGGATAGGTCATCAGTTGTCCGATGGTGAACAACCCTTTAAGTGTTTTCTGCAGGTCGATACAGTTACGGGGCTATCAAATTTATATAGTTTTTTTTAATGTTTTACTACTTTTACACAATAAAAACACTTATTTACTATAACAGAGATCTCAGGAGAGGTGACATGTCCTCTTATAAAAACTCAGAATTGACTTTTCCATATTGCTTTGAAAATGTACATGGGTGAAAAAATCACCTGATAGTTTTTAAGTACACCTCTGTGTCACATTTTATGCTTTCTAAAACACAGTCTAGCCTTATGCATGTCTGTAATCGTGAGTCAAAAATATGTCTGTGTTAAAAGCAGTCAAAAAACACTAGATACAATTACAAAAATTAATTACTGGAACTATAGTGTATACCACAGTAAAGCTCCAATTCAGCAGATTTGGCACTGACATAATGCAAGGCTTGCAGATTTTTATGGTCCATCTGAATTTATCTATAGGCCCTCTTTCCTTTGCTTCTATTTACACGTGTCGAACCTGAAAATGTATGATTCTGAATGAGAAATTGGCAATGAATGGGGCTTTTTTATGTTCATGCTGCATCATTGGATGCTAAATTAAGAAGATATTATTGCATTGACTCTTTTAGTGACTTTGTAATATTTATAGACAAGCCATGTTTATTGTAATTATAAGTTCCCACAATAATAAAATAAGGCTTTAACCCCTTTAGGACCGAGCTCATTTTGGCCTTCAGCCCCATTGTCACGGTTTGTGGGTATGTGAACCCACTAGGCCACATCGCCGTAGCACAGAGGCAGCTGGCCAAACAACAGGGAACCCCAACAATACAAAGTCCCGCACAAGGGTACCTGGATAGTCCAGACAGTGGCCGCAGCTCTGACACGGGTGCAGCAGGTAACGCCAGACGTGGCGGATGACAGCAGGTGCCACAGGTTGCGCCAGACGTGGCAAATCCCACTGGATGTGGCAGATGACACAGGACATGGCGGCTGACACAGGACGTGGCAAACAACAGCAGGTGCAGTAGACACGACTCCAACTAGTAGGCACAGGAACAAGAACACAGCACGGGATACAGGAACAGGTAACAGGGCACGGGTAACAACTGGAACGGGAAACACTAAGGGACCATTTGCAAGACAGACTTGGGATATACTAACAACGCTCAGGCAAGGATCAGAAGGGCTGGGGCCTTCTTATAGTCCAGGAAATCATGTGAGTTGATGATGATGATTGTCTTCATGTGCGCACGCTGGCCCTTTAAGAGCAGACACGAGCGTGCGTGCGCACCCTACGGGACACAGTGGACCAGAGCAGAAGTAAGCGCTGGCGTCTCCTAGGAAGGAGATGGAGACCAGCGCTCACAGATCCATGGCTGCGGGCGTCAGGAGGTGAGTAGACCCGACGGCCCGTGGCCATGGACGATACTCCCATTTTGTCATATCTGACGTGTCACTTTACGTGGTAATAACTCTGGAATGCTTTTACCTATACAAGCGATTCTGAGACTGTTTTCTCGTGACATATTGTACTTTATGTCAGTGGAAAAAAATGGTTGATAAATTCATTACTCATTTGTGAAAAATACCAAAATGTAAAGAAAATATGCAAAAATTATGATTTTTCTAATTTTAAATGTTTCTGCTTGTAAAACAGATAGTGATACCACACAAAATAGTTACTATTTCACATATTCCATATGGCATCATTTTTTGAACGTCCTTTTTTTTTTCTGGGACGTTACAAGGCTTAGAACTTTAGCAGCAATTTCACACATTTTCAAGAAAATTTCAAAAGGCTATGTTTTCAGGGGCCAGTTCAGTTCTGAAGTGGCTTTGAGGGGCCCCTATATTAGAAAGCCCCATAAAATGCCCCATTTTGAATACTGCACCCCTCAAAGTATTCAGAGTTCAGAGTGTTTTAACCCTTTAAGCGTTTCACAGGAATTGAAGCAAAGTAGAGGTGAAATTTACAGATTTCATTTTGTTTTTGCCAAAATTAATTTGTAATACATGTATTTCTGTAACACAGAAGGTTTTATCCAAGAAATGCAATTCAATATTTATTTCCAAGATTCTGCCGTTTTTAGAAATATCCGACATGTGGCCCTAGTGTGCTAATGGACTGAAACACAGGCCTCAGAATCAAAGGCGCACCTAGAGGATTTTGGGGCCTTCTTTTTATTATAATACATTTTAGGCACCCTGTCCGGTTTGAAGAGGTCTTGTGATGCCGGAACAGTGGAAACGACAAAAAAGTACCCCGTTTTGGAAACTACAACCCTCAGGGAATTTATCTAGGGGTTTAGTTAGCATTTTGACCCCACAGGTTTTTTGCTGAAATTATTAGAATTAGTCTATGAAGATGAAAATCTACTCTTTTTCTGGAAAAACATAGAATTTTCACATTTTTTCAATAAATAAAGGAGAAAAAGCACCCCAACATTTGTAAAGCAATTTCTCCCGATTATGGCAATACCCCATATGTGGTAATAAACTGCTGTTTAGACCCACGGCAGGGCTCAGAAGGGAAGGAGCGACATTTGGATTTTGGAGCACAGATTTTGCTGGAATGGTTTTCGGTGCCATGTCACGTTTGCAACGCACTGGAGGGACCAAAACAGTGGAAACCCTCCAAAAGTGACCCCATTTTGGAAACTACACCCCTCAAGGAATTTTACTAGTGGTATAGTTTGACATTTTGACCCCACAGGTTTTTTTACTGAATTTATTGGAATTAAGCTATATAGATGAAAATCTACTTTTTTTTCTGAAAAAAACATAGAATTTTCAAATTTTACAAGGTATAAAATAAAAAAATCACCCCAATATTTGTCAAGTAATTTCTACTGTTTGCGGCAATACCCCATATGTGGTAATAAACTGCTGTTTGGACCCTCGGCAGGGCTCAGAAGGGAAGGAGCGCCATTTGGATTTTGCTGTGCAGATTTTGCTGAATTGGTTTCTGGGAGCCATGTCGCATTTGCAGAGCCCCTGAAGTGCCAGTACAGTAGAAATGCCCCATGTCTGATCCCATTTTGGAGACTATACCCCTCAAATAATTAAATTAGGGGTGTAGTGAGCATTTTGATCCCTCAGGTGTTTTATAGATTTTATTAGAATTAGGCAGAGAAAATGAAAAAATATTTTTTTTCCAATATGTAGATTTAGCTAATTTCCATAAAGAATACAGGAGAAAAAGCACCCCAACATTTGTTACACAATTTCTCCTGAGTAAGGAAATACCCCATATGTGGTTGTAAACTGCTATTTGGACACACGGCAAGGGTCGAACGGGAAAAGGCACAATTTAGTTTTTAGAGTGGAGATTCTACAAAATAGTTTTTTGACGCCATGTTGCATTGCGCTGAGGTACCAGTACAGTGGAAACCCCCGAGACGTGACCCTATTTGGGAAACTAGACCCCTTTAATGAGTTTATCATGAGGTGTAGTGAGCATTTTGACCCCACAGGTTTTGCAGAAATTACTACACAATAGATGTTGCAGATTGAAAATTGCCATTTTTCCACAAATGTGCTATTTCAGTGCCCAATATGTTGTGCACAGCTTGTGCCACTTTAGACACACACCCCATAAATTGTTAAGCGGGTTATCCAGAGTACAGTAATACCTCATATGTGATCATAAACTGCTGTTTGGGCACACTGTCAGGCTCAGAAGGACCGTCATTTGGCTTTTGGAGAGCATGTTGCTTGGCAGTAGTTTTGTTTAGTGTTTTACTGGTGTTTCAGTTTATAATGTGGCGGCATATGTAATCTGTGCGGAGTACATCAGGGTATATGCAAGGCTTTGTTCACATCTGCATCAGGGCTCCGTTCCATCGGAGCTTTCCGTCCGAACGGAGCCCTGACTGACACAAACGGAAACCAGAGGTCGACTACGCTATTGATTCCGTCAAAATGACGGAACACCTACACAACTGAGACAAACAGAAACCATTGGCACCGGGTCCATCACCATTGAAATCAATGGTGATGGAAACGGAAACCTCTGGTTTCCGTTTGTGTCAGTCAGGGCTCCGTTCCGACAGAAAGCTCAGACGGAACGTCAGAACGGAGCCCTGACGCAGATGTGAACAAAGCCTAAGCTGGGCGTAGTACAACAGGGTATATGTAAGCTGTGCGGAGTACATCAGGGTATATGTAAGCTGGGTGGAGTACATCAGGGTATATGTAAGCTGTGCGGAGTACATCAGGGTATATATAAGCTGTGCGGAGTATATCAGGGTATATGTAAACTGTGCGGAGTACATCAGGTTATATGTAAGTTGTGCGGAGTACATCAGGGTATATGTAAGCTGGGCGGAGTACATCAGGGTATATGTAAGCTGGGCGGAGTGCATCAGGTCATATTATGATGATGATGTAATGGGGTAAATTAATAATAAAATTAATTATCCATGGATAGCGACGTACGCTTTCAACCAATCCTTTATGCACAGGCCAGTTTTTTGGGGGCATGAGTCGCACTTCTAAAGGGTGTCCGTGGTAATGTGCAAAATATCCGCACTCCAGCATTGCCTAATCTTTGACTTCACTAGCCCCATATGTAGAGGCGTAGCTAGGTTCTCCAGCACCCGGGGCAAAGATTCAGTTTGGCGCCCCCCCCCCCCGACATCTCCTTCCCCCTCACCGTGTTTGTTTTCTCTACCAATCTACCAATTCTTTTTATGTAACGCGAGCATAAAAACATTTGTACATTTTACAAGCAATATGGTTCTATACACAACACCAGAACCAAGCTCAGTACATATATACAGCCCCAGAACAAAGCTCAGTACATAAATACAGCACCAGCACAAATACAGCTCAATTTAGTGCAACCACTGCCGTATAGGTATGTACGGCGTAAAACTACAGCTCCCAGCATGGCCCGAACAATGATAAGGATATGCTGGGAGTTGCTGTTTCACAAAAAATAAATCCTATCAATCATACCACCCATCATCTCCCTGCTGATCATACAGTGACTACATTACTGATTAGAGGCAGAATGAACATTTACATTAAGTGACTCACCGGTGACGTCTCAGATTCTAGTTCTTTTTCTCCATCCGGTCCAGACCTCTATGATGACTTCTCCCGGTCACAGCCCATCTCTGCAGTTTGCCGCTCAGATGTCTTCAGCTTCTCACTTTTCCAACATTTCTACACCTATAAATAAAAATAAAGTTATCATTATAACACACATTACGCGCCTAAATATAATAGCGCCATACACTGCACCTCTAATTATAATAGCACCATACACTGTGTCCCTCACACACACTGTGCCCCCTGTAGATAGTGCCTGCCATAGAGCCCCCTGTAGATAGTGCCTGCCATAGAGCCCCCTGTAGATAGTGCCCCCATATAGCCCACCCCTGTATATAGTGTCCCACAAATAACTCCCCCTATAGTGCTCTACAGATAGCCCACCCCTGTATATAGCCCCCTGTAGATATAGCCCAGCCCTGTATATAGTGCTCCACGTATAGCCCAACCCTGTATATATCCCCCTGTAGATATAGCCCACCCCTGTATATAGTACTCCACAGATAGCCCACCCCTGTATATAGCCCCCCTGTAGATATAGCCTACCCCTGTATATAGTGCTCCACAGATAGCCCAACCCTGTATGTAGCCCCCCTGTAGATATAGCCCACCCCTGTATATAGTGCTCCACATATAGTCCACCCCTGTATATAGTGCTCCACATATAGCCCACCCCTGTACATAGTGCTCCACATATAGCCTACCCCTGTATATAGCCCCCTGTACATATAGTCCACCCCTGTATATAGTGCTCCACTAGATAGTCCACCCCTGTATATAGTGCTCCACAGATAGCCCATCCCTGTATATACTATATACAGGGGTGGGCTATCTGTAGAGCACTATATACAGGGGTGGACTATATGTACACGGGGGCTATATACAAGGGTGGGCTTTCTGTGGAGCACTATAGGGGGAGCTATTTGTGGGATACTATATACAGGGGTGGGCTATATCTACAGGGGGACTATATGTACAGGGGAACTATATACAGGGGTGGGCTATATCTACAGGGGGACTATACAGGGGGACTATATCTACAGGGGTGGGCTATATCTACAGGGGTGGGCTATATCTACAGGGGGACTATATCTACAGGGGTGGGCTATATCTACAGGGGTGGGCTATATCTACAGGGGTGGGCTATATCTACAGGGGTGGGCTATATCTACAGGGGTGGACTATATCTACAGGGGTGGACTATATCTACAGGGGGGGCTATATCTACAGGGGTGGGCTATATACAGGGGTGGGCTATATACAGGGGGGACTATATCTACAGGGGGGGCTATATACAGGGGGGGCTATATACAGGGGGGACTATATCTACAGGGGGTCTATATACTATATAGCCCCCCCTGTAGCTATAGCTCACCCCTGTATATGGTGCTCCATAGATAGCCCACCCCAGTATATAGCCCCCCCTGTAGATAGACACCCCCCGTGTGTAGATAAAGACCCCCCCGTATATAAAGTCCCCTCGTCGATTAAGCCCCCCCTGTAGACAAAGTCCCCCCTCCGTAGATAAAGCCCTCCGTGTAGATAAAGTCCCCCTTGTAAATACAGCCACACACTTTTATTACAATTAAAAAAAAACAAAAAACGATTCAAACCTTAATCCCGCTCCCATGCCGTCCGGCAGCCATGGAGACCTGCTCTCTTCTGCGCAGGTCTCCTGGGGGTTGAATGCAGCGTCTATGAAAGGCGCTGATTGGCTAGGCAGGATGACTTTCCCAGTCAGTCAGCGCCTTTCAGCGCCTTTCATCGACGGAAGCTTCACTGGTACAAAAGGTACCAGTCGCTACACTCGTGGAAAGGCGCTGAATGGCCGGGCATGTTCCGGTCATTCATTGCTTCTAATTGTACCTGTGTCCTATAGACACAGGTACAATTATAGTGCAGGAGGAGGTGGCGCTGGCGCCCCCTCTAAGTTGCGCCCGGGGCACATGCCCCGCCTGCCCCCCTAGCTACGCCCCTGCCATATGTAGCACAAGCCCCCAAAATGTCATAGTTTCCACTGCATTTACAGGGTCACCAGTGGGGGCTGCAAATGATGACATGGGGTTTTAGGTGAAGAACTGCTGCACATATAAATTAGTCTAGGTCGTGCTTTTGCATTATTGCGTACCGACAGTCATAACTTTTTATTTTTCAGTTGACGAGCTGTGTGAGTGATTTTCATGGGACGAGCTGTAGTTTTTATTAGTATCATTTTGGGGTACATGCGATTTTTTGATCACTTTTTAATGTGCGGTGAGGAGACCAAAAAGCAGAAGTTCTCTCACTGTTTTTTTTATAATTTTTTAACGGTGTTCTCTGTGCAGTATAAACAACATGTTTACCTTATTTTGCGGTTCGATATGATTACGGCAATATCAAATTTATATAGTTTTTAACTATTTTACTGCCTTTACACAGTAAAAACACTTTTTTCTAAATAAAATAATGTTTTAGCGTCACCATCTCCTGAGAGCCATAACTTTTTTATTTTTTTGTCGACGGTGCAAAGTGAGGGCTTGTTTTTTGCCTGACAAACTGTAGTTTTTATTGGTACCATTTTGGGGTACTTGCGACTTTTTGATCACTTTTTATTACTTTTTTTTTGGAAACAATGTGACCAAAAAAGGAAATTCTACCTTTGTTTTTTGTTTAAGTTGTTTTTTACGGTGTTCACCTTGCGGGATATATAATATGATATTTTTAAAGTTCAAGCCGACCCGAACGCAGCAATACCTATTATGTAGCTTTTTTTATTTTTTCATTTTTTTCTAACTTTATCAGGGAAACTGGGCAATCAGGGCAATTATTGATCTTCAGATCCCCAGTACAATACACTGCACTATACACTTGTGTAGTGCAGTGTATTGCAACTGTTATTTTACAACAGACAGACAGTCTATTAGGTCTTGCCTTTGTCCGGACCTAATAGACTTCCATACCTGGCTGACCTGGAAGCCGTTGCTAGGCTTCTTGGTTGCCATAGCAACCATCGACACCCCACAATTTTTTGCGGGGGGCCAATGAGGTACAGAGGGAGCCCCTCACTCTGTGTCAATTACTTCAATGCCGCTGTCGCTATTGACAGCGGCCTTTAAGGGGTTAAACGGCGACGATCTGAGAACTTTGATCGCCGCCATAGCACTGGGATGTCGGCTGTATATTACCATCTCCATCGTCAATTTGCGGGAAGGGGTTAAATAATTTGGTATATTTTATGCAATTTCATTAGAACCAGTAGAGTATGTTCCAGTAGTGCAGAATGAACCAGTGATTTATTGACAAAAACGTGTCATATCTATAGTATCAAAATTGCAGGGGTGCTGCTAGGATCACTAAACACCTAGGGCTCCAAGGGGACAAAAGCATGGCACACAATTTTTAATTTTATTTTAGTGTTAGCCCTACACTGTTTTATCCATCCCCTGACTGCCAATATTCAAGAAACATGACATGAGTTGTTTGGATGGTTCTTTTGTGTCACTTTGGGTAGAAAACTGACTCTTTAGATTGAGTTCACCTGTTGTGTTTTTGTTGTGAAACACAAAGTGTTTCAGCTGTAATCTCGTTTTAAATTGACTAGTCATAGCCGTAGGGTGTGCTCACATCAGCGTCACCCTTCCGTTCATGGGTTCCGCTTGACCTTTCCGTTGGAGGAACCCATGAACGGAAAGGCATAACCATAGCTTCGATTTGAGAATAGTTTCTGCTATTGTTTCTGCCCAGAAAACTGAAACCTTACGGAACAGAGACAAATGGAAACCATTTGCAATGGAAGCATTACCAATGAAATCAATGGTAATACAAACAGAAGCTATGGTTTTCGTTTGCCTTTCTGTTCATGTGTTCCTCCGACGGAAAGGTCTAGCAGAACCCATGAACGGAAGGGTGACGCTGATGTGAACAGGCCCTTACAGCTGAAACACTTTGTAAAACGCATGCATAATTTAAAAAAACGCATGTGGTTATTGGATGCGGTTTTCTCCCCAACACTTCAAAAACGCAACATAAACACAACATGGGATCCGAGCTTTAGCAGTTCTACATTTCAGATTCAGGTGTAGTTATTCTGCATTTACTTGGAACACATTCATAAATATGGGGCCCCTTACTTTTTCTAACATACATTTAGCCACTTTTCTGCCATATAATATGTTTAATTGAGAATTCAAAAATTAAATAACTGTTCCAGTGAAGGTTTTTGGTGTATTATAGTAAAAAGTGGTGAATAGTTATGCCCTCAATTATTTTTTTTTAGTATGGATATATCACCTTGTAGATATTTGCTCTCATCGGGACAAAAATGTCAAAAAGTCTAATTTATTCCACTGTGATTCAATGTTGAATGTCAATAAAAAGAAATGTAAAAAAGTCTTATGGGTCGATTAATATTTTTAGCCATTGTATTTCTTGTACGGCTCTGTACAAGTTCTGAGTTGTACTAAGCTATAATATGCCACCTACAGAAGTCAATACTGTATGTCCGCATGCTTCCGAGGTTTTTTCTTTTGGATTTCCAGAGGGACAAAAAAAACAACATGCCATGTTTCATCAGATTCTATATTACTGAGATATTCAACATTATAAGCTATGCAACGTGTGATGGCACGTGACGCCCTACGGCTCTGTACTACTCAACCAAAGTATACCATAATAATAGGTTTAGAACTAGTCAGAACGGAAGATATTTGAATTAGTGTGATTATAGAGAGACATGTTTTCTTACATACACAGATGCCGCCTCTGTAGAAATATTACAATTCCCAGATATAAGTGAGTTAAATATTCGGTGCAAGGGACAATGAGTACTGTATATACTTTTTAATAATTTTTTTCATTTTCTTTGATGCTCCTACTCAAGTTCCCCAAAGAGAATTGCCTTTTAAAACTGGGGAGAAATGGCATCTCTAATAATGGCGACTGAAAGTTTTTTCTGTAACATTTAAACACTAATGTGCAGGATTTCCTCTTATACAACAAAGGATTATTTGGCTGCGTAGAATAAAAAAATGACACACGTTTTCCATAGTAATCATTCTTTATATCAGTTCTGAGGAGTATACATTACTTTGCCATTTTGTGCTCTGTATGTAATATACATATACCTGTGTAGTTAACATTCTTCACAGGGAAACACGGAACAGCGCCCCCTATCCCATCCCAAGATTATATACACTGAATTTTATACATATATATATATACATATACACTAATTTTATCTATTCATATATTTATAGATGATGGAAAAATATAAAAAAGAATTATAAAATAATGAACTAAAAACAGACTCCTCTTTAAATTACCCCAAATGACACACTCTCACATGCATAAACACATACTTTTTTTCTCATTTACACAGTTTTGTTTTCTCCAGAAATTGTTTGTGTTAGGCCACGTGGAAAAGAAGAAAAAAATAATAAGAATAAAACAATTTTAACAGCTTTTCCTGTACGGTTATACCGAATGACAACAGGGTGAATGTCTTTGTATGGGTATAGGCTGTCTGTACAGTAGATGATTTACTGTAGGATTGTTTGTTTCGCTCATCTCTTCTGTACCATGTGATTTTTTTAGATTCATTTTGAAGGTATTTTATCCACTTCCTCCATCTTATTCCGGTATAGTGAGAGGTAGAAAAAACAAGTTGCCTACATGAGGTGATTTTTTTTTCATCAACATTTTCAAACATTTCACATGAATTGTTATATATTTGTATGGTCTAAGCCTTACTGACAGATGGATGCTTAGGGCAACTTTATGTAGTAGTTGGAGCCTTTGGTAAAACACACAGGATGAAGCACTAAGAGCCATATTGAGAGTAGATCCTGCTTTAGGCATTGTGTCTGAATGCACCATCCACTATAATAGACTGTACATGTTTACTTACAGAATAGGTGGTTGGTAAAGATCAAGTCATTAAAAATTAATACTAACATTATTATAAAATATTTAACGCCTGTCTCTGTTTTTAGGTTGTCTACATGCCAAAATGGGTCTTCTAAGGGCACGATGAGAGTGTTGGCTTATTTTGTGTTATATAATAGGTAAGGGTGCATTGTTTTGTATGAGGGATAATTTTTTTTCACCTATAGACTAGAGAACAGTTAATATTTTTTTTGTGAATTCAGGAAGATTAAAGTAAATTACTGAAATATTTAACGTTAAATTTGTTGGAAATGAGAAGCAGGGCTGAACTGAGATGATAAAGAATATAAATCAAATCAGTTTATATTCATGTATGAGTTTAAATCTACTCCCAAAATGTATTCCCAAAATGGGACCCCAACTGATCATCAGAACGGGGGTCCTGAACTCCCCAGTTCTCCTCACAACTGGACCGCAGTGAGGAGGACATTGAATAAAGCGATGGTCAAGCATGCACACTGCCGCACCATTCAAAGTCTTTGGTAACAGCCAATTACAGCGCTCAGTTATTTCAGTAAGTCCCATAGACATTGAATGGAGTGGCTGGTGCATGCTCAACTGCCACTCCATTTAAGCTCCTCCTCACTGCAGGGGGGGAGGGCAGTGAGGAAAAATGGGGGGTTCGGGACTCTTGCAATTGGTGGGAGTCCCAGTGATCAAACAATTATCACCTACCCTGTGGAAAGGGGCTAAATGTTCATTCTGGGACAACACCTTTAAATCTCTAGATAGAGATGTGGAGACCCACAGTTCTATGGAACTGCTGTAATTAAAGTGAAATTCCATGCATATTTTCATAATTAGTAAAAATGGAACTACTAGAGTCATTTTGAGAGTTTTTCCGAGTTCAGGAAAGAAAAGACTAAGAGCAGGTCCCTGTCAGTCTGTTTACTTCACTGCAGTGATGACGTAGCCGTCTACACATGTGACCGCTGCAGTCAATCACCGTTATTGGTTATTTTATTATTTTGAACACATTTCCTGTGCTTAGCCCATTTTTTCCTGATCTCTGAAAAAAAAAACCTTTAATGTACCAGAGCCAATTACATACTGATAGCACTTAGGGTATGTTCACACGGCCTATTTACGGACGTAATTCGGGCGTTTTTGCCCCGAATTACGTCTGAAAATAGCGCCTCAATAGCGCTGACAAACATCTGCCCATTGAAAGCAATGGGCAGACGTTTGTCTGTTCACACGAGGCGTATATTACGCGCCGCTGTCAAATGACGGCGCGTAATAAAGACGCCCGCGTAGAAGAAGTGACCTGTCACTTCTTTGGCCGTAATTGGAGCCGCTATTCATTGACTCCAATGAATAGCAGCGCTAATTACGGCCGTAATTGACGCGGCGTTCAAGCGCCTGCACATGCCGGTACGGCTGAAATTACGGGGATGTTTTCAGGCTGAAACATCCCCGTAATTTCAGCCGTTACGGACGCCCTCGTGTGAACATACCCTTAGGGTTAGTTCACACTGAGTTTTTTTTTACGCGGAAACCGCGTCGGAAAACGCGCCAAAAAACGTCCGAAAATGCCTCCCATTGATTTCAATGGGAGGCGGAGGCGTTTCTTTCCCGCGAGCGGAAAAACCGGCTCGCAGGAAAAAGAAGGGACATGCCCTATCTTCGGACATTTGCGCTTCTGACCTCCCATTGACATTAATAGGTGGCAGAAGAAACGGATTTCGCTGCGTTTTTTTTTCCGGGGCACTCAATGAGGCAGATTTTCTGCCTGCAAAAAACTCAGTGTGAACCCAGTCTTATTATTATCTCACATACAGCTTCAATCAATAGCTGAACAGCAGGAAGTGACATCAGATAAAGGGACGCCATTTTGGCAACTACTCCTGTACATTCCAGTAACATGTAGTATTGGTATTGCCTGTGGTGTATAGGAACCTAAAATGTATACAGCTCTTTGGAAACTTGCATTAGAGGTACCATAATGAAAGAAATAACAATATTGGTATGTTATATGAAAGGAGTCGGTCTATTTTAATTATTATTAAAATTTGCCTGGAGTTTCACTTTAACAAAGCATTCAACAACTGGAAATTACCGATTTCCTAAGAACAAGTTCTGTAATGGTTCGTGCAAGTAGCAAAGCTTATGTTTTCACATTACAGAGCAGTAGGCACACTGTGTGCCACATCATGGTTTCTCCATGAGGCACTGTGTTCTCCTCCAGAGGCATTGAATGCCTCCTTAATACGGCATATGTTGGCACATGCCACAATTTTTTTTCTCAAGGATTCCGTATACATACAGAGGTACAGTATGGGGCCATAGCAAGCAGTGGGCGCCATAGTACATAACTGTACAACACGGAATTGTAATATGGTCATTTGCATGGGCCCTTATGCTAACCTGGTCTGAGCAGTTAATTTTAACAAACATTCCAATTAATTAATTTACATAAGTAATTCTACCATTCCTATTAAACAGTTTATTTCAAATGGAGGATATGTGCAGTCCCTGACATACGTACAGTCATTATATATCATTTTTATTCTGGTCTTATTGTATTTTAGTGTGTTACAAATACAATAGTAATAATTTAAGACATGGCACCAGACTAGGCTCAGACAACCTCTTTGTTTCTGATGAATAGTCATACTGTGATATGTTTCAATTGTTTTTTTTTCCTTATTTTGCACTAAAAAAAAATTCATCCTGTGATACGTGATTGTGGAAAGGTTTAACAATCAGATATATAAAGAATATATGTAAATTCTGTTTTTTCTTTTCATTGTATATGGGGTGAGGAGGTACCAGTGATGATAATGATATAAATAAAGGCAAATAGAAGATTCCTGGTCACAGGAGAAGTTCCAGGTTTCCCAAGGATCATTTTTGAGTCCACTGAGCATCAGCAATTGAAAGCTGTAGACGCTGGTCCACATATCCACATTATTCCAGCACGTTCAGCGCCTCTTCACATTATGGTCACAGTGATTAGTCCTCCAAGGTCGAATATTTAGTTCAGCTTTCTGGGAGTTCAAAAAAATCTGGTCTCCAGCAAGGTACACAATGACTTATCATAGTACAATCAATGTGACCAAGGATAGTAAACACATAGAAAGGTATGCTGTCTCCCATCTTTAAGTCTATTAAAATAATAAAGTGATTTTTTTTGTAGCACCCGAAGGTCAGGCTCAAAGGCCGCCATGTACAACAATCATCTGCTCTTGCCATGGATTTGGAGAATTGGAAGAGATTCACTTCTTAAAATAAAAGAACACTCCCTATCTCCGTTCATATAGTGTGTTGTTTTAAATGTTCTTAGATTGCCCTAAACTAAAAGTTCACATTCACAGAAATCCTATAACTTCTTTCGAGAGTGAACCTCAAATATCACATCCACAAAATAGGGAAATCAGGAGAAAGAGAGCAAGGCAAGAGAGAAATCTCACACAACTAGAAAGAGCACTGACTATCTAAATAACAGGAGCCACTGATGCCAGTCTAATAAGCCAACTGAGATAATATCCATGGTAATAAAGCAGTAGGTTTTGAAATCTGTGGGGAGATTCTAATATTTAACCGCTCTGCTTATCTTTTTGGACAGAAATAAATATCGGCTTATTTAAAGAGAATTAGACACACACACAAATGACATTTCAACCTCACAATAGACAATCTAAATAAGAATGAGAAACATTTATCTAATTTGGGGCAACTGGGTTTGGTAATAATAAAAAAAATTACATGTTCTAATTAAGAGCCTAAGCTCTGATATAATGTATCAGACCCCAGATATAGCCTTTATACGCCTTATGTAGGGAGAAGTATACAACATGTCTGCCCCCTGTTTAATATAGGAGGAAATACAATTTTATGTAGGAATTTTAAATTTTTATTGTTATTATAATGCTTTTTGATAGAATCTAAATGAGAAAAAGATATCTGCAATGCATTATGGTATGTTTACCTGTTAAAAGGCTTATTCTTATTCGAGTCTTAAAGGGTCATTCTCATCTCACACATTTATGGCATATCCACAGTAGAGGTGGATGCTTGCCGTCGCATCATGGTGGAGAATGAAAGCAAAGCGGGTCGCTTATGCGCGCGGCTATCTCCATTCTGTTCTATATGAATTCAGAAACTCCCGCAACTCCCATAGCACAGAATGGAGAGAGACGTGCTCATGCGTGTACATCTCTCCACTTAGTCTAAGCCTGGAATCGGCGGCCAGCGGCAGCCTTTACCAGCCAGACTGAGGATCGGGTAACCCCTGTTCTTGATATAGGTATGGGTCCCAGAAGTGGACATGCCATAATTGTCTGAGGTGTGAGTAACCTTTTAAGCCAGCCAAACACTTAAGATATCTATCTCCCCTGACCTCCCCATATATATGAATGCTAAGCTTTCATGACAATTTTAATGTGGAGAGGGGAATAATAGAGTTGTCTGGCAGCAGAAAATGTCCAGTAGAACAAAGGATCCTTGTTTCCCCCGACATCTGCCATTGTAAGACAGTCAGGAGGCCCTTCATACACATTACAAATTTGTTAGAATCACAGAAGTTGGCAGGATAGTCTGTCAATTTTGGCAGCTTTTAAGCGCCATGTTCCTTTCTTCGTTTAATAAAAGGTATGGATCCAGTAGAGGAAAAATTAAAACTTTCCGAAAAGAAAGCTTTATCCTCATCTCAGCTAGGATCTGTTCCCATTTAATACAAAAATAAAGGAAAATAGAGCTTTATGGGAGTGTTAAGATGTACTATTATAAAGTGCCTTATTTTACTAGCATGGGGACTGCCCAAGTGGACTTTACTGTCCACTTTGGATCTGTTCACGATGTACAACATAGCACTCTCTGGAATTTTAAGATAAAAATAATAATCACAGTTTCTGTATGCTTTGTGTGGATTACATTATCATTGCAGTTTCATTTCTTATTTCTCTTCACTTCAGTTAGACTATACATGTACTGCTCGAAAAGTCTGTTGGCTACTGATATGGCATCCTGTATTGTCGTATGAGAGATCCTATGGAGTTTATTTCCACTTATGTATAATGTACCTTTCCCCGTCTTTTAGATGTGGTTTCCTTTGGAGGACAGAGTGCCTGTTTCTTGTATTTAGTGGTCTCCTTCATGTTGAGTAGTCACTGGTCTGCAGATATTTGTATTTGATAAACTTTGAATTTGTCTAACTTTCAATTACTGGATCCCAAGTAAATGGGTATATTTATATAGGGGTTTTATTCTGCTCACAAAGTCCCTGCTGTCATAAGTAGAACTTGTCTTCTTTGTCGTAAGTACCAGGAGGTTGATGTGGTCTTCTCATTCATCCTCACATTGCCCATTAGGTCATGTTCTCTCACACAGATTTACACTCTTTATAGTTAAGGTGATGCTGTTTTTAGTCATGTCGATTTTCTTCCAGGCTCTTGTGCTCTCTTCTTCGCTTCTCATAAACTCTTGCTACTTTCAGATGATGATTTTGCTCTCTTGGCTGTTTCAGGACATGGTCTCAGCATGTGAAGTCTTCAAATGCTCCACGTACCGCATGGTGGGGGAGAATGTTAGCTGTATAGCTCATACCTGCTGGGTGCCCTCTCACACCCTCACATGGAGCCTGTAATAAAACAGAGTATTCATTATAACAAAGCACGATTGAGAAAATATGTCAAATATTAAAAAATATACTTTATATATATATGTTGCTATAGCCATTGTATAATAGCTTTGTCGAAACACTGTGTACAGATCTTTATGCCCAGCAACCAGCAACCTTTATTGAACTTTTGTACTAGTTAGCTATGTGCCAATAGAATAGGATAATGAGCAAGACAAGGAAAAAAAAAAACGGAAATGTATTCATGAGATAACATGCTGACTTTTTTTTTATAGCTTCTATGTTTTGTTTTGGGTTTTTGCACCTTTTTTGTGGGGGGGGGGGGGGCAATAGTCCCTAGCATCTCTCTTTATATAGAGTATATATTGTATTTGGAAATGAGAAATACTTATTGTTATATTTTTAACTATGTTATTTGGAAATGAACAAGGTAAAAACTGGATCTAATGACAACTCTCCTGCAGCCAGACTAGTATTTATTTGAATAATTAAATCCGATTCAACTTATTGCATATGAAAAAAGTATGGAATCATATGAAACTGGATGCCAGGCCTTGACTGGCAATGTCACAAGTCTGGCATTTGCTCAACAATCTTTAAAAAAGTCATTCTTGTGCCCATACTGCTTATGGTAAAATATATGTAGCTTGTTCTCAATGGGCAATCGGCAAAAACAAATAAATTACTCCAGAAGTGATCTTCCCACCAAGACGAAAGAAGACTTAAGGACAATTATAAGTATTTCTTTTGGAGAAGGAAAAAATGGTCCCATCGTCTTGATATAAGAATAATTATAACATGTTTTAATCACGTTGTAAAATCTAAGATTTAAAAACTAGATGACTGCGTGGATGTTCTGTAAAAACTCACTAAAATGGGACCAAAACTAAGGTCTACACATATAATACAATCAGGGGTGTAACTAAAATTCATAGGGTTCCTTAGTAATTGGCCCCCACCGTGTTGTCAGTAACTTGGACTGTGGTAACGCAAACAGCAATTTCAGAAGGATGGACAGTAGGGTCATATATAAGATATTCTGCACAAAGGAGAAGTGGAGTAGTCTTGGAGAAAAATTTGATATGGGCAAATACTACAGTTTTCCCTTTCACTATTTTTGATAAAGCCCCCCCAATGTTTCTTCATATGAGTGGACCATCCTTACCCTCACGATTTGTAGAAGCTTCTATGGCCGATATGGCTGTACTTGTGCACATTAACTGGTTAATGACCATTTATATACTGTTTATATACAGCGGGCAGTCCAGGTCCTTAAAACCCACGCCATAGTATATCTATAGTGCAGGCTTTAGCTGGCTGCCCGAGTGATAGGGCAGCTGAATATTGGGTTCCTGGCAGTGTGAGACAGCAGGGGTCCCTGCAGAAAGCACAGAAGAGGACTTCTCTGTTCTCAGGTATACTGCGCTCAATAAGCGCTGTGTATAGAATAGAGGCAGCAGCATGACGTTAGTGGGAGGCTGCTGCTGGGTCTAACTAGACGCAGCAGAGCCCTAATAGTGACAATAGTCACTATAAAAGGGCTAATTTCCCCTGTAACTAGGACTTCTGTGCAGCCTCAGTTAGAGTGAAAAGTATAGTTAAAAGAATAGTGTCCAAAAATAAAAATAAATAAAAATAAAATCCCTTTGAGGGACAGACCATAATAAAAAAAAAAGTAAAAAGCAAAAATAAATTAAATAGAAAAATACACATAAAATACCCTTTTAAAAAAACGTCCCCCTGACAATTATTGTCGTAACGATATCCCTGACCCAATTACCCTAAAATATACATGTAATATATCAAAATTTATTGTAGACAATGACGATCCAAAACAAACAGTCTATTTTAGGGTAACACTATATTATTATCAGAAAAAAATTAGCTACAAAGTAAAAAAGCTGATTTTTTTTTACAATATTTTTCTAACTATAAGTTTAAAAATTTGGATGAAAAAAACAAAAAAAAATGAAAAAAGAAATCTGTATTGTTTACAAAATTTTTTACAAAAATCATATTGCTAGCCCAACAAGAAAACAATTATAGCCATTTAACTCACATGTGCTAAAAATGGCTAAACAGTGCCTGGTCCTGAAGGCTGAAAATAGCCCGGTTCTGAACTGTGTACAGTATATCATGCTTTTTATTCGTTGCGGGTCATTGGACGTCAAACACTGCTATATTATTGTATCTTTAATATATGTGATTATTGCATGATATGTGTAGAACCCATTTTTAGTGAACTTTTACAGTACAGTATTTAATTGAATAGTCCTAAGATTTAATTCCTGTATTGTGATGAATCATTTTTATGATTATTCTTATTTATTATATAGCTCAGTCATCGTCTCGTACTTGCGGCAGTTATGATTTATGTGCTGTGGGATCTTATACTTGCTAAAAGTTAGGGAATCCCCCATGATTTCAGAGTTTTGAATATTAGAATATTAGTTTAACTTACATGGCGCTTTACATCGTCCATACTTAGCGTTGCTCCTTTGTCATTGTTGTTACGTTTTGAATCTTTCCCACATTTTGCACCCCCGCACAGCTTGTATTTCAAAACCTAAAGAAAACCATCAGCATTAATTCTGTCATTACCATAGGGCCAGCATACAGGATACAGCTTCAGCTTTCAGTTAGAGTTCCTCTGTCACCTACCTCATAGGCATAGTCAAAGAGCTCGAGAACTGTTAGGATACTCGCTCCAATAAACAGACCCATCTGTCCCCCAATGTCCCCTATAGGAAAAAAATCATACCACCAATAAGACAAGAGGACAAACAGACTTCAATGAGATTGCGCTGTAATCATGTCAGGAATTTTTGCCTATAAAAGTGGAGAACGAATTAAAAATGGAGAAGATGAGACCTAGAAAATAAAAGCCAAAAGGGTCAGAGCTGTTAACATTTTCAAAAAAATATCCCTGGAGACGGAGTGAAGACTGTACAATAATCGTGGTCAAGACACAGAACAAATTCTACTGCAATGAATCCGAGCCTCATCAACTGATGATGTCCGACATAATCACTTGGAGAACCGCAGGTTGTCTAAAGGGCTCAATCACATTCAGTGGCTGACATTTTTCTATTTTTTTTAAAGATAAGATTAGAAACGGAAAAAGGACAGTACTTTCTTTTGGGAAAACTCTTGTTTACTCCTAGCACTAGGGAACACTGGATTTAAAGTGAACATGTAACATTGGCAATGCAGCCCATTTTTCCGGCAGCATGTTACAGAGCAAGAGGAGCAGAGCAGACTAATGTAGAGCTGTGGGTCTAACAAGTACTATATATATATATATATATATATATATATATATATATATATATACACATATATATCCCTGCTCTTCCTGGACTTATGGGTCCTCTTTCAGCCCCACTTGGTGATTGACAGCTTGCTCTCTATGCAGACTGATACAGAGAACTTGAATGGTGAGATGTTGAAACATAAATTATTTTAGAAAGTTGCAGAACTTTGAATTAATTTGATCTTATTAAATTGCAGCCCTAGTCAAGATGGATGCCATCATACTTCTAATGAGATGCACATGACGCATCTACAGAATATTCTTCAGAAAACGGAATTCTATCTATCTATCTATCTATCTATCTATCTATCTATCTATCTATCTATCTATCTATCTATCTATCTATCTATCTATCTATCTATCTATCTATCATCTATCTATCTATCTATCTATCTATCTATCTATCTATCTATCTATCTATCTATCTATCTATCTATCTATCTATCTATCTATCTATCTATCTATCTATCTATTATATCTATCTTGAAAAGAGTGCTTTTGATGTGGGCCACGTTGTTACAGTTTCATGCTGTCGTCACATTTTCCATCTACCAAATATGAGCTCATTATTTCCTATGCCCTGCATTGGCTGATGTAAAACATGTAGTAGGCAGTCATACAGAATGAATGGACACTATTGCGAGAATGGAAGCTAGTATTTGGTTGATGAGATATCTCACCGAGAAGTCCAGCCACCTCATATGCCTTCTTCTGTTCTATAGTTTCATAGTTCAATGCTTCAAAAAAGATATCCAGTACCAAAATGTTCTCCCTGTTAAAGAGAGCGTAAAGAGATAAGAATTTGTAGACTTATGTGGTGACAAAGCAGAAAAACTCCACCAGAAAGACCAAGGCTGGCCATACACATGAGATAACCCTGTTAAGGGGTTAAAGAGGCTCTGTCACCAGATATTGCAGCCCCTATCTGCTATTGCAGCAGATAGGCGCTGCAATGTAGATTACAGTAACGTTTTTATTTTTAAAAAACGAGCATTTTTGGCCAAGTTATGACCATTTTTGTAGTTATGCAAATGAGGCTTGCAAAAGTCCAAGTGGGTGTGTTTAAAAGTAAAAGTCCAAGTGGGCGTGTATTGTGTGCGTACATCGGGGCGTTTTTAATACTTTTACTAGCTGGCCGTTCTGATGAGAAGTATCATCCACTTCTCTTCAGAACGCCCAGCTTCTGGCAGTGCAGACACAGCGTGTTCTCGAGAGATCACGCTGTGTCGTCACTCACAGGTCCTGCATCGTGTCAGACGAGCGGGGACACATCGGCACCAGAGGCTACAGATGATTCTGCAGCAGCATCGGCGTTTGCAGGTAAGTAGCTACATCGACTTACCTGCTAACGCCGATGCTGCTGCAGAATCAACTGAAGCCTCTGGTGCCGATGTGGCCGACACGATGCAGGACCTGTGAGTGACGTCACAGATCTGCACTGCCAGAAGCTGGGCGTTCTGAAGAGAAGTGGATGATACTTCTCGTCAGAGCGCCCAGCTAGTAAAAGTATTAAAAACGCCCCGATGTACGCACATAATACACGCCCACTTGGACTTTTACTTTTAAACACACCCACTTGGACTTTTGCAAGCCTCATTTGCATAACTACAAAAATGGTCATAACTTGGCCAAAAATGCTCGTTTTTTTTAAAATAAAAACGTTACTGTAATCTACATTGCAGCGCCTATCTGCTGCAATAGCAGATAGGGGCTGCAAAATCTGGTGACAGAGCCTCTTTAAGGAGAGTGGTAAGCCAAGCAACTATAACATTTTTATAAAAAGAAATACAATTACCTTAAACTGTTTTTGATGTTCATACAATCCAGAACTTGGGATGTGTCCAGCCCATCAATTAACATGTTATAATTAAAATACATAAAATCTATTCAGACTGTAATTTGTTTGAGAATTTATTTCAGAACTGTATTAAAATGTAAAGAGAATCAGTCACAGCATTATCTGAAGGTCTGTCTGCACGCCAACCAGGAGCTTTATCATCCAACTCGAATCTTCACAGCGTTGTGTAGAACAAAAAGTAACTTCATACAGAGATGCCACAAGGACTATTAGTTCTGGATACTATAATTAGGCTATTCATATCTGCATATGATGTTAGTTACGCCTGTATGAAAAGTAAAAAAATACACAAAAATAATAACCCTATTAGCTAACCAGAGACAAATTATAATTACAATCTTTCGGGGCACAGCGGCCTTTTCTACGCACATATTTGCACTGAAGATTTTCCACTGAGAGAATCATTTTGGATAATGAGACCATAAAATAAAATTCCTGCTTGATAGAAGTGCCTAGAAATTTACATCTAGCTATATCGCGACTTACACTTTGAATAAACTATTCAAAGTTTTTTCCCCAGGTCCAGTACACCAGAGCCTACACTATGGAAAAAAAAAATCATCCACCAACCACAAACCACTAACGTGGTTATTTTACTTTTGTGAGGGTACATACCTACTGTGTATGAGAAGGATGTGCCAAGGACGGTAAGTAAAATGTTGTTGTAATTTGCCAACGTCTTAAGGCCAAATAAGAAAAAAACGTAAATAATGTCGACATCAATGATCTGACAATAATTTGGAGAGGTTCCTTTCCCAAAAATAACTGATGAAGTAACAACTTTATCAAGTTTCATCCAACACCTAAACTCACAATTATGCAGTATCCTGGACACTTCAATCTACCTTGACTTGATATTACACAAATATTATTATATCATTAACCCACATGTCACCCTGCGTATCTCAGTTGGAAAAGATTTCATCCAACTACAGCCAAGCTCTAAAATGTGTTTCAATTTATTTAGCAACTAGTGAAAACTGCCACCGACTTCAAACCTATTTCATGAACAAAATATTCACATCTTCTCAAACAAACAGCCACCGAACCTAAGGAACATGATTGACCGAAGTACACAATCACATCCATGAGAAATTGATACTATCCCCAGCAACAATAAAAGATGTGAGACAAAAAAATAATAGGCATAGCCAACTTGCAAAACTCAATGTATTATTTAGTCCATCCTAAAATGGGATGTATATGGTGCTATTCCAAAAACGCCTCAATAGAGGGAACTACATTAGGCAAATGAAGGAGATACTGCAAGTAAACACATATATCTTGAAGTCTATCTTCATGCTGCAATTTTGTAACACAACCGATTAGGGATAATTGACCCTCAAAATTGTTAAGACCACAAGATCGATGCCTACACTTTTATAATTGTGTATATTACTGTTTGATTTTATTTGTATTACAGTACAGTATGGAAAAGTTAGACTCTCTTCCCATAGCGTTTGAGTCCTATGTTTGGCATATGCACCTGGAAAGCTCCTGGCGCATACGCCAAATGCATCTATAGGACTGTATTCACCTGATGGATGGCAAAAGAATGTGCTTTTGGCATCCCTCGGGCTAGTATACATTGGTAAGCCTTTAGAAAAACACTGACTACGCTTTTCTATATAGAGGCATCCAGCAAAAAAAAAGTATAAAGCGTGATATTAGCCAATGACATATGCCATTGTATGCCTATACATTGACATACATCTCAGCCTTCCATTGGAGGTACAAGCAGGGAAATCCTCCTGATGTATACCTTCAAAGTAAGGCTCAAATACATTGGGAACAGAGCCTAAGAGGACAACTATTGCCATGTTACAAACAAGAATGATCATTTTATCTATATATAATTATTGGACATTAATAGAGAAAAAAAATATAGAAGAAAAAAAAAAGCCAACAATACAATTTCCTTTGATATTGAGATGATATTCCAGAACACCTACAGTCTTTCATTTGGCCAACATATACTGTGTGTAAATATAGTACGATACTATATTTTTATTTAACAAGTCATTTTGCAGTATTAACAATTATTATATCTGCCAATGCAGATAATTACAGCTACTTGCCAAGAATTCCACACTTCTTGTAAAAGCCAGTAAACATAAAAATAGCACATCACTACAGCAGATCAGTAAAAAGCAATTCCTCTCATGACTGATTTTTTTCAGGGGAAAAACAATAGCAAACCAATAAAACAAAACCACAACAACAATGAAGACAGAGGGTCAGAGGCTTTTTTGAATGTATGGTCTAGCAGTTTTATGGAACACGCTGTTTCGGCTGAAGAGGATAGATCTTGTTTTCTGCAATACCAACAAAAATATAAAAAAAAGTCTGAAGCTTGACTTTACATATGAAGATTTACTCAAGATTGAACACATTGTGAATAAGTTGTCCTTCACTGAACTCTCCAACAACAAGGGGGTCCTTGTCAGTGTCTATCCACTTCTCAACATCTTCTTACACCCTCCTGATTAGATTACCCCCTGGTCCATCTGTAAGATTTAGCAAATTGTTGTCAGAACAACTTTGGCCTATGTCAAAACCTTCCAACTCCTCGTCTGATGGACTGTCATAAAAACACAGAGGCAGACCACAACTTAACGTCTGCTTTATTGCCTTCCATTCCAAGTATCATCTTAGATAGCAGACCTGTAGGGCTAGAAGTCACAGTACAGCTGTCAGAATTCATCAGTTTCCGTACAGTAGTTCCTGTTTGAATTCCTAGACGAATCCATTCCTTATCCATCGGTTTCAATAAAAATGTTCTATTTGAAGGAAGGTTGTGAAGATTTACCAGTTTGGAAGTTCTCAAGCTGGTGAACTTGTGCCTTGAAGTTATTCAAAAGTAGGGTGACCTTAAACTCCTCTGGCTATCTTTGACTTCCATGGTTTTCTTCTTCCGATGGCTCAAAATGCTTTCTAGTGATCTGTAGACATCCATGTGTTGTCCTCACAGTTTACCCTGCCGTCCAACCACCTCCTCTCATTATAAGTATTAGTTGACATATTGTTTTTAGTATTTGGATGTAGAGAATACATTGTCTAGTTTAGAATGATGTGTTGTCATTCTGGGTTTAATCTGTAGATTAGACATTTCATCCAAATGTAAATGTATGTATCTATCTTGATCTACACAGGTCAGCTTTTTTTTACAAGAATTGCAAAGCAGTAGTGATAAATAAAATGCAAGTGTGGGCATCACATGTAGATGAAAACGCATCCATTACCTCTGAGGTGAAACCTCCATCAGTCACATATTCCATGGAATTACAAAGTAGATAGACGGCTTCTAATTGATGGGAGAGGAGCAGCAGTTTCCGAAATTGGAACTGTAATCTCTACCCATTTTTTCTTTGACCAGACGTCTATAAGTGTCTTAGATAATTCTCTTTGTGTTTTGAGTTTTTCCCATAAGGCCTCATTCACAAAAAAGCATGAAAAATCTGTACCACTTTATACCATATTTATACTACATGTTTTCATTTGGTTATCGAATGAGTTCCATGTACTTCCGTAGGAGTCCCATATTGTGTTCTGAAATATTTACCGATTCAAAACCAATACTCCTTGCCACTAGATTATGGGAAAAGTCTGGTACCAGCGTAAAGGTTTTTGCATAGATACACAAATGTGATTTTAAAGTTTTCTATGGACTTCTATGAAGTCAAAATTGGCATACATACGACACGATGGAGCACAGGACTTTTACACACGACATCACATGGAGTGCACACAAAGAAAAACAGACGACAACACACAGCGGTTTGGAAGCTTCATGTGTATTACGACTCTTTACCACTTAGAAATGGTGTGGAACTGTAATAAAGTTGTCCAAAGTCTGTTTACTAAAGTCGAGCTACTCCATGAAGTCAAAACAGTTACTGTATGTCATGATCAAAGACTTTTAGCTTCGAGTACAGGGCACACAGATCAACAACTATTTTTTTTCTTCGTTCTGCTTTGCCTATGTGAATCTGTACTGCATGGCCCGGATGATGAAAGTGCATATCTTAAAAGCTTGCCCTTTAAAATGTATCAAATACATGATTTATATACTCCCCCTGTCTGCGCATTTAATCCTTACTTCAATATCTGATTAAAAGTGTAGTGAGGCTGAATTGATAAAAATATGCTTTAAAGGAAAAGAAATAGCTGACCTTTTCCTCTGTGTGCACGCTTACAGCGGAACAGCAAACATCCGAGAAGGGATGCTGAATTACTACTTCCCATATAGCTGAGACACATTTTATTTTACTGCAGAACTCATTTTATATAACAATGTCACACACCCGTCTACATCGAAATATCTGTGCTTAGTTCCTGAAAAATTCATGGCAGACATTCCGGTTTCTTCAAATATCACACATTTGGGTGCATGTGTATTGAAGCCAATCCAGAGCCATTTCATTTCCAATGAGTCTGCTGTGCTATAAACTGCATTGTCTGAACTTTAACACATTGGATTTGGTCTCTGTTCACATCTGCGTTATTTCCGTTTTCTCTGTTCCGTCATAGGAACAAAACAAAACGCTAAAATAATGGAAGTTCCGGATTTGTCACATAAAAAACACAATGGTGCCCAATGGAACCCATTAACTTTAATGGGTTCTGTTGGGTTTCTGTCATGGCTTCCGTCATTTTACTGGACAAAATAGTTCTGCATGCTGCGCTGTTTTGTCTGGGATTTTTGACGGAATCTGTGATGGAGGATTCTAACGGAGAATCCAACGCAGATGTAAACACAGATTAAACCGTCCGGTGGTTACTCTTCTGTTTCTTTTGTTTATTGAAGGTGTTGTCCCTTTATATATCCTATTATATGGAGATCCCATGATTTGGATGTCCCTCTATTAGCTATATGATCATATTCACATGCGGCAGATGTTGCAGAAATTTCTGAGACTGCAAATCAGTTCAGTTTCTTTGAATGAGGTTTTTCGGTGGCAAGTGCATGGATTTCTGCAAGCCACATTCAGATAAATGGGACAGTCACAGAGATGTTTCTAACAAATCTGCCGTCTGTGAATATACAATATCAATAAAGCATTGGAGTGAAGGATTGCTGGGGTCTGATCATGGATTTCACTAGATGATGTTTAATGCCTCACGTCTGACATGTAGAAATTAAAAACGACTCATTTAGATTCCAGGAGAATGTTTATATCTGGGACTATCCTTGGATATTGTATTACATGGCCATTCATTTATTCAGCTGTGGCTTTCCCTGGTGATAACAGCAGATTGATGGGGGTTAGAAAATCTGGACCCGCAGAGATCAGCTGATCACCAGGCCGGCATCATAAGACACCCACTGTTCCCTCTAAGCAGTGTGATCTGGAAATATTAGAGTTAAGAAATCCACACACTGCAGACAGGTAGATCTGTTATTAGGCCTTGTTCACACAGTGCAAATTTGATGCAGATTCTGTATGTGTTTTTTAAGTCAAAACCATGAAGAGAACCTAAGCAGAAGAAATATATAAAGGAAGACCTTGAAGTGTCTCCTTTTCTAGATCCAATTCTGGTTTTGGTTTAAAAAATGCATGCAAAATCTGCATCAAATTAGCATTGTGTGTACAAGGCCTTTAAACTTGTTAATCTTAGTAGAATGTTATTTTAACTCTTTATTTTCCAGAGTGCACAGCTTAGAGAGATAATCACTGGAGACAAACCTTTTAGGGGTATGTTTACACAGGTCAGATACGCTGCGGAAATGTACACAGCGTATCCAACCTAGAACCTGCAAAGAATTCCGGCCGGAAGACCGCATAAAATTGTGGTGCAATTTTTTGGCTGGGAAATGAGTCAATACTTACGTTCGCTAACGTTGCCATAGAGACACGTTCCTGCTCGCCCCCTCTGTTCTCCGTGCAGCCCGGCCTCCTGTGATGATGATGCAGCCCGGCCTCCTTTTATGATGATGCAGCCCATGTGACCGCTACACCCTGTGATTGGCTGCAGCAGTTACATAAGATGAAACGTCATCCCAGGAGGCCGGCAGCTTGAGAACAGCCAGGGGAACAAGGAGCCATTGCTATGGCACTGCCAGGGAACTAAGTATAGACTTTTTAAATCAAATTTAAATTATTTTAAAGAAAAAGGTGGTTTTTTTTCAATTTGCGATTATTGTGGCGGAATTGTAGCTATTGCTCCTCAAAAATCATAACATTTACTATTTAATGTGGCTCTTACCTCCCCATTAAACCCAATGTGGAAAAGTCGCAACTAAAATGCAACGATTCCACAGGATAAATTGACATGGTGCGGATTAAAAATCTGCACTGCAGGTCAATAGATGCATGTTTTCTTTGCAGATTTTTTTCTGTAGCGTGCGGATGAGATTTTTTCAAATCTCATCCACTTTGCTGCTACAGTAATACGCTGCGGATTTTCCGCAATGAAATCTGTTGTGAATAATACACAGCTAATCCACCCCGTGTGCACATACCCTAAGGGATCTTGAAAGCTGTATTCCGTTAATAGACAGAATGTTGTAATCTCAATCATCTCGGAACAAACTCAAGTGTTCCTTAATGGCATGATAATAAATTTTTCCGAAATGGATGATATTCCATAGAAATGCACATTAATCATGAGAAAAGAAGTCATTTTCTGAAGGATCCATCACAAGTCACAAGTATAACCTGTTGGTGGTGCTGTTGAATATGTCAGTGGAAATAAGTAAGAAATTGTAAGGAAAGTTCAGATGACTCAGTGATTCTACTCTCGAAACTGTTACTACAGAGGTAAAGAGCCAATAGATAGGCTCTGTGCACACTACATTTTGGTACCTCCTTTAGCGTGTACTATGGGAAAGCTCCCGACGTAAACAATAAAAGTGTCCATAGAGCCCATCAAGCCGACGAGGCCAAAAGTGTATGCTTTTGGCCTCCGTCAGGCTGTTAAACGTCAGAATAACTTTTTTTTGGAGGATGGAATAATGTAGTAGGCTACGCTTTTCTATCCCCAGGGATCCAGAAGAAAAAACTTACACCACACAGTTTTTAGGTATAGGCTTTTCAATAGCCTTTCATGACATATGTGTTAAAACGAATACCATTTTAGTCTATGGGTGACGTTTGGGTAAACAGATGCCTATACCAATATACTCTATGGTGACAGAAGCCACAGCCACAGCCTAAATGAAGTATACACTTTTACCGTTGTATACATTAACATAGGCCAAAAACATGATGTGCACATAGTCTTAGAGGCATGGCTACATGTTAAACTGTATGTTCAACCTCGGTGAATGTATACACATATTAGGAAGCTGTGTAATTAGAAATTATACTTATGGGAATTGCTCTCTTTTTTACCACTATTGCCCTGAAAAAGTCTTCGGTGAAATACAGGCTACAAATGTAGCTGTACCTGTAGCTACCGGCTCTCTTATTGAATGACTATTGCTTGTACATAGAGAAATTCTCACAATAAGGGTATATTAGGGCACTACTGTTCATCCAATTTCCTAATATATAAGTATTGCTTCACCAAAGTTCAAATTCTGTAAGTTACACATGCATGGTCACCTCTCCAGTCAAAGGTCCTCTGTTCTCAAGATCCTGGGACCTGGACCTATCAGACATTTTTGGTATATCCTGTGGATTTGCCATAATTGTCTATTATGGGAATAACCTCTTAATGTTCACACTGAGTATTTTGGGGGAGGAATATCTGCCTCAAAATTCCGTTTGGAACTTTGAGGCAGATATTCCTCTCCCTGCACGCCGATTTTCGCAGCAATTATGGCGCCGTTTTTCGCCCGCGGCCATTGAGCGCCGCGGGCATAAAACAGCGAGATATACGCTTTCTCCTGCCTCCCATTGAAGTCAATGGGAGGTCGGAGGCGGAAGCGCCCGAAGATAGGGCATGTCGCTTCTTTTTCCCGCGAGGCAGTTTTACTGCTCGCGGGAAAAAGACGCCGACGCCTCCCATTGAAATCAATGGGAGGCGTTCTCGGGCCATTTCTGCCGAGTTTTGCGACGCGGTTTCCGCGTCAAAAAACTCGGCAAAATACCCCGTGTGAACATAGCCCAAGGATCCAAAATAACCAGTGTCATGCTGGGCTTTTACAGCTTTCAGAGCTCTACTTAAAGAGGTATTCCCATTTTATAAAGTTTCATAGGTAGACGACAGATAGCTGGCACTGCTCAATACCAGAAAAGTAACTGCGCATGTACAGAGTTTCTCCACGGTAAGTCCACCCAAAAAGCAGACTCAGCTGCGATATTTGTCAACGGGGTGCTCAACGACTAGGACAGCACAAACGCATGTAAATAACTTTGATAATAGAATAAATGTTGCGGCACTTACCGATAATGCAAAAAAGTTCCTTTATCCAACAATCCTGGTTAGTAGGAATATGAAAAAGACTGGCCTATAGCCGTTTCGCATGACCCCACGCTTTGCCAAGGCCTTGACAAAGCGTGGGAACACGCGAAACTGCCGTAGGCCAGTCTTTTCTACATCCTACTGACCATCTTATAAAGTGATGGCATATCACTAGGATATTCCATCACTATATGATTGGTGGAGGTCAGACCTCTGGGACCCCCACAATCATGAGAATAAAGGGGCAGAAGTGCTGATTTGGTGCTGCATCCCAGACACCCGCTGTGCAGGGAACTGCAACACGGCTCCAATCAAGTGAATAACCCTTTAATTCTATAGCAATAGAACTTATGATTTATAAAACCTTCCCTACCAAAGACTTGATGGCAGAGTCACACTATGTGTAGGACATTGCTAACGAAAATGTGTTAAGGCCCTTTTACACGGGCCAATTATAATACGTTCGTACAAATGCTCATTCCCGATTCTTGCCATGTGTAATGAGGGCAGCAAGCTGCCGACAAATGAACAGACGCTCGCTTATTGGCTGATCGGATCTATTATGCGGTCCAAAAAATTGTCACTTGTGTCGACAGCACATCTCCCCGTCTAAACAGAGGATGTGCTGCCGACAAGATGCGAAATGTATGAGGATGAACGATCGTATTAACGATCGTTCGTCCCCATTTATTCCAATCGTTGCTCCATTTAAATGGAGCAAACGAGCGCCGATTGACATGCTGCATCGTCAATCGGTGCTCATATACCGGGCGAAAATCTGGCAGTGTAATAGCAGCTTTAGGTCCTGTTTAAACATGAAATATACTGGACATTTAATTATGGTATGGGTCATATTCTGATATTCCACCTTTCATGAAAGGTACATTTTAACAAGGAGACATACGATATGACCGTAAAGGGATAACCTATTTGGCATTGAGCATGCCCACTGTAAAGCTGTAATGATCTTATGGACAGTATAATATAAGAAAGCCCGGTGGCTCTTGGCCAATCAGCATCATAAGAATCGAGGGAGTCTTTACAGTGGTCTTTGTCGGTGCCCAATAGGTCATCCTCAGTGCCCAGTCAGAAGTTACCGTTTTGCGTAAATCTGATACATTATTAATCTATAATGCTGTTTTTTTTAATACAGAGCCCCAATCTTCTGAATCTGGCTCCTGTAGACGTGACAATGTATAGCTCTGCTTCCTATTTGCCTGTCACTATCTGTATTCAGGAGGGTGCTAGATTATTCTACACTCCTGTTAGCTTGAATAGCATCAGAACATTTCTGATCTGTATTAAAGAAACGGAGCAGCACAGCTTGAATGCTCACTGACACATGGGTAATGGTTAAAGTTTGCTGGATTTGAGTTTAATGTAGGAATGGAATGTATACTTTAAGAAAAAGGACATAATTCTACAATTCCTTTTTTTAAGGCTTTCTCACGTTTTTAGAATTTAATAAAACATGCGATAAAAAGATCTTTTGTACATAGTATTTCCACTGTCTATACCCATGCTAGTTATCTGACAGATGAATGATTTATGGATTTACTTAAGAAAATTGAGGCTTTTTTTATTCTACCAACAATGCACATCTGCCAACAATAAAATCACAAAACCACTACAATGTCTATCTTACATAGTTTTACAGCACAGCTGATTGAAAGGCTATTCCTGCCACCCAGAGCAGACTTGGATCTTTTCCTATGCGATGGTTTATTAATTCACAATAGTTTATTCATGGGAAATTCATATTGAGCACTGAGCGTGCGGTAACTCTGCACTTTGAGTTTCTCATTGTCAAGAGAAGATGAAATGTCCTATAAGTTAAATCTTTAGCGGCAGATTAATAATGGATGGCTTCTTTCAGCATTTTACAGAAAAGGGGTTTATTCAGTTCCAGCTGGACATGAAGTGTCAATCTGAACATGAAGCACTCGGAAAATATTTATTTTAAACTTGTCAATCGATTTTAAGATCCATACTGCGGAGAATAATCCCCCTCTTGGACTTCAGTAGTTCTAAAGTTACAGTCTGTTATGGAGATGTTAGGCTGCTTTCCATAAAGAAAGTCTTCAGTCACAAGTGGCCATTAGTATGGTACTCGTGTTTCGAGAGATTCTAAATATTCTACAAAAAAAATCATTTTGAAGAGTTGGTTAGACAAATAAAATGAGACTTTGCATGTGTCTTAAAAGCCAGATTAAAAGCAATTGAGAATTAGGAATTATATTTGAGCTCATGACTGATCCATTGAATGCCACAGCATGGGTTCATGAAATGGTAACACTCATTTTACTTCTATACAAAATCTATCATAGGTCTGCAGAGACATAAACGGCAGCAAAATTGTCATTCATAAGCTCAGCTTGGATGTTCTATAATGGGCACACCATCCAGCTACCAATGAATTCACATGCCACTGTATCTAATGTGGGGTGTACATAGAGTTAAGAGGCCCCATAGTAATTAAAAAAATGATGCTCCTTTTAAGTACTGTTTCACACCACCTACCTCACCCCTAACAGCATGGACAGGAGAACTTGATTCTTGTGCAATGCAGAATCTTTATACATTATAAAATATGTGCAGTTGTCTATTAAAATAGATCTTTCTGGCATGATTACATTAAAGGGATTTTCCCATTTTGGACATTAAAGGCAGGATATGCCATAAATGTCTGAAAGATGCGGGTCTCACCGCAGGGACCAGAATCTATCTCTAGAACGGGGCCCCATGACACCCGCCTTACCTTTCCCGGCTCCCACTGCTCCCAGGCCTCTATCTGACTAGGTGGTCGGGAGCACTGGAACAGCCGGGCCCGCTGAGATACACTGTTTTTGTAACACCTATCCAAGTGAATAGAAGTTATAGAAACAATGCAGCACGGCTAGCTACGCTGTTTCCGTAGATTCCTATTTCCCGGAAACAGCGTAGCTCGTCGTTGTATGATTTTTACATAACTTCAATTCACTTCTATAGGAGTTACGGAAACAGCGTAGCTCTGCAAGCAAGGGCTGTTTCCGTACTCCCGAACACACCGTCAAACAGTTTCCGGGGAGCAGCAGGAGCCAGACAATGTAGGACAGGGTTCAGGGGGCCCAATTCTCGAGATAGCTGAGAGTCCCCAAAGCATCTATGGGGCATTTATGGCATATACTGTGGATCTGTGCCATTAATTTCCGAGATGGGAAAACCTCTTTAATGTGCATTGAGTAGAAGGCATTCCACTACCAAATCATCTTCTTATAAACCGGCTTTCTTATGTGGCTGGGTGGACTATATGCCCCATAGTGTTGGTGGGCCACTTGCAATTATTTGCTCTGCAATCTCTAAAACACTGTTGGAAACATATGACATTCATCACCAGTACATGGATTAAATACTGCATATATAAAATACACACATAGAGCGAGTTATATGGTATAGTATACTTACGCTATGTATTGCTCGCTTTTGTTGTACTTCTTAGCCAGATATCGTGCTGAAGCTTTGCTGGGGATTTTCACCATGGACATTTCCTTCCCATACCGTGTCATGTTACATGGAGTCTCACATACACAGTAGTCATTATCCTTTTCTACTAGGAAATCTGAGGGAGTAAATAAAATAGTAAGAACAATTAAGCAAACTCTTTTAATGGGGTTATCACACAGTATATGCTATAAATGTCTAGGTCTCTTACCGCTCACCAATCTCTGGCTTACTAAGGACATTGGGGGTCAGACGATCCACGTTCTTCTGATAGTAGACATTTATGGCATATCTTATGTATATGCCATTAATGTGGGAAAACTCCTTTAAAGGGGTTATCCGGGATGTGAACATTTTTTATTAGGCGCTGGAAATGAAATAAACCAAAAATGCAATACTTACCTTTTGTTGCTCCGGCGGTCCAGCGCTTATGCGCCAGTGGTACTCCTGGTGGTTGTCTACATGCACGTAGCATATGACTGCTGCAGCCAATCAGAGAACTTAGCGGCCATATGTTGTATTTCTGGCATTATGCCAGAAATATGATTGGTCAATTGTGAGCCCTGCTAAGCCCTCTTATTGGCTGTAACGGTTACATGCTACGTGCATTCAAAGAACCACCGGGTGTGTTGTTAGAGCGACAGCGCTGGATCGCCAGGGGCAAGCATAGGTAAGTTTTGCTTTTTTGGTTTATTTATTTCATTTCCAGCCCCATATAAAAAAAATTCACATCCTGGATATCCCCTTTAATGAAGAAGAAAGAAAGAAATCAATAACATATCAAAATGTTAAAACAATAGAGAAATTCACTGTGGAATATGTTGTTTCTAATGATAATACTGCTGTTGGCATCAAGGGGAAAGTTAAACATCTGTTTGTGTTTGTGTTTTACAAAACTAATGATATTCTTGAAATCAGTTCATCCACTTTCTCAAGCTGCACACAGAATAATTTTATTTTATGACCCACAAAACTGCCAAGGTACAATGCAATATTTTTCTTATTTTCTGCTGAAGATTTCAGTTGCACAGAGATCTACACTGTAGATGGAGGAAGTAAGGATGTTCGCTTATAATTGTGTTATATTTAACAACAGCGGACCTGATTTTCAGATCCCAGAGAAAGAAGTCCATTTGTAGAATAAAATGATTAAAGGAGATGAAAATATGTCAAAAGCAAAACATCGCCATTCAAACACTTGAGCTTTGGACCAGCTTATAAGTGGTGATTGGGTCTTATTTCTACATGTAGAAGCAATTTTTTTTTTAAAGAAGCCAGGTAGGCTGGCAGGTATATCTATGATCAATAGTACTAACAATTTGCCAGAAGGCAACTAAATACCCTTTTCTCACTCTACTTACAGAGTATATTTTTTTTAAATTAATAAATCATAACTTTTATTACATTTTTGTCAGATGAATTTAAAAATTAATTGCCTATAGCTCAATGTAAATGTAATAAATCCAAGTATAAATGATACAACAAGGTAGCGGATTCGGATTCACTGCTACACATATGATAATACCAATCGCTGGATGCGTCTGCAAATCACATCTTGTAACTATATAGAGTTAATAGACAGTGATTTAAAAAAAATAAAAAATATGCCTCCTGACATGTTTCGCCATATATACGGCATCCCCAGGGGTATATGGGGCAATGGAGAAGAACAAATAGAGACACAGATGCTGCAGGCCATAGAAGTCTACGAAGAGAGGAGAGGGGAGAGAAGAGTGGGGAGCAGGAGTAGAGATGCTTCAGCCCATAGAAATCTTTGGTAGAGAGAGAGGGAAAGTGAGAGACACTGCTGCCCATAGATGTCTATGGAGAGATAAGAGGGAGGGGGAACAGGAACCAAGAGACACAGACACTGCTACTCCAAAGTAGTCTATGGAGAGGAGAGGGGGAAGTAGGAGAAGAGTGACAAAGGTACAAACTCTGCAGCCCATAGAAGTCTATGGATAGGGGAGGGGGAGCAGGAGGAGGGAGCAGAAGCACAGAGAGAGACACACGGCTGCTGCCACTAAAAGTTTATGGAAAGGGGAGGGGGAGCAGGAATAGAGAGAGAGAGAGAGAGAGAGAGAGATAGACACACAGGCACAGACACACTACCCATAGAAACTTATGAATAGGGGAGGGAGAGCAGGAGGTGCGAGCAGGATAAGAGAGAATAGACACAGGCTGCTACTAAGAGTTATATGTCCCTCCAGTGGTGGATTCTCAGCTACACTGCTTCTTATTGCTGTATGATGTCCTCCATGCTCATAGTTGCACAAAAATTGACAGGGAAATTTAGAGTGTGGCATCTTTGGTGGGTGTGTCTTATGGGGTGTGACTTATCTGTTGGATGTGGCTAGCGGGGCGTGGCTTTCTTTCCAGAATTTCTGCATACAAATAAACGGACAAAAATTACTGCACTAGTTTGGCTGACAACTACTATGGTGGCCAGTATCTCTCTCTGGTTATCCGGTTGTTTACAGGCAGGTGATGTCCTACTTTATCACTAGGGCTTCACAATATGTGCTGACCTCTTCTGGTAGTGTAAAAACCAGCATATATAGTGTCACACTCAATGCCTCTTGTAGATGGTGCTCCACACTGCACCCAGTAGATAGTGCCATGCACTGCTTCCTGTAGATAATGCCACATGCCCCCCCTGTAGATAGTGCCACACAGCCCCCTCTGTAGCTGGTGCCACGCTCTTCCAGTAGCGGAATCCACGACCAGAGCATCGGCAACACTCTGGTCAAGAAATTCCGCTGCAGGAAGAGCCCCTGACTTCACTGTCCATACATGGACAGTGACGTTGTCAGGGGTTTCCTCTATGAGCAGAATCCCCGGCCAGAGCATTGCCGACGCTTTGACCAGGGATTTTGCTCATAGAGGGAACCCCTGATGACATCACAGTCCATTTATGGACAGTGAAGTCAGGGGCTCCTCCTAGAGCGCCGGTGTCCCCGGCCAGAGCGTTGCTGATGCTCTGGCTGGAGATTACGCTCCAGGAGGAGTGAATGGCAGAGCAGGAAGCGGATAGTTTACTGCTTTGCCATAGTATTCAATTGTATCTGCGTCCTGACTCCTGAGGATGCAGATACAATTAAATCTGGCAGTTGCCGGGACCCATCCCGGGACAGTAATTTGCCGCGACAGTCTCTGTAAATTCGGGACAGTCTCGGCAAATTTGGGACTGTTGGCAGCTATGCATGCTGCTTCTGCTTCTAAGGGTGTGCTACAGAGGGAAGGTGGACCTGGGTGTTCTCTGCTTTGTGTGTGCCAGTTATGCCAGCAGTTAGGCTCTACCCTACAAAAATGCCATATAAAAGTTATTTAAAGTATTCTGTTATTCATCATGTACACACATATGACAGATTATTCTGAAAAGTCATCTGAAAAGTTAGGTACGTGTTAACATTAAATATTTACTAATGATCAGCAATTCGATTCAGAAAAGCACAGAATAGAATTAAGACTCACCTAGTGCAGGATCGGCACATTCCTTGTACAGCTCTGGCGTACAGTATGCAGCATCTCCTGATTAGTATAAAATGCATGAAGTCACTTTTTTGTATTGTAATTATTATGTTACTCAGAAAGCATTATTACAAGCTTTATAGAAACAATATCATGGTATAATTTCCCAGTCATGTCAAGTTCTCTATTTTAAAATGTTGTGGGAAATGCAGTTATTACTTTAACTCTTTACATTTGATGGAAAATGAGAAACAATGACAATATTGCTTTCTGTTAAATATGGGCTGCGTAGTTTATATAAGCAGAATACAAGAGTAGATAGATTTTACTATTTCTTTCTTTTGGGCACGGTGATTTCAATGAACGTGCCATCACCAAAGTTATCCTACGTACTATTAAAACTAAAAGTCTAGACTCATTTCCAATTCTTATTGACCTCTCCTTAGCCTTTGACATTGTTATATCTTTATTACTGTAACTTTGCTTCTTCTTTGGTATCAAAGGTATAGGATATTCTTCTCTACTTGCCCTACAGTATGTCTGGTTGGTGAGCTTAAAGGGGTTATGTGGAGACCGAAAAGTATTAGCAGTGTACTCACTGCAGTATGTGAGTACACTTGCTAATGTACATTCAAGTCCCCCGTCACGCTGATTATGAGACTTTGATAGATTTTTACAGCGCTGGCGGGGGACCGGAAGTTTTGTGGCACAGTCTTCCTTCATGACCTCATGACTCGTCATCATGTGATTGGCCCTGCTCTACACTATGTAATTGCTGTACTACTGCTACAGCGATTACAGCGGGGCCGGTCACATCCTCCCAGGTGCCCCCTGCCAACCTGGCCCGTAGAAGATGGCAGTGGCACATGCAGTGACCCGGACTCAATTGTATCCGCGTCCTTAAGACGAGGCAAGGGAACCATCATTTCCCTTCTGGTAAATTCTAGAGTGTTTGTCTCCTTGGAGGTTCTCACATCATGAGGTCACATGTCGCTCTCATACTTCTTCCTGCTTCTTCCAGAGCGCACAGAGAGCAGGTGGGAGACACTGTGAATGGCCTGTCTGTGCTGGAGGGGGGTCTGCTCTGGGGTCTGCTCTGGGGTCTGATTGGGAGGGTTTGGTCTGGGGTCTGTGTTGGAAGGATGGTCTGCTCTGGGGTCTGTGTTGTTGGCCGGGTCTGCTCTGGGGTCTGTTGGAGGGTGGTCTGCTCTGGGGTCTGTTGGAGAGGGGGGTTTGCTATGGGTTCTGTTGGAGAGGTGGGTGTGCTCTGGGGTCTGTTGGAGAGGGGTGTGTGTTCTGGGGGTCTGTTGCAGAGGGGGGTCTGCTCTGGGGTCTGTTGGAGAGGGGGGTCTGCTCTGGGGTCTGTTGGAGAGGGGGGTCTGCTCTGGGATCTGTTGAAGAGGGGGGTCTGCTCTGCACTCAGTTGGAGAGGGGTCTGCTTTGGGGTCTATTGGAGAGGGGGTCTGCCCTGGGGTTTGTTGGAAAGGGGGATCTGTTCTGAGGTCTGTTGGAAAGGGGGATCTGCTCTGGGAACTGTTGGAAAGGGCGGGGACTGCTCTGGGGTCAAGACCCCAATTAGGACTAAAATAAAAGCTACAAAAAACGTTTAAAAATGTTAATTAATTTTTTCATCATTAAAAACATTTATTACGTCCAAATAAGAAGCATAACTAGTATTGTCACATCTGTAACAACCTGTGCTCTAAAATAATTTCTAGTTTTTGTTCAGCAGGCCCAATAAAAAGGTATATGTACTTCGAATTGGTACCAATTAAAATGTCAACTCATCCTGCAAAAAACAGTCGCACCACCACACAACATAAAAAAAGTTATGGCTCACTGAATATGGTGAGACAAAGAAGGGGGCATCTTGTGCAAAATAGTAAACCATGAGACTTTAGAGATTTGATATGACTGATTTCTAGCACACTCCTGGATGTGCTAGATATCACAGATGCAGTTCTCTACACACCGCTTTCTGAATTGACTGCATTATTGACACAATAATTCATCATTAACTTTGCCCAGGGCCACACTTTGTCTAAACCGGCCGTGGTGCTAGAGGGGCAAACTGATCAGGTTTATTAAAGTAAAGCCGGCCATACACATAAGCTAGGTGTCGACCTAAAACACATTTGGCCAACAGCTATCTCTGCTGACCTCCTTAAACACATATACGCTCACTGACTGTGCATCTTTATTCAATAGGAGAGAGGAGACAGACTGCTGCCAGCAAAACAAAGAATCGGTCTTATTGAAATTCAACATGCCTAATCCTTGGTTCCCCTACATATGCCATGGAGAAACAGGGTAGGCCCATATTCATATTAGCTTGTCAGCGGATGGGCAGCTTTATTCTGCAATGGTTATGCTTATAAACTATAATATGTGAATCAATAAAAAAAAGACTGGTTCTAACCATTATTTTTTTTATTTTTTTTTACCGAATAGAATTGCAATGACTTAAGGCACCTGTTTCCTAGGGGCCCCCCAAGGGTGGAACACCTTAGAAGCAAACGGAGAGTTGTGCAGAAAAACATGCTGCTCTACTTCCAGTTCCAGTATTCTGCAGATTGCTCATTTTAACTGAGCGACGTGCCCAACAATTTAATTACAACTGCACAGTCTCTGTGTTCTGCTCTGCACTGATATATATGACGGCATTATTTGGGCTGTATATGCAGTATTATGTGGACACTGCAAGGCAGTTTTATTTGGGCATTCAATGGCAGTTTTGTGTGTGCAATATATGACTGTGTTATAAAGGTATTATATAATAACATCTGGATACCATTTGGAGGTAATTTTCAGGCATTGTATGGTGGTATAATTTTATACATTCAGCTTATTAAATCACATGAAAAACTGTCTCCGTGTAGTGAGCAGGGTGGAGGGGTTTACTTTGCTTGCTGCTCAAGGCCAGAATTTCTGTAAAGTCAGCCCTGTGTGGTGCAGTCTTGAAGCAGAACAAATTTGATCATAGGCAAATAGAAACACATTTTACATTAAATCAGACTTCATTGTATATACATACAGAAACGATGGTTTGGTACAGGTGCTTGGCATAGGTGTGATATATATCGCCCAGAAATTGGTGACAACATTGTTGGCGCATCCAGTTATTCATTCAGAAAATTTTTACTTTTCATAAAAAATCCCGTCAATAATTGTATTTTAGTTTGTGAAATTATTGAATATATTGCGCTGTAATTTTATTTTAGTTTTTTCCTTACTTATGTATGAAGCATGGACCACTATTCTAGAATTAGAATCCTTAGCTATTACATTACACGCTTTTCAATCAAATCTTTTATGTAGCATGTTAGTTGGAATAGCTCAAACCTATGATTAGCAAATATTAATCTCATCATTAAGCTGCCAAGACAAATGCACCCTGGTTCTTGTATTGATTCATTAAGAATTCTTTGCACTTTCCAAATTCTATTATTATAATTCATGAAATTGCTATATTCAGAATCATTTTTCAGCTTCTTATAAATGCTCCTTCCATTAGTTTCAAATTCCTCCCATTTCATCCTAAAATAAAGGTAAACAGCTGTATTTTTTTTCAGAGGTTATGAGAAAACCATAATTCAGCTGAAATAATTAAAATTTAGTATTTTCCATTTACTCAGACTATATAGCAGCCTAATAATTTTGTGGTATCTCATAGTGATAAAGGGTCACTTAAAGTTTGCAATGTAGATATTAATCGAAAATGTAATAGACAACAGATCATAACGTAATAAAGCAGAACAGTTTTATTTCTATGTTTAGCCTCTACACTTCAATATGAAGTTAGCTACTCACGAGTAAACAGCCCAGCTAGAAGGACATGCTCACTGTGTCCCAAGCAAGACCTGAAGAAGCCATCAGCATATTGGTTCTGAATGACTATGTTATAACTAGGGTTGGTTTGTGCCAAGATCATCCACTGGCCTTAGGTTACGACATGTTGAGTGGCCTTAGTACAACAATGCCCATAAGATCCAGATCCCTTTATTAGCTAAAAGTCAGAGCTATAATTACCCTGTATTCTCAAATTTCAGTTTGGTGACAGGCATGAGTATGACATTTAAGATTCTTATATGTTTAAATATAGATATGTAAAGTTATTACCTTACATCACAAACACTATATTACTAAAGTTGCACTATTAGGGCTCAAGCTAAATGTACACCACAATTTAACCGTTAACATGATATGTTATGCAAAATTGTAATTTATTAAAAGAGTTGTCTCAGGGACTCATTTCTATGTTCCAGATGGAGGGACCACCCTGTAACAATATCTCCCGCTCTACTGGAGCCTATACTACCATGCATTGCATGGATGGCTTTTCATTTGAAATGCAGGGAAAATGTATACCTGGATGTCACTTTCCCTGTTGATAACAGCTGATCGCCGAGGGAGGGTGAAGCCGGACTGCCTGCCTAATTTTAAAAAAGTGTTCTCTTCTTGACAATCCTTTTAAACATATACTTAAAGGGGTATTCCCATCTTAGACATTTATGCCATTAGCACAGGACATGGCAATAATGTCTGATAGATGTAGGTTTTTCCTCTGGGAACCATACCTATCTTCAAAATTGGGGTCCCCCGACTAGAGCTGCTGTCTGCCGCATATAGTCAGGGAATCAGTGGAAAGGTGGTTTTGGAATTACGGAAGCAGCTGAGTTCACTGTGATAAATTGTTCCGTAACTCCCATAGATTATTTTATCACTGATTGCGATCTTTTAGGGATATAATGTTTTTCAAATATCGGTGTTACTGTATATTGGTTAGTAAGTCATCTCTGCATGTATTGATAGATGATGCAGATGTGATAATATTTGTTACTAGTGCATTGTGCACTTACATTGTCACTATCACCTCGGTAATATAATGGTCGAGATATATATACAGAGTCTGCCTATTATTGCTCTTATCTCTATATAGTTGTGATATCCTGATGTGGTATTATTTTATATTGTTTTTGTTATTTTTATATATTTATGTTTGTATTTTTGTATATTTTTTATGCAAGTTATTTTTAATAAATATGATATTTTATTATTTTATTATCCACATCAGATATGTTTAGGCACTTCCGTTTCCAAGGGTCACCCCCTCGTTTATAAGTTTGTTTTCAAGTTCACAGTGCATAGAGGGAATGTACCCTGTGCACTGCCATTTGTAACTTGAGCAATTGTGTTCATTCCGCAACCCAAGATAGCCGTGCTGCATTTGTTGCAGGGGAATTGATATTTGCTATATAGCACGGTCGGTGGTGTGATTTCCAGGTTGTTGTGCTGAAGTACTCTCGGTCTCAGGGCATGACCACACGTGGCGGATTTCCTCCGCAACTGTCCGCATCAATGCCGCACAGAATCTGCGTTGCAGATTCTGCTGCGGATCTGCACAAAATGTGCAGTACATTGATGCGGACTAGCTGCTGCGGACTGCGGGAAAAGTGCTTCCCTTCTCCCTATCAGTGCAGGATAGAGAGAAGGGACAGCACTTTCCCTAGTGAAAGTAAACGATTTTCATACTTACCGGCCGTTGTCTTGGTGACGCGTCCCTCTTTCGGCATCCAGCCCGACCTCCCTGGATGACGCGCCAGTCCATGTGACCGCTGCAGCCTGTGCTTGGCCTGTGATTGGCTGCAGCCGTCACTTACACTGAAACGTCATCCTGGGAGGCCGGACTGGAGACAGACGCAGGGAGTTCTCGGTAAGTATGAACTTATATGTTTTTTTACAGATACATGTATATTGAGATCGGTAGTCACTGTCCCGGGTGCAGAAACAGTTACTGCCGATCGCTTAACTCTTTCAGCACCCTGGACAGTGACTATTTACAGACGTCTCCTAGCAACGCTCCCGTCATTACGGGAGCCCCATTGACTTCCTCAGTCTGGCTGTAGACCTAGAAATACATAGGTCCAGCCAGAATGAAGAAATGTCATGGTAGTAAAACCAATACGCTCCGCAGCACACATAAGATCTGCGGACTTCATTGCGGAATTTTGACTCTCCATTGAAGTCAATGGAGAAATTCCGCCATGAGTCCGCCACTGCTCCGCAACAGACAGAGCATGCTGCGGACACCAAATTCCGCTCCGCAGCCTATGCTCCGCAGCGGAATTGTACGCATCGTCTAAACGAACACTGCTAAATTAAAGTGAAAGTCAATGGAGAAACGGCTCTGCTGCGGATTAACGCTGCGGAGTGTCCGCAGCAGAATTTAAGTGAAATTCCGCCACGTGTGAACCCGCCCTAAAAGGTGTTTCCTACAGCACACTTGATAGTGCAGTTGCCGTAGGAGCCCTAATAAGGGCTATTAGCTCATACCAGTTACCAAGTATAAAGCCCTAAGAGGCATCTATTCATGCCTAATGTGGGTCCAGATTGCTAACTGGTACTTGGCGAAAGCTGTAAAAAATAAGATAAAAAACAATGCCAGAATTGCTGTTTTCTGTGCATCCTGCCTTTAAAAAAATGTGATAAAAAGTGATCAAAAAGTCGCATGTATTCCAAAATGGTACCGATGAAAACTAGAAGTCGTCCCGCAAAAAAAAAGCCCTCATACAGCTGTATCGGCGTAAAAATAAAAAAGTGGAGACACAAAAATAAATAATTTTGAAACTGTGTTTTTACTGTGTAAAAGTAGTAAAACATATAAAATCAATATAAATTTGGTATCGACGCAATCGTAACGTCCCGCTGAATAAAGTTATTATGTTATTTATACCACACGGTAAATGGCATAAATTAAGGATGCAAAAAAAGAATGGTGAAATTACTGGGTTTTTTTTCTATTACCCCCAAAAAAAGTTAATAAAAGTTAATCAATAAATTATATGTACCCCAAAATGGTGCTATTAAAAAAATACAACTTGTCCCGCAAAGAATAAGTCCTTATACAGCTATGTTGATGCAAAAAAAAAATTTTTATAGCTCTTGGAATGCGACCATGGAAAAACGTAAAAAATAGCTTTGTCATTAAGGTTTAAAATAGGCTGGTCATTAAGTGGTTGAAGACCTAATTTTTCCAATGATTTCAAGTTCTATCATATCACTTAGATGTGCCATTACTTCCTGATTGATGGGGGTGCAAATCGGATACCCATGAGCATTAGAACAAAGTCGCCACGGCCTAGCTCATGTCTTATCAACGGGTCACAATACTAAAACAAGCTCGCATTCAGATGGATGGGGCTGAGTTGCAGGTATTTGTAAAGTGCCAGGTTGGGAGCAGTAATGCAAAGTGCTGTTGGGGGTCTTAGCCCCTTGTTAAAGGGATTGGTGGGGGTCCCAGTGGTTAAACCTCACCAGTCATGAAATTCCCCTTTAAAGGAAAACACATTCCAAATATTTCAACAAATGACAACATTGGTTTGAAAGAAATAGAGGGAGTAACTAACATTTGGGTATTGTATTATTCTATTTTTGTCAGAATCTTAGTGTTGCTGTTTACTTTAGGGTATCTCTCCATCATCCAGAATATGTACGGTTTGTTAGCTTCATTTTTTCAGCATTGATTTGGTGGAAACAGACAATGAATAACGCCAACATTTCTAATTCCAATTTCTAATAATGAAAGAAAGCGATAAGATACAGTACCTGGCATGTGCACCATGCGACAATTACAGTTCTCCACCAGATACCGTGTCTCACAGTCAATCCGACATGCAGATATACTGTATGTATCAAAGAACTCTGAATCTATGGCACTAGATTTGCAGTCTCCCCATGGTGGAGGCAGGTATGTTAGCTGAGGAATAATATGTATGAAAACGTTAGAGAAATTCTGAGATAAGGACTGATGAAAAGAGATAAGCTGGTAAAATAATCTAATAAAATCTGCCCAATGATACATACAGTACATGCAACGTAACTCATGAAATATTACAAAAAGTACATAACTTATGGAGGAGAGTAAATGTATATTAATCCAGCTGGGCAATACCACAATCCTGGCATTCTGTATGTTTTAAAAAAAAAAGGTTTATCTGGAATGTCAATAAGTTCTGTATGGGCTTAAAACTAAGAAATACTAAAACTATTGACATATACTTTACCAATTTTCCCCTGTTCCACAGAATAGTCTCTTTGGTGCCCCACCACTCCCTTGTTTAAAATCCAGTGTCAGAACGTGTCATCCATAGGATTACATTTATGTGGCGACTAATGGAATCTTTGTCAATTAGGATATCTGCCTTCCCCCACAAAATACTATACAGTATATTTACAATATTGTGCAAAAGTTTTAGGCGGCTGTGAAAAAATGCTGCAAAGTAAGAAAGCTTTCAAAAATAGAATTGTTAATAATCTAATTATCAATTAACAAAATACAAATTGAATGAACAGAAGAGAAATCTAAATCAAATCAATATTTGGTGTGACCACCCTTTGCCTTCAAAACATCATCAATTCTTCTAGAGACTTGCACACAGTTTTTGAAGAAACTTGGCAGGGAGGTTGTTCCAAACATTTTAGAGAACTAACTACAGATAATCTGTGGATGTAGGTTTCCTCAAATCTGCCTCTTCATGTAATCCCTGACAGACTCGATAAAGTTTAGATCAGAGCTCTGTGGGGGCCATATCATAATTTCAAGGGCTCATTGTTCTTCTTTACGCTGAAGATAGCTCTTAATGACATTAGCTATATGTTTGGGGTCATTGTCCTGCTGCAGAATAAATTTGGAGCCGGTCAGACGCCTCCATGATGGTATTGCATGATGGATAAGTATCTGCCTGTATTTCTCAGCATTTAAAATCTTTGCCTGCGAGAGACCTTGCTGATGCAGTATAACTACCTTGTTGCTGTGTGGACCTGTGACATGAAACGGTCTTCGACAACCTCACCTTTGTAGCAAAGTTTGGCTGTTTCTCACCGTTTAAAGCCTCCTACATATCTGTTTCTATTACAGTTAATGACTGTGTTTCAACCTACATATGAAAATAATGATCATTATCACCTGTTTGGTATAATTGGTTAATCATACACCTGACTATAATCCTACAATATCCATGAATTTGTGCAAGTGTACCTAGAACAATCAATGCTGCTTTGAAGGCAAAGTATGGTCACACCAAATATTGGTTTGATTTAGATTTTTCTTCTGTTCATTTCCTTTGCATTTTGTTAACTGATAAAAACAACTATTAACATTTCTATATTTGAAAGCATTCTTACTTTGCAGTATTTTTCCACAACTGCCTAAAATATACACAGTAGTATTTTGTTAATAAATATTTTGTTAACCAATATCAAATATATTTAATACTTAGGATTATGAAGTAGATGTTAGGGGCTATTTACATCTGCCTCAGAGACTCCGTTAGGTGCTTCCATTACAGATTCCATTTTTGCTGGATAAAATAGCGCAGCATGCCTACTTTTATGTCAGGCAAAATGGCGAAAACCACGATGGAGACCCGACTGAAACCATTAAAGTCAATGGGTTGGTTTCCGTCATGCAACAGATCCCGAGCTTCCGGTGTTCTCATTGTTCTGCTCCTACGATGGATGTGAACGCAGATGTGAACGAACCCTTACTATATAAACATGTATACAGTACAGATATATGCTATAATATGCCTCCATCGAAAGCCTAAATACGATTTATAACTTGCATATGATGCTTTTAACCAAGAAGTAATGTTTTTTTTAGGTGTCCAATTAAAACATTTACACATGTTAATAGGAAATATAAAATCAAACAGAAACTCTAATACATACTCCTATAGTACTATATGATATTATAGAATAATATGCTTCAGTCCATCTGTGTTGACATAAATTTGCCAACCCATTGCCTCAAACACTGTCTGGAAGGCACCAGTCCACTTATATAAGGACTATTTAAGGGTATGTACAATGTAATACAAATGATGTACTCACTCGCTGTTCCTGACAAGACACAAATGTCTGGAATCCAGGAGCCACACCAAACCCCAACTGGTCAATGAAAGGAGGTTCATCCTGACTATGAATCTGAACCTTGATTCCAGCCTCAAACGAGGTCTCATCTGCAGAATAGATAAACAGAATATAATCTGCTTCTCTATGAAAATTCATCATGTCAACAGAAAGAAAAACACATGAGATTTACTGACCTGTTTCTCCCCAAACGGGCAAATATTCATCTTGTTGGATATCCAGCATTAACTCCAGACCATTTCCTGTGCCACCTTTGGTAGTGATTAATGGCGTACGTCCATTCTGTCCCGAGTTAAAAGTGTAGCACTTCCCATACCTTGTAAAAACCTGAGAAAGAAATAAAAATGAAAAATAAATAAATCATAAAACAGGCTGAAGAATGGCCCTTCTGGGATTCTTCTCACAGTGTTTAGGAATTGAATCAGTGATATATTTTTTGGCAAAATCATGACTTTATTATTCTCTCAAGTTTAATAATCCATGTTCCTCCTGATACTCAGAAAAGAGATATGTCAATCTTTCACAAGACAAGAAGAAAAATCTACTACTAAGTAACAAGAGGGGAAGTAAAACAGGGGCCTACAAAATCCTAAATATCATATAACACTGAAAAACGACAATTCACGTGCCACAAGCCAAATTGACAAGCAATTCATGGAATTTTCAGATGTAATCTTCTTGTCCTGAAGAGTTAACATTCAGCCTCGGAGGCATTGAAAGATAAAGTGGCCAGTCCAGGTTCACAAAGAGAGCCAAGTCATATTATTAAAGCACAAATAATAGAAAACACTTCTTTACTGTTTGTGCTCAGTTAATCCATTGCATTCATTACCAGGGCTTATTGGGATTGAAGGGGTCATTAATGGGTTTTAAATAGAATCAGACATATTCTTGCAAGTCAAGTGTATAAATAGCTGTTTGCAAGATGGAAGAATTCCAGCCCTCATACAGTCGACTATGCACAATTACCAATATTTGTACCAAGAAACAGATAGCAGGGTAATATAGCTCAACATATATTGCTCCACACATTACTTACAAAGCTATCCGTTTAAGGGGACATTAAAACCATAAAAAAACAATCATTGGGAAATTGCTACACAGTAAAATTAAATGCCTTCCATATGCTTTGCTTGTGCAACGCTTCTGTTATTTGAAAAGGAAAAAAAAAATTTCCTTTTTTTTATGAAGATCGCAAGTAGGTGGTGGTATTGGTGCATTTGCTTATAAACAATTTGCCTCCACATAGTAAGAGAAATGTGCTCATACTATATTTCACATGTTGTATAGATACAATAGATATACACTGAACTCCATGCACCATTGAGGCCTACAATTGAATGTCCCTACATCAAGCATGCCCACATAGCGATATTCATGGGAGGATAGGATGTATTAGACATAACATGTGTTTTTTTATGCATTGTCACACATATGGATAACAGGTAACATTGATTTAATGGTTTCTGTTCATTTGAATATTATTAGTGATGTATATATATTTCCAGAAATGCAAGGAAGACACAAATTGTGTCTCTCTTTATTCCCCATCTGCTTTTTAATAACGATAGTAGCAATTGATTAGAATTTTTTTGGGGTTGTAAAGTGCACCACTGCTGACACCCATCTTGGTCTTTGTTGAGTAATAGCATTGAATCGCAGAATTTTTTTTATCAATAACAACATATTGTACAAAGTAAGGCCCCCACACACTACCGAATTCAGTATCTGGGTCACAGGGATAGACTTCTATGGGCTCATACTAAAGCGGTGTGCCTCACGGAGGTACAGAAAGCCTTTTTCGTCATGGATTTCTTTAGAATCTGTGAGTAACTAAATCATAATATGCTGCAATGTATGTTGTATTAAGAAGGTACTCATGGTCCCGTGAAGAACAATGGGAAAAAGTTGGAGTGTACACAGGGCTGAGCCTATCACACAGAATAAAGGTTGTAATTGATTCCAGAGTTACCTTTACCAAATACTGACTTGACAGGTTATGAATAGTTATACATTCAGCTATTTTATGTTTATTAATTGTAATGAAAGTAGATGAATTCATAGAGGGGCTTTTTTACTTTGACATTAAAGAGGGTCCCTGCTAATTTTAAACAGTTACAAAATGTATCTTCACACCATATATCTTGTTAACATCTTGCTGCTGAAAGCGGCTACACAAAAGCAGGTGTGAGGAGCGAACAGGTATACAATGTATTGCTGCATCCGTGCTAGAAGCTTGCTGACATAAGCAGGTCCACCCATACCAGTATGGGTGCCGCTATAGAATGCACCACTTCCCATTCTCTCTTAACACCCACTCCCTTATAGATTCTCTGAGCAAAATAGTGCAAAATATGGGCTTTCTTCAGATAACCATGTAGCTATATGTATCCAGTTCATAAATTGTATCTGCATATAATTGATGATGCAGATGTAACAATGGGGGCTCGTCCCGGACTTTTCAGCATTTTGTGCTACAGTGGCTCTTCTGTGGGATCAAACCAGACAGACTAACATTCTGTCCCCACGCGCATCAAGGAGCCCGGGGCGCCCATGACCCTGTCGCCGGTTCACTAGTTGACTTTCCTTGAAGCACTTTGTATTATCCAACTTGTACTGTATGTGTGAGATTTTAGCCTTATGTGGTGGAGGAGGGGCACTGACAGGAGCTTATCAGCTATAGATGGGCAGAGATTAAGTTTAGCTCATGAATACACTTGGACTCTCTCAGTCTCTAACGACTCCTAAAATGCTTATTATAATATTGGGCAGGAAAACTTTCGAAAAGCATTATACAGCCATTCTGACATGAATTTTCAAAGTAAGTACACAAGCTTTATCAGGTCTAGAGATCTATTTAATAATGTATGAAGTTTATATTGTGAAATCTGACAGACCCTCTTTAATTATTAAATAATGAAAAGTTATGTAACTTTCTAATATAATTTGTACTTTAATTCCTCACCATTTTCAATATGTCAGTTTGCTGTCAATGAATAGGAACATTCTTGTTTATATCCAGAGGCTCAAATAGATTTAATAGTACAGCTGATATTTTTCTGTCCTTATAATTTTTCTAGCGACACATTCCCTTTAACCCCTTCAGGACCCAGCATGTTTTGGCCTTCAGAACACAGCCGATTTTTTTAAAATCTGACATGTGTTATTTTATGTGGTAATAACTTCGGAATGCTTTTACCTATCCAAGCTATTCTGAGATTGTTTTCTCGTGACATGTGGTACTTTATGTTAGTGAAAAAATTTGGTCGGTAAATTTGGTATTTATTTCTGAAAAACACCAAAATGTAGAGAAAATGTGCAAAAATTAGCATTTTTCTAAATTTAAACGTATCTGCTTGTAAAACAGATAGTAATACCACACAAAATAGTTACTAATTAACATTTCCCATATGTCTACTTTATGTTTGCATAGTTTTTTGAACGTCCTTTTATTTTTCTAGGATGTTACAAGGATTAGAACATTAGCAGCAATTTCTCATATTTTAAATCAAATTATAAAAGGCCATATTTTTTCAGAGACCAGTTCAGTTCTGAAGTGGCTTTGAGGGCCTTATATATTAGAAAATCCACATAAATCACCCCATTTTGAAAACGGCACCCTCAAGGTATTCGAATCAGCATTCACAAAGTGTTTTAACAATTTAGGCGTTTCACAGGAATTAAAGCAAAGTAGAGGTGAAATTTACAAATAATTTTTTTTTTGCCGAAATTCATTTCTAATAAAAAAAAAATTGTAAAGCAGAAGGTTTTACCAGAGAAATGCAACTCAATATTTTATTTTCCAGATGCTGCAGTTTTTAGAAATATCCCACATGTGGCCCTAGTGTGCTAATGGACTGAAACACAGGCCTAAGAAGCAACGGAGCACCTAGTGGATTTTTTTAGGCACCTTGTCAGGTTTAAAGAGGTCTTGTGGTGCCAAAACAGTGGAAACACCCCAAAAGTTACCCCATTTTGGAAACAACACCTCTCAAGGAATTTATCTAAGGGTATAGTTAGTATTTGACCACACAGGTTTTTCGCTAAATATATTGGAATTAGTCTGTAACAATGAAAATCTACTATTTTTTCTGAAAAAACATGACATTTTTAATATTTACAAGGAATAACGAAGAAGATGCACCCCAACATTTGTAAAGCAATATCTCCCGATTACGGCAATACCCCACATGTGATAATAAACTGCTGATTGAACCCACAGCACAGATTTTGCTGGAATGGTTTTCGGTGCCATGTCGCATTTGCAACGGCCAGGAGGTACCAAAACAGTGGAAACACCCCAAAAGTTACCCCATTTTGGAAACTACACCTCTCAAGGAATTTATCTAAGGGTATAGTTAGCATTTAACCACACAGGTTTTTCGCTAAATTTATTGGAATTAGTCTGTAAAAATGAAAATCTACTATTTTTTCTGAAAAAACATGACATTTTTAATATTTACAAGGAATAACGAAGAAAATGCACCCCAACATTTATAAAGCAATGTCTCCCGATTACGGCAATACCCCACATGTGATAATAAACTGCTGATTGAACCAACAGCACAGATTTTGCTGCAATGGTTTTCGGTGCCATGTCATGTTTGCAACGCCCTGGAGGGACCAAAACAGTGGAAATCCCCCAAAAGTTACCCCATTTTGGAAACTACACCTCTCAAGGAATTTTTCTAGGGGTATAGTTAGCATTTAGACCCCCCAGGCTTTTTGCAGAATTTATTAGAATTAGTGTAAAGGATCTGCCAGACACAGCTTCTGTGTCGACGCCCGTGGGTAATCAGTCTACACCTGCTCCTATGTCTGTGAGACTGATTCCATCTTCCACCACTCAGGATGGCAGGCTTAGGAGTGGGAGAGCATATCACAGCCTGGTCAGACGGAGCTAGCTCCCGCCCACTGTCTATTTATACCTGCCTTTCCTGTTCCTCCTTTGCCTGTTATTCTTCTCTGCTTGTTTCCTGGCTCTGCTGCTGCTGCTTGAACTACTAATCCTCTGCTTGTTATTGACCTTGGCTTACTGACCACTCTCCTGCTCAGCGTTTTGTACCTCGTGCACTCCTGGTTTGACTCGGCTCGTTCACTACTCTCGTTGCTCACGGTGTCTCCGTGGGCAGCTGCCCCGTTTCCCTAGCTTCTGTGTACCCTTGTCTGTTTGTCTGTCGTGCACTTACTGAGCGTAGGGACCGTCGCCCAGTTGTACCCCGTCGCCTAGGACGGGTCGTTGCAAGTAGGCAGGGACTGAGTGGCGGGTAGATTAGGGCTCACCTGTCTGTCTCCCTACCCCGTCATTACAATTAGGCCGCGAAAAGGAATATCACAATTTTTTTCCACTAAAATGTTGAATTTTCTCATTTTCACAAGGGATAAAAAAACAAACAATTTTTGTAAAGCAATATTTCCCGAGTACGGAAATACCCCACATGTGGTCATAAATTTTTTCATTAGAAATTAATTAACCCTTTCTGGACTGATCCATTTTTTGCTTTCTTATTTTCGTTTTTCACTCTCCGCCTTCCAAGAGCCATAACTTTTTTTTTTTTCCATCAGTAGAGTGTTGTGAGGGCTTATTTCTTGCGGGAGGAGTTGTAGTTTCTATTGACACCATTTATAGTACCATAAAATGGGAACCTGAAAAAAAATTATTTGCGGGCTGAAATTGGAAAAAAATCTGATTCCATTTTTTGGGGGTTTTGTTTTTACAGTTTTCGCCGTGCGTTAAAAATGAAAACTTTACTTTATTCTGCGGCTCAATACAGTTACGGTGATACCAAATTTATATAGTTTTTTTTTAATATTGTACTACTTTTACAAAGAAAAATCTAATTGTTAAAATAAAAATTGTTTTGTTTCACCACATTCTGAGAACCGTAACTTTTTTATTTTTCGGTTGATAGAGCGGTGGGAGGTCTTATTTTTTTCAGGACGAGCTGTAGTTTTTATTGGTACCATTTTTTGGTACATATAAATTGATCAAAAAGTTGTATTACATTTTTTTTGAGAGCTAAGGTGACAAAAAAAATTTGATTTTGGCGATTTAAATTATTTACGTTTTTAGGGTGTTCATCGTGCGAGTTAAATAATGGTATATTGTAATAGTTCGGCCTTTTACGGACGTAGCGATACCAATTTTGTTTCTTTTTTTTACATTACTTTAGAAGAAAAATGGAAAAAGGTTTTTTTTAACTTAAAGAGGCTCTGTCACCAGATTATAAGTGCCCTATCTTCTACATAATCTGATCGGCACTGTAATGTACATAACAGCAGTGGTTTTTATTTTGAAAAACGATCATTTTTGAGCAAGTTATGAGCTAGTTTAGATTTATGCTAATGAGTTTCTCAATGGACAACTGGGCGTGTTTTTACTTTTTACCAACTGGGTGTTGTACAGAGGAGTGTATGAGGCTGACCAATCAGTGACTAATCAGTGTCCTACACTTCTCATTGTTCCAGCCCAGCATGATCCACAGCACAGTGTGCCACCGGAGCTGTGTGAGGGCTTATTTGTTGCGGGACAATCTGTACTTTTCATTGGTACCATTTTGGGGTATATGTGATTTTTTGATCACTTTTTATTCAATCTTTTTGCAAGCCAGATGACCAAAAACAAGCAATTCTGACAATGTTTTTTAGTTTATTTTTTTGCGGCGTTCACCGTGCGCTATAAATGTCAATTTTACTTTATTTGCGGGTCGATACGATTACGGCGATACCATATCTATATTGGTTTCTTTATGTTTTGCAGCGTTTGCGCAATAAAATCACTTTTTTATAAAATTATTTATTTTCTGTGTCACCATATTCTGAGAGCCGAAACTTTTTTAGTCAAAAAAGCGGTGTAAGGGCTTATTTTTTGTGGGACGGGTTGTAGTTTTTATCGGTACTATTCGGGTACATGTGACTTTTTGATCACTTGTTATTCTCTATTTTGGGAGGGGTGGTGACCAAAAAATAGCGATTCTGATGTAGTTTTTTACTGGGTCCAGGGTGACAGTACCATGCTCGGCGCGCGGAAAATAAAATGTTAATGTAATAAAAAATTTTTTTTTAAAATAAGTGCATACTTACATTCCTCCTGTCCGGCCTCCAGCGATGACGTTCAATCCATGTCGCCGCTGCAGCCAATCACAGGCTGCCGCGGCCGCTGCAGCCAATCACAGGCTGCCGCGGCCGCTGCAGCCAATCACAGGCTGCCGCGGCCGCTGCAGCCAATCACAGGCTGCCGCGGCCTCTGCAGCCAATCACAGACTGCCGCGTCACAAAAGAAGGTCGGACTGGAGGAAGAAGAGGGACTCGTCACCAAGACAACGACCGGGTACGTATGAAATGCTTTTTATTTTATTTTTAATCAGCAGCCTCTTTTCTCTATTAGTTATTGATAGAGACAAGTGGCTGCCGATTAGTGTAATATTTTTCTAATGTTTTTCTGCCCGCCCGGCGGTTGCTAGGCAATGGCTCCGTCACACACGGACAGCAAACGGATGCCTTTCGTGTGCCTTCAGTTTTTTTGACGGCCCCATTTACTTGCATGGGCCTCACGGTCACGGAATCGCGGACCAAAGTAGGACATGCTCTACTTTGGATCGGAAAGGAGCAACGGACCGTCAAAAAAACTGACGTGTGCATGGCCCCATTGAAATGAATGGGTTCAGGGTGCTATCAGTGACAAAAACGGATAGCACCCTGAAGGAAAAAACTGAAGTGTGCATGAGGCCTAAGACTCCACCTAACCATAAGAAAACATAAAATGTAATGTTACCCATCTAAGTAAGACACTTCTCATTGCTGTTAATATTTATTTACATATTATAATCAGGATGACTACTTGCCGTGTACAAGCCAACTCATATTCAATACATTTATATGAAACCTCTCCCAGTTTGCTTCCAGATACCCAAAATGCTCTCATAACAGTATACCATTATACCTATGTGCCGACTTACACAACAGATGTGTCACATAATAGTGATCTTTTTAGCACGTTATCTCATAATAGTACAATATTCCTCACACAATGGTGCAACATAGGTTTTTACAATATAAGTGCCCATACATTAGTTTCAAGCACAAAGAGTCTATAGAGCCTATAGGCACAAAATGTTCAGCACCTTAGGCCCCTTCAATTAATAAAGTCACACCAATACCAGACCCAATATACAGATAAACACACAATTTTAGCCTGAAATACATTTATATTATTGTACAAGCTCCATACCTAGTACATACTTGCATAATAGCACATGACCAAACAGTGCAACTAGGTTTTTTCACAGTATACAGGTACTACACATCTATAAGTATTGAATGGTCACTACTGCACTAATTCCCACTGCATGAACTACAATTCGGCACTGAACCCGAAGACCCGGTGCTCTTAACCACAGGGGCTCCCCTATGAATGAGCCTATTGTACCGAATGGGAAATCCGACCCTTTAGTTTCCGTTAAATAGCTGTGGCTGCACAGCAGTACCCATATATGAGTGTCATGTAGTTAATGCCCACAAAATAATGCTTAGACTTTCACATAATACCATCTTGTATTTAGAGGCAAGTAAACGTATATAAGCTGGATTAATGCCCCTATTATTTTTCTGCCAGGTAATTCATTTCTTTACCTACCAGTAGTATCCATTGCCACCTCTTTTCCTACATTCTTGCCCAACCCTGTTTGAGGATTTTTGATAAGGAGCAGGAAAGTTAGAAGATAGATATATTAGTCGAGAGATTGGAAAACAAGAACAGCTTGTTTTATCCTCATTTTGACTTTCTATGACTCACAAAAATTAGGGTACTTTAGGTGTTTTTATTACACTTGGCACCAGGGGCGTAGCTAAATAATCATGGGCCCCAATGCAAAAGTTCTTATTGGCCCCCCCCACAAACTTCTTATGGCCCGACAGCCCGCAGCTTTCAGTTGCATCGCTGGGTCTCCTAAGTGACCCAACAATGCAGCACTAGCAGCCAAGGGCGTCACTAAGGTCTTAAAATGTCAGGGGAAATAGCCCAAATACATATGTCCCCCCCCCAAGAAAATGTGTGCGTGTATATGTGTGTGTGTGTGTGTATGTGTGTATAGGAGACAGCATATCTATAGCACTACGACCCTATAAACTATGGATAGGATTAGATACAGTAGCTCAGCAGACAGTATCACACATTATAGGATTAGATACAGTGGTTCAGCTGACATTGCGGCTCCAGCGCTGGACCCAGGAAATGTAAGAATAATAATTGTTTTGCTTCTTTATGTGTTACTAATTATTTTTGTGTGTTTGTGTTATTTTACAGGTTCAGTTGTTGGACTACGTCGGATTCGAGGACTACTTGAATGACAGCGTTTTTTTTATTCTCAATAAAGTGGTTAATGAGGGTTGTGTGTTTTTTTTTCAATAAAATATTTTTTCTATGTCCTTGTATTTTTTTAAACTTTATTATTACCACCTTAGTAATAGCTGCTGGCTGATTGACAGCGTCCATTACTAAGGCGGGGCTTAATGTTATGCTGGTGCAGAGGCTAACACTAACCCCCATAATTACCCCGGTACCCACCGCTACCAGGGGTACTGGGAAGAGCCGGGTACGAACCAGTACGCAACCATCTGTAGTGATGGGCGGCCATTGGGGTGACCGCAGGCTGGTAGTTTTAGGCTGGGGAAGGCCAAAAACGGTGGCCCTTTCCACCCTGGTAATGCTAGGCTGCTGCTGCTGTGTTGTGTCTGGCCGGTTATGAAAATTGCAGGCTAGCATTACCAGGGGGGGGGGGGGTGCTTTTTCTGGTCTTTTCCAGCCTGATAATACCAGCCTGTGGCCGCCCCGGTATCCGACCATCACTACAGATGGTCAAGTACTGGATCAAACCAGGCTCTTCCCGGCACCCCTGGTGGCTGTGGGTACCAGGGTAATAATGGGGGTTAGTGTTAGCCTCTGCACAGGCTAACACTAAGCCCCGCCTTAGTAATGGATGCTGTCAATCAGCCGGTGACCATTACTAAGGCGGTAGTAATAAACACACATAGAAAAAATATTTTTTTTTAAATAAAAAATGCCCACACAACCCTCATTAACCATTTTATTGATTAAAAAAAGTCGTCATCGAAGTAGTCCTCGAATCCGACGTAGTCCAATGACCGAACCTACAAAAAAACCGATTAGTAACACATGTGGTAGACTTAGATACAGGGCCCATGTGTGATACACTCTGTTGGACCCTGTATCTAAGCCTACCACAAGTAGGCTTAGATACAGAGTCCAGAAGACAGTAATCTTATACAGTATAAGATTACTATCTGCTGGAGCCTTGTATCTAAGCCTACCATGTGGTATTCTTAGATACAGGGTCCAACAGACAGTATCACATATGGGCCCTGTATCTAAGCTTACCATGTGGTTATGTAAGATGCTTAGGCTACAGGGCCCCAACAGAGAGTATACTCATACAGTATAAGATTACTGTCTGCTGGGGCCCTGTATATAAGCCCTGTATATAAGTGTGGTAGGCTTATATACAGGGCCCATCAGACAGGATCACACATGGGCCCTGTATCTAAGCCTACCATGTGATTGGCTTAGATACAGGGCCCAGCAGACAGCATCACACAATCTGTGATCCTGTCTCATGGACCCTCTAAGCCTGCTACATTGTAAGCTTAAAGGAGTTGTCCACTCCCTAAACATTGATGGCCTATCCTGAGGATAGGCCATCAAGAGCTGATGGTTCGGGGTCAGACTGCCGGGACCTGCGCAAAGCAGCTGTTTTGAAGGGGCCGCAGCGCCCGTACGAGAGCTGCTTCCCCTTCATTTCCCTTACTTGCTCACACTGTGAGTCTCCGACACGGATTCACTGTAAAGGATCTGCCAGGCACAGCTTCGGGGTTAACTCCCAGAACTAATCAGTCAGCACCTGAGAATACATCCCTGAGACTGACTCCTGCTTCCACCATTCAGGCTGGCAAGCTTAGGAGTGGGAGAGCCTATCGTAACCTGGCCAGACTCAGCTAGCTCCCGCCCTCGGTCTATTTAAGCCTGCACTTCCTGTCCCTCTGTGCTTGTTATTGCTTGTGTTTCTTTCCTTGTGGTTTCCTGGCCCAGCTACAGCTCCTGCTATTTTTGATCCTGCTCCATACAGACCCTGGCTTACCGACTACTCTTCTGCTTTTCGTTTTGTACCTCGCACACTCCTGGCTTGACTCGGCTCGTTCACCACTCTGGTTGCTCACGGTGTTGCCGTGGGCAACGGCCCCTTTTCCTTGCTTGTGTTCCTTGTATGTTTGTCGTGTTTGTCGTGCTCTTACTGAGCGCAGGGACCGCCGCCCAGTTGTACCCCGTCGCCTAGGGCGGGTCGTTGCAAGTAGGCAGGGACAGAGTGGCGGGTAGATTAGGGCTCACTTGTCCGTCTCCCTACCCCCTGCCATTACATAATAACAAGCCCATACCTACTCTACCCCTGCTCCCTGACACCACTATGGATCCCCGTGAGACCCTGGCTCAGCAAATGCAGGGTCTCTCCCTACAGGTCCAGGCCCTGGCTCAGAGGGTCAACCAGCCTGATGCTACCCTGGTAGTTCCCCTCACCGCACCTCTTGAACCCCACCTCAAGTTGCCCGACCGGTTCTCAGGGGACCAGAGGGCTTTTCTCTCCTTTCGGGAGAGTTGTAGGCTTTACTTTCGTTTAAAGCCTCATTCCTCAGGTTCTGAGAGCCAGCGAGTGGGTATAATTATGTCCCGGCTCCAGGAAGGGCCCCAAGAGTGGGCCTTCTCCTTGGCTCCTGACGCCCCTGAACTTTCCTCCGTTGATTGTTTCTTTTCTGCTCTCGGACTTATTTATGACGAGACTGACAGGACTGCCTTTGCCGAGAGTCAGCTGGTGACCTTAAGTCAGGGTAAGAGACCTGTTGAGGAGTATTGCTCTGACTTTCGGAAGTGGTGCGTAGCTTCTCGGTGGAATGACCCTGCCTTAAGGTGCCAGTTTAGGTTGGGTCTGTCGAATGCCCTGAGAGACCTGCTAGTTAGCTATCCCTCTTCTGACTCCCTAGACCAGGTTATGGCTTTAGCGATACGACTTGACCGACGTCTCAGGGAACGACAACGTGAACATTTATGTGTTTTCTCCTCCGACTCCCCCATGATGCCTCCCGAAGCTCCGTTGCTTCGTTCCTCCCCGAAAGATTCAGAGATACCTATGCAACTCGGGGCCTCCATGTCCCCCCAACAACGTAGAGAATTCCGCAGGAAGAATGGTCTCTGCTTCTACTGTGGGGACGACAAGCATCAAGTGAACAACTGTCCTAAGCGTAAGATTGCAGCCAGAGAACTTCCGCGTCTAAGTGATCATCGGGGAGGTCACTTGGGCGCACAGGTATTTCCCGTAAATATGAAACATACTAAGATCTTGCTTCCCTTTCAGGTCTCTTTTGGTGGTAGGTCTGCTACCGGCAGTGCCTTCGTGGATTCAGGGTCCTCTACTAATATCATGTCTGTGGAATTTGCTATGTCCCTTGCTATGCCTCTTATTGATTTGCCTAAACCTGTCCCGGTAGTGGGTATCGACTCCACTCCTCTTGCTAATGGTTATTTTACACAGCATACCCCTGTTTTTGAACTCCTTGTTGGCTCCATGCATTTGGAGCAATGCTCTGTACCGTTGATGCAGGGATTATCGTACGATTTGGTTCTAGGTCTTCCCTGGTTGCAGTTGCATAATCCTACGTTTGACTGGAATACTGGGGAGCTAACCAAATGGGGTAATGAATGTTGTACGTCATGTTTTTCTGTTAATTCTATTTCTCCCCCTAAGGAGGCGAATACGCTACCCGAGTTTGTTCAGGACTTCGCTGATGTTTTCTCTAGGGAGGCCTCCGAAGTGTTACCTCCTCATAGAGAATACGATTGCGCTATCGAATTGGTACCAGGAGCTAAGCTTCCTAAGGGTAGGATATTTAATCTTTCTTGTCCCGAACGTGAAGCTATGAGAGTGTATATCCAGGAATCCCTGGCCAAGGGTTACATTCGTCCCTCTTCTTCTCCGGTAGGTGCTGGCTTCTTCTTCGTGGGGAAGAAGGATGGTGGTCTTAGGCCATGCATTGACTACCGTAGCCTGAATAAGGTCACGGTAAGGAACCAGTATCCCCTTCCTTTGATTCCTGATCTCTTTAATCAGGTTCAGGGGGCCCAATGGTTTTCTAAATTGGATCTACGGGGGGCGTATAACCTTATTCGCATCAAAGAGGGGGATGAGTGGAAGACTGCGTTTAACACGCCCGAAGGCCATTTTCGAATACCTCGTCATGCCCTTTGGGTTGTGTAATGCCCCTGCGGTCTTCCAGAATTTCATAAATGAGATTTTGAGAAATTACCTGGGGATTTTTCTGGTAGTGTACCTTGATGGCATACTGGTGTTTTCCAAGGACTGGTCCTCCCACATTGAGCATGTCAGGAAGGTGCTCCAGGTCCTTCGGGAAAATAAACTGTTTGCCAAAACCGAAAAATGTGTGTTTGGGGTACAGGAGATTCCATTTTTGGGTCAAATCCTCACTCCTCATGAATTCCGCATGGACCCCGCCAAGGTTCAGGCTGTGGCGGAATGGGTCCAACCTGCCTCCCTGAAGGCGTTACAGTGTTTTTTGGGGTTCGCTAATTATTACAGGAGATTTATTGCTAACTTCTCGGTCATCGCTAAGCCCCTTACGGACCTCACTCGCAAAGGTGCTGATCTCCTCCACTGGCCTCCTGAGGCTGTCCAGGCTTTTGAGGTCCTTAAGAAGTGCTTTGTCTCGGCCCCGGTGCTGGTTCAGCCCAACCAAATGGAGCCATTTATCGTGGAAGTTGACGCATCTGAGGTGGGAGTGGGGGCTGTCTTGTCCCAGGGTACCAGGTCCCTCACCCATCTCCGCCCCTGTGCCTACTTCTCCAGGAAGTTTACGCCAACTGAAAGTAACTATGATATTGGCAACCGCGAACTCTTAGCCATTAAATGGGCATTTGAAGAGTGGCGCCACTTCCTGGAGGGGGCTAGGCACCAGGTAACGGTCCTTACCGACCACAAGAATCTGGTTTTCCTAGAATCTGCCCGGAGGCTAAACCCGAGACAAGCTCGATGGGCGTTATTTTTTACCAGATTCAATTTTTTGGTTACCTATAGGGCTGGGTCTAAAAATATTAAGGCTGATGCACTGTCGCGTAGCTTCATGGCCAGCCCTCCTTCGGAGGAAGATCCTGCTTGTATTTTGCCTCCAGGTATAATCATTTCCTCGATCGATTCTGATTTAGTCTCTGATATTGCTGCTGATCAAGGTGCAGCTCCCGGGAACCTTCCTGAGAACAAGCTGTTTGTTCCCCTGCAATTCCGGCTAAGGGTACTTAGGGAAAATCATGACTCCGCACTATCTGGCCATCCAGGCATCCTGGGTACCAAACACCTCATTACCAGAAATTATTGGTGGCCTGGGTTGCCTAAAGACGTTAAGGCCTACGTCGCCGCTTGTGAGGTTTGTGCTAGGTCCAAGACTCCCAGGTCCCGACCAGCGGGCTTACTGCGTTCGTTGCCCATTCCCCAGAGACCTTGGACACATATCTCCATGGATTTTATCACCGATTTGCCTCCATCCCAAGGCAAGTCGGTGGTGTGGGTGGTGGTGGACCGCTTCAGTAAGATGTGCCACTTTGTGCCCCTCAAGAAATTACCCAACGCCAAAACGTTGGCTACCTTGTTTGTCAAACACATCCTGCGTCTCCATGGGGTCCCTGTCAATATTGTTTCGGACAGAGGGGTACAATTTGTTTCATTGTTTTGGAGAGCCTTCTGTATGAAGTTGGGGATTGATCTGTCCTTCTCCTCTGCCTTCCATCCTGAAACCAATGGCCAAACGGAGAGGACTAATCAATCTCTAGAACAATACTTAAGGTGTTTTGTCTCTGACTGTCAATTTGATTGGGTCTCTTTCATTCCCCTCGCCGAATTTTCCCTTAATAACCGGGTCAGTAACTCGTCAGGGGTCTCTCCTTTTTTTTGTAATTTTGGGTTTAATCCACGGTTCTCCTCCGTTTCACCTGGTAGTTCCAACAATCCTGAGGTAGAGGTCGTTCATCGGGAACTGTGCACAGTCTGGGCCCAGGTTCAGAAAAACCTAGAGGTGTCCCAGAGCGTACAAAAAACTCAGGCTGATAAAAAACGTTCTGCTAACCCCCTGTTTATGGTCGGGGATCTGGTGTGGTTGTCGTCTAGGAACTTGCGTCTCAAGGTTCCGTCCAAGAAGTTTGCTCCCCGGTTTATTGGGCCGTATAAGGTCATTGAGGTCCTCAATCCTGTCTCCTTCCGGCTGGAGTTACCCCCGTCTTTTCGGATACACGACGTGTTTCATGCCTCCCTCCTCAAACGCTGCTCCCCGTCCTTGGCTCCCTCGAGGAGACCTCCTGTTCCCATCCTCACCCCGGAGGGGGTGGAATTCGAGGTGGCCAGGATTGTGGACAGCAAGATTGTCCAAGGCTCCCTCCAGTACCTGGTCCATTGGAGAGGATACGGGCCCGAGGAGAGGACTTGGGTACCCGCCCGGGATGTTCACGCTGGGGTATTGGTCAGGAGGTTCCACCTGCGTTTCCCCAGTAAGCCAGGTCCACTTAAAAAGGGTCCGGTGGCCCCTCATAAAAGGGGGGGGTACTGTAAAGGATCTGCCAGGCACAGCTTCGGGGTTAACTCCCAGAACTAATCAGTCAGCACCAGAGAATACATCCCTGAGACTGACTCCTGCTTCCACCATTCAGGCTGGCAGGCTTAGGAGTGGGAGAGCCTATCGTAACCTGGCCAGACTCAGCTAGCTCCCGCCCTCGGTCTATTTAACCCTGCACTTCCTGTCCCTCTGTGCTTGTTATTGCTTGTGTTTCTTTCCTTGTGGTTTCCTGGCCCAGCTACAGCTCCTGCTATTTTTGATCCTGCTCCATACAGACCCTGGCTTACCGACTACTCTTCTGCTTTTCGTTTTGTACCTCGCACACTCCTGGCTTGACTCGGCTCGTTCACCACTCTGGTTGCTCACGGTGTTGCCGTGGGCAACGGCCCCTTTTCCTTGCTTGTGTTCCTTGTATGTTTGTCGTGTTTGTCGTGCACTTACTGAGCGCAGGGACCGCCGCCCAGTTGTACCCCGTCGCCTAGGGCGGGTCGTTGCAAGTAGGCAGGGACAGAGTGGCGGGTAGATTAGGGCTCACTTGTCCGTCTCCCTACCCCCTGCCATTACATTCACAGTGTGAGCAAGTAACCGGAACGAAGGGGAAGCAGCTCTCGTATGAGCCTTTCAAACAGCAGATTGTCGCAATCCCGGGAGTCGGACCCCGACCTATCAGCTTCAGCAGACAGGGATATTAATCTTACCCTCCTCTTCAGCAGCAGTGGAGGTCCTGACTCTATCCAGGGTCGGGATGTTGTGTGTGGCGCACAGCGCTGTGACGTCAGGACCTCCGCTGCGCTCCCGAACAAGGTGGGTAAGTACTGTCAGTTACTATAGTAACAGGGGCCCGCGGACCCAGTTACTATAGTAACTTTTTATTGATGTGGGCCGTGGGCCCCTCTGGCATCGGGGCCCGGTCGCAATTGCGACCCCTATAGCTACGCCACTGCTTGGCACCTTTGTTTTCTTAAGTCTTTTAATTAATCTAATTGGAACATCCCCATGAATGTAACCTCCTTTATAGTGCAAAGGAAAGCAATTTAATATTATTAAAAGTAGAGGATACAAACCAAACACCTTAGGCCCTGTTCACACTGAGTTTTTTTACACGTTTTTTGACGCGGAAACCGCGTCGGAAAATGCGGCAAAAAACGGCTGATAACACCTTCAATTTATTTCAATAGGAGGCAGAGGTGTTTTTTTCCCCACGATTGGTAAAACCAGCTCGTGGGAAAAAAACGACATGCCCTATATTCGGGCGTTTACGTCTCTGACCTACCATTGACATCAATAGGAGGCAGAGAAAGTGTTTTTCGCAGCATTATTTGCCCGCGGCGCTCAATGGCTGCGGGCGAAAAATGCTGTGGAAAACGTGGCAAATGGCGTGCAGACAGATCAGACATTGACACAAAATCTGACACAATCTGACACAAAATTCAGAATTTTCTGCCTGCAAAAAACTCAGTGTGAACAGGGCCTAAGAAGTCCAAGGACGAGCAAAGAAGTCTCATAAAATGTGCCCTGATTTCTATTCTATGTGAATGATTTTCAACTGGAAACTATGCAGTGCTCTTAAAGAACCTCCACTACTCCTAACCTCTAATTCACTGGGTTTGCTGCCCTCTCATCAATCTCCTCTCATCATCCTAAGGACTTACATTTTACTGAGTACCTCATATTACAGAACATTTATTTTGCCCTGGAATATATTAAAGGTCTTTGCTACATAACTCGTTTCGTAACCTTTCCCTGCTACTTATACTTTTAGTTCTCTGCATTAAAATTCCTCAGAAAAAGATATACTGTATAAAAGCATTCCCAATATCCTATAACAGGTGAATAGACAGATACTGTAATTACCCTAGGTCGATAAATAAATATCATTTGTTGTGGAAAGTGAATGGGGACTATACTGAGAATTTATGAATCGTTCCACAATTGCTGCAACTATAGGTACTGGCATTTTCAAAATGATTATGGTTTATTAATAATTTATAAGTAAGTGGTTGAGAAGTGTTAAGGTAGGTGTGATCTCGATTTCATAATTTGTACTTCTCTAAACCGATCTGACATTAAACATGTTTTCCTGTGATGCTATGACTGCATAGGATATGAAATACTTAAAAGTACAAGACACCTGGAGGTGTGTGGGCATGGAGGGGCTCAGGCATTCAAATATTTCTATGAGCTACATAAAAATGTTTTAGCTAATTCCATCTTAATTGAAATTTTCAAATTGTATCTTTACTGTCTATCTATCTATCTATCTATCTATCTATCTATCTATCTATCTATCTATCTATCTATCTATCTATCTATCTATCTATCTATCTCATATCTATCTATCTATCTATCTATCTATCTATCTATCTATCTATCTATCTATCTATCTATCTATCTATCTATCTATCTATCTATCTATCTATCTATCTATCTATCTATCTATCTATCTCTCTATCTATCTATCTATCTCTCTATCTATCTATCTATCTATCTATCTATCTATCTCATATCTATCTATCTATCTATCTATCTATCTATCTATCTATCTATCTATCTATCTATCTATCTATCTATCTCATATCTATCTATCTATCTATCTATCTATCTATCTATCTATCTATCTATCTATCTATCTATCTATCTATCTATCTATCTATCTATCTATCTATCTCATATCTATCTATCTATCTATCTATCTATCTATCTATCTATCTATCTATCTATCTATCTATCTATCTATCTATCTATCTATCTATCTATCTATCTATCTATCTATCTATCTATCTATCCAAATTTAAAACACCTTGATGTATAACATGAGGCAGAGGCTTGATTTGAATCTTCTGGGCCTAATACAAAATCTGTAACAGGGTCCTCCAACGATCACATATGATTTCTAGTGCTGGCCTCCTAATATAGGGTCATGCCTTGAGGCTCTGGGGCATGGCTGCAACTGCAACCTCTACACCCCCTAAAGTTACGTCCCTCTCCATACTATATATATATATATATATATATATATATATATATATATAAAATAAAAAAACAGATAGCGATAGATAGATGATAGATAGATAGATAGATGACAGATAGATAGATAGATAGATAGATAGATAGATAGATATGAGTTAGATAGATAGATAGATAGATAGATAGATAGATAGATAGATAGATAGATAGATAGATAGATGACAGATAGATAGATAGATAGATAGATGGATGGATGCATAGATAGATAGATAGATAGATAGATAGATAGATAGATAGATAGATAGATAGATATGAGATAGATAGATAGATAGATAGATAGATGATAGATAGATAGATAGATAGAAAGAGAGGGGAGAGAGAGAAAGAGAAAGAGAGAGAGAGAGAGAGAGAGAGAGAGAGAGAGAGAGAGAGAGAAATAACTGATGGCTGGGCAAAGTTTGTATTACAAAAATTCTGCATTAAAGCAATGAAAATCAACCATAAGGCAACATCATTCCTCTGCCATCATCCTTCACATTTGGGAATTATACCTCAGGAATGTTATTTGTGTAATAACGTCTCTGTGCACAACTGAGTCTAATGTGGAAACATCCCCATTTATAATACAACAGTTAATTAGATTACTTCTATTCCATGTACTGAAAGTGCGAAGCCACATACTGTTACCACTGAGTAATAACAGCAGAAGCGCAAAGCTTCAAATAATGATATTCTCCCATGAATTAGCACAGGATAAATAAATGTCTCATGGAAATAAATCCTAAAATGTGAACTTTCATCTTGCACACTCTATCAGGACTTGTCTCTTCTTGATATTTTGTTAAGCATGGGGCCCTGCGCACCCTACGGTACTATTCTCTGATCTTGCCAATTGCTACAGACGTCTTTACAAAAATTCTTTACTTGTTAAAGTGTTACTGTAATAGACTAAGATTCAGGTGAATGTATTCAATACACAATTGAGTCATTCCTTCTCAAGTTTCCACCCGCAAATATTCTAAATGTGAATAGAACTATTCTCGCTATATTATTATTTGTAATCCCAACCCCCCATTCTGCTATAAATGATACTGCCCCCACAAGAGACAAGTTTCACTATTTGGCATTTTGCTCCTCCAACCATTTTGTCCATTGGGGAGTATGTATTATCTTACCGGGATAAAGTCGTCAATGTCACAATCTCTTCCTTGATACGTGCAGTCCAGCATCATTTCATTGAGCTGGTGAGAGGAGCGCTCAGTGATCTGGTACAAATCAGATGTACCAGCACCAGTTTCCCGAGATGGTTCAGAAACCAATTCTATATCCCCATCCTCTGGAAAGTCTAACAGAGGAGATAGGTAGAATATCTCAGAATTAGAGAGTTGAGAAGATCGGAAGCGATTGCAGTTGCATAAAGTAATTGCTGGGAAATCCATTTTGGTTGCAACCATCTCATCGATTGCGGTAAGATGAGGATATGCTCTATAGTAAGCCACACGCTCCCAGACCTGAGATAGGAACAGAAAAAGGGAAACTAAAAAGGCTCCGGCCCAGACAAAACGCCGGACTCCCCAAGGTCCTTCAGTGATAATGTGACTCAGTCCATGGAGAGTGCAGCTGCCGGCAAAGGAAACAGCATCCATAATATCGCCATTCTCCTCAGCTATGTCTATCTGTTCACATTCCACTTTGTCTTCTCTCTTGATTTTAGGTCCTTTGTCTGTAGTCACAGACAATGTGCAGAATATCTGCACTGGCATTGCTTAAGTTTGGATATGTAAGAAGTCTTCGTCTGAACTTCACGGAAAAAAACTAAAAGAGATCTGTGAGATTATTAATGTAGAGATAGATGAAAGGATAACCACTTGGCTCACCGGGTTCTTCCCATGAAAAAGTAAAACTACGTATTCTACTCCACGGAAACAAATGTCTCCCCCCTTCACACACTAATATTTAGTTGTATGATCCTCGGGAAGTCTCGATTAGTTCTTGCCACATTGAAGTTTCCGTTTCTATTCTTTCTGTTCTTAAATGATCTAAGATGCCGGAGCGACTCGAGGAGCACATCTCATATTCCTCTGAGGTGGGATGGTAGACATACAACTGTACGCTAACACTGTGGGATTCCAGTCTAGCTCTGCAACTGCAAGAGGCAGCAAACTGATCCAAGAGAGCAGTCATCAATAATATATCAAGATGCCAGCAGAAAGGGTGGTGCTGTGCAGGACTGGAAGGAACAAGGGCACAGGAATTTGAAAACATGGGACATTTATTTGGTATGTCCGGTTAGAATTGTCATTGCCTTCCATGAGAAATATCATTTGTTGTATTATGGGTGAGAAACGGCATCAAGGACAAGGGAATTCATCCCTCCCTTCTCGCAGGCAGCTCTTAACATAAGTTGTGAAGGTCATTTAGGTCATTTTACACAGGCCCTGGGGACTGATCAAATCTCAGCTTTGCTACTGCATTAGTAAGACTAAATCTAATATCTGAGCTATAGAGATGCATGTACAAAATCCAGACAGCATTATCACAGATAATGTCTAAAAGACAAAGAAAATATGAACACACTAAAGTGGTGTTATAGATTCTTAAAAATAGAAAAGGTGTGATAAAGTGATGACGGCCATTTTGTTATCTAATCTCAGGGATAAACTTATCTCAGGAGCCAGACAGATAGACAGATTTAATGTACAGTGCTTAATAATTTATAGCTGTCACCTAACTTTTAGGAGCTATAAAAAACGTAGGAGACATACTATCACAAATGTAAAAAATAAAATTCCTTATGTTCTCCAAAATATCCAATTGCAAAAAAAAGTCAATAATAAAGGCTACGTAAAGATTTGAGCACATTTTCATTTTATTCAACCACCTATTAGTGGATTTCAGACAACTTTTTAATTGTTGTTTTTTTTTAATTAAAAAATGTTTTACTTTTTGAGATACATCTTCTATTTATTCTGGATACATAGAAGCTGTCTCTTGCACTCAAACCCGAATCTGTCAGGTCAGCGGGACTGACGACGTCTGTGACAGCAGGTCTTGTGTGTCTCCGACAGGCAGGATCCACCTGTTATCGATCACATCTGTCATTATTAATTTGATCTTTTTTTCTAATGGATCCTGTATTCATAGTTTTGAGTAAAGTTTATCAGCAGAGTGATTATTTAAGCATACATATATAGATGGGACTTTAAAGGAGTGCTCCAGAATAGGTGGAATATTTTTTTTTATCTTTACCCTCTACCACCTCCGAAGCAACATTTAAAATTTTTGAATTTCAGGCCTCCATTAGTATGAAAATTTTGGGAGTAGAGGCGTATTTAAAGCTCTTAGATCCCAATGCAGAATATGTAGTAGGGCCCCCCTTGACCATGTATAAATATTGGTACTTGTCTCCTCATATGGGACAGAAGACCCCATATGAGGTTTTTGGTCCCAACAGTCTACGGCAACACAGCGAATTTGTCCGCAACACTGCTGTTTCGCGCAGCCGGCATCACAGGTAATGAAAGTGAATGTAGTTGCTTTCCGACCTGCAAGATGCCGCGACACCACAGTCACAAGGTATCCAAACGTTTGGATAAAATGTCTGCATCAGCAAACCAAATTTAAACCTCAATTTCAGTGACAATACATGCCATGTAAAGTGATGACAGTCATTTTCCTCTGTGATGCCCCCTTCTGTTCCAAGTTATTTCCTCTTTTCTAAATCTATCAATCAAATGACATCACTTCCTGCCTCAGTGACCACAGATTTTTGTCTCCTAACCAACCTAACAATGGTGGTCATAGACATTAATTCAATTAGTGGCTTGGGAGAGAATATGGTAGGGGGGCTCCAACCATGAAGTCGGAAGCATGGATGGAAGTCCAGTGCTGGGCTAAGTTGGGAGGACGTGTGCTTGAAATACGGGACGGAATGAAGATTATTAGACAAAAAGGTGGCAATGTGCATAGTGTTAACCAAGGAAAGCAGCAGAATAATCTTTTTGTTGACAGATTTAGGCCACTTTCACACGGCAGTGTTTTGGTCAGTATTTTGCATCAGTATTTGTAAGCTAAAGCCAGGAGCGGAACCTACACAGATAAAAGTCTAATGGAAATATTTGCACATCTTCCATGTTTTGCAACCATTCCTGGTTTTGGTTTACAAATACTGATGCACAATACTGTCCAAATACTGCTGTATGAACGTATCCTCACCAGACTATATCTTCTGGTCAGCTCAGATAGATTTAAAACCCAACAATAATGCAATGCAATCCCAATAAGCAATGCAGTAACTATTTTTCCACAATGAATGGCTGGAATTTATAATAATTGCATACTAATGCCAGACTTTGTCATGAATTACGATAACGTGGCAAATAGGATTGGGCAGTTCAGTTGGAATATATGGATAAAATGTCTTTTAGAAATACAGCAGCTGATATATTAGTACATGCAGCTATGTGGGAAAATAGACTATTTGTCCAGAGTGACTCACTACTATGTATATCTCTGAATATATACATAGAAAATAAAGGAACATTAAACTGCTTGGTACTCCAGGTTGAAACAGCAAACTAGAACCTTTTTATTCACACTTCACAAAATGTGATTGATGGACGTGTAACGGGGCCCAAGAATAACGATTGATTCTGCTAGGAGTCAGCAGCTAGAGCAGTCCGCAAACAGGAGAAAATTTCCGGATCCTTTGTCAGTACATAAATGTCGCAGACACGAGTGATGTAACAAATCAAATTTCGGCACTGTACGCCTTACACTCTGTCAATCCAGGTGGCCGAGAGTTGTGGTATATCCACCCGCATCTCATGAAAAACAGGCCCTCTTTTGAAAGCACTATGTCACACTCCGCAGCAAGAGGGGAGTGTCTCTCTCTGTTCACCCGATAATGCCCAACAGTTTGGCACCAACATTCTCACCTATTTATACTGTTGGTGTGGATCCACACTTCTCCCAAGATACGTGACTATGTGCCTACATCCCACAATATGGCACCCGAGACTGCCCCTAAGCCATAATGCCAATTACACAAGGAGGCCACCTTGTAAATATTGTCACACCAAAGAAAGCCATCGCCACCCATCACACCAAAACACACACACACACACACACACACACACATATATATATATATATATATATATATATATATATATATACAATTCAAGTATAAGTATACCCCTCTTACCGATGTAAACCCTGTACAGTAGTCGAACATAAAGGGGTATAAGTATTAATGGATCTGAAATTGCATCTAATGCTAAACTGTGTTTCTTGTTCACAGTATTAAGTACCATAAAACAAGCAGCAGAAAAAGTATTGAGTATTGGGGTATATTTTACTCAGGTTTCTAAGTTCCAGGGAGTTCTCAGTGCAATTCCACACCTTCATTTTAATTGTCAATGTGATGAGATCCACCCAATATTTCCCTATATTCAAACAGCACCAATCTCAGCATTTCTCAGGGAAGAATGGTGTTTTTTTTTCTGTCATACAACAGAAAAAAATATGGTGGTACAGTAGGGCTTCTCTGGGTGCCTTATTATGGTTCTGTTCAACTTGGAGGTTTTACAGAGTCGTAATATGGTAATATTCATAATCGCTTATAGTGTGAACCCTGCTCTTACAAGCTTACAATCAAGAAGGTAAATGGATAGAGAGAAGAGGTAAGGAAGTAAATTATCGTTGGGTGGATGACAGTCCTGCTAGTAGTGGGGTACAACGCAGTGTTGAGTCAGCCATTAAAACGAATAGCTTAAAAAGGATTTGTCAGATCCCCTGACATGTCTGTTTTAGTAAATACTTGAATTTCCCATGAAATAAGAAGCCTGGAACATCTTTTTTCCAACTTTGCTTTGTGAAGTTCCTCTGTTATCCCTCATGGAAATGTGTGAGAAATGCAAAACAGACGTGTCAGTAGTGCTGACAGGTCCTCTTTAGGGTGAATTCTGACGTGGCAGATTTGTTGCAAATAAGTTGGTGACCGAAAATCAGTTCAATTCATCGGAATAGGGTTATTTTTGCGGGAAGTACATGGATTTCTGCAAGCTCTATTCATATAAATAGGACAGTCATATAGATTTCTGCAAAAAATCTGCCATGTGTGAATATACCCTTAAGCCATGTTATATGCTCCTTTACATTTTTTATGTAATAAACAGATAAATGTTCTATCAGAGCTCACATTTACCCCTATTATGATGCTGCCACTAAAATGAAAAACTGCCTGTATCAAAGACTTCCACACAAAAGCCCATCAAGAATTATAATATTTCAAATCATCTTTAATATTTTAACAGATAATTAGCAATAGATAGTAATGTAATTTGAGAATTACTTCCCGCGTGTCATGTTGCAAAAAGAAGGTGAGCGGGAATGAACATAATATGGTTTGCAATATCAGTCGGTCCAACATCCCTCAAAGACAATTTTAAAATAAGTTTTGCACATTTCAGAGTGAAAATTTCCATATAAAGTTAAATATTTCTGTAAATACATTTCTTACAGCCTCATGCACTCATATTCCTTCCAGATATCGGTCAGAATCCCAGGGGATGAACCCTCACTTATTACTTATTGGTTATTGAAGTCATTCATTGTTATAAAGCCAAGATAAGTTGTACTGTTTAACCAATTTACTTAAATTCAGCTGAAATGTAAAATGATAAAACCAAAGAATCCAAGTGCCAGGAAATTAGACGCTTAATACATGTCCCAGGTCATTGATGACTTGAATTTTCCATTACACCAGAAGTGTAGTATTCAACATTTGTATGTCAGATGCAAGTCATCTAGGAAGAGCTGGAGTGGGACCAGCTGCTGAAAATGACAGACAAAGCTGAAGAATACAGAATGGCACCATGTCAAGACATGGAAGAGGAGGGCGCTCTACTCATTACCACAATCTCTCAGCCCTGTGTGATGCTGGTTCCACATTTCTATCTGGGATTGACAAATTGCTATGTGGGCAACACACTGTGGTTAACACACTGTTTCGAGGGCATCTTCGGCTGTGAGAAGTATAAAATAATGTGCTGATATGTATGTATAAATATATATATATATATATATATATATATATATATATATATATATATATATATATACAGCACACAAGAAAATGGCGACAGCACACTGTGAAGACTAATGCCACCTAAGCCACTAAATATAAATAAATATGCATTACTGCTAAATCAACTTACAATAGGGAGGTTCTTAGCGCACATTTTGATCAAATTGTGTGAGCCCATGTGATGCATATTTATATATACACACTATATGGACAAAAGTATGGGGCACACCTGTTAATCATTGACTTCAGGTATTCAGTTCCATTGACTCAGGAGTATAAAATCCAGCACTAGCCATTAGTCACCTTTACAAACATTTGTGAAAGAATGGGTCGTTCTAAAGAGCTCACTAAATTCCAGCGCGGTACTATAACAGGACGTCACCATTATAAGTCAGTTCGTAAAATTTTTTCCCTCGTAGATATAAAACAATAAACTGTGAGTGGTATTATTGTAAAGTGGAAGCATTTAGGAACCACAGTAACTTAGCCACAAAGTTGTAGACCACGTAATGTTACATATCAGTGTCGCCGAGTGCTGAGGCACAAAAGTCGCCAACGCTTTGCTAAATCAATAACTGCAGAGATCCAAACATCCTCTGGCATTAACATCCGCACAAAAACTGTGCCCCGGGAGCTTCAGGACATGGGTTTCCATGGCGAGCAGCTGCATGCCAGCCTTACATCAACTAGCACAATGCCAAGTGTCAGATGGAGTGGTATAAAGCAGCCGCCACTGGACTCTGGATCAGTGGAAACATGTTCAGTGGAGTGATGAATCACAATTCTGTCTGGCAGTCTGATGGACGAGTCTGGGTTTGGCGAATGCCAGTAGAACGTTACCTGCCTGACTGCATTGTGCCAACTGTAAAGTTTGGTAGAGGAGAGATAATGCTATGGGGCTGTTTTTCAGGGGTTGGCCTTGGCCCCTCAGTTCCAGTGAAGGGAAATCTTAATGCTTCAGCATACCAAGACATTTTGGACATTTATATGCTTCCAACTTTATGGGAATAGTTCAGGGTTCGGCCCTTTTCTCTTCCAGCATGACTATGCCCCAGTGCACAAAGCAACGTCCATAAAGGCATGGTTGGGTGAGTTTGGTGTGGAAGAACTGGACTGGCCCACACAGAGCCTTGACCTCAACCCCATCTAACACCTTTGTAATAAACTAGAATGGAGATTGCGAGCCAGACCCTCTCCTCCAACATCAGTGTCTGATCTCCCAAATGCTCCTCTGAATGATTGGGAAAAAATTCCCACAGATACACTCCAAAATCTATTTGAAAGCCTTTCCAGAAGAGTCGAAGCTGTTTTAGCGGCAAAGGGGCGACCAACTGCATATTAATGTCCATGGATTTAGAATGGGAGGTCATAAATAGTCTGTAGTAGTAATATGTAGGCGTCCCAAAACTTTTGTCAATACAGTATATGTATATATATAAATATATATATATATATATATATATATATATATATATATATATATATATATATATATAGCAAAAAAGAAAGCAGCAGCACTCACACAGAAATTGTTGATCAGGTGCCCAGCAAAACGTCCCGATCCTCGGACGTAATGTAATGTATAGAAAAATAAACTTTGCAGCACTCCAATATGAAAAAAGTGGTGGTTTATTCACTCCAGATACATGTATCTGGAGTGAATAAACCACACTTTTTTCATATTGGAGTGCTGCAAAGTTTCTTTTTATATATATATATATATATATATATATATATATATATATATATATATATATATATATATATATATATACACAGTATATACATATATATGTGTGTATTTATATATATACTGTATATATATATATATATATATATATATATATATATATATATATATATATAAAAATAAATATCTCCATATCGTTGCTAATGTATTTCAGTTGGAAAGACACATATTGCAATAGATCAGGATGTGCAGGGTGAGGGTGTTTGTTCGGCAGAGGATGTACTGTAATGCTTTTAATAGATTGTGCGTCTTGATTAATTGCTATTATTTTTGACTGGGAGATGAGCCATTTGGGTGATGTAAAAATTCCAGCTAAAGTCTTACATTTGATATGAGCAGTTCCTGTTCTCATTTATCCTCTGGGGAGCATTGGAAGTACAAGAAATGCCACCCTTGCATAAAAAGCTATATTAGTCATTATAATAACCTGTGAGTGGGGGCAGGGGGCACTGTGCTCTGGTGGAAAAACATATATTTCACCAGCTATGATTCGGCTGGGTTGCTAGGGGCGACGAGTCTTAAAAGGCTTGTCATGATCAGCAAGTTGAAGTTCCGCAGCTAAAACTTATGAAATATAGATTTTATTAAATGATTCTATTTTTCTCCATTTAGCACTTCTTTATTTGACAGTGCAGCAATTCATTTACAACTCAAAGTTTCTGCATGCAACTTCTCATCTTAAAGATGGTTGACATTTTCAATAGCACAGTGTTCGACCCTATACCCTATACTCTCTCTGTCTTAGAATATTTTTTAATTAAATCTCGCTGAGATTAAATCAGCTAGTCCTCTTCTCTCTGGAGTCCTGTAGCAAATCAGTAGCTCTGCATGGAAGGGGTTAATGGACTGAATCCCAAGGCTGAGATTGGAGAATCAAATTAAATATACTTGCCCCCTCCTTTCCTTCTCAGTTACATGCTTTAAAACAGCCTTAGTCAGCACTAGAAAAAAAAAAAGGAGACGATGATACACACAAACGTTTCCCCAAGGATTCAGTGCATTTATATATGCTGAGCTGCAGTATGTCCAAGATTTTTAATCTCTACAATTTGAGGTCTACCCCATGAAATTTTTTATATTTGAACCTTTAGATGAAAATAGGTGGGCAGGTGTCTAATGTGGCCAATGGTAAGGACATTAAGAATTAAGACATTAATACCTTGCAGCAAAAAGTCTTTAGAGGTTTTATTTCTATGGTACATCAGATCAATGGAGTATTAATCTCCTGAAGATACTCTAGAGTTGGCTGAAACTCTGACCATTGGCATGTAACAATGACGCAGTAACATGAGACCCTCTCTGAAACTAAAATGACAAGACCCCATCCATCACCCATCAGCGTAAAATATTTAACATAGATTTTTACAATATATGGACAGCTCAATACACAAAGAATACCCACAACCCATCATCATGTGAAGGTGTCCACCATATTAATGTGCCATAGGCTACTGCTCTAGAAGTCCCTATATAATTCAATCTTGGCCTGAAGTCCAAACTTTTTGATGACCAGGATAACTTAGTAAAGCAGGTTACTGACCTAATGTTTTTCTTAGCGACCATGAACCTGACCTGTTAGGCTTCGTTCACATCTTCATTGGAGGCTCCGTTGCAAAGATTAACAGGGAAAATAGCTCAGCATGCTGCACTATTGTCTTCAGTAAAACGACGGTCACCCTGACGGAAACCCGACGGATCCCATTAAAGTTAATGGGTTCCATCGGCCGCCGATGGTATCTGTCGTGCAAGAGAACCGTTGCCTCCGTTATTCCCGTGTTCTGCTCCTCTGACAAAGCAGAAGAATGGAACAGCACAACGCAGGTGTGAATATAGCCTTAGCTATAATTGATATAGCTCTGGTGCTAGAACGTCGCTGAAAGTTATCATGTATTTGGGGGTTGTATTTCACATTAACTATACTGGTCATTGATTCTCAGTCTATGGTCAGGAATGTCGTATTGTTGATCCATATAAAGTTTATGGCCAGCTTAAGCCAGTGTGATTCCACCTCAAATTAACTCTATGGGAGGTCATGTCAGACATAGCTAACAAGATATACAAGATTTCAGCTTGGTATTACAGAGATAAAATCTACAAAGAATTGAAGACTTAGGCTACATTCACACGAGTGTCTCCGATTTGCGTGCGCAAAAAACGGACCGTGTGGCATTTGTTTTTCACGTCAGTGATTTTCCTCTGCAAGCACTTTTTTATTTTTATTTCTCTGCATTTCTTTAGCAACTGATGCGTAAAACACGGACAGCACACGGATGTCGTCTGTGGGCTTTCTCTGTTTTCCACGCACCTATTGACTTCAATGAGCGACAGCATCCGCAAAAACAGACCAGTATAGGACATGCAGTGAGTTTCACGCGACGGACACTCGCTGCGTGAAAATTCCTGCATGTCTGAATAGCCCTTTTGAATTGCATGGGCCCGTGTGCTGTCAGTTATTTTAATGGACAGCACACGGACGCAAAATACGCTCGTCTGAATGAGCCCTAAAGAACAGCTTTATTCTGGGTCCCTCAATTTAAATTCACTTATCATATCCGCTATAGATTACTTCATGGAGAATAAGTTATATTTGAACCACAATCACGTTTGCTGCGCTATTCTACACAAAAATTTGAACAGAAACATTTAAAAAAAATTGAGTTTAAATCACTCGTTATGTAGTTGAAGCCTCAAATGGAATTATGCTGATGTGAAAAATGAGGAGCATAAGAATTAGTGTCCATAATCCCACCAAACTACACAGATTGGATGATTCTTACATCTTGACCACCAGTTCGGTGAAGTTTGGCCATATACTTATGTTACTTAAACGAAAAGGTTCAGCTGACTCTGCTTATGCTTTGCACAGAGACATTGACATTGATATATCCTAAGAGTGCTATAGACAGAAGAGAAGGGGCCTCATAACAAAGATCAAAATAGCCTACCATTATGTTGCTGGGTTTTGCCACCCATTACAAAAGGGTCCAGTCTTTCCTCTGCACCTGTTCCTTGACCCTTGGGTCAATTCCCTACCCACTTATTTTCAATTTGTTGTTCTTCTGGAAAAGGGAGTCCTGCACAGGTTCTCACCACCCGATAGCAAAGGGGATGGAATCAACCAGAACTGGGCCTTCTCTTCCGAAGGACCCTGTAGAGGTTGCATCGGCTGCATCTTTGGTATGTACGCCCTTAAATCCTATTCAGATGCTGCTAAAAGGAGGTAGACTTTTGGACCTATAAAACTACCATTGAATACCACCATCAAAATAAAACATTTTTAACTTTATATTGATCTCATAGATGACAAAGGGCAATCTGTCCATATGTTCAGGAGCAAACATTGGGTTTTTAAAAGGGGGGTCTCTAAAGGGGGTTTTACACTGGAAGATTATCGGGCAGAGGAGCATTCATAGAATGTTTGTTGCCGATAATTTCCCTGTGTAAACAGGGGAACGACCAGCAGATGAACGATCAGAAGATGAGCAAGCAAATGTTCAAAAGTAAAATATTATCGTTAATTGCACCCAGGTAGTATTTTAAAAAAGTGGCTAAGCACCCGATGCGCGTTTCGCCAGCATTCTGGCTTCTTCTAGGGGTCAAACCTGGCGAAACGCGTGTCGGGTGCTTAGCCACTTTTTTTAAATACTACCTGGGTGCAACTAACTGGCTCTTATGTCTAATCTGCAATTCATACATACCTACTGTTGAATCTGCCTCCGTACGGAGCTGACAGCTGCCTCGCTAGTACACTAGCGACATCTCGCGAGAGTTGCACGTTAGTTTGCGGTGCCTCGCTCAGACAGCTGGGCGAGACCCAGCGCTCACTGACTGCACGGCTGCCTCCTTCCCAGACGGGACGCTTTACCTCTGCTTCGTCTCCCTGTTCACCTCCAGGGATATTCTCGAGGCTGTTCACCCGGCTCGGCGGAAAGCTCTCTGGGATTCCCTGCAGGGCTGACCCGCTCTCCACTACAAGCTGGGTTAGCCGCTCAGTTGTGCTCACACTCTGCTGATTCAGTCAGAGTTTGTAGCCACAACCACATTGCTTCACACGGTTTAAATAGCACTATCTTTCTGTAGCGATGTCCCAGTCATCCTGCTGGGGCTTTACTATGGTCAACACAGGGCTCAACATTCACAGCAGCCCCGTTTTAGAGTTAGCTATACCAACTCTTTAGTAATATTAATTGATAGCATTAAGGTACATTTTCTCCATGTACCTATCCATCTTAGGCAGGTTACTTATATAGACAGCAGTTCACCTTGCAGCCTCATATTAATTGATATACCATCCAATTGGCCTTAGGTATGTGAAGTTGGGGGTCCTTCACACATACCCCTTTGCACCACAGGCATCTTAATCACATTTGTCTATTTTAATATACTAATAAAGGTTATTTATTAATAGACCACACACTTGTCCTCATCCCCCTTTTCCTTTCCCCTATTTTCAGGGTATATAGGGGGCAGCAGGGTAAATAGGAGGCAGCACAGATAGCTTCGTTTTATCTGTTCTATTTTAATATTGAACACACACTTTTACAAAGAGACATAAACACATGCAGAGATACACACACACACACACACACACACACACACACACACGCACGCACGCACGCACGCACGCACACACACACACACTGTAACATATACACATACAAACACAGAGACACATACTGTATACATAGAGACACATACTGTATATACAGAGACACATACTGAATACACACAGAGACACATACTGTATACACACACACATATACACACAGACACACATAGATACTCACCATCTCTCCTTGCTGACAGGATCACAGGCTTCTTGCAGGACGGGCTGTGGGCGGAGCTTCCTCCTCTTCTCTTGCTCCTCGGCTCTTACTCCGTGTGTGTAACTAAGAGCAGAGCACAGAAAAGAGGCAGAGCCCAGTGGCACCCCCTACATGCTGGGAGGGTGCAGTGCCCTGTGCGCTCACACAGCTCGCACACCCCTAAGGCTGGCCCTGGGTGTGTGTGTGTAAAACACTGTCAAGTTTCTTTTTTGTTTCTTTCAGGAATACTCGGCCAAATCACGGACAGACACAATTTTAACAGACAAATTTTATAAATAATATATGTATAAATCAGAATTCTAAGATGAACACATTAATAGCATTTACTCTGAACTGTAAAATGGTGATAATTACAATTACATGAATTTGCACAAATCCCTGCAGCTTCCTAAAAATCATGAAATAATCTATTTTATTAAAAACACTGGCCAGAAGTCTTCTATTTTTACAGACAGTCCTTAAATGAATATATTAATGTATATATGTATATACAGTACCGGGTTTACTTTTTGGGGACTGTAGGCACAGATTGGCTGGCACCTCAGACACCCCCTAACGAGACCACACCTTAATGCAAAACCTGTCACCAACATTTGACTGCCCCAAACAAAGTATATAGTCCACAAGTGTATTAAAAATGATGTACCTCAGATTCCAATTGCTTTTAAACAAGCCCTTTTATCTCTACAATCTTTGAGGGAAGTTTTCCCATACTGTATTTTAATCAGGAGAGAGGAGTCATATGGGCGTTCTACAGTTGAAAAGAGTCCAGCGTATTTCACAGTGTCACAGTAAACCTCACCTCCTGTAGCTTGATTGACGCGTTCAAGGGGTACGTCATCACAAGCCAGCTCTGGTGGAATCCGACACACTCAAGGTGTATTGGCCTTGGCATCATCTGCACACTGCGTATTTGCTGGATGCTGTCGGAGCTGACTTGTAATGACATATCCCCATCTAAGGGACATCAATGAGGTCAGAAAGGGGACCGGCTTTAGAGCAGAAACATCACCCCCATTACTCTTTACAGGTCATTTGCATAAACCGTGCACCGTTTTCTAAGTTATTTTTCTAAATTATCCTACATTGGCCAGATTATACAAGGGCCTTATTATCAAAATGTGGTTGTTTGGGGCCTAAATCCTCCTGACAGGTTTCCTTTAAGTCGTGTGTTACCTCTGAGTGCCTACCTGACATAAAAAGACACATAATTCACATATGAATTTACAATGTTGAGAGTATTCATATGTAAATTCCCCCCCCAGCCGTGTATATATTTCCTCACAGATGTTGTTCTGGTTGGATTCAAACCCACGGTCCCAGTCCTGCAGGTCAACACTTTTAACCTCTCCTCATCTTTCGGAATTGGTTGCCCTTTAAAAGCACCCCTAATGTAATCTAATGGTAAATATGGTAGTGTAGCCCTTCCAGCATTTCATTTTCCAGCAAAAAACTTGTACATCATTTTCTGGATTAATGAAAATTTTCCGCCATATACGATAAGGCGGTGTGATTCAGCCGCTCCATATTCATCATTGAAGATAGACATTTGCCTTTGTAAATATACCTATTTGGCACAACAGACTGAAGAGATCAAGCTTCTGATAAGCGGTGTTTATACTGCAATATTATTTCAGTACAGTTCAAAAGAAATGAATCAAGTCCTAATATAATCTGGTGGCAGTAATTCCACATAACATCCAGCCTCCTCTTATTTGATTGTATTTTAAATTGGAATGAAAGATGTAAAACAATATGTATGAGGATGAATATATTGTAACAACATTTACAAACTTGCTGTAGCCGTCTCTCAAGCTGTTCTGCGTATTAGGGAGGATGCAGTCAACTCTGTCAAGGGTTGGAAATCATGCAGTTTAATTTTAAAATGTATGAGGGTATTTATCTAAATCTCCTGTCTTCAAATGTGAATCCATATTAAAATCCAGCGCTGTATTTATTTGTTTTATAAGACTCCTGCCGTTTTTGCATCTAAGCTTGCCCTAGTTTTTTTTTTTTTTAGCAAACAGTCTTTCTTGGTGAAATCACAATGTGAGAAAATAGAGGGGGATTTAAGGTGGAACTAAACACTAAAAATGAAAATATTAAAATATACTCGAGGAAGTATGTGCACGCATATAAAAAAAAAGAAATTTCTAGTGACAGTTCCACTTTCTGGATTATTGTTAGCTTCAATGATAAGGTCTCTTAAGATTATAACACTTTAAGAGTAAGTCATAAGTAGATAATACTGGCCTTTTCCCAACGTCGTATTATGGATCTATTTGGTACGGGTCTGTAAGGCAGCGCCCATAGCATGCAGATTCATAGGGATGCAGCATTGCTTTTGGGGAGAGAATACTCACAATGTCACCACAGGATGGCACAGTAGTGCCTAACGGTCTGTAATAAAGTCCCAAAGGGTCATTGTTTGGCACCTTGCGGGGCACGTGTGCACGAACTCTTAGAGTGGTTAACCGATTTCTGAAAATAAATAACAGCAGCAAATGTTATATAACAAAAAGTTATAGTTGTAGTATGACATGTGACTCCTAAGGCCACTGATTGGCTACAGCAGTCACATGGCAACCACTTGTAAGCAAAACCGGGGGTATGTGTTGGATCAAAGGGGGTTTAGAAAGGTGACTATTGTTCATTTTGTTATTTTATAACATTTGCTGCTGTTATTTTTTCCAGAAGTTCAATAACTTCTTTAACCCCTTAACAACCAATGACGGAGATATCCTTTATAAGCGGGTGTTAGTTTCCACGTTGTGACAAATATATCTGTCATTAGGATCTCGTGGGTACTGCCCCTATGCCTACTGGCATGGTATATCTGTGATTGGTTAATATGTCTGGTTATCTCTTAAAGGGGTTTTGCTATAATAAAGTTTTATAACATGCCAATCATAAAAGATTTTTGGGTGTACAGAGCTGGGACGTACACAGAATTCGAGAAAGAGCCAGTACAGTTTCCAGTAAAGAGGTGGTCATTGATACATAGCTACTCTCTACTGAAATAAATTCTAAGTTATGGAAAGTAATAGACTGCGCTAATGAATTTCATGGCTTGCAAATAGTGGTGGATTGTTGGAGTGACATAAGGAGTGCACTGTTCTGAGCTACAATTGCAAGAAAAAGTAAGTGAACCCTTTAGAATTAACTGGATCATGTATTTTATTGAGTTGTACTGTACATGACTTTTATTATGCACATTCAGTAAACATCCACAGTGCAGGTAGAAAAGGTAAGTGATCCTTTGTGTTAATGACTTATCCAACAGCTAATTGGCAAAAGGTGTTTCAATTAAGGAGATGAGATTGTAAGTGTGGGTTTCATGGATGCTTTGCCCAATAAATAAGGCAGCAGCACGTTATCAGCACCAGGATTAATATTGAAATTAAAATCTATTTATTAAAAAAATTGTCACTTGAACACATACTGAAATATAACAGCGCTGTACAAATGCTTCAAGCAGAACAATATGCCAATTTTTGGTGCCACTATTAGATATATGAAAAATAATGCATTTCAGTAGGCAGCGGCTTGCATTCAGCACCGGGATTAATATTATTGAATATCTGTTAATGATGTGACGAAGACTGGTGATCCACAAATTAATGTAAACTTTGTATGGCTGCAGCATCACTCACTCACAGCAACGGCTACCAGTGCCTGCCTAACTAACACACTGACACTGACTGACTGACTCCTATCTCTCTCTAAATTCTATCTCTTTATCAAATTATTGTAAATCTAACTATTCTCTTCTCCTCACTATAAAACACACTCACTGGCACTAAAGGGCCGATGCAGCGAGCGCCAATCAACGGCTGATGCAGCGAGCGCCGATCAACGGCTGATGCAGCAAGCGCCAATCAACGGCTGATCCAGCGAGCGCCGATCAACGGGACGTTTGCTCCTGTGACATGGAGCAATGGATGGGGACGAGCGGTCGTTACTCCAATCGCTCCTCCCCATACATTATGATCATGTCGGCAGTGCGTCTGCCTGTTTACACAGGGAGATGTGCTGCCGACAACGATAATATTTAACTTTTTTAAAACAATGCGACCAGCAGATGATCGAGTGTTTGCTCGTTCATCTGCTAATTATCGGCAACAAATGTTTAATGAACACTTGTCTGCCCGATAATCGCCCAATGTAAAACCCCCTTAATCCACTATCTATCTGTATTCTGTGTTTTACTGTTGCTCATTCTCTGTCTAATGTCCTCTCTCTCCTATCTGTATCCCCACGAAGCAGCCGCATTTCCTGTTTGGGCCTTTATATATTGGATATGACTTACATGACTGTTATTTACTGAGTCATCAGAGACTCACACCTATACCCAGGGGCGTAACTAGGAAAGACTGTGTGCAATATAAAAATACAGCTAGGCCGCCAAGTATATTCTTAATAGCCCTTAGTTACAGGGTTACAAAAATTGTAACAAACGGTTAATCACGGATGTTATAACTTAATTATATTATTTCTTAATCATAATAGTTATTAAAAAAACTGACCCGAAATTTAAAGCACCGGGACACACCCTTGTAGAAAGTGCCACACAGCCCCCTGTAGATAGTGCCACATAGCCCACTGTAGATAGTGCCACACAGCCCACTGTAGATAGTGCCACATAGCCCCTCTTGCAGATAGTGGCACAAGGCCCCCCGTGTAGATAGTGCCACTTACCCCCTTGTAGACTGTGCCTCACACAAATCTTCTTGTAGATAGTGCACATACCCCACTTGTAGAGAGTGCCACATACCCCCCTTGTAAATAGTGCCACATACACGCCTTGTAGATAGTGCCACATACCCCCCTTGTAGATAGTGCCACATACCCCCCTTGTAGATAGTGCCACATACCCCCTTGTAGACAGTGCACATAGACCCCCTTGTAGATAGTGCCACATACCCCCCTTGTAGATAGTGCCACATATACCCCTTGAAGATAGTGCCACATACCCCCTGTAGGTAGTGCCACATGCCCCCTTGTAGATAGCGCCACATGCCACCCTTGTAGATAGTGCCATAAAACCCCAAGAGCCCTCCCTTGTACCTAGCCCCACTCCGAGGACAAACGAAGCTGCTCCAGAGCCTCCACAGAAGCCTGAGACAGGACGTCCTGCACAAGGATCCTGTCCCAGCACCTTATAGGCTGCAGGCCTAACGTGGCCTCTAGCCTAGTAAGTGGCAGAGCAGGGAACAATTGGACACAGATACAATTGAACGTGGCAGTTGCCCGAGGCCCCCGGTTGAATGAGGGGGTCCATGCCGCCGGGTCCGGCACATATTTATGTGTTAGGCCGGGTGGCACGGGCCTCCTCATGTCCTGGGCCCCGTAGCAGCAGCTATAGCTGCTACAGCGATAGTTACGCCACTGCCTATACCCCTCATGATTGGCTGTGCTAGATTGAGGGCTGCCTGCAAGGCATTATGGGGAAGTCCGCTGGGCCGCTGCCTGATGTAATGTGATCCTTCTTCTCTATCCTTATGTTTTCTTCTGATCTGTAAAATGGCGGTACGAATACCAAAATTTTAGTTTGCTAAAATATGAAACTTTTGGAACATTTCTAGTTCATGTAATGCCTACATGAGGCCAAAAATAACTAGGCAAAACTAGGCAGTCAAAGGGATGCTTTCTTTAGCCTTTCATGATAGAGGATACTGTTGATTGTGACAAAAGACCTTCAGAGAATGTACTACACACAGCATCATTCATCTCTGATAGCCACATGAAGGTAGACATGAACATTATTTGGGAGAGCTCTTATACGGAAGCACCATTGAGCAGGGATTCATCATAGATCTACAGCTCTGACAATAACTAATGGATTTGTACACACTTGTGGACAGCAGGATACACTGATGGTCCTTGTTTATCTCTTAATGAAATCTCCATTTCACTAAAATTATCCCGTTCAAATTGGACTAATGACTGCTTAAAGGGGTTTTTCCACTGATGCCTCAGATGGGCCTTTAAATGCTATGGTAAATCTCTCTTGGGAGATGTCAGTATAATTTAAAGAGGCTCTGTCACCAGATTTTGCAACCCCTATCTGCTATTGCAGCAGATAGGCGCTGCAATGTAGATTACAGTAACGTTTTTATTTTTAAAAAACGAGCATTTTTGGCCAAGTTATGACCATTTTTGTAGTTATGCAAATGAGGCTTGCACAAGTCCAAGTGGGTGTGTTTAAAAGTAAAAGTCCAAGTGGACGTGTATTATGTGCGTACATCGGGGCGTTTTTAATACTTTTACTAGCTGGGCGCTTTGAAGAGAAGTAACATCCTCTTCTCTTCAGAACGCCCAGCTTCTGACAGTGCAGATCTGTGACGTCACTCACAGGTCCTGCATCGTGACGGCACCAGAGGCTACAGTTGATTCTGCAGCAGCATCAGCGTTTGCAGGTAAGTCGATCTTACCTGCAAACGCTGATGCTGCTGCAGAATCAACTGTAGCCTCTGGTGCCGATGTGGCCATCACGATGCAGGACCTGTGAGTGACGTCACAGATCTGCACTGTCAGAAGCTGGGCGTTCTGAAGAGAAGAGGATGTTACTTCTCTTCAAAGCGCCCAGCTAGTAAAAGTATTAAAAACGCCCCGATGTACGCACCTAATACACGCCCACTTGGACTTTTACTTTTAAACACACCCACTTGGACTTTTGCAAGCCTCATTTGCATAACTACAAAAATGGTCATAACTTGGCCAAAAATGCTCGTTTTTTTAAAATAAAAACGTTACTGTAATCTACATTGCAGCGCCTATCTGCTGCAATAGCAGATAGGGGTTGCAAAATCTGGTGACAGAGCCTCTTTAAGTCTCTTTGCAGATAACATTCTGCTGACACTGACCCAACCCGTCATTTCCGTCTCTAATTTATGTTAGTTTTAACAAATTTCCAATGGAACTCAGCCTTCAAATTTAATGTGGAGAAATCGGAGGCCCCTTTACTTCACAAACCGCAATGTGAACATATCCTTTCACAATTCAAGTTTTTCCCAAAGAAAGACAACAGAGCCCTGTCGTCTTTTTGTATCCCGAGTTGCCTGCCTCAAACCTGGAATAAAGAGAAACCTTTTGCAAATGGTGAGTGCCGTGCTGCCTTCTTTTCTACATATTGTCTATAAATGAAATTACTCTCCTTAATTTAGAATACTCAGATTAAACATTCAAAAATGGTCTGGGTAAGGGCCAATTTGGTAAAAATGCTAATTTTACCCTGTTTATTATATTTATTTTGTGCATTCACTATTCCGGTACCCCAGAAGTACCTTTTTCAAATGTCTGTCATGCAGTTTATTTGGAACAATAAGATAAGACGAATAGCTCAATAACTCATGTGTTTCCACAAGAACTTAGCCGGACTGCCAGTGCCACACTTTGCTCATTATTATAAAGCCACGCACATCATCCAACTTGCACTAGTCGCCTCCTTTCTGAACACTCCATGGTGGGTTCTCTTAGAAGATGCGCTACTGTCTACATACACAATTTTAGGTCTTTTGTGAATACCCACAGTTACCTCCTATAAATCACCATTTATTGGTCATAGCTTACAACTTTGGCATTTTCATTACTTCCAATTTAACCCCTTAATGACCAGCCTATTTTAAACCTTAATGACCAAGCCATTTTTTACGTTTTTCCATCGTCGCATTCCAAGAGCTATAACCTTTTTATTTTTGCGTCGACATAACTGTATAAGGTCTTGTTTTTTGCGGGACAAGTTGTATTTTTTAATAGCACCATTTTGGGGGACATAATATTTATTGATTAACTTTTATTAACTTTTTTTTGGGGGGGGGGATAGAAAAAAACCTGAAATTTCGCCACTCTTTTTCGCGTCTTAAATCTACGCCGTTTACCGTGTGATATAAATAACACAATAACTTTATTCAGCGGGTTGTTACGATTGCAACGATACCAAATTTGTATAGTTTTTGTATGTTTTACTACTTTTACACAGTAAAAACGCTTTTTTTTCAAAATTATTTGTTTTTGTGTCTCCATATTTGAAGAGCCGTAACGTTTTTATTTTTTCGCCGATGCGGTTGTGTGAGGGCTTTTTTTTTTGCGGGAAGACTTGTAGTTTTTATTGGTACCATTTTGGAGTAGATGCGACTTTTTGATCACTTTTTATCACATTTTTTTTAAGTCAGGATTCACAGAAAACAGCAATTTTTCCATAGTTTTTTATTACATTTTTTACGGCGTTCACCGTGCGGGTTAAATAATGTAATAGATTTATAGTCGGGGTCGTTACGGACGCGGCGATACCAAATATGTGTAACTTTTTTACTTTATTTTGTTTTTTTAATAGTAAAGCATTTTGTAAGGGGAAAAGCTGGAGTTTTCATTTTTTTTCAAATTTTTTTAAAAATTAACTTTATTAAACTTTTTTTTTACTTTTTTACTAGTCCCACTAGGGGACTTTAATATGCGATTCTCCGATCGCTATTATAATACACTGCAATACTTCTGTATTGCAGTGTATTACTGCTTGTCCGTTTAAAACAATCTGAGACACCTTTAGGCTGGATTCACACGAGCGTGGCGTTTTTGCGCACACAAAAACGCTGCGTTTTGCGTGCGCAAAAGCCACTTAACTGCTCCGTGTGGCAGCAGCATATGATGCGCTGCTGCGTGCTTTTCGCGCAGCCGCCATCATTATGACACTCCATTTGGGTTTGTAAACAGAAAAGCACGTGGTGCTTTTCTGTTTACATTCAGAGTTTGACAGCTGCTGCGTGAATCACACTGTTCGCAATTGGTGCGTGATTTGCGCAAAACGGCCAAAGAACGGACATGTCGCGACTTTTTTTCAGCGGACTCACTCTGAGTAAAAATCACGCACATGTCTGCACGGCCCCATAGACTAATATAGGTCCGTGCAACGCGCGTGAAAAACACGCGCGTTGCACCGACGTAATTCCCGTTCGTCTGAATAAAGCCTTAGAACATTAAAAACAACAGATGAAGATATTCAGTGGCATTGAACTGATATCAGCACATGAACTAACGTTTCTTTACACAGCTAAAAACATTGAAACTGCATGAAAATTGCTGCTATGGATCACATTATGTAAAATAGAAAAGGGAAATGTTGTTACTGTAGAAACTCAGTCAATTAGCAGCTGTTTTACCTAATTGATCGCACTACTGTTGGCACTACCACGCCATTATCAATAGACGGTATCAATAAACAACTTCCTGAACATGTCCCGTCCTACCAGAATAAAAGTCACAACGCAGAATATGTGATCAGTAATGAGAAACTGGGAATTATGTGAAATTAAAGGAGACAAGGAGCACCAATGATCTTTTGGACATTCTTGCAAGAACACTTGTCTATCTATCTATCTATCTATCTATCTATCTATCTATCTATCTATCTATCTATCTATCTATCTATCTATCTATCTATCTATCTATCTATCTATCTATCTATCTATCTATCTATCTATCTATCTATCTATCTATCTATCTATCTATCTATCTACAGAAATCCAAAAGTCCAGCAGCACAGGCAGCATGTGGGTGCAAGCCCTGAGGAACCGACCAGTGTCCCAAATATACAGAATTTAAAAAAACGAGCAGCAACTCCATAGAATCAAGTGAAAAAAGGGGTACTTTATTGCCCTGTGCAACATTTCAGCTCTGTCCACTGGAGCTGAGAAAGGCTCCAGTGGACAGAGCTGAAACGTTGCACAGGGCAATAAAGTACCCCTTTTTTGGCTTGATACTATGGAGTTGCTGCTCGTTTTTTTTTAATTCTATCTACTATCTATCTATCTATACCACTAAATGTATTTGGACACACTTCTTTATTATTGAGTTCAGGTCATTCAGTCACTCCCATTGCAAACAGGTGCATAAAATCAAGCTCACAGCCATGCAATCTTCATAGACAATCATTGGTAGTAGTGTGGGTCTTACTGAAGAGCTTAGTTACTTTAAAGGCTATGGAAACCTCTGTGCATGAAAAATCAATAAACATGCATGTTACTAAGACCCTGCAGGAAAAAAAAAAAGTTGCACTTATGTGTTTTATGCATTGAGCTTTTCTTTTTATGGCTTCAGAAGCTGTCATGACTGATTTGCAACCAGGGGCATAACTAAGAAAGACTGTGCCCCATAGCAAACTTTTGACTGGGGCCCCCCCAGGTGCCACACGCAGCCCCCCTTATAGATAGTGCCCCCTGTAGATTGTGCCATACGGCCCGTATGTAAACAGTGCTATACAGCCCCCTCTAGACAGTGTCACACCCCACTTGTAGATAGCACCCTCCCACCTCCCCCTTGTAGATAGTGCCATACAGCCCCCTGTAGATATTGCCATAAAGCCCCCCTTGTATATAGTGCCACACAGCCCTCCTCCCTTGTATATAGTGCCACACAGCCCCCCTTAGTGGATAGTGCCACACAGCCCCCCCCCTTAGTAGATAGTGCCACACACAGACCCCTGTAGATTGCGCCACACACAAACCCCTGTAGATAGCACCACAGCCCGCCCCCTTGTAAATAGTGCCATACAGCCCCCTAGTAGATAGTGCCACACAGCCCCCCTTAGTAGTGACACACAGCCCCTCTTAGTAGTGCCACACATTGCCCCCTTAGTAGTGACACACAGCCCATTGTATATAGTGCCACCCAGCCCCCTTGTGTATAGTGCCACACAGCTCCCCCTTGTGTATAGTGCCACACAGCCCCCCTAGTATATAGTGCCATCCTGCTTCCCCCCTTGTATATAGTGCCAGCCTGCTCCCCTTGTATATAGTGCCACCCTGCTACCCCCTTGTATATAGTGCCACCCTGCTCCCCCCTTGTATATAGTGCCAAAAAATCATATCAAAATCAAACCACCCATCAACTCGCTGCAGATCATACAGTGACTTCATTACTGATTAGAGGCAGAATAAACATTTACATTAGGTGACGTCTCAGATTCTAGTTCTTTTTTTCTTTTCTTCTCCATCCGGTCCAGACCTCTATGATGACTTCTCCCGGCCACGACCCATTTCAGCAGTTTTTTGCTCAGATGTCTTCAGCTTCTCACTTTGAAAACATTTCTGCACCTATAACCGAAGATAAAATTCTCAACACCTTTAAATATAGTAGCGCCATATATTGCACCTCTAACTGTAATAGCACCATACACCATGTTCCAAATTATTATGCACATTGGATTTAAGTGTCATAAACATTTCATTATTAGTTTTTCAATTAAACTCATGGATGGTATTATGTCTTAGGGCTCTTTGGATCATTGTAATCAATCTCAGACACCTATGATAATTAGTTTGTCAGGTGTGCCCAATCAAAGGAAAACTATATAAGAAGGTCGTTCCACATTATTAAGCAGGCCACAGGTTTCAAGCAATATGGGAAAGAAAAAGGATCTCTCTGCTGCCGAAAAGCGTGAAATAGTGCAATACCTTGGACAAGGTATGAAAACATTGGATATTTCAAGAAAACGTAGGCGTGATCATCGTACTGTGAAAAGATTTGTGGCTGATTCAGAGCACAGACGGGTTCGTTCAGATAAAGGCATAATGAGGAAGGTTTCTGCCAGACAAATTAATAGGATTAGGAGAGCAGCTGCTAAAATGCCATTGCAAAGCAGCAAACAGGTATTTGAAGCCGCTAGTGCCTCTGGAGTCCCGCGAACCTCAAGGTGTAGGATCCTCCAGAGGTTTGCAAGTGTGCATAAAGCTATTATTCGGCCACCCCTAAACAATGCTCACAAGCAGGAACGGTTGCAGTGGGCTCAGAAATACATGAAGACTAATTTTCAAACCGTGTTGTTTACTGATGAGTGCCGTGCAACCCTGGATGGTCCAGATGGATGGAGTAGTGGATGGTTGGTGAATGGCCACCATGTCCCAACAAGGCTGCAACATCAGCAAGGAGGTGGCGGAGTCATGTTTTGGGCTGGAATCATGGGGAGGGAGCTGGTAGGCCCCTTTAGGGTCCCTGACGGTGTGAAAATGACCTCTGCAAAGTACGTAGGGTTTATGACTGACCACTTTCTTCCGTGGTACAAAAAGAAGAACCGTGCCTTCCGTTGCAAAATTATCTTCATGCATGACAATGCACCATCTCATGCTGCAAAGACTACCTCTGTGTCATTGGCTGCTATGGGCATAAAAGGAGAGAAACTCATGGTGTGGCCCCCATGTTCCCCTGACCTCAAACCTATTGAGAACCTTTGGAGCATCCTCAAGCAAAATATCTATGAGGGTGGGAGGCAGTTCACATCAAAACAGAAGCTTTGGGAGGCTATTCTGACATCCCGCAAAGATATTCAAGCAGAAACTGTCCAAATACTCACAAACTCAATGGATGCAAGAATTGTGAAGGTGATATCAAAGAAGGGGTCCTATGTTAACATGTAACTCGGCCTGTTAAGTTTTTTTTGATTGAAAGAGCTTTTGATTTCTGTAAATATGACCTCCTGTTGCTGCAAATTCAACAAATTACCATTTTAGTTCTCTTTACAACCTTTAAAATGTTTTGATCTCTGTTGTGCATAATAATTTGAAACAGTGCATTTTGAGTTTTTTACTTCTAAAAAAAAAATCTGAAAACATTAGGAGATTTGTTCAATAAAATTCGCATTATATTCCAGCGGTTGATGGCTTGAATATTATACTGACTGTCATTTGCATCGACTATTTAGGAAAATCAGTGAAAAATAACATTTGCATGATAATATGGAAAGCGGTGCACATTGTGTCCCTGATTATAATAGTACCATACACTGTTTCACACACACACACACACACACACACACACACACACACACACACACACACACACACACACACACACACACACACACACACACACACACACACACACACACACACACACCGTGCCACCTTCAGATAGCACACCCATAGCCCCCTGTAGATAGTGACCCCCAAAAAGACTTTGTAGATAGTGCCCTACACAGAAGCCCCTGTAGCTAGTGCCCCACAAATAGCCCCCTGTAGATATTGCCCACATATGGAATCCAGAGCTGCAAGACAATAGTGCTAACCACTGAGCCACCGTGCTGCCCTACATATAGCTTTCCCTATAGATAGTGCTTCACATATAGCCCACCTCTGTAGATAGTGCCTCACATACAGCTCCCCCTGTATATATTGTCCCACATATAGCCCACCCCTGTAGACAGTACCCTACATATAGCCCCCTGTAGGTAGTGCCCCACAGGTAACCCACCCCTGTATACAGTGTCCCACTTATAGCCCACCCCTATAGTGCCCTACAAATAGCTCCCCCTATAGATAGTGCTCCACAAATAGCCCATCCCTGTATATAGTGTCCCTGATATAGCGTCGTTGAAAAGGCGCTGATTGGCGGCGCAAGTCATTTTGCCCCACCAATCAGCGCCATTGTAAGGCGGTAAATGGTTCAGCGCTAATGCATGTATTTGTACCTGCATGCTATAGACGCAGGTACAATTACTGCGAGAGGGGGTGGCTGTCGCTAGCACCGGGGCCCCCTACGGTGCTAGCGACGCCAAAAAGCATGAGAGGGCCCGTGCCCACGGCCCATAAATGTTAGAGGCCGGGCGGCGTGGGCCCCGTAGGGGCGTTGCTGCTGCTGTACCAGCCATTACGGCTGCTAGCAGCGCCACCGGGCATGGGGGGGCGTGTAGGTGGGCGGCACGGGCCCCATCATGCCACGGGTCCCATAGCAGCCGCTACAGCGGTAGTTACGCCACTGTTTGCAACTTTTTCTCCATTCAAACTTCTTGTCTAGGTGTGCTCCCCAGCACTGGTCACATGTTCTCTTCTCTAGGGGCGTTCCCCAGCACTGGTCACATGTTCTCTTCTCTAGGGGCGTTCCCCAGCACTGGTCACATGTTCTCTTCTCTAGGGACATTCCCCAGCACTGGTCACATGTTCTCTTCTCTGGCTGTGTTGATTTCTCATGCAGGTGCACAGCCTTCTCTCTGCTCTCCCCTCAGCTCCCCCACCGCCTTCTGCTGCTTCTGAGACTGTTTTGCATAACCACGGACACACAGTATGTATATGTATTTCCCATCACCCCCTCCTCCCCCTCTCAGCTTCTGCTCACGATCTTCTCACTACACTATAGCTCTCTACTAACCTGGGGGACATGTTGGACTGTTCATGCAAAGCTATCTGAGGTTAGGCTATCTGGGCATGCAGTGTAGTCCTCAGTGAAGAGGAGAAAGTGGCTGCTGAATAACTGAATGGGAACTGTTCTCATCTGTACAGCAAACACCAGTGTGGAGGACCTGGCACATGCACAGATAAATGCACACTGTAAATGTCACAGTAAATGCTGTTTCATGAGTTTACAGAGGAGGAGCTGCTGAGTTTGCCGTCAGGGAGCGGGCTGACTGGAACAGAGAGAGAACTGAATACAGCAGCTGGCCATGTACTGAAATACTCTGCAGGTACAGAAGACAAACGGTACACAATTTTTAATCAAGACCAATTAAAAAAGTGCTTTCATTTACAAAAAAACATACAATGCAATTAATAAAAAACAAAAAAACGGTGCAAAGGTGTACATAGCCTTTAAATGTGACACCTTTGCTACAAGTCACTCCATGACATTTTTGGAGATCTGCTAGATCTACCCCAGTCAATTGTAAGTGCTATTATTATGAAGCAGTAGGCTACATAGACTCACAGAGTGGGGCCGCTGAGTTTTAAAGTGCGTGGCTTTGTACAAATGTACAAATCATCATGAAATGGGTTTCCATGGTGGAACAGCTGCATACAAGCCTAAGATCACCATGCACAATGCCAAGCGTCGGATGGAGGAGTGTAAAGTATGCTGCCACTGGACCCAAATCTGGGTTTGGTGGATGCCAAGAGTACAATATCTACTGGAATGTATAGTGCCTACAGTAATATTTGAGAGATAATGGTCTGGGTGGTTTTTCTGTAGAAAATGTGTTCAAACACTGTGTGTGAAACCACCATAAATCGAGCCCCACCTACTATTACTTCATTTACAGGTCTACTCATATGTGGCAGAGAGACCTTTGGGGCCACCGCATGCTCCAAGATCCAGGTGTGACCACTTCCTCTTCAGTCTGTATCCCTGATCATTATGTCCTGATAGTTAGGCCTTATTCACACGAACGTGTTATACGGACCTATTTCACACAGCATATGTGCGCTGAGTAAAACTCACGACATGTCCTATATTTGGCCGTGTTTCACGCTGCACGCACCCATTGAAGTCAATGGGTGTGTGCAAATTGCGCACGGCACACGGAAGCACTTCCGGGTGCCGCTCGTGATGCGCGCTACAGTAGTAAAAAGAATGAATGAAAACAGAAAAGCACCACGTGCTTTTCTGTTTGTCAACATAAAACCAGACTGTCATAATGATGCCGGCTGCGCGAAAATCATGCAGCCACGCACCATATGCTGATGACACACGGACCTTTTGCGCGCGCAAAACTCAGCGTTTTTTGCACGTGCAAAACGGACACGTCCGTGTGAATAAGGCTTAACAGTGATTTTTTTTCTAACTTGTACCAATTTTCAATGTTAAACGGTTTCTAACATTTTTGTTCAACTCACAAAACACGCACTCAAAATAGACACCAACCACCCATATTTGACTTGTCATATAGTCCACCTCTACTGTGGACAACTGCAGTCAATTATCCACAATTGGTTAAGAAGAACAAACACTAAAATGGTATTTTAGTGTATTTTGTGTGTTTTTGTGGTAGACACTGTCTCGTGTCCGTGGGACAGCATCACACTGCATGATGTTAATGCATTCAGTATATTTCACTGAACTGAAAAGATAAACCTATTTAGCATGTCCGTATTAGAAATCTGTAGGGATGAAAGAGGGAAAGGCTTCGTAGTCCTGATTGACAGCACGTGTATCTGCTCTTTACTGCTGTGCTAAACCATTACTAAAACAGTAGCTTGTCTGAGTCCTACCTGTAACAGTTTAACCCTTAGCCATACAACAGTGTCAATGCAATTGCTCCCTGCGGCAAGTCTATAGCACAGCTTTTTGTAACAGTTTCAGCAGCTCGCCTGTGGGGACACTAATCATTATACTCTTGTATCACTTTATCACTGATGCTCCTTTAGAAGAGATATCAGGACTGACATGAATTCAGAACGGAGAAGGATTATTGAGAGAAGAGAATGAAAGATAAAAAAAATCTAAATTATGTGTTATTGTTTTTGGCACCGGACTGGAATCTTCTAAAAGAAGAAAACCTGAGAGGATATGATACCCATACTAACCAGTCAGGTTACCACCATCGTTTCTTAACCGATTCTACAAAAATTACATCTTGAATCTGACATTTATGCTATTTAAATGCAGTATTTTTCATAAATGTTTCATCCTTTCCTCCTTCTCCATTCATCCATTCCCGGCTAATGGCCTGAGGAAGACTCTAGTACAGCGTTGAAACGCGTAGCCACCATTGTTTGTAATAAATAGATATATTTTAAAATATTTTGCTTGCCATTTCCCCTTCTTTCAATCAGCCACGCAGCAGCGCCTTATAAGATCCTTCCTTTTCCATTTTTTCTATTATCTTATTCTTGGCTGTTAGGAATAGGATATAGATCTAAGGAATATGCTGCTTTGCCTATGTATTAGTCTTCACAATAATTCCTCTATTCTGTTCATAAACCAGGAGGATACAGGTATATTTACATGCAAAAAAAAAATTCTTCCACTGAAACTTAGTTCCATTCATCAGACTGGGGTTGTTTCTGCAGCAAGTGCATGGATTTCTGCATTCTCCATTTAGATGAATGGCACAGTTGCAGAAAATTCGGCAACAAATCTGCCGTATGTAAATATACCCTTAGGAATAGTGACCCTGCTGGGATAAGAGAGCCTATTAAAGTGCGCAGAGCATTAAATTGTGGACGAAGATTAAAATATCATAATTTTAATGATCATATAAGCACCTAGGAGTATAATTTCTACTTTTAAAATGGTGATTATGAAGAGAACAGAGGTTAAATCTGAATATTAAGAAATCTTTCCATAACAATTAGATTGTGATGCTTGTAAATCGATCGGTATCTTACCTATTAAGCAGCCAGAAAACTTTGATAATTCCCCCCATGATGTGTGTTAATTACATATCTCCAGGAGTTCTACATCATTGCTCTTGTAATGTTACAGTAACCATGGGACGTGCCGCTCAGACCTTCGGGGCCTTTGCAACGGGATTTCTCTAATCAACAGGTAATTAACAAATTAGCTTTTATGTCACTGAGGAAAATGCTGAGGTTGTAACTTCCCTTAAAAACCATATCCTTTCAGCAGAAACATAATGACAGGAGCTGTGAACCCCTGGCTACTGGATAAATATGGAGCACTTGGGAAAGAGAAAAATAAATTAAAGGGGTTATGTGGGGACCAAAAAGTATTAGCAGTGTACTCACTGCAATATGTGAGTACACTGCTAATATACATTTCGGCACCCTGTTGCGCTGATTATGAGCTTTTAATAGATTTTTACAGCGATGGCGGGGGACCAGAAGTCTAAATTCATGACGACTCAACTCGTCGTCATGTGACCGGCCCCAATATGCGCTATTTAATCGCTGTAGCAGTAGTACACTGCTAATAATTTTCGGTCCCCACATAACCCCCTTTAGAGTATTAATACAGAGGATGAAGGCATGACAAACATAGCACATAAATGTATGTTTATAGGGGACTTGACCCAAGTTCCACCCTTAGGCTAAGTTCAAATGAAGGAGCTTTTGCGGGGAAATCCGCCGCGGATTTTGCCGCAAAATTCTGCCTCTTAATTTCTGCCTCTTCATTTCAATGGGAGGCGGGCGCTTCTTTTTCCCGCTAGCTGATTTTTTCAACTAGCTTATTTTTTCAACTAGCGGACAAAAGAAGCATCCTGCCCGATCTTCGTGTGGATTCCACCTAAACCTCCCATTGAAGTGAATTGGAGTAGGAATCTTCCTGCTGACGGCACTAATAATTCTGCGGTGGATTTTGCTGCGGGACCCGCCAAGCAAAATCCGCCATGGGAAAATAGCCTTAGGGTATGTGCACACTAGGCAGATTAGCTGCGGATTTTCCACAACGGTTTTTATTGTGAAAAATCCACACCATAATACAGTAGCAGCAAAGTAGATGGGATTTGAACAAATCGCATACATACGCTGCGAACAAAATCGGTCAAGAAAACGTGCATTAATTGACCTGTGATGCGGCTTTTTAATCCGCAGTATGTCAATTTATGCTGCGGAAATGTTGCACTTTTGTTGCAGTTTTTCTCCATTGAGTTCAATGTGGAGGTAAAAGTCACAACAAATAGCAAATGTTGCGATTTTTGCTGCGGAAAAGCTATGATTCCACCGCAAAATTGCAAATCTGTAATAAAAAAAGTCTATACTTACCCCCCTGGCATTGTCATAACGACAGCTCCTTGGTCTACCGACTGTTCTCCGTGCTACTGGCCTCCTGGGATGACATTTGATCCCATATGACTACTGCAGCCAATTAGGCTGAGTTCACACAGGCGGATACGCTGCGTAAAAGCACGCAGCTTATTCGCCCTGTGGTGGAATTTTTTTGCCTGGAATGTCCACTGGGGAAAACTGCAGCTCTGCCGGCCTGCTCGCAGGCCAGCTTCATGGGATGATGTTTCATCCCAGGAGACCACTGCAGCCTGTAATTGGCTGCAGTGGGGGTCACATGAGATGAAGCATCATCCCAGGAGGCTGACCCTCGGACGTCATCCAGGCCGGCCTCCTGGGATGATGCTTCATCCCATGTGACGGCTGCTACAGCCTGTAATTGGCTGCAGCGGTCACATGGGATGAAATGTCATCCCAGGAGGCCGGCCTGGAGGAGGAAACACAGACTTCTGGGTAAGTATAAGATTTTTTTTCTGAGTTGCTTTTTTTGTGGCGGAATCACTGCGAACCCACCACAAAAAATGCAACATCTGCTATTTGTTGCGGGATTTACCTCCCATTGAATTCAATGGGGAATACCCACAACTAATAAGCAGCATATACGCAAATACAATTGACATGCTGCGGAACAAAATTCTGCACCGCAGGTAAATTTCTGAGCGCTTCTTCCGCTCCGTATTTACGCAGCCTGTGGATGAGATTTGTTTTATCTCATCAACTTTCCTGCCACTGTATTTGCTGTGGATTTTACACAACAAATTCCGTTGTGGAAAAACCGCAGTATTTACGCAACGTGTGAACTGACCCTTACAGTCTATTGCGGTCACATAGGCTTCAGCATCATCACAGAAGGCCAGGCTGCACGAATACCAGAGGGACGGGTCGCTAAGGCAACACCCAGGGTGGTAATTATTGCCTTTTTTTTCTTGCCTTTCTGTCCGCAGTAATGATTCCGGACGCAAAACAGCACCACAATTTGCTGTGATCTTTCAGACAGAATTCCCTCGGTCATATACACTATGCACTTTTATGCAGCATATCCAATCTGTGTGAACATACCCTTAGGGTAAATTCACAGGTAGTGTAACCACTGCAGAATTTGTGACCGGATTTTCTGTGCAGACACTATACAGCAGCAAAGTGGATGAGATTTGAACAAATGTTATTTACAAGCTGCAGGAAAAAATATGCAAAAAAGTGCAGAAATTGACTTGCTGTGCAGATACTTAATCTGCAGCATGTTAATTTCTCTAGCAATAACGCTGCAGAATTTTCACACAGAAAATCCGGTCGAAAATGTTGCCATGTTTATGCTACGTGTGAACATACCCTGATACGTTAAACCCATGGCAATGTACATGCGCTAAAATCAAAACGAAATATCACCTTACTATTAATATATACTGAGAGTGTGTGAAAGTGAGTAAAATGTGTTTAAGTGATTCCATTTTGTATGAAGAATCCATTTTATATGTTGAAGGATCATCTGTTTCTCTGTAAAACAAAATTTATGCTGGGATTGTCTGAACACTAACATGTTTTATTCCTAGCTTATGTTTACCATTCCTTGTTATGAGAAATGGACCTGACATCTCATACTGTCTGGGAACTCATTTATGTACCATTCTCTGTTATTAGAATTAGACCTGGTGATGTTGTGTGGTGCTGTTGAAGCTCTGAGATTGTTTTGAGAACCTCAACTTATGATTGGTTGAGCCCAACCAATGCCCCATTGTATGTGATTGGCTGAGCTAGAGCCGTCTTCCCATTTGTAAGCGATTAACTGAGTTCAAGCCTACTGCCCTTTTGTGAGATACTATTGTAACTACATTCTAACAATAAACCAGAGAAGGATTTTTGGGTATACAAAGCATGGCTGTGTGTCTCTTACTTCTCTCTGATATATCGATATAACTAATGGATTTAGATCTGGGCAAGTGATTGAAGGGTATCCATTGACACACCCATCTAAAACCTTCAGTCTAATATATTTTTTACAGGATTGCGTCAACAAAGTGCATAAAAACAGATGTCCCATACATACAAATCGTTATGTCAGGAGTTCAGAAAACAGAGGAGTTCTGGCCCTACTTGTCATTCACATCATAATCACATAAGTATTGGCCAGTAGGTCATGCATGACAAGCATGACCAGAATGTGATTCCTCATAACACCACCCACAGACCCTAAATGCATAACAACAGATATGTAAAGCCTATTATTTTTCTATGTGAGTATTAGGTGGTGAAAGTTTATTGAGAGCAGCTGTAGTTTTGTGACTAATAATCCACAGCATAGTGTTCCCCATTGTGTGCGACAGTAACTATTGTTGTATTAACCCTTTCACGACCAAGGACGAAAATGAACGTCATGGTCGGCTGCTAGTTCCCGCACCATGACGTTCATTTTCGTCCGCATTTCAAACTGTGACTCTGTGTAAACACAGAGTGACAGACACGTGCTGACAGCTGTCCTAGACAGCTGAGACATCAGTCTCGCCGGACAGCGGACCATCGCCGCTGCTTTCGGCAGTTAACCCCTTAAGTGCGGCGACGGATTGCCGTCGCCGCATTTAAGTGGTTTGAAGCACATCGGCAGCCCCCACGAAGTGATCGTGGGTGCTACCGATGCTTGTCACGGCAATCGGAGGTCAGATAATGACCTCCGGGTTGCCATGTACGGAAGCCTCGGAAGAACAGCCTCCGGCCGTTCCTCCTCTGCTTCCTGTCAGTGTGACAGTCACGTCACAATGACAGTTAGAGTACATTACACTACGTGTGTAGTGTAATGTACTCTAGCAGCGATCAAAGCTGCAAGTCTAAGTGTCCCCTAGTGGGACAAGTAAAAAAAGTAATAAAAAGTAATAAAAATGTTTTAAAAAAAGTGTAAAAATAAAAGTTATAAGTCCTATAAACAAAAAATGCTTTTTTTCCCTATAATAAGACTTTTATTATAGAAAAAAAATGAACACGTTAAAAAAGTACACATATTTGGTATCACCGTGTTCGTAACGACCCCAACTATAAAACTATAATGTTATTTTTCCCGCACGATGAACACCCCAAAAAAAAACAATAAAAAACTACGACAGAATCACAATTTTTTTGGTCACCACCGCTCCCTAAATAAAGAATAAAAAGTGATCAAAAAGTTGCATGTACCCGAAAATAGTACCAATAAAAACTTCTATCCGTCCCGCAAAAAACAAGCCCTTACACAGCTTTTTTGACTAAAAAATAAAAAAATTATGGCTCTCTGAATATGGTGACACAGAAATTTTTTTTTTTATAAATAAGTCATTTTATTGTGCAAACGCTAAAAAAAAGGACCAAACCTATATACGTCTGGTATCGCCGTAACCGTACCAACTCGCAGAATAAAGTAAAAATGTCATTTATAGCGTACGGTGAGCGCTGCAAAAAGAAAACCTAAAAAACGGTGTCAGAATTCCTATTTTTTGCTCAGGATTGCAAAAAAATTGAATAAAAAGTGATAAAAAAAAATCGCATGTACCCCAAAATGGTACCAATGAAAACTACAGATTGTCCCGCAACAAATAAGCCCTCACAGGGCTCCGGTGGTGAAAAAATAAAAAAGTTCTGGCTTTCAGAATATAGCAATGCAAAATGTGCAGTGTCCAAAAGTGGATAAGATCGGGCGCCATTTATCAGTGCGACACCGGCCACATATCTATGAAATATTATTTATTTACCCCATTATTATACCCTCTTATTATGCCCTGATGTTCTCCGCACAGATTACATATGCCCCCACATTATAAACTGAAATACCAGCGAAACCCAAAACAGAATCCAATGATCGCTAGATCAAGTCCCCTAAGGGGATTGATTAATAAAATGTGTAGAAGAATTATAGTTATTAGTAGTGAGAATTATTTTTTTTAAAGTTAAAAAAACAAAACACCTTTTCGCATTTTTCTTCTAAAGTAATGCAAAAAAATTGGTATTGCTACGTCCGTAAAAGTCTGAACTATTACAATATACCATTATTTAATTTGCACAGTGCACACCTTAAAAAAAAATTAATAATTGAAACCGCCAAAATCGCAGTTTTTTTTTTTTTGTCACCTTCGCTCTAAAAAACAAAATGTAATACAACTTTTTAATCACTTTTTATGTACCAAAAAATGGTACCAATAAAAACTGCAGCTCCTCCCGCAAGAAATAAGCCCTCACACCGCTCTATTGATGGAAAAATAAAAAAGTTATGGCTCTTGGAAAGCGGGGAGTGAAAATCTAAAATATAAAAGCAAAAAATGGATCAGTCCTGAAAGGGTTAATTCATTTCTAATGAAAAAACTTTTGACCACATGTGGTATAAATTTTCGCGCCCTAAGGGCAGATACACACGAACGTTGCGTTTTTGCGCGCGCAAACAACGCGGCGTTTTGCGTGCGCAAAAACCATTTGACAGCTGCATGTGTCATCCGTGTATGATGCGCGGCTGCGTGATTTTCGCGCAGCCGCCATCATAGAGATGAGGCTAGTCGACGCCCGTCACTGTCCAAGGTGCTGAAAGAGCTAACTCTTTCAGCACCCTCGACAGTGAATGCCGAACACAATATCGAAAAACCTGTTAAAAAAAAATAAAAAGTTCGTACTTACCGAGAACTTCCCGGCCGTTGCCTTGGTGACGCGTCCTTGGTGACGCGCCTCTCTTGACATCGGGCCCCACCTCCCTGGATGACGCGCCAGTCCATGTGACCGCTGCAGCCTGTGCTTGGCCTGTGATTGGCTGGTGCTGTCACTTGGACTGAATTGTCATCCCGGGAGGTCAGACTGGAGGAAGAAGCCAGGAGTTTTCGGTAAGTCAGAACTTCGTTTTTTTTTTACAGGTTCATGTATATTGGGATCGGAAGTCACTGTCCATGGTGCTGAAACAGTTTAACTCTTTCAGCACCATGGACAGTGACTGTCTCCTGACGTCGCGGACCGGAAATTTTTTTGCCGGGTTCGGCCAAAACGAGTTCGGCCGAACCCGGTGAAGTTTGGTTCGGTTGGCTGGGTTCGCTCATCTCCAAAACACTCCGTTTGGATGCTTGGAAACAGAAAAGCACGTGGTGCTTTTCTGTTTACATTCATCCTTTTGACAGCTGGTGCGCTGTTTCAGTCGGTTCGCACGGATGTGCTTCCGTGCGACCTGCGTGGTTTTCACGCACCCATTGACTTCAATGGGTGCGTGATGCGCGAAATACGCAGAGTTATTGAACCTGTCGCGCTTTTTGCGCAGCGAACAAACGCTGCGCAAAAAGCACGGACTGTCTGTACTGCCCCATAGACTTGTATTGGTCTATGCGTGGCGCGTGAAAACCACGCGGCCCGCACGGACCGAATACACGCTTGTGTGAATCCCCCCTAATTCCAATAAACTCTGCAAAAGACCCGTGGGGTGTAAATGCTCACTATACCCCTAGAAAAATTCCTTGAAGGTTTTTCCAAAATGGGGTCACTTTTGGTGGGTTTCCACTGTTTTGGTCCCTTCAGTGCATTGCAAATGCGACATGGAACCGAAAACCATTCCAGCAAAATCAGAAATCCAAATGGCGCTCTTTCCCTTCTGAGCCCTGCTGTGGGTCCAAACAGCAGTTTATTACCACATATGGGGTATTGTCGTAATCGGGAGACATTACTTTACAAATGTTGGGGTGCATTTTCTTCGTTATTCCTTGTAAATAATAAAAATTTCTATATTGTTTCAGAAAAAAAGTACATTTTAATTTTTACAGACTAATTCCAATATATTTAGCGAAAAACCTGTGTGGTCAAAATGCTAACTATACCCCTAGATAAATACCTTAAGGGGTCTAGTTTTCTAAATGGGATCGTTTATGGGGAGTTTCTATCGTTCTGGCAGCTCAAAGCCTCTCCAAATGTACAGTGGGGCCTAAAACATTTTCAAGCAAAATATGAGTCCTCAAAGCCTCCGGGTGTTCCCTTCCTTTTGGGTCCTGCCGTGTGTCCAGGCAGCGCATTAGGGCCACAATGTGGGTATTTTTGAAAACAGGAGAAACAGGGTGATGGATTTTGTGGTGTGTTTCTTCATTCTCATGGTCGCTTTACAAAGAAATCGGTCTTCAAACTAATACTTTTATGAAAAAAAGTGAATTTTTTTTTTCTTCACCTGCTATGTATTAAATTTAGCAAAAAACTGTGGGGTCAAAATACTTACTATACCCTTAGGTAAATACCTTAAGGGGTCTAGTTTTCTAAATGGGGTCATTTGTGGGGGTTTCCATCACTCTGAGACCTATGAGCCTCTGAAAACCTGGCTTGGTGCAGGAAAACCAAATGTACTTCTAAATTGATAAAATTATTATTCAATTTGTAAGTCCTCTAAATTGCTGAAAATTTATTTTATTTTTTCAAAAGTGCTGCCAAAATAGAGTAAAGAGATGGAAATATATATTTAATTAAAAAAATTGTACTGTATGTGTGTACATATGTGACATATTGCAGTTAAAAATAGGGGAAAATAGTAATTTTTACAAAATTTCTTCCATTTTTCTATTTTTTTATTAATTTCCGCAAATCGTATCAGTCTACTTTTACCACTAAAATAAAGTACAACATGTGACGAAAAAACAATGTCAGAATTACTTGGATATTCAAAACTTTCACAGAGTTATTCTCTGATAAAGTCACACATACCAGATTTGACAAATCTGGCTTGGTCATTAAGGTACAAACATGCCCGTCATTAAGGGGTTAAATAAAAAATAAAAAAACATGTTTACACAATCTTTGTATGGGGTGGTGTTTGCTTGTTGAACCCCTGCATGTTATGTATAATATATACCATTCCTACAGCATTTCAATAACAGATGGAACTTTTTTCCAGTAATGTAACATGTCTAAGTCACTAAGTAAGTGTCATGACCCACATATTTTGGAGAACTCTAAATACTATTTAGTAAAACCTAAGAATACTTTTTATAAACATTGTTACTATGTCGTAGAAGTAAAAAGGTTTTATCTTCTTGACGTATGTCCTATTAAATGTAAAGATTTGCAAGTCAGTTAGGGTCTAGAGACAAGTCAGATGTTGACCTCTGTGCAATCTTATAATTTTAATGAAGGGCTGGCTTCGTTACACTGACTGGGAAAAAAATGCATAGAAAGTGATAACAATTTAGTTAGTTCTTCATTTTATTTAAAGTGTAAGCCGACCTGCATACATGGCAATTACCTAATATAATGACTGTGGTTGATTCAAATTCCCGAAGGTTATCCAAGGTTGAACATTCAGTATTGTTGCAGTGCCCAACGACCCTTGGCTACATTAGGTCAGTTAAAGTTGCGCTCCAGCAATTTTTTTTGGGCACATATCATGCTAACTTACCAGAAATATTCCAGCAGTGTCATTTGTTTCTTCCCAGCTCAGTTGCATCTACACATTTGAATCCTTTTATTGTGGGCAACTGTGTCATGTGATCTCAGCTGACCACCAAATTAAATCATGCTCTCATGTGTATATGAGGTAGTTTCTCCTGTGTGACTGACTTCCTATGAGATCTCTCCTGAGTGCCCTGAACGGGATCTGTCAGCTCTCCTGACATGTCTGTTTTTATTAAATACTTCTATTCCCCATAAATTAATGATGCTGAAGAATCTCTGCATTGTGCTGTTTCTCTGTTATTCCTCCTGGAAAAGTATTGTTAAATTGACAATTGGGTATCATCACAATTACCCTTGACAATAGGGTGTATCCATACAAAGTCTGATACTGTCCAAATGCGGTTAAGGCTGTGTTCACATATCGCATTAATATTACACTGGGTACCGCTCTGCATACTTCAATTTAATCCTCATGTTTTACATGCAGATTTTCAGTGCGGGTTTTAGTGCTAATTTAGCCATGGATTTCACAACTGCATTGCAATTAATTAAATCCATGGTAAAATCCTTGTAATTTCCGCATTAGATGGGGCATGCTGCGGATTTGAGAATTCACAGAATGCCTAGAATCCCATATGGAGTTTTTATGCTGTTAGTGAATGGGGTTTGTTAAAACACCATTCACTTTCTGTACATTGCACTATACTTTGTTGCAGAATTAATAAATTTACACTTGTAATAATATAGGGATTATTTCATACAGTTTACTTTTTTAAGGAGCAATGTTTACTTGTCTAAACCCCTGCATCTTGTGTATAAAAAGAAAACCATTAGTCATTAATCACCCACCCCTCCTAGCTGTCGGGGAGAATTCATCTGTGGAAATGTTTACATAAAACTACTACCGAAATTAGATTTATGAGTTCTTCATGAAATGTCAGAAATTTTCATAAATGTGTCTTAAATCTGATGTTGTTCAGTAACCCCCGAGAACAGTTTCCATACATGAGTCCACAACATTACCATCATTACATATCTACAAGAGAAAATTCATAAGTGCGTCTTCATAGACTACTTAGATCCAGATAAAGGATTGATCCAGATAAATAATTTATTGTCAAGTGGGTGGGCAGATTTTGGTGAATGATGCTACCAACTCTTCCTATCCACTAAATAGGGGAGACTGTGCTAACATCTAATATTAGACGTCAGCATGGTCCTTGGAGAAAGTTTGACACTATAACTTCCGCCTATGAAGGGAAGAGACAGTATTATGGCAAAATCTAATAAAAATAGATGCCAGGGTTGAATATAGCTATTAGGGTATGTGCACACGCTAGCTTCCTTTTACGTCTGAAAAGACAGACTGTTTTCAGGAGAAAACAGCTGCCTCGTTTCAGACGTAAATGCTCCTCCTCGCATTATGCGAGGCGTCTTTGACGCCCGTAATCTTGAGCTGTTCTTCATTGACTTCAATGAAGAACGGCTCAAATTACGTTTAAAAGAAGTGTCCTGCACTTCTTTGACGAGGCAGTCATTTTACGCGTCGTCATTTGACAGCTGTCAAACGACGACGCGTAAATTACAGGTCGTCGGCACAGTACGTCGGCAAACCCATTCAAATGAATGGGCAGATGTTTGCTGACGTATTGTAGCCGTATTTTCAGGCGTAAATCGAGGCATAATATGCCTCGTTTACGCCTGAAAATAGGTCGTGTGAACCCAGCCTTATTGGCGATATAATTAGCAAATGTGAAATCTACCTTCTTTTACGATGTATCTCATTGTACCCATGTTGCTGTATTTACTCATTTACAGTTTATCCTACCTGAAAAAAATCTACCGGTGCTATATGATAACCACCAACAAACTGCTATTGTCAGATTCATTAAAGTGAATCTGTCAGCACAACCGGGGGATGTCCGTTGCTGTTCTCCCAACCTCCGGGATACGCAACACTGAACAGTGTTGACATCTCGGCCTAGGCCCGTAGCGATCTGCCGGAGTGATAAACCAAGGTCTCTCTGTTCAAGGATTCTGTCCCTCTTAGTTTGCGACAAGTGGCGATAACTGGCACGTCGACGAACAGGAGGCATCGCACAATCATCCCACACCACTTGATCTGATTTGTGAGGTTTGATGTGGCTATAAAACTTTGCTTACAATTTGGCTTTTATGCCTCCTACATGCCACAGATTGGAACTAGGTACCTGAAAATCTGATAATTTGCAAATCTTAGCGACACCTGCTACTTCCTCAATTTGCATAACCTTATGGCTTGACCTTCTTGGTGTTGCAATTTCAATGTTGAGGAGTGTATGTTAATCAGACTATTTTGATGTTTATGTGCTAAAGAGCATTTGCTATACATGAATTAATGAGCCAGGCTATGCTTGGTATTCACAGAAACCATGGTTAAAATAAAAGATCCATCAGCAGCCACTAACCTTCTTGTTGATGTTTTTCAGGTCACAACAGATTTGTTCTGTAATGCACACAGAAATATCAGGCCGAAAAACATGAAATCAGCAAAAAATATAATTTTATATAATGACATATTACAAATATTCTGGATTTAGTTTTTGCTAATTACATAGCCAATGTTTATCACAGACGGAGGTTCACTTTAAGATGAGGTATCCAAAAAAGCAATTTGCAAAAAAGAAAAGATTTCCAAATGGAATTTGGACAACTAATTTCTGCCTTATACTTTGCTCAGGAGTTCACAGGCAATAAAATGTCTATTTGCAGGTACAACTTGTGAAGTCGCCGCTCTCAGGGGTCTGTAATGAATAATGTTGTAGCTCAAATGAGTTTGTAAGTAAGAATAATTAAGAATGCACAGGAAAGGTAATTACTCAAGAATTTTCTCTCCGGTAACCCAATGAGATGTAAGCTAATCTCAGGGAGCTGCTAAGACCAGTTCTACTAATAAGAAGAAAACAGGCTGCAGATAATCAATGCAGTTTGTGAGAGTGCATTTTTTTTTTGGCCTAAATTTCCCTTCTATAGCATATTTGCCATGCTGACTGGCTTTTGATTTTAAAATACAATGTAATAATACACAAAAGGAATCTAAATAAACACATAAAACATTTTTTTAATTTTTTACTGCATTAATTAAAGGAGCCATCACCCATAAAAAAGTAATTGCCCCTGAGCTAAATAAATTTATGTGCCATTTATGTGCCATGGTAGAAATGTGTACAATGAGCACACGCAGAGGAACATGCAGACACTATGGAGCTGTAGGCACGTACGGCACCATATCATGTAGGATATAGAAGTCATATGGATGTACATACAGACCTCTATAGATGCCCTATTATGGTCTTGTACAACTTGGATGTTTATGGAGCCGAAATACAGTAGTGTGCATGAGCCCTACGTACCAATAATTGCAACCCAATTCTTCTTTAAAGGGGTTGTCTCATAAGGACAACCCCTGTTCATATGCCATACTAGGACACATAGACATAACGAATGAGGGACCATCTATGAGCCAGAACAGAGCGGACCGACTACCTTTATACAATACATGGTCAGCTATTAATTTAAATGGGACGCCATGTAATGCTACATTTGGAAAAGTATGGCCAGATGTAGATTCCCCCTACCAATAACAGCTGATCACCGCGGGTTATAGAAGATGGAACCGTGGCAAACAGCTGACAGCCAGGCCGGCTTCTCCAGAATACTGCACCTTTAACTTGATGTCAGTGTTTTACAATGCTGTAGAGCTCTTTTCGCAAAATTGCTGTAATTCAAACACACTGGTAGGTTTTCATGCATGAACAGCACATTTCAGGTCCTACTACAGCATCTCTACTGGGTTCAAACCAGGACTTTGACTGAGCTAATCGAAAGCTATGATTTTTTTTTTCTAAACAGCCATTCAGAAGTGGATTTGCTTTTGTGTCTTGTATTATTGTCTCGCTGCATAATCTAATTAAGCCGCAGCTTCAGCTTCAAGACAAATGACTGAACATCCTTCTTAGGAGTTCCCGTGTACAGTGCAAAATTCATGGTTCCTCCAATAACGGCATATTGTCTACATCATCAGACAGCAAAGCATCCCCACTCCATCATCATGTTTGATTGCTTGTATGATGTTTTTACTATGAAAGCTATACCTGTTCTATGATAGACATAATGGGAACAGAAACCTTTGTGACCTTCCCATATATTTAAAACGATTATTTTTTCTCACCACTTTTTAAATTGGCTTGTTGTTCTTGCAGAAATGTTGGAATGGCTCCTACATTTTTATAGTAAGATTTAATATACAGTGAGGTCTAGATTCAACTTGCGAAATGTAACAACTATATTTGACTGACTTTTTTACATGGATGGTGTGAGAGTTGGATAACTGTTAATTAAAGCATACCTAACTTTTCAGTTGACTTTTCAGAATAAGCTGTCATATGTGTGAGGAGTAACACTATTTCTGGCCGTTATATGACTTGTATACAGGGGCGGACATATCGTCGCTGCAGCCGGTTCGGGTTGGGGGCCCACTCAGCTGCCCTAAACGCTGCGCGCATAGATCGGCACATAGATCGGCACGGCCGTGCGGCGGATGAGGGGGACCCCCTTCCCTCCCTGTGAACTTTCAGCAACTCACAGATCGGGCCCCCTTTCTTCACATATGTTCACATATAACATATGTTAACCCTTTCAGGACCAAGGTCATTTTGGCCCTTGGGGACCAGCCCCATTTTTTCAAATCTGACGTGTCATTTTATGTGGAAATAACTCTGGAATACTTTTGCCTATCCAAGCGAGTCTGAGATTTTTTTCTCGTGTCATATTGTACTTTATGTTAGTGGAAAAATTTGGTCAATAAATTCATTGCTTATTTGTGAAAAACACTAAAATTTAAAGAAAATGTGCAAAAATTATGATTTTTCTAATTTTAAATGTATCTACTTGTAAAACAGATAGTAATACCACACAAAATTGTTGCTAATTAACATCCCCCATATGTCCACTTTATATTTGCATAATTTTTTGAACATTATTTAATTTTTCTAGGACATTACAAGGCTTAGAACATTAGCAGAAATTACTGACATTTTCAAGAAAATTTCAAAAGGCTATTTTTCAAGGACCTGTTCAGTTCTGAAGTGGATTTGAGGGCCTTATGTACTAGATAGACCCCATAAATCACCCCATTTTAAAAACTGCACCCCTCAAAGTATTCAAAACAGCATTCAGAGTGTTTTAACCATTTAGGAATCTCACAGGAATTAAAGCAAAGTAGAGGTGAAATTTACAAATGTCATTTTTTTTGCCGAAATTCATTTGTAATAAAAAAAAATTCTGTAATACAGAAGGTTTTACCAGAGAAATGCAACTCAATATTTATTGCCCAGATTCTGCAGTTTTTAGAAATATCCCACATGTGGCCCTAGTGCGCTAATGGACTGAAGCACCGGCCTCAGAACCAAAGGAGCAACTAGTGGATTTTGGGGCTTCTTTTTTTTAGAATATATTTTAGGCACCATGTCGGGTTTGAAGAGGTCTTGTGGTGCCAAAACAGTGGAAACTCCCCAAAAGTGACATGGTTTTGGAAACTACACACCTCAAAGAATTTATCTAGGCGTATACTTAGCATCTTGACCACACAGTTCATTTGCTATATTTATTGGAGTTTGTCTGTGAAAATGAAAATAATTTTTACAAGGAATAAAGAATAAAAAGCACCCCAACAACTTGTAAAGCTATTTCTCCCGATTACGGCAATACCACATATGTGGTAATAAACTGCTGTTTGGACCCACGGCAGAGCTCAGAAGGGAGGGAGCGCCATTTGGCTTTTGGAGCGCAGATGTTGCTTGGTAGTAGTTCGGTTTGGAGTTTTGCTTGTATTTTAGTTTATAATGTGGGGGCATATGTAATATGTGCGGAGTACATCAGGGCATAATAAGAGGGTATAATAATGGGGTAAATAAATAATAATTCATAGATATGTGGCCGGTGTCGCACTGATAAATGGTGTCGGATGTTATACGTTCTACACAATTTCTGTCGCTATATTCTGAGCGCCAGAACTTTTTTTATTTTTTCTCCACCGGAGCTGTGCGAGGGCTTATTTGTTCCATTACAATCTGTAGTTTTCATTGGTACAATTTTAGGGTACATCACTTTTTATTTGATTTTTTTGGCAAGCAAAGTAACAAAAAAACATACATTTTGACAATGTGTTTTTTGTTTTTTTTACAGTTCTGACCGTGCGCTATAAATTACATTTTACTTTATTCTGCGGGTCGATACGATTACGGCGATACCATATGTATATAGTTTTTTTTTAATGTTTTGTGGCGTTTGCGCAATAAAATCACTATAAAAATTATTATTTTTTCCACCATATTCTGAGAGCCAGAACTTTTTTATTTTTCAGTCAAAAAAGCTGTGCAAGGGCTTGTTGTTTGCGGGATGGGTTGTAGTTTTTATTGGTACTGTTTTGGGGTACATGCGACTTTTTGATCACTTTTTATTCTATATTTTGGGAGGGGTGATGACCAAAAAAATTGTGATTCTGGCATTGTTTTTTCATTTTTTTTTGCGGTGTTCACCATGCGGGAAAAATAATATAATAGTTTTATAGTTTGGGTTGTTACGAACATTTTTATTACTTTTTCCTTTTACTTTTTGGCATGCAGCACTGATAGCTGCTATAACCCAGCAACCACCGACGTGAATTTACTGTGGGCGGTCGGGAAACAGTTAAAAATGGTGATCATATTCTCTGTAGCCAAACCAATCGGGTTAAGGAAGGGGGCCCGATCTGTGACTTGCCAAATGTGCACAGGGTGGGAGGGGACCCCCCTCTGTCTGCTGCGCGGCCGCGCCGATCTATTACTTAGAAAACGTATTAGGAGGGGAGGGGACTGGTGAGGCTTGCTCTGTTTGGTGGTCTTCATCACCTAGTTACCGTCCTCACTGTCAGATTCAGTGCAATATCTGACAGTGACGCTCACTAGGTGACCAAGACCACCAGATAGAGCGCGCCGCACCTAGCAAGCAGCATCGCTATCTTCGGACCAGTTATTGATAGCGGCGCTGCTAAAATTAAGCCTAATACTGGTTGGCTGAGCCTCTCTTCCAATCAGTGTTCTTGCTCCGCCCCCTGAGCCTGCTGTTGCTATTAGGGCATGACCACACGTGGCGGAATTGCTCTGGAATTCCGCTGCGGACAGTCCGCAGTGGAAATCCGCAGCGTACACGTTTCTCCATTGTCTTCTACAGCTTTGTGGTTGGGTTCGTTTACACGTTGCGGACATTTCCGCTGCGTAGCTTAGGCTGCGGTGCGGAATTTGGTGTCCGCAGCATACAATGGTTGTTGCGGACGTGTAGCGGACTTGTTGCGGACTCATTGCAGAATTTCTCCATTGACTTCAATGGAGAGTCAAAATTCCGCGATGAAGTCCGCAGATGTTATGTGTGCTGCGGAGCGTATTTGTTTTACTAACATGACATTTCTTCATTCTGGCAGGACCTATGTATTTCTAGGTCTACAGCCAGACTGAGGAAGTCAATGGGGCTCCCGTAATTACGGGTGACTACGTGTGTGCACCCGTAAATACGGGAGCGTTGCTAGGTGACGTCAGTAAATAGTCACTGTCCAGGGTGCTGAAAGAGTTAAGCGATCGTCAGTGACTGTTTCAGCACCCTGGACAGTGACTTCCAATCACAATATACATCAACCTGTAAAAAAATCAATCACAAGCTGCAGCGGTCACATGGACAGCCGGGGCATCCAGGGAGGTCGGGCTGGATGTTGAAAGAGGGATGTGTCACCAAGATAACGGCCGGGTAAGTATGAATTTCTGTTACTTTTACTAGGGAAACGCCTGTCCCTTATCTCTATCCTGCACTAATAGAGAGAAGGGAAGCCCTCTTCCCCTCAATACGCAACAGCTAGTCCGCATCAATTTAATGCCCATTTTAGGCAAAGCCGCAACAGAATCTGCAACGCAGATTCTGTGCAGCATTGATGCGGACAGTGGCGGAAGAACTCCGCCACGTCTGGGCATGCCCTTACTGTGTGGTGTGTGTGCTGAGCGTCGTGAAGTGGACTGACTGAAAATAAAAAAAACTAGGAGGTAGTTATTGCTGTTTGTAAAATGTTTGGAGTGGAGCTCAGTGGACAGTTAAAGGGGTTTGCCCTTCTTTAATCCGATAGATGCGGGTCCCACCTACGCTGCTTCCGTAACTGGCATTCACTTCTATGAGAGTTACGGAAACAGTGTAGCTCAGCAAGCTTTGCTGCTTTCGTAACGCCTGACCATGTAATCAGGATCTGGCCGGGAAGCAGCAAGAGCCGAGAAAGGCAGAACGGGGTTTAAAGGGTTTAAAGATGCGTGTCCCAGAGGTGGGACCCACATATATCGGACGTTCATGGCATATCCTATGGATATGCCAAAAATGTCCAAGATGGGCAAACCCCTTTAAAGTTTTCACTCACTGTGTGGTCACCTCACTGTGGTGGCCTCCTCAAGCACTGTATGGGGTGCCACCTCAACTTCACCACCACGAATACACAGCATTTATTAAATAAAATAAAAAAATATAACTTTTCTGTCATTACTTCATCAGTTCACGACTATTGCATTCCTATAGGTGAAGTATCGCAAGTAAGTCCTGCTTGATAATTGACATTATATTGAGCAAGATAAAGTCATTATAAGTTAGTTACATGAGTGCTTTGTGTTATAGTCAGTTGTTAAATATGAAAATGATTTGCATTATTTATGTTTGTTAATTGTGTTCTAAACTAGTAATAAAATGTGCAATATATATTTGTATCGTTTTATATGTGCATGGGCATGGTTAGGTTATGGGGGGCCCAGGGACCGTCTGTGCATAGGGTTCCTCTGCAGTCTGTGTTCGCCTCTGCTTGTATATGTCATATTTATTTTTAGCAATTTTCCTGTCTGCAGACTCTCTCTCTAATTCTCCATTTTCCCTGAGCTAGTGGGGGAAACATAGCTGCTATAATGTCTGCCATACATATCACACATAGGGAAGAGGATATCCTGCTGCCCAATCTCTATTCTCTTTGTAGCACACCCTCAGAAGAAGCAGCAACATGGAGGACATCATACAGCAGTACTGAGCAGTGTAGCTGTGAATCCAGCCCTGGAGTGAGATAGAACACTTACTAGAAGCTGCAGCAGCATGGAGAACATAATGCAGCAGTAATGAGCAGTGTAACTGTGAATATAACACTGGGATGAGATACGACTGTTACAGTACTATGAGCTGAAGCAGGATCTCTGTATGTCTCTCTGCCCCTCTCTCACTCTGCTCCTGCTCTCTCCTCCCCCTTCCCTTTCAATAAATTCAGAGTTAAAACTTATTCACACAAACGGGTGTCAAATCACCAATTTTCATCCGTGCGGGACTCAATTTCACAGATCCCTCATAGATTTGAGTCTATTGAGGAATCCGTGAAAAACAGGCAAAATTAGGACATGTCCTATCTTTTCACGGTCCATTCATATGTTCCGTTAAAAAAAACAGCCATCCGAATAGCCCCATAGAAGTACATTGATTTTAATGCTGCCCGGTGACGACTATTAAAAAAACGTCCAGCACACAGCCGATTATCCCATTCATGTGAATAAGCCCTTAGTGAACATTTGGGGATGGTGGTGCGAGTCTGATATGTGGAGAAAGAGGCATTTTTCCCTAATAAGATATATTACAAAGTTTCTAATATTCGCCTGTACCATTAACTTATGTAAAAGATTGTTGAAAAGTTAGTAACCTTTTAAATAAATGCAGTAATAATCAAAACACATGGACATTTTAGTTTAGTATGATATTTTGTTTACAGATCATGAACCCTTCTAGGAGACAAATGTGAATACCATTGGATATATGGTATTATTTAATGACAGATGACAACACTCTTTCAGAGATGGCACCTTAATGCTTCAGCTCACAAATGATATAGCGCTTGTATAATAATGGCCTCCTTCTCTGCATCTGTGGTAATTCTGTGCAAGATTCCTTTCACAACTTTTTTTTTTTTACTCTGCACTTTTAATGAACATTTTTTGTTAAGAAATGTATTCCTGTGGGCTAGTGCTCCCACTGGCGACATACTATTATGATGCTGTGCAAGGACAGGTTAAATGAGCAGGACGTTCGATTTTGGAAAATAAAAAGAGAACAAAAGTGTTGAGGACCTTAGAATTCAAAGTAATTGATGAATGAATCCGATTTGGAATAATAAACATCTCCCTTCTGAAGTGGAGAATTTTCATAATTCCAAATTTTGGTTATCTAGAGGAATTCGACTGCGTAACCATTTTTTTCCCAAACGGTTCAACTAAACCATTTGATTTATTGTCTCATAAGGCCTCCCTATCAATACAGCATATTTTTCAGTCTCACCAAATTAAAGGAATTATTTCAAAGGTAATGGATCAACCGGCCTTTACTATACATGAGTCACACATTATTTGTACTTTGAATCTAACCTTTCAAAACGACTTAACCGCTTAGATGTACAATCTGCTGATAAAGATGAGTTGTAGGGATAACTCCCTGCCGTGTAAAGATGGATAGAACAATGACCTTAATAGTTCAAACTCCATTCAATGGGATTCAGTCTATTAAAATATTGAAGACCAATCCTTTAACACTCCTTATAGAACCTCTTAGTGGTTAGTTGTTAATAGACTACAAGGGACAACTCCAAATGTCCAAAGAGTCATCAGGAAAGAGTAAATTGAATCCATCTCTACTGGCATAGACCCTCTACTGGCGTACCCCTATGTCCAGCCCTCCTTATTTTAGGAGATACAAGTAACCTGAATAGTTGAAACTATTTTAGCTCTATCTAAGACATTAATGTGTTCCTGAATTGTCCTTCTCTATTATTGGATGTCTCCAATATTCCCAACTTTGGATGAATTGAAAAACAAGTTTGTAGAGAATGTAGAGAACTACCACCGCTCATATCCAACAAATAATTTTTTTTGTCCCTCGCAGTCGTGAAGGCTGGGAACATTATGATATAAAGTGCATATGTAATCATATTGTTACTTTTCAAGTATGATTTCTTTGTAATTTTGTCTATGTAAATAAAAAAGAAGACTAAAAGAAGAAAAAAAATTATGATTAAAGTATGACAATGAGATTTGAAAATCACTGGGAACACTATGAAGAACTGATATCAGTCCTACCACCTGGTATTATGACTTAAAAGATACTAGTGTACTTACATCAGGGGTGGACTGAGTGGTTTGTGTTCCTGGGCATTAAAAATCATGAGCCCCTTACTAATCACAGCCACTATTGCCAGTACGGCCCTTTACTGACTTAAGGACTGCGGGGTCCACTCTGGACGTAAGCTCTCTTGCTGCATGCATGCTCGACTGGTCAGTCCACACCTGACCTACATATAACCTACGTATAATACTTTTATCAGAAGACTAAAATGAACTAATGGCATATACATGAAGAACAGAGGGGGCAGTATGTGCCGTACATTTGAGTTCAAAAATCTATTTCTCGGAAGCTACATGCCACTATTACTTTCTCATATTACAAATAACGTATACATTACTGTGTATCTATATACAAATACGAAGGAAAACCATACAATAACTGTGCAGATTTTACAGGAAAACAGTAACATAGTGCAATGGATCAATATATACAATGTGTATTTAGAGAATATCCAAAAAAACATAAATGGTTCAAAACTGGATGTATCCATGGAAATTAGAGACCGCGGTGAATTGCACTGTACAAAGAGCAAATAAGGGTTAAAAGAGAAATAGAGAAGAGAGAGTGAGCTGTTGCAGCGTATACTCATAGTAATTACCCAGACAACCCCTGTCCGAGCAAACGTGACAAGCACAGAGAGGAGGCAATTACTTTAAGGCTGATAAATTCCAGCTTTAGATCACACAAGACGTCTCTGAGACACACACAGAATGCACCATTATATTCATAGTACCACACGCACAGACGTGCACATACAGAACTCATAGGCCCCCGAAACCTGCAAGCAAAGTTATTTGTATTTGGACTAGATTTGATGCATGGTCTCAATTTCCACAGTCACACCTGCAGGCGGGAACTATATCAGCTCTGAGCTGATTGGGGGAAATTACCAGTCATCCATCAAAAGAGGGACAGTCGCGCTTTAAAAGAGACATGTACATGCTGACTGAGACTGCGGACTGATTAGACTCAACTAAATAGTAAATGTTATCTGTAAATGAGTGTCGTGATAATACCCCAACATTTAAGACGGTCACCAGATAGTCCAGAGCTTAAAAAAGTAGAATGTGTATAAAGAGCTGCTAACATCATTTACGCATATGCATGTAGATATCTCAGGAGGTTCCAAGAACTGGAGATATGTGGGATAGCGTGGTGATCGTGAGGACAGACATATTTCTTAGACTTCCCACGAGCAATCTGGTTCAATACTAAAGTCTGCTCCACCCAACCAGAAAAGGCTACTGGCGGCCATAGACGGTGTTCAACTGCACAGACATTGAAGATGAGATGGAGTTCACCTTTAGGCTGGCCATACACATGAGATAGGTGAAGGATGACATCTATTTCTCCTAAATCCACCGTGGTTGACTGTGCATGTTTATTCCATGGCATGAGGGGAATAACCTGTTGCCTCTAGTAGCGCCTTATCTCGCACAGGAACAATGGTTTGGGCAAGTTGAAATCCAACTTGTCCAATCCTTCTTTCCCTTGGCATCTGCCTTTGGGGGACAGTTGGGAATCTGCTTAGTCACTATGGGCAATTCTTCAATTTTTTTAGACTCATTCAAAATCCTGTACAACTATCATACAACAGTATTGTCAAAGAACAGTTATGCATCATCAGTGTCCATATAAATGCTTTGAAGGGAGTAACCACTTAAAGGGGTTCTATGATATTAAAGAAAAGTACCACTCCTGTCCATGGGTTGTGTCTGGTATTACAGCTAAACCCCATTCATATCAAGGGTAGCGCTGTTTCTGGTAAAAACATTTTTTTTTTCTAATTTTCATAGTCCCTTTAGTGTAACTGCAATAATTGGTAGCCCCAATGTGGTAGCTAAAGTATTTGGTGCGACGTAACTTTTAATTTCTTCTTGCAGAGCATGTTGTTCCCATGCTGCCTTCTAATAATAATAATAATAATAATCAGGGGGGTAACTATAGGAGCTGCAGAGGTTACACTTGTACATGGGCCCTCGAGGCTGTGGAAGCCCAAAAGTTCCCTCTGCCCTATTTTAGAAGACCAGTACTCTGGACTGGCTCCAGGTTTATTGCGCTTGGGCAATAGAGTCACAACGGACCCTCTTACATGTCAGCATTTTTCACCCACTACTAATGCCACTAGTTTAATGATCACATGTGACGTTTTTACCAAGTTTTTCGCAAGTTTTTTTTAAATGATTTAAATATATTTTCCTCTAATTTTTACCAAAGATTGCAAACATTTTTTGCAGAAATGAAACATGAACAGACCCTTAGAGGGAGGGAGGCAGCTGCATGCCACAAAGTTTGTAAATTAACCCTTTGACTGATGGAAATATGGGTGCATATATGGGTGCATATATTTATTCAGATTGCAAGATGATTTTTATTATGTTTTTAACTTCTCACTTTCTAACAGCCATAACTTTTTTTTATTTTTACTTAGACAAAGCCTAATACGGTATTTTTGGGAGACGAGTGGTCGTTTTGTTTAGTCATCATTTTGCGACACACATAAATAATCATTCAATTTATAGTTAGGTCAAGAATTATTTGGACAGTGACACAAGTTTTGGCATTTTAGTTGTTTTCCAAAACATATTGAATATACAGTTAGGGTATGTTCACACGAGGGCGTCCGTTACGGCTGAAATTACGGGGATGTTTCAGCCTGAAAACATCCCCGTAATTTCAGCCGTACCGGCATGTGCAGGCGCTTGAACGCCGCGTCAATTACGGCCGTAATTAGCGCTGCTATTCATTGGAGTCAATGAATAACGGCTCCAATTACGGCCAAAGAAGTGACAGGTCAGTTCTTTGACGCGGGTGTCTATTTACGCGCCGTCATTTGACAGCGGCGCGTAAATATACGCCTCGTGTGAACAGACAAACGTCTGCCCATTGCTTTCAATGGGCAGATGTTTGTCAGCGCTATTGAGGCGCTATTTTCAGACGTAATTCGGGGCAAAAACGCCCGAATTACGTCCGTAAATAGGCCGTGTGAACATACCCTTATATAATCTATATGGGCTTAAAGTGCAGACTATCAGCTTTAATTTGAGGAAGGGTTTAGGAATTACAGCTCTTTAATATGTAGCTGCCTCTTTTTCAAGGGACCAAAGGTATTTGGATAATTATCTCAAAAGCTATTTAATGGGCTGCATGGGCTATTCCCTTGTTAATCTATCATCAATTAAGCAGGTAAAAAGTCTGGAGTGGATTCCAGGTGTTTCATTTGCATTTGGAAGCTGTTGCTGTGAATCCACAACATGAGGTCAAAGGAGCTCTCAATGCAATTGAAACAGACCATCATTAGGCAAAAAAAATATGAAGAAATCCATCAGAGAGATAGCACAAATGTTAGGAGTGGCCAAATCAACAGTTTGCTACATTCTTGAAGAAAAAGAGCGCACTGGTGATCTCGTGGACGCCAAAAGGTCTGGACGTCCATGGAAGACAAGAGTGGTGGAAGATCGCAGAATCCTTCCCATGGGGAAGAAAAACCCCTTCACAACATCTACCCAAGTGAAGAACACTCTCCTGGAAGTAGGTGTATCAGTATCTAAGTCTACCATAAAGAGAAGACTTCATGAGAGCAAATACAGAGGGTTCACCACAAGGTGCAAACCATTAATCAGCCTGAAAAATAGAAAGGCCAGATTAGACTTTGCCAAACAACATCTAAAGAAGCCGCCCAGTTCTGTAACAGCATGAAACTAAGATCAACCTGTACGAGAATGATGGGGGGAAGAAAGTATGGAGAAGGCTTGGAAGGGCTCATGATCCAAAGCACACCACATCCTGTGTAAAACATGGTGGAGGCAGTGTGATGGCATGGGCATGCATGGCTGCCAAAGGCACTGGGTCACTAGTGTTTATTGATGATGTGACTGAAGACAGAAGCAGCCGGATGAATTCTGAAGTGTTCAGGGATTTACTTTCTGCTCAGATACAACCAAATTCATCAAGGTTGCTTCGACGTCGTTTCACAGTACAGATGGACAATGACCTAAAACATACTGCGAAAGCAACCCAGGAGTTTTTTAAGGCAAAGAAGTGGAATATTCTGCAATAGCCAAGTCAATCACCAGATCTCAACCCGATCGAGCTGCATTTCAATTGCTTAAGACAAAACTTAAGGCAGAAAGACCCACAAACAAGCAACAACTGAAGACAACTGCAGTAAAGGCCTGACAAAGCATCACAAAGAAGAGAACCCACCGTTTGGTGAAGTCCATGGGTTCTAGACTTCAGTCAGTCATTGTCTGCAAATGATTCTCTACAAAGTATTAACATTTTTTATTTTATTTATGGTAATGTTAATTTGTCCAATTACTTTTGAGCCCCTGAAATGAGGAGGCCGTGTAGAAAAATGGTTGCAATTCCTAAACGTTTCACAGGATATTTTTTTTCAACCCCTTGAATTAAACCTGAAAGTCTACACTTCAATTGCATCTCAGTTGTTTCATTTCAAATCCAATGTGGTGGCATGTAGAGCCCAAATCATGAAGATTGTGTCACTGTCCAAATAATTCTGGACCTAACTATATATTAACCTTTATTATGGGAGAAATGCAGAAAAAAAATTCTACCATTTTAGTTTTTTTACTCAATTTACCAATCACAACAGATACGGTGATAACACATTTTTTTTATGTTATTTGCTGGGGTTTTTTTTATTCAAAAAAGTGTATTATGAAAAACTTGCTCTTCAAAAACGTAATTTTTTTTGGCCCTGTTATTTTTTAGAAGTGAAAACCTTACAATAATGAAACATTTTTTTGTTCTATTAGGGGACTTTTACGTTTCATCTTTTTTCTTCTACCTATAATGTCCTGATATACTGTATCTTTGTACATCCGTACATTATGCCTATGAACCAATGTCAGAGGAGCACAGGGAGAGCCGTGTAGGAAAATTTAGACAGCAGCATCTTGTGTCGTTTCTGGAACAGAAAAACTACTCAGGACTTAAATGTAGACAGCGGTGGGCCTTCCCTCCTTCAATGGGCCGCGGCAGCTGCCTTGTTGGGTGCGGCCGCCAGTCTTGTCAGTACTAGAAATTATGAGTGATAGTTGGAGGGCCTTGTTAGAGATTTTGTATTGGGCTCAGGAGCTTCCACTTACTCCTCTGATAGAGATTGACTGAAGCCTAAAGTAAAGCAAAGGCAATGAATCTGAAGGTATACCACAGCATGACAATAAATATCATTAAAATACAGGAACACGGGACTCCAGGATGAGGAATTACAGCAGTCTCTATAAGATTTATGACTTAAAAATTACTGCTTTGTGCGCAAATTTCTGGGTGAGCAATCATTATTGTGTGCTCATATTTTATGGGTGAGGAATTATTAGTTTGAGTTGATGGGCTGTCACGGGTAGAACTACCTTGTATAAATAAGGGATCAGATCAACATTATTATCTGTTTTATAGAAGACACAGAATAATCGCTCACCATTAACACCAAATGGGGCTCTTGTGCTAAATAATTAACAGCGACTGTGAGATGAATTTCAGTACAATTGTAAACTTATCAGATTTATGAGGAGCGCCACTGTGATATATTATTTCCAGTAATGTATGATTCTACACAATTCATTTGTGGGAATGTTTTTCTTATAGTGTGCCATTAATGTGCCTGACATTGTGGTAAACTTCTGCCAAGTTAAATATATTGCTTAACCCCTTGGTGCCGCATCCAGTTTTAATTTTTTAATTTTAGTTTTTTTCCTTTCCCACCTTCCAAGTGGCATGAATTTTAATTTTCTGTTGACATGGTTGCATGCGGGCTTGTTTTGCGGGACGAGTTGTATTTTTTAATGGCACCATTTAATATACCCTATAATGTATTTAGAAACTTTTTAAAACATTTTTGTGAGGTGGAATTGAAAAACAAACTGCAATTCTGCCACAGTTATTGCGGTTTTGTTTTTATAGAATTTTTCAAAATATATTTTTATTGTTTTTATATTTTTTCTTTATTAGTTTCGGGGGGTTTGCGATTAAAGAGAACCTTTAACCTGCCCATACATGTGCAGCTGAGTGCAGCATGTAATGGGCAGGGATCACAAACCCTGGGGCACTTTACATTTTTCTCCTACCCTCCTCCGTTAATTAGATATCAGTGCCATTATATTTGGCACTCGATATTTATATAAGCCCTGAACTGTCAATGGGGCGTGTTTAGGCAAGGGGGCGTGTAATATATGCCCAAAGATAGGGAATGTCACTTCTTTTTCCTGCGAGTGTTTTTTACCGCTCGCGGGAAATGCCTCCAATTGAAATCAATGGCCGGCGTTTTCGGCCATTTTTGGATGCGTTTTCCAATGCTGCTATGAAGATTTGACCACCTGTCCTCATACTGTGGATAATGGAAAAACAGATGTAAATAAGAGAAAGAGTAAAAAACGATACAACATTTAGTCTGCTCCGTTCTTTTCCGTTCAGAGACATAACTCAGAACAAATAAATGGAGACTTCCAATAAAGAGATACTAATAAAAGCTTAGAACAAAATAATATAACTCACACTTACCTCTTGAAAACTCCCACAACAAACTCTAACCTTGACTATCTGACCTGGGCGTGAACAACATGGCAGGGCTATTTAAGATGATGTTTGTCTGAAATCTATATGCCTGACGAAGACCTCAGCACGAGGTTGAAACGCGTTGCAGCAGCAACTTCTATTATTGTTTTTTAGTATGTTTACAATGGTTCTGTGGAATTACTGAACCACCCACACAAGAGCGCCCGATGCAAGGAGCATTTTTCCCAGGTTCTACAATTCAAGTGACCACGGTAAAGAAACCCCAATATTGGAGCTATCAACTGTGGGTCTGCTCCAGAGGCTTGCAAAGTGTGTCCGAGATCAAGGTGAATTCACCTGACAAGCAGCAAAGTTAAGTTGTGCTGATGATCTTGCACAACCAGATGAGGTGTCTATCAAAACTCACTTTTACAAATAATATCATTTATCTATACGATATCACCTTAGAGGAGCGCCGTCTCTCTCCTTTGTTTTTTTCTCCACATATCAAGCATCACTATATAATGAATGTTCTGCTACTTTCTAATATACTTTGTGTTTCATTATCTTGCCATTTTCAAGATGTCTGCTTACTGTGTGTAAATGAAAAACCGAGGGCATATATACCATAGAGGCAGAAAATTCCGCTGCTATGAGTATCTAGCAGAGACAGAGCCCAGACCAGACCCCATCGCCTTTACAAGAACTGGCTGAGCCTGACACTTAATTCAACTCTATGGGACTGACGGAGACAACCGAGCGCTGTTCTTGGCTATCTCTGTCAGTGGTGAATTGAATCACAAAGTATATTAGAAAGTTCTATAACTTTTTATTATACAATGATTAAATTAACGAGTATAAAACCAGAGAACCAGCTTTCTAAGAGCTTGTCCACACGTAAGGGAATTGCTGCAGAAAATTTCTTGAGCAATTCCGTTGAAAGTAGCAGACTTTCCGCTGCGGCAAAAACGCACAATTTCCTGCATTTTTGACTGCAGAAAATGGTGCGTATTTTGCTGCGTTTTTCAAAATGCTGGAAGATGGTCACATCTTCTCTGAAAAACGCAGCAATTCAGTCAACTTTCCACAGCAGGAATTGACATGCTGCGGTCCGGAAATTACGCACCGCAGGTCAATTTTTATGCAGCGTGTGGATGAGATTTGTTAAATCTCACCCACTTTGCTGCTAGTGTATTCTGCTGTGTATTTTCCCTCTACAGTTCAAGACGGAAAATACGCAGCAATTCCGCTACGTGTGGAAGAGCCCTAATATGCATCCTATCCTGATTTTACCTCTAGCTTGTGTTGTATTCTGTGTCATGGGGCAGACAGAACGGAATTTAAAGTAAATGATTCACATTGGTCCCTGTCCCCAGTGGGGGCAGCTCACAATCAAATGTCCCTATCTCAGACATAAGTCAAAAACATTCGGGGCCAGTTTCATCAAAAAAAATAAAAAAAATGCAGCCTTTGGTAGTTCCGTAGAAATGTAGTCAGAAAGACGACTGTCTATGAAACAATATAAACCATGTTTATAGCCCAAGAAAAGGTTCTGTGTTGGTTTATATGTAGTACGTCATTGGGGAAAAATTTGTTCAGGACACTGCAGGATAAGATGAAAATTGTGGGGGAATCTGGCAGCATGCTTAAATACCCTACAGCAGCCCCACAGGAAAAATGAAGCATTACACATTTCTCATTGAAACCAATGGGCTGTCCATGTAATGCATGGACATGGTGGGTCCTCCAGAGTGAGAGACGCTCTCTGTAGCCGCTCTCTACTTTGGCTAATAGATGAAAACCCCTCTATGAACATAGAATGCCCTAAGGCTGCGTTAACACAGTGTTCACACAGTGCAGATTTTCTGCAGATTTTGCATGCATTTTTTAAGCCCAAACCAGAAATGTATCCAGGAGGGCAGACCTAAAAGGCATTTATTTATATATGTCTTCCATTTACGTTCTGTTACCTGTTTTAGCTTAAAAAATACAAGCAAAATCTGCTGCAAATTTGCACTGTGTGAACAAGGCCTAACAGTGTATATTGTACCAGCATATATTGTACACATGGTCTGCTGCCCTAAGGGCCTTTTCACATCTACGTTGGGGCCTCCATCAAAGATCAGACCGAAAATACCGTAAACAATAGTGCAGCAATCTGAGCCATAATTTCTGGTAAAACGACAGACACCATTACAGAAACCTGACGGAACCCATTCAAGTCAATAAGATCCGTCGGGCACCAGAGGTGCCGGTCATGTAACGGAACCAGCGCTTAGTGTATTTTGGTTGTTCTGCTCCTCTGACAGAAAATCGGGAACAATGACGCAGGTGTGAACAGGTCCTAACACTGCTCTATGTTACCTACACAGTATATGATCCTGTATGACCCAGAGGCAGTGTATGTATACAGGGCAACAGAGTTTACAGTTATGTATGTAATGTTGATATAATTTGCCATAAACGTTTGATTGGTGTAACCCCAACTGCTGGTACCTCCACCTATACCGAAAACCAGAGTCCCCAATGTACAGCAGAGAGGTGGACACAGAGATGTGCGGTCATCCTCAGTATGATGAACTCGAGATGAAGAAACAGCTGGAAACACTCCGTCTTCATATCTCCCACCGACTACAATGCATTTGTCACCATTTGCTGCACGGGAGTACAGGGGACATTGCATGTATGTGTGGCCCACTATTGAATAAAAGGCCGCATCTGAGGGACCCCTAATCTGGTAGGTTGTGCTATAGAAACTTAATCTATATAATATTCTAGGACTAGAATATTTCTTTATTTACAATGCTCCTGGTGGCTGAATCTGCAATAAAAATAACGGATACACGGTATACATAAGCTGGTAATTGAGAACGAGCTTCTTTTTAAAGTCATGTTTCTTCATGAAAAAATATATACGGTATATAAAATTATAGACACCTGTTAGGATAATATACCATCGCCAGTATTGTGTTATTTTACATTGTTAATGCTTCCGTGCTTCCCTGCTTAATTGAATTGAAATGTATTCCCGTTCTTCAATCGCTCTCTGGGTAAAAACTCCTCTCGGAAATCCTTAATATAACATAACCGGTTAAGTGATCATTTCCTTTCAGGCATAACCAGGCATTTATCATTCTACCAACCAGACTTCACTGACTTGATGTCAGGATGCTCTTCACACACAAGCGTCTCTCATTTGTAGTTGGCATCCTCTGTGTTCATGGTGTCGTTCTTGGAGTTAATGCGTTCAGTGTCAGTGCTACTTGAGTGGTAAAATATCAAAACAAGTAAATAGAGCAGGAGAAGGTTGAAGAGTCACTGGGAGACATATGGGGATCTTCGCACAGACGTAATTTGGCCAACAGCTGAGAGACTGAAAGATCGCACAGTATGATGTGTGCAAGATGTCTGCTATTAAAATTCATATGAAATCACATGAATGTATATGAGAATGGATAAACAAGGCTGAACTCAGATTCATCACTACAGCTTAGGCTTGGGCCTAGGGTCTTCAGCCATGAATCAGTCTGTTGTACTACTCATAGATGTAGTATCATAATAGGAGCATTGGCTTTACTATGACTCAAAATCCAATAGAAAATTATCCTTCTGACTTTAATGGTGCCGTAGATTTCCAGTCACAAACATTAGCATAAAATTAGCATATGTAGTGGTTTTATTTAGTCACACAGTTGCACAAACACATGCAATATTTTAAGGTACAAAAGTTGAAATGTCCTATTCTTCATGTATTTGGCTCTGGATATAGTTACTGAAATAGAAAGAGGACATCTGTCTAGAAAAATTCTGAGGTTTAAAGTTTCTTCAAAGTGAATGTCCACCCGAGGTACGCTTATTTTCTATCTACATAGGTCCATTATTATGGGCTGATTAATCTCTTGATATATCTCTATGGTACTTTATAGATCTGTTTTTCTGATATGGAGCTCTAAATTCTCCTCATGGACCTGAAGTTAAATGATAATCTGGCTGTCTTCAGTCACCACTAGGGGGCGGAGGGGTTTACCGCAGACTGTTTATACATTGAACACAATAATAAATAAGTAATCTCTTAAACTCCCCCTAGTGACAGCTGCAAGCAGCCAGAATTTTATCATTTAAAGTAGCACTCCGGCTATTTTTTTTCCTGCCCCCCATTTCAAAATGTAAAAAAATGCCAAGTAGTCCAATGTATTGGATTACCTGATGCTTTATTTCACTGGTAGGCGCTCCATTACGGCCAGCCATTAGGTCATGTGATCTCTATTCTGATTCTCTGAATATTGCGTCATACGACTGCTGTAATGATCGGAAGTCATTTTATGAATGCAAGTCTATGAGAGCCTTGATGTAAGTCTTATTGACGTGCATTGTCAGACTGACCACCGGTTCCTACAGCAGACGTATGATTTGGGTGGTCAGAGAGGAGATCATGTGACTCAACATCGGTACGGAATGGAGCGCCTACCCGTGAAATAAAGCACAAGGCAAGCCAATATACCCGAGTACCTTGCACTTTATCATATTTTGAAATGGGGAGGGGGACCACAAAAAAATAAAATAAAACGCTGCAGTGCTTCTTTAACTTAGTGACAATGTGGGGCATTTGGAGCCCCATATCCGGTTTAAAATGGAGCTCTGATCCCTAATAAGATATATTAAGAACTATGTCAGCATAAAATTTTGGACATAGTGTTAAAAGTGATTGACTGGAGAACAATTCTAACATTATAGCTTTCAGTAGGGATAAGATTGCAGTAGTGGATATACTAGTCTATCTCAATGAATTAGAATATCATCAAAAAGATCATTTATTTCAGTAATTCAATTCAAAAAGTGAAACTCATATATTATATAGATTCATTGCACACAGGGTGATCTATTTCCAGCATTTTTTCTTTTAATGTTGATGATTATGGGAACAGTTAATGAAAACCCAAAATTTTGTGTCTCAGAAAATTAGAATATTATATAAGCCCAATTTCAAAAATTATATTTAATACTGAAAAGTTAGCCTACTGAAAAGTATGTACAGTATATGCCCTCAATACTTGGTCGAGGCTCCTTTTGCATGGATTACTGCATCAATGGTGTGGCATGGAGGCGATCAGCCTGTGGCACTGCTGAGGTGTTATCAATGCGGCGTGGCATGGAAGCGATCAGCCTGTGACACTGCTGAGGTGTTATGGAAGCCCAGGTTGCTTTGATAGCGGCCTTCAGCTCGTCTGCATTGCTGGGTCTGGTGTCTCATCTTCCTCTTGATAATACCCCATAGATTCTCATAGGTTTATGTCAGGCGAGTTTGCTGGCCAATCAAGCACAGTGATACTGTGGTGATTAAACCACTTAGGGTATGTTCACACACAAACTCGAAAACGTCTCAAAATACGGAGCTGTTTTCAAGGGAAACAGCTCCTGATTTTCAAAAGTTTTTTAAGCCACTCGCAATTTTCGCTGCGTTTTTCGCTGCATTTTTTACGGACGTTTTTGGAGCTTTTTTCGATAGAGTCAATGAAAAACGCCTCCAAAAACATCCCAAGAAGTGACCTGCGCTTCTTTTTCGCGGACGTTTTTTTTACGCGTAAAAACGCCGCGAAAAACGCTCCGTCAGAAAGGAACGCCATTTTCCCATTGAAATCAATGGGCAGATGTTTGGTGGCGTTCTGCTTCCGATTTTTCGGAAGTTTTACAGCCGTTTACAGCCCGAAAAACGGCCGAAAATAGGTCGTGTGAACATACCCTCTTTGGTACTTTTGGCATTGTGGGCAGGTGCCAAGTCCTGCTGGAAAATGAAATGAGCATCTCCATAAAGCTTGTCAGCAGAGGTAAGATCGAAGTGCTCTAAAATGTCCTACTAGACGGCTGCGCTGATTCTGGACTTGATCTAACACAGTGGACCAACACCAGCAGATGACATGGCTCCCCAAACCATCACTGACTGTGGAAACTTCACACTGGACCGCAAGCAACTTGCATTGATGCCTCTCCACTCTTCCTCCAGACTCTGGGACCTTGATTTCTTCTGGACAACTGTCCCATCAGCAGTCTTCCCCATGATTGTGTAGCTTCTGAACCCGCCTGTTGGTCCATTTAAAGGCCTAGGAAACCTTTGCAGGTGTTTTGTGTTGATTGAGCTGATTAGAGTGTGACACCACGAGTCTACAATCTTCAACATTTACCCAATATTAAAATTTTCGGAGAGACTAAATTTTGGGTTTTTATTAACTGTCATAATCATCAACATTAAAAGAAAAAAATGCTGGAAATAGATCACTCTGTGTGTAATGAATCTATATAATATATGAGTTGGTTTCGAAAAATAGTTTTGCTTTTAGTTGTCTTAGAAAATTCCTTGAATGCTTTATTTTGCATTATTTGAACTACTCTTCCGATGATCAGTTTACAATAAATATGTATTTACAACATGTATCCTTTTATCAATACATATAGATCTATGTAAGCGAGCAGTGCTATTTTTGGGCATGACTTTTGGTAATAAAATGATCTTTAGTTGTTTGATCTAAAAGTCCTAAGGATTGACTCCCTCATTCCAGCAGTAGATGAAATTCCTGCATTACCTCCAGGCTACAATTTCACAATGTAAATATTAATTTAAAATAAATATCATTTTATAATATACAAGCCAGCGTATTGAAGATTTGTAAGATCGATATTTGGTAGAATATAATTCCTCATTTTGTTCTTATTGGTTGTGAATAGGGTTCATGGGGACTGTTCACTTATTAAGTTATTTGTTTATTTGCAGCATGTGATAGACAGTCTGCTTCATCTTTCTAGAACGCACCATATAATATTAACAAACCGCGTTCATTTTAGTTGTTCAGACTGTCCATCCTCAAGGCAGAAACAAATAAGATTTGTCTGGTACATCATGGAAATGATTTTATTTGTGCGCTGCCTGCAGTGCTGTATGGGGCTGGTAAAATGACTACAATGTGATGTTACTGTATTCGTGTACGTGTGTAACCAAAATGATTGATCTACTAATAGGTGACAATTTAGAGTGACAAACCGAAAACCAGTTATGTCCTTTTCCAGGCAGGTCATACAGAGCAGTCTAGACTCCACAGCTGTCATTGAAGTCTCCAGTAGATAACAATAACATAGAAGATTGATACAAGGCAGCCCCTCTCGGAACACCATTGCTCTCTTAAAGCCCTTTTGCACTGGTCAATTATCGGGCAGACAAGCGCTCAAGGAACGCTCGTTGCCAATAATTGCCCTGTGTAATCAGGGCAGCGATCAGCAGATGAACGAGCAAACGCTAGTTCATCTGCTGATCGTATCGTTTCAAAAAAAACGGAGATATTATCGTTGTCGGCAGCACATCTCCGTGTGTAAACAGGGAGATGCGCTGCCAACATGATAATAATGCATGGGGACGAGCGATCTGGGTAATGAGCGCTCGTCCCCATACATAGCTCCTTGCGACCGGAGCATACGAGCACCGATCAACGATGTCTCGTTGATCGTTGCTTGTTGCACCGGCTAACATTGGCGGGTGTAATAGGGCCTTTAGTATACCCTACTTCAGAGGAGTATCTAAGAGGGGCTGGAGGGCCTGGATGTGCCCCAGGTTCTGGGTGCTGAGGGAGAGGGGAACAGGCCACACTGACTTGGCCAGGGAATAGTAACCACTAGAGGGAGCTCATGAGCTCACTCCATACAGTTTTGTTTTTGAGTTCTATGTAAAAGAAGTACACAGTCATTTCCCCCTACCGGTGCCTGTGGGAAGACATATCATTTAGTTATATATCTATGCAAGGAATTTGAAGAAAAGTATCTGAAAAAAGGCACCAACCGCTATAAAAAGATATTCAAAAATGAATCGGCACAGAATTTGTGCACGTTTTTTAATTTACAGAGAGGAAACTAAAATAAAAACGGAATGTACTTACCCTATATCCCTTTTTATTGTGGTCTGAACACAACATTTGATGCAAGGTCTTTTTGTACATCATGTATACGTCATCCCTTACTCACCGCGTCTATGCACATGCATGTTGTGCTCTCATTTCTGTTAGGTGCAGTGTTGTCATGAGAACTGATGTAGCTCCAAATGAATAAATACATTGATGTTCCCAGGTATAAATACATATTTATCATGATTCAATTCAGGTAGGATGACAATACTGCCCCGAACAGCAACCAGAAGCTCTTGTATCCCTTGTTCCCTCAGTCCCAATTCTCTCTAAAGTCTGACCTTGACCTGATCGCTCTTTCATCAGAACTTCCTAGTGGATATGTGGATGACACTGAATCGATAATGAACAGGTGATCTTGTGATGCAGGTCACTACACAATCAGTAAGGTGACAATGTCATGACTATTTCTTCATTCTACAACAAAATGTCTGAACTATCTGTAGGAATCTGGAAAATATATAAAATAGTCAAAGACCTAGTTCTTTGTCCTTTGACACATATTTTACAGAATGTTGCATTGTATCATACTTAGTATAGTTAATAAAACACATTTGGCCATCAAGTTCAACCAGAGGAGGTGAGGATGGCATTATACTTGTTGATCCAGAGGATGACACAAAAAAAACCCAAACACTATAAGGCAATTACATTAATAGGGATACAAATTCCTTTCTGACCCCATGTTGCGGTCATACGGAGTCATCATTCAACCGATTGATTTTATACCCTTACCTAAGCATTTGCGTTATGAGCTGTAGACTACTCCATAGCTTCACAACTCTTAGGGTATGTCCAAACGTAGTGTAAATATTGCAGATTTTACGCAACAGATTTAATTGCAGAAAATCCTCAGCATAGTACAGTAGCAGCAGAGTGAATATCCCAAAAACATTCATAATAATGTCAATCTATGCTTCGGAATTGCTGATTTTCTGTTGCGGGTTTTCCCTATTGAATTCAATGGAAAGCCAGAAAAAAAGAGCTTATACTTACACAGATACTTCTCGTCCAGGCCGCCCTCCTGGGATGAAGTTTCACCACATGTGACTGCTGCAGCCAATCACAGGCTGTAGCGGTCACATTGGATGAAACGTCATCCCAGGAGGCCAGGCTGCACGGACGTCAGAGTAATGCGTTGCCATGACTACAGGAAAGTATAAGCTTTTTTTTAACCTGTTTTCCACAGTGGACATTCCGGACGAAAAACTGCACCACAATTTGGTGCGGTTTTTCATCCGGAATTCCCTGCAGGGTCCAGGGCGGATACGCTGTGTACTTTTACGCAGTGTATCCGCCCTGTGTGAACATACGCTTACAGTAAAGAAGCCTATTTTTTTGTATGGATCATTTATGTATATGCTTATTCAAGATGAGGTCACACTAATGCATAGTAGCTAACATTGAATTTTTTTTCCCAGTCAAAAATAGGGTGTGGCTTATCTGGTGTGTGTGTGTGTTTGGGGGGGGGGGGGTCATATGGGGCGTGGCTTATATGATGGGTGTGGCTAATGGGGCGTGGCTTTCCTCCCAGAATTTCTGCCTGCAAATAAACTAACAAAAATGTCTGCACTAGTTTGGCTGACAACTACTATGCTGGCCAGTATATCTCTCTGGTTATCTGGTTGTATATAGGCAGGTGATGTCTCACTTTATTACTAGGGTTAGGCGATATGTGCTGACCATTACTGGTAGCATAAAAACCAGTGTAGATAGTGCCACACTCAGTGCCCTTTGTAGAAGGTGCCCCATACTGCCCCAGTAGACAGTGCCACACACTGCTTCCTGTAGATAATGCCACAGTGCCACCTGTATGTAGTGCCAAACCCACCCTTGTAGATAGTGCCACACAACCCTCCTGTAGATAGTGCCATACAGCCCCCATGTAGGTGGTGCCAGACACACCCTTTTTAGATAATGACACAGTGCCCTTTGTAGATAGTACCACAGTGCACTCTGTAGATTTTGCCACATTTCCCCTTTATAAATAGTGCCACACTACCCCGTTTATAGGTAGTGCCACACTCCACCCTTTATAGATAGTGCTACACAGCCAACCTGTATATAGTACCCGGGTGCCCCCCAAATAAATAAAAAAACAAAAACTTATACTCACCTAGCCCCGTTCCTGCGAAGAACGGAGCTCCACTGTCTCCTCAGTCCTGCAGCTTATGAGGCGTGCCAAGATAGGATCCTTGCATATGGCGGTGCGGGATCCAGTCACGTCATTGCGCCCACATGCACAGGGATCCATTCCCAGCTTTTTATAGACTGCAGGCCTAACGTGGCCTGTAGCCTAGTGAATGGCAGAGCAGGGAACAGGCTCCCTTATCTGCCATAGTATTCAGTTGTATCTGCGTCCTGAGGAAGCAGATACAATTGAATACGGTAGATGTCAGTTCAAGTTGCCGGGACACGGTCTGGGACAGTATTTTGCCGGGATTGTCTCTATAAATTCGGGACAGTCCCGGAAAATTCGGGACTGTTGGCAACTATGCTAATGTTTTGTAAAGGGCAAAATTATATCTCTGTCTTTTTCTCTTTTAATACATGACTGTGTTCTGCTGCCTTTAGAAGCTGTTATTTAGGCTATTATTTTTAGTCTATGTACACTTAGATCCTTTTTCACTCTTGATTCTCCCAGTTTTACTCCAGAGAAATCACTACATACAAATTATTAGTCCCCAGATTAATAACATGAAAGTTAAAAGTTAGAAGTAAAAGAAAACAAGACTCCTTTCCCTGTAGCGCTGCCGTGTATGGATTCCAATCAGTGATGTCTTTTAAAAAGTTTTTATTTGAAACAATGCTTTTATGTTACAAAATCAGTGCAAGATGGATCATTTCAGAACTTTTTCCTCCTTTAATGTGACCCATAATCTGTACAATTCCATTGAAAAACAAACTGAAATCTTTTAGGGTGGAAATTAAAAAAACAAAAAGAATGTGGTTGCATAAATATTAGTTGAATTACCCTTTGACTTTATGACAGCATTCAGTCTTTTTGGGTAGAAGTCTATCAGCATGGCACATCTTGACTTGGCAATTGTTGCCAACTGTTCCTTATAAAAGCGCTCCAAATCTGTCAGATTGCAAGTTCATCTCCTGTGTACAGCCCTCTTCAGGTCACCCCACAGATTTTCTATGGGATTCAGGTCTGGGCTATGGCTGGGCCATTCCAAAACTTTGATCTTCTTCTGGTGAAGCCATTCTTTATTTGATTTGGAGGTATGCTTTGGGTCGTTGTTGTGCTGAAAGGTGAAATTCCTCTTCATCTTCAGCTTTTTAGCAGTGATCTGCAGGTTTTGTGCCAATATTGACTGATATTTGGAACTGTTCATAATTCCCTCCACCTTGACTAATGCCCTATTCCAGCTGCAGAAAAACAGCCCCAAAGCATAATGCTGCCTCCACCATGCTTCACTGTGGGTATGGTGTTCTTTTTGTGATGTGCAGTGTTGGCTTTGCGCCAAACATACCTTTTGGAATTATGGCCAAAAAGTTAAACCTTGCTCTCATCAGACCATAACACATTTTCCCACATGCTTTTGGCAGACTTGATGTAGGTCTTTGCCAAACATAGCCAGGCTTGGATGTTTTTCTTTGTTATAAAAAGGCTTCCGTCTTGCCACCCTACCCCACAGCCCAGACAAAACGGGAGATTGATGTCACATGCACTACACAACCAGTACCTGCCAGAAAGTCCTGAAGTTCCTTCAATATTGCTGTAGGCCTCTTGGTAGCCCCCCGGACCAATTTTCATCTTGTCTTTTCATCAAGTTTTGAGGGACATCCAGTTCTTGGTAATGTCACTGTTGTGCCAAATGTAATTTACTTCTTGATGATGGAAATTATTTGGTACCCTTCTCCTGACTGATGCTTTTCAACAATCAGATCCCTTTGATGCGTTGTAAGCTCTTTACGGACCATGGCTTTTGCTGTCACATGCAACAAAGAAAATGTCATGAAAATCCTAATAGAACAGCTGAACTTTATATGGGGTTAGTTTAGAATCACTTTAAATAATGGCAGCTGTGTACGGACTACTATTTAACGAGGTTAAATGTGATTGCCTAATTCTGAACACAACCACATCCCCAATTATAAGAGGGTGTTCACACTTATGCAACAACATTATTTTAGTTTTTTATTTTTCCCCTCTAAATGATTTCAGTTTGTTTTTCGATGAAATTGCACAGATTATGGGTCACATGAAAGGTGGAAAAAGTTCTGAAATGTTTCATCTTGTACTGCTTTTGTAACATGACAAAAACCTGGCATTTAACAGGTGTGGGTGTAGACTTTATATCCACTGTAATATCATGATTTAAAAAATAAGGGTGGGGAAAAGACAACAGAGGAGTGGTCAAATGTACTTAAACATATGTAAAATTTTAAATACCTCAAATAAAGTCTACTTTGTATTTAAAAAAACAACTAATAAAATATATAAAAAGAAATGTGCAGCAAATATTAAACAAATAAAAATATTTGTGGATGAGGTAAGACAAGCTAAGGAAGCCCTAGAGGTATACATTTTCATCTAGCAGCGTTATTGTAATGCGTTTTTGTGGGCTATCTGGTGTTTACATTTTCTATGGTTTCAGATGAGGATTGAAGAAAAGAGAGCAGAGACAAAACGCCTTGTTCGGGTCACCGTTGTCATAGTGATCAAATGATTTTTTTTTTAGCATTAAGGGTTGCTGAGCAACCTCATAGTTGAGGGAGCGACGTCTCGATAGAAAGTCAGGTCTTTTAGCTTTCAGGTTTTAGCGTTATTTGATTGCTTGGCGGTTTTTCGTTATCAAAGCCACAATCGGTTTTAGGACGTGTTTATTGGGGTAACTTAGCATTATTAGGTTGCTTAGGAACTCTCTAAGTATGGAAGCCATTCAAAACATTTGAATTAGTGCTTTCAATAGGTGTCATGCTATCGTAGTCTTCTCCTTGGCGGATGCTAGTTTTCCAAAGGTGCTATCACTGGGCCAGCTTTTGTTTTGTGTTTCTTACAGATGAACACTTATGATGAGGTCAGTTTACTCGTATATAGGGGAACATTGATAAAAAAAGGGGGGTTAGCTGTAATAGTATTGTGATTACAAAACTCTACAATGTGTTTTAATGCATTAAAAGCAAGGGAGATGAATATTCAGGTTTCTAATATGTCAATAATTATTTACAAAATTATGAGTTGTTATTAGATTGTTGTTTTATTTGTTGTTATTGGCATCTTTTTTTTTTATTTCTAGAGTGTTCTATACTTTTTAATTATGTGTTTTATTAGACGTTTTAACAGGAGTCCATCGGGGGTTAGGCTTTCAAATTTAAATATTCAATTGGATTCTCACTTATTTAGGAGCGCCAAGCATTTGTGTTGGTGATCTGAAATCTGTTTCAGAGGGGCAATTTAGACCAGACAGATGCATCAAATTTATTAAAGTGGTGAATGCTGTATGATAAATTTGGCGCATTTTACTTGACCTGCTAGACACTTTTCTCCTTTTCTTATACCACCTTTGATTTGGCTTCGTTTGCAACAGAAATTTGTGTCAGTTGTTTTTTATTAGCGCACAATAGTGCATCTTAAGCCATACCCCTTTACAGTTAAGCCATACCCTTTTGGAACACTTTTATAAGTATCTAGTCAGGCGCAAACATCTGGTTCAAGAAGAAATGCGCCACACTGTGCCAAGATGCAACAGATTTTGGTGTAATTTATGACACATTCCGGCTGCAGACACATTAGTACATCTGTCCCACTATATAATTTTTCCTGGAGTTTACCTTTAACAACACCTCTTTGTAGCCACAAGAAGCAATAGTCGGAATCTTATAAACCCCTTTCTAGAATAGTCAATATCTTCCGAAATGTCAGAATACAGTGGTGAAAAAAAAAAAGTATATACTTACCCGTAGTCATGGCGACGCGTCCATGCAGCCTGGCTTCCTGGGATGACGTTTCATCCCATGTAACCGCTGCAGCATGTAATTCAGTCACATGGAATAAAATGTCAACCCAGGAGGCCGACCTGGGCGGAGAAATATTGAGAACGAGTAAGTATAACCTTTTTTTTTTTTTTGCCTGAGTTGCGATTTTTGCGGCGGAATTCCAGCTTTTCCGCCGCCAAAAAATGCAACATCTGCTATTAGTTGCGAGTTTCACCTTTCCATTGAATTTAATGGAGAAAACCTGCAACAGAAGAGCAGTGATTCCAAAGCATAAATTGACATAATGCGGATCAAAAAGAGTCACCTTCTTGCAATATTGCTTTCAAAATTATATCCTTTTATTGCTTTGTACTTTTAAGTTATATTGAAGCTCTAAGCTCACTGGTACCATAGTAACCTCCCATGTTGCTATTGTCACGAAGGTCCAGCATATCCGCTCGCATCTCCTGTGACGTCGTCATGGTCTTGAATCCACCAGCGCGGTCCATGGCCTGAGCGTACTGTCACGAAGGATCTGTGGACCCACTGGGCCATACCGCCTTGGCGGTAAGGCAGCTGGCCAACAGGGCGCAGGTGAATGTCTATAATTCGTATATGTACCTATGGCAGCTCAGACAGCAGCAAGGCAGGCTCGGCTGGGACTAGGCAGCAGGTGGACGTCAGGCGAGGTGAAGCAAGTTAGACGAGGACCGGGAGAGGAATTTGTGGGTGCTGGCCGTAGACAATGAAGAACGGTGTATTCCTTGTAGACTCGCTGGTGTGATTATTGTAGGAGAATTCTACCCATGGGAGCAACTGAACCCAGTCATCATGCTGCTTGGAAATGAAGTGGCGAAGGTAGTTCTCCAAGATCTGATTGATCCTCTCGACCTGACTATTGGACTGAGGATGGTAGGCTGATGAAAAGTCCAATATCACACCGAGGAGTCTGCAGAGGACTCTCCAGAACTTCGAGGTAAACTGAATATGCTGATCAGACACAATATGCTATGGCAAGCCGTGCAGGCGGAAGATGTGCTGGATGAACAGCTTGGCCAGCTGAGGAGCAGATGGAAGACCGGTCAGAGGAACGAAGTGGGCCATCTTAGAAAATCGGTCCACCACCACCCAGACAGCACTGCATCCAGCAGAGAGAGACAGATCCATAATAAGGTCCATAGGTATATGCTGCCAGGGAGCATTGGGCACAGGCAATGACTGGAGCAGACCAGCAGGCCTGGAGTGAGCGGCCTTGTTGGCTGCACATACAGAACAGGAAGAAACAAAGTCAATAGTGTCTTTGGGCAGCGTGGGTCACCAGAAATGACGAGCAATCAGATCCCGGGTCTTACGGACCCCCGCGTGACCTGCCAGTCTAGAGGAGTGTCCCCAGCGGAGGATTCTTCCACGATCAGCCAGGCGCACAAAAGTCCTCCCTGGAGTAATGTCCCCAACTTGCAGGGGATTGACAGAGACAATGCAAGATGGATCAACAATGTTCTGTGGACTCTCTATGGTGTTTTCCGTCTCGAAAGACCTGGACAAGGCATTGTCCCTCACATTCTTGTCGGCCGGGCGATAATGGAGCTCAAACTGGAACCTTGTAAAGAAAAGTGACCACCTGGCCTGACGAGGGTTCAGCCGTTGGGCCTTCTGGAGGTAGGTCAGATTCTGTAAAAATCAGGATCGGATCTAGTAGATGTCTCCATTCTTCCAGGGCCAATTTGATGGCCAGTAACTCCCTATCCCCAATCGAGTAGTTGCGTTCTGCAGAAGAGAAGAGCTTAGAAAAATATCCACATACTCTTGACTTGCCCTTGGGACCTCTCTGGAAGAGGAGTGCACCAGCACCGACAGAGGATGTGTCCACCTCCAACGAGAACTGCTGAAAGTCATCCGGATGATGGAGGATAGAGGCTGACGTGAAGGCACTCTTCAGGCTATTGAATGCGGACTCTGCCTCCGGAGTCCACACCTTGGCTCTTATACACTTCTTACTAAGGTTAGAGATAGGAGAAGTCAGTGAGGAGAAGTTTGGAATAAACTGCCTGTAAAAATTAGCGAATCCCAGAAAGCGCTGTATGGCCCTCAAGCCTTGAGGACATGGACATTCCAGAACAGACTTTACCTTCTCAGGATCCATCTCGAGACCTCGATTCGAGACGATGTAGCCTACGAAGGGTAGAGCATCTTTGTCAAACACGCACTTCTCCAGCTTGGCGTACAGACGATTCTCCCTTAACCATAGCAGAACTTGACGGACATGTCTCTGGTGCGTTATAGGATCTGGAGAAAAAATCAAGATGTCATCAAGGTAGACTACTACACAAACATAGAGGAGGTCATGGAAAATGTCATTCACAAACTCCTGGAAGACCGCGGGAGCATTACACAGGCCGAAGGGCATTACTAGATACTCATAGTGTCCATCACGGGTGTTAAATGCAGTCTTCCATTCATCACCCTGGCGAATCCGGACTAGGTTGTAAGCCCCACGCAGGTCTAGTTTAGAAAAAATCCTGGCACCACATATACGATCAAACAGTTCAGAGATCAGTGGAAACGGATATTTATTCTACACTGTGATCTGGTTGAGACCTCGATAGTCGATACAAGGACGAAAGGAGCCATCTTTATTTTTTCAAAGAAGAACCCGGCTCCTGCCAGGGAAGAAGACATTCGTATGAAGCTCCTTTCCAAGTTCTCTTTCACATAGGCGGACATGGACATAGTCTCTGGCAAGGAGAGAGGATATACCCTACCACGGGGAAGGGATGCACCAGGAATCAGCTCGATAGGACAGTCATATGCCCGATGTGGAGGCAATGTCTCCGCCTCCCTCTTGCTGAAGACGTCCGAAAATGATGCATAAAGACTCGGCAATCCTGCCAATGACCGAGGCAGCGAAGGCTGAGCCGACCGAATCTGCACAAGGCAACGACCTTGACACTTAGGGCCCCACTGGAGAACCTCTCCAAAATTCCAGTCCGGAACTGGGGCATGTAGTCGGAGCCAGGGAAGGCCCAGCAACACAGGGTTAATAGCTTTGAATAGCAAATAGAAAGGCAGAAGTTCGGAGTGATGGGCTCCCACTTGGAGCCTCAGCGGCTTGGTCACAGCTATAACTGGGTCTGGCAGAGGTAGTCCCTTCACAGAAGCAACTGTCAATGGGTTCTCCAGAGGGGTGGTGGGTAATTGCAGAAGATCCACCAGGTCTCTACGGATGAAATTAGCAGCGGATCCAGAGTCTAGATACGCAGAAACCTGATGTGTTTTCTCGCCGAACAGTATGGTCACAGGTATGGACAATCTAGATCAGGGGTGGGCAAACTTTTTGACTCGCGGGCCACAATGGGTTCTAAAATTTGACAGAGGGGCCGGGCCAGGAGCATTTGGAGGGAGTGTTTGGCCCGGATATACTAAAGCATTAAATGTAGTGTGTGCAAACCTCATAGCACAGTAAGAACACTACAACCCAATTTATTAACTGTCTTTCAAATGTGAAAAATAGCCCTTATCAGTTAATAAATTTGTCTCAAGGAATATGCAAGATATGGCATTTACATACTATTTCGCAGATACTGGGAGGAGGAAATGTAAATAGATTAAAATAACATACGCACTGTGATTTATCAAGATTGCGTCTGTTTTTAATAAGTTTCAATCGAAGGTGCAAAGTTAAAGAAATCAACATTTATTGAAAAATGGAATCACTTTCAACATTCAAAACATATTATTACACAACGAAATACTCAAGCTCAATAATATCTACTTGTGTTAAACTCCGCAAAATCATGGATGGATTGTCCTGACCGCGCGCTCTACAAACTCGCCACGGACACCCTCGCCTTCACGCGCAAACAGTACACGTGTATCGTTGCCAAGCACACAGACATAGGCTGTATTAAATATCCTACCTGCAGCTGAAGGGCTTAATGGTGACGTGAAACGAAGTGAAAATTAAAGTGAAATAAAGAGAAATACGCGCCACATTAACAACGGTCAATGTGTTTTGAGTGCGCCATCTATTGGGAAAACGTGGGCATTGCAGGGAAAGGGGAAAAAAAAGGAGGTTTTTACTATAATTTGGACAAGTTCGGCGGGCCGGATTAAAAAGCCTAACGGGCCGTATGTGGCCCGCGGGCCGTAGTTTGCCCATGTCTGATCTAGATGGAAGTCTATTCTTACCCAAGGTTGTCAATCCTAGCAACCCTAGGTTATTGGGATCTTTGGGGACACAGGCGCACTAGATGGCCACTGAGGCTGCAATAAAGACAGAGTCCAGATGTGCGTCTGTATTGCCTCTCGTGGGTGGATAACTTATACTGGTCCCTTATCACAAACTCCTTAGGAGGATCGACATCTGAGGACAGCAGGGGTTGCTGCAAAGTAGGAGCCAAACTGGGAAGGGCTCCCTCCCGTCGAAACTCTTGGAGGCGTTCTCGGATCCGTATATCAATCCGGGCAGACAGAAGGATGAGGGTAGACGGCGGATCTCGGGCGGCAAGTTCGTCCTTAATTCTAGAAGCCAGTCCATGCCAGAATGCAGCCACCAGAGCCTCATTGTTCCATAACAGCTCTCCCGCCAAGGTGCAGGGTGTAGTCTGAGGATCAACACTGCCAGGAGGTGTAGTAGGAGGAAGAGCAGCCTGGCTCGGCTGGGACTAGGCAGCAGGTGGACGTCAGGCGAGGTAAAGCAGGTCAGACATGGATACAGCACAACACGACATTGGCACAACACAGTGCTTGACCAGGATGGTATGGAATGCTAGGAACAGGAACTGGAACAGGTACAGGAACAGGTAACACACTAGGAGGCCATCACATAGACAAACTAGGGAACAACAACAACGCTCAGGCATTGGAGCAGGGGGCTGGACCCCTCTTATAGTCCAGGATACTCACGGGTCAAAGTTTCTTCAAAAGGTCCGGTGCGCGCGCTGCCCCTTTAAGAGCGGGCACGAGCATGCGCGTGCACCCTATGGGATCTGGCTGAGGTGAGTGCTTGCCGACTAGTGGCTGCGGCTGTCAGGAGGGGACCGGAGCTGACAGCCCGCAGCCACGGACATTACAGCTATTGCTTGCCTCTTGCTCAGTACGCAAAGTATTCTCTCCAGTCTCTCTGGGAAAACTTTCTACCATATGCTCTAGAGTTTACATTACATTACACTAATGACTGCTCGGTATGGGAGCATAGTTGAAGGCTCCATCAACATTTGTCTTAGGCCACATTCAGACATGGCGAAATTGCTGTTGAATTCCCCTGTGGACAGTCCACAGTGGAATTCTGCAGCAGCCGTTTTTTACATCTGTTTATATACATTTTTAGGAAACTTAGTCCAGACGTTGCGTAAATCAGGCTGCGGTGCAGAATTTTCCCTCCGCAGCATGCTCATTACATTGCGTAGAAGCAGCGGAATTTCACTGCGGATTTCAGCCTTTGCAATGCAAAAACTGAAATCTGTGGCAAGTCCGCTGTGATATCTGCAACGTCTGAATTACCTGTCAAATATGCAAATGTTGGTGCAGATTTGTTGCGTAATTGCCCCAAATCTGCACCAACATTTGCAGCGGAAAAATTCTGCCACGTCTGAACGTGACCTAAAGGGGAAACTCTAACTTGATGCAAGTAGTTTTAATATAAATTCCCACAAGTGATAATGTGATAGCTCTTAGTATTTTACCATGTCAGAGATTTGCTTGTTTTTAATACCTCCTCTTGACTGGATTTTATTCCTTTAGAATAGTAAAGTTCAAAAGCATTCTATGCAATACTGAACAATATTTATGAAGTACGACATTCCCATCTTTACAAATATCTTCCAATGTATGACCCGACCCTTCAATGATGAACATTGGGTCAGGGGCAAATATTTCCATCTAGAGCCAGCTTAAAATTAAATTCTGATACAAGTTTAACTTTTTACTCACTGAGAGACGATAAGTTTAAGCAGTGTCTTGTGAAATACCATTTTCGGGTGCACGTGTCTATTCTATGTTAAAATACTACTGGACACAGGTGCCTTCAATCTTTTCTTGATATTCAATTTCTAATTGTTCCCAAATTAATAGGGTTTGTTTAGCCGTCACAGGGCCTCATAACCAGATTATGTCCACCCCCTCACTTCTCACTAAACGTAAGAAGCTATTTAACTGCCTCCGACCGGCAGGCTTGTCCGCAATGTACAAAGCAGCTAGTGAAGCTGCTGTAGGCAAGGTGGACTGTATGAATCGTCAGCTTCCCAAATCCAACGTTTTTTTTCTCTCCCTCCTGAAACATTGGGTAAAGTGGAGAGTAAAGTGGAGAATTAGCAAGGATTGCGGAAGGGATGTTTTGTGTGAGGGGTGCCCAAGCCTGCCATACTGCCTCAATAGTAGTAGGGTTGTCTTCCTTTATGGCACATACACCAAGGCAATTATAGTATTTAAGATGGTTAAAATCTGATCTAAATATCTATTAATGATCAGTAACCTACCAAGGTTGTGTGCAGGTGATGTATTGTACTTGCCTCTGCCTTGATTGTTATACATTGCATTCCCCTGCCCATACCCCTCCTTTCTGTCAGAATGATCTGTTAGATGAGATTACAATATTGACTTTGGCAAGCACGTTACTTGACCGGTTGATCTGCTCATCTCTTGTGAATTATCCCATTAGATGGTCATGTTTTCTGTTTATGCTTTTATTTGATCACATCTGGGAAACTTACTTGAAACGGAAGCGATGCTGGCAACAGTTTTTAAGTAGGTTTCAAGAAAACATTGCTCCGAGGCATATATGTATTTAAGAATGCCACTGCTGTAGTGTCCAGGTTTATTTGTACTGCAATTCCCCAAATGACATTTTATTTAATACATTTATTATGCTGTTTGTATCTTCAATACTCTGCTACAAAATAAACAAACTAGACCTTTTTCTGCCAGGGCCTTACCAGCCACAACATGGTTATTTTTGGGCCAGTGGTCAAAGTACATGCAAAAATAAAATATCTCATCATATAGAATCATTTATATTTCATTTGTCTCCTGAACCCTGTGTAATAAATGGGTAATGATCTACAAATTTAAAAGAGAAACCATGTATTTACATTTGGCAATGATGGGTGAAAATAAGCTATGATATGCTACATAGGGGAAGAGGGTGGTTAATCTGGCCACTTAAGAAGTCATGTACATATTGCATCCTGTTACATTTATTGACTGTTTTGATAAGGTAATGCAAGGTGCTTTGCTTTTTTATATCTAAATTTAGGGCAGCAGGTTATACAGCCCAGATGCCATTTTAAGGTTCCATATGCCGGATGCCTCAGTGTTCGTGCATCAGAGTGCGCTTAGAGTATAAAAAAATGGCGGTGGCTCCGCAAAACAGTTTTCAGTGTTGGGAGGAAGTTGGCATTACCTTATCTCTGCGTTATGGAGAGGTAGAGAGGGCTGTTGCAGCAAGTGGGGCTGCTGAGGAAGTGGAAGGAGAGAGACCGACTGTGAGGAGCTGGAACCGAGGAGCCTGTAGTGGGCTGGTGAGGACAGTACGATGTTAGTATCTATCATTGGGCCTGGGGTAGCAACAGGTCCTGCAGTGTAAACAGAGGGTGGTGTGGCAGATCACTACTCTACAGATAGCTGAACGGGCAGCGGTAAAGGGTGCGTGAGACGTGACCCAAGACAGTCAGAGAGGTGTACCGGTCAGTGACCAGCATAGTGAATGACTAATGGTTGGGAGTCGGTCCATTTTGATTTTTACAGAGTCTTTTACAGAGCTGCCGGCAGCCACCATCTCGAGGGTCACTAGAACTGAAGTAACGTAGATAGCAGCCACCATCTTAAGGCCTACTAGGCCCAAGGGGAGGTGCTCTAGTACCTGTGTCTGCCGGTCATACAGAACAAGCAAGCCAACTTGTCAACCTGATCCGTAACATAGTTTGTGCCTCCCAAAGTGGTAAAATAGTAAATGTTGTCTGTGGTCGAGTGTACCATCAGCACCAGCAAGAATTGTATATAATATAAATTGAAACTAAAGTTTTAAAATTGATACTATAACACCTACTTCATTTCATCTTTCTCCACAACATCTCTGCGGTGTTTCCACCATCTTGCCCCCTCCTTCCCCCACCTTACAAGTATTTAACATTAACCCCTTCGCGCTCAGGTCAGTAATAGTACGTCCTGCTAAGTAGAACGTTCGCGCTCAGGTCAGTACTATTACTGACCTGAGTAAACACGGCGCCATTTAATCCCGGCGCGTGCTTGAGCTGTGATAACTGCTGTTTCTGACAGCACGCTATCACAGCTCAATACTCCGGGACCAATTGAAGTGGTCCCGCCCCGGCGATCGCTGCTATTGGTTAGTTAGTGACTACTAACCAATAGCGGCGATCGCATACATCATTTCCTGCCCCAGACTCCACATCCTGCCGCACCCGCCCTGAACTTCTCTGTTGGCGTAGGAGATTTGTTCAGAGCGGTTGTGTAGGAGAATTGTGCTAAAAAAAAAACGAAAAAAGTTTCAAAAACTTACTTTTTTGTACTTCCCACTTGCTCCATCCACTTCCCACACCTGTCCTCCTCCTCCTCCTTGTGTTCCCCTTGTCACCCCCGTTTTTTGGTCAGTGACCTATAACTGACCATTGCTTAGTCTTCAGGGCCACATTTTTTGGTCCCTGTGGATTATTTTTTTTTTTTTTCTTCTTTATAAAATACAAAAATAAAAAAAAAATATATAAAAATTTATTAAAATTTAAAAAAAAAATTTAGAAAGTTATCATCTAGCTAGTTTAGTATTAGGGTTAGTTAGTGTCAGGGAACAGTCAAAAAGCGTAGTGAGGTTTAGTGTCAGGGAATTTAGCGTCAGGAATCCGTCACCGTAGTTAGTTTTAGCGTTAGGGATCTATCACTGTAGTTAGCTTTAGTGTCAGGGAAGCTCAGAATACTCTAGTTTAGGTTTAGTGTCAGGAACCCGTCACCGTAGTTAGGCTTAGTGTCAGGGAATTTCGGAATTATCTAGTTAGCTTTAGTGTCAGGGAATCGTCGCCGTAGATAGGTTTAGCGTTAGGGAAGTTAAAAAAATCTAGTTAGCTTTAGTGTTAGGAACCCTCGCCCTAGTTAGCTTTAGTGTTAGGGAAGGCCACTTGTTCTCAAAAAAAAACAAAAAATACAAAAAAAAAAGTAGCATCTTATTGCTTTGAGTTAGGGTTTTTTTTTTTTTTTTCCTGTATACGTTATACACGTGTCTCATCACACAAATTACACGTGTCGCACAAATAATAAAAAAAGATGTCCCAAAGGTCATTTTCTGCTGAAGAGGCCTATGCATTCCTTGCCTCCGACACAGACTCGTCGGATGGTGAGACTCTTTTTTATTTGTCAACCTCCTCATCTAGTGATGAAGAGGAGGGACCACCTAGGAGACGTCCCAGGACATCCACCACACTTGAAACCCCCGAGAGAAGTGACCCCGTCGCAGTTGAAGCCCCAGAGCGAAGTGACCCCATATGGATCCCCACACCAGAAAATTATGAGCCCCAAATCCCCGAGTATACGGGCAGTCCGGGGATCAAATTTAACACGGCAGGGCTCAGTGAGATGGACTTTTTCAAGAAGTTCTTCACTGATGAATTTATAGAACTAATGGTCTCCCAGACAAATTTATATGCCCAACAATATATTAGTAAGAACCCCACATCATTTTATGCCCAATCCAACAGGTGGACCCCTGTAGATGCAGCAGAGTTGGGCAAGTTCTGGGGACTTCACCTGAACATGGGGCTTCTGAAAAAGCCGTCCATTAGGACCTACTGGAGCACGGACATCTTGTACCACACCCCGATGTACCGTATGGCCATGTCCAGGATGCGTTATGAGGCAATACTTCGCTTCTTGCATTATGCTGATAATGAGCAGTGCCCACCCCGAGATGACCCCAGTTATGACCGTTTATATAAACTGAGACCCCTATTAGACCATTTCAGTGCCCGGTTTGCCCAAGCATACACCCCCGAGAAGTGTATTTCCATTGATGAGTCCTTGGTACATTTTAAAGGGAGGCTTCAATTCCGCCAGTACCTGCCAAGTAAGAGGGCAAGGTATGGCGTGAAGATCTATAAGCTGTGCGAGAGTGCATCAGGGTATACCTACAAGTTTAGGATATATGAAGGGAAGGACAGCAGTATTCAGCCCCCAGAATGCCCCCCCTTACTGGGAATTAATGCAAAAATTGTGTGGGATTTGGTGCACCCACTGCTGGACCAGGGTTACCACCTCTACCTGGATAATTTTTATACTAGCGTCCCACTCTTCAAGTGCCTTGCTTCCAGAAGTACTGCGGCATGCGGCACTGCTAGAAGAAATATAAGAGGCCTCCCTAAGACTCTGCTTGGGCAAACACTAAGAAGGGGTGAGAGCAGGGCACATTCTAGCACCAACATATTGTGTGTCAAGTACAAGGACAAGAGAGATGTCCTTGTATTGACAACAATACATGGCCACACCAGTACCCATGTACCTGTACGAGGTACCAGTACAGAGACCCTAAAACCAGACTGCATCCTGGACTACAATAGGTACATGGGAGGGGTGGACTTGGCAGATCAAGTCCTGAAACCCTACAGCGCCATGCGGAAATCGAGGGTGTGGTATAAGAAGCTGGCCGTGCACATCATACAGATGGCATTGTACAATGCGTACGTGCTACATCGATGTGCAGGTCAGAGGGGAACTTTCCTGGAATTTCAAGAGGTGGTTATCAAAAACCTAATATTTAGGGACCAGGAAGGGGGGGCACCCAGTACTTCTGGAGGCGAGGCCACACGCATCGTACCAGGGCAACACTTTCCAGGAGAAGTTCCCCAAACTGCCAAGAAGGGAAAGAATCAAAAGAGGTGCAGAGTCTGCACTAAGAGGGGGATAAGGAAGGACACAACATACCAATGTGACACGTGTCCTGAAAAACCAGGGCTCTGTATGAAAGATTGTTTTAGAATTTATCATACATCCCTTGATTTTTAATTTACACCAGTTTTATTACCCTGATGCACTCCGCACAGCTTATCCCCCTCATCTTTCCCTTCTGAGCCCTGCCGTGTGCCCAGGCAGCTGATAACAGCCACATGTAGGGTATTGCCGTACCCAGGAGAACCCACATTACAATTTAAGGGGTGTATATCTCCGGTGGCGCATGCTGGGCACTCTATATTGGACACTGAAATGGCATATATATATATAAAATTGCAAATCTCACTCTGCACCATCTGCTGCGCATTATCTTTTACACAGTACCTGTGGGGTCAAAATGCTCACTACACCTCTAGATGAATGTCTTAAGGGGTGTAGTTTTTAAAATGGGGTCACTTCTCGGGGGTTTCAACTGTACTGGTACCTCAGGGGCTTCTGCATACATGACTTAGCACCAGAAAAGCTCCTGTAGGCCAAATGGTGGTCCTTTCCTTCTGAGCCCTCCCATGGGCCCAAACAATAGTTTATCACCACAAATGGGGTATTGCCGCACTCAGGACAAATTGGGCAACCAAATGGGGTATGTTGTTCCCTGTGAAAATAAGAAATTGTGATAAAAAATGACATCTTATTGGAAAAAATATCATTTTTTTCATTTCACAGCCCAATTCAAATAGGTGTTGTGAAAAAACTGTGTGGTCAAAATGATAACAAAAACCATAAATTAATTCCTTGAGGGGTGTAGTTTCCAAAATGGGGTCACTTATGGTGGGTTTCCATTGCTTTGATACCTCTGGGGCTCTGCAAATGCGACATGGCAACCGAAAACCAATCCAGCAAAATCTGGACTCCAACAAACACATAGCACTCCTTTCCTTCTGAGCCCTCCCATGGGCCCAAACAGCAGTTTATCACCACAAATGGGGTATTGCCGCACTCAGGACAAATTGGGCAACCAAATGGGGTATGTTGTTCCCTGTGAAAATAAGAAATTGTGATAAAAAATGACATCTTATTGGAAAAAATATCATTTTTTTCATTTCACAGCCCAATTCAAAAAGGTGCTGTGAAAAAACTGTGCGGTCAAAATGATAACAAAAACCATAAATGAATTCCTTGAGGGGTGTAGTTTCCAAAATGGGGTCACTTCTGGTGGGTTTCCATTGCTTTGATACCTCTGGGGCTCTGCAAATGCGACATGGCAACCGAAAACCAATCCAGCAAAATCTGGACTCCAACAAACACATAGCACTCCTTTCCTTCTGAGCCCTCCCATGGGCCCAAACAGCAGTTTATCACCACAAATGGGGTATTGCCGCACTCAGGACAAATTGGGCAACCAAATGGGGTATGTTGTTCCCTGTGAAAATAAGAAATTGTGATAAAAAATGACATCTTATTGGAAAAAATATCATTTTTTTCATTTCACAGCCCAATTCAAATAGGTGTTGTGAAAAAACTGTGTGGTCAAAATGATAACAAAAACCATAAATTAATTCCTTGAGGGGTGTAGTTTCCAAAATGGGGTCACTTATGGTGGGTTTCCATTGCTTTGATACCTCTGGGGCTCTGCAAATGCGACATGGCAACCGAAAACCAATCCAGCAAAATCTGGACTCCAACAAACACATAGCACTCCTTTCCTTCTGAGCCCTCCCATGGGCCCAAACAGCAGTTTATCACCACAAATGGGGTATTGCCGCACTCAGGACAAATTGGGCAACCAAATGGGGTATGTTGTTCCCTGTGAAAATAAGAAATTGTGATAAAAAATGACATCTTATTGGAAAAAATATCATTTTTTTCATTTCACAGCCCAATTCAAAAAGGTGCTGTGAAAAAACTGTGCGGTCAAAATGATAACAAAAACCATAAATGAATTCCTTGAGGGGTGTAGTTTCCAAAATGGGGTCACTTCTGGTGGGTTTCCATTGCTTTGATACCTCTGGGGCTCTGCAAATGCGACATGGCAACCGAAAACCAATCCAGCAAAATCTGGACTCCAACAAACACATAGCACTCCTTTCCTTCTGAGCCCTCCCATGGGCCCAAACAGCAGTTTATCACCACAAATGGGGTATTGCCGCACTCAGGACAAATTGGGCAACCAAATGGGGTATGTTGTTCCCTGTGAAAATAAGAAATTGTGATAAAAAATGACATCTTATTGGAAAAAATATCATTTTTTTCATTTCACAGCCCAATTCAAAAAGGTGCTGTGAAAAAACTGTGCGGTCAAAATGATAACAAAAACCATAAATGAATTCCTTGAGGGGTGTAGTTTCCAAAATGGGGTCACTTCTGGTGGGTTTCCATTGCTTTGATACCTCTGGGGCTCTGCAAATGCGACATGGCAACCGAAAACCAATCCAGCAAAATCTGGACTCCAACAAACACATAGCACTCCTTTCCTTCTGAGCCCTCCCATGGGCCCAAACAGCAGTTTATCACCACAAATGGGGTATTGCCGCACTCAGGACAAATTGGGCAACCAAATGGGGTATGTTGTTCCCTGTGAAAATAAGAAATTGTGATCAAAAATGACATCTTATTGGAAAAAATATCATTTTTTTCATTTCACAGCCCAATTCAAAAAGGTGCTGTGAAAAAACTGTGCGGTCAAAATGATAACAAAAACCATAAATTAATTCCTTGAGGGGTGTAGTTTCCAAAATGGGGTCACTTCTGGTGGGTTTCCATTGCTTTGATACCTCTGGGGCTCTGCAAATGCGACATGGCAACCGAAAACCAATCCAGCAAAATCTGGACTCCAACAAACACATAGCACTCCTTTCCTTCTGAGCCCTCCCATGGGCCCAAACAGCAGTTTATCACCACAAATGGGGTATTGCCGCACTCAGGACAAATTGGGCAACCAAATGGGGTATGTTGTTCCCTGTGAAAATAAGAAATTGTGATAAAAAATGACATCTTATTGGAAAAAATATCATTTTTTTCATTTCACAGCCCAATTCAAATAGATGCTGTGAAAAAACTATGCGGTCAAAATGATAACAAAAACCATAAATGAATTCCTTGAGGGGTGTAGTTTCCAAAATGGGGTCACTTCTGGTGGGTTTCCATTGCTTTGATACCTCAACACCTCTTCAAACCTGGCATGCTGCCTAAAATATATTCTAACAAAAAAGAGGCCTCAAAATGCACTAGGTGCTTCTTTGCTTCTGGGGCTTGTGTTTTAGTCCACGAGCGCACTAGAGACACATGTGGGACATTTCTAAAAACTGCAGAATCTGGACAATACATATTTAGTAGTGTTTCTCTGGTAAAACCTTCTCTGTTACAGAAAAAAAATTAATAAAATTGAAATTCAGCAGAAAAAATGAAATTTGCAAATTTCACCTCCACTTGGCTTTAATTCCTGTGAAATACCTGAAGGGTTAAAAAACTTTCTATATGCTGTTTTGAATACTTTGAGGGGTCTAGTTTTTAAAATGGGGTGTTTTATGGGGGTTTCTAATACATAGGCCCCACAAATCCACTTCAGAACTGAAGAGGTACCTTAAAAAAAAGGCTTTTGAAATTTTCTTAAAAATATGAGAAATTGCTGTTTATGTTCTAAGCCTTGTAACGTCCAAGAAAAATAAAATAATGTTCAAAAAACGATGCCAATCTAAAGTAGACATATGGGAAATGTGAACTAGTAACTATTTTGGGTGATATAACCGTCTGTTTTTCAAGCAGATGCATTTAAATTCTGAAAAATGCTATTTTTTCTAAATTTTCTCTAAATTTTGCAATTTTTCACAAATAAAGACTGAATATATCGACCAAATTTTACCACGAACATGAAGCCCAATGTGTCACGAGAAAACAATCTCAGAATCGCTTGGATAGGTTTAAGCATTTCGACGTTATTACCACATAAAGTGAAATATGTCAGATTTGAAAAATGGGCTCTGAGCCTTAAGGCCCAAACTAGGCTGCGTCCTTAAGGGGTTAAAATAAAAAAATGTAGGTAGAGAAATTCCGCGGCACTCCCCATTCAGTAAAACTTTTCATATTTATTGAGGCAAAACAAGTAAAGGCAGTATAGATGTGGAGCACAGGCCTATGGCCGTTTCCACACACGCTTTGTCAAGGCCTCCGACAATCCCTAATAAATCCCTAATGCCAATGCCTTCTATTAGTGTGTCAACTGATCGGATCCCTCAATGTTAGCTAAAGCTGAGGGTCATATCCAATGTGGTTCTAGGCACTGAAGGCATCCAATGTAAATAATGCAGCTGGACGGCCCCTTTAAGTTAGTACACTATCGTGTAGCTTTCACAATAATATTAACACCGGATGTAGAGCATGGCATTGCTGTGGATTGTTACCAGTTCTGGCAATTGTGCTGTGTACATTTTGGACGAGAATTTACTACTTCATTATATCTACCATGGAAAGCAACATAGTTATTTCAATGTCAGACATTGAGGACTGTGCAAAGATTTTTGCTTTGTACTCTGACTTCAGACTTGCATTGTGAACAGAACATTCGATTGCTTCTGAGATCAATTATTTCAATATTGTCACCTGGGTTTTTTTCCTGACCATACGCAGCCTATTATATCAGATTTCACATGGAGGAAATACTCGTGTGTCTAAGCTCTGAGGATTTAATTCACGAAACTTAAATACTTTGTTATACTGATCTCTGTGGAGCTGAAGGCATCGGGAGAGCTATCAGCTTCCCATGGGAGGTGGTGAGATGTTAAAAGTGATTCAAGTGCTGTACTGATCAGACTAAATTACACCGTATTCCATCTCTCAAAAGCAGTAGGAGAAAGAACTATTTTCTGCTTTACTCAAGGGACCTAACAAGGCGCCTCTGTTCAAGTATAGTCGTATTTGGCCGGTATGCTAGCATCTAACAATCCCGCATAGTGCGCTGCTTATGTATTTAATGCTAAATACACAAAAATAGAGCATAACACGAATAAATAAACATGAATAATAAAGTTAGGGTATATTCAGACCTTGCAGATTTTTTCCATCGCAGATTTGCCTGCAAAATAGAGATGTTTCTGTGTTACATGTGGATTTTGCCACAGAATGTGCTGCAGATTGAAATCCACAGTAAAAAAAAATTTGTGGCTTTTCCGCAACATAATAAGCATGCTTCGGATTTGCTCATATTTCCATGCAGAATTTTTCCGCTAAGTGTAAATAAGGTTTTGAAAAGTCTATCCACATGTATTGTGCTTCAAATTCCAATTCATCACGTATGCCTATACCCTAAGTATAAGATCACACTGGCATCATGGCTTCCATTATTACAGGAGCCATGATAAATATGACAGAATCATTGTGTAACAGATCCTGACGGAACCCATTAAAGCCATTATATTTCTATCAGGTTTCATTTTTTTCTTACAGTATAAAATAGCGCAGCAGATTATGCCATGTCGGCCATCAGCGAGCAACCGATATCTGACAGAAAGGATCCTTATACCAGTGTGAATAGAGACAAATCTGTTTTAGAGTAGTCACAGTCAGGTTTGTGACAAAACATAGCTCAAGCTAATGGAGGTGGACAACTGTTGTCCTTAGGCCTCATGCACATGGCAGAGCTTGAAAACAGACAAAAAAAACCTCTATATGTCTTCATATGAAATTGGAGGCATACGGAGGTATATAAGGCCCCTATATAACTCTATGGGAGCCGTATTACAGCTCCGTACAAATTGCACGGAACTGTAATAAATTAGTGCACATATGCACTTAGCAAGTAAGCGGTCCATAATACCTTGCATCAGCCACATTAGTATGCTAGTACTAGGACTTCATAAACGTTAACGGCACAGACAAATCTCTACAGAAATATCCTTAAATAGTGGCATCAACACTGACATCATTTTCCTATGTTAATGAAATCTATCAAAGGTTTTTTTTCCCCCTGGGTAAAAACAAGGTTCTTTCAGGCAAGCGCACTTTACAGTAATTGTACTATCTACTACAGTCATTTCCATATTGAACTAAACAATTCTGCCACTTAAGCAGTGCCACAGGTTGTCTCGTGAAAGCAACCCCGGTCGATATGGTCTTTTTGGGCATATTGACCACAGAGGGTGGTCCCCTGTTCAGGACCCCTCTATATGAGCCAGAACAGAGAGCCGATCTAAAAGAGGGCAGCCCGCTTCGGCGGACAGAGACCGTCCATGCATTACATTTGCGGAGCGATGTAATGCTACATTTCCCCTGCATTGGCCGCGGAACGGCAAATGTCTGGCCACACATATTTTTTCCTGGCGATAACAGCGAAGGTTTGATAAGCCAGAATTTGTAAAAGGGATTTTCTTCATGAGACAATCGCTGTACTGTCTGATTCCACATAAGAAACCACTGTAAATAAATAGAAAAATGATACCTTGCACCACCTGTCAATCATTTCCTGATGATAAAGTTCAAAACACATTTTGACAATTTTATTTTTATTTTTTTACTGTAGAATCAAATACTGTAAGGTTCCTATAGATTTCTTGGGGTGAATGTATGTCAAGAGTAAACATTTTTGTATACTTTACATCACAAACCTTTTTGAATCTACATTTGCAAAAGCATCCATTTTTTTTAAAGTCAAATGGATCCAAATATATGAAAAACATCGAATCCATATTTTTTATTATCTAATATAAACAGCTGCATCAAAAGTACTTATCCAAGAGTGACACCGACCTTATGTGTCTTACTTTTTAATTTAGGCTTGGTCTAGAATTACATTGCGGCTTCCGTTTTAATTAGGAGCCACAACGTAGTGACGGATCTCCCTGTGCGACCGATCTAAACGAAGCCAAATGGATCATATTGATTTACAATGGGGTCTATTGGGGGTTTCTGTCAAGGATTCCATTGTTTTGAGTTCTAGAATAGTGCTGCATGCTGTGCTATTGTTGCCACATTCTTGGCAAGTGACTGAACATTGACAGACCCAAACAGAACCTTGAACAAAGTGTGAACATTGCCTTACAGTGATTTCTTGTTGGGCTTATGCCACCAATTTACTATTAACCACAATTGCTAACATTAAAACTAGACCTCTTGTTCAGTGGTTAAAGGCTATGTCCACCTTTGCCACTAATATTTTTTCTAGCACATTTAAAATGAAAATGAAGCAACTTTGCAAACAGTATTTTAATAAAATTATATCCTACTGTTTTGTGTCTATAGCTTCTATGCAGACCTATGTGTCTCCATGGAAACAGACTACAATCAAACCCTGTGTAGTCTGATCTTGCCATTTACTCCCTTTTATCCCATGTCTGGCTAACATAAATTCAGTTGGTTAGCAAAAACTTTTCATTACTTTTCTTTTGTCAATGATTTCAGGGTCTACGTGTGTGTCTGGTGTGTGTGTGTGTGTGTGTGTGTGTGTGTGGGGGGGGGGGGGGGTTATTATCATTGTGGATTAGGCAACTTCTAATTTCTTGGTAAGGTTTATTTTTTAACTTGTAGTCCAACAAAAGTGGCAGTGCAACCTGATGTGATTAATCTTTGAATGATCTTAAAGTGGTACTTCCGTCTTAAAAAGGCTATTAAAATCTTTGTAGCCATTATTTTTTTTATCAAATGTTGATGTGGTGATTACAAATATTTTTGATGAACTTAGATGTGATCACGATTAGGGTTATCCTGCATGTTAGAAAGCTAAATTGGTGGTTTCAGTTGAAAGCACTTGATGCAGCTTCTATTTCTAGAAGATACATGAAGCTGTATCGCAGAAATTATAGAACATTTTTAATGAATGTAAATGAGAAAAATGTTTATAATCACTAATTACATATATTTAAGAAGAAAAAAATGGCTACAAACATTTTCAGAGCCTTTAAGTACTATGGCATAACCACCGATTATGCCATAAATGCCTGATAGGTGCGGGTCCCACTTCAGGTACCCTCGCCTATTAGGAGAATGAGTCCAGTGGTCCGATTCTTGGCTGCCACATGCTCCATTTAGTTCACTGGAGAGGTGACCATGCTTAGTGGAAGCGCTTGGATATTTTCATAACTCTTACAGATTTCAATGGATAGGGCCTGCATGTAAGCACTGCAACCTCTCCATTGAACTCAATGGAGCATGTGGTGGCCCGGAAACCGAGCCCTTTTTCTCTCAATAGGTGACTCTCCCAGAGGTGGGACCTGCACACATCATGGATTTATAGTACATTATATCCTTTTGATATGCAACGTGCCTAAAATAGGAATACCACCTTAAATTTTCCCAACACAAAAGAAAAATTAAACTGTATAATAACAAAAATCATTATGCCACTATAATTCTACTGCAATTCATTAAACTTCATCCATTATTTCCAAATACACCCCAATGACAATCAGCTGCAGAATTACACTAGTAATGTCCACATTGATAGAATTCTATGGTTTTTGATGAATCAGCTCTAATTAAACAATTTATCACTAACAGCTAATTAGTAGGTTCCTGGGGTGATGTACCATTTCTAGTATTTAAATCCACTAAGAACATAAACAATCTATTTAAGTACTGCATATGTAATTATACAAAGCAATAATTTAGCCCCTTTTACTCTGTTAGAAATTAACAATGTTTTTTTTGTTTGTTCAGAACCTTTCACTGTGAAAATGACTGCCTATAAAGTCTTTACCCTCAATCTCCCATGTTGGCATCGTACTGTCTACACTGTTTGTATGCATTTGGTCTATTTAGATAAAAATAACACCAACAAACTTCAAAATAAAAGTAAGAAAAACAACAAAAAAAAACAATTATTTTTTTCAAATTAAAAGACTAGATATTAATCAAATGTCAGAAAGCACAGGTAGAATGTTAAATGAGCTTGACAAAAACATAACCCTCATAACAAAACCTGAATGGGGCCTCACTTCGCCATGACCACATTCAGCAGGGAAGTTCAGGGGGTAAAAAGTTTACCATTGTTGTGATCTCCAGTTGGTCTGCTGTTTCTTACTTTCATTAGTCTACCAGCAATCTGCATTAAATTTTCTACTGCCCCTTGTCCTCTCCCCATTGATTATCCACTGTGGTCACTAACTGCACCTCAATTTTTAGTGGAGATGGGGCCCAATAAGTACTTGGCCTCATATCAGCTAATATGCCTGCTACCTTGGTACAGTAGTTATGCCATTATGCTTATTGGCTAAATTAACTTTGCTGTTTAGGTGCTACTGAATAATGGTACCAACATGGGTGTAAACACAGAATTGAGGGGCCCTGCTCCACTATATATTCCAACCCTACATCTAGAGACAGTGCTTGTTTGGCCCTTAAAGAAGGGAAAGGCATCATGATCATTGGAACCATTCTTACCTCCATTTTTTCTATAATTGTTGGGACAGGGTACCTCAATGTCACAATTTGTTTGGACTCCTTATATGTTACAGATGTAATCAACTTTATCTTGACTTTTACACATTAAATACACACTGCCAAGAAACTTTAACTTGCCATTTTCAATGGCTTTTCAATGGCTTTTGTTGTTTGATATCACTCTACAGAAACAGATCAGTCAAGATAAACTTGGCTACATCTGTATGTACAACCTTCAAACTAATATATCATTCTTTTAAAAAAACAAACAAATAAAATACAGTTTTCTTTAAGACTTGACCGGTATAATTACCACTTTTCAATAATACCCAAGTTTAAAGGAATTTTTCCTACTAATAGTGATTCCTACTGTGATAAGAGGACAGGGGGACAGTTTTTCATGTTTGGCATTCGCAGACTGAACAGGTCATTGAAGGTTGACGTGACAAGTACACTAATTAAGAAATTATTGGAGACTTTTCTAATTGAGATAATTAATGTACTTTAAGATTCACAAAAGAGTTTGATGAATTTGTCAGACCAAAAGGTCAACAAAGATTTGCTCTTATTCTCTTTCCCTAACCAAAATAGAATTTTTTTCCTTTTTGATGGACAGTACAAAGGTCTAAAGCATTATGGTGAGATGTTATAAATCCTCGGTCTACATTTGAGGAAAGTCCATAACGCTCTGGCTGCAGGGGGTCTTGATTACAAGTTTTGTCACCCAGTTCTTCTAGTGTTTGTAATAAGGAAGAACATGACAGATCGAGCCAATCCAGCACTTTCATGACCTTTGTTCTATCATTTATAAAACTCTTATTTATGCATGTGCAATATTGATCCACTGTCTGTAGACGGCAACTGATCTTATGCCTTACAATACTGTTACTCAATCTTGTTTCAGCGTGGACTAACTCATTAAAGGGGTTCTCTGGTTTAGAAAACTACTTTTAAATACCTTATTAGGGAATTATGAGTGCATAGAAGGGAGGACCCTTCAGGACCCTCATCTAATAGCCAAAGCAGAGAGGGGATACAAAGTGCGTCTCTTACACTGGAGGACCCAGCATGTCACTGCATTATACTGACAGTCCTCTTTTTTCAATAGGAAACGCGTAATACTTAAATTCTCCTGTGGTGGTGCTGCAGGCAAATTGAACATGAAACATCAAAGCGATGATGCTGAAGTGGTGCCCCATTGCAGATTGACAAACACTGACCTACAGTCTAATAGCATTGTATTACTTATTTAGTTAAGATTACATCACACTTATGCCATACCTAAATATGAGAAAACAAAAGTATCCTGAAAACAATAATATTATGAGGAATATATTTAATTTAAAAAATGATAAGTAATAATATGGCTATAATAAAAAGGAGATAGGAAAAAAAGAGGTAAATGTGAAAATACCAATTTTAGGGAAATGTAGCGCTTTTTTTCTATTGCAGATTTTACAGTGGACAAAATATAGGCTTACTCCTGCAATTTGTAAGCACATACAGACAATGTCGGCCTGGGGTACATTTCACACATCCGCTTCTAACTATACAGAACATGTGCATGTCCACCTTTAGTTGAACCCCTTCACGACAGCCATACGACTATATACGTTCCAACTGCCGATGCCCCGTGCAGTTGTCATGTATATAAACGTTGGCAGTCTGGAACGCGGTTTAATGTGTGCAGTGCTGCTTCAGTGTAAGCAGCGCTGCACTTCCCTGTCTGCCGGCTCTCTCCACAAGTGCTGACATCTCTCCCCCTTAGTTTGATCAAGCAATCATGTGTTTTATCACTGCTAGGGGGGTTAGAAGTACAGCGCTGCACACACTGAAGCAGTGCTGCACTTTCCTGTGTGCCAGCTCCCTCCCCAATGCAGGCTCTGGCCGGGGACTCCTGTCTTGGGAAAGCCCTTGATATCACTGTCCATATATGCACAGTGAGGTTAGGGGCTTTGAGAGAACGGAATGCACTCCCCCTGTAGATAAAACCACCCTACCCTGTAGATAGCCCCAACCCCCCATAGATAGCCCCAGCCCCCAGTTGATAGAGCCACCCGCTGTATATAACGGCACCCCCCCTTGTTGATAGCACCACTGAAGCTCCTTCTAGTGGTGGAATTCCCAGCAAGAGCGTTTTTGACGCTTTGGCTGGAGACTCTGCTTCTAGAGGGAGCCCATGACGCCACTGTCCATATATGAGGGAGCTTCAGTGGCTCTATCTACAGGGAGGGGTGCTATCTACAGGGCTGTGCTATCTACAGGGAGGATGGCGCTAACTACAGGGGGTGTGGTTCTATCTACGGGGCGGTGGCACTATTTAGGGGGTATGGGACTACCTGTATGTGCACTGTGGCACTATATGGGCACTATCTACAGGGGACACTGGGGTGCTATCTACATGGGCACTGTGTGTGGCACTATCGATGTGGGCACTATCTACAGTGGGTACTGTGGCACTATCTACAGTGGGCACTGGCACTATCTACAGTGGGCACTGTAACACTATCTACAGGGGTATTGCAGCACTATCTACATAGGCACTGTTGTGATTTTAGGGGTTGGGACAACAAAAACCCTGATAAATATAATTCATCCTCTTTTTTAACAAAAATGGATGAAAATTTCGAGACACACTGATGCAAAACAGCCATGAAAATTTGACAGTTGATCCGTTTTAACAGCCGTTTTTTTCACTGTATTGTGAATATAGCCTTACAGTCTTCTTCACTCTTCCCTCACAGCGATCCAGGGTGATGGAGGGAGAAGACGGCTAATTGTTACAGAGCTGCGACAGTGTATGTATATATATATATATATATATATATATATATATATATATATAGTGTTCTTTTTCATATTTTCAGTGATTTGTCTGCAAATAATAAAAATGTAAAACATGGAATTAATTAAACTAATCTAGAAAATGAAAGCCTCATAAGTATTGTAAAAAAAACAAAGTAAAAATAGTAATGATATTCAAAGCAGTTGCAAAGATATTATCGTTTAAAGATGTGCATATCAGAAATGAAAAATTTGACCTGGACACGGGCATCAATGACCCTTGGTCATGAAAGGGTTAATCATAATCTATGCTGTGTTATCATTGCACACACAAGACAAATCATCAATTGTAAGCGACTATTTGTGTATCAACTCACTTCAATGGCAAATGATTGGCTCTACAGGTAGTTACAAATAGTCGTCTTCTGCTGGACCTTTAGTGCCCTGTTGTATTAGGGCAGGGCCCATCGTTGTGTCAAGAGACTAGGCCTACTGGAAGAACCTCTGGTACCATGTTGGGCCAGTCTGACCCTGCTTATAGTAATGCAATGGGCCCTTACAGCAATTAACACAAAACCAACTTTATCACAGATGTCCGATTTGCTTATTTTGGAGTCTAACGATGTACCGTGACGTGTGTGATGGTTCCTGCTGATATGCGTCGAGACTGGAATTTAAATTTTAGCATCCTGGTACTCCAGCATTTGATTGCAGATAAAGTATCATCACTCTGCCTGTGTGTGTGCACATACTGTGCAGCTTCAGTGCTCATTATGCTTCATACTTTGGTCTCTTTACTATCATCTATGGGCTTCCCTGGTGTTCTTCAGAACATTTTTGAATTATTTTGCCAAGTCAGCTTGAGAGTCCTTTTCTCCATCTTTTTAGAGACAAGTACTTTTTCATGACTCCCCAGAGTCCAAGTTCTCCAACTTTATAACATAACTTATTACTAAATAGTTTATTACAAGAAAATAGTATCGTGATTTTAATTTTTTATTTTATCCCAACCAAGTAGGTACAGCACAAAAAAAGATCTCATGACTTGAGTCTCCTATGCTTATTGGTATACTAGATATGGTCTTAGAAACTCTTCTAATGGGTTCTAAGAGGTAGAAGATATGATTAATTTAATTTTCAGCTCGGAGCAATACCTCTGCCTGTTATTAGGAACAGTACCACCGGGGCATATGTATCAAAACAATTTTCCTACACCACAGTTCTCCAATTTGATAATACTTCTCCAAGCATTCATTAATCAAACTCCTATGAACACAAACATCAGTTACTTATTTAGGGATTTTGACTAAAGGTGTTTTTCCAATATGGTGTGAAGGTCCCATGTCAGCCGTTAGCTTCCAGTGTTTGACAGCTTATTAACATAGCTAGTTGAGCTTTCTTATTAATTACAAAGGGCATGGCTGCTAATCCGTTACCACACTATCAAATTAAAGGTGATTTACTGACTGATATAGTTATGGATTCAGTGCCAATTATTTTTAGCTAAGTGAAGACATCACTAAAATCAATCTGTCGTTTAAGATGGATGGGCATACCATCATGCATGCCAACACGTATAGGCCAGTCACTGCAAAGATAATCCACATATTCTAAATCCAAAATATTACTCAAATTAAAAGTAAGTACAAAACACATTGGACAAAAGTATTAGGACACCTACACATTACACCTACAGGAACTTGTATGACATCCCACTCTAAATCCATAGACATTATTATGGAGTTGGTTCCTTTGCAGCTAAAACGGCTTCCACTCTTCTGGGAAGACTTTCTACAAGATTTTGGAGTGTCTGTGAGAATTTTTGCCCATTCATCCAGAAGAGCAATTGTGAGGTCAGACACAGATAGACATAGCATTCCTCCTCCACCAAACTTTACAATTGGCACAATTCAGTCAGGCAGGTAATGTTCTCCCGGTATTCGCCAAACCCAGACTTGTCCATCAGACTGCCAGATAGAGAAGCGTGATTCGTCACCTCACAGAACACGTTTCCACTCCTCCAGAATCAAGTGATCAAGAATGAAGGTCTTATAGAGCACACAATGAGATGCATTATCAAATGGATGACCTCTATGAGTGGGATCCAGACAAGAATGAATTTGGCCCATACACTGTCAGCTACTTAGTGCCTTCCCAGTTGTATTTAAAAAAAATACTGTAACGTAGGGAAACAAACCCAAGAATAAAAAGTACGTAGAGAAAGGGGGAAAGAGATGTAGAGGATAAGGGGGAAGAAGAGAGGGAAGGGTCACAATCCACCATAGTGAGAGATGTGGAAATGGTTATAGAGGACATTAACTTAAGTTTTGATTGATAGGTACTGTACATGATTTCATAGGGTTGTCTGGTTTTAAAACAAAAAAAAAACATTTTGAAATACACTTTAAGACCTCATGCACACGACCGTAATATTTATATATTTTATAAAATACTGACCCATTCATTTCTATCGGCCACGGACACCTTCCCATATATTTACGGACGTAGAAATGACCCGCAAAGAATAGGACATTTACAGACCGTGCTCCTATACTTATTACTGTGAGTACAGTCTGTAAACACTGCACCGTCGTGTCCATGAGGCCTTAGGGGGATCTGGGTTAACAGAGGGGCATCCCTCATTCTTGACCCTTATTAGCCAAAGCAGAGAGTGACTAGAAAGAGCGCCTGGCATGTCTATGCATTACATGAAAAGTCCATAGATTATAATAGGAACTGTGTAATGCTTAAAGGGTACCTGCCATTTCACCAAAAATCTAAAATAGCTCATCTAATAGGTGGTATGTTACCTGTGTAATACAGGTCGTTTTCATTGCTCCATGTTCTATTTACACTGTTCCCGGCACCCGATTAGTTTGCGCCGCTACATGCAGTTTGCTCAGAAACGGAGGGCATGTTCAAAGGAAGGGAAACTTGCCAGTAGTTTTCTAGATGGACTTCTGTTTCCTTACTACCCATAATGCATAGTGCCTTCTCTGGAGCGTGCATTATGACTGTCCAATCGCAAGCTGTCTGGTCCGAAACCCCTCCTCTCTGTTAACCTAGTGTTAATAGCAAGCTCTGTGCTGTCTGGTCTGTGCAGTGCAGAGTGAATGAAGGAGCGGGGGCGCGCATCAAGCGTGCTATGACACTTCCCTTTCCTATTTTCTGGCCCAAAGCTTGTCAGTAACTAGAGATGGAACAAACCTGACGACGGGGAGTGGATTGCAAATAGCTCACAAATGAGACACCTAGTGGCAGTGTGTTTAGAGTGATTTTTCACATGGAAAACGACAGATTTGGTAATAAGAATATATTACACTTTTGATTTTGGTAACTGTGCCTATATAATCAGCAAAAGTTACAGTTAGGTCCAGAATTATTTGGACAGTGACACAAGCTTCATGATTTGGGCTCTGCATGCCACCACATTGGATTTGAAATGAAACAACTGAGATGCAATTGAAGTGTAGACTTTCAGGTTTAATTCAAGGGGTTTAACAAAAATATCCTGTGAAACGTTTAGGAATTGCAAGCATTTTTCTACACAACCTCCTCATTTCAGGGGCTCAAAAGTAATTGGACAAATTAACATTACCATAAATAAAATGTTTTTTTTTTAATACTTTGTAGAGAATCCTTCGCAGGCAATGACAGGCTGAAGTCTGGAACCCATGGACATCACCAAGCGCTGGGTTTCCTCCTTTGTGATGCTTTGCCAGGTCTTTACTGCAGCCGTCTTCAGTTGTTGCTTGTTTGTGGGTCTTTCTGCCTTAAGTTTTGTCTTAAGCAATTGAAATGCAGCTCGATCGGGTTGAGATCTGGTGATTGACTTGGCTATTGCAGAATATTCCACTTCTTTGCCTTAAAAAACTCCTGGGTTGCTTTCGCAGTATGTTTTAGGTCATTGTCCATCTGTACTGTGAAACGACGTCGAAGCAACCTTGATGAATTTGGTTGTATCTGAGCAGAAAGTAAATCCCTGAACACTTCAGAATTCATCCGGCTGCTTCTGTCTTCAGTCACATCATCAATAAACACTAGTGACCCAGTGCCTTTGGCAGCCATGCATGCCCATGCCATCACACTGCCTCCACCATGTTTTACAGAGGATGTGGTGAGCTTTGGATCATGAGCCGTTCCAAGCCTTCTCCATACTTTCTTCCTCCCATCATTCTGGCACAGGTTGATCTTAGTTTCATGCTGTTCCAGAACTGGGCGGCTTCTTTAGATGTAGTTTCGTAAAGTCTAATCTGGCCTTTCTATTTTTGAGGATGATTAATGGTTTGCACCTTGTGGTGAACCCTCTGTATTTGCTCTCATGAAGTCTTCTTCAAGCATGCTTGAAAAAAGTCCAGTTGGACTGAAACGTCGCATGGGTGAATAAATAGCTCTTGCTCTTTTTGGAAGTGCTGCCTCTGTCCATTCTTTGTCTGCTTGATATCCAGGACCGCGGACCAGGTCTTATTGAGGCGTGCACCCACTTGCAGTCCAGTGCTGTGGAATCTTTTCATTTTGTTCTCTTGATGATAGACTTAGATACTGATACACCTACTTCCAGGAGAATGTTCTTCACTTGGGTAGATGTTGTGAAGGGGTTTTTCTTCACCAGGGAAAGGATTCTGCGATCATCCACCACTGTTGTCTTCCATGGACGTGCAGGCCTAATGTAATTCAGAGGAGATCACCAGTCTGCTCTTTTTTTTCAAGAATGTATCAAACTGTTGATTTGGCCACTCCTAACATCTGTACTATCTCTCTGATGGATTTCTTCATTTTTTTCAGCCTAACGATGGTTTGTTTCACTTGTATTGAGAGCTCCTTTGACCTCATGTTGTGGGTTCACAGCAACAGCTTCCAAATTAAAATGCCACACCTGCAATCAACTCCAGATCTTTTGCCTGCTTAATTGATGATGAATTAACAAGGGAATATCCCATGCAGCCAATTAAATAGCTATTACCTTTGGTCCCTTGAAAAAGAGGCAGCTACATATTAAAGAGCTGTAATTCCTAAACCCTTCTTCAAATTAGGATGTGAATACCCTCAAATTAAAGCTGAGAGTCTGCACTTTAAGCCCATATTGATTATATAACTGCATATTCAATATGTTTTGCTAAACAGCTAAAATGCCAAAACTTTTGTCACTGTCCAAATAATTCTGGTCCTAACTGTAGTTGAAACGACAGTGACTATTTAAATTCTCCACACTGTAATATGATAATTGCCTGGGAACACTTCAAAAAATAATGGATTTTTCAAAGAGCATCATGCTTTTAACCCCTTCCTGCATATGGATGTACTATTACGTGCTAATTACGGTGTCCTTACCACAATAGGACACAATGGTACATCCAATGGATTGTACGGGTACAGGAGCTGTGTCTGGGTCATCAGCAGCAAGTGCCGGCTGTAATATACAGCCAACTTCCCACTGCAAGGGCCAGGATCAAAGGTAATGCCGTTTAACGCCATAAGATGCCACAGTCAATAGCGTTTGCGACGTCTAGGCCACTACAGATAAAATGCTGAGTATACTGAGATCACATTATAAAGTCCTCTAGTGGGACTGAAAAAATGAATGACATAAAGTTAAATCAAGTTTAATACAGAAAAAAAGGTGTTTAGGGAAAAGTAATATAACAATTTTTTTTCCATAAAAAGTAGTTTTATTGTGCATCCTACTGTATGCATATTTGGTATCACCAACACCAATCGTAATAACCCATATAGTTAAGTTAACACGTTATTTATACTGGATCGTGAATTATGTTAAAAATACTAAAATAATCAAAGTTAATTAATAAGTCCTATGTACCACAAAATTGTGGCATTAAGAATAAGACTTGTTCCACAAAAAAAAACAAGTCCTCATTCGGCTACATTGATAGAAAAATAAAAACGTTATGGTTCTCAGAATGCGATGACAAAAAAAAAGTAAAAAAAGCAGGAAAACATAAAACAAACTATACGTATTTGTCATTGCTGTAATCAGATCGACCTATAAAATAAAGTTGACAAATTATTTATGCCGCATGGTGAAGGGCGTAAATAATTTTTAAAAAAATGGTGAAATTGCTGTTTTTTCCATTCTCCCTAAAAAAAGTTAGTCAAATGAAATTAATAAGATATATGTACACCAAAATGGTGCCTTTAAAAAAAAAGACTCATCCCCCCAAAAAATCAACCCTCGTTCAGCTATGTCGATAGAAAAATAAATAAAGTATGGCTCTGCAGCAACATAGAAATATTTAGTTGTCCATGAAAAGTGTTCCTGGTTTGCATAAGTATAATAAAAACTATAAAAACTATACATATTTGTACATGTTTTTTTCTGTTGCCCCCCAAAATAAAGTTAATAAAAGTGAATCAAGTTATATGTACCTTAAAATGGTGGCAATGAAAAATACAACTCGTCCTGCAAAATAAGGGCCCTACAGTTACGTAGATCAAAAAAAAGTTATGTCTCTCAAAATGCGGCAATGCAAAAACCCCAAAAATCCTTAAATTACAAAATAGTCTTAGTCCGTAAAGGGTTAGAGCAAATGTCTACCTGTGAACACAATTTTACCAACAAGATTCATCTACATAAAAATGTTAGTAACTTTGCAAATGCACTATAAATCAATATGAATTAAATGAACAGATTATACACAACCATCAGAAATATGACTAGGTAAAACGAAGTAATAATAATCTATTAATACTCTCACAAGAGAACCCTGCAATTCCCTATTGTTTATTAGGCATTCGCCAAGTCCACTTAAAGGGGTTATGCAGTCGATAAATTTGATGGCCTATTCTCAGGATAGGCCATCAATAGCTGATGGGTCAGGGTCCAACTCCCGGGACCCCTGTTTTGAAGGGGTTGCAGCGCTCGTTGACATGGAAGTAGTGGCTTTTACAGCTTTTTCTCCCATTGAAGTGCCCAATATTCTGTAGGCCCCCTCGTGCTGCCTATCAATGCATGGACTCCACAAGACCTTTTTTTTAAGCCCCATAAAATATGTCAGGTTGACCACCACTGTGGTACCTACAGTGAAACCTTTTTGAGAAGACCTTCCAAAATTGGATTGAAAGTGGTTTTCCAGAGGGGTGGTCTTCCCCAAGAAGGTAGGCAGTGTGCATAGTATATGGTGAAAAATAAAATCTGTCACAGGAAATCTGGTCTGGATAAGGGAGTGGGCTTTATAAAGAGGTAGTCTTTAAGAGAGGTTTCACTGTATTCATTTAGGGTACCATAGACACATTGGTGATTATCAAGAATGCTCTACATTCAGCATATAAAACTATTCATATTCCTCTTACATGGCACATTTTTTTCACATTCTTGATTTTTATATATTTTTTTAACCCTTTTAAACAATTTTAATTTAAGAACAACGAACCAAAAAGATGTGATCTAGATAAACATTATTCAAACTGATATCTGGATTTGTGTATCGTCTAAAACCCATTGCTCCATTGCTTGTTCTGTTCAGTCCACTGTGAATCCGTAGCACCATGCCCGCAGAGCAGTAAACATAACCTATTGCTTATATTTACTTTGTTGTTGCTCATTATATTAAACCGGATTAGAGTGTAAAAGCTCGTAGGCATAAAATATATGATGGAAAACGTGTTCAAATTCGCTGGAACTATTTCACATGATCCAATTTTTTACTTGGTATTACTTTGTTTGATCAAGATGACATTCACTGACTGGCATTGCAAAATGATTTTCTTCCAATGACATGGATGGTATATTTCGACAGAATATTATAGCATTTAGGCTTCTTTCACACTACCGTTAATATACGTTTACCTGTCTTCCGTCCGAGGAAGAGAGGATTGAAAGAATAAACGGAAAGCAACGGTTCCGTCAGAATTACCATTACAGCTGCCTTCCATTTGTCTCCGTTCGCTAGGTTTCCGTTTGTTTGCACAAAAACTAAAGTTCTGCAGACTGCACTTTTGATTCCGTCAAAAAAACGGAAACCTTACGAACAGAGACAAATGGAAAGCAGTTGAAACATAAGAATTACCATTGAAATCAATGGTAATTCTAACCGAACCATTGCTTTCCGTTTAATCTTTCGATCCTCTCTTCATCTGACGGAAGGGAGGTAAACGTATACTAACGGTAGTGTGAACTTAGCCTTATGGCATTTAACAAAAATCATTACACCTATGGCCAATTCAAGGCATACACCCAGTTTCTTTCTCTCAGAAGCACTGTCATGAGATAACACTACGTCTAGATTTGTTATGGTATAACATCTCCATCATAACAGATTCCAGTCTACAAGCACTGTAGGGCCACAAGTTTGATTTGTACATTCATTTATTTTATATATAAAATAGGACCCACAGTTGTGTTTTACAAGGAATGAAAATAAGGATCACCATAATCTAATGCACACTTTCATAGTCATGGCCTACATGTTGGGCGTGAGCAAGAACAGTGGTTGGCAAACTATAACACTATCAGGCCAACTTTATCTGACATATATATTCAATGTTCTGCAGAGGGGTGATGGCCATGCATGCGCAGTCACCCTTAATTCACATCTATGGCAGATACAGAAGCTGGTGTGTGATTATGTTCAGATGTTTTTCTCCGGTTCACTATATTCGAGGGTGACCACGAATGTGCAGCCACCTGTCTGCTCCCCATAGCAGACATTGGAGCCCTGCTCTCAGTAGCAGGGGGGGGGGGTCCCATCCAGAGGCATAGCTAGGCTGTCCTTCACCTGGGAAAAAAGCTCAGTTTGCTGACCTAGCCATTATCTAAATACTCTAGACAAGGCAGCGTGGCTTCTTGGTGCTTACCCTGGCACCCAGCACCCGGGCATATGACTCATTAGCTGCTACCACCAAGCTATGCCTCTGTTCTCAGCAGCTGGTCCCCAACCAATAAAACATTTATGGCAAATTCTATCGGTATTCCATAAATGTGATTTGGGAAACCAATTTAATAGTGCTGATGATGCCCCAAACACAGGCTATAGTTTGATCAATATCATTTTTACCATCTGCGGATGATACATTTTATATACACAGACAATGTGTAAAGGCGAGCACCAGTACCACATGCTACCCACGGTAAATCAGTTGGCCGTCATTGAACTAGACTAACCATACTATAACAAGCTGGATACTTTTCCCAAGCTTGGTCCAAGAACAAATAAAACCTGACTGGAGATACCACCATAAAGTGAGTCTGTCACCAGACAAGTGGACTCTTAGCCACAAAGATCTGAAAGATGACTTTAGAGGGCTCAGCATTGGTCACTAAATATACCCTTTATATATATTTCCAAACTGCAGATGTGGAGGGGTTGCTTTGGAGGGAAATTGACACCTACTGGTTGAACTTTCAGATATTTGTACCCGAAATTCCACCTGTCCGGTAACAGATACAATAAAGCTATATTCACACAGGACAGATATGCTATAAAAGTACACAGCGTATCCGCCCTGAAGCCCGCAGGGAATTCTGGTACAAAAACTCACCAAATTGTGGTGCCATTTTCCGCGTAGAATAAAACAGATTTAAAAAAACCAAGCTTATACTTACCCGTAGTCATGGCGATGCTTCCCTCTGATGTCCTGCAGCCCAGCCTCCTGGGACGATGTGTTATCCCATGTGACCACTGCAGCCTGTGATTGGCTGCAACAGTCACATGGGATGAAATGTCATCCCAGGAGGCTAGCCTGAACGGAGAAACATAGAGATCTGGGTAAGTATAAGCTTTTTTCTTTAATGAGTCGCGATTTTTGCGGCGGAATCACAGATTTTCCCTTGCAAAATTGCAACATCTGTTATTTGGTGTGGGCTTTACGTCCCCATTGCATTAAATGTGGAAAACCGGCAACAGAAAGCAGCGATTCTGAAGCATAAATGAACATGCTGTGGATTAAAAAAACACACCGCAGGTCAATTTATTAATGGTTTTTCTGCTTATTTTTTACGCAGCATGTGGCTGAGATTTGTTCAAATCTCATCCACTTTGTTGCTACTTTATTACAATGCAGATTTTCTGCAATGAAACCCGTTGCAGAAAATCTGATGTGTTTACGCTACGTGTGCACATACGCTTAGGGTGTCTTTTCGACAGGTACAAGCAATCCTCCTAGCTCTTAAAGGGTCATGGGGCAGATTTTCATACTGATGACCTATCCACAGGATAGGTCATCAATATATGATTGATGGGGGTCCGACACCCAGAGCCTCCACCGATCAGCTGTAAGTTATGCAGTAGTCAGTGCCGGAAGCAGATGGCTCCGATCACTGTATAGCGGCCATACTGCAACACTGCAGCTCTGCTCCTATTCAAGATCATATACTGATGACCTATCCGGTGGATAAGTCATCAGTATGAAACACCACCCCATGATGAGACAACCTCTTTAAGTTAGCCATAGACGCAATAAAAAAAACCGTGAGTGTCTGACATAACCAATGATCATTCACTATAATAGTTATATTCATGCCACTGTAATGTTCACTTCGGACTGTTGGAACTTTGTTCTATGGGTTGAGCGGTAATTATTTTTGGACTTTATTGATTAACGCTATGCTTGTACTGCTTCATCAGAGAAAATACATCCAAAGAAAATACAAGTAATGCTTGCTTCAGATTTCAGATATTGCAGATATTTCCCTTTCCTGATGAAAAACCCAATAGTAAAAAATATTGAAGCATTTTTCTAAACTTCTATCATCTACTGATTGATTAAAAAAAAAAAAGGCATAGGGGTAGATTTATCAAAACTAGTGCTAAAGAAAAGTGGTGTAGTTGCCCATAGCTACCAATCACACTGCCCTTTCATTTCCCAAAGGACCTCTGAGAAAAGATCGCCGGATTGGTTGCTATGGACAACTGTGGTTGCTATGGACAACTGCTTTATTTTCCCTTGCACTTGTTTTGATAACTCTCCCATATATGTTTCTCTCATCTTCTATAAGATCCAATCAGAGACAAATCATAGCAACATCTACAACTCCTTTTTCACATTTTTCATTGTTTATTATTACAATATTGTTAATTTTGTAGAAGAATTTAATTCTGGTTTTACAGATTTCAATCTTTTAAAAGACTCGGCTCACCAACTGCCAAATTATCTGAAGACTCAAGATCTTTCATACCTGATGTCAATTAGACTTGTCATTTCTTTATACAATAAACCAATTGCTAAACTTTCTGTAGAGATTATATATTGAATTGCGACAATTTTTCCCCCTGACTTTATTCTTTCCGAAATTCTTCAAACCTCTCTGATAAACGCAATGATATTATGCGATAATGGAGCTTACATTGAAAACATTATTTTGCAAAATCATCCTCAGAAATTCAAAAACTAATTTATCTACATTACACATTGTTCAATTGAAAACTCTGAAAGGTGGCGAGGGATGTACATTAAGCTAACAATTTTCTAAGTAACTGTTTTTCTTCTCTTCTTGTAATGTTCCGGTGCAAAAGGAATTATCTTTTATGTTTCCAGAAACTAAATTGCAGACTGATTTTATCATTGTATGTCTTCTTTGCAGGTCACATTGTGTCTATCTGAAGTTGAATGTAGGAAGATTGTAGTATGCCGGTCTTATACCCAACACATTACAAGAGAGCAAATTCTTAGAAATTCCCCATGCTAGCACTAAAGGGTGTTTTACACTGGGCGATTATCGGGCAGACAAGCATTCATAGAACACTTGTTCCTGATAATTGCCCTGTGTAAACAGGGCAGCGATCAGCAGATGAACGAGCAAATGCTCGATCATTTGCTGATCATATAGTTTAAAAAAAGTTCAATATTATCGCTGTCGGCAGCACATTTTCATGTGTAAACGATGACTCGTCCCCATCCATAGCTCCTTGTGACAGGAGCAAACGAGCGTCAATCAACGAGCTGTCTCGTTGATCGGGGCTCGCTGCACCGGCCAGAATTCTGGCCGGTGTAATAGGGCCTTAACCCCTTAACCTTGGCGTAACTGTACGTCCAGGTGAGCAGTAACTTCGCGCACCTGGGCGTGCAGTTACGTCCGCGCTTTAACAGTTAACCGCCGCGCGGCGCTACACCGCAGCGGCGGTTAACTGTGCAGGGTGTCAGCCCTCCTCTCCCCGTTGCCGATCAGCGGCCTGTCGCCGCTGAAATCGGCAATTAACCCCTTCGATGCGGTGGTCGATTGCGATCACCACATCGAAGAGGTTTACAGCGGATCGGCAGCCAATGACCTCCGGGTTGCCATGTACGGAAGCCTCGGAGGATCAGCCTCCGACCGGTCCTCCGATGCTTCCTGTCAGTGTGACTGTCACGTCACAATGACAGTTAGAACACATTACACTACGTGTGTAGTGTAATGTGTTCCAGCAGCGATCAGAGCTGCCAGTCTAAGTGTCCCCTAGTGGGACAAGTGAAAAAAGTAAAAAAAAAAAGATAATAAAAATGTTTTTAAAAAGTGTAAAAATAAAAGTTAGAAGTGACATAAACAAAGAATGCTTTTTTTCCTATAATAAGTCTTTTATTATAGGAAAAAAATGAACACGTTAAAAAAAGTACACATATTTGGTATCGCCGCGTTCATAACGACCCCAACTATAAAACTGTAATATTATTTTTCCCGCACGGTGAACACCGCGAAAAAAATAAACGAAAAACTGTGCCCGAATCACAATTTTTTTGGTCATCAACCCTCCCAAAATATACAATAAAAAGTGATAAAAAAGTTGCATGTACGCCAAAATGGTACCAATACAAACTACATCCCGTCCCGCAAAAAACAAGCCCTTACAGCGCTTTTTTGACTGAAAAATAAAAACGTTATCGCTCTCAGAATATGGTGACACAAAAATGTATTTATTTTATAAATAAGTGATTTTATTGCACAAACGCTGCAAAACATAAAAAAATTATATACATATGGTATCGCTGTAATCGTATCGACCCGCAGAATAAAGTATAATGGTCATTTATAGCCCAGGGTGAAGGCCATAAAAAAACCGAATAAAAAACATTGTCAGAATTGATGGTTTTTGGTCACCTGGCTTGCCAAAAAATGGAATAAAACGTGATCAAAAAAATTTCTGGTACCCCAAAATGGTACCAATGAAAACTACAGATTGTCCCGCAAAGAATAAACCCTCACACAGCTCCAATGGTGAAAAAATAAAACCGTTCTGGCTCTCAGAATATGGTGATGCAAAATGTGCAGAGTGTTCCAAAAGCAGTTAAGATCCGACACCATTTATCAGTGCGACACTGGCCACATATCTGCGGATTATTATTTATTTACTGCATTATTATACCCTATTATTATACCCTGATGTACCCAGCACAGATAACATGTACCCTGATGTACCCCGCACAGATAACATATGCCCCCACATTATAAACTGAAACAACAGTAAAACCCCAAACAGAACAACTACCAATCTACATCTGCGCCCCAAAAGCCAAATGGCGTCCCTCCCTTCTGAGCCCTGCAGCGTGCCTAAACACCAGTTTACGTCCACAGATATGGCATTGCCATACCCGGGAGAACCCGGTTAATATTTTATGAGGTATTTGTCTTCAGTGGCACAAACTGGGCATAACATATAGTGCACTAAAATGGCATATGAGTGGAAAATTTTAATTTTCACTCCGCACCATGCGCTGCGCATTAACCCCTTCGCGCACCACAACATAGCATGTCTTAGTGTGGGGGGGGGGGTGATGTATGGAGCGTCTCACGTGAAGAATAAAGAATTTAAAACTGCAAAATCGCTGTTTTTTTGGTCACCTTGGCTCTACCTAAAAATGTAATAAAAAGTGCTTAAAAAGTTGTATGTACCAAAAAATGGTACCAATAAAAACGACCGCTCGTCCCTCAATAAATAAGCCCTCATACCGCTCTATTGACTGAAAAATAAAAAAGTTGTGGCTCTTGGAACGCGGGGAGGAAAAAACTAAAAAGGAAAAGAAAAAAATGGATCAGTCCAGAAAGGGTTAATTACTTTCTAATGAAAAACCATTTATGACCACACGTGGGGTATTGCCGTACTCGGGAGAAATTGCTTTACAAATGTTGGGCAGCTTTTACCCCCTTTATCCTTTGTAAAATTGAAAAAAATGCAACATTTTAGTGGAAGAAATGTTGATATTCATTTTCATGGCCTAATTCTAATAAATCCTGCAAAAGACTTGTGGGGTCTAAATGCCCACTATATCCCTAGATAGATTCTTTAAGTGGTGTAATTTCCACTTTTGGGGGGTTTCCACTGTTTTGGCCTCTCAGGGGCTTTGCAAATGCGACATGGCACCCAAAAAACATTTCAGCTAAATTTGAGCTCCAAAAGCCAAATAGCGCTCCTTCCCTTCTAAGCCTTGCTGTGGGTCCAAACAGCAGTTTTTTTTTTACCACATATGGCATATTTCCGTAATCGGGAGAAATTGTTTTACAAATGTTGGGGTGCTTTTTCTCCTTTATTCCTTGTAAAAATTAAAAATGGCTACCTTTTTTCAGAAAAAAAGTAGATTTTTACCTTTACAGAATAATTCCAATGAATTCAGCAAAACAACCGTGGGGTCAAAATGCTAACTTTACCCCTAGAAAAATTCCTTGATGAGTGTAGTTTCCAAAATGGGGTCACTTTCTGGGGGTTTCCACTATTTTGTTCCCTCCAGTGCATTTCAAACGCGACATGGCACTGAAAACTATTCCAGCAAAATCAGAATTTCAAAATCCAAATGGTGCTCCTTCCCTTCTGAGTCCTGCTGTGGGTCCAAACAGCAGTTTATTACCACATATGGGGTATTGCTATAATCAGGAGAAATTGCTTTACATATGTTGGGGTGTTTTTTCTCTTTTGTTCCTTGAAAAAATAAAAAATGTCTACGTTTTTTCAGAAAAAAAGTAGATTTTCATCTTCACAAACTAATTCAAATAAATTTTGCAAAAAAACTGTGGGTTCAAAATGCTAATTATACCCCTAGATAAATTCCCTAAGGGGTGTAGTTTCGAAAATGAGGTCACTTTTGGGGGTCTTTATTGTTTTGGCCCCACAAGACTTCTTCAAACCTGACATGGTACCTAAAATATATGCTAAAAAAAAAGGAGGCCCCAAAATCCACTAGGTGCTCCTTTGCTTCTGAGGCCTGTGTTTCAGTCCATGACCGCACTAGGGCCACATGTGGGGTATTTCTAAAAACTGCAGAATCTGGGCAATAAATAATAAGTTACATTTCTCGGGTAAAACCTCCTGTGGTATATAAAAAAATGTATTACAAATGAATTTTGTAAAAAAAAAATGAAATTTGTAACTTTCACCTCTACTTTGCTTTAATTCCTGTGAAACGCCTAAAGGGTTAATACACTTTCTGAATGCTGTTTTGAATACTTTGAGGGGTGCAGTTTTCAAAATGGGGTGATTTATGGGGACTTTCTAATATATAAGGCCCTCAAAGCCACTTCAGAACTGAATTGGTCCTTGTAAAAATCGCCTTTTGAAATTTTCTTGAAAATATGAGAAATTGCTAATAAACTTCTAAGTCTTGTAACGTCCTAGAAAAATAAAAGAATGTTCAAAAAACGATGCCAACATAAAGTAGACATATGGGTGATGTTAACTAGTAACTATTTTGTGTGGTATTACTATCTGTTTTACAAGCAGATACATTTAAATTGAGAAAAATGCTAATTTTTGCACATTTTCTCCAAGTCTTGGTGTTTTTTACAAATAAATATTGAATTTATCAACCAAATTTTTTCACTAACATAAAGTACAATATGTCACGAGAAAACAATCTCAGAATCGCTTGGATAGGTAAAAGCATTCCGGAGTTATTACCACATAAAGTGACACATGTCAGATTTGAAAAATCGGCTTCGTCCTGAAGGCCAAAACAGGCTCAGTCCTGAAGGGGTTAAAGATCAAAGATTGTACAGATGTGTGGACATATGTCAACAGATGTAAGTTTAGAAGTTATTTTAAAACATCTGCAGTCGTACCAGCTATAAAATTGTGGTGGTTTATCAGGACTTGTCAGGCACTTTAGAGGGTTGTCCAGCCTTATGAGAATAAAATGTAATCATTGCATAATGAATAGTTATGCAACTTGATGATATACTTTGTGTATCAATTACTCACTATTTCTGCTTGTTGGAAACATTAATCTTAGGCCCTGATCACATCCCTACGTTTAGTAAATAGCTAAAGCTCCCGACGTACGCCCTAAATGTGTCCGTAGGGCTTTATTATCCCAACAGAGGCCAAAGTGCGTCCTTTTGGTCTCCCTCGGGCTATTATACGTCAGTATACCTTTCTTTTGAAGGATAGAATAGCATAGTAGATTATGCTATTCCATCACACTGGATACCGCAAAAAAACGTATACTGCGCAGTATGCATTTTTTTTTTAACATGGGAGCTTATGGGGGATTGATGTCACTGTATGGAATTCATTGCAGGTATACATTTTACATATACTTCATGGACTTTTCAGTAGCCTTTCATGACATATACGTTAAACAGATACCATTATAGTCTAGGGGCGACGGATACGTTAAACAGATGCCTAATAGTGGCATTCATCGCTCAAAGACTGTAATGGTATCTGTTTAACAGATACGTCATGAACTCTCTTGACCCAGTTCTCGATGTATCTGTTTAATGGACACCATTAAAGTCTATGGTAATGGATGCCATTGATTGCCACTGTTTGTATGTTTAACATATATATATATATATATATATATATATATATATGTATAGTATATATGGCGGGAAATTTTTCCAGACGTATACGTCAAATGTGGGCAAAAAACTAGATGTCAACATAGCTTTAGTCTGCTGCAGAGCCAGCGTCAGCAACAGACAAACTTGAGCAGATGCCAGGGTATTTGGGGCTTGGAAGGATCCATGGCTATTTGGGAAAACATTCTTTGCACTTGTCGAGCCAAAGGCGGGCAAGACAGGGGGCCCCCTGTTACTCCACATATACTGATCCTGGTCAGTTGGTCATGATAGCAACACGTTTAGTAAGCAGAGATCTTTTCATTAAACAATTAATGAGGAAGACTGGACATCCCTTTTATTCTGTACAATCAACAATGCCAAGTATGAAACAACTTAGAAATCTAGTCTCCAAAATTACCCAAACCAAGATAAAACAGGTATAACAATTAGTAATGAAACAATGAGACGTTAACAACTCAATAAATGATCTCAATAAATGACCAGCAGGTCATGAGTGATTAGCAAGACACTAACAAAGAGGACTGGAACATGGTCTACGAAACAAATACTTAGGGCATCGCTTCTAGAGACATCATATGGGATTAAATATTTTTGCACAATTCTTCAAATTGCTTATAAGTGAAAATAAACATCATCTTACTGGAACAAAGTCATCAGGACCACACTCTTCTCCTCGGAACTTGCAGTTGAGCAGCATCTCCCGGATGTCATGTCCAGATCGGTCATAGAATTCTTTCATATTAAACGGCTTTGGTTTGAAGTTACGGAAGTTGGCTTTATCTTGAAGGACTTCCATGACTTTTTCATCAGCAAGGTGAGAGTCTGGAAGCTCATATCTAGAAATAAAAAATATTAAAAGGTATTAATAATATGTGAGGCAATGGAAGTGAACAATGATGGTGTATCCAGCACTCGTTATAAAAGTTAAATGGTTTATTAGGTCATGTTAAAACCAAAAGATTAAAACAAAAATCCCGGGACCACGCTTACGCGTTTCAGACTGTTAAGGTCCTTAGTCAGAGCTTGATTAATAATATGTGGCAGAGGGAAGAAAAATTAATATTGGAGATTTCTCATTAATAGTACTTAACGCACCTAACCAGTTATGTTATGTCGGTTTTCCTCTACATAAAGAAGTGGGACAGTCAATGATCAAGTAAAATAAATAAAAAAAGCAATCTATGCTTGCTAAGAACTGATCATATACTGTAACATGAACAATTAGATATTATCATCATCTGTCATGGGTAGGAGGGACATAGTGATTCTGCCGATGGATACTTCTATATTGTAGTGGATTGTTCGAAAGTTTTGAAGCTATTCCTAACTTACTAATGATGGAGTTACTGTAATGGCCATGGGGTTTAGTATGCATAAGTACAGCTGTCCAATGTCTCTCTGGATTCTTGGGAAACTATTGCCACCAGGGTATTGTGTCAATTTTTGGTATCCTTACGTTCTCTAGATGAAAGAGCTTTATAATCAGTCAAACTATAATATTAATGTAATGTACTGATATAATGTTCTCTAAAGAACAGGTGAATGCCTTCTCCTTCCCTCTTTATTTTGGTCACCTTGTTTAGAAGAAGCCATGTGGAGTTTCTTTCTTAAATCATGGTGGTCAACCCAGACTTTATTACAGAAGGGTAGGCCCAACTTAGAAGTTTAAGCGTGGCTTCAACTATTCTGTTATTTCTGGCAAAAACCACTACGCCATATGTTAGCTTGAATTTTTTTTTGTGTTGCGTGTTTTTCATTTTGTCTGCCGTTTTTTGGGTTAGTGCCATTTAAAAAAAAAAAAAAAAAAAAAATCAAAGGGTAGGTTTACTGTCATTTTTCAGGAGTTTTTCCATAGACATCTCTTTAGAGAAAAATAAACTCCTACAGAAAAACATACTAAAAATGTATGACTATAAAAAACACCACCCAAAAAACGCTTGTAAAAAACACCTGAAATTCATGGCATCTTTTACAAGCTCAAAAAAAAACTGCTGCACAAAAATGTGTGTGAAGGAGCATCTAGCAACAGGTGATAAGGAAAGTTGGGACTTGGCTGAATCTTCACGCTCTTGTGTAAGAGGTAGTGCACATTGCTTACATACCAACAGCACTTTGTCCCCTGCTTTGTGCAAAAGATCATGTCATCTAAACATTATAGTACATTTATGAAAAAAAATGTCAAAGCCAGGGTTTTTTTTAGCAGCCAAAGTACGGAAGGGTGCATGCATGTGAGACAAATTTCTATAACATCTACAGTGCATCACATTGTGCCATTTTTGCTTGATGTTTGGTCTAAATTACATTATTGTCCTGAAGTCAGCAATATTAAAGACTTTTTTTTTTTATGTGCCCCAATGTCTTCGAGTTTTTCTTTAACTAGAATGATTAAAGTAACAATATTATAACAAGGCTTGGTCATTATATTACAAACATATACAGAAAATTCCTTTTAACAAACAGAATAAGAATCCTCTTATTGAATGCAAGTACTGAACACTGCATGTAGTCACAACAGGGAAATAGTCAACAGCCAATTTTCTTTGTGAAGAGGTAATCATATCTCGAGCTAAGTGAGGACACTGTGGCAGCATCTACAGGAGCACTGTGGCAGCATCTACAAGAGGGCACTGTGGCAGCATCTACAGAGGGCACTGTGGCAGCATCTACAGAGGGAACTATGGCAGCATCTACAGAGGACACTGGCAGCAACTACAGAGGGCACTGTGGCAGCATCTACAGAGGGCACTGTGGCAGTATGTACAGAGGACACTGTGGCATTATGTAGGGATGTGTTGCATTATCTACAGAGGGCACTGTGGCATTATCTAGGGCTGTGTTGCATTATCTACAGAGGGCACTGTGGCATTATCTACAGAGGGCAATGTGGCAGCATCTACAGAAGACTCTGGCAGCATCTACAGAGGGCACTGTGGCAGCATCTACAGAGGACTCTGGCAGCATCTACAGAGGACACTGTGGCAGCATCTACAGAGGGCACTGTGGCAGCATCTACAGACGGCACTTGCGCAGCATCCACAGAGGGCACTGCGGCAGCATCCACAGAGGGCACTGCGGCAGCATCCACAGAGGACACAGAGGCTGCATCCGCAGAGAGCACAGCAGCAGTATCCGCAGAGGGCACAGCGGCAGCATCCACAGAGGGCACTGTGGCAGCATCCACAGAGGGCACTGTGGCATTATCTAAAAAGGGGCTGCCCAATCTTGACATGTGTGTCTGCCAAACGCTGCTAATTGAGCCGACGGACTGCATTTAGCGACACTTAAACTGGAAAACTGGATTGTTGAAATAAGCACGTGGAGAAATATCTCAAATTTTAAACCTAGCGCTATTATTATAGTAATGTAGTATTATTATTATAGTAATATAATGTTATAGTAGTTCAAATAACTAATTTATTAACAATAATTGTGTATTGTATCAAAATTGAAAGTAACTTCCCATTTTTTCTTTAAGTGGCCCACTTACCCGGCCGAATTTGAGACCCCTGGTCTACACTGTATATAATTGTACCCACCTATTACTTGTGCTCCTGTCACCTAACACATTCTTTCAAGTCCTGTATATTCCCACATCATTGTAGATAGGAGTTTTCTAAAGATAGTTCTCAGCCCTTTTTGAACACATATTAGAGCACTGTTTTAGTGGTATTATCAGACTTCTGTCGCCATTTATAGTAGCCATTATTCTGTGAATGGAAAGAGAATATGGTAATCATAGTGTCTGTCACAGTAGCGTAACTACCGCCGCAACAGCAGTAGCGGCTGCTACGGGGCCCGCGGCATGAGGGGGCCCGTGTCGCCCGCCGGCACGGGCGCGCAGCATGGCCGGAGGCTCCGCTAGCAGCCGCTATGGACACTACGGCAGAGCAGGGAGGTATCTCCCCGCTCTGCCATTAACTGGTTCCCGACCGCTGGCTGTATTTTTACGGCCAGCGGTCAGGGTCCTTAAAACCTGAGCCATAGACTTTCTACGGCTCGGGTTTTAACTTGCTGCCCGCGCGATCGGGCAGCAGAATGTCGGGTCTCCGGCTGTCAGTGACTGCCGGGGACCCTGAGGAGAGGATAGAAGCAGCTTTCGCTGCTTCTGTCTTCTCTGATGTCTTTTTACACAGCGCTCAATGCGCGCTGTGTACAGAATAGAGACAGCAGCAGCGGCGCTGTCTCTATTCCTCCCGGTGATCATGTGACTGGTCACATGATCGCCGGGTGCCGTTACTAACAGACTGCTGCTGGGTCTTACTAGACCCAGCACAGCCCTATTAGTGACAATCGTCACTATGAGAGGGCTGATTTCCCCTGTAACTGGGGCTGCTGTTCAGCTCCAGTTACAGTGGAAAGACATGGTGTAAAAGAAAGAAAAAAATATATAAAGTTCCCCAAAGGTCTTTTTTGACCTTTGAGGGACAGACCATAGTAATAAAAAAATAGTAAAGTAAAGTGCAAAAAAAATTTAAATAATAAATACACATAAAATACCCACCCCAAAAAAAAACGTTCCCCCCCCCCGCCAATCATTGTTGTAACGCCAGCGCTGACCCAATTACCCTAATATAGACATGTAATATATAAAAATTTACGGTAGACAATGACGATCACAAATAAAAGGTCTATTTTAGGGTAAAACTATGTTATTACCAAAAAAAATAGCTGAAACGTAAAAAAGCTTATTTTTTTACTATTATTTTCAAACTTTATGAATAAAAATTCTAAAATAGCACAAAAGGTGTGTATAAAAACGATAAAAATTGTCTACGGAAAAAAAACGTCGCAAAAATCATGTCGTTAGCCCAACAAATAAAAAAGTTATAACCATTTAACGAACACGTGCTAAAAATGGCTAAACGGTGTCTGGTCCTGAAGGCGCAAAATAGAGCAAAAGACATGTATCCCCCCCCCCCCTCTCCACAGGACATGTATCCCCTCTCCACAGGACATGTATCCCCTCTCCACAGGATCTCCACAGGACATGTATCCCCTCTCCACAGGACATGTATCCCCTCTCCACAGGATCTCCACAGGACATGTATCCCCTCTCCACAGGACATGTATCCCCTCTCCACAGGACATGTATCCCCTCTCCACAGGATCTCCACAGGATAGGGGATACATGTGTGATCGCTGGCAGCGATAGGGAGAACGGGGGAAGTCCCCTGAAGTTCTCCATCACAAATCTCGGACTTCCGGGGTCTGTGTCGGAAGCTCCGTATAAATGAATGCTGCGCCGGTTGCGTGACCAGCGCTCCTTTCATTTTTATTGAGCTGCGCAGACGCCGGAAGTCAGAGGTTTGTCATGGAGAAGTTCAGGGGGACTTTTAGTCCCCCGTTCTCCCTATCGCTGCCAGCGATCATTCATGTATCCCCTATCCTGTGGAGATCCTGTGGAGAGGGGACACATGTATTTTCTAGGACACACTGTAGGTCGCATTTTTTTGGGAGGGGGGACGCTCTATGGCGTTCCCTACAGGGGGGGGGTGGCTGTATGGCGTTCCCTACAGGGGGGGTGGCTGTATGGCGTTCCCTACAGGGGGGGAGCTGTATGGCGTTCCCTACAGGGGGGGCTGTATGGCGTTCTCTACGGGGGGTGCTGTATGGCGTTCCCTACAGGGGGGGCTGTATGGTGTTCTCTACAGGGGGGCTGTATGGCGTTCTCTGCAGGGGGGCTGTATGGCGTTATCTACAGGTGGGCTGTATGGCTTTATCTACAGGGGGCTGTATGGCGTTCTCTACAGGGGGATGTATGGCGCTATCTACAGAGGGGGGGCTGTATAGCGTTATCTACAGGGGGGGCTATAAAAAAGGCACTATCTACAAGGGGGGGGGGGGGTAGTGTGACACCCAGGGGAGGGGGGGGCCCCAGTCAAAAGTTTGCTATGGGGCCCAGTCTTTCCTAGTTACGCCCCTGGTCTGTCATCAGAATACAAGGCCTTTATGCTGCCGATGGCACCAGGAAAGCAGTGGTTGCTCTTCTGCATAACATAAATCACTCGCTGGCATGGAGGGATTGGGGTGATTTATATATATTATGGAATTGCTCTTAATACAAATTCTCTAATATACTGGTTAATGTGAATCCCGAGGTTGAGCTTTACCTTATGATCTATAACAACAATAATTCATTAAATATGATAATAACCTGAATGAGATAAACAATAAGACCATATAGTGTAAGTCCTTTGCCAGCATTTCTGCGTTGCCTTTATAAAGCTATGGAAGAATCAGTGCAAGAAGACATTGGGGGATGGGTGTCACGGGAGGCCTGGACACAGTGATGGAGCAACATATTAATTAAACTGAACGTTTGGCAATGCAAAGTCGGATGAAAAATGAATGCAATTTGATTTGATAAAAATCAAACAGGTTTTGCTATATTAATTTAGAAAGTAAAACGATTGCCGTAAAATATATATAATCGGCGTGCACATTTCATATCAATTATATCTGAAGCTTCCTTGGGGCATATTAATTTGTTGATTTCTATGTCTTCCTTTCCTCACCCTCTTCTTCTCTGCGGTATCTACACTTTTTTTTAGGCTGAAAGGCAATGAACTGTAGCAGGATGTTCTCTGCTTATAGTCAATATCTCACCAGCATCTTGTATACACTGCACATAGGAAATGTGTGTCTAGGTTTGCACTGGCAATAATGAAGCTGCTGCAATTTTTTTTATTACACATGACTAGGTACTACATGGAAATGATAACTAAGCTCATCTGTAAATATAGTTTATGATTGCTTAGGCTTCATTCACATCTGCATCAGGGCTCTGTTCCGACGTTCCAGCTGAGCTTTCCGTCGGAACGGAGCCCTGACTGACACAAAGAGAAACCATGGGTTTCCGTTTCCATCACCATTGATTTTAATGGTGACAGATCCGGTGCCAATGGTTTTTTTTTGTCTCTGTTGTGCAAGGGTTCCGTCGTTTTGACGGAATCAATAGCGTAGTCGACTTATTACACTTAGGCCTGGTTTACACGAGCTTGTGCGTTTTGCGCACGCAAAAAACGCAGCATTTTGCGTGCGCAAAAGGCACTTAACAGCTCCGTGTGGCATCAGCGTATGATGTGCGGCTGCGAGATTTTCGCGCAGCCGCCATCATTATGACACTCCGTTTGGATGTTTGTAAACAGAAAAGCACGTGTTGCTTTTCTGTTTACATTCAGAGTTTGACAGCTGTTGTGCGAATCACGCAGTTCGCCCGGAAGTGTTTCCGTGTGACCTGCGTGATTTTCACGCACCCATTGACTTCAATGGGTGCGTGATGCGCGAACAGCCCACAAATATAGGACATGTCGTGAGTTTTTTTCAGCGGACTCACGCTGAGCAAAACTCACGGACTGTCTGCATGCCCCCATAGACTTACATAGGTCCGTACGACACGCGTGAAAAGCACGCGCGTCGCACGGACGTGTATCACGCTCGTGTAAACGAGGCCTTAGTAATAAGCAGTTTTATCGTTCCCTTATACTTTCCAATACGAAGTATTGAATCAGCAGAATATAAAGTTACATTTATGGTTTCTATGTAATGTATAGAAATGTATTATTTAAAGTTAAAATTACAGAGGAAAGTAGAGGGGAGCAAATCCTAAGCGCGCACATAGCCTTGGTTAATTTTTTTTTATGTGCAGTACCACTTTTCACCACTGTTGTCCGCAAATATTTTTCATAGACATCAATACAACAGCATTAATGTAGCTCATACATCGCTTCATTTTTTAAATCATAAATTTAGGAATAAAGTATCATTAAAATCTGTCAGACACCTTGTTTTAATTAGCAAGAGCATAACACATAAAATTGTATTGTGAAAGTATCAGCCACGTACATGCATAATGTTGTATATTATCCTAAATGAGGATAGAAAACAGATAAATGTCTGTCCTTGGATAGTTTCAAACCAAAGATGTAAAAAATATATACTAGGATAACAATATTACTTATATTATGCTAAGCTAGCCATCTGTGGATATATGGATATGTGGATATATATATATATATATATATATATATATATATATATATATATATATATATATATATATATATATATATATATATACAGTGAAGGAAATAAGTATTTGATCCCTTGCTGATTTTGTAATTTTCCCCACTGTCAAAGACATGAACAGTCTAGAATTTTTAGGCTAGGTTAATTTTACCAGTGAGAGATAGATTATATTTAAAAAAAATAAAAAAATCACATTGTCAAAATTATAAATTCTATATATTTATTTGCATTGTGCACAGAGAAATAAGTATTTGATCCCTTTGGCAAACAAGACTTAATACTTGGTGGCAAAACCCTTGTTGGCAAGCACAGCAGTCAGACGTTTTTTTTTTAGTTGATGATGAGGTTTGCACACATGTTAGATTGAATTTTGGCCCACTCCTCTTTGCAGATCATCTGTAAATCATTAAGATTTCGAGGCTGCCGCTTGGCAACTCGGATCTACAGCTCCCTCCATAAGTTTTCGATGGGATTAAGGTCTGGAGACTGGCTAGGCCACTCCATGACCTTAATGTGCTTCTTTTTGAGCCACTCCTTTGTTGCCTTGGCTGTAAGTTTCGGGTCATTGTCGTGCTGGAAGACCCAGCCATGAGCCATTTTTAATGTCCTGGTGGAGGGATGGAGGTTGTCACTTCAGGATTTGACGGTACATGGCTCCGTCCATTCTCCCATTGATGCGGTGAAGTAGTCCTGTGCCCTTAGCAGAGAAACACCCCCAAAACATAATGTTTCCACCTCCATGCTTGACAGTGGGGATGGTGTTCTTTGGGTCATAGGCAGCATTTCTATTCCTCCAAACACGGCGAGTTGAGTTAACGCCAAAGAGCTCAATTTTAGTCTCATCTGACCACAGCACCTTCTCCCAATCACTCTCAGAATCATCCAGATGTTCATTTGCAAACTTCAGACGGGCCTGTACATGTGCCTTCTTGAGCAGGGGGACCTTGCGGCACTGCAGGATTTTAATTCATTACGGCGTAATGTGTTACCAATGGTTTTCTTGGTGACTGTGGTCCCAGCTGCCTTGAGATCATTAACAAGTTCCCCCCGTGTAGTTTTCGGCTGAGCTCTCACCTTCCTCAGGATCAAGGATACCCCACGAGGTGAGATTTTGCATGGAGCCCCAGATCGATGTCGATTGACAGTCATTTTGTATGTCTTCCATTTTCTTACTATTGCACCAACAGTTGTCTCCTTCTCACCCAGCGTCTTACTTATGGTTTTGTAGCCCATTCCAGCCTTGTGCAGGTCTATGATCTTGTCCCTGACATCCTTAGAAAGCTCTTTGGTCTTGCCCATGTTGTAGAGGTTAGAGTCAGACTGATTAATTGAGTCTGTGGACAGGAGTCTTTTATACAGGTGACCATGTAAGACAGCTGTCTTTAATGTAGGCACCAAGTTGATTTGGAGCGTGTAACTGGTCTGGAGGAGGCTGAACTCTTAATGGTTGGTAGGGGATCAAATACTTATTTCTCTGTGCACAATGCAAATAAATATATATAATTTTGACAATGTGATTTTCTTTTTTTTTTTATATAATCTATCTCTCACTGGTAAAATTAACCTAGCCTAAAAATTCTAGACTGTTCATGACTTTGACAGTGGGCAAACTTACAAAATCAGCAAGGGATCAAATGCTTATTTCCTCCACTGTGTATATATATATATATATATATATATATATATATATATATATATATATATATATATATATTTATATAAAAAAGAGATCAGAAGCACATCACAGTCCAAAAAAAATGGAGAACAATTTTCAAAAGTATATCCATACGGTGTAAGCAGTGTCGCGCTGTAGCCATTCCAACTCCTCTATAGTCACAAAGCCAAGAAGAACACGTGGACAGTGGTGGATTATCATATGGGCGAACCGCACATCGTCTTACAAAACGATACAGCGCGCTAGCGCTGATAACCGCCGCTACGAAGATGGGGAGGAGCAAAGAATTGGCCGGCTTAGGACACGCCTCCCTGACAGTGCGGGTGCCGCCATTGAGTAACAGAACAGCGACGGACGGCTGTTCTGTTACTCCAAAGCTGGAAGAGAAGAGCCGGGTGGGCGGTCACCGTCGCTGAGGTGAGTACTGGCTTATCCTCCTGCCCAACTGGTTCCCGACCGCTGGCTGTATTTTTACGGCCAGCGGTCAGGGACGGGTCCTTAAAACCCGAGCCATAGACTTTCTATGGCTCGGGTTTTAACTTGCTGCCCGCGCGATCGGGCAGCTTAATGTCGGGTCTCCGGCTGTCAGTGACTGGCGGGGACCCTGAGGAGAAGATAGAAGCAGCTTTCGCTGCTTCTGTCTTCTCCGATGTCTTTTTACACAGCGCTCAATGAACGCTGTGTATAGGAATAGAGACAGCAGCAGCGGCGCTGTCTCTATTCCTCCTGGTGATCATGTGACTGGTCACATGATCGCCGGGTGCCGTTACTGACAGACTGCTGCTGGGTCTTACTAGACCCAGCACAGCCCTATTAGTGACAATCGTCACTATGAGAGGGCTGATTTCCCCTGTAACAGTGGAAAAACATTGTGTAAAAGAAAGAAAAAAAATATATAAAGTTCCCCAAAGGTCTTTTTTGACCTTTGAGGGACAGACCATAGTAATAAAAAAATAGTAAAGTGCAAAAAAAATTTAAATAATAATACATACACATAAAATACCCACCCCAAAAAAAAACGTTCCCCTTGCCAATCATTGTTGTAACGCTAGCGCTGACCCAATTACCCTAATATAGACATGTAATATATTAAAATTTACGGTAAACAATGACGATTACAAATAAAAGGTCTATTTTATGGTAAAACTATGTTATTACCCAAAAAAATTAGCTGAAACGTAAAAAGCTTATTTTTTTTACTATTATTTTCAAACTTTATGAATAAAAATTCTAAAATAGCAAAAAAGGTGTGTATAAAAACGATAAAAAACGAAACCTGCATTGTCTATGGAAAAAACGTCGCAAAAATCACGTCGTTAGCCCAACAAATAAAAAAGTTATAGCCATTTAACTAACACGTGCTAAAAATGGCTAAACGGTGTCTGGTCCTGAAGGCTCAAAATAGCGCTGTCCTGAACTGGGTAAAGTCACTGGCCGACGCTAGGTGGGGGATTATGCAGTAAGGGGGAGGGCTAATCACCTAACTAACAGCAGCTAGCTCTATGGGGGGGATAATAGTTTCCCCCCATAGAGCTCTCTTCAGTCAGTTAGACGCTTAACCCCCCCCTCCCCCTTGCAGTATAGTAACTACTGAGGACCCTATGGGGGACGGCGGGATTATTCCTAGAGCCCTCTGCCTGCAGTCAGATGGTTAGACCCCCTTGCAGTATAACTCTCCCTCCCCCCCATAGAGCTCTCAGCAGTTATTATATATATATTTTTTTATTTTTTTAATAAAAATGTGCGTTTGGTGCAACTTTGTAATTACGTTTTATTTAAAAATATTTTCACTTTTTGAGATACAGCTGCTTGTATCCTGTATCCGTCAGGTCAGCAGGACTGACGGGATCAGTGAAACGGGCCCTGCGCTAAATTATAATCTTAGATGTGATAGATTTGAGGTGGATCCTGCGTGTCACTTATCCTGTCAGTCCTGCTGACCAGACGGATACAGGATACAAAGCAGCTGTATCTCAAAAAGTAAAAATATTTTTTAATAAAATCAATCAATCACACTGATACACACACATACATTATATATATATATATATATATATATATATATATATATATATATATATATATATAATATAAAGTTTTTAAATGTGTACATAACCTTGTGCCACTATATAGGGGGAGCGCTGAGTGGCACTTTATACAAGGGGGAGTGCTGTGTGGCACTCTATACAAGGGGGAGCGCTGTGTGGCACTATATACAAGGGGGAGCGCTGTGTGGCACTATATACAAAGGGGGAGGGCTGTGTAGCACTATATACAAGGGGGGGCTGTGTAGTGCTATCCACAGAGGTATGTGTGTGGCGCTCTTTATAGGGGGGGCTTTTTGGTGCTATTTACAAGAGGGGGAGGGCTGTGTGGCGCTCTCTACAGTGGGGCTGTATGGCACTATCTATAGGGGGCTGTGTGTAATGCTCTCTATGGGGGGGATGCGTGATATATAGAGGGGGCTGTGCATGGCGATCTCTATGGGGGTGTGTAATATCTACAGGGGCTGTGTGTGGCACTATGTACAGGGGGCTGTGTGTATGTTTTACAGTGTGTGGTATTATTATATTCAGGCGCGCAGTGTTTGGTGCTATTATATTTAGGGGTACAGTATGTGGCACCATGATAACTTTATTTTCGTTTAAAGGTGTGGAAATTGTAAAGGATCTGCCAGGCACAGCTTCGGGGTTAATGCCCATAGATAATCAGTCTGCACCTGCTTCTATGTCTGTGAGACTGACTCCATCTTCCACCACTCAGGGTGGCAGGCTTAGGAGTGGGAGAACCTATCACAGCCTGGCCAGACGGAGCTAGCTCCCGCCCTCTGTCTATTTATACCTGCCTTTCTGTTCCTCCTTTGCTTGTGATTCTTTTCGTTTGGTTTCCTGGCCCTGCTGCAGCGTCTTGTACTATTGTCCTTGCTTCATATTGACCCCGGCTTGCTGACTACTCTCCTGCTCTGCGTTTGGTACCTCGTACACTCCTGGTTTGACTCGGCTTGTTTACTTCTCTTGTTGCTCACGGTGTTGTCGTGGGCAACTGCCCCTTTCTCCCCCTAGCTCTGTGTACCCTTGTCTGTTTGTCTGTCGTGCACTTATTGAGCGTAGGGACCGTCGCCCAGTTGTACCCCGTCGCCTAGGGCGGGTCGTTGCAAGTAGGCAGGGACTGAGTGGCGGGTAGATTAGGGCTCACTTGTCTGTCTCCCCACCCCCGGTCATTACATAATCACAAGCCTATACCTAGTCTACCCTGGTCCCTGACACCACTATGGACCCCCTTGAGACCCAGGCTCAGCAAATGCAGGGTCTCTCCCTACAGGTCCAGGCCCTGGCTCAGAGGGTCAACCAGCCTGATGCTACCTTGGTAGTCCCCCTCACCTCACCTCTTGAACCCCACCTCAAGTTGCCCGACCGATTCTCAGGGGACCGGAAGACTTTTCTCTCCTTTCGGGAGAGTTGTAGGCTCTATTTTCGCTTAAAGCCCCACTCCTCAGGTTCTGAGAGCCAGCGGGTGGGTATAATTATGTCCCGGCTCCAGGAAGGGCCCCAAGAATGGGCCTTCTCCTTGGCTCCTGACGCCCCTGAACTTTCCTCCGTTTATCTTTTCTTTTCTGCTCTCGGACTCATCTATTACGAGACTGACAAGATTGCTTTTGCCGAGAGTCAGCTGGTGACCTTACGTCAGGGTAAGAGACCTGTTGAGGAGTATTGCTCTGACTTTAGGAAGTGGTGCGTAGCTTCTCGGTGGAATGACCCTGCCTTAAGGTGCCAGTTTAGGTTGGGTCTGTCGAACGCCCTGAAAGACCTGCTAGTTAGCTATCCCTCTTCTGACTCCCTAGACCAGGTTATGGCTTTAGCGGTACGACTTGACCGACGTCTCAGGGAACGACAACGTGAACGTTTATGTGTTTTCTCCTCTGACTCCCCCATGATGCCTCCCGAGGTTCCGTTGCTTCGTTCCTCCCCGGAAGATTCGGAGGTACCTATGCAACTCGGGGCCTCCGTGTCCCCCCAACAATGTAGAGATTTCCGCATGAAGAATGGTCTCTGCTTCTATTGTGGGGATGACAAGCATCAAGTGAACAACTGTCCTAAGCGTAAGAATGCAGCCGGAGAACTTCCGCGCCTAAGTGATCATCGGGGAGGTCACTTGGGCGCACAAGTATTTCCCGTAAATATGAAACGTAATAAAATCTTGCTTCCCTTTCAGGTCTCTTTTGGTGGTAGGTCTGCTACCGGCAGTGCCTTCGTGGATTCAGGGTCGTCTGCTAATATCATGTCTGTGGAATTGCTATGTCTCTAGCTATGCCTTTGATTGATTTGCCTAAACCTGTCCCGGTAGTGGGTATCGACTCCACTCCTCTTGCTAATGGTTATTTTACACAGCATACCCCTGTTTTTGAACTCCTTGTTGGCTCCATGCATTTGGAGCAGTGCTCTGTACTGTTAATGCAGGGATTATCATCCGATTTGGTTTTAGGCCTTCCCTGGTTGCAGTTGCATAATCCCACGTTTGACTGGAATACTGGGGATCTTACCAAGTGGGGTAATGAATGCTTGACATCATGTTTTTCTGTTAATTCTATTTCTCCCCCTGAGGTGGTGAACACGCTACCTGAGTTTGTTCAGGACTTCGCCGATGTTTTCTCTAAGGAAGCCTCCGAAGTGTTACCTCCTCATAGAGAATATGATTGCGCAATCAATTTGGTACCAGGAGCTAAGCTCCCTAAGGGTAGGATATTTAATCTCTCTTGTCCCGAACGTGAAGCCATGAGAGAGTATATCCAGGAATGCCTGGCCAAGGGTTACATTCGCCCCTCTACTTCTCCGGTAGGTGCTGACTTCTTCTTCGTGGGGAAGAAGGATGGTGGTCTTAGGCCATGCATTGACTACCGAAGCTTGAATAAGGTCACTGTAAGGAACCAGTATCCCCTTCCTCTGATTCCTGATCTCTTTAATCAGGTTCAGGGGGCGCAATGGTTCTCTAAGTTTGATCTACGGGGGGCGTATAACCTTATCCGTATCAAAGAGGGGGATGAGTGGAAGACTGCGTTTAACACGCCCGAAGGTCATTTCGAATACCTCGTCATGCCCTTTGGGTTGTGTAATGCTCCCGCGGTCTTCCAGAATTTCATAATTGAGATTTTGAGAGATTACCTGGGGGTATTTCTTGTAGTGTACCTTGATGACATACATGTGTTTTCCAAGGACTGGTCCTCCCACATTGAGCATGTCAGGAAGGTGCTCCAGGTCCTTCGAGAAAACAAACTGTTTGCGAAGACCGAAAAATGTGTGTTTGGGGTGCAGGAGATACCATTTTTGGGCCAAATCCTCACTCCTCATGAATTCCGCATGGACCCTGCCAAGGTCCAGGCTGTGGCGGAATGGGTCCAACCTGCCTCCCTGAAGGCGTTACAGTGCTTCCTGGGGTTCGCTAATTATTACAGGAGGTTCTCCTTCCGACTGGAGTTGCCCCCATCTTTTTGAGTACACGACGTGTTCCATGCCTCCCTCCTTAAACGCTGCTCCCCGTCCTTGGCTCCCTCGAGGAAACCTCCGGTCCCTATTCTCACCCCTGAGGGGGCAGAATTCGAGGTGGCCAAGATTGTGGACAGCAGGATGGTCCAAGGCTCCCTCCAGTACCTGGTCCATTGGAGAGGATACGGGCCTGAGGAGAGGACTTGGGTACCCGCTCGGGATGTTCACGCTGGGATATTGGTCAGGAGGTTTCACCTTCGTTTCCCCAGTAAACCAGGTCCACTTAGAAAGGGTCCGGTGGCCCCTCATAAAACGGGGGGTACTGTAAAGGATCTGCCAGGCACAGCTTCGGGGTTAACGCCCATAGATAATCAATCTGCACCTGCTTCTATGTCTGTGTGACTGACTCCATCTTCCACTACTCAGGGTGGCAGGCTTAGAAGTGGGAGAACCTATCACAGCCTGGCCAGACGGAGCTAGCTCCCGCCCTCTGTCTATTTATACCTGCCTTTCCTGTTCCTCCTTTGCTTGTGATTCTTTTCGTTTGGTTTCCTGGCCCTGCTGCAGCGTCTTGTACTATTGTCCTTGCTTCATATTGACCCCGGCTTGCTGACTACTCTCCTGCTCTGCGTTTGGTACCTCGTACACTCCTGGTTTGACTCGGCTTGTTTACTTCTCTTGTTGCTCACGGTGTTGCCGTGGGCAACTGCCCCTTTCTCCCCCTAGCTCTGTGTACCCTTGTCTGTTTGTCTGTCGTGCACTTATTGAGCGTAGGGACCGTCGCCCAGTTGTACCCCGTCGCCTAGTGCGGGTCGTTCCAAGTAGGCAGGGACTGAGTGGCGGGTATATTAGGGCTCACTTGTCTGTCTCCCCACCCCTGGGTCATTACAGAAATGTTGGAAAAGTGAGGAGACGTCTGAGTGGCAAATTCTGCAGAAATGAGTCATGGCCGGGAGAAGTCATGAGCGCTGGACCGGATGGAGAAGAAAAGAGGAAAAAAACTACTAGAATCTGAGACGTCGTCACCTGTGAGTCACTAGATTTATAGAGAATCTGTCACCTCTCCTGACATGTTTATTATAGGAAATCCTTGTATTTCACATAAAGTCTTTCTGCAGTCCAGGACTGATAGACAATTCCCCTGGTCAGGAGAATGTTTCCCAGCACAGTGTGATACTGTCAGTATGTAGGGACACAGCCCTGTGACAAGGGAAATCGTAACACTGTTAATGCTTGCCCAAAAAAGTAGTGTTAAAAATAGTTACGGCGCGGCAGGGCGGCGGTGCGGAAGGGGGACCCAAGTTTGGGTAACAGCCCAGGGCCCATGGTCTACTTAATCCGCCACTGCACGTGGATATAGATATATCAACCATGACAGATTTCATTTAATTCAGAATTGTCATTTCACCTTTGTTTCATTTATTCCTCTTTTGTTATCAGTGTCTTAGGCCTGTCCGTTCTCGGTATATTAACTTTGGTTGGAACTCCTTAAAATTCAGATAATATGTAAGTAGTCTTAAAGGTCACCGACAGCTATGACATTTTTGTACCTTCATATTAAAACAAACTGCATCTAAAATGTTGTTTGTAACACTTATTTTGGATTAAACATGCTGCACTTTTTCCTACAAACAGGGAAAAACAGTTACCATAGTGATCCAAAGCTCTCAAAAAAATACCCGTACATGATGGCTCCGACAGCCAATCTGATATAATGGAAATAAACGTATTTCATCCTTATTTATATAGTGCTATACAGAGAATGCACTGGCTTATTAGTATCAGTTTTAGGCCTCATGCACAGGGGTGTATAATGGCTCTATTTTTTCTGTCACGTAGTAGGGGAGAATAGCTTCGTACATGCGGCACCATTGCGCATTGTGTAGCAGCAAAAAAAAATTCTTACTTCTAAACTGTGAGGGCTGTCTCTGTCAATAAGTTTGTTGACTGTCTCCAATGACAACCAGCTGAACTGTGAATGCAGGGTAACCATCATGGCACTGTCAGGAATTGTGCGATATAAGTAATGTGTATTTAAAAAGTAATTTACTTAGATTATATCTATATATTAGATGCTCAAAAGGTGGGCATACCCTTTAAAGGCAGATGTATTAGCCACCCAGCCCCCTATATGTCATCTATACAGACCACAAAAGTTATAAACGTTGAGAAAGTCAGATACTAAATAGACACTAATACTAATATGTTATAGTGTATTTGTCACCAGTCAGACCCTTCAAATGACTGTTTAAATGGTTGTCTGTTTTCTAATAAATGCTGTCCAGATATACTAAAATAAAATGTTATGTATCTAATTCCATGTCTTTTTTTTTTAAACTCTCCCTTCTTTTTATGAATTCCGAAAGGCAACATGGCCACAGGTTAGTGCTGTGTTGAGGGTTTACGTGCACCTCTATTCCATAACATCAGAAAAACTGGACAGAAAAAAATGCTGTAGAGTAAGGCCTCATGCACTCGACCGTAGCCATGTGCACGGCCGTGATTTCCGGGTCGGCCCGCCATGGATTAACATCCGCGAGCCGCCTTAAAATCGCAGGGCTGTGCACATGGCCGCGGCCATTATTTTTAATGAGCCCGGCCGTAATACGGCTTGCCCGTTGTTTCTGCGGTCCGGACTCCGAGGCCATGCACGGACCGTGAAAACCACAGTCGTGTGCATGGCCCCATAGGAATGAATGGGGCCGCAATTCTCCCGTGGATTTTCGGGGGGAATTGCGGCCGCAAAAGCACATTCGTGTGCATGTGGTCTGAGTACGTGGCATAACTTTTTATTTTAGGACATCTGAGTACCATTTGTAAGAAGCCGGACTTTTATTTTATAGCACTTATAACATGATGTAATTTAAAATCTTTCTTATAATTTGTCCTAATGAGACAAGCCCTGTCCATATACCCTATTAAGTCATATGAACATCATAGCGCAGGAGCCCCTACTTGGAATGTCCTTCTATTAACCAGAACTGAGAGAAGCTAAGCAACAGCGGATTTAAAGGGGTTTTCCCATAATTAAAATGTATCACCTATCCACAGGACAGGTGACAAATATCTGATTGTGGGGAACCGACTGCTGGGACCCCCACCAATCACGAGAATGGGCTTAACTTGCCGTTCCTGGGAGCCCCATCAGAATGGAACAGTACTGTGCATGCCTGAACACCGCTCCATTTATTTCTATAGGGCTGCCAAAGATAGTGCTCGGCAGTCCCATAGAATGAATGGATTAGTGGTTGAGCTCCCAGGAACGGCATGGTATGCCGTTCTTGTGATCAGTGGGGGTCCCTATCAGTCAGACCCTCCACCGATCAGACATGTATCACCTATCCTGTGAAGAGGTAATAAATTATTTTCTTGGAATATATTTTATTCTATTGGAAAGGATGACATGTAATATGTACTATATTTCCCCTATATTTATGATTGCAGGGGAAATGTCTGGCCTGCTACCTGGTTGAGAGAATCTCTTTTATTACTCAATTATGGAGGAGTATGTATTCATCAAGGGCATGTATTCCCATGAACATACATGTACAGACTCTTTTATACATGTCTATGGCCTTCGAGATGTAAAATATCACAAGCAGATAACCATGCAGTAGTTACAGAGTCACCACCATCACCCGAAATGTGTTGAATGTTCTCAACAGAGAGTTGAATGGATGAATCGCCTGCGATTTTTGTAGATTCACCCCATTTCACCCAAGTTCACCTTAACATTATTTTTACTTATTGGTGGAGATAGAACATTAGGTTATGCTATAGAGACCAGATCACACACACAGAAAAGAGTGACAGTACCTTAAATGGATTTTCTCATTATGATCATTTATCACCTTTCCACAGGATAGGTGATAAATGTCTAATCGGTGGGGGTCGTACGGATCTAACCACTGGGACCTCCACCGATACCGAGTAGGGGGTCCCGGAGTTCCCTATGTGAATGGAAGGGGACTGCACATGCCCAGCCACTGCTTCATTCACTTTCTATGGGGCTGCAGGAGATAGATGATTAGACATTTATCGCCTATCCTGTGGGTATCTGATAAAGTATCCTAATAATTGTAGCGCCCATGGCCGCGGGCCGTCGGGTTCACTCACCTCCCGACGCCCGCAGCCATGGATCTGTGAGCGCTGGCCTCCGTCTCCCTCCTAGGAGATGCCAGCGCTCACTTCCGCTCCGTCCGGCTGGGTCCCGTAGGGTGCGCGCACACGTTCGCGCCCGCTCTTAAAGGGCCAGCGAGCGCACATGAAAACAATGATCATTAACCCACATGATTTCCTGCTCTATAAGAATGCCCCAGCCCTTCTGATCCTTGCCTGAGCGTTGTTAGTCTTTCACAGTCTGTCTCGCAAATGGTCCCTTAGTGTCTCCCGTTCCAGCTGTTACCCGTGCCCTGTTCCCGTTCCTGTATTCCGCATTGTTCCTGTGTCTACCCGTGTTCAAGTGCCGTCTGCCACGTCAAGTGCCATCTGCCACGTCAAGTGCCATCTGCCACGTCAAGTGCCATCTGCCACGTCAAGTGTCTTCTGCCACGTCAAGTGTCATCTGCCACGTCAAGTGCCATCTGCCACGTCAAGTGTCATCTGCCACGTCAAGTGCCATCTGCAACGTCAAGTGTCTTTTGTCACGTCAAGTGTAATCTGCCACGTCAAGTGTCATCTGCCACGTCAAGTGCCATCTGCCACGTCAAGTGTCTTCTGCCACATCAAGTGCCATCTGCTCATCGGATACTGCCCGCCACGTCTGGCGCCACTTTCCGCACCTGCCTCCATCCGTGCTGAAGCCACAGCCACCGTCCGGACTATTTCAGGTACCTAAGCATTACTGTCTGCCATCTTACTTTCACATAGACTGTGACCTGGTCAGCTGCCTCCCCGCTACGGCGGAGCGGCCTAGTGGGTCCACAAACCCAGTGTCCATGACAGTACGCTCAGGCCATGGAACCCGCTGGCCAGCCCAAGACCCCAGTACAGAAGATTCAGACAGAGATGCATGACCTACGCACTCGTCAGGATCAACTCCTTGAGGCGGTGAATTCTATTCTGGTCCACCTGGATCTACTCGCTGTTCCACCCTCGGTTCTTCCTCCAGAGGCTGTTGCCGTGCCACTGCTTGTTGCTCCCCCTGTTTGTTCCGGATCCTCAGTTCCTCTGCCTCCGCGCTACGACGGTGACCCCAGAGCATGCAGAGGATTTCTTAATCAATGCACGGTGCATTTTAGGCTACGGCCTCATCTCTTCCCCTCCGAGGAGGCTAAAGTAGCGTTCATTATCTCCCTCCTCGCTGGCAAGGCCCTCGCATGGGCAAACCCAATCTTGGAGCAACAGGGACCTGTATCCTCGGACCTAGCCTTGTTCCTGCAGTCTTTTCGTGCCGTGTTCGAGGAGCCGGGTCGAACATCCTCTGCCGCAGTCACTCTGTTGACCCTCAAGCAAGAAGGCTCCACAGTAGGGGAGTATGCGATCTCCTTCCGTACCCTAGCAGCCGAGCTGGCATGGAACAATGAGGCACTGGTGGCGACCTTCTGGCAGGGACTGTGCTCTCACATCAAGGACGAACTGCCAGCCCGCGACCTTCCTTCTACCTTGGATGCCCTCATCCTGTTAGCCACCCGGGTTGATATGAGAATCCGGGAGCGCTCTCAAGAGGTTCGTCAGGAGAGCCGGTCCCACAGACCAGCACCCCCTGCCCAGAGACCACTATTGTCCACTCCTAGTGCGCTACCTGAGGAACCCATGCAGGTAGACAGAGTGCGGTTATCTGAACAGGAGAAGCAGCGCAGACGCTCCTCTGGACTTTGCATGTATTGCGGCCTCAAGGGTCATTTTGTGCGTCAATGCCCACAGAAACCGGGAAACTCCAGTACCTAGGGTTGGTTGGAGAGGCAACTCTAGGTGGAACGTCTCCAAACGTTAAAACCTCTTCCAAATTATCGATACCTGTGACCATCGTCACCGGACAGACTTCACATCCTTCCTCCGCCTATCTTGACTCTGGAGCGGCTGCTAATTTTATCCACCAAGATTTAGTGGATCGGTTTCAACTACCCACAGTCCGTCTGGAGAGACCCCTGGCAGTTGCCTCTGTGAATGGTCTACCGCTGCCTGATCCAATCATGCTCATCACTGAGCCGGTGACATTACGGGTCGGAGCTCTTCACTCAGAACAGATCTCCTTCCTGGTACTACCCAAGGCTATCAATCCTATCCTGCTGGGTCTGCCATGGCTCCGTCTACACGCCCCGACACTCGACTGGAGGTCTGGAGAGGTTCTTCAATGGGGCTCCAGATGCCATAGCCATTGCCTGTCACAAGTCCGTCCTGTTGTGCCCCCTCTGCCTCAGTCACTCTCCGATCTACCTTCTCAGTATGCCAGTTTTGCGGATGTCTTCTGCAAACGAGAGGCTGAGACGTTGTCTCCACATCGGAATTATGACTGTCCAATTGAACTGGTTCCCAATGCTTCTCTTCCCCGTGGACGAGTATATCCTCTCTCCTTGCCAGAGACTTTATCGATGTCAGCCTATATCAAGGAGAACTTGGAGAGGGGTTTTATTCGAAAATCTTCCTCCCCGGCCGGGGCAGGATTCTTCTTCGTTAAAAAGAAAGATGGATCTCTCCGACCCTACATTGACTACCGTGGTCTCAATCAGATCACGGTCAAGAACAAATACCCGTTGCCACTCATTTCCGAGCTGTTTGATCGCATACGAGGAGGCAAAAATTTTTCCAAGCTAGATCTGCGGGGGGCCTATAATCTAATCCGGATTCGCCGGGGTGACGAATGGAAGACGGCATTTAACACCCGCGATGGGCACTACGAATACCGAGTGATGCCCTTCGGACTGTGTAACGCTCCCGCAGTATTTCAGGAGTTCGTTAATGACATCTTCCGAGATCTCCTCTATACTTGTGTTGTAGTTTATCTCGATGATATTCTAATCTTCTCCCCAGATCTGATGACCCATCGGAGGCACGTTCGTCAAGTTCTTCTGCGACAAAGAGAGAATCGCTTGTATGCCAAGTTAGAGAAATGCACCTTTGAAAAGAGGTCTCTGCCCTTCCTGGGCTATGTCATCTCGGATCAAGGCCTTAAGATGGACCCTGAGAAGTTAAAGTCTGTCCTGGAATGGCCACGTTCTCAAGGCCTAAGGGCCATACAGCGGTTCCTGGTTTTCGCCAATTTCTACCGGCAGTTTATTCCGAACTTTTCTTCTCTGACGGCCCCCATCTCTACCCTTACCAAGAAGGGTGTGAACGCCAAGGTGTGGACTCCGGAGGCAGAGTCCGCATTCATTAGCCTCAAGAAGGCCTTCACTTCAGCTTCGATCCTCCATCACCCTGACATATCTCGGCAGTTCTCACTGGAAGTGGACGCTTCCTCTGTTGGTGCAGGCGCACTTCTGTTCCAGAGGAGCTCCAAAGGAAAGGCAGTAGTGTGTGGCTACTACTCAAGACTGCTTTCCTCTGCTGAGCGCAATTATTTCATTGGAGATCGGGAGCTACTGGCTATCAAATTGGCCCTGGAGGAGTGGAGACATCTTCTGGAGGGCGCTGCTCACCCCATCCTGATCTTCACCGACCACAAGAATCTCACTTACCTTCAGTCCGCTCAAAGACTGAATCCTCGTCAAGCCAGGTGGTCACTGTTCTTCACCCGTTTCCAATTTCTGCTCCACTACCGTCCCGCTGACAAGAACGTGAGGGCCGATGCCCTGTCCAGATCATTCTAAATGGAAGACACGGTGGAGTCCCTTCAGACGATCATAGACCCATCCTGCGTTGTCACCGCCAATCCTCCTGCATTCCGCATTGTTCCTGTGCCTACCCGTGTTCAAGTGCCGTCTGCCACGTCAAGTGCCATCTGCCACGTCAAGTGTCATCTGCCACGTCAAGTGTCACCTGCCACGTCAAGTGTCATCTGCCACGTCAAGTGCCATCTGCCACGTCGTCAAGTGCCATCTGCCACATCAAGTGTCTTCTGCCACGTCAAGTGTCATCTGCCACGTCAAATGCCATCTCCCACATCAAGTTTCATCTGCCACGTCAAGTGCCATCTGCCACGTCAAGTGCCATCTGCCACGTCAAGTGTCATCTGCCACATCAGGGCCATCTGCCACGCCAATTGTCATCTGCCATGTCAAGTGTCATCTGCCACGTCAAGTGCCATCTGCCACGTCAAGTGTCTTCTGCCACGTCAAGTGCCATCTGCTCATCGGATACTGCCCGCCACGTCTGGCGCCACTTTCCGCACCTGCCTCCATCCGTGCTGAAGCCACAGCCACCGTCCGGACTATTTCAGGTACTTAAGCATTACTGTCTGCCATCTTACTTTCACATAGACTGTGACCTGGTCAGCTGCCTCCCCGCTACGGCGGAGCGGCCTAGTGGGTCCACAAACCCAGTGTCCGTGACAATAATATACTGCACAGGACACTTCTCAGTCATGCACATGTGTTTATACAGTCGGCATTCATTCGACGGATCCATTTCCTTTTTTTAAAGGGGGAAGTAAACATGTTTTATCTTTTTTTCTTCAGATGGATTCAAATGTATACTGTGCAAACATACACCCTTACATTTGGATTGGTCTGTCATTGACATGTCATTTTGTTTTGTGGTGTTCTTTATCCCACATTTTTCAATGCAGTAAAAAAAAAGTATCAAGACAAAAACCTGACAGATGAATGCCTATAGGAAACAGTTTTGGTATCGGTCTGCCCCATGGAAGTCTAGGGATACTGTACAGTATACATCCAGATATCTTGTTTTTGGTACCAGTCATATACTGACAACTGTATGCAAAAAACGTGGTGTGAATTGAGCCTTACCTCCGCTCTATGACTTTAATGCAAATAAGAGCGACACATTGAATCTGCTTTCTTTGGCATTAAAAGAGCAATATTGTCATTGACCTTTACGTTACCAGAATAGCACAGTAATTAGAGAGCCCATTTTTACTACACAGTTAATTTAATGAAGACTCAGCTGCTGTTTTATGTAGGAATTGACGGTTTCACTTTAATTGCTTGTTAGTAAATAGTTTTACTTTTGAGGAAAGTGTAAAATATTCTAAGATGTTTTTGCGTATCTTTTATCTATAATTTTATTTCCCACGGGGTAGGCTTAACCTGTTTTATTTTCTGCTTACTGCTATTGGTGGAGACTCATGAGCCAAGTCTTCCACCGATCACTGGAGCAAAAGGGGCTTTGGTGATTTTGTTTTCTGACTCTCGATGACATGTCAAGATGTGGCTGCCCACCTTTGCTACAATCTTTTTTTTTATAGCTCCAATGCATCTGAAATGTAACATAGGGTAACTTCATATAGTCTTAGTTAAAAATCTCTTACTGTTCTGTGTCTCCATGGTAACAGACTACAAACAAACCCTGTGTACACTGATCCTGCATACTCCCTTCCACCTGTCCCCTACTTCTTACTAACATACATTTGGTAGGTTAGGAAGAAGTCAGGGACAGACGGAAGAGGGTATGACTGCAGAATCAGGCTGCAAAGGTTTATCTTTTTTGTAGTCTGTAACCATGGAGACACACACTATATGAGCTGTAGACGCAAAACGGTAGGATATTTTTAACCAAGGACTTGTAAAGTTGATTCATTTTTTATTTAGAAGCAATAAAAAGCTAATTGGTTGCAAAAGGTGGACATAGCCTTTAATGTTAAGTCACGAAGTATGGGGCAACATGTGTCCCTTGTCTACATTAAAAGCAAGACATATTACATATTTACCTTTTTTTCTGATATATGCATATTCTGCCCCTTAGTGACACCTAAAGTTATCATGTTATTTATCCCGCATGGTAAATGCCGTAAAAAATCCCCGCAAAAGACAAAGTCATTATTGTTTTTTGTTCATCCCTCCTCACAAAAAAAAAGGAATAAAAAATGAAAACTTGTACTGCAAAAAACAAGCTTTCGCACAACTCCATGGATGGAAAAATAAAAATGTTTTGGGTCTTGAAGTGGCAGAATTTTATTTTATTTTTTTCCAAAAAGTGTTTTTATTGGGCAAAAGTAATACATCGTCAAAAAGAACTAAATCATTTTTATTTTTTTTATAGAATCCAAGAAACCAGTTTCACCTCTTTCCTCTGCAGTCTTTTGTCGTTTTTTTCATTTTTGCTTTTTCCTCCACATTTTCCACAAATCATAACTTTTTTATTTTTACATCAATAAAGCCATATGAGGGCTTGTTTATTTGCTGGACGATTTGCAGTTTTTTTCACAGCACCATCTATTGTACCATATAATGTATTTGGAAACTGGAAAACATTTCTTTGTGGGGTGGCATAGGAAAAAACAGTGATTCCTTCATTGTTTTTTGGGTTTCTTTGTTACGGCCTTCACCGTGTGCTAAAAACGACATGCTACCTTTATTCTGCGGGTTAATACGAGTACGGTGATACCAAATTTATATAATTTTTTTTATGTTTTACTACTTTTACAGAAACAAAAATCATTGTTTAAAATAAATTTTGTTTTGTGATGCCATATTCGGAGAGTCATAACTTTTTAATTTTTTCCGTCAATTGAGCAGTGTGAGGTTTTGTTTTTTGCATGGTGAGCTGTATTCATTGGTACCATTTTGGGGTACATACGACCTTTTCGATTCTGGCGGTTTCATTTTTTTTTTTTTTACTGCGGTTACAGTGCAGGTTAAATAATGTTATATTGTAACAGTTCATACTTTTTTTTGTATATGTGTGTGTATATATATATATATACATATATATATATATATATATATATATATATATATATATATATACACAGTGAAGGAAATAAGTATTTGATCCCTTGCTGATTTTGTAAGTTTGCCCACTGTCAAAGACATGAACAGTCTAGAATTTTTAGGCTAAGTTAATTTTACCAGTGAGAGATAGATTATATAAAAAAAAAAAAAACAGAAAATCACATTGTCAAAATTGTATATATTTATTTGCATTGTGCACAGAGAAATAAGTATTTGATCCTCTACCAACCATTAAGAGTTCAGCCTCCTCAAGACCAGTTACACGCTCCAAATCAACTTGGTGCCTGCATTAAAGACAGCTGTCTTAAATGGTCACCTGTATAAAAGACTCCTGTCCACAGACTCAATTAATCAGTCTGACTCTAACCTCTACAACATGGGCAAGACCAAAGAGCTTTCTAAGGATGTCAGGGACAAGATCATAGACCTGCACAAGGCTGGAATGGGCTACAAAACCATAAGTAAGACGCTGGGTGAGAAGGAGACAACTGTTGGTGCAATAGTAAGAAAATGGAAGACATACAAAATGGCTGTCAATCGACATCGATCTGGGGCTCCATGCAAAATCTCACCTCGTGGGGTATCCTTGATCCTGAGGAAGGTGGGAGCTCAGCCGAAAAATACACGGGGGGGGAACTTGTTAATGATCTCAATGCAGCTGGGACCACAGTCACCAAGAAAACCATTGGTAACACATTATGCCGTAATGGATTAAAATCCTGCAGTGCCCGCAAGGTCCCCCTGCTCAAGAAGGCACATATACAGGCCCGTCTGAAGTTTGCAAATGAACATCTGGATGATTCTGAGAGTGATTGGGAGAAGGTGCTGTGGTCAGATGAGACTAAAATTGAGCTCTTTGGCATTAACTCAACTCACCGTGTTTGGAGGAAGAGAAATGCTGCCTATGACCCAAAGAACACCGTCCCCACTGTCAAGCATGGAGGTGGAAACATTACGCTTTGGGGGTGTTTTTCTGCTAAGGACACAGGACTACTTCACCGCATCAATGGGAGAATGGATGGAGCCATGTACCGTCAAATCCTGAAGTGACAACCTCCATCCCTCCACCAGGACATTAAAAATGGCTCGTGGCTGGGTCTTCAGCACGACAATGACCCGAAACATACAGCCAAGGCAACAAAGGAGTGGCTCAAAAAGAAGCACATTAAAGTCATGGAGTGGCCTAGCCAGTCTCCAGACCTTAATCCCATCGAAAACATATGGAGGGAGCTGAAGATCCGAGTTGCCAAGCGACAGCCTCGAAATCTTAATGATTTACAGATGATCTGAAAAGAGGAGTGGGCCAAAATTCCATCTAAAATGTGTGCAAACCTCATCATCAACTACAAAAAAACGTCTGACTGCTGTGCTTGCCAACAAGGGTTTTGCCACCAAGTATTAAGTCTTGTTTGCCAAAGGGATCAAATACTTATTTCTCTGTGTACAATGCAAATAAATATATATAATTTTGACTATGTGATTTTCTGTTTTTTTTTATTTTTATATAATCTATCTCTCACTGGTAAAATTAACCTAGCCTAAAAATTCTAGACTGTTCATGTCTTTGGCAGTGGGCAAACTTACAAAAAATCAACAAGGGATCAAATACTTATTTCCTTCACTGTATATATATACATTTTTAACTGTATTTTTTTTTTAAAATCTCTTTTTATTGAATTAAGAAAATACATACATCATTCAATTATGCAGATACAAAGCTCAACATTGCATCATGTGATAAGCATATCATTTGAGAAAAGGCGTGCAGACCTTAAAGTGTAACTAAACATTTGACAAACTTCTGACATGTCATAGTGACATGTCGAAAAGTTTTGATTGGTTGGGGTCCAAGCACTGAGACCCCATCTCTAAAATGAAGCGAAAGAAGCGCTCAGCCGCTTAGTTTCTGTTCGGCCTTTTCCGGAAATCAATGTATCGTAGTATGGGCTCAATAGAAAGTCCATGAGCCCGTTCTCCGATACATCAGGTACCCAGAAGAAGCCGATCAGAAACGAAGCGGCTGAGTGCTCACAAGAGCGCTTCTGCCGCTATGATTTAGCGATTGGTGGGGGTCTCAGTGCTCGGACCCCCACCAATCAAAACTTCTAACACGTCATTATGACATGTCAGAAGTTTGTTGAAACGTTTAGTTACAATTTAAGAAATAAAGCATTGAGAAACGTACAAGCATCTGTAGTTTTTATCAAATAAAGAACATTAAAACTATATACAAAGTTCCCTTACAAAGTACACATTTCTTAGGGTATGTGCACACGGTAGCAGGCTTTTACGTCTGAAAAGACAGACTGCGAGGCTTCTCTGACAGCCGTAAATTTTGAGCTGTGCTTCATTGAGTTCAATGAAGAACGGCTCAAATTACGTCTGAAAGAAGTGCCCTGCACTTCTTTTGACGAGGCTGTATTTTTACGCGTCGTCGTTTGACAGCTGTAAACGCGTAAATGACAGGTTGTCTGCACAGTACGTCGGCAAACCCATTCAAATGAATGGGCAGATGTTTGCCGACGTATTGTAGCCGTATTTTCAGACGTAAATCGAGGCATAATACACCTCGTTTACGTCTGAAAATAGGTCGTGTGAACCCAGCCTTAGAGGTACATACATATGAAAAATAAAAATAAAAGAAAAATGGATTGCAAAGTTAAAGAAACAAATGGCATGTAGTGACAACCCTAATAGTGGATAATATAGGTTGAGAGGTAGGCTAAGGGCGGGTTCACACGTGGCGGAATTTCACTTAAATTCCGCTGCGGACACTCCGCAGCGTTAATCCGCAGCGGTGCCGTTTGTCCATTGACTTACACTTTAATTTAGCAGTGTTCGTTTAGACGAGGCGTAAAATTCCGCTGCGGAGCATAGGCTGCGGAGCAGAATTTGGTGTCCGCAGCATGCTCTGTCTGTTGCGGAGCAGTGGCGGACTCATGGCGGAATTTCTCCATTGACTTCAATGGAGAGTCAAAATTCCGCAATGAAGTCCGCAGATCTTATGTGTGCTGCGGAGCGTATTGGTTTTACTACCATGACATTTCTTCATTCTGGCTGGACCTATGTATTTCTAGGTCTACAGCCAGACTGAGGAAGTCAATGGGGCTCCCGTAATGACGGGAGCGTTGCTAGGAGACGTCTGTAAATAGTCACTGTCCAGGGTGCTGAAAGAGTTAAGCGATCGGCAGTAACTGTTTCTGCACCCGGGACAGTGACTACCGATCTCAATATACATGTATCTGTAAAAAAACATATAAGTTCATACTTACCGAGAACTCCCTGCGTCTGTCTCCAGTCCGGCCTCCCAGGATGACGTTTCAGTGTAAGTGACGGCTGCAGCCAATCACAGGCCAAGCACAGGCTGCAGCGGTCACATGGACTGGCGCGTCATCCAGGGAGGTCGGGCTGGATGCCGAAAGAGGGACGCGTCACCAAGACAACGGCCGGTAAGTATGAAAATCGTTTACTTTCACTAGGGAAAGTGCTGTCCCTTCTCTCTATCCTGCACTGATAGAGAGAAGGGAAGCACTTTTCCCGCAGTCCGCAGCAGCTAGTCCGCATCAATGTACTGCACATTTTGTGCAGATCCGCAGCAGAATCTGCAACGCAGATTCTGTGCGGCATTGATGCGGACAGTTGCGGAGGAAATCCGCCACGTGTGGTCATGCCCTAAAAGTGATGAGTGAGTACTAGGAAGTGGGAATACAACTCTCCTGATAAAATAATAAAGTAGAGTAAGCGAAGGCCCCCTTCAAAACTACTATGGGAATATTGTCCAAATTCTGTGGAACTAAGTTGGGAATGAGAAGTAAACCATGGATTCCATAAGTCCAAAAATGAGTTGCGTCTGCGGAGTTCCCAGATTAATAGTTCCTCCATTCTGCACAACATGTCGACTTTGGCCGTCCAATTTTGAATGGTCAGGGGTATGTAAGATTTACAATATAAAGGGATAAGCATTTTTTATGCTATAAGCAAGTGAGCAAGTCATTACATTTCGGAGGGAAGTTGCCCGACGGTAGCCATAGGGAGAATCAGCGTGGGAGTGGGTGGCACTTGCTGTTTGGTCATTGTTTCACAAATGGATTCAATGGTTCTCCATAAGGTTTGGATAAGTGGGTAAAACCACCATAAGTAGGAGGAGAACCTTTATGTGAATTACATCGCCAGCATCTATCAGACACCGTAGAAAATATTTAACTGTATTTAAATTGAACCAGCGATCATTGAATTATCAGGGGACTTGAACCAGCGATCATTGGATTACTTGCACAATATACTGCAAAACTAATGTATTGCTGTATATCGTTATTTTTACAGCCTCCTATTAAACCCCTTCATTAGGCCCCCAGGCTGCCATGACAATCATCGGCACCCTGCGATCGCGTTACAGGGGGGACGATTAGGCGTTGGAGGGGGCCATCCCCTCTTTCTAAATGTTTAGATCCCGCGGTCGCTATTGACCGTGGCATCTATGTAGTTAAACTATCGGGGTCTCGCTTGTTGCAGTGAAGTGTTGGCTGTAACATTCAGCTGACACACTCAACTTATGGAGTTAGCTCAGCCGTAAGCCCGCTCCATACTATCCCTCCTGGCGGATGTCGGGATGGAGTTAAGCAGCACATTGGATGAAATCTACATCACTAGTACTGTAATAAAAGCTTGTGATATAGAGAATGCAAACTGTCCCCCTATATATACACAATATGCACTAATTATAGTATAGCTTCTGAGGATACTGTATTAACACATGATTATTAACATTCCGCTCCTGTCGGCTCTTGTTTTTTTTGTGAATCAATGCATTTGTCCCTCTCTCTTAGACCATATTTTTCTCTTTATTTCAAGGTGTTTTTCTTTGTGCTATAATACTGTCCCCCGGGAGATATATTGATTTTGTGCCTTGACTTCACTGAGCACATTAAAGCCATTATTATTATTATGAGGCGCCTATTTGTTTCAATGTAGCTTGTTGTTTTTTCTGTCCATTTAATTACTTTCATTTTAATTAATTTCCTATTGCAAATACATACTGTTTAGTTTACAGCAAAATAAAGGTATAGTCCAGGATTGCCGTTTAGTATTCAGTAAAATCCTCCAGTCAATATTGGCCTGAAATAGCAGTGATCTTCATAATGTGTGACTACATGTCTCCATAAAAAGAAAAGGATCTTAGGATATAGAAAGAGAGTCAGTGTCGGCCACGTTCTAATAATATATAGAGATCCTTGCTATGCAGCAGACCCAGACCTGCTTTATTATGACACTTGACCTTCACAGTCTGAAGGGAATGGTTACCTAAATGCCATATGAAATAAATGGTGGTCACTAATGTTATTTAAACAAAAATATACATGAAGAATGTCAGAAATATATATGCTTCATAATTAAAAATAAAAGAAATTTTTTTCTAAAAGCCCATCTAAAAACCTGCAATGTCCCCTTTTTCATTAACTGTTAATGCACAAAGAAATATAATTATGCATCGATTGTAATTACTATTCAGATTAAAAAAAACTTTAAATAGACAATAACTTTCAAACTATTTATGCTAATCTAATCTCTGTTGTTAACTGTTTTATACATGCAAATTCAGTATGAAGTTACTGCCACTAGGTGTCTCCCTACCTGTAATCTGTTGTCTACACCCTATTGTCAACTAAAATCCGTCTCCAGTTACCGAGCAAAGGAGATGTACTGCAGGAAGTGGGGGTGTGCCTCTTCACTGCCTGCCCATAGATGTGTATGGGGAGGGGGGAGCAGGAGGAGGGAGCAGAGAGAGAGACACACACACACACACACACACACACACACACCACACACACACACACACACACACACACACACACACACAGACACGATACTTATAGAAGTCTATGAAGAGGGGAGTGGGTAGCAGAAGCAGAGAGAGACACACACACACACACACACACACACACACACACACTGCTTCCCATAGAAGTTTATGGAGAGGGGAGGGGGTAGCAGAAGCAGAGTCACACAAACACACACACACACTGCTTCCCATAGAAGTTTATGGAGAGGGGAGAGTGTAGCAGAAGCAGAGAGAGACACACAGACACGCTACCCATAGAAGTCTATGAAGAGCGGGTAGCAGGAGCAGAGAGAGAGATACACAGACATGCTACCTATAGAAATCTATGGAGAAGGGAGGGGGACCAGAGGAGGAAGCAGAGGTGGAATGGAGTCACAGGCTGCTGGTAAGAGTTATATCTCACCCCAGTGCTGGATTCTCATCTACACTGCTCTTTATTGCTGTATGATGTCCTCCATGTTCTGCAGCTTCTTTATATATGTGATAGAGATAGGAGAGCAAGATTCTCCTGTTCTATTTTCACAGTGTATAGAAGACAGGATAGCAGTAGGCTCTGCCCACGAGCTCATAGAAAACTGAGAATTAGCGATACCGTTTGTAGGGGGAAAACTGCTAATATAATGCAGAATACAAGTCATATAATGGTCAAAATTAGTTTTATTCCTCATGTACTCACACATGTCAGCTTATTCTGAAAAGTCACCTGAAAAATTAGGTATGCTTTAAAATATATTTGTTCACACTATGTTATGCATTAGCACTCCCCCAATATAACAGGGACTCTAGTGCCCATGATTTAATGGAAAATACTAGTACAGAATGTTTTTTAAAAACAAAACAGGTCAGCTAAGGTATACATTATCTACACTCAATAGTGGACTGGGGTTCTTTGGGCCCACCAGAGTAGATGATTCTGCGGGCCCACCCGACATCAATACAGAACATATGGATCTTCACTTTTAATTGCATTATACTCTTTGTGGTTATTATTGCACATGCTGGAGATATCATCAGATCTAATAGATTATTTATCAATCAAACCATAAAAAATAGACCGTAGTGTCAAGTAATTAGGTCTGAGGTCAGCTCTCAATGCAGTTGTATGTTGCTGGGCCAAATATTGTCAAATCAGATCCTTGGCCCACCAATGGTCCTCTGGTACTCTGGTGGGCCAGTCCAACTATGTCTACACTTGTTTTGCAGCTGAATGCAGTCTATTGATCCTTGTTATAAGTCATTTCAGGCAAAGAAAAAGCAGAATGTAGTGTTCTGCAATAGAATTTTGGACAGGAGGTACATAAAAATGTCTGCCCCTATATTCACTACTGTAACTCGTTTATCTCCAATTCTAAGACACTATCAGCGCTTTTTTATAAGATGCCTTTTTATAAGCTAAGGACTTTAGTGTCAGTGTCCCTTTATAATCAATCTATGTGATGAGAGATAGATATACAGTATGTGTATGTATCGTGACAGGAGAACCCCTGACCGGCAGGTAAGATGATGAAGTATGTTGAGGATTCCCCCTTACCGGTTGTTGAGCAGGCTCAGTAGCTCCCCCGCATGGTAAAGGTCATTCTTTGTTACTCGGCTGAAGCGGAACTCATTGAGGTTACAGAAGGTCACAGCTGGAAAGATCATCCTGGCCGCTGCAATCTCATCCAGTTTGGTGACATGTGGATAATCAAAGTAATAGATGATCCTCTCAGTACACACAAACAGCAAAAGGGACATGGAGCCCAGGAAACATAGTATCCAGATCATTCGCCGACATGAGAAACGCTCATAGGAAAAGATGTGAGCAATTCCATGAAGTGTCGAGCCACTGGCAAAGGCCTGAATTGTGACTGGCTGGGGGTTACCCAGCTCCTCGGCTTCCTTCACATCCATGCGGGCACTGGAAGGACAAAAATATCTGTATAAGATGAGATTTACCATATAGACAAGCTAGACTTGTGGCGATAGCAGAACATAAACAAGACCAAATGCATTTATAGTCTCCACTGATAATATTCTGTTTATTATTATTTATTCATTTTTTTTCATCCACTCACCTACCCCTATGAAATGAATGTGGTAGGGTGTAGGGTTATGATTTGTAATGTATTATTTCAAAATTTATTTTATAGTAGAATTGACATCGAATTAATCTTCATAAAAAGTTGAGTAATTTTGCAAATGCATTGCATTTCTTACTGTGTACTCATCCTGAATTACAGCTAGTATTATAGTACAGAGCTGCATTCACAATTTTTCTGGCTTCAGAGTTGAAATTTCCCAGCATTCCTGGTAATTTCCATTCAGGGAAGTGTACAGAATCCGATGAAGAAAAAGCTAACTATTTCACTGCATTATAGGAGTTCATAATGACTTTCAAAAGCTTGTCTACTGTTTCCAATGACAATGAGCAGAACTGTGAATACAGCTCTGGGCTATAACACAGGCAGTAATACAGGGTTAGTACAAGTTAAGTAATGAAATATTTTTACAAAATTACTGACTTTTGAATGTACGTTATAGCTATTACTTAAAGAGGCTCTGTCACCACATTAGGACATCGGCGCTATAATGTAGTAATGCTTTTTATTTAGAAAAACTATCTATTTTAAAACACTTTATTAGCGATTTTTAGCTTTATGCTAATGAGTTTCTTAATGCCCTTGCTGGAAATCTCACAGAAAAGATTCAGAAGTGTCAGGATTCTGAATACACATGACGTCCAGGCTGGAGGTAATGTATATTCATTATCAGGACACTTGATTAACGTTAATGTCTGTGTATGTGGCTGCACATCGTGTTCTAGTAAGAACGCGATGCTGCTGTGTAAATGAATGGAGAGGAGTGCATGGTCAGCGTCATACACTCCTCTGTACAATGCCCACTTGGTCGAATGTAAAAACACGCCCACTTGGGCATTAAGAAACTCATTAGCATAGAGCTAAAAATCGCTAATAAAGTGGTTTAAAATAGATCGTTTTTCTAAATAAAAAGCATTACTGTCACCTACATTATAGCGCCGATCTCCTTATGTAGGAGATAGGGCACTTATAATGTGGTGACAGAGCCCCTTTAAAGTGACTCTCCAGGCTCACCTCTGCTAATGCTGCCACAATTACCTGATGTTCTTTTCTAAGTAGTCTGTACTGTATAAAGACCAAGTATGAGTTACCTTGGTCTTCTACACTGTTAACAGGTGTTGAGTGAAAACTGTTAATGACCACCATTGCAGGTCTTCACCTATGGCATATACATTTGCTTTACTATCACTATGCATTTCCATGTAGATTTCTATGCATTCATGTTTATGGAAAGCTTAATGGCATACAGTTACCAGTTTACTTAACTAAGATAAATCAGGACAGGTTGGATAACCTTTTCTCAAGGGGAGCCATCTGTTGATCAGACCACAGGTCTTTCTGAGAATGCATTTACTCTAGGGGTTATGTCTGGGGAATCACAGTGGGCCATTTATATCCCCTGAAGGATGATGTCACTGTGCGGTCACGATGAGTCCGCCAAAGTGGCACTGGCTCTTATCAGCAGCTCTTTGCTCTGACAAGTAGAGTGGGTCTAAGCAGGAATTCCGCTTATTAGAACATATAGACAGGGGTTGTTGAATTGGGGCAATCACTTTAATTTATTTCTCACAACCCATTGAGTTATGTTTTGGGGTAATTATTTTGTGTTTTTCCAATAAGATTATTAAGAAATTGTGTTTATATCTGATAGTAAGAAGTATTGTAATTCTAAACACACTAAAAAAGGAAAAAAACAACCTTTTTGTACTAATTTTTGCCACAGGTTGCTGAAACTTTAGTCTGGTTTAGCTTTTGTCTTATTCCACAACTGCCTTAAAGAGGATCTGTCACCAGATTATAAGTGCCCTATCTCCTACATAATGTGATCAGCGCTGTAATGTAGATAACAACAGTGGTTTTTATTTTGAAAAACGATAATTTTTGAGAAAGTTATAAACAATTTTAGATTTATGCTAATTAGTTTCTTAATCGACAACTGAGCGTTTTTTTTTACCTTTTTACCAACTGGCCGTTGTACAGAGAAGTGTATGACGCTGACCAATCAGTGACCAATCAGCGTCATACACTTCTCTCCATTCATTTTTAGCTGTAATTGCAGCACAGCGTGATCTCGCAAGATCACGCGGTGCTGTCACATACTCCCACATTAACCTTACCGAAGTGTCTTGAGAGTGAATAGACATCACCTTCAGCCAGGACGCAATGTCTATTCACACTCCCGACACTTTGGTAAAGTTTCTGTGGGACTTAGGCCTTATTTACACGAGCGTGTTAAACGTCCGTGTGACGGCTGTTGAAACAGCGGCCATCCCACGGACCTTTGTAATTCAATGTGGCCTTTCACATAGCCGTTGTTTCAACGGACCGTGTGAAGGGTCCGTGAGAAAATAGGACATGTCCTATTTTTTCATGCGTCACGCATCCCTCCAAAGACTCTCATCTATAGGGGATGCGAGACATCGCGTCCCGCAGCGCAGAGCACGGATGAACCTCGGACGTGAAAAACTGCTGTTTTTCACGTCCGAGATGCACCACGCTCGTGTAAATAAGGCCTAAATCGCAGCACAGCGTGATTTCGCAAGATCACACTGTGCTGTCATTCACAGAAATTTTACCGAAGTGTCGGGAGTGTGAATAGACATCGCGTCCTGGCTGGAGGCAATGTCTATTCACTCTCAAGGCACTTCGGTAAAGTTAATGTGGGTGTATGTGACAGCACAGCGTGATCTCGCAAGATCATGCTGTGCTGCGATTACAGCTAAAAATGAATGAAGAGAAGTGTATGACGCTGATTGGTCAGCATCATACACTTCCATTTACAACGCCCAGTTGGTAAAAAGGTAAAAAACGCCTAGTTTTTTAATAAACTAATTAGCATAAAACTAAAATTGCTCATAACTTGCTAAAAAATTATTGTTTTTCAAAATAAAAAACACTGTTGTTATCTACATTACAGCGCCAATCAGATTATGTAGGAGACAGGGCACTTATAATCTGGTGACAGAGCCTCTTTAAAACAATGTAAAACATTCTTATTCCACAGCAGCAAGAGAATATTAAAATGAAAATTCATAACAACAACCTATAATAAAATACAGTAATAAAAACCCTGTGACAAATGTTTTTTTTTTGTGACAACAGCTAATGCAAAATAGTCTACAAGACAACATCATTAACAAGAAGATGAGGACAAGAGATGGAGATTGCATCTTTGCCTCGCAGTCTCGTGAGTCAGATTGTAAATGCAAGTCTGGTAATATCTCTAGAGAAAAATCTAAGCCCTTCACCGGTTGAATGTATTTTCTGATATGTCTAGGCTATAGCAATTATTCCCATGCTGTACATATTTTAAAATTTGCCTGAATTAAAGACAGGGCGAGCTTCACAGCGCTGTATACAGCTTAACCAAAGGAAAGCGGTCATAGACTTACACATTTGACTAGATGTTTCGATGTTGAGTGGGAGATTTATTAACCCTTTCCCGTCACAGCCATTTTTTTTGGATTTCTGTTTTCATTTTTCCTCCCCACCTTATTTCCGTTCATAAAGCCATATGAGGGCTTGTTTTTTTGCGGGACGAGTTGTAGATTTTCACGGCACTATTTATTGTACCACATAATGTATTGGGAAACTGGAAAAAATATCTTTGTGGAGTGAAAAAGGAAAAAAACTGCGATTTCTCAATCTTTTGAGGGGTTTCGTTTTTACGGCTTTCACCGTACAGTGAAAATGACATGTTAACTTTAGTCTACCGGTCAATATGATTACGGTGATACCAAATTTATATAGTTTTTTTTAATGTTTTACAACTTTTACAAGGAAGAAACTAATTGCCACATTCTGAGAGCCATGGCTTTTTTATTTTTCCGTCGATTGAGCGGCATGAGGGCTTATGTTTTGCGGGGCGAGCTGTAGTTTCTATTGGTACTATTTTGGGCTACATGAGACTTTTTGATCACTTTTTATTTCATTTTTTGAGGGATATGAAGTAACCAAATTACTGAGATTCTGGCGTTTTATATTTTTTTATTTTACGGCTTTCAACGTGCATGTTAAATAATTCTAGATTGTAATAGTTCCGACATTTACGGACGCAGTGATACCAATTTTGTGTATATTTTTTTTATACATTACTTCAAAAATCGAAAAAGGTTTTATTTTTAAAAATTTTTTTTTTTTACACTACTAAAAACTTTATTAAACTTTTTTTTTTTTACAAATTTTATTAGTCCCCCTAGTGAACTTGAACCAGCGATCGTTAGACTAATGTATTGCAATATATTGTGATTTTTACAGGCTCCTGTTAAGACCTGCCAGAGGCAGGGGTTAACAGGAGATGAAGAAAGGCAGTCCTGCAAGCCTTTATTAAAGAGGCTCTGTCACCACATTATAAGTGGCCTATATTGTACATGATGTGATCGGCGCTGTAGTGTAGATTACAGTAGTGTTTTTTATTTAGAAAAACAATAATTTTTGATGGAGTTATCACCTATATTAGCTTTATGCTAATGAGTTTCTTAATGAACAACTGGGCGTGTTTTACTTTTTGGCCAAGTGGGCGTTGTACAGAGGAGTGTATGACGCTGACCAATCAGTGACCAATCAGCGTCATACACTTCTCTCCATTCATTTATACAGCACATAGCGATATAGCTATATCACTATGTGCAGCCACATAAACACACTATAACGTTACTGCAGTGTCCTGACAGTGAATATACATTACCTCCAGCCGGGACGTGATATGTATTCAGAATCCTGACACTTCGCTAATACAATCCTGACACTACAGCACTTCAAGTGTAATCTCGTTTGAAATGACAGTTTACAGCATAATCTCGCGAGATTACGCTTGCTGTGCTGTAGTGTCGGGATTGTATTAGCGAAGTGTCAGGATTCTGAATACACATCACGTCCCGGCTGGAGGTAATGTATATTCATTGTCAGGACACTGCAGTAATGTTATAGTGTGTTCATGTGGCTGCACATAGCGATATAGCTATATCGCTATGTGCTGTATAAATGAATGGGGAGAAGTGTATGACGCTGATTGGTCAGCGTCATAAACTCCTCTGTACAACGCCCACTTGGCCAAAAAGTAAAACACGCCCAGTTGTTCATTAAGAAACTCATTTGTATAAAGCTAATATAGGTCATAACTCCGTCAAAAATTATCATTTTTCTAAATAAAAAACACAGCTGTTATTTACATTACAGCGCCGATCACATCATGTACAATATAGGCCACTTATAATGTGGTGACAGAGCCTCTTTAACTGGTTCCCGACCGCTGGCTGTGTTTTTACGGCCAACGGTCAGGGTCCATAGACTTTTTGCGGCTCGGGTTTTAACTTGCTGCCTGCGCGATCGGGCAGCTGAATGTCGGGTCTCCGGCTGTCAGTGACTGCCGGGGACCCTGAGGAGAGGATAGAAGCAGCGATGTCTTCTCTGATGACTTGTAGACAGCGCTCAACGAACGCTGTGTATAGGAATAGAGGCAGCGGCCACGCCGCTGTCTCTATTGCTCCCGGTGTTCAAGTGACTGGTCACATGATCGCCGGGTGCCGTTACTGAGAGACTGCTGCTGGGTCTTACTAGACCCAGCACAGCCCTATTAGTGACAATCGTCACTATGAGAGGGCTGATTTCCCCTGTAACTGGGGCTGCACAGCAGCCCCAGTTACAGTGGAAAAACATGGTGTAAAAGAAAGAAAAAAAATATATACAGTTCCCCAAAAGTCTTTTTTGACCTTTGAGGGACAGACCATAGTAATAAAAAAATAGTAAAGTCAAGTGCAATTTTTTTTAAATAATAAATACACATAAAATACCCACCCCAAAAAAAAACTTTCCCCCCCCGCCAATTATTTTTGTAACGCTAGCGCTGACCCAATTAGCCTAATATAGACATGTAATATATTAAAATTTAAGGTAGACAATGACGATCACAAATAAAAGGTCTATTTTAGGGTAAAACTATGTTATTACCCCAAAAAAATAGCTGAAACGTAAAAAAGCTTATTTTTTTACTATTATTTTCAAACTTTATGAATAAAAATTCAAAAATAGCAAAAAAGGTGTGTATAAAATGATAAAAAAAGAAACCTGCATTGTCTACGGAAAAAAAGTCGCAAAAATCACTTTGTTAGCACAACAAATAAAAAAGTTATAGCCATTTAACTAACACGTGCTAAAAAGGGCTAAACAGTGTCTGGTCCTGAAGGCGCAAAATAGCGCGGTCCTGAACTGGTTAAGCCCCTAGACAGCCATGACAACCATCGGCACCCCCTGATCGCGTCACGGTGGGGCTGGTGAGCTGTCGGAGAGGGGTGCCTCCCTCTTTTTAACGTCTTAGATGCTGCAATTGTGATTGATCGCAGCATCTAAGGGGTTAAATGGCCAGGAACAACGCGATCACTGTTCCTAGTGGTTAGTCCCGGGTGTCAGCTGTAATACACAGCTGACGCCCCCTGCGTACGATGAGCCCGCTCCAAATTTCACTGCCCCGCACTACGACGTGCTAATACTGGCACACCATACAATGCACTCCCTCAGTGCAGAGTGAACCAGATTCATTAACAGGGTGTACGTCCTGTTGATGGACCTCATAAACTCTACAGGTTGTAGACTTTTTCTGCAAATTAGTTAAATATGGATTTTGCTGCAGATTTGCCACAGATTTAACCCTATGCATTGCAAAAATCCACAACAAATCCGCAGGAGAATTAACATGTTGCGAATTTGAAAATCCATAGCAGTCCCTCAATTCCACAGTGATGTTCCACCACATGTGGATGTGGTTTCCAAAACCTCTCCACATGTATTGTACTGTCAATTGCTGCAGAATTTCAGTGCAGAAATCACACAAAAAAATTCACAGCAATTCCGCAGCGTGCGAATTCACCTTTAAGGCCCCATACACAACCGTAATTTTGGTCCACAATTGCAGATCAAGATACTGTTACATTAATTTCTATAGCCCACGGACACCTACCCGTATATATTTACGGGAAGGTGTCCGGGCCATAGAAATCATCTGTAAAAAATAGGATGTGTCCTATTTTTTTAATTTTACGGACCGTGCACCCATACTTATAATGGGAGCACGACCCGCAAATGCAGATGACTGTGCGCGGCTGGCCGCGCCCGTAATCTCGGTCATTACGGGCACGGTCGTGTGCTTGGGGCCTAAAACAATGCCAGGTTGAAAAGTGCTAATAAATGCATTATGCACAACGCAGCTCTGAAGCCCTGACTATTTTTTCGAACACAGTCATATAGAAAAAGTTACATAGGGGTTTAACAAATAAGGCATTCAGACTAAAAAACATGTTTCTCAATATATTTATGTATTTAAAACTGATAAATCTGCTCCATTGTCTTTAAAGGGGACCTCCTGACTTGTCTGTTATAACCATAAAATCATAATTTTTAAGCATCTTTTCTTAGAACTCTGCGTTGTGCTGTTCCTCTGTTATTCTGGGTTTTAAAATCCATGTGCTTGATGCCGACTCAACCCCATTCAGATGAATGTAACTGATTTTTCATCGCAGAAATTTTTGCAACAAATTTTGCTGTGTGGGAATCCACCTTTAGGCCGGGTTCCCACATAGAGTAAACGCTGCGGAATTTCCGCAACGGAATTCTGTACGGAAATTCCGCAGCATTTACAGTAGCGGCAAAGTGAATGAGATTTAGAAAATCTCATGCCCTTGCTGCAGGCAAAAACCACAGCATAAACGTTAATAAATTGACCTGCGTTGCAGAATCTAAATCCGCAGCATGTAAATTTATGCTGCGTTTTTGTTGCTTTTCTGTTACGGGTTTTCCCCATTGAATTCAATGGGGATGCAAAACCCGCAAAACAAAGCCAAGTGTTGCGACTTTTGCGTTCAGAATCCCAGCGATGCCGCCTCAAAAATCGCAACTCAGGAAAAAATAAGTAAATCATACTTACCCAGAACTCTCTCCTTCTTCCTGCAGTCCGGCCTCCTGGTATGACGTTTCTTCCCATGTGACCGCTGCAGCCAATCACAGTCTGCAGAATCACATGGCCTGCAACGTCATCTTAGGAGGCCAGACTACACGCAGAAAAGAGGGAAGAAAGTTGTTTCCCCCGCACTGCATTCCGCAGGGAAAATTTTGTTTGAAAAAACGCTCTACAATGTGGTGCGGTTTTTCGGACGGAAGGTGCTGCGGGCTCCAGGTCAGATACGCTGCACAGTTTTTACATAGCGTATCCGACCCCTGTGAACCTGACCTAAAGGCGCTTTTACATGGGCCAATTATGGGGCAAACGATCGTTCATAGAACAATGAAATGTGCTTCCAACATGATAATAATGTATGGGGACAAGGGATCGGAGTAACGAGCGCTCGTCTCGATACATAGCTCCTTGTGAAAGGAGCAAACGAGCGCAGATCAGCGAGCTGTCTCATTGATCGGCGCCCGTTTCCATGGCCCAGGGCGGGCCGTGTAAGAGGACATTTAGGGTATGTTCACACGCTGAGTAAAAAACTGAAAATTACGGAGCTGTTTTCAGAGAAAACAGCCTCTGATTTTCAGCCGTTTTTGAAGCTGAAAGTTTTTTCAGGTGTTTTTTAGAGTCGTTTTTGGAGCTGTTTTTCTATTAACACAATGCTAACACAATGCAAAACAGCTCCAAAAACGGCTCAAAAAGTGACATGCTACTTCTTACGGGATGTCTTTTTACCCGCTGTTTTTTAAAACGACGGCGTAAAAAAACTCCCCGTCTGAATGAAACGCCATTTTTCCCATTGAATTCAATGGGCAGATGTTTGCAGGCGTGTGGACATACCATAACTCTTGTCAATGGGGTGTGGTGTCCCTACACAGTCTGATTTTGTTTAGTTAGTGCTGACATACCCTTTTGTCAAGGTTAATAGTAGCACCCAGTTGTCCATTTATTCATACATGTCCAGGAGGAATAACCGAGGAATGGCAGAATGCAGGGATCCAGGAAAATATGCTCCAAATTTGTTATTTCATGGGAAATACAAGTGTTTATTAAAACATACATATCAGGAGAGATGACAGGTCCTCTTTAAACCACATACATTTTGCTTTGATCACAAAATGTTCCCATTTACATTTACATTGATAGGAACTTCTCAGCCAAACTGTAAGGGCATGACCACACATGGCGGAATTCCTCCGCAACTGTCCGCATCAATGCCGCACAGAATCTGCGTTGCAGATTCTGCAGCGGATCTGCACAAAATGTGCAGAAAATTGATGCGGACTGGCCGCTGCGGACTGCAGGAAAAGTGCTTCTCTTCTCCCTATTCAGTGCAGGATAGAGAGAAGGGACAGCACTTTCCCTAGTGAAAGTCAAAGAAATTCATACTTACCGCCCGTTGTCTTGGTGACGCGTCCCTCTTTCGGCATCCGGCCCGACCTCCCTGGATGACGCTCCAGTCCATGTGACCGCTGCAGCCTGTGCTTGGCCTGTGATTGGCTGCAGCCGTCACTTACACTGAAACGTCATCCTGGGAGGCCGGACTGGAGACAGACGCAGGGAGTTCTCGGTAAGTATGAACTTATATGTTTTTTTACAGATACATGTATATTGAGATCGGTAGTCACTGTCCCGGGTGCAGAAACAGTTACTGCCGATCGCGTAACTCTTTCAGCACCCTGGACAGTGACTATTTACAGACGTCTCCTAGCAACGCTCCCGTCATTACGGGAGCCCCATTGACTTCCTCAGTCTGGCTGTAGACCTAGAAATACATAGGTCCAGCCAGAATGAAGAAATGTCATGGTAGTAAAAACAATACGCTCCGCAGCACACATAAGATCTGCGGACTTCATTGCGGAATTTTGACTCTCCATTGAAGTCAATGGAGAAATTCCGCCATGAGTCCGCAACCAGTCCGCCACTGCTCCGCAACAGACAGAGCATGCTGCGGACACCAAATTCCGCTCCGCAGCCTATGCTCCGCAGCGGAATTGTACGCATCGTGTAAACGAACACTGCTAAATTAAAGTGAAAGTCAATGGAGAAACGGCTCCGCTGCGGATTAACGCTGCGGAGTGTCCGCAGCGGAATTTAAGTGAAATTCCGCTATGTGTGAACCCGCCCTAAAACTGTAAGATTGTAGTGAAGATGATAATGATTAGACCAAGAAATACAGATATACAGATTCAATATATTCTCTGAGTGATCATTTTGTCATCATAGACACTCTTATTATCACACAAGCCCTTGTTTTGTTCACATTGGGTAAATTATTGCTTCCATCTACATGAGATGCTGAGCTGCTCTGGTAAATCACAAAGTATTCTGACATTGCTCAGTAAACGCCGTCAAATTCTGTGAAAAACATTCCCTTAGTCTGGGATATTTCCATGATGTCAAGTATAAGATTAAGAGGGAGGGTAGAGAATACCAATATTAAACAGAAATAGCGTAGACTTGAACTTTCATCACCAAAATGTCAAACCTAAGACTTGATTTTTGGTCCAGACAAGGTGAATACACAAGATATATGGATAAGAATACCTCTACTCTATCAAAGACTAGTGCATGTAGCCAACCTGGGGATTTGCAGATGTTGTAGCATAGGAAATCTCAGTGTCCAACCACCTGTAATATGCTTGAAGGAATTTTCCACTTTACGACAGTGACGTTCTCCAACACAAGATTGTACTTCTAGGGGACAATACAATGCCTGGTGGAGGCACCATACGGCAGCATGTAGAATGTCTCTGGGTCAGTATTGCAGAACCATAGCGGATCCTTTGACTTAAAACAATGAAGGTTCCTATTAAATGACTGCAGACATTAATCCTATACAGAATAATGCCTCATGCACACTATCATGTGTGCCGGCCGGGTCCCGTCAGTGATACGTGGAAAGATAGGACATGTCCTCTTTCCACGGACCGGAAAGTAGGGTGCGTTTTCACAGACCCGATTCAGCCGCTAAAGTGAATGGGCCCGTGAAATTGGGTGCCACTCGGATGCCGTGAAAAACGCCCCAAGTGGCACTTGGTTGTGTGCAGCGGGCATTAGAAGGGATGTGCTGTATTTCAGAAAGTTGTATCTTGTGATGTTTCCCTGCAAATCTTATCCAAAATCCCCACCAACAACTATAACAATAGTCTATAGAACTCTAGCTCGTGTCATGCCTTTCGACTTCATTGATAGATTTCCATGAGGAATGCTGATGGGGCACGAATGTACAGTATATTATCAAGAAGTAGGGGACAGATTAAATATGACTGCAGAATCAGACTAGACAGGGTTTGTTTGCCACTTGTCACCAATTGGTCTACCTAGGACAAGTAGATACATAAAACAATCGATTTTTATTAAATCTATTTGCAAAGTTGTTTCATTTTTTATATTAAACACATTAGAACAATAAAAAATAAATTGGTTGTGAAGGTGGACTTCCCTTTAATTACAGAAAGTGATGCTTGATCTTGACTTTATATAGATAACAGAATATTTATATTGTTCTTGGGCATATTACACATATTATAGCATATAATAACATTGATTATGTCCCTGCATGATAAGGTCATGCAAGTTCAAGTGTATGTGCCCCTTTAAACCTCTTCTTTGAGAAATTTCAGAAGATGTTATTGGTGTGATCCATAGTCTGACAACACCATTGATTGATGAAATGAAGGGTCTTTGGTGCAGTACTGAGCATCTGACCCATAAGTGATTTCATATGTCAAAGCAAAGCTGAAGGTACTAACATTGAAATCATTGAAACGTTCGGTGGGTTGACAAAAATTAGGGGACAGAGGGAAGAGTGACTCCAGGATCAGAGTACACAGGTGAGTCTGTTACCATGGAGATGTAGAGAAACCTAATGTTAATGGTAGTTGCGTAAGTGGACCTTCCCTTAAAGGGGACGTGTCATCAGAAAATTACCTATTGTTTGAATCAAGTTTTTATGTTAAACATATTTTTTTATAGAACTTTTGGTAATTTTTTTTCAATTTTATTTTCTATGTCATTATCTTTATTAAAATTTAATTCTGAAATTTTGCCATTTTCACTCTGGCTGCTGAGCTTCATAATAGTCTGACACTTCCTGTTCTGCAGAGATCAATTATCAGCAGTCATATCATTATCATCGCAGGCAGAATAACAATGAAAGGTAACACCTCTATATAGATAACACAGGATCCATCATTGACAACAGATAATGGACACAGCTCGCCTCCTCCCCCTCCCTGCACAATGACCTCTGCACAGGTCACAGGGCAGGCCTAGACAACTCTCCCATAGAAGACAATGAGTCCCCTCCTGTTCACAGGTTCCTATAGTCCATGTGGCTGCTGTAAATCATATCTCTAAATGACGTTTACAGCAACTCAGGCAAGGTGGCTGCCCCATAATCATGTACAGAAAATAGAATTAAAAAAAAATCTACAATCAAAAAATAAAAACAGATTAGAAAAAAAGATTGTTTTAATTAGGAAAAAAATATTTAGTGGATACATTCCCTATAATTCTACACAACATAAGGTGTATATGTAATAATCTACACAATTGAAGATAATAAGCCCTTGCAGGCACTGTCCTCTCTCCTTCTGTACCGATTTGTCACTCATTAAGCTCACATTCATTGTTCTTATTGTCTCATGTTATTTACTCAAACACTGTATTCATATGTACAGCACCTTGGAGTTAACCCCTTCAGGACTGAGCTTATTTTGCCCTTCAGGACCAGCCCCATTTTTCAAATCTAACATGTCCCACTTTATGTGGTAATAACTCTGGAATAATTCTGAGATTGTTTTTTTGGTAAGGCCCTGTTCACACGGAGATTTTTGCAGCGGTTCAACGGGAGATAGAGGCATTTTTTACCGCGAGCAAAGAAAAAAACGCTCACGGGAAAAAGAAGGGACATGCCCTATCTTGAGGAGTTTTCCGCCTCAAAAACCCCATTGAAATCAATGGGATACGGAAATAAACGCATTTTTAATGAGTTTTTTTGCCGCGATTTTTGATGCCAAAAAACGCTTGCGGTTATGCCATCTTTCTGTTGAAGAGATAGCTAAAAAAAAAAGCCTCAGTAAAATGCAGCAAGAAAACACGGAAAAAAATTGCGTCAAAAACGCGTCAAAAACGCATGTGGTGCAAAAAAACTTTAAAAAAAAACTGAGCTGATTTTTCCAGGCAGAACTTTCTGCCTGCAAAAAAACTCAGTGTGAACAGGGGCTAACACATTGTTCTTTATGTTAGTGGTAAATTTTGGTCAATATGTTTACTATTTATTTGGAAAAAAATCTAAAAGGTAAAGGAAAATTAGCATTTTCCTACATTTGAAATCCTCTGCTTCTAAAGTGGATACTTGTACCACACAAATGAATAATTAAACAAGGTTTACTTTATGACTTCTTTATGTAGGCATCATTTTAAAAAAAATATATATTTCAGGACGTTATAAGGGTATGTTCACACGCAAACTCAAAAACGTCTGAAAATACGGAGCTGTTTTCAAGTGAAAGCAGCTCCTGATTTTCAGACGTTTTTGTAGCAACTCGCGTTTTTCGCAGCGGATTTTACGGCCGTTTCTGGAGCTGTTTTTCAATGGAGTCAATGAAAAACGGCTCCAAAAACGTCTCAAGAAATGACCTATACTTCTTTTCACGGGCGTCTTTTTACGCGCCATATTTTGAAAACGACGCGTAAAATTATGCCTCGTGGGAACAGAACACCGTAAATCCCATTGCAAGCAATGGGCAGATGTTTTAAAGCGTAATGCTGGCGTGTTTTAAGGCGTAATTCGAAACGGCCCGAATTACGTCTGAAATCACTGCGTGTGAACATACCCTTAGGGCATGTTCAGACGTGGCGGAATTATGCAGACTGCCCGCATCAATGCCGCACATAATCCGCGTTGCAGATTCCGTTGCGGATTTGGCTAAAATGTTAAGAAAAATGCTGCGTATTTGTCGTTGCGGATTCAGGTGCAGATCACACACTGCTTTCTTTCAAACATTCCATCCCAGTATGGGTATAGACCTCGACACACATAGGTCCTGCCAGAATGATGAAATATCCTGTTCCTGAAAGCAATCCGCAACGCAACACACATAACATCTGCGGATTTCCTTGCGTAATTTTGAAACTCCATTGAAGTCAATGGAGAAATTCTGCAACAAGTATGCGTCAAGTCTGCAACAGACAGTGCATGCTGCAGACAAAAAATTCCGCACTGCAGCCTATGGTCCGCAGCGGAGTTTTCCGCAACGTCTGCACGAAGATAACTAAAAAGGTGTGGAAACCAATGGACAAACTGCCTGCTGCGGATTTCCACTGCGGACCGTCCGCAGCGGAATTCCACAGCAATTCCGCCACGTCTGAACGTGCCCTTAGGTTATAAGTTTACTAGCAGTTTTTCAAATACTCAACAAAATTTGCAAAACATATTTTCTTAGGCACCACTTCAGTTTTGAAGTGGCTTTGAGGGGTCTATATATTAGAAACCCCTTATAAGTCAACCCATTTCAAAAACTACACCCCTCAATGTATTCAAAACAGAATTAAAGAAGTTTGTTAACCCTTTAGGTGTTTCATAAAAATTAAAGCAAAGTAAAATGTGCAAATTTTATTTTTTCTATCAAATTTTCCACTTAATCCATTTATTTCAGTAACAACAGAAAATACAACTCAATATTTATTACTTCAGTTTTCAAAAATATCCCACATCTGGCTCTATTTTGATAATGGACTCAAACACAGGCTTCAGAAATGAAGGAGCATCTAGTGGATTTTGGGGCTTCCTTTATATTAAGATGTTTTAAAGGCACCATTTCATGTTTGTAAAGGCTTTGAGGTGCCAAAACATTAGATACACCCCAAAAACCATCCCATTTTGTAAACTACACACCTTGACGATTGTATCTAGGGGTGTAGTGAGCATTTTGATCCCACAGGTTCTTCATAGCATTTTTTCCCAATAATATGTAGATTTAAGTCAAAATTTTTCATTTTTACAAGGAATTCAGGGGAAAAGAAATCCCAAAAATTGTTAGTCAATTTCTTATGAGCATGGCAATACCCCATATGTGGTCATAAACTACTGTTTGAGGCAGGGCTCAGAAGAGAAGGAGCACCTTTTAGCTTTTGAAGAGCAGATATTGCTGGAATAGTTTTCTGATGCCATGTCGCATTTGCAAAACCCCTGAGGTACCAGTACAGTGAAAACCCTCAAAAAATGACCTCATGTAGAAAACTACACTCCTTAAGGAATCTATCAGGAGTGTAGTGAGTATTTTGACCCCAGAGGTGTTTCAGCAAATTTATTAGGATTGGACTGTAAAAATGGAAAACATTTTTTTTTTTGCCAATAATATGTAGTTTCAGCTTAAATTTTTTATTCTCACAAGTACTATAGGAGAAAAACCACCCTAACGTTTGTAGAGCATTTTCTCCTGAGTACAGCAAATACCCATATGTGGCTATAAGCTGCTGTTTGGCGACACAGCTGGGCTCCGAAGGGAAAGTGATCCATTTGGCTTTTGATGCACATATATTGCTGAATTGGATTCTGGGGGCTATGTCGCATTTGCAGAGCCCCTGAAGTACCAGTACAGTAGAAATTACCCAGGTGTGATCCCATTTTGGAGACTATACCCCTCAAATAATTAAATTAGGGGTGTAGTGAACATTTTGACCCCTCAGGTGTTTTATAGATTTTATTAGAATTGGGCCGTGAAAATAAAAAAATTGCATTTTTCAAATAATATGTAGTTTTAGTCCATAATTTTTCATTTTCACAAAGAATACAGGAAAACAGGAACACAAAATTTGTTACACAATTGCTCCTGAGTAAGGAAATGGCTGTAAACTGCTGTTTGGACACACGGCAAGGATCTAAAGGGAAATAGCGCAATTAAATTTTTGGAGGGAAGATTTTACAAAATTGTTTTTTGACGCCATGTTGCATTCAGCTGAGGTACCAGTAAAGTGAAAACCCCCGAGAAGTGACCCCATTTGGGAGTAGTGAGCATTTTGACCCCATACGTGTTTTGCAGAAATTAGTACACAATGTATATTGCAGATTGAAAATTGACATTTTATCACAGATATACTATTTCAGTGCCCAATATGTTGTGCTCAGCTTGCACCACTGGGGACACACACATGATACATTTTTAAGCGGGTCCTCCGGAGTACAGTAATACCCCATATGTGATCATAAACTGCTGTTTGGGCACACTGCCAGGCTCGGAAGTACCGCCATTTGGCTTTTGGAGAGCGGATTTTGCTTGGTAGTAGTTTTGTTTAGGGTTTTACTGGAATTTCAGTTTATAATGTGGGAGCATATGTAAGCTTAGTGGAGTATATCAGCGCATAATAAGGTGGTGTAATAATGGGGTAAATAAATAATAAAATGAGTAATCCATGGATATTTACGTACGCTTTGAACCAAGCCTTTTTGCACAGGCCAGTTTTTTTGGGGCAAGTGTCGCATTTATAAAGGGTTCCATGGAATTGTACAAAAAATCTGCACCCCAGTATTGCCTAATCTTTGACTTCCTCACTAGCCTCATATGCAGAGCAAGACCCTAAAATGCCATAGTCTCTGCTGCATCTACGGGGTCCACCTATGGGGCCTAGCAGATTATGACGTGGGGTTTTAGGTGAAGAACTGCTGGACATATAAATTAGTCTGGGCCGTTGTTTTTCATCATTGCGTTCCGAGAGTAAATGTGATTTGTGATCAGTTTTTGTTCAATTTTTTTGAGAGGTGAGGAGACCAAAAACAGCAGTTCTTTATAATTATTTTACGGCCTTCACCATGCAGTATAAATAACATGTTTACTTAAGGCCCCATGCACACGACAGCAAAAAACCTCAGTTTTTGCGGACCGCAACTGCGGTCCGCAAAAACGGAGCCATTCACTTTCATTGAACACTGACACCTTTCCGTAGCACTACGGAAGAGTGTCAGTGCCGTGCAAATGTTCCGGGAATTATGGAACATGTCCGTTCTTTCGCATTTTGCGGGCCGTGCTCCCATACCTTGTATGGGAGCACGGCCCGAAAATGCGGCTGTCAGTCAGCGGCCGGCCGTGCCCGCAATCGCGGGCCGCGATTGCGGGCACGGTCGTGTTCATGGGGCCTTATTCTGCAGTTTGATACAATTGCGGCGATACCAAATTGATATAGTTTTACTATTTTTACACAATAAAAAGACTTTCTTCTACATAGAATAATGTTTTGGTGTCACCATATTCTGAGAGGCATAATTTTTTTTTTTTGTCGACAGAGCAGTGTGAGGGCTTGTTTTTTTTTTTGCGTGACAAACTGTAGTTTTTATTGGCACCATTTTGGGGTACTTGCGACTTTTTATAGAGTTTTTTATTCCATTTTTTTGCAGACAAGGTGACCAAAAAAGGAAATTCTGCCATTGCTTTTTATTTAAATTTTTTACGGTGTTCACCATGCGGGATAAATAATGATATTTTTATCGTTTAGGCCGATACTAATGCAGTGTTACCTATTATGTATAATAATAATTTTTTTCAGGGAAACAGGGTGATTATTGTTTTTATTACTTAAAACTTTCATTTATTTCTTTTTCGAAATCATTTTTTTTTTAAACTTTTTTTACACTTACTAGGAGACATGAAGGCCTGATCTTCTGATCCCCTGTACAATACACTGCACTACTTATGTAGTGCATTGTATTGTAACTAATTTTTCAACTCCCAGTCAATCTATTAGGTCCTGCCTTCGGCAGGGCATAATAGGCTTCCGCATATGGCCGACCAGGAGGCCATTGTTAAGCTTCCTGGTTACCATAGCAACCATGGGCACCCCGCGATTGCGAGTGGGGGAGGGCTATGGATTTCAGAGGGATCCCCCTCCCTCTGTGGCAACTGCTTAAATGCCACAGTTGTTATTTACCGCGCCATTTAGAGGGTTGAACGGCGACGATTGGAGATAACTGTGATCTCCGCCGTTGCAGTGGTATGTCGGATGTATATACAGCTCCTGTGCCCGCTTCATCCTCAGGGCGTAACTGTACGCTCATTTGCTTAAGGCATGGTTAAAATGGGCATACAGTTACACCCATATGCGGGAAGGGGTTAATGGCCCTTAAATAAAAAATAAATAAAAATAATAATACTGAAATAGCATTATCAACTTGTTAGCATCCAGCAGCCAATCCATACAACGTTCAGCCAGCGACGTACCTCCAATGGAGTTATAGCACGCAGCTGCTATAGGGCCCGTGCGCTGGAGGTGCTTGGGGCTGAATGGCTTTGCGCCCTGTCTTGCCCCATTAATGGCGCCCGACAACTGCCCCCCTATGCATCACGTCCCCTGCTTCCGCCTGGCTGGCTGTCTATTTCTCTGTTCAGCAAATTTAGCTGGTCAATAAGCAGAGGGGTTGGCTCTCCTCATTATCTAGCCAAGTCTTGTGACATTTGTGTCCCACCCCGGGCCTTCACGCCGCACGCTCCTCTCTGCTGCAGCCATGACAAGAATGACTGTCTACACTGCAGGAGAACGAGCTGAGTGGTAAGTGCATGGGACGCACTTGGCTCAAGACTGTATCTTGCTGTTTTCAAGTTTTTTGTTTTTCTTAAATTATTATGATTTTTTACTTTTTTTTGGGTTGTGCAAGGGGAATGGGTTGTAGCATGGGAAGGGGCCCTCTTCTAACTTTTGATATGGGGCCCTCCGATTTCTCTTTATGTCCTTGCGTACACCCTTTTAATCATAGTAGACATATTTCATATGTAATATTCACTTTATAGCATAGTCTTATTTAGTTGGAATAATCAGAAAATCCTGATAAAAGTCACAATCACAAAAATAGGGTAAGAATGTTATTAGTGCTGTATAAATGAAAGGAAACACCATCATAAACAGAAGTTCCCATTGTAATTATTCATTAGGGAGTCATTTGGTCTCTCATAGCTGTGTTGGCTTTGGCTTGAAGACGATACACAAGATCTCCACTCTCTTAAAGCGAACCTATAATACAGGGGCGAGTCTGGTGTATTCATGATCAGCTACAAGCTCCGCCCTCTTTCCGCTCACTCTGCCCACTCTTCGCTGATTGACAGTGGTCTCCCTATGCACAGTGACTGTAATATCTATCTGTCTATTGAAATTTATCATGTAATATTTGTTGGCCTTCTACATACAAATACAGGACCCAGCTGTGATACATTTATATTTCTATCACAGATACATGTAACACATTTTGCTTTATAAAATGATTTAGATAGATAGATAGATAGATAGATAGATAGATAGATAGATAGATAGATAGATAGATACTAAACTGATAACGCCCTAGCCCTCATAATATATATATATACCTACACAAGTTTTCACAAAACTGTAGCCCCAGCAAGCTGGTAAAATGGAAGCACATTACCACATATTGTCATGATCTAAACATTTTATGGGTTATTGGTAAATTACAAAGGTAACTTGTGTAACCCCCCCTTTTATGTACAAGTGAATGGTCCACTGCTCGCTCTCCTTGTATTACTCCCCTCATCTCTTATAGATTGCGAGCTTATGGGCAGGCTCATTTCTCCTTTAGTTTCATTGTTGGTAGCATATTTTAGTAATTTTGTATAATTACTGCTTTCCAGTGGTGAAGTTATAGGGGGTGCAGAGCTACATGTCGCAACTGGGCCCCTACTCTTCAGACTGCCATAGATGCCCCCAATTCTACCTAGAAACACAGCAGCGCTATATGAGGGCAATGTGCAGGCGGAATAACTTTTCATGCTAACTATTTAGTGATCATGATATATAGAGCTATATAAGTACTGTATATAAATTATTGGATCATTTTGAAGTACATATAGATTCTACATACATTAGCCATTACAAACAGGCACCTGTTATTAGAAATGATGCTTCTCCTGCCACTTACATCTCGCTGCCCTATACCCTGTGCTTCCTAAAAAGTGGTTAGTAAAACCAAGTGGTAATATAGGAATGTAAAAAAAGAGAAAAAAAGTTAACATCCTCTGAATTCTTTGCTGCCCACTGAACTGTGTAGGCAGGTGCCCGCATTGTTCTGAGATACATGGTTATATATTGCTATTGCCCACATTGTCTTTATTGTAAGCGTAAACCTGATCACTACCTACCTACTCATTTTACAAGTCAATGTCAAGGTATTTATTCTTGAAAAGTCCAAACTATCATACATACTCTGCAAGTCATACACAAAAAGTCGCTGTAAGCAGCAGCTGCTATATGTAATATTCACAAGAATACAAAGGCTGTTGTACATATTGCCCGTGTTATACAGACGTAAATATAAAGAGGTAAAAAGATACTGTAGGAACTGATGACTAAGCATCCTACATATTGATCCTTGTGGTATGTGTGACCGTCATTTACTGGTATATGGCATTGTGCAATGAGTAACTTACTTTTGAGCATAATAACCCACTTTATTCAACTCTATCTAAAAAAAAAAATCTAACTATTTAGTTACAATTTTTTATTCATATGCAATAGTTCTTTTATAGGTTTTACTATTAGAATTTACCATCTTTAAGTTTAGGGCTCCTTTAAATTTCACTTTTTTTTTTGCTCCATATACTGACCCTGTGCCTCGCCACAAAATACCAGTACTTATCAGGATGATGTTGTGATTTATTTTCCATGATCTCTTCTAATGCCCTGTCGTTTATCACTGGACAAACTGATCACCACCAGTTCTATCCACATGCCAGGAAATGCTAACCCAGGCTGCCCACACAATACTACATGTAAGTGGCTAAAGACTACCACAGTGAGGTATGAAAGATTGGGACACAATGACTTGTCCAGGATAAAAGCTTAGTTCAATATGTGACTCCAACTGGATATTGCAGCAATGTGAAACTGCAAATTAAGAGCTATGATAGAGGAGCAAGCCTGTGTGACTGTATCGATAAATGTATATACACTATATGTAGAGGAGCTGAATTCATTTCTTGTGCATGTCGTAGAAGAGTTAAGATAACTAAATAGGTGGAGCTGGTTAACCCGTAGTCTTATGGAAAACCACAGATTACACATCGTGATACAATGGTGAGTTATGCCAAATGACATACTCAGCTCTGCTACACCTGTACATAAACATATTCTTATAAAAGTAGCAGTCTTACAAATCACCATTTATTCCTTATAGATTTGTAGTATTTTATCAATTTTCATTGTTAAATTTGATATAAAGGACTTTAAATAATAATAATAATAATAATAATAATAATAATTAATAGCAACAACAATATTAATCATAATAATAGTCATTAGTGGAGCTCTCATACATTAATAACAATAAAATGTATATATTATAATACATGAGTCATTATTATAGCTCAAACTAATACACAATAATCTTATAAAACAGTACAACACGTTGTAACATACAAACATACTACGATGCTAGTCATATCTAAGAAAGAAGAACAGATACACATAATGAAGAACAGGAACACATAATTGTATAGGCATAGCAATAAGTGCATAGAAATAAAGGAAGAATGGGCACACAGATACAGAACCATATCCTTAGTCACCAGGAGAGACCGGTACAGCGTACTGGCAGCCTGAATATGACAGATATGAAAATAACACTAATGTGGACGGGACGCTCTCCCCGTCATATCACTATGAGAGACCTAGATACCCTCCTGTAGGCACTGGCACACCTACCCAAAACCATATCCACATGAAAAACTCAGGTGCCACCTATATTAGAATGATCCCAATCCAGCTAGTAGTGACTCTATACATGGTATATATACATGAAAGAAGAAATGCTTGTGTTAGCCAACACATCGATATCGTTCTCAACAGACAAGCACAAGGACAGTGTCTACATGTGATACTTATTATAGCTAAGTAAAATAAAAGAGATGCCAACTACCCACATACAACCCAAAGGACCATCAATAAGCAGGGAGCCTAAATGCAGACTCATCACTAATCCTATATAGTGAAACAACTACTAATACATCTGCGTGGACTCTTCGCATTAACATTATAATGGCCATAATATAGATGTGAACATAGAGAGGTACAGAATCAGGAGCGAGCCTTTCCTATGGAGAGCCTAGAGCTGGCTGCATGCTACCTATGCTTCACTCACAGATACATATGCAGATGTTTGACTCATAGACTTGGGTTTCCAATGACATGTCTGCATGCTGGATGAACATTATGGATGATTTCCATGAATAAAGATGAGGCTCACATGCTTGGAGAAGGCGATCAATGCTGAACATACATTATTGCATGCATTGTGTGCTAGACATTAGAGCGCAGCACTCACCTGCAGGCAGGGCCAGTCTGATCACACTCTGCACTGATGAGACAGATCGCATATAGCAGCACTCCCCCCTGCACCGCAGAGACAACACAGGACCCCCACACCTTACCGCAGACTCACACACAGCACCCTGCTGCAGGCGCTCATTCACACACAGCACCCTGCTGCAGGCGCTCACTCACACACAGCACCCTGCTGCAGGCGCTCACTCACACACAGGCTCCAAGGCACAAAGAGAGAGAGAGAGATAGTAGGCAGTGATGTCCCTGTCAGGCTCCCAGCATCAGTGTGTGAGATGTGAGCAGGAGCAATGCTCTGTCTACTCCGCTATCCCTGTGTGTATATGTCTGTCCCCTCTCTGTGTGTTGTATGCGTCTATCTCCTCATTACTGGGATGTGTGTGTGTGTGACCAGCTCCCTTCCCCCAAAACCAGCTGCTTCCCCATAGCAGCAAGAAGCCGCTACTGTTTAGGACCAATACAGGGGGGCGATTAACCCATTCCGTCTTGACTAAGAGAAGTCTGATCACACAGCATCAGTTCCGTCATCCATATCCCCTCATAGAGAGAACTGCACACCCGCAGCTCCGTCATCCGTGCCCCTACCCGGAGACCTGCCCAGCAACACTTCAGTCATTCATACTCACAGGGTAAGAGCTGCAAAAAGCCACTTCTGTCATTCACACTTCCATAGGAGCACGACTTCAGTTTGGCTTGGTTTACCCATCGAGATTTTCGCTACAGTTCAACCGTAGATGACCGGTCATGGAGATGATTACTGTCAAAAGGCAACGTGATCAGATCGGATAAATAATTTTACAGGTTTTTTTTTTTAATAAAATGTTTCCATAGTGATCGCAGCTATTGGTATTACCGTTTAGCAGCGTTTTCTTTCAACACGCTTTTAGGTGTAAATGAGCGTTTTAGAAAATCATCCCCATAATCATAGCCTACATCATACTGGCATATAAAACATGGAACTTGTCACTGACGTCAATAATACTTCTCTGGAAACATCGAAATCTATAGTGTTATTCCTACCTTTATACTCCATAGACATCACATAACTTTTGGATTTCATACACAGCATTGCGTTCACTGTGAATACTGCTATTACAACTGATGTATTCTTACCATTCATACTTTTCGGGGAAGGATCACATTTTTCATTAGAAGAACGAAAGCGAAAAAGCGGAAACATATGGCCACAGAGAGATTTGCATACCACCTGTGTTTTTCATAGTTCCATGAAAAGACCTGCACATCACGTCCGTCAGTCCGATAGTAACACCTGCGGTCCACTTCTGTGATTTCTACTCTTAGAAGGACTGTCACACTACTACTTCTGTTAGTCACACTTAAGGAAGGCCTGCGCATCACTTCAGTCATTCATACTTCTAGAAAAGATCTTTCTATTACTTCTGTGATTTATAGTCCCATAGAAAGATCTTGCCTCAATTATTCACAATCCAGAAGAAGACCAGTAAAGACTATACTATACTCCCTTAGGAAATTGCTTTCATTATTTATAATTCCATCTGCACACCATGTATGCAATATGGCCCCCACCCCGCCTAAAATATCTGCACACCCACTGTCATTTGCAGTCCTATGGAAAAACCTATTTGCATAGCAAATCCTTCACATTACTTCTGTCAGTTATTCTGAACATTACTCATTTATATTCCCATATCAAGTCCTGTACATGACTAATGTAAACTCCAAATTAAAGACCTGCACAACTCTTTAATAATTCTAGCTCCAATATAAAGACCTGCACATCACTTTACTCTTATCTGCTCCAATATAAAGACCTGCACATCACTTTACTCTTATCTGCTCCAATATAAAGACCTGCACATCACTTTACTCATATCTGCTCAAATATAAAGACCTACTCATCACTTTACTCATATCTGCTCCAATATAAAGACCTACTCATCACTTTACTCATATCTGCTCCAATATAAAGACCTGCACATCACTTTACTCTTATCTGCTCAAATATAAAGACCTACTCATCACTTTACTCATATCTGCTCCAATATAAAGACCTACTCATCACTTTACTCATATCTGCTCCAATATAAAGACCTACTCATCACTTTACTCATATCTGCTCCAATATAAAGACCTGCACATCACCTTACTCATATCTGCTCCAATATAAAGACCTGCACATCACTTCACTCATATCTGCTCCAATATAAAGACCTGCACATCACCTTACTCATATCTGCTCCAATATAAAGACCTGCACATCACCTTACTCATATATGCTCCAATACAAAGACCTGCACATCACTTTACTCATATCTGCTCCAATATAAAGACCTACTCATCACTTTACTCATATCTGCTCCAATATAAAGACCTACTCATCACTTTACTCATATCTGCTCCAATATAAAGACCTGCACATCACTTTACTCTTATCTGCTCAAATATAAAGACCTACTCATCACTTTACTCATATCTGCTCCAATATAAAGACCTACTCATCACTTTACTCATATCTGCTCCAATATAAAGACCTACTCATCACTTTACTCATATCTGCTCCAATATAAAGACCTGCACATCACCTTACTCATATCTGCTCCAATATAAAGACCTGCACATCACTTCACTCATATCTGCTCCAATATAAAGACCTGCACATCACCTTACTCATATCTGCTCCAATATAAAGACCTGCACATCACCTTACTCATATATGCTCCAATACAAAGACCTGCACATCACTTTACTCATAACTGCTCCAATATAAAGACCTGCACATCACTTTACCTGCTCCAATATAAAGACCTGCACATCACCTTACTCATATCTGCTCCAATATAAAGACCTGCACATCACCTTACTCATATCTGCTCCAATATAAAGACCTGCACATCACTTTACTCATATCTGCTCCAATATAAAGACCTCCACATCACTTTACTCATATCTGCTCCAATATAAAGACCTGCACATCACCTTACTCATATCTGCTCCAATATAAAGACCTGCACATCACTTTACTCATATCTGCTCCAATATAAAGACCTCCACATCACTTTACTCATATATGCTCCAATATAAAGACCTGCACATCACTTTACTCATATCTGCTCCAATATAAAGACCTGCACATCACCTTACTCATATCTGCTCCAATATAAAGACCTGCACATCACTTTACTCATATCTGCTCCAATATAAAGACCTCCACATCACTTTACTCATATATGCTCCAATATAAAGACCTGCACATCACTTTACTCATAACTGCTCCAATATAAAGACCTGCACATCACTTTACCTGCTCCAATATAAAGACCTGCACATTACATTACTCATATCAGCTTCAATATTGTTTGGAGCATATATGAGTAATGTAATGTGCAGGTCTTTATATTGGAGCAGATATGAGTAAAGTGATGTGCAGGTCTTTATATTGGAGCAGATATGAGTAAAGGGATGTGCAGGTCTTTATATTGGAGCAGATATGAGTAAAGGGATGTGCAGGTCTTTATATTGGAGCAGATATGAGTAAAGTGATGTGCAGGTCTTTTAATTGGAGCGTATATGAGTAAAGTGATGTGGAGGTCTTTAAAGACCTTCACATCACTTTACTCATATCTGCTCCAATATAAATACCTACACATTACTTTACTCATATCTGCTCCAATATAAAGACCTGCACATCCCTTTACTCATATCTGCTCCAATATAAAGACATGCCCATCACTTTACTTATATCGGTTTCAGTATAAATACCTTCACATCACTTTATTTATAACTGCTCCAAAATAAAGACCTAGGCCTGCATATCACTTTACTTATACAGCACATGCTCCAATATAAAGACCTGCACATTACTTTATTCATATTTGCTCCACTATAAAGACCTGCACATCACTTTACTCATATCTGTTCCAAAATAAAGAGCTGCACATTACTTTACTTATATCTGTTTCAGTATAAAAACCTTCACATCACTTTACTCATATCTGCTCCAATATAAAGACCTTCACATCACTTTACTCATATCTGCTCCAATATAAAGACCTGCACATCACTTTACTCATATCTGCTCCAATATAAAGACCTACTCATCACTTTACTCATATCTGCTCCAATATAAAGACCTTCACATCACTTTAATCATATCTGCCCCAATATAAAGACCTGCACATCACTTTATTCATATCTGCCCCAATATAAAGACCTGCACATCACTTTATTCATATATGCTCCAATATAAAGACCTTCACATCACTGGTTTTTATATATGCTCCAATATAAAGATCTGCACATCACTTTACTCATATCTGCTCCAAAATAAAGACCTTCAGATCACTTTACTCATATCTGCTGCAACACAAAGACCTGCACATAACTTTACCCATATCTGCTCCAATATAAAGACCTGCACATCACTTTACTCATATCTGCTGCAACACAAAGACCTGCACATAACTTTACTCATATCTGCTCCAATATAAAGACCTGCACATCACTTTACTCATATCTGCTCCAATATAAAGACCTGCACATCACTTTACTCATATCTGCTCCAATATAAAGATCTGCACATCACTTTACTTATATCAGCTCCAATATAAAGATCTGCACATCACTTTACTTATATCAGCTCCAATATAAAGATCTGCACATGATTTTACTCACATCTGCTCCAATATAAAGAGCTGTACATCACTATTTTCATGTCTGCTTCATTATAAAGACCTGCACATAACTTTATTCATATCTGCTCCAAAATAAAAACTTGCATATCACTGTTTTCATATCTGCTCCAATATAAAGACATGCACATCACTGTTTTCATATCTGCTCCAATAAAAAGACGTGCACATCACTTTACTTATATCTGCTCCAATATAAAGACCTGCACTTTACTTATATCTGCTCCATTATAAAGACCTGCACATAAATTTACTTGTATCTGCTCCAATATAAAGAACTGCACATTGCTTTACTCATACTTACTCCAAAACAAAGACCTGCAGACCACTGTATTCATATCTGCTCCAATATAAAGACCTGAACATCACTGTTTTAATATCTGCTCCAATATGAAGACCTGCACATTCATTTACTCATATCTACTACAATATAAAAATCTGCACATCACTTTACTCATATCTGCTAAAATATAAAGACCTGCAGACAGGGCCGGACTGGCCATCTGGCAGCTCTGGCAAATACCAGATGGGCCAGTGAACAGTGGACCGCCTGATGGCCACCCAAACAATCAGTATCTGACAGTGTCTGTGTCCTGCTGCCCCCCTGAGGGGCGACGGCCCCACTGAAACTAGCTGCCACCACCCCCTTCTGCACTAATTGTACATGCCTTACAATGACATTGATTGGCAGTGCAGAATGACTTGTCCCGCCAATAATCGCCTTTCAACGAGACTAGCGGCGCGATTACATAATTGCACAGCTTCCGTTGTTGAAAGGCGCTGATTGGCGGGGTAAGTCATTTTGCCCTGCAGACCTGCTCAGAAGAGAGCAGGCCTGCATTGACACAGGACGGCGTAGGAACGGGATCAAGATGAGTATGTAAAGTTTTTTTTATCCACTTAAAAGTGTGAGTGGCATTATCTACAGGGGGAGCTATATGTGGGACAGTATCTACAGGGGAGGCTCTATGTGGGGCACAGTCTACAGGGGGGCTGTATGTGGGACACTAAGAGGGGTTAAATGTGGGGCACTATATATAGGGGTAGCTATATGTATTGCACAATCTACAGGGGGGCTATATGTGGGACACCATATACAGGGGGGCTATATATGGGACACCATATAAACGGGGGCTATATGTGGGTCACTATCTACAGGGGTGCTATATCTGGGACACCATATACAGGGGGGCTATATGTGGGACACCATATGGGGCACTATCTACAGGGGAGGCTATATGTGGGACACTATAGGGGATGTTATATATGTGGGTCACAATCTATAGGGGAGGCTATATGTGGGACACTATCTACAGGGGGGCTGTATGTGGGGCACTATATACAGGGGGCGCTATATGTGGGGCCCAAACTACAGGGCAGGCTATATGTGGGTCACTATCTACAGGGGGGCTATATGTGGGACAACATATACATGGGGGCTATACGTAGGGCACCATCTACAGGGGGCTCTATGTGGGGCACTATATACAATGGGCGCTATATGTGGGGAGCTATCTACAGGGGGCTTTATGAGGGGCACTATCTACAGAGGGCCCTATGGGGGGCACTATCTACAAGGGGCTCTATGAGGGTCACTATCTATGGGGAGCACTGTTTGTGTGGGACACAGTGTATGGTGCTATTATAATCAGGGACTCAGTGTATGGTGCTATTATAATCAGAGGCACAGTTTATGCTGCTATTATAATCAGGGACACAGTGTATGGTGCTATTATAATCAGGGACACAGTGTATGGTACTATTACTGTATAATCAGGGACACAGTGTACGGTGCGATTATAATCAGGGACACAGTGTATGGTGCTATTATAATCAGGGACACCGTTTATGGTGCTATAATAATTAGAGGTGCAGTGTATGGAAGTATTATATTTAGGGGTACAGTGTGTGTCACCATGAGAATTTTATCTTTGTTTATAGGCGCAGAAATATTTGACTAGTGAGTAGCTGAAGACATCTGAGCTGCAAACTCTACTGAAATGGGCTGTGGCCGGGAGAAGTCATCATAGAGGTGTGGACCGGATGGAAAAGAAAAGAGAAAAAGAACAACTAGAATCTGAGATTGTCACCAGTGAGTCACTTAAAGAGAACCTTTCACCTGCTCATAAATGTGCAGCTGAGTGCAGCATGTAACAGGCAGGGCTGCACAAACTCTGATGCACTTTAAAAAAAAACTATCCTCCTCCGTTATTTAGATATCGGTGCCGTTATGTTTGGTGCCCGATATTTAAATAACCCCCTGAACTGCCAATGGGGAGTGTAATTGGCAAGGGGGCATGTAACATTGCTGTGACACTGTCCAATCAGCTACGGACAGTGTAACAGCGAGAGCTGAAGAGAGAAGGGCATATGTGCGTGCATGCGCAGCTCGGAGCTGTGCGAGCATGCGCACGCGCGCTCTCACTCTTCAGCTCTCGGCAGACAGGGACAAGACTGTGTAATCTTTTGCGAGAGATCACACAGTCTTGTCCTTGTCTGACGAGAGCTGAAGAGTGAGTGAGTGCGTGCGCGCACCCGCACAGCTCCGATGCCACTGCCGAAGATACTCCCACCACCATGGAATTCACATTCTACTTATCCTCTTAGGTTCTGTGGTGACGGCTGAGCTGCGCATGCATGCGCACATGCTCTTCCTCTCTCCAGCTCTTGCTGTGATATTGTCCATAGCTGATTGGACAGTGTCACAGCGATGTTACATGCCCCCTTGCCAATTACACGCCCCATTGACCATTCAGGGGGTTATTTAAATATCGGGTGCCAAATACAATGCCACGATATCTAAATAATGGAGAATGACAGGAACATTTTTTTATAGTGAGAGAAGGTTTGTACATCCCTGCCTATTACATGCTGCACTCAACTGCACATGTATGAGGAGGTGAAAGGTTCTCTTTAATATAAATGTTTATTTTGCCTCTAATCAGTACTATAGTTACTGTATAATCTGCAGCGAGATGATGGGTGGTATGATTTTTTTTTGGGGTGAAACTGCAACTCCCAGCATATCCTTACCATTGTTCGGTCCATGCTGGGAGCTGTAGTTTTATGCCATACAAACCTATACGGCAGGAGTTGCACTAAATTGAGCTGTATTTGTGCTGGGGCTGTATTTATGTACTGAGCTTTGTTCTGGTACTGTATATATGTACTGAGCTTTGTTCTGGTACAGTATATATGTACTGAGCTTGGTTCTAGTGTTGTATATATGTACTGAGCTTTGTTCCGGTGCTGTATATATGTACTGAGCTTGGTTCTGGTGCTGTATATATGTACTGAGCTTGGTTCTGGTATTGTATTTATGTAATAAGTTTGTTTCTGGTGTTGTATTTATGTGTTGAGCTTTGTTCTGGTGCTGTATATGTGTACTGAGCTTGGTTCTAGTGCTTTATATATGTACTGAAATTGGTTCTGGTGCTGTATTTATATACTGAGCTTGGTTCTGGTGCTGTATTTATGTACTGAAATTGGTTCTCGTGCTGTATATATGTATTGAGCATTGTTCTGGTGCTGTATATTTGTACTGGGCTTGGTTCTGCTGTTGTATATATGTACTGAGCTTTGTTCTGGTGCTGTGTATATATATATATATATATATACATATATATATGTACTGAGCTATGTTCTGGTGTTGTATAAATGTACTGAGCTTGGTTCCGGTATTATATTTATTTGCTAAGCTTTGTTCTAGTGTTGTATATATGTACTGAGCTTTGTTCTGGTGCTGTATATATGTACTGAGCTTGGTTCTGGTGTTGTATTTATGTACTAAGCTTTGTTCTGGTGCTTTATATATGTACTGAGCTTGCTTCTGGTGTTGTATATATGTACTGAGCTTGGTTCTGGTATTGTATTTATGTACTAAGTTTAAAATCTGGTGTTGTATTTATGCATTGAGCTTTGTTCTGGTGCTGTATATGTGTACTGAGCTTGGTTTTAGTGCTGTATTTATATACTGAGCTTTGTTCTGGTGCTGTATTTATGTACTGAGCTTGGTACTCGTGCTGTATATATGTATGCTTTGTTCTTGTGCTCTATATGTGTACTGGGCTTTGTTCTGGTGCTCTATATGTGTACTGGGCTTGTTCTGGTGTTGTGTATATGTACTGAACTTTGTTCTGGTGCTGCTCTATATATGTACTGAGCTTGGTTTTGGTGTTGTATAAATGTACTGAGCTGCTTGGTTTCAGTGTTGTATTTATATGCTAAGCTTGATTCTGGTGCTGTATATATGTATTGAGCTTGTTTCTGGTGTTGTATTTGTATGCTGAGCTTTGTTCTAGGGTTGTATATATGTACTGAGCTTTGTACTGGTGCTGTATATATGTACTGAGCTTTGTTCTGGTATTGTATTTATGTACTGAGCTTTGTTATGGTGTTGTATTTATGTACTGAGCTTTGTTCTGGTACTGTATATATGCCCTGAGCTTGTTAAGTAGCACTGCAGAAATGAAGTATAGTACAGGCTGGACCCGGCAGAATGCCATAGAGGGAGGCCACCATGATCAGGGATGTTAGGAAGGGAAGGAGTTAAGGAGTTAGGGGTGTGGTTAGGAGGGGGCGTATGTGAGGGGGGCGAGGTCAGGTTACTTAAGGGTAGGAGAGAGGAAGGCGTCGCCATCTTTAGTAACAGCACAGGGAAGCTTGTAGCAGCACGGGCAGCTTGTCCAGGACTTTACAATGGATGTACTACTTACCCAGCTCCGGGCGGCAGTAGCAGAAAGAGGCATGGCCTGGCTAGCGCAGGGGCTGGGGCTTTCCGGCCCGCTGTCTGGGGCTCCGAGCTCGGCGGTGAGCGGACGAGGAGAGGAAGATGGGGAGCCCCCTGGTTCGGGGGCGAGTACGGAGGACGCGGCTGTGTTTGGATCTGGGGCGCGGGCGGTGCCGTCCTCTCCTCCCCGGCGGCGGTCACGTCGCACGAGGCCTCCAGAGAGGTTGAGCCCGGAAGTGATGCCACGAGCCAGGTGCAGGGTAAGGAGCCCCACGAGGGACCCTCCAGGCCGGGCCCCTCGCTCGGCTGCATTGAGCAGGACGGCCCGGTCTGAGAGGAATCCTGGAAGCCGGCCTGGCTCAGCGGAGGTGGTAGGGCAGGCGCCCGTGCAGCTGGGACCTCCCTCTGCCTCCAGACGACTGGACCCAGGACTTGCGGTGGGCCGTGCTGGCGATGCTCCAGTCGGGCGGCCCACCTGTACCCAGGATGATGCAACCAATTCCAGGCGTGTGCCACGGTCGGTGGTGACACGGCGGGCAGGAGGGTGGCTACCTGTGGGCCGCGGGGTGGACGAGGCCCCCAACAGACGGGCGGAGAGGCCCAGTTCATCAGCGCAGGTCCGGAGCGCTCCATCAGAAGGTCGGGGATGTCATGCGTGCGGCGCTTGTCCTGGGCCGTCTGGGCAGGATGAAGTGGACGACTGGGAGTTCGGCGACCAAGAGGGACGTCTGGATGGATCCTTCGCCCCGGCTGGTGGGGACACAGCACCTGCGAAGCCCGGTGAGTCGCTGTCTCCTACTTTTTCATTGCCTGCTGTATTTCGGTCCCCGGGGATAGGAGGTGGGGGTTCACTTTCGCCTACGGGGTTGCCGGGGTGTAGCGGGGGGATTACAGGAAGTACGGGTGGTGGGGGTGAGATGCGGAGGGGGGGCCATGGGTTCTCCATCCCCGGTTGTAGCTTGGGTGGGGCCGTCGGGGCCTGCAGTGGTGGATAGCGCGCTAGTGCTTGTTGGCCGAGCTACAGCTAATCAGCTCTAGACTTGTTTTCTGCACTGATGCCTGGCTCATTAGCGCACATCTCTGGCGCCGAAGAGGAAAAGGAGAATCAGTATCTGCCAAGTCTGCATGTACAAATGAAACCTAGCGCTGGTTGGCTGAGCATCAACCATTCAGTGATGGGCTTGCTCTTTCTACTGCCCCCTAAGCACAGCTTCAGTCTGGCTGCCAAGGAGAAAAGCCAGGTATGTTGCTGATGGCTGTAGCGCCAGCAGTTTTATTTCTTTATCTGGTTCAGCTTGATGTAAACTGCAAGCAGCCTTGTAGGAGCTTTGTAAAGGGGACGTGGCTTCGTGGGCACATGGATGGGGCTTAGTGGTGGAGGGGGCATCTCAAGTATAGATGCCTATGTACTGCCAGCATTCTGCATGCCAGTGCCCAAGAATCAGCAGTCTACAAAAAAAAGCAGGTACATATAGCAATGTGAGTGAACTGTTGGATTGATTTTTGTAGAGTGACTGGTTGATGTAGTGTTAACAGTGTATGTCAATTTTATGAGTGAAATATGCAATTTGTGTGACTTTTGTCTCTTCTTCTAATGTAGTAGTGGCATTTGTGCGCGTGTTGTTTTTAATGTGAGTGTGAGTGGTATGTGTTGTATAGGTCTAGTGTGTACATTTTATGTGAGGTATGTGTTTAGCATTTGTGTGGTGGGTGCGGTATGTGTCTAGTGTAGGTATTGAGTGCGGTATCTGTCTAGTGTGTGGTACGTGTCTAATGTGTGAGTGGTATGTGTCTAGTATGTGAGTGGTGTGTGCAGCATCTGTGCCAGGTGTGAGTAGTGCGTGTTCAACATGTGTCCTTGGTGTGGGTAGACAACGTGCGGCATATGTCTTACATGAGAGTGGAGGATATACGTGAGTCGTGTGCATGCGCATGTGTCCTAGGTGTGGGTGGTGCATGTGCGGCATATGTCCTAGGTGTGAGTGGGGGATGTGTACTAGGTATAAGTGATGTGCGTGCGCATTTGTCCTTAGGTGTGCATGCACATGAGTCATAAGTGTTAGTGGTGTGCGTGCGCATGTGTCCTAGGTGTGAGTGGTGTGTGTGCGCATGTGTACTCGGTGTGAGTTGCATCTGTGCGTCATGTGTCCAGCATGTGAGCGTGTGCATATATTGCTAAATATAAAATTTAAATCATACGATTTAGTTACAGTATAGTGATATTCTAGCATTGTATAATGGTATAATTTGCAATCTTTATAGGTCAGTGATCAGACCATGGGGTCTATTTTATACCCCATTCACATACATCGGAAATAAGTCTGCTTGAATTTTTTTAAACTCTGCAAAAAAAATCCGCTAGCTTAATGTGCATGTTCATTATTCTCGTGGAAAAGCAGTGGTTCATTGGAGTTGGAGCTATCAGGAACTATTCCTCTTTTCATTTACACCTGTTTTAATAAATCTCCCCATGTCTTGTATAGCTGAAAGGTGGTCCCATGTACTCCAGCCCAACACTGTGTATGGCCTGCGGTGGGCCTGTGTGCTTAAAAATGCCAGGGCTGATTGTAAGTCCCAGTTCGGCCCTGCCTGTACATCACTTTACTCATATCTGCTCCAATATAAAGACCTGCTGTCACGTAGGGTTCGAGGACCCACTTGGCCGTACCGTCTTGGCGGTATGGCAGCTGGCAAACAGGGCGCAGGTCAAAGTCTATAGTTTGTAAAGGGTACCAGTGGCAGCTCGGACAGTAGCAAGACAGGCTCGACTGGGACTAGGCAGCAGGTAGACATCAGGCGTTTCATGCGGTCAACCGCCAGCAGGACGGAGGATCGAGTCTGCTGCCAGATCTGCAGAAAGTCCCTAAAAGCCGTGTCAGCAGCTGGTACCTTGGACGTATCAGGCACCGGGAGAGGAATTTGTGGGTGTTGGCCATAGACAATACAGAACGGTGTATTCCTTGTGGACCCGCTGGCATGATTATTGACTGCACCCAGACATCATGCCGCTTGGAGATGAAGTGGCATAAGTAGTTCTCCAAGATCTGATTGATCCTCTCTACCTGACCGTTGGACTGAGGATGCTAGGACGAGAAAAAGTCCAACTTTACACCTAGGAGTCCGCAGAGGGCTCTCCAGAACTTTGAGGTGAACTGAACCCCCCGATCAGACACAATATGCTGCGGCAAGCCGTGCAGGCGGAAGATGTGTTGGATGAAAAGCTTGGCCAGTTGAGGAGCTGAAGAAAGACCAGTCAGAGGAGCGAAGTGGGCCATCTTCGAAAATCGATCCACCACCACCCAGACAGGACTGCATCCAGCAGAGGGAGCAACCTTGTTAGCTGCACACACTGAGCAGGTAGAAACAAAGTCCATAATGTCCTTGGGCAGCATGGGCCACCAGAAATGACGGGTAATCAGATCACGGTTATTACGGGTACCCACGTGACCTGCCAGTCTAGAGGAGTGTCCCAAGCGGAGGGTTCTCCCTCTGTCAGCCAAGCGCACAAAAGTCCTCCCTGGAGGAATGTCCCCAACTTGCAGGGGATTGACAGAGACAATGCAAGACGGATCAATAATGTTCTGTGGAATTTCCATGGTGTCTTCTGTCTTGAAAGACCTGGACAAGGCATCGGCCCTCCCATTCTTGTCGGCTGGGCGATAATGCAGCTCAAACTAGAACCTGGTAAAGAACAGCGACCACCTGGCCTGACGAGGGTACAGCCGTTGGGCCGTCTGAAGACAGGTGAGGTTCTTGTGGTGGGTAAAAATCAGGATAGGATGAGCTGCGCCCTCTAGTAGATGTCTCCACTCCTCCAGGGCCAATTTGATGGCCAGTAACTCCCGATCCCCAATCGAGTAGTTGCGTTCTGAGGAAGAGTAGAGCTTAGAGAAATATCCACATACCATTGACTTGCCCTTGGAACTTTTCTGGAACAGGAGTGCACCAGCACCAACAGAGGATGCATCCACCTCGAACGAGAACTGTAGAGAAACATCTGGATGATGGAGGATGGAGGCTGACGTGGAGGCACTCTTCAGGCTATTGAATGCGGACTCTGCCTCAGGAGTCCACACCTTGGCGTTCATGCCCTTCTTAGTGAGGTTAGAGATAGAAGATGTTAGTGAGGAGAAATTTGGAATAAACTGTCTGTAAAAATTGGCAAATCCCAGAAAGCGCTGTATGGCCCTCAAGCCTTGAGGGTGTGGCCATTCCAGGACGGACTTTACCTTTTCAGGATCCATCTTGAGACCTCTACTCGAGACAATGTAACCCAGGAAGGGTAGAGCATCTTTTACAAACACACACTTCTCCAACTTGGCGTACAGACGATTCTCCCTCAACCGCAGCAAAACTTGACGGACATGTCTGATGCGTGTAACGGCTGCCACGCCGTTCCCCGCTGTTTCCATGGCCTGTGCTCCAGTTCCTGCACCCTCCATTCCCTCATGCTCGTCCCGAGCTCTACTCACCCGATCCGCACGCTCTGCAGGCTCTGGGCGTCGTCAGGTAACTGCATCTCTCACCTCCCTCCACGGCCATCATCCACTATGTGCGGCTGCAGCCACTAGAGGGCGCATACGCTGACTTTTCCCTTCTTAAAGGGCCGGCGTGTGTCTAAATCCTAAGATTCCTATTTAAGGACCCGCCTCTCTCAGATCTTTGCTTGTTCAACCAAGTTATCCCTGTGAGCTTCCCTGTACCCAGTTTTCCTTTTTACCTTGCCTTCTGCCTTTGTCTGGATTTCCCGTTGTGACCTCTGCCTGAACTTGTACTATCCTTGCCTGCCGCCTGCCTTGACCTATTGCTATCCATACCCGTAACGATATCTGTTGCCTGTCCTGACTTCTGGACTATTCATCTGACTGCCTCTAAACCTGCTGTGCCAAGCATTGCCCTGGGTTATAAGCACCATCTTCCAGACGACACAGAGGATCCACAAACAAACCGGTGAGAACCGTGATAATGCGTCATAGGATCTGGAGAAAAAATTAAGATGTCATCAAGATAGACCACAACACAAACATAGAGGAGATCACGCAAAATGTCATTTACGAACTCCTGGAAAACCGCGGGAGCATTACACAGGTCGAAGGGCATTACTAGATACTCATAGTGTCCATCACGAGTATTAAATGCAGTCTTCCATTCGTCACCCTGGCGAATCCGGACTAGGTTGTAAGCCCCACGCAGGTCCAGTTTAGAAAAAATCCTGGCACCACATATACGATCAAACAGTTCAGAGATCAGTGGCAACGGATATTTATTCTACACTGTGATCTGGTTGAGACCTCGATAGTCGATACAAGGACGAAGGGAGCCATCTTTCTTTTTGACAAAGAAGAACCCGGCTCCTGCCAGGGAAGAAGACATTCGTATGAAGCTCCTTTCCAAGTTCTCTTTCACATAGGCGGACATGGACATAGTCTCTGGCAAGGAGAGAGGGTATACCCTACCACGGGGAAGGGATGCACCAGGAATCAGCTCGATAGGACAGTCATATGCCCGATGTGGAGGCAATGTCTCCGCCTCCCTCTTGCTGAAGACGTCCGAAAATGCAGCATAATAACCAGGCAATCCTGCTAATGACCGAGGCAGAGGAGGCTGAGCCGAACGAATCTGCACCAGGCAATGGCTGTGAGACTCAGGGCCCCACTGGAGAACCTCTCCAGAGTTCCAGTCCAGGACTGGGGCATGTAGTCGGAGTCAAGGCAGGCCCATCAGCACGGGGTTAACGGTCTTGGATAGGACATAGAACGATAGAAGTTCGGAGTGGAGAGCACCTACTTGGAGCCTCAGTGGCTTGGTCACAGCTATAACTGGGTCTGGCAGAGGTAGTCCATTTACCGATGCAACCATCAACGGTCTCTCCAGAGGGGTAGTGGGTAATTGATGAAGGTCCACCAGGTCTCTAAAAATGAAATTAGCAGCGGATCCAGAGTCCAGATATGCAGAGACCTGATGCGTTTATTCACCGGACACTATGCTCACGGGTATGGACAATTTAGACGGGAGTCCTTCTTTGCCCAAGGTTGTCTCTCCTACCAACCCTAGGCTTTGAGGCTTTTGGGGACACAGACTCACAAGATGGCCTCCGAGGCCGCAATAAAGACAGAGTCCCAAAGTGCATCTGTGTTGTCTCTCCTGGGTAGATAGCTTACATTGGTCCATCCTCACAGACTCCTTAGAAGGATCGGCATCTGAGGACAGCAGGGGTTGCTGCAAGTTAGGGACCAGACTAGGAAGAATTCCCTCCCGAAGAAACTCTTAGAGCCGTTCTCGGAGCCTTCTATCAATCCGGGCGGCCAGAAGGATGCCATCATCCAGGGTAGATGGCAGGTCTCAAGCGGCAAATTCGTCCTTAAATCTAGGAGACAGTCTATGCCAGATATTAGCCACCAGGGCCTCATTGTTCCACAACAGCTCTCCTGCCAGGGTGCGGAAGTGGATGGCGTATTCGCACATGGAGATGTCTCCTTGGCGTAAGTTCATCAAGGATGCGGCTGTAATACCGTGCAAAATGTCTGGAGGAACCCCTGGAAGTCACGGGTCTCTGGTCCTTGTCTCTCCCAGATAGGGTTCGCCCATGCAAGTGCCTTGCCAGTAAGAAGAGAGATGATGTAAGCGACCCTTGCGCCATCAGACGAAAATGCCCTTGAATACAGGCTGAAGTGGATCTGGCACCGGTTCAAAAATCCACAACAGGTACAAGCGTCTCCTTCATAGTGGTCAGGAAGTTACAAAGAAAAGCAAAGATTAACACTGCCAGGAGGTGTTGTCTGAGGACCAGTACTGCCAGGAGGTGTAGTAGGAGGAATGGCAGCTTGTGCCTCCTGCCGACGTGCGAGAATGTTCAAGGCCTGGAGGAGTTGGTCCTGTTGAGACCGGAGGTCTAGCATATCCGTCCGCATCTCTTGTGATGTCATCTTGGTCTTGGATCGACCAGCGGGGTCCATGGCCTGAGCGTACTGTCACGTAGGGTTCGTCGACCCACTGGGCCATGCCGCCTTGGCGGTATGGCAGCTGGCCAACAGTGTGCAGGTCACAGTCTATAGTTTGTATAGGGTACCTGTGTTAGCTCGGACAGTAGCAAGACAGGCTCGACTGGGACTAGGCAGCAGGTAGACATCAGGCGTGAAGTAGCAGGACAGGCATGGAATACAGCACAGCACGACTACAGCACAGCACGGCACTTGATCAGGATAGCACGGGATACAGGTACGGGGAACACTGGGAACTGGAAAACACTAGGAGACCATTTGCTTAGACAAACTAGGATACAACAAAAAACGCTCAGGCAAGGAAGCAAGGGGCTACGCCCTTCTTAAAGACCAGGGCACTCATGGGCTGATTTGACATTAATGTCCGTTGCGCGTGCTGCCACATTAAGAGCGGGCACGAGCGTGCGCGCGCACCCTACGGGACCCGGCCGAGGTGAGTAGAAGTGAGCGCTGGCGTCTCCTAAAGAGGAACTATCTAAAAAGCACAAAAGCGCAGGGGACATAACACGCCAATAGAGTATAAGGATAAATCACTGCCACATATCTTAAAAAATATAAATCTTTATTAATACATAACAATACATGGTATCACAGTAATAAATATAATGGAATAATGCGGGTCATACATGGAGAGCAATAACGATCAGGTATAGATGACAGCATACCATGAGGAGAACAGAGACAACCAATCTCGAGAACGTCCCATACCTAGCATACCATGAATATAAAAAATATAAGCAAAAATATTATAAAAGGCTGAAAGGCAAATATATGCAGAATAGCTATATATGTCCAATAGATATAGCCTATTGAAATACATGCATAGCAGTCATACGCTGCAAAAATACCGCATATACAGAGAAGTTAATGCATGTAACATCAAAGATATCATAGAAACAAAATACCTATAGACATGGTGAAGGCAGGGGACGTGAAGAGATATGGCACAAGAAATGCCTCATCGAGCGTTTAGTGCTGCCACATTAAGAGCGGGAACGAGTGTGCGCACGCACCCTACGGGACCCGGCCGAGGTGAGTGGAAATGAGCGATGGCGTCTCCTGAGGAGGAGACTGGGGCCAGTGCTCGCAGACCCATGCCTGCGGCTGTGAGGAGGTGAGTGAACCAGACGGCCCGCGGCCTTGGACATGATACCTGTACATCACTTTACTCATGTCTGCTCCAATATAAAGCCCTGCACATTACTTTATTAATTTATACTCCACTAGAAATACCTGCACATGACTTTACTCATATCTGCTCCAATATAAAGACATGCACATCAATTTATTCATACCTGCTCAAATACAAAGACCTGCACATCACTTTACTCATATCTGCTACAATAAAAAAGACCTGCACATTACATTACTCATATCTGCTCTAATATAAAGACCTGCACATCGCTTTACTCATATATGCTCCAATATAAATACCTGCACATCACTTTACTCATATCTGCTCCAATATAAAGACCTGCACATCACTTTATTCATATTTGCTCCAATATAAAGATGTGCACATCACTTTATTAATATCTGCTCCAATATACAGACCTGCAAATTACTTTACTCATATCTGCTCCAATATATAGACCTGCACATCACTTTACTCATATCTGCTCCTATATAAAGACCTGCACATCACTGTAGTTATATCTGCTCCAATATATAGACCTGCACATAACTTTACTCATATCTGCTCCAATATAAAGACCTGCACATCACTTTATTCATATCTGCTCCAATATAAAGACCTGCACATCACTTTATTCATATCTGCTCCAATATAAAGACCTGCACATCACTTTATTCATATCTGCTCCAATATAAAGACCTACTCATCACTTTATTCATATCTGCTCCAATATAAAGACCTGCACATCACTTTATTCATATCTGCTCCAATATAAAGACCTGCACATCACTTTACTCTTATCTGCTTCAATATAAAGACCTGTACATCATGTTACTCATATCAGCTCCAATATAAAGACCTGCAATTCACTCTACTTATATCTGCTGCAATATAAAGACCTGCACATCACTCTATTCATATCTGCTCCAATATAAAGACATGCACATCACTCTATTCATATCTGCTGCAATATAAAAGACCTAAACATCACTTTATTCATATCTGCTCCAATATAAAGACCTGCACATCACTGTAGTTATGTCTGCTCCAATATATAGACCTGCACATCACTTTACTCATGTCTGCTCCAATATAAAGACCTGCACATCACTTTGCTCATATCTGCTCCAATATAAAGACCTGTACATCACTTTACTCATGTCTGCTCCAATATAAAGCCCTGCACATTACTTTATTAATTTATACTCCACTAGAAATACCTGCACATGACTTTACTCATATCTGCTCCAATATAAAGACATGCACATCAATTTATTCATACCTGCTCAAATACAAAGACCTGCACATCACTTTACTCATATCTGCTACAATAAAAAAGACCTGCACATTACATTACTCATATCTGCTCTAATATAAAGACCTGCACATCGCTTTACTCATATATGCTCCAATATAAATACCTGCACATCACTTTACTCATATCTGCTCCAATATAAAGACCTGCACATCACTTTATTCATATTTGCTCCAATATAAAGATGTGCACATCACTTTATTAATATCTGCTCCAATATACAGACCTGCAAATTACTTTACTCATATCTGCTCCAATATATAGACCTGCACATCACTTTACTCATATCTGCTCCTATATAAAGACCTGCACATCACTGTAGTTATATCTGCTCCAATATATAGACCTGCACATAACTTTACTCATATCTGCTCCAATATAAAGACCTGCACATCACTTTATTCATATCTGCTCCAATATAAAGACCTGCACATCACTTTATTCATATCTGCTCCAATATAAAGACCTGCACATCACTTTATTCATATCTGCTCCAATATAAAGACCTACTCATCACTTTATTCATATCTGCTCCAATATAAAGACCTGCACATCACTTTATTCATATCTGCTCCAATATAAAGACCTGCACATCACTTTACTCTTATCTGCTTCAATATAAAGACCTGTACATCATGTTACTCATATCAGCTCCAATATAAAGACCTGCAATTCACTCTACTTATATCTGCTGCAATATAAAGACCTGCACATCACTCTATTCATATCTGCTCCAATATAAAGACATGCACATCACTCTATTCATATCTGCTGCAATATAAAAGACCTAAACATCACTTTATTCATATCTGCTCCAATATAAAGACCTGCACATCACTGTAGTTATGTCTGCTCCAATATATAGACCTGCACATCACTTTACTCATGTCTGCTCCAATATAAAGACCTGCACATCACTTTGCTCATATCTGCTCCAATATAAAGACCTGCACATCACTTTGCTCATATATGCTCCAATATAAAGACCTGCACATCACTGTAGTTATGTCTGCTCCAATATATAGACCTGCACATCACTTTACTCATATCTGCTCCAATATAAAGACCTGCACCTAACCTTACTCATATCTCCTCCAATATAATGACCTGCACATCACTTTACTCATATCTGCTCCAATATAAATACCTGCACATTACTTTACTCATATCTGCTCAAATACAAAGACCTGCACATCACTTTACTCATATCTGCGCCAATATAAAGACCTTCACATCACTTTACTCATATTTGCTCCAATATAAAGGCATGCACATAAATTAACTCATAACTGCTCCAATATAAAGAACTGCACATCACTTTTTTCATATCTGCTCCAATAGAAATACTTGCACATCACTTTACTCATATCTGCTCCAATATAAAGACCGGCATATTACTTTACTCATTTCTGCTCCAATATAAAGAGCTGCACATTACTTTACTCATATCTGCTCCAATATAAAGACCTGCACATCCCTTTACTCATATATGCTCCACAGTGGCGGATTAAGTAGACCATGGGCCCTGGGCTGTTACCCAAACTTGGGCCCCCCTTCCTCACCGTAACTATTTTTAACACTACCTTTTTGGGCAAGCATTAACAGTGTTACGATTCCCCTTGTCACAGCGCGGTGTCCCTACATACTGACAGGATCACACTGTGCAGGGACACAACCTCCTGACAAGGGGAATTGTCTATCAGTCCTGGACCGCAGAAAGACTTTTTGTGAAATACAAGGATTCCTATAATAAACATGTCAGGAGAGGTGACAGATTCTCTATAAATCTAGTGACTCACAGGTGACGACGTCTCAGATTCTAGTAGTTTTTTTCCTCTTTTCTTCTCCATCCGGTCCAGCGCTCATGACGACTTCTCCCGGCCATGACTCATTTCTGCAGAATTTGCCACTTAGACGTCTCCTCACTTTTCCAACATTTCCACACCTATAAACGAAAATAAAGTTATCATGGTGCCACATAGTGTACCCCTAAATATAATAGCACCAAACACTGCGCGCCTGAATATAATACCACACACTGTAAAACACCATACACACAGCCCCCTGTACATAGTGCCACACACAGCCCCTGTAGATATTACACACCCCCATAGATATCGCCATACACAGCCCCCTCTATATATCACACATCCCCCTCGTAGAGAGCGTTACACACAGCCCCCTATAGATAGTGCCATACAGCCCCCCTGTAGAGAGCGCCACACAGCCCTCCCCCTCTTGTAAATAGCACCAAAAAGCCCCCCCTATAAAGAGCGCCACACACATACCACGGTGGATAGCACTACACAGCCCCCCCTTGCCTCACAGCGCTCCCCCTTGTATATAGTGCCTCACAGCGCTCCCCCTTGTATATAGTGCCTCACAGCGCTCCCCCTTGTATATAGTGCCTCACAGCGCTCCCCCTTGTATATAGTGCCTCACAGCGCTCCCCCTTGTATATAGTGCCTCACAGCGCTCCCCCTTGTATATAGTGCCTCACAGCGCTCACCCTTGTATATAGTGCCTCACAGCGCTCCCCCTTGTATATAGTGTCACACAGCGCTCCCCCTTGTATATAGTGCCACACAGAGCTCCCCCTTGTATATAGTGCCACACAGCGCTCCCCCTTGTATATAGTGCCACAAGGTTATGTACACATTTAAAAACTTTATATTATAATTATATATATATATATATAGTATGTCTGTGTATCAGTGTGATTGATTGATTTTATTAAAAAATATTTTTACTTTTTGAGATACGGCTGCTTTGTATCCTGTATCCGTCAGGTCAGCAGGACTGACGGGATCAGTGACACGCAGGATCCACCTCAAATCTATCACATCTAAGATTATAATTTAGCGCAGGGCCCGTTTCACTGATCCCGTCAGTCCTGCTGACCTGACGGATACAGGATACAAAGCAGCTGTATCTCAAAAAGTGAAAATATTTTTTAATAAAACGTAATTACAAAGTTGCACCAAACACACATTTTTATAAAAAAAAATAAAACCGACGTTATTTTTGCGACGTTTTTTCCGTAGACAATGCAGGTTTCGTTTTTTATCGTTTTTATGCACACATTTTTGCCATTTTAGAATTTTTATTCATAAAGTTTGAAAATAATAGTAAAAAAAGAAGCTTTTTTACGTTTCAGCTATTTTTTTTTGGTAATAACATTGTTTTACCCTAAAATAGACCTTTTATCTGTGATCGGCATTGTCTACCGTAAATTTTAATATATTACATGTCTATATTAGGGTAATTGGGTCAGCGCTAGCGTTACAACAATGATTGGCGGGGGGGGAACGTTTTTTTTGGGGTGGGTATTTTATGTGTATTTATTATTATTTATTTTTTTTGCACTTTACTATTTTTTATTACTATGTTCTGATCCTCAAAGGTCAAAAAAGACCTTTGGGGAACTTTATATCTACTTTCTCTTTGTTTTACACCATGTTTTTCCACTGTAACTGGAGCTGCACAGCAGCCCCAGTTACAGGGGAAATCAGCCCTCTCACAGTGACGATTGTCACTAATAGGGCTGTGCTGGGTCTAGTAAGACCCAGCAACAGTCTGCCACTAACGGCACCCGGCGATCATGTGACCTGTCACATGATCACCGGGAGGAATAGAGACAGCGCCGCTGCTGCTGTCTCTATTCCTGTACACAAGCGTTCATTGAACGCTGTGTAAGAAGACATCGGAGAAGATAGAAGCAGCGAAAGCTGCTTCTGTCTTCTCCTCAGGGTCCCCGGCAGTCACTGACAGCCGGAGACCCGACATTCAGCTGCCCGATCGCGCGGGCAGCAAGTTAAAACCCGAGCCGTAGAAAGTCTATGGCTCGGGTTTTAAGCACCCGTCCCTGACCGCTGGCCGTAAAAATACAGCCAGCGGTCGGGAACCAGTTGGGCAGGAGGATAATCCTGTACTGACCTCAGCGCCGGTGACCGCCCGCCGGCTCTTCTCTTGCTGCTTTGGAGTAACAGAACAGCCGTCCGTCGCTGTTCTGTTACTCAATGGCGGCGGCCCGCACTGTCAGGGAGGCGTGTCCTACCCCTGGATCCCGGCGAATTCCCTGCTCCTCCCCATCTTCGGCCGTTAGCAGCGCTAGCGCGCTGAATAGATTTACGAGATAATGTGCGTTTCGGGCTGCCATGGGCCCCCTGGAAGCCTCGGGCCCCGGGCGGCCGCCCGAAACGCCCATATGATAATCCGCCACTGATGCTCCAATATACAGACCTCCACATTACTTTACTCATATCTGCTCCAATATATAGACCTGCATATCACTTTACTCATATCTGCTCCAATATAAAGACCTGCATCACTTTACTCATATCTGCTAAAATACAAAGACCTAAACATCACTTTACTCATGTATGCTCCAATATAAAGGCCTGCACATTACTTTACTCATATATGCTCCAATATAAAGACCTGCACATTACTTTACTCCTATCTGCTCCAATATAAACACCTGCACATCACTTTACTCATATCTGCGCCAATATAAAGACCTGCACATCACTTTACTCATATCTGCTCCAATATAAATACCTGCACATCACTTTACTCATATCTGCTCCAATATAAAGACCTGCATATCACTTTACTCATATCTTCTACAAAATAAAGACCTGCACATTACATTACTCATATCAGCTCCAATATAAAGACCTGCACATAACTTTACTTATACAGCACTTGCTCCAATATAAAGACATGCACACCACTTTATTCATATCTGCTCCAATATAAAGACCTGCATATCACTTTACTCATATCTGCTCCAATATAAATACCTGCGCATCACTTTACTCGTACCTGCTCCAATATAAAGACCTGCAGATTACTTTACTCATATCTGCTCCAATATAAAGACCTGCACATTACTTTACTCATATCTGCTCAAATACAAAGACCTGCACATCACTTTACTCATATCTGCTCCAATATAAAGACCTGAACATCACTTTATTCATATTTGCTCCAATATAAAACATGCACATAAATTTACTCATAACTGCTCCAATATAAAGACCTGAACATCACTTAACTCATATCAGCTCCAATATAAAGAACTGCACATCACTTTTTTCATATCTGCTCCAATAGAAATACTTGCACATCACTTTACTTATATCTGCTCCAATATAAAGACCTGCACATTACTTTACTCATATCTGCTACAATATAAAGACCGGCATATTACTTTACTCATATCTGCTCCACTATAAAGACCTGCACATTACTTTACTCATATCTGCTCCAATATAAATACCTGGACATTACTTTACTCATATCTGCTCCAATATAAAGACCTGCACATTACTTTACTCCTATCTGCTCCAATATAAAGACCTGCACATTACCTATCTCATATCTGCTCAAATACACACACCTGCACATCACTTTACTCATATCTGCTCCAATATAAAGACCTGCACATAACTTTACTTATACAGCACTTGCTCCATTATATGCACATCACTTTATTCATATCTGCTCCAATATAAACACCTGCACATCACTTTACTCATATCTGCTCCAATATAAATACCTGCAGATTACTGTACGCATATCTGCTCCAATATAAAGACCTGCACATTGCATTACTCTTATCTGCTCTAATATATAGACCTGCATATCACTTTACTCATATCTGCTCCAATATATAGACCTGCACACCACTTTACTCATATCTGCTCCAATATAAAGACCTGCACATCACTGTACTCATGTCTGCTCCAATATATAGACCTGCACATCACTTTACTCATATCTGCTCCAATATAAATACCTGCACATCACTTTACTCATATCTGCTCCAATATAAAGACCTGCACATTACTTTACTCATATCTGCTCCAATATATAGACCTGCATATCACTTTACTCATATCTGCTCCAATATAAAGACCTGCATCACTTTACTCATATCTGCTAAAATACAAAGACCTACACATCACTTTACTCATGTATGCTCCAATATAAAGGCCTGCACATTACTTTACTCATATATGCTCCAATATAAAGACCTGCACATTACTTTACTCCTATCTGCTCCAATATAAACACCTGCACATCACTTTACTCATATCTGCGCCAATATAAAGACCTGCACATCACTTTACTCATATCTGCTCAAATACAAAGACCTGCATATCACTTTACTCATATCTTCTACAAAATAAAGACCTGCACATTACATTACTCATATCAGCTCCAATATAAAGACCTGCACATAACTTTACTTATACAGCACTTGCTCCAATATAAAGACATGCACACCACTTTATTCATATCTGCTCCAATATAAAGACCTGCACATCACTTTACTCATATCTGCTCCAATATAAATACCTGCGCATCACTTTACTCATACCTGCTCCAATATAAAGACCTGCAGATTACTTTACTCATATCTGCTCCAATATAAAGACCTGCACATTACTTTACTCATATCTGCTCAAATACAAAGACCTGCACATCACTTTACTCATATCTGCTCCAATATAAAGACCTGAACATCACTTTATTCATATTTGCTCCAATATAAAACATGAACATAAATTTACTCATAACTGCTCCAATATAACGACCTGAACATCACTTTACTCATATCTGCTCCAATATAAATACCTGCACATCACTTTACTCATATCTGCTCCAATATAAAGACCTGCACATCACTTTACTCATATCTGCTCCAATATAAATACCTGCACATCACTTTACTCATATCTGCTCCAATATAAAGACCTGAACATAACATTACTCATATCAGCTCCAATATAAAGAACTGCACATCACTTTTTTCATATCTGCTCCAATAGAAGGACTTGCACATCACTTTACTCATACTTGCTCCAATATAAAGACCTGCACATAACTTTACTCATATCTGCTACAATATAAATACCTGCACATCACTTTACTCATATCTGCTCCAATATAAAGACCTGCAGATTACTGTACTCATATCTGCTCCAATATAAAGACCTGCACATAACTTTACTCAGATCTGCTCAAAAACAAAGACCTGCAGATCACTTTACTCATATCTGCTCCAATATAAAGACCTGCACATTACTTTATTCATATTTGCTCCAGTATAAAGACATGCACATAAATTTACTCATAACTGTTCCAATATAAATACCTGCACATCACTTTACTCATATTTCTCCAATATAAAGACCTGCACATCACTTTACTCTTATCTGCTCCAATATAAAGACCTGCACATCACTTTACTCATATCTGCTGCAATACAAAGACCTGCATATCACTTTACTCATATCTGCTACAATATAAAGACACTTTACTCATATCTGCTCCAATATAAAGACCTGCACATCACTTTACTCATATCTGCTCCAATATAAAGATCTGCACATCACTTTACTCATATCTGCTCCAATATAAATACCTGCACATCACTTTACTCATATCTGCTCCAATATAAAGACCTGCACATCACTTTACTCATATCTGCTCCAATATAAAGATCTGCACATCACTTTACTCATATCTGCTCCAATATAAATACCTGCACATCACTTTACTCATATATGTTCCAATACAAAGACCTGCACATCACTTTACTCATATCTGCTCCAATATAAAGACCTGCACATCACTTTACTCATATCTGCTCCAATATAAATACCTGCACATCACTTTACTCATATATGCTCCAATATAAAGACCTGAACATAACATTACTCATATCAGCTCCAATATAAAGACCTGCACATCACTTTTTTCATATCTGCTCCAATAGAAAGACTTGCACATCACTTTACTCATATCTTCTCCAATATAAAGACCTGCACATCACTTTACTCATATCTGCTACAATATAAATACCTGCAGATTACTGTACTCATATCTGCTCCAATATAAAGACCTGCAGATTACTGTACTCATATCTGCTCCAATATAAAGACCTGCACATCACTTTATTCATATCTGCTCCAATATAAAGACCTGCAGATTACTGTACTCATATCTGCTCCAATATAAAGACCTGCACATAACTTTACTCAGATCTGCTCAAAAACAAAGACCTGCAGATCACTTTACTCATATCTGCTCCAATATAAAGACCTGCACATTACTTTATTCATATTTGCTCCAGTATAAAGACATGCACATAAATTTACTCATAACTGCTCCAATATAAAGACCTGCATATTACTTTACTCATATCTGCTCAAATATAGAGACCTGCAGATTACTTTACTCATATCTGCTACAATATAATGACCTGCACATCACTTTACTCATATCTGCTCCAATACAAAGACCTGCAGATCACTTTACTCATATCTGCTACAATATAAAGACTTGCACATGACTTAACTCATATCTACTCAAATGCAAAGACCTGCACATCACTTTACTCATATCTGCTACAATATAATGACCTGCACATCACTTTACTCATATCTGCTCCAATACAAAGACCTGCAGATCACTTTACTCATATCTGCTACAATATAAAGACTTGCACATGACTTAACTCATATCTACTCAAATGCAAAGACCTGCACATCACTTTACTCATATTTCTCCAATATAAAGACCTGCACATCACTTTACTCTTATCTGCTCCAATATAAAGACCTGCACATCACTTTACTCATATCTGCTGAAATACAAAGACCTGCATATCACTTTACTCATATCTGCTACAATATAAAGACACTTTACTCATATCTGCTCCAATATAAAGACCTGCACATCACTTTACTCATATCTGCTCCAATATAAAGATCTGCACATCACTTTACTCATATCTGCTCCAATATAAATACCTGCACATCACTTTACTGATATCTGCTCCAATATAAAGACCTGCACATCACTTTACTCATATCTGCTCCAATATAAAGATCTGCACATCACTTTACTCATATCTGCTCCAATATAAATACCTGCACATCACTTTACTCATATATGTTCCAATACAAAGACCTGCACATCACTTTACTCATATCTGCTCCAATATAAAGACCTGCACATCACTTTACTCATATCTGCTCCAATATAAATACCTGCACATCACTTTACTCATATATGCTCCAATATAAAGACCTGAACATAACATTACTCATATCAGCTCCAATATAAAGACCTGCACATCACTTTTTTCATATCTGCTCCAATAGAAAGACTTGCACATCACTTTACTCATATCTGCTACAATATAAATACCTGCAGATTACTGTACTCATATCTGCTCCAATATAAAGACCTGCAGATTACTGTACTCATATCTGCTCCAATATAAAGACCTGCACATAACTTTACTCAGATCTGCTCAAAAACAAAGACCTGCAGATCACTTTACTCATATCTGCTCCAATATAAAGACCTGCACATTACTTTATTCATATTTGCTCCAGTATAAAGACATGCACATAAATTTACTCATAACTGCTCCAATATAAAGACCTGCATATTACTTTACTCATATCTGCTCAAATATAGAGACCTGCAGATTACTTTACTCATATCTGCTACAATATAATGACCTGCACATCACTTTACTCATATATGTTCCAATACAAAGACCTGCACATCACTTTACTCATATCTGCTCCAATATAAAGACCTGCACATCACTTTACTCATATCTGCTCCAATATAAATACCTGCACATCACTTTACTCATATATGCTCCAATATAAAGACCTGAACATAACATTACTCATATCAGCTCCAATATAAAGACCTGCACATCACTTTTTTCATATCTGCTCCAATAGAAAGACTTGCACATCACTTTACTCATATCTTCTCCAATATAAAGACCTGCACATCACTTTACTCATATCTGCTACAATATAAATACCTGCAGATTACTGTACTCATATCTGCTCCAATATAAAGACCTGCAGATTACTGTACTCATATCTGCTCCAATATAAAGACCTGCACATAACTTTACTCAGATCTGCTCAAAAACAAAGACCTGCAGATCACTTTACTCATATCTGCTCCAATATAAAGACCTGCACATTACTTTATTCATATTTGCTCCAGTATAAAGACATGCACATAAATTTACTCATAACTGCTCCAATATAAAGACCTGCATATTACTTTACTCATATCTGCTCAAATATAGAGACCTGCAGATTACTTTACTCATATCTGCTACAATATAATGACCTGCACATCACTTTACTCATATCTGCTCCAATACAAAGACCTGCAGATCACTTTACTCATATCTGCTACAATATAAAGACTTGCACATGACTTAACTCATATCTACTCAAATGCAAAGACCTGCACATCACTTTACTCATATCTGCTACAATATAATGACCTGCACATCACTTTACTCATATCTGCTCCAATACAAAGACCTGCAGATCACTTTACTCATATCTGCTACAATATAAAGACTTGCACATGACTTAACTCATATCTACTCAAATGCAAAGACCTGCACATCACTTTACTCATATTTCTCCAATATAAAGACCTGCACATCACTTTACTCATATCTGCTCCAAAATAATGACATACACATCAGTTTACTTATATCCCCTCAAATATAAAGACCTGAACATCACTTTACTACTATAGCACCTGCTCCAATATAAAGATCTGCACATGAGTTTATTCATATCTGCTCCAATATAAAGACCTGCACATCACTTTACTTATATCTCCTCCAATATAATGATCTGTACATAAATGTATTCATATCTGCTCCAATATAAAGACCTGTACATCACTTTACTCATATCTGCTCCAATAAAAAGACTTGCACATTACTTTACTCATATCTGCTCCAATATAAAGACCTGCACATCACTTTACTCATATTTCTCCAATATAAAGACATGCACATAAATTTACTCATATCTGCTCCAATATAAAGACCTGCACATTACTTTACTCATATCTGCTCCAAAATAATGACATACACATCAGTTTACTTATATCCCCTCAAGTATAAAGACCTGAACATCACTTTACTACTATAGCACCTGCTCCAATATAAAGATCTGCACATCAGTTTATTCATATCTGCTCCAATATAAAGACCTGCACATCACTTTACTTATATCTGCTCCAATATAATGATCTGTACATAAATGTATTCATATCTGCTCCAATATAAAGACCTGTACATCACTTTACTCATATCTGCTCCAATAAAAAGACTTGCACATTACTTTACTCATATCTGCTCCAATATAAAGACCTGCACATCACTTTACTCATATTTCTCCAATATAAAGACATGCACATAAATTTACTCATATCTGCTCCAATATAAAGACCTGCACATTACTTTACTCATATCTGCTCCAAAATAATGACATACACATCAGTTTACTTATATCCCCTCAAGTATAAAGACCTGAACATCACTTTACTACTATAGCACCTGCTCCAATATAAAGATCTGCACATCAGTTTATTCATATCTGCTCCAATATAAAGACCTGCACATCACTTTACTTATATCTGCTCCAATATAATGATCTGTACATAAATGTATTCATATCTGCTCCAATATAAAGACCTGTACATTACTTTACTCATATCTGCTCCAATATAAAGACCTCCACATCACTTTACTCATACGAATCACAGTTTCTCGGCTGGATTCTAATTGGTTTAATTGCTTAATCTATATTTCTTTTAAAGGTTTGCACCATTGCTGTTCTCCTTTACGTTATCTGCTCCAATATAAAGACCTTCACATCACTTTACTCATATCTGCTCCAATATAAACACCTGCACATCACTTTACTCATATCTGCTCCAATATAAAGACCTGCACATCACTTTACTCATATCTGCTCCAATATAAAGACCTGCACATCACTTTACTCATATCTGCTCCAATATAAAGACCTGCACATCACTTTACTCATATCTGCTCCAATATAAAGACCTGCACATCACTTTACTCATATCTGCTCCAATATAAAGACCTACTCATCACTTTACTCATATCTGCTCCAATATAAAGATCTGCACATCACTTTACTCATATCTGCTCCAATATAAAGACCTGCACATCACTTTACTCATATCTGCTCCAATATAAAGACCTGCACATCACTTTACTCATATCTGCTCCAATATAAAGACATGCACATCACTTTACTCATATCTGCTCCAATATAAAGACCTGCATATCACTGTACTCATATATGATCCAATATAAAGACCTGCATATCACTGTATTCATATATGATCCAATCTAGAGACCTGCAAATAGCTTTACATATTTAATTTCTCATAAGAAGACCTGCACATTACTCATTTATACTCTCATCGAAAAACCTGAACATTACTCTATTCATTTATACCCCCAAAGAAATACCTACACATTAGACCACATTCCCACGGACACCATTATGGTCAGCATTCTGCATTGGTATTTGCTTGCCTATAGAAGAGTGGAAAATAAAGAAAAAGTATAATGTAAAGATTTGCAACTCTTTTGTGTTTTGGATTCACTTAAAAACTGATGCAAAATACTGCCAAAAATACTAAATAGAGAGTTAGGCATAGTCCTATCCTACAAAGGCTCTGAAGAAACTCCGTAATGAAATACATTAGCCAATCAATTACTACCTTGTGGATGTGATTGACATTATCACACCGCACTTGAACACAATGTTACCCCACGTCATGCTGAGTGTCCAATAACTTGGTGCAAAACTGGGATGCTTGCCGCATGAACTGGGAGTAACTAAGAGGTTGGAAGAAGTGCCTACCTAACCTTTAACCCCTTAGTGACCAGCCTATTTAGGCGCTAATGACCAAGCTATTTTTTTTAAAATTTTTCTATAGTCACATTCAAAAAGTTATAACTTTTTTATTTTTCCGTCGACATAGCTGTATGAAGACTTGTTTTTTTATGGGATTAGTTGTACTTTTTAGTGGCACTATTTTGGGGTACATATCATACTTTGATTAAATTTTATTAACTTTTTTTGGGGGGAATAGAAAAAAACCCTGAATTTCCGCTCACTGTGCGGTGTAAATAACAAGTTACTTTATTCTATAGGTCGGTACGATTACGATACCACATATGTATAGTTTTTTTTAGGTTCTACTACTTTTGCACAATAAAAACTAGTCTGAAATAAAATTATTTGTTTTTGCATCGTCGCTTTCCAAGAGCCGTCATTTTTTTATTTTTCTGTCAATGTAGGTGTATGAGGGTTTGTTTTTTGCGGGACGAGACGTAGTTTTGATTGGTATTGTTTTGGCATGCATGGGACTTATTGATTAACTTTTATTATGACTTTTTTGGGAGGCAATGGAAAAAAATAGCAATATCGCCGTTGTTCTTTGTGGTTTTTTTTACGGCGTTCACCTTGCGGTATAAGTTACCTGTTAACTTTATTGTTTGGATCATTATGGTCATGGCGATATCATATGTGTGCTTTTGTTAAATGTTTTAAACTTTTACTAAATAAAACGACTTTTTATGGCAAAAAAATTTTTGTTGTTCTTTACTGTAATCTTTATTAATAATTTATATTTCCAATTTATTACTTATTTTTTTAGTCCCACTAGGGGACTTCACTGTGTGATATTTTGATTGCTGCTATAATGCTTTGGTATACTTAGTATACTAAAGCATTATTGCCTGTGTGTGAATTTGGTAGGTATATACCCAGGGCAGACCTGGGGGCCTTTATTAGGCGACGGCTGCCATGGCACACCATCGGAAGCCCGCGATTGCATTTGTGGGCAACTGATGGGTGAGAGAGGGAGCTCCCTCCCTCTGCAAAAGATTTAAATGCCACGGTCGCTATTGACCACGGCATTTAGTGGGTTAAACGGCCTCTGTCGAAGCAAACTTCGACCACTAACATTGGAGCAGGAACCTGGCAGTCATCAGACAACCGAGCCCTGGCTCCAGCCTGCACGGGTCACCCGTACAAGACTCAGACTAGGCCGCCGTGAAAACGCGATGGCCTAGCCTAAGGCCCCTTAGTGACCGCCGTGAAAAGGCGTATTGGTGGTGTAACTGAAAGAATAATAGTATGAGGCCATGGAAGATATCCTTGATCAGTTCAGTAACAGTCTATGATTTCCCTTACATATGCATTGTACCTGGATTAACCAATGCCCTAATCGTCGTGAGACAAACTGTCATTGTTTTGCGTGGATTCAAGGGATGCTTTAGAAACCTGTATAAACCAACTAACGCAGGACTGATCAATTTATTTATGACTATATGCTCCCATCCTGTTTACATCATGTTTGAGAGTGAATGTAATTAGTTTTTCTTGGTAGGTTAAACGTATGCATTTCCATGGGGAATATCGATTCAGTGTTCAAATAATTGCTGCTTCTACCATCAGTTATAATCACCCTGGCCAGGGTATCTGGGTACTTTATATTTTGATGAAAAATAGATGTACGGATTATATGTATTATAGATAAAAGAGGGAAATTGTCTCTAATTTATGGGTTTTAAAAGTAATCAGAATAATTTTATTTATTTTTACTACATTTTGTAGCGGGACTCTGGAACTGTTAAGGGGTACACTCTGGCCCGGTTTAGTGGGGTGCGTTGCCAACTGTTATGGAAAGTGGCCGGTATGTGAGGATGGGGTTTACTTGCACAAATCCTTCTGGCACATGTAAAATCTTCATAATAACTATTCTCAAAGGTTGGCAACTATGGGATCACAGTGTAATTGTATTATTTTCAATGTCATTGTACCAGTTCTGCAGTTCACATTGAAAAATTACTGTAGCAAGACTTATGAAGGCGGCATGAAAAATAGTTGAGTTGATAGGAGGACCCTTTCTTCTGTTGTTTCATTCTATGCCAAGGCAGATACATAGGTTTATAAGCACCCATGAAACAGCACTGAATATGTTATTTAGGTGTATTTATTGTGTAATGTGACGACTCATGAGACAGGTGCACTTTAAATAGAGGCATCTACAAGAACCTCGTACAGAATTAAACCAGAGCGCTGTTCAGGTAACAGTTTCATTAGTTTAGGTCTAGACACCTTTGCACTGAATTTTTTTAATTTTTCATTGGAATTAAAGGGATTTTTGTGTTTTTAAAAATTGTGTGCAGAGGGTTTAACTGCAGTGATATTTATCACATACAAATCTACTGTCTGTAGCTTAAATAACTCTGTCTCACATGTAACCACATGCCCATGCTTCTGGTTTTAATCTACTGCTTGTGTCATGTTCGGAACAGCAGAACAGCAGACAAGTGGCAGAAAGGGAGTAATTACAGCACTACTTTACACCTTGTAGAGGGGCATGCAGGCAGAAGTAAATAGAGGCAATGCCTGTGAAAGGAGAGAGGAATCATCGGAACTGTAGCCCTTTACAATGGTAATCCCACCTACAGCAAACCCGAGCAAAATGTAAATAACAGTGCTGCACAAAGCTGGGCAACAATTAAAATGAAAAATAGATGCCTCTTAGCTATAGTGGCATCATCTGGTGACCATTCAGATACATATACTATAGATATTTTTCTGTGTTTTTCATGAGTTAAGAAAACCCCTTTAAGCAACTTTTTAAACAGTCTTCTTTAAAATTGCAGACAATGTCCTACCATTTGCTCCTGTAGAGTCTGTGTAACTCCCTCACCTAGCTGGCTGTGATGCTGATTCCCTTCTCTTAGGGTTAGGGATCAGGGCCGGCCTTAGGGGTGTGCGAGCTGTGCGAGCGCACAGGGCGCTGCACCCTCCCAGCATGTACTGGGCGCCACTGGGCTCTGCCTCTGCTCTGTGCTCTGTTCTTAGTTACACACACGGAGTAAATAGCCGAGGTGCAGAGGAGGAAGCTCTGTCCACAGCCCGTCCTGCAAGACGCCTGTGATCCTGTCAGCATGGAGTTATGGTGAGGTGTGTGTGTGCGTGTGTGCGTGCGTGCGTGCGTGCGTGCGTGCGTGTTTCTGTGTGTGTCTCTGTGTATACAGTATGTGTCTCTGTGTTTGTATGTGTATATGTTACAGTATGTGTCTCTGCATGTGTTTATGTCTCTTTGTAAAAGTGTGTTTTCATTATTAAAGTAGAACAGATAAAACAAAGATATCTGTACTGCCTCCTATATACCCTGCTGCCCCCTAAATATACTTCTGCCCCCTATATAGCCTTCTGCCCCTATATATCCTGCTGACCCTATATACCCTGTTGCCCCTATATATCCTGCTTCCCCCTATATATCCTGCCGCACTGCTGCTTCCTATATACCCTGCTGCCTCCTATAGATCCTGCTGTCCCTATATATCCTGCTGCTCTGCTGCTTCCTATATACCCTGCTGCACTATATACCCTGCTGGCCCTTATATACCCTCCTACACCCTATATATCCTGCTGCCCATTATATAACCTGCTGCCTCATATATACCCTGCTGCCCCTATATATCCTGCTGCCCCTATATACCCTGCTGCTTCCTATATACCTTGCTGCCCCTATGTACCCTGCTGCCCATATATATCCTGCTGCCCCCTATATACCCTGCTTTCCCCTATATATCTTGCTGCCACCTATATATCCTGCTGCCCTGCTGCTTCCCATATACTCTGCTGCCTCTTATATATCATTCTGCCCCTATATATCCTGCTGCCCCTATATATACTGGTGCCTCCTATATACCCTGCTGCCCCTATATATCCTGCTGCCCCTATATATCCTACTGCCCCTATATATCCTGCTGCCCCTATATATTCTGCTGCCCCTATATACCCTGCTTATTCCTATATACCCTGCTGCCCCTATATACACTGCTACCCCTATATATCCTGCTGCCCCTATATACCCTGCTGCCCCTATATATCCTGCTGCCCCCTATATATCCTGCTGCCCTGCTGCTTCCTATATACCCTGCTGCCTCCTATATACCCTGCTGCCCCCTATATATCCTGCTGCCCCTATATATACTAGTGCCTCCTATATGCCCTGCTGCTTCCTATATACCCTGCTGCCCCTATATACCCTTCTATATACCCCTGCTGCCCCTATATATCCTGCTGCCCCTATATATCCTGCTGCTCCTTATATAACCTGCTGCCCCTATATACCCTGCTGCTTCCTATATACCATGCTGTCCCTATATACCATGCTGCCCTTATATATCCTGCTGCCCCTTATACATCCTGCTGCCCCTATATAACCTGCTGCCCCTTATATAACCTGCTGCCCCTTATATACCCTGCTGCCCCTATATACCCTGCTGCCCCTTATATAACCTGCTGCCCCTTATATAACTTACTGCCCCTATATACCCTGCTGCCCCTATATAACCTGCTGGCCCTTATATGTGGCTGTGGGTATAGTTATCATCTACTACATTATCTGTACTCAGAGATTTATCGCTGTGTTATCTGTGGTGTTACATTGGGCTGCAGGTAAAATCTACTACATTATCTGTACTCAGAGAGTTATCACTGTGTGTTTTCTGTGGTGTTGCATAGGACTGCAGGTAACGCTACTACATTATCTGTACTCCGTTATTACTGTGTGTTATTTGTGGTGTTACATAGGACTGCAGGTAACGTCTACTAAATTATCTGTACTCTGTTATTACTGTATGTTATCTGTAGTGCTACATAGGGCTGCACATGAAATCTACGACATTATCTGTAATCACTGTTTTATCTGTGGTGTTACATAGGACTGCAGGTAACATCTACTACATTATCTGTACTCAGAGAGTTATCACTGTGTTATCTGTGGTGTTACATAGGACTGCAGGTAGCATCAACTACATTATCTGTACTGAGGGGGTTATCACTGTGTTATCTGTGGTGTTACATAGGACTGCAGGTAACATCTACTACATTATCTGTTCTCAGAGAGTTATCACTGTGTTATCTGTGGTGTTACATAGGACTGCAGGTAACATCTACTACATTATCTGTACTCAGAGAGTTATCACTGTGTTATCTGTGGTGTTACATAGGACTGCAGATAACATCTACTGCATTATCTGCACTCAGAGAGTTATCACTGTGTTTTATCTGTGGTGTTACATAGGACTGCATGTAACATCTACTGCATTATCTGTACTGTGTATATATGGGTCTGTTTGTGAATGTGTCTTTGTGCATGTATATGTGTCCCTTTTATATATTTGTATATGTTCCCGTCTGTGTATTTATTTGTGTGTGTATATGTGTCTGTACGTCTATATATTTACCTGTATGTATATATTCCAGATGTGTGTATGTATATTTGCCTGTATGTCTAAATATCTGTCTTTATGCATGTACAGTACATATGTTCCAGTATGTGCGTGTCTATATATGTGGTTAATTTTTGGTTTGCGTAGGGGGTGGCAATAGAGAGTCCCGCACAGGGCGCCATCCAACCTAAGGCCGGCCCTGTTAGGGATAGCAGCTGTGAGGGGGAAGAGGTTGTGCACCACAGATCAGTGTGAAGAGGTAGGAATGTATTTATGGCTTCAGGAAGGGCAGAATACACAGGTTGTCAGTATCAGAGTGAAGATAGGATGAAAAGCACACACAGCACTCTGCAGGGGAGGGGAGGGGGAGATCACACTAGCTGTGTTGCTGCAGGGGGAGGAAGGGAGGAATCACACACTTCTCAGCATCATTGCCAGACACCACAAGTAAGAAGAGATCCCTCAAGGGCTGTAGAAGAGGAAATCAGTACAGGAATGAAGCTGTGCTGATCCATGAGAGCTAGAGTAGAGAGCAGCATCCTGGACACACAAAGCTCACATCCAGCATGTATTAATCGGAGGGAAATGCCCACATGAGAAAAGTTTGAAACTAGGAACAGGTCGCAAACTGAATATCAGGGGATCTGAAAGAGCTTTCCCAGTGCATAAACTGAACATAATTAAATAAAGAGGTGTGAACAGAAGCTAAATTGCATGAAGTATAGTTGTACCTGTACAAAATTGAATATTTATCTTCATAAGGAAATCTTTAACAAACTCTCTTGTCTCACTGCGAATTTAAATGAAAGCTTTATTAAGAAATAAAAGTAACAATAATAGGAGAGAGATAGCAAAGTAAGAAATAAAAAAGACATGGCCACGGAGATATTCCCAAGAGTTTGACAGATCTTTTTTTACTTTCCCTGTTTGTCTTTGTGTCTCAATAATTTTGTTGAAACGTGTGGGGTTGGAACAATCTTCACACACCGTGGCTGTCTAGGACAGGCAGTAACGTGTCTCCGGGCTGTTTTAGCAAGTGGTCTCGGGCGTTCTGAGATGTCATTGAGCAACACAGTCCCATAGTGTGCTAATAATGCCTCCATATGTTAAATAAGTAGCTCTTCTTGTGTTTAGTATTCCAGTGCAGCTGTCTGCTTTACTCTCTAAATCAGGGCCGCCATCAGGAATTTCAGGGCCCCCTACAGCAAAATTTTCTGGGCCCCCCTACCGTGGCACCGCCTGTTAACGGTACTCCGTCCAGCACTATATTATGGTACCCAGGGCCGCCATCAGGGGGGGTATTATGGGTACTGATGTGAGAGGCCCGGCCAAACCTAACTGAAAGGGGGGCCCGGCAACTGCCGCGACTTGCCTTTGGTAGAAAAAAAACAGGCCCCTGCAATGGGGCTTGTTTTTTTCACCAAAAGAATGTCGTGAGCTGCGGGCCCCCCTTTCAATTAGGTTTGGCCGGGCCTCTCACATCAGTACCCATAATACCCCCCCTGATGGCGGCCCTGGGTAGCATTGGGGTCGTCAAACACTGCCGCCCGTGCGACCGATCGCGCACACCCGCAAACTCCCGCGCATGCGCACCCGCCTGGAACTGCGCACCGAATTTTGAGGCAGATTTTGACCTGCCCACACTATCTTGCCGCGTTTTTTGCCTGCGGCGATTGATGACAGCAGACAAAAAACGCAGCGAAAAATGCATTTTCTGCCTCCCATTGATTTAGATGGGAGGTCAGAGGCAGAACCGCGGCAAGAAAGGACGTGCTGATTTTTCTTTTTTCCGCGACTGGCTCCCATTGATTTCAGATTAAATCAATGGGAGGCAGTTTTGGAAGTTTTTTTGGTGCTGATTCTGACGCAGTGTCCGAGTCAATATCAAGGCCCAAAAACTCTGTGAACTAGGCCTTATTGTTAGGGCTTATTCAGACGAACGTGTAATACATCCGTGCAACGTGCGTGATTTTCACGCGCCTCGCACGGACCTATATTACTCTATGGGGCCGTTCAGACTGTCAGTGATTTTCACGCAGCGTGTGTCCGTGTGTCCGCTGCGTAAAACTCACGACATGTCCTATATTTGTGCATTGTTCGCGCATCACGCACCCATTGACGTCAATGGGTGCGTGAAAATCACGCCCAGCACTTCCGCAGCAGTATAAACTATGAATGAAAACAGAAAAGCACCACGTGCTACAAACAGAGTGTCATAATGATGGCGGCTGCGCGAAAATCACCTAGTCACGCATCATACGCTGCTGACACACGGAGCTGTTATGGACCTTTTTCATGCGCACGCAAAAAGCACACGCTCGTGTAAATCCGGCCTTAGGGTAGGAACACACTAGGCATGAACGCTGCAGATTTTATGCAACACATTTTATTGTGGATAATCCGCAGCGTATGCGTATTACAGTCGCAGCCGAGTGGATGAGATTAGAACAAATCTCATTCACACGCTGCAAAAATAATGGACCTGCAGTGTGGCTTTTTAAGCCGCAACATGTCAATGTATTCTGTGGAATCGCTGCTCCTCTGTTGCGGAAATGCTGCGGTTCTGCCGCAAAAATCACACATGAGAAAAAAAAAAAAGGCACTTTTTTAAATTTATAAAAAAGTTTAGACTTACCCCGGCCGTAGTCCTGGTGACGCGATCCTCTATTCCGGGCTGCGCTAATAATAGAGGATCGCGTCACTTGGTCTACGGCCGGGGCAAGTCTAAACTTTTTTATAAATGTAAAAAAGTACCTTTTTTTTCTCATTTGTGATTTTTGCGGCAGAACCGCAGCATTTCCGCAACAGAGGAGCAGCGATCCCACAGAATACATTGACATGCTGCGGCTTAAAAAGCCGGTCCATTTTTTTTGCAGCGTGTGAATGAGATTTGTTCAAATCTCATCCACTCTGCTGCGACTGTAATACGCATACGCTGCGGATTATCCACAATAAAATGTGTTGCATAAAATCCGCAGCGTTCATGCCTAGTGTGTTCCTACCCTAAGGCCGGATTTACACGAGCGTGTGCTTTTTGCGTGCGCAAAAACGTGGCGTTCTGCGCATGCAAAAGGTCCATAACAGCTCCGTGTGGCAGCAGCGTATGATGCGTGGCTGCGTGATTTTCGCGCAGCCGCCATCATTATGACACTCTGTTTGTAGCACGTGGTGCTTTTCTGTTTTCATTCATAGTTCATACTGCTGCGGAAGTGCTGGGCGTGATTTTCACGCACCCATTGACTTCAATGGGTGCGTGATGCGCGAGCAATGCACAAATATAGGACATGTCGTGAGTTTTACGCAGCGGACACACGGACACACGCTTCGTGAAAATCACTGACAGTCTGCACGGCCCCATAGAGTAACATAGGTCCGTGCGAAGCGCGTGAAAATCACACACGTTGCACGGACGTATTACACGTTCGTCTGAATAAGCCCTAACAATAAGGCCCAGTTCACACAGTTTTTGGGCCTTGATATTGACTCGGACACTGCGTCAGAATCAGCACCAAAAAACTTCCAAAACCGCCTCCCATTGATTTAATCTGAAATCAATGAGAGTAAGTCGCAGAAAAAAGAAAAAGCAGCACGTCCTTTCTTGCCGCGGTTCCGCCTCTGACCTCCCATCGAAATAAATGGGAGGCAGAAAATGCATTTTTCCCTGCGTTTTTTGTCTGCTGTCCTCAATCGCAGCGGGCAAAAAAAGCAGCAAAAAACGCAGCAAGATAGTGTGGGCAGGTCAAAATCTGCCTCAAAATTCTTTAAGGAATATTGAGGCAGATTTTTTCGGCCTGCAAAATACTCTGTGTGAACAGGGCCATACTTAAACAGCACTTTGACACACTTTACTCACCATGTCAGAAGAGCTGCTCCCACTCCAGTCCTCTTCAGGCGATGTCTTCGGTCCAGACGTCGTCCTTCACCTCCAGGCTCCAGAAAATGGCGGGGATCGTAGAACTGCCGCCGCGCAAGAACTAGACTCCTCCCCCTCTCCTTACGCAGCTACGCTCTGGAGAAGGAGGAGGAGGCGGAGTCGGACGAGGAGGCGGACGAGGAGGCGGACGAGGAGGCGGATGAGGAGGCGGAGTCGGAGGCGGAGTCGGACGAGGAGGCGGAGGAGGACAAGGAGGACGAGGAGGACAAGGAGGACGAGGAGGTGGAGGAGGACAAGGAGGAGGCGGGCCAGCAGGTAAGTAACCGTGCGCCGCTGTCCCTGTGTGGCTGTCCTTCCCCGTCGATGTACTTGTGTTGCTCCCTCTCGGCGGCGCGCCTAGTCGTTCGCACGTGGACGCGCACTTGTGGTCGTGTGCGCTCGTACGCGCGCAAGCGGTGGTGTTTCGCGGCGCGGCGGCGGTGATGAGAGGGGGGCCCGCAGCAGCTCACGACATTGTTTTGGTGAAAAGAACAGGCCCCATTGCAGGGGCTTGTTTTTTTCTACCAAAAGCAAGTCGCGGCAGTTGCCGGGCCCCGCTTTCAATTAAGTTTGGCCGGGCCCCCTACAGTACTACCCCTAATACCCCCCTGATGGCGGCCCTGCTCTAAATGCAATATGGCATAGATCTCTGGGAAATCATTACTCCACAAGCAGCTACAGTTTCCTGCCTAAATTGCATGCACAAAAGAAGGCATGGGAGATATGTCTGGGACATATAGGAGGTGGTGAAAATCTAGGACTACGGCCACCGATGCCAACAAGGGTGTGAATGCCAATGCTTCTTGACCACATTATGGGTGGCACAGGAGCGCAGTGGCTGTAACACACCAGATGAAGGAGGTGTTTGTAGACAGTGAACCTGAATTTAAAAGTATATAACCACATAAAGGTGTCCTTTATTACCAATAATGGAGAGCCTGTGGGGGAACTAAGAGGAAGGGACAAAAGTATGGAGAGGCATATTTCAGAAGATATTAGGACCACCAAGACTGCAGCATTAGTGAGCCAAGCCAATAAGCACACTGTTTATAGCTACATAGAATGGAGTCCTTCTAATCTTTGTTATTCCCTTAAGGACACAGCCTGTTTTGGCCTTCAGGGCCCTGTCGATCTTTTAAAATCTGACGTGTTACTTTCTGTGGTAATAACTTTGGAATGCTTTTACCTTTCCAAGTGATTCTGAGAGTGTTTTCTCGTGACATGTTGTACTTTGTGTTACTGAAAAAATGTGGTCGATAAATTTAGTATTTATTTGTGAAACACACCAAAATTTAGAGAAAATGTGCAAAAAATATAGCATTTTTCCTAATTTAAATGTATTTGCTTATAATACCACACAAAATAGATACTAGTTAACATTTCCTATATGTCTACTTTATGTTTGAATAATTTTTTGAACATCCTTTTATTTTTCTAGGACATTACAAGGCTTAGAACTTTAGCAGCAATTTCTCAAATTTTCAAGAAAATTTCAAAGGCTATTTTTTCAGAGACCGGTTCAGTTCTGAAGTGGCTTTGAGGGCCTTATATTTTAGAAAGTCCCCATAAATCACCCCATTTCAAAAACTGCACCCCTCAAAGTATTCAAAACAGCATTCAGAAAGTTTCTTAACTCCTTAGTTGTTTCACAGGAATGAAAGCAATATAGAGGTGAAATTTTACAATTTTTATTTTTTTTGCCAAAATTCATTTGTAATACATTTTTTTCTGTTACACAGACGGATTTACCAGAGAAATGCAACTCAATATTTATTGCTCAGTTTCTGCAGTTTTTAGAAATATGCTACATGTGGCCCTAATGGACTGAAACACAGGCCTCAGAAGCAAAGGAGCACCTAGTGGATTTTAAGGCCTCCTTTTTTTTTTTAGAATATATTTTAGGCACCATGTCAGGTTTTGTTGTGCCAAAACAGTGGAAACCCCCAAAAAGTGACCCCATTTTGGAAACTACACCCCTCAAGAAATGTTTCTAGAGGTATAGTTAGCATTTTGACCCCACAGGTTTTTTGCTAAACTTATTGGAATTAGTCTGTAAAAATGAAAATCTACTTTTTTTCTGAAAAAAATAGACATTTTTAATTTTTACAAGGAATAAAGGAGAAAAAACAGGCCAACATTTGTAAAGCAATGTCTCCCGATTATGGAAATACCCCATATGTCATAATAAACTGCTTTATGGACCCACAGCAGGGCCCAGAAGGGAAGGAGCGCCATTTGGATTTTGGAGCGCAGATTTTGCTGGAATGGATTTCAGTGCCATGTCGCGTTTGCAACGCCCTGGAGGTACCAAAACAGTGCAACCCCCCCGAAAGTGACCCCATTTTGGAAACTACACCCCAAAGGAATTTTTCTAGGGGTATAGTTAGCGTTTTGACCCTGCAGGTTTTTTGCAGAATATATTGGACTTAGGCCGTGAAATTGAAAATCGAATTTTTTTTCTAATAAAATGTCGTTTTAGATCAGATTTTTTCATTTTCATAATAGATAAAGGAGAAAAAGCAAACCAACATTTGTAAAGCTATTACTCCTGAGTACAGCAATACCCCATATGTGGTAATAAACTGCTGTTTGGACGCACAGCAGAGCTTAGAAAGGAAGGGTCCCAATTTGGTTTTTGTAGCTCAAGTTTTGCTGGAATGGTTTGCATGGGCCATGTCACATTTGCAAAGCCCCCAAGGGCTTAAACAATGCAATAACCCGCAAAAGTGACCCCCATTTGGGAAACTATACCCCTCACAGAATTTATCTAGTGGTATAGTAAGCATTTTTTGATCTCACTTTATTTTTTTGCTGAATTTATTGGAATAAGGCAGTAAAAATGAAAATCTACATTTTCACAAGGAATAAAGGAGAAGCACCCCAACATCTGTAAAGCAATTTCTGTCTAGTACGGCAATACGCCATATGAACTGCTGTTTGGACACACTGAAGGGCTCAGAATGGCAGGAGTGCTACTTGGCATGCAGCTTTTGCTTGATTGATTTTGGGTGCCATGTCACATTTGCAGAGCCCCTGAGGTACCAGTACAGTAGAAACCCCTGAGAAGTTACTCCGTTTTGGAAACTATACCCCTCAGGGCATTCATCTAGGGGTGTAGTGAGCATTTTGATCCCACAGGGGTTTCATAGATTTTATTAGAATTGGGCTGTGAATATGAAATTAAATCTTTTCCCAAAAATATGTAGTTTTAGCTCCCAATTTTTTATTTTCACAAGGGGTAATAGGCATTGGCGGATTAAGTGTACCATGGGCCCTGGGATATTGACACAACTTGGGTCCCCACCTTCCCCCTCACATTCAACCCCCCCAACCCGCTGACACTGTACCCAAAAGTGCCACTGACCTGACGGATACAGGTTTTAGCATTAGATACAGCTGCTCTGTATACAGGATATAAAGCATCTGTATCTCAAAAAAAATCGAGCTATGCTGTTTCCGTAACTACCATTCAGTTCTTTGGGACTTAGGGAAACAGTGTAGCTCAGTGAGCTACGCTGTTTTCATAACTCCCGACCATGAAGTAAGGAAGTGGCCGGGAGGCAGCGAGAGCAGAAAGAGGTAGAACGGGGTTTAGGGAGCCCCGTTCTAGAGATAGGTGCTGGTCCCAGAGGTGGGACCCGCATCTATCTGACATTTATGACATTTCCTGTGGATATGTCATAAATGTCCCTGGTGGGAAAACCCCTTTAAGTAGTCAGACAGCCCTCCCCTTGTAGTAAAATAACTACTGTGAGCTGTATGGTGGGATTGTATTGCAAGGGGAGGTCAGATTGTCTGACTGAATGCTGAGGACTGACCCTGACGTCTCTGTGAGGGGGGGGGGGGTATTTCTGCCATAGAGACCTCAGCAGTTAGTCGCTCAGATCCTTCTATTTAGCCCGCAGCAGTCAGTCTGACCTCTCCTTGCAATATATTAGTAACTACTGAGGGCTCCATGGGAAGGGGGGGATTATACTAAAAGGGGGGTCTAACCATATAAGTGACTGCAGAGGACTCTATGAAGCCCTCAGTATTTATTATACAGCAGGGGGGGTTGAGCGTCTGACTGCTGAGTGCTCTATGGGGGGATATTATTATTGAACCTGGCCATTCAGCACTTATGCATGTAATTGTACCTGCGTTCTCTAGACGCAGGTACAATTAGTGCAGGAGGCGGTGGCGGCGGATGGTTTCAGTTGCCCTGCCGCCCCCTCAGAGAGGCAGCAGGCCGGACGGTGCGGCCTTGCCCTCCCCATTAGCAACGGCCCTATTCCCCCCAGCCCGCCCCTCCTCCCCATTAGCGGCGCTAGCGCGCTGCAATGCTGTTTTTTTAAAATGATGTGCAGTTCGGTCATATCATGATCCACCACTGGTAATAGGAGAAAAAACACCACACAATTTGTTACCATTTCTCCCGAGTATGGCAATACCCCATGTTTGGCCCCAAACTGCTGTTTGGGCACATGGCAGAGCTCAAAATGGAGATTTTGCTGGTCTGGTGTACAAGATCCATGTCGCATTTGCAGAGATCCCTTAGGAACCAGAGTAGAGTGGAAAACCCTTAGAAGTGACCCCATTTTGTAAACTATACCCCTCAAGGCATTTATCATTTTCCTGGACATATGACAGGGCTTAGGAGTAAAAGAGCACAATGCGCATATGAGGTCTGTTTTGATGATTTTCCCAGTATTGGCCCACAATAGCGGGGCTCTGGTGTCAAATAGTAAACTAAACCCCCAAGTTGCGACCCCAATTTTGGAGCCTGCACTCCTCAAAGCATCTTTTAAGGGTTATAGTGAGCATTTTGACCCCACAGGTTTTTTTTTTATTAGAAATGAACGCTCAATGGATGGTGCAAAGTGAAAATTGCAATTTTCCACTGATATGCCATTTTGGTGCACAATACAATATGTTGTGCCCAGTTTGTGCCACTGGAGACAAATACCTCACAAACTGTTAAGCTGGTTCTCCTGGGTATGGCGATGCCATATATGTGGACGTAAACGGCTGTTTGGGCACAGTGTTGGGTTCAGAAGGGAGGGAGCGCCATTTGGCTTTTGGAGTGCAGAATTTGCTTGGTAGTTGTTCCGTTTGGGGCTTTGTTTGGTATTTCAGTTTATAATGTGGGGGCATATGTAAGCTGGACAGAGTAAATCAGGGCATAATAGGATGGTACAATAATGCGGTAAATAAATAATAATTTGCAGATGTGAGGCCAGTGTCGTTCTGATAAATGGTGAAAAAGAAAATAAAATATAACTTTTAATAATGTAAGTTTAAAATGTCCAAGGAGAGACATACAACATGTAAGGTAAATAAAAATTAGCCAAGGCTAGCACATCATATCAAGTCAGAGTACGTTGCTGTAGCATATGAATGAATATTTGTGGTGACTAGATGTAAATGCTTTGGCCAACAGCTGCAGACTGCTAGACTACCCACTATATCACGATGGATTCCAGTGAAAGTGCTAGTGTAACAATGATGTTAAAAACACGATAGTCCCCCCCGACATGTTTAGCCACAAAAACAGCATCCGCAGGGTATTAAATGGGGCTAATGACCGCGCGCTCGAGTTTCCCTTCCTTTAAGACCTCGGGCATCCAAACAGATGAGTACGCCAGTGTTCAGAACCAATGGAATTGCCTGAAACGAGACAAGCCCCCATCCAGTAGGATTGACATAGGAGCTGTCCAATAAGGAGCACTGGAAAGTACACCAATCAGTGCATACAAGGCGCGCATGCGTATCACGACGAAGCTGATAAATGTATAAATACACAGACTAGGAGAGGCAGCTGATCAATGAGGTATGGGGAAATATGGTATATCATATCATATCATATAGCTGCATCTATGTCAGTGTTATTGAACAGAATTGCAAGGTTAGATACATACTGCATAGAAAAAGGAAGGGAAAGGAAATTGATAATGTTGTAGATTAAATGTCAAACCAGATGGACATAGTATGAAAATTATATATGTAAATATATAAGTAAATATAAGTACCATATTTGTAATCACGATGATAATAACGGTACATATTAGGGACGAGGGTCGACTAGGCCCGAGGAAGCATAAGGGGGACCAGGGCGTCCCTGATAAGGGTGGTTAGGTGAAGCAGGGGTTATAAAATGGTGCTCGCCGCATGGCCAACAGCCCCAGCATGTCTGGGGGAGGAGGGTGAACTCTTTGTTCACTGGGAGATGTGTAAGAAAGTGGTGTGATGGTGGGAAGAGCCAGGTGAGCGCATAAGTAATGAGCGATAGGGGAGGGGGAGCAGTGTAAGGGTTTATAAGGGCAGAAGCAGAGAGGGGTAAGGCATTACTTGCCAGGAGAAGGAAAGACCCACCCAACCCTCCCTTGTTAGAAATAATGTTATGTTATGCTATGTTATGTGATGTGAAGCCGGATCGGATCGTGCCACTGCACTCCTGATAAGAGCGGTTTCGGTGGTGGACCACGGTGAGTTTACCACTACCTATACGGCGGGGTGAACTCGTACGTGGGGGGACACTAGTTATACGGCAGGTCCCCAGGATGTTTTGGGCCTGGGCAGTCACGAAAGCCGGACTCCCACTATGGGAGTTGAAGGCATGAAGCACTTACTATTACTAATACACTACACTACCTACATAGTGCAGTGTATTAGAGCTGTCAGCTATTTACTGACAGCAAGCCTATTAGGCTTCGCCTACCAGCGTGGCCTAATAGGCTTCCGTACTATTAAGCCATTGTTAGGCCTCCAGTTGCCATAGCAACAATCAGCACCCCCGAGGGTGCTGATCGTTGCCATTAGAAAACATTGGGTGTAATCTAACCACCTAGATGCAGGGATCACTTTTGATCGCTGCATCTAAGGGGTTGATCGGCCGGATCAGAGGCTAGCTCCGGTCCTGACTTTACAGTGGGATGTTAGCTGTAATCTACAACTGACACCCGGCGGTGATGGCGCTGGTCAGCTTCTGAACCAGCTCCATCCCCATCACGTACAGTTACAACAGAAGGCGCTAACACACTAGCGCCCATCACGTAACTGTACGTGATTTTGGGGGTAAGTGGGCACACTTTTACATATCCGATCTCCTCACTTTCACACTGAGAAGATCAGACGCTGTGAGGCTGGGTTCACACGACCTATTTTCAGACGTAAACGAGGCGTATTATGCCTCGTTTTACGTCTGAAAATAGGGCTACAATACGTCGACAAACATCTGCCCATTCATTTGAATGGGTTTGCCGACGTACTGTGCAGACGTTTGACAGCTGTCGTCGTTTGACAGCTGTCAAACGACGACGCGTAAAAATACAGCCTCGTCAAAAGAAGTGCAGGACACTTCTTTGGACGTTTTTGGAGCTGTTTTCTCATAGACTCCAATGAAAACAGCTCCAAAAACGGACGTAAAAAACGCTGCGAAAACGGCGCGAAAAACGCCGCGAAAAATGTGAGTTGGTCAAAAAACATCTGAAAAGCAGGGTCTGTTTTCCCTTGAAAACAGCTCTGGATTTTCAGACGTTTTTGGTCACTACGTGTGCACATACCCTTAGGGTATGTTCACACGGCGGGGGTCCGTAACGGCTGAAATTACGGGGATGTTTCAGCCTGAAAACATCACCGTAATTTCAGCCGTACCGGCATGTGCAGGCACTTGAACGCCGCGTCAATTACGGCCGTAATTAGCGCTGCTATTCATTGGAGTTAATGAATAACGGCTCCAATTACGGCCAAAGAAGTGACAGGTCACTTCTTTGACGCGGGCGTCTATTTACGCGCCGTCATTTGACAGCGGCGCGTAAATATACGCCTCGTGTGAACAGACAAACGTCTGCCCATTGCTTTCAATGGGCAGATGTTTGTCAGCGCTATTGAGGCGCTATTTTCGGGCGTAATTCAGGGCAAAAACGCCCGATTTACGTCCGTAAATAGGCCGTGTGAACATACCCTAAGAGTATGTTCACACGAGGGCGTCCGTTTCGGCTGAAATTACGGGGATGTTTCAGCCTGAAAACATCCCCGTAATTTCAGCCGTAACGGCATGTGCAGGCGCTTGAACGCCGCGTCCATTAGGGACGTAATTGGCGCTGCTATTCATTGGAGTCAATGAGTAACGGCTCCAATTACGGCCAAAGAAGTGACAGGTCACTTCTTTGACGCGGGCGTCTATTTACGCGCCGTCATTTGACAGCGGCGCGTAAATATACGCCTCGTGTGAACAGACAAACGTCTGCCCATTGCTTTCAATGGCGTTTGTCAGCGCTATTGAGGCGCTATTTTCGGGCGTTATTCGGGGCAAAAACGCCCGATTTACGTTCGTAAATAGGCCGTGTGAACATACCCTAACAATGTTTACAGACAGTTTTGTTGTGAAGGAGCTGTGATTGGTCAGTCTGTTGTGACTGACCAATCACAGCAATCGCCAACAGGGGACCGCTGTGATTGGTCCCCTGCCGTCTTACTGTGCTGATCAACTGTCATAAACAGTTGATGGCACAGTTCTCTCACCTTGTCCTTTAACAGGGTGACAGTTTACATCCATGACGCACAAGTACGTCCCGGCGCGCTAAAGCATTGCAATGCATGACGTGCCGCTGGTTAAACTTGCTATGTCTTTATTTTCAACCGTACTATGTACCTGTAACTATGTAACCATCATAGTAAATTACACTGTTTATCATTTAGCCTTTCTGGGATGCATAGTGCCTCAGCAGCAATGTGATAAGAGACAGGAGGGGCATGTCTTTATGGTGCGAATGAATGATTTAGGATTAACTTTAACTTTACTTTTCTCTATAAATGAAAATCTAAAAGTACTGTTCAAATTGAATTCCTAATTGGCACCCAGACTGAAAATGGCACTTAACATGCAGCGCACATAAGATTCCTTGCTGTTATAAATGTAACAGAAAACACTACATTACATACAGACTTATCACTGTGTACACAAACACTACACAGATAAATATATTGTATAGGGAGAAAAAAAAGAAACTCTATACCAATGATGTCAGGTAACATATCCTGTGAAATGTTCTGAAAGTGAATGTAGAGTTACGGCTGCTTGCAGAACTTTTCCCTAATCTTGATATTTGCTTTGATTAGTAATCATTAATTTATATTACTTTATGACAAATAGTTGTGTTCAGGATGTACAGCTGTAGCAGGGCTGATTTTGCACAAATCATAGCACTATCATTGTCTGTTATCCTATGTGGGTTCTTTTTGTGTTATCATTTGTGTTATGTATAGTAAACAACAGTCATCATAATGTAAATGATAAATGATATTGCTGAAATTAAAATTATGCATTTCCCCAATGCAGTTTGTGTAAAAGCAGTTTGTAAAAAAATGTGTGTCCTAGGATAACTATCTATTGGCGTAAATTTCTGAATGTGTCACAGCTGGACTAAGGTGGCCCTGAAAATGTTCTCAGGTGGGTTAGGGTATGTTCACACATAGCAGGCATTTACGGCTGAAATGACAGCCTGTTTTCAGAAGAAAACAGCTGCGTCGTTTCAGCCGTAAATGCTCCTCCTCGTAATATACGAGGCGTCTGTGACGCTCGTATATCTTGAGCTGCTCTTCATTGAGTTCAATGAAGAACGGCTCAAATTACGTGGCAAAGAAGTGCCCTGCACTTCTTTGCCGAGGCAGTCAATTTACGTGTCGTCGTTTGACAGCTGTCAAACGACGACGCGTAAATTACAGGTCGTCTGCACAGTACATCGGCAAACCCATTCAAATGAATGGGCAGATGTTTGCCGACGTATTGTAGCTCTATTTTCAGACGTAAAACGAGGCATAATACGCCTCGTTTACGTCTGAAAATAGGTCGTGTGAACCCAGTCTAACATTTAGAAAACTACTGTATTATTTTTAAAGACTGAAAATGAGAAATTTAGAATTTTGTTTTTTAACATTGGTACTGCATGGGTGTGGCAGGGAAGTGATTAAGAAGTGGCTTATATTTACAGGGTTTGTTTTAGAGGTCAGATACATGTAGGATAGGAAAAAGCCAAACCTGTCCCCATTAAATCTCCCCAAGTATGTTTCTACTCTATATGTCTGTAAGATTGTATAGGAACTTCCTATTGTTCTGTACCATAGCAGTAATCATTAGCAACTAATGCTCATTTACATTCCTTAATATATGTCTGTAGCAGGTTATACCATGAGGCAGAGACATGGTCAGGAAACAATCCAAGTTCGCTACACAGATAAGCAGTAACAAGCTATAATGTGAGGCAGAGACATGATAAGGAAACAATCCAAGTTCGGGAAACAGATAAGTGGCAACAAGTTGTAGTGTGAGGCAGAGCCATGGTCAGAAAACAATTCAAGTTTGGTACACAAATGAACAGCAACCGTTTATAGAGGCAGCAAGGAACTAGACTACAGACAAGAAACTCAACAGTCTTAAAATCAGGAAGTGCAAGTGTCAGACATTTATAACAATCAGGGCAAAGAATCCAGAGGCAGGAATCAAAGAGAATCTGGACAAAATATTCCACAGTTGAGCTGTCCAATGTTTCAGATGGCTCAATGAGGAGAACCGCTTCCTGCAATAGAGGAGTCTCTAGGTTCAATTACTGACAATAACTTTTTCTGTGTTCCATATTAATCTCTGGTGGCTGAAAATGGCAAGACAATAATTCACTACATGTTATTATTTTAGAAAATATTGTTTTGGGCCTACATAATTAAATAGGGTGTGGGCAATAAAACCGCCCAGGCAATCAGCTGATTGCCGAGGATCCAGCCTCTCTAACCTGTTATGATCAGATGCAGACGGCCACTTATTTCCCCTGCTGTGGCTACTGCAGACCCAATGTAGTATAAGGCACCATGCACACGACTGTAGATTTCGTCCGTAATTACGGACCCATTGATTTCTATGGCCGACGGACACCATCCCCTATATACAGGAAGGTGTTTGTGCTGTAGAAACTTCAGTAAAAAATAGGACATGTCCTATTTTTTTTATTTTACGGACCATGCACTCAAACTTTATAATGGTAGCATGGTCCGCGACGGTCCATGATTACGGGCACGGCCAGCGGTGGACGGCCTTTCGCATTGGCGGGCCATGAGTTGTCCGTCGGCCATAGAAATCAATGGGTCCATAACCATAATTACGGACTAAATCTAGGGTCGTGTGCATGGGGCCTTACATAGTGCTCATTCAACTGAGTCTGCCACAGTGTGAACCAACTTTTTCTGCTGCTCTTCACTATAGCTCATGGAGGAGCTCCTAAGCGGGGAACCCCCCTCTACAACGTTCATATGCCCTAATGGAATTATCCCAATGGGACTACCCCTTTAATTTTGTACAACTAAACCTTAGACATGTATATGTGATACTATTAGTATGACTTTTTTTTATATATTTTATCGCAGATACTATACCCTTGACAAAATAACGTGTTATATATTGGCATATATTCAATACCATCACAAAGCAATAGCAGGTGCTTTTTTCTTTTTGCTTCTTTTGTGTTACTAAATAACAGGTTTCTTTATGAAAGGTACCACACCTGAGCAGTCTCCATATACTTAGTATGATGGCAGTATTTCAAAATGAATGGTATTCCCGCCTGCTGTCTGTGTCTTGGTAATTAGAATAGGTTGGTATGGAAGTCTTAAACTACAAAGACATTGACTTCTTAAGAAGAAGAGAGACTGGGAGCTTTTTCCGCCATCTCAGTGACCAGATTAGAAACTAAAAGCCTTAAATCCCATGAGGCGGCCCCCAGGCCCATTTTCCTCAGCAGAAAGACTGGTGCTCATTAGAGCATTGAAATGAGCATATCTCAAACTTGTAATGACAAAGTCACAGCCATGCTCTTGGCAGAAATAGCCAGGCCACTGGTAAATTAAAGGTTAACTTTGCCCATTGAGTTCATTAGTGGAAGCCAAGAGTTTCAGCTTTCAATATATATGTGGCATGTACCAGCTAATGTGTTCTCAGAAGAGCAGCCTGAAATACGTTTAAAATAAGTCATTTAATTTTTTAATCTTATATGAATAAGAATAAATGGGCAAGTGTCTCAGCACTAATTATAAGAAGGAATAATTTCCAATCTTTGTGCTGGAATCCAAGTATACTTTCATGTTAACATTTTTTTTTAAAGGATAGCTATTATTAAATTGAAAATTAATACATGTTCTACCTTTTTGAGTTTTGTCATTGTCTAAAGGAGTTTTACAAGGACTAAAACATAGAGTTTATTGCAGTGATCACCGACAGTGGCAGTATAATGTTGAAGTTTCGAAAGAGGAACTTTTTCGAGCGTTACCACCACCTAAGGGCCTCCACTAGCCCATGACTGTGTGCCCTAGGGGCCTGGCAGTAGACTATAATGAAGAGTGAAATAATTTTCGCTCCACTGACAGCCTATTCCCTACAGCTAACAGACTTAATTATCTGCTTGGTGCACTAAAGATGGCAGAATTATTTAGGCACCATATGGCAGTATTATTTAGCTGTATACATATCAGCTTTTACCTGTAGTTTGATTTTTCTGAGCTACTGAACTGTTTCTCTTCTTCCAAATAAAAACAGGAGGGGGTCACCACAATGTTTTGCCCAGGGGCTCCCAAAAGCATTATAGTGGCCAAAAATGCTTTTGTATTTGTTTACATGGAGTGTTTCCATGGATGAGGAATGCACAAAGCCATAAGTCCTATTCAGAGTTATAACTAGGCTTTTCGTCATCTGAGGCAAAGATTACGTTTTCTGTCCAAGCACTATATTTAAAAGCTCTGACCCCCCCCCCCCGCACGCAGTATCCGGGGCATATGCCCTGCCAGCCAGCCCCCATAGCAACACATTACTCCTATATAGCTATATATGTAAGCTAGCAAAGAAGCGCCTGTAGTGTTTCAAGGTCTGCTTTCTAGGTTTGAAATGCTAGACAGAGTATACTGCCACATTGTGTAATACCTTCAGTGAACTGTTCCTGGTCTATTAACGCTGCAATTTACAGTGTACGTATGGAATATGCATCAAGAACGTATCAATAGGGCCCCATTCACCCGGCGGATGTTAAGAGTGTACTTTTGCAACACGTTGGAGAGGTATAATTAGACAAAAGAGTCTCACAGGACACAAGAGTGTAACGGTGGGATGCAAAGAGTCTCAACCACCCACAATATTTCAGAGATACGGACTCTAAACCATAATATATAAACTTGAGAAAAAAGAGTCCAAAGATATCTAATATTAAGAAAATACAAAAATCTTTATTGATCAAATACATAGGAATCTAAAACACATTAATAACTGGATCAAAATATGAATATACATTGAGTAGAAATTAAGTATAGGTAATATATGGCACAAATGAGAGTTAGGTATAGACAATATATGGCATGGAAAGTCACTCATCTATTGTAACACATGTTAGTAATATACTCATATAGGTCGGCATATGTCAAAGCAGAAAAAGTGAAAAATTTAAAGTGACGATTATCATCTAGTTAGCACAGACGTCACATTTAACTGTGTGTAAGGCCTGACAGGGCCGTTGCCATATGCTTAACCATAATCAGTAGTGTAGTAATATGACCCAATGGATAAAGTGATGCCCCAACGCGCCTTTCGCGTGCAGCTTCTTCAGGGCGTCTTTGGTCGTTGGAGAGGTATACATCGTTATACCTTTTTTCCAACTGTATGGAATAGTGCAGTTGGCTATGCTATCCATACAGAGGGATCTAGTAAAAAAAAAAAAAAAACATACTGCACAGTATACATTTTTTTTTGTTAAATGGAAGCCTATGAGCAAAGTATGCCACTGTATGCCTATTATGCTATACTTGCTTGAGAAAGGCTCACACTGAGCTGAAACGTCGCACACGAGTGGAATAAACGGATCATTATTTTCACAAATTTGGTAGTACTGCCTCACTTTCCTTTTTATGTATATTGAAGGGTCACTGGACTATGACCTCAGAGGCTTGCACCCAATGTATATCCTTTTGTCTAGTGCTGCTGATATTTGCTTGTTGTATGCCTATTGTAATGAATCGGGGTGGGGAGACAACAGGTGAGCCCTAATCTACCCGCAACTCAGTCCCTGCCTACTTGCACGGCCTGTCCTAAGTGACAGCGTACAACTGGGCGACGGTCCCTATGCTCAGTAAGTGCAAGACAGACAACACAAGACAAAGGCACACAGAAGCAAAGGGGGAAGTAGGGGCAGTTGCCCACGGAGAAACCGTGAGCAACAGGCAGTGATGAACGAGCCGAATCAAACCAGGAGAGTACGTAGTAGCAAAACAGAGCAGGAGAATAGTCAGGTAAGCCAGGGTCAATAAGTTACAGCGGTCAATCAGGTAAATAGCAGAAATAGCAGAGCCAGGAAACCAGAGAATCACAGGCAAAGAACATGCTGCAAGTGAGGGTATATATAGAACAAGGGCGGGAGCAGAACCGTCAGGCCAGGCTGTGATAGGTTCTCCTTCTCTCCAGTCTGCAAGCCTGAGTGGTAACAGATCGCGTCACTCTAGCAGACCTAGGAGCTAATGAAGGCCGATTAACCCCGGGCGTCGACACAGAACCTGTGTCTGTCAAACCATTTACAGTACCCCCTTTTATGAGGGGCCACTGGACCCTTCTTAGGTGGGCCTGGCTTTTTGGGGAACCGAAGATGGAACTTCCTGAGCAATATACCGGCGTGAACATCCCGGGTGGGTACCCAAGTCCTCTCCTCAGGCCCGTATTCTCTCCAATGGACCAGGTACTGGAGGGAGCCTTGGACCATCCTGCTGTCCACAATCTTGGCTACCTCGAATTCTACCCCATCAGGAGTGAGAACAGGGACCGGAGGTTTCCTCGATGTAGCCAAGGACGGGGAGCAGCTTTTCAAGAGGGAGGCATGGAACACGTTGTTTATCTGAAAAGATGGGTGTAACTCCAGCCGGAAGGAGACAGGGTTGAGGATCTCAATGATTTTGTACGGCCCTATATACCGGGGAGCAAATGTCTTGGACGGAACTTTAAGGCGCAAATTTTTAGAAGACAGCCACACCAGATCCCCGACCACAAATAGAGGGTTAGTTGAACGTCTTTTATCTGCCTGAGTCTTTTGGATCCTCTGGGATGCCCCAAGGTTCTTCTGAACCTGGGCCCAGACTGTGCACAGTTCCCGATGAACGACATCTAACTCGGGATTGTTGGAACCACCAGGTGAAACGGAGGAGAACCATGGATTAAACCCAAAATTGCAGTAGAAGGGGGTGACCCCCGACGAGTTACTGACCCGGTTATTAAGGGAAAATTCGGCGAGGGGAATGAAGGATACCCAATCATTTTGACAGTCTGAGATAAAACACCTTAAGTATTCTTCTAGAGACTGATTAGTCCTCTCAGTTTGGCCATTAGTTTCAGGATGGAAGGCCGAGGAAAAGGACAGATCAATCTCCAGCTTCTTACAGAAAGCTCTCCAAAACAATGAAACAAATTGTACCCCTCTGTCAGAAACAATATTGACCGGAACCCCATGGAGACGCAGGATGTGTTTGACAAACAAGGTAGCTAACGTCTTGGCATTGGGTAGTTTCTTGAGAGGTACAAAGTGGCACATCTTACTGAAGCGGTCTACTACAACCCACACCGCCGACTTGCCTTGGGATGGAGGCAGATCGGTCATAAAATCCATGGAGATATGGGCCCAAGGTCTCTGGGGAATGGGCAAAGAACATAGTAAGCTCGCAGGTCGAGACCTGGGAGTCTTGGACCTAGCACAAATTTCACAAGTGGCGACGTAGGCCTTAACGTCTTTAAGCAACCCAGGCCACCAATAGGTTCTGGAAATGAGGTGCTTGGTACCCAGGATGCCTGGATGGCCAGATAGTGCGGAGTCATGATTCTCCCTGAGTAACCTTAGCTGGAATTGCAGGGGAACAAACAGCTTGTTCTCAGGAAGGTTCTCGGGAGCAGAACCTTAATCAGCCGCAATTTCGGAGGCTAAGTCTGAATCCACAGAGGAAATTATTATACCTGGGGGCAAAATACAAGCGGGATCCTCCTCAGGAGAAGGGCTGGCCATGAATCTACGTGACAGAGCATCAGCTTTAATATTTTTTGACCAAGCCCTATAGGTAACCACAAAGTTGAATCTCGTAAAAAACAACGCCCATCGAGCTTGACTCAGGTTTAGCCTCCGGGCAGATTCTAGGAAAACCAGATTCTTGTGGTCAGTAAGAACCGTTACCTGGTGCCTAGCCCCCTCCAGGAAGTGGCGCCACTCTTCAAATGCCCATTTAATAGCTAAGAGTTTGCGGTTACCAACGCCATAGTTTCTCTCAGTGGAGGAGAACTTCCTGGAGAAGTATGCACAGGGACGGAGATGGGTGAGAAACCTAGTACCCTGAGACAAGACAGCACCCACTCCCACCTCGGAGGCGTCAACCTCCACGATGAATGGCTCCATTTGGTTAGGCTGAATCAGCACTGGGGCCGAGACAAAACACCTCTTAAAGAGGCTCTGTCACCAGATTATCAAATCCCTATCTCCTATTGCATGTGATCGGCGCTGCAATGTAGATAACAGTAATGTGTTTTTTTTTAAAAAAACGATCATTTTTGGCTAAGTTATGAGCAATTTTATATTTATGCAAATAAGCCTTTCTAATGGACAACTGGGCGTGTTTTCTCTTATTTCCAACTGGGCGTGTATTGTGTTTTAGTAACTGGGCGTGTTTACTTCTTTCACTGCACAATCACATTGTGCTATGGATCATGCTGGGCTGGAACAATGAGAAGTGTAGGACACTGATTAGTCACTGATTGGTCAGGGTCATACACTCCTCTGTACAACACCCAGTTGGTAAAAAGTAAAAACACGCCCAGTTGTCCATTGAGAATCTCATTAGCATAAATCTAAACTAGCTCATAACTTGCTCAAAAATGATCGGTTTTCAAAATAATAACCACTGCTATTATCTACATTACAGCGCCGATCAGATTATGTAGGAGATAGGGCACTTATAATCTGGTGACAGAGCCTCTTTAAGGATCTCAAAAGCCTGGACCGCCTCCTGAGGCCAGTGGAGGAGATCAGCACCTTTACGAGCGAGGTCCGTAAGAGGCTTAGCGATGACCGAGAAGTTAGCAATAAATCTCCTATAATAATTAGCAAACCCCAGGAAACACTGTAAGGCCTTCAGGGAGGCAGGGCGGACCCATTCTGCCACAGCCTGAACCTTGGCAGGGTCCATGCGGAATTCGTTAGGAGTGAGGATTTGACCCAAAAATGGTATCTCCTGCACCCCAAACACACATTTTTGTGTGTTTGTTTTTTCGAAGGGCCTGGAGCACCTTCCTGACATGCTCAATGTGGGAGGACCAGTCCTTGGAAAACACAAGTATATCATCAAGGTACACTACAAGAAATACCCCCAGATAGTCTCTAAAAATCTCATTTATGAAATTCTGGAAGACAGCGGGAGCATTACACAACCCAAAGGGCATGACGAAATATTCTAAATGACCTTCGGGTGTATTAAACACAGTCTTCCACTCATCCCCCTCTCTGATCCGGATAAGGTTATAAGTCCCCCGAAAATTGAATTTAGAGAACCATTGGGCCCCCTGTACCTGATTGAAGAGATCAGGAATCAAAGGAAGGGGATATTGGTTCCTTACAGTGATCTTATTTAAACTTCGGTAAACGATGCATGGCCTAAGACCACCATCCTTCTTCCCCACGAAGAAGAAGTCAGCACCTACCGGCGAAGTAGAGGTGCGAATGTAACCCTTGGCCAGGCTTTCCTGGATATATTCTCTCATGGCTTCACGTTCAGGACAAGAGAGATTAAATATCCTTCCTTTAGGGAACTTGTACCAAGTCGATTGCGCAATCGTACTCTCTATGAGGAGGTAACTCTTCGTAGGCCTTTTTAGAAAAGACATCAGCGAAGTTCTGAATAAACTCAGGTAGAATGATCACCTCCTCAGCGAGAGAAACCAAATTAATAGAAAAACATGACGTCATGCATTCTTTACACCATTTAGTAAGATCCCCAGTATTCCAGTTAAAAGTGGGATTATGCGTCTATAACCAAGGGAGGCCTAAAATCAAATCGGACGAAAACCCCTGCATCACTAACACAGAACACTGCTCCAAATGAATGGAGCCAACAATGAGTTAAAAAACAGGGGTATGCCGCATAAAATAACCATTAGCAAGCGGAGTGGAGTTTATACCCACTACCGGGATAGGTTTAGGCAAATCAATTAGTGGCATAGCTAGAGACATGGCAAATTCCACAGACATAATATTAGCAGCAGATCCTGAATCCACGAAGGCACTGCCGGTGGCAGACCTTCCATCAAAAGAGACCTGAAAGGGAAGCAAGATTTTGTTAAGCTTCATGTTAACGGGAAATACCTGTGCGCCCAAGTGACCTCCCCGATGATCACTTAGGCGCGGAAGTTTTCCGGCTGCTTATTCTTGCGCCTGGGACAGGAGTTCAATTGATGCTTGTCATCCCCACAATAGAAGCAGAGACCATTCTTCCTGCGGAAATCTCTACGTTGTTGGAGAGACACGGAGGCCCCGAGTTGCATCTGTTCATCCGAGTTCTCCGTGGAAGCACGAAGCAACGGAACCTCGGGAGCCATCATAGGGGAGCCAGAGGTGAAGGCACCAGAGCGTTCAAGTCGTCGTTCCCTGAGACGTCGGTCAAGACATACCGCTAAAGCCATAGCCTGATCTAGAGAATCAGAGGTGGGATAGCTAACTAACTGGTCTTTAAGGGCGTTCGACAGACCCAATCTAAACTGGCACCTCAAGGCAGGGTCATTCCACCAAGAAGCTATACACCACTTCCTAAATTCAGAACAGTACTCCTCAACGGGTCTCTTACCCTGACGTAAGGTCACCAGCTGACTCGGCAAAGGCAGTCTTGTCAGTCTCGTCATAGATGAGCCCGAGAGCATAAAAAAAAGGTCAACAGAAGAAAGTTCAGGGGCGTCAGGAGCAAAGGAGAAGGCCCATTCCTGGGGGCCGTCCTGGAGCAGGGACCTAATTATACCCACTCGCTGGCTCTCAGAACCTGAGGAGTGGGGTCTTAATCGGAAATAGAGTCTACAACTCTCCCGAAAAGAGAAAAAAGTCCTCCGGTCCCCTGAGAACCGGTCAGGCAACTTGAAGGGGGGTTCAAGAGGTGAGGTGAAGGGTACTACCTGGGTAGCATCACGCTGGTTGAACCTCTGAGCCAGGTCTTGGACCTGTAGGGAGAGACCCTGAATTTGCTGAGCCAGGGCCTCAAGGGGGTCCATAGTAGAGTCAGGGACCAGGGTAAGAAAAGGCATAGGGCCTGTGATTATGTAATGAATCGGGGGGAGGCGGGGGGAGATGACAGGTGAGCCCTAATCTACCCGCAACTCAGTCCCTGCCTACTTGCATGGCCCGTCCTAAGTGACAGCGTACAACTGGGCGACGGTCCCTACGCTCAGTAAGTGCAAGACAGACAACACAAGACAAGGGCACACAGAAGCAAAGGGGGAAGTAGGGGCAGTTGCCCACGGAAAAACCGTAGTGAACGAGTCGAATCAAACCAGGAGAGTACGTAGTAGCAAAACAGAGCAGGAGAATAGTCAGGCAAGCCAGGGTCAATAAGTTACAGCAGTCAATCAGGTAAATAGCAGGAATAGTAGAGCCATGAAACCAGAGAATCACAGGCAAGGAACATACTGTAGGTGAGGGTATAAATAGAACAAGGGCGGGAGCAGAACCGTCAGGCCAGGCTGTGATAGGTTCTCCCTCTCCACAGCCTGCAAGCCTGAGTGGTAACAGATCGCGTCACTCTAGCAGACCTAGGAGCTGATGAAGGCTGATTAACCCCGGGCGTCGACACAGAACCTGTGTCTGGCAAAACCTTTACACCTATACAGTGCAATATGTCATAGGCTTCCATCAGAGGTATATGTCAGAAAATCCTCTCGACGTATATATTCAATGTACACTAAAGACGAGGCTTAGTTAGTCCAATAGAATATTGGCATAGAAAGTGATGAATGCTTCCATATTGTGTATAGCTTGGGACCACATAGAATTTATTGTTGCAGTGACAACAATATGTGGTATTATAGACAAATATCTCCCAGAGCAGATAACGCTTTGGCTAGGTGATTCAAAGAGCTGTATCTCAACTCCAAGATATGTTAAATCGTAACAAAAATAGAAACTCCACAAAATCAATTGTAAACACATGAGAAAATCGGAGTCATACACTATTAGATGTAAATATGAAAAATATCAAATCTTTATTTATACAAAACATACTAGCTAAAATCACATAATAAAGAGGATCCCATTAATAAACAGCTATACGAAGGTTAAACTTTAGATGTCAAAGTTAGATGCAAAACAATGGTGTATTCCATGCCAGCAAGGGGAAACACAATGGGATAAAGTCAGCAATACATTTTAATTTATATCCACATGAGGAAAATGGTAGTCAAATCGTTTAGGTATCAGAACAGCACTATTAAGCGGCTATGATCTGATGTCCAATGAGACAAAAATGTATAGACAAAAAGGGATATAAAGGAAATAATCCACCATCTCTTCAATGAGGTGGATAAAATACGTCCTACTAATGTAACTTACGCATATATGCTGATGTGTAACGTGAGCCCAGGTATAGCGCCTCAACGCGCGTTTCGCGTTTATTCTCTTTCTCAAGGGGTACTGAGTATTATGTTGGAGTGCATGTCTTTTAAAGAGCGCTAAGAATGTCATGTGATGACAATTTGGCCAATAACCATCCTGGTCAACGGCGCATGCGCGAGATCGATCGGGATACTGCGAGACTGTCGCCCTGAGCCGTCCGGGCACTAACTGCGCATGCGCCAACTCCGGGATGCGTCACCAAGGAGACGGTGCATGCGCCCGTAATGGAGACACAGGGCGGCAGCTCCGTACACCGGACCTACACACAAATTGCACCCCAGGTAATTATTAGTAAAGGATTTTGAGGTACTGTGTTACGACTGAGCCCGCGGAGTGCCGCTGCTCACCTTCACTGAACGGCCGCAACCGCAGCCTCCTGGCCGTCTGTTATTGTCTCCCTCCCTGTAGACGCCAGCTGGCGCGGCCTTCCCATCCTCGACAGTGCTATAGGGTGCGTGCGGGCGCGATCGTCCCCGGGTCTTACAGGGCCAGCGAGCGCACTTTCTAAAGTTTCCCTAACCTATGCCCAGATCACCCTGGACTATAAAAAGTCTCCACCCTTCCACTCCTTTCCTGAGCTTTGTTGTTGTCTACCCATGTTCGTATTGCAAATGGTCTCTTATTGTTGTCCTGCTCCTAGTGTTCCCATGCCCTGTTGCCAGTATCCTGTATCCCGTGCTGTGTTTTGTTCCCGAGCCTCTCTAGTCTTGGAGTCGTGTTGTGTCGCCTGCGGTTATACACCACGTCTGGTGTCATCCGCCATGTCTGGCGCTACCTACCATGTCTAGCCCCATCAATGCCAAAGCCTCTGCCACAGTCTGGACTGTCTCAGGCACCCTTGTGCTATGAACTTTTGTATAGACCTTGCATAGACTGTGACTTGGCCAGCTGCCTCTCCGATATGGGGGAGCGGCTTAGTAGGTCCACATACTCCTAGACCGTGACACATTGTCACTATTCACATGGAGCTTTAATTATTTCCTATCTCATCCGATGTTATAGGGGTTTTTATTTAGGATCAGAAAATACCCAAACACAAACAGATAGCAGCATTTGTTTCCTCTTCTGCCAACACTCATCACAGTTGCTACAGAACTCATTGTAACTGGAAATTGCCTGCCAAATGCATTTTTTTCCTTTCTTCAAGGAAATTAGCAAAGGCGGTTACAAATGATTGTAATATTCTTTATTTAGTGATTTTTCAGATGTTATTAAAAAAACACTAGTTGAAGTGCTGGAAATGAAGCAATGGACTGAAATCTTCCCAAATGCAACATTATCAAATGCTAGAATCGACAAAACATACCATAACTTTCTTGTAAACTGCCTTGATTAGGCTCTTGGGCATCATGGGCAAATTTGTGGCAGTTCTATCACAATACTTCCAGACCAACACAATGATTTTCTAGGCAGTGATCTCTAACGTATGTCTCTCTAGCATTTGTGAAACTACAACTCCTAGCATGCCCTGTCATAGTTTTGAAACAACTGGAGAGCCAGAGATTGGAGACCACTGCACTGGGGTATCAGATAGTGTTGTCCACAGACACATCATCACATCTCCAATGTTAATATTTATTCCACATTACATTATTTCTTACCATACACTATATGGACAAAAGTATTGGGACACATACACATTACACCTACAGGAGATTTTATGACTTTTTGACATTCAAAATCCATAGGAATTAATATGGAGTTGGTCCCCCATTTGCAGCTAAAACAGCTTCCACTCTTCTGGGAAGGCGTTTTGGGAAGATTTTTGAGTGTGTCTGGAAATTTTTGCCCATTCATTCAGACTAACATTTTTTAGGTCAGACACAGATGTTGAACAACAGGGTCTGGTTCACAATCCCCATTCTAGTTCATCCCAAAGGTGTTCAATTGGGTTGAGGTCAGGGCTTTGTGCGGGCCAGTCAAGTTCTTCCCCATCAAACTCACCCAACCATGTCTTTATGGACCTTGCTTTGTGTACTGGTGGAACAGAAAAGGGCCTTCCCCAAACTGTTCCCACAAAGTTGGAAGCATATCAAAAATGTCCTGGTATGCTAAAGCATTAAGATTTCCCTTCACTGGAACTAAGGGGCATATGCAAACTCTTTAGAAACAACCCGATATCATTATCCCTCCTGCAGCAAACTTTACAGTTGGCACAATGCATTCACGCTTTCTCCCAACATTCGCTCAATCCAGACTTGTCCATTAGAATTTCAGATAGAGAAGTGTAATTCATCACTCCACAGAACACATTTTGACTGCTCCAGAGTCCAGTGGCGACATGCTTTACACCACTCCATCTGACGCTTGACATTGTGCTTGGTGATGTATGGCTTGCATGCAGCTGCTGGGCCATGTAAACCCATGTCATGAAGCTCCCGGCGCACAGTTTTTGTGCTGATGTTAATTTCAGAGGAGGTTTGGATCTCTGAAGTTATTGAGTCAGCAGAGCATTGGCGACTTTTATATACTATGTGCCTCAGCACTCAGCTACTCTGTTACTTTATGTAGTCTGTCACTTTGTGGCTGAGTTGCTGTGGTTCCTAAACTCTTCCACTTTACAATAATATCACTCACAGTTGATAGTGGAATATTTAGGAGAGAAAAAATTTCATGAACTGACTTGTTGCAACGGTGGCATCCTATTACAGTACCACGCTGGAATTCAGTGAGCTCTTTAGAATGACCCATTCTTTCACGAATGTTTGTAAAGGCGACTGCATGGCTAGGTCCTGTATTTTATACACCTGTGGCAATGGGATTGAATGTAACACCTGAGTTCAATGATTAAGAGGTGTGTCCCAATACTTTTGTCCTTATAGTGTATAATCAATAGCAAAATAATAAAATCAGTCCACTGTTTATTCATCTCAAATGTAAGATTTTTTTTTTTTTTAGCTACAACACAATATAGAAAGGAAAGTAAGGTCAAGATACCACCACCTAGGAATATTCCAGTGCCATCTCCTTTAATACTGATTGTGTTCAGTTAAAAGGCCTATACCCTGCATTGATTTTCTTGGGTAATTACATAAGTGCTCCTGAAGAGCTCAGTGCTACTTGTGGTCATAACTTAATTCAAAAGATCTATGACATTTAACTAGAGAGTAAAAGAGGACCCAGTACCAACACTGACCATAGACAAAACACATTTCATAAAATAGGAACGTTCCATTATTCCTTGTCCTATAAAAGAGGTGATTAATTGTAACAATGCAAACAATTTCACGCTTGATCATCTACTGACAAACCACGGCCAGTATGTGTAATGTGCCTGACAAGGAATTATTGTTCCAGTCTTGTCAGATTTTCAAATACATGTCAGAATTCCAAGAATACGGCAAATTAAAAAACTTGTACCTAATGATTGAAGGGATTTCAGTTGACAGTATGACAGTTAAGAAGTACTCCAGCCATCACCTACAATTCTGCTGGTCAGTAGGTACATGGTGGTAGTCAATCCCTTGTTCTTATTAAGGGTAGGGACACAATAGATTTCATTGTGGAAAATCTGCAGCGTATTACAGTAGCAGCATAGTGAATGAGATTTGAACGTATCTCATCCACACTCATCCAGTCAGTGGAGTGTCGCTTTAAGATTCAATAATTATTATTTGAAGAATCATTATTCATGTCCTACAAAAAATGCTACCAATACCCACCTTCAGGTTGTGCTTGTGACAATGCAGACAGAATAAAGTTCCGTAATCAGCTTTGGACTGGGGTTCTTTGGGCCCACCAGAGGAAAGGATCCACCCTTCATCTCTACAGAACATGTACAAGTCCATTAAATAAATTTGTAATCTTTGTTGTTATCATGGTACACATAGGACATATCTTTAAGATCTAATAGGTTATTTGTAAATCAACCCATATGAAATAGTCAAGTGCTAAGTGATTGGCTTCAATGTCAGCTCCAAATGGGGTTTTCTTCTGCCAGGGCTTTCGGGACCTGTTGTATCAGAGCCTGAGCCCACTCGAGGGTCCTCTGGTAATTTTGTGGGCCAGTATGACAATGCACGCAAAATCTAAGATGGATCAGCAATAGAGAGGTCTCAAATGTTTAGATGGAAGACATTTACATTTAAATTTGTACACATGAAAACTGTGGTATTCCTCAAGATAACCACTCGGAAATCTAATAAGAGCACATAGTGAGCAGTGGTGATTCTGTTTTTCATTGGTATAAAGACCACTCGACAATTATCGTCAAAGTGGTGGGTGAAATAATTTTTCACAATACCATCCCTTCTATTCATGTAAAGAGCTCTCAATCTTGATGGTTACTAATATGTTTTCTATAAGCAGATGACCTAAAAACTCTACAGTGTAATAACGATAAAAGACAGAATTGTAATAACACCTGAAAAAACGGAAATAGTGCAATTTAGTGGAACAAAGTAATGACTCAGCGATAAAGAGTGAGATCTGCTTCTTCAGAGGCTTCAGAGAAGTCTCTGTAATTTATTTGTATTGTAAATGGTACAATCATAATTCTGCACATCAATATCAGGATGTAATTACGAAGGAATATATCTGGTTGGGATGACGACCGTGAAATTGAAAAGGGAAGTTACATTTGTTAAATAGCTGTCTTATTGTATCAAGGGGACGTTTTATCCATTCGCTGTTCTTGATATAGTCAGTTTTCATTATGAACAATATTCAAATATTTGTGCGAATAACAAAAAGATGAAAAAACTGATACAAATGACATTGTTGCTCATAGTTTGGACTAGGAATGTAGACTGATTTTAAAAAAAATAAAAAATAAGTAGAAAACTAGTGACAATAGGCCCTGTGTGGATGACGTTCCTATTAAAATGGGTTTACCTAAACCTTCAGTAGGTGGGCATTAAAGAAAACCCCAGTTAGAAACATAATGTCTCTTAGGCCTTGTTCACATGGTGGAATGTTTAGCCCTAATGAATGGGATTAATCAGCATGCGGATCTGTGGCAGATGAAAATGCAAATTCACGGCACAAATCCAGGGGTCAATGAAAAAATGTGTGAACATAGCCTAAAACTCCTGGCTCCAGAGATGGAAACCAAGGGATATCTACTTTGCCAAAATCCAATGAGCAGAAGTGCTGGTAACATTGTCTTGTTTGAAAAACTGTGTAGAAAAATTGTTCTGACTTTCACCAGAGTTTATAAATGCACTGAAACTCTGTAAGATGTCTATAATGGAATAACTTCAGGTTAAAATTTATGAAAACATTTAATGTCATTTTTATTTTTATGTAATGTACTTTATGTGTTTGGGCATACTAACATTTTTTCTAATATTCATGTAGTTTCTATATAATGTGTAGTTTTATTTTAAAAAAAATGTTATTTTGTTTTCGCCTCTGCAGCTTCTATGTTTCCACTATACAGATGCAGCCATCTTTAACTTGGTTCTGATCACTCGCTGTAGCGTGATATCACACAACAAAAGCCATTGAAAAGTCATTGAAAAGTCAAGATAAGGGTAAGGCCACACGGAGCGGCCCTGACACAGTCACAACACGGCCAACAACCGTGCTGGCACTATGTAGGAGTGGCTGTCAAATACCTCGTTAAGGCGTATTCTAGTTACATACGCATGCGCACTGCTGCTCCATTCATTCTCTATGGGAGCGCCGGAGATAGCCGAGTGCAGTGTTGTTGTTGTCATTTGCAAAATCGTGCGGCCATAAAGGGTGTATTAATTCATGGCCGCATGATTTTGCAGATTAAAGGACGGTTTACCCGCGTTAACGTGCGGCCACAAACAGGCTGTTTGATAGCTGTACCGAACATGGTGTCGGCGCGGTTGTTAGCCGCGTTGCGACCGTGTCAGGGCCGCTCCGCGTGGCCTTACCCTAAGGGATCTAGTCATTGTTTATTTAATGCGTTAAAAGTCAATGTAAAGACAGCTACATCTGTACATAGAAGCTGCATAACGCTGCTGTAAGCCAAATCCATCAGTCAACTGACAGCAACTCCTGTGTGCCCCTGACACAATCTAACCCGAATACCGATCAAATCTTAGGTTATCAATGATCGGGAACGCTTGTTTGGCCGATCATTGACCAATTTAAATGGGCCCTTGATAGTGTCAGAGGCACACAGGAACCGCTGTCAGCTGAGCTGTCAGTCCAGCTGACTGAAGGATTCGGCTTACAGCGGCATTATGCAGCTTCTATGTATAGTGGATACATAGAAGCTGCAGAGTCTAAAACGAAATATTTTTTATTTATAAAACTATATTAGAATTTAAAAAAAAAACATACATTACATAAAATGAAAATGGCATCAAAATCTTTTATTACCTTATCATGAGTACCTAATATACAGTCCTCTAAATTGGAATTTGACTGTTTAGATTGGATGTTTTTGATTACATTTTGTATAGGCTGCTCTATCACCAGATCTTTTAGGTGACTTGGCCCTTAGATACCAAACAATTTGTAGCGCTCCACATTTTGGTATATGGTTTGGAGCAGACATACATGAAAAAGACCTCAGACCTTGTAACTATGTACGCTTGGGTTAACCCCTATGTAATATTCTATGGGGGTACATATTTTTACACTGAGAAGGAGTGAGACTTTGCAAAAGTGTGTGTGGCCATACACAATTCCAAGTGCAGGTCGAGACGTGTTCGCTCAATGTGTCCCATATTCCACCCAGGGATACTTGCCTTGTATACGTGCTTGTAGGTTACAGGTACGCCTGAGCGTTACATAATGACATCCTCTGATGAAATCGTAGCTTATCTACATCATGTAAGCTGTTTCCATGACGATAAGAAAAGCTTCATGTAAACCTTTTTCTCATTATCATACTCTCCCTGTGTGTGTTCCCAATCCTTGTGAAAATAATGAAAGATTCTTTATTCTCAATGCTATATTAGGAAGCAGAAACATTTTCTCAAGGCTGCTCATACGTACAAGGCAGTTACAAGGTAACTGTTTATAATGATGTTAGTGTGAACTGCGGCAAATGATTTGCAACTCTAGAATAGGCCGAATGGTTATGTGGGTGCTCCTTGTATGATATCTGTAATAAAAACAAAGGCTAGTGTCAATTATATTTCTTCGTGAACAAGTGTCCATGTTGCCTATAGCAACCTTCCATTTTTTCAGCGCACTTTGCAAAGTAAAAGCTGAACTCTGAGAAGGAAGTTTTTTCCTTGACACAGTTTTAATACAAAAGGCCCATTGTGCTTTAATGTCTACAATGAAGTGACATATTTAATATCTTCTTACTAAGGTTCGTATGTCACAATATACGTATATGAGGCAGTTACCTGATAGTGTTATGTTTCTCACCGGTGGTGAAGCAGCTTGTACATTATAATTAAGGCTTATGCACTCGGCAGAGCCCTGGGCACGGAGCCTGTCTGGCAGTGGACAGAGGTCGTACATCTCCTGAGCACTACCTTTATACATAGAGTCCGATGGAGCATGCCACAATTTTTATTCTGTCGGATTTGTACTGAATCCGACAGGAAAATGCTCTGTATGCCTTGGTGTGAAATCAAAGGCATATGGAGTTACAGTGGAGGGCTCATGCTTCTCAATAGCAGTCCTATTACGGCTCTGTACGAAACAGAGCTGTAATACGGCCAATTGCAGAAGCCCTTATCAGGGCCACTCTGCCCAATTCTGGCAAATACTAGATGGTCTGGTGTACGCATTGGGCTGCTGTCCGCTCACCTCTTCTTCCCCCGGCAGCAGCTCCTCGTCCGTAGGTGCTTCTCCCCAGACTTGAAACTGACATATTGTCCCTCCTGAGCACAGTCCACTCGCTGACCACTGTACTACACAACCTACTGCAGTTTAGCCAGTCAGTGTGAGTCATACTGGAGCTTGTGAAGACTAGTGTTTATATACAGCAGTCAATCTAAGGAGGCAGAGCTGCAGAGGAGAGGGAGAGAGCATCCGCCTGAACCAATGATGAGACAGGAGGTAGATTTTAGGCTCCCTGTAGGTACTGTAACTAAGCCGTAGTCACAGGTATTGACTTACATATCATTTTTAAACTAACTACTGGACATTTGCTTAACCCCTTCCCGACATCCATGCGGGCTAAGAAGCAGAGCCCGCACCATCGCCGCCGGGTGTCAGCTGTATATTATAGCTGACTACCTACTGTAACTGCCAGGACCAAAGCTAGTCTCCGATCCGGCCGATTAACCCCTCAGATGCTGCGCTCAATAGAGATTGCAGCATCTGAGGGGTTTTTAGCCGACCGGCACTCCAGCGATGCAATCACTGGGGTGCCAATGGTTGGTATGGCAACTGAAGTCCTATCAATGGCCTCTGTGTCTGCCTTGTATGGAAGCCTATGAGGACCCGCCTCCGGGTAATTTTCACAGCCCAATTCTAATAAAATCTATGAAAAACCTGTGGGGTCAAAATGCTCACTACACACCTAGACAAAGTCCTTGTGGGGGTGTAGTTTCCAAAATGTTTTTTTTTTTATTGTTTCCTTTGTTTTAGTACCAAAAGACCACTTCAAACCTGACATGGTGCCTAAAATATAATCTAATAAAAAGAAGGCCCCAAAATCCACTAGGCCTGTGGCTTCAGTCCATTAGCACACTAGAGCCACATGTAGGATATTTCTAAAAAGTGCAGAATCTGGGTAATATATTTTTATTTGTATTTTTCTGGTAAAACCTTCTGTCTTATAAAAAAAGTGGATTAAAAATGAATTTCTTCATAAAAAATGTAATTTGTAACTTTCACCTCTATTTTGCTTTAATTCCTGTGAAACGCCTAAAGGGCTAAGAAACTTTCTAAACTCTGTTTTGTATACTTGGAGGGGTGCAGTTTTTAAAATGGGGTGATTTATGGGGGGTTTGTAAAGTATGGGCCCCTCAAAGCCACTTCAGAACTGAACTGGTCGCCAAAAAAATAGCATTTTGAAATTTTCTTGAGAATGTGGGAAATTCTGCTGAACTTATAAGCCTTGTAACATCCTAGAAAAATAAGAGGATGTTTAAAAAAAAGATGCCAATCTAAAGTAGACATATGGGAAATGTTAATTAGTAAAAATATTGTGTGGTATAACTGTCTTCTTACAAGCAGATGCATTCAAATTTAAAACTATGGTGTTTTTCACAATTAAATACTGAATGTATCGACCAAATTTTACCACTAACATAAAGTTCAATGTGTCTCGAGAAAACAATCTCAGAATCGCTTGGATAGGTAGAAGCATTCCAGAGTTATTACCACATAAACAACTCATGTCAGATTTGAAAAATGAGGCTCTGTAAGGAGGTCAAAACTGGATGCAGTGGGAAGGGGTTAAAAGAGGTTGACAACCCATTATCATGTACCCTATTAGCTAATGTTCTGGCCCCGACTATAGGAGTACAGATCACTTACTGAAATAATTTGATGCCGGGAATTTCCATTGGGCATATAGGTAGTCCTGACATGCTTTATTTTAACAGCTGTACCCTCCACAAAAAAAATCTTGTGGGCACCCTCTTTGTATGCTATAGGCATAAATTATTAATGGATCCAATTATTAATGGTATCAGAGGAGTCACAGTTTACAGTAAACCGAAGGGTCTGGATATGATTCTTTGATGTGCTTTACATCCCTTACTAAAGAAACTCTAAAGAAAGGCGTAGACACTAAGATTTTTTTATGCATTACATTTTTAATCCAGGAATTATTTGTCATTTGAATGCTTATGTAGAGAAATTTCTTTGACTTTTCATTGCCCCTCATAAGATGTTGTTGGCCCAGATACCATTGGCATTGCAAGAGTTTATAACATTTTCACCATACAGGGAAAACTTTGCAGTATGTTTGGTAAGTTTTCTCACCAGGTCTTTTTTGCCCAGAAATGACTGCTTTCTTATAGAAGGCGCACATTGATAATTGCCATGGATGCTCATTATCTTCTGAATTATCTGTGTTTATGGCAGGCAGGTTAGATGAAAGCTATCATTAAACAACAGTAGCAACCAAGGTAAAATTAAAATGTACAGCACACTTGTATATTAACGAATGCTAGCAACAGTAGCAAATAGATGTCCCCCTGACAAAACGGTTGAGGTCAGTCAGGGTGGAGGGGCTCCATTCTATGTGCTCTTTGAGGGAGACTGGCCAGGTGAGGAACTCTTGTCCTATGTATAATATTAGAAATTACATATAAATGACATAGGCAGAATTCCCTTTTTAGTTAAAGAAAGTTATTCCTCATGAAATCAAAATAATTCCTTTAAATACTTGGTCTAATTTTTCTATGAAACTTTTCAGCAATTTCTTTCTTAGAACTTTTTATCCCTAGCTTCTTGTTTCCTGAAAAGAATATCATTACGAATGCTGACACAGGCAGTAGAGGTAAAGCTATAGGAGTAAAAAAAAGCAGCAATCACAACTAGGCCATACAAATTCGGGGGCCCCTATCAGAGGCATAACTTAAAGCTCCGCAGCCTAAGGCTACATTCACACTAGTGTGACAGATTTACGCTCGTAAAAAATGCGTGTAAATCTGTCCGTGTGCTTTGCGTTTTTGCATCAGTGTGCTTTGAGTGTGGCATGTGTTTTTCACGCACTTGCAAGCACTTCTTTTATTTTTCAACGTAGTTGATGCGTGAAACACAGACAGCAAACGTGAAAACGTGCCAATATGGGACATGCAGTGAGTTTCACGCAGCGGATCATCAGGACTCAGATACAAATGAATATTATAGGCTGCAGGCCAAATTAGGCCTGCAGCCTATAAGGCGCTGGGAAGACTCCCTGAGCAGGCTGGCGTGATGAGGTACTGCATCACGCCGGTCTGCGCATGCGTCTAGTACGGGGAATTCACATGCTTCCAGCTGGATCGGCTTTTTTTTTAGGTGGGGGTAGCGCTGTGTATATATTCAAGGAGGGGGGTTTGCTCCATTACACCATATAAAAGGGAGAGTGCTGGGTGGCCCTATAAACAAGGGGGAGGGTAGCGCTGTGTGGGCCTATATACAAGGGGGAGGAGAGCGCTGTGTGACACTATATACAAAGGGGGGAGAGCTCTGTGACACTATATACAAGGGGGGAGCGCTGTGTGACACTTTATACAAAGGGGGAGCTTTGTGTGCACTATATACAAAGGGGGAATGCTCTGACACTATATACAAAGGGGGAGCGCTGTGTGCACTATATACAAAGGGGGAGCGCTGTGTGCACTATATACAAAGGGGGAGCGCTGTGTGCACTATATACAAAGGGGGAGCGCTGTGTGTATTCTATACAAAGGGGGAGTGCTGTGTGCACTATATACAAGGGGGGAGTGCTATGTGGCCCTATATACAAGGGGGAAAGGCTGTGTAGCCCTATATACAAGGGGGGAAGTGCTGTGTGACCCTATATACAAGGGGGAGCGCTGTGTGGCACTATATACAAAGGGGGAGTGCTGTGTGCACAATATACAAGGGAAGCGCTATGTGGCCCTATATACAAGGGGGAGCGCTGTGTGGCCCTAAATACAAAGGACGGAGCGCTGTGTGACAATATATACAAGGGGTGAGCGCTGTGTGACACTGTACAACGGGGGAGGGTTGTGTAGCACTGTATACAAGGGGGGGCTGTGTGGCGCTATCCACAACGGTATGTGTGTGGCGCTCTTTACAGGGGGATGTGTGATATATACAGGGGGCTGTGTGTGGCACTATGTACAGGGGGCTATGTGTATGTGGTGTTTTACAGTGTATGTTATTATTATATTCAGGCACACAGTGTTTGGTGCTATTATATTTAGGGGCACAGTATGTGGCACCATGATAATTTTATTTTTGTTTACAGGTGTGGAAATGTTGGAAAAGTGAGCAGCCGAAGACATCTGAGTGGCAAATTCTGCAGAAATGGGTCATGGCCGGGAGAAGTCGTCATGAAGTCTGGACCGAATGGAGAAGAAAAGAGGAAAAAACTACTAGAATCTGAGACGTGTGAGTCACTAGACTTATAGAGAATCTGTCACCTCTCCTGACATGTTTATTATAGGAAATCCTTGTATTTCACAAAAAGTATTTCTGCAGTCCAGGACTGATAGACAATTCCCCTTGTGTCCCTGCACAGTGTGATACTGTCAGTATGTAGGGACATAGCCCTGTGACAAGGAGAATCGTAACACCCATTTGTTAATGCTTGCCCAAAAAGGTAGTGTTAACAATAGTTACGGAGCGGCAGGACGGCGGGGCAGAAGGGGGGCCCAAATTTGGGTAACAGCCCAGGGCCTATGGTCTACTTAATCCGCCACTGCTCAGAGCAATAGGGAGCCCAGAGCAAAACTGCACCATAAAGCTTTAGCAATGCAGACTAGAGTATGAGCAAGATGGGGAGGGGTGACAATCTCGGTATGAGCTTTAACGGCAGTCATGTTGGTTGTCACCCAGCTTTCTCAGAAAACAGATACACGTAAGAAAACCTCAATAGACTTCTTAAAAACGTATGGTCCATGGACAATTGAAATCTAAAATCCTGATCATTAGTGGCTACACAAATAACCATTCTACATTCAGATATTACAGACACTTGTAGGTGACTCACATCAAATAGTCGATATATCAAATTTATTTCCAAACATCTATGTCGTGATGGTAAAATGCACTCTACATCCTTCAATATTCTACATTTCTACAGATTTTCTTCCAGTCACTCAGCATAAGAAACTGTCATTATGCACTTGCCCTGTGCTTTCCAACGCCCACTGAATGTTGCTGTGTGACAGCAGTACTGGAAGCTGTCCAGGATAAACCGTCTCCAGCTCTCTGCCTGCAGGACACAGGTAATTTACCAGAGTGCAGTCATCCGGGAGATTTGCTGAAGTTTAAGCTTAACTCTTCTGCTTAAGATCTTCTCTGTCGAAATGCTGCTACAAAGCAGTGTCACAGTGTTCAGTATGTCCAGTTGTATTACCTGCAATGCCTTATGTGAAATTGTGCTACAATACCAGAAAATAAAAGCATAACTTAAAATAATAAAAAAACAAAAACAAAAAAACTTTGGAATATTTGTTGTTACAGTGCACACAGGGTTTGTCACCCGGCTATCCACACATACTGAATGGAATGTAAATCTGCATTTTTGTATAGCATTATATTGGCTTAATCTCCCTATTTTACTGATCCTTCTTTATCTTACTCACGTACCAGACAGGAAAGACGAAAGTAGTTTAAATAGTAAATTATATATATATAAATCTATATATATATATATATATATATATATATATATATATATATATATATATATATATATTTTTTATATATATATACACACAGATTAGCCATAGAACTAAAACCACTGACAGGTGAAGTGAATAACATGGATTATGTTGTTACTATGGCCCTCGTTAAGGGAAAAGTCAGTTTTTGAAGTTGTGTTGGAAGCAGGAAAAATGGGCAAGCATAAGGATCTAAGCGACTTTAATAAGGGCCAAATTGTAATGGCTAGACCACTGGGTCAGAGCATCTTGTGGGATGTTCTCAGTATGCTGTAGTTAGTACCAACCAAAAGTGTTCAAAGGAAGGTGTCATGCCCATGGCCGCGGGCCGTCAGTCTCACTCACCTCCTGACAGCCGCAGCCATGAATCTGTGAGCGCTGGGCCCCATCTCCTCCTCAGGAGACGCCAGCGCTCACTTCCACTTTCCCGTAGGGTGAGTGTGCATGCTTGTGCTTGCTCTTAAAGGGCCAGCGCACACCCCTGAGTTAAAGTACAAAATTAGCCCATGAGTACCCTGGACTATAAGAAGGGCTCAGCCCCTTCCTCCCATGCCTGAGCGTTGTTGTCGTACCCACAGTTTGTCTAATCAAATGGTCTCCTAATGTTTCCCAGTTCCCAGTGTTCCCCATTCCTGTACCTGTATCTCGTGCTATCCTGGTTAAGCGCCGTGCTGAGCTGAAGTCACGCTGTACTATACACCACGCCTGTTCTGCTACACCACCCCTGACATCTGCCTGCTGTCTAGTCCCAGCCGAGCCTGTCTCGCTACTGTCCGAGCTGCCACAGGTACACTATACAAACTATAGACTGTGACCTGCATCCTGTTGGCCAGCTGCCATGCCGTCAAGGCGGTACGGCCCAGTGGGTCCACGTACCCAACGTGACAGTTTCTATGGTAACCGGAGAGCTAACAATGGCCTCCGGGTCTGCCGTCTACATAAGCCTTTTAGTGTAAAACTGACAGTTGTAATACTGCAATGTATTATATACATAAGTAGTGTAATGTATTAGAACATTAATCAGGCAGTTGGAAATTCCAGTTCCCTAGAGGGAAAAAAAAAAATAAGGAAAAAAAAGTTGTACAAAAATAAAAAAATAAACATTTCAAGTTCAAAAACGAAAAACCTACTTTTTTTTTAAAAGACTTTATAAAACTTATATTATAAAACTATCATGTTATTTATCCCCTACAGTGAACATCCGTAAAAAAGATATAAAAAACAATGCCAGAATAGCAGTTTTTTGGTCACCTCACTGTTCAATAAAAGGAATAAAATCTGATCAAAAAGTTGCATTTACCCCAAAATGATAAAAATAACAACTAAAGTCTGTCCCACAAAAAACAAGCCACCACAATGCAAAAATAGTTATGGCAACTAAAAAATGGCGACACAGAAAACAAATATTTTTTTTATTTTTTTTAAAGAGATTTTATTGTGCAAAAACTTTAAAACCGAAAAAAACTATAAAAATGTTGTATCACTATAATTGTATCGACCCGCAGAATAAAGTTGACATGTCATTTATGGCGCACAATGAGCTCTGGAAAAAAAAATTAAAAACATTCTCAGAATTGCTGTATTTTGGTCACCTCCTCTTCCAAAAAAATTAATAAAAATTGATCAAAAAGTTGTGTCCAAAATAGTGCTAATAAAAACTATAGCGTGTCCCACAAAAAACAAGTACTCCCACAGATCCTTAGACAGAAAAATAAAAAAGTTATGGCTCTAGTAAGGCAGGAATGAAAAAACATCCTGATGTGCAGGCCAGAGGAGAACATGCCTTCCTCTAGTGAAACATATAAAACTATATAAATTTGGTATCGCCATAATCGTACTGAGCACCGAATATATAGTTAATATGCTATTTATACGGCACGGTAAATGTCTAATAAAAAAACAATGCCAGAATTGCTGTTTTTTCGTCATCTTGCCTCTCAAAAAGTTTAATAAAAAGTGATTAAAAAGTTGCATGTACTACAGATTGGTACCAATAATAACAACGTATTTCCCCGCAAAAGAAAAGTCTTCATATGGCTATGTCGATGGAAATATAAAAATTTTAAGATTCTACTGTAGTAAGGCAGAGATGAAAAAACAGTTTCAAGAAGTTGTTATCAAGGCCCTAATATTTGGGAACCAGGAAGGGCAGGGGTGAGGGTGGCGGGAGGGCCAAACACATCTACTGGTATACCAGGGCAACACTTTCCAAGCAAAGTTGACTAAACTGCAAAGGAGGAAAGGTCTCAAAAAAGGTGCAGAGTGTGTTTCAAAAAGGGGATAAGAATGGACACCATTAATCAGTGCGACACTGGCCTGTTCTTCAAAGCGTACCCCACATCTATGGAATATTTTTTCCATTATCCACCCCATTATTATACTATGCCCTGATGTACTCAGCACAGCTAACATATGCCCCGACACTATAAACTGAAATACCAGTAAAACCCACGAAAAACTACCAATCAAAATCCACACTCTGAAAACTCAAATGGCGCTCCCTCTCTTCTGAACCATACAGTGTGCCCAAACAGCAGTTTACATTCACATATATGACATTGGCAAACCCAGGAGAATCCACTTAACAATTTATGGGGTATGTGTCTCCAGGGGGATAAGCTGGGCACAGCTTATCACGCAATGATATGGCATATCTGGGGATAAATTGCAATAATTTCTGAAAAACACCTCTAGGATCTCAAAATGGGGTCACTTACTTCTCTGGGGTTTCTTTCATTATTTCACATCAGAACCTCTGCAATTGTGAACCAATGCTATGTAAACTGCAAAATTATCGTATGTCCATGCAAAAGATTCTTAAACCAGGAAAAACAGCATAATAATTTTCAAAGCTGTCTTTTCACATTGGCACAAGCTGGACACAACATATTTGCCACTAAAATGGCATATCTATGGAAAAATTGCCATCTTCACCTTGCACATCCACTGCACACTAATTTACAGCTGTGGGGTCAACATGCTCACTACAACCCTCGATAAATGCTTTGAGGGATGTAGCTTCCAAAATGGGGTCACTTCTTAGTGGCCTCCACTGTTTTGGTGCCTCAGGGGCTTTGCATATGCGACATTGCGTCCGCGAGACCATTCCAGCAAAATATGCACTCTAAGGGTATGTTCACACGGCTTATTTACGGATGTAATTCGGGCGTTTTACGCCTCGATTTACATCCGAATATGCGCCTCGATAGCGTTGGCAAACATCTGCCCATTCATTAGAATGGGTCTTACGATGTTCTGTGCACACGGTCATTTTTTTTACGCCCCGCTGTCAAAAGGCGGCGCATAAAAAAGACGCCCACATCAAAGAAGTGCCTGTCACTTCTTCAGACGTAAATGGAGCCGTTTTCCATGGACTCCATGGAAAACCAGCTCCATTTAACGTCCGTAATGGACGCAGCAAAAAGCGCCTGCACATGCCATTACGTCTGAAATTCCAGAGCTGTTTTCTCCTGAAAACAGCCCCATAATTTCAGGCGTAACGGACGCTGCCGTGTGAACATACCCTAAAAGCCAAATGGCACTCCTTCCCTTCTGCGCCCTGCTGTGTGCCCAAACAGCAGTTTATGATAACATATGGGGTATTGCCATAATAGGGAAAAGTTGCTTTACAAGTTTTGGGGTGCTTTATCTCCTTGTGAAAATGAAAAATGTTTAGCTTAAACTACATCTTATTGTGAGAATTGTTTTTTCATTTTTACTGCCCGATTCTAATCAATTCAGAAAAAAAACTGTTTTGGTACCTCAAGGCCTCTGCTAACCTATAGGGGTGCCTAGAAAACATCCTAATAAAAAGGAGGCTTCAAAATCCACTAATTGCTCCTTCATTTCTGAGGCCTGTATTTCAGTCAAGTAGCACACTAGGGTCACATATGTTATATTTCTAGAAACTGCAGAATCAAGGGAAATAATAATTGAGTTGTGTTTCTCTGTTAGCACTTACAGAAAAACAAAAGGATTATTGAATATCTGCAAAAAAAATAACATTTTCAAATTTTACCTTTTATTCCTGTGAAACGCCTAAAGGGTAATTCTATTTTAAATATTCTGAGGGGTGCAGTTTTTAAAATAGGGTAACTTTTAGGGGGTTTCTAACATATATAGACCCCTGAAATCCACTTCAGAACTGAATTGGTTCTTAAAAAAAATTGGTTTTGGAAATGTTCTAGAAAATGTGAAAAATTGCTGCTAAAGTTATAAGCCTTCTAACATCCTAGAAAAATAAAAGGACGTTCAAAAAAAATATGCCAACATAAAGGTGAAATTTAGAAAAAGGCCCATTTTTCAAATTTCTCGAAATTTTGGTGTTTTTAACAAATAAACCCTAAATGTATCTACCAAATTTTACCACTAACATAAAGATGCCAATCTAAAGTAGACATATGGGAAATGTTAATTAGTAAAAATATTGTGTGGTATAACTGCCTTCTTACAAGCAGATGCATTCAAGTTTAAAACAATGGTGTTTTTCACAATTAAATAGTGAATGTATCTACCAAATTTTACCACTTACATAAAGTTCAATGTGTCTCGAGAAAACAATCTAAGAATCGCTTGGATAGGTAAAAGAATTCCAAAGTCATTACCGCATAAAGTGACACATGTCAGATTTTAAAAATGGGGCTCTGTCAGGAAGGTCAAAACTGACTACAGCGTTAAGGGGTTAAAGAATCCACTGCTAAGGTCTTGGTGCCAGATACCACATGCACCTTTAGAGGTCTTGTGGCGTCCATGTATCGATGGGTCAGAGCTGTTTTGGTGCATGAGGGGGGCCTACACAATATTAAGCAGATGTTTTTAATGTTATGGCTGAACATTGCGATGCGGTGCACCCATGCCACATGCCTTTACCAGCATGCTGCTGCAGGCGCTTGGCTCACTACAGCACTTGCACACCTCACACACACAGCAAGTCATGCACACACACCAGACTATAACATCACAACACAGATAATCACTGTTCACAGGGTTGTTCTCTTCCTGCCCCATCACCTCCCATCGTCTCCACTGCGTCTTACAGGAGCTTAGTGTTAGAGCCTGCTACAACCGATTCATCTCTAACATGTCCATCTGCAGCTGTAGCATCCTTCTAAATCGTTATAAGGTTTCCATTTTATTGGACCCCGTCTAAGGGAACTGCTCCATGTCCCTGGTCTAGATCTTGTCCAAAACACAGTACGGGATACCTCTGCACACCATGTGGCATAGCCACAGACTGGCTGTTCCTGGAAAACAGCCATATACAGCATGCCTGAACAATGGCATCAAGTGACGGCAGACAATGCTACATTACTAATTTCTACACATACAAGCAGGGTGGGGTATGGAATGACAGGATATATACAAGTTATTCCTATAGTCTTTTACGTAAGGGGAGGGAAATATAAGTTTACCCCCACCTTTCATGTTGACACGTATGTCTTAATGCTTGTAGGGCCAATCTCCCATGAAATAATTAAAACTGATAAAATATTTTTCATGCTTTCAGGCCTGGTGATATATTCCCCCTGTCCATATACACACACTTCATGACCGTCAGTACAGAACATTTTTACTGTTATGCCTGCATCCCCCTCTTACCGGCAGACACGACCGCAGCACTGTGCCTCTTCGCAGGTGTCTCCCTTCCCAGGGACACTGGCACACTGTGCTCTCTGCTTTCTCTCCCCATCTGTCCCGTAGGGTGCGCGTGTGGACTCGTGCCAAGCCTTAAAGGGCCAGCGCATGCACCAGTAAAATTGTTCCCGCCTATCCCTGCGCCAGGGCCTTATAAGGAACCCCGTCCCTTTCCCCAGTGCCTGAGCAATGTTTTCCTAGTGTTTGTCTGCAAAGGTTCCCTAGCTGTATCCTGTATTCCAGTGTCTGTGTGCGTGGCCGAGCCAAGTCAAGTGTCCAAGACGACTGCACTATCTGTGTCTGGTGTCCAAGCCAAGTCCAGTGTCCGAGATGACTGCACTATCCGTGTCCGGTGCCCGTGTCAAGTTAAGTGTCCGAGACTAATTCAGTTTTCAAGTCTAGCGTCCAAGACGACGTGTACAAGTCCAGTGCCCCTGTCAAGTCAAGTGTTCGAGACGACTTCAGTGTTCAAGTCCAGTTATCCAGCACAAGCCTGCTTCTGATAGTCCAGTACAAGCCTGCTTCCAATAGTCCGGCACAAGCCTGCTTATGATACTGCGGCACAAGCCGCTTCCGATAGTCCGGTTCAAGCCAGATACCCAAGTACTCTTGCCCTAGTGTCTGTCATAGACTTTCCGTTTGACCAGATGCTAGTGGATCCACATACCCCACAGTCATGACAGATACATTTTTAGATCAATGCAACAATTTTACAATTTTTATGCTCACCTCGACTGTTGCTCATAGACCAGAAGTCGTTGCATCCAACGGTGTAGCTATAGTGGGTGCAGATGTAGCAGTCGTATATGGGCCCAAATTCTACTCTGCCACTTAAGAAGTTATAAACACCAGAATTATAAATAAAACATGGTATGTCCTGTTATAGATTTTTGCACTGGGGTCAAGGCACATTAAGCTATGCCACAGGTTGAATCCCCTGAGTTATCTAAATTCTCATTCATTGAAACAACTGCATGACTTATAACTGAATGTGTATGAACAGGATATTTTTAATAGTGTATTCACACAAGTCTGTTTTGTTGCCTTTTTTTGTTGTTGCAATAATCGCAGGAAAAGGAAAGCACAAAGCAGGCACACATGAATACAGTTCGTCAAGGATTAAACTAGAGGTGTCATTGTATAGAGATAGAACAGATTTGTAGGTGAGCATTGCACATCAAGATCTCACCATCAGTTTGTCTTGCTAAAGAGCAGCGATGTAAATATAGCAATGCGCAGAGGTTGCGGTCGCTACCAGACCCTGGAGCCTGAGGGTGCCCAAAAGGTTCCTCTTTCCCATTTGAAGAGATAAGTATTATAAATTATAAGTGGGGGCCCTGTTACAAATTTTGCATTGGGGACCAGGAGCTTTAAGCTTTGCCACTGCTAAAGAATATTTAAATATGATATTATACACTGCTTGTTGTTTTACAGGCTGTCATTGGCAACGATTCATAAGAGACCCTTGGTTTCATGCCAGAATAATGGAGATCAAAATGACCAAACTAATAAATATTTCATGTCTTATGAAATGATTATCAAGATGTGCAGTGGGCGTTCTACTCGGTGAATGACAGCTATTTCTGTATTCACACTCATACAGGGAAAGCTGTCAATCAATGGTCGATACCGCCTATTGGACTCACAAGCCCTGAATGAGCAGGGATTTAAATGAATACATTACAATTATATTAAATCTTTTCCCACAAAACAATATGGTAATTCTGCTCTATAATAGATAGTACACCGTGATCAACATGACAAGTTCCCTTTAAGCATGATCCCCAGCTGCATTGTTATTAACCCTTTCAGGACGAAGCAATTTTTGGATTTTTCTTTTTCGTTTTTCACTCGCCGCCTTCCAAGAGCCATAACTCTTTTATTTTTTTCATCAATAGAGTGGTGTGGGGCTGATTTTTTGCAGGAGGAGTTGTAGTTTCTATTGGTAGCATTTAACGTACCATATAATGTACTGGCAAACTGGAAAAAAATTCTTTGCGGCCTGAAATTGGAAAAAACTGGGATTCCTCAATTGTTTTTTCGTTTTAACGGCTTTCACAGTGCGGTAAAAACAACAAATTAACTTTATTTTGTGGCACAATACGATTATGGTGATACCAAATTTATATAGTTTTTTTTATATTTTACTAGAAAAAAACAATTTTGTTAAAAAAAAAATTGATTTGTGTCGCCACATTCTAAGAGACAGAACTTTTTTATTTTTTCATCGATTGAGTGATGTGAACAGGTCCGGCGTCAGCACCCGGGCAAGTGCTGGGGCCCACTACCCTTGGGGGAGCCCACTAGACCACCGGGTGCTGTTGCTGCCATCGTCACGGCATCACTGTCTATATATGGACAGGGATGTCGGGAGGAGAGAAGGAAACCCAGGCAGAGCGCTAGCAGCTCTGCTCTGGGACTCCGTCTCTGCGGAAGCCCCTGACATCACTGTCCAAATACGGACAGTGATGTCAGGAGGAGAGAAGGAGTCCCAGGCAGAGTGCTAGCGGCTTTCCTCCGGGACTCCGTCTCTGGGGAAGCCCCTGACATCACTGTCCATATATGGACAGTGATGTCAGGAGGAGGGAAGGATTGCCATGCAGAGCGCTAGAAGCGGCTCTGCTCCAAGGCTCCATCTCTGGGCAAGCCCCTGACATCACTGTCGATATATGGACAGTGTTGTCAGGAGCAGAGCAGTGTCCCATACAGAGTGCTAGTAGCGCTCTGCCCGGGACTTTGGGTCTGGGGTTGCCCCTGACATCACTAGCCATATATGGACAGTGATGTCAGGGTCTTTCCCAGAGCTGGAGTACCGGAACAGAGCCTTTACTGGGACTTCAGCTCTGCTCCAGACATCACTATCCATATATGGACAGTGATGTCAGAAGCAGAGCAGGAGTCCCAAGCAGAGTGCTAGTAGTGCTCTGCCCAGGACTATGGCTCTGGGGTTGCTCCTAACAACACTGTCCATATATGGATGGTGACATCAGGGCTTTATCCTGAAGCGGAATCCCCATACCAGAGCATCGGCAATGCTCTGGATGGGGATTCCACTCCTAGAGGGAACCCCAAAGGTGCTACCTACAGGGAGGGAGGCTGTGTGGCACTACCATGGAGGGGGCTGTGTGGCACTACCAGTTAGGTGGGTTGTGTGGCACTACCTGGGAGGCGGGGTCTGTGTGGTGCTACCTGGGAGGTGGGGGCTGTGTGGCACTGCCTTGGAGGTGTAAGCTGTGTGGAACTACCTAGGAGGGGGGCTGTGTGGCATTACCTGGGAGGGGGGCTGTTTGGCACTACCTGGGAGTGGGGCTGTCTAGCACTACCTGTGAGGGGCCTGTGTGGCACTACCTGGGAGGGGGACTGTGTGGCACTACCTGGGAGGGGGCTGTGTGGCACTATCTACAGAGGGCACTAAATTTATGGGGGTACAAACTGGGAGCCTAACTTCTATATGGGGACATAAACAGGGCCTAACGTCTACATGGGGGCTCAAAGTGAAGTTTTTTTCCATTTTACTGCCGACGTGAGTTCCCCCGCAAAGGGGCCTACAAAGTCTGTGTCGCCCAAGGGCCCACATAAACCTGGAACCGGCCCTGGGTGTGAGGGCTTATTTTTTGTGGGACGAGCTGTAGTTTTTATCGGTGTTACATACTGGTACATACAATTTTTTGATCACTATTTATAAAAAAAATTTGACCAAAAAACAACGATACCAATTAACTTTATTTATTTTTTACATTACTTTAGAGGAAAAATTGGAATGTGGGGGTTTTTTGAACTTTGATTTTTTTTCACTACAGGCAGGGCTAGGCAGAGTTAAGGCAGTCCTGGGGGCCTTCATAGGGTTCCTGGGCTGCCATGACAACCATTGTCACCCCCTGATCTCACTGCGGGGGGGGGGGGGGAAATGAGCTGTCGGAAGCCGTCCCCACTTTTCAAAGCCTCAGATGCTGTCGCAATTGACCACAGCATTTGGGTTGTAAAACAGCCAGAAACGCGATCGCTGTTCCTGGCCGTTAGTCCCGGGTGTCAGGTGTAAAACACAGCCGACACCCACAGCGTACGGAGTGCGCTCAGCGCTTGAGCGCTCTCCATACATTCCCCCCGCACTACAACGTACCAGACACGTAGTTTTGCGGGTTAAAGGGGTTGTCCCCTTTGGACAGTATCTATTTTCTGCTGGGACTGCTAATGATCAGCTGCAATCTGTGGGGGAGCCCGGAAGCAAGTGTTCAATTTACCTGCAGCACCACCAAAGGATAAATGAAGCAATACACAGCTCCAATTAAAATCAATGGGCTGTCCATATACTGCACGGACATGCCAGGTTCTGAAGAGTGAGAGAAGCTCTCAGCTTGCGCTACTGTATCAGGGTCCTGAATTGGAAACCTCCCTTTAGTAACGTAGAATTCACCAATAGAATACTTGAAAATTGGATTTCTAAACAAGAAAATTCACTTTAAGCGTACCTAACTTTTTAAGTGACTTTTCAGAATAAACTGTCATATATGTATACATGAGGAATAACACTATTTCTGATCATTATATGACTTGTATATGGCATTATTTATCAGTTTTTCCCTTGGCAGGCTCTGCCTCTAATTCTCAGTGAGCTAGTCAGTGAAGCCTAACTTTTATCATGTCTTCTATACACTGCACACATAGAAGAGGAGAATCCTGCTTTCCCATCTTTATCTATCATATGTATAGAGGAGCTGCAGCAGCATGGAGGACATTATACATCAATAATGAGCAGTTTAGATGAGAATCCAGCACTGGGGTGAGAAATAACACTTATCAGGAACGTGCTGCATGTCTGTCTGTGTCTTTTTCACTATAATCTACCGCTGGCACTCAAAACGGGATAGAGCCCACTCTATATCTCATTCTATTTCTTCCACTTCTCTTGTATCTGAAGAAGAATGTGGCGGTTTTTTAGACAAACCTCAGGCCGCAGGAGATGGAGACCCTATGTTCAACCCCAGAACACCAGCAGTCAAAAGAAAGACCAGGGGGGTGTTCAACAGGGACAAGAGAAACAGGAGACTCTAAAGGTAATTAATCTTTATACCTACACCTTATCGCCCTCCCAAATTGATGTCTTGCAAAAGGGTCTGTCTTTTTCCCCTACTGGTAGATTTGATCTTTTTACCACTATTAAGGACTTGGCCCTTTTCTCCAGGAAATTGCTCTTTAAGAAGCACTTTGGTAGAAAGGATGATACTGTCCCCATGGGCTCTCTAGTAGAAAAACAGGCATTTGATGCCCTCATTTCATTATTGGAAGAACAGGAGGTCAAGCCTGACCCCAGACTCCCCATGCATCTGTGCCGCCGTTCCCAACATTTCCCCCCCTTCGCGCTGTGTCCTTCAGTGGACATCTTTTTCAAATTGGTTAAAAAAGATCTAGAAACTATGTCTGATTCTAGAATATCCTGCAATTTGAATTTCAAACAAAGACAGGCAATTATTGAACTTAAAAAACGTAAAGATGTGATTATCAAACCAGCCGATAAGGGGGGCAATGTCGTGTTATGGCCGGCACAGATGTATGAAAATGAGGTTTTTCGCCAACTTGATATGAGCCATTGCTATCGTAGGCTACCATCTGACCCTACTCCTATTTTTAAAAGGGAACTAGATACCCTGTTACAAAAGGGTGTGGATGAACAAATCATCAATTTAAAATTGAAGGAGGGTCTGTCGGTTGAATTTCCTATCAAACCTACATTCTATCTATTGCCTAAAGTGCACAAAGATGCTGTTAATCCCCCTGGCCGTCCAATCGTGTCAGGGATCGGTGGCCTGTGCAAAAACATCTGTAGATTCGTGGATTTTTTCTTACAGAAATGTGTGGAAACATTGCCGTCTTAAACTAGGGATACAACAGATATGTTACAACGGCTAAATGGCTTACATCTTGAGTATGATATGTTCTTGGTTACATACGATGTGGAATCCCTGTACACGTCTATATGCCATGACCATGGGGTACATGCGTTCAGATACTTTTTACAGATGACTAATCATGACCCGGATCTTATTGAATTTGTATTATGTCTTCTCGATTATGCTTTGACACATAATTTTTTTGTATTTAAGGACCGTCTCTTCCTACAGCTCCAGGGCACGGCAATGGGGGCGACTTGTGCGCCCTCTTATGCCAACCTTTTCCTGGGGCTGTGGGAGAGGGATATTGTCCAGCAGACTCCGGGTCATGATTCGATACTCCTGTGGTCAAGGTATATAGACGATATTCTTTTTATCTGGCAGGGCTCCAAGTCGCTCTTAGAATCTTTTCTCACTTCTCTTAATGTCAATGACCTTAACATCAAACTCACGTGGAAATATAGCAAGACCTGCGTTGAGTTTCTGGATATCTGCATCATGAAGGATGATAGGGGTTTTATTTAAACCGATATTTTTAGTAAAAAAACTTCCACCAATTCTCTCCTTCATGCTTCCTCCGCACACTACCCTAAGGTTAAGAAGCCTATACCCGTGGGCCAGTTCTTGAGGGCAAGGCGTATCTGCTCCAGTGACAGTAGCTTTGAGCGCCAAGCATCTGACATGACAATGAGGTTCAAAAATCGAGGTTATAGTCAGAGGGATATTAAAAGGGGCTACCTTAGAGCTAAGCACTCAACTCGCGATGGACTTCTGGTGAGTAAGCCTAAAAAGAACAACACTGACCAAAATGTGAGATTTATCACCACTTTCAATACACATTGGACTGAGATTCGTGATATTCTACAAAAGCATTGGAGGGTCCTGCTTACCGATCGTGATTTGGCAGGGATTCTACCTAGTTACCCCTCCATTACATGGAGGCGATCTAAGAACTTGAGGGATCTCCTGACATCCAGTCATTATATCCCCAGTGTCCCTCCCAATGAGTTTGGCAGTAGGGGTCCTCCCTGGGGATCATTTAACTGTGGCAACTGCTCTGCGTGCAAGTACATTCCACGGGTTTTTAACTTCTATAGTTCAGATAGAGGTAAAGACTATAAAATTGTGTATAATATCACATGCAATACAGTAGCTTATATAAAGTACAGTGAAGTTTACCGCTCAGACGGCACTGGTAACAGTCCAATATCATTCAGTATAGACACTCTCTCCCAGAAAAATGCAGTGGACAGTCCGCAATCCAATGAGGGTGTGGATGGTAATTCTTATCCTTGTAGTTCCACCAAGCTCCTTATCGTCTCCCTCCACATTCAAAGAACTCCTGGTAGGAAAAGGATCTTATGTCTCCTCATTACAACCAGGAGTTCTTTGAATGTGGAGGGAGACGATAAGGAGCTTGGTGGAACTACAAGGATAAGAATTACCATCCACACCCTCATTGGATTGCGGACTGTCCACTGCATTTTTCTGGGAGAGAGTGTCTATACTGAATGATATTGGACTGTTACCAGTGCCGTCTGAGCGGTAAACTTCACTGTACTTTATATATGCTATTTAGGGTATTTGTTGGATCATACCCAATTTAGTTTTGCCTGCTCCGGTCTGAGAGAGATTTTGTGGGTATTTGAGCCAAGAGAAACCACCATTATATTAATACAGTAGCTGTGGTATATTTTGCCACTTGCCTTTGTGTTCTCATTTATGTTGGCATGACCAGCAGGCCCTTGAAAGTACGGGTGTTGGAACATGTCAACAAAATCAAGTCAGCTTCTAATGCATTGGACTTGGAGAAACTCCAACCTATTGCCCGACACTTTCGTGAGTTTCACTCCTGTAACCCTAAGGGTTTTCAGGTACGTGGAATTGATAGAGTTTCCCTGGGGTGTAGAGGTGGTGATGTACGTTTGGCACTACTAAACAAAGAAATGAAATGGATCACGTTACTCAATACTGTGGCACCATTTGGTCTGAACGAGGCCACTAGTTTCAGGCCCTTTTTGTAAATTTCAATAATGCGTGAATTTTATTTTTCTAGAGTTTTCTTGTTGTTTTTTTAATTTGTTTTTTATTATTCTTCAGTGTGTATATTAGCAAGCGGGTCTGCTTACCTATGTCTTTCTTTGATCTGGAGAAGATTATTTACGGCTACAATTCAAGTCTAGGATTGGAGAAGACAAAGATTTTTACAATTCAAGTTCTTTTTGATTCATGTAGATTTATCACTTATTATTTTTTATCTATTTATTATTTTTTATTTTTTATTATAAATTTTTTATTTTCTATTTATTATTAATTATTTTTTACTTTATTTATTTTTGTGAGTATTATAATATGTTTGATCTATATATACTCTGTTCATCTGTAAACAATGCATTGTAGTATACTTTCTTTATCTTTATTGTATATCAATTTTTTGGTTGTTGAATTATATTATATAACATTATCCCAAATTTATTTATCTAATTTATTACATTTCATCTTCCGAGTATCATATATATATATATATATATATATATATATATATATATATATATATATATATAGCAAACAAGAAAGCAGCAGCACTCACATGGAATCAATCGATCAGGTGCCAAGCAAAACGTCCCGATCCTCGGACGTGTATTGATATATAAAGAAAGAAGATTTGCAGCACTCCAATGTGAAAAAAGTGGTGGTTTATTCAATCCAAGAACAACAGCAACGTTTCAATCCTACAATAGGATCTTTATCAAGCCTAGTGACACATCTACTACAGGAAACTAATATAGGGTTGAGACTACTTAACATAATTAGTCTCATTATAATACAATCAAGTATACAGTGTTGAAAAACTCATATAATGCATGTTATAAGGTATCATTATGAAACACAAACATGATACAGAAAGTGCGAATGTGTATATATAACAGTGTAAGTGGCAATATACAGTAACACAAACGTTAAAAACAACTGATTACAACATAATCATTTATGCCTCAGCGGTGTTAGAATCAATCGTCATAACCACACTCACCAACCAGAACTTCAGATACATCAGGTGAATCATTAGTATGTAAATTCGTAAACATACATTGTAACAAACCGCTGCACACCTAAAGTCATTAGACTTTAATACATACGTATAAAGCCAAGAGACGGAAGTGTATCATCGATCAATAGCGAGACGCATCGGACGCATCAAAATGATGTAATGCGTGTCAATGCGTTCCACTAAGCTGGTCATGTGTGAAGCGGCTTCATAGGTTGCCAAGCAACTGATGCAACTATGTAACGGATAACTAGTAACACGGCTGTGTCGGACAAAAAGTCTGTATTGTAACCAAAACAAGTAAATAAATCAATGCTCCTCATGGTAAGGAATGGAGATATTAAAATAGAATGGAGATATTAAAATAGTTTGGCAATATTATGTTATTATATCAGCTTCTTATGAATGATCCACACGTTGGCACAAAGAGCTCTGTCCACAATTAAGTATTCAGAGCATCCTTCTACCTAGGGTTTTAGGAACCACATAGCATCGTCTTCACGTGCATATGATGTCCCATCCCCCTCATCCGTGTAACGGACCAAGATTGTCGTATCAACGACCCCATTTCTCATAAAGCATATATATATATATATTTTCATTTTTTAAAAGAAATCTTTTATATATAAATATCTCTACATCACTTAACACCACAGTAGGAGACTAGAAAAAATTCAACAAATGATAAATATCTTTATTGATATCATAAGACAAGATAAATATGGCACAGCCGTGTCAGGTATCCCTAATATCGTAATTCTACTATTAAAAATAAAGAAAGAGATTCCGAAATTCTGTTGGGAGTGGTATTTCGATCTAGAAAAATACAAAAATATAAAAATTAGTATTAATCACATATTGACAAGAAATTCATCATAAGAAATACAAATACTAGTGTGTCATCATTCTTTATACTAAGGAGGACATCAAAGAACTCAAGGAGAGAGATATATGTGAGCGTCATACAGCTAATCTATCTACAGCAAATTCAACATTAAGTCCAAATGGTTTCAATGTATTTAATTGGAATATCCACCTCAATTCTTTTTTATGTAATATCGCATGACGATCGCCGCCTAATTGTAGTATAGGAACATGGTCCAGGATCATAAATCTTAGATCCCTCTCATTATGACCATATTCCGAAAAATGCTTAGACACAGGTAAGTCAAGTTTCTTTTTGCGTATCGAGAAACGATGATTATTTAATCGGGTTTTGAAAGCACAAGTTGTCTCCCCTACATATAGGAGGCCACAGGGACACCATAGCACGTATATGACCCAATCCGAATCACAAGTGAAATTGTGTCTAATTTTAAATTGTTGTCCAGTAACTGGATGTTTAAAGGAATCACCCTTGCACATCAAAGTGCAATTGACGCATCTGTAACACGGAATATTACCCGGTTTCAGGGGTTTATAGATTGATTGTGATACTTTCTTTTGTTCTGACACTCTGGTTTTCACCAATCTATCACGAAGATTTTGAGAACGTCTATAAGACATAAGAGGATTATTATTCAATTCCTCAATGTGTCCAAAGCTCTTGCTAATAATTGGCCAATGTCTGTTCATAATCTTAGAAATATCCCCACTTATATCATTGTAAGTTGAAATGAATGGAATACGTTTCCGTTTTCCACCCACTAGAGTTTTTTTAGGTTGTAGCAAGCTATCCCTCGCTGTATTGTCAATCTTATTTTTATATGTACATAGTAGTGCTTTAGGGTAGCCTCTTTGAAGAAAATTGCCCATCATAATATCTAAAGATGTATCAAGATCTTCCTGTCTGTCAGTGTTACGTTTGGCCCTAATCATCTGGCTATAGGGCAAGGACCTGACCATGTTCCTCGGATGACAACTGTCAAATCGTAGTAAAGTATTGCGGTCAGTTTCTTTGGTATACATTTTAGTTCTTAATGTGTTGTTATCAATCAATACTGTAACATCCAGAAATTGGATATTGTCCACAGAGTGTGTCATAGTAAACTGAATATCCTCATCCAAGGAATTGAGAAATTGATGTAAATCAGTTAGTGTAGTGACAGAATCAGTCCAAATGAGGAAGATGTCGTCTATGTAACGCCACCACCTCAAAACATGTGAGAAGTGGTGGGATACATAGACTGACATCTCCTCAATATTGTCCATAAAAATATTGGCATACGTGGGAGCCATATTGGATCCCATGGCCGTCCCTTTCAATTGGATATAATAACTATCATTAAAAAGAAAATAGTTAGAAGTCAAAATAAGTTCTACCAATGACATAATGAACTCGCATGAATTATTATCATAGTTAGAAGTCATTAATTTCCGTCTTATAGCATCAAGCCCTTTAACATGACTAATAGAAGTGTAAAGAGAAGTGACATCAAAAGAGACCAAAATGGATCCCTCTGGTAAGTCCACTGATCTTAATTTTTGTAAAAAATCAGTGGTGTCCCTGATATAAGATTTGGAGTTAATGGCAAAATTTCTCAGCACTTTGTCCACAAAGATAGAGATATTACTCATTAATGAACCCCGGCCAGATACAATGGGGCGGCCTGGGGGGTTCATTAGATCCTTGTGGATTTTTGGTAATAAATACAGGCAAGGAGTCACAGGAGATTCAACCATGAGAAATTTATGTAACTTCTGATCGATTATGTCTTCATCTAATGCTGTCTTAATAAGCAAAGCAATCTTATTTGTGATGTCATGTTTAGGATCATTTTTCAATAATCTGTATATATTCGTATCAGATAGTTGTCTATAACATTCCCTCATATACATGTCTGAATCCATAACCACGATTGCTCCACCTTTGTCAGCAGGTTTTATTGTGAGATCGTGGTTATGGATCAGCTCATCCAATGCCACCATATCAAGAGTAGTCATATTTGGCTGTTTAAAACCCAATTCACATGTTTGGGTCCTAAGTGTAGCAATATCTTTCTGTACCAGTTCTCTAAAGGTTTCTATCGCATGTGATGTTACAGGAGGTTGAAACAAACTTTTATTATATAATCCCAATTTTTTAAGTGCTAATTTTGGAAGGGTATCCTGAACTATTACATTGGTATGTTGTGTATCAAACCAAACCTTCAATTTAATAGCTCTGACAAAACTATATAAATCCAACTCGAGTTGAAACCAATCAACCTGTTGATTGGGGCAGAATGACAATCCCTTAGATAATAATTGCAATTGCATATTAGACAACTGATGACTAGAAATATTTACCACTGTTGTTTGGGCAGAGTCCCCTTGTTGCTGTCTTGCAGCGATTTCTGTCCCTTCTGGTAAACAGATTTTTGAAAGCGGGTTCTTCCTTCCTCGATTTCTCCTGTGGCCTGCTCGTCTGGTTTTCTTCTTTTTGATTTCTCCAATGGACTGGAATCTAAAAAATCTTGATCGTTTCTTGGAGGATTTTTCTTATTGTGCTCTTGGATACGAAAGTCCCCCTTGTTGTGAGCCGAATCTTTACCTCTTTTATTCTCCCGTCTAAAGGCAACATCGGAATAATTGAGGAAATTATCCCAAGTGTAAACACGTCCCGTTGAGTAATCGGTTTGATCACGGAACCATTTTTTCTTTTTGGTTTCTTCTATATCACTCCTTACTTTATTGAGTGTCATGCGTAATTTCTCCATATGAGTGGTGTAATCTTCTATTGGTATAAGCGTTTTCAGAGTGTTCTCCAGATCATGCACCTTCACTTTTAAACCTCTTAAATCCCTCTGTAGGAAATATATATTCAGCAAAATGGTTTCCAAAGCATATTTGCTTGCGAGCTGTTCATTCTAACTTCTAAATTCTTCGTGTTGCATATGCATGGTAGGTTTAAGTTGAATTCACATTCCCCTTGGGATCATGTTGTTCTTATAATATTGACCCAATGTAAGTAGATGAAGTTCAACATTAATCAAACATCTTGACTCAAATTCCAGATTTCTCTTGATGTCAGTTATAGAAGGAATGCTTAAAAATGACACATCACCCTCCGCTCCATTTAGAATCCTCACGATATCCTCCTTAGTAAAAACAGCAGTGTTGGATGAAGTACTCCCAGCAGGTATATTGGCCTGCTCCATGATAAGAAACTTTTGGGTGATTAAAGAACGTGGTGCAAGCTAATGGAATCCAGATATAGCAAACAAGAAAGCAGCAGCACTCACATGGAATCAATCGATCAGGTGCCAAGCAAAACGTCCCGATCCTCGGACGTGTATTGATATATAAAGAAAGAAGATTTGCAGCACTCCAATGTGAAAAAAGTGGTGGTTTATTCAATCCAAGAACAACAGCAACGTTTCAATCCTACAATAGGATCTTTATCAAGCCTAGTGACACATCTACTACAGGAAACTAATATAGGGTTGAGACTACTTAACATAATTAGTCTCATTATAATACAATCAAGTATACAGTGTTGAAAAACTCATATAATGCATGTTATAAGGTATCATTATGAAACACAAACATGATACAGAAAGTGCGAATGTGTATATATAACAGTGTAAGTGGCAATATACAGTAACACAAACGTTAAAAACAACTGATTACAACATAATCATTTATGCCTCAGCGGTGTTAGAATCAATCGTCATAACCACACTCACCAACCAGAACTTCAGATACATCAGGTGAATCATTAGTATGTAAATTCGTAAACATACATTGTAACAAACCGCTGCACACCTAAAGTCATTAGACTTTAATACATACGTATAAAGCCAAGAGACGGAAGTGTATCATCGATCAATAGCGAGACGCATCGGACGCATCAAAATGATGTAATGCGTGTCAATGCGTTCCACTAAGCTGGTCATGTGTGAAGCGGCTTCATAGGTTGCCAAGCAACTGATGCAACTATGTAACGGATAACTAGTAACACGGCTGTGTCGGACAAAAAGTCTGTATTGTAACCAAAACAAGTAAATAAATCAATGCTCCTCATGGTAAGGAATGGAGATATTAAAATAGAATGGAGATATTAAAATAGTTTGGCAATATTATGTTATTATATCAGCTTCTTATGAATGATCCACACGTTGGCACAAAGAGCTCTGTCCACAATTAAGTATTCAGAGCATCCTTCTACCTAGGGTTTTAGGAACCACATAGCATCGTCTTCACGTGCATATGATGTCCCATCCCCCTCATCCGTGTAACGGACCAAGATTGTCGTATCAACGACCCCATTTCTCATAAAGCATATATATATATATTTTCATTTTTTAAAAGAAATCTTTTATATATAAATATCTCTACATCACTTAACACCACAGTAGGAGACTAGAAAAAATTCAACAAATGATCGAAATACCACTCCCAACAGAATTTCGGAATCTCTTTCTTTATTTTTAATAGTAGAATTACGATATTAGGGATACCTGACACGGCTGTGCCATATTCATCTTGTCTTATGATATCAATAAAGATATTTATCATTTGTTGAATTTTTTCTAGTCTCCTACTGTGGTGTTAAGTGATGTAGAGATATTTATATATAAAAGATTTCTTTTAAAAAATCATTTTGATGCGTCCGATGCGTCCGATGCGTCTCGCTATTGATCGATGATACACTTCCGTCTCTTGGCTTTATACGTATGTATTAAAGTCTAATGACTTTAGGTGTGCAGCGGTTTGTTACAATGTATGTTTACGAATTTACATACTAATGATTCACCTGATGTATCTGAAGTTCTGGTTGGTGAGTGTGGTTATGACGATTGATTCTAACACCGCTGAGGCATAAATGATTATGTTGTAATCAGTTGTTTTTAACGTTTGTGTTACTGTATATTGCCACTTACACTGTTATATATACCCATTCGCACTTTCTGTATCATGTTTGTGTTTCATAATGATACCTTATAACATGCATTATATGAGTTTTTCAACACTGTATACTTGATTGTATTATAATGAGACTAATTATGTTAAGTAGTCTCAACCCTATATTAGTTTCCTGTAGTAGATGTGTCACTAGGCTTGATAAAGATCCTATTGTAGTATTGAAACGTTGCTGTTGTTCTTGGATTGAATAAACCACCACTTTTTTCACATTGGAGTGCTGCAAATCTTCTTTCTTTATATATCAATACACGTCCGAGGATCGGGACGTTTTGCTTGGCACCTGATCGATTGATTCCATGTGAGTGCTGCTGCTTTCTTGTTTGCTATATCTGGATTCCATTAGCTTGCACCACGTTCTTTAATCACCCAAAAGTTTCTTATCATGGAGCAGGCCAATATACCTGCTGGGAGTACTTCATCCAACACTGCTGTTTTTACTAAGGAGGATATTGTGAGGATTCTAAATGGAGCGGAGGGTGATGTGTCATTTTTAAGCATTCCTTCTATAACTGACATCAAGAGAAATCTGGAATTTGAGTCAAGACGTTTGATTAATGTTGAACTTCATCTACTTACATTGGGTCAATATTATAAGAACAACATGATCCCAAGGGGAATGCGAATTCAACTTAAACCTACCATGCATATGCAACACGAAGAATTTAGAAGTAAGAATGAACAGCTCGCAAGCAAATATGCTTTGGAAACCCTTTTGCTGAATATGGATTTCCTACAGAGGGATTTAAGAGGTTTAAAAGTGAAGGTGCATGATCTGGAGAACACTCTGAAAACGCTTATACCAATAGAAGATTACACCACTCATATGGAGAAATTACGCATGACACTCAATAAAGTAAGGAGTGATATAGAAGAAACCAAAAAGAAAAAATGGTTCCGTGATCAAACCGATTACTCAACGGGACGTGTTTACACTTGGGATAATTTCCTCAATTATTCCGATGTTGCCTTTAGACGGGAGAATAAAAGAGGTAAAGATTCGGCTCACAACAAGGGGGACTTTCGTATCCAAGAGCACAATAAGAAAAATCCTCCAAGAAACGATCAAGATTTTTTAGATTCCAGTCCATTGGAGAAATCAAAAAGAAGAAAACCAGACGAGCAGGCCACAGGAGAAATCGAGGAAGGAAGAACCCGCTTTCAAAAATCTGTTTACCAGAAGGGACAGAAATCGCTGCAAGACAGCAACAAGGGGACTCTGCCCAAACAACAGTGGTAAATATTTCTAGTCATCAGTTGTCTAATATGCAATTGCAATTATTATCTAAGGGATTGTCATTCTGCCCCAATCAACAGGTTGATTGGTTTCAACTCGAGTTGGATTTATATAGTTTTGTCAGAGCTATTAAATTGAAGGTTTGGTTTGATACACAACCTACCAATGTAATAGTTCAGGATACCCTTCCAAAATTATCACTTAAAAAATTGGGATTATATAATAAAAGTTTGTTTCAACCTCCTGTAACATCACATGCGATAGAAACCTTTAGAGAACTGGTACAGAAAGATATTGCTACACTTAGGACCCAAACATGTGAATTGGGTTTTAAACAGCCAAATATGACTACTCTTGATATGGTGGCATTGGATGAGCTGATCCATAACCACGATCTCACAATAAAACCTGCTGACAAAGGTGGAGCAATCGTGGTTATGGATTCAGACATGTATATGAGGGAATGTTATAGACAACTATCTGATACGAATATATACAGATTATTGAAAAATGATCCTAAACATGACATCACAAATAAGATTGCTTTGCTTATTAAGACAGCATTAGATGAAGACATAATCGATCAGAAGTTACATAAATTTCTCATGGTTGAATCTCCTGTGACTCCTTGCCTGTATTTATTACCAAAAATTCACAAGGATCTAATGAACCCCCCAGGCCGCCCCATTGTATCTGGCCGGGGTTCATTAATGAGTAATATCTCTATCTTTGTGGACAAAGTGCTGAGAAATTTTGCCATTAACTCCAAATCTTATATCATCGACACCACTGATTTTTTACAAAAATTAAGATCAGTGGACTTACCAGAGGGATCCATTTTGGTCTCTTTTGATGTGACTTCTCTTTACACTTCTATTAGTCATGTTAAAGGGCTTGATGCTATAAGACAGAAATTAATGACTTCTAACTATGATAATAATTCATGCGAGTTCATTATGTCATTGGTAGAACTTATTTTGACTTCTAACTATTTTCTTTTTAATGATAGTTATTATATCCAATTGAAAGGGACGGCCATGGGATCCAATATGGCTCCCACGTATGCCAATATTTTTATGGACAATATTGAGGAGATGTCAGTCTATGTATCCCACCACTTCTCACATGTTTTGAGGTGGTGGCGTTACATAGACGACATCTTCCTCATTTGGACTGATTCTGTCACTACACTAACTGATTTACATCAATTTCTCAATTCCTTGGATGAGGATATTCAGTTTACTATGACACACTCTGTGGACAATATCCAATTTCTGGATGTTACAGTATTGATTGATAACAACACATTAAGAACTAAAATGTATACCAAAGAAACTGACCGCAATACTTTACTACGATTTGACAGTTGTCATCCGAGGAACATGGTCAGGTCCTTGCCCTATAGCCAGATGATTAGGGCCAAACGTAACACTGACAGACAGGAAGATCTTGATACATCTTTAGATATTATGATGGGCAATTTTCTTCAAAGAGGCTACCCTAAAGCACTACTATGTACATATAAAAATAAGATTGACAATACAGCGAGGGATAGCTTGCTACAACCTAAAAAAAACTCTAGTGGGTGGAAAACGGAAACGTATTCCATTCATTTCAACTTACAATGATATAAGTGGGGATATTTCTAAGATTATGAACAGACATTGGCCAATTATTAGCAAGAGCTTTGGACACATTGAGGAATTGAATAATAATCCTCTTATGTCTTATAGACGTTCTCAAAATCTTCGTGATAGATTGGTGAAAACCAGAGTGTCAGAACAAAAGAAAGTATCACAATCAATCTTTAAACCCCTGAAACCGGGTAATATTCCGTGTTACAGATGCGTCAATTGCACTTTGATGTGCAAGGGTGATTCCTTTAAACATCCAGTTACTGGACAACAATTTAAAATTAGACACAATTTCACTTGTGATTCGGATTGGGTCATATACGTGCTATGGTGTCCCTGTGGCCTCCTATATGTAGGGGAGACAACTTGTGCTTTCAAAACCCGATTAAATAATCATCGTTTCTCGATACGCAAAAAGAAACTTGACTTACCTGTGTCTAAGCATTTTTCGGAATATGGTCATAATGAGAGGGATCTAAGATTTATGATCCTGGACCATGTTCCTATACTACAATTAGGCGGCGATCGTCATGCGATATTACATAAAAAAGAATTGAGGTGGATATTCCAATTAAATACATTGAAACCATTTGGACTTAATGTTGAATTTGCTGTAGATAGATTAGCTGTATGACGCTCACATATATCTCTCTCCTTGAGTTCTTTGATGTCCTCCTTAGTATAAAGAATGATGACACACTAGTATTTGTATTTCTTATGATGAATTTCTTGTCAATATGTGATTAATACTAATTTTTATATTTTTGTATTTTTCTAGATCGAAATACCACTCCCAACAGAATTTCGGAATCTCTTTCTTTATTTTTAATAGTAGAATTACGATATTAGGGATACCTGACACGGCTGTGCCATATTCATCTTGTCTTATGATATCAATAAAGATATTTATCATTTGTTGATTTTTTTCTAGTCTCCTACTGTGGTGTTAAGTGATGTAGAGATATTTATATATAAAAGATTTCTTTTAAAAAATGAAAATATATATATATATATATGCTTTATGAGAAATGGGGTCGTTGATACGACAATCTTGGTCCGTTACACGGATGAGGGGGATGGGACATCATATGCACGTGAAGACGATGCTATGTGGTTCCTAAAACCCTAGGTAGAAGGATGCTCTGAATACTTAATTGTGGACAGAGCTCTTTGTGCCAACGTGTGGATCATTCATAAGAAGCTGATATAATAACATAATATTGCCAAACTATTTTAATATCTCCATTCTATTTTAATATCTCCATTCCTTACCATGAGGAGCATTGATTTATTTACTTGTTTTGGTTACAATACAGACTTTTTGTCCGACACAGCCGTGTTACTAGTTATCCGTTACATAGTTGCATCAGTTGCTTGGCAACCTATGAAGCCGCTTCACACATGACCAGCTTAGTGGAACGCATTGACCCGCATTACATCATTTTGATGCGTCCGATGCGTCTCGCTATTGATCGACGATACACTTCCGTCTCTTGGCTTTATACGTATGTATTAAAGTCTAATGACTTTAGGTGTGCAGCGGTTTGTTACAATGTATGTTTACGAATTTACATACTAATGATTCACCTGATGTATCTGAAGTTCTGGTTGGTGAGTGTGGTTATGACGATTGATTCTAACACCGCTGAGGCATAAATGATTATGTTGTAATCAGTTGTTTTTAACGTTTGTGTTACTGTATATTGCCACTTACACTGTTATATATACACATTCGCACTTTCTGTATCATGTTTGTGTTTCATAATGATACCTTATAACATGCATTATATGAGTTTTTCAACACTGTATACTTGATTGTATTATAATGAGACTAATTATGTTAAGTAGTCTCAACCCTATATTAGTTTCCTGTAGTAGATGTGTCACTAGGCTTGATAAAGATCCTATTGTAGGATTGAAACGTTGCTGTTGTTCTTGGATTGAATAAACCACCACTTTTTTCACATTGGAGTGCTGCAAATCTTCTTTCTTTATATATATATATATATATATATATATATATATATATATATATATATATATATATCATATATTTTCTTTATTATTATTTTCTCTGGATGTTATACTGTTATACTTATTACATTTTTGTACAGTGTATGTTTATTTGTCTATTCAACTTTGTTGTACACTATATGGCTTTTATTTATTATTAGGCAATTATATATTTACTCTTTATCACTTTTTTTTACTTCTAATGCACTTCATGTACATATTCATCTATATTTGTATACATATATATACACATTTATTCACAATTTTTTATTTTCTTCTTATTATACACTATATATATCATCACTATTTATCATTTTCTTTTATCACTATTATATGCCTCGCTGGGTTTATATTATTGTGCATATAATTTTTTTATTTATTTATTTTATTTTCACCTTTTTCACCTGATTTTGTCAGTATAGTTGATACATTTAATATACGGGCCGTTGTTTATATATATATATATATATATATATATATATATATATATATATACATATATTTATATCTCCAGAGTGTTTTTTCAGTTATCCTTATCTCTATTGAATATGTAGTAGTTCCCGCCTTTGTAGTTTTCATATCCCTATCTCTGTCCGAGTCATTTTGGTTGCCTTCCCTGCGATGTATGCACATCCGTGAGTGCCACTTAGCGTCTGGCGGTGTCATGGTGATCTAGTCATCATGCGGCGCCAGGTCATCTGACGCGTGGCGCGTCACGTGATGTGTGTGTCACCCGGCGGGCGTGTCAAGCGCCAATTTGCATCCGTCCCAGGTGAGTTTAAACCCTATTCCATTACTATAAAACCCCCTAGAGTTTTATGTCATGTAGCCTCCTGACGAAGCCGGTCTACAGCGCGAAACGCGCGTCGAGGCGTTCACCCATCCATCCACTTTGGAAACTTTTGCACCGCTCTCCATCATGTCCCAGGGTATGTGCTGGCCTATAGTTCTTACATAATTTATGCATTACGATCAGCTAGTGTTAGTTTGAGCCTCTTGGCCATCTGTGCCTTCATGTTCTAATAGGGCTCTTCTAGTCTACTTAGATATTATTTCTAACTAGTTAGGCAGCATTTTGATTACATTTGGGTTTGGCTATTTTGTACCCACGTTTACTCTCCTTCCTGTGGGTTATTTGAGTGTGTGTTTTTAGTTATCCTTGGATGGTTGACTCTGTTTGTCCATGGTCTGTTCCATCTGACCCTGCTGTACTGTTTTCCGTGTATGGCTCCTCTTTTATCCTGTATTATGTCATTGTTCAATATATTTAATAAAGACTTTTGTACTCTTGTATATTGTCACGGACACTGGGTTTGTGTACCCACTAGGCCGCTCCGCCGTAGCGGGGAGGCAGCTGACCAGGTCACAGTCTATGCGAAAGTAAAATGGCAGACAGTAATGCTTGGGTACCTGAAATAGTCTGGGCGGTGGCCGTGGCTTCAGCACGGATGGAGGCAGGTGCGGCAAGTGGCGCCAGACGTGGCGGGCAGTATCCGATGAGTGGTAGACACTTGGCGTGGCAGATGACACTTGATGTGGCAGATGGCACTTGACGTGGCAGATGGCACTTGATGTGGCAGAAGACACTTGATGTGGCAGATGGCACTTGATGTGGCAGAAGACCCTTGATGTGGCAGATGGCACTTGACGTGGCAGATGGCACTTGGCGTGGCAGAAGACACTTGACGTGGCAGATGGCACTTGACGTGGCAGATGGCACTTGACGTGGCAGAAGACACTTGATGTGGCAGATGGCACTTGACGTGGCAGATGGCACTTGGCGTGGCAGAAGACACTTGACGTGGCAGATGGCACTTGACGTGGCAGAAGACACTTGACGTGGCAGATGGCACTTGACGTGGCAGAAGACACTTGAACGCGGGTAGGCACAGGAACAATACGGAATACAGGAACGGTAACAGGGCACAGGTAACAGCTGGAACGGGAGACACTAAGGGACCATTTGCGAGACAGACTGGGAAAGACTAACAACGCTCAGGCAAGGATTAGAAGGGCAGGGGCCTTCTTATAGACCAGGAAATCGTGGCAGTTGATGATGATGATGATTTCCTAATTGCGCTCGCTGGCCCTTTAAGGCCGGGCGCGAGCGTGCGCGCGCACCCTACGGGACCCAGCCGGACGGAGCGGAAGTGAGGGAGACGGAGGCCAGCGCTCACAGATCCATGGCTGCGGGCGTCGGGAGGTGAGTAAACCCGACGGCCCGCGGCCATGGGCGCTACATATATCATCAGTATACTATTTCTTTAAGGGTCATGTCCCTTTTTTTGGTTCGCTTTTAGGTTGTCTTTTTCACTATAATCCTGCTCCCCCCTCCTTTCTCCATAGATTTGTTTAGGCAGCTTTTTTGTGTCTGACTCACTCTACTCCTGCTCCCTCCTCCTGCTCCCCATTCCCTGTCCATAGACTTCAGTGGCGGATTAAGTAGACCATAGGCCCTGGGCTGTTCCACAAACTTGGGCCCCCCTTCCCCACCGCCACTCTGCCGTGTCTATAGTGAACACCACCTTTTTGTCTGAGCATTGACAAATGGTTGTTACGATTCCCCTTGTCAAAGGGCTGTGTCCCTACATACTGACAGACTCCAACCATCGCTGACAGTATCACACTGTGTAGGGACACATCCGCCTGACAATGTGAATGGTAACACGCATTTGTCTATTAGCTCTGGGTACACAGAAATATGTAGAATACAAGGATTACCTGCAACAGACATGTCAGGAGAGGAGATCCCCTATAGATCCAGTGACGTCTTCTCTGATGGGAGCCGTTTTCTTTTCTTCTCCATCTGACGCAGACCGTTATGGCGACTTCTCCTGATGAGACATCTTTGCCAATCACTTCTGCAGCCAATTCCAGCCCCTATAAAAACACACAAATTTAGACACCAAGGCCCAGGACCATACATTAAAGGGGTGGTGCGGGCGCAGACCGTTTTTTATACTGATGACCTATTGATGTGCCCGGACAACCCCTTTTACTCAGACTAATAAATTTGGACCACAGACTAGATTATAGAATACATACAGACCCCAGACATTCTAAACTATTGCAGTCCCCAGACCAGACCCCCCTAAACAAATACAGACCCCAGAACAAGCACCCTGAATAAATACAGACCTCAGACTGGACCCCTAAATACAGACCTCAGACCTGACCCACTCTCTAATAATGACCCCAGACCTGACTCCCTTAATACAGACCTCAGATCAGACCCCCTAAACTTATACAGACCCCTAAAAAAGACCCCAAAACTAATACAGACCCCTAAATACAGACCCCATAAACTAATACAGACCCCAAACCACACCCCCAAATACAGACCCCCAAACCAGACCCCCTAAATACAGACACCAGACCTCAAACTAATACAGACCGCCTAAATACAGACCCCAGACCAGACCCCCTATTCTAATAGAGACCCCAGACCAGACCCCTAAATACAGACCCCTAACCTAATTCAGACCCTAGAACAGGCCCCCTAAGTAGACACTATAAACTAATACAGACCCCAGATCAGACCCCCTAAATACAGACCCCTAAAAAGAGACCCCTAAACTAATACAAACCCTACGACAGGCCCCCTAAATAGACCCTATAATACAGAACCCAGATCTCAAACTAAAACAGACCCCCTAAATACCGACCCCAGACCTCAAACTAAAACAGACCCCCTAAATACCGACCACAGAACACTTAAACTAACACAGACCCCTAAATATACAGACCCTAAACCCTTAAACTGATACAGACTCCAGACCAGACCCCCCAAATACAGGCCCCTCAAACTAATAGACACCAAGCCTCCTAAATACAGTCCCCAAACCAGGCCCCCTAAATACAGACCCCACACCAGACCCCTTAAATACAGTCCCCCTAAATACAGACCCATTAAACAAATCAATCCCCTTATACTTACATAGTCAGTCTTCTCTGTGGAGTCGCTGCTGCTGCTGCTCGATGTCCTGCGGTCATGTGACCAGCAGTTCTCTAAGCAATAGTAAGAACTTCAGAGATAAGGTCATGTGACCTTATGTCCAAAGTTAACAAATATTTCAGTCCTTTATGCCATGTGCCACTGATAGAGCTGGTGTCATCATAAAAATGAAGCATTCATGTCATGTTAGACTTATAGAACTGATTTATACGTATTATCGCCCCTCGGATAAATATATGTATATTTATATTTATTTTTTTTCAACAGTGAATGGCATCAAGGTCCGCTGGCGAAGCACTAGGGACCAATATAGACGCCAGATGACACAGAAAGGGAAAAGTGGTTCTGCTCCGTCCAAAAAAAAGACCATATCTATTCACTCAGCAGCTTGCATTTCTGCGCCCGGTTTTTGAACTTCGTTCGTAAGTATGCTAAAAAATAAAAAAATTACATTGGTTGTTAATATATGTAATATATTGTAAAATATTATAATTTTTTTTCTAAACATAGCTCGGAGGACAACCTAGAGGAAAATGAGGAGGAAGAGGAGAGGAGAGAGGTGGAGGAGAGCACAGTAACTACCCCGGACCAGGAACTCCGGGATCCAGATGATCATGCCAATCCAGGGGCTTCATCCGGCCACAGTGTGTGTAGCCCTCCCTCTGCGGAAAATACTGCCAGCAAGAGGAAAGGGTGCAACCCTCTGCAGCTAGCCAGGTAGACTCCAGGGTATTAGAGTACTTAAATAGGTACAAACGTGAAAATGAGGTGGACACACTCGCATGTACCCTAGCTCCATATTTGCTCCTCATTCCACCAAAGCGTCGCCTCAGAACCCAGTCAGCTCATCTAATTTTATTGGAGGCTGCAACCCCCCTAATGACCCCAGGGAGTGCTTTACAGCACTGGAGCACTGGCCCCTCTATGGCCACCCTACTCAGCCATTGCCACCATCCACTTATGCATCACCACCTCCACGAATACCAACTCATCGCCCTTATTATCCGAGGCAAATGCCTCCTGAGTGACACCCCCAAAATCTTATTCTTCTCCACCTCCTTGGCAATCTGCAGGCCAAAAGCCTTCAGATAGAACACAGTCCAAAATAATATTTTATATCCAAATTTTTGTGCTTGTATTTTATCATGATTGGTGGCGGATGGGCATAAATATGCATGTATTTGTATACAAAGAATAAAACTGGTGACAAACAAATGTCTTTATTTAGGAAAAAAACACTCTAGAACACATACATTTTAGAAAATCTTTATTAAAAATAAAAATATATATACTTACCTAAAGGATAAAAATGACGTATAAGATGACATTTAGGTCAAAATATTAAAATCTTTTAAATACACCTTGTATATGGTGAAAGTATTTCTATAACGCATATTAAAGACATAAAAGTTAATATTTTTACCTAAATATGAAAGCTCGCAACCCGCGTCAAGCGTCCTCATTTTATTGCGAGTACTGTAACGTCTGCGGTCGCGGACCTCCTTACCTCCTTACCTCCTGACGGCCGTGACTGTAGACTCCTGTCTATCTGCCGACGTCTCCCTACTCGGAGACGCCAGCACATGCGGCCGCTCTGCTCTGAAGTGTCCTGTCGTTCCCGGCCTTAAAGGGCCAGTGCGCACATGCAAATAATTACTAATTATCCCCAGATCACTCTGGATTATAAAAAGGGCTCTGCCCTTTCACTCCTTGCCTGAGCGTTGTTGTTATATTCCAATGTTAGTCATTGCAAATGGTCTCTTAGTTGTATCCTGTTCCCAGTGTTTCCGTGCCCTGCTACCTGTATCCTGTATCCTGTGCTGTCTTTGTTCCTGTGCCTCTTCTAGTGTTGGAGTCAAGTTGTGCCATCTGCCATGCCTGCTGTCATACACCACATCTGGTGTGATCTGCCACGCCTATTGTCATACCCCATGTCTGGTGTCATCTGCCACGCCAGACGTCATACACCACGTCTGGTGTCACCTGCCACACCTGTTGTCATATACCACATCTGGTGTCATCTGCCATGCCTGGTATCATCCGCCACGTCTGGCGTCATCTACCCCATCAAGTTCCATCTGTGCCTAAGCCTCTACTACTGTCTGGACTCTTACAGGTACTCTTGTGCTAGGGCTTTGCATAGACTGTTGTTTGGCCAGCTGCTACTCTGCTACGGCGGAGCAGCCTAGTGGGTCCACATACCCACGGATCGTGACAGTACGCTCAGGCCATGGACCCCACTGGTAAACCCAAGACCATGACGACTTCACAAATCATGCAGGCAGACATGTGAGACCTCTGGTCACAACAGGACCAACTTCTCCAGGCGGTGAAGGCCATTGCACATCATCTGGATACTCCAGCTGCAGTCTTCCTGGTACCTGCACCTGTTGCTCCTGCTGTTCCTCCTGCTACATGTCCTGTCAGGACCCATCCCCGATTCTCTCTGCCACCACCTCCTCGCTACCACGGAGATGCGAGGACCTGCAGGGGATTTCTAAACCAATGTCAGATCCACTTCAGGCTACATGCAAGGGCGTTTCCTGCTGATTACGCAAGGATCGCCTTCATAATCTCTCTCCTTACTGGCAAGGCCCTGGCATGGGCGAACCCCATTTGGGAACGTCAGGGACCAGAGACCCATGACTTACAGTATTTCTTGCAGACTTTCCATACCGTATTTGAAGAACCTGGGAGAGTCTCTTCAGCAGCTGCATCTCTGCTGACCCTTTGCCAAGAAGACACCTCAATGGGTGAATATGCAATTCGGTTCCATACCCTGGCTGCCGAACTGGCCTGGAACAACGGGGCCTTGGTGGCTACCTTCTGGCAGGGACTGTCTTCTGATATTAAAGACAAGCTTGCTGCTCGAGATCTGCCATGTACCCTGGATGATCTAATTTTTTGGGCCACATGGATTGACATGAGGTTCCAGGAACAAAGATTCCCTAGGCTGGCTCCTACTTTCCAGCGACTCCTGCTGCCCTCATCAGTTGTTCCACCAAAGGAACCTATGCAATTGGAACGTCCCAAATTGTCAGTCCAGGAGAAACAACGCAGACGCACATCGGGAATCTGTCTGTATTGCGGCCTTGGAGGCCATTTTGTGCGTTTGTGTCCCCAGAAGCCTAAAAACTCCAGCGCCTAGGATTGCTTGGAGAGACAACCCTAGCTGGAATTGTGCTAAATAAAAAATTCTCTCCCAAACTGTCCATTCCCTTGACCATAGTGTCCGGAGAGAAGACACACCGGGTCTCTGCCTACTTGGACTCCGGGTCTGTAGCAAACTTTATCCAACAGGACCTAGTGCATCATTGCCAATTGCACACAGTCCCTCTGGGGAAGCCTCTGGCTGTTGCCTCGGTAATTGGATTTCCTCTGCCCGATCCTATCGTGTCTGAGACCAAGTCATTGAAGTTCAAAGTTGGAGCCCTTTACACTGAACAGATTGCATTTCTTGTCTTGCATAAAGCTGTCAATTCTGTTTTGCTGGGTCTGTCTTGGCTCCAGCTACATGCCCCAGTTCTTGACTGGAATTCCGGAGAAATTCTTCAAATGTCTCCACCACTGCCTGTTACAGATCCGTTCTGTCCAGCCTCCTCTGTCTCAGTAAATAGCGGGATTACCCACAAATTTTTCCCAGTTTGCGGATGTCTTCAGTAAGAAGGAGGCTGAGATGCTTGCCCCACATCGGTCTTGCGACTTCCCGACTGAACTGGTCCCAGATGCTTCACCTCCCTGTGGACGGGTATATCCTCTCTCTTTGCCAGAGATCCAGTCCATGTCAGCCTATGTCAAGGAGAATCTGGAGAGGGGCTTCATACAAAAATCCTCCTCCCTGGCCAGAGGCGGGTTCTTCGTCGTTAAAAAGAAAGACGGATCTCTTTGACCCTGCATTGACTACTGTGGTCTCAACCAGATCACGGTCAAGAATAAATATCCATTGCCATTGATCCCTGAATTATTTGACCGAGGGGGTGGCAGAGAGAATCGGGGCTTACAACTTGAACTGAATTTGTCCAGGTGACGAGTGGAAGACGGCATTAAACAGTCGAGACGGGTACTGCAAATACCTGGTGATGCCCTTCAGTTTGTGCAACGCTCCCAGGGTCTTTCAAGAATTAGTGAATGATATTGTAATGATGGGGGTAGGGAAAGAGACAAGTGAGCCCTAATCTACCCGCCACTCAGTCCCTGCCTAATTGCAACGACCCGCCCTAGGCGACGGGGTACAACTGGGCGACGGTCCCTACGCTCAGTAAGTGCACGACAGACAAACAGACAAGGGTACACAAAGCTAAGGGAAATGGGGCAGTTGCCCACGGCAACACTGTGAGCAACAAGAGTGGTGAACGAGCCGAGTCAAACCAGGAGTGTACGAGGTACCAAACGCTGAGCAGGAGAGTAGTCAGTAACCCAGGGTCAGTATGAAGCAGGGTCAAATAGTTCAGAAGCTGCAGCAGGGCCAGGAAACCACACGAAAAGAATCACAAGCAAGGAGGAACAGGAAAGGCAGGTATAAATAGACAGAGGGCGGGAGCTAGCTCCGTCTGGCCAGGCTGTGATAGGCTCTCCCACTCCTAAGCCTGCCATCCTGAGTGGTGGAAGATGGAGTCAGTCTCACAGACATAGAAGCAGGTGCAGACTGATTACCTATGGGCTTATACACAAGCTGAGCCTGGCAGATCCTTTACAGTACCCCCCCTTTTATGAGGGGCCACCGGACCCTTTCTAGGTGGACCTGGTTTATTGGGGAAACGAACGTGGAACTTCCTGACCAATACCCCAGCGTGAACATCCCGGGCGGGTACCCAAGTCCTCTCCTCATGCCCGTATCCTCTCCAATGGACCAGGTACTGGAGGGAGCCTTGGACCATCTTGCTGTCCACAATCTTGGCCACCTCGAATTCCACCCACTCAGGGGTGAGAACGGGGACAGGAGGTTTCCTCGAGGGAGCCAAGGACGGGGAGCAGCGTTTAAGGAGGGAGGCATGAAACACGTCGTGTATTCAAAAAGATAGGGGCAACTCCAGTCGGAAGGAGACAGGATTGAGGACTTCAATGACCTTATACGGCCCTATAAACCGGGGAGCAAACTTCTTGGACGGGACCTTAAGGCGCAAGTTCTTAGACGATAACCACACCAGATCCCCAACCATAAACAAGGGGTTAGCAGAACGTCTTCTATCTGCCTGAGTTTTTTGTATGCTCTGGGACGCCTCTAGGTTCTTCTGAACCTGGGCCCAGACTGTGCACAGTTCCCGATGAACGGCCTCTACCTCGGGATTGTTGGAACTACCAGGTAAAACGGAGGAGAACCGTGGATTAAACCCAAAATTACAGAAAAAGGGGGAGACCCCTGACGAGTTACTGACCCGGTTATTAATGGAAAATTCGGCGAGGGGAATGAATGAGACCCAATCATATTGACAGTCAGAGATAAAACACCTTAAATATTGTTCTAGAGACTGATTAGTCCTCTCGGTTTGGCCATTCGTTTCAGGATGGAAGGCAGAGGAGAAGGACAGATGAATCTCCAACTTTTTACAGAAGGCTCTCCAAAACAATGAAACAAATTGTACCCCTCTGTCCGAAACAATATTGACAGGGACCCCATGGAGATGCAGGATGTGTTTGACAAACAAGGTAGCTAACGTCTTAGCATTGGGTAGTTTCTTGAGGGGCACAAAGTGGCACATCTTACTGAAGCGGTCTACTACAACCCACACCACCGACTTGCCTTGAGATGGAGCCAAATCGGTGATAAAATCCATGGAGATATGGGTCCAAGGTCTCTGGGGAATGGGCAAAGAACGTAGTAAGCCCGCTGGTCGGGACCTGGGAGTCTTGGACCTAGCACAAACCTCACAAGCGGCGATGTAGGCCTTAATGTCTTTAGGCAACCCAGGCCACCAATAGTTTCTAGCAATGAGGTGCTTGGTACCCAGGATGCCTGGATGACCAGATAGTGCGGAGTCATGATTTTCTCTAAGTACCCTTAGCCGGAATTGCAGGGGAACAAACAGCTTGTTCTCAGGAAGGTTCCCGGGAGCTGAACCTTGATCAGCCGCAATTTCAGAGACTAAATCAGAATCAAAAGAAGAAATGATTATACCTGGAGGCAAAATACAAGCAGGATCTTCCTCCGAAGGAAGGCTGGCCATGAAGCTATGCGACAGTGCATCAGCCTTAATATTTTTAGACCCAGCCCTATAGGTAACCAAAAAGTTGAATCTGGTAAAAAATAGCGCCCATCGAGCTTGTCTCGGGTTTAGCCTCCTGGCAGATTCTAGGAAAACCAGATTCTTGTGGTCGGTAAGGACAGTTACCTGGTGCCTAGCCCCCTCCAGGAAGTGGCGCCACTCTTCAAATGCCCATTTAATGGCTAAGAGTTCGCGGTTGCCAATATCATAGTTACTCTCAGTGGGCGAAAACTTCCTGGAGAAGTAGGCACAGGGACGGAGATGGGTGAGGGACCTGGTACCCTGGGACAAGACAGCCCCCACTCCCACCTCGGATGCGTCAACCTCCACGATAAATGGCTCCATTTGGTTGGGCTGAACCAGCACCGGGGCCGAGATAAGGCACTTCTTAAGGACCTCAAAAGCCTGGACAGCCTCAGGAGGCCAGTGGAGGAGATCAGCACCTTTGCAAGTGAGATCCGTAAGAGGCTTAGCGATGACCGAGAAGTTAGCAATAAATCTCCTGTAATAATTAGCGAACCCCAAGAAGCACTGTAACGCCTTCAGCGAGGCAGGTTGGACCCATTCCGCCACAGCCTGGACCTTGGCGGGGTCCATGCGGAATTCATGAGGAGTGAGGATTTGACCCAAAAATGGTATCTCCTGCACCCCAAACACACATTTTTCGGTCTTCGCAAACAGTTTGTTTTCCCGAAGGACCTGGAGCACCTTCCTGACATGCTCAATGTGGGAGGACCAGTCCTTGGAAAACACAAGTATGTCATCAAGGTACACTACAAGAAATACCCCCAGGTAATCTCATTTATGAAATTCTGGAAGACCGCGGGAGCATTACACAACCCAAAGGGCATGACGAGGTATTCGAAATGACCTTCTGGCGTGTTAAACGCAGTCTTCCACTCATCCCCCTCTTTGATGCGGATAAGGTTATACGCCCCCCGTAGATCAAACTTAGAGAACCATTGGGCCCCCTGAACCTGATTAAAGAGATCAGAAATCAAAGGAAGGGGATACTGGTTCCTTACCGTGACCTTATTCAAGTTACGGTAGTCAATGCATGGCCTAAGACCACCATCATTCTTCCCTACGAAGAAGAAGCCAGCACCTACCGGAGAAGTAGAGGGGCGAATGTAACCCTTGGCCAGGCATTCCTGGATATACTCTCTCATGGCTTCACGTTCGGGACAAGAGAGATTAAATATCCTACCCTTAGGGAGCTTAGCTCCTGGTACCAAATTGATAGCACAATCGTATTCTCTATGAGGAGGTAACACTTCGGAGGCCTCCTTAGAGAAAACATCAGCGAAGTCCTGAACAAACTCAGGTAGCGTGTTCACCTCCTCAGGGGGAGAAATAGAATTAACAGAAAAACATGACGTCAAGCATTCATTACCCCATTTGGTAAGCTCCCCAGTATTCCAGTCAAACTTGGGATTATGCAACTGCAACCAGGGAAGGCCTAAAACCAAATCGGATGATATTCCCTGCATCAACAGTACAGAGCACTGCTCCAAATGCATGGAGCCAACAAGGAGTTCAAAAACAGGGGTATGCTGTGTAAAATAATCATTAGCAAGAGGAGTGGAGTCGATACCCACTACCGGGACAGGTTTAGGCAAATCAATCAAAGGCATAGCTAGAGACATAGCAAATTCCACAGACATGATATTAGCAGAAGACCCTGAATCCACGAAGGCACTGCCGGTAGCAGACCTACCACCAAAAGAGACCTGAAAGGGAAGCAAGATTTTATTACGTTTCATATTTACGGGAAATACCTGTGCGCCCAAGTGACCTCCCCGATGATCACTTAGGCGCGGAAGTTTTCCGGCTGCTTATTCTTATGCCTAGGACAGGTGTTCACTTGATACTTGTCATCCCCACAATAGAAGCAGAGACCATTCTACCTGCGGAACTCTCTACGTTGTCGGGTGGACACGGAGGCCCCGAGTTGCATAGGTACCTCCGAGTCTTCCGTGGAAGAGCGAAGCAACAGGACCTCGGGAGGCATCATGGGGGAGTCAGAGGGGAAAACACAAAAACGTTCAAGTTGTCGTTCCCTGAGACGTCGGTCAAGTCGTACCGCTAAAGCCATAACCTGGTCTAAGGAGTCAGAAGAGGGATAGCTAACTAGCAGGTCTTTCAGGGCGTTCGACAGACCCAACCTAAACTGGCACCTTAAGGCAGGGTCATTCCACCGAGAAGCTACGCACCACTTCCTAAAGTCAGAACAATACTCCTCAACAGGTCTCTTAACCTGACGTAAGGTCACCAGCTGACTCTCGGCAAAGGCAGTCCTGTCAGTCTCATCATAAATGAGTCCGAGAGCAGAAAAGAAAATATCAACGGAGGACAGTTCAGGGGCGCCAGGAGCCAAGGAGAAGGCCCATTCTTGGGGCCCTTCCTGGAGCCGGGACATAATTATACCCACCCGCTGGCTCTCAGAACCTGAGGAGTGAGGCTTTAAGCGAAAGTAGAGCCTATAACTTTCCCGAAAGGAGAGAAAAGTACTCCGGTCCCCTGAGAACCGGTCAGGCAACTTGAGGTGGGGTTCAAGAGGTGAGGTGAGGGGCACTACCATGGTAGCGTCAGGCTGGTTGACCCTCTGAGCCAGGGCCTGTAGGGAGAGACCCTGCATTTGCTGAGCCAGGGTCTCAAGGGGGTCCATAGTAGTGTGAGGGACCAGGGTAGCCTAGGTATATGGGCTTGTGATTATGTAGTGATGGGGGTAGGGAAACAGACAAGTGAGCCCTAATCTACCCGCCACTCAGTCCCTGCCTACTTGCAACGACCCGCCCTAGGCGACGGGGTACAACTGGGCGACGGTCCCTACGCTCAGTAAGTGCACGACAGACAAACAGACAAGGGTACACAAAGCTAAGGGAAATGGAGCAGTTGCCCACGGCAACACCGTGAGCAACAAGAGTGGTGAACGAGCCGAGTCAAAACAGGAATGTACGAGGTACCAAACGCTGAGCAGGAGAGTAGTGAACAAGCCGAGTCAAACCAGGAGTGTACGAGGTACCAAACGCAGAGCAGGAGAGTAGTCATTAAGCCACGTTCAGTATGAAGCAGGGTCAAATAGTTCAGAAGCTGCAGCAGGGCCAGGAAACCACACGAGAAGAATCACAAGCAAGGAGGAACAGGAAAGGCAGGTATAAATAGACAGAGGGCGGGAGCTAGCTCCGTCTGGCCAGGCTGTGATAGGCTCTCCCACTCCTAAGCCTGCCATCCTGAGTGGTGGAAGATGGAGTCAGTCTCACAGACATAGAAGCAGGTGCAGACTGTTTACCTATGGGCGTATACACAGAAGCTGTGCCTGGCAGATCCTTTACAGATATCTTCCGAGATCTCCTCTATGTCTGTGTGGTGGTCTGTCTAGATGACAATTTGATCTTCTCCCCAGATCCGACCGCACATCGGAGACTTGTCCGTCAAGTCCTATTGCGATTAAGGTAGAATCGCCTGTATGCCAAGCTGGAGATATGCCTTTTTGAAAAAAAATTCTCTGCCCTTCCTGGGCTACATCATCTCTGACCAAGGCTTCAAGATGGATCTTGAGAAAGTGAAGTCCGTCCTGGAATGGCCACATCCTCAGAGTCTGCGGTCCATACAGCATTTTCTGAGATTCACTAACTTCTAATGGCAGTTTATCCCAAATTTATCATCACTGACGGCTCCCATCTCTACCCTTACCAAGAAAGGTGTGAACGCCAAGGTGTGGACTCTGGAGGCAGAATCGGCCTTTAAAAGCCTCAAGAGCACCTTCACTTCAGCCTCGATCCTCCATCATCCTGATGTATCTCGACAGTTCTCATTGGAGATGGACGCTTCCTCTGTAGGTGCAGGTCCACTTCTGTTCCAGAGAGACCTCAAGGGAAAGGCTTTTTACCTCCGCAGAGTGCAATTACTCTATTGAGGATTGGGAGTTACTGGCAATCAAGCTGGCACTGGAGGAGTGGAGACATCTGCTAGAGGGCGCAGTTCATCCCATTCTGATGTACACTGACCACAAGAATCTCACCTATTTCTAGTCGGCTCAACGGCTAAATCTCCGTCAAGCCAGGTGGTCGCTGTTCTTCACCCGTTTTCAGTTTGTGCTCTACTTCCGTCCCGCTGACAAAAATGTGGTGGCGGATGCCCTGTCCAGGTCATTTGAAACAGAGAACACTGTGGAGACCCCTCAATGTATCATACACCTGTCCTGCATTGTTACTGCTAATCCCTTGCAAGTTAGAGACATCCCTCTGGGGAGGACTTTTGTTCGTTTGGCAGACAGGAGGAGAATCCTTTGCTTGAGAAATGCAACAATGCACACCTACATCACTCCCTGAACTTAGTATGAATGGTATTGGAGCGTTCCAAGCAAGAATATAACCGGGTGAAATTGGATCAAGGTAAAGCCTCAGTTGAATTGATCACACGTTTAACTGAAATTCAATTTGTGGCATTCCAGAAGAAAATTGAAAAGTGACTAATTCCAATTCAAAATTAGATAAAGGAACGCAAAAGTGATAAATTTCTAAGGGATAAGATGGATTTTGACATGAATCGTATTTTCTCTTGGAAAAACCAATCACGACAGTGTCCAACGACAGGACCGAAACGGAGGCGAGGAAGGAGCCCAAGGAAATCTCAGGCTGATTATTGGACTACCGATTCAGGGTCTGACTCTAGTCCATCTGATGATTACGGCAGAAGATCTCTCGGTGCATGTAGAGATCACTGCTCCTCGAAGTACCATAAATATCACTGAATGCAAAAGTAATGTTATTAAACTCTCTAAGGCAGTATTATCCACTGATTGTTTATCAGTTCTAGCAAAAGATTTAAACTTCTGTCTGTCCGACAAATTTGATGACAGACAATTTACCATAGACCTAAGTTAATTATTGAGGAACCTAAATTTGCATAAGGTTTTTAAAAACAAAACTCTAATTGAACCAACAGAAGTTTTACAAGGTGAAAGTCCAGCTAACCTTGGTCCGCTGGGCTTCATACTTGGAGAAAACATAGAGGTAGCAGATAGACAAGCTCTAGCAGATCTTTATGAGCTTGTCAATGAGGGCTCTGCAGACCATGACTGTGAGGGTCCAGAATCTGAACACTTTAGGGGAGGACTTAGATCATCTATGTTTCCTCCCTTGTCACCAGGTAGTTCCATCTACAATTTTTCTAGGAACACAGGATGTCAAGGCACTAATTTATCCACAAGTGAAGAACAATCTCACTAAAAATTAGATTGGAGCTTTGAGATGGCTGAAATGATCAATTGATTCTCAAACCTGCTGACAAGGGAGAAAACATAGCGATCATGGATTGGGAATTCTATGTGGCGGAATACATGCGACAACTACTAAACACTGAAACATATACAAAATTGGTGGAAGACCCTACAAGTGTGTGTACCCAGAAACTACGCTCCCTCTTAATGAAGGGTATGACACTTAATATTCTATTTAGACGTCAGGCAGAACAATTACTACCAGATAAACCAGCCAAACCATATTGGTATTTCCTGCCTAAGATTCATAAGACTCATGTCAATCCCCCAGGTAGGCCCATTGTGGCAGGTAGGGGTTAAATTATTGAACCATTATCTTGCTATCTTGATTGGTATTTGCGCCCTCTACTTCGAAGTGTTCCTGTTAGGGATCTGCCAGGTACTACGTCTAGGTATACTCCTGGGATTAATCAATCCACACCTGAGGCCAGACCTGTTCGACTGACACCATCTCCCACCAACCAGGGTGGCAGGCTCAGGAGTGGGAGAGCCTATCGCGGCCTGGTCAGTCGGAGTTAGCTCCGCCCCCTGTCCTTTATTACCTGCCGTGTTCTCCTCCTCAGTGCTTGTAATTCTTCTGGATTGCACTGCTGCTTGCTCCAGCCTGCTTCTGCCGTGCTTCTGCCTTGCTGCAGTTCCGCTTAACCTGCTTTGCTTTGCCTCTGGCTTGCTTCCTTCTCCGTGCTCACTTGGGTATACACTTCATCCTGGTCCTGACTACTCATTCACCGCTCCGTTTCCTCGCGGCGTTCCGTGGGCTACTGCCCCTTACCTTGCGTGTTCCCTGTTTGTTCTCCAGTGCACTTAGACAGCGTAGGGACCGCCGCCCAGTTGTACCCCGTCGCCTAGGTCGGGTCGTTGCAAGTAGGCAGGGACAGGGCAGTGGGTAGATTAGGGCTCACTTTCCCTTCACCTCCTTCCTGTCTTTACAGTTCCATCATATTTGTTAAGCACAGTAGAGGGAAGTCGGCACCACTCTCAATTTTCACAGCATGGAACAGGCAGATATATGCAAGTGGAATCAGGGTTTTCCTCATTTAAGCAAAATTAAAAATTTCATTTCTCTCATTCACATCATATTTGTTGGACACAAAATCCCTGTTACAAAACCTTATTGATTGTAATTGGGAGGTTGGCTACAGTCTTGCCACTACTGATATGACAAGTCTGTATACCAAGATCTGTCATAATGATGGCTTAGGTGCCATCAAATCATTTCTGGAGAGGACAAGGAAAAGTGAGGAATATGTAAATTTTATTTGCGAAGCATTAGACTTTGTATTGAGCCATAATGCCTTTCATTTTGGGGACCATTGGTTCGCACAGCGAACTGGCACAGCAATGGGGACACCTGTCGCTCCAACATATGCAAATCTATTTTTAGCCATCTGGGAGGAAAAATGTATATACAATATTAACAACCCTTATGTAAAATACATAAGATATTGGTCTAGATTTATTGATGACGTCATAATAGTGTGGTCAGGTACTCAAACTCAGTTTGATAACGTCATTCAGTATATCTATATGAATGATGTAAATTTGGAGTTTACTTCAAACTTTGGGGGTGTTAGCGTAGAATTTCTAGATGTTAAAATTACGGTAAAATGATAGGGGTTTGAACACTAGTGGATTTCGCAAACCCACAGCTACTAGTGCACTTTTGCATCATAAGAGCTTCCACCCACCACATATAAAAAGGTAACTACCTTATGGTCAATTTCTTAGGTTAAAACACATTAACGGTGACCATGATGTATTTTTGGAATAATCTATGGAATTGATTGACAGATTGAGAGCCAGAGGGTATAATGAGAAATTATTGTCAGTATCTTTTTCTAGAGCAGTTCAATGTGATTGAAATACACTACTTTTTAAAAATAGAAAGAAAGATAGAACTATAGGATTTGTGTTCTCTTATCAATATAGTCCATTAGCAGGTCTTATTAATAGTGCCATTAGGAAACACTGGCACATAATAGAGGCTGATATGGATTTAGCAGAAAAAACTTGTCACCCACCTATAGTCTCGTTCAGAAGATGTAAGAATTTGCGGGATGAACTAGTAAAGGGTTGTTTTTTGGATAGGAAAAGTAATTGGTTGCAAGATATAGCCCCATTAGCTAATCACAAATGTGGTCATTTTTCATTCCGTGGACAGATGAACATTGGTAAAGAATTTAGAATGGGTGCAGTAAAATACGATGTCACACATCTTATTACGTATATATCCAACCTTTTAGTTTATGTGGTATTTTGCCCATGCAAATTTTTCTATATAGGAAAAACAATACATCCAGTATTCAAACGATTTCGTGAGCACACATATTCTATTGGTACAGGAAAAGGGATCCCCCAGGCTAATAAATCATATACGAGAAGCACATGGGCGTGATCCAAGATGTATGTCCTTTGCTGGTGTACAGAGTGTGTTCACTCCATTTGATGGTAGTGATCGACGAGTAAAGTTATTACGCTGTGAGGCCAATTGGGTAATTAAACTGGAGGCACTAGGACCTTTGGCTCTAAATGATAGAAATTATCTATCTGCTTTTTTTAAAAAATAGATTAACAATTTCGTAGTGTTTTCACTCCGATTAGCACTCTTTATACTTGGTTTTATCAATATGTACATTTAAATGTTTGTATTTTGTACATGGAACGGAAGTTGTTGCTCATGCACGGCTAGGGGATTTAAGTGCGAGTGCACTCAATCCCAGCAGGCATTGAGAAAGCGTCTGGAGGATTTGAAACGACCATAGACCAGCTGTTTTGTCCATGTCTCTCATGTTATGCCGTTATCTGTTGAATTAAAGCACCTTTGGAAAGCGGTGAGTGCCAAGCAGTCTCTTTTCTTCAAGTTGTGTATCTGCTTATACCTGTAATGACAGGGATAGGGAAACAGACAAGTGAGCCCTAATCTACTCGCCACTCAGTCCCTGCCTACTTGCAACGACCCGCCCTAGGCGACGGGGTACAACTGGGCGACGGTCCCTACACTCAGTAAGTGCACGACAGACAACCAGACAAGGAAACACAGAACAAAGGGAAACGGGGAAGTTGCCAACGGCAACACCGTGAGCAACAAGAGTAGTAAACGAGCCGAGTCAAACCAGGAGAGTACGAGGTGCCAAACGCAGAGCAGGAGAGTAGTGAACAAGCCGAGTCAAACCAGGAGTGTACGAGGTACCAAACGCAGAGCAGAAGAGTAGTCAGTAAGCCAGGGTCAATACGAAGCAGGGACAAGTAGTTCAAGAAGCTGCAGCAGGGCCAGGAAACCAACAGAGAAGAATCACAAGCAAGGAGGAACAGGAAAGGCAGGTATAAATAGACAGAGGGCGGGAGCTAGCTCCGTCTGGCCAGGCTGTGATAGGCTCTCCCACTCCTAAGCCTGCCATCCTGAGTGGTGGAAGATGGAGTCAGTCTCACAGACATAGAAGCAGGTGCAGACTGATTACCTATGGGCGTGGATACAGAAGCTGTGCCTGGCAGATCCTTAACAGTACCCCCCCTTTTATGAGGGGCCACCGGACCCTTTCTAGATGGACCTGGTTTATTGGGGAAACGAAGGTGGAACCTCCTGACCAATACCCCAGCGTGAACATCCCGGCGCGGGTACCCACGTCCTCTCCTCAGGCCCGTATCCTCTCCGATGGACCAGGTACTGGAGGGAGCCTTGGACCATCTTGCTGTCCACAATCTTGGCCACCTCGAATTCTACCCCCTCAGGGGTGAGAACGGGGACAGGAGGTTTCCTCGAGGGAGCCAAGGACGGGGAGCAGCGTTTGAGGAGGGAGGCATGAAACACGTCGTGTACTCGAAAAGATGGGGACAACTCCAGTCGGAAGGAGACAGGATTGAGGACTTCAATGACCTTGTACGGCCCTATAAACCGGGGAGCAAACTTCTTGGACGGGACTTTAAGGCGCAAGTTCTTAGACGATAGCCACACCAGATCCCCGACCATAAACAAGGGGTTAGCAGAACGTCTTCTATCAGCCTGAGTTTTTTGTATGCTCTGGGACGCCTCTAAGTTCTTCTGAACCTGGGCCCAGACTGTGCACAGTTCCCGATGAACGACCTCTACCTCGGGATTGTTGGAACTACCAGGTGAAACGGAGGAGAACCGTGGATTAAACCCAAAATTACAGAAAAAGGGGGAGACCCCTGATGAGTTACTGACCCGGTTATTAAGGGAAAATTCGGCGAGGGGAATGAATGAGACCCAATCATATTGACAGTCAGAGATAAAACACCTTAAATATTGTTCTAGAGACTGATTAGTCCTCTCGGTTTGGCCATTAGTTTCAGGATGGAAGGCAGAGGAGAAGGACAGATCAATCTCCAACTTTTTACAGAAGGCTCTCCAAAACAAAGAAACAAATTGTACCCCTCTGTCAGAAACAATATTGACAGGGACCCCATGGAGACGCAGGATGTGTTTGACAAACAAGGTAGCTAACGTCTTAGCATTGGGTAGTTTCTTGAGGGGCACAAAGTGGCACATCTTACTGAAGCGGTCTACTACAACCCACACCACCGACTTGCCTTGAGATGGAGGCAAATCGGTGATAAAATCCATGGAGATATGGGTCCAAGGTCTCTGGGGAATGGGCAAAGAACGTAGTAAGCCCGCTGGTCGGGACCTGGGAGTCTTGGACCTAGCACAAACCTCACAAGCGGCGACGTAGGCCTTAACGTCTTTAGGCAACCCAGGCCACCAATAGTTTCTGGCAATGAGGTGCTTGGTACCCAGGATGCCTGGATGACCAGATAGTGCGGAGTCATGATTTTCCCTAAGTACCCTTAGCCGGAATTGCAGGGGAACAAACAGCTTGTTCTCAGGAAGGTTCCCGGGAGCTGAACCTTGATCAGCAGCAATTTCGGAGACTAAATCAGAATCAATAGAGGAAATGATTATACCTGGAGGCAAAATACAAGCAGGATCTTCCTCCGAAGGAGGGCTGGCCATGAAGCTACGCGACAGTGCATCAGCCTTAATATTTTTAGACCCAGCCCTATAGGTAACCAAAAAATTGAATCTGGTAAAAAATAACGCCCATCGAGCTTGTCTCGGGTTTAGTCTCCGGGCCGATTCTAGGAAAACCAGATTCTTGTGGTCGGTAAGGACCGTTACCTGGTGCCTAGCCCCCTCCAGGAAGTGGCGCCACTCTTCAAATGCCCATTTAATGGCTAAGAGTTTGCGGTTGCCAATATCATAGTTACTCTCAGTGGGCGAAAACATCCTGGAGAAGTAGGCACAGGGACGGAGATGGGTGAGGGACCTGGTACCCTGGGACAAGACAGCCCCCACTCCCACCTCGGATGCGTCAACCTCCACGATAAATGGCTCCATTTGGTTGGGCTGAACCAACACCGGGGCCGAGATAAAGCACTTCTTAAGGGCCTCAAAAGCCTGGACAGCCTCAGGAGGCCAGTGGAGGAGATCAGCACCCTTGCGAGTGAGGTCCGTAAGAGGCTTAGCGATGACCGAGAAGTTAGCAATAAATCTCCTGTAATAATTAGCGAACCCCAAGAAGCACTGTAACACCTTCAGGGAGGCAGGTTGGACCCATTCCGCCACAGCCTGGACCTTGGCGGGGTCCATGCGGAATTCATGAGTAGTGAGGATTTGACCCAAAAATGGTATCTCCTGCACCCAAAACACACATTTTACGTTCTTCGCAATCAGTTTGTTTTCCCGAAGGACCTGGAGCACCTTCCTGACATGCTCAATGTGGGAGGACCAGTCCTTGGAAAACACAAGTATGTCATCAAGGTACACTACAAGAAATACCCCCAGGTAATCTCTTAAAATCTCATTTATGAAATTCTGGAAGACCGCGGGAGTATTACACAACCCAAAGGGCATGACGAGGTATTCGAAATGACCTTCGGGCGTGTTAAACGCAGTCTTCCACTCATCCCCCTCTTTGATGCGGATAAGGTTATACGCCCCCAACCATTAGAGAACCATTGGGCCCCCTGAACCTGATTAAAGAGATCAGGAATCAAAGGAAGGGGATACTGGTTCCTTACAGTGACCTTATTCAAGTTACGGTAGTCAATGCATGGCCTAAGACCACCACCCTTCTTCCCTACGAAGAAGAAGCCAGCACCTACCGGAGAAGTAGAGGGGCGAATGTAACCCTTGGCCAGGCATTCCTGGATATACTCTCTCATGGCTTCACGTTCGGGACAAGAGAGATTAAATATCCTACCCTTAGGGAGCTTAGCTCCTGGTACCAAATCGATAGCGCAATCGTATTCTCTATGAGGAGGTAACACTTCAGAGGCCTCCTTAGAGAAAACATCAGCGAAGTCCTGAACAAACTCAGGTAGCGTGTTCACCTCCTCAGGGGGAGAAATAGAATTAACATAAAAACATGACGTCAAGCATTCATTACCCCATTTGGTAAGATCCCCAGTATTCCAGTCAAACGTGGGATTATGCAACTGCAACCAGGGAAGGCCTAAAACCAAATCGGACGATAATCCCTGCATCAACAGTACAGAGCACTGCTCCAAATGCATGGAGCCAACAAGGAGTTAAAAAACAGGGGTATGCTGTGTAAAATAACCATTAGCAAGAGGAGTGGAGTCGATACCCACAACCGGGACAGGTTTAGGCAAATCAATCAAAGGCATAACTAGAGACATAGCAAATTCCACAGACATGATATTAGCAGACGACCCTGAATCCACAAAGGCACTGCCGGTAGCAGACCTACCACCAAAAGAGACCTGAAAGGGAAGCAAGATTTTATTACGTTTCATATTTACTGGAAATACCTGTACGCCCAAGTGACCTCCCCGATGATCACTTAGGCGCGGAAGTTTTCCGGCTGCTTATTCTTATGCCTAGGACAGGTGTTCACTTGATGCTTGTCATCCCCACAATAGAAGCAGAGACCATTCTTCTTGCGGAACTCTCTACGTTGTTGGGGGGACACGGAGGCCCCGCGTTGCATAGGTACCTCCGAGTCTTCCGTGGAACCTCGGGAGGCATCATGGGGGAGTCAGAGGAGAAAACACATAAACGTTCACGTTGTCGTTCCCTGAGACGTCGGTCAAGTCGTACCGCTAAAGCCATAACCTAGTCTAGGGAGTCAGAAGAGGGATAGCTAACTAGCAGGTCTTTCAGGGCGTTCGACAGACCCAACCTAAACTGGCACCTTAAGGCAGGGTCATTCCACCGAGAAGCTACGCACCACTTCCTAAAGTCAGAGCAATACTCCTCAACAGGTCTCTTACCCTGACGTAAGGTCACCAGCTGACTCTCGGCAAAGGCAGTCCTGTCAGTCTCGTCATAAATGAGTCCGAGAGCAGAAAAAAAAGATCAACGGAGGAAAGTTCAGGGGCGTCAGGAGCCAAGGAGAAGGCCCATTCTTGGGGCCCTTCCTGGAGCCGGGACATAATTATACCCACCAGCTGGCTTTCAGAACCTGAGGAGTGGGGCTTTAAACGAAAATAGAGCCTACAACTCTCCCGAAAGGAGAGAAAAGTCTTCCGGTCCCCTGAGAACCGGTCAGGCAACTTGAGGTGGGGTTCAAGAGGTGAGGTGAGGGGCACTACCATGGTAGCATCAGGCTGGTTGACCCTCTGAGCCAGGGCCTGGACCTGTAGGGAGAGACCCTGCATTTGCTGAACCAGGGTCTCAAGGGGGTCCATAGTGGTGTGAGGGACCTGGGTAGAGTAGGTATATGGGCTTGTGATTATGTAATGACAGGGATAGGGAAACAGACAAGTGAGCCCTAATCTACCCGCCACTCAGTCCCTGCCTACTTGCAACGACCCGCCCTAGGCGACGGGGTACAACTGGGCGACGGTCCCTACACTCAGTAAGTGCACGACAGACAACCAGACAAGGAAACACAGAACAAAGGGAAACGGAGCAGTTGCCCACGGCAACACCGTGAGCAACAAGAGTAGTAAACGAGCCGAGTCAAACCAGGAGAGTACGAGGTGCCAAACGCAGAGCAGGAGAGTAGTGAACAAGCCGAGTCAAACCAGGAGTGTACGAGGTACCAAACACAGAGCAGAAGAGTAGTCAGTAAGCCAGGGTCAATACGAAGCAGGGACAAGTAGTTCAAGAAGCTACAGCAGGGCCAGGAAACCAACAGAGAAGAATCACAAGCAAGGAGGAACAGGAAAGGCAGTTATAAATAGACAGAGGGCGGGAGCTAGCTCCGTCTGGCCAGGCTGTGATAGGCTCTCCCACTCCTAAGCCTGCCATCCTGAGTGGTGGAAGATGGAGTCAGTCTCACAGACATAGAAGCAGGTGCAGACTGATTACCTATGGGCATGGATACAGAAGCTGTGCCTGGCAGATCCTTAACAATACCTTTCTACTACTAGCACCGAGCACCATCGATTAAATGTGATTGTACCACAAGTCCCAGCATACAAGCAATCCTGTTATGCCACAAGTGAAGTTAGTGCCAATCATTTACTCTCTTATTTTTTGAACTTTTGTTTGTTTGGCAGACAGAAGGACAATTCTTCACTGGGGACACAGCTCTAAACTGGCTGGGCACGCTGGTATTCGTAAGATTCGAGACCTGATAGCTCGTCATTTCTGGAGGCCCACGTTGTCCAAAGATGTTTTGGAATTTGTCTCTTCCTGCACTGTCTGTGCTTCTAATAAAGTTGCGCACTCCAGACCAGCTGGCCTTCTCCAACCTCTGCCTGTGCTTAACGCTTCCTGGTAGCATATTGCAATGGACTTTGTCACAGATTTTCTTCCCTCAGCAGGATGCAATATTGTCCGGGTGGTGGTGGGCCGATTCTCCAAGATGGCACATTATATCATGCTAACGGGCCTACCTTCTGCTCCTCGACTGGCAAATCTCTTCATTCTACATATCTTCCGCCTACATAGCTTGCCTCTTCATACCGTGTCTGATCATGTGGTTCAGTTCACCTCAAAATTCTGGAGAGCCCTCTGTAAACTCCTCGATGGGAAATTGGACTTTTTCTTGGCCTATCATCCTCAGTCTAATCATCAAGTTGAGAGAATTAACCAGATCTTGGAGAATTATCTTCGTCACTTTATCTCCGTGCAGCATGATGACTGGGTACAGCTTCTTCCATGGGCCGAATTCTCTTATAACAACCACACAAGTGAGTCCCCTACTTCCACGTCATTCTACATTGTCTACAGCCAATATCCACAAATTCCTCTTCCTGTTCCTGCTACATCTCAGGTACCTGCAGCTGACTCTGCCTTTGGGGACTTTTTACTCATTTGGCAACAAACCAGGTTATCTATTCTACTGGCAGCCGATCGCATAAAGCGAAAAGCTCATACAAGAAAAAGAGAGCCGGCTCAGTTTCTTCCTGGGACCAAAGTCTGGCTGTCCTCAAGAAATATTAGTTTGAAGGTGCCCTCATACAAATTTGCTCCCAGGTTCCTCTGACCTTTTGAGATCCTGCAACTGATAAACCCTGTCTCATATAAGCTTTGGCTGCCTCCTACCCTCAGAGTCACCAACTCCTTCCATGTGTCCATCCTGAAACCTGTGGTTCTGAACCACTACAGTAAAGTTTCTGGTCCTGCAGTTGCTCCAAGCGAGTCTTTTGATGTGTTCGAGGTGAAGGAGATCCTAGACTATAAGAGAGTAGGAAGAAGGACTTTCTATTTGGTGGACTGGAGAGGGTTTGGTCCTGAGGAGAGATTCTGGGAGCCAGAAGAGAACCTTAATGCCCCTGCCTTCATTAAGAAATGGCGACCCGCCGCCCCTCCTACTGACGGCCGCGACCTCAGACTCCTGTCTTCCTGCTGACGTCTCACTCCTCGGAGATGCCAGCACATGCGGCCGCTCTACTCTGAAGTGTCCTCTAGAGCCAGCGCACGCACATGCAAATAATTTCTAATTAAACCCAGATCATCCAGGACTTTAAAAAGGGCCCTGCCTTTCACTCCTTGCCTAAGCATTGTTATTGTATTCCCATGTTAATCTTAGCAAATGGTCCCTTAGTTGTATCCTGTTCCGAGTGTTCCCGTGCCCTGCTACCTGTATCCCGTGCTGTGGATGTTCCTGTGCCTCTTCTAATGTTCCAGTTGTGTTGTGCCATCTGCCACGCCTGCTGTCATATACCACATCTGGTGTCATCTGCCACGACTGTTGTCATACGCCACGACTGGTGTTATCTGCCACGCCAGGCGCCATCTACACAATCAAGTTCCATCTAGATTCTGCTACTGTCTGGACTAAGCCTCTGCTACTGTCTTGATACAGGTACTCTTGTGCTTGGACTTTGCATAGACTTTATAGACTGTTTTTTGGCCAGCGGCTACTCCGCTACGGCAGTGCGTCCTAGTGGGTCCACATGCCCACGGATCGTGACATCTAAACTAACCAAACAAAACTAAAACAATGCAAACTATAAAAACAAAACGTTCTTTGGAAACACTGCCTCTTTATTGTTTTGACTGCTCCTTTGAATCAGGATCATACATAAAAATCCACGTCTCATCCATCGTCACTAGTTGAGACATGAAAGCATCAGCATCCTCCCGAAAACGCTACAGAATTCCCCGGGAAGCTTGCACTCAGACATGCTTTTGATCTGTTGACAAACATTTAGGGACCCACTTGGCAGACACCTTCCTCATGTCCAGATGATCGTGAATTATGGACCCAACTCTTTCTGTGGAAAATTTCAGAGCCTCGGCTATCTTTATAGCAGAAATTCACCGGTCTTCCAGAATCATGTTATGGATGGGGGTCTATGGTTTGTGGAACGGTCACCACTGGCAACCCAATTTTTCACTTGTGAGTACGAAGGGCAATTGTTGCCTAATGTTTGCACCATGTCACCCTGAATGTCTTTGGCCGACATCCCTTCCATAAACAGGAACTTCATCACTGCCCTGCTCTCCTTTGCAGTGAAATCTACTGCCGTCTCCGCCATGTTGTCTTTAAACCTGTATGACATAACAATCGACCATGAGAACATGCCAAAAAATTGTTCACAAATTATTGCAAAGATTCAGCTTTCAAATTCTATAACTTTCATTCATGTGAATAAAAATTAAGAACGCAAAGCCAAGGACTTATCAGCACACCCTCGTACATACACAGCATATAGAGTAAAACCATATACACAATATATATGTCCTTTACATAGTTGCTAACATGTGAAAAATTTTTCTAGGGACACTATGTCTTTAAAAATTTTACAATCTGGTTTGTCGGGGCGTGGCTAGCCAAATGGAAAAACCTCTGTATGTAAAAATCAAATAATATAGCTGCCGTATTTTTCGGACTATAAGATGCCCCTGACCATAAGATGCACTCAGGTTTTAGACAACAAAAAATAGGAAAAAAATTATTTGTTAAAAAATAATTTATTCTGTTTCACCACATTCTGAGAGCTAACATTTTTTTTAGATTTTTATCATGGATTGAGCGGTGTGAGGGCGTATTTTTTGCGGGATGAGTTGTAGTTTTATTGGCACCATTTTTTGGTACATACGATTTTTTGGATCACTTTTTTCTTTATTTCATATTTTAAGCACTAAGGTGACCCAAAAACTATTTTGATGTTTTACATTTTTAAACTCACTGTGCGAGTTAAATAATGGTATAGTGTAATGGATCGGACTTTTACGGACGATGCGATAACAAATTATTCTATTTTTTACATTGTGCTTGGGGAAAAATGGGAAAAGGTTTTTTTGAACTTTTAATATTTTTTTTTTTTACACTCCTGAAAATCTATATAACAATTTTTTTTTTTTTACACATTTTATTAGTTCCCCTAGGGGACTTGAACCAGCGGCTACTTGGTTACATGTGGAGTCACTGAAACAATGTAACTCCCATAGTAGTGAATGGCAGTTATAGAAGCAGCATAGCATGCGAGCTACACTGTTTCCGTAACTACTGTTACGTTCTATGGGAGTTACGGAAACAGCGTAGCTCAGCGAGATACGCTGTTTCAGTAACTCCACATGTAATCAAGTGGTCGGGAGAGCACAGAAAGCTAGAACGGGATTTAGGGGGCCCCGTTCTAGAGATAGATGCGGGTCCTGCATCTGTCTGACATTTATGACATATCCTGTGGATATGTCATAAATGTCCTTCATAGAAAAACCCCTATAAATGCCGCGGTCGCTATTGACCACGGCATTTAACTAGTTAAAGGGGTTTGCCATAAAACACATTTATCCCCTATCCACAGGTTAGGGGCTACATGTGAGATCGCTGGGGGTCCCACTGCTGTGACCCCCAGCGATAAGGAGAACAGGGGACCGAAAGTCACCCAGAGTGCTACATGAGAAGCCTGGACTTCCGGGTTCTGTGTCTGGCTTATCTGTTCCGCAGCTCCATAGAGATCAGTGGGGAGCCGCTCGCGCATGCGCAGAAGAATCCCATTGATCTCTATGAAGCTGACGGACACAGAACGCGGAAGTCACAGCTTCTCGTGCAGCGCTCTTGGTAACTTTTGGTCCCCGTTCTCCTTATCGATCACACATGTATCCCCGATCCTGTGCATAGGGGATACATGTGTTTTATGGCACAAGCCCTTTAAACTATCAGGAACAGCGAAAGAAGCGAAGAAGCTGACACCTGCAGTGTATGGAGCGGGTTCAGCGCGTGAGCCCTCTCCATACATAACCCCCCTCCAGCTCCATGATGTGCCGGCACGTCATGGGTCGAGAAGGGGTAAAGTAATGATGCGGTCAGGGGGTCCGGCGATGCCGGGTTCCTTGACTGCAGACTATAAGATGCAGGGATTTTTTAGAAAGATTTATTCTTGCTAAAAAGTGCGTCTTATAGTCCGAAAAATACGGTACATACATACATGTCCTATCTACAGAATGCAAATTGTTGTAAGCATCAGTCTGTACTCTGCTGATACTTTCTCAGGGCAGGACATTTGTATTCGCTGGGGCACATTAGAGAATTTTGTATTTATGAAATTCCCTAATATGTAACAGTGGGTTCACCAATGTTGGACCTACAAATGTTCTTTTAAGTACCCTTAACCCCTTCCAATCATCCGCCGTATATATATATGGTGCACGTCGTGTGGGAGAGTATGGAGCGGGCTCACGGGTTGAGTCTGCTCCATAGAATGAGCATGTCGGCTGTAACACTTCAGGGTAACAAGTGGGATGCCGCTAGTTTAACCTGTTAAATGGCGCAGTCAATAGCAACCGTGGCATTTAAATGACTAAAAACAGAATAAAGTTAACATGCCGTTTTTAATGCACGATGAACGCCGTAAAAATAAAACCCCCCAAAATATTGCGGGATCGCTGTCTTTTTCCTGTTCCACCCCACAAATATTTTTTTCCAGTTTCCCACTACATTATATGATGATGTGAAAATCTACAACTCATCCTACAAAAAATCAAGCCCTCATACAGCAATAATGAATAAAAAAAAAGTTATGGCTTTTGGAAGGTGGGAAGGAAAAAAACAAAAATCCAAAAAATGGCTGCGATGAGAAAGGGTTAATCAAATGGGAATTCATTTCTTGCTTTGTTCCCTGAGAAAGGAACAATTGCAGATAGCTACAATTAAAGCTTTGCGGTCTGTATCTTCCTAAATTAATAATATGCTGAATCAAATAAAATGTAACATTTTAATATAAGTTGAGTGCACCTATTATCACTAGAAGAAGCAATTGCATCTACTAAACCAATGAATGATTAAAACATTTCTGTATTCCTTGCAGTTGAAGGCGCTTCTTGAATCTTCTAAAACTTTTGGATAAATGAACTTTGTAATGTATGCTATTAGGGTAAAGTAACATCTTTCTAACTTTCCAGCCGCTGATATTCCCCTTTTCCTTGCCTGAATGCTCTTTGTAATGCTGGTTTTACATGGTTGATTCAAAAATGTAAGCATTTATATTATGACCACAACACGTGGACCTCCACGGTTCTACTAGACTTAGATCGCCATAGAACTGTTTGGTGATCTAAGTGTGATTTAGAAGAATTTCTAGAGTTTGGGGTGTAGGGGCTGTAATCTGACATTCAAAATGCGGCTTCATTAGATATATGGTCCCATGTATCGAACCACTGACTCCCTCTGCTTTTGACACTGAGGTAGAGAAGGGATGTTAATTCACACAGTGGGAATGTCCTATCATCAGTTGCGTCGCTAGCACCGGTGCCCTGGATCCCTACATAATGGCGTAGCTTTAGAGGTCGCAGCGGTCGCAGTTGCGACCAGTGGCGGATTAAGTAGACCATGGGCCCTGGGCTGTTACCCAAACTTGGGCCCCCCTTCCTCACCGCCGCCCTGCCGCGCCGTAACTATTTTTGACACTACTTTTTTGGGCAAGCATTAACAGTGTTACGATTTCCCTTGTCACAGGGCTGTGTCCCTACATACTGAGAGTATCACACTGTGCAGGGACACAACCTCCTGACAAGGGGAATTGTCTATCAGTCCTGGACTGCAGAAAGACTTTTTGTGAAATACAAGGATTCCTATAATAAACATGTCAGGAGAGGTGACAGATTCTCTATAAATCTAGTGACTCACAGGTGACGACGTCTCAGATTCTAGTAGTTTTTTTCCTCTTTTCTTCTCCATCCGGTCCAGCGCTCATGACGACTTCTCCCGGCCATGACTCATTTCTGCAGAATTTGCCACTCAGACGTCTCCTCACTTTTCCAACATTTCCACACCTATAAACGAAAATAAAGTTATCATGGTGCCACATACTGTGCCCCTAAATATAATAGCACCAAACACTGCGTGCCTGAATATAATAATACCACACAATGTAAAACACCACATACACACAGCCCCTGTACATAGTGCCACACACAGCCCCTGTAGATATTACACACCCCCATAGATATCGCCATACACAGCCCCCTCTATATATCACACATCCCCCCCGTAGAGTGTTACACACAGCCCCATATAGATAGTGCCATACAGCCCCCTGTAGAGAGCGCCACACAGCCCTTCCCCTCTTGTAAATAGCACCAAAAAGCCCCCCTATAAAGAGCGCCACACACATACCACTGTGGATAGCACTACACAGCCCCCCCTTGTATATAGTGCCACACAGCGCTCCCCCTTGTATATAGTGCCACACAGCGCTCCCCTTGTATATAGTGCCACACGGCGCTCCCCCTTGTATATAGTGGCACACAGCGCTCCCCCTTGTATATAGTGCCACACAGCGCTCCCCCTTGTATATAGTGCCACAGAGCGCTCCCCCTTGTATATAGTGGCACACAGCGCCCCCCCCTTGTATATAGTGGCACACAGCGCTCCCCCTTGTATATAGTGGCACACAGCGCTCCCCCTTGTATATAGTGCCACAAGGTTATGTACACATTTAAAAACTTTATATCATAATTTTATATATATATATATATATATATATATATATATATATTACCCAATTACCCTAATATAGACATGTAATATATTACAATTTACGGTAAACAATGATGATTACAAATAAAAGGTCTATTTTAGGGTAAAACTATGTTATTACCAAAAAAAATAGCTGAAACGTAAAAAAGCTTATTTGTTTACTATTATTTTCAAACTTTATGAATAAAAATGGTAAAATAGCAAAAAAGGTGTGTATAAAAACGATAAAAACCTGCATTGTCTACGGAAAAAACGTCGCAAAAATCACGTCGTTTTTATTTATTTTTTATAAAAATGTGTGTTTGGTGCAACTTTGTAATTACGTTTTATTAAAAAATATTTTTACTTTTTGAGATACAGCTGCTTTGTATCCTGTATCCGTCAGGTCAGCAGGACTGACAGGATCAGTGACACGCAGGATCCACCTCAAATCTATCACATCTAAGATTATAATTTAGCGCAGGGCCCGTTTCACTGATCCCGTCAGTCCTGCTGACCTGACGGATACAGGATACAAAGCAGCTGTATCTCAAAAAGTAAAAATATTTTTTAATAAAACGTAATTACAAAGTTGCACCAAACACACATTTTTATAAAAAATAAATAAAAACGACGTGATTTTTGCAACGTTTTTTCCGTAGACAATGCAGGTTTCTTTTTTTTTAATCGTTTTTATACACACCTTTTTTGCTATTTTTGGAATTTTTATTCATAAAGTTTGAAAATAATAGTAAAAAAATAAGCTTTTTTACGTTTCAGCTATTTTTTTTGGTAATAACATAGTTTTACCCTAAAATAGACCTTTTATTTGTAATCGTCAATGTTAATATATTACATGTCTATATTAGGGTAATTGGGTCAGCGCTAGCGTTACAACAATGATTGGCGGGGGGGGAACGACGGTTTTTATTGGGGTGGGTATTTTATGTGTATTTATTATTTCATTTTTTTTTGCACTTTACTTTCCTATTTTTTTATTACTGTGGTCTGTTCCTCAAAGGTCAAAAAAGACCTTTGGGGAACTTTATATATATTTTTTCTTTCTTTTACACCATGTTTTTCCACTGTAACTGGAGCTGCACAGCAGCCCCAGTTACAGGGGAAATCAGCCCTCTCATAGTGACGATTGTCACTAATAGGGCTGTGCTGGGTCTAGTTAGACCCAGCAGCAGCCTGCCACTAACGGCACCCGGCGATCATGTGACCAGTCACATGATCACCGGGAGGAATAGAGACAGCGCCGCTGCTGCTGTCTCTATTCCTATACACAGCGTTCATTGAACGCTGTGTAAGAAGACATCGGAGAAGACAGAAGCAGCGAAAGCTGCTTCTGTCTTCTCCTCAGGGTCCCCGGCAGTCACTGACAGCCGGAGACCCGACATTCAGCTGCCCGATCGAGCGGGCAGCAAGTTAAAACCCGAGCCGTAGAAAGTCTATGGCTCGGGTTTTAAGGACCCGTCCCTGACCGCTGGCCGTAAAAATACAGCCAGCGGTCGGGAACCAGTTGGGCAGGAGGATAAGCCTGCTGTACTGACCTCAGCGCCGGTGACCGACCGGCCGGCTCTTGTCTTGCAGATTCGGAGTAACAGAACAGCCGTCCGTCGCTGTTCTGTTACTCAATGGCGGCGGCCCGCACTTGTCAGGGAGGCGTGTCCTACCCCTTTCCCGGCCAATTCCCTGCTCCTCCCATCCTCATCTTCGTTAGTTAGCAGCGCTAGCGCGCTGAATAGGTACCTTTGCAAGATGATGTGCGGTTCGGGCTGCCATGGGCCCCCTGGGAGCCTCGGGCCCCGGGCGGCCGCCCGAATCGCCCATATGATAATCCGCCACTGGTTGCGACCGGTTCTCGAAGCCAGTGCAGCCTGCTTATACTAGTTAAGATCACTATCTCCTGGGACCCTGTATCTAAGCCTACCACATGTGTTACTACTGTTTTTTTTTTGTGTTTCAGCTTTTTTTACAGGGTTGGACTACGTCGCATTTGAGGAATTCTTCGATAACGGCTTTTTTAAATTTACAATAAAGTGGTTAATGAGGGTTTTGTTTTGGTTTTTTATTTCAATAAAATATTGTTTCTATGTCTGAATTTTTTTTTTAAACTTTATTACTACAGCCTTAGTAATGTCCGCTGGCTGACTGACAGCATTCATTACTAAGGCAGGGCTTAGTGTTAGCTAGTGAAAAGGCTAAGATTAAGCCCCATTATTACCCTGCTACCCACATCCACCAGGTGAAAAGGCTAACACTAACCTCCATTATTATACCGGTACCCACCGCCATTAAGAGGTGCAGGGAAGAGCTAGGTACGATTCAATACCGGACCATCTGTAGTGGTGGGCGGGCAATGGCAATGGGGGGCCGCAGGCTAGTATTAGTAGGCTGGGAAAGCCCAGAAACAGTGGACCTTCACATCCTGGTAGTGCTAGCCTGCTGCTGCTATATTGTAGCTGACTGATTTTGAAAAATGGGGGTAACAACACGCCATTTAAAAAAATAAATAAGCAATAATAATTAGAAAAAACTATGTGGAGTCCCACCCCCCCCCCCCCCATTTTTCATAACCAGACAGATACAACACAGCAGCAGCAGGCTAACATTTAACAGGATGGGAAGGCCCACTGTTTTTGGAATTTTTCCAGTCTAATAATACAAGCCTGCGGCCACCCCGGTGCCCGACCATCACTACAGATGGTTGGGTACTGGATCACACCTGGCTCTTCTCGATACCCCTGGTGGCAGTGGGTACCGGGTGTAATAATGGGGGCTAGTGTTAGCCTTTTCACTATCTAACATTAAGCACCCCCTTAGTAATGGATGCTGTAAACGACATAGAAAATATATTTTATTGAAATAAAAAACCACGACACAACCTTCGTTAACCATTTTATTGAGAATAGAAAAACGCTGTCATCGAAGTAGTCCTCAAGTCCGAAGTAGTCCAACAACCGAACCTGTAAAAAAACACAAACACAAAAAAAATATTTTGTAACACATAAAAAAACAAAGCAATTATTATTCTTACCTTTTCTGGGTCCAGCACTGGAGCCACAAAGTTAGCGAGCTGGGCCCTATAGCTACACCTTTAGGGTAGTAGTGCTACAGATATGCTGTCTCTTATATATATACTAGTTCTTTTCAATTAATTAGAATATCATCAAAAAGTTAATTTATTTCAGTAATTCAATTCAAAAAGTAAAACTCATATATTATATAGATTCATTACACACAGAGTGATCTATTTCCAGCATTTTTTCTTTCTTTTAATGTTGATGATTATGGCTAACAGTTAATGAAAACCCAAAATTTAGTCTCTCAGAAAATTTGAATATTGGGTAAAAGACTCATGGTGTCACACTCTAATCAGCTAATCAACACAAAAAAACCTGCAAAGGTTTCCTAAGCCTTTAAAAGGACTGGTCTGTTGCTCAGTGGTCCAAAGTCCTGTTTTCAGGTGAAAGTAAATTTTGCGTTTCATTTGGAAATCAAGGTCCCAGAGTCTGAAGGAAGAGTGGAGAGGCATCAATCCAAGTTACTTGCGGTCCAGTGTGAAGTTTCCACAGTCAGTGATGGTTTGGGGAGCCATGTCATCTTCTGGTATTGGTCCACTGTGTTATATTAAGTCCAGACTGAGCGCAGCCGTCTAGCAGGAATTTTTAAAGCACTTCATGCTTCCCTCTGCTGACAAGCTTTATGGAGATGCAGATTTCATTTTCCAGCAGGACTTGGCACCTGACCACATTGCCAAAAGTACCAATACCTGGTTTAATAACCACAATATCACTGCGCTTGATTGGCCAGCAAACTCACCTGACCTAAACCCCATAGAGAATCTCTGGGGTATTGTCAAGAGGAAGAGGAGACACCAGACCCAACAATGCAGACGAGCTGAAGGCCGCTATCAGAGTAACCTGGGCATCCATAACACCTCAGCAGTGCCACAAACTGATCGCCTCCATGCCACACCGCATTGATAACACCTCAGCAGTGCCACAGGCTGATCGCCTCCATGCCACGCCGCATTGATGCAGTAATTCATGCAGAGTCGGAGCCCCGACCAAGTATTGAGTGTATATACTGTACATACTCTTCAGTAGGCCAACATTTCGGTATTAAAAATCATATTTGAAATTGGGCTTACATAATATTCAAATTTTCTATGACACTAAACTTAGGGTTTTCATTAACTGTTCCCATAATCATCATCAACATTAAAAGAAACAAAAATGCTGGAAATAGATCACTCTGTGTGCAATGAATCTATATAATATATGAGTTTCACTTTTTGAATTGAATTACTGAAATAAATTAACTTTTTGATGATATTCTAATTCAATGAGCAGGACTAGTGTATATATATATATATATATATATATATATATATATATATATATATATATATATATATATATATATATATAAAGTATATATATATATGCACACACATTTTTTTGGGGGGTAAAAATATATGTTCTTTTAAAGGAAGGGTGTCGCGAAAAAAGTTATTTTTATATCAATTTGCTTTTAGTGTTTTATTTAAAAAAAATATTTATTTGTGTGTTTGTGTTTTACTTTTTTTTATTTTCAAACTTTTTCTTCTCTATGGGGGCTGCCATTTTTTTTTCATCTCTGTATGTGTCGATTAACGACACATACAGACATGGAATATGGCACATACATCCCCATAGAGAATGCGAACGGGAGCCGTTCCATTCACTATGGTGTACGCCGTCTGTGTGGGAACGGCGCATGTGCCGCGCCCACACAGTCCAAATGGAAGGTTTTCGGCTGAGCGACATCCGGCGCCATTTTCTTGTGGACCAGAAGCCACGGCCGGACAGTAAGATGACAACTTCCGGTCGCGGCTTTCGGACATGTGTTCTCAAGCAAGCACTAGGAGCGGAGGTAGCAGACGGAGCGGACGGACCAGAGGGAGCGGCGGCGGCAGGAGCAGGTAAGTTATGTCTGTGTTTGTTCGTGTTTTACTGTGTGATTACCACCGTATGTAAGCCTACTACACTGTGTATTTGCTCAAAAAATGGCGACACACAGTTTAGGAGGTTTGAACATTCAATCCCCTCCTTTCTCCTGGCACTAGCCAGGATAAAGGAGGGGGGATTGTGTGAGCTCACTAGAGTGTGTGTGTTTACACCAAATTTGCAGCATAAAGCAATGTGGTTGCTTTACCACATGCCAATGCTGCAATTTTGGGAATTGCTCCCTCTAGTGACCAGCACAGGGAAATGTTATAAATTAGAATCTAATTTATAATATTTCCTGATTCGTGAAAAAATTAAAAAAATTAGAACAATGTTTTATCACTAACTGTTTAACTAAAAAAAGAACGCCCCTGCCTATCATAGCTAAATTTTGGAAATAAATATATAACCTTATACGCTTTCTTTTCCTTTATATTGACCTTGCGGATGCATTGCTCAATGGACTGTAAAAGTCTATACCTAAACATACCTATAAATTATATGTATATGTTCTTAGCAGTGAAAATTGCAATCTAGATCTTGGCGTATGCCAACAATCCCTATGGAGCGTGCAAATCCAAGCTCTCATGGATCATGGTCAATGATCAATTGGCAAGTCTCCTCTCTGACAAATTAGAGAATTTTGATAAGGCACGGAGAGCCTGGAAGACGTACCTGGCTATTTTAGGGAGGAGGAGGAGGAAGAGATTAGGTGATGCACCCTTCTACCCCTCCCTTCCTTTATCCTCTATTTCTATACATGTGTATATTGTGTCTCTTCCCTGTGGGAAAATTTAGCTAAGGTTCACACCTTATTGTTTTAACAAGGGGACCAATTGTTTTTTGTATATTTTTTTCTTTTTCTATTTTACTGAAACACTGTCTTCTATGCTGCTTGGATGTGATATATTTCACACTTATTTGTGAGTTGAAAAGAGACACTTTAACAATACTAGTATTATGTATGTTTAATTGTTCCTTCATTGACCCTGTTGGTTACGTTTGTAAAACCATCATGTAAACTTGATAAAATTGATTGATTGATTGATTAATATATAAAAGAAAAAACCTATCTAGTGTAAAATAGCAAATACACTCTTAGGAGAGTAGTGACCTTAAAATAATCTATCAATGTGTGATCTTGTAAGGTCCAATCCCAGCAGAACAGAGGAGCTGATGGAGCGCAGTGGCCCCTTGTTTCTGCTTATTAGTGGGGTACCGGGTTTCAGACTCACCAATCACACACTGATGGTGTATCAATAGGCCATCAATGTTGTATATGTCACGGCTCTGGGGGTATGTGGACCCATTAGGCCGTAGCGGAGTAACAACTGGCCAAGCTACAATCAATGAAAGTCTTTAGAACTAGAGTACTTGTATAGAAGTTCTGACAACACGTGGTGTAGCAGACACTTTGGCGTAGCAAACTCCTTGGCACAGATGACACTTGGCGTGGCAGATGACAAGTGGCACGGAGGATGAATTAGACTCCAACGCTAGACTTCACACAGGAACAAATACAATTATTGGATACGGGATACAAGAAGCAGGATACAGGAGCACTCCGAACAGGATACAACTAAGGGACCATTTGCTAAACAAACATGGGTAGGCAGAACAATGCTCAGGCAAGGAGGAAGGGGCAGAGCCTTTTTTGTAATTCAGGGTGTTGTTGGGATTGGGTAGGGAACATTTACAGGTGCACGGGCGCACCTTAGGAAACACTACAGGGCAGTGCGGCCACGTATGCCGGCGTCTCCGAGGAGGGAGATGGCGGCAGGAGTTCTGAGGTCTGCGGTCGCGGCCACTGGGAGCTAAGAGAAGCTGACGGTCCGCAATAGAATACATTACAGTATACTGGAAAAAGCTTTAAAATCTCAATCACCCTAATCCCTTTAATTTCCCACTGTGCAATAGAATATTGGCAACTAAAATCGAATGGATTTATATGGGCAGCATTTTTTTAGCTTCATTCAATGTGAACTGGTTCGGTAGGCAAAATTCCCATGACTATAGCTAATTCATCATTTCCCAATGCAGAGGTGATAAGTTACAATCGTTGTAACTTGGCAGCCATGTTTTAAAGGGAATGTGTCGCGAATGAAACATTTTTTTTAAGTGTCGTTACTTATTTCTATTATATTTTTTACGTTTTTTGCTGTATTTATTTTTTTTCTTCCACATGGTGGAAAGTATTAAAAATTAAATAATGATTTGACATGTTTTCCTATGTTGGCGACCAGGGGGGGGGGGCACTTCCCAGAGTTGCAGCAAGGTGAATAAGGCAAAGCAACCTGACTCACAGCTGCCGTAAATGTGGGAGGGAATCTCAGCCCCCCTCCTACAAGCCAGGAAAAGGTGTCTTCAAATTGCTAAGCAGTGTCTGGCAGTCATTTTGGGTATGATTCTGCAGCTGGCAGAAGTTATAGGACACACCAAAAGGCTAAGGGTGTGTTCACACGCTTACTAAACAAAGGGAAACCAGCTCCTGATTTTCAGCGATTTTTTTAATCAAACTCGCATTATTTACGGCCGTTTTTGGAGCTGTTTTTCTATAAAGTCAATGAGAAACGGCTCCAAAAACGTCCCATTTTGGTGGGCGTCTTTTTACGTGCCGTTTTTGGAAAACGACCACGTAAAAAACGCCCTGTCGGAACAGAACGCCGTATTTTCCATTGAAACCAATGGCCAGATGCTTGTAGGCGTTCTGCTTCCGATTTTTCAGCTGAAAACATTGTGTGTGAACATACCCTTAGAATGATGAAAGTGAAGTGAATGACTTTTCAGTTGACAGGTTCACACGGCGTGTATTTGTCACGTTTTTTTTTTGCACATTTTACGTGCCAAAAACCACATAAAAAACGCTTGATTACACTTGGGGTGTGTGTGTGTGTGTGTGTGTGTGCGCGCTCGCCGCTGATTCTTCAAAACAGCTGATAAGCGGCTATCAAGTATCAGCGGCGCCGGCGCACACTCCGCTATGACACACACACACACACACACACACACAGGAAAAGTCTTAAAGGGGTCGTCCAGGAAAACATGGCGCCTCACCTGTCCTCAGGTCGTGTGTGGTATTACAGCTCTGTCCTATTCACTTCAATGGAGGTGAACTGCAATACCAGACACAACCTGAGGACAGGTGCGGCGCTGTGTCTCCAATCCGGACACTGCTTCTGTCCTGAGATGACCTGACGGGTGAGGCGGGTGTCAGAGCCACCCACCGCCATCACTGCAGACAGAACCACACAACTACGGCATGAGGGCAGGGCTTGTCCTGAGTGCACTGTCTCTTGTTATGGACAGATTTATAGTCACATGAACCCCGTCTGCATTAGAACCGCTAACCTAGGTCCGATCACATGACAGAGGGGGATCACCAAAAACCCTGTGCACCCTCAGCCCGTCCATCCAGCCCTTTCCTAGTTATATCTGCTTCTGGGAAAGCTGGGTGACCAGCATTACCCCTCCTACTGGAGTGTTTGGGGATGTGACTAATGAACCTCTCACACTCCAGTAGGAGGGATAATGGTGGTCACCCAGCTTTCCCAGACCCCTGAACGGTTAATCTCTCTAGTTGTGCTGAGACTGTTTGGGGATGTGACTAATGAACCTCTCAGTCTCAGCACAACTAGAGAGATTTATCGTTCAGGGGTCTGGGAAAGCTGGGTGACCTCCATTACCCCTCCTACTGGAGTGTGTTTGGGGATGTGACTAATGAACCTCTCACACTCCAGTAGGAGGGGTAATGGTGGTCACCCAGCTTTCCCAGACCACTGAACGGTAAATCTCTCTAGTTGTACTGAGACTATTTGGGAATGTGACTAACGAACTTCTCAGTCTCAGCACAACTAGAGAGATTTATCGTTCAGGGGTCTGGGAAAGCTGGGTGACCTCCATTACCCCTCCTACTGGAGTGTGTTTGGGGATGTGACTAATGAACCTCTCACACTCCAGTAGGAGGGGTAATGGTGGTCACCCAGCTTTCCCAGACCACTGAACGGTAAATCTCTCTAGTTGTACTGAGACTATTTGGGAATGTGACTAACGAACTTCTCAGTCTCAGCACAACTAGAGAGATTTATCGTTCAGGGGTCTGGGAAAGCTCGGGACCACACTAACAGCGGGCATATTGTTTATCACCCAGCTTTCCCAGGACAGTTACATCATGTGTCCTTTATACAGAGTCCTGCACGACTATAGGGGGCCCCGTCGGGTGACAGAGACACACACCTTACCTGCAGTGCAGCTGGTCTTCATGATTGCGCCTGCTATCTCCCTGCAAACAGCTGCTCTGCTTTGTGACTCTGACCTGCATCTGTGCAGTACAGAGCCAGAGAGCAGAAGCAATGGACGGGAGCCGTTCATTGACTCCTATGCATTGTAGCTGCTGTATTCCATCTCTGTATGTGTCGTTAATCGACACATACAGAGATGAAAAAATGGCAGCCCCCATAGAGAAGTAAAAGAAAGAAAAAAATAAAAAGTACAACACAAAAACACAAATAAATAAAATTTATTTTAATGACATATTAAATATATTATATTTTCGCGACACCTTGCCTTTAAGGTTTTCCTCCCAGCATGCTCTGCTAGTTTGGTTTGGCAATGCACTGGGATGGGTGATGTGCACAGCCGGCTGTATAATCACAGGCAGCTTTGCCTATAACGTGCAGAATGATAGGTCTGAGCTTCAGGCACAAGTATAAAGTGTTTTGAGACTTGGCGTCATTTCTAGATGCATTGTACAGGTCAGTAGTTACAGTATATTGAGAACCCATTTTGTTAAATGATTTTTATGATTCTATTTTTTCCAGAAAATGCAATAATCTTAGGTAATTGCACGCAAAGGAATAATTGGGTAATGCAAAATTTAGCATTTCATTGCTCGTAAGGCTCCTACTATTAAACAAGAGGAGAAAAAAGAAGGAACAAAACATTCACTAGAAGTACTGCTAAGTTATCAGCAAGGCAGCAGACAGTTCTGTGAAAAAACAGCAGTGAGACTAATCAGCATTATAATTAAATGTCATCACTGGAAATGGTATGTAAATGACACTGCCATGGTTCTTTAACCCCTTCATGACTCTTGACATATACAGCTGCACAGGAGGGGTTTTCTCTCTACCATATTCTGATTAACACTTTCATTACCACACGATCCTAAGAACTAGAGTCTGAATATAGGACATGCAGTATGCAGGTAGCCTATATCCTACGTACTACAGATATACAGCAATGCTTTACTGTCTACAGTTAGGCCACTAAACAAAATGTGAGTGTTACTGAGAGTGAAATTGACAATATATCTCAAAGCAGCCTGGATCTTGCCAAGATATGTGAATGAAACAATGAACACTGCAGTACAACAACTAACTAGTCTGACGATGGACTTGCCTTGCTCCTCTCTTTCCAGCAGAAAGTCCTAATAATCCCCTATGGCAGACTAAAGCTGGCCATACATTAAGGATTTCAGACGTCTGTCATCTTTCTAGAGGATAACGCCATAAGTTAAAATGACAAATTGTTGATCGATTTCTGCCTTGATCTGTTGTCTGGGCTTCTATTGATGGGATGCAGATCTGTCGATTGGCATGAACAACTTTACAAGACCGCACCCTACAACTACCGAAAAATTCCAACATGGCAGATCGACTTTTCCACAGATATCTTTCTTTGGTCAGCGTCTGTAATGCTCACTCATGTAACCAAAAGGCGCCAACAGTCAGCAGCAAATGGTATAAATCTGCTCTTCAAAATCTCTAGTGTAGGGCCAGCTTTATCTGTAAACAGTCATGGGTCAAGCGTTTTTTTTACTACACAAGTCCCTGGTATCCAGTATTCGGATGCCCTTGTGCCAATTGTTTTTTGCCTGTAGTAGTAGTTAAGAAAACAGCATCCTTTTTCAATTCTTTACTTTTATTGGTCCCATCATCATCATACAAAAAATAAGAGCAACGTTTTCAAGCTTGAAAAAGACTAATGGGTCAAAACGTTGCTTTTATTTATTGTACGATGATGATAGGTACAAGAAGAAAAAGCACGCTGTTTCCTCAACTACTACTTTAGAAATTTTTTGGGAGTGGAGACCAACCCATGTGAGTACGTGCGCCCTTATAACATATCAAGTCTGTTGCTGTCTCAATTGGAAATGTATTAGCTGGATTGCTTGGTGCCTGATTTACTGGTATCCAGCAGTTGAGTGCTTCATGATCTGGTTTCAAGTGTTTTGGTACCCCATCCCCTGGTGTCCAGAGGTATGTTGCGCCAGTTATTGCATTTGCAAGTGGTATAATACCCTAATCCATTCCATCCAGCTGTGCTCCAGTTCTAGGTGTCTTGTGGTCTGTTGCCCCAGTCAATAGATTCCAGTGGTTGCATAACTATTTGATTGTTTACATGTTACTTTTTTCCTTACCTGTCAAAATCAGGAATTAGACCATCGGTTCCCAAAACTATTCTCTCCTGCTATTGCATTCAATTATATCCCATCTCTTGTGGGCGGCATATTTAGACTAGATGTAAAATTATTACATTTCTAAGGTTACTTTTACATATTGCGTGTTACATTTACTGCATTTATGTTCTTTATCCTTTACTATCCCATGTACCATGAAACGACAACATTTACGATGAGGAAACATATATAAATGCATTCAAGTTTCTGCAGCTTTTTAGATGGCTTTATTCACTGATATATTCACTGACTAATGATGCTCTTCACATTCTACGGGAATAATCTGATCCTCAAGGATTCTGCTAGGAAGTTGATTGCACTAATCAGCGTACTTGCATTGCCTCTGGACATCTTGACCTGCTTCTCCTTGAGCCAAGGTTGGTCGTCTTCCAATCACTCTACTCCAGCTAAGGAGATCAAGGTCCTGCCGGAAGGTGAACGTTATGGGTCAATAAATATCTTATTGTGATCGAGAATTTGGTTCTTCTGTTACATTAATAAATTTGCAGCTTGAATTTTTGTTCGTCTCTTTGAGGAATGTTAACCTTCCAATTCAACATATAAAAATTTACATTTGAAGCCGAGATGTTGAATATTGCAAATTGTTTTTATTTTATAACATTTTAATATAACGGTTCACTCCAACACTGCATTTGTCACTAAACACACTAGGGTTATATGGTTAACGTTATATAGAGTAGTAACACCACATGTGCTCTAAACAAGTGTGCCTCCCCATTTGTTGATGAGGACAGCAAGGGAGGAATTTTTGACAGCAGTGGCACTGGTGAGGAGCCCCCACTTATTGGTTAGGACCAGCTAAGGTGGCAGTTTTGAAAGTGGTAGCTCTGGTGGGGCGCCCCCTCCCCCTGAGTTTTTGATGAGGCATAACCAGCGGGGCAGTTTTGTCAGGAAAGATCAACTGCTGAACTCTCCCAGTAGAAATCTCTGATTTAGCAACATAATTGACTCCTTTTGTGCTTATGTTAATGTCATATTGGGTTCAGCATACAATGAAAGGTAATTGAGCAATATTTTTCATTTTATGCAGACATAGAAGTAACCCTCAGGACCATCTGAGGGATTAGCTGTGCATCAATATCTTTAGGCTCCACAAACTCCCAGAAAACAATGTCCACTAAAAATTGGTACTGCACAAGAACCTGAATTAATTATGTAGTAAAATATACTTTTTATTCCATAGAAGAAAACACATACAGTGAAGGCAACGTTTTGGGCATACAATGGCCTTTCTCAAGCCCATGGGCTTGAAAGAGGCCATTGTATGGCCGAAATGTCGCCTAGACTGTATGTGTATTCTGCTACGAAATAAATAGAATATTTTTTCTTTTAGCATTTACTTCAATCATTGATGAGGTCCAGGCATTACAATGTTTTGGTTGGTGGGGCCACAATAGAAAAAATGTCACATGCCCTGCTCTAAACAGCTAGAAAAACGAAAAATATTCTATATGAAAAGATATGGTTAGTGTATTGGATGGAACGTAGGACGCCAAGGGTCTAAACAAAAGATGGGATAACATTGGATTCATCACTATTTACCTTGTGCTTTAATTCTCTTTCAATATAATTAGATCGCGAGAAGAGAAAAAGAATGATTATTTCCCCAACACAAATTGTATGTTTGTATATAATATGCCTGGATTAAATAATCCTCTGTAACTTTTTATAAATTAGCGCAATAATTCAATCCAAATATATGTACCATCTGTTGAGTGAAATAATCTATGGGCTATTATCTGTGAAAGCTGGATAAGCAGGTTTTCTGGACCACTAGGTGTCAAACTCAAGGAATTTTAAAGTAATTGGAAAATAAATTTTGTGTTACAAATGTAGCACATCCATTTTAAATTCTTATATTATTATCATTATTATTATTATTATTATTATTATTATTATAAATGATTAGCACACATACTGTATGGTTAAACAAAACAGTAATAGGATCTGTGTAACATCCACGGCCGCGGACCATCGGGATTAATCACCACTCGACCGCCACAGCCATGGACTTGTGAGTGCTGGCCCACATCTACTCCCAAGGAGACGCCAGCGATCACTTCTGCTCTGGTCTGCTGTGTCCCGTAGGGTGCGCGCGCACGCTTGCGTCAGGCCTTAAAGGGCCAATGCGCGCACATGTAAAACATCATTAATTAGCCCATGATCACCCTGGACTATAAGAAGGGCTCTTCCCTTTTACTCCTTACCTGAGCGTTCTTTGTATTCCTCTGTTAGTCTTGCATATGGTCCCATAGTCGTATCCTGTTCCCTATGTTCCCGTGCCCTACTACCTGTATCCTGTATCCCGTGCTGTACTTGTTCTTGTGCCATCTCCAGTGTGGAGTCGCGTTGTGCTATCTATTACGCCTGCTGTGTTACAGCACGTCTGGTGTCCTGTGCCACGTCTTGCATCACCTGTTACCAAGGTCTCGTCTGTGCCTAGCCGTTACTACTGACTGGACAATCACAGGTACCCTTATGTTTGGACTATATGTATTGACATGGTACACTGTTGTTTGGCCAGCTGCTATCCCGCTATCGCGATGCGGTCCAGTGGTTCCACACACCCATAGATCGTGACAATCTGTAAGCTGGTGTCTTTAGATGAAGAATACCATGGAAGCTTACTTTGCAGGTCATTACTCTAAAGATCTATTCCTACAACATTCGGCTCATAATTTCTAGGACATTTGTTGAACATAGAGCATTTTAGCACCCCCAGGCACGTATACGTCAGTACACCTTGTTTGTTTACTGTATAGAAAAGTACAGTATACACGCGGAATATGTTTTTTATCTTGCATGAGGGCTTATGGATGACATAATACAGTGTATGGTATATAGTGGCATATGTCGGGGCTTGACATTTGGTGAATACACTTGAAGATTTTCCTGGCATATGCATCTAATGTAGCCCTATAACTTGATGTGAACAGAGCCAGTCAGCAAGTCAGTACCATAGACCAAGAGGTCTTCTCCTGCTTTCCACTTGAGGTGGTGTTCCCTTTTGAAATAAATATCTTTTTTCCACACATAAAGTGCACCCACCATCATATGTTTTTGCAATTCTGTGGAGTTTTTGCCTGATATAGTCCCATATAAGGTTCAGTACTCAGCTTCTTTAGCACAGAGCACCATTGTTCTGTCTCCCATACACATAAAATCTCATCTAGCTGGAGAATGGTTCTCTGTGCTTCCTAAAGAAATGGAGCACCATATTATTATTTTTTTTTTAAAGTTGTAAAGGTAAGTGCACTTTAAGGCACATTGTGGAGGTATGTGTGGTGGTAAACGAGAGAGACCTATAGAGAGAGAGAGAATGGAGTTTGATGACTGCTTACAATTCATTAGTTTCCTAGCACTAGGCCTTTTCATTTGCTGGATCTACCTATTGGCTACCAGCTGTATATACTAAATGTATGTCAGATGATAGTATGTTCTTCTTCAAATGTTTTCCATACCATGAAATATCCAGTCTCTGGCCAGTAATAACCAAAGTAACTGATAGGTGTCAAACCCAAGGTGAAATGTAAAGACTGGAAGTGAGGATATCAGGATGTATTATTGGATGTATTTGCAGCCAGACTTGGTTTATAGACCATTGTGAATTCCAATGTTATGCACAGTTATGTCTAACTGTCTATGTCAACGCTGAACTATTGCCATCGCAGAATTAAAATACCTTCAAGCATATGCTGGAAAATCCAATTGCATTTTTCCAGTAAGAACATAATGAAAATGGCACAATTACCACTTATCTGAACCCATTGAATGTTCAATGATTGTTACAATGATGAATCAAATGGCATGGAGCATGGATCCCTATGACCTGGACTGTTACCATATGAAGCAGCTGGCTGAAATAGTTCTGTGTTCCCTAAGGAAAATGTAGAAATATAGAAAAAAGTAATTGCAGTATAAGAAAGTCAACCTGCATTGCTGTTTTTCAGATGAAATACAATGAAATCATTGATGTGTTCACATATCCTTGACCTAAAGACAGGGAGAAGAAAGTTAAGGTCGTACAGAGTAATCTAGCACACAGCATTTATCAAGCAGCGAGGCATGCCCCAAAGGAACGTCTTTATCTACATATTTATAACATGTTGGCAGGGTATGACAGACGCTTTGACAACAAAGGGCAACGAGAATATGGTGTAATGAAGCCAGTATGGGACTTATTTATCAACGTACACTGACTTCAAAGCTCATACAAATGCCAGGATAAAGAGATGTGTATTAGTAGAAAATAATAAAAGGCGAAGAGGGATGATAAATTTGTAACAACAAAATCCATTTAATGGTGTTGATCCACGGTCCGATTTGTAAGCTCCAAGAAATTGTCAGTCAAGAATCCAGTCAATGGTATTTTAAAAATTCACAAATAAGAATGAACAAACAAGATTATACAGGGAAGATTTTATTAATAGGCCCACTGAAATTATTAGGACATTACTCATTTGTATTCTCGGGTGGAACACATCTGTAACCCATGAAGGAATGATTTACAACACTGTTACTTTTTCCTTTCATTTACTAGATGACTGTAGTGTATAACTGGACACCAGAGTCTTAACTTTAAGCTCTTGGACCCCAATGTAATATCTGTAACAGGGCCCGAAAGTGTGACTGCAACCTGTTCACCCCCTACAGTTACTCCCCTGCTGGCACCTGTAAGCCACCTATGATTAGCGCTGGCATCAGTGAGATGTGTAATAAGCCACATCACATTTGCACACTAGGTGTGGCGTTTACATCGGGAAAACTTATCTATAGGGCCCTACTGACCCAACATAATACCAAAGGTCGGCATATCTTTTTTTTACTGTATGGAATAGATTGGTAGACCAGTAAAAGTTTGCTACCTTATGCCTATACACTTGAATTGATGGAAGTCTTTCGTCAGAGGTATATGTCTGGAAATTTGGTAATACTCTCGACGTATACTTCCAACAGAAGGCTCTCACGTAATGTAAACAGAGCCTAATACATTATATATTTATCCTTAGTTACTCTTTTAATTCTGATTCATTCTGATTGTACTGATAAACAGAAATGTATAACAATCCAAAAGTAGATAATACTCATGGTGTTAAGATCTGTTTAACCTGACATCTGTTACAAGACAGTCTAGTAAATAAAACAGTTGGGGAATAAAGTAGAAGCTGTCGCTATTTCTCCGTTGTATTTGTTCTCAGGAAAGCTGGACTACAATCACTATTACAGCTTCCACAAGAGTAGTCACACAGTTTTCCTAGTCATGCGATGACATGGGGCAGAGGATGTTTACATGCTCCTCATTGGTATGCATATAAGTATTAATAAAAGAGGGTTTTTTTTAATAGTCAACTATTGTACTTCAGTGTCTTTGAAATTGAAAATTTAAAGGGGTTGTCTAGTTTTGTATGTATAAATTCAATCATTGTATAATAAAGTTCTGCAACTTTTTCAAATCCTTTGTGTTTCAGTTTCATGATTGCTGTGATAGAATGCATTTTTTTTTTTACATCTAGAGTCTGCAAACCTATACAGATCTAATACTTTTCACAGCTGCGGAGTTGGAATCTGCAACAAAAACTGCAAATGTGACTACTAAGCATTTTTGCTTTCTAAAACCACACAGGAAGCATTATTACTTTCTAGACTGCATTATTACTTTCTAGGGGGCACACAGGAGCATAATTACTTTCTAGGGAACACACAGGGGGCATTATTACTATTTAGACTGCATTATTACTTTCTAGGGGGCACACAGGGGGTCATTATTACTGTGTTTTGACAGGAAGGGGGCATTATTTCAGTGCTTCATAGTGTTTGTCGCTGTTGGACACTTGGCAAGCACACAATGCATCACTGCTCTCTCTCCTGGTGTTCAGCATCGCCAAGCACATAATGAAGCGCCGCTCTCTCCTGGTGATCAGCACCACAAGGATGGAGTTCAGTAACTGCTTTTTAAAATAAAGAGTTAAAAAAGTTACCAGCTCTGTATCGTATGTGTAACCGCATCCCCCTAGCTTGTGTTCAGTAGCCGTGATCTCTCCTATGTGCATTTCCCCAGCTAGTGTTCAGTCGCCACGGTCTCTCCTATGTGCACCCCCCAAATCTGGTGTTTTGTAGCCGCGGTCTCTCCTAAGTGCCACACCCACAGCTGGTGTTCAGTAACCTTGTGTGCACTACAGATGGATCATCTTTGCAAAGAAAGTCAGGGACAAGAGTTACACTTATATGACTTTAATGTTTACATGGCACACCGAGTAATTCATCATTGATTTTTTTTTTCATTGGCACGCCATACAAAGAAGGTTGCCTACCCTTGCACTACAAAGTGATAGAGAAATTGAAGCAAAGTTAAGTAATGAACTACTAAGGAACAAATCTGTAATAAAAAAAGGAAACAGGGAACATCCTTGAATAGTATTTCTAGACCATTTTGAAATGGAGGATAAAAACTGCATGGGTGCGCACCTTGTTTTGTTGTGTAACAACACAATAGATATAAAGCATGCAATCTAATATCCACGGTTGCTGCAGGTGCTGCGGTTCCGTTCCTTGGACAAGTCCGAGCTGGGATAAGTATACACAATCTTTGTTAGCAAAAATCAAGCAAACTTTTGTGCAGACAGGTAAGGCTTCGTTCACATCTGCGCTAGGGCTCCGTTCCGACGTTCCGTCTGAGCTTTCCGTCGGAACGGAGCCCTGACTGACACAAACAGAAGCCGTAGGTTTCCGTTTCAATCACTATTGATTTCAATGGTGACGGATCCGGTGCGAATGGTTTCCTTTTGTCTCCGTTGTGCATGGGTTCCATCGTTTTGACCGTTTTTACCGTAGTAGACTACGCTATTGATTCCGTCAAAATTATAAAACCCTTGCACAACGGAGACAAACAGAAACCATTGGTGGAAAGCTCAGTCGGAACGGAGCCCTAGTGCAGATGTGAACGAAGCCTAATACATGGCTTGAAAAAGTTACTAGAATATCTTTTTAAACTATGAGTGATAGAAAAAAGAAATAGTTGCATATTAAGAAAATTATATAATATGCGAATATACAGTTATACAGGACATCAGAAAGGGGTCAAATACTTTTTACAGCACTGACTAATGGTTTGTGGTTAAATAAAAGAACAAAAAGCAAGTTGTTGAAGCTGAATTCTGAAAAGAAGAGGTTATTCTGTACAAGCCTAACACTTTAAGATAATATATAGAAGATTTATACCTGGTGTACACATAAAGCTACTTGGTATTGTCACCATTGTCTATTTATAAATTCCTGGAATGTGCGAGAACGGAGCACCCCGAACGCTTGACGTACAGCGATGCAGGCTTCATGGAAGATTTTTTTTTTAATGCACAAAGGACATTACACAGACCTAGAATCTTATTGTAAAGCCGCTGACACATGTAGGAGGAAAGTGTAATGAAAATTGTTCTTGAAAACTGCTAAATAGAATAAAAGAAAGGGTAAATGTTACAGGATGCTACAGATCTCATACTGCACCCGATCCACTAGCAAATTTGCATCTTATTGGTTCCTGAAATACATCAAAAAAGCTGTGAATCTCCATCTATAAGGTCTTTATACATGTTGGCTGGGTTTACACAGCCTGCAGTCTGATGTAAAAATAATGGCTATGTATGTACATTTTTAACTGATTCATTGTCAGGCCGTATTCACATGCAACGGTTATAAATGACCACAGCACAGATGTTACTATACAGTGAAAGGGATTTTATGAAATATTATTCACACCATGCCTTCCTACGCTAAATATAGATCTGTAATAGCTCATTCCTTTTATTATTATTATATATCATTATATAAATTTTCTGAGCTCCAAATCCCCTGCGTGAACATAGAGTTGTGTATAATAACCGCACTGAACAAATTAATACAACTGTATGCATTAAAGTGTGTCTAGCTTTTCAACTAACTATTCAGAATAAGCTGCCATATGTGTGTATATGAGGAATAACACTATGTCTGACCATTATATGACTTGTATTCAGCATTTTATTTTAGCAGGTTTCCCCTCTGCAGGCTCTATCTCTAATTCTCAGTTGTCTCTGGGCAAGTGGGCGGAGCCTAACTGCTATCATGTATTCTGTACACAGCACAAGTAGGAGAGGATAATCCTGCTCTCCTAGATCTATCTATCGATCTATCTATCTATCTATCTATCTATCTATCTATCTATCTATCTATCTATCTATCTATCTATCTATCTATCTATCTATTATCAATCTATCTATCGATCATATAGAGTATGGATGAGATTATACAGCAGTAATGAGCAGTGTAGCTGAGAATCCAGCACTGACTTATACCAGGAAGCTTATGCACTTCTGTGTTTGCCTGTTTCTGCATCTTTCTCCTGCTTTCTCCTCCCATCTCTATAGACTTGTATGGGCAGTGTGTCTGTGTTTTTCCCTGCTCCCTCCTTCTGCTCCTCACTTCCCTCTACATAGACTTCTATGGGTAGTGTGGCTGTGTCTACTCTATCTACTCTGCACCCTTCTCCTGCTCTCCTCCCCCCTCCACAGACTTGTATGGGTAGCATGTTTGTGTCTCTCTCCTCTTGCTCCCCCCTCCCCTCTACAAAGACTTATATTGGCAGGCAGTGAAGAGAAACACCCCCAATTCCTGCAGCCCGTCTCCTCTGCTCTGTAACTAGGGATGGATTTTGCTTGTCAACATGGGGTGTTACAGCAGATTACAGGAAGGGAGACACCAAGTGGCAGTAACTTCACACAGAATATGCATGGATAAAACAACTAAATTTTATCAGTAAGTAACTTACAAAGTTGATGTATATATATCAGTGTCATTTTGTACATGCCTTTTAATGATGTTTTTGAAGTACTATAAAGAAGACTATGGGATAAATGTCTGAAAAAAATGCCACTGACTACAAAATTCCAAAAACCAGACCACAGTTGTATGCAGTGCATTTTATATTTCACTATAAACTTTAATGTTACATCTGACGGCACTAAACACATAAAAAAAACGCTGTAAAAAAAAGCCAAAAACGCTGTTTCAATCTAGCCTTAGTTCTATGGGACTTCACACTGTAGACGCTGTATGATTCAGAAAGTCAGAATGTGGTAACGTGGTCCAATGGAAGGACTGGAATGGAGGATGATAATTCAAGAATAAACCAATTGGTAGGATTTTAACTGCACATCTATTTACCCGATAGGGGTAAATGAAAAAGAAAATTGCGGGAGTGCTTCTTTAATAAAATATATTTGAAAAAATGTGTTTATTGTTATCTTTTGAAAAATGTTAAGAGGTGTGAAAAGTCGCAGATTATAGCGTAGCTATGACGTGCGCCATAATATTTGACTTTTTCATCCCATAATAATGGCGGAATGGCTTTGATAAATTCTCCCCTTTGTGATTAAATTCCTCACCATTTTCAAGATCTTTGCTGACAGTAAATGAGAATATTCTTGTTCACTGCCTAGTCCTGCTCTCAGAAGTACAGTAGATACAAGGGGATAGTCTAGACTGGATAAAACTGCATCCACCTCCCAGCTGAAAGGTTTAAATCACATACTAAAAATATAACATTGAAATAAGAATCTTTTACTATACATCTTTCTAAATGGTCAGCGGTACTATTCCGGCCACGGCGACACCAGGTACACAAATGCTGACAGAATGATACCACCATTATGATATTTCCATATTGTGTGCCTTTTGCCTTTTTCTTTTCTGATATTTCTGTAAGCCACATCACCACGAGAATATGGTTCTTGCTATGGTCTGTAATGTTCAGTGATCTAGAGGGCTGAAATAGTTTCTGAACATAAAATTGCCTTGTCTGATTGCCTGATACTAACCGCAGAGAACAAAAAGTAATGAATTGAGAAAGACTTTTCTGGTGATAAAACCTTTCATTAGGTGCCCTCAAGTCTACTGTGCTCAGATTTGTTGGGCTCATATAGGGCTTTTATTGATTCACACAGCATGAAAATATCAAAAAAGTTTGTCATTGAGCAAAAAAAGTCAAATCAGCAAAGATCAGGAAATATATAATCTGCAGAGTAAAATCCAGACCTCTATATACTGAATAGAATGTAGGGACTTTTAATTCTTTTAATTAGATTAGTTAGGATTAGAAGAAACAAATGAGTACAGTTTCAGTTGATAAGTACTACCAAGGATACATAACTGTCACGGACAGGAAGTGGACCTACTGTGTGGTAACCGGTAAAGGGGTTGTCCAGTTTGGGGGCTGTTTTTTTTTATACTGATGACCTATCCACAGGACAGGTCACCAGTATATGATCGGTGGGGGTCCGACAACCAGACCCCGCAGTGATCAGCTCTTTCGACTGCGTCCGGGTGCCGGAAGCTATGTAGTGTTCCATTCCTTTGGATAGGTCATTAGTATAAAAAACAGCCCCAAAACTGGACAACCCTTTTAAGATTAAACCTAGGGACAGAGTCTGAGGCTGTGTTCACACGTCACAGATTTGCCATAGGCAAATCCAGTGTGGATTTTTCAGAAAATCTGTGGCAGAAATCCGCAGCTGACAGAGGATATGCCAGAGGATATGCACATGGGTTAGCTCCATTGTTATTCAAGGCAGTGATCAATAAGGTCTTTTTCATACATACTTGTGGTATGTTAAAAGCACTTGCAGTTTAATGAGTTTATATATATATATATATATATATATGAATATATATATATATATATATATATAATTTTTTTATTGAATAATAACTGTGGGCCAATGTCTTTGTTCAGAAAAATCACTAATTGCTCAAACAACGGAATAACCATCTAGTGCGAATGTTAACAAGTGGCCTTGTTCATGACATATAAAAATATATCTTCTTATTCTGTTATGAGATGTCATTTGCTATTGTTTAAACAAGTCATATTACTGTGAGTCGAGAGTAGTCTGGCACATGATGATTTTGTATTCACACAACCGACTTAAGCAGGCCATACACATTCGATTTCTGTCAGCCGACCGTTGTCTCACCTGACTCCCCCGTAAACATGCACATTCTCCTCATGAATACAATGGACTCATAATTATGAGTTCGGCATATTTTTTGATCGCTTCTATTAGCCAAATAGCACAATATTTTTTTGTGCCGTTTTGACTAATAGGAGAACAGACCTGTTCCTGCAATATGAGGCTCTTACCAAGGGCAGCATATTCTGTTAACAGATCCACTTTAATATGCAGAATAAAAAGTATTGTTTGTAACCACCAAGGTCATCATTAGCTTCCTATATCTCTGGATTTTTCTAATAAAATTCAGTGGCCATATGAGGCATAGCGGTAGTCACCGCGTTCATTTCATTATGGTTAAGGTTTTGTACAACTTTTTGGGATTCCTAAATTTGTTCTAGGTCCTTTATAGACTGAATATACTGTTATAATGGGCATTACAGAGGTCATGATACATAGAAAGGAAGGGTGTGCAATGGATGGAATGAAGCTTCTACAGGCTTTGCTACTATCACTAGAGAACACAAATGGAGCTTTATTACAGAAAGGCAATGAAATACAATCACTTCTTTGATGCACTGTTCCTATCCTCTGGGGATGCCAGCGAAAGACAGCAAGGTCACTTACTGGTACATGGAATTTTTTTTCCAGTCGACATTTTGTTGAGCACTTTTTATTCATGAGCTCTCAATAAATCAACATTCATATTCAAGTCCGCACCCAGAAAAAGGCATTATAAATGCAGGGCAATGATACAAAAACGTTATCCATTTCATAGAATTTCTTTTATCTCTTATTGTACATTTATACACATTTCCTCAAGAGTCTCTGTAATAAGAACATTGCATAGACCATATGCCCTACATCCTAAATGTTCAACCTTCAGAACCATTTGTGATGCCTAGTCAGATGGCATCATCGGGGATGTAGTCCTGTAACAGCAAACAAAGGAAAGGCTATCATAGGTCTGCCCCTTTCTTCATCAAATACCAAATTTAGACATCTGTTCTCCCTCGTGTTTTCTTTGTGTGCATAAAATGGGAAAATGATCAGAATAGCCTTGCAAAGTAATCAGCCTCTAAGTTTAATGGATTATATCTATATGTTACTAAATGGGGTTGTACGAAATAAAAAAAACTTGAATGGGGCTGAGCTGCTGTACCAGACATAGCCCATGAAAAAAAAGGTGCTTTTTATTATTTAATAACTAGCAATAAGCTTGTTGAGTGAAAAAATTCAACAGGCTCTAGAAAAGACCGAGCCTTAATATGCCATCCCTCTGCCACCTGTATGCCATCACTGTCCCCTGCATGCTACTACTCTGTCTCCTGGGTATGCCACCACTGTCCCCTGTATGCCACCACTCTGTCCCCTGGGTATGCCATCACTCTGTTGCCTGTATGCAATCACTATCCCTTGTGTGTTACCACTCTACCCCCTGTATGCCCATAGTGCAAAAAATACAATGGGCTCTAGAAAACTCTTGTTGGCCACTTCTTTAATTTTTCATGAAATATTCAAATACAAAATGCTGAAGAATTTTCAGGATGATAATCCTCCCAAGGCAGAAGACGTGCACCCCTTCCGCGTATTGCTTCATATTTTTTTTTTATTGGTTTTATACTTTTTTTTTGCTCCCACCATATCTATTATACTGACTGTATCCACAAACTGAGCTCCAGATAGTGATAGACCCCCTTACTCAATATCCTTCTACTGGCACAATGTAACCCGCTCTACACCCATGTTGAATAGGAATAATTGTGAAATTATTGATATTATTGTAACAGCTCATTCACTGTGTGTGTCACGATCTGTGGGTGTGTGGAACCACTGGACCGCACCGCCGTAACGGGATGGCAGCTGGAAAAACTACAGTGTACCAAGATAATATATATAGTCCAAGCACAAGGGTACCTGTGATAGCCCAAACAGTAGCAACGGATAGCCACGGATGGGATCTTGACGGCAGGTGATGCAGATGAGACAGATGACACCAGACGTGGTGTAACACAGCAGACGTGGCAGATGGCAGACCTCGACTCCAACACTAGAGCGGGTACAGGAACAACTACAACACGCGATACGGGATACGCGTAGCAGTGCACGGGAACAACGGGAACAGGATAACACTAAGGGAACATTTGCAATATTAACAGAGGAATACGAGCAACGCACAGGCAATGAGCAAAAGGGCAGGGCCCTACTTAAGTGTAAGTTGATCATGGGCTAATTAGTGATGTTAAGCATGTGCGAGCACTGGCCTTTTAATGCTGGCCGCAGGCGTGTGCACGCACCCTACGAGACACAGCAGAGTGGAGCATAAGTGAGCGCTGGCGTCTCCTGAGGAGGAGATGCGGACCAGTGCTCACAAGTCCATGGCTGCGGCCGTCCAGGGGTGAATAGTCCTGACGGTCTGCGGCCGTGGATGTTACAGTGTGTATGTACTTGTATTACATTGTTGTATGTCTCTAGGTGATATTGTCATGCCAAAAGCAACTAATCAGAGCTCAGCTTCCCTCTAACCCCTTAGCAATGCAGCCATTCTTTGTTTTAGTTTTTCACTCCCCGTCTTCCAAAAGCCATAACCTTTTTATTTTTCCGTCAACGGAGTTGTGTGAAGGCTTTTTTTTTGCGGGAGGAGTTGTAGTTTCTATTGGCACCATTTAATGTTCAATATAATGTACTGGGAAACTGAAAAATAACTCTTTGTGGGGTGGAATTGGAAAAAACTGGGGGTTCAGTTTTACAGCGTTCATCGTGCTGTAAAAACAACATGTTAACTTCATTCTACGGGTTGATACGATTATGGCGATACATAATTTATATTTTTTATGTTTTACTACTTTTACACATAAAAAAAAAAAAAATAATAATAATTGCCATATTCTGAAAGCCATAACATTTTTTTTTGTCAATTGAGCAGTATTTTTTGCGAGACAAGCTGTATTTTTTATTTATACAATTTTTTTGGTACATACAAGGTTTCCCCCCCCCTCAATTTATATGATTATTCAAATAAAAATGAAAATAACATTACATATTCATATTACCCACCCCAAAAGGGGAGGTGTACTGAAGAGGAGGAGGAAGGAAAAATAAAAAATAAAAATACAAAAAACACATTAACCCATTGTGGTCCTGTATTCGTCCTTAGTTAGAGGTTATAACCATGGATTCCAGCCAGACAACAAAACAACAAAAAACCTGCTCATTGTATATCCACCTCACTCTAAATATTATAATATTATAATGTTATCGACTAGAGTCATATAGCAAAGATATTGTTTCATTTGACAGTTATATACCCTCTATACATCATCCCACCCAAATAAATGTACTGTATAAGTCTAGAAAATTATGACATTTAAATACCCAAGATTTATTCCATCTATCTAATTGAGGGTCAATGACAATATTTTAATCTCCTACCGCCAGTATGGGGCAGCAGTTTTTCTCATACCAATATTCATTTCGCTTATATAAAGCTTCCGGGTTGTATGGGGGAGGGATGTATATATTAGCTATTATCATAACCGTTCCACACACTCTCCCATGTACATACCAGTTTTCAATCAATTTTCTGAACATTTTTTAAGAGCTAGCATGACAAAAAAAACAGCGATTCTGGTGTTTGAACTGTTTTTTTTTTTTACGGAGTTCACAGTGTGAGTTATAATACTTCAGACTTTTACAGACGCAGCGATACCAATTTTGTTTATTTTTTTACATTACTTTGAAGGAAAAATGAGAAAGGGTCTTTTATTTAACTTTTAATATTTCTTTTTTGTAAACTACTAAAAAGTTTTTTTTTTTTAACCCTTTTCAACATTTTTTATTAGTCCCCTTAGGGTATTTGAACCAGTGATCATAATGTATTGCTGTGTATTGCAATTTTTTTTTACCTCGGTACCTAAGTGGTTAAACAGTCAGGATGAGATTTCCCTCTGTTTTGGGGCGTTAGTGCCAGGTGTCAGCTGTAATACAAAAAAGACAGTTCACAAAAATAAAAACATTATTATATTTTTTTCGCCACAAGAACATCTATCATCATAGTTCACCATTACAACTATTAAACTACTCTACTAATGTGTATTAGGTATATACTTGAAACTGCATCAAAATGTAAAAGTTTCTGTATCTTAATATGATACCAACAAAGTATAATTTGTTCCAAGAATAATGTAATCTCTAGGTACAAATGCTATACAAAAGAATTCTTAACATGATCATACACATTATATAACCATCCGCCGAACCCGCTAAATTTGACAGGACTGGCTGACCATTTCATGTGTATGGGGGCTGTCCCGACTCTCCCCTATAGGCAGATATCAGAGGAAAGAAGGTACGGGAATTTTGCATTTCAACATGCCTGATACTATATTCTCAAGGGAAAAAGCCCGTCGCCAAAGGCGTTTGGCAGCTGCTTATTCCCCTCTCCCCATTGAGAAAACATGCACTCTCGCTGAGAGAAGCATGCATGTGTGTGTGTGGGGGGGGGGGGGGCAGGAGAAATAGCTATAAAGCGTTTGCCAACAGCTAGGGTGTATGGCCGCGTTAAGTGCATATGAAAAGCAGTTTTTAATAGCTAATTCAGTGTTATCAGTGATTAAAGTGACAAGCCTAAAAGGCAATGTACACTGAATTGACGGCTCGTCCGAGAGCACAGGGTCCAGCTAATATTGATGTCATCTAAGTTTTGAACTCAGCTGAGCCATCAGTTCAGCTTTACATAGGATACATAGAAGCTATTGGATACATAGAAGCTGTTTAGTAAAAAGCTGTATTGTAAAAAGTTAAAATTTTTTAATAAAAATCTATTTGAAAGTTACTTGAAAATACAGAACACGTTGATTTAATTAATAACAAACAAAATAAAACTTTGCTTCCAAAGGTGTACATAGTCCTTAAAGCGATTGACTAGGTACAGAAAAAAGGTCTGCTTATTTGTTCAGAAACAGTGCCACTCTTGTCCATAGGCTGTGTCTGGTACTGCAGTTAAACCTCATTCAAGTAAATGGGGCTGAGCTGCACTACCAGAAAACAGCCCATGGACAAGTGGTCCAGGAAGAGTATGCAACTCTTAGCCTGGGGGCCAAACAAGAGACTATGTCATTTTTGCTGTGTTCCTGTAGGACCAGTTGGATATTTACATTGCTGTACTACTATGCTCGGTAAACTCCTAATCATTCATTGTGATAGTCGTGACTATTATAAGATCAGAATTGATTATCCAGAAGCAAAACATTGTTGGGTCCTGGCCCTCAAACTGGGGAGCAATTGCCGCCCCATCCACCTTTCTGGACTCGGGCTGAACCTGCCTGTGTTTAGTTTTGGGCCAGACATATAACTTTTTTCAGACACTGAGACTTCTCTGTCTTCAACTAAACCAGTTTGTAATAAACCATGTACCCAATCAAAAGCAGCAAAAGTCCAACTAATGAATCCATTTACTCATTTTATATTACCAGTTTCAGTTGAATATTGTGCCAATCCGCACATAAGCTGCCTCAAGTGTATGTAGATGATGGCCACATTGAACTGTTAATGTAGCACTGTAGCTATACAGTATGTGTTCACTTCCATGACCAACTTCAAACAGAATTGAAATTCAAGCATATCCTTGTCATCAAAAAAGTTCAATTGGTGCTCAGCAAAATGGGTAAGAAGATGGACATGCCGAGGAAATCAGAGGCCATAAAATGTTTTCACCATAAGCCAAGACATGTGAAATCGCTCCCGAGAGCCTGCCATGGCGTGTCTTAGAGACTCAAAAGAATTAAAGCAAAATTAAAGTTAGGATAAAAGAAGACACAGATCAAGCTAGCTTATTTTTTGGAGCTCCAACAATCTAGTATTTTTAAACTTAGTATTCAACAGATTTTTCATGTTTTATTTTATAGCAACTGAATCACAGAGGAGACAATTAGGATTTTTGACAATGATCAACAGAAAGCAAAAGAAAGTATCAAAGTAAAACCAAATCTCTTCAAAGAGATCTGCATTTATTGTAATTATTAAACACAAAATGACTGGTCAGAATTATTGAACCTTGTAACTATGGCATATAAAAAATAAATACAGTCTAAGTCATGTAGTTAGCCACAAAGTCCAATAGAGATTATATTTAACTGTATCTAGAAGATCTAACTGGTTAGGAGTTAAAAATGACCATAAACTATGAAGACAGCTCTCCAAGGAAGTACAGTACAGTAGACACGATACAGCACGCCAAGCTTCTGAATATATTAATCACCCTGAAGAGGGCATCTCTATGGCATCTGTATACAACATCACGCTGTCTACCATATCGTGCAGCAATACTGTATTGGAATGATGTCTTTTCAACATCACCTGGGAGCCAAAACCTGTGTCTCGAAAACGGCATCACTAAAAATATATATATTGTTTAATGTTTTATTGGTTGTGTAGAAATTGGAAGACAATTAATAAAATGTTCAGCGTGGGGGGCAACTCATGAAACCATTAGCACAGGCTCGTCAATGTGTTAAAGGGTAACTAAACTTTCAGAAAACTTCTGACATGTCATAGTGGCATCAGACATTTTGATCGGTAGGGATCCGAGCACCGAGATCCCCACCAATCGCTAAAACAAAGCGACAGGAGCACTCGGGTGAGCGCTGAGCTACTTGGTTTATGATCGTTCTTTCACGGAAAGCAGATGTAACGGTGTACGGGCCCATAGACTTTCTATTGAGTTCGTACACGTTACATTGGCTTTCCGAGAAAAGCTGATCAGAAACCGTTTTAGCCATCGGTGGGGGTCTCAGTGCTTACACCCCCACCGATCAAAGCTTCTGACATGTCACTATGACATGTCAGAAGTTTTCGTGAAAGTTTAGTTACGTTTTAAAACTGCCTTGCATTGTACCCATGTTGAACTATCCGTATGTAACACCTGGACAATTCCCCCCATGGGTTCAGTAGATTTATATGGTGCTGTAACTGAATGTTCAGTAGAATGGTGGGGGTGGATGAGGGCAAAGTCCAGGAGTTACATCTAGACAGCGGATAGTTACATAATACATAGTGTGTGAGGCTGAAGTCCATTAATTTCAACCAATTTTCCTGTAATCTTGATGCAGAAGGCAAAAACCCCCATAATGCAAAAAACAATTCTCTCATCTTAAGGAAAAAATTCCTTCCCAACTAAAATTCTGGCAATCAGAATAAATACCTGGATGAATGACCCATCTACAGTAATCTATTACCCACTTGTTATATTATTACACCCAGGAAAGACATACAGGCCCCTTTTGAACTCTTTTAGATTTCAACATTTACTGCTGGCGTTAATTAGGAAACGGGGTCATGGGACTTCCATTCTCCCGATAGCTGAGGGTCCCAGAGGTTCGAACTGCACCTATCAGGAATTTTTGGTATATTGTGTGGATTTGTCAAAAGTTATGAAGATGGGAATACCCCTTTAAACATGGCTGGAATACATTAGTCTGAATGAGGCCTAACTGAATTAATAATTTATAAATTAATATACTGTACAGTATATCCATGTTACTTCAGCCACTGACTTGCCCTGAGCATATACACTGTTCTTGCTGCATAGTTAAGTAGATAACATAGTAGGATTGAAAAAGTCAAGTACATCAAGTTCAACCTTTTCTAAATTCTAATTGTGTTAAAAGCAGCGAGTACTACTAAATGAGCTCTTCCAGAGACAGGAAAATATGTATGGAGCATGGAATTTTATAACAGGTATTTTCAGAATGTGTTTTTTTTGTTTTTGTTTTTGTTTTTTAAATCTGCCAGCAAAATCACTAAACACGGAATAGTCTATCTTCATTTTGGTAATGTGCAATGTAAGATGGTAAATGATCATCATGAGCTTCTAAAGTGTGTTCATATTCACTAAGAACCTCCTAATGTCTGAAGATGTATAAAACAAAATACTCCCTACAAGATATCTTAACCCCTTCTACGGACACTGGAGGTACTTTTTAGACTGTATTAAAGGGACACTCCAGTCAAAACATTTGCATGTGTACAATTACGGTCTCTCCCTGTTATTTTTCTTGCTACTTCTATCTCTATATATCAGACTGGGATGGTTGCTTAGCACCAGTGTGAATCAGGCTCGGTGACACACTTTCTCTACATAATTCTATGGAGATCTATGTGTCACCCATCACTGGCTTCAGCAGTTCCTGTACCACACTGGTTTTGCACAGGGGGGGACCAGACAGAAATTTATATCATCAGCTACTACTGGTACTTTGACAGGTTATAATGTAGAAGAATATAGTGCAGCCTCCCTGTCTGTATACTTATGGTTTCTCTGCTTATTTAGGAGAATATAGAAAGAACGACAATCACAGTGTCCCCCAGCATGCAGAAATGGTATGGTCTTTAGCTGGTCATGTGATGCTGTGCTGAAGCATCATCGGATTGATAGCAAAACAGAGAGGAAGAGAAAGCTGGGGAAATCTAAGAATCAAGATGGAGAATTTTTTAAAGCACAGACAAGGCAGCAGTTCAAAAAGTAAGCAGAGAATACATAAAAGAAGTGTAGAGTGTGGTATATAGTCAGGGAGGGGTGCAGACATGGAAAGAAAAAGGCTAAAAATTACATAATAATAAATCACATAATAGCCAACTTATTGTTTTTAAGATATTATGTGATTTATTATTATGTAATTTTTAGTCTTTTTCTTATATTACATTTTTCCTTGTGTGAGTATGTATCTATTCCGATGTTTACATCCGGTCATTAAAAATCTGTATTAACCCCTTGAGTACCCAGCTCATTTTGGCCTTGAGGACCAGACCCATTTTTTCAAATCTGACATGTATCACTTTATGTGGTAATAACACCGGAATGCTTTTACCTATCCAAGCGATTCTGAGATTGTTTTCTCATGACATATTGTACTTTAGTTTAGTGCAAAAATTTGGTCGATAAATTCATTGCTTATTTGTGAAAAACACCAACATTTAGCGAAAATATGAAGAAATTATGATTTTTCCAATTTTAAATGCATCTGCTTGTAAAACAGATGGTAATACCACACAAAATAGTTACCAATTAACATCTCCCATATGTCTACTTTATGTTTGCATCGTTTTTTGAACATCCTTTTATTTTTCTATGACCTCACAAGGCTTAGAACTTTAGCAGCAATTTCTCATATTTTTAAGAAAATTTCAAAAAGCGATTTTTTCAGGGACCAGTTCAGTTCTGAAACACCCCATTTTGAAAACTGCACCCCTCAAAGTATCCAAAACAGCATTCAGAAAGTGTTTCAACCCTTTAGGCGTTTTACAGGAATTGAAGGAAAGTAGAGCTGAAATTTTCAAATTTCATTTTTTTTTACAAAATTCATATGTAATACATTTTTTTCTGTACCACAGAAGGTTTTACCTGAGAAACGCAACTCAATATTTATTGCCCAGATTCTGCCGTTTTTAGAAATATCCCACATGTGGTGCTAGTGCGGTAATGGACTGAAACACAGGCCTCAGAAGCAAAGGAGCACCTCTTGGATTTTGGGGCCTCCTTTTTTCAGAATATATTTTAGGCACCATGTCAGGTTTGAAGAGGTCTTGTGGTGCCAAAACAGTGGAAACCCCCAAAAGTGACCCCCATTTTTTAAACTACACCCCTCAGGGAATTTATCTAGGGGTATAGTTAGCATTTTAACCCCACAGGTATTTTGCTATATTTTCTGGAGTTAATCTGTGAAAATGAAAATCTACTTTTTTTCTAGAAAAACGTAAAAATTTCTAATTTTTGCAAGAAATAAAGGAGAGAAAGCACCCCAACATTTGTAAAGCAATTTCTCGCGATTACGGAAATACCCCATATGTGGTAATAAACTGCTGTTTGGACCCACAGCAGGGCTCAGAAGGGAATAACCCCCATTTGGATTTTGGAGCTCTGATTTTACTGGAATGGTTTTCAGTGCCATGTCGGGTTTGCAACACCCTGGAGGGACCTAAACAGTGGAATCCCCCCAAAAGTGACCCCATTTTGGAAACTATACCCCTCAAGGAATTTTTCTAGTGGTATAGTTATCATTTTGACCCCACAGGTTTTTTGCTGAATTTATTGGAATTAGTCTGTGAAGATGAAAAGAGACTTTTTTTTGGAAAAAACACAGAATTTTCTAATTTTTATAAGGAATAAAGGAGAAAAAGCACCTCAACATTTGTAAAGCAATTTCTCCTGATTACGGAAATACCCCATATGTGGTAATAAACTGCTGTATGGACCCATGGCAGGGCTCAGAAGGGACGGAGCACCATTTGGATTTTGCAGCTCAGATTTTGCTGAATTGGTTTCTGGGGGCCATGTCGCATTTGCAGAGTCCCTTAAGTACCAGTACAGTAGAAATTCCCCAGATGTGATCCCAATTTGGAGACTATACCCCTGAAAGAATTAAATTAGAGGTGTAGTGAGCATTTTGAGCCCTAAGGTGTTTTATAGATTTTATTAGAATTGGTCCGTGAAAATGAAAACATTTTTTTTTCCAATAACCTGTAGATTTAGCTCAGAATTTTTAATTTCCACAAGGAATACAGGAGAAAAGACACCCCAAAATGTGTTACACAATTTCTCCTGATTACGGAAATACCCCATATGTGGTTGTAAACGGCTATTTGGACATACGGCAAGGGTCTAAACGGAAAAAGTGCAATTTCGTTTTTGGAGTGGAGATTTTACAAAATTTGTTTTTGACGCCATGTTGCATTGCGCTGAGGTACCAGTACAGTGAAAACTCCAGAGAAATGACCCCATTTAGGAAACTACACCCCTCAAGGAATTCATCTAGAAGTGTAGTGAGCATTTTGACCCCCAAAGGTTTTGCAGAAATTAGTGCACAGTGGATGTTGCAGATTAAAAATTGACATTTTCCATATATATGCTATTTCAGTGCCCAATGCGTTGGGCCCAGCTTGTACCACTGGAGACATACGCCCCATAAATTGTTAAGCGGTTCTCCAGAGTACGGTAATACCCCATATGTGGTCATAAACCGCTGTTTGGGCACACTGCCAGGCCCAGAAGGAGCGCCATTTGGCTTTTGGAGCGCAGATTTTGCTTGGTAGTAGTTTTGTTTAGTGTTTTACTGGTGTTTCAGTTTATAATGTGGGGGCATATGTAATCTGTGCGGAGTATATACATTTTTTGCGTGACACACTGTCGTTTTTATTGGTACCATGTTTGGCTACGCGCGACTTTTTGATCACTTTTTATTCAATTTTTTTGGAAACAACGTGACCAAAAAAGGAAATTCTGCCATTGTTTTTTATGGTATTTTTTTTACGGTGTTCACCGTGCGGTATAAATAATATGATATTTTTTTAGGTCAGGCCGATACGAACGCGGCGATACCTATTATGTCTAGTTTTTGTCTTTTTTTCATTTTTTTTCTAATTATAAAGGGCTTGATCAGGGAAACAAGGCGATTATTGTTTTTATTACGTAAAACTTGTATTTATTTATTTATCTAAAACTTATTTTTTTACTTTTTTTTCACTTTTTATTTTACACATACTAGGGGACTGGAAGATCTGATCTTCTGATCCCCTGCACAATACACTGCACTACTTCTGTATGTACTGATGTAGTGCAGTGTATTGTAACTGTCACTTTACAACTGACAGTTGAGCCTATTACGTCTTGCCTTGGGCAGGAACTAATAGGCTCCCGTACCTGGCAACCAGGAAGCCGTTGCTAGGCTTCCTGGTTGCCATTGCAACCATCAGAACCCCGCGATTTTTCGCGGGGGGGGACAATGGGGTGCAGAGGGAGCCCCCTCCCTCTGTATCAATCACTTAAATGCCGCTGTCGCTATTGACAGCGGCATTTAAGGGGTTAAACTACAGCGATCGGAGAGGACAGTGATCGCTGTAGTTGCAGTGGGATGTCGGCTGTATATTACAGCCGACATCCGATGAAGATGGAGCGAGCACAGCTCCTGTGCCCGCTTCATCCTCAGGGCGTTACTATACGCCCATTTTCGGGAAGGGGTTAATAAAAATAGTGGTTTTTTTTTTTACACCGCTTTCTCTGATCTCCTCACGTATCTCACAGAAGTGAGGAGATCAGAGAAAGTGACAGGAGCTTTCTCCTGCAGACGACGTCACAGACGGCTGTGATTGGTCAGTCTTCAGAGACTGACCAATCACAGCAATCGCCGGCATTGGGGACTGCTAATTGGTCCCCAGGCCGGTAGCAGAGACGGTTAGCTGTCAATGACAGCTGCTGCCGCTGTTCTGTCACTATGTGATTTCACATAGTGACAGTTTATTCCTGCGCCGTAATAGTACGTCGAAGGTACGCTGGAATAAGCGGCCAGCGACGTACTATTACGTCGAAGGTACGCAAGGGGTTAATACAGTTATAATAGTATTTGGTTATTTGAAACCACGACTATCATGACAAACTATTATATATTCAAAAAACCTTTTCACTCTTTACTATTTAATTATAATTTACTTACCTGATGTCGTGATGTACATCATCATATATCCTGGGTGTTGATACGGTATTCCGGAACTGATTTGCGTTCCAATGTATCTTTGTTGAACCGCAATCCATCACACCTGTTAATGACTGGATATAAACCTCGATTTAGTATCATTTGGTTGACAACAAGCCATAAGTAAGGACGTTGCATTCATCCGAAACGCGTAGGCACCATCAATACAGACGTTACCTTTGGATCTGAGACATACGTTTTTTAAAGAATTTTCTGAAATAAAATTGGAACTGCGTTTCCTTTTAAAAATTCCTTTGCGCTGGATCGCTGTCTTCTCTAGTATTATTATAGTAATATAGTATTGTTATAGTAATAGTATTGTTATGGCAATGTAGTATTGTTATAGTAATGTAGTATTATTATAGTAATGTAGTATTGTTATAGTAATGTAATATTATAGTAATGCAGTATTATTATTATTCTAGTAATGTAGTATTGTTAAAGTAATGTAGTATTATTCTAGTAATGTAGTATTGTTAAAGTAATGTAGTATTATTCTAGTAATGTAGTATTATTCTAGTAATGTAGTATTATTATAGTAATGTAGTATTATATTAATGTAGTATTATACTAATGTAGTATTGATATAGTAATGTAGTATTGTTATAGTAATGTAGTATTATAGTAATGTAGTATTGTTATAGTAATGTAGTATTATTAGTATTATTATAGTAATGTAGTATTATAGTAATGTAGTATTGTTATAGTAATGTAGTATTATTATAGTAATGTAGTATTGTTATAGTAATGTAGTATTATTCTAGTAATGTAGTATTATTCTAGTAATGTGGTATTGTTATAGTAATGTAGTATTATTATAGTAATGTAATATTATAGTAATGTAGTATTGTTATAGTAATGTGGTATTATTCTAGTAATGTAGTATTATAGTAATGTAGTATTATTATAGTAATGCAGTATTGTTATAGTAATGTAGTATTATTATAGTAATGTAGTATTGTTATAGTAATGTAGTATTATTCTAGTAATGTAGTATTATTCTAGTAATGTGGTATTGTTATAGTAATGTAGTATTATTATAGTAATGTAATATTCTAGTAATGTAGTATTGTTATAGTAATGTGGTATTATTCTAGTAATGTAGTATTGTTATAGAAATGTAGTATTATTCTAGTAATGTAGTATTATTATAGTAATGTAGTATTATATTAATGTAGTATTATACTAATGTAGTATTGATATAGTAATGTAGTATTGTTATAGTAATGTAGTATTATAGTAATGTAGTATTGTTATAGTAATGTAGTATTATTATAGTAATGTAGTATTATAGTAATGTAGTATTGTTATAGTAATGTAGTATTATTATAGTAATGTAGTATTGTTATAGTAATGTAGTATTATTCTAATGTAGTATTATTCTAGTAATGTGGTATTGTTATAGTAATGTAGTATTATTATAGAAATGTAGTATTGTTATAGTAATATAGTATTATTCTAGTAATGTAGTATTATTATAATAATGTAGTATTATAGTAATGTAGTATTGTTATAGTAATGTAGTATTATTATAGTAATGTAGTATTATATTAATGTAGCATTATACTAATGTAGTATTGATATAGTAATGTAGTATTGTTATAGTAATGTAGTATTATTATAATAATGTAGTATTATAGTAATGTAGTATTGTTATAGAAATGTAGTATTATTCTAGTAATGTAGTATTATTATAGTAATGTAGTATTATATTAATGTAGTATTATAGTAATGTAGTATTGATATAGTAATGTAGTATTGTTATAGTAATGTAGTATTATAGTAATGTAGTATTGATATAGTAATGTAGTATTGTTATAGTAATGTAGTATTATAGTAATGTAGTATTGTTATAGTAATGTAGTATTCTAGTAATGTAGTATTGTTATAGTAATGTAGTATTACTATAGTAATGTAGTATTATAGTAATGTAGTATTGTTATAGTAATGCAGTATTATTATAGTAATGTAGTATTGTTATAGTAATGTAGTATTATTCTAGTAATGTGGTATTGTTATAGTAATGTAGTATTATTATAGTAATGTAGTATTGTTATAGTAATGTAGTATTATTCTAATGTAGTATTATTCTAGTAATGTGGTATTATTATAGTAATGTAATATTATAGTAATGTAGTATTGTTATAGTAATGTAGTATTATTATAATAATGTAGTATTATAGTAATGTAGTATTATTATAGTAATGTAGCATTGTTATAGTAATGTAGTATTATTATAGTAATGTAGTATTGATATAGTAATGTAGTATTGTTATAGTAATGTAGTATTATAGTAATGTAGTATTATTAAAGTAACATAGTATTATTATAGTAATGTAGTATTGTTATAGTAATATAGTATTATTCTAGTAATGTAGTATTATTATAGTAATGTAATATTATAGTAATGTAGTATTGTTATAGTAATGTAGTATTATTATAATAATGTAGTATTATAGTAATGTAGTATTATTATAATAATGTAGTATAATTTTAGTAATGTAATATTAGTCTAGTAATGTAGTATTATTATATTAATGTAGTATTGATATAGTAATGTAGTATTGTTATAGTAATGTAGTATTATTATAATAATGTAGTATTGATATAGTAATGTAGTATTGTTATAGTAATGTAGTATTATAGTAATGTAGTATTGTTATAGTAATGTAGTATTATTATAATAATGTAGTATTGATATAGTAATGTAGTATTGTTATAGTAATGTAGTATTATAGTAATGTAGTATTATTAAAGTAACATAGTATTATTATAGTAATGTAGTATTGATATAGTAATGTAGTATTATAGTAATGTAGTATTAGTATTATAGTAATGTAGTATTGTTATAGTAGTGCAAATAAATAATTGATTAACAATAATTTTGTATTGTATCAAGTTTGAATGTAATGCGGCCCGTCAACTTCCCATTTTTTCTATGTGCGGCCCATTTACCCGGCCGAGTTTGAGGCCCCTGGCCTAGACCATTTTGATTGTTGCATTAATTGAATAAAGTTATGTTGTGTTCTATTCCAGGTACAAGATATAGCTCACACAATTAAAGGGACTTTCACAACGAATTACAACCAATTACAATCACAACCAATGTGACAAGAAACAACACTCTTTACTGTGAAATCTTCATAGAAATAGAGCTACTAATAGAGTATCACAGTATTATTTTAGTACAGTATGCTGGTATTATTTGAGTACTGTATGGCTCTACTATTTGAGCTCTGTATAAAGGTATTATTTGAAATGTGTCAAATATGTCAATATTATCTTGCCTCTGCAGGTGATTTTTGTGCGCTGGTGGTAATTTTCTTTTTAGCTCTATATGGTGATCTTATTTTTATTCTGTTTATTCGGTGATATTGATTGAACACTCTATGGCTGTATTATTTTGGCTAAAGGTGTTGTTATCTGTATACTGTATGTATAATGTATAATTTGGACACTGCATTATTTGAACACTGTATGATTGTATTATTCATAAAATAAATAAAACAATGGGTATCTTTGATAAGCTTGCATAGCATTATGCAAACTTTTGGAAGATTTGTTGTGTTAGAGGAATGTAGAACTTGGCCGACTCGCAGTAAAATGCTTTCATCAATTAATTTCATACAAAAGTGACTCAGTGCTTATTGTTAAGAGAAGTCAGAGCTTCTTGATAAAGTGCATTTGAGAAACTGATTTAGCTGCTTAGCAACATTGGAAACTTTACCATCAAGCATTTAGTCATTGACAACTCAGAGAGATACTTTATCAAAGTGCCATATTGCTGTTTTTCTAAGGGTATAATTTCAAGAGTAAATTACCAGCTGGGCTTTACAACTATAAAATAAGGTACTTGATGAATATTAAATGAAAATTAAAGCACTTTTGAGATTGGAGAAATTCCCATCAACTGAGTGCTTTTTTTTTTTCCAGTTTAGATGAATGGTTAAGAAACACCTGAGACAGATTTCTTCTCTCTTTCTCAAACTGTACAAACACAATCCATGCAGATGGAGAAATATTCTAGTATTACAAGTCAGGCACTTCAGCAACTCCAAGTTTCTAACTGCAGTGCAGGAGTTATACGTACAATAAAGAAAGGCAAGACCCAGGCTAAAAGCTGTTGCAGAAGGTCCACACGACAGAGTTTGTAAGAAAGGGAGAGGGGGATGTGGTGGAGTAGTAGGTGGGATTAGGAGAGTAGGGGGTTTATAATCTTTTCCCAGGCTCCCTAGTGTAGCACAGTTAGTGGGCAATAAGGGTTAGTGCAATCTCCCTACCTGTTCCTGACAATGGCATCTGTCGGTCTCCTTCTGGAGCAGCTCTGACCTTCTGTGGGTGACAATAGCCAAGCCTGGCTTAGAAGCCAAGTGGAAAATACACTATATAGACAAAGTATTAGTACATGCTTCTTAATAATTGAATTCAGGTGTTTCATTCAGTCCCATTGTCACAGGTACACAAAAAAATCAAGCACCTAGCCATGGTGTCTGCCTTTACAAGCATTTGTAAAATAATGGGCCGTTCTAAACAGCTCACTGAATTCAAGTGTGGTACTGTAATAGGATGCCACCATTGTAACAAGTCAATTCATTAAATTTCCTCCTTCCTAGATATTCCACGATTAACTGTGAGTGGTGTTATTGCAAAGTTGAAGTGTTGAGGAACCACGGCAACTCAGCCACAAAGTGGCAGACCACGTAAAGTTACAGAGCAGAATCACTGAGTGTTGAAGAGCATAGTGCATAAAAGTCGCCAACGCTCTGCTGACTCAATAACTGCAGAGTTCCAAACTTCCTCTGGCATTAACATCAGCACAAAAAAGCAGGATCTTCATGGCATGCATTTCCATGGTCGAGAAGCTACATGCAAGCCTTACATCAACTAGCACAATGCCGATCGTTGGACTTTGGATCAGTGGAAACGTGTTATGTGGAGTGACAAATCACGCTTCTCTATCTGGCAGTCTGATGAATGAGTTTGGATTTGGCGAATGCCAGGAGAATGTTACCTTCCTGACTGCATTTTGACAACTGTAAAGTGGAGGAGGGATAATGCTATGGGGCTGCTTTTCAGGGGTTGGCCTAGGCCCCTTAGTTTCAATGAAGGGAAATCTTAATGCTTCTACATACCAAGACATTTTGGACAATTATATGCTTTCAAACTTTGTGGGAACAGTTGGGGGAGGCCCTTTTCTTTTCCAGCATGCACAAAGCAAGGTCTATAAAGGCATGTTTGGGTAAGTTTGGTTTGGAGGAACTTGACTGGCCTGCACAGAGCCCTGACTTCAACCCCATCAAACAACTTTGGGATAAACAAAAACAGAGATTGTGTGCTAGGCTCTCTCGTCCAACATCAGTGTCTGACTTCACAAATGCTCCTCTGGATTAATGGGGAAAAAATGCCACTGAAACACTCCAAAGTCTTATAGAAAACAATCCCAGAAGTGCAGAACAGATGTAGATGCAATTGGGGGGGGGGGGGGGGGGGGGGCGGGTCAACTCCATATTAATGAATATGGATTAAGTATAGGATGTCATAAAAGCTCCTGTAGGTGTCCCAATATTTTTTTCATGTATCTTTGGTCCTCCTTTGTTTGTGTATCTTCAGTACTCATATGTTGGGCCCTTGCCACTGCTCTGCCTAGAGCCTTATCAGGGCCTACCTCCTCAGCGGGGACTTCTTTGCAGCCAGGGTCAACTTTATATGTTGGGCCCGTTGATCCCCCTGCTGTACGGTAACATCGCTCTCTGCAGACGTGGCTTCCAGTGTTCCTGAGCACGAATATTGCGTCTAGTGTGCAGGATTGCCTTGGGAGCCCTTCACGGGACCCTCCAGGCCGGTTTCCTCAGTTGGCAGCTTATGGCCGCAGTTCCCAGTCTGGGAGGAATCCCTCCATGCAGCTGAACTTCGTGGAGGTGGGACGGTCTTCCCCCACTCTCCCTACTTTGCAGTAGTTGCGAGCCTCTCTGGCGATACTCTTGTCGGGCTGCCCAGCAGGCATCCAGAGACTGTCAGCAGAGGGGCCCCCTGGTTCTTCCCGCCATCTGAATTTGGCTGTTGGGATGTCCCAAAGGCATCGGAACGCATCCTTCTGGCTCTGCCTTCCTGGTACCCTGAATATACGGACGGATATAACATTTGATACCTCAGATTTTTGCTAATTGCCGTTTGCCACTTTGGCAAGCTTTATTGACGAGAGTGCGCCCAAGCATTCTTCAGTCCTTTTCTGCACCATGAATGACATTGGGGAAGTCTACCGGGTGTGTTGGGTTTAATAACTGGCTCAGGTATGACAAGCAGTTGAGATAGAGGAAGGCTGTTTGCTCTAATGATAGATGGGATTATAAGGATATAGAGCTATGGTTGACGGTAATTGCCCTGATGAGTTTGGGGCAGTCCTTTCCTAGGGGGACGGCGGAGCCGGTCAACTTGGGCAGCCTGGCCAAGTCATACAGGGAGGTCAGGGGGCAGGTAGTAAGTCCAGTTTGTGCTGGCAATTTGTTGAGAGCCAGTGCAAATTTGGTGTCAGGTGCAAATTGCAGCATTCCTGTTCCACCTGTGGAAGGACATCTCATGGCTCAGCAAGATGTTTTAAGAAAGGAAAGGACAAAGGTGGAACAGTTTCAGGATTTCCACCCCAGCACATGAAGTCACATGTTCTACTAGAAATTTCAAACCGGCACATCGATATCCATTGGGGGTGTCTGGCAAAATATTTAATAAAGTTTCCCTTGGGAAAATGGCAGGGTCTCAACAAACGTTTCCATTCCCTTGCCTGATCGTTTCCCCGTTAGATGTAGTGCCCAAGAAGGAGCTGAATAAATTCTAACTCATACATCACCCGTCACATCCAATGGGTTCATCAGTTAATGACATAATTGTCTTGATGTTTGCTCTGTAGTCTATAGTCTCTGTAGTCTTTGCTGCAACAGTTTAATGGGTTCGTACTTATGAGAAAGGGGCTCTCATGGCTAACACAGATATTGAGTCGACCTTTCCACCATCTCCAGATGAATTCTGAAAGACTCTGTCTTTTTGGGTGTTAAAGGGATGGGGCTAACTTTGTGGATCGGTGCCTTCCAATGTAGTGCTCTATTTTATGTGCCTATTTTGAGGCCTTTAGTTTGTTCCTGGAAAAGGAGCTATGCGACATGGCTGAGGTTCCGTCTCTCATTCACTATTTGGATGATTTTCTGTGCATTGGCCCTGGGGGTGCCTCCATTTGCTTCACTTTTTTAGCAATGGTGAAATGGGTGGTGGGCCATTTAGGAAATTCTTGGCCCAAGAAAAGACGGAAGGTTCCAAATCTTGCCTTAGTTTCCTTGGAATCACCATTGATTCCATAAAAATGGAATGCAGGCTCCCAGTGGACAAGTTGGAGGCTCTGCGTGAAGGGGTGGTCCGAGCTCAAGGGTTGCGTAAAATTTCTATAAGAGACTGTCACTCCTTGCTGGGCAAACTCAACTTTGTCTGTACAATTATATCAACTGGGAGGGTTTGTTGTAGGCGGTTGGCTAGTGCTATGGCTGGGGTTCAAGATCCCCATCATTTTGTGCTGTTGATCAGGAAGCATGGGGATGACTTGAAAGTATAGGTGTATTTTCTGAGACAGTACAATATTCGGTGATTGGCTCCAGAAGTGGACTTGAAGGGAACCAAATGTCCCCATCAACTGTGGCAGCTGAACTACGAATGGCAGGAACAATGATTCTGTCTTCTCTGGCTTAGTAGTTGGTCGGCTTATAAGGTAGCATGGCTAGATTGGGAGGTTTGGGTGCAGTGTTTGGAATATGTGCCTTCTGACAGGGAGAGGGAAGTGGCGTTGTTGGGTTTTTGGGGTATATTTAAACGTTGGATTGGTCAGTTGCCAAGGTTAATTGTTTTGTTGCAGCTCAGGCACTTGGTATTAAACTTTGCGTTATCAGGGATGTCACAAAAGATTTCCTGGTGGACCAGACTCTGAGGGGTTATAAAAGGGGCACTGTGCAACTGGAATAGCGTCGCCCTGTGTCTTTTCAGTTACTTGAGCATCTGGGTGTTTGTGGTGGAAACTGTTTGTAGGTCCTCTTTTAAAGTAGCTTTATTCAAATTGACTTTTTCTTGTGCATTTTTGGTGCTTTTAGGAAAGGTGAACTGTACTAAACATTCGGGTGGTTTGTTAGTGGAGGATGTTTTGTTATTGGACGATCGGGTGGAATTTTGGATCAGGAGGTCAAGACTGAGCAGGGAGGCAGGGATCAGGGGGTTAGATTGAAAGCTACAACTAGGGCCCGGATGTGCCTGTCAGTTTCCTTGTGGCTTATAGAATGTTTTAATTAACCAGCGCAGGCCCTCTTTTGTGTCAGGCTGTTGGCTCATTTTTGTCCCGTTAGAAGTTTACTGTTATTTATCGCTCACCATTTCTTTGTTATTGAGGCCACTACAGAAGTGGCAGGGTGGCGACTCAGGCCAGAGGTGGTAAAATCAGGGCCGCACCGTCCATGAGGCAAGATGAGAGCTGATGCCTCTCTGAGGGGGCGGCGGCGTCACTGAAACCAGCCACCGCCACCCCACCTGCACTATAATTGTACCTGTGTCTATAGGATGCAGATACAATTACATGCATAATCACTCAGCGACTTTTAATGAAGTAAGCGCCGCGATGATTTAGTTTAGCCGCATGCGTCTTTGAAAGGAGCTGATTGGCAGGGCAGAATGCCTTGCCCGGCTAGTCAGCGCCTTTTAACGACGCAAGCGGCGCGATGACATCATCGCGCCGCTTGCGTTGTTCAGCCTCAGCAGACCTGCTCATAAGAGAGCAGACCTGCATTGCAAGAGGACGGCATAGGAACGGAAACAGTTGAGTAAGTAATGTTTTGTTTTCTGTAAAAGAGTGAGGGGCTATATGTGGATCACTATCTACAGGGGGGTATATGTGGGGCACTATCTATGGGGGGCTATATGTGGGGTACTAACTACAGGGTGGGGCACTATGTACATAGGGGCTATATGTGGGGCATTATGTACAGGGGGGCTATATGTGTGGCACTATCTACACAGGGCTATATGTGGGGCACTATCTACAGCGGTAGGTATTTGTGGGGCACTATTTACAGGGGGGCTATATGTGGGGCACTATCTACGGGGGCTATATGTGGGGCACTATCTACAGGGGGCTATATGTGGGGCACAATCTACAGGGGGGCTATATGTGGGGCTCTACCTACAAGGGTAGGTATTTGAGGGGCACTATTTACAGGGGGCTATATGTGGGGAACTATCTATGGGGGCTATATGTGGGGCACTATCTACAGGGGGGCTATATGTGGGGCACTATCTACAGGGTGGGGCACTATTTACAGGGGGGCTATATGTGGGGCACTATGTACAGGGGGGCTATATGTGGGGCAATATCTACAGAAGGTCAATATGTGGGGCAGTATCTATAGGGGGGCTATATGTGGGGCACTAGTTACAGGGGGCTATATGTGGGGCACTATCAACAAGGGTAGGTATATGTGGGGCACTATCTACAGGGGGGCTATATGTGGGGCACTATCTACAGTAGGGGCTATATGTGGGGCATTATCTACAGCAGGGGCTATATGTGGGGCACTATCTACAGGGGGGCTATATGTGGGCACTATGTACAGGGGGACACTATCTACAGGGGGTGCTATATGTGGGCCACTATCGACAGGGGGCTATATGTGGGGCATTATCTAGAGGGGCTACTATCTACAGGGGGATCTATGTAGGGCCCTATCTACAGGGTTCTCTATGAAAGTCACTATTTACAGGAGACTCTATGGGGGGCACTATCTACAGGGGCTCTATGGGGGGCAGTATCTGCAGAAAGCTCTATAGGGGCACTATGTATGTGGGGCAATGTCTAAAGGGGGCTCTATGTGGGGCACTGTCTACAGGGGGCTCTATGGGGGCCACTATGTGTGTGTGTGTGTGTGTGTGTGTGTGGGACACAGTGTATGGTGCTAATATAATCAGGGACACAGTGTATGATGCTATTATAATCAGGGACACAGTGTATGGTGCTATTATAATTAAAATTGCAGTATATGGCACTCATATTTAGGGGCGTAGTGTGTTGCACCATGAGAATTTTATCTTCGTTTATAGGTGCAGAAATGTTTGAAAAGTGAGAAGCTGAAGATATCTGAGTGGAAAACTGCAAGAATGAGATGTGGCCAGGAGAAGTCATCATAGAGGTCTGGACCGGATGGGGAAGAAAAAGAGTAAAAGAACAAATAGAATCTGAAAAGACGTCACATGAGTTTGTGTTTAAATTGAGTTGTATTTTTGCTGGTGCTGTATTTATGTACTGAGCTTTGTTCTGGTGTTATATTTATGTACTGAGCTTTGTTCTGGTGCTGTATTTATGTACTGAGCATGGTTCTCGTGCTGTATGTATGTACTGAGCTTTGTTCTGTTGCTGTATTTATGTACTGAGCTTGCTTCTGGTGTTATATTTATGTACTGAGCTTTGTTCTGGTGCTGAATTTATGCTGAATTTATGTACTGAGCATGGTTCTGGTGCTGTATTTATGTACTGAGCTTGCTTCTGTTGCTGTATTTATGTACTGAGCTTTGTTCTGGTACTGTATATATGTATGAGCATGGTTCTGGAGCTCTAATTAAAAAGGATATATTTATAATAACAAAATTGCAGGGCAGATGGAATTGTTTTCAATTCATTGTATATTTAATGGGAACCCGTCTGGTAGTTTTAACCCCTTGAACTGCCACCATGCGGTAATACATGACCTGACAATATTTCCAAACATTCCCTTGTATATTTTTTTAAGATGCAGCAAAATCTATAAAATCAACTTTAAAATGGCGCCTGCTGTATTCTACACCGCATTCCAAATTATTATGCAAGTATTATTTTTCGCTGATTTTCCTAAATAGTTGATACAGATGACAGTCAGTATAATCTTCAAGCCAGCAACTGTTGGAGTATAATGCAAATTTTATTGAACAAATCTCCTAATGATAACAGATTTTTTTTTTAAAGTAAAAAACTCAGAATGCACTGTTTCAAATTATTATGCACAACAGAGATCAAAACATTTTAAAGGTTGTAAAGAGAACTAAAATTGTCATTTGTAGAATTTGCAGCATCAGGAGGTCATATTTACAGAAATCAAAAGCTCTTTCTATCAAAAAAAACTTAACAGCCCAAGTTACATGTTAACATAGGACCCCTTCTTTGATATCACCTTCAAAATTCTTGCATCCATTGAATTTGTGAGTATTTGGACAGTTTCTGCTTGAATATCTTTGCAGGATGTCAAAATAGCCTCCCAGAGCTTCTGTTTTGATGTGAACTGCCTCCCACCCTCATAGATATTTTGCTTGAGGATGCTCCAAAGGTTCTCAATAGGGTTGAGGTCAGGGGAACATGGGGGCCACACCATGAGTTTCTCTCCTTTTATGCCTATAGCAGCCAATGACACAGAAGTATTCTTTGCAGCATGAGATGGTGCATTGTCATGTATGAAGATAATTTTGCTACGGAAGGCACGGTTCTTCTTTTTGTACCATGGAAGAAAGTGGTCAGTCATAAACTCTACGTACTTTGCAGAGGTCATTTTCACACAGACAGGGACCCTAAAGGGGCCTACCAGCTCTCTCCCCATTATTCCAGCCCAAAACATAACTCCGCCACCTCCTTGCTGACGTCGCAGCCTTGTTGGGACATGGTAGCCATTCACCAACCATCCACTACTCCATCCATCTGGACCATCCAGGGTTGCACGGCACTCATCAGTAAACAACACGGTTTGAAAATGAGTCTTCATGTATTTCTGAGCCCAATGCAACCGTTTCTGCTTGTGAGCATTGTTTAGGGGTGGCCGAATAATAGTTTTATGCACACTTGCAAACCTCTGGAGGATCCTACACCTTGAGGTTCGCGGGATTCCAGAGGCACCAGCGGCTTCAAATACCTGTTTGCTGCTTTGCAATGGCATTTCAGCAGCTGCTCTCCTAATCCTATTAATTTGTCTGGCAGAAACCTTCCTCATTATGCCTTTATCTGAACGAACCCGTCTGTGCTCTGAATCAGCCACAAATCTTTTCACAGTACGATGATCACGCTTACGTTTTCTTGAAATATCCAATGTTTTCATACCTTGTCCAAGTTATTGCACTAATTCACGCTTTCCGGCAGCAGAGAGATCCTTTTTCTTTCCCATATTGCTTGAAACCTGTGGCCTGCTTAATAATGTGGAATGTCCTTCTTAAGTAGTTTTCCTTTGATTGGGCACACCTGGCAAACTAATTATCACAGGTGTCTGAGATTGATTACAATGATCCAAAGAGCCCTAAGACACAATACCATCCATGAGTTTAATTGAAAAACTAATAATTAAATGTTTATGACACTTAAATCCAATGTGCATAATCATTTGGAACACCGGTAATTACTCATTAAGGTTTATGGGGTGGTGCCACTATCCTGAAGAGTCACATAGTCCTGCCTCCAAACCCACTTTCCCGTGCCTGATTGACATCCTCCTGGCTGTTCTACATCACTACCAGTCTCCTCCAACTTTCTTAGATGCGCCATTGCCTTGTACTACTTGGGCATGCACCGTGCAGCGAGGTGTACTCTGCCCAGCTTCATCTCTGCACCGCGCATGCCAGGGGAGTACAAAGCAGTGGCGCCTCCGCAAATGTTGGAGGAGGCTCTTAGTGATGTAGAAAATCCAGGGGGATATCTATCAAGGTCTGGGGGGCGCCATTTCAATTTTCACCTCAGGCAGCAGAAAAGCTAGAATTGGCCATTGGTCAAATGCATTGGGAGGTGGAAATCTCAGCCTTTTAAATCATATGTTCTTTGTCAATTTGTTTTGTGGGTGCATAATGTTGTCTTTGTTTAAAATGTATGTTTTGTCTTGGGGTGTTTATTCAGGATTTTGCCTGATTATTTGTCTCTCTCTTCTTTCTTTGTGATGCTTTGTGTTAGAAATCCAGCACCTTGCCTTGTCTGGATCTTGGTTAACCCCTTGCGTACCTTCGACGTAATAGTACGTCGCTGGCCGCTTATTCCAGCGTACCTTCGACGTACTATTACGGCGCAGGAATAAACTGTCACTATGTGAAATCACATAGTGACAGAACAGCGGCGGCAGCTGTCATTGACAGCTAACCGTCTCTGCTACCGGCCTGGGGACCAATTAGCAGTCCCCAATGCCGGCGATTGCTGTGATTGGTCAGTCTCTGAAGACTGACCAATCACAGCCGTCTGTGACGTCGTCTGCAGGAGAAAGCTCCTGTCACTTTCTCTGATCTCCTCACTTCTGTGAGATACGTGAGGAGATCAGAGAAAGCGGTGTAAAAAAAAAAAACACTATTTTTATTAACCCCTTCCCGAAAATGGGCGTATAGTAACGCCCTGAGGATAAAGCGGGCACAGGAGCTGTGCTCGCTCCATCTTCATCGGATGTTGGCTGTAATATACAGCCGACATCCCACTGCAACTACAGCGATCACTGTCCTCTCCGATCGCTGTAGTTTAACCCCTTAAATGCCGCTGTCAATAGCGACAGCGGCATTTAAGTGATTGATACAGAGGGAGGGGGCTCCCTCTGCACCCCATTGCCCCCCCCGCGAAAAATCGCGGGGTTCTGATGGTTGCGATGGCAACCAGGAAGCTTAGCAACGGCTTCCTGGTTGCCAGGTACGGGAGCCTATTAGGTCCTGCCCAAGGCAGGACGTAATAGGCTCAACTGTCAGTTGTAAAGTGACAGTTACAATACACTGCACTACATCAGTACATACAGAAGTAGTGCAGTGTATTGTGCAGGGGATCAGAAGATCAGATCTTCCAGTCCCCTAGTATGTGTAAAATAAAAAGTGAAAAAAAAGTAAAATAAAAGTTTTAGATAAATAAATAAATACAAGTTTTACATAATGAAAACAATAATCACCTTGTTTCCCTGATCAAGCCCTTTATAATTAGAAAAAAAATGAAAAAAAAAGACAAAAACTAGACATAATAGGTATCGCCGCGTTCGTATCGGCCTGACCTAAAAAAATATCATATTATTTATCCCGCACGGTAAACACCGTAAAAAAAATACCATAAAAAACAATGGCAGAATTTCCTTTTTTGGTCACGTTGTTTCCAAAAAAATTGAATAAAAAGTGATCAAAAAGTCGCGCGTAGCCAAACATGGTACCAATAAAAACGACAGTGTGTCACGCAAAAAATGTATGTACTCCGCACAGATTACATATGCCCCCACATTCTAAACTGAAACACCAGTAAAACACTAAACAAAACTACTACCAAGCAAAATCTGCGCTCCAAAAGCCAAATGGCGCTCCTTCTGGGCCTGGCAGTGTGCCCAAACAGCGGTTTATGACCACATATGGGGTATTACCGTACTCTGGAGAACCGCTTAACAATTTATGGGGCGTATGTCTCCAGTGGTACAAGCTGGGCCCAACGCATTGGGCACTGAAATAGCATATATGTGGAAAATTTCAATTTTTAATCTGCAACATCCACTGTGCACTAATTTCTGCAAAACCTTTGGGGGTCAAAATGCTCACTACACTTCTAGATGAATTCCTTGAGGGGTGTAGTTTGCTAAATGGGGTCACTTCTCGGGAGTTTTCACTGTACTCGTACCTCAGCGCAATGCAACATGGCGTCAAAAACCAATTTTGTAAAATCTCCACTCCAAAAACGAAATTGCACTTTTTCAGTTTAGACCCTTGCCGTATGTCCAAATAGCCGTTTACAACCACATATGGGGTATTTCCGTAATCAGGAGAAATTGTGTAACACATTTTGGGGTGTCTTTTCTCCTGTATTCCTTGTGGAAATGAAAAATTCTGAGCTAAAGCTACAGGTTATTGGAAAAAAAAATGTTTTCATTTTCACGGCCCAATTCTAATAAAATCTATAAAACACCTGAGGGCTCAAAATGCTCACTACACCTCTAATTTAATTCTTTCAGGGGTATAGTCTCCAAATTGGGATCACATCTGGGAAATTTCTACTGTACTGGTACTTCAGGGATTCTGCAAATGCGACATGGCCCCCAGAAACCAATTCAGCAAAATCTGAGCTGCAAAATCCAAATGGTGCTCCGTCCCTTCTGAGCCCTGCCATGGGTCTAAACAGCAGTTTATGACCACATAATGGGGTATTACCGTAATCAGGAGAAATTGCTTTACAAATGTTGAGGTGCTTTTTCTCCTTTATTCCTTATAAAAATTAGAAAATTCTGTGTTTTTTCCAAAAAAAAGTCTCTTTTCATCTTCACAGACTAATTCCAATAAATTCAGCAAAAAACCTGTGGGGTCAAAATGATAACTATACCACTAGAAAAATTCCTTGAGGGGTATAGTTTCCAAAATGGGGTCACTTTTGGGGGGATTCCACTGTTTAGGTCCCTCCAGAGCGTTGCAAACGTGACACGGCACTGAAAACCATTCCAGTAAAATCAGAGCTCCAAAATCCAAATGGGGGTTATTCCCTTCTGAGCCCTGCTGTGGGTCCAAACAGCAGTTTATTACCACATATGGGGTATTTCCGTAATCGCGAGAAATTGCTTTACAAATGTTGGGGTGCTTTCTTTCCTTTATTTCTTGCAAAAATTAGAAATTTTTACGTTTTTCTAGAAAAAAAGTAGATTTTCATTTTCACAGACTAACTCCAGAAAATATAGCAAAATACCTGTGGGGTCAAAATGCTAACTATACCCCTAGATAAATTCCCTGAGGGGTGTAGTTTAAAAAATGGGGGTCACTTTTGGCTGTTTCCACTGTTTTGGCACCACAAGACCTCTTCAAACCTGACATAGTGCCTAAAATATATTCTGAAAAAAGGAGGCCCCAAAATCCAAGAGGTGCTCCTTTGCTTCGGAGGCCTGTGTTTCAGTCCATTAGCGCACTAGGGCCACATGTGGGATATTTCTAAAAACTGCAGAATCTGGGCAATAAATATTGAGTTGCGTTTCTCAGGTAAAACCTTCTGTGGTACAGAAAAAAATGTATTACATATGAATTTTGTAAAAAAAAAATGAAATTTGAAAATTTCAGCTCTACTTTCCTTCAATTCCTGTAAAACGCCTAAAAGGTTGAAACACTTTCTGAATGCTGTTTTGGATACTTTGAGGGGTGCAGTTTTCAAAATGGGGTGTTTTATGGGGGTTTCTAATATATAAGGCCCTCAAAACTACTTCAGAACTGAACTGGTCCCTGAAAAAATCGCTTTTTGAAATTTTCTTAAAAATATGAGAAATTGCTGCTAAAGTTCTAAGCCTTGTGAGGTCATAGAAAAATAAAAGGATGTTCAAAAAACGATGCAAACATAAAGTTGACATATGGGGGATGTTAATTAGTAACTATTTTGTGTGGTATTACCATCTGTTTTACAAGCAGATGCATTTAAAATTGGAAAAATCATCATTTCTTCATATTTTCGCTAAATGTTGGTGTTTTTCACAAATAAGCAATGAATTTATCGACCAAATTTTTGCACTAAACTAAAGTACAATATGTCACGAGAAAACAATCTCAGAATCAATTGGATAGGTAAAAGCATTCCGGAGTTATTACCACATAAAGTGATACATGTCAGATTTGAAAAAATGGGTCTGGTCCTCAAGGCCAAAATGAGCTGGGTACTCAAGGGGTTAAAGAGGCTCTGTCACCAGATTTTGCAACCCCTATCTGCTATTGCAGATAGGCGCTGCAATGTAGATTACAGTAACGTTTTTATTTTTTTAAAACGGGCATTTTTGGCCAAGTTATGACCATTTTTGTATTTATGCAAATGAGGCTTGCAAAAGTACAACTGGGCGTGTTGAAAAGTAAAAGTACAACTGGGCGTGTATTATGTGCGTACATCGGGGCGTTTTTACTTCTTTTACTAGCTGGGCGTTCTGACGAGAAGTATCATCCACTTCTCTTCAGAACGCCCAGCTTCTCGCAGTGCAGGCAGCATGTTCTCGAGAGATCACGCTGTGACATTACTCACAGGTCCTGCATCGTGTCGGACGAGCGAGGACACATCGGCACCAGAGGCTACAGATGATTCTGCAGCAGCATCGGCATTTGCAGGTAAGTCGATGTAGCTACTTACCTGCAAACGCCGATGCTGCTGCAGAATCAACTGTAGCCTCTGGTGCCGATGTGTCCTCGCTCGTCTGACACGATGCAGGACCTGGGGAAGTGACGTCACAGCGTGATCTGCCAGAAGCTGGGCGTTCTGAAGAGAAGTGGATGATACTTCTCATCAGAACGCCCAGATAGTAAAAGAAGTAAAAACGCCCCGATGTACGCACATAATACACGCCCAGTTGTACTTTTACTTTTCAACACGCCCAGTTGTACTTTTGCAAGCCTCATTTGCATAAATACAAAAATGGTCATAACTTGGCCAAAAATGCTCGTTTTTTAAAAATAAAAACGTTACTGTAATCTACATTGCAGCGCCGATCTGCTGCAATAGCAGATAGGGGTTGCAAAATCTGGTGACAGAGCCTCTTTAACTCATATGTGCATTGGGCGGCCGAGCGTGTGAAAGTACCGGGAGGCAGTTGTGTAGGCAAGGGACATTCGTTATGACTTGCTTCGCCTTTGGTATATTTGTCCTGGGGTGATAGTTGTCTGGTCTGAGTTTGAACATTGTAGAACTTGGAGGACGGGCCAAGCGGTTTAATAAGGCATGGGTGAAGGTCAACAGGGAAGTCTGCCTTTGAGGGTTGGAACAGAGGGGTTTGTGAGCGGCACTATAATTTTGAGGCTGGGCAGCAGAATTTTTGACTGGCTGACGATGTTCTCCGAAGGTTTTGATGGTGGGAGAAAGGTGATCCACGTGAGAAATCTTGCAGACGATGACGTGAGAATCAGATAAGAGGAGAGCAAAGAAGGAGGTCTCGTGAGGAATCTGTGTTAGGATATTAATCTAGCAACTCTAATGTCCCAGGCAGAAGTACTTCTCATTCATCTAACAGGGATGTTGGTCAGCATTACTGCTGAATCTATTGTCCAGGTTCTCTTGATTCCTGCCTCTCTGGATTCCTTGCCCTAATTGCTTGATAGGTTTCCTCCTTCATACCTCTTATATAAGTCTGGCCCTTGTATTTCCTCCATGTCAGACTATTGAGCTTCTGTCCTGTTGTATAGTTCCTTACTGCCTCTTTACAAACTGTTGCTGCTCATTTGTGTATTGAATTTGCATTGCTTCCTGACCAAGTCTCTGCCTCAAGCTACAACCTGTTGCCGCTTATCTGCCTGCCAAACTTGAATTGTTTACTGACCACGTCTCTGCCTCATGCTACAACTTGTTGCTGCTTATCTGTGTACCAAACCCTGACTGATACTTGACTTCTCTTTCTATTAGCCCCCTCCTGCCTGATTTTTTCTGCCATGGGACTCTGAATGTGCTACAGAACTTGATAACCGGAGATGTAGGGAGGTATCGGGAGCAGAGCCGGCCTTAGGGGGTGTGCGACCTGTGCCATTGCACAGGACGCATAACACCAGCAGTTGGAAGGGGGCGTTGGGCTGGCTCCCTTCCCCTGCTTGTTTCAGAAGTGCTCCGGGCCCGGTGACTCAGCAGCCACCTTTCCGCCCGGGCGCTTCTTCACTCAGTGGCGTCGCTACCGCTGAAGCAGCCATAGTGGCTGCTAACAGTAACACCGGGCATGAGGGTGCCCGTTTCGCCCATCGGGATGGGCAACGGGCCCACCTGGGCCCACCCATGGCCAGCGGCGCCGTTAGCAGCCGCTGCAGTTGTCACAACGGTAGCGACGCCACTATAGCAGAGTGGCCAGGGATTCCGCTCCTGGAGTGCTCAGCTTGATATGTTTGTCCATATATGGACAGTGACATCAGGGGCAACTCCTGAAGCAGAATCCCCTTCCACAGCGTTGCCAACTCTGTGATCGGGGATTTCACTCCTGGAGAAGCCAGTGACCTCACTGTCCATAAATGGATACAGACTATAGGCGCTTCTCCTGGAGTGAAATCCCCGGTCACAGCGTCAACAATGCTGTGGACAGGGATTTCGCGTCAGGAGTTGCCCCTGATGTCACCAGCCACAGGGGGATTCCGCTCCTTCAGGGAGCTACAGTGCCACTATCTACAGGAAGGGGGTGTGCTATCTACAAGGGGGCTGTGGGCAGTGTGGTACTACCTACAAGGGTGCTTCGTGGCACTACCTACAAGGGGGCTGTGTGGCACTATCTACAGGGGGCTGTGTGGCACTATCTACAGGGGGCTGTGTGGCACTACCTACAAGGGGTCTGTGTGGCACTACCTACAAGTGGGCTGTGTGGCACTACCCTAGGGGGCTCTGTGGCACTACCTACAAGGGGCTGTTTGGCACTATCTACAGGGGGAATCTGTGAGTGGCGGTCTAATGGTCATTTTAGTGAGAGTGGCTGGCTGATGGTCATTTTACTGTTAGTAGGGGGCTGATGGTCATTTTACTCTAAGTGCTGGGCTGATGGTCATTTTACTTTGAGTGAGGGGCTGGTGGTCATTTTACTGTGAGTGGGGGTTGATGGTCATTTTACTGTGAGGGGGGCTGATGGTAATTTTACTGTGAGTGGGTGGCTGATGGTCATTTTACTGTGAGTGCTGGGCTGATTGTCATTTTACTGTGAGTGAGGGGCTGATGGTAATTTTACTGTGTGTGGGGATTGATGGTCATTTTACTGTGAGGGGGGCTGATGGTCATTTTACTGTGAGGGGGCTAATGGTCATTTTACTGTGAGTGGGGGGCTGATGGTCATTTTACTGTGAGTGGGGTGCTGTTGGTAATTTTACTGTGAGTGGCGCACTGATGGTTATTTTACTGTGAGTGGGGGGCTGATGGTCTTCAAGTGGTTTCCACCTCTGAGCTCCAATTGAAATTAATAGGAGGCAGAAAATACCTGCGGCGCTCGTTTGGTTCTTTTTTTGGTGCTTGGTGCTTTGGTGCTTTTTCCTGAAGGAATTTTGAGGCAGATATATTTTGCCTTACAAAAAAATGCTGCGTGAACATACTCTACGAGTGTGGTGCTTGTTTTTAGCCGTTTTGTGTCTTTCTCTAAACAATTTTTCGTAGGGGTGCCCCGAGGATATTTAATTTTTCCAGTGGTGCCTCTAGTCTGAAAAGGTTGGGAAACTCTGTACTAGGCTACAGGATCACGCCGGCCTACACAAGGATCCCGTCGTGGGAATGGGACCTAGGTGAGTAAAATGTTTTTTTGTTTATGGGTACGGTCTACAAGGGGGAAGTGGGGGGCTGTATGGCACGATCTACAAGGAGGAGGTGGGGGATTATGGCACTGTCTACAAGGAGGAGGTGGGGGATTATGGCACTGTCTTCAGGGAGGCTGTATGGCACAATATACAGGGGGGCACTATCTACAATGGGGAGCTGTGTGTGGCAGCCAGGGGAGGGGGGTTATACTGTGTGGGGGCCACTAAGTGGACATTATACTGTTTAGTCTGTAGGGAGAAAAAAGAATATTGCACGGCGTTAGGCCTGATGAAGACGTTTGTTTAACGTCGTAAAGCGTAGCCTCATACTAATAAGTACCCTTTTATTTATGGTAATTGTCCTTCAACCTTATGTATAGCAGCGCTACTTTTTGATCCTTTCTTTCCTTCCCCAAATAATTATTATACTGTTTAGGGGTACTACAGGGAGCAATATACTGTGTGTGGTACTTAGGGAACATAAAACTGTATGGGTACAATTAGAGTACAAAATACTGTGTCCTTGAAGGGGTTATAATATATAACTAGTATTAATAATATTATTATTATACTGTATGGGGGCACTAAAGGGGCATTATACTGTGGGGGGGCATTATACTTTTTTTATGATGCGGGTGGGACACCGAAAGATAATTTCGCACCGGGCGCCATCTATCCTAATGCCGGCCCTGATCGGGAGATTAGGTCAGCGATGTATAGACGGGACAGGTTGTGGATCGCCTTGTATGTCATTGTTAATTTGAACAGAATTAGCTTGGATAATCACGCTAGCAATATTATTACCAGTATTATTATTGCTACAACTACTAATACTAATGATAATGCTCAATTTCAAAATATTTTATAATAATTATGATTCACATCAATAGGATTTCTCCCTTGACATTTATGTAAGTAATATTTTTATAATCATCACTTACCCCTGGCACTGGAAAAGGAATTAACATGCAAGCAACCACTGACTCCTCGAGGAGGACAAAAAAAGAGGGAGAGGAAGTATTTTATTATTTTGGAAGCATTGTAACTGGCTGTAATTGGGGAGCACTGTAACAATGGTTTGGGGCATTGTGAATAGCACTCCTATTGGGCACACCATTGTCGGGACTGTTATGGGGGCATTGTGGATGGCGCTGACAGCTATCATGCTAAAGTTCAGAGACTTAGGGTGATGGGGCACATTCTGAAACACCTGCCTTGGACAACCCTGTATTGGAGTACTGTGTATGGCAGTGTTATGGGGAGCACCATCAATTGCATTGTTTTTAGACACCGTGGCATCACAAAAAAAATATTCTGCAGCAGGTGAGGCATAGTGCTGCATAATATAAACCTCAGATATTACAGAACCTCATTTTTAAAAGAAAGGGGAAGCCTTATTCCAATTTACTATTTGACTGACATTAAGCTTTTTCTCAATCTTTACATAGAGGTTCTCTTTACAAAGCTATCTTCTTACTTTTTTTACAGCAACGAAGGTGTGTTGTGTGCAGCATCTAATAGTCTTTATAAATTACAGTAGGACGTACATTTATCACATATGTAAGAAATAATCTATAAACAACTAAATAATGAATTAATATAGTTTTGCCGTTTCTGATTTTTTCTTTTTCCAGCAGCCCACCTTCACATTTTCTCCAGAGCTGCTTAGCAACCACTTGACTAGTGGTCCCTATGATCACTATTCTAGTAAATTTAGCTACATCTACTGAAGTAGTCATGGGAAGTTGTATTTGCTGTGCAATTCACTGCCTCTCATTCTACGTTGGCTTTTTTTGTAGCTCTTTCCCAGTTGGAGAAATGTGAGTAAGGCCTCATGCACACAACCGTAGCCATGTGCATGGCCGTGATTTTCGGGGTGGGCCGGCTGCGGAGTGTCACCTGCGAGCCGCCTGCAAATCGCGGGCCATGCACATGGCCGCGTCTATTATTTCCTATGAGCCTGGACCGTGGCCGTAATAAGACATGTCCGTTCTTTCTGCGGTCCAGGCTCCTGGGCCATGCACGGACTGTGGAAACCACGGTCGTGTGCATGGGCCCATAGGAATGAAATTCTGGATTTTCGGTGAAATTGCGGCCGCAAAAGCACGTTCATGTGCATGGGGCCCAAGCCTGAGAAGATAGCACTCCAAATCATGCAGCTTTAAAAAGTACAAAATGTATGTGTTGCTATATTGATTGGTTTCGGGCAATGAAAATTAGTTGTAAGAAATTAGTGACTTGCTTTAAGTTTTTAGCCCTCAATACTGATTAAATGCAATGATTGCAAGTTTTAATCTGTGATTATATGAGCAAATACAGTACACGTGTAGCAATGGACATAAAGGATATTTGCAACAAAAACAAAAAATTTTTGGGCTGTTGCATGTATGCCCCTTTAGCAGCCATCATCCAATAAAAAATATTGGAGCGCTTGACAAGTGTATTGTCAGTTTCAGTTGAGACATTATACAGCAGAAATGGGGCTCTGTAATAAAAGTTTAGGGGAGATTTATTAGGACTTGCATTTCATCCGCCAGTCTTAATAAACTATTCATTGGACTATGACGCAACACATTTATTTATTACCTCTTAATAAATGTATCGCACCTTTCAGCTGGATGTCCACAGTAATTGATCCGCAACAGCCGCTGTGTGTCATCAATTCCCCAATTCCTATCGGACATAAAATAAAAAGTAAGTATTCTCACCTCACCGCTCCTCTTTACTTCTTCCCTCCATGTCCCCTTAGCCTCCTTCAGCATGCTGCGGCTCATACAAAGTCCGGAAGCCAAGCGGCATCAGGACCTTATATGTGACGCAGCCAAAGGGGACCCGGAGGGGAGGAGTGGTGAGGTGAGTATAATTTTTCATTTTTTACTGCCTGATGTTGATGGGGAAGGTGGGGTAGTCTGATCAGGGGGGCAAGGTTCGGGGCCCAGCACGGGCATCTATCTTGGTATGCCCCACAGAGTGAAGTCAATGCCTGCTAAGAGCTGGCGTAGATTTCCGTTCTAATGTGAAGCCATGCCACTTTTTTACAAAAGAAGCAAAAGCGAAAAGTTTTCAATTAGCTATGTCTCTGTTCTCGGATAGTCCTTTTTTTTCATGATAAAAGAGAATACGTGTATAATAGCTTATTTTCTAACACACTGAAACATTTCTTGATACATAGTTTGATGCTTTGACTGACTGTGACATCAGGCTAAAATATAAAATTTTGTTTGTTCAGCTGAAAGGGATTTTACAGCTTTTAAAACAGATGGCCTATCCTTAGTATAGGCCATGAATTTGTGATCAGTGGGGTCGGACTCTCAGTATCCCCAATTATCATTAGAACCAAAGCGCTGTGGAAGGTGCTATAGTGTCACAGCCCCTTCACTGCAGTATAGACACAGCAACAATCTTGCTTATGTGGCTGTGTTTGGTACTGCAGCTCAGCCACAACTCAGTCCCATTCTCTTGAGCTGCAGTACCAGCCACAGCCACATGCACATGGACTGCACTGTCAGGTATTACAGTCAGTGGCCCCTCTGCCCTGCTAATTAGTTGGAGTACAGGGGTCAGACACCCACTGATCACACATTGATGACCTATCCTATGGACATTTAGACATCGATTATGCTTCCTCAGGATTGTCTCAAGTTCAGTGTGGTGATATCCTTACAATGGGGTCTAGTAGCAGTTGATCTATAAAGTTGACGTCTAAATTAGAAGAAACTGACCAGAAAACATGCTGAATGCTTTTTTAGGGTTCAACCTTGTGGGCATGTTTTGCCTATGTTGTCCTACAGTATGTCACTAGCAATTACATGAGGTAAATTGGGACAGTTGAATATAACCCAAATCAAACGGGTCCTAGCAGCCATTTGGACCTGCAATGTGGAAATAAATTTTATGTCCTATAGAGCCCATGTGAGTCATTCTTGCATTACTTAATTCCTTAACATTTTTTATCACTTTCGCATCCTTCATTTAACACTGTTATAGCTGTTGTCATTATTAAAGCAGTGTTGAGGCCTTAATGGGCAATTAACGCACATGTGAGACTGCTTTGTCTGCAGGACAGGATTGTACTCTTCAACGTCAGCTCACATTCAATTCCCGGTAGCCCCCACATTATGGGAAATAGAAATAGAGGAAGGCTAGATCATCCCTTTGTTCCTGTTTAGGAATTTACACAGATCCTAAATTCATTATAACTGCAATATTGAGCCATAGCATATACATTATTTGGCTAATGGAATTATATTTATATACTTAGGGCATGAGGTTGTATGGATTTTCTGAAATCGTTTATAGCTTACAAACCAAAGTCATAGGCTGTGGTGAATTTGCTTTGAGGTGAGCTTTGTACTTTGTTCTTTGATTTACCCCATAATTGTCTCAGAGTACTCATAACAAACATGGCCTCTCTGGCCACCCTCCAAGCCTGGTATATGTGATATGTAATTTAAAAAATATTTTACTTAAGTTTAGATTTTCATTTAATATTTATATTAGAATACACTGAATAAATGACTGAATTTTGAACATGTTCTTGCAAAATCTAAATAATATTGTTGAATTAGATGGTGACTGATGTGTTTTTCACCTTCTCACCAGTCAGCACAGTGCCAATCCAGCATTAATCTGAAGAGCCTTGGGGTGAACACAACAGTCAAAATATCTGGAAGTGCCAAAAGTCCCAACATGAGGAGGTCAATACACTCTTTTTTTTTTAATCTCATATTAATGGTGGGGCCTAAAGGTGGACTTTCACTTGAAAATTATTTTAATGATTGACTGATTTCATTGTCTGAAATGGTGGTCCAGAGATGTCTCCGCCTGTGTATGATTGTTTTCTACATATACACTGCCTAACAACGACAACTATGTCAATTGGGTTGTCCTGCAGAAAAACCTTAATAAGTAATCTGTTTTAGCCTCTGTCAGGGATTATATTGAGGTGTCCATGACTTTTCATAGCAAGAGTAGAACAGCATGCAGCACTATTCTTGCCATCAAAATGCTGGAAACCTAGACGAGACCCAGATGGACCCCAGTATAAATCAATTAGGTCTGCTAGTCACAGTGTGGATCCATCGTACAATGAATCCATCACAGTGTCGCGCTTTCTCTTATAGACAGAGGCCATGGCGCTATTTTGAAAAGCACCTTAGATTACTCAGGTCTTCAATACAAGGTCACTGCACTTGATAATATATTATCACTGTATATTATTGTAGCGTCCATAGTCACGGGACGTTGGGTTTACTCACCTCCCGACGCCCGCAGCCATGGATCCGTGAGCGCTGGTCCCCATCTCCTTCCTAGAAGACGCCAGTGCTCACTTCCGCTCCGTTCTGCTGTGTCCCGTAGTTGCGCACTCTCGTGCCCAGCCTTAAAGGGCCAGCGCGCGCACAAAGGAAATCGTCAACATCATCAACTGCCATGATTTCCTGGTCTATAAGAAGGCCCCAGGCCTTCTGATCCTTGCCTGAGTGTTGTTAGTTTATCCCAGTCTGTCTTGCAAATGGTCCCTTAGTGTTTCCCGTTCCAGTCGTTACCCGTACCCTGTTCCTGTGTCCCGCACTGTTCTTGTTCCTGTGCATACCAGTGTTGTAGTCATGTCTACTGCACCTGCTGTCGTTTGCCATGTTCAGTGTCTTCTGCCACGTCCAGTGTCTTCTGCCATGTCCAGTGCCTCCTGCCACATCTGATACTGCCCGCCACATCTGGCGCTACCTGCTGAACCGACCTCCATCTGTGCTGAAGCCACAGCCACCATCTCGACTAACTCAGGTACCCAAGCGTTACTATCTACTATTGACTTTCATATAGACTGTGACCTGGTCAGCTGCCTTTCCGCTGCGGCGGAGCGGCCTAGTGGGTCCACATACCCTGTGATCGCGACAATTATAATATTCACAATATATATCACAAAATGTGACTGGAGTTGGTGTTGATGTGGAGTTGAGTTAAAAATGGAGCAATCATTGACTCATTGACTCTTGTCTTTCTTCAGTATGTGCTCAGAATACTGAACAGTGTGAGGCACAAGAACACATGAAGTCCACTTCAGAAGACATGAATCACAGTTCTTATGATGTAAAGAATTTAGTCTAGCTATTTGGAGGTCCTTTTGAATATTTTTTAGGTAAAGTGGCTGTAGAATAAAATTTGGCCAAACATGGCTTAAAAGATTTATTTCCTAATTTTTAATTAGATGAAGTCCCAAAAAAGTTTAATTTGAGTTAGATTATTTTTGGGAAGTTGCATTCACGTCCTTTGACCTTAGTACACGTACTGTAGTAGGACACCACAGGTTAAATGGTGACGTTCATAGTCACTTATTTATCATTATACTTGCTTTATAATATGCATAGAACATGACAACACAATTGTATTTTATATGCATCACTCTCCCCCATAAACCTGGGTAGGTTTTTTTATGTACAAAAAAAAACTTGCGGCTGCCACTAGACATGCGTCATAATATTTCTTACTCTTAAGTGGAAAATGTTGACAGCAAAGTGTTGAATTTATTCTTGTTAATTATCTTAGTTGAAATCGTGCCACAGTTTAAGGTCACATATACTATTAGCGGCCAATTACAAAAATAATTGAAAGTCTATTGAAAGAATAACAAGGGAATAGAGCTTCAGACTTGGGGCTGGTGAAAGGGATAACAATGTATTTACAAATTACATCCCTTCTATCCTGGGCTGTGTTTTAACTTATTGTAGACTGAGCACTGCATTTTCATACACTTTGAAGCATACTACCAACCAAAACTAAGAACTTGACTGTGCTCCGAAATCCTCATGTGTAGCAGGGGCGTAGATATAGTTTGGTCCAGAATTATTTGGACAGTGACACAATCTTCATGATTTGGGCTCTGCATGCCACCACATTGGATTTGAAATGAAACAACTGAGATGTAATTGAATTGTAGACTTTCAGGTTTAATTCAAGGGATTGAACAAAAATATCCTGTGAAACGTTTAGGAATTGTAACCATTTTTCTACACAACCGCCTCATTTCAGGGGCTCAAAAGTAATTGGACAAATTAACATTACCATAAATAAAATGTTATTTTTAATACTTTGTAGAGAATACTTTGCAGGCAATGACTGCCTGAAGTCTGGAACCCATGGACATCACCAAACGCTGGGTTTCCTCCTTTGTGATGCTTTTTCAGGCCTTTACTGCAGCCGTCTTCAGTTGTTGCTTGTTTGTGGGTCTTTCTGCCTTAAGTTTTGTCTTAACCCCTTCCCGACATCCGCCGTATATATATATATATATATATATATATATATATACGGCGCACATCGGGTGGGGGAATATGGAGCGTGCTCATGGGCTGAGCGGGATCCCACTCACGAGATCCCGCTCGTTTAACTAGTTAAATGACGCCATCAATAGCAACTGCGGCATTTAAATCACTGAATTCAGGGGGGCAAACCCTCGTAACGTTCCAACGCCCCCCCCCTGCGGCGAGATCGGGAGGAGCCATTGGTTGGCATGGCAGCCTGGGGGCCTGATGAAGGACCACAGGTCTGCCATCTCGGCAGGGCTTCATAGGAGACTGTCAGAGTCACGATATACTGCAATACATTAGTATTGCAGTATATCGTGCAAGCGATAAAATGATCACTGGTTCAAGTCCCCTAGGGGGACTAGTAAAAAAAAGTGAAATAACGTTTTTTTTTAATAAATAACAAAAAATTCAACAATTTTAAGTTCAAAAAGCCCTTTTTCCCCTATTTCCCTCAAGCACAATGTAAAAAAAGGAAAAAATGAACATAACTGGTATCGACGCGTCTGTAAAAGTCTGAACTATTACAATATATCATTATTTAGTCTGCACGTTGAATGAACGCCGTGAAAAATGTAAACTGTCAGAATTGCTATTTTGTGGTCAGTTAATATCCCACAAAACATTAAATAAAAAGTTATCAAAAAGTCTCATGTACCCCAAAATTGTACCAATATAAGCTACAACTCGCCCCGCACAAAATAATCCCTCATACCGCTAAATAGACGGAAAAATAAAAAGTTGTGGCTCTCAGAATATGTCTACCAAATTCAAATGTTATTTTTAACAATCAGTTTTTTCCTTGTAAAAGTAGTAAAACATAAATAAACTATATAAATTTGGTATCACTGTAATCGTATTGACCCGCAGAATAAATTTAACATGCCATTTTAACGGCACGGTGAACTCTCTAAAAAAAACAAAACATCCAAAATATTGAGGAATCGCTGTTGTTTCCCTATTCCACCCCACAAATATTTTTTCTCCAGTTTCCCACTACATTTTATGGTACAATAAATGGTGCCGTGAAAATCTACAACTCGTCCCGCAAAAAACAAGCCCTCATACGGCAATATTGGTGGAAAATAAAAAAGTTACAACTTTTGGAATGTGGGGAGGAAAAAACAAAAGTGAAAATCTGAAAAATGACTGCAGCGGGAAGGGGTTAAGCAAGTGAAATGCAGCTCGATCGGGTTGAGATCTGGTGATTGACTTGGCCATTGCAGAATATTCCACTTCTTTGCCTTAAAAAAACTCCTGGGTTGCTTTCACAGTATGTTTTGGGTTATTGTCCATCTGTACTGTGAAGCAACGTCCAATCAACCTTGCTGCATTTGAATCTGAGCAGAAAGTTTATCCCTGAACACTTCAGAATTCATCCGGCTGCTTCTGTCTTCAGTCACATCATCAATAAACACTAGTGACCCAGTGCCTTTGGCAGCCATGCATGCCCATGCCATCACACTGCCTCCACCATGTTTTACAGAGGATGTGGTGGGCTTTGGATCATGAGCTGTTCCAAGCCTTCTCCATACTTTCTTCCTCCCATCATTCTGGTACAGGTTGATCTTAGTTTCATGATGTTCCAGAAGTGGGCGGCTTCTTTACATGTTGTTTGGCAAAGTCTAATCTGGCCTTTCTATTTTTGAGGCTGATTAATGGTTTGCACCTTGTGGTGAACCCTCTGTATTTGGTCTCATGAAGTTTTCTCTTTATGGTAGACTTAGATATTTGATGATATGTTTTGGTAAACAGCTAAAATGCCCAAACTTGTGTCACTGTTCAAATAATTCTGGACCTAACTGTATATGGCGTTCAGAGGTAGCAGTCGCAGGTAGGTGGGGCCCCTGTTACAGATTTGGATTTGGAGCCCAGGAACTTTAAGTTACTCTGATATATAGTAACTGTGGGCTATCTTTCCCTAAACACCAGACTCCTACTGCTAGTCGCTGAGACAACCGATTTGCCTCCATGTGCAGAGGCGCGCCTGACTGAATCCAATGCTTAGAGCTACAGAGCAGAACAGCCTCCAATCTAAATACTGCAGAGGTTAGATCCTTGCGCATTTAAATTTTTCCAGTGTTGGGAGCAATGGCAAAGTGTGTACCAATGCAAGATACCATAAATATGAATGTGTCTTTATACATCTATATAAATGGTCTACAACCTTAAAAAAAGTCCCAATATGCCATGAAGACTGCGGACTATAAGTGCATTCTGGGACTTGTTCACATCAACTGGAGATCTACAGGGTGTAGACCACTGATGTAACTGTACCATACATTTAAATACTGTCATTTCATTGAACTTCAGAGACATGTCATATGCTCTAATTGGTGGGTGCCGAGACCTACAATAAACTTCTCTCTGCGTGATATGTCTCTAAGACGTCTGAAGATTTATAATATGATGGTGAATCTTTAACTGGGTTAGGGCATTTGGATATACTTGTATATCCAAATGTTCCTGTAGACAAATTACTCATACCCTTAGTAGACACAAAAAGCCGAACTTCCTTCTTAATAATAGAGGTCAAAAAAGTTCTCCTTCACTTTTTTAATTATTTGCTTATACAATTAAAGAGGTTGTCCAGTGAAATAAAATTGATGGCTTATCCTCAGGAAAGGCCATCAATATCTGATCGGTGGGGTGCCGAGAGCCAGACCCCACCGATCAGATTTAGATGGCCTATTCTGAGATAATATGAAAAACCAGCGTACCTCCAATACCCACTTATAGATCGTAGTATAATATAGTTTAAAGTGTTGCACTTTCCATGTTCATCTCATCATCCTTTTCAGGTATTATACTACTGTCTTTTATTCTTCTATGCGATAATATTGTCCCCTTTTGTAGGATACTTTGCCTATTTAAATTGCCTTATCTAAAAGTGGACCACCTCTTTATATGTGTAATTTATCGTATCTAAATTGTATTATTTGCCCAGGAAGTCAGTAATATCAGAGTATAAGAATGTGCAACTTGCTGATTATGATATCTCATGATCCATAAAATAATTATTTTCTTTGTAAAACACTCAGATACCTTGTTTATTTTGTATACTAAATAAGTGTCATTTTGGTAAGTTATGATTATGTTATGTTTTACACAGATATGACTTAAAAAAGGTCCGGGATTGACCGAAATGTCATGTGTTAACATTGGATGAAGTATCTGAGTTTCTTTAAGTTTTTGCTTTTGACTTACTTGAACCCCAGAAACAAATAATAATTAGTGTGCCATTGATGTTTTAGGCCCCATGCACATGACCGTATATTTTATCCGTAATTACGGACCGTAATTGCGGACCCATTCATTTCTATTAACCACGGACACCTTTCAGTATTTTTACGGATGGGTGTCCGCGCTGAAAAAATGATAGAACCTGTCCTATTCTTGTCCGTAATTACGGCATGGACTCCCCCATAGAAGCCTATGAGCGCTTCCGTAAATCCAAACGGTTACGCATGTGCATCCGTAAACCATCCGTATTTACGGAAACGTTGCCTGTAAGCATGTTGGTGACATCATTTGCAGCCTCCCTCTTTTTTTTTTTACAGATATTTATCATACCCAAAAATTTCACATGTAAACAGATTCAAAATCAGACCAATTATATACAGTATATATTGCAGTTGTGCTAAAACTCCTCAGGACCGTAAAACCTTTACGGTATAATAAACCACAACACTCTTAGGCGGATTTACACGAGCGTATGCGTTTTTCCACACGCAAAAAATGCTGCGTTTTGCGTGCGCAAAAGGCACTTAACAGCTCTGTGAGTCATCACATAGGATGCGCGGCTGCGTGCTTTTTGCGCAGCCGCCATCATTATGACACTCTGTTTGGATGTTTGTAAACAGGAGAGCACGTGGTGCTTTTCTGTTTCCAAACATACTTTTGACTGCTGTTGCGCGAATCACGCGCGTCCCACGAAAGTGCTTCCGTGTGGTGCGCGTGATTTTCACGCACCCATTGACTTCAATGGGTGCGTGATGCGCGAAAAACGCAGAAATATAGGACCTGTCGTGAGTTTTACGCAGCGGACTCACGCTGCGCAAAAATCATGGACAGTCTGCACTGCCCCATTGACTAGCATGGGTCCGTTCGTGTAAATCCGCCCTTAGTTTGCAGTAATAGTAAAAAAAAATTGTCACCAAAAAACATAGCTTGTGAGCTTATCTGCTGTTTCAATATTCAAGTCATAGTAAATCCAAAAAGACAGATAAACTACATTCTGGTCCTTCCTGGACCTTTTTCAAGTCATGTCTATGCATAAAAAAAATGATAATATAATTAGATACACACAAGCATGCAATGTGATTTAATAAAAAAAAAAAAGAAAGAATATATACAGACAAAATAAATTCAAATGACCAACACAAATAGGATATATGACAGGCATTTGTCCTTACTAATCTTATTCGAATGTGCTCCAGGAATATGATATGTCACTAGACATCGATTTCTATATATATAGTGGTCAAAATATACAAAGACAACTTAACCGTGAGGGTATGTTCACACGCTTAAAATGTGATTTCAACTGTTTTTTAATCAAACTCGCGTTTTTGCAGCGTTTTTTATCGCCGTTTTTGAAGCTGCTTCTCTATAGAGTCAATGAAAAACGGCTACAAAAACGGCTCAAGAAGTGACATGCACTTTTTTTTTGCGGGCGTTTTTTTTTACCTCGTCGGAACAGAGCCCCATTTTTTCTATTGAAATCAATGGGCAGATGATTGGAGGCGTTCTGCTTGCCAATTTTTCGGCCATTTTTCAGCCATTAACGACTTGAAAAACAGCCGAAAATAGGACGTGTTAACATACCCTAAGAAGAATGTCAAAAAGACGATCGGCTAGAGTTAAATGTAGTTTGTGGACGTGTAGAAAATGCAGCAACTTCTGCGATAGGCAATGGCGACATTTTAGATCATTTTTCGGCATCTTATAAAAGCAACTGCACAGGTATGGCTCCCCATGAGCGCGCAGAGACAGGTAACCAGGGAAACATGTCGTCAGCTGCTAGTTAGTACTGCATCTAAATGCAAGGGAGAGCGTACTGTGCTTGAGTAATTATTGCGTGCATGCGCACTATGTACTGGCCATCAGCTTCGGAAAACAGAGACACTAAGTGTGAGAGTGGTGGCTCCATAAGCCATAAGGTGGCATTATAAATAGAAATGGGCATTAAACCCTGACTATAGCAATGATAATAATCCAAAGGGAACCACAATTTAAATGTTTAGTAAAAATAGAATTGTAGAAAGTCGAATCAACCTCATAGGGTGAAAACTTGCCCTATTATGGGTGATCAAGCATACATAATATCTCATAAATAGAGGACCCATTGTTATTAGGTCATTCCATTAAATCCAGAATAATAGAAGAAGATAATAAATGGTAATCAATAAACATAGCCAAATACTTCTGCAAATGTAATCATTATTTAAACTGGAAAGAAAAAGAGAAACGAAAAAAAACAAAAACGTTTTAGAGACATTTTATGACATAAAAAGAACAATACCGTATCATAAATGCTAGTATGCAAAATGCTTACAAGAAAGTTAGAAGTAAATGCAGAATTCAAGATTTAAACCTAAGCCTCTCTCTATTGAGACCTCATGGTTGCAGGCATTGGAGTGTGTATCAAATATGCTGCCCGCTTGCTATGCAGCGCTATTCTATTGCCCCCTCGACGTTGTATTGGAATCTTCTCTAACCTGGTAGCGTAATGGTTAAATTGTATGTCTAGCAGACTAGCAGTAGGAAAATGTAGAGGGATGGGAAGTAGATGCATTTTACATTATATTGCGGATTTATGCTTTTTAATGCAGTCTCATATATTTTGAGTAGTTTCTCCAACATATACCAGACCGATTGAGCATTTAATCAAATAAACTGCAAAAGTGAAATCACATGAGAAGTACCCCCTAACAGGAAATCTTTTGCCTGTATGCGAATGTGCACAGTATTCTCCCTTGATCACTGATGAACAATGTGTGCCTTCTTTGAAAGTTGACAAAAATAAACTTGTACCAAAGAGTCCCGAAAATTAGGATTACATGTATAGAAGGAAATTGGGGGTAGCAAAACTCAGGTACATGAGGGTAAGCTTTGTTAAGAGTCGGCCAATGCGTTCTAATTTTGTGAAAGATCTTAGGACTAAAGTGATGGTAATAGTTCATAAAAAGAATACGTATAGGTCTCGGGGTCTTATCTTTTGTCTGGTCCCTTTCATAATGTGTCTATCTAGTGGGTTATTCTCTATGTTCGTACCTAATCTTCATCTAGTTTAGTCATACACTGCGTAAGTCAGGATCAGGGGTGTACATATCATAGAGACACACTATGCGACTCCTATGGGCCCCTTGGAGAGATGGGCACAGTTCTGGTTCGTCCTATACCATTTGTTACTGGGTGGAAAGAACCTGTGCAGGAGTCCTCTCTCCAGAAAGGGTAGGAAATTTGCCCAAGGGTCATGAAAACCGCTTAGAGGCCCTTCTGTCCTGGATGGAAAAAATTGGCACCTAAATGGCAGGAGCATTTTAATCTTTGCTATTTGGCCCCCTCTTTTCTATGTACGCAACTGGTCAGGCTCTTACACAACTCTGGATGCTCTCTCAAACTGAGAGGGCAGCAGGGACTTTTTGATACTAGATAAGTGACTCCTCCTATAATGAAGCAGACTATTGTGATCTGTTGGTTTGGAATAGAGATTATGGGATAATTCCCCTCTCTCATCATTTCGTACCATGACATTTAGAAAATTCATTAGGAATTGTAAGAATGGATCGTGAATTGTAATATGGGTATAATGGCAAGAATCCTATGGAAATCCATGAGGCTCTTGATGAGGCCCCCATATGCCAAAAATGTTATCAATATACCTATGCCAACACACGGCATGCCTCTGAAAAAGTGGATTATTATATATATGTTCCTCCTCAGTCATAGCCATAATGATATTGGCATATGGGAGTGCTTCATTCTACCCCATGTCGAAACCTTGTTTACAAAAGGTAAAATTGATCACCTAGTGGTTCTAGACAAAATGATTTGGCTAGCAAATCAAAATGGTAAGAATCCAAGAAATGTTCTGCTACCGCCAGTTCAATATTGTGCACTGTAGAGGTATATCAACTCTTAAAATCCCAGGTCACTAGTATAGCCTCAGGTGGTATAAGGGATAGCTGTTTAATTATCCTCAGAAACTGATCTGTGTACGTAGGATATAGGGTGTCACAAAAGATTAGTGGACCCACTGGGCCGTACCGTCTTGGAGGTAAGGCAGCTGGCCAACAGGACGCAGGTCAAAGTCTATAGTTTGTATAGGGTACCTGTTTCAGCTCGGACAGTAGCAAGGTAGGCTAGGCAGGAACTTGTCAGCAGGTGGACGTCAGGTGTGGAGAAGCAGGTCAGGTGTAGAATACAGCACAGCACGGCAACAGCAAGCACGACACTAGATCAGGATACAGGTTGCAGGAACAGAAACAGGAAACACTGGGAGCAGGAAACACTATGAGGCCATTTGCAAGACAGACTAGCAATACAACAACAAAGCTCAGGCATAGAACTAGGGGGCTGGACCCCTCTTATAGTCAAGAGTACTCACGGGTCAAAGTTCAGGAACGAGGTCCGGTGCGCGCGGCAGTGGTGAGTAGACGCAAGCGCTGGCTTCTCCTGAGGAGAAGGCTGGGGCCAGCGCTCGCCGACTCGTGGCTGCGGCTGTCAGGAGGAGAACAGAGCTGAAAGCCCGCAGCCACGGACATGACATAGGGGTGATAGGATGTATGCTAACCAGATATTCATAAATATTGCTGTCTTTAACCCCTTAGTGACCATTAATACGCCTTTTTACGTGATGCACTAATGGGCTTTAGGCTAGGCTGACGCCTTTTCACGTCAGCCTAGTCTAAGTCCTGCACGGGTCTCCCGTGCAGGCAGGAGCCGGGGCTCTAATGTCTGATGACAGCTGAGCTCCTGCTCCAACGCCCGCGATCGAAGTTTACTTTGATCGCGGCCGTTTAACCCGTTAAATGCCGCCGTCAATAGCGACCGCGGCATTTAACTTTGTTTACAGAGGGAGTGCGCTCCCTCTGTCAACCATCGGCGGCCCGCGAATGCAATTGCGGGTCTCCGATGGGGTGTCATGGCAGCCGGGGGACTGATAAAAGCCCCCAGGTCTGCCCTGGACATATGCCTGTTAGGACGCGCCGGAGGCACGTCCTAACAGATTGCCTGTCAGATTTACACTGACAGGCAATAATGCTCTGGTATACGAAGTATACCAGAGCATTATAGCAGCGATCGGAACATCGCACAGTAAAGTCCCCTAGTGGGACTAATAAAATCAGTCATCAAAGTGAAATAAAGATTATTAATAAAAAGTACAGTAAAAAAATAAATAAAACCATTTTTTTCCATAAAAAGTGGTTTTATTTAGTAAAAGTGTAAAAAAAAAAAAAAAGTACACATATGTGGTATCGCCGCGACCGTAATGACTCCATTAATAAAGTTAATATGTAATTTAAACCGCAAAGTGAACACCGTAAAAAAAAAACGCAAAAAACTATGGCGAAATTGCAATTTTTTTCCATTGCCCCCAAAAAAGTCATAATAAAAATGAATCAATAAGTCCCATGTACCCCAAAACAGTACCATTCAAAACTACGTCTTGTCCCGCAGAAAACAAGCCAAAAAAATCACTACATTGATGGAAAAATAAAAAAATTACGGCTCTTGGAAAGCGACGATGCAAAAACAAATAATTTTAGTTCAAAAGTGTTTTTATTGTGCAAAAGTCGTAAAACATAAAAAAACCTCCACATATGTGGTATCGCCGTAATCGTACCGACCCATAGAATAAAGGTAACATGTTATTTACGTCACATAGTGAACGGCGTCAATTTAAAAACGCATAGAACAATGGCGGAATGTCAGTTTTTTTTTATAATTCCCCCCAAAAAGGTTAATAAAAGTTAATATAAAAATTATATGTACCCAAAAATGGTGCTATTAAAAAGCTCAACTAACCCCGCAAAAAACAAGTCCTCATACAGCTATGTAGACGAAAAAATAAAAACGTTATAGCTCTTTGAATGCGACTATAGAAAAACGAATAAAATAGCTTGGTCATTAAGGCCTAAAATGGGCTGGTCACTAAGGGGTTAATTCCCTTCTCTAGAAGTTGTACTTATAATCCTTGCTATTTAATTTAGACAACAATGAAACATATGTGTTAAAATATGACAGTTGTAACATGATTTTTCTACATAATAAGATTTATCTAATACAACGATTGCCCCTCCTCTGTTGTCAGGCCTAATCACCAAGGTAATGTCCTTTTTAAGAGAATGGAGGGCTCTCTTCTCCTCCGTATTGAATTTGGACTGGTATTTTATGTTCCTCCTTAGCTATGTCAATCAGATTTTGTTAAATATCCCTTTTCAGAAGTAAAATTGACGTTTCCACCAGGCGATACAACTTGAGGGAATTAAAGATGCTCTTCTTACCAGGTTCTAATAGAGAAGATTGTGCAGCCGCCTCTGGTGTAAAACCTTTTGACAATGCCCTTTCACACAGGCCAATGATAATGCGAACAAGCGCTCGTACAAGCGCTCATTCCCGATCATTGCCCTGTGTAAACAAACAAACGCTCATTCATCGGCTGATCACATCTTTTATATGGGCCAAAAAAAAGATACTTGTCGACATCTCCCCATATTAATAATAATCATTAGTTTCCATACAATGCGACCACTGCTCCATGTAAATGTAGGTAAACGAATGCCGATTAATGTGCTAGAAAATCTGGCTGTGTAAAACCACCTTTAAAGGAGGCAAGTGCACCAATATATTTCGTTTTTTTTAAATAGAGATTTCCTGTAAAATTTCCAAACTTTTTATATCCTGCATGACATAAAGAAGCATTAGTAAACATTATGAGCATTATCAAAAAAATCATAATGTTGTCTGCATTACATAGTTACATAAGTTGAAAAAAGACATAGGTCCATCCGGTTCAACCTTTCTCAATAAATTACCCATCATTCTTTGGTTAATTAATTATAACCCTCAATGACATTCGTCAATAAATAAGCATCCAGCCTTTTTTAAATGCTGACATAGTATTTGCCATCACTACCTCTTGGGGAAGGGCATTCCATAACTTGGCCACTCTAATTCTAAAGAACCCTCTTTCATATTGATGTCTGAAACGTCTTTCTTCCACACGCAATGGGTGTCCCTTGTCCTTTGTCGAGTCCTTGGAAGGAACAGATCATGTGTTAGTTCTCTGTATTGACCTCACATATTTATACATATTAATAAGATCCCCTCTAAGACGTCTTTTTTCCAAGCTAAACAAGCCCAATTTTTCTAGCCTTTCATTGTAAGCGAAACCTCCCATCCCATTTAATAATCTCGTTGCCCGCCTTTGAACCCTCTCCAGTTCTACAATGTCCTTTTTACATTGTGGAGCCCAAAACTGAATTGCATATTCTAGATGTGGCCTTACAAGGGATTTATAGAATGGTAATAAAACTATACTTTACGACTGACTGCCTGAGCCCAAAAACCTTTTCTTTTGTCACCTTGTTTTATAAGATAAGCCAATGGTTCAACCATTATTGCAAAGGACATTGGGGATAGTGGACACCACTGTCTCCTGCCCCTGTAGATCCTAAACAAAGGATTACAGGACCAATAGCAAAGATCTGAGACAAAGGTTTTGAGTATAACAATTTAAGCCATTTCACAAATGTATTACCAGGCTCCATTTTTTTCAGCGTTGCCAATATGCCGCGAATCGCAAGTGCCTTGATTGCCCTGTCTGACTCTCAGATGTATTCTAGCATTGCATCCAAGTTAGATCCAATCTTGGAAGACATCAGCAAGTCAGACAGGGCAATTGGGGCACTTGTGATACCACCCCTAAAATGAGAAAAATACCATACTCACACTCCACTGGACTTCTGTAGCAACATGTCACTGCCGGCATCCTGCGATGACGTTGTTTTGTCCCATGTGACCGCAGCAGCCAATCAAAGGCTGCTGTGGTCACATGGGATAAATCAACGTCATCTCAAGAGGCTGGCAAGGACGCGTCACTGTGGGAGACTAGGGGAGGTGCGAATCTTCTTGTTTTTTTTTAAATCTCCTCTTCTCCCCTCTTCTTTTTCTTTAATCTGTAAAACGGCGTCATTTTGTTGAATTGTCCGGATTTTGGGGAATCCAAAACTTTTGACAAATTCAGATGGAATTTGATTTGTGCCGAATCGGTTCCCTTCTTCTCTATTTAAGTTCCTTTTACACGGGCCAATGATTGGCGGAGTAAAATTTTAGTTTGTCGACTGATCGCATCTTTTATGCGATAGTGAAAGTCATCATTTTTGGCAGCACATCTCCCGTTGTAAACAGGATATGTGCTGCTGACAATATTGCAAACTGTATGGGGACAAATGATCTCGTTAGTCCCTATAGAGTACAATGATTGCCTGATGTCAATGGAGCTAAACGAGCGCTGATCGACATGCTATATTATCAGTTGGTGCTCATTTACTGGCGGAAATCTGCTGGTGTAAAACCCATTTAGAGACGTCCAAAGATAAAACTACTTTAGTAAGCTATGCCATAATGTTTTATTTATAAGAGGGAAAAAGTAAAAACAAAAAATAGCTGTATAAAACAAATTTTTTCATAAATAAATTTTATTTGCGGGAGTAACAAATGCTTCACAGAGATACATAGATGGAAAAACAAAAATAATTATCAATAATGAGAGGTAAGGGTGTGTTCACATCAGCGTTGGGTTCCATTGATGGGTTCCGTCAGACCTTTCCGTCAGTGGAACCCATCAATGGAAAGGCAAACAGAAACCATAGCTTTCCGTTAGCATAACTATTGATTTCCGTTCTGCAAGGTTTCTGTTTTTTTTGCTGGAAACAATAGTGCCGTCGACTACGCTATTGATTCTGTAAAAAAAAAAAACAAAAACGTACAGAACGGAGACAAGCGGAAACCATTAGCAACGGAAGCATTACCATTGAAATCAATGGTAATACTAATGGAAAGCTATGGTTTCCGTTTGCCTTTCCGTCGATGGGATCCCCTGACGGAAAGGTCTGACGGAACCCATCAACAGAACCTAACGCTGATGTGAACACACCCTAAGAATGAAAAACTAGTCTGATCCTAAGGCCCTAAATACGTTTGGCCACACATTTTCGGTATCAATTTAATCGTAGCACCCCGTCACAAAAAAAATGACATACTCATTTTTGGTGTTCAATGAATAGTGTCCTAAAAATATAGCAACACATTTTTTTCTTCACAAATGTGTACCATTGCTCCTAAAATATAAGTAATATACAAATGTTTATGTACGCCCTCTAAAACATTTACAAAAATATGTAATCGTAGTCCTAGAATGATGAGTGGTTAAACCAAAAAATGTTATCTGGCCCTAAGGTCCACAATTTGTCTTTTTATCAAGGTCCTTAAGGGGATTAATATATACAAAGCACATGAATATTACATAAAAAGATTGAAAGAACATATTGAATTATAATAGACAGACAATAATTGCTCTTTAGTGACCTGCCGGGTACCTAGGCATGTTGGCAACGTATGGGCATTATAAAAAGTGTAAGATAATACATTTCCATACATTTTTATAGAAATCTTATTATAGATCCTATGATACATACCAAGAATATTTTCTCTCCAGATCACTGGGAATGTGCTTATGCGACTCACTAACAAAGCTAGGCCATTCACTAACATCATTGCAAAGCAACTCTAAGGTGGCACTTCATGGTCACACATTCAGGTAAGGCCAGGATCACAAACACAGTTTTGATGCAGTTTTTGTGGCAGTTTTTGGCTAAATTTTTTGAGCCAAAGCCAGAAGTGGATCCAAAAGGAAGGAAAGGTATAAAGGAAAGACTGTAGCATCTCCTTTCTTTTGTGTCCACTTCTGTGTTTGGCTGAGTCGTAAACTGCCACAAAAACTGTGCCTGGCCTATGCAAAACAAAGGGCCTATGCAAAACTATTGGTCACATTTTAAAAATGGTGTGTCACGATCCGTGGGTATGTGGACTCACTAGGCCGCACCACCGTAGCGGAGTAGCAGCTGGCCAAACAACAGTCCCAGTACAATACACTGCATTCCAAATTATTATGCAAATGTTATTTTTCGCTGATTTTCCTAAATAGTCGATGCAAATGACAGTCAGTATAATCTTCAAGCCATCAACCGTTGGAGTACAATGCGAATCTTATTGAACAAATCTCCTAATGATAACAGATTTGTTTTTAGAAGTAAAAAACTCAAAATGCACTGTTTCAAATTATTATGCACAACAGAGATCAAAACATTTTAAATGTTGTAAAGAGAACTAAAATGGTAATTTGTTGAATTTGTAGCATCAGGAGGTCATATTTACAGAAATCAAAAGCTCTTTCAATCAAAAAAAACTTAACAGGCCAAGTTACATGTTAACATAGGACTCCTTCTTTGATATCACCTTCACAATTCTTGCATCCATTGAATTTGTGAGTATTTGGACAGTTTCTGCTTGAATATCTTTGCAGGATGTCAGAATAGCCTCCCAGTGCTTCTGTTTTGATGTGAACTGCCTCCCACCCTCATAGATATTTTGCTTGAGGATGCTCCAAAGGTTCTCAATAGGGTTGAGGTCAGGGGAACATGGGGGCCACACCATCAGTTTCTCTCCTTTTATGCCCATAGCAGCCAATGACACAGATGTATTCTTTGCAGCATGAGATGGTGCATTGTCATGCACGAAGATAATTTTGCTATGGAAAGCACGGTTCTTCTTTTTTTACCATGGAAGAAAGTGGTCAGTCATAAACTCTACGTACTTTGCAGATGTCATTTTCACACCGTCAGGGACCCTAAAGGGGCCTACCTGCTCTCTCCCCATGATTCCAGCCCAAAACATGACTCCGCCATCTCCTTGCTGACATCGCAGCCTTGTTGGGACATGGTGGCCATTCACCAACCATGCACTACTCCATCCATCTGGACCATCCAGGGTTGCACGGCACTCATCAGTAAACAACACAATTTGAAAATTAGTCTTCATGTATTTTTGAGCCCACTGCAACCATTTCTGCTTGTGAGCATTGTTTAGGGGTGGCCGAATAATAGCTTTATGCACACTTGCAAACCTCTGGAGGATCCTACACCTTGAGGTTCGCGGGACTCCAGAGGCACCAGCGGCTTCAAATACCTGTTTGCTGCTTTGCAATGGCATTTTAGCAGCTGCTCTCCTAATCCTATTAATTTGTCTGGCAGAAACCTTCCTCATTATGCCTTTATCTGAACGAACCCATCTGTGCTCTGAATCAGCCACAAATCTTTTCACAGTACGATGATCACGCCTAAGTTTTCTTGAAATATCCAATGTTTTCATACCTTGTCCAAGGTATTGCACTATTTCACGCTTTTCGGCAGCAGAGAGATCCTATTTCTTTCCCATATTGCTTGAAACCTGTGGCCTGCTTAATAATGTGGAACGTCCTTCTTAAGTAGTTTTCCTTTGATTGGGCACACCTGGAAAACTAATTATCACAGGTGTCTGAGATTGATTACAATGATCCAAAGAGCCCTAAGACACAATGCCATCCATGAGTTTAATTGAAAAACTAATAATTAAATGTTTATGACAGTTAAATCCAATGTGCATAATAATTTGGAACACGGTGTAGTACCGTTAATAGTCCAGACAGTAATGGAGGCTCGGCACAGATGAACTTGTAGACATCAGATGTGGTGTATATCAGCAGGCGTGACAGGTGGCACAACACGACTCCGAGAGGTTAAGGCACAGGAACAGATATGGCACGGGACACAGGATACAGGTAGCAGGGCACGGAACAACAGGAACAGGATAACACTAAGGGAACATTTGCTAATACTAACATGGGTAAACACAACAACTCTCAGGCAATGAGTGAAAGGGCCGAGCCCTTTTTATAGTCCAAAGTGATCATGGGCTAATTACTGATCTTACTCATGAGTGTGCACTGGCCCTTTAAGTCTGGACGCGAGCGCGCGGGCGCCCCATACGGGAATCAGTGCAGCGATGTGGAGGTGAGTGCCGCCGTCTCTCAGGAGGGAGATACTGCTGGCACTCACACGTCCATGGCTGCGGCCGTCGTAGGGCAGGTAAAACCTATGGTCTGCGGCTGTGGACGTTACATGGCGCAAAAAAATGGTGTCAATTTATGAACCACTGGTTTGAATTAATGAAAATGGTGCTTAAAATGGGTGACTTTTATGGATGTGAGCTTTGTAACAAAATATTGGGATACATGCACTTCATCGATGAGGCGACATAATGAAGAAAAATATACCTAGTTGCACCATATTTACTGTTCTGCATGTGCCATATTGATACGTTTGTAACAATTTTGCAGCAATAAAAAAAATCTAAATAAACATAAGTGATACAGTTTTTAAAAAGTTAGCCAATTCCATAAAGACAGTATGGCTTTTTAATAGGATTCTTTTTAAGATGTTTCTGACATCTGTCTATAGTAACATCAGGCTGCGTTAAGACGTTTAATATTATTGCTCTTTACATTTAATGAAGTATGCAACTTGTTTCTGTCTATGACTGATTTGATTCTGTAAAATATTATCATTTTATAAATTTGTTATGCCAGTTTTATGACTTTGTCAACATTGATAACAGAATACGTCTTTATTAAATACCATTCTACTTAAAAGCTATTCCCATTAACACATGCTTCCACTGTCGATATCTCGGAATGGCTTAAAGGGTTTCTTTGAGATTTTAAAATATCTTCATATGAGCCCATAATGTATCCTCCGCTGCCGGTCTCGTGCCTACCCTGCTACTCCTGCTGCACATTCATACACTTTGACGTACCACCACTGTGGGCATGCTTTAGATTACCTCCTTGGCCTGATGTATCTTTATTATGCATGGCAGGTCAAGTGGCGAGTGACCAAAGCACAATTGGTAAGGTTAGTATATTGCACAGAATTTTGTAAATTACTTAATATTATTGCTCACTGCAGAAGTAATTCACAAATTCTCCAGGCCTGCAGCTTACCTGTTGCCTACTAGCACACAGTAATGATTTACAGCAGTCTGCAATCTGCATCTTATTTACAGGTTATAGTTTTGTGTTCTTGAAATGATTAAAGTGTTCCATATATTTGAATAGTTTTGTTTCTGTCGTATGTGTTTGTGATTTTGACAATCCATACACGGATATATGGAAAGTAGTTTTTCAATCGCAGAAATTTCTGCAAAAAATCTGCCATATGTACTTTTAGCCCATTTCTGAAAGGTTTACGTTTTCGAATACTGTTTTTTTTTTCACTTTAGTACAACAGAAAAGTATATTTGTATTCCAGTTTAAGAAAATAAATGTACCGTAATTCTTTGTGTAATAAAAAGTTATGCAATTTTCTAATATATGTTATGTAGCACTTCCACAAAGATATCTGCTTGCAGTCGTTCAATAGGTCTCTTCATTGTTTGCTTCCAGTGGATAAAAATCTGTCGTGGTCACCTCGGTGGAAACCGACGGACCCCATTATAAATCATTAGTGTCTGTCGAGTGCCTCTGGTATCTGTGTTGCGACAGATGTGACACTACGTCGTAGCTTCCATTATAAATAGAAGCCACGATGCAGATGTGAACAGAGCTTAACAGGACATGTAGCATAGTACAGCAGGTGTGAACAGAGTTTTACTTCATGCTAACACAAAATAGCTTTGATAAAATAGTAATAATATACAATATATATTTATAAATAAAATTACACCGTGTTCCAAATTATTACGCACCTTGGATTTTAGTGTCATAAACATTTAATTATTCGTTTTTCAATTAAACTCATGGATGGTATTGTGTCTTGGGCTGGGTTCACACCACCTATTTTCAGACGTAAACGAGGCGTATTATGCCTCGTTTTACGTCTGAAAATAGGGCTACAATACGTCAGCAAACATCTGCCCATTCATTTGAATGGGTTTGCCGACGTACTGTGTAGACAACCTGTCATTTACGCGTCGTCGTTTGACAGCTATCAAACGACGACGCGTAAAAATACAGCAGGACACTTTTTTCAGATGTAATTTGAGCCGTTCTTCATTGAACTCAATGAAGCAGAGCTCAAAATTTATGGCTGTCAGAGAAGCCTCACAAAATGCGAGGAGGAGCATTTACGTCTGAAACGAGGCAGCTGTTTTCTCCTGAAAACAGTCTGTCTTTTCAGACGTAAAAGCCTGCTACCGTGTGCACATACCCTTAGGGCTCTTTGGATCATTGTAATCAATCTTAGACACCTGTGATAATTAGTATGCCAGGTGTGCCCAATCAAAGGAAAACTACTTAAGAAGGACGTTCCACATTATTAAGCAGGCCACAGGTTTCAAGCAATATGGGAAAGAAAAAGGATCTCTCTGCTGCCGAAAAGCGTTAAATAGTGCAATACCTTGAACAAGGTATGAAAACATTGGATATTTCAAGAAAACTTAAGCGTGATCATCGTACTGTGAAAACATTTGTGGCTGATTCGGAGCACAGACGGGTTCGTTCAGATAAAGGCATAATGAGGAAGGTTTCTGCCAGACAAATTAATAGGATTAGGAGAGCAGCTGCTAAAATGCCATTGCAAAGCAGTAAACAGGTATTTGAAGCCGCTGGTGCCTCTGGAGTCCCGCGAACCTCAAGGTGTAGGATCCTCCAGAGGTTTGCAAGTGTGCATAAAGCTATTATTCGGCCACCCCTAAACAATGCTCACAAGCAGAAATGGTTGCAATGGGCTCAAAAATACATGAAGACTAATTTTCAAATTGTGTTGTTTACTGATGAGTGCCGTGCAACCCTGGATGGTCCAGATGGATGGAGTAGTGGATGGTTGGTGAATGGCTACCATGTCCCAACAAGGCTGCGACGTCAGCAAGGAGATGGCGGAGTCATGTTTTGGGCTGGAATCATGGGGAGAGATCTGATAGGCCCCTTTAGGGTCCCTGACGGTGTGAAAATGACATCTGCAAAGTACGTAGAGTTTATGACTGACCACTTTCTTCCGTGGTACAAAAAGAAGAACCGTGCTTTCCATAGCAAAATTATCTTCATGCATGACAATGCACCATCTCATGCTGCAAAGAATACCTCTGTGTCATTGGCTGCTATGGGCATAAAAGGAGAGAAACTCATGGTGTGGCCCCATGTTCCCCTGACCTCAACCCTATTGAGAACCTTTGGAGCATCCTCAAGCAAAAGATCTATGAGGGTGGGAGGCAGTTCACATCAAAACAGAAGCACTGGGAGGCTATTCTGACATCCTGCAAAGATATTCAAGCAGAAACTGTACAAATACTCACAAATTCAATGGATGTAAGAATTGTGAAGGTGATATCAAAGAAGGGGTCCTATGTTAACATGTAACTTGGCCTGTTAAGTTTTTTTTGATTGATGCTGCAAATTCAACAAATTACCATTTTAGTTCTCTTTACAACCTTTAAAATGTTTTGATCTCTGTTGTGCATAGAAATTTGAAACAGTGCATTTTGAGTTTTTCACTTCTAAAAAAAAATCTGTTATCATTAGGAGATTTGTTCAATAAAATTCGCATTATACTCCAACGGTTGATGGCTTGAAGATTATACTGACTGTCATTTGCATCGACTATTTAGGAAAATCAGCGAAAAATAACATTTGCATAATAATTTGGAATGCGGTGTAGATAATTTTATTCACAAAAACTCATAAGCTGCTGCTATAGTCAATGTATTGTTGGCGACATGGCCAGCCTTAGATACGTTCGACCAGTGCGGTCACACAGGGCACCAGCCACAACACTGCAAGAGGAGCGCCAACTGGTGTGTGTATCCCCACGCCGTTGCAACTACCAGCGGGGATACACACACTAGCTGCAGTCGCCTTTTCACCCGGTCGCTTCTTCACTTAGTGGCCGTCGCTTCCGCTGTAGCAGCCATAGCGGCTGCTAGTGGCGACACCGGACGTGAGGTATCTCCCTGCTCTGCTATCTACCTAGCGCCACTGTAGCTCCCTGAAGGAGCGGAATCCCCATGTGGCCGGGGATTCCGCTCGTGGAGCGCTGCTTGATGTCTCTGTCCATATATGGACAGTGACATCAGGGGAAACTCCTGAAGCGGAATCCCCGGTCACAACGTTGCAGACGCTATGACCGGGTATTCCACTCCAGGAGAAGCCAATGACGTCATGGACACAGACGACAGGAGCTTCTCCTGGAGTGGAATCGACGGTCACAGCGTCGGCAACGCTGTGAACGGGGATTCCGCTTCAGGAGTTTCCCCTGATGGGGTTTCTGCTCCTTCAGGGAGCTACAGTGGCGCTATCTATAGTGGAAGAGGTTGGGGTTTCTATCTACAAGGGGGCTGAGGGCTGTGTGGCACTACCTGCAAAAACGGACAACTGTGCAGGAGCACACAAAATACCCAGCTTTCCTGTCTATCAAATAAATGTGTGGAAATAAACTAAGGTATAACTTTTATTTAATCTAGCTAAAAGGATTAATCCTTTAGCTAGACTAAATAAAAGTTATATCTTAGCTTATTTCCACACATTTATTTGATAGCCGGGAAAGCTGGGTATTTTGTGTGCTGCTGCACAGTTGTCCTTTTTTGACTGTCTATTGCCCGCCAGCTATCAGGGTCATTTCGTAGTCCTTGCACTACCTACAAGGGGGCTGTGGGCAATGTTCCACTACCTACCAGGGGCTGTGTGGCACTACCAACCAGGGGGCTATGGGTTGTGTGGCACTACAAACCGGGGGGCAGTGGGCTGTGTGGCACTACCAACCAGGGGGCTGTGGGCTGTGTGGCACTACAAACCGGGGGGCTGTGGGCTGTGTGGCACTACCAAACAGGGGGCTGTGGGCTTTGTGGCACTACCAACCAGGGGGTTGTGGGGCACTACCAACCAGGGGGCTGTGTGGCACTCCCTACCAGGGGGCTGTGGGGTGTGTGGCACTCCCTACCATGGTTCTTTGCTACACTCCCTACCAGGGGTCTGTGCGGCACTCCATATCAGGGGGCTGTGCGGCACTCCATAGCAGGGGGCTGTGCGGCACTTCCTACCAGGGGGCTGTGTGGCACTCCCTACAGAGGGCTGTGTGGCACTCCCTACAGGGGGCTGTGTTGCGCACTCTACAGGGGGCTGTGTGGTGAACTCTACATGGGGCTGTGTGGTGCTCCTTACAGGGGGCTGTGTGGCGCTATCTACAAGGGGGCTGTGTGGCGAAATCTACAAGGGGGCTGTGTGGCGCTACCTACAAGGGAGCTATCGGGCGCTACCTACAAGGGGGATGTGTGGTGCTACGTACAAGGGGCTGTGTGGTGCTACCCACAAGGGGGCTGTGTGGCGCTACCCACAAGGGGCTGTGTGGCGCACTCTACAAGGGGATGTGGCGCTCTTTACAGGAGGCAGTGTGGCGCTATCTAAAAGGGGGCTGTGTGGCGCTATCTACAAGGGGGCTGTGTGGCGCTACCTACAAGGGGGCTGTGTGGCGCTACCCACAAGGGGCTGTGTCGCGCTCTCTACAGGGGGCTGTGTGGCGCACTCTACAAGGGGCTGTGTGGCGCTCTTTACAGGGAACAGTGTGGAGCTATCTACAAGGGGGCTGTGTGGCGCTATCTACAAGGGGGCTGTGTGGCGCTACCTACAAGGGGGCTGTCGGCCGCTACCTACAAGGGGCTGCGTGGTGCTACCTACAAGGGGCTGTGTGGTGTTACCCACAAGGGGGCTGTGTGGCGCTACCCACAAGGGGCTGTGTGGCGCAACCTACAAGGGGCTGTGTGGCGCTACCTACAAGGGGAATCTGTGAGTGGTGGGCTGATGGTAATTTTACTGTGAGTGGTGGGCTGATGGTCATTTTACTGTGAGTGGGGGGCTGATGGTCATTTTACTGTGAGTGGGAGGCTGATGGTCTTCAAGTGGTTTCTGCCTCTGACCACCAATTTAAATTAATAGGAGGCAGAAAATACCTGCGGAGCTCGTTTGGAGCTTTTTTGCCTGTGTCTTTTGCATTCGCTCCAACAGCCTAAGAAAAAACACAAAAAAAGGTCAAACAACGCTGTCAGTTGCTGAGGGAATTTTGAGGCAGATTTTTTTTGCCTTATAAAAAACGCTGTGTGAACGTACCCTACGAGTGTAGTGCTTGTTCTGTTTATTGTCTTTTTCTAAACAATTTTTGGTAGGGGGGCCCTGAGAAAATTGTATTTTTCCAGTGCTGTCTCGAATCTGAAAAGATTGGGAAACTCTGTAATAGGCTACAGGATCCCGTCATGTAGCAGCTCAGTTCGTCATGGGAGCGGGGCCTAGGTGAGTACAATTTTTGTTTTTGTTTGGAGGCACTGTCTACAAGGGGGAGGTGGGAGACTGTATGGCACTGTCTACAAGTGGTATGTGGGGGGGCTGTATGGCACGATCTACAAAAAGGAGGTGGGGGATTATGGCACTGTCTACAGGGAGGCAATATGGCAAAATCTACAGGGGGGCACTATACTATGTGGGGGCCACTAAGCGGACATTATACTGTGTAGGGGTACTACAGGTGGCATAATACTGTAGGCACAATTAGAGGACAAAATACTGTGTCCTTGAAGGGGTTGTAATATATTATTAAATATTATTATTATACTGTATGGGGGCACTAAACGAGCATTATAATTTTTTTATGGGGCATTTTTTTTTAATGATGGGGTGGGGCTGCCGAAAGACCATTTCGCACAGGGCGCCATCTATCCTAGGGCCGGCCCTGGTGGGCGACACTGTGTTCCGGCCTTATCTATAGTTCTCTGAATTCTCCAATCCCTTCCGTGGTCTTCACTGTACCACTGTATATTTTAACCCGTTCACGCTCCATGACGTACTATTCCGTCATGGTATGCACATCGTTCACGCTCCATGACAGAATAGTACGTCACAGAAGGATCGGCTATTTCGGCCATCCTCCCGACACATACAGGAGCTGTGACAACTGCTGTCACGTACAGCAGTTGCCGCAGCTCCTTCAGCAGGGACCGATCGCGGTGTCCCTTCTGATTTACCCCTTAGAAGCTGCGTTCAATAGCGATCGCGGCTTCTTAGGGGTTAAACCACCATGGACGGCCCGCTACATTATAGTGGGAGGCGATGGTTGCTATGGCAACCGAAGGCTTAATAATTTCGTCCGGCTATGCCATCTATAGAAGCCTAGAGTAGCTGACATCTCTTATACACTGCACTACACATGTTTAAAAATAAAAAAATAAAAGTTTTAAAAGTAATAAAAAGTAAAAATCACCCTTTTTCCCTTATCAGTCCTATTATTAATAAAAATAAATAAATAAACTATACATAATTGGTATCACCGCGTCTATAGCGGCCTGAACTACAAAAGTATTTTGTTATCTATCCCGCGCGGTGAACGCCATAAAAGAAAAAAAAAATGAACCAGACCAGGTCACTTCACCTCCCAAAAAAATGAATAAAAACAGATCAAAGAGTCGCATGTACCTAAAAATGGTACTGATCGAAAACTACAGTTCGTTACGCAAAAAACATGTCCTCACACCACTTTCTTGATGGAAAATAAAAAAGTTATGGCCCTTAGAATAAGGCAACAAAAGAAGTAAATTATTTTTTTATAAAAAGTATTTTATTGTGCAAACGCCATAAGACATAAAAAAAACCCCTATAAACCTATGGTATCGCAGTAATCGTATAATAAAGTATATATGTGAACGCTGTAAAACAAATAGAATAAAAAACAATAGTAGAATTGCTGTTTCTTAGTCACAACGCCCCTTAAAAATAGAATAAAAACTGATTAAAAAGTCGCATGCACACCATGAAAACTACAATGAATTCCTCAAGGGCTCTAGTTTCCAAAATGGAGTCACTTTTAAGGGGTTTTCCCTGTAAATGCGACATTGCGCCCAGAAACAAATCCAGCAAAATCTACATGCCACATAGCACTCCTGCCATTCTGATCTCTGCCGTTTATCCAACCAGCTGTTTATGACCACATATGGGGTATTGCCGTAATTGGGAGAAATTGCTTTACAAATGTTGGTGTTCTTTTTCTCCTTTATTCCTTGTCAAAATTAAAAATTTGTACCATTTATCGGAAAAATGTGATTTTCAACTGCCCAGCCTAAGGCCCCATGCACACAAACGTAAAAACGCCCGTAATCACGGGCCGTAATTACGGCCCGTAATTACGGGCCAATAGACTTCTATTGGCCACGGGTACCTCCCCGTATGCTTACGGGAAGGTGCCCGGGCCATTAAAAAATATAGAACATGTCCTATTTTAGGCCGTAATTACGGCACGGGCAGGCAGGGGCGGACATACCGCATGTGCAGCCGGTGCAGCTGCACAAGGGCCCCGCGTGGGAAGGGGGCCCGTTCCTCTGCTGGCCGACTCAGTTCTCAGCTGCGCGATGCTGAGGACTGAGACAGAGGCCCGTGGACCACTGGCGTAGCTATAGGGGTCGCAGCGGTCGCAATTGCGACCGGGCCCCGAAGCCAGGGGGGCCCACGGCCCCCCGCACCACATCAATAAAAAGTTACTATAGTAACTCGGGCCGCGGGCCCCTGTTACTATAGTAACATACTTTACTTACCTTCCTGGTTCCGGATCGCAGCGGAGGTCCTGACGTCAGGCGCTGTGCGCAGCACATGACGTCACAGCGCTATGCGCCGCGCACAGCATCGAGACGACAGAACTCCCGCCGCGGCCGAAGAGGAAGGTAAGATAGCCCTGACTGGCGGGGTCCGACTCCTGGGACCCGCCAATCAGCTGTTTTGAAGGGGCCGCAGCACTCGTACGAGAGCTGCTCCCCTTCATTCCTGTCACTTCATTCCGGTCACACTGTGAATCGGTTTCGGCGATTCACAGTGTGGGCGAGTAGTGAAATGAAGGGGAAGCAGCTCTCGTACGAGTGCTGCGGCCCCTTCAAAACAGCTGATTTGCGGGTCCCGGGCGACACATCAGCTATTGATGGCCTATCCTGAGCAGGGGCGGACATACCGCATGTGCAGCCGGTGCAGCTGCACAAGGGCCCCGCGTGGGAAGGGGGCCCGTTCCTCTGCTGGCCGACTCAGTTCTCAGCTGCGCGATGCTGAGGACTGAGACAGAGGCCCGTGGACCACTGGCGTAGCTATAGGGGTCGCAGCGGTCGCAATTGCGACCGGGCCCCGAAGCCAGGGGGGCCCACGGCCCCCCGCACCACATCAATAAAAAGTTACTATAGTAACTCGGGCCGCGGGCCCCTGTTACTATAGTAACATACTTTACTTACCTTCCTGGTTCCGGATCGCAGCGGAGGTCCTGACGTCAGGCGCTGTGCGCAGCACATGACGTCACAGCGCTATGCGCCGCGCACAGCATCGAGACGACAGAACTCCCGCCGCGGCCGAAGAGGAAGGTAAGATAGCCCTGACTGGCGGGGTCCGACTCCTGGGACCCGCCAATCAGCTGTTTTGAAGGGGCCGCAGCACTCGTACGAGAGCTGCTCCCCTTCATTCCTGTCACTTCATTCCGGTCACACTGTGAATCGGTTTCGGCGATTCACAGTGTGGGCGAGTAGTGAAATGAAGGGGAAGCAGCTCTCGTACGAGTGCTGCGGCCCCTTCAAAACAGCTGATTTGCGGGTCCCGGGCGACACATCAGCTATTGATGGCCTATCCTGAGGATAGGCCATCAATGTTTAGGGACTGCACAACCCCTAAGCCTACGATGTAGCAGGCTTAGGGGGCCCATGAGACAGGATCACAGATTGTGTGATGCTGTCTGCTGGGCCCTGTATCTAAGCCAATCACATGGTAGGCTTAGATACATGGCCCATGCGTGATCCTGTCTGCTGGGCCCTGTATCTAAGCCTACCACACTGTAGGTTTAGATACAGGGCCCCAGCACACAGTAATCTTATACTGTATAAGATTACTGTCTGCTGGACCCTGTATCTAAGCCTACCTTGTGGTAGGCTTAGATACAGGGTCCCACAGACAGTATCACACATGGGCCCTGTATCTAAGCCTTAGGGTATGTGCACAGACACTAATTACGTCCGTAAGTGACGGATGTATTTCGGCCGCAAGTACCGGACCGAACACACTGCAGGGAGCCGGGCTCCTAGCGTCGTACTTATGTACGACGCTAGGAGTCCCTGCCTCGCTGTGGGACAACTGTCCTGTACTGTAATCATGTTTTCAGTACCGGACAGTTGTCCGGCAGCGAGGCAGGGACTCCTAGCGTCGTACATAACTATGATGCTAGGAGCCCGGCTCCCTGCAGTGTGTTCGGTCCGGTACTTGCGGCCGAAATACGTCCGTCAATTCCGGACGTAATTAGTGTGTGTGCACATACCCTAACACATGTGTTACTAATCATTTTTTGTGTGTTTTCTTACAGGTTCGGTCGTTGCACTACGGCGGATTCCAGGACTACTTCGATGACAGCTTTTTTTTTTATTAATAAAATGGTTAATGAGGGTTGTGTTTTTTTTTTTTATTTCAATAAAATATTTTTTCTATGTCTTTGTGGTTTTTTTTAAACTATATTACTACCGCCTTAGTAATGGCCGCCGGCTGATTGACAGCATCCATTGCTAAGGCAGGGCTTAGTGTTAGCCGGTGCAGAGGCTAACACTAACCCCCTTTATTACCCCGGTACCCACCGCCACCAGGGGTGCTGGGAAGAGCCGGGTACGATCCAGTACCTGACCATCTGTAGTGATGGTCGGCCACTGGGGTGGCCGCAGGCTGGTATTATCAGGAGGGGAAAGGCCAGATACAGTGGCCCTTCCTACCCTGGTGATGCTAGGCTGCTGCTGCTTTATTGTATCTGGCTGGTTATGAAAATGGGGGGGACGCCACGTCATTTAAAAAATAATTGGAAAGAACGATGTCGGGTCCCCCCCAATTTTCATAACCAGCCAGATACAACACAGCAGCAGCAGGCAGCATTACAAGGGTGGGAAGGGCCACTGTTTTTGGCCTTCCCCAGCCTAATACTACCAGCCTGCGGCCACCCCGGTGCCTGCCCGTCACTACAGCTGGTCGGGTACTGGTTTGTACCCGGCTCTTCCCAGTACCCCTGGTGGCGGTGGGTACCGGGGTAATAATGGGGGTTAGTGTAGACTCTGCACCGGCTAACATTAAGCCTCGCCTTAGTAATGGAGGTTGTCAATCAGCCAGCGGCCATTACTAAGGCGGTGATAATAAAGTTTAAAAAGATACAAGCACATAGAAATTTTTTTTATTGAAATAAAAACACAACCCTCATTAACCATTTTATTGAGAATAAAAAAAACGCCGTCATTGAAGTCCTCGTATCCGAAGTCCAACAACCGAACCTGTAAAAAAAACACAAACACACAAAAATAATCAGTAACACATAAAGAAGCAAAATTATTATTCTTACCTTTCCTGGGTCCAGCGCTGGAGCCGCAATGTCAGCGAGCTGGGCCCTGTATCTAATCCTATCATGTGTGATACAGTCTGCTGAGCTGTGTATCTAATCCAATCATGTATGATACTGTGCTGGGCCCTATATCTAATCCGATCATGTGTGATACTGTCTGCTGAGCCACTGTATCTAATCCTATCATGTGTGATACTGTCTGCTGAGCCACTGTATCTAATCCTATAATGTGTGGTACTGTCTGCTGAGCCACTGTATCTAATCCTATCATGTGTGATACTGTCTGCTGAGCCACTGTATCTAATCCTATCATGTGTGGTACTGTCTGCTGAGCCACTGTATCTAATCCTATCATGTGTGGTACTGTCTGCTGAGCCACTGTATCTAATCCTATCATGTGTGATACTGTCTGCTGGGCCACTGTATCTAATCCTATCATGTGTGATACTGTCTGCTGAGCTGTGTATCTAATCCTATCATGTGTGATACTGCCTTCTGAGCCACTGTATCTAATCCTATCATGTGTGATACTGTCTGCTCAGCCACTGTATCTAATCCTATCCATAGTTTATAGGGTCGTAGTGCTATAGATATGCTATGCTGTCTCCTATACACACACTTTTTTTTGGGGCGGACACATATGTATTGGGGCTATTTCCCGGACATTTTAAGCCCTGAGGGTATGTTCACACGGCAGCGTCTGTTACGGCTGAAATTACTGTGCTGTTTTCAGGAGAAAACAGCACCGTAATTTCAGCCGTAATGGCATGTGCAGGCGTCTTTTGCTGCGTCCACTACGGAAGTAATTGAAGCTGGTTTTCCATGGAGTCCATGGAAAACGGCTCCATTTACATCTGAAGAAGTGACAGGCAGTTTTTTACGCGCCGCCTTTCGACAGCGGCGCGTAAAAAAAAATGACCATCGGCACAGAACATCGTAAGACCCATTCAAATGAATGGGCAGATGTTTTCCGACGCTTTTGAGCCGCATTTTCGGATGTAATTCAATGCTAAAACGCCCAAATTACGTCCGTAAATAGTGTGTGTGTGAACCCAGCCTTAGTGACGCCCCGGCTGCTAGTGCTGCATTGTTGGGTCACTTAGGAGACCCAGCGATGCAGCTGAAAGCGGACCGTCGGCCATGAGAAGTTTGCGGGGTGGGGGGGGGGGGGCCCCCTGGCACATTATCTGCACAGGGGCCTTTTGCAGTCTGTGTCCGCCACTGCGGGCAGGTACATAGAAGTCTATGGGGCTCCCGTAATTACGGGTGACTACGTGTGTGCACCCATAATTACGGGAGCGTTGCTAGGCGATGTCAGTAAATAGTCACTGTCTAGGGTGCTGAAAGAGTTAAACGATCGTCCGTAACTCTTTCAGCACACTGGACAGAAACTACCGATCACAATATAGATCAACCTGTAAAAAAAAAAAAGACGTTCATACTTACCCAAAACTCCCTGCTTCTTCCTCCAGTCCAGCCTCCCGGAATGACGTTTCAGCCCATGTGACCCATGCACCAGTATTTACGGACCCGTGCCCGCAAATACGGGTAGAATACTGGTGACACCGGACCCGTATTTACGGGTATGGGTCCGTAAATACTGGTGCAATATGGGTCGAATACGTGTGACCAAGGACCTGTATTTACGCCAGTATTTACGGGAGGGAAAAAAATAAGTTCATGTGCATGAGGCCTAATTCCACAAAATGCAGCAAAAAAAACCTGTGGGATCTAAATTCCCACTATACCCCTTGATAAGTTCCTTGAGGGGTGTAGTTTAACAAATAGGATCACTTTTGGGAGGTTTCCACTGTTTTGGCACCACAAGACCTCTTCAAACCGGACATGGTGCCTAATAAAAAGGAGGCCCCAAAATCCTCTAGGTGCTCCTTTGTTTCTGAGGCCGGTGCTTCAGTCCGTTACCACACTAGGGCTACATGTGGTATATTTCTCAAAACTGAAGAATCAGGGCAATAAATATTGAGTTGCATTTCTCTGGTAAAACCTTCTGTTTTACAGAAAAAAATGAAATAAAAAGGATTTTCTGACCAAAAAATTAAATTTGTAAATTTCACCTCTACTTTCCTTTAAATTCCTTTGAAACATCTAAGGGTTAATAAACTTTCTAAATGCCTTTTTGAATACTTTGAGGGGTCCCGTTTCTAAAATGGGGTGTTTTATGGGGTTTTTTAATATATAGGCCCCTCAAAGCCACTTCAGAACTGAACTGGTACCTAAAAAAAGAGGCTTTTGAAATTTTATTTAAAATATGAGAAATTGCTGCTTATGTTCTAAGCCTTGTAACGTCCTAGAAAAATAAAAGAATGTTCAAAAAATGATACCAACATATAGTAGACATATGGAAAATGTGAACTAGTAACTATTTTGGGTGGTATAACCCTCTGTCTTACAAGGAGATGCATTTAAATTCAGAAAAATGCTATTTTTTTAAATTTTCTCAAAATGTTGCTATTTTCACAAATAAACACTGAATATATCGACCAAATTTTACCCCTAACATAAAGCCCAATGTGTCACGAGAAAATATTCTCAGAATCGCTTGGATAGGTTCAAGCATTCCGAAGTTATTACCACATAAAGTGAAATATGTCAGATTTGAAAAATGGGCTCTGAGCCTTAAGACCAAAACTAGGCTGCGTCCTTAAGGGGTTAATGTTTTCCAGACACTTCTTCCCATAGGACACAGGACCACTTAGAATACACACCTGCTTAATGAAGCTTAATACAAAGCTAAACGATTATTACATACTAAAACTGCTGCTTGCTTTCATGTTCACTTTAATCAATGCACTTAAAGGGAATCTGTCGTATAAGATGTCATGATCCTATTTTACTTTGCACTAAACCTTGCGGAATGTTGTTCTACAGTAATGCCAGCTCGATTGAATTTTACAATTTCATAGTGTCACATTCCTGGAATCTAAGGCAGGTACGTGTGAATGGAATTATTCTTCCCATAGTTTCTGAGCCTGGCAGAGATAGGCAGATGCCAATCAGCTATAAAACTAAGGCAATGGGTGTAATAGATTCTGAAATAGCAAATGTCCACACATACTTATACCCTATTACCCAGTGGCGTAACTACCGCGGTAGCAGCAGTAGCGGCTGCTACGGGGCCCGGGGCTTGAGGGGGCCCGGTGGCGCCGCTAGCAGCCGTTATGGCTACTACAGCGGTAGCGTCGCTACTGTGGGGCCCGCGACGCCGAGCCTTACACAGGCCCTCTCATGCCTGTAGGTGTCGCTAGCACCGGAGGAGGCCCCAGTGCTAGCGGCAGCCAAATACATGTATTAGCACTGAATGGCCGGGCATGTTCCGTGCCTGACCATCCAGTGCCTTACAATGACACTGATTGGCTAGCGGCGCGATGACATCATCGCGCCGCTTCCATGCTTAGAAGGTGCTGATTGGCGGGGCAAGTCATTCTGCCCCGCCAATCAGCGTCATTGGAGGACGCTCGTTCAGCTCCTGCAGACATGCTCAGAAGAGAGCATGTCTGCATCGCCAGTGAACAGCGTGGGAACCGGAGAATGTGAGTATGTCAGGTTTTTGTTTTTTTTCCCTCATAAAAATGCGAATGGCATTATCTATAGTGGGGGGGGGGGGGGTCATCTTTATGTGGGCTATTATATATAGGGTTCTATATGTGGGGCAGTAGCTACAGGGGGGTCTATATGTGGGGCAGTAGCTACAGGGGGGGTCTATATGTGGGGGTGTGGGCCACTATATACAGGGGGGTCTATATGTGGGCCACTATATACAGGGGGCTCTATATGTGAGCCATTATATACAGGGGGCTCTATATGTGGGCCACTATATACAGGGGGGGTCTATATGTGGGCCACTATATACAGGGGGGGTCTATATGTGGGCCACTATATACAGGGGGGTCTATATGTGGGCCACTATATACAGGGGTGGGTTACCTGTGGGGCACTAGCAACAGGGTGGCTATATGTAGTGCACAGTCTACAGGGGTGGGCTATATGTGGGACACTATATACAGGGGGAGCTATATGTGAGACACTATGTACAGAGGTGGGCTATACGTGGAGCAATAACTATAGGGGAAGCTATATGTAGGGCAGCACGGTGGCTCAGTGGTTAGCACTATTGCCTTGCAGCTCTGGAGTCCATATGTGGGCACTATCTATAGGGGCTTCTATGTAGGTCACTATCTACAGGGGGCATGTTGTGTGTTTGTGACAGTTATATTTAGATGTGTTGAGAATTTTAACTTTGTTTATAGGTGCAGAAATGTTTTAAAAGTGAGAAGCTGAAGACATCTGAACGGAAAACTGCAGAAATGGGTCATGGCCGGTAGAAATCCATCATAGATGTCTGAGCCGGAGGGAGAAGAAAAGAACTAGAATCTGAGACGTCACCGGTGAGTCACTTAATGTAAATGTTTATTCTGCCTCTAATCAGTAATGTAGTCACTGTATGATCTGCAGCGAGATGATGGTGATAGGATTTTTTTTGTGAAACCGCATCTCCCAGCATATCCTTATCATTGTTCAGGCCATGCTGGGAGCTGTAGTTATACGCCGTACAAACCTATACGCAGTGGCGTAACTACCGCTATAGCAGCCGTAGCGACTTCTACAGGGCCTGCAGCATGAGGGGGCCCGTGCCACCCGCCGGCACGGCCCCCTCCCATGGCCGCAGGCTCCGCTAGCAGCCGCTATGGCTGCTACAGCGCGACGCCACTGAAGGGGTTGTTCCTACATAAGACATGTATCCCCTAATCACAGGATAGGGGATACATGTGTGATCGCTGGCAGCGATGAGGAGAACGGGGGACCGAAAGTCCCCCCTAAGTTCTCCATGACAAACCTCGGACTTCCGGGGTCTGTGTCGGCAGCTCCGTAGAAATGAATGGAGCGCCGGTCGCGCTTGTGCGCATGCGTGACTAGCGCTCCTTTCATTTTTATTGAACTGCGCAGACGCCGGAAGTCCGAGGTTAGTCATGGAGAACTTCGGGGGACTTTCGGTCCCCCATTCTCCTTATCGCTGCCAGCGATCACACATGTATCCCCTATCCTGTGGATAGGGGATGCATGTCTTTTGTAGGACAAACTATAGGCCGTTTTTTTTTGGGGGGGGGGGCTATATGGCGTTATCTACAGAGGGGTTCTGTATGGCATTATCTACAGGGGGGGCTGTATGGCATTCTCTACAGGGGGGACTGTATGGCATTCTCTACAGGGGGGGCTGTATGGCGTTATCTGCAGGGGGCTGTGTATGGTGCTATCTATAGGGGGGCGCTGTGTGGTGGAATCTATAGGGAGGCACTATCTATAAAGGGGGGGGGGTTGCGTGATACCCAGCAGAGGGGGGGCCCTAGTCAAAAGTTTGCTATGGGGCCCAGTCTTTCCTAGTTACGCCCCTGCTATTACCCCACAACTAACCCCTGTCTTGAAGCATTGCTGCTAGTTGACGATATCTCCTTAATAAGGCATTGAATAGAATCTTTTTTCCATATGAATCCTACAGAACAAGCCTCTGTATGCCTCCATATGAAGTCTGGGGCGCACGGTGGTACAGTAAGGCCCCACATAGTATACTGTTGTAATAGTCAAAGGTTTGTAGGTGCAGTAACACAGTAGTGAGCATGAGTTCTAAAGTGACAATCCATGTTTGGGTAAGGGCTCATGCACACTGGCTCGGAGCCTCCGTACACAGCTGTAAAGCCTCCATCGGACTTTGTATGTTTTCATACCTCTCCATACTTCTAGGGGAGAACATCTGTGTATATACGGCATCCGATGGAGCATAGCACAATTTTTTCTGTTTGATTTGTATGGCATACGACATAAAAAAATCTCTGTATGAAATCAAAGGTACAGCTCATGCACAATTATGCCAGACCTATTAAGGCTCCGTACAAAACTGAATAACAATATGGAGGTGAACGTAAGCGCTAACATATTTCCTAAAATATAAAGCACGAGATTAGGTTCAGGATGGGATATTATGATTTGTGGGTTTTCTTTCTGAAAGACAGAGAAAATAAAATAAAAAAATTCTCAGAATCATTTTGTATTGAAAAATGCAAGCTGTGATGGTAGTAAAAACAGAACTTGTGTTTGTGTTTAGCATTTGCATTTTTCTCATTAAAGTCAATGGAAGATTGACCCAAAAATGCCAAGGATAGAGCAATTATTATTGAGTAAATGGAGCAGGGGCTCACACCATGTGAATAGGAATGCATGATTCTCTATTGGTTGGCATGTAACATCTGGCTTCTATAATGTTTTATATGTAAAATACTGCACCAGGCTGTTTGTTTAAATCATATGTCTTGAATTATACGTCTTTTTTTTCTCATTTTGTTCCACCTTTTTTTGTTTTGAAAGTCATGAAAAATCTTTAAAAAAAACAAATTAAAGGGGTTGTCTGGTTTAGAAAACCCATTTTCAAATTCCGTATTTAGGGTATTCTGAGTTAGTAGAAGGGAGAATCTATTTTTTTTTTCATTCATGTGAGCGGTGATGTCAGTACGCCTGTATGTGCCGCCCAATCTCGTTCAGGCTCCTTCCTGCTGCCGGAATCCACCTGAACACGCTTGAATGTGATGACTGGATTCTCAGTCTAGCCCACTGTTGAGGGTCACTGCCTGAAAACCTGTTTAAGCCTGTACTGACGGGCATTAAATATTTGACCCAGGATACAAAAGCTGAAGCAGTTAGTAGTTAGAGGTTCTACCTCCTTGCTCTCCTTATGAGGTCGGAGCTTTCCTGGGCATGCTATCAACAGATAGAAGATACAGGGTTAAAGTTCTATTACCTGTCTGTGGCAGTCCTCTGCTTGCCACTTGAGCCCGTCTGAGACCGTCATTGCGGTTTTTAATACCTGACTGCACGGATGAGTCTATTGCCTGGAGTGTTGCCTGGGACCTCATGGACAAGCTGCAGCTGGTTGTGGGGGAATTGATGTGCGGGTCTATTGTGCTGGTGTCCACGGTCTATGCCTGAGCCTTTGTGGCCCAAGGAAGAGAGAGTGGGTTAAGAGCATGCTCCACTACTTTCCTCCTCACCTGTAATTTTTGTGTCACCCTAAATAAACCTCTGGGTAGTGGCCATATAGGTGAGCCCACTTCCAACTACAACTATTAACGTGAGTGTGTACCATCTATACTAACATTTATCCACCATCCATTGAGAATATTGGATAGTCATTAGGCTGGGAGATCTACCTGTGTAAAGTGCCAGAGAAGTGCAGGCCTTACCTGGAACTTAATACTCCCCAAAAATCCAATAAGGCAGCTAATCGTGAGTCTTCATAAATAACCTATTGACTGTTCTCCTTTTCCATTTCTTTTATCTGTAAAAACAAATGTTCTGACTGTAAACGTCTGATGTTATAAACTGTGATGTTTTCTCTTTGATTGGCCCTGATTTTGAAAAATGGTCCCCCTTCCAAAGGCTCTGGAAAAACATGAAGGTACTCTAAGTTTATATGCTTGTCTCATCCCCCACTTAGGATATTGGACATTTACCATACTCTGAGAATTTGCTTATGTGCAGCAACAGAGGGGTGTAACCTTTACCTGCGACTTACTACTATCGAGAAATCCATAGAAGTGGGATATAACAAAGCTCATATTGAACCTGACATTGAAAAACAGGTCTTTTCCCAGGTCTCAGGAAAAATGTCAAGGAACTATGACCATATAATCTGGTTAGCAGTTATATTAAACTAGCTTTTATACCCGGCGTTGCTCGGGAGATTGACTTACGGTATAGATAGAGTGTGTCTGTCCGTCCGTCCCGTGGAGGCTGTTGTGGGTGACAGTAGTTGGTCGGGCCCGGGGGTCTCACACTGGATGGCGGAGAAGCCGGAAAGCGAGGCGGCCCACGAGCTTGGTGTCTTGTTGTCGGGAACATTCCGCCATGTTGCGAAGGTAAGTATGGGAGTGGTGTGGCCTAGGCCTGCCATACAGCACATGTAACCTCACAGAGCTCGCTCTCCACCGCGCCCTCAAAGCACAGACCCAGCTCCCTCCACCAACGATACTCACCATCACGGCCGTGTCTGCCCGTCCGACCCGGGGAGGCTGTGAGCAGACAAAGAGCAAGCGCCCGACACTGCGCTCCGAGTATCCTCTGACCTCCCTTCCAGCGTGCACCGCGCTGAGCAGCCGCCTGCTCAATCAACGAGCGCCATTTTGTGTGTGGCGTTCCTCTGATGCCAAGGCGTGGCTACGCTGTGGAGGATGGAGCGTGGCGTCACTTCATTTTAAACCAATGAAAAATCGGCCTTCAAACAAACAAACATTCGAAAATATATATAAGATTAAAATGACAAGAGGTCAAGGGCCGGTGGTACGTAGCAAAACAGGGGCTGGCAGTATGATAATGATAAAGCAGCACACAAACTTAAAAGTAAGCATGAAAATCAATAACACAGGATGAGGGAAATGTAACTGAGGCTCTAGGTAAAGCAGTTCCTAGGGAAAACAAGAAAAACGGCCTGGACATGAAAATAAACAGCAGTGAAGTGGTAACTATGAATTGAAGTTATATGGTTCTTTCAAAGTGTGTTTTATTGAATCTCAAAAATCAAAAATGGAAGCGCCGCTGAAAGAAATGTTACAAGCCAAAAATATGTATAATAACACCTTAAAAGTTTGTCGCAACAAATGGGCAGTTTAAAAGTGGAAGTATCTTTAATCCGAGTTGATATGGAGAATGTACCCGACGGCTTTACACTTGCCTATTATAAACACTTCCACTCTACCCTTTTAGATGGTTTCCTACGTGCCTTTAATGCCCTGACGGAAGACTATGACATGCCAAGAGAAACTATTTTTGCTCATATCACAGTGATTCCCAAAGACTGCAAGGACCTGACTCATTGTGCCAGTTACCACCCTATCTCTCTACTGTATGCAGATGCAAAATTGTTTGCTAAGATACAGGTCTGCAGACTAAAGGTACTTTTACACTGAGTGCAACGAGCGCCGATCTAAATCTGTCAGCCCACGTCAAGATAAGGTAGCAGCTTACACAGACAACCTCTTGTTTTTTCTTACCAATCCCCATATTTCCCTCCGTAACCTCATGAAAGAGTTACACACACATGGATATTTGTCTAACGTTAAAATAAATTTTCAGAAATTAGAGGCTCTTTCTGTTGCTCTTTCTCCATCCACTCTCTCCAGACTTTATACTAATTGTCCCTTTAAATGGGCTCCTAATGCGATTAAATATCTCGGCATCTGGCTCCCTTCAGATCTTTCACGTATTTTTGCATTGAACTTTCCTCCCTTATTGGTCACTATTATATTGGAATCCTGGCAAAATGGCTTTTTCTCCTGGTTTGGTAGGTGTAGCATCATTAAAATGAATGTCCTGCCCCTGTTTCTGTACCACTTTGAAGCACTACCTATCCACATCCCACTTGCCTTCTTTCAATCCCTGTGATGTGTGTGGTCTAAATTTATTTGGCATCCTAGTTCACCATGCCTAGCTAGGTCCATGCTCTCACTCGGGAAGGAAACAAGGGGATTGGCATTTCCGCACCCTTATAAATAATACATAGCAGCACATCTTATGAGAATAATTGACTGGTGCCGTCATTCTTCACAAAAACAGGCATCCACATTTACGCCCCTCTTTAACGTTCTTTGGCTCACCTCCCCAATTGATGCTACCATACGCTCGATGTGACAATTGGACCAATACTTCCCGCTTCTTCTCTAAATTGGAATCTCCTTCACCCTCATTTCCTATTCTGGGTAACCCTGCTTTTTCACCGGGGTTAGCGGGTGGATGTTTTAGTGATTGGATCAGAGGAGGAAGATTTTAGGTCAGACACTCCTTGAAAGATTATCAATGGGTGTCGGAACCCTTGCTTACTAACCCACTGGACCTACCTCCTTTAGATTCTAGGCGCCTATCTCAACTTACACATTTTCTTTTTTCACTACCTCCCTCGACACGCACGAATCATGCTCTTACTATGTTTTAAACCCTGTGTTCAGCTCGGGTCCAGTACAACTTTTACTCTCCATTATATATAGGTGGCTCTAGCATCCCCCGTTCATCTCAAAACGGGAGAGAAATCTCCAGACATCTTGGACTGCAGAGGATAAATCAAAGATTTTAACGTTGTCCCTTAAATCTTCAATTTCCTCTAGATATCAGGAAACAAATTACAAAATACTTTCTCGTTGGTTTGGAAGTACCAACAGTATTACATAAGATATTCCCTGCAACCTCCCCCCTTTGTTGGAGGTGTGGAGTGGAGGATGGCACTCTTCCTCATGTGTTTTGGTCTAGTAGTCTCTTCTCCCTGTTCTGGAAAGAGGTTCACTCCATTACGTCAAAAGTGACTGGATATACCTTGCCTTATGACCGAGGAATCCTCCTCCTTCATCACACCAACATGCCCTTGCACAAATACAAGTGCTCACTTTTGAGACACCTGTTGAATGCGGCAAGGGCATATTTCCCTGCCCTTTGGAAATCTTCTATTTCAGCGATCCTCCTTCAGTGGTTCTCTAGAGCTAGCGAAATTATGCGTATGGAACACCTGTTCACTTTCGGGAGGAAACAAACAGAAGCAGTTTATAAAACGTGGTCCCACTGGCTTCACTTCATCTTATCTGCTGAATATACCCGTCTCACGGATGCCCAGGCCTGATTTCGCTACCATCTCATTCTCCAGAAAAGTGAGTGATACACCATATACTCCCCCAGTTTTTTTTCTTTTCCCTTTTTCGCCCTACTCTTTTCCTTTTATATCTGTTTGTTTCTTTTAGCTCTATCATAACGATTTAATGTTAAATCAGATAGCATGAGCTATTTGGACCATAAATGGTTGTGTTAATTGTTATATACACCGTGTTCCAAATTATTATGCACATTGGATTTAAGTGTCATAAACATTTAATTATTAGTTTTTCAATTAAACTCATGGATGGTATTGTGTCTTAGGGCTCTTTGGATCATTGTAATCAATCTCAGACACCTCTGATAATTAGTTTTCCAGGTGTGCCCAATCAAAGGAAAAAAACTACTTAAGAAGGACGTTCCACTTTATTAAGCAGGCCACAGGTTTCAAGCAATATGGGAAAGAAAAAGGATCTTTCTACTGCCGAAAAGCGTGAAATAGTGCAATACCTTGGACAAGGTATGAAAACATTGGATATTTCAAGAAAACTTAAGCGTGATCATCGTACTGTGAAAAGATTTGTGGCTGATTCGGAGCACAGACGGTTTCGTTCAGATAAAGGCATAATGAGGAAGGTTTCTGCCAGACAAATTAATAGAATTAGGAGAGCAGCTGCTAAAATGCCATTGCAAAGCAGCAAACAGGTATTTGAAGCCGCTGGTGCCTCTTCAGTCCCGTGAACCTCAAGGTGTAGGATCCTCCAGAGGTTTGCAAGTGTGCATAAAGCTATTATTCGGCCACCCCTAAACAATGCTCACAAGCAGAAATGGTTGCAATGGGCTCAGAAATACATGAAGACTAATTTTCAAACCGTTTTGTTTACTGATGAGTGCCGTGCAACCCTGAATGGTCCAGATGGATGGACTAGTGGATAGTTGGTTAATGGCCACCATGTCCCAACAAGGCTGCAATGTCAGCAAGGAGGTGGCAGAGTCATGTTTTGGGCTGGAATCATGGGTAGAGAGCTGGTAGGCCCCTTTAGGATCCCTGACGGTGTGAAAATTACCTCTGCAAAGTACGTAGAGTTTATGACTGACCACTTTCTTCCGTGGTACAAAAAGAAGAACCGTGCCTTCCGTAGCAAAATTATCTTCATGCATGACAATGCACCATCTCATGCTGCAAAGAATACCTCTGTGTCATTGGATGCTATGGGCATAAAAGGAGAGAAACTCATGGTGTGGCCCCCATGTTCCCCTGACCTCAACCCTATTGAGAACCTTTGGAGCATCCTCAAGCAAAATATCTATGAGGGTGGGAGGCAGTTCACATCAAAACAGAAGCTCTGGGAGGCTATTCTGAAATCCTGCAAAGATATTCAAGCAGAAACTGTCCAAATACTCACAAATTCAATGGATGCAAGAATTGTGAAGGTGATATCAAAGAAGGGGGTCCTATGTTAACATGTAACTTGGCCTGCTAAGTTTTTTTGGATTGAAAGAGCTTTTTATTTCTGTAAATATGACCTCCTGATGCTGCAAATTCAAAAAATTACCATTTTAGTTCTCTTTACAACCTTTAAAATGTTTTGATCTCTGTTGTGCATAATAATTTGAAAAAGTACATTTTGAGTTTTTTTACTTCTAAAAAAAAATCTGTTATCATTAGGAGATTTGTTCAATAAAATGTGCATTATACTCCAATGGTTGATGGCTTGAAGATTATACTGACTGTCATTTGCATCGACTATTTAGGAAAATCAGCGAAAAATAACATTTGCATAATAATTTGGAACGCGGTGTACGAGATGCCTCTCATATCTTTTGACATTTTCTCCTGAATTTTAACATACTCTTGATATTCTGATGCTTACGGTGTGATAATCACGGGTCATGTTGACCTTTTTGCTTTCTACTTGTTTTTCCGATATGTTTACTGGAAAATTGTAAACCCAATAAAACACTTTATTGTATATATATATAAAAATAAAAAAAATAACAAAAGCATACAGATTGGACAGAATAGGATTTTCATATATCCTGACTATTCCAGGGAAACCCAGGCAAAGATATTCCTTTTTGTATCTATAAAAAAAGAGATTGAAACAAAATAAAGTGATATATACGCAATGCTTTACCTGGCAATAAAAGAGAATTATTTGGAAGTAGAAGTGTCTCTTCTTTAAAAATCTGCAGAAGTAGGGACATGTACATGCTTAAAGAAAATTTTATATAATTTATAATACCGATATGAAGTGGTTGTTAGGGGGTTGGAGGGGGGATTAGAGGTCATAACATAGGGGTTGTGGTATTGATAACAAAATAGTATTTTTTTTTTCTCTCTCTCTGGGTTAAACGGCGATGCTATCCAAATGCTATCTTGGAACGTGAGAAGGCTACGTAATAAAATAAAGAGAATTGCCATGTTGGGTATTATTAAGAAAGAAGAACCATCGGTGGTCTGTCTTCAAGAGACTAACTTCACATCAGAATTAATATATGTATTACAATATGGGTGGATAAGAGAGAAATTTCATTCAATGCTGTCAATGCTGTCAATGTGTGAGACAAAAAATGTTAATTTCGAACTATATAACATTGAAAATGGTTTGTGTTTTTTTTACACTGTTCTATAAACCACATAAAAATGGATATTCGTATGCACTTCAATGCACCCAGTGGAAAAAAATGAAAGGAAATGGTTAATTGAACAGGAGCAATGTCGTGATTTCTTGAAGAACAGAGCCCTGAGAATGCAATTTTCGTACACTAATAATTATTTGGTAGAATAGGGGGGAAGATAGGAATATGGTTGGCCAATAAGGTTACCCAAAATAATCTGTCAAGTTGGGTATGTGGACCCACTGGGCTGTACCACCTTGACGGTATGGCAGCTGGCCAACAGGACACATGTCACAGTCTATAGTTCGTATAGTGTACCTGTGGTAGCTCAGATAGTAGCAAGACAGGCTCGGCTGGGACAAGGCAGAAGGCAGGCGCCAGACTTGGAACACAGCACAGCACGACTTCAGTTCAACACGGCACTTGACCAGGATAGCGCGGGATACTGGTTACAGGTAGCAGGAACTGGAAACACTGGGTACTGGAAAACACTTAGGAGACCATTTGCATAGACAAACTAGGATAACGACAACAAGGCTCAGGCATTGCAGGGAGGGGCACAGTCCTTCTTATAGTCCAGGGTGTACTGGGAGCAATGAGCTAAATCTCCCACCTTTGTGCGACCTGGATCCTTGTCTGGACTGAGCTCGCGAGCGCACCCTGGTGGTCACTGTGGAACAGGATGGTCGCATGTGCAGACATCTCTGGAGAGAAGGGTGTCGACCAGATGGAAGGAGTTCGTGGTCAGAGACCACGGATGTTACATAATCCCATGCTTTATTAATGAAGAGGGTATTAGACTCTAAAAATCGTGGGAAATTAGAGAAACGTTATTTGAGTATTAAAAAGGTCTATACAAGACAAGTATATATAATACTCCCAGAAATATATGCGATACTTGAAAGATCTTAATTTTTTAACTCTATCTCAGGAAAGTGTAGCTAATCTGGATTCCTCTTTGACCATCGAAGAAATAAAGGAAATAGTAGTATCAGCCAAAAAGGATAAAACTTCTGGGACAGATGGACTCCCAATGGAGATATATCAGAGGTATGGGTCTGAGCTACTCCTTCAACTACTATTGGTATTTGTTAAAGGAGTTCTCCAGGGACCAAAAATAGCTTGGGATTTGTATTTTTATGTGTAATGAAGTCACTTACTAATGTACTTTAATTTTTAAATTTGTACTGAATCTTGCCGTTCAAACCCGCTGAAGTGGTGCACCTGTAGCCCTGTAGTTTTCTTAATATTAATGACGCACCGACACAGCTCCACGTGACTCAGGGCTTGCTTTCTGTGCCATTCATGTCGGTGTGTTATCAAGCACTTGACCGCAAGGGGCTAGCGTATTGCTTATCACTGGAGTCCCCGAGCAGAGCATCAGCTAGCACACAGCTCGGGGACTCCAGCGCTGCTCCCGACGTCCCTGTCCATATATGGACAGAGACTTCAGGGGTTTCCTATTGCTGGAGTCTCCATATAGAGCATCAGCTGATTCTCTGCCCGGGGACTACAGTGATGGAAAACCACTGAAGTCTCTGTCCACAGCGTCGGACTGGCCCACCAGAGGATCATCCGGTGGGCCCTGGCAGCAAGCTGCTTTTATCCGGAAGCGAAGCAGAGAGACATTGTCTCCATGGCCAGCTGCTTACTCTTGTAGGCAGGGCCGGCATAAGGGGCCCCTGCCGACTATAGCAGCCATAGTGGCTGCTATGCCGCCCCGCACATAAATGGCCCCCTCATGCCTGGTGGCGTCGCTAGCACCGGAGGGGGCCCTGGTGCTAGAGACTGCCAAATTCACTTGTATCTGCATCCGTAGATACAATTGAATAGTATAGGCTGCAGGCCACGTTAGGGTCTACATGAGGGGGGTTGTGTGTGGTGCTATCTACAAGAGGCGGGCTGAATGTGGCACTATTATTATTGTGGGGCCTAAAGGGTGTACTATTATAGTGTGTGGCACCGAGGGGGGCATTATTTCCATCTGGGGCGCAATAGCTGGTGAGGGCTTTGTAGAGGGTGGAGAAACGTTATTTGAGTATTAAAAAGGTCTATACAAGACAAGTATATATAATACTCCCAGAAATATATGCGATACTTGAAAGATCTTAATTTTTTAACTCTATCCCAGGAAAGTGTAGCTAATCTGGATTCCTCTTTGACCATCGAAGAAATAAAGGAAATAGTAGTATCAGCCAAAAAGGATAAAACTTCTGGGACAGATGGACTCCCAATGGAGATATATCAGAGGTATGGGTCTGGGAGGTGCTACAAAAGCTAGAAGCCAAAGATGTTTGTGTGCCAAATTCTGCAGAGGCGAATTGTAGTTGGGAGAAGGCATCAGGACAATCTGCGCCGGATGAAGAAGAAAAGGAAAAGTGAGGGACTCCAATCTGAGGAGATGTCACTGGTGAGTCACTGGATTTCACTGTATTGTATTAAAGGAGTTTTCCCATCTTAAATATTTATGGCATATCCACAGGTAACGCCAAAAATGTCTGATAGATGCGGGTCCCCGCTCTGGTACCCGCAGCTATATCTAGAACTGACCGCAGAATCCAAGCGGAGACCAATGGACAGAGGGTGCGCATGCTGGGACCCGCATCTATCAGACATTTTTGGCATTTCCTGTGGATATGCCATAAATGTCTAAGATGGGAAAACTCCTTTATGTTATATGGTCTGCAGAGCGCTTGTGTAGGACTGGTGTCTACCACTATATGGTCACTCTATGGTGGTAATATTGATCTTTGGTTTACTACGCACGTTTTACTACACAATTAAGATTGGTTGCATTATTTCTTATAGCTGATGGCTGGGCCCCAAGAATTATTTCCTCTGGTGGTCCCAAGGTACTCCAGCCCGACACTGACTGTCCATATAAGGACAGTGACGTCGGGAGCAGTGCTGGAGTCCCTGGGCAGTGTGCTAGCTGATGCTCTGCTTGGGGACTCCAGCGATAGGCAATGTGCCAGCCCCTTGCGGTCATGTGCTTGATAACACGCCAACATGAACGGCACAGGGAGCAAGCCCTCAGTCACGTGAGCTATGTCTACGCATTAAGCTTAGGAAAACTACACGACTTCCAGCACCAATTCACCGGGTTTGAACTGCACCATTCAGTACAGAATTAAAAATGAAAGTACATTAGTAAGTGACTTCTTTTCACATAAAAATATAAATCCCAAGCAATTTTTGGTCCCCGGATAACACCTTTAAGGCACTGGAAAATGGAGACAGATATTATATTGATTCCGAAACCTTAAAAGAAATTAACCAGAGGGGAGTCGGACCCATATCTCTGCTAAATGCAAATACTAAAATATTGGCAAAAATATCGACAAATAAACTGTCTCATTTTACAGGGTGGGCCATTTATATGGATACACCTAAATAAAATGGGAATGGTTGGTGATATTAACTTCCTGTTTGTGGCACATTAGTATATGGGAGGGGGGAAACTTTTCAAGCTGGGTGTTGACCATGGCGGCCATTTTGAAGTCGGACATTTTGTATCCAACTTTAGTTTTTTCAATGGGAAGAGGGTCATATGACACATCAAACTTATCGAGAATTTCACAAGAAAAACAATGGTGTGCTTGGTTTTAACGTTACTTTATTCTTTCATGAGTTATTTACAAGTTTCTGACCACTTATAAAATGTGTTCAAAGTGCTGCCCATTGTGTTGGATTGTCAATGCAACCCTCTTCTCCCACTCTTCACACACTGATAGCAACACCGCAGAACTGATAGCAACTGAGATATACTGTGCCACCAATACTGTTCTACCAATATTGTGCCCCAGAGAGTTGTAGTGCCACCAATACTGGGCTCCAGACAGTTAGTGCTACAACTATTTTGCCCAAAGATTTTTACTGTGATGCAGAGACTTAGTGCAGGGGCGTAGCTAGGGGGAGGCAGGCGGGGCATGTGCCCCGGGCGCAACCCGGAGGATAGGGAAGGGGGGCGCCGAATAGCAGCTGATCGCTGCTGATAGGCGCCCCATATGTCGGACACCTGCAGCAGCTTAGGAAGAGAGAGGACATTACGGCGTTCTGACAGGGGTCTGTGACGGCGAGGGAGTGGACCAGTCCAGTCACCTTACCTCACGTCTGTGACATGAGGTCAGATGACTCAGGCCCGGGGACAGGTCCACTCCCGTGCTGCAGCCTCCCTGCATCTGCCTCTACTCTGTGCTCTGTGCTCTGCCGAGAAGCAGAGGAGGAAGCTCCGCCCACACACAGCCCATCCTGACTTGTCAGCAAGGAGACATGGTGAGCGTCTGTGTGTGTGTGTGTGTGTGTGTGTGTGTCTCTGTCTGTCTGTGTCTCTGCATGTGTTTGTCTCTTACATCTACTACATTATCTGTACTCAGAGAGTTATCACTGTGTTATCTGTGGTGTTACATAGGACTGCAGGTAACATCTACTACATTATCTGTACTGTGTGCTAAATTACAATCTCAGCTGTTCTACACAGTACAGATAATTTAGTAGATGTTACCTGCAGTCCTATGTAACACCACAGATAACACAGTGATAACTCTGATTACAGATAATGTAGTAGCTGTTGCCTGCAGTCCTATGTAACACCACAGATAACACATTGTGCTAAATTACAATCTCAGCTCTGCTACAATGTGTTATCTGTGGTGTTACATAGGACTGCAGGCAACAGCTACTACATTATCTGTACTTAGAGAGTTATCACTGTGTTATCTGTTGTGTTACATAGGACTGCAGGTAACATCTACTACATTATCTGTACTCAGAGAGTTATCACTGTGTTATCTGTGTTGTTACATAGGACTGAAGGTAACATCTACTACATTATCTGTGCTGTGTACATATGTTCCTGTGTGCGTATATATGGGTCTGTTTGTGAATGTGTCTTTGTTCTTCTATATTTGTGCCTTTTATGTATTTGCATATGTCCCTGCCTGTGTATTTATCTGCCGGTGTGTGTGTGTGTGTGTGTGTGTGTGTGTGTGTGTGTGTGTATATATGTGTCTGTACGTCTATATATATACCTGAATGTATGTATTCCAGAATGTGTGTATGTATATTTGCATGTATGTCTAAATATCTGTCTTTATGTATGTACAGTATATATGTTCCAGCGTCTCCATATATGTGTTTCATTTTTGGTTTGTGTAGGGGGCGGCAATAGAGTCCCTCATAGGGCGCCATCCAACCTAAAGCCGGCCCTGGCTGTCACCGACCCTAGTCAGAAGGAACTCCACCGCTGCCTGCGCCGCATGACCTCCTCGGCTCCTCCGGTAAGTCACACCAGGCAGAGCGGAGAGTGGTAGCGGTAGGCTACCGCTCACCGGTCTGTTCACAGTGTGGCGCTAAGTACAAGGGGTGGGAGTGTGGCGATATTTAAAAGGGGGGAATGTGGCACTATTTACAAGGGGGGGGGAGTGTGGTGCTATTTACAAAGGGGCAGCGGGCTGTGTGTGGCACTATCTACAAGGAGGGGTAGTGTGCTGCTATCTACAAGGGGGGAAGCTGGCTGTGTGTGGCACTATCTACAAGGGGGGGGGAGTGTGCCGCTATCTACTAGGGGGAGGCGGGCTGTGTGTGGCACTATCTACAAGGGGGGCTGTGTGTGGCACTATCTACAGGGGGCTGTGTGTGGCACTATCTACAAGAGAGGGGCTGTGTGGCGCTATCTACAGGGGGCTGTGTGTGGCGCTATCTACAGGGGGCTGTGTGGCCTCTTTAATTTATTTTCTTTTAATTTATTTTTATGTTAATTACATTATAGAACTATATTGCTTGTAAAATGTAGAAATGCTTTTATACTCGAGTTACATTAAAAAAATTGTGAAAAAAAATTACATCTCATTGATTGGTAGGGAAAGAAAACATGGCGAGGGGGAAGGAGATGTCGGGAAATAAGTTGGGGGGGGGGCGCCAATCTGAATCTTTGCCCCGGGTGCAGGAGAACCTAGCTACGCCTCTGACTTAGTGCCACCAATACTGTGCCCTACCGAGTTATAGTGCCATAAACGGAACCCAATACATGTACACTATGGCCCAGAGAGTTATAGTGCCACTAATACTGTGTTTCAGAGATAGATTGTACAATCATCTGAACCCAAGACCTATAACACTATGCACCAGAGAGTTATAGTGCCACTAATACTGTGTTTAACAGATATATATTCTTCCATCATCTGAACCCAAGACATATACAGTATGCTCCAGAGAGTTATAGTTCCACTAAGGCCGGATTCACACGCTGCTTTTTTTGTGCGCAAAAGGCACTTAACAGCTTCGTGTGTCATGATCATATGGTGCGCGGCTGCGTGATTTTCGCGCAGCCGCCATCATTATGACACTCTGTATGTTTGTAAACAGAAAAGCACGTGGTGCTTTTCTGTTGTCAATCGTACTTTTGACTGCTGTTGCGCAAATCACGCGCGTCCCATGGATGTGCTTCCGTGTGGTGCGTGTGATTTTCACGCACCCATTGACTTCAATGGGTGCGTGATGCGCGAAATACGCACAAAGAACGGACATGTCGTGAGTTTTACGCAGTGGACTCGTGCTGGGTAAAAATCACGGACTGTCTGCAAGGCCCCATAGACTAATATAGGTCCGTGCGAGGACCACTTACCAAAAAAGTTTTCTCAGCTGCAAAATCTAGTGTGAGATCAATAAAGACAGAGTATTGAACTGCTAAAACAACTTCTGGATGTTCGTAGTTCAGCCACAGATTCAAGTTCAAGTAATGCCACTAACATCAAATTTCACGGGTGACCATCGCCATTACAGAGGTTTCCTTAACCCCTTAATGACACGGCAATTTTAGTTTTTAGATTTTTGTTTTTTTCCTCCCGGCTTTCCAAAAATTATAACTTTTTTATTTTTTTGTCGACAGCCATATGAGGGCTTGATTTTTGCGGGACAAGTTGCATTTTTTCATGGCACCATTTTATGTACCATATAATGTACTGGGAAAATGCAAAAAATGATTTGTGGGGTGAAATGGGCAAAGAACAGCAACTGCGCCATATTTTTGTGGGTTTCATTTTTACAGCTTTCATTGTGTGGTAAAAAGTATGTGTTCACTTTATTCTATGGGTTGATATGATTACGGCGACACCAAATTTATGTTTTTTTGAATGTTTTAAAACTGTAAAAAAACTATTTGTTAAAAAAACTAATTGTTTTGTGTCACCACGTTCTGAAAGCCATAACTTTTTTATTTTTCCATCGATTGAGCGATGTGAGGTCTTATTTTTTGCGGGACGAGCTGTAGCTTTTATTGGAGGTACATGCAACATTATTATCCCTTTTTTGATCCCATTTCTTGAGGAGCTAAGCTAATAAAAAAAGAGAAATTTGGGCATTTTTAATTATTATTTTTTTACAGCGTTCACCAAGAAGGTTAAATAACATTATATTGTAATATTTTTTATTTTTTTGGACGTGGGGATACCAGCTATGTTAACTTTTATTGTTTAACATTTCTTTTGGGAAAAAATATGTAAAAAAGGGGTTTTATTGAACTTTTAGTATTTTTTTTTGGTACCCATAGGGGATTTTATTGCTGGTACAATAAACTGCAATACTAATGCCGCCCCCTCTTCCTAACGGCTTAGATGCCACTGTCACTATTGACCGTGGCATTTAAGTGGTTAAACGGTCAGGAACAGAGCGATCGCTATTCCTGGCCATCAGTGCAATAATACACAGCTGACACCCGCAGCGCATGGAGCAGGCTCAGCGCGTGAGCCCACTCCATACGTCAACCCCTGCACCAGAACGTGTATATATTGTATATAATGTATATATTTTTAAATGCAACCTGCTACATTTACCAGTGAAAAGAAAAAGGTATTGTTTATAACCAATCTTCTGACAATGAAACTCTAGCGTGGGTCTCTTCTTATGCAGAAAATAAAAAATAATCGTCTGAATGTTTTGAATGACTTTATTATTGCTATGAAACAAGTTTTGATCATCGTAATCTTTGTGCCACAGCTGTAGCTAAATTGCATAATCTGCGGCAAGGAAAATGCATTGTTGCTGAATACACAGAAGACTTTCGCCACCAGGTAGCTGATACCACATGGAATCCAACAGCCCAGAAGAGCAAATTTTGGCGAGGGCTGTCAAAACAAGTGAAGGATGAACTTTCCAGAGTGGAGACCCCAGATGAGTTGGAGGACCTAATTCAATTGTGCATTCGAAATTATCAGAGACTTACAAAAAGTAGAAAGGAAAGACTGAGGGCATTTGGAAATAATTCTGCCTTCATCTTCGGGCAATCTATATCTGAGCCTATGCAAATTGATGCTATGCGAAAATCTCTTACTACAGCAGAAAAAAGATAGACGACGTAAGAAAGTATTTGTCTTCATCTCGCGGGTTCAGGGTACGTACTATGCTGTTTATTGCACAAATAAGATTCATAGGTCAATCGCTGTCACTGATGTAAAAGGACAAATGAAAGCGGAGATATCTGATCTGTTGGATTAAAAAATACATTCAAGTTCTCCTCTGGCTCAGGGTGTAGACAAGTTGTTGGCACACCAGTCACATTTTATAGTGTCAATACACATCTGCACTAAAACACATAAGATTTCTTGTTCTGCTCTGCTTGACTTTAGGGCTGGTGGAAATTTCATGGATATAACTTTTGCTCATGATAATAATATCGCATTGTTGACAAACTCAGCACCAGAAGACATAAAATCAGTTGCTGGGTGATCCCTATCATCAGGTACCTGGTACTTATGAGACTATGCAGCTTCAGGTTCTGCTCAAGCCCAACAATCAAGAAGCTATTAATTTCTAACTGATTGCTTTTCCAAAGAGTACAGTTATTTGGGGAACTTTATTGTCTGCCTAAACCTATTTCTTCACTACCTGAGAGCACATCAATTTCTGAACTTAATGTTGAAGACCCACTACCGTCACAATAAGAAACATTTCAGGATGCATGTGATAAAAAGAATGCAGATACAGTGAAGGAAATAAGTATTTGATCCCTTGCTGATTTTGTAAGTTTGCCCACTGTCAAAGACATGAACAGTCTAGAATTTTTAGGCTAGGTTAATTTTACCAGTGAGAGATAGATTATATTTAAAAAAAAAACAGAAAAACACATAGTCAAAATTATATATATTTATTTGCATTGTGCACAGAGAAATAAGTATTTGATCCCTTTGGCAAGCAAGACTTAATACTTGGTGGCAAAACCCTTGTTGGCAAGCACAGCAGTCAGACGTTTTTTGTAGTTGATGATGAGGTTTGCACACATGTTAGATGGAATTTTGGCCCTCTCCTCTTTGCAGATCATCTGTAAATCATTAAGATTTCGAGGCTGTCGCTTGGCAACTCGGATCTTCAGCTCTCTCCATAAGTTTTTGATGGGATTAAGGTCTGGAGACTGGCTAGGCCACTCCATGACCTTAATGTGCTTCTTTTTGAGCCACTCCTTTGTTGCCTTGGCTGTATGTTTCGGGTCATTGTCGTGCTGGAAGACCCAGCCACGAGACATTTTTAATGTCCTGGTGGAGGGAAGGAGGTTGTCACTCAGGATTTGACGGTACATGGCTCCATCCATTCTCCCATTGATGCGGTGAAGTAGTCCTGTGCCCTTAGCAGAGAAACACACCCAAAACATAATGTTTCCACCTCCATGCTTGACAGTGGGGACGGTGTTCTTTGGGTCATAGGCAGCATTTCTCTTCCTCCAAACACGGCGAGTTGAGTTAATGCCAAAGAGCTCAATTTTAGTCTCATCTGACCACAGCACCTTATCCCAATCACTCTCAGAATCATCCAGATGTTCATTTGCAAACTTCAGACGGGCCTGTACATGTGCCTTCTTGAGCAGGGGGACCTTGCGGGCACTGCAGGATTTTAATCCATTACGGCGTAATGTGTTACCAATGGTTTTCTTGGTGACTGTCGTTCCAGCTGCCTTGAGATCATTAACAAGTTCCCCCCGTGTAGTTTTCGGCTGAGCTCTCACCTTCCTCAGGATAAAGGATACCCCACGAGGTGAGATTTTGCATGGAGCCCCAGATCGATGTCGATTGACAGTCATTTTGGATGTCTTCCATTTTCTAACTATTGCACCAACAGTTGTCTCCTTCTCACCCAGCGTCTTACTTATGGTTTTGTAGCCCATTCCAGCCTTGTGCAGGTCTATGATCTTGTCCCTGACATCCTTAGAAAGCTCTTTGGTCTTGCCCATGTTGTAGAGGTTAGAGTCAGACTGATTAATTGAGTCTGTGGACAGAAGTCTTTTTGTACAAGTGACCATTTAAGACAGCTGTCTTTAATGCAGGCACCAAGTTGATTTGGAGCGTGTAACTGGTCTGGAGGAGGCTGAACTCTTAATGGTTGGTAGGGGATCAAATGCTTATTTCTCTGTGCACAATTCAAATAAATATATATAATTTTGACTATGTGATTTTCTGTTTTTTTTTAAAATATAATCTATCTCTCACTGGTAAAATTAACCTAGCCTAAAAATTCTAGACTGTTCATGTCTTTGACAGTGGGCAAACTTACAAAATCAGCAAGGGATCAAATACTTATTTCCTTCACTGTAACTTCCTCCACATCGTTCATATGATTGCCCAATACAACTGTTATCCAAAGCTAAAATACCCTTTGATTGTATCTACTTTCATTGACCTAAAAGCCTCGGGAATATTTGGATGAGAATTTAAAAAATGACTTTATCCGGCCATCTACATCTCCTGCTGGAGGTCCTTTGTTTTTTGTAGAGAAGAAAGATTCCACCTGACATCCCTGCATTGATTATAGGGAGCTTAATATCGTCACAGTTAAAAAACTATATAATCTCCCTTTAGGTCCAGAATGACTTGAAATGCTACCCCGCCACCTTTGTGAAGCCCCACCCACTTTTAAAAGTTCCATATGTCGTGTAGAAGAAAAAAAAAAGTCTAAAATTTTGTTGCAAAGCAAGCGTGTTTCAAAATGTGCTACTTTTTTAAGCCACAATCGTAGCGTAAACCTAAAAATAAATCCCCTTTGAGTAACTTGTCTTTTCTTTTGGACTTTGCAAAGCCCCAGCCATTTTCCAAAATTTTATCAATGATGTTTTCAGGAACCTATTGGATCAATTCAGGGTCATAGCTAAAGGCTCATAGGCCCCGATGCAAAAGTTCTTCTTGGGCCCCCTCCAAACTTCTCATGGCCGACGGCCCGCAGCTTTTAGCTGCATCGCTGAGTCTCCTAAGTGACCCAACGATGCAGCACTAGCAGCCAGTTGTGTCACTAAGGTCTTAAAACGTCAGGGGAAATATCCCCAATACATATGTCTCCCCCCTAAGAAAATGCGAGAATATGTGTATTTATATGTGTGTGTATATGTGTATATGTGTATGTATATGTGTGTGTATATGTGTGTGTATATGTGTATGTACATATATATGAGACAGCATATCTATAGCATTATGACCTTATAGCTATGGATAGGATTAGATACAGTGGTTCAGCAGACAGTATCACACATGATAGGCTTAGATATAGGTCCCAGCTCGCTGACATTGCGTCTCCAGTGCTGGACCCAGGAATGGTATGTATAATAATTGTTTTTCTTTTTTATGTGTTACTAATTATTTTTGTGTGTTTGTGTTTGTTTACAGGTTCGGTTGTTGGTCTAAATCGGATTTGAGGACTACTTCGATGATGAAGTTTTCTTCATTCCCAATAATACGGTAAACAAGGGTTGTGTGGGGGTTTTTTATTTCAATAAAATATTTTTTCTATGTCCTTGTATTTTTTTAAACTTTATTAATACCGCCCTAGTAATGGCCGCCGGCTGATTGGCAGCGGCCATTGCTAAGGTGGGGCTTAATGTTAGATGGTGAAGAGGCTAACACTAACCCCCCATTATTACTCCAGTACCCACTGCCACCAGGGGTACCGGGAAGAGCTGTGTACGATCCAATACCCGACCATCTGTAATGATAGGCGGATACTGGGGCAGCCGCAAGCTGGTATTATTAGGTTGGGAAAGGCCAGAAATAGAGGCCCTGCCCACCGTGGTAATGCTAGCCTGCTGCTGCTATGTTGTATCTGGCTGGTTATAAAAAACCCACATCGTTCTTTCCAATTATTATGATTATTTTTTATTTTTTTTAAATGACGTGGGGTCCCCCCCATTTTTTATAACCAGCCAAACACAACATAGCAGCATCAAGCTAGCATTACCAGGGTAGGAAGGGCCACAGTTTCTGGCCATTCCCAGCCTAATAATACCAGCCTGCGATCGTACCCGGCTCTTCCCGGTAACCCTAGTGGTGGTACCGGGGTAATAATGTGTTAGCCTCTGCACCGACTAATACTAAGGACCGCCTTAGTAATGGATGCTGTCAATCAGCTGGTAGCCATTACTAATGAGGTAGAAATAAAGTAAAAAAAAAAAATACAGACATAGAAAAAATATTTTATTGAAATAAAAAAAACACACAACCCTCATTAACCATTTTATTGATAATAAAAAAAAAACGTAATCGAAGTAGTCCTCGAATCCGAAGTAGTCCAACAACCGAACCTGTAAAAAAACACAAACACAAAATAAAAAACACATTAGTAACACATGTTGTAGTTATGTGGTTATGGTAAGATGCTTAAATACAGGGCCCCAGCAGGCAGCAATCTTATACAGTATAAGATTACTGTCTCATGGGCCCTGTATCTAAGCCTACCACATGGTAGGCTTAAAGGGGTTGTCCAGTCCCTAAACATTGATGGCCTATCCTCAGGGATGGGTCCCCCGCCATTAAACTGTTTTGAAGGGGGTGCAGCGCTCGTATGAGCACTGCTTTCCCTGCATTTCCCTTACTTGCTCACACTATGAGTCGCCGACACGTTCAACAGTATGAGCAAGGGACCGGAATAAAGAGGAATGAAGGGGAAGTCTGCTTTTCCTTAATTTTCCTTACTTGCTCACACTGTGAATCGCCGACACATCCGACAGTGTGAGCAAGTGACCGGAATGAAGGGGAAGTAGCGCTCGTATGAGCGCTGCGACCCCTTCAAAACAGCTGATTGGCGGGGGTCCCGGAAGTCTGACCTCGACCTATCAGCTCCAGCAGACAGTGGTATTAAACTTACCCTCCTGACTCCATCCATCTATTGTCGGGATGTTGTGCGCAGCACACAGTGTCGTGACATCATGCGCTGCTCACAGTGTTGTGACGTCAGGCTGAGGGTAAGTACTATCAGTTACTATAGTAACAGGGGCCCGTGTAGTTTATTACATAGGCCCCAGTTACTATAGTAACTTTTCATTGATGTGTGGGGGACCGTGGGACCCCTGCCTTCGGGGTCCGGTCGCAATTGCGACTGCTGAGACCCCTAAAGTTACGCCACTGGATCAATTTGTAATAGCCTACCTGGATGATGGCTTAATTTTTTCAGACAATCTTGAGGTGAATCACAAATATTTTCTCCACCATACGACAACTTCAAGAACATTGCTTATACATTAAACTTGAAAAAAGTGCGTTTGAACAGACTTCAATTCAATTTCTAGGTGAACAGTATATCTCTAGAAGGTCGGATTATGGACCCTTGTAAAATCAAGATTGTACTTTTATTGGTTTTGCTAACTTCTACAGAAAGTTTGAGTAGAGACATCTTTTGGAGGGAACTGCTAATCTTGTAATTGTATTTACTGATCATAGAAATCTGGAATTCATCCGTGATACACAAAAAATTATCCTTCAGACAAGCAAGATGGAATTTATTATTTATTCATTTTGTGATTACTTAAAGTTCTGCATCGAAATATGGTAAAGCTGATGCCTTATCCATGATGTTTCTGAGTCCAAACAGAAACACAAGTGTGACAGCAGAATTATTTCTGAAAATAACTTTGTAGGGGCTACTCATTCAAAGGCGTTTCTTACTCTACATAAAGGGGACTTGTCATGTCCCCAGAAAAGGTAATCTGCCACCATATCTATATTACTGCCACTGCCATGCCCCTGACTCCAGTGCCATTTATTTGAAGTTGCTAGGTGCGTCTGTGCCTCCCTTCCCCCAGCAATCGACCTGTTCATTTCGGTGGCTGATATGCTGATTCTTGAATAAATTGACAACTGGGCTATTTCCACTGCCCAGTGTCAATGGCGTGTGAACATAAGCCGCTCTGACAGACAGGTTCAGGGTCATTCCCCGTTGATGCTTTCTGGGGACAAGATGGGTCCTCTTTAGGGATGGATATGAAAATGACTCATGGCTCAATCATCTTCCATGGAATGTCAATCTCTCCTTCAAAGATGGATTCGAGATGCGACATCATTGTTTGTATGTACCAGAAGTAATACGACTTGATGTTCTAAAATGAGTCCATAACTCTAAGCTGACTGTACATTTAGGCATTAAAAAGACTCAAGAAATAATTTCCCGTTCCTTTTGGTGGCCAAGCTTTAATCCCTTAAGGATGTGGCCTATTTCGGACTTCAGGATGCAGCCCCAATGTTCAAATCTGACATGTCAATTTATGTGGTAATACAGATGTAGCAATCCTTATCTTGATAACTTGCTGCAGCGAGATTACTTATCCTAAGCTGATGAAACCCATTAAAAATTCAAGCTGAAGTTTCATACAACTGTGTTTTTAATGCGTTAGAAGTCAAGTTCAAGATTACTTATCCAAGTGATTCTCAGATTATTTTTTGTGACACATTATACGTTAAATTGGTGGTAAATTTTGGGTCGATATGTTTAATTTTTATTTATATAAATAAATCTGAAATGTAAAGAAAATCTTAAAAAATTAGCATTGTCCTAATTTTTAAATCCTTTGCTTCTAAAATGCATAATGAAACCACACAAATTAGTAAATAAATAAGGTTTACCATATGTCTTCATGTGGACATACTTTTTTTTTAAAATGTAATTTAATTTTTTTTGGGTTGTTATAAGGGTTAAAACCCTAATAGCAGTTTATAAAATTGTCCCATAGATGAAACAATTTTAAAAACTGCACCCTCAACGTATTCAAACAGCACTTAGGAAGTCTATGAACCCTTTAGGTGTTTCACAGGAATTAAAACAACATGGAGGTGAAATTTAAAAATTAAATTTTTCTCCCAAATAATACGTACATTTAGTTCAAATTTGTAATTTTCCCAAGGACTATAGGGGAAAAAGCACCCCATAATATGTTATGCAATTATGTTAAGCAATACTCCATATGTGATCGTAAACTGCTGTTTGGCAACACGTCAGGGTTCAGAACAGAAGTACCGCCATTTGGCTTTTGAAACTCAGATTATGTTGGAATGACTTGCATAAGTCATGTCACATTTGCAGAGCCCCTAAGTTACCAGTACAGTCGAAACCTCTGAGAAGTTGACCCATTTTGGAAACACAATCCCTGAAAGAATTATTTTTGACATGTAGTGAGCATTTTGACCCCACAGGTGTTTTACAAAAGTTAATGCGCAATGGATGTTGCAAAGTGAAAATGTAATCTTTTTTTTACAGATTTGCCCAATAGTACACAATATGTTATGCCCAGGTGTCACTGTGAAAAGATTTACACAGCATTGGCCCACATTTGCTGGGGATTTGAGCACAAATAGTAAAAGAAACTACCAAGAAGTGACCCCATTTGGAAACTACACACCTCAAGGTATTCATCTAGGGGTGTAGTGAGCATTTTGACCCCACAGATATTTGCCGGAAATTCATGTTTAATGGATGTTGCAGAATGAAAATTGCAAGATTTCCACAGATATGTCATTTTAGTGCCATGTATGTTGTGCCCAACCTTTCCCACTGGAAACATCCACACCATAAATAGTTTGGCAGGTAATTCAGAGCATGGTAATACCCCATATGTGATCATAAACTGCTGTTTGGGCACACTGTCAAGCTTGGAAGGAACACCATTTGGATTTTGGAATGCAGTTTTTGCCTGGTAGTAGTTTTATTTGGAGTATTTCCGGTATTTTGGTTTATAATGTGGGGGCATATGTAAGCTGGGCAGAGTACATTAGGGCATAATCAGGTGGTATAATAATGGGTAAATAAATAGTAAAATTAGTAATCCATAGATGTGTGATATACTTTAAAGCAATCCTTTATTTCCAGGCCAGGATTTTCAGAGTTGGTGTCGCACTTATAAATGGTGTCCTTTATTATACCCCTTTTGGAACACACTCTGCACCTGTTTTGGGTCACTCCCTTCTTTGCAGTTTGGGGAACGTCACTGGGAAAGTGTTTCCCTGGTACAGTACGGGCAACCTCACTTCCAGCGAAAAGCATTTTGGAGCAGATGTGCTTGTGCCCTCTCATTCCTGGTTCCCAAATATTAGGGCCTTGATAACCACCTCTTAAAACAAAAGTAATGTTCCCGTCTGACCTGCACAATGGGATAACATGTGAACGTTATACAATGCTATGTGTACGATGTGCACAGACAGCTTTTTGTACCATGGGACATGGCTATTCGGTGAATAAGGGTATTGTGGAATTTCTGCGCTCCAGTATTGCCTTATCTTTGGCTTCTTCACTAACTACATATGCAGCAATAGGCCCAAAACATCATCATCTCTGTGGCATCTACAGGATTTATCAGTGCGAGAAACTGCTGGGCATATAAATTAGTCTGGGCCATCATTTTGCATCATTGCGTTCCACAAGTTATAATGTTTTTATTTTTTCGTCTGACTTTTTTTGTGGGACGGGTTGTATATTTTAATGGTCTCATTCTGGGGTACCTATAATGTATTGAAAAGCTTTTACTAACTTTTTTTGGGCAGAAATAGTATAAACCTCCAACAATTCCGCAATAATTTTTGGGTTTTTATTTTATGGTGTTCATTATGCGGTATAAAGGATGTTAACTTTATTCTCCTGGTCATGTATTTTTTTTTACGTTTTACTACTTTTACACAATAGAAACACGTTTTCTAAATAAAGTTTTGTTTCGCCATATTCAGAGTGCAATAACGGTTTAATTTTTCCATTGATGAAGCTGTGTGAGGGTTTGTTTTTTTGTGGGACGTGCTATTAGGCTGGGTTCACACGACCTATTTTCAGACGTAAACGAGGCGTATTATGCCTAGTTTTACGTCTGAAAATACGGCTCCAATATGTCGGCAAACATCTGCCCATTCATTTGAATGGGTTTGCCAACGTACTGTGCCGACGACCTGTCATTTATGCGTCATCGTTTGACAGCTGTCAAACGACGACGCGTAAAATGACTGCCTCGTCAAAGAAGTGCAGGATACTTCTTTGAAACTTAATTTGAGCCGTTTTTCATTGAACTCAATGAAGAACAGCTCAAGATTACGGGCGTCAATGACGCCTCGCAAAATGCGAGGAGGAGCATTTATATCTGAAACGACGGAGCTGTTTTCTCCTGAAAACAGTCTGTAATTTCAGACGTAAAAGCCAGTTATTGTGTGCACATACCCTAATTTTTATTGGTACCATTTGTCTCATGAAGACAACCGTTGTCCATATGGCCAATCAGACCATATGGGTGTCATTGACAGGGGTACCCCACTTGGGACCCCTCTCTATTAGTTAGAACGGAGAGCCGCTCTGCAAGAATGGGTCCTGCTCTGGCAGACCTAATGTGTACATGCATTACATGGACGGCTAATCATACGTAAATATCCATCAGGTAAAATATATATAGCCACCTCTTGAGACCCACTGTCACATATTTATTATTCCGGTCATTAAATTTTTGGCCAAAAATAGCACTTTTTTTTACGGTGTAATGAACTTGCTACACAATTGTGCAATATTTTTGCAACTTTTTCCTCTAACGTCACATTCTAAAGAATTGTAAAATTCGGCATGGTCTTGCAAGAGTCACAGTTCACACTACATCTATCAGACAATAATAATAAAACAAAAAAGCCGCAAATTTTAAGTGGACATACAGGGGCGTAACTAGGAAAGACTGGGCCCCACAGCAAACTTTTGACTGGGGCCCCCCCTCCCCTGGGTGTCACATGACCCCCCCTTGTAGATAGTGCCTTTTTTACAGCCCCCCCTGTAGATAACACCATACAGCCCCCCTGTAGATAACACCATACAGCCCCCTCTGTAGATAACGCCATACAGCCCCCTCTGTAGATAACGCCATACAGCCCCCACTGTAGAGAACGCCATACAGAGTCCCCCGTGTAGAGAATGCCATACAGAGTCCCCCCTGTAGATAACACCATACAGCCCCTTTGTAGATAACGCCATACAATCCCCACTGTAGAGAACGCCATACAGCCCCCACTGTAGAGAACGCCATACAGCCCCCGGTGTAGAGAACACCATACAGCCCCCCTGTAGGTAATAGCCCCCCTGTAGGTAAAGCTATACAGCCCCCTCTGTAGGTAACGCCATACATCCCCCCTGTAGGTAACGCCATACAGCCCCCCCTGTAGGTAACGCCATGCAGCCCCAACCCCCCAAAAAAATCCGACCTACAGTGTGTCCTACAAAAGACATGTATCCCCTAACCACAGGATAGGGGATACATGTGTGATCGCTGGCAGCGATAGGGAGAACGGGGGACCGAAAGTCCCCCGAAGTTCTCCATGACTAACCTCTGACTTCCGGAGTCGGTGCAGCTCAATAAAAATGAAAGGAGCGCTGGTCACGCATGAGCACAAGAACGACCGGTGCTCCATTCATTTCTACGGAGCTGCCGACACAGACCCCGGAAGTCCGAGGTTTGTGATGGAGAACTTCAGGGGACTTTCGGTCCCCCGTTCTAGTTATCGCTGCCAGCGATCACACATGTATCCCCTATCCTGTGGATAGGGGATACATGTCTTTTGTTTAATGGCAGAGCGGGGAGATACCTCCCTGCTCTGCCGTAGTGTTCAGTGGCGTCGCGCTGTAGCAGCCATAGTGGCTGCTATCAGAGCCTCCGGCCATGGTGGGGGCCAGTTCCGGTGGGGCGACATGGGCCCCCTCATGCCGCAGGCCCCATAGCAGCCGCTACGGCTGATACGGCGGTAGTTACGCCACTGTGGACATATACATCTGCTCATAGCAGGCCTAAAAAGATGTTCAAACAGGCTGACCTTTCCAAATGTGGCACATTTATTAGGAGTGTTCCTTTTAAAAAAAAAATCATATTCCCTCTCCAAATACATTATTTGAAGATACACCATTATTAATCGAAGAGGCGCATAGAGTCAAACTGTATCACATAAATAAATTACATATGAATTGTTGCATGTTTTTACTTGCTGTTCTCAAAATGATTTCCCCATTTATAGAGCCACTTTAGTACAGCAGAAATGCAGCCGTTTTATTTATTTCTTTTGGACCAGATGCTCCTATCACCTCATACCATCTCTTGCTTCTGATGAACTGATACAACACGTAACGTAGATGTCTGGCAAAAAAACATAGATCTAGATACACAGAGAACTGGCAGTAGCCGCTTGTCAATGAGAGGTTTGCGGTGCTCTGTTTCTTCACCCGTTGCAGAATAAATTACCAAATTGGCATATACAGGTTCATTGCTCAAATATATTCAAGCTAATTTGTATTGCATATGCAAAGCAGACATTAATATATGCAAGTAGAAATGCATTCCAACTGGGGAACTTATCCCCTGAAGGAACAGCACAATAATTCTCTAGGGAGCAGGCAAGGCGATTAATTTGGATTAAAGTTTTAGAAGAGACTTGTGTATGAGAGTTGTGGGAATAGAAATCAAAGACGTGGAGAGAAAGGTAGAAAAAGTGCTATGGGTACGTCACTGCAGACATTCACAGTGCAGTCTACTATGTATCATGTCACTTTTTTCGAGGTATTGCTCGAGCAAACTGCTCTCTGCCTTTTGGATGACAAGAAAAGTTAGGTTCACACCAAGATTGGGTTCCATGTTTGGTGTTTATGTTGGGAATGTCTACCGCCGCATAATTCTAATGTGCCCATAGACGTCTATTGCCTTTATCTGTACATTCAATGGGTATGAAATGCTATGGTTTGTGATTATTGTCTCTTACCTTCCTACTTTACTCAGCATTAGTTGCTGGGTGCACACGCATATATGTACTTTACTTCATTGCCATTCCTGTGCATTTAACTTCTTAGTGTCTACCTTCACCTTACTCTGCTCAGCACTTGCAAATGTTGATGGGGACATACACATTTGTATTTTAATATATTGATATTAACTATTTATTTACTGGTATGTAATAGTCTAACCCTTTTATGGATTGATTTGACTTGGCGTCCTTGCTGCCCATTGCGTCTTTCCTTTTAATCCAGCAATTTTAAACGATTTGTGATATTTGTATACAATAAAATTGTCGTTTTGTATATTGTAGCCTTGTGTGCTCATATTTTTTTGTAGGTTGTACACAGTCAAGTCACATTATTATGACCAGCAGCTAATATCCAGAGTAACCGCCGTGTGCAGCACGGACAGCAGCTAGACGGGCTAGGAGTGACTCGATAAGGTGCTGGTAGGTTTTCTCTGATATCTGGAGCCATGCTGACTGCAGTGCATCCCACATTTGCTGGAGGGTGCATGGGGAACGATCCATAGAGCAAAACAAAACGATTGAGGTGGTCCCACAGATGCTCAATTGGGTTCAAGTCTGGCAAATTAAGGGGGCCAGGAAAGTACTTGGAAGTCTTGGTCGTGCTCTTCCAACCATTGTCGGACATTTCTAGCCATGTGACTTGTCACATTGTCTTGCTGGAAGGTTCCATCTGCCGCAGGGAAAAAAACAGCATGTATGGGTGGACGTCATCTGCAACGATGGCTTCATACCCAAATCGGTTTAGAGTGCCTTCCCCATGAATGAGTGGGCCCAGAGAATGCCATGAAAAAGTTCCCCAGACCATAACACTGCCGCCACCAGCTTGTGTTCTTCTAGTAATGGTTGCAGGGTGTTTGTTCTCTGATGTTTCTCGCCTGACATGCCAAAGTCCACCCGTTCGATGAAGCAGAAAACGTGACTCATCGAAGAAGGCAATCCTTTGCCAATCATCGGTGGTCCAATTCCGATACTGCCATGCAAATTGAAGCCTTTCTTTCCGATACACCTTTGTTAGCATAGGAGCAGTGACTATCCATCTGCTTCGGAGTCCCAAATGCACTAGGGTTCGCTGAACTGTTGTTTTAGACACACGTCTGATAGCCCCCTGGCTGATTTTCACGGTGAGCTGCACCACTGTAGTTTGTCGCTCGGCCCTCGTACACCTTCGCAGCCGATGCACACCTCTCACATCGATTGCACATGGTGCTCCGCAGTTTCCACCTCGGTTATACCCAATTGTGCCATTTGTCCACTCACGATACACTTTCACCACAGCAGCACGCGAACAGTTCACAAACTGTGTTTTTTTTAGGAAATACTGCACCCTTGGCCCGAAAGGCAAAAATCTTTTTGCAACTCTGATAAATCACCCCTTTTACCCATGGCAACAACGAATCATATGTCTTCAGTCTGCTTTACTAAGACTAGTGTAAGATACCTTAGTCTTAGTAAATGTGGACCATGTGTCCAGTGCTGGTAAATAGCCACTTCTAGTGCACTGATTGTCTTGTTCAGGGCCGCACTGTGCATGAGGCTAGGTGAGCACCTTGCCTCAGGTGGTGCTCCTTCCAGACTGCAGGGAACAGGAATTGAATAAAAAGATACTGCACCCTGCCAATTGTGCCATTTCGTGTTTTTGCTGCAATTTTGTGAAAAATGCTGCAAATTTTCTGCCATTTGCACAAAACCACTTTGCTACTGACGTGGTTCTAGGAAAATTGAGACAAAACCACAACATTTTTTGTCATGATTTTGCACAAATCGGGGCAAAACCATCAGAAAGGGTGCAGGACCTTTTAGGACATCATGGTCACATCACCAAAGGTCCTGCACCCAGGCACCGCAGATGAGGAGGAATGTAAGTGTGTTTGAGCATAGTGTCTATGTGTAGTGTGTGTGTGTGTGTGTGTGTGTGTGTGTGTGTATAGTGTACTCTATGTGGTGAGGTGTGTGTGTGTGGTAATTAAAGCAGTTTGGTTTAGGTTCTGGAGTCTGATTTAATTTTAGTGTGTGTGGTCTGGGGTCTGAATACATTTAGGGATCTGGTCCGGGGTCTGAATTTATTTAGGGGTCTGCTTTGGCATCTCAATTATTGTAGGGTTCTGGTCTGGTGTCTTAATTCATTTCGGGGTCTGCACTGGGGTCTAAATTAATTTAGAAGTCTTAATGAATTTAGGGGTCTAATTTTGGGTTTGATGCCTCCTATACCCCCATCCTGCATTTTCTAGTTGGGTGACTGTTTGTGTGTGCGTGGTAACAATACTTTTCAGTTACACCCTGTGAGTAGGGGTGGGAATAAGCCAATTCTTCTGGTGCTACCAAAGGGGTTGCTGAAATAGAAGTTTTATCGCATAACCGGGGAGAAACACGATCCAAACTTGATTAGATTAAATTGTATTCTTTTTTAGGGATGCGAATACAATTTAATAAACAAAGTTGCAGCAGCAGGTACATGGGCGCTTGAGGCTATATGCACACGTTTCGTAATTTGGTGGATAAAATCCGCAGGTAATTCCGCAGATAAAATCCGCACCTAATAGTGAGTTTTTTAATGCATTTTTTTTTTGAGACACTATGGGAATACTTTTTAAAAATTAACAGGTAGTATTGAATAGTATTGAACAGTAGCAGAAGCAGCATGACACAGTACTAGGGGTAGTAGTAAGGCACAATACTGGGGCAGCATAAGGAGCTAAAAGCATCTGGGTGGCGAACTCTGCAGTGACAAGCAGTGGTCAGTAGAAATCGTCATGGAGGTCTGGGCTGGATGAAAAAGAAAAGTAAACATCTCCAATCAGACAAGACATCACCTGTAAATCACTGAATGTCATTGTTTTTTTGCCTCTGACTGCGCTAGATTTGTACTGGATTAACTATATTGTCTGTGGAGAGAGACTAGGAGGCCCCATTCTTGCATGTCTTTACTGGAAGTTGTAGTTCCACATGATACAATTTATGAGTGTTATACATCAGGGGGTTACACTGACTTCATAATTCATCTCTTTACTGAGCTTAGTTCTGGTACTGTATCTATGTATTAAGCGTTCTATTACTGTATTTCTGAGCTGAGCTTAGTTCTAGTGCTCTATTTGTGAACTGAGCTTAGTTATTCTCCTGTATTTTTGTACTGAGCTCAGTTCTGGTACCATATTTGTGAACTGAGCTTGGTTCTGATACAGTATTAATGTAGTGAGCTTAGTTCTGGTACCCTTTTAATGAATTGAGCTTGGTTCTGGTAATGCATTTATGAACTGAGGCTGGTTCTGATACAGCATCTATGTAATTATCTTGACTCTTGTATATTTTTTTTTTATTGTGCCTAGTTCTGGTACCTTTATTTATGAACTGGGCTTAGTTATGATACTGTATTTTTTTTTAATATACTTTGAATAGTTCTAATACCATAATTAAGAACGGAGCGTTCTTGTGAAAAAAAAAAGTGGTAATATTTTCTCAAATCTCTCTCTGTATCCCAGTGTACACCTTAATGAACTGTGCACATCAATGAAGCTAAATGTACACATATAATTAAATAAAATGGATGGGTACAATATAGTGAGTGCGGTTAGGTAGGTGTATAATGGATGAGTGTAATATAGTGAGTGCAGGTGGGTAGGTAGGTGTACAATGGATGAATGTAATATAGTGAGTGCAGGCAGGTGTATAATGGATGAGTGTAGTATAGTGAGTGCAGGTAGGTAAGTGTATAATGGATGAGTGTAATATAGTGAGTGCAGGTAGGTGTATAATGGATGAGTGTAATATAGTGAATGCAGGTGGGTAGGTAGGTGTACAATCGAAGAGTGTAATATAGTGAGTGCAGGTAGGTGTCTAATGGATGAGTGTAATATAGTGAGTGCAGGCAGGTAGGTGTAAAATGGATGAGTGTAATATAGTGCGAGTAGGTAGGTGTACAATGGATGAGTGTAATATAGTGAGTGCAGGTAGGTAGGTGTATAATGGATGAGTGTAATATAGTGAGGGCAGGTGGGTAGGTAGGTGTACAATGGAAGAGTGTAATATAGTGAGTGCAGGTAGGTGTCTAATGGATGAGTGTAATATAGTGAGTGTAGGCAGGTAGGTGTATATTGGATGAGTGTAATATAGTGAGTGCAGGCAGGTAGGTGTATAATGGATGAGTGTAATATAGTGCGGGTAGATAGTTGTCCAATGGATGAGTGTAATATAGTGAGTGCAGGTAGGTAGGTGTATAATGGATGAGTGTAATATAGTGAGTGCAGGTAGGTAGGTGTATAATGGATGAGTGTAATATAGTGAGTGCAGGTAGGTATGTGTATAATGGATGAGCGTAATATAGTGAGTGCAGTTAGGTAGGTGTATAATGGATGAGTGTAATATAGTGAGTGCAGGTAGGTGTATAATGGATGAGTGTAATATAGTGCGGGTAGGTAGGTGTACAATGGATGAGTGTAATATAGTGAGTGCAGGTAGGTGTATAATGGATGAGTGTAATATAGTGAGTGCAGGTAGGCAGGTGTATAATGGATGAGTGTAATATAGTGAGTGCAGGTAGGTGTATAAAGGATTAGTGTAATATAGTGAGTGCAGGTAGGTGTATAATGGAATGAGTGTAATATAGTGCGGGTAGGCAGGTGTACAATGGATGAGTGTAATATAGTGAGTGCAGGTAGGTAGGTGTATAATGGATGAGTGTAATATAGTGAGTGCAGGTAGGCAGGTGTATAATGGAATGAGTGTAATATAGTGCGGGTAGGTAGGTGTACAATGGATGAGTGTAATATAGTGAGTTCAGGTAGGTAGGTGTATAATGGATGAGTGTAATATAGTGAGTGCAGTATAATGGATGAGTGTAATATAGTGAGTGCAGGTAGGTGTATAATGGATGAGTGTAATACAGTGCAGGTAGGTAGGTGTATAATGGATGAGTGTAATATAGTGAGTGCAGGTAGGTGTATAATGGATGAGTGTAATATAGTGATTGAAGGTAGGTGTATAATGGATGAGTGTAATATAGTGCAGGTAGGTAGGTGTATAAGGGATGAGTGTAATATAGTGAGTGCAGGTAGGTGTATAATGGATGAGTGTAATATAGTGAGTGCAGGTAGGCATGTGTATAATGGATGAGTGTAATATAGTGAGTGCAGGTAGGTGTATAATGGATGAGTGTAATATAGTGTGTGTGGGTAGGTAGGTAGGTGTATAATGGATGAGTGTAATATAGTGAGTGCAGGTAGGTGTATAATGGATGAGTGTAATATAGTGAGTGCAGGTAGGCAGGTGTATAATGGATGAGTGTAATATAGTGAGTGCAGGTAGGCATGTGTATAATGGATGAGTGTAATATAGTGAGTGCAGGTAGGTGTATAATGGATGAGTGTAATATAGTGTGTGTGGGTAGGTAGGTAGGTGTATAATGGATGAGTGTAATATAGTGAGTGCAGGTAGGTGTATAATGGATGAGTGTAATATAGTGAGTGCAGGTAGGCAGGTGTATAATGGATGAGTGTAATATAGTGAGTGCAGGTAAGTAGGTGTATAATGGATGAGTGTAATATAGTGAGTGCAGGTAGGTAGGTGTATAATGGATGAGTGTAATATAGTGAGTGCAGGTAGGTAGGTGTATAATGGATGAGTGTAATATAGTGTGGGTAGGTATATAATGGATGAGGGTAATATAGTGAGTGCAGGTAGGTAGGTGTATAATGGATGAGTGTAATATAGTGTGGGTAGGTAGGTATATAATGGATGAGTGTAATATAGTGAGTGCAGGTTGGCAGGTGTATAATGGATGAGTGTAATATAGTGTGGGTAGGTAGGTATATAATGGATGAGTGTAATATAGTGAGTGCAGGTAGGTAGGTGTATAATGGATGAGTGTAATATAGTGAGTGCAGGTAGGTAGGTGTATAATGGATGAGTGTAATATAGTGTGGGTAGCTAGGTATATAAGGGATGAGTGTAATATAGTGTGGGTAGGTAGGATTATAATGGATGAGTGTAATATAGTGTGGGTAGGTAGGTATATAATGGATGAGTGTAATATAGTGTGGGTAGGTAGGATTATAATGGATGAGTGTAATATAGTGTGGGTAGGTAGGATTATAATGGATGAGTGTAATATAGTGTGGGTAGGTAGGTATATAATGGATGAGTGTAATATAGTGTGGGTAGGTAGGATTATAATGGATGAGTGTAATATAGTGTGGGTAGGTAGGTATATAATGGATGAGTGTAATATAGTGTGGGTAGGTAGGTATATAAGGGATGAGTGTAATATAGTGTGGGTAGGTAGGTATATAATGGATGAGTGTAATATAGTGAGTGCAGGTAGGTAGGTGTATAATGGATGAGTGTAATATAGTCAGTGCAGGTAGGTGTATAATGGATGAGTGTAATATAGTCAGTGCAGGTAGGTGTATAATGGATGAGTGTAATATAGTCAGTGCAGGTAGGCAGGTGTACAATGGATGAGTGTAATATAGTGTGGGTAGGCAGGTGTACAATGGATGAGTGTAATATAGTGTGGGTAGGTAGGTATATAATGGATGAGTGTAATATAGTGAGTGCAGGTAGGTAGGTGTATAATGGATGAGTGTAATATAGTCAGTGCAGGTAGGTAGGTATATCATTTATATGTAGATTTTATACAACACGTGATCAGGATTTTTATACATTTTTGACACTTGTATTAAAAAAAATACCCACAAAGTGTAAATGCAAAAATTATGTAATTATTTTTCTTTGCTATCTGTGGATGTAATGTACCCCCACACCCACCCAATAGTGCAGGTGGGGGGCACCATTTCACTGTTTGCCTTAGGCAGCAGGAAGGCTAGTTGCAGCCCATGTCTTGCTTTTGCTGATCTAACAGAAATATTTTATATTGTCATAATATAAAATTTGAAATACATTACCTAAAATAGAAACATCAGGAATTGGCATTTTTGGAAAAAAAACTAAAAACTAAAGCTGAAGGATGTGTGATAATATGAATATGGATGACTGCATTTTCTTTATTCCATTCCACTGTGCCCAGTGGATCTGCTGATGCCTGTCTTGCGCTGGGTGCTGCTTCCCGCATTACTATGCAGGGCTCTCAAGCAAGAAAAAGCTGATTGACTTGGTAGAGAAGGGGAGGAATTCTCTTGGGAGCTTTAGGATGTGAAGGATTACTGGTGTGTACACATCATGACTGCAAGGGCAGGGCTGAGGAGACATAACTGCCCTCTTTATAGAACAAGTTACTATAACATCCTTCTACATCAGGGACTTTATTGTATGCTTTATAAAAGCCTAAAGCATGGCAGCTGAGGGTCAACGGATCACACAATATAAAGATAACAATGGGTATTATTGGTATCTGGAATGTGGATCAGATTCCAGACGTGATTCTCCTACAAAGGGGGTGTCTTATGAAGTTATATGATAGATGAGGGTGCACAAAGTTTAGCCTGTGGGTCTAACACATGTTAACTGACATGTTCTAACACTATGGGGATATCTAATGTCTGAGAGATGTAGGTTTCACCCACTAATACATTCTAGGTGGCTTGAAGAAAATGTACACTGCGTAATGTAATTATTGTATGACTGAAAGAAGATTCACCTTCATCTCAGTACTATGGTTTATGTAGCAAATTAGCCGTTACCCTGATAATAGGATTTAAATGACGGCGAAGAAAAATGTATGACCTGATATTACCAATCTATACACATCATAAAGTAATATTATGCCTTAAATATATAACATAATAACGAATTCCATACATTTCAATTTCCTAATATGATGCAATTATTAAATTGATTCTTGCTGTTGCTAGGGTGTTTCTATTATAACCTACGGGACTTTGGAGAATTTTAAACTTTACTGCGCCTTGGTGGTTTAAACAAGTTGTCCCAAGATTAAATGTTATCCCCTAACCACAAGGTAGGTAATAACATGCTGATCAGTGGGGGTCCGACTGCTGTGACCCTCACCGATCACGAGAACAGGGGTCCCATTCCTCCGACACGTGTAGGGAGTAGGGACATGCATTTATTGCAATTGGGCACATTATAGTAAGTTTTCTGTATGGGGTTGCACTTCTGACTGTGATTACTCCTCTAATTTTCAGGAGAGAGATCGGGACCTCTATAGGGCATAGCACAGAGAAATTTGCTGGAGCTGCCCTACTTTTTGGATACAGGATGCTACATTTGCTACTGAGTTTTTCTGTTTGCAAAGATTTATTTATGTCTGTTTGGAATTGGGTCAGTTTTTAATATATTTTAGTATTTTGTACTTTTTGGTATTTTGACACATTTAAGATATACTCAATAAATGTTTTGAGTATTCCTAAAATAAATAACTTTACTCATACCTCAAAATAATTTAAAGAGGCAAAATGCTGTGGTATTCAGTCAAGTGATACACCTTAACCCCTTCCCGCACCTGGACGTAACTGTACGTCCAGGTGAGCAGTAACTTCGCGCACCTGGGCGTACAGTTACGTCCGCGCTTTAACAGTTAACCGCCGCGCGGCGCTACACCGCAGCGGCGGTTAACTGTGCAGGGTGTCAGCCCTGCTCTCCCCGTTGCCGATCAGCGGCCTGTCGCCGCTGAAATCGGCAATTAACCCCTTCGATGCGGTGGTCGATTGCGATCACCACATCGAAGAGGTTTACAGCGGATCGGCAGCCCCCCACATGTATTTGCGGGGGCTAGCGATCCTTATCATGGCAACCAGAGGCCAGACAATGACCTCCGGGTTGCCATGTACGGAAGCCTCGGAGGATCAGCCTCCGGCCGTTCCTCCTCTGCTTCCTGTCAGTGTGACGGTTACGTCACAATGACAGTTGGAACACATTACACTACGTGTGTAGTGTAATGTATTCCAGCAGCGATCAGAGCTGCAAGTCTAAGTGTCCCCTAGTGGGACAAGTAAAAAAAGTAAAAAAAAGATAATAAAAATGTTTTTAAAAAGTGTAAAAATAAAAGTTAGAAGTGACATAAACAAAGAATGCTTTTTTTCCTATAATAAGTCTTTTATTATAGGGAAAAAATTAACACGTTAAAAAAAGTACACATATTTGGTATCGCCGCGTTCGTAACGACCCCAACTATAAAACTGTAATATTATTTTTCCCGCACGGTGAACACCGCAAAAAAAATAAACAAAAAACAGTGCCCGAATCACAATTTTTTGGTTACCACCCCTCCCAAAATATACAATAAAAAGTGATCAAAAAGTCGCACGTATGCCAAAATGGTACCAATACAAACTACATCCCGTCCCGCAAAAAACAAGCCCTTACAGCGCTTTTTTGACTGAAAAATAAAAACGTTATGGCTCAAAGAATATGGTGACACAAAAATGTATTTATTTTATAAATAAGTGATTCTATTGCACAAATGCTGCAAAACATAAAAAAATTATATACATCTGGTATCGCTGTAATCGTATCGACCCGCAGAATAAAGTATAATGGTCATTTATAGCCCAGGGTGAAGGCCATAAAAAAACAAATAAAAAACATTGTCAGAATTGATGGTTTTTGGTCACCTTGCTTGCCAAAAAATGGAATAAAACTTGTTCAAAAAAATTTCTGGTACCCCAAAATGGTACCAATGAAAACCTACAGATTGTCCCGCAAAGAATAAACCCTCACACGGCTCCGGTGGAGAAAAAATAAAACCGTTCTGGCTCCCAGAATATGGCGATGCAAAATGGAGTGTTCCAAAAGCAGATAAGATGGGGCGCCATTTATCAGTGCGACACCGGCCACATATCTGCGGATTATTATTTATTTACTGCATTATTATACCCTCTTATTATACCCTGATGTACCCCGCACAGATAACATATACCCTGATGTACTCCGCACAGATTACATGTACCCTGATGTACTCCGCACAGATAACATATGCCCCCACATTACAAACTGAAACACCAGTAAAACCCCAAACAGAACAACTACCAAGCTACATCTGCGCCCCAAAAGCCAAATGGCGTCCCTCCCTTCTGAGCCCTGCAGCGTGCCCAAACACCAGTTTACGTCCACAGATATGGCATCGCCATACCCGGGAGAACCCGGTTAATATTTTATGAGGTATTTGTCTTCAGTGGCACAAACTGGGCATAACATATAGTGCACTAAAATGGCATATGAGTGGAAAATTGTAATTTTCACTCCGCACCATGCGCTGCGCATTAACCCCTTCGCACACCACAACATAGATTGTCTTAGTGTGGGGGGTGATGTATGGAGCGTCTCACGTGAAAAATAAAGAATTTAAAACGACAAAATCGCTGTTTTTTTGGTCACCTTGGCTCTAGCTAAAAATGTAATAAAAAGTGCTCAAAAAGTTGTATGTACCAAAAAATGGTACCAATAAAAACAACAGCTTGTCCCTCAATAAATAAGCCCACATACCGCTCTATTGACTGAAAAATAAAAAAGTTGTGGCTCTTGGAACGCGGGGAGGAAAAAACTAAAAAGGAAAAGAAAAAAATGGATCAGTCCAGAAAGGGTTAATTACTTTCTAATGAAAAACCATTTATGACCACACGTGGGGTATTGCCGTACTCGGGAGAAATTGCTTTACAAATGTTGGGCAGCTTTTTTCCCCCTTTATCCTTTGTAAAATTGAAAAAAATGCAACATTTTAGTGGAAGAAATGTTGATATTCATTTTCATGGCCCAATTCTAATAAATCCTGCAAAAGACTTGTGGGGTCTAAATGCCCACTATATCCCTAGATAGATTCTTTAAGTGGTGTAATTTCCACTTTTGGGGGGTTTCCACCGCTTTGGCCTCTCAGGGGCTTTGCAAATGCGACATGGCACCCAAAAACCATTTCAGCTAAATTTGAGCTCCAAAAGCCAAATAGCGCTCCTTGCCTTCTAAGCCCCGCTGTGGGTCCAAACAGCACTTTATTACCACATATGGCATATTTCCGTAATCGGGAGAAATTGTTTTACAAATGTTGGGGTGCTTTTTCTCCTTTATTCCTTGTAAAAATTAAAAATGGCTACCTTTTTTCAGAAAAAAAGTTGATTTTTACCTTTACAGAATAATTCCAATGAATTCAGCAAAACAACCGTGGGGTCAAAATGCTAACTTTACCCCTAGAAAAATTCCTTGATGAGTGTAGTTTCCAAAATGGGGTCACTTTCCGGGGGATTCCACTATTTTGTTCCCTCCAGTGCAATTCAAACGCGACATGGCACTGAAAACTATACCAGCAAAATCAGAATTTCAAAATCCAAATGGTGCTCCTTCCCTTCTGAGTCCTGCTGTGGGTCCAAACAGCAGTTTATTACCACATATGGGGTATTGCTATAATCAGGAGAAATTGCTTTACATATGTTGGGGTGTTTTTTCTCTTTTATTCCTTGAAAAAATTACAAATTTCTACGTTTTTTCAGAAAAAAAGTAGATTTTCACCTTCACAAACTAATTCAAATAAATTTAGCAAAAAAACTGTGGGTTCAAAATGCTAATTATACCCCTAGATAAATTCCCTGAGGGGTGTAGTTTCCAAAATGAGGTCACTTTTGGGGGTCTTTATTGTTTTGGCCCCACAAGACCTCTTCAAACCTGACATGGTACCTAAAATATATGCTAAAAAAAAGGAGGCCCCAAAATCCACTAGGTGCTCCTTTGGTTCTGAGGCCTGTATTTCAGTCCATGACCGCACTAGGGCCACATGTGGGGTATTTCTAAAAACTGCAGAATCTGGACAATAAATAATAAGTTACATTTCTCGGGTAAAACCTCCTGTGGTATAGAAAAAAATGTATTACAAATGAATTTTGTAAAAAAAAAATGAAATTTGTAACTTTCACCTCTACTTTGCTTTAATTCCTGTGAAACGCCTAAAGGGTTAATACACTTTCTGAATGCTGTTTTGAATACTTTGAGGGGTGCAGTTTTCAAAATGGGGTGATTTATGGGGACTTTCTAATATATAAGGCCCTCAAAGCCACTTCAGAACTGAATTGGTCCTTGTAAAAATCGCCTTTTGAAATTTTCTTGAAAATATGAGAAATCGCTGCTAAAGCTCTAAGTCTTGTAACGTCCTAGAAAAATAAAAGAATGTTCAAAAAACGACGCCAACATAAAGTAGACATATGGGTGATGTTAACTAGTAACTATTTTGTGTGGTATTACCATCTGTTTTACAAGCAGATACATGTAAATTGAGAAAAATGCTAATTTTTGCAAATTTTCTCCAAATCTTGGTGTTTTTTACAAATAAATATTGAATTTATCAACCAAATTTTTTCACTAACATAAAGTACAATATGTCACGAGAAAACAATCTCAGAATCGCTTGGATAGGTAAAAGCATTCCGGAGTTATTACCACATAAAGTGACACATGTCAGATTTGAAAAATCGGCTTCGTCCTGAAGGCCAAAACAGGCTCAGTCCTGAAGGGGTTAAGGTCATGTCCAAGTCCACTTGTTGCAGATTTTCGGGTCTCATTGTGAGCTTAAGGGCACGTTCAGACGTGGCAGATCGGCTGCGGAATTCCGCTGTGGACAGGCCGCAGTGGAAATCTGCAGCAGACTTTTTTTCTATGGTTTCTATTAAATTTTTAGGTAACTTAGCGCAGACTTTTGGAAAATAACAGTGTGGAAATTTGCTTGTGGTGCAAAACTTACCTTTCCGCAGCATGCACAATCTGTTGCGGAGAAGCAGTGAAATTTCACTGCAGATTTCACAATTTCCAATGCAAAGGCTGAAATCTGCGGCAAGTGTGCTGCCAAATAGGCCACATCTGAAAAAACTGTAGATTATGTAAATTTTGATGTCGATTCGTTGCGTAATTTCCACAAATTTGCGGCAAAATCTGCATGTCTGAACGTGCCCTAAAGGGGCATTTTGTTTTCAGAAAATAAATCGTAATCCCTGTACAAATAAAAGGTATACAGTATAAATCTTTTGTTTTAATTCCTCGCGGGTTTTCTAGATCTCTAATTGCTTCTTTCCAGTGGTTGGAAATCAGTTTCGGTCATGTAATATTCACAAAGGTGCTTGATACGTTACAAGACAGAGCTCCATTACATGACGTGGACACATTTCCAGCCATTGCAAGTGAACAATGATTGTTCCAATTAAATAACAGTAAGCAGATATCTTGAAAACACTGAGAAATTGACAGGTTGTATAACTTTTCATTATACAATGAGCAAAGTTTATTTACAGAAGCCAGAAAGGCTTTTTAAGCATGAAAAAAGCATAATTAAATCCAGTGTTATTCAATGTAGCTACACAATGAAAAATGTCTAAGTCTAATGGAATTGGGTACTTTTATATGCCGGTTCGTATATGCCTAAAGAAATGTACAGTAGTCCTTGAGCCCAAAAACTGATGTACATGGCTGAACACTTTCATTTCAGGCTCCAAAAAAGAACAGAATCAAACTATAGATAATGTTTAAAAATTACAGTACTATTGTTTTCGTTTACAATTATTTCTATTTCATTACAGATATAGGAGAATTTCAAAAATAATAAAATGATTTAAAAATATTATCAAATCAAGTTTCAGTGAAAGTCAACATTAAAGCTAGTGGCTATTTGCCAATTCCTTTATTTAGTGTATTATCACCAGAGGCCTCTCTGCATTGCAAGCAGTCTGTAGTGAAACTTGGGAAACAAGCAGGTCACATAGTGCCTGGCAGGCAACATGGGACTCATGGACTAGGGAAAAACGACGGAGAAGACACAGAGTAACTGCAAGGGAGGCAAAATTCGCCAAGAGGCAGATGAAAGAAAAATGAAATGGATGTAATAAAAACGTAGCCAGCAAACATCAAAAGATCCATGGGCAGCTACTTAGGGCATATTCTATCAGCAGTTAGATTGCTGAAAGACTGCAGGACGAAAACTTTGATTTTTATACATTTGTTGCTAGACAGAGAAATTAGACTTCAAATAAACCAGAAAATACAGTCAGCGAGTGCATTATTGAAATAGTATCAGGGATTATTGTTAAAGAAACTCAATAATAGCCCTAAAAAAACTAAATATATAAAATCATCATGTTATTCATCATTTATTTACAAAGAGCTTACAATGTTATAAAATACCAAAATAAGTAATACTTATCTTCAAATTCCCCTGCTACTCCAGTTTCCCAGGTCCCCTGCTGGTCTCTGTTCTTCTTGCGCAAGCGCTGACGTATTGACACAACATGTGACCGCTGCAGCCACACTACTGAGGCCACCTCTGCGGCCAGTGATTGGCTGCAGCGGTCACATGTCATGAAGACACAACATGGCTGGAGCAGGAAGAACAGAGACCGCGCACGAGCGGGGAAGCATCGACATGGGATTGAAGTATTACTTATTTTGTTATTTTATAGCATTTTAAACTCTTTGTAAAAAAATGTATGTGGCTGGACAACCACCATAAAAGGTTATACCACTCAATATAGAATTATACCAGATTAAGACCTCGTGTACACAGCAGAGCCATGTGCACAGAGCTTGTGAGGCAGCACATGGGTTTGCTACAGTTTTGGATTACAGAGCCATGGGCCCTTCACGTGCCGCCACATACTGCCTCCATATGGCACTCTAGTACATAGGTATTCTCTCCTAGAAGCAATGGTTCTAAAAGAGAAGGCATCCACAATACTGCAGCTGTAGGCATACGGAGGTATAGTATGAGCCCACAGATTTCTATGAGTGCAATGGAACTTGTCTAGAGCTATAAGACATGTGCAAGAGACCTAAGGGTCTGACACAGACAACATGCAAGGGGGTAAAACCTTTGTATTTCCCACTTCTTAGTGCATCTCATGTTTGAGTGGCTGGTCGTGTGGTAAACGGCCATCTGGTTTTCCACCTCCTTGGGCCCGTCAGGATGACTGTGGCAGCGTTGGTGTAATGTCGGGGTAGGGAGACAGACAGGTGAGCCCTAATCTACCCGCCACTCAGTCCCTGCCTACTTGCACGGCCCGTCCTAGGCGACGGCGTACAACTGGGCGACGGTCCCTACGCTCAATATGTGCACGACAGACAAACAGACAAGGGTGCACAGAAGCTAAGGGAAATGGGGCAGTTGCCCACGGCAACACCGTGAGCAACAGGAGTAGTGAACGAGCCGAGTCAAACCAGGAGTGTACGAGGTACCAAACTCAGAGCAGGAGCGTAGTCAGTAAAGCCAAGGTCAAAATGAAGCAAGGTCAATAGTAATAGCAGGAGCAGCAGAGCCAGGAAACAGGAAAGAATCACAGGCAAAGACAAGCAGGAAATGAAGGTATAAATAGACCGAGGGCTAGAACCGTCTGGCCAGGCTGTGATAGGTTCTCCCACACCTTAACTTACCAGCCTGAGTGGTAGCATATCGAGTCACTCTATCAGACCTAGGAGCAGAAGCAGACTGATTAACCACGGGCGTCGACACAGAAGCTGTGTCTGGCAGATCCTTTACAGTACCCAGGGCCGCTATCAGGAATTTCAGGGCCCCATACAGCTAAATTTTCTGGGCCCCCCTACCGTGGCACCGCCTGTTAACGGTACTCCGTCCAGCACTATATCATGCTACCCCTTCATTTCTACTTGCTCTCTGAGAATCGTCGACACAGATGTAGTGCAATTCAGAGTATTGCAGCCTTCTCACATTCACTTCATTGTGAGAAGGCTGCAATACTGTGAATCGCCGCTACCCCATGATGACGATTCACAGTGAGCAAGTAGAAATGAAGAGGAAGCAGCGCTCAGACCGACCCATCAGCTATTGATGGCCTATCCTGAGGATGTAATTACATTGTGCTGTGCCACACGAACGTATTTTGGCCGCAAGTCCCGGACTGAACACACTGCAGGGAGCCGGGCTCCTAGCATCATAGTTATGTACGACGCTAGGAGTCCCTGCCTCGCTGCCGGACAACTGTCCCGTACTAAGAACATGTTTTCAGTACGGGACAGTAGTTCCACGGAGAGGCAGGGACTCCTAGCGTCGTACATAACTATGATGCTAGGAGCCCGTCTCCCTGCAGTGTGTTCGGTCCGGGACTTGCGGCCGAAATACGTTCCGTCCTGCTCGTGTGAATCCAGCAGCCTCACACAAAAGTTTTGTATTTTTTTAAGCTGGTTCACAGAAAAAAATAATTGCAAATTCTACTGGACCAACTGCCTATTTAGAGACAGGCAGCAGCTCCAGGAGCGCATCATAATGATACACACTAGGCGGATATGCTGAGTAAAACTACACAGCTTATCCGCCCCGGTAGCCGCAGGGAATTCCGCCAGCAAAACCGCACCAAATAGTGGCGCTGGTTTCGTGAGGCATGTCCGCTGCGGGAATCCTGCAGGGAAAAAAAAGTTTAGACTTGCCCCGGCCGTAGTTTAGGCGACGCATCTCTCTCTTCTGAACGAAGCCCGGCCTCCTGGGATGACGCTGTAGACCATGTGACCACAGCAGCAGTCACATGGGATGAAACATCATGACAGGAGGCCGGGCTGCGCTAAGAATAGAGGATCGCGTCACCAGGACTACGGCCGGGGTAAGTCTAAACTTTTTATAAATTAAAAAAAACCTTTTTTTTTTCTCATTTGTGATTTTTGCGGCAGAAGCGCAGCATTTCCACAACAGAGGAGCAGCGATTCTGCAGCTTAAATTGACATGCTGCGGCTTAAAAAAACACACTGCAGGTCAATTTTGTTTGCAGCCTGTGGATGAGATTTGTTCAAATCTCATCCACTCTGCCGCGACTGTAATACCCTGCGGATTTTCCGCAATACAACGTGTTGCATAAAATCCGCAGTGTTCACGCCTAGTGTGTTCCTACCCTAACAATAAGGCCCATTTTACAGAGTTTTTGGGCCTTGATATTGACTCGGACACTGCGTCGGAATCAGGGCCAAAAAACATCCAAAACCGCCTCCCATTGATTTTATCTGAAATCAATGGGAGCCAGTCGCGGAAAAAATAAAAAGCAGCATGTCCTTTCTTGCCGCGGTTCCGCCTCTGACCTCCCATCGAAATCAATGGGAGGCAGAAAATGCATTTTTCGCTGCGTTTTTTGTCTGCTGTCCTCAATCGCCGCAGGCAAAAGATGCAGCAAAAAACGCAGCAAGATAGTGTGGGCAGGCAAAATCTGCCTCAAAATTCTTTAAGGAATATTGAGGCAGATTTTTTCTGCCTGCAAAATACACTGTGTGAATAAGGCCATACATAATCAGCAATTTGAGACACTTTACTCACTGTGTCAGAAGAGCTGCTGGCTCCCACTCCAGTTCTCGTTGTCAGGCAATGTCTTCCAGGCGATGTCTTCAGTCCAGATGTCCAGTCCTTCACCTCCAGCGAGGCTCCAGAAAATGGCGGGGATCGTAGAACGCCTGCCGCCGCGCTACATTTGGACTCCGCCCCCTCTCCTTACGCAGCGAGGCAGAGGAGGACGAGGCGGAGGAGGACGAGGCGGAGGAGGACGAGGTGGAGGATGACGAGGCGGAGGAGGAGGCGGCTTAGGAGGCGGAGGAGGCGGAGGAGACCGAGGCGGAGGAGGAGGACGACGAGGCGGAGGAGGACGAGGCGGGGTAAGTCTAAACTTTTTTATAAATTAAAAAAAATACCTTTTTTTTTCTCATTTGTGATTTTTGCGGCAGAAGCGCAGCATTTCCACAACAGAGGAGCAGCGATTCTGCAGCATAAATTGACATGCTGCGGCTTAAAAAAACACACTGCAGGTCAATTTTGTTTGCAGCGTGTGGATGAGATTTGTTCAAATCTCATCCACTCTGCTGCGACTGTAATACGCTGCGGATTTTCCGCAATACAACGTGTTGCATAAAATCCGCAGTGTTCACGCCTTTCAATTAGGTTTGGCCTGGCCCCTTACAGAAGTACCCCTTATACCCCCCTGATGGTGGCCCTGACAGTACCCCCCCCCCTTTTATAAGGGGCCACTGGAGCCTTTCTAGGTGGACCTGGCTTATTAGGGAACCGAAGATGGAACCTCCTGAGCAATACCCCAGCGTGAACATCCCGGGCGGGTACCCAAGTCCTCTCCTCAGGCCCGTATCCTCTCCAATGGACCAGGTACTGGAGGGAGCCTTGGACGATCCTGCTGTCCACAATCTTGGCCACCTCTAATTCTACCCCTTCAGGGGTGAGAACAGGGACCGGAGGTTTCCTCAAGGTAGTCAAGGACGGGGAGCAGCGTTTCAGGAGGGAGGCATGAAACACGTCGTGTATTCGAAAAGACGGGGGTAACTCCTGTACCCCAAACACACATTTTTCTGTTTTAGCAAAGGGTTTGTTTTCCCGAAGGGCCTGGAGCACCTTCCTGACATGCTCAATGTAGGAGGAGCAGTCCTTGGAAAACACAAGTATGTCATCAAGGTACACTACAAGAAATACCCCCAGGTAGTCTCTTAAAATCTCATTTATGAAATTCTGGAAGACCGCGGGAGCATTACACAACCCAAAGGGCATGACGAGGTATTCGAAATGACCTTCGGGCGTGTTAAACGCAGTCTTCCACTCATCCCCCTCTCTGATGCGGATAAGGTTATAAGCCCCCCGAAGATCAAACTTAGAGAACCATTGGGCCCCCTGAACCTTATTCAAGTTTCGGTAATCGATGCACGGCCTAAGACCACCATCCGTCTTCCCTATGAAGAAGCCAGCACCTACCGGAGAAGTAGAGGGGCGAATGTAACCCTTGGCCAGGCATTCCTGGATATACCAAAAATACTGCAATTAATGCATCACCAGCAGAAGGGTTTTTAGCAGGGAGAAGTGGGAAAGAGACAAAAAATGACTACAGCCTTGCTGAGGAATCCTGTTTTTTTAACAAGGGAGTCTATGGTAAATGGATGGCTGACAGATAGCATCCGTCAGAGGTATCTATCAAAGCCATCCAGTAAAAAAACATATGCGTTAAACGTATATGTTTTTTAACATAACACTCTATGTTACGACGAATGGCATCTGACGGAGGTAGACAATAGATGGCCAACAGATGGCATCGGTTAGAGGTATCCCAAAAAATTTATACGTTAAGCGTATACTTTTTTCAACATGAGCGTCTATGGGCGACGAATAGCATCCGACAGAGGTATATATTTTTTTTATGTCAAGTTTAGAGATAAGTTAAGGAAAGACACATCGGTATGAGCTATGAAATACAAATTGGACTGGTGGTTCTGTCCTGTTGAAAGAAACTGAATGCTCAGCTTTTTAGTTCTGTTATTACTTAAAGGGGTTTTCCAATGAAGGACATTTTTGACATATCCACAGGATATGACATGAATGTCAGTTAGATGTGGGTCCCACCTCTGGGACCCGCACCAATCTATAACCGGGTCCCCTAAACCCCGTTCTCTTTTTGTGCTCACGATGCCTCCCGGCCACTTACTCTTTACATGGTCGGGACATGGTCTGGAGTTACGGAAACTGTTTCTGTAACTGTTTCCGTAACAGCTCGCATGCTACACTGCTTCCGTAACTGCCATTCACTATTATGGGAGTTACGGAAACAGCATAGCTCATCGAGTTACACTGTTTCCGTAACTCCCGACCATGTAATCAGTAAGTGGCCGGAAGTCAGTGTGAGCACAAAAAGCTAGAAAGGGGATTAGGGGGTCCTGTTCTAGAGATAGGTGCGGGTCCCAGAGGTGGGACCCGTATCTAGCTGATATTTATGACAGACCCTGGGGATATCAGAAAAAAGGAGATTTTTGAAGCAGCACTAGTCCCGAGTATGGTGCGGTGCACGCTGTCAAGCCAGGCAAACCCACTCCAGCACGATGTATATCCAAAGAAGTAGTAGGACAACAGCACACGTCTTCAAATCATCAAAGTGGTTTTATTGTCAAGACATCCACAAACGACAAGCAACGTTTCGACCCATAGTAAGGCTTGACAAAGACCCTTCACTCACTATGGGTCGAAACGTTGCTTGTCGTTTGTGGATGTCTTGACAATAAAACCACTTTGATGATTTGAAGACGTGTGCTGTTGTCCTACTACTTCTTTGGATAGACCCTGGGGATATGTCATAAATATCTTTCATGGGAAAACCCCTTTAATATTGTACTACCGTTTAATGCGTTTAGTTGTGAGTGGCCCTGTAATAATCATGTCCTTTCACATACCCCATGGACTGGGACTCCTTAAAATGCTGTAGCTCACTATCAGGACAAAAAAATAAGGTTGCACATATTGGTGGCATCTTCACCCCCAAGGCAAATCCATTACGCTGCGAAAGGAAGCAGTTCCACTGTCACCCACGGAGGTGCTGTAAGCCATATAGTATTACAGGATAGTGGCACTACTCGGGTTTTGGGGAATCACAATCTTTAGCCTGAGCATTTTATGAGGTAGGGGTCAGAAACCACAAGGACCCACAAAGGCATATTGAGTGTTCGGACTCCTGTGGTGGTGGAGCTCCCCAACCTCGGTCATGACCACTCTAATTAAATGAATTTGTTGTTGAAGGAATAACAGCAGTTGAAACAACATGTACAGGGTTCATTTCCCCACTCCTACCTACAAGTACAGAATTTCTGTGAAAGAACAACGTAAGGGTTTCTTGCTCTTTGGCAGCTTATTGTCTGGCAATAAACTGCTCATCATGAAGCAGATCCCTCATGTATACGCACCACACTGGACAGGGCAATGGGTGGTATGATGGCATAAACATTAGTTGCAGGCAGTTTCATATTTCTTAACAGCAAACGTGAGGTAAGACATTACGCGACCAAGCGAAAGCTTCTCATTGCCTCCTGTCTCTCTTTGCCACCATCGGCTAGCCCAAATAGAGCCCAATACCCGGAATATTTCAATTAATGGCAAAGATAGTTGTGCACTTGTCCACATTTAGCTGCTACAATAAAGTTATGCATGACCAGCTCAGTCTCTAGAAATCCCCGATAGAGCAAAGACTCTTTGTCCTTTCTATGTCCTACCAAACAATTTGATTTCAGAATTTGCCAATTACAGCAACCTATGTGCAAGTTGTCAATTCCAATAGAGCAAACTCTTCCGTCCCATCAACGTCTGAATAAAATGCTGATTTTGATCTTTCGTTCTTCCATTGGCTTGCTGAGTGTACTTCAGGATAATCAGTCAGGGATCTCTTTTCTTCAAGCCACATGAGACTTGATGTTGTATTGTATTCTTTTGTACACCAAAAAGCTTTTAGTGTATTATATAGCAACGGCTAAAAATAAACAAGTCAATATACAGCTAGGGGATTAATTGTTGGGAATGCTGGAGAAATACGTTTTCTTAGATAAGTTCCATACATTGGAACTTGTGCTTAGAATACACAGTAGTGATGGCATCTTAGAATTATTCCTTGTTTTTCTCAGATCTAAGACCTCCACAGTTCATTCGATAGTTTAGCTGTGTTTTGGCTATTTCATACTTTTGTTACCTTTTTTGTGGTTATCACTTTCCTGTTATTTTTACTGGTGCAACAAATTAATCTCCTGTTGCTATTGGATTGAAAATCATCAACAAGTTACGGTTGATAGATCATATCATATCTTTTTACTAAAAGCATGCCCGGTAACATAGCGTCAGACTGGCCCCGATGCCAGCCCCTTTCCTAGTGCTATTACTTGCCATTGGGCAGGACAGAAAGAATATGGCTATGTTCACACATTCAGAACTTGCCATAGGCAAATTCTACGTGGATTTTTAAAAGAAGACGTTGTAGAAATCTAAGACTGACACTCGGATTTCTGCTGAGGATGTGCTAGCAGATTCACATGCGGATTAACCCCATTGTAATTCAATGTGGATGATGCGCAACTTTTCCGTAAATAATAAGCATGCTATAGATTTTAAAATCATCAGAACGATCACTATTCCGCACTGATTTTTTTCTGCTGCATGTGCATGTCAGTCGATTTGATGATGATTTAGGAGCCAAATCTGTTCCTATATCCTCATAAAAATCCTGAACATGTTATCATGGCCTACAAGATCCTGTCCTCTGCTTACTTATCTAGCTGTGCCTTCATAAAAAGTAATGGATCCTTTATTGAGGTCCTGGGCTGCCTACATGATGTCCGGAAGAAAGGTAAGTGTCTATGTGTGTGTGTGTGTGTGTGTGTGTGTGTCTGTGTGTGTGTCTGTGTGTGTGTGTGTGTGTGTGAGTGTGTAAATATATGTGTGTAATGTGTGTTTACATGTGTATGAAATGTGTATATGTGTGCATATATGTGTGTGTGTGTGTGTGTGTGTGTGTGTGTGTGATATATATATAATGTATCCAGTGTATAGCTGAACCAGTTATATGTACAGTTCATTGCAGCATTATTTTTGTTTATAGCTCCAGAGCTGAACATGCATTGTTTTTGTATTGATGGAAGGCAGAGGCTCAGAATAAATGTCTCCGGATGGGCCTCAGTCCACCCCTTTGTATGTCACTGACCGGATAGCACAAATATCAACAATATTTTTTTATACACTAAGGCCTCATGCACACGACCGTAGCCGTGTGCACGGCCGTGATTTTCGGGTCGGCCGGCTGCGGACTGTCAGCCGCAGGCCGCCCGCAAATCGCGGGACATGCACATGGCCGCCGCCATTGTTTTCAATGAGCCCGGACCGCAAAACAGGGCCGTAATAAGACATGCCCGTTCGCAAAAACTACGGTCGTGTGCATGGCCCCATAGAAAATAATGGGGCCGCAATTCTGGGAATTCGGGGGAATTGCGGCCGCAAAAACACGTTCGTGTGCATGGGGCCTTAGAGAAAATAGTAATGAAGATACAGTACTTTACAAAAATTTAAAATTTGCTGACTGCTATGATCACCTGAATGATCGTTTATACCCGATTATTGCCCAGTGTAAACATGGCCAATGATCAAATGAAAAACGATAAAATGCTTGTTTGTCTTCGACTGCATCTTTTATGCAGGGCATGTGCTGCTGACAACAAAGTAAACTATATTGCAGGGGGCTTGAATGAACGCTCACTCATACGAACACCCTAAACGAGCGCCGATTGATTTTCTATATGGTTGAGCGTTACCGGAGTTTATCTGCCGGTGTAAAAGGACCGCTAATCTAAGGGTATGTTCACACGCTGTGCTTTCTGGGGTATTTCGAGCCGTAAACGCCTCGAAATACACTTGAAAGAACGCTAGCTAAACGCCTACAAACATGTGCCCATTGAGTTTAATGGGAAAAACGGCATTTTGTTCAGACTGGGTGTTTTTTACGCCACGGTTTAAAAAAAAACGGCAAGTAAAAAAACGCTGCGTAAATAAAAGGAGCATGTCACTTCTTGATCCGTTTTTGTAGCTGTTTTTCATTGTGTCAATGCGTTGTGTCAATGCATTGTGTCACCGCCTCAAAAATGGCGGCAAAAATTGCGAAAATCAGAGGCTGTTTTTTACTTTGCATGTGAACATACCCTAAGACGAAGCATCAAATTTTCCAGTACCGTACAATCAATTGTATTTGTAATTATAATGTTTTGAAAATTCATCAGACGTTTTAACATTTGTATTGATCGTCATCATGGTAACATAGCAAGTTCTGATGGATGATTTACAGTGAGAAACATCAAACATACAAGGTGTGAAATTTTAATGGACATTTTGAGTTTGCTCTGACCAAATATACTCAATAATTTAAGCCCCATGCACACGAACGTGCCCGTAATTACGGTCCGTGATTATGGGCACGGCCGGCCACATTTGCGGGCCATGCTCACATTATAAAGTATGGGAGCACGGTCCGTAAAATAATAAAATAGGACATGTCCTATTTTTTTACTGAAGGTTTCTACGGCACGACCATAGAAATGAATGGATTCGTAATTAATTAATTAGGTTGGGTGGGGGAGTATGGAGCAGGCACACGGGCAGATGTGCCATTGGTGCAATCGTTGGGTGTCGAAGGTCATCATGGCAACCTGAGGGCCTAATGAAGACCACCAGGTCTGCCATTTTTGTACTCCCTAAACTCCTATCAAATCCATAAAAATCCGAACTATCACAATATAACATTATGTAAACCGAACGGTAAATGCCGTAAAAAAAACAACAAAAAAAAACGCCAGAATTTCTGTACTTTAGTCACCTTAGCTCCCACAAAAATGGAACAAAAAGTGATAAAAAAGTGTCATGTACCCCAAAATGGTAATAATATAAAGTACAGCTTACCCCACAAAAAAAAAAAAAAAAAAAAAACCTCATACCTCTCAATCGACGGAAAAATAAGATTATGGCTCTCAGAATTTGGCGACACATAACAAATTTTATTTTTAACAATTTGATTTTTTTTTGTAAGAGTAGTAAAACATAAAAAAGCTATATGAATTTGGTACCGCTGTAGTCGTATTGACAAGTAGAATAAAGTTAACATGTTGTTTTTACTGCACAGTAAATACGAAAAATCAATGGTAAATATGAAACCTAAAAATTAATGGAGGAATCAGTTTTTTTCTCATTCTACCCCACAGAGAAACTTTTTACAGTTTCTCATTACATTATATGGTACAATAGATGATACCATGTAAAACTACAACTCGTCCCACAAAAAATAAGCCCTCATACGGCTATAATGACGGAAAAATCAAAAGTTATGTATTTTGGAAAGTGGGAGGAAAAAGTGAAGATGAAAATCTGATAAATGGCTGCAGAGGGAAGGGGTTAATAACCTCTCCTTACATAGACATGAGTGGGCGGGGGCACACATATAGGCCCCTCCCAGGCTCGGAGATGTAAAAAATGGCAGTTAGAAAAGATGCGTCATGGCGACTGACAGAAAAATTAGGGATTTAAACATCTTATTATTCCCAGCCCATCATCACTGGTGTCATATTATAATGCTGCAGGGGGCAGTCATCAGTGTAAATGTATGTGATTCGGCTTGAGTATATGTCCTATACTGACTGAAGGGGCGCAGGACATCACTGCTCGGTTGTTATGGCAGCGCAGGCTTCAGCTGTGGCCTAGTAGGGGACCAAGGGGATCTCTGTAACGACACCATTCACATACATGAAACTTTGGGGGCTTGTAGAGCCCTATTATTCTGTCCAAAAGCTGAATATTTATTTCTTGACTGGAGTGACTCTTTGGCCCCATGCACACGAACGTGTTTTTGCGGCCGCAATTCCCCCGAAAATCCACGGGAGAATTGCGGCCCCATTCTTTTCTATGGGGCCATGCACACGACCGTAGTTTTTACGGTCCGTGCATGGCCCGGGAACCCGCACCGCAGAAAGAACGGGCATGTCCTATTACGGACATCTTCTGCGGTCCGGGCTCATTGAAAACAATGACGGCGGCCATGTGCATGTCCTACAATTTGCGGGCGGCCCGCGGCTGACAGTCGGCAACCGGCCGACCCGAAAATCACGGCCGTGCACACGGCTACGGTCGTGTGCATGAGGCCTTTAACTAACACCATTCACTTTAAAGGGTAGTATGATGTAGGAAAACAATTACCATCCAGTATGATCTATACAATTAATAATAATAATAATATTTCTTCATATAGCACCAACATATTCCACAGCACTTTACACAGAGGGTACAGGTCCAGACAATATCAGTTACAATGTAACTTGCGTATAATCAGTTAACATCAGTCATGGAAACAGTTATTGAAATAACATTACGCAAACTGTGACTAGAAGTTAATGGAGAAATTAGATTTCCAGTGGGTATTAATGGATGAACTATGAACTGCATTTATTGCACTGATCTATTTGTCATCTTTGGACAGACAATACAATCCTGCCAGACATCTCTCAGATTTCATGCTATTTGGAGACAGGAATTGACATAAATATCATATAACCCTTTTCTGTTAATGACACAGTCATGGCATCAGTCTCATCATGATAGGCGGCATCCTGTATGGGAGGCAGAATCAGATGTTTAATATTGTACATGCAGGAAATGAAAATGTATACCATCGAAAAAATATCATACTTTCATAGAGTATAAAGAAAAAGCTGACATGTTATATGCATATTTTTCATCTGTCTTTACAGTTACAGTTGCCATTTCCAGGTAATATGGTGGAGACCGATTCTCTTCATTCATTCATTTTAAAACTACACAAAAAGATTCCATCTGAGCAAACCTTTAATAAATACAGAACTTGGCTCTCATGGCATCCATAAGTGTAATTGAAGGAGAGGAGCAGAGCCTAACCGCACACCATGCAAGTTGCTTAGACGAGAGCTCCTCACATAAACAAGCTACAATCCCCAGCTACTACACTGTCTCAAAAATGTACAAGCCACCCAGAAACGTGAATAAGGGCCTGCCCCAGAACAGCTAGCCCAAAGAAAACCCAAGCTGAACTGGATATATTAGGGATGGTTAATTACCAAACATAAGTTCCAAAATATAATAAGGCGACAGCATCCTTAGGCCTCATTTACACGAACGTAATATACGCGCGTGCGACGCGCGTGCTTTGCACGCATGTCGTACGCACCTATATTAGTCAATGGGGCAGTTTAGACGATGCGTGAATTGCGCTCAGCGCGTGTGCGCAGAAAAAAACTCACGACATGTTCTATAATCGTGCGTTTTTCGCGCACTCACGCACCCATTGAAGTCAATGGGTGCGTGAAAACCACGCATGCCGCAAGGAAGCACTTCCGTGCGAACTGCGTGATTCGCGCAAGAGCTGTCAAACTCCTGAATGTAAACAGAAAAGCACCACGTGCTTTTCTGTTTACAAACATCCAAACGGAGTGTCAAATTCGAGATGAGCGCACCGAACTTCACCGGGTTCGGCCAAACTCGTTTTGACCGAAACCGGAAAAAAATGTTCGGGTACGCGACGTCAGGAGACAGTCACTGTCCACGGTGCTGAAAGCGTTAAACTGGTTCAGCACCATGGACAGTGACTTCCGCTCCGAAAATCCATGAACCTGTAAAAAAAAAAAGACGTTCTGACTTACCGATAACTCCGGTCCGACCTCCCGGGATGACAGTTAAGTCCAAGTGACAGCAGCAGCCAATCACAGGCCAAGCACAGGCTGCAGCCAATCACAGGCTGCAGCGGTCTCATGGACTGCGGCGTCATCCTGGGAGGTGGGGCCGGATGACAAGAGAGGGACGCGTCACCAAGGCAACGGCCGGGAGCCCGGACTGGAGGAAGCAGGAAGTTCTTGGTAAGTATGAAAGTCTTTTTTTATTCACAGGTTGGTGTATATTGTGTTCGGCATTCACTGTCGAGGGTGCTGAAAGAGTTACTGCCGATCAGTTAGCTCTTTCAGCACCTTGGACAGTGACGGACGTCGACTAGCCTCATCTCTATGATGGCGGCTGCGCGAAAATCACGCAGCCGCGCATCATACACGGATGACACACGGAGCTGCCAAGTGCCTTTTGCGCGCGCAAAACGCAGCGTTTTTTGCGCGCGCAAAACGCACACGCTCGTGTAAATGAGGCCTTACTGCAAGACATTTTATTTATTTATGACAAAATTCATTGCATATATAAAATGGCAATGTTTCGACCTTACATACTCAAGGGTCAAAACATCGCCATTTTATATATGCACAGGATGTTGGCATAAATAAAAAATATCTTGCAGAGATGGATCCCCTATCTCCAGGGCTTTCATGAAGCACGCCCTAGCGCAGGCAATCTCGTAAGTATTGAAAGAACTTGCCAGTATTGAAAAGAGCAATAAAATTGACAAAAATGTAGTATTGGTGCTACTGACATTATGAATTTGTTTGTTGAAAATTCTTATATTTCAATCTATGGCCTGAGGTGGATAGCAATATGGTATCAAAATGCATAGGCATTTATTATGAAAAAAAAAAAGTTTCACCAATTTAACAATTCTTGATGTCAGCAGCACCCATACTCTATTGATAATTGCAAGACAACTGTCTACTATTGTAAAGGAGTAGCAGCAAGACAACTGTCCGCTATCGTAAAGGAGTAGCAGCAAGATAACTGTCTACTATCGTAAAGGAGTAGCAGCAAGACAACTGTCCGCTATCGTAAAGGAGTAGCAGCAAGATAACTGTCTACTATCGTAAAGGAGTAGCAGCAAGACAACTGTCCTCTATTGTAAAGGAGTAGCAGCAAGGCAACTGTCCGCTATCGTAAAGGAGTAGCAGCTGACCAGCTGCTTACAAAGGAGATTACCAGTGTTGTGCCTGCATAAGCACAACACCGGAAGGTGAGCACATTACCTTCTACGGTAAGTACCTGTGTCTCTCGTCCTATACCAGGATATCTACACTATGAGGCGCCATGCCTTTTTGTTTATTTTTTTGCACTCAGGATTGAAAAGAGGACACTCTGGAAACTACACAGGCAGATATTTTATACTATGAGGAAGGGGTAAGAGAGACATTGCACTTTCAGCACTCATGCCTCACTCATCCGAAAAAAGTTCAATAAAATAGGGGCAGTAGGAAGAACCTAAGGATAAAAGTTATTCCAGAAAACATGGGGCCCTGCTGTAAATAGCCCTCAATTTATTCACAGTCCTGCTAAGAGAATAAAGGGCAAAGCGAGTTACCACTGAATGCATACAACATTCCCTCAGTGCAAAGCCCACCTACTGTAGAAATGTAATCTGCGGGCTACTACATGTACACTGCGAAAATCGTAAAAAGTGGAAGCAAGCAGAATGATCTAAGTTATGATGGGACTAAACTATCAATATTTCTAGACTTACAATACATTCGGATAGACTTCAGACTAGGGTTCACGATACTGTTTCGATACTCTGCATCCCCAAACGGTTCGATACCGTTATCTCATGTATTTTGATACTTAGCTGTGTGACCGCACAGCTCAGTATTGTAACACATGAATGTAAGAGAGCGGGGCTGCGACTGCGTGATACAGTCATTGCCGCGCTCTTGAGTTCTGACAACATGTGAGCGGGGTCAGGATGATGCGATGCGGCCGGTGCTGCACTAAGGAGCGGCGGCACTGAAGACAGAACATGGCGGACGCACTGCAAAACACCCCCATGTTCTGTCCTCAATGCCTGAACCGCCGCTCATTAGTGCAGCGCCGGCCGCATCTCCTCATGCTGACTGCGCGCACACTTCCTGTCAGGAGCGGGGCAATGACTGTATTACACAGCCACAGCCCCGCTGGCAGAGATCAGAGAAACCTCTCATCTCCACCACTATTCCAGTGAATGCTGTGATCACAGCTGACTGCAGCATTCAGGGGAAAATGAGAAGGGGGATGCCCTTTGGAACGCGTCACAGGGAATTCCTGTGACACGATTGAGGCTACATACCATATATAGGCAGACAGCCCAGGGTCTATTGACGGACCCCAGGGCTGTCCTACCATATTTCCTGTTGTTAGGGCATACTTAGGTATGTCCTAACAACTGCCTGTGTACTATCAGTACACAGGTTAATGTACTGGCAAATATCTGATATATGTCAGTACATTCAAGTTTAAAAAATAAAGTAAAAACATAAAGTAATGTTAAATAAATAAAAAATACACATACATCTTTTTTACAATAAACATTAAAATAAGTCTCAATACATAAAATATACACACATTCAGTATTGTCGCGGCCGTAATAACCTGCACAATAATTTTTTTGCATCATTTATGATGTGTGCGCTGTAAAAAAATAAAATAAAAACTGCTTTCTTTCACTTATTGTGGGGCACGAGGTGTGATAAATTTAACCTCCATGTGCCTCACATTAATAGTAATTAACCCCATCATGTACCTTACACATTAACCCATTATGACTGAGAAACATGATGGTGTTAATTGCTATTAATGTGAGGAACATGGAGGTTAAATTCATCATCACACCACGCGCCTCACATCAGAAAATGGAAGAACTTTTTTTTTTATTATTACTGTTGGCAAAGTATCGAATTGGTATAGAAATCGCAATACTAAACGAAGTATCGGTATCGAAGTCCAAATTCTGGTATCGTGACATCCCTACTTCAGACCCTTTAAATTTTTTCACATTTTGTTATGTTGGGGCTGTAACGGCCGCAGTCGCGGACCGTCGCCGTACCTCACCTTCCGACGGCCGTGACCGCAGACCTCTGGTTTCTTGCCAGCATCTCCCTCCTCGGAGATACCAGCACACGAGGCTGCCCTGCTCTGTAGTGTAGGGCCAGTGCGCGCACATGCAAAGGCTTACAAAATTATCCCCATGTCACCCTGGACTATAAAAAGGGCTCTGCCCCTCCACTCCTTGCCTGAGCATTGTTGTTGTCTACCCATGTTCGTATTGCAAATGGTCCCTTTGTTGTATCCTGCTCCCAGTGTTCCCGTATCCTGCTTCCCGTATCCTGTTGCTGTATTTGTTCCTGAGCCTAAGCCTATTGTTGGAGTCATGTGTGTATCATCTGCCACGTCTGGTGTTATCTGCCACGTCTGGTATCATCATCTGGTTTCATCTGCCATGTCTGGTGTCATCTGCCACATAAGGTATCATCTGCCATGTCTGTGTCATCTGTCACACCAAGAACTGTCTGTGCTGAAGTCTCTGCTACACCTCATGTTTGTCTAGACTCTTACAGGTACACTTGTGCTAAAGACTTTTTGCATAGAGTGTTGTTTGGTCAGCTGCCTCTCCGCTACAGCAGAGCGGATAGTGGGTCCACATACCCCAGGACCGTGACAGAGGCCTTGTGCTGAAATAAAAAAAAAATCACGTTTTCCTCATCATTCTGCACCCAATACCCCATAATGTATTGCAGTGTATTGTTCAAAGTATCTAATGATTGCCTGGTCTAGTCTTGTAGTGGGATTAAACAAAATATAAAACGTAGTTCACTAAAGTTTTCAAGAATGTATAAAAAAACTTTTAAACGTGAAAAAAAACGTTCCCCTTTGTTACGTAAAATAATGGAAACAATAAAAAAATAAACATAATTGGTATTACCATGTCCATAATGATCCAAAGTTTTACAATATGACATTATTTATCCCAAACGATGAATGCCCTTTGCTTTAACACCACAAATCTTGCCTCTTCAACAGGGTTTAACTTGTATGCAATTTAGTTTCATTAGAAATTGTGCTATGATGGGCACTAGATTGTTTTTACATGCTGTATGATGCAATGCCTATATGTTTTTGCATTTTATAAAACTTTTTAAAAACAAGATTAGTATTTAAATATATATATATATATATGTATATACGTATATATATATATATATATATATATATATATATATATATATATATATATATATATATATTTGCATAGATTTCCAAAGTTAAGCAGAAAGTTTTGTTTTAGACTACTGGACCATGTACTTTACTTCAGACTAGGTAGCTACGGAGTTATGAAACAATCTAAAACAAATTATTAAAAATAAAATTAGAGGACCACAGTAGAACCATAAGATCTAACTTAATTATGTATTATAAAAGATTATATATGTTATAAGAATGAACACTGTCCTCATGTCCATTTCCTATATTCCACAGAACCACCAGGACAGAGAACAAAGATAATTGCCACCTTTTTCATTTACACTTCCAAGATATAAATTTACTTTTACGGAGAACTGACCAATTTTTTCTTTTCTTTCATCTTGGATGGAGTCATTATGCTCTAAGAGACCATTTTTCACCAGAGGGCAGAAGGAAATATCAGTAATAAATAAAATGTGTCGAGAGTACCCTTTTAATATGTGGTATAATGTCAAGGACTCGAAGATTATAGCAGAAGACATTATAGGAAAGTAAACAGTTCCAGCGATAGAATGTATCAAGATCTGCATTCTTACACTGTACATTTTTTTTCAATTTTCAACGGAGCAGAAGAAAATCAGCCAACTGTGACTTGGCATAAACAGATTTAACAACCTGCATCACAAGTAAGAAGAACCTGAAGCAAGGATACTCAATTATTTTCCAAGAGGCCAACTTTCTGCCAACCTCAATTTATAACGTCCAGACAATAAGACATAAGTCTGATATCCTCCCTTTGCTGTGCACTGATCTGTAGACTGAAGACATGAAGCTTTACCTGGAACCTCCTTCGTGATTCTATGAACAGGAACGCTAACAAGCGCTAGATAATATTTGGAAACATAATAGGGTTCTGCAATCAAAAGGAGTTTAAAAGGCATTGAGCATAATTCAATGTAAATTAGTGGACCCTGAAAAATTGAAGAACAGTGAAACGGTTAGGCTACATTACTCTCTGTAAGGATAAACAAAACATTATGTAATATGTTGCCCGCTGGTTGACACACAAGGACTATGTTTCTCAGAATTATCGTACCATTTTAAATCCATTAATATTACTCAGGTGTAAGAATAAAACCACTTAAAGAGCTCTCCTAAGAGCTCTTCTTTTCCTAGAACTCTGTGTTGCGCCGTTCCTCCGTTACTCCTCCAGAAAATGTATGAATAAATTAACAATTGTGTGTACTCCGGGAAATTTTCCCTATGTTTAATGTGCTCACAGCCAATGGTGTGCCAAAAGATTGTCCGTTGGGCAAATGTTTGTTTGTTGCATGTCATTATACCTTTGTCTCAACTGTACTGAAAAATGTAATTCATTACTTTCTACAATACAACTGTATGGGAAGATTTTTTTTACTTTGGAGTAAATGCCTAAAATTGTTGTTAGATTAATCAAATGTTCATGGGTAATTTAAGATTGTGTACAGGTCCTACCAGAAATAGCGTGATCTGCTCACAGCTGTCTAATATCTGTGGGAATCTTTGAAGCTCTTCGCGGGTTCGGCATATGAGAACTTTTTCTTGTTGTTGATTAGCTAGTTCAATACTTTTACTCATAATCCTCAAAATGGAAAAAAATATTTTTCCAAAGAAAATAAGAAAACTCACAAATGCAGGTTGTTGGTCAGGTCTAATTACCGTATTTTCCGGACTATAAGGCGCACATAAAATGCTGAGAATTTCTCAGAAATAGAAAGTGCGCCTTATAATCCGGTGCGCCTTATATATGAACCCGACAGTAAAGAGAGGGGTTCATACAGGATCCTTTACCTCTATCGTGGGCGGCAGGGGTCGGCGGCGGCATACCACAGCACACACCATGCTCCTCCCCCCCGTGCGCCTAGGAATGAACTGAAAAAGTACGGTAAGGGTATGTGCACACACACTAATTACGTCCGTAATTGACGGACGTATATTTCGGCCGCAAGTCCCGGACCGAACAGTGCAAGGAGCCGGGCTCCTAGCATCATACTTATGTACGATGCTAGAAGTCCCTGCCTCGCTGCAGGACAACTGTCCCGTACTGTAAACATGATTATACTACGGGACAGTTGTCCTGCAGCAAGGCAGGGACTCCTAGCGTCGTACATAAGTATGATGCTAGGAGCCCGGCTCCTTGCACTGTGTTCGGTCCGGGACTTGCGGCCGAAATACGTCCGTCAATTACGGACGTAATTAGTGTTTGTGCACATACCCTAAACGTTTTGATTTGCAATTACAGCTGAACCAGTTGCAAGTTATTGTTAAAAAGTGTAATAAATTTTGACTTGCAGTCTGAGCAATGGTTTATTTAACGGTAATGTGCTGCGCCTTATAATCCAGTGCGCCTTATATATGAAACATGATTGCTTATAAGGCGCTCATAGAAAGTGCGCCTTATAATCCGGTGCGCCTTATAGTCCGGAAAATACGGTACCTGATAGTGGCATATTGAGAACTCATAGCCAACATTTGCAGCTGGAAACTAATTAATGTCTCTGTAATGAGGGTAATTAACAGCCATTGGCTGCATTTCATGTTACTTTTTCTAAATTAGCTGCTGAATCCAATTGGTGTGGTGCATACTTCCATAATTTGACCCTGTGAATTTGGATTTTTAGGTAATTAAGTTCCCTCAGCTTAGAATCTAGTATTTGCTTGAGGTAATATTTTATTTACTCTTCTCTTTGCTACTCAATTATTCTCTGTTTTTCAATATCTAGCATTTAATATACTCTTGTTTTTTTCTTTTTGTTAGTTCATAAAATACATGCTTGATTTATGGGAATAATATTTTATAAGGTTAACCAGTTTTTGGATCCAGGACACATAATATATTGAATAATAGACATTAATCACTGTATTGCTTCAAAGTGGTTTACCTGTTAAAACATTTATTCTGTAAAGTATTTCAAGGTCATTGCGTTTTAAAAGTTTAGAAGGTTTTCAGATCTGTGACTAGCTAAAAAAAAGACTGTTGGCATGTGCCTGGACCATAGAAGTCTATGGGGATTTTACTTTAGAGGTCTGGGTACCTTCCAGATGTATATGCTAAATGTAGTTGGCAAACATGATTGGGCTCCATGTAAACAGCAAAATAAGAGTCGTAGCCAATTCATGTATTGCCGTATGATGCCGCCATATAACATTGTATTGTGGAGGTATTCTTCCCTATTACAACATCCGATGGATGATTTTGCTTTTGAGTGTCCAATGGAGTCTGACAGACAAAAACCTCCATTTACCGCCACATGAAATCATAGGCATATGGAGGTACAGGATAGCCTTATAAAGCACAATGGGTGCCGTATCGCAGCTCTGTAAAACTTGGAGGTTGTATGTATCTTATTCTTACTCTCTTAGAGAACAGAAATCAGTCCCATCGCCCTTAAATAATGAATCTGACAACTGACAACTTAGCTAATGCATTGTTTAGAGATAAAGGACTTGGCTCCACATAAAGTATTTCTACTGAAACCCCATAATATTGCTCCTCTTACCAGTTAGTGGAGTGCCATATTTCTGTCATGTCAGACAGTAGTATGGTACAGTTCTGTAGAATAAAAAAATTCTGTCACAAGAAACCATCAAATATAGACATTTTGTTAACATAGTTTTAGAATTTGCATGTTCAGAACCCACTTCTTATATAGGTATTAATTCCATACATGTCAATGGATGAAGTCCATGGATGTGTATAAACTTATTTATTGGAAATTTCCATTGGTGCAACTATATAAGTAAGACACTCACTAAACTATAATCTTTTATATTGCGCTAAGCTATACTACACAGTCGGTTTCTATAACACTACCTTGATAATTATACAGAACTTAGAACCCATCAAGCAATATTTATTCAAAGGGCAGGGTTACCAGTGGAGCCTTGTAACCATACAGGATATATATATATATAATGCTCATGTCTCTCAGGAATGGTGTTAGTGATACATTCTGTTTGTGTTAACGGGTAACAGTTAATGTTCTTTGCAGTATTTGTATGATATATGTCTACTGGTTTACATGTATTATTTATGGCAGTCTTACATGCTTGAGTAAATGTGCTTGAGATACATAGTAAGCCTTGTGCCATGAATCGTAAAGCAGTTATTCATGGTATTACATTTTTCTGTTACAGAACTCTACAGAACTTACAGAACAGCCTATTTTGGGTCTTAACCGCTTCCCGACCGCCCACTGTATATTCACGTCGGCATTTGCTGGGCTCTGTGCAGTGCCGATGTGAATTCACGGTGGGTGTTAAAAGCGCGATCAGGGTGTCTCAGAGTAGCGCTGACACCCGGATCGCGCTGTTAACCCCTGCCTCTGGTCCCGGAGACATGACCGGGACCTAATTGGTTCAGGTCCCGGTCATGTGATCGTAGGGAAAGCTTGTTGTAGCAACAAACTGGAAAGTTTGTTACTACAACAAACTGGAAACTTTCCCGGGGACCGATTGCGGGTGCTGCAGTCGGTTATAAGGCAGAACCGGAGGCCATACAACGGCCTCCGGGTCCTCATAAGCTTCCTGTCAGTGTGACTCTCAGCGTCACACTAACAGTTTATAATATGTTACACTGCATAGGTAGTGTAATGTATTATAGCAGCGATCAGTGCTGCCAGTCTTCAAGTAAAAAAAGTAAAAAATAAAGTAATAAATATGTTTTATAAAAGTGTAAAAACAAGTTATAAAAGTTACAAAAACAAAAATTTTTTTTTTTCCTATAATAAGACTTTTATTATAGGAAAAAAATGAAAATGTTAAAAAAAAGTACACATATTTGGTATCACCGCGTTCATAACGACCCAAACTATAAAACTATAATATTATTTTTCCCGCACGGTGAACAGCGCAAAAAAAATAATTAAAAAACAATGTCAGAATCACTATTTTTTTTGGTCATCAACCCTCCAAAAATATAGCATAAAAAGTAATCAAAAAGTCGCATGTACCCTAAAATAGTACCAATAAAAACTACAACCCGTCCCGCAAAAAACAAGCCCTAGCACAGCTTTTTTGACTGAAAAATAAAAAAGTTATGGCTCTCAGAATATGGTGACACAAAAAATAAATAATTTTATCGAAAAGTGATTTTATTGCGCAAATGCCACAAAACATAAAAAAACTATATACATCTGGTATCGCCGTAATCGTATCGACCCGCAGAATAAAGTAAAATGTCATTTATAGTGCACGGTGAAAAGTGTAAAAAAAAAAAAGACAAAAAACATTGTCAGAATTTGTTTTTTTGTCACTTTGCTTGCCAGAAAAATCTCCGGCTCCGGTGAAGAAAAAATAAAAAAAGTTCTGGCTCTCAGAATATAGCGACAGAAATTGTGCAGTGTCCAAAAGCTGTTAAGATCGGGCGCCATTTATCAGTGTGACATTGGCCACATATCTGCGGATTATTTATTTACCGAATTATTATACCCTCTTATTATATCCTGATGTACTCTGCCCAATTTACACATACCCCCACATCATAAACTGAAATACCAGCAAAACCCCAAACAGAACAGTTACCAAGCAAACTCTGCGCTCCAAAAGCCAAATGGTGCTCCCTCCCTTCTGAGCCCCACAGCGTGCCTAAACACCAGCTTACGTCCACATATATGATATTTTATATCCGGGAGAACCTGCTCAACATTGTATGAGGTATTTGTCTTCAGTGGAACAAACTGGGCACAACATATTGTGCGTTAAAATGGCATATCAGTGGAAAATTTACATTTTCACTTTGCACCATCCGCTACGCATTAACGCCTTCGCGCACCACAACTTAATAGCATGTCGTGGTGCAGGGGGTTATAAATGGAGCGGGCTCATGCGCTGCGCCCGAGCCATATTCTGCAGGTGTCCGCTGTGTATTACAGCTGACACCCGGGACTAATGGACAGGAACAGCGATCGCGCTGTTACAGGAGCCTGTAAAAATGATATTGTACTGCAATACATTAGTACTGCAGTGTATTGTACCAGCGACCTAATGATCACTCGTTCCAGTCCCCTAAAGGGACTTTTGGGAGGTTTCCACTGTTTTGGTACCTCAGGGGCTTTGCAAATGCGACATGACACCCGAAAACCATTCCAGCTAAATTTGAGCTCCAAAAGCCAAATATTGTTCCTTCCCTTCTGAGTCTTGCCGTGGGTCCAAACAGCAGTTTATCACCACATATGGCGTATTGCTGTAATCAGGACAAATTGCTTTACAAATTTTGGGGTGATTTTTCTTCTTTATTCATTGTAAAAATTAAACATTTCTATGTTTTTTCAGAAAAAAGTAGATTTTCATTTTCACGGCCTAATTCCACTAAATTCAGCAAAAAAACTGTGGGGTCAAAATGCTAACTATACCCCTAGAAACATTCCTTGAGGGGTGTAGTCTACAAAATGGGGTCACTTTTGGGGGGTTTTCACCGTTTTTCTCACTCCAGGGCGTTGCAAATGCGACATGGCACTGAAAACCAATCCAGCAAAATCTGCGCTTCAAAATCCAAATGGCGCTCCCTCCCTTCTGAGCTCTGCCGTGGGTCCAAACAGCAGTTTAGTACCACATATGGGGTATTGCTGTAATCGGGAGAAGTAGCTTTACAAGTTTTGGGATGCTTTTTATTCTTTATTCCTTGCAATTATCTTTTTTTTAAATATTTTTTCAGAAAAAAAGTAGATTTTCACTTTCACAGGCAAACTCCAATAAATATAGCAGAAGACCTGTGGGGTCAAGATGCTAACTATACCCCTGGAAAAATGAGGCCGGTGTTTCAGTCCATTTTCACACTAGGGTCACATGTGTGATATTTCTAAAAACTGCGGAATCTGGGCAATAAATATTGAGTTGCATTTCTCTGGTAAAACCTTCTGTGTTACAGAAAAAATTGTATTACAAATAAATTGAAACCACAGAGAGAAAAGAGCTTGTAGCCAGGAAATTATGTTAAACATTAGCAGTATTAATACGATGTGTGCTCCAGCACAAAAGCCACAACGCGCGTTTCGCTATGATATTGCTTCCTCAGGGGGAGATGTGTAACAATATGTGAAGCAATATCATAGCGAAACGCGCGTTGGGGCTTTTGTGCTGGAGCACACATCGTATTATTACTGCTATTCAATACAGGTAAGCTGTATCCAACACCTCTTATCTTTTAGCTACAAAGTTAAGGTAGTTGATCTTGATGCAATACCTGGTATCTAGATCCCTATACAATATCTCTGTTTATATGGGGCCGTTTGTAATGTGACTTTGCCCCACAAGAGGTACCTTTCCACGATAGTTACTGAATTCTGTGTAAATGGATAATATAGCCAAACCTATTTTTGCATATTGACATCTTTGATGTGTGCTCCTTGAAACTTTTTCTAGAGTCTTGTCCTTTTTTATATATTGTATCCCATATATATATTATATGAATGTATTTGTATATATGTTAATAAAAATTTCTAATGTTTAACATAATTTCCTGGCTACAAGCTCTTTTCTCTCTGTGGTTTCAATATTTAAATAGAGTTGCCAATCTGATTATATGGGAGGTCGGCCTATGACCTTGACCTAGCCCTTAGTACTAATGCGTTTTGGAGTGCATATATTGATTACAAATAAATTGCAGCAAAAAAAAAATAATTTGTCAATTTCCCCTCTACTGTACATTGCTTTAATTCCGGTGGAACGCCTAAAGGGTTAAGAAACTTTCTGAATGCTGTTTTGAATACTTTGAGGGGTGCAGTTTTTAATATTGGGTGATTTATGGGGTCTATCTAGTACATAAGGCCCTCAAACCGCTTTAGAACTGAACAGGTCCCTGTAAAAATCGCCTTTTGAAATTTTCTTGAAAATGTGAGAAATTGCTGGTAAAGTACTAAGCTTTGTAACGTCCTAGAAAAATAAAATAATGTTCAAAAAACTATGCAAATATAAAGTAGACATATGGAATATGTGAAATACTAACTATTTTGTGTGGTATTACTGTCTGATTTACAAGCAGATACATTTAAATTTAGAAAAATCATAATTTTTGCAAATTTTCTCTAAATTTTGGTGTTTTTCACAAATAAGCAATGAATTTATTGACCAAATTTTTCCACTAATATAAAGTACAATATGTCACGAGAAAACAATCTCAGAATCACTTGGATAGGCAAAAGCATTCCGGAGTTATTACCACATAAAGTAACACATGTCAGATTTGAAAAAATGGGGCTGGTCCTGAAGGCCAAAATGAGCTCGGTCTTGAAAGGGTTAATGATGGAGCGATTTTTATTTTTTTTTAATTGATTTTTTTTCAGTTTTTGATTGTCGCATTTCAAATACATTAACTTTCTAAATTTTCCATAAACATAGCCGTGTGAGGGCTTATTTTTTTTGGGTCAAGTTTTTTTTTCAATTTGGGGTACATGTAATTTACTTATTAACTTTTATTCACTTTTTTGGGGATAATGGAAAAAAAAAATGTAACAATTTTTTTTTAAGTCTTAAATTTACGCTGTTTGCCATGTGGTATAAATAACATAATGACTTTATTCTGCAGGTATTTATGATTACGGTGACCCCATATTTATATAGTTTTTTTTATGTTTTACTACTTTTACTCAATAAAACTACTTTTTTAAAAAGTATTTATTTTTGTGTGGCCATAACATTTTTTTTTCTGCCAATGTAGCTGTATGAGGGCTTGTTTTTGTGGCACAACGTTTTATTGGTACCAAGTTGCGGTACATACAACTTTTTGATCGCTTTTTATTACATTTTTTGGAAAGCAAGATGAACAGAAAACTGCATCTCTGGCATTTTTTTAATTTAAATTTTTACAGCGTTCACCATGCAGGTAAAATAACAATAGTTTTATAGCTAGGGTCGTTGCGGACCCGACAATAACCATTGTGTGTATTTTTTTAATAGTTTTTTGCTTTTTCATAATAAGGCTTTTTGTAAGAGGATAAACCGGGTTTTTATTTTTTTTTTACTTGGGATTTTTCATTTATTTCTTATTGACTTTATTAAACTATTTTTACTTTTCTATTTAGATCCACTATGGGACCTTACTATTTGATCGCTTTTCTAATACACTGCAATACTTCTGTAATATACTACTAAATTCCTGTAAGTGTAAAACTGATTCTATTAGGCTAGGCATACACTGAAGACCTTGGGCCTTTGTTAAGCCCCCTGCTGCCATAAAATGATTGGCAGAGGGGACAATGGGGTGATAAAGAGAGCCCCTCTCTCTCTAAACAACTTAGATGCCGCAGTCGGTAAATGGGCAGGATCAAAGATAACTCCAATTCCGCCTGTTAGAGCAGGAGTCTAGCTTTCTTTAGAAAGCCCGACACCCGTTCTAGTCGGCATGGGACATCCGTGCCGGGCTTATGTCACAGTGTCACCTTTTCACGGAGCTGTGGCATAAGTACCCTTAATGACCACCGTTCAAAGGTGTATGGGCTTAATTTATTTTTTTATTTTACAAAAATTGCTTGAGGCAAATGAGGCCCATTTTTTTCCCAACTAACAACAATAATATGAATATAGTTATAGTAAAAATCTTTATTATTTAACCAAAAGACAGACCACATAAATATTAAGATTACAACGCAGTCATATAGCAAAATGCTCATACGCATAGCTGAGTGACAGTCTACTACTAGCTATAGGAGGAACATGGACAGGTAAAGGTCCGCTGAAATCACAGGATTTAAGTGAATACTGTGGTAGAAATCGGTCCATGTATCCTAACTGTCTAAAGCTGCATTGCGCTAAAATTCAAAGAATCCCCCCGACATGTTTCGCTGGACAAGTAGCGTCCTCAGGGGTATTGGGGCTACTGACACCGAAATAAAGGATTTTTTCACTACATCTGGGTGAGTGCCGCTCGTTTCTCTCCTCTACGTATATTGTTATTTTTGACTGATGAAATGCTTGTTGCTGAGCATCACCCCAGGATGGACATCGAGCCATTGATGTTACTAATGTGGTGCATTTTTAACTCCCAGCACAGTAGTGCCCACTCCTTCTCCCCACGACTTTATCTGCATTTGTCTTATACTTTGAGTGAGAGCACACTGTAATTCTATGGAAATCATAAACACTAACACAGAAATTCAAATGGAAGTATCAGAAGTTCCACAAGACTCGGCCCTAAAGGCCGGAAGGGAGGACGCGGGCACATTTTTTTTCACAGTTCAACGTCAAAGAGGAACTGCAGGCGATCAGTACAAAGATTCTTAATGCCAAGATTCAACAACTCACTGAAAAAGTATGCTTATTTTGGACGATAAATTCCTTAAAGGGAACCTGCCTTTTATCGTAATAATCCGGTGTCCCTTTGTGCGCACACCCCAGATGAGGACATCAATGCAGAAGCAAGGATTTTGTGTGCTGGGAAAAGCGAGGAGCTGTCAATCAAAAGTAAGGAGGCGGGGTAAACTTGGAAAGACTTGAGGAATGAAGATATGACTCTTTTCAAACGAAGATTTGACTCTTTTCAAACGAAGATTTGACTCTTTTATGCTCATTAGCATACGTGTGGGTACACTAAAAAACTGAATACTAAAGCTACAGAGCCAACTAAGAGGACAATTATAAGTTATATATAGAAATGATTTTTCACCCACTACCACCAGGTATTGCTGGTTTAATAGGTGAAATGCTGGTGACAGGTTCCTTTTAAGGTCATGCATGGATTGCAATCGTGCCCCAAGAGGTTTAAGAACGTTTAAAGAAGCATCCTTATATCAAGATTATCCTCTGTTTCAGGCCGAATGGAAAGAGGTACACCTAATTCACTGTATGAATTTACAAAGGATTATTCTGAAACGCAATGAAAAAGAATATGAACAGATAACATACGAGTTGTGTAAAGCTAAAGCAGAACTCAAGGCAAGGCTAATAGAAGCACAGTTGGAAGATTTCCTTAAAAAAGTCGAAAAGAGACATTTACCTATCCAGGCCAAAGTGAAAGAAAGAAAAAAAAGATAAATTCCTGCGAGATAAAAAAAAGATTGCGACTCCGGAAAGATTTTTGATTGGGGGAGTAAATGACAACAACGTAAAAGGGATCGCTACATAGAAAAAAAAAAACATGCTAACAGCAATATCTGGACTACAGACTCAGACTCCATCGGGTCTGATGACCCTACTAAAAATCAGGGTGACACCCATTTAGGAAACGTATCAGACGAGGGAGACAGGGCAAAGGAAAAAAGAGAAGAGAAAACTGGTTGGAAAAGGAAGCAAGCGAAGTGAAGAAAGTGACTAACATCACAAATGATTGCCCTCAACATCGTTAATCGAACCCCTTTGACTCTAGATGAGGGTTGCCTTAATCTCCTGCAAAATGGACTTAATTTCAGTATGGTAGATGACTTTGATACAGTGGATTTTGAAGTCGACCTGTTCAAAGGCATTAGAAAATGTAATCTGTGTAAAGTTTTTAGATATGACGGGATGCCTTCAGATGTTAAAAAAAAAGGGGAAGTTCCATGTGAAATTGGCTCTTTAGATTTTAGCGTGAGTAAGAATTTTACAGAATTAGAAAAAGAATGTATCATGTCACTACTAGAGATATCAGAGGAGGACATTGCTTCTGCTGCACAGGAGTCGACTCTGGCCTGTCATTTTACAGGTGGGATCAGGTCCAATTTCTCCCCACCAGTAATACCGGGGAGTAGCATAGACACTTTCTCCACCATAGTTAAAAATGATATGACATTTCTTATTCAGAAGGATATGTCTAACCTCTCAATAGAGGAGGAGAGCGCTTTAAATTCCTTAAAAAAAACCTAGAAAATATAATAGTGAAGAGAGCTGATAAAGGAGGGAAACATGGTACTCATGACCAACAAGTGCTATAGCTATGAGGCCTTGAGACAATTGTCAGATTTAAACACTTACTCCAAGTTAAAAAGTGATCCCACCTTAAAATTTCAGATCAAGCTTCAATCTTTTCTACGCAGCAATGTCGAACTAGGGATCTTGTCAAGATAATCTGCGAGAGGCTTTTCCCCCTTTTCCCAAACAAGCCAACGTGGTATATCTTGCCAAAGATCCACAAAACACTAAATGCTCCAGCCGGCCGCCCCATAGTTTCTGGGGTAGGGTTATTAACAGAGCTTTTGTCTAAATACTTTGACTGGCTCTTATGACCCATTCTTGACAGCAGTCTTATCTGAAGGACACCAATGATTTCTTAAATGCACTAAATGATTTTTCCTGGAAAGAAGGTTTTTGCTTCTGGCTTCAATAGATGTAGAGAGCCTGTATACTAGAATTCTCCACACAACAGGAGTAGAATCAGATAGACGTGTATTGGCAAATTCTGGTAAAAGCCTAAGCTGTGTCAACTTCATTTGTGATGCTTTGTTCCTCAGCACAGTAGTGCCCACTCCTTCTCCACACGATTTAATTTTTTTTACTTGAGATTTTTCATTTATTTCTTATTGACTTTATTAAACTATTTTTACTTTTATTTTTAGATCTACTATAGGACTTTACTATTTGATCGCTTTTCTAATACACTGCAATACTTCTGTAATACACTACTAACTTCCTGTTAGTGTAAAACTGATTCTATTAGGCTAGGCAAACACTGAACACCTGGGGCCTTTTGTTAGCCCCCCAGCTTCCATAAAATGATTGGCACCGGGGATGATGGGGTGATAAAGGGAGCCCCTCTCTCTAAAACAACTTAGATGCTGCGGTCGGTAAATGGGCAGGATTAAAGATAACGCCAATCCCGCCTGTTAGAGCAGGAGTCTAGCTGTCTTTAGACAGCCCGACAACCGCTCTAGTCGGCATGGGACACCCGTGCCGGGCTTATGTCACAGTGCCGCCTTTTCACGAAGCTGTGGCATAAGTACCCTTAATGACCACCCTTCAAAGTTGTATGGGCGTAATTGATTTTCTTACCCAGCACAATTGTTTTTTGTTGTTATATAGGGAATTCATCAAAATCTTGCATTTATGTCAGTATATCATGCACATGGATGGAAATTTTATACATATGGCTGCACAGTGAACTACAGCCAACAAGTTTTAATATCCAGTTGTACCAATATACAAGTAGTGAGACCCCTAGAGGCTATACACAGCAAAGAACATATTGCTACAACCCAACTGCAAACTTCTAAATGCACCTTCACTCTGTGTTAGACCTAGGAAGACCACATAATTCATTTTTGGGAAAAAACAATGAAATAATACAATAGCATCCTGTGTGCCCCCCCCACCCATAAGGACTAAAGGCCCTCTTACACCGGCTGATATGCGGCCGGTGCAGCTCGCTTGCTCCTGTCACACGGATCTATGGATGGGGACGAGCGCTTGTTACTCCGATCGCTCGTCCTCACACGTTATTATCATGTCGGCAGTGCGTCTCTCTGTTTACACCGGAGACGTGCTGCCGACAACGATAATCTTTTACTTTTTTTAAACGATACGAACAGCAGATGATCAAGCTGCTGATCGTTCCCCTGTTTACACAGGGCAATTATCGGCAATGAGCGTTATATTAACCCATTAATGTAAAAAATTTCCAGTACTGCTAGTATCCAGTATTTTTAGAAAATGGAGTCTAGCATAAACTACAGTAGCCATTAATAAAACCTGCTCTATTTGACCTGTTGTAAATTACGTAGGACTTAAACGTGTGTCCTTGTATATGTATTAGCCTGGTAACACTAGTGTTAGAATGACGATGGCTATTTTAACGCTAATGAATGCACTTTATACATCAGTTATTCCTTGCATCCTCCATAGGGACTAATATAAGAGATACCGGAATTGCTAGCATCTGGCGTTTCAACAGGAGAGGATAGTGCGGAGATTGAGAGTGCAATAATCTATATGATCTGGCAGGTCTTGACCAGTTTAGTAAATAAATGGTCACCGTAAATTTATCCTTTCACTTGATGTTCTCCAGGAAGAGCATCTGCTTGTGTTTAGCCATGTTCAGACATTTGCTTCTTTGTGGGCAATCTGGACCAATAAAGGGACTATATAATAGCGACTTTGTCATTTATTTGATATCAGAATGTGTATATTCGCAATGGTTAGTTTGACTAGCATCAATGCCAGTTATTCCTCACTGTATCCCAAACACTGTCTCTGCCTATTCATTTTAAGAGTAGTAGAGAAGTAGATTTCTTTTTTTTTCTTCTACTAACTTCAGTTTGCATAGCAACAAAATTGGATACTGTAATGTAGAATCCAGCACACGAAACCTCTAGAACACAATCAATACTCATAAAAGTAAATTAATATGTGGGATGGTGCCTGAATCTCTACGGGGGAGAAAAATAGTTTAATGTCGCTGCTGAGTCTGAGACCATTAAAAATGTCTGAGAGAACCTATTTATTGCATAAAATGATATTTTCACATAAAAAAATTACATTAATAAATGGCACGGTGATAATTTATTGAATCATTTAATTCCTTTTTAAATTTCAACATTATATAAAATAATTGTAATCTAATATTGTACCTATTGTATTTGATAGGGTAAGTGCACACAGGTCGGATACACTGCAAAAAAAATGCACAGCGTATTTGTCCTGGAAACCACAGGGAATTCCGCCCGAAAAACAGCACCAAATTGTGGTGCAGTTTTTTGGGCGGAATCTCTTCTGCGGAAACACTGCTATTCTAAAGAAAAATGTACCCCGTTCTCTGTTGTCATAGCAACATGTCCCTCTGTTCTGAGTACATCTGGCCTCCAGGGATGACTCTTCAGTCCATGTGACCGCTGCAGCCTTCGCTTGGATGCAGCAGTCACATGAGATGAAACGTCAGCCCAGGAGGCTAAGCGTGTCTAAGGGGGGTGGGTGTCATATGACTGACTTCATGTTTAGTCATATTCAATTAGCCCATGTATGCATTACACAGGACTAATTTGTGGGCTATACCATTCCACTGTGACAGGGGCCTACTACAGTGTTATAAGAAAGGTATATGAATAGAATTTATAATACATGTTTATTAGAAAACTGTATGATTTCCTATTCTACTGTATAACTGAATTAATACAAAAAATAAAGAGCGAACAACCCTTTTAATTTTACATAAAAGCATGGGCAAAACTGAACTAGGAGGCAAAAGCTACACTTTAAATGCCTTAAAGGGAACCTGTCACCAGAATTTCACCTATTGAACTTCACTTATCCCTCACTGGCCGCTGCTATCAAAAGTTCATTGCCATTATCCCCTCTCCTAAACTCCTCCCCCGACTGTAAATAATGGTTTGCAAACATTTTGCGCTTTTTATCGTAATAATCCGGCATCCCTTTGTGCGCACACACCAGAAGAGGACATCAATGCACAAGCGCGGGATTGTGTGTGCTGGGGGAAGGCGAGGAGCTGTCAATCAAAAGTAAGGAGGCCGGGGAAGCGAAGAAAGACTTGAGGAATGAAAATATGACTTTTCAAGAGAAGATCTGACTCTTTTCTGCTCATTAGCATACGTTGTGGGAACATTAAAAAACTGAATACTAAAGCTACAGAGCCGACTAAGAAGACAATTATAGGTTATATAGAAATGATTTTTCACCCACTACCACCAGGTATTGCTGGTTTAATACGTGAAATGCTGGTGACAGGTTCCCTTTAACATATGTTACTTTCTCTTTAAATCTGCAGACTTGATCTATGATATCATTTAGCCACTAGCTAAATCTGTTATGATCGATTCCCTAAAAGGTAAAACGAATGCACATTCCATGCAACTATGAAAACTTTGATGTACATCCCTCCAGCAGACACCTTTTCATCTTCAAACCAGCATATGGTAATCACTTTCTATAAATACTGATATTTTATGTGTATTTTATTGACTTTCATCTGCTCCTGTACTATCCTGGAGAGTATTCACATGCATACTAAGTGATGAATAGTGATAGTAGAGGAAGGTGCCAGTGGGTGACACAGAAAATGAGAACATTTGGGAGGCAAGGTGCATAATGGGATAAGTTTTAAAGGTTCTTGATAGAGTGGGAAGTTCTATGTTCCTAAGCAATTATCTTTGATTTGTTGAGCTTTTTATTTAAAACACCAGATCTAATTTCAGATAGGAGATAGACAAGATTGTCATATGTTACATGCTTATCAATGTGCAGGGGAACGAAAGCTACTGAGGCAGATACAGGGAAAGTGCCATAATAAAAGCATGGGGAGAGAATCAAAGATTAAGAGGGAAATTAGCAAGATAACAGCGAGCTGGGTGGATGAGAGGGAAATCCACAGAAAAGATATCTGTATTCAAGAAACTGTCTTACACCAACTATGTTTGGTTAGACTTTGAGCATAGAAGTATTTTCCCGGCCGCTATATTGTCAGTGATATAACAGTCGTTTGCTGGATCATTTTTTGTTAAATAGGTTTTCCCACAATCAACATGTATCAAAAATCCAGAGGATCTGTAGGGGGCCAACATTAATACCCCCACAGATCACTAGTACGGGGGTACCGCGTCCTCTGTTGCTCTTCACCAGAACAGCTTCTATTAGAGTGACGGAAACAGCTGAGTGAAAGTGCTTCATACAGACTCTCCTCACCACAGCAAGTCAGGAGGAACAGGGTACCTAGCGACCATACTGTTCCCAATTATGGGGCCCCGATCAATCTAAAATGTATCATCTATCCTGAGAATTCTGCCTTGTGCCATTTCTCTGTTATTCCTACTTGAAATGTATGAATAAGTTGAGAACTGGATGTTAGCATTTTTCTTATCAATAGGGTGAGTCACACATTCTGACACTGTCCTATTAGTGTTGACGGAATCATACTTAGAAGGGATTACATCTCCAAGAAAATATAAACTCAAGGAATATTATTATTATTTTTTGGGGCAGTGTCTTATGCATTTTATATTAAAGGGGTATTTAATTAAATTTATGATACATCACGCACCAGTGTGAAAAATTTGGCGCATCTACTAACTACCTGGTCTAGTTTAAAGTTTAATATCATAAAAATCAATCTGTCCCAATGTGTCTTTTATGTGTTTTAAATATTGTAGCTAGTTATTTCCCATTTTTAAAACTTACCTTGCGGCAGCCATATTTGCGGCACACACTTCCATACTGTATTGTCTGTATAGACAATGTAGCAGAGTATGTGAACTTTATCACAGCTGCGATGAGTACGATTTTATCGTCAGAAAATTGTCCATAGACTCATGTAGTCTCGGGGAAGAGATTGAGTACAGCACGTCTAGAGACCATGGAGTGGCAGGGGGAAAGGCATACAGACCTTTATCTGTGTATACAGTTTATAGTGTTGCTAACATGCCATATCTAGGCCTCCAGTAGTACAAAAGAGCTGCCATTAAATCTCCCACCCCGTTCTGATGCTGTTCCAGTCTACACAGCAAAGCTGACAAGTGACCTGCAGAAGACAGGAAATGTCAGCCTATTGTGTGTGTTCTAGTGGCCAGTGTGAAAACTGGAATATTGCCTCCCAAGGATAGTCACCTAAAAAAAACAAAAAAAACAAAACACCAACATCTAAAAATTATGTTTATAATAAAAATCGGATTTTAATAATACATTCCCTTTACTATTCAAGGAAGACGTCTAAGAAGCACCACTCCAAAGATGATGAAAACAAAAATAATTTGTAGAATGAAAGAAGAGCAAACATTTTGTTTATATGATTCTAATAAGTTCTGAAAATTGAAATCTTATTTGGCCCCAGTTAAAATTCAAGCCTCACTGGTATACCTGTCATGCAAAAGAACACACAGTGGATACTCATACACAATTTCTTCTAATAAACCCATACATCTAGCAAATCAAGAGCATTTGCCCAAATCAAGACATGACATAAAAATACAATTATTAGTAAGTGAACACGGCTGCCATTGCTCCGGTTGTCCAGTCCCTGATGTCCTGGGGCAACACAGCTTGCCAAAATCAGAGCGCATGCTGGCAATAGAGGCATTCTGTATATTTCCAATAACATTTTCTTGCTTATAAGCCAAACATCATCCATCTGCAACAGAGACCAAAGTCATTCCCAGTGTAAAAAAAACAATGAAAAACTTTAAAAGGAAGCAGCAGCCAGACTCCAAGAAAAATAAACATAGCGAATAAAGTCATACACTCTCCTATTATCTTGTCAATTCTGGTAGGAAAACATAAACAAATAAAACAATAGAATAATAACCACATAGAAGGGCGTTTAGAGCGAGTCTGCACATCTGTATACATGTATGGAGAATAATACCTATAATATTACACAGCCTTGGGTTGATAGCTATAGTACCACAAAGAGCGGAGCAACATGGAGTCAATGAGGAATACAAGGACCAGAAATCACAGGGGAGAGAGGAGTGAATCAGAACAGACTCTTCTCCCAGCATAGAAAAAGACAACATTTTGTGAGGATAAAGAGGAGCTGATGTATTATTCATGCAGCCGCGATGGGTGTCTGACAGTGCACAGCGCTTGGGGAGCTGTGAGCTCTGCTGTCTCACTCTCTCTCTCTTTATCTCCCTTCACAGCTTGTAATTCAGACCAAATATCAGAGGAGTCTCGGAGATTAATTTGTGAAGATTTGCATGGCAGGGGGGAGGGGAGGAGGGAGTATGTGTATTAGTGTATACATTGCTGTGATTGTGTTTGTCTACTTTATACACTATACCATTGAATGCAGAGGCTTACAGTCTGTCTGTCCATCTCAGTATAGACGTTCGTGTCGTTTTATACCTATCCGAGTCATGTGGCTTGAAATAAATTAGGGAATATTACCGCTTTTTATTTAGTGTGTGAATTTCATCACTACTATAAAAAAACTAACTAAATAGTTCAATTACTAATATAATACATTATATAATATACAGTATACTCATAATATCTAATAAATAACTTAAAATGTTGAATCTGGCGACTGCTTCGGAATCCTGGTGGGTCACCAAGCTTGTCTGGAATTAAAAAAAAGAATCTGCTTTTTACTTCCAGGAAGAGCTACTCTTTGCCATACTCAAGTGAATGGGGCTAAGCTGCAGGAACCCTCACAGCCCTTGAACAAGAGAGGCACTGGTCCAGGTAGAAAACAACAATGTTTTTCTAATTTCTTATAACTCAAATGGTCACCTGGCCTTCTAGTTGGAGTAGTCTTGATTTGGTTACGGACCCTCTTGTTTGTTTTTCTTGCCTTTACAGTATTCTCAAAAGTTGTCACCATCAATGTTGTAAAACATAAAAACCTTTCCTGTCCACTTCTTTATTGTCCAGATTTTACATTCAGAAAATGCCTTATCTGGCTCAATTCTGATATATTTTTATTTTTTATTTTTTTATAGACAAGTCGAATTAAAGATAACTTTTCTCTACTAAGTTTTATTTCTTTACCACTAATAAACTGTTGTGGTTTGTTTTTTTTACTCTGTGATGACTATACTTAGAAGGTGTCTACTATTTTTATGTCTTTATCATTTTTAACTTGATTTAACTTGATTATTATTTTTTTATAGCAGCTCAGTCATCATAAAAAATAAAGCAATAGTTATGAATCTGCTGTATACATGAGGATACACAGTGTACACAGTGGCCGTCAATCATTGGTGAGGGGGCAAGTAGGAGGCGGATTGAGAGCGTAGGGAGCACTCTAATCGTGAATATACTATATTCTTTCTTAGCAGCTATCTTGCAAACCATTCAATATATATTCAATTTTGGCAGGGATGGGTCCAGCGTATTCATGAGCTGCCGGATAGCTCCACCCATTCTCCACTGAGTGACAGTTATCTCCCTATGCACAGTAATAGGGAACCATCTGTCAATCAGTGGAGAGTGGGCGGAGCTAGCGGCAGCTCATAAATACGCCGGACCCATCTCTGACAGGGCTGCCCGGGCTCTGCAGGTAAGTTCTCAAAAATGAGTTTACGTACGTAAATAAGTGAAATCAGCTTTTCTGTCACTACATTATGCAGTCCTCAGTGAGAGCAGCATAATGTCAAAGACAGGTTCCCTTTAATATCCCAGCAAAATTATCATTTTATTATGCTGTTTTTATGTAGGACAGCTTATTCTGATGATAGATCCACTTAAAAAACATGGTTTGATCATTGCCCAATACTCTACATGCATGATAGTTCATATTCATCATTTTTATAGTAACTCATTTTTTTTTTTATTGAGTGCTATTGAAAATCCTTACAATTGCTGAGGAAATAGGGGTGACACAAGGATTAATGTGCTTTATTTATGCTGTGATACAGCCATGTTTTGTACAAAATTGGAGAAAACATAATGCTACATGAGTCAGTCACCCAGCCAGCCAGTATCTGTGCAGACATAGATATGAAGTGCATTAGGATGCATGGAGTGTAAGAAATGTTGTTGAATGAAGGGATCAAGTGAAAAGGAAAAAAGAGTCAAATTAGGGAATGTGATAAACTTCCCTAAAAAGATGTGTCTTCAGGTCACGCTTAAAACTGTGGATTTTGGGAATTAATCTGACTGTCCGGGGTAGCGCATTCCAGAGGACTAGTGCGACATGAGAAAAGTCTTGGAGACGGGAGTGGGAGGTTCGGATTATGGAGGATGTTAATATTAAATCATTGGCAGAACATAGTATACGGGTAGGGTGGTAGACAGAGATGTAACACTGTGGAGAGTTTTGTGGACGAGAGTAACCAATTTGAATTGAGAGTGACTGGGTAGAGGCCAGGGGCGTAACTAGGAAAGACTGGGCCCCATATCAAACTTTTGCCTGGGGCCCCCCCTCCCCCGAGTGTCACACAACCCCCCCCCTTGTAGATAGTGCCTTTTTTACAAACCCTCCCTTTTTATAACGCCATACAGCCCCCTTGTAGATAACGCCATACAGCCCCCTTTGTAGATATATACAGAGGGGGCTGTATGGCGTTATCTACGACGGGGGCTGTATGGTGTTATCTACGGGGGGACTGTATGGCGTTCCCTACAGGGGGGGACTGTATGGCGTTCCCTACAGGGGGGACTGTATGGCGTTCCCTACAGGGGGGGACTGTATGGCGTTCCCTACAGGGGGGCTGTATGGCACTATCTACAGGGGGCTGTATGGCGCTATCTACAGGGGGGCCGTATAGCGCTATCTACAGGGGGGCTGTATGGCGTTATCTACAGGGGGACTGTATGGCTCTATCTACAGGGGGGCTGTATGGCGTTATCTACAGGGGGACTGTATGGCGCTATCTACAGGGGGGACTGTATGGCGCTATCTACAGGGGGGCCGTATAGCGCTATCTACAGGGGGGCTGTATGGCGTTATCTACAGGGGGACTGTATGGCTCTATCTACAGGGGGGCTGTATGGCGTTATCTACAGGGGGACTGTATGGCGCTATCTACAGGGGGGACTGTATGGCGCTATCTACAGGGGGGCTGTATGGCGTTATCTACAGGGGGGACTGCATGGCGCTATCTACAGAGGGGGCTGTATGGCGTTATCTAGAGGGGGGACTGTATGGCGTTATCTACGAGGGGGGGCTGTATGGCGTTCCCTACAGAGGGGGCTGTCTGGCGTTATCTACAGGGGGACTGTATGGCGTTAACTACAGGGAGTTTGTATGGCGTTCCCTACAGGGGGGTCTGTAGGGAACGCCATACAGCCCCCCCTGTAGGGAATGCCATACAGCCCCCCCCCCTGTACGGAACGCCATACAGCCCCCCATGTAGGGAACGCCATACAGCCCCCCCTGTAGGGAACGCCATACAGCGTCCCCCCTGTAGGGAACGCCATACAGCGTCCCCCCCGTAGGGAACGCCATACAGCCCCCCCTGTAGGGAACGCCATACAGCCCCCCCTGTAGGGAACGCCATACAGCCCCCCCTGTAGGGAACGCCATAAGCCCCCCCTGTAGGGAACGCCATAAGCCCCCCCTGTAGGGAACGCCATACAGCGTCCCCCCCTGTAGGGAACGCCATACAGCGTCCCCTCCTGTAGGGAACGCCATACAGCGTCACCCCCCTGTAGGGAACGCCATACAGCGTCCCCCCTCCCAAAAAAATGCGACCTACAGTGTGTCTTAATAAAAGACATGTATCCCCTATCCACAGGACAGGGGATACATGTGTGATCGCTGCCAGCGATAGGGAGAACGGGGGACTGAAAGTCCCCCTGAAGTTCTCCATGACTAACCTCTCACTTCCGGCGTCTGCGCAGCTCACTGAAAATGAAAGGAGCGCTGGTCACGCATGCGCACAAGCGGGACCGGCGCTCCATTAATTTCTCCGGAGCTGCCGACACAGACCCCGGAAGTCCGAGGTTTGTGATGGAGAACTTCAGGGGACTTTCAGTCCCCCGTTCTCTCTATCGATGCCAGCGATCACACATGTATCCCCTGTCATGTGGAGAGGGGATACATGTCTTTTGTTTAATGGCAGAGCGGGGAGATACCTCCCTGCTCTGCCGTACTGTTCAGTGGCGTCCCGCTGTAGCAGCCATAGCGGTTGCTAGCGGAGCCTCCGGCCATGGTGGGGGCCCGTGCCGGCCGGTGACACGGGCCCCCTCATGCCGCGGGCCCCGTAGCAGCCGCTACTGCTGCTATGGCGGTAGTTACGCCACTGGTAGAGGCATTAGTATATCGGTAGGACAGAAACATAAGCCTGGCTGCTTCATTCAGGATCGGTTGGAGACTCGAGAGTTTGGTGTTGGGAAGAACGATTAGTAATGAGTTACAGTAATCAAACTAGAATAAATCCGAGCAACAATGAGAGTTTGGGCTGTTTCCACAGTAAGAAAAGGGCGGATGCTGGAGATGTTTTTGAAATGAAAGTGACAGTACCGTGAAAGTGATTGAATATCAGAAGTAAAGGACAAGTTCAACATAACCCCAAGACAGAGGCCAGCATTTAGCAGTAAAAGGTTTTGGCTCTTCGGCACACTATCACTAAGTGCAGCCTGAGGGTATAGTCACACGTGGCAGACTGCTCTTGTATCTGAAAGAAGTTTGTAAATACACGCTGCAGAAAATGCTGCCACTTGTGAATATAATTTCAGTGCTCAGTGTAAGCACTAGTAAATTTAAATTAATTATTATGCTATGAATAGATAGTTCACACCAATTATTCACAGGCACATTTTCCAAATTAAGTGTAAAGGCCCTATTACACAGGCCAATGATAGGGCAAATGAGCGTTTCCGATCTGTGTAATCAAGGCAACGATCATCGGCTGATCTGATCTTTTATGCAGAATTAAAAATCATTGTTGTCGGCAGCACATCTCCCTGTGTATTCAGGTAGATGAGCTGCCAACATGATGAAAATTCATGGGGACGAGCAATCGGAGTAGTGAACACTCGTCCCTATACATAAGCAATCATTTTTCCGTGTGAAAGGAGCAAACGAAAGCTGTCTCGTTGATCGGCGCTCATTTACACGACCCACATTGGGCCATGTAATAGAACCCTAAGGTACCTAAGATGCTTAGGCCGGTTTCAGACAAATACTACAACTATATTTAGGCTTCTGTATTAAGCTTGGAGCTGCTACGTTTCTACTGAACTGAGCTTTGATCATCATAGTGTCTTTTTCCAGAAACAGCACCACTCAGGTCGATGGGTCCTGTCTGATATTGAAACACAGCCCTATTCAAGTGAAAGAGACTGCGCTGCAATGCCAGGCACTCATATAGAATTGTGTTGCTGTTTCTGGGGAATATAAAAAGAAGACAATTTTTCTAATCTTGTACAGAAAAAAGAAAAAACAACTTTAAATTCAATGGGAATTGAGTACCAAAAAGAACTGGATATAAAACAATCTACAAACAAATAGAGGATATATTTAGAATTCCCCTTTAAGTAGTTGGTGAATTGGGAACTAGTCTGACTATTCCTTAGGGAGAATAAATAAAGAATGAGATAGATTTCTTTTCTCACAAAAGGTTACAGAATTCATACCACTGTGTCATTCTTAAGAAACATTCCACAACATAAATATAAAATTGTGCTTGACTAATGAACTGATTCTTATTTATAAAGTAGAATAACGAGTTATCGTCTACGGCATTTATGTTAGAACCTTGTGTACCCTGTTAATATTGGGGCCAACAGGTCTCCCACTAGAGATAAGACATTATACTCTGATACTTTAGCCTCGTGCAAGTGCTTGCAGCTAATATTTGTGTGCGTGAAATAAGATCAGCAAAGTGAGAGTCTGTAGCCAGCTACGCAAATAGGTCACCGGTGGTCACTGAAGCACAGGTGGGAGCATAGATTACAAACAGATTAATAAAGCACACTGATGCTGAAGGAGAAATAGGCTCAAAATGTCACCAGCCGGAATCTGTGACAATTCATTTCTGTACTTTCATTGGCAAAGAAACGTGTATATACATGGAGTACTAGATTTATATCAAGAGTCTATAGGCACTGATTGCCCGGAGCCTTAGATTTTGCCCGTCAAGTGGACCACTGTTTCACACGGCCGTGTTTGGTTCGTGATACACGGACCATATGTCAGCAGTATTTCCCAGGCCAACCACAATTCAGGGAGCTGGGCCCCTTGCATCATAGCTATCTAAGATGCTAGAAGTCCCTGCCTCCTGCGGGACTACTGTGCCGTACTGTAATAATGTATTCAGTTTGGAACAGTATTCCCGCAAAGAGGAAGGGGCTTCTAGAATCATAGATAACTATGATGCTAGGAGTCCGTCTCCCTGAACTGTGTTCGGTCTGGGAAATACTGCCGACATACAGTCCATTTATCATGGACCGAACACATCCATGTGAAACAGGCTAAAGTCATGTATGGTTTAAAATGTTTTTCTGCTCTAACAAAATAATGCACAACATCTAGCAACCTCTGTACCCTTACTGTGTTTACATATAAATCCTGTATACCTGAAAACTCCTATTTTAAAGGCTCGGTCGATATAAGTGATCATACACACTAGCAATACAATAGCGATAAAGAAGGACTAAAGTACATGATGTGTGAAATCTTATAGATGTCATTAGCTAATAAAAAGAAAAAATATCCTGAGGAAGTAGTCAAGTACATGGGAATAGATGAATAAGTAGTAAGGAGTCAAATATTGACTATTATTGGGGTTTGACTTTCTTTTTAATGCTGTAAAATAATCAAAACTTTGAACATGTCTTTGTCTTCCTCCCCAAATGCAGAAAAAAATGTGGAATATTTATAACCCAATACTATTGAATACGCGTCATACTCTTTTCTGACCCACTGGACAAGTGTAATTCACTGTTAACCCTGTAGGATTGAGCCCTCTTCTGGTGACCTAGTGGGCATATATGTAGCCCCTCATGGCATAGTAGGCAAGTGTTGATGCCCTGGATAGCTACGGTATTTTTGTAGTTTACTGTTCTTGGTTTATCTTGTGGCCCAAAGAAGCTTGTAGGCTCTCTAGAAGTTATAGGTATGTTTATAACCAGAGGAATAAACATAGAAAAACACAAAGTATTTCCCATTAGTAAAGCAATAAATTTATGTCAATGAATAACAGCTGTGCCTTTGATTATGACATTAATGACATTAATCTTCTGCTAGAAATAAGATGTATGTATGGATAATATAACATTTTAAACATTGTATAATTTAATTTAATTATGAAACATTATTATTATTGTTATCATTATTGTTATTAATAACTTTACTATTATTATCTTGAATTTTACTCTACTTACAAGCGCTCCTCTCTCCTGTCATTACGAATTCCTTAGGCATCGCTGCCGGGCTGCAGGTGACATCTCCTGTTTAACCAGGTGAATCAGTCTAATGAGAAAGATTACAAATCCTTATAAATTCTTAAGTCAGAGAGGCATGGAGAATTTCAGAATATGAGCAGGGAAGGCGTTGCATCCTTGAAATTTAGTTAGGAATATATTATGTTTCCCTGGGGGCAGGTCACTCCTGATTTCCACAGTTACTATAAAGTAGATGCACTGTACATCTCATGATGTATCTATCAGGAAAACGAGAGAGCCGTGCAACTCAAGGGTGTAGTTCAAGCACCTGAAATGTGTTGGAAAGTAAATGCATATGATGAATACATCAGTCTAATATTTGATGACCTAGCAGCAGTTTTCTAGTAACATGTTAAGTTAAGGTACTTTTACACCGGCTTATTTTGGCAGGTACAACGAGCGCAGATCAACGAGACAGCTCATTGATCGGCGCTCGCTTGCTCCTTTCACAAGGAGCTAGTATGGAGACAAGCAGTCGTTACTCCGGTCGCTGGTCCCCATACATTTTTATCATGTCGGCAGCACTCCCTGTTTACACAGACAGATGTGCTGCGGACAATGATAATATTTTGGCCAATTAAAACTATACGATCAGCTGATGGACGAGCGTTTGCTCTGTAATTGATTGATCGTTGCCTTCATTACACGGGGCAATTATCGGCAATGAGTGTTCTGTGAACACTCGTTTGCCCGGTAATTGGCCAAAGTGAAAGGGTGATTACTAGTAAAGGTGTTTTTTTCCATCCATTTGTTTACAAGTCCTCACACCTTTGTCAGCTGTAAGGCCATTTTCACATGTTTAGGATTTGATAAGGATACAGGTGTGAATTCTGTATCGCAATCCTCTCAACTCTCCTCACATTTTACATCTAAGGCTTAGTTCACATCTGCGTTGGGGTCCCGTTCTGACGTTCCGTCGGATGATTTCCGTCAGAACGGGACCCTGAGCAGACACAAACTGACACAAACGGAAACCGAAGGTTTCCATTTCCATCACCATTGACATCAATGGTGCCCATGGTTTCCGTTTGTCTCTGTCGACTACGCTATTGCTTCCGGCAAAACTACAGATTCGATGCACAACAGAGACAAACGGAAACCATGAGCACCGGATCCGTCACCATTGAAATCAATGGTGATCGAAACGGAAACCTCTGGTTTCCGTTTGTGTCTGTTCAGGGTCCCGTTCTGACGGAAAGCTCAGACGGAACATCAGAACGTAACCACAACGCAGATGTGAACGAAGCCTAATACAAGTGAATGTATTTTTATAAAAAATCAGCAAATTTTCACCTTTATTTGAACGGGATCTCCACGGAAAAGCCATGGATTTTGAATAACAATGGAACTAATACACTTGAGGATCTGCTGGCACATCCACAGCATAAATTCAAGCGTCAGGCTCGAATCTCTGAAAGTGACTCATTAAAAAAATACATGTTGGATTTGTCATAGGCTAATCCTGGATGTGTAAAAATAGTGAAGGCCAAACCAGATCCTCATTTGTTCCTTGACACCTACCTATGTGTGCAAATTAGCCATAATAATCTCAGCCTTTATAGATGATAGCAGTCCATGATAAATACTGAGAAGCTTTTTGTTGAATCCAGAGTCGTGTTTCCCCGCCCTCACTCAATGATTGACAGGTTTCATTGTTTGCATGCTCATAAAGGGAAAACTGTCAGTAATTGAGTAGGACAGCCACTGTCTATTATTGAAGCCCAGAGTGAACAGGAACTTGAAATAAATAAACTACAAACTATACATCAAACTGCTCTTTCTGCTCCTTAACCCCTAAGTGACCCCCCAATACGTATTTTCACGGCGGTCACTAAGGGGCAGCCTTTTCACGGCTGCCCAGTCTAACCAGGGCCGGCCTTAGGGGTGTGCGAACTGTGCGAGCGCACAGGGAGCTGCATCCTCCCAGCATGTAGTGGGCGACACTGGACTCTGCCTCTACTCTGTGCTCTGCTCCACACATGGAGTAAATAACAGCCGAGGAGCAAGAGAAGAGGAGGAAGCTCCACTCATAGCCCATCCTGCAAGAAACCTGTGATCCTGTCAGCAAGGAGAGATGGTGAGGGTCTGTGTGTCTCTATGTGTATATGTGTGTGTAAACAGTATGTGTCTTTGTGTATACAGTATGTGTCTATGTTTGTATGTATATATGTTACAGTGTGTGTGTGTGTGTGTGTGTGTGTGTGTGTGTGTCTCTGCATGTGTTTATGTCTCTTTGTAAAAGTGTGTGTTCAATATTAAAATAGAACAGATAAAACGAATATATCTCTGCTTCCTCCTATATACCCTGCTGTCCCTATATAGACTGCTACCCCCTATATACCCTGGTGCCCCTATATACCCTGGTGCCCCTATATACCCTGTTTCCCATATATGCCCTGCTGCCCCTATATTCTGCTGTCCCCTATATATCTTGCTGCCCCTATATATCCTGGTGCCCCTTATATAACCTGCTGCTAACTATATACCCTGCTGCCCCTATATACCCTGTTGCCCCTTTATACCCTGCAGCCCCCTATATATCCTGCTGCCCCTATATACCCTGCTGCCTCTAAATACCCTTCTGCCTCTTATATACCCTGCTGCCCCTATATACCCTGCTGCCCCTGTATACCCTGCTGCCCCAGTATACCCTGCTGCCCCTTATATACCTTGCTGCCCCTATATACACTGCTGCCTCCTATATAACCCTGCTGACTCCTATATACCCTACTGACCCCTATATACCCTGCTGAACTTTATATACCCTGCTGACCCTTATATACCCTGCTTTCCCTTATATACCCTCCTGCCACTATATACCTTGCCACTCCTTATATACTCTGCTGCCCCTTATATATTCTGCTGCCCTTTATATACACTACCGTTCAAAAGTTTGGGGTCACCCAGACAATTTTGTGTTTTCCATGAAAACTCACACTTATATTTATCAAATGAGTTGCAAAATGACTAGAAAATATAGACAAGACATTGACAAGGTTAGAAATAATGATTTTTTATTTCAAATTATAATTTTCTCCTTCAAACTTTGCTTTCGTCAAAGAATGCTCCATTTGCAGCAATTACAGCATTGCAGAACTTTGGCATTCTAGCTGTTCATTTGTTGAGGTAATCGGTTGAAATTTCACCCCATGCTTCCAGAAGCCCCTCCCACAAGTTGGATTGGCTTTGTGGGCACTTCTTGCGTACCATACGGTCAAGCTGCTCCCACAACAGCTCTATGGGGTTGAGATATGGTGACTTGCTGGCCACTCCATTACAGATAGAATACCAGCTGCCTGCTTCTTCCCTAAATAGTTCTTGCATAATTTGGAGGTGTGCTTTTGGTCATTGTCCTGTTGTAGGATGAAATTGGCTCCAATCAAGCGCTGTCCACAGGGTATGGCATGGCGTTGCAAAATGGAGTGATAGCCTTCCTTATTCAAAATCCCTTTTACCTTGTACAAATCTCCCACTTTACCAGCACCAAAGCAACCCCAGACCATCACATTACCTCCACCATGCTTGACAGATGGCGTCAGGCACTCTTCCAGCATCTTTTCAGTTGTTCTGCGTCTCACAAATGTTCTTCTGTGTGATCCAAACACCTCAAACTTCGATTCGTCTGTCCATAACACTTTTTTCCAATCTTCCTCTGTCCAATGTCTGTGTGCTTTTGCCCATATTAATCTTTTCCTTTTATTAGCCAGTCTCAGATATGGCTTTTTCTTTGCCACTCTGCCCTGAAGGCCACTATCCCGGAGTCGCCTCTTCACTGTAGACGTTGACACTGGCGTTTTGCGGGTACTATTTAATGAAGCTGCCAGTTGAGGAACTGTGAGGCGTCTATTTCTCAAACTAGAGACTCTAATGTACTTGTCTTGTTGCTCAGTTGTTCAGCGGGGCCTCCCACTTCTCTTTCTACTCTGGTTAGAGCCTGTTTGTGCTGTCCTCTGAAGGGAGTAGTATACACCGTTGTAGGAAATCTTCAGTTTCTTGGCAAATTCTCGCATGGAATAGCCTTCATTTCTAAGAACAAGAATAGACTGTCGAGTTTCACATGAAAGTTCTCTTTTTCTAGCCATTTTGAGAGTTTAATCGAACCCACAAATGTAATGCTCCAGATTCTCAACTAGCTCAAAGGAAGGTCAGTTTTATAGCTCCTCTAAACAGCAAAACTGTTTACAGCGGTGCTAACATAATTGCACAAGTGTTTTCTAATCATCCATTAGCCTTCTAACACAGTTAGCAAACACAATGTACCATTAGAACACTGGAGTGATGGTTGCTGGAAATGGGCCTCTATACACCTATGTAGATATTGCATTAAAAACCAGACGTTTGCAGCTAGAATAGTCAATTAGCACATTAACAATGTATGGAGTGTATTTCTGATTAATTTAATGTTATCTTCATTGAAAAAAACTGTGCTTTTCTTGCAAAAATAAGGAAATTTCTAAGTGACCCTAAACTTTTGAACGGTAGTGTATATGCCTCTGTGTGTGTGTGTGTGTGTGTGTGTGTGTGTGTGTGTGTGTGTGTGTGTGTGTGTGTGTGTGTGTATTTATATGTGTCTGTGGGTATAGTTATCATCTACGACATTATCTGTACTTAGAGAGTTATCACTGTGTTATTTGTGGTGTTACATAGGACTGCAGGTAACGCTACTACATTATCTGTACTCAGAGAGTTATCACTGTGTTACATGTGGTGTTACATAGGACTGCAGGTAACATCTACATTATCTGTTCTCAGAGAGTTATCAATGTGTTATCTGTGGTGTTATATAGGACTGCAGGTAACATCTACTACCTTATCTGTACTCAGAGAGTTATCACTGTGTTATCTGCAATGTTAATTAGGACTGCAGGTAACATCTACTACATTATCTGTACTCAGAGAATTATCAGTGTGTTATCTGTGGTGTTACATAGGACTGCAGGTAACGTCTACTACATTATCTGTACTCTGTTATTACTGTGTGTTATCTGTGGTGTTACATAGGGCTGCACGTGAAATCTACAACATTATCTGTACTCAGAGAGTTATCACTGTGTGTTATCTGTGGTGTTACATAGGACTGCATGTGAAATCTACTACATTATCTGTACTGGGTTTATATGGTTCGGTTTGTGAATGTGTCTTTGTGCTTGTATATATGTGCCTTTTATGTATTTGTATATGTTCTTGTCTGTGTATTTATCTTCCGTGTGTGTCTGGAGGTCTATATATGTACCTGTATGTATATATTCCAGAATGTGTGTATGTATATTTGCCTGTATGTGTAAATATCTGTCTTTATGTATGTAGAGTATATATATTCCAGTATGTTCGTGTCTATATATGTGGTTAATTTTTGGTTTGTGTAGGGGGCGGCAATAGAGAGTCCCGCACAGGGCGCCATCTAACCTAAGGCCGGCCCTCAGTCTAAGTCCTGCACGGGTGTTCCGTGCAGGCTAGAGTGGGTGCTCGGCTGTCATTAGACAGCCGGGCTCCTGCTCCAATGGTACCGATCGAAGTTTACTCAGATCGCGGCAGTTTAACCTCTTAAATGCTGCGGTCAATAGAGACCGCAGCATTTAAGTTATTTACACCTCCCTCTCTCACCCATCGGCGGCCCGTAAATGCAATCACGGGCCTCCGATGGGGTGCCATGGCAGCTGGGGGCCTTACAAAGGCCCTCAGGTTTGCCCTGGCTATATGCCTATTTGGCCGTGCCGGAGGCATGGCCTAGTAGATTTCCTGTCAGTTTTACACTGACAGACAATAATACTTTGGTATACTAAGTATACCAAAGCATTATATCTGCAATCAAGAGATTGCATAGTGAAGACCCCTAGTGGTACTGAAAAAATAAGTAATAAATGTTAAATAAAAAATATTAATAAAGATTACAGTTAAAAAATATAAAAACATTTTTCCATTAAAAAGTGGTTTTATTTATTAAAAGTGTAAAAATAAATAAAAGTACACATATATGGTATCGCCGCGACCGCAATGACCCAAACAATAGAGTTAACATGTAATTTAAGCTGCAAGATGAACGACGTAAAAAAAGAAGCAAAAAAACGATGGCCGACTTGCTTTTTTTTACCATTGCCTCCCAAATAAGTAATAATAAAAGTTTATCAATAATTTCCATGAACCACAAAAAAAGTACCAATGAAAACTACGTCTCGTCTCGCAAAAAACAAGCCCATATATCACTACATTGACGGAAAAATAAAAAAGTTATGGCTCTTGGAATGTGACAATGCAAAAAGAAATAATTTTAGTTTAAAAGTGTTTTTATTGTGCAAAAGTAGTAAAACATAAAAAAAAAATACACATATTTGGTATCGCCGTAATCGTACCGACCCATAGAATAAAGGTACATAACATGTGAACGGTGTAAATTTAAAACGAATAGAACAGTGGCAGAATTGCTGTATATTTTTATTTTCCCCCCAAAAATAAAGTTAATAAAAGTTAATAAAAAAATTATATGTACCCCAAAATGACGGCATTAAAAAAAGTCACCATACAGCTATGTCGATCAAAAAATAAAAATAATTATAGCTCTTTAAATGCGACAATGGAAAAACAAAAAAAAATTGCTTGGTCATTAAGGCCTAAAATAGTTTTGTCACTAAGGGGTTAATATGCTGCCTGCAGTTACAGCAGCGAACAGTCTCAGTTGCTAAGAAGCTATGAAATAAGTGGCAACTAACTTGATGGCGTATCATTTTGTCACTTTTTGAAGACCATACATTGCTCCCTTTTCCTAAATGACCTCCTCACATGACCGCTTCTTCTAATAGATCTGGCGCTGTACTCATACAGCGCCAGATGTATTACTGTTAGGCTATTCTCACATGAGGCAGGTTTGTTGCAGAAATTTCTGTGACTCATGCTGCATAAACAATCCCATTCAGATATTTGAAATGGATATTTCTGACGCAGAAATGTCTTTGACAAATCTGCCAAGTGGGAACATACCCTTTGTGACCACGTGTCACGTGACCGCTGTACAGACCGCTATACATGTAAGTGTAGTCCAGACAAAATCTGCTGCAGATTTTGCTGCGAATCTGAATCGGATTTCATCACGGATTTTGCGACGAATTTGCCGTGGATTTCACCCTTTGCATTGAAATCCAGGGTGAAAATTTGCTGAGTTTCCACGACATAATGTGAATGCTGCGGATTTGGGAAACTACAGCATGCCCTTATTTCTGAGCAGATTTTCTCTACTACTTGTCAATGGGGTTTTAAAAACCTCATCCACATGTATTGTACTGTAAATGCTGCAGATTTTCAGATCAGAATCCGTACTGCACATCTGCGGCAATTCCACCACCTCTTCCCCTGCGGAATTTCATGCTTAAGGTGCTGAATTTTTCATTCAGATAAATTAAAAAGCATTTTTTTTGTATTAACATGTCCACTTATGGTCAATGCTAAAAATTAATACTTAATCTTGGAATAATGTGCTGTGACTTGCTGTCCACATGGGGCTGAAATGAAGGTACATTACGCCTCAAGGATTGTGAATGTAACCATTGGCCACCAATGAGCCATTATTTTACAAGTCATGAGTTTGTATTATGTCGCTAGGTGGCAGCATACTGGGATTTACAATTACGAAGATACATAACTTGTGGCTACACCTGATTTTTTTTTTACTATAGAGCAGAACAAAAACCTTTGAAGCTTTGGTTGGAAATGCAGTTAGCTCCGGCCACTGAATAGCGGCCGAGCTGCAGTACTGCAGCTTTGCTCCTATTCAAGTGAAGAGGAGCAGAGCCGCAGTTCGGCAGCACGGCCACTATGCTATGTATTGCACCAACTGCTTAACAACGGCACCAACTCCGTAACATAACATCCCGTGCCTGTTGGCAGCCCATAGAAATCTGGTAGGCATCCGGTGCCTATAGGCAGCCAGCGTGGCTTAACGGTGTGGGGTCCGAGTATCGGACCTGCACCGATGATATACTAATGACCTATCTGGTGGATAGGTAATCAGTTGTTCAGTAGTGGACAACCCCTTTAAAATCCACAATAAAGTACAGTACAATGCAAGTGAATGGGGTTCATTGTAATGCAGAGGGTGGAATCCACGGCATAATCCAGCGTAATATTTTCAGTGATAACTTTTTAAGCAATTTTCCCACGTAAGGCTTCGTTTACATCTGCGCCAGGGCTCAGTTACGACGGAACGTCTGAGCTTTCCGTCGGAACGGGGCCCCTGACTGACACAAACGAAAACCATAGTGTAATAGATTTGCCTGACACAGCTTCTTTGTCGACTACCAGGGTAGCATCACGCTGGTTGTACCTCTGAGCCAGGTCTTGGACCTGTAGGGAAAGAGCCTGCATTTGCTGAGCCAGGGCAGAGGCGTGGCTAGGTTCTCCAGCACCCGGGGCAAAGATTCAGTTTGGCGCCCCCCCCCCCAACCTCTTTCCCGACATCTCCTTCCCCCTCGCCGTGTTTGTTTTCTCTACCAATCGACGTGTCATTTATTTTTATGTAACGCGAGCATTAAAACATTTGTACATTTCACAAGCAATATGGTTATATACACAACACAAGAACCAAGCTCGGTACATATATACAGCCCCAGAACAAATACAGCTCAATTTAGTGCAACTCCTGCCGTATAGGTATGTACGGCGTAAAACTAGAGCTCCCAGCATGGCCCAAACAATGGTAAGGATATGCTGGGAGATGTATTTTCACAAAAAATAAATCATATTATAATCACACCACCCATCATCTCACTGCAGATCATACAGTGACTACAGTGCTGATTAGAGGCAGAATAAACATTTACATTAAGTGACTCACCGGTGACGTCTCAGATTCTAGTTCTTTTTCTCCATCCGGTCCAGACCTCTATGGTGGCTTCTCCTGGTCACAGACCATTTCTGCAATTTGCCGCTCACATGTCTTCAGCTTCTCACTTTTACAATATATCTGCACCTATAAATAAATATAAAGTTATCATTATACCACACACTACGCCCCTAAATATAATAGCGCCATACACTGCATCTCTAATTATAATAGCACCATACACCGTGTCCCACACACACACACACACACACACTGTGCCCCCTGTAGATAGTGCCTGCCATAGAGCCCCCTGTAGATAGTGCCCCCATATAGCCCACCCCTGTATATAGTGTCCCACAAATAACTCCCCCTATAGTGCTCTACAGATACCCCACCCCTGTATATAGCCCCCCTGTAGATATAGCCCACCCCTGTATATAGCCCCCTGTAGATATAGCCTACCCCTGTATATAGTGCTCCACATATAGTCCACTCCGGTATATAGTGCTCCACAGATAGCACAACCATGTATGTAGCCCCCCTGTAGATATAGCCCACCTCTGTATATAGTGCTCCACAGATAGCCCACCCCTGTATATAGCCCCCCTTTAGATATAGCCCACCCCTGTATATAGCCCCCTTTAGATATAGCCCACCCCTGTATATAGCCCCCCTGTAGATATAGCCCACCCCTGTATATAGCCCCCTGTAGATATAGCCTACCCCTGTATATAGTGCTCCACATATAGTCCACTCCGGTATATAGTGCTCCACAGATAGCACAACCATGTATGTAGCCCCCCTGTAGATATAGTCCACCCCTGTATATAGTGCTCCACAGATAGCCCAACTATGTATGTAGCCCCCCTGTAGATATAGCCCACCCCTGTATATAGTGCTCCACATATAGTCCACCCCTGTATATAGTGTTTCACAGATAGCCCACCCCTGTATATAGGCCCCCTTGTACATATAGTCCACCCCTGTATATAGTGCTCCACTAGATAGTCCACCCCTGTATATAGTGCTCCACAGATAGCCCACCCCTGTATATACTATATACAAGGGTGGGCTATCTGTGGAGCACTATATACAGGGGTGGACTATATGTACAAGGGGGCTATATACAGGGGTGGGCTTTCTGTGGAGCACTATAGGGGGAGCTATTTGTGGGATACTATATACAGGGGTGGGCTATATCTACAGGGGGACCATATACAGGGGTGGGCTATATCTACAGGGGGACCATATCTACAGGGGGTGGGCTATATACAGGGGGTGGGCTATATCTACAGGGGGACTATATCTACAGGGGGTCCATATCTACAGGGGGACCATATCTACAGGGCTGGGCTATATACAGGGCTGGGCTATATACAGGGCTGGGCTATATACAGGGCTGGGCTATATCTACAGGGGGTGGGCTATATCTACAGGGGGTGGGCTATCTACAGGGGCTGGGCTATCTACAGGCCTGGGCTATATACAATATACAGGGGGACTATATACAGGGGGGCTATATCTACAGGGGACCATATCTACAGGGGGACCATATCTACAGGGGGACCATATCTACAGGGCTGGGCTATTTACAGGGCTGGGCTATATACAGGGCTGGGCTATATACAGGGCTTGGCTATATCTACAGGGGGGCTATATACAGGGGGACTATCTACAGGGGGGCTATATCTACAGGGGGCTATCTATGGAGCACCATATACAGGGGTGGGCTATATCTACAGGGGGCTATATACTATATAGCCCCCCCTGTAGCTATAGCCCACCCCTGTATATGCTGCTCCATAGATAGCCCACCCCAGTATATAGCCCCCCCTGTATATAGTCCCCCTGTATATAGCCAAGCCCTGTAGATATAGTCCCCCTTTATATAGCCCCCCTGTAGATATAGTCCCCCTGTATATAGCCCCCCTGTATATAGCACACCCCCTGTAGATATAGTCCCCCTGTATATAGCCCACCCCCTGTAGATATAGTCCCCCTGTATATAGCCCACCACCTGTAGATAAAGTCCCCCCCACCGTAGACAAAGTCCCCCCCCCCCCGCAGATACGGCCACACACTTTTATTCCAATAAAAAAAATAAAAAATTAAACTATTCAAACTCACCTTATTCCCGCTCCCACGACGTCCGGCAGCCATGGAGACCTGCTCTCTTCTGCACAGGTCTCCAGGGGGTTGAACGCGGCGTCCAGGAAAGGCGCTGATTGGCTGGGCAGGATGACTTTCCCTGTCAGTCAGTCAGCGCCTTTCATCAACGGAAGCGTCACTGGTACAAAAGGTACCAGTCGCTTCATTCGGGGAAAGGCGCTGAATGGCCAGGCATGGAACGTGCCCGGTCATTCATTGCTTCTAATTGTACCTGTGTCCTTGCGACACAGGTACAATTATAGTGCAGGAGGAGGGGGCTCTGGCGCCCCCCTCTGAACTGCGCCCGGGGCACGTGCCCCGCTTGCCCCCCCCCTAGCTACGCCCCTGGCCAGGGCCTCAAAGAGGTCCATAGTGTGTCAGGGACCTGGTTTGACTCGGCTCGTTCACTACTCTTGTTGCTCACGGTGTTGCCGTGGGCAACTGCCCCATTTCCCTTAGCTTCTGTGTACCATTGTCTGTTGGTCTGTCATGCACTTATTGAGCGTAGGGACCGTCGCCCAGTTGTACGCCGTCGCCAAGGACGGGCCGTGCAAGTAGGCAGGGACTGAGTGGCGGGTTGATTAGGGCTCACCTGTCTGTCTCCCTACCCCGTCATTACACATAGGTTTCCATTTCCATCACCGTTGATCGACTACGCTATTGATTCCGTCAAAACGACGGAACCCTTACACAACTGAGATAAACGGAAACCATTAGCACCGGATCCGTCACCATTGAAATCAATGGTGATGGAAATGGAAACCTCTGGCTTCCGTTTGTGTCAGTCAGGGTCCCGTTTCGACGGAAAGCTCAGACGGAACGTCGGAACGGGACCCTGGCGCAGATGTGAACAAAGTCTAACACATGCAGATTTGCTTGAGACTTTAAGGGCATATATTTTCCACCACGTGTGCCCTTAGACTACGTCAATTACACCAACTTGGAATTATGATAATGAATTGAAGTGACAGTTTTAAACTATAGCAATATATAATAATATATAGTATATAAAGTATACATAAAACAAATCTGAATACTGTTCAAGGATAGTTTAATAGTCACTGAGAATAGTAGAGAGTGCTACACTGACATTTATGTTTGATATATTATTAACTGGCTATAAAATATTCTTTTTGTTGTTAGACATGGACAGATGGTCCCAGTTCCAGCTGATCTTCACAGAACCCTGGATCCAGATAATCCCATGACGAGCTTACCTAACGTCACGTTTTCATTATTTCATATGATTATAATGCCCTTATAGATCATAACACTTAAGGATAAATGGTCTCCCGGTGAAAAAGACTAAAACCAGCCAATTATCGAAATGATGGGGTCGTAACGTCACTAATCAATTTTTTATGGCTCAGCCTATATACAGGTCATAAAACGTTATGATTGGAAAACCCCTGAAAGGATGGGATGTCACTGAGAGAAATAGACGTTGTTAACCAAACTAGTATCACACAAAAACTGCAGGGAACCCCAAGGTTGTACGTTAATTTTTTGCTGCAATTAGTCTGTTCTTTGTTTCAAGGAAAAGTTCCTTAACGGTGCAGTCACCCGCAGCAGAGAAAAAAGTTAGAGGTCCAGCACACGATATGATGTGAAAAAATACAAAACTGTGTATTTAAGTCAAAATCATAGCTATGATTAAGAACTGAAAAGTTCGAAAGGCGTAGGCGTTCTCTCCCGGGATTTTTTAATTTCTTGTTTTAATTTTGACTTAAATAAGTTAAATACAGTTTTGTATTTTTTCATATCATATCGTGTGCTGGACCTCTAACTTTTTTCCTTGGATTTCCACCTACTCCCAACGTAGCTCTCTTGCCCGTGCACCGAATAATCATGGAATGTGGCGTCTTTACTTCGAATGAGTGGTGAGCGGACCGATTTTTCTTGTATATTTTTCACACGCAGCAGAGTTTGTTGCATAAATTTCCAAAATCAGTTTTGTTCATCTGACTGTGGTTGTTTGTGCTGCAAGTCTATGGATTTCTGCAAGTTCTATTTAGATGAAGGGAACTGATTTTCAGTCACAAAAAAATTCTGCAACAAAATCTGCCAAATGTGACTGCACCCTAAGGCTGGGTTCCCACATAGCATAAACGCTGCGGAATTTCCACAACGGAATTCTGTGCGGAAATTCCACAGCATTTACAGTAGCAGTAATGTAAACAAGATTTGAAAAAATCTCATGCATATGCTGCAGAGAAAATCCACAGCGAAAACTTTCATAAATTTACCTACTGTGCGGATTTTAAATCCACGGCATGTCAATTTATGCTGCGTTTTCATTGCTTTCATGTTGCCGGTTTTCCCCATTGAATTCAATAGGGATGTAAAACCCTCAACAAACCGCTCAACAAAAAAACTTATACTTATCACCTGGGCTTTAACATAACGACACTTTTTTCTGTTCTTTTTCCAGACCGGCCACCTGGGATGACATTTTATCTCACGTGACTGCTGCAGGGGCTGCAACGTAAATACCAGGAGCCGGACTGCACGACAACGGAGGGCCGCATCGCCATGACTACAACCAGGGTAAGTATGAAAATGTTAATTTTTTTTAGCGCTGCTTTCCCGCCCGAAAAACTGCACCAAAGTGTTCTAGGACAGATATGCTGCGTAATTTACGCAGCATATCTGACCCGTGGGAACCCGGTCTAATAGTTTCTTATTGAAAATATTTTTAACATCAGGTTTATGACGTCAATGGAAGAAAAGCCACAGAAATGACCAATGTAGCCTAATTCTCATTCTATACATCACCAATATTTTATTAACATTCTCATATCATAAACTTTTCCGATTTTACAAGCCCTCTTCTCGCTATCTGACTTCAAGCATCAACAGTTTAATGATTCTTCTGTCATTTTTTACATTTATTTAAATATTTAATATTTAATTAGATTAAAACAGATTAAATAAAATAATATTAGTACATTTATAGTTCCATAATTAAAATCACAGTTAAGTTAACCCCCCACCCCCATCCCGTCATCATGTTGTACATCTTAACAGACTTTATCTAGAAAGAGATGAACTTGGTTTTCTATAACAAAGGTCAATCTCGTCATGTCTGGGGAATGAAAGAAAATGAAAAAAAGGCTGACAAATTCATGCCTATGGCAACACATTGAGAAACTGACCTCGTAAAATTTTGTATTTGTGTCCTTAAGTGGTCTACCGAGCCTCCTTTCACAAAAACAAGTGAGGAAGCATCACATACAAAGTCTGAAGACAGGATAGAGACAAATGGCGATATTTGATTAAAGGATTACAAAAATCCCATAATTCAGAGACAAATAAACAACACTAATTAGGGAAAAGTAGGAGCAATGAGACCTGACTCGCAGCCAACAAGAAGATATGACTTGATTTCGTTTTGGTTTTTTTTCTGCTGGACATAATAAAGTTTTCAATGTTTCTTTCCATAGCAAATAAATACTTGCAAAATGTTCAATCTGTAATTTATTATTCATTTTACAATAAGATAAAGAATAAATGTACTGATCTTCATTAACAGGGCAGTGTAGAATCATAGCTAGTCAAGCATTCCAATGCCTGCAGAGTAGAAACCAGTTTATGGCCATTTTAATTAGACTGAGTATTGCCCTGTGGGTGCCATGGCCCAGATTTTAAAAAAAAATAATCTAATAACAAAAATAGAAGAGAGTCTGTCATTGAGAGGGAGACTGGTGTCCTATTCTTCATAGAAAATACGTGACTCCAGCAAATTCAGTAAATTAATCTCTACTTAGGAACATAAGAAATGGAGTTTATAGTAGAATGCCCTAAATGCAGAAATCTAATGAAAGGCACTAAATGAAATATACATACAGTATAACTGTCATATTACTGACTGATAGTACCATCAAGAATAGGGTACAACATGGTAATTAGTCAACAATCCATAGTCAAGTGGCATTGTTATGTTATTCAACGCCTTCTCGTGGCCAACATTGGCAACACATTGTTTCTCCGTTATTAAAGCACTCGGGAAAATGTTGTTTTTTTTGCACATTTCATACTAACTCACCGGCAATATTCTGTAAGTGTGAATTTTCCTTCCCAGATCAGTGGCATCTATACATTTTGAAACCTTTCATTATGGGCAGCTGTGATCTCAGTCTAACTGAAAAAATACACCATGCTCCCATGTGTAGATAGGAGGTCAGTCTCCCCTTTGTAGAATACTTGCTGAGATCATTAGGATTATATCATCACCAATCAAATCCCTCCCAGCGGCACTGAGATCCCTCCCACCCAACACCCAGCTCTACCCTACGTGTTCCTCTGTATGCCCCCCTTCCATATAGTGCTTCCTAAGAGATAATTTATCCCCTATATAAGGGACCAGGAGTGTAGTGATATAATAGGTTCATGCAATTATTAGCTGCAGACTTATAAAACTCCCCTGACTTACACTGACTGTCTATACTATCTGTGAGTGCTGTGTGCAGAGAGTCTAGTGTATTTCTATGAGACGCTGTTCCTCACTATCTTTGGTGTAAAAACTGACTGGAGAAACCTATCACAAGCAGAATGCAGAGGAGACAAGCTAAGCTGCATCATATAGGATTACATTGAGATTTTTCAGTGTGAGTACACAAGTTCTATGTCACTGATCTATCACTCGCTGAACTTAGATAAGAGTCATAACAAGTGCAAACTGATGAGACTCCACCCACTGATGAGACTCCACCCACTCTGCCTATGCAAAGCCAGACTCATCATAGGAAATTTAGGCTGTATTAGGGGAACCATATAAGAGGGGGAAAATGAACCAAGATGGCAGACAACCCATGAGTGGCACATAAACTAAAAGAGGTATATACAATGCATACACAAGAGCCTCTTCAGTATTCTTTAATAATAAACTATACTGCACTATATAGGCAAAAAAAAAATAATTTGCTGGAGTTATTCTTTAATATGCTACAACCATCTATAAAAGGGGACACAGCACTTTACCATGATGGCGACTCTCACCGTTGAACCACACTGGTCACAAATTGATATCCTACTGGTGTGCTATCAATTTTTTATTTATATGAAATCCCTTTAACATTGCAGTAAACTTACTTGTTGATTCAATAATACTGACAATGCTGTGTAGCCCCTGGCTAAAGCTGCATTCACATGGTTGTACATTCTGTCTTTTTTGTGCCAAAAATTTGATTAGATCCTATTACGATGGAAGCATGAAAACCTTAAATTTGGTGAAAGTTTTTTTTCTTTCCTCTAATCGGATACAGTACAGTTTTTAGATCAATACAGGCAGAACATACGACCATGGTAATGCAGGCTTAGATGTGTTAGAAGTGTTTTTTGGTGAAGTTATACATTTTTTAGAATACTTTTGCAGGTCAGTACATTCAAGCAAATGAACAGGGCTCATGCACACAGGTGTAGTATGGCGCCATACAACTTCAGAGTTGTATGAAGATGTAATACGGTATCCATAGCAGTCTAGGAAGCGTAAATGTACCTCCATATGCCCCTGATTTTATACGGAGATATACAGAGTTTTTAGCCTCAGATCCTGTTTTAATCCGACAGGAAGACAAAAAAATGTGGCATCCCACTTTGGATGCCGTATTATGGACGTGTTCTACTCTAGAAGTAATGCTATATATATAGTAAAACCTCAGAAACTCCCCTTGAACGATTGGAAACACTCACTTTTGGGGCAAATTTGCGTAAACCCAACCCTTTTGTTGTCTGGTTCGAGGGATTGTCCCACCAAAATCGGGCGTGTTGGCAAATATGAGACTAAGGCTGCTCGTGTGGATCAAGGCTTCCTCCTTTCCATAGTCTTGCACAAACAAATGGCAAAATACTGAAATATACTGTAGAGTGCTAGGTATTTTATCAGAGAAATAACTTGCCTAAGTGTTTATGTCTTTGGCCAGGGCTACATGGCAACTATTATAACAGTAATTGTAAAGGATCTGCCAGGCACAGCTTCGGGGTTAACGCCCATAGATAATCAGTCTGCACCTGCTTCTATGTCTGGGAGACTGACTCCATCTTCCACCACTCAGGGTGGCAGGCTTAGGAGTGGGAGAACCTATCACAGCCTGGCCAGACGGAGCTAGCTCCCGCCCTCTGTCTATTTATACCTGCCTTTCCTGTTCCTCCTTTGCTTGTGATTCTTCACGTAGCTTCATGGCCAGCCCTCCTTCGGAGGAAGATCCTGCTTGTATTTTGCCTCCAGGTATAATCATTTCCGCTATTGATTCTGATTTAGTCTCTGAAATTGCGGCTGATCAAGGTTCAGCTCCCGGGAGCCTTCCTGAGAACAAGCTGTTTGTTCCCCTGCAATTCCGGCTAAGGGTACTTAGAGAAAATCATGACTCCGCACTATCTGGCCATCCAGGCATCCTGGGTACCAAGCACCTCATTGCCAGAAACTATTGGAGGCCTGGGTTGCCTAAAGACGTTAAGGCCTACGTCGCCGCTTGTGAAGTTTGTGCTAGGTCCAAGACTCCCAGGTCCCGACCAGCGGGCTTACTATGTTCTTTGCCCATTCCCCAGAGACCTTGGACCCATATCTCCATGGATTTTATCACCGATTTGCCTCCATCTCAAGGCAAGTCGGTGGTGTGGGTTGTAGTAGACCGCTTCAGTAAGATGTGCCATTTTGTGCCCCTCAAGAAACTACCCAATGCTAAGACGTTAGCTACCTTGTTTGTCAAACACATCCTGCGTCTCCATGGGGTCCCTGTCAATATTGGTTCTGATAGAGGGGTACAATTTGTTTCATTGTTTTGGAGAGCCTTCTGTAAAAAGTTGGAGATTGATCTGTCCTTCTCCTCTGCCTTCCATCCTGAAACTAATGGCCAAACTGAGAGGACTAATCAGTCTCTAGAACAATATTTAAGGTGTTTTATCTCTGACTGTCAATATGATTGGGTCTCATTCATTCCCCTCGACGAATTTTTCCCTCAATAATCGGGTCAGTAACTCGTCAGGGGTCTCCCCCTTTTTCTGTAATTTTGGGTTTAATCCACGGTTCTCTTCCGTTTCACCTGGTAGTTCCAACAATCTCGAGGTAGAGGTCGTTCATCGAGAACTGTGCACAGTCTGGGCTCAGGTTCAGAAGAACCTAGAGGCGTCCCAGAGCATACAAAAAACTCAGTCAGATAGAAAACGTTCTGCTAACCCCTTGTTTATGGTCTGGGATCTGGTGTGGCTATCGTCTAAAAATTTGCGCCTTAAGGTCCCGTCCAAGAAGTTTGCTCCCCGGTTTATAGGGCCGTACAAGGTCATTGAAGTCCTCAATCCTGTCTCCTTCCGACTGGAGTTGCCCCCATCTTTTCGAGTGCACGACGTGTTCCATGCCTCCCTCCTTAAACGCTGCTCCCCGTCCTTGGCTCCCTCAAGGAAACCTCCGGTCCCTGTTCTCACCCCTGAGGGGGCAGAATTCGAGGTGGCCAAGATTGTGGACAGCAGGATGGTCCAAGGCTCCCTCCAGTACCTGGTCCATTGGAGAGGATACGGGCCTGAGGAGAGGACTTGGGTACCCGCTCGGGATGTTCACGCTGGGATATTGGTCAGGAGGTTTCACCTTCGTTTCCCCAGTAAACCAGGTCCACTTAGAAAGGGTCCGGTGGCCCCTCATAAAAGGGGGGGGTACTGTAAAGGATCTGCCAGGCACAGCTTCGGGGTTAACACCCATAGATAATCAGTCTGCACCTGCTTCTATGTCTGGGAGACTGACTCCATCTTCCACCACTCAGGGTGGCAGGCTTAGGAGTGGGAGAACCTATCACAGCCTGGCCAGACGGAGCTAGCTCCCACCCTCTGTCTATTTATACCTGCCTTTCCTGTTCCTCCTTTGCTTGTGATTCTTGTCGTTTGGTTTTCTGGCCCTGCTGCAGCTTCTTGTACTATTGTCCTTGCTTCATATTGACCCCGGCTTGCTGACTACTCTCCTGCTCTGCGTTTGGTACCTCGTACACTCCTGGTTTGACTCGGCTTGTTCACTACTCTCCTGCTCTGCGTTTGGCACCTCGTACTCTCCTGGTTTAACTCGGCTTGTTCACTTCTCTTGTTGCTCACAGTGTTGCCGTGTGCAACTGCCCCTTTCTCCCCCTAGCTCTGTGTATCCTTGTCTGTTTGTCTGTCGTGCACTTATTGAGCGTAGGGACCGTCGCCCAGTTGTACCCCGTCGCCTAGGGCGGGTCATTGCAAGTAGGCAGGGACTGAGTGGCGGGTAGATTAGGGCTCACTTGTCTATCTCCCCACCCCCATCATTACAGTAATAGTCCAGTTTTTCAAAGGACTGCCCCGAAAAAGCAGACCTCAAACAGGATGGGGCTTATAGAAATTTGCATAAAAATAGGCATTTCCAACCAATTTAGAAAGCATTATGTGGCAGATCAGGGGTGGAGCATAGAAAGTTCTCCAATTTGGGATTCAAATATTGGGAGTGTAATGCGTAGTTGCGTAATGTACAAAATATTAAACATTTTACTAAATTTTCCATCATTTGAAGTCATTTAATCTCCTTTTTTAACCTTAGAAAGTGACATTTTGATGCAAGACAAATCTAATGAACATTTTCTAATGAACATTTTTTGTTTCAGAAATCAGAAAATTTCAATTGAACAATATCTAAGGGAAAAATGCATCACAATGGCATTGACATGAAACCTATGCATCAATATATTTCTGTGGTCTATAATAATTGTGCCGGGTTGGACTGGCCCATCTGAGTACTAGAGCACTAAATCATCCGGGGGGCCCAGGCTTTAACAACCCCAAAGGTCCAACAAAGGACAACCCCATTTGGAGCTGACTAAAGCCAATCACTCACCACTAGGGTCTATTTCTTATCACCTTGCAGTTATAAGAACAAAGATTATGATGGAATTAAAAGTGAATGTGCAAATGTTCTGTATAGATGGAGGTTGGACCCTCAAAATAATTTTCTCTGGTGGACCAAGGAGACCCAGTCTGGTTGCGTGGCAGTTTCTGTTGCAGAATTTGAGTTATAATAGCCTTCATCTATTCCTAATGTTTAATAGCTTTAAATAATGTCTTTATATAACTGCTTACCTTGTTATCTTATAGTCATACTACTTCCAGAATATACATGGGGATCACCCTGTGAACATGATCGTCTCCATAGTTCACTGTAGCCAAATTGTATTGAAAATAAAACATTTTTAATGCAGTAAAAAAAAATAGAGAACTATGCTCTATCAAATCATTTGGAATTTCTTAAAAATGACACAAGATACGTGACATTCTCATAAATCACACCAACAAAGGCTCAAATTTTGAGATTACTTTTTTATGCTGAGCCTCTGTCTCCCTCCGTTTTCAGAACACTCCGTCTGTTTGACAAGGCCCAGTTTGCAATCCAATAAATTATTCATGTTTATTAAGAACGTTTGCTTGAAAATGGTGTGATCAGCAGTGTTTGAATGGCAAAACAAAATCATAGCCTGATGAAAGACTACAACAACAAAAGAAACACTCTGGACTTTTATGCATATTAGGGCCCTTGAAGTGAAATAATGCAGTACCTCTAAAATAATCTGATTTATTGAGATTGGGAGGGAAGCAAAAGTTAATAAGAGAAAAAGTTTATTCAAGTTGTAAAAAACTTTTTTTTTAAATGACAAAATGTTCTTATTTGGATGGACTCATGTTTTACATAGTTTATCAGGATATTGCAGGGGCATCTACTGTCTTTTATCAATGGAGTTGTCTCATGAAGACAACCTCTGTCCATATGCCCTATTTGGGCAAATGGACATCATAGAAGGGGGGTCCGCGCTCAGGACCCCCTTCAATGAGCCAGCACAGAGAGCCACTCAGAACGAGTAGCTACTGTTCTGGTGGACTCAAGCCATCCTTGTATTACAACGACGTTCATTCATCTGAATGACTGCCAAGTAATACTACATTTCCCTTGTAGCAGCCTCTGCAAATGCCGGTCTGGCCATGGATTCCCCTGGCAAAATGAGCACTTTGCGGGGCCCAGGGCGATCAGCTGATAGCCCCAGGGACCACATTCGGAAAGGGATTGTCTTTGATGATTATTCAAATTATTGGCTGATGAAAAACAGATTTTTAATTTGGTGACAGGATCACGGGCAACTAAAGGGAATTTGTTTTCACCTCATCTGACAACCGTTTAAAGAAGAGTCAATATCGCTTGCAGGCAGGGACAGACTGGCACACCAGTTTATTAGATGATTCTACAGTAGTCCCAAGCTCTAACAAAATCATGGTCCCTTAATACAACAGGGCCCCTAAGGTCCAACAGTAGACAACCCCATTTGGAGATGACTTTGAAGCCAATAACTTGTTACTGGTGTCTTATGAATTGATTAAAATTGTTGAGCTTATTGGTATGCCCAGTGTGTTCAGTGGTAACATCAAAGAACATGATGCAATTAACAATAGACGTGCACATTTTCTGCATAGCTGGAGGGTGGGTACTCTGGTGGGCCAAGAAACCCAGTCTTCTTGAAGAATGCAATTCCCTAATGTATAACTTGTGTATCTGATAATATAACCTCTATACAAACATACATTTGAAAATATTTATATAATCCATCCTCATTACATCTAGGAGCTGCTTCAACCAAGTAACATCAATTCAGAGAGAAATTTCAGTTACTATTAACATTCATGCCTACCTAAATTGTGATGGCACAAAAAACTAAATCCAAACAAAAAACTACCCAAAAAAAGGATTACATTTTGATATTGGCCATCTCCAGAACCACAAGGTGATGGGATTATTAGAAATGTTGGACTATTTGATGTAAGAAAAAATAAACACAGACCTGTACACATGCTTTTGCAGTAAAGGCACTTAATGGGCAGGCAGTCAGTTGTAAGATTCTGCTTCAACCGGATGAGTACGTTCTAAAGGCTGCATTTTATATTAAACCTATGGGCCTGTGGCATAATTTTTTTAATGTAATTAATACTAATTAGGGTACCGGTATGCATATTCATGTATAAGTAACTGCTAGTTCCAATGTGATAATGCCAACATTTCCAAGTTCCGGCACCTAAATGATGACGCCAATGTTTCCAAGTGTTCCTAAGCCTGGTTGGAACATTGGCATCATCAAGCTGATAAGTCTAATTAGTATTAATTATGTTGATAATTATGCCGCATTGTGCCCTAAGGGCCATAGGATCAGCAGAGAATGTAGCTGCCGACAATGATTTTCCACCCGTCTGCTGCCTAATTTAACTACTTACCCCCCGCAGAGGAAAACTGCTGGACTATTAGGTAAAATATCCAGCATGGGACAAAAATTTAATTATCAGGATTTCCAGACCACTGGCTGCTAAATTTATGAAATTTTACTGTACCTTGTTTTTCGTCTTCATTTCTCTCAAATAATGCCTCGGGATGAATAACAGATTTGGTTAATGATATCTATGATTTTTTGAAAACAATAATAAAACTGAGAAATACATTGAAAATTTATACATACAGTCAGGCTGTTTTTACAGTGTACACATGTGCAATATATTCATGGGCAGAAGCATTCTCTTTCTTTTCTTTATTTTAGTTTGCAAGATAACAGTTTTAATCATGATGTTATTGGAGTTTTGTAAAATGCTCACAGTATGGTGTTTGCAATGTTCACAGAATTTTCTCTGAGCTGGTGCTGGCTTTAAAATCTTATTGTAAAATCCCCCGACTCTCCTCTACTGTGTTCAGCTAAATACAAACCGATTACGGCGATTGGTGAAAATACAGCAGCGTCGTGTAGATCAAGGTTTTATTGCACAAGTCTGAAAGCTTATGCAATACAATAACATAATTCATTGTTAACTAAGGCGCAGTGTCAAGCTCTGGAAACAGATTCTGAGTCCAGGTACTGAATTAATATGGAAGGAGGTGATAATAAGCAAGAGTTGTCCAGTAACAGTCCAGGCTCAACAACAGGATCAGCATGGTCAGGAATCAAATCAAGTTCGGTACACAGATAAGCGGCAATCATTTTTAGAGTAATGCAGAGATATAGCTAGGTAATAATTCAAGTTCGGTAAACAGTTAAGTGGCAACAGTTTGTAGTATAAGGCAGAGATGTGGTAAAAAAAATCTATCCAAGTTTGGTATACAAATAGTTAGCAATAGTTTGTAGAGTAAGGAATCAATGAGCTGGACTACCGGCAGGAAGCTCAATAGTCTGACATGGAGGAAGTGCAAGGGCCAAGCTTATATAGAAAGCAAAAAAAGGTCAAGACAACATAGACAATAGATTCAGCATCAGTGCTGTCCAGCAACACCAGTAGCTTAATGAGAAGAGCTACTGCCTGGGACACAGGCATTTCTGGGTTCAAATGCTGACAGACAATGTGGTGGTACTGAAACCCTATAAGAGTCAGTATGTCCACAGCTGACATAATCGAATTTCTTAAACACAATCCCTATAAATATATATGTAGATACTACCATGTAAATACTGAATAACATGTTAGCGTACCATACAAAATATTTTTATTATATTTAATCACAAATAGTAAAAGCAATGGCCATCATGACCTAAAATGACAACAAGTTTAAAACAACATGGTGGTGGTGGGGGGGACTACAACATACAGGGCAGCTTATCATGCCAGTACTATTCAAAAATAGCACGAAATAGCACAGAATATCACATGAAATAGCAATAAATACTGCATAAAGAGACAAAAAGTGTATACACTCAAAGAATAAAGAGATATTTTAAAGCATAGCTATCACTAAGGTTGAATACCAACCACTGTGCTGCATAGTGAGTCCTAGAAAAACACCAAACCACCACCACCGAACCCCGACGCGCGTTTCGCCATCAGCTGTTTCAAGGGGTCTTAAACAGATTGTTGTCTACCACTGTATCCAATAATACTCCTACTGGACTCAGCTAGGGTCTGAGTTGCTTCTCCCAAAAGATGAACAAGCTTGTGCTTCTTGTAGTATTGGGGATTAGTGTGACTACACTGTCAAAAAACTTCTGTCAGATTTGGATAACTAAACACCAGTTCTCCAATTACCAGTTATCCATTCAGTTGTGGCCTGGGTGTGAATGTGCCCTCTAAAATCCCTGTGTCTCTGTCACAAGATTCTCACCAGGGCTTTATCCATTTTAGGACTGTGGCTTTCTTAGCTGTTAATAGTAACTCCAGCATCCAAACAGATATGTTTTAATGCAATAAAAATCAAAGGTGTACCATAGAGGTGGTCCATTAATGTATTGTGGGAGCCTATGGAGAGGGCGCCCCAAGTCAAACTAACCACATTCCTCTCTACAGGATGTGATAACCTGCACAAGGCTCCGTCACTCGCCAGACACTGCAACTAAGGTCTAATTTAAAACCTACAAATTACTAAGAATTTGGTGTTTCTTTACTTGCAGTAGTCTTATATACTTATATATGTAAGAGCTATCTCTTACAGTCTTTAGCAGGTGTCAAACAGGTGAGGGATGGGTTAATTTGCTGAATTCGATACAGGGAAGTCACTGAGTTCAGAAATGTTAAAATGAGCAAAGTATTTTAATGTCAAGCTTCAAATGTACAAAAAAATGATTGAGGCTTTTAGTTGTACTTTCAACATTGTTAATGTAGAAAGAAGAAAGTGAAGCTTGCTTAATAAATGTCAGTCTGATAAAAGATCTTAAACCTTATTCTGTAAAAGATTCAGCATTTGAAACTAGTTCAGCAACTAGACACACGGTCAGGATTTTGTAGGCAGATCTGGCAATTATAAAAGACAAATATGATAGGACAGATATAGGATTTTCCACATCTCCTTCTGTTAAGTATCTGTCAGCATTTTTGCTAAATACATACATTGTAAACACCTAAGATACAAGTATTTGATACATAAACCATATTCTAGGATAGACATTGAACGATATAGCCCAGGAATGTATTACCGTATGTGAATTGGAAGGCACTAAAATGCTACTTAGCATTCATTACAGTTACAATTGAAAAAAAATAAGTTTTCAATGATAATCTCCAATATTAAGTTGTATTTTAACATTTTCCAGTTCTTTTATTAATTCTATTATCAAATTTAAAAAAAACAAAAACATTTACGTATAAAGAGTAAGGAAGGAGGATAGAGTGTAGGGTCATAGTTGTATGTTGGAGGGATAAGGATGGGATAAATTGAGTTAACAAAAGTAGCTATTGAACAGCACATTTGAACTCTGTTCAGTGTGTACGTTTTGCGTATGCGTCTGGAAATTCTCCCAGCTCATACGCCATACATGTCCATAGACCTCTATGGGCTAAACAAGGGCCAATACGGTGTACTTTTGGCATCTAAAGAGCTAGTATATGCCAATATCTAAAACATTTTTCGCTGTATATAAAAGTGCAAACAGACAACATAAAAAATACATGTTTAGGCCCAATGCACACGACAGCAAAAAACCTCAGTTTTTGCGGACCGCAATTGCGGTCCGCAAAAACGCAGCCATTCACTTTCATTGAACACTGACACCTTTCCGTAGCACTATGGAAGGGTGTCAGTGCCGTGGAAATGTTCCGGCAATTATGGAACATGTCCGTTCTTTCGCATTTTGCGGGCCGTGCTCCCATACTTTGTATGGGAGCACCGCCCGAAAATGCGGCTGTCAGTCAGCGGCCGGCCGTGCCCGCAATCGCGGGCCGCGATTGCGGGCACGGTCATGTGCATGGGGCCTAAATGTGCGATAACAGTGGTTTTTTTTTCTTTACAATTATTGCCTATGGTAAGCATACAGTGGCATCTATCAGAGGCAGCCATTTCAGTGTATACTTTTGAAGTATTTCCTAATAGATATGTCTTAGGCTGTGTTCACACACTAAAGTAAAAACAGCTGTAAAATACGGAGCCGTTTTCAAGGGAAACCAACCTCTGGTTTTCAGACGTTTTTAAAGCATCAAACGTTTTTTGATGCATTTTTTGGAGAAGTTTTTCGAGCTGTTTTTCTATAGACACAATGAAAACCGGCTCCAAAAATGGCTCAAGAATTGACATGCACTTTTTTTTAAGGGGCGTTTTTTTTGCACACCATTTATTTAAATGGCTGCGTAATAAAAAAATTCCCCATCTGAACGAAACGCCATTTTCCGTTGAAATCAATTGGCAGATGTTTGGAGGCGTACTGTAATGGCAGGAAGGAGGTGAAGGGAAAGTGAGCCCTAATCTACCCACCGCCCTGTCCCTGCCTACTTGCAACGACCCGCCCTAGGCGACGGGGTACAACTGGGCGGTGGTCCCTACGCTGTCTAAGTGCACGGGAGAACAGGGAACACGCAAGGGAAGGGGCAGTAGCCCACGGAACGCCGCGAGGAAATGGAGCGGTGAATGAGTAGTCAGGACCAGGATGAAGTGGAGTATACCAATGTGAGCACGGAGAAGGAAGCAAGCCAGGGGCAAAGCGAAGCAGGTTAAGCGGAACTGCAGCAAGGCAGAAGCACGGCAGAAGCAGGCTGGAGCAAGCAGCAGTGGGGCCAGGAATCCAGAAGAATTACAAGCACTGAGGAAGAGAACACGGCAGGTAATAATGGACAGGGGGCGGAGCTAACTCTGACTGACCAGGCCGCGATAGGCTCTCCCACTCCTGAGCCTGCCACCCTGGTTGGTGGGAGCCGGTGTCAGTCTAAGAGGTCTGGCCTCAGGTGTGGATTGATTAATCCCAGGAGTATACCTAGACGTAGTACCTGGCAGATCCCTAACACGTACAGCTTCTATTTTTTCTGGCGTTCTTCGAGGCATTTACGCCCAGAAAAACGGCTGAAAACACAGTGTGAATATAGGCTTAAACGTAATGTAATTAGAAAAGAGCTTTACTGCCATACTAGTCTCCAAAAGCTTTTTGTACAAATTGTGAAGTGTCTCCTCAGGGGCGGACATACCATTTGTGCGACCTGTGCAGTTGCACATGGGCCCAGTATATAAGGGGGCTCACTATCACCTTAAAATCAGCTTCCTACTGTCTATTAGGTTGCATGGAAGGGATTGATTTAATGAGTTTTAATTATTGGTGGATTGTTGGGGTGCTCTATAATGAGCTATTTGAGAACAATGGGCCTATATACTGATCTTGTACAGGGCGCTCTGCTGTCTGAGTTCACCCCTGAGTCTTCTTATCTCAGTTTGAATATACTGGGGCTAGAAGGATTTGAATCCAGATACTCCTGTGTCCCAGACAGTGGCTCTACACATTAAGGGTATGTTCACACGGCAGCGTCCGTTACGGCTGAAATAACGGGTGTCTGTTTTTAGGAGAAAACAGCTCTGTAATTTCAGGTGTAATGGCATGTTGAGGCACTTTTTCGCTGCGTCAATTACGGACGTAAATGGAGCGGTTTTTCCATGGAGTCAATGGAAAATGGCTCCATTTAACGTCTGAAGAAGTGACAGGCACTTCTTTGACGCAGGAGTCTATTTACGCCCCGCCTTTTGACAGCGGGGCGTTAAAAAAATGACCGTTGGAACAGAACATCGTAAGACCCATTCAAATAAATGGGCAGATGTTTGCCGACGCTATCGAGACGCATTTTCGGAAGTAAATCGAGGCGGAAAATGCCCGAATTACGTCCGTAAATAAGCCGTGTGAACATACCCCAAGGCCGTGACATCATTACACGTGACTGCGTGCATGGCCGACCGCGGACAGCCACAGGCATTTCCTATACAAAGTATGGGAGCACGATCCGTAAAAAGCAAAAGATAGAACATGTCCTATCTTTTGAGGCGGCTTTCTACAGCCTGGACACCTTCCCGCAAATATACGGTTAGGTGTTCGTGGTCAATATAAGTGAATTGGTCCACAATTACGGATGAAATCTAGGTGGTGTGCATGGGGCCTAAGTCATCTGAAATGTTGGACAGCTACACTGCTAAATCTGCAGTCCAGATTCTCTTGATATTTCTTGCCTTGATTAGTTTCACCTTTTTGGCTTGCTATAAAAGTCTGGTCCTTGCACTTCCATTATGATGAGGAGTGGATTCATTAACTAACATGTGCTTTAAGTGCTTACGTACATTACTATATATAGATTGTAAGCTCTTGTGAGCAGGGCCCTCACTCCTCTTGTTTTAATTGTAATGTCTGATCCGGTCTGTACATGTTCCCTCGGGATTGTAAAGTGCTGCGGAATATGTTGGCTCTATATAAAGATAATTATTAATATATCACATCTCTGTGCGACCTCCGACTTGTACAGAGCCGTTAAATGGCATTCATAGACTTCTATGGGGCTATACTGTACCTCTGTATACTTCTGATTTCACACAGGAGTTTCATACGGAATCCAACAGAAAAAAATTAGCCGCAAGCTCCATCGGATGTATGCTAGAAACGAATTTCTACCATACAGTATATGTTTTGGAGAATCCCAAAAAAGATAAACATGATAAAAAAAAAAGTCTGCATGTGATCTCCTGCTTGCGTCCTTGAGAGAAGAAGGTCTTTACTGCATAGCCTACTAGATGAGTTGCCTATATTTCCCTCATTACTGATTTGTAGCACAGAAGTAGCACGGCTTTCATGAAGAAGAGAGGAACTTTGTCTGGGACAAATCATGGTAGGATTATGGCCTTTGCTTCTACTTGTGTCGACTAATTAAAAATATGTGTTATTTTCTTAGGAAAAGCTCTATGAACAAATATTGATAATGCTATTAGGGGAAACTTAAAGTGTAGCTAAAAATTTGACAAACTTCTGACATGTCAGTGACATGTCAGAAGTTTGGATTGGTGGGGGTCCGAGCACTGAGACCCCCACCAATCGCTAGAATGAAGCAGCTGAAGCGTCTGTTCGGCTTTTTTCATAAAGCCGATGTATCGGAGTACGGGCTTATAGACTTTCTATTGAGTCCATACACCGATACATTTATTTCTGGAAGAAGCCGAATAGACACGAAGCAGCTGAGCGCTCACACGAGCACTTCAGCTGCTTCGTTCTAACGATTGGTGGGGGTCTCAGTGCTTGGACCCCCACCAATCCAAACTTCTGACATGTCACTATGACATGTCAGAAGTTTGTCAAAGGTTTAGCTACACTTTAAGCTTTTAAGAATGTTGGTTCCATTACCAAGAATTTATAGCCCCGTCTCTATACTAATCAATTTCAGGACTAAGAACTTTTCTTGACAGAAGTTGCACTGGTATAATATTAATCGGCTTCCCCTCATGCAAACATATGTTCAAATAAAAAGTGTTATTGTTGCCTATAGCCGGGACTGGATTTCCCATTAGGCACATATCTATGGATGGTTCTGCTAGAAGGGTGCCGATTGCTTGCGGCCTTCCACCAACAGAAGACGTCAGGAGTCAGATAGTATGTTAGGTAATGGCAGTCGCTGTGAGCTTCTCTTACATTATTCTGTATTAGCCAAGATTGATGGACAAGCTACATGTAGCAACCAGGAATAGGCTGCTAACATGTAGCTTTCCTTATAGCAGGGGAGCACTGCAGGAGTGTGCTGGAGGTGAGTATATAAGTAAGGGGGAAAGACATTGCTGGGGCTACAGGAAGAAGACAAGGCACTACAGTGACTACTCGGGGAAAAAGGGGATGCAGTTTTGTGACCTCTTGGGGGACGGGAACGGGATGTCATTGCTTGGGATACTGAACTAGAGAAGGGAAGGCAGTGTTGTGACTGCTGGGGAACGGGGAGGAGGAGGCCTTGCTGTCACTAATAGGGTACTACTGCTGTAAATAATAGAGAAAGGGGATGACTACTGGGAAAAGGTTGGAAAGGCACCTCTCTGAGCCTGTGACTACTTGTGGTAAGGGGTGCACTGCTGTTAATACTGCGGCAAAAGAGGGGACACTGCTGTAATTAAGATTGGAACAATGCTATCATTACTGTTGTATGACAATACATTGACAACTTTGGGAGACAAATCTGTGAGTACTGGAATTAAGGGGGAGAATAGTTAGAAAACATTTTCTACTAAAAATCACATATTAGTAAAAACAGTTTTAAAAAAAAAAAATGTGGCTTAAAGCTCCAATAATTTTATGCTTATAGGCTCCTGACAGAATTCCAGTGCTGTCTATTGCAAACAATGTCTTCATATTCAAGACAGGTATGGCAAAATAAATGAAGGAATCTGTTTTTATTCTTGTATTTGTAGACTGTGGGTGTGTGTTTGAGCCATCTTGTTGTTTGGATGACAAAAGTTGCTTACGATTGCTGCTGATTCGCAGGTTTTTACTTCCTTTAATGGAATACATACAGTGCATTTGGAAAGTTTTCAAACCCTTTCACTTTTTTCCCATTTTGATGTGTTGAGGCCATGTGCTAAAATAAAAAAATCAAGTTGTTCCCCATCATTCTGCACTCAATACCCCATCATGACAAAGTGAAAACAAAATTTTAGAAATGTTTTGCATGGACATAAGTATTCAGAACCTTTGTTATGACACTTGAAATTTAGCTCTGATGGCCTCCCATTTCTCTAGATCATCTTTGAAATGTTTCTACACCTTGATTGGAGTCCACCTGTGGTGAATTCATTTAATTGGACATGATTTAGAAAGACCCACCCCTGACTATATAAGGTCTCACAGCTGACAATGCATATCAGAGCAAAAACCAAGCCAAGAGGAGGAAAGAACTGCTTGTAGAGCTCAGAGACAGGATTGTGTGGAGGCACAGATCTGGAGAAGGGTACAAAGAAAATTTCTGCTGCACTGAAAGTTCCCAAGAACACAGTGGCCTCCATAATTCTTAAATGGAAGAAGTTTTCAACAACCAGGACACTTCCTAACAGAGGCGTAGCTAGGGGTTTAGCAGTGGGCCCCCCAACTGATGCAACACGCATGGACCGAGCTATTGCTGATCACATCTAAGGCTTCGTTCACATCTGTGTCGGGGTTCCGTTCATCGGTTCCGTCAGAACTTTCCATCAGGGGAACCCATGAACGGAAACCAACGATTTCTGTTTGCATTACCATTGATTTCAATGGTAACGCTTCCGTTGCTAATGGATTCCGTTTGTCTCCGTTCCGTAAGGTTTCTGGTTTTTTTTGTGGGAATCAATATCGTAGTCGACTACAAACGGAAACCACTTGCAACGGAAGCATTACCATTGAAATCAATGGTAATGCAACTGGAAAGCAACGGTTTCCGTTCATGGGTTCCCCTGAAGGAAAGGTCTGACTGAACCCATGAATGGAACCATGACACAGATGTGAACGATATGAGGTGGATCCTGCATGTTAGAGACCCGTCAGTCTCGCCAGCCTTGACGGATTCAGGTCTCAGAGATAGATACAGCTGCTCTGTATACACGATACAAAGCAGCTGTATCTCAAAAAGTAAAAATAATTTTTTATTAAAACCAATTATAAATTTGCACCAAACACACTGATACGCATTATATATATATATATATATATATATATATATATATATATATATATACATATATACACAAATAATATATAAAAGGTGTACATATCTTTTCTCTGGCATCTGATAGAGGAGTTTGCATTAGAAAGTGTTGCAGACCTCTCTGAAAGTGAATGAAAGAGTATATAACCCCCATGACTGTATATACCAGCCATCATCCCTGTATATAACCCCCATCATCCCTGTGTATACCAGCAACCATCCCTGTATATACTAGCCATCATCCCTGTACATACCAGCCATCATTGGGATGATGGCTAGTATATACAGGGATGATTGCTGGTATATGGTATATACAGGGATGATGGCATTATATGCAGTGATGATGGCTGGTATATACAATGATGATGGTGTTATATACAGGGATGATGGACGTTATATACAGGGACGGCTGGTATATATAGGGATGATGGGGGGTTGTGTACAGGGTTGATGGGAGATATATACATGGATGATGGCTGTTTATAACCCCCATCCTCCCTGTATATACCAGCCTAGCTGGTATATACAGGGATGATGGAGCTTATATACAGTGATGATGGCTTGTATATACGGGGATAGTGGTTGATATATACCTGGATGATGGGGGTTATATACAGGGACGATAACTGGTATATAAAGGGAAGATACAGGGTTGTGTACAGGGATGACAGGGGTTATATACATGGATGATGGCTGCTCCAGCTTTCATCCTCATATATAACCCCCATAATCCCTGTATATAACCCCCATCATCCCTGTATATACCAGCCATCGTCCCTGTACATAACCTCCATCATCTTTGTATATACCAGCCAGGCTGTACAAGTATGATGGGGGTTATATACAGGAATGATGGCTGGTATATACAGGGATGATGGTTGATATATACAGGGATGGTGAGTCCAGCCATCATTCCCGTATTGACCCCCTTCATCCTTGTTAAAAGCAGCCATTATCCCTGTATATTTTCATAACTGGATCCATTGGGGAGGGCCGGGGTGCTTGCTCGCCCTCTCCTCACACGCAGGCAGGTCGCACGTCTGCTAGCTTGAATAATAATACAGCGTGGCCGCGCACAAGCATGGTGAGAGCGGGGGGAATGGAGCGGCGGTAGCAGAGCGGGGAAGCGGGTTTTTCCATCCCAGTGGGCCTGGGGACACCTCCCGCTGCCCCACCTCCCGCTAGCTACGCTACTGCTTCTGCTTCCTAGAGCTGGCCGCCACACCAAACTAAGTAAAGATCCAAAGATCATGTGTGCAGATAGGAGAAACTTCCAGAAGGTCAACAATCACTGCAGCACTCCACCAATCTGGGCTTTATGGCAGAGTGGCAAGAAAGAAGCTTCTCCTTAGTAAAAGACACATGAAAGCCCATCTGGAGTTTGCAAAAAAGCACCTAAAGGACTCTCAGACTGTGAGAAACAAGATACTGTGGTCTGATGAAACCAAGATTGAACTTTTTGGCCTCCAATTCTAAGCATCATATCTGGAGGAAACCACCTTCCAACAAGACAATGACCCTAAGCACACAGCTAACACAACACAGGTGTGGCTTAGGGACAACTCTATGTATGTCCTTGAGTGGCCCAGCCAGAGCCCTGACTTGAACCCAATCGAACATCTCTGGAGACCTGAAAATGGCTGTCCACCGACCTTCCCCATCCAACCTGACAGAGCTTGAGAGAACCTTCAGAGAAGGATGGCAGAAAATCCCCAAATTGAGTTCTGCAAAACTTGTGGCATCATACCGCAGAAGACTGGAGGCTCTTATCGCTGCCAAAGGTGCTTCAACTAAGTGCTGAGTAAAGGTTCTGAATACTTATGTCAATGCAATATTTTCATTTTTCCTTTTCAATAAATTGGCAAAGATTACTAACATTCTGTTTTCACTTTGTCATTATGGGGAAATGAGTGCAGAATGATGGGGGAAAACTTGAATTGTTTTTGTTTTAGTACAAGGCCTCAACATAACAAAATGTGAAAAAAATTGAAAGGGTCTGAAGACTTACCGAATACATTGTATTGTTTGAATCAGAGCGAATATATATCTCTCTTTTTATTGGTGTTCACCAGAGAAAATGTGCCGACTTCCCCATAAAGTCTTGCAGACAGCCATGCCAAAATACACTGCGATTATCCCTATCTCTAGCACAGCCAATTACAAACCATCAAAAATGTCCAAAATCATAGAATGCACCGGATCATTCCTACATTAAGTTTTTTTTCTCCAACAACATTGTATATTTTTTTTGTTTTTTTTCTTGAGCCACTTTTATTACAATAGAGCATAGTGGATTTTGAGGAGGAAATGGAAGGCAATAAGTTCCTTGATGCCTCAGATGTGATACACATCTTTTTTTTTTTATTGGTACATTAAAGTAGTATTCCCAATTTAGACATTTATAGCATATCCATAGAATTTGCCACCAGACAAAACGGGGGTCGGGAGACCCCCTTTCTCGATATCGGGGCAGGTCTCAGAGCTGGGACCCGCATCTATCAGACATGTATGGCAAATCCTATGGATATGCCATAAAAGTTTAAGTGAAAACAGAGTCCGATAAGTATGACCTAAAATGTTTCAAGAATAAATGGTGTCTAGATTTAAAAAATCCAGTTAAACCAGTATATTCAACTCAGGTCCAAGGCAACTTTCCACACCTACGAATTAAGAAACAACTGAATTTATTATCATGTGTGCTGCATGGAATAATAAGCAATAGAATTTTTTTTTATTTTTCTATGGCAAGGCACTGCTTGATATAAACTCAACTGCCATGCATGTTTCTGATATTCAGCATCTAAATTGTTATTCAGTCATTTTTACTTCCGATAAAGATAACCATCATCTTTGTAAACTATTTGTTTAATGCATCTGTAACAATAATTGGCCCCTGTAGATGAGTAAAACTATCAATGATCTTCCAACAGACCAATTCCGGCAATAACAATATATTGTGAAATATTTACGGACGAGCTGTTGTGCCTATAAGACACTGCGATTGCTCCTTCATTCAGAATAAGTGGACATTTGTGTACATGAGGAATGACACTATTTCTGGTTATTATATGACTTGTATTCCGAAATAAGCCTCATAAGTGTCACGGACACTGGGTTTGTGGACCCACTAGGCCGCTCCGGCGTAGCGGGGAGGCAGCTGACCAGGTCACAGTCTATGTGAAAGTAAGATAGCAGACAGTAATGCTTAGGTACCGGAAATAGTCCTGACGGTGACTGTGGCTTCAGCACGGATGGAGGCAGGTGCGGAAAGTGGCGCCAGACGTGGCGGGCAGTATCCGATGAGCAGATGGCACTTGACGTGGCAGATGACACTTGACGTGGCAGATGGCACTTGACGTGGCAGATGGCACTTGACGTGGCAGATGGCACTTGACGTGGCAGATGACACTTGAACACGGGTAGGCACAGGAACAATGCGGAATACAGGAACGGTAACAGGGCACGGGTAACAGCTGGAACGGGAGACACTAAGGGACCATTTGCGAGACAGACAGGGAAAGACTAACAACGCTCAGGCAAGGATCAGAAGGGCTGGGGCATTCTTATAGAGCAGGGAATCACGTGGGTTAATGATCATTGTTTTCATGTGAGCGCGCTGGCCCTTTAAGAGCGGGCGCGACCGTGCGCGCGCACCCTACGGGACCTGGCCGGACGGAGCGGAAGTGAGCGCTGGCATCTCCTAGGAGGGAGACTGAGGCCAGCGCTCACAGATCCATGGCTGCGGGCGTCGGGAGGTGAGTGAACCCGACGGCCCGCGGCCATGGGCGCTACAATAAGTGTAGAAAGAGTTATTGTTTCTCTAAGATATATTACGAAGTTTCTTATATTCACTTGTTCTATTGATTTATGCAACGTTTGTTCACAGTGCAGTTCTTATTTAAATGTAATGGTTTTCAATACACATTGATTTCATGACCATAATGTTTTACATTTTTAGCCTAAACAATTTTTGCATCATTATTTGTGTGACAAAATGTTTTTCTTGTTTTTATACTATTTTTATAGAAATCGTTTTTTATCAAGTGGCAAAAAAAAAGTCTGTTTTTGAAATTTCTATGCTTTTAATTTTTACTTTAAAATTATTATTAATATAAAATACAGTCTTCAAATTGATTCCTCTTTTCTATATGCTCACTTTGATATATGACATGAGTAGTATTGGGTAATTGGGTCTAGCTTAGATTTTGGATTACTAGCAGCATTTTATTTTAGTTTTTACTTTCTTAGTAGTTTAGTTAATTTTTTCACACATGTACCCCAAAAACTCAGAATATAACAACATTTGGATTACAATATAATCATATTTATTTTTTAATTATAATTTTCCACTTTAACTGAGGATACCATAACAGCCCCAATTACAAGGGAAACCGGTCCTGTTCTGTAACACTTATTGGGCAATGTGACAAAAGAAGGTTTAATGCCTAGGACCACGCAACATGCATTAACATGATTAGTCCTTTACAGGTTAAACTCCCAGCTATATATAGGAAAACTTAATATGTTTATATACGAGCAAAAAAATGTGAATATGTTCATTATAGTGAATAAACATTTCATTTTCCTGGTTAGACTAATACTGTTGTTGAACTTTGTGATATGATCTACATTAATATTTTATAGCCAAGTGCCTATCTCGGGGTTTACAACTAGTGAATGCATGTCCATCCATGTAGTCTACTATTAAGACATGATTCATAAATAGAAATCTAGTGGATAGTTAGATATTTATGAATATATCACATCCATATGTCCACGTTCACAAACATTCACTCCAGCTGTACTCCCATGATGCAATGTCATCAGTATTGCAGATCCGTAGTACCGATAGGCTGTCTTCTAGCGAGGAAATTGAATTACATGAGACAGTTCCTTAAAAAAACAGATGCCATGCTGGTGCATTACGGATTACACATAGATCACATAAGGATAAATCTGCATTTTAAACACTCTCCATATACTTCAATGGCCTTTCTTCCCATCCATAAAACAGATGAAAGAAGTGCATATACTTGCTCGTGTGAAATCAGACTTAGGATATGTTCACACGGGTCGTAATTTTGACGCAAAAATACTATGTGGATTAAAGAAAATCTACCCCAGAAATCTGCACGTTTACTCTCAGATTTTTGATGCAGATCACCAGGTTGATGTGCCGTGGATCCGCACGATAATTAGCCCCATTTAATATGGCTAATCCAGGAGTGGATATTCCGCAGGCTTTTATGCGCAGAATTTGCGTCAATAAGTGATATGTCAATTATTTTTTTCTGCATCGCTGACTTTAAATCGGACCTTAAGGAAAGTAAAATCCTAACTACATACACACTATAGTAAAATGATAATACAAACAGATGGAGGAGACTTGGAAACTGAACATATGGAAAATGTGTGGAGTCATACTGTATATATCCTCCCTTACTGGGTTACCCGATCAATGATAGTTTTCACCTGGTTTGCGGCTGCAAATCCCAGAGGGAGGTGGTGGCCAGCAGTGAAAAGCTAGAGACGCAGCACAGCACTGGACCTAAATGGGGCAAATTGATCAGTAGGTGGGGGAAGTGACTGAAACGTCATCCTGGGAGGCCGGACTGGAGGAAGAAGTAGGGAGTTCTCGGTAAGTAGGAACTTCTATTTTTTTTTAACACGTTGATCTATATTGTGATCGGAAGTCACTGTCCAGGGTGCTGAAACAGTTACTGCCGATCGTTTAACTCTTTCAGTACCCTGGACAGTGACTATCTCCTGACGTCGCCTAGCAACTCTCCCGTAATTACGGGTGCACACACGTAGTCACCCATAATTACAGGAGCCCCATTGACTTCTATGGGCCTGCCCGTGCCATAATAACGGCCCGTGATTACGGGCGTTTTTACGTTAGTGTGCATGGGGCCTCAGTCTGGCTGTAGACCTAGAAATACATAGGTCCAGCCAGAATGAATAAATATCATGTTCGTAAAACAAATACGCTACGCAACACACATAACATCTACGGATTTCATTGCGGAATTTTGACTCTCCATTGAAGTCAATGGAGAAATTCCGCAATGAGTCTGCAACAAGTCCGCAACAACCAGTGTATGCTGCAGACACCATATTCCGCACCGCAGCCTATGATCCGCAGTGGAATTTTCCGCAACGTGTGCACGAACCTAACTAAATAGCTGTGGAAAGCAATGGAGAAACGTGTAAGCTGTTGAGTTCCGCTGCGGACTGTTCCAGAGCAATTTCGCCACGTCTGGTCATGCCCATACTGTTTTTGCACGGGGCCCTCAGTTGTCTATGTCCCACTCTGTCTGCAGTGATATATACATTTATGTTTAAGTAAAAGGCATTGAAAAATTTTGGAAATTAGGTTCCAAAGTGAAGTTATGCTTTTACTTTTTAATTGATCTGTATGAACGTTTAAGAATATGAACATGTAGAATTTCAAAATGTATGTTTATGTTTTTGATTTCTGTATTAAGAACATGAATATCTCATGTCTGTGGTATATCTGTAATGTATTCACTTAATCAGTATGAGGTCCTGTTTACATTACGCATGTACACAAGGAAAGCTCCCGGCGTACACACTAAAAGTGTTCATAGGGCTCCATTAGCCCAAACTCAGGCTAAAAGAGTTTCATATATTATTTTTTTGAGGTATTAAATAGCGTAGTAGACTACGCTAATTCCTTAAAAAACTGAATTCCATAAAAAACTTTTATAGTGCTGTTTATATCACAGTCCGCGTTTAACGTATATATCAAGAGCTTTTCCCCACGTTTAACGTATATGTTGAGAGCTACTCCCAGTGTGTACATTAAATGAAGGCCAAAAAGGTGATATGAATGGGGTCTGAAATGTCTACAACTTTTATAGCTTTTTCTATGACCCTCTTTGAGATAAGAATTACTGTTCTGAATATTACTCTTTCACATGGCAGTTTTATACCAAAACACGGAAGAGGTGCAGATCTTTCCATTATACTCTTTCTCCGTGTAGGTTCCACTCCGGGTTTTAGCTTACAAATACTGATAAAAAATAATGAGTATAATAAATACTGTCATGTGGATGGAGACTCAGCGAAGTACATTATAGCATACAGACTTTTAAAACCTTGACTTAATGCTTTTTCACTGTCTAATGGACAATATTGTTGCACAAAACGCAGACCAAAATATGCTAACAGTTCCATTGTGTGCAAGGACATTGTGTTGGCCTCTTCAACTCTTTTAGTCCTTTTACATATGAAAAATGAATTTGAAGATACTGAAAAGCAAAGCCAATTATACTATTCAGCACCGCAAAAAAGATGTATGCACGATAGACGTCAATGGGCAAAAACATCCATACGTATGGCATGTGTTTGCACAGTATATGTTTTTATGTGTCTAAAACTACATCTGTTAAAAGGATCCGAGTGGAAACAAATAGATATGTTCAATAAAAGCCGTTGAAAATGTTGTCAATGAAAAAGTTAGAAATGAATAAACTGGATTATTAATTCGGTTCTTGTTCTGACTAGCAGAATTTTAGTCACCATAAAAGTAGCCTATACAGCTGCTATAAGGCCGATAGGGTCCCAGCACAGGGTGGCTGCCTCTTTTGTTTTAAGGAGTGGTAAGAAAATATGCGCGGATGCCCTCTACACAGGCCCCAAAACGTAAGCAAACAGAATGTGGGTTATCCTGGAAAGGAGATGGAATAAATAAGTAGTGGGTACGTCTTTACCAGGGGGTTGTGGTTCATGTAGCCAGCACCAGAAGGGAGCCCCATTTTAATCTTTGCTTTCTCACTACTATGTACATCCCTGGATATTTCATCATGCTCACATCACTAACCTACAATCCTGTGGACGTAACTTCAATCTAGTTTTACAGAAGTTGTAGAAACACACATTTACATCAACAGATATGATGGCTTGTGAACAGATTTCTTGTGTTTATTGGTTTTATCCTTTCAGAGAATTTCTCCCGAATGTATTGAAAAATCAACCTGTAAATATACGTAAGTCCTCGACTTGTCATCGTCTGTCAAGTTCTTTAAAGTTATTCAAGTTTCATGCTCAGAACAGCAGAGGGTTTTTATTATAGCCCCCTTGGCTGTGATCGTGTGGTTCAGATAATGGAGTAGATATTTTAATATTAGATTTCCTTTTAAAATTCTAGTCTTTTGCAGTTGGAGTTATTGTTTTTGCTCAGTTTTGCAAGCACTATGGTCATGTAATTGCAGAATATGCAAAAATCATTTAAAAAGCAGGACAGCCAAACCTCATGCATACGTCACCTGACAAGTAGTCCCGTACGGCTCCGTACTACAATGTAGGGGAGAATTACTCCGTACATATGGCATCTGATGGAGAATGCCACAGTTTATTTTCTGTCAAATTTGTACAGGATGTAGTCACACAGAGGTATAATAAAGCCTTTATACCCCTCTATGGCAGCTCTATTATGGCTCTGTAGAAAACGGATCCGTAATAGGGCCAAGTTAATGAGGGCCTTTTTGTAAAAATAAAATAAAAAACAGTCCCATTCAGTTCATCTATTTTTATGCATGTCTACCTGTGCCCTGCTTAATTATATAGGTTTACGACTTCCTGTGTTCTCTTTGTTCAATTTGCCAGTATAAGAAAATGGTAAGACCAGGTTCACACTGTCACGTTTTCTACTCCTGAAGCTAGACAAAAAGGTAGGCGAGGGTTAAGTCTGGGAACTGTTTCTACTCTAGTCTCTTAATCAATCCATTAGATGGGTTCTATATAAACCTTCCTGACTCTGGGCTCTCTGCCAGTTATTACTTTTCTACCTGGTTCTTTAGCTCTGTGCTTTGTGAGTATCCCCGTTTACCCCTCTTTGCTTTCTCCCTTATTGTTACTGTGTATGTCCTGGATTAACGTGACATTTCTTTTTCTGCTGATTTGGTACCGCTGTGTAAATATACTGTGTATGACCTGCATTGTGTCGATTTCTCTTTTGCCCGCTGACTTTGTATTGCGTTACCGTTCTGTTAGGTATCATGTTTTCAGTACGGGACAGTTGTCCTGCAGCGAGGGACTCCTAGCATCGTACATAAGTATGATGCTAGGAGCCCAGCTCCCTGCACTGTGTTCGGTCCGGTACTTGCGGCCGAAATAAGTCCGTCAATTACGGACGTAATTAGTGTGTGTGCACATAGCCTAACTGACAGCCGTCTGACTTCTCTGCCTGTTCGCTCCACCTGCCGGCAGCTGCGTCGTGAAAGCAAGATAATCTTTTCCACCGACAAGGTTCACTCAGGATCTGCTAGCTAGGTTCCTGATAGTGGGTTCACTCAGGTTGTTTTATCTGCTTTAGGCAGGACCCTAGTTCCTTCAGGGGCATTGCAGGGCTTTTGCAGAATCGGGCAGCTAGTGCCAAGTCTGGTAGTGGGTGCGTTTTTGCTGGACTGATTACTTTTTGTCAGTACCATTACATCCACAAGGCAGTTTTGATGCAGTTTTTCAACCAAATCCAGGTTTGGATGTCCCTTGTAGACCTGGCCTATGGCTATGTTAAAACTTGCACATCTTTTAATGATATACTTGGCAGAATATTGCAGGAATCTACTCTATATTTGACCACTAACCATCTAGATCAATGCCAACCAACATTTACTCTGCATTACAAGTTATATGTCCTCCCACCTGTTCCTACCACTTTTCTCTGATGATCTGTATACTACCTGCCTATCACACAGAATTCAATTCATAGATGTCTGAAGCAACAAAGCCTTTATCAGTCTCACGCATCTTAAATGACAACCAAAAATTGATACCAAAGTTTAAATCTGGAATGGCATTATGCTGCCAGCAGCTCAGACATGCCATTCCTCATCCTAGGCTGTCATATTAATTGAACATTTCTAAACAAGAGTTGGGGTAGAACCTCTTTAAGAGTTTGTGCCCTTTTCAATGCTTTTCCCTGGGGAATTCTGCCTCAATGTAAAATCCCCCTTTTTTGTTTAAGGCAAAATGCCAGAATGTTGTTTAAATGTTATTTAAACAATATGGAAAAATCAATTAATGTTCCACTTCAGGCTGCTTTTGCAATTTTTACACTGCCGCTGAGCTTTATATATTTTACTACACCGAATAGTAATGAACCAAGCAAGCGTAACAGCATTAACATGATAAGCAACATAAAAATTGGTATTCTGGCAATATAAACCCAATAACTTAGGGTTCTTTTTAAAGCGGTAATGCAATTAATCTTGTAATTGAATGGGTCTGCTAAATGTTTTCTGGGATTTTATTAATTCTCTGTTTTTTAAAAGTCTAAATTTTATAACAAAAGCTAAAGCAAATACCTGCTTTTAGTTTCTAAGTATAATGATATATGAATGTTATATACACACCATGATAATATAACACCTTCATACACTGTATGTCACTAATATAGGGGCTCATAGCTACATTTATTCATGCACATTAGAAAAAATAGGACCATTATCATCTATGTGGCAAATATCTCTGGAGTTTTCTTAGTGCCATTTCTAAAAAATTCCGAATGAGATGATTTTCTCTTGAATTTTAATTCCTTCCCAATTTGGACACTGTGGTGGTGTCATTATTTATCCAAGGACAAACACACAACAAGGTAAACTTCAAAGTCTCTATTTTAAAGAGATTCTAACCTCTTTATGATTTTTTTATCTTTATCCTACAATTCATATTAACAGGGCTCTTCATTAGCATTCTTTTTGCTAATTTTGGTTCCATTCATACATTGGCACCTATGCATGTATTATTTGTGGTATACCCAAGGAACATCAGCATAAACTGTATTATAGGGTTAATATAGAATTATGAAGAATACAATACCGGTCCATAGGCATTTTTGGACATGTACAGCAGATGTCCTAGAGGAGGGTCCCCAGCTTGTGTCCCCTCAATGAACCAAAGTGGATTGTCGCTCATTCTCTGGCAAACTCGGCTTAGTCATATATTACATTGTCACCCATTCATTTAATACGTTTTCAGGAGCCAAGCGTGTAAAATTTAGTTGAGAAAGGCACGGGGGCAGATGTACTAATGCTGTCTAAGATCTAGACAGCTTCAACTTAGACCAGGGAGTCGGAAGATGCACCTAATTTATCACAGTGGTGAATTCTGTATGATAAATTTGGCGCATCTTGCATGACTTGTTAGACGCTCTTCTCTTCCTTAAACCATCTTTGATTTGGCTTATTTCGCAACAGAATTTTGTGCCAGATTTTAGTCACAATTTTTGCACGCTCTACCCCTTTCCGCTATTCCATGCCTTCTATTTGAGAAACTTTTTAAAAGTGTTTAGTAATGGAGCCAGAGTGGACTACAAGACTAACAGCTGATAGTGTTATGGCAAATAACTAATAGATGACTGGTTCTTAAATTAAATCATTGCAAACTTACAAGACATCTCAGGCTTCTACCAGTATAGTAGAATACAGATGCTGAAATGTCACACTTTTAGGTTATGTTCATACAGGGCGGATACGCTGTGTAAAAAAGGGAATTCTGGCCGAAAAACCGCATGAAATTGTGGTGCAGTTTTTCGGGCGGAATGTCTGCTGCGGAAAACAGCAGGTAAAAAAAAATCATATACTTACCCATAGTCTTGGCAATGCATCCCTCTTACATCCTGCAGCCCGGCCTCCTGGGATGACGTTTTATCCCATGTGACCGCTGCTGCCTGTGATTGGCTACAGCAGTCACATAAGATGAACGTCATCCCTGGAGGCCGGCTGGACACAGAAGCAGAGAGTTCTGGGTAAGTATAATCTTTTTTTTTTTTTGAATGGTATCGCAGCTTTTCCACTGCAGAAATTGCAACATCTGCTATTTGTTGCAGGTTTTACCTCCCCATTGAATTCAATGGGGAAAACCTGCAACAAAAAAAACAGCGATTCCGCAGCATAAATTGACATGCTGCGGATTAAGAAACTGCAGCGCAAAGCAATTTCTGAATGGTTTTTCGGCAGATTTTGTTCACGAAGCATGTGGATGATTTGTTGAAATCTCATCCACTATTCTGCTACTGTATTACGCTGCAGTGTTTCCGCAATGAAATGTGTTGCAGTAAATCTGTAGTATTTTCTGTACATACAAATGGGTCTGTTCACACTACCATTAGGTTCCATTCTGCCAAGTTTTCATTACCCATGATGGGCAGAATAGTGTAGTCTGCTTTGCATTAGTCAATAGGATCTGTTATAACCGTTATGGATCCTGAAATACTGTACAATGGTGCCAGTGTGAACAGAACCTGAAATAGACTCCCACATTTTTGATCCATATGTCAAGATACAGTTGATACTATGTCTTTAGCTCACAAGAGACAGAGCAAAGTAACTTTTAGATTCATCTTTTTATTTGTTAGAGTACATGAGGACAGAGGACAATATTCATAATCATACTTACAATCATCTTCTTGTCCCTATTCAGATCACATTGTAATGTATTGAAGTTCTGCAAAAGTTTGACTTCTCTTTCCTTTTTTCCTATTTGCTGCCGCAGGAGAACACACAAGCAATCATAAAGCCAGTTGGTAATTCTAGGACAAGGCGCAGAGTAAGGTATAGCTCATCATGATTATAGAGTATTTATTTGATTAAACCTATACAAATATAATAGTTATTTTATAGAAATGTGCGCTATAAGATAAGTTCTTTGCATTGTTAGTTTCTACTTCCCATTAATTAATTTCTTTCTGCTCACACAAATGCATGAATCATTTATTTTCTTGATGCAACAAGCGCTTCTCTCCCGTAATCTACAGTCTTCAATCTTAATAGCTTGACTTCTTCCTTGGAAGATTCACCATGGGAAAATGTCTTTTTTTTTGGTGTGTACTCTGGCAGCACTGAAAACTCGATGACATTCCACTTTATCTTATTTTCTCGAGAACGAGATTATTGTGCTTGTTGGAGTGCTGGGCACCCTTTGGGTGCAGAGGAAAGCACACAATTCTTTTGGAGAATCTTTAGAAATGTAGTTCTGAATTAGAATAGAAACTGATGTTCTACCTGATAAACAAGGAAAGAAAAAAAAAATCTTATTTCATCTGAAGATGCAACTGAAATCAGAGTGTTGTTGTGGGCAGGGATGTTAGTAAACTTTAATGTATTTTAGTATCTTTACCAGCAAAAAATAAATTTTGGGGTGATATGCACTTGCATGGAAAATAGTGAGGTCAGCAGTATATTGGGGAGCATTGAGACTTATGAGAAAAAATAATAATATATAAGTAAATACAAACACATAATTTCAATACTCAAAAAAGGGTGTGCGTAGAGTAAGTGAACAAGCACCTAAACACATAATAGGTCACAATGTGTACAAACCACAGATATAAAATCTCAGCACTCTGTACAGATGTAGCCAAGTTCATCAAGAGAAAGATGGCTAAATCTGTACGTGAAAACAGGGAATTAAAAAACCACTGCTGTCTTCACTCCTGGGAATCCAGTATTTCTGACATCCAGGCACACAACATTGATTGTGTAGCCACCTTAAACTTGCGCTATATATATATATATATATATATATATATATATACACTATGGCACAGGTTTAAAGCTCAGGACTGGGTGATGTACATTGTCCTTGTCTCACCAGATTTATATGTCCTTAATCCCTTCCCGCAGCTGTTTTGCACAGACAGGCAGTCCTTACCGCACAGTGCTGTACATGTGGGCTCAAAATCTGTGTCTATGCTTTTACCTGTGGGAGTCCTCTGTTACTGACAGCCATCATCCCGTGGTCACAGCCGGGATCAGGGTACTGATAACGGACATTTAACATCTTAGATGCTGTGGTCAATATAAACCATAGCACCTAAGGGTGCAGACAAAGAGAGGGGACTCCCTATGTCACCCCATTGGCAGCCCCTGTGATGCAATCACGGGGTACCGATGGGTTGCTATGGCAACCAAGGGCCTAAAAAAGGCCCTACTGCAGTACCTAGGATACTGACAGACAATAATTTATTGAAATACATAGTTATTCCAATGCTTGTTTATTTAATCAGTAAGAGAGCTCTAGTGGGGAAAAACGGGAAAGGTAATTAAGTTCAATTAAAGGACTTGTTTCATTTCGGCACCCTCTGCCAACAACTTATGTTGAGGGAGAAAGCTGCGGCAAGCCAAACATGAACGGCTATCATGTCCTATTACAGAAGCCGTACTGCTCCTAAGGAACAGTATGGCCTCCATGCAATCCCGTACAGGCTGTGTGCCCATGTGCAGATACCTTGAAGATAGAAGCGTTTCACCAATCAATTATTCACCATGAATGAAACCGTCCAGCCAAGTAATCATATTCTGGAATAAACAATATCATCATCTATAAAAAACAATGATGCATTTTATATCTCAACACAATCAGTCGAGGTTTATTTATTTGCAACACACTTTTATATCATTCCTCACTGTCACCATATGGAACTCACATATGTTTACAGTGAGGACTCCAGATACAGATTGTACATATGTGAGTTGTTTCTTTCATATTATTTCTGAACAAACTAGCTGGTAAAGTTTTTTGAGGTCATATTTTATATCCGGAATTTACCTGCAACTTTTAATGTAAATAGGCGCAGAGCTCTGAGCTTATTAAATCAGTCCCTGGGAGCGTTGATCAATTTTGACCTTTTATGCAGCAGCAAGATTCATATAGATCCTTCTAATGCCTACAGTAACACTAAGTGCAATACCTTTAAACCATTGTATCGAAATATCACGTTGGTTACTTTATTGGTGCTATCATCAAGAACATCTGAAAAGTCGTACATTGTGTACAGTGCTTGTGGCTTCTATGTACAATCCATTATTTCAGAAAACCCTTCTCCATTAATTAAGACTGTTCAGTTTTTCTATCTAATGTCATTTACAATACTTTGGCATACGTTATGCCTTAATGGATATGTACAAAGCAAATGTAAAAAAAGAAAAAAAAAACAGTCTTTTAAGTGATTTGCTGCAACTTTTAAATTGACTTTTATTTAAAAAAAATTAACTTTTTAGATACATCTTCTATGTATCCTGAATACATTAAAAAACTATTCCATCAGGTCAGCTGAACTGACGGCTTGGCTGAAAGCTGGTGCTAGATGTCTCTGGCATGCAGACTCCAGTTAATAACGATCACATCTAAGTTGATGAACAAAAGAGGGGATCGATATTAGGTGGATCCTGTGTGTCAGAGACACACAGCACCAGCTTTCAGCCAAGCCGTCAGTTCAGCTGACCTAATGGAATCGGCTTTGATGGAACAATACAGCTTCTATGTATACAGGATACATAGAAACTGTCTCTTAAAAAGTAAAAAAAAAAAGTCAATTAAAAAAATGTTGCAAATCACTTAAACATTGATTTATGAAAAAAAATTGCATCAAAGGTATATTCTTTAATGTGTCTTTTTTATTTGTTGGGTTAACAATGTGATTTTTGCAACAGGTTTCTTTTTTGATCATTGTTTACACATCTTTTTTAGGCTTATAGTTTGATAATTATAGTGAAAGAATATACGCTTTTTTTACATTTTAGCTAATTTTTTCTGGCAATAATATAGTTTTGCCCTAAAATAGACCTTTTATTTGTGATCGTCATTGTCTACTGTAAATTTTGATATATTACTTGTCTATTTTAGGGTAATTGGGTCAGGGCTTGCGTTACGACAATTATTGGCGTGGGGAATGTTTTTTTTTCAGGTGGGTAGTCTATGTGTATTTATTATTTTGTTTACTTGCACTTTATTTTACTTTTATTTTTTATTATTATGGCCTGTCCCTCAAAGGTTCAGAAAAGACCTTTGGGGGACTGTATGTTTCTTTTTTTTTTTCCTTTACACCTTGTTTTTACAATGCACAGCAGCCCCAGTTACCGGGGAAATCAGCCCTCTTATTGTGACTATTGTCACTTATAGGGCTGTGCTGGGTCTAGTTAGACCAAGCAGCTGCCTCCCACTAACGGCACCCAGCGATAATTTGACCAGTCACATGATCATCAGGACCAATAGAGGCAGCTTCACAATAATACACTGTGTTTTGCTTAGTGCAGGACCTGAGGAGGTGATGCGTTACACAGGGATTCAAAGAATACCACACATACAATCCCTGTGTCATGCACCACCCCATCAGTTTTGCCCTGACTGTTAGGGTTTGTGCACACGACAACACCAAATACGTATGAAATTACGGAGCTGTTTTCAGGAGAAAACAGCTCCTGAATTTCAGACGTTTTTACAAGTGCACGTGTTTTTCGTGGCGTCTTTTACGGATGTAATTGGAGCTGGTTTTCATTGGCGTCACTGAAAAACGGCTCCAATTACGTCCCAAGAAGTGTCCTGCACTTCTTTGACGGGGGCGTTATTTTACACTCCGTCTTTTGACAGCGACGCGATAAAATGACAGCTCGTCTGCACAGAACATCGTAAGACCCATTGCAAGCAATGGGCAGATGTTTGCCGACGTATTGGAGCCGTCTTTTCAGGCGTAATTCGAGGCATAAACCGCCTCCATTATGTCTGAAAAGAGGTCGTGTGCGCATACCCTCAATTTAAATTAAACTCAACTTTAGGTGGAGATTTCACCAATCACCAAATACACACATTTTAATGCTCTGTTCACATCTGCATTCCATTTATAACAGAAACCAGGAAATAAAAGATGGGAACAGCACACCTCCAACTTCTTTTAAAGCTTTATGGTGCACGCCAGAGCAGGGGCATGGTCCCAATTGTCCCCCAAATAGATAGTATAAAAAAAGAAGGTAGGCACCCCTCAAGCTTGATAAAGGCTTAATACAGTACAAGCCGAAACGTCGTAACAAAAACTGCTATGCAGTGCCGGTTCCACCATATGCATGTTTCAGACGGACATATTGACTTCCATCGAGTTCCGTTGTGGTGTCCGTTATTGTGCTTTCAGAATCTGCAACCTAGGCTCTGTACGAAACATTTCAGGCAGATGTGAACAGAGCTTAACTCAGTTGTGGATAATTCTTTCGATATTTGATATATCAACAGCCACAGAGCAGGAGAGAAAAAGAAGTATTAGACTTCAACCCATGTCATTTTCACTGCCTTAAATATGATATTGATTGGCAAACCATGGCAATATTTTTTAGGTCTGCCAGCAATCTAATGTCTATGGCAGATGCAGCCAATTTTTTTGTAACCTTTTTTTACATTTCTACCATCAATGTAAAGTCCACGGATCACCATAGACATTATATTGTATTTTGATTGAACCAACATTTTCTGTGGCTACTTTAAAGGGTATATACAAATTTGCAACAATTTTGTTTGCCTCTATAAAAAAAAGGAGTCTTAACCTCTTAACGCCGAAGGACAGATATATCCGTTCTCTGCAGCTGCTAGTTCGCACAGGAGGACGGATATATCCGTCCTCTAATCGTGTGGGTACTGCCAGTGTACACACGCGATCAGCGGCAGGTGTACGGCTGTTATACAGAGCCTGGCTCCTGCTGCAACTGCCAGAATCGAAGCGCGCTTCGATTCAGGCAGTTTAACCCATTAAATGCCGCTGTCAATAGCGACAGCGACATCTAATGTGTTTGACAAAGGGAGGGAGCTCCCTCTGTCACCCCGTCAGCGCCCCCGCAAAGAAATCGTGGGGCGCCGTCGGATTTCCATGGCAGCCGGGGGCCTAACAAAGGCCCCCAGGTCTGTCTTCAGCAAATGCCTGTTAGGCATAGTGGTTTTATTTAGTAAAAGTGACAAAACAAATAACACATACACATATATGGTATCCCCGCAATCGTAACAACTTGAACAATAAAATGAACACATTAATTAAACTGCCGGATGAACAGCGTCCAAAAAAAACGAAAAAAAACAACGGCAAAATTCTCTCTTTTCTCCCATTCCCCCCATAAAAAATGTAATAAAAGTTAATCTATAAGTCCTATGTACCCCAAAATAGTACTAATGAAAAGTACACCTTGGCCCACAAAAATCAAGCCCACATACAGTCACATTGATGGAAAAAATAAAAAAATTACGGCTCTTGGAATGCGGCGATGCAAAAACAAGTAATTTTTTTCTAAAAGGGTTTTTATTGTGCAAACGTAGGAAAACATATAAAACCTTTACATATTTGGTATCCCCGTAATCGTGCCGACCTGTAGAATAAAGTTAACATGTTTACACTGCATAGTAAACGGCGTAAATTTATAACGTGAAAATCAATGCTGGAATAGCTGCTTATTTTCAATTCTCTCTTAAAATAAAGCTAATAAAAGTTAATCAATATTTTATAAGCATCTAAAAAGGGTACAATTACAAAATACAACTCGCCCCGCAAAAAACAAGCCCGTATACGGCTTTGTCGACTGAATAAAAAAAAAGTTACGACTCTTGGAATGCGACCGTGAAAAAACAAAAAATAATCCTTGGTCATTAACGTGCAAAACGGCCCGGTTATTAAGGGGTTAATTATACAATATCTACTATTTGTGTTTACAGCTCCTATGCAGACCGATGTGTCTCCTTGGTTACTGAATACAAACACACCCAATGTATTTTGATCTTGCATTCATGTGTTACTTTCAATCTGCCCCCTGTTCCTTAGGCCTCATTTACACGAGCGTGTGCGCTTTGCGCACGCAAAAAGCGCGACGTTTTGCGTGTGCAAAAGGCACTTAACAGCTCCGTGTGTCATCAGCGTATGATGCGCGGCTGCGAGATTTTCGCGCAGCCGCCATCATTATGACACACCGTTTGGATGTTTGTAAACAGAAAAGCACGTGGTGCTTTTTTGTTTACATTCAGAGTTTGACAGCTGTTCGCACGGAAGTGCTTCCGTGTGACCTGCGTGATTTTCACGCACCCATTGACTTCAATGGGTGCGTGATGCGCGAACAGCGCACAAATATAGGACATGTCGTGAGTTTTTTTCAGCGGACTCACGCTGAGCAAAACTCACAGACTATCTGCATGCCCCCATAGACTTACATAGGTCCGTACGACACGCGTGAAAAGCACGCGCGTCGCACGGACGTATATCATGCTCGTGTAAACGAGACCTTACTAACATACATCCAAGTAGGGGGCAGATGGAAGACAGTATGACTGCAGGATCAGACTACACAGGGTTTGATTTTAGCCTGTAACCATAGAGACACATAGATCTGCATAGGAGCTGTAGACACATTAATGAGGGATATTTAAAACGTTTATTCAGTTTTTATTTTAGATGCATTGGAGCAATATCAAAATTGGTTGCAATAGAGGATACTGCTTATAACATACAATTTTAAATGCTTTTTGATGTACAGATGTCCCAAAAGAATATAAGAAGAATTCTTGTAAAACAAATATTTGCCTTTAATAGTTATCATATTAGTACAAACAGTACTAGACAGCTTATATAAGGATTCATATTACATTGTTGCAAATGTGTAGGAAATGTAATTTAGCTTCATAGATTTGCTGAAGGAAAATTCCATGTAACAAGCTCTCACTTGTCATCAAGAAAGGAATTATGTCAGTGACAGGGATAAACATCAGCGTCTAAATTTGTTTTTGGCTGTGCTTTCCTCTTGTCTGTATTCTTTTTTTTTTTGCCTGTGATCTTCTTATCTCACTCATTTCATCTGTGTGTCAAACCAATAAAAAACAAGTGTTTAGAATTCTTGTAACATACTTTAAATGATCTAAAAAGTAGCGACTCAAAACATATTGCTTCAACCCTTACTGAAATTTAAATTTAAGACCCTAAATCAAAAACAGCTATACAGCCACAGTAGAATTGTTAAAGGCACGCTACGTGTGTATATACATGTCTTTATGTGTATATAACGAGGTCTACCAAACCGAACAAGACTTAAACTAAAAACGGAGGGGGCAGATTAAACCTATTTTCAGATATGTGGGAGACATGAACTTTTCCCCTATGGCAATGTGACCAACAATGCATCCTGAATAACTAGTGTCTGGTACACCGTACAGATACAGACCTATTTATTCTAATTTGCATACAAAAGGCATAAAAAGATAGAGTAGAAAGAGCTGAGCAAATTGATATATATTTTTGTGGTAAAATATAACTTGTCATATATTGATCTAAACCTCTGCTCGTTCTGGGCTTAGGAGTCCAGTGGGCGGTCTCACTCAGGGATTGACAGTCTTCCCTGTATATGTGTGCATAACTGTCAATCACTGGGTAGGGCTGCTGACTGGACTCATAAGCCCAGAATTAGCAGAGGTTTTCTGAATATTTTCCCACAAAAATATATATAAATGTACTTGTCACGATGCGGGGTGTGGACCCACTGGGCCGTACCGCGTAGCGGGATGGCAGCTGGCCAAACAAGTATGGTACAGAGTCAATAGTCCAGAAAAGTTACCTGAGGCAATGTAGACAGTAGCAAGGCAGGCACGGCTGGGACCAGGCGGCAGGTAGATGTCAGGCGTGGAGTAGCAGAGCAGGCGTGGAAATGCAGCACAGCACGGCAACAGTTCAGCACGGCAGTAGATCAGGATAGTACTGGATAGCACGGGAAACAGGAACACTGGGAAGCTGGAAGACACTTAGGAGACCATTTGCAAGACAGACTTTGGGAAACAACAACAACGCTCAGGCAAGGATCAGAAGGGTGGAGGCCTTCTTATAGTCCAGGAAATTATGTGAGTTGATAATGATTTCATGCGCAGGCTGGCCCTTTAAGAGCGGGCACCCTCTGGGAGACAGTCTCGATACCTGGAAGTGAATGCCGGCGCCTCACAGAGGGACAACGCAGCACAGCAGCAGGATGTCCATGGCCACGGTCATCGAGGGGTAAGTTAGAACGATGGACTGCGGCCATAGACGTTACAGTACTTAGCTCTTCCTGCTAAGAGACTGGTCACATGATCGCCGGGATGCTGTTAGCGGGAGGCTGCTGCTGGTTCTAACTAGACCTAGCACAGCCCAATTAGTGACAATAGTCACTATAAGAGGGGTGATTTTCGCAGTAACTGTGAGGGACAAGCCATAATAATAAAAAAATAATAGTAAAATAAAGCCAAAAAAAATACACATAAAATACACACCCAAAAAAAACATCCACCCCGCCAATCATTGCTGTAACGCAAGCCCTGACCTAATTACCCTACAATAGACATAGAATATATTAAAATAAATGGTAGACAATGACGATCACAAATTTTAGGGTAAAACTATATTATTGCCAGAAAAAAATTCGCTGAAAAGTGAAAAAGCATATTTTTTTACTATTATTTTTAAACTTTAAGCCTAGAAATTCTAAAATAGCAAAAAGGATGTGTATAAAAACAATAATAAAAAAGAAACCTGCATTGTCTACAAAAAAACATTGCAAAAATCACGTTGCTAGCCCAACAAATAAAAAATGTATAGCTGTTTAAGTAACGCGTGCTAAAAATGTCTAAACGGTGTCTGGTCCTGAAGGCTCAAAATAGCCCAGTGCTAAACCGGTTAAAACGTAACTCTTATTCAAAGTATAGGTTGACAGGATCTTGTCTCAAGAAGAAAACCCTTGTCCATGTGCCTTATAAGGGCACAGGGACATCAAAAGGGGACCCACTCAGAATCTCTCTCTATGAAGCTAAAAAAGTGCGGCTCTTGCTCAGTAGTTCATTTAAAAAGCAATTCAAGTCTAATATTAAAATTCTCTGACGTAATTTTGACAATAAATTACAATATTTTTAAACATTTATTTTAGTTTGGTAAATATAATTTTTGAAGACTGAATTGCTTTAAAAACAAAACAAAACTTTATCTTAACCAAAACTGTCACTTCCTTCACTGATATATATAGAGAATAAGGGACCCCTTAGCAAACATGCAAATTTGGCACGTTTTCAGGTTCTGCTTAAAACCATAACAGTCCTAAACCACAAGGACAGGGAGTCCTAGTGCCCCTATATAATTTTTATGATTCAAGTACATTTTTCACTTTCTTGTTTGCTAACCATGCAGCACCTGTTCAGGTTCTCACCAATTATTAAGGTGGGGATAAGACAAACCTGAAATGGGCCTTCTCTCTGCAGAGGCCCCATAGCAGTCGCATGAGCTACCTCTTTGGTACATACACCCTTGACCTCCCTTTACTCTCTGCATTTTAGCTATACAAAGTCCATTACTCATTTGGTGGAGGTAATGGGCACAGAAGAGAATGTGTAATCTCTGGTCCTCTCTGAGGAAAGCAAATTTTATTTATAAAACTTCTTTACTATTAAATTGAAGAATCTTTATTGCACCATTTATGTCAATTTGAATTTTGACTGTACTGAAATTGCTCTTTAACAAGTACTTTTTACTTTCTACACCCACACCTTTACTCATTTCTTTGAGAAAGTGCACTTAAGTCACCCAATATTTTCCTAAAGACCAATCTGTTGTATTTGGAATAAAACCAAGTTAATTTAGAAGTAACTTAGTCATTCCCTGCAATCACAAAGCTAACATTTTCAGAATAAGAATGTAGGTGCACCAAAAAGATACTTTTAGAATGAATTGAGAAATTGCTTAAAAACTTAACAACACATAAAGAGTTTTCTCATTGTGAGAGGAAGTAATCGCATCAAGTTGATCGCTCGGGCACAGTAGCAGATCAAGAGCGGGCAATGATGGTAACATACAGCTGCAGCCCTGCTTGAAAGACGGAGATCAAAAAAGGATCTGATCTCCGCTATGTAACCCCGCAGCCTAGTTTTGGCCTTAAGGCTCAGAGCCCATTTTTCAAATCTGACATGTTTCACTTTATGTGGTAATATTTTCAGAATGCTTTTACCTATGCAAGCGTTTCTGAGGTTGTTTTCTTGTGACACATTGGGCTTTATATTAGTGGTAAAATTTGGTCGATACATTTAGTGTTTAACTGTGAAAAATAGCAAAATTTAGAGAAAATTTAGAAAAATTAGCACTTTTTTAAATTTAAGTGTATCTGCTAGTGAGGCAGAGAGTTATACCACACAAAATAGTTACTAATTAAGATTTCCCATATGTCTACTTTATGTTTGCATCGCTTTTTGAACATTATTTTATTTTTCTAGGACGTTACAAGGCTTAGAATATAAACACCAATTTCTCATATTTTCAAGAAAATTTCAAAAGCCTTTTTTTTAGCTACCAGTTCAGTTCTGAAGTGGCTTTGAGGGGCATATGCATTATAAACCCCCATAAAACACCCCATTTTAAAAACTAGACCCTCAAAGTATTCAAAACAGCATTTAAAAAGTTTCTGAACGCTTTATTTGTAAATTAAATTTTTCAATCATACTATTCTGATTTATACAATATTCATGGCCAATATGCTGATATGGATCCTTGTGCCCTTTTGGAGAAAATTGATAGCTACATCACAGAAACACCTCTTCTACCTGTAGATCAAGATTCTAGAGATATTTTGGATGAGGAGTTTAGCGAGCCTGAGGTTGGAGTCGCCATCGAATCAACCCCTGCTGGAAAGAGTCCTGTGCCTGATGGCTTTATGCCAGCTATTTATAAGTTACTTCAGGAGCCTCTCACCCTGTTTCTCACAAAAGTCTTTAAAGAGGCTCTGTCACCACATTATAAGTGCCCTGTCTCCTACATAAGGAGATCGGCGCTGTAATGTAGGTGACAGTAATGCTTTTTATTTAGAAAAACGATCTAATTTCACCACATTAGGAGCGATTTTAGCTTTATGCTAATTAGCTTCTTAATGCCCAAGTGGGCGTGTTTTTACTTTAGACCAACTTGACGTTGTACAGAGGAGTGTATGACACTGACCAATCAGCGTCATGCACTTCTCCCCATTCATTTAGACAGCTCATAGTGACACTGGGTTGTTCATGATGTGCTGTCTTATACTGACACATTAACGTTACTGAAGTGTTTAGACCGTGACTAGACATTCCTTCCGGACAGGACGGGATTTCTATTCACAATCTCTGCACTTCGTTAACGTTTGTTTGGTACTTACAGCAGAGCAAAGCGTAATCTCGCTGTAACCTGTCATTTACAGCGAGATATCACGAGATTAGGCTTGCTCTGCTTTAAGTACCTAATTATCCTAATTCGTGCTATGGGATTTGTATAAAGGGAAGAGACTTTGTCCAGGAATCTCGGGCCCAGCCCAATCTATTTAAGAGTCGCCATCAGAAAACCCCAGTGTACTCGGTCTAAGGCTTTCTCTGCATCAACTGACAGGAGACATAAAGGAGTATCCTGTATTTGATATTAAAAGTAAAGCTTTATTGATGTTATCACGTGCGTCTCGACCCCGTACAAACCCAACCTGATCGTTATTAAGTATGGAGGGTTAATTAGGATAATCTGTCAACTCCCACACCAGTTCGCAATGGCACTAGGCAGGGATGTCCCTTGTCCCCCCTATTATATGTCTTAGTTATGGAACACCTTGCTGTTGCCCTGAGACAGAATCCAAACATACACGGCATACAAATTGGCTTGACCCATTATAAATCCTCCCTTTACGCAGATGACCTTCTCTTATATGTCTCCCAACCACATGTATCTCTCCCGAACATTAGACAGGAATTTGCTAGGTTTGGTAACCTCAGCAAATTTAAAGTTAATTATTCAAAAACAGTGGCCCTTAACATCTCATTACCACAAGTGGAGGTGCAGAGGATCATTTCTAATTTTCCCTCTAGGTGGCAGAGTCATGCTCTTAAATATTTGGGGGTGCATATCCCATCTGACATGTCTAAGCTGTTTACTCTGAATTACTTGCCTCTTCTAGATCGCACACTTAAAGATCTAGAGTCTTATGATAAGAAAATGCTTTCTTGGTTTGGTAGGATGAGCGCCCTCAAAATGGATGTTCTCCCGAGGTTCCCATATGTCTTTCAAGCAATTCCCATCATTCCCCCATCAGCTTTTTTCTCAAAGCTCAAAAGATCAATCACTCGGTTTGTATGGGGTAATTCTAGACCAAGAATTAGTCTTCATACTTTAGTTAGACCCATATCGAGCGGAGGTGCAGGTCTGCCTGATTTTAAATTATATCACACTGCATCGCTCTTGATTCACCTCTTGGATTGGCACTATTCTGACACTGCCAAATAATGGGTTTCAATAGAACAGGCATTTACGACTCTCCCGTTAAAATACTTACTGTGGTTGCACCATTCACACAGACCGCGAGTTGAACCTTGGGCAGTGCTGTTGAGATGAGCTCTCAAAATATGGGACTCTTTGCTCCTCCAAAAATGTTGTCCCGTTATAATAGTCCTATCACACCGTTCTTCTATAACCCCGCTTTTTCAGCTGGATATAATAGAGATACCTTTTTTCTATGGGGAAAAATAGATGACATAAGATGGCACCATATTGCTTCTGACACAAATTTCCTGACACTTGAGCATTTGAAGTCCCAAACCCCTTGATAAATTTGGTTCCTTGGGGGAGCAGTGCTCCTTTGGATGTGCACCCACAAAGTTCGAGGGGTTCTTTTTACAGAATGCCTACCCGGCTCATACAATCTCGATCCTATATAGCCTTCTGATACAGGGCCTTCTGATACAGGATGCAAGTAGAGAAAGTCTGGGTTATGCACAAGCTTGGGAAAATAATTTAGGCATTACTATTTCATCCCTTGAATGGCAGAAAGCTTTTATTTTTTCACACAAACTTTACATAGCGTGTGCAGCGCAGGAAAATAACTACAAAATTCTCACGAGATGGTACAGCTACCCTACATGCTTGCATAATATGTACCCCTCTGTTTCGGAGATGTGTTGGCGCAGTGGAACTGCTAGAGGCACTATGTCACACATTTGATGGGATTGCTGTAAACTTACGCCCTTCTGGGATAAAATATTTCAGACGTATCAATTAATTAGTGGAGAGCCTCTAACTGGTTCTCCTCAGATCGCTTTGCTTTAAATTCTGCCTAGGTCCATTGGTTTTAAGAAGGAAAATATTCTAATATTCTGCCTTACAGCAGCCAGAACAGTAATACCTCGCCACTGGAGATCTTCTGTAGTCCCCACTATGGCTGAGTGGCAATCAGAAATGGATCACCTGCATAGGAGGGAGGAGTTGTCAGCGGAGCGATTGGGAAATAATGCCAGATTTTTAGCTACTTGGCAAGATTGGTTGCTATTTAAGAGTTCTAACGACTTTCAGTCCCTTTTCATTTGAGCTCCACAGAGGTGTATTACAGGATCAGTGTAGAGATCACTTTTTAGTCCCTCCTCCCTTTCCCATCTTCTCCCCTCCCCTTTTTTTTATTATCTCTTCTCTTCCCTATTTTCTAGCCTTTCTTGTTTGGGCTTTTTTTCTGCTTTAGTTCTCTATCATTTTCTATATACGTTTTTAAGTTGGTCGCTCTTAATACAATTGTATTATTGTCAGTGGTTGGTATATCGATATGTACAACTAATGTGATTGTTACAAAATATGTTGGAATACTTTCAGATTCCTGCTCAAAATTATATAATGTGATGTATTCCCAGAGGCTACTATATGTCTAAATATTGTGATTGGGACCTGCGTGTCCTATGTTCCTAATTTTCTTAGGACTTATATGTATCTATTGTATTATTTGTCTTGTTATTTTATTTTTAGAAATTAATAAACATTGATTCAACATAAAATATACCAGGGACTCATCAATAGAAATACACTTTTCAGGGGTGTATGCTTGGCAAACCGGTCACTGAAATGGTCTAATAGGGGTCTCAGTTTATACAAACGGTCAAAACTGGGGTCATCTCGGGGTGGGCACTGCTCATTATCGGCATATTGTAAGAAGCGAAGTATTGCCTCATAACGCATCCTGGACATGTCTATGCTCCAGTAGGCCCAAATGGATGGCTTTTTCAGAAGCCCCATGTTCAAGACCAGTCCCTAGATCTTGCCCAACTCTGCTGCGTCTACAGGAGTCCACCTGTGGGATTGAGCATATAATGATGTGGTCATATACTTTTGGGCATATCAATTTGTCGGGGACACCATAAGCCCTATAAATTCATCTGTGAAAAAGAACTTGAAAAAGTCCATCTCACTGAGTCCTGCCATATTAAATTTTATCCCTGGGCTGCGCATGTACCCAGGAATTTGGGTCTCGTAATTGTCTGGTGTGGGGATCCAAATGGGGTCACTTCGCTCAGGGGTTTCAACTGTTGCAGGGTCACTTCTCTCAGGGATTTCAAATGTGGTGGTGGTTCTGGGGCGTCTCCTAGGGGGTCCCTCCTCGTCATCACTGGATGAGGAGGTTGACAAATAAAAGAGAGTGTCGCCATCCGACGAGTCTGTGTCAGAGGCAAGAAATGCGTAGGCCTCCTTGGCAGTAGATGACCTTTGGGACATCTTTATTATTTATGTGCTTAGACACATGTAAATTGTGTGCTTAGACACGTGTATTGTGTATACAGCAAAAAAAAAAAAAACTTGACAAGAACAAAATATAAGTATACTTCCCTAACTAGAAGCAATAGGCTGCTACCTAAAACTGTTTTCAGTTCTTTTGTATAGAACGAGGAGACTTGCCTGGCACTAAACCTAACTAGGGCGAGGGTTCCTAACACTAAGCCTAACTAGATTTTATGTGAAATTCCCTGACACTAAACCTAACTACGGCAATGATTCCCTGACACTAAACCTAACTAGATTATTCCGAACTTCCCTAACGCTAAACCGAACTACGGTGATGAATCCCTAATACTAAACCTAACTACGGTGACAGCTTCCTGACACTAAATTTTCTGATGCTATACCTAGATTTTATGTGAACTTCCCTGACGCTAAACCTAACTACAGTGATGGATCCCTAATGCTAAACCTAACTACGGTGACGGATTCCTGACGCTAAACCTAACTACGGCGACTGATTCCTAACGCTAAATTCCCTGACACTATACAGATGTAGCTGTCTTTACCTTGACTTTTAACGCATTAAATAAACAATGGCTAGATCTCTTATCTTGACTTTTTCAATGACTTTTCAATAGCTTTTGTTGTGTGATATCACGCTGTAGCAAGTTATCAGAATCAAGTTAAAGATGGCTACATCTGTACCTAACTATGGTTTTTGATGGTTGCCTGACACTAACTAACCCTAATACTAAACTAACTAAACTGACTATTTTTTTAAATTGTTTTTATTATATTTTATAAAGAAAAAAAAATAATAATAATCCCCAGGGACAAAGAAATGTGGCCCAAAAGACTCAAAAGATAGAGATCACTGGCCAAAAACTTGGTTGACAAAGGGAACACAAGAACAGGGGTAGGAAGTGGATGGAAGGTGGGAAAAGCAAAAAAAAAAAAAAAATTAATATATGTGTCTTTTTTTCTCTTTCTTGCATTGTGTCTTGCCACAACTGCTCTCAACGAGTCTCAAACGCCAACAGTGAGCGGGTGCGGCAGGATCTGAGGTCAGAGCACGAAATGATGTATGTGATCGCCACAATTGGTTTGTTGTCACTGACTAACCAATAGCAGCCATCGCAGAGGCGGGACCACCACGATTGGTCCCTGCACATTGAGCTGTGATAGCCTGCTGTCGGAAACAGCAGGCATCACAGCTCGAGGAAACGCCTTGGGAAAATGTCGGTGCATTTTCCCCATGACGTACTACTACGTCACTGAGCACGAACGATGCGATCAGCACGACGGAATAGTACGTCAAGGAATCGGAAGGGGTTAAAGAAGCACTCCAGCAAAGAAAATTTTGCCTATGACACAGCTACACATAATGAAAGGTAAACAAACCAAAATTGCAGCATGGATCAAAGAAACCCTGGACATGAAATACCAAAATAAATATATATAGTATATGCGGGCTGATCCTGGGGTACAATCCAAATAGCATCATGAATGCATAATCTAAAACTATAAAGAAAAAATGCCATGAAAACAAAAAATTTACGAAAAGTAGAAAAAATCTTTATTGAGTTACATAATAAAAATAAAATGCATGGGATAAAAAATCCACAACCAACAGGATAAAAAAAGGATGATGCGCTGTGTAGCTCCAATGTATGGGCAGATAATGAAATATTTCACAGGAAAATCTCCACATAAGTGTATATAGACCAATGCAGTGAATAAGTATAAATACAACAAGTGTTAAATGATTACAAAAAATATGCAGTAATGGCTAATGACATATACCATGTCAACACAAACACAGAAACAACATTGGTAGCAAAAAGTGATAGTAGTACTAGTCACTATCAAAGATAACACATACCCATCATAAGTGCTGGAGACCATACACAGCGGACGTCCACCCCAACGCGCGTTTCGGCACTAATCCCTTTGTCTGGGGGTGGCGCTGAATACTGCACACACCATATTTAAATGGACGCCGACCAATCAGAGAGGACAGATATCCAGGTGAAGAGTACCACTTAGTGAGACTAAAAATACTTACTGCTCATCTATAAGTCGCGTCATGCTGGTAGACAGGAAGAGCGGCCTCCGGAAACGACGACCATGAGGGGACGGGGCCAGAAACGTGTGAGCGCGTCAGCTGACACGGTCACGTGAGTCCAGAGCCCGGCACGTCATGGGCGACGGAGCGGAGGCCGGTCATCAGCCACTAATAAAGAAGCGACACAGTAAGTAAACAGTGTGGGACAAGGTAAAAGTTAAAAGATATATACTCAACCCATCGCTAAACCAGGGAGCCATATCAAAAATGGCGATGGTTTGAATATACATCTTTTATCTTTGATAGTGACTACTATGGGTATGTTCACACGCAGTGTTTTCAGACGTAATTCGGGCGTTTTACGTCTCGAATTACGCCTGAAAAAACGCCCCTAATACACCTACAAACATCTGCCCATTGCTTTCAGTGGGTTTTACGGTGTTCTGTTCCCACAAGCATTAATTTTACACGTCACTGTCAAAATACGGCGCGTAAATAGACGCCCGCGAAAAAGAAGTGCCTGTCACTTCTTGGGACGTTTTTGGAGGCATTTTTCGTTGACTCCATTGAAAAACAGCTCCGATAACGGCCGTAAAATACGCCGCAAAAAACGCGAGTTGCTACAAAAAGTCTGAAAATCAGGAGCTGTTTTCGCCTGAAAACAGCTCAGTATTTTCAGACGTTTTTGGTCCCAGTGATAGGGTATGTTCAGACGCAGTGTGTGAACATATCCTATCACTTTTTGCTACCAATGTTGTTTCTGTGTTTGTGTTGACCTGGCATATGTCATTAGCCATTACTGCATATTTTTTTGTACACATTTAATACTTGTTGTATTTATACTTATTCACTGCATTGGTCTATATACACTTATGTGGAGGTTTTCCTGTGACATATTTCATTATCTGGCCATACATTGGAGCTACACAGCGCATTCTCCTTTTTTATCCTGTTGGTTGTGTATTTTTTATCCCATGCATTTTGTTTTTATTATGTAAAGATTTTTTTCTACTTTTCATGCATTTTTTGTTTTCATGGCATCTTTTCTTTATAGGTTCACATAATGAAAGGGTTCAAAATACCTAGATGCAACTGAACTGGGAAGAAATAAATGATACTGCTAGAAAATTGTTGGCGAGTTAGCATTATATCTTAGCTGGACTGCTTCTTTAACCCTTTGTATGCTGATCAATGTTGATGGCAGCACACAAGGGAAAATATAGAGGGCTGTCTGGTTATATTTCCTTTTGTGAGGGCATACCATATGCTAGTACACAGGCTACATGTACTGACATGTAGATATAACAATGACAGTTCCATAACATAATATTGTAGTAGTTGTTTTCTTCAGCCATAGCACCGATCTAGTATTGTACATGAAGAGCCGATGGAATGCTCTGGGCAACTGTGATGAATTTGATGTCTACAGAGCCTTGTATGTGCATTCCTTGTATGTGGAAATAAATGCATAAATTGATACCTGGGTGTTACATTTTCCTTGTCATGAGAAATAGTAACTCCCAGTTGTCAAATAATTAATTTCCAGGAAGAATATCAGAGGAACAACATAATGCAGAATTCTTAGAAAAGATGGGCCAGACTTGCTATTTTATGTGGAATGCAAGTAAGTAAATGTCAGAGAATCTGACAGGTCCTCTTTAACTAGAAAAAGATTATATTAAGAAAGAAACATTTTGCAAGGGAAAAATGTATAAGTCACTTACATTCCGTGTGCACGATCCCTTTCATCAATTCTTACAATCACCAGCTTTATAAAGCCTTAATCCTTATTAATTTCTATCAAATAATGCATCTGCAGTCACCTGTCGAACAGATCTGTGGCATCACAGCTGGATGTGTCTCGCTGCAATAAATATAGCAATTAAGCTTTATACAAAGTTCTCCATAACCCATGGACACCAGAGACTATAGACATGAGAAAATACAAAAACTCTGGGATGCAGATCAGGGGTATATGACAATAAAATGCTGAAACATGCATCATCCCGATAACAGAAAAGGACAGATTAACCGAAACATAAATTCAATGCAACTCCCCTATTGTAATAAATCAAAGAAAAGTAGAAAGCAATTAGCAAAGCATTGTCAGTAAAACCAAGTAAGGAAATTGTGTGGAAAAACTGAATAGAGAGGGAAAAAAACGACACATCAAACGTGAGCCTGAAAGTCGATATAACTCTTCAAGTTCCACTATAATAAAATCAAAGAATAAGCTTCCTGCTGACTGGTTGGTTATGAAGTTTTCAGTAGAACATTCACCCAGTCTATGCAGAGCAAGTCACGCTTCTTATTATACAGGCTGCTGCTAAGTACATGAAAATTACTGGTATATGAGTGTGGAACATAGTATAAATTTTCTATTTTATAATAATTATAATTTATTTATGAAGGTGTCCTTATTTATATGGAGCTGATTCCTTGGTACCTCCACAATTAAAGGCTTAACAGAAGTCTCATTGCTTAGATTTGGTAAAATCAATTAGGTTTAACATTGGTAGCGGATGAGGGTGATGTGTATTTTGAAGTATCAGTAGAGATTACAGTATCAAACTGTGTTTAGTCTAAGGGTATGTTCACACGTAGTCAACAAAAACGTCTGAAAATCCAGAGCTGTTTTCAAGGGAAAACAGACCCTGCTTTTCAGACTTTTTTTACCAACTCGCATTTTTCGCGGCGTTTTTCGCGCCGTTTTCGCAGCGTTTTTACGTCCGTTTTTGGAGCTGTTTTCATTGGAGTCTATGAGAAAACAGCTCTAAAAACGTCCAAAGAAGTGTCCTGCACTTCTTTTGACGAGGCTGTATTTTTACGCGTCGTCGTTTGACAGCTGTCAAACGACGACGCGTAAATAACAGGTCGTCTGCACAGTACGTCGGCAAACCCATTCAAATGAATGGGCAGATGTTTGCCGACGTATTGGAGCCGTATTTCCAGACGTAAAACGAGGCATAATACGCCTCGTATACGTCTGAAATTTGGCCGTGTGAACATACCCTAATACTGCAGTCATGTGTTACTCAATCCTAACTTACTCCTAAGCATTGTATCATCCTGGGCAAAAGTTTTTAAACTGACACAAATTTTGGTTTTCACAAAGTTTGCGGCTTCACTGTTCTAGAGCTTTTAGTCAGATGTTTCTATGGTATACTGAAGTACAATTATAAGCATTTCATAAGTTTTTATTCTAATATTGACAAATACATCAAGTTTATGCAAAGACTCAGTATTTTTATTTTTCAAGACTCCTGCAATTGCCCTCGCATGCTGGATATCAGCTTCTGGACAAATCCTGACTGATGGCAACCCATTCTTCCCTAAGCAGTTCTTGGAGTTTATCACAATTTCTGTGTTTTTGTTGGACCACACGTTTTTTGATGATTGACCACATGTTCTCAATGGGATTCAGATCTGGGGAGTTTCCTGGCCATGCTCCCAAAATTTCAATGTATTGTTTACCAAACCACTTAGATATCCCTTTTGCCTTGTGATATGGTTCTCCATCATGCTGGAAAAATCATTGTTCATCGCCAAATTGCTTCTGGAGCGCTGGGAGAAGTTGCTCTTGGAGGATGTTTAGATACCATTCTTTATTCATGGAAGTGTTAGGCAAAATTGTGAGTGAGTCCACTCCCTTGTATGAAAAGCAAACCACACATGAATGGTCTCAAGATGCTTTACTGTTCGCATGACACAGGACTCATGGTAGCGCTCAGTTTTTCTTCTCCAGACAATCATTCTTCCAGATGTCCTAAACCGTCTGAAGGGGGCTACTTCAGAGAAAATAACTTTACCCCAGTCCTCTGCAGTCCAATCCCTGTACCTCCTGCAGAATGTCAGTCTGTCCTTGATGTTTTTCTTGGAGAAAAGTGGCTTCTTTGCTGCCTTTCTTGACACCAGGCCAGCCTCCAAAAGCCTTTGCCTCACTGTATGTGCAGATGCACTGACACCTGCCTGCTGCCATTCCTGAGCAAGCTCTGCACTGGTGTTGAACTGATCCCATAGCTGAATCCTCTTTAGGAGACGGTCCTGGCACTTGCTGGACTTTCTCCTGGATCCTGTAGCTTTCTTCACAGCAATTGAACCTCTCTCCTTGAAGTTCTTGATGATCCGATAAATGGTTGATTTAGGGGCAATCTTACAAGCAGCAATGTCCTTGCCTGTAAAGCCCTTTTGATGCAAAGCAATGATGACTGCATGTGTTTCCTTGGAAGTGACCATGGTTAACAGAAGAAGACAATGATTTCAAGCACCATCCCCCTTGTAAAGCAACCCGTCTTTTCTTATAATTCAATCAGCATGACAGAGTGATATCAGCCGCCTTGCCCTCATTTAAAAAGGGGAGAACGGAATGTGCTGGCACTGGCCAAATTAAGACACAATGTCCACCTGCGAAGAGATTATCCTTCTGGCTATAATGTGGAGTTGGCTTCTATTTTGCCAACGGGGTGCTCATCGACAAGTACAGCACGGATATTTGAATAGAAAGGTGGAAAGAATCGAGGCACTCACCGTTTGTGAAAGGCCTTGAAAAAGCGTGTGTAGCGCGAAACGGCCATAGGTTTATTTCACATCATAAAGACCAAGATCTTGATGAATAAAGAAGTTTTATTGCCACAAACAGTGCCTCAATTTTTTCTACCTTTATTGTCCTCGTTTACACTTTCTCCTCAGCTAACGAAAAGATCACTGAAATTATGTCAGCAGATAATTTTGTGGCAGGTCTGAAATTCAGTGGAAATGGGGTTTTTGTGATTAAGTTAATTTTCATGGCAAGGAATGACTTTGCAATTAATTGCAATTCATCTGATCACTCTACATAACAATCTAGAGTTAATGCAAATTGCCACTATAAAAACTGAAGCAGCAAACTTTGTGAAAAACAAAATTTGTGTCAGTCTCAAAAGTTTTGGCCAGGACAGTAGTGTAATTTATGGTCAGACCAGGTTAGTGATATTCACATAGAGTGTTATATTTCTCTAAGGAAACTTCTGAAATGCATTGTCTCCCAGAAATCACAGCTCCCACAGCCATGTTATAGAAATAGGGATGGGAACAGCACCACCGTCACTTTAATGGTGAATGAAAGAAGGCAACAGACCGTCTTTATGGGCCAGCTCCAGCCCACTCAAGGATTCATAGGAAGAAGAAGCGATGACATTAGCATTTATAAAAAGCAAATATTTTTATTGACACATAGTACAGACATTAGCAACGTTTCGGCTCTAAGTGAGCTTTAAAAAGATAAAGAAAGATTAGATTTTTTGGAATGCTGACATTACAGCTTCTTCCGGCTAACATAGCAATTTAAGTATGAGGGGACATGAAAACACCAGCTAGAGCATTGAGTGAAAGGAGGATAAGAGAGCAGTTTTACAGCAAATGCCCACTGAACTCTGAACTTGCAGTTCCACAAGCAGGCATGTTAGAGAAAGGTCTTGAAATAAAAAAACAAACATAAATTAGCCAATAATAAAGTGCAACTTAAACCTCTCATATTACACATCTAAAAAGCTTTTTTTTTCCATGATAAGCTGCACAAATGCTTCAAAATGTTTTGGAAACTAATATTCTGTGCCCCTGTCATACGCGCCAGCTGGCACAGCATCTTAAGATATGGTGCGTGATATTTAATTGTAAACTGTGGTTTAATTATTAGGACAAACATGAAACATTTGTTATTGCCAGTTTTTATTCATCAGAGTAAATGAAATAGTGTATTGTGATTGAAGTATTATGAATAAGACCATTCTTATTACAAGGTAACACTAATTAAAAATAGTCTTTACAATAGGATTGTCAAGCAGAAGGGGCGAGGAGGCTTCACAGGACATAAAGGGGTTGTCCCAATATGACAACTCCTTTCTATATGGAAATTAAAGAGGAGGGCTGGGGACTTCTCCTATTTGACAGTGTGGATTGTTTCTAAACAAGAGCAGGTCTCACCTGTGAAGGATGATTTATTTGCTTATATTCTCTGTATGAAATTACATTGTGAATTATCAAGCAGGATGCCGAATTACTAAGATATGTATTATGTGAAAGTGATGATAATGTTTAAATGATTTAGTTTCGTGCAGCAGCCATCTTGTCTGGAGTTCCCATCTTGGTTTTATTGTAGTGAATAGAAAAGTCATTGTTCCTTTAATACAAGTAATGTTGATTTCGTATGTTTTATCTTTGACCTTGGTTCCCATGCGAAGTTGGTAAAGAATGGACAGGGAGGGAGATGGGAGGGTGGCAAGTATATGTGAAGGAAGGTCTCTCCCCCATCTCCACAAGAACAATGTGTCCAAAAGAGATAAGGCCTGTAAAACCTAATGTGTGAAGAATTATAATGATGTATCTGGGATGTATTTTATTGTATGCTTTTTACTGAATAACAAATATTGTTACATTGTCTCTGATTGGTTTACCTCAAGCCTACACCCCTTCTGAATTTCAGTTTAACAGTTTGAGTTTGGTAATAAATCCTTCAGAGGAGCATTTTGAACATATCAGCGTGTCTGTGTGTTTTCTTCTCCTCTCTCGATATATATCGGTGAAATATCCTAATTAGGATACTGACTAATGGGGTCTGGCCTTGAGAGTCTGTTTGGACTCGTATAAATTTGAGTCTAATATAATTTGAGCGATGGATTTCCACGACAGTAATGGTGCCGAAACCCGGGAAGATTGCACGTCTGATAAGCTGTCACTGGAGAGGTCTGGCTTTGCATCTGTGAATTACAAAAAACCGCGGTAGGTAAGGAGCTTATTCTTATACCATTCACACATGTATTGCGTAAGCCTTGGAATCTAGCTGTCAGACGTCACTTCTTTTGGACGAGGCTCCTTAGTCAGAAGTGGGTTGAAAGATGGATCCAAAAAGGTATGGTGAAGCTTTTTGTGTGATGAGGGATTGCAGGTGTGTACGTGATCTTAAACTGTTGATATGAAAGACATGAGAGAATTTTTGCCAGCAATTACATTGTTAACCAGAAAAATTGTGAGAAGTGTAAGACCTCCGCCTTTGGAATGCAGTGACGTAGCGCATGGCAGAGAGAAGTCGTAACTCACATGTGAAGTATTTGAAATGAAAAGATTGTAGTCTGGACTGTGAGGAAAAAACAAAACTTGTGCTTGCTGCTTTATAGTAGCGTCATTTGTTATTTAGTTGTGTAAAATTGTTGAGGATTAATAGTTGTTCTGTTACCCGTTTGTCTGGGATTATAGTTGGGAGGTAATTGACTGTTTGTAGGTGAGAGGACAGTTGGATAGTTGTGAGTAATATCCTGTAGTACCACAGTGGCTTCAATGGTTTAAGTCCTGATAATGTAGAATCCAGTGCAAGGAGAAGCAATTGTGTCTATATTGAATTTGCACTCAATACCATTACCCAGTGCAACAGGGAAAACTTTGAATACTGTATTAGAAAATCATTTATATTTTCCTAACTCATTGCCAGACAGTGATATTGTGTGTAAGGGTCCATAAACCAGTTGTATGCATTGCCAGACTGGCATAAGGTGGGAATCAGTACAGACTGATTTCTAGCACATGATAATCTGGCATATACACTTTGATGTAAAATAACATCCAAGTAATTAAGTCTGTAGTAGTATAACATCAGACCGCTGGATTGAATACCGTTGTAATATAACATCCTGTATTCAATGAATGACCCTGACATTTACCCCAGGTGCCACCAGTGTCGTAGTAGTAATTACAGTGAAGGACATTGGTATTGGCTCAGACCCATAGCCCGTAAAGAAATTATCACCAACATAGATAACAGCCCCCTAAACTACAACCCACAGAGTGAACGGCTGAGCGGGGAGGATAATATATATATGTTACCAAATATAATTTGCATGTGAAACCATTGCAAAGTGCTAGAGGAAAGAGTTTGGGATATATGCTACATCACGGGCTGTATGAACCAAAAGACACACCCCGGCAGCAAGTGTTCTGCATAAGTGAAGTGTTACCAACTCCTGCTTGAATCAATGGAGGTTCATGAATGTCGATTGTGTTGAAGAATTTGCTCTTGTAATTGTTGATTGGCAGCATTTTGTCTGTTCTTGATGTTCAATACAGTGAGGGATCAGAGGATCCTACTGCTAGAATGTCTGGAGGAACGACTTTTGATATCGTATTGGTAAGACAGTCTAGGAGATAGACTGGTCTGAGATATCTGTCGGCAAACGTGGCCTGTTTGCCTGGAGGTGGGGGATTTACCGGAAATCACCCTACAGCTCTCCGACCATGGGGTCAGGAGGAAGTTGGACAAAGATGCTTTGGGGCACTGGTCCCGGCCAACATTAGAATGAGCAAAAGGAGCTGGGGCTTTAATTGTAAAGTATGTGAAGGCAAAATAACACACTGAAAAAAAATAGTTGAAGAGGCTGGCAGCCGTAAGAAGGATGTTTGCATGTGATAAAGACAATGGTTTGTGGAAAGTTGAGAAAGGGAGTGGAGTGGCCAGGACAAGACATAAGTTAAAAGGACAAAGCAGGTGATTACAGGTGGTTACAAGTAAGATGATGTGAGAAAGAACAATTTAAATACAGGTGTAAATTTTCATTGGAAGAGTGAAGAAAACGGAGCAGCCGGGTACATTGCAGTGACTAATGTGGGTCAGAACGGGGGGAGTGTAATGTGAACAGGTGTGATGTGACATCTGTGTGATGTGTGTAATATAACATGTGTGATGTGATGAGACATCTGTGTGATGTGTGTAATGTAACATGTGTGAAGTTTGAAACTAATGGCCACAATAAAAGCAGAACTATATTGTATGTTTCCTTTTTTTAACAGCAGTAATGTCAAAAAATGTTAGTGTTTTGTGTATGGGGTTAAAATCAGTTCCACTTTTTTTTCATTTTTTTATGGAACGTGTCTTATCTTCGCGCACGCGCAGTCGTCTGTAACTACACCAAGCGAGGAAAATATTACAGCCGGCTGGATCTGTTTGTAAAAAGATAAAAGCTATACTGCATATTAATGTGTTATAATGTGATAAGATTTAATGTTGGAATGTTTTGATGTTAATTCAAATGTATTAAACTACAGATATTGTGAGACACAGGGTTTTGAAAATGTATGTGCCCCCTCTGTTCCCTATTTTTATGTATAGTTTATTGGTTTGCAGTAATTAATATTACCAGATATATTATTTTCTGTGTTATTGAATAACTAATTACATTTGTCTTGTTTTTTTTGTTTTTTTTCACACATGAGGCATGTGCTATGGTGCTGCCTAAATGTTATTTTTGAAAATGTGAGATGCTTTACAGGTAAATGGTTGCAGGTCATTTTAAAGAGAAAATGTATTTTTGTCAGGAGAAAGTAATCTTTTTTTGTTCCAGGCTGTTGTGTATTACAGGGGGTTAAACTAGTGCCACCCCGATAGAGTGTCTAATTTTATTATGTTGATATGTAGTTTTGAACCCTGCTACATTACTTTCGCAGAGTCCAAATAGGAGGGAATGTTGAAGGGACTGATCAGGTAGTTTTGTTTTGTGTTTTATTTTGTTTTGAATTAATGAATTTGGTTCTAGGAGATCTACAAAATGTGTATGAGCTTTAAGGAGTAACCCAGATTAAATGTGTATGACAGTAACCTACATTTTGAGGTTTTTCTGTGTAGATGGTTCCAGATCCTTCCAGAACGGTGAATATGGCACTGGGTAAGCTGTGCTGTAGTCTCCACCCAATATGAGGTATTGTGTAAAAGACCATCCCCCTCCAGCAAATTTACACAGGAGGCAGAGGTGACATCACTCACAGATGAGTCTTTACAGATTTAGATGGGGAGAAGGCAAAACAAAAAAAATTGTTTGAATATTGTTTATTTTATGCCAGATTTCAGTAACATATTTTGTTTGTTTTTGTATTAATCAGGTATTTACAGGACCTGGTGGGTGGGATTTCCAAGTGTTCTGGATCATCAGATGAATGTGGAACAATAAAACTCCACCCTTTTGAAATGTTCTATCTATATGTGACATGGGTTTCCAATGTAAATTTGTAATGTAGAGATACTTCATCGTATACAGTATGTGTAGAACAGGATACGAGGCACAAGGTAAATCACCCAGAAACCACTCTCACCTTCTTGTTCATCTCAAGGAGCGGAGCTGGAGGTGCTCGCTGAGGCTTGTAACCTGGCAGAAGGTAAGACTGCCGACATTTACACTGACTCTAGGTACGCTTTTGGCATCGCCCACAATTATGGGCCCATTGGTAGTAGGAACTTTATGGATCATTGGGTAAGCCAATTGAGAGAGCAAGAGAAAACAGACCTGACAATAAGGGTATATGCAGCCAGGTATCAGTAAATTGGCTTGTCCCTGGATACAATAATGCCACCACTAGGTTTGTAGCAGCCGGCATGATGTGCGCACGGCGTGACATAGGTAAAACAGCAAAGGTACCTGTGAAAAGTGCAGCCCGGCCAGATTAACAGTCCCAGCGACTGCAGAACATACAACTACCCGAGGTAGAAGTGTATGACAATGTGCTCGTGTGTGTAGATCTGTTCTCAGGGGGGCCTGAAGCCCGGCCTGTATTTTCCCCACTGCAGACGTTGTGTGTAAATGACAGGGGGACAATGTTATCCCAAGTATTGATCTGATGTTTGTACAATAAGATATCAGCAGTTCTCCAGATGTTATTCCAAAGTTAGTTTGTTTAATAATTGTATTTAAGAAGTGTTGTGGGAATATTAAATACTGAAGTTAAGTTTCATGTAAAGTTCTGGACCAGCCTTAGCATTGGACTATTAGAGTCATGCGTCAGATAAAAGGTACAGAAGTGGAATATTCCCATTTGAAAACATTTCTAGTTATTTGTTTTTTGTCGTTGTTATTGTGAAAGGAAAATTCTGTGCAGTGTTTGTGTGTGTGTGTGTGTGTGTGTATATATATAAAGAAGAAAAATGAGTTTGCATGTATCATTTCTAGTTATTGCTCAATGTGAACGTTTGATGTAAAGATGTTATTTGTTAATGTTTTTCTTCAAATTAATTATTTGATTAAGATCAATTAATGTTTATACAATGAAAAAGTTGTGGACGGATAAGGGAAGGTGAACCGGTAACACCCAAGGCACTCTTGATGGCACCTGCATTGATGGTGTATGACCTCACATATGCCCCAAGACTGCAAGGATCGATTTGGTAAGATCTAATTGGTATGTCCCAGGCTTTACAGCTGTTGCTGCTAAATTCTGTTAAAGCTGTTTGATTTGCCTACAGAACAGTCCTGGCAGACCGATGCCAACCTTATCATACCCGCCTCCCACGAAGAGAACAGACCTTGAGAGGCCTTCCCATGCAATACAAATTAGAGTAAGAAAAATTGGTTTGCGACATTTGTCAGATAAACATGTGGAATCTGTGTATATTTTGGTGAGCTGGAAATGTTCCAGGCAATCAGCTCAGATCAAGGTACAAATCCTGCTGGAAAGCGTGACACCAAGTGCAAATGAAATGTACCCAATAATTACACATCTTCTAGGTGCCATGTCCATTGGAACAGAGAAGTTTTTCTTATATAAAAGGTGTTTGTTTGATTTAGTTTAAGGGCCTGACATTGTTATTGTATGTACTTAGAACAACTTTTATAGTACGTAGATGTTATCACCAGATTAGTATTTATTTTAACAATTGACAAGGGTTGGGGGTCCCCAGCAAGTGCCAGTAAACATAAACTAAAAGATTTTTAATACAATGAACTCCATTACTGAGGTGCGGCAGGCGCAGCCGGAGCCAGTACAACGCGTTTGTCATGAACTGACGGCAGTGTCACAATTCCAAGCAGCCGCCCAGACAAGTAACTTACCGGAGGAAGAAGGCAGATGCGGAGGGTTTGTGGTGGTCACAATAAGGCTGGGTTCGCACGACCTATTTTCAGGCGTAAACGAGGCGTATTATGCCTCGTTTTACGCCTGAAAATAGGGCTACAATACGTCGGCAAGCATCTGCCCATTCATTTGAATGGCTTTGCCGACGTATTGTGCAGACGACCTGTAATTTACGCGTCGTCGTTTGACAGCTGTCAAACGACGACGCGTAAATTGACTGCCTCGGCAAAGAAGTGCAGGGCACTTCTTTGCAACGTAATTTGAGCTGTTCTTCATTGAACTCAATATATTACGAGGTATATTACGAGGAGGAGCATTTACGGCTGAAACGACGCAGCTGTTTTCTTCTGAAAACAGGCTGTCATTTCAGCCGTAAATGACAGCTAGCGTGTGAACATACCCTTACACTCCACTAATCCGCCTACGTGGGATCTCACCCCAGGCTCACAGCATGAGGTGCTATATACAGCCCGGTGACGTATACAAAAAGAGACGGGGTCTGAAAGATGAGAAGGACCAAACCAAGTCCTGATGACATCAGCAAAGTTCAAAGTAAAGACCAAAGACCTGAGTGAATCCGTCAGCAGTATCAAGTGTTTTAATCAGAAGACAGGAGAAGAAGAGGACGATGATGTACAGGACTTGTCAATACACTGGTGGGACCCCATACCCTAACCGGACATTGGTGATGGCATCATATTAGTTGTGGCCCTATTGATATATTGCTTGAGTTTCATAATCATAATATATAATTTCTGTAATTTAATATGAGAAAAAGGGGGGTTTGTGAAGGATGATTTATTTGCTTATATTCTCTGTATGGAATTACATTGTGAATTATCAAGCAGGATGCCGAATTACTAAGATATGTATTATGTGAAAGTGATGATAATGTTTAAATGATTTAGTTTCGTGCAGCAGCCATCTTGTCTGGAGTTCCCATCTTGGTTTTATTGTAGTGAATAGAAAAGTCATTGTTCCTTTAATACAAGTAATGTTGATTTCGTATGTTTTATCTTTGACCTTGGTTCCCATGCGAAGTTGGTAAAGAATGGACAGGGAGGGAGATGGGAGGGTGGCAAGTATGCGTGAAGGAAGGTCTCTCCCCCATCTCCACAAGAACATTGTGTCCAAAAGAGATAAGGCCTGTAAAACTTAATGTGTGAAGAATTATAATGATGTATCTGGGATGTATTTTATTGTATGCTTTTTACTGAATAACAAATATTGTTACATTGTCTCTGATTGATTTACCTCACGCCTACACCCCTTCTGAATTTCAGTTTAACAGTTTGAGTTTGGTAATAAATCCTTCAGAGGAGCATTTTGAACATATCAGCGTGTCTGTGTGTTTTCTTCTCCTCTCTCGATATATATCGGTGAAATATCCTAATTAGGATACTGACTAATGGGGTCTGGCCTTGAGAGTCTGTTTGGACTCGTATACATTTCAGTCTAATATATTTTGAGCGATGGATTTCCACGACACACCCCAGCGGACCAAACCCAGTCATGTATTACATGGCAATATTTCCCCCTGCAATATCAGCTAGGGGTTTCAAAAACCAGACCTGTGGTGCCCGCGCTGTGCCATTTTCATCTTGAGACAAGCCCTTTAATTTACCCTGTTCTTTACCTCCTAACAATATTTTTGTAAGTAGATACAATGCTTGGGAGCAAGCAATGAACAAAAGTTATATTCACAGTTACGTTTGTAAAGACTGTAATACAAATGTGAACTACATATCGTTTTGTATTTGTTTAAACCATTTTTCTGCCACAAACTCTGTGCCAGGTTCTGTATTTACCTACTACATCACTGGCTCCACTGCCCAAAAACAATTTACAGATTCCCTGAATGCTAACCAGTGAAATATAAGTATAATAATGTTTGTAATATAATTTTACTGTAGAAAACACATATTCTGTTATACATCGATACCAATAATTTTGTAGAAATCATGTAATAGATTTACATTATTACAAATACGATATGCAGAGTTGAATTGTTAATATTACAGCAGTATATCAGATAAGCATTTAGAGAGTTATCTATAAGACTATCAAACAGATTAAGGTTTGAGGGCATTCATATCTCATAGCAAGCAGTATTCTAACATGCAGTGCTTGCTGACATCTCTTAACTCTCATTACATTATAACACAGTCCGACTGAGGTAATTATAAAGTGACACGGTCGCCACTTATCACCAATTATCAGGGACTGTAATGTTTATGAGGATAGGTGATCTCAGATTGACTCTCCCTTATCTGCTAAACTAAACCACTGTGAGGGCCATAATCTCCAAAAAGAGAAGATGTGCATTTGGAGTGAATAAAACAAGAGTAGCTTGCCTGGCCAAATTACTCCAAGAGTCCAGGCAACTTAGGCTTTGTTCACATCTGCGTCGGGACTCTGTTCATGGGTTCCGTCAAAGCTTTCTATCAGGGGAACCCATGAACGGAATCCAAACTGAAACAAATGGAAACCATAGGTTTCCGTTTGCATCACCATTGATTTCAATGATGATGGATTCGGTGCAAATTGTTTCTGTTTGTCACCGTTGTGCAAGCGTTTAATCGTTTTCACTGAATCAATACCATAGTCGACTGTGCTATTCATTCCAACAAAACAACAGAACCCTTAAACAATGGTGATAAACGGAAACCATTTGCACCGGATCCGTCACCATTGAAATCCATGGTGATGCAAACGGAAACCTATGGTTTCCGCTTGTTTCACTTTGGATTCCGTTCATGGGTTCCCCTGATGGAAAGCTCAGATGGTACCCATGAAGTGGAGTCCCGACGCAGATGTGAATGAAGCCTTATCCAGAAAGTAACAAAACATCCCAGAACAGTGTTCCCCAACCAATGACTGCGGAGTCACGTGTGGATCTTGGTCCTCTGGCATCACTCCCCAGGTGATGTCAGTATTACTGAAACTTGGCACTAGGGACAAAATATAACAGTTAAAGGGGCATATCCAGAATTAACAATTATCACCTATCCACAGGATAGGTGAGAATTCTTTTATCTCTGGGGGCCCCACCGGTCGGACCCTCACCTATCGCTAGAAGGGTGACCCAAGCCCTTCGTTACTCCTCATTGCACCGCCCCGCAGTGAGGAGAAACTTAAATAGAGTGGCGGTTGAGCATGCACCTTACTACACCAATCAATTTCTATGAGGCCGACTGAAACACCCGAGTGATTAACTCGGCTGTCATGGTCAGTCTCATAGAATTGAATGGAGCATCAGCGAGCATGCTCAATCCTCGCTCCATTCACAGATCTCCTTACTGCGGTCGAATAGGGGAGGCCCAAGCGTTCAGATCTATCCTGTGGAATGGTGATAATTGTTCATGCTAAGAATACCCTTTAACATTAGGGTAAGAGCTATGTGTGGCACATCAGGCACTCCATCAGGATGAGGCGCTCCATTTGCCCGGCGGTGCACCCATTAGCTCATACTGGAGCTGTGGCTTCCCGTTGCCTAGGTGATGCCACTGCTCCATTCTCTGTATTGTATGCAGCTCTGTTGAGGGATCAAAGCCCGACCATGGTGGATGACATCATTGGTTGGAATGGCTCCTGGAGTTCCTTGCTTGATTTTCATCCCTGGTGGTTAGATTCCTGGTGTCTCTCCTGTTATTCCCTCTGATTCCCTGTATTTGAAGTGGCTTTCATCTTGACTCTTCTTGATCCAATTTATCAGTGTACCAGCCTGACCCGGACCTTGTTTCCTGATACTGATTATTGAACCTGATGTTGCGTGCCTGTTACCGACCTTGATCTGATTGACTACGATATTTTTCATACCCTCCATGTGCAGCCCGACCACCTATTGGGGACTATCATGGGGACTGCAGCATAAGAATCTTACCTCCATAGTCCATACCTCTTTGCAGGTGTGTAACGTGAAGTACGAGGATACCTTATACTCTGCATCCCAGGTTAGGCTACGGCAAACTTCTCCTGCCCTAGGGCAAAACGGCCAGTCCAACAAGTCTGCATGTTGTCACTGAAGTCTGTTCCTGCTACGCTGTGCTACTCTGCATCACCGCCACTGAGATGTTACCTAAGTTCTGGCTACGCTAGCTGGGGGCCGGAATCCAGGTACTCTCCAGGCTTAATAGTTTAATATAGAACATTACAACGTGTCATATCTTTAATAGACGCTTTTCTTATTAAAAACCAGTGTAGCTCAACACCATCTTTCATATCTGAAAGTGGCTCGTGTGCACCATTCCCTATAACTTTACTGCCGTAGACCACCACTGGTCCTGACATTAACCCCTTGACTGCCCTAGTCTACCAGGTATACTGACATTAACACCTTTACTGCCCTAGGCTAGCTATTATTCCGGCCCTGTGTGTTAATATTTATGTGGTGCTGTTGTGTCACATCACATCACAGCCTTCCATCAGAGATATATGGGTGGAGTATTTCATGAATTACACCTTCAATGAAAGGCTCCAACATAGCCAACTGTATAGGCATAGAGTGGCATATGTTGTCCATAGGATCCCATTGTGAAAAAAATGTATGTTTTCTAACTTGATGCCTCTGTATGGAATAGCTCAGTCTACTATGCTATTCCATTCAGTAAAAGAAAAAGGTATATCGACATATACCTCCCGGTCCCGATGTATGCTAAAAGGACTCTCTTTTGGTGTGTGTCGGGTCAATGGGACTCTATTGATACATTCAGCATATGTGACGGGATCTTTCCCCTTATAGATGACTGTCTCTATTAACTCTGAATTATATTGACAACTGAGTATTTATACATCAATTAATATACCTATTTGGCTGAATGTAGATTTAGTACAAGCTAAGTAAAATAAATGTGAATAAGGCACCGGGACCAGATATATTAGACCCAGGAGTTCTTAAAGAACTCAGTTCAGTTATTTATATACCCCTGTTCATAATATTTAGATATTCCCTAGTGACTGGAATAGTGCCAAGGGCATCATTGCCCCATATACTCCTGAGGACGCCATCGCGGCAAAACATGTCGGGGGGCTTTAAGTGTTTTTAACCACACTGTAAGTTCTTTGTTATGTTTGATGGGGTAGAAATCTGAAAATGCTCCCCTCCACTTTAAAAGTGTAGGTAGCGCTTGCTACTAAATACAATACTTCTCCTGCTGCTAAGCAGAAATTGAATCATCCTACATATATAGAGAGTTTCATTCACAGAACATTTAATGTTTTTTTAAGGTGTAAACTAAGTGCTTTTTATAGAGGATATAATATTTTAGAATTCTATTACTAATAAATAAATCTAGCCACTTTAGTTTAGTGGAGCGGGAAATAGGGGTTGTTGCCAATAGGCAAATCGTAGTAGTCAATAAATTTCACCCGCCGCCTACTAGGGCCTCATTCTTTTTTTTTTCTTTATGGTGTAATAGTCATTTTCAGGAAGTGCTCTTGGTCTTCCTCGGGTAATTATAGACAAGTAACCTTAACATGCATTGGGAAACATGGAAAACATGAGGGGCTATATACAGTAGTATGTGACAGAAAATAGTATTATAAGTGATCATCTGCACAGGTTTACGAAGGCCAGAAGTTGTCAAACCAACCTGATTTATTTTTATGAAGAGGTGAGTAGAAGCCTAGACAGAGGGGCCGCTGTGGATGTAGTGTTTTTGGACTTTACAAAGGCATTTGACACTGTCCCTCATAGACGTCTAATGGTTAAATTAAGGTTAATTGATTTAGAAAATATTGTTTAAATTTGGATTGAAAATTAGCTCAAGGACCGTATCCAGGGAGTTGTGGTCAATGATTCCTACTCTGAATGGTCCCCGGTTATAAGTGGTGTACCCCAGGGTTCAGTGCTGGGACCAATATTATTCAACTTATTTATTAATGATATAGAAGATGGGATTAATAGCACTGTTTCTCTTTTTCAGATGACACTAATCTATGTAGTATACTGTAGTTCAGCCTATGTAAGTTGTTCATAAATTACAAGTCAACTTAAACACAATGAGTTTCTGGACATCCACTTGGAAAATGAGGTTTAATGTAGATAAATTTAATGTTATGCGTCTGGGTAATAATAATCTGCATGCATCATATGTCCTAGGAGGAGCTACACTGGGGGAGTCACTTGTTGAGAAGGAACTGGGTGTACTTGTAGATCATAGACTAAATAACAGCATGCAATGTCAATCAGCTGCTTCAAAGGCCAGCAAGATATTGTCGTGTATTAAAAGAGGCATGGACTCGCGGGACAGGGATATAATATTACCACTTTACAAAATGTTAGTGAGGCCTCATCTAGAATATGCAGTTCAGTTTTGGGCTCCAGCTCATAGAAAGGATGCCATGGAGTTGGAAAAAAAATACAAAGAAGAGCAACTAAACTAATAAAAAGGGGGGATAAAAAAGAGAAAAAAAGAAAAAAAAGAGAAAAAAACGGCGTTCCTCTAAGGTGATATCGTTCTGGTATTTGTAAGATATTGAGTAACTTAATGAATGGAGCTCACCTTGGTGAGTTGTGCAATGTCGCCAGCACAACTTAACTTTGTAGCTTGTACACGCTTGATCACACTGTGCTTGCCTCTGGAGCCATAACCGCATGGGGTGAATTCGTGTCAGGAACTCCTCTCCTTGCGGTTTTGAAGTAATGCAGATTAGGAAGAAAAAGCTGCTCCTCTGAACGGGCGCTCAGGTGTGGATTGTACTGATATCTTCACAAAATCGTCAGGGTGTATTTTCAACGATTTTATTATTAAAAAAAGAACAATATAAAATTTGATTGCTGCAACGCGTTTCAACCACGCACTGTGGTCTTCATCAGGCATATAAATTTGGTTACAATACATCATCTTATATACTTGTATCATATGCTTCACTTCCAGGTTAAACTGGCAAGGTGAAGGTTCATCATGGGTGTTTCAGCACAGGTGTGTGTATGTTTTTTCCTCAGACTGATTTTCTCTTAATTGCTATTTCTCCTCTTTTCTACCTTTTAACCAACTATTTTCTGCCAAATGGTAGATATTCTTAGCTTTAGTGTAAAAGAGGATTGATTTTTTGTATACATATATATATATATATATATATATATATATATATATATATATATATATATACACACACATATATATATATATATATATATATATATATACATATGTCCACATGCAGGTGACCGTATATTTCAAAGAAATCATCATCGTCCGCGTATTCTCGCCGCTGACAGACAGTGTGAGTACTCTTAGTTTCTTTGATAATTGTGTTTATTCTTTTTGATAGTTTTGATGCTATCCTTTATTCTAACTAAGATAATTGTATTACTGGTAAAAAATGCTTCTAGTTTCATTGCTGTTCGTTTGAATCTAATTGTCGGGAGCCAGGCGCTCCTGTTTTTTATGTATATATATATATATATTTAATTTTAAGAAGAGAAATATTCCCATTATTATTTATTCTTTGTAGGTGTATCACACTCAATCTTATCCTATCATTTTTAATACAGATGTCATTGTATTTTAATAGATCGTTCAAACTACACTTGATCAATTTTTTCATTGAGTCCGTTTGGGCTCAAGGTCCCAAATTTAAATATCCAGAAGGACTCCCTTTTATTCAGGGTAGAGATTCTGTTGTGTGTTTTAACATTTACTTGTTCGATTGGGGAAATTTTTATTTTAGAAAAATCAGATGAATGGTTATATAGTAAATGCCTTGATAAGCTATGTTTGAGAAAACCGTTTTTTGCATTAAAGCGGTGACCATTTAATCTCTTTCTTAGTGTCTGGGTTGTTCTTCCAATATATTGCAATCCGCACTCACATTCAATCATATAAATTACATAATCAGTTTCACAGTTCATATAAGTATTAATTTCAAATATTTCTTGTGTTACATTTGATGTGACTTGAGTTTTTCCTTTGTTAATATTAAAACAACACAAACAGTTTCTTTTTCCACATTTATGGATCCCTGCCGGTTTATAATAATGATCTTGGGTAGAGGTGGGGATATTCGTTTTCAACCTACTAGGTGCTAATATATTTTTAATAGTTCTCCCCCGACGGAATGTTATCCCTGGTTTTATAGGGATAATTTTATTTAAAATCGGATCGTTTAAAAGTACATTCCAGTGTTTTTGCAATGCACTTCTAATAACATTATGATCTTTATTAAATGTTGTAATAAAATTGTTTGAATGTCTTTTCTTTAAAATATCTTTGTTATGTGCTATATGTACTTTTTCTACAAGGCATGCTTCTTGAGATGTATCTAAATTTTTTTGATACGCATGTTTAAGGAGATCTTGAGGATATTTTTTCTCCTCAAACTTTGCTTTGAGGATTTTGGATTGTTCTTTGTATCCATTCACTGAGGAGCAATTTTTTCTTATTCTCCTATACTGACTGTGTGGGATATTTGTTATCCATTTTTTATAGTGTGCACTTTTGAAATTTAAAAAACTATTTTTATCTGTGTCTTTAAAATGTGTTTTTGTTAAAAATTTATTATCAGAATGACTGATTTCTAAATCTAAAAATATTATTTTTTCTTTTGATATATTTTGTGTAAATTGTATTCCCCACGTATTCTTATTTAAAATATTTATGAAGCTGTTCGCTTCCTCCCTAGTACCAGACCAGATTAAAAAAAGATCGTCAATATACCTTTTATAATAGACAATTTTATTCCGATATATATGAGCATTCTCTATATGTATTGATTCAAAATGCCCCATGAATAGGTTGGCATAGCTAGGGGCAACTCGTGTCCCCATAGCTGTGCCCCTTATCTGTTTATATAATTTAGAATTATGTTTAAAAATATTGTGGGTGAGAATAAAATGTAATCCTTCTAATAGAAAATCATTTTGTTTTTTCGGGAGTATACCTCCATGTTCTAAAAAAAAATGTATGGCCTTTAATCCAAGAGTATGATCGATATTCGAATATAAGGAAGTCACATCCAATGTTATCAATACGTAATTTTCATTCCAGCTGTATCCTTGTAATTCTCTGATCAGACTCGTAGAGTCTTTCAGATACGATGGTAATTTTTTCACTAGATTTTGCAAATGTAAATCTATATAATGTGAAAGCTGACTTGTCAGGGAATTGATACCAGATATTATTGGTCTACCTGGAGGATTCGTTTGATTTTTATGAATTTTAGGTAGATGGTAAAAAAAAGGGGTTTCCGGATTTGCTGTCATTAAAAATGATTTTTCTTTTTTATTTATAATGCCCTCTTCGAAGTTAATTTTTATAAAATCTGAAAATTCTTTTTCATATTGATCTGATGGATCAGAGGTTATTGTTTCGTAATATTTTTTATCAGAAAGTATTCTCTCAGCTTCTTGGATATAAGTTTCTCTATCTTGTATTATAATTCCTCCTCCTTTATCCGCTGATCTTATTACAATATTTTTATTATTTTGAAGGTCTTTGAGTGATTTTTTCTCTCTTTTATTAAGATTACATTGGCTAGGTACGCTTTTTTTCTTATTGATTATTTTCAATTCATTTGACACTAATATATAAAAAGTTTCTAAAAAATTGCCCTTATGATGCAGTGGGTAGAAGCTCGATTTTCCATTGACTTCAAGATGTGTATATGGGTCTTCTACACTATTATCTTTTTCCGTTTGTTTGGATTTCCCTGTTTCTATAGAAAAATGACGTTGCAATGTGAGTTTTCTAATAAAATTATTTAAATCTAAAAAAAGTTGAAATTCATCAGCTGATTGTGTGGGACAAAACGACAAGCCTTTAGATAGTAACTCTATTTCTCCTTTTTTGAGTATATATTGTGATAAATTAAACACGTTACTGGATTTTTCATGTATATTCTCAATTTCAATAGATTCTTGCAAGAAAAGAAAGATCAGAGGATGCAGAGGGGGGAAAAAAAGAAACCCACAAAAAAAGCAGGGAGGATTAGAAACCGACTTGCAAGAATCTATTGAAATTGAGAATATACATGAAAAATCCAGTAATGTGTTTAATTTATCACAATAATATCTGGTATCAATTCCCTGACAAGTCAGCTTTCACATTATATAGATTTACATTTGCAAAATCTAGTGAAAAAATTACCATCGTATCTGAAAGACTCTACGAGTCTGATCAGAGAATTACAAGGATACAGCTGGAATGAAAATTACGTATTGATAACATTGGATGTGACTTCCTTATATTCGAATATCGATCATACTCTTGGATTAAAGGCCATCCATTTTTTTTTAGAACATGGAGCTATACTCCCGAAAAAACAAAATGATTTTCTATTAGAAGGATTACATTTTATTCTCACCCACAATATTTTTAAACATAATTCTAAATTATATAAACAGATAAGGGGCACAGCTATGGGGACACGAGTTGCCCCTAGCTATGCCAACCTATTCATGGGGCATTTTGAATCAATACATATAGAGAATGCTCATATATATCGGAATAAAATTGTCTATTATAAAAGGTATATTGACGATCTTTTTTTAATCTGGTCTGGTACTAGGGAGGAAGCGAACAGCTTCATAAATATTTTAAATAAGAATACGTGGGGAATACAATTTACACAAAATATATCAAAAGAAAAAATAATATTTTTAGATTTAGAAATCAGTCATTCTGATAATAAATTTTTAACAAAAACACATTTTAAAGACACAGATAAAAATAGTTTTTTAAATTTCAAAAGTGCACACTATAAAAAATGGATAACAAATATCCCACACAGTCAGTATAGGAGAATAAGAAAAAATTGCTCCTCAGTGAATGGATACAAAGAACAATCCAAAATCCTCAAAGCAAAGTTTGAGGAGAAAAAATATCCTCAAGATCTCCTTAAACATGCGTATCAAAAAAATTTAGATACATCTCAAGAAGCATGCCTTGTAGAAAAAGTACATATAGCACATAACAAAGATATTTTAAAGAAAAGACATTCAAACAATTTTATTACAACATTTAATAAAGATCATAATGTTATTAGAAGTGCATTGCAAAAACACTGGAATGTACTTTTAAACGATCCGATTTTAAATAAAATTATCCCTATAAAACCAGGGATAACATTCCGTCGGGGGAGAACTATTAAAAATATATTAGCACCTAGTAGGTTGAAAACGAATATCCCCACCTCTACCCAAGATCATTATTATAAACCGGCAGGGATCCATAAATGTGGAAAAAGAAACTGTTTGTGTTGTTTTAATATTAACAAAGGAAAAACTCAAGTCACATCAAATGTAACACAAGAAATATTTGAAATTAATACTTATATGAACTGTGAAACTGATTATGTAATTTATATGATTGAATGTGAGTGCGGATTGCAATATATTGGAAGAACAACCCAGACACTAAGAAAGAGATTAAATGGTCACCGCTTTAATGCAAAAAACGGTTTTCTCAAACATAGCTTATCAAGGCATTTACTATATAACCATTCATCTGATTTTTCTAAAATAAAAATTTCCCCAATCGAACAAGTAAATGTTAAAACACACAACAGAATCTCTACCCTGAATAAAAGGGAGTCCTTCTGGATATTTAAATTTGGGACCTTGAGCCCAAACGGACTCAATGAAAAAATTGATCAAGTGTAGTTTGAACGATCTATTAAAATACAATGACATCTGTATTAAAAATGATAGGATAAGATTGAGTGTGATACACCTACAAAGAATAAATAATAATGGGAATATTTCTCTTCTTAAAATTAAATATATATATATATATACATAAAAAACAGGAGCGCCTGGCTCCCGACAATTAGATTCAAACGAACAGCAATGAAACTAGAAGCATTTTTTACCAGTAATACAATTATCTTAGTTAGAATAAAGGATAGCATCAAAACTATCAAAAAGAATAAACACAATTATCAAAGAAACTAAGAGTACTCACACTGTCTGTCAGCGGCGAGAATACGCGGACGATGATGATTTCTTTGAAATATACGGTCACCTGCATGTGGACATATGTATATATATATATATATATATATATATGTGTGTGTATATATATATATATATATATATATATATATATATATGTATACAAAAAATCAATCCTCTTTTACACTAAAGCTAAGAATATCTACCATTTGGCAGAAAATAGTTGGTTAAAAGGTAGAAAAGAGGAGAAATAGCAATTAAGAGAAAATCAGTCTGAGGAAAAAACATACACACACCTGTGCTGAAACACCCATGATGAACCTTCACCTTGCCAGTTTAACCTGGAAGTGAAGCATATGATACAAGTATATAAGATGATGTATTGTAACCAAATTTATATGCCTGATGAAGACCACAGTGCGTGGTTGAAACGCGTTGCAGCAATCAAATTTTATATTGTTCTTTTTTTAATAATAAAATCGTTGAAAATACACCCTGACGATTTTGTGAAGATATCAGTACAATCCACACCTGAGCGCCCGTTCAGAGGAGCAGCTTTTTCTTCCTAATCTGCATTACTAAACTAATAAAGGGCATGGAGAATCTAAGTTATGAGGAAAGATTAAAATAATTACATTTATTTAGTCTTTAAAAGAGACATCTAAGGGGGGGGGCATGATTAACTACGTATATAAATGGCCTTTACCAAATATGGGAAAAATCTGTTCCATGTAAAATCCCCTAAAAAAAGACAAGGGGGCACTTCCTCCGTCTGCAGAAATAAAGGTTTAATCTCTGGAGGCGACAAGCCTTCTTTACTGTGAGAACTGTGAATCTATGAAATAGCCGACCTCAGAAGCTGGTCACAGCAGGGACAGTAGATGGCTTCAAAAAAGGCTTAGAAAAAGACTATATTAGCACATATGTAAGTGTATAATCGCCACTCGGAATCAGGAGGGAGATTTGTTTCCTTTACGGCAGACTGATTCATACCTTTTGTTTTTGTTTTTTGTTTTTTTAACTTGCTGTGGATCAATAGGGGTAAAACACAGTTCTAAAGTTTAACAATATCCCTTCCCATTTTCTCATCCCTTGGTTGAACTTGATGCAGTGGCGTAACTACCGCTATAGCAGCCGTAGCTGCTGCTACGGGGCCCACAGCATAAGGGGCCCACCCGCCGGCACAGGCCCCCCGTGGCCGGAGGCTCCGCTATCAGCTGCTATGGCTGCTACAGCGCGACGCCACTGAAGTGGTTGTTCCTACAAAAGACATGCATCCCCTATCCGCAGGATAGGGGATACATGTGGGATCGCTGGGACGCCCAGCGATAAGGAGAACGGGGGACCAAAATTCCCCCGAAGTTCTCCATGACAAACTTCGGACTTCCGGGGGCTGTCTGCAGCTCCATAGAAATGACTTGCGCACCGGTCGCGCTTGTGCGCATGCGTGACCAGCGCTCCTTTCATTTTTATTGAACTGCGCAGACGCCGGAAGTCCGAGGTTTGTCATGGAGAACTTCGGGGGACTTTCGGTCCCCCATTCTCCTTATCGCTGCCAGCGATCACACATGTATCCCCTATCCTGTGGATAGGGGATACATCTCTTTTGTAGGACGAACTATAGGACTTTTTTTTTTGGGGAGGCTGTATGGTGTTATCTACAGGGGGGGTCTGTATGGCGCTATCTACAGGGGGGGTCTGTATGGCGTTATCTACAGGGGCTGTATGGCGTTATCTACAGGGGGGATTTGGGGCTATATGGCGTTATCTACAGGGGGGCTGTAAGGCGTTATCTACAGGGGGGCTGTATGCCGTTATCTACAGGGGCTGTATGGCGTTATCTACATGGGGGCTGTATGGCCGATCTACATGGGGGCTGTAAGGCGTTGTCTACAGGGGGCTGTGTATGGCGCTATCTACAGGGGGCTATGTATGGCGCTATCTACAGGGGGGGTCTGTATGGTGTTATCTACAGGGGGGGCTGTATGGCGTTATCTACAGGGGGGCTGTAAGGCGTTATCTACAGGGGGCTGTGTATGGCGCTATCTACAGGGGGCTGTGTATGGTGTTATCTATGGGGGGGCGCTGTGTGGTGGAATTTATAGGGAGGCACTATCTACAAGGGGGGGGTTGTGTGATACCCAGCGGAGGAGGGGGCCCAGTTAAAAGTTTGCTATGGGGCCCAGTCTTTCCTGGTTACGCCCCTGACTTGATGGACATACGTCTTTTTTTAACTGTGCTATGTAAATATGGCAGGACCTGAAATTTGCCGTTTATGCATGAAAACCTACAAATGTATCCAAATTGAAAAAGGTATAAACAAGGTCAAAAAGTGTCCATGCATAGGGAATACTATCTGTTCTATGAATTGAGACTTTTGAATTGCCCTATATACATATATATGTAGAATGTGTTTAGCTGCAATAATTGCTGTTAAAGGTACTGCAACTAGTTATTAGATGTATTTGGAAAATGACAAATACACATAGGTGATAATAAAACTGTGTTATGTTTTCTTAAATATATTATATTTCACATAAAGATTATTTATACCCCAAAAATATGAATATACTTTATTATAAAAATCAGAAGTTAAAACAGCAGTTAAAGTTTGATTATTATGTTTGTTTTACTTACAGAGATATTTATAATCTTTTTGTTGTCACAGCCATTTTTGCAAAACATAACAAGAACAAGAAGTGCAGCCATATTGGTCGTCACCTTTGAATTAGCACTTTAGAAACAGATGGTAAAACGGTGACTTTAATATAGAAAAACCATGTTGAAAAATAAGGGTATGTGCACACGGTAGCAGGCTTTTACGTCTGAAAAGACAGACTGTTTTCAGGAGAAAACAGCTGCCTCGTTTCAGACGTAAATGCTCCTCCTCGCATTTTGCGAGGCTTCTCTGACAGCCGTAAATTTTGAGCTGTGCTTCATTGAGTTCAATGAAGAACGGCTCAAATTACATCTGAAAGAAGTGTCCTGCACTTCTTTTGACAAGGCTGTATTTTTACGCGTCGTCGTTTGACAGCTGTCAAACGACGACGCGTAAATGACAGGTTGTCTGCACAGTACGTCGGCAAACCCATTCAAATGAATGGGCAGATGTTTGCCGACGTATTGTAGCCCTATTTTCAGGTGTAAATCGAGGCATAATACGCCTCGTTTACGCCTGAAAATAGGTCGTGTGAACCCAGCCTAACAGTTGCTTGGGAATTTTGAAGAACCTAAACGTAGCAAATAATATGTCTGGAAATCCTTCACTTCACAACAAGATGACGTTTAACCCCTTCGCGCTCAGCGACGTACTATTCCGTTGTGCAAAGTGCATAGTTTGCGCTCAGTGCCGAAATAGTGCGTCGCGGGAGGAACGGCCATTTCGGCCCTCTTCCCGACTCATACAGGAGCTCTGACAGCTGCTGTCTCATACAGCAGTTGCCACAGCTCCTTCAGTGGGGACTGATCGCTGTGTCCCCGCTGATTAAGCCCTTGGAAGCCGCGTTAAATAGCGATAGCGGCTTCTTAGGGGTTAAGCTACTATCGTCGACCCGCTGCACGATAGCGGTCGGCGATGGTGGCTATGGCAACTGGATGCCTAACAATGGTGTCCGCCTATGTCATCTACGGAAGCCTAGTGGGTCCTGACTATGTGTGAGTAGCTGACTGCTCTAATACACTACTCTACGCATGTAGTGCAGTGTATTAGAATAGCGATCAGGGCCTCCTGCCTTCAAGTACACTAGTGGAATAAAGTTTAAAAAAATTGTGCAAAAATAAGAAAATAAAAGTTTTAAAAGTAAAAAAAGTAAAAATCCCAGTCCTTTATTATTAATAAAAATAAATAAATAAACAAATAAACTATACATAATTGGTATTGCCGCATCCGTAACGGCCTGAAATACAAAAGTATTTTGTTATTTATCCCGCACGATGAATGCCGTAAAAGAAAATAATAATAAACCGTACCAGAATCACAATTTTTTGGTCACTTCACTACCCCAAAAAATGGAATAAAAAGAGATCAAAAAGTCGTTTGTACCCAAAAATGGTACTGATCGAAACGACAGTTCGTTACGCAAAAAATAAGTCCTCACACGGCTTTCTTGATGGACAAAACACAACGTTATGGCTCCTAGAATAAGGCAACACAAAAAGTAAATAATTTTGAATAAAAAGTATTTTATTGTGCAGACATAAAAAAAAACTATAAACATATGGTATCACCGTAATCGTATCGCCCCACAGAATAAAGTGAATATGTCATTTATAGCGCATGGTGAACGCTGTAAAAAAAAATAGAATAAAAAACAATAGTAGTATTGCTGATTTTTAGACACCGCGCCTCTTAAAAATAGAACAAAAACTGATCAAAAAGTCGCATGCACCCCATGAAAACTACAATGAATTCCTCAAGGGGTCTAGTTTACAAAATAGGGTTACTTTTGGGGGGTTTCCACTGTTTTGGCACCACAAGACCTCTTCAAACCGGACATGGTGCCTAATAAAAAGGATGCCTCAGAATCTTCTAGGTGCTCCTTTGCTTCAGAGGCCGGTGCTTCAGTCCATTAGCACACTCGGGCCACATGTGGGATATTTCTCAAAACTGCAGAATCTGGGCAATAAGTATTGAGTTGTGTTTTACAGAAAAAAATGGAATAAAAAGGATTTTCTGACAAAAAAAAATGAAATATGTAAATCTCACCTCTACTTTGCTTTAAATTCCTGTGAAACACCTAAAGGGTTAATAAACTTTCTAAATGTTGTTTTGAATACTTTGAGGGGCCTGGTGTCTAAAATGGGGTGTTTGATAGGGGTTTCTAATATATAGGCCCCTCAAAACAACTTCAGAACTGAACTGGAACCTAAAAAAAAAGAGGCGTTTTCTTATACCACACCCCGATGTACCGCATGGCCGTGTCCAGGATGCGTTATGAGGCAATACTTGATGAGCAGCGCCCACCCCGAGATGACCCCAGTTTTGACCGTTTGTATAAACGGAGACCCCTATTAGACCGTTTCAGTGCCCGGTTTTCCCAAGCATACACCCCCGAGAAGTGTATTTTTATTGATGAGTCCTTGGTACAATTTAAAGGCAGGCTTCAATTCCGCCAGTACCTGCCGAGTAACAGGGCAAGCTTTGGCGTGAAGATGTATAAGCTGTGCGAGAGTGCATCAGGGTATACTTACAAATTTAGGATATATGAAGGGAAGAACACCAGTATTCAGCCCCCAGAATGCCCCCCCCCCCCACTTACTGGGTGTTAATGCAAAAATTGTGTGGGATTTGGTACACCCACTTCTGGACCAGGGATAATTTCTATACCAGCGTCCCACTCCCCAAGTGCCTCGTTTCCATAAGTACTGTGGAATGCGGCATTGCTAGAAGAAATCTGAGAGGCCTCCCTAAGACTCTGCTTGGGCAAACACTCAGAAGGGGTGAGAGCAGGGCACAATCTAGCTGCAATATAAGGACAAGAGAGATGTCCTTGTATAGACAACTATACATGGCCACATCAGTACCCATGTACCTGTATGAGGCACCAGTACAGAGACCCCCAAACCAGACTGCATCCTGGACTACAATAATTACATGGGAGGGGTGGACTTGTCAGATCAAGTCCTGAAGCCCCACAGCGCGATGCGGTGTGGTATAAGAAGCTGGCCGTGCACATCATACAGATGGCATTGTACAATGCGTATGTGCTACGTCGATGTACAGGCCAGAGGGGAACTTTCCTGGAATTTCAAGAGGTGGTTATCAGGAACCTAATCTTTAGGGACCAAGAAGGGGGGCACCCAGTACTTCTCGAAGCGAGGCCACACGCATCGTACCAGAGCAACACTTTCCAGGAGAAGTTTCCCCAACCTGGCAAGAAGGTCAAAAGAGGTGCAAATTCTGCTATAAGAGGGGGATAAGGTAGGACACAATATATCAATGTGACACGTGTCCCGAAAAACCAGGTCTCTGTATGCAAGTGTTTTAAAATTTATCATACATCCCTTGATTTTCAATATACCCCAGTTTTACTTACCCTGATGCAATCCGCACAGCTTATCCCCCTCATCTTTCCCTTCTGAGCCCTGCCGTGTGCCAAGGCAGCTGTTAACAGCCACATGTAGGGTATTGCCGTACCCGGGAGAACCCACATTACAGTTTATGGGATGTATGTCTCTGGTGGCGCATGCTGGCACTCTGCACCATCTGCTGCGCATTATCTTTTACACAATACCTGTGGGGTCAAAATGCTCACTACACCTCTAGATGAATGCCTTAAGGGGTGTCGTTTTTAAAACGGGGTAAATTCTCAGGGGTTCAACTGTACTGGTACCTCAGGGGCTTCTTCATACATGACTTAGCACGAGAAAAGCTCCAGTAGGCCAAATGGTGGTCCTTCCCTTCTGAGCCCTCCCATGGGCCCAAACGGCAGTTTATCACCACAAATTGGGTATTGCTGCTCTCAGGACAAATTGGGCAACGAAATGTGGTATTTTATTCCTTGTGAAAATAAGAAATTTTGAGCCAAAACTACATCTTATTGGAAAAAATTAATTTTTTTTTAATTCACAGCCCAATTCAAATAAATTCTGTGAAAAAACTGTGGTGTCTAAATGGTCACAACACCCATAAATGAATTCCTTGAGGGGTGCAGTTTCCAGTCACTTTTGTGGGATTCCTACTGTTTTGGCACCTCAACACCTCTTCAAACCTGGCATGCTGCCTAAAATATATTCTAATAAAAAAAAGTGGCCCCAAAATGCACTAAGTGATTTTTTGATTCTGGGGCTTGTGTTTTAGTCAACGAGAACACTAGGGTCACATGTGGGACATTTCTAAAAACTGCAGAATCTGGACAATACATATTTAGTAGTGTTTCTCTGGTAAAACCTTCTGTGTTACAGAAATATTTTTTTATATAATTGAAATTCAGCAAATTTGTAAATTTCACCTCCACTTTGCTTTAATTCCTGAAGACCCCCCTCAAAGCCTCTTCAGAACTGAACAGGTACCTTAAAAAGGGCTTTTGAAATTTTCTTAAAAATATGAGAAATTTCTGTTAATGTTCTAAGCCTTGTAACGTTTAAGAAAAATAAAATGATGTTCAAAAAATGATGCCAATCTAAAGTAGAAATGGGATGCCAATCTAAAGTATGGGAAATGTGAACTAGTAACTATTTTGGGTGGTATAACCATCTGTTTTACAAGCAGATGCATTTAAATTCAGAAAAATGCTATTTTTTCTAAATTTTCTCTAACTTTTGCAATTTTTCACAAATAAACACTAAATATATCGACCAAATTTTACCACTAACATAAAGCCCAATGTCTCACGAATGGGCTCCGGCATGGCCTAACAGGCATTTGCTGAAGACAGACCTGGGGGTCTTTGTTAGGCCCCCGGCTGCCATGGAAACCCGACGGCGACCCGCGATTTCTTTGCGGGGGCGCTGATAGGGTGACCTCCCTCCCTCTGTCAGAGACATTAGATCTCGCTGTCGCTATTGACAGCAGCATTTAATGGGTTAAACTGCCGGAATCGGAGCGCACTTCGATTCCGGCAGTTGCAGCAGGAGCCAGGCTGTGTATAACAGCCGTGCTCCTGCTGCTGATCGTGTGTGTACACTGTCAGTACCAACGCGATCAGAGGACAGATATATCCGTCCTCCTGCGCGAACTAGCAGCTGCAGAGGACGGATATATCCGTCCTTCGGTGTTAACAGGTTAAACATAATTCCTCAGACAGTTTTTTTAATATATGCGTAGCTCTGGGAAATTGGCAATTATCGCTGACACTAAGATTGGCTGAAGAGCCTCAGTAACATACATTGTAACATAGTAACATGGTTTGTAAGTTTGTAAGGCCAAAAAAAGACATGCGTACATCTATTTCAGGCTATTATTTTGCAATGTTAATTCAGAAGAGGGCAATTCCTACATGAGTCAAAAGCCGATTTCCCTAATTTTGGCAATCAGAAAAAATCCCTGGATCAATGACAACCTATCTACAGCAATCTAGTAACCATAGCTTACAATATTATTACACTCCAGAAAAGCATCCAGACCCTTTTTGAGCTCTTTTATTGAATTTACCATAACTACTTCCTCAGATAGTCTCACTGCCCTTACAGTAAAGAATCCCCTTTTACGTTTGTCTAGAAACCTTCTTTCCTCTAGACATGGTAGATGCCGTCTGTCACGATCTGTGGGTATGTGGACCCACTGGGCCGTACCGCCGTAGCGGTATAGCAGCTGGCCAAACAGGGTACAAAGTCAATGTCTATTGTTCGGATAAAGGTACCTTTGGCAATTCAGACAGTAGCGATGGTTTAGGCTCGGATGGAACTCTGGCAGCAGGCAGAGAACAGGTGCGGAGAAACACAGCGGGTGTAGTAGGCGATACAACCCGACTCCAACTCAGTATAGCACAGGAACACAGTAGCACGGGAAACAGGATACAGGTAGCAGGAACGGGAACACTGGAACTGGAAAACACTCAAGAAACCATTTGCAAGACAGTCACGGAAAGATACAAACACGCTCAGGCAATGCAGGGAGGGGCAGAGCCCTTCTTATAGTTCAGGGTGATCTGGTAGCAATCAGCTCAATCTCACACATGTGTGCGCTCTGGCTCCTTAAGGCTGGACTGAGCTCGCGAGCGCACCCTAGTGGTCACTGCGGAACAGGACGGCCGCAGACATCTCTGGAGAGAAAGGCGTCGACAGGATGGGAGGAGTTCGTGGTCAGCGACCACGGACGTTACATTATCTCCCCTCTTACGCCCCTTCCTCTTTGGACTAGAACAAGAGAGAAACTTCTTAATGAGGGTAGGAGCATTGAGATTCTCTTCTGGCTCCCAGGACCTCCCTTCTGGACCAAACTCGCTCCAATCTACTAAATAAAAGGTTCTTCCTCTTACTTTTTTGGTGTCCAGGATCTCCTTAATCTCAAATATCTCGGCCAAACTGCTGGGGGCAACTGCAAGTTAAGAGTCTTAGAGTAGCAGTTCTGGACCACAAGTTTCAGGAGAGAAATGTGAAAGGAGTTGGGCATCCGGAGTGTCGCGGGCAGCCGAAGCTTATAAGAGACCGGGTTGATCCGCTGCAGGATCTCAAAGGGTCCGAGGAACCTGGGAGCGAATTTGCATGACGGCACCCTCAGTCAGATATTTCTTGAGGACAGCCAGACCTTGGTACCCGGAAGAAACAGAGGCGGCTCTCTTCTCCTCGTATCTGCCTTTCGGTTCATGCGGTCGACTGCCTGCAGAATAGAGGACTGGGTTTGCTGCCAGATCCATAAAAAGTCCCGGAATGCAGCGTCAGCTGCAGGCATCTAGGACGCAGCAGACACAGGGAGAGGAATACATGGACGTTGGCCGTAAACTATGAAGAATGGTGTGGAGGCGGTGGACTCAATTGTGTGGTTGTTATAGGAGAACTCGGCCCAAGTGGAAGCTGCACCCAGTCATCATGCTGCCTGGAGATGAAGTGTCGTAAGTAGTTCTCCATGATCTGATTGATCCTCTCAACTTGGCCATTGAACTGGAGGTGGTAGGCTGAGGAAAAGTCAAACTTTATATCGAGGAGTTTACAGAGGGCCCTCCAGAACTTTGAGGTGAACTGAACCCTCCGATCAGACATGATATGCAGAGGTAGGCCATGCAGGCAAAAGATGTGTTGGATGAAGAGGTTGGCCAGTCAAAAAGCAGAAGGTAGGCCGGTCAGCGGAAGAAAAAGAGCCATCTTTGAGAATCGGTCCACCACCACCCAAACCGTACTGCATACAGCAGAGGGGGGCAGATCCGTGATGAAGTCCATTGCAATATGCTGTCAGGGAGCATTGGGCACAGGCAGTGGCTGGAGCAGGCCAGCCGGTTTGGAGTGAGCAACTTTGTTTGCTGCGCACACCGTGCAGGAAGAGACAAACTCCATAATGTCTTTGGGCAGCGTGGGCCACCAGAACTGATGGGCAATCAGGTCTCGGGTATTACGGATTTAGAGCTATGTCCCCAGGGGAGGATTCTTCTTCTGTCTGCCAGACGCACAAAAGTTCTCCCCGGAGGGATGTCTCTAACTTGCAAAGGGTTGACAGAGATGATGCAGGATGGGTCAATGATATTTTGTGGAGGCTCCATGGTGTCCCCTGTCTTGAACGACCTGGGCAAGGCATCGGCCCTCACATTCTTGTCGGTAGGGCGATAGTGGAGCCCAAACTGGAACTCACCAGTCTCTGTTCCTTGTCGTTCCCAGATGGGGTTCGCCCGTGCTAGGGCCCTGCCAGTGAGGAGAGAGACAATGAAAGCGACCCCTGCGCCGTCAGTGGAAAATGCTTTGGCATACAGGCTGAAGTGGATCTGGCACTGGTTGAGAAATCCCCTGCAGGTCCTCGCGTCTCCATCATAGTGATGAGGAAGTGGCAGAGAAAATCGGGGGCCAGCACTGCCAGGAGGTGTAGTCAGAGTATCCGTACTGCCAGGAGGTGTAGTAGGAGGAACAGCAGAGGCAATAGGAGCAGGTGCCGGGAGAACTGCAGCTTGCACATCTAGTCGCTCTGTAATGGAGTTCACTGCCTGGAGGACTTGGTCCTGTCGTAATTGGCAGACTAGCATATCCGACTGCATGGCTTATGACGTCGTTACAGTCTTGAGTTGACCAATGGGGTCCATGGCCTGAGCATACTGTCGCGATCTGTGGGTATGTGGACCCACTGGGTCGTACCGCCGTGGCGGTATTGCAGCTGGCCAAACAGGGTACAAAGTCAATTTCTATTGTTCGGATAAAGGTACCTGTGGCAATTCAGACAGTAGCAATGAACTATTACAATATATCATTATTTAACCCGCACGGTGTACGCCGTCAAAAAATAATAATTAAAACGCCAGAATCGCTATTTTTTGGACACCTCATCTCCCACAATAATTAAATAAAAAGTGATCAAAACCTTGCATGTACCCTAAAATGGTATCATTAAAAACTACAGCTTATCCCGCAAAAAATAAGCCCACATACCACTTAATCTATGGAAAAATAAAATGTTATGGCTCTCAGAATTTGGCGACACAAAATAAATTTTATTTTTTACACTTAGGTTTTTACATTAGCTGATGCTCTGCTCGGGGACTCCCGTACTGCTGCCGACGTCGCTGCCCATATATTGACAGTGATAGTGACGTTGGCAGCAGTGCTGGAGTCCCCGGGCAGTGTATCAGCTGATGCTCTGCTCGGGAACTACAGCTATAGGAAACCCATGAAGTCACTGACCAAATGTTGGGAGCAATGCTGCAGTCCCAAGCAAAGCGCTAGCTGATGCTCTGCTCGAGGACTCCAGCAATAGGCAGTGTGACAGCCCCTTGCCGTCATGCCATTGATAACACGTCGACACGAACAGCACAGGAAGCAAGCCCTCAGTCACGTGGAGCTATTTTGGCATGTCATCAATATTAGAAAAGCTCCAGGACTTCCCAGGAACGGTTAACAGGGTTTGAACGGCACAATTTAGTACCGATTTTTTAATTAAAGTATATTAGTAAGTGACTTCTTTTTACATAAAAATATGAATGCAAAGCAATTTTTGGACCCCGGATAATCCCTTTAACTAAAATTCCTAAATCCTTGTCCATGTCAGTGTTACCCAGTGTTTTTCATTGAGTATGTAATAGTGTCATATATTTTTCCTTTCCAAGTGCATAACCTTATGTCCTAGGTACGCAGATACAATTGAGTCAGCTTGTGAGGGTCATGTAGGCAACCGATCAGTTTTTAACGGTCATCACATGGATGGCTTTCTGAAAAACAGCCATTAAAAACTGATCCATTGACTTCTATGGGGGCCGTAGGGCCGTGAAAACAGCCTAAGTAGAAAATGTTTGATGTTTTGACGGCCAGTATTCACGAACCATTAAAAAAAAACAGCCGTGTGAATTAGAAAAACAGCGGTCACACAGCCGTTGTTCACTGTCATGTGAATATAGCCTTATCAGTATTAAACCTAATTTGCCACTTCTTTGCTGAGCTTCCAACTTATCCAGATCCATTTGTTTAGAAAAGTCCCATGCTTAAAAGTATTTCTCTTGAAAATTAAAAGTAGATGCTTTTTGGTGACTCGTCTCATACGTGTCTTGTTTAAAGACAATGAATCACAATGTCCCTAAGGCCTTATTCACACGAGCGTATTTCACATCCGTGTTACGCGCGTTAAAACAACGGATGTCGTACAGACCTATGCAATTCAATAGGGCCATTCAGTCATTCAGTGTTTTTCATGCAGCATGTGTCCTCTGCGTGAAACTCACTGCATGTCCTATTCTTGGGCGTTTTTTGTGCATCACGCACCCATTGAAGTAAAAATGGAGCGTGAAAATCACGGACAACACACGGACGTCATCCGTGTTCTGTCTGTAATTCACGCAACAGTTGCTAAAGAAATGATGAGAAAAAGGAAACCACCTCCTTCAGTTTTTTTTCAGACGTAAAAAACGCTTGACATACGGATGACATACGCTCGTAAACAAAGCCGCAGACGCACACCGTACACGGATGTCACACGGAATTGCAACACAAGAAAAATGCTGCGTTTTTTACGTGGTCGGGGCCAAGGAACATTTTTGCATGAAGGGGTCTAGTTGGTGACCATGTGGGGCTTCTTGTCTAATAAGGCTAAGGGTATGCCCATTGAAATCAATGGGGTTACGATGTTCTGTGCACACAGGCTTTTTTTTTTACTCGCCGATGTCAAAAGACGGCGCGTTAAAAGACGCCCGCGTCAAAGAAGTGCATGTCACTTCTTGAGACGTAATTGGAGTCGTTTTCCATTGACTCCATTGAAAAACAGCTCCAATTACGTCCGTAATTGACGGCGCGAAAAACACGAGTACGAGCAATTACATCTGAAATTCAGGAGTTGTCTTCGCCTGAAAACAGCTCCGTAATTTCAGCCGTATTGGACGCTGCCGTGTGAACATACCCTTAGAGGCACATTTATTTACATTTAACTGGCACTTTCAAATGGCACCCTGCACATGGATTCAGGCCACCATTTTGTGGGTGCACTAACGCCCACTGACATTTTTTCAATAGAACATCTAATAAATGCCTTTGTTGAAAAGAGGACTTAGGGACCTTAGGGCTACAGTTTGACCTGGCATACATTTCTTATTCAGTTACTGCACATGAGAATTCAGGAGTACTAGGAAGTTGTTATTTTTGGCCATAGGTGCACATTAATACTGTATACTATTAGTGGAGCGGTGTGTATACAGTACATTCATGTGGGAGTTTGATTTCTTAATTCTGTGGAGCTGAATGCTGACATTCTAATGATTATGGGGGCCTTTTGATGGTAGATGTTGGTTTCAATGTGAACTCGGAAAGTTAGGGTATGTTCACATACAGTAGCAAAATACGTCTGAAAATACGGAGCTGTTTTCGCCTGAAAACAGTTCCTGATTTTCAGACGTTTTTTAAATAATCGCATTTTTCGCGGCGTATTTTACGGACGTTATTGGAGCTGTTTTTCAATGGAGTCAATGAAAAACGGCTCCAAAAACGTCCCAAGAAGTGACATGCACTTCTTTGACGCGGCCGTCTTTTTACGCGCCGTCTTTTGACAGCGACGCGTAAAATTACACCTCGTGGGAACAGAGCATTGTAAAACCCATTGAAAGCAATGGGCAGATGTTTGTAGGCGTAATAGAGCTGTTTTTTCAGGCGTAATTCGAGGCGTAAAACGCCCGAATTATGTCTGAGAACAGTGCGCGTGAACATACCCTCATGCTTAAGTGGAGGACAGGAAAGGTAGCCATCAGCCTTCTGTTATCTTATGTGTATGGCCAGCATGCAAGTACTGTAGTTTATGGTTGATGTATCATATAGTGAGGAGACAATACTTCAACTTGACCATAGTAGGCTTCCTTCAAACACTCTTTTAATGTGTGGTGTTTTTATCCCAAAAAATGCATCTAAAAACCTCCAAGATCATGTGATGCAAAAATTTATCTTTACAACACATGATAAATTCTGAAAAACACCCTCAAAAACACCATTAAAAAAGCAACACACATTGACACTTGCATTTTTTTTAAAGATTAAGGGTATGTTCACACGACAGCGTCCGTAACGGCTGAAATTACGGGGATGTTTTCAGGAGGAAACATCCCCGTAATTTCAGCCGTAACGGCAGGCGTTTGAACGCCGCGTCCATTACGGACGTAATTGGCGCTGCTTTTCATTGGAGTCAATGAAAAACGGCTCCAATTACGCCCCAAGAAGTGACATGACACTTCTTTGATGCGGGCGTCCATTTACGCGCCGTCATTTGACAGCGGCGCGTAAATATACGCCTCGTGTGAACAGACAAACGTCAGCCCATTGCTTTCAATGGGCAGATGTTTGTCAACGCTATTGAGGCGCATTTTTCGGACGTAATTCGGGGGAAAAACGCCCGAATTATGTCCGTAATAGTGTGTGTGAACATACCCTAAAGAGGCAAAAAAATGATAAAGGTCTATGAGAAAAAAATTTGAAAAAAAACCGCCAAAACCAGGCTTGCTGCAATTTGTAAAAAAGTCAGTGAGCCATGACAAAAGATAAAAAGCACAATGTTATATTTCCCCATAGACGTCCAGCTATCCTTTGGCCGCAATGTTTTTTGTTGAAATAAACAAGGTAAAAAAACGCCAGGAAAATGCCTAATAAAACAGGTCTATGTCTTAAAAATGTTGCGTGTGAGTCCACCCTAAGGGCATGTTCACACGTGGTGAAATTGCTGTGGAATTCCGCTGCGGACAGTCCGCAGTAGAATTCTCCAACGGACGTTTTTTTATATTTTTTCAATACATTTTTAGGCAAGTCAGTTCAGACGTTGCGGAAAACTCCGCTGCAGACCATAGGATGCGGTGCGGAATTTTCCCTCCGCAGCATGCACTGACTATTGCGGAGAAGAAGCGGAATTTCACTGCGGATTTCAGCCTTTGCAATGCAAAAACTGAAATCTGTGGCAAGTCCGCTGTCTTTTCTGCAACGTCTGAATTACCTGTCAAATATGCAAATGTTGGTGCAGATTCGTTGCGTATTTGCCCCAAATCTGCACCAATATTTGCAGCGGAAAAAATCTGCCACGTGTGAATATGCCCTAAAGGTAGGTTTGGTCTATTTTACTTCTGGGTTTTTTTATGCAGAGAAACTAAGATTTAAAAAAAAAAGGGCTTGGTTTTCCTTCCAAAAACAGCAATGTATTGGAAGACAGTCAAACCCTTTTTTCTAAACTCATACAGGATCTGTGCATTTTGGGGGATTCCTGCGCTCACCTTATCGCTTACATGTTAGGAGAGTTTAGGTGTCACAGTACTACATAGTAAAGGAAAATTTGTTTTTAAATTTAAAAAAAAAATCTACATTATTTTTTTATTTTATTTACCAGCCAAACATTAATTTATAGCTTTGAGTTTTATACAAATGAAGTGAACTCCCAGCATGTTTTAAATATCCTCTGTGTTGGTGATGTCTCATTTATGCAGCTGAAGTCCCATAAGATTGTGTGTTGCTAGCGTGCATGGACAGGAGAGAATCTGTCAACATGAACAAACAACTAAATATGAGAGACTAAAATCTAGTCATAGCTCTTTAAAAATTATTTCTGTTGAAGCAAATGTTGCAGTCCTCCTGGTGTCTGCCGCCCAGAGTTACATCAGATTAATTAGCCTTTTCAAACTCTAAAATAATTGTCCTGGAAATAGTTGAATTAAGAGAAACAATCTGTGGCGCACATTCTTTGTGACATATGTGTTTTATGTTTTCCTTGTCACGCATATTGTTCTCTTCAGCTATCTTTCCAGACGTTAAGTGCAGTCATTGAAATTACAAATATTTCATTAAAGCCTTCTGTTTCATTTCCTTTTTCGGTGACCTCTTGCATAAATTAGATTAATCATATTAGACAAAGATATTTTTAAATGATCACAATGATAGATATTTAAAGACTATGTAAACCTTTGAACACTTATAAAAAACAAACCATGTATCATATTATTTTAAAGGGGTTTTCCCATCAGAGACATTTATGCGTGTCCCACCCAGTGGCGGATTATCATTAGGGCGGTTCGGGCGGCCGCCCGGGGCCCAAGGCTCCCGGGGGGCCTATGGCCGACCGAACCACACATGATCGCACGGCCCCCCTCAGGCCCGGTGTGGCGTCGCTGGCCCCGGAGGGGGCCCCGGTGCTAGCGGCAGCCACATTCACACATCAATGAAAAGTTACTATAGTAACTGGGGCCTATGTAATAAACTACATGGGCCCCTGTTACTATAGTAACTGACAGTACTTACCCCTCCTCTTCCTTGAGCGCATCGGAGGTTCTGATGTCACAGCGCTGTGCGCAGCACATAACGTCACAATGCTATGCGCCACGCACAGCGTCCCGACACTTCATGGAGTGAGGATCTGCGGCCGAAGAGGAGGTAAGTTTAATTTTATTGTCTTGCTGATGGGTTGGGGTCAGACACCTGGGATCCCCCGCTAATCAGCTGCTTTGAAGGGATTGCAGCCGCTCGTACGAGCACTACTTCCCCTTCTTTCCGGTCACTTTCTCACACTGAATCGCCGACACAGACGTGTCAGCGATTCACAGTGAAAGCAAGTGAGGGAACTGAAGGGGAAGCAGCACTCGTACGAGCGGCTGCAACCTCTTCAAAACAGCTGATTGGCGGGGCTCCCGGGAGTCTTACCCCGACCCATGAGCTATTGATGGCCTATACTGAGGATAGGCCATCAATGTTTAGGGACTGGACAACCTTTAAAGCCTACCATGTGTTAGGCTTAGATACAGGGCCCCAGCTTATACTGCATAAGAATACTGTCTGCTGGAACCTGTATCTAAACCTATGTTAGGCTTACATACAGGGTCCAACAAACAGTATCACACATGCACATGGGCCCTGTATCTAGGGCCCTGTATTTAAGGCCCACTTCACATCACCGCTGCCCTTCCGTTGACGGGTTCCGTCTGGTTAACCCCTCAACAGAAAGGCAAATGGAAACCTTAGCTTCCGTTTGCATCACCATTGAACTGAATGGTGATGGAAACTTTACTAAAGATTTCCGTTTGGGAGGATATTCATTTGTATCTATAGGGGGCTGTGTGTAACGCTCCCTACGTGGGGGAGGATGTGTGATATCTACAGGGGGCCTTGTGTGGCGCTATGTATGGGGGAGTGTAATATCCACAGCGGCTGTGTGTGGCACTATGTACATGGGGCTGTGTGTGGCGCTATCTATGGGGGTGTGTAATATCTACAGGGGCTGTGTGTGGCACTATGTACAGGGGGCTGTGTGTGGCACTATGTACAGGGGGCTGTGTGTGGCGCTATGTACAGAGGGCTGTGTGTGGCACTATCTATGGGGGGAGTCTAATATCTGCAGGGGCTGTGTGTGGCACTATGTACAGGGGGCTGTGTGTGGCACTATGTACAGGGGGCTGTGTGTGGCACTATGTACAGGGGGCTGTGTGTGGCACTATGTACAGGGGGCTGTGTGTGGCTCTATCCATGGGGGGGTGTAATATCTACAGGGGCTGTGTGTGGCACTATGTACAGGTGGCTGTGTATGGCGCTATCTATGGGGGGTGTGTAATATCTACAGGGGGCTGTGTGTGGCACTATGTACAGGGGGATGTGTGTGGCACTATGTACAGGGGGCTGTGTGTATGTGGTGTTTTACAGTGTGTGGTATTATTATATTCAGGCGCGCAGTGTTTGGTGCTATTATATTTAGGGGTACAGTATGTGGCATCATGATAACTTTATTTTCATTTATAGGTGTGGAAATGTTGGAATAGTGAGGAGTCGAAGACATCTGAGTGGCAAATTCTGCAGAAATCAGTCATGGCTGGAAGAAGTCGTCATGAGCTCTTGACCGGATGGAGAAGAAAAGAGGAGAAAAACTACTAGAATCTGAGACGTCGTCACATGTGAGTCACTAGATTTATAGAGAATCTGTCACCTCTCCTGACATTTTTATTATAGGAAATCCTTGTATTTCACAAAAAGTCTTTCTGCAGTCTAGGACTGATAGACAATTCCCCCTGTCAGGAGGATGTGTCCCTGCACAGTGTGATACTGTCAGTATGTAGGGACACAGCCCTGTAACAAGGGGAATCATAACACCCATTTGTTAATGCTTGCCCAAAAAGGTAGTGTTAAAAATAGTTACGGCGCGGTAGGGCGGCGGTGCGCAAGGGGGGCCCAAGTTTGGGTAACAGCCCAGGGCCCATCGTCTACTTAATCCGCCACTGGTCCCACCTATCTCTGGAACGTAGCCCTCTAAACCCTGTTGTACCGCTCTGTGTTGTGGCTGAAGCGTGTGATTCCCGATGAATTACGGAAACAGCTTAGCTCACTGAGCTACACTGTTTCCGTAAGTCCCATAGAACGGACTGGTAGTTACGGAAACAGCGTAGCTCGTATGCTACGTAACTACGTCACAGCTTCCGTAACTGCCATTCACTACTCTTGATCGGAAATCACACAAAATCACACGATTTAGCCACAACTAGAGATAGGTGTGGGTCCCAGAGGTGGGACCCCCATCTATCTGACATTTATGACATATCCTGTGGATATGTCATAAATGTCTCTTAAGGGAAACCCCTTTAAACAATGTTGTAATTGTTTTTTATTAAGAAATACTTTAACTTTTTGATATACAGTTACTATGTATCTTGGATACATAGAAGCTGTATCTTGCGCTCAAAACCGAATCTGTCAGGTCTACAGGACTGACGGGTTCGGTTACAATGGATCCTGCTTGTCTCTGACATGCAGGATCTAGCTGTTATCGATCATATCTAAGTTTCATACAACGTGGGTGTTGGCGGTATGTTACAGCGGACACTCCACTTTAACGAGCGGATCGTGCTAGTTTATCCCCTTATATGCCGCAGTCAATAGCGACCACAGCATCTAAACCATCATAAAAAGTGGGGCAACCCCTTCTGACAGTACATCGCCCCCCCATATAACGCGATGAAATTAAGTCCCCCAGGCCCCATAATTAAGGCCCCCAGGTCTGCCATGTTTGTACTCCTATTAATCTCTGCGGCAGGGCTTATTAGGAACCAGTCAGAAACACGATATACTGCGAAACATTGGATTGCTGGTTCAAGTCCCCTAGGGGGACTAGTAAAAAAGAGTGAAATAAAGGTTTTTTTATGTTAAAAAAAAAAGTAAGTTGTAGAAACCCCCCTTTTACCCCTAAAGTATTGCAAAAAAAAAAAAATAAACATAATTGGTATCGCCGCATCTGTAAAAGTCTATTACAATATAGCATTATTAAAACACGCACGGTGAACACCGTAAATAACAAATGTAAAACACCAGAATCACTGTTATTTGGTCACCTCATTTCTCACAAAAAAAATTAAATAAGAAGTGATCAAAAACTTGCATGTACTCCAAAATTGTATAATTAAAAACTACAGCTTGTCCTACAAAAAATAAGCCCTCATACCGCTCAATCGACGGAAAAAGAAAAAAGTTACGTCTCTCAGAATTTGGCGACACAAAATAACATTTTATTTTTTACAATTAGTTTTTCCTTGTAAAAGTGGTAAAATATAAAAAAAAACCCTAGATATAATTTGGTATGGGCGTAATCATATTGACCCGCAAAATAAAGTTAACACGTCATTTTGATTGCACGGTGAACGGCGTAAAAACAAATCACTGTTTTTTTCATATTCCATCCCACAAAACAGTTTCCTAATACATTATATGGTACAATGAATGGTGAAAAACTACAACTTGTCTCGCAAAAATCAAGCCCTCATACTGCTATATCGACGGAAAAATAAAAGTTATGACTTTTGGTTGGTGGGAAGAAAAAAATGGAAATGAAATTTTGAAAAATGGCTGCAATGGGAAGGGGTTAAGGAACAAAAGAAAATACTGGGTGATTCCTCTCAAGTAAAATCATATTTTAGTACTTCAAGGACATTGCCTCCCAATGTCTAACACCAGTCACGCCCTACAAGCATTTCCGCAAGGAGGACTCCAGACCCTGTCTTAGGTCTACTCCTATACTCAACACAGGGTCAAGGTAGCCTTCTCTCTAGGGCCCTGACTCTTAAAGGGAACTTGTCACCAACATTTCGCATATCAAACCAGCAATACCTGGTGGCAGTGGGTGAAAAATCATTGTTATGTAACCTATAATTTTTCTCTATGTAGGCTCTGTACCTTTAGTATTACATTTTTGAGTGTTCCATGGCCGTATGCAAATGAGCATAAAAGAGTCATATCTTCTTTTAGAAAGAGTCATATAATCATTTCTCCAGCATTTCTGAGTTAACTTCGCCTCCTTGCTTTTGATTGACAGGTCCTCTCCTCCCTCCACCACACACGAAATCCTGCAATTGCGCATTCGGACACCATAGCTGTTCTCTCTTTCTTTTACAGCGCATGCTCGGCGCTTAGTGTGACATCATCATGTGCCGTTGGTCCGTCTCAGAAGGCAGCCCCCGTTTTATGAGAGCTGTGTGGACAAAGCAGTGCAGAGGTAAGCGTCTGTTGCTGTACTGTACTGCCCTCGTCTCCCCCACACTTCTCTTCGGCAACACTCATGCTCACTGTGTATCTCTGCAGTATACTCTGCGATACTTGTCAAGAGACAGTAAGAGTGTGTGGGGAAGGAGAGCGGAAGGGAATGGGGGCTTGTCAAGTTACAGTATGTGTGAGTGGGGGAGGGGGACTTGCCAACTTACAGTATGTGTGAGTGTGGCAGGGGGACTTGGCAACATACAATATGTGTGAGTGGGGTAGTGGGACTTGGCAAGACACAGTATGTGTGAGGGGGAGGGGGACTTGGCAAGGCACAGTATATGTGAGTGGGGGAGGGGGACTTGGCGAGACAGTATGTGTGGAAAACTGCATTTAAAACCCGAGATGGCCATTATGAATACCTTGTGATGCCCTTTGGACTATGTAATGCCCCAGCTGTCTTCCAGGAGTTTGTGAATGACATTTTACGAGACCTACTGTATGTCTGTGTGGTGGTCTACCCGGATGACATCCTAATTTACTCACCTGATTTGCTGACACATTGGAGGCATGTTCGCCAAGTTTTCTCGCGGTTGAGGGGGAATCGCCTATATGCTAAATTCGATAAATGTGTGTTCGAGAAGGACTCTTTGCTCTCCCTGGGATACATGAATTTCTGACCGTGGTCTCAAGATCCAGAGAAGGTGAGATCCATCTTAGAATGGCCACGACCTCAGGGCCTTCATTCCATACAAAGATTTCTGGGAGTTGCAAACTTCTAGCAGCAATTTAACCCGAACTTCTCATCTCTGACTTCTCCAATCTTGGCCCTCACCAAAAAGGGGGTGAATGCCAAGGTATGGCCTCCGGAGACAGAATCTGCATTTTCTAATCTCAAGAGCGCTTTTACCTCAGCATCTGTTCTCCATCACCCTGATGCTTCTCTGCAATTCCTTCTGGAGGTGGGTGCCTCTTCCGTTGGTGCGGTAGCACTACGACGCCAGAAGAATTCCAAAGGCAAGATGGTGGCTTGTGGCTTCTTCTCAAAATTATTCTCCCCAGCAGAACGCGACTATTCCATCAGGGATCGGGAATTGCCGGCTGTTAAGCTGGCCTTAGAGGAGTGGAGACCCTTGCTGGAGGGTGCTATCCATCCTATTATCATCTATACAGATCACAAGAACCTCACATACCTACAGTCGGCCCAACGGTTAAATCCACGCCAAGCAAGATGGTCGTTGTTCTTTGCCCGATTTCAGTTTTTGCTTCACTTCCGTCCTGCAGACAAGAATGTGAAGGCAGACACCCTGTCTCGCTCCTTCAAAACCAATGACTCTGAGGCGATTCCTCAATACATCATAGATCCTTCTAGGATTATTGCTGCTAAACCTTAGAGACATTCCACCTGGAAATACTCTTGTCCGCCCTGCTGATAGGAAGAGAATTCAACTCTAAAGTAGCTGGGCACTCTGGTGTCTTTAAGACACAGGACTTGATAGCTTGTCACTATTGGTGGCCCACTCTGCCTGGTGATGTTGCGGACTATGTCTCCTCACGTACGAACTGTGCATCGAACAAATCTACCCGCTCCAAATCTGCTGTCCTGCTACTACACCTGCCCGTTCCTGATGCCCCTTGGCAGCATATTGCGATGGACTTTATCACTGACATTCTTTCTTCTGCTGGATGTACTACAATCTGGGAAGTAGTGGATCGTTTCTCTAAAATGGCACATTTTGTTCCACTGACTGGTCTCCTGTCTGCTCCTCGCCTGGCAAATCTTTTTATTCTACACATCTTCTGCCTGCACGGACTTCCTCTGCATATTGTCTCGGACCGGGGAGTACAGTTTACATCCAAGTTCTGGAGATCCCAGTGCAACCTCTTAGATGTAAAACTGGACTTCTCTTCTGCGTATCACCCACAGTTCAATGGTCAAGTGGAGAGGATCAATCTAATTTTTGAGAACTATCTCTGTCATTTCGTTTCTGCCCAACATGACAATTGAGTGCAACTTCTGCCTTGGGCGGAATTCTCGTACAATAATCACACAAGTGAGTCCACTGCCTCATCTCCCTTCTACATTGTTTACAGCCAGCATCCTTGAGTTCTTCTTCCTGTGCCAGCCATGACTCAGGTACCAGCAGCCAATGCTTCTTAATTCACATCTGGCAGCAAACTAAGTCTGCGTTCCTCCAAAGCAGTGGACCGCATGAAAAAGCATGCAGATAAAAGAAGAAAAGTGCCTCCTCTGTTCTCTGCTGGAGTCAAGGTCTGGCTATCCTCAAGAAACATTAGTCTCAAGATGCCCTCTCACAAATTCGCTCCCAGGTTCCTCGGTCCTTTCGAAGTTCTGCAACGGATTAACCCTGTATCCTATAAACTTCGGTTGCCTCCCACTCTCAAGCTTGCCAACTCATTCTAAGTGTCCCACTTTAAGCATGTGGTTCGGAACCGCTTCAGTAAAGCTCGTAGGTGTGCAGTTGCTCCCAGCGGGTCGTCTGATGTGTTCGAGGTAAAATAGATTCTGTACTATAAGAGAGTAGGAGGAAGAACTTTCTATCTAGTGGACTGGAGAGGGTTTGGTCCTGGGGAGAGGTCCTGGGAGCCAGAAGAGAACATCAATGCTCCTACCCTCATAAGGAAGTTCCTCTTACACTCCGGACCTAAGAAGACGGGGCATAAGGGGGGGTACTGTCACGGCCGTGGTCGCGGACCGCCGCCATTCCTTGCCTGGCGACTGTTGATACCACAGACCGTTGGCATCCCGCCAGCGTCTCGCCGCCATCCGGCCCTGCTGTCTGTTAAGGTGCGCGCAATCGGCCCGCGGCCATAAAGGGCCAGCGCATGCACATGTTAAAGTTCCCTAATTAACCCTTGTTCATCCTGGACTATAAGAAGGGTTCAGCCCTTCCACTCCCTGCCTGAGCGTTGTTGTAGTTTTCCCATGTTTGTATTGCAAATGGTCCCTTAGTGTTTTCCTGCTCCCGTGCCCTGCCTCCAATCTCCTGTATCCCGTGCTGTGTCTTGTTCCCAAGCCTGTTTAGTATCTGAGCCGTGCTTTGCCTTGCCTGCTGGCATACACCGAGCCTGGTGTCAGCTGCCATCCCGGATACCATCCGCCACATCTGGCCCAACCTGCCACGTCTGCTGGAATACAACATGTCTGGTGCCATCTGCCATTCCGGATATCATCCGCCACGTCTGGCGCAACCCGCCACATCTAGCCCCATCTGTGCCAGAGCCCTTACTGCCATCTGGACTATCCCAGGTACCCTTGTGATACACTCCTTCAATAGACTTTTGCATAGACTGTGAGTTGGTCAGCTGCCCCTCCGATACAGCGGAGGAGCCTGTTGGGTGCACATACCCCTAGATCGTGACACCCAGATACTGTAATTTCCGGATCATTAGGCCTGTACATGGTCTAGGATTTTCTAGCATATAACATAAGATTTTATTTTTTTCCTGTGCTCCTGCACATTTTTGCTATTGTTGATCTATCCTCAGTATAAACTTCCTGCATGAGAGGCAGCCGAGAACAGTGGAATGGTGGAGGTGCCGGTTGTCCGATTGGATAGGTTAGCAATCACAAAAACCCCAAATCTGTTCTATCCAAATGAAAAAACATTGCTGCCAGATACATTCAGATGAATAGAACTGATTTTCTTGGACCTAACAATCAGCAAAACCATGTATGAACAGATCCTTTCAATTTTTGATGTTTTAATCAGATAAGGTCAACTTGTTCTATAAAAATGTTATTTTAATTATGGATGCATATTTTTTTAGGATATGCCTGTATTCTTATTTTGGTCATTTTCCTGTAGGCGCCTTAGAAAGACTGCATATAGATTCTTTACCGAATAGATGCATGGCTATTTAGGTATAGGAAATAGACAACCGATTCTATCATGTGTCGTTCGCAAAGTCCATGCGGCTTTTCCCGATTTGGATGGAGAATACATGGGATATCTTCCATGTACTGATACTCCGGAAGAATTCTTGGCCTTTAAGTAGTGATCCTATTCAGTTTTCAGTTTGTTCTGTTCTTGAAGCATTATGTTGCACTTTATACGCTCCCACAATTTTTGTGGTTTACCTAATGCATTTTAAAGGTATTATATTTTCACCATTTCTAAAATGTAAAAATCGTTATTAAAAGGAACATGTCGCTAGCATTTCACCTATTGAACTCTACTCACCCCTCGTTTGTGGTCCGACCATCAACACTCCTGCCTTTTCAGCTGTTCTGATTTGCCAGCTACCAAAATACACTGTGGACGTAGTAAGACGCTCACTGCTCAGCACACTGTTTCCTGGCAAAGACAGGTTACTGCTGCTAAGATCCCCTTTACTTGAATGGTAGCTCTTCTTCTGACTCTGTTCACTGTGTATTTTTTGAGCTTGCCGGATCGGCGGTGGTGCAGATGGAGAGACCCAAAAATATATTATATTAACCCCTTACCGCACCAGGACGCACCGGTACATCCTGTATTGCAGTGCTTTAAGGCACAGGGACGTACCGGTGTTTCCTGGCTAAAAACTGTCACCCTGTCGAAGGACAAGGTGACAGAACTGTGCCTTCAACTGTTTATGACAGTTGATCGGCACAGTAAGACAGCAGGGGACCAATCACAGCGGTCTCCTGCCAGCGATCGCTGTGATTGGTCAGTCAAAGCAGACTGACCAATCACAGCTCCATGACGTGGTGTATGTGATGCCGCTGGCTCAGAAGCTGAGCCAGCGCTATCACCGCCGGTTATCAGCTGTCCGATAGCCCTCTGCAACGGCCAGGACTGGAGCTAGGCTCCAATCCGCCTGATTAACTCCTTAGATGCATCGATCAACGCGATCGATCCATCGAAGTGTCTTGTAGCCTGTCGGCAGCCACGATGGTTGCCACGGGCGTGGGTGTCAGCTGTTTGTCACAGCTGACATCGTGCTCTAACGGCCAGGACCGGAGCTAGGCTCTGATCCAGCCGATTAACCCCTTAGATGCAGCTATCGCTGCATCTAAGGGATTAGATCGCACCCTATGGTTGCTATGACAACCGTAGCCTAACAATCGCTTCCTAGTACGGAAGCCCATTAGGCCCTGCCGGTAGGCGAAGCCTAATAGGCTTGCTGTCGGTGAATAGCTGACAGCTCTAATACACTGCACTATGTAGGTAGTGCAGTGTATTAGAATAGCGATCAGGGCTTCATGCCTTCAAGTTCCCTAGTGGGACACAAAAAAAGTTATTGTTATTGTTCACTCTTTATCAATTTTTTTGGAAGATAAAGTGACAAAAAAAACAATAATTCTGCCATTTAATTTTTATTCTTACAGCGTTCAACGTGAAAGTTAATTTATATTATATTGTAATAGTTTGGACTTTTAAAGACGCAGCGATACAAGTTATGTTAATTTTTTTTAATTTACATTGTGCTTTGGTGGAAAAAGGTGAAAAAAGTTTTTCAAATATTTAAATATATTTATTTTTAATATATTAATAATTTTATATTTAACTATATATAATTTTTTTTTACTAGTCCCCCTAGGGGACAAACCAGCGATCATTGGATCGCTTGCGCGATTTACTGCAATACTATCGTTATACTGACAGTCCCCTGCGCTACACTCAGGATCAAGGATACCCCACGAGGTGAGATTTTGCATGGAGCCCCAGATCCAGTGGCGTAACTACCGCTGTAGCAGCAGTAGCGGCTGCTACGGGGCCCGCGGCATGAGGGGGCCCGTGTCGCCCGCCGGCACGGGCCCCCACCATGGCCGGAGGCTCCGCTAGCAGCCGCTATGGCTGCTACAGCGGGACGCCACTGAACACTACGGCAGAGCAGGGAGGTATCTCTCCGCTCTGCCATTAACTGGTTCCCGGCCGCTGGCTGTATTTTTACGGCCAGCGGTCAGGGTCCTTAAAACCCGAGCCATAGACTTTCTACGGCTCGGGTTTTAACTTGCTGCCCGCGCGATCAGGCAGCTGAATGTCGGGTCTCCGGCTGTCAGTGACTGCCGGGGACCCTGAGGAGAAGATAGAAGCAGCTTTCGCTGCTTCTGTCTTCTCTGATCACTTGTACACAGCGCTGAATGCGCGCAGTGTTCAGGAATAGAGGCAGCAGCAGCGGCGCTGTCTCTATTCCTCCCGGTGATCATGTGACTGGTCACATGATCGCCGGGTGCCGTTAGTGACAGACTGTTGCTGGGTCTTACTAGACCCAGCACAGCCCAGTTAGTGACAATCGTCACTATGAGAGGGCTGATTTCCCCTGTAACTGGGGCTGCCGTGCAGCTCCAGTTACAGTGGAAAAACATGGTGTAAAAGAAAGAAAAAAAATATATAAAGTTCCCCAAAGGTCTTCTTTGACCTTTGGGGGACAGACCATAGTAATAAAAAAATAATAAAGTGCAAAAAAAATGTAAATAATAAACACACATAAAATACCCACCCCAAAAAAAAAAACGTTCCCCTCCCCCCCCGCCAGTCATTGTTGTAACGCTAGCGCTGACCCAATTACCCTAATATAGACATGTAATATATAAAAATTTACGGTAGACAATGACGATCACAAATAAAAGGTCTATTTTAGGGTAAAACTATGTTATTAGCAAAAAAAAATAGCAGAAAAGTAAAAAAAGCTTATTTTTTTACTATTATTTTCAAACTTTATGAATAAAAATTCTAAAATAGCAAAAAAGGATGTGTATAAAAACGATAAAAAAAGAAACCTGCATTGTCTACGGAAAAAACGTCGCAAAAATCATATCGTTAGCCCAACAAATAAAAAAGTTATAGCCATTTAACTAACACGTGCTAAAAAGGGCTAAACGGTGTCTGGTCCTGAAGGCGCAAAATAGAGCAAAAGACATGTATCCCCTCTCCACAGGACATGTATCCCCTCTCCACAGGACATGTATCCCCTCTCCACAGGACATGTATCCCCTCTCCACAGGACATGTATCCCCTCTCCACAGGACATGTATCCCCTCTCCACAGGACATGTATCCCCTCTCCACAGGACATGTATCCCCTCTCCACAGGATCTCCACAGGACATGTATCCCCTCTCCACAGGACATGTATCCCCCCCCCTCTCCACAGGACATGTATCCCCTCTCCACAGGATCTCCACAGGACATGTATCCCCTCTCCACAGGATAGGGGATACATGTGTGATCGCTGGCAGCGATAGGGAGACTGAAACTCCCCTGAAGTTCTCCATCACAAACCTTGGACTTCCGGGGTCTGTGACGGCAGCTCCGTAGAAATGAATGGAGCGCCGGTCGTGCTTGTGCGCATGCGTGACCAGCGCTCCTTTCATTTTTATTGAGCTGCGCAGACGCCGGAAGTCAGAGGTTTGTCATGGAGAAGTTCAGGGGGACTTTCAGTCCCCCGTTTTCCCTATCGCTGCCAGCGATCACACATGTATCCCCTATCCTGTGGAGAGGGGATACATGTATTTTGTAGGACACACTGTAGGTCGCATTTTTTTGGGAGGGGGGACGCTGTATGGCATTCCCTACAGGGGGGGGAACGCTGTATTGCGTTCCCTACATTGGGGGGTGGCTGTATGGTGTTCCCTACAGGGGGGGGTGGCTGTATGGCGTTCCCTACAGGGGGGGTGGCTGTATGGCGTTCCCTACAGGGGGGGTGGCTGTATGGCGTTCCCTACAGGGGGGGTGGCTGTATGGCGTTCCCTACAGGGGGGCTGTATGGCGTTCTCTACAGGGGGGGCTGTATGGCGTTCTCTGCAGGGGGCTGTATGGCGTTCTCTACAGGGGGATGTATGGCGCTATCTACAGAGGGGGGGCTGTATAGCGTTATCTACAGGGGGGGCTGTAAAAAAGGCACTATCTACAAGGGGGGGGGGTTGTGTGACACCCAGGGGAGGGGGGGCCCCAGTCAAAAGTTTGCTATGGGGCCCAGTCTTTCCTAGTTACGCCCCTGCCCAGATCGATGTCGATTGACAGTCATTTTGTATATCTTCCATTTTCTTACTATTGCACCAACAGTTGTCTCCTTCTCACCCAGCGTCTTACTTATGGTTTTGTAGCCCATTCCAGCCTTGTGCAGGTCTATGATCTTGTCCCTGACATCCTTAGAAAGCTCTTTGGTCTTGCCCATGTTGTAGAGGTTAGAGTCAGACTGATTAATTGAGTCTGTGGACAGGAGTCTTTTATACAGGTGACCATGTAAGACAGCTGTCTTTAATGCAGGCACCAAGTTGATTTGGAGCGTGTAACTGGTCTGGAGGAGGCTGAACTCTTAATGGTTGGTAGGGGATCAAATACTTATTTCTTTGTGCACAATGCAAATAAATATATATAATTTTGACAATGTGATTTTATTTTTTATATAATCTATCTCTCACTGGTCAAATTAACCTAGCCTAAAAATTCTAGACTGTTCATGTCTTTGACAGTGGGCAAACTTACAAAATCAGAAAGGGATCAAATACTTATTTCCTTCACTGTATATAGATAGATAAAAAGCAGTAAATAAGTAAATAAGCAGCACTCACAAAGGCTTATAGTGAAAAAAGAGGGTGCTTTATTGACCTCAAAAGTGCAACGTTTCGGCTCACACAACCTGAGCCTTTCTCAAGCTTGAGAAAGGCTCAGGTTCTGTGAGCTGAAACGTTGCACTTTTCACTATAAGGGTATGTTCACACGCAGAGTCAAAAACGTCTCAAACTACGGAGCTGTTTTCAAGAGAAAACAGCTCCTGATTTTCAGACGTTTTTTGTGCCACTTCGCAGCGTTTTTTGCAGCGTTTTTTACGGCCGTTTTTGCAGCTTTTTTTAAATAGAGTCTATGGAAAACGGCTCCAAAGACGTCCCAATAAGTCGTGCCACGAAAAACGCTCCGTCGGAGCAGAACACCGTTTTCCCATTGAAATCAAAGGGCAGATGTTTGGAGGCGTTCTGCTTCCGATTTTTCGACTGTTTTTCTGGGATTTACGGCCAAAAAAATAGGCCGTGTGAACATACCCTAAGCCTTTGTGAGTGCTGCCTATTTACCACTTTTTGTCTAGAGGGACAGTGGTGGGTTCCCTAAGGCTTGCACCCCCTTTCATTTAAGCCTGTGCTGCTGGATTCTATTTTTGTATATAGATAGACAGATAGATATATAGATATATATACCGATATATATATATATATATATATATATATATATATATATATATATACAGTGCACACCAACAGTTCCGGATCACCCTCATAACTTTTGAACGGCTCGAGGGTTGAAATTGGGTGGGATTTAATAGGGTCATAAAATCCACCAGTTAACACCAAAAGCAACCACCCCCGGTGGGGTTGGCTGAGGGCAGCATAATCTAAAATGGCATGGGGGGTTTTCATTTGAAAGCTATTTTCAATACAAAAACGATGCTGCAAACGATTTTGAGATAGGATTTTTTTTCGCTGACATATTTAACGTTAAAGTTATCATCTACATTATCGGCTACCGCCGGTGTTAGCATTACCCAAAATATACCACGCGGAGGTCGCACGGTTGGATCTACATCTCATCGAGGTGCTAGATTAATGTGAGTCCCCTTGCCTCTCACTTTTGTGTGTCTGTGCGCACGTGAATGCATGTGTGTGTGTACACAGCCCAAGATAAGGACCCCGGGGTTCGTTATTCCCCAAACCCTCTCTGCGGTGTGTGTGTGTGTGTGTGTGTGTGTGTGTGTGTGTTGTCTGGCCAACCAAAGAAAGACCAATCACATGTATTATGTGTATTAGTACAAACATAACAATTACTGTATTAAATCAAATGTTTGAACTGATGTCCTTCAACAACTTGACAGTGTCAAGCGAACGTAAAACATGTCGATAACGTTATTTGTTGTGATTGAATTAGAAATGTTCACTATTCTTTCCCGCAGCTTGTTATCCTAGTCTCATAGACATTACTTTTTAAATACCCCCAGTAAAAAAAAGTCTAAATGGTTCTGATCTGGTGATCTCGGTGGCCATTCTATCGGCCCTCTTCTACCAAACCATTGATCAGGAAAATTATCGCTTAGAAGATTTAAAGCTCGCAGAGACAAATGAGTTGGAGCTTGTGGCGAAACCGGGTCAGTGGGGGTCGGTTTACGCCAAGAGAATGTGGGCGATAGATTCAGGCAACACAGATTAACAGGGGACAAGCCACAGAGGCGCGTTTATTAACAGGGACAGACACACACAGAAACAATGCACCGCTGCTTCTCCCCTATGGGCTGGATGTGACAGGCTACCTCACTATGGGGTCTCTCCACTGTACCTTTCATCCTTTGGGGTGTCTCCAGATCCTCCTTAGTTAGATGGGACTCCAGCACTTGTCCTCTATTACTGTCCCTAGGTCAGGTACCATCACTGAGGTAGATAGCCTCTGCCTGCAGCTCACACTGCTATCTCATCCTCTTCTGGACCGGAACTAATGGAGATCTCACACAGCACCACTATCTCCCTCACTCACCCCTCCCTCTGGCATCAGGCCATGTGCTTTCTGCTCTTGCCCCCTCCTTTTTCTTATTTACATTCAGACAAGTTCCCGCTTGCAGCCTGTGACTCATTCTCCTACAGTGTAAGATTAACCCTAGAGGGGAGGACAGTGAAGCAGCACTGAATACAATATAATATAAATCAACTGGTTATCAAACATAACGTAATGCAGTTTGAGGGGACATATCCCCAACTAGCAACGGGCGCCATCTAAGCTATGGCACCCGGATGGCGGGAGTGTGACGGTTTGCGGCAGGCTTAACCTTTATTTGGGTACAATGCCTGTAACCGTCACCCGTTCCGCCACGGACCTCCCCCAGCTTAGATCCAGAATCAGTCCTGCTGACCCTCTGGCGGGTCAGTGATGAGATCTGGGCCCGGTGCTGTCAGTCTCCGCCCATCAGTGTCCTGCTGCCGAGAGAGTCCATCAGCATTCCTGTGGTCCCGGCCCTTTTTATGAGAGATGGTAAAGTTATAGGATTGTAAGGCCAGGCTCCACCGTAGTAAATGCCCATTGTCCCCGGCGGTTCGGTTCAACCAATTGAGAGGACTGTGGTCTGTGACTATTGTGAACTCCCTCCCATAAACGTAGGGCTGGAGCTTCTTTAGAGCCCACACGACAGCCAGGCACTCCTTCTCAATGGTTGCGTATGCCCTCGCTCATCCAGCAGCTTCCGGGAGAGGTACGCGACTGGGTGTTCGTGGCCCGCCTGGTCCACTTGGCTCAGTACCGCTCCCAGACCGACGTCTGAGGCATCGGTTTGGACTATGAACCGCCGGTGGAAGTCAGGGGCAGCCAGGACAGGGGAGGTGGAGAGGGCAGTCTTAAGGCTCCTGAAGGCCGCCTCACAGTCAGGGGACCAGGGCATCAGTCGACTGAACCTTTTGGACGTCAAGTCGGTCAAGGGCTTGGCCAGGGTACTATACTGCGGGATGAATTTTCGGTAGTACCCTGTGACTCCCAGAAAGGCCCTAACCTGCTTCTGGTTGGCCGGCCGGGGCCATTGGAGAATGGCCTCCACCTTGGCCGGCTCGGGGCGGATATGTCCGCTGCCCACTCGGTGCGCCAGGTAGGCGACTTCTGCCATCCCCATCTAGCACTTGTCGGGGCGGATGGTGAGGCCGGCGTACCGGATGCGCTCCAGGATCTGCGCCACGTGCCCCAGGTGTTCCTCCCAAGTCTCGCTAAAGATAGCGATATCGTCCAGGTAGGCCTGTGTAAACTCCTGACACCCCACGAGGATCCGGTCGACCACCCTCTGGAAGGTCGCGGGGGGCGTTCTTCATCCCGAACGGCATGCACGTAAATTCAAACAGGCCGAACAGGGTGATGAACGCCGAGTGCTCTTGGGCTTCCTTGGTCAGAGGAATATGGCAGTAGCCCTTGCTGAGATCCAGAGTGGACACGAAGCGTGCCCCTCCCAGCCTATCGAGCAGCTCATCAATCCGGGGCATCGGATAGGCATCCGTAACGGTTACCTCGTTCAGCCGCCGGTAGTCTACACAGAACCTCGTGGTTTTGTCCTTCTTGGGGACCAACACAACGCCGGCGGCCCAAGGACTGTGAGATGGTACAATGACCCCCATCTCCAGCATTTCTTCTACTTCTTTTCTCATCGCTGTCAGCACTGAGGGAGCCACTCGGAACGCGGGCTGCCTCAGGGGTCGGGCTCCTCCAGTGTCGACCTCGTGAGCGACTAGGGAGTTACATCCGGGGGACGCGGTGAACAGGGCCTCCTGGGCTGCTAACACCTCCCCCCCTACTCTGCAAGCGCGATAGCTGGACTTCAAGCTGCACATCTGCCAGCCCTGTCTGGCGTCAGGCCTCTGCCAGTAGGTCAGGGATGCGGTCCACGTCAGGGTTGTCCATGGGCGGGCAGCATATCGCGACCGCTCCTACCTCCCTTACCACATAGGCCTTGAGCCGGTTTATGTGGTAGTTCCGTACCCGCTTTTCTGCCTTGTCGTGGGCTACTAGGTAGTTCGTCGTCCCCTGTCGCCCCACTACAGTGTACGGTCCAGCTCAATTGGCCTGCAACTTGTTGCCTCGTACTGGCACGAGGTCCAGTACCTTCTCCCCCACCCCCAGCTCTCGGGGTCGGGCGCTACGGTTGTACACGTCCCGTTGACGGCTTCGAGCTACTTCCAATCGCTGATGGGCCAAATCCATCAGCCGTGCTAGGCGCTCCCGCATTTGGCTCACATAGTCTACTACCGGGATCTCCGGGCTTGCAAACTTCCCTTCCCAACCTTCCCGGACTAAGTCCAAGGGTCCCCGGACCCGCCTCGCGAACAGCAACTCGAATGGGGAGTGCCCGGTAGACTCCTGCGGCACCTCTCGATAGGCAAAGAGAAGCTGCTGCAAGGAGCGGTCCCAGTCTCTACCCTCCGAGTGGACGTATCGGAGTAGCAACTGCTTGAGGGTACCGTTGAACCTTTCACACAGTCCGTTCGTTTGGGGGTGGTAGGCGGTGGTTCTTAGAGAACTCACCCCGTGCCGATTCCAGAAGTCCTGCATGAGTTCTCCCTGGAATTGAGATCCCTGGTCTGTGAGTACCTCACGCGGGAACGCCACCCGGCTGAAGATGTCCATGAGTCCCTGGGCGACGTGCTCGGCATCTATGGAGGACAAAGCCACTGCGTCCGGGTATCTGGTAGCGAAGTCTACCAGGGTTAGGATGTAACGCTTTCCCCCTCGGCTGGGGGGATTAATGGGGCCAACCAGATCTATGGCCACCCGCTGGAAGGGCTCTCGGATGAGGGGCAGCTGCTTGAGCTGCACCTTGCGCGGGGCCCCCGCCACCCGTTGGCAGACAGGGCACGACGCTCGGTACCGCCGCACGTCCTCAGTCAGCCCTGGCCAAAAGAAAGCCTTCGAGAGCTGGGCCCTGGTGGACCGGGTCCCAGTGTGACCCGCTGCAGGTATATCGTGGGCCAGGGCTAACAGTCGTAGGCTTGGGGAGCAAGCAGCTGTTTGGAGGCGGTCGAGGGCGACTCGGGCTTGGTCGGGGCTTCGACCCGGTACAACAGCCCGTTGTCCCACTGGAACCCTGCCTGGGCCCCTCCACTGGGTGGTCGATCGGCCAGGCTACGGGCAGAGGACAGGGAAGGATCCGTATGCTGGGCCTCCCTAAAAGCGACCCTATCCACCTCCCCCAGGTCTGTCGGGGGGTTCGTCGAGTCGGTCAGTTGTGAGGCGTCAGGGGCTTGGGTACTTACCACCGGCGGTTCGGGGAGCGGGGCTTCCGGGAGAGGAGCCTCGGTGGTTACACTGGTCAGTGGTGGAGGCCGGTAAAGGTTCTCCCGGGCTTGGCTGCGGGTCACGGCCCCAGCGAACTGACTTGTGAGACCGTTCCCAAGGTCGTTCCCCAATAAGACATCGGCGGGTAGATCCGGCATGAGCCCGACTTCGACCTCCCCTTTCCCGGGGCCCCAGTCCAGGTAGACTCTGGTGCGGGGAATGGACCGCTGCTGTCCGTCCACCAGGGCAATACGGGCTAATCGCTAGGGGAAGAACCTTAGACTGGGGAACCAGGTCCGCTCTTACCAGGGTGAGGGATGCCCCCGAGTCACGGAGTCCCTGGACGGTGCTGCGTCCCAGCACCACGGGCTGTCGGTGGCCCTGCATGTTGGCAGGGACCTGGTTCGTCACGAGGCTCACAAGCTCTACGTGGTAGACCACCTCCTCCACCTCCGGTGCATCTAGGAGGTGGTCACACTCATCGGGGTCGCCCGCCTCCGGGCAAAAGGCGACCCGGGTTGGGGTTGGTCTGGGAAAGGGCACCGTTGATTGGGCCAGGGGGCAGTCCCGTCGGATGTGCCCCGGCTGGTGGCACCCATAACACTGGCGGGAGTCCGTAGGGCCGCGGACCCTTGGAGGGATCGGCGCGGCCGTAGGCTGCGGCTGGGGTCTCATCGAAGTTGGCCGCGGTGGTTCCGCTATTTTGGTAGGGGCTCGGAGCTCTGGGCGTTGGTCCTGGCGTGGAAGGCTTCTCCACTGGGGTCGGTGGGCCAAGAACTCGTCAGCCAGGGTGGTGGCATCTTCAGGGGTGCTGGGGTGGCGGTCCGCGACCCAGGCACGAACGGGGACCTCCATCCTGGAGAGGAGTTGCTCCAAAATGACGAGGTCCTCCAGGGCCTCCCGACTGAAGGCCTTCTTCCCCTCGGCCCACCTGGAGCAGCTTAAGCGGAGCTGGGCTGCCAGTTCCACATAGGTACCCTGGCCGGCGAGCGTCAAATTACGGAACCGCTCTCTGTAAGTCTCTGGGGTGATCGCATACCTCTTCAGCAGGGCGTCCCGGAGGCAACCGTAGTCCCGTCCGTCCTCTGGACCTAGGCTCCGGTAGACTTCAAGGGCCCTCCCTTGCAGGCTGGGCCCCACGTAGCGAGCCCATTCGGTGGTGGGGATGTCATGCACCTGTAGCTGTGTCTCCAGCATGGTTAGGTGCGCATCGATGTCCGTGGACGAAGGATCCAACTTGGGGAGGTCGTTGTATCGTAGTTGGGGTCTTCGGGGCCCAGCAGGGATTGAGGTTGTTGGTTCTGGGGGTGCCACAGCACGGGCCACGGCCCCAAAGATGATCAGGCGCTCGGCCTCGGAGCTTTGCGGCCCCAGAGCGGTCAGCAGATCCCCCATCCGCAGGGCCTGGAGCTTCTCAATCAGCCGATCCTTGATGTCGCGGGACGAGAAGGCAATGCGCCGGAACCGGCACAGCTCTTGGAGTGTAATTCGGAGGTAGCTGCCATAGGGGACAGCCTCTGCTCCATAGAGTCAGACTCCATGACTGGGGATTTAGGTGCCTGAGGTCCCCCTGTACTGCAGCACATGTGGCAGTCCGCCCTTGAGGTCTGGCCGCGAAGCGCCGGATGGTACCAGGGTACCTATCCCCTGCCGCTTCCCCTAGAATGGGCTGAATCTATCCCACCGCTGCCACCAAATGTAGCGAAACCGGGTCAGTGGGGGTCGGTTTACGCCAAGAGAATGTGGGCGATAGATTCAGGCGACACAGATTAACAGGGGACAAGCCACAGAGGCGCGTTTATTAACAGGGACAGATACACACAGAAATAATGCACCGCTGCTTCTCCCCTCTGGGCTGGATGTGACAGGCTACCTCACTATGGGGTCTCTCCACTGTACCTTTCATCCTTTGGGGTGTCTCCCCAGGCATGAGGACATGTGCTTTCTGCTCTTGCCCCCTCCTTTTTCTTATTTACATTCAAACAAGTTCCCGCTTGTAGCCTGTGACTCATTCTCCTACAGTGTAAGATTAATCCTAGAGGGGAGGACAGTGAAGCAGCACTGAATACAATATAATATAAATCAACTGGTTATCAAACATAACGTAATGCAGTTTGAGGGGACATATCCCCATCTAGCACCGGGCGCCATCTAAGCTATGGCACCCGGATGGCGGGAGTGCGACGGTTTGCGGCAGGCTTAACCTTTATTTGGGTACAATGCCTGTAACCGTCACCCGTTCCGCCACAGAGCTCCATCCTGCGGATACTAAACATTGCGGAAAGCTTCTCCAGCAATATTTTGAATAGCCGGTATCACTTTGTTTCTTAGCAAATTGCAGTAATTTTCTGCATTTATGTTTCCTTTAATTAAAAACGGTCCTACAGTATGATTGAGCAATATTCCGTCCCTAACGTTAACCGTCTGAGGATACTGGGTATGACTATCTCTCATCCAATGTGGATTTTCGTCCAGCCAATATCTCATGTTCTGTCGATTTACAGAACCGTTTAGTTCAAACGTAGCTTCATCCGAAAAACAGGTCCAATTGAAAATCTGATGATTATCATCTCGTGTCATCATTGTATCGCAAAATTACACTCTTCTGTCATAATTATCTTCGAACTAGACGTATTTTATAAGGATGATAATGATGCCTCTTCAAAATTCGACGGACTGATGTGGTGCTGATATCATTTTGTTGTGCTCCACTCGAGACAGATGTATGAGGATTATCATGTACAGTGAGCAGAACCAGGGGCGTAACTAGGAAAGACTGGGCCCTATAGCAAACACTTCACCGGGGCTCCCCGGGTGCCACAAGCAGCTCCTCTTATAAATAGTGCGCCCTGTAGAATGTGCCATACAGCCCCCCTGTGGACAGTTCTATATAGCCCCGCCAATAGACAGTGTCACACCCCATTTGTAGATAGCGCCCCCACCTCCCCCTTGTAGATTGTGCCATACAGCCCCCCTGTAGATATCGCCATAAAGCCCACACTGTATATAGCGCTATACAGCTGCCACTGTATATAGAGCCACACAGCCCCCCTCCTTTGTATATAGTGCCACACAGACCCCCCTTAGTAGATAGTGCCACACACAGACCCCAGTAGATTGCACCACACTCAAACGCCTGTAAATAGAGCCACAGCCCTCCCCCTTGGAAATAGTGCCATACAGTTCCCCCATGTGTATAGTGCCACACAGATCCCCCTTGTGTATAGTGCCACACAGCTCACCCTTGTGTATAGTGCCACACAGCCCCTCTTTGAGTATAGTGCCACACAGACCCCCTTGTGTATAGTGCCACAAGGCAATGGTGCATCCGAGAAAGTTGTATCAGCCAGGGAGATGTCATTCAAACATGGAAAGGTGGGTTTGGAGGCAGGACTGTCTGACTCTTCAGGATAGCGGCACTGCCCCATGACCCTTTAATGAGTAATTAGCATATAGTGTGCGCCGTTTTAAAAGTGGATTTTAAAGATTTTGCTGCATCTGAAAAAACATACAGGGGAATATTGATAGGTCATGTATTACCGCATGGTGGTGGTTCAAGGGGTTAAAACTACCAGACAGATTCCCATTAAATATACAATGAATTGAGAACAATTCCATCTGCCCTGCAATTTTGTTATTATAAATATATCCTACATAATTACAGCTCCAGAACCAAGCTTAAACATATATACAGTACCACAACCAAGCTCAGTACATAAATACAGCACTAGAACCAAGCTCAGTACATATATACAATACCAGAACAAAGCTCAGTACATATATACATCCCCAGAACCAAACTCATTACATATATACAGCACCAAAACCATTCTCATACGTATATACAGCACCAGAACAAAGCTCAGTACTTACATACAGCATCAGAACCGAGATCAGTACATATCAACAACACCAGAACAAATACAGCTCAATTTAGTGCAACCACTGCCATATAGGTTTGTACGGCGTAAAAACTACAGCTCCCAGCATGGACCGAACAATGGTAAGGAAATGCTGGGAGATGCTGTTTCACAAAAAAAAAATCATACCCCCCATCATCTCTCTGCAGATCATACAGTGACTACAGTGCTGATTAGAGGCAGAATAAACATTTACATTAAGTGACTCACAGGTGACATCTCAGATTCTAGTTCTCTTCTCCCTCTGGTCCAGACCTCTATGATGGATTTCTACTGGTCATTACCCATTTCTGCAGTTTTCTGCTCAGATGTCTTCAGCTTCTCACTTTTAAAACATTTCTGCACCTATAAACGAAGTTCAAATTCTCAACACCTCTAAATATAATAAAGCACCATACACTGCACCTCTAACTATACTAACACCATACACTGTATCCCTGATTATAATAGTACCATACACTGTCACACACACACACACACACACACACACACACCGTGCCCCCTGTAGATAGTGCCCCCATAGCCCCCTGTAGATAGTGACCCCCATAGAGCCTCTGTAGATAGTGCCCTACATAGAAGCCCCTGTAGATAGTGTCCCACATACAACCCTCAGTAGATAGTGCCCATATATGGACTCCAGAGCTGCAAGGCAATAGTGCTAACCACTGAGCCACCGTGCTGCCCTACATATAGCTTCCCTTATAGATAGTGGTCCATGTATAGCCCACCTCTGTAGATAGTGTCTCACGTATAGCTCCCCCTGTATATAGTGTACCACATATAGCCCACTCCTGTAGACAGTGCCCTACATATAGCCACCCTGTAGCTAGTGCCCCACAGATAACCCACCACTGTATATAGTGTCCCACATATAGCCCACCCCTATAGAAAGTGCCCTAAAAATAACTCCCCTATAGATGGTGTTCTACATATAGTCCACCCCTGTATAGTGTCTCACATATAGCTCCCCCTGTATATAGTGCCCCACATATAGACCCCCCTGTAGATAGTGGCCCACATCCCCATATATAGACCCCCCTGTATATAGTGGCCCACATATAGACCACCCCTGTATATAGTGACCCAAATATAGACCCCCTTGTATATAGTGGCCCACATCCCCACAAATAGACCCCCCTGTATATAGTGGCCCACATCCCCACATATAGACCCCCCTGTAGATAGTGCCCCACATCCCCACATACAGACCACCCCCTGTATATAGTGGCCCACATCCACACATATAGACCTCTCTGTAAATAGTGGCCCACATAGAGATGACCCCCTGTAGATAGAGCCACCACTATAGATAATAAAACTCACAGTTTTATTAGAACAAAACACAAAAAACGTTACATACTCACATGATCTCGTTCCCGCGCCGTCCGATAGCAATGCAGATTTGCTCTCTTCTGAGCAGGTCCGCTGGAGCTCAACGACGTGCCGTTCAATGACGCGGATTGGCGGGGAAGAATGACTTGCCCCGTCAATCAGCGCCTTTCAAGAATGGAAGCTGCGCAATGACGTCATCTCGCCGCTAGCGTCATTGAAAGGCGCTGATTGGCGGGGCAAGTCATTTTGCCCCGCCAATCAGCGTCATTGTAAGCCACTGAATGGTCGGTGCTAGCGACGCCTACGGGCCATACTTGTTGGAGGCCCGGCAGCACAGGCCCCGTATTAGTGGCGCTACCGCTGTAGCAGCCATAACGGCTGCTAGCGGCGCCACCGGGCATATGGGGGGGTGTGTCGGCTGGTGGCATGGGCCCCCTCAAGCTGTAGGCCCCGTAGCAGCCGCTATGGCTGCTACCGCGGTAATTATGCCACTGAGCAGAACATCTAAAGCTTTTTCATCATTACTATCATGTTTGGGTCTTCTGGATCTTAGTGCGTCTTTAATTGAACCGGTTATTTCGAAATGATGAACAGTTCTTCTAACAGTTGACAATAAAATTGGATCATGGATAGGATAAGTGGCATTGAATAAAGCCACTATTTCTTGATAGGATCTTATTTTTTCTTTGCCATACACTCTCATCATCAATAAAGTGATCCTTTCCATTTCGGTCAAATGCATTTTGTGTTATGACAATAGAAACGTACAAAAATGAAAATTACTCTCCGAATTAGCGCTCTCTGAAATTCACAAGCGACTACCGAAATGTGTACACATGAAATCATGTTACAATCGTAGACAAGGTCCATTTTGCATTGCCGAGGCCGATTGTAATAATACGTAATTTAAAGTCACCTTGATGTGACATTCCCAAGCTCACACACACACGCACACGCGCCCACACACATTCAGGATTTTACCCACGTGGTACATTTTGGGTAATGCTAACACCGGCGGTAGCCAATAACGAAGATTATAACGTTAACGTTAAATATCTCAGTGAAAAAAAATCCTATCTCAAAATCGTTTGCAGCATCGTTTTTGTATTGAAAATAGCTTTCAAATGTGCGCCCACTCAAACCCCCCCCCCCAGTGCATACAATAATACAATAATACATACAATAATATGTATAGAGAGAGATATTATTATTTTTTTCAGAAGCCCCACAGAGAAAATGATGAACATCAATCTCACCATTTACATACCGAAAATAGTCTTGTTGCTGTTGAATCCTGGTAGGGTCTTCTCTCTTAGACAGAAAGCTGTTATCATGTGCAGTATGACTCTGAAAGGGGCTGTGTACCACCAGCGGGGTATGCGCAGTAAATAGTTTGAGGGACAGATGAAGCAGGGAACGGTAGTGTTACATACATGAAGTGCGCATGCGCAATATTTTAGACGAGATTTCGCCATTCAGAGCGGGCCAAGTGGCGGCGGTGGGCAGGAATAAGAAGAGCAATGTAATGGACTAAAGAATTATTACCATAAAAAGCGTGACATTTTTGCAGACCGTTATTTATGGTCAGAAGAGCCCTTTAGGAGAGGGGATAACTGAAATGAACTTTGGACAGCAGTGGCCATTGAGAGGAGAGGAGAGTTCAACAGGTTCTCTTTAAGGGTTACCAACCACTACCTTTCAAAATACTTACCCCAGCATATCAGACTATCCCAGGACTACAAGCATTAGGCTACGTCTTAGACCTACAGGGCAACCAGTCTTCACTGTAGCTTCCTCTCAGACCCACCAATCCATGAATTTCTCTAATCCCCTCAACAGGCTTGGCCACAGTTCCGCTCACCAGACAACTGGTCCGCACTTGTGGGCTGATTTTCTCCACAAACCCAGCAGACTCCCCAGAGCTACACCTTTAGCTGACAATACTCTTCCACCAGCAACGCTTCAATGACGACCTGCACATAACTCAGTCAGGTCACCATCCTCAATGGTCTAACTGTTTCCACCCCAGACTATGAAAGTCTCCCTATAGCTAACTGCCTGCTCCGTAACACCTACTTGTTAGCTTAACGCAGCAAAGCAGCCGTATTGTTTCCTTCTAAGGACCCACTCACTGCAACCAGCAATCTCTTCTCCAAGCTCCACGTAGGCCTTTGTCATTCTTCCAGTTCTCTACCTCAGCAGCTGCATTCTCACTGCCTTACTGTGAGACAAGCACGCTCTGGTCACCAGGTTCTTCCACTACTGCACAAACTACAGGAGCCACGTCCAGCCCCTCATGCGGTTCACCCACTCCCCTCTAAAGGCGCAACCCGCTTCCTCATTAGGACTGCCTACTCTGCTCCCTCCTCCTATAAGCGTGGTGGCGCAGTGCATCAGCGTTATAAAGTTTCACCTCTTCCCCATCTCGTCTGTCACCATCTCACAGAAGCCCCTCACTTTGTACGATGACCGCATCATGGAAGCAACGTATATACAGTGCAAGACTTAATCCTGTTACATCAAGGGCGACAGATAACTATTTACAAAAGAAGGGATACAAAGACCGTTCATCGGATGTAAATAGGAGGCACTTACTTTACCCTCCTTATAAGCACAATCATCATGGTGGTTTAATTGCTGTTAAGCCCTGGCCTTATGCGTCATGCATATGGCAAGGCCGTGTGCATGGAGTCCGTAGGGAGTCACTGTGGCTTCATACTATGTGTCCATAGCCACTCTGTGTGCCACTAAATGGTGCTTCTATGTAGTGCCATATTACGGAGATATTCTCCTCTAGAAGCAATGCTCCTGGGAATAATGCCTCTGTACTATGGCATCTAATGGAAGATGGCACATTTTTTTCTGTCAGATTTAAGCAGAATGCCATATAAATAGCCTCATGAAATAGGAGGTAAATTGAGATACAGTAGGGTCCCATAGACTTCTATAGGTGCCGTATTAAAACTCAGTTTGTACTGAGCCGTAACACGCCAGTGTGCAGGAGCCCTTAGTATGATTATCCATTGGGGCACTGACCATCAGGAGGCAAGTATTGATCAGCATTCCATGTCAATGTATCTCTTAATTAATATCTGCCAAAATACAGTTAAAAAAAAAAAAAACTCATTTCATGAACGGCGTATAAATCCAAAGAGACATCAAACAAGCATTATTGATTTAAGCAATATCTGTGATGAAAATTGTGGAAATAAAATGTTTACTAACCCATTAAATTAGATTTCAGACTATATAGGATTAGTATATGAATTTATCAGTGATGCAGGGAACTCTGAGTGTATATCACGTGATATATGTATGTGCCTGAGTTTGGAAAGATGCTCTGGAATGTCATATTAACCTTGCACACTGGGACTTTACTGGTGAATTCATTAGTCCCCGTTTGTCACCTAGTGAACCTAATTATCCAGCTCACAAATTAGATTTTATTTTAGTAACAGACAAGCATACAAATGAGCTGTTTTCACTTTGCATTTTAAACTTTATTTTGTGTATAAATATAAAAATAAGCTATCAAACGTTTGATATGTCATAGAGACATATCAAAAGTCTGGATCCATGAGGGTCCGGGTGCTGAGACCCCACTATTGCCGAAACTAAGGTGCGGAAGTGCTCAGCTGAACACTTTGCACCTTCGGCTGTGATCAGCGCTCCTAGTCAGAATGAAGACGGCTCACAGTCATTCTATGTGAGCTGTCTTCAGCCTGACTGGGAGTGCTGATCATATCCAAAGGTGCAAAGCGCTTATTTAGGCAACGGTGGGGGTCCCAGCACCCGAACCCCACCGATCCAAACTTTTGATATGTCTCTTGTTATCCTGTTAGGTGGGACCCCAGCCTCTCAGACATTTATGGCATATTCTATGGACTGGTGACACAAGATCTTCTCGAAGGATAATAAAGAGGGTCTAGTGTTCTATAAGAAGCAAGATAAACTGACAAACTTGTGTCCTTGTGATTTAAAGACAAAGCTAATACGCATAATAATAATGACCAGTGGGTTTGGTTAATACCTGTGTTTATAGCTGTGTCTGTGTCACAACTATAACAATTATATGGGGAATGCTGGAATAACATGGGCATCTTCTAGGTTATAAGCATGGGTACACATATATGGAGCAATATTAACCGTTGGGCTGATCAATCTACAGAGAAGAGTTTGCAACTGCACAGGGAAAGCGCTCCAGAAGGGGAGAGCTAACTGTCAAAGAAAGACGGACTATCCCCTAGAGAATAACCACTTACTGTAATAGTTCAGGCAACTGGTTTGGACTGGCCCACCAGAGAACCAGAGGTTTCTCTCTCTGGTGGGCCCAGGCTGTTAATAATGAGTCCTAAAGGTCCAGAAGACAACCCATTTGATGCTGACTTTGGAGCCAATCATTTATCAGTGGGATCTATTACAAATAACCTGTTAGACCTTATTATTTATAGATTTTGTGTGTACAATGTTTACTATGCAATTAAAAGTTGTTGTGTACATGTTCAGCATAGATGGAGGGTGGTTCCTCAGAATCATTTTCTCTGGTGGGCCCATGGACACTCAGTCCGAAATAGTTTGGCCATCTTGAAGAATTACACAATCTTTAGTGCCTTGTATAGGTTAAACCTGTTAAATTTTGACAGATCCAGATCAGATCCATGACATGTGGTAAAAGGTTGTATTTTCCCATATAACTGAGGCTGCTATAGCCACAATTACATAGCACATATTGCGTAAAAAAAAAAAAAAAAAGAAAGTATAATTATAAGAATAAAAAAAGATTATTTTTTTACAAATATTATAATAAAGAAAAATAAATGAGCCCACCAGCACAAACAACAGTGCTAGCTCCACCCTATTTACCCAAAACTGTACATATCAAAATGACTGTACCAGAAAGGGTACACATGTTAAGAAATAGTGTTAGTGCCAATTTTTACTACTAAAAAAAATAAAACATTATCTGAATAACATTTATAACCCGGCGTTCAGATCTCTTCTCAATAGAGTAGGACGGTGTATGCTCATCCTGCTCTCTGGCTCTCTGAGAAAAACAGGTTCACACAAAAGGAATATTATATCTAGGAAGTTGTCGTCAAATGTATTCCTTTAAATAAAGTATTGTAAAGTATCAACTTTCCAACGAATATACTAGATCAACAGAAACTAGAAGAGGAGCCGAAAACTCCCATTTAATGATGTCCAACGGAGGACAATTGACTGTGATCAAGTTGAGACAGAAAAATTGTTGGAAATATACAAAATTGTGTTGTATTTTGCCATAACCATTTTCTTTGCAGTGCAGAGCGAAACATAAAAGTGACCTCCTGTGTTCCATAAATGTCCTTGACTGTTATATACTGGGAGAGATGTGGCCATTGCAGTTACGGCACAAGGAGCTTTGAGAAGCGCTATTGAAGCCTTCCTCTGAAAAGTGGAGCTTTGAATAAACATTTAGCTAATTTACTTGTGAAGATAACAAGCACATTATTTTTGGAGAAAGTCATTTGTTTTCTGTCAGTTTAAACCCAATAAGCTTCTTAAAAAAAGTTATCTGCTTCCATTTAAGTTCTGCAAACTTTTACCATGAAAAAATTAGACAACCATGCTACTGTGTAAGACTATTCTTTATATGAATGATGCCAGAGAAATATTACATTATTTTTTTTTTTAATTTTCTTAAAAACAAAATATGAACTTTCACATAGAAAAATCCTTTGACAATCAATTAGGTTCTTATTTAAAGGGATTGTCACAACATCTGATGGTTTGTTTTTTTAAACTCTCATCTACATGCAGATTATAAAGATGTGCATTCACCCACCTCTTACTTTGTTTTGCTTTCCAGTATCGACACCCCCGGGCTCTGTGGCACTTGCAAATAAATACTGGCAGAATGGGCAGTCCAGCACTTCAGACCACTTAAACCGCTCGCTTCCAGATTAAAAACATGCACTATTTGGATATAAAGTGGGGAGGTCACCACAGACTTCAGTTATGTCTAAAATCCTGCATATTTTTGTCTTCGTTTTTATTAAAGGTAGTTCAAGTGTTCAGTCTTTTATGTATGCTTGGTTTTAGCTAACAGACAGCCGAATGACGGAAAGAAGAGTGGCATGGCAAGTGCTTGTAAACTGCGCATGCTTGATGAGAACATCAAAATCGTCTTTGCATCGTCTCACCACACAGAAAGAAGTTCAGCGTCCATCACCGCAAGCATGAGTGTAAGTATATTCATATATTCACCCTCCCCCGCCCTCATGTCTGACTCTGATGTCCTGTAGGACTTTATCCAACCCCTTTCGAGCTCTTTAACGCCAAGCCAGGATTAGTAATGTCATCTACCTATACCCCTCATGATTGGCTGTTCTAGAGGGAGGGATAACCACAGTGCATTTTGGTAAGGCTGACTTGAAGCCTGCCCGCGTTCATGTGGTCTTTTGTCATATCTGCATATTGGTGGCCAGGTCGCCGGCGGCTGCCAGTTTGACACGATTCAGAAACTTTTGGGAAATTCAGACCGAATTCGATTAGTGTAGAGTCAATTCGCTCATCTCTACATAACTCCGTGCTTTCATGTTACAAGAACGGGAAAATATCATCCTCCTCCACTATTTATCATTAGATTTTATTGTAGTTTTGATCATTATGTGCTTTGAACAGTAGTGGATATATAAAGTGATTTATTCATGTACGCTGATAGCATCATTGCAAATGATATCTACTCACCCCTTTAAACACCCCTGCTATTTGTCCATTTGGTCGCAGATCAGGGTGATATCTATAGTGAAATGCCACAACATTTCCACAAACAGAACAGGCATGTTTGGAAAATCCGCAGCATGCCGTGAATTTTGTACAGATTTTTTCCACATTGTCTGGATGGAGTTTATTGCACTGAAAATTTCCGAAGATTTGAGGTGCATAAGCCACACAGAAAATCCAGGTCAATTCTGCCACGTCTGAACTCTGTTTAACTCCTGTTAATCCACATTTTCTCCTGGCTGCAGAGGTGAAATTGAATCAAACATATGGTTCAGCTGGAAGGACTGAAATAAAATACAATAATATAATTCATTATTGTGGTGCAATTACAGTTACTACTACTAGTGCCATTCATACTATAATCTAACAGGAACATTTTGTAGCAAAGTGAAGCAACATATAGCTTATGTTGACATTTATTGGAGCTGCTGACTTCTAGAAACTAGTTGTGGACTAATGTATATTGAAGGCTATGTAAACCTTTGAACAGGATGTTTTTGAATTTATTTTTAAGAAAAGGTCTTAGCGAATGACACAGCTGCTCTGTATACAGGATACAGAGCAGCTGTATCTCAAAAAGTAAAAATAATTTTTAATAAAAACTAATTTGACATTTTTATTTAAAAAAAACAACACTTTTGAAGCTGTACATAGCCTTTAAAGGAACAGTGTCATCACAAATAATTTTTTTATATGTTAAAGATGTTAGTGCCTTAATATAAACGTTTATTTTCATTTGTGTGTTTGTGTTTTACTGTTTCTTATTTTTACACTTTTTCTTCCCTATGGGGGCTGCCATTTTTTGTTCCATTTCTGTGTGTGTCGATTAACGACACACACAGACATGGAATACGGCAGCCACAGTCCCATAGGGACTGCGAACGGCTCCCGTCCCATTGACTGCCGTGTACGGCATCTGTGTGGGAACTGCGCATGCGCCGCTCCCACACAGTCCTATTCGAAATTGGCGCCGTCCGGCGCCATTTTCCTGTGGACCGGAAGTCGCGGCCGGACAGTAATATTACTACTTCCGGTCGCGGCTTCCGGACTTGTGCACATGGAACAGCGGCAGCAAAGGGAGCGGACGGGCCGGAGGGAGCCGCGGCGGCAGGAGCAGGTAAGAGATTTCAATGTATGTTCGTGTTTGTGTGTGTTTACTACTGTATGTAAACCTACTACACTGTGTGTTAGCTCAAAAAATGGCGACACACAGCGTAGGAGGTTACACCGTTCAAACCCCTCGTTTATCCCGGCACTAGCCAGGATAAAGGAGGGGGGGATGCTGAGAGCTCACTAGAGCGAGGGCTTTTAACCCAATGTTGCAATGCTGCAATTTTGGGAACTAGCTCCATCTAGTGACCAAAAATGGGTAGTATTATAAATTAGAAAAAATTTATAATATTTCCTGACTCGCGAAAAAAATAACAAAAATTTGAACAATGTTTAATCACCCACACACTAAATGTTTAATTTTTAAAAAAAAAAAACATGTTTTTCTGGCAACACATTCCCTTTAACCCCTTCCTGCTGTGGCCACTTTTGACCTTCCTGACCGAGCCTCATTTTTAAAATTTTCACTTTATGTGGTAATAACTTCGGAATTCTTTTACATATCCAAGTGATTCTGAGATTATTTTCTCGTGACAGATTGGACTGTATGTTACTGGCGAAATTTGTTTGATACATTCAGTATTTAATTGTGAAAAATAAAATTTAGCGAAAAATTGCAAAAATTTGCATTTTTCTAAATTTAAATGTATCTGCTTGCAATGTTAAATACTTTTGTGTCAAAAAAGACAAAAGTATAGTAGGTGTGATACCTTTATTGGCTAACCATAAAAATGATATATACAAGCATTCAGAGCACAAAGGCCCCTTCTTCAGGCAAGTTTACAAAAAAAAGTGTAAACTTGCCTGAAGAAGGGGCCTTTGTGCTCTGAAAGCTTGTATTTATAATTTTTATGGTTAGCCAATAAATGTATCATACCTACTATACTTTTGTCGTTTTTGACGCAAAACAATTTAACATTGCATTTTGTTTCTGGCTAACACGGTACCACACTATTTTTTTACTGTACAATGTATCTGCTTGTAAGACAGGCAGTTATACCACACAAAATTGTTGCTAATTAACATCCCCCATGTGTCTACTTTAGATTGGCATACTTTTATTTTTATAGGACGTTACAAGGTTTAGAACTTTAGCAGCAAGAAAATTTCAAAAGGCTATTTTTACAGGGACCAGTTCAGTTATGAAGTGGCTTTGAGAGCCTTATATATTAGAAACCCCCAATAAGTCACCCCATTTTAAAAAAACTGCACCCCTCAAAGTATTCAAAACAGCATTTAGACAGTTTCTTAACCCTTCAGGCGTTTCACAAGAATTAAAGCAAAGTAGAGGGGAAATTTACCAACTTCATTTATTTTTTTTCAGAAATTCATTTTTAAGGCATTTTTGTTTGTAACACAAAGTTTTACTAGAGAAACGCAACTCAATATTTATTGACTAGGTTCTGAAGTTTTAGGAAATATCACACATGTGGCCCTAGTGTGCTAATGGATTGAAGCACAGGCCTCAGAAGCTAAGGAGTACCTAGAGAATTTTGGGGCCTCCTTTTTATTAGGATATATTTTAGGCACCATGTCAGATTTGAAGAGCTCTTGCAGTGCCAAAACAGTGAAAATCTCACAAAAGTGACCGCATTTGGGAAACTACACCCCTCAAGGAATTTATCTACTTGTATAGTGAGCATTTTGACCCCACAGGTTTTTTGCAGAAATTATTTCAGCTGGGCGGTGAAAATGAAAATCTAAATTGTTTCAAAGAAAATGTAGGTTTAGCTAATTTTTTTTAATTTCCACAAGTACTAAAGGAGAAAAAGCACCACAACATTTGTAGAGAATTTCTTCCGAGTAAAACAATACCCCATATGTGGTCATAAACGGCTGTTTGGACACACGGCAGGGCTCAGAAGGAAAAGAGTGCCATTTGGCTTTTGGTGCTAAAATTTAGCAGGAATGGTTTCTGGATGCAATGTCGTTCTTGCTAAGCCCCTGAAGGGCCAAAACAGTGGAAACCCCACACAAGTGACCCCATTTTGGAAACTACACCCCTTGAGGAAATTATCTAGGTGTTTTGCAGAAATTTTTGAAATTAGGCCATAAAATTGAAAACCTAATTTTTTTTCAAAGAAAATGTAGGTTTAGCTAATTTTTTTTCATTTCCACAAGGCCTAAAGGAGAAAAAGCACTGCAACTTTTGTAAAGCAATTTCTCCCAAGTAAAACAATACTCCATATGTAGTCCTAAAAGGGCTCAAAAGTGAAGGAGCACCATTTGGATTTTGAAATGGTTTCTGGGCGCCATGTCGCATTTGCTGAGCCACTATAGTACTATTTTAGTGGAAACACCCCAAAAGTGACACCATTTGGGTAACTACAACCCTTCAGGAATCATCTAGGGGTATAGTGAGAATTTTGACCCCAAAGGTTTTTTGCTGAATTAATTAGAATTAAGCTGTGGAAATGAAAAAAATAATTTTTTTACAATAAGATGCAGATTTAGATCAAGATTTTTCATTTTCACAAGGAATAGAGGAGAAAAAACACCCCAACATTTGTAAAGCAATTTCTCCCGAGTAAAACATTACCCCATATGTAGTTATAAACTGCTGTTTACATATATGGGAGGGTTCAGAAGGAAAGGAGCGGTATTTGAATTTTGGAGCGTAGATTTTGCTAGAATGGTTTGCGGACACCATGTCGATTTCGCAGAACCCCTGATGTACTAAAAAAACAAGAGACCCCATTTTAGAAAATACACCTCTAAAGGCATTTATCAAGGGGTGTAGTGAGAATTTAGACCCCACAGGTGTTTTTCAGAAATCAAAACGCAGTGGATAATGCAAAGTGAAAATTGCAATTTTTCCACTGATCTGCCATTTCACCGCACAATGTGGTGTGCCCAGCTTGTGCCACTGGCGAATCTTACCCCATAAATTGTTAAGCGGGTTCTCCCGGGTATGTTAATGCCTTACTTGTGGACATAAACTGCTGTTTGGGCACACTGTAGGGCTTAGAAGGGAAGGACTGCCATTTGGAGCATGGATTTTGCTTGGTAGTAGTTTTGTTTGGAGTATTACTGGTATTTCAGTTTATAATGTGGGGGCATATGTAAGCTGTGTGGATTACATCAGGGGCATACAAAGAGGGTATCATATTGTGGTAAATAATACAATTATCCATGTGTGGCATGCTGTGAAGCAATCGGTTGTACACAGGCCGGTGTCGCACTGATAAACGGTATTCTTTTCTTATACCCTTTGTAACACTCTGCACTTTTTGGGGACTTTTTCTCCTTTGTAGTTTGGGAAATATTGCTGGGAAAGTGTTGCGCTGGTATAATACGGGCACCATTGCTTCCAGCAGATGTGCTATGTCCCTTCCCTTTCCTAGTTCCTAAATACTAGGACCCTGAAACTGAAGGAATGTTCCCCTCAGGCCTGCACATCGGGATGTTTTTTCATCACCGCATTACTAGTGGCATGACTTTTTTATTTTTCAGTTGATGGAGCTGTGTGAGGGCTTGTTTTTTGCGAGACGGGCTGTAGATTTTATTGGTACCATTTTGTGACACATGACTTTTTGCTCACTTTTTATTTCATTTATTGGAATAGGAAATTGCCAAAAACTAGCAATTCTGGAATCGTTTTTTCTTGGAGTTTTTTTCAGCATTCGCCGTGCCCCATAAATTACATGTTAACTTTATTCTGCGCGTCGATACGATTACAGCGATACCAAATTTATATACTTTTTTATGTATTGCAGCTTTTGCACAATAAAATCACTTTTTTTTTAAAAAATCATTTGTTTTCTGTGTCGCCATATTCTAAGACCCATAACTTTTTTATTTTTGTGTGGACAAAGCGGTGTCAGGGATTATTTTTTGCAGGACGGGCTGTTCTTTTTATTAGTAATATTTTGGAGTAAATGTGACTTTTTGATCAGTTTGTATACCATTTTTTTGGGAGGAGATGTGACATAAATTACATAATAGTTTTATAGTTTGGGTTGTCGTTGATGCCAATTATGTATAGTTTTTTATATTTCAAGTTTTTTCCAATAATAAAAGACTTATTATTGGGGAAAAAAAAGGCAGTTTGGCTTTTTTTTACTTGAAACTTGTGTGTTTTTATCTTTTTACAGCATTTTTATAAACTTTTTTTTACTTTTTTTTCTTTTCCCACTAGAGGACTTGAGGGCCTGATGCTCCTGATACGTAGTGACGTTTATTAGAGCTGTCAGTTATTCACTGACATCAAGCCTATGAAAATTGTAAAGAAAATAAAATAAAAAAGAGGGATACTGTAGGCGTTGCTTGGTTGATAAAAGTTGGTTTATTGCATAAAGCAAGGTAAACAGATTGCTACGCTTTTCAACGCCGGACTGGCGTCTTCCTCAGGCAGATAACACATACAGTACAAGATCATGCATATATATACACATACAAGTGAACAGTGATAGGGCCAATTCAGTAAAAAAAAACGCCAAAAACGGGAAAAGGTCAAAGGTCACAGAAACAACTCTTGTTTATAAAGTTGGAAAAAAATAAAATAAAAAAAGGTTGTAGAAAAAAAAAAAAGGCCAATGTGGCATATGGATGGTCCGTGTGTAGCAGTGTGACCTAACCGACATAGATCATGTGGTAGGTAGGAAGCCCGTAAGTAACAGTCAGTTCATGTTAAAAAGCTAAAATAATTCATATTTAATATTTAATCAATTTCACCGAAAAAATGAGGTAAATAGCGTATGTGATTAGATGAATATGATATAAATATGAAACATATAATATCAAAGACTCCTTACTGTTTATCGGATAGATGGAGGTCACGCCTCCAGGAGCCATCACAAACAAGGACCTTGGAACGCACCATGAAACGCACAAACAAATGGCGTTGTATGGTTGTCATGACAACCATCATGGCAACTCATGAGGGCCAGATGTCCATGAAACGCACGGTGGACCGCAAACCGCACCACACGGAGCAAAGTACAGAGGGGAGATGAATGGTAGGTGCAAACCTATCTTTTTATATTAATAAACATTTGTGCTTCATAATCTTTGCAATTAATAGAATATTAGATACTAGGCTATTAAAATATCAAATTATTAAACTATTAAAATATCGAAATGCTCCATTGAGAGAGAGATAAGTGTATGCATAAAATATAGTATTACGATAGTAATTTGTTTGGAAAACAGAATAATAAAACAATGATAATACAAGGGTAATAATAATATCGCAATAGTATAGTAATAATAATATAGTTGCTGAAATACAATTTAAACAAGGTGTATTATTAGATTGACAATGGGATGATAAGTACAATGAAAATATAATAAAAATATGCCAAGAAAAGATTGTTTAAAAAATAAGACAGTTGTTAAGATACAGTTGCTGGGGCCGGATATTATTAGATTGACAATGGGAAGGGAGATAGAATTGCGGAATTAATCTAATGAAGATTCCGTGATGTCATTAAGCCCATTAGGATGTAAGGTCCCCAATTTATAGATCCAGAAATTCTCCCTCTGTTTAAGTCTGGTAAATCTGTCAGAAAGTTCACACGGTATGCTTTCAATAGGAGTGACTGTCAGGACATCAAAATTGCATTTATGTTCGAGAGCGCAATGTCGGGATACGCTATGTTTCAGATAACCATTTTTAACATTAAACCTATGTTTATTCATCCTATCCCTAAGGGTTTGGGTTGTGCGCCCTACATATTGGAGGTTGCATGTGCATTGTAGTAAGTAGACCACATAGCTGCTGCCGCAATTCAAAAAGCTTTTTATTGCGAAACTTTCATTAGTTACCAAAGATGTAAAATGGGATGTCTTGGTATTGATATTCAAACAACATAGGCATCTTGTTTTCCCACAACGGAACGAGCCGTTTGTAGTCAGAGGTGTTTTAGGGGGGTGCTGTTGGACAGTGCGTAATTTGCTGCGTGCAATGAGGTTCCTCAAAGTTTTTGCCCTCCTATAGGTGATCTTGGGTCTTGTTGGAATAAGATCTTTCATGTATTGGTCATTAGTGAGAATGTGCCAATGTTTTTGCAATGTGGAGCTGATCAGTTTACTCCCTTTATTGAAAGTAGTGACGAAATTGCATCTGAAGTCGCCTGACTTATTTGTGGTAATGGTTCGAGGGTTTAGGCAATCCAGTTGTGTAAGTGATTTTGCTCTGGTTTCAGCGCCTATGATCAGGCTGGAGGGGAAGTTCTTTTCTTTGAACCTTTTCCTCAGTAAATTACATTCTTTTTGGAAATCTTGGTTATTGGAACAATTCTTTCTAATCCTCTTAAACTGGCCAAAGGGTACATTCTTCAGCCAGGGTGGGTAGTGGGCACTCCTAAAGTTCAGGTAGCTATTTACATCAACCCCTTTAAAGTGGGTTTTTGTGGTTAACATGCGACCCTTTTTCTCAATTGTGAGATCCAAGAAGTCAATTTTGCTGACAGAGCATTCATGTGAAAAAGAGATTCCAAAGGTGTTGTCATTTAAGTGTTTCATGAAATTGGTAATCACGGTTGGATCACCTTTTATGATGAAAATGAGATCGTCAATATAACGCTTATAGAAGATGATATTGTCTTTATACATATGATCACCAAAAATGTATATGTTTTCAAAAGCTCCCATGTACAAATTAGCATACGATGGGGCAAAATGTGATCCCATCGCACAACCTTTGGTCTGTTTAAAAAAATTTCCTTCGAAAGTGAAGATGTTATGAGTGAGTATAAAATCAATGCTATTTATAAAAAAATTGATTTGTTTGTTCGGGAGACGTGCATCCGTTATCAGAAATGACAAAATTGCCTCTGTACCTAAATCATGTGGAATATTAGTGTACAAGGATGATACGTCTGCAGTTAGGAACCAGTGGTCAGTTAGATCATAAGTGGTTTGTAGCGCAAATAATTCCCTAATAAGATGTGTGGAGTCTTTGAGGTAGGATGGTAATTTAATGACGAAAGGTTGGAGATGCATGTCAATGTAGTGGGACAGGTTGCTGGTAAGTGACCCGATCCCTGAAATAATTGGTCGGCCAGGGGGGTTGGATAGGGATTTATGGATTTTTGGCAAATGATATAGGAAACGGGATGGTGGGAAATGGAACTGTTAAGAATGCTTTCTCTTTCTTACTCAGAATGTTGTCCTGGAATGCTTCCTCAATGTGTGTTTTGTATTTGTTTAGAAATGAAGGGATGGGATTAGACTGCAGTCTCTCATAGTAGTTGGTGTCTGACAATAGTCTGTAAGCTTCATTGACGTAATTGATGCGGTCCTGTATGATAATACCACCCCCCTTGTCGGCTGAACGTATAATAATTTGTTGGTTTTTCTGTATATTTTTGAGGGAAGTGCGTTCCGACTTGGTGACATTGTCTGTCGTGATGATTGGTTTTTCAATTGTTTTAAAGTCATTACTGACCAGATTAAAAAAAGTTTCGAGGGCAGGACCACGATGGTGTAGTGGATAGAAAGAAGATTTTGGGCATACATCAACTCTAACCGGCATAGGTGAACTCGGACATGTGTCAGGAACAGGTGGAATAACGGAAGGGGAGATTGCGAAATGTCGCATCAAGGTTAATTTACGTATGAACCTATTCAGGTCCATAAAAATTTCAAAGCCATTAGGCGATGTAGTTGGACAAAAGGAAAGGCCCTTGGACAATAAGTTGATTTCGTCATTACTGAGTTTGTATGTGGATAAGTTGAATAATTTTACTGTCTCTGTTTGTGTTTTTTGGGGAGGAGGGGGAAGTTTAGATCTACCCCCTCTGCACCCTCTGGTTCTGCCTCTAGTTTTCTTTTTGACGTGACTTTTTGGATTGTTGGGAAAAAGGCCGTTAGAGTCCTGGATTTCGGACTTTTCAATATAGGTAGAAGGATGTCCCGTGTGTGGGAACTTGGAGTAATTGGGGGCATGGTGAATTGTGTGGGGAGTCCTAAAAAAGATACTGTAGCCATAGTATTATCAAATGTAGGTCCTAACTCGTCTATGGTTAGATTTTGAACTGTTGCAGGTGCATCTGGGACTATGCTGTCATGTAGGGATAGATTCAGAAGGGAGGGTGGAAGGGGTGACATAATGTTGCTTTCAATGGAGTCGTTAAAAAATGGAGAGTTAGGTGGGGTATCAGGGATTAGATTAAAAAGTTTTGGATGTGCATCTAAATTATGGGCCTTGAAAGCATGTACGGGTATTTTGCCCAAAATGGTGGAATTTGGCATGCTAGGAACAGGGTTCATAGTGGGGATGGAAATGGCGGGACTGTTGGGGGCAAACTTACCTTTGGGGTTAGGGTTATGAGAGACACTAATTTGGGTATTGGTTGCATTATTGCTGTTATTCTTATTTGTATTTACAACGGAAGTGTTATCACCATTAGCATAACGTTTGAGAGCAGCTCGTTTAAAATAATTAGATACATTATTGCGAAGGGGAGTGCCTGGGGGTTTCTTGTAGGGTCCATGTAATGTGTCTAAGGTACGCTGTGGTTTGGATGTCCAGTCACCTAGTTTATTCTCTGCATAGTCAGTTCTGTCCCTTCTTAGTTTTTTCATTTTTTTAGAAATTGTGCCTCTCTCAAAGGCATGAAGGCGTTCCATAGTGGCCAATTCTAATTTTTTTAAAACCGCGAGGGATGAAAAGTTGTCGAGTTGTTGGCTCAACTCATCGATTTTGGCTGCTAAGCTGGTGCAAAGATTAGATCTTTTGTCATATAAACATTTAATCAAACCAACATTGCATTGGTCCAATATTTTGAACCATTCTGTGCTGAAATTAGTATCCTAGTGGGCTTAATGACATCACGGAATCTTCATTAGATTAATTCCGCAATTCTATCTCCCTTCCCATTGTCAATCTAATAATATCCCCGGCCCCAGCAACTGTATCTTAACAACTGTCTTATTTTTTAAACAATCTTTTCTTGGCATATTTTTATTATATTTTCATTGTACTTATCATCCCATTGTCAATCTAATAATACATCTTGTTTAAATTGTATTTCAGCAACTATATTATTACTACTATACTATTGCGATATTATTATTACCCTTGTATTATCATTGTTTTATTATTCTGTTTTCCAAACAAATTACTATCGTAATACTATATTTTATGCATACACTTATCTCTCTCTCAATGGAGCATTTCGATATTTTAATAGTTTAATAATTTGATATTTTAATAGCCTATTATCTAATATTCTATTAATTGCGATGATTATGAAGCACAAATGTTTATTAATATAAAAAGATAGGTTTGCACCTACCATTCATCTCCCCTCTGTACTTTGCTCCGTGTGGTGCGGTTTGCGGTCCACCGTGCGTTTCATGGACATCTGGCCCTCATGAGTTGCCATGATGGTTGTCATGACGCCCATACAACGCCATTTGTTTGTGCGTTTCATGGTGCGTTCCAAGGCCCTTGTTTGTGATGGCTCCCGGAGGCGTGACCTCCCTCTATCCGATAAACAGTAAGGAGTCTTTGATATTATATGTTTCATATTTATATCATATTCATCTAATCACATACGCTATTTACCTCATTTTTTCGGTGAAATTGATTAAATATTAAATATGAATTATTTTAGCTTTTTAACATGAACTGACTGTTACTTACGGGCTTCCTACCTAGCACATGATCTATGTCGGTTAGGTCACACTGCTACATATGGACCATCCATATGCCACATTGGGCTTTTTTTTTTTTTCTCCAACCTTTTTTTTTTTCCAACTTTATAAACAAGAGTTGTTTCTGTGACCTTTGACCTTTCCCCGTTTTTGGCGTTTTTTTTTACTGAATTGGCCCTATCACTGTTCACTTGTATGTGTATATATATGCATGATCTTGTACTGTATGTGTTATCTGCCTGAGGAAGACGCCAGTCCGGCGTTGAAACGCGTAGCAATCTGTTTACCTTGCTTTATGCAATAAACCAACTTTTATCAACCAAGCAGCGCCTACAGTATCCCTCTTTTTTATTTTATTTTCTTTACAATTTTCATCAAGGCAACTCCTTTAGGTGTTTGCGTTTGGGGATCGGCAGCAGCTTGCACCTCTTTGCATTTACCTGCCAGTATTTGCAATTTGGAAAAGGAAGCACATATTTTGTTTCCCTGGAAAAACAAACCTCTTCTGGCGCCGTGTCCTTTTTTCTTTTATCTATCATTATTTGTTTCGGGCCACACGTGCACCCTTTTCAGGTGAATTGAATCCCTCTACACGGAGGAGTCGCCGTGGACGTTTTTGGACCTGCCCGCCCAGGACATTCGTTTGGTGACCCTCTGACACTGGCTGCCTACTACAAACATGCTGGACTTCATCAATGACAGAACAACTACTCGTGAATGCCTCATCATACAGATGACTGGGACTGATGTTGCTGACGACCATATCGCAACTGTGAGTAATGCAACAAGTTTGGAACTAACGAAAACTATGACTGACCTATTTCTTCAACTGGAAGATTGTCTCAAAGAGGAAGCCTTCCTGAATATAAACTGCCGTTTTCTGGACATCTATCTGACTGAGAAAATGGCCCCTAGGGGCCTGCGAGTGTTTTTTAACACCCCGTTTGTACATGATACTAATTTCAGCACAGAATGGTTCAAAATATTGGACCAATGCAATGTGGTTTGATTAAATGTTTATATGACAAAAGATCTAATCTTTGCACCAGCTTAGCAGCCAAAATCGATGAGTTGAGCCAACAACTCGACAACTTTTCATCCCTCGCGGTTTTAAAAAAATTAGAATTGACCACTATGGAACGCCTTCATGCCTTTGAGAGAGACACAATTTCTAAAAAAATGAAAAAACTAAGAAGGGACAGAACTGACTATGCAGAGAATAAACTAGGTGACTGGACATCCAAACCACAGCGTACCTTAGACACATTACATGGACCCTACAAGAAACCCCCAGGCACTCCCCTTCGCAATAATGCATCTAATTATTTTAAACGAGCTGCTCCCAAACGTTATGCTAATGGTGATAACACTTCCGTTGTAAATACAAATAAGAATAACAGCAATAATGCAACCAATACCCAAATTAGTGTCTCTCATAACCCTAACCCCAAAAGTAAGTTTGCCCCCAACAGTCCCGCCATTTCCATCCCCACTATGAACCCTGTTCCTAGAATGCCAAATTCCACCATTTTGGGCAAAATACCCGTACATGCTTTCAAGGCCCATAATTTAGATGCACATCCAAAACTTTTTAATCTAATCCCTGATACCCCACCTAACTCTCCATTTTTTAACGACTCCATTGAAAGCAACATTATGTCACCCCTTACACCCTCCCTTCTGAATCTATCCCTACATGACAGCATAGTCCCAGATGCACCTGCAACAGTTCAATATCTAACCATAGACGAGTTAGGACCTACATTTGATAATACTATGGCTACAGTATCTTTTTTAGGACTCCCCACACAATTCACCATGCCCCCAATTACTCCAAGTTCCCACACACGGGACATCCTTCTACCTATATTGAAAAGTCCGAAATCCAGGCATCTAACGGCCTTTTTCCCAAAAATCCAAAAAGTCACGTCAAAAAGAAAACTAGAGGCAGAACCAGAGGGTGCAGAGGGGGTAGATCTAAACTTCCCCCTCCTCCCCAAAAAACACAAACAGAGACAGTAAAATTATTCAACTTATCCACATACAAACTCAGTAATGACGAAATCAACTTATTGTCCAAGGGCCTTTCCTTTTGTCCAACTACATCGCCTAATGGCTTTGAAATTTTTATGGACCTGAATAGGTTCATACGTAAATTAACCTTGCTGCGACATTTCACAATCTCCCCTCCCATTATTCCACCTGTTCCTGACACATGTCCGAGTTCACCTATGCCAGTTAGAGTTGATGTATGCCCAAAATCTTCTTTCTATCCACTACACCATCGTGGTCCTGCCCTCGAAACTTTTTTTAATCTGGTCAGTAATGACTTTAAAACAATTGAAAAACCAATCATCACGACAGACAATGTCACCAAGTCGGAACGCACTTCCCTCAAAAATATACAGAAAAACCAACAAATTATTATACGTTCAGCCGACAAGGGGGGTGGTATTATCATACAGGACCGCATCAATTACGTCAATGAAGCTTATAGACTATTGTCAGACACCAACTACTATGAGAGACTGCAGTCTAATCCCATCCCTTCATTTCTAAACAAATACAAAACACACATTGAGGAAGCATTCCAGGACAACATTCTGAGTAAGAAAGAGAAAGCATTCTTAACAGTTCCATTTCCCACCATCCCGTTCCTATATCATTTGCCTAAAATCCATAAATCCCTATCCAACCCCCCTGGCCGACCAATTATTTCAGGGATCGGGTCACTTACCAGCAACCTGTCCCACTACATTGACATGCATCTCCAACCTTTCGTCATTAAATTACCATCCTACCTCAAAGACTCCACACATCTTATTAGGGAATTATTTGCGCTACAAACCACTTATGATCTAACTGACCACTGGTTCCTAACTGCAGACGTATCATCCTTGTACACTAATATTCCACATGATTTAGGTACAGAGGCAATTTTGTCGTTTCTGATAACGGATGCACGTCTCCCGAACAAACAAATCAATTTTTTTATAAATAGCATTGATTTTATACTCACTCATAACATCTTCACTTTCTAAGGAAATTTTTTTAGACAGACCAAAGGTTGTGCGATGGGATCACGTTTTGCCCCATCGCATGCTAATTTGTACATGGGAGCTTTTGAAAACATATACATTTTTGGTGATCATATGTATAAAGACAATATCTTCTTCTATAAGCGTTATATTGACGACCTCATTTTCATCATAAAAGGTGATCCAACCGTGATTACCAATTTCATGAAACACTTAAATGACAACACCTTTGGAATCTCTTTTCACATGAATGCTCTGTCAGCAAAATTGACTGCTTGGATCTCACAATTGAGAAAAAGGGTCACGTGTTAACCACAAAAACCCACTTTAAATGGGTTGATGTAAACAGCTACCTGAACTTCAGGAGTGCCCACTACCCAACCTGGCTGAAGAATGTACCCTTTGGCCAGTTTAAGAGGATTAGAAAGAATTGTTCCAATAACCAAGATTTCCAAAAAGAATGTAATTTACTGAGGAAAAGGTTCAAAGAAAAGAACTTCCCCTCCAGCCTGATCATAGGCGCTGAAACCAGAGCAAAATCACTTACACAACTGGATTGCCTAAACCCTCGAACCATTACCCCAAATAAGTCAGGCGACTTCAGATGCAATTTCGTCACTACTTTCAATAAAGGGAGTAAACTGATCAGCTCCACATTGCAAAAACATTGGCACATTCTCACTAATGACCAATACATGAAAGATCTTATTCCAACAAGACCCAAGATCACCTATAGGAGGGCAAAAACTTTGAGGAACCTCATTGCACCCAGCAAATTACGCACTGTCCAACAGCACCCCCCTAAAACACCTCTGACTACCTACGGCTCGTTCCATTGTGGGAAAACAAGATGCCTATGTTGTTTGAATATCAATACCAAGACATCCCATTTTACATCTTTAGTAACTAATGAAAGTTTCGCAATAAAAAGCTTTTTGAATTGCGGCAGCAGCTATGTGGTCTACTTACTACAATGCACATGCAACCTCCAATATGTAGGGCGCACAACCCAAACCCTTAGGGATAGGATGAATAAACATAGGTTTAATGTTAAAAATGGTTATCTGAAACATAGCGTATCCCGACATTGCGCTCTCGAACATAAATGCAATTTTGATGTCCTGACAGTCACTCCTATTGAAAGCATACCGTGTGAACTTTCTGACAGATTTACCAGACTTAAACAGAGGGAGAATTTCTGGATCTATAAATTGGGGACCTTACATCCTAATGGGCTTAATGACATCACGGAATCTTCATTAGATTAATTCCGCAATTCTATCTCCCTTCCCATTGTCAATCTAATAATATCCCCGGCCCCAGCAACTGTATCTTAACAACTGTCTTATTTTTTAAACAATCTTTTCTTGGCATATTTTTATTATATTTTCATTGTACTTATCATCCCATTGTCAATCTAATAATACATCTTGTTTAAATTGTATTTCAGCAACTATATTATTATTACTATACTATTGCGATATTATTATTACCCTTGTATTATCATTGTTTTATTATTCTGTTATCCAAACAAATTTCTATCGTAATACTATATTTTATGCATACACTTATCTCTCTCTCAATGGAGCATTTCGATATTTTAATAGTTTAATAATTTGATATTTTAATAGCCTAGTATCTAATATTCTATTAATTGTGATGATTATGAAGCACAAATGTTTATTAATATAAAAAGATAGGTTTGCACCTACCATTCATCTCCCCTCTGTACTTTGCTCCGTGTGGTGCGGTTTGCGGTCCACCGTGCGTTTCATGGACATCTGGCCCTCATGAGTTGCCATGATGGTTGTCATGACGCCCATACAACGCCATTTGTTTGTGCGTTTCATGGTGCGTTCCAAGGTCCTTGTTTGTGATGGCTCCCGGAGGCGTGACCTCCCTCTATCCGATAAACAGTAAGGAGTCTTTGATATTATATGTTTCATATTTATATCATATTCATCTAATCACATACGCTATTTACCTCATTTTTTCGGTGAAATTGATTAAATATTAAATATGAATTATTTTAGCTTTTTAACATGAACTGACTGTTACTTACGGGCTTCCTACCTAGTACATGATCTATGTCGGTTAGGTCACACTGCTACACACGGACCATCCATATGCCACATTGGCCTTTTTTTTTTTCCAACTTTATAAACAAGAGTTGTTTCTGTGACCTTTGACCTTTCCCCGTTTTTGGCGTGTTTTTTTTACTGAATTGGCCCTATCACTGTTCACTTGTATGTGTATATATATGCATGATCTTGTACTGTATGTGTTATCTGCCTGAGGAAGATGCCAGTCAACGTTGAAACGCGTAGCAATTTGTTTACCTTGCTTTATGCAATAAACCAACTTTTATCAACCAAGCAGCGCCTACAGTATCCCTCTTTTTTATTTTATTTTCTTTACAATTTTCATCAAGGCAACTCCTTTAGGTGTTTGCGTTTGGGGATCGGCAGCAGCTTGCACCTCTTTGCATTTACCTGCCAGTATTTGCAATTTGGAAAAGGAAGCACATATTTTGTTTCCCTGGAAAAACAAACCTCTTCTGGCGCCGTGTCCATTTTTCTTTTATCTATCATCAAGCCTATGAGGACTTGTCAGCAGAGGGAAGCATGAAGTGCTCTAGAATTTCCTGGTAGACGTCTGCGCTGACTCTGGACTTGATATAACACGGTGGACCAACACGGCTGCTCAGTGTCCAAAGTCCTGTTTTCAGATGAAAGTAAATTTTGCATTTCATTGGGATATCAAGGTCCCAGAGTCTGGAGGAAGAGTGGAGAGGCATCAATCCAAGTTGCTTGCGGTCCAGTGTGAAGTTTCTACAGTCAGTGATGGTTTGGAAGCCATGTCATCTGCTGGTGTTGGTCCACTGTGTTATATCAAGTCCAGAGTCAGCGCAGCGTCTACCAGGATATTTTAGAGCACTTCATGCTTCCCTCTGCTAACAAGCTTTATGGAGATGCTGATTTCATTTTCCAGCAGGACTTGGCACCTGCCCACACTGCCAAAAGTACCAATACCTGGTTTAATAACCACAGTATCACTGCGCTAAACCCCAGTGTGAATCGATGGGGTATTATCAAGAGGAAGATGAGGGACACCAAACCCAACAAAGCAGACGAGCTGAAGGCCACCATCAAAGCAACCTGGGCTTCCATAACACCTCAGCAGTGCCACAGGCTGATCACCTCCATGCCACGCAGCATTGATGCAGTAATTCATGCAAAAGGAGCCCCGACCAAGTATTGAGTGCATATACTGTACATACTTTTAAGTAGGACAACTTTTCGGTATTAAATATAATTTTTGAATTTGGGCTTATATAATATTCAAATTTACAGAGACACTAAATTTTGGGTTTTCATTAACTGTTAGCCATAGTCCTCAACATAAAAATAAAAAAATGCTGGAAATAGATCACTCTGTGTGTAATGAATCTATATAATATATGAGTTTCACTTTTTGAATTGAATTACTGAAATCAAATAACTTTTTGATGATATTCTAATTCATTAAGAAGTACTGGTTTAACTACTCTAATGATCGAACCGATTTTACTATCATTAACAATAATCGTTACACCTATGTTTCTTAAAACGACCAGTCTGATCCATTAGTTGGAAAGCCTTTTGTTTATTCTTTAAACTTTTTCTTAGACGTTAGTGGTAAATACTACAATTATAGAGTTTAATTTACTATTATCTGAGAAAAATACATGTAGGGCAGTGCAAATGTACATTATTTCACATGATATAATTGATGGGAAAACATGTATAGAGTAGGAAACATCTATTTGTGTATGCTACCTTCATGACTTTACAAAAAAATTAGAATGCTCATTTTATTGTTAGCAAATTTCAAATTTGTATGTCTACGGCCAGCTTTACTCATCGGTTCTAATCTTTGGGCTTGGCTATTAGAAAGATGCCAGATGACTGTTGTATGTACGGTACAGTATACATTTAAAGGGAATGTGTCGCGAATGAAACCTTTTTTTTTTAAGTAAGTTACATATTTCTATTATATTTTTTACGTTCTTTTCTGTATTTTTTTTTCTTCCAAATAATAATTTGACATGTTTTCGTATGTTGGCCACCAGCGCGAGCACTTCCCAGAATTACAGCAAGGTGAATAAGGCAAAGCAACCTGACTCACAGCTGCCGTAAATGTGGGAGGGAATCTCACCCCCCCCCCCTCCTACAAGCCAGGAAAAGGTGTCTTCAAATTACTAAGCGGTGTCCGGCTGCCAGTTTGGGAGTGATTGTACAAATGGCAGCTGGCAGAAGCTATAGGACACACCAAAAGGTTAAGGGTATGTTCACACGCTTACTAAACAAAGGGAAAATAGCTCCTGATTTTCAGCCATTTTTTAATCAAACTCACGTTTTACGTGGCAAAAACTTCCCAAGAAGTGACATGCAGTTCTTTTTGGCAGGCGTGTTTTTATGTGCTGTTTTTTAGAAAACTGTCGCGTAAAAAAAGCGCCGTCGGAACAGAACACCGTATTTCCCATTGAAACCAGTGGACAGATGTTTGTAGGCATTCTGCTTCCGATTTTACAGCCGTTTTTCGGAACGTTTACGGCCCAAAAAATGGCTGAAAACACTGCGTGTGAACATACCGTTAGAATGATGAAAATGAAGTGAATGACCTTTCAGTTGACAGGTTCACATGGCGTGTATTTGGCACGTTTTTTTGTGTGCATTTTACATGCCAAAAACCGCATCGAAAAATGCTTGATTACGTTTTTTATTTACATAATTGGTAAAGTGCACTGTTAGTACATACAATGCGCTTTTTTACACAGGCATTTTTAAAAAACGTGTTGTGTACATAAAGAAATGTTAAGTCAATTCCTTTCCATAACACACTCAGCTCCGCTACACACAGCACTAATACACACAGACACACACACAGCACTGCTACACAGACACACTCAGCTCTTCTACACAGACACACGGAGCACTGCTACACACAGACACAATTAGCTCTGATACACAGACACACACAGCACTGCTACACACAGACACACTCAGCTCTGCTACACACAGACACACACACACACAGCATTGCTACACAGACTACGTCAGCTTTTCTACACACAGACACACACACAGCACTGCTACACACAGACACACTCAGCTCTGCTACAGACACACACACAGCACTGCTACACAGATACACTCAGCTCTGCTACACACAGACACACACTCAGCTCTGCTACACAGACACACAGCACTGCTACACACAGACACACTTAGCTCTGCTACACAGACACACACACACTCAGCTCTGCTACACAGACACACACAGCACTGCTACACGCAGACACACCCAGCTCTGCTACACACAGGCACACACACACACACACAGCACTGCTACACAGACACACTCAGCTCTGCTACACAGACACAGCACTGCTACACATAGACACACTCAGCTCTGCTACACAGACACACACACAGCACTGCTACAAACAGACACACTCAGCTCTGCTACACAGACACAGCACTGCTTCACACAGACACACTCAGCTCTGCTACACACAGACACACACTCAGCTCTGCTACACAGACACACACTTAGCTCTGCTGCACAGACACAGCACTGCTACACATAGACACTCTCAGCAATGCTACACAGACACACACAGCACTGCTACACACAGACACACTCAGCTTTGTTACACACAGACACACACTCAGCTCTGCTACACATACACGCAGCACTGCTACACAGACACACTCAGCTCTGCTACACACAGATACACTCAGCTCTGCTACACAGACACACACTCAGCTCTGCTACACACAGACACACACACACAACACTGCTACACAGACACACTCAGCTCTGCTACACAGACACAGCACTGATACACATAGACACACTCAGCTCTGCTACACAGACACACACAGCACTGCTACAAACAGACACACTCAGCTCTGCTACACACAGACACACACTCAGCCCTGCTACACAGATACCCAGCACTGCTACACAGACACACTCAGCTCTACTACGCATAGACACACACTCAGCTCTGCTACACAGACACACACACAGCACTGCTACACAGACACACTCAGCTCTGCTACACACAGACACACACTCAGCTCTGCTACACAGACACACACAGCACTGCTACACACAGACACACTCAGCTCTGCTACACATACACACACACACACACACACACACACACTCAGCTCTGCTACACAGACACACACAGCACTGCTACACGCAGACACACTCAGCTCTGCTACACACAGACACACACACAGCACTGCTACACAGACACACTCAGCTCTGCTACACAGACACAGCACTGCTACACATAGACACACTCAGCTCTGCTACACAGACACACACACACAGCTCTGCTACACAGACACACAGCACTGCTACACAGACACACTCAGCTCTGCTACACACAGACACACACTTAGCTCTGCTGCACAGACACACACACACAGCACTGCTACACACAGATACACTCGACTCTGCTACACAGACACACACTCAGCTCTGCTACACAGACACACACACAGCACTGCTACACACAGACACACTCAACTCTGCTACACACAGACACGCTCTGCTACACACAGACACACACACACTCAGCTTTGCTACACATACACACACTCAGCTCTGCTACACAGACATACACACAGCACTACTACACACAGACACACTCAGCTCTGCTACACAGACACACACACTCAGCTCTGTACAAACAGACACAAAGAGAGCTCACACGTAGCCCAAAATTCTACTTTTGCTAAATATACATCCAGTGCTACAGTGGTAAAGTAAAATTACACTGATACTTTCAGAGCATCAAGGAAAGATTGCCATAAAAATAGAGCTAAATATAAAACAGTAAATGAAGCAAAATAGTTACCAGCTATAGTGTATGATGACTACTTAAAAACACACACATTGCATGCCGATATATCCTGTAATATAATATAAATATGTGCACACAGCAATGTGCCAATAAAACAAACAAACATATTTAGACAGGTGGGGTGCCCCGGTGAGGGGGGCACCACGAGGGGGGGTTCTGTGAGGGGGTGTCGCAGGGGGGCCCAAGGGGGGGTCACGAGAGCGGGGGTCTGTGAAAGAGAGAGAGGGACAGACAGAGACACACACCTTACCTGTAGTGCAGCCGGTCTTCATAATGGCACCTGCTATGCTATCTCCCTACAAACCAGCATCTCTGCTGTGCGGCTCTGATCTGCGCTTGTGCAGTACAGAGCCAGATAGCAGACGCAATGAACGTCTCCCGTTCATTGTGTCCTTTGCACTGTGCTGCCGTATTCCATCTGTGTATGTGTTGTTAAGAGACACATATACAGAATAAATAAAACATGGCAGTCCCCAATAAAGTAAGAAAGTGTTAATAAAAAAGAACTTTGTGTGTGCAAAATTAAATAAAGTCAATATAATATTTTATTAAATAAAAACACATAAATTAATAAAAATAAATCATGACACTGTCCCTTTAAGCCCTACTCGTGTAGCCCTTATCAAATAAGGAGTTTACGTTTGTGAAAATCATTCGCTGTCATTGAGGAGAGTGGACACTAACCTAGTATTAGTCACAGGCAGTAGCATTATCGGAGCCTGGAGGTGTGATGGATACACTCAAATTATGTCCCCGGCAGTCTTTGATCTATTATTATTACAGATGAAAGTTGTTCAGCACTCGTTGGAGGTAACACGTTCTAGCCACCAAATGACTATTTCCTAAAGATGAAAATTATTTGAGAGGCTGAATGAAGAAGTGCTATTGTTGTTCTAATACTTATATTTATACCAATGAAAGTAATCCTCGTGAAACATTTGCCACACACCTGTTTCCTGCAGAGAAATGAAACTTGTTCTGATCTCAGTGACTAATTTCTAGGCCATTCTTCTTTTTGCCATCCACGCTTTTGTGTGAGGTACATTAACACCCATTGTGCTGTATTGACTGGAATCCATGCACAGTCTTGTAATCTGTACAAACAATGAAAGGAAGATAAGTGATCTTAGATATGAATCAAAAGATGACTATTGCTGGGCAGAAATGAAAAGAAAATCCATTTATCTTCTGAAAAACAACCTGGCCTGAATATATTTTAAGGCTGTTGACGTGTTAAATAACACATATATGGAGTGTCTCTCTATCTATTATATATTTTAGAAAGTTTGTTTGAAGCCCGATTTTTCATTGGTTTAACTGGTTGCCGACACAGGACGAGTATGCTCGTCCTGAGCGGCGAGCACTTCGCGCATTAGGACGAGCATACTCGTCCTGTGTGACAGCCGTCCCTGCGCGCGTCTGTGCGCGCGATCGAGAGCAGGGCAACGGCTGTAATACACAGCCACGGCCCCGCTCTGACGGCGGAGAGGAGAGAAACATCTTCTCTCCGCTGTTAACCCTTTGAACGCCGCAATGAAAGCTGATCGCGGCGTTCAAAGAGAGGGGACTGCACATTGATCGCGTCACAGAAAATAACTGTGACGCGATCAAAGCCCACAACTCGTATGGCCAGACAGCCCAGGGTCCAGTGAAGGACCCCAGGGCTGTCTGAACATATTTCCTGTTGTTAGGGCATACTAAGGTGTGCCCTAACAACTGCCGGTGTACAATCAGTGCACAGGCTAATGTACTGGCATATAGATCTATGCCAGTACATTATAGTTACAAAATAAAAATGATAAATCCCTTTATGGGATTAAAAAAAAAAGTTTAATGAATGTCAAAAATAAATAATGGAAAATAAATAAATAAAAAGTAAATAAAATACACAGACACACATTTTTTATAATAAATCAACTTTTTAAAATATAAGTCCCAAAACATGAAATAATATAGACATATTTGATATCGCCACGACCGTAACAACCTGTACAACAAATGTATAACATTATTTATGATGATCGGTGTATGGTGTAAAAAAATAAATATTAAAACTGCTGTGCAACCGCTTTTTGGTACGTACATAAAGTACAACTCGTCCCGCAAAAAACAAAGTCTCATACAACTACGTCGTACAAAAAATAAAAGCGTTATGAGCGTCGGGATGCAAAGAGGGAAATGTAAAAAAAATTGCTCTGTCCTCAAGGCCAAAATTGGCCGTTAAAATGGATCACGTCATCTGTAAGCCATAACAACCAATCAGATCGCTGCTTGGATTTTTAATATCTGCTTCGGAAATTATAAAAGCTTACCTGATTGGCTGCTGGTAGGGATGTAACAACCAGAGTGATGTCACACTGCTGCTGCTGACATCATAATCTGCCTCCCGGTACATTATTCAGAGACCAGACACACATCTAATACACCGCCTGCTGCCACCAGACTCCACATCCAGGAGAGGACGCACAATATTCCTTACAAGACCGTACTCCATCTCCTGCTACAAAGAGAAGCCATCTCTGCTGTGTTTTCCTGGGACATTATCTGAACAACTTCCTACATGTAACATGGGAGACATCACAGTCCTTCTACTATACTGGATAAAGGTTAGTATATATAGTCCGATTGTGTATTTTGGTATATTTGCCAACAACCCCGTTTTGTGGGAGACAGTCCAGCAAGCCGGCTTAGGAAAGGTGGTGTTTATGTAAATTTGTGTTTTCAGGCAGAAAGGGGGCGAGTCATCAATGCTTTGCTACTATCGATTTGGGTTGATTGGTAATGATAAATAGTACGGGGGAGGGGTATGAGTGAGATTATAACCTATTTGTTCAGCCACACACTAACACTCTGTGCAGTAACGGGGACGTCTCTGTAATGGAAATGTCTCCAAATTTATTATGGACACAATCCATTATAATGTTCATTTTTATATCCATGTTACGGACAATTCTTTTGGTTATTGATATAAATTAGACTTTCAATGTTAGTGTTTACTGAAAATGACAATGTTATATATGTCTGATAATGAGAGCCACTGTAGTTTATATGAGAAGATTGTGTTGTGCTGGTTACTATGGTGATAGCAGCCATCTTGGGGCTTATGTCAGATTAATGCAGTGTGCTGGTTGCTATGGTGATACCAGTTATCTTGTGCCTTATATGAGAACAATGTGTTAGGCTGGTTGCAATGGCAGACATCTTGGAACTTATGGGAGAAGATTGAATCTCAGTGGAAAAAAAATGAAAGCTGAGCTTTGATTGGTTGCTATGGGCCACAGGATATGTTTTTCTATTAAACAGTTTTGATAAATGCGGCTCAATGTGCTGTGCTGGTTACTATGGTGACGGCAGCCATCTTGTTACAGTCAAAAGCAGTTGGTGTGAGCAGCCTGATACTGGATAGAACTATATAAAGTTTGTTTGTTTGAAGCCCGATCAGGGAATAGCTATTTTTGATTGGATTAAAAATCGCTTTTACTGAAATTTACTTTTCACTGCCATTCACTTTTCAATTTGCATCGAAGCACACACTTGCCTGATCGTGATTTTTGATTGGTTGAAAAGCTAACCAATAGCGATTTTTGATTGGTTGAAAAACAAACCGACACGATTTTTGATTGGTTGTAAAACAAACCAGTAGCGATTTTTGATTGGATTGGACTTTTCACAAAGTTTGCCTCCTTTTGCAGATTTTGATTGGTTTAAAAGTCACTTTGATTGGTTGAAAAACAAACCAATAGACATTTGTGATTGCATTGGACATCGAACAAAGTTTTTCTCCTTTTGCCACTTTTGATTGGTTTAAGGGCTTGTTTACACGAGCGTGTTATTCGTCCGTGCGACGCGCGTGATTTTCACGCGTGTCATACGGACCTATAATAGTCTATGGGGCCGTGCAGACAGTCCGTGAATTTTGTGCAACATGAGTCCGTTGCAAAAAACTCACGACATGTTCTATATTTGTGCGCTGTTCGCGCATCACGCACCCATTGAAGTCAATGGGTGCGTGAAAACCACGCATTTCACGCGGAAGCACTTCCGTGCCAACAGCGTGATTCGCGCAACAGCAGTGCAAAGGATGAATGAAAACAGAAAAGAACCACGTGCTTTTCTATTTACAAACATCCAAACGGAGTGTCATAATGATGGCGGCTGCGCGAAAATCACGCAGCCGCGCATCATATGGTGATGACACACGGAGCTGTTAAGTGCCTTTTGCGCACGCAAAATGACACCTTTTTTGCGTGTGCAAAACGCACACGCTCGTGTAAACAAGGCCTAAAAGTCACTTTTACTGAAATTTACTTTTCACTGACCATGGCTCCCAAAAGAAAAACTCCTGAACAAAGAGAAGGTCGACGTTTGGCTCAAAGAATACATCGAGCAGCAGAAACGCCAGAAATGAACAATGCTCGGCTTGAAGATCAAAGATTGAAACAAGCGACTGCAAGAGCTGAAGAAACACCTCAAGCGACTGATCGTCGGGTTCGAGCACAAGGCGCAAGAAATATTGTTTCTCGACGAACATCTTGGGATTGCATGAACAAAGCTGCTATGCAATACGACCCAATAATTGAATATGATCTGCACGACTTGGTCAATATAGGAAACATGGACACGACCTGTGAACATTGAGAAGCCCAGAAGTGGAAGTCAGAGTCACCTGGCATGTGCTGCTCTGCTCGCAAGGTTCAACTACCCCCACTTACTGCACCAACAAAACCACTCAAGTCACTGATGACTGCGAACACTCCCCAAACAAAGCACTTTCTGGGAAATTTGAGGCGCTACAACTCTTGCTTTCAGATGACACGTTTGGTGTGAACGAAAATTTGAGAGAGAGACTTCATGCCCAACTTCAAAATTCAGGGATAAGTTTGCCATCAACTTGGATCGCTCCTGCCATTGCCCAATGAACCATCATTTCTGCAGATTTATTTCATGGGCGTTGAAAAGCTTCAAGTTCAGCAACGACAGAGCAACGTCCCTGGAACTCGGGCCGACATTTTGCTGGAACTGCAGCAGATGCTTCACGAACATCACTGTTATGTCGAGATATTCAAGGGCTCTTTGGAAATGATGACTTCAGATAACTACAAAGTGGTCATCAAGGCTGACCGAAGGCCAACAGGAGAGCATGAGTGGCGATACAACGCACCTACTGTCAATGAAGTTGCTGTCGTCATCGTTGGGGAATTTGAAAATCTGGATATTGTGCTGCAGAAGCGTGATAATCAACTGCAGAAAGTTTCTGAAACCCATCGATCATATGACGCACTTCAGTACCCACTGATCTTTTGGCAAGGCGAAGATGGATACGATATTCAAATCTTACAAACAAATCCAAGTACCGGAAATGTTACCGCCAGGAAAAAAGTTCCGTGCATGGCCTTTTACGCCTATCGATTTATGATGCGGGCGAGCGATTCAAATCACCTCTTGATATGCCGAAATCTTTTCCATCAGTTTTTGGTTGATATGTATGCCAAAATCGAAACGGAGCGACTTCGCTTCATCCGTTTCAATCAGAAGGCACTTCACGCTGAAAGCTATATCCACCTTCGAGATGCTGTCGTTAATGATGGAAACACGAGCAATGTTGGTCAGATGGTTATCTTGCCTTCCAGCTTCACAGGGAGCCCTCGACATATGCACAATACACTCAAGATTCCATGACATATGTATGAAAATACGGAAGGCCTGACCTGTTTATTACTTTTACATGCAATTCAACATGGAAAAAAATTCGCCAAGAGCTCTTGCCAGAACAATCGGCGACTGATAGACACGATCTGGTAGCCCGACTCTTTCGACAAATGGTTATCAAGTTCATGAATGTCCTCACGAAGGGCAAGGTATTTGGAGAAACTCAATGCTTCATGTGCACAATCGAATGGCAAAAACAAGGTTTGCCTCAGGCACATACAGTGAAGGAAATAAGTATTTGATCCCTTGCTGATTTTGTAAGTTTGCCCAATGTCAAAGACATGAACAGTCTAGAATTTTTAAGCTAGGTTAATTGTACCAGTGAGAGATAGATTATATATATAAAAAAAAAAAAAGAAAAGAAAATCACATAGTCAAAATTATATATATTTATTTGCATTGTGCACAGAGAAATAAGTATTTGATCCTTTGGCAAACAAGACTTAATACTTGGTGGCAAAACCCTTGTTGGCAAGCACAGCAGTCAGACGTTTTTTGTAGTTGATGATGAGGTTTGTACACATGTTAGATGGAATTTTGGCCCACTCCTCTTTGCAGATCATCTGTAAATCATTAAGATTTTGAGGCTGTCACTTGGCAACTCGGATCTTCAGCTCCCTCCCTAAGTTTTCTATGGGATTAAGGTTTGGAGACTGGCTAGGCCACTCCATGACCTTAATATGCTTCTTTTTGAGCCACTCCTTTGTTGCCTTGGCTGTATGTTTCGGGTCATTGTCGTGCTGGAAGACCCAGCCACGAGCCATTTTTAATGTCCTGGTGGAGGGAAGGAGGTTGTCACTCAGGATTTGACGGTACATGGCTCCATCCATTCTCCCATTGATGCGGTGAAGTAGTCCTGTGCCCTTAGCAGAGAAACACCCCCAAAACATAATGTTTCCACCTCCATGCTTGACAGTGGGGATGGTGTTCTTTGGGTCATAGGCAGCATTTCTCTTCCTCCAAACACGGCGAGTTGAGTTAATGCCAAAGAGCTAAATTTCAGTCTCATCTGACCACAGCACCTTCTCCCAATCACTCTCAGAATCATCCAAATGTTAATTTGCAAACTTCACACGGTCCTGTACATGTGCCTTCTTGAGTAGGGGGACCTTGCGGGCACTGCAGGATTTTAATCCATTACGGCGTAATGTGTTACCAATGGTTTTCTTGGTGACTGTGGTCCCAGCTGCCTTGAGATCATTAACAAGTTCCCCCCATGTAGTTTTCGGCTGAGCTCTCACCTTCCTCAGGACCAAGGATACCCCACGAGGTGAGATTTTGCATGGAGCCCCAGATCGATGTCGATTGACAGTCATTTTGTATGTCTTCCATTTTCTTACTATTGCACCAACAGTCTCCTTCTCACCCAGCGTCTTACTTATGGTTTTGTAGCCCATTCCAGCCTTGTGCAGGTCTATGATCTTGTCCCTGACATCCTTAGAAAGCTCTTTGGTCTTGCCCATGTTGTAGAGGTTAGAGTCAGACTGATTAATTGAGTCTGTGGACAGGAGTCTTTTATACAGGTGACCATTTAAGACAGCTGTCTTTAATGCAGGCACCAAGTTGATTTGGAGCGTGTAATTGGTCTGGAGGAGGCTGAACTCTTAATAGTTGGTAGGGGATCAAATACTTATTTCTCTGTGCACAATGCAAATAAATATATATAATTTTGACTATGTGATTTTCTGTTTTTTTTTAAAATATAATCTATCTCTCACTGGTAAAATTAACCTAGCCTAAAAATTCTAGACTGTTCATGTCTTTGACAGTGGGCAAACTTACAAAATCAGCAAGGGATCAAATACTTATTTCCTTCACTGTATACTGATCTGGCTGAAGGAGAAGATCCGACCAAATCAGATCGATTCTGTCATTAGTGCAGAGATCCCAAAAGCACAAGAAGATCAAAAGCTATTCAACATCATCATGAAGAACATGGTCCATGGACCATGTGGAAGACTGAATCCAAGCTCCCAAAGCATGAAAGATGGCTTCTGTACAAAGAGATTCCCAAGACAGCTGATCCATGAAACGCAGTCTGGAGATGATGGTTATCCACTTTATCGCAGAAGAAAAGTGGGAGAAGGCGGGTTTACTGCATTGATGAAGATGAAGGTTGGCAATAGTTACCAGGACATCGAGGTCGACAACAGATGGATTGTACCCTACTCGCCATTTCTTTCCAAGACCTTTCAATCTCACGTCAATGTTGAATATTGCAACTCAGTTAAGGCGATCAAGTACACCTGCACATATGTCAACAAAGGATCGGATCAAGCAGCATTTGGCTTGGAAAGACAAGGAAGAACAACTGATGAAATCAATCACCAAGAAAGAATAATTGATGAAACTGGATGTTACATCATTAGCAACAAGGCTGTATGGCGAATTTTGGACTTTCCAATTCACGACCGCTATCCGATGGTAGTTCATCTCAACGTCCACTTGGAAAATGGACAGAGAGTCTACTTCACCGAGGAAACTGCTGCACAACAAGTTTTGCAGCCCAAAGACACCACGCTGACAGCATTCTTCAAGCTTTGCCAACAAGATGACTTTGCAATGACACTCATAAACTGCGATGTTCCAACGTATTATACGTGGAATAAATCTACAAGAGTTTTCAAGCGAAGAGTCCAAGGAACACCAATTGAAGGTCATGTTGGAATGAAGTCAAGTGATGCTCTTGGCAGAGTCTACACAGTGCACCCAAACAACCATGAGTGCTTCTTCCTCCGGTTGCATCTTCACACAGTAGCAGGCTCGACATCGTTTGTTAGCCTCAAGACTGTTGGCAACCATGTTTGTACAACCTATCAGCAAGCCTGTCAAGAAAGGGGACTACATGAGAGTGATTCTCATTGGGACAAGACTTTAGAGGAAGCAGCAACCTGCCAATTACCAGCAAGCTTACGAAACCTATTTGCTGTCATACTCACGACGTGTGCACCATCCAAGCCACTTGAACTGTGGGAAAAGTACAAAGAGCACATCTCGGAGGATGTTCTTCTGCAAGTACGACGGCAAAACCCGGGACTCCAATTGGACAGCTGTACTCCGCAAATGTTCAACATGTCATTGATCCTACTTGAAGAAAAGACCCTCATGATGGCTGGAAAGAGACTTGAGCAACAGAGACTTCCCGCGATGGAAAGGAACAACGACAAAAGACTTAGACGGGAATTGCTTCGAGAAACAAGCTATGACATGAGCGCTCTGGAGACTTATCTTGCAACGAATGAACCTCTTTTGGTTGCTGGCCAAACGACGGCGTACAATCAGATCTTGGACATGGTTGTGAAAAACACCGGTGGTATTGTGTTCTTGGATGCTCCTGGCGGAACAGGAAAGACGTTTGTTATAAACCTGTTGTTGGCAAAGATCCGGCAGCAATCCAGGATTGCTCTGGCTGTTGCTTCCTCAGGCATTGCGGCAACATTGCTTGATGGGGGCAAAACTGCCCATTCAGCGTTCAAATTACCGCTCAACTTGACTCGAGATGCGTCTCCTGATTGTAACATCAGCAAAGGTACTGGTGTGGCAAATGCCCTGCAAGAATATTTGATGATTGTCTGGGATGAATGCACGATGGCACACAAGTTGGTGCTTGAAGCTCTGGATCGAACTCTGCAGGACTTGCGTGGAAACAATACAGTCATGGGAGGTGTTGGCCGGTGATTTCCGTCATATGTTGCCTATTGTTCCAAAGGGAACACCAGCAGACGAATTGAAAGCTTGCTTGAAGCAGTGGGTGTTGTGGAGGCATGTGAAGAAGATGAGTCTGACTACTAATATGCGAGTTCATCTGCATGGAGATGCCACAGCTGGTGAGTTTGCCAGCAGATTACTCAATCTGGGGAATGGAGATGTTCAAGTTGACAATGGGACGGATCTGATCAGCTTCCATGATGATTTAGCAAATTTTCCCAAGTCGGTGGAAGAGCTTACAAACAGTGTCTTTCCCAACATCGCCTTCTTCTACAGAGATCATGAATGGTTATGTCAACGGGCAATACTGGTTCCAAAGAATGATTCTGTCAGCGCCATCAATCAGCAAATTCAAATGACTCTGCCAGGTCAAGAAAAGCTGTACAAGTCCACCGACACAGTTATTGACCCCCATCAGGCGGTGTACTATCCGACAGAATTTCTCAACTCTCTGGAGCCGTCTGGCTTACCTGCCCATCGATTGATGTTGAAGGTTGGCTTACCTATCAGGCTGTTGAGAAACATTGACGTTCTGAAACTTTGCAACGGGACGAGGCTGTGTGTCAAGAAGTTGATGGATCACGTCATCGAGGCCACCATACTAACAGGATGTGCCAAGGGGGAAGTTATCTTTATTCCTCGCATTCCCCTAGCTCCAAATTATGTTCCTTTCGAGTTCAAGCGGCAACAGTTCCCAGTACGCCTAGCCTTCGCAATGACAATTAACAAGGCTCATGGTCAATCCCTGAAAGTGGCAGGAATACACCTTAAAAGTCCCTGTTTTCCAAAGTCGGCACTGGAAAGAATCTCTACATCTTGGCACCGGATCAAAAGACAAAAAACATTGTTTACAAGAAAGCGTTGGAACAGAAACATGCAGTCCTAAATCAATACTATATAAATCTGTAATGAATATATTGCTTCATTTAATTTATTTTATGCTTCCAATAACATTATTTACACTCTCTAGCAATTAAATTCATATCGAGAGGTAGCAATTAAATTCATACTGAGAGGTATTTAAATAGTGAGCTTTTACTCTATTTATACCATAAGTCAACCTCCCGAGCAACGCCTGGTATAAAAGCTAGTATATTTTATATATTTTCTATGAGAAGGTCAGTGATATATATTTAGGTTCCTGCATTTCCTAATGCAAACCTGTGAATGAAAGTGTTAAAAGTAAGGGTATGTTCACATGGCTTTCTTTCAGGCGTATATTAGAGCATAAAATTATAGTATTACGCTCCAAAATACACTTTAAAAATATGCCTGCAAACAGCTTCCCATTGATTTCAATAGGAAATACACTGTAGTTTATATGAGGAGTATTTTTAAGCAGCTGAATTTAAAAAAAGCCTTGTAAAAAAACATGCTTCGCAAAAAAGAAGTGACATGTCACTTCTTGAGGCGTTTTTGAGGCCGATTTTTCATTCATACTACGAAAAAGTTTTGAAAATACGCCACAAAATCCGCTTAAAAAACTTTTCTTGAAATCAACCTCGTATTTTTCTGGCTCAAACATATCTCGTGTGAACATACCCTAAGTTTTAGGCCTCATGCACACGATCGTAGCCATGTGCACGGCCGTTATTTTCGGGTCAGCCGGCCGCGGAGTGACACGCGCGAGCTGCACGCAAATCGCGGGCCGTGAACATGGCAGCGTCCATTATTTCCGATGAGCCTGGACTGCAGAACACGGCCGTAACAAGACATGTCCGTTCTTTCTGCGGTCCAGGCTCCTGGTCTTGTTCATGGGCCCATAGAAATTAATGGGGCCGCAATTCTCCCGTGGATTTTTGGGGGAATTGCGGCCGCAAAAGCATGTTCGTGTGCATGGGGCCTTATTGTTCCTTCCTCATTAAAAGTAATTGTGTCTTCTAAAATTGCTGCTCAAAGGCAGTGCAATTTTTTTGACCAATGTTACAATTGGGCCAAAAATCATGCTGTACATGATAAGCTACAAAGTACTCCAGACAAACAAAAGTGGTCAGTATCATTGCGATTATATGACTTCCTTTTGTCATAGACATCATAAAATGACACCGCTAACAGAAAATGGGATTATGTCTCATTGATGAAATATAGAATTGACATATGTCACCCTGTGTGGCTGCTATTAGCTATGTGGCAAACTGAAGTACAGTTATAGCTCATGTAAGCTCTTGTTTGCCCATTCTTTTTCTGGCTTGATCACATGTATGGTTATGCACTGCCATATTCCTTACATGATTTCACCTGTGCTTAGTATCATGATGTTAAGAGTTAGGTCTCAACATTTCATGGCAATAGATTTTGATAAGTATGCCGTAGAGCCTCAAATCTTCTTGATATCCAAAGTCAGTGGCACCAATGAAGCAGATATCTGGTTATTCTTGGAAAGTTGGATGTATGATCTCAAGCACTGGATTGCCTATTGTTCTCTCAACTGAAAAGACATTGTAAGGAGGTGTAAACCCTACAACAACCATTCTTCCCCTGTCAAGTGAAGATTTATGGAGCCCCGTTCTAGAGATAGGTGCGGGGACCCACATCTATCGGACTTTTATGGCACATCCTTCTGACCAACCACTAAACCAACGCCTCTACCCTGTGCCAGTCACTGCACTGGTTGCCCATACCCTTCAGAATTAAATTCAAACGTATTACTCTCACCCACAATGCTCTCCATAGTTCTGCACCTCCTTACATATTCTCCCTTATCTCTGTCTACCAACCCTTCCTGTGCTCTATGTTCTGCCAGCGATCTTAGATTAAAATCCTCCATAATCCAAACCTCCCACTCCCATATCCAAGATTTTTCTCGTGCTGTATCCTGCTCCCAGTGTTCCTGTATCCTGCTTCCTGTATCCTGTTGCTGTATTGTCGCCTTTAGTTGGAGTCGTGTGTATCATCTGCCCCATCTGCTGTCATCTGCGACACCTGCTGTAAAGGATCTGCCAGGCACAGCTTCGGGGTTAACTCCCATAGGTAATCAGTCTACACCTGAATCTACGTCCCTGAGACTGACTCCTTCTTCCACCACTCAGGATGGCAGGCTTAGGAGTGGGAGAGCCTATCGCAGCCTGGCCAGACGGAGCTAGCTCCCGCCCTCTCTCTATTTATACCTGCCTTTCCTGTTTCTCCCTTGCTTGTGATTCTTTCCGTGTGGTTTCCTGGCCCAGCTACAGCTCCTAACTATTTGATCCTGCTCCATACTGACCCTGGCTTTCTGACTACTCTTCTGCTCTGCGTTTGGTACCTCGTGCTCTCCTGGTTTGACTTGGCTCGTTCACCATTCTGTTGCTCACGGTGTTGCCATGGGCAACTGCCCCTTTCCCTTTGCTTTGTATTCCCTTGTATGTTTGTCTCGTGCACTTACTGAGCGTAGGGACCGCCGCCCAGTTGTACCCCATCGCCTAGGGCGGGTCGTTGCAAGTAGGCAGGGACAGAGTGGCGGGTAGATTAGGGCTCACTTGTTCGTTTCCCTACCCCCGTCGTTACACCTGCCATGTCTGCTGTCAGCTGTCATGCCTGCTGTCAAATACCACGTCTGATATCATCCGCCACATCTGGCGTCATCTACCACGTCAAGTTCCATCTGTGCCAAAACCTCTGCTACTGTCTCTACTCTTACAGGTACTCCTGTACTAAGGAATTTGCATAGACTTTATAGACTGTTATTTGGCCAGCTGCTACTGACAGCAAGAATAGCACAGCATGTAGCACTATTCTTGCAGTCAAAATGATAGAAACCTTGACAGAACCCTGATGGATGCCACTATAAGTCATTGGTCACCGTTTGGATCCGACGTACAATGAATCTGATGCAGCGTTATAGCTTCTTTATAAACACCAATGTGAATACTTATCATCTCTGATTCAAGAAAATCTCTGTGTCAAGAAACTTTGACTTGACAACTTTAATGGCTTTTGTTGTGTGATATCACACTGCAGCGAGTTATTAGAATCAAGATAAACTTGGCTATAGTAAGCTGTAAGGGTATGTTCACACGAGGGCGTCCGTAACGGCTGAAATTACGGGGATGTTTCAGCCTGAAAACATCCCCTTAATTTCACCCGTAACGCCATGTGCAGGCGCTTGAACGCCGCGTCAATTACGGACGTAATTGGCGCTGCTATTCATTGGAGTCAATGAATAACGGCTCCAATTACGGCCAAAGAAGTGACAGGTCACTTCTTTGACGCGGGCGTCTATTTACGCGCCGTCATTTGACAGTGGCGCGTAAATTACGCCTCATGTGAACAGACAAACGTCTGCCCATTGCTTTCAATGGGCAGATGTTTGTCAGCGCTATTGAGGCGCTAATTTCGGACGTAATTCGGGGCAAAAACGCCCGAATTACGTCCGTAAATAGGCCGTGTGAACATACCCTTAGTCTATAAGTGCCAAATTACGGCTCTGTACAACTAGGAGGTTGTAGAGATATCACGCATCTGTAGGAGTAGATGTGGATCCTCTAGGTTGCTTTGGATAGACCTAACCAAAACCAGGATATTTACCCTGGTATTTACCCTTTAACCCATGTACAGGGATCTGGAGCCTGCAGGGAAATCCCAGGTCGCTACCCCAAGAGTAGTCTCCAAAAAACAACAGTCGCAGTAGGAGCAAATGTATCCAATACAAGGAACCAAAACAGCAGGAAGAAGTAGTAGTCAGATGGGAAATGGTCAGGGGAGGCAGAATTCGGTCAATACGGTAATACTGGCAGAAGTTCAGGGCAGGCAGAAGACAATAGATATAGTCAGGAAACAAGTTAAGTCAATATCAGGAAATCCACATCGAAGTACTACTGTGCACAGTAGGAACCAACTGAACCACATTTCTCTGGCAAGAAGTGAAGAGGAAAATCCCTTAAAGGGTCCCATCTCAGACATTTATGGCATAACCACAGGATATGCAGTCACCCGACCCCACCTTAGGCCCCATGCACACGACCGTAAAAAAAACTCTGTAATTGTGGACCGCAATACGGTCCGCAATTACGGACCCGCCCGGCACTATTGGCCGCGGACACCTTTCCGTAGCGCTATTATCACACAGTTCTGACACTTCCATACATACACATTTCTTTTTTTACCATACATTCACACCCTAGCACTACACTAACACTGACACTCATTTATCACACACTTGTGAGCACTTAGTTCGCCACTCCCCCCCTCAAGACTAGTGGGAGTGGCTATCACTATTTAATGCACCCTCCTTCTGCAGCATTTTTTTTACCTGTCTGTGTCCTGCTGGGAACGGGTTTTCACCCACCCACTTAGTAAGTATGGCCTTTTTTGTGGTTTTGAAGTTATCTATGTCCCATTTTTTCTGCTGGTGTTTTTAAATTAGGAACGAAAAGTTCTAGTTAGGGACTCGCAAGTCACTGGGGACCCTTCACGTTAGGTTGCGAGCTTTGCGTATTTTGGCCAAAATAACAACTAATACCCCATGTTTCATGGATATTTTTACTATGTATACTTTTTTTCAGGACGCGGCCAGGTCTTATATGCTGGGAGGAGGGCATGATGTGCTGGCGTTTGGTTTGGCATGCAGAGCAGCCCACCTTAGCTAACAGTAGCGGCTTTACAAATAGGCTGTGATTCGGCAAGATATGCTATGCCTGACAACCAGCACATTATCCCTCCACGTATTACACTTAGTACTGACACCCCATGTACTATTCACAACACTGACCGCTATTCATCACACATTTACTTTTTATTACATTATCACACAGTTCTGCCATTTCATACATACACATTTCATTTTTTTTTTTTTTTACAAACTCTTTATTTGGTAATGAAGACATAACAAATCAGTAGACAGACATTCCCACATATCGGGAGCATATATCGCTACGTAGAGCTTTGAAACATTCTCAGAAGAAAACATAGTGATAGAGATTCATTTCTAAACAGGTGTTGCAGGAATATCTCATATTATCAAAAACATTGTTATATCAAAACACTTAACCCCTTCCTAGTGTATGATGAAGTAAAAGTTAGTAAATGTGTGTCTCTAGAAAAAGTAGGGTTTTCCAGCCCACGATTACAGAGACCGGCTAGGAAGAAACAACAATTAAACCAAAATCTACCAAACATGGTGCAGCTATCCATAGTAAAAAATCTATTTCTGTCCTAAACTGGTGAGTCCTCAAAACTAACAGAAGGCTCTAAGCAATTTCTATGAGGTCCAACTGATCCATTGTGGCAATCTGTTATCCAGAATACTAATTAATTTCTCAAATTGGTGTATCTCTTTAATTTTGTTCAGTGTTCCTTGGGAATGGGATAGATAGTGATTTCCAGCTAATGGCTACCATCCATTTGGCTGCTGATAAAATATGCGAGATTAATTTTCTATTTAGTTTGGGTACATCCGGAATTTCTGCATTCAGTACCGCTGACCAAGGGGTTAATTTGATTTGTAACTGTAATTTAGAATTGATAAGGCGCTCAATTCGTTTCCAATGAGCCTGTACTACTGGACAGAACCATCAGATATGAGCCATAGTGCCCCTCTCCCCACAGTTTCTGAAACAAGCATCAGAACTACCTGGAAACAATTTTGCTAATTTGTCCGGAGTAGGGTACCATCTCATTAGAATTTTATACGATGTTTCTTTAATATTATTCGATTGAGATACTGTAGCTGTGTTATCATATATTTGTTGCCACGAGGTCGAGTCTGGTATATTTCCCAGCTCCCGTTCCCAAGCCATCATATATGAAGTAGGACCATTATATGTTTCGCTTCTGAATTGGGAGTACAAAACTGAAATCAGCCCTTTCCCCCTTGGGGAGTCTCGACAGTTAGCTTCGTAGAAGGTTATACTAGTGTCGCTTGGTAAAAAGACAGATCCCGAGAGAAGATGGTGTATTTGTAGATATCTAAAATATTCCCTGAGCGGGATTTGAGAATCCTGACGTAGGGCCTCAAAAGGAAGGGGTTTACCGTCTTTGCACAATTTAAGTAATGAAGTGAAACCTAATAAGGTCCACCACTGGAAGGCCTCCGGGTGTAATCCCGGTGGAAAATCAGGATTAAGCAATAATGGTTGTAATGCGGATGGATTAGATATAAATTTAAACTTTTCCCGACAAATTAACCAAAGTGTGAGGGAGTGTTTGATAATGTTATTTTCAATGCCAGAAATGTGAGATCTTAAAACCGGAGACCACATCAGTGCCTTTAGTGAGGATGGAGATGTGGTAAGGGATTCAAACAGAACCCATTTTACGGTGTTGGGGTCACAGTTCCATGCTGCGATCTGCGAGATTTGAGCAGCATAATAATATAATTTCAGGTCTGGAAGACTAAGTCCCCCACTAACCGTGGAGCGATGTAAGGTGGACTTACCAACTCTTGATCCTTTATTCGCCCAAATGAATTTATTTATTATCCGCTGTATATGTGTGATGGCATAAAGCGGAACCCTGACGGGAAGGGCCCTAAATAAATACAGTAGCTTGGGTAGAATGGTCATTCTAACTGCAATGAGTCTGCCCATCCAAGATATATGGTACCTAGACCACTCCTCTAATAATTTCCTGATAGATGCAAATTTTTTAGGATAGTTACTTACATTAAGTACTGATATTGGACGTAAATTTGCACAGTAGGTTTCATCTTTTCCTGGTTTTGGAATGAGTGAAATATTAGCATGTGAAAATTCTGGAGGAGGTACTTCCCCTGCCATAAGTGTGTTGAAATATGTGGTTAGATGCGGTGTTAATATGTGTGAAAATGTTTTGTAATAGAAAGCGGAGTAACCATCAGGGCCTGGGCACTTGGAAGATGTGAGGTTTTTTATGCTTTCAGTGACCTCTTCTGCTGTGATCGGGGAATTAAGTTGTAATCTTGCCTCAGCTGTCAGAAAGGGAAGCGGGTGTGTTGAGAGCCATTCAGGTAGTTCGGTGGAGTTCAAGGGTTGGGGCTTGCTATACAAAGCACTACAGAATGTACTCATGGTATCTAATATGTCAAGCGGATTGGTTGTAAGTGTTCCCGTGTTGTTATGCATGTGGTAAATTTGTTTACCTCTAATGTGGGAGTTTAGTTTTCTGGAGAACATTGAGGTAGCTCGATTGGAATATGCATATAATTTTGCCTTGCCCCATCGAAGTGCTTTCTCAGCCTTGCTCTCCTCCAATGCTCTAAGAGAGCAGCGAGTTTCCTCTATCTGAGCTTTAATCATAGTATTTGGTTTATTAATATACTGACGCTCTAGTCTTGTGAGGGTCGATAGCAATTTATTAAGAAGTTGCAATCTATCTCTCTTAAGTTTTGATCCTTTTGCCATTAGTACACCTCTCAATACTGCTTTATGTGCCAGCCATATTTGAGCGGACGAGGTATCTGGTAGGGTATTAATGGTAAAATACTCTTGTAGGGAGCTGGATATGGATGTGACTATTTCTGGATGAGAAAGTAGGGAATCATTCAGCCTCCATGATGGCGGACGTGTGACGTTGCCAATACAAACTTGAAGTGAGTGGATATTGTGGTCTGACCAAGCACATTCGGTGTATACGGTATTGTGTGGTCTAACAGATAGCTGGGAGGAAGTTAGGATGTAGTCAATCCGAGAATAACTGTCATGTACTGCGGAGTAAAACGAGAATTCCTTATCTAGGGGATGATCTTGTCTCCACAAATCTACGAGAGATAATTGTTTCATCCTATACATAAATGATTTCGGTGCCGACTGTGCATTAGCTTGGGGACGGCTTCTATCCCATTGAGCATTCATCACTATGTTGAAATCCCCCCCTAGGATAATGTAGGAGTCGGAGAATTTCTCCAGCTGTCTAAAGAATTCAATAAAGAAGGAGGTTGCTGAGTGGTTAGGTGCATAAATCGTTGCAAAGGTAATGCGTTGTCCCGCTAGTTGTCCTGTTAGGATAACGTACCTACCATCTGGGTCTATTATGGAGTCAGTTACTGTAAATGGAAGTGTATTCCTGAAGAGAATGGCTACTCCTTTTTTCCTTGTGTCCGAGGTGGATAAGTAAACTCTCTGGAACATCCTATCAAAGTATTTTGTGTAACTAGTGTGAGTAAAGTGTGTTTCCTGTAACATTATAACATCGCCATGAAGCCTCTTATAATTATTAAAGGCCATTCGTCTCTTCGTCGGGCTATTAAAGCCTTTTACATTATGTGTAATAACAGTATATGCCATAAGAATTCAATATAGTTACATTATATAAATAAGCAGAAAGTACTTTTGTATGTAAAATATAGCTGCCGGCAACACAAATAACACCTTTTACAGTTAACTTCAAAATAAAAAAACAAGCGGAGTGCGGCTAAGTGCCCTCCACGTGACCCCATTCGGGTCTCTTTATCTCTTTCTCAACTTGCTGAGCAAAACCAGCGCTCGGTAAAACCGGCCCTGAGCAAGTTCAGCAAATCTAGCACGGGTGCGTCACCAGAATTTTGGCTGACCCACCGCAATATCAAGCAAATTATGCAATTTTAGTCAAGTAAAAACGTAGAATTAGCTTAAGTACAATATTTCCCAGCAGGGCAGTCTATTGCCATATATTCATCCAGGGTCCTCCCCCTCCCATCCGGGAGGACAAGGTCCCATGGAGGAGGGGAAAAATAAAAAAAAAATTCATAGCGACAATACAGATAATTACATCAGGTATACATTACAATTATATTTCGCCCCCCTCCGCCTCAGGTCACAGTTGGTGTTCGTGATCTCAGTGAAACTGGTCCTGCAGGAGAAGTCATATGCAGTTGTCGGCGACGTGCTGTTGTCCAAATGCGTTCCAACGGGAGGCTTTGACGGGGTCGATTAGCTGATTCTGGAGTAGGAGTCCCTTCTCTGAGGCCTAGTCGAGTGACCAGTCTCCACCCCATATCCAGTGCTGAGATAGTATGCGGAGCACCCTTGTATTGAAAGGTCAACCGGAATGGAAAACCCCATCTATATCTGATCCCAGCCGCTCTCAGGATGTCCGTAAGGGGTTTCAGTTGTCTCCGTTTTTCCAAGGTAACTGGAGAGATATCCGCAAAAATCTGTAGCGGTTCTTGTTTGAAGGAGAGTGGAGTTTTGTCTCGTGCCGCTTTAAGAACCTCTTCCTTCACTGTAAAGTAATGAAGTCGCAGAACTATGTCCCTCGGTCTTTCTCCAACCGCCGGCCTGGGTCGCAGCGCCCGATGTATACGGTCCATCTGGAATTGGTTCGTCGGAACATTCGGTAATAGGTATGTAAAGAGTTGTATCGCATAGTCCCTGAGATCCTCCACCATTTCTGAGACTCCTCTTAAGCGCAGGTTATTCCGTCTGGATCTGTTTTCTAAGTCTTCCAAATGAAGATGTATCGATTCCTGAGAGGATTTCATGAGATCAATTTCGGTTTTGAGTTCGCCGTGCGCTTTAACCAACTCGTCATGTTTTGTTTCCAGAAGATCTGTGCGAGTGCCAATTGAAGTTATTTCCATGGTAAGATCATGCGTCGCTCTTTGTAATTCGGTATGAAAAGAGGTCTTCAATTTCTGGTACAGTGCGTCCATACACGTTGTTAGGTCCTCTTTCGTAAGATGATCATCCCTGGCCCTATCAGGAGCTATGGAGGGTCGTGTTCCTTTTGGAGATCTCTGCGGTAAGGGGACCGAGTCACCCGCCATTGAGGCCTGTGGTGCTGACATATCCGAATCCGTATCCTGAAGTATGGAAGGTAACAAATTTCTGTGAAATATATCTGGGATGGAAGATTGAGTTGAAGACGCTTTAGAAGACTTGCCCCGCCTCGGCATTGGATCGTATTCAGGGGACCTTATAATCAGATAGGTTGTATGTAGCTTATGTAGGTCCGTGGCAGACAGTTATGTGGTGAGTCAGATCATTGTAGTAAGACTAAGGCATCACATAGAGCTTTTCAGGTGTAATAGGGCAGCACTGTGACCACTTTGTAGTGGTTTAATAGGATTTATTAATTTAACAGAGTATGGAACGCCTGCCTTGTGTTGCTGTAATGTGCTCCACTGAGGATTGGTCTGCAGGTGGCTACCCTCACTAATCCAGGCCCCAGTCTATCAGACAGTGGTAGGCCGCAGCTGGGAATGTGGCTGAGAGAGTCTCTAATGTCCCCTGACAAGAGGAGAGGGTCCAGTTGTGTCCTGGGGAGCTGGGCAATGAATTAGGGGAGGTTTGGGAAGCCCACGTGGTATCCTGTGTCTGCTGCAGCCAGGTCCGGACGCCCGAGTTCCGTCCGGGTAAAAATTTAGTCCCCGGCTCCGGTCGCGCGTGTAGGCCCCGATTTCAAACACCTCAGTTTTTGGCCCAAAAGCCAGGATTATGCTCGTAATCGTCTAGGGGGATCCAGTTATGCTGTGGGGTTTCACCCCGAAGCTCATCCAGAGGAGGATGCCTGCTGATTTCAGCCGGGATACAGGAGCACCATGTAAGTGCATCCGTTCGCCTTGCCGTCGTAGCCACGCCCCTATACACATTTCTTTTTTACCATACATTCACACCCTAGCACTACACAAAGGGTATGTTCACACGTACACGTCCGATACGCCTGAAATTACGGAGCTGTATTCAGGAGAAAACAGCTCCGGAATTTCAGACGTAAAGGCAAGTGCAGGCGTTTTTCGCAGCGTCCATTACGGACGTAATTGGAGCTGTTTTTCTATGGAGTCAATGGAAAACTGCTTCAATTACATCCCAAGAAGTGACAAGCACTTCTTTGACGTGGGCGGCTTTTTTACGCGTCGTCTTTTGACAGCGGAGCGTAAAAAAAATGACCGTCGGCACAGTACATCGTAAAACCCATTCAAATGAATGGGCAGATGTTTGCCGGCGCTTTGGAGCCGTATTTTCGGACGTAATTCGAGGTTAAAACGCCCGAATTATGTCCGTAAATAGGGTGTGTGAACCCAGCCTAACACTGACACTCATTTATTGCACACTTGTGAGCACTTAGTTTGCCACTCCCCTCAAGACTAGTGGGAGTGGCTATCACTATTTAATGCACCCTCCTTCAGCAGCATTTTTTGACCTGTCTATGTCCTGCTGGGAACGGGTTTTCGCTTAGTAAGTAAGGCCTTTTTTGTGATTTTGTATATATGTACTGAGCTTGGTTCTGGTGCTGTATATATGTAATGAGCTTGGTTCTGGTGTTGTACATAGAATTATATTGCTTGTCAAATGTACAAATGGCTTTATGCTCGAGTTACATTAAAAAAAATTTGGAAAAAAAACTGACGCCTCATTGATTGGTAGAGAAAACAAACATGGCGAGGGGGGAAGGAGATTTCGGGAAAGAGGTTCGGGGGGGGTGCCAAACTGAATCCTTGCCCCGGGTGCTGGAGAACCTAGCTACACCTCTGGTTGTTATACATATATTTTATATGTAGCTTATGTATAGTTTATGTATAGTTTTTACATATTATATAAAGTTTTGTCTGAGGACAATTAAAAAACTAAGCCATTAAGGCTTCGTTCACATCTGCGCTATGGTCCCGTTCCGACGTTCCATCTGAGCTTTCCGTCGGAACGGGACCCTGACTGACACAAACGGAAACCGAAGGTTTCCTTTTCCATTACCATTGATTTCAATGGTGACGGATCCGGTGCCAATGTTTTCCGTTTGTCTCAGTTGTGCAAGGGTTCCGTCGTTTTGACGGAATGAATAGCATAGTCGACTACGGTATTGATTCCATCAGAACGACGGAACCCTTGTACAACGGAGACAAACGGAAACCATTGGCACCAGGTCCGTCACCATTGAAATCAATGGTGATGGAAACGGAAAACTTTGATTTCCGTTTGTGTCAGTCAAGGTCCCGTTCCGACGGAAAGCTCAGACGGAACGTCGGAATGGGACCCTAGCGCAGATGTGAACGAAGCCTAAGCTGCACTAAATTTGTAGCTGAAAAGCCTCGACCTCCACATTTTCTTTTGATATAGGCTTTGGTTGGTGCCTGCATTCGGCTAGTGATAGAACATTATAGGATATGAAGACTCTACTCTCCAAGGAGCTTTCTGTTGTGTTTTTGTATTAAAGCCGAATGTTATCTGTTATCTATCATAAATGTTATTTAATTTAGTGTCAGAAAAGCAATCTGCAAGGGTATATCACAGGAAATAACGAATCGTCCAAAAGATGAGTGCAAAGTAGTAAATATTATTAATGTTGCCATAGTCTTAATAGATAAGTGCAGAATATACAGTATGCCTTCAGCGTATAACTACAGGTTTACCCAGACAGAAAGTCATAAGTCAATTATGTTAAAATGAAAGCGAGAACAATAGCACTCCAAGGATAAGACTGGAGCACTAAAAAAAATAACTGCATCAACACAAGTTTATATTTCCACTTTATTATTTTCTTTCCTGTGGCTGCGTGTTTGCCGCCGCTGGCTTATAGTCTATACGTACTGAGATGCTTTTATGACAAAGGGGAATTTTTGTATTGTATCTAAGAAAGTTTAACAACCAAAAATATATGTATGTAATCTACACTCTCAAATTTGTGTCCATTGCCCCGCACAGTATTATTTAACAGATAGCATTTTGAGAGGCCTGAGTGTCAGACTATAAAGGGTCAGGCAGGGAACAAATAGAAATTGTTAACTGTCTTTTTTTTTCACATGCTATTCTATTTATTGATACTGATTATTTTTAGTTTGATCCTATAAACGACACAGATTTAAGATTAGAAAGGCGACAAATGACTAGGCAGTTGTTGTTATTAACTCTTTCTCTACTGAAGTAAATGCAGCAAACTTTAACAGTGCAGCAGCAACAGCTTGAATATACTGTGTGTGTGTGTGTGTGTGTGTGTGTGTGTGTGTGTGTATATATATATGTATATATATATATATATATATATATATATATATATATATATATATATATATATATATATAAAAGACTAATTATAAAGTTACACCAAACACACTGGCTGACCTGTTTATTACAAAAAATTAATAATAAATGCCCCTTTAAGGTGTGCATAGCCTTTAAAGCTCGTTCACGCTGATGTAATAGGTTTCGTTTAACAGGGTCCGTGACAGATATGATGGATCCATGTTAATCCATATTGTAATGGGCCCAAACTAATTCCCTACCTACAATGATTTTCTGTCAATCAGGGGCAACAGGAAACTGATGGAACGGAGCCATGACGCTAGTATGAACAGCACATTATTATCAGGATGTTCATTGTAAAGGGGTAATAAATAGGTTTGAAACAAGAGGAACACTTCTACATGGGCAAATATCATTCACGTATGTATGTTCTTGGCTGATAATTAAATCCCATAACAATTGAAAAGTAGATGAGATATAACAGATTTCTATTAGTCAGATCAGTCTAGTACCACAGATATTTGAATTATCAATCGTTGTCCACTGTCTGATACCACAGTCATGTATTACTCCCCTACCTCTGCCTCCTGCTTGTTGCTAATCTACTCCTGGACACTGTGGAGGCATCTGTGGTCATAGCCGGTCATTTTGTTTACACACAGCGAATCATATATCCCTGAGGAGAGTTCTGAGCTGCATTTTCTCGAAGAAATCACAACTTGCACAGCTATGCCAGTATGAGAGAGGGAGGGAGAGGAAACACAGGCACACACAAAGTCTAGAGCAGAGGCTAAACACACGGTCCGCAGGCCGCATGCGGCCCCTGAAGCTGTCATCTGTGGCGACAGTGGGAGAATAGAGAGCAGGCCGAAGGAGGAGCGCCGCACACACCCCCCTGTAGGTAGTTCCACACCACACACCCCACCCTGTGGACAGCGCTACACCCCCTCTCCATAGATAGCTTTATTGGGGCAACCTCTAGGAGTGGAAACCCCAGCTAGAGCACTCTGGCCGGGGATTCCACTAATAGACCTGGTACCTGATGTAACTGTCCATATATGTACGGTGACGTCAGTGGCTCCTCCTGGACCGGAATTCCTGGCCAGCGCGTTGCCATTGCACTGGTCAGGGATTCCCCTGATAGACGAGGCCTCTCACGAGGATGAAAATGCTTTGGCTGGGGATTCCACTCCTAAAGGTAGCCCCAATGGAGCTATCTATAGGGGTATATGTGTGGCACTATCTACAAAGGGGTGTGTGACACTATATACAAATGGGGGTGTGGCTCTATCTACAGAGGGTATTGTGGCATTTTCTACAGAGGGCAATGTGGCATTATCTACAGATGGCACTGGGGTATTATCTGCAGAGGGCAATGGGGAATTATCTACAGATGGCACTGTGGCATTATCTAGGGGGGGTGCTACTATCTACCGAGGGCACTGTGGCATTATCTACAGGGGTTTGTGGCAGTATCTACAGACGGCACTGTGGCATTACCTATAGAGGGCACACATTGGCATTATCTACAGAGGGCACTGGAGAATTATCTAGGGGTGTATGGCTCTATCTACAGAGGGTACTGTGGCATTATCTACTGGGGGGGGGGGTGGCACTATCTAAAAAGGGGCTGGCCAGTTTTGACATTCTTGTGTCTGCCAAACGCTGCCAACGGAGCAGACAGACTGCATTTAGTGACACAAACTGGAATTGTTAAAATAAACACGAGGTCAATTCGCAAATTTCCGGTAAGTTTATGCAATGTAGTATTGTAGTAATGTAGTAGTATTATAGTAATGTAGTATTGTAGTAATGTAGTGTTATTATAGTAATTTAGTATTATTATAGTAATGTGGTATTATTATAGTAAGTTAGTATTATTATAGTAATGTAGTATTGTTATAGTAATGTAGTATTATTATACTAATATAGTATTATTATAGTAATGTGGTATTATTATAGTAATGTAGTATTGTTATAGTAATGTAGTATTGTTATACTAATATAGTATTATTATAGTAATGTGGTATTATTATAGTAATGTAGTATTGTTATAGTAATGTAGTATTGTTATACTAATATAGTATTATTATAGTAATGTGGTATTATTATAGTAATATAGTATTATTATAGTAATGTAGTATTATTATAGTAATGTAGTATTGTTATAGTAATGTAGTATTGTTATAGTAATTTAGTATTGTTATAGTAGTTCAAATAACTAATTGATTAACAATAATTTAGTATTTTATCAAATTTGAAAGTAATGCGACCCACTCCGGGTACACAGACACATAAGTAAAAATATTTTGTTTCCGTGGCAAATGTTCCCAGATATTTTAAGATCAGACAGATATTGTAAAAATATTACAGACGTATATATTAATTATGTTAACCTGTTCATTGTTAGGTCCAGAGCGCTTCATATTCTATAATTTTCAAATCAGATATTATAATTGGAGCATGAATAAAACAAGAGGCACAAAACAGGATTCTGTCCGCTGCGCCTACCTGGGCGGACGACGTCCCTCTCCTTGTCTCACTGCCACCAACCTCTGCAAAGTCGCGTGTGTGAGTTCTGAGGCATCTTCCAGGGACAGGCCTATGTCAATTAGTCGGTGCCGAGCCTGTGACTGTCCACCTCTTATTATATAAACCTGTTCAGAACTCCACACCTTGCCTGAGCAACAAGGTTCTTTGAATCCTGTTCATTTGTGAAGGTGTTTGTTATTTAAAGGAAAGGTTCGCGGAAAAAAAAATGTTTATATCAATTTGCTTTTAGTGTTTTATTAAAATAAATTTTATGTATTTATGTGTTTGTGTTTTACTTTTTTTTTTTTCTAACTTTTTCTTCTCTATGGGGGCTACCATTTTTTGCGAATGCGAATGCGAATGGGAGCCGTTCCATTCACTATGGTGTACGCCGTCTGTGTGGGAATGGCGCATGCGCCGCTCCCACACAGTCCAAATGGAAGGTCTTCGGCCGAGCGACATCCGGCGCCATTTTCTTGTGGACCGGAAGCCGCGGCCGGATAGTAAGATGACTATTTCCGGTCGCGGCTTCCGGACATGTATCTAGAAGCAAGCACTAGGAGCGAACGGACCGGAGACAGCGGCGGCGGCTGGAGCAGGTAAGTTATGTCTGTGTATGTTCGTGTTTTAGTGTGTGATTACCACTGTATGTAAGCCTACTACACTGTGTATTCGCTCAAAAAATGGCGGCACACAGTGTAGGAGGTTTGAACATTCAATCCCCTCCTTTCTCCTGGCACTAGCCAGGATAAAGGAGGGGGGATTGTTTGAGGATGCTAGAGCGAGTGTGTCTTCTCAAATTTTGCAGCATAAAGCAATGTGGTTGCTTTACCACATGCCAATGCTGCAATTTTGGGAATTGCTCCCTTTAGTGATCAGCACAGGGAAATGTTATAAATTTGAATCTAATTTATCATATTTCCTGACTTGTGAAAAAATGAAAAAAATTAGAACAATGTCTAATCATGTATATAATAACTGTTTAACTAAAAAAAAAAAAAATTTCTAGAGACACATTCCCTTTAAGATTTGACCCAGACTATTTCTTGATCCTTTGGATCACTTTCTATCTTTACCTTTATCTGGCCTATCAGGGGTGTAGCTATAGAGGTGCAGGGATGGCAGTCACACCATTACCCTGTTACCAGAGGGGGCCAGAAGGCCCCTATGCCACATAAGAAGACACCAGTATTATAAATGACACTTAGTAGATGGAAGGCCCAGGTACATATTTTGAATTGGTAGCTTTAAGTTACGCCTCTGTGTCTTATTGTGTTGCATTAACTCTGCCAACCCTGACCTTGGATTTATACAAAAACGCATCTGTTTATCGATTCTGGTACCTCGCTTCATGAATACCATCTGCACGCTGTCAGCATTTGCTATTGGATACTACTCCAGGGATGCGACCTGGGGATTCCCTGCACAAAGTCCATACCCTCACGAGGGGCGTTTTAAAGTGTAGATTGCAAAATCTCTTATACTCAGCCCCCCTGGTTTAGTTTAGTCAAATCCAATAGGAACATTGTGGGTCCACGCTCCTGTCCCGAGGCGTGACAAGGCATACAATAAAATAAATAAAAATGAAGCAAGGCTCTGTTCACATTTGCGCTATGGCTTATGTTTATAATGGAAGCCAGCAGAGTGATGGATCGATTGTACAACCGATCTGAATAGTCCTGACAAACCCAATTATTTATAATGGGGTCTACTGGGGTTCCGTCTGAGGGTAAACTAATTATATGTGACTTAAAATCATCACAGACAATCTACACATTGGAAATTTCTGGAATAATAGATAATAACATAAGTAATGACAGAAATACCACAAATACTGCCATATGCACACAGTAGAAAATGCCAGCAGCCATGACATCGCATACAGCATTTTCACACATTGACCACATTGTAGTCATATAGTCTCTTTTAGGAGGAAGACAAGTAAGGACCATCACCAGAGAGCAGATTTCCTTAATGATGTGATGTTCCAAGGATTAAATACCCACTGGGAGTTCAAAACGAAGAACTCAATTTGCAGGGCATTCATGGCTTCCCTGCACACTGGATGAGGCTCAGACAGCTTTTACTGATCCTCTCTGTAGACTCAAGATACTTGGTGCATTAAATTGCTGTGGTCTTGAGGAACTAAATTCTAATTTCTTCAGTGCCCCCAAAACACATTTTCGAAGTCATTCACGGCGTGCTGTGCCGTTTTCTATTTGTTGCAACTTTTTATTGAAAATGGGAACCTGCGCCTTTTATAAAAAAAAAAGCATTATTAACTCTGCCATATAATGTGTTATATAAATGACTTTTATTTAATAGCAGTTTTTAATGTAATGAAGAGCCACACTAAATTAACCCCTTGGTGTCTGGTGCTGACACTTATGATAACAAAGTTTAAAATGTCATGATAATTATTTATTTCCCTTTGATTATATAGCGCAAACGTATCCTGCAGCTCTGTACAGAGATTGTCACCATTTATATAAATTCTATGGGGCTCAATCTAATTTCAGACACACACTACGACCAATTTCATAGGAAATCATTTAACCTATCAGTATGATTTTTTAGGGTATGTTCACACGGGCTATTTTCAGCCATTTTTCGGGCCGTAAATTTCCCGAAAAACTGCTGAAAAATTGCAAGCAGAACTGTTCCGACAGGGCGTTTTTTTTACGCTTCATTTTCAAAAGACGCACGTAAAAAGAAGTGCATGTCACTTCTTGATCTGTTTTTGGAGCCGTTTTTCATTGACTCAATAGAAAAACAGCTCCAAAAACAGCCATAAAAAACGTAGCGAAAAACGCTAGTTTGTTTAAAAAAAGGCTGAAAATCAGGAGCTGTTTTCCCTTGAAAACCGCTCCATATTTTCAGCAGTATTTTGTTAACAGTGCGAACATACCCTTAGTGTGGGAGGAAACCGCAGTACCCTGTGGAAGCTGTCCTTAGTCTAATATAGCGGCTAGCATATTATTTACTCAGGTAGTTTATAGTATTCCAGAGCTAAAACCATCAACATCATTATCATCATCCGTCTTACAGCCCAGGATCATGTACTGGAGAATATTTTTTTGACCTTGTTTATATATTAACATTATATGGAAGGAAACTTGGAAGGGAACATCAGAGAACAGACTGAATACATGTAAGTGCATGCAGGTCAAAACAAAGGCCTCCAAGTCACTAACAAAGAAAACATCATAACAATGTAGAGAGATGGCTTAATAAATAACGGAGCAGAAGTCAGAACAAAAGACTGACACTGGTTAGTCGTACATCATAGAGTAATAGAAGATAACTTTATGCAAATAACGGGAGAGGGGGGAAGACGGTGATCACTGAAGTAGTTCACAGGTTTAAAGCACTATATATCGGAAAGCTAGGCACAGGTAAATGAAAGCCATGCCCACCTCCGGACCGGGCAGTGCATAAGGGACCCCAGGAAAATGTGATCAAGAACACAGAAGAAAAGCGAGAAGAGGAAGACCGAGAGCCTATCAGCACCAACAAAAAAACAAACAGAAAAAATACCACGCTGTACTTTAGAAGATTTTCTTGATGCGGTTCTTGCATTTCCTTAATACAAAAAAAGCCTAATAAAACACTTTAAAGACGCCTGAAAAAGTGTCCAAAAAAGCATAAAAAAATTTCAAGATTTGCCTACAAAACCTTGAAGGAGTTTTGAAGCAGCTTTTTTAATTTTTTTGAATGGCAACAAACTCCGTGTGGACATACTCTTACAATCGTCTTAATGTGATGACATCAGGCATTCATCTAGACAGCATTTTACTATACGTCTTTCCACGGTTTCCTTTAAATTTTAAGCCTGTTTTAGACAAACATAATACAGGACCCAAAATAACAGCATCATATATCCTTCTGATGCTGTTAGTTTGGGATCTGCGGTCGGGCCAGGATTTGCATACGTATAACATTAATCTGAAACAGGCCTTAAAGGCTATGTAAACTTTTAAAGACAAAATAGTTTTTTTTTAATAAATCAATGTTAAATTTAATTTTGAAGAACTTTTGAATTGAGTTTTTATTAAAAAAAATGTTTTTACTTTTATCCTGTATACATAGAAGCTGTATCTTGTGGTCAAATTCAAATCCGTCGGGACAGAAGGACTGATGGCTTCGGTGAATGTTGGTCATGCGTGTCTCTGATCCAGCTATTATCGATCACATCTAATTTTATGAATTCTGGATGTTCCACAAAACCGATAGAATCTGCAATGGGCACCCATAACGGAGCCTCTGATCCAGATGTGAACAGAGCCTAAGGGTGGACACATCTGCACATAAATGGTCATTAAATTTGGAGAAATGTGTAAACACCAGCAGCTAGACTCCAAGCGATCAGCTCATTATCATGGGAACTGTATTAGGAAAAGAGGTTGCATTTATTTATCAGATTTCTGCGGTCACACGGCCGCAGTAGGAACAATAGACCCCAAATGGGGCTATTCACACGGCTGATTTTTTTGACGGCCCTGTAAACCGGGCCATCAAAAAATGGGACATGCCGTATTTTGTCCCGTTCTCCCGGCCGCACGGCTCCCATAGAAGTCTATGATGTGATCCGAGTGACGGCTGTGCAGTCTGCCGCTCGCTTGCTCTCTTCTCCTCACAGTGCGAAGTGCATGTGAGGAGGAGGAGGAGGGTATTTTGTTGCTCCCTGTAGGAGCGGAATCCCTAATCCCCGGCCACAGCATTGCCGAAGCTGTGGTCGGGGATTCCGCTTCAGGAAAAGTCCCTGACTTCACTGTCCATAAATGGACAGTGAAGTCTGGGACTTCTCCTGGAGCTGTCCCCTGCAGGAAGGTAGCGGGTGCCATCTATGGGGGAGTGCCATCTATGGGGGGTGGCTATGTACAAGGGTGCTGTGTACCACTACCTACAGCCGGACTGTGTGGCATTACCTACAGGGGGGCTGTGTAACATTACCTACAGGGGGCTGTGTGGCACTACCTACAGGGGCGCTGTGTGGCATTACATACAGTGGGGCTATGTGGCACTACCTACAGGGGGCTGTGTGGCATTACCTACAGGGGCTGTGTGGCATTACCTACAAGGGGGCAGTGTGGTACTACCTACAGGGGGGCTGTGTGGCATTACCTACAGTGGGGCTGTGTGACATTACCTACATCGGGGCTGTGGCAGTATCTAAAGAGGGCAGGGTGTGGCATTATCTACAAAGGGAAGTGTGTGGCAGAAATGTTACTAATTAAATTCATCCGTTTTTAAAACGGACGGGGAAAAAAATGGATGCAAAACGGGTCAGAATCGTCCATTAGAAACGGAAACACGACCCGGGAAGGGAAACGGATGCAAAACGGCAGAGAAAAACAGATCAAAATGGCCGGTTTCATCGGCCAACACTCTGACCCTGTCGTGTGAATAGAGCCTAAGACTACTTCCCTGCATATCGGTGCTTTTCTCCACCAAGTGAACGGAGCTGTGTTGTAGCTCCCTGCACAAGGAGTAGCCAAGAAAAAACTGTGAGGGAGCTGCAGCCCCTTCATTCTGAGGAGCGGACCCCCACCATTCAGGAAGTGATGGCATTTCATAGAAAAATACCATCATTTATAATGGTGGGAAAACCCTTTTAATGACTGGAGTTGTTTTGTGCCCAACCAAACAGTTTTAATATTCAGCACAGTTCACTTTTTCTGTTGCTAATATGGAATCATATTGTGAAGAAATGAAAAGGAAATGCCACCAAATTGAAAATCTCAATCACAAGGCCTTGTACTATAACGCAAACCAAAGAACATTTGCATAAAATTTCTATCTCCAGATTTGATTGTGTATTAGGCCTCATTTACACGAGCGTGTGCGTTTTGCGCACGCAAAAAAACGCTGCGTTTTGCGTGCGCAAAAGGCAATTGACAGCTCCGTGTGTCATCCGTGTATGATGCGCGGCTGCGTGATTTTCGCGCAGCCGCCATCATAGAGATGAGGTAGTCGACGCCCGTCACTGTCCAAGGTGCTGAAAGAGCTAACTGATCGGCAGTAACTCTTTCAGCACCCTCGACAGTGAATGCCGATCACAATCTACACCAACCTGTGAATAAAAAAAGACGTTCACACTTACCATGAACTGCCTGCTTCCTCCAGTCCGGTCTCCCGGCCGTTGCCTTGGTGACGCGTCCCTCTCTTGTCATCCGGCCCCACCTCCCAGGATGACGCGGCAGGCCATGAGACCGCTGCAGCCTGTGATTGGCTGCAGCCTGTGCTTGGCCTGTGATTGGCTGCAGCCTGTGCTTGGCCTGTGATTGGCTGCAGCTGTCACTTGGCCTGAGTTGTCATCCCGGGAGGTCGGACTGGAGGAAGAAGCCGGGAGTTATCGGTAAGTCAGAACTTCTTTTTTTTTTTACACGTATATGTATATTGTGATCGAAAGTCACTGTCCATGGTGCTGAAACAGTTTAAGTCTTTCAGCACCGTGGGCAGTGACTGTCTCCTGAAGTCGCGTACCCGAACATTTTTTGCCAGTTCGGTTAAAACGAGTTCGGCCGAACCCGGTGAAGTTCGGTGCGCTCATCTCTAATTTGACACTCCGTTTGGATGTTTGTAACCAGAAAAGCACGTGGTGCTTTTCTGTTTACATTCATCCTTTTGACAGCTCTTGCGTGATTTTCGCGCATGCAACGCAGGACCGTCAGTGTGGCATGCGTTGTTTTCACGCACCCATTGAAGTCAATGGGTGCGTGTTGCGTGAAAAACGCAAGAATATAGAACATGTCGTGAGTTTTACGCAACGCACTCACGCTGCGCAAAATTCACGCATCGTCTAAACAGCCCCATAGACTATTATAGGTGCGTACGACACGCGTGAAAAGCACGCGCGTCGCACGCGCGTATAATACGCTCGTGTAAATGAGGCCTTACACACTAAGCAGTGTGGAGCATTATAAATTATTTGATATGTGTTATTGGATTCATTAGTGTTATTTTCTACAGGTCTGAGTGTCCCGCTGACAATATCAGACTAATAATATAGAGGGCATAGAAAAGACTCTTTCCATAGCCTATGGCGACATGGATATTCTGCCTTTTTTTTTTAATATACACCAGTATATTTTCCTTCCCATGGTTCACGTAGTCAATATAAACTAGACAGCACTGCATCTCCACTAGACAACTTGGAAAGACACTGACAATTCTATCTCTCTTTTATGTTTATTTCTGTTGTCTTTCCAATATTTGATAGATATCCCCAGATGTTAACACTTCCAAGGATGAACCAAGGGGGAACTGCACAACTTAGGCTATGTTCACACGGAGTATTTTGGGGGAGGAATATCTGCCTCAAAGCTCCAAACGGAATTTTGAGGCAGATATTCCTCCCCCAAAATACTCCGTGTGAATAGCAATGATCGCGCCGTTTTTCGCCCGCGGCCATTGAGCGCCGCGGGCAGAAAACACGCTTTCTCCTGCCTCCCATTGAAGTCAATGGGAGGTCGGAGGCGGAAGCGCCCGAAGATAGGGCATGTCGCTTCTTTTTCCCGCGAGGCAGTTTTACTGCTCGCGGGAAAAAGACGCCGACGCCTCCCATTGAAATCAATGGGAGGCGTTCTCGGGCCGTTTCTGCCGAGTTTTGCGACGCGGTTTCCGCGTCAAAAAACTCGGCAAAAGACCCCGTGTGAACAAATAAGGCGCTAAATGTTTTAGGTAAAATTATTCTACCAAAATACTCAAATCAGAACAATAAACAAGACCCTGTTAATATATAAAATTACTAATAAGGGTCCTGAAAAGATAAAGTGGTCTGTAAAAAAAAAAAATAATACTATAAAGCTGTGTTCACACCTCGTGGTCAATTTGTGTCTTTTTGCCGTGATTTTCGCATTACTTCTTCAAAGCTGCACACTTTTGCAAAAATCCTAATAAAAACCCCAAATTGACCGTGACATGAGAACACACACACACACGGATGTCTACTAAACCGAGAAAAGAGCAATCAAAGGGGTGAATTGGACGAGCTGCAGTACCAGAAACAGCCTCCTGTAAGAATGAGCCAATGTGCCTGTATAAACAATGAATAAGATGCAGTGCTCGCAGGAAGATAGACCATCAATATTTAAGTTACATAGAACCCCTTTAAGTGTTAAAATAAAACACATTCAGTTTGTAGTAATGTTTAGTTATGGAAACCTTAATAAGATAATAGTACCACCTATAGTTACAACCAAACGTATATAATTGTTTGGACGTGCGGTTGGTTGTTTGGTGAGTTAGTGATTTATCACAAGGGTAAGCCCCTCATTTAGTATTTTTTTTTAAATTTGTGTCTAGAATTTTATATCAAGGCAAGGAAGGATTTTCACAGCACCGGAGATCAGTGCAAAATGGCGGGTGCAAGCCTCAAGGGAACCTGATCCATAGTCCCACAAATGGTATCGACAAAGAAAAGAAAGACGAGGCAGCACTTCCAAAAATAGATGGGAATTTTATTCACCGACCAGTGCGACGTTTCAGTCCAACAGGACCTGTCTCAAGCATGTGAACATACAAAAAACCTCAGTATATAAGGACTCGTAGAGTCATAAGTGCCAATAATACAATCAATTCAAAACATATAAAAGATCATAATATATATAGTAAAATACATCACATAGTGAATATCAAAGAACATACAAGGTAAATACCTCAAAAGTACATATAATAAACGTAGGGCTACTGGATAATGTCCAGAAATAGCTTAAGTGCATAATTTTGCCCAGGTACAAATGAGTGAAACATTAAAATTTATTACTACATAAACTCACGCATGTGGACTTCCTAATCCTCCATCTCGGCGTCTACAAAAAATGTACACCACTAGAGGGCGCTGTTGGATCACAGAGCGCATGCGTGCCCAGTAAACAGAAGGATTGTCAGTGTAATGCCAGTGTGAGTCATACTGGCATCACTGGCGCATGCGCATACACTTGCTGTAACCTTCTATATATAAAAACAACTGCCTGTATCTAGATATTAAATTGCGTTATGGAAGATACACAAAAATAGATAATGTCAAGACAGAGAAGTCCCATTACATATTGGTGACATGCAGATTCTAACCAAATAATGGGCCATAAATATGGACACTATGTGTAAGGTAAGGGGGTCCCCAGTTAGAGCTGGGGAAGCTTAAACTATTCCCCCGAAAAAGGCAAACCCTTGTTTGTACTGAGGTGGTGGAGATACATTGACGATGTCTTTGCTATTTGAACAGGCAGTATGGATGACTTAGAGGAGTTCTATTCCTTTTTGAATAACATTGACATTGACATCAAATTCACTATGAGTTCATCTGAACCGTCTCTGCATATTCTGGACACAATGGTCACATGGACACAATTTTACATTTTATGTTTCGATATGGAGTTTTTATGACTATATATTCATTCTCCTTTTTCTATATTTTTCTAGATGAAAACATGCATGTGGTCTTCCTCCCCTGAATTCATTTTTCCTCATATGCGGACGATCATATGTTGTGCGATTTTTTAATCTGTCTCGTGAATAAATAATGCATATATCTACTATGTTCTTTATTGTTTGTATGAGACAGCGATATCCTTTATTTTAGATCATATATTCTTGCCTGGTTATCAGGTTTTGACGTATTATGGTATTTAGCACAGGATCTGGTCATTGAGCATTTTTCTTTAGGGTTTGCCTTTTTTGGGAGGATAGTTTAAGCTCCCCCCCTAACAGAGGACCCCCTTACACTTAGTGTCCATATTTATGGCCCATTATTTGGTTAGAATCTGTATGTCACCAATATATAATGGGACTTCTCTGTCTTGACATTATCTATTTTTGTGTGTCTTCCATAACGCAATTTAATATCTAGATACAGGCAGTTGTTTTTATATATAGAGGGTTGCAGCAAGTGTACCCGATTCCAAGATGGTGTCGGGTGGATCATTGATTTAGGTGCGCATGCGCCAGTGATGCCAATGTGACTCATGCCACCATTATACAGACAATCCTCCTCTTTACGGGGCACGCATGCGCTCTGTGATCCAACAGCGCCCTCTAGTGGTGTAGGTTCTAAATTCTTTTAGACTGACGTGCAATAGTTTTTTGGAGGTGCCAAGATGGAGGATTAGGAAGTCCACACGAGGGAGTTTATGTAATAATACATTTTAATGTTTCACTCATTTCCACCTGGGCAAAATTATGCACCTAAGCTATTTTTTGACAGTATCCAGTAGCCCTACGTTTATTATATGCACTTTTGAGGCATTTACCTCATATGTTCTTTGATTTTTCACTATGTGATGTATTTTACTATATATATTATGATCTTTTATATGTTTTGAATTGATTGTATTATTAACACTTATGACTACTAGTCCTTATATACTGAGGTTTTTTTGTATGTTCACATGCTTGAGAAAGGTCCTGTTGCACTGAAACTTCGCACTGGTCGGTGAATAAATTTCCAATTTATTTTTGGAAGTGCTGCCTCATCTCTCTTTTCTTTGTGGATATAATTTTTTATCTGTCTTTCACATCAATGTTGAGTTTTTGTAGGCCATTCCTCAGTAGATCTTTGACACAGTAAACTCTATTGGGTTAAAGAACCCTAGATCTAGCCTCATCTAGATCTTTAGTTTTTTGTTTCTCCACAATCATTCTGATGTAAACTTGCTTTTGTACTTTGAACAAATGTCTTGATGCATATTCCATGGAAAGATGACTCAGCATTTATTGTAAATATTGATGTAAAGTTTATGATTCCTTCAATAACAGCAAGTTGTCCAGTTCCTGAAGCAGCAAAGTATCCCCACACCATCACACTACCACCACCTCCATCACATTTGATCCCTAGTATGGCGTTTTTGGTGCCTTTTTAGCATGATTTTTTTTTTGGGTTTTATTGATGAACTCCCATTGAGAGACATGGGAGTTCATCTACCAAAACCAAAAAATGCAGGCTAGAAACACAACAAAAACACACGTGTGAACCCAGCCTTATACTAGGTACTGGGATCAGAGCCTTATGCCTAGTGCTGAGACCAATTGCTTTTATGATAATAATGTACATGCTATGTGAGTACTAAAAGTTGATTGATATATAGATAATATATATTACTAAAATAGAGATGTGATGTTAGGACAAAATTACATATATATTCCTTTTATTGAGGTAGGTTAAAAGCTAGCCTGTAGATTACCAATTATTATTATTATTTGTGTGGCCATAGACTTTTCACTGAATATTTTTTAGCAGCTCGTTAACCCCTTCCCGACCACCCTCTGTCTTTTGACAGGCGGTAAAGAATCTACAGCGACGTTTTTTGGCATCACTGTAGAAAAAGCCTATGAGCGCTCCTTGTCCAAGCTAGGATCCCAGGAAACTTAGACCCTTAGGGAAAGGGGTCCCGCGTCTTGGATCGCGTCACTGGACAACCCTTTGAAGTCAGCCCTGGAGCCCTAGAAAGGACGCTGTCTGTTCTATAAGCTTGCTGTTAGGGCACAATATGTGGTGCCCTAACCGAAGCCTGCGTCATAGTGACACAGTATAATGTATTATCATACAGGAGTATGTTAATACATTGTAAGTAATAAATAATATTGTTAAAAAGTTATCCTTTAATGAGATTTTTTTTTTAAATAACAAAATAAATATAATAATGTAATGTTCACAAAAAAATTCATTATTTAGTATAAAATATATTTTATTGCTCATACATTACATAAAAAAACCTACACATATTAGGTATCTACACGACAATAATAACAACCAGAAGTATTGTTTAACCCCTTAAGGACCCAGCCTGTTTTGGCCTTCGGGGCACAGCCGATTTTTTCAAATCTGACATGTGTTCCTTTATGTGGTAAAAAACTTCGGAATGCTTTTACCCATACAAGCGATTCTGAGATTGTTTTCTCGTGACATTTTGTACTTTATGTTAGTGGAAAAATTTGGTCGATAAATTCAGTATTTATTTCTAAAAAACACAAAAATTTGGAGAAAATTAGCAAAAATGTGCATTTTTCTAAATTTAAACGTATCTGCTTGTAAAACAGATAGTAATACCACACAAAATATTAACCAGTTAACATTTCCCATATGTCTACTTTACGAACGGTTTTTGAACGTCCTTTTATTTTTCTAGGACGTTACAAGGCTTAGAACTTTAGCAGCAATTTCTCATATTTTAAAGAAAACTTCAAAAGGCTATTTTTACAGGGGGCAGTTCAGTTCTGAAATGGCTTTGAGGGCCATACATATTAGAAAGTCCCCATAAATTACCCTATTTTAAAAACTGCAACCCTCAAGATATTCGAATCAGCATTCACAAAGTGTTTTAACGTTTTAGGCGTTTCACAGGAATTGAAGCAAAGTAGAGGTGAAATTGACAAATGTTATTTTTTTTGCCGAATTTAATTTCTAATAAAAAAATTTTTTTACTACAGAAGGTTTTACCCGAGAAATGCAACTCAATATTTTATTGCCCAGATTCTGCAGTTTTTAGAAATATCCCACATGTGGCCCTAGTGTGCTAATGGACTGAAACACAGGCCCCAGAAGCAAAGGAGCACCTAGTGGATTTTGGGCCCCCTTTTTTTTTTAGATAATATTTTAGGCACCTTGTCAGGTTTGATGAGGTCTTGTGGTGCCAAAACAGTAGAAACACCCCCAAACTTACCCCATTTTGGAAACTACACCTCTCATGGAATTTATCTAGGGGTATAGTTAGCATTTTGACATGTGGCCCTAGTGTGCTAATGGACTGAAACACAGGCCTCAGAAGCAAAGGAGCACCTAGTGGATTTTGGGTCCCCTTTTTTTTTAAATAATATTTTAGGCACCTTGTCAGGTTTGAAGAGGTCTTGTGGTGCCAAAATAGTAGAAACACCCCAAAAGTTACCCCATTTTGGAAACTACACTTCTCATGGAATTTATCTAGGGGTATAGTTAGCATTTTGAACACAGGTTTTTCGCTGAATATATTGGAATTAGTCTGTAAAAATTAAAATCTACTTTTTTCTGAAAAACCATAGACATTTTTAATATTTACAAGGAATAACGAAGAAAATGCAACCCAACATTTGTAAAGCAATGTCTCCCGATTACGGCAGTACCCCATATGTGGTAATAAACTGCTGTATGGACCCACAGCAGGGCTCAGAAGGGAAGGAGCGGCTTTTGAATTTCTGATTTTGCTGGAATGGTTTTCGGTGCCATGTCGCATTTGCAACGCCTTGGAGGGATCAAAATAGTGGAAACATCCCAAAAGTTACCCCATTTTGGAAACTACACCTCTCATGGAATTTATCTAGGGGTATAGTTAGCATTTTGAACACAGGTTTTTCGCTGAATATATTGGAATTAGTCTGTAAAAATTAAAATCTACTTTTTTTCTGAAACAACATAGAAATTTTTTATATTTACAAGGAATAACGAAGAAAATGCACCCCAATATTTGTAAAGCAATATCTCTCGATTACGACAATAGCCCATATGTGGTAATAAACTGTTGTTTGGACCCACAGCAGGGCTCAGAAGGGAAGGACCGCCATTTGGTTTTGGATTTCTGATTTTGCTGGAATGGTTTTCGGTGCCATGTCGCATTTGCAACGCCTTGGAGGGATCAAAATAGTGGAAACATCCCAAAAGTTACCCCATTTTGGAAACTACACCTCTCATGGAATTTATCTAGGGGTATAGTTAGCATTTTGAACACAGGTTTTTCGCTGAATATATTGGAATTAGTCTGTAAAAATTAAAATCTACTTTTTTTCTGAAACAACATAGACATTTTTTATATTTACAAGGAATAACGAAGAAAATGCACCCCAATATTTGTAAAGCAATATCTCTCGATTACGACAATAGCCCATATGTGGTAATAAACTGTTGTTTGGACCCACAGCAGGGCTCAGAAGGGAAGGACCGCCATTTGGTTTTGGATTTCTGATTTTGCTGGAATGGTTTTCGGTGCCATGTCGCATTTGCAACGCCCTGGAGGGATCAAAATAGTGGAAACATCCCAAAAGTTACCCCATTTTGGAAACTACACCTCTCATGGAATTTATCTAGGGGTATAGTTAGCATTTTGAACACAGGTTTTTCGCTGAATATATTGAAATTAGTCTGTAAAAATTAAAATCTACTTTTTTTCTGAAACAACATAGACATTTTTTATATTTACAAGGAATAACGAAGAAAATGCACCCCAATATTTGTAAAGCAATATCTCTCGATTACGACAATAGCCCATATGTGGTAATAAACTGTTGTTTGGACCCACAGCAGGGCTCAGAAGGGAAGGACCGCCATTTGGTTTTGGATTTCTGATTTTGCTGGAATGGTTTTCGGTGCCATGTCGCATTTGCAACGCCCTGCAGGGACCAAAACAGTGGAAACACCCCAAAAGTTACCCCATTTTGGAAACTACACCTCTCATGGAATTTATCTAGGGGTTTAGTTAGCATTTTGAAAACACAGGTTTTTCGCTAAATATATTGGAATTAGTCTGTGAAAATGAAAATCTACTTTTTTTCGGAAAAAACAGAGACATTTTTAATTTTTCCAAGGAATAAAGGAAAAAAAAGAACCCGATTACGGCAATACCCCATATGTGGTAATAAACTGTTGATTGGACACCTAGCAGCGCTCAGAAAGGGAGCGCCATTTGGATTTTGGAGCACGGATTTTGCTGGATTGGTTTTCGGTGCCATGTGGCGTTTGCAATGCACCGAGGGACCAAAACCGTGGAAACCCCCCAAAAGTGACCCCATTTTGGAAAAACCCTCAAGGAATTTTTCTAGGGGTATAGTGAGCATTTAAACCTCACGGGTATTTTGCAGAATTTATTAGAATTAGGCCGTGAAAATGAATATCAAAATTTTTCCCACTAAAATGTTGCATTTTCTCTTTACAAGGGATAAAGGAGAAAAAAACAACAATTTTTTATAAAGCAATTTCTCCCGAGTATGGAAATACCCCACATGGGGTCATAAATTTTTTTTTTTCAATAGAAATGATTTAACCCTTTCAGGACTGATCCAATTTTTGCTTTCTTATTTTAGTTTTTCACTCCCCGCCTTCCAAGAGCCATAACTTTTATATTTTTTCATCAATAGAGCGGTGTGAGGGCTTATTTATTGTGGGAGGAGCTGTAGCTTCTATTGACACCATTTAAAGTACCATAAAATGTACTGGGAAACTGGAAAAAAATTATTTGCGGGCTGAAATTGGAAAAAAATCTCATTACATTTTTTGTGGGTTTTGTTTTTACATCTTTCGCCGTGCGATAAAAATGTAAACCTTACTTTATTCTGCGGCTCAATACAAATACGGCAATACCAAAGTGATATAGTTTTTTATATATTTACTACTTTCACAAAGAAAAATCTGTTTGTTAAAATAAAAATTGTTTTGTTTCACCACATTCTGAGAGCCGTAACTTTTTATTTTTTGGTTAATTGTGCGGTGGAAGGTCTTATTTTTTGCGGGATGAGCTGTAGTTTTTATTGGTACAATTGTTTGGTACATAAAAAGTAATAAAAAAGTTGTATTACATTTTTTTTTAGAGCTAAGGTGACAAAAAAAACACCGATTTTGGTGGTTTAAATGATTACATTTTCTTACGGTGTTCACCATGCAAATTAAATAATGGTATATTGTAATAGTTCGGACTTTTACGGACTTAGTAATACCAATTTTGTTCATTTTTTTACATTACTTTAGGAAAAAAAATGGGAAAAGGTTGTTTTTTTTTAAAAACATTTAAAAAAAAAAAATTCGCACTACTAATAACTTTAATTCTTCTACACATTTGATTAGTCCCCTTAGGGGACTTGATCCAGCGATCATTGGATCGCTGGTACAATACACTGCAATACTAATGTATTGCAGTATATTGTTATTTTTACAGGCTTCGGTAACAGAGCGATCGCTGTACCTGTCCATTAGTCTCGCAGCGTATGGAGCGGGCTCAGCATGTGAGCCGGCTCCATACATCAACACCCGCACCATGACGTGCTATTAAGTCATAGTGCGCAAATGGGGTTAATGCACAGCGGATGGTTCAAAGTGAAAATTGCAATTTTCCACTGATATGCCATTTTAGTGCATATTATGTTGTGCCCAGTTTGTGCCACTGAAGACAAATACCTCATAAAATGTTAAGAGGATTCTCCCGGGTATGGCGATGTCATATATGTGGACGCAAACTGCTGTTTGGGCACGCTTCAGGGCTCAAAAGGGAGGGAGCGCCATTTTGCTTTTGGAGCACAGATTTTGCTTGGTAGTAGTTTTGTTTGGCGTTTTACTGGTATTTCAGTTTATACTGTGGGGGCATATGTAATCTGTGCGGAGAACATCAGGGTATATGTAATCTGTGCGGAGTACATCAGGGCATAATAAGAGGGCATAATAATGGGGTAAATAAATAATAATTCATAGATATGTGGCCAGTGTCGCACTGATAAATGGTGCCCAATCTTATCCGCTTTTGGAACACTCTGCACATTTTGCATCGCCATTTTCTGAAAGCCAGAACTATTTTATTTTTTCACCACCGGAGCAGTGTGAGGGCTTATTTGTTGCCGGACAATCTGTAGTTTTCATTGGTACCATTTAGGGGTAACGCAATTTTTTGATCACTTTTAATTCAATTTTTCTTGCAATCTTGACAAGGAATTCTGACAATATATTTTAGTTAATTTTTTTGCGGCGTTCACCATGCGCTATAAATGAAAATGTTACTTTATTCTGCGAGTCGGTACAATTACGGCAATACAATATGTATATAGGTTTTTTTATGTTTTGCAGCGTTTAAAATCACTTTTTTATCAAATTATTTCTTTTCTGTGTCACCATATTCTGTGAGCCATAACTTTTTTATTTTTTGTAAAAAAAAGCTGTGTAAGGGCTTCTTTTTTGCGGGACGGGTTATAGTTTTTATCGGTACTATTTTTGGGTACATGCGACTATTTGATCACTTTTTATTCTTTATTTTGTGAGGGGTGGTGACCAAAAACATAGCGATTCTGATGTAGTTTTTTATTACTTCTTTTTGGGGTGTTCATCGTGCGGGAAAAATAACTTTATAGTTTTATAGTTGGGGTCGTTACAAATGCGGTGATACCAAATATGTGTACCCTTAAAAAAATGTCAAAAGTGTGGGGTCGTCTTATATGCCGGATATTGTCTACATTAGGGATGCACGGTGCATCGAAACTTCGATACTGTTTCGATACTGTGCATCCCTAAACGGTTCGATACCGCTATTTCCTGTATTTCGATACTGAGCTGCGCAGCCGCACAGCTCAGTATAGTAACACATGAATGTATGGGAGCGCGGCTGCAGCTGTGTAATTCAGCCACAGCCCCGCTCCTGAGTCATGATAAGTTTGCGGGGTCAGGATGATGCAATGCGGCCAGCGCTGCACTAATGAGTGGCTGCACTGGAGACAGAACATGGCGGGCGCGCTACAAAACACCCCCATGTTCTGTCTTCAGTGCCTGAACTGCCGCTCATTAGTGCAGCGCCGGCCGCATCACCTCATGCTGACCGCGCGCGCACTTCCTGTCAGGAGCGGGGCAATGGCTGTATTACACAGCCGCAGCCCCGCTCTATAACGGCGGAGATCAGAGAAACCGCTCATCTTCGCCGTTATTCCCCTGAATGCTGCGATCACAGCTGACTGCAGCATTCAGGGGAAAGTGAGAAGGGGGGATGCCCCTGGATCGCGTCACAGGGAATTCCTGTGACGCGATCGAGGGCCATACCATATATGGGCAGACAGCCCAGGGTCTATTGACGGACCCCAGGGCTGTCTTACCATATTTCATGTTGTTAGGACATACCCAAGTATGTCCTAACAACTGCCTGTGTATTATCCGTTCACAGGTTAATGTACTGGCACATATCTGATATATGTCAGTACATTAAAGTTTAAAAATAAAGTAAAAACAAAGTATTGTTAAATTTTTAAAAAAATACACCTTCACCTTTTTTACAATAAACATTAAAATAAGTCTCAATACATAAAATACACACATTCAGTAATGGCGCGGACAACAATGTTTTTGCATCATTTATGATGTGTACGCTGTAAAAAAATGAAATAAACACGGCTTTCATTCACTTATTAATGTGAGGCGCGAGGTGCGATGAATTTACCCTCCATGTTCCTCACATTAATAGTAATTAACCCCATCATGTACCTCACACATTAACCCATTATGACTGAGAAACATGATGGGATTAATTACTATTAATGTGAGGCGCGTTCAAAATTCATCACACGTCGCGCCTCACATCAGAAAACGGAAGAATTTTTTTTTATTACTGTTGGCAAAAGTATCGAAATTGGTATCGAAATCGCAATACTAAACGAAGTATCGGTATCGAAGTCCAAATTCTGGTATCGTGACATCCCTAGTCTACATATTGTCTACACACAGGTTGTGTGTTACCTTGTGAGCCTGCAGTCCGGTACACAGGCTCCCGGGATGCACGGAATCCGCCACGGATCTGAGGGAAGCCGGTATTAGCCGCCAGGGAACATCTCTGTAAGATCCTCTGGCCCGCCCTTTCCTCTCATTCCCTGCCTCTCAGATCTCGCACGATGAAGCAGCCTATCTGCGCATGCGCGAGTTCAAAGAGACAGAGAGTCCTGGGTCCTGCCGCCGATGGCCATAGTGAAGCGCTCCTGCACGAAATGGTGAGTATATCTTAAATTCTATATTTTAAGGGTAAAAGTTGGGGGTCGTCTTATACGCCCAGTCGTCTTATACGCCGCCATATACGGTACTTTTTTAATGTGTTCATTTTTTTCCTATAATAAAAGTCTTATTATAGGGAAAAATAATTATTTTTGTTTATGTAACTTATAACTTATTTTTACACTTTTTTTTAAAACATTTTTATTACCTTTTTTTTACTTGTCCCACTAGGGGACATTTAGACTTGCAGCTTTGATCGCTGCTAGAGTACATTAGACTACCTACGTAGTGTAATGTATTCTAACTGTCATTGTGCCGTGACAGTCAAACTGACAGGAAGCCTCTGAGAACCGGCCGGAGGCTGCTCCTCCGAGGTTTCCGTTCATGGCAACCCGGAGGCCATTGTCTGTCCACAACAAGCATCGGCAGCCCCCATAATCACTTCATGGGGGCTGCCGATATGCTTCAAACACCTTAAATGAGGCGATCGAAATCAGTCGCCGCATTTAAGGGGTTAATTGCCGAAAGCAGCGGCGATGGTCCGCTGACCGGCAAGACTGTTGTGTTAGCTGTCAGCGCAGTCTTGTCGCTCTGTGTATACACAGAGTGACAGTTTGAAATAGTGACGAAAATTAACCTCCTGGTGCGGGAACTAATAACCGATCATGATGTTCATTTTCGTCATAGGTCGGTAAGGGGTTAAAAAGTTTATTTAACGTGAAATGTAAACAGTATAAAACATAAACAAACAAAAAAACATTCAGAAAATCACTCTTTTCTATATTTACGCCGCAAAACTAATTACATAAATTACACAGCAATTTATTTGTCCCCCCAAAACTACAGAGGAAAATACAAAATTTTTTCTTCCATAAAACAAGACCTTATTGTAATGACAGGATAGTGAGACAGACAGGTGAGCCCTAATCTACCCGCCACTCAGTCCCTGCCTACTTGCACAGCCCGTCCTAGGCGATGGCGCACAACTGGGCGACGGTCCCTATGCTCAATATGTGCACGACAGACAAACAAGACAAGGGTACACAAAAGCAAAGGGAAGTGGGGCAGTTGCCCACGGCAACACCGTGAGCAACAGAGAAGTGGACGAGCCGAGTCAAACCAGGAGTGTACGTGGTAATAAATGCAGAGCAGGAGAATAGTCAGTCAAGCCAGGGTCAATATGAAGCAAGGTCAAAGGTAACAGCAGGAACAGCAGAGCCAGGAAACAAGAGAATCACAGGCAAAGGACAAGCAGCAAATGAAGGTATAAGTAAACCAAGGGCGGGAGCTAGAATCGTCTGGCCAGGCTGCGATAGGCTCTCCCACTCCTCAGCCTACCAGCCTGAGTGGTAGCAGATCGAGTCACTCTAGCAGACCTAGGAACAGATGCAGGCTGATTAACCACGGGCGTCGACACAGGAGCTGTGTCAGGCAAATCATTTACAGTACCCCCCCTTTTATGAGGGGCCACTGGACCCTTCCTAGGTGGACCTGGCTTGTTGGGGAACCGAAGATGGAAGTTCCTGAGCAATAACCCAGCGTGAACATCCCGGGCTGGTACCCAAGTCCTCTCCTCAGGCCTGTATCCTCTCCAATGGACCTGGTACTGGAGGGAGCCTTGGACCATCCTGCTGTCCACAATCTTGGCCACCTCGAATTCTACCCCTTCAGGGGTAAGAACAGGGACCGGAGGTTTCCTCGAGGCAGCCAAGGATGGGGAGCAGCGTTTCAGGAGGGAGGCATGGAACACGTTGCGTATTTGAAAAGACAGGGGTAACTCCAGACGGAAGGAGACAGGGTTAAGGACCTCCATGACCTTGTACGGCCCTATATACCGGGGAACAAATTTTTTAGACGGAACTTTAAGGCGCACATTTTTTGAAGACAGCCACACCAGATCCCCGACCACAAATAAGGGGTTAGCAGAACGGCTTTTATCTGCCAGAGTCTTTTGTATGCTCTGGGACGCCTCAAGGTTCTTCTGAACATGGGCCCAGACTGTGCACAGTTCCTGATGAACGACATCTACCTCGGGATTGTTGGAACCACCAGGTGACATGGAGGAGAACCGTGGATTAAATCCAAAATTACAGAAAAAGGGGGAGACCCCTGACGAGTTACTGACCCGGTTATTGAGGGAATATTCGGCGAGGGGAAAGAAGGAGAACCAATCATCTTGGCAGTCAGAGATAAAACACCTTAAATATTGTTCTAGAGACTGATTAGTCCTCTCAGTTTGGCTGTTAGTTTCAGAGGAGAAGGACAGATCAATCTCCAACTTCTTACAGAAAGCCCTCCAAAACAATGAAACGAATTGTAGCCCTCTGTCAGAAACAATATTGACAGGAACCCCATGGAGACGCAGGATGTGTTTGACAAACAAGGTAGCTAACGTCTTGGCATTGGGTAGTTTCTTAAGGGGCACAAAGTGGCACATCTTACTGAAGCGGTCTACTACAACCCACACCACCGTCTTGCCTTGGGATGGAGGCAGATCGGTGATAAAATTCATGGAGATATGGGTCCAAGGTCTCTGGGGAATGGGCAAAGAACATAGTAAGCCCGCAGGTCGGGACCTGGGAGTCTTGGACCTAGCACAAATTTCACAAGTGGCGACGTAGGCCTTAACGTCTTTAAGCAACCCAGGCCACCAATAGGTTCTAGAAATGAGGTGCTTGGTACCCAGGATGCCTGGATGGCCAGATAGTGCAGAGTCATGATTCTCCCTGAGTACCCTTAGCCGGAATTGCAGGGGAACAAACAGCTTGTTCTCAGGAAGGTTCTCGGGAGCTGAACCTTGATCAGCCGCAATTTCAGAGACTAAGTCAGAATCAATAGAGGATATGATTATACCTGGGAGCAAAACACAAACAGGATCCTCCTCCAGAGGAGGGCTGGCCATGAAGCTATGCGACAGCGCATCAGCTTTAATATTTTTAGACCCAGCCCTATAGGTGACCACAAAGTTGAATCTAGTAAAAAACAACGCCCATCGAGCTTGTCTCTGGTTTAACCTCCGGGCAGATTCTAGAAAAAATAGATTCTTGTGGTCGGTAAGGGCCGTTACCTGGTGCCTGGCCCCCTCCAGGAAGTGGCGCCACTGGCCAACAGGGAGCAGGGGAGGTCTATAGGTACCTGTAGCAGCTTAGACAGCAGCAGGGCAAGCTCGGCTGGGACTATGTAGCAGGCGGACGTCAGGCGAGGTGAAGCCGGTCAGTCGTGAATGTGGCACGACTTTGGCACAGCTCAGTGCTAGACCAGGAATGTATGGATTGCTAGGAACAGGAACTGGAAACAGATATAGGTACAGGGATAGGGACTGGAACAGGGACTGGAACAGGAAACACACTAGGAGGCCATCACATAGACAAACTAGGGAACACAACAACGCTCAGGCATAGAACTAGGGGGCTGGATCCCTCTTATAGTCCAGGGTGTTCACGGGTCAAAGTTCATCAACGAGGTCCGGTGCGCTGCCCCTTTAAGATCGGGCACGAGTGTGCGCGTGCACCCTACGGGATCCGGCTGAGGTGAGTGGACGTGAGCGCTGGCATCTCCTGAGGAAGAGGCTGGGGTCAGCGCTTGCCGACTCGTGGCTGAGGCTGTCAGGGGGAGGTTGGAGCTGACAGCCCGCAGCCACAGACATTACAGTATCCCCCCTCTTACGCCCCCTCCTCTTGGGGCCAGAGCGGGAGAGAAACTTCTTCAGGAGGGTAGGAGCATTGAGGTATTCCTCTGGCTCCCAGGACCTCTCTTCAGGACCAAACCCATTCCAATCCCCCAAATAAAAAGTCTTTCCTCTCACACTCTTGGTGTCCAAGATCTCCTTGACCTCAAAGATGTCCGAAGGGCGGGGGGCGTGGCTTGGATGCCGAACAGAGTGGTCGCATCTCCTTGAGATCTCCGAGCTACGACCTTAGCGACGACATATACCTACCGGATTGAAAGTTCAGCTGTCTCTGGGAGTGGGGCAGCATGATGACTCGCACAAAGTCCCTGAAGACGGGCCCAAGCGCCTTATGGACTTCTTCACCTCGAAGGAGCACAAGCATGGCGGCGATGCGTCTTCCTCCGGGGGTTGTCCCGCCAGCCTCACCTTCACCATCCGGGAGAGACTCAGAGGGAGATCCTTCCATGTCGGTAGTCGGTGGTGAGTCTGTGACCTACGGAGATGGGGAGTCGGGACAGCCACGTGTAGCTTCACTGGGAGCGGGGCAGTCTGCTGATGTGTCAGTTATCCCCATATCTAAAATGGCGTCTTCCCCTCCGGTCTCAGGGGAGTCTCCCCTTGCCAGCCCAGCAGGGCTCATATCCAGCCATGGGGCCTTATATTGAAGGAGTATCCTCACAATCTGTGGCCATAGAGGACATTCCTTCCTCTGATCAAGCTGCATCAGAAGCTTTTATTAAAAAAATGTAGTGTTAGCTCTCAGAGGTTCCTTTCAAAATGATTTGATGGGGTTCTTCACGAAGCTATCTAAAATATTGACGATCTGGGAGATAGAGTGGATCATGTGGAGTCTAAAATGGGTGAACTCACTAATGCCCATAACGACATTGTGGACGCTCATGTATCTTTGGAAATAGAATTGCAGGCTCTTAAATACAAGATGGCTGACTTGGAAGATCGTAATAGAAGAAATAATGTCAAGTTTAGAGGTATTCCTGAGTCGGTCCAACCGTCTAACCTTAATGCCTATTTACAGCAACTTATTAAAGATTTACTGCCTGCTTCTAAGCCTGCTGATCTTATTATTGATAGAGTGCATAGGCTTCCTAAGCCTAAATCTATCTCTGCTGAGCTTCCAAGGGATGTAATTGCAGGATTCCCTTTTTTCATACTAAAGACTCCCTCATGTCGGCTACAAGACGACTGCCGGCTCTACCTGCACCCTATGAGAAGATACATATTTACGCTGACCTGTCCCAAGCGACTCTGCAAGCCAGGAAGAAATTTTTGCCTCTCACATTAGCCTTGAGGAAATACGACGTGGGATATAGGTGGGGATTCCCTGCCAAATTGATCGTATGCAGAAACGGGGTATTGCACACTATGGAGAACGTGGAGGTAGGGTCCGCCCTACTTCATCAATGGGGCCTCGCGCCTATATCACCTTCCGTTGCCCCGGCTAGACGATCCCCTTCGAGACTTTCGCTGGACTGGATTAGAAAACCCCAGCCTTGACCTCTTTCCAGGGTATTTGCTTCAACATGGAGGTCGTGATGGTGTCCGAGTAGACTCTTTCCCCCTTGTGTTTGGAAGCTCTCAGCCAAGTTAATTGGCGGAGTTACTTCTATCACTACGTGATTGTTATGTTTTTACAGTTTATCTGTTTTTCCTTTCCTTCCCTGTCCTCTCCCTTTTCCTTTTCAATTGGTGCTCTAAGATTGCTACTTTCCTTGGTGGGCCACGTCCGCTCAATAGATGCCTGGATTCTAATACTGTTTTTGATGTCTATGCAGGATTTCCAATACTTTTTTTATGGCGGTTACATTTATGTCCCTGAACACCAGGGGGCTCAATTCTCCCTTTAAGAGAGCTTCCGTATGGAGGGACGCTTTAGCATCTAACACCGATATCATATGTCTACAAGAGACACATTTTTCCAAGTCTAATTTTCCAAAATTTACCCACCATAGATTTCCGATAATTTATACGTCTAATGCGGATAGGAAAAAAGCGGGAGTGTTAATAGCTTTTAAAGATACAATGTCCTTCCAAATGCATTCTTCTGTTGTTGATGAGCGGGGGAGATTTTTAGTCCTGGTGGGTATGCTCAACAATAGTCCCGTTACAATTGCTAACATCTATGCTCCAAATGCGTCCCAAATACGCTTTTTAAACAAAACTTTGCGCAAAATTCGCAAAATTATGCATGGGAAGCTTATATTATGTGGACATTTCAATATTATACCTGATGCCCAATGGGACACTACTAACCGGGACAGAAGGTCTCCCCCGACTTTATCCCCATGGTTACTTAAGGAAGATTTATATGATTCGTTTCGATGTATGAATTCTTCTAGAGAATTTACTTTTTACTCCACGAGACACCGCTCCTTTTCCAGAATAGATTTATTTTTGGTGGATAGGAACTCTATTCCGGGAATTAAGTCTTCTGAAATAGGACAAATAACATGGTCAGATCATGCTCCCACATATCTCCTTTTTTCTTTAGGTCACGGCCCTTCGCCACGATTTTCATGGCGGGCCAATAATTTTCTCCTAGGTCTTCCCAAATATAAGGACACGATATCCTCCCAATTGCGGGAATATTTTCTGATGAATGGATCCCTAGAAGTGAGCCCCTTTACTCTATGGAATGCCCATAAAGCCGTCATGAGGGTTTTTTTGATACAACAAGGGGTGCGGTATAAAAAAATGAAAATGGCCACTATGGAGTCTTTATTGTCTGACATGCGTTCTGTGGAACAAGAACTTCAACAACATAAGTTGCTTTCCCTACATGATGAACTTATGATTCTCAGACGGAATTTAAAAGCCCTCCTTTTAGATGAATTTGATAAAAAGATTACTTCCTTAAGGCTGAACTATTACACTTCCTACAATAAAGCCAGTAAACTGATGGCACAGAGAATTAAACAACGTCAGCTAAAATCTAAAATAACTCATATTGAATCCCTGGAAGATGGTTCTAAAATTATTGACCCCCAGGCAATAGCGGATCAATTTAGCTCCTATTACTCTAAATTGTATAACTTGAAATCAGATCCTAATACCCCTCAACCTACGGATATAGATATCAAGACCTTTTTAGATTCGGTTCAATTACCTTCGATCTCTCAAGACCAATTATCGGTTTTGAACGCCCCCATTTCTCACTTGGAAGTTTCCAAAATAATTCACCTATCTAAAGCCAATAAGTCCCCCGGGCCTGATAGATTCTCTAACTAATATTATCGTGCCTTCGATTCCATTCTCACTCCCTATCTAACCTCAGTCTTTAACCAGTTCAGGACCGGGCTATTTTGCGCCTTCAGGATCAGACACCATTTAGCCATTTTTAGCACGTGTTAGTTAAATGGCTATAACTTTTTTATTTGTTGGGCTAACGACGTGATTTTTGCGACATTTTTTCCGTAGACAATGCAGGTTTCTTTTTTTTAATCGTTTTTATGCACACCTTTTTGCTATTTTAGAATTTGTATTCATAAAGTTTGAAAATAATAGTAAAAAAATAAGCTTTTTTAAGTTTCAGCTATTTTTTTTGATAATAACATAGTTTTACCCTAAAATAGACCTTTGTGATTGTCATTGTCTACCGTAAATTTTAATATATTACATGTCTATATTAGCTTAATTGGGTCAGCGCTAGCGTTACAACAATGATTGGCGTGGGGGAACGTTTTTTTTGGGGGTGGGTATTTTATCTGTATTTATTATTTACATTTTTTTTGCACTTTACTTTACTTTAGAATGAATATATAGACTCTAAACAGAGTTGTGTTAATGGCTGGGGACTGCTTTAAAGCATCACTGTCCCCCCAACAAATCAAATAGGCAGCTCCATACACAGATAGTTATAGCACAAGAAGAAAAAAAGAGCTTTTAACGCCAGTGTGTCAATATATATAAAAAGTTATAGATTTTATTTGGACAGACAACATATACATTAAAATTTATACAAAAAGTATGACTCTAGAATGTTACGGAGACCGCACTCACAAGCTGCTGCACACAATAGTCTATGGGCAAGCAAATACCCAACACTGTATAGACCACCCCACAGTTTAAAGTCAAAGACAATGCATAACATAGGGTTTAAATGGTCACATCGAGGGACTTACCCATGTGTGTCACATCCCCTTGAGGAAGCTTTTCGAAGTGAAACGCGCGTCGGGGTATACGGCGGAGCAGACACTCTTTCACTCTCTGTCTCACACATGGGTAAGTCCCTCGATCTGACCATTTAAACCCTATGTTATGCATTGTCTTTGACTTTAAACTGTGGGGTGGTCTATACAGTGTTGGGTATTTGCTTGCCCATAGACTATTGTGTGCAGCAGCTTGTGAGTGCGGTCTCCGTAACATTCTAGAGTCATACTTTTTGTATAAATTTTAATGTATATGTTGTCTGTCCAACTAAAATCTATAACTTTTTATATATATTGACACACTGGCGTTAAAAGCTCTTTTTTTCTTCTTGTGCTATAACTTTACTTTACTATTTTTTTATTACTATGGTCTCTCCCTCAAAAGGTCAAAAAAGACCTTTGGGGAACTTTATATATTTTTTTTCTTTCTTTTACACCATGTTTTTCCACTGTAACTGGGGCTTCACAGCAGCCCCAGTTACAGGGGAAATCAGCCCTCTCGTAGTGACGATTCTCACAAATAGGGCTGTGCTGGGTCTTGAAAGACCCAGCAGCAGTCTGTCAGTAACGGCACCCGGTGATCATGTGACCAGTCACATGATCACCGGGAGGAATAGAGACAGCGCCGCTGCTGCTGTCTCTATTCATATACACAGCGTTCATTGAGCGCTGTGTAAAAAGGCATCGGATAAGGCAGAAGCAGGGAAAGCTGCTTCTATGCTCTCCTCAGGGTCCCCGGCAGGGACTGACAGCCGGAGATCCGACATTCAGCTGCCCAATCGCGCGGGCAGCAAGTTAAAACCCGAGCCGTAAAAAGTCTATGGCTCGGGTTTTAAGGACCCTGACCGCTGGCCGTAAAAATACAGCCAGCTGTCGGGAACCAGTTAATAAAGCGATGTCTGAGGGAAGTATGCCCCAAGACATGCTGGAAGCCATGATAGTGACAATTCCCAAACCAGGAAAATCCCCTACGATCCCAGCTAACTTTAGGCCTATCTCCCTTCTTAACTGCGATACTAAACTTTATGCAAAACTTCTTGCTATCCGTTTATTAGATATCCTGCCTACTTTAGTTCACTCTGATCAGGTCGGTTTCATAAAAGGGAGGCAGGCTCCTGATGGTACTCGACGAATAATTGATCTTATAACTAGAGTGGGACAGACTCAGGCGCCTTCACTCCTTCTTACCTTGGATGCAGAGTAGGCGTTCAATAGAATCCACTGGGGTTTTGCCTTTTCAGCCTTGACTAAGTTTGGATTTATGGGGAATTTATTTAAAGCCATACAAGCGCTCTATACATTACCTACTGCTAAGGTCCTTTCTAATGGTTTCCTTTCTACCCCCTTAATATTATTATTTTAACTATTACTGACCCTTTGCCTTCTTTAAGGGAAATCTCTCATATTATTTCAAGTTTTGGGTTAATTTCTTATTATAAAGTAAACGCCTCCAAGTCTTTTTTTATGGGCTTTTTTTAAATTGCTCTGAAACAGTCGATACAAAATGAGTTCCCATATAAGTGGGAAAGTTCCTCTATTCCTTACCTGGGGATTCAAATTAGCTTTCCTTTGTCCCGACTTCCTAAAATTAATTTTTAACCTCTTTTAGCTTCTTTGCAGGGAGAATTGGACCAAATTTCTAAACATGTACCATCCCATGATAGGTCGCAATGTTTGTTATAAAATGTTCATACTGCCCAAGATACTGTATTTTTTGCGGACATTGACAATCCCAATCCCATTTTTATGGCTCTCTAAATTCCAAAAACAACTCCAGATTTTCTTTTGGGGGGGTGGGAAGCCTAGGGTGGCGGCGTCTATCCTTATGAAGCGTAAATATAGAGGAAGTTTGGGAGTCCCTAATCTGATGTCCTACCATAGAGCAATCTGAAAAATGGTTTTCCCCCTCTACTGGTTCTAGTTGACCTTCAATCGAAAATTACCTAATGGGGGTCAATCTCTGTCTAATGTCTTATTGGCCTATGCCTTAAAACCTGGTCTCCCTCTTCCCAGTATTCCCACGGTAAAGGTTTCCTTGCAGAGCTGGCTTTATTTTCTATCACAGCCCTCTAGACTTCCTGGGAGCAGTATGATACAGATACCGGTGGGAGTCTTAGAATTGTTGATTCCTAATCTAGGCATTAACACTGGCCTGCAGTAGGCATTCATTTTGTTTCAGATTTGATTTCTGGAAAGAGTATTAGGTCCTTTGCCGAACTACAGGAGCAGTTTCATATCTTGGATAGAGATATTTATAAGTATACTCAGATAAAGTCTTATTTGGCTAGTTCGCCTTTGACAGATCTCCATTTGCCCTTATCCATTAGTACTCTCCTATCTGGGTCTGGTTGGGGAATTGGGAACCTTACAGCTCGAATTTATGACACTTTGAATGGGGACGTGGAGATTTCCAGGCGAGCACATTTTTTGAACTAGGAAAAAGATCTTGATAAAACATTTACCTTGGCACAATGGGAAGCGGCGCTTAAGTGGACTATAAAATCTTCGGTTTGTATGAATCTTTTGGAAGTTTTTCATAAGGTTTTGATGAGGTGGTATTATATACTCCGTGTAAATTGGCTAGGATATACCCTCAGACCTCCAATTTATGTTGGCGCCTTTGTGGCCAGGTAGGTACAATCTACCATATCTTCTGGGGTTGTCCCCTTATTTCCACCTTTTGGACTGACATTTTCCAATTACTATCGGCGGTTATAGGGATACCCATAGCGAAGGATCCCGGACTGGCTCTACTGTCTTTGGAGATAGAGAAGGTCCCACCTGTTTTTCGATGCATAGTGTGCCATGTTTTACTCACAGCCAAACTTTTGATAGCTAAGGAACCAGGGGAGGAAACCTCCAGCTCACCTGACACACTCCGGTGTGTTGTGGATAGCGCTCGGATTCTCGTGTCGGCACACGGTGGATTAGCGAAGACAAGGGAAGGAGTAGGATCCAGCGCTGAGTCAATGTTTAAAATGGATTTTCTGTTCCAAGTTTAATGGCATATTGTTAAAAGGAAGTCCAGTTGTGGATAGTCCTGGGTAGGTAAGAAGTATAGGTATTGTCCTCGGGGCCTACGCGTTTCGGACGACTGCTGCGTCCTTAAACTTGGCTCTACTGTCTTTGGAGATAGAGAAGGTCCCACCTGTTTTTCGATGCATAGTGTGCCATGTTTTACTCACAGCCAAACTTTTGATAGCTAAGGCCTGGAAGTCCTCGACGTCCCCCACATGTGGGGAGGTTGTCGCCAAAGTGTCAACATATTGTATATATGAACATCTCTTCTATCTTAGACAAAACAGATATGCCTCTTATATTGCCTTCTGGAATCATTGGATACTGTATCACAAAGTTGCAGTCGAAGTGGCTCATGTACCCTCGGTTCCCCCTCCTTCCCCTCCCCTTCCCCTCCCTCCCCCCTCCTGATCCATCCTTTTCGTTATTTGTTATGTTATCTGGATTTGCCTGATCACTGTTATCAGTACTAATGCAACAAAAGTTTTTCAATGTACTGCTTATTTGTTTCAAATGTTATTGTATTTAAAAAAATTTCAATAAAAATTGAATGTTGAAAAAAAGATGTCCGAAGGGCCGCTGGAGGCAACCGCAGGGCTTGGAGTCTTGGAATAGTGGTTCAGGATTACTGGTTTCAGGAGGGAGACATTGAAATAGTAGGGGATCTTGAGGGTAGGAGGCAGCCGAAGCTTGTAGGCGACAGGGTTGATATGCTGTAGGATCACAAAGGGTCCGAGGAACCTGGGAACAAATTTGTATGATGGCACCCTCAGTCGGATATTCCTAGAGGACAGCCAGACCTTCGTGCCAGGGAGAAATTGAGGAGGATCTCTTCTCCTTGTGTCTGCCTTCCGTTTCATGCGGTCGACTGCCAAGTAGGATGGAGGATCGAGTCTGCTGCCAGATCTGCAGGAAGTCCCTAAAAGCAGTGTCAGCTGCTGGTACCTCAGACGTATCAGGCACCGGGAGAGGAATTCGTGGGTATTGGCCATAGACAATGAAGAACGGTGTATTCCTTGTGGACTCGCTGGTGTGATTATTATATGAGAATTCAGCCCACGGAAGCAGCTGCACCCAGTCAACATGCTGCTTGGAGATGAAGTGGCGTAGGTAGTTCTCCAAGATCTGATTGATCCTCTTGACCTGACCATTGGACTGAGTATGGTAGGCTGGGGAAAAGTCCAACTTCACACCGAGGAGTCCACAGTGGGCTCTCCAGAACTTCGAGGTGAACTGAACACCCTGATCAGACACAATATGCCTCGGCAAGCCGTGCAGGCGGAAGATGTGTTGGATGAAAAGGTTGGCCAGGTAAGGAGCAGAAGGAAGACCAGTCAGCGGAACGAAGAGGGAGATTTTCGAAAATCGATCCACCCCCACCTAGACAGTACTGCATCCAGCAGAGAGAGGCAGGTCAGTAATAAAGTCCATAGCTATATGCTGCCAGGGAGCATTGGGCACAGGCAGTGGCTGGAGCAGACCAGCACGTCTGGAGTGAGCAACCTTGTTAGCTGCACACGCTGAGCAGGAAGAAACAAAGTCCAAAATGTCTTTGGGAAGCGTGGGCCACCAGAAATGACGGGCAATGCGGTCTTGAGTCTTACGGGTACCCGGGTGACCTGTCAGTCTAGAGCAGTGTCCCCAGTGGAGGATCCTCCCACTGTCAGCCAAGCTCACAAAGGTCCTCCCTGGAGGGATGTCCCTAACTTGCAAGGGGTTGACAGAGACAATGCAAGACGGATCAATAATATTCGGTGGAATCTCCATGGTGTCCTCTGTCTCAAATGACCTGGACAAGGCATCGGCCCTCACATTCTTGTCGGCCAGGCGATAATGGAGCTCAAACTGGAACCTGGCAAAATACAGCGACCACCTGGCCTGACGAAGGTTCAGACATTGGGCCATCTGGAGATAGGTGAGATTCTTGTGGTCCGTAAAGATCAGGATGGGATGAGCTGCGCCCTCTAGTAGATGTCTCCACTCCTCCAGGGCCAATTTGATGGTCAGTAACTCCCGATCCCCAATCGAGTAGTTGCGTTCTGCGGGAGAGAAGAGCTAAAGAAATATCCACATACCATTGACTTGCCCTTGGAACCTCTCTGGAACAGGAGTGCACCAGCACTGACAGAGGAGGCGTCCACCTCCAACGAGAACTGTCGAGAAACATCTGGATGATGGAGGATAGAGGCTGACTTGAAGTCACTCTTCAGGCTAGTGAATGAGGACTCAGGAGTCCACACCTTGGTGTTCATGCCCTCCTTGGTGAGGTTAGAGATAGGAGATGTCAGTGAGGAGACGTTTGGAATGAACTGTCAGTAAAAATTGGCGAATCCCAGAAAGCGCTGTATGGCCCTCAAGCCTTGAGGGCGTGGCCATTCCAGGATGGACTTTACCTTTTCAGGATCCATCTTGAGGCCTTGACTCAAGAAGATGTAGCCCAGGAATGGTAGAGCATCTCTCTCAAACACGCACTTCTCCAACTTGACTTACAGACGATTCTCCCTTAACCGCAGCAAAACTTGACGGACATGTCTCTGATGAGTCATAGGATCTTGAGAAAAAATCAAGATGTCATCAAGATAGACTACTACACAAACATAGAGAAGGTCACGGAAGATGTCATTAACGAACTCCTGGAAGACCGTGGGATCATTACGCAGGCCGATGGGCATTACTAGATATTTATAGTGTCTGTCACGGGTGTTAAATGCAGTCTTCCATTCGTCACCCCGGCGAATCCGGATTAGATTGTAAGCCCCACGCAGGCCTAGTTTGGAAAAGATCTTGGCACCACGTATACGATCAAACAGTTCTGAGATCAGTGGCAACGGATACTTATTTTTCAGTGTGACGACTTCCGTATGAAGCCCCTCTCCAAGTTCTCCTTAACATAGGCGGACATGGACAAAGTCTCTGGCAAGGAGAGAGGATATACCCTATCACGGGAAGGGATGCATCAGGAATCATCTCGATAGGACAGTCATACGCCTGGTGTGGGGGCAGCGTCTCCGCTTCCCTCTTGCTGAAAACGTCCGAAAATGCAGCATAATGACCAGGCAATCCTGCCAATGACCAAGGCAGAGGAGGCTGAGCCGAACTAATCTGTACCAGGCAATGGTTGCAACACTCGGGGACTCACTGGAGAACCTCTCCAGAGTTCCAGTCCAGGACTGGGGCATGTAGTCAGAGCCAAGGCAGGCCCAGCAGTACAGGGTTAATGGCTTTGGACAAGACAAAGAATGATAGAAGCTCGGAGTGGAGAGCTCCCGCTTGGAGCCTCAGCTATAACTGGGTCTGGCAGAGATAGTCCATTTACCGATGCAACCATCAACGGCCTCTCCAGAGGGGTAGTGGGTAATTGGCGAAGATGCACAGGTCTCTACAAATGAAATTAGCAGTGGATCCAGAGTCCAGATATGCAGAGACCCGATGCGTTTTCTCGTCGGACACTATGGTCACGGGTATGGACAATTTAGACAGAAGACCTTCTTTACCCAAGGTTGTCTCTCCTACCAACCCTAGGCTTTAGGGGACACAAACGCACAAAATGGCCTCCGATGCCGCAATATAGACAGAGTTCCGAAGTGCGTCTGCGTTGTCTCTCCTGGGTAGATAGCTTAAACTGGTCCATCCTCACAGACTCCTTAGGAGGATCGACATCGGAGGACAGGAGGGGTTGTTGCAAAGTAGGGACCGGACTAGGAAGGCCTCCCTCCCGACGAGTCGTTCTTGGATCCTTATATAAATCCGGGCGGCCAGAAGGATGAGGTCATTCAGGGTATACGGTAAATCTTGAGCGGCAAGCTCGTCCTTAATCTTAGGAGACAGTCCCTGACAGAATATAGCCACCAGGGCCTCGTTGTTCCACAACAGTTCTCCCGCCAGAGTGCAAAAGTGGATGGCATACTCACCCACGGAGGTGTCTCCTTGGCGTAGGTTCAGCAAGGAGGCTGCTGCACACGAGACTCGTCCAGGCTCCTCAAACACCATGCAAAATGTCCGGAGGAACCCCTGGAAGTCACGAGTCTCTGGTTCTTGTCTCTCCCAGATAGGATTCGCCCATGCAAGGGCTCTTCCAGTGAGGAGAGAGATGACGAAAGCGACATTTGCGCCATCAGATGAAAATGCCCTTGCATACAGGGTGAAGTGGATCTGACACTGGTTCAAAAATCCACAACAGGTCCCTGCGTCCCCATCATAGCGGTCTGGAAGTGGCAAAGAAAATCGATGATCCACACTGCCAGGAGGTATAGTCTGAGGATCGACACTGTCAGGAGGTGTAGAAGGAGGAACGGCAGCTTGTACCTCCTGCCGATGTGCGAGAATGTTCAAGGCCTGGAGGAATTTGGTTCTGTCAAGACCGGAGGTCCAGAAAATCCGTCCGCATCTCTTGTGATGTCATTTTGGACTCGGATCGACCAGCGAGGTCCATGGCCTGAGCGTATTGTCACGTTGGGTGCGTGGACCTACTGGGCCGTACCGCCTTGATGGTATGGCAGCTGGCCAACAGGACACAGGTCACAGTCTATAGTTCGTATAGTGTACCTGTGGCAGCTCGGACAGTAGCAATGACAGGCTCGACTGGGACTTAGGCAGCACACAGATGTCAGGCATGGCGTAGCAGGACAGGCGTGGAATACAGCACAGCACAACTACAGCTCAGCACGGCACTTGACCAGGTAACACGGGATACAGGATACAGGTACAGGAAAGGTAGGGAAAGTAGGGACTGGGAACTGGAAAACACTAGGAGACCATTTGCATAGACAAACTTAGGGTACGACAACAATGCTCAGGCATGGGAGGAAGGGGCTGGGCACTTCTTATAGTCCAGGGTACTCATGGGCTAATTTTGACATTTAACTCCGGTGCGCGCGCTGGCCCTTTAAGAGCAAGCACGAGCATGCGCGCGCTCCCTACGAGACCCGGTCAAGGTAAGCGGAAGTGAGTGCTGGCGTCTCCTGAGGAGGAGACTTGGGCCAGCGCTCGCAGACCCATGGCTGCGGCCGTCAGGAGGTGAGTGAGCCTGACGGCCCGCGGCCATGGACATGTCACTGTCTTACAAGCAGATACATTTAAATTCAGAAAAATTCTATTTTTTCTAAATTTTATCTAAAGTTTGTTATTTTTCACAAATATACACTGAATATATCGACCAAATTTTAGCACTAACATAAAGTCCAATGTGTCACAGGAAAAAAAAAAATCGCAGAATCGTTTGGATAGGTATACGCATTCCAGAGTAATTGCCGCATAAAGTGACACGTCAGATTTGAAAAATGAGCTCTAAGCCTTAAGGCCCAAACTAGGCTGCGTCGTTAAGGGGTTAAGATGTCTCTTCACTGGAACTAAGGGGCCTAGGTCAAGTATTGAAAACAACCCCATAACATTATCCCTTTACCACCAAACCTACACCTAGAGTTGGCACAATGCAGTCAGGCAGGTAACGTTCTCCTGGGATTCACTAAACCCAGACTCATCCATCAGACTGCCAGATAGAGTAGCGTGAGTCATCACTCCACAGAACACGTTTCCATTGCTCCAGAGTCCAGTGGCGGCGTACTTTACACCACTCAATCTGATGCTTGGCATTGTGCTTGGTGATGTAAGGCTGTGGCATGCAGTTGCACAGCCATGGAAAAACATACCACAGTTTTTGTGCGAATGTTAATACGAGAGAAAGGTTTGGAACTCTGGAGTTATTGAGTCAATAGAGCGTGGGCGACTTTTATGCACTATGTGCCACAAGACTCGGCGACCCTGCTCTGTACCTTTACGAGTTTTTGTGGTACCTAAATGCAATAATATCACTCAAAGTTGATAGTGGAATATCTAAAAGGGAAGAAATTTCCTGATTTGACTTGTTGCAACGGTGACATCTTATTACAGTACCACCTTGGAATTCAGTGAGTTCTTTAGAATGACCCATTTTTTAATAAATGTTGTAAAGGCGACTGCATGGCTAGGTGCTTCATTTTATACACCTGTAGCAATGGGATTGAATGAAAAACCTAAATTCAATGATTAAGAGGTGTGCCCCAGTATTTTTGTCCATATATATATATAGTTCAAATTTGCCAAGAGCCAACGGTGACGCCATAGCTGTGCAGAATATTTGGAACATTGGTCAAGTGTCAAACATCGATATGCCATTCTTTCTATGGAGCTGTGAAGTTATCAGGATAAAAATAAACCGTGCAGCCAGTGGAATGATCAGATGTGTGACAAAATTATTTTTATAGCCTCCATGGGACTTCACCCTTGGTTGCAGAGGTTAAGTTGGTGAACAATGGTAGGCATTTGCTGTGGGTCGGATCGCCATCAACAGTAGGGCTATACTAGGTCTACAGCGGTTACCCATTTTGCCCTGGCTAGAACATGATGATACGTATGAAGGACAGACTGCTACTCCATGTACACTTAGCGGATGTAGGCAGGCTCTAGTAGTAGGGTTTATTGTTGATGAAGGTCTTGTTCCTGATGATTCTATGAGGATTTATTATCTATGTCAGTAATAATGTAATTTAATTGTTCATTTAATATATGTGATTTCCACTGCTTTTTGTCAATGGTTGTTGAGTCTGCAGTACATCATCTACACCTGAACATCATAAATCACTCAACATGAAAACTCATGACATTTGTTGAAAAAAAATTACCTACATTTTGGACATTTTCTGTTGATCAAGAAACTTACTTGTTTGTAAAAGGCAGACTGCAAAGTCAAGAGTGCAGTGAAGGTGTAGATAAATGTATAATATACTTATTCTGCCTTATGTACATGGATGAATAGGCAACCCATAGGCTACATTCACAGGAGCGTGACAGATTTTACGTGCGTAAAAAACGTGTGTAAATTCGTCCGTGTGCGTTGCGTTATGCATCAGTCTGCTTTGCGAGTAGCATGCGTTTTTCACACACTCGCAAGCACTATTTTTATTTTGTTTGTTTTTTAAATGTAATTGATGCTTAAAACACAGACAGAACACGGATGGGCATCCATGTGCTATCCATGGTTTTTTACACACCCATTGACTTCAATGGGCGGCCAGGTGCGTGAAAACGCACCAATATAGGACATGCAGTGAGTTTCACACAACGCACTCTCGCTGTGTGAAAACTCACGCATGTGTGAATGGCCCTATTGAAATCAACGGGGCCGTGTGCTGTGTATTGTTTCAATGCACCGCACACAGACTAAATTCACGTTCATGTGAATGGGCCCTTAGTATGTGCCACCCAAGACAAGGTTCTAATCTAGTCTTATACAAGTCAACAGCCCTGTCGTTTGGCTTCAATTTTCTTATCTATGACCTCAAGTTTCCATCTCACTCATTTCCTCACTAGCACCCGCTCAGGCTTCCTTCTAGCCGAGCCTATCAGATATCTGTCACATCCAATCTACGGTCTCATCTGTACTAAATTCGGGATTACTTAGACCATGGAAAACGGGCAAAACCATCTTGGAATAAGCAGCCATCTGCAAGTTCACTGCTTCTCTGATAACAGATTTCAGCACAGAGCAAAGAACATACAGTGTGGCTCAATCCATCTTTAGAAATCACTTTGAGTGTTACCATTTAATGTGCGTGAAAGTGCAGGAATAAAGAACGTTAAGTGCATCACAGAGATTAAACATTTTGTTTCTTTAGCGCTATGACATTTCAAAGTCTCTGAGAATTTTCTCGCATACTAACAAAATCAGGACAGAAACAGATGAGTCTATTTTACTGTATCCCTACCTCTTAAGAGCTATAGCTACAGGCATGAGAAATAATTCCAAACATAATGTAGAACAAAAAAAATTTCATATCGAGCCATGGGATAATACAAAATTTGTAATTTCCCTGGAATATAGTGAATAAGATGCTGCGACTAGTCACCATCTTTTTTCCTGAACTGGCTTATCATCAGCGCAGCGGTCTATTGCTCACCACACATATTCTGCGCTGTCAGTATGATAAGTCGTATCACAGTTTAAACCAATTTTCAATGCATTTTGAATGGAGGTGGAATCATCTGATAGTAGACCCAGAGACGTAGAAAGCACAAACATCAAAGTGACATGTTAGTAAAGGTCTGGTACAATAATCAGGGTTCAGTGCAGAAGAACTGAAGAGCATTAGCGCCCCCCTCTGGTGAGAGGGTATGAGTCGGACACACCAACTGTACACAGCCGTCAGTTTACCCTGCACCTGTAATAAGGTGAGGATAAGCCTGCCATCATGTCACCCCACACATAGAAACACCGAGCGACTATTCATTTCACTGCTGTCATGCAGAAAACACCAGAGCTTGGCAGCTGGTGGCAGACAGAAGTAACAGACTGTAATTGCATGCTATGAAGGGATGTGCTCATGGAGGTCAATATCTTGGTTTTTAGTATGTAATCTTGTGGGTTCAATTCCTGTCAGGACCATTTAGAGATATTGGAAAAACCACTTGTCTCTTTTACCTCGTGGTTGTTCAGTGATATATGAGGAGCTGAGGGTGGTGAAGTGTTTGAGTATGTATTGAGAGCCTGGTGCGTCTCTTTGTAAGACCGCACTTTCTATTTCGTGTTATTAAAATCATGTTTCTGAAAATTTATAGCAATATTGGATCACATGCAGAGGACGGGTCCTGCACTCAAGCGCTGGTCCTCTAAGTCTGTCAATGACCTCCCCTCACACATACAAAGCTCCCTGCTCGGAATATAGAATTCGATGGATCCTACTGCTACCTTAACAAGCAGATTTGCATAAATTCTATTACCTCTGAGAAGCAGCTGGTGACTCGCGAACAAAGGAGAGATAATTACTTTATTCTAATGGAGCTTTAGCTTACAGAAAAGATCTGGGCCATCGGATGTGCTATTTTGTACATTTTGAAATAAGACAGTACAGAAGAAGGAGTCGAATATGTCAAATTCGTTCACAAAAATTAAAGTGCAAGTTCTCTTTTATCTATTGTTTAAGCTGAGTTTTTTATTTGTACTGCCCATGGATACAGCACAATATATATATATATTTTATATATATATATATTTTATATATATATATATATATATATATATATATATATATATATATATATATATATATATATAAAATACATCGTATATCTGCACTAGCTGATCATGGGGACTGCAGATATCAGAACTGCAAACAGTCCTATGTACACATACCTTCCAAACAAAGACCATTTTCCTGGTAGTTGGATCTCCAATTTCTGGTTTTGGAGACCACAATAGTACCGGACACATATGTACACATACAAAGCTAATTTCAGTAAACTTTATTTTAAGTGCAACTTTTAATATCATGTTGTTTCAAACCGTACCTGCACTTTCCAAAAACTTTTGATATGTCACAGAGATATTTCAGAAGTTTTGATGGGTTAGGGTCCAGGGTTGAGACACCTACTGTGCTCAGCCCCTGTGATTGGCACTCCGTGTTAGGCTGAAGACGGCTCACGTAGAACGTCTATGAGCCCGTCATCAGCGTAGCAAGTAGCGTTGATTACAGTCAAAGGTGCAGGGCACTCAGCTGAGCACTTCTGCACACTCGTTTCAGTGATGGTAAGAGTCTCAGCACCAGGACCGCAACCGATCAATCTGAAACGTCTTTATGACATATAAAAACTTTGCATGAAAGTACAGATACTCTTTAAGATCCAAAATTCTCTGCTGATAAATTTCTTAAAATAACTTTATAGTGGTCAAAGCTTAATTTTTTTCTCATACAGAGATCGAAATCCCTTTTATAGACTTGGGGTAAAATTTTAAGATTCTCGAAACCTGCTGCCGCCACTAAGGGGCACTATAGAGCTCACTGAAGATTGCTTTATATTTGAGTTCAGTTTATATACTGTACAGTATGCAGTGAGCTAGTGGTGACTGCAGGCAGCCCCAATTTTTTAATTTGTACTACACTATCTTCTGTAATTGTTAGGATGTGTTACTTCAATACCGTGCATGGAAAGTGCTGCAATTGATGTGGTATATAAATAAATAACGATTATACAGAGGCGTAGCTAGGTACTCCAGCACTCGGGGCAAAGATTCAGTTTGGCGCCCCCCCAACCTCTTTACCAACATCACCTTCGCCATGTTTGTTTTCTCTACCAATCAATGAGTTGTCATATTTTTCCCACATAAAATTAAATTTGAAAGAAAATAAATTAACGAGGTCAGTGCCCGACTAAAACAGATTGTACAACCGAGGCTAATGAGACTATATGGTGAAATAATCAACAGCCTCCTCTTGTAGATACTGCTACACAGCCCCCCTTGTAGATAGTGCCACACAACTACCTTGTAGATACTGCCGCACAGCCCCCCTTGTAGATACTGCCACACAGACCCCTTTGTAGATACTGCCACACAGACCCCTTTGTAGCTACTGCAGCACAGCACCCTGTAAATAGTGCCACACACACCCTTGTAGATACTGTAGATACTGCCTCACAGCCCCCTTTGTAGATACTGCTAGACAGCCCTCCTGTACATAGTGCCACACAGCACACCTGTAGATAGTGCCACACACACCCTTGTAGATACTGTAGATACTGCAACACACCCCCCTTATAGATACTGCTGCACAGCCCCCCTTGTAGATAGTGCCACCCCCTTGTAGATACTGCCACACAGCCCCCCCTTGTAGATACTGCCACACAGCTCCCCTTGTAGATAGTGACACATACCCCCTTGTAGATAGTGTCACATACCACCTTGTAGATAGTGCTACATACCCCCCTTTGTAGATACTGCCACACAGCCCCCCTTGTAGATAGTGCCACACTGCCTCCTGTAGATATTGCCACACCCCCTCTAGAAGATAGTGCCACCCAACCATTGGGGCTCCCTTTAGGAGTGCAATCCCCAGCCGGAGGCTTGCAGACACTCTGGCTGGGGATTCCTCTCCTGGATGAGTCCTTGACGTCACGGTCCATATATTGACAGGGACGTCAGGGGCTCCCTTTAGGAGCGGAATCCGACTGTTGCCAACACTCTGGCTGGGGATTCCTCTCCTGGAGGAGATCCTGGCGTCACTGTGCATATATGGTCAGAGACGTCAGAGGCTCCCTCTAGGAGCGGAAGCCCCAGCCAAAGTGGCTCTGGCATGGGATTTCGCTCCAGGAGGAGCCCCTGATGTCACTGTCTGTATATGGCAAGGACATCAGGGGCTCCCTCTGGAAGCGGATACCCGGTCAGAGCGCTGGTGCCCCCCACCTTCCCTCTTCGTTGAACCAGGAGCATATGCCCCACCCTAGCTACACCCCTGTATAATCATTTAACTATAGCCCTATGTGAGAGACTTGGAGCTTTGTAACCGAGCAAAAAAAAAAATTGGTTATAAAGATATATTAAATCAGTAGATAATTTTGTACTTATTTAGATAAAAAAAACAAAATGGTATACGAGGATTCACTTAAAAAACAACAACAACATTTAAATGGCTATTTTCTGCTACCTGATAAAGTAAAATCTTTTGCAATCACAGAGCTTTACACAAATAAAAAAAAGTGTCTAAAAATTACTAGAGTAGCTGGATGAGATAGGAATGAAACGTGATGAAAAGTTATATTCTGGATAATTCATTGACATTGAAGGTTTGCAAGTAGAATACATCATTATATCAATTGCTCTGTTTAAAATTGGCATTGTCACAAATTTTTTTTATTTTAAAATAGTTAAAAGGGGTAACAGTATATGTCATTTAGTACAATACCTTATAACTACACAATATCATTTTTGTTTAAACTGTATTTTTATTAGGAAAAATTGTTTGCTTAGAATATACAAAACAAAAAAATAACTAATCCAAGGGGATGACTAAAGAAGTACATAGATATGAGCATTTGAGACATCAGGGCTGAAGGACATAACAGTACTGTCCTTGAGAGGAAAGGGGAATAAGCTCGTACAGAAAGGAAAGGTTAAAGGGGTATTCCAAACTGAAATATTTATGGCATATCCACTGTGACCTGCACCTATCTTGAGAATGGGGATAGCCACCGGATCCAGGCAGAGAAGGAATGGAGAGGTAACCACGTATATGTGTGCCTCTCTCTGTTCACTCCTTTAGGAGTTAAAGGGGTTGTCCCATCACAACAATTTTCCGCCTATCTACAGTACAGGTAATAACTGTTTGATCGCTGGGGGTCCCACCAATAAAGAGAACGGGGGTCCTGAGTACCCTGTATGAACAGAGCGGCAGGTCACACATGCGCCCCGCTGCTCTATTTATTCTTTATGGGACTACTGGATATAGCAGAGTACAGCACGGCCGGTTAAAACAACAGTTCCCAGCGGGATGCAGATAAGCCACAATGTTATATGGAGGGAAGTCACAAAATACTGATGAACAGCCACTCTTAGGCCTTATTCACATGAACGTGCGTGTTTTGCGCGCGCAAAAAAACGCAGCGTTTTTGTGTTTTGCAGTTGCGTGCGTCATCAGTATATGGCGCGTGGCTGTGTGATTTTCGCGCATATGGCATCATTATGATACTGTTTTTATGTTAATAAACAGAAATGAAGGAGGTGGTTTCATTTGTCCCTTCATTTCTTTAACAACTGTTGTGCGAGTCACGCGCAGCACACGGAAGTGCGTCCGTGTGCCGCACGTGATTTTCACGTACCCATTGACTTCAATGGGTGCGTGATGCGCGAAAAACGCCCAAGTATAGGACATGTCGTGAGTTTTACGCAGTGGACACACTCTGCGTGAAAATCACGGACTGTCTGAACGGCCCCATTGAATTACATAGGTCCGTGCGACGCGCGGGATTTTCACACGCGTATCACGGCCACGAACTACGTTCATGTGAATAAGGCCTTATATCTACAATTAGTATGGTGAATTTACACATGGAAGATTTTATGTAGATATTTCTGTGACTGTCTTATTCATCTGAGTGGGGCTTGCAGAAATAAATGCACCTGCAACAGAAAAATAAAAAAACATTCACAGGCGTAGGATGTATTTTCAAACACAGAAATTTCTGCAACAAATCTGCCACACGTGGTACCCTAATTAGACTGCGTTCACACTGTGTTTTTGTTGCGTCTTATACATGCATTTTTTGTTTTGTTTGATGAACCCCTATTGAGACACATGGAAGTTTATCTAGCAAAACAAAAACACAGAAAATGCAACAAAAATTGCAGCAAATACTATAGAGCAGTTATATTAGATCAATTAAAATCTCTTTGGGCACAGGACACCTCTAAACTCTATGTTCATATCGAGCTTCATCTTCTGGGTAAACACACCATTTCGTCCCACTTAAAGTCGACACTGCCAGGAGGTGTAGTCTGAGGATCAACACTGCCAGGAGGTGTAGTAGGAGGAACGGCAGCTCGTGCCTCCTGCCGACGTGTGAGAATGTTCAAAGCCTGGAGGAGTTGGTCCTGTCGAGACCGGAGGTCTAGTATATCCGCCCGCATCTCTTGTGATGTTGTCATGGTCTTGGATTGACCAGCGGGGTCCATGGCCTGAGCTTACTGTGACTTAGCGTTCGTGGACCAACTGGGCTGTACTGCATTGGCGGTATGGCAGCTGGCCAACAGGACGCAGGTCAGAGTCTATCGTTTATATAGGGTACCTGTGGCAGCTCGGACAGGAGCAAGGCAGGCTTGGCAGGAACTAGGCAGCAGGTAGACATCAGGCATGGAGAAGCAAGACAGGCGTGGTATACAGCACAGCACGGCTACAGCTAAGCACGGCACTAGATCAGGATACAGGAACAGGAAACACTGGGAGCAGGAAACACTAGGGGACCATTTGCAAGACAGACTAGGAATACAATAACAAAGCTCAGGCGTGGGAGGATGGGGCTGTGACCTTCCTATAGCCCAGGGTGCTCTGGATCAATTAGCTCAATCACCAACATGCTTGCGCTCTGGCTTCTCAAGTCTGGACTGAGCTCGTGAGCGCACCTTGGTGGTCACTGTGGAGCAGGACGGCAGTATGTGCAGACATCTCTTTAGAGAAGGGCGTCGACTGGATGGAAGGAATTCGTGGTCAGCGACCACGGACGTTACATCTTGGTTCTGATGCTGTATGTAAGTACTGAGCTTTGTTCTGGTGCTGTATATACGTATGAGATTGGTTTTGGTGCTGTATAAATGTACTGAGGTTGGTTCTGGGGATGTATTTATATACTGAGCTTGGTTCTGGTATTGTATATATGTACTGAGCTTGGTTCTAGTGCTGTATTTATGTACTGAGGTTGGTTCTGGTGCTGTATATATGTACTGAGCTTTGTTCTAGTGCTGTATATATGTATGGGCTTTGTTCTAGTGCTGTATTTATGTACTGAGCATGGTTCTAGTGCTGTATATCTGTACTGAGCTTGGTTCTGGTGCTGTATATATGTCAGAGCTTGGTTCTAGTGCTGTATTTATGTACTGAGCTTGGTTGTGGTACTGTATATATGCCAGAGCTTGATTCTGGATCTGTAATTATATAGGATATATTTATAATAACAAAATTGCAGGGCATATGGAATTGTTCTCAATTCATTGTATATTTAATGGGAACCTGTTTGGTAGTTTTAATCCCTTGAACCGGCACCATTCGGTAATACATGACGTGACAATATTCCCCTGTATGTTTTTTTCAGATGCAGCAAAATCTTTAAAATCCACTTTTAAAACGGTGCACGCTATATGCTAATTACTCATTAGAGAGTCATGGGGCGGTGCCGCTATCCTGAAGAGTCACATAGTCCTGCCTCCAAACCCACCTTTCCATGTTTGAGTGACATCTCCCTGGCTGATACAACTTTCTCGGATGCACCATTGCCTTGTGGCACTATACACAAGTAGGAGCTGTGTGGCACTATACACAAAGGGGGACTGTGTGGCACTATACACAAGGGGGAGCTGTGTGGTACTATACACAAGGGGGAGCTGTGGGGCACTATGGACATGTGGGAACTGTATGCCACTATTTACAAGGGGTAAGGCTGTGGTACTATCTACAGGGGTCTGTGTGTGGCACAATCTACAGGGGTCTGTGTGTGGCACTATCTACTAAGGGTGGGCTGCGCTGCCCCATCTACTAAGGGGGAGTGTATATTGTATGGCACTATATACAAGGGAGGGGGGCTGTGTGGCACTATATACAGTGGGGGCTTTATGGCGATATCTACAGGGAGGCTGTATGGCACTATCTACAAGGGGGAGGTGGGGGCGCTATCTACAAATGGGCTGTGACACTGTCTATAGGTGGGGCTATATAGCACTGTCTACAGGGGGCTGTATGGCACTATCTACAAGGGGGAGGTGGGGGCGCTATCTACAAATGGGATGTGACGTCTATAGGCGTGGCTATATAGCACTGTCTACAGGGGGATGTATGGCACATTCTACAGGGGGCACTATTTATAAGGGGGCTGCTTATGGCACCTGGGGGGGCCCCGGACAAGAGTTTGCTATGGCACCCAGTCTTTCCTAGCTACGCGCCTGACTCGAGTAGGAAGTTGACTCCTGCTGAAAAAAAAATATGCAATTGTTGAGCATGAATGCTTGGCAGTCAAGTGGGCACGTGAATCACTGAAGTATTACCTCCTTGGAAGACATTTTAGACTACTGGTAGATCATGTCCCTTCTGGTATGGATGAAGCAAGACAAGGAGAAAAATGCAAGACTGACTAGGTGGTTCCTGTCGCTACAAAATTAAAAAAAAATTCTGGAACATACAATGGGTAAACTACAGGCTGATGCCGATGCACTCCCTAGAGTGAATTGCTTGGTGACTATGGACAATCTGGACAAGAGGCGGGGGAATATGCAAGCCTGCAGAAGGAAAAAGTACTGTAGGGGGAGTATATCTCACTCTGTTTGTTAAAATGGGTGAGATAAAGGAAACTAGGAAAGCTAGGTTTCCGCAGCAAACCTAGTGTGCTGAGGCTTTTGTAAAATGTTTGTTATGTGACTGTATTTCTATGGAATGGCAGATAGGATTGTTACTGGGTCTGGTCATTCTCTTCCCCACTCCAGTACGGGCCTTAGTCTGAGCCCAGTTAGCTCAGGTGAATCTACTGGACTCTTTACTGAGACCGGGTCATATTTTGGATCCGGTACATCGATGACATCCTTATCATTTGGAAGGGCACCCCCGTATCCTTGGACAGATTTATTGACAATCTTAATGAAAATAATTTGAATGTCAAATTGACATACCAGTATGATAAAAATCAAATCGATTTCTTGGTTGTCAGACTGTTTAGGGATTCAAAAGGCTTTCTCCAAACTGACGTATTTAGAAAATCAACTGCAGTAAATGCATTACTTCACGCGTCTTCCTCTCATCCTTTGCAGACGATACGAGCTGTACCCATGGGACAATTCCTTAGGATCAGAAGTATTTGTTCTTCGGACTAAATCTTTAAAAAACAAGCTCACGATCTTACAAATCGTTTTCTGAGTCGTGGATACAGCAAAAGATCCATAAAAAAAGCCTATCATCGGGCAAAAAAATCCAAGGGAAAACCTTCTATCTCCCAAGAATACCAAACAAATGAATTCACGGCTAAGATTCACGACGAATTATTACTCCCGCTGGTCCCAGATGAGAGAAATAATGAGACAGTTTTGGCCTGTTCTCCTCTCAGATCCTACTATTGAAAAGTATGTCACAAAATTTCCATGCATCTCAGCCCGACGGTCACGTAATCTGAGAGATTACATTGTAAGAAGTCACTATCAGTCCAAGAACTCTAAATTCCCCTTTGCACCAAGGGCCAAAAAAATGGGGATGTCCCCCATGCGGACATTGTATTGCATGTCCTAACATTGAAAGGGCAACCACCTTTGCAGATGCAAAAAGTGAGAAAACTTACGAGATCACTCACCATATCAATTGTTCTACTAAAGCAGTTTTATATTATGCCACATGTCCCTGCCCTAAAATATACATTTGCCTTACATCTAGAGAACTAAAAGTACAGGTCAGGGAACATATGCGAGACATTGTAGGAGCAGCCGAAATTGTAACCATGGACAAATTGAAACCTATTACTCGTCATTTCAAGACACATCATGCCTGCAACCCCAAAAACTAAAAGGTAAAGGGGATTGATTGCATTAAGGTTGGCATTCGGATGGGTGATATATGCCAAAAATTGGCACAATGTGAATCTAAATGGATTTGGACTCTCAACACCATGCATCCACTGGGGTTGAATGAAGTTCTCAGTTTCGCCTCTTTTCTCTAACTATGGATCTCCAGCGGATCAATTTTTAACATTTTTCCGTGTTGTTATTTACGGATACGTTTTTAATATGTTTTTAACTCCTTTTCACTTTTTTAATAATTTTGCACACAGATGGAGCTCAGATTACGTTCGATTACGTCTGAGTGATAGATCAAGATACATTGAGATGTCCTTTCAGAAGGAAAAATATCGACCTGGGACAGGATCCAGATACGAGTCATTAATCATCTTTTTAATTATATTCATAACAATATTCTTCTTATCTATGAGTAAGAGATATAATTTCCCTCCGATAAATATTTTAGTCACTACTATACCTTGAGCATGACTTTCTGTCATTGTTGTTGTTGATATCAAATAGTAATTTGTAATTTATAACATTCTGATATAGTATATTGTATACATACGTGTTTATATACGGTGAATCATATATTTATTATATGTATTTCAATGTAATATTTACATTCTTGGCTTATATACATATTTTGTATTTGTAAAGGATCTGCCTGACACAGCTTCTGTGTCGACGCCCGTGGTTACTCACTCTGCACCTGCTCCAAAGGCCTGATTTACACGAGCGTGTGCGTTTTGCGCATGCAAAAGGCACTTAACAGCTGCGTGTGTCATCAGTGTATGATGCGCGGCTGCGAGATTTTCTCGCAGCCGCCATCATTTTGACACTCCGTTTGGATGTTTGTAAACAGAAAAGCACGTGGTGCTTTTTTTTTTACATTCTGAGTTTGACAGCTGTTGCGCGAACCACGCAGTTCGCACGGAAGTGCTTCCGTGCAACCTGCGTGGTTTTCACGCACCCATTGACTTCAATGGGTGCGTGATGCGCGAAAAATGCTGAAATTTAGAACATGTCATGAGTTTTACGCAGCGCACTCACGCTGTCCTAAACTCACGGACTGTCTGCACTGCCCCATAGCCTAATATAGGTGCGTACGACACGCGTGAAAAGCAAGCGCGTCGCAAGCGCGTATATTACGCTCGTGTAAATGATGCCTAAGTCTGGTCGAGTGACCCCTTCTTCCACCAATCAGTCGGGGAGGCTGAGGAGTGGGAGAGCCTATCACAGCCTGGCCAGACGGAGCGAGCTCCCGCCCTCTGTCTATTTATACCTACACTTCCTGCTCCTCCTTTACCTGTAAATCTTTCAGTCTGTTTCCTGGCTCTGCTGCTGCTGCTTACTACTTGTCTTCTGCTTCATGTTGACCCTGGCTTGACTGGCTATTCTCCTGCTCTGCGTTTGGTACCTCGTCCACTCCTGGTTTGACTCGGCTCGTTCACTATTCTCCTGCTCTGCGTTTTGTACCTCGTCCACACCTGGTTTGACTCGGCTCGTTCACTATTCTCCTGCTCTGCGTTTTGTACCTCGTCCACACCTGGTTTGACTCGGCTCGTTCACTATTCTTGTTGATCACGGGGTTGCCGTGGGCAACAGCCCCATTTCCCTTAGCTTCTGTGTACCCTTGTCTGTTTGTCTGTCATGCACTTAGTGAATGTAGGGACCGTCGCCCAGTTGTACGCCGTCGCTTAGGACGGGCCGTTGCAAGTAGGCAGGGACTGAGTGGCGGGTAGATTAGGGCTCACCTGTCTGTCTCCCTACCCCGCCATTACATAATCACAGGCCCATATACCTTTTCTACCCTGGTCCCTGTCACAACTATGGACCCCCTTGAGACCCTGGCACAGCAAATGCAGGGCCTCTCCCTACAGGTCCAAGACCTGGCTCAGAGCGGCAACCAGCAAGATGCTACCCTGGTAGTGCCCCCCACCTCACCTCTTGAACCCCACCTCAAGTTGCCTGACCGGTTCTCAGGGGACCGGAAGACTTTTTTCTCCTTTCGGGAGAGTTGTAGGCTCTATTTCCGTCTAAAGCCCCACTCCTCAGGTTCCGAGAGCCAGCGAGTGGGTATAATTATGTCCCGGCTCCAGGACGGGCCCCAAGAATGGGCCTTCTCCTTGGCTCCCGACGCCCCTGAACTTTCCTCTGTTGACCTTTTTTTTCTGCATATATGACGAGACTGACAAGACTGCCTTTGCCGAGAGTCAGCTGTTGACCTTACGTCAGGGTAAGAGACCCGTTGAGGAGTACTGTTCGGACTTTAGGAAGTGGTGTGTAGCTTCTCGGTGGAATGACCCTGCCTTGAGAAGCCAGTTTAGATTGGGTCTGTCGAACGCCCTGAAGGACCTGTTAGTTAGCTACCCCTCTTCTGACTCTCTATATCAGGTTATGGCTTTAGCGGTACGACTTGACCGACATCTCAGGGAACGACGACTTGAACGTTTTTGTGCCTTCTCCTCTGGCTACCCCATGATGGCTCCCGAAGTTCCGTTGCTTCGTTCCTCCCCGGATGACTCGGAGGTACCTATGCAACTCGGGGCCTTCGTGTCCCCCCAACAACGTAGAGATTTCCGCAGGAAGAATGGTCTCTGCTTCTACTGTGGGGATGACAAGCATCAAGTGAACAACTGTCCTAAGCGTAAGAATGCAGCAGGAGAACTTCCGCGCCTAAGTGATCATCGGGGAGGTCACTTGGGCGCACAGGTATTTCCCGTAAATATGAAACGTAATAAAATCTTGCTTCCCTTTCAGGTCTCTTTTGGTGGTAGGTCTGCTACCGGCAGTGCCTTCGTGGATTCAGGGTCTTCTGCTAATATCATGTCTGTGGAATTTGCTATGTCTCTAGCTATGCCTTTGATTGATTTGCCTAAACCTGTCCCGGTAGTGGGTATCGACTCCACTCCTCTTGCTAATGGTTATTTTACACAGCATACCCCTGTTTTTGAACTCCTTGTTGGCTCCATGCATTTGGAGCAGTGCTCTGTACTGTTAATGCAGGGATTATCGTCCGATTTGGTTTTAGGCCTTCCCTGGTTGCAGTTGCATAATCCCACGTTTGACTGGAATTCTGGGGACCTTACCAAGTGGGGTAATGAATGCTTGACGTCATGTTTTTCTGTTAATTCTATTTCTCCCCCTGAGGAGGTGAACACGCTACCTGAGTTTGTTCAGGACTTCGCCGATGTTTTCTCTAAGGAGGCCTCTGAAGTGTTACCTCCTCATAGAGAATATGAGTGCGCAATCAATTTGGTACCAGGAGCTAAGCTCCCTAAGGGTAGGATATTTAATCTCTCTTGTCCCGAACGTGAAGCCATGAGAGAGAATATCCAGGAATGTCTGGCCAAGGGTTACATTCGCCCCTCTACTTCTCCGGTAGGTGCTGGCTTCTTCTTCGTAGGGAAGAAGGATGGTGGTCTTAGGCCATGCATTGACTACCGAAGCTTGAATAAGGTCACTGTAAGGAACCAGTATCCCCTTCCTCTGATTCCTGATCTCTTTAATTAGGTTCAGGGGGCCCAATGGTTATCTAAGTTTGATCTACGGGGGGCTTATAACCTTATCCGCATCAAAGAGGGGGATGAGTGGAAGACTGCGTTTAACACGCCCGAAGGTCATTTCGAATACCTCGTCATGCCCTTTGGGTTGTGTAATGCTCCCGCGGTCTTCCAGAATTTCATAAATGAGATTTTAAGAGACTACCTGGGGGTATTTCTTGTAGTGTACCTTGATGACATACTTGTGTTTTCCAAGGACTGGTCCTCCCACATTGAGCATGTCAGGAAGGTGCTCCAGGTCCTTCGAGAAAACAAACTGTTTGCGAAGACCGAAAAATGTGTGTTTGGGGTGCAGGAGATACCATTTTTGGGCCAAATCCTCACTCCCCAATTTCGCATGGACCCTGCCAAGGTCCAGGCTGTGGCGGAATGGGTTCCAATCTCGACTTAAGGAAAAGCCGGAAAAAAGGGCGTGGAGTTGGATTGGAGAAGAGAAGGGCGGGTTCCCCAATCCCTAGTCCATCTCTGTTTGTAGGACAAGGCTGCTGCTCAATTAGCTGCACCTGTAGCTTGTGTATAAAAAGGTGCAGACACAGTGTGTGGGAGTCTCACCCCTGACTCAGACTGGAGACTACTAAGGCTGGAGTAGCCTGTATTCTATGTGAGTAAAGACCTGTGTTACTTTGTGTCCAGTGCCTGGTAGGAAGGCACTCGGTATAGTTAGATAAATATCTTGTTTAGTTAGTGCTCAGACGAGCAGGATTTATTTTGTATTTTGCCTTGTTGTACAAGAGGCTGTTTCTTTGACAAGAATAAAAACACAGGCAAAGCCCTGTTATGACTTTTAATGCACGGTGTCCCTGTCTCTGGCTACAAAGAAACCACTGTACCAACCTCTCCTGATGCTAAACCCTCACAATATATATATAAAAACATACATATATATATATATATGTATATACATACATACAGTGTATATAAATATGTACACATAGTGATAGTGTTTATAAATTAATATAAATATACATATTAGACACACAATATGACAATTCAAGGTCTTATGTATTTCAGGAAGTGAGTTTTTATTTTATTACCAAAATATTGGTCAGTTATCATTTCAGCACCATGGGGCATCCAGGCTGTCTTTAAAACATATGTCACTTTTGTGTGCTTGAATTTTTTTTTTACATTGGTCAAAAATGTGTCTCGAAATACAATTTATTACTATTGGCCTGAAGCAACCCAAGCTGTAAATACATCCCTAGTGATGGCTAAACTTCCAGTCACAATGCTATAGCTCCTGCACTACCAAAGCAAAGTAATGATGATCCACATAATAAATAATTTCTATAAATTTGCTGACTCACAGCAGCATTGATCAGTCCTGCCATTGAGCTTCTCACTTCCAGGCAAGGGAATTATATCTTCCAGCATCTTACAGCTTCCCTTGTTCATGCCAAAATATAGTGCATCGGAAAAAAAATCAAAGGTGTATAAGAGAGATGTAAGAAACACAGAAATCACTGTAGCCAACATTAACCTAAAACAATACGTACAGTTGCAAGAGAAAGTAAGCATTTCGATTTCTGCACTGATTATTCAGATAACAATCAAACCACATTTTATAAGTCACAATTATAAATCAACACAATGTAACATAACTAATAACACACAAACAGTTGCTCTGTGCAGGGAGAAAAAGTAAGTGAACCTCTTTGTTAATGTCTTCTCCAACTGGCAAAAGGTGTTCTAATTAAGGAGGTGAGATTGGAAGTGTGGGTTTCCCAGGTGTTTTGCCCATTAAATAAAGGCACACAAAGACTGGTTACTGACAAATCTGTTCCTCTCTAGAATGATTGATTAGTGTCAACCATGCCTCGAGGCAAACAACTTTTCGTGGACCTCAGCTTTATGCATCTCTTTACCATTTCTTCTGACAAAAGGCCATAAAAAGACGTGGGTGTACATCATTCCATGGTTAAACAATGTCTACAAAGAGAGAAAATTCAGGACTGTTGCTACTATCCCTAGGAGTAGGTGTCCTGTTAAGATCACTCCAAGAGCACAATGGGCAATCCTGAAAGAGGTGAAAAAGAACCCCAGTGTAACAGCAAAAGACCCACTGAGGACGCTACAAACCTCAAAAACTTCTGTACAAAAAACGAAAAAAATAATGGTGTTCATGGAAGAACATCACAAAGGAAGCCGCTGTTGTACAAAAAAAAAAAATCAAGGACGGTCTCAAGTTTGCCCAAGACCACTTGGATATTCCACAATACTTCTGGGAAAATGTTCTATGGACAGATAAGACAAAAGTTGAACTTTTTTAGCACAAATACACAGCGCTATGTTTGAAGTAAAAAGAACACTGCGCCTAAACACCAAAACCTCACACCAACTGTGTACCATGGTGGAGGAAGCATCGTGGCTTGGAGCGGCCTTGCGGCCTCAGGGCCTGGACGCCTTGCAAATCATTGAGGAAGCAATGAATTTAAAGGTGTCCAAAAATATTTTACTGCATAATGTAAGGCCAGCTGTCCAAGACGTCAAGCTGAAGAGACGTTGGGTGATGCAACAAAACAATGATGTAAATAAACATAAGTAAATAAATGAAAGAGTGGTTGAAAAAGAAGATTTGTGTTTTAAAAATGGTCAAGTCAGAGTCCTGACCTAAAACTTAATGAGATGCTTTGGCAGGGATGTGCACACAAAGAATCCCAGAAATGTTGATGAACTGAATCACATTTGGAATGGTCCAAAATTCCATCTCAAAATTGTGCAAATCTTTTCTGCAGCTACAATAAATGTTTGGTGGAGGTGATTGCTGCTAAATAGGGATCTACATGTTATTACTTTCTCTTTCTGTACTGTGGAGTTTTACTCAATGTTCCTTAATAAATGTCATGAACAGTACAACTGTTTGTGTGTTCTTAGTTTAGTTAGATATTGTGTGTCTATAATTTTGACGTAGAAAACAATCAGGACACTTTTTATTAGTAATCAATGCAAAAATCCAGTTAATTCTAAAGAGTCCCCTTACGTTTTCTTGCAGCTTTCACTTCCACCTGTGCCTCCAAAGGCTCTAGCTCAGACTAGATCGCAGTTAGAGCTGCAATCTAGGTCTTGTTTGAAATCGAGGGATCTAAGCCTGAGACACAATCTAGCCTTAAAGCAGGTTGAAGTGGGATATACATACAGTGGATATAAAAAGTCTACACACCCCTGTTAAAATGCCAGGTTTTTGTCATGTCAAAAAATCAGTACAAGAGTAAACATTTCAGAACTTTTTCCACCTTTAATGTGACCCATAATCTGTACAATTCCATTGAAAGACAAACTGAAATAATTTAGAGAGGAAAAATACAAATAACAAAACTACAATAATGTGGTTGCATAAGTGTGAACACCCTCTTATAATTGGAGGGACAAATAGAGCACGGAAGCTGGCTGGAGAATGCTTCCATTGAGGAAGTGAAACGTTGCATTTGCTGGGTGAATAAACTTCACATTTTTTGCTTTGAGTGCTGCTTCCGTGCTCTATTTGTCTATACATCATATGGGGAGAGGTCACTCCTTCCAATTTTTTTGAAGCAAAACACCAGCCAGTTTTGGTTTCTTGCCACAGGTGCTGCTCCTACCTTGCTTTGCATTTTTGTGTTTTCTCTTATAATTGGAGATGTGGTTGTGTTCATAATTAGCCAATCACATTTAAACTCATGTTACATAGTAGTCAGTACACAGATGCCATTATTTAAAGTGATTCTGATTAACCCCATATAAAGTTCAGCTGTTCTATTAGGATTTTACTGACATTTTCTTTGTTGCATGTGACAGCAAAAGCCGTGGTCCGTAAAGAGCTTACATCACATCGAAGGGATCTGATTGTTGAACAGCATCAGTCAGGAGAAGGGTACCAAAGAATTTCAACTTCAGTGTTGAAATCCAGTATCCGTGTCAAGTGTCCGAGGCGACTTCTGTGTTCAAGTCCGGTTAGCCAGCACAAGCTTGCTTCCGATAGTCCAGTACAAGCCAGCTTCAGATAGTTCGGCACACTCCAGCCACCCAGGTACTCTCGCCTTAGTGTCTGTCATAGACTTTCCGTTTGACTAGCTGCTACCCCGCTACTGCAGAGCGGCCTAGGGGGTCCACATACTCCACAACCATGACATCACACACACAAATAAAGTTTGTACATTTAGCGCTGTCCTTATCCTGTCCATCTTTTGTGAAAAATCCGCTGACCGCTTCTCTAGAAATACCTGTTACCAGCTACAGTCATAGCGATAACAATTATCACCAGAGAGAAATGGATGGAGAAGATTTCCATCAGTGAGAAAAGATATATTCATCCGCTGATAGTCGCCATAATCGATCTTTTATAACTAGTTTCACACGAAAAAAAAAATCTATATTAGTTAATGCATTAGATTAGGTTTAGGAATTTGTGATTATTAATTAGGGTTGGGCTGTGTTAACACGTTGTGGTCTATTTTCGTAGAATCGCCACATAATGGAGCAGTTCTGCCCCAATTTTTTTTAAATCATGGAAAAAAAACGTGCTTTGACTGCGACATGTGAACACAGCCTTAGAGTTAGGGGGGATTCACACGAGCGTGTATTCAGTCCGTGCGGGCCGCGTGGTTTTCACGCGGCACGCATGGACCAATACAAGTCTATGGGGCAGTACAGACAGTCCGTGCTTTTTGCGCAGCGTTTGTCTGCTGCGCAAAAAGCGTGACAGGTTCAATAACTCTGCGTATTTCGCGCATCACGCACCCATTGAAGTCAATGGGTGCGTGAAAACCACGCAGGTTGCACGGAAGCACTTCCGTGCGAACCGACTGAAACAGCGCACCAGCTGTCAAAAGGATGAATGTAAACAGAAAAGCACCACGTGCTTTTCTGTTTCCGAACATCCAAACGGAGTGTCTTTGCGATGAGCGAAGCCGGACAAGCGAACCGAACTTCACCGGGTTCGGCCGAACTCGGCAAAAAAATTATCGGTACGCGACGTCAGGAGATAGTCACTGTCCATGGTGCTGAAAGAGTTAAACTGTTTCAGCACCATGGACAGTGACTTCCGATCCCAATATACATGAACCTGTAGAAAAAAAAATGAAGTTCTGACTTACCGATAACTCCCGGCTTCTTCCTCCAGTCTGACCTCCCGGGATGACAATTCAGTCCAAGTGACAGCTCCAGCCAATCACAGGCCAAGCACAGGCTGCAGCGGTCACATGGACTGGCGCGTCATCCAGGGAGGTGGGGCCCGATGTCGAGAGGCGCGTCACCAAGGACGCGTCACCAAGGCAACGGCCGGGAAGTTCTCGGTAAGTACGAACTTTTTCTTTTTTTTCAACAGGTTTTTCGATATTGTGTTCGGAATTCACTGTCGAGGGTGCTGAAAGAGTTAGCTCTTTCAGCACCTTGGACAGTGACGGGCGTCGACTAGCCTCATCTCTATGATGGCGGCTGCGCGAAAATCACGCAGCCGCGCATCATACACGGATGACACACGCAGCTGTCAAATGGTTTTTGCGCGCGCAAAACGCTGCGTTGTTTGTGCGCGCAAAAACGCAACGTCCGTCTGTATCTGCCCTTAGTATAGGGGGATTGAAAATGATATACCTTTATAATCCTTAATTTAATTTTCATACAAAATTTGGTTGGTGTATTCCTGCCTGCGGTTTTAGTGTCTCTTTAACACACGCACCTGTAAATGTAAACACGTGGGGTATGTGTGAACTCCTCACATCTTACAGTTTTTTGTGAAGTACATTTTTTTTGCATAATAGATCTGCTTGATTAGGCCCCATGCACACGACTGTGCCCGTAATCATGGTCAATGATGACGGGGACAGCCGACCACGGACAGCCACCTGCGGGCGGTTGTTAGGGATCTGCCAGGTACTTCATCTAGCTATACTCCTGGGATTAATCAATCCACACCTGAGGCCAGACCTGTTCGACTGACACCATCTCCCACCAACCAGGGTGGCAGGCTCAGGAGTGGGAGAGCCTATCGCGGCCTGGTCTCTCGGAGTTAGCTCCGCCCCCTGCCCTTTATTACCTGCCCTGTGCTCTCCCTCAGTGCTTGTAATTCTTTTGGATTCCTGGCCCCACTGCTGCTTGCTCCAGCCTGCTTCTGCCGTGCTTCTGCCTTGCTGCAGTTCTGCTTGACCTGCTTTGCTTGCCCTGGCTTGCTCCTGTCTCCGTGCCCGCTCGGGTGTACTCACTTCATCCTGGTCCTGACTGTTCGTTCGCCGCCCCGTTTCCTCGTGGCGTTCCGTGGCTACTGCCCCTTCCCTTGCGTGTTCCCTGTTTGTCTTCCAGTGCACTTAGCCAGCGTAGGGACCGCCGCCCAGTTGTACCTCGTCGCCTAGGGCGGGTCGTTGCAAGTAGGCAGGGACAGGGCGGTGGGTAGATTAGGGCTCACTTTCCCTTCACCTCCTTCCTGCCATTACATAATTACAAGCCCTTACCTAGTCTACCCTTTCTCCTACGCTGACGCTATCATGGACCCCCTTGAGACCCTGACCCAGCAGATGCAGGGCCTCTCCCTACAGGTCCAGGCCCTGGCCCAAAGGGTCAATCAGGGTGACGCTGCTTTAGTAGTACCCCTCACCTCACCTCTAGAACCCGACCTCAAGTTACCTGACCGGTTTTCAGGGGACCGTAAGACGTTTCTCTCCTTCCGGGAGAGTTGCAGACTGTATTTCCGCCTAAAGCCCCACTCCTCAGGTTCCGAGAACCAGCGGGTGGGTATCATCATATCCCGACTCCAGGAAGGGCCCCAAGAGTGGGCCTTCTCCTTGGCTCCTGACGCCCCTGAACTTTCCTCTGTTGATCGTTTTTTCTCTGCCCTCGGACTCATTTACGACGAGACTGACAGGACTGCTTTAGCCGAGAGTCAGCTGGTGACCTTACGTCAGGGTAGGAGACCGGTTGAGGAATACTGTTCTGATTTTAGGAAGTGGTGCGTAGCTTCTCAGTGGAACGATCCGGCCCTAAGGTGCCAGTTTAGGTTAGGATTATCTGACGCCCTGAAGGATCTGCTGGTTAGCTACCCCTCGCCTGACTCCCTTGACCAGGTTATGGCCCTAGCAGTACGACTTGACCGACGTCTCAGGGAACGTCAGCTAGAACGCTTCAGTGTGCTCCCCTCTGACTTTTCTGCGATTCCCCCCGAGGTCCCGTCTCCTCGCCCCTCCACGGAGGACTCGGAGGTACCTATGCAACTCGGGGCCTCCATGTCCCCTCGACAACGTAGGGAGTTTCGCAGAATGAATGGTCTCTGCTTCTACTGTGGGGACGACAAGCATCTACTGAACACCTGTCCCAGGCGCAAGAATAAGAAGCCGGAAAACTTCCGCGCCTAAGTGATCATCGGGGAGGTCACTTGGGCGCACAGGTATTTCCCGTTAATGTGAAACGCAATAAAATTTAGCTTCCCTTTCAGGTCTCGTTTGCTGGCCGGTCTGCCACGGGCAGTGCTTTCGTGGATTCTGGCTCATCTGCTAATATCATGTTTGTGGAATTTGCTATGTCTCTAAAAATGCCTTTTATTGATTTACCTTATCCTATCCCTGTAGTAGGTATCGACTCCACTCCCCTTGCTAATGGTTATTTTACTCAGCATACTCCTGTTTTTGAACTCCTGGTTGGCTCCATGCATTTGGAGCAGTGCTCTGTACTGGTGATGCAGGGATTATCGTCTGATCTGGTTTTAGGCCTTCCCTGGTTGCAGTTGCATAATCCCACATTTGATTGGAATACTGGGGATCTCACCAAATGGGGTAATGAATGTCTTATGTCATGTTTTTCCGTTAACTCTATTTCTCCCCGGGAGGAGGTAAACACGCTTCCTGAGTTTGTTCAGGACTTCGCCGATGTGTTTTCTAAGGAGGCCTCCGAGGTGTTGCCCCCCCATAGAGATTACGATTGCGCTATCGATTTGGTGCCTGGTGCCAAGCTTCCTAAGGGTAGGATATTTAATCTTTCATGTCCTGAACGTGAAGCGATGAGGGTATATATCCAAGAATGCCTGGCCAAGGGTTTCATTCGCCCCTCGACTTCTCCTGTAGGTGCTGGCTTCTTCTTCGTGGGGAAGAAGGATGGTGGTCTTAGGCCGTGCATTGATTATCGTAACCTGAATAAGGTCACCGTAAGGAACCAGTACCCACTTCCTTTGATTCCGGATCTTTTTAATCAGGTTCAGGGAGCCCAGTGGTTTTCTAAGTTCGATCTACGGGGGGCATATAACCTTATCCGCATCAAAGAGGGGGATGAGTGGAAAACTGCGTTCAACACACCCGAGGGTCATTTCGAATACCTGGTCATGCCCTTTGGGTTGTGTAATGCCCCTGCTGTCTTTCAGAACTTTATTAATGAAATCCTGAGAGAGTACCTGGGTAATTTTCTTGTTGTGTACCTTGATGACATACTGGTGTTTTCCAAGGACTGGTCCTCCCACGTGGAGCATGTCAGGAAGGTGCTCCAGGTCCTTCGGGAGAATAATCTGTTTGCTAAGACTGAAAAATGTGTCTTTGGGGTACAGGAGATACCATTTTTAGGGCAAATCCTCACTCCTCATGAATTCCGCATGGACCCTGCCAAGGTTCAAGCTGTGGCGGAATGGGTCCAACCTGCCTCCCTTAAGGCGTTACAGTGTTTTTTAGGGTTCGCCAACTATTACAGGAGATTTATTGCCAACTTCTCGGTCGTCGCTAAGCCTCTTACGGACCTCACCCGCAAGGGTGCCGATGTCCTCCATTGGCCCTCTGAGGCCGTCCAGGCCTTTGAGACTCTCAAGAAGTGCTTTATCTCGGCCCCCGTGCTGATTCAGCCCAACCAAGAGGAGCCATTTATTGTGGAGGTTGACGCTTCCGAGGTGGGAGTGGGGGCCGTCTTGTCCCAGGTTACCAGCTCCCTCACCCATCTCCGCCCCTGTGCTTACTTCTCTAGGAAGTTTTCGCCCACGGAGAGTAACTACGATATTGGCAACCGCGAACTTCTAGCCATTAAATGGGCTTTTGAGGAGTGGCGGCACTTCCTGGAGGGGGCCAGACACCAGGTAACGGTCCTTACGGATCACAAGAATCTGGTTTTCCTAGAATCGGCCCGGAGGCTTAATTCCAGACAAGCTCGGTGGGCACTATTCTTTACCAGATTTAATTTCTTGGTTACCTATAGGGCTGGGTCGAAGAATATTAAGGCTGACGCTCTGTCACGTAGTTTCATGGCCAATCCTCCTTCCGAGAAGGATCCCGCTTGTATTTTACCCCCTGGTATAATTGTCTCTGCCACGGATTCTGATTTAGCTTCTGATATCGCGGCTGATCAGGGTGCAGCTCCCGGGAACGTCCCTGGGGACAAACTGTTTGTTCCCCTGCAATACCGGCTGAGGGTACTCAGGGAAAACCATGACTCCGCTCTATCTGGTCATCCTGGCATCTTGGGCACCAAACACCTCATTACCAGAAACTATTGGTGGCCTGGGTTGCCTAAAGATGTTAGGGCTTACGTCGACGCTTGTGAGGTTTGCGCTAGGTCCAAAACCCCTAGGTCCCGACCTGCGGGCCTACTACGTTCCTTGCCCATTCCCCAGAGACCTTGGACCCATATCTCCATGGATTTTATCACCGATTTGCCTCCATCTCAGGGCAAGTCGGTGGTGTGGGTGGTAGTCGACCGCTTCAGCAAGATGTGCCACTTTGTGCCCCTTAAGAAGCTACCTAACGCCAAGACGTTAGCTTCTTTGTTTGTGAAACACATCCTGCGTCTCCATGGGGCCCCAGTCAATATCGTTTCTGACAGAGGGGTACAATTTGTTTCCTTATTTTGGAGAGCTTTTTGTAAAAAGTTGGAGATTGATCTGTCCTTCTCCTCCGCCTTCCATCCCGAAACTAATGGCCAAACGGAAAGGACCAACCAATCCCTGGAACAATATTTAAGGTGTTTCATCTCTGACTGTCAATTCGATTGGGTCTCATTCCTTCCCCTTGCTGAATTTTCCCTGAATAACCGGGTCAGTAACTCGTCAGGGGTCTCCCCGTTTTTCTGTAATTTCGGGTTTAACCCAAGGTTCTCCTCCGTCTCCCCTGGTTGTTCCAATAATCCTGAGGTAGAGGAGGTTCATCGGGAACTGTGCACTGTCTGGGCCCAGGTTCAGAAGAACCTAGAGGCGTCCCAGAGCGCACAAAAGATTCAGGCGGATAGTAGACGTTCTGCTAACCCCCAGTTTGTCGTCGGGGATTTGGTCTGGTTGTCGTCCAGGAACTTGCGCCTTAAGGTCCCGTCCAGGAAGTTTGCTCCCCGATTCATTGGACCTTATAAGATCATTGAGGTCCTCAACCCTGTATCCTTCCGTCTGGAGCTCCCCCCATCCTTTCGCATACATGACGTCTTCCATGCCTCCCTCCTTAAACGCTGCTCCCCGTCCTGGTCCCCCTCGAGGATACCTCCTGTTCCCGTTCTCACCCCTGAGGGGGTGGAATTCGAGGTGGCCAAGATTATGGACAGTAGGATGGTCCAGGGCTCCCTCCAGTACCTGGTCCATTGGAAAGGATACGGGCCGGAGGAGAGGACTTGGGTACCTGCCCGTGATGTTCACGCTGGGGTATTGATCAGGAGGTTCCACCTCCTCTTCCCCACTAAACCGGGTCCCCTTAGTAAGGGTCCGGTGGCCCCTCATAAAAGGGGGAGTACTGTTAGGGATCTGCCAGGTACTTCATCTAGCTATACTCCTGGGATTAATCAATCCACACCTGAGGCCAGACCTGTTCGACTGACACCATCTCCCACCAACCAGGGTGGCAGGCTCAGGAGTGGGAGAGCCTATCGCGGCCTGGTCTCTCGGAGTTAGCTCCGCCCCCTGCCCTTTATTACCTGCCCTGTGCTCTCCCTCAGTGCTTGTAATTCTTTTGGATTCCTGGCCCCACTGCTGCTTGCTCCAGCCTGCTTCTGCCGTGCTTCTGCCTTGCTGCAGTTCTGCTTGACCTGCTTTGCTTGCCCTGGCTTGCTCCTGTCTCCGTGCCCGCTCGGGTGTACTCACTTCGTCCTGGTCCTGACTGTTCGTTCGCCGCCCCGTTTCCTCGTGGCGTTCCGTGGCTACTGCCCCTTCCCTTGCGTGTTCCCTGTTTGTCTTCCAGTGCACTTAGCCAGCGTAGGGACCGCCGCCCAGTTGTACCTCGTCGCCTAGGGCGGGTCGTTGCAAGTAGGCAGGGACAGGGCGGTGGGTAGATTAGGGCTCACTTTCCCTTCACCTCCTTCCTGCCATTACAGCGGTGCTCCTATTATAACTTATGGGCGCACGGTCTGTAAAATAAAAAAATAGGACATGGAGATAACTATACGGGAAGGTGTCCGTTGGCCATAGAAATGAATTACGAATAAAATCTACTATCGTGTGCATCGTGCCTTACGCAGTGCTTGCTGCTAAGTTGAGCAGCGCTTGCTGCTAAGTAACAAGCAGCACAGCTTTCCAGAGACTGCAGTGCTGAGCACACTTCTGATTTTCTTTTCCTGCTAGCCACCCGTGTTTCCCCCATTAGTTTCGGTGACCTGTAAGAGTAAACTGTCAAGTGGGCGGTCCTCAGCGCTCTGTATCTATGACAGAAATTTACACGGAGAGATGGGGACCGCCTGCTTTACAGTCTACTCTTACAGGGCACCAAAATGAACGGGGCTGATTGCAGGGGAAAGCTAGCGGCTAGCAGGGAAAGAAAACCAGCGCAGCACTCAGCGCTGCAGCAACTTTTAAGCTATCCAGCTTGTTATACATGTTAGAGGACGTAACAGGTCCCCTTAAAGTGTAGGTTTTACCTTTAGCAATATATTAGGGGTTGCATACTATTGGAATAATTCTCTTTATAAGTAGTATTGTACCAATAAAAGTGCTTCCCTGTCAGCTAACAGAGATATTTTATGACTAAGCCTCTATGATTAAACTATCTAATATAAGAAAGTGGCATTCTTGCCCATAGCAACCAATCAGTGCCCAGCTTTAATTTCTTAAACTACTCTGGAAAAATTAATTCTTCACTGTGATTGGTTGCTATGGCCAATAAAACCAGTGTGTCTGGTCTTCAAGATGCAGAATACAGTTTGTAATAAAGAGCATACATAATACATTCAATTGATAGAATCATAGGGCAACAGCGGGGAATTTGAATTTCCTAAAGTCCTGCAATCTTAGATGGGTGAGTCATATAATTTTATATAATACAAGTACAAAGGTAGATCAACATTGAACAAGAAAACTGTCACTATAATTATATCGCTGCCCAAAATACTGCTTAAGTATTGAGTATTAACCCATTCCCGACATTTGTCGTAAGTATACAACATTGAAAGCCAGTGCTTCCCGCAAATTGTCATATACTTACGACAAATTAATGGCACCGGCTCAGAAGCTGAGTTGGTGCCCTCATCCCCGGATGTCAGCTGTATCTTACCGAAGTTAGCTTCGATCCCCACCATTAACCCCTTAAATGCAGCGGTCAAAAGCGATCGCTGCATTTAAGGTGTTTGCAGCTCATCAGCACCCCAGAAATAGTGCCGGTGGCTGCAATGGCAACCGGAGGCTTAATAGTGGCCTCCCGGGCTGCCTAGTATAGAAACTTTAAAGGCCCCGCCCAGAGGCGGGGCCTAAAAGGCTTCCATAGCCGTTGGTAAGATGGCGCCCGCTCAGGAGATGAGTCAGCGTCATCAGCAGTGCATGTCAGCTGTATGTTACAGCCACCTGTAACGGCAGGAACCGGAGCTAGCTCCGATCCCTGCCATTAACCCCTTAGATGCAGCGATTGCTGTATCTTAGCGGTTGGCAGCAGATCGGCAGCTCTGCCCTGCAATCTCAGGGCTGCTGACTGCTGCTATGGGAACAAGAGGCCTAACAATGGCCTCCTGCTCTGCCATTACGGAAGCCAATTAGGTCCCGCCTGGTGGCGAAGCCTAATCAGCTTGCTGTCAGTGAATGACTGATAGATCTAATACATTGCACTACATAGGTAGTGCAGTGTATTAGAAAAAAAATCTGACAGATGGACCTTCAAGTCCCCTAATGGGACTAAAAGAAAAAGTTAATAAAAAAAATATAATAAAAGTTTCAAGTAATAAAATAAAACACAATCACCCTTTTTCCCTTGTCAAGTCCTTTAAAATAAACCATACATATTTGGTATCGTCACGACCGTAATGGCCTGAACTATAAAAATATGTTATTTATTCCACATGGTGAACGGCGTAAATAAAACTTCAAAAACAATCCCAGAATTTCGTTTTTTTGGTCACTTTACCGTACAAAAATTGAAATAAAAAGTGATCAAAAAGTCGCATGTATCCAAAAATGGTACCTATAAAAACTATAGCTCGTCTCGCAAAAAACAAGCCCTCATACAGCTCCGTCGATTAAAAAATAAAAAATGTTATAGTTCTCATAACATGGTGACAGAAAAAACACATTCTTTTTACATAAGTAATTTTATTGTGCAAAAAGTTGCAAAACATAAAAAAGTGCTATAAATTAGGTATCGCTGGAATCTTACTGACCCGTAGAGTAAAAAAAAACTAAATAACTATGCCAGAATTACTGTTTTTTGGTCACCTTGCCTCCCAAAAAATAGGGAAAAAAGTGATCAAAAAGTCGCATGTACCCCAAAATAGTACCACTAATAACTACAGCTCATCATACAACTACGTCTATGAAAACAATAAAAAGAGTTAAGGCTCCAATAAGTCAGGAAATAACAAATATGCAGTTGTACAGGCCCGAGGGGAACATTTCTTCTGTTTCAAGAGGTGATTTATTAAGGCCCTAAAATTAGGGAACCAGGAAGGGTAGGGCCCAGACATATCTGCTGGAAGCGAGGGTGCCCGAATTAAAGCAGGACAATGCTTTCCCAGCAAAACTCCCCAAACTGCAAAGGTGCGGAGTGTGGATCAAAAGGGGATAAGTAAGGACACCTTTTTTTCAGAGCGACACTGGCCTGTGCAGAAAGGAATGCTTCACAGCGTAACACACATCTATGGATTATTTTATTGTTTTTTTTATGCCATTATTATACCACCTGACTATGCTCCTGATATACTCTGCCCAGCTTACATGTACCCCCATATTATAAACGGAAACACCAGCAATACTCAAACAAAACTACTACCTAGCAAAATCCACGCTCAAAAGCCAAATGGTGCTCCCTCCATTCTGAACCCAACAGTGTGCCCAATCGGCAGTTTACTTCCACATATATGGCATCGCCATACCCGGGAGAACCCTTTTAACAATTTTTGGGTTGTGTGTCTCCAGTGGCACAAGCCAGGCACGACATATTTGCCACTAAAATGGCATATCTAGGGAAAATGTTTAATTTTTACTTTGCACCATCCGCAGCGCAATCAGTTATGGAAAATACCTGTGGAGTGAAAAGGTTTGCTACACCACTTAATAAATGCCTTGAGGGGTGCAGTTTCCAAAATGGGGTCACTTCTCAGGGGTTTATTTTATTATTTCACATCAGAGCCTTTGCAATTGTGAACCAATACTGTGTATGTAAAGGATCTGCCAGACACAACTTCTGTGTCGACGCCCATAGGTAATCAGTCTGCACCTGCTTCTATGTCTGTGAGACTGACTCCATCTTCCACCACCCAGGATGGCAGGCTTAGGAGTGGGAGAGCCTATCACAGCCTGGCCAGACGGAGCTAGCTCCCGCCCTCTGTCTATTTATACCTGCCTTTCCTGTTCCTCCTTTGCTTGTGATTCTTCTCTGTTGGTTTCCTGGCCCTGCTGCAGCTTCTTGAACTACTGATCCTCTGCTTGTGATTGACCTTAGCTTTTCTGACCACTCTTCTGCTCTGCGTTTTTGTACCTCGCTCATCTCCTGGTTTGACTCGGCTCGTTCACCTGTTTCACTACCCCGACATTACAGTGTAAGTCGCCAAATTTGGCCTTAACTTCGCATGGTACTCTTTCACTCCTGTGCCCTGTCAAATGTCCAGGCAAAAGATTAGGGCCACATGTAGGGTGTTTCTAAAAGCGGGAAACACAGCATAATAATTAGAGAGCTGTATTGTAATGGTGACACAATGGGCACCACATATTGGCATATCTATGGAAAAAAATTGCATTTTCACTCTGCAAGATCGAGTGCACACTAATTTCTGCAAAACACCTGCAGGGTTAACATGCTCACTACACACCTAGGTGAATACCTTGAGGGGTGTAGTTTTCAAAATGTGGTCACTTCTGGGGGGTTTCTGCTGTTTTGGTCCTACAGGGGCTTTGCAAATGTGACATAGCAACCAGAAACCAATCCAGCAAAATCTGCACTACAAAAGCCAAATGGCGCTCCTTCCATTCTGAGCCCTACTGTGTGCCCAAACAGCCGTTTATGACCACATATGAGGTATTGCAGTACGCGGGAGAAATTGCTTTACAAATGTTGTGATTCTTTTTTTCCTTTATTTGTTGAGAAAAAGAAAAATGTTGAGCTAAATCTACGTCTTATTGAAGAAAAAGGATTTTTTTTATTTTCACTGCCCAATTCTTATAAAATCTATGAAACACCTGTGGGATCAAAATCCTCACAACACCCCTAGATGAATTCTTCAAGGGGTGTAGTCTCGTGAATGGAGTCAATTTTGGGTAGTTTTCACTGTACTGGTACCTTAGGAGCTTTTCAAAAGCGTCAAGGTGTCAAAAAACCAATCCAGAAAATTTGTGCTCCAAAAGCCAAATGGCAAATGTGCCCAAAAAACAGTTTCTGGCCACATATGGGGTATTTCCTGTAGGATCAAAATGCTCACTATACCCCTAAATAATTTCCTTGAGGGGAGTAGTTTCCCAAATGGGGTCACTTTTTGGGGGATTTCCACTGTTTTGGCACCACATGAGCCCTTCAAACCTGACATGGTGCCTAAAATATTTTCTAATAAAAAGGAGGCCCAAAATTCACTAGGTACTCCTTTGCTTCTGAGGCCTGTGCTTCAGTCTATTACCACACTAGGGCCACATTTGGGATATTTCTAAAAACTGCAGAAATGCATATTGAGTTGCGTTTCTCGGGTAAAACTTTCTGTGTTACAAAAAAAATGGATTAAAAATTAATTTCTGGAAAAAAAAATGAAATTTGTAAATTTCACCTCTACTTTGCTTTAATTCCTGTGAAACGTCTGAAGGGTTAAGAAACTTTATAAATGCTGTTTTGAATACTTTGAAGGGTTTTAAAATGGGGTGACTTTTTGAGGGGTTCTAATATATAAGGCCCTAAAAGCCGCTTCACAACTGAACTGGTCCCTGAAAAAATAGCCTTTTGAAATTTTCTTTAAAATGTGAGAAATTGCTGCTACATTTCTAAGCCTTGTAACATCCTAGAAAAATAAAAGGATGTTCAAAAACTATGCCAATCTAAAGTATGTTAATTAGTAACTATTTTGTTACATTTAAATTTAGAAACATTTTGGTATTTTTCACAATTAAATATTGAATGTATTGAGCAAATTTTGCCAGTAACATAAAGCCTAATGTGTCACGAGAAAACAATCTCAGAATCGCTTGGATAGGTAAAAGCATTCCGAACTTATTACCACATAAAGTGACACGTCAGATTTGAAAAATGAGGCTCTGTCAGGAAGGTCAAAAGTCGCCAATGCCGGAAGGGGTTAATACTGCTTAAGAATCGTCCGTAATTGCGGACCATAATTCTATTGACAGAAAACACCTTCCCGTATATTTACGGAAAGCTGTCCGGGCCATAGAAGTGTACCGCAAAGGATAGGACATGTCCGTTCTTTTGCTTTTTACGGGCCGTGCTCCCATACATTGTATTGGAGCAGGACCCGCAAATGCGTGTGGCCGTTGAAAATCGTGGGCCGTGATTACGGGCACGGCCGTGTGCATGGGGCCTTATTCCTTGTTCACACAGTTCAGATTTTCTCCAGATTTTGAATGCATTTTTTAAGCCAAAACCAGAATTAGGTCCAGGAGAGCAGATCTATAAGGCTTTCCTTTTTTTTTTTTTTTTAAAAACATCATTTTTATTAACATTTTTTCAAATTTTGTACAAACATTTCACAAAAAGAAAAATTTGTGATGTCAATGAACAGCGAGTATAACAGAAGCAAATTAAGTACATACATACATGCATGGCATATCGTTTTGCATTTGTTTAAACAACCAACGTGACTTCCCCTATTCCTGGTCACGACTTAGGTCCTAAAAGAGTGGCTCCTCCCCCTCTATCACTAGACTGACTGTAGTTGTAAGCCTCCTAAAGTGCCAGCCAGGAGCTGTGTATGATACCACCCTGTGTGTCTAAACGGCGCAACAATTTCCACCACCTTATTTGCTGTGCATTGCGTTTCTATAAATAGCTGCCATTTAGCAAACAGCTTTTTGGTTCCCGTTTCTTTCCTTCTTTCTACCTCCACTCGTTCAAGGGCAAACAATTGTTTCAAGTGGGACACGATCATATCGATATCTAGTGTATCAGCTTCTAGCCATTTGCATAGAAGGCATCTCAAAGCCACCAACAAAATTGTGTGCACCAGGGGGGGAGGGGATCTCGTTCCTCCAGCCACCTCTACCTCTGGCGGTCTCGCCTGATGGAACAGCAGCGCTTGGGGCGTCATTGGAAGGTTTGCTTTGCAATAATCTGAAATATAGTCATGAATCATTATCCAGTACCGTTTAGTGTGAGCACAACCCCATACTCCGTGCCACAAATTCGTCAGGGGGGTATTGCATTTGGGACAACTCGTGATGCGATCGGGGAAGGACTGTGAAGGCAGAATATTGAAGCCATATATAGCCGTATGCATTAATTTGAAATAGGTTTCCCTCTAGCTCTCATTAATGACCACCTTCCGTACCGTCTCCCATCCCCCCAATATGGTCTCTCCTATTGCCGGATCATGCGTCCACCGTTCCCAGACTTTGAACATTACCCGTTGTTGCGGGCGGGCAAAATATCCCCCGAGTGCTCTATACAACCGCGCGATAGTCGCCCGAAGAGCCACTGGGCCAATGACCTCATCTAACATATGAGTGGTGGCCTCCTTATTTAAATCTCTAAGCCTAGAGGTACAGAATGATCGCACCTGGAGGACTTGTAGGAAATTAGCGCTGTCCTCTGAGGTATTGAATTTAGCCCTGATTTCCGATCCGGTTAACCATCTCCTTTCCTCTGTATGCATCAGGTCCCCTGCATTGCTAATACCTGCATTGTCCCAAGAGGCAAATCTGTCTCTGCTGTCTACTCCCGGTAAAAATTCCGGGTGCCCACACAACGGCATGTGCTTGGATAGCAGGTAAGGCAAGTCAAAAATTTTACGGACTACTTTCCAGGCTAGGACTGTATCTCTCAGAACAATGGATGTTTTGAGACGGCACGGAAGAGAGGCCACACGACAATGCAACAAGGCCTTTAAGCTCCAGGTCGAGGCATACTCCCCCTCTAGCTCGAAGTTGGAATAATGACTAGTTTCATGAAGCCAGTCCACTACATGTCGAAAGAGGCACACCACATTGTAGCCCCTAATATTGGGAAATTTCAGCCCCCCCTCATGCTTGTCCCTCATGAGCTTAGGGAGTGCAATGCGAGGCCTCTTTCCCGCCCATATGAATTTAGTAAATGCCGAATTCAGCTTGGATACGTCCCCATGTTTCAGTAAGAGTGGGAGTGTTTGAAAGGGGTATAGCAATCTGGGGAAACTGACCATCTTAATCAGGTGGCACCTCCCCAGAAGGGATATCGGTAACTGGCCCCATCTGTTAAAGAGGCTCTGTCACCAGATTTTGCAACACCTATCTGCTATTGCAGCAGATAGGCGCTGCAATGTAGATTACAGTAACGTTTTTACTTTTAAAAAACGAGCATTTTTGGCCAAGTTATGACCATTTTTGTAGTTATGCAAATGAGGCTTGCAAAAATCCAAGTGGGTGTGTTTAAAAGTAAAAGTCCAAGTGGGCGTGTATTATGTGCGTACATCGGGGCGTTTTTAATACTTTTACTAGCTGGGCGTTCTGATGAGAAGTATCATCCACTTCTCTTCAGAACGCCCAGCTTCTGCCAGATCACGCTGTGACGTCACTCACAGGTCCTGCATCGTGTCAGACGAGCGAGGACACATCGGCACCAGAGGCTACAGTTGATTCTGCAGCAGCATCAGCGTTTGCAGGTAAGTAGCTACATCGACTTACCTGCTAATGCCGATGCTGCTGCAGAATCAACTGAAGCCTCTGGTGCCGATGTGTCCTCGCTCGTCTGACACGATGCAGGACCTGTGAGTGATGTCACAGCGTGATCTGGCAGAAGCTGGGCGTTCTGAAGAGAAGTGGATGATACTTCTCGTCAGAGCGCCCAGCTAGTAAAAGTATTAAAAACGCCCCGATGTACGCACATAATACACGCCCACTTGGACTTTTACTTTTAAACACACCCACTTGGACTTTTGCAAGCCTCATTTGCATAACTACAAAAATGGTCATAACTTGGCCAAAAATGCTCGTTTTAAAAAATAAAAACGTTACTGTAATCTACATTGCAGCGCCTATCTGCTGCAATAGCAGATAGGTGTTGCAAAATCTGGTGACAGAGCCTCTTTAAGTTCCGCCTGCATTTTTTTAAACAGTGGCGGGTAATTTAAGCCATACAAGGTTTCAGGTGCCTTCCCTATCTTAATTCCCAGATAAGTGATACATTGTTTCACCGGAGATATCCCACATCCCAAGGATTGCCAAAAGATCCCAGGTAATGGTTTGCCCAACTCCAGCAGTTCGCTTTTAGCTACATTTACTTTGTATCCCGAGCATTGCCCAAAGTCCTGCAAAAAGCGAAAGACCGGCATTAAGTGTTCTTGAGGATTTGACATAAACAGAATAACATCATCAGCGAACAAGGCCAGCTTGACCGCCAAAGACCCCACCTGGATACCTTCGAACACTGCCGACTCTTCCAGAAATCTAGCCATTGGTTCGAGTGCTAGATTAAATAAAAGTGGCGACAAGGGACATCCCTGCCTGGTCCCTTTATACAGCTGGAAGGGAGCCGACAGAAATCCTGAAGAATAGACACGCGCTTGGGGATTAGTATAGACCCCCTTCAGAAAGTTCCGAAAGGCTCTCTGGACATTCATCTTGTCTAACACCATCCCCAGCCATTCCCACTGTATGTTATCAAACGCTTTCTCTGCATCTAGCACTAAGAGTGCCGGCCGGGTACCTGGCCGGGGATCGTGTCGGACTGTTTCTAATACTGTTAACACCTTACGCAGATTAGTCACTGCTGCCCTGCCCCTTACAAAGCCCACTTGAGATTTTCCCACCAATGTCGGTAGATACACTGCTAAACGATTGGCTAAGATTTTCGTAAGTATTTTCTGGTCTCGGTCTATCAATGATATTGGTCGATAGGACCCCGGATCCAGAGGGTCCTTCCCCTTTTTGGGCAGCACCTTTATATGTGCGATTTTGGCTTCCCCTGGTAACGTACCGGTCTGTAATAAAATGTTATAGTATTAAACCAAGATGGGGCTAATTTCTTCTCTGAGGGACTTATAAAATTCACCCGTGAACCCATCCGGCCCAGGGGCCTTCCCGTTAGATAAGGTCCTGATGGTATCCGCTATCTCTGCCTCCGTGATTTCTGCGCTCAGCAGCTCGTTCTGCTCCTGCGTGAGTCCAGGCAGCTTTACCTTCTCCAAAAATTCCTTTCCTTTTTGGATGTCGACTGGCGTGTCGGAGTACAGGGCCTGATAATATGTACGCAGTATAGTGTTTATGGTTTTTGGATCCCCTGTGGGAAGCCCTTTGGCGTCTTTAAGGGTTAAGATGTGTGACGGTGTATACCTCCCCTTCGCCAATCGTGCTAGTAATTTGCCCGCCTTATTACCGAAACGCATAAGTTCCGCATCAAATTGAGACCGATAAATACTTTCTCTTTTGTCTAGCCATTGATCATACTGTCGCTTGGCTTCCCTCCAAGCCTCCCCAGAGACGCTGATGGAGATTGTAAAAACGCCGTGTATGCGCACCTTAATCGGTTGCTCGCCGTCTTATACCCTTCGGTGGTTTTACGTTTAAGATTGGCCAAGAATTGTATGATTTTCCCCCGAATTACCGCTTTAGCTGTCCGCCAGTATAACGACGGGTCCGTACGTTGTGATGCATTATCCCAGTCAAATTCCGTCCACCAGCCCTTTAGCTTTTGTGAAAAAGCCCTCATCCGCCACCAGAAAGGAGAGGAACCGCCAAATAAAATCCAGTCCCTTAGCTACCGTGTCTGCCAAAGTAATTGTGACTGGGGAGTGGTCAGAGATGACCATATCTTCTATTGCCGCGTCACGTAGCCGGCGGGAGAGAGCGTCATTCACAAGTAAGTAATCAATGCGCGACCACGACTGATGTACGTGAGAAAAGTGTGTGTACTCCCTCGCGTCGGGGTGTAAGCTCCTCCAAGCATCTGTGAGGGCCGTGTGTCTCAAAAAATCTGACAAGATCCTATCCCTCTGTCTCTGCAAAATGGACCCTACACTTCTATCTTCCCTAGTGGACCTTGCGGTATTAAGATCTCCCCCTAGCACCAACAGCTTAGTGCGATCCTGCTGGAGTTGGGTTTCCAATTTACCAAAGAATTCTGCATTGGCCGCATTAGGCCCATAAACATTATGGATGCTAATAGTTTCCCCTGCATGCTCCATTACTAGATGTATCCAACGACCCTCATCATCACACTCCTGGGACACCACCGTAGACGCAAAATTTTTGTGCACCAATATTATCACTCCCGCCTTATTGTCTCTTGCGGCCATGCCATAAACTAGACCCACCCAGAACTTTTGTAGATATTTAAATTCAGATTCGGTCAGGTGGGTTTCCTGTAACAGGGCTACATCCGGACGTAATCTCTTCATATGTCGTAAGAGTTTGGTCCGTTTCTGTGGGGATCTAAGCCCCTTAACGTTCCATGAGACTATTTTCATGTTATTGGGCTATGTCTAAGGTGAGCTAAGGTGTCCAAAAATCGTGACCGAGTCGGGGTGTCAGAGCCATCTTTCCCTAAGTGCCATGCATGAACATTTAAAACTTGGCCAAACCCCGGCCTAGAAAACAAAACTAAAATCCAACTCAAAGCCTTCAGACTTTGTTCATAAAACCTTGAAAACCTTGAAAAAACGCCTGTGACAAGGGCAGTCATCTTCCTCGTGCACATTGACGTCAGAGACTTCACTTTTTTCTGTTGTGCACCAACACGTACCTTCCTCCCACCCCCTCCCATACCTGCATAGCAGCAATTTCCAACCGACCTAGCCATGCCGGCCCCTCCTTGCCCAGCACTCTCTAACCACCAATACCCGATCCGATAGCAATGGGTCCACCCCCAATTTCCGCTCCATTCGCCACGTATCATTCAGAACTGATCACTGTTCCACTTCAAGGTTTCCCCCAGCAACCCTCCATTTGTCCCTACCAAGACTTCCCCTCGTTTTTAACTCCATTAGTCCTAGCCCCACTCATCAGAGAGACCCTCCTCGTAAAGATGCCCGCTCGAAGAGCCCCACCTACTAACGAGCATGGACTGCATAACCTTGAAAACCAGCTCAAGCTCAAACTCAAGCCCCTAACAGTGTAACTACGTTATTACATCAGCAATATTATATATTATAACGGCATTATAACGGCATTATAACAGTAAGGTAATATATCAGAATGCATACAGTTTGGCATGAAAACATTTGGCCATATACTGAAATATTGTATTGATAAACAAACTAACGTGTGCAACCATCAAGCCATATCATTCTCTGCTAATATCTGTAATTACTGTAAACTGTAAACTTATCTGCTTAAGATCAGAGCCTGCAATTGGTCTACCGCGTCCTCAGGAACCTCGCCTAACGTATGAGGGGATCAAACATTAGTCCTCAATCTTCCTTCTTCAATCCGAGGACGCGGACCTGGAATGATCACGCGGATGTCTCTGCGGCTTCGGAGACGCACCTCTGTTCCTGGCTCTTCCTCCACGTTCTCTGCCAGGTGTGGGCAATAAAGCTTCAGCCCAAGTCCGCTCCATATCCGAACGACTCCCTCCGACTTCTCTTGACTTGTGGCGTGGGCTGTGGTCTGGAGTGCGTCGCGCCTCGTGCCGGGGGCAGCTTCCACATAGCTCTGCCAGAGCCTCCTCCGCTTCCTTTGCTGTGGCGAACATCTTGGCCCGCCCGTTTGCCTGGAACACTCGTAAAATAGCCGGATACTGTAGGTTAAAGCGCACTTTCGCTTGAAACAGCTCCGTACAGATCTTGCTGAAGGTTCGCCTACGTTTCGCTACCTCCGTAGAATAATCCTCAAAAAGTAGCACTTTCATGCCCATTATCTCCAAGGGCCGGGATCTGCTTCAATATGCCTTCATTATTGCCACCTTGTCATTATAATCCAGCAGCTTAAAGATGACTTGTCTGGGGCGAAACGAACTGCTGCTGTTGTCTGCTGGTGGGAGATTTCTTGGGTCCGGTCCCACCCTGTGTGCCCTCTCCACCCGGCATGGACGTGGGAGACCCAATGCTGCCGGCAGAGATCTCTCGCATATATACGTTGCAGCTCAGAAGGGACCACCGTTTCCTTCAGGCCCACTATTCGCAGGTTACTCCTCCTGGATCGGTTTTCCAGGTCCTCCACCTTGTCCCCCAACTGCGTAGTACTGGATAGCACCGTTTTAAGCTTGGACTGTAGGCGCTCATTCTCATCCTCCAGCAGTGATACACGTTGCTCCAATTCGTTAGTCCTGGAGGTTACTTGTGCCAGGTCCGCATGCATGCGGTTGAGCGACTCTTGCACCGTTTTTTCCAGCGCTTTTTGCAGGTCGGGGGCTATGCGTTTAGCCAATTCATGGGCTAATGCTATATAATCCACAGGTCCTTGGTTAGAAGCAATTATGGGCTCTGCTGGGCTTGGAATCAGTGACTGGGACTGAGGCCATAGCTGTTCCTCCTCTTGTGAATACAGCAGGGGAGCAGTGGCGGGAAACGCCGCCATCTTACCTCCCCTGTTTACTCCTGCATCTAGTTCATCCATGGCTGGCTTATGTGCGCTCCTGAGGAGGTATCGCTCCATGCATGCACCCCCGGGTACTTTCCTGTGTGCAGGGCCGGTGTCTGTCAGCCGGTTGTCGCCACTGAAGTGGCTTTTGCAGATAAGCAGGCTAGTTGGGAGCGGGAGCTCAGTCACTCGCGTCCTGCATCGCCAGCGCCAGAACCGGAAGTAGGCTTTCCTTTTTATATATATTTATATATCTTCTCTTTAGGTTTCGTTCCTGGTTTTGGTTTAAAAAAATCATGCAAAATCTGCAGCAAATCTGCACTGTGTGAACAAGCCCTTTAAGTGAAAGCTCAGGCAAGTTTTCATGGTTAGTAAAATGGAGCTATTAGGATCCTTCAACAAATCAGTGCTGTTAATTCTTGTTTCACAAGTGCTCCGTACAATGTGCTTAAATCGGATGTCCAGATTAAAACAACATGGCTGATTTCTTCCAGAAACGGCAACACACCTGTCCATTGATTATGTCTGGTATTGCACTTCAGCTCTATTCAAGTGAATGGGGCTTAGTTGCAATACCACAACCTGTGGACAGATGTGGCACTGTTTTTGAAAAAAAGCAGCCATGTTTTCCTAATTCCGGACATCCTCTTTAACACCACAGACAAAAATAAATGTTACTGGGCTGTGCAAGAGGAATTGCCAAAATGACACCCCCATATCTGACATCACTTCCTACTCTGCAGCGATTCGCTGAAGCAGCACCTCACTGACTTCCTGCTCTGCCCACCACCCGCATGCACTCTGTACAGAGCACTGGTAATACTGAGAGCTCTCTGCTAAAATAGAACTCCAGATTTTATTTTGTTGCCAGAATATTGTAGCTTTTGATGCCTTCAGTTGTGACACAAGTTACATGTTTAGTCCCCTCCAGTTATGGAGAACTTCTACATCCTGTGTTGCCTGCAACATCAAATTGCCTTAAAGGAGCACTCCCACAAACATTTTTATTCCCTGAGGATCAAAAGGGAGGGGATAACTCACAAATTCAGCCACCAGTAGAAGATTACCTTTACTACAATTTACATAAAGTGCCTATCCAACGGGCCAGAGAATAAAAAAAAGTTCTGGGAGTGCTCCTTTAACTTAAAGGGAATGTGTCGCTAGAAAAATATATATATATTTTTTTAGTTAAACTGTTAGTATATAAATGATTACACATTGTTCTAATTTGTTTAATCTTTTCACAAGTCAGGAAATATTATAAATTAGATTCTAATTTATAACATTTCCCTGTGCTGGTCACTAGAGGGAGCAATTCCCAAAATTGCAGCATTGGCATGTGGTAAAGCAACCTCATTGCTTTATGCTGCAAAATTGGAGAAGACACACTCGCTCTAGTGTGCTCAAACAATCCCCCCTCCTTTATCCTGGCTAGTGCCAATAGAAAGGAGGGGGTTGAATGTTCAAACCTCCTACACTGTGTGCCGCCATTTTTTGAGCGAATGCACAGTGTAGGAGGATTAGATACAGTGGTAATCAGACAGTATAACACAAACATACACACACATCACATACTCAAACATAACTTACCTGCTCCTGCCGCCGCCGCTGCCTCTGCTCCCAGTCCTTGCTTATGAACATATGGACAGAAGCCGCGACCGGAAGTCATCTTACTGTCCGGCCACGGCTTCCGGTATGCGCCGTTCCCACACAGACGGCGTACGCTATAGTGAATGGAACGGCTCCCGTTAGCATTCTCTATGGAGATGTATGTGCCGTATTCCATCTCTGTATGTGTCGTTAATCGACACATACAGAGATGAAAAATAAAATGGCAGCCCCCATAGAGAAGTAAAAGAAAGGAAAAAGAAAAAAGTACAACACAAAAACACAAATAAATAAAAATTATTTTAATGACATACTAAAAGCAATAACATATAAAAATAAATAAATTTGTGGCCCCTTCCCTTTAAACTCCTAGCCATAGACACATTCCTGATTGTCTACCGTATTATATGTAGTGATGAGACAGTCACATTCTTTAGTATGGCAACAATTCTATTGTTATCTTAGACTCACCTTTGGATATGTTAGTGTGATTTATCTATTTTCTTTAGCACTGCTTGTTCTAATTCTAATTGTCAACCCGTTGTCCAAAATGTTGTTCCCCAGATGTTTAATTATTTTTTCATATTTTGATCTGAACCTGTCCGGTCTATAGTATGTGAAAGGCGCTTCACTAGAAGAAGCGCAGGTCTGGCGGCAGTTCCCTTGTACCCTCGCTAGACCGGCGCTTCTTCTGCTACTTTAGCGCCTTTCGCATACTAGAGACCAGACAGCATCAGAGCTTATCACATTCTCTTTCCTGCGCTCTGCTGCTGCCGGTTACAGCAATGTATAGAGGGGGGAAGAGGGAACAGGGAGCTGTCACAGACCTGCGCTTCTTCTAGTGAAGCACTTTTCACATACTAGAGACCAGACAGCAGCAGAGCTCATCACATTCTCTTCCCTGCTCTCTGCTGTTGCCGGTTGCAGCAATGTATAGAGGGGAAAGAGGGAACAGGGAGCTGTCACAGACCTGCGCTTCTTCTAGTGAAGCGCTTTTCACATACTAGAGACCGGATAGCAGCAGAGCTCATCACATTCTCTTCCCTGCTCTCTGCTGTTGCCGGTTGCAGCAATGTACTCTATAGAGAGTACATAGAGGCAGAGAGACCTTCCTGACGTCACGATGGAGGCATGCACATCTGACGTCAGAATGGGGCCGCCGCCCACCCATTCACACAGGCAGCAGAGTCCTTACACCGAGTACATTCAAACAGTGTATGGATTTATGCTAGCAACAGGAGAAATACAAGAAATAAAATGTAGTAAAAAAGTGTCCATTTAAAACACATATAACACAAAAAGGAGCCCAAATTCATTAATAAAGTATATTACAAAATATATTTATATTAGACATGGTGCTAGAAAATAAAAAGTGGATTGCACGTTTAGTTACGCTTTAAACCAAAACCCATCTGAAAGGTCATATTCATGGAAAGATCATCGATGCTCAGGTTCAGATCAAAATATGAAAAAGTAAATAAACATCTGGGAGACAACATTTTGGACAACGGGCTGACAATTAGAATTAGGACAAGAAGTAATAAAGAAAAAAAAAAAATCACACTAACATATCCAAAGGTGAGTCTGAGATAACAATAGAATTCTAGCCATACTAAAGAAAGACTGTCTCGTCACTACATATAATACGGTAGACAATCGGGAATGTGTCTATGGCTAGGACTTTAAAGAGGCTCTGTCACCACATTATAAGTGGCCCTGTCTCCTACATAATGTGATCGGCGCTGTAATGTAGGAAACAGCTGTGTTTTTTATTTAGAAAAACTATCTATCTTCACCAAGTAATGAGCGATTTTAGCTTTATGCAAATTACTTTCTTAATGCCCAACTGGGCGTGTTTTTACTTTTGACCAAATGGGCGTTATGGAGAGAAGTGTATGACGCTGATTGAATCAGCGTCATACACTTCTCTCCATTCATTTACTCTGCACATAGTGATCCTGCGTTGTTCACTATGTGCAGTCACATACACACACATTAACGTTACTGAAGTGTCTTGACAGTGAATAGACATCACGTCCAGCCAGGACGGGATGTCTATTCACAATCCCGACACTTCGGTAACGTTTGTGTGGGACTTACAGCACAGCACATCGAGATCACGTTGTGCTGTCATTTACAGCGTGCTCTCGCGTGATCACGCTTGCTGTGCTGTAAGTCAGACACAAACGTTACCGAAGTGTCAGGATTGTGAATAGACATCCCTTCCTGGTTGGACGCGATGTCTATTTACTGTCAAGATGCTTCAGTAACGTTAATGTGGGTGTATGTGACTGCACATAGTGAACAACGCAGGATCATTATGTGCAGAGTAAATGAATGGAGAGAAGTGTATGACGCTGATTGGTCACTGATTGGTCAGCATCATACATTCCTCTTTACAACGCCCACTTGGCCAAAAGTAAAAACACGCCCAGTTGGGCATTAAGAAAGTAATAAGCATAAAGCTAAAATCACTCATAACTTGCTCAAAATTTATAGTTTTTCCAAATAAAAAACTCTTGTTATTTACATTACAGCGCCGATCACATTATGTAGGAGATAGAGCACTTATAATGTGGTGACAGAGACTCTTTAAGTTAAAGGAGCACTCCCAGAAATTTTACCGGTGGCTGTATTTGTGAGTTATCCACTCCCTTCTGGGCCTCAGCTGTGTCATGTGACCAGCAATAAGACTCTCCAACTGTCACAGCGTCTCATGTGTGGACAGAAATTCAGTTTCTCTATTTATTACTATGAGGGTATGTTCACACAGCCTATTTTCGTCCGTTTTTCGGGCCATAAATGCCCGAAAAATGGCCAAAAAATCGGAAGCAGAACACCTCCAAACATCTGCCCATTGATTTCAATGGGAAAACGGCATTCGGCTCCAACGGAGTGTTTTTCGCTGCGTTTTTTTACACGTAAAAAAACGGCCACGAAAAAGAAGTGCAGGACACTTCTTGGGACGTTTTTGGAGCCGTTTTTCATAGACTAAACGGCCATAAAAAACGCATCGAAAAATGCAGCGAAAATCGCGAGTGGCACAAAAAACGTCTGAAAATCAGGAGCTGTTTTCTCTTGAAAACAGCTCTGTATTCTGAGACTTTTTTGACTCTGCGTGTGAACATACCCTGAGATTCACATCGAGGCTGTGACAGTATTGAATAGAGAAACTGACTTCCTGTCCACACATGAGATGCTGTGGCAGCCAGTTGGAGAGTTTTAATGCTGGTCACATGACGCAGCTGAGGACCAGAAGGGAGAGGATACAGATGTAGCCATCTTTATCTTGACTTTTATTGCATTAAATACACAGTGGCAAGATCCTTTATCCTTTAATGGCTTTTGTTGCGTGATATCACACTGCAACAAGTTATCCTTTAAAGAGGCTCTGTCACCAGATTTTGCAACCCCTATCTGCTATTGCAGCAGATAGGCGCTGCAATGTAGATTACAGTAACGTTTTTATTTTTTAAAAACGAGCATTTTTGGCCAAGTTATGACCATTTTTGTAGTTATGCAAATGAGGCTTGCAAAAGTCCAAGTGGGTGTGTTTAAAAGTAAAAGTCCAAGTGGGCGTGTATTATGTGCGTACATCGGGGCGTGTTTACTACTTTTACTAGCTGGGCGCTCTGAAGAGAAGTAACATCCTCTTCTCTTCAGAACGCCCAGCTTCTGACAGTGCAGATCTGTGACGTCACTCACAGGTCCTGCATCGTGACGGCCACATCGGCACCAGAGGCTACAGTTGATTCTGCAGCAGCATCAGCGTTTGCAGGTAAGATCGACTTACCTGCAAACGCTGATGCTGCTGCAGAATCAACTGTAGCCTCTGGTGCCGATGTGGCCGTCACGATGCAGGACCTGTGAGTGACGTCACAGATCTGCACTGTCAGAAGCTGGGCGTTCTGAAGAGAAGAGGATGTTACTTCTCTTCAGAGCGCCCAGCTAGTAAAAGTATTAAAAACGCCCCGATGTACGCACCTAATACACACCCACTTGGACTTTTGCAAGCCTCATTTGCATAACTACAAAAATGGTCATAACTTGGCCAAAAATGCTCGTTTTTTAAAAATAAAAACGTTACTGTAATCTACATTGCAGCGCCGATCTGCTGCAATAGCAGATAGGGGTTGCAAAATCTGGTGACAGAGCCTCTTTAAGGCAATTTGTTGTTGCAGGCAACACAGGATGTAGAAGTTCTCCATAACTGGAGGGCACTAAACATGTAACTTGTGTCACAACTAAAGTCGTCAAAAGCTACAATATTCTGGCAACAAAATAAAATCTGGAGTTCCATTTTAGCAGAGAGCTCTCAGTATTACCAGTGCTCTGTACAGAGTGCATGCGGGTGGTGGGCAGAGCAGGAAGTCAGTGAGGTGCTGCTTCAACGAATCGCTGCAGAGTAGGAAGTGATGTCAGATATGCGGGTGTCGTTTTAGCAATTCCTCTTGCACAGCCCAGTAACATTTATTTTTGCCTGTGGTGTTAAAGAGGTTGTCCGGAATTAGGAAAACATGGCTGCTTTTTTCCCCAAGTTCATTAATAAAGTAAATTACAAAATATATTTATCTTGCACATGCTGCTAGAAAATAAAAAGTTGATCGAACGTTTAGTTACGCTTTAATGTATCTCTACCATTAACATACTAAATTTTGTCTGACATTGAGTTACAATTTCATTTGCATTCTTTTCTGTGCTTGAAGTGATACTGCCCCCTGTATAACCGAATTCTGCATACATTTATATTAATAAAGCATAGGTTCATCCCTAGTGACCCCACTATACTCCTATACACCTATGTCAAGGAATTCCAAGAAATATATACTTCTAATATGCTTATTTTCTTAGAGTAACTCCCATTATGATCAGGTTGCTTCTTTATCATGCCATCGGCAGATGCACACTGTGCCCACTTGTGAAATGGCTGACAGGCAGCAATCACTTTGATAACAACCAAGGCCAAATAAAAGACATCTGCTGACGGAAGTTTTACCGCTTCCTGACATTTCATATACAGGTATGTCATAGTTGGGGGGGGGGGGGTATAGAGCAGGGCTCAGAAGCTGAGCCTGCTCCATACAAAGCAGGTCTCAGCGGTCACCCTGCTCTAACAGCCTAGATCTTGCCATTTAACCACTTAGATGCCGCGGTCGATACAGGCCATGGCATCTGAGCTGTTAGACAAAGGGGGGGACCTTTGGAAGAGGGGAGAAAGGAGTTAAAAATACCATACTCACCTGGTCTCCCATAGCAAAATGTCCCTGCCGACCTCCTGAGAAGACATTGTTTTGTCCCATGTGACCCCGGCTGTGACACGTCCCTGGCGGAGACCAGGGTAGGTGAGTATGGTCCCGATTGCCATGTTTGACTCTTTGATATCTTCCAGGACAGTATCCAACTTGGATACAGTCCTAAAAGACATCAGAGAGTCAGAAAGGGTAATTGGGGCACTTGTGATTTGTGGCAAGTTTATTCAGACTGGATCGAATTGGACAGCCGATTCGCTCATTTCTAGTTTTGGAGTTATGGCCAGATTAATAAGGGGTGGAGTTAGAGTGGGGCAAACATTTGAAATATTTGCTATAGAATGCGCTTCTATGCTTCATGACTCTACATGAATGACATTACAGAATCACAGCTTCCCAACCACACCCGGCATACCGCCATTCAGTTTAACTGGCTTTAGCTTTGAGGTACATAAATATTTTGCCTGTACTTTTCACTATGAGGAAAAACTTATTCTGGGCCCTCACATATAATAAATATATAAAATTGCTATATGTAGTGAATGTCCTGTTATCTTCTTTTCAATTAAATGCTGGCATGGAAAAAAAAGGATTCTCCTGATTAATCCTTCTGCCCCTAACCTAAGAACACAATAGTAAAGAGCCTGCAGCACTGAAAGCGGTTTATAAAATGACTGTTAGGCATTTCTCTCTGTTGCCAAGCATAAAAAAGAAAAAACAGTACAAGCAAAGCGGGATTTAACTTAACAAAATTTGTTATGATCATTTTCCATACCTACTGCAGGCCTGGCATCATGACATATGTAATCTACATGGTATTATATGCTGTATCATGCAGTTGCTTAACATATTGGGAATACGGAAACTCTTGATCAGGGGACTGTAGAGTGCGTACACTCCTACCGGGGGGAAGTGGCTTCACCTACTCACCTTCCCCATTAATGGCCATACCTTTTTCCAAACCCCCTGTCCCTCTAATAAGACTCAGACACTTGGGTTGGATAAATTTGGCCACAGCAGCCATTTTATTTACAAACAAACATCAAGAACACCAATTTACAAATAATAATAACAATGGAAGGGGAGTCCTTGGAGCTACAAAAGTCTGTCACGAAACAGCCCACCTGCATAGTATTTTTCTCCCAGCCGTCACCCTACTGGCTCAGGGGCACCGTTATACCTGCAGTTGGCTGACCTCAACCGCAACCACTCCCCGGGACACCACCCAGCGGGAGCCCAAATTGACCACTCCTCGGGACACCACCCAGCAGGAGCCCAAATTGACCACTCCTCGGGACACCACCCAGCAGGAGCCCAAATTGAGCAGACTACCAACCATAATAAATTGGGGAGGGACCATACCCCCTATGAATCCCCCCCCCCACAGTAATTTACCACCAACTCCAAGGACCCCCAATCCGCCATACAACTGCTGCGACATTGCAAAACTGTTCCACAGCATCCTCCGGTACCTGCGGAAAAACAAAAACAACGAGCAACAAAGCGAAATACCAAAATAGTCACACAGATGAACACATCATTTTGGGAGGGAGGGTGGGACAAGCTTCCCTGAGCTGTTACTAAAGATGGCGACGCCTTTCCCTCTCCTACCCTTAAGTAAACTGACCTCGCCCCCCCTCACATCCGCCCCCTCCTAAACACACCCCTAACTCCTTAACTCCTTCCCTTCCTAACATCCCTGATCATGGTGGCCTCCCCCTATGGCATTCTGCCGGGTCCAGCCTGTACTTGATCAGGGGACTGTAGAGTGCGTACACTCCTACCGGGGGGAAGTGGCTTCACCTACTCACCTTCCCCATTAATGGCCATACCTTTTTCCAAACCCCCTGTCCCTCTAATAAGACTCAGACACTTGGGTTGGATAAATTTGGCCACAGCAGCCATTTTATTTACAAACAAACATCAAGAACACCAATTTACAAATAATAATAACAATGGAAGGGGAGTCCTTGGAGCTACAAAAGTCTGTCACGAAACAGCCCACCTGCATAGTATTTTTCTCCCAGCCGTCACCCTACTGGCTCAGGGGCACCGTTATACCTGCAGTTGGCTGACCTCAACCGCAACCACTCCCCGGGACACCACCCAGCGGGAGCCCAAATTGACCACTCCTCGGGACACCACCCAGCAGGAGCCCAAATTGACCACTCCTCGGGACACCACCCAGCAGGAGCCCAAATTGAGCAGACTACCAACCATAATAAATTGGGGAGGGACCATACCCCCTATGAATCCCCCCCCCCCACAGTAATTTACCACCAACTCCAAGGACCCCCAATCCGCCACACGAACATACTTAGACACCTTTAAGTATGCGAGCCCCCACCCAACGAGAGGGCCCTTTCGATACCTTCCTGCAGGCGCAGAGTCCACAGGTCGATCCCCACGGCCATCAGGTACACACCATCACCTAGCCAATAATTACCCTGGCCATCCTCGAAGTCATAATGACGCACGAAGACCCCCCCGTTTCTCACCACGAAACCCGAAACTGCCCGATTAACCTTAACCCTGGCTTTATTCAACCGCTGCACCGATCTAGCATGCCGCCAAACCTTCCGCGGGACAATCTCTGACCACACCACCTTAATAGCCGGACCATAACCTGAGTAGATCGTATTTTATATCCCTGATCAATTCCCGAAAAGGACGACTACCCAAATCGTTACCCCCGACATGCAACACCAAGACATCCGGGGCCCTGTCCATCAGCGCAAACCGATGCACGTCCGGCAACACCCGACTCCACAGCATCCCCCTACTCCCCAGCCACCGCACGACTACATCCTCCCGCCGAAAACCCAACTGCCGCCCGTCTGGACGAACATCCGCCCGCTCCGCCCCCCAATGAACGTAGGAATGCCCGACGATCCACACCAATCGCCCCGCTGGTCCTGAAAAATAAAACCACTGATTAACAAAACGAGTAAGGATGCAAGCGAAACATGGAGGAGGAGAGAAAAACGATGAGGGGACCTGGAGGGAGTGTAGAGAAGGAGGGATTACGACTGGACTATCATATAAACTGAGGGCGCACATACAGCTGGAAGCGGCGGGAATCCCATCGACCTATCTGCTTTACCACTTCCTCACCCAACCCCCATGCCACCGCCTCCGTCGCTGCCCCAATCCGAAAAGAATGGGGGGAAAACAACGCCTCCTCCAGTCCCAACTTCCGCAGACACCTACGAAAAACCCACGTAAACTGATACCGGGACATAAAGGACCCATCCTCATGACACAACAACTGTCCCCTACGCACCGTTGAGACCTCTCTGAACCCCGCAAAGCAGGCGACTGGGCACATCCTGACCCCCTTGGCCACCCCCAACACCACTCTCTTACCCCGACCCCCTTGATCCGTCTTAGACCGCCGGATCCAGAATTCCACACTCCGATCCGTTACCAACACATCTTCCATTCTCAACCCCCCAGGTCTCCTTGTGCTGGGAGCCACCAGCTCCCCGACCCTCAGGGCCCCAAAAAATGCCCACGAGAATGCCAACCTATACAGGGTCACCTTGTAGCTGGAAAAACAAATGTCACACAACACCCCCCACAACTGTTCCAACAACATAAACGAGACAGGGCGCCGCCGATCCGGCAACATCCTCCCTCTCCTGTACCCCCTCAGGGCCTGGCCAACCAAAAAACTTTTTGTAACATCTGTGTACCCCCGGACCTTAAAACCAAAAGCCAGGGCTGCCACAAAACGATTTACCTTGGACACTGACCAGCCCGCGATAGAGACTTGCCCCAGAAAGACTAACAACGCCACCACCCGATCATCATCCGTCACTACACCCTCCAGAACTGCCAACCAACTCTCCCACTCCCGCCACGCCGAATCATAAGCAGCCCAAGTACCCTGCGCAAGCGAAGCCTGAATCAAACCTCCTGCGGCTCGTAACCCAGCCCCCACAACCATTCCGGGCAAGCGATCCCGTCCTCCTCCGCGTCCGGAGCCACCATCCTGAACCGCTCCCACTGCAAGCGAGAAAGAGAATCTGCGATGTCATTTTTGATCCCTGGCACATGAACCGCCACAACCCAAGCGTTCAAAGACAAGCAACGTAAAACCAGGTGCCTCAACAGCCGGACGACCGGGGGGGATGACGCTGACACGTTGTTAATAGCCCCCACCACGCCCAAGTTGTCACAATGGAACCGTACCTTGCTGTCCCGAAACCTCTCACTCCAAATTTCCACCGCCACTACTATGGGAAACAGCTCTAGGAATGCCAGGTTCTTCACCAAACCCAACTCCGCCCATTCCTCAGGCCACCGCGCCGCGCACCACTGACCCTTGCAGTAAGCCCCAAATCCCACGCCCCCCGCAGCATCTGTAAACAGCTCCCAATCTACGCTGTCAACCACCGGGGCCATGATCAAGGACCTCCCATTATAACGATGCAAAAACTCAAACCAAACTGCCAAATCTGCCCTCAGCGCCTGTGTCAGACGAATGAAATGATGAGGGGCTGTCACCCCAGCCGTCGCTCCCGACAGCCGCCTGCTGAAAATCCGGCCCATGGGCATAATCCTGCAAGCAAAGTTAAGCTTACCCAATAATGACTGTAATGCACGTAACGTGATCTTACGCAAATGTCTAGCCCGGTCCACCTCCGCCCGTAACGCTACCAATTTATCTTGCGGGAGCCGACACTCCATCCTCAAAGAATCAATGGTGATTCCTAAAAAGACCAGACAGGAGCTAGGTCCTTCCGTTTTGTCCTGGGCCAAAGGCACACCGAACCTCTTTGCCACCCACTCTATCATGTTCAACAACGTAGCACCAACCGAAGACCCGCCTGGACCAACACACAGGAAATCATCCAAGTAATGTATGACCGACGAGACCCCCGCAACATCGCAAACCACCCACTCCAGGAAAGAACTAAAAGCCTCAAAATAGGCACAGGAAATAGAACACCCCATAGGGAGGCAGCGATCCACAAAATAAGCCCCGTCCCAATAACATCCTAACAGCCGTATGCTGTCAGGATGCACAGGGAGGAGGCGAAAGGCCGACTCAATATCCGTTTTTGCCATTAATGCACCCACACCATAGCGGCGCACCCACGCAACTGCCGCATCAAACGACTGGTAAGCCACCGAGCAAAGTTCTGGAGAAATCCCATCATTAACCGATCGCCCCCTCGGGTAAGATAAATGATGTATGAGCCTAAACTTATTCGGCTCCTTCTTAGGCACCACCCCCAGTGGTGACACCACCAGCTCCGGTAAAGGGCAACTCTCAAACGGACCTGCCATGCGCCCCAACTCCACCTCCTTCCGCAACTTATCCCCTACTACCCCTGGATACTGCAACGCTGAACGCAAACTACGCAAGGTAAACGGCACCTTGTGAGCAGGGGCAGGGTTCCGGAAACCAACCCGAAAACCATCCAACAACAAACTTGCCCTGGACCTATCAGGGTACCTATTTAGAAAGGGCTCCATGTCTTCCCACCTCACCGGTGTCCGGCCCTTGACTAGCGCCCCCGGCCCCTCGTCCTTTTCCCTTCCGAAAACATTTAACCGCTCCGTGAGAGATCCCCCCGCAGGAGGAGCAGCTATGTTTGAACTTACAACCCGATCCGAACTTACACTGGCCCTCATTAAACTGCCAGCAGAACCCGGATTTTCCTCCTGTCCCCCCCCCTCCCCCCCCCCCCCCCGAAGGCAATGAGGGGCCGGCCACCCCGGCCCCACCCCCTTGAAAGGACTGGCCAAAACGCACTGGAGCCATGACCCGCAACCATAACCCTATGTCTTTGTTATCCCACCTAATGTCAGGTCTCACTGCCTTCCGCTGCCGGAACTGCTCATCATAGCGCAGCCACGTCTGCCCGCCGTAAACTCGATGAGCCTCTCCGATAGCATCCATATAACAGAAGAGGCCGGAACAATGCTCCGGCGTCTTCTGTCCAATTACGCTTGCCAAAATAGCAAACGCCTGCAACCAATTAACAAAAGTTTGGGGAATCAATCGATACCGACGTTTTTCCTCCTTCTCCTTCTTGCTTTCCAACCACTTCCCTTTATCTAAATTGAACTTCTCCAACGGCAACAATGAAAAAATTTCCACATATTCATCCCTCCATATCTTTTCCCTTACTTCCGGTTTCAGATGCGCCCCCAATGGGCCCTCAAAACAAACATAGACCTCGCCCTTCGCCTTATCATCCAACCGCACCTCATCCACTGCCACATCCTTTTCTGTCTGCACCGACACTGCCACGCCCGATTCCCTAGACACCACCCCAGCTCCCCATAGCGTGCTATCCACCACTGCAGGCCCCGACGGCCCCACCCAAGCTGCAACCGGGGACGGGGAACCTATCGCCCCCCCTCCGCATCGCGCCAAAAGGTCACGCACACAACACAACAATTCCTGAATCTCACCCCCACCACCCGTACTTCCTGTAATCCCCCCGCTACACCCCGGCAATCCCGTAGGCAAAAGTGAACCCCCACCCCCTACCCCTGGGGACCGAAATACAGCAGGCAATGAAAAAGTAGGAGACAGCGACTCACCGGGCTGCGCAGGTGCTGTGTCCCCACCAGCCGGGGCGAAGGATCCATCCAGACGTCCCTCTTGGTCACCGAACTCACGGTCGTCCACTTCATCCTGCCCAGACGGGCCAGGACAAGCGCCGCACGCATGACATCCCCGACCTTCTGATGGAGCGCTCCTTAACTGCGCCAATGAACTGGGCCTCTCCGCCCGTCTGTTGGGGAGGCTCGACCACCCCGCGGCCCGCAGGTAGCCGCCCTCCTGCCCGCCGTGTCACCACCGACCGTGGCACACGCCTGGAATTGGTTGCACCATCCTGGGTACAGGTGGGCCGCCCGACTGGAGCATCGCCAGCACGGCCCACCGCAAGTCCTGGATCCCGTCGTCTGGAGGCAGAGGGAGGTCCCGGATGCATGGGTGCCTGCCCTACCACCTCCGCTGAGCCAGGCCGGCTTCCAGGATTCCTCTCAGACCAGGCCGTCCTGCTCACGGCAGCCGAGCGAGGGGCCCGGCCTGGAGGGTCCCTCGTGGGGCTCCTTACCCTGCGCCTGGCTCGTGGCATCACTTCCGGGCTCAACCTCTCCGGAGGCCTCGTGCGACGTGACCGCCGCCGGGGAGGAGAGGACGGCACCGCCTGCGCCCCAGATCCAAACACGGAGCTGGGTAAGTAGTGCATCCATTATAAAGTACTGGACAAACTTCCCTGTGCTGCTGCAATCTTCCCTGTGCTGTTAACTAAAGATCACCAGCTTCCCTGTGCTGCTGCAAGCTTCCCTGAGCTGTTACTAAAGATGGCGACGCCTTTCCCTCTCCTACCCTTAAGTAAACTGACCTCGCCCCCCCTCACATCCGCCCCCTCCTAAACACACCCCTAACTCCTTAACTCCTTCCCTTCCTAACATCCCTGATCATGGTGGCCTCCCCCTATGGCATTCTGCCGGGTCCAGCCTGTACTTTCCCTGTTTGACCTTTTGCAAAGTGTTTGTTTAGTGCACGTTTTACATATAAAATGGCGCACTAAACATGTTATATTTTAAACCACAGGGAATTCAGGACTCCCATTCACAAAATTCTCTAATGCACGTACTATGAGACCACAACAACCATAGTGTCATCTGCTTAGGTATTCACAGACATATAATAATGTCAGGTAAAGTAATTGCTCATTTATATATATATACTAGTCCTTAATATACTAGACTAAGAGCTGATTCAGACGAACGTGCCGTTTTTGCGCACGCAAAAACCGCTGCGTTTTGCGTGCGCAAAAGGCACTTGACAGCTCCGTGTGCCCTGTTCATATGGATGCGCGGCTGCGTGCTTTTCGCGCAGCCGCCATCTTTATGACACTCCGTTTGGATGTTTGTAAACAGAAAAGCACGTGGTGCTTTTCTGTTTACATTCATCCTTTTACTGTTATTGCGCGAATAACGCTTGTCCCACGGAAGTGCTTCCGTGGGGCATGCGTGATTTTCACGCACCCATTGACTTCAATAGGTGCGTGATGAGCAAAAAACGCAGCCACATAGAACATGTCGCGAGTTTTACGCAGCGGACTGATGCTTCGCAAAACTCACGGACTGTCTGCACTGCCCCATAGACTTCTCTAGGTCCGCGCGAAAACCATGCGGCCGACACGGACGCAAAACACATTCGTCTGAATCCGCCCTAAATTTGGGGTTTTAATTAACTGTTAGCCATAATCTTCAAAATTAAAAAAAAAATGTTGTAAAAAAAATGTTGGAAATAGATCACTCTGTGTGTAATGAATCTATATTATATATGAGTTTCACTTTTTTAATTGAATTACAGAAATAAATTAACTTTTTGATGCTATCCTAATTCATTGAGAAGAACTTGTGTGTGTGTGTGTGTGTGTGTGTGTGTGTGTGTGTGTGTGTGTGTGTGTGTGTGTGTGTGCACTATGAACCTCCCTATTTGTAAGTAGATTTAGCAGTAAGGGCATGACCACACGTAGCGGAATTGCTCTGGAATTCCGCTGCGGACAGTCCGCAGCGGAAATCCGCAGCATACACGTTTCTCCATTGCCTTCCACAGCTTTGTGGTTGGGTTCGTTTACACGTTGCGGACAATTCCGCTGCGTAGCATAGGCTGCGGAGCGGAATTTGGTGTCCGCAGCATACAATGGTTGTTGCGGACGTGTAGCGGACTTGTTGCGGACTCATTGCGGAATTTCTCCATTGACTTCAATGGAGAGTCAAAATTCCGCAATGAAGTCCGCAGATGTTATGTGTGCTGCGGAGCGTATTGGTTTTACTAACATGACATTTCTTCATTCTGGCTGGACCTATGTATTTCTAGGTCTACAGCCAGACTGAGGAAGTCAATGGGGCTCCCGTAATTACGGGTGACTACGTGTGTGTACCCATAATTACGGGTGACTGCGTGTGTGCACCCATAATTACGGGAGCGTTGCTAGGCGACGTCAGTAAATAGTCACTGTCCAGGGTGCTGAAAGAGTTAAGCGATCGGCAGTAACTGTTTCTGCACCCTGGACAGTGACTACCAATCACAATATACATCAACCTGTAAAAAAAATAGAAGTTCCTACTTACCGAGAACTCCCTGCTTCTTCCTCCAGTCTGGCTTCCCAGGATGACGTTTCAGTCTAAGTGACGGCTGCAGCCAATCACAGGCTGCAGCGGTCACATGGATTGCCGCGTCATCCAGGGAGGTCGGGCTGGATGCCGAAAGAGGGACACGTCACCAAGACAACGGCCGGGTAAGTATGAAATTCTTTTACTTTCACTAGGAAAAGTGCTGTCCCTTCTCTCTATCCTGCACTGATAGAGAGAAGGGAAGTACTTTCACCTCAATACGCAACGGCCAGTCCGCATCAATTTAATGCCCATTTTGGGCAGAGCCGCAACAGAATCTGCAACGCAGATTCTGTGCGGCATTGATGCGGACAGTAGCGGAAGAATTCCGCCACGTCTGGGCATGCCCTAATGCATATTTAGTGACTTAGGTGGCATTAGTGTTCACAGTGTGCTGTCGCCATTTGTTTTTCTGATATATATATATATATATATATATATATATATATATATATATATAAAGAAGAGCCACACCAGCAGATAGAAATCACCTTTGTAAAGGTTTTGTGTGTGCAAGCCTCCAGACCGCGACCAACAATCGAAACATTTAGGAATTCAAAGAATAGGCAGCACTCCACATCGTAGTGTCAAAAAAGTTTCAGTCCTAATTAGGAGAAAAGTCCGGATTAGGACTGAAACGTTGCAATCTATCATATGGGTGAATAAAATGTTTTCACTTTTTTGACACTATGATGTGGAGTGCTGCCTATTCTTTGTATTCATATATATATATATATATATATATATATATATATATATACATACAAGAAGAAAATTCAGCAGCACTCCGATGATCGAGATAAAAAAAAGTGAAGTTTATTGTGCCAACATGGCAAATGCAACGTTTCCGTCCCACCTTGGGACCTTTCTCAAGCATCGTCCACGGAACCAATTCCAATTACGGTAACAGTACCGCCCACGTCTGATGAAAGTTTTGGCAGGAAAGTATAACTTTTTTATATATATATATATATATATATATATATATATAATGAAGAAAATCCCATAGCACTCCGTGTTAGTGAAAAAATGGTGGTTTATTAAGCCAGCACAAGCTGCAACGTTTCCGTCCTGCTATAGGACCTTTATCAAGCATGCTATAGCTATAGCAGGACGGAAACGTTGCAGCTTGTGCTGGCTTAATAAACCACCATTTTTTCACTAACACGGAGTGCTATGGGATTTTCTTCAATATATATATATATATATATATATATATATATATATATATATATATATATAAAAGTTATACTTTCCTGCCAAAACTTTCATCAGACGTGGGCGGTACTGTTACCGTAATTGGAATTGGTTCCGTGGACGATACTCCCAGAGCGTCGTACAGTGGCCATGGCAACAGTACCGCCCAGCGGGCAGGAGCGTGTCTCCACGCCCGATGTTAGTTCAAGCAGGAGTGTATAACTGGACTGACACTTTAAGGGTATGTTCACACAATGTGTTTTTAGACGTAATTTGGGCATTTTACGCCTCAAATTACGCCTGAAAAAACGCCCCTAATACGCCTGCAAACATCTGCCCATTGCTTTCAATGGGAATTACGATGTTCTGTTCCCACGAGCCTTTATTATACGCGTCGCTGTCAAAATACGGCACGTAAAATGAAGGCTCGTCAAAAGAAGTGCAGGACACTTCTTGGGACGTTTTTTGGAGGCATTTTTCATTGACTCCATTGAAAAACAGCAGCAAAAAACGCGAGATGTTAAAAAAAAGTCTGAAAATCAGGAGCTGTTTTCGCCTGAAAACAGCTCCGTATTTTCAGACGTTTCTGGACACTGCGTGTTAACATATCCTTAGGGTATGTGCACACGAGAAGTGCCTTTTACGTCTGAAAAGACAGACTGTTTTCAGGAGAAAACAGCTGCGTCGTTTCAGACGTAAAAGCTCCTCCTCGCATTATGCGAGGCGTCTGACGCCCGTAATCTTGAGCTGCTCTTCATTGACTTCAATGAAGAACGGCTCAAATTACGTTGCAAAGAAGTGTCCTGCACTTCTTTGCTGAGGCAGTCAATTTACGCGTCGTCGTTTGACAGCTGTCAAACGACGACGCGTAAATGACAGGTCATCGGCACAATACGTCGGCAAACCCATTCAAATGAATGGGCAGATGTTTGCCGACGTATTGTAGCCCTATTTTCAGACGTAAAACGAAGCATAATACTCCTCGTTTACGTCTGAAAATAGGTTGTGTGAACCCAGCCTTAGGGTATGTTCACAAGCAGTGCTTTCAGGCGTATTTTGGGGCGTTTACGCTTGAAAAAACGGAAGCTAAACGCCTACAAACATCTGCCCATTGTAATCAATGGGAAAAACAGCATTTAGTTCATACGGGGCGTCTTTTTACGCCTCAGTTTTAAAAAACGGAGCGTAAAAAAATGCTCCGTAAAAAGAAGTAGCATGTCACTTCTAGAGGCGTTGTAATGCAAAAAAAAAACAGGAAAAACAACAAGGGCGTGAATACATTGATCTGGGTGAGCTGTGACTTTAGATTAGCTACAGCTCCTACCAGGAGTCTAAGGTGATCTGAGAGTTGCTCTCTCCCTCCCCACTGCAGTTTTGAATCCTGAAATTGGCTGCTGAACATAAGCAAAAGTCTATGACCGGCTCACCAGCTCTTCGTGCACCCAATCAGTGTATGGAGAGCTGAAAGTACAGAATCTTAATCCACCAGTGAGACAAAAATGTAGTTTAAAAAACTATTCACCAAAAATAAAAGCACTAATAAGTCACTAATACTACCAGTATTACTCTCCCCACCCCATATTATGCCTTTGTGGATGAGTTTTTCCGCGGCAGTCATTGCTTAGGCCTCATGCACACGACCGTAGTGTTTTTCTGGTCCGCAAATTCCAGGACCGTGTTCCGTGAAATGTCCTCCGCAGTTCATCCGTATGTAATCCGCAAAATGCGGATAAAAAAAAAAAGCCTAGGTAAAAGAGGATAAGGACAGAACTCATTCCCGGTCGTCGCCTAGCAACACTTCCGCAAATCCGCAAACTGCGGTTGACACGGAGGTGTACCCGCATTTTCCATGGGCCCATTGACTTCTATGGGCATGTCCGCATCGAATTTGCGGGCCGTAATAAGACATGTCCTGAGTTTGTGCGGCACGGATTTGCGGACATGCGGGGACCCGTGAAAACACGGATAGTGTGTATGGGCCCATAGACATGAATGGGTCCGCAATTCTCCCGTGGATTTTCGGGGGAATTGCGGACGCAAAAACACGTTCGTGTGCATGGGGCCTAAGTGTGTGAAAACTTCTGTTAGGAATAAATTCAGTGATTAAAATTAAGACCAGTAAGTTAAATTCACTTCTGCTGAGAAAATCAATTAGGCTGGGTTCACACGACCTATTTTCAGACGTAAACGAGGCGTATTATGCCTCGTTTTACGTCTGAAAATACGGCTCCAATACGTCGGCAAACATCTGCTCATTCATTTGAATGGGTTTGCCGACGTACTGTGCAGACGACCTGTAATTAACGCATCGTCGTTTGACAGCTGTCAAAAGACGACGCGTAAAATTACAGCCTCGTCAAAAGAAGTGCAGGGCACTTCTTTGGACGTTTTTGGAGCCGTTTTCTCATAGACTCTATTGAAAACAGCTCCAAAAACGGCCGAAAAAACGGCACGAAAACGCCGCGAAAAACGCCGCGAAAAACGTGAATTGCTCAAAAAACGTCTGAAAATCAGGTGCTGTTTTCCCTTGAAAACAGCTCCGTATTTTCAGACGTTTTTGGCTCAGCGTGTGAACATACCCTAAGGGTATGTTCACACGAGGGCGTCCGTTACGGCTGAAATTACGGGGATGTTTCAGCCTGAAAACATCCCCGTAATTTCAGCCGTACCGGCATGTGCAGGCGCTTGAACGCCGCGTCAATTACGGCCGTAATTAGCGCTGCTATTCATTGGAGTCAATGAGTAACGGCTCTAATTACGGCCAAAGAAGTGACAGGTCACTTCTTTGACGCGGGCGTCTATTTACGCGCCGTCATTTGACAGCGGCGCGTAAATATACGCCTCGTGTGAACAGACAAACGTCTGCCCATTGCTTTCAATGGGCAGATGTTTGTCAGCGCTATTGAGGCGCTATTTTCAGACGTAATTCGGGGCAAAAACGCCCGAATTACGTCCGTAAATAGGCCGTGTGAACATACCCTTAGGGTATGTTCACACGAGGGCGTCCGTAACGGCTGAAATTACGGGGATGTTTCAGCCTGAAAACATCCCCGTAATTTCAGCCGTAACGGCATGTGCAGGCGCTTGAACGCCGCGTCCATTACGGACGTAATTGGCGCTGCTATTCATTGGAGTCAATGAATAACGGCTCCAATTACGGCCAAAGAAGTGACAGGTCACTTCTTTGACGCGGGCGTCTATTTACGCGCCGTTATTTGACAGCGGCGTGTAAATTACACCTCGTGTGAACAGACAAACGTCTGCCCATTGCTTTCAATGGGCAGATGTTTGTCAGCGCTATTGAGGCGCTATTTTCGGACGTAATTCGGGGCAAAAACGCCCGAATTACGTCCGTAATTAGTGCGTGTGAACATACCCTTAGATGTGAACATTGTTTATAGTTATTGGCCTTATGTGATTCATATCTCTATGCTCTACGCACCGTTTAAAATCTGTCAGATCTCTGCAGATATAACCGCCATTATTACATGACACGACATTGAATTATGAATGGTATCAATAAAAATCAACACATACAGAAGTGGCTGAAGATGAGTAGAAGGCCTTGAATACTGGGAAGATGCAATTAATTTCTTAATATAATTTTTTCAAAGGCACAAATTAGATTTAATTTCTAAAACAGTGCGATATAGAACATCTTAGATATTTCACCTGGAGAATGGTCTTTTCAGTTTTTTTGTACTCTTGCTTTGAAGGTTTGTTTTTGGACTGTGTTGACCTCAATTCAGAGGGGGCAAAATGGGCACTGGGCAAAAGAACTAAGGCAACACTTCTGAACTATTCTCAAACAATGTCTGTTCACTTTGCAAACGGTGCCCATCATAGAAAAACAGCTAATTAGCAAACCTCGAAACAGCTTTCTATAGCTTACTCCAGGGCATCCTTTCTATGAACTGGAGCCCAGAACTGAACTGCATATTCTAGATGAGGCCTCACTAATGCTTTGTAAAGTGGCAATATTACATCCCTGTCCCGCGAGTCCATGCCTCTTTTAAAACACGACAATATCTTGCTGGCCTTAGAAGCAGCTGATTGATATTGAATGCTGTTATTGAGTTTATGATTTACAAGTACACCCAGATCCTTCTCAACAAGTGACTCCCCCAGTGTAGCTCCCCCTAGGACATATGATGCATGCAGGTTGTTGGTACCCAGATGCATAACTTTACATTTATCTACATTAAACCTCATTTGCCAAGTGGATGCCCAAACACTTAGTGTGTCCAAATCTGCCTGTAATTCATGAACATCTTCCATAGTCTGAACTATATTACATAGCTTGGTGTCATCTGCAAAAATAGAAATAGTGCTATTAATCCCATCCTCTATATCATTAATAAATAAGTTGAATAATAGTGGTCCCAGCACTGAACCCTGGGGTACACCACTTATTATTTATCTCTTCCCAAGCATCTATACCTCCTTCAAATAAAAACGTGTGTTTTCTTACATAAAAGAAGTGCTCTGGATTATTACAACGTTCCTTTTATCATCCAAACAAAAAAAATATGATGTACAGTATATGGACTCTTCCATGACCCACCTTGACCATACCCCAATCTACAAGATTCTTAAAGACGTTTAGGATAGGCCATCAATCTTTGATCGGTGGGGGTTTGACCCCCAGAACCCTCTTTGATCATCAGCGAAGGATAGGCTATCAATGTTTTAGTCCTGGAAAACCCCTTTAATCTCTAGTCTTCAGGTAACTCCGTCTTCTGGCTGGGACATTATATGAGTATTCTTGAGCAGCCGTGAAAGACCACTAAAGAAACTGCTATGTACTGAACAAGACAGACTGCAGCTCTGGGCTATGAAACAAATAATAAAAATGTTAGTCTTCAGTTGACTGATCACATATTATTGCGGTTTCAATATGTAGTGCTAAGTGGAACTGCATCTTTTTATTCTACTGGATGATTTCAAGACTATTTGACATTTGTTTAAAAAAAACAATATACGGATCTCAGTCTGGGAACTGGAAATCAAACCTGCACTGAGTCAGCTGGCAGGCGATTATATACAGAGGATTTCTTGCCCTACAGGGAAGATTTGCTGTTGTTGACTACCTGAAGTTTCACTTATTAGCTCAGCTTACATTTCTTTGACATAGTCTACTCAAGGGGAAGACGGTTTAACCATTTGTTATTATTGCATGTTTCCTGTTTCGGGATCATGTTTGAATTGATTGCTTCTTTCACTATCAATAAATTCTCAACATGTTCTTTCTCATAAAAGGAAAGAGGCAGAAAGATGACAGATGACACAGAGGAAGAAGAGTCAAATAGTTTATATAAGGAGACACTTAGATTTCTTTATGTGTTATGTGCCTCCCATTTTTCATCACATTTTTTTTTACTACGGGATGTATTCAGATATCAACTACCATAGTGTCTGAAAGGAGCAGCAGCGGACATGCTCGACCGCTACTCCATTCCTCCTCGAATGAGCACATTTAAAAATTGGGCTGAAATATCTTTGACCAGCTTAAAAGGAAGCTGTCACTAGGACAGACCCTTTAAGAGGTCAGTGACGTCTCCAGCTGTGCTCACCCAAAACTTTCACTAGTTGCTGATGAATACTTATAGGTGTCTCAGATAACTACAGTACTTCCCCCATATTGCCACTGGAAGGAAGCATACATTAAAAGTCACGGCAACATCTGTCACCATGACAACCGCTAGGATCATGGTAGCTAGCACCGTCCTTTTAAAGAAAGGATGTCAGCACTGAATTTGGCTATATATTTGTATATTATCATATCTATAGAAACTGTTATACGTTGCAGTAGAGATGAGCTATTTTCCCCCCAAAAAATGTGCTAGTGCCTCATTTGCCCACAGAGTTAAACAGAGAAATCGGGACACTTGCAATTCACCCCTAAAATAAAAAAAATACCATCCTCATCTCCCCTGCTCTTCTGTAGCGACGTGTCCCTGTGATTGGCTGCAGCGGTCACGTAGGACAAAGTTACGTAATGTCAGGAGCAGGGGCGTAGCTAAAGGCTCATGGGCCCCGATGCAAAGGTTTTTCTTGGACCTCCCTCAAAACTTCTCATGGCCAATGGTCCGCAGCTTTCAGCTGCATCACTGGGTCTCCTAACTGATCCAACAATGCAGCACTATCAGCCAGGGGCGTCACTAAGGACTTAAACATCAGGGGGAAAAGCCCCAATACATCTGTGCCCCCCAAAAAAAAATTGTGCGTGTATATATATATATATATATATATATATACACACACACATGAGACAGCATATCTATAGCAATATGACCCTATAGCTATACATAGGATTAGATACAGTGGCTGAGCAGACAGTATCACACATGAAAGGATTAGCTATAGGGCCCAGCAGACAGTATTACACATGATAGGATTAGATATAGGGCCCAGCAGACAGTATTACACATGATAGGATTAGATATAGGGCCCAGCAGACAGTATCATACATGATGGGATTATCTAATCATGAAAACATTACAGTACGAGACAGTTGTCCTGCAGCGAGGCAGGGACTCCTAGCGTCGTACATAACTATGATGCTAGGAGCCCGGCTCCCTGCAGTGTGTTCGGTCTGGGACTTGCGGCCGAAATACGTTCCGTTCTTTACGGGCCGAACATGCTCGTGTGAATCCAGCCTAAGGCTTCTGTTTGCCTTTCCGTTGAGGGGTTTACCCGACGGAAACCTCCGACAGAACCCCCCCAACGGATGGGCAGCGGTGATGTGAAGAGGGCCTTAGATACAGGGCCCATGTGCATGTGTGATACTGTATGTTGAACCCTGCATCTAAGCCTAAGGTAGGCTTAGATACAGGGTCCAGCAGACAGTAGATACAGGGTCCAGCAGACAGTAATCTTATACAGTATAAAATGACTGTCTGCTGGGGCCGTGTATCTAAGCCTAACATATGGTAGGCTTAAAAGGGGCTGTCCAGTTCCTAAACATTGAAGGCCTATCCTCAGGATAGGCCATTAATAGCTGATGGGTCGGGGTCCGACTCCCGGGACCCCCGACAATCAGCTTGAAGGGTTGCAGCCGCTCGTACGAGCGCTGCTTCGCCTTCATTTCCCTCACTTGCTCACACTGTATCGCTGACACGTCCGTGTCGTCGATTCAGTATGAGAAAGTGACTGGAATGAAGGGGAAGCAACGCTCGTACGAGCAGCTGCACCTCCTTCAAAACAGCTGATTGGTGGGGGTTCCAGGTGTCAGACCCCGACCCATCAGCTTCATCAAGACAGTAATATTAAACTTACATCCTGTTCGGCCGCAGCAGAGCTCCTCACTCCATCAAGTGTCGGGATGTTGTGCGCAGCGCATAGCGTCGTGATGTCATGCGCTGCGCACAGCGCTGTGACGACAGAACCTCTGCTGCGCTACGGAAATAGGGGGGTAAGTACTGTCAGTTACTATAGTAACAAGGGGCCCGTGTAGTTTATTACATAGGCCCCAGTTACTATAGTAACTTTTCATTGATGTGGTGCGGGGGGCCGCGGACCCCCCTGGCTTCGGGGCCCGGTCGCAATTGCGACCGATGCGACCCCTATAGTTACGCCACTGGTCAGGAGGCCGGCAGGGACTTGTCACAGCAGCAGTCACATTGGACAAAACGACATCATCTCAGGAGGCCGGCCGGAACGCGTAACTACAGGAGACCAGGTGAGTATGATATATTTTTTTAATTGCTTATTCTGCCCTCTTCTTTTTTCTAATATGGAAAATGGTGGCCGATGGCCACCCTTTTGTCTGTTCATGCGCCATGAACTTTGGATCTAACGGATTCGCTCATCTCTACCTGACAGTTACTTTAAGAGCATTCCCTCCATAAGAAAACACTGTATTGATCTGACAAAAAAAAATTGTGACATACTCAATCAGATACTGTATTACAGAGCTATTCAATGGCACCACACGGAACACCACACAGCGGTATGCAGAGTGCCTACGGTGCCATAGTACAGAGCCGCTGGGACCCCATGTGCCACTGTACAGCCTTCTGCCACTGTCTGACTCTGCCATGTGCAAAAGGCTATGTAAACCATTGAACACTTTTTTTTTTAAATAAAACAATGTATCATGGTGTTTAACCCCTTCACGCACCAGGATGTGCCGGTACGTCCTGGAGCAGGGGGATAAGTAGCAGATGTCAGCTGTGTTTTACAGCTGACGCCCGGGACTAACAAAAGTCTGTAAAAATTACAATATACTGCAATACATTAGTATTGCAGTGTATTGTACCAGCGATCACTGGTTCAACTCCCCTAGGTGGAATATTAAACGGTGTAGAAAAAAAGTTAAATAACATTTTTAGTAGTGAAAAAAAAAATATTAAAAGTTAAAAATAAGGCTTGAAAAAGACCCTTCACTCACTATGGATCGAAATGTTGCCTGTTTTCCGTAAGATGTTTTGACAGTAAAACCTTCTTGAAGATTTGGAGACGTGTGCTGTTGTCCCACTACTTCTTTTGGAATTCGCATTATGCCAGAGTGGGTTTGCCTGGCCTGACAGCGTGTACCGCACCAGAACTCGGGACTTGTGCTGCTTCATTTTCTCTCGTTTTGGCTTAATATCCTGTGGATATGTCATAAATGTCTCTCGTGGGAAAACCCCTTTAATGAGCACGGTGAATGCTGTAAAAATAAAAAATTTAAACCGCCAAAATCGCAGTTTTTTGGTCAACTTAGCTCTAAAAAAAATGGAATAAAAAGTGATCAAAAAGTCGTATGTACCAAAACATAGTACCAATAAGAACTAAAGATCGTCCCGCAAAAATAACCCCTTGCAACGCCCAATCCACGGAAAAATAAAAATGGAGGAATCACAATTTTTTCCAATTTGAGGCTGCAAATTCTTTTTTTACATTTTTCCAGTACATTATATGATACTTTAAATGGTACCAATAGAAACTATCACTCCTCCCGCAAAAAATAAGCCCTCACACCAATCTATTGGCAGAAAATTACAAAGTTATGGCTCTTGGAAGGCAACGAGTGAAAAATGAAAAATCAAAAAAAAATGGCTGTATCCTTAAAGGGAAGGTGTCATGAATTTTTTTTATCATATTGCTTTTAATATAATATTTTCAAAAATGTTATTTAATTGTGTTTTACTTTTTAATGTTTTCTGACTTTATTTCTCTATGGGGGCTGCCATTTTTTTTTTCATCTCTGTATGTGTCGATTAACGACACATACAGAGCTAGAATACGGCACATACAACCCCATAGAGAATGCGAACGGGAGCCGGTCCATTCTCAGTTGCGTGCGCCGTCTGTGTGGGAACGGCGCATGCGCCGCTCCCACACAGACCAAAACGAACCTCATTCGTAGAGTGAAATCCGGCGCCATTTTCATGTGGACTGGAAGCTGCTGCCGGACAGTAAGATGACGACTTCCGGCCGCAGCTTCCGGCCATATGTTCAACGAAGCAAAGGCGCAAGGAAGAGGAGCGTAGACCAGCGGAGGTGGTTGCAGAAGCAGGTAATTTATGTTCGTGTGTATTATGTTCGTGTGTATTATGTTCGTGCATGTTCGTGTGATACTGTCTGCTGAGCCCTGTATCTAATCCTCCTACACTGTGCAGTCGCTCAGAAAATGGCAGCACACAGTGTAGGAGGTTTGAAGACATTCAAACCCTTCCTTCTCCTGGCACTAGCCCAAAGAAGGGAGGGGGGATTGTGTGAGGACACTAGAGGAGAGTGTGTCCACCCCAAATTTGCAGAATACATCCATGAGGTTGCTTTACCACAGTGACCATGCTGCAATTTTGGGAACTGCTCCCTCTAGTGGCCAGCACATGGAAATGCTATAAATTAGAATCTAATTTATAATATTTCCTGACTGAAAATGAAAAAAAATTAAAACAATGTGTAATCACTTAAATACTAATAGTTTAACTGAAAAAAAAATTATAATTTCTAGCGACACATTCCCTTTAAAGAGGCTCTTTCACCAATTTTATACTTCCCTATCTCCTACCTAATCTAATAGGCGCTGTGTGGTAGATAACTAGTGTTGTTTTTAAAAAAAAAAGTTTATTAGGGACAAAGTTAGGAGCATTTTAACATTTATGCAAATTTTTTGTAAAAGCCCAAGAGGGTGTTTTTTTTAATTTAACCAAGTGGGCATTCTAAAGAAAAGTGTATGGCGCTGACCAATCAGCGCCATACACTTCTCTTCATTCATGCCCAGCTTTAGTCACAGCACAGAATGATCTCGCGAGATCACGCTGTGACGTCACTTACTCCCACAGTTCCTTCACCGGAGCGACGGGACAATGACCAGACATCTCCTCCAGCCGCCTCCTGTTCAGTGTACTAAAAGGCAGCCTACACTAGTGACATAACAGGTACCAATCGGTTTAGAAGTTTTACCTGCAATAGGATTTAGCAGTCCTAAATCATTGATTTTCCACATAAAGGGATTTTGTTCTCCAATGACAGATTCTCCTTAAAAGTATTTTTTTATATACATTTTGGAATAAACAGAAGTGTTGTTTTGAGAATTCAAAATGAATGTATCCCTGCACTATTGTATTGTGAGGCTTCAATCTTTATATTGCAAGACACATTAATATTATATGTTTGAGTCTGCAAAGGTGCAAGCGTTTGGGAATCATTTATAGAATCTGCTGAATAGACATAAAACTATAAAATACAAAAAAAAAAAAAAAAAGGTGAAAATAAGCTGAAATATCATATTGTTACAGTCTGCATGGATTTTTATGTTCTATATATTGATGCCCAACTTGTTTTTACTACTTTATCTACTTTTTAAATGATAACATCATTTTTTTTATTAAAGCCTGTTTTCAAGAACAGGTAGACTAAGCATTATTGTTACTGAACACAATGACTTAGTAGTCGCTATGTGTACAAATGTATCCTAGGCACCCGAAGAACAGACATCAAAAGGGTCTGGATGCCCGGATACACATGAGAATTATACCTCTGTATTACTTGGGGCACACAGAGGTAAAGTATGGGCCACAGGCTACATCCAGAATATGGCCATGTGTAGCAGGCTATATATTCATAATACGGCCATGTGAATGAGGCCTTACGTAAATAATATGTAATCATTGTATAATAAACAATTCTGTATACAAATGAGTAAGTAGACCTTATGATACACGTGTGTATATATATATATATATATATATATACACATACACATATATATACACAGTATATACGTATAACAAACAATTCTACAACTTTTCAAAATACTTCTGTATTTTGTTTCAATTCCTCTCCAAAAGCGAAGATTTCTGCTTAATAGGAACATTTTGGGTGATTCCAGATGCTGTGGATATTTATGCTACATGCAGAATTTGTTGCGGATTTCACCCTTTGCACTGATAATCCATGGCATTTCCTCAACAGAATGGTTTTCAAAATCTGCAGCATACTCTGATTATTTCACAGATTTTTTTTTGTGTTACTGTACAAGTGGATGGGGTTTTGCAAAACTCATCCACAGGTATTGTACTGTGAATTGTTGCGGATTGTCGGTGTGGCATTCACAGTTGCATTTAGATTTAGAAGCTGGAAACACATCCTGATCTTGTCCTGCTAATCTGTCATATTATATCAGTATAATCAAGAGTTACAATCAAGAGTTACAGGGGTTGTTTATAAGATTATCTTCAGTGATCACTGTATGACCAGGACTAGGTCTGCGGGTATACTGGGGTGACTCACACCAATCCGGAACAATCACACCACTGTTGGCATCTTACTATGGCTGTTATTACATCTATAACTGAAGTTGTCACCTAGACTGCTCAGACTCCAGATTGTCCATTTTATGCACAAAAATATCACTTGACCATCACCGATCTCTGTAAATATATGTAGATTTGGCGTTAAGGCCTCATGCACTTGACCGTAGTGGTGTGCACGGTCATGATTTGTGGCTGGTTGGCCACGGAGTGTCACAAGTGGGCCGCCGGCAAATCGCAGGCCGTGCAAAATACGGCCGTAGAAAAGACATGTCCTATCTTTTTGCGGTCCAGGCTCCTGGTCAATGCATGGACAGTGATATCCACGATCGTGTGCATGGGCCCATTGAAATGAATGGGGCCACAATTCACTCGCAGATTTGCGGGTGAATTGCGGCCACAAAAATACGTTCGTGTGCATGGGGCCTAAAGACTCTGAGAAACCAGGTTGAAAACCAAAAGGCAGAGCGGCATTTCTTATGCTCCAAATGAACAGATTTAGACAATATTATACCAAATGTTAGTTTAGCTGACAGGATCGACAGTGGCACGCTCCCTGGTCCATTTATTTTAACTGAAATGTGTATCACAATCTCAGATACTTTGTCTGAAATATGGTGCATGTCAGATGCAAAGAGAAGACCTCTCTCATAGTGAATGGTACATGCCCAATATACACAAATAAGGACCCTTGAGGAAGCTGGAAAAGGTGAAATCGGTCGGGTGCTGTTCAGACTCTACATGAGAATTTTATTATGTGATCAGTTTTATGCCAAGTTTTTGTAAGTTTGTTATTAAAGGAAGTGTTTTCCATACCTGGCTCCACACAGTTTTCTATTATCATCTTACCGACATTCTGTGTATAGAATTGCTGAGGAGGAATCCCAGATAGGAGAAGGCGCAGGTGTAATAGGCTTTTTTTTATTAAAACAATGTATTTTAGTGTTTAGTGTAACTTTGTAATTTGTTTTTATTAAAAAATGTTTGTGCTTTTTCAGAAACAGCTTCTATGTATCCAGGATACATAGAAGCTGTATTTTGCGCTGAAACCTGAATCTGTTATGTACCTGGAAGAAGCTGGACAAGGTGAAAACCCAGGGTCGGGCATAAGAGGCTTGGCGTGCAACGTGGAAATTTTAAACATTTACAAGCACTTTTTACTTTGTCACTGTGAATATATGGAATAAAGTACTGAAAAATGTTATCCCATGCTGCAGTCTGCGCTATGTTTGTCTGTTTTTATCCTTTGCAGAACCACTTTAAGTGAAGGCCGGGAGACCATGCAGTAGAAACCCCAAGTTCTGATACATCATCTAGCACATCTAACCTCCTTGATATTGGGATGGAGAGGAACTTTTCCTGGCGTCAGTGTGTTGAATTTTTTTCTGGACTTTACATTGTGTAGCCTCATTGCATGTAATCTTTATATCTGTATATCTGAGTGGATTGCTGGACTTTATCCATTGCAAGTGGGTGCTCTACTGAATAATTTACCAACTGTAGTTTTTCACGTCCGAGGTTAGCTACGTTCGTCTGAATGTAGCCTTAAGGGGATTCATAGAGCCAGCACAGTCACAAAAAGCGCTTTCATTTTTGGGAATGCCACAAATGGGAAAAGAAACGAGAAAAGAAGAAAATTAGGACTACACACCCATGTGGAGTGGTGAGAGGTTAAACGAACAAAACCTTTGAACATTTTTATGTGAAGTATCGGAGAGGAAATGCAGCATAACCCGGAGCCCGTTTACATATTGTATACACAGTGACTGTTATCCGGATAAGTGAGATTGGATATTTGACTCGTAGAAGCTGTAGTTTTAGTTTGTTTATCTTTGCTATGAATCTGTGCTTGGCTATTTTGTGTCTATGGCAGCGGTTTCAAACTCGGCCCGGTATGTGGGCCGCATATAGAAGAAATGGGAAGTTGACGGGCCGCATTACTTTCAAATTTGATACAATACAAAATTATTGTTAATCAATTAGTTATTTGAACTACTATAACACTATATTACTAGAATAATAATAATACATTACTATAATAATAGCGCTAGGTTTAAAATGTGAGATATTTCTCCACGTGCTTATTTCAACAATCCAGCTTTCCAGTTTAAGTGTCGCTAAATGCAGTCCGGCGGCTCAGTTAGCACACATGTCAAGATTGGGCAGCCCCTTTTTAGATAGTGCCGCAGTGCCCTCTGTGGATGCTGCCGCAGTGCCCTCTGTGGATGCTGCCGCAGTGCCCTCTGTGGATAATGCAACACACCCCTAGATAAGGCCACAGTGCCCTCTGTAGATAAGGCCACAGTGCCCTCTGTAGATAAGGCCACAGTGCCCTCTGTAGATAAGGCCACAGTGCCCTCTGTAGATAAGGCCACAGTGCCCTCTGTAGATAATGCAACACACCCCTAGATAATGCCAGTGTCCTCTTCAGATACTGTCACACACCCACTTGTAGAGAACGCCACAGTGCCCTCTGTAGAGGCTGCCACAGTGCCCTCTGTAGAGGCTGCCACAGTGCCCTCTGTAGAGGCTGCCACAGTGCCCTCTGTAGAGGCTGCCACAGTGCCCTCTGTAGAGGCTGCCACAGTGCCCTCTGTAGAGGCTGCCACAGTGCCCTCTGTAGAGGCTGCCACAGTGCCCTCTGTAGAGGCTGCCACAGTGCCCTCTGTAGAGGCTGCCACAGTGCCCTCTGTAGAGGCTGACCCAGAGCTGGAGTCCCAGGCAGAGCGCTAGTAGGCTCTTCCTGGGACTCCAGCTGTGCGCCTGACATCACTGGGACTCCTGCTCTGGGGAAGCCCCTGACATCATTGTCGATGTATGGACAGCGATGTCAGAGGCTTCCCCAGAGTCCCGGAGCAGAGCCGATAATAGCGCTCTGCCCGGGACTCCGCTCTGGGGAAGACGCTGACACACTGTCCATATATGGGCAGCGATGTCAGGGAATTCCACAGAGTCCCGGAGCAGAGCCGACACCAGCGCTCTGCTCGGGACTCCGGCTCTGGGGAAGCCCCAGACAGCGCTGTTCATATGTGGACAGCGATGTCAGGGAATTCCAGAGTCTCGGAGCAGAGCCGATACTAGCGGCTCTGTGTCCCGCGGGCCGCAGATTACAGCCCCAGGGGCCGCATGCGGCGCGCGGGCCGCGTGCTTGAGACCCCTGGTCTATGGGGTGTATTATTAGCACAAAATTAGTGATTTGCTCGGGTTATCTTGCATTTGAGCCAGTTACTATGTGGGTATCTGATAAAAAGGAATATTGGGGACATTTTTGGCAGGAGATAGCTAAGGAACTGTTAGGGTACCTACACACCTGCAGATTTTGATACAGATTCTACACTCCTACCTTGAAAGGGTAGAACCTTCTGTGAACATTCGCAACTGAATGAGCATGCTGCAGATTTGAAAATCGACAGTATGCTCTGATATCCATGTGGAAAATGTTCCCATGTGGACACAGCCTTATAGGTGTTAACCCATCAGGACAGTCCCTGCCAATATGCCCTATGAATGGAAAAAATCCAAATCTTGTCACCTAGCTCTCCCAGAAAAAGATAGATCAATGAATCAGCTGAATGGTATAATAAAGGACATCACAGAAGAAACCGGACTTAGGCTGGACTTAGAGAGCTGTTATGCTGCCCCTTTTTAATGTCTGTATTATGGCCACAAGACTAGGACCCTGCGGTTCTGAATTTACATCACCTCAGAACACTAGGGTGATCTAAGTACTGTGTTGTTTTTTGTTGTTGTTTATGTAAAAATTTACTGTGTACAAGGATAAAATTAACTTAAATGGTCACTAAACTTTCAACAAACTTTGCATAAATCAATAGAACAGGCGAATATAAGAAACTTTGTAACATATCTTAGAGCAAAATGCCTCTTTCTCCACTTATCAGGCTCCTTTACTCCTCCCTCCTAACGGTTCGCTTAGGGAGAGAGGGAGAGGAGGGAGTAGGAGCAGAGTGAGAGAGAGAGACAGAAAGAGACACACAGGGACGCTGCTTCAGCTTCTAGTAAGTGTTTTTTCTCACGCCAGTGCTTGATTCACAGCTACACTTCTAATTACTGCTGTATGATGTCCTCAATGCTGCTGCTGTTTATGAGGGTGTGCTACAAAGAGATTGGGGAGCAGGATATACTCTTCTCTATGTGTGCTGCGTATGAAAGACTAGATAGCAGTTAGGGTCCAACCACTAGCTCAAAGAAAACTGAGAATTCGAGATAGAGCCGACAGAGAGGAAAACTGCTAAAAAAAATATTAAATACACGTCATATAATGGCCAGAAATAGTGTTATTCCTCATGTACGCAAATATGACAACTTATACTAAAAAGTCACCCAAAAAGTTAGGTGCGCTTTAAACCTTGATTGCACAAAGTAGTCTATTTCCAGAGAATTATGGAAAGTAAAAATGCATGCAATATTATACAAGGACACAAGCTCTTGCAGACAAAATCGAGATATCCACTTAGATCATTAGATTTGTGGTACAAATAACTGTAAGCAAAATTGGGTGGCAAAATGCCCAGTGCAAATTGTTACTACTGAGTTCATTAGAAGAAAAGCTTCTCATCTATAAAATCACTTGAAGTTACCGAAATCCAAGGCATAATGGTCATCTACATAAGAGCAAATGAATCTGCACCCATTTCTAAGGAATGTGTGGTTTGCCACTACGTAACTTGTAAAGAGAATATGGTGAAGATGTCTGCTACCTAATGCAGCATTAGCCATTATGAAATCACCACCCTCGCAAAATAGCTGTGGCTGTAATTTGATGCTATATTATTCAATTCCTAAGGTAAAACTGATGGTAATAATAATTAGCGGGTATATAATTTTGCTGGAACATGATACAGTATATCAGACTGTAGCGCCAAGCATTGCAATGTAACAATAAATGATTTCATCTTATCATATCTAATATTGCAGAGCACACATAGGGGCATATTTATCATTGTGTGGCTTGTTGCATACAGTGTAATTCACCCCCCTCCCCCCCAAAAAAAACAACTTAAAGTGGGGGTGAGCTATGACAGATAGGAATGTCGTAATCCTCAAACGCGAGCACTGTGTTGAGAAATATATATTGCGCCATTCTAAGCTATATGCCCTATTATATTTCAAAGTTCTAAGTCTGACAAAAATGATGCAGGGCGCCTGCTGTGTTGCTGAATATGATGCAACTACTGAGCTGTGACAGTTTGGCTGGATTCACACGAGCATGTTCAGTCCGTAATGGATGGAACGTATTTCGGCCGCAAGTCCCGGACCGAACACACTGCAGGGAGCCGGGCTCCTAGCATCATAGTTATGCACGACGCTAGCAGTCCCTGCCTCGCTGAGGGACAACTGTCCCGTACTGTAATCATGTTTTCATTACGGGACAGTAGTTCCACAGAGAGGCAGGGACTCCTAGCGTCGTACATTACTATGATGCTAGGAGCCCGGCTCCCTGCAGTGTGTTCGGTCCGGGACTTGCGGCCGAAATACGTTCCGTCCTTTACGGACCGAACATGCTCGTGTGAATCCAGCCTTGACCTGTCCTACAAAAAGGGTCTTACCTTTGTAGGCGGCGTTTTTTTTGTTTCGATTGTTGTAATGAATGCCACTATAAAGTCACGCTGCCTTTTTTCCGACACTTCACAAGTGTTGGAAAAAAGGTTTTATAGCGTAGTGCTGTAAATATGGCATTAGGCCTGAATGCCATTATTTTCAATACAAATTGTTTTATGGCACATTTACATTGATAAATATGCCCCCAGTTTCCCCTTGCAGCTAGTATCATCATCTAGCAACCGAGCTGTGAAACCAATTTTTTTTCATTCTTTATATTCTTTTATGTGTTTCATTTAGTTTCATGCCCCCTTTTTAGTGGTGATGTGGTGAACAAAATGCATCAATTTCAGCGCAAACAGGAAAAGATTTCTCACATTTATCGTTGAGAATTTCAACTTGTGCATGTCATTTATTTGCATTCCAGCCAGTACTTATTGACTTTTCCAGCAATATGCGGTATTTGTCATAGAACTAAGACACACACACACACACACATATATACATACATGCAGACATATACAATTATGCATATATACTTACAGACATACACACTCATATAGATACATACACACACACAAGCAAAACTACATGCACAAAAACATACATACACACATACAGGGGCGTAACTAGGAAAGACTGGGCCCCATAGCAAACTTTTGACTGGGCCCCCCCCCCCTCTGCTGGGTATCACACAACCCCCCCCCCCCCTTGTAGATAGTGCCTCCCTATAGATTCCACCACACAGCGCCCCCTATAGATAGCACAATACACAGCCCCCTGTAGATAACGCCATACAGCCCCCTCTGTAGATAACGCCATACAGCCCCCTCTGTAGATAACGCCATACAGCCCCCCTGTAGATAACGCCATACAGCCCCACCTGTAGATAACGCCATACAGAACCCTCCTGTAGATAACACCATACAGACCCCCCTGTAGATAACGCCATACAGCCCCCTCTGTAGATTACGCCATACAGACCCCCCCCAAAAAAAAACGGCCTATAGTTTGTCCTACAAAAGACATGCATCCCCTATCCACAGGATAGGGGATACATGTGTGATCGCTGGCAGCGATAAGGAGAACGGGGGACCGAAAGTCCCCCGAAGTTCTCCATGACTAACCTCTGACTTCCGGCGTCTGCGCAGTTCAATAAAAATGAAAGGAGCGCTGGTCACGCATGCGCACAAGCACGACCGGTGCGCAAGTCATTTCCATGGAGCTGCCGACACAGAACCCGGAAGTCCGAGGTTTGTCATGGAGAACTTAGGGGGGACTTTCGGTCCCCCGTGCTCCTCATCGCTGGGCGTCCCAGCGATCCCACATGTATCCCCTGTCCTGTGGATAGGGGATGCATGTCTTTTGTAGGAACAACCCGTTCAGTGGCGTCGCGCTGTAGCAGCCATAGCGGCTGCTAGCGGAGCCTGCGGCCATGGGAGGGGCCGTGCCGGCGGGTGGCACAGGCCCCCTCATGCTGCAGGCCCCGTAGATGTCGCTACGGCTGCTATAGCGGTATTTACGCCACTGCGCATAGGTTTGTACGGCGTAAAACTACAGCTCCCAGCATGGCCGAAACAATGATAAGGATATGCTGGGAGATGCGGTTTCACAAAAAAAAACATACCACCATCATCTCGCTGCAGATCATACAGTGACTACATTACTGATTAGAGGCAGAATAAACATTTACATTAAGTGACTCACCGGTGACGTCTCAGATTCTAGTTCTTTTCTTCTCCCTCCGGTTCAGACATCTATGATGGATTTCTCCCGGCCATGACCCACTTCTGCAGTTTTCCGTTTAGATGTCTTCAGCTTCTCACTTTTAAAACATTTCTGCACCTGTAAACAAAGTTACAATTCTCAACACATCTAAATATAACTGTCTCACACACACACACACACACACACACACACACACACACACACCGTGCCCCCTGTAGATAGTGCCCCCTGTAGATAGTGCCCCCTGTAGATAGTGCCCCCTGTAGATAGTGCCCCCTGTAGATAGTGACCTACATAGAAGTCCCTGTAGATAGTGCCCACATATGGACTCCAGAGCTGCAAGGCAATAGTGCTAACCACTGAGCCACCGTGCTGCCCTACATATAGCTTCCCCTATAGTTAGTGCTCCACGTATAGCCCACCTCTGTAGATATTGTCCCACATATAGCCCACCCCTGTAGACTGTGCACTACATATAGCCACCCTGTTGCTAGTGCCCCACAGGTAACCCACCCCTGTATATAGTGTCCCACACATAGCCCACCCCTATAGAAAGTACCCTAAAAAATAGCTCCCCTATAGATAGTGCTCTACATATAGCCCACCCCTGTATAGTGTCTCACATATACTGCCCCACATATAGACACCCCTGTAGATAGTGGCCCACACCCCCACATATAGACCCCCTGTAGCTACTGCCCCACATATAGACCCCCCTGTAGCTACTGCCCCACATATAGACCCCCCTATATATAATAGCCCACATAAAGACGACCCCCCCCCCTGTAGATAGACCCCCCCCCCCACTATAGATAATGCCATTCACATTTTTCTGAGGAAAAAAATATATAAAGTTGACATACTCACATTCTCCGGTTCCCACGCTGTTCACTGGCGATGCAGACATGCTCTCTTCTGAGCATGTCTGCAGGAGCTGAATGAGCGTCCTTCAATGACGCCGATTGGCGGGGCAGAATGACTTGCCCCGCCAATCAGCACCTTCCAAGCATGGAAGCGGCGCGATGATGTCATCGCGCCGCTAGCCAATCAGTGTCATTGTAAGGCACTGGATGGTCAGGCACGGAACATGCCCGGCCATTCAGCGCTAATACATGTATTTGGCTGCCGCTAGCACCGGGGCCCCCTCCGGTGCTAGCGACACCTACAGGCATGAGAGTGCCTGTGTAAGGCTCGGCGGCGCGGGCCCCACAGTAGCGGTGCTACCCCTGTAGCAGCCATAACGGCTGCTAGCGGCACCACCGGGCATTTGGGAGGGCGTGTCGGCTGGCGGCACGTGCCCCCTCAAGCCCCGGGCCCCGTAGCAGCCGCTACTGCTGCTACCGCGGTAGTTACGCCACTGCACACATACATACATACACACACACACAAGCATACATATACACACACACACATACATACATACATGCATTACGCACACAAACACACATATACATACAAACATATAGACACGCACTCTTTCTTTTTGGAACTTGCCCAGCTCTGCTGCATCTACAGGAGCCCACCTGTAGGATTGGGCATAAAATGATATGGTTTTTTTTGGTGATGTACTGTTGGATATACACATTAGTCTGGGACACCATATGCTCTATAAACTCATCAGTGAAAAAGAACTTGAAAAAATCCATCTCACTGAGTCCTGCCGTGTTAAATTTTATCCCTGGGCTGCCCGTGTACTCAGGGATTTGGGGTTCATAATTGTCTGATGTGGGGGTCCAAATGGGGTCACATCGCTCAGGGGGTTTCAATTATTGTAGGGTCATGTCTCTCGGGGGTTTCAACTGTGATGGTGGTCTTAGGGCGTCTCCTAGGGGGTCCCTCCTCTTCATCTCTGGATGAGGAGGTCGACACATAAAACAGAGTCTCACCATCCGACGAGTCTGTGTCGGAGGCAAGAAATGAATATGCCTCTTCGGCATGACCGTTGGGACATGTTTGTTGTGCTTAGACACGTATAAAATGTATTTGGTATATAGCAAAAATAAATTAAAAAAATCCCTAACTGGGAGCAATAGGCTGCTACCTAAACTAGCACAAAAGTGTTTTTGTTTTTAGAGAACAAATGGACTTACCTGACACTAAAACTAATTAGGGCGACGGTTCCTAACACTAAACCTAACCAGATTTTATGTGAACTTCCCTGATACTAAACCTAACTAGATTATTCCGAGCTTCCCTGACGTTAAACCTAACTACGGTGACGGGTGCCTGACGCTAAAACTTACTAGCGTGATGGGTGCCTGACGCAAAATCTAACTAGGGTGATGGGTGCCTGACGCTAAACCTAACTAGGTTTTATGAGAACTTCCCTGACACTAAACCTAACTACGGTGACGGATTCCTGACGCTAAATTCCCTGACGCTATACCTAACTACGCTTTTTGACTGTTCCCTGACACTACCTAACCCTAAGGGTATGTTCACACGATGAGAGGCATTTACGTGTGAAAAGACAGACTGTTTGCAGCTGCCTCGTTTCACACGTAAATGCTCCTCCTCGTAATTTACGAGGAGTCTGAGACGCTCTGAGACGCTCGTAAATCTTGAGCTGTGCTTCATTGAGTTCAATGAAGAACAGCTCAAATTACGTGGCAAAGAAGTGCCCTGCACTTCTTTGCCGAGGCAGTTCATTTACGCGTCGTCGTTTGACAGCTGTCAAACGACGACGCGTAAATTACAGGTTGTCTGCACAGTACGTCGGCAAACCCATTCAAATGAATGGGCAGATGTTTGCCGACGTATTGTAGCCCTATTTTCAGACGTAAAACGAGGCATAATACGCCTCGTTTACGTCTGAAAATAGGTCGTGTGAACCCAGCCTAATACTAAACTAACTAGTTGAATTGTCTTAACTATTTTTTTGTTTTATATATTTTATAAAGAAAAAAAATCCCCAGGGACCAAGAAATTTGGTCTTGAAGACTAAGAAGTGGTCAGTGATAGGAGATCACTGACCAAAAATGGGGGGGGGGGGACGCAAGGAGGAAGGGAACAGGAGTTGGAAGTGGTTCGGGGGGGTTGGGAAGCAGAAATAAAGTGATTTTTTTAACTGCTCACAACTGCTCTGAATGCCTCTCTAACTCCAACAGAGACATTCAGGGTGGGTGCGGCAGGAACTGATGTCAGGGAGAGGAAGTGAAGACAACGATCGCCGCTATTGGACAGTTAGTCACTGACTAACCAATAGCGTCGATCGTGAAGACGTTACCATCTCGATTGGTTCCGGCACATTGAGCTGTGATAGCTTGCTGTCGGAAACAACAGCTGTCACAGCTCATGAACGCGCCCGCAAACTGTGCTGTGTTTCATGCAGAACATACTATTAGGTCATGGAGCGCAAACGATTCGCTGATCATGACATAATAGTATGTGCAGGAATGGGAAGGGGTTAATGTATTTGTCTGCTTTTAAAAAATAAAGAGGAGATTCCAGAGTCTGCAGTCTTCCCTTTTTGCATCCCTCAAATGTGTTTACCGATATGGAAATATTTCCTCTAGTAAGCGCCTATCCCCGAAGATCACCTATAGACACATGTCTACTGCATCTTTAGGTCTTTTGCACTACAAACGCAAGAGTTACGCGATTTCCCACAGCACCTTTAAAGGTTACAGGATGAAGCTGCATTTACTTGTATGATGGTAACGTACAAATTGTGTGCTAGAAAAGTATGCATAGAAAAAAACGAAGCCTCTCAAACGAAACTCTCCAATTTGATTTATGCTCTAAAGGCATATCTGCAACCGCGTTATTAAAAAATATTAAAATAGTGCTGCGAGTTTTGTGGCTGTTTGACACACTGACGGCAGGGCTGTAAAATGAAATGGGACAAACATAGACTTGGATAAAGATAAAATATGTACTGGACAAATGTTAACAGTAAGGGTATGTTCATACGGCTTAGCAAAATACGTCTGAAAATACGGAGCTGTTTTTAGGCGACAACAGCTCCTGATTTTCAGACGTTTTTGTAGCAACTCGCGTTTTCTCAGCGTATTTTACGGACGTTATTGGAGCTGTTTTTCAATGGAGTCAATGAAAAACAGCTCCAAAAACGTCCCAAGAAGTGACATGCACTTCTTTGACGCGGGCGTCTTTTTACGCGCCGTCTTTTGACAGCGACAAGTAAAATAACACCTCGTGGGAACAGAACATCGTAATACCCATTGAAAGCAATGGGCAGATGTTTGTAGGCGTAATGGAGCCGTTTTTTCAGGCGTAATTCGAGGCGTAAAACGCCCATATTACGTCTGAAAACAGTGCGTGTGAACATACCCTAAGTGACATGTAGCCACAGACCCTGAGGACCAGCTTTTAACATAGTCTTTATCGGATGGTAAGAGCATGTATTCTTATTTATTTTTTTTTAGCTTTATTTAACTACATATTGAACCCCTTTCATTGTCAGTTCTATATTATGTTCAAAGAATTGACATGGTCCTTTTTTTTTATCCCATTAGAAGCATGGTGTAAACACAAGACTAACTGTCTACTTCAGAGTTTCCCAACCTTTTCATGCTCGAGGCACCCCTGGAAAAAAAAAAATTCTCAGGGCACCCCTACCAAAAATGTATTACAAAACTACAAAAAATGGCTAAAAACAAGAAGTACACTCTTAGGGTATGTTCACACAACATTTTTTTTTGTAAGGCAGAAACTAAAAATCTGCCTACAAATAAATTTAGGAATTTTGAGGCAGATTTTGAATGGACAGCGTTGTTTGACTTAATTTTTTTGCCCACATTTTTTTTAAGCCGTTGAAGCGAATGCAAAAACCGCAGACAAAAAAGCACCAAACGAGCGCCGCAGGTTTTTTCTGCCTCCTATTAATTTCAATGGGAGGTCAGAGGCGGAAACCACTCGAAGATCATCAGCCCCCAACTCACAGTAAAATAACCATCAGCCCCCCACTCACAGTAATGACCATCAGCCCCCAACTCACAGTAATGACCATCAGCCCCCCACTCACAGTAAAATAATCAGCCCCCCACTCACAGTAAAATAATCAGCCCCCCACTCACAGTAAAATAATCAGCCCCCCACTCACAGTAAAATAATCAGCCCCCCACTCACAGTAAAATAATCAGCCCCCCACTCACAGTAAAATGACCATCAGCCCCAACTCACAGTAAAATGACCATCAGCCCCCCACTCACAGTAAAATGACCATCAGCCCCCCACTCACAGTAAAATGACCATCAGCCCCCCACTCACAGTAAAATGACCATCAGCCCCCAACTCACAGTAAAATAACCATCAGCCCCCCACTCACAGTAATAACCATCAGCCCCCACTCACAGTAAAATGACCATCAGCCCCCAACTCACAGTAAAATGACCATCAGCCCCCACTTACAGTAAAATAACCATCAGCCCCCCACTCACAGTAAAATTACCATCAGCCCCAACTCACAGTAAAATGACCATCAGCCCCCCACTCACAGTAATGACCATCAGCCCCCCCACTCACAGTAAAATTACCATCAGCCCACCCACTCACAGTATAATGACCCCTCAGTAAAGAGACCATAAGCCCCCTCCAGTAAAGTAACCATCAGCCTCAGTCCGTCCCCGTCCGTCCCCCGTCCCCCCGATAAAATGACCATCTGCCCCTCTAGTAAAGTGACCATCACAGAGAGAAAGTGTGCTTGCTCCTGGGGAAGGAATAAATAAGGAGGTATAAGAACAACAACTCCCAGCATGTCCAGGCTATTATTATGTGATAGCAATGGACATTACAGGGACGAGATATAAGAGGAGAGAACTACAACTCCCAGCATGTCCAGGATGTTATGTGATATCAGAGAAAGTTTACAGGAGAAGGAGGTAGAAGGAGAGAACTACAACTTCCAGCATGTCCAGGCTGTTATGAGATATCAGAGGACATTACAGGGAGGAGGTATAAGAGGAAAGAACTACAACTACCAGCATGTCCAGACTGTTATTATGGGATATCAGATGACATCACAGAGAGGAGGTATAAGAGGAGAGAACTACAACTTCCAGCATGTCTGGGACGTTATTATGGGATATCAGAGGACATCACAGAGAGGAGGTATAAGAGGAGAGGACTACAACTTCCAGCATGTCCAGGACGTTATTATGGGATATCAGAGGACATTACAGAGAGGAGGTATAAGAGGAGAGAACTACAACTGCCAGCATGTCGAAACTGTTATGAGATATCAGAGGACATTACAGAAAGGAGGTATAAGAGGAGAGGACTACAACTTCCAGCATGTCCAGGACGTTATTATGGGATATCAGAGGACATTACAGAGAGGTATAAGAGGAGAGGACTACAACTACCAGCATGTCCAGGCTGTTATTATGGGATATCAGAGGACATTACAGAGAGGAGGTATAAGAGGAGAGGACTACAACTACCAGCATGTCCAGGCTGTTATTATGGGATATCAGAGGACATTACAGAGAGGAGGTATAAGAGGAGAGGACTACAACTTCCGGCATTCCCCTGGCTCCATTTCTCACACAACTGCTAACAAACTAAAGAAAAAAAAAAGAAAAAAAAATTAAATAAAAACTTACCCTGCACAACATTAATGGCTCCGCTCGCTCCGTCAGGCTTCTAGTGGGAAGCGGTGGGCGGTACTCGTAACAGACGTCCGCACATCACTTCTGCTACAACGTCGGGGGAGGAGCTTGTAGCAAAAAAAAATAATTTTTGTAACTTTTTTTTTTTGCAGTGGATGAGTGGGGTGCCGCAGCACCCCGGGACGGTTCTCGCGGCATAAAAAATAAGTACATTAAAATAATTAAAAAAATGCAAGCAAGGGAATGAAATTCACCAAAAATAAACATATATGATTGTAAACTTAAAAAAAAACAAAAAAAAAAAAAACTGTCCACGTAGATAAATAAAATGATGAGCGCTGGGATGATGGAAAGTAAAAATGAAAATTGGTTTGGCCCGATATTAGTCTTGCTGTATGGCAAGAAGTAATATACACAATAATACATTTAGTGTCTTACCTATCAAGATATTACAATACTATTGGCAAACTTTCAGGACATAGAGGCCCCTTTCTCCGTCAAGTCTACTGGCACAGAAGCCCCTTCCTAAAGCACCTTTAGGCTCTGTTCACACTGGTGTTATAGCTTCTGTTTTTACAGGATCTATGATGGATACGGCAGATCAATCATTATTAGTCCATTTGACGGATCTATTATGATCTGTTTTTTCCCCTGATGAATAAAAATGGGCTCATCATGTTTCCTCCTTTTTATTACTGGATAGAACACTGCAGCGTGATAGAGAAGCATTAAAACAAGTGTGAAGAAAGCACCAATGTGAACTAAGGTTTGCTATAATATATCCAGCCTCTGTGAGCCAAACTGCTTGGACTTCAGGGTGGTAAGTTTCATATAAACAAAATAAATGGTAGTGAACCCTAATCTGTGAATAGTATTAAGTCTGGAGTGATTTCAGCCTCTGAATTTAAATATAATTTTTTCCATCCACTGACAACAGGCAGTAGTATTGAAAATAGTGTGGAATTGAGAGTATATTAGAACATTGCAACAACTTCAACGATTAACCACTTCCCGCCTGTGATGTAATCGTACATTGCAGTGAGCGGGTCGTTCCTGTGGACCGCCGCACTGGTCAGGATCAAAGAGAATTTAGATCCTGGCTGTTTAATCCCTTAGATGCCACGGTCAACAGTGACTATGGCACCTAAGAAGTCTAACAGAAGGAGGGGACTCCCACTGTCACCCCATTGGTGTCCCCATGTTGCAATTGCGGGGTGGCAATGGGTTGTCATGGCAGCCGGAGGCCTAACAAAGGTCCCTATGTCTACCATGGGTATGTGCATATCAGAGGCATAGACAAATGCATATGGGCCCTAGTGCAAAAGTTCAGCTTGAGCCCCTATCAGCATCACCGCCTCCCCATCCTCACAAGTTCTCACTGACTAGTAGACAGTCATATAAACTCCCTCTTTCCCTTTACTGATATGAACAAGCAGTTTCCTGGTCCATGTTTGGGATCTAAGGTCAGTTATCAGAACTCTTTCCTTCCATCTTCTGTATAAGTATGCCTACGGCTGCAGGTATTTAAGAGGATCTGTCATAACTTTTCCTCCTCCAAACCGATAACACCGCTAGATAGGTGAGTTGCCAATCATGATATTAGAATAACTGTGAAAATCAAGTTTTTCAATCCGCATGCGCAGTATACCGATTAGTTGTCTATGATGCTAGAAGTCCCTGCCTACCCGCGGGAATACCGTCCCGTACTATAATCATGTTTTCAGCATGGGACAGTATTCCCGCGGGGAAGCATAGACTCCTAGCATTGTGGATAACTATGATGCTAGGAGCCCGCTTCCCTGAACTGTGTTCAGTCCGGGAAATACTACCGACATACGGTCTGTATATCACAGACCGAAAACGGCCGTCTGAATAAGGCCTAGCAGTGGAGTTGTGTACGGTAGTCTGGCAGGCAGCTATCCTATGCCTATGGCCAGCATTTATCAACGTTCACTACTTGCAAATGGAGGTTTTTAACTGTAATTAAAATGACCTCCTACTGTAAGATTGTTGCATGGAAACAGTATTTGTGCAATCTTATGAAATCATCTTAATGATCAGATCTCAAGTCGGATCTTCACAGAATTGTAATATGTAAACCCAGCCTTACATGACAGGAGTTGATAATCCTCACCTGCTTATGAGCATATTCTCATGATGTGATTAGTAGTGTAAACGATCACCAAGACTAATGCCTTTTCAGACTTCGAGTTGACATTCTAATTATGAAAATTAGCTAGCGCATCTTAAAAAAGTCAAGAGGTATAAGTCATATTCTTCAAACATACTTAGGAAAAGTATCATAGATGTTAGATCTAACCAAAAGACTCCCAATGATGTGGTAATTATTACTTCACCACACACTACCAAAAAAAATAATTATTTATAATACTACACTGTTTTTTTTCTTCTCCTATAAATGTCCATAATTTGCTAATGACAGATTATTCCCCATAACAAATTGTCACGTTGGGTTCATGGACCCACAGGGCCATACCGCCTTGGCGGTATCAAACACCCCATTTTAGAAACTAGACCCCTCAAAGTATTCACAACAGCATTTAGAAAGTTTATGAACCCTTCAGGCATTTCACAGGAATTAAAGCAAAGTGGAGGTGAAATTAACTTTTTTTTTTGTCAGAAAATCCTCTTTATACCATTTTTTTTATAACACAAAAGGATTTATCAGAGAAACGCAACTTAATACGTATTGCCCAGATTCTGCAGTTTTGAGAAATATCCCACATGTGGCCCTCGGGCGGTAATGGACTGAAGCACCGGCCTCCGAAGCAAAGGAGCACCTAGCGGATTTTGAGGCCTCTTTTTTATTAGGCACCATGTCCGGTTTGAAGAGGTCTTGTGGTGCCAAAACATTGGAAACCCCCCAAAAGTGACCCCAATTTGGAAACTAGACCCCTTGAGGAATCCATTGTAGTTTTCTTGGGGTGCATGCGGCTTTTTGATCAGTTTTTATTCTATTTTTAGGTGGCGTGGTGACTAAAAAACAGCAATTCTACTATTGTTTTTTTATTCTATTTTTTTTTACAGCGTTCACCGTGCTCTATAAGTGACATATTCACTTTATTCTGCGGGGCGATACGATTATGGCGATACCAGATGTTTATAGTTTTTTTTATGTCTTATGGCGTTTGCACAATAAAATACGTTTTGTAAAAAATCATTCACTTTTTGTGTTACCTTATTCTAAGCGCCAGAACTTTATTATTTTTCCATCAATAAAGCCGTGCGAGGACTTATTTTTTGCGTAACGAACTGTAGTTTCGATCAGGACCATTTTTAGGTACATGCGACTTTTTGATCTCTTTTTATTCCATTTTTTGGGAGGTGAAGTGACCAAACAATTGTGATTGTGGTACGGTTTATTATTATTTTCTTTTACGGCGTTCACCGCACAGGATAAATAACAAAATAATTTTGTAGTTCAGGCCGTTACGGACGCGGCGATACCAATTATGTATAGTTTATTTGTTTATATATTTTTATTAATAATAAATGACTGATAAGGGAAAAGGGGGATTTTTACTTTTAATACTTTTAAAACTTTTATTTTCTAATTTTTCACATCTTTTTTTAACTTTTTTTTTACTTTATTACTTTGTCCCACTAGGGGACTTGAGGGTAGGAGGCCCTGATCGCTATTCTAATACACTGCACTACATGCGTAGTGCAGTGTATTAGAGCTGTCAGCTACTCACTGACAGCAAGCATAGTGGGTCCTGACGTTGTCAGGACCCACTAGGCTTCCGTCTATGGCATAGCCGGACGCCATTGTTTGGTGTCCGGTTGCCATAGTCACCATCGCCGGCCGCTATCGTGTAGCAGGCCGGCGATGGCAGCTTAACCCCTAAAAAGCCGCAATCTCTATAAAACGCGGATTTTAAGGGGTTAATCAGCGGGGACACAGCGATCGGTCCCCGCTGTAGGAGCTGTGACAGCTGCTGTACGAGACAGCAGCTGTCACAGCTCCTGTATGTGTCGGGAGGACGGCCGAAACGGCCGTTACTCCCGAGACGTACTATTAGGTCATGGAGCGCGAACGATACAGCTGCCATGACCTAATAGTATGTCCAGGAGCGGGAAGGGGTTAATGTTGATGATTATGGCTAACAGTAAATGAAAACCCAATATTTAGTCTTTCTGAAAACTAGAATATTGGGTAAAAGTTGAAGATTGTAGGCTCATGGTATCGCACTCTAATCAGCTAATCAACACAAAACACCTGCAAAGGTTTCAGATAAAAGTAAATTTTGCATTTCATTGGAAAATCAAGGTCCGAGAGTCTGGAGGAAGAGTGGAGAGGCATCAATCCAAATTGGTTGCGGTCCAGTGTGAAGTTTCTACAGTCAGTGATGGTTTGGGGGCCGTGTCATCTGCTGTTGTTGGTACACTGTGTTATATCAAGTCCAGAGTCAACGCAGACGTCTAGCAGGAAATTTTAGAGCGCTTAATGCTTCCCTGTGCTGACAAGCTTTATGGAGATGCTGATTTCATTTTCCAGCAGGACTCGGCACCTGCCCACATTGCCAAAAGTACCAATACCTGGTTTAATAACCACAATATCACTGTGCTTGATTGGCCAGCAAACCTGCCTGACCTAAACCCCATAGAGAACCTATGGGGTATTGTCAAGAGGAAGATGAGACACCAGACCCAACAATGAAGACGAGCCGAAGGCCGCTATCAAAGCAACCTGGGCATCCATAACACCTCAGCAGTGCCACAGGCTGATCACCTCCATGCCACGCCGCATTGGTGCAGTAATTCATGCAAAAAGAGCCCCGACCAAGTATTGAGTGCATATACTGTACATACTTTTCTGTAGGCCAACTTTTCGGTATTAAAAATCATTTTTGAAATTTGGCTTATATAATATTCTAATTTTCTGGGTTTGCCATAATCAACATTAAAAGAAAAAAAAATGCTGGAAATAGATAACTGTGTGTAATGAATCTATATAATATAGGAGTTTCACTTTTTGAATTGAATTACTGAAATAAATTAACTTTTTGATGATATTCTAATTCATTGAGAAGGACTAGTGTGTGTATATATATATATATATATATATATATATAGCGTAGAATTTGCATTTTAATGGAAACATCAAGGTCACACATGTATGTCCGCTTTATTGTTGGCTATATGAATAAAACAGCCGTTGTAAAAATTATCTAAGAGATGCCTATCTCCCCAACTCATACATATGATTGGTCAACTTGGGCAAAATACATGTTTCTGTAAGGAGCAACACTTATGTCACAGGGAAACAAGTTTAAACACGTTAAAATTCAACCTAACTAACCAACTCTTGCTTCCTCCAATGTAAACCTATTGGTACGCACAGGAAACGATCTTGCTAATATATGTAACAGAAATAAATAAATAATGTTAACCAAATCAAAAGCAAGATCTTAATAAAACCAAGTAAATCTTGGTGCATTGACCCTCAACATCTATTACCGGACGAAGGCATCCCGCCGAAACGTGCGTCGGGTCTGACGGTCTCTCTGCAGAGGCATCATCATGGGTATGTCACTGTTTTCACCCCTTTCAGGCTGCTTCATTTAAAACTTGTTTTGGAGCAGCATTTGCTTGTAATTCCTTGCTGATCTAAGCATTACAGGGTGCTGGTGTTTGTGATACTTCAGACTTTACTATTAATTTAGTTCTATTGGTGCATATCACTATATCATTGTTTATACAATAGTTCTTATTTATATAATCCGTCTGTCTGCTCCAGTTAGACACAAATATACATGGTCTATATTTGTTATTCTACCCATTGTGTACACATATCCTCTGCATTGGATGAATGTTTTGATTCATGCTTTGCATGACTCATCTTTTAATTCTTGTGATTTTTTTGAATAAAGTTAATATTTTCCTAAAATACATGTGTTGTGTTAATTCCACCAATGATAGACATCAGGGACTAGTTGGGGCTGAAATCTAATGTGAATAGTCAATCCTAAAACTTGTCATAAGCATTAGATATTTGAAGACACATCCTACCAATTCTAATGTAATCGACTAAAATTTTAGGGTATGTTCACACGAGGTCATTACGTCCGTAATTGACGGACGTATTTCGGCCGCAAGTACCGGACCGAACACAGTGCAGGGAGCCGGGCTCCTAGCATCATAGTTATGTACGATGCTAGGAGTCCCTGCCTCGCTGCCGGACAACTGTCCCGTACTGAAAACATGATTACAGTACGGGACAGTAGTTCCACAGAGAGGCAGGGACTCCTAGCGTCGTACATAACTATGATGCTAGGAGCCCGGCTCCCTGCACTGTGTTCGGTCCGGTACTTGCGGCCGAAATACGTCCGTCTATTACGGACGTAATGACCTTGTGTGAACATACCCTTAAAGGGAATGTGTTGCCAGCAAAACAGGTTTTGTTTTTTTTAATTAAACAGTTAGTGTATAGGTGATTAAACATTGTTCTAATTATTTTTTTTTCACGAGTCAGGAAATATTATAAATTGGATTCAATTTATAATATTTCCCAGCACTGGTCACTAGATGGAGCCATTCCCAAAATTGCAGCATTGCATGTGGTAAAGCAACCACATTGCTTTATGCTGCAAAATTGGGTAAAAATCCCTCGCTCTAGTGAGCTCTCAGAATCCCCCCCTCCTTTATCCTGGCTAGTGCTGGGAGAAACGAGGGGATTGAACGGTCTAACCTCCTACACTGTGTGTCGCCATTTTTTGAGCTAACACACAGTGTAGAAGGTTAACATACAGTAGTTGTTCTTGCACTCCTCCCACTCTGCCCTGGGTGATTTTAATCAGTTCAATGCTGGATCCTACCATTCCCAGGTATATATGTAGGCTTAGTCCCAGTTCTGGGTGTATGTGCAGCGTAGGTTCCCACGTTACAGAGGTCGCCTAGGTCGTGGCAGGTGGGCTAACACTTTTTGATCAAAATGTGCACTAAGAACCTCCCTATTTGTAGGTAGATTTAGCTTTAGTGCATATCTATTTATATTTAGTGGTTTAGGTGGCATTAGTGTTGCAGGGTGCTGTCGCCATTTTTTTATATCTAACATACAGTAGTAAACACACTGAAACACGAACATACATAGAAATAACTTACCTGCTCCAGTCGCCGCCGCTCCCTCCTGTCCATCCGCTCCGTCTGCTGCCGCATGTGCACAAGTCCGGAAGCCACGACCGGAAGTAGTAATCTTACTGTCCGGCCGCGACTTCCGGTCCACAGGAAAATGGCGCCGGACGGCACGCATTTCAAATTGGACTGTGTGGGAGCTGCCGTATTCCATGTCTGTATGTGTCGTTAATCGACACATACAGAAATGGAAAAAAAAATGGCAGCCCCCATAGGGAAGAAAAAGTGTAAAAATAAGAAAAAGTAACACAAATTAATCCAAACGTTTTTAATAAAGCACTAACATCTTTAACATATTAAAAAAAAAATTGTGGTGACACTGTTCCTTTAATGTATATGGGGGTCTTGCAAACAGTCTCCCATGGTCTGTATTTGGAGGCAAGAGAAATAAAACAGGTTGGATTTTAATCTGGCTAATTCTATTCCCTGAAATTAGCTGCAACAGCGATATCTGGCAGCTGACTATCCCCTGATGTTGGGATTCCGGTAATGCGATCAAACACCGGGGAATCCCTCTGCAGCCAGCCCTGGGGACCTAGAAAGTACCCCAGGGCTGTCTGTTCCGTTTGCCTGCTGTTCGGGCACACTATGTGCAGGAGTATGCTAATACATTACAAGTAAAAAAAAAAAAGTTATAAATAAAGTTATCCCTTAATGGGATAAAAAAATAAAAAGTAACAAAAAAAAATAAATAAGTAAAAAAAGTCCCAAAAAATATTCATTATTTTGCATAACGTATATTTTATTGCCGCTACACTAAATCTATACGACGATAATAATCTGAAGATTTAATTTAATTGGTTGTTTAGCCTGGAATGTGAACGGGATAAAAAATAAACAAGAAAAACAATGCAGAGAATCGCTTTTTCCTATATTCACGCCGTAAAAAAATATTTTTTTTACCCCCCGAACTGGGGGGAAAAAAAATACTGTTTCTCTCGCATAAAACAAGGCCTCATACAGCCACGTCACTGAAAAAAAAAAAGGTTATGGCTACTGAAAGGCAGAGAGGCAAAAACAGAAAAATTTAGCTGGTCATCAAGGTAATCGGATGTGCATGCCAGTATCATTGAAAACCTGTAATGATGATTTATCCAAAAATTCACCTCTCCTGCTGGTGACAATTTTTTTCTTTCTTATGAAAAAGACTATTCTCTTTGCAAATTTGTTACCAAAGTAACCCTGTTTTTATGTGATAACGTTTACATAAAAGGCGTGCTCCGCAAAATGACCTTTTTTTATGAGTTTATTAGGCCATTAGTTGCTGATAAATATGAATTAAAATGCAAAGGGAAAATATCATAAACTAATACTGAGTACACCCCAAAAAAAAAAGTTTTAACATTTTTGGCTTGGGGCTAGACTCTAGTATTATCTGTTCTACACCCTTAAAGGGTTTGGTTGGGACCCAACCAATCTCTAGAATGGGGGACTCTGGTTTCCCAGTCACACAACTGTGGCAAGAAAGCTTTTGAATTGGATAGCGGTCGATCATGCTCACTGGCGCTCAATTCAAAGCCTATGAAAGTGATGAAAACAACTGATCGCTGTGCTGTGTTCCAGTGACCAATGAGGGTCCCAGCGATTGGACCTCATCTGATCTAACATTTATCACCTATACAGTCGATTGACAAAAAGTGTTTTGGCCAGAATACCTCTTTAAAGAGGCTCTGTCACCAGATTTTGCAACCCCTGTCTGCTATTGCAGCAGATAGGCGCTGCAATGTAGATTACAGTAACGTTTTTATTTTTAAAAAACGAGCATTTTTGGCCAAGTTATGACCATTTTTGTATTTATGCAAATGAGGCTCGCTAAAGTCCAACTGGGCGTGTATTATGTGCGTACATCGGGGCGTTTTTACTTCTTTTACTAGCTGGGCGTTCTGACGAGAAGTATCATCCACTTCTCTTCAGAACGCCCAGCTTCTGGCAGTGCAGACACACAGCATGTTCTCGAGAGATCACGCTGTGACGTCACTTCCCCAGGTCCTGCATCGTGTCAGACGAGCGAGGACACATCGGCACCAGAGGCTACAGTTGATTCTGCAGCAGCATCGGCGTTTGCAGGTAAGTCGATGTAGCTACTTACCTGCAAACGCTGATGCTGCTGCAGAATCAACTGTAGCCTCTGGTGCCGATGTGGCCGACACGATGCAGGACCTGGGGCAGGAAGTGAGTGACGTCACAGCGTGATCTCTCGAGAACACGCTGTGTCTCTGCACTGCCAGAAGCTGGGTGTTAACGAACAGAAGTGGATGATGCTGATTCGTCAGCATCATACACTCCCATTCCTAACGCCCAGCTTGTAAAAGTAGTAAACACGCCCAGATGTACGCACATAATACACGCCCAGTTGTACTTTTGCAAGCCTCATTTGCATAAATACAAAAATGGTCATAACTTGGCCAAAAAAGCTCGTTTTTTAAAAATAAAAACGTTACTGTAATCTACATTGCAGCGCCTATCTGCTGCAATAGCAGATAGGGGTTGCAAAATCTGGTGACAGAGCCTCTTTAAGGGTGAAGAACAGATAATATCCCAGTTTAGCCACAGCCAAATATAATAGAAACCCATTGGCCCCTCCAACTGGTTTTCGACAGAGATAAAGGCAAACTTACCATTATAATTGCTCTTTAGGAAATCTCTTCACACCTAAATATTTCCTTTGCACAACGTTGATTACCAGCCAATCTGTAGAACTATTAGTGGCACATCTTGGCACCTTTAAAGTCTTTCAGCCAGCTATCAACATAATTGACTACCTCATTAACATACATATGTTTTGGAGAGAGATAAATGCCAGATATAGCTCATGATGCTTATCTCATAGAGAAGAGGGTGAGCTCCTTTAGTGTAGCTATAGGATGTGCAGAGGTAGCAGTCGCACCTAGGCCCTGGTGCCTGATGGGGCCAAAGTCCCTAAGAAAGAGTAATTAAAGAGGCTCTGTCACCACATTATAAGTGCCCTATCTCCTATATAAATGTAGGTGGCAGTAATGCTTTTTATTTCGAAAAATGATCTATTTTAAACCACTCTATGAGCGATTTTTAGCTTTATGCTAATGAGTTTCTTAATGCCCAAGTGGGCGTGTTTTTACGTTAGACCAAGTATGCGTTGTACAGAGGAGTGTATGATGCTGACCAATCAGCATCATGCACTTCTCTCCATTCATTTACACTGCACTAGCGATATAGTTATATCGCTATGTGCAGCTTCATACACACATTATAACATTACTACAGTGTCCTGATAATGAATATACATCACTACCAGCCAGGACGTGATGTTTATTCAGAATCCTGACACTTCTGAATCTTTTCTGTGAGATTCCAGCAAGGCAAGCGTAATCTCGTTTGAAATGACAGGTTACATCGTAATCTCGCGAGATAGGTGGTATAGCCGAGGACAACTGTCCCATACTGTAATCATGTTTTCAGTACGGGACAGTAGTTCCACTGAGAGGCAGGGACTCCTAGCATCGTACATAACTATGATGCTAGGAGCCCGGCTCCCTGCAGTGTGTTCGGTCCGGGACCATTACGGACATAACATGCTCGTGTGAACCCAGCCTAACACTTGTTAAAGTACATTATATGGCACAATAAATGGTGCAAGGAAAAACTCGTCCTCCAAAAATCAAGCCCTCATAGGACTATATCGAAGGAACAATAAAGACTTTATGGCTTTTGGAAGGTGGGGAGGAAAAAATGAAAATTTAAATCACCGGTGAGTGACAGATTTCTCACTATTCACAGTAATACAAGGAAATCTGTCAATCAGCAGCGGCTGGGCGGAGGGAGCGACAGCTCATGAATACATCGGAATCATCTCTAGCAGCACGCTGTGAAGGTTAAACAGTAAGTTATACAAAACTGTTTCACATTAGCACATAAGTGACAGACTGCTGAAATCAGTGAGGCCAGCATAAGGGAAGTGACAGGTTCCCTTTACCATTGGGCCTTGTTTACACAGTGCATATTTGCTGCAGATTTTGCATGCATTCTTTAAGTCAAAACCAGAATCAGATTAAGGACAGAAGACCTATAAGGCATTCCATTATATATTTCTTCTGTTTAGGTTTCATTCCTGGCTTTGGCTTAAAAATACATGCAAAAGCTGCAGCATATCTGCACTGTGTGAACAAGGCCGAAGGTCGGGTTCCCCCAGGTCGGATACGCTGCGTAAAAATTAGGCAGTGTATCCGACCTGGATCCCGTAGTATATTCCGTCCGAAAAACCATACCAAATTTTTCGGTCGGAAATTTCCGCTGTGGAAAGCAGTGCTGGGAAAAAACCAAAACGTTCATACTTACCCCCTCCCTCTCTTCTGCGCATAGTCCGGCCTCTTAAGATGGCATTGCAGGCCATGTGACGCTGCAGAGGTCACATGGGATGAAACGTTGCAGGAAGGAGAGAATTCTCGGTAAGTAAGATTTCTTTTTCCTGAGTTGTGATTTTTGCGGCAGGATCGCTGCGATTCTGCCGCAAAAGTCGCAACACATGGCTTTCTGTTGCAGGTTTTTAATTAATTCAATGGGGAAAACCCGCAACAGAAAATAAAAGAAAACGCAGCATAAATTGACTTGCTGGGGATTTAAATTCCGCACCACAGGTCAATTGATTAACGTTAAGGGTATGTGCACACGATAACATCAATTACGGATGAAATTACGGAGCTGTTTTGAAAACAGCTCCTGCATTTCAGACGTAATTGCTCAAACTCGCGTTTTGCGAGGCGTCCATTACGGACGTAATTTGGAGCTGTTCTTCATTGGATTCAATGAAAAACGGCTCCAATTACGTCCCAAGAAGTGTCCTGCACTTCTTTGACGAGGCTGTTATTTTACGCGCCGTCTTTTGACAGCGACTCGTAAAATGACAGGTCGTCGGAACAGTACATCGTAAAGCCCATTGAAAGTAATGGGCAGATGTTTGCCGACGTATTGGAGCCGGGTTTTCAGGCGTAATTCGAGGCGTAAAACGCCTCCATTACGCCTGAAAATAGGTAGTGTGAACCCAGCCTTAACGCTGCATTTTTTTTACGCAGCGTGGGCATGAGATTTTCTAAATCTCTTCCACTTTGCTGCTACTGTAAATGCTGCAGAATTTGCACACAGAATTCTGTTTTGGAAATTCCGCAGCGTTTATGCTACGTGGGAACCGGGCCTAATGTTTCTGTTTGCAATGGGTGTGGTAGAAATACCAGAACTCAATAGTTAGGACTTATTCACACGAGCGTATTTCACGTCTGTTTTACGTGCGTTAAAGAGGCTCTGTCACCAGATTTTGCAACCCCTATCTGCTATTGCAGCAGATCAGCGCTGCAATGTATATTACAGTAACGTTTTTATTTTTAAAAAAACGAGCATTTTTGGCCAAGTTATGACCATTTTTGTATGAGGCTTGCAAAATTACAACTGGGCGTGTTGAAAAGTAAAAGTCCAAGTGGGCGTGTATTATGTGCGTACATCGGGGCGTGTTTACTACTTTTACTAGCTGGGCGTTCTGATGAGAAGTATCAGCCACTTCTCTTCTGAACGCCCAGTTTCTGGCAGTGCAGATGTGTGACGTCACTTCCCCAGGTCCTGCATCGTGTCAGACGAGCGAGGACACATCGGTACCAGAGGCTACAGATGATTCTGCAGCAGCATCAGCGTTTGCAGGTAAGTCGATGTAGCTACTTACCTGCAAACGCTGATGCTGCTGCAGAATCATCTGTAGCCTCTGGTGCCGATGTGTCCTCGCTCGTCTGACACGATGCAGGACCTGTGAGTGACGTCACAGCGTGATCTGCCAGAAGCTGGGCGTTCTGAAGAGAAGTGGATGATACTTCTCGTCAGAATGCCCAGCTAGTAAAAGTAGTAAAAACGCCTCGATGTACCCACATAATACACGCCCAGTTGTACTTTTACTTTTCAACACGCCCAGTTGTACTTTTGCAAGCCTCATTTGCATAAATACAAAAATGGTCATAACTTGGCCAAAAATGCTCGTTTTTTTAAAAATAAAAACTTTACTCTTATCTGCATTGCAGCGCCGATCTGCTGCAATAGCAGATAGGGGTTGCAAAATCTGGTGACAGAGCCTCTTTAAAACAACGCACGTCACACGGACCAATGCAATTCAATGGGGCCATTCAGACATTTAGCGTTTTTCACGCAGCGTGTGTCCTCTGCGTGAAACTCACTGCATGTCCTATACTTGTGCGATTTTTGCGCATCACGCACCCATTGATGTCAATGTGTGCGTGAAAATCACGGACAGCACAAGGACATATATCCGTCTGCCATGCGTTTTTCACGGAACAGTTGCAAATTACATGTTAGGGTATGTTCACACGCACGTTTTCAGATGTAATTCTGGCATTTTACGCCTCGAATTACGCCTGAAAAAAGGTCTTCATTACGCCTACAAACATCTGCCCATTGCTTTCAATGGGTTTTACGATGTTCTGTTCCCACGTGGTGTTATTTTACATGTCGCTGTCAAAATACGGCGCATAAAAAGACGCCCGCGAAAAAGAACTGCATGTCACTACTTGGGACGTTTTGGAGCAGTTTTTCATTGACTCCATTGAAAAACAGCTCCAATAGCGTCCGTAAAATACGCAGCGAAAATCAGGAGCTGTTTTCGCCTGAAAAAAGCTCCGTATTTTCAGACGTATTTTTCTAAGCTGTGTGAACATACCTTTAGGGTATGTTCACACGCAGAGTCAAAAACTTCTCAAAATACAGAGCTGTTTTCAAGAGATTTTCAGCCGTTCTTTGTGCCACTCGCGGTTTTTGCAGCGTTTTTATAGGGCCGTTTTTGGAGCTTTTTTCAATACAGTCTATGGAAAACGGCTCCAAAAACATCCCAAGAAGTGTCCTGCACTTCTTTTACGCAGCCGTTTTTTTACACGTAAAAAAACGCTGCGAAAAACGCTCCACCGGAACAGAACGCCGTTTTCCCATTGAAATCAATGGGCAGATGTTTGGAGGCGTTGTGGTTTCGATTTTTCGGCGTTTACGCCCCGAAAAACGGCCGAAAATAGGCCGTGTGAACATACCCTTACTGTTAACATTTGTCCAGTACATATTTTATCTTTATCCAAGTCTATGTTTGTCCCATTTCATTTTACAGCCCTGCCGTCAGTGTGTCAAACAGCCACAAAACTCACAGCACTATTTTAATATTTTTTAATAACGCGGTTGCATTTATGCCTTTAGGGCATAAATCAAATTGGAGAGTTTCGTTTGAGAGGCTTCGTTTTTTCTATGCATACTTTTCTAGCACACAATTTGTACGTTACCATCATACAAGTAAATGCAGCTTCATCCTGTAACCTTTAAAGGTGCTGTGGGAAATCGCGTAACTCTTGCGTTTGTAGTGCAGGAAAATATAGAGTTGTTATGTAGTACATGTAGACCTCAGTGGCAATTTTCAGAAGTATTTTGCTACTGCGTGTGAACATACCCTAAGGCTGGATTCACACAAGCATGTTCGGGCCCTAAAGGGCGGAACGTATTTTGGCCGCAAGTCCCGGACCGAACACACTGCAGGGAGCCGGGCTCCTAGCATCATAGTTATGTACGACGCTAGGAGTCCCTGCTTCGCTGCCGGACAACTGTCCCGTATTGTAATCATGTTTTCAGTACGGGACAGTAGTTCCACGGAGAGGCAGAGACTCCTAGTGTCGTACATAACTATGATGCTAGGAGCCCGGCTCCCTGCAGTGTGTTCGGTCCGGGACTTGCGGCCGAAATACGTCCGTCCATTACGGACGTAATGTGCTCGTGTGAATCCAGCCTAAATGTCTTTGAAAAGATCTAGAAAGAGGCAGAAACCATGAAGTGTTTGTTGAGCTGGTGTTATTATTGTGCGTGAGTTTGTCAGGATAGAAGTGCAGCTATGCCACGCTCTTTTGATGTGGAGAAATTAATATGCCTGGTTTAAGAAAGGCCTGAACTATGGGACAGTCGTAGTGAAGACTACCACGACCGTATCAAGAAGGATGTTGCGTGGGAAGACATAGGGAAAACATTGTTTCCCCAGCAGTGGAGTAAAAGCTCAACTGGTGAAAGGAAACAAATAGGTACATACATACTGTTTTTGGTGTTAAATATCCCTGTTTGTACAGTGTGTCCCCGTGCTAACAAGTCCTAATTTACAAGCGTATAGTAGGTGTCACTGTTGAATTTGCTGTTAGTTCTGGCTCTTTTTTTTTGTGTTTTTAAAGGTATATTTGTTTTTTTAACCCGTTAGTGACCGCCCCATTGGGTTTTTACGGCGGCCACTAAAAGGCTTTATTCCGATGCATAAGCCTTATTACGGCGCTGCATCGGAATAAGTAAACTGTCAAATCTCCCTGCTCTCAGCTACCAGAGGTAGCTGAGGGCTGGGGGCATCCCTGCTCGACCAGGTGAGATCAATATTCATATCAATCTCACCAGTTTAACCCCTCAGATGCGGAGCTCAATAGCGAAAGCCGCATCCGAGTTGTTTTGGAGAGAGGGAGGGAGCTCCCTCTCTCACTCCACCGGCACCCAGCGATAAGATCACCGATTGTCTGTGTCTCTAATGGCAGTCGGGGGCCTAATATAGGCCCTCAGGTCTGCCTGTAGTGAATGCCTGCAGAAGTAGAGCAGTGTATTATAAATGTGATCGGATAATCGCATAGTGAAGTGAACTAGTGGGACTAGTAAAAAAGTTTAATAAAAAGTGGAAAAAAAATAAAAAGTGAAAAAAAAAAATTAAAAACCCACTTTTCCCCCTTACAAATTGCTTTATTAACCCCTTAGTGACCAACAGTACGCCTTTTTACGTTCCTCACTAATGGGCTTTAGGCTAATGCGACGCCTTTTAACGTGATCGCATTAGCCTAAAGTAGCAATTAAAGATCGGGGCTCCGTTCTCTCAGCTACCGGAGGTAGCTGAGAGTTCGGGGCAACGACCAGAGACCATAACGAGTGGTCTCTGGTCACGTGATCGCCGTGAATCGCTATTTCACGGCGTTCACGCTAAACCGGCAGATAATTGCCATTTCTCTCTCCTCTCATGGAATAACTCCTTAGAGAGGAGAGAGAACGGGTAAATAGTGCGTCCCCCCCCTCCCACGTCCGATCCCCCTTCATGTCCGATTCCCCCCCCCCCGGTCCGATCCCCCCCCCCACGGTCCGATTCCCCCCCCCCCAAAATGGCGCCCGAGTGCGCTTTGCATGTCTTACCTGTGTCGTCATCTGGCACAGCAACAATCAGGGACCGTTGTGACTGGTCCCTGATCAGGTGATCTCTGTGATAAAACCTCAAATTAAGGCCATTAATCACCCTTCTAAGTGATTTATTTCTAAAGTTGTACACCCCTGACAAAAATTTGTCAGTAGATGAATCGCTCATGAGCTTCAAAGGGCGTCTTTCCTTTCGTCAATTCATCCCTTCCAAACGAGCCAGATATGGGGTGAAATTGTACAAAGTGTGCGAGAGCACAACGGGTTACACCTGCGGTTTCAAAATCTATGAAGGCAGGGACTGCCAAATTTATACCCCAGGCTGCCCAGAAACTATTGGCACCTCTGGCAAAATTGTGTGGAACCTAATAGAGCCATTTCTGCACAAGGGGTACCACGTCTATACAGACAATTTTTATACCAGCGTTGCCCTTTATAAAGCCCTCCATGCTGCAAATACAGGGGCCTGTGGGACAGTACGGAAGAACAGAGTGGGACTCCCACAACAGTTGGTGTCCAGGCGTTTGGGAAAAGGAACATCCATGGCCCTTGCAAGTCAGGAATTGCTTGCAGTGAAGTGGGCCGACAAGAAGGATGTCTACATGCTGTCCACCGTACACACGGACACCACTGTGGCAATTACGGAGAGGGGGGCTACCACTGCAAAGCAGAAACCTGTCTGTGTAACAGACTACAACAAATTTATGGGGGGTGTAGACCTTTCCGACCAGGTGCTTCAGCCTTACTTGGTGAAGCGCAAAAATAAGGCCTGGTACAAAAAGGTAGCAATCTACCTCATCCAGGTTGCTACCTATAACAGTTTTGTTATTTTCAAAAAAGCCCAAGGAACGCTCACTTTCCTTCAATTTCAGGAGAAGGTCATTGAGCATCTCCTTTTTGAGTCCACTATACCGGCACAATCCTGCGAATCTGAGGATGTGTGCAGGCTTTCAGAGCGCCACTTTTTACACCCTATTCCCTCCACTGAGACCCAAAAATATCCCCAAAAAAGGTGTCGGGTATGTAGCAAGCATGGCAGGAGGAGGGATACCCGCTTTTATTGCCCCATGTGTCCATCAAAACCAGCCCTTTGTAACTACCCCTGTTTCGAAACCTTTCACACGGTTGCAAATTACTAGAATTTAACACAAAAAAAAAAATGGGTTGGGGGCCTTTTTAGGGAGTCAATTTCTTTATATTTTCTTTTTAGTTCGTGGGCTTTCCAAGTAGGGATTATTTCTTGTGGGAGAGGTTGTAGAGCACATTTTTTTCAGACCGTGAAACTAATTTTACCCCTTATGATTTTTTTTATTTATTTGTGGGTGATCAAGTGCTGGAATTAATTGTCCAGTACAAAATCCCTCATCCACAATTTTTTTATTTTGACTGTTCTTATGACTATGTCCTGCCACATACAGCTGTTACATTCCTAATTCTGTACCGTGATACGGGCATGATCTTTTTTTTTTATTTGGAGGATCTCTAATAATTGAGCTGTTCCTTATCAATACACCATGGGCTTTGTTACGGTTCTTCTGGAAATACTGACATCATTTTGGGGATTAGTGATCCTTTACTGTTCGTATAGATGGTTTTGGAGACTGTCCTTTTATATATTCTGTAGGTGATTGGTTGTTTTGTGCACATAGCGGCTCCTACCTTGCCGGGCAGGGGCCTGTTATGGTGTACCGCGTCACTTGGCACATTCGTCCCTCATAAGGATTGATGGAGCTAAAGAGACGTTGTACAACCAGTCACTGAAAAAAAAAACCTTGTCATGACAGCCCTGCAGGTGTTCTTCTATCTAGTGAACAGACTCGAGTTTGCAACATAGTTGGATACATTTTCCTCCATTTGTTTGAAGATATAGCCCGTCACTCCAGTACAGTTTATTTTTTCCTCTCTGACTGATTTTATATTAGGACAGAATTCTGTCCACAATGACCTCATAATGGCACCAACTGCTTCTTCAGCAAGACATAGTCATAAGTACAGGCAAATACGTCTATAGCGACATGTATCCGTTATGAATACACGGCTTCACTTCTATTCTGTGCCGCACAAATTTATTAATGTGGCATATTTATAACAAAATAACCTTCTACCACGTCTCCTCTATTTCATGTGGAAACGTAATAAAAGCTTGAAGAAAACATTATATACCCATAGTGTCTGAAATGATACCCATTATTTCCTCCTTTAAAAATTTTTTGGTCCGCATGCCCACTACACCACTACATGAATACCTTTAGGGGTTTAGTTTTTAAAATGGGGTCATTTCTGCGTGGTTTTTTTTTGTTCAGGCAGCTCAATGCCTCTAAATGCATGATATGGGGCCTAGAATTTATTCAATTGTGCCCTGAAAGCCAAAGGGTGCTCCCTCTCTTTTTGGCCCAGCCACACGTCTAATAAGCAGATTGGGGCAACAATGAGAGTATTTTTGAAAACAGGAGAAACGGGGTGATAGATTTTTGGGTGTGTTTCTTCATTTTCATGTTCGCTTTACAAAGAAATCGGTCTTCAAAGTGATACTTTTATATAAAAAGTGTTTTGTTTTTTTTATTTCACCAGCTATGCATTAAATTTAGCAAAAAACTGTGGGGTCAAAATACTCACTACACCCCTAGATAAATACCTTAAGGGGTCTAGTTTTCTAAATGGGGTCGTTTATGGGGAGTTTCTATCGTTCTGGTAGTTCAAAACCTCTCCAAATGTACAGTGGGGCCTAAAACATTTTCAAGCAAAATAGGAGTCCTGAAAGCCTCCGGGTGCTCCCTTTCTTTCGGGCCCTGCTGTGTGTCCAGGCAACACATTAGGGTCACAATGGGGGCATTTTTGAAAACAGGAGAAACAGGGTGATAGATTTTGGGGTGTGTTTCTTCATTCTTATGGTCGCTTTACACAGAAATCGGTCTTCAAAGTGATACTTTTATGAAAAAAGTGATTTTTTTTCACCTGCTATGCATTAAATTTAGCAAAAAACTGTGGGGTCAAAATACTCACTACACCCCTAGATAAATACCTTAAGGGGTCTAGTTTTCTAAATGGGGTCGTTTATGGGGAGTTTCTATCGTTCTGGTAGTTCAAAACCTCTCCAAATGTACAGTGGGGCCTAAAACATTTTCAAGCAAAATAGGAGTCCTGAAAGCCTCCGGGTGCTCCCTCCCTTTCGGGCCCTGTCGAGTGTCCAGGCAAAGCATTAGGGTCACAATGGGGGCATTTTTGAAAACAGGAGAAACAGGGTGATAGATTTTTGGGTGTGTTTCTTCATTCTCATGCTCGCTTTACAAAGAAATCGGTCTTCAAAGTGATACTTTTATGAAAAAAGTTAAATTATATTTTTTTATGCCTGCTTTGCATGAATTCTTACAAAAAACCGGTGGGGTCAAAATACTTACAACACCCCTTAATAAATACCTTAAGGGGTCTAGTTTTCAAAATGGGGTCACTTGTGGGGGTTTCCACCATTCTGACACCTATGAGCCTATGAAAACCTGGCTTGGTGCAGGAAAACAAAATGGACTACAAAATTTATAAAATTATTACTTAACTTGTAAGTCTTCTAAATTGCTCAAAAATTAATTTTTTTTTTCAAAAGTGCTGCCAAAATAGAGTAAAGAGATGGAAATATATATTTAATAAAAAAAATTGTACAGTATGTGTGTACATATGTGACATATTGCAGTTAAAAATAGGGAAAAATGATAATTTTTACAAAATTTCTTCAATTTTTCTATTTTTTAAGTTATTTCCGCAAATCGCATCAGTCTACTTTTACCACTAAAATAAAGTACAACATGTGACGAAAAAACAATGTCAGAATTACTTGGATATTCAAAACTTTCACAGAGTTATTCTCTGATAAAGTCACACATACCAGATTTGACAAATTTGGCTTGGTCATTAAGGTCCAAACAAGCTTGGTCACTAAGGGGTTAAAAAACAAAATAAAGTAAAAAAGTTAGACGCATTTGGTATCACCGCGTCCGTAACGACAACTATAAACTTATTACATCATTTAACCCGCACAGTGAACGTCGTAAAAAATAAAATAAAAACCATGCAAAAATTGCTGTTTTCTTTGAATCCAGCTTTAAAAAAAACTTGATAAAAAGTGATCAAAAAGTCGCATCTACTCCAAAATGGTACCGATAAAAACTACAAGTCATCCCGCAAAAAAAAAAAAGCCCTCATACAATTGCATCGGCGAAAAAATAAAAAGTTATGGCTCTTAAAATATGGAAACACATAAACAAATAATTTTGAAAAAAAAGTGTTTTCACTGTGTAAAAGTAATAAAACATACAAAATCTATATATTTTGGGTATTGTTGCAATCGCAACTACCCACTGAATAAAGTTATTGTGTTATTTATACCACACGGTAAATGGAGTAAATTTAGGACACAACAAAGTGTGACAAAATTGCAGGTTTTTTTCTATTTCCCCCAAAAAAAGTTAATAATGGCATATCTATGGAAAAAAATCCCATTTTCACTCTGCAACATCGAGTGCACGCCAATATCTGCCAATCACCTGCGGGTTTAATATGCTCACTACACCCCTAGGTGAATACCTTGAGGGGTGTAGTTTCCAAAATGTGGTCACTTCTGGAGGGATCCACCGTTTTGGTCCCACAGGGACTTTGCAAATGCGACATAGCGCCCAGAAACCAATCCAGCAAAATCTGTACTCCAAAAGCAAATGGCGCTCCTTCCCTTCTGAGCCCTACTCTGTGCCCAAACAGCAGTTTATGACCACATATGGGGTATTGCCGTACACAGGAGAAGTTGCTTTACAAGTGTTGGGGTGTTTTTTTTCATTTATTTGTTGAGAAAATGAAAACATTTCAGCTAAAACTACGTCTTATTGAAGAAAAAGGATTTTTTTTATTTTCACTGCCCAATTCTAATAAAATTTATGAAACACCTGTGGTGTCAAAATGCTCACTACACCCCTAGATGAATTCCTCAAGGTGTGTAGTTTCGTGAATCAAGTCACTTTTGGGGAGTTTCCACTGTACTAGTACCTTAGGGGCTTTGCAAAAGTGACATGGTGTCAAGAAACCAATCCAGCAAAATCTGTGCTCCAAAAGCCAAATGGCGCTCCTTCCCTTCTGATCCTTGCCATGTGCCCAAACAGCAGTTTATGGCCACAAATGGGGTATTTCCGTACTCCAGAGAAGTTGCTTTACAAATGTTGCGGTTCTTTTATTTGTTGAGAAAATGAAACATTTTGAGCTAAAGCTACGTCCTGTTGGAAAACAAAGATTTTTTATCTTCACTGCCCAATTCTAATAAAATCTATGAAACCCCTGTGGGGTCAAAATGCTCACTACACCCCTAAATGGATTCTTCAAGGGGTGTAGTTTCCTAACTGGAGTCACTTTTTGGGAGTTTTTACTGTTTTGGTCCCTCAGGAGCTTTGCAAATGCAACGTGGTCTCCGCAAACCATTCCTGCTAAATTTGAGCTCCAAAAGTCAAATGGCGCCCATTCCCTTCTAAACCCTGCCGTGTGTCAAACAGCCATTTATGACCACACGTGGGGTATTGTTTTTCTCGGGAGAAATTTATATACAAATGTGGTGGTGCTTTTTCTCCTTTAGTCCTTGTGGAAATTAGAAAGAATTAGCTAAACCTACATTTTCTTTGAAAGAATGTAGATTTTCATTTTCATGGCCTACTTCCAATAATTTCTGCAAAAAACCTGTGGGGTCAAAATGCTCACTATACCCCTAGATAATTTCCTCAAGGGGTGTAGTTTCCAAAATGGGGTCACTTTTGGGGGATTTCCACTGTTTTGGCACCGCAAGAGCCTTTCAAACCTGACATGGTGCCTAAAATATTTTCTAATAAAAAGGAGGCCCCAAAATCCTCTAGGTGCTCCTTTGGTCCTGAGGCCTGTGCTTCAGTCAATAAGTGCACTAGGACCACATGTGGGGTATTTCTAAAAACTGCAGAATCTGGGCAATAGATATTGAGTTGCATTTCTCTGGTAAAACTTTCTGTGTTACAAAAAAAATAGATGAAAAATGAATTTCTAAAAAAAAAAAGAAATTTGAAAATGTCACCTTTACTTTGCCTTAATTCCTGTGAAACGTCTAAAGGGTTAAGGAACTTTCTAAATGCTGTTTTGAATACTTTGAAGGGTGAAGTTTTAAAATGGGGTGACTTATCGGGGTTTTCTAATATATAAGGCCCTAAAATCCGCTTCACAACTGAACTGGCCCCTGTAAAAGTAGCCTTATGAAATTTTCTTGAAAATGTGAGAAATTGCTGCTAAAGTTCTAAGCCTCGTAACGTCCTAGAAAAATAAAAGGATGTTCAAAAAACAATGCCAATCTAAAGTAGACATATGGGGGATGTTAATTATAAACAATTTTGTGTGTTATTACTATCCATCTTACAAGCAGATACATTTAAATTTAGAAAAATTCTAATTGTTGCAATTTTTTGCAAAATTTTGGTGTTTTTAACAATTAAATACTGAATGTATCGAGCAAATTTTGCCAGTAACATAAAGTCCAATGCGTTACGAGAAAACGATCTCAGAATCGCTTGGATAGGTAAAAGCATTCCGGAGTTATTACCACATAAATTGAAACATGTCAGATTTGAAAAAATTGGCTGTGTCCTGAAGGCCAAAACAGGCTGTGTCCTTAACCCCTTTCCGCACCTTGGCGTAACTGTACGTCCAGATGAGAAGTAACTTCGCGCACCTGGGCGTAAAGTTACGCGCGCGCTTTAACAGTTAACCGCCGCGCGGCGCTACACCACAGCGGTGGTTAACTGTGCAGGGTGTCAGCCCTGCTCTCCCCGTTGCCGATCAGCGGCCTGTCGCCGCTGAAATCGGCAATTAACCCCTTTGATGCGGTGGTCGATTGCGATCACCACATCGAAGAGGTTTACAGCGGATCGGCAGCCCCCCACATGTATTTGCGGGGGCTGGCGATCCTTATCATGGCAACCAGTGGCCAGACAATGACCTCCGAGTTGCCATGTACGGAAGCCTCGGAGGGTCAGCCTCCGGCCGGTCCTCCGAGGCTTCCTGTCAGTGTGACTGTCACGTCACAATGACAGTTAGAACACATTACACTACGTGTGTAGTGTAATGTGTTCCAGCAGCGATCAGAGCTGCAAGTCTAAGTGTCCCCTAGTCGGACAAGTAAAAAATGTAAAAAAAAGATAATAAGAATGTTTTTAAAAAGTGTAAAAATAAAAGTTAGAAGTGACATAAACAAAGAATGCTTTTTTTACTATAATAAGTCTTTTATTATAGGAAAAAAATTAACATGTTAAAAAAAGTACACATATTTGGTATCGCCGCGTTCGTAACGACCCCAACTATAAAACTGTAATATTATTTTTCCCACACGGTGAACACCGCGAAAAAAATAAATGAAAAACAGTGCCCGAATCACAATTTTTTGGTTACCAACCCTCCCAAAATATACAATAAAAAGTGATCAAAAAGTTGTATGTACGCCAAAATGATACCAATACAAACTACATCCCGTCCCGCAAAAAACAAGCCCTTACAGCGCTTTTTTGACTGAAAAATAAAAACGTTATGGCTCTCAGAATATGGTGACACAAAAATGTATTTATTTTATAAATAAGTGATTTTATTGCACAAACGCTGCAAAACATAAAAAAATTATACACATATGGTATCGCCGTAATCGTATCGACCCGCAGAATAAAGTATAATGGTCATTTATAGCCCAGGATGAAGGCCATAAAAAAAACGAATAAAAAACATTGTCAGAATTGATGGTTTTTGGTCACCTTGCTTGCCAAAAAATGGAATAAAACGTGATCCCAAAAATTTCTGGTACCCCAAAATGGTACCAATGACAACCTACAGATTGTCCCGCAAAGAATAAGCCCTCACACAGCTCCGGTGGTGAAAAAATAAAACCGTTCTGGCTCTCAGAATATGGCGATGCAAAATGTGCAGAGTGTTCCAAAAGCAGATAAGATCCGACACCATTTATCAGTGCGACACCGGCCACATATCTGCGGATTATTATTTATTTATTTACCTGATGTACCCTGCACAGATAACATGTACCCTGATGTACCCCGCACAGATAACATATGCCCCCACATTATAAACTGAAACACCAGTAAAACCCCAAACAGAACAACTACCAAGCAAACTCTGCGCCCCAAAAGCCAAATGCCGCTCCCGTCTTTCTGAACCCTACAGCGTGCCCAAACACCAGTTTATGTCCACAGATATGGCATCGCCATACCCGGGAGAACCCGGTTAATATTTTATGAGGTATTTGTCTTCAGTGGCACAAACTGGGCATAACATATAGTGCACTAAAATGGCATACGAGTGGAAAATTTTAATTTTCACTCCGCACCATGCGCTGTGCATTAACCCCTTCGTGCACCACAACATAGCATGTCTTAGTGTGGGGGGTGATGTATGGAGCGTCTCACGTGAAAAATAAAGAATTAAAAACTGCAAAATCGCTGTTTTTTTGGTCACCTTCGCTCTACCTAAAAATGTAATAAAAAGTACTCAAAAAGTTGTATGTACCAAAAAATGGTACCAATAAAAACGACCGCTCGTCCCTCAATAAATAAGCCATCATACCGCTCTATTGACTGAAAAATAAAAAAGTTGTGGCTCTTGGAACGCGGGGAGGAAAAAACGAAAAAGGAAAATAAAAAAAATGGATAAGTCCAGAAAGGGTTAATTACTTTCTAATGAAAAACCATTTATGACCACACGTGGGGTATAGCCGTACTCGGGAGAAATTGCTTTACAAATGTTGGGCAGCTTTTACCCCCTTTATCCTTTGTAAAATTGAAAAAAAATTCAACATTTTAGTGGAAGAAATGTTGATATTCATTTTCACGGCCTAATTCTAATAAATCCTGCAAAAGACTTGTGGGGTCTAAATGCCCACTATATCCCTAGATAGATTCTTTAAGTGGTGTAACTTCCACTTTTGGGGGGGTTTCCACTGTTTTGGCCTCTCAGGGGCTTTGCAAATGCGACATGGCACCCAAAAATCATTTCAGCTAAATTTGAGCTCCAAAAGCCAAATAGCGCTCCTTCCCTTCTAAGCCTTGCTGTGGGTTCAAACAGCAATTTATTACCACATATGGCATATTTCCGTAATCGGGAGAAATTGTTTTACAAATGTTGGGGTGCTTTTTATCTTTTATTCCTTGTAAAAATTAAAAATGGCTACCTTTTTTCAGAAAAAAAGTTGATTTTTACCTTTACAGAATAATTCCAATGAATTCAGCAAAACAACCGTGGGGTCAAAATGCTAACTTTACCCCTAGAAAAATTCCTTGATGAGTGTAGTTTCCTAAATGGGGTCACTTTCCGGGGGTTTCCACTATTTTGTTCCCTCCAGTGCAATTCAAATGCGACACGGCACTGAAAACTGTTCCAGCAAAATCAGAATTTCAAAATCCAAATGGTGCTCCTTCCCTTCTGTGGGTCCAAACAGCAGTTTATTACCACATATGGGGTATTGTTATAATCAGGAGAAATTGCTTTACATATGTTGGGGTGTTTTTTCTCTTTTATTCCTTGAAAAAATTAAAAATTTCTAAGTTTTTTCAGAAAAAAAAGTAGATTTTCATCTTCACACACTAATTCAAATAAATTTAGCAAAAAAACTGTGGTTTCAAATTGCTAATTATACCCCTGGATAAATTCCCTGAGGGGTGTAGTTTCCAAAATGAGGTCACTTTTGGGGGTCTTTATTGTTTTTGCCCCACAAGACCCCTTCAAACCTGACATGGTACCTAAATTATATGCTAAAAAAAAGTAGGCCCCAAAATCCACTAGGTGCTCCTTTGCTTCTGAGGCCGGTGTTTCAGTCCATGACCGCACTAGGGCCACATGTGTGGTATTTCTAAAAACTGCAGAATCTGGGCAATAAATAATAAGTTACATTTCTCGAGTAAAACCTTCTGTGGTATAGAATTTTTTTTATTACAAATGAATTTTGTAAAAAAAAAAATGAAATTTGTAAATTTCACCTCTACTTTGCCTTAATTCCTGTGAAACGCCTAAAGGGTTAAAATATTTTCTGAATGTGGTTTTGAATACCTTGAGGGGTACAGTTTTCAAAATGGGGTGATTTATGGGGACTTTCTAATATATAAGGCCCTCAAAGCCACTTCAGAACTGAACTGGTCCCTGAAAAAATAGCCTTTTGAAATTTTATTGAAAATATGAGAAATTGCTGCTAAAGTTTGAAGCCTGGTAACGTCCTAGAAAAAAAAAAGTACGGGAAAAAAAATGATGCAAACATAAAGTAGACATATGGGGGATGTTAACTAGTAACTATTTTGTGTGGTATTACTATCTGTTTCACAAGCAAATACATTTACATTTAGAAAAATGCAAATTTTTGCACATTTTTGCTAAAATGTGAAGTTTTTCACAAATAAATATTTAATTTATCGACCAAATTATTTCACGAACATAAAGTACAATATGTCATGAGAAAACAATCTCAGAATCACTTGGATGGGTAAAAGCATTCCGGAGTTATTACCACATAAAGTGACACGTCAGATTTGAAAAAATAGGCTGTGTCCACAAGGCCAAAACAGGCTGTGTCCTAAAGGGGTTAAGGGGTTTACATATAGTTTTTAAAACACTGTTTGTTTATACTCTTTCAGTTGATGATGTGAAGACAAGATGGCTAAGCACCAAAGATTAATTTCACAGCGAATATGGTGCTAAAGGGAAAAGTGGTGATTGATCCTCCAAGAAGCGAAAATACATGTATACTAAACAGTTAATGTTTTTGAAAGACATCTTGGAGATGAGGCCGTAAGTTTTTTAATTATTATTTAATGTAATGTCTGTTTTTGCCTCTGATACAGTCATTAGGGTTTTTTTTACCCTTTTTTGAATACTTAAATAAAATTTCTATTTTAATTCTAGAACCATTGACAATATGGCAGACTCTGAAGAGGAGGATGGGCAGGACCAGTCGCAGGCAGTAGAGAAAATGTCTACCATATTGCCAAGTACACCAGAGCCCAGAATGGATGAGCCGGTGGCACAGTCATCCTCCCAAATGGATGCGCCACATGCCGAACATTTGCAAAGGTAACCTACAGGCAGGAGGCGTCGGCGAGACATACCTTCAGAAGCTACGAAGGTGGAGTCCCATGTCCTCGAGTAACTGAGCCGCAGCGCCCAGGAGGACTGTTGTGACGCGTTCGAGTGCACTATTGCCTCTTTTCTAAGAAAAGTGCCTGAGGAACGGCTCAATCGACTCCAGTCGGCCATTATCACTTTGATTGAAAGTGCCACCCCACCGAACAATCCATGCCACTGCTTCAATGCTATAGAGAAGTGGTGTGGATTTGCAGAGAACGCCATTGGTTCCAGCACACCATCACATGCTGCTTCCCATCTTGGGACCCAGCTTTCAAGGCAGTATCCGTATCGGCCTATGTCCACACGAGTGTCTCGTGGTCCATATTTTCCACGGGATAGACATTATCAAGGCTACTCCAGACCAGTAGAGAGCTGTCCTCCTCAAGCTAGCCACGTGTTTCATACTCAGCATCAGCACCATTATTCTGTGGCTGAACATCAACATCAGGACCGAGGAGAGCATACTGGTGCTGAATCATACACATGAGCATCCTCGCCCCACTATTTGCAAGACCTGTAAATGGTATAATGTGTGTACCAAGTTTCGAAACATTTATACGTCTGCTTGGTTTTTTTTAGGTTCACATCATGCTGATGTTTGATATTTGTTTTTTTACAAAAATTTTTGGACTAATGTGTTTTTATAAAGGAAAAAAAACATACCCAATATAAAGTTCAAATTCGTTTGTGAAAATGAGCGTGTCTCTTATTTTTCACATGGTTAATAATGTTTTTAATATATACTGGCCTTTAATTATTTTAGCTGTTCTTAAAAACAAAACATTGAGATAAATGAGGTATTAGTTAATCTCTTGGTGTTTGTCATTATTGATATCACAATTAATGCAGGACTTGCGGGGATTTAATCTTAAAAAATAAATAGAAGATCTAAAATAGAAATTTAAAATTTCTTAATGCGATGATAAGTGCAACACAACACTGTATTGTAGATAAAAATAATGATGAAACACCAAAAAAATAAAGCTCGCAACCCACGTCAAGGGTCCTCATGTATTGCGAGTCCCTACACTACAACCAAAAAAACAACACATATATAAAATGAAAACATTCTGCATTATCCTCCTAAAAAAAATGTGCCACCCTAAATACAATCGTGCTGCCATGGAACAGCTCCAGCAGGGCTCACAAAATATTTCGCGAACTCGGAGTCCAGATGTTCCGACCCCCCCCCCCTTGAGGATTTTGTGGAACAATGACTGGTCTGGTTGGCATGGTTTCAATAAAATCATCATCAAATGTAGCATCATGTATGTGTGTAAAATTATCCAAAACTACACAGGCCAGAATGACACGAATAACATTATCTGGATTCATTTGCATCGTTGACAGAAATACCCGCCACTTGTTGGACATAATGCCAAAGGCACATTCCACAAATCGTCGTGCTCTGCTTAGCCGATAATTGAAGATGCGCCTTCGAACATCCAAACCCCTTCAAGGAAATGGACGCATTACATGGGTTGTAAGCCCAAAACCCTCATCTGCCTCAATTACATATGGAGCCGGTGGTCCGGTTGAGCTAGGGCAGGGGTGGGCAAACTTTTTGACTCGCGGGCCACAATGGGTTCTAAAATTTGACAGAGGGGCCGGGCCAGGAGCATTTGGAGGGAGTGTTTGGGCCGGATATACTAAAGCATTAAATGTAGTGTGTGCAAACCTCATAGCACAGTAAGAACACTACAACCCAATTTATTAACTGTCTTTCAAATGTGAAAAATAGCCCTTATCAGTTAATAAATTTGTCTCAAGGAATATGCAAGATATGGCATTTACATACTATTTCGCAGATACTGGGAGAAGGAAATGTAAATAGATTAAAATAACATACGCACTGTGATTTATCAAGAAAAAAGTTCTGTTGACTCTGTAAATTAGCTGCCAACCTCTGAGCAGTAGCCGCCCGTTCTTGTGTTGACTGCTTGCTAGCATAGTTTGCATGCTTCGTGGCAAAGTGACGGCTGATATTGTACTCTTTGAAAACCGAAGGGCTTAATGGTGACGTGAAACGAAGTGAAAATTAAAGTGAAATAAAGAGAAATACGCGCCACATTAACCCCTTAATGACCGGGCCATTTTGCACGTTAATGACCAAGGATTATTTTTTGTTTTTTCATGGTCGCATTCCAAGAGTCGTAACTTTTTTTTTATTACGTCGACATAGCCGTATAAGGGCTTGTTTTTTCCGGGACGAGTTGTATTTTGTAATTGCACCATTTTTAGATGCTTATAACATATTGATTAACTTTTATTAACTTTATTTTAGGAGAGAATTGAAAATAAGCAGCTATTCCAGCATTAATTTTCACGTTATAAATTTATGCCCTTTACTATGCAGCATAAATAACATGTTAACTTTATTCTACGGGTCGGCACTATTATGGGGATACCAAATATGTAAGGGTTTTATATGTTTTCCTATGTTTGCACAATAAAAACCCTTTTAGAAAAAAATTACTTGTTTTTGCATCGCCGCGTTCCAAGAGCCGTCATTTTTTTATTTTTCCGTCGATGTGACCGTATGTGGGCTTGATTTTTGCGGGCCAATGCGTAGTTTTCATTAGTACTATTTTGGGGTACATAGGACTTATAGATTTACTTTTATTTTATTTTTTATGGGGGGAATGGGAGAAAAGAGAGAATTTTGCCGTTGTTTTTTGCGGGTTTTTTGGACGCCGTACATCCGGCGGTTTCATTAATGTGTTCATTTTATTGGTCAAGTTGTTATGATCGCGGGGATACCATATATGTGTATGTGTTATTTGTTTTGACACTTTTACTGAATAAAACCACTTTTTGGGCAAAAAAAGTAGTTTTATTTGATTTTGACTGTAATTATTTTATTTTTTTTCAACAAACTTTATTTAACTGATTGACATTTTTTTTTTAAGTCCCACCAGGGGACTTCACTATGCGATGTGCCGATCGCATATATAATGCTTTGGTATACTTAGTATACCAAAGCATTATTGCCTGTCAGTGTAAAACTGACAGGCAACCTGTTAGGTCATGCCTCCGGCATCGCCAAACAGGCAGTTGCGGAAGACAGACCTGGGGGTCTTTGTTAGACCCCCGGCTGTCATGGAAACCCGACGGCGACCCGCGATTTGTTTGCGGGGGCGCCGATCGGGTGACAGAGGGAGCTCCCTCCCTCTGTCAAACACATTAGATGCCGCTGTCACTATTGACAGCGGCATTTAATGGGTTAAACTGCCGGAATCGGAGCGCGCTTCGATTCCGGCAGTTGCAGCAGGAGCCAGGCTGTGTATAACAGCCGTGCTCCTGCCGCTGATCGCGTGGGTACACTGTCAGTACCCGCGCGATCACAGGACGGATATATCCGTCCTCCTGCGCGAACTAGCAGCTGCTGAGGACGGATATATCCGTCCTTCGGCGTTAAGGACAACGGTCAATGTGTTTTGAGTGCGCCATCTATTGGGAAAACGTGGGCATTGCAGGGAAAGGGGAAAAAAAAAGGAGGTTTTTACTATGATTTGGAAAAGTTTGGCGGGCCGGATTAAAAAGCCTAACGGGCCGTATGTGGCCCGCGGGCCGTAGTTTGCCCATGTCTGAGCTAGGGAGTATGCAGGGCTCACGTACACCAAGCTGGTTGATCATAAGCCGTTGACCAATTTAGGATGTCCTAAATATGTGCGCATCAGCAGAGCTACCATACGACCCAATGTCTACTATAGTAAAACAAGAATTACTGTCAGCCAAGGCCAACAAGACGACGGAAAAAAATGCTTGTAATTAAAGTACCTGGAGCCGGAGTGGGGGGCTTCTTCACACAAATGTGCTTCCCGTCTAGTGCACCAATACAATTAGGAAATTGGGTGACATTTAAAAATGCATTCGAAATCGACATCCACTGTTGTGGCGTGGGATGAGGCATCACCGTGTCCTTTATCCTCTGCCAGATCACTAGATAGGTGGATGTGACAATGTGGGAAATGGTGGACACTCCAAGAAGAAACTCAAAATGTAGGGAATGGTAACTATTTCCCGTTGCAAGAAATCTGTATGAAAGTAAGGAAATAAAAACACAAAACAAAGGGAACATGTTATGTAGGTAAATAATGACACAATTATTCAGATTTAAAATAAAGATGATCAAAAAATACCTCAAGGTGACAATGAGTCGTTCCTCTGGGGAAATGCTGCGCCACATGTTTGTGTCCTGGTAGGTGATTCCTGTACGAATGTCCTCAAGCAGCAGAGAGGAGGTGACCAAAGGTGGGCACAGACATGTGGCAAAATGAGTGAAACTTCTCAGGGTGACGGCGCAGGTCCTCATACAGGGTATGAAAGTGACCTTTTGAGTTGCGTTGAGACATAAGAGGATTTCTGATTGAACAAGTGACATTACCATTTGACTCTGCTAAGCATGAATGTTCTATGCCTGTAACCTTGATATGTGCATGCATGTATGTATGTATGTATATATATATATATATGTATGTATGTATGTAGGTATATAGGTATGTATGTACGTAGGTACGTACGTACGTACGTACGTATGGTTGTGTCATACATCATTATCAGGCATTCAGACACAGTGTACAAACAACTGTAGACAGAAATTTAAAGGCCATTGTGCACCCACCTTCACATGGGTACCTAGGCAGCCTTCTACTCTGCCTACCCCTCTTCTCGACCCTAAATAGAAGCCAGATAATGGGTGGCATAGTGGCTACACCTGTGGTACTTTGGTCTTGTGTATGAATTCAACCAGGGCATCATCTGTAGAGTTTTCTCAACCAATATACAATTTTTTTTAAAGTTTTAATGCAATATATACATGATCAAGTGATCTGCTTATATTAGGATTTAACAATATTAAAGGCTACATCAAACCATATGTGCATACAACCCTTCAGGCAACTGATGCAACATAGCCATGTTGAAATGAATAATATTTCAACTGTATTAGAATATGGATCATAAAACGTTGTTAAAGGGAACCTGTCACCAGCATTTTACCTATTAAACCAGCAATACCTTGTGGTAGTGGGTGAAAAATCATTTCTATATAACCTATAATTGTCTTCTTAGTCGGCTCTTTAGCTTTACTATTCAGCTTTTTAGTGTTCCCACACCATATGCTAATGAGCAGAAAAGAGTAATATCATCATTTGAAAAAAATCATATCTTCATTCCTCAAGCCTTTCCGAGTTAACCCCTCGCCTCCTTACTTTTGACTGACAGCTCCTCGCCTCCCCCCAGTACACACGAAATCCTGCGCTCGCGCATCTATGTCCTGATCTGGTGCGTGCGCACAAGACACCATAGCGGCACATGCGCAGTAACTAGATCTGAGGCCAGGACGAAGAAGGGAAGGGTGTCGGACCATAGATGATTGGCGCATGTATCTCAGACTAGATTTCGGCATTCAGGGCGGGCCAGTTTTCGGCGGTGGGGGGGGTCTTAGAAGGGGAACAATCGAGACTGCCTGATTATGACTACAAGGGCTTGTCCACACGTAAATTTCTGCAGAAATTCCGCAGAAAGTAGCAGAATTTCCGCTGCGGAAAAACCTCACCATTTCCGCCGTTTGGTGCGGATTTTGCTGCGTTTTTCTTTATTGTTGGGAGATGGTGACATCTCCTCTGAAAAATGCAACAATTCATTCCACTTTCCGCAGCAGGGATTGACATGCTCCGTCCAAAAAATACGCACCGCAGATCAATTTCTGGTCGCAATTATTTTGCAGCGTGGATGGGATTTGTTAAATCTCACTCACTTTGCTGCTATTGTATTCTGTTGCGTATTTTCTGTCCGCAATTCGGGACGGAAAATGCGCAGCAATTCCGCTATGTGTGGACAAGCCCTAAAAGGCGCAAAATGTTTGCAGACCGTTATTTGCGGTCGGAGGAGGAGTTTAGGAGAGGGGATAGCGGCAATGAACTTTTGACAGCAGCGGACAGCGAGGGGTGAGTAGACCTCAATTGGTGAAATGCTGGTGACAGGTTCCCTTTAAAAACGGGAGGAAACTCCTCTCATGGAACAAACAGACACAGAAAAAGAATAGTATAATAAATCCGCAATGATGACTGCGCAACATGCCGAGATAAGATACCGGCAAGTAGCGGATAATAAAGACCCCAGTGCAGATGAGAGTAAATGTCCCGCAATGATGGACCAGAATCAAGTCTACATAAATATAGAGCAAATGAAAAAAGTACAAAATATCGAATAAGTATTAATTAACCCAATAATTGCAGGAACTCCTGTGCGCTGCGTCCACTTTCGGCACGAAAGTGCCTTCTTCTCTCGCTGTGCTTTTGTGGTATACCAGATTTAAAAAAATTCCTATAAAACTGAACAAACAGCACAACTAAGTGACCACGCCAGGCGTTTTACTGCCACTCAGAAGCGCACCGGGTATATCTGTAGTTTCTTACCCATCGGAGCGCCACGTAAAAAACGACAAATTCAGGGTACGCAAGGAGCCCGTGATAACTCAAGTGGTGGTAAGCGCCATACCTGGCTACCTTCTGATTTAGACCCCTAACATCTCGCTGGGGCCTCATAGCCCCCCCCCCCCCTTATGCCCCCTCACTTGTACTGGGGGGCAGATAGTGGTTTTTTTTCTGTTTACCTCCTTTAACAGCGATCGATGTGTCCTGACAGACCCGACTGGCAGCGAATAACATCCTATTTTTAATTGTAATTACACATTAATAAATTATTAGTAATGTAATTGTTTCTAGCTTTCCTAGAAACATATATAACGCTAAACTAATTATTATTTATTTTTTTACTTCAAGATTTATTTACAGGGAATTCTTTTTATTTTAGGCACAGCACAGAATAGTACTAGTAGCCTCTATAGATCACACGCTTAGTCCCTTCCTGCACGCACTTACCAGCTTTACATCATTCTATAAGAGCGCTACATGCACACAATCCTGCCTGTTCAGCCACCAAGCTTGAATCTAAAGTAAACGAACTCCACGTTGTATTTGTATAACGTAATGTGGCGTAACAAGACTTCCTCAAGCCAAAAGTGCTGATTTGAATAAGAAGCCTCCTCAGTATCCCTCCGCCTCCACCACGTTATCCCTCCGCCTCCACCACGTTATCCCTCCGCCTCCTCCCTGTTATCCGTCCGCCTCCTCCCGTCAGTCTTTGAGTGAGGCACGAGTTATCTCCACCCCCACACGACGTCATCGCGTTCTCATGGTAACGAGGGCGGGGCTTGGGAATTCAAACTTGAGCGGGAGCGTTTGTAAGGAGTGAGGAGAACTTCGGTCTGTTAGAAGCGCGGTCACCGGCGGAGAGATCGCCGTCCAGACTTATGACCATCTAGCTGCTGCACATGCGCTGTCCTCTGGTATAACCGGGAATCACTCAGCTGGTAAGTGGGGCTAATGGCGTGTATTTAGAGGGGATATAGCCCGGGGCTGTGTAGGCCCCACCTCACATTACACCCGTGAAGGAGGTAGAGTGGTTAGTTAGAGGGCGGTGATGCCCACCACACGTACCGAGAAATCCTGTGGGTGCCACATGTGCGGCACATCCCGCCTGCAGCTGCGTGTAGTCCAGTACTTACAGGTCCTAACCATGTATTGGCGCTACGTAAAATGAGCTGAAAGCCAAAGTCCATGTTCTGCTGAATGACCAGCAGCCTGTGCTATATCCTGTAATGTTATTACCCACTGCCCGGTACTGAGCACTCGTGTTCATGTGATAGAACATAAACTACACACGTATTGACCATATCTAGTGATCACATGAGGGGGACTCGGCCCTTGTTGTGTTCTCCTCAGATATAATCACACCTGATCTAATGTGAAAGGCCTGACGATGTGAAGGAAGGGGTTAAATATCGATATTTCTAGATCCCTTCCAGTGACAGAGTAGCATTTCCACATCTGGGATTGTGGGGCCCGCTGGGTGCAGGATTTGTGGGGCCCGCTGGGTGCAGGATTGTGGAGACTGGGTGCTGTGTGATGGAAAATGAATGGGATTCTATAGACTTGTATGGGTCATTCTGCGTTGATGGGTTTTCCCAGCATTCCATTGGTTTGTGGCGCCCCTATAGTCATTACGTAGCTGAAGTAAACAAGCGGGCTGGGACTGAACTGTCAGAATGGAGCTCGGGTCACCCTGGGGGGGAGAAGAATGTAAGATGCCCGGTCACCTCTCCTGACATGTCTATTTCATGAAGAATTTGTATTCCTCAATTCTGGAACCCGTTTTCTCTACGTTGTACCGTTCCTCTGTTCCTCCATTTATAAATAGACATTGGGTGTTACCGGTCCCCCTTATCAAAGAGGCGTGTCCCTAGTCTGAGACTGAGCACTGATTGGCTGTTAGTCTATGTAGGGGACCGACCCCCAACCAAGTTGGTAACACAATAGAACACTCTACAGCCGACGCGTCAGTGTAACGTGCAGGATACCGCTCGTCTAACCCCTTAGAAGCTGTGGTAAATAGCGACTCTGGCATCTAAGTGGTTAGAAACAGGAGGGAACCCCCCCCCCCCCGCGATGCATCGTGGGGTGTCATTGGTTTCCATGGCAGCTTGGGGGGGCCTACTCATATGAAGCTTTTGGCAGGGCGTTCTAGGAGACTGTCCGTATAACGATATACTATAATACACTAGAGTTGCAGTATATCATGAAAGTGTTCCAACGATCGCTGGTTCAAGTCCCCTCGGTGGACAACTAATCTCTATCTTCAAAAAATGAAACCGCCAGATTTTTTTTATTTTTTTTTTTCTTCTCTCAAAAAATGGACTAAAGAGTAATGTACCCCGAAAGGATACCATAACAGCCCTAGCCCCCAACCGCCAAAAATAAGCTCTCATAAGTTATGGCTCTCCGAGTATGGCAACAAAACATACATTTTTATTTTTAACATTTCTTTTTTTTTCCCCTTGTAAAACGATTCCACAGAATGAAGTTAACATGCCGATTTTACCACATGGTGAACGCCGTAAAAACAAAGCACCCCTTCAAAGATCGAGGAATCGCTGTTTATTATTTCCTATTTCACCCCACAAATAATTTTTCCCCAGTTTCCCGCTACATTAAATTGTGCCGTGAAAATATACAACTCGTCCTGCAAAAAACAAGCCCCCATATGTTCACGCTGATGGAAAAATAAAAGTTATGGCTTTTGGAAGGCGGTGAGGGGGAAAAAAACCGGAATCCTGATTACAGTACGGGACAGTAGTTCCCCAGAGAGGCAGGGACTCCTAGCATCGTACATAACTATGATGCTAGGAGCCCGGCTCCCTGCAGTGTGTTCGGTCCGGGACTTGCGGCCGAAATACGCTCCGTCCTTTACGGACTTAACATGCTCGTGTGAATCCAGCCTTCAAGTTCAAAGATCCCGCTCACTACAATATGTAATGTAACATGTCCTGCTATCTGCGGATGCGCTGTCATTTTCCACTGGAGGACACCCATGGCATGAAAGTGCTGGTGTAAGATTCTGCTCTGCAACAACTTCCTAATATACCTTGTTTCAATTCACACCAATTTCTACATCTCTGCTGTCAGTGAATGGAAGTCTTTGTTTTAAATATAAAAGGCTGAAAAGCATTGAGTTAAAACGAAGTATTTGCTTCATTGTATGAGGGTCTGTTCACCCATTGCAAAAGCCCTGATTTAACGAACTTTTTTTCAGTTAAACAGTATTTAAGTGATTAAACATTGTTTTAATTTTTTTCACAAGTCAGGAAATATTATAAATTACATTCTGATTTATAAAATTTCCATGAGCTGGTCACTAGAGGGAGCAATTCCCAAAACTGCAGCATTGGAATGTGGTAAAGCCACCTCATTGCTTTATACTTCAAATTTTGTGTAGACACACTCGCTCTAGTGTCCTCACACAATCCTCTCTCCCTTATCCTGGCTAGTGCCAGGAGAAGGAGGTGGTTGAATCTTTTAATCCTCCTACACTGTGCATTCGCTCAGAAAATGGCGGCACACAGTGTAGGAGGGTTAGATACAGTGGTAATCAGACAGTATAACACTAACATAATACACACATCACATACACAAACATAACTTACCTGCTCCTGCCGCCGCCTCCGATCCTACTCCTCGCGTCTTCGCTGCCTGGAACATATGTCCGGAAGCCGCGACCGGAAGTAGTCATCTTACTGTCCGGCCGCGACTTCCGGTCCACATGAATATGGCGCCGGATGTCGCTCTGCCGAAGACTTTCCTTTTGGACTGTGTGGGAGCGGCGCATGCCCCATAGTGAAGTAAAAGAGAGAAAAAAGTAAAACACAAATAAAATTTATTTGAATATACTAAAAGCAATATTATATAAAAAAAAAAATTCTGTGACACCTTCCCTTTAAATAAGCACTCGCACAAAAGTTCTGGTGATCCGCTGAGAGCTAAACAGCCCAGCTCCCAGGTTAATGCATTTACCCGTTTTGATATAGGGGATATGCAAACACTGCAGTTGTGTTGGTGCGTTATTTGAAGCTATAACTAGGGCTATTAAAAAGAAAGTATAATCTTTCCTATTTATTTCCCCTCCTTTTACAATCCTCCTGGTTGTGGCTTCAACAACTGCACTATAGTTACCGCAAACAGAACTGAAAAAGATTCAAGTTCCGATGGGGCTTCCGACACAAATGTCAAAGAAGTTTTATGCTTACTACGGCCGTTTGCATCACGTTTTTGTGCAATGTTTGGTGTGTATGCTGGGAAAGCTCCTGACTCTCGAGTTAAACGTGTTCATACGGCTTCATTAGCCCCAAGATATATATATATATATATATATATAATCTCCATCTCATCCTTTCTTTCTTTTTCTTGTATGGAACAGCATAGTTGGCATGGAAGGCTGTGTGTGAAGTATGGTATATGTCACAGGCCTCCAACAAATTTGTACTTGGGCATTTCTATTTTCATGAAGTAAATGTTAAACAGATGCCATGATGATCTATGGGTGTCATCTGTCACAGCCTACGTTGAACGTATAAGTCGAGAGCTTTTTTAGGTGTGTGTGTGCTAAACGTAGGCCAAAAACCGCGGTGTGAATATAGCTCAACAAGTTAGGCTACTTTCACACAACAGTATTTAGGTCTATATTGTGCATCAGTGTTTGTAAGGCAAAACCAGGAGTGGAAAACAAAGTGAAACTCCACTTTGACAAGGTAAATTTTAAAGGTCTATTCATAAATTTCTAGGAGGAATAGCAGAGCAACAGTTACAATAGAGCGTTCTAAGAAATGGTGCTCCAGGATTATTTCATGGAGAATACACAAGTATTTACTAACGAAATGTCAGGAGAGGGACAGTTGGTGTAATGCCGCCTTGCACATCCCAGTTCTATTAATAACAGGATTGTGGGCAGTTAGAGAGTTGGGAGTAGGTAGGCTCAGAAGCTTTTTCAAAGTATATACCTTTTTGTACTATAAACTGTTAAGCCCTGTTCACACGGAGTACTTTGCAGGCGTCAAATTTCTTAAGGCACTTTCTTGCTGCAGTGTTCGCTGCATTTTTCAGTTGCGGCCATTGAGCGCCGCCTGCAAAAAAACAGTTTGTCTGCCTCCCATTGTTTTCAATGGGAGGTCAGAGACGGAACCACGGGAAGAAAGCATGTTGCTAAAAGCGTGAGCGGGGGAAAAAACGCCTCTGCCTTCCATTGAAATAAATGGGAGGTGTTTTCGGTGCTGATTCTGATCCGGTTTCCGCATCCAATCTGCTCCAAAAAAGAACTCTGTGTAAACAGGGCCTAAAGTTTTTTTTTTTTTTTTTTCATTTGTTTCAGTTTTTATAGAGGTCTGTATATTCTTTATAGCCCTAATACTGTAATACCTATTTACTGTATATACCCTGCTTTCATGATCGTATATAGTATTATGGTGTGGTGTTTGCAGTCCGTATTTGTGCCTTCCAGCATGCCACAGTATTTTGCAGGCAGCAAAAATCTGCCTAAAATTACTTCAGGGATTTTGACCTGCCTGCACTTCCTTAAAGTGAATGTGTCGCTAGAATTTTATTTTTATTTTTTTTAGTTAAACAGTGTATAAGTGATTAAACATTGTTCTAATTTTTTCACGAGTCAGGAAATATTATAAATTAGATTCTAATTTATAACATTTCCCAGTACTGGTCACTAGAGGGAGAAATTCCCAAAATTGCAGCATTGGCATGTGGTAAAGCAACCTCATTGCTTTATGCTGCAAAATTTGAGAAAACACACTTGCTCTAGTGAGCTCACAGAATCCCCCCTCCCTTATCCTGGCTAGTGCCAGGAGAAAGGAGGGGATTGAACGGTCAAACCTCTTACACTGTGTCGCCATTTTTTTGAGCTAACACACAGTGTAGTAGGTTTACATACAGTAGTAATCACACAGTAATACACGAACATACACAGAAATAACTTACCTGCTCCCTCCGCTCCTAGTGCTTGCTTCTAATCACATGTCTGGAAGCCGCGGCCGGAAGTAGTAATCTTAATGTCTGGCCACGACTTCCGGTCCACAAGAAAATGGCGCCGGACGTCGCTCGGCCGAAGACCTTCAATTTGGACTGTGTGGGAGCGGCGCATGCCCCGTTCCCACACAGACGGCGTACAGCATAGTGGATGGAACGGGCCCCGTTCGCATTCACTATGGGGCTGTATGTGCCGTATTCCATGTCTGTATGTGTCGTTAATCGACACATACAGAGATGGAAAAAAAAATGGCAGCCCCCATAGACAAGAAAAAGTTAAAAAGTAAAACAAACCCACAAATATATATATTTTTTTTAATAAAGCACTAAAAGCAAATTGATATTAAAATTTTTTTTCCGAGACACTCGTCCTTTAACGTGTTTCTTGTCCATAAGCAAAAGACCACAGGGAACGCTCTTTCTGCATCCTATTGATTTTATTAGTATTATTAGCTCCATGGGCACTATTGTGCCCGTAATCACGGTACGTGATTACGGGCACGGACGGCTGCTGATAGTCTACACATTTGCGGGCTGTTCTTCCATTATAAAGTATGGAAGCACGGGCCATAAAATAAAAACAATAGGACATGTCCTAATTTTTACAGAAGGTTTCTACGGCCCTGACACCTTCCCATAAATATACGGAAGGGTGTCCGTCAGCCATAGAAATAAATGGGCCTGTAATTAGACCAAATCTATGGTGGTGTGCATGAGCCTAAAGAGGACCGGTCACCTCTCCTGACACATCTATTTTAGTAAGGCCGGATTCACACGAGCGTGTGCGTTTTGCGTGCGCAAAAGGCACTTAACAGCTCCGTGTGTCATCCCCGTATGATGCGTGGCTGCGTGATTTTCTCGCAGCCGCCATCATTATGACACTCCGTTTGGATGTTTGTAAACAGAAAAGCACGTGGTGCTTTTCTGTTTACATTCAGAGTTTGACAGCTGTTGCGCGAATCACGTGCGTCCCACGGAAGTGCTTCAGTGTTGTGCGCGTGATTTTCACGCACCCATTGACTTCAATGGGTGCGTGATACGCACAAAGAACGGACATGTCGTGAATTTTTCACAGCGGACTCACGCTGCGTAAAAATCACGCAACTGTCTGCATGGCCCCATAGACTAACAGGTCCATGCGACGCACCTGAAAATCACGCGCGTTGCACGGACGTATATCCCGTTCGTCTGAATAAGCCCTAAATACGTGTATTCCCCATGAAATCACAGTTCTGCAACATATGAATTCTGTTGAGCAGTTCCTCTGTTGTCCCTCCTAGAAATTTATGAATGAATTGATGACTGTCTTACCATACCCCGTCGTCCAAGAACCCTGTCTCTATAGTCTTCGGGCTTGTCCACACGTAGCGGAATTGCTGTGTATTTTCATCCGGAATTGCAGATGGAAAATACGCAGCAGAATACAGTAGCAGCAAAGTGGCTGAGAGTTAACAAATCTCATCCACACGCTGCGTAAAAACTCCATCCAGCAATTGAGCTGCGGTGTCTTTTTCGTACCGCAGCATGTCCGTTCCTGCTGCGGAAAGTGGACTGAATTGCTGCGTTTTTCAGAGGAGATGTCACCATCTCCCAGCACTGAGAAAAACGCAGCAAAATATGCACCATTTTCTGCAGCAATTCCACTATTTGTGGACAAGACCTTACTTTGTCAGCACTGATTTCAGTTTAGTCTGTGTAGGAACAATTCCCCCCCCCACAAGTAACACCCAGATGTCGATTTCATTCACACGTTTCTAGGTGAATAACAGTAACGGCACCATGCAAAGAAATCGGAAAAGATCCTGAATTATATATTTATTTATTTTTCCCGGGGGGAATATAAATATTTACTTAAACAGGAGACAGGTCCTCTCCAATGAAATTGATCTTTTCATGTGTCCGATATGTGAGAAGTTCGCATATAGTCAAGTGGTTTAATTTGTACTACCACTGATTTCCAGGGTGACGGGTCTCTAGATAACTCTAAACACCTTAGGAAACTAGAAGTGTTAATTTCAAGAATCGCAACACTTTAAGCAAATTTCCATTGACTTGAAAAACTTTATTGTGCCAAAAAGGCTTCTAAAACGTTTTTTTCCTGGGAATTGATGCCAATCTGAGATCAGACTTAAAGAGGCTCTGTCACCAGATTTTACAACCCCTATCTGCTATTGCAGCAGATAGGCGCTGCAATGTAGATTACAGTAACGTTTTTATTTATTTTTAAAACTAGCATTTTTGGCCAAGTTGTGACCATTTTTGTATTTATGTAAATGAGGCTTGCAAAAGTCCAACTGGGCGTGTTTACAGTAAAAGTCCAACTGGACGTGTATTATGTTCGTTACATCGGGGCGTGTTTACTTCTTTTACTAGCTGGGCGTTCTGACGAGAAGTATCATCCACTTCTCTTCAGAACGCCCAGCTTCTGGCAGTGCAGACACAGCCGTGTTCTCGAGAGATCACGCTGTGACGTCACTCACTTCCTGCCCCAGGTCCTGCATCGTGTCAGACGAGCGAGGACACATCGGCACCAGAGGCTACAGTTGATTCTGCAGCAGCATCAGCGTTTGAAGGTAAGTCGATGTAGCTACTTACCTGCAAACGCTGATGCTGCTGCAGAATCAACTGTAGCCTCTGGTGCCGATGTGGCCGACACGATGCAGGACCTGGGGCAGGAAGTGAGTGACGTCACAGCGTGATCTCTCGAACACGCTGTGTCTGTGCACTGCCAGAAGCTGGGCGTTCTGAAGAGAAGTGGATGATACTTCTTGTCAGAACGCCCAGCTAGTAAAAACGCCCCGATGTACGCACATAATACACGCCCACTTGGACTTTTGCAAGCCTCATTTGCATAAATACAAAAATGGTCATAACTTGGCCAAAAATGCTCGTTTTTTAAAAATAAAAACGTTACTGTAATCTACATTGCAGCGCAGATCTGCTGCAATAGCAGACAGGGGTTGCAAAATCTGGTGACAGACTCTTTAACTAACCTATCTTTATCATCTCGCATGTATCTGACAGAGTAACATTCCAATTGGATTTCCACAGTAAATATCTATAGAAACTTTTACTTTGTCTTCTACCACAGCAACGCTAATGTGTTTGTGTGTTCCACTGATTATATGATCAGTGACCTGACAATTCAGAACGCCCCCAGTATCTGCAGCTGCAACTCTTCACGTCTCAGAATATTGACTTCCGATGTGTCTGAACAGCTACAGTTAGTGCTACCGGCTTATAGGGGAGAATAATAATCTTTATTTACATAGCGCCAAAATATTACGCAGCACTTTACAATTTAGAGGGAACATGTACAGACAATATCAGACATTACATAGTGACAAAGCTCATTTACAATTCAAACAGGAGTGAGGACCCTGCTCGCAAGTGCTTACAATCTATGAGGAAATAAGGGAGACACAAAGTGTAAGTCTTTGTTCTGTACAATGGTCCGGCCATTTTTTTTATATTTTTTTTTAATGGTGTTTTTCACGCAGCTATCGCCCATTGAAAGTCAATGGGTGCCTGAAAATGAGACTGTACTGTGCATGATTTACGCATCAATTCAATTGAAAATAAAAAATTATGTGCTTTGTGAGTGCGTGAATAACGCATGCCACTCGCAAAGCACGGATGCAATAACGCAGCACACACACGGACCAGATTCACGCGCGTGAATCTGATACGCTCGTGTGAATGTAGCCTAAGGCCGGATTCACACGGGAGTGCGTTTTGCGCGTGCAAAAAACGCGATGTTTTGCGCACACAAAAGGTCCGTGTGTCAGCACCATATGATCGCAGCCGGCATTATGGCACTCTGGTTATTATGTTTTCATCCATAGTTTTGACTACTGTAGCGCGCCCGGACGTCGTGTATTCAGAATCCTGACACTTCTGAATCTTTTCTTTGAGATTTCTAGCAAGGGAAACGAAATATCGCGAGATTTTGTTTCCCTTGCTGTAAATCTCACAGAAAAGCTTCAGAAGTGTCAGGATTCTGAATACACATGACATCCAGGCTGGATGATCATGTGTATTCATTATCAGGACACTTGATTAACGTTAATCTCTGTGTATGTGGCTGCACATCGCTGCTTGTAAATGAATGGAGAGGAGTGTATGACGCTGACTGGTCACTGATTGGTCAGCGTCATACACGTAAACACGCCCAGTTAAAAACACAATACACGCCCAGTTGGACATAACGAAAAAAAAACGCCCAGTTGTCCATTTCAAACCTCATTTGCATATATATAAAATAGCTCATAACTTGGCCAAAAATGAACGTTTTAAAAAAACAAAATGTTACTGTTATCTACATTGCAGCGCCTATCACATGCAATAGGAGATAGGGATTTGAGAATCTGGTGACAGAGCCTCTTTAAGGGGTCTAGTTTTCTAAATGGGGTCATTTGTGGGGGTTTCCATCACTCTGAGACCTATGAGCCTCTGAAAACCTGGCTTGGTGCAGGAAAACAAAATGTACTTACAAATTGAATAATAATTTTATAAATTTTGAAGTCCTCTAAATTGCTGAAAATTGTTATTTTTTCAAAAGTGCTGCCAAAATAGAGTGAAGAGATGGAAATATATATTTAATTAAAAGAATTGTACAGTATGTGACATATTGCAGTTAAAAATAGGGAAAAATTGTAATTTTTACAAAATTTCTTCTATTTTTCTATTTTTAAATTAATTTCCACAAATCGGATCAGTCTACTTTTACCACTAAAATAAAGTACAACATGCGACGAAAAACAATGTCAGAATTACTTGGATATTCAAAACTTTCACAGCGTTCTTCTCTGATAAAGTCAGACATACCAGATTTGACAAATCTGGCTTGGTCATTAAAGGGAATGTGTTGCCAGCAAAACATGTTTTTTTTTTTTTGTTTTTTTTTTTAGTTAAACAATTAGTGTATAGGTGATTAAACATTGTTCTAATTTTTTTTTATTTTTTTTTCACGAGTCAGGAAATATTATAAATTTAGATTCTAATTTATAATATTTCCCAGTGCTGGTCACTAGATGGAGCTATTCCCAAAATTCCAGCATTGCATGTGGTAAAGCAACCACATTGCTTTTTGCTGCAAAATTGGGAAAAACTCACTCGCTCTAGTGAGCTCTCAGAATCCCCCCCTCCTTTATCCTGGCTAGTGCCGGGATAAACGAGGGGTTTGAACGGTCTAACCTCCTACACTGTGTGTCGCCATTTTTTGAGCTAACACACAGTGTAGTAGGTTTACATACAGTAGTAAACACACACTAAAACACGTACATACACAGAAATAACTTACCTGCTCCAGTCGCCGCCGCTCCCTCCGGTCCGTCCGCTCCGTCTGCTGCCGCTGCTCCATGTGCACAAGTCCGGAAGCCGCGACCGGAAGTAGTAATCTTACTGTCCGGCCGCGACTTCCGGTCCACAGGAAAATGGCGCCGGACGGCGCGCATTTCAACTTGGACTGTGTGGGAGCGGCGCATGCGCCGTTCACACAGACGGCGTACACCATAGTGACTGCGAACGGGCCCCGTTCGCAGTCCCTTTGGGACCGTGGCTGCCGTATTCCATGTCTGTATGTGTCGTTAATCGACACATACAGAAATGGAAAAAAAAATGGCAGCCCCCATAGGGAAGAAAAAGTGTAAAAATAGAAAAAAGTAACACACAAACACACAAATAAAAACGTTTTTAATAAAACACTAACATAAAACTGACATGAAAAAAAAAATTTTGGTGACACTGTTCCTTTAAGGTACAAACATGCCTGGTCATTAAGGGGTTAAACCCTTAATACCAAAGGCATTTTAAACCGTAATGGCCGAGCAATATTAAGTTTTTCCATCGTCTCATTCAAAGAGGTAGAACTTTTTTTATTTTTGCATCGACATAGCTGTATAAGGCTTTTTTTTTTTTTTTTTTGCGGGAAAGGTTGTATTTTATAATTTTGGGGTACATATAATTTATTTAACTTTTTAATAACTTTTTTTTTTTTTTTTAGTGGGGTACTGGAAAAAAACAAATCTCGCCACTTGTTTTGCGTCTTAATTTTACGCAGTTTACCGTGTGGTATAAATATCATAATCACTTTATTCAGCGGGTCATTACGATTGCGGCGATACCAAATATATATGGATTTGTTTTGTTTTCCTACTTTTACACAGTAAAACAATTATTTTTTTTCAAAATTATTTGCTTTTGTGTCGCCATATTTTACGAGCCATAACTTTTTTTATTTTTTGACCGATGCAGCTGTATGCGGTCGACTTGTAGTTTGTATTGGTACCATTTTGGAGTAGATGTGACGGTTTGATCACTTTTTTTTTTTTTTTTTTATCAAATTCTTTTGAAGGCAGGATGAACAGAAAACAGCAATTTTGTCGTTTATTTTTTTACGGTGTTCACCATGCGGGTTAAATAATTGTTTTATAGTTGGGTTCGTTACGGATGTGGCGATACCAAATATGAGTAACTTTTTACTTTTTTTTTTTTTTTTTTTTCATTAAGTATTTTGCAAGGGGGAATTTTTATTTTTTATTTTTTTAACTTGGGACATTTATTTATTTCAAACTTTATTTAACTTTTTTATTTTTAGTCCCACTGGGGGACTGTACTGTGCAGACTTCTGATCGCTATTATAGTACTCTGCAATACTTCGGTATTGCAGTGTATTATTGCCGGTCAGTGTAAAACTGACAGGCACCTGCTGGGTGATGCCTCTGGCATAGACAAACAGGCAATCACTAAAGGCAGACCTGGGGGCCTTTGTTAGGCCCCCAGGCTGCCATAGAACCCATCGGCACCTGTCGGCTACACGCGGGGATGCCAGTGTGATGAGAGAGGGAGCCCCCTCCCTCTAAAATCACTCAGATGCGGCGCCCGCTATTCAGCACCGCATCTGAGGGGTTAAATATGATCGGAGAACATTGCTAGTGGTCTCCGATCGTTGCCCTGAAGCCCGAGGCGGTTACTAACAGCACGGGCTTCAGCAGCACCACGCACGATGCGGGGAAAGTTCTTCTGAAGTGCCGATGTGGAAACACGTCGCTTCAGAAGAACTAACCTGAACGGCCGATGTAAAAACGCTAAACGCCGGTCGTTAAGGAGGCTCTATTATCAGATAAGTGCCCGATCTCCTACATAATATGATCGGCGCTGTAATGTAGATAGGTCAGTGGTTTTTATTTTGAAAAACAAGCATTTTTGAGCAATTTTAGATTTATGCTAATTAGTTTCTTAATAGCCGACTGGGCGTGTCTTTACTTTTGACCAACTGGGCGTTGTTCAGAGGAGTGTATGAGGCTCACCAATCAGCGTCATACACTTCTCATTGTTCCAGCCCAGCTTCTTTCACTGCACAATCTCACTGTAACAATGGGCTGGAACAACGAGAAGTGTATGATGCTGATTGGTCAGCGTCATACGCTTCTCTGTACAACGCCCATTTGGTAAAAAGTAAAAACACGCCCAGTTGTCTATTAAGAAAGTAATTAGCATAAAGCTAAAATTGCTCATTACTTGCTCAAAAATGATTGTTTTTCAAAATAAAAACCACTTCTGTTCTCTACATTACAGCGCTGATCATATGTAGGAGGTAGGGCACTTATAATCTGGTGACAGAGCCTCTTTAAGGGGTTAATGCCAGGTAGTTAATATGGCTAGAAACGTGCTTTTGGCAACTAACATTTTGAGCTGTTTTCTATGTAAGTCTCTGGGAGTTCTTATTGCCCGGCCACTAAGGGGCAGTTTACACGGAGTATTTTGACAAGTTTTTTGGCACGGAAGCCGCTCCGCAGAACTCGTCAAAAACCGGCTGAAAATGCCTCCCATTGGTTTCAATGGGAGGCAGAGAAAGTGTGTTTTGCAGAGATTTTTGCCCGTAGCACTCAATGGGCGTGAGTGAAAATCGCAACAAACTGCGTACTGGAAGGTCAAAATCTGCCTTAAAATCCCAAACGGAATTTGGAGGCAGAATTTTCCTCCTGCAAAAAAACAGTGTGAACTCAGCCTTAACAGTCATACTGGCTAACTCCAACCTCCCCCAGTTTTTGTTTTTCATGAAATGTTGTATAAATATCTCTATTTTCCACTGCAGGGAGATGGCGACCACAATGTTGAACTTGCGCAATATTTTTGAACAGTTAATTCGCCAGGTGGAAGGACTAAACGAGGGGATAGAACCGCGTAAGTATTCAAGCAAACTATTGTGTAAATATTAACCTTTCTGACAATTGTGGAGGGATCTCTTGGAAGTGTTCGAGAGCTCTGAATGTGCTCTAGGGGCATGTTCAAGCAAATTGATATTTTACTTTTAAATCAATATATACATTTACAGTGGGGCTGGCGTGCATCAGACATCTTCAATATGAACCTACATTTAATTGGAAAGGCGAATGCTGTTAAGTCAGAATTTACTTCCTGCAGCGTAATTGATTTTCTGGAAAGATACTCTGCCTAAAATAAAGTCCTTGCATTGTTAGAAAAATATATATTTTGATACGCGTTTGGCAGATGACTTAATAGACCGTTAAGAACCTACTTTTCCATTTTGATTTGCAAGACGGCTGCTGTCACAAGCCACAATTCTCATTTAAATAATATCGGTACCAGCATGCAGAGTTTACACGGTTATGATAAATCTGTTTTGAATGCAAGTGGTAAGCTTTAGATTGGTTTGACCGAAGATTCTGGAGTAAATTAATTCTGAATCACGCACCCTTTTTTTGTATTTATTTATTTTTCCTTAAATGATCAAGTCCTTAACTCCTTAGTGACCAGCCCATTTTAGGTCCTAATGACCAAGCTATTTTATTCGGTTTTCTATAGTCGCATTCAAAGAGCTATAACCTTTTTATTTTTTCGTCTACATAGCTGTATGAGGACTTGTTTTTTGCGGGATTAGTTGTGCTTTTTAATAGCACCATTTTTGGGTACATATAATTTTTATATTAACTTTTATTAACCTTTTTGGGGGGGATTATAAAAAAAAAAACTGAAATTCCGCCATTGTTCTATGCGTTTTTAAATTGCCGCCGTTCACTATGCGACGTAAATAACATGTTACCTTTATTCTATGGGTCGGTACGATTACGGCGATACCACGTATGTAGAGGTTTTTTTATGTTTTACGACTTTTGCACAATAAAAACACTTTTGAACTAAAATTATTTGCTTTTGCATCGTCTCTTTCCAAGAGCCGTAATTTTTTTTTATTTTTCCATCTATGTAGTGATTTTTTGGGCTTGTTTTCTGCGGGACAAGACGTAGTTTTGAATGGTACTGTTTTGGGGTGCATGGGACTTATTGATTGATTTTTTTTTATTCTGACATTTTTGGGGGGCAATGGAAAAAAAATTGCAATTTTGCCATGTTTTTTTTTTACGGTGTTCACTTTGCGGTTTAAATTACATATTAACTTTATTAATGGAGTCATTACGGTCGCGGTGATACCACATATGTGTACCTTTTTTTTTTTTTTTTTACACTTTTACTAAATAAAACCACTTTTTATGGAAGAAAATGGTTTTATTTATTTTTTTACTGTACTTTTTATTAATAATCTTTATTTCACTTTGATTTATTTTATTAGTCCCACTAGGGGACTTTACTGTGCGATCTTCCGATCGCTGCTATAATGCTTTGGTATACTTCGTATACCAGAGCATTATTGCCTGTCAGTGTAAATCTGACAGGCAATCTGTTAGGACGTGCCTCCGGCGCGTCCTAACAGGCATATGTCCAGGGCAGACCTGGAGGCTTTTATCAAGCCCCCGGCTGCCATGACACCCCATCGGAGACCCGCTATTGCATTCGCGGGCCGCCGATGGGTGACAGAGGGAGCGCACTCCCTTTGTAAACAAAGTTAAATGCCGCGGTCGCTATTGATGGCGGCATTTAACGGGTTAAACGGCCGCGATCGAAGTAAACTTCGATCGCGGGCGTTGGAGCAGGAGCTCAGCTGTCATCAGACGGCAGAGCCCCGGCTCCTGCCTGCACGGGAGACCCGTGCAGGACTTAGACTAGGCTGACGTGAAAAGGCGTCAGCCTAGCCTAAAGCCCATTAGTGACCGACGTAAAAAGGCGTATTAGTGGTCACTAAGGGGTTAACTGGTTGCCGACACAGGACGAGTATGCTCGTCCTGTGTGACAGCCGTCCCTGCGCGCGTCTGTGCGCGCGATCGAGAGCGGGGCAACGGCTGTAATACACAGCCACGGCCCCGCTCTGACAGCGGAGAGGAGAGAAACATCTTCTCTCCGCTGTTAACCCTTTGAACGCCGCGATGACAGCTGATCCCGGCGTTCAAGGAGAGGGGACTGCACATTGATCGCGTCACAGAAAATAACTGACGCGATCAAAGCCCACAACTCGTATGGCCAGACAGCCCAAGGTCCAGTGAAGGACCCCAGGGCTGTCTGAACATATTTCCTGTTAGGGCATACTGAGGTATGCCCTAACAACTGCCTGTGTACAATCAGTAACAGGCTAATGTACTGGCAAATAGATCTATGCCAGTACATTATAGTTACAAAATAAAAATGATAAATCCCTTTATGGGATTAAAAAAAAAAGTTTAATGAATGTCAAAAATAAATAATGATAAATAAATAAAAAGTAAATAAAATACACAAACACACTTTTTATAATAAGCTTTTTAAAATATAAGTCCCAAAACATGAAATAATCTAGACATATTTGGTATCGTCCCGACCGTAACAACCTGTACAAAAAATGTATAACATTATTTATGATGATCGGTGTATGGTGTAAAAAAAATAAATATTAAAACTGCTGAGCAACTGCTTTTTTTTCTGCATTTTAATCTAGTTAAAAACTTCTAGAAATTAAACAATGTATTTGTACCAAAAAATGGTACGTACATAAAGTACAACTCGTCCCGCAAAAAACAAAGTCTCATACAACTACGTCGTACAAAGGGGTTAAAGGGATCGTCACACACAGAAAATTAATGGGAAGGTGTCATGAAATTAAAGCAAAGTTCATACGTTTGTGATTTATGCTCACCATTCTGAGTTTTGTTTTAGAATTCATTCAGCTGGCGACTAATTTTGATGATTTCCGAAGAAAATGGCAGAAAACCGAGCCTGAGCTTGCAAAAAGCCGAGAGCTGCTGATGAAGACCGAGACTGAGCGCAGCGCTCTCGAAGTAAAGCTGAAACATGCTCGAAATCAGGTGGACGTGGAGATTAAGAGGCGGCAGAGAGCGGAGGCTGAATGTGAGAAACTGGTGAGAACTCTGACGTCTCCTCTTATATTCCATGCTATACATGGACTATCATTTGACTGATCTTATTATTCTTTGCATTAGGAGCGTCAGATTCAGTTGATAAAAGAATTGCTGATGTGCGATACATCGGGGAGCATTCAGCTTAGTGAACAGCAGAGAAGTGCTTTAGCTTTTCTGAATAACAGAACACACGTTTCTACAGATGGCAATGGGACTAGAAGGTAGGACCATCGTTCTATTCATATCCATGTCCACGCTTTGCTTTTTCCTTGTACATCTATTGTTTGAAAAAATAAGTTTATTTTACTAAATTGATTATAAATACTACTGTACTGCATGGAGGTTGCATGAACATGTAGCTTTTAGTAGTTGGGTTTATTGATGGCTCTTGTAAAATCCCCGGACGCATGTACGCTGCAGTAATAAAGGAGATTCCTAATATTGCTGTACATTCTTCTGCCCTCCCCTGTGAATTGTTCCCCACTTTTCTGATCTTTACTTTTATTTATCCCCCCCCCCTCCAGGCTATCTACAATAGATGAATCTGGATCCATCCTCTCCGACATCAGCTTTGACAAAACAGAGGACTCCTTGGTAATGAGCAGATTGAATAGAAACCTGAAGTGTCTTGCTGTTTTTACTGTGTACTTAAGGCCTAATTCACACGACCGTGTTTGGTCCGAGATATACGGTCTGCATGTCGGCCGCATTTCCCAGATCGAACACTGAGCCGGAAGCCGGGCTCCTAGCATCAGTTATGTATGACGCTAGGTGTTCCTGCCTCGCCGCGGAAGTATTGTCCTGTGCGTTAAAACATTGTTACAGTACGGGACCATTTTCCCGCAGTGACATCTATGATGCTAGGAGCTTGGCTCCCTGCACGGTGTTCGGTCTGGGAAATGAGGCCGACATGCGGACCGAACACTCGTGTGAATTAGGCCTAAAGGCTATGTAAACCATTTTTTATCTTAAACAGATTTTTAATATACATTTATTTAAAAAAACTTTACTTAGTTTTTGCACTGCATCTTCTATGTATTTACTATAATGCTGCTGAATGTCAAGTCCGTCAGTCAGCTGAACTGATGTCTCTGACAGATTTGATCAGTATTAGGGTATGTTCACACGCAGAGTCAAAAACGTCTCAAAATACGGAGCTGGTTTCAAGATTTTCAGACGTTTTTCGTGACGTTTTTTGGAGCTTTTTTCAATAGTCTACGGAAAACTGCTCAAAAGGTCCCAAGAAGTGTCCTGCACTTTTTCGCGGCTGTTTTTGTACATGTAAAAAAAATGGCATGAAAAACGCTCTCCTTTCTCGGGCGTAAACGGCCGGAAATAGGCCGTGTGAACATACCCTTAGGGTGATATTGTATCAGAGCCACACAAGCTTTTGTCAGTCCAGCTGACTTGAGAGATTTGACTTACAGCAGCGTTGCGCAGCTTCTGGGTGTAGTGGAAACAAGCTGCAGCTCAAACCAAATACTATTTTTAATGCATAATAGAAGTGTTTATAATCACACATACATTAAAAAGAGGCTTCAAAGGTTTGCGTAGCCTTTAACTGCAGCTAGCCATACACATTAGATAGATATTGCCCTAACCCTATGATTTCGGAGGGATCCGCTGACAACATAATATTAGGGCAGACAGAATGTGGTATGTTGTATCTCTCGATCCTCAGGAGGTGAGCATTGCCGAGGATCACTTCCCCTTGAACTAAAAAAAAAAAAGTACACCTGGGTCAGATGGTTTACTGTTCAGGCAGATGCGCTACTACCAGCCACCTGGCAGCGCTGATTTACCTTTTGGAGCGTCAGCAGAGATGGCTGTTGGTAACTTGTTTCTAGCTGGCATTAGTTAAAGGGGTTGTCTCACTAAGACAACCTCTGTCCATATATTGTAGAGGGATGGTCCTTCACTTAGAACCTCCTATGAGCCAGAGCGGCCATTCATAAGCATACATAATTTCCCCTGAAGCTGTTTCATCAAGCATTGCATAATTTGTTGCATCAATGTATTGGCTTGATACACATTTATGTTCGGAATATGGTCCGCAACCAACTCTGTCACATCAGTGAATTGTACTATACACTTGTGCTGAACATTTGAGTTTAGAGGCTCTGTCACCAGATTATAAGTGCCCTATCTCCTGCATAATCTGATCGGCGCTGTAATGTAGAGAACAGCAGTGGTTTTTATTTTGAAAAACCATCATTTTTTGAGCAAGTTATGAGCAATTTTAGATTTATGCTAATTACAACTGGGTGTGTTTTTTACTTTTTACCAACAGGGTGTTGTACAGAGGAGTGTATGACGGTGACCAATCAGCATCATACACTTCTCATTGTTCCAGCCCATTGTTACAGTGGATTGTGCAGTGACAGAAGCTGGGCTGGAACAATGAGAAGTGTATGACGCTGATTGGTCACTGATTGGTCAGCGTCATACACTTCTCTGTACAACACCCAGTTGGTAAAAAGTAAAAACACGCCCAGTTGTCTTTTAAGCAACGAATTAGCATAAATCTAAAATTGTTTATAACTTTCTCAAAAATGATCGTTTTTCAAAATAAAAACCACTGTCACCTACATTACAGCACCGATCACATTATGTGGGAGATAGGGCACTTATAATCTGGTGACAGAGCCTCTTTAAATAAGTTTTCATGACTCTTTATTTCACTTGAAATAAAATACTTGTGCCTCTATCAGCATGTATTTGGACAACTTGTGTAGAATATTTTGTTCTCTTTAAAATGTTGAATTTTTATTTTATTAGGATTGGGATTCTTCTTTTGTCAGAAATGTGAGACTGAAGAAAAGGGAAAAACGAGTAAGTTGGCCAAAATCATTTTAGTTGTATTTGTACTATTTTCAGCCACTCTTGAGTAATTGGGTTTTGTTTGTCTAGCGATCCTCTAGGCCGCAAACAGACGGTCCCCCAGTTCCATCAAAGAGGACCCGATCATTTGGGTTGGCTGTGGATCCGGTTAGTCACTTCTCACTGAATCTCCCATTACATTTTTCCTGTACTAATTTAAGGGTTTTTGAGCAAGTAAGGCTGCTTGAATTTGTGCTTAAACTGTTCATGGTTGGGTATGTTTCTTGGTAGAAATTGAGCAAAAAAACAGTGCAACAGTAAGTGAAATTACGGGCAAGACTAGGACATGGTCTGTATTTTATATATCAGACACAATCTAAAAATACGGGAAGGTGTCCATAGCCCATATAAAAAAAAATACGGTCGTGTGCATGGGGCCTTAGCGTGTAGTTTTATGCGTGCTACTGAAACGGATCTTACAGAGAACACAAGTGGTTATGAGGATGGGGCTTTCCCAGGTGGGTGGGGCTTAGCTTGTCTCCTATTGTATACAGAGCATTGGGGGAAACTAGGTTGGCAGCCAGCTGTCTTCCAGGAGGAGAGGTGGAAATAACTAATCTCCTGGGACACACATAGAAGAATTTTTTTTATGGTTGTCCATTTTGAACGAAATATGATCAAAGGCGAGAAGGCAATGAACTGCCTAACGGTCACATTAAAACTGGAAAAACCCTCTGGAAATGTCACTGAATATGTCTAAAGTAATTGTAGTTAGCGAAGAACTTGGGTTCCTCAAGTGTATTTTTAACCCTTTAGGCCAGGATCACAGACCGTTTTGATCCAGAAGTGGATCCAAATGAAGGAAATGTATAAAGAAAATGATGCATCTCAGTTTTTTTTTTTGAGCCAAACACAGAAATGGAGCCAAAAGCTGCATCAAAACTGTGTGTGATCCTGGCCTTAGCGCTGTAACGAACTTCAGTTAAACTTTCCCACCTTTTTATTCAATTTACTTATTTTTAAATCTTTATATTTTCTATGTTCAGCGTTTCTAAAGTAAAAAAAGAAATGGCGAATTCATATTTTTTTTGGGTTCCCCCCCCCCCCCCCTCCCCTCTTTCATTATTTGTCTCCTAGGCCAATGAGTCCATAGTGACAAAAACAACGGTAACTGTTCCAAACAATGGCGGTATTATTGAAGCGGTTTCAACAATTGAGACTGTGCCATATTACACGCGTAGCCGTAAAACTGGTGAGTTTGTGTTGGCGTTCCATTTACTTGTTTTTACTCATTTGTCTAAAGCTACAATCTACCTAGCTGCGTTTTTCTGTTTTATTAGCCCAGCTACAGCCCTGGAGTAGTGACTCTAGTTTAATGAGCAGACAGTTTGAACGAAATGAGGCAGATATTTGCAGAACTCCACAGAATCACGGCATGAGACTTCATGACTTTGTTTCAAAAACAGTAAGTTTAAACAAAACCAGGATTTTTCTTTTCTTTGTTTTTGCGGTTTCTTTTCTTACTTTTTTTACATTGTTTTTTTGCTTACAGGTGATAAAACCAGAGTCCTGTGTTCCTTGTGGGAAAAGAATCAAATTTGGAAAACTTTCTTTAAAGTGTCGGGACTGCCGTGTTGTCTCTCACCCAGAATGCCGCGACCGTTGCCCTCTTCCATGTATCCCTACTTCCGGAAACACTCCAGTTCGTATTGGAGAGGTAAAGTACATTCTGTTCAGGATACTTTGTCTGAAATACCCATTTTCAGAGCTGTAAAACATTACTCTAACTTCATATTAAATATAAAGATGAAACCACTTTTTTTGAACAGGGTCTAAATACATTCCATATTTACGGTCCTCAAATATATTTCTCTTGTCGTCCCTCTATTAAGCTAGCCTTAGATGGCCTGCTTTTTCCACTTGATCTGTTGGGTCAACTACTTAGGCCCCATGCACATGACAGTAGAATGTGTCCGTAATTGCGGACCATGATTAGACTCATTCACTTCTATTGACCACTGACACCTTCCTGTATATTGACAGGAAGGTGTCCTGGCCATTAACGGCCTCCGCAAAAGATAGGACATGTTCTAACTTTTACTTTTTACGGACTGCTCCCATACTTTGTATGGGAATACGGGCCTAAACTGCAGGTGGCTGTCTGCGGCCGGCCATACCTGTGATCACGGGCACAGCCATGTGCGTGGGGCCTTGATGTGTGCACTCCTTTTTCTTGAAATAAGATGCAAGGAGACAATTGGTATTTCAGTCGACAATAATAACGCGTCCATTAATAAAAAATCGTCTCTCCTCTTTTATAGGGTACACTTGCAGATTTTACTCCACCAACATCTCCGATGATTCCTCCCTTAGTGGTTCACTGTGTCAGTGAAATTGAACAGAGAGGACTTCATGAGGTAAGACCGCTTGCAAGGATAATTTGCAAATAAAACCTATACAAAAATGTGACAGTTTGTTTACTTCTGCGTCCTTTACTGTTTACCTGAATGAATCTAAAGTGTGGCTGTTCAACAATACATTTCTTCTCCAATTAACCGGAATAAACAAGCCGGCTCCACGTTGGCGTGCACACAGCAGTAAACTTTATGAGCACTGACCTTTTTGAGTAAATTGGTTCCAGTCCAATGAACCAGCGCTGCATCATTGTGTGAATTAAGCCATGATCTATTGGAATGCCGACTGTCGTTATCGTTTTTTTTTTTTTAGACTGGTTTGTACAGAATTTCTGGCTGTGACCGTACCGTGAAAGATCTGAAGGAAAAGTTTTTGAGGGGGAAGAGTGTGCCTTTATTAAGTAAAGTGGATGACATTCATGCTGTCTGTGGATTCCTCAAGGACTTTTTGCGTAACCTAAAGGAACCACTTCTTACCTTTCGCCTCAATAAACCTTTCATGACCGCAGCTGGTAAGGACCTTTTTAATAGCTTATCTGTTTAATAGAGAATTTAAACTCCTTAAGAACGTCAAATGAACTTGTGACTCCTCTTTGGTTTGATGGTTTCCTAAAATCGACTTTATTTACCAGAAATATCCGATGACGATAACAGCATTGCTGCCATATATCAAGCAGTGGATGAGCTTCCAGCAGCCAACAGGGACACGCTTGCTTTCTTAATGATCCACCTTCAAAGGTTGGTGTTTAAGCTTTTTTTCGTTCACTACGTCACCTCCTTGTTCACTGCCTCTCCTCCTCGTTCACTGCCTCTCCTCCTCGTTCACTGCCTCTCCTCCTCGTTCACTGCCCCTCCTCCTCGTTCACTGCCTCTCCTCCTCGTTCACTGCCTCTCCTCCTCGTTCACTGCCTCTCCTCCTCGTTCACTGCCTCTCCTCCTCGTTCACTGCCTCTCCTCCTCGTTCACTGCCTCTCCTCCTCGTTCACTGCCTCTCCTCCTCGTTCACTGCCTCTCCTCCTCGTTCACTGCCTCTCCTCCTCGTTCACTGCCTCTCCTCCTCGTTCACTGCCTCTCCTCCTCGTTCACTGCCTCTCCTCCTCGTTCACTGCCTCTCCTCCTCGTTCACTGCCTCTCCTCCTCGTTCACTGCCTCTCCTCCTCGTTCACTGCCTCTCCTCCTCGTTCACTGCCTCTCCTCCTCGTTCACTGCCTCTCCTCCTCGTTCACTGCCTCTCCTCCTCGTTCACTGCCTCTCCTCCTCGTTCACTGCCTCTCCTCCTCGTTCACTGCCTCTCCTCCTCAAGTAACCATTTTCTTACACTGTGTATTCTGCAGAGTGGCTGAAAGTCCAGACTGTAGGATGGATGTAAACAACCTGTCTAAGGTGTTTGGCCCAACTTTGGTGGGACATGCAGTTCCTGATCCTGATCCTATGACTATTCTAAAAGATACAAAGAGCCAACCCAAGGTCTGTTTGTGCTACCCCCTCTTTTCCCTCAAACTTAACTGAGGAAATTGTCCAGTTATTAATATAGTGCAAACATATTCTGACGCGCCGTACACTAAATATATTCAATCACAATCATTCCTGTCCCCAATGTGCTCATGAAAGACTAACTCTATTATGGCATAGATGCAAGCATACATATCTCAATGGTTAATATATATATTATCTATAAATTAGGTTGTGGAACGATTAATGTCACTACCAGCAGATTACTGGAATCAGTTCATGATGGTAGAAAATATGGACCCTTCTCATATAATTGAAAATTCAAACGTATTCAACACTCCTCAGACTCCTGATGCTAAAAGTAAGTAGTGTTTGTTTTTTTTTCTCCTCTCCACTAAATGTTTAGGTACAGAAAAATAAGTGTTCTGTTATCAACCTTTTACTCAAATCCTCAACTATTCTGATGGTTCCTTTGTGAACCTTGAAAACGAAGCCACATTAAGAGTTCCAGCTAAAACATTCTTCAAGTAGAAGTATGTAAATAGAAGTCAGAACTGAAAATAAGGTTATATTACTCCTCGATAATTTATGACGACCCCCCCCCCCCCCCCTAACTTAAAGAGAACCTTTCACCTCCCCAAACATGTGCAGCATGTTATAGGAAAGGCTCCACAAACACAATCCCACGTAAAATTATTTTTCTAACTCCCTCCGTTATTTACATATCGGTCCCATTATATTTGGCGCCCGATACGTAAATAAGCCCCTGAATTGTCAATGGGGCGTTTCTAACTAAAAGGCAAGGGGGCGTGATGTCTTCGCTCTGACACTGTCTAATCAGCTGCGGACAATGTCAGGGCGGCTTGCGCTGGGTTCCTTCCCGCGAGAACACACAGACTTGGTGGTTGTGCTGCAGATGGCGTTCGCGTGCCCTCACGGCCGTTTGCTTGCACATCGACGTCGCCACGGAACGAGAAGAGACTAGGAGGAGATCTACTCGCATTCATCTGTGTGCACTCACACAATCTGCAGCACAACCACCAAGCCTGTGTGTTTTCTCCCGGGAGAGAACATAGCGCAAGCCTCCCGACACTGTTCTCAGCTGACAATTCAGGGGCTTATTTGCGTATCGGGCGCCAAATATAACGGCACCGATCTGTAAATAACGGAGGGAGTTAAAATTATTTTTCTAAGTGTTACGGGAGGTGAAAGGTTCTCAAAGTGTAGTTGCCATGGTTTGTCACCACAGACACTTATGGTATATCTACAGAATATACCATAAATGTCTGCTAGATGCTTTTCCCACCTCTGGGACCCGGACTTATCTCCTGAATGGGGGTCCCCTGACCCGCCTGGTGAGGTTACTGCTGCATTAAGGTGGAAAATAGGTGCACAGAAGGATAGGAATCCGGAAGCAGCTGATCAACACTATTTCTGTAATTCCCAATCACTATAATGGGAGTTACAGAAACTGAATATCTTGGCTATTTTGGGATTGCTGACCTGTTGTGCACCTATGCTCCACCTGGATGCAGCAATTACCTCTGTGTGTGCTGGGGGACCCTGTTCGGGGGAGAGGTGCAGGTCCCAGAGATGAAAACCGCATCTTTTATACATCTATGTTCTATCCTGTGGATACGCCATAAATGTCTGGTGATGGGATAAAATCTTTATAGTAGAATGTGCTTATCTATACTGCTGAAATAATGCTGTGAATGACCGACATGAAGTACTTAGGATAAATCAAACCTTGAATTCCAGAGAAAGTAACAAATTATTATTAATCATGGGTTAATTTGCGATTTGTACTACAAAACCTAATAGCCTACAGCTGTTTTTTAAATATTGAGTTTTCAATCTTCATAAGAATAAATTGCATGATACTCCTAGTAAGATGAGTTCTAGTGTTTTATTGGCTGTTTAAACCATGTCGGGGAGGCACTCTCTATTTCTATCTCTGACCTGGATGTAACGGTCACTGCACCTTTACTCACCCACCCGACCTCGCATCTGGCGTGGAGAGATGCAGGTAAGATTCTGGGTGGTACAGTCCATTCACAATGTAAGATCAGGTGGGAAGGTGAAGTGACATAGTGCTGACAGTGGGGCTCACCTCCAAAAGCAAACTGTTCCCCCTCAGCAAGCAGTCGCAGCATGACCGCCCAAAACCCTGACTGCTATGAAGGCAACACTTTCCAATGTGTTTTCTGCTCCTGCAATGCAGTCGACAGGGGGCTACATACAAGCAGCGTTTTGGCAGCTGCTAAATATCTCTCCTAAACGAGACAAAACAAGGTCATAATGGCCGCTGTATGCGGTCTCTTCCTGCCAGAAATAGAGCTTGATGCCAGTGACTACATCTAGCGCCATCCTTCCTGCGCCAGTTGAAAGTCACCAAATGCATTAGAGGACCTGGCACTAGGTCATGTAATGCAAGCTGTTTATCTGACCTGAATCCTGCGGTCTCCCTGATTCCAGCACCTTTCCTCTTGTCCCTGAAGTATGTGCCCCCCCAATTGTGTCAGCGCCCTATATGCCAATTCCCTGCAGTCAGCCAACAGAGCGTGAATTTATTCAATGTAGTTCATGCCCTGTTGGCTTACCACAGGGAATTGACATATAAGGCGCCAACACCACAGTGGGCCATGTCGGAGAGGGGGCCCCAGGAGCAAAAGAAACTGCGCTGGAATCGGCTGGGATTCAGATCAGATAAACCGTTTGCATCATGACCTAGTGACAGTTCCTCTTTAAAGAGAATGTCACCACATTATACGTGCCCTATCTCCTACATAAGGAGATCGGCGCTGTAATGTAGGTGACCGTAATGCATTTTATTTATTTTTTAAAAAGATCTATTTTCACCACTTTATTAGTGATTTTAGATTTATGCTAATGAGTTGCTTAATGCCCAAGTGGGCGTATTTTTACTTTAGACCAAGTGGGCGTTGTACAGAGGAGTCTGACGCTGACCAATCAGCGTCATGCACTCCTCTCTATTCATTTACTCAGCGCATAGGGATCCTGCTAGATCCTTATGTGCTGTCTTATACTAACACATTAACGATACTGAAGTGTTTAGACAGTGAATAGACATTCCACGGGATGTCTATTCACAATCTCTGCACTTCGTTACTGTGTGGTAGTTACAGCAGAGGACGTGTAATCTCGCTGTAACCTGTCATTTACTGCGGGATTACACTTTGCTCTGCTGTAACTACCATAGAAACCGTAACGAAGTGCAGAGATTGTGAATAGACATCCGGTGGAATGTCTATTCACTGTCAACACTTCAGTATCGTTAATGTGTTTGTATAAGACAGCACATAAGGATCTAGCAGGATCCCTATGCGCTGAGAAAATGAATGGAGAGGAGTGCATCATTCTGATTGGTCCGTGTCATACACTCCTCTCCAATGCCCACTTGGTCTAAAGTAAAAACACGCCCACTTGGGCATTAAGCAACTCATTAGCATAAATCTAAAATTACTAATAAAGTGGTGAAAACAATCGTTTTATTAAATAAAAAGCACTGCTGTCACCTACATTATAGCGCCGATCTCCTTGTATAGGAGATAGGGCACTTATAATGTGGGGACAGAGCCTCTTTAAAGAGGCTCTGTCACAACAAGTGCCCTATGTCCTACATAATCAGATCGGCGCTATAATGTAGGTGACAGCAGTGCTTTTTATTTCGAAAAACTATCAATTTTCACCAAGTTATGACCTATTTTAGATTTATGCTAATGACTTTCTTAATGCCCAACTGGGCGTGTTTTTACTTTGGTCAGCGTCCTACACTTCTCTCCACAGCGCCCACTTGGTAAAATCCGTGACCAATCAGCGTCACACTTCTCTCCATTTATTTACTCCGCACATAGTGATCTTGCTAGAACACAAACGCACGCATGAATGGAGAGAAGTGTATGAAGCTGATTGGTCAGCGTCCTACACTCCTCTGTACAACGCCCACTTGGTCAAAAGTAAAAACACGCCCAGTTGGGCATTAAGAAACTAATTAGCATAAATCTAAAATAGGTCATAACTTAGTGAAAATGTATTGTTTTTCTAAATAAAAACCACTGCTATCTACATTACAGCGCCGATCACATGTACGATATAGGGCACTTATAATGTGGTGACAGAGCCTCTTTAAGGGCAGGGAGTTTAGGTTTTGTCGGTCACTAAATGAATCGGAAGCTAGAGTGAAGTTTAGTAAATATGTAATTTTATGTTTATTCCAGTTAGCATGTTGGGACCCCTGACAACTCCTGAGCTACAAATTACCAAAACGCCTTCCACAAGTTCCCTGTCAAAGAAAGTTCTATCTACTATTGGCAAAAATACACCGAAGTGAGTATTCAAAAATCCTTAAAGGGAATGTGTTGCCAGAAAAACATGTTTGTTTTTTTTTAATTAAACATTTAGTGTGTAGGTGATTAAACATTGTTCAAATTTTTTTTTATTTTTTTCACGAGTCAGGAAATATTATAAATTAGATTCTAATTTATAATATTTCCCATTGCTGGTCACTAGATGGAGCTATTCCCAAAATTGCAGCATTGCAAAATTGGGTAAAAAGCCCTCGCTCTAGTGAGCTCTCAGAATCCCCCCCTCCTTTATCCTGGCTAGTGCCGGGATAAACGAGGCGTTTGAACGGTGTAACCTCCTACACTGTGTGTCGCCATTTTTTGAGCTAACACACAGTGTAGTAGGTTTACATACAGTAGTAAACGTACACGAACATACATTGAAATCTCTTACCTGCTCCTGCCGCCGCGGCTCCCTCCGGCTCGTCCGCTCCGTCTGCTGCCGCTGGTCCAAGTGCACAAGTCCGGAAGCTGCGACCGGAAGTAGTAATCTTACTGTCCGGCCGCGACTTCCGGTCCACAGGAAAATGGCGCCGGACGGCGCGCATTTCAAATTGGACTGTGTGGGAGCGGCGCATGCGCAGATCCCACACAGACGGCGTACACAGAAGTGGATGTGACGGTAGCCGTTCGCAGTCCTTATGGGACTGTGGCTGCCGTATTCCATGTCTGTATGTGTCGTTAATCGACACATACAGAAATGGAACAAAAAATGGCAGCCCCCATAGGGAAGAAAAAGTGTAAAAATAAGAAAAAGTAAAACACAAACACACAAATGAATATAAACGTTTTTAATAAAGCACTAACATCTTTAACATATGAAAAAGAAATTTGTGATGACACTTCCTTTAAATCTCCCTGCTTTCACTCTGGCCACTGGGCCTCACAATAGACTGACTCTTCCTGTTCTGTAGAGATCACTTCTCAGCACTCCTCATCTTTCATTGTAATCATACTGTGATAACCTCTGTATACAGATAATACAGGACCCACCATTGTCATTATGTGATAGACACCGCTCCTCTACGCCCACCCTCCCTGCACAATGACCTCTACACCGCTCACAGATCGTGCCTAGAAAACTCTCCCATAGATGTCAATCATTCCCTCCTCTTCATAGGTTGCTATGGTCCAAGTGGCTGCTGTAAAGCATCACTCTTAACAGAATTTAAAGCCGCTCATGCAAGATGGCTGCCCCCTAATCATGTACAGAAAATACAATAAAAAGTTTAAAATTGAAAAAATAAAATAAAATTTGAATTTTTTTTTTCACAATCTGCTTTTTAATTAAGAAACAAATGATACATTCCCTTTTTGAAATGCTTCATAACAGCTTTTTTTTTTTTTGTCCTCTTAGGTTTGGCAGCAAAAGTAAATCGTCTAGCAGCATCGCACGACATGGCAATTTCTTTGCCTCTCCACTATTAAAATGAACTGCGAGCTTTCAACAAATGAGATTGCACATTTTTATATAATGGTTTTTGGTTTATTTTTATTTTTAATTTTCTTTCCAATGGGGTTTTAATAGTGGTAATCCAAGATCCCTACAATACTGTAACATTGAAAAGGTAACACTGCGCAACTAACGTTTTTTGTAAGTCTGCTTTTATTGCTACCTATCGAATGCAGAGTTTTAAAAATAGAACATTTAATTTTGACTGTTTTAATTACTCTTGTTATAACCTTTTTATAGTATGACATTAAGCCGCTCTCTCTTGCTGGAGACGATAGTAACAGTCGTTTTTACGCTGGGATGTTGATGACCCACAGACCTTGTGTATATATGCATATTTTATTTTGTATTTTGGCTACTATATCTTGTGTATCCTTTTTTATTTTTTTTTTATTTATTTTTTTTCTCCCTGATATACACTTCCTTTAATAGCAAACATCTCACTGAATGGAATACCTGTTTGTTAGGCTAAAATGTTAAACCTTGTCCGCGGTCAGGTGAGCAGGTATCTCTATAGCATTTATCATTTCTGTAAATACCACACTGATAAATTATCTTTATCCCAAATTTTGCCTCATGTTTTAAATATTCCTATTATTCCCTCTACCATGAATCTAATACACGTAAATATTTTATGTTTCTAGAGATTAAGGGGGAGGGGCAGAGAAATCTATCAATCTTTAACCCCTTCCCTCTTTTGACCTTCCTGACAGCCTCGTTTTTCAAATCTTACATTCTTCGCTTTGTGGTAATAACTTCGGAATGTTTTCACCTATCCAAGCGATTCTGAGATTTTCTCATGACATTGGACCTTGTTACTGGCAAAATGTGCTTGATACATTCAGTAATTGTGAAAAACGCCAAAATTTAGCAAAAAATTCGTATTTTTCTAAATTTAAATGTATATGCTTGTAAGACAGGCCGTTATACCACACAAAATTGTTGCTGCTTAACTTCCCTCCCCATATGTTTACTTTAGATGGGCATCGTTTTTTGAACACTTATTTTTCTAGGACATCACAAGGCTTAGAACTTTAGCAGCAATTTCTCACATTTTCATTAAAATTTCAAAAGGCTATTTTTACAGGGACCAGTTCACTTGTGAAGTGGCTTTGAGGGCCTTAGATATTAGAAACTCCCAAAAAGTCACCCCATTTTAAAAACTTTACCCCCTCAAAGTATTCAAAACAGCATATAGAACAGTAAGGCCGGATTCACACGAGCGTGTGCGTTTTGCACGCACAAAAAACGTGGCAGTTTGCGCGCGCAGAAGGTCCATAACTGCTCCGTGTGTCATCACCATATGATGCGTGGCTGCCTGATTTTCGCGCAGCCGCCATCATTATGACTGTTTTTATGTTTGTAAACAGAAGAGCACGTGGTGCTTTTCGGTTTTCATTCATAGTTTTGACTACTGTAGCGCGCATCGCAAAGCCTCTAAGATAAAGTGGAGACTCTCCAAGTGACTTTATTCACAGAACTACACCCCTTGAAGAATTCATCTAGGGGTTTAGACAGCATTTGACACCCCACAGATGTTTCATAGATTTAATTAAATTTGGGCAGTGAAAAAAACCAAAACCTTTTTCTTCAAGAAGCTTTAGCTCTTTTTTTTTTTTTTTTTTATCAACAAATAAAGGAAAAAATAACCAACATTTGTAAACCAATTTTTCCCGAGTACGACAATACCCCATATGTGGTCATAAACTGCTGTTTGGACACACAGTAGGGCTCAGAATTGAAGGAGCGCCATTTGTCTCTTTTGGTACAGATTTTGCTGGATTGGTTTCTGGTCGCATTTGCAAAGCCCCCTGTGGGACCAAAACAAAACAAGTGACCAAATTTTAGAATCTACACCCCTCAAGGTATTCACCCAGGGGTGTAGTGAGCACGTTAACCAACCCTGCAGGTGTTTTGCAGAAATTCGTGTGCACTCGCTGTTTCGGAGTGAAAATGGGATTTATTTCTTTTTCCCATAGATATGCCAATATGTGGTGCCCAGCTTGTGCCACCATAAGACGGCTCATTATTATGCTGTTTCCCGGTTTTAAAAACACCCTACATGTGTCCCTAGTGTTTTGCCTGGACTATCGACAAAGCTCAGGAGTGAAGGAGTACCATGTGAAGTTGAGGCCTAATTTGGCAACTTATACTGTATTGGTTCACAATTGCAGGACTCAGATGTGAAGTAATAAAAGAAACCCCCCGAGAAGTGACCCCATTTTGGAAACTACACCCCTCAAGGTATTTATTAAGGGGTGTAGTTAGCATTTTCACCCCACAGGTCTCTTCCATAAATGATTGCTGCGTATGGTGCAAAGTAAAATTTTCCCTGGATATGCCTTTTCAGTGGCAAATATGTGGTGACCAGCTTGTGCCACTGGAGACACACACCCAAAAAATTGTTAAAAGGGTTCTCCCGGGTATCGTGATACCATATATGTGGAAGTAAACTGCTGTTTGGGCACACTGTAGGGCTCAGAAGGGAGGGAGCGCCCTTTAGCTTTTGGAGCGTGGACTTTGCGTGGTTTTGGTCGAGTATTACGGTTTGTTTATAAAGTGGGGGTACACGTAAGCTGGGCAGAGTACATCAGGGGCATAGTCAGCTGGTATAATTGGGTAAACCATAAAATAATCACATATTTGTTAGGCTGTGAAGCCTTTTTAGACAGGCCAATGTCGCAATGATAAGTGGTGTCCTTTCTTATCCCCTTTTGGTCCACACTCCCCAGAAAAATTCCTCAACCTGCAAAGGTGCGAAGTATTGTCCTGGTATAATACGGGCACCCTCGTTTGGGCCTTCCCGGTTCCCTAATTTTAGGGCCTTGATAAATTGTCACTTGAAACAGAAGAAGTGTTCCCCCTTGGGCCTGCACAACTGCATATTTTTCTTTCCTGTCTTATTGGAGTCTTAACTTATTTTATTTTTTCATAGACTTAGTGGTATGAGGGCTGTTTTTTTGCGAGACGAGCTGTAGTTTATTATTGGTACCATTTTTGGATACATGCGACTTTGTCTTCCAAACATTGAAATAAAAAGTGATCAAAGTGAACAAAAAAAAAACAATTCTGGCAGTGTGTTATTTTTGTATGGCTTTTTTTTTTTGTTTTTTTTACACTTGGAGACAAATAACATAATAATTTAATAGTTCAGGTTGTTACGGATGCGGCGACACCAAATAGGTATGGCTTTATTTTTTTCAGTATTAAATGACTTGATAAGGGAAAAAGGGCGATTTGTTGTATTTTATTACTTGAAGCTTTTTAATCTTATTACAGCTTTAATTTACTTTTTTTTTAATTTTAATTTCTTTAGTCCTACTATGGGACTTGAAGGTCCAACTGCTTGATGTTCTAATACATTGCACTACCTAATAGAACTGTCAGTTATTCACTGATGGTAAGCCGATCAGGCTCCGCCTCCAGGGCCTAATCTGCTTCCATAATGGCAGACAGGAAGGCTATTGTTAGGCCTCCTGTGGCCAACGTAGCAGTCGGCAGCATTGCCATCGCATGGCAGGACTGGCTATATTCTATAAACAACTAAGATGCAGCAATTGCTTTGGATCGCTGCATCTAAGGGGTTAATGGCAAGAATATGAGCTAGCTTTGGTTCCTGCCGTTACAGCGGGGTGTCTGCTATAACATACAGCGGGCACCCACTGCTAATGATGCCGTCTCCGCTTCTGAGCTGCCGAAGCCTTTTAGGCCCTGCCTCCAAGCGTTGCATATTAGGTTTCCGTTTCTGGCAGACCAGTATTAGGCCTCCAGGTACCACTTCAGCCACCGGCAACACAGCGATCATGTTGCTGGGGTGCCGGTGGCTAAAAACATCACATGCTGCGATCTCTGAATGCAGCATCTGAGGGGTTAATCGGCCTGATTGGAGGCTAGCTCCGGTCCTGGCCGTTACATCGGGGTGCCAGCTGTAACATACAACTGGCGGTGATGATGCAGCCTCAGCACTATCACAGTGTCGTAATAGTACTGCGATTAGCGGGAAGCCCTGCCGACAGCGGTGTGTGTATAAATCTTGCTAAAATAGTCGGCAGGGCCGGGGCCCCTGACCGCTCCTTACTTAACCCCCTTCCGACCCGTGATGTGCCGGCACATCATGGAACGGGGAGGTGATAATGTATGGAGCGGGCTCACGTGCTGAGCCCGCTCCATACACTGCAGGTGTCCGCTTCTGACACGCTGCACTAACTGCTAGGAACAGTAGTGGCGCTGTTCCTGGCCGTTTAGTTAAATGCCGCGGTCAATAGCGACCGCAGCATTTATATTGGTTTTCCCATGAAGGACATATCCACAGGATATGTCCTAAATCTCAGATAGATATGAGTCCCAGAGGTGGGACCCACATCTATCTCTAGAACAGGGCCCACTAAGCCCCGTTCAATCTTACCCGGCTCTGCTGTCTTCCGGCCACTTCCTGCTTACATGGTCAAGTTACGGAAACAGCGTAGCATGTTACGCTGCTTCTGTAAGGGTATGTTCACACGACAACGCAAAATATGTCTGAAATTACGGAGCTGGTTTTAGGAGAAAACGGCTACTGAACTTCAGACGTTTTGCATGTACTCGCGTTTTTCGCGGTGTCTTTACGAACGTAATTGGAGCTGTTCTTCATTGGAGTCAATGAAAAACCGCTCCAAAAACGTCCCAAGAAGTGTTCTGCACGTCTTTGATGCGGGCGTAATTTTGCGTGCCGTCTTTTGACAGTAACGCGTAAAATTACACCCAGTCTGCACAGAACATCGTAAAACCCATTGCAAGTGATGGGCAGATGTTTGCAGACGTATTGGAGCTGTCTTTTCAGGCGTAATTCGAGGTGTAAAACACCTGAATTACGTCTGAAAATAGGTTGTGTGCACATACCCCAACTGCCATTCACTACTATGGGAGTTACGGAAATAGTGTAGCTCAGTCACGCTGTTTCCGTAACGCATCTTTGTATTGCAGTGTATTGTACCAGCGATCTGTTGATCGCTGGTTCAAGTCCCCTAGGGGAGCTAATAAAATGTGTAAAAAAAAAAAAAAAAAAAGTTAGGGAAAAAGGCTTTTTGTTTTTTCTTTTTTTCTCCAAGCACAATGTAAAAATAAAAAAAATACTGGTATCGCTGCATCCGTAAAAGTCAAACTATCACAATATAGCATTAATTGACTCACACAGTGAACGGCGTATGAAAAAATAAATTTAAAACCCCAGAATCGTTGTCTTTTGGTCACCATAGCGCAAAAAATAAATAGTGATTTTAAAAAAAAAAATCGTATGGTGCCAATAAAAATCTACAGCTCGTCTTGCAAACACGAAACCCTCACATCGCTCAAATGATGGAAAAATATAAGTTATGGCTTTCAGAATGTGGTGAAACGGAACATTTTTTTTTTTTATTTATTTTTTTTTAAACAAATAGTTTTTCTCAGGAAAAAATTTTCATAATTTACTTTTTATAATTTTCTGTTGTCTAAAAGCGGAGTGCGTCTTAGGCCTCATGCACACGACTGTATTTTTTCCCACCCGTAAATACTGGCGTAAATACGGGTCCGGTGTCACACGTATTCCACCCGTTTTGCACCAGTATTTACGAACCCGTGCCCGTAAATATGGGTCCGGTGTCACCCGTATTTACGGGCACGTTTTTGGCGGCAAAATAGCACTGCACTAATCGGCAGCCCCTTCTCTCTATCAGTGCAGGATAGAGAGAAGGGACAGCCCTTTCTGTAATAAAAGTTAAAGAAATTCATACTTACCCGGCCGTTGTCTTGGTGACGCGTCCCTCTCTTCACATCCAGCCCGACATCCCTGGATGACGCGGCAGTCCATGTGACCGCTGCAGCCTGTGATTGATCTGTGATTGGCTGCAGCGGTCACATGGCCTGAAACGTCATCCAGGACGTCTGGCCGGATGTCGAGAGGGACGCGTCACCAAGGCAACGGGCGGGAGACCGGACTGGAGGAAGCAGGAAGTTGTCGGTAAGTATGAAAGTCTTTTTATTTTTATTTTTTACAGGTTTATTCTGATCGGTAGTCACTGTCCAGGGTGCTGAAAGAGTTACTGCCGATCAGTTAACTCTTTCGGCTCCCTGGACAGTGACTATTTACTGACGTCGCTTAGCAACGCTGCCGTAATGACGGGTGCACACATGTAGCCACCCGTCATTACGAGAGCTCCATAGACTTCTATGGACTGTCCGTGCCGTTATTACGGCCTGAAATAGGACATGTTCTATCTTTTTCAACGGCACGGGCACCTTCCCGTAAGAAAACGGGAAGGTACCCGTGGCCAATAGAAGTCTATGAGCCCGTTATTACGGGTCGTAATTACGACCCGTAATAACGGGAGTTTTTACGGTCGTGTGCATGAGGCCTTATAGTCCGAAAAATAGTGTGTGTGTATGCACACACACTTAAACGCAAACATTTTTTGTTTAACAAACGGTTAGTGGTTGGATGTTATAAAGATTATTCACCTATTAGATTTGTCAATCATAATAATGGCAGATATGAAAGTAGATCAAGACACGTTGCTATGGTGCAGGTTTAGCCTTGGCACCCACCAAACCTCACCCTGATGTTTACCCCTCCGCCCCCTGATAGAGCTTTTACAACCCAGTGCATTAGTTTCTTGCTGGGCACAGTACTTCAGTAATTCCCATCACCAACAGGTTTTCCAAAATGCGCCTCGATAGTGTTGGTAAACATCTGCCCATTCATTAGAATGGGTCTTACGATGTTCTGTGCACACGGGCATTTTTTTTAAGCGCCGCTGTCAAAAGGCGGTGTGTAAATAGACGCCCGCGTCAAAGAAGTGCCTTGTCACTACTTCAGACGTAATTGGAGCCGTTTTCCATTGACTATGGAAAAGTAGCTCCAATTACGTCCGTAATGGACGCAGCGAAAAAGCGCCTCAATGTGCCGTTACGGCTGAAATTACGGAGCTGGTTTTGCCTGAAAACAGCCCCGTAATTTCAGCCGTTACGGACGCTGCCGTGTGAACATACCCTCAAAGGGAAGGTGTCATGAAATTATTATTTATTCTTTCATATTGCTTTTAGTAGGATAATAAAAGTAGAACACAAAATAAATACATTTTAACTTTTTTCTTACCTTTTACGTCTCTCTGGCGGCTGGCATATTTATTTATTTTTTTTTTTATCAAATCTTTGTTTTATTGAAAATATACAACAAGATGAACAGTATAAAAGAAAAGCATCCGCACATAGATCACGGGAAATCGCAGATAAATCTCACGGCACGCAGGCCGAAGTTCTGTTCAATAATGATCATGCAGGAAGAGAAACAATAAACAATAAAGTAGTAACGTTAGTAACAATAAACTGGGTACCCATGACAGAGCGTGAGAGAAAATGAGATACGAAAGAGATACAGAGAGAGAAAACCAATGTCTTGCCAGGTTTGAGAGGGAAGGGGTATTGTTACGGTCTCCCCATGTGGAGGAGGTCTGTACAATCTTAAGAGCAACTACACTAGCCACCTCCCATAGATCCTAAGGGGCTAGGGAAAGCTCAGTTTGGGAGGGGACGAGAGGCCCGAAAAGTCAGCCACGGAGACCACACCTTCAGATAGTCTTCATGCTTTCTGAGTTCCCAGCTCAAGAGCTCCTCCATCCTGCCAACAGAGTCCATCTTATCTAACCACTCACGGAAAGTCGGGGGTGCGGATGATTTCCAGTGGAGTGGAATCAGTAGTTTCGCCACTGTAATCATTTGAGTTATCAGATCATTACGCTTCGGGCGGAAGTTTTGAGATGGAGCCCATAGGAGGACTAGAGGAGCCCCGAGGGGGAGCGCTTGTTTCGTTACTTTCTGGATTGTGTCAGACACTTTATCCCAGAAGGGCTTGATCGAGGGGCAGTCCCACCAAATATGCGATATGCTACCCACGCCCACATTGCACCTCCAACACTGGTTGGTTGGAATCAGATTGATTTTGTACAAAAAATCTGGAGTTCTGTACCACCTGGTTGTGGTTTTAAAGGAGTTCTCTTGAATTTTAACGCATCTAGAGAAGCCAAATACGTGCTTTAGAATAAAAGACGTATCTTCCCTGCTGAAGATAACTTCCAGTTCCTTCTCCCAGGCCAGAAGAAAGCTGGGTTTGGCAGGAGAGCCATCTAAAACCAAGCCAGAGTATATTTTAGAGACTAGGCCCTTAGGAAGAGCAGGTAGCAGCAAATATGTCTCCAACCAGGAGGGCTCTGAGATATCCGGAAACATCTTCAGGAAGAGGCTGCTTGTTTCTTTGAAACCTAAGGAGTGTAAGAAGGGGATGGGTGGATGAGTATCTGCAGGCAAAAGGGATTGTAAGGTGGGAACTTGCCCCTCACCAAAAGTATCGACTACAGTATTGTATTTTAAAGAGGACCAGTAGGTATCAGGGACAGCTGTGCAATTAGTGAGTATCGGGAGTAGGTGGAGCGGTGTAAGTGGTAGTGTTTTTTTCACCGGAGTGCAGTCGCAGAAAAATTTCTGGGATACTAAAACGGTGCCTTTAATTGTGGGACTTATGGAGTTTGTAAGTCCCGTTTTTAAAAAAGGGCACCAGAGTCGAGCTTGTAGACCTGGAGAAAGAAGAGCTCTTTCCGCAGCTAGGACTGGAGACATGTCTCTGGTCCTGTTCAAGGAAACCCACCTACCCAGGTGTATGGCTTTATAATAGGTGAGAATGTCCGGAAGGCCCATACCCCCGGAGCTGGATTTGAGAATCAGGTGTCTATGTGCTAGTCGTGGCTTTTTAGAATTCCAGAGAAATTTGGAGAATAGAGACTTGATGGAGCTAAAGAAAGTATTAGGTAGGTGAATGGGCATGGCTTGAAGCACGTATAGGATTTGGGGAAGAATGTAAGTCTTCAGGTAGTTTTTCCTGCCCACCCAAGATAGGAAGGGGATCCGCAGGGAATGTAGCTGGGTTTTAATCTTATTTAGCAAGGGGACGAAATTTGCGGCATAGAGTTGGGAGGATTTTTTAGTGAGCTTAACGCCCAGATATTTGATGCTATGTTGCGGCCATTGGAACGGGGCTAGCTTTTGTACCTCACATATATCCGCCAGTGGCGCTGAAACATTGAGGACTTCTGACTTGGAATAATTTATTTTGAAGTTTGAAACATAACCGAAGGAGTTAAAGGCTTGCAGTATTAAGGGGAATGCTTGTTTAGGGTTAGTGACCAGCAGCAGGAGGTCATCTGCAAAAGCAGCTGTCTTGTGGATGTGGTTCCCCAGTTGTATGCCTGAGATATCAGTAGTCTGTATGAGTTTCTGAATGAGTGTTTCTAAGGTGAGGATGAATAAGGCTGGGGAAAGGGGGCAGCCCTGCCTTGTTCCGTTATTTATGCTAAAGGAGGGTGAAATTGTGCCATTCAAGCGTAAGTTAGCCTTGGGCGTAGTATATAGAGAGAAAATCGCAGATATAAACTTGTCAGGAAAGCCAAATTTATGTAGAGTGGCAAGCATGAAGGACCACCTGACCCTATCAAAAGCCTTCTCGGCATCGGTCCCTAGTAAGACTAAAGGGATCCCCTTCTGTGTAGCATGATGAATTATGTTAAGAAGTCTGGTGGTGTTATGCTTGCCTTCTCTCTCGGGCACAAACCCCACTTGTTCGGGGTTGATTAAGCGGGAGAGGAGAGGATTGAGTCTGTTGGCCAGAAGTTTTGCCCACCACTTGAGATCCGTGTTAAGGAGGGAGATGGGTCGATAGCTTCCACATTCAGCACTATCCTTACCCTCTTTATGTATCAGGGTAATATGTGCTTCCAAAGCCTGTGGCGGTAGCGTAGAGCCCTCCAAAAGGCTATTGCATACATTAAGGAATTTGGGTAACAATACCTGTTTAAACTTTTTATAGTAGCTAATGGGGAAGCCATCAGGTCCAGGACTTTTACCATTGGGTATGGATGAAAGAACTTTGGACAGTTCGTCTAATGTAAAGGGCTGAGTGAGAGCGTCTCTATCTACGTCCGTGAGGGAGGGAAGATTTATATGCTGGAGAAATTGTTCCGTGAGAGCGTGCGAGTCCGACGGTTCGGGCAAGTTGTATAAGGATGTATAGTATTGCAAGAACTCCCTTGTTATATCTCCAGTATCAGAAGATAGAGAACCAGAGGAGGTCTTGATGTCTTTGATAAAGGACAGTTCCGTACGTTTTTTAAGAAGTTTGGTCATGACTTTGGAGCCTCTATCCCCGTGCGCATAAAATTTGAAAGAGCAGCGCTGATAAATTTTTGCTGACTTAATATTAAGTAAATCCTTCAACTTCTTCCGTAAGTCACTCAAATTCCCCTGTATCTCAAGCGCTTGTGAGCGTTTACCCACTCTCTCAAGAGCAGAAATCTGCGAGAGTATGGAGTCGAGCTCCTTCCCTCTTTGTTTTTTTAAATAAGCACCAAGGGCAATGAGCTCCCCTCTGATGAAGGCTTTGTGCGTTTCCCACACAATTGGTATTGAGATGTCAGGAGTTTCGTTTCTCTGAAAGAAGTCGACAAGATGGGCAGATAGGGAAGTTACATTGCGGGGGTCATCTAAAAGGGTTTCATTCAAGGACCAAGTCCACGCCTTGGGGGGCAGGTTCTCCATGTTGAGGTTAAAGGAACAGTGTCATGGCAAATAATTTTTTTATATGTTAAAGATGTTAGTGCTGTAATAAAAACGTTTATATTCATTTGTGTGTTTGTGTTTTACTGTTTCTTATTTTTACACTTTTTCTTCCCTATGGGGCTGCCATTTTTTGTTCCATTTCTGTGTGTGTCGATTAACGACACACACAGACATGGAGTACGGCAGCCACAGTCCCATAGGGACTGTGAACGGCTCCCGTCCCATTCACGTCCGTGTACGGCGTCTGTGTGGGAACTGCGCATGCGCCGCTCCCACACAGTCCTATTCGAAATTGGCGCCGTCCGGCGCCATTTTCCTGTGGACCGGAAGTCGCGGCCGGACTGTAATATTACTACTTCCGGTCGCGGCTTCCGGACTTGTGCACATGCGGCAGCAGACGGAGCGGATGGACCGGAGGGAGCCGCGGCGGCAGGAGCAGGTAAGACATTTCAATGTATGTTAGTGTTTGTGTGTGTTTACTACTGTATGTAAACCTACTACACTGTGGGTTACCTCAAAAAATGGCGACACACAGTGTAGGAGGTTAGACCGTTCAAACCCCTCGTTTATCCCGGCACTAGCCAGGATAAAGGAGGGGGGGATGCTGAGAGCTCACTAGAGCGAGGGCTTTTAACCCAATGTTGCAATGCTGCAACATTGGGAACAGCTCCATCTAGTGACCAAAAATGGGTAGTATTATAAATTATAAATAATTTATAATATTTCCTGGACTCGTGCAAAAAAAAAAAAAAAATTTGAACAATGTTTAATCACCCACACACTAAATGTTTAATTTTTTTAAAAAAAACATGTTTTTAGGGCAACACCATGCCTTTAAGGGAGATGGGGGCGTGGTCAGATAGGGTTATCGAGCCTATGCGAGGGGCAGTTGCCATAGGTAGATGTCTACTGGAGATAAAGAGATAATCGATCCTATGGTGGGACCCATGGACATGGGAATAAAAGGAGTAATCTTTAGTAGTAGGGAAATGTAGTCGCCAGACATCTATCAGGTTCAGGTGCTGGAGGCAGCTTCTAATTCTTTTGAGGGAAGAATGCGCAATGGGTGACCTGGCAGAGGACGTATCTAGTAGGGGATCTAGTGAAACATTAAAATCTCCCCCCACCACCATAAGTCCCTCTGCAAATTCTTTAAATAACTTTAATGTTTTAATTAACCATTGGGTCTGACCCTGATTAGGAGCATATAGATTCGCAAAGGAGATGGGCGAGCCAGCAAGAGTTCCTTTAATGAAAAGGAATCTACCTTCTGGGTCAGATTTAGACACTGAGTGGATGTAGGGTACATTCTTCTTAAAAGCTATGCTAACCCCTTTGGAGGAGGAGGAAGGATGAGTGCTATGGAACCAGGTTGTGTAGTGGTAGTGTGTGAGCGTGGGTAGTTTTTGGGGTTTAAAGTGGGTTTCCTGTAGAAGAATGACGTCAGCCCTCTCCTTTTTCAGGAGCGCTAAAATTTGACTCCTTTTCCTGGGGCCATTCAGGCCTTTGGTGTTGAGGGAGGTTACACAAATATCTGAACTAGTCATAGATGAGCATAAGTGGTGGAGACAGAGGGAGAGCGCCACCAGGTGGCCAAGTGACATAGCGGTGAGAGATAGACAGTTGGAGGACAGTAAATAGAGGCATCACCTTCTTGTATGGAAGTTTCAGTATCTCAGCGGGTACAAATAACATCTCGAAAATTTGGAGAGACAGGCTTAAAACTGGTATCACAAAACAAAATGATATAACAAAATAAAAGCCTGGAGTTAGGCAAAGTATGTACCATAATAACAGTACATTTCAGATCGGCAAACCAAAATAGTAGGTTTGGGATAGTGCTATGCAATGATAACATTCAAAATAACATTAAAGCTAAGTATGTAATGGTCTAACATTATAAATCACTCTGGAAAGGGCGTGAGCCCGCAGGTTGCATATAACGAGGTTACAAAAAAGTGGCGGTGCGTAACTGCGTATACAAGGAAACAAGAGCCTTATTATGAAAAAGGACGAAAAAGGATACATGCTCCTGGAAATCGAGGGGTTCAAGTAGTGTCCATGGAGACTCTGTCAGGCGCCGATTTCCCAGATCCTTCAAGTAGTGTCCATGGAGAATCTTTCAGGCGCCGGCTTCCCAGATCTTTTGCGATTCCTGTTCGTCTTGCGTGGGTTGGCGGTTTCCCAGGGTGTGTGAGGGGGCAACGGCGGCAGGTCGGACAGGTTCTGAACCACCGCCCAGTCCGGAACCTCCAGGTCAGGAATTTTCAGGGCCACCAGTGCGACCTCTAGGTCCGCATGCTTCCGAACTGTGAATCTTCTACCTTCAATCATGAAGGAGATGCCGAAGGGGAAAAGCCATCTGTATGCGATGTTGTTGCGTCGGAGGACCTCCGTGAAGGGTTTCAGAATTTGACGTTTGGATAACGTGGTTCTTGACAGATCTTGGTAGACGGAGATCCTCGAACCCTCCCACAAGAGGGAATCACAAAGTCTCGAATGCTTCAAGATGTCATCTCGGACTTTTGAGCTAAAAAGGCGGCAAATAACGTCACGTGGAGGCTCTTGGGGCTTAGGTCTGGCTCGTAGAGCCCTGTGAACCCTTTCCATGTTGATTTCATCCCGGTAGCTGTCGCCAAGTATTTTAACGAAAATTTGTTTGATCGAGGTATACAAGGATTCGTCCGGAATTGATTCAGATACGCCCTTCAAGCGCAAGTTATTACGGCGCCCTCTGTTGTCTTGGTCTTCCAGCCAGTCCATGACCGAGTTCAGGTGGGTCTGACAGGCGGTAAAAGAGGACGTGGAAGCTTCTGCGTGGTGGATTAGGTGGGCTTGTGTAGACTCCAATTGCTCGACTCTGTTGCCAATCTGGCGGACTTCTTGTTTGATGTCACCTAGCTCTTTGACGACCGGTTCTAGTGCCTTGTTCAGAACCCTGCTAATAAAAGATCTGGAGACGGGCAAGTCCCTGGTAGACGCGGTGTCATCTATGTCGCTGTCAGCATCTGCTACGTTTGCAGCTTGGGCCTTAACAGACATGACTTTCTCGTGTCCAGCGGTAATGGAGAGGTGATCTCTGGCGTTTGGAAGTTGAGGCTTTTTAACAAAGTTATCCAGACTTGTTGCTTTAGACTGTACAGAAGCGTCTCTTGCTTTTTGTTGCCCAATCTTGACCATCATACAAGCAGCTAGGTCTGCGGGTAGGTAGAATCAGGTAGTTAGACCATGTGTAAGGTTATGGAGGTTTCATTGCTGATGGTAAAGCTTTTTGGATGCCGATCCGAGAAGAGTGGACAAGTTAATGCAGCATAGATACGGTGGTATGTCCCCTACTCAAGAGGTGCAAATCTGTGGGCAAGAGGGCTTCCTCAGAAATTAGTACCATCCATATAATAGTATAGTGACAATAACAGTATGGTTCCAGATGGCAATGTGCTGGGGAGCTGCAGGGATATTCCAGTGCAATATAGGTGGAGCAGGGTGCAGATGCGTAGGATGCCCCTTGTGTTTCCCGGTCTGGCCCAGGTATGGCAGTTAAGGGCCTGATATGTGTGGGCACGCTGGCTACAGCAGCTGGCCCCCTCAGCCAGGTGCAGGGTATAAGTAGGCCAGAAGGGTGGTGTTTAATTCTGGTCCCCTCTCACCTCCAGGTCAGCTCAGCCACAGGTGCCCAGGATTCCCCCTGTGAGGCCTCCAGCGGGGTGTCCGTTATCTGGGGACTGGGGGGGGGGCTCGTCCGTGAGCGGGGAGGCCCAAATCGAGGCCGCGGCTTCTCCCGCGGTAGGCCGCAAGTCCAGCGGCGGGACACGGCCGAAACAAGGTTGGCAAAGCAGCCTTCTCCAAGTCCTCCACACCAGGACGAGGGTGGAGGGCTGACAGGCAGACCTAGAGGGGCTCCGGTGAGTGCTCCGGGCGGGGATCTCTGATGCGCGGCCGCCGCGCCTCTAGTAATCGAGGCCGCGGCTTCACTCGTGTCGCTAGGCCGCAAGATGTCCGGCGGCCCAGTGAGGCCGGGGAGGTCTGAATCCGAGCGTGGCCGTGCGGGGGTGTCGATACACCTACCGGAGAGCCGCTGTCCGCGGTCAGAGGAGGGTAATCCCCGGTCTGCACTCGGCGTAATCAGGAGCTCTGCAGCGATGCGTCCGGTCCACGGCAAGCCACGCCCCCCGCCATATTTTTTTTTTCATCTCTGTATGTGTTGATTAACGACCCATACAGAGATGGAATACATCCCCATAGAGAATGCAAATGGAAGCCGATACATTCACTTCAGGGTATGCGCCACTCCCACACAGACCAAAACGAAGGGCGTTAGCAAAGCAAAATCCAGCGCCATTTTCGATGTGGACCGGAAGCCGCTACCGGACAGTAGGATGATGACTTCCGGCCATGGCTTCTAGCCATATGTTCAAGAAAGCGAAGGTGCAAGGAATAGGAGAGGAAGCGGCAGCAGCAGGTAATTTCTGTTTGTGTAGGTGATGTGGGTATTATGTTTGTATTATACTGTATCTAATCTTCCTACATTGCAGTCGCTCAGAAAACGGCGGCACAGTGTCGGAGGTTTTGAAGATTCAAACCCCTCCTCCTGGCACTAGCCACAACAAGGGAGGAGGGGATTGTGTGAGGACACTAGAGAGTGTGTCTACCCCAAATTTGCAGCATAAAGCAATGAGATTGCTTTACCACATTGACCATGCTGCAATTTTGGGAACTGCTCCCTCTAGTGCCCAGCACATGGAAATGTTATATTATAAATTAGAATCTAATTTATATTTCCTGACGTGTGAAAAAATTAAAACAATGTGTAACCACTCAAATAGTTACTAAAAATAAACATTTCTAGCGGCACATTCCCTTTAAGTACAATTCAATTGGGCCAAATACCCAGGCCGTGCCATTGGTGCTGATGGTAGTACTTCATCATATGGCTGGAAACTGGATTTAGGCTTACCCGCAGGAGTCAAGTGTGCACATGGTCACCTCTTCAGTAACCTAAAAAGCATCTGGAGCGGTTGAGGGAGATCTTTTGAGACTGGTCTGAAAAGTTGCAAGTATAGCCATAGGATTGACCAAGGGAGCTGGACAAAGAACAGCAGGACAAATTGGCAACATGAGTGCAGCATGTAATGGGGAGGGCTGCACAAACCCTGGGGCACTTTAAAAAAAAAATTCTACCTGCCTCCGTTATTAAGATATCGGTGCTGTTATATTTGGCGGCCGATATTTAAATAACCCCCTAAACAGTCAACGGGGTGTGTTTCTATGGCTGTGACACTGTCCAATCAGATCTGGACAGTGCCACAGCATGAGAGAATGTGCGATTGCATTTTTGTTCACCTGAACAGGCAAGGGGGCGTGTCTCTGCTACGGACAGAGCTGTGGAGAGGAGAGCGCATGCATGCTCTCAGCTCCTGTGAGAGATCAGTCTACTTTGTCTGCCGAACTGGCAAGGGGGCGTGTCATATCTGATTGGACAGTGTGACAGCCATAGTAACACGCCCCCTTGACAGTACACACCCTGTTGACTGTTCAAATATAACGACACCGATATATAAATAGCGGAGGCAGTTAGAAAAAATATGTAAAGTGCCCCAGGGTTTATGCAGCCCTTCCCATTACATGCTGCACATGTATGGAGAGGTGAAAGGTTCTCTTTAAAGTGTGTATCTACTTTTTCAAGGCTATATAAAATCGGACTCTACATCAGATTGAATAAAAATTTTCAGTTTAATCGTATGTGCATAGATTTGCATTTCTTTATCTATTTTCATTTCTTTAAGTCCCCATACAGAACGAGCAGACGTCTATTTTAGGGTGGAGTGTTTGAGGGATGCCTCCATCCCATTTCATTTTTCACACTCCTTTTTTGACTTGTCTTCAGAAGGTCACAAATGTAGCACCTTGTGTATGGGAGGCCATAACTGTTAGGGTATGTTCACACGTGCACGTCCGTTACGGTGAAAACAGCTCCAGAATTTCAGACGTAATGGCAAGTGCAGGTGTTTTTCGCAGCGTCCATTATGGACGTAATTGGAGCTGTTTTTCTATGGATTCAATGTAAGATGGCTCCAATTACGTCCCAAGAAGTGACCGGCACTTCTTTGACGCGGGCGTCTTTTTTTTTTTACGCGCCGTCTTTTGACAGCGGCGCATAAAAAAAATGACCGTCGGCACAGTACATCGTAAAAAACCCATTCAAATGAATGGGCAGATGTTTGCCGACACTTTCAAGCACTATTTTCGGCCGTAATTCCAGGCGTGAAACACCTGAACTACGTCCGTAAATAGTGCGTGTGAACCCAGGGATATTTTACTTAGCCATAAGAAATTGCATCCAGAAAAAAACCAACTTATTTTCATCTGTTCATACATTAAATGTTCAGGCTGACAAATGTGAAGCGCATTTCAAGGGAAAGCAGCATGTGGTGTTTTTTGGAGCTGATTTTTAAAAGCAATTGTGAGCTGTATTTTCGAGGCGTCTTTTGAAATGTCCCTTGGAAATGTGATGAATTAGCTTGAAGTGACGTTACCTTTTTACAAACCGTATTTTCGACTAGGTTTTTTTTTTTTAGTTCAGCGGTGTAAAAATATGCCTCATATGAAATATACAGTCTATTTGCCAATGAAATCGATGGGAAGCTGTTTGCAGGCGTATTTCATATACATTTCAGCGCAAGCGGTTTTATGTTGTCCTAAGTGTGTCCACATCACGGGTGTTTGTTCACTGTGTGCCTAATATATCCCAGTCCATTCAGGAAAAGTTTAAGGAACATGACATGGAGTTCAAAGTATTAACTTGGCCTCCCTAATTCCTATGTAAGGCTGGATTCACGCAAGCACATTACATCCGTAATTGACGGAAGTATTTCGGCCGCAAGTCCCGGACCGAACACAGTGCAGGGAGCCGGGTTCCTAGCATCATAGTTATGTACGACGCTAGGAGTCCCTGCCTCTCTGCAGGACAACTGTCCTGTACTGTAATCATGTTTTCAGTACGGGACAGTAGTTCCACGGAGAGGCAGGGACTCCTAGCGTCGTACATAACTATGATGCTAGGAGCCCGGCTCCCTGCACTGTGTTCGGTCCGGGACTTGCGGCCGAAATACTTCCGTCAATTACGGACGTAATGTGCTCGTGTGAATCCAGCCTTAAGGTACAAATGTTGGATACCGCCGTAATTAATCCTCCGTATCGGTGCGACGCAGCCCTGGAAATATTGCGTTGATAGAAGATTGACTTGTTTAGCACAACAGACCTGCAGCATTTCTTTTGGATTGTCCCGCCAAAACAACTTCTCATATGTCCACAGGTGTTTGATTGTTGGGGGTCCTACTGATCCAGAGAACGGGGTTCCCAAGTATGAACATGGCCGCAGGTCATGCAGAAGTGCTGCTGCTCTATTCATTCTCTATGGGACTGCCAGGGATAGCCGAGTACAACACAGTTTTTGAGACTTATTAGTGCCGAGAGATAAAGTAATTATTTTTCTTGAAAATATTCCTAACTCAATAAAATGATTTTTTTTCCCCAAGAGTGCATTAATATACTTTGCTTTCAATTGAAAGTTTATTTATTCATTTCTAATGCACTTCTCTTTTATAATGCTTTATGATAATCTATTTACCCTTGAAGAGTCACCTCTTACTTGTATCCATTTGCCAATATTTCATACATTATACAATGTGATTCATACTATATATATATATATATATATATATATATATCTATCTATCTATCAGTCTTCGTGATATCTACTTAGATCAGTTTACTTGGTGAAGGCTTCATTTTAGGCCCCATGCCCACTTCTGGTTTTTCCTTCAGGGTGCTAGCGGTTTGTTTTGACGGCTAGCACCCTGATCCATTCATTTCAATGGGGCCATGCACACTTCAGGTTTTTTGATGGTTCCATTCCGACAAGAGTAGAGCATGTCCTGCTGTTCAAGGGAAAACAGCTCCTGATTTTCAGATGTCGTTTAAGCCAATCACGTTTTTCGCGGCCGTTTTTGCAGATATTTTCAATAGTCTATGAAAGACGGCTCCAAAAACTTCCCAAGAAGTGACCTGCACTTTTTTTCATGGCCGTTTTTCCTATTGAAATCAATGGTCAGATGTTTGGAGGCGTTCTGCCTCCAATTTTTCGGGCGTTTACGGCCGAAAATTGGCCGTGTCAACATACCCTCCTAACACTACACCCATGGACTTCTATGGCACCCTGCTTCACCTCCATATGCCACCGATTACATAAAAAGGCATATCTTTTTTTCAGTTTAAATCTGTATGAATGCAACAAAAATAATTTGTGGCATGTTCCATCAGATGCCATATCTGAGATATTCTCGGTGAGGAGAGTCTCTCTCTGTAATATGGTGCCATACATAGCATTATATGGCGCAGGGGCCTAGTACAGCTCTGCTGTGTACACGAGGCATCAGATTATTTTTTTTAATGCCTAGGAACGTCTATAGACAGCAGAGTCTGGAAACATTCTGAGACGGTGTCACAACAGCTGGAGAGACCGGTTACCGATCTAGTGTTTACTACACTGGGTAATGGGTGCTGCATAAAAAAATAGCATAAATTATACACTAGATTAATAAACTAGCTATAGGGCTGCAGACCTGTTTCTGCAATCTCTACAAATGGAGGCGATCCTTGCAGAACAGATGTGATGATCGTGAATGTCACAATTTTCTTTGTGCTGATAATCACAGATTGAAGTCTAACCTCTGGCCTGTATTGCAGAAATAGGAGCCAAAAACCCATCAATTTGGCATGAGCTCAGCACCATTAGCAGAAAACTTCTCTAAAGCCCCTGACAAACAGATGCAGTCATTTAAGTTTGCATTATCCCATCTTCTCCATTTTTAGCCTTTAGTACAATTGATGTAAATCATTTACCACATGTGCATCAGAAGAAAATGCCAACAGGCTTTAACTGTCCATTTAGATGAATTGAAATATTTAGTACAGGAGTGTTAGAGAGAACAGCCAAATCCAACTAGATTTATACGCATTGCTTAAAGAGCATATTCCCTACAATCAAAACACGGCTGCAAATTAAAGTAATTCTCGTGTCACTTTATATTTTATTAAGCTTTCTGCTGGGTTTCCAAAGATGGCAACCATTACAGGGTCCATAGAGGATGTCAGACAGCTGTCCACAGACCTTGATTATAGGGGTTATTCATAACTCCGTGTGGTAGCTGTATATATTAAGAATAGGGATCAGACCCCATCTTGTTTTTTGGCCCATAGTGAAGACCCAGTACACATGAAAATTGCAGGTGGTCATGGATAAAATGTCACCCCAGCGAGCAGTGATTGGCTGTCCTAATACGGTTATGCTATGGACGACACATCATCTCGCGAGATTGTATACAGACAGCAGTGAAGGACTGAGCAGACCAATTGCTTGAAAATGGGGCAGAGTTTGTAAGTTATTGTAATAGTTTTCTATACCGTTTTTAGCCAATATTCTACTTTTTTGTAAATCCCAGAAAACCCCTTTTAATCCATTTGCTCCTATTCTACGACACTGCCTCTATAAATGTCAGTCTGTATCTTCAGGAAGCTGCGCAGCCCTTGATCATTTAATTTCTTGACCCAATAATTAGATCAGGTTGTAAAATAAGATTTGTGTACATGTAGGGAGTGACCTGCTCCTCAGAATACATAGACCCTCTATAGCTGCACATTATGGACCAGTAGGCACACCCTGTGCCCCATATGGCCCCTGTATTCTCCCCCAAAAGTAATGCGTTTAGGGGAGAATACCTGTGTAATACAACAGCTGACGCTGCATGCCACGATTTTGTTTTCGCACAGATTTATATGAAAAAACAAAAGTGCCTCTGTAGAACACCAGAGGTGCATGGAGCTACAGTATGGACCCATATTAGCAGTCTATAGGCTCCATACTACTGAGAAGTGCAACAGATCTTTAATACAGCAGCGCATGAGACCTAAGGGTATGTTCACACGCTAGCTGTCATTTACGTGTGAAAAGGCAGACTGTTTTCAAGAGAAAACAGCTGCCTCGTTTCACACGTAAATGCTCCTCGCATTTTGCGAGCCGTCTGAGACGCTCGTAAATCTTGAGCTATGCTTCATTGAGTTCAATGAAGAACAGCTCAAATTACGTGACAAAGAAGTGCCCTGCACTTCTTTGCCGAGGCAGTCCATTTACGCGTCGTCGTTTGACAGATGTCAAACGACGACGCGTAAATTACAGGTCTGCACAATACGTCAGCAAACCCATTCAAATGAATGGGCAGATGTTTGCCGACGTATTGCAGCCCTATTTTCAGGCGTAAAACGAGGCATAATACGCCTCGTTTATGTCTGAAAATAGGTCGTGTGAACCCAGCCTAAGGCAGTTTTCAGACCGCTGTAATATGGGCGCATATGGTGATCTAAGCTGTTTCAGTATAACTGCGGGAGGCCCAGGTAATGTGACAGTAATACAGACATTAGAATGCGCCCAATATTACGAACATCGAAAAGCAGCCTTAGTATCAGTTCGCAATGATAAGAACGTTAATCTGCAAGAATGTATAATTTGCCATAAATAATGTAAAAGACTTGACTTCCGGTACGGCACAATGGGTCAGGCTTTACCACAGCACTTAAAGTGTAGCTAAACGTTTGACAAATGTCTGACATGTCAGTGTTTGAATTGGTGGGGGTCCAAGCACTGAGACCCCCACCAATTGATAGAACAAAGCAGCTGCTTCGTGTCTTTTCGGCTTTTTTGGGAAATAAATGTATCTGTGTGCGGACTCAATAGAAAGTCTATGAGCCCGTACTCCGATACGGAGAAAGCCGAACAGACACAAAGCGGCTGCTTCGTTCTAGCGATTGGTGGGGGTCTCAGTGCTCGGACCCCCACCAATCCAAACTTCTGACAAGTCAGAAGTTTGTCAAACGTTTAGCTACACTTTAAAGCATTCAAAATCCATGAATGTACATAGTCTTCATTGCATAGATCACTGTTCCATTATCTTCATTAGATTTTTCTCCTGACAGATGTTTTGCCCCCAGCACACTAGGAGTTGTTATGCCATTGATTCACGATACGGACACACGTTCCTTCACAAGTATACAGCATCAATAGCTAACTCACTACCTAGATACAAAACGAGGACATGGTATCCTTTACTCTCCTATACTCATAGTTCGAATTCCTTAAAAAGTTCTTCAAACATTTTATACACAATGAAGGTTGCTTGTGTGGGAACTTTTTTTACAAATATTTGATGCTGCAATGCAAAAAGCATATTGTAATATTTTGTGGAGCACATAGCACAATGTAGATAAGGACCATATACAAACAAACACTGTGATAGCTCATTTCTCATTACTTGGTTAGGTTTTTTGCACAGCATATTTGGGGAAGGAGAAATTGACCACCAATCCAAGGAGGAATTTAAATTTCCACTTGAGATAATCTGACTACAGATTATACCTGGGAGGGGAGGGGGAGGCCTGGCCAAAGTTTGAATGTTTTTCAGTCATTCTGGTATGATTTACTTGCCCAAATGTCATATTGATGTCCAGACCAAAACTGCAATGCATCTAAGGGTTGATAAGATTTTCAAGTGGAACTGTCAGTATTAGTCAATGGCTTTATTATATATATATATATATATATATATATAGATATAGATAGATAGAACATGTAAAAAAGCGGTGAGATGGAGAAGCAGACACCCCCAGAAATGTTTTTCGATATATAGACATTGTGTATAAAAACAGATTGAAACAACAATATCTGGATCTCCTTTGGTGGCAGAGGTTAGAGTTTCAATGGCCAGAGAACAGGTGTTTGCTGGATGTAGCTCTTATATGCTGGATCCTCTCCCCATCTTTTCATTGCCTGACTCTCAAGAAAGGGAACACCACTTACATAATTGAGCAGGAACCACACAAATATTGGGGATATAACACTTAGGTACTGATAACCACTCAGCACAGACGAGGCAGAAAGAAACAGCCCGCTCCAAAGCAGGATCTCTCCCAGGTAGTTTGGATGACGACTGTATGCCCACACACCAGTTTGGATAAATTTACCCTATGGAATTAAAAATAACAATGTCATGTTACTTCAGTTGCAGTTTAAATATGCAGATATTTATTACAGGGGTTACCCCAAAAAACATTTATCACCCTTCCACAGGATAGGTGATAAATGTATGACCGTTGGGAACCTCTACCGCTGAAACCCCCACGATCACTAGAACAGGGGTCCTGAACTCGCATACCCCCCTTAATGTACGATCGCAGTGAGGAGCTTGAATGAAGCGGAGGACAAGCATGTACCCAGCCACTCCATTCACAGTCTATGGGACTGACGGTGACAGCCGGGACACAGCGGTTTCTTGTCAGCCCCATGGATATATGCCCATGGCTGTTGAGTGGGCAGGCTTTTAGCGGTGTAAAGTCAGAGCTGTGCTGTGAGCCAATCAGATGTCTCCCCTGCTGCCCTACCTCCCCTATCACCGCATTCGTCTCATACAGATGCAGAGAGACTAACAGGATTCCTCCCTCTTTCCCTCTCACAGCAGGAGTCTTACACAGCCACTTAGGGACAGATACTGCTGCAGCATCCCCCTACTCTATGTCTAGTATCTACAAGAGGTTTCAAGATGTGAAAAAGGCCATTTTCTCCTAGTACAATTTATTACAAAGCTTCCACATATACCACTACTTCTAATGATAGGTATGCTTTAAAGGCTAGATAAACGAGGATTGATTAATACAATTATCTCCGCTTCCTAAATTAAGTTTGGACTCCGCAAAACCAATTGTTATATGGGAGTTGCACAACATGAGCATCTGTATATCACAGGTGAAGCAGCAGATCCCCTCTCCACTGCTCGAGTGCCTGTATCTTCACTGCTACTTGTTTTAGCGAAGTCGTCTTGTAATACTTTACTTCAAGCAGTATCTATAATTCATGATTGCTTTTTTATATCACTCCTAATTACATATCTATGGCTGCATAATTCACTTTTATAGTTAACTATATAACTAAGGAGAATATACTGAATATCAATAAGTGGTCAGTGCAGCTTTGCATAGAAATCTACAACCTACAAATATACGTATAGAATAAAAAGGGTCATCAGTCAAGGATGAACACGCGGAGCCAGGACTACAAAACAACACTCACTGCATTATCAGGGTCAGCTTTAAAACTCCACTTCTGCTGATCTGCAACCGCTTGTATGAGAAATCCAACAGCCCACAAAGTCCAGCCCAAGTAGTCAGTCAATCCCAATGGCTTGTTTCTTTTCTCAAGGTTTAACATTAAAGATGGAAGTAATGTTACAAATAGCCATATGCCTGGGGAAGAATAAACAGACATATCAGATATTGGATTATGTGAAGAATTTATGAAAATGTATGTACTTGTGATGTCACTAAAGACTCCTATTCCTGTCATCCACACTTTAGGTCTAAAGATCACAAAACACTATACTATAGTCAAATTAGGATTTCATGGCATGCTCCAAATACATTATACGTTTCTATACCTATCATGACAGTTTTGAAAAGTGTCTGAAAAAAGGAGCTCATTTAAGATGTGTATATATTTGGTGTATATACTGATGCTCTGCCCGGGGACTTCAGCGTTAGGAAACCCCTGAAGTCACTGACCATATATGGACCGTGAAGTCGGCAGCAGTACTGGAGTCCCCGAGCAGAGCATCAGCTGATGCTCTGCTCGAAAACTCCAGCAATAGGAAATACCTGAAGTCACTGACCACATGTCAGGAGCAGTGTTGTAGTCCCGAGCAAAGCGCTAGCTGATGCTCTGCTCGGGGACACCAGCAATAGGCAATGTGACAGCCCCTTCGGTCATGCCATTGATAACACGCCGACATGAACAGCACAGGAAGCAAGCCCTCAGTCACGTGGGGCCGTGTCGATGTTAGAAAAGCTCCCGGACTTCCAGAAACAGTTCACCGGGTTTGTACTGCACAATTTAATACCGAATTTTAAATTAAAGTACATTAGTAAGAGATTTCTTTTTACATAAAAATATTAATGCAATGCAATTTTTGGCCCCCGGATAACCCCTTTAACACTATTGATAAATCTCACATGTTCAATTACATTTATTTCTCTTTCATTTGGTATCAGTTTGCCTGTGTTCCACTAGGTTTTTTTTTTTTTTTCACAGAAACAATAGCGTAGTCGGCTACGCTATTGTTTTCGTAAAAAAAAAAACGGCAACCTAGCGGAACTAAGGAAAACGGATACCAAATGAAAAAGAAAAAAAATCCATGGAAATCAATGATAATGCAAACAGTAGTGATAGTTTCCGTTTGGCTTTCCGTTCATCTGCTCCTCTGACGGAAAGGTTGAACAGAACAGATGAAGGAAGCCGGTGCTGATGTGAACACACCCTTAGTAGGTTTGTGAAGGGTAGTCTATTTAATGGGGTTATCAGGCAGCATGTCCCTAGCAACTTGTCTACCAAGAGCCAGGTCTTCTGTTCAGTGGTGTTTCTGCATTGTGCTGAAGGACGAGAAATGAGGCTTAAATGGAAGTACATTTTTTAACTAGAGCGCCATTTTGGTTTTCTTTTAATCTAATTATGTCCAAAATTTGTTGCTGATCAATTTCTTAATATATCTTCGTAGCAGTCGGACCTCCATTTTGTTTCATACAGATCGGTAAATCTCAGACATATAGTTAAAGAAGTTCTCTAGTGATCTTTTTCCTTTTATTAAAAAGCCAAAATGTTTAATGATGTGGATATTACCTTGATTTATTGTTCCTTTTTATGTTAAAAATCTGGATTCTATGGCTTCCGTTGGATCACATGACAGCACGGTGACCCCTGTGATTTACTGGCCTTTCTGTTCTAAGAAGGGGTCACCATGTCACAGCACGACCCACTTCTTGTTGCATGGAACAGATGGGTGAGATTAATTTGCGTAACGCTACAAGAGGGAACACTGCCTGCACAGAAGAGGAGACGATGCTACAAAGCCCAGAATTCAAGGAGTTACTGGAAACAAAAATACTCCTGGAATCAGATAATTGATTGGACTCCAAGTGTGATTTCCAGTTTCTGATCATCTTGGCTAACAAAAAAGTGCTTCTTTAAATAAGAACATTCAAGTTGCCGGCAGCCTCCGCTAGTGGAAGCTTAGAACCTTACTGCATAAAACGGTACGCAGTAAGCTCCCTCTAGTGGTGGCTGCAGGCAGTTAGAATTTCATCATTTCACTATATGCCTAAGCTGATTTGGAGATCAGTATCAGAAAGTCGACTACTACAAAGAATTAATCAGCAGAGAATATTGGAAGTAGTGTTAAAAGATAGACATTCATCTTGAGTCGTGCCTTTCTCGATCTCTTGCAGCCATATTGAAAAAGGTGGTCGAAATTGTTGAGAAGTGAAGTAAAAATATGGACCAGAAAACTCAGAATTACGCCTGAAAAAACACCCCTAGTACGCCTACAAACATCTGCCCATTGCTTTCAATGGGTTTTACGGTGTTCTGTTCCCACGAGCCTTAATTGTACGCGTCGCTGTCAAAATACGGAGCGTAAAATGAAGGCTCGTCAAAAGAAGTGCAGGACACTTCTTGGGACGTTTTTGGAGCCATTTTTCATAGACTATTGAAAACAGCTCCAAAAACGCAGCGAAAAACGTGAGTTGCTAAAAAATAGCTGAAAATGAGGAGCGATTTTCCCTTGAAAACAGCTCCATATTTTCAGACGTTTTTGGTCACTGCGTGTGAACATACCCTTACTGTGTTTCCTAAATATGAGCAGTGAGAAAGGTGCTTGCTACCTCTTTATTATATACATATGCTCAAATAGGGTATATGGAGAGGGGTTATCTACTGCAGACAACAGTTTTAACCAATAAACGTCCAGTCACTGGTGAACCGGCCACCTCGAAAAGCCCCTTCCCATGCCCCAACCTAACGCAAAAACATAATTATCTATGAGAACAATATTCCACTAATTTCATGTATATTGATATCTTTGTACTCACCTTGCAGTGTCCAATATACTAAAAACGTTCCTGGATTATCTCGCACTTTATTAAATCTCCTGTCATGGCCATCTCGAAGAATTCGTAGGAACAAAAATGTACCAAGACTAAATAAAGAAAGAGCAAATTATTGGTGTTTATTTATGCAAAATAGCTCTCCTCAATAAGGAAGAAAACTGTCTCTAGTGCCACCTATAGGTGACTTATTTTTTTAATATGTGCACTTACCGTACTCCCCATACTGTGATCAGGCCAGTCTGGACTTGCTGGCGAAAATACTTTGTTCCTGTCCATCGGAGGCTAAGATGTGACAGGAGTATAAATGTTCCACTACCTATTTAGAAAGTTCCAACAATTAGCCATACAAAAGAAAAAAGGAAAACACCTTTATACCTAAACACTAATATATATATATATATATATATATATATATATATATATATATATATAAAAACATATAAACATTTGCAAGCCAACATATGTGAGGGAGAAACTACCCTGTATCCTTTAAAAAGAAAGTCATCTGTAATTCATGAACTTGATTATATATTTTTTTAATGTAGCGATTGTCTATTTTTAAAAACTTCCCCGGGTGGCGGCCACATTGGAAACACAGACGTCTTTCCTGAATTGTCGGTATAGACAGTGCAGCAGGAGGTGTGCGCTTTATGGCAGCTGGAATGGATGAGAGTCAATTGATAGAGAAATGTCATAGATTATTACAGTCTCCAGGAAGTGATGAGTGCAGCCCCTCCGTCAAAGACCAGGGTGAGAGCTCTATCCTTGCGTATAGTGTAAGGCTACATTCACAGGAGCGTGACAGATTTACACGCGCAAAGAACGCGCGTAAATCTGGTCCGTGTGCGTTGCTTTATTGCATCTGTGCTTTGTGAGGGACATCATGCACTCGCAAAGCACTTTTTTTTTTAAATGGAATTGATGCGCAAATCACGCGCAGCACACAAATGTGCATCCATGTGCTGTGCGTGGTTTTCACTCCTGCATGTGTGAATGGCCCCATCTAAATCAATGGGTCCGTGTGCTGTGAGTGATTTCCATGCACAGCACATGGACGAGATTCACATTCGTGTGAATGGGCCCTAAAGTGTTACTATCCTGCCATACGTAGGCATCCAGTAATACAATAGAGCTGTCATTATCCACCTGCCAATGATAATGAGATGACTCAACTTATGCTGTCCCCATCTATACAGCAAAGCTGACAAGTGATCTAGAGTGAACAGGAAATATTAGCTTTTTGTAACTGCTCTAGTGTCAAGTGTGAAAGCTGAAATATTTCAAGGTTTTTTTTTATGTCACAAAGTATAGTCACATAAAGAACAATAAAAAAAAAAAGCACCACCAAAATAAAGTATGTACTCCGCTATTGATTCCGTCGTTAAAACGGAAACCTGCCGGAATGGTGACAAACGGAAACCATTAGCGATGTTTCCGTCACCATTGATATCAATGGTGACTGAAACGGAAGCTGTGGTTTCACTTTCCGTTGCGGGGTTCACCCGACGGAAACTTCCGACAGAACCCGGAACGGAAAGCGAACGGTGATGTGAACAGGCCCTAACAGTGGACCAATACTGCTGCTCAGTGTTCAAAGTCCTATTTTCAGATGAAAGTAAATTTTCAATTTCATTGTGAAATCTCGGTCCCAGAGTCTGGATAAAGAGTGGAGAGGCATCAATCCAAGTTGCTTGGGGTCCAGTGTGAAGTTTCTACAGTCAGTGATGGTTTGGGGAGCCGTGTCATTGCCTTTTTCTCAGACTGTGAGTATTTACTGTGTCATGTACAATCAGCGCAAGATAACTGGGTGGTGGTTGGGTGACCCAGGTTTTTAGCTCTAGAAGGCCTGAATAGGGGTTGGAGATCCCAGGTTTCGGGCCTCCTATAGCAGCCCCATGGATGATATAGCCATGGTGTGGCTTGGGGGTCCCACTATGATGTGGGGGAGATGTGCCTAGCATATATTGTTGGACTCATCCTTCCTGGGGACAAAATACCCATCTGTTGGGACCTTGGCGATATACTCGGTCACTAATATGGTCCCTCGTCATTTATGACAGTGTTAAAACACAGTAGGGGTCTTTAATTGATAGCTTTCCCCACTGTATTCCCAAATTTACTGATTGGTACAAGGATGGTGTCAGACACTTGTATGTATACATATGAGGGTAGAGGTTTTGGTATGCCCATGATATGCCCATGATAATAATAATCCCATGTATTGAAAGAATATGGGCATTTATTCCCTGAAACAATATGGCATCATGGGGATATGTATCCTAAGTTGTCATGAGCTGGATTTTAGAGTGTGTGACGTAATATAAGAACCACCACGCATTGGCGAGACTTTTTTAATCTCCCGATATCCTGTGCGTTCCAACTGACTCGGATCACATGGTTGGGTGTACCCAATGAACAGTCTTGTTCAGTGGACATGCGCAGTGCAGCGGCAAGAACGCCGCCATGCACTGTATACATCCCATGCGGGGTCCAGCTTGTCATGCGGAATGGTGAGCGCTATGCGTGTTTTCTTAATGAGGCACTTAACAAGTTTTGGAGTTTTAATAACTTATGTTCTTAGAACACATGAAAATTTGGAATATGACACATTGCACTTTATTATTATACGGTTTACAGGTTTACTTGATACATTACCTGTTGAGATTGTACCGTGATACTGGTTTTTTAGATAATTGATCACTTCTATTGTAAGGCTGGGTTCACACGACCTATTTTCAGACGTATACGAGGCGTTTTTTGCCTCGTTTTACGTCTGAAAATACGTCTCAAATACGTTGTCAAACATCTGCCCATTACTTTCTATGGGTATAACGCTGTATTGTTCCCACGACGCGTAATTTTACGCGTCGTACGGCAATTACGACGCGTAAAATTACGCCTCATAAAAAGAAGAGCAGGACACGTCTTTGGACGTTTTTGGAGCTGTTTTCTCATAGACTCCAATGAAAACAGCTCCAAAAACGGACGTAAAAAACGCAGCGGAAACGGCGCGAAAAACGAAGCGAAAAATGCGAGTTGCTCAAAAAACGTCTGAAAATCAGGGGCTGCTTTCCCTTGAAAACAGCTCTGTATTTTCAGAAGTTTTTGGTCACTACGTGTGCACATACCCTTACTGAGCTCTCTGCTCCTGTACACAGTGGGGTTTTTATTGCTTGAATAAACTCTCATTGAGAGAGAAACGCTGCTGCTATTTGATGTTCTGGTGAATAAAGTCCTTTATACCTGAGTGCTGCTTCCCTGCTCATCGATAGATAGATAGATAGATAGATAGATAGATAGATAGATAGATAGATAGATAGATAGATAGATAGATAGATAGATAGATAGATAGATAGATAGATAGATTTTTTTTTTTTTATGTCTGCTGTATGTCTGCAGTCATGGGTGTTCTTGCACCTGCATACATTTTGTATCATTTAGTTGGAATGTGCTGTTCAATTTTTGTTGTGTTTATGGTATCCATATATGTGGGGTTAGTGACTGCCTCCACTTGTTGTTCTTGCACTCCTCCCACTCTGCCCTGGGTGATTTTAATCAGTTCAATGCTGGATCCTACCATCCCCAGGTATATATGTAGGCTTAGTCCCAGTTCTGGGTGTATGTGCAGCGTAGGTTCCCACCTTACAGAGGTCGCCTTGTCGCGGCAGGTGGGCTAACACTTTTTGATCAAAATGTGCACTAAGAACCTCCCTATTTGTAGGTAGATTTAGCTTTAGTGCATATCTATTTATATTTAGTGGTTTAGGTGGCATTAGTGTTGCAGGGTGCTGTCACCATTTTTTTTATATCTGATAGATAGATAGATAGATAGATAGATTTAAAAAAAAGTTACACAAAAAGTGTTTTTTTTCACATTTTTAGGGCGGATTTACACGAACGTGATATACGTCCGTGCAACCCGCGTGGCTTTCACGCGGGTCGCACGGACCTATACAAGTCTATGGGGCAGTGCAGACTGTCCGTGAGTTTTGCGCAGCATGAGTCCGCTGCGTAAAACTCACGACAGGTCCTATATTGCAGTGTTTTTCGCGCATCACACACCCATTGAAGTCAATGGGTGCTTGAAAATCACGCGCAGCACACGGAAGCACTTCCGTGGGACGCGCGTTATTCGCGCAACAGCAGAAAAAGAATGAATGTAAAGAGAAAAGCACCACGTGCTTTTCTGTTTACAAACATCCAAACGGAGTGTCATAATGATGGCGGCTGCACGAAAAGCACACAGCCGCGCATACATATGAACATGACACACGCGCAAAACGCACACATTCGTGTAAATCCGCCCTTAGTGAGTCGTCTGCTGATAATAAAAATTAAAAACATGGAAATAATTAAACTGATGTAGAAAATGAAAGCCCCATAAGTCTTGTAAAAAGAAACGAAGTAAAAATATTTATGGGGATGCATCGCAATGACTATGGATAAGTATGGTTTCTTTGTACTTGACAGCTCCGTGTGTCATGTTCATGTGGATGCGCGGCCGCGTGGTTTTCGCGCAGCCGCCATCATTATGACACTCCGTTTGGAAACAGAAAAGCACGTGGTGCTTTTCTGTTTACATTCATTCTTTTACAGCCGCTGCGCGAATAACGCGCGTCCCACGGAAGTGCTTCCGTGTGACAAGCGTGATTTTCACGCACCCATTGACTTCAATGGGTGCGTGATGAGCAAAAAACGCACAAAGAACGGACATGTCGTGACTTTTACGCAGCGGACTCACGCTGCGTAAAAATCACGCAACTGTCTGTACGGCCCCATAAACTAATATAGGTCCGTGCGACGCACCTGAAAATCACGCGCGTTGCACGGACGTATATCACGTTCGTCTGAATAAGCCCTTATCCGTATAGGCTGCAGCAGTCACATGGGATGCAACGTCATCCCTGGAGGCCAAGCTGGACGCAGAACCAGAGAGATCTGGGCTAAGTATAGACTTTAGTATAGATTTTCTGAGTTGCGATTATTGTGGCAGAAACTGCAACATCTGGTATTTTTTTGCAGGTTTTACCTCCTCATTGAATTCAATGGGGAAAACCCGCGACACAAAACCAGCGATTCCGCAGCATACATGGATATGCTGTGGATTTAAAAAACGCACTGCAGGTCAATTTATGAACATTTTTTCGGTGGGTTTTTTACGCAGTGTGTGGATGAGATCTATTCAGATCTCATCCACTTGCTGCTACTGTATTATGCTGCAGATTTTCCACAAAGAAATCAGTTTCGGATAATTTGAAGTATTTACGCTACGTGTGGACGGTGACACAACCTCAAAACACAGATGAGCTGCGAACTCCTGCACATGCGCGATAAACTTTATGTAACTTTAACAAACTCCGCCTTTGGTTGCTAGGTTACGCGAAAGCGTTAGTCACGTGATCAGTGCCCTGGCAGCCATAGCTATTCAGGTTAAGTAATGGCAATGTATATAATGCGTTACGACCGAAGAAGTGGGGGCACCGGAGATCAGGCGGAGACTGCCGCGTTATTGTGGATCTATAGACGTGCGGGGAAAAGACTGTTGGTTAGAAGAATGTGCCGGCGCCGAGTGCGGGTAATGATGAGTAATAGGAGACAGCAGCCTTGTGCCCGGGACGTGTGCGCTTACCTGCCAGGTCAAAGAACTTCTCAGTGCGGAGCACAGCTGCTACAGCCCATAGGATCCACTGGATCGCCAGGCTCAGAACCAGAGAGAGAGACAAGGCTTGCAGCATGGCTGGGAGAGATCAGCACAGTGTAGCCTGCTTCTGAACTGACCAATCACCGCTCCCCTGCTGCTGAACTGACCAATCACCGCTCTTCTTATATGCAGCTCAACCACTTTCTAGCGTTTATTACATAAAACTTTCTCATTAGTTTCCACTTCAGACAATATTCACACTGCAGTAATGTAATACCGCAGAGAATATCACCACATATCGCCATGAAGAACATGACGGTGGTCCTGAAACTGTCAGTCATAATACTGGTGGTCACTTATTACAATCTAGGAGCGATATAGAAGTGAATGACACAATTTCCACATCTTCCATTCACTAAATCTGCGGGGCTCCCGGGGGTCAGTTATGACGGATTCTATTGATATGTAACAATTTTTACACCATTAATTTGACAGCAGTGAATCCTCTGCTAAATCTGCATGTTTTACATGTGGATTTTAATGCGGATTTGCTGCGGAGTTCACCCTCTGCGGTCCAATCCATGGCGTACAAATGATGCCCCGTGTGAAAACACTTTAAATGGTTATTTCTGTTTCAGCTAATAAAGTTTATTCTTCCTTAGCAAATAAAAGTTATTCTTTGTATAATGAATAGTTATACAATTTTCCATTATATTTTCTGTATTAATTCCTCATGGTTTTCAAGATCTTTGCTTGCTGTCATTCAATAAGAAACTTCATTAATTTCTTCCAGTGGATAAAAATCCGCCCTGGTCATGTGATAGAAACACAAAGGAAACAATAAAGGTTCCAATTGAATGACAGCAAGCAAAGATCTTGAATTGATACAGAAACTATATGGGAACACAGGATAGGTGATAATTGTCTGATCGCTGGTACCGCCACTGATCGTGAGAATGGGTGTCTCGGAAGCAGAACTTTGAATGGAGGTGTTGATGGAAGCCTCAGAGTACAGCGCTCGTCTGTTTCCGCCAGTCCTATAGGCATTGAATGGAGTGGCGGTTATTGGTGGGGGGTTTCTAGACCCGCGTTCTTACGATCTGTGGGGGGCCCCCAGTGATCAGTCACTATTGATCTATCCTGTGGATAATTGTTAATTCTGGGACAACCCCTTTAAAGTATTTGTGGGACCCGCATCTATCTAACATTTATCCTGTGGATATCCTGTGGATAACATTTATCCATTTATCCTGTGGATATGTCATACATTTCCCTTATGGGAAAACCACTTTAAACAATGTTTGAGACCAATTTGACATAAATTAAGAAAAAAAAAATACTTTAAAGGGGTTGTCCCAGACTTGACAATTATCCACAGGATAGATCAATAGTGACTGATTACTGGGGGCCCCCACAGATCGTAAGAACCTATCTCCAGAATGGGGCCCCCTAAACCCTGTTCTAGCTTTTTGTTCTCACACTGCCTCCCGACCACTTCCTGATTACATGGTCGGGAGCTCCGGAAACAGCGTAACTCGCTGAGCTATGCTGTTTCCATAAGGCTGGGTTCACACGACCTATTTTCAGGCGTAAACGAGGCGTATTATGTCTTGTTTTACGTCTGCAGATAGGGCTACAATACGTCGGCAAACATCTGCCCATTCATTTGAATGGGTTTGCCGACGTATTGTGCAGACAACCTGTCATTTACGCGTCGTGGTTTGACAGCTGTCAAACGACGACGCGTAAAAATACAGCCTTGTCAAAGAAGTGCAGGACACTTATATACATTATATGCAGGACACTTCTTTCAGACGTAATTTGAGCCGTTCTTCATTGAACTCAATGAAGCACAGCTCAAAATTTACGGCTGTCAGAGAAGCCTCGCAAAATGCGAGGAGGAGCATTTACGTCTGAAACGAGGCAGCTGTTTACTCCTGAAAACAGTCTGTCATTTCACACGTAAAAGCCTCTCATCGTGTGCACATACCATGACTCCCATAGAACTGAATAGTAGTTATGGAAACAGCGTAGCTCGCATGCTACGCATGGACACTTTTCTCTTCCTTATGCCTACTCTTGGTTATTTAGTTTACCCAAGTTTGTGAGAACTAATGGGGGGCTCGGGACCCCCATTCTAGTGATTGGTGGGGGTCCCAGCAATCAGACATTTATCTGTGGATAGGTGATAAATGTCTATCTTGGCAGGAACCCTGGTGACAGCTGACAGACCTTAAAGAGGCTCTGTCGCCACATTATATGTCACCTATATAAGGAGATCGGCGCTATAATGTAGGTGACAGTAATGCTTTTTATTTAGAAAAACGACCTATTTTTACCACTTTATTAGCGATTTTTAGCTTTATGCTAATGAGTTTCTTAATGCCCAAGTGGGCGTGTTTTTACTTTAGACCAACTGGGTATTGTACAGAGGAGTGTATGACGCTGACCAATCAGTGACCAATCAGCGTTATACACTTCTCTCCATTTATTTACACTGCACTAGCAATATAGCTATATCATTATGTGCAGCTTCATACACACACTATAACATTACTGCAGTGTCCTGACAATGAATATACATCACTACATCACTACCAGCCTGGACGTGATGTGTATTCAGAATCTTGACACTTCTGAATCTTTTCTGTGAGATTCCAGCAAGGCAAGCGTAATCTCATTTGAAATGACAGGTTACATCGTAATCTCGCGAGATTACGTTTGCCTTGCTGGAATCTCACAGAAAAGATTCAGACATGTCAGGATTCTGAATATACATCACATCCTGGCTGGAGGTCATGTATATTCATTATCAGGACACTGCAGTAATGTTAGTGTTTGTGTATGTGGCTGCACATAGTGATATAACTATATCGCTAGTGCAGTATAAATGAATGGAGAGAAGTGTATGACGCTGATTGGTCAGCGTCATACACTTCTCTCCACAACGCCCACTTGGGCATTAAGAAACTCATTAGCATAAAGCTAATAATCACTCATAAAGTGGTGTAAAATAGATCGTTTTTCTAAATAAAAAGCACTGCTGTCACCTACATTATAGCGCCGATCTCCTTATATAGGAGATAGGGCACTTATAATGTGGTGACAGAGCCTCTTTAAAGAAAGGCAAAGGGATCGGTTGGGATCTTAGCACAACCCCTTAAAGTGTAGCTAAATGTTTAACAAACTTCTGACATGTCAGAAGGTTGGATTGGTGGGGGTCCGAGCACTGAGACCCCCACCAATCGCTAGAACGAAGTAGCTGAAGCCCTCGTGTGAGCGCTCAGCCCCTTCGTGTCTGTTCGGCTTTTTCCGGAAATAAATGTATCGTGTACGGACTCAATACAAAGTCTATGAGCCCGCACTCTGATACATTGGCTTTCCGGAAAAAGCCGAACAGAAACAAAGCAGCTGAGCGCTCACACGAGTTCTTTAGCTGCTTCGTTCTAGCGATTGGTGGGGGTCTCAGTGCTCGGACCCCGACCAATATAAACTTCTGACATGTCACTATAACATGTCAGAAGTTTGTCGAACATTTAGCTACACTTTCCTAACTGTATTTTGAGAAACTCTTACTAATGTAATTACAAACGTGATAGATTCCATTAAAAAAACAGGAAAGTCGGGAAGGAAGGTAAAAAGTCCCTGTCGACCCCGTCTTTCCCACTCCACATTTCTCACTTCTTCCTGAGACTTCGAACTGCCATTAGAGGGTAAAAGTGTGCCCGCCAGGACATCATTCATATGCCCTAATGAAAAGGAAGCCTACCCCGGTGACTGGTTCTCTTTGAATAATTGGAAATTTCTACTCTTCCCAAACAATCTGATACACAATGGCGGCCTCCAGTGTGAATAGGTGTCCGATCCACTTGTATAGCGCTGGTAACTTTTGAACTGTGCCGGTTATTCGTCACTTGGTTTCTCCTCGTGTCAGACGACTCTTAAGTCGTTTCTGTGTTGCAGTATTGTGCTTTTCCATAGTCATGATTTTTTTTCAGACTTTACACTGCAGGGTTTCTCTAATTGATGCTCAAAGCCCAAAGTCAGGAAAGAGACAATTTACATTTCCTTTCTTGCAAGCCGATCACCAGCAGCTTCTGAAATTGCTTGCTGGCGCTTAACATAAATCAGACTTCATCATGTCAACAACAAACTAACAAGTTAACTACTGTAGTCAGGCCCTTGTCGCTCGCTCCGCCATCCACCACACTGGGCTACGAGCATGTTTTTCTTTTATAATATAATTGTCTTTCTTCTTGGCACTGGGGGAATCACGGTGGCACGAGCTGCTTAGATGTAATACGATTTTACTCTCTACTTCCTTTCCTATAATGCCTGATTAACGGTTCCACTATTTTAATCTCTTGTGATATTTTATAATTAGTTTTTATATTATCGCTTTACTGTTCATTAGAGCCATTATTGCTACACGTGTATTAACCTACGTAGAAGGTGTGAAAGCGAAGTTATTAAGGGTGAAATGCGGTATAACGTGATGCCTGAAAGTAATGCTCTGCCTTCATACCCACTTTGAAGATTTATATTAGGAATGGCGTTTATAGCAATTCCCTAGTATAGTGTTGTTAACCCTTTCTTGACCACGGGTCATTGACGCCCCTGTGTCCAGGTAAAAGTTTCCATTTCTGATATGCACTTCTTTAAACGACAATATCTTTGCAACCGCTTAGAATATCACAACGATTTTTACTTTGTTTCTTACAAGACTTATGAGGGTTTCATTTTCTAGATTTGTTTATTTCATGTTTTGAATTTTTATTATGAGCAGACAAATCACTAAAAATGTGACAAAAAAAACACTTTTTTGTCATTTTTTTATATATATTTATCTATACACTGTAAAGCTCTGTAACAATCAGTCCTCTTCTCTCCCCGTCACCCTGGATCGCTGTGAGCGGGAGAGTGAAGAGGGCTATACACACAACAGTGAAAAAAATGGCAGTCAACAACGGATCAACTGTCAGTTTTCATGGCTGTTTTAAATTAATGTGTCTCAAAATTTGAATCCATTTCCCGGCCGTCTGACCGTTTTTAACCGCCATTTCCCATCCGTTTTTCATGGACGTTACAAAAACGGATGAATTTTAATTGTTAGGGTTTTTTTGTCCCAACCCCCTGAAAACACCACAGAGCCCATGTAGATAGTACCGCAATATCCCTGTAGATAGTGCCACATTGCCCACTGTAGATAGTGCCAGTGCTTATATAGATTGTGCCCACTGTAAATACTGCCACAGTTCCCACTGTAGATTGTGCCCACATAGAGCCTCAATACCACTGTATATAGTGCCACGGTGCGCACATAGTGCCACAGTTCTCCCTGTAGATAGTGCCACACACAGTGCACATGTAGATAACGCCACAGTGTCCCCTGTAGGTAGTACCAATATAATGCCACAGTGCCCATGTAGATAGTGCCACACCCCCTCGATATAGCACCCTCCTGTAGATAGAGCCACCCCCCAGTACATAGCGCCACCCACCCTGTAGATAGCAACATCCCCCCTGCAGATAGCACTCCCCCCCCCCTGTAAATGGAATTCCCATCCTGTAAATAGCACCATTGTGGCGCCCTGTAGGAGCGGAATACCTCTGGCCAGGGATTCCGCTCCTACAGGGAGCCCTTGATGTCTCTGTTCATATATGGACAGTGACGTCAGGGATTAACTCTAAAAGCAGAACTCCGCTCCATTAGTAGCCCCTGACGTCACTGTCCATATATGGATAGTGACACCAGGGGCTTCTCCAGTAGCGGAATCCCCGGCCAAAGTGTCTCCCCGAGGATTCTGGTTCTTAGAGAGAGCCGCTAACGTCACTGTCAAATGGACAGTGACGTCAGGGTCTCTCTCTAGAAGCGGAATCCCCGGCCAGTGCGATCTGACACTGGTGATTCCGCTCCTAGAGGCAGTTCAGGTGGCGCGATCTACAGTTGGGAGTGCGATTTGTAGGGGGCGTGGCACTATCTACAGCGGGGATGGAGAGACGGGGGTGGGCTCGCCTCCAGGAGGGGAATCCTCGGCCAGAGCGCTGCACGGTGATTCCGATGCTGGAGGGAGCTTAGGTGGCGCTATCTACAGAAGGTTTTGCGCTACCTACAGGGGGTTATGTGTGGCGCGATCTACATTGGGGGGGGGGGGTGTATTCCGGGGCTCTCAAAGTCCCGGCTGACATGAGAGTGCGCACACTGAAGCAGCACTACTCTTATTAAACCCATTCCAGGCTGTCAACGTCTATATACGTGACAACTGCACGGGGCATCGGCAGTTGGAACGTATATAGCCGCCATATATGGCAGTCGTGAAGGGGTTAATATTATCGGACTGATCTGATAGTACGACAAGAATATCGTTGTCTGCATTGCTGTTTTTGATGTCAAAAACACAGAAACCCTGAAAAATAAAAACTGACGATCCCAATTATGATTAAAAAATGATCCGCACTCTGGCTGTAGAATTTATTTTAATAAACTTTCAGAAAAAATAAATTCATAATTTTATGACATAATCTCCCTGCTTTTCAGTACACTTTCTCCATCTGTCAACAAGCTTTCGTATTCCCACATTAAAAAATGTTTTAGGCTGAGCTGCGAGACACAAATGCACCGCTGTCTTCACCTCCTCATCAGACGTGAAGCTTCGTCCTCATAGGGCCTCTTCAGGGGACAAAATCCACGGATACTCGTCTATCCAATAGAATCAGTTCACGTGCACGCTCAATGTTGTCATCAGTCATGGAAGGGCGTCCGGCTCCATCTTCATGGCTGACACTTGTGCGACCTTCCTTAAAGGGAATGTGTTGCCAGAAAAACATGTTTGTTTTTTTTTAATTAAACATTTAGTGTGTGGGTGATTAAACATTGTTCAAATTTTTTTTATTTTTTTCACGAGTCAGGAAATATTATAAATTAATTCTAATTTATAGTATTACCCATTTCTGGTCACTAGATGGAGCTATTCCCAAAATTGCAGCATTGCAAAATTGGGTAAAAAGCCCTCGCTCTAGTGAGCTCTCAGCATCCCCCCCTCCTTTATCCTGGCTAGTGCCGGGATAAACGAGGGGTTTGAACGGTGTAACCTCCTACACTGTGTGTCGCCATTTTTTGAGCTAACACACAGTGTAGTAGGTTTACATACAGTAGTAAACACACACAAACACGAACATACATTGAAATCTCTTACCTGCTCCTGCCGCCGCGGCTCCCTCCGGCCCGTCCGCTCCGTCTGCTGCCGCTGGTCCAAGTGCACAAGTCCGGAAGCCGCGACCGGAAGTAGTAATATTACTGTCCGGCCGCGACTTCCGGTCCACAGGAAAATGGCGCCGGACGGCGCCAATTTCAAATTGGACTGTGTGGGAGCGGCGCATGCGCAGTTCCCACACAGACGCCGTACACACAAGTGAATGGGACGGGAGCCGTTCGCAGTCCCTATGGGACTGTGGCTGCCGTATTCCATGTCTGTATGTGTCGTTAATCGACACATACAGAAATGGAACAAAAAATGGCAGCCCCCATAGGGAAGAAAAAGTGTAAAAATAAGAAAAAGTAAAACACAAACACACAAATAAATATAAACGTTTTTAATAAAGCACTAACATCTTTAACATATAAAAAAATAATTTGTGATGACACTGTTCCTTTAAACTTCTCTATTCTCTATACACACTTCTTCGCGACAAATCACTTTCTCCATATTGTGCACAAAGTCTTTGCTAAATATCGGCACCAGTCACACCCTCAGACCACAGAAAACTGATCCCTGCACGCTGACCTTCTTTCGTGCAAAGTGAGGCAGCCATTGTTTCTCACAGCGCAGTCACAAATAAACTGATGTAACACACATAAACCTGCACAGCAGTGACTGGGGGGACAGCGACCTTGTACAGATAAGACAGCGCGGCCAACAGAAGTTTTAATATAACCGGAGTGCGTATCCTTTTTGGCTCCCCATTTAAGTCTATTATTTAAGGAATCTGTAATGATGGGTTGTTTATCCAGAGATTATTCTGATTGCCAGATTTGGAGTCGGGAAGGATTTTTCTCCCTAAGATGAGGACAATTGGCTTTTGCCTCATGGGGATTTTTGCCTTCCTGTGGATCAATATTACAGTCTGAGCTGAATGGACCATTGTCTTTTTTCAGCCTCAGGCTGGGTTCACACGACCTATTTTCAGACGTAAACGAGGAGTATTATGCCTCGTTTTACGTCTGAAAATAGGGCTACAATACGTCGGCAAACATCTGCCCATTCATTTGAATGGGTTTGCCGACGTACTGTGCAGACGACCTGTCATTTACGCGTCGTTGTTTGACAGCTGTCAAACGACGACGCGTAAAAATACAGGCTCGTCAAAAGAAGTGCAGGACACTTCTTTGGACGTTTTTGGAGATATTTTCTCATAGACTCCAATGAAAACAGCTCCAAAAACGGACGTAAAAAACGCTGCGAAAAAAGCGCAAAAAACGCGAGTTGCTCAAAAAACGACTGAAAATCAGGGGCTGTTTTCCCTTGAAAACAGCTCTGTATTTTCAGACGTTTTTGGTCACTACGTGTGCACATACCCTTACACACTATGTTACTATATTATCAAATATTAGAAATGTGTATGTCAGTAAATTTGTTGACTATTTCCAAAAAAAAACATCAAATGTGAAAAAGAGATTTGAACTATAAGGGGAGATTCACACGAGCGTTGCGTTTTTGCGCGCGCAAACAACGCGGCGTTTTGCGAGCGCAAAAACCATTTGACAGCTGCGTGTGTCATGCGTGTCTGATGCGCGGCTGCGTGATTTTCGCGCAGCCGGCATCATAGAGATGAGGCTTGTCGACGCCCGTCACTGTCCAAGGTGCTGAAAGAGCTAACTCTTTCAGCACCCTTGACAGTGAATGCCGAACACAACAGCGAAAAACCTGCTAAAAAAAAAGATAAAGTTCCTACTTACCGAGAACTTCCCGGCCGTTGCCTTGGTGACGCGTCCTTGGTGACGCGTCCTTGGTGACGCGCCTCTCTTGACATCGGGCCCCACCTCCCTGGAAGACGCGGCAGTCCAAGTGACCGCTGCAGCCTGTGATTGGCTGCAGCCTGTGCTTGGCCTGTGATTGGCTGGAGCTGTCACTTGAACTGAAGTGTCATCCCGGGAGGTCGGACTGCAGGAAGGAGACAGGAGTAATCGGTAAGTTAGAACTTCGTTTTTTTTTACAGGTTCATGTATTTTGGGATCGCAAGTCACTGTCCATGGTGCTGAAACAGTTTAACTCTTTCAGCACCATGCACAGTGAATCTCTCCCGACGTCGCGGACCGGAAATTTTTTTGCCGGGTTCGGCCAAAACGAGTTTGGCCGAACCCGGTGAAGTTTGCCTCGGTTGTCGGGGTTCGCTCCTCGCAAAGACACTCCGTTTGGATGCTTGGAAACAGAAAAGCACGTGGTGCTTTTCTGTTTTCATTCATCCTTTTCACTGCTGTTGCGCGAATCACGCTCGTCCCACGGAAGTGCTTCCGTGTGGTGCGCGTGATTTTCACGCACCCATTGACTTCAATGGGTGCGTGATGCGCGAAATACGCAGAGTTATTGAACCTGTCGCGCTTTTTGCGCAGCAGACAAACGCTGCGCAAAAAGCACGGACTGTCTGTACTGCCCCATAGACTTGTATTGGTCCATGCGTGCCGCGTGAAAACCACGCGGCCCGCACGGACCGAATACACGCTCGTGTGAATCCCCCCTAATTTTGACTGTAACTCAGGACCAGCACAAGTAATGTGTTTACAATGTAAAAATGTCATGTACATTGTATCTATAAACTGTAAAATTCAGGTTAAAGGTGAGCATGTGTTTTAAAGGGGTTATGTAAGAATAGAAAAAAATTATTGGTTCATCGTTGCAATACCAGACACAGTCCATGGGCAAGACTGTGTATATATATGTGTGTGTATGTGTGTGTGTATATATATATATATATATATATATAGTGGACTCCTGACCTGTGATTGCCACATCTTGCGATAGATTCAACATCCGATGGTCTCTAAGGGGTCATCGTATGTTGAATGCAGCCTCAGGTTACGATGCCTTGGCGTTGGTCAGTGGCAGCGGGCAGGCAAAGAAGCGGTGCCAGGATCGGCAGAGTAAGTGGCGCCATGATCGGGCAGCGGCGCACGCAGTTGGCTGGAACATCCAGCTATTCAGCTTGTGCCTTGTACAGTACAGGCAGGACAATCGCTGATTGAATGTTACCTTTCAGCCAATCAGCACATGATACCCTAAACCCCTAAGAGTTTAGATACCGCACTGCTACACACAATCCCAATGTTTTTTAGTTTGATTGTTGTGCTGGCTATGATTTTTAAGCCTCTAAAACGCTGGGGCCTGCGTGCCCATCTATTGAGATTTTTACCTTTCTTGCACACTTAATTTGCATTATATGTACTGTATCGCCAATAAAAATAGTTTTGACCGTGAATAACCAGTTTCCAGTTGTTCCTTCTTACTGTTATATTACTTACAATACATGCCTTATTTGTATTTTTGTGCTTATTTGTCTTCAATCCAACTTTTATATAGTTTCGGGTGGTTCGGACCCAATTGCCAGTTTTCTTTAGGGTTATGGTTTCAACATACAATGGATCACCACGGAACCAATTAATATTGTTTGTAGAGGGACCACTGTGTGTATATGAGTGAGAGTGAGAAGGAAAAGTATTGGGACACCTACACGTTACACCTACAGGAGCTTTTATGACATCCCATTCTAAATCCATAGGCATTAATATCTAGTTTGTCCCGCCTTCAGAGCTAAAACAGCTCCCACTCTTCTGGAAAGGCTTTCTACAAGATTTTGGAGTGTCTGTGGGAATTTTTGCCCATTCATCCTGTAGAGCATTTGTGGGGTCAGACACTGATGTTGGAGGAGAGGGTCTGGCTCGCAATCTGTTCTAGTTCATCCCAAAGGTGTTAGATGGGGTTGAGGTCAGGGCTCTGGGCTCTGGGCGGGCCAGTTAAGTTCTTCCACACCAAACTCACCCAACCATGCCTTTATGGACCTTGCTTTATGCACTGGGGCACAGTCATGCTGGAACACAAAAGGGATGGACCCCAGACTGTTCCCACAAAGTTGGAAGCTGCAATTGTCCAAAATATCTTGGTATGCTGAAGCATTAAAATCTCCCTTCACTGGAACTAACGGTCTAGACCAACCCCTAAAAAAACACCCTAAAGCATTATCCCTCCTCCACCAAACATTACAGTTGGCACAATGCAGTCAGGCAGGTAACGTTGTCCTGGCATTCGACAAACCCAGAATCGTCCATCAGGCTACCAGAACATGTTTTCACTACTCCAAAGTGCAGTGGCGGAGTGCTTTACACCACTCCATCCGACACTTGGCATTGTGATCAGACGCAGCTGCTCGGCCATGCAAACCAATGTCATGAATCTTCTAGCGGAGGTTTAGAACTCTGCAGTTATTGCGTGAGCAGAGCGTTGGCGATTTTAATGTGCTATGCACCTCAACACTCGGTGACACCACTTTACGTGGTCTGCCACTTCATGGCTAAATTGCTTTGGTTGCTAAACACGTCCACTTTGCAATAATACCACTCACAGTTGATCGTGGAATATCTACGCGGGAAGAAATTTTATGAACTCAGCCTATGTATCACGCTCAAGTTCAGTGATCTCCTATTTTTTCACAAATGTTTGTAAAGGCGACTGCATGACCAGGTGCTTGATTTTATACACCTGTGGCAATGGGACTGAATGAAACACCTAAATTCAATAATTAAGAGGTGTGTCCCAATACTTTTGTCCATATAGTGTGTTAGTATGTATGTGTGTACATATATATATATGCACTCACTATACCACTCTGAAATGTACTGCTCACTAGCTGAATTTGTTGACAACCAGTCAAGGTTGTCAGGCTAGTTGTTAAATTCAGCTGGTGAGGTTGGTGGGTATTTGTAACGGGTGCTCTTAGCGTCTGGTAGGTAATAACTTTTTGGACTTCCTGTAAATGGCCATGTTTATAGTGTATTGCAGAAACCTTTTTTAATATTTACATTGTAAGGGTATGTTCACATGCAGTGTTTTCAGACGTAATTCGGGCGTTTTACGCCTCGAATTATGCCTGAAAAAATGGCTCCATTACGCCTACAAACATCTGCCCATTGCTTTCAATGGGTTTTACGGTGTTCTGTTCCCACGGTGTTATTTTACACGTTGCTGTCAAAATACGGCGTGTAAAAAGACGCCCGCGAAAAAGAAGTGTATGTCACTCCCTTGGGACGTTTTTGGAGCCGTTTTCATTGACTCCATTGAAAAACAGCTCCAATAACGGCCATAAAATACGCAGCGAAAAACGCGAGTTGCTACAAAAACGTCTGAAAATCAGGAGCTGTTTTCGCCTAAAAACAGCTCTGTATTTTCAGAAGTTTTTGGTCACTGCGTGTGAACATACCCTAAACGGATTGTGTGGATCCTAGCAGTGTAGTATGTATAGGGAATAATACTGTATATATAAAAGGTTCACAGAACGGTCCAGTCCATTTCACCAGCAGTTTCTGAAGACATACCTTGGACTCCTCTTTCCACAACCTTCTATGTACTTGATACAAGGAAACATTACATTAAACGGAGCTGAATTAAATATGGTTTTTCAAGGTTAGCCGGCCATATTATAGTCTGAAATATTAATTATAGTTTGTACAAAAATCCAATATCTCTTACCTTGTATAATTATGGCATTTAATAACTGGGTGACCATGGAGCTGACAAAAAAATATTGTCATGCTGTGACGAATGACTAAACTAAAAGAAATGTCCGACCCTCTTCACCTTTCTACATGAATAATAAGAACGGTACTGAAATACTTTTTGAAAAACATTTTGTGACAATAACATTGACTTCTAATTTCCCAGAATTCTTTTCAGAAATAGCACAAATCATAAAAACTCTGCTTTTGCCTATTTTTCAAATATCTATTACCTACTTTGGATATCACAGCCTATGTACTTTGTAAATGAATGACCGTGATCATTCACCATCCGAGGTGTCTGGCATTCTTCCTACAACCACTTCTCTCCTCATGTGTCGCGCTGCTTTGGCCATGGGTTGCGCGGATGCGCCGGCTCCCAGCCTCTTAAAGGGCCAGTGCGTGCTAAATGCCCTTGACTTAAGCCAATGCCAAATTTCCCCTGATTTGATAAGAACCCTTCCACCATCTCTCCTTGCCTGATCAATCAGGTGCATTAGGTTCCTGAAGTCTGCCAAGGCGTTTGTTCCTGTTTCATCTGTTACCAACCTGTCTTGTATATTTGACCCATGCGTTGTCTGACAACTATTCCTGTGTGCTGCCTTGGCACTGCTACTTGGAGTAATCTGTCTATGTGCCAACCGTTGCTAACGGAGACCACTCCGGGTGTAGCGACTTGAGTATTCCCTATGAAAAGTCCATACCCTATTTTGGGAGTTAAGGGTGAAGAATGCACAATCATTTAGAGTCTGCTCCCTGGTTTAGCCCTGTCAAATCTGTTAGCAACCAAGTGGGTCTACATTTCCATTTGGTTTGTTACACTGATAGGCTGGGTTCACACGACCTATTTTCAGGCGTAAACGAGGCGTATTATGCCTCGATTTACGCCTGAAAATACGGCTACAATACATCGGCAAACATCTGCCCATTCATTTGAATGTGTTTGCCGACTTACTGTGCCGACGACCTGTCATTTACGCGTCGTCGTTTGACTGCCTCGAATGACTGCCTCGTCAAAGAAGTGCAGGACACTTCTTTGCAACGTAAATTGAGCCGTTCTTCATTGAAGTCAATGAAGAGCAGCTCAAGATTTACGAGCGTCACAGACTCCTCGCATAATGCGAGGAGGAGCTTTTACGTCTGAAACGACGCAGCTGTTTTCTCCTGAAAACAGTCTGTAATTTCAGCTGTAAAAGCCAGCTAGCGTGTGCACATACCCTTAATATATGTTAGGCACACAAGTGTATTACAGCTTCTTACAATCTCTGAGGTATAGACTTGTATTGGGCCCTACTGTATCAATAAATGCCTCCAATTTTATATGAGAGGATACAGAAGTATTTTTTGTTGGATTTTGTATGTAAAATCGTATCATACTCTATTGGGCGCCATATCAAAGAGCTATTCTCCCCTAGAAGAATAACATTGTTTGAATCACCATAAGGCCGCACGTGTAGTTCGTATAGCTATGTAGTACGGAGCACTTTGTGTAGCTCGGTACAGCCTCCGGCACACGGCTCTGCCATGTGAAGGAGGCCTAAAGATTGCACCATTTAGCTTCTAGTTGAAGAAAACAAATGTGTAGATGTCATTTAAACAAAGCCTTTACCTTGGGTTCAGAGAGGAGTTTGTACGATGCTTTATTCAGAGTAGGCAGGTAATGGTTCTGATCTTTTCTTAAGAAAACAGTTGAAGATTACTGTCATGAATTCCATGGCCAAGTGTGTGGACATCCAGGCATCACATAGTCATTGTTTATTAAATAGCTAACTCCAAAACCATGTGAGTTACAACTATTGTCTAATATTTCCAACAATGGGCATATAGCCCTTTTTCTGAGTCTCACGATAATGAAAAATATGGCATTTGGATTACTACTTTACCATAGCCCTAGTTATTCAATGAGACTTAATATGGTAGTAAAAGATGAAAGAAATGTTCTTCAGAAACACATTTTAATATGACATATGTATTCTTCAATCATAAGTGCAGAATGCACCTATTTATTTTTATTATTCAATGTATTTTTGTACAGGCAGTGACCCCGCCTTTATATATATATATATATATATATATATATATATATATATATATATATACACACTACCGTTCAAAAGTTTAGGGTCACTTAGAAATGTCCTTATTTTTGAAAGAAAAGCAACGTTTTTTTCAATGAAAATCACATTAAATTAATCAGAAATACAATCTATACATTGTTAATGTGCTATATGACTATTCTAGCTGCAAACGTCTGGTTTTTAATGCAATATCTACATAGGTGTATAGAGGCCCATTTCCAGCAACCATCACTCCAGTGTTCTAATGGTACATTGTGTTTGCTAACTGTGTTAGAAGGCTAATGGATGATTAGAAAATACTTGAAAACCCTTGTGCAATTATGTTAGCACCGCTGTAAACAGTTTTGCTGTTTAAAGGAGCTATAAAACTGACCTTCCTTTGAGCTAGTTGAGAATCTGGAGCATTACATTTGTGGGTTCGATTAAACTCTCACAATGGCTAGAAAAAGAGAGCTTTCATGTGAAACTCGACAGTCTATTCTTGTTCTTAGAAATGAAGGCTATTCCATGCGAGAAATTGCCAAAAACTGAAGATTTCCTACAACGGTGTGTACTACTCCCTTCAGAGGACAGCACAAACAGGCTCTAACCAGAGTAGAAAGAGAAGTGGGAGGCCCCGCTGCACAACTGAGCAACACGACAAGTACATTAGAGTCTCTAGTTTGACAAATAGACGCCTCACAGGTCCTCAACTGGCAGCTTCATTAAATAGTACCCACAAACGCCAGTGTCAGCGTCTACAGTGAAGAGGCGACTCCGGGATGCTGGCCTTCAGGGCAGAGTGGCAAAGAAAAAGCCATATCTGAGACTGGCTAATAAAAGGAAAAGATTAATATGGGCAAAAGCACACAGACATTGGACAGAGGAAGATTGGAAAAAAGTGTTATGGACAGACGAATCGAAGTTTGAGGTGTTTGGATCACACAGAAGAATATTTGTGAGACGCAGAACAACTGAAAAGATGCTGGAAGAGTGCCTGACGCCATCTCTCAAGCATGGTGGAGGTAATGTGATGGTCTGGGGTTGCTTTGGTGCTGGTAAAGTGGGAGATTTGTACAAGGTAAAAGGGATTTTGAATAAGGAAGGCTATCACTCCATTTTGCAACGCCATGCCATAACCTGTGGACAGCGCTTGATTGGAGCCAATTTCATCCTACAACAGGACAATGACCCAAAGCACACCTCCAAATTATGCAAGAACTATCTAGGGAAGAAGCAGGCAGCTGGTATTCTATCTGTAATGGAGTGGCCAGCGCAGTCACCAGATCTCAACCCCATAGAGCTGTTGTGGGAGCAGCTTGACCGTATGGTACGCAAGAAGTGCCCATCAAGCCAATCCAACTTGTGGGAGGGCCTTCTGGAAGCATGGGGTGAAATTTCTCCCGATTACCTCAGCAAATTAACAGCTAGAATGCCAAAGGTCTGCAATGCTGTAATTGCTGCAAATGGAGCATTCTTTGACGAAAGCAAAGTTTGAAGGAGAAAATTATTATTTCAAATAAAAATCATTATTTCTAACCTTTTCAATGTCTTGACTATATTTTCTAGTCATTTTGCAACTCATTTGATAAATATAAGTGTGAGTTTTCATGGAAAACACAAAATTGTCTGGGTGACCCCAAACTTTTGAACGGTAGTGTATATATATAATCAAACAAAAAATGGCGACAGCACACTCGAACACCAATGTAACCTAAACCACTAAATATAAATAAATATGCATTACATGCTAAATCTACTTACAATAGGGAGGTTCTTAGTGCACATTTTGATCAAAAAGTGTTTGCCCACCTGCCACGACAAGGTGACCTCTATAGGTGGGAACCTACGCTGCACTTACACCCAGAACTGCTAAGCCTATATATATATATATATATATATATATATATATATATATATATATATCTGGGGATGGTAGGAACCAGCATTAAACTAATTAATATCACCCAGGGCAGAATGGGAGAAGTGCAAGAACAAAAATGAAGACAGTCACTAACCCCACATATATGGATCACATAAACAACACAAAAGTTTGAACAGCAAATTCCAACAAAATGATATAAAGTGTGTATACAGGTGCAAGAGCACCTGTGACTGCAAATATACAACACGCAAAAAAATGGCGACAGCACACTGTACGGTGGGCACCTTTCTTCAGGGCATCTGGACACGGCAGCATCTACCCTCTGACGTGAGGCTCCACAAATTCATCATAGTGTAGTGCCTATTTTATAGCACAACTTTTAAAGATGAACCTCTCCTCTTCTAACTCCTTTGACACTTTGTTACAGAATGTACTCACCCTATATTACGCCATCCCTTTTTATGTTACACCATCTCTTCTTTTTTTTTTTCCTTCCGAGCCCCATTTAGGTCTCAATATGGAAGTGGATAGCTAAGGTCATTGGCTCTACAGCTGGCCTTACACGTGAAAGTGCCATTGTGCCTAATAACCTGGTGCAGTTTAAAGCTTAGAAGATATAGGATAACAGATAAGGGTATGTGCACACACACTAATTACGTCCGTAATTGACGGACGTATTTCGGCCGCAAGTACCGGACCGAACACAGTGCAGGGAGCCGGGCTCCTAGCATCATACTTATGTACGATGCTAGGAGCCCCTGCCTCTCCGTGGAACTACTGTCCCGTACTGAAAACATGATTACAGTACGGGACAGTTGTCCTGCAGAGAGGCAGGGACTCCTAGCATCGTACATAAGTATGATGCTAGGAGCCCGGTTCCATGCACTGAGTTCGGTCCGGGACTTGCGGCCGAAATACGTCCGTCAATTACGGACGTAATTAGTGTGTGTGCACATACCCTAAGAGTGTAAATGCTGGGAGTACACTTGTACAAAATTTGTCATTAAAATTGAAAAAAATGCCTTTGTGTCATATATCCCTAGCATAGGTATTATCCTTGCTGAAATATTAGAGTATAATTTTACATAGTTTGTTTGATTGACAAGTAAGTGCTCTAAATAAAGCAAATTTGAAAATAATCTTCTCGACTTGTCAGAGCCGTCATTAATCAAATGTCTCAGGTGCAGCAATTTTACAGAGGTGCCGAATAAAAAAGGAGCCAAAACTAGACAGCACACAGAATTAAGAAGTCAAATTAGAACATTTTATTCAATGTTATTCATACACATCTATTATACATTCATCATGCAATGGAGAAATGCTAAGAAGCCACGGAAGATGTGATGAAAGATGAACCCATGTTTGGCAAGGATACATGAAGAACATCAGAGAGTCCACAAGTGATGGAGATGGAGGAGACATATAATAATATAGACATATAATAATATAGGCATATAATGCTATCTGGTAAAGCAATGATCGTTAGAATTATCATTCCAAATATTGACTGCGTTAGTGGTGACCACAAATTTGATGACTGTGATGCTATACAACATGGTCATAGTGTGTGTGTATGGAAAATAAATGAAGGTTAGATGACGAAGATGATGATGATGCTAGTATTTCAATTAGAAGAGTGCCTATCCTTGTACTTCCGTAGAGTTATTCATTTATTGAGTTATTAATGTATTCTGTATCATTGGAGAATGAGAATAATAGTAATAAAAAGGCTTGCACCATATGCAGTTTTGTCAGATGTCTCCTACTTCATAGCTATCGAAGAAGCACCAACGATGATCATCACAGGCCCAACTACTGCTAAGTCTACTTACATAAGTTTATATATATACATAACCCCCCAGTAAACACACCCATGAGTAAGGCCAGTTTCAGACGACTCTAATACAGTCGCATTTTAATTTCTATAAGGATCCCCCGTGGTCTACTGATCCAAATGGATTTCTACAATCTTCTATGGTGGTCTAAGTTCTGTTCAGTAAAACCATGGAGGATCCAGGTCTTACGGCCGTAACATGGACATTAAAGTGCAGCTGTATTACAGCCATCTGAAACCAGGATAACTTGTTTTTTTATAAAAAATAATAATAAAACCTATATACCTTCATGTGTGGAGTCTGATCAAATTGATGAGCAACAAGGCTTACAACTTACTATATAGTAAACAAAACATAACTTCTATAATAAAACCCCCAAATCTACATTTCTGCAATGTTTATACACTGAAAATACTCAACATATATTGACATATATATCACATTTACCACACTTATTCACATTCTCATCACTATCCTTTTGATGTACAGTATGTAGTATAAAAACAAACGGAATACTATGAATGGATTACACGTAGGTACTAAACTGTACATTTTTGGTGGGACTTAAATTTGTAAAATGAATAATAAAAATAATATTAATATTTCTACTAGTCTATTAGACTTCATTGTCACATACATTAATTCAGCTACCCAAAACGGCAGCACGCTTTAAAGGTAGATGACGGGTTCACGTTAATACGGTGTCCCCCGTTTCCCTTTGTGATCTTAGACTTTATCCATGTTCTTTGGATAGTTGTGAAAAGAATTCAGTTCCACAGAATGTTTGCGGTGTTCCTCTCGCTCTCGTTCATGTTCCGGGTCAAAGCTACCTCGTAAGACGGACAATCTAGCCAAAGGGTTCTTCACAGGTGGGACCAGTAAGTAATTGTAGATCAAAGAACCAAAGATTGCGCCACACATGGGACCAACCCAGAAGACCTGAGAAAAAGAAAACTTTGAGTCAACGAGTACAGAACATTTGACAGTGTATGCCCTACCCTAAAAATATCATATATTCTATGTAATTCTATTATTAGCATTTATAAAAACTGTTCTTTTGGGGACTAAACAGAGTTTTTCTTTTGTACAGGGTACATTGTTACCTTAGTTGCTATGGATATTCTGTACCTCATTACACTAGGTGCCAGTGGCATTATATAGATACTAATCTATTAGGCCTGCTGCATCACCGGCCTTACTGAAGAGGAGTTTCTACACTTTATAATTAAAATGTAGTTGTTGTGGCAAAGCCAGCAATGCCTTTTCGGTTGCTGGTTATGTCTTGAAGAAGTTATAAGACTGAAAGAGGAGTTTTACCAGACACAGCACCCCACTCCTCTATAGGCTGTGTGTAGTATTACAACCCAGACTACACAGCTACATTGAATACCAGACAAAGCGCCTGGACAAGAGCAAATCTGTGTTTGTAAAAAATCCAAATGAGTAGGGACTGTCTAGCGAGGGTTGCTATCCCTTGGTCATGTGATCGGTGGAGATCCAATGTTTATGCCATCTCGGAAAACCTGAATTCTAAACTATATTTATAAATGAGGCTATGGTTTCATGTAAATGGATGGACTGCTTTCCTATGAGCACTACCTCCAATCTGCGTGTATGACAAAAAGACATATAAATGAGGGCACATTAACAGGGACATATTTTTAATACATGTTAGGTCCCTATATTTCTTGTAAAAAATGAGTGTGCCCCATTGTGGATTTATTGGATCAGAACCTATTGGATTATAGCTGGTGGTGCTCTTTTATTAATGATTTTGCTATTTATAGTGGTGAAAAGTGATACTGCAGGTGTCAGAAAAAATTTTCAATAAGTATTTCAAAGAGAACAGACTTTTTATCTCATAGAAATGAAACATTCTAAGAAATATTAGTGATCTTTGTAAAAGGGTCAAGTCTTTAGCTTGCCACATAAATCTTACCCAGTGAGAGTGGTACAATCCCATAATCACAGCAGGACCAAAAGATCTTGCTGGATTCATTGAACAGCCAGTGAAATAGATCTGAAACCAAGAAAGAGATTGTAAATACGTACGAAAACGGTGATGTATCTATGATACCATACCCAGTATTAAAGTAACTAAACAGTCAGTGCTAGTGTATCTTTATATTGTGAGTTTTTTTGTCTAATTTTCCTTTTTGTGGAAGGATAATGCCCGAAAAAGACTTCATTACTTGTTCAGCAACTTGTTTAGTTGTAAAACTAATGCACATATGAGAATGATCAATAGATCATAAAGGTGAAGGACGTTACAATGTTGCCATTACAGGGCAGCACCGTCAATGAGGCGAGAGGAGCATCTCGCATAAGGTGGCCTGCTGCCTCTCTAAGGGGGCGGCGGCGCCACTGAAACCAGCCGCCGCCAGCTGCGTCTATAGGACACAGATACAATTACTTGCATAAGCGCTGAATGGCAGGGCATGGAACGTGCCCCCATATTCAGCGCCTTTCAATGACGTAAGCGGCGCAATGGTGAGCACTATCTACAAGGGGCATTGTGTGTGTGGGACACAGTGTATGGTGCTATTATAATCAGGGACACAGTGTATGGTTCTATTAGAGTTAGAGGTGCAGTGTATGGCACTATTATATTTAGGGGCGTTGTGTGTGGCACCATTACAATTTTATCTTCATTTATAGGTGCAGAAATGTTTGAAAGGTAAGAAGCTGAAGACATCTGAGCGGAAAACAGCAGAAATGGGCCATGTCCGGGAGAAGTGATCATAGTGGTCTGCCAGATGGAGACGTCACCTGTGAGTCACCTCATGTAAATGTTTATTCTGCCTCTAATCAGTCTACTTGCAGCAGAAAAGCTAGAATCGGCCCTGTGCCATTATTAATAACTGAATGTGAGCCAAGATAATATTATTATACAATTATGCTCTTCTTTAAAGGACAGAAAAAGGCCATACTTACCAATGGACACAGAAAGGTCAGAAACGCTGATGAAGGAGAGTGAACAGGTGCATTAAATAATAATAGCCACTCCCACTAGTCTAGAGGGGAGTGACGTGTAGTGCATGGGATGTGTGGTAAAAAACAATAAATGAATAGTGTATGTGCGAGTGATAATCATATAAGTGAAATATAGGGGGCAGTAATGAGTAAAGTGGCTAAATAAAGATAATTTTTGTTTACAGTGGTGCATGTTGCATGCTAACTTTGGCACATCTAGCTAGACATGCTAGACTTTTCTCTTCCTTATACCACCTATAAGTTGTTGGCTTAGTTCACGCCAGTTTTTTAACATCAACTTTTGGCAACTTTTTGGCACACAGGTTTGCATTTTAGGCCACGTCCTTTGTGTTACATCACTCCCTTTTTCCCACTAAGCCACGGCCCTTGTCGAGCGTGTAGAAAGAAGTGTCTAAATGTGGCGCACAGCATGTATACCAGTGTTTGGGTGAATTCTGTATAGTAAATCTGACACATTGGGGGCTGTCTAGTGGGTGCAAACCGATGCTCGAATTTAGAGTCTGTTCCTAAAGTTATTTGACCAGTTGCATGTTGTATTTTTCATTATAATAAGATCCACAGTATTTTTTATTTATTAATAACATACCCCAAGTAGATGTCCTAAAGTAACTGAAAAACCAATAGATAAAGCTGGTGAACCGATGTTGTCGGTTCTTCTGCTGTCTGTTGTACCAAAAACGCATAAGACAAGCTGCATGGTGAGGAATAGCTCCACTGCGACAGCTTGCCCAGCACTGGTGTCTTCATTAATCTGAAAATACATAGCGTTAAAATAAATGCTAACCATATCTAATCTACCATCTGCTATATATATATATGGGAAGAAACCCCCTATAGGAAGACACCCCACAGCCAGTTTTACACAGTCTGGGAATACTTTTTCCTGTATGCATGTTATTTTAACAATGTCTATTAAACGGCTACTTGTACACATAGCAGTTATGCCGCGGTAATTGCTGCATGGTTCTCCACACATTGTTTACCGCGGATTGCACATGTTTCTGTGTGCTCTACCTGTACTTGTGGTGAAACCATGGCAATTCGCGGTTTATCGAGTGCATTTTTTGCTGCACAACAATAACTGCAGCACAACCACTACGTGTATCGGTAGCAGTACACAAGTACACACTAGTGTGTTGGAGTGAAAACACATGGAGTGGCAGCCACGATTTTCTTCTCTCTTGCTGAATCAGACAACTACATGAACTATGTACTAAAATGTGATCCTGGAGTCTATACCTCATCTAATCAATTAAAAGGAAAATATCAAGTCTGAGGGTGAGAACACACAAAGCGGTAGCTGCATGCAGCCGAAACCACTTCCACATGTGATGGCGACTGGTCACACGATTTTGCCGGAAAAACTGTAATATTACCGGTAAGATCGGGCGGCCATTTGCCAATGCATTTGGATGTGGTTTCGGCTGCGTGCAGCTACCACTTTGTGTGTTCTCATCCTCAGGCTTGATATTTGCCTTTTAATTGATTAGATGAGGTATAGACTCTAGGATCACATTTTAGTACATAGTACATGTGGTTGTATGAGTCAGCAAAAGAGAAGAAAATCATGACAATAATGTAATTCCAGAATGATTGATGATCTTATTACATGGCTAATCAAGCCATGTGCCACAGACATGACTTGATCCTTACGAGGAGGATGTTACTGCATCTTTTAATGATTTTTCAATTAATCCTAAATGGAATTAACTGGTGCAATTACAACCGATACATATTAGTTTATGTTATCATAGGTTGTGAGCCTGATATGTTCTCATTACTACAATTAACAGAACCTCAGGACTGCTTTATAGATAATGGTTCCAAAAAGTTCCATCATATCAATTATAAAGAAAAGATCCAGCTTAAATTAATATTGGCTTTACAGTCAGCAGCTATATCTATCTATCTATCTATCTATCTATCTATCTATCTATCTATCTATCTATCTATCTATCTATCTATCTATCTATCTATCTATCTATCTATCTATCTATCTATCTATCTATCTATCTATCTATCTATCTATCTATCTATCTATCCATCTTTGAAATCTAACAATATATATTTTTTTGCCTTACTTATTTTCTTATTTAGGTTTTATCCTGTGCCAGGAGCGGACATACCCAGGGGTGGGATGCGGCCGGTTTGCCACGGTTCTCCCGAACAGATTGTTAAAATTACAGCCGATTCAGAGAACCTCGGTGAAGCGGAACTGGAATCGGTCCCCTGCAATCAATTGTATTCGCTTCCTTGGACGTGGATACAATTGATTTGGCTCTCGCTGCCCTGGCGAGGCATGGGATGCCTCGCCATGCAGCGCTTTCACAATGATGCAGTCAGCGTGATTACGTAATCGGGTCGCTGTGTCATACTGCTGAGTGAGGTCTGGCGTGTTGGGCTGGCGTGTTGGCGAGTGAGGTCTGGCGTGAGGTCTGAGTGAGGTCTGAGTGTTGTCGTACCTAAAGTTTGTCTATGCAAATGGTCTCCTAGTGTTTTCCAGTTCCCAGTGTTTCCCGTTCCTGTATCCTGTATCCCGTGCTATCCTGGTCAAGTGCTGTGCTGAGCTGTAGTCGTGCTGTGCTGCATAACACGCCTGTCCTGCTACACCACGCCTGACGTCTTCCTGCTGCCTAGTCCCAGCCGAGCCTGCCTTGCTACTGTCCGAGCTGCCACAGGTACACTATACGAACTATAGACTGTTACCTGCTCCCTGTTGGCCAGCTGCCATACCGTTAAGGCGGTACGGCACAGTGGGTCCACGAACCCAACGTGACACTGAGCTTGGTTCTGGTGCTGTATTTATGTACTGAGCTTTGTTCTGGTGTTGTATTTATGTACTGAGCTTGGTTATGTCGTGTATATATGCACTGAGATTTGTTCTTATATAGTTACTTAGTTCTATATCCAGCACTGAACCCTGTGGTACACCACTTTTAACTGGGGACCATTCAGAGTAGGAATCATTTACCACAACTCTCTGGATACGGTCCTTGAGCCAATTCTCAATTCAACTACAAACGATACTTTCTAAACCTATAGTCCTTAATTTACCCATTATCCGTCTATGAGGGACAGTGTCAAATGCCTTTGCAAAGTCCAAAAACACTATATCCACAGCGGCCCCTCTGTCTAGGCTTCTTTTTACCGCTTCATAAAAACAAATAAGGTTGGTTTGACAGCTTCTGTCCTTAATAAAACCTTGCTAGCTGTCATTTATAATACTATTTATTGTCACATAATTCTGAATATAGTCCCTCAATAGCCCCTCAAACATTTTCCCCACAATGGATGTTAAGCTTACTGGTCTATTATTACCCGGGGAAGACCTAGAGCCCTTTTTGAAAATAGTCACCACATTTGCCCTGCGCCAGTCCCTTGGTGCTATACCAGTCACTAGAGAATCTCTAAATATTATGAAGAGGGGGATAGAAACAACTGAGCTAAGCTCCTTAAGAACTCTAGGATGTAACCTATCTGGTCCTGGGGCCTTGTGTACATTTATTTTGTTTAATTTAGCTTGGACCATATCTACATTCAGCCAATTCAGTATATCAACTGATATATTAACAGCACTGGCACCGGCTACATCAGCTGCTCTTTCTTCTGTTGTATATACAGAGCTGAAGAACCCACTTAGTAACACTGCCTTCTCTTGATCCCCTGTGACCAACTCCCCATTACCACTATCTAGGGGTCCCACATGTTCAGACCTTGGCTTTTTTGCATTTATATACTTGAATAATTTTTGGGGATTTGTTTTACTATCCTTGGCCACCTGCCTTTCATTTTGTATTTTTTGCTGATTTTATTACCTTTTTACAAATTTTTATTAAGCTCTTTATAATTTACAAAGGCTACAGCTGTACCCTCAGATTTGTATTTTTCAAATGCCCTTTTTTCTCATATATTGGCCTTTTTACAGAAGGTATAAGCCATGTGGAGTTTAATTTTAGTCGTTTATACTTGTTACCTATAGGAATAAATTTTGCACTATAATTACCCAAAGTATATTGGAAAATCTCCCATTTATCATTTGTACCATTATTTGACATTAGTTCTTCCCTGTCTATATCCTGAATTGCAGCCCTCATCCTGGGGAAATTGGCCTTCTTAAAATTAAGTGTGTTTGCCCTCCCAGCCTGTGTTTGTTTTTTACAGCATATGTAAAATATAACTATATTATGATCACTGTTACCGAGGTTTTCACAAGCATTGACGCTCCCAACAAGCTCTGCATTATTAGAAATGACCAGATCCAACAGAGCTTCACCTCTAGTCGGGTCTTCCACAAACTGGCCCATTACATTTTCCTGCAACAGGTTGAAGAAATGTCTCCTCTTTGCAGTTGAAGCCAAACCATGACACTAATTAATATCCCGGTAATCAAAACCTCCCATTATCACTACAGTACCCGCCTGTGCAGCCCGCTCCATCTGTTTATATAGCTGAAATTCCATGTACTCAGTTATATTGGTGGGGTCTATAGATTACACCAAAAGTAATTTTTTCAGTGTTTACCTCCCTTTGTAATTTTACCCACAAGGTTTCAACCACCTCACAATCTTCACCCTCTAATGTCTCTTTCACACTCACCTTCATATCACTTCTCACATACAGACATACACCACCACCTTTCCTATTCGCCCTGTCTTTCCGAAACAGTGTGAAATCCTGTAGATTTACAGCCCAGTCGTGTAAAGAGTCCGGCCATTTTTCAGCAACACCAACTATATCTATATTTTCTTCGAGTACCAAGGCCTCCAGCTCCCCCATTTTGCTTGCTAGACTTCTGGCATTTGTGAACATACACTTTAACTTGCCTTTAAATGTTTTACTTTCAGTATCAGAAATGTGATTATTTGACATTATTTGGGCATTTTTATTTTCATTTTCATTGCTGTTTTGTAATGAAAGGATCTCCTTATCCTGTTGCCTAGTCCTCTCCCCACTGTCTGTTTCACCCCCCCACCAATATAGTCTGACTCCTCTCTAACCTGACTACCCCTTTATTTTCTACATTTGCCTCCCTCCTCAGCCCAAGTTTAAATACTCCGCCACCCCAGCTAGAATTCTCTCCCCCAGCACAGCGGACCCCCTTCCATTTAGGTGCAAATCATCTGCAGAATACAGTTTGTACCCCAATGAAAAGTCAGCCCAGTGCTCTAGGAACCCAAAGCCTTCTCCTCTACACCAAGACTTAAGCCATGCATTTAACTCCCTGAGCTCCCGCTGTCATTCCTGTGATGCGCATGGCACAGGCAGTATTCCTTAGAATACTACTTTGGAGGTCCTTCCCTTCAGCTTGTAGCTTAGTTCTTTAAAATTATTCTTAAGGCTCCTCCACCTACCATTTATACTGTTGTTGGTACCTACATGGACCACAACAGCTGGATCATCACCAGCCCCTCCCAGCAATTTGTCCACCCATTCCACCACATGCTGAACCCTGGCACCAGGGAGACATCAAACCATTCGGTTGAGGCGGTCTTGGCGAAAAATTATTCTATCTGTCTTCCTGATTATAGAATACCCTACAACTATCAATTGTATTGCCTTACATGCATTACCATCCCGCCGACTACTAGCTGGGCAGTTCTCCCGGCTGTTAGGGAGATCAGTATCCACTAGGGCTGCCATTTCTGAGACCGACACCCTCGCATCATCACCCAACTTGGCAATTTTGCTTGGAATATCAGAAACAGGATTGGTCTTGATTTTCTTGGACCCCTTTCTACTGCCCCTAACTACATTAACCCAGCTACTTGCCTGATCCTGCTCACCCATGTCTTCACCCTCCAGTTCTACTCCACTAACTGCGTGCTCCATGAGCAGCATGCTCCGCTCAAGATTGTCTATCCCCCTCAGTGTTGCATTCTCCTCCTCCAGATCTCTAATGCGAGCTTCCAGGTGACCAACATGCTCACATCTGCCACAGAGGTATTCACCCTGGAACTCCGGCTCCAGTCATGCATACATATGGCAAACTGTGCACTGAAGAAAACTTCCAATCTTGCTGTCCATTATCCCAGTTACAAAAAAACAGTGAGCAGGGGCTTTAACTTCTCTTTTTAACTCTGGTTTTATAACTCCACTTCTATCACAAGCCACTTAATTCACCAAGCTCAGAACAGAGCTAGCTCAGACTGAGTTTTACAGGCTAATTAAATTCTGGTGCTGTATAAATGTACTGAGCATAGTTCTGTTGTTGTATATATGTACTGAGCTTGGTTCTGTTGTTGTATTTTTTTGTACTGAGCTATGTTCTGGTGCAGGATGTATGTACTTAGCTTGGTTCTGGTGTTGTATTTATGTACTGAGCTTGGTTCTGATGCTGTATTTATGTACTGAGCTTGGTTCTGGTGTTGTATTTATGTACAGAGCTTTGTTCTGGTGCTGTAATTATGTACTGAGCTTCATTTTGGGGATGTACTTATGTTATGAGCTTGGTTCTGGTGTTGTATTTATGTACTGAGCTTAGTTATGGTGTATATATGTACTGAGCTTGTTTCTGGTGCTTTATTTATGTACTGAGCTTTGTTCTGGTGTCGTATATATGTACTCAGCTTGGTTCTGGTGTTGTATTTATGTACTGAGCTTTGTTCTGGTGCTGTATATATGTACTGATTGTCACGATCTGTGGGTATGTCGACCCACTGAGGCGCACCGCCGTCGCGGGATAGCAGCTGGCCAAACAGTCTACCAAGTCAATGTATATGGGGCACTAACTTACCTTCTGGGTCACGTAATTATGCCATTTAGTATGGGTAAGTCTATTACCAATGATCTGTTGGGTCTTACACGTATTTACCCAATTTGTTACTTTATTTAATTACATTTAAACTCTCACAGTGAGTTCTTTACTCTCCTTTTTTTATAGAGGTGGTTCTATATGTACCTATTTGAGTAGATACATCTCTAATCTTGGTATAAACATCATGTGATTTCCTCATTCTATGTATACTCTCTGTAAATGTTATGACAGTCTGCATTTAAATGGTGATCCAGACATAGACCTGGTTTTTAGATTCTCTGTTTTGTCTATAATAAATAAATGTTCTACTTTGTTATAAACAATAGTAATGGACTCCTTTTTTCTCTAGTCTATATATATTACTGTTGGAGTCTCTATCTCTAGCAACCTATGTAGATGGTTGATACCTATATTCCCCACCAAAGTATTCATGTGTCCTGTGAGACTTTTTTTGTCAAATCTCAATGCATATATAGTCCAACACAAGGGTACCTGTAGTAGTTCAGACAGTAGCAACGGCTAGGCTCAGATGGGACCTTGTCAGCAGACACCAGGCGTGGTGTAACACAGCATGCGTGACTGGTGGCGCAACACGACTCCAACTTTCTAAGGCACAGGAACAAGGTAACAAGGGATACAGGATACAGGTAGCAGGTACGGGAACACTGGTAACAGGATAACACTAAGGGACCATTTGCAAGACTAACACGGGTAAACACAACAACGCTCAGGCAAAGAGTAAAGGGGCAGGCCCTTCTTATAGTCCAGGGTGATCATAGGCTAATTGATGATTATTTTCATGTGCATGCGCGCGCAAACTACGGGACACAGCAGAACAGAGCGGAAGTGAGCGCTGGCGTCACCTAGGGAGGAGGAGATGTGGGCCAGCGTTCACAGATCCATGGGTGCGGCCGTCGGAGGTGAGTAATTCCGACATTCCCTGGCCGTGGACGCTACACTGAGCTTGATTCTGGTGTTGTATATATGTACTGAGCTTTGTTCTGGTGCTGTATATATGTACTGAGCTTGGTTCTGGTGTTGTATTTATGTACTGAGCTTTGTTCTGGTGCTGTATTTATGTAGTGAGCTTTGTTCTGGTGCTGTATATATGTACTGAGCTTTGTTCTGGTGTTGTATTTATGTACTGAGTTTGGTTCTAGTGCTGTATATATGTACTGAGGTTGATTCTGCTGTTGTATATCTGTACTAAGCTTCGTTATGGTGCTGTGTTTATGTACTTGGCTTGGTTCTGGTGCTGTATTTATTTACTGAGCTTGGTTCAGGCACTGTATCTGTGCATTAGTCGGAAGATTTGTCGTGACTTACTGCGCACGCCGCACTGTCTTCCACCCTTCCCATAGTGCACATCCTAGCTAAATGGGCTGAGCACGCTTAGGACATTGAATGTGCGCATATAGGTATATACGTAATGGGTAAATTTAATATAATGAGTGTCGGTAGGTAGGTATGTACGCTTATGTAATTATATACATAGCGTGGAACTCCAGTTAAACATTCTGGACGGGGAATTTCTTTATTTAGAGTCCACTTTAATATAGGGTGTATTTGGAATATCGTAATTGTTTTATTTGATTATTAAAATAATTTTCCATGGCGTGATAATCCGCGCCCCCCAGCGCGTGTGTCTTTGTCTGCAAAACAAAGAACCTGTTGTTAAAAATGTTAATCCCACCCCTGGATATACCATAGGTGCAACCTGTGCAGCTGCACAATTAGTTAGGGATCCCACTGGGACCCTAAAAGCAGCCAGCAGCTTCTTACTGTCTATTAGACTGCATGTAAGGGACTGACCTAAAGAATATCACAATTACTGGTGGATTTTTTTAAGAGACATAAGGGGGTGCTCTATAATGAGCTTTTAGATAGCAAGGGACCCGTATACTATTCCCACATGGTGGCCCCCTGCTGTTTGTTGTTTACCCCAAGCCGTGTAGAAAAAAATCTGTTGCTGTCTATAGACAGTCAAAAAGCTGCTGTTGATGGATCTGTTATAATATATGTTGTACTATCTTTTAGGCTCACTAAAACATTAATACCACCTGCAGCCTGGCTCATGTACACCCAATTCAGGCATTAGATATTTGTATGTTATTAATACTATTTTGCTATTCATATTTTAATAAGTTGAGCTGTAATGTTAAGGAAAGCAAACCATAATTACAGTAAAAATAAAGCCGTAAGTTTCTTCAGTAGCCTGCTTGCTGATGATTTCCATGAAGGAACTAAAAAAAAATTCACATTTCAAAGTAATAATAAAGTGAAAATAAGAGTAAACATTCAAAAAAGGAATCATATCTCATAAAATCAACAAGCAGAGAACAAAATTGATATATATAGTATAATAGTATAGTAATAGCAGATAGTATATTTTGATAAATATCAAATGCATTTCACTATGAATGGAAACATATGGTTCCCCCTTATCTACCCATCTTTCACTTACCGAGTTGATGGCAAGATTCCCTCGTACGCTGGCTGGGGTGAACTCATAGAGTAACCCAGCACCAGCCACAGCTCCCAACATCTGAGCCAAGATGTAGAAGACACATTTCAGGACGGAGATCTGTGATCCCACCAAAAATGCCAGCGTCACTGCAGGATTCAGATGAGCTCCACTAATATGCCCTATTACCTGAACAAGAGTTCCTATAGCTAAACCAAAGGCTAGGGAGATTTGTAGAATACTTGGAAGTGCAGATGGCCATGCTAATGCACTGCCAAGACCGAAGAATACAAATAAAAGTGTGCCTAAAAACTCAGCTAAGAGAGCCCGCGAAAAGGCCCCTGAGCACACGTCTTTTAACATGGTTTCTAAACCTATATTCTAATTCCCATATATCCTGCTGTGGATTTTGCTGCTCTATGATGACAATACGAGGACTTCATGCAGGTATATATCTCTTTAGGGTGGAGGGAAGAATTCCACGTGAAGGTGTGGCAATAAGCTATTCATATCAAATGGAAATTTTCCCATACTGGACAACTCAAGTAAATAATTATATGTTTGAGTACATTTCATTAACACTAGGTTGCAGCAGATGACTGCAAAAAATAGGCAAAAAAAAATGGCTGCTACCCTTCCCTGGAAAGAAGGACATGTTGTATTTCCAAAGTTCACTGTAACTGATTGGGTGTTGGTCAATGGTGATGTCACCCATTCTCCACGTAGTACCATAGTAATACTAGTCATGGGGCATGTGCCCATTGTCATTTTCCTTTTTTTTTGTATATTTAAAAAAACAAATACAAAACAGGTTGGGAAATGAATATTTAGTGCAGTCAATGTAGTTCAATGCAGTCCTAGAATAGTGCTTTAAATTAAAATTGTCATCTCTCAAATCTAATCCATTTTTTTTTTTACTCCCAAAAAGGTCATGTAAGATGTATTTCTGATCCAGTTTTGGACCCATTCCATTAGGAGATATGGATGTCGTAAAGGGGTTCCCCCGCTCAGAGCCCCCGTCCATTAGCCAGGTGGAGAGCTGTCAACAAAGAGCAGCTCTCGCTATGGCGGACCTGGCCTGTATATGTATTAGAATGTCTGCCATTCAGTGGATGTTGCATGGGAAACCTGCTGTACCTTCATTGATGTTCTCACTATTGGAGATACATTATATGGACAAAAGTATTGGGACACACCTCTTAATCATAGAGTTCAGGTGTTTCAGTTCCATTACCACAGGTGTATAATATCCAGCACCTAGTCATGCAGTCACCTTTACAAACATTTGTGAAAGAATGGGTCGTTCTAAAGAGCTCACTGAAATCTAGCGCAGTACTGTAATAGGATACCCCCATTGTAACAAGGAAGTTCAGGAGATTTCTTTCCTCCTAGATATTACACAATCAACTGTGGAAGCATTTAGGAACCACAGTAACTCAGCCACGAAGTGACAGACCACAAATACCTTTGGGATGAAATAGAATGGAGATTGCGAACCAGGACCTCTCGTCCGTGCCAGTGTCTGACCTCACAAATGCTCTTCTGGATGAATGGGCAAAAATTCCCAGACAAACTCCAAACTCTTGTAGAAAGTCTTCCCAAAAGAGTGGAAGCTGTTTTAGCTGCATAGGGACGAACTCCATACTAATGCCTATGGATTTAGAATAGAATGTCAGAAAAGCTCCTTTGGTGTCCCAATACTTTTGTCACTATAGTGTACTTAAGATATCTGGACTTTCTGTAATTAATCTCATTAAGGGGGGATTCACACGAACGTGATTTGGCAGCGTGTAGGCCGCGTGGTTTTCGCGCGGCACGCAATGCCCTATAGAAGTCTATGGGGCAGTACACACAGCCCGTGTATTTTGCGCAGCGTTTGTTCGCTGCGCAAAATACGCGACAGGTTCAATAACTCTGCGTATTTCACGCATCACGCACCCATTGAAGTCAATGGGTGCGTGAAAACCAGGCAGGTCGCACGGAAGCACTTCCGTGCGAACAGACTGAAACAGCGCACGAGCTGTCAAAAGGATGAATGGAAACAGAAAAGCACCACGTGCTTTTCTGTTTCCAAGCATCCAAACGGAGTGTCTTTGCGAGGAGCGAACCCCGACAACCGAAGCTAACTTCACCGGGTTCGGCCAAACTCGTTTTGGCCGAACCCGGCAAAAAAAATTCCGGTCCGCGACGTCGGGAGACATTCACTGTGCATGGTGCTGAAAGAGTTAAACTGTTTCAGCACCATGGACAGTGACTTGCGATCCCAAAATACATTAACCTGTAAAAAAACCCGAAGTTCTAACTTACCGATTACTCCTGTCTCCTTCCTGCAGTCCGACCTCCCGGGATGACACTTCAGTTCAAGTGACAGCTCCAGCCAATCACAGGCCAAGCACAGGCTGCAGCCAATCACAGGCTGCAGCGGTCACTTGGACTGCTGCGTCATCCAGGGAGGTGGGGCCCGATGTCAAGAGAGGCGCGTCACCAAGGACGCGTCACCAAGGACGCGTCACCAAGGCAACGGCCGGGAAGTTCTCGGTAAGTAGGAACTTTATCTTTTTTTTTTACAGGTTTTTCGCTGTTGTGTTCGGCATTCACTGTCGAGGGTGCTGAAAGATTTAGCTCTTTCAGCACCTTGGACAGTGACGGGCGTTGACAAGCCTCATCTTTATGATGCCGGCTGCGCGAAAATCACGCAGCCGCGCATCAGACACGCATGACACACGCAGCTGTCAAATGGTTTTTGCGCTCGCAAAACGCTGCGTTGTTTGCGCGCGCAAAAACGCAACGTTCGTGTGAATCTGCCCTAACGAACATTACAATCAATCTCTCCCAAGCCTGAAGTTACTAGTAAGCAAATGTAGATAAATAGACTTCAGGTTTTTGTCCCTTTATTATTTTACCTTTTATTACCATTTATAACTTACCTAGAAAGTTATGTTTCAAGTTTTATCTTCTATTATCAGCCATATCACTTGCCATACTGCTTGGAAAGTTATTATAGAAGGCAAGATCTGCACAACTGCTTCTTGCTAGCTTTTCACACTCTTCTCTAGCGGCCACAGAGAAGTCATAGGGCCACGTAGGAAACCTCAGAATGGGCCCTACTGAGAGCTGTACTACATCTTTATCAAAGCTAATGTCCACCATTCATATTTTTAGGCCCAAAAATGGGTGCTGATTAATTTCAGAATTTATCTGTTCTGGAACAATTTTCTGACATAATAAATTATATAACTCTGGCTTCATGCAGTCACCACTAGGGGGAGCTATCAGCATATTAATTTATACAGCTAGTATTAAACTCAATGGGAATTGTATAAATCTACATGTAAGGAGCCCCCCAGTGGCATCTGCAGGTACTGTTGCTGTTATGACAAGGCCCCCTACCAATAAGAAATTCTCAAACTAATGCACAGGTTTGCTTAATTTATATTGTATATCAATTGCAGAAAAACATTTCTTTTATATGGCAATTTTGTATGTTTCACATATTTAATAAAAGTAGAAATAAATTGTGTGAGTCTGGGTCTGGATGATGCTTTTCCATCTTGGCACATGCTAAACTGCATTGTATGAGAAGTACAGATTTAACCTGGGAGGGAACTGCCAGAGAGATTATGCAAAAACCGGGCCAGTTTCTGGAGGGCAAACAGGTGTTCGTCTTTCTGCAAATAAAATAATCTTCTAAAAATGTGTCTGCTCCTCCAATCCTACTACTTTTCCCCCAGCAACCTGGAAGCCTCCAAAACTGATGTCCATCGGGATCCTGTTTTTTGACGGGACAGGATTATGAGGTAGGCTATGCTTTTCCTTCTTGTGTGGCAGGTCCCCAGACAATGAGCTGATTTCAGGGGTACATTGTCAGGAATGTGCATGATCAGATGTTTTCCTGTGGGTCCTCATGCCAAGGGTTGCCAACCTCCTTCTTGTTTGTTTTTATTTCTGTATAAAATAACCAAAAATCACAGAGAAGATTTCTGCCGCGGTTTAGAATTAAAAACTCACGCTTTTCTGCACAGATAATAGAACTATTAAATGCGGTTATTTGCGCAGCATGCTATGGTTTGTGTCCAGAAAATGTGGCCACATCATGTGGATGAGATTAGTTCAGATCTCATCCACATGGCTGAGACTTTAATCTGCTGTAGATTTTACGCATGGAAAATCCACATCATTTCCGTCCCGTGTGATCTCAGCCTTAAAGGACTGTTCCACTTTATGTAAATAAATCTCTATATAATGTAAAGTTATGCAACTTTCTAATATACTTTGTGATTGAATTCTTCACAATTATCAAGTTTTTTTTTATTGCTGTCTGTAAATGCAAAAAGCCTGTCCTGCTCATGTCCAACTAGAACAAACTAGAACAACTGCAAAGCTCGTACCAAGAGAGCGCTCTGATCATTTACCAGGCTGTACACCTATAAGGCCGAGTTCACACTGAATTTTTTTGGCTGCTGATTTTGACATGGAAACTGCATCGGAATAAAAAAAACGTCCTAATTCGCCACCCATTGATTTTAATGGGAGGTGGAGGCGTTTTTTTCCCCCCAGGTGACATTTAGCTGCTTGCAGGAAAAAAAAATGGCATGTCCTTTCCTGCAAGGTTCCACTTTTGATCTCCCATTGAATTCAATGGCGAGGCAGAAAAAGCGCAGCAAAAAAACCGCAGGCAGGTCAAAATCTGCCTCAAATTGGAATTTTTAGTCAGATTTTGACCTGCCTGCACTCTCTTTGCCTCGTTTTTCGGCCGTAGCCATTAAGCGTTGTGGACAAAAATAATGCAGCGAAAACGGCTTTCTTTGCCTCCAATGATGTCAATGGGAGGTCAGAGACGGAAACACCTGAAGAAAGGGCATAATCAAGGAGGAAATTACAGCACCAGAATGGTATAGAAATGCGGATTGCAGAGCCCAATAGGACCGGATCCAACCATCCTAGTCACCAATATAAAAAGAAGAGATCCAGCCAGCACATCCGAAGGAACAAAGATTTATTCACCCGTGTGACGTTTCAGCTACACAGAGCCTTTCTCAATGCAAAAAGTGACCAGTATTTAAGGTGCAAAACCTCATTATCAAACCAATAAATATAAAATTAGTGTAAATACAGTGATACAAAAGGTAATAAATATACATCATGTATCAGAGACTCGTGCAAATACCATATACAGCAATTGTATCGATATAAAAATGGAAACATATACAAAGATAAAGTGCTATATTAAGGATAGTGTAAACTATTAATTAGAAGACACACATGTGTACACATTAAAAAAGGAATTATTATTATATCCTGCAGGTCTGACTTACCCCTCGTGGAACCCATCGTTCAACCATTCTAACTGCGCATGCCATCTAAACTGTACACCAATCAACAGCAGAGATGTCATCAAGAGGTACCAACAAGGTGCGCATGCATCAGACGCGTTACATGTGCTTGCGCAATAGCAATGGGAGTATAAAGACTGTTATCTTAAAGGAGGGCAAAAAGAAGGGGGCCTAACTTCTATATGGGGGCATACAGTGAAGATTTTTGGCATTTTACTGCCGCCGTGAGTTCCCCCGCAAAGGGGCCCACTAAGTCTGTGTCGCCCAAGGGCCCACATAAACCTGGTGCCGGCCCTGTATGTAACCCTAATATAAAGGGGAAAAGACCCATGTATGTGTTGAAGTTATTCTACTTGTCCAATCTACTAAATAATTATATTAACCCGTGCTTCTCCATCATGTAATGATGGAGCGAACCTGGCAACAAGCCAGAAGATCCCCAAAGACGGAAAAGGTACATATGTCTCTCTTCAAAAGGGACACATAGGGATATATATATATATAGATTAGTGTATATTAGTATAGAATGGAGGGAAAACCACAACTAACACCATCATACATTTATAAAATAATGCACATCGGGACATATAATTAGAGATTATTACTATATAACTCTGGACATAAAGAGATGAATAGATCCCACGGAGTCAACCATATCAAAACTGAATGAAGTCTATAGCAAAAAGATCTTGTCTCGATATAATAGATAATGGATGATGAACACTATCAATGTATGGGTCCAAAAGAGGCAGTCAAAGACCATCTAGAATAAAACAAAACCATATTAAAAAGAAGCTTATGAGAAGATCTATAGAATATCAATAGTTCAATCACTGATGCAGAGTATTATTTGTCAACCTACACGGACAGTGGCGGATTAAGTAGAACATAGGCCCTGGGCTGTTACCCAAACTTGGGCCCCCCTTCCGCACCGCCGCCCTGCCGCGCCGTAACTATTTTTAAAACTACCTTTTTGGGCAAGCATTAACAAATGGGTGTTATGGATTCCCCTTTTCACAGGGCTCTGTCCCTGACAGTATCACATTGTGCAGGGACACATCCTCCCGACATGGGGAATTGTCTATCAGTCCTGGACTGCAGAAAGACTTTTTGTGAAATACAAGGATTTCCTATAATAAACATGTCAGGAGAGGTGACAGATTCTCTATTTATCTAGTGACTCACAGGTGACGACATCTCAGATTCTAGTAGTTTTTTTCCTCTTTTCTTCTCCATCCGGTCCAGAGCTCATGACGACTTCTCCCGGCCATGACTCATTTCTGCAGAATTTGCCACTCGGACGTCTCCTCACTTTTCCAACATTTCCACACCTATAAACGAAAATAAAGTTATCATGGTGCCACATACTGTGCCCCTAAATATAATAGCACCAAACACTGCGCGCCTGAATATAATAATACCACACACTGTAAAACACCACATACACACAGCCCCCTGTACATAGTGCCACACACAGCCCCTGTAGATATTACACAACGCCATAGATATCGCCATACACAGCCCCCTCTATATATCACACATCCCCCCCGTAGAGAGCGGTACACACAACCCCCTATAGATAGTGCCATACAGCCCCCTGTAGAGAGCGCCACACAGCCCTCCCCCTCTTGTAAATAGCACCAAAAAGCCCCCCCTATAAAGAGCGGCACACACATACCGCTGTGGATAGCACAACACAGCACACCTTTGTATATAGTGCTACACAGCCCTCCCCCTTTGTAAATAGTACCACACAGCGCTCCCCTTTGTATATAGTGCCACACAGCGCTCCCCCTTGTATATAGTGCCACACAGCGCTCCCCTTTATATATAGTGCCTCACAGCGCTCCCCTTTGTATATAGTGCCACAAAGCTATGTACACATTTAAAAAATTTATATTATAATTATATATATATATATATATAATGTATGTGTGTGTATCAGTGTGATTGATTGATTTTATTAAAAAATATTTTTTACTATTTGAGATACAGCTGCTTTTTATCCTGTATCCGTCAGGTCAGCAGGACTGACAGGATCAGTGACACGCAGGATCCACGTCAAATCTATCACATCTGAGATTATAATTTAGCGCAGGGCCCGTTTCACTGATCCCATCAGTCCTGCTGACCTGACGGATACAGGATACAAAGCAGCTGTATCTCAAAAAGTGAAAATATTTTTTAATAAAATGTAATTACAAAGTTGCACCAAACACACATTTTTATTAAAAAATAAATGAAATAAAATATAATAACTGCTGAGAGCTCTATGGGGGGGGGGGGGGGGGGGAAGAGTTATACTGCAAGGGGGTCTAACCATCTGACAGCAGGCAGAGGGCTCTAGGAATAATCCCCCCTTCCCCCATAGGGTCCTCAGTAGTTACTATACTGCAAGGGGGGGGGGGGTTTGAGCGTCTAACTGACTGAAGAGAGCTCTATGGGGTGAAACTATTATCCCCCCCATAGAGCTAGCTGCCGTCAGTTAGGTTGTTAGCCCTCCCCCTTACTGCATAATCCCCCACCTAGCGTCGGCCAGTGACTGTAAGGCTAAGTTCACACTGAGTTTTTTGACGAGTTTTTTGACGCGGAAACCGCGCCGCAAAACTAGTCAAAAACGGCCCAAAAATGCCTCCAGTCGATTTCAATGGGAGGCGGGGGCGGTTTTCTCCCATGACCAGTACAACCAGCTCGCGGGAGAAAGAAGCGACATGCCCTATCTTCGGGCGTTTCCGCCTCTGACCTCCCATCGACTTCAATGGGAGGCAGAGAAAGCGTATTTCGCGGTGTTTTATGCCCGCAGCACCCAATGGCCGCGGGCGAAAAACACCACGAAAATCGGCGTGCAGGGAGAGGGAAATCTGCCTCAAACTTCCAAACTGAATTCTGAGGCAGAAATTCTGCCTGCAAAATACTCCGTGTGAACATAGCCTAATGTTAGTTGGGCAGGAGGATAAACTGGCAGCCACTAACCTCAGCGACGGTGACCGCCCGCCCGGCTCTTCTCTTCCAGCTTTGGAGTAACAGAACAGCCGTCCGTCGCTGTTCTGTTACTCAATGGCGGCGCCCACAGTGTCAGAGAGGCGTGTCCTAAGCACTAGCAGACGTGCTTAACGCCTGCTACCTACCCCTATCTCGACCAATTCCCTGCTCCTTCTCCCCATCTCCGTAGTGGCAGTTAGCAGCGCTAGTGCGCTGAATAGTTTTAAAAGACTATGTGCGGTTCGGGCTGCCATGGGCCCCCTGGGAGCCTCGGGCCCCGGGCGGCCGCCCGAACAGCCCATATGATAATCCGCCACTGTACACGGAACGGGGACAAATGTAGAACAAAAATGCACATCAAGCTAACGTCGGACTCACTTTAAATTCAATGTTGAGACCATCAGGGGCCAGAGTGTTAAGTTTAAAGATCCACTCCAGCTCCCTACGTTTCAGTTTGGCAACCCTATCCTCACCACGTCTAAGTAAAGGGATATGATCTACAATACAAAATGTAAGATCTCTAACGGTATGACCAGAATTAACAAAATGCGGAGAAACCGGGAGATCAAGTCTCTTGGTACGTATGGTGGCCTTGTGTTTATTAATCCTGACACAGCATAAATTAGTAGTTTCCCCTATATATAATAGTACACAGGGACACTTCAAGATATAGACTACGTGATCTGATGTGCATGTCAAAAAATGTCTAATTTTGAAAGAGGTGTCGCTTAAGGGATGTTTAAAGACAGATCCCTTGCATAAGTCGCTACAATTTCGGCAATTTGCAGTTTACACTATCCTTAATATAGCACTTTATCTTTGTATATGTTTCCATTTTTATATCGATATAATTGCTGTATATGGTATTTGCACTAATCTCTGATACATGATATATATTTATTACCTTTTGTATCACTGTATTTACACTAATTTTATATTTATTGGTTTGATAATGAGGTTTTGCACCTTAAATACTGGTCACTTTTTGCATAGTGTTATGCTTGAGAAAGGCTTTGTGTAGCTGAAACGTCGCACGGGTGAATAAATCTTTGTTCCTTCGGATGTGCTGCCTGGATCTTTTCTTTTTACTTTGAAGAAAGGGCATGACGCTTCTTTTTTACCGCAATAAAACGCTTCTCCCTCCCACTGAAATCAATGGGAGGCGTTTTTGGACGTTTTTTGACATGGTTTCCGTGTCAAATCAGCGCCAAAAAGCTCTGTGTGAACAAGGCTTAACAGTTGGACACAATCAAGTTGTCAGCCTCTGGATGTGACAAAGAATGTAGAGATCTAAAAAGATGGAGATAAGTAGTTGCCATGCACATCTAGCTCCTCTTATCTTTTGGTTGAATAGAGGATGGAGCATGTTAAATTCCCAATAACAGGACACATCAGGAAGCACAATAGACTGTTTCCGGATCTTTTAATTTTGATGGCATCTCAAAACTCCTTTTTGAAGTTAAGCTGGCCCGCTGATCACCTATAATTGCAGAGGGAAGCTGTGGTAGACCATACAATTCCTCTTCAGTGGCCACTGCAGGGAAAATGTAGTATTAGGCTGGGTTCACACGTGGCGGAATTTCACTTAAATTCCGCTGCGGACACTCCGCAGCGTTAATCCGCAGCGGAGCCGTTTGTCCATTGACTTTCACTTTAATTTAGCAGTGTTCGTTTAGACGATGCGTACAATTCCGCTGCGGAGCATAGGCTGCGGAGCGGAATTTGGTGTCCGCAGCATGCTCTGTCTGTTGCGGAGCAGTGGCGGACTCATGGCGGAATTTCTCCATTGACTTCAATGGAGATTCTAATTTCCGCAATGAAGTCCGCAGCTGTCATGCACATGTTATGTGTGCTGCGGATGCGTCTTGCTTTTTTAACTTGACATTTCTTCATTCTGGCTGGACCTATGTATTTCTAGGTCTACAGCCAGACTGAGGAAGTCAATGGGGCTCCCGTAATGACGGGAGCGTTGCTAGGAGACGTCTGTAAATAGTCACTGTCCAGGGTGCTGAAAGAGTTAAGCGATCGGCAGTAACTGTTTCTGCACCCGGGACAGTGACTACCGATCACAATATAGAGCAACCTGTCAAAAAAATATAAGTTCATACTTACCGAGAACTCCCTGCTTCTGTCTCCAGTCTGGCTTCCCAGGATGACGTTTCAGTCTAAGTGACGGCTGCAGCCAATCACAGGCCAAGCACAGGCTGCAGCGGTCACATGGACTGGCGCGTCATCCAGGGAGGTCGGGCTGGATGCCGAAAGAGGGACGCGTCACCAAGACAACGGCCGGTAAGTATGAAAATCGTTTACTTTCACTAGGGAAAGTGCTGTCCCTTCTCTCTATCCTGCACTGATAGGGAGAAGGGAAGCACTTTTCCCGCAGTCCGCAGCAGCTAGTCCGCATCAATTTTCTGCACATTTTGTGCAGATCCGCAGCAGAATCTGCAACGCAGATTCTGTGCGGCATTGATGCGGACAGTTGCGGAGGAAATCCGCCACGTGTGGTCATGCCCTTACATGGCGGCCATTCAGATTAATAGCTGTCTTTGTAATTCATGGACCAGCCAGATCTGCTGCTTGTTAGCGACTTTTCACTCTGACATGATAGAAGGGGGTTCCCGAGCAATAGACCACCCTCTATGACTTCCAAATGTTCTACTAGGGCATATGAAAAGGGGTTATTTTTTTTTACCCAGGGGTCTCCACCATATTTGATGCTTGATCCAGCCCTGGAGTCCATACTATATATTCCATAAACCCATTTAAACATTAAACCCTCAAGACCCATTTACCAGCTGAAATTTCTGAAAAGAAAGCAAATTGATGTTTCACATTCAGACAGGACGCCTGACATTTTCCATCTGCCCCATTCGCTGCGCCGCACACTCAGCTGTAGCTTATTTCTATTCTGTGCAATTTTTAAAACAAGGGGAAGTGGATGAATAAAGAAGAAACTGGTGATAGAGACAGCATTGCAGAATAAAGTGCTGGATAAAGAGACATATAATTCACTTCAGTCTGATCCTCTTATGACAAGCGTCAATGGCGAGGTCTGCAGCGCACATCAATTGAACACACTCAGAATAAACCCAGTCAATCGGTTAGAGATAAACTCATCGCAGCAGTTGCTGGAAGTTTTTATTCATTGTGGTTTGTTCTACTTAATGAACAGCTTTTTCAGGTGTTTTGTCTTCATCATTTCTGCATTTATGATTTTGTTAGAATCTGAATTTTTTTATTTGAGTTTGATTTATTTCTCTGGCACAGTGTATTCAGTTATAAATAAATATGTAATAATATGCGGCTTGCCTGCCGTCCTTTACTTTTCTCTTCATATACTTTCTCTACTGGAGTCAGTCTTTTAGTTTTAATGAGGGGTTTCTATTTAAAGAACTTAGTTATATGGACTGAACATGAATTACATGTGTGTAATTTAATTGTGTTAATTGAGACATATATATATATATATATATATATATATATATATATATATATATATGCTGCTGTAAGATCCAACTTTTGTAATTTCATTGCTGATATTCATATTCATTGATAAGGACCACAAGTACTAGGCTACTACACAGTCGAGTCACATTATTATGACCAGCAGCTAATATCCAGAGTAACCGCCGTGTGCAGCACGGACAGCAGCTAGACGGGCTGGGAGTGACTCAATAAGGTGCCGGTGGGTTGTCTCAGTATCTGGAGCCATGCTGACTGCAGTGCATCCCACGTTTGCTGGAGGGTGCATGGGGGAGGATTTATAGAGCGAACAAGACGATTGAGGTGGTCCCACAGATGCTCAATTGGGCTCAAGTCTGGTAAATTAGGGGGCCAGGGAAGTACTTGGAAGTCTTGGTCGTGCTCTTCCAACCACTGCCGGACATTTCTAGCAGTGTGACATGTCGCATTGTCTTGCTGGAAGATTCTATCTGCCCCAGGGAAGACAAAAAACATGTATGGGTGGACGTGATCTGCAACGCTAGATTCATACCCAAATCGATTCAGTGCCTTCCACATGGATGAGTGGGCCCAGAGAATGCCATGAAAAAGTTCCCCAGACCATAAGGCTGGGTTCACACGACCTATTTTCAGACGTAAACGAGGCGTATTATGCCTCATTTTACGTCTGAAAATACGGCTACAATACGTCGGCAAACATCTGCCCATTCATTTGAATGGCTTTGCCGACGTACTGTGCCGACGACCTGTCATTTACGCGTCGTCGTTTGACAGCTGTCAAACGACGACACGTAAATTGTCTGCCTCGGCAAAGAAGTGCAGGACACTTCTTTGCAACGTCATTTGAGCCGTTCTTCATTGAAGTCAATGAAGAGCAGCTCAAGATTCCGAGCGTCAAAGACGCCTCGCATAATGCGAGGAGGAGCTTTTACGTCTGAAACGACGGAGCTGTTTTCTCCTGAAAACAGTCTGTCTTTTCAGACGTAAAAGACAGTTCTCATGTGCACATACCCTTAAGCTGCTGTCATCAGCTTGTGTTCTTCCAGGAATTTTTACAGGGTGTTTGTTCTTCGATGTTTCTCATCTGACACGCCAACATCTATCCGTTCGATGAAAAACAAAACGTGACACATCGGAGAAGGCAACCCTTTGCCAATCATCGGTGGTCCAATTCCGACACTGCCGTTCAAATGTAAGCCTTTTTTCCGATGCGCCTTTGTTAGCATAGGAGCAGTGACCATCCATCTACTTCAGAGCTTCATTCGCAGTCGGGTTCGCTGAACTGTTGTTTTAGACACACGTCTGGTAGCCCCCTGGTTGATTTTCCTGGTGAGCTACTCCAATGTAGCGTGTCATTCGGCCCTCACGCGGCTTCGTAGCCGACGTTCACCTTTCACATAAATGGCACGTGGTGCTCCTCAATTTCCGCGTCGGTTATTTGCAATGGTGCCATTTGTCCACTAGCAATACACTTTCACCACAGCGCCAGGCGAACCGTTCACAAACTGCGCTGTGTGAGAAATACTGCCACCCTTGGCTCGAAAGCCAATAATCATCCCTTTTTGCAACTCTGATAAATCACCCCTTTTACCCATGGCAACAACGAATGATATGTGTTCAGACAGCCTATCCGACGCCCTATATACCAACCAAGCCTGCCCACGACACATCATTTCCTTCATAGGCTATGCGCTGCCGACGTCGAAAGTAGGAGGTGGTCATAATAATGTGACTCGACTGTGTACAACATAATACAACACAATAATATCAGTTTGGAGCCGGTACGGCAGCACAAGGAGTGGCTCTGTGTCCATACTTAGGACTTGTAGACACACTGTATGTCGCCGTATGATGCCTCCATGAGGCACACTGTTCTGCCTTGGAGCGTTGCATCTAGAGGAGATTACCTCCATAAAGATGCATGCTATGATTTTTTTTTGCACAAAAGAGTATGAGCACATTGCAGGTTATAGATGTCGTATTCCAAGTCCGTACCATCATATTCACACGCGGCAGATGTTTTGCAGAAAAATTCTGCCAATGTACCATTCATTTGAATGGGGCTTGCGGATATCCATGCACATGCTGTAGAAACAACCCCATTTAGGCTAGGACTTTGGTCGCGACACAGGTCGAACGGCCAAAGACTACTGTGTTATTGTAGTGTTGCACTGGTTACATCGCAGTAATGAAAGTGAATGTGCCCGCAAAGCAGCCCGCAGGTTGCCGCAACATGACGGTCACAACTAATACAGACTTGATGGATTTCTTGCGACTGCTATGTCATAGTTGTGGCAGCCACATTCCCTTTCTGTACTGCGATGCAACCAGCGCAACACTGCGCTAACACAGAGATATTTGGTTGTGACACCTGTCTTGGCCAAAGCCCTCATGTAGCCCTAGCCTTAGATGTTTTTGAGTGGATTTTTTAGCTGCAGAAATATCTTCAATAAATCTGCCACGTTAATTACGCTATTGATTCCGTCAAAACGACGGAACCCTTGCACAATGGAGACAAATGGAAACCACTCGCACCGGATCCGTCACCATTGAAATAAATGGTGATGGAAATGGAAACCTATGGTTTCCGTTTGTGTCAGTCAGGGCTCCATTCCGACAGAACATGGGAACGGAGCCCTGACACAGATGTGAACCATGCCTAAGGCACACATTGTATATTTGCTGTGAGTTTTCAAGTGCAGAATTAATATCATAAATCTGCAATAGTACAATATAAGTGAAAAAAGGTTTTAGAAAACCTTAGACATATACAATATAAAAATCTGCAGTAGATTGTAGGCCTGCCATGGATCTTTAAATCCGCACCATTTTTTTTATGATTATCACTCTTTACAATGCAATATGGTGTAATACAGACCCTTAGGGAAACTGTGTGCCACTTTACAGGGTCTGTGCATGAGGCAATACCGCATGCCAAAAAAATGCTGGGTGACTACCATTATTGGCCGCCACTAAGGAGTCTTTCTACTGCAACTGATCTGTATACGTTTTCACTGTAGTTCTGGCATTATATTGGTGAACGCGGAAGATCTGGATGAATAGAGTGATAGTCCTGACAGGAGGGACTGCTGCCGTTCATGGAATTGTGAGAGAACAGAGTAATGTTAAATAGCTCCTGAAATAGCAGCCCCAAGAAAGTCTCCTCATTTGTTTATTAGTTGTTGGGTTAAATGATCGGAAGAATACTTATTTCACAACAATTTATTAAAAGAACTTAATAATAAGCTTCCCAGACATTCCTGAAATTGTAACTTTTCGTACAGTATTTTTTTTTACCAGTAAGTGTTCTGCAACCTATGTTTATACTGGGTGTCTCATCAGACCTGACAGTCACCCTGGGCAGTCATTCTCTCCAAGACTCTGCCTAACCCATCTGTCTTTTCTCATGCCACCATGAACTAACTTAAAACTTACAGGAACGGTGAAGCAACCAAAGGCTATAAAAGTGATGGATTTAGACTGAATTAACACTAGTTGTGTTTTTCCTATTTTTACATTATCTTGTTAAAAAAAAAAAAAATTATATGGCCAGGATCAGACACACAGTTTTGATTCCGTTTTTGTGGATCAGTTTTTTGAGCCAAGGCCAGAAGTGGATCTAAATGGAAGGAAAGTTATAAAGAAAAGACTGATGCATCTCTTTTCTTTTGTTTCCACTTCTATGTTTGGCTCAAAAACTGATCCAAAAACTGCCCCAAAAACTGAATTCAAATTGTGTGTGTGATCCCGGCCTAAAGAAAAATGTGCTATGACAAATTCTATTAACTTCTGTGGGATGCAGGGGTGTAACTTAAAGCTCCCGTGTCCCAAATCTATAACAGGGCTCCCCACATAATATGTGCCATTTATAACACTAGTGCCTTCGTATGTGGCATATAGGCTTTTGGGCAGACTCAGAGACCACTGCCCGGATGGGACTGCTACCTCTTCACCCTCTATAGCCATGCCCCTGATTTAAAAATGCATCAGGTTGTTTTTTTGCTATGTAGTACCGCTATGCGGGTTCTCTGATATATGACTCTATTATCCAAACTTTTAATTATTGCTACTTATGCTGCTGTTTTAGTTTCCTTTCACTAGGTGGAGGGGGCCCATCTCATTTTGCTATGGGGTCCTATGAATTCTAGTTACGCCCCTGGACGAGCATTCATGTATAACCCTCCAATCTAAACAAAGGGATTTCCAGAATTTCTAAATAGAACTAAAATACTTTATTATGTTAACCTGTTAACGCCGAAGGACTGATATATCCGTCCTCTGCAGCTGCTAGTTCGCGCAGGAGGACGGATATATCCGTCCTGTGATGGCGCGGGTACTGTCACTGTACCCACGTGATCAGTGGCAGGAGCACGGCTGTTATACACAGCCTGGCTCCTGCTGCAACTGCCAGAATCAAAGCGCCCTCCGATTCCGGCAGTTTAACCCATTAAATGCCCCTATCAATAGCGACAGCGACGTCTAATGTGTTTGACAGAGGGAGGGAGCTCCCTCTATCACCACATCGGCGCCCCTGCAAAGAAATCGCCAAAAAAGAAAAAATCAAATAAAACGTCTTTTTGCCCAAAAAGTGGTTTTATTTAGTAAAAGTGCCAAAACAAATAACACATACACATATATGGTATCCCCGCGATCGTAACAACTTGAACAATAAAATGAACACATTAATTAAACCGCCGGATGAACGGCGTCCAAAAAAACCGCAAAAAACAACGGCAAAATTCTCTCTTTTCTCCCATTTTCCCATAAAAAAATAAATAAAAGTGAATCTATAAGTCCTATGTACCCCAAAATAGTACTAATGAAAACTACACATTGGCCCGCAAAAATCAAGCCCACATACGGCCACATTGACGGAAAAATAAAAAAATTACGTCTCTTGGAATGCGGCGATGCAAAAACAAGTAATTTTTTTCTAAAAGGGTTTTTATTGTGCAAACGTAGGAAAACATATAAAACCTTTACATATTTGATATCCCCGTAATCGTGCCGACCCATAGAATGAAGTTAACATGTTATTTACGCTGCATAGTAAACGGCGTAAATTCATAACGTGTAAATCAATGCTGGAATAGCTGCTTATTTTCAATTCTCTCCTAAAATAAAGTTAATAAAAGTTAATCGATATATTATAAGCATCTAAAAATGGTGCATTTACAAAATACAACTCGTCCCGCAAAAAACAAGCTCTTATAGGGCTATGTCGACTGAATAAAAAAAAAAGTTACGACTCTTGGAATGCGAAATAATCCTTGGTCATTAACGCGCAAAATGGCCTGGTCATTAAGGGGTTAAAGCTCAGTTCCAGGCTCTCCATCAAAACGTCTACATGACTTGTCAGTAAATACTGGAGGATCCCCTTAAATTCACTAATTTATTTGTCTTCATTATATACATCTGTCTGACTTGTGAATAAAGGCGTTTTTCTTTATATACATGTCATTTTGAAGCTGTCGTATAAACTGGAGTTTATATTTGCCAGGAAATTGTAATAATCCATAAGTGCTCTTACCCGTGTTTGATTCTGTAATCACCTCGGCAGCTTTACGGCTGATTGATGCCCTGGAATGATTGTCTCTGAGTGTTATTATCATAATTACATGTTGATGGAATATTTCTGTCAAGATTGAAGAAAATGTTTCAACTCCGCTGTTTAATCTCCAGTGCATCTTGCCAGCCACATAAAAGGTTTACCTATGTGCAGAAGTGCTCATCTCTATTTCTCTATAGCTGTTCTCCGTGATACGTCCTGAGCTCACAGCAAACAGTCTGGTTACAATTTAGTAGGAGATGTAAACTGAACATTGCTACAATGTAAATGTAAAGTGCCGTCCAAGGCAATAGTTGTTCTCTTATTATTAGAGCCGGGAATTACTTAGTAACATGCTATCAGGGACGGTTTATATGCAGGGCATAAGGGGCAAATGCCCTAGACCCTACACCGCTCTCCTTAGGATGAATATTTTTTAGGCTATATGATTGCAGTTTTTGGAGTCTGTAGGATACTTTTATTTGAGTACTTTATAATAGTTTTTGAAAGACTATTGTGATCATGCTACTGTTTTATTTTTAGAATTTTTAACTTTTACCTGTAGGAAGTTTTCTTTTAGCAAGTATTACTTTCCTTTCTTCCGAAAACATAGGGCTGCTGCCACACAATGTTTTGCCTAGAGACCTCTGAAGACCTGCATGCAATCATTAACATTTACCAAGTGCACCTTTGTTCTGAGACGCTCATAAAGGGGATGGGCTTTTCCCATCACAGACATTGATAGGAACGTCAATAAAACATGCCATCTGTAAAGGATCTGCCAGGCACAGCTTCTGTGTATACGCACGCCCATAGGTGATCAGTCTGCACCTGCTTCTATGTCTGTGAGACTGACTCCATCTTCCACCACTCAGGATGGCAGGCTTAGGAGTGGGAGAGCCTATCACAGCCTGGCCAGACGGAGCTAGCTCCCGCCCTCTGTCTATTTATACCTGCCTTTCCTGTTATATATATTAATGGCACATACAAAAAATATGGTGAAATCCTGTTCCTTGTAAAACCCCCTCAAAAAACAAGGGGGCACTCCCTCCGTCTGGAGAAAAAAAGGTTCAAGCTGCAGAGGCGACAAGCCTTCTTTACAGTGAGAACTGTGAATCTATGGAATAGCCTACCGCAGGAGCTGGTCACAGCAGGGACAGTAGATGGCTTTAAAAAAGGGTTAGATCATTTCCTAGAACAAAAAAATATTAGCTCCTATGTGTAGAAATTTTTCCTACCCTTTTCCCTTCCCTTGGTTGAACTTGATGGACATGTGTCTTTTTTCAGCCGTACTAACTATGTAACTATGTAACTATGTAACTATGTTCCTCCTTGCTTATGATTCTTCTCGTGTGGTTTCCTGGCCCTGCTGCAGCTTATGAACTATTTGACCCTGCTTTATTCTGACCCTGGCTTACTGACTACTCTCCTGCTCTGCGTTTGGTACCTCGTACACTCCTGGTTTGACTCGGCTTGTTCACTACTCTCTTGCTCAGCGTTTGGTACCTCGTACACTCCTGGTTTGACTCGGTTCGTTCACAACTCTTGTTGCTCACGGTGTTGCCGTGGGCAACTGCCCCATTTCCCTTAGCTTTGTGTACCCTTGTCTGTTTGTCTGTCGTGCACTTATGGAGCGTAGGGACCGTCGCCCAGTTGTACCCCGTTGCCTAGGGCGGGTCGTTGCAAGTAGGCAGGGACTGAGTGGCAGGTAGATTAGGGCTGTTTCCCTACCCCCATCATTACATAATCACAAGCCATATACCTAGGCTACCCTGGTCCCTCACACTACTATGGACCCCCTTGAGACCCTGGCTCAGCAAATGCAGGGTCTCTCCCTACAGGTCCAGGCCCTGTCTCAGAGGGTCAACCAGCCTGACGCTACCATGGTAGTGCCCCTCACCTCACCTCTTGAACCCCACCTCAAGTTGCCTGACCGGTTCTCAGGGGACCGGAGGACTTTTCTCTCCTTTCAGGAGAGTTGTAGGCTCTACTTTCACTTAAAGCCTCACTCCTCAGGTTCTGAGAGCCAGCGGGTGGGTATAATTATGTCCCGGCTCCAGGAAGGGCCCCAAGAATGGGCCTTCTCCTTGGCTCCTGACGCCCCTGAACTTTCCTCCGTTGATCTTTTCTTTTCTGCTCTCGGACTCATTTATGACGAGACTGACAGGACTGCCTTTGCCGAGAGTCAGCTGGTGACCTTACGTCAGGGTAAGAGACCTGTTGAAGAGTATTGTTCTGACTTTAGGAAGTGGTGCGTACCTTCTCGGTGGAATGACCCTGCCTTAAGGTGCCAGTTTAGATTGGGTCTGTCGAACGCCCTGAAAGACCTGCTAGTTAGCTATCCCTCTTCTGACTCCCTAGACCAGGTTACGGCTTTAGCGGTACGACTTGACCGACGTCTCAGGGAACGACAATTTGAACGTTTTTGTGTTTTCCCCTCTGACTCCCCCATGATGCCTCCCGAGGTCCCGTTGCTTCGCTCTTCCACGGAAGAATCGGAGGTACCTATGCAACTCGGGGCCTCCGTGTCCCCCCGACAACGTAGAGAGTTCCGCAGGAAGAATGGTCTCTGCTTCTATTGTGGGGATGACAAGCATCAAGCGAACACCTGTCCTAGGTGTAAGAATAAGCAGCCGGAAAACTTCCGCGCCTAAGTGATCATCGGGGAGGTTATTTGGGCGCACAGGTATTTCCCGTAAATATGAAACTTAATAAAATCTTGCTTCCCTTTCAGGTCTCTTTTGGTGGTAGGTCTGCTACCGGCAGTGCCTTCATGGATTCAGGGTCTTCTGCTAATATCATGTCTGTGGAATTTGCTATGTCTCTAGCTATGCCTTTGATTGATTTGCCTAAACCTGTCCCGGTAGTGGGTATCGACTCCACTCCTCTTGCTAATGGTTATTTTACACAGCATACCCCTGTTTTTGAACTCCTTGTTGGCTCCATGCATTTGGAGCGGTGCTCTGTACTGTTGATGCAGGGATTATCGTCCGATTTGGTTTTAGGCCTTCCCTGGTTGCAGTTGCATAATCCCACGTTTGACTGGAATACTGGGGAGCTTACCAAATGGGGTAATGAATGCTTGACGTCATGTTTTTCTGTTAATTCTATTTCTCCCCCTGAGGAGGTGAACACGCTACCTGAGTTTGTTCAGGACTTCGCTGATGTTTTCTCTAAGGAGGCCTCCGAATTGTTACCTCCTCATAGAGAATGCGATTGCGCTATCGATTTGGTACCAGGAGCTAAGCTCCCTAAGGGTAGGATATTTAATCTCTCTTGTCCCGAACGTGAAGCCTTGAGAGAGTATATCCAGGAATGCCTGGCCAAGGGTTACATTCGCCCCTCTACTTCTCCGGTAGGTGCTGGCTTCTTCTTCGTAGGGAAGAAGGATGGTGGTCTTAGGCCATGCATTGACTACCGTAATTTGAATAAGGTCACTGTAAGGAACCAGTATCCCCTTCCTTTGATTCCTGATCTCTTTAATCAGGTTCAGGGGCCCCAATGGTTCTCTAAGTTTGATCTACGGGGGGCGTATAACCTTATCCGCATCAAAGAGGGGGATGAGTGGAAGACTGCGTTTAACACGCCCGAAGGTCATTTCGAATACCTCGTCATGCCCTTTGGGTTGTGTAATGCTCCCGCGGTCTTCCAGAATTTCATAAATGAGATTTTGAGAGATTACCTGGGGGTATTTCTTGTAGTGTACCTTAGTGACATACTTGTGTTTTCCAAGGACTGGTCCTCCCACATTGAGCATGTCAGGAAGGTGCTCCAGGTCCTTCGGGAAAACAAACTGTTTGCGAAGACCGAAAAATGTGTGTTTGGGGTGCAGGAGATACAATTTTTGGGTCAAATCCTCACTCCTCATGAATTACGCATGGACCCCGCCAAGGTCCAGGCTGTGGCGGAATGGGTCCAACCTGCCTCCCTGAAGGCGTTACAGTGTTTCTTGGGGTTCGCTAATTATTACAGGAGATTTATTGCTAACTTCTCGGTCATCGCTAAGCCTCTTACGGACCTCACTCGCAAAGGTGCTGATCTCCTCCACTAGCCTCCTGAGGCTGTCCAGGCTTTTGAGATCCTTAAGAAGTGCTTTATCTCGGCCCCGGTGCTGGTTCAGGTAACAAACCAAATGGAGCCATTTATCGTGGAGGTTGACGCATCCGAGGTGGGAGTGGGGGCTGTCTTGTCCCAGGGTACCAGGTCCCTCACCCATCTCCGTCCCTGTGCCTACTTCTCCAGGAAGTTTTCGCCCACTGAGAGTAACTATGATATTGGCAACCGCAAACTCTTAGCCATTAAATGGGCATTTGAAGAGTGGCGCCACTTCCTGGAGGGGGCTAGGCACCAGGTAACGGTCCTTACCGACCACAAGAATCTGGTTTTCCTAGAATCTGCCCGGAGGCTAAACCAGAGACAAGCTCGTTGGGCGCTATTTTTTACCAGATTCAACTTTTTGGTTACCTATAGGGCTGGGTCTAAAAATATTAAGGCTGATGCGCGTAGCTTCATGGCCAGCCCTCCTTCGGAGGAAGATCCTGCTTGTATTTTGCCTCCAGGTATAATCATTTCTTCTATTAATTCTGATTTAGTCTCTGAAATTGCGGCTGATCAAGGTTCAGCTGCCGGGAACCTTCCTGAGAACAAGCTGTTTGTTCCCCTGCAATTCCGGATAAGGGTACTTAGGGAAAATCATGACAACGCACAATCTGGTCATCCAGGCATCCTAGGTACCAAGCACCTCATTGCCAGAAACTATTGGTGGCCTGGGTTGCCTACGTCGCCGCTTGTGAGGTTTGTGCTAGGTCCAGGACTCCCAGGTCCCGACCAGCGGGCTTACTACGTTCTTTGCCCATTCCCCAGAGACCTTGGACCCATATCTCCATGGATTTTATCACCTATTTGCCTCCATCTCAAGGCAAGTCGGTGGTGTGGGTTGTAGTAGACCGCTTCAGTAAGATGTGCCACTTTGTGCCCCTCAAGAAACTAACCAATGCTAAGACGTTAGCTACCTTGTTTGTCAAACACATCCTGCGTCTCCATGGGGTCCCTGTCAATATTGTTTCGGACAGAGGGGTACAATTTGTTTCATTGTTTTGGAGAGCCTTCTGTAAAAAGTTTGGAGATTGATCTGTCCTTCTCCTCTGCCTTCCATCCTGAAACTAATGGCCAAACCGAGAGGACTAATCAGTCTCTAGAACAATATTTAAGGTGTTTTATCTCTGACTGTCAATATGATTGGGTCTCATTCATTCCCCTCGCCGAATTTTCCCTTAATAACCGGGTCAGTAACTCGTCAGGGGTCTCCCCCTTTTTCTGTAATTTTGGGTTTAATCCACGGTTCTCCTCCGTTTCACCTGGTAGTTCCAACATTCCCAAGGTAGAGGTCATTCATCGGGAACTGTGCACAGTCTGGGCTCAGGTTCAGAAGAACCTAGAGGCGTCCCAGAGCATACAAAAAACTCAGGCAGATAGAAGACGTTCTGCTAACCCCTTGTTTATGGTCGGGGATCTGGTGTGATTATCGTCTAAGAACTTGCGCCTTAAGGTCCCGTCCAAGAAGTTTGCTCCCCGGTTTATAGGGCCGTATAAGGTCATTGAAGTCCTCAATCCTGTCTCCTTCCGACTAGAGTTGCCCCCATCTTTTCGAATACACGACGTGTTTCATGCCCCCCTCCTTAAACGCTGCTCCCTGTTCTTGGCTCCCTCGAGGAAACCTCCTGTCCCCGTTCTCACCCCTGAGGGGGTGGAATTCGAGGTGGCCAAGATTGTGGACAGCAAGATGGTCCAAGGCTCCCTCCAGTACCTGGTCCATTGGAGAGGATACGGGCCTGAGGAGAGGACTTGGGTACCCGCCCGGGATGTTCACGCTGGGGTATTGGTCAGGAAGTTCCACCTTCGTTTCCCCAATAAACCAGGTCCACCTAGAAAGGGTCCGGTGGCCCCTCATAAAAGGGGGGGGGGGGTACTGTAAAGGATCTGCCAGGCACAGCTTCTGTTTATACGCCCATAGGTAATTAGTCTGCACCTGCTTCTATGTCTGTGAGACTGACTCCATCTTCCACCACTCAGGATGGCAGGCTTAGGAGTGGGAGAGCCTATCACAGCCTGGCCAGACGGAGCTAGCTCCCGCCCTCTGTCTATTTATACCTGCCTTTCCTGTTCCTCCTTGCTTGTGATTCTTCTCGTGTGGTTTCCTGGCCCTGCTGCAGCTTCTGAACTATTTGACCCTGCTTCATTCTGACCCTGGCTTACTGACTACTCTCCTGCTCTGCGTTTGGTACCTCGTACACTCCTGGTTTGAGTCGGTTCGTTCACCACTCTTGTTGCTCACTGTGTTGCCGTGGGCAACTGCCCCATTTCCCTTAGCTTTGTGTACCCTTGTCTGTTTGTCTGTCGTGCACTTACTGAGCGTAGGGACCGTCGCCCAGTTGTACCCCGTCGCCTAGGGCGGGTTGTTGCAAGTAGGCAGGGACTGAGTGGCAGGTAGATTAGGGCTCACTTGTCTGTTTCCCTACCCCCATCATTACACCATCAATGTCTGATCGGTGGAGGTCCAAGTGCTTGGACCACAGTTGTTGCTTAGAGCTAAGGGGCCGCAGTTCTAGGTAAAGTTCAATACTCCTGAAACAAAACCACTCTTGATGGAAAGCTGTATAGGAACTGCAACATCTCCTCATTCTCTAGATTGAGGTTGTGCTGTAATTCTTTGCACAGCGCCTGTCAGTGGTTTGTCAGAAAAAAAAGTATATACAGTTCTTACTGCTACTTAATTTTTTGGAGAACACCCCCCCCCAAAAAAAATCTAGTTGTCCTCAATGCAGCACTGGTGAGATCTGGTCTTCATTTTACCTCTCTGATGCTGAAGAAGCAGAAGTGCAATGTACAGTACACTACCGTTCAAAAGTTTAGGGTCACTTAGAAATTTCCTTATTTTTGAAAGAAAAGCACAGTTTTTTTCAATGAAGATAACATTAAATTAATCAGAAATACACTCTATACATTGTTAATGTGCTAAATGATTATTCTAGCTGCAAACGTCCGGTTTTTAATGCAATATCTACATAGGTGTATAGAGGCCCATTTCCAGCAACCATCACTCCAGTGTTCTAATGGTACATTGTGTTTGCTGACTGTGTTAGAAGGCTAATGAATGATTAGAAAACACTTGAAAACCCTTGTGCAATTATATTAGCACCGCTGTAAACAGTTTTGCTGTTTAGAGGAGCTATAAAACTGACCTTCCTTTGAGCTAGTTGAGAATCTGGAGCATTACATTTGTGGGTTCGATTAAACTCTCCAAATGGCTAGAAAAAGAGAGCTTTCATGTGAAACTCGAGAGTCTGTTCTTGTTCTTAGAAATGAAGGCTATTCCATGCGAGAAATTGCCAAGAAACTGAAGATTTCCTACAACGGTGTGTACTACTCCCTTAAGAGGACAGCACAAACAGGCTCTAACCAGAGTAGAAAGAGAAGTGGGAGAAGTGGCTGCACAACTGAGCAACAAGACAAGTACATTAGAGTCTCTAGTTTGAGAAATAGACGCCTCACAGGTCCTCAACTGGCAGCTTCATTAAATAGTACCCGCAAAACGCCAGTGTCAACGTCTACAGTGAAGAGGCGACTCCGGGATGCTGGCCTTCAGTGCAGAGTGTCAAAGAAAAAGCCATATCTGAGACTGGCTAATAAAAGGAAAAGATTAATATGGGCAAAAGCACACAGACATTGGACAGAGGAAGATTGGAAAAAAGTGTTATGGACAGACGAATCGAAGTTTGAGGTGTTTGGATCACACAGAAGAATATTTGTGAGACGCAGAACAACTGAAAAGATGTTGGAAGAATGCCTGATGCCATCTGTCTAGCATGGTGGAGGTAATGTGATGGTCTGGGGTTGCTTTGGTGCTGGTAAAGTGGGAGATTTGTACAAGGTAAAAGGGATTTTGAATAAGGAAGGCTATCACTCCATTTTGCAACGCCATGCCATACCCTGTGGACAGCGCTTAATTGGAGCCAATTTCATCCTACAACAGGACAATGACCCAAAGCAGACCTCCAAATTATGCAAGAACTATTTAGGGAAGCAGCAGGCAGCTGGTATTCTATCTGTAATGGAGTGGCCAGCGCAGTCACCAGATCTCAACCCCATAGAGCTGTTGTGGGAGCAGCTTGACCGTATGGTATGCAAGAAGTGCCCATCAAGCCAATTCAACTTGTGGGAGGGCCTTCTGGAAGTATGGGGTGAAATTTCTCCCGATTACCTCAGCAAATTAACAGCTAGAATGCCAAAGGTCTGCAATGCTGTAATTGCTGCAAATGGAGCATTCTTTGACAAAAGCAAAGTTTGAAGGAGAAAATTATTATTTCAAATAAAAATCATTATTTCTAACCTTGTCAATGTCTTGACTATATATTTTCTAGTCATTTTGCAACTCATTTGATAAATATAAGTGTGAGTTTTCATGGAAAACACAAAATTGTCTGGGTGACCCCAAACTTTTGAACAGTAGTGTATATATATATATATATATATATATATATATATATACATACACTGTATATATAATGAATGAACACAAAATATTTACCAGCAGAGTATGCATTGTACATTGTAGATAAAAATATTATCTTCCTACCTAGAAACTGTCAACAAGTAGGCCGATTAATGTTAATGGGTCTTTTTTAGGACAGTTGCCTAGCATATTCATGTGTTCATAAGTATTTTTGCAGACCTACAGCCCATTTACAGTTGAACCTCATTAGGTATTAAATAGAAATATATAATAATAATAATAATAATAATAATAATAATATCTGCCAACATCAGATTGTTGATGGTGTCCACATAACAACATTCCTGTACAGAGCAAAGACAAACTAAAAATTGCTAACAATGAAATGGAAATGTATTAGAAAGATGCTGGATATTCCCATAGTGTCAATGATAATGAATGGCGGAGCATCACTCCGAATAGTAGCCTATACTTTTACATCTATTGTTGTAGACTGAAAGAAGTTGTCACGTTCAGTAATCTCTATGTCAGCTCTCTGTTCAGACAACGAACAATGGAGCCGTGATGTGGATTTTGAGTAAATCATTCCTCATACGTGTCGGTACATTGTAGGTTATGGCAGATGGTACAAAACGACTGCTTTCTATAAAAGCAGACAAGTAACAATCTATGCTCACTTGAATATCAGAAAACAATGTCACATAAAGAGCTACAATTGTTCTTTCACGGAGACCCATACTCATTATATGAAAAAACGTTTTCCCTGAGCTACTGCGCAGCCGGCTCAGCTGCATGGAATTACATAGAGCAGATTGAATGCAAGAGCCGCTAGCGGGGTTTTACACTTGTATGTATCTACATGGAATAGTAACTGGCTCCAAAGCAATATTGACTGTTCTGCCACCAGCATCTATCTATTCTACTGTTCTAGTCTTTTTTTTTTCTAGTCCTTCTCTCTATTCTTTCTTTCATTCTAAGTAAAATGAGAGGAATAAGATAAGACTTGCAGTAATTCAAGTTCTCCAACCATCATATGTAAGTAAGGGTATGTTCACACTTAAAGAGGCTCTGTCACCAGATTCTCAAATCCCTATCTCCTATTGCATGTGATCGGCGCTGCAATGTAGATAACAGTAAAGTTTTTTTTTTTTAAAAACGTTCATTTTTGGCCAAGTTATGAGCTATTTTATATATATGCAAATGAGCTTTGAAATGGACAATTGGGCGTTTTTTTTTCGTTATGTCCAACTGGGCGTGTATTGTGTTTTTAACTGGGCGTGTTTACCTGTATGACGCTGACCAATCAGTGACCAGTCAGCGTCATAGACTCCTCTCCATTCATTTACACAGCAGCGATGTGCAGCCACATAAACAGAGATTAACGTTACTGCAGTGTCCTGATAATGAATACACATGACCATCCAGCCTGGACGTCATGAGTATTCAGAATCCTGACACTTCTGACTCTTTTCTTTAAGATTTCCAGCAAGGGAAACGAAATCTCGTTTACCTCCGTAATCTCGCGAGATTACGGAGCTAAACGAGATTACGCTTGCCTTGCTGGAATCTCACAGAAAAGAGTCAGAAGTGTCAGGATTCTGAATACACATGACGTCCAGGCTGGATTTCATGTGTATTCATTATCAGGACACTTGATTAACGTTAATCTCTGTGTATGTGGCTGCACATCGCTGCTGTGTAAATGAATGGAGAGGAGTCTATGACGCTGACTGGTCACTGATTGGTCAGCGTCATACACGTAAACACGCCCAGTTAAAAACACAATACACGCCCAGTTGGACATAACGAAAAAAAAACGCCCAATTGTCCATTTCAAAGCTCATTTGCATATATATATAAAATAGCTCATAACTTGGCCAAAAATGAACGTTTAAAAAAAACAAAAAAAACGTTACTGTTATCTACATTGCAGCACCGATCACATGCAATAGGAGATAGGGATTTGAGAATCTAGTGACAGAGCCTCTTTAAAAATGTCTGAAAATACGGAGTTGTTTTCAAGGGAAAACAGCTCCTGATTTTCAGACGTTTTATAAGCCACTCGCGATTTTCGCTGCGTTTTTTTACGGCTTTTTTTGGAGCTGTTTTCTATTCAATCAATGAAAAGCGGGCCAAGAAGTGACCTGCATTTCTTTTTCGCGGCCGTTTTTTTTATGCAGCAATTTTTCAAAACGGCCGCATAAAAATACGGCCCGTCGGAACTGAACGCTGTTTTTCCTATTGCAATCAATGGAGGCTTGGAGGCGTTCTGCTTCCGATTTCTTGGCCGTTTTTCGTCCGTTTATGGCCTGAAAAATGGTAGAAAATAGGCCGTGTGATCATACCCTAACACTGAGCCCACAGCTATTCACTACTCTCACTCAGTGCCAGTCACAATGTTAGCAAGCTGAATCTTTGCCCTGTGAAGGAAAGCCTATCTATGACTTGGGTAAAGTAAGTTATAAGTGAGAAAATGTTTAGGTCACTGTCTGCAATAAAAAAGTGTTATCAGGAATGTGTTGAGGATATGATACAAGAGAATCACATTATACCTAATCTTGGATACCAAACAGTTTGCGCATGGTGGGTGCCATCAAGGTGGACCAGGGCCGCCATGAGGAATATCTGAGCCCCATATAGGTAAATGGTTCTCTATCTTGTACCCTACTGCATACATTTGGTGGGCACATAAAGAAGGCTGGTATGCTTCTTCTTAAGCACAGACCCTCTGACTGAAATAAAGGGGAATAATATGATCTTTATTCAGTCTCTTAGGCCAATGCCATATATTTAGTGGGTCCATGGGGGAAAGGGAGATAGAAAACTTATTGGGGAATCCACATTTACACTTATGTATAATGAAAGAACCTGTGTTGGGAACCTAATTTGCACATCATTTTCAATAAATAGAGCCCTTTAATTTTATAAGATAAACTTAGTAGCTCCCATGCAGTGATTGTTAGGTAGCGGGTTGCTGGCAATTCACAGGTGAGTGGACCCCTTATCAGCCTAGGCCCCTGGCAGCAGTACCACCTATACTGCCCTGATGGCAGCCCTGAAGTTGAGTGATGAGATAACACAACCGATGCCATTGAACAAATGAGTTTAAGTGTTTTTCCACATACTTCATACAGCTCAGACCATTTGCTTTATTTCTATTCTAGAAAACTGCCCTAGGAACGTTGTTAACTTTCCCCTTTGTCTTTATGGACATATATACCACATACAACAGCTACTTTTCCTGTGATATGTTCCGCACATGTTCCCGAATTCGAATTCTCAATTGTTTCTACGTTAAGCTCACATATACTTTGGGGCAACCACATGTTGCATAATAAATCACGTGGGTAGTATTGCAAGATATGTACTGCAAGATTTTAAAGTGACGTATTCGTCTAAAGCACACCATCTGATCACTTCAGTCCACTACTTAAACTGGGTAGGAACATATTATTTGCACCCCTTGAAAAAGCTGTATATTGCGAAACGCGCGTAGGGGCACTGCCTCATTTCTGGGACACTTGACTACACTCCACATCTATGGGTAAGGCATGCCTTGTTTTTTGATAATTTATCTAAATTTTGCAACTCTTCTGGACACTTGATATGTATTTGTCCATTAGGGCAAGGCCACACAGTGCAGCCACGTTGCGTTTATGTTTTTAAACTACAGCAAGTCATTTTTCAATAGAAGTCAAAGGTGAAATGTGTGTTTCGGACAAACTGCTGCTATTATATTGCAATGTGTTTTTTGTGCGGGTGACCACATCGTCATAATGTCCGACCGCATGCGGTTAATGACCGCAAGGCCAAAGTTGTTGCTGAGCTGCTTGCATTTTTGCTAACAGTTCTGCAATGCAATGTAATGAACTATATAAAGGCAGCACCTAACAAACTTCAACACGGGTGAAAACTATGTCCATCAATTATTTCCTTTAAAAACGCAACAGAACTGCAGCATTACAGAGACAAAAAACGCATGCAGTTGACCGCATGCGGTTTTCAGACGCAACAAAACTGCAGCAAAACCGTGTCAACGACGCAACGTGTGGCCTTACCCTTAGGTTAGCTGCTCTTGACCACTGTCTTAGGTCACATCCTTTTTGTCTGTGACTACACCTTTGCTATATGCTGACGATCTACTTTTGTGAATCTACATGGTGAATGTTTACCTGCTAATATAGCTATGCAGCATGTACCTTGTTGAAAATTGTATGTACATCTAGTCATGTTAATGCCTGTCCGATATTAATGAATAATACACAGTTTGCACTGTCATGCATATATTCATTATCTTGTCATCACTGTGGTGCTAATGTTATTATGCATGTGGTCCATATACAGATCTTGTTTTAGATCCTCCGTAGTCAACCTTCCTTTTGTACGCACCGCAATCTGTAATCTGCACAAGTCACAGAGCAAGCTCACAAAACTCTTCCATAGGAGTCAATATGTTATGTTCATATCCATGCGGCTGCTGTAAAGCAAATCTAGTCTTAACTGCTGTTCACAGCTCAGAGCAGCAGCTCAGGCCAAATGGCTGCCTACATATTCATGTAAAGAAAATAAAATTAAAAAAATAATACAATCAGAAAATAAAAACAGATTAATAAAAGAATGTACTTCAGTATTTGGTAAAAAATATGAAATATTCCTTTTAAGTAGGAGTTCTGAGGATTAAAGTGTGTCAGGAAAAAAAAAAAAAAAAGGTATAAGTAATTGAAAAGGCGAGTTATTAGTCATCCTGCTGAAGACTAATTTTGTGTAGGCAGATCTGTACATTCAAGTCAATGCGCACGCAGTCAAGAAATGGTTCTTTTGTTTCTTTTAAATGTTTTTTTTTGCTACTGCATTCAAGAAACAAGGAAATACAATTTATCCTCAGTGTATTTAAAGGAACATGATTTTAATGTTTAAGGGTGGCCATAAATTTAAGAAAACTGACGCTTGTTCTTTAACTATTCCTCCCGTTTCCCCCGTAACCATGCTCGCGCGGCAGAACCTGCAGGTTTATTCAATGGGCAGAGGCGAAATAAGCCGCTGCCAGACTCCAACATGCCCAATCTCCCGCCACCCACGCGGGTTAGGCCGACATTTATCTAATGTGTATGACCGCCTTTAATTTTAACAATCCTTTCAATTTATACAGATTTCTAGATTTATCGATACTGGTTTTACTAGCAATAATACAGATGGCAATAGAAATCGTGGACAAGTGAGAGGCCTGACTTAATGATAAATGTAATAAGGTCACTGAGAAGTGATGGCACATAGTAGTAATAATTTTATAGATATTAATGATCGCTAAAACTTGAAGTGGACACCTCTGGAAATGGGACTTGCCTCTACTATAAGGACTGAGCCCAGAGAGATGGCAGACTAAAAAAAGATTGAGAAAAGTTCTTCAGAGCTGAACTCAGCGTGCCACGTGTTCTTTTATACTAGATGTTTTTATACACAGAAAGCGCTTCTGATTTTATGTTGTACTGTCTTTCCCGTTTAGCGTACTAAGTCAGTCCATATGTGGGAAATTCACAGAGTATGAGTGGACCCTCTGCCCCTTCTATGATCCATTTTCCCTTCTGTGCATAAAGGGTAGTGAGTGAATTTAATGGCGTTATATTATCTCAACTCCCTTTACTATGTGAATCCACTTAATTACAAGTTCATTGAGTTTGAGGAATTCAAGACTTTTTTTTTTCTCTATGTTTTCTCTATTTACTTTAGATTTAGAGCCCTATCTCTGAGAAAAAAAAGTTGTGCTAGAAAAATGACAGTTACAAATCCTTTTTCTGGTCATGTGACGTGCATACAGGTGCTCGGCTTGTTACTATACAGTTAATCCGAACTCTATTTTGTAATGAGCCGTTCACCTATGTGTCTATCACATGACCAGGACAGATTATTATCCCCTAGAAGTAAACAATTAGAAGTTCCTATTGAATGACCGCAAGCAGAGATCTTGAAAACCCTGTGAAATTGATACAAAAAGTACATTGGAAAATAGTATAACTTTTTATTATACAATGAAAATAACCTTTATTTGCTGAAGCCGTAATGCCCCTTTAAAAAAGGACTTTGAATAAATCCGTTTAAAATCAGTGCTATTAATAAGGTAATATGTTGAATTTGTAGGAAAGCTGAAATTATTACAGAAGGCATAACTGTAATTGTATGATAAATGGTAAACAGAATTCCTGCCATGTAAATTCTGCCATTTTTCTGCAGAAAAATGCCAATATTTCCCAGCATTAATAGCTATTAAATCTTGGCTGGAAGATCCTTTGATTTTTCTGAATATTGAATATAGCAATAATGTCGCTTAGTCACAGGCGTGAAGATTTTTCTCTCTCAATATTGCAACACTAATAATGCCTATACTGAGCCTACACCTTTCTTCTGTAATGATGGCCAAGCAGAAAATGTCACAACAGTGTCCTCATACTTAATAACAGTTTACTGTCGGCGGGTCTGTCAACCGAAACTGCTCACAATATGAAGGTGCGCTGGAGTTTTGCCCACTGGTGGCCGCTGTGGTCCTAGAACATAAACTCATTTCACCCGTTCCTTTGTCTTTATTTTCAATTAGTGTCACCGCTGACAGATTTTGACACTCTCTGTATAGGTCAGATGGATTATATGCATTGTACCATGTGTCAAAACTGTGATCTCCAGCTATAACCCCCTATAATCACTACAACCACCACAGGTCATTGAGGGTTACAGCAAAGGAAATGTAGAATCTGATATGAATTAATTCTGGCAAGATGACAGGAAGCGCCAAGTGAAAGTGGCCGAGCATCCCATGTGCTGTCAGCCGCAATGTACGTGTATAGATGTCAAAGACACTCGCAGTGGCCGGATGGAAATCTTTACTGCATATTACAGTCACATATACACTGCAAACATCTCAGTTATACATTTATTTTTTCCAATTTATAACTGGCTATAATTACACTTAACTTAAAATTTGTAATGGTTGTATATATCAAACAAAAAACAACGGCAATATGTAACAAAATTCAGTGTAGCAAACAGAAAAAATATATTATTTTTTGCAGTTTTTAATATTTTTGTATTAATGAAGTACCATCCTCTTACCTATGGCCCTGTTCACACAGAGTTTTTTTTGCAGGTGGAAAAACCTGAAGGAATTTTGAGGCAGACTTTGACCTGCCGGCAGAACATTTGCTGCATTTTTCAGCTGCGGCCATTGAGCGCCTCGGGCAAAAAACGCAGCGAAAACCGCTTTCTCTGCCTTCCATTGAAGTCAGTGGGAGGTCAGAGATGGAAACGCTGAAGAAAGGGCATGTCGCTTCTTGTTCCAGCGAGCGTTTTTTACTGCTCGCAGGAAAAAACCGCCTCCGCCTCCCATTGAAATCAATGGGAGGTAATTTTTGGTGCTGTTTCCGATGCGGTTTCCGCATCAAAAACATTGCCAAAATACTCAGTGTGAACTAGCCCTAACACTAACGTTGTAAAACAAAGTAAATACATAAATAGCAAATATACATAAAATAATGCACAAAATAATGCTCTCATATACTGTAAAGTAGATGCATTTTGTGCCAAAACCGGCTTTACGACCCCCCTATATGGTATACAAATGACCGTACCATACAATGCCTAATTATAAGCAAGATAATATGATGCCCAAATAAAAGTGCCTTATATTGGCCAAATAACAATTTCATACAGTTGCCTAAAAAACAATGCTAAATTGTGCTGCCAGAAGTATACATTGCAAAAATAATATTGTATATAGTGCCTATGAAGCAGTGCCACACAATGCCCATCATGCAGTGCACAAATAATGCCAATATACAGGGTCCAAATAACAGCTCAATACCAAAAGTAATATAAAGGGTGCAATCAATGTCTAAAAAATACTGTTGTATAATTAATATTAAGATTCATGGTGGCCATTGGCCTTAGTTATCAGTCGACCTAAGGTGCCCGTTCATGCACCCTATATGATCACACAGATCGTATGCCCCTTAGGGCTGGCCCTGCATAGTACCGTACCTAGAGATTGTAGACACTTGGTGACTATGGAAGTGACTTTCAGTAGTTTATAATACCCACAGAATTGTGGCTACATTTAGAATACTTTATAACTTTGGGACTGAGAAATTACTCAGATCAGGTAAAAATTCACAGCAAATAGTAGTTGTGGTCTCATGTGCAACATTTTCCTCATATACTATGAAACATTTTTATGGATATATTGCATGATTGTCACAAAAAAAATATATTTTATGCATGACCCAATGTCCAACAATAAGTAATCGACATCAAGGTCACTTACTATTTACCATTGAATCACCATGTTTGAAACTGATGTGAATCATCTGGAGATGGCAGTCGGAACCATTTGACCTGTTGGTTCTGACATACATCACAGATATTGCCACACCATTGTTTTATATGAGACTTGTCCTGTCCTCTTCTGCCAAGAGCTCCCTCCTTTCTGTCTGGAGGAAGATGGTATTCTTCATTAAACGAGTCATGCAGTGTTCAAAGGAGTTTTCCCGCTTTTTGGACAATCACTATCCATGTATAAAGTCCCCTGGCAATAGACTGATCTGATGCTAGAGGAGAAATGAAGCATTACTTAATGCAAATATAAATCAATGGATTGTCTGTGCAATGCACTAAAAAGCCGAGTTGTCCAGAAGGAGAGACACATTTGTCAGTGGCTTTCCGCTTCGGCTAATAGAGTGAAAGTCTAAGTAGGGGTCAACCTATATTATATATATATATATGCTCTATATCAGAAGACCCCTTCAGCCTCAAGTTGAACTCCTCTTATGCACTGTATTGCGTCATCATAAACTGCAGGAATACTCTGAGAAGTCTAAGAGGATCAAACCCTTTTGAGTCTTTCCTTTATATAAACTTGACATTGTGCACTCACAGTAGACTAGCTTAGATTGGAAACCTGGTGGAGGAGATGCTCTGACAAGGTCAAACTGTATGTCAATGAGGACAGTGAAACTGTTAGGGCATGGCCACACGTAGCGGATTTCTTCCGCAACTGTCCGCATCAATGCGTTGCAGATTCTGTTGTGGATCTGCCCAAAATGGGCAATAAATTGATGCGGACTAGCCGCTGCATATTGAGGTGAAAGTACTTCCCTTCTCTCTATCAGAGAGAGAAGGGACAGCACTTTCCCTAGTGAAAGTAAAAGAATTTCATACTTACCGGCCGTTGTCTTGGTGACGCGTCCCTCTTTCGGCATCCAGCCCGACCTCCCTGGATGACGCGGCAGTCCATGTGACCGCTGCAGCCTGTGATTGGCTGCAGCCGTCAATTAGACTGAAACGTCATCCTGGGAAGCCGGACTGGAGGAAGAAGCAGGGAGTTCTCGGTAAGTAGGAACTTCTATTTTTTTTACAGGTTGATGTATATTGTGATCGGTAGTCACTGTCCAGGGTGCAGAAACAGTTACTGCCGATCGCTTAACTCTTTCAGCACCCTGGACAGTGACTATTTACTGACGTCACCTAGCAACGCTCCCGTAATTACGGGTGCACACACGTAGTCATCCGTAATTATGGGTGCACACACGTAGTCACCCGTACTTGCGGGAGCCCCATTGACTTCCTCAGTCTGGCTGTAGACCTAGAAATACACATAGGTCCAGCCAGAATGAAGAAATGTCATGTTAAAAAACCAATACGCTCCGCAGCACACATAACATCTACATAACATCTGCGGACTTCATTGCGGAATTTTGAATCTCCATTGAAGTCAATGGAGAAATTCCGCAATGAGTCCGCAACCAGTCCGCCACACGTCCGCAACAACCATTGTATGCTGCGGACAACAAATTCCGCACCGCAGCCTATGCTCCGCAGCGGAATTGTCCTCAACGTGCAAACAAACCCAACCACAAAGCTATGGAAGGCAATGGAGAAACGGGTCCGCTGCGAATTTCAGAGCAAATCCGCTACGTGTGGCCATGCCCTTAGGGTCTGTGCACACTACGTTTTGGTACTATATTTAGCGTGTACATCAGGAAAGCTCCTGACATACATGCTAAACGTGTACATTGACCTCCGTCGGGCTAGTATATGTCATTATACATCTTTTTGGGGGGATGGTTTTGCATCCTATTGGACCCCACAATTTTTATTTTTTAATTTTTTAACATGAGAGTCTATGGGTGACGTATGCCACTATATGGCATAAGTCACAGGTGTACGTTTAATGGAAATGTCATGGGTTTTCAATAGTCTTTTATGATGTAAATGTTAAGTGGACACCATTTTAGACTATGGGAAGACATATTCGTTAAATAGATGCCTTCTGTCACCCATAGACTATAATGGTATTTGCTTCATGTCACCCATAGACTATAATGGTATTTGCTTAATGTATACGTCCTGAACAGGGTCATGAGAGTTCACGCTCTATGTATACCATTAAACTCTATGGCGACTGATTCCACTGTTAAGGCATCTGTCACTGCCTACAATTAACCTATAAATCAGGAGCTTTTCTCGGCATATATTAAAAACATATGTCAAACATGTGATGTGCACAAAGCCTTAGCCACACAGTGTTTTATGAACTACTGGTTGTGTACCAGTGGTAATAACCATGTGTTGACCATGTTTTCAAATTTGTGAAATTATATTTCTATTGAGTGAATAGTAATTAGAACAATATAAATTTATATATCCTTGCTCGAATTATCAGGGTCTAGATTGCACTATTTAATACAAGAAATTGTCCTGCAACTGTTTTTCAAGGCCAGTTTCCCACAAGGTGGTTGTGCGTGATGTGACATGTTTGACTTTCCCTTTTTTTTTTTTTACCAAAACGAGGATTTAATCTAGCATATTCAGCCAATAGCATCCAATGAGATCTTAGCTTTTATCAGAGGAACTATAGAGGATCCCTGAGATTTTTGAACAAAATTAATTCACTTCAGTAGTGAGAGTGCTTAAACTTTATATCATCCTGTTTCAAGTTTTCGGCAAGAGATCTCAGAGATCATATATAGGGCCGATCTTAGGGGTGTGCGACCTGTGTGATCTTGGTTCCCGGGACTGCGATCACCAAGAATTATATTATTTGCATAACTGTATTATTTAGACATTGTAATGCACTGGTATTAGATTACTTTATGGATGGTGCTGTTATTTGGTCACTGTGTGTCTGTGTTAAGGTTATTTGTAGTAAATGTGTCACTTCTATTATATCTATTAAGCCTCATGACATGTGACATTTTTGAGAAAATTCCATTTTTTTTTTCAGTTTAATCACTGTGTCACCCAAGACAAAAAGACCAACGCAGAGTTTTTCTGCACTGTAGACTATGCTGTTATCTCTGGTCTTTATCCACTCATACATTATATAGTAAATCATAGAAATGAAGAAAGCGGACTGCTTAGCTCAGCAATAATCAAGATCTGGCTGAACTGAATTTAAAATAATATATATATTTTTTACTACAGATGTAGAGCTCAGACATTTTAAAGTCACTTTAGCTGAAATCTCTAGCACTAAGGGCGGATTTACACGAGCGTGTGCGCACACAAAAAATGCGGCGTTTTGCGTGCGCAAAAGGCACTTAACATCTCTGTTTGTCATGTTCATATGGTGCGCGGCTGCGTGCTTTTCACGCAGCCGCCATCATTAATGACACTCCATTTGGATCTTTATAAACAGAAAATCACGTGGTGCTTTTCTGTTTACATTCATTTTTTTACTGCTGTTGCATGTGGTGCGCGTGATTTTCACGCACCCATTGAAAAACTCCGAAATCTAGAACCTGTCGTGAGTTTTACGCAGCGGACTCACGCTGCGCAAAAATCACGGACAGTCTGCACTGTCCCATAGAATTGCATAGGTCCGTGCGACCCGCGTGAAATTCACGCGGGTTGCACGGACGCAAATCACGTTCGTGTAAATGTTATATAATATTGCTTTTAGTATGGTATTAAAATACATTTTATTTATTTGTGTTCTTGTGTTGTACTTTTTTATTTTTTATTTGGCTGGGTTCACACACCCTATTTACAGACGTAATTCGGGCGTTTTAGCCTCGAATTACGTCCGAAAATACGGCTCCAAAGCGTTGGCAAACATCTGCCCATTCATTAGAATGGGGTTACGATGTTCTGTGCCGACGGTCATTTTTTTTACGTAAAAAAGACGCCCGCGTCAAAGAAGTGCCTGTCACTTCTTGAGACGTAAATGGAGCCGTTTTCCATTGACTCCATGGAAAAACAGCTCCAATTACGTCCGTAATGGACGCAGCGAAAAGCCCCTGCAACATGCCATAACGTCTGAAATTCCAGAGCTGTTTTCTCCTGAAAACAGCTCCGTAATTTCAGCTGTAACGGAGGCTGCCGTGTGAACATACCCTTACTTTTACTTCTCTATGGGGCTGCCATTTTTTTTTCATCTCTGTATGTGTCGATTAGCGACACATACAGAGATGGAATACGGCACATATAATCCCATAGAGAATGCGAACCGGAGCCGTTCCATTCACTATAGCGTACGCCGTCTGTGTGTGAATGGCGCATGCGCTGCTCCCACACAGACCAAAAGGAAGGTCTTTGGTAGAGCGACATCCAGCGCCATTTTCATGTGGACTGGAAGCCGCGGCCGGACAGTAAGATGACGACTTCCGGTCTCGGCTTCCGGCCATATGTTCAAGGCAGCGAAGATGTAAGGAATAGGAGCGGAGGCGGCAGGAGCAGGTAAGTTATGTTTGTGTATGTGATGTGTGTATTATGGTCGTGTATGTTTGTGTTATAATGTCTGATTACTACTATCTAATCCTCCTACACTGTGCATTCGCTCAGAAAATGGCAACACACAGTGGAGGAGGTTTGAAGATTGAACCCCCTGCTTCTCCTGGCACTAGCCAGGATAAGGGAGGGGGGATTGTGTGAGGGCACAAGAGCGAGTGTGTCTACTCCAAATTTGCAGCATAAAGCAATGAGGTTGCTTTACCACATTGCCAATGCTGCAATTTCGGGAATTGCTCCCTCTAGTGACCAGCACATGGAAATGTTATAAATTAGAATCTAATTTATAATATTTCCTGACTTGTGAAAAAATGTAAAAAATTAAAACAATGTGTAATCACTTATATACTAACTGTTTAACTAAAAAAAAAATAAAAAAAAATTCTAGCGACACATTCCCTTTAATGAATACTTATCTAATCTAAGTCTTCAAACAAAGCCAGTGAAGAGCAGTAACTAATGCTAATATGCAGATGCACTGAGCAGTCATGTGAAATGTTTACTATCGCACCCACATACTGTATGCATCTACTGGTTGACTGCTTGTTGACCTATTATGTGGGGCATGGCATTTGTAGACATGTACTCATGTAAAAATAGAAGGATATTTCTGGCTAAATGTTGAATAAGTGGAACAGGAGTTTATTTTGATGGTGACCCAGCCATTGTGGTACTGATAGTAGAGTCACTTTTTGGACATATTGAAAGATATAAATGTTCCTACTGTAGGTCTATAGTAATATGTCAGTTACCAACCTCCACAATGATCTTGCTGGTTGCTTAGACATGTAAAACTGGCCTACCATAAATAATATTATTTTTGTTTTTGGCATGTTTCTACTCTGTTTCTGACTACTACATTAGTAGGTCACTCATGCTACCTCTGGGGATGGGCCTACGATTACCATTAAAATTGTAGCACTGACCACTAATACTATACCCACCTTTACACTAAATGTAGAATGTACTACTGACTAACAGGGACTGGAAGTCAATTGTTTTGGAAACCAACTATACCACTCACTAAAGACCAGATGCCGCATATGTCACTGACCACCAGAGACCATGGTAGATACAAAGCTGAAACACAGTACAATCAGTCTTTCCTAGAACCAGATCAGTTAAGGGCTCATGCATATGGCCACATTACCGCTCTGTACAAACTCCAAGTTGTACGGGGCCATAATAGGGCACCCATAGACCTTTGTAGAGCCCTACTGTACTGTCCGATTTCATGAGGAGACATATTAAGTTGCTTCTGTTGGATTACATAGAACATAAACAGAAAACAAATTTCCATTACATGCCGTATTACGGAGCTATTCGTATTCTGGGAGCCACCGCACAGCTTCCTGCAGATTGCTCTACGTTTGCATAAGGCCTTACTCTTTCAGCTGTTGACATACATTAATATTGAAGGGTAAGATACACAAAGAGACTGAGCACCAATCTGGTTTAATAAGTTTAATAAGCAAATTATCAGATCCACAATTAACGTAGAATACCAAGCCATTGTTGAAGTGGCATTTAGTAATGGCTATGAACGCCGCTTTCATATAGAAATAACAAAAGATTTTAATGGTAATTAAATTGCAAGCAAAACAATTACAGTCCTTGTGACATTAATCCGCTGAATGATACCCTGATATTATAATGGCAAGTTAATTACAACAGACTAAAACAAAGCATTTTGTTAATTATTGTCTTCCTCTCTGTAATTATGACCAGCCCAAGCAGAGAACAAATTGTGACTTATGAGGTAGAATCTTCATTCCTTCCCTAAATATGGAAAGCAGGGCTCTCCACTAATGTACAGTTACTAGGACGTATAGATTTATGGTCTGTGCTGGCAGTCGACTATTATGGCAACCTTACTGGGTGTGTTGCTTGACATGTTATACCAGGTTCACAAAATATCAACATATCGACTGCTTAATACATACAAAATGCAACTACTAAATTTACTACATGCACATTTATTTATTTATTTATTAGGTTTAACACTCATGGAAAGTTTTGTTGTAGAAGTATGTTTTATGAAACGTATAGATTCTTGCATTTATTACAAGACATATCTACTTCATATAACAGTAATTGTCCTACTTTCAACAACCAACTGTGTACCCAGAGTTTGGTTCTGGACTCTTGGCAGATTCCAAGCCCCTCTTCTTCACCAGAAATTCTATTTATGATGAAGGGACTGTGCTGGATGTCACAGGTTGTGCCCTTCAGGACTATTTCACTGAAGAACATATGGTGAAGCTGTGGCATCACATAGCAGAAGAATGGCTGGAGCACTTGTCACAATCATGGGGACAATTTTAAAACGGCAAACAAAAAGCACGGAAGCAAGTACGTAAGGCCTTTCCCCTGGAAGTAATTCGACATATTACTTGAATCCCCACTGAGCCAAGTCCCCTCACATTCACTCTCCATTGAACTCTAGGAGAGATATTCGTATAGCCGTTTCTATGTCTCCGATGAAAAGCGTCCATACATGAATGACCAAGTTTCTTCTAGAAATGGCAGACCAGGCTGCCCCATTCTTAGGATTGGCGGGTATTTCAGCCGTTGGGCCCCTCATCAATTACACATTTAGGGCATATTAAAACAGGAGTACACGCAGCATAATAAATCCACACTTACTTTGTTAAAATCACCTTTTCTTTGTACTTGTATTTGCAGAATTACAAAGGTATTCAGAAGGTAGTTGGATGCTTAACAACACCAATGCAATCTTTCTTCAGAGCTATACACAGCCCTGGACCCCACCGTTTGCTGTGACATGTTGGGAGTCCCTCCTTTCTTTTTTAATATGCCACAAATTGTGGAAAAATCTCTTTAGATAAGTTGTAGAGCATCATAAACATTGTCTTTACTTACTGAGGCAGAGATGTTGACGCAAGGCGCAATGTGGTTGTGGGATACGCAACGATCTCATTACCTCCCCCAAAAAAGATTTAGTTTCTTAGGAAATTAGCATCAAATTGCCTATGGAGAAGATTCTCGAGTTTGTGTGCAAAGATTCGTTAGACATTCATTATAACTAGATTAGAAGTTGTTCCAAAATTTCTGTAAAATCTTGACATTTGTACATCACAGGAAACAATAAAATTGATTAACGTGTCAGCGACATGATGTGTCTGACTGCTATCCATTAGGTATCATATTCAATGTTTTCTAATTTGTTGACTTTGTTTAATGGCATTTTGGACTCCACATTTTGGATCCCAAGAAAACATTAGTGCATATCACTTTCCACAACCCCATAAGTTTGTCCTCACAAACCTTCAATGTGATTTGCAAATTTCATAACTTTTCAGTGAGAATCAAGGTTTCATGCAAAGCATGCTTCACCCAGGACTAAGGTTTAGATGGAGCTTGCATACGATACCTGGGGAATATTTATTGTAAAACCTTTGGTTCAGTAGTCCTGAGGCCCCTTCTAAAATGTCTACCAGATAAAGATGTAAGGTATCAATGGGCTTCTTACTTTCACTGCTTGTATTTAAAGATGTTCAGTTCAAGACTCTACGACTTTTTTGTCTCTAAATATATTTCTGATCCCGGAACTCAATACTTGCTGGTGTACCACTCTAGCTTTACACTCTAGTGTTTAATATTTTCCAATCTCTTCTATTTACAGAAGTTATTTCTACCTTGTCTTTTGTTGGTATTACATTGTCGGGCTGGATATTACTCAGATTACTTATAAGGAACTGTGGTCGCCTAGGTTGTAGTGTTTTGGTAAACTATTTTTGCATAGCCTTTCTCCTCTACATATGAGAAATTCTTGAATATTAACATACCTGCTATGGGTATACCAATATTCCTTCCTTATATTAGCAACATGTACTTTATGCCTTATTTACACAGTGCAGTTTGGTGCAATGTTTTATGCTACAAACAGGGGCTATATTTGTTAAGGACTTACAAGTTTCCTCATTTCTGGATCCCCAAAAATAAAAAATCATAAACTGAAACAACATTGCACTGTGTGAACAACTCCTAAGACTAAGCTGATATGCTGCTTCAGAGAAAGTCCACAGCAGTTAACATAAATTCAGTTGTAAACTCCTGAGGTACATCTGGATGTATAACATCAGGATTTTACTGTGGAATTTGCAGTGGATTTCACCTCTCTTAGGCTGGGTTCACACCTGTGTCGTTGCTTTCTATAGTTCTGCCCCATCAGCGGAGCAGAACAAGGGAAACAGGAAGCGACGGTTCAGTAGCACCACGGACACCACCGATGGTCAAGGGAACCCATTGACTTTAATGGGTTTCGTCGTCTTACCATCGGGGCGTCCGTGGTTTAACCAGAAACTATAGCGCAGCATTGTTTCCAGTAATCTCTGTCGGATCTGCGTCAAAGGCCCCTAACGGAGCCTTCAACGCAGATGTGAACAGAGCCTTGATAGAGTAGATCAAATCCATTACAATCTTAATATTTTTTCTCCAAAAGTAGAAACACAATACAATATAATTTTTTGTTACAATTTAGCATTATATTTTCACATCTTTTTCACAAATTATTGCCTTCAATAGAAAAGCATCACATGATGTTATTGTTGTGTTTTTAGCTGCACCTTTCTCTAAATATCCTGCAATCCTATATGAAACCAAATCAATTTATAACCTGTGTTTATCTGCAAACATATTCTCCCAGATAAGTACCTATAAAGTTTCATTACTCTTCTGACAAAATCACTTCCCATGTCTTCCAAGTGGAACCTCAGTCGCACCTGGTGTATATCATTCTAAGGTCATTGCTTAATAGCCATAAAATGGAATGTGATAAAAAAATAAATTAAGTCATTTATAAACATATCCATTAATCTCTCCTTTCCACACCGTTAACCTTCCATGTAGTCTCCTGCTCAGTGCGCTATAGAATAAACATTAAGTTTGTCCCTGCTTCTGTAAATTGTAAAGGTTGTAAAGTTTGCTCCTCTCTGTTTTAGATGTACACTATGAACACCCATTAAAAAGTAACTGTTGTAACGGCCACCGGTCCCCGACGCTGCCGTATACTCACCTCTTCACAGCGTCCTCTGGCTCCTGGCCAGCGCCGCGTCCCTTCCTCTCTTCAGTCTGGTTGCGGCCTCCATTGCTGTTCTCCTCCTGCATCCACTTCACTTCCTAGTGTGTGCGTGCGCTAACCCTTTTCCCTTTAAAGGGCCAGTGAGCGCCAAATTTCCACCAGCTTTCCATGGTATAAAATGTACCTTTCCTATCAATACTTGCCTGAGAAATTATGTTCCGCCTAGCTTATTAGAGATTCCTTGCATTATCGTTTGTTTAAATTTCCTGTGTTTGACCTCTGTCTGTATTTTGACTATTCTTGCCTGATGCCTGCCCTGACCACTTGTTTGTTGCCCGTGGCTACCCTCTGCTGCCTGCCTTGACCTTTGGCTCTGTTAACCTTAAGTAATCATCTGCCGCCTGCCCTGACCTACGCTAAACGGGACCCTGTATATATATTTTTTTAATATAAATTAGTTTTTTATTAGCATTTTCAAAAATAAGACATACAATATAGAGTTTTCCCCTATCCATCCCCCCTTCCCTACAACCTTAGTATCCTCCTGAAAATTCAAAATACAAAATCCATCAAAGTTTGACAAATCTGTTATTGTACAATGCATATATAGATTTCACATAACCGGCATTATATAACCTTTCCATCCTAAACATACCGATAGAGAAGGCCTCTGGCTAATCCATCCCCGCCACTCCTACATCCAAAAAGAATCCTCAGTCTTCAAAAATATCCTTGATTTAATTTTCTTTTGTATAATTTAACAAGAGATCCAACACTCTATTCTCTATAATAACCTCAATCTTAACCAATATAGATTAATTGGAGTTGCGGGAATCATAGAGAAAAAAAAAGGGAAGAATGTCTCTCTCTCCTCCCGTCCTACTCTCCCATTATCCCGCATTCACCATGAAATGACGTCCATGGATACCAAATCATAGAATTTATGTTTCTTATTATTTTTACACCAATATGTACTGTATACTCAAATTGTAAGGCCGATTTTATATATCTTTCCCATTCCAGCATATTAGGAGCTTCATCTCTTATCCATTTAGACATTAACGCCTTCCTGGAAAAATACAGCAGATTTATAATAGCCTGTTTCTTAGATCCCTTTAAGTGTAGCTGCTCTAGATCCCCTAGTATGCACACCACAGCATTTTCCTGTACAGTTTCTTCATAGACAATTTTGATTCGATCCAGCACCATTCTCCAGTATCTTTTCATCTTCTCACTGTAACGTCCACAGCCGCGGACCGTCGTTCTTACCTGCCCACAACGGCCGCGGCCATGGACGAGTGAGTGCCGGGTGGCATCTCCCTCCTGAGACGCTGGCACTCGCTTCCGCATCGCTTCACTGGTTCCCGTAGCGTGCGCACGCTCGCGTCCGGCTTTAAAGGGCCAGTGCACTCTCTTGAGTAAGGTCTGTAATTAGCCCATGATCACCCTGGGCTATAAAAAGGGCCCTGCCCTTTCACTCATTGCCTGAGTGTTGTTGTGTTTACCAGTGTTGGGGTATGTGCACACACACTAATTACGTCCGTAAGTTACGGACGTATTTCGGCCGCAAGTACCGGACCGAACTCAGTGCAGGGAGCCGGGCTCCTAGCATCATACATATGTACGATGCTAGGAGTCCCTGCCTCTCCGTGGAACTACTGTCCCGTACTGTAATCATGTTTTCAGTATGGGACAGTAGTTCCACGGAGAGGCAGGGACTCCTAGCATCGTACATATGTATGATGCTAGGAGCCCGGCTCCCTGCACTGAGTTCGGTCCACTACTTGCGGCCGAAATACGTCCGTAACTTACGGACGTAATTAGTGTGTGTGCACATACCCTAAGTCTTAGCAAATGGTCCCTTAGTGTTATCCTGTTCCCGCTGTTCCTGTGCCCTGCAACCTGTATCCTTTATTCCGTGCTATATCTGTTCCTGTGCCTTAACCTGTTGCAGTCGTGTTGTGCCACAGGTCACACCTGCTGATATACACCACGTCTGGTGTCTACAAATTCATCTGTGCCGAGCCTCCATTACTGTCTGGACTATTTAAGATGCTATTGTACTAGGACTGTTGTTTGGCCAGCTGCTACTCCGCTACGGCGGAGCGGCCTAGTGGGTCCACATACCCACGGATCGTGACAGTACGCTCAGGCCATGGACCTCACTGGTCAACCCAAGACCGTGACGATGGCACAAGCCATACAGGCAGACCTGCGTGACCTTCAGTCACAACAAGACCAACTTCTACTGGGAGTGAAATGCATTGCACAGCAACTGGATGCACAAGCTGCAGCCATCATGGCACCTGTTGCTCTGGCTGTTCCTCCTACTACACCAACTGTCAGTACCGGTGCCGACTCCCGATTTTCGCTGCCACTACCTCCCTGCTATGATGGAAAAGCGAGTACCTGCAGGGGATTTCTGAACCAGTGCCAGATCCGTGTCTACATGCCAGAGCATTTCCTTCCGATGGTGCAAGGATTGCTTTCTTTTTTTTTTTTATTCTTTTATTTTCCGTTTTCCACAACACAAACAGGATAGTGCAGGCATAAGAAGCACAAGTATTGGCTCGCAGGCCAGTATATGTTTCTACAGTAAGTGTAAGAAGAACAACAACGCGCCGCTGATACAGTAATTGAAACGGACGACCTATGCATCCTGAACCCGCAGCCATGCACAATGGTCCGTGAGTGGACATATCAGAAAGAGAGAGAAAAGCAAAAGAGGAGATGGGACAGAGGGAGAAAAGGGAGGGAAGAAAACTGACATACCCCCCCCTATGCCTCGGGATTATAGTCAAGAGGCCACGATGTTCCTGAAGTCAACAGAAGATTGGAATCTGACCCAGTGATGCCATGTTTTGAGAAATTTAGCATGAGTCCCTCTCATGGATGCCATGAGATCCTCCATTCTCATAATGTCCTGGGTCTTGCCAACCGATGGAGGGCAAGTTTGTCTCCATTTGCAAGCTTGTCGCAGGAATACACGCTCTAGCTGCGTTCACCAGATGGCGAACCACAGAGCGTCGGTACGTAGATAATGGAACCTCGCACAGATGGAGCAGAAAAAAGGCCGGCGTGGGCGGAAGGGGGAAATCCGTGAATTTGGAGATGCGCCACACCTCCGACCAGAAATCTGTCAGCTGCGGGCACTCCCAGAAGATGTGTAAAATCATGCCCACCTGGTCTCCACATCTCCAACACAACAGTGAGACCGCGGGGATCATTGCATGCAATCTGGAAGGCACTCTATACCATCGCAATAAATCTTAAATCCCGCCACCTGAAATCTTCTAGCCATAGAGGATTTATGTGTCATTGTGAACAAACGGTCCTTATGTTCTGCAGTAAATGTTACTCCCAAGTCCCTCTCCCAGCTGAGCAGGCAGGAAGGTGTGAGAAGATTGGATGGGGAAATCAGTAGGGTATGTAGTCTGGACAGAGAGTGCCGTAACGTGCCCGTGCCTGTGCAAAGAAGCTCGAAAGGGGAACTATCCCGCGTATATTACGAAGGGTTAGGCAAGGACGCGAGAAAATGTCTCAATTGAGTGATCTGCCAGGAGGTAAAGGGATGGGGTCTGTCAGAGACGCTAACTGTGGGCTAGTCATCCAAGTCCCCCCTTGTATGAAATGAGCAGCATGTCCCTTACCTACCCTCAACCAGTGCCGGAATGGACCGCTTTCTCGCCCCGGAGGGAATGCGGGATTGCCCAGGATAGGAAACAGTGGGGATGGAGATGGGGAGATCTCTTTCCGGGGAAAGAGCCGGGACGCAACTGCCAAGGTGGGTCCAATAGTCGGGTGTGTCCACGCTGATAGGGGGGTGTGTTTGCCCAACCACGGCAGTGCCTGCAATGGAACCGCTCGAAAGGCCTGTTCCATCGACACCCACTGTTTGACCTCAGTGTGTCTGAACCAGTCCAAAATTTGTGACAGGTGTGAGGCCTGGTGATAGGAGACAAAGTCCGGAAGACCAACCCCGCCCTCACTCCTAGCATGGAAAAGCATGGAGCGGGCTATATGGGCTGGTTTCCCCACCCATATAAATCTATGGAGTAAGGACAACAGGGCTTGAAAGAAAGTGTGAGGTATGTGAATCGGTAGGGCCTGGAAGAGGTACAAGATCCGCGGCAGAATATTAATTTTAAATATTGCACACCTGCCAAACCAGGTAAAGGGGCCCGTCGACCAGGAATCCAAATCGCTCTTTACACATTGAAGGAGGGCGGTAGTTAACTGCATAAAGACAAGATAGATCCCTGGAGAGCTGGACCCCCAAATATTTGAGTGATTCTCTAGCCCATTTAAAGGAGAAGGACATCGAGAGATTTTTTCACCAGAGACTGTGGCAACGAGACATTGAGAGCCTCCGACTTCTGGTAGTTAATTTTGAAGTTGGACAATTTTGAGTATCTACTCATCTCTGCCATGAGATTGGGCAAGGAGATCCTGGGCGCGGTGAGAAAGAAAAGCAGGTCATCCGCATATGCTGCGACTTTATGGGACCTTCCTCCAATGATACACCCGCTATGTCTGGATTGGAGCGAACCTGACACAGGAAGGGCTCCAAGCACAAAATGAAAATTAAGGAGGACAAGGGACAACCCTGCCTCATGCTGTTAGAGATAGCGAGTGAGGAGGAAAAAGCACCATTGACCTTAACCCGGGCCGATGGGGAGGAGTAGAGGCTCGATATCCATTGCATCATGTGGGTGCCCAGTCCAATATGCTGCAGGGTGGCCAGCATAAAGTCTCAATTGACCATGTCGAAGGCCTTCTCTGCATCCGTGGACAGAAACAAACGTGGGCAGGGCCGAGGCAGCCACTTGGTATATCAAGTTAATTGCCCTTGTGGTATTATCCCGAGCTTCCCTAAGAGACATGAAGCCCACCTGGTCGTTATGTATCACATTATGTAGGAGGGGGGTAATCCTATGGGCCAGAATCTTCGCAAACAGCTTTAGATCTACATTTAACAAAGATATGGGGCGATAGTTTTGGCATATGTATGGATCCTTCCCCTCTTTGGGTATCACCATAATGTAGGCCCTCAGAGCGTGTCTGGAGGGTGGGAGCTCCGTTCAGTATGTGAGTTGAAGGCATGTAGGAAATGGGGTGACAGCAGGTCTGAGCAGGCCTTATAGTATTGCAAGGGTAGGCCATCAGGGCCCGGCGCCTTCCCTGCCGGCGAGTCCTTCAATGCCCACGACCACTCCTCTGGTGAAATAGGAGACTCCAGGGCAGCAATAGCCTCCTGGGGGATACATTTCATTCCTGAGGACCGAAGGTATGCCTCTATCCTCTCCATTTGCTCCCCCCATCCGGGGATGGAGAGGCCCGAGGAAGATTATAAAGGGAGTGGTAATAGGCCCGGAAGGCCTCCGAGATGTCATGGGGAAGTTGCAAATGCCTATTGTGGGAAGCCTGGATATGGGGAACATAGGTACGCAAACAGGTTTTCCTAAGCACCCGCACCAGGGTCTTACCAGGTTTATTATTAAATTTGTAGAAATGCCGTCTGCATTTAACTAAGGAGGCCCTAGCCTTGGAAAGGCAGAGCAAACTAACCTGAACTCTCAGCTGCCCCAGCTCCGCCCCCACAACCCGGTCCAGGGAGGCCTTATGTATGCAATCAGCCCGGAAATGGGTTTCCTGAAGGAATGCCACCTGTGCTTTTCTTCCAGAGGAGACGGAGAATGGAGGACCTCTTTTCCGGGATGTTCGGACCCTGTGCATTCAGGGAGACAATGGTAATGTTAGACATATTGTGAGAGAAAGGAGAGACAGAGAGGGAAAGGAAAGAAGAGTAAGAAATAAAAAGACCCCCTTAGATGGGACAGAAGTGTCAGGGAAATGGAACAATACAGCCCCACTAGCAGCAGAGTACAAAACCCCTCAACAACTCGTCGTGTGTTATGTCGTCCCCAGAAAGAAAAATACCCTCTGACCACAACACAACAGCACGGAACCCTAATGGAGAACGAAGAATGACAGCGGTGCAAAAGAAGCGATCCCTCAAGGAATTACAAATTAGACTAGGAATATCAAAATGAGCTCAATGGAACTCCGGACTCAACCGGCTAACTATTGTGGGCTGTGGGGACCTCCCAGCCCCTAGTTAGCTAAACAGATGCAGATCCCCCGATATGTAAACCCCCAGCCCAGCATACTGTACAGAATGTCCCATTCAAGGTCACCACCATTTCCGACATCTGCCTCTCGTGAAGAACGCTGCAAAGAAAAAATTGAGCACAGATAACATGCAAACCAAGTCTGATGCCCCAATGGTGGGAACTAGACTATACAGTTAGTCTGGTAGGTCAGTCTCTGTGTGGAGAACTCCGCCCTGGGGTCCGAATCTTGACTGGCCCGTCTCTGGAGCGAGGCAGAATCGAATCAGATAGGGACCGCAACTAGGAAAGAGCGATGCGGGGGGCTCTGTCCAGTCCGGTACCCACACTGGGGAGATCTCCAGGAAGCGGAAGGCCTCTTCCAGATCATCTGGGGAGCGAACAGCAAACGAGTGCCCCTGTCGGAGGAGTATGATGTGGAAGGGATGGCCCCACCTGTAGGTAGCGCCCGCCTCTTTAGTAGCTTCCAGCAAGGGGCGGACAGCCCTGCACATGTAGAGAGTCAATCTGGAGACATCCGGCAAGACGGTAACCTCGGAGCCGTTGATGGGAATGGCCCCCTTCTCCCAAGCTCTCCGTGCAATGTCCTCCTTTTGTTTATAAAAGTGCACTCTGCATATGACATCCCGCGGGCGGTTACCATCCCTGGCCTGGGGGCCCGCCAGTCTATGCACCCTATCCATCTCAATGGCCTTATCGCGTGGTCTATCCAGGAGCTTGTTAAAGATATGTGTCACCGTGTGATATAGTCCCTCCAGGGGCACAGATTCCAAAATGCCTCTCAGTTTCAAATTGTTCCGTCTCCCCCTGTTTTCGACATCATCTAGGTGTAATGAAAAGTCCCGCATTTGGGTAGATTGAGTTTCCAAGGTCTGAGAAAGGACCGAGATGTCCATGGAGTGGACAGAGTTCATGTGTTCCAATGTCTCCACCTGTGCGGCCAATGAGCGTACCTCCTGTGAGACAGCCCCAATGGCCTTATCATGCTTCTCTTCCAGGCGGGAGAGGCATACATCCGGGTCAGATTTGGTGGGCAACACCCAAACCATTTCCCATAATTCTGCCAGGGTCCGTTCCATAGAGGGGGGGTGTGCCGGAGATGAGGCTGACTGGTGGTCCCCCGAGACCGCTGATGGGGTGAGTGGCCCCCTCAAAATGGCTAGCGCCCCCTGACTGAGGTGCATCCAGTCCACTGGGGGAGATTGTTGCAGGGCGGCGAGTGAAAATGGTGCCGGGACCGCCCTGCCTTGCAAGGCCATGCGGCCAGCATCCTGTCCTGGCACAGACTGGGACTGGAGGGGGGAAAATTCATCTGCCAGTTGCCGGAGCAGCTGACCCAGGCGTGGCTTCTGTGTCCTGACCTACCTCCGGAGTCGAGATGTAGTCCTGGGAGCGGCAGTCGAGGCTCGCCGGAACGGAGGAGCAGGAAGCCGGTGAGCGCCCACGTGCTGGCGGGGTCCGACTGCGGCCTGAAGGTGGAATGGAGGAGTGCCGCGGGGTTGCTCCTGTCATGTCTGTGGCTGCGGGCTATCAGCTCTGTTCCTCCCCTGACAGCCGCAGCCACGAGTCGGCAAGCGCTGGCCCCAGCCTCCTCCTCAGGAGAAGCCAGTGCCTGCGTCTACTCACCAATGCCGAATCCCGTAGGGTGCGCGCGCACGCTCATGCCCGCTCTTAAAGGAGCAGCGCACGCACCGGACCTCGTTCCTGACCTTTGACCTGTGAGCACTCTGGACTACAAGAGGGGTCCAGCCCCCTAGTTCTATGCCTGAGCTTTGTTGTTGTATCCCTAGTCTGTCTTGCAAATCGCACCCTAGTGTTTCCTGCTCCCAGTGGTTTCCTGTTCCTATTCCTGTATCCTGAATCTAGTGTCGTGCTTGCTGTAGCCGTGTTCTGCTGTATTCCACGTCTGACCTGCCTCTCCACACCTGACGTCCACCTGCTGCCAAGTTCCTGCCTAGCCTGCCTCGCTACTGTCCGAGCTGCCACAGGTACCCTATACGTACTATAGATTTTGACCTGCGTCCTGTTGGCCAGCTGCCATACCTCAAAGACGGTACGGCCCAGTAGGTCCACGAACCCTTCGCGACAGCTGCGTCCCGCCTGGAACTAAGGAACCTGTCAATGGACACCCTGTCAGGAGTGACCGAGAGGCTCTTGCGATGTCTCCCCTTCGTCATCGCTCGCCAAGACCGGGTAAGTGAGCCCTTTTTGGGCAATGTTTTGTATGGTAAGTCCGGAGCTCCAAGAAAGTGCGTCCTCACACCGCCATGTCAAAGCCCCGCCCCGCAAGGATTGCTTTCATCATCTCTCTCCTTACTGGCAAGGCCCTAGCATGGGCGAATCCTATCTTGGAGCGTCAGGGACCAGAGACCCGTGAATTCCAGTGTTTCCTACAGACTTTTCGCATGGTATTTGAGGAACCTGGATGGGTCTCAGCAGCAGCTGCATCTCTGCTGACCCTTCACCAGGGAGACATCTCCGTGGGCGAGTACGCCATTCAGTTTCGCACCCTGACGACAGAGCTGTCCTTCAACAACGAGGCCTTGGTGGCTACATTCTGTCAGGGACTGCCTTCCAAGATTAAAGACGAACTTGCCGCTCGTAATCTGCCACCTACCCTGGATGACCTCATTCTTCCTGATCCGGGAGCGACACCAAGAGGTTCGTCGGGAGAGAAGATTCCCCAGGCTGTCTCCTACTTTCCAGCAATCCCTGTTGTCCTCACCAGTTGTTCCACCAGAGGAGCCTATGCAGGTGGACCGGCTCAAATTGTCAGCCCAGGAGACACAACGCAGACGCACTTCGGGCCTCGGTGGCCATGTTGTGCGTTTGTGTCCTCAGAAGCCAGAAAGACTCCAATGCCTAGGATTGTTTGGAGAGACAACCCTAGGTGGAACAGCACTGAATAAAAAATTCTCTTCAAGACTGTCCATCACCATGACCATAGTGTCCGACGAGAAGACGCACCGGGTCTCTGCCTATCTGGACTCTGGGTCTGCAGCAAACTTCATCCACAAAGACCTAGTGTATCTTCTCCAGTTACCCACAGTCCCACTGGAGACATCTTTGGCTGTTGCGTCGGTGAATGGACTGCCTCTGCCCAACCCGATTGTATCTGAAACCAAGCCGGAGCCCTTCATACTGAACTTATTTTGTTTCTTGTTTTGCCTAAAGCCGTCAATTCTGTCCTACTGGGCCTGCCTTAGCTCCGACTTCATGCCCCAGTCCTGGACTGGAATTCCGGAGAGGTTTTCCAATGGGGCTCCAAATGTCGCAGACGCTGTCTGTTGCAGATCCATCCTGTCCAGCCTCCGCTGCCTCAGTCATTGGCAGGATTGCGCCCTCATTTCTCTCAGTATGCGGATGTCTTCAGCAAGAAGGAGGCTGAGACGTTTCCCCCACACCGGGCTTATGACTGTCCAATTGAACTGGTTCCAAATGTGTCCCCTCTCCCTGGACGGGTATACCCTCTCTCCTTGCCAGAGACTCAGTCTATGTTGGTCTATATCAAGGAGAATCTAGAGAGGTTTCTTACAAAAATCCTCCTCCCCGGCCAGGGCTGGGTTCTTCTTTGTCAAGAAAAAAGACGGATCTCTTTGACCTTGCATTGACTACCATGTTCTCAATCAAATCACGTCAAGAACAAATATCCGTTGTCACTAATTTCCTTTCAAAAGGTTCCTTTCTCTCACAGATCATTTTAACCTGAGCTGCAATATAAAGTAGTTTAACTAGGGGAATAGCCATTCCCTCGAGTCAACAGGCCTCTGTAGTTGGCTCAGTTTTATTCTCGGCCGCCTTCCTGTCCAAACCAAGTCCCTGAACCAACTTTGTATGGTTTTAAATATTTTATCGGGCAGCCATGTTGGGCAATTAATCATAACATACAAAATAGAGGGAATCAGTACCATTTTAATAAGGGATACTCTACCCGCTATATTAAATCCTAGCTTGGACCAGATCTTTATTTTAGCTCTCGTTTTATGTATAAGTGGATCAATATTGTACAGACTATAACCTATGAAATCCCTTGTAATATTTATACCAAGGAATTTAAAATGATCATTCCCCTGGACTACCTGTATTCCTTTATCAGGTGGTATAAACCCCTGGATCCAAAACCATCAACATTGATTTTCTCCAATTAATTTCCAACCCCAATATTGCCCCAAATTCCTTTAAGGTATCAAGTACCCTACCAACCGACAGATGGGACACCAAAAAAAGTAGAATATTATCCACATAGAGAGAAACATTTTCCTCCCTATCTAGATATTTAAATCCCACAATCTCTGTATCTTCTCTAATTTGGACCGCCAAAGTTTTAATACCTAGATATATAAATAATAATGGAGAAAGTGGGCACCCCTGCCTGGTCCCCCTACGAATCGTGAAGGCCTCCAACACTTTTCCATTAATTTCCAATCTGCTCTTGGTTCAGAGTAAAATAGTTTTATCCAGTTAATAAAATTAGTGCCAAAACCCATTCCTTCCCACACTTCCCATACATAGGACCACTCAAGACTATCGAAGGCCTTGGCTGCATCCAGAGAAAAAATCAACCTTTGGCCATCATTATCTGGCCTTAACTGTATATTCATAAACAGCCTTCTAATGTTGGTAGACGTAGATTTACCTTTAATAAAACCAGTCTGATCCTCATGAACCAAATCAACCATCACCGTTGAAAGGAGGCAAGCTAAAATTTTTGCAAGCATTTTAATATCTGTATTTATCAGTGATATAGGACGATATGAATCCACACTCAGGGGATCTTTCTCTTTTTTAAGGCTTAATATAATTAATGCCTCTGACATAGAGATAGGAGGCTTCCCCTCCTTAAATGCCACTTCAAACACCTCTTTAACCCCTTCCCGCAAATGGGCGTTACTGTACGTCCTTTTTAGCGGGTCGTTCCCGCAAATGGGCGTACAGTTACGCCCTGAGAATGAGGCGGGCACAGCAGCTGTGCGTGCTTCATCTTCAGCGGGTGTCGGCTGTAATATACAGCTGACATCCCGCTGCAACGGCGGCGATCACAGTTCTCTCTGATCGCCGCCGTTTAACCCCTCAAATGCCGCTGTCAGTAGCAAAAGCGGCATTCAAGTGATTGGCACAGAGGGAGTGGGCTCATGGACATGTTATAATTTTTTTTATAGATCTTAATTTGTCTGAATATAATTCCCCTAAAATAGGCCTTAAAGGTATCCCAAATAACAAATTATGTGCTGTGTTTCCATTAATATAAAAAAAAGCTACTATTCCCTCCTTTACCCTGTCATGACTTTCCAATAGAGATAACCAAAATGGGTGTACCTTAAACCTAGCACGTGGGGGACTATCTTCAAGCCCAGAAATCACAACCAAGGGTGCATGGTCTGACAACCTTCTTGCCTCATAATTAATCTTAAGTATTTTCCTAACCAGGTATGTACTACCCAAACACATGTCTATTCTTGAAGATGTACAATGGGTCTTCGAAAAACAAAAATATTTCCGAACATCAGGATTTCACTCACTCCACACATTGTGCCACCCAAATTTTTTAATTAATTTATATAATACTGATTGTTTACCGTGAGAATTTTTAGTGCCAAATCTATCTAAATCAATTTAACATACATTATTGAAATCCCCTATTACCAGTGTTAGTAAAGTGCCAACTTCTCTTACAAAACTATTTAGGTTATGCAATATATCTGATGAATAAGGGGGTGGTATATATATTGATGCAATCACCCATTGTGTCCCTTCATATCGGACGTTCAAAAATACAAAACGTCCTTCAATATCACAATATGCCCTCAAAAACAGATTAATAGCCTTATGTAACAAAATACTGACCCCCCCCCCCCACGTGAATAACTAGTGTGGAAAGAATGAAATGACTGACCAACCCATCCTCGCTTCAAAACTGCAACTGTATTTAAAGTAAAGTGAGTTTCCTGTAAGCATATTATTCCTTGTAAATAATTTCTAATTCGATTAAAAATTGCCAGACGTTTTAGTTCGTGTCCAAGCCCCCTCACATTCAATGTTAGAATTTTATTGTTAACCATCATTTAAATTATATAAAAAATAAAAATACCACACAGGTCCAACCCCCATTACAAAATGAGGACAGGGAAAAAGCAGAGAGAGAGAGAGAGAGAGAGAGGGAGAAAGAAGAAAAAAACAAAAAACATCCTCTCCAGTCAACAGGTCCCTAGCTAACCCATCACCGCGCCCACCACTCTCACCGCCGCTACTTATATTAAAAATACAATAAGCCCGTCACTTGAGCCAATTATTGCTTCTCTTTAATGTTAGCTTCAATCCAATCCGAAGCTTCAAACACATTTTCAGAAAACTCTTAATAATGACTTTTAACCTGGCCGGGAACATTAGTGCATATTGAATCTCTGCTGCTTTCAGCTTCCTCTTAATCTCTATGGTGGCAGTCCTTTTCTTTTGTATCTCAGTCGCATTATCTGCAAAAATCATTACTTTACAATTATTATACATTATTTCGTTTTTTCTTCTAGCTTTCTGCAGTATCAGTTCTTTATCTCTTGATGTTAACAATTTAATTAGTAATGCTCTTGGCGGAGTTCCAGGCAGCCTGGGTTTACCCGGAACCTTATGGGCTCTATCCACAAACATTAAGGATGTAAAATCCTCCTCTCCAAATGTATCCAAAAGCCAGTTTAGTATACATTTTTCAAGGTTATCCCGCTCAAGTCCTTCATGGAAGCCGACTAGCCTGACATTTTTATGCCTTGCACGATTCTCCAAATCAATTACCTCCTCCTCCAATAATCTATTTGATATTTGCAAATCCTTAACCTCTTTTATCAGGCCATTATTACTGTCTTGCACTGAACTTATTCTGTTCTCAACCTCTTCAACACAATTCCGAATATCCCCCAAGTCGTTTCTCAAGAGGGATATTTCTGTTTTCACCCCTCCCATTTAGTTAGACAATTCTTTTATAGCCATACAGCACTGGGAAATCTGACTTGAGATATTATTAAGAGTAATCTCCCCTTTATTTTTGCCTATTTCTCCCTCCTGAGCTATAGATGAAGCTAATTCCACAGAAATTATACCCCCTTCTTCCATTATTAAACTGGATTCTGCTGCTTCTAATAAAGTTTATTTCCCTCCTACTTCCATTTCCTCAATTTTTTTTTTAAGACATTGGAGGGGAGTTAAAAAATGTATAAATTTTCACATTTTCTGCCTTGCCCAGGTTGCTCTTTTTCTCTCTCAGGCCACTTGCCCCCCAAGATAATCAGGATTTGATCTCTTCCCTACCTCTTCTGGTCATCATAAAGTTTTAATACTCCCAATCTCTCTTTCCTTCTCCCCCTCTTTATTTCCCTTCTCCTTACCTTTCTCCTTTTTATTTGATAATTAGCACTGGATACGGTAAACCACAGTTAAGAAAAAATAGATAAACAGTTGATTCAACAAAAAGATAAATTCACATAATGACCATTAAAGAGGCTCTGTCACCACATTATAAGTGCCCTATCTCCTATATAAGGAAATCGGCGCTATAATGTAGGTGACAGTAATGCTTTTCATTTCGAAAAACGATCTATTTGAAACCACTTTATGAGCGATTTTTATCTTTATGCTAATGAGTTTCTTAATGCCAAAGTGGGTGTGTTTTTACTTTAGGCCAAGTGGGTGTTGTACAGAGGAGTGTATGACGCTGACCAATCAGCCTCATGCACTCCTCTCCATTCATTTACACTGCACTAGCGATATAGCTATATCGCTATGTGCAGCTACATACACAAACACTAACATTACTGCAGTGTCCTGACAATGAATATACATTACTACCAGCCTGGACGTGATGTTTATTCAGAATCCTGACACTTCTGAATCTTTTCTGTGAGATTCCAGCAAGGCAAAAGTAATCTCGCGAGATGATGATGTAACCTGTCGTAAAATTACGCCCGCGGCAAAGAAGTGCAGGACACTTCTTGGGATGTAATTGGAGCCGTTTTTTATTGACTGCAATGAAAACCAGCTTCAATTATGTCCGTAAAAGACGTCGCGAAAAACGCGTGTGCTTGTAAAAACGTCTGAAATTCAGGAGCTGTTTTCTCCTGAAAACAGCTCTGTAATTTCAGACGTATTTGGCATTGTCGTGTGCACATACCCTTACTATTTAAGCCAGCAATGCCTGTCAGCGATATTTATTCAAGAAATGGCTATTCAAGCAATATTTATTTCTTTATTCCAGCAATGCCTATACAAGCACTCCCTGTTTCAGCAGGGTCTAATGAGGGAACATACTCCAAAGGTCATCAAGGTGCTGTTTAATACTGCACCACTTCACAGAGCAACATATCAGCGTACCAACATATCAACGTGGCCTTTTAAAGGCAATATAAGACTCACGGACCAGAAGCTCCAGAAGTTAGGTGTTTGAATCCAGCAAATACAGACTGTTCAAAGGAATGGAGCTGATCCCCTTCCGTTCACTATCCTCATCCCAGGAAAGGGGTAAAACGGAGGGTAGAAAGTGCAGAGACAGGAACACAAGGTTAGGCTATGAGCCAGAACAGCAGACTGACATATACAGTGAAGGAAATAAGTATTTGATCCCTTGCTGATTTTGTAAGTTTGCCCACTGTCAAAGACATGAACAGTCTAGAATTTTTAGGCTAGGTTAATTTTGCCAGTGAGAGATAGATTATATATAAAAAAAAAAAAAAAGAAAATCACATAGTCAAAATTATATATATTTATTTGATCCCCTACCAAACATTAAGGCCTCATGCACACGACCGTAGTGTTTTTCTGGTCCGCAAATTCCAGGACCGTGTTCCGTGAAATGTCCTCCGCAGTTCATCCGTATGTAATCCGCAAAATGCGGATAAAAAAAAAAGCCTAGGAAAAACAGGATGACGACAGAACTCATTCCCGGTCGTCGCTTAGCAACACTTGCGCAAATCCGCAAACTGTGATTGACACACGGAGGTGTACCCGCATTTTCCACGGGCCCATTGACTTCTATGGGCATGTCCGCATCGAATTTGCGTGCCGTAATAAGACATGTCCTGAGTATGTGCGGCACGGAGTTGCGGACATGAGGGGACCCGTGAAAACACGGATAGTGTGTATGGGCCCATAGAAATGAATGGGTCCGCAATTCTCCCATGGATTTTCGGGGGAATTGCGGACGCAAAAACACGTTCGTGCGCATGGGGCCTAAGAGTTCAGCCTCCTCCAGACCGGTTATACGCTCCAAATCAACTTGGTGCCTGCATTAAAGACAGCTGTCTTAAATGGTCACCTGTATAAAAGACTCCTGTCCACAGACTCAATTAATCAGTCTGACTCTAACTTCTACAACATGGGCAAGACCAAAGAGCTTTCTAAGGATGTCAGGGACAAGATCATAGACCTGCACAAGGCTGGAATGGGCTACAAAACCATAAGTAAGACGCTGGGTGAGAAGGAGACAACTGTTGGTGCAATAGCAAGAAAATTGAAGACATACAAAATGACTGTCAATCGACATCGATCTGGGGCTCCATGCAAAATCTCACCTCGTGGGGTATCCTTGATCCTGAGGAAGGTGAGAGCTCAGCCGGAAACTACACGGGGGGAACTTGTTAATGATCTCAAGGCAGCTGGGACCACAGTCACCAAGAAAACCATTGGTAACACATTACACCGTAATGGATTCAAATCCTGCAGTGCCCGCAAGGTCCCCCTGCTCAAGAAGGCACATGTACAGGCCCGTCTGAAGTTTGCAAATGAACATCTGGATGATTCTGAGAGTGATTGGGAGAAGGTGCTGTGTTCAGATGAGACTAAAATTGAGCTCTTTGGCATTAACTCAACTCGCCGTCATTGGAGGAAGAGAAATGCTGCCTATGACCCAAAGAACACCGTCCCCACTGTCAAGCATGGAGGTGGAAACATTATGTTTTGGGGGTGTTTTTCTGCTAAGGGCACAGGACTACTTCACCGCATCAATGGGAGAATGGATGGAGTCATGTACCGTCAAATCCTGAGTGACAACCTCCTTCCCTCCACCAGGACATTAAAAATGGCTCGTGGCTGGGTCTTCCAGCACGACAATGACCCGAAACATACAGCCAAGGCAACAAAGGAGTGGCTCAAAAAGAAGCACATTAAGGTCATGGAGTGGCCTAGCCAGTCTCCAGACCTTAATCCCATCGAAAACTTATGGAGGGAGCTGAAGATCCGAGTTGCCAAGCGACAGCCTCGAAATCTTAATGATTTACAGATGATCTGCAAAGAGGAGTGGGCCAAAATTCCATCTAACATGTGTGCAAACCTCATCATCAACTCCAAAAAACGTCTGACTGCTGTGCTTGCCAACAAGGGTTTTGCCACCAAGTATTAAGTCTTGTTTGGCAAAGGGACCAAATACTTATTTTTCTGTGCACAATGCAAATAAATATATATAATTTTGACTATGTGATTTTCTGTTGTTTTTTTTTATATATATAATCTATCTCTCACTGGTAAAATTAACCTAGCCTAAAAATTCTAGACTGTTCATGTCTTTGACAGTGGGCAAACTTACAAAATCAGCAAGGGATCAAATACTTATTTCCGTCACTGTACCATATGGAAGGCAAGGATTTCAGGCGCAGCACGCGGCATGATGACATAGCGCTCACACTTCAAATGCAGCATGTAGAGTGAAGTAGCGGCAGCAGCACTTCCGGTGGTGGGTGTGGTATCATCTGCACGTCAGACGCTTTTCATGGTCTCCGATCTCGGGCCACTTGACCTTAGTTTCACAGTGTATAAAATGTACCTTTTATATCAATACTTGCCTTAGAAATGATGTTCCGCCTACCTTGCTAGTAATTCCTTGCATCATCGTTTGTTTGAATTTCCTGTGTTTGACCTCTGCCTGTATTTTGACTGATCTTGCTTGACGCATGCCCTGACCACTTGTTTATTGCCCGTGACTACCCTCTGCTGCCTGCCTTGACCTTTGGCTCTGTTAACCGTAAGTAATCATCTGCCGCCTGCCCTGACCTACGCTGTACAGGACCCTGTATATTTAAATGTATCTCCTGTCCGCTTTGGCCATTGATAATATTCTGGGGGTAGCAATACTGATGAATCCAAGCAGTGAAGTCCAGATCCCTTTATAGGGGCTAAAGTGTGAATATCTGTGTATCCCTTAGGCTCCACTACCCGAATTAGTTTGAAGCCAAAATCTTTGGTGACACGGTGACACAGTGAGTCCACAACATCCTCTGTAGGTTTCTTTATCCACGGGCCCTATGGAAATGACACCTGTTAAATGGTTGATTTTCTCTAATTACTTGGTTTCTGTATGTTTCTTGGCATTTCTTCTAGTCCTGACTTGCACTATTTTGGAGTTTGTATGTTCTCCTATTTGTGTAGCTTTTTCTAGGTACTCTATCTTCTTCCTACACTTCAAGAACAGGCATTGGTCAGTCGGCCTCCAATGTAATTAACCTCAACATATTTGTGTGAAATAGGGAAATTAAAATGAATAAGAGATCCACTACGGTCAGTTGCCCCTAATGTGAGGCAACACAAGATAGTTGCAAACTTTTGTGAATAGACTTCAGGCAATAATGTTTTTTGCACAAAAGCCAGGGTATCATATTGACAGCCTAACTGCTACCATCCTCAGTGCCAACTAGTCTGTGCTCCTATAAGCAGTGCTAGAATAGCTGCATTAACAGGGCCAAAGAGCCCCCATAACAGTGTCAGACAGTCAGTGCCCCCATAACCAATACCAGTCAGAGTGCCATTTAATCAGTGCCACAGCCAGTTTGTGAGCTGAGCAGAGATTTATTTTTAGTATAATAAGACAGTCTCAGAATAACAATAATTAGTATTTATTTCTTCAGTAATAATACAATTTCCAATGTCTAACTTATCGTATAACTAATTTTATAGAGATGTTGTACTTCGGAGATATATATAATACTTTCTTCTTCTCAGAAACATATTTAATATAATAACACTTCAAAAGTTCCTATCCTATTACTCCTCTTCGGAATGGTATAACACTGTCCACTCCTTTTATATTTTTCTAACAGGTGTTTCACTGTTGTGTTTACCCTCACCACAGATCAGGACCTCACACCTGTGAACGTTCAGTCCTTTTTTGTGAATTATACAGGACTTTTTCTGTTTTACTTGAGAGAAAAATGGCTTCTCCTCCTCTCTTCAGACCAACCGACACCAACTGTCCATTCAAAATCCCTTGACACTTCCTGCTCCGTCTCCCTAGAAACCAGCAGATGTGACGCCAGATGTCACATGTCTGTGTCAACGTAGGGTTCGTAGACCCACTGGGACGTACCGCCTTGGCAGTATGGCAGCTGGCTAACAGGGCACAGGTCAGAGTCTATAGTTCATATAGGGTACCTGTGGCAGCTCGGACAGTAGCAAGGCATGCCTGGCAGGAACTAGGCAGCAGGTGGACGTCAGGCATGGAGAAGCAGGACAGGCGTGGTATACAGCACGGCTACAGCTCAGCACGGCACTAGATCAGGATACAGGTTACAGGATACAGGAACGGAGAACACTGGGAGCAGGAAACACTAGGGGACCATTTGCAAGACAAACTTGGAATACGACAACAACGCTCAGGCGTGGGAGGATGGAGCTGGGACCTTCTTATAGCCCAGGGTGCTCTGGGACCAATTAGCTCAATCTCCAACATGCGTGCGCTCTGGCTTCTTAAGTCTGGACTGAGCTCGTGATCGCACCCTGATGATCACTGTGGAGCAGGACGGCCATATGTGCAGATATCTATTGGGAGAAGGGCGTCGACTGGATGGAAGGAGTTCGTGCTCAGCGACCAAGGACGTTACAGTCTGTCCTACCTCCTCGGGCTAGGCATCTATACTATGGCTGTCCATCTTGTCTCCTTACACCATACATCAACTCATTGACTGACCATTTCCCCACTTCCACCTATGTCCATCTCTATATCGCTTTCTATTTACTTATTTATTTTTGCTGCTACCATATATTAGAATAAATACATTAACTTAGTCATGCACCAACATTGATATATACATATGTGTATATACGTATTATTATTACCAATTATGCCTTCTCTTTACAAGTTAGTTGTAAAGGATCTGCCTGGCACAGCTTCTGTGTCAACGCCCATAGGTAATCAGTCTGCACCTGCTTCTATTTCTGTGAGACTGACTCCATCTTCCACCACTCAGGATGGCAGGCTTAGGAGTGGGAGAGCCTATGCACACTTGCAAACCTCTGGAGGATCCTACACCTTGAGGCTGTCCAGGCTTTTGAGGTCCTTAAGAAGTGCTTTATCTCGGCCCCGGTACTGGTTCAGCCCAACCAAATGGAGCCATTTATCGTGGAGGTTGACGCATCCGAGGTGGGAGTGGGGGCTGTCTTGTCCCAGGGTACCAGGTCCCTCACCCATCTTCGTCCCTGTGCCTACTTCTCCAGGAAGTTTTCGCCCACTGAGAGTAACTATGATATTGGCAACCGCGAACTCTTAGCCATTAAATGGGCATTTGAAGAGTGGCGCCACTTCCTGGAGGGGGCTAGGCACCAGGTAACGGTCCTTACCGACCACAAGAATCTGGTTTTCCTAGAATCTGCCCGGAGGCTAAACCCGAGACAAGCTCGATGGGCGTTATTTTTTACCAGATTCAACTTTTTGGTTACCTATAGGGCTGGGTCTAAAAATATTAAGGCTGATGCACTGTCGCGTAGCTTCATGCCCAGCCCTCCTTCGGAGGAAGATCCTGCTTGTATTTTGCCTCCAGGTATAATCATTTCCTCTATTGATTCTGATTTAGTCTCTGAAATTGCGGCTGATCAAGGTTCAGCTCCTTCCTGAGAACAAGCTGTTTGTTCCCCTGCAATTCCGGCTAAGGGTACTTAGGGAAAATCATGACTCCGCACTATCTGGTCATCCAGGCATCCTGGGTACCAAGCACCTCATTGCCAGAAACTATTGGTGGCCTGGGTTGCCTAAAGACGTTAAGGCCTACGTCGCCGCTTGTGAGGTTTGTGCTAGGTCCAAGACTCCCAGGTCCCGACCAGCGGGCTTACTACGTTCTTTGCCCATTCCCCAGAGACCTTGGACCCATATCTACATGGATTTTATCACCGATTTGCCTCCATCTCAAGGCAAGTCGGTGGTGTGGGTTGTAGTAGACCGCTTCAGTAAGATGTGCCACTTTGTGCCCCTCAAGAAACGACTCAATGCTAAGACGTTAGCTACCTTTTTTGTCAAACACATCCTGCGTCTCCATGGGGTCCCTGTCAATATTGTTTCGGACAGAGGGGTACAATTTATTTCATTGTTTTGGAGAGCCTTCTGTAAAAAGTTGGAGATTGATCTGTCCTTCTCCTCTGCCTTCCATCCTGAAACTAATGGCCAAACTGAGAGGACTAATCAGTCTCTACAACAATATTTAAGGTGTTTTATCTCTGACTGTCAATATGATTGGGTCTCATTCATTACCCTCGCCGAATTTTCCCTTAATAACCGGGTCAGTAACTCGTCAGGGGTCTTCCCCTTTTTCTGTAATTTTGGGTTTAATCCACGGCTCTCCTCCATTTCACCTGGTAGTTCCAACATTCCCGAGGTAGAGGTCATTCATTGGGAACTGTGCACAGTCTGGGCCCAGGTTCAGAAGAACCTAGAGGCGTCCCAGAGCATACAAAAAACTCAGGCAGATAGAAGACGTTCTGCTAAGCCCTTGTTTATGGTCGGGGATCTGGTGTGGCTATCGTCTAAGAACTTGCGCCTTAAGGTCCCGTCCAAGAAGTTTGCTCCCCGGTTTATAGGGCCGTACAAGGTCATTGAAGTCCTCAATCCTGTCTCCTTCCGACTGGAGTTGCCCCCATCTTTTCGAGTACACTACGTGTTTCATGCCTCACTCCTTAAACGCTGCTCCCCGTCCTTGGCTCCCTCGAGGAAACCTCCTGTCCCCGTTCTCACCCCTGAAGGGGTAGAATTCGAGGTGGCCAAGATTGTGGACAGCAAGATGGTCCAAGGCTCCCTCCAGTACCTGGTCCATTGGAGAGGATACGGGCCTGAGAAGAGGACTTGGGTACCCGCCCGGGATGTTCACGCTGGGGTATTGGTCAGGAGGTTCCCCAATAAACCAGGTCCACCTAGAAAGGATCCGGTGGCCCCTCATAAAAGGGGGGTACTGTAAAGGATCTGCCTGGCACAGCTTCTGTGTCAACGCCCATAGGTAATCAGTCTGCACCTGCTTCTATGTCTGTGAGACTGACTCCATCTTCCACCACTCAGGATGGCAGGCTTAGGAGTGGGAGAGCCTATCACAGCCTGGCCAGACGGAGCTAGCTCCCGCCCTCTGTCTATTTAAACCTGCCTTTCCTGTTCCTCCTTGCTTGTGATTCTTCTCGTTTGGTTTCCTGGCCCTGCTGCAGCTTCTGAACTATTTGTCCCTGCTTCATACTTACCCTGGCTTACTGACTACTCTCCTGCTCTGCGTTTGGTACCTCGTACACTCCTGGTTTGACTCGGCTTGTTTACTACTCTCCTGCTCTGCGTTTGGTACCTCGTACACTCCTGGTTTGACTCGGCTCGTTCACCACTCTTGTTGTGCCCCGTCGCCTAGGGTGGGTCGTTGCAAGTAGGCAGGGACTGAGTGGCGGGTAGATTAGGGCTCACTTGTCTGTTTCCCTACCCCCATCATTACATTAGTACTTCATAATCAGTGCCTTCCAGAGAATAGACCTAAACACAGTGTCCCAGCCAGCAACTGCCTCCTTAATCAGTTATAGTCAGACAGTGTCCTCATACACAGTTTACCAGCCGGAGAGTGCTCCCATACACAGTGCAGCATACAAAGTGCACCAGCCAGATAGTGGCTCATAAGAGTGACTGCCAGGGATTGCCTCCATATACAGTGCCTTCACCAGAGAGTGTTCAATTATCAGTGACAGTCAGAGAGTGCCCCCATACACAATGCACCACCCAAAGAGTGCCCCTATACACAGTGTCAGATAATAAGTAAATGTAAAATAACACTCACATCCTCATCTTTCCAGTGCTGCAGAAAATGCTATGTGTGACCAACTAGCAGCCACTCTCAGATCATTTCCTCTCCCTGTTCTAGTCTCTATGTTCCATTTGGTGAATCGATCAGTGCCTGTTGGAAATAATCCTAGCTGTTTGGGGAACTTGCTTGCCCTTGTGGAAACCAGATTTTTTTGTTCAGGAGACTTTCAGACAATTTAGCAGGATTGGAAAGTGTGTACTCTGCCCCCCAATCCACCAGATGAGTCAGCCTATGGCCGATGCATTCAGGCAAGGATTGGATAAAAGTTTGACGGTGCATCTCCACGGCTCCTTCCATTCAAGTCTATGGGAGATGCTGAAAGAGCCAAGCTTTGTCAGGGGCCCCTATTTCTCTTGATAGATGAGGATCTCAGAGGTAGGAACCCCACCTACCTGACATTTATAGCATATCCTCTGGATATGCCATGCAAATCCCTTTGACCGATGTTGGCCTATTTTGTCATTGAGTCCCATTGACATAACATGGTCTTTGACCTCTATAGTTATGGCATTGTGACTGACGTGGTAATGTCTTTGCGTGTATAAAAAAAATCAACATTTTACACAGAAATATTTCTGGCTATTTAGATGTTGCCTTAATTTAATGGCCGTTATTTATTTACAATACTTGATTATTTGAGTTTTATATCAGTGGTTTATGTCACTTTTTACCGATATGGCAGTAAAAATATCTGGATACAGAAATAGGCAAGGATCTGTGGAATTTGATTCTATATTATACAGCACTGTCATGCTTTATTGCTTTGATTTTATTTAAATGGAAAAACATGAATTGATGGGAGTTATTGCACCCTGTTGGCTTTCACATTGTACTATGTATAATTTATAGGGTTTAAAGAGGAAAGTTGCTTGGAAGAATTTATATTAAATGCATTAGGTTTTGTATTTTTTACTGAATCTGTATTGTTTGTTGTAAGAAGGAAAGCGATTTCAATTCAAGTCTTCTAAAGGATTAGAGTAGAATAAGTATATTTTAATTATTATTGTTTTTATCCAGACTAAGACAACCCCTAGACAAGGACTGATGTAGTCACTGTTTTCTTTTTCTGAGTTGCGTTTTTTGCAGCGGGTTCACAGCTGTTCCGTCGCAAAAATCATAACATCTGCTATTTGTTGCGGGTTTTACATTGTGTTCAGTGTAGAAAACCTGCAGCAGAAAACTAGTGATTCTGCAGCATAAATTGACAGGTCAATTTATGAATATTTTTTCTGCGTTTTTTTTTACGCAGCATGTGGAACACATTTATTCCAATCTCATCCACTTTGCTGCTACTGTAAAATGCTGTGGATTTTCCGCTCTGAAATCCGTTGCGGAAAATCTGCAGTATTTACACTAGTAAAACACCTGTACCTGGATTCACAGGGTGCATGAGGGCGCTGCACTAAAGGGAAGAGTGCACAGTCCTTGTAAAATGACTACTGTCACTACTGTCATTGACAACTCAACACCACGACACTAATTTAATGTCATCCAACTACACTGTAAAGGTTAAAGCTGAAGTTCTCTTCCTGCTTCCAGCACTCCTAACCCATCAGACCACTTAGGGCATGTTTAGACGTGGCAGAATTTTTCCACTGAAAATGTTGCCGCAGATTTGTTGCGAATTTGCAGCAACATTTTAATATTTGACAGGTAATTCAGACGTTGCGGATATCACAGCGGACTTGCCACAGATTTCAGTTTTCGCATTGCAAAGGCTGAAATCTGCAGTGAAAATCCGCTGTTTCTCCGCAACAGACTGTGCATGCTGCGGTGTGACATTTCTGCACCGCAGCCTAAACTGTTAGGGTATGTTCACACGGCCTATTTACGGACGTAAATCGGGCGTTTTTGCCCCGAATTACGTCTGAAAATAGCGCCTCAATAGCGCTGACAAACATCTGCCCATTGAAAGCAATGGGCAGACGTTTGTCTGTTCACACGAGGCGTATATTTACGCGCCGCTGTCAAATGACGGCGCGTAAATAGACGCCCGCGTAGAAGTGACCTGTCACTTCTTTGGCCGTAATTGGAGCCGCTATTCATTGACTCCAATGAATAGCAGCGCTAATTACGGCCGTAATTGACGCGGCGTTCAAGCGCCTGCACATGCCGGTACGGCTGAATTTACGGGGATGTTTTCAGGCTGAAACATCCCCGTATTTTCAGCCGTTACGGACCCCCGCCGTGTGAACATACCCTTATTTTCCACAGCGTCTGAACTAAGTTACCGGCTGCTGCGGATTTCCACTGCGGACTGTCCGCAGCGGAATTCCACAGCAATTCCGCCACGTCTGAACATGCCCTTATACTCCATCGCCAGGGTTCCTAGTATTATTTTCTTTTGCTTTTGGCCAATTATGTTACCACCAGAGGTTTTCTTATTTCATAGGCAAAGCATTTTCTACTGGGCTTTTTTTCCTTGCTACCTAATACGTATCAGAATTGAGAAAATTACATATCAATGCGTTCTCTGTATGCCGACATCGAGAAGCAATACCTCTTGATTCATGAACGAATGTAAAATGAAATCTTGTATTTTTTTAGGGTAAGATTATTCTCAGGTTTGCTGATGTACCAATCAAAATCTTTAGAATTTTACTTTTTTGGTGTGCCGATTTTTATATCTTATCGCACGTCAGAATATATATTAGTCTAATTTGAGTAAATTAAGGACTATAGGTTTAGAAAATATAGTTTGTAATTGGATTGAGAATTGGCTCAAGGACCGTATCCAGAGGGTTGTGGTCAATGATTCCTTCTCTGAATGGTCCCCGGTTATAAGTGGTGTACCCCAGGGTTCAGTGCTGGGACCACTATTATTCAACTTATTTATTAATGATATAGAGGAAGGGATTAATAGCACTATTTCTATTTTTGCAGATGACACCAAGCTATGTAATATAGTTCAGACTATGGAAGATGTTCATGAATTACAGGCAGATTTAAACAAACTAAGTGTTTGGGCGTCCACTTGGCAAATGAAGTTTAATGTAGATAAATGTAAAGTTATGCATCTTGGTACCAACAACCTGCATGCATCATATGTCCTAGGGGGCGCTACACTGGCGGATTCACTTGTTGAGAAGGATCTGGGTGTACTTGTAAATCATAAACTCAATAACAGCATGCAGTGTCAATCAGCTGCTTCAAAGGCCAGCAGGATATTGTCGTGTATTAAAAGAGGCATGGACTCGCGGGACAGGGATGTAATAATGCCACTTTACAAAGCATTAGTGAGGCCTCATCTAGAATATGCAGTTCAGTTCTGGGCTCCAGTTCATAGAAAGGATGCCCTGGAGTTGGAAAAAATACAAAGAAGAGCAACGAAGCTAATAAGGGGCATGGAGAATTTAAGTTATGAGGAAAGATTGAAAGAATTAAACCTATTTAGCCTTGAAAAAAGACGACTAAGGGGGGACATGATTAACTTATATAAATATATTAATGGCACATACAAAAAATATGGTGAAATCCTGTTCCTTGTAAAACCCCCTCAAAAAACAAGGGGGCACTCCCTCCGTCTGGAGAAAAAAAGGTTCAAGCTGCAGAGGCGACAAGGCTTCTTTACAGTGAGAACTGTGAATTTATGGAATAGCCTACCGCAGGAGCTGGTCACAGCAGGGACAGTAGATGGCTTTAAAAAAGGGTTAGATAATTTCCTAGAACAAAAAAATATTAGCTCCTATGTGTAGAAATTTTTCCTTCCCTTTTCCCTTCCCTTGGTTGAACTTGATGGACATGTGTCTTTTTTCAGCCGTACTAACTATGTAACTATGTAACTATGTAACTATGTAATTTGACATTAACTATGACAGAAAATGTTGTGGGCTGATTCACCCAACCATCAATATATGAAAATACACATATGTGGTTATTGTCAGACCCCCAAGAAAATAAATGTTTGCCCATATATGAGGTACTAATTCTTATATGAGGTGAATAGCTTCTGTATTCCCTCCACTAATTCTGTAAATAATATTGGATCTGTGAGGATAAATCTTTTTGGCTGAGTTCTAAAATATTGTGCTCTTGTATTTCAGTGGTTTAAGTAGTTTCTTGGCACACGCTTCTCTTTTGGACATTCTGGAATTAAAATAAAGCATTAGCTTCTGTGGTTACATGAAAGTTATTTTTGTAAAATTAATTAGCTATTTCGTTTTTGTTAAACAAAATGTAACAAGCATGATCCATCTTACAGAATGCCATGATGCTATAAGGTAAATGGAAAATTGCAAATTACGGCAAAAAACGAGACGTAAAATTTATATAGACTATCGTATCTTGGATAGAAATATCTTCATAAAACAATGTTTGGCGCTTTGTTTGACCTCAGTAATAAACAATTGATAACACTGCGACTAGAAGAATGTATGAGGCATAGGGTCAGTCTGGCCCGCTTAAGTACCCAAGAATCATCTGGTGGGTCCAGGCTCCGACACAACAATAAGCCCCAAAGCTCTTGCAAAGGGGGTCACTAGGGTCTTTTTCTTATGGGTTGCTTCACAAATAACCTATTAGACCTTATTGATGATACAACATTAATGTGTATAATGATAACTACCATTTTTAATAAAATTACAAGTAGATGTACTTACCCTGTAGAGATGGAGGGAGGGCTCTCAGAATTATTACCTCTAGTGGGCCCAAGGAACCCCAGACGAACACTGATGAGGCATGTAGGGGTTTTTCAGAGCGGCTTCTTTCCAGTGTCTCATTCTAGGAAAAAATGCACATGGTTACTTGCATAATACTAAATAGACAAAAGTGTTACAGATTGGTTTAGTATAAAATACTATTAACATAGAGCACTTAAATTCTCTGGATAGAGCACTGTGAGGTTCAAAATCTTACTTAATATGTAAAAAACAGGAAAAAAAATGAAATATTTTTTTCCCTGTTGCTTATATAACATATTTTGCAGCGCTGTACAGAGTTTCTCACCATTTGCATCAGTCCATGTTCCTAGTGGGACTCACAATCTAATCTCAGACACATACACTCCAATTTCATAGGAAGCCAAATAACCTGTCAGTACGTATTTTGGGAAGCAACATGTGAACATAACTGGAAACGTATCCACAGGATATGCCATACTGTATGATGCACGATCCCAGCTCTATCTCCACAACGGGGGTTACCCAACCCCCCATCTGGCCGCTGGCAGTCACATCTGACAGAGAATGTGGACTTGGCTGTTTCAGTAACTCCCATAGAAATGAATATAGAGAGCAGCTCACATACATGGCCACCACTCTGCTCATTCTCTGCCTGGATGCAGTAGCCAGTGGGCGCCTCACCAAGTGGGACAGAGTTGGGTGACCCCTGTTCTGGAGATAGGTCAGAGCCCAAATCCTATGGAAATGCCAGAAATGCCTGTGTTCGGAATAACCCTTTTCAGTATCAAAAAAATAAAGCTCTGACCACTATGAAGAAATATTAGTAATTAGCACAGAATTTTGGAGCTAAAAATGATATGATGATAAAAGCTGGAGATTCCTTTTAAACTAGTGTAAACGAGTTAGGTGACAACCCCTATAGAATGTAAGTAACTTTGGGAAATAGTAAGGGAAGAAATAGCTATTAACAAAGAAAAAGTTTACCAGACTTTTTTTTAACTTTCTTGAAAAGGATTAAACATGGTGCTAAATTTACTGTATATTTGTTTTATTTAGCAGGAGATTATTACACATTTTTTCAGGATACATCCATTCCAGGCAATTTATAGATCTGGTAATCAAATTCCTAAAATATAAAGCTGAAGAGTATTTTTTTATTTTTGTAAAGTGAGATGGGTGACAATTCCATATGTACAAATTGGATCAATTATTCAGATTCACTAAAAATCAATATCTGACTGCTCCAATTAAATATGTGTCCTGTAAATCCAATAAGATCAAATCTAATGTCGAAAAAATTCCCATTTTTTTTTAGATCAATTAAATGATCTCCCCTGAACATAATTCTTCTGTACAGGGAACTTTTCTTTTGCTGATTGTCATAGTTTCTGGTCTTAGAACCTTTTATCAATTATCGGTGCAGCCACACTGTTATTTTGCCTATTTTACAATGATGAAATGCCTTGTCTATTTGGGATTACTGGTGGTTGACAGGTTGAGATAAGGTGATCACCAAATGTCACATTCTCCAGAATTAGATTATGTGAAACTGCTTTATAATCTTCTTTCCAATATATTTCACTTGACTGGCCTCCATTGTGCTGAAATTAGAACAGCTCTTACAGTATGACTTCCCAGCTGAGACCCATGATGATTTGCAGCAGAATGATTGAGATAGCAATGTGCTGTTAAAAAAACAGTTCCTGGCATATATATTTTATATTTGTTTTAATGTGCTAGTTTCTACGTTGGGATATGGAACAAAATATTCCTGTTATTTATTACTCTGGACATATGTACCGCTATAGCTCTTAAAACCATATACCTGATCTTCATCATTTCCACCTCCCCTTATACCTGTCCTATTTTTGACGGAACAGCCGCACGGAAGTGTGCATGGCCCCATTGAAATTAATATGTCGTCCACGGACGTGGAGAAGGCCTTTGACAGGGTAGACTGGGACTTCATGTCGGCCACCTTGCGGCATATCGGGTTGGGCTCCCACATGATGCAATGGATTTCAAGCCTCTACTCATCTCCTTCAGCCAGGGTTAAGGTTAATGGAACCTTATCTTCTCCGCTCTCTATATCCAACGGCACGCGGCAGGGGTGCCCCATGTCGCCCTTGATTTTTATTCTATGCCTGGAACCATTTCTTTGTCGGGTTCGCTCAAACCCAGACATAGCGGGGGTATCAGTGGGTGGAAGATCCCATAAAGTGGCTGCTTATGCGAACGACCTTCTGTTCTTCCTCACTGCGCCCAGGATCTCCTTGCCCAACCTCATGGCGGAGATGAGTAGATACTTGAAACTCTCAAATTTTTAAATTAACTATCAGTAGTCCAAGGCACTCAATATATCACTGCCGCAGTCCCTGCTGGAGGATCTGTCGGGGTCCTTCTCCTTTAAGTGGGCCAGAGACTCGCTTCAATACTTGGGGGTTCAACTCTCCAGGGATCTCTCTCGCCTTTATGCGGTTAACTATCCTCCTCTCCTTCAGCGCGTAAAAGGCGATTCGGATTCCTGGACGAAGGGTACCTTCACGTGGTTCGGCAGATGTGCAATCTTCAAAATTAACATTCTCCCACGGATACTGTACTTCTTCCAAGCCTTACCGATTCACATTCCCCGCACTTTCTTCCGAGCTCTGTTCTCCTTACTCCACCACTTCATTTGGGTGGGGAAACCGGCCCGTATAGCCCGCTCCACGCTTTTTCGCTCTAAGAGTGAAGGGGGCATGGGGCTCCCTGACTTCATTGCTTATCATCAGGCCTCGCACATGGCGCACATCTTTGATTGGTTCCGCCACACAGAGGTCAAACAATGGGTGTCGATGGAACAGTCTTCCGTAGATGTCCCTTTGCAGGCCCTACCTTGGCTGGGTAGGGATACCCCTCTATCAGCAAGGACACACCCGACAATAGGACCCTCACTGGCAGTTGCGTCGAAGGTCTTCCCCCGGACAGAAATCTCCCCTTCCCCATCCCCCATGTTTCCAGTCCTAGGCAATCCGGCGTTCCCTCCAGGGCGGGAGGGGGGTCCATTTCGGAGCTGGTTGCGGGCAGCCTCTCATTACCTGCAAAGGGAGTCATGGATGACTGGCTCGCAACTGATGTCTTTGACAGACCCTCTCCCTCTCACTTCCTGGCAGGTCGCTCAGTTGAGACACTTCCTGGTGTCCTTGCCTAACCCTGCGGAACATGCCCGGGTTAAAACTCTATTTGAACTCCTCTGCGTGGGCACTGGCTCGACGCGTCACACACTATCCAGACTATACTCCCTACTGATCTGCCCATCTACCCTCTCCACACCCACATATTTGTTACGGTGGGAAAGGGACCTGGGAATCACGCTCTCAGCAGAACAAATAGATAGGATATACACAATGACACATAAATCGTCCATGGCCAGCAGGTATCAGGAAGCGGGTTTTGAAATGCTAACGCGCTGGTATAAGGTGCCTTCCAGACTACACGTTATGATTCCGGCGGTCTCACCGCTGTGCTGGAGATGTGGTGATCAGGTGGGAACGATACTACATGTCTTCTGGGAGTGCCCGCGGCTGACTGCCTTCTGGTCAGAAGTGTGGTGTATCACCTCCAAATTCACGGACTTCCTGCTCCCATGCACACAGGCCTTCTTCTTGCTCCATCTGTGCGAGATTCCGCTGTTCACATATCGTCGCTCTGTGGTCCGCCATCTGGTGAATGTTGCCAGGGCCTGCATACCAGCGCTGTGGAGACAATCTACTGCACCGTCGCTCAGCATGTGGTTCGATAAGATACAGGAGATTATGAGGATGGAGGATCTCACGGTTTCTATGAGAGGTACTCACCCCAAGTTCATCAAGACTTGGTATCATTGGGTCAGGTTTCAAATATCTTTGGAATTCAGGAATATCGTAGCCTCTTAATTTGCACCTCATACAGGACACGCAACAACGGAACTCGTCCCTTCCTTTCCCTCCCCTGTCGTTTATTTTTTCTCATTTCCTTTTCATACTTCCTTCTAAGTTATGTTTCGCTGTGGGCCTTATTGCATGTCTGCAGGTTCAGGATGCAGGGGATTAGCCCCATTTATTGCTTGACTATATTTTGTTTGTACATCTACCATACAGGTGGTCCACACATGCCGGCCTGCGTGCCGATGTACTACATGGTTGCATATTCTTTTGACATTTAACGTGATATGTTTGTTTGTAAAATGGATAAATAAAAGAATTTATAAAAAAAGAAATGAATATGTCAGGGTGCTATCAGTTAAAACAACGGATAGCACCCTGACGAAGAAAACTGACATGTACATGAGGCCTAACAATTTTTTGTTTTTGTTTAATAAACTATATATTGCAAAATCAATTTGTTAGTGCTGTTTTCAGTTACATCACATTTTCTGCATATAGTTTTTGAATGAAATGTCCACAAATGCAAAAACAAATTCTTTACATGGGATGTCCTTACTTTTTTATATTACTGTACTTGTTTCAAAGAAAACGATTATATTTGTGAATGACTATGGTAAGTCTTTCTCTGAGAAATATAAACAGTACTTCAGTAATCCATTGACAGTTCAGCTGACACATTTGGTGGTGTTGTATAGTCCTGCATTAAAAATCCCTGTCACATTCCATGTTGTTGAATTGTGTCACTTACTGTTGCATTATTCTCACCAAAGCTAAAATAAAGAACTAAAAAAGAGACATTGTAATACTAATTCCTGCAGTTTGTCTTACTGGCATACCTTTTCCAGTAGATACGTAGCATTTTTTGCCCCAAGAGGCATTGTGTGTCAGTACTAATATATTTCAGAGCAGGTAATTGCAGCAAGGATAGCACTAAGGTACAAACAAGCATCTTGTCGGCCCCTGAAACCTTACATCTAATAGAGCAGCAAGAATAATTTTCAATAATGTTCCATTTTCACATTGTTTTGCCCCTAACTCTAAAATCTCATTTGTGTTCATTGACTTACAACAAATAATGGTTTGGTTTGCCCTTTTGGACATAATCCTCTGTACATTGTGTTTTGAAAATACCACAAAAATAGGTTTTTTGAGACTTCCCTCAAAATTAAAAGAACTAAATGGGAAAAAAGTTATGTAAGAACCATAATTAGTCTAAAATAAAGATATTTGAAATACAAATAATAATAATTATTATCATCATCATCATCATCATCATCATCATCATCATAATAATAATAATAATGTAAAGTTGGAAAGCATTTACATCGAACATAGTATTTGTACATTGATTCTATAGGAGAAAAATGGCCTCTAACTACTATTTTCAACATACAAATGAATGTTGTCAGTTCTTAGGACAATAGGTATCGGGTTACCTCCTTGTGAAGCAATATGTAAGTTAGTAGTGGTTGTAACTCTCTCAAGGCCTAGAACCATAGAGGGACTTGTGTTAAAGTTACTTAAAGCATTCCCCACTTGGGATAATACCTATTTGATAGAGAGGCTCCTTGACAATAATCAAATTACAAAGTGTTTCACTGCTGGACCCCCCCCCCCCCAGCAATCAGATTTAATCTGTGGGGTAACCTGGCAGTAAGTGTTTTATTTTCCCTGCAGACCCACTACAGGAGAACTTAAGTATTACACAGTGCACATTATAAATCAATAGATCATCTTTTGTAATGCAGGACAGGACAGGTCCTCCAGAGCGAGAGACACTCTTTGTAACCGCTCTCCACTTAGGTTTAGAGATGAGGATCTTGAAAGAGAACCATTTTTATTAACTTAGAATTCCCTAAAAGGGTAAATGATTTTTTTTTTCTGAACTGGACAATCCCTTAATTAATGATCATTTAAATGCTACACAATTTTTACAAAGCCAAATACACAAGGTGGTCTAGAACACTTGTATAAATGTCACTAAGAAAAGCCATAGATAAAATAAAATGGAAGTATTAAATATCAGTTCCCAATACTTGGCTAATACAACTTAAAGAATGTAAAGAAACTGTATTGGTATATGGAGGGAGCAGTATTTGTGCAGTACAGTTTGGAGGATTCTTAATGCTGAAGATTTCTACTTATATGACGTCCCTCAGCACTGGAAGAGGAAGTTATATGTGTATGTTGATGAATGGAGAGTTGTACTTGTGTTTCAGAAGGAGTAGGGCGGGGAGTTTGGTAGGGCTGTGGCCGGCTAGTCTCAATTGCACCCTAAATTTGTCAGTGTCTAACAAAAATAATGGTGCTTAAGCGCAGCAAATGTCTGACATAGTGCTTTCCTACAACTAAGGCCTCATTCACACGACTAATTATAATTATGGACCCATTCTTTTCTATGGCCGACGGGCACCTTAACGTATATTTACGGTAAGGTGTCCGGGCCATAGAACGCTTCCATAAAAAATAGAACATGTCCTATTTTTTTATTTTACGGTCAATGCTCTCATACTTTATAATGGTGGCACGGCCCGCAAATGTGGACAACTGTCCACGCCAGCCATAGCCGTAATCTCAGACCGGGATTACAGCTACGGCCGTGTGCAGAGGGCCTTAGGCTCTATTCACACTGCGCTCCAGCTCTACATTCTGTGCATAAGTTGTTAAATACATGTAGGTCTAATGTACAGATAGAATTCTATTGGCAAGATATATGCTAAAAAGAGTGTCCTTCTGGCGTATATTTGTCCGGTATACTGTTTTTCAATACAACTGGATGGCAGAAAAAATGCAAACCATGTGGTATACGTTTGTTTGTTTCTGCAATGAGAGTTAATAGCAGACGAATGTGTCATGATCCATGGGTATGTGGACCCACTAGGCTGCAGCGCCGAAGCGGAGTAGCAGCTGGCCAAACAACAGTCTACAAAGTCTATGCAAAGTCCTAGCACAAGGGTACCTGTAATAGTTCAGACAGTAGCAGAGGCTTAGGAACAGATGGAACTTAAGGTAGCTGACGTAGCAAGGTTCGGAAAGCACTAGGTTGTCACGTGGTTGCATACGTAGGGGCCCAACCCGATCAATAGAAAGCAAGCACTATTCACACCGGATGAGTGTGTCCCAATGTGGACACTCTTGGCAGCATCAGGACACACCGCTACTACACTCTGTCAGAACTGAAGTCAGCACTACCCATGTGACCCATGCCGCCGCTCATAGCGGTGTATATATTGGAGGGGACTTCAGCACTTCTGGCAGCGCCTCCTCTAGCTGTCAGCTGCCTTACTACACCGTGTTCAATTTATTATACATATTGGATTTAAGTGTCATAAACATTTAATTATTAGTTTTTCAATTAAACTCATGGATGGTATTGTGTCTTAGGGCTCTTTGGATCATTGTAGTCAATCTCAGACACCTGTGATAATTAGTTTGCCAGGTGTGTCCAATCAAAGGAAAACTACTTAAGAAGGACGTTCCACATTATTAAGCAGGCCACAGGTTTCAAGCAATATGGGAAAGAAAAAGGATCTCTCTGCTGCCGAAAAACGTGAAATACCTTGGACAAGGTATGAAAACATTGGATATTTCAAGAAAACTTAGGCGTGATCATCGTACTGTGAAAAGATTTGTGGCTGATTCAGAGCACAGACGGGTTCGTTCAGATAAAGGCATAATAAGGAAGGTTTCTGCCAGACAAATTAATAGGATTAGGAGAGCAGCTGCTAAAATGCCATTGCAAAGCAGCAAACAGGTATTTGAAGCCGCTGGTGCCTCTGGAGTCCCGCGAACCTCAAGGTGTAGGATCCTCCAGAGGTTTGCAAGTGTGCATAAAGCTATTATTCGGCCACCCCTAAACAATGCTCACAAGCAGAATCGGTTGCAGTGGGCTCAGAAATACATGAAGACTAATTTTCAAACTGTGTTGTTTACTGATGAGTGCCTGTCAACCCTGCATGGTCCAGATGGATGGAGTAGTGGATGGTTGGTGAATGGCCACCATGTCCCAACAAGGCTGCAACGTCAGCAAGGAGGTGGCGGAGTCATCTTTTGGACTGGAATCATGGGGAGAGAGCTGGTAGGCCCCTTTAGGGTCCCTGACGGTGTGAAAATGACCTCTGCAAAGTACGTAGAGTTTATGACTGACCACTTTCTTCCGTGGTACAAAAAGAAGAACCGTGCCTTCCGTAGCAAAATTATCTTCATGCATGACAATGCACCATCTCATGCTGCAAAGAATACCTCTGTGTCATTGGCTGCTATGGGCATAAAAGGAGACAAACTCATGGTGTGGCCCCCATGTTCCCCTGACCTCAACCCTATTGACTGACTGTCATTTGCATCGACTATTTAGGAAAATCAGAAAATAAAATTTGCATAATAATTTGGAACGCGGTGTATTGCGCCATTTCGCAGGATCCAGTACATTACAGGTAAACCCATGTGATACACTCTTATCAGTCATCTTATAACTTCGATACCAAGTATCTGCAACGCTACAGGGCGGTTTGTCTTATATATACACACTGTATACGGTATATATTTCCACACTATCTAGTGAGTTACCTATACCTAGATTTATTTATAATTAACTACGATAGGTATTTTTTCCTTAACTATTTTTACAGATGTGTGTATGTACTCTGACAATGACTCCACAGCTGGCAGATCTAGATACACAATTTATACCATGACGATATGTAATTTTTTCCTGTACTTGGTGTCTTTTACTGTATGACATGTACCGCCTTAAATATTTAACATAATTTGTGACATTTGGGTTAATATGTACTTACCTATCCCATCTATTGTTTCCGACGAAGATTTCCATTCATTTGTGATATGTACGTTTGATTCTAATCATCTAATATCATTAATGACATTATATATTATATTATATGGAGTTTAAATATATATACATTTATGAATTTTGTAGTGCCTGAGGAAGGTCATGGTAATGACTGAAACGTCACACTGATACTGGCTACAATAAATTATCTATTTTTAAAAATTACTCTCATCCGGTGTGATGAGAATAATTGAAGGTTTCTATTGGAGGATGATATCAGGCGTGGCAGATAACACCAGATGTGGTGTATGACAGCAGGCGTGACAGATGGCACAACACGACTCCAACACTAGATTAGGCTCAGGAACAAATACAGCACGGGATACAGGATACAGGTAGCAGGGCACGGGCACACTGGGAACAGGATACGACTAAGGGACCATTTGCTAAGACTAACATGGAAATACATAACAATGCTCAGGCAAGGAGTGAAAGGGCAGGGCCCTTTTTATAGTCCAGGGTGATCTGGGCATAATGAATTAATTATCAAATGGAACAAGTGCGCGCATGCGCACCCTAGTCGTCGCTCCAGGGTAGAGCGGATGCAGGTGCTGGCATCTCTGGGGAGGGAGATGTCGGCAGGAGGAGCGAGCTCTGTGGTCGCGGCCATCAGCAGGTAAGGGGAGGTGGCGGTTCGCGACCACGGCCGTTACAGTATGCAGATGTATAGGCATATAGTTGCATATGTCTGGGGCACACGTTTAGCGTCACTGTTCAAATGTGTGCACTGAATATACTATAAAGTGCAAGTGTGATGTGAACAAAGTTTTATGTCTGTTATATATAAATATCTGTAATTAGAAATGATGTAATTGCAAAATTTTAATAAATAGGTCACAAACGTGTCAGATTATTGACAGTTTTTTTTTACATAGTTTTGACAGCATTGATTAATCTGGTACACAATTTTTTTCCAGGTACAGAATCTTTTGTTGTTTTTGACAAATTTTCACCCCTTCTCCCTTATAAATGTATCCACATTCTTTTTATAAATTAAAAAAAATTGTGCATTTTTTTTTCCATTCGCATCTAATATTTGGGTGCCTACAATATGTCGTTTAGAATTTATTTCTATTTCAATGAAAAGGAAATATATTTTCTGGCCTCATACACAGAAAATTGATTAAAAACCCAGGAAATAACTATGCAATGACCTCGAGCACAATTTATAAAACAATCAGCTGTTCACCACCTCTAAATAAAATACATGTTCTAAGCTTTCCTGCGACAACTATTCCATTAAGCAAATAATTAGAAGTTCAGACTTTTGTAGTGGCGTTTTTCACTAGTGTATTTAAAGACAATCAAGGCAGAATCTGTTTCATCTGTGACATTTCCATTCCATCTGTGGAAACAAACTGAAAAAAATGACTGCAATGTGAATTGCTTAAAACTTAAACTCCAGGCAGGTTTTATGTGAATGCACAAAACAGTCTTTTGTAAAAGATTCAATCACACAGTGTAAAGTAAACAGTCCAGTATCTATGCCGAGACTTCAACAAGTGCTTTTCCATTAATGGTGTTTTTATGTTCAATTCTAAATGATTGCTTTATGAATGCTGGTTCAGATGTATACATGAACCCTTTAGTGATCAGCCAATTTTGGGCCTTAATGACGAAACAAATTTTTTTGTTTCCTGATTGTTGCCGACGGAGTCAGAGAGGGAGCCGCCTCCCTCGGAAAACACTTAGATGGTGCAGTCATTATTAAGGGGTAAAACGGTCGGGATCAGAGGTGACTCCAATCCCGGCGGCTAAAACAAAAGCCTGGCTGTCTCTAGACAGCCCAAAACCTGCTGTAGCCAGCACGGGACAACCGTGTTGGGCCTATGACACAGCGTCATGAAAAGGTGGCACTGTGGCATAAGTACCCTTAATGACTACCATAAAAAGGCATTTGAGAGGTAATTAAGAGGTTAAAAGTAATTTCAGGACATCCTAAAGCTACTAAAGTAAAGCTCCATCTTCAGTGAACGTATTGGGGGATCAGTCCTTTTACTAGTGAAAGTCTGAGAATCTGAAATTGCCTTCGACGGGTTCTGGCCCCCATAGCTGGGTCTTTTGTTGGATAGCCAACAAATGTATCCATACATAGCTATACATTTCAAAAGAGCCAAACATCAAAAGAGTTTCCTTTTGGCTTGTTTTACATGAACCTCTGGATGCTTTTCTTGCTGTACAGAATAATGTAGGCTGTTTTCTATTCAATACGACATGAATATTGTCACGGACAGGTCTCTGGACAGAGAGAAAACCTACTGCGTCACTATTGGTTTGACTTAGGGCTACATTGGGGACAGAGTCTAAAAGATTGTTCATTCTTTTCCTTAAAACGTCCATTATGGGGGTATGGTCTTTGTGAAGGGGATCCCCTGGTTGCTTCCCAGTGTAGTCCCAAATTGCAACAGCTGATGCTTTGCAGATTATATTCTCAAAGTGGTACCAGAATCGTGACGCAGAAGTGTGGGGAAATGTGAGGTCAAGGCTGGCAGAGTCCTGGCAATACAGGAACGCAGATATGGGTCAGGGCAGATAGCGATACGAGCGAAAGAGTGATCAGAAAACAGTTTGTTAATCCAAAAATAGCAATTGTAATAGCATCTTTACACACTAACAGGAACCAAGGAAACTTTTTGTTCAGGCAAGTTGCTGATCTGCAAGGAATCTGGTGAGTAATCCAAAAGCTAATGGGAGCACTTCCAATAATAGCATTATATTAGGGCAATGTTTGTCGAGCTGTGTGGTGGATCTCACTGGTGAGGCGCTCATTAATTATTGGTGAGGTGTAGCTGAAGGGGAAATTTTGTCAAAAGTTATCATAGGCTGCACAGGCCTTCCTCTGGTTTAGCTTTATCGTTGACTCCATTTGTGCTTATTTGAATGTTATACTGCGTTCAAGAAATTAATGCGGCACTCTTAAGGTATGTAAACGCCCGAGAAAACGGCCGAAAAATCTGAAGCAGAACGCCTCCAAACATCTGCCCATTGATTTCAATGGGAAAACGACGTTCTGTTTCGACGGAGCGTTTTTCGCTGTATTTTTTTACGCATAAAAAAATTGCCACGAAAAAGAAGTGCAGGTCACTTCTTTGGACGTTTTTGGAGCCGTTTTTCATTGACTCTAGCGGAAAAAGCTCCAAAAACGGCCGTAAAAAACGCTTTAAAAAACGTAGTGAAATTCGCGAGTGGCTTCAAAAACGTCTGAAAATCAGGAGCTGTTTTCCCTTGAAACAGCTCCGTATTTTGAGACGTTTTTAGTCTAGCGTGTGAACATACCCTTAGAGTTTTATGGAGCCTTACTGTACCTCCAATGCCTTCAACTTCATACAGTGGGATGTAGGGTATTTTTTTCTGTATGGATCCCACAAAAAAACAAAGGGAGAACAGATGTAAAGTGTCTTATTCTACATGTAGTCATGATCCATGGCACTGGCATTAAAGGACTAAAACATAACACAAGCTGTATTGATAAGGGGAAAAGCTTCACACAAGATTAGGTTCTTCTAAAAAAAAATTGAAACAATCGTCCATAAATGCTCTTTTCATGGTCCTGAAGCATGGTATGGGACCATGATGCTTTGCGGTGCTTCTTGAAACTATTAGCCTTGGTGTTTTTGACCTAGAATAGAAGAACAGCATTCCCACTCTTCGCCATGTGGGAAAAGGAAGAGATAACTGCTCTTCACAGTATGAACGTTACCATGTGTAATGTTCATACTGCTAAACAAGATTCCGCTAGTATGATTTCTACTTTCTGGAATTACATTTTAATTGTATTTTTTTTTTCAGAATTGTATAAATGGATAAACATATTTTTGAGTCTGAATTGTGAAATACGGCAGCCATGCATGCTGTTGTAGCGGTAGGTGTGTGCGTTCTTCAAATGGCCTCTATGTTTGACCATAAACCAATTTCTGGTCATTGTTGGCAGAAATATTGATAAGATGACAGCCAGTGCACTGCATTATTCGGTGTGCAGCTATTTTTTGACTGATGTAATAGGTCGTGGTTGTAAAAAAAAAACATGGCTTGCATTGAGCAGTATAACATAGGATTATTAGAGATTAGTAACGACTTGGTGTTGATTTAATGTTCATTGTCATGCCATGCAACACTGAAATCAATACTATTGATTTTCTTCATCCAATACAATCATATTCAATAAATATGACATTATTACCTGTTGTTGCCTGTGTGACCACTGATATTGCAGATATATTTTCGTTCACCTTATTTTGCAATGCAGATGCAGCGTCACCACACATTTACACAAAGACACCACATATACACTACACGCATATACACATACATCAAATATACGCTACACACACACATATACACATACACGATATATACGCAACACACACATATACCATATATACAGTGGCAGATTAAGTAGACCATAGGCCCTGGGCTGTTACCCAAACTTGAACCCCCCTTCCCCTTCTTCACCGCTGCCCTACTGCACTGTAACTTTTGTTAACACTAGCTTTTTGTGCAAGCAATTAGCAAATGAGTGTTACGATTCCACTTGTCAAAGGGCTGTGTCCCTACATACTGACAGTCTCCAACCATCGCTGACAGTATAAGGGTATGTTCACACGCAGAGTCGAAGACGTCTCAAAATACGGAGCTGTTTTCAAGAGAAAACAGGTTCTGATTTTCAGAAGTTTTTTGTGCCGTTTTTTACGGCCGTTTTTGGAGCTATGAAAAACAGCTCCAAAAACGTCCCAAGAAGTGTCCTGCACTTCTTTTTCGCGGTCGTTTTTTTACGCGGCCGTTCTGAAAAACAGCCGTAAAAAACACTGTGAAAAACGCTCCATCGTTTTCCCATTGAAATCAATGGGCAGATGTTTGGAGGCGTTCTGCTTCCGAATTTTCGGCCGTTTTTCAGGCGTTTACGGCCCGAAAAACGGCCGAAAATAGGCTGTGTGAAATTATTTTTGCAGTCCAGGACTGATAGACAAATGCATCTTACCTTTCCCCTTGTCAGGAGGATGTGTCCCTGCACAGTATAAGGGTATTATACAGTGCAGGGACACATCCTCCTGACAAGGGGAAAGGTAAGATGCATTTGTCTATCAGTCCTGGACTGCAAAAATAATTTTTGTGAAATGCAAGGATTTCCTATAATAAACATGTCAGGAGAGGTGACAGATTCTATATAAATCCTGTGACTCACAGATGACTTCGCAGATTATAGTAGTTTTTTTCTCTTTTCTTCTCCATCCGGTCCAGACTTCATGACGACTTCTACCGGCCATGACCCATTTCTGCAGAATTTGCCACTCGTCTTCGGCTTCTCACTTTTCCAACATTTACACACTTAGGGTATGTGCACACGACAACGCCAAATACGTCTGAAATTACAGAGCTGTTTTCAGGAGAAAACAGTTCCTGAATTTCAGACGTTTTTGCATGTACTCGCGTTTTTCGCGGCGTCTTTTACGGACGTAATTGGAGCTGTTCTTCATTGGAGTCAATGAAAAATGGCTCCAATTACGTCCCAAGAAATGTCCTGCACTACTTTGAAGCAGGCGTAATTTTACGCGCCGTCTTTTGACAGCGACGCGTAAAATTACAGCTCGTCTGCACAGAACATCGTAAGACCCATTGCAAGCAATGGGCAGAAGTTTGCTGACGTATTGGAGCCATCTTTTCAGGCGTAATTCGAGGCGTAAAACGCCTCCATTACGCCTGAAAATAGGTCGTGTGCGCATACCCTTATAAACGGAGATAAAATTATATAATAGCACCATACACTGTGCCACTGAATAAAAAAGTACCAAACACTGTGCCCCGGAATATAATTGTGTCAAACACCGTAAAGTAAAGCACCACATACACAGTGCACCCTGTGCATAGCGCCACACACAGACCCTGTAGATAGCATCACACCCCCTATAGATAATGCCACACCCCCCTATAGATAGCGCCTCACACACCCCCTGTAGATAATGCCACACACACCCCCAATAGATAGTGCCACACACAGCCCCCTGTAGATAGCATCACACACAGCCCCCTATAGATAGCGCCACACAGCCCCCCTGTAGATAGCGCCACACACACCCCTTGTAGATAATGCCACACACACCCCTGTAGATAGCACCACACACAGCCCCCCTATAGATAGCATCACACACTGCCCCCTATAGATAGCACCACACAGCCCCCCTGTAGATAGTGGCACATACACCCACTGTAGACAGCTCCAGCCCCTGTAGAAAGTGCCACACACCCCTGTAGGTAGCATCGCACACAGCCCCCTCTATAGATAGCGCCAGATAGCCCCCCTGTAGATAGCACCACACAGACCCCTGTAGATAGTGCCATACAGTCCCCTGTAGATAGTGCCCCACACCCCTCCCTTGTAGACAGCGCCACACAGACTCCCTGGAGATAGCGCCACACAGACCCCCTTGAAATTGTGCCATACAGCCCCCTCTGTAAATAGTACCATACAGCCCCCCTGTAAATAGTGCCACACGCCCCCTACAGATAGCACCATGCAGCCCCCTGTAGTTAGTGCCATATAACCCCCCCTGTAAATAGTGCCACTCCCCTTATAGGTAGCGCCACACAGCCCCCTGGTAGATAGTGCCACACACCCCCTTGTAGTTAGGGCCAGACAGCCACCCCTGTAGATTTCACCACCCCCCTTGTAGAAAGCGCCATTGGCCCCCCGGGAGCCTCAGGCCCAGGGCGGTCGCCCATAACAGACCTATAGGGATCCCCCACTGCATATATACACTATACACACACATATATATACATACACCACATATATACGCAACACACTCATATACCATATATACGCTACACACACATATACACATACACCATATATACGCAACACACATACACATACATCATATATACGCTATACATACACATACATATACCTATATTTGCTGTACATATACATGTATATACATACACTACACACACACACACACACACACACACACACACACACACATACATACATACATACATACATACATACATACATACACTTATATATATATTACATTAATATTTTGTTCCTTTGAGGTAGAGTGTGCAGCAGGCAAGAGATTCAGCCTTCCCTAGGAACTGCTGTGATAGTCGACACAGGAGGTGGTCGGGAGCATCATCCTTGATCCAGCAGGGGAGAGGCTGACACATAGATGTCAGACACTAATTAGGCGGCTGATGTCCAATGCAGAAGTCCGACAATGGACTCTATTCTTTTGTAAAGTAAGTCCCGGCTTCTAGAGAGTGGAGAGAGGCAAGATGCGGAACAGTAGCAGGGACCAAGGAGGTTTTAAGGTGCTCTATATACTGCTGTCGGTGATTGACAGACATACTGCTATCAGTGATCGACAGCAGTATAAAGCACCGGTACAGGATTCAGCCATCAGCCAGTTCTGCAATCCCGCTATGATTTTAACAACTGGATTGGGAGAACCAGCTGAATCTCACCGCAGCACATCAGAATCTGATTTAGAGCCGTGGGTTACATTTTCTGCTTCCTCAGAATGCATACAGATATATATTGACTAATTGTTATCATCTGATAATCTCGGATCGCCGAGTCGAGCCCAATATTATCATATACCTGGTCTTTCTCTTTATCTGTCCTCACCTCAAAAGCATCCAATAGTAAGGACAATAAATAGCGGGTTTTATTCAAAGTTAATGAGTTACATATAAGGTTAGGGCTCTTTTGTTGTTTGCACGATGGCCACGCATTTACCGAGACCAAATGTCACTGTGAAGCACAACTGGACATGCGTTTTCACAAAGAAATCTCCTTTCATGAGATTATACAGACCTTATCAGGGTGATATTATTCTGTGTGGCTACAAAGCGTGTAATAAAAAAAAAATAATGGTTAAAAGTCGATTTAATTAAAATGGCGGTCATATAGCATAGGGTTTAGATTTTGTATGAATATAAATATATAGAAACGGCCGGACACATCAAGAAGTGATTGGGGGAGGCAGACATGACCAGGGTTGCAGGGGAGAAGGAATGAGGTGAAAAGTTCAAATGGAGGAGGGGGAGGGAGGTGGAGGGGAGGGGGCGAGTTTAACAGAGGGCATATAGCAAGGGTGAGGGACAGGTTCGCGCCATTCACGCCCCAGGAAAGCAGTTTAGCCCTTGTCATACAAGACTGACCTGAGGCGTGATGCAGGCCCTGATGGAGCAAGTGCGGCAGGCTGTGGCAGAACGGGGCATGGCCTGGCTTGAGGAGGAGCTCGGGAGGACTGGTCCGGCGGCCTCGGTGCAGGAACTGTCAGGTGGACTTAAGGAGGCAGCGGGTACGAGTGCGGTCGGGGCGCAGGCAGCACCAGAGGAAGTGACATCCCCCCTCCGGCGGTTGCGGCGGGTGCGGCCTCCAGAGCGCCTTAGCCCGAATGATTTGCCGAGGGCTCGGCGCAGGCTTGGGAGCCCCTCGAGGGACCCTTCGGGCCGGGATGCTGCTTCCACCGCTAGGGGGCGGAGGTCCGGGAGGAATCCCGTTCGCCGGTCGGGCCCGTCGGAGAGAGGAAGGCAGGGTCCCAGGCTAGAGGAACAGCCTCCCGTCTCCAGGTCAACACCGCGTGGGTTTGCGGCGGGCCGATCTGGCGATGCACCAGTCGGGCGGCCCGCCTGTCAGCAAGATGATGCCCCCGGACAGTCACGCAGGCCACAATCGGTGGTGCTGAAGAGGCGGAGGGAGGGGGAAGCAGTGGAGGGAGAACGGAGGCTGGAACGGCCCCTGACGTCTTGCGGGAATTCCGAGGTCCAGGACGGTGCATACGGCTGCAGAGCCTGCGGCGCGGCTTCAGGCCCAAGATGTCCGGAGGTGGGTGAAAACGGAGGTGTGCCGATGGAGGATGGTCGTCGTGGGGGTCCCGTCGCCCCGGCTGGTGGGAACTCAGCGCCCACGCAGTCTGGTGAGTCAAAATCACCATTACATACATTTCCAGCGTTATTTCGATCCCCAGGCATTTGTGGGGGGTTCCCATGAGGAGGCAGTTAGGAATGTTGAAAATAGTGGGTTGATGTCTATGGTTAGGGGGGGAGATGTTCAGGAATTGCTTGGCTGTGTAAAGGCGTTGCTAGCGCGTTGTGAGGGGGGTAGGTTGCCTGCAACATCCCCGGTCGCAGCGTGGGTCCCGGCAGTGGGGGGGGGGGCGGAGAATCGGAGCACCCCCTGAGGACGGTCTCCGTGGTGGAGGTCGGGGGAGTGACGGTTGCGGTTCAGACTGATAAGGATAAGGATGTGGATAGGGTGAGGTTAGATGATAAAGCTAAAGGCGAAGTGTACGTTTGTTTTGAGGGGTTGTTGGGGTCACATTTAAAGACTGAAGTGAAAGAAAAAATTTGGAAGGATGAATACGTCTAAATCTTCTCGCTTCTTCCTTTGGAAAAATTTTACTTAGACAAGGGTAAAAGGTGAGAAAGTAAAAAGGAGGAGGAGGAGAAGCGTCAATATCGTTTAATCCCGCAGACGTTTGTGAATTGGTTACAAGCGTTTGCCATTCTGGCCAGTGTTATAGGGGAAAAGGCGCCGGAAAATTGTTCCGCCCTTTTCGGGTATATGGATGCGATAGGTGAGGCGCATAGGTCGTATGGTGGTCAGACTTGGTTGCGGTATGACGAACAGTTTCGTCAGAGGAAAGCGGTTCGTCCCAACATTAGATGGGATAATAAAGACATTGGGCTCTGGTTAAAAGTAATGGCCCCGGCTAAGTTCGGGCAGTCCTTTCAAGGGGGGGGGCTGGGGTTGCCGGCCCCTCAGGACAATCGGGACAATCGGGGGGAGGGACAGGAGGAAGGGCGGGCTTGTGCTGGCAGTTTAACGACGGCCAATGCAAGTTTGGGGCGGGATGTAAGTTCAAGCATTCTTGCTCCTCTTGCGGCGGGACTTCGCACGGGTCCGCCAAGTGTTTTAAAAAAGGAAAAGGAAAAGGGGGGAGTGGTGGGGGCCATGGGGCTGACTCCGGTGAGGTGGGAAGAGATGGAGCCGTACCTAAATAGGTTCCCGGATAGGGAGAAAGGCGAGTTATTGTTGCGTGGTTTTCAGTTTGGTTTTGTGATCCCTTCCCCGGTTCACGCGGTCCCCCTTTCCCTACGGAATTTAAAGTCGGCAATGGATTATCCGGAGGTAGTGTCAGACAAGTTGCGTAAAGAGGTGGGGTTAGGGCGCATGGCGGGGCCGTTCCCGTTTCGGCCCGTTCAGGACATGGTGGTGTCACCTTTAGGGGTTGTTCCAAAAAAGGAGCCGAATAAATTCCGGCTTATCCATCATTTGTCGCATCCGCGGGGGTTGTCTGTTAATGATGGCATTGCCCCTGAGCTGTGCTCGGTGGTATATACGTCGTTTGACGCAGCGGTTGAGTGGGTGCGACGGTACGGGCGGGGGCCCTTATGGCGAAGACCGATGTGGAAGCGGCTTTCCGGCTTCTCCCGGTTCACCCGGACAGCCAGCGGCTGTTAGGGTGTTACTGGGAGGGGGCTTACTATATAGATCGGTGTCTCCCGATGGGTTGTTCGGTGTCTTGCGCGTACTTCGAGGCGTTCAGTTAGTTCCTGGAGTGGGTAATCTGTGAAGTGGCAGGGTTAGAATCGGTCATACATTATCTAGATGACTTCCTGTGTGTGGGCCCAGCGGGTTCGGAGGTGTGCGCCAATTTGCTGGGGGAAATACAGTGGGTCGCTCAGCGTTTTGGGGTTCCGTTATCCCCAGAGAAGACTGTTGGTCCTAGTACTAGTATAGTTTTTTCTTGGCATTACCCTGGATTCAGTGGCGATGGAGAGTCGACTTCCTAGTGACAGCTGGATGTGCTGCGATTGGAAGTGAGCAGGACGGGTCGGCTTCATAAGATTCAGCTGCGGAATTTGCAGTCGTTGTTAGGGAAACTTAATTTCGCTTGTCGGATAATGCCCATGGGCAGAGTTTTTTGCAGGAGGTTGGCGTCAGCAACGGCGGGGGTTAGAGCCCCACACCATTTTGTGCGGTTGACACGGGAGCATCGGGATGACTTGGCAGTATGGAGAGAGTTTTTGCATTTGTATAATGGGAAATCATTACTGATCTCGCCGATGGTGGATAATGTGCAATGGGAATTGTTTACAGATGCTGCAGGTAGTGTGGGTTTCGGTATTTATTGTAAAGGACAGTGGTGCGTGGGGCAGTGGCCGGAGGAATGGGTATCTTTGGGACTGGTTCGTAATCTTGTGCTTCTGGAACTCTTCCCGATTGTGGTGGCGGTTGAAATTTGGGGGGAACGTTTTCGTAATAGCAAGGTGCGGTTCCACTGTGATAATATGGGGGTGGTGTTGGCGATCAATAATGTAACGGCTTCTTCCCCCCCGGTGGTGAGGTTGTTGCGGCATCTGGTGTTGCGTTGTTTGTCACTCAATGCGTGGATTGTTGCGGTTCACGTTCCGGGGGTGCAGAATGACATCGCGGATTCTCTCTCTCGCCTACAGTGGGAGCGGTTTCGTCTGTTGGCACCGGAGGCGGATCTGGAAGGGGTCGCGTTCCCGGGATGGCTTTGGGACTTGGTTTGCGAGCAGCAGGAGGTTTGATCAAGTCCTCTCTAGCGCCTGGTACATGGTTGGCGTACGACACGGCGTGGAAGGACTGGGTGTCGTGGTTAACAGGTTCGCCCAAAGTCGGGTCGAGGGAGGAACAGGTGGTAGCTTTGCTGGGGTTTTTGGGATGGGTATCAGTGGAAGGCTGGTCGGTGTCTAAAGTGAATCGTTTTGTTTCAGCCTTGGCCTTTGGTTTTAAACTAAGGGGGTTGGGGGATTTGACTAAGGATTTCTTGATTATCCAGGCCTTGAAGGGGTTTCGAAAAAAGGGGGCGGAGCGGCCGGACGGCCGTCGCCCGGTTTCTTTCGTGCTTTTAGAGCAGTTAGGTGAAGTATTGGGGAGGGTGTGTTTCTCGGGCTACGAAGTAGCATTGTTTCAGTTGGCCTTTTCATGGGCATTTTTTGGAGCTTTAAGAGTGGGTGAGTTAATTTCCCCTAGCAAGAAGAGAGCGGGGGGTTTGCAATCGGAAGATGTAACAGGAGGTGGGGAGAGAGTGGAATTCTGGGTAAGGCGGTCAAAATCAGATCAAAGAGGTAAAGGTAAACGGGTGGTTCTGGGGGCTGTGGCGGGGGCAGGGATGTGCCCGGTAAGATGCTACGCGCGATACGCCGCACTACGAGGGAGTAGTGGGGGGCCGCTGTTATGTCATAAGGATGGTGCCTTCTTGTCAAGATGCCAGTTTACAGTTGTCTTCCGTAGATGTTTGGAGGTGTTGGGTTTGGATAAGGGTATTTATTCACCACACTCCTTTCGCATTGGGGCAGCCACGGAAGCTGCGTCATGGGGTTTGGGGCCTGATGTGGTGAAGCGCATAGGTCGTTGGGATTCTGGGAGGTATAAGTCCTACGTGCGTCTCCACTTTATGTGATTTGCATTTCTCGTCTCGGCATGCTGTTTCCGGTTGGTGTCATCTTTTGTTATTCTTCTATTTCAGATGGTTCACCTGCACTGGTGTGGATTCTTGGACACTCATATGTGCACTGGGGGGCTTTAAGGGCTGATGTGCGGCCAGATGGGCGGCAACTGGGGTTCCAAAGGTCGTCGGTGGTGATACGGTGGCTGGGCACGCGCGGCATGGTGTGGAGTCGAGTTTTGCCGGATTTCCATCGGTATGCGCAGTTGGATCGTGTTCCTGATTTGTTGGTCCTTCATGTGGGGGGTAACGACTTAGGTACTCGTCCGTTTAGAGAACTGATTCGGGATGTCAAGTATGACCTTCTCCGGCTTTGGTCCTGTTTTCCGAAGGTGAAGGTGATTTGGTCGGAAATTGTGCCGCGGAGTGTATGGCGAAATGCGCGTTCGGTAGAGCGCGTAAACAAGGCCCGGGTGAAAGTTAATCGGGCGGTCTCCAGCTTTGTGGTAAAAAACGGGTTTTTTTTTGTGCGGCACTACGATTTTGAGGATGGCCTAGGGAAGTATTGGCTAGGTGATGGAGTGCATCTGAATGCGGTGGGCATTGACCTTTGGGATTTGCGGATTCAGGAAGGGATTGAACGCGCAATGATGGATGGTGGGGGCTCGCATACTTAAAGGTGGTTTAAGTATGCTCGTGTGGTGGATTGGGGGGTCCTTGGAGTTGGTGGTAGTTTGAAGTGGGGGATTCATCAGAGGTATGGTCCCTAACAAATACATAATTGCTCATGGATATGGGCGTATTTTGGACTCCTGCTGGGTGGTGTCCCGGGGAGTGGTTTTACATACTTGGCAAGCCAACTGCGGAGCAGACAGGTGCCTCTGAGCCTGTAGGGAGACGGCTGGGGGTAAGTAGCTATACAGGGGGCAGTTAGGCGCCAAAGTTTTGGAGCTCCAAGGACTTCCCCTTTCCTAGTAATGTTATTTATAAAGTTATGTTTTATGTTCATGTAAATTTGTTAATAAAATGGCTGCTGTGGCCGAAATTTTCCAACCCACTGTCTCGTGTGTCTCACTGGGGATGGGAGAGTGGCATGGGAGGAGGGAAAAGGCCTGGAAGCAAGAAAGGGGGTGGACAGTATTGAACGGAAGGTTAAGCAAAAGGGTTCGAAATGGGGCGAGCTCTGTAATCCCATGGTCATGTTGTGTGCAGTTCCTTACAATCCAAATTCATAAGGGAGTAGAGATGCAAACAGATAAACAAAACCCTTTATTTACATATGCAGTATCATTTTTACATGCGCAAATACAATTCAACGTGAACATTGGAAACTCAGCTGTTACTTTAACCATTTGTCCAAAAGTCTATGGACACCCGAACATAACTTTAATAACGAGATGGCTTCTACTTTACAATTATGTCACTTCTAGTTGACTACAACAGCTCTAGAAGGGCAGGCATTTCACAGATAGACTTGGAGAGGTGGCATTCTGTGACAGTTGCCTATTAAGTCCAATATGACCCATTCTACTACTAACATTTATCTATAGGGATTGCAGGGGTGTACGCTTAGTTTTAGAACAGGGTGTGGCCAGATTGGTAAACACACTAATAAGAGCAGTTGTCTCCAAACTATTGGCCATGTAGTATATAAAGTTCTGACTTTCTATTTTACAAACCAGTTATATATTGCATTATTGAGCAGGATTATCTTTACTTTTAAAGGACAGAAGCTGGATATAAATGTTACAAATAGTATATTTACCTGGCCACCTCCCCAGATCCGCCATCATTTAAAGCATAGGTTCACCTTTGAACACCATTTTATAATTTTCACATTTTCACATCGATGTAATGTATTTAGAAAGTTGAGTAAGTTTGCAAATCTTTTGTTTTATTTATCTTGTACTGATCTTGAGTTATAGGCAGAATTATAGCCCATAGTTGTATTAAGAATTCTATTGATTGCAACTAGAATCAGTCAACCATCTGTCGACAGACAAATCCCTAGCAACTTAGATGAGTTCCTATAATTTTATGCCCTCAGATGCCCTGTATTCTGGTATTTGGGCTTGCACATTGCCTAGTATAAAGACTACACCTTCTAGAATGCTAATCACATGGTCAAACTTTGTAAAGACATTGAATTAACAGGTAATATCAGCACAGTTGTATGCAGCATTTTAAAGAGTAACCAGTAAAGCAATATATTTAAGTTATTCAACGTATTTTAGGTTCTGTTCAAATCTGATCACATCTGCATCGGACGCTCTGTCGCAGATTCCATCAATAGCTGCAAGAATTGCTATATGACTTCCCGTCAAAACGAAGAACACCAAGACAGAGCCCAACGGACCCTATTATAATTCAATGTGGTCCGTCGGGCTCTGGTGGTTTTCCGTCAATCCACAGATCTAGCACTTCATTGTGGTTTCCATAATATACTCTGATGTGAACAGAACGTAAACTGTAAAATGATGTTCAAAGGTGATCATAACCTTTCACAGTAATAAAGTCACAATACTCAAGCTGTCAGATTCTGACATTGGCTATTCTTAAGATTCTAATATATACACTATAATACACAAAACCAGCTGACTGCATAAACAAATATGTGCGCAATAATGGCTACTGTCACATTTACTGCGAGTGACCTTCAAGTCTCCTTCTGTGTACTTAAAGTTACTGCATGGATACTATACCAGTATATATATATATATATAGGTAGAGATATATATATATATATATATTTTTTTTTTAATATATATAATATATATATATATATATATATATATATAAAATTTGGTTATTACTTGAGTATTCTTTGGGTGAATTTCTGCAAATCCTTTAAGACCCATTTTAATGTCTTATTATTTACAGCAGAATATACTTTCGTTTTCTGATTATTGTACACAGATGTGAACAGAGCCTTATCCAGATGATTCTCACGCTTTACACTAGGATTATAATGATCCCGGTTACCCCAAGATGAGTTTATGTTTTTAATACAAAAAATGTTGCTGTATAATGATTAAAGTTTTACTAAATGAATGACAAAAACATAGATGTTTACAAAAAAACAGTACCACAGGTGTCAGTCACTGTGAGGGTATGTTCACACGCTAGCTGTGATTTACGGCTGAAATGACAGCCTGTTTTCAGAAGAAAACAGCTGCCTCGTTTCAGCCGTAAATGCACCTCCTCGTAATATACGAGGCGTCTGTGACGCTCGTATATCTTGAGCTGCTCTTCATTGAGTTCAATGAAGAACAGCTCAAATTACGTTGCAAAGAAGTGCTCTGCACTTCTTTGCCGAGGCAGTCAATTTACGCGTCGTCGTTTGACAGCTGTCAAACGACGACGCGTAAATTACAGGTCGTCTGCACAATACGTCGGCAAACCCATTCAAATGAATGGGCAGATGTTTGTCGACGTATTGCAGCCCTATTTTCAGACGTAAAACGAGGCATAATACGCCTCGTTTACGTCTGAAAATAGGTTGTGTGAACCCAGCCTGACACCTTCCATTCACACTTTACGACGTCCTATAGTTAGGATATCATACATGCTATAATATGTGTAAATGTGTGGCACTTCATAGTGTAGGAGAATTAGTAGTTAATGTTGGCCTTCGTGGTAATTCTTTTCACATGTCCTGGCCTGATATGTCTATGAGTTTGATAGCGGTGCAGTGATCAGTTTTGGGAAGCCATATAACCCATAACTTGACCATTCCTAGCATCATAGAAAAATCTGTACAATACCCCATATTAACTGCCACACATCTAAAAAGAATACAAAACAAAATTTCAATTCTTTTCTTTGTTATTTGACTGGCTGTAAACAGAATTGAGGCCTACGGATTGTCTCCTTCTCTCCTCTTTTTCATTCTCTTCCAAAATGTTGCCACGCAGGATTTCCAGTCTCTCGTTTGGGGTTATTGAGTGAGGGGCGAAGATATAGTCATAAATCAAGCTTGCAAAGATTGCTCCTGTTATCGGGCCTACCCAGAAAATCTGTTTGGAGATAAAGAAAAGAGCCAGGTTAGTTTTAGGAAAACATGTCAGACTTTAAACCATATGAGGCATTACAGAAAAATTCTAGGGGAAATAGTTCCGGATTCCTTTGGGGGGGATTATTATTTTCAGGACACTACCCCTGCTTAACCTGTGAGGGCAAACTAATTTCACAACACTATGAGGTAAAATGTCCCAAAGCTATTTAGACCGGATAACTTGTCCCTTTGTGAAATATCCGACCCTATACTATCTTATTGGACGATGTGTGTTGCACACAATTATTTTTTGTTAATTTATTTAAAAAAAATTATAAATAAGTCTTTCTATATTTTCTCCAGGATAAAGTAGTTTTAAATGTAACAATAAAAGTTACGTTTTTGCAGTTATTTCGCCCAGTTTCTTCCAGTGTTAGTTGAATGACCACCGAATTTCACTACTTAGTTGTAATCAAATATAGTGAGTATCACACACTTTGTGAGTCTTCCAAGCTATGCAACCGCAAAAATGGACTAACAATCAGGACTCCTGTACAAAACTAGAAGATATATTACCCATGTCATAAATATAAAAAAAGGGTCCATATAGCTAATGTAGCCTGTATACCATGTCTTATACCATGCCTGATGGAAAGACCTAAGTTGTCTCGAAAGTTTGCTGTTTAACACCATTTCTTTTTGTTAGCCATCTGCAAGCCACCTGTATAGTATCTGCAAGACTGCTATATTGTTTCCCTCACTGAGAGCCCCAAAAAACTGGTTAACATTGTACCAAAACTTTTTTCAACTGGCTAACATTGTATCAAAACTTTTTTTTGCTTTTATCTTACAGGATATAGGGAGTAAAAATTACTTCTAAGAAATCTTACCCAGTGGTTTTCAAAGTTTCCTGTAAGCAAAGCTGGACCAAAGGACCGTGCTGGATTCATGGAACATCCAGTATAGTATATCTAGAAAGGGAACAAAGTATCAGAATAGTTATTGTTTTTAGAGTTACTACAGTGGAAATGGTGAAATCCTCTCATAAGTGACCAACGGCAATTTAAAGATCTGCAACTTATCTCAGCTGTGAGGCTTATATCGTTACCTACTTAATTTTGGGACATTAATAAACAGAATACTTGTTCGGAGCGGCAACTTCTCAGTCTCATTACAAAGAAAAGTAAAAAATTTAATATTTTCTTCATAGTGAGAAGGTGTTTACTATTTGGAATTATCTCCACTAAGAGAGTCCACTAAGTCTAAGGATTCACCGTTGTAGTTAATATGAGTTATGGAGTGGTTGATCACAGGTCGGGGTAAGACAACACATGATTTGAATCATATATGATATGTTAGCTTTGTATGATTGGATGTACACATTATATTCATAGTACATACCCCAAGTAAGTGTCCCAATACCACTGACAGTCCTATAGATATGGCTGGAGAACCAATGTTGTCTGTCCTCCGGCTGTCCGTTGAAGCAAAAATGCAGAGGACCAATTGCATCGTAAGTATGATCTCTACAGCGAGTGCTTGTCCGGATGTTGTACTGTTGCTTGGCTATTTCATTTTAGGCATAGCAATGTATTGGTTGGAATAACAAGGAAGAAGACAAAAGATAATTATGATTTAATAACTTCACGTGTATTAATATTAATTAGCAGAGAACATAGTCAGATCCTGTTTGCATTTAACTAGCAATATAACATCCTAAAGTTATATAATAGGAATTCAAGTTGGTAGTATTACTCAGATGTAGTGGAGCTGTTTTGAACTTCTCAAAGCGTATGCATCATGAGTTAAGATAATCCAGGTAGTTTACCTGCAGTCCTATGTAAAACACAATACACAGTTTGATGTAATGTGTTTAACTCTGTTACATCTGCATACCTCAACTCTGCAGCTAGAATACCTACAGCTTTTTTTTTGTTAGTTCTTAACTTATTTGACATTTTTAATAAATAACAATTTACTGTATGAAACAAGTTTACAATGTCAATCAATGCTTGGTAACATATACAATATACATCATAGCTATATTGTTTCAGAAATGAAATTGTTGGTTTATGAGCAGTCCAAATGAGTAGTCATTTTTTTTTTTTAAGAATTCATGTGCTTACCTGGTTCACTCCAAAACCTCCCCTGATGTCAGGAGGTGCAAACTCGTACATTAAAGCAGCTCCTATCACTGCTCCCAGCATCTGAGCGATCACATAGAAAAAGGTCTGGACGAGAGATATCCGGGCCCCTACAAGGAGTGCCACAGTTACAGCAGGGTTGATATGGGCCCCGCTGATGTGACCTACAGCTTGTACCATTGTACTAATTCCCAAGCCAAAAGTGAAGGCTATTTGTAAGACGGTTGGGATAGCTCCTGACCATGATAGAGTTGAACCCAGGCCAATAAAAACAAACACAAGAGTTGCTACCAGCTCGGCTAAAAAGGCCTTAAAATTATATCCTGCGCATAGCTCCTTTATCATGATTACAATCTACAGAAGTAAAGGAGACTCAACGCAAATGCCTGCCGGTGTTCAGCCTTGTGCTACTGTTTACAGGATGATGGAAGCACATAATTGGGATGAAGTTATATATCGCCTTGAAATACAGGAATTATGCCAGGTTGTTGCACGGAGAAGGTGTGGCACAGCTGCCAGTCAGATAATATGGAAAATTTACTATGCATGACACATTCTAGCAGCAATGCCAGTGTGCAACCTAGGAATATAATTACTGATGTGATCCACCTACTACAGTCCTGAGCCCTCGTAATAAGCATGCAGGAGTAACTATTGTTTATTGCATGTTGGAAAAACTTTTTGGCTACGATTCAACGGAAAAGCTCAGGATGTGTATTTTAAGTAACAGATGATTTTGTTTTTGCATAATCTCTGATGTGATTCTCTTTTTATCAGTTAACTGTATTATGGAACAATTATATTTTTATAGTTTATCTAAAACCTTCCATAGAGATGGTGCTAAAATATAACGTTTTGGGTGATTGCGGCTCTTACTACCGGGAAGTTACTGTAGCCCTCAAACTTTTGGATCTTGTGAGACACACTAAATGGAGTGATGGTCGCGAGCCACATTCCAACCGTGGAGAAACATGTGACGGAAGTGAAGAAAGGGTTACAAGTGGTATTGCATGTGTTAAGTGGTTCATATAGAAGAAAATATGTATTATACCATCCATATTGGCATGCTTCAGAAGTTAGGATATGTCTTCAATATAGTCAATTTGGAAATCTTATTGTAGCCAATGCATATGGTCATAACTCAGGGATCCCACCTCGGGCCTTACAATTGGAAGTCACGAGCCACTGGTTGGGAACCACTGCTGTATACTGATATACAGTGAAGGAAATAAGTATTTGATCCGTTGCTGATTTTGTAAGCTTGCCCACTGTCAAAGACATGAACAGTCTAGAATTTTTAGGCTAGGTTAATTTTACCCGTGAGAGATATAAAAAAAAACAACAGAAAATTAAATAGTCAAAATTATATATATTTATTTGCATTGTGCACAGAGAAATAAGTATTTGATCCCCTACCAACCATTAAGAGTTCAGCCTCCTCCAGACCAGTTACACGCTCCAAATCAACTTGGTGCCTGCATTAAAGACAGCTGTCTTAAATGGTCACCTGTATAAAAGACTCCTGTCCACAGACTCAATGAATCAGTCTGACTCTAACCTCTACAACATGGGCAAGACCAAAGAGCTTTCTAAGGATGTCAGGGACAAGATCATAGACCTGCACAAGGCTGGAATGGGCTACAAAACCATAAGTAAGACGCTGGGTGAGAAGGAGACAACTGTTGGTGCAATAGTAAGAAAATGGAAGACAACAAAATGACTGTCAATCGACATCGATCTGGGGCTCCATGCAAAATCTCACCTCGTGGGGTATCCTTGATACTGAGGAAGGTGAGAGCTCAGCCAAAAACTACACGGGGGGGAACTTGTTAATGATCTCAAGGCAGCTGGGACCACAGTTACCAAGAAAACCATTGGTAACACATTACGCCGTAATGGATTAAAATCCTACAGTGCCCGCAAGGTCCCCCTGCTCAAGAAGGCACATGTACAGTCCCGTCTGAAGTTTGCAAATGAACATCTGGATAATTCTGAGAGTGATTGGGAGAAGGTGCTGTGGTCAGATGAGACTAAAATTTAGCTCTTTGGCATTAACTCAACTCGCCGTGTTTGGAGGAAGAGAAATGCTGCCTATGACCCAAAGAACACCGTCCCAACTGTCAAGCATGGAGGTGGAAACATTATGTTTTGGGGGTGTTTCTCTGCTAAGGGCACAGGACTACTTCACCGCATCAATGGGAGAATGGATGGAGCCATGTACCGTCAAATCCTGAGTGACAACCTCCTTCCCTCCACCAGGACATTAAAAATGGCTCGTGGCTGGGTCTTCCAGCACGACAATGACCCGAAACATACAGCCAAGGCAACAAAGGAGTGGCTCAAAAAGAAGCACATTAAGGTCATGGAGTGGCCTAGCCAGCCTCCAGACCTTAATCCCATCGAAAACTTATGGAGGGAGCTGAAGATCCGAGTTGCCAAGCGACAGCCTCGAAATCGTAATGATTTACAGATGAACTGCAAAGAGGAGTGGGCCAAAATTCCATCTAACATGTGTGCAAACCTCATCATCAACTACAAAAAACGTCTGACTGCTGTGCTTGCCAACAAGGGTTTTGCCACAAGTATTAAAGGTGTTTTCCAATCCTTTTTTTTTTTTTTAAATCAATGCAATGTTCCTCTATTAATATATTAGTGCACTCTGACTATCTTTTTCTTGATAATAAATGATTTTAGTAACATTACTCCCTATTGTTTACCTTGAGAGGTTTGTTTTGCTCAGTAAGTTCATTCCTCTTCTCTTCCTGTGTTTCTCCTCCCTGCATGCACTGCTCTAGTCCCAGCATGCAATGTGCATGCAGCAGTGCACTTGCTCCGCCTACTACACCCAGCTCTACTAACTTCTGCAATCTCAGTCTTCATTTTGGTGCTCTCATTCTATTACTGATAGCACAAGCTGAAATCACTGGATATCTGCGTTTTTAACCTCTTAACGCCGAAGGGCGGATATATCCGTCCTCAGCAGCTGCTAGTTCGCGTCCTGTAATCGTGCGGGTACTGTCACTGTACCCATGCGATCAGCGGCAGGAGCACGGCTGTTATACACAGCCTGGCTCCTGCTGCAACTGCCGGAATCGAAGCGCGCTCCGATTCCGTCAGTTTAACCCATTAAATGCCACTGTCAATAGTGACAGCGGCATCTAATGTGTTTTACAGAGGGAGGGAGCTCCCTCTGTCACCCCATCGTCGCCCCCGCAAAGAAATCGTGGGTCGCCGTCGGGTTTCCATGGCAGCGGGGGGTCTAACAAAGACCTCCAGGTCTGTCTTCAGCATCTGCCTGTTAGGCGATGCCGGAGGCATGACCTAACAGATTGTCTGTCAGTTTTACACTGACAGGCAATAATGCTTTGGTATACTAAGTATACCAAAGCATTATATATGCGATCAGCACATCGCATAGTGAAGTCCCCTGGTGGGACTAAAAAAAAAAATGTCAATCCGTTAAATAAAGTTGGTGAAAAAAAAAAAAAAAATTACAGTGAAAATCAAATAAAACTGCCCAAAAAGTGGTTTTATTTAGTAAAAGTGTCAAAACAAATCACACATACACATATATGGTATCCCCGCGATCATAACAACTTGAACAATAAAATTAATACATTAATTAAACCGCCGAATGAACGGCGTCCAAAAAAAACGCAAAAAAACAACGGCAAAATTCGCTCTTTTCTCCCATTCCCCCCATAAAAAATTAAATTAAAATTAATCTATAAGTCCTATGTACCCCAAAATAGTACTAATGAAAACTACACATTGTCCCGCAAAAATCAAGCCCACATACGGTCACATCGACGGAAAAATAAAAACGGTCGCGGCTCTTGGAATGCGGCGATGCAAAAACAAGTAATTTTTTTCTAAAAGGCTTTTTATTGTGCAAACGTAGGAAAACATATACAACCTCTACATATTTGGTATCCCCGTAATCGTGCCGACCCATAGAATAAAGTTAACATGTTATTTACGCTGCATAGTAAACTGCGTAAACTTATAACGTGAAAATCAATGCTGGGATAGCTGCTTATTTTGAATACTCTCTGAAAATAAAGTTAATAAAAGTTAATCAATATATTATAAGCATCTAAAAATGGTACAATTACAAAATACAACTCGTCCCGCAAAAAACAAGCCCTTATACGGCTATGTCGATGGAATAAAAAAAAAGTTACGACTCTTGGAATGCGACCGTGAAAAAACAAAACATCATTAACGTGCAAAATGGCCCGGTCATTAAGGGGTTAAACGGTTTGAAGAGGTCTTGTGGTACCAAAACAGTGGAAACCCCCAAAAGGTGACCCCATTTTGGAAACTAGACCCCTTGAGGAATTCATTGTAGTTTTCATGGGGTGCATGCTGCTTTTTGATCAGTTTTTATTCTATTTTTAGGTGGTGCGGTGACTAAAAAACAGCAATTCTACTATTGTTTTTTTTATTCTATTTTTGTTACAGCGTTCACCGTGCGCTATAAATGACATATTCACTTTATTCTATGGGGCGATACGATTAGGGCTCATTTACACGAGCATGTTATACGTCCGTGCAACGCGCGTCGCAGGGACCTATGTTAGTCTACGGGGCCGTGCAGACAGATGCGTGATTTTCACGCAGCGTATGTCCGCTCCGTGAAACGCACGACGTCCTATATTTGTGCGCTGTTCGCGCATCACGCACCCATTGAAGTCAATGGGTATGTGAAAACCACGCATGTCGCACGGAAGCAATTCCGTGGGACAAGCGTGGTTCGCGCAACAGCACTGTAAAGGATGAATGAAAACAGAAAAGCACCACGTTCTTTTCTGTTTACAAACATCCAAACGGAGTGTCATAATGATGGCGGCTGCGCGAAAACCACGCAGCCGCGCATCATAAAGGGCTGACACACGGAGCTGTTAAGTGCCTTTTGCGCATGCAAAACGCCGCGTTTTTTGCTTGCGCAAAACGCACACGCTCGTGTAAACCCGGCCTTACGGTGACACCAGATGTTTATAGTTTTTTTTATGTCTTATGGCGTTTGCACAATAAAATACGTTTTGTAAAAAATAATTTACTTTTTGTGTTACCTTATTCTAAGAGCCAGAACTTTATTATTTTTCCATCAATAAAGCCGTGCAAGGACTTATTTTTTGCGTAACGAACTGTAGTTTCAATTATTACCATTTTTAGGTACATGCGACTTTTTGATCTATTTTTAATAAATTTGTGGTGAGGTGAAGTGACCAAACAATTGTGGTTTTGGTACGTTTTATTATTATTTTCTTTTACGGCGTTCACCGCACGGAATAAATAACTAAACAATTTTGTAGTTCAGGCCGTTACGGACGCGGCGATACCAATTATGTATAGTTTATTTATTTATATATTTTTATTAATAATAAATGACTGATGAGGGAAAAAAAGGGGATTTTTTCACTTTTAAAACTTTTATTTTCTTATTTTTACACCTTTTTTTAAACTTTTTTTTAACTTCATTACTTTGTCCCACTAGGGGACTTGAGGGCAGGAGGCCCTGATCGCTATTCTAATACACTGCACTACATGCGTAGTGCAGTGTATTAGAACTGTCAGCTACTCACTGACAGCAAGCATAGTGGGTCCTGACGTTGTCAGGACCCACTAGGCTTCCGTCTATGGCATAGCCGGACACCATTGTTTGGTGTCCGGTTGTCATAGTAACCATCGCCGGCCGCTATCGTGTAGCAGGCCGGCGATGGTAACTTAAAGGAACAGTGTCATCACAAATTATTTTTTTATATGTTAAAGATGTTAGTGCTTTATTAAAAACGTTTATATTTATTTGTGTGTTTGTGTTTTACTTTTTCTTATTTTTACACTTTTTCTTCCCTATGGGGGCTGCCATTTTTTGTTCCATTTCTGTATGTGTCGATTAACGTCACATACAGACATGGAATACGGCAGCCACAGTCCCATAGGGACTGCGAACGGCTCCCGTCCCATTCACTTGTGTGTACGGCGTCTGTGTGGGAACTGCGCATGCGCCGCTCCCACACAGTCCAATTTGAAATTGGCGCCGTCCGGCGCCATTTTCCTGTGGACCGGAAGTCGCGGCCGGAGAGTAATATTACTACTTCCGGTCGCGGCTTCCGGACTTGTGCACTTGGACCAGCGGCAGCAGACGGAGCGGACGGGCCGGAGGGAGCCGCGGCGGCAGGAGCAGGTAAGAGATTTCAATGTATGTTCGTGTTTGTGTGTGTTTACTACTGTATGTAAACCTACTACACTGTGTGTTAGCTCAAAAAATAGCGACACACAGTGTAGGAGGTTACACCATTTAAACCCCTCATTTATCCCGGCACTAGCCAGGATAAAGGAGGGGGGGATGCTGAGAGCTCACTAGAGCGAGGGCTTTTTACCCAATTTTGCAATGCTGCAATTTTGGGAATAGCTCCATCTAGTGACCAGAAATGGGAAATATTATAAATTAGAATTAATTTATAATATTTCCTGACTCGTGAAAAAAATAAAAAAAATTTGAACAATGTTTAATCACCCACACACTAAATGTTTAATTAAAAAAAAAACAAACATGTTTTTCTGGCAACACATTCCCTTTAACCCCTAAAAAGCCGCAATCTCTATTGAACGCGGCTTTTAAGGGGTTAAACAGCGGGGACATAGCGATCGGTACCCGCTGTAGGAGCTGCGGCAGCTGCTGTACGAGACAGCAGCTGTCACAGCTCCTGCATCTGTCGGGAAGACGGCCGAAACGGCCGTTATTCCCGCAACTTCATATTCCATTGCTAATTTCACAGAGCATGCGCGGTGGAGTGTGTTAACCACGCATGCTCTAATCAGATAAAGAAGCACGTGGTACGGTTACGTCATTTGTGACGTAACCGTACAGTGTGAAAGCCGGAAACCGGAAGTAAGGTAGCAGACCAAATGGACGGGTCTGCACAGGAAGTGCAGATTTTGCTTTACTAAGGGGGCGGTGACGGAAGAGGATATACGATGCTACAGCCATCTGATGAAACGTAAGTACATTGTAAAGTTATATATTTTTCATTGTTTAATTTAAATGAATGTAATTTTTTACTTCCGGAAAACCCCTTTAAGTCTTGTTTGCCAAAGGGATCAAATACTTATTTCTCTGTGCACAATGCAAATAAATATATATAATTTTGACTATGTGATTTTCTGTTTTTTTTAATATAATCTATCTCTCACTGGTAAAATTAACCTAGCCTAAAAATTCTAGACTGTTCATGTCTTTGACAGTGGGCAAACTTACAAAATCAGCAAGGGATCAAATACTTATTTCCTCCACTGTACATTGAACTCAATAATTAGACACTATGCAATAAGCTTCCCCTAGCTCCAGGTAGCCAGAATGTTATCATTTATTCATCTAGGAGCTCTTTATTAGAAAAAAAGCAGCTGTGACCACTATATACGGTTGGGTCCAGAAGTATTTGGACAATGACACAAATGTCATAATTTTTCCTCTGTACACCACAACATTAGATTTGATACAAAGTAATAAAGATCAAAGTAAATTGATGTAATTGATTGAAGTGTAGACTTTCAGTTAACTAAAATATGGCAATAACCGTCAGCAATTACTGCCATTTTTAACCCCTTCCCGACATGTGACATATTGTAATGTCCGTGGCTGCGTGCTGTCAGCTCCGTTCCCCTCCTGACAGCCGCAGCCACGAGTCGGCAAGCGCTGGCCCCAGCCTCCTCCTCAGGAGACGCCAGCGCTCGCGTAATCTCACCTCAGCCGGATCCCGTAGGATCCGGTGCGTGCGCTGCGCCTTTAAGAGCAGGCACGAGCGTGCGCGCGTGCGCACTGGACATTGTGGATGAACTTTGACCCGTGAGTACCCTGGACTATAAGAGGGGTCCAGCCCCCTAGTTCGATGCCTGAGCGTTGTTGTGTTCCCTAGTTTGTCTATGTGATGGCCTCCTAGTGTGTTACCTGTTCCAGTCCCTGTTCCAGTTCCTGTTCCTGTTTCTAGCACTCCATACATTCCTGGTCTAGCACTGAGCTGTGCCAAAGTCGTGTCGTCCTGCATCCACGTCTGACCTGTTTCACCTCGCCTGACGTCCGCCTGCTTCCTAGTCCCAGCCGAGCCTGCCCTGCTGCTGTTTGAGCTGCCACAGGTACCTATAGAACTATAGACTCTCACCTGCTCCCTGTTGGCCAGCTGCCTTACCGTCAAGGCGGTACGGCCCAGTGGGGCCACAGACCCTTCGTGACACATATGCTTACGTCATAGCCGGGTAGGGGAAGTATGGAGCAGGGTCATGGGCTGAGCACGCTCCATACAACGTGGGTGTCCGCTGTACGTTACAGCCCACACTTCACTGTAACAAGCAGGATTGCGCTCGAGCTCAATCCCACTAGTTTAACCCTTTAGATGTTGTGGTTAATAGCGACCGCAGTATTTAAAGCGTTAGAAAGAGGGGATGACCCCCTCTAACAGACCATCTGAACCCCCGTAATGGGATTGCAGTGTGCCAATGGTTGTTATCCTATTAAGCCCTGCCTCTGGCAGGGCTTAATGGAAACCTGTCAGAAAGACGATGTACTGTAATACGTTAGTAATGCAGTATATAGTGAAAGCGATCCAAGGATCGCTGGTTCAAGTCCCTTAGGGGGACTAAAATAAAAAAAAAAAATTGTTTTTTTTATGTACAATAAAAATATTAAAAGTTAAAAAAAAAATCTTTTCCCTTTTCCCCCCTGAAACATTGTAAAAATAGAAAGGCAGAATTGCTGCTTTTTGCTTGTCTCCTCTTACCATTAAAAACTACAGCTCATCCTGCAAAAAATATGCCCTCATTCCGCTCAATCCACGGGAAAAATAAAAAAGAATATGGCTATACAATATAAATTTTATTTTTTACATTTATTTTTTTCCGTGTGAAAGTAGTAAAATATAAAAAAAGATATCAATTTAGTATCGCAGTAATCATATTGACCCGCAGAATATAGTTAACATGTTGTTTTAATTGCACTGTAAATGCTGCAAAAACTAAGCGAAAAAAACAATGGAGGAATCACTGTTTTTTTCATTTTCTACCCCACTATTTTTTTTACCATTTACTAATACATTATATGGTACAATAAATTATGCCATGAAAATATATAACTCGTACTGCAAAAATCAAGCCCTAATAGGTCTATATCGATGGAAAAATAAAAAAGTTATGGCTTTTGGAAGGTGGGGAGCAAACAATAAAAATAAAAATCTAAAAACTGGCTGCGGCGGGAAGGGGTTAACATACTCCGTCCAATTACAGATGTGCTAAATAAATTGGATAATTGACTGATAAACAGTTTCATGGTCGGGTGTGGCTTTGATAAGTCTGACAGCAGCTTTACTCTTCCCTATTAAAAACACATGCATGCTCGTCCGAGCCGAGTGTGCATGTGTATGGGGGCGTCAGGGAGAATAGCTGTCGGCCGAACGATCGGCCGACAGCTATCTGAAATGTATAGGCAGCTTTTACTTTCCTGCCTTATCTAAACTTCCAGCAGTACAATAGGGCTGATGATAAATCCCCCCCCCCCCCCCCCGCCCTCTAATAATAATGAGCTGATTATCCTTATCCTGTACACACAATAAAGCTGTCAAGTGAGTGTAAGCCTATTAGGTCAGTTATTTCACAAAAAAATAGAAAACAAAACCAAACAAAAATGTTTAAAAAGTGTTTTATAATAAAAATAAATGTCATTTTCTAAAGATACATTCCCTTTTACAGTCAATACAATTTCTGCACTAAAGGTTGGACTGGCCCATCAAAGGACTAGATCCATGATTAGGCCCAGGTTCTCCGTCTGGCACAATAATGGACCATGCCACACATAGGTAATTGGGTCCAGCAGAAGAAAACTCAGTCTGAGGCTGATCACTTGTCACTAATGTAACGCCAGAGGCACGTCCCCGCTCCTGCCAGGTCTCCCACCTTGTCCAGCAGCCTGTTCTTCCTCCAGGCCACCTGGAGGAAGGACAGGCTTTTGCGTGCACGCAAAATTCAAACATGCACCAAATCATCACTGGTGCTCTCCAAGACTATTGAAGGCACCTACCCCATCTCCCAGTCTGTACCCAGTGATCCGCTACCAGTTTATATCCAGTGATCCATTACCAGGTTTATCTAGTAGTCCAGCACCAGTCTGCATCGAGTACTCTGACATCAGTCTGCATCCAATAGTCCGGCACCAGCCTGCATTCACAAGTACGGCACCAGCCTGCATCGAGTAGTCCGGCACCAGCCTGTATCCAGTATCCCCTGCCTGCCTGTGTCCAGTTACTTACTACCTGCCTGTGTCCGGGTACCTGCTTGTATCCAGCTTCCAGCTACCTGTCTGCGTTCCACTGCCTGCATCCACCAGTCATCAAGGTACCATCTACTTGTGCCTGTCTAGCACCTGTTTGGCCAGCAGCAACTCCACCAGGACCACCTAAAGAGGTAGTGACCTTTCAGGTGGCCCTTCGCAATTTCAGCGGATTAGCCCAGTGGGTCCACAAACCTGCTGATCGTTACAACTAGGGTCTATGACTTTTTTGGGTTAACTTAAAAATTTGCTATTATTCCCTACTTCTATTATGACCTGTGTGTACAATGATAACATCAAAGTCGACAATGCAATATTCTGTATAGATGAAAGATGGAAGTTACCCTGAATTTTTTGTCCAGTGCGTATACAATACACCAGTTCATCAATGCTTTCACTCTAATGGCTGAATAACTATGCATGTAAAGTACTACATTTAAACAACTTCCCCTACTTCTAAAGAATAAACTCTATAAACATTTGGGTAGCATGGTGACTCTGTTTAGTACTGTTGCATTGCAGCACTAGCAGTGGGGGATTAAGTAGACCATAGTCCCTGGGCTGTTACCAAAACTTGGGCCCCCCCTTCTCCACCGCCGCCCTGCCGCGCCATAACTATTGTTAACACTACCTTTTTGTCCAAGCATTAACAAATGGGTGTTACGATTCTCCTTCTCAAAGGGCTGTGTCCCTACATACTGACACCATCTCCTACCATCGCTGACAATATCACACTTTGCAGGAACACATCCTTCTGACAAGGGTAATTGTCTATCAGTCCTGGACTGCGCAAAGACTTTTTGTGAAATACAAGAATTTCCTATAATAAACATGTCAGGAGAGTTGACAGATTCTCTATAAATCTAGTGACTCACACAGGTGACGACTTCTCAGATTCTAGTATTTTTTTCCCCTCTTTTCTTCTCTATCCGGTCCAGAGTTCATGACGACTTCTCCCGGCCATGACCCATTCAGATGTCTTCGGCTCCTCACTTTTCCTACATTTCCACACCTATAAACGAAGATAAAATTATCATGGTGCCACACACTGTGCCCCAAAATATAATAGCACCATATACTGCACCCCTGAATAAAATAGTACTAAACACCGTGCCCCTGAATATAATAATACCGTACACTGTACCCCTGAAGTTAATTGTGTCAAACACTGTAAAGTAATGCTCCGCATACACAGTGCCCCCTGTACATAGTGCCACACAAATCCCCTGTAGATATCACACATTCCCTTATAGCTAGCCCCACACCCATCGCCCCATAGAGAGCGTCACACACAGCCCCCTATAGATAGCGCCACACTGCCCCCTGTAGAGAACTTCACACACAGCCCCTATAGATAGTGCCACACAGCCCCCCTGTAGATAGCACCACACAGCCGCCCTTGAATATAGTGCCACACAGCCCCCTTTTCAATATAGTGCAACACAGCCCCCCTTGAATATAGTGCCACACAGCCCTCCTTGAATATAGTGACACACAGCCCCCCTTGTATATAGTGCCTAACAGCTACCCCTTGTATATAGTGCCACACAGCCCTCTCCCTTGTATATAGTGCCACACAGCCCCCTCCCTTCGCCCCTTGTATACACCATGTTCCAAATTATTATGCAAATTTTATTTTTCGTTGATTTTCTTAATTAGTCGATGCAAATGACAGTCAGTATAGTCTCCAAGCCATCAACCGTTGGAGTATAATGTGAATTTTATTGAACAAATCTCCTAATGATAACAGATTTTTTTTTAGAAGTAAAAAACTCAAAATGCACTGTTTCACATTATTATGCACAACATAGATCAAAACATTTTAAAGGTAGTAAAGAGAACTAAATGGTAATTTGTTGAATTTGCAGCAACAGGAGGTCATATTTACAGAAATCAAAAGCTCTTTCAATCAAAAAAAACTTAACAGGCCAAGTTACATGTTAACATAGGACCCCTTCTTTGATATCACCTTCACAATTCTTGCATCCATTGAATTTGTGAGTATTTGGACAGTTTCTGCTTGAATATCTTTGCAGAATGTCAGAATAGCCTCCCAGAGCTTCTGTTTTGATGTGAACTGCCTCCCATCCTCATAGATATTTTGCTTGAGGATGCTCCAAAGGTTCTCAATAGGGTTGAGGTCAGGGGAACATGGGGGCCACACCATGAGTTTCTCTCCTTTTATTCCCATAGCAGTCCATGACATAGAGGTATTCTTTGCAGCATGAGATGGTCCATTGTCATGCATGAAGATAATTTTGGTACGGAAGGCACGGTTCTTATTTTTGGACCACGGAAGAAAGTGGTCAGTCATAAACTCTACGTACTTTGCAGAGGTCATTTTCACACCGTCAGGGACCCTAAAGGGGCCTACCAGCTCTCTCCCCATGATTCCAGCACAATACATGACTCCGCCACCTCCTTGCTGATGTCGCAGCCTTGTTGGGACATGGTGGCCATTCACCAACCATCCACTACTCCATCCATCTGGACCATCCAGGGTTGCACGGCACTCATCAGTAAACAACACGGTTTGAAAATTAGTCTTCATTTATTTCTGAGCCCACTGCAACCGTTTCTGCTTGTGAGAATTGTTTAGGGGTGGTCGAATAATAGCTTTATGCACACTTGCAAACCTCTGGAGGATCCTACACCTTGAGGTTCGGGGGACTCCAAATGCACCAGCGGCTTCAAATACCTGTTTGCTGCTTTGCAATGGCATTGTAAAGGATCTGCCAGGTCCAGCTTCGGGGTTAACTTCCAGAGGTAATCAGTCTTCACCTGAGTCTATCTCTCTGAGACTGACTTCAGCTTCCACCACTCAGGCTGGCAGGCTTAGGAGTGGGAGAGCCTATCGCAGCCTGGCCAGACTCAGCTAGCTCCCGCCCTCTGTCTATTTATACCTGCCTTTCCTGTTCCTCCTTGCTTGTGATTCTTTCCGTGTGGTTTCCTGGCCCAGCTAAAGCTCCTAACAATTTGATCCTGCTCCATTCTGACCCTGGCTTTCTGACTACTCTTCTGCTCAGCGTTTGGTACCTCGTGCTCTCCTGGTTTTGACTTGGCTCGTTCACCACTCTGTTGCTCACGGTGTTGCCGTGGGCAACTGCCCCTTTCCCTTTGCTTTATATTCCCTTGTATGTTTGTCTCGTGCACTTACTGAGCGTAGGGACCGCCGCCCAGTTGTACCCCGTCGCCTAGGGCGGGTCGTTGCAAGTAGGCAGGGACAGAGTGGCGGGTAGATTAGGGCTCACTTGTCCGTTTCCCTACCCCTATCATTACAGGCATTTTAGCAGCTGCTCTCCTAATCCTATTAATTTGTCTGGCAGAAACCTTCCTCATTATGCCTGTATCTGAACAAACCTGTCTGTGCTCTGAATCAGCCACAAATCTTTTCACAGTATGATGATCACGCTTAAGTTTTCTTGAAATATCCAATGTTTTCATACCTTGTCCAAGGTATTGCACTATTTCACGCTTTTCGGTAGCAGAGAGACCCTTTTTCTTTCCCATATTGCTTGAAACCTGTGGCCTGCTTAATAATGTGGAACGTCCTTCTTAAGTAGTTTTCCTTTGATTGGGCACACCTGGCAAACTAATCATCACAGGTGTCTGAGATTGATTACAATGATCTAAAGAGCCCTAAGACACAATACCATCCATGAGTTTAATAGAAAAACTAATAATTAAATGTTTATGACACTTATATCCAATGTGCATAATAATTTGGAACACGGTGTATAGTGCCACACAGCGCTCCCCCCTTGTATAGAGCCTTGGTCCCGGGAAGGCGCCCGAACCGCCCTAATGAGGATCCGCCACTGAGCACTGGGGACATATAATTCAATCAACTGAGGGCAGCATCTTCATGGAGTTTGTATATTCGCCTCATGTTTGCATATATGAACAGAGAAATCAAGGAGCGCTCCAGGAGCGGAATCCCCGGCCACACGGGGATTCCGCTCCTTCAGGGAGCTACAGTGGCGCTAGTAGATAGCAGAGCAGGGAGGTACCTCCCTGCTCTGCTATAGTGCCGTCGCTACCGCTATAGTAGTCGCAGCGGCTGCTAGTGGCGCCACCGCCCTCATGCCCGGTGTCGCCGCTAGCAGCCGCTATGGCTACTACAGCGGTAGCGACGGCCACTAAGTGAAAAAGCGCCCGGGCGGAAAGGCGACTGCCTAAGGTCGGCCCTGGATGCAGTTAAAGAGTGGCACCTGGCCGCTGGTAGTTGCAATGGCATGGGGATACACACACCCGCTGGTGCCCCTCTTGCAATGTGGCGGCTGGCGCCCTGTGCGACTGCACTGGTCGGATGTATCTAAGGCCGGCCATGATCATAATAAAAAATACAATCCTTTCCATGTCAGGCAGCTTCTCCTGGAGTGGAAACCCCGGTCACATCGTCTACAACGCTGTGACCGGGGATTCTTCTTCAGGAATTTCCCCTGTGGCACTGTCCATATATGGACAGTGACATCAAGGAGAGCTCCAGGAGCGGAATTCCCGGCCACACGGGGATTCGGCTCCTTCAGGGAGCTACAGTGGCGCTATCTATACTGGAACAGGGGGGGGGTTGCTATCTACAATGGAGATGTGGGCTGTGTGGCACTATCTACAAAAAAGGACAACTGTGCAGGAGCGCACAAAATACCCAGCTTTCCCAGCTATCAAATTAATGTGTGAAAATGAACTAAGATATAACTTTTATTTAATCTAGCTAAAAGGATTAATCCTTTAGCTAGACTAAATAAAAGTTATATCTTAATTTATTTATACACATTTATTTGATAGCTGGGAAAGCTGGGTATTTCATGTGCTCCTGCACAGTTGTCCTTTTTTGAATGTCTATTGCCCGCCAGCTATCATGGTCATTTCGTAGTCCTTGCACTACCTCCAAGGGGGCTGTGGGCAGTGTGGCACTACCTACCAGGGGGCTGTGGGCTGTGTGGCACTACCAACCAGGGGGCTGTGAGCTGTGTGGCACTACCAACCAGGGGGCTGTGGGCTGTGTGGCACTACCAACCAGTGGGCTGTGTGGCACTACCAACCAGGGGGCTGTGTGGCACTACCAACCAGGGGGCTGTGTGGCACTCCCTACCAGGGGGCTGTGTGGCACTCCCTACCAAGGGGCTGTGTGGCACTCCCTACCAAGGGGCTGTGTGGCACTCCCTACCAAGGGGCTGTGTGGCACTCCCTACCAGGGGGCTGTGTGGCACTCCCTACAGAGGGCTGTGTAGCGCACTCTACAGGGGGCTGTGTGGCACTCTATACAGGGGGCCGTGTGGCGCTATCTACAAGGGGGCTGTGTGGCGCTATCTACAAGGGGGCTGTGTGGCACTACCTACAAGAGGGATGTCTGGCGCTACCTACAAGGGGGCTGTGTGGCGCTACCTACAAGGGGGCTGTCTGGCGCTACCTACAAGGGGGCTGTCTGGTGCTGCCTACAAGGGGGCTGTGTGGTGCTACCCACAAGGGGGCTGTGTGGTGCTACCCACAAGGGGCTGTGTGGCGCTACTTACAAGGGGCTGCGTGGTGCTACCTACAGGGGGAATCTGTGAGTGGTGTGTTGATGGTCATTTTAGGCTGGGTTCACACAACCTATTTTCAGACGTAAACGTCGGCAAACATCTGCCCATTCATTTGAATGGGTTTGCCGACGTACTGTGCAGACGACCTGTCATTTACGCGTCGTCGTTTGACAGCTGTCAAACGACGACGCGCAAAAATACATCCTCGTCAAAAGAAGTGCAGGACACTTCTTTCAGACGTAATTTGAGCCGTTCTTCATTGAACTCAATGAAGCACAGCTCAAAATTTAAGGCTGTCAGAGAAGCCTCGCAAAATGCGAAAAGGAGCAATTACGGCTGAAATGAGGCAGCTGTTTTCTCCTGAAAACGGTCTGTCATTTCAGACGTAAAAGCCTGCTACCGTGTGCACATACCCTTAATGTGAGTGGGGGACTGATGGTCTTCAAGTGGTTTCCACCTCTGGCCTCCAATTGAAATTAATAGGAGGCAGAAAATACCTGCGGCGCCCGTTTGGTGCTTTTTTCCCCTGCGTCTTTTGCATTCGCTTCAACGGCTTAAGAAAAAACACAAAAAAAAGGTCAAACAACGCTGTCACTTCCTGAAGGATTTTGAGGCAGATTTTTTTTGCCTTACAAAAAACGTGTGTGAACATACCCTACGAGTGTAGTGCTTGTTCTTAGCCTTTTTCTGTCTTTCTCGAAACATATTTGGTAGGGGTGCCCTGAGGAAATTTTATTTTTCCAGTGCTGCCTCGAGTCCGAAAAGATTTGGAAACTCTGTACTAGGCTACATGATCCCGTCGTGGAGCAGCTCAGTTCGTCATGGAAACGGGGCCTTGGTGAGTACAATTTTTGTTTTTGTTTGGGGGCACTGTCTACAAGGGGGAGGTGGGGGACTGTATAGCACTGTCTACTTTTTGGAGGTGGGGGGGCTGTATGGCATGATCTACAAAAGAAGGTGGGGGATTATGGCACTGTCTACAGGGAGGCTGTATGGCAAAATCTACAGGGGGCACTGTACTGTGTGGGGACCACTAAGCGGACATTATACTGTGTAGGGGTACTACAGGTGGCATAATACTGTGGGCACAATTAGAGGACAAAATACTGCGTCCTTGAAGGTGTTGTAATATATTATTAAATATTATTATTATACTGTATGGGGGCACTAAAGGGACAATATAATTTTTTTATGGGGCATATGGGGCATTTTTTTTAAATGATGGGGTGGGGCGCCGAAAGATCATTTCGCACAGGGCGCCATCTATCCTAGGGCCCGCCCTAATTATGATATATTGTAAAGTTTTACAAAATGCTACAATTACCTTTCTTACACACAAAAATATCAAATGTGACAAATTATCTTAAGTGTTTCATAGTTCTTTTCATGTGGCTTCCTGCAGATGGCACCAGTAAGGTGTAGGAGTCATGTAGTCTGCCATCTGTCCAGAAAGTTTGGCCAGACTGTGCTCTTCTGTGTTCTGTATATTACCCTCTTCATGTTTATGGGCAACCTGCAAATGCGTAGAATGATGTGATAGCTCACACGCCGAATCATTATTATGTTCTGAGAATTTCCAGTAAGACACAAATCAAGGGTATTGTTAATTGTTTGTAGGAGTCTATGAATGAATATTTCTCAATGTAGAAAGTTCCAAGAATTAAATATTATGGTTAGGTATGGGACAAATCTTTCCATCTATATATGGTGTAAAACAAAAAACAGACCAAAATAATAATAAAAATAATAAAACAAATTATATTATCAAAAATGTATTTTAAGGGGAACCCATGGTATTGCCAAGTGATATGCCACAATGTTTATCCTGAGCCTAACCCCTTAAGTTATAAGAGTTGACAATTGCTCCATTATTTAAACGCTTGTATCACGTTCTGTGGGTATGTGGACCCACTGGGCCATATCGCCGTAGCGGGATAGCAGCTGGTCAAACAGAGTACCAAGTCAATGTCTATAGTCCGAGTAAGGGTACCTGTGGTAGTTCAGACAGTAGCGATGGTTAGGCTCGGATGGGACCTTGGCAGCAGACACCAGGCGTGATGCAGCACAGCAGACGAGATCGGTGGCACAACACAACTCTCAAGGCACAGGAACAACATAGCACGGGATACAGGATACAGGTAGCAGGAATGAGAACACTGGGAACTGGAAAACACTAAGGGACCATTTGCAAGGATGGACACGGGTAAACACAACAACACTCAGGCAATGAAGGAAGGGGCAGGGCCCTTCTATAGTCCAGGGTGAGTATCGGCTAATTACTGATTTTCTTCATGTGTGCATGCACCCTACGGGACACAGCAGAACGAAGCGGAAGTGAGCACTGGCGGAGGATATGCAGGCCAGCGCTCACTGATCCATGGCTGCAGCCGTCATGGGGTGAGTAATCCCGATGGTCCGTGGCCATGGGCGTTACAGCTTGTTCAGGTTGGCTGAATTGGCATGTAATTTCTATGGTAGTAGCAATGGCGGATCATCATTAAGGCGCAAAGTACAATGCAGTTTTGTTGCATTTATGCCGCGATTTTGCCACGAATCGTGGCAAAAATCTCAACAAAACTGCATTCTGTATGTTCTGCAAAAGGACCTTAAGACATAAGGTCACATGACCTTATCTCTGCAGTTCTTGTTACGGTTTAGAGACCTGCTGGTAAAAACACAGCCAGCGGTTGGGAACCAGTTAACCTTTCACCTGCCCATACATGTGCAGCTGAGTGCAGCATGTAATAGGCAGGGCTTCACAAACACTGTCTCACTTGAAATTATTTTCCTAGCTTCCGCTGTTATTTACATATCGGTGCCGTTATATTTGGTGCCCGATATGTAAATAATCCCCTGAACTGTCCATGGGGCGTTTCTATCTAACTAAATGGCAAAGGGGCGTGATGTCTTCGCTCTGACACTCTCCAATCAGCTACGGACAGTGTCAGGGCGGCTTGCGCTGTGTTCCCTCCCGCGAGATCATATTTTTAAAATATAACATGTTGGCCTCCTGCGGCCACCCCAAGAGGGAACTTAGGAGCTAACTGCATGCTGTTATAGATTGAACTCAATAATAACACTGTTTTCATTAAAGGGGTTTTCCGAGTTATTTTATAAATTGGCCATGGTAGGGGGGATGCAAAAAAAAAAAAAGAGATATTGCTCATCTCACTAATCCCCGTCGTTACAGCACCACCTCTTCCCATCCTCCCTGCCGCTCTGTATTGATATAGATGCAGCAATGACTTGCTTGTATACTCACAATAACGGCTCTTTTTTTTAAATCCCTCCTACCTTGGCCAATTTTTGAAATAACTCGGAAAAGATCTTTGAGCTCCGCTATTCCCCCTATTGGTGATTGCACGTAGCCAGCATCTTATATTCTAAATCTATATCTGTGCAGGGGATTTGGAGCACTATATAAGAAAAACAAAGCTTCGACTGCTATAAAGATGTATTGAGAAATTGATAGGCACAGAATTTTGGTATGATGAGAAATGACGGAAATTATAGCTGACAGTTTTGAATGGATTTAAACGGGTTTAGGACATGTCAATCAGGTCCCCACTAATCGCAAAATTGAGAGAGTAGAGGGTCCCATCCCTTGTTTCAGGCAGGGAGATGTCCATGAATACATTGTTGCTCTCCACTGAAATTTGTGGAAGTTATAACTCATTAGTTTGGAAGAATTTGGTTCAAAAGTGACAACCGATATGGCTGCACTTCCTGTTGTCACAACTGGCCGACACAACTAAATAGAAAAACTTAAATATCTCTGCGAGTAAAGCAAACAGCATTAACACATTTTGACTACTGCTCTAACTTCTAGTGTATTAACATATGAAAAATTTTATGTTTTTGGAGGAAATCTGGAGAAAATAAAAAAAGGCAATGAAAAAATCCCCATTTAAATGGTTACTAACTTGTAAAAAAAAAAATTGCATGTACAAGTGAATCTAATAAACTTTGTAATTGATCTAACTAGAGAAATGTGCCTCTTTCTCCACATATCAGGCTCCTTTCCTTCCCCCTCCTAACTGTTCACTCACTCTGAATTTGCTGCTTTTTCTGTGTCTTCAAGACTTTAAGCTCACTGAATGGTCAGATTACTGCTGCCCATAGAAGTCTATGGAGAGGGGAGGTGGAGCAGAGTAAGAAAGAGGGAGAGAGACACAGAAGCTGCAGCAGCTTCTAGTAAGTGTTATATTTTACCCCAGGGCTGGAATCACAGCTACTCAGCTCATTACTGCTGTATGGTCGCCTCCATGTTGCTGCAGCTTCTATATATGTGAAAGATATAGATAAGGTGGCAGAATATTCTCTTCTCTATGTGTGCAATGTATGGCAGACAGGCTAGCAGTTGGGTTCTCCCCACGAGCTTAGGGAGAACTGAGAATTAAAGATAAGAGTCTGGGAGGGGAAATCTGATAAAAATGCAGGATTCAAGTTATATAATGGCCATAAATAGTGTTATTCCTCATGGAAACACATATAACAGCTTATTCTGAAAAGTTAGGTACGCCTCAACTAAATACCAGGACGGAAGACTACTCATAATCGGTCCCGACTTACACTCAATCCAATGCTTTTCTACCAACCCCTTCCAGTCCTGCTCCATTCTTTCCCATCCCTCGCTTCTTCCTGACTGCATTCCCCCCCCCCTAATCCTGCGCTTTTGCTTTCTCAGGGGAGTCCTGACAAAGTGTATCTATTCCTGCTGCATTACAGATTAATAAGGAATATCATGCAACTTTGGAACAATCTGTAAAGTTATCCTGACATTTGTCAAAGATGAAGTGTCATGTAAGTCAAACAACTCAGAAAATATGTCTATCTATCATTGCTTTAATAATTAATCAGATCTTTTCTCACTGTGCACATTCATTGAAAGCAGTTTCTGTCTTTATACAAATATTCCTATTCAAAAATAGCAGTGTATGACCCGATACATGCACTGGGTGAAAGATCACACCTGCACTAATTTAGTTTAGGTACATGTGTACATTAAATCAGCCAAATGATGGCGCTATAGCCCAGGGGCTCATGCGCCCTGATGCAAAAGTTCTTATTGCCCCCCCCCGCAAACTTCTCATGGCCGACGGTCTGCAGCTTTCAGCTGCATTGCTGGGTCTCCTAAGTGACCCAACAATGCAGCACTAGCAGCCAGGTGCATCACTAAGGTCTTAAAATGTCAGGGGAAATAGCCCGAATACATATACCCCCCCCAAAAAAAATGTGTGTGTGTGTGTGTGTGTATAGGAGACAGCATAGAATATCTATAACACTACGACCCTATAAACTACGGAAAGGATTAGATACATTGGCTCAGCAGACAGTATCACACATGATAGGATTAGATACAGTGGCCTGACAGACAGTATCACACATGATAGGATTAGATACAGTGGCTCAGCAGGCAGTATCACACATTATAGGATTAGATATAAGGCCCAGCAGACAGTTTCACACATGATGAGATTAGATACACAGTTTAGCAGACAGTATCACACATTATAGGATTAGATACAGTGTGTGTGTGTGTGTACAGTATACAGTGGCTCAGCAGACAGTATCACACATGATTGGATTAGATATAGGGCCCAGCTCGCAGACATTGCGGCTCCAGCGCTGGACCCAGGAAAGGTAAGAATAATAATTGTTTTGCTTCTTTATGTGCTACTAATTATTTTTGTGTGTTTGTGTTGGACTACTCGTGTGGTTGTTGGACTACTTCGGATACCCCTGTAACGTCCCAACGGCCCCCCTGCGGCGAGATAGGGGGGAGCTGTTGGGGGGCACGGCTGCCTGGGGGCCTGACGAAGTCCCCCAGGTCCGCCATCTTTGTACTCCTATGAAGCTCTGCCTCTCATATGAGACTGTCAGAAACACGATATACTGCAATACATTAGTATTGCAGTATATCGTGCAAGCGATCTAACGAGTGCTGGTTAAAGTCCCCTAGGGGGACAAGCAAAAAAAAGTAAAAAACAGTAAAATAAAGTTTTTTTAACAAATAAAAAAAATAAAACAATTAAAAGCTCAAAAACCCACCTTTTCCCATTTTTCCTCAAGCACAATGTAAAAAAATGAAAAAGCTAACATAACTGGTATCGACGCATCCGTAAACGTCTGAACTATTACAATATATCATTATTTAGTCTGCACGGTGAACTCCGTAAGAAATAAAAAATTTAAAACATCAGAATTGCTGTTTTTTGGTCCCTTCTTCTCCCACAAAAAAATGAAATAAAAAGTGATCGAAAAGTCTCACGTACCCCAAAATGGTAGCAATATAAACTGCTGCTTGCCCCGCAAAAAATAAGCCCTCATACGGCTAAATCAACAGAAATATAAAAACGTTATGGCTCTCAGAATGTGGCGACAAAACTCAAATTTTATTTTTAACAATCAGTTTTTTCCTTGTAAAAGTAGTAAAACATAAAGAAAACTATATAAATTTAGTATCACTGTAATTGTATTGACCTGCAGAATAATGTTAACATGCCGATTTTACCGTACGGTGAATGCCGTAGAAACAAAAAACCCCAAAATGTTGAGGAATCGCTGTTTTTTTCCTATTCCACCCCACATATATTTTTTTTCTCGTTTTCGACTACAATATATGGCACAAAAAATGGTTCTGTGAAAATCTAAAACTCGTTCCGCAAAAAACAAGCCCTAATATGCCAATATTGATGGAAAAATAAATGAATTATGGCTTTTGGAAGGTGGGGAAGAAAAAACAAAATTGAAAATCCGAAAAATGGCTGCAGCATGAAAGGGTTAATGTTAGCAGGCGCAGAGGCTAACACTAACCCCCATTATTACCCCAGTACTCACCGCCACCAGTGATACTAGGAAGAGCAGGGTACGAACCAGTACCCAACCATCTGTAGTAACGCTCAGGCATTGGGGCGGCCGCAGGCTAGTATCATTAGGCTGGGGAAGGCCAAAAACAGTGTCCCTTCCCACCCTGGTAATGCTGCCGGCTTCTGCTGTGTTGTATATGGCTGGTTATGAAAATTGGAGGGGGACCCCACATCGTTCTTTCCAATTATTTTTTATTTTATTTTTTAAAAATGACGTGGGGTCCCCCCCATTTTTCATAACCAGCCAGATACAATAAAGCAGCAGCAGGCAGCATTACCAGGATGGGAAGGGCCACTGTTTCTGGCCTTTCCCAGCCTGATAATACCAGCCTGCGGCCTCCCCATTGTCCGACCATCACTACAGATGGTCAAGTACTGGATCGCACTCGGCTATTCCCGGCACCCCTGGTGGCGGTGGGTACTGGGTTAATAAAGGGGGTTAGTGTTAGCCTCTGCACCGGCTAACACTAAGCCCCACCTTAGCAATGGACGCTGTCAATCAGCCGGCGGCCATTACTAAGGCGGTAGTAATATAGTTTAAAAAAAACACAAAGACATAGAAAAAATATTTTATTGAAATAAAAAAAAAACACAACCCTCATTAAGCATTTTCTTCATAATAGAAAAAAGCCACCATCGAAGTAGTCCTGGAATCCGACGTAGTCCAACGACCAAACCTGTAAGAAAACACACAAAAAACGATTAGTAACACATGTGTTAGGCTTAGATACAGGGTCCATGTGTGATACTGTCTGTGGGACCCAGTATCTAAGCCTACCACAAGGTAGGCTTAGATACAGGGTCCAGCAGACAGTAATCTTATACAGTATAAGATTACTGTGTGCTGGGGCCCTGTAACTAAACCTACCGTTTGGTAGGCTTAAATACATGGCCCATCAGACAGGATCACACATGGGCCATGTATCTAAGCCTACCATGTGCTTATGTAAGATGCTTAAATACATGGCCCATCAGACAGGATCACACATGGGCCATGTATCTAAGCCTACCATGTGATTGGCTTAGATACAGGGCCCAACAGACAGCATCACGCAATCTGCTACATCGTAGGCTTAAAGGGGTTGTCCAGTCCCTAAACATTGATGGCCTATCCTCAGGATAGGCCATCAATAGCTGATGGGTCGGGGTCCGACTCCCGGGAGCACGCCAATCATCTGTTTTGAAGGGGCCGCAGCACTCGTATGAGAGCTGCTTCCCCTTCATTTCCCTTACTCGCTCACACTGTGAATCGCTGACACGGATTCACAGTGTGAGCAAGTTACCGGAATGAAGTGACCGGAATGAAGGGGAAGCAGCTGTTGTACGAGTACTGCGGCCCCTTCAAAACAGCTGATTGGCTGGCTCCCGGGAGTCGGACCCCGCCAATCAGTTTCAGCAGACAGGGATATTAATCTTACCCTCCTCTTCAGCCGCAGCGCTGTGACGTCAGTACCTCCGCTGCGCTCCGGAACCAGGAAGGTAAGTACTGTCAGTTACTATAGTAGCAGGGGCCCGCGCCCCAAGTTACTATAGTAACTTTTTATTGATCTGGTGCGGGGGGGCGTGGGCCCCTCTGGCTTCGGGGCCCGGTCGTAATTGCGACCGCTGCGACCCCTATAGCTACGCCACTGCTTTAGCCGTCATCTTTATGTGCTGTGCTTCTTAGACCGTATACAGTAATGTAAAGGAAGGTGATCTTTATTTGCAGCCTGTGTTATGTTCATATATTCATACTGCTCCACCCAACCTCCAGCCGCTGATTGACACTTTTTCCTTATTACTGTGCGTAGGGCGAAAATTGTCAATCAGCGACTGGATGGCAGGGGGAAACGGGGCTGCATGAATATATGAATATACTTGGACTCAAGCTTGTAGCACTGGCCACAAGTATAAGTACTAAATACTCAGGATTGAGTTTTGCGGATTATTATAGGGGTGTTTTTGGCTGCCGCCCAGGGCCTGAGGCTCCCCGGGGGCCCATGGTTGCCCAATTAGTTGAAGCACATTGCGGTTTGTGCAACTGAATTAGGCAAAAACCTGGAAAAGAACCTACAGACATAAGGTCACATGAGAGTCAGGGTATGTTCACACGATGAGAGGCATTTACGTGTGAAAAGACAGACTGTTTACAGCTGCCTCGTTTCACATGTAAATGCTCCTCCTCGTAATTTACGAGGCGTCTGAGACGCTCGTAAATCTTGAGCTGTGCTTCATTGAGTTCAATGAAGAACAGCTCAAATTACATGGCAAAGAAGTGCCCTGCACTTCATTGCCGAGGCAGTCCATTTACGCGTCGTCGTTTGACAGCTGTCAAACGACGACGCGTAAATTACAGGTTGTCTGCACAGTACGTCGGCAAACCCATTCAAATGAATGGGCAGATGTTTGCCGACGTATTGCAGCCCTATTTTCAGACGTAAAACGAGGCATAATACGCCTCATTTACGTCTGAAAATAGGTCGTGTGAACCCAGCCTAAAGCAGCAAGGCTCCACAGAGAAGAGTGTGACCTGCTATGTAAGTGTATGGGGTCTTGTGTCTGTATTAGTTTAGAGAGGCCGATATTTAGGGGGTCTGCTCTGGGGTCTGTATTAGTTTAGGGGTCTGGTCTGATGTCTGTATTTAGGGGGTCTGGTCTAAGGTTTGTATTTAAGGGGTCTGGTCAGTGGGTCTGTATTTATTTAGGGTTTGGTGTGGGGTCTGAATTTAGTGGACTGGTCTGGGGTTTGAATTAATGTATGGGCCTGTGGTCTGAATAATTTTTAGGGGTCCGGTCTGCAGTCTGGAAATATGTAGTGGTCTGGTCTGGGGTATGGAATAATTTAGGGGACCTGGTCAGGGGGTCTTGATTAATTTATAGGTCTGGTCTGGGGTCTGAACTTATTTGTGTTGCTATAGAGTTTGTGTATACCTGGAGAAGCAAGGGTACAAAGATGTCTGCATTTGCCAAGAGAAGTAGCCATGGTGGTCCGCGCCAAACGGAGAAGAAAAGGAAAGAGAACGTCTACAATCAGAAAGAACATCACCTGTCACTGGATTCATAGAGGACCGGTCACCTGATATGTCTGTTATATTAAATGTATTGCATAAATTCTCCATGTAGCCCAGGACTAATAGACAACTGGGTGTTACAATTCCTCTTTTGAGGAGGATGTCTCCCTACACAGTGTGATGCTGTCAGCGAAGATTGGAGACCGTCAGTATGTAGGGACACAGCGCTTTGACAAGGGAAGTGGTAACACCCAGTTTCCTATGCTAGCATAGAAAAGTGGTGTTTACTATAGACACGGCACGGCAAGGCGGTGGTGGAGAAGAGAAGGGGTTACGTTTGGGAACATACCAGGTCCTATGGTCGATTAAAGTAGTTTTCTCAGAATTAGAAATTGTCACCTATCCAGAGGATAGGTGATAATTGTCTGATCACTGTGGGCCACACTTCTGGGGGCCCCACCAATCGCAAAAACAGGGGCCAAAATCCCCCATTCCTCCTCACTGCACCCTCTGAAGTTAGGAGGAGCTTGAATGTAGCAGTGAATGAACATGCGTCTGCAGCTCTATTCAATGTCTATGAGACTGACGGAAACAGCCGAATGCTTAACTCGTCTGTTTTTATCATTACCGAAGACTTTGAATGGAGCAGCAGCACGCATAATCGACTACCATTCATAGACCTCCTCATTGTGGTTAAGCTCTTGTGGTCCTGCCGGTCTTTGTTAGCTGTTCTGCAGTGAAGATATGCCGAGCTAGTGATTGGCTACAGAGTTCACATGCGGATAGTTGGCACATCATCACTGCAGGTCAGCTAACAAAGAACAGCAGGAGCACTGTAGCGGCAGCGCTGGAGTGGCGAGGGATAAACCAGGTGAGTAATGTTTATTTTTTTATTTTATCACATTCCCTGCATTTAGCCAATCTTTTTTGGTCTTGGAAAACCCCTTTAACCCCTTAGTGACCAACAATACGCCTTTTCACGTGAGTCCCTAAGGGGCCTTAGGCTAGGCTGACGCCTTTTCACGTGAGCCTAGTCTAAGTCCTGCACGGGTCTCCCGTGCAGGCTGGAGCCGGGGCTCAGCTGTCTGATGACAGCTGAGCTCCTGCTCCAACACCCGCGATCAAAGTTTACTTAGATCGCGGCCGTTTAACCCATTAAATGCCGCCGTCAATAGCGACTGCAGCATTTAACTTTGTTTACAGAGGGAGTGAGCTCCCTCTGTCACCAATCGGCGGCCCGCAAATGCAATCGCGGGTCTCCGATGGGGTGTCATGGCAGCCGGGGGCTTGATAAAAGCCCCCAGGTCTGCCCTGGACATATGCCTGTTAGGATGCGCCGGAGGCAAGTCCTAATAGATTGCCTGTCAGATTTACACTGACAGGCAATAATGCTCTGGTATACGAAGTATACCAAAGCATTATAGCAGCGATCTGAAGATCGCATAGTGAAGTCCCCTAGTGGGACTAGTGAAATAAATAATAAATGTGAAATAAAGATTAATAATAAAAATGACAATAAAAAAAAAAATAAAAGCATTTTTTCCAATAAAAAGTGGTTTTATTTAGTAAAAGTGTAAAAAATAAATAAAAGTACACATATATGGTATCGCCGCGACCGTAATGACTCCATTAATAAAGTTAATATGTAATTTAAACCGCAAGGTGAACACCGTAAAAAAAAACCACAAAAGACAATGGCGAAATTGCAATTTTTTTCAATTGCCCCCCAAAAAAGTCATAATAAAAATGAATCAATAAGTGCCATGCACCCCAAAATAGTACCAATCAAAACTATGTCTCGTCCCGCAGAAAACAAGCCCAAAAAATCACTACATTGATGGAAAAATAAAAAAGTTACGGCTCTTGGAAAGCAACGATGCAAAAACAAATAATTTTACTTCAAAAGTGTTTTTATTGTGCAAAAGTAGTAAAACATAAGAAACCTCTACATATGTGGTATCGCCGTAATCGTATCGACCCATAGAATAAAGGTAACATGTTATTTACGTCGCACAGTGAACGGCGTCTATTTAAAAACGCATAGAACAATGGCGGAATTTCAGGTTTTTTTTATAATCCACCCAAAAAAAGTTAATAAAAGTTAATAAAAAAATTATATGTACCCAAAAATGTTGCTATTAAAAAGTACAACTAATCACGCAAAAAACAAGTCCTCATACAGCTATGTAGACGAAAAAATAAAAAAGTTATAGCGCTTTGAATGCGACTATAGAAAAACGAATAAAATAGCTTGGTCATTAAGGCCTAAAATGGGCTGGTCACTAAGAGGTTAAGGACCAAGGTCATTGCCAAAACATCCAAGGCACAATTTCACCTTTTGGCATGACACATTCTAAAGTTGATTAATTTTATTTTACTTTTCCCCAATATAATTTGTTTCCTGTTTTTTGCATTGTAACACCAAAATGGAACCAGTATCATTTTTTCCTTTAGCAAGGGAAAGTGGACAGAAATCAAACACAAAGCATGGATGGGAACTGGTTCTAGAAATACACTTGTTTGGAGCCACTTATATTTACATTTAGGTCCAGAATTATTTGGACAGTGACACAAATTTTGGCTTTTTAGCTGTTTACCAAAACATATTGAAAATACAGTTATATAATCAATATGGGCTTAAAGTGCAGACTCTCAGATTTAATTTGAGGGTATTCACATCCTAATTTGAGGAAGGGTTTTACAGCTCTTTAATATGTAGCTGCCTCTTTTTCAAGGGACCAAATGTAATTGGACAATTATCTCAAAAGCTATTTAATGGGCTGCATGGCCTATTCCCTCGTTAATCCATCATCAATTAAGCAGGTAAAAGGTCTGAAGTTGATTCCAGGTGTGGCATTTTCATTTAGAAGCTGTTGCTGTGAACTCACAACATGAGGTCAAAGGAGCAAGTGAAAGAAACCATCGTTAGGCTGAAAAAAATGAAGAAATCCATCAAAGATATAGCACAAGTGTTAGGAGTGGTCAAATCAACAGTTTGGTACATTCTTGAAATAAAAGAGAGCGCACTGGTGATCTCATGAACTCCAAAAGGTCTGGACGTCCATGGAAGACAACAGTGGGGAATGATCGCAGAATCCTTTCCATGGTGAAGAAAAACCCCTTCACAACATCTACCCAAGTGAAGAACATTCCCCTGGAAGTAGGTGTATCAGTATCTAAGTCTACCATAAAGAGAATACTTCATGAGAGCAAATACAGAGGGTTCACCACAAGGTGTAAACCATTAATCAGCGTCAATAATAGAAAGGTCAGATTACACTTTGCCAAACAACATGTAAAGAAGCCGCCAGTTCTAGAACAGCATGAACCTAAGATTAACCTGTACCAGAATGATGGGAGGAAGAAAGTATGGAGAAGGCTTGGAAACGGCTCATGATCCAAAGCACAAAACATCCTCTGTAAAACATGGTGGAGTCAGTGTGATGGCATGGGCATGCAAGGCTGCCAAAGGCACTGGGTCACTAGTGTTTATTGAAGATGTGACTGAAGATAGAAGCAGCCGGATGAATTCTGAAGTGTTCAGGGATTTACTTTCTGCTCAGATTCAACCAAATGCAGCAAGGTTGATTGGATGTTGCTTCACAGTACAAATGGACAATAACCCAAAACATACTGCGAAAGCAACCCAGGAGTTTTTTTTAAGGCAAAGAAGTGGAATATTCTGCAATGGCCAAATCAATCACCAGATCTCAACCCGATGGAGCTGCATTTCACTTGCGTAAGACAAAACTTAAGGCAGAAAAACCCACAACCGAAAAATGGTTGCAATTCCTAAACGTTTCATATTCTATTTTTGTTCATACCCTTGAATTAAACCTAAGGGTATATTCACACGGTCTATTTTTGGCCATTTTTCGGGCCGTAAACGCCCGAAAAACGGCCGAAAAATCGTAAGCACAACACCTCCAAACATCTGCCCATTGATTTCAATGGGAAAAATGGCATTCTGTTCCGATGGGCTGTTTTTTGGGCATGTCACTTCTTCAGCCATTTTTGGAGCCGTTTTTCATAGACTCTAAAGAAAAACAGCTCCAAAAACGTCCGTAAAAATGCAGCGAAAATCGCGAGTGGCTTAAAAAACATTAAAAAATCAGGAGCTATTTTCCCTTAAAAACAGCTCCGTATTTTCAGAAGTTTTTTGTTAAGCGTGTGAACATACCCTAAAAGTCTACACTTCAATTGCATCTCAGGTGTTTCATTTCAAATCCAATGTGGTGGCATGCAGAGCCCAAATCATGAAGATTGTGTTACTGTCCAAATAATTCTGGACCTAACTGTAATATGAATGCTATTATTGGAGCTGTTTTTATTGGCACTGTGCTGTCTAAGCGCTTTGATGCTTGACTCCATGGTGGAAGTCCTATCTTGCGGTTGGCTGTGATGGGGTCAAACGGCTTATAATCCCCCTGGGGAGTTGGCTGGGCCTCTTTGGAAGCTCAGCAGTATGTTAGACGCCCACCCTGCCTTCATTATTATTAATAATGAAGGAAAATTATATGTACAGAAAACAATGATAGCAAGGTGCAATACTGACATTAGATTGAAAAAAATTATGTTTAGTTTAAATGTCAAAGTGGCATCAACATGCCTCTAGATAAATTGTGCTGGGCAAAGAATGCTGGTCGCCTCTGATGTTTTAATTTCTGTTAATTTTCTTAATTAGTAATATTAAAAGCTATGTCCAACTATCCCCAAAAAGTGAATTGTGTGCTTTGTTGTGTAATTTTTTGGTATTTCAGATTATATATGGTGCATCCTATTCTCTTATGGTGTGCTGCAGGCTCTAACAGCAGAGTACAGCTGGAGTATATAGCAGCCTGTACTCTTTAACCCCTTTACACATTATCACGTACATGCATGTGATAACTGTCATAGGGAAGTATGGAGGGGCGCCCTCCATACCCTGCGCGTGCCAGCTGTGTTTTTTTATAGCTGACAGCCCAGACTAATGGCCGGGTACAGCGATCACGCTGTTCTTGGCAGTTTAACCCCTCAAATGCTGCAGTCAATCGCAGAGAGGGGTTATAGAGGGTTATAGAGAGGGGGCCCCCAGGTCTGCTTTTTGTCTGCCTCTGTTAAGCCGTGTCTCTGGCATGGCTTAACAGAAGCCTGTGAAAATGATGATATACTGCAATACATTAGTATTGCAGTATATTGTACCAGCGATCTAATGATCGCTGGTTTAAATCCCCTAGGGGAACTAGTAAATGGTGTAAAAAAAAAGGTTTAATAAAGTTATTAGTAGTGAAAAAAAATAAAATATTAAAAATTAAAAAAAAAAACATTTACCATATTCCTCTAAAGTGATGTAAAAAATAAAAAAATAAACAAAATTGGTATCGTTGCGTCCGTAAAAGTCAAAACTATTATAATATACCATTATTTCACTCGCACAGTGAACACAGTAAAAAACAAAAAATTAGACAGCCAAAATCGCTGTTTAATGGTCACCTTAGCTGGCAAAAAAATGTTAATAAAATGTTGTACATACCAAAAAATGGTACCAATAAAAACTACAGCTCGTCCCGCAAAAAATAAGCCCTCACACCGCTCAATTCAATGCAAAATAAAAAGTTATAGCTCTCAGAATGTGTGGAAACAAAAATTTTTTTTCTTTTTAAAAGTTGTAATATATGTATATATATATATGTATATATATATATATATATATATATATATATATATACATATATATATATATATATATATACATATATATATATATATATATATATATATATATATATATATATATATATATATAAAAACAATATAAATTTGGTATCACTGTAATCGTATTGAGCCGCAGAATAAAGTTACATTTTTGTTTTTACCACACGGTAAAAGCTGTAAAAGCGAAAATCAAAGCAACAATGTTGGAATTGCAGTTTTTTCCCAATTTCAGCCCGCAAATAATTGTTTTTTCATTTTCTCAGTATATTATATGGTGCTTTAAAAGGTGTCATTAGAACCGACAACTCCTCCCGCAAATAATAAGCCCTCACACCGCCCCATTGACGTAGAAATAAAAAAGTTATGGCTCTTGGAACGCGGGGAGTAAAAAACGAAAATTAAAAATGGCCCGGTCGTTAAGGGGTTAAAAGAGGCCCCATTTTCATGAAGTACTACAGTGATTGCATCTACAGGTCGATGGAGCTTAATATGAATCTTGTCAAATCCTCGCAGACTTATTGGAACCGCTTTCACTTTAAAAAAGATTATAACTGTGATAATAACATTATATTTCTAAATTACTTACAATACAATGAATTTAACATTATTGTGACTTACAACTAGACCTTTACTTTAGCAATTTCAATGAAAACATGGTTATAACAATGGTGTTTGTTACATTCTGTGAAAACAATTTAGATGTCCTTGAACATCAGATGTTCTGCCTAATGTAACATTCCTTCATCACTTTATACTCAAGTGGATATTTTCTGAGATCAATATGTGTTAAAGTTTTACTTTTCTGGGAATGTTGTGGTCTGTGTTGTTAGTACAGAACGATCTGTCTTTATGATACACAAATATGCATGACGTCTTTTTCAAACAACTAACTTTTTACATTGTATTATTATATTAAGAAAAGCTAAACAGATTAGTTTATCACTGAGATCGTGTGTGTGTGTATACTAAAGTTATGTTTTTTAAATCTTTTTATTTTCTATATTCATTAACCAGTCTTAGGGGTGTGTGACCTGTATGATTGTGCAGGGCGCATCAACCATCTGTGTGAAGGAAGGGGTGCCACAGATGGAATTAGCTGGGCACCTGAAATGAGTTTCAGGTCAGATTTGGTTGAATCGTCTGATTACATAAATTCGCCACAAATCGCAAGTGTCCCAATTACCATGAAAACTCGTGTCTGACTCTCTGATGTCTTCTTAGGCCTCATGCACACGACCGTATTTTTTCCCACCCGTAAATACTGGCGTAAATACGGGTCCGGTGTCACACGTATTCCACCCGTTTTGCACCAGTATTTACGAACCCGTGCTCGTAAATATGGGTCCGGTGTCACACGTATTCCACCCGTATTTACGAGCACGTTTTTGGCGGCAAAATAGCACTGCACTAATCGGCAGCCCCTTCTCTCTATCAGTGCAGGATAGAGAGAAGGGACAGCCTTTTCTGTAATAAAAGTTAAAGAAATTCATACTTACCCGGCCGTTGTCTTGGTGACGCGTCCCTCTCTTCACATCCAGCCCGACATCCCTGGATGACGCGGCAGTCCATGTGACCGCTGCAGCCTGTGATTGACCTGTGATTGGCTGCAGCGATCACATGGCCTGAAACGTCATCCAGGACGTCGGGCCGGATGTCGAGAGGGACGCGTCACCAAGGCAACGCGCGGGAGACCGGACTGGAGGAAGCAGGAAGTTGCCGGTAAGTATGAACGTCTTTTATTTTTATTTTTTACAGGTTTATACTGATCGGTAGTCACTGTCCAGGGTGCTGAAAGAGTTACTGCCGATCAGTTAACTCTTTCAGCTCCCTGGACAGTGACTATTTACTGACGTCGCTTAGCAACGCTGCCGTAATGACGGGTGCACACATGTAGCCACCCGTTATTACGAGAGCTCCATAGACTTCTATGGACTGTCCGTGCCGTTATTACGGCCAGAAATAGGACATGTTCTATCTTTTTTAACGGAACGGGCACCTTCCCGTGAGAAAACGGGAAGGCACCCGTCGCCAATAGAAGTCTATGAGCCCGTTATTACGGGTCGTGATTACGACCCGTAATAACGGGAGTTTTTACGGTCGTGTGCATGAGGCCTTAGACTGTATCCAACCTCTTTCAAACTCTTTAAGGCCAATCCAGGATTAGCAATGTCATCCACCTATAAGGCTGGATTCACACGAGCATGTTCGGTCCGTAAAGGACGGAACGTATTTCGGCCGCAAGTCCCGGACCGAACACACTGCAGGGAGCCAGGCTCCTAGCATCATAGTTATGTACAACGCTAGGAGTCCCTGCCTCACTGCGGGACAACTGTCCCGTACTGTAATCATGTATTCAGTACAGGACAGTAGTTCCACGGAGAGGCAGGGACTCCTAACGTCGTACATAACTATGATGCTTGGAGCCCGGCTCCCTGCACTGTGTTCGGTCTGGGACTTGCGGCCGAAATACGTTCCGTCCTTTACGGACCGAACATGCTCGTATGAATCCAGCCTTACCCTCATGATTGACTGTGCTAGAAGTTGAGGCAACCGCCATTGGCTCTCGGGGGCTCATGGCCACCCAAAGTACAATGTACATCTCTGAAGTTCTTACTATTGTTTAGAAACCTGCTGGTCACATGACCGCAGCTCCATGAGCAGCAGCAATACTCCACAGAGAAGACTGAGTTGAGCTGCTATGTAAGTATAAGGGGATGGATTTGTTTAAGGGGGTCTGTATTTAGGGGTTCTGGTGTGGGTACTGTATTTAGAGGGTCAGGTTTGGGGACTGTATTTAGGCAGTCTGGTCTGTATTTAGGAAGTTTGTTGTCTGTATTAGTTTAAGGGGTCTGGGGTCTGTATTTAGTGTGTCTGAGTTCTGAATCAGTTTAAGGGGTTTAGGGTCTGTATATTTATGGGTTTGTGTTAGTTTAAGGGGTCTGGGGTCTGTATTAGTTTGACGTCTGGGGTCTGTATTAGTTTATGGGGTCTATTTAGGGGGCCTGTTCTAGGGTCTGTATTAGTTTAGGGGTCTGTATTTAGGAGTCTGGTCTGGGAGCCGTATTAGATTAGGTGGTCTGGTCTGGGGTCTGTATTACTTAAGGGAGTAAAGTCTGGGGTCATTATTAGTGTAGGGGGTCAGGTCTGGGGATCTGTATTTAGGGGGTCTGTATTAGTTTAAGGTCTGGGGTCAGTATGTAGGGGGTCTGTATTTAGGGGTCTGGGGTCTGTATTAGTTTATGGGGTCTGTATTTAGGGGGCCTGGTCTAGTGTCTGTATTAGTGTAGGGGGTCTGGTCTTGGGTCTGTATTAAGGGAGTCAGGTTTGGGGTCATTATTAGTGTAGAGGGTGGGGTCTGGGGTCTGTATTTAGGGGTCCTGTCTGAGGTCTGTATTTATTTAGGGTTCTTGTTCAGGGGGTCTGTATTCGTTTAGGGGGTTTGGTCTGGGGACTGCAATAGTTTAGAAGGTCTGGGTCTGTATGTTTTCTATGATCTAGTCTGGGGTCCAAATTTATTAGTCTGAGTAAAAGGGGTTGTCCGGGAACATTGATAGGTCCTCAGTATAATAAACGGTCTGTGCCCGGAAAACCCCTTTAATTTATGGTCCTGGGCCTTGTTGTCTAAATTTGTGTGTTTCTATAGAGGCTGGAAATGGCTGCAGAAGTAATGGGCAAAGATGTCTCATCAGGAGAAGTCGCCATAACGGTCTGCGTCAGATGGAGAAGAAAAGAAAACGACTCCCATCAATGAAGACATCACCTGTGAGTCACTGGATCTATAGGGGATCTTCCCCTCTCCTGACATGTCTGTTGTAGGAAATCTTTGTATCCTACATATCTTTGTGTACCCAGGACTAATAGACAAATGTGTGTTACCATTCCCATTGTCAAGAGGAAGTGTGATACTGTCAGCGATGGTTGGAGACTGTCAGTATGTAGGGACACAGCCCTTTGACAAAGGGATTCGTAACACCCATTTGTCAATACTCGCACAAAAAGGTGGTGTTCCCTATAGAAATGGCAGAGCGGCGGTAGGGAAGGTGGGCCCAAGATTGGGGAACAGCCGAGGGCCTATGCTCTACTTAATCCGCCACTGGCAACCGCAATGCATTTTGGGAAGGCTGTATGCACGACACTATGGGGAAGCCCACCCAAGGTCATGTGTGTCACAATCCGTGGGTATGTGGACCCACTGGGCCGCACCGCTGTAGCAGAGTAGCAGCTGGCCAAACAATAGTCTATACAAAGTCCTAGTACAAGAGTACCTCTGATAGTCCAGACAGTAGCAGAGGCTTAGGCACAGATGAAATTTGAAGGTCACACCACATGTTGCGGATGATATCAAGCGTGGCAGATGACACCAGACAGGGTGTATGACTGCAGGCATGATAGGTGGCACAACACAACTACAACTATCGAAGGCTCAGAAACAAGCACAGCTGGGGATACATGATAGAGGTAGCAGGGCACGGGAACAATGGGAACAGGATAACACTAAGGGACCATTTGCAAAGACTATCAGGGGACTACACAACAATGCTCAGGCAAGGAGTGAAAGGACAGAGCCCTTTTTATAGTCCATGGTGATTAGGACTAATTAACAATATTTTACATGTGTGCGCTGGCCCTTTAAGGCCGGGCACGAGCGCCCGCACACACTCTACGGGACACAGCAGAGGAAGGAGATGCCGGACAGCACTCACAAGTCCATGGCCGCGGCCGTCGTTGGGAGAAGGAACCACTGCCCACAGCCGAAATAGACCACAACACAGACATAGAGATCTCAGAAGATATCATTGACAAATTCCTGGAAGACCATGGGAGCGTTACACAGACAGAAGGTATTCATAGTGCCCATCTCGAGTATTGAATGCCGTTTTCCGCTCGTCACCTTGACGGATTCGGATCAATTTGTAATCCCCACGCAAGTCTAGTTTAGAGAAAATCCCGGCTCCTGGTATACGGCCAAATAGTGGCAATAGGTATTTGTTCTTGACCGTGATCTGGTTGAGACCCCGGTAGTCAATGCAGGGTCGAGAGATCCGTCTTTCTTTTTAATGAAGAAGAACCCAGTCCCGGCCGGGGAGGAAGAATTTCATATGAAACCCGTCTACAGATTTTCCTTGATATTGGCCGACATGGACTGAGTCTCTGGCAAGGAGAGAGGATATAGCTGTCCACGGGGAGAAGCATTTGAAAAAATTAGTGGGTAATCCTGCTAATGACTGAGGCAGAGGAGGCTGGACAGGATAGATATGTAACAGGCAGCGGTGGAGATATTTGGAGCCCCATTGGAGAACTTTTCCGGAATTCAACTTCAGGACTGGGGCATGTAACTGGAGTCAAGGCAGACCCAGTAGAAAAGAATTGACGGCTTTAGGCAAGACAAGAAATGTGATCAGTTCAGTATGAAGGGCTCCAGATTGGCGCTTCAGTGGCTTGGTCTCAGACACGATCGGATTGGGCAGAGGAAGTCCATTCACCGAGGCAACAGCCTAAGACGTCTAGGCCGCACCGCTGTAGCAGAGTAGCAGCTGGCCAAACAACAGTCTATACTAAGTCCTATTACAAGAGTACCTGTGATAGTCCAGACAGTAGCAGAGGCTTAGGCACAGATGAAACTTGAAGGTAGATGACGTCACACGTGGCGGATGATATCAGGCGTGGCAGATGACACCAGACGTGGTTTATGACAGCAGGCATGACAGGTGGTACAACACAACACCAACACTCTAAGGCTCAGGAACAAGCACAGCATGGGATACAGGATAGAGGTAGTAGGGCACAGGAACAAACGGGAACAGGATAACACTAAGGGACCATTTACTAAGACTAACATGGGAATACACAACAACGATCAGGCAAGGAGTGAAAAGGGCAGAGCCCTTTTTATAGTCCATGGGGATTAGGACTAATTAACAATATTTTACATACAGGACACTGTAGAGTGGAGCGGAAGTGAGATTCCTGCCAGCACTCACAAGTCCTTTGGCCGGGGTCGTCGGGGGTGAGTAGGAACGATGGTCCACGGCCATGGACATTATAATGTGATCCTTTTCCTAATCTGTAAAAAAAGTTTCCAATATCACCGAATCTGAAACTTTGCGCAAATTCTGTCCGAATTCTAATTGTGTGCAATCGATTCTTTAATCTCTATTAGTTACATATTGTAAAGCACTGTTATTAGATTACTTTATGTATCTAGCTATTATTTGGTCACTATATGTTGGTATCATTTGAGCATTGTAGGGTGGTATTTACTTAGGCACTGTGTGGCACTACTATCAGTCACTATACAGTATCATATTTGTGCAGTATATAATTTGGTGTGGGGTCTGAATTTAGTATGTTTATTTGTATGTTTTTAGTATGTTTATTTGTACACCTATAGGGTTAGCATTGCAAATAGAATGTACCACACAGGGCACTATTGAATGTAAGTCCAGCCCTGTCTGTCAATCTGTGAGGCCCACAGTCTCAGAATCTAGTTATTTTTCTCCTTTCTTCTCCATCCTGTCCAGACCTCTATGATGACTTCTCCCGGCCACAGCCCATTTCTTCAGTTTGCTGCTCAGATGTCTTCAGCTTCTCACTTTTCAAACATTTCTGCACCTATAAACGAAGATGAAATTTTCATGGTTCCACACACAAAGCCACGAAATATAATAGCGCCATACACTGCACCTCTAATTATAATTGTCCCATACGCTGTCCTGTCGCCAATTATAATAGCACCATACACTGTGTCCCTGATTATAATAGCACCATGCATTGTGTCCCACACACAGTTCTCCCTGTTGATAGTGCCCCTGAAGGAGTCCCTGCAGATAGTGCCCCACATAGATCCCCTTTAGATAGTGCCCCACATAGATGCCCCTGTAGAGAGTGCCCCACATACAGCCCCCTGTAGATAGTGCCCCACATACAGCCCCCTGTAGATAGTGCCCCACATATAGCCCCTTCGTAGATAGTCCCCACATATAGCTCCCCTGTATATAGTGCCCCATATATAGCCCACCCCTTTAGATAATTCCCACATATAGCTCCCGTGTATATAGTGCTCCACATATAGCCCACCCCTGTATATAGTGCCCCACATATAGCCCATCCCTGTATATAATGCCCCAAATATAGCCCACCCCTGTATATAGTATCCCTCATATAGCCCACCCCTGTAAATAATACCCTACATATAACCCACCACTGTATATAGTGCCCCCACATATAGGCCACCCCTGTATATAATGCCCCACATATAGACCACCCCTGTATATAGTATCCCTGATTTAGCCCACCCCTGTATATAATACCCCACATAAAGACCACCCCTGTATATAGTGTCCGTCCTATAGCCCACCCCTGTATATAGTGCCCCAAATATAGCTCCCTCTGTAGATAATGGCACTCACATTTTTATTAGAAAAAAACAAAAAACTTTACATACTCACCTTGATCCCGTTCCCATGCCGTCCGGTGGCAATGTAGACCTGCTCTCTTCTGAGCAGGTTTGCTGTGGCTGAACGATGAAAGGCTTTGATTGACAGGGCAAGTCAGTCTGCCCTGCCAATCAGCACCTTTCAAAGACGCAAGCGGCGTAATGACGTTATTGTGCTGCTTGCGTCATTGAAAAGCGCTGAATGGCCGGGAACGGCACTTGGACATTCATCACTTATGCAATTATAGTGCAAGAGGGGGTTGCTGGTTTCAGTTGCGCCGCCGCCCCATCAGAGAGGCAGCAGGCCACCGCCTCATAGATGTATGCTCATCTCGCCTCATGGATGGTACGGCCCTGATGCTGCACTACACATGACTGCATCTTGCATCCATTCTGATGGACACTACTTTGTCTAGTTCCACCTATTAACATCCAGTGTTAATCCAATACAGTAATCACCAACTGTCTTCCTAAGGACAGACAAACTAAAAAAAAATAAAAAAATGAAAGGATCACCCTGGTAGTAGCAGGAGAGAATGTCCAGATAAAACATAGCCAATGCTACAGCCAACTGTCCCATGTGTATCACTGCTGACAAAAACAACCTCCTTAGGCCTCATGCACACGACCGTATTTTTTCCCACCCGTAAATACTGGCGTAAATACGGGTCCGGTGTCACACGTATTCCACCCGTTTTGCACCAGTATTTACGAACCCGTGCCCGTAAATATGGGTCCGGTGTCACCCGTATTCCACCCGTATTTACGGGCACGTGTTTGGCGGCAAAATAGCACTGCACTAATCGGCAGCCCCTTCTCTCTATCAGTGCAGGATAGAGAGAAGGGACAGCCTTTTCTGTAATAAAAGTTAAAGAAATTCATACTTACCCGGCCGTTGTCTTGGTGACGCGTCCCTCTCTTCACATCCAGCCCGACATCCCTGGATGACGCGGCAGTCCATGTGACCGCTGCAGCCTGTGATTGACCTGTGATTGGCTGCAGCGGTCACATGGCCTGAAACGTCATCCAGGACGTCGGGCCGGATGTCGAGAGGGACGCGTCACCAAGGCAACGGGCGGGAGACCGGACTGGAGGAAGCAGGAAGTTGTCGGTAAGTATGAAAGTCTTTTATTTTTATTTTTTACAGGTTTATACTGATCGGTAGTCACTGTCCAGGGTGCTGAAAGAGTTACTGCCGATCAGTTAACTCTTTCAGCTCCCTGGACAGTGACTATTTACTGACGTCGCTTAGCAACGCTGCCGTAATGACGGGTGCACACATGTAGCCACCCGTCATTACGAGAGCTCCATAGACTTCTATGGACTGTCCGTGCCGTTATTACGGCCTGAAATAGGACATGTTCTATCTTTTTCAACGGCATGGGCACCTTCCCGTGAGAAAACGGGAAGGCACCCGTCGCCACTAGAAGTCTATGAGCCCGTTATTACGGGTCGTAATTACGACCCGTAATAACGGGAGTTTTTACGGTCGTGTGCATGAGGCCTTAGTGGTGAATACATAATGTACAAAGGACATAAATATATATACACATGTATATATATATATATATATATATATATATATATATATATATATATATATATATAGTTGAAAAAAAGCAGCGGCACTTAAAAAATATAAGTGAGCAGAGTGCCAGCAAATGATCCTGATCCAAGGATCTTCAATAGTAGAAAGAAATTCTTGCAGCACTCCCAAAGTAAGTGAAGAATCCAATGTTATTTATTTCAGCTTACATAGAGCGACATTTAAATTGCTGATGCTCATCACTATAAAAAGGAAATAAAACAAATAAATGTGTGATAGCCATGAACAGTACATACATCTGGTACGTAAATATTGTAAAAAACATAATAATTAGTAGTGGCAGAATCAGGTTATAACATACATAAACAGATTATCCCTAATTAATTATGGTATTGACACATGCAGCACCTCTTATTTTTGGATTGACTATACTAGTGGTCGGGGTCCCCGATGCAAAGGTTCTTCTTGGCCCCCCCCCCAAACTTCTCATGGCCGATGGCCCGCAGCTTTCAGCTGCATTACTGGGTCTCCTAAGTGATCCAACAATGCAGCACTAGCAGCCAGGGGCATCACTAAGGACATAAAACATCAGGGGAAATAGCCCCAATACATACGTGTCCCCTCAAAAATAATCTGTATGTATATGTGTATATAGGAGACAGCATATCTATAGCACTACGACCCTATATCTATGGATAGGATTAGTAACAGTGGCTCAGCAGACAGTATCACACATGATAGAATTAGATATAGGGCCCAGCTCGCTGACATTTGTGGCTCCAGCGCTGGACCCAGGAAAGGTAAGTATAAGTATAAGAATTGTTTTCCTTTTTTATGTGTTACTAATTATTTTTGTGTGTATGTGTTTTTTTACAAGTTCGGTTTTTGGACTACTTCGGATTTGACGACTACTTCAATAACGGCGTTTTTTTTGTTTGCAATAAAATGGTTAATGAGGGTAGTGTGTGGAATTTTTATTTCAATAAAATATTTTTTCTATGTCTTTGTATTTTTTTAAACTTTATTACTACCGCTTTAGTATTAGCTGCTGGCTGATTGACAACACTCATTACTAAGGCGGGTCTTAATGTTAGACATGACGAGGCTAACACTAACCCCCATTATTACTCTGGTACCCACCACCACCAGGGGTACCGGGAAGAGCCGGGTACGATCCAGTACCCGATCATCTGTAGTGACGGAGGGGCACTGGCGCGACCGCAAGCTATTATCAGGCTGGGAAAGCCCAGAAACAGTGGCCCTTCCCACGATGGTAATGCTAGCCTACTGCTGCTATTTTGTATCTGGCTGGATATAAAAATGAGGGAACCCCACACGGTGCTTTCCAATTATTATTATTATTTTTTTTTTAATTACGTAGGGTCCCCCCATTTTTCATAACCAGCCACATACAACACAGCAGCAGCCTAGCATTACCAGGGTGGGAAGGGCCACTATTTTTGGCCTTTCCCAGCCTAATAATACCAGCCTGCAGCCACCCCAGTGCCCGACCATCACTACAGATTGTCGGGTACTGGATCGTACCTGGTTCTTCCCGGCACCCCTAAAGGCGGGGGGTACCGGGGTAATAATGGGGGTTAGTGTTAGCCTCTGCACTGCCTAACACTAAGCCCCGCCTTAGTAATCGATGCTGTCAATGAGTCAGCGGCCATTACTAAGGCGGTATCGGTAAAGTAAAAAAAAAAATACAAAGACATATAAAAAATGGATTTATTGAATTAAAAAGCCCCACACAATCCTCGTTAACCATTTTATTGAGAAGAAAAAAAAGCCGTCATCGAAGTAGTCCTCGAATCCGATGTAGTCCAACGACCGAACCTGTAAAAAAACACAAAAAAAACATTTGTAAGGGCCTGTTCACATCACTGCTGCCCTTCTGGCTGAGGTTTCCGTCCGGTAACCCCTCAACAGAAAGGCAAACTGAAACCTCAGCTTCCGTTTCCCTCACCATTAATCTCAATGGTGACGGAAACGTTGCTAAATGTTTCCATTTGTCACCGCTGTGACAGGATTGAGTTGTTTTGCATTGTCGACTGCGCTATTGATTCCGCCAAAACAACAGAACCCGTTCACAATGGTGACAAGCGGATACCATTAGCAAAGTTTCCGTCACCTTTGAGATCAATGGTGATTTGAACGGAAGTTAAGGTTTCTGTTTGCCTTTCCGTTGAGGGGTTAACCCGACAGAAACCTCAGACCGAAGGGCAGCTGTGATGTGAACAGGGCCTTAGATACAGGGCGCAGCTTCCCCTTCATTTCCCTTACTTGCTCACACTGTGATTCAAAGTGTGAGAACGTGACCGGAATGAAGGGGAAGTAGTGCTCGTACGAGCGCTGCACCCCCCTTCAAAACAGCTGATTGGCGAGGTCCCGAGAGTCGGACCCCGACCCATCAGCTTCAGCAGACAGTAATATTAAACTTACCATACTCTTTGGCCGCAGCGGAGGTCCTGTGCAGCGCATAGCGTTGTGATGTCATTCGCTGCGCACAGAGCTGTGATGTCAGAACCTCCACTGCGCTCCGGAAGGAGGGGGGTAAGTACTGTCAGTTACTATAGTAACAGGGGCCCGTGTAGTTTATTACATAGGTCCCAGTTACTAAAGTAACTTTTCATTGATGTGGTGTCGGGGGGCCACGGGCCCCCTGGCTTCGGGGCCCGGACACAGTTGCGACTGCTGCAACCCTATAGTTACGCTACTGCTAGTCGTGGTGCCTGCTTTTCTTTCCATTATACTTTTACCTGATCCGTTCTCTTCTTGAATGAGAATGAACAATAATAGCAATTTCAAGGCTACATTAGGGCACCTTTTGTCATAACTATAGAGAAATTAATGAAAATATACATTTGGTGTTTTTCCTTTAAATAACTCAATCAATTTGTCATGAACATGAAATGAAATAGTCTTATGAAGCAATGACTTCCAAACTTCCAGCTGTTGCACCATCTGCAGTTATGTAACACATAAAGCTATTTTGGTGTCTTTATGAGGAAACACTGCTATAGTTAGACTATAATAGACCCCTGCATTTGTGAAATGTATTATTAATGCATATTAATATCTATACGTTTCACGGCATGAAAGTTTCATGAACTTCCTTGACTGGAATATTTAGAAAATACCTGTGATGTTCAAAATTAATATTTAAAAAAAAGTGACAAAAAAAACTTGGAGTGACAGTCTGGGCCTAAGATCCAGCCCAAGTGGTGGCGCCCACCGCTATAGTCATCCATACTCTCATTATAAGTTCAAAAGTGGTAACATTTAAGAATTATAATGGAGGATTCAATTGCCTCCAATAATAATATATGATTTCGAAGGCTGGATGAAATAAGGCTGGAAACCACTTTCTCTTATAGGGCAATAAGCCATAAAACTGTTCTCAGTGGGGTCCGACTGATGGAACCGCCTCAATTCCTAAGAATAAGTAATCCCAGGTCTCTTTTCCCGGGGAGACTAGCTATGCATTTATGACCAATATCGATAGAAGTAAATGAGAGATGTTGAGCTGAGATGTTTTTTCCCCTTTTTATTGATAAAAAAATGAATTAAAGGAATAAGGAAACCAAGCATAGAAATAATAAATCATCCATCCAGTGAATGTAACTTACTAAACTACAGACATGCACACATTTGTTGCTTTTATTTTGCATGAAAGAAAAAAAAAATACCTGAACACTTGTATTACTCTACATATAAAATGCTTTACTTATTATTTGTTTTTTCTTTGAAGACCAATATAAAGAAAATTTAATGAAACAGCTCAAATAATCAAATAATCAAACACTACACAAAAGGTATACATTATTGAAAATATACGGAAAACAGAAAACATTTTAAATGACTACAATATATTAAATGACTGAACTTTATTTTTCTCATGTACTTTCCCCAGTACAGTATATAATCGTCTGAAATGTATGCTACAAAAAAAAAAAGTAACTAAGGAGTATACTTTTTGGGTTAATGGAGAATAAGGAGCGGCCCCATGCCATTATACAGGACAAAAGAACGTCAAATTTACGTCACTTTTAATTAGACTAGAAGTAGATTAGGAGTTGCATCTCGTCGATTATTGTGTCTAGTAAAAAGGCAATTATTACTTTAAGTACTTCCTCAACAATACTTCTTTGCTCCAAAACTGGTTGAACACGACTCTCGTAATAGAGGAAACTATTAAAATGACTGTTTTTATTGGAATCATTTGCTGTTGTACCTGTAAGAGAAAAGAGTATATAGGCACATATTATGCATTCATTTTCTATTTATTATAGTTGAGAAACAGCTCAAGATGAAGATGAGAAAAGAAGAATTGTTTTTTTTAGACGTCTGTGACTTGGCATAGTGGTACAATGGTACAGTGGTACAGTGCCTACCTTTGTTGCAAATTAACATTAGTGTTCTGGGTACCAACTTGTCACAGATTTTTACCAAGTACTCTGGTTCACTGAAACTCTCCAACCTCATAACACTGAAGTGCCATTTCTAGGCCTAGTTGTGCTTTGATTTATGTACAGTGACTAAGAAGACTGCCAGGTCCAACACTCACACACGCACGCACGCACGCACGCACGCACGCACGCACGCACGCACGCACGCACACACACACACACACACACACACACACACACACACGCACACACACGCACACACACACACACACACACTCACTAGTACATATTGACTGCCTGGCTATTCTGGTTAAGAGGGCATCATTAGACTCTTCACAGAAAGTTCAAAAGTTTATCTAGTAGTATCTATATCCATGCATTCATCATCTTGCGCACCTAAGTGCTATATTCCTGTTTTTACATCACCATCTTAGTGCCCATCCCTCTCCAGAATCCTAGTGTAATTCTCCTACCTTGCTTTATTTAATTTGACTTGAAATGTACCACCCCTCCTTTAGGACCTGCTAACCGTATATACAATGACTATTTCACATTATTGCATACTGACCATTATAGACCATCGTCCATGCTGCCTGTGCTTGACATCTGTACTGTTACTAGTAACACCTAGATCGGCCAGTTAGGTACTGGTTCTGGGCCTATTCTTACTGACCAAAACAGTTGACATCGCTGTATTTTGCTACCACTAACCTCTGACCATATCCTGACATTTTAGCTAAGTCATAACTGGTTTATAATATAACAATCCCATGAAAATCAGTTTTTTGAAGGGGTGGTGTTAGCGCGACATAGGGCAATCAGCTGACCATCCCGGCGGCCACATTTTAAAACGGGTTGTCTCTAAAATGAGACAACCCCTTTAAAGTTTAATAACTGTTTGCCTGGCCATTATCCCCAAGTAGCCAGCTTATCCAGAAGATCATACCATGGCAGAATCTTTTTCATTCACATACAGGGTCGGTTGAAAGTTGATAAAGGGTAAATGGCATAAAATTTGGTGATCAACCCCTTTTTGGTACCGCACACAAAATACATCAGGTGCTATATACTGCATGTAAAGTAAATAAGTTGAGGCCCTGAAAACTTTTTTTTACAATTGTAGAAAGCAAAAATGATTAATCTGCTTCATTAGTATATACATGAATGTTTCTGATTTACCTTCTCATTTAACAAAGGAAAAACATAATTAAAAATTAAACTTTAGATGCTATTTTAAGATCGGGAAACCAAGAGGGAAGTACAGCTATTTACTAAAACATGAAAACATTACCATATGGAGGTAATAGAGGCCGTTAATTACATTCCTAGTTCCACAACTAAAAGTGAACAAAATTTACAGTCGATTAACAGTTCAGATAAAACCATTAATTTCAATCTCTGTGCACATAATTAAGTTGTTGGAGATGCATTATAGGACGTGGCAGATTGCAATAACAGGGATAGATGTAGCTTCTGTGACGAGCATAGGCCAGAGACTTCTAATTCAGGCTGTTGGAAGATGTGGAGGTGAAGAAGATACAACCACTAAATAAGACACATTACAATGTACTACTGACTTTTATATATATATATATATATATATATATATATATATATATATGTATATATATATATATACCGTATATGTCGGCGTATAAGACGACTGGGCGTATAAGACGACCCCCAACTTTTACCCTTAAAATATAGAATTTAAGATATACTCACCATTTCGTGCAGGAGCGCTTCACTATGGCCATCGGCGGCAGGACCCAGGACTCTCTGTCTCTTTGAACTCGCGCATGCGCAGATAGGCTGCTTCATCGCGCGAGATCTGAGAGGCAGGGAATGAGAGGAAAGGGCGGGCCAGAGGATCTTACAGAGATGTTCCCTTGCGGCTAATACCGGCTTCCCTCAGATCCGTGGCGGATTCCGTGCATCCCGGGAGCCTGTGTACCGGACTGCAGGCTCACAAGGTAACACACAACCTGTGTGTAGACAATATGTAGACTAGGGATGTCACGATACCAGAATTTGGACTTCGATACCGATACTTCGTTTAGTATTGCGATTTCGATACCAATTTCGATACTTTTGCCAACAGTAATAAAAAAAAAATTCTTCAGTTTTCTGATGTGAGGCGCGACATGTGATGAATTTTGAACGCGCCTCACATTAATAGTAATTAATCCCATCATGTTTCTCAGTCATATTGGGTTAATGTGCGAGGTACATGATGGGGTTAATTACTATTAATGTGAGGAACATGGAGGGTAAATTCATCGCACCTCGCGCCTCACATTAATAAGTGAATGAAAGCCGTGTTTATTTCATTTTTTTACAGCGTACACATCATAAATGATGCAAAAACATTGTTGTCCGCGCCATTACTGAATGTGTGTATTTTATGTATTGAGACTTATTTTAATGTTTATTGTAAAAAAGGTGAAGGTGTATTTTTTTTAAAATGTAACAATACTTTGTTTTTACTTTATTTTTAAACTTTAATGTACTGACATATATCAGATATGTGCCAGTACATTAACCTGTGGACGGATAATACACAGGCAGTTGTTAGGACATACTTGGGTATGTCCTTACAACATGAAATATGGTAAGACAGCCCTGGGGTCCGTCAATAGACCCTGGGCTGTCTGCCCATATATGGTATGGCCCTCGATCGCGTCACAGGAATTCCCTGTGACGCGATCCAGGGGCATCCCCCCTTCTCACTTTCCCCTGAATGCTGCAGTCAGCTGTGATCGCAGCATTCAGGGGAATAACGGCGGAGATGAGCGGTTTCTCTGATCTCCGCCCTTATAGAGCGGGGCTGCGGCTGTGTAATACAGCCATTGCCCCGCTCCTGACAGGAAGTGCGCGCGCGGTCAGCATGAGGTGATGCGGCCGGCGCTGCACTAATGAGCGGCAGTTCAGGCACTGAAGACAGAACATGGGGGTGTTTTGTAGCGCGCCCGCCATGTTCTGTCTCCAGTGCCGCCGCTCATTAGTGCAGCGCTGGCCGCATTGCATCATCCTGACCCCGCGAACTTATCATGACTCAGGAGCGGGGCTGTGGCTGAATTACACAGCCGCAGCCGCGCTCCCATACATTCATGTGTTACTATACTGAGCTGTGCGGCTGCGCAGCTCAGTATCGAAATACAGGAAATAGCGGTATCGAACCGTTTAGGGATGCACAGTATCGAAACAGTATCGAAGTTTCGATGCACCGTGCATCCCTAATGTAGACAATATCCGGCATATAAGACGACCCCACACTTTTGACATTTTTTTAAGGGTGTAAAAAGTCGTCTTGTACGCCGATATATACGATATATATATATATATATATATATATATATATATATATATATATATATATATATATAGTGAAGGAAATAAGTATTTGATCCCTTGCTGATTTTGTAAGTTTGCCCACTATCAAAGACATGAACAGTCTAGAATTTTTAGGCTAGGTTAATTTTACCAGTGAGAGATAGATTGTATTAAAAAAAAAAGAAAGTCACATAGTCAAAATTATATATATTTATTTGCATTGTGCACAGAGAAATAAGTATTTGATCCCTTTGGCAAACAAGACTTAATACTTGGTGGCAAAATCCTTGTTGGCAAGCACAGCAGTTAGACGTTTTTTGTAGTTGATGATGAGGTTTGCACACATGTTAGATGGAATATTGGCCCACTCCTCTTTGCAGATCATCTGTAAATCATTAAGATTTCGAAGACTGTCACTTGGCAACGCGGATCTTCAGCTCCCTCCATAAGTTTTCGATGGGATTAAGGTCTGGAGACTGGCTAGGCCACTCCATGACCTTAATGTGCTTCTTTTTGAGCCACTCCTTTGTTGCCTTGGCTGTATGTTTCGGGTCATTGTCGTGCTGGAAGACCCAGCCACGAGCCATTTTTAATGTCCTGGTGGAGGGAAGGAGGTTGTCACTCAGGATTTGACGGTACATGGCTCCATCCATTCTCCCATTGATGCGGTGAAGTACTCCTGTGCCCTTAGCAGAGAAACACCCCCAAAACATAATGTTTCCACCTCCATGCTTGACAGTGGGGATGGAGTTCTTTGGGTCATAGGCAGCATTTCTCTTCCTCCAAACACGGCGAGTTGAGTTAATGCCAAAGAGCTCAATTTTAGTCTCATCTGACCACAGCACCTTCTCCCAATCACTCTCAGAATCATCCAGATGTTCATTTGCAAACTTCAGACGGGCCTGTACATGTGCCTTCTTGAGCAGGGGGACTTTGCGGGCACTGCAGGATTTTAATCCATTACGGCGTAATGTGTTACCAATGGTTTTCTTGGTGACTGTTGTCCCAGCTGCATTGAGATCATTAACAAGTCCCCCCGTGTAGTTTTCGGCTGAGCTCTCACCTTCCTCAGGATCAAGGATACCCCATGAGGTGAGATTTTGCATGGAGCCCCAGATCGATGTCGATTGACAGTCATTTTGTATGTCTTCCATTTTCTTACTATTGCACCAACAGTTGTCTCCTTCTCACCCAGCGTCTTACTTATGGTTTTGTAGCCGATTCCAGCCTTGTGCAGGTCTATGATCTTGTCCCTGACATCCTTAGAAAGCTCTTTGGTCTTGCCCATGTTGTAGAGGTTAGAGTCAGACTGAATAATTGAGTCTGTGGACAGGAGTCTTTTATACAGGTGACCATGTAAGACAGCTGTCTTTAATGCAGGCACCAAGTGGATTTGGAGCGTGTAACTGGTCTGGAGGAGGCTGAACTCTTAATGGTTGGTAGGGGATCAAATACTTATTTCTTTGTGCACAATGCAAATAAATATATATAATATTGACTATGTGATTTTCTTTTTTTTTTATATATAATCTATCTCTCACTGGTAAAATTAACCTAGCCTAAAAATTCTAGACTGTTCATGTCTTTGACAGTGGGCAAACTTACAAAATCGGCAAGGGATCAAATACTTATTTCCTTCACTGTATATATATACATATATACACACACACACACACACACACACGCACGCACGCGCACACACAGACACACATACACACACACACACACACAAATGATAACTATATGTGCGCTTTAATTAATATTGCTGTTTGTAGTGTAATTTCATTATCCTGAAGATGTCTTAGGAATTTTTCTTATTTATATATTAACATATACTTAAGAAATTTGACTATTAACCCCTTAGTGGCCAGCCCATTTTAGGCCCTAATGACCAAGCTATTTTATTCGTTTTGCTATAGTCGCATTCAAAGAGCTATAACTTTTTTATTTTTTCGTCTACATAGCTGTATGAGGACTTGTTTTTTGCGGGATTAGTTTTACTTTTTAATAGCACCATTTTTGGGTACATATAATTTTTTTATTAACTTTAATTAACTTTTTTTGGGGGGATTATAAAAAAAAACTGAAATTCCGCCATTGTTCTATGCGTTTTTAAATTGACGTCGTTCACTGTGCGGCGTAAATAACATGTTACCTTTATTCTATGGGTCGGTACGATTACGGCGATACCACATATGTTGAAGTTTTTTATGTTTTACGACTTTTGCACAATAAAAACACTTTTGAACTAAAATTATTTGTTTTTGCATTGTTGCTTTCCAAGAGCCGTAACTTTTTTTTTTTTTCATCAATGTAGTGATTTTTTCGACTTGTTTTTTTTTTACGGTGTTCACCTTGCGGTTTAAATTACATATTATCTTTATTAATGGAGTCATTACGGTTATGGCGATACCATATATGTGTACTTTTATTTTATTTTTACACTTTTACTAAATAAAACCACTTTTTATGGAAATGAATGGATTTATTTTTTTACTGTACTTTTTATTAATAATCTTTATTTCACATTGGTGACTTATTTTATTAGTCCCACTAGGGGACTTTACTGTGCGATCTTTCGATCGCTGCTATAATGCTCTGGTATACTTCGCATACCAGAGCATTATTGCCTGTCAGTGTAAATCTGACAGGCAATCTGTTAGGACGTGCCTCCGGCGCGTCCTAACAGGCATATGTCCAGGGCAGACCTGGGGGATTTTATCAAGCCCCCGGCTGCCATGACACCCCATCGGAGACCCGTGATTGCATTCGCGGGCCGCCGATGGGTGATAGAGGGAGCGCACTCCCTCTGTAAACAAAGTTAAATGCCGCGGTCGCTATTAACGGCGGCATTTAACGGGTTAAACGGCCACGATCTAAGTAAACTTCGATCGCAGGCGTTGGAGCAGGAGCCCAGCTGTCATCAGACAGCTGAGCCCCGGCTCCAGCCTGCACGGGGGACCCGTGCAGGACTTAGGCTAGGCGAACGTGAAAAGGCGTCAGCCTAGCCTAAGGCCCCTTAGTGACCGACGTAAAAAGGCGTATTGATGGTCACTAAGGGGTTAATATTGAGTTTCAGAATTTACAGTTTTCACAATTAACCATAAACAGTAAAACAAAGAAAATAACAATCAATACACATTAGGGAGTATACTTCTAGTAGGCAGGAAGGAAAATCATCATCAGTAGAGCGAAACAGTCCTTTAATCGAGAATCCAACAAAATGTCTTAGCGGACGGTATTGAAGATCTATCCAAAGGGCATTCTTTAGTATGCATGTGCGAATTTTCATGCCTTTATGACCAGTGACTGTCTTTAACTTCCCTTTCAAGATTGTAGTACTCCTACCATATTATTGTAAGAAATACACAACAATGTAAAACCCTGAAACCATGTCCAGGGCCTCCAAATGTGTAAAAAAAAAATATTTCCTGTGTTCTACTTTTCCAATGGGACAATTCCTCCAAAGATACACTATATGTGGACACCAGACAAGAACACCTATAGGAGCGTGTTGTACATCCCATTTAAAACTATGAACATTCATTTGGAGTTGGGCACCAGCTATAACAGCCTCTACACTTCTGGAAAGGCTTTGCATTAGATTTAAAGTGTGCCTGTGGGAATTGGTGCCCATTCAGCAAAAAAAAGCATTTGTGAGGTCAGGCACTGATGTTGAATGAAAAGGTCTGGTTCCAAGTCGACATTTCACAGTGCTCTGTACAAACACTCGAGTTCCTCCACACCAAACTCATCAGATCATGTCTTTTAAGACCTTGCTTTGTAAATAGAGGCACAATTATAATGGTTCAGTAAAGGGCCTTCCCCAAACAGTGACCAGTTGGAAGCATACAATTGTCTAAAAATCTCTTTGTATGCTATAGCATTTACACTAACCTACACTGGAAATAAGGGTCCTAGCCAAAACCCTAAAAAATAGCTCCAGACTATTATCCGTCCTCCTATAAATTTTAAGTAGACACTATGCATTCCAGTAAGTAGCGTTCTTCTGGCATCCGCAAAACCTGGATTTGTTCATTAGATAGTGAAGATAGTAAAACATCATTAATTACTTCACAGAACACATTTCCACTGCTCCAGAGGTCGTGGCGACGTGCTTTACATTACTCAAGCCGATACTTGGCATTGCGCATGGTGATCTTAAAATTGTGTGCAGCTGCTCGCCCAGTAAAACTCCTTTTATGAAGCTCCCGATGCACAGTTCTTATGCTGATGTTACTCCTAGAGGCAATTTGGAACTCTGTAGTTAGTGATATAACAGAGGATAGGCAATTTTTATGTGCCACGCACTACAGCACTTGGTGGCCTTATTCTTTTAGTTTGCATTGTTTACTGCATCGTGGCTGAGCTGTTATTATTCCTAGATGCTTCCACTTCACAATAAAGGCACTTACTGTTGACTTGGTGAGATCTAGCGGATCAGAAATTCCACAAACTACCATGTGGCAAATGTGGCATACTATGGTAGAGCCATGTGAAAAGTCACTTAGCTCTTCAGTATGACCCATGTCTCTACCAATGCTTGTCTATAGAGAATGCATGGCTGTGTGCTTCATTTTATTCATCTGACATTTTATTCATCCTGTCAAAACGACGGAACCCTTGCACAACGGAGACAAACTTAAACCATTGGCACCGGATCAATGAAATCAATGGTGATGGAAATGGAAACCTATGGTTTCAGTTTGTGTCCGTCATGGCTCAATTCCGACGGAAAGCTCTGATGGAACGTCGGAATGGAGCCCTGATGCAGATGCTTAAATTCTTTTACTAAATCCAACTTATTCCTACCTAGGGTAATCTTAAAATGTTTCTTTTTCCTGAAATCAATAAACATATTTTAGTATAATGGTTGACATGTTTCACAATCCGAGGTATAATGGGAAAAACAATCCGGATTCAAGAAATACCCCTGTGAACCCCCAAGGAAGACTTTCTTGCTGTTGATAAAAATTTAACCCAACCCTCCCTAACTACCTGATTCCTTTCAGTCAGAAAACAACAACCAGTTGCATAATTCCGATGACACCCTAAGGTCTCGTTTAGATCTGTGTTGGAGGCTCCATTAGGGGGCTCCTTCACTGATCCAGCTGAGAATACTGGAAACAGTAGCGCAACGGGTTCCGTCGGTCACCGGCGCTTCCAGATTTTCCATTGTTCTGCTCCTCTGACAGAACACAACAACGTAAAGCCGATTGCAGGTGTGATCGAGACATTAGTCTTCCAGGCTTAGCCACCAACTGTGACCGCACCACCTTATTGAAAGCTAAACTAAAATCCGCAAAAAAAAAAGAATATCTAAAGACAAAATTACAACTGTAATTCACATGACTTAATATAGTGTGTAAGTGTAACGTATATGGCCACGGCCCGTCGTTCTGACTTAAACCCCGACGGCCGTGGCCATGGACATCCTACATGTGTGCAGCGTCGTCCTCCTGTGAGGCGCCGGCACTCACTTATGGACATAGAGACTGTCTCCGGAGGGCGTGCGCGCCTGCGCGTGCACGGTCTTAAAGGGCCAGTGGGCGCATATTACAAGAAGTCTGCAATCTAGCCCAGGGCTATAAAAAGGGCTCTTGTTCTTTGCCAGAGCGTTGTTTGTTACCCGAAGTTTGTCATGCTAATTGTCTCCCAGTGTCTTCCAGTTTCGCAGTGTACCTTGTTCCTGTATCCCGTATCCTGCTTCTGTGTTACCCAGTTCTAGTGCCGTGCTGTGCTGTTGCCGTGTTGTGCTACGGTCTACGCCTGTTTTGCTACACCTCACCTGACGTCTTCCCGCCGCCTGGTCCCAGACGTGCCTGCCTTGCTACTGACTACGTTGCCTCAGGTATCCTCACTGAACTATTAAACTCTGTACTTTACCTGTTTGGCCAGCTGCCATCCCGCTACGCGGTATGGCCCATTGGGTCCACACCCGCATCGTGACAGTAAGGCATCAGCATCCTCAGTAGATCTACTGTATTCTGCCTATAAGCAAATTGATGGTCATCTTTGCCCTCCAGTGCATCATTAATTTGTGATAAAACAATTTTTAAAAATAAAACACTCGATCACCAATAATGTTAACGCTACTGGACAATAATATTAAGCGTAGCTGGAGAAGACTATTTGGGTATGGGTAAAATAACCTGCCTCTTAAGGCATTGGGTACTATTGATTAACTAAGGGATAGATTGAAAATGTCACAAAACACTGGTGCCAGATCAAATGCACATAGCTGAAGAATTCTGGGTGGGATATTGTCCAGCACTGCAGCCTTCTTCGCACCACCATTTTCAAAGCTTCATAGATCTCATCTTGAGAAATCCTAGAGGGCCTCGCTACTTCCGAGGCCTGTATTTGTTCGATATCACATACAACAGATGTCTTAAGTCTTATATAGAATTCATTGAGTTGTTCCATCATCACAAGGATTTCAAATTTCCCATCCAATCTGTAAGTTGCTTCAGTTCCTTCCATATACAATAAGAATTGCTGCTCAGTATATCCTTTAGGCCTGATTTACACGAGGGTGTGCGTTTTGCGCGTGGAAAAAATGCAGCGTTTTGCGTGCGCAAAAGGCACTTGACAGCTCCGTGTGTCATCCGTGTATGATGCGTGGCTGCGTGATTTTCGCGCAGCCGCCATCATAGAGATGAGTCTAGTCGACGTCAGTCACTGTCCAGGGTGCTGAAAGAGTTAACTGATCGGCAGTAACTCTTTCAGCACCCTCGACAGTGAATTCCGATCACCATATCGAGTAACCTGTTTAAAAAAAAAGAGGTTCGTGCTTACCGAGAACTTCCCGGCCGTTGCCTTGGTGACGCGTCCTTGGTGACGCGTCCTTGGTGACGCGCCTCTCTTGACATCTGGCCCCACCTCCCTGGATGACGCGGCAGTCCATGTGACCGCTGCAGCCTGTGCTTGGCTTGTGATTGCCTGCAGCTGTCACTTGGACTGAATTGTCATCCCGGGAGGTCAGACTGGAGGAAGAAGCCGGGAGTTATCGGTAAGTCAGAACTTTTTTTTTTTTTACACGTTCACGTATATTGGGATCGGAAGTCACTGTCCAGGGTGCTGAACCAGTTTTTCTCTTTCAGCACACTGGACAGTGACTGTCTCCTGCCGGGTTTGGTCAAAACGAGTTCGGCCGAACCCGGTGAAGTTCGGTTCGCTCATCTCTAAGACACTCCGTTCGGATGTTTGTAAACAGAAAAGCATGTGGTGCTTTTCTGTTTACATTCAGTTTGACAGCTCTTGCGCGAATCACGCAGTTCGCACGGAAGTGCTTCCGTGCGACCTTCGTGGTTTTCACGCACCCATTGATTTCAATGGGTGCGTGATGCGCGAAAAACGCACGATTATAGAACATGTCGTGAGTTTTACGCAACGCACTCGCGCTGCGCAAAATTCATGCATTGTCTGCACTGCCCCATAGAGTAATATAGGTGCGTACGACAAGCGTGAAAAGCACGCGCGTCGTACGCGCGTATATTACGCTCGTGTAAATGAGGCCTTAATTTTATAGCATAATCCTGTTTGGCCTTAACAATAGATTTCCTGAAATCTTAGCCTTCCACAGCAGATCAATAGCTTCTATCCTCGACGTTTTGCCAAGACTTCTTATTCTGATAAACCTGTAAAGGCTTTACAGTTTTAGCAGGTATACATACATCTATATAAAATTGCAAATAACTTCAAACATTATCAGCATATGCATGTACGTTATTAGCAGATACCTTGAAATTAGTCCGATTTGTACAAGACACTGCTGGATCGTCTGCTGCCTTAGTCCACAATTGCACAGTCTTAACTTCCGGTGAGGTCTGCTTACATTTTTACCAACACATGATTAAAATCCCCTAAGATAACATGCAGCACCTCAGGGTATACATGTTCTAGATGGGTGATGTGGTCATACAAGGCCTCCAGAGCATTATCTTCAGATGCCTGTGGATGGATATAAACGGCCGTAATAGTGACCAAGGTGAGTTCACGAAGCAAGTAAAATGGATGAAAGTTTATGGCTAAATATTCCACGATCGACCTGCATATCTTGGCCAATATCCCCACACAACACCATCTGCTGTTCACAAGTATGCACACCCTTGCACCCTTGCATTTCCCTGTAACCTCTCCAACACAGTCTCTTCTAAACAAATGAAATCCTTTGAAATGAATAGCGCAGTCTGGAATTTAGCAGAAATGTGGCCAGCCACAAGACCACACCTCACTTCCGACACCAAGACTCTCTGGCTGTCTAGAGAGCATTCGCAAGCTGGGACCTACGTGACACATCACTCTTGTATGGCGCCATCTTGTTTGCAGCTACTAGCTTGGTTAACATTGTATGTACACCAGGTATCTTAATGTCCAATTCCTAAGCTCGGTCGACCCAGTAATGCTGAGCTGAGATATTATGAGCCATTACTCTATTGTACATAGTACCCCTTATCTGTTCACTAATATAACTAGTCTCCAGGTTCTCGAATCTGAATTTCCACTCTTGATTGGTCATGAATATAATTGCTTTCAACCAAATCTAGATCCATAAAATCTTCCATTTTTAAGGTGGTGCTTACTGCTTATCTAATATGTATGAGAGGCAGTCTAACCAATGAGAGAAAATAGAGATGATAAGTATTAGCCAACAGAACAGGCTCATAGAGATAGCTTGAGTACTCTGTTATGAAATGTATGGTCTCTTACCTACTTACAAAGGTGTGATTTATCAAGGTAGGGATCATATTCACCTTTAACTCAAATTGTGTCTTCTCGAGTGGTCCCTCAATTTGCAATATTAATTGGTTCCGGGGCAATGATTGTAAGTTGAAAATATTGTAACTTGAGACCATAACTCTATGGAAAACTAGAAATTTGTTCCAAAAAATGTCAACCACAGATCAGAAAAAAAGATTATTTAGCAGATAACTAATACAAATAAAGCAAGTTCTCACATATAAAAGTCAAAAATAAATGCTGAAGGCTGTAAATCACTTTCTACAATGAGGACAGGAGCTTCTTCAGGAGCTTGTACAGTACACAGTGAACCAGAAATAGAACATGGAGCCATCCTCACCTGTTGTCCAAAGGTGCAACTCATTCTGGCACAGGTAAAGATTTTACAGGATGTCACGATTCTGGGGTATGTGGACCCACTAGGCCACTCCTCTGTAGCGGAGTAGCAGCTGGACAAACAACAGTCAATGAAAAGTCTTTAGCACAAGAGTACCACCTGTGTGAGAGTTATTACAGACATGAGACGTAGCAGACGCTTTGGCGCAGATGATACGTGGCACAGATGACAATTGGCGTGGCAGATGATGCTTGGTGTGGCAGATAATGCTTGGCGTGGCAGATGACGCTTGGCGTGGCAGATAGGATAAACTTGACTCCAACACTAGACTTCGCTCAGGAACAAACACAGTTTCTGGATACATGAAACAGAATATGGGAACACTAGGGACAGTATACAACTAAGGGACTATTTTCTTAAACGAACATGGGAAGAGAACAAGATTGCTCAGGCACAAGAAGGAGGGCAGGACAGACTTAAGTAGGGCAGGGATAACAGTGATAGGCTGGAGAAGAATATAGTGGTGCGTGTGATGGCCCTTTTAGAGGTCACCAGGGCGCATGCACACCCTACGGGCGCGAGGCACAGAGGAGAGCAGTACATGCCGGCGTCCCCGGGGAGAAGGAGCAGGACACCAGCAAGAAGGTAATAGATGCTAGCAGCCACTAGAGGAAGCCAAATAGCGAGGAACGGCCCGCCAGCACTATACAGGACATGTAGTACTGTACTGTAGAGAGGCTCTACTAGACAACCTATCAGGGCATGCACTGCATTACAACAGGTGTTTTACCAGTAAAATGCCCATGCTGATTGGCTGGATCTTCCAGCCAATCACGCACGCCCAAGATTCAGACCTTTTGTAGCATTGTATGTTGAATGTGGATTCAAGTTACAAAGGTCGAAGAAAGACCATTTTATGTTGAAGATATTGTATCCTGAGGCCCTTGTAACTTGAGGGACAACTGTATTAGTGCATCTTTGCCATTGAGCTTTACCCCGCTCAGCATTCTCCCCCTTATTTGTTAATGTTAATCATATAATTTTTTTTTTTTTATTAGAGACTATCTTCAAAAACTTGTGGGACAGTGTGAAATTTTACATGACTTATACATTGACAATTTTCTTTTGATGTCAATGATCAATTATATTACGTTTACTTATATTTAGCTTCCTAAAAAATCAATTTCTGTTTTGGTCATCCTTTCTCATCCATGTTGTCTCCTAGTTTGATAATTTGTGAATGTTATAATACGTATAAACCCACAATCAATATAGATCAAAAATAAATATGAAAAATAAGTGCCCAAAAGAGTAGTCGGGTCCAAAGTAAAGTTCAGCGAAAGACATGCAGCAAGGCACAGAATTAACTAGAATAATTAGATAGCCAAGGCAAAAAAAGTAAGACATTCAGTAAACAAGCAGTCTGTAAATGGGCAATGTACATAGAGAATAATTCAAGTCAAAATGTCAAACCAAGATAAGGGAAGTTTATGTGTTCTGGTTGGTGAGGTTTAATATAGTCTTATCAAGTATGGTTTGGTTTTATCTGACATAAGTTTATATTACTCATGTGCACCTAGTGTACAGAAGATGTACATCATGAGGTCTATATTATTCCAATAAAGCCTCCTATAATTTAAAAATACAATTTGTTTCATGTAAATGGCCATGAATAACCAGTTTCAGATCCTACATTTTATTAGTCTGGGCAAATCAACACTGTATGTTGGTTCTGAGAATCAATATAGTTGAACAAAAGTAGCAAGGCCAGATTAGAGGGGGGGGGGGGGGGGTCGGGTTAAGGGGTAATGGACCTGTGGTCTCTACCATATGTCCCTGCTAGTGACTTGCAAACTTCCTTCCGGGTGGATCATTTCAAATATCATGGTGCAGGCTTTATTATTTAGACACTGAATTGAGCTTCTATTTGGGCAATGTTATATGTTTACTGTATGGCACTACTACTTAGGCGCTATATGATAACAATATGCGGGCACTGCAAAGTACTTTTATTTGGCACTGTATGTCGGTGTCATTTAGATACAACAATACAATGTTTTAGTGCCATTATTATGGCAGTTTTGCTATAGATTTTCCACTTTTTAAAAATATAACACTTGATCCCACCATATACATTTTTCTCCACAGACTTGGTCCAGCCTTGGGCCCCATGCACACGACCGCATTTTTCATCAGTAATTACGGACAGTAAATACTGACAGTTACGAACCCATTCATTTCTATTGACCACTGACACCTTTCAGTATTTTTACTGGTGGGTGTCCGTGCTGAAAAAATTATAGAACCTGTCCTATTCTTGTCCGTAACTACGGCAAGGACTCTCCGATAGAAGTCTATGGGAGCTTCCGTAAATACGGACGGCTATGGAAGTGCATTCGTATACCGTCTGTATTTACGGAAGCGTTGCTATGCAACATGCTGATGACATCATTTGCATCCGCCCCCTTTTTTTATGGATCCGTATGTACGGATGCAATACGGACCGTATTTATGGACACCTTTTCATATATACGGATTAAATACGGATAACTACGGATAGATATTTACGGACAGTATTTCGGGAGAGATAAAAATACGGTCGTGTGCATGGAGCCAAAGGCCTCATGCACACGGCCGTGCCCGTAATCACGGCCCGCGATCTTGGCCCGCGGTCTTGGTCGGCATTTTCAGGCTGTTCTCCCATACAAAGTATGGGAGCACGGCCTGTAAAATACGAAAAATAGGACATGCTCCATAATTCCCTGCACAGTTCTACGACACGGACACCTATCCGTAGCGATACGGAAAGGTGTCCGCGGCCAATAGAACTGAATGGGTCCGTAATTGCGGACCGAATTACAGAGATTTTTTATGGTCGTGTGCATGGGGCCTAAATAAGTAGTAATATACATGAAAATCTATAATGACACAGGACATGCAAAGTAAAAGTGGATTAGTTGTCATTATAGAAAAGATCTCACACGGCATAGACGATTAGGGCTATTTCCTGTCCCATTACTTTTTGTTAGAAAAATATTAAGACACCAGAACAGCAGCTATGTGTCCATATTTTACCTTTTTTTCATCTCACCTTCATTTTTAGCTGGTCATCTTAATGGATATGGTCAGATCATATATGTATCACACTCTTTTAAATTGTATTCCCATTGAAATAACAGTTCTGGAGCACATTTTCTTAGAACTCTGTGTTGGGACGTTCCCCTGTTATCCCTCCTAGAAATTTATGACTAAACTGACAACTGGGTGTCACCAGTTGGGGGTGTGTCCCTACACAGACTGACAATGTCCAATCAATTCTGATAGAGTGAGACTGTGCAGGGACAGACCCCTTTGAAAGGGGACTGGTAACACCTTGTTGTCAATTTATTCATACAATTCTAGAAGGAATAACAGAGGAATGGTACAACATAGAGTTCCAAGAAAATGTGTTCATGGGGAATACAAGTTTTTACTAAATTAGACATGTCAGGATAGGTGACAGGTACTCTTTAACTGTTGCTGTTTAATTGAATAGCATGACTACACCGTGTTCCAAATTATTATGCATTGGATTTAAGTGTCATAAACATTTAATTATTAGTTTTTTAATTAAACTCATGGATGGTATTGTGTCTTAGGGCACTTTGGATCATTGTAATCAATCTCAGACACCTGTGATAATTAGTTTGCCAAGTGTGCTCAATCAAAGGAAAACTACTTAAGAAGGACGTTCCACCTTATTAAGCAGGCCACAGGTTTCAAGCAATATGGGAAAGAAAAAGGATCTCTCTGCTGCCGAAAGGTATGAAAACATTGGATATTTAAAGAAAACTTAAGCGTGATCATCGTACTGTGAAAAGATTTGTGGCTGATTCAGAGCACAGATTGGTTCGTTCAGATAAAGGCATAATGAGGAAGGTTTCTGCCAGACAAATTAATAGGATTAGGAGAGCAGCTGCTAAAATGCCATTGCAAAGCAGCAAACAGGTATTTGAAGCTGCTGGTGCCTCTGGAGTCCCGCGAACCTCAAGGTGTAGGATCCTCCAGAGGTTTGCAAGCGTGCATAAAGCTATTATTCGGCCACAAGCAGAAACGGTTGCAGTGTGCTCAGAAATACATGAAAACTAATTTTCAAACCGTGTTGTTTACTGATGAGTGCCGTGCAACCCTGGATGGTCCAGATGGATGGAGTAGTGGATGGTTGGTGAATGGCCACCATGTCCCAACAAGGCTGCGACGTCAGCAAGGAGGTGGCGGAGTCATGTTTTGGGCTGGAATCATGGGGAGAGAGCTGGCAGACCCCTTTAGGGTCCCTGGCGTTGTGAAAATGACCTCTGCAAAGTACGTAGAGTTTATGACTAACCACTTTCTTCCGTGGTACAAAAAGAAGAACCGTGCCTTCCGTAGCAAAATTATCTTCATGCATGACAATGCACCATCTCATGCTGCAAAGAATACCTCTGTGTCATTGGCTGCTATGGGCATAAAAGGAGAGAAACCCATGGTGTAGCCCCCATGTTCCCCTGACCTCAACCTTAATGAGAACCTTTGGAGCATCCTCAAGAAAAATATCTATGAGGGTGGGAGGCAGTTCACATCAAAACAGAAGCTCTGGGAGGCTATTCTGACATCCTGCAAAGATATTCAAGCAGAAATTGTCCAAATACTCACAAATTCAATGGATGCAAGAATTGTGAAGGTGATATCAAAGAAGGGGTCCTATGATAACAAAGAGAACTAAAATGGTAATTTGTTGAATTTGCAGCATCAGGAGGTCATATTTACAGAAATCAAAAGCTCTTTCAATAAAAAAAAAACTTAGCAGGCCAAGTTACATGTTATCATAGGACCCCTTCTTTGATATCACCTTCACAATTCTTGCATCCATTGAATTTGTGAGTATTTGGACAATTTCTGCTTGTAACAAAAAAATCTGTTATCATTAGGAAATTTGTTCAATAAAATTTGCATTATACTCTAACGGTTGATGGCTTGAAGATTATACTGACTGTCATTTGCATCGACTATTTAGGAAAATCAGCGATAAACAACATTTGTATAATAATTTGAAACGTGGTTTATACGGTACTTGGTTCTGGATAGCACGGGACACAGGAAACAGCTGCCTCCTTGCTGAACCTACGCCAGGGAGACACTTCCGTGGGCAAGTACGTCATTCACTTCTGCACCCTGGGGGGAGAATTGTTGTGGAACAATGAGGCCTTGGTGGCTACATTCTGACAGGGACTGTCTCCTGAGATTAAGGACGAGCTTGATGCCCGAGATCTGCCGTCTACCCTGGATCACCTCATCCTTCTGGCTGTCCGGATTGACATAAGGATCCGAGAACGGTTTCAAGAGGCTCGTCGGGAGGGAGGACTCCCTAGCCCGGTTCCTACTTTGCAGCAACCCCTGCTGTCCTCATCAGCTGTTCCTCCAAACGAGTCTTTGATTACGGACAAGTTCAAGCTGTCCACCCAGGAGAGACAACGCAGACGCATCTCGGGACTCTGTCTATATTGCAGCCTCGGAGGCCATCTTGTGTGCCCCTAAAGCCCCAGAGCCTAGGGTTGGTTGGAGAGACAACCCTGGGTGAAGAAGAACTTTCATCTAAATTGTCCATTCCCGTGACCATAGTGTCCGGCAAAAAAATGTACCGAGCCTCTGCTTATCTGGACTGCCTCTGCCAGACCCGGTTGTAGCTGTGACCAAGCCATTGAAGCTCCAAGTAGGAGCCCTTCATTCCGTGCTCATTTAATTTTTTTTCTTGTCTAAGTCCCTCAGCCCTGTGCTGCTGGGCCTGCCCTGGCTCCGACTACATGCCCCCGTTCTGGACTGGAATTCTGGAGAGGTCCTCCACTGGGGTCCCGAGTGTCCCAACCGCTGTCTGGTACAGATTCGTCTGGTCCAGCCTCCTCTGCCTCTGTCCTTGGCAGGATTGCCTTGTCATTATTCTGCGTTCTCGGATGTCTTCAGCAAGAAAGAGGTGGAGACGTTGCCCCCACACTGGGCGTATGACTGTCTTATTGAGCTGATTCCTGGTGCAGTCCTTCCCCGTGGTAGGGTATGTCCTCAATCCTTGCCATAGACTCAGTTCATGTCCGCCTATATTAAGGAGAACCTGGAGAGGGGATTCATACGGAAGTCCTCCTCTCCGGCAGGAGCTGGGTTCTTCTTCGTCAAGAAAAAGGATGGTTCTCTGTGACCCTGCATCGACTACCGGGGTCTCAACCAGATCACGGTAAAAAATAGATATCCGTTGCCATTGATTTCTGAACTGTTTGATCGCATACGAGGAGCCAAAAAATGTTCTAAGCTCGACCTGCTCGGGGCTTATAACCTAATCCGGATTCACTAGCGTGACGAATGGAAGACGCCATTTAACACCCATGACTGACACTATGAATATCTAGTAAATGCCCTTCGGCCTGTGTAACTCTCCCGCGGTCTTCCAAGAGTTTGTTAAACATCTTCCGTGACCTCCTCTATGTTTGTGTTGTGGTCTATCTTAACGACATCTTGATTTTTTCTCCAGATCCAATGACTCATCAGACACATGTCCGTCAAGTTTTGCTGAAGTTAAGGGAGAATCGCCTGTACGCCAAGTTGGAGAAGTGTGTCTTTGAGAGAAATGCTCTGCCCTTCCTGGGCTACATCATCTCGGATCAAGGCCTCAAGATGGATCCTGAGAAGGTAAATGCCGTCCTGGAATGGCCACGCCTTTAAAGCTTGAGGTCCATACATCATTTCCTGGGATTTGCCAATTTCTACAGACAGTTCATTCCAAACTTCTCCTCACTGACATCTCCTATCTCTACCCTCACCAAGAAAGGCATGAACGCCAAGGTGTGGACTCCAGAAGCGGAATCCGCATTTAATAGCCTGAAGAGTGCCTTCAAGGCAGCCTCTATCCTCCATCATCCAGATGTATCTCTACAGTTTTCATTGGAGGTGGACGCCTCCTCTGTTGGTGCTGGTGCACTCCTGTTCCAGAAAGGTTCCAAGGGCAAGACAATTGTATGTGGCTATTATTCTAAACCCTTCTCTTCCGCAGAACGCAACTACTTGATTGGGGATCGAGAGTTACTGGCCATCAAATTGGCCCTGGAGGAGTGGAGACATCTACTAGAGGGCGCAGTTCATCCGATCTTGATATTCACTGACCACAGGAATCTCACCTATCTCCAGACAGCCCAACGACTAAACCCCCGTCAAGCCGTGGTCGCTGTTCTTTGCCCGGTTCCAGTTTGAGCTCCACTACCGTCTGTCCAACAAGAATGTGATGGCCGATGCCTTGTCCAGGTCATTCGAGACAGAGGACACCATGGAGTCTCCACACAGTATTATTGACCCGTCTTGCATTATCTCGGTCAACCTTCTGCAAGTTAGAGACATCCCTCCGGCGAGGAGTATTGTGCGCCTGGCAAACAGAGGGAGAATCCTCCGCTGGACCCTCCCGTAAGACCCAAGACCTGATTGTCCATACATTTGTGGTGGCCCACACTGCCCAAAGACATCATGGACTTTGTTTCATCCTGCTCGGTGTGCGCAGCTAACATGGTTGCTCACTCCAAACCTGCTGGCCTGCTCCAGCCGCTGCCTGTGCCCGATGCTCCCTGGCAGCATATAGTAATGGACTTTGTTATGGACATACCCCCTCTGCGGGATGCAGTGCAGTCTGGGTGGTGGTGGATCGATTTTTGAAGATTGCTCACTTTGTTCCGCTGACCGGTCTACCTTCTGCTTCTCAATTGGTCGCCCTCTTCATCCAACACACCTTCTGCCTGCACGGCTTGCCTCGGCATATCGTGTCTAATCGGGGAGTTCAGTTCACCTCAAGGTTCTGGAGAGCCCTCTGTAAACTCCTCAATGTAAAGTTAGACTTTTCCTCAGCCTACCATCCTCAGTCCAATGGTCAAGTCGAGAGGATCAACCAAATCATGGAGAACTACTTACGACACTTTATCTCAAAGCAGCATGATAACTGGGTGCAGCTTCTTCCTTGGGCCGAGTTCTCGTACAATAATAATACTAGTGAGTCCACAAGAAATACACCGTTCTTCATAGTCTATGGCCAAAACCCAAAAATTCCTCTCCCAGTGTCCGTTATGTCCAAAGTGCCCGCAGCTGATTCTGTTTTTTGGGACTTCCTACAGATCTGGCAGCAGATCCGATCCTCCATTCTGCTTGCTGTGGACCGCATGAAATGTAAGGCAGACACAAGTAGAAGAGAACCTCATCAGTTTTCTCCAGGTACCAAGGTCTGGCTGTCCTCCAGAAATATCCGGCTGAGGGTCCCATCATACAAGTTTGCTCCCAGGTTCCTCGGACCTTTCGAGAACTTGCAACAGATCAACCTGGTCTCCTACAAGGTTCGTCTGCCTCCTACCCTCAAGATCCCCAACTCCTTCCATGTCTCCCTTCTGAAGCCTGTGGTCGTGAACCGCTCTTCTAGATTCCTACTCCTGAAGTGGCTCCCAGCGGTTCATCAGATACATTTGAGGTTAAGGAGATCCTGGACACCAAGAGAGTGGTTGGAAAAACCTATTATTTGGTGGATTGGAGGGGGTTTGGTCCTGAAGAGAGGTCCCGCGAGCCAGAAGAGAACCTCAATGCTCCTATCCTCCTGATGAAGTTTCTCTCTCACTCTAGCCCCAAGAGGAGGGGCGTAAGAGGGGATACTGTAATGCCCTTGGCCGCATTACCTCCTGAATTCCGCAGCCATGGATCGGTGAGCGCTGGTCCCCATCTCCTCCTCAGGAGACGCCAGCGCTCACTTCCGCTTAACTCTGCTTTTGTCCCATAGGGTGCGCATGCACGCTCGTGTCCGCTCTTCAAGGGCTAGCGTGCGCACCTGAATTAAAGACCAAATTGGCTCATGAGCACCCTGGACTATAAGAGGGGCCCAGCCCCTTCCTGCATTGCCTGAGCGTTGTTGTTGTTTACCTATGTTTGTCTCTGCAAATGGTCCCTTAGTGTTTCCTAGTTCCCAGTGTTCCCATTCCTGCTACCTGTATCCTGTGTCTCGTGCTATCCAGAACCAAGTGCCGTATAGAGTTGGAGTCGAGCTGTACTAAGTACTACGCCTGTCCTATTACACCACGCCTGGTGTCTGCCTGCTGCCAAAGTCTCATCCGAGCCTGTCTTGCTGCTGTCCGAAGTTGCCACAGGTACACCTATCTGAACTATAGACTTTGACCTGTGTCCTGTTGGCTTGCTGCCATATCGTTAAGGCGGTACGGCCCAGTGGGTCCACGCACCCAACGTGACAGTTGCCCACAGATCACACTGGATGTTTGATGTGACAGGTACCCTCTAATCCCCTGAGAACCTCAAAACCGACTAGACGTCTACAGAATCCACAATAAAAAGTGTAACTCCACTTTGGGTCATATTACAGTAATATTTTTAACATGCTGTAAGTACTGAAATGGCCATTGAAACAGACCTTGGAGCTAAAACATTTAAAAATATAGTAGACTTCTCTTGCAGACTTAATACCACCATTTTATTGAAGCTGTAGTAGTAATGGACCTACAAACACAGGCTGCTATTAAATTGTGTGGGAGAGCTAATACTTGGAGTGAAATAACTCCAACGTGGTGCTACACTTAAATAATAATATATGCTCAATCTGTTGGTTGGTTGGTTGGTTGGTTGTTTATGTATACTTGGTGTAGAGATATATGAGGACTATGTCTTAACCCTATAGTGGGGCCCGATGATCCAAGCTTCCCTCCTAGAATGACAATATTATGCGTAACACAATGTTATTTTTGCTTACACTTTTTGTAAATCCTAAAATACAATAAAATGTGTATGTTACATAAAAAAATAAGCAAACATTCTATATTGTGCGTACACTGATAATATCATGCTATTATCTAACAGTAGTGACGTACAACTTTATGTGTGTATGATTTATATACATTGTATTTTTGTATTGTAGCAATGCTATAATTACCTCCCAGAACGCAAATGTGTAACAAAATTGGCCAAGATTCAAGGTCCCTGATATTTCAATATATCACAGTGACCTTGTTATTGCTACAAAATGTACCCAACACAATGTGTGAAAGTTGCGATGTGCGGGTACAACATTGTATCAGTTATATTTAGCTTTATGGTTTTATGATTTAACTGATGTTGAAGTTTTTTTTTTTGCAGTTGCTAATTGTTGTCCTACATTATTTTGTACCTTTATTCCCTGTAGCATGGAAACTGAGGATTGAATTGAGATGTATTGGAAATGTTAGATATATGCGTGCCCCAATTTCCATAAAACGTAGGGAATGAACTTTCTGTTGGTTTAAACAACTTGACCAAATTTGTATATCTTTAAGAATAGCTATTAAGCACCCAAGATAAGACATCTCAAGTTTTAACATGGAACCCAGAGAAAACACTGACATATTCTAGGTGAAAATAAATAGCATTTATGTTAAAGGTGTCCAAGAGTAAAAAAAAAAAAAAAGTATGGCTGCAGAAAATGTAATGAGAAAAAAAAAACCCACATTACTCACCTGTTAAATCCATTACTGCACTAACACCGATGCTCAGGCGGCCCCATTGGACTTTGTTTACATTCCAGCTGCGAAGACGTTCCGTATCGGCACTTAACCAATGCATCCAATCGCTGGCCTTTGCATCCACATGTCGAACTTACTGGCTTGACCACTGTAACCAGTGATTGGCTCTATAATATTCTAGTATTACTTCAGGGTGCATGTCTTTTTCCAATGCTGCTGGACGGGTTGGAAAAGTGGTTCAGTAGCATAAAAAATATAGTATTTGACCAATATTTAGTGTATTTATGGCATTGATACATCTTTCCCTATGTTTATAAGTATTCTAGCGGCAACACACGTGCTTACTGAAAACAGTGTACACCCATTTCTGTAAAAGGCTGTCTATTATGGCTTAGTTTTTCCTTGAGGTTTCATACACATGACCGTTGATTCTGCAGTGTCCTATCCTCTTTTGTGTGAATAGTATATTGAACCACATTCATTTATATGGGATCAGCCATGCACACATCCGTTTTTTTGTGGATCCATGGGTCTGTTTCGCAAATTATAGAATAGGGCCTATTATTGTCCATATTTGTGGTCCAGCTCGCCCATTCTAGTTTATGGGTCTGCAAAAATAACGGACACGGAAGCCACTAGGACGTGTGCATGAGTCCTAAAGAAATACTCCAGGCAAAGGTGATACACTGTGCTATGTCTAGTGTAGGGCCTTAAGGGCGGAGCATAACACATGGCCTCAGTGTTTTGTTTTTTTATCTCTGGGTCATTCCACTCCCCTTAGGCCCTATACTTGGCATAACAGAGTGTATTGATTTTACCCGGAGTGTTTTTTTTTTAACAATGTTACAGCCATCGCCACAATGTTACACCATCGTTATATACTTGCAGATAACAGCTGATCGTGGATATCCCAGCGGGACCCCCCACTCCCAATATTAGACCATATAGATAATTATTTATTTGCAAAGTCCCCCAATTCCATTTCATATCATAACTTCAACCTATTACTAATACACTGGGAACAACAACTTATGTGACAATATTAATTTGCTTAATTTAGGATCAGTTCATGCAGGTTTTACAGGTCACTTAGGATCGTACTGAATCATCTTTCTTTTCACAGGAAACTTTACTGCTCCATACACCTCCAAAGCAGAGGGATAATAAATACTTTTATGTCATTAAATGCCATTAATGAGAGGAACATGTTATTTATTGTAATTAGTAAATGATAACTGTGTCAGTCCTTAGCAAGGACAATGTTTATATACACAGCCTATTTACAAGGGCAATTAAAATAGCTATTATGTATGTACGTATTATACTCACAGTATTCAGACTTCTTAAAGAACCACCTCCCAGATACTCACATAGAATATACTGATAACGGCATCATCTCAATAATTATTACATTGGACAATAACAATAATGTAATAATATTAGCTCAACCATCCATCCATCAACATGAAATGTCAGCTCGGCCTTTAACCCCATTGTGTACTGTTTGGAGCATCCTAAAGTAATTTTTGTCCTGTTAACTGGCTTCAATCCTATGGAGTTTCATTTCTAGAACCTAAATGTTTGGTAGCCTGACTCGTTTTATCATGGATACATTTTATCATTTAATACTTCATGTATATATATATAAATATACTGTATATATATTGTCATTCTCTGCAGCGACGAGTAGACCACAGTGATATGTGAGCCATAGTAAGGCCCCGTTTACACGTTCAAGATGTAAGAGGATTTCGAAAATTCTCATAAATTCTGCTAACATTTCACATCCAATGCAGTGAAGAAGGTTTTTGTAACTCTGTTCACATGCAGCGTAAAATAAAATCACCAAGAGTACAACTTATACTCGTGGAATCCACACGGAAACGCAGGCAGATACGTTTCAAGTTGAATTCTCATGCAGATCCGCGGCACATCAAACTGCACATCCATGGGTGAAATCTGAGTGTCAGCAGCAGATTGTTGCCTCGGATCTTCTAGTAAATACGTATCAGATTTTCCATAGGCAAAGCCAACAAATCTGAACATATTTTAAAGACACATCAAATCGTACAATGGCTGGTGGTCACGATAACATTTCATCCACAGTGACATCACATCCCAAAGAATCCATAGGATATATTACTGAATACAGCCATTAGATGACATATCACTGTATCCTATTGGTCACAGCAGAGCCAGGAGTAGCAGCAGCAGGGGACCGGGTAGAATTTAAAAAAAATAAAAAAACTGTGTGGAAAGGGGATAGATGTCCCTTCCCACCATCTTAGGTCCAGGCTACTGCTGTTGAACATTTGGCTCACTGAGCTGCACAATGTTTTAATATGGGGTTGCAACCAAGTTAGGGTTAATTATGATTTTCTAACATTATTGCAGCCAGAACAACTTGAATAAAAAAATGCCTTTTCCTTCTGCACATCAGCATGTAATGACGGGGTAGGGAGACAGACAGGTGAGCCCTAATCTACCCGCACTCAGTCCCTGCCTACTTGCATGGCCCATCCTAGGCGGCGGCGTACAACTGGGCGACGGTCCCTATGCTCAATAAGTGCACGACAGACAAACAGACAAGGGTACACAGAAGGTAAGGGAAATGGGGCAGTTGCCCACAGCAACACCGTGAGCAACAAGAGTAGTGAACGAGCCGAGTCAAACCAGGAGTGTACGAGGTACCAAACGCAGAGCAAGAAAGTAGTCAGTAAAGCCAGGGTCAATTTGAAGCAGAGGTCAATAGTACTAGCAGGAACAGCAGAGCCAGGAAACCAGACAGAATCACAGGCAAAGGAAGAGCAGGAAATGAAGGTATAAATAGACCGAGGGCGGGATCTAGCTCCGTCTGGCCAGGCTGTGATAGGTTCTCCCACTCCTCAGCCTACCAGCCTGAGTGCTAGCAGATCGAGTCACTCTATCAGACCTAGGAGCAGATGCAGACTGATTAACCACGGGTGTCGATACAGAAGCTGTGTCTGGCAGATCCTTTACACTACCCCCCCTTTTATGAGGGGCCACAGGACCCTTCCTAGGTGGGACTGGCTTATTGGGGAACCAAAGATGGAACCTCCTGAGCAATACCCAGCGTGAACATCCCGGGCGGGTACCCAAGTCTTCTCCTCAGACCCGTATCCTCTCCAATGGACCAGGTACTGGAGGGAGCCTTGGACCATCCTGCTATCCACAATCTTGGCCACCTCAAATACTACCCCTTCAGGGGTGAGAACAGGGACCGGAGGTTTCCTTAAGGTAGCCAAGGAGGGGGAGCAGCGTTTCAGGAGGGAGGCATGAAACACGTCGTGTATTTGAAAAGACGGGGGTAACTCCAGCCGGAAGGAGACAGGGTTAAGGACCTCAATGACCTTGTATGGCCCTATATACCGGGGAGCACATTTTTTGGACGGAACTTTAAGATACAAATTTTTTGAAGATAGCCACACCAGATCCCCAACCACAAACAAGGGGTTAGCAGAAAGTCTTCTATCTGCCTGAGTCTTTTGTATGCTCTGGGACGCCTCTAGGTTCTTCTGAACCTGGGCCCAGTCTGTGTACAGTGCCAGACGAACTACATCTACTTCGGGATTGTTGGAACCACCAGGTGAAACGGAGGAGAACCGTGGATTAAACCCAAAATTACAGAAAAAGGGGGAGACCCCTGACGAGTTACTGACCCGGTTATTAAGGGAAAATTCAGCGAGGGGAATGAAGGAGACCCAATCATATTCACAGTCAGAGATAAAACACCTTAAATATTGTTCTAGAAACTGATTAGTCCTCTCAGTTTGGCCATTAGTTTCAGGATGGAAGGCCGAGGAGAAGGACAGATCAATCTCCAACTTTTTACAGAAAGCTCTCCAAAACAATGAAACAAATTGTACCCCTCTGTCAGAAACAATATTGACAGGAACCCCATGGAGACGCAGGATGTGTTTGACAAACAAGGTAGCTAACGTCTTGGCATTGGGTAGTTTCTTGAGGGGCACAAAGTGGCACATCTTACTGAAGCGGTCTACTACCACCCACACCACCGACTTGCCTTGAGATGGAGGCAGATCGGTGATAATATCCATGGATATATGGGTCCAAGGTTTCTGGGGAATGGGCAAAGAACATAGTAAGCCCACTGGTCGGGACCTGGGAGTCTTGGACCTAGCACAAATTTCACAAGCGGCAACGTAGGCCTTAACGTCTTTAGGCAACCCAGGCCACCAATAGTTTCTAGCAATGAGGTGCTTGGTACCCAGGATGCCTGGGTGGCCAGATAGTGCAGAGTCATGATTTTCCCTGAGTACCCTTAGCCGGAATTGCAGGGGAACAAACAGCTTGTTCTCAGGAAGGTTCCCGGGAGCTGAATCTTGATCAGCCGTAATTTTGGAGACTAAGTCAGAATCAACAGAGGATATAATTATACCTGGGGGCAAAACACAAGCAGAATCTTCCTCCGAAGGTGGGCTGGCCATGAAGCTACGCTTTAATATTTTTAGACCCAGCCCTATAGGTGACCACAAAGTTGAATCTAGTAAAAAAACAACGCCCATCGAGCTTGTCTCGGGTTTAGCCTCCAGGCAGATTCTAGGAAAACCAGATTCTTGTGGTCGGTAAGGACAGTTACCTGGTGCCTAGCCCCCTCCAAGAAGTGGCGCTACTCTTCAAATGCCCATTTAATGGCTAAGAGTTTGCGGTTGCCCACGTCATAGCTACTCTCAGTGGGCGAGAACTTCCTAGAGAAGTAGGCACAGGGACGGAGATGGGTGAGGGACCTGGTACCCTGGGACAAGACAGCACCCACTCCTACCTCGGAGGCGTCAACCTCCACGATGAATGGCTCGAATTTGGTTTGGCTGAATCAGCACTGGGGCAGAGATAAAGCACTTCTTAAGGATCTCAAAAGCCTGGACCACCTCCGGAGGCCAGTGGAGGAGATCAGCACCTTTGCGAGTAAGATCCGTAAGAGGCTTAGAGATGACCGAGAAGTTAGAAATAAATCTCCTGTAATAATTAGCAAACCCCAGGAAGGACTGTAACGCCTTCAGGGAGGCAGGTTGGACCCATTCAGCCACAGGCTGAACCTTGGCAGGGTCCATGCGGAATTCAGTAGGAGTGAGGATTTGACCCAAAAATGGTATCTCCTGCACCCCAAACACACATTTCTCAGATTTTCACACACAGCCCCCCTGTAGATAGCTCCACACACAGCCCCCCTGTAGATAGCTCCACACACAGCCCCCCTGTAGATAGCTCCACACACAGCCCCCCTGTAGATAGCACAACACACAGTCCCCCTGTAGATAGCTCCACACACAGCCCCCCTGTAGATAGCACCACACACAGCCCCCCTGTAGATAGCACAACACACAGTCCCCCTGGAGATAGCGCCACACACAGCCCCCCTTTTGTACATAGCGCCACACAACCCCCTCCCCCTTGTACATAGAGCCACACAACCACACTTCCCCCTTGTACATAGTGCTGCACAACCCCCCTCCCCCTTGTACATAGCGCCACACAACCCCCCTCCCCCTTATACATAGTGCCACACAACCCCCTTATACTTTGTGCCACAATGCCGCCAGAGCGGAGAGCGGTAGATGTAGACTACTGCTGCCACTCTCTGCTCTGCTTTGACATCACTCACCGTCAGAAGAAGGCAGGAGTCTTGCAGTGGCGTTCTCACTGGTGTCGATACCGGCCCGGGAGTGGACCAGTCCAGTCACCTGACCTGTCACCTGCCCGGTGAGGTCAGATGACAGGTCAGGTGACTGGACTGGTCCACTCCCGGGCCGGCATCGATCCCAGTCAGAACACCGCTGCAAGACTCCTGCCTTCTTCTGACGCTGATCGCTGCTGCAGTCGTCTGGCATGCAGGGCGCCTGTCAGCAGCGATCAGCTGTTTTGATGCAGCTGCTGCTGCAGCGGGACATTTTGCAGACCGCCCGGGACGGCGGGACCCCGGTGAGAAACCGGGACTGTCCTGCCGGATCCGGGACGGTTGGGAGGTATGCGTAAACGGCCGAACAATCGGTAGCAGAATGCCTCCAAACATCTGCCCATTGATATTTCAAACCGACCGCGTAAAAAAACGGCCGCGAAAAGAAGTGCATGTCACTTCTTCAGCTGTTTTTGGAGCCGATTTTCATAGACTCATAGAAAAACAGCTCCAAAAACGCTGTGAAAAACGCGACTTTGAATAAAAAACGGCTTAAAATCAGGAGCTGTTTTCCCTTGAAAACAGCTCCGTATTTTCAGACATATTTTATTTTGTGTGTGCACATACCCTTAGCGGTTTTAGGCTTTGTTGCAAATCTCCTTTTGTGCCATGTGACTATGAACCATCATTAGTGCTTAGGTGTGTGACCCAGCATTTACTGTCAGTTACTGAATTATAGGCCAGGGTAGGATTCCTTTGATAATTAGTATTTTAGAAGTTTTCCTAATTATACTGTTGCAGCACTTCTGAAAGATATGCCAAATAATAACTCTAATTCTGACCTACACCTTTCTAAAAGAAGAAAAAGGAATTTCAAAATCATTATATTATTGGTGGAGCAAAGTCTCATAACTTTAGGCCACAAAATGAAATACATGTAATTATTGGGGCTTCCTGCAATACCGAATCTAACATATTTGCTTCAACTTTAATTAAAAGATAAATGAAAATGTTTATATTGCACTTTTCTACAATGACAGTGGTGGTGGGTGGTCAAGTCTGCGCACTAGAAGCGTCAGTGTTTCACATCCTCCAGACGCTTTCTCAAGGCCTTCTGGGATGTGGTGCGCTCACCCCCAGCCATGCGGTAACAATTACAAAATGTATCAATATTGTTTACAAACTATCAAATCCTATTTAAAAACAGTAAAAATATAAACAAAAAAATCGGATGGAACATATTCATAAAAAAGACGAAAGACCATTCCTATCGTTCAGACCCAAAGGTCCTAGCGCCTCCGTTCAGATAATCCAACTAGTTTCACATCTCAGCAGTTTATATTGGGAAAACAATTCGCTCATTATTTAAGAGATTTATGGTGAAGCTAATTGAATCATCTGAACGGAGGCGCTAGAACCTTTGGATCTCAACGATAGGAATGACCAGTCGTCTTTTTTATGAATATGTTCCATCCTATTTGCTTGTTTATATTTGTACTGTCAAAAAAACAAAAAACGCGTCAAAAAACGCCTGTGGTGCAAAACCACTTAAGAAAAATCGGAGCTGATTTTTCCAGGCAGCATTTTCTGCCTGCAAAATACTGTGTGTGAACATAGCCTTAGCGTGTGTGCGCCACATTCCAGAAGGTCTTGAGAAAGCCTCTGGAGGATGTGAAACGGTCAGAGACCGACTGCTATGTGCATGTCTCCGTTCTAATACGTGCATTATTAAGTTCTGCAAATAAGGTGCTGTGATTTATCTTCAAGGGTGAGTGCTGTAAATTTTTTCTACATTTGTGTATTGTTAGTAGTGACACTTTACACGAACAGATCAACACACATATATGGAGCTAAAGTATCAGCGAGCCCAGCAGTGAATATGTCCCAGAGTAATTGCCACGTAGGTGGAGTGGTGCCAACCAAAACCTTCTTGTGCTTGAATCAGACCTGATATGTCCATGAGACATGATATGAAATCAATTGAACACACAGCGAAATAGAAAAAATTACATTGGCAGTATGTCAAAATGTCAACTTTTAAGATTGAGCTAGTCGCAGAGAGATAGAAACTGCTGAAACAACATGCCACATATAACACAAAATGTAAAATATGTAAATCACAAGTTTTCCATGGCCCCAAGTACATTTACAGTAAATAATGAAGACACATTCAGGCGTCTCGGGCTTCTAATGTAATCTGCAGATTGGTTTAATATGAATGTGGTGGTAACAGCGTAGATTTTTCTCCGCTATATACTGATATTATTTACTAACATATAATTTAGATACGATGGAAGATTCATTATACATCTCTCTTTTAACCTCAGGTCCTGCAGCTGCCTTTCCATTACAAGCATTTAACTGTACACAGCGAGAACATTTTCTCTGTCAAGTGGGATAATTAATAAGAGCGTCAATGCAGATTACATCAAAACATGATCTGACCTAAGTCGCCGCTATTCCTGTTATATAACTTACTGCTTCAGAGTAAATCATCCAGCAGGAATTCTCTGTTAAAAATTTTATTTTTATAATGTATGTTTTACTATTTTTGGTTAAATGTTACATTTTCAATGCATTTTGTGGAATTACTGTTAAAAGAATAAATTGTGGTATTGGGCTTAATAGACTAACATCTATATTGTAACTATGAGGTTATTAAAAAACAAACTTACCAGACCTGTTGGGTTCATGAGAGCATGGAATGCATTGAGTAAAAATGGAGATGATGACAAATTCTTACAAGAAGTACAGCAAATAAAACATTCCTCAACCATCATGTGCTAAGTCCATTTCTACAATTATACATCACGGTTATGACATTAATTCTTCATTTTCTTTAAGAAACTACATTGTTAGCAAGCAAGGGAGCAACCTAGGGGTTGGGAATAGGACCAAGGGTCATGAAAATAGCATGGAGGGGAAACAAATACCAGGCTCTTCTGTCCTCGGTGGCTGGTAGTCTTCTGTCCGTGGTACCATTTGTTATTGGGCCCACTTTCTTCTAAGTTTGCCACTGCCCACTGGAGATGTTCCTTAGAGAATTATATTCCATCGGTCTAGAAATGTATTAGGTATGCTTACAAGTTACCCTTGGTCAAAGTTCATTATCTACAATAATGGTCAATTTGGATCAATGCGTAAAAAAATTCAATATTTACAATATTACCGTATTGAATAACTGTCGGTAACTTGCAAATCTTACGTCTATGTCATCTAAAGATACACGTGTGCAACTGCTTCTCAATATAAACTAATCGATAATGTCAATGGCTCACTACAGTTTTCACCACAGAACTCAACGTCTTAATGGTTTCTACTGGCCAAGGACTTTGCAAATATTAGTTTTACCTGGGGTGCTACTAAGCGCCATCTAAAATGAATTGAAATGTGTTTCAGGCTATTACTGTTAAAGTACAGTGATTTATTTAGAGTTGTTGATCATTAATTTGGTTAAGAATGTCCTTATTGATCTTTCGTCTGATCATGAGCGCAGTTTATGGATCTCTACACTTAATAGGTCTAACAGGTGATTTAATTAAGGCTTAATTGTTACAGCAGCAGCTATATGTATAAGATTACCAGTGGTAAAGTACAATATAAATGATTTGTAATGAGTCTTTAAAAGGCTTGATTAAAAAGAAGAATCACCCAGCAATGTCTTCTTTATCGTCAGCTATACCTTGTGCAATCGTTCCATTGACTAGCTGTTTGATGCAAGCAGCGCCATATTTGCCACTAGGCACTTTGGGTGCAGTGCCTAAGGCATCCAGCAGGAGTGGGCGGCTGCAGGATAATTTTTTTTCATTTTTTCTTAAAAATTTAACTTTGTGCCAGGTCACTGCAGGATGTTTTTTTTGTTTTTTCTTAAAAATTGAACTTGATGTCAGGTCACTTCACCAGCACTCCTCAGACTGCATTTTAGGAGGAAGAGATTTTTTTTTGCTGCAGGTAGTGCCACACAGTCCCCTGTAGGTATAGTGCCACAGAGCCCCCTTGTAGATAATGCCACACAGCTCCCTTGTAGATAGCACCTTCCCCGTAGATGGCACCCCCGCCCAGTAGCTGGCAGCCCCCCTGTAGATAGCGCCACTGTAGCTCAATGTGGAAACAGAATCCCTCTGGCTAGGGATTTCGCTTCAAGAGGAGCCCCTGATGTCACTGTGACATCAGGGGCTCTTCCTGAAGTGGAATCCCCAGCTATAGCATTGCCGAAGCTCTGGCCGGGGATTCCGCTTCAGGAGAAGCCCCTGACTTCACTACCCATATATGGACAGTGACGTCAAGGGCTCTTCTTGATGTGGTATCCCCGGCCAGCGCATTGCCGACACTCTGGCTGGGGATTCCATAAATGGACAGTGATATCAGGGGCTCCCCTTGAAGCGGAATCCCCGGCCAGAGCGTTGCCGATGCTCTGGCCAGGGATTCTGCTCCAGGAGAAGCCCATGATGTCACTATCCATACATGGACAGTGATGGGGTTACTCTTAGAGAGATGTCCATATGTCTTACACGGAGCTCAGTGGTGCTATCTACAGGAGGTTGGGGGTGCCATCTACAAGGGGGCTGTGTGGCACTATCTACAGGGGGATATGGCACTAACTACAAGAAAGCTGTGGGGCACTATCTACAAGGGGACTGTGTGGCTGTCACGATCTGTGGGTATGTGGACCCACTGGGCCGTACCACCGTAGCGGGTAGCAGCTGGCCAAACAGGGTACCAAGTAAAGTCTATAGTCCGAGCAAGGCAGCACGGGATACAGGATATAGGTAGCAGGAACGGGAACACTGGGAACAGGAAAACACCAAGGGACCATTTGCTAGACTGACAAGGGAAAACACAACAATGCTCATGCAATGAGTGAAGGGGCAGGGCCCTTCTTATAGTCCAGGGTGATCTGGGAGCAATCAGTCAAATCTTTAACATGTGTGAGTGCTGGCCCTTTAAGGCTGGTAGTGAGCTCGCGCACGCACCCTAGTAGTCACTGCAGGACAGAATGGCCGCATGTGCTGGCATCTCCCAGGAGGAAGACGTCTACAGGATTATAGGAGTCTGTGGCCTGCGACCGCGGACGTTATAGTATCCCCCCTCTTACACCCTTGGGGCCAGAGCGAGAGGAACTTCTTAATGAGGGAAGGAGCTTTGAGGTTCTCATCTGGCTCCCAGGACCTCCCTTTTGGACCAAACCCTTTCCAATCCACCAAGTAAAGGGCGTTTCCTCTTATCCTCTTGAAGTCCAAGATCTCCTTGACCTCAAATACATCGGCAGAACCGCTGGGGGCAACTGCAGGGCTAAGAGTCTTAGAGTAGTGGTTCAGGACCACAGGCTTTATAAGAGACACGTGAAAGGAGTTGGGGATTCTGAGAGTAGCGGGCAGCCTAAGCTTAAAAGAGACTGGGTTGATCTGCTGGATGATCTCAAAGGGTCCGAGGAACCTTGGAGAGAATTTGTATGATGGCACCCTCAGCCGGATATTTCTTGAGGACAGCCAGACCCTGGTACCTGGAGGAAACTGAGGCAGCTCTCTTCTCCTCATGTCTGCCTTTCGCTTCATGCGATCGTCCACCAGCAGAATAGAGGACTGGGTTTGCTGCCAGATCAGTAGAAAGTCCCGGAATGCAGAGTCAGCTGCAGGCACCTGGGATGTAGCAGAAACAGGGAGAGGCAATAAAGAATGGTGTGGAGGCGGTGGACTCGCTTGTGTGGTTGTTGTAAGAGAACTCAGCCCAAGGAAGAAGCTGCACCCAGTCATCCTGCTGCCTGGAGATGAAATGTCGTAGATAGTTCTCCATGATCTTATTGATCCTCTCGCCATTGGACTGGGGATGGTAGGCTGAGGAAAAGTCAAACTTTACATCAAGGAGTTTACAGATGGCTCTCCAGAACTTAGAGGTAAACTGAACCCCCCGATCAGACACGATATGTAGAAGTAAGCCATGCAGGCGGAAGATGTGTTTTATGAAGAGGTTGGCCCGTCAAGAAGCACGAGGTAGGCTGGTCAGTGGAACAAAGTGAGCCATTTTCGAGAACCGGTCCACCACCACCCAGACCGTATTACATCCAGCAGAGGCAGGAAGGTCTGTGACAAAGTCCATTGCTATATGCTGCCAGGGAGCATTGGGCACAGGGCAGAGGTTGGAGCAGACCGGCAGTCTTGGAGTGAGCAACTTTATTGGCAGCACACACCGTGCAGGACGAGACAAATTCCACAATGTCTTTGGGCAGCGTGGGCAATCAAAAATGACTGGCAATCAAGTCTCAGGTTTTACGGGCACCCGCGTGACCTGCCAGTTTGGAGCTGTGTCCCCAGCGAAGAACTCTTCTTCTGTCCGCCAGGCGTACAAAAGTCCTCCCCGGAGGAATGTCTCTATCTTGCAAAGGATTAACCAAGATGATACAGGACGGATAAATGATATTTTCTTCAGAGTCCACGGTGTCCTCTGTCTCGAACGACCTGGACAAGGCATCGGCCCTCACATTTTTGTCGGCAGGGCGGTAGTGGAGTACAAACTGGAACACAGCAAAGAACAGCAACCACCTGGCTTGACGGGGGTTCAGTCGTTGAGCCGACTGGAGATAGGCGAGGTTTTATTCAGACGATCATATTTGATGTCTGTGTTACGCGCGTTAAAACTACAGACGTCACACGGACCTATGCAATTCAATGGGGCCATTCAGACATTTTTTTTTCACGCAGCGTGTGTACACTGTGTGAAACTCACTGCATATCCTATTCTTGTGCGTTTTTTGCGCATTACACACCCAATTGAAGTCTATGGGTGCGTGAAAAAAACGGACAGCATACGGATGTTATATGTGTGATGTGCGTGATTCACGCAACAGTTGCGAAAGAAATGATGAGGAAAAATAAAACACCTCCTTCAGTTTATTTTTCTGACGTAAAAAATGCGTGACATACGGATGACATACTCGCGTAAAAAACGCAGACACGCACCGTACACAGATGTCACATGGAACAGCAATGCAAAAAAACGCTGCTTTTTTTTTACGCGCGCAAAACGGACATGTTCGTGTGAATAAGGCCATATGGTGTTTTACTGTGATCGCAACGACCAGAACAATAAAGTTAACATGTTATTTAAACCGCATGGTGAATGATGTACGCTGCGTAAGACAAGTTAATATGTTTGAAAATTCTTGTATATTTTATTTCATGTCTATATTCAAATGTTGTTTTTGACTTTTAATCCTTGTTGCCTTTCACAGTACTTCAAATCCTACTATTCTTTGTATTAGGCAAATTCCTGGCACCCATAAGTCACAAAGCCGTAGGGCACTGCATGACTTTCATTGTTCCAGCTATTTGGGAGAAGCTTCATACACGGCTGTCAACAAAAGCTGTATAGTAATTGGAAAAGTCCAAAGAGTGAATGGCAGGGACCCAGGCTAAATGTGATTGCTAACGTAGGAAACCTGATGCAAAAATACTATTATAGAACTTTATGTTAATAAACATCACAGCAGTACAATTTGTTGAGAACTAGGCAGTAATGGCCAAAATCACAGCCCTACAATTGCAAAATTCTGCACATACAAATAATGGAAAAGGGCAATGTTAGGCCCCATGCACACAACAGTATTTTTCATCAGTAATTACGGACAGTAAACACTGACAGTAATTACGGACCCATTCATTTTTATTGGCCACGGACACCTTTCAGTATTTTTACTGATGGGTGTCCGTGCTGAAAAAATGACAGAACCTGTCCTATTCTTGTCAGTAATTATGACAAGGACTCTCCCATAGAAGTCTATGGGAGCTTCCGTAAATACGGACGGCTACTGATGTGCATCCGTAAACTGTCCATATTTACGGAAGCATTGCTAAGCAACATGTTGATGACATCATTTGCAACCTCCAACTTTTTGTAAAGATCCGTATATACGGATGGAATACGGATGCAAAAACTGAGCTTTCTTTACGCATAACCTTCCGTATATACGGATGAAATACGGATGCCTACTGATCCGTATTTACGATCAGTATTTCAGGACAGATGAAAATACTGCCTAAGGCCTCATGCACACGACCGTATTTTTTCCCACCCGTAAATACTGGCGTAAATACGGGTCCGGTGTCACACGTATTCCACCCGTTTTGCACCAGTATTTACGAACCCGTGCTCGTAAATATGGGTCCGGTGTCACACGTATTCCACCCGTATTTACGAGCACGTTTTTGGCGGCAAAATAGCACTGCACTAATCGGCAGCCCCTTCTCTCTATCAGTGCAGGATAGAGAGAAGGGACAGCCTTTTCTGTAATAAAAGTTAAAGAAATTCATACTTACCCGGCCGTATCCTTGGTGACGCGTCCCTCTCTTCACATCCAGCCCGACATCCCTGGATGACGCAGCAGTCTATGTGACCGCTGCAGCCTGTGATTGACCTGTGATTGGCTGCAGTGGTCACATGGCCTGAAACGTCATCCAGGACGTCGGGCCGGATGTCGAGAGAGACGCGTCACCAAGGCAACGGGCGGGAGACCGGACTGGAGGAAGTAGGAAGTTGTCGGTAAGTATGAACGTCTTTTATTTTTATTTTTTACAGGTTTATACTGATCGGTAGTCACTGTCCAGGCTGCTGAAAGAGTTACTGCCGATCAGTTAACTCTTTCAGCTCCCTGGACAGTGACTATTTACTGACGTCGCTTAGCAACGCTGCCGTAATGACGGGTGCACACATGTAGCCACCCGACTTTACGAGAGCTCCATAGACTTCTATGGACTGTCCGTGCCGTTATTACGGCCTGAAATAGGACATGTTCTATCTTTTTCAACGGCACGGGCACCTTCCCGTGAGAAAACGGGAAGGCACCCGTCGCCAATAGAAGTCTATGAGCCCGTTATTACGGGTCGTAATTACGACCCGTAATAACGGGAGTTTTTACGGTCGTGTGCATGAGGCCTTAGGTCCAATGCACACGACGTATTTTTTCCCTCCCGTAAATAATGGCGTAAATACGTGTCCTTTGTCACCCGTATTCCACCCGTATTTACGGACCCATTTTCCCTACTATATTGAACTGCACTAATCGGCATCCCCTTCTCTCTATCCAGCACTGATAGAGAGAAGAGGCTGCTGATCAGTGCTGGATAGAGAGAAGGGGCAGCCCCTTCTCTCTATCCAGCACTGATCGCCAGCCTCTTCTCTCTATCCAGCTCTGATCGGGAGCCTCTTCTCCCTATCAGTGCTGGATAGAGAGAAGGGGCAGCCCTTTCGGGCAGAGTTTCCGCATCGGAACGCAGCAATAGAAAGAAAAAGAAGTTCATACGTACCCCGGCCGTTGTCTTGGTGACGCGTCCCCCTTTTGACATCCAGTCCGACCTCCCTGGATGACACGGCAGTCCATGTGACCACTGCATACAGGGGTGGGCTATATATACAGGGGGGCTATATACAGGGGTGGGCTATCTGTGGAGCACTATAGAAGGAGCTATTTGTGGGACACTATATACAGGGGTGGGCTATATGGGGCACTATCTATGGGGGGCACTATCTACAGGGTGCACGGTGCATGTGTGTGTGTGTGTGGGACACAGTGTACGGTGCTATTATAATTAGAGGTGCAGTGTTACATAGTTACATAGTTACATAGTTAGTACGGCTGAAAAAAGACACATGTCCATCAAGTTCAACCAAGGGAAGGGAAAAGGGAAGGAAAAATTTCTACACATAGGAGCTAATATTTTTTTGTTCTAGGAAATTATCTAACCCTTTTTTAAAGCCATCTACTGTCCCTGCTGTGACCAGCTCCTGCGGTAGACTATTCCATAGATTCACAGTTCTCACTGTAAAGAAGCCTTGTCGCCTCTGCAGCTTGAACCTTTTTTTCTCCAGACGGAGGGAGTGCCCCCTTGTTTTTTGAGGGGGTTTTACAAGGAACAGGATTTGACCATATTTTTTGTATGTGCCATTAATATATTTATATAAGTTAATCATGTCCCCCCTTAGTCGTCTTTTTTCAAGGCTAAATAGGTTTAATTCTTTCAATCTTTCCTCATAACTTAAATTCTCCATGCCCCTAATTAGCTTCATTGCTCTTCTTTGTATTTTTTCCAACTCCAGGGCATCCTTTCTATGAACTGGAGCCCAGAACTGGACTGCATATTCTAGATGAGGCCTCACTAATGCTTTGTAAAGTGGTAATATTACATCCCTGTCCCGCGAGTCCATGCCTCTTTTAATACACGACAATATCCTGCTGGCCTTTGAAGCAGCTGATTGACACTGCATGCTGTTATTGAGTTTATGATTTACAAGTACACCCAGATCCTTCTCAACAAGTGAATCCGCCAGTGTAGCTCCCCCTAGGACATATGATGCATGCAGGTTGTTGGTACCCAGATGCATAACTTTACATTTATCTACATTAAACTTCATCTGCCAAGTGGACGCCCAAACACTTAGTTTGTTTAAATCTGCCTGTAATTCATGAACATCTTCCATAGTCTGAACTATATTGCATAGCTTGGTGTCATCTGCAAAAATAGAAATAGTGCTATTAATCCCATCCTCTATATCATTAATAAATAAGTTGAATAGTAGGGGTCCCAGCACTGAACCCTGGGGTACACCACTTATAACCGGTGACCATTCAGAGTAGGAATCATTGACCACAACTCTCTGGATACGGTCCTTGAGCCAATTCTCAATCCAATTACAAACTATATTTTCTAAACCTATAGTCCGTAATTTACCCATTAGGCGTCTATGGGGGACAGTGTCAAATGCCTTTGCAAAGTCCAAAAACACTAAATCCACAGCGGCCCCTCTGTCTAGACTTCTGCTCACCTCTTCATAAAAACAGATTAGGTTAGTTTGACAACTTCTGTCCTTAGTAAAACCGTGCTGGCTGTCACTTATAATGCTATTTATTGTCACATAATCCTGTATATAGTCCCTCAATAGCCCCTCAAACATTTTCCCCACGATGGATGTTAAGCTTACTGGTCTATAATTACCCGGGGAAGACATAGAGCCCTTTTTGAAAATAGGCACCACATTTGCCCTGCGCCAGTCCCTTGGCACTATACCAGTCACTAGAGATTCTCTGAATATTATGAAAAGGGGGACAGAAATAACTGGACTAAGCTCTTTAAGAACTCTAGGGTGTAACCCATCTGGTCCCGGGGCCTTGTGCACATTTATTTTATTTAATTTAGCTTGGACCATCTCTACATTCATCCAATTCAGTATATCAACTGATATATTAACAGCACTGGCACCGGCTACATCAGCTGCTCCTTCTTCAGTTGTATATACAGAGCTAAAGAACCCATTTAGTAACTCTGCCTTCTCTTGATCCGCTGTGATCAACTCCCCATTACCATTATCTAGGGGTCCCACATGTTCAGACCTGGGCTTTTTTGCATTTATATGCTTGAAGAATTTTTTGGGATTTGTTTTACTATCCTTGGCCACCTGCCTTTCATTTTGTATTTTTGCTAATTTTATTAGATTTTTACAGATTTTATTAAGCTCCTTATATTTTACAAAGGCTACAGCTGTACCCTCAGATTTGTATTTTTTAAATGCCCTTTTTTTGTCATGTATTGCCCCTTTCACAGAATGTGTAAGCCATGTGGGGTTTAATTTGAGTCGTTTATACTTGTTACCTGTAGGAATAAATTTTACACTATAATAACTCAAAGTAGATTTGAAAATCTCCCATTTATCATTTGTTCCATTATTTGACATTAGTTCTTCCCAGTCTATATCCTGAATTGCAGCCCTCATCCTGGGGAAATTGGCTTTCTTAAAATTAAATGTTTTTGCCCTCCCAGCCTGTGTTTGTTTTTTACAGTATAGGTAAAATGTAACTATATTATGATCACTGTTACCGAGGTTTTCACGAACATTGACATTCCCAACAAGATCTGCATTATTAGAAATGACCAGATCCAACAGAGCTTCACCTCTAGTCGGGTCTTCCACAAACTGGCCCATAAAATTTTCCTGCAACAGGTTGAGGAAATGTCTCCCCTTTGCAGTTGAAGCCGAACCATGACACCAATTAATATCCCGGAAATTAAAATCTCCCATTATCACTACAGTACCCGCCTGTGCAGCCCGCTCCATCTGTTTATATAGCTGAACTTCCATCTCCTCAGTTATATTGGGGGGTCTATAGATTACACCAAAAGTAATTTTTTCAGTGTTTACCTCCCTTTCTAGTTCCACCCACAAGGTTTCAACCTCCTCACAGTATTCACCCACTATTGTCTCTTTCACACTCGCCTTCATATCATTTCTCACATACAGACATACACCACCACCTTTCCTATTTGTCCTGTCTTTCCGAAAAAGTGTAAAACCCTGTAGATTTACAGCCCAGTCATGTGAAGAGTCCAGCCATGTTTCAGCAACACCAACTATATCTATATTTTCTTCCAGTATCAAGGCCTCCAGCTCCCCCATTTTGCTTGCTAGACTTCTGGCATTTGTGAACATACACTTTAACTTGCCTGTCAGTTTTTCACTTTTATTATCAGAAATGTGATTTGACATTAATCGGGCCTTTTTATTTACACTGATGTTTTGTAACGAAAGGATCTCCTTATCCTGTTGTCTAGTCCTCTCCCCACATTCTGTTTCTCCCCCCACCAATATAGTCTGACCCCTCTCTAACCTGGCTACCCCTTTTTTTTCTACATTGACCTCCCTCCTCAGCCCTAGTTTAAATACTCCGCCACCCCAGCTAGAATTCTCTCCCCCAGCACAGCGGACCCCCTTCCATTTAGGTGCAAATCATCTGCAGAATACAGTTTGTACCCCAATGAAAAGTCAGCCCAGTGCTCTAGGAACCCAAATCCTTCTCCTCTACACCAAGACTTCAGCCATGCATTTAACTCCCTGAGCTCCCGCTGTCTTTCCTGTGATGCGCATGGCACAGGCAGTATTCCTGAGAATACTACTTTGGAGGTCCTTCCCTTCAGCTTGTAGCCTAGTTCTTTAAAATTATTCTTAAGGCTCCTCCACCTACCATTTATTCTGTCGTTGGTACCGACATGGACCACGACAGCTGGATCATCACCAGCCCCTCCCAGCAATTTGTCCACCCGTTCCACCACATGCCGAACCCTGGCACCAGGGAGACAGCAAACCATTCGGTTGAGGTGGTCTTGGCGACAAATTATTCTATCCGTCTTCCTGATTATAGAATCCCCTACGACTATCAATTGTCTTGGCTTACCTGCATTACCATCCCGCCGACTACTAGCTGGGCTGTTCTCCCGGCTGTTAGGGAGATCAGTATCCACTAGGGCTGCCATTTCTGAGACTGACACCCCCGCATCATCACCCAACTTGGCAATTTTGCCTGGAATGTCAGAAACCGGATCGGCCTTCCTTGTCTTTGACCCCTTTCTACTGCCCCTAACTACATTAACCCAGCTACTTACCTGATCCTGCTCACCCATGTCTTCACCCTCCAGTTGTAACCCACTAACTGCATGCTCTGTGAGCAGCAAGCTCCGCTCAAAATTGTCTATCCTCCTCAGTGTTGCATTCTGCTCCTCCAGATCTCTAATACGAGATTCCAGGTGAACAACATGCTCACATCTGCCACAGAGATATTCACCCTGGAACTCCGGCTCCAGTCGTGCATACATATGGCAAACTGTGCACTGAAGAAAACCTCCAATCTTGCTATCCATTATCCAAGTTACAAAAAAACAGCAAACAGGTGTTAATCAAAAATAAAAAGAAGTAGAAGAGCACTTACTGGGGCTTTAACTCCTCTTTTCAACTCCGGTTTTTGGAACTCCACTTGATATACAAACCACTTGTTTTTTTCAAACCACAGAGTGTATGGCGCTATTATATTTAGGTGCGTAGTATGTGGTATAATGAGAACTTTATCTTTGTTTATAGGTGTAGAAATGTTGGAAAAGTGAGAAGCTGAAGACATCTGAGCCGCAAACTTCATAGAGGTCTGGACCGGATGGAGAAAAAGAACTAGAATCTGAGACGTCACCGGTGAGTCACTTAATGTAAATGTTTATTCTGTCTCTAATCAGTACTGTAGTCACTGTATGATCTGCAGCGAGATGATTATGATATGATTTATTTTTTTGTGAAATAGCAACTCCAAGCATATCCTTATCATTGTTCGGGCCATGCTGGGAGCTGTAGTTTTACGACGTACATACCTATACGGCAGGGGTTGCACTAAATTGAGTTGTATTTGTGCTGGTGCTGTATTTATGTACTGGGCTTGGTTCTGGTGTTGTGTATAGAACTTTATTGCTTGTAAAATGTACACATGTTTTTATGCTAGAGTTACATAAAAAGAAATGTAGAAAAGAAATGACACGTCATTGATTGGTAGAGAAAACAAACACGGCGAGGGGGAAATCTTTGCCCCGGGTGCTGGAGAACCTAGCTACACCTCTGCGTAAACTATGTTTTACGCGTCAGTATTATTTTGAGATGGGGAATCAATCCAGTCAGTTGTTAGCCCACTTAATTAGACATAATAACACCTCCAATTCAGTTTTGAAAATTCAGGATTTTGACGGACGATTGTTGACGGAGGGGGATGCCATTGCCACCAGGTTTAGAAATTACTATGCTGCTTTATATAGTTCCACCTCTAATTATACCATGGCAGAAGTTTTAGCTTATTTGAGCGATCTGACTTTTCCTACCCTCCCTTCATTGCAGGTTACATTGCTTGACTCCCCTATTACGTTTGTGGAACTTCAGGAGGCTATTCGAGAAATGGCTCTCCATAAATCCCCGGGTCCTGATGGGCTCCCTATTAAAGTTTATAGGAGGTATCAGGAACATATGGGCCCCATGTTGTTAGATACTCTTAATCAGGCTTTACTCACCCACTCACTTCCCTCACTTTTTATGATGCTTCTATTATTGTGCTACTGAAGCCGGATACGGACCCTGTTGATTGTGGCTCTTATAGACCAATTTCCCTTGTTAACTTAGACTATAAAATCCTAACTAAGATCCTAGCAAAGCGACTGAATCAAGTTGTTCTAACAATTATTCACTCTGATCAAACTGGATTCATGCCCGGTAAGTCTACCTATAAACATTAAACGTGTACAGACACTTATTCAAATTAGTAGAATGCGTAATAGCCTCCTTAGATACTATGAAGGCATTTGACTCTGTTGAATGGTCCTTCCTTTTGGCCTGCCTTCATCGTTTTGGCTTTGGTCCTAAATTTATTTCATGGATTCAGCTTCTTTATAAATCCCCTGTGGCTAATGTGGTGGTTAATGGCATCCCCTCTGATTCTTTTCCTCTTGCGCTGGGTACGCGGCAGGGATGTCCCTTATCCCCGGTTTTGTTTGCTATTGCCATTGAAGCTATAGCTATTAGGCTGAGGTCCACCCCTCTGGTGACTGGTGTGCAGTGGGAGGAAGGGACTGCTGTGGTGGGTCTGTACGCTGATGACATGATCCTTTTCCTGCGCAACCCTCATGAGTCTTTTGGTCACGCTGTCCGCTTGCTAGATACTTTTTCGCAATTTTCTGGGTTGCGGGTTAATTGGCAAAAATCTGCTATAATGTATACGGCCCTTCATTCGACACTGGACCCCTTGGTTTCACAATGTGGCTTGGCTGTGGTTACCAAATTTACATATTTGGGAGTGGTTATGGTTCTTGATCATGCTGACGTGAAGGCCACTTCTCTAGCTCCGCTTTTCATCCATGTAGAAACAAAATTAAAATTGTGGTCTAAATTGCCGTTGTCAGTGGCAGGCCGCATTAACCTTATTAAGATGGTCATTCAGACTAAATGTTTGTACCTCTTGCAGCATATGCCAGTTTCGGTTCCCCAGTCTTATTTTCGCTCCTTGAATTCCTTAATTATTAAATTTATATGGGGCTCTTCCAGATCTAAACTTAAATTGGATACCCTACAGCGTCCCAAAGTAGATGGTGGAATGGCCTTGTCAGGTCTCTACCTGTAATACCTGTCAGTTGCGGGGACTGCGGGACTGGTTTTTGGATGTGCCTTTCCTGGACTCGACTCACATGATCGCTTCCCTGGTGGCTGGTAATAGTCTACTTAGTTACCTAGAATACGCTCAATTTACTCGATCAACTGAGGTCCTTCCTCTGCATAGGGTGGCATTGATGGTTTGGCGGGCTTCCAAGACCGTGTTGCATTTTAGGGATACCCTTTCCAGATATACCTTTGTGGCATAATCCTGCTCTGCCATCCTTATTAGCCGTGCTCGATCCTCAGTTTTGGCGGGGGCAGGGAGTGAAGACGGTGGGAGATGTGTTTAGGGAGGGGTAATTTCTAACTTAGCTTCAGTTGCAGGAACTACATTGTATCCCTCATTTACAATGGTACTGTTACTTTCAGCACCGCCACGCTTTTCACTCTCAATTCCCACCTCGTACTGTAGTTATATCTGTATACGCCCTGATAGGCATATTAAAATCCCAGGGTCCAAAGGGGCTAATATCTGCATTGTACACTCATTTATTATCGGCGAAAGTGTCCTCCACACCTTTGTTGGTGTTTGATAGGTGGTTATTACAAATCCCGGATCTTACTCCTGGCGATAAAACTGATGTCTTCAGTTCTCATTTAACGGTCTCTCTGGCGATTAATAATAAACTGATTCAGTTGTATATTATTCATCAGGCATATTTAACACCTGTCAAACTACAAAGAATGGGCAGAATGTCCACTTCGGCATGTCACAGATGTTATGGTTTAGAAGCAGATTTCTGGCACCTTATGTGGGATTGCCCTTACATCTCTACCTTTTGGTCAAATGTCTTTAACTTTCTCACATCCCTTTTACCAATCCCTTTGCCTTTTTCTCCCAAAATTGCATTGTTAGTTATTTTAGATGAAGATCAATGGCCACATTATACCTGCATATTTTTGGAAGAGTCTTTATTTTTGGCTAGGAAAAGTATACAGTGATGGAAATAAGTATTTGATCCCTTGCTGATTTTGTAAGTTTGCCCACTGTCAAAGACATGAACAGTCTAGAATTTTTAGGCTAAGTTAATTTTACCAGTGAGAGATAGATTATCTAAAAAAAAAAACAGAAAATCACATAGTCAAAATTATATATATTTATTTGCATTGTGCACAGAGAAATAAGTATTTGATCCCTTTGGCAAACAAGACTTAATACTTGGTGGCAAAACCCTTGTCGGCAAGCACAGCAGTCAGACGTTTTTTTGTAGTTGATGATGAGGTTTGCACATATGTTAGATGGAATTTTGTCCCACTCCTCTTTGCAGATCATCTGTAAATCATTAAGATTTCGAGGCTGTTGCTTGGCAACTCGGATCTTCAGCTCCCTCCATAAGTTTTCGATGGGATTAAGGTCTGGAGACTGGCTAGGCCACTCCATGACCTTAATGTGCTTCTTTTTGAGCCACTCCTTTGTTGCCTTGGCTGTATGTTTCGGTTCATTGTTGTGCTGGAAGACCCAGCCACGAGCCATTTTTAATGTCCTGGTGGATGGAAGGAGGTTGTCACTCAGGATTTGACGGTACATGGCTCCATCCATTCTTCCATTGATGTGGTGAAGTAGTCCTGTGCCCTTAGCAGAGAAACACCCCCAAAACATAATGTTTCCACCTCCATGCTTGACAGTGGGGACGGTGTTCTTTGGGTCATAGGCAGCATTTCTCTTCCTCCAAACACGGCGAGTTGAGTTAATGCCAAAGAGCTAAATTTTAGTCTCATCTGACCACAGCACCTTCTCCCAATCACTCTCAGAATCATCCAGATGTTAATTTGCAAACTTCAGTTGGGCCTGTACATGTGTCTGCTTTAGCAGGGGGACCTTGTGGGCACTGCAGGATTTTAATCCATTACGGCGTAATGTGTTACCAATGGTTTTCTTGGTGACTGTGGTCCCAGCTGCCTTGAGATCATTAACAAGTTCCCCCCTTGTAGTTTTCGGCTGAGCTCTCACCTTCCTCAGGATCAAGGATACCCCACGAGGTGAGATTTTGCATGGAGCCCCAGATTGATGTCGATTGACAGTCATTTTGTATGTCTTCCATTTTCTTATTATTGCACCAACAGTTGTCTCCTTCTCACCCAGCGTCTTACTTATGGTTTTGTAGCCCATTCCAGCCTTGTGCATGTCTATGATCTTGTCCCTGACATCCTTAGAAAGCTCTTTGGTCTTGCCCATGTTGTAGAGGTTAGAGTCAGACTGATTAATTGAGTCTGTGGACAGGAGTCTTTTATACAGGTGACAATTTAAGACAGCTGTCTTTAATGCAGGCACCAAGTTGATTTGGAGCGTGTAACTGGTCTGGAGGAGGCTGAACTCTTAATGGTTGATAGGCGATCAAATACTTATTTCTCTATGCACAATGCAAATAAATATATATAATTTTGACTATGTGATTTTTTTTTTTTTTTTTTATATATATAATCTATCTCTCACTGGTAAAATGAACCTAGCCTAAAAATTCTAGACTGTTAATGACTTTGACAGTGGGCAAACTTACAAAATCAGCAAGGGATCAAATACTTATTTCCTTCACTGTAGCTATACATTGGATGGCGGACAGACCGCCATCACTTTCCCAATGGAAAACGTTAGTGAATGCCATCGTACCCTATGAAAAATTGGTGTATCAACATAGGGGCTGTCCGGCTAAGTTTCATTAGATTTGGGGACGATGGTTGGATACCACTGACTCTATTGATGCGGGAGACTCTTGATGAGGTCTTTAAAAGTTATTATGATGCTATTTTATTATATTTTCTGATGGTATGTCCGGTTCTCGGTTTGGGCATGTACTTCCGGGTGGCACAGACGACGTGTTTTGTTCTTTCTGTTCATAAGGATTAATTACTGTAACAATTTTTGGAAATGTTGCTCTTGCACTTAAAATGTTTCTAATGTCTTTGCTCTGTTCTATAATCTGATATGTGCATTGAAAACTTATGTCAATATGTATATTTATGCTGTCTGCAACACTTTAAATAAAACAAATTTAAAAAACAATTTCAGCACCCTGGACAGAGACTATCCCCTGACGTTGCCTAGCAACGCTTCCGTAATTACGGGTGCACACACGTAGCCACCCTTAATTACGGGAGCCCCATAGACTTCTATGGGTGTGCCCGTGCCGTAATTACGGCCTGAAATAGGACATGTTCTATATTTTTCAACGGCCAGGGCACCTTCCCGTAACAAAATGGGAAGGTACCCGTGTCCAATAGAAGTCTATGGGCCCGTAATTACAGGTCGTTTTTACGCTCGTGTGCATGGGGCCTTAGTTATAAATAAAAATTCATTGCATAGTAAAAGCTGCACACAAAGACCATATCATCAATAAGAAGTAATAAGTTATTTGTGGAACAACTCAAAAAAGTAATAAACTGAGAAGAAAGTTGCGTGACTCCGAACTCTCCCATATTTTGCCAGCTTGTCCTGTGTAAGGGATCTAGAAGGGGTGAGTCTTATGCAAATGTGCCACAAAAGGTGCATTTCTTGGGCTTTGCAGAGTGGATCGGGAAGGTTTTAAAACGTCCCACAAGTGGGGATACAAATGTTGGGAGGTATTTTCCACTATCAACTGCAAGGTTGTCATCTGAAGAACCGTGTTGTAGTATCAGAACCTAGAACCCTAGCTAGCCCTCTGGTGAGTAAATCCTACTGGAGAAGAAGTGTTGAGTAGTGATAATAATAATAGCAGTATTTATTTATCAACAACATATTCTGCAGCACCTACAATCGTAATGTATTTACACTCAGTATCTAAAACCAAAACAACCCAGAGGCCATTTTGTATCATTAAAGGGGTTTTCACAAAATTATAAATTAGCACCGATCCACAGAATAGGTGATAATTTTCTGATCGCTGTTGGCTCCACCGCTGGGACGCCAAACGGTCGTAAGGATGAGGTTTCTGAACCCCCAGATTCTCTTCACTGCATCTCCCACAGTGCGGAGGATCTTGAATAGACCGGGGGTCGAGCATGCACCTGACGCTTTATTCACTGTCTATGAGTCTGATGGAAACAGCCAAGCGATGTACTTGGCTGTTTCCGTCATTCCCATAGACATTTAATGTCCTCCTCACTGCGGTCGAGCAGTGAGAATGAGCAGGGGGTTCGAGATCCCCGTTCTCACCCAGTAGTGCCCCCCCCCACCCCGCAATCAGAAAATAATCACCTATCCTGTGGATAGGTGATAATTGATGATTTTTGGAAAACCTCTTTAATACAACTGTCTAAATTCAAAGGTAGACCTTGCAAGACCTTGTGAATAGTATTTTCTAAGGTGTTCTGTTCGTGCCTGTTTTCTCAGTAATATGTTCATTATGTCTGTTACTACTTCCATCATGTCTTTTGTTGAGTGTCCTTTTCCCAAGAACACTTTCATACACCGCTACCTTTTCTGGTTAATAAGGTCTGCTCAAACATTAGACATTTTTTGGTCACCAACCACCTGTTTGTTTTCTTTGCAATGTATGTCAATATCAAAAGTGTCATGCAAGCTCAGGCATCATTACTTTACCAGTCTTTCTTCTTCATAGTCCAGCTTTGATAATAATTGAATAATGCCAAAGTTTGGACAATTAAGATCTTTGTATGAATACATTATCTTATGCGTTGCTATAATGAAAAAAAGTATTTATTATCTGGGTATGGTAAGCTTTACCCACCCATAACCCCTCTCCATACTTGGCCCAAACAAAATACACAGACATTCTTCTCTTTTGGATGTGAGTTTAAGGCCTTAAAAGTTTTAGAAACATAACTCAATATAACAGTTTATCATTTTTATAAATATATAATATCTACTATTCTCATCACCATCCATGTTTTAGGCAGTGACATTATTTTTCTACACAAAAGGAGGAGACAACCTACTATAAACAGTAACATTGAACTAAACACCTCCATCCTCACTTATCAGTTTCGAGGCAGCACAAGCTCATCTGGACTCGACATACCACTAGGCCACGCGGGACCCACATCTCGAAGGGTAAACCTACTCCAAACAAACTCTGCCTACCACACAACGTATAAAAGGAAAAAAACAACCCTGAATTTTATTTTCTCCACCCTTTTTTCTTTCTGCTGCTGGGCCCTCAGTCATGGACCCATTTATCTTTACCTTGTAAAAACATGCTTCCACACAAAATTATTTTCTTTATATTTTAAAGGGGTTTTTCAGACCTAAAAAAAATTGATAGCCTATCCTCAGGATAGGCCATCAATGTCTCTAAGTGTGTCGGCGATTCACAGTGTGAGCAATAAAGGAAACAAAGAGGAAAGCGCCGCGGCCCCTTCAAAACAACTGATCATCAGGGGAATCGGGAGTCGGACCCTGACCGATAAGATATTGATGGTCTATCCCGAGATAGAAAAAACCCCTCTAAAAAATCCTTTAATACCTTTAGTAAAGCCCCAAAAGTAAACAGTTTTTATGCTCTCTAAAAATACCGTCCCTCAACTTCCAAATTTCAACCACATCCTTGAAACTACTCTCATTTTATTAACAATACAGAAAATGAAATTGTACCTGAAACATAACAATAACAGACATGCACCTTTTGCTCAGCTATTTAAACTAATATTTGGTCGCTGTGTCTTCTTCATATATCATTAGATTAGTGTTCTATGCAGACGCAATTATAGTGATGAATGTGGGCTCTCTGGCTCTGCCATATCCTGTATTTGTCTATGGAAGTGTTTGCAGAACAATGTGTTTCTTATAGAAAATGACAAATAACTGAATACTTTATTGCCTTCTGCAACATTTGTCAACTGCAAAATTGTTCTGTGTAGGTTAGGCTTTTTTTTTTTGCCTTGTTACAAAAGTGAAATATGCAGTTTAAGCTTGTTACAAAGAAAACTCTGATCCTGGCTGTTTAACTACTCAACAGCAATTGCAGCATCTAAGCCATTAGAAAGGGGGAGAGCACTCTCCTTCACCCCATAGCACCCCCTGCAACACGATATCGGAATGACGATGGTTGTCATTGCTGCCTGGGGGTCTAATGAAGGCCACCAGGTCTGCCATCTTTGTACTCCTGCTCAGAGGTAGGGGTTAATAGGAGCCGGTAAAAATTACAAGGTAAATTATAGGTATAGGTATTGCAGTGTATTGTACCCTTGGGAGACTACAATTTTTTTTAAAAGAATATTTAAATAAAGTTTTCAGCACTTAACAAAAAATAAAAAGTATTAAAATATAAAGTAGTGTAAAAATATATATAAATAAATAAACATAATTGGTATCACTGCGCTCTTAAAAGTCTGAATTATTACAATATAATTTTATTTCTCCTGCCATAAAAAAACAAACAAAAAAACACCAGAATTGCTATTTTTTAGTCACCTTACCTCCCAAAAAAGGGATCAAAAAGTTGAATGTACCCCAAAATGGTTCTGATAAAAACTACAGCTCGCCCCACACAAAACATGTCCTCACACCCTCAATTGACTGAAAAATAAATATATTATGGTTATAACTTATTAGAATATGATAACTTGTTTAAAGTTATGCCTTTTGAAAGTAATGAAGGAAAAAAATAAAATGAAAAAATGAAAAATGGCTGCGGTTGAAGTCTTATTATAGGTGTCTAGGCACAATTCAATACTAAAGAATATACAGGGCAATTGGCATATGTGGTAAGAAGATATCTACTGTCACTTTGGGCATACCATTTTTAGTAGGAAGGTCTCCAATGATAAACTAATTACATGGTGCTCCGCTGCTGGGAGCTCCATCGTTCTGCTATAATCTGTGGGGTAATCTGGCAGCAAGTGTTTAATTCCCCCACAATTTCCAATGATATCAGTGGGTCTACCATGTAATACATGGACACAACAAGAGATGTTCTTTGTAGCCACTCTCCTCTCTGGCTAAAAGATGAGGATCCTAAACAGGGGACCCTCCTATTACCTCAGAATGCCCTAATAGGGTATTAGAAAATGTGTTTTTATAAACCAGACAACTGCTTAAAGTGATTTAATGGGAATGTGATATGGAGCATGGACTTCTGAGACCTTAACAACACCCTTGTCTTTGGAGATATATAATAAAAACATTGTGCAAGGAGTTGCCCTATGCAATAAAGGTCACTGTGTGTAATACGATATGTTTTCCCATGGGCTATTTTTTTAAATTCATCTGCCTGGACATTATTATTATTATTATCCACAAATAATATGTTTTTTTAATAAGGTACTGAATAAACTGTGTGTTAAGATGTTGCACCAGTCTTAGGAAATGTACAATAATATTGCAGAAATCATCTCTGTTCGGACACACCTTGGTGGTTGGTTTAATTATAGAATATTATAGCTTTTTACATCTTGGGTCCATTATTTACCTAGCCTTGCCTAGGAGAGGCCACCGTATAATATCATCCTTCTGAAAATGAACAGGTAGGAAATACGTGGATTGTTGGATTGCACACACTTCAAATTAAATAACCCTTAAGGCCAAGAAACTCATGAATCCTGTTCAGAAAGGATAAAATGATCAAGTTATTTATATGCAGGTCCCCCAAAAAAATCTATGCAGAGATGGATATAAAAAGTTTAATTTTGCTGACAGAGAATTAACTTATTGGACCATATTCACAGAAATATACGCAGATATATGTGGATTTTATGCTCCTGCTACATATTGGCACACTGCCACCAGAAATCATTAATTTAGGTATAGCTCAAAGAGCACAGCAAGGTTGCCAAATAAACTAAATGGCACATTTTGGAAATTCAATTGGCCAAATTCTTAAAACAAATTTAGCCAACCCCCCAAACTACAGTCAGCCATAAAGAAAATAAGCAAAAAAACAGCCTTGAAATATTCCAAAAGCGTTTATTTTTTTTTTAAATGAAATGTGTCTATATCTTTGACATTGAAAAAATAGAACAAGCCCAAAACGGCTACAAAAATGGTGCAAGGTCTAAAGTATAAAACATATCAGGAAAGACTTTAAGAGCTTGATTTGCATAGCCTTGAGGGAAGAAGGGAATGGGGGCACATGATCGAAACATTTATATATGTTAAAAGTTTAAATAAGATTCAGGAGGTAAGTTTTTTTTAATAAGAAATTAATCAGAAAAAAAGGAGACCGAATCTGAAATTAGTTGGGTGAAGATCAAAAGCAATATCAATAAGTATTATTTTACTGAAAGAGTAGTAGAAGCTTGGAACAAACTTCCAGCAGATGTGGTTGGAAAATCAACATTAAGTGAATTTAAACCTGCTTGGGGTTAAACATATGCTCTGAACTCTGGAGTGGGTGCTGCCCACTTATGCCCCTCTAGCTAGTAATAGTAATAGTACTTTGACATCAAGCTGGTTAGAGAAAGTGGTTTATGAAAAAATTTTAACTGCTACCATTTCCAGACTAAGTATTTACCCTAATGAGAATTGCTATATAAGCAACTTCTTATACACTTAAAGTCCAGCTTGCTCCTCAAATAACTTATGATATATCATAGAGACATGTCAGATGATGTGATTTTCGCATCCATGTGCTGAGACCCCCCACTGATCGCTAGCACAAATGGGAACAAACTTTATTAGGTTCTAGGCCTCTCAAAGCCTGGACTCCAAAAACAACATCTACTCTAAGGCATGTCAGAAGTTGTTTCAATGATATCTGTAGCTCCACAATGTGCGTTAACAACTTGGACATACTGTAATAAAGGTAGCCCACTGCTACATTAAAAATATAATAGTGGTTTCTACTTTCCATTTGATGACATGTAAGGGACTATGCTCCTTCCTATCACAGTAAGTCTCACAATTACTGGTGGGTTGGTATATCGGTAATTTCCTGGAATGCCATGCATGTGGTGGTCTATGGCTAGCACCCCCTGTGGTCAAATTAGCAGTTGGAAATCAAGTCAGTATACAGTTCTTATATAGGGAACCTCTGTTGTTGATGTCTATTTCTGGGTAAGTTATTGTGATATCACAACAGTGTTTCAGTCAGGTAAGCAACTGTGACATCACAGGGTTTTAGTTAGGTGAGCAGCGGTGACCTCACAACTCTGTTTTTAGTCAGGTGAGCTGCTGTGACATCACCACTGTTTTTCCAACCGGTAACTGCTTTGAAATCACAACTGTTTTAGTCAGGTAAGCTATTGTGATATCACAACTGGTTCAGTGTAAGGTATGTATGCTGCTGTGACATCACAACTCTCTTCCTGTCACTTAAAATGCTGTGAGATTATAAACGGATTTCAGAAAGGTAATCTGCATTGACATCACTTCTAGGATTTACTAATGGCAGGGAAAGCCCCTCTTAAAATGCAACTTTTATTAAATTATAAATAAAATGTGAAAAAAAAGTGAAAAAAACAAAAACTCCCTAATGTTGGTGTTCTGTTAAATACTGTTTAGGTTAATCAGAACGTACCAAAGACTGAAAAAATAAGTATTGCAATACTTAATACTAAATCTTTGAGACAAGTATGCCCTATCCTTCAGTTAGCTCTCAGGCAGAATGGTATTTATCCTCCAAAGTGTCCGTCCTATTGATGATAGGCTATTGGAGACTCACTCACACCTGTATAAGAACTGTCCCTGATAGTAACCAACCAAAGGCTATTCAAGCGCTCTGAAAAGAGTGACCCCTGATTGATTCGAGTCTAAGTCCTGTATTCCATATATTCTTATAATCTGGCTTCAACAGGTTTCGCCAGTAATTTTTGCTGGCTCATCAGGAAGCAAACTGATATAATGACGGGATGCATTCAATATTGGCAGTGGCCACGATCTCTCAGCGTTTCCGCTGTTAAATACCCCGAATCACGCCCACACATGACTCACACACCTCCCCTTCGTGTCCAATCAGCAGCAGGGTGGGCGTGGCTTGTGCTCTGACGTGGCTTAGCTGCAATGGACGGGGCGCAGGGTTATAGTGGGGACGTAGTGTCGCTATGGGAACCAGACAGCGTGTTCCCTGGCTTAAAAGAAAAACAAGCTGACCGTCAGATCAAAGAACGGAGGTGTAATAGCATTCCGTGCTAGCGTAGGGTCGTATTAATATAGCTCCAAATGGTTTGGCATAGAAGGGATAGGAAACAAAGTATTGCAGCTATATAGAATGTATTTTATTTATTGAGCATAAATAGTCTAGGGCTAGACAGTGGCATATCACTGATGGATTATCTACAGTACACAGGCTCCACCCTCTGCTCCAGTCAAAGTTCACGAACATGTGTTAACCTTTAGGGTCAATGCACACAATGCGCATTACGTGCGGTTTTGCCTCGCAGATTTGCATGCGGCAAATCCGCAGCGCAATACAGCACCAGCATAGTCAGTGAGATTCCATGAAATCTCATATAGACGCTGCAGTATTTTTCGGGACTGAAATTTATCTGTGGTGTGTTTTTTAGAATCCGCAGCATGTCATTCCATCCTGCGTCTTCACCCGCAAATTCCACCTGCATAGTGCAGAGGAAAATCGCACCAAAATCCGCAGCATGAAAACACACTGAAAAACGCATCAAAACGGAAAAATGCACAGAAAAACGCATCAATAAAACGTATCAAAAAAACGCATAAAAAAATGCACCTTTAGGTGTGGTTTTAGCTGCAGAATTACATGCATATTCCTGCGGTTTTGATACAGATTTTCAACGGGTCAGAGCCAACTGTAGTCATAGACACAGGACTAAGTTCTGAATGTATTTCCAGTTAGTTGGGCACAAATAATCTGGGGCAGAAAGATATAATTTACTGATGTACCATGCACGATAAACCGACACCTTATTCTGCCCCAGCAGGGTTGTAACTAGGAAAGACTGGGCCCCATAGCAAACTCTTGACTGGGCCCCCCCAGGTGCTACAAGCAGCCCCCCTTATAGATAGTGCCCCCTGTAGAATGTGCCATACAGCCCCCTGTAGACAGTGCTATACAGCCCCGCCTATAGACAGTGTCACACCCCACTTGTAGATAGCGACCCCACCTCCACCTTGTAGATAGTGCCATACAGTCCCCCTGTAGATATCACCATAAAACCCACCCTGTATCTAGCGCTATACAGCTCCCACTATGTATAGTGCCACACAGCCCCCTCCCTTGTATATAGTGCTACACAGCCCCCCTTTAGTAGATAGTGCCGCACAGCCCCCCCTTAGTAGCTAGTGCCACACACAGACCCCTGTAGATTGCGCCACACACAGCCCCCTGTAGATAGAGCCACTGCCCTCCCCTTGTAAATAGTGCCATACAGCCCCCCTAGTAGATAGTGCCGCACAGCCCCCCTTAGTAGTGCCACACAGCCTCTTGTATATAGTGCCACACAGGTCCCCCATGTATATAGTGCCACACAGCTCCCCCTTGTGTATAGTGCCACAGAGCTCCACATTGTGTATACTGCCACACAGCCCCCCCTTTTGTATAGTGCCACACAGCCCCCCACTTGTGTATAGTGCCACAAGGCAACGGCGCATCCGAGAAAGTTGTATCAGCCAGGGGAATGTCAATTAAACATAGAAAGGTGGGTTTGGAGGCAGGACTATGCGACTCTTCAGGATAGCCGCACCACCCCATGACCCTTTAATGAGTAATTAGCATATAGGGTGTGCCATATTAAAAGTGGATTTTAAAGATTTTTCTGCATCTGAAAAAAACATACATTTGGAAATATTGTCACCTCATGTATTACCGCATCGTGGCGGTTCAAGGGGTTAAAACTACTAGACAGGTTCCCATGAAATATACAATGAATTGAGAACAATTCCATCTGCCCTGCAATTTTGTTAATATAAATATATCCTATATAATTACAACTCCAGAACCAAGCTCATACATATATACAGCTCCAGAACCAAGCTCATACATATATACAGTGCCACAGCCAAGCTCAGTACATAAATACAGCACTAGAACCAAGCTATGACATATATACAGCACCAGAACCAAGCTCAGTACTTATATACAGCACCAGAACAAAGCTCAGTACATCAATACAGCACCAGAACCAACCTCATTACATAAATACAGCACTAGAACCAAGCTCATTACATATATACAATACCAGAAGAAAGATCAGTACATAAATACAGCCCCAGAAGAAAGATCAGTACATAAATACAGCCCCAGAACCAAGCTCAGTACTTATATACATCCCCAGAACCAAGCTCAGTACATATATACAGCACCAGAACAAGCTCATACATATACACAGCACCAGAACAAATCTCATACATATATACAGCACCAGAACAAAGCTCAGTACATATATACAGCACCAGAACCAAGCTCAGTACATATATACAGCACCGAAACAAATCTCATACATATATACAGCACCAGAACAAAGCTCAGTACATATATAAAGCACCAGAACAAAGCTCTGTACATATATACATCCCCAGAACAAAGCTCATTACATATATACAGCACCAGAAGAAATCTCATACATATATACAGCACCAGAACAAAGCCCAATACTTAAATACAGCATCAGAACCAAGATCAGTACATATATACAGCCCCAGAACCAAACTTAGTACATATATACAACACCAGAACAAATACAATTTAGTGCAACCCCTGCCGTATAGGTTTGTACGGCATAAAGCTACAGCTCCCAGCATGGCCCAAACTAGTAAGGATATGCTGGGAGATGCTGTTTCCCCCCAAAAAAATCATACCATCCATCGCTGCAGATCATACAGTGTCTACAGTACTGATTAGAGGCCGAATAAACATTTACATTAAGTGACTCACCGGTGACGTCTCAGATTCTAGTTATTTTCTTCTCTCTCTCGTCCAGACCTCTATGATGCATTTCTCCCAGCCACAACCCATTTCTGCAGTTTTCCACTCAGATGTCTTTAGCTTCTCTCTTTTAAAACATTTCTGCACCTATAAACGAAGTTAAAATTCTCAACACCTCTAAATATAATAAAGCACCATACACTGCACCTCTAACTATAAAAGCACCGTACACTGTGTCCCTGATTCTAATAGTACCATGCACACACACACACACACACACAAACACACACACACACACACACCGTGCCCCCCGTAGATAGTGCCCCCATAGAGCCTCTGTAGATAGTGCCCTACATAGAAGCCCCTGTAGATAGTGTCCCACATACAGCCCTCTGTAGATAGTGCCCACATATAGACTCCAGAGATGCAAGGCAATAGTGCTAACCACTGATTCACCGTGCTGCACTACATATAGCTCCCCCTATAGATAATTCTCCACGTATAGCCCACCTCTGTAGATAGTACCTCACATATAGCTCCCCTGTATATAGTGTCCCACATAAAGCCAACCCCTGTAGACAGTACCCTACATATAGCCCCACTGTAGCTGGTGCCCCACAGGTAACCCACCCCTGTATATAGTGTCCCACATATAGCCCACCCTATAGATAGTGCCCTACAAATAGCTCCCCTATAGATAGTGCTTTACATATAGCCCACCCCTGTATATAGTGGCACACATCCTCACATATAGACCCCCCTGTATATAGTGGACCACATATAGACCATCCCTGTATATAGTGGCCCACATCCCCATATATAGACGACACCCCCTGTAGCTAGAGCCCCCACTGTAGATAACGCCACTCACAGTTTTAGTAGAATTTTTTTTACAAATTACATACTCACCCTGATTCCGTTCCCGCGCTGTCTGGTGGCAATGCAGATCTGCTCTCTTCTGAGCAGGTCTGCTGGAGCATCACAGCATCACAGCATCACAGCATGTCATTCAAAGGCGCTGATTGGCAGGGCAGGGCAGAATGACAGGCCCCGTCAATCAGCGCCTTTCAAGCACGGAAGCGGCGCAATGACATCATCGTGCCGCTAGCGTAGTTGAAAGGTGCAGTAATTTTGCCCCGCCAATCAGCGTCATTGTAAGGCGCTGAATGGTTGGGCACAGAACGTGCCCGGCTATCCATCGCTGATGCATGTATTTGTACCTGTGTGCTATAGACGCAGGTGCAATTACTGCAAGAGAGGGTGACTGTCGATAGTACCGGGGCCCCCTCCGGTGCTAGCGACACCCCCGGGCATGAGAGGGCCTGTGTCGCCCAGTCCATACATGTTATAGACTCGGCGGCGCAGGTCCCGTAGTAGCGTCGCTGCTAGTGGCGCCACCGGCCATATGGGGGGGAGTGTCGGCTGGTGGCATGGGCCCCCTCAAGTCACGGGCCCTGTAGCGGCTGCTACGGCTGCTACCGCGGTAGTTACGCCACTGTGCCCCAGTCATCAGCCTCATGTTTAACCCGATATGTCAGTTTGAGGCACTGCTGTAGTTATCAACACATGATCATATCACACCATAAGCAGACTCAATTATTAGTGGGAAGAGACAATAAATCAAACGTTCATGCTTAAATAAAGCAACCAAAACTAACATTTTCGTTCAACCCAGGTTATCTGATTTAATTCTATGGATCCACCGAATTTCAATTTGTAAGATCATTTTGTTCCAGTCACCTCCCCTACAGTGTTGGGGAACAGCTTGAATACCAATGAATCTCATTTGCAATCTCCCTTATGCATCAAATGTACATGTCTTGATACTGATGTATCTCTTTTATTGATTATATCATTGAAGTGGTCCCTAATTCTACGGCAAAATGCATGTTTCGTTTTCCCTACGTAGTCCAGGGGGCACCCACATTGGGCAAGATACACATCTCCTTTCGTTTTACAATTCTTAAAGTCCCCAATTTCAAACTGCTCCCAGTAGATGAGCTAGAGAACGATCAAGTGAGTTGGATTTGGTCACATGCGACACACGTACCACATTTAAACGTGTCCAATGGTCTTCGTATGAGCCAGTTATCTTGTCGTAATGGGAGAGAGAAGTGACTATTGACTAGTCTATCTTTCAGACTTCTCCCCTTCCGGAAAGTGATCTGTGGCCGTGTGGTCAGGACCTTCCTGACGTCATGATCCTGTAAAAGGATTCCCCAATATTTCTCCAAAATCTTCCTCACTGCAGTATGTGCCTCATCATATACACCTATGACTCTAAATTGTTTAACTTCCTCAGTATTAACATCACTTCTTTTTTCGGTCAGACAAGCTCAGGGGTTCATCTGTACCAGGCAATTAGCAGTTAGAAATCACGGAGCCCATATATTAGTCTTGCACAGGGGCCTCTATTATTGGTGTCGCAGGTTTGACAATTGCCCTGAAAACTCGTCTCTTACTCTATGAGGTGTTCTAGGAATGTATTCTACCCCTTTTAAGCTCTTTAATGCCAAGCAAGCATTAGTAATGCTAAATATGGGTAGAAGGAGGGATAACCGCAGTGCATCTTTGGATGGCTGCCTGTGAGCATTATAGTGATCCTTTTTCTAATCTGTAAAATGCCGGCCATTTTTCCAAGAATCCAATAAATAACTAGCTTTATGTACTCTTGACACTTTTGCTTTACACATGCTGCATTGAAGCATTACTACATAATCTCTGAATACTGTCACTCTTGTCACATATCTTCCAGCCAGGAGACTTTTTCTAAGCTTATCTGTTATTTATAGGTGTAAAAATAGCCCTTTCTAGAACAGAGGGCATTAGTGTCTGTAGCAGCTTCAGATATTGCGAAAATAGTTTGAGTAGACAGTTAAAGGCTCTTTTACACGTGCTGATGATCGTGCAAAGAAGCGCTCATACAAATGCTCATTCCCAAAAAGAATTCTGTATAAACACGGCAGTGATTAGCCGATGAACGAGCAAATGCTCTTTAGTCGGCTGGTCGGTCCTTTTATGCTGCCATAAAGACGTGTGTTTGTTGGCAATATGGAAACCGAATGAGGACGAACGATCGTATTAACGATCGTTTATCCCCATATAGCCATGATCATTGCTCCATGTAAATCGAGCAAACGAGTGCTGATCGACATGTCACTATCGTTTATTAGCGCTCGTTACCGGGCAGGGATCTGCACGTTTAAAAGTGCCTTTAGTAGTCATGTCCAGGATCTAGGCCACTTTCTTTTATCTGTGCTATATTTATGTCCCTTTACCTATTCTTTGGGCCTATTTATATGTTTTTGTACAAAAGACCTGCCCTTTTATAGTAATTTAAGGTGCCAATACAAATTAGACCATAGTGGAAAAAAATTAAAGCTTTCAACCATAACGAATAATCATCGGTTATAACTTAACAGTGACCGTCCATTAAGCCAACTGATAACAGATCATTATCTTTTGATAACGAGTCAGCCACGCATAAAGTTTTCGTCCCATTGTCACTAGGAGTTGACTGTAAATGGGTCAATCGGACCGATTCACGCACGATCGTCCCTGAAAGCTCAACTCACAGGGGAGGAGAGTAGGGGTGTGTAGATGTTATGTTAATTTGTTAATCAATGGGTGGGCGTGGAATTCCACCTCAATATCATAATATCACATCTGACAACACATTGGCTTTAACTTGCCTGGTGTAATTGAACATGTATCGCCCCTTTGAACAACTCTAACGGACAATATAACCTAAAGCATGTTTGATCATTCAACCATCAACCAACTTCTATCTAATGTAAGCGATGATTCGCACGTTCAATTTTAAGTGATCTATTCCTGATAAGAAAAATTAAGCACAAATGACCACAAGGCTCTCATTACACATTTTGATCAAATTAAATAAGCCCACTTGTCACTTCTATTGTAAAACTGGGCACAGAACTGCAAAGCGACCAATGCCACCTCAACATATCACCTGCATAGGTAGTAGTACCCCTGTTGCCAGGCTTAGCCTACTGATACTAGAATTCACCTGCATGATACTAAAATCTATTACATTATGTAGACATTTTTCGTTTATCATTTAAAGGGTATGTTCACATGCAGCGTTTTCAGACGTAATTCTGGCGTTTTACGCCTCGAATTACGACCTGAAAAAATAGCTCCATTACGCCTACAAACATCTGCCCATTGCTTGCAATTGGTTTTACAGTGTTCTGTTCCCACGAGGTGTAATTTTACGCGTCGCTGTCAAAATACGGCGCGTAAAAAGACGCCCGCGCAAAAGAAGTGCATGTTAATTCTTGGGCCGTTTTTGGAGCCGTTTTTCATTGACTCCATTGAAAAACAGCTCCAATAATGGCCGTAAAATACGCAGTGAAAAACGCAAGTTGCTACAAAAGCGTCTGAAAATCAGGCTCTGTTTTTGCCTGAAAACAGCTCTGTATTTTCAGACGTTTTTGGTCACTGCGTGTGAACATACCCAAAGAGTTGTTAATCCCCTCTTCTTTCAGCTGCCAGGCAATGTTACTACACCAGCTTTATGGAAAACTACAAAGTTGTACTTATCCATTATTTTCAATGTCAATGGGAGAAAAAGGCTCCAAAATGAATGCCATTGACAACTATTAACATTCTGCCACTGCAGTACAACACAGCAGTGGCCAAAACACAGCAAAGACATTTTTGTTTCCTGGAGACTCATTCACTACTCAAAACCATAATCCTCTGAAGGTGAAAACGTGAAAGGGTTATGGCAACATTTATATGGAATAAATTTATTAAAAATGTTAAATGATGAATAATCTAGAGTTTTACTGCAGATAACACCCATTATAACAAATGATACTGAGCATGATTGCCTTCTCATCCCATGTGCCCTTAGCAGCATACGCACTATTTAGATAGATGAGGTGCAACGTCATAGTTGAAGTTTTAATCTTGCATAAAGAGACACTTGGTTCATTCCTTGCCTTGGTTATTCATCTTCTGTATGGTCATCATGAGAAAGTCATTACCTTGCCTGCTACACAGCAGAGTAATGTCATTATTTGGAATTTCTAATAAGTATTATTTCAAGGTGTTTACTGGGCTGGATAGCCATTACTTTTACATTATTATTACTATTATTATGGTATAGGATATATATATATATATATATATATATATATATATATATATACATATATATATATACACATATACATATATATATATATATATATATATCATAAATGCATGCTAATAATGTATTTTCTTCCCTAGCTAAGAAAAGGCTCTCAGTGACTTTCAAAGTTTGCCATATATTTCAGTTCCTCCTCTTCATTTTAATTCGTATTCTAACATCTGCACATTATTTCACAGTTTACGTATAAATTTAATTGACATAAAAAAGATGCGTGACTAAGATATTTTGCTTATCTTGTACTGATCCATCTAAAGCCTTTACCGCAGCGCAATGGTTATCAACAGTTGCATTCACTCTTCTGTAAATATATTATCTGGTGGCTGTTCAAAGTGGGGGGAACCCTCGGATGTCCATATGCCATATTAGCCCTTTAATGATCCATAAAGTGGCCAATTAAAGGTGTTTTTTAATTTTTGACCAAGTGGGCATTGTAAAGAGGAGTGTATGACGTTGACCAATCAACGTCATACGCTTCTCTCCATTCATGCCCATTTGTACTCAGCACAGCGTATTCTCGCTGTGCTGTCACATACACCCACATTAACTTTACTGAAGTGTCTTGAGAGTGAATAGACATCACCTCCAGCCAGGACGCGATGCCTATTCACACTCCCTACACTTTGTTAAAGTTTGTGTGGGACTTACTCACACAGCACAGCGTGATCACACTGTGCAGCGATTATGTCCCACACAAACTGAAATGAAGTGTCAGGAGTGTGAATAGACATCACGTCCTGGCTGGAGATGATGTAAATTCACTCCCAACACACTTCAGTAAAGTTAATGTGGGTGTATGTGACAGCACAGCATGATCTTGCAAGATCACGCTGTTCTGAGTACAAATGGACATGGATGGAGAGAAGTGTATGACACTGATTGGTCAACGTCATACACTCCTCTTTACAACACCCACTTGGTCAAAAGTTAAAGAACGCCCAGTTGGGCATTAATTAGCATAAATTTGCATAATTAGCATACATCTAAAATTGCTCATAACTTGCTCAAAAGTGATCGTTTTTCAAAATAAAAACCACTGTTGTTATCTACATTACAGCACCGATCAGGCACTTATAATGTGGTGACAGGGCCTCTTTAACTGTGCTATGCTTGGCTCAAATACCTCTGAGGTGGCTCCTAAATAACAGTTCACTATGGCGCCCAAATAATACAGTGCCCTAATAATCCTAATATACTGAGGACAACAGTGCCCAAACTTGAATGCTGTGGAGGGGGCTGAAATAACAAAGCCATAAACTCAAATAAGTGCTCAGACCTAGTGTATTGATGCTGACGCATCATGGACTTTTACTTAACCTCTTCTGTAAATTATGAGTGTGCATGATGGGGGCATTTGCCCCCTTTACCTATAATATAGCCCAGATCAGGTTGAGGATATCCGCTACATTGTTGCAATTGTATTATTATTACAAAGAGTTCAAACTGTTAAAGGACAATGGTAACCGTTTTCTCAAAATAAACTTTTAACTTGTGTAATGAACTTCAAGTATAAACGTAATTTAAATTTCGTTTTTTGCTTACGTTTAACATATACGCCGGAAAAAGCTCCTGTTGTATATGTTAAATGCAGTCTGTCTAACTGCCTAATGCAGGATGCCTAACAGTAGCATTCGTCACCCATAGACTAAAATGGAATCCATCTAGCGGATATGTCCTGAAAAGGAGTCATGAGATTTCATCACGTATCTATTAAACACATACCATTACAGTCTATGGGTGACAGATGCCACTGCTAGGCATCCGTCACCCATAGGCTACTATGGTATCCATTTAATGTATACATCATAAAAAGCTATTGAAAAGCCCATGAGGTATATTTTTAACGAATTACTGGGACGCATGCCACACACTTGAATATGTCAGCCATAAACTCCCATGTTAAAAAAACCGTAGAGCGCACGGTATACGCTTTTGGGCAGGATCCCGTGGAACGGATTATTGTAGAGGAGACACTCTTTTGGGGGTCCAGACACTCTTTTGGCCTCGTCAGGCTAATAGAGCCCTTAAGGAGCTTTCCCAAAATACATACTAAATGTAATGAGAATAGGGCCTTATCATGACAGTGCTTTCTGATTAGGCAATTGAAAGCTGAATATTCCGGGCAAAACTAAAACACTGAGTCTGAGAGGGCGGTGCATGACATAGAGATTCTACACTAAGGCCCCATGAACACAACCGTACCCGTAATTACGGGCATGGCCGGCCGTGGACAGCTGTCCGTTTTTACGGGCCTTGCTCCCATTATAAAGTAATAGTCCTATTTTTTTCGTCAAGTTTCTACGGCACAGGCACCTACACGTAAATATACCGGAAGGTGTCCGTTGCCCATAGAAACGAATGGGCCCGTAATTACGGGCGATTTTACGGTCGTGCGCATGGGGCCTAAGTGTAACACTGTTAGCTGAAAGCACAGCACTATGTGACCTTATTTTGATATGTGCTGTGATTGGTAGGCTAATTTTTCTTATTGCAGCGACTAACCAATTTGTTAAATGAAATGTTTTATTTAATTTACAGAGAGGGAGAGAGAGGTGAAAATTACTGCAATCACCACTAAAGGATAACAAATTATCAACATTCTCTGTCATTAGAGCTCAATCTTCAGAATACAAATAAGTCATTGCGGAACTGTCACACTAAAGCATCTCCCATGTTCATGTCTTTTAATAATTTCGTGGCTTAGCCAAAGGTATGCAAATAGAACTACATCCTGCGTGGAAGAAAATAAAGAAAAGCTCAGCAACTGCTACATTGCTTAGTTAAAGAATGAAAAATAGATCTCACTGAGACCCTGGTAACTCTAGAGTTTAATATTAGGGAACTCTATAGTCATTGTCTATAGCAGGGGACATTGTTTGCTTGGCAGCACTAGACAAAAGGAGGGAGAGTGGCACTTCATTATGCACAGAGCACCACTCATTGTGTTTGTTGGCGCTAAACACTGGATGGCACTGTTTTGTGTTCTTGGCAAGCACACAATGAAGTGCCGCTCTCTCCTGGTGTTCAGCATCACAAACCGCATAATGAAGTGCCACTCCCTCTCCTGGTGATCAGCGAAACCAAGATGGAGTTCAGTAGCCAATCTGCATCTGGAAAAGAGTTAGCAAAAGTTGGCAACTTTCTCTCCTATGTGTACCCCCCACCCAAGCTGATGGTCAGTAGCTGCAGGCTCTACTATGTGCACCGTCTAAGCTGATGTTCAGTGGCCATGGTCTTTCCTATGTGTACCGTTCCCAAGCTGGTGTTCAGTAGCCATGGTCTCTCTTATGTGTACTCCCCCAAGCTGGTGTTCAGTAGCCGCGGTCCCAACTATGTGCACGCCTAAGTTGGTGATCAGTAGCCGGGGTTTCTCCTGTGTGCAGCCCATGAAAGCTTTTGTGCAGTAGCCGCGGTCTCTCTTGTGTGCAGTTCCCCCTAGCTGGTGTTCACTAGCTGCAGTCTCTCCTATATCCCCCAAAGCTGTATTAAGTAGCCGCTGTCTTTCATGTATGCAACCCCTCTAAGCTGATGTTCAGTAATCGCGCTCTCTCCTGTTTGTAGCGCCCCCAAGCTGGTATTCAGTAGCTGCAGTCGCATCTATGTGCACAGTCTCCCAGATGGTGTTCAGTAGCCTTGTATGCACCACAGATGGAACATCTTTGCAAAGAAAATCAGGGACAAGAGTCACACTGAAATGTAAGTTAAATTAACTCATTAATTGGTTTATGTCACATACGTGGTAACAGTTTGTCTTACATGTCCTAAACAACCCATATATATCAATGGTTCGTGTGAAACGAAAAACCTAAATAACCTAATGGGAACCAAAACTAACTTTTTATGTAAAGCTCAAATATAAACGCTATTGTTAAACATAGTTAAAAAATGCAAAAATAAATTAAAAATAGAGCATACCGCCTTCACAAAAAGAGAGGGAGTCAGAAAAAGCACGGTAGATGAAATGTATATACAGACTTTGTCAAGGTCTTTCATGACAGGCATATAATGATATAGATTGTTGGTACATAACAATATAGATTAATCTTAGTAGCCATAAACAATAATCAAGTACACATGTATGAATACATAGTATAATGAACAAATGTGTGTAGTTAATCCTAAATAGGAAATACATACATGGTACACTAAAAGAATGCCAATGCCAAAGAAGAAAACTGGAGCCAAATACACCACCGTGCACCCGACGCGCGTTTCGCCGAAGCTTCGTCAGGAAATTAGTATTATATCTTTGCAATTTTTTTTATCGACATGCCGTGCAAAAGCTTGCCTCTGTAGTATGTTATCCAAGTAAGGCTTTCCTTTGTCTCATTAAATACCTTCATTCAAAAATGAGGTTTTGGATGTATTTGGAACAAAAAATCTCTATGCACCTCCAACTAGCTTTTGAATTTGATATATTTGTCACTGTCACTATATTAGGAGGCTGCTGAAGGTGGTGGTAGAATCAAAATGCTCGTCCCTTTTTCTTTTGCTTATAGTGGTTAATTATTAAAAGCTTTACCAGCTTAGGTAGTACTCTCATGCGCACGACCATATTACAGATGGGGATCATTTCCGTAGAAGGCTGGGTTCACACAGAGTTTTTTGCAGGCAGGCAGAAAATGTGCCTCAAAATTCCGTTTGGAATTCTAATCAATGGGAGGCATTTTCGGCCGTTTGTTGGCGCATTTTCTGACACGGTTTCCGCGTCAAAAAACTTGTCAAAAAAATCCTGGTATTAACGATCCATAATACTCTACCTTTCCATGAATCTGTGAGAACTAAAAACTGTGACATGACCCATGAAATTATTCTCCTCTAGAAGGCACCATACAACGGCATGCAAAGTGTCTACAAGTCTGCAGTGACTCTGCATGGACCCGTAATGAAAGAAAGGAATACCCCATGAGTATTGGAGAATTTCATAAAAGGATGATCTTTTTCTTTGTAAGTGTTAATGCATAGCATAATCCTCTGATCACTATTGATTATGTGTAAACTCTTCTTCATTTAAGTTTAATGTCTGCCATATTTTGTAGAAAACAAAGCTTTTTTTGTAGTTTCTATATTTATTAATAATTTTAACCACTTAGTGACCATCAATACGCCTTTTCTCGTTGGTCACTAAGGGGCCTCAGGCTAGGCCGTCACCTTTTCACGGTGGCCTAGTCTAAGTCCTGCATGGGTGTCCCGCGCAGGCTGGAGCCGGGGCTCTGCTGTCTGATGGCAGCCGGGCTCCTGCTCCAACACCCGCGATTTAAGTTTACTTGGATTGCGGCCATTTAACCTGTTAAATGCCGCTGTCAATAGCGACCGCGGCATTTAACTTGTTTACAGAGGGAGTGAGCTCCCGCTGTCACCCATCGGCGGCCCGAAAATGCAAACGCGGATCTCCGATGGGGTGGCATGGCAGCCGGGGTCTTGATAAAAGCCCCCAGGTCTGCCCTGGACATATGCCTGTTAGGACGCGCCGGAGGCACGTCCTAATAGATTGCCTGTCAGATTTACACTGACAGACAATAATGCTCTGGTATACGAAGCATACCAAAGCATTATAGCAGCGATCTGAAGATCGCACAGTAAAGTCCCCTAGTGGGACTAATAAAATAAGTAATAAATGTGAAATAAAGATTAATAATAATAATAACAGTAAAAAAATAAATCAATTTTTTTTCCATAAAAAGTGTTTTTTTTAGTTAGTAAAAGTGTAAAAAATAAATAAAAGTGCACATATATGGTATCGCCGCGACCGTAATGACTCAATTAATAAAGTTAATATGTAATTTAAACCGCAAGGTGAACACCGTAAAAAAACCCGCAAAAAACAATGGCGAAATTGCAATTTTTTCCCATTGCCCCCCAAAAAAGTAATAATAAAAATGAATCAATAAGTCCCATTCACCCCAAAACAGTGCCAATCAAAACTACTTCTTGTCCCGCAAAAATAAAGCCCCAAAAATGACTATATTGATGGAACAATAAAAAAATTACGGCTCTTGGAAAGCGACGATGCAAAAACAAATAATTTTACTTCAAAAGTGTTTTTATTGTGCAAAAGTCGTAAAACATAAAAAACCTCTACATACGTGGTATCGCCGTAATCGTACCGACCCATAGAATAAAGGTAACGTGTTATTTACGCCGCACAGTGAATGGCGTCAACTTAAAACGCTTATAACAATGGTGGAATTTCAGGTTTTTTTTTATAATCCCACCAAAAAAAGTTAATAAAAGTTAATAAAAAAATTATATGTACCCTAAAATGGTGCTATGAGAAAGTACAACTAATCCCGCAAAAAACAGTCCTCATACAGCTATGTCGACGGAAAAATAAAAAAGTTATAGCTCTTTGAATGCGACTATAGAAAAACAAATAAAATAGCTTGGTCATTAGGGCCTAAAATGGGCTGGTCACTAAGGGGTTAAGTGATCAGAAACATTCAGTGGACATAGTACATACCAAAAAAAATGGAAATAATATGAAATATCAGTAACAGAGCTCTCCTAAATGCAGCACCTCATTACATCTCCTCCCTGATCTCTGTCTACCACCCTACTCGGGCTCTATGTTCTGCCAACGACCTTAGATTAAAATCCTCCATAATCCGAACCTCCCACTCCCGTCTCCAAGATTTTTCTCGTGCTGCACCCGTCCTCTGGAATGCGCTACCCCGGACAATCAGATTAATTCCCAATATCCACAGTTTTAAACGTGCCCTGAAAACACATCTTTTTAGACAGGCCTATAATATTCCCTAATCTGACTCCTTTCCATGACCCCCTCTTTTAGATTAGTCATCAGAATAAGATTCCCTCACACTCCTTCTCTTCATGTCCGTCATACACGGATACTGGCTGGTGACCGGCTCATGCAGCTTTATGTGTACCACCCCATGTGTATAAAAGATGGCTGGACCATTGTACAGAACAAACACTGTTACACTTTGTGTCTCCCTTATTTCCTCATAGATTGTAAGCTCTTGCGAGCAGGGTCCTCACACCTCTGGTTTGAATTGTAAATTAACTTTGTCACTACGTAATGTCTGATATTGTCTGTTTCATGTTCCCTCTAAAGTGTAAAGTGCTGCGTAATATGTTGGCGCTATATAAATAAAGATTATTATTATCCATGAAATATGAGGACTCTGTTCCTACATTAGATTTTAGTCATTATAAACAAAAAACTATTAAAGACAAAAACATAATGTTTTTGCTCCCATTGAGTCTTTCTCAAGCATGGTGCATTGTCGGCTGATGGTACCCTTAGGACTAGGTCTCAAAAAGATCTGCCCCAGCGATTTTTTTTCTTATATAGACTAAGAAGCTCTTTAAATGTTGAGAATCATATAATATACCCCAGAATTGTCATATATAAGGAAATTCAGATATTGTAGGCCATGCTCATTATTCACCCAGACACTATGAAGGCAGACATTAAACAAACAGTGGCATACTTATAGACATACCATAGAGACAGGACAAGTCACTGCTATTGGTCGTGGTAGGTTGGGGTGTAGGAGGTTAGGGAAGAACAATTTCACCCTTCTAGCACCAATTCCAGATTCCACTTGGTTTGGGAAGATTTCAATACCTTCTGTCTTTCTCAAGATCGTCATGATCTAGGCTGTGTATAACAGTATACAGCCTATCTGTACGCTCATCTTAGGTGGTAGGGGGACGTAAATTGTGAACCAAAATGCAGATAGACTGGGAAGAGACAGAAATTAAATTTGCAGTTAGTGACCAAAGGCATCAATATGGAGGGAAGATTCAATGTTTATATACTCCCCTCACGGTGTACTCTCCTGATCTTAACAAATTTTTGGCATTTCTCACTTATTTTCATACAAATTATGTTGCTCTACTATAAAATTTAGGAGATAATATGAATCAAAATCCCCAAAATTAGATCTAAATGATATCTAAGGAAAAAAAATAATGATAATTTTGCCCACAGAAATTATTAAGACATTATCCATCATTGTCTAATCTATTTTAAAATATAGTCACTATCCAATAAATGATTCTCACTAGGTAACTATAACTAGGTCTTAGGGGACATTCACATGTGGCAGAGTTTTTCCGCTGCAAATATTGGCACAGATTTGGGGCAATTACGCAATGAATCTGCATCAACATTTGCAAATTTGACAGGTAATTCAGATCTTGTAGAAAACACAGCGGACTTGCCACAGATTTCAGTTTTTGCATTGCAAAAGCTGAAATACGCAGTGAAATTCCGCTTCTTCTCCGCAACAGACAGTGCATGCTGCTGACTGAAAATTCCGCACTGCAGCCTATGGTACGCAGCAGAGTTTTCCGCAACATTTGAACTAAGTTTCCTAAAAATGTATAGGAACAAATGTAAAAAACGTCCGCTGGAGAATTCCACTGCGGACTGTCCGCAGCGGAATTTCACAGCAGTTCCGCCACATCTGAACCTGCCCTTAGCATATCTACGGTCTACACTGAAAGCTTTATGAGCTGATTTGGAGAAAAAATTCTGAATGGGTTAAAATGAATATAATAAATTATTCATGTTCTCTTATGTAGTTGATAAAAATGACAAACTATATTTCTTGTCACCCATGTCTCATTATTAAACGCATTTCAAATGATAATGGCACCTCTGACATGTATAAAAAATTCATGTTTAACATGGCAATTAGAGACGCTTAAATCAAACACTGATTTTTGTTCTTTTAATGTCTGGCTACAATTTTCAGAATCATTTTTCTTCCAAAAAAAGAAGCTGTGACTGCTTAGAGGATGCAGAACTACTGTTTACATCTGTGCCTATATTATAGACATCCTGGGTAGGTTTGATAAAGCTTGGAGAATCACAACTTGCCAAGTTTGTTCTTCGCAGATAAAAGGGCAAACCAAATCTACTGTAGACATAAAAAAAATAAAAATATTAACTTGTGCTAGAATCCTGTAAGTTCACTTATGAAGTGAAGGATGAAATGACTTCCAGTTTTCCAGTGTGCTCCAATTACATGAAGTCCCAACAAGTGACCATTTTCTCACTGGTAGTGAACTGGTTGCCTAAAAACAGAATATCTACTGTCGGGGTAGCCTATGTGTCCTTAGAAGAAGGGACATCCTCATTTCAAAAATCTCTTTGCAGATCCATGGGAGTTGCCTCACCAATTACAAAAACGTTTCTTCTGGAGTGCTGCGGTTTCTTCCTCTTTGTTTGCCTCACCAATTATGGACCCCTCTTCTGCCAATTTTATATGTAGAAAAAGAATTATTAGGTGAAAACAGCACTCATCTGCCATAAAGTCCTTTTTATTTGTAACAATGTAAAAAAATTCAAAAAACACAGAGCACTCACAATAAGAATTAATCATTTTGACGCGTTTCTGACTTCAGAGTCCTTAGTCATAACACACGATGTGTTATGACTAAGAACTCGGAGTCAGAAATGCGTCAAATGGATTAATTCTTATTGTGAGTGCTCTGTGTTTTTTAAGTTTATGTTTTTACCTTGTTAAAAATAAAAAGGACTTTTTAGCACACGAGTGATGGTTCCACCTACTAGAAAAACTTCTGTACGTTCAAATTGGTGACTGGATAAACCAGGACCGTGCAGCGAGGAGAGGTGACAAGGCTTCAAACCCCTCTTTTTCTATTGGTATACTCAATTTTATATGTAGTCTTTTTTAGAGAAGTGGGTTTCAATGTCATGAACCATTTAATGATGACATTCGAGGAGCCGAATCTTAAGATCAGAGTAAATCAAATAAATTTGTTAGATTTACATAGTAACATAGTTTGTAAGGCCGTAAAAAGATATATGTCCATCCAGTTCAGCCTATTATTCTGTAATGTTGATTCAGAGGAAGGCAAAAACCCTCATGAGGCCAAAGCAAGTTTTCCTCATCTTAGGAAACAATTTCGTCCCAACTCCAATATACCAATCATAATAAATCCCTAAATCAATAGCCCACTTTCATTAATCTAGTAACATAACTTGCAATGTTATTACACTCAAGAAAGGCATCCATGCCTCTTATGAACTCTTTCAGTGAATTCACCATCACAATTTCGAGAGAGAGTTCCATAGTGTCAGGGCTCTTACAGTGAAGAATCCCCTATGTTTCTGTAGAAACCTTCTTTCCTCTAGAAGTAGAGGATGCCCCCTTGTTGTAGTTACAGTCCTTGGTATAAATAGATCATGAGAGAGATGTCTGTATTGACCTTTGATATATTTACAGGTATACAGAGTTATTTGGTCACCCATCAGCCGTATTTTTTCTAAACTAAATAACCCTATTTTTGGATAATATTTCTGGTACTGTAGCCCATCTATTCAATTTATTTCTTAAAGCGGTTGTCCAGTCCCAAAAAATTGATGGCCTATCCCCTGCCGATCAGCTGTTTTGAAGGAGCCACAGCTCTCGTACGAGCGCGGTTTCCCCTTCATTCCTTATCTGCTCACACTGTGAATCGCTGACACACTTGTAGCAGTGGTTTACAGACTTCTCCCATTGAAGTGAATGGGTTGTGTGTGGTATTCTAGCTTAGCCATTCACTTGAAATGAGCTGCAATTCCAGGCACATCCTGTAGACAAGAGTGGTGTTATTTCTGAAAGAAAGCAGCTATGTTTTTCTAATCTCATAAACCCTTTTTTAGCATTTAGCAATGAGCATTGACAACTGTTGGATTACCCGAGGCAATGCAATGTGGCTTGCCCACTGCGACCCAGATGATAAATCATAAAGCAATGGTGTCTGTTTCCTGTCACAGAAATACTTCCGGGAGAACCCACCCATGAAGCCTGCCATATACTATTGTGGTTTACTGAAATATATCTTTATGGCTAGATCCTTAGGTTATGTTTACTTGACCTATTTTCAGTAGTTTTTTTGGCCTTAAACGCCTGAAAAACTGTTAAAAATGTGGGGGCTGAACGCCTCCAAATATCTGCCCATTGATTTCAATGGGAAAAACTGCATTCTGTTCCGACGGGGTGTTCCGTTCACTGGCAGAATTTAAACATTGCCTAAATACCATTTGGTTTGTAATGGGCAGATAGTTCAATTGCCCGGCTGCCCACATACATTTTTGCCCTCTTCCTGTGATTACCCATCAAAAATTCTGCTCATGACTACTTTGTTGTTCCCTGAACAGGGCGTTCTGAGATAATAATAGAGTGACTTTGTTGTCACTTGCTAATTATCTTTTATAATATAACATAAGTGTGTCAGACCTGCTGGTAAAATGAAATGTAGTATATTTGTATGGAGCCCATTAAACAGAACCAGACTATGGAAGAATGATGGATTATTGAATTCACTAGCACTTGATAACTGAATAACACTCTCCTGTCTTGGGCATGGTACAATCTGACAGTGGACATTTGTCTTTTTTATGGTCAATGATGCTGATATATGACTGTTACTATAAAACCCATACCATTACAATTTAATTCCTGAGCGTAATAACATTACATAATCAGCTCATCATTCCAGAATTTGTCGATGTCTAATATTAATGGCTACTTGAACTTAATATATTAACGCATACTAAGTATTGGCACTTTATTCTTATTTTTATAGAGAATATTGAGAGCAGTGGAGCAAGGCACAGCCGAAGCATAGCACGCCCTAACTGGGGGAGAAGCACTGTAGGTTACAAGAGAGGCTTTTTAGTGTGAATAGATAAAATGGGGATGTATTAAGTGGTAGGTATGCAAAAGGGGGAGGTGAGTACTCCAGAAGAGAAGTGGGTACTTACCAGAATGGGTGTTTTTATCCTCAGTGGCACCAAAGGAAGAGAAGAGTCCTGATCCGCCCTTAATCGGGGTTTGGTAGGTGGAGATTCTGGAGGTTGCAGCAGCAAGTGGGTTAAATGGGTGTTTGTAGGCAATAGATGGAACATATTCTGGATTATTTTAAGATGGGTGCACGGTGGAAGTATCATGTACAAATTGTGGGGTATGTGATATTCAACTGGCAAGTTCCTGTATGGATAAAGTTGGCAGGAACTGTAATTAGTATGGAATTTGTGATTGGTGCCCTTGGGTCCATGTGTGTGGCTTAGAGTAAGGACGTTTGGAGACCAATTAAATGAAATTAAAATGAATAAAATGTAATAGAAGTGTATGGAAAACGCAGGCTAGGACATAACATTGGTGCAACCTGTGCTTCAGCTCAGGGGCCCAGTAGATAAGGGGCCCACTGTCACCTTAAGGGTATATTCACAGAGGGCGGATACGCTGCGTAAAAGCACACAGCGTATCCGACCTGTGCGCCGCAGGGAATTCGGGCTGAAAAACTGTACCAAATTGCGGTGCAGTTTTTCAACCGGCATGTCCGCTGCAGAGAACTGCACTCAAAAAAAAAAAAAATCATACTTATGTAGCCATGGCCTCCTGGGTTGACGTTTCATCCCATGTGACCGCTGCAGTCTGTGAGTAGCTGCAGTGGTCACATGGGATGAAAAAAGTCATACCAGGAGGTCAGCCTGGACGAAGAAACACAGAATTCTGGGCAAGTATAAGATTTCATTTTTTTCTGAGTTGCCTTTTTTGTGGTGGAATCGCTGGTTTTCCGCCGCAAAAAACACAACTGCTGCTATTTGTTGTGGGTTTACCTCCCCATGAATATGTAGTGTTTACGCAAAGACAATTGACATGCTGCGGATTAAAAAACTGCACAACAGGTCAATTTATGAGCGTTTGTTCGGCTCAGTATTTACGCGGCATGTGGATGAGATTTGTTCAAAGCTCATCCACTTTCCTGCTATTGTATTATGCTGCGGATTCCGTTGCGGAAAAAACACAGTTTTTAACGTTACATGTGAACTTATTAAAGCAGCCTTCTTCTGTCTATTAGATTGCATGTAAATGCCTGAGCTAATGAATTTTATAGCTAATTTCTGATGGATTGTTAGACTGACATAAGGAGGTGATATATGATGACATATTGCAAAACAATGTCCATATATTGTTCTTGCACAGGTGCTCTCCACTGTCTCTGTCCGCCAAACAGTTGATTCCGTCAATGACCCCTTTGCCCTTGACCACACTGAGAATTTGTGGATATGTAAAATGTGTTCTGATAGTTATGTAAATGGTTTATTAAGGCATGTGAATGTGTGTACATCTTTAGTTCTGTTTCTGGTAAGTATTCTTGATATGGTATGCCTATACAAATTTCATTGATTTTGTATATACTGTATATTCAAAAATGTTGGCTGCTACGGCTTTTCCACCAAGTTGGTTGTCAGTGTTTTATTTCAGGTATATGGGTCATTGACAAGATTTGGTGGTTGGGCAGTAGCCAAAGTGAAGTTTTCTATCCTCAAGACCCTGTTCACACTGAGTTTTTTGACGAGTTTTTTGGCGCGGAAACCGCTCTGCAAAACTCGTCAAAAAACGGCCGAAAATGCCTCCCATTGATTTCAATGGGAGGCGGAGGCGGTTTTTTACCGCCAGCGTAAATTCCGCCTCGCGGTAAAAAGAGGCGACATGACCTATCTTTAGGCGGTTTCCGCCTCCAGAACCCCATTTCAATCGGTGAGAGACAGAAAAAAAACGCCTGTCAAACCACTGTGCAAAAAAACGTCTGGAGCAGATTTTGCAGGAGGAATTTTCCTCCTGCAAAAAAACTCTGTGTGAACTAGCCCTTAGAGTCCAGACTGCTACAATTATAGTTGTGTTTATTCAGCCAATTTTAGATAATAAAAAGTACTGCGGTGTAAGGACTGACACATTTTTGTTTTGAACTTAGTTGGATAAATAATGAAAGATATTTTATCGCTCTAACACATGGAATACACTCTGTTCTTATTTGGGTACAGATGGTACAGATACATAACAAATGTGACACAATTACATTCATAGCATGTAGTAAATTGATATATTTTTAGAGTCCTATTACCAGCCCTGCACCTATTCCATGTTCATCCCGGCAGTTCCTGATAAAAAAAATATACCCATGGGCTTCTCCCTCCATGTGATTGTCTGATGTTATAAATCTGCGATAATAAAGTAAATAGTCATAAACGAGCCTAATATCTGTAAGAAGCTTGTTGAGTACCATATTTGTATCCACATTAACTCCTTAAACCAGAGAGTTTTGTGCATGTGATGCGTGTGTTTTTTTGCCCTTTTTTATCTTTTGGGCTACCAAAATAATTTTTGTGTCATTTTATTGTAACATAAGGCTGTTTTCTCATACCTTCTTATATTAATATATTCTTTTTCACACTAGTATTAGAATGGGTTGCCAATTTAGTTTTTGCCATTTTTATATATAATATGTAATGCAAAGATTTGGGTGATCAGTGCGGCTATGGCAACATATTGAGATGGCGTGGGCAGTGTGTTTTTTTTCCTACTTTATTTGTATTTTATTTTTATCACAAAATAGAGGCAGGATAACCAGTATAATGCAAAATATAACATCTAAATTAGATACAAGATAGAATACAGAATATAGGGTGGAACAACAAACCCATGATGCACGGATCCCCACACGCAAATACTAAAAACCTCCTATAGAAAAAATACATGAATAAATACAGCAAAGTGCAAGTGCCTGAACAATAAATACAGCAGCCCTATAGTGACAAGTGTCGAGTTAAACAATTAGACTAGACAGACACAAAAAGGGGAACAGAATACAGACCAAAAGAGGGGGACCGATCCCCGGACGAAGCAGGTGGTGAAACGCGTTGGCCATCATGGGTTTGTCGTTCCATTTTATATTCTGTATTTTATCTTGCATCTAATAAAGATGTTATATTTTGCGTTATTCTGGTTATCCTGCCTGTTTTTTGTGATAGGAGTATTTGATTTGCAATTCAGGTGGGATCAATTATTGGTGATTTTTGAGTCCCCTTTTGGCGGAATTGTATTTTATTTTGCTAAAAATCTTTTTACTTATTCTTCTATATATATATGTCCCCCAAGAGGTCATATAAGATCTCTGGTGGACATGCACGTGTTATAATACATTCTTTCGAATATAAATATATATACTTTATTTTGTAGTTTCCGACTGTAACTGGGGCACCCATAGAATCCTTCATTTATCATGTTAAGTATTTATTCATATAAATACACATGGATGTTCTTATTTTCTTATCTGCTGCAGTATTACTAAGAATTTGTGTTGTTTTATATGATCTATGATATGTGTGTGCCTTTTAGTACAATGTAATATATTCATATGATTATTTTGCTTCTAAAGTGGAAACAAATGTTGGATCCGTGGTTCTGGGTGACAGATAAACAATCTTTAATTAATATTATCCCGGAAATAGCTTGTGACTGCCAAGATTTAAAACTCACGTGAACCTAGCCCATGCAAGTTACTAAACCTTTTGGGTCACGTTACCCTCTTCGCTATGCCTGTAGGTCATATTGTTTATTCTTTCGTTTACACGTGCAGAGTGAACAAAAGAAAAAACAAAATAAAGCATATACACTACCGTTCAAAAGTTTAGGGTCACTTAGAAATTTCCTTATTTTTGCAAGAAAAGCACAGGTTTTTTTCAATGAAGATAACATTAAATTAATCAGAAATACACTCTATACATTGTTAATGTGCTAAATGACTATTCTAGCTGCAAACGTCTGGTTTTTAATGCAATATCTACATAGGTTTATAGAGGCCCATTTCCAGGAACCATCACTCCAGTGTTCTAATGGTACATTGTGTTTGCTAACTGTGTTAGAAGGCTAAAGGATGATTAGAAAAGACTTGAAAACACTTGTGCAATTATGTTAGCACCGCTGTAAACAGTTTTGCTGTTTAGAGGAGCTATAAAACTGACCTTCCTTTGAGCTAGTTGAGAATCTGGAGCATTACATTTGTGGGTTCGATTAAACCCTCAAAATGGCTAGAAAAAGAGAGCTTTTATGTGAAACTCGACAGTCTATTCTTGTTCTTAGAAATTAAGGCTATTCCATGCGAGAAATTGCCAAGAAACTGAAGATTTCCTAAAACGGTGTGTACTACTCCCTTTAGAGGACAGCCCAAACAGGTTCTAACCAGAGTAGAAAGAGAAGTGGGAGGCCCTGCTGCACAACTGAGCAACAAGACAAGTACATTAGAGTCTCTAGTTTGAGAAATAGACGCCTCACAGGTCCTCAACTGGCAGCTTCATTAAATAGTACCCGCAAAACGCCAGTGTCAACGTCTACAGTGAAGAGGCGACTCCGGGATGCTGGCCTTCAGGGCAGAGTGGCAAAGAAAAAGCCATATCTGAGACTGGCTAATAAAAGGAAAATATTAATATGGGCAAAAGCACACAGACATTGGACAGAGGAAGATTGGAAAAAAGTGTTATGGACAGACGAATCGAAGTTTGAGGTGTTTGGGTCACACAGAAGAACATTTGTGAGACGCAGAACAACTGAAAAGATGCTGGAAGAGTGCCTGACGCCATCTGTTAAGCACGGTGGAGGTAATGTGATGGTCTGGGGTTGCTTTGGTGCTGGTAAAGTTGGAGATTTGTACAAGGTAAAAGGGATTTTGAATAAGGAAGGCTATTACTCCATTTTGCAACTCCATGCCATACCATGTGGACAGCGCTTGATTGGAGCCAATTTCATCCTACAACAGGACAATGACCAAAAGCACATCTCCAAATTATGCAAGAACTATTTAGGGAAGAAGCAGGCAGCTGGTATTCTATCTGTAATGGAGTGGCCAGCGCAGTCACCAGATCTCAACCCCATAGAGCTGTTGTGGGAGCAGCTTGACCGTAGGGTACGCAAGAAGTGCCCATCAAGCCAATCCAACTTGTGGGAGGGGCTTCTCGAAGCATGGGGTGAAATTTCTCCCGATTACCTCAGCAAATTAACAGCTAGAATGCCAAAGGTCTGCAATGCTGTAATAGCTGCAAATGGAGCATTCTTTGACGAAAGCAAAGTTTGAAGGAGAAAATTATTATTTGAAATAAAAATCATTATTTCTAACCTTGTCAATGTCTTGACTATATTTTCTAGTCATTTTGCAACTCATTTGATAAATATAAGTGTGAGTTTTCATGGAAAACACAAAATTGTCTGGGTGACCCCAAACTTTTGAACGGTAGTGTATCTTTAAAAAAGAACACATATAATGCATATAAAGAATTCAACTACCACTTCAATTAACAGAACTACAAAGTAAAACAAATATATAGAAACTGCTTGTATTTTTAAAGTTGGGCTAAGTCCACACTGTGTTGAGACACATATACCCCAGAGGTATGCAACATACCGTTTTATACGTTTACCATTGACTCCCACATTTGTATTGAAAAGCATGGATGATAGTGCTTTTCAATATGGCTAAGGCAATGTTATACTGATGTTTTCAGGTCAAATGCATGCCATAAAGGCTAATGATAGCCGATGGGTACATTAGATATATAACTTTTTGACATATACGCTGAACGTAGAGACCAAACATGACGTGAACCTAGCCTTAGGCTACTCTAGACTATGCTGCTAACAGTCCTATCAGAGACAGCTCATAAATTGTCAAATTGATCGGATCCATCGAATCTGTTCATTTTCAGAAATGCATAGATGATTTTATGATCCAATCTCCATAGTAAATGTAGATGCAAACTCTGAAAGTGCTGGGGCTATAGAGCAACTTTGCCACTCGTGCACCTGAAGCTTTCATAGAAAAGCAGCGTTACCAATACTTACCATGGAAATACATTTTGAGAGTTAGAAAACAAAAACAAAACGTGTGTGATGAAGTCGGCTCGAAGATGTGCCAAGTCCCATGTGCAACTTTGATCCATTTTGAAATTTTCTAATTTCTATATTATAACACCACTTGTACTGTATTGATTATAAATAGAAAGAAAAAAACATATTTCAGTGCTGGCATGTAACAGGCTGGGGGTGGCTCATTTGTAAGGGTTACAATGTTAACCAAATCTAGTAGCATGCTCCGCCCCAACCTATTGAATGAGACGAGTGAAAGCCTATGATGGAGTCAATAGCTGCAGGTATTTGTATACTGTACAAGAGTGAATGGGGATACAGCCTATCTGTACATATAGGGAACGAGAGTACTGCCTCTAGATACAGTGATGCAACTTAAATCAAGGATAAGAGAATAATTCCCATACATCTAATATTTACAGAGGCATCCAAACATGTAAACCAAGCGTAACTTGGTGTATTGACCCAGAACATCTGAATAAAACCTACAAACTAAAAGGTCAATTATAGCACAAAAGATCATGAACTGTTGTAAAAAAGAATCACTTTATTAGTGGATAGATACAAAACACTTAAAATGAGTCAAACAATGTAAAGCATGGCGTCAGCCTATGCAGGAGATATAAAGTGGAATCAAGGCATTTATACACATATAATATAATGTAGGGACATGTGGATACAGGAATGAGGACAAGGCCAACAAACACACGTGACTGAAAAAAATATAGATGGTTTCAACATGAAAATGCGATATATAAAACCAATGACTATGACATATAATCAGAGAGGTAGAAAACCATATCAAAGAGCAGATGCATACGTACAATGTCGGTCGGAGCGTTGGCATCGTCACAGATCAGAGTAACCACAGAGCTGAAGAGGACAAAAAACCTGTAGAGTAAAATACATACCCATATTGATATTTCTGCACAGGGAAGACGCCGGAACCGGACGCGTATTTAGGCTAATGCCTTCGTCCGGGGGTGGTGTCATCCTAGCGGGAACCTCCGTTTTAAAGTCTGGATGACCAAACAGGCACCAGTCAGAGGATCACAGAGGAGGGAATACCTAATGGTGTAATACGGAGGGTACGAAGATGGCCGCTGCCCCACTTCCATTCCCGCGTCATCCGTGTGGTGCGGTTTGTGGTCCACCGTGCGTTTCATGGACATCTGGCCCTCATGAGTTACCACGATGGTTGTCATGACGCCCATACAACGCCATTTGTTTGTGCGTTCCATGGTGCGTTCCAAGGTCCTTGTTTGCGATGGCTCCCGGAAGCGTGACCTCCCTCTATCCGATAAACAGTAAGGAGTCTTTGATATTATATATTCCATATTTATATCATATTTATCTAATCACATACGCTTTTTACCTCATTTTTTCGATGAAATGTATAAAATATTAATTATTTTAGCTTTTTTAACATGAACTGACTGTTATTTACGGGCTTCGTACCTAGCACATGATCTATGTCGGTTAGGTCACACTGCTACACACGGACCATCCATATGCCACATTGTCCTTTTTTTTTTTTTTCCCAACTTTATAAACAATATTTGTTTCTGTGACCTTTGACCTTTCCCCGTTTTTGCCGTTTTTTTTTACTGCCCCATCTGAATCGGCCCTATCACTGTTCACTTGTATGTGTATATATATGCATGATCTTGTACTGTATGTGTTATCTGCCTGAGGAAGACGCCAGTCCGGCGTTGAAACGCGTAGCAATCTGTTTACCTTGCTTTTATGCAATAAACCAACTTTTATCAACCAAGCAGCGCCTACAGTATCCCTCTTTTTTCTTTTCTTTTCTTTACAATTTTCATCAAGGCAACTCTTTTAGGTGTTTGCGTTTGGGGATCGGCAGCAGCTTGCACCTCTTTGCATTTACCTGCCAGTATTTGCAATTTGGAAAAAGAAGCATATATTTTGTTTCCCTGGAAAAACAAACCTCTTCTATCACTTCCATCTGGCGCCGTGTCCTTTTTTTCTTTTATCTATCATTATTACCCTGAAAGGGAAGCCTACGTATAAGCACATCAATAAATTTAATCCTTCAGTAAACCTACAAAAGATGCTATAGCGGCATTTAATTTTAATACCACAATGACACCGCCTAGTAGGGAGCATTTAGACCCTTTTTGTTAATGGCTGGAGAAACACTTTGCTTTAGAATCCTCTATAACCTTCACATAATACATGCATTACCAAAAGTGTTTGCGGTGCCTTACATCACTTGGCAGAATAGAGTTCTTACTCCATCCCTGAGCATCAACCAATAATTCATTATTTTCACAACAGTGGATTTGCGCACCGAGGTAATTTTGCTATACCGCATTATGTAGATCTGGACTGAGTGCTCGGTAATTACTCTCTCCTTTACCCAGCAGGCTAATGATGATACATTTACCATTATGGCGGTTCTATTAACAGTCTGGTAAACACAGGGATAATTCAGGCACAATCCTGAGGGCTGTGCAAGGCAATGTGGCACGGAGTATTTATGCCTTTCCTGCTGTGGATCCGGGCTCAAGCACTGGATACAATGAAAAGCTGTTATTAATGGTCTTTTTATCTATCGAAGTTATCATTTTCACATAGAGAAAAAAGCATAATCCTTCATTAATTTTGAAAGTGCGCTAGTTTTGATCACTTCATTTCTTCTGACATTCTGTGAAAAAAAAATATTTGAGGATTTTTACACATTAACTTTTACTTTCTTAAACAAGTTCTATAACTAGAATATTATCTCAATCTGCAGTCCATTCTTTTTCCATAAGATGGGCTTTTATGACTTAGGCTCAGTTCACATCTCGTTTTGTGCACAGGTTTGTGGTATACGACGACATATACATTTTTAAAGTTACAAAAACGTATGCACTTGTAACATATGCTTAAATTTTTTTGTGGTATACGTCGTTGTGGTTTACTTATAAAAACGTATACTTTTTTTGTTCTTTAGCAAAATCATACTTTATAAAGTCAATATTTCCCATATAAGGTTACAAAAACGTATACATTTTACATATGCAAACGTAGGGTTTAATATTGCACACGTCATCCATACGTCGCCATTGACTTCAATACAAATAAAAACTTATACGTTTTGGAAAAGTACTGAAAAGCGAAATAGACTCTGCTTTTCTGGACATGGGAAAAAAAAAGGATACAACGTAAGCTCACAAAATGTAAGCACAAACTACACCATTAGGGCATCCGTCCTGACCATAGAAATCAATGTGCGCGCTGTGGTACAAATTTTAACACTGTTTTCTCATGTCAAATCGTACATGTTAGAAGTAGAGTATAAACGAGGTGTGAACTTAGCCTTAGACTCTGTTCACATCTACTCTGATGGACCAGATTGACTGATGTTCATATTTGTGTCGGAAGCTCCACTTGGAACCTCCATTGCAGATTCAGTCGAAATTTAAGGGGAAATATAAAGCTGAATGCAACACTATTTTACTGCCGCAATGACAGATGCCTCAGTAGAACCTGACAGACCCCATTATAAGTCAAGAGGGCCGATGGGTGCCGCTAGTGTCTGTCGTGCAATGGATTCTTCACAGCGTTCTGGCTTCCATGGAACCACAATGCAGATGTGAATAGAGCCTCAGTTGATGGTGTGTGTTGGGCAGGATTCACACAGGACATTTCATGATGATTTTCCTCTGGCATTACGGTGAGCAGATTTGCAGTAGTATTCACTTGTGGTATTGTTTTGATTATATGGTAGATCACGGGTGGACTGACCATTTGGACATCAGGGTAGAACCCGAGGGCCCATGTCTAAACCAGGTCCATAGAACCCTGAGTCATATCCACTAAAGTTTAAGTGCAGGGTCTACAAAAGATACATGCGATACATTTTCCCCAAAAGCAATGTGTTAACTCAAGTGTATTATAACAATGGAGGTTGGTAAGGAGCTCATGACCAATTCTTGCCCAAAAGCCCAAATCTCTCTAATTCTACCCCTGGGCCAGATGTTACACTGTAGTGAATGGGATTTTATCAAGTCCTATTCGCACAGTGCTGTTTTAAGGGCATGCTGTGTTTTTTTTTTTAACATTAATAACTGTGATAATGGTTGTTTTTACATAGGGGATAGAAATGCAATGGATGATTAAGAACAAATAGAAATGCTCACCTTTTAACCCTGTGGATGATAAAGTTCACTTTAGATGTTACACAGGACTTTGGATTTCCCTATTAGCTGCATTGCATTACAACAGTATAACACCACTGTGCTGTCTTCCTCTTGGGTAGGGGGTTCTGCAATGCAGTTCTCCATAGACATGTTGTAGGAATATTTTGGCCAACAAACATTTTTAAAAATTATTGTGGTTTTAGACGATGGCTTCTGAGGCTTGTTACTTGGGCAGAATATGCTGCCTGACAATGGTACTACATGCCAGACATGTACCATGTGCATGAGCCCTAAGGTAGATAGTACAGGAGGTAGGGCTTTGCCTCAAATATGGCACCCCCCTGTCTTTTTTAGCACATGATCGGTTACCTTCAAAAACAGCACATACAACGGAAACTACCTCCAAACCCTGATCCTGACCTCATGAATTCACATTATATATTATTAAATGGCATCACATGTATCACCTTATTTTTTATTTTTATAGAGGATATGGATCTTATCTCTACATATGTCATGGTTGACTCATAATAACTTATTATACTTAGGCCTCATGCACACAACCGTAATTTTTATCCACAATTACGGATCCGTAATTACGGATAAAATACTGACCCATTCAGTTCTATCGGCCACAGACACCTTCCCGTATAGTTACGGGTAAGTGTCCAGGCAATAGAAATGACCTGCAAAAAGTAGGAAATGTCCTATCTTTCTCATTTACGGACCGTGCTCCTATACCGATACTAATACTGATACTAATACAGTCGTGTGCATGAGGCCTTAATGATCGTCTGCGGTGACTGGCATTCCAATCATCATTTAGTCTGGTGTGTTTTACTTTGTGGCAGATGTGTATATAGTTTCTTGACTTCAGGATGGCAAATATTACCAGCCTGCAACATTGACCCCAATCATGACCACAGAGATGTTTGTATCTGAAAATGAAAACTGAGATATTCACATTATCAACACTTCTGAAAAGCAGAGTGCTACTTCTGCAGTCGTTCCTTTCATCCCTCTAATCTAATAGTTCTGAGAGACAATTTTCACACTCTCAGAGTAATAAAGGACATTTTCTAATGCCAAAAGTGCATATGAGTGTGTAGAAATAACACGGATAAAAGCAGCACGTAAACAGAGCTAGACAGTATTTTGATCAAACAACAGTTAATTTCAATATTTCATTATAAATAACTCTGATAAAATATTTGAGCTAAAAAAAAAAGGAATAAAACTAGAGATTTAGACCTATTTCAGATGGCCAGTAATACACCCGCATTTTAGGGTCCGTATTAGAGTTGCCACATCTAGACTCCCTGTGGTTCTATTATAGAAACTTATGTAGATGCAAGTTCAGTTCAGTTTACCACGGAAGAACTGAGGGCTCCAGCCGTAATATATGGCCCCCAAAATGCATCTGTATTAGGGACAACTAATATTGGCCGCCTTATACATCTGAAATAGGCCTTATACAGTTTTAGTTCTTTATACCATCAGATTATAGAAAGGTTAGAATATGATCTCCACTGTGGACAGAGAAAGGGACTAATGTGAGTCAATACATTCTGTTTGCATTATGTTGATGCTATATGAAAAAAATGGGAAATAAATTACTAAACAAATATGTAAATGAGTTAGTTAAGTAATATGGAACTTATTTAGTAATTTGATTATTTGTCATTCACACTAAATACTACTTTCTGGTACAGTGATGCCTTATCATAACTCAAAAGTTATCTTCTAAAGAATTTCTCTATTAGTTTGATAGTTTATCCATCAGTTTCCTCTGTATACATTTAAAGTTTTGATCAGGTATTATAGAGAATCATTGAGCTGATATATTTATTATATAATTTTACTTACTAGTAATGACGGCCACTTTACTAATCATAAAGAAGGCTGATGGGTTGTCACAGCCCCACCTATTTTTGTAGCATCCCTGCTTAAAGGGGTTCTCTAGAATCTTAAAGCGAATCTTAGAGAATTACAGAGTGGTTTTCAGTCCATGCTTATAGAGGGGTCTACAGTGGAGGACCCTTCACTATTAAGTCCCTAGCCCTAATTGGGCATATGTACAAGGGTTGGTGTTATGAGACAACCCCTTTAGTTTAACCCCTTAACGACCGCCCACCGTCTTTTGACGTCAGGCGGTGCATGTACTCAGTCTACAGCGACGCCTTTTGGCGTCGCTGTAGTAGAGGGGGTTTATCGGCACTCTGGTGACATCTGCACTAAAAACCGGCTGTAAGTAACAGGTCCGGTTCTTATTGCAGCCATCAGGACCTGCCGATTTCGTCGTAACAGCACGTGACCGCTGTGACAGCCAATCACAGCGGTCACATGCTGTTACTGCGTACAGAGCCGCCGGGAGTGTCTAAATGACAGCTCCTGCTCTAAGAACGAGCTGTTGCTAGCAGCTCTGTCCTTAGAGCAGTGATCAGGAGCCAATAGTATTGGTTCCTGATCTTTTGTGATCACTATGAGTTCCAATCATAATGATCACTACTGTAAAATAAAAGTAAAAACATGTATCCGTTTCTCCTCACTGTTCTAGCTGTGGAGAGAAACAGATACAAGTGTGTCAGTGTCCCCTACACAAAATCACTTGTCCCTTACACAGTTTATTAAAAAAAACAAAACATTTTTTTCAGTATTTTATAGTATATAGTATATACATATATATATAAATATAAATATATTTACTGTATATACTAAGAATCGTACTATAAACTACTTTCTTTTTAGGGTACGCTGTTAGACGGCATGTACGCTGTTAGGCCTCATGCACACGGCCGTAGCCGTGTGCACGGCCGTGATTTTCGGGTCGGCCGGCTGCGGACTGTCAGCCGCAGGCCGCCCGCAAATCGCGGGACATGCACATGGCTACCACCATTGTTTTCAATGAGCCCGGACCGCAGAACAGGGCCGTAATAAGACATGCCCGTTCTTTCTGCGGTCCGTGCATGGCCCCATAGAAAAGAATGGGGCCGCAATTCTCCCGTGGATTTTCGGGGGAATTGCGGCCGCAAAAACACGTTCATGTGAATGGGGCCTTAGACGGCGTAGGGTGCTGTTCTGGGCTTGGGTTTACGGTTTGTGTTAGGCGTAGGGTTTAGGTTTAGGTTTGAAAAAAAAAAAAAGTTTAATTATTTTAGTGTTCTTAGTTGATTAGGCTTCATGCACACGACCGTGCTCGTAATTACGACTCGTAATTACGAGCACGGCCGGGCACGGCCGGCCGCGGGCAGCCGGCCGCTTTTGCGAGCCGTGCTGTCATTATAAAGTATAGCAGCACGGCCCGTAAAATAGAAAAATAGAACATGTTCTATTTTTTTAACGGCACAGGCACCTTCTCGTGAGAAAACGGGAAGGTACCCGTGGGTAACAGAAGTCTATGAGCCCGTTATTGCAGGTTGTAATTACGACCCGCAATAACGGGTGTTTTTACGGTCGTGTGCATGAGGCCTTAGTTGATAAAAAAAAAAATTTAAACCGCTAGTTCCATTTATTATTTGCGGTTTAGACTGTATTATCATTATGGCTGCCAGAAGATACATCGTTGAGGAAGCCTATCAGATGCTATGCTCAGATACGGATTCTGCATCTGAAGTTGAGCTTTTAGGGTATGTGCACACGTAGTGACCAAAAACGTCTGAAAATACGGAGCTGTTTTCAAGGGAAAACAGACCCTGATTTTCAGACGTTTTTTGAGCAACTCACGGTTTTCGCTGCGTTTTCGCTGCATTTTCGCTGCGTTTTTTACGTCCGTTTTTGGAGCTGTTTTCATTGGAGTCTATGAGAAAACGGCTCCAAAAACGTCCAAAGAAGTGTCCTGCACTTCTTTTGACGAGGCTGTATTTTTACGCTTCGCCGTTTGACAGCTGTCAAACGACGACGCGTAAATGACAGGTTGTCTGCACAGTACGTCGGCAAACCCATTCAAATGAATGGGCAGATGTTTGCCGACGTATTGTAGCCCTATTTTCAGACGTAAAACGAGGCATAATACGCCTCGTTTACGTCTGAAAATAGGTCGTGTGAACCCAGCCTTACTTGAAAGCGACAGCGAAAGTGTCGCTTCAAGGGATTCTATGGATATGAGACCCAGCACCAGTGATATGGGAGACGGCGCAGTTGCCACAACGTCCGTTCAAAGTGCAGCACCTGAAATTGCACAACCCCACCAAACCGATTTAGTGTGGGAACCCACGAGTTTATTTTCTCCCACCATAAATGACTTTATTGCTACTCCTGGCATACAAATTTGTATGCCAGGCAGTACATTGCCAATAAGCCTTCGTCGCCTAATGCCAGGTTGTGGAATCCCACAAATTTCAAAGGGCGTCTCTCATTCCGTCAATTCATACCCTCAAAAAGTGCAAAATACGGGGTAAAGATCTACAAGTTATGTGAAAGCACTACTGGCTACACATGTGCATTTAAGATCTACGAGGGTAAAGACAGTGAATTTAATCCACCAGGGTGCCCTCCAAATATTGGTACCACTGGTAAGATTGTGTGGGATTTAATTGGCCCTTTCCTACACAAGGGGTATCATGTATACACGGACAGTTTTTATACCAGTGTGCCATTGTTTAGCGCCCTTCATTGTGCCAACACCGGAGCCTGTGGCACAATACGCAGGAATCGCAAAGGTTTCCCACGTCAACTTGTGGATAAAAAACTACGAAAGGGGGAGTCATGCGCTTTTCAAATTGAGAAGATGCTGGCTTTAAAATTTTGTGACCGCAAGGACGTCTACATGATCAGCACTGTCCATTCAAGTGCAACAGCAACTATTAGAGAACGTGGGGCCTCTGCAGATAGACAAAAGCCTGTGTGTGTCATCGGCTATAACAAATTCAAGTTGCGATGCAGAACGCATTTGTCCTGTACAAAAAATCAGCGGGCAGGGCGACATTCTTTGAATTTCAGGAGAAAGTGATTGAAGATCTCCTATTTCAATCTGCAGACCAGAAAGTAGTCCATGAGTCAGAGGATGTACACCGACTTGTTGAAAAACATTTTTTACACCCCATCCCTTCAACATCTAACCAAAAATACCCCAAAAAACGGTGTCGGGTCTGCAGCAAACGAGGACAGCGAAGTGAGTCACGATATTATTGTTCCGCTTGTCCTTCCAACCCTGGTCTATGCATAAGTCCCTGTTTTGTCCTTATCAATACACTATGGGCTTTATTACAGTTTTGTTCGGGTTTTTGGTGGACGTCTTACACCCGACAATACTTCTAGAAATAGCGACATTAATTTGGGGAGTAGTGGTCCTTTACTGTATCTATACATACGGTGTGGGACACTGCCCCTTTATATATTCTACAGGTGATTGGTTGTTTTGTGCTCATGGCGGTTCCTACCTTGCCGGGCAGGGGCTTGTTATGGTGTACCGCGTCACTTGGCACATTCGTCCCTTATATAGGGATTGATGGAGCTAAAGAGACGTTGTATGACCAGTCACTTTGAATAATAAAGTCATTACAGCCCTACAAATTTTCTTTCATCCTGTGAACATGCTCTAGTTTTCCACATAGCTGGATACATTCTTCCTCCTTTTTTTTGGATATATTGCCTTTTTCCGCCAACAGTTTAATACATTTTCCCACTCTAACTTACTATATATCAGAGCGGGTTGATATACATAATGTCTATGGACTGACATGATTTCAGGACAGCTGCTTTCTTAGCACGACATAGTCATAGGGTGTAGAAACTGTTAGGGACATCTATTTCTCAATCTAGAAAAGTAGAATCCTCCCATTTTCAAAGCAAAATGTGTGTCCTGAAAGCCTCCGGGTGCTCCCTTCCTTTTGGGTCCTGCCGTGTGTCCAGGAAACACATTAGGGCCACAATGGGGATATTTTTGAACACAGGAGAAACAGGGTGATACATTTTCTGGTGCATTTCCTTATTCTCATGTCCTCTGTACAAGAAATCTGACCTTAAAATGACACATTTGTGAAAAAAAGTGAAATAACATTTTCTTTCCACCTGCTTTGCATTAATTCCTGCAAAAACTGTGGGGTCAAAATACTTAGTACACACCTAGATGAATACCTTAAGCGGTCTAGTTTTCAAAATGGGGTCATTTATGGGGAGTTTCTATCTTTTTGGCAGCTCAGTGCCTCTATAAATGTGTAATGGGACCTGAAACATTTTCAAGCAAAATGTGTGTCCTGAAAGTCTTCGGGGCGCCACCTCCCTTTCGGGCCCTGCCTTGTGTCCAGGCAACGCATTAGGGTCACAATGGGGGCATTTTTGAAAACGGGAGAAACAGGGTGATAGATTTTGGGGGGTGTTTCTTCATTCTCATGGTCGCTTTACAAAGAAATCGGTCTTCAAAGTGATACTTTTATAAAAAAAATTGTTTTTTTATTTTATTTCACCTGCTATGCATTCAATTTAGCAAAAAACTGTGGGGTCAAAATACTCACTACAGCCCTAGATAAATACCTTAAGGGGTCTAGTTTTCTAAATGGGGTCGTTTATGGGGAGTTTCTATCGTCCTGGTAGTTCAAAACCTCTCCAAATGTACAGTGGGGCCTAAAACATTTTCACGCAAAATATGAGACCTGAATGCCTCCGGTTGCTCCCTTCCTTTCGGGCCCTGCCGTGTTTTTTCAGGCAACGCATTAGGGTCACAATGTGGGCATTTTTGAAAACAGGAGAAACAGGGTGATAGATTTTGGGGTGTGTTTCTTCATTCTGATGGTCGCTCTACAAAGAAATTGGTCTTCAAAGTGATACTTTTATATAAAAAGTGTTGTTTTTTTTAATTTCACCTGCTATACATTAAATTTAGCAAAAAACTGTGGGGTCAAAATACTCACTACACCCCTAGATAAATACCTTAAGGTGTCTAGTTTTCTAAAGGGGGTCGTTTATGGGGAGTTTCTATCGTTCTGGTAGTTCAAAACCTCTCCAAATGTACAGGGGGGCCTAAAACATTTTCAAGCAAAAATGAGACCTGAATGCCTCCGGTTGCTCCCTTCCTTTCGGGCCCTGCCGTGTGTCCAGGCAACGCATTAGGGTCACAATGTGGGCATTTTTGAAAACAGGAGAAACAGGGTGATAGATTTTGGGATGCATTTCTTCATTCTCATGGTCGCTTTACAAAGAAATCGGTCTTCAAAGTGATAATTTTATGAAAAAAGTGAAATTATATGTTTTTACGCCTGCTTTGCATGAATTCTTACAAAAAAACTGTGGGGTCAAAATACTTACAACACCCCTTAATAAATACCTTAAGGGGTGTAGTTTTCAAAATGGTGTCACTTGTGGGGGTTTCCACCATTCTGACACCTATGAGCCTCTGAAAACCTGGCTTGGTGCAGTAAAACAAAATGTACTTCAAAATTTATAAAATCATTACTAAACTTGTAAGTCTTCTAAATTGCTCAAAAAAAATTTTTTTTTTTCAAAAGTGCTGCCAAAATAGAGTAAAGCGATGGAAATATATATTTAATAAAAAAAATTGTACAGTATATGTGTACATATGTGACATATTGCAGTTAAAAATAGGGAAAAATGATAATTTTTACAAAATTTCTTCAATTTTTCTATTTTTTCATTAATTTCCGCAAATCGTATCAGTCTACTTTTACCACTAAAATAAAGTACAACATGTGACGAAAAAACAATGTCAGAATTCCTTGGATATTCAAAACTTTCGCACAGTTATTCTCTGATAAAGTCAGACATACCAGATTTAACAAATCAGGCTTGGTCATTAAGGTCTTTTCAGGCCCGGTCATTAAGGGGTTAAAGGCTATGTAAACCTTTGAGACCTTTTTTTTTTTGTTTTGTTTTGTTTTTTTGTTACTAAAACAGTGTATTTTAGTGTTTAGTGCAACTTTGTAATTGTTTTTTATAAAAAAAATAGTTTTACTTTTTAAGATACAGCTTCTATGTATCCTGGATACATAAAAGCTGTAACCTGCACGGACCCTGAATCCGTCAGGTCAGCGGGACTTACAGCTTCGGTGACAGCGGTTCCTGTGTGTCTCTGAAACTCCGGATACACCTTTTATCGATCACATCTAAGTTATGAACTTAGTTGTGATCAAAGCCGTCTGTCCCACTGACCTGACAGATTCGGCTGTGGCCGCAAGATACAGCTCCTTTGTATCCAGGATACATAGAAGCTGTATCTCAAATACTAAAACTATTTTTTAATAAGAACAAATGACAAAGTTGCACTAAATACTATAACACTTTGTTTTAGTAAAAAAGTATTCAAAGGTTCACATAGCCTTTAATATCAGATTCATAAAAAATAAAGATATAACAAGATATAAGAGAAAAAATGCTTAATATCTTATTATATTATATAATGCATTGGGAGCGCTGTGAATTATATGATATATACATACACAACATAAGGTAGCTTAAACAAGAGAAATGTGTGTAGTGTCCTGTACGTTGTACTAAATGTATTATGTAGACTGCGCCATGAAGATACCGTTCATGTAGTATGAAGATTATGAATTTTTTGTCTTCAGTGGTATCACCAGATTGACTCTCTTTTTCGACTCTCTAATACAGACTGTAACAGATTATCAGAGAACCCACTGGGCAGATTAGTCAATGGTTCATATATTACAACCGGCACAAGCGGGTGCTTTTGATAACGTTATGGCAAGGCTGTGGCTGGCATATCTTATTAGTCAAGGGTAAGGGACACAATCAATATCGGTCTATAGACAGAATTTTACCTTGTAACATGCAGTGAACGTGAGAGGTCAGACCTGAAGCAAAGCCTATGCAGACATTACTAAAATCAGTTTTACATATTTCTATATAGTTTCCCTGTGACTATTATATTGGCCCCATTGTATCCATTTAGTGCTCATAACTTCAATCAAATAATCCCTCAAGAGCAAATTATGCTGTCAGTTGTCAATCCTATGGAAACATGCAATGTGGTTGCATTAGAAAAAAAAAATACTTTCTAACAACAAAAGGCTTACAGAAATCTGATTAATATCGTAGTAAGAGATAGAGAAAGTACTGCCAGGTATACCTGCCCCTTTTCTGCCATCAGATTAGTGCTATTGGCCTCGAGGTGAGTAATGCTAGGCAGTATAACGGGCAGCTGGCTGCTGCTCCTACCTGCTCTACTCTTCATTAAAGGTACATACATAAAAAGCTATTGGAAATAATTGGAATGATATAGAAAATTACCCCATTGCTATAAATATCACTCATAAATATTTCTAATTATAAAATAATACAAAAACCAATGAAAAATGTAAAAAGACCCTGTACTTGTTCTGAATGGAAGAACGCCTTTTATTTGGTTGGTGTTGATTGTTTTATTACCATAATGAATATTGTTAACAATTCCCATTTCCAGGCACAAGTGATGACTTGACTGGAGGTCAGGTAAAGGACTAAAATCAGAATAAACCATACATAGAAGCTCAGAAAAACGTATGATGGACAGGAACACTGATGTTAAAGTAGATTCAGTTATGATTAAAACTTTTTTAAAGGCTGAGTTCACACAGGGCAGATACGCAGCGGTAAAGCACTCAGCGTTTCCGCCCTGTGCACAGCAGGGAATTCCGGGAGAAAAAGCGCACCAAACTGTGGTGCAGTTTTTTCACCCGGACGTTTCATCCCAGCAGATCACTGCAGCCTGTGATTGGCTGCAGCGGCAGTCACATGGGATGAATCGTCATTGGCTGCAGCGGTCACACCCAAGAGGCCACGCTGGTGGGAGGAACACAGACTTCTGGATACGTTTCAGACTTTTTTTTTTTTTTACAGAGTTGTGTTTTTTGTGGCGGGATGGATGCGAACCCGCCGCACAAAACGCAACAACTATTATTTGTTGCAGAATTTATCTTCCCATTGAATTCAATGGGGAATACCCGCAACAAATAAGCAGCTTTTGCGCAAATACAATTGACATGCTGCGGAACAAAACTCTGCACTGCAGGTAAATTTCTGAGCATTTTTTCCGCTCAGTATTTACGCAGCAAATTCTGTTGCGGAAATTTTTCAGTATTTACGCTACGTGTGAACTCAGCCAAAAGGGAAATTACATCTTTCAATATCTTCTCTCTCTATCACAGTGATATCATGGGTGCGCGTCCTTGAGCTGGACCTTCACCGATTCCTAGGACACCAGAACTGTGGCATTGGTACTGCGTTTTGTGTCTTCTGAAGTGTCATAAATGTTAGCAGATGCCCAGGTTTATCTTAAGGGGGTTTTCCAGGACTTTGATATTGATGGACTGTAGAATAGGTTATCAATATTTGATCAATGCAGGTCCATTTCCCAGTGGTGATCAGTTTTCCCACTGATCAGCTCAATGGAGGAGCCATATCTATGGCCCCTTCATTGGTTTCCCAGGCCAGCAACTGAGCTGCTGCTATAAAGTGAAATCAGGGGTTGCTTTCGCATCGTGGCTCCTTTATTCAGTTGCTCGCAGGAGGCACCTGTGGTTGGTCCCCCACGATCAAATATTGATGGCCTATCCTAAAGATCAATATTAAAGTTCTTGAAAAACCCTTTAACTCATCATTTCTCAGTCACATTTTGTAAAGACACTCATAGAGTAGTTGGAAATAACACAAAAAAACATTACTTTATAACAAACATAACATTTAATTAAATTGTACACATATTAGAAGAGTACATTGAAAATTCCATTAACTATAAAAATATGAAGAGTATCTAATACATTAAGAAAGTCATACAAGTAAGAATAGATATACAGATGTACACAAAAAGTATTAATGCCCATTTCCTTGATGCAGACTATAATAGTAATCCCCATACACACAACCGTTTTAGGACTTCACACGAAGTTTCAAGTTGTGTGGAGCCATAATATGGCACCCATAGAAATCTATAGGTCCATACTGTACCACACTGTTTCTCTCAGAGAGAAAAATATCTTGTCATGTTCCATTGGATGCCGTATTAAGAAGGTATTCTTCCCTTGAAGCATTTTATGTTCGGAATTACAGACCTGTATGGAGACACCATACAGCAGGATACAGAGTGCCTACGCCTCCCAAAGGGACTGTGTATGGCACTATAGGGGCTCCCTGCACAGAGCTTTAACTTGTGGCTTATACATAGTGTATGATCTATCCAATAATCAACAATGGTCAATTGTTGAGATCCATAATGCATTTTTATGCAGGATAGGGATGCACTGCATGTTAGACGCACAGTATAGCAGCATATATACAAGCCTTTAAGGCCTGCTACAAAATATACAGTCAAGCATAAGACCTGCCCAATGTTCTATAAAGGAGGCTGAGGTCAGTACATAAAGTGTAGCATAAGATTGACCAATAAAATACAGAAAACAGAGCTGTACAAAATGTTAAAGTAATAGCATATCCTTCACAATCGGAGCCAAAATGCCATAAAGATACAGTTTCCATTGCACATAATGAATAAGCAGCGGAGAGTTTTACAGCAATACTATTATGAACATCCTAAATGTGTTGTATTACAGAGACGGCAGAGCTCAATGGTAGTTTGAAGCTAAATTTAAAGGGCTTATATAACTGAGAACTGAATGTGCTCCAACTTTGTGATATAGTATACATAATATAGAGATGGTGTTTATTTACCTACATAACACGACATATCACATTCATTATATACTACATTACATGTGGCTTCATATGTAAAACATATACGAGCCCATCAAGAATATTCAACATATTTAGGATACTGATGAGAGATTAAAAAGCCCCCCACCCCCAATCAGAAAGCACAAAAGACCTGCAGTTGTGTATTTCTAAAAGGTTGTTAAAGGGTTTGTCTCATCAAGCCTATGCATTTCCATATACCCTATCAGGGCATATGGACTTCATAGAGGTGTGTTCTTCACACAAGCCCCCCCTCTATTAGCCAGACTAGAGAGACTGCTCTGGTGGACCCGGCCTGTCCATGTATTCCAGGTCAGACATTCACTTGAATGGCCGGCACGTAATACTACATTTCTTTTGCAAACATATGGCCAACTGGAGCTTTGTCCAGCAAAAACAGCCAATTACCGGGGGTTTCAGGCTTTCTTTTATGTTGATAAGACAATCCCTTTAAAGACTCTGATCGTTTATTTTTTTGTTATTTCTATTTTTGGGAGTGCTGAATTATGGCTTCTTCCACGGTGGTTCCACTAAAAATTTCCCAAAGTCCTGAATTGAAAACATGCGTTGTTATGCAGTCATATGTAAGGGACTGACCACTGGATAACTATGTAGATCTGTCATTCAGGAGTATGAGAAAAGAAACAGATATAACTAAGAGCTATATAGAATTTTTATCTTGACAACACAAGATCTAATATTTACTGGTGATTTTTTTTAATGTATTTTATAAGGAAGTGCGCTACTTAAAGGGGTTTTCCACCTTCTGACAACTAGGTCATCAGTATATCATCAGTGCGGGTCAGACACCTGGACCCTGCACCGATCAGCCGCTCTTTGGCCTGCGGGTACCGGATGTTGTGGCACATAATGCTATGTACAGAGCCGGTTGGCTCCGTACATAGCATAGTGGCCATGCTGCACAACTGCATGTCTGCTCCTATTCACTGCAGCCGCTATTTCGTGACTGGAGCCAACTGCTTCCGGCATGTACGCCCGGTGCACAGAGGCACCAGACCAGCTGATCTTTGCGGAGTCCGGGTGTCGGACCCCCACAGATCATCTACTGATTACCTATCCGGTGGATAGGTCTTTAGATGTCAGAAGGTGGAAAACCCCTTTAAATACAAAATTTTCTTTCTTTCTTTTTCTATGGTACATATATGATTTTATATATTATATTATTTTATTATATCTCTTAAGTGGGTCATGAGCTATGACCTTCTACTTTATTACTACTACTAAACCTAATATTACAGTAAATACAAAAATAAAATCTACTGACATTTAACTGCTTTCAGAAGTTGATAAAGTGACGTTGTTTATTCAGAGATGAGTTACTATCGTCACCCTGAGAGGCTGCATACGTTAAATTAGTTATAGACAATCCACTGCTCTAGGTCGATATATTATTCTGTCAGACTGAATTATTTGCTTGATTGATGACTCTACACCCAGGATGAGTAGATGCCACTGACTCTATGGAAAAGGCTCAACATAAAATCGGATTTGACAGACATTTGTGGTTTACAAGCTCCTGAGCCTCAAAGATTAATGGAGAAGATAATGGTATTAGATCAAATATTGTTGTAAAGCACTACAAAACAAAAGTATATTTACAAAGAATAACATGTAAAGAGAATCCACAGTACAGAACTATGTTCTCTTCAACTGCGGTTGTCGTAAACCCTGGATTAAGCTTGGTAAAATGACACGAATAATGGATGGATATAAAGTTCGATAGGCTTAGAATTTCTCTGTGCCCTTGGGCAGAGGGTGGGCAGAGTACAATTCCACCGATTGCCTCTTGTGATCCTGTTTGTTTTCCCATGTTTCCTCCTCAGGTTCGTATGTACCTTTCAGAACAGCGATCCTATCAGACAGGCTCTTGTTGTATGGGAACAGGACAAAGTTGTAGATGAGTGAAGCCAAAATTCCTCCAAGCATAGGTCCAATCCAGAAGACCTGATGAAATAATGGAAATCATTTATTGAATCTCACAGTGCATGTCATTAATGACCAGTCGGGTTTTCTATCTTGACTAGACTGTGATTTACTGGTTTATTTTGTGTATTCCCTTCTTGTGCGCTTTATGTGTTTCACCAGTCTTTATATCATTTACTTTGAATTGTGGAGTTTCTCTAGTTTACAGATAATTAGGTCCTGTTCAGACGTGGCAGAGTTTTTCTCCTGCAAATGTTGGTGCAGATTTGGGGCAATTACGCAATGAATCTGCACCAGCATTTGCACATTTGACAGGTAATTCAGACATTGCAGGTATCACAGCGGACTTGCCACAGATTTCAGTTTTTGCATTGCAAAGGCTGAAATCTGCAGTGAAATTCCGCTTCTTCTCCGCAATGGATTGAGCATGCTGCGGAGGGAAAAATCTGCACCGCAGCCTAATTTCCGCAAGTTATTTTCTGCAACGTCTGAACTAACTTTCCTAAAAATGTATAGAAAGAAATGAAAACAACGGCTGCTGCAGAATTCCACTGCGGACTGTCCACAGCGGAATTCAACAGCAATTCCGCCACGTCTGAATGTGCCCTTAAAGGGGTATTCCCATAGTTGTAATCTAGTCTCATTGTACACTTATTGTAAAATAATAAATATTTGCAATTTTTACCATTTATCAAAAAGCGTGTTCTAAAGTAATTGCCCCTCCAAAATACCGCATGTAATCTGTTTGTTACTACCTGGTTGCCCTTAGTTACGTCCTCTGTAGTTCTTTCGCCGGTTGTGCATGCGCAGTACAACACTGCTATTTTACTATAGCATTACTCCTTTTCTCTGTGCTGTGTGCATGTACCAAGGACACACAGGAGAGTACATGGAGCCAAGAGGATTGTGGGAATTGTAGTGCCTAACTCTAAAATGGTGGTCATGTGTGTCTCAAGGACCACCCAGTGTAAAGAGTGATTCCAGCATACTTAACAGAGGAACTGGAGGCCAAAAACCATGAATAAAAAGTTAACGCAAGTGTGTTAGGGAATGTAACAGTATGTATTCAGGAAATCGGTGGGTACTGGGCTTTCAGTAAACATGGCCGATTCTGGGATAACCCCTTTAAATCACATGTCCTCCTTTAAGCACAATTTTACCGTTTGTATATGGATATAATCTATGTATAGAGTTTAGTAACTTTGTAAATACATTATATTATTTATCTTGCACTGATACAGAGTAACAGCCTGAATAATACTCCAGAGCTGCATTCACAATTTTGAAGGTTGTTATTGGAAAATAAAAACTTGTCTATAAACACACTCAAAACAGCTTAAACAGAACTTGTCAGTAGGTTTGGAGCCGCTAAACCACCAGCATGCATTAATGCAACTGGGGTTTCGTTTTCCATACGTGTCCACATCTGACGTTTCGGGAATAGTTGGTACAAATAAATTACAACTTACTGAAACTGGGAGCAGCAGCCGACACATGTGCATTGCACACATGAGCCAAGGAGAGAACACTGCTCATGTACATGCACCCGATGCCTTCGACTCCAACCCGGACTCCTTTCGGTAAGTCGTAATTTACTTTACTAACTATTCCCTAAACGTTCATTTTTGAAATATGCAGGTTTGGAACACTAAACTCCAGCTACACAATGGCATTCCGGTGGTTCAGTGGCTCCAAACCTACTGACAGTTTCCCTCTTAAGGCCATGTTCAGACGTGGCAGAATTTTTCCGCTGAAAATTTTGCTTTTCATATTTGACCGGTAATTCAGACGTTGCAGATATCACAGCGGACTTGCTGCAGATTTCAGCCTTTCCAATGCAAATGCTGAGATCCGCAGTGAAAGTCCACTTCTCCGCAACATAATGAGCATGCTGCAGAGGGAAAAATCTACACCGCAGCCTAATTTCCGCACAGTTATTTTCTGCAACGTCTGAACTAAGTTTCCTAAAAATGTATAGAAACAAATGTAAAAAACGGCTTCTGCAGAATTCCACTGCGGACTGTCCGCAGCGGAATTCAACAGAAGTTCCGTCACGTCTGAATATGCCCTAAGGCTATAGACACCTTTGGGGATCACGGACGGATACGGCTCACAATGTCTTTCTACAGCTTATATGTCGATAAAAGAACATTACAGAAATAATTTTATTTATAAATAAATGCATTTCATTATAAATTTTCGCACATCATACATCTGTACAGGGCCTGATGAAAAGTCTATACCAAGAATGCAAATCACCAGGGAAAGCTCTGTGCAGACATTGATCCAGAAAAGTATGCTGGGAGATTTCAGCCCAGCAGCCAATAAAATGCTAAATGCAGCTCTGTACTATAATATTATGGATCAGTCAGTACAAGTAAAGTAATGCATTGCATATACAAAGTTACTCTGTTTAATCTTTATATTTTTTCTATATGTAAAGTGTAAAATGGACATGCTGGGAATTGGGGTATGTTCACATATTACGATTTGTTGCAGATTTTGTTGCAGATTTTGATGCAGATTTGATGCAGAGCCAAAGCCAGAAGTGGATTCAGGAGAAAGGAGAAGTATAAATTCCTCCTTTATATTTTCCATTCCTTTTGAAACCACTTCCGACTCTAGCTAAAAAAATCTTCATCAAAATCTGCAACAATGTGTGAACATAGCCTAAGGCCACGTTCAGACATGGCGGAATTTCTGTTGAATGCTGCTGTGGACAGTCCGCAGTGGAATTCTGCAGCAGCCGTTTTTTAGGAAAATTAGTTCAGACATTGTGGAAAATAACTGTGCGGAATTTAGGCTGCGGTGCAGAATTTTCCCCCTGAGCATGCACATTATGTTGCGGAGAAGCAGCGGAATTTCACTGCGGATTTCAGCCTTTGCAATGCAAGAACTGAAATATCTGCAACGTCTGAATTACCTGTCAAATATGCAAATGTTGCTGCAGATTCGTTGCGTAATTGCCCCGAATCTGCACCAACATTTGCAGCGGAAAAATTCTTCCACGTCTGAACGTGGTCTTATAATTTCACAGCACCTGCAGCTATAGTCCCTAAGATTAGCTTCCAGGGAATAAGTTTAAATGCAAAGTATATTAATAAAGAGGTGTTGTTAGGCCCCACATTTTGTCCATATTTAATATAAACTATGTAACCCCTTAGGTGAAATACACATATAGCTATACAAAAAAATAAAGCATCATACCCAAGGGAAGTAAAAAGTAACTCTGCTAGAATGGCAAATACCTTACAAAACCACCGTAAAGAGCTCATCTAGATTAACGCCAGCCTCTTATGGCATAATAACAATTTATTACCCAGTTTATGAACCTTTGCTGTAGGTCTGAATCACGTTAACAATGGTGTTGATTAAAATTATAAGAGAAGTAATAAAGAAAATTATTACTTTATTAAGGGCGCATATATATTTAAGTCAATATGCAATCAGCCTTTAAACCTGCATTTAGCGGCACTATTTAAATGATATACATAAGTATAACATTGAGTTAGATATGACGCTTATGTTGCTGTAGTTACTCTTGATGTGTTGCAATACGTGTTCATTTGTAATCACATTTATATCATGTTTATCTTCTGTGTATACTATAATTAGAATGATGTCATGCTTCATGAATACATTTAGGAGATAGCCAATTAAATCTCTGCTGTCAGGTTCACAAGCTCAATATACTTATTGATCAAATACAAGGCTGTGTTCACATCAGCGTTCCTTTCCGCTCAGGGGTTCCGTCGGAGGTTTTCGTCGGGTCAACCCCTCAACGGAAAAGCAAACTGAAACCTTAGCTTACGATTCCCTCATTATTGAACTCAATGGTGACGGAAACCTAGCTAATGGTTTCCGTTTGTCACCATTGTAACGGGGTTCCGTCGTTTTGACAGAATCAATAGCGCAGTCAACTGCTCTATTGGTACCATCAAAAACTATGGAAACGGAAGCTATGGTTTCAGTTTGCCTTTCCATTAAGGCATTAACCCGATGGAACTCCTCAGCGGAAAGGAACACTGATGTGAAAGGGCCCTAAAGGGGGCACAAATGTTCTTACATAATTAGAAATATTTAGTTTAACAATATGGCTGGTAATCCTATGTCTCACCCATTGATCAGTAAAGATTCCGGTAATGGCCGCAGGGCCGAGGGATCGAGCTGGGTTCATAGAGCATCCAGTGAAGTAAATCTGTTAATAGAAATATTTAAATATGCTTACTTAGTTGCAGTTTGTATATCTGATATATTTATATATATATATATATATATTTATTTTTTTTATATTACAAAGTATATGTAAAACATAGCATAGCCAATAGTTTCTGTCACAATGCTGGATAAAGCCATGCTGAAGTTTAGTGTGTAGATATAGATTAGATGGATATAGATTAGATATTTTATGATATGTATAGTGAATAAATGTCTTGTAAAATGCCCTACTAAAATAAAGGGGTATCTTATTCAGGACCTATATTATTCAGATTAAAAAAACTGCATGGTGGGCATAGAATTTCAAAGGTTTCCATTTAATGCTTAGTTTGCTATAAATTTACCCCAATAATAACAGTTAATCACTTAAAGAGGCTCTGTCACCAGATTTTGCAACCCCTATCTGCTATTGCAGCAGATAGGCACTGCAATGTAGATTACAGTAACGTTTTTATTTTTAAAAAACGAGCATTTTTGGCCAAGTTATGACCATTTGTGTATTTATGCAAATGATGCTTGCAATTGTCCAAGTGGGCGTGTTTAAAGTAAAAGTCCAAATGGGCGTGTATTATGTGCGTACATCGGGGCGTTTTTACTACTTTTACTAGCTGGGCGTTCTGACGAGAAGTATCATCCACTTCTCTTCAGAACGCCCAGCTTCTGGCAGTGCAGACACAGCCGTGTTCTCGAGAGATCACGCTGTGACGTCACTCACAGGTCCTGCATCGTGTCAGACGAGCGAGGACACATCGGCACCAGAGGCTACAGTTGATTCTGCAGCAGCATCGGCGTTTGCAGGTAAGTCGATGTAGCTACTTACCTGCAAACGCTGATGCTGCTGCAGAATCAACTGTAGCCTCTGGTGCCGATGTGACCGACACGATGCAGGACCTGGGGCAGGAAGTGAGTGACATCACAGCGTGTCTGTGTCTGCACTGCCAGAAGCTGGGCGTTCTGAAGAGAAGTGGATGATACTTCTCATCAGAACGCCCAGCTAGTAAAAGTAGTAAAAACGCCCCGATGTACGCACATAATACACGCCCACTTGGACTTTTACTTTAAACACGCCCACTTGGACTTTTGCAAGCCTCATTTGCATAAATACAAAAATGGTCATAACTTGGCCAAAAATGCTCTTTTTTTTTAAATAAAAACGTTACTGTAATCTACATTGCAGCGCCTATCTGCTGCAATAGCAGATAGGGGCTGCAAAATCTGGTGACAGAGCCTCTTTAAGGGCATGACCACACATGGCGGAATTCCTCCGCAACTGTCCGCATCGATGCCGCACAGAATCTGCGTTGCAGATTCTGCAGCGGATCTGCACAAAATGTGCAGTACATTGATGCGGACTAGCTGCTGCAGACTGCGGGAAAAGTGCTTCCCTTCTCCCTATCAGTGCAGGATAGAGAGAAGGGACAGCACTTTCCCTAGTGAAAGGAAACGATTTTCATACTTACCGGCCGTTGTCTTGGTGACGCGTCCCTCTTTCGGCATCCAGCCCGACCTCCCTGGATGACGCGCCAGTCCATGTGACCGCTGCAGCCTGTGCTTTGCCTGTGATTGGCTGCAGCCGTCACTTACACTGAAACGTCATCCTGGGAGGCCGGACTGGAGACAGACGCAGGGAGTTCTCGGTAAGTATGAACTTATATGTTTTTTTACAGATACATGTATATTGGGATCGGTAGTCACTGTCCCGGGTGCAGAAACAGTTACTGCCGATCGCTTAACTCTTTCAGCACCCTGGACAGTGACTATTTACAGACGTCTCCTAGCAACGCTCCCGTCATTACGGGAGCCCCATTGACTTCCTCAGTCTGGCTGTAGACCTAGAAATACATAGGTCCAGCCAGAATGAAGAAATGTCAAGTTAAAAAAGCAAGACGTATCCGCAGCACACATGACATGTGCATGACAGCTGCGGACTTCATTGCGGAACTTTGAATCTCCATTGAAGTCAATGGAGAAATTCCGCCATGAGTCCGCAACCAGTCCGCCACTGCTCCGCAACAGACAGAGCATGCTGCGGACACCACATTCCGCTCCGCAGCCTATGCTCCGCAGCGGAATTGTACGCATCGTGTAAACGAACACTGCGAAATTAAAGTGAAAGTCAATGGAGAAACGGCTCCGCTGCGGATTAACGCTGCGGAGTGTCCGCAGCGGAATTTAAGTGAAAATCCGCCATGTGTGAACCCGCCCTAAGGATCCATGAAATGACCCAAAATCTGAATCTGAAAATGCGCCATCCATAACAGACAACCATTTAAAAGGGTTGTACAAAATGAGAAAAAAGGGACTACCACATGGTACATGGGCTGTATCTGGTGAAATCGTACCACTATTTAAGTGAATGGGGATGAGCTGCAATACCAGACTCAGCCATTGTACAAGGGTGGCACTATTCCTGGATAAAAAGCAGACCCTTTTTCCTCATCTTGTACAACTCTTTCACATTTTGCTGAAATTTTCTTTTTTTGTGGTGAAAACAATAATGACGGTTGTTGAATAAATATAATATGAATATAATATAAATGAATAAATCTAAATAAATTGGTGAATTTGCCTTGCTTTCTGCTATGTATATGATATATCTGATCTAGATCTGCAATATCTGCAGGGCCCTCATTTAGAATATATCTGATGTTTGAATGAATGTGTTGAATTCCTCTAGGAGATTTAATACAGTGAAGAGCCTCTTAAGATTACCAAATGTTTACCATGCCGAGTAGTATAAAATTCCTGACATACCACACTATTAACCTGTACATTACATTACATGTGATATTAAACACATAGAGTGGAGATTTTTTTGATATATCATACAGGTCAAAGTATGTATACCAATGCAGTGTATGTTTTCACATGGTACTGTATAATGTATTACTGTAGTTGTCCTTCATGATTTCATACAAATTTCAAATAACATAGAAAAATAATCTACAGAGAAAACTGCATTTATATCTTTAAATACAGAATTAAAGGCTAATTTGATATATTAGTATTAGGTATAGGAGGTATTTTTTTAATACTAAATGCCATAAATGTTCAGCAATATTATTATTATTGGTAGTAGTAGTAGTAGTAGTAGTAGTAGTAGTAGTAGTAGTAGTACTGGTAGTAGTAGTAGTAGTAGTAGTAGTAGTAGTAGTAGTAGTAGTAGTAGTAGTAGTACTGGTAGTAGTAGTAGTAGTAGTAGAAGTAGTAGTAGTAGTAGTAGTAGTAGTAGTAGTAGTAGTAATAGTAGCAGCAGCAGTAGTAGTAGTAGTAGTAGTAGTAGTAGTAGTAGTAGTAGTAGTAGTACTGGTAGTAGTAGTAGTAGTAGAAGTAGTAGTAGTAGTAGTAGTAGTAGTAGTAGTAGTAGTAATAGTAGCAGCAGCAGTAGTAGTAGTAGTAGTAGTAGTAGTAGTAGTAGTAGTAGTAGTAGTAGTAGTAGTAGTAGTAGTAGTAGTAGTAGTAGTAGTACTGGTAGTAGTAGTAGTAGTAGTAGTAGTAGTAGTAGTAGTAGTAGTAGTAGTAGTAGTAGTAGTAGAAGTAGTAGTAGTAGTAGTAGTACTGGTAGTAGTAGTAGTAGTAGTAGTAGTACTGGTAGTAGTAGTAGTAGTAGTAGTAGTAGTAGTAGTAGTAGTAGTAGTATAGTAGGTTCCTTTGAAAGCAATAAATATTAGGCCTTATTCAGACAAACGTAGAATACGTTTGTGTAACGGCTGTTAAAACAATGGTCGTCACACGGACGCATGTATTTCAATGGGGCTGTTCACACGAAAATTGTTTCAACGGACCGTGTGAAGGGTCTGTTGAAAAATAGAATATGTCCTATTTTGTTCTGTTTTCACGGATCCCTCCATAGACACAAGTCTATGGGGAACCCTGAAAACGGGACTTGCACAGGCGCAACGCGGACGTGAAAACTGCATTTTTTTACATCCGAGTTTCCCCACGTTTGTCTGATTAAGCTCTTATGAATATTTTATTTAAAGGGGTTGTTTTATTAAAATGACCCAATCAATATTAGCCCCCTCTATTAGCCGGAGCAAAGAGTCACTAAAGAGCAGCTTTCATATTGGAGAATCCAGCCTGTCCATGTGTAGAAAATGTATAGCACCCCAGCTGGTTGTTGGGTGGACTTCAATCTTAAAAAAGGGATTGCTGGGATGAGACATCCCCTTTTAGGCCATGTTCAGACATGGCGGAATTTTTCCGCTACAAATGTTGGTGCAGATTCGGGGCAATTACGCAACGAATCTGCACCAACATTTGCATATTTGACAGGTAATTCAGACATTGCAGATATCACAGCGGACTTGCCACAGATTTCAGTTTTTGCATTGTGCAATGTTAAATACTTTTGTGTCAAAAAAGACAAAAGTATAGTAGGTACGATACCTTTATTGGCTAACCATAAAAGTTCTATACACAAGCTTTCAGAGCACACAGACTCCTCCTTGCATTACAAAGGCAGAAATCTGCAGTGAAAGGGCACGGCCAGACATGGAGGAATTTCTGTGGAATTCCGCTGCGGACATTTTCTCCATTGGTTTCTACACCTTTTTAGTTATGTTCGTGCACACGTGGCGGAAAACTCTGCTGTGGACCATAGGCTGCGGTGCGGAATTTGGTGTCCGCAGCATACACTGGCTGTTGCGGACTTGTTGCGGACTTGTTGCGGAATTTCTCCATTTACTTCAATGGAGTTTCAAAATTCCGCAATGAAATCCGCAGATGTTATGTGTGTTGCGTTGCGGATTGGTTTTACGAACAGGATATTTCTTCATTCTGGCTGGACCTATGTGTTTCGTGGTCTAGAGCCAGACTGAGATGGAATGTTTTAAAAAAGAGCAGGTTGAACTCTTCACCCGAATACGCATCGACTAATCCGCAGCAATTTACTTCACATTTTAGGCAAAGGCGCAAAGGAATCTGCAACGCAGATTATGTGCGGCATTGATGCGGACAGTGTCTGCAGAAATACGCCACGTCTGGCCATGCCCTAATTCCGCTTGTTTTCTGCAACATAATGAGCATGCTGCGGAGGGAAAATTCTGCACGGCAGCCTAAAGGGCATGTTCACACGTGACAGAGTTTTTCCGCTGCAAATGTTGGTGCAGATTTGGGGCAATTACGCAACGAATCTGCACCAACATTTGTATATTTGACAGGTAATTCAGATGTTGCAGAAAACACAGCGTACTTGCCACAGATTTCAGTTTTTGCATTGCAAAGGCTGAAATACGCAGTGAAATTCCGCTGCTTCTCCCAACAGACAGTGCATGCTGCGGAGGGAAAATTACGCACTGCAGCCTATGGTCCGCAGCGGAGTTTTCCGCAACGTCGGGACTAACTTGCCTAAAAATGTATTGAAACAAATGTAAAAAACGTCCGCTGGAGAATTCCACTGCGGACTGTCCGCAGCAGAATTCCACAGCAATTCCGCCACGTTTGAATGTGCCCAAATTCTGCACAGTTATTTCCCGCAACGCCTGAACTAAGTTTCCTAAAAATGTATAGATATATATAGCCTAATGACTGCACTGTGTAAATACAGCCTTTGCGTTCCTTACTTCCCCAATGAGCTTTTATAAGGGGTTGTTCCTGCAGCATTTGCGTGACTTTCTACGGCCTCCAGGTATTTAGGAAAATTAAGTTAAGCAAGTAAATTAAATGGCGTTAGTATATCTTTAAAAAAAATATTTGTACCTATTAGTATTTATTCTATGCATTCACAATATCTTACCCCCAAGAGATGTCCCAGTGTCACAGAAAGTCCAATGGACAGAGATGGTGACCCTACGTTGTCATTTCTTCTGCTGTCTGTGGATGCAAAGATACAGAGGACCAGCTGGAACGTCAGTAACATTTCCACAATAAGCGCCAGACCTGGGCTTCCGACAGTTACCTGCAAGGGGGAAATTGTTAACATATATCTAGTAGACTTGATTAATCCTGGCAGTCCCGTACTGCTGCTAGAAGAATAAACTATAATTATAATCAATTGCCTCTTCATATAATACACTGCAATTATCTTTCAGGGAATCATCCAGATAACACTAATTAGACATTTCCCCTCATGCACAAAATTAATCAGCGAGCAACAGAAATGGTGTAAATCGCTCATCATATTATTTCTGATTAATTACTTATCAATATCATCTGACAGAGCCTGTCCATTACATGCGGAGATGACTGGACTGTGTGTAGCCGTCCCCTATTCATACACTTCTTCACTACTCATGAAGCATATGGTAACAAGGAGAAAAAGATTCTCTCTGTGCTTCCCAAGATCTGCTCCTGAGGAACATGGAGGGAGAAGGTATACTACAAAGTATGAACCTGTCATACACTGCAAGTTTCTATCAAGAAAATGTAAAAAGTCTGGAGATGCCCTTTAAACAGTATTCTAGTCCAATTGCACTAAAACATACACTACTGGTCCATCAGGAATGTATGTGTGTATATATATATATATATATATATATATATATAAAGCAGATATGTATATCTATCTATCTATCTATCTATCTATCTATCTATCTATCTATCTATCTATCTATCTATCTATCTATCTATCTATCTATCTATCTATCTATCTATCTATCTATCTATCTATATCTATATATATATATATATATGTAGATATTTATATATAGATAAATAGATAGATAGATAGATAGATAGATAGATAGATAGATAGATAGATAGATAGATAGATAGATAGATAGATAGATAGATAGATAGATAGATAGATAGATAGATAGATAGATAGATAGATAGATAGATAGCTATAAATACATATCTCCTTTTTACATACACACACACACATGCACTTACACAGATGTGACTGAGTTGCATTTTCCAAGCAATTCTTGAAAACTAAATTATTTTAGAATCACAATTCATATTTAATGCCCTATAAGACATCATATTAGGTATACCGGCAGTCCTATGTATAACCCACAAACTACAAAGTAATATTACAATGAGTTGTGCTAAATGACAAACTCAGCTGTTCTACACTGCCAAATGTATATATATATATATATATATATATATATATATATATATATATATGTATATGTGTGTTATATATATTATATATAAAATATATGTATATAAACAAAGACGTTGCAGCACTCTAGAAGTTCCAGTGAAACGTTTCAGCCCCCATACCAGGGCCTTTATATATATATATATATATACATATATATATATATATATATATATATATATATATATATATATATATATATATATATATATATATATGTATATATATATATATATATATATATATATATATATATATATATATATATAGATGTTGCTGTGCATAATTTATAATTTAATCGTTTTATTGAGCATTGTTTTCATTTACCAAACAGTCTTATAGGACGCCATGAAGAACAAAATTATGATATCACAGTCGGTCGTGAATGTATATTTTGTTAAAACCACAAACATAATGAAGACGTATTTTTAGAAAAAACATACCTGATTAATGGCCAGATTTCCGCGGATGTTGGCTGGAGCCACTGCCTGTAAGATACCAGCTCCTGCAATTGCTCCAACAAGCTGGGCAACTATATAGAAAACTGCACGCAAAACAGAGATGTGAGACCCCAACAAGAATGCTACAGTCACAGCTGGATTTATATGGGCCCCGCTCACATGTCCAAATGTTTGTACTAAGGTGCCAATGGCGAGGCCAAAAGCTATAGAGATCTGTAGAACACCAGGGAGAGCTGATGGCCAATTGAGGGCAGAGCCCAATCCCAAAAATACAAATATTAGGGTGGCTAAAAATTCTGAAAATACTGCCCGGACAAATGCTAAGGAGCAAATTTCATTCCTCATTGTGCTGTAAGTAGAAATATAAGCAGGATAAGGATGTTTGCTCTTTGCCTGGGTCTCCTTCCTATTTACTTGAGAGGCATTTCAGTGGCATATATATCACCAGGAAGAGTAGGGAACCATTCCAGAAAGGGCTGTACCCAAGAAACAAGACAGATCTTTAAAAGTTTCCAGCACACAGGAATCCAGACCTTCCCTAATGGTAAAATAGAAAGTTCTAATTTTCACAAGTGTATTGCATACCGGCAACACCCCATGTGGCACACTTTGCTAACTTTATTAATAGTATAAATATTAGTTGCTAAAGACAACAATGTGCACTTAACGTAGAAATCTTCTGCAATATAGATAAAGCTCTTTTGTTTTTTACTTTATGCAGGTGACATACGTGTCAGTAGATCCACTTTGGAAATCCTAATTCCAGTCATCATTTCTGCACAACCTCTCAGGGTACAGATAGTTTTAATTTTCCGGCAGTATGTAGTTGAAACTCCATTAACTGAAAGGATGGTACTAGGAAAAGTTGCTGACAGTCTGTAGACAGTGGGGGATGGGCAACCATTGGAATTTAATATTTATGCAGCTGATATTTTTGTCATAGGAAATTTCCTATACTTTGTGGGAGCACAAGTTATTATATATCAAAGAAATACAGTGAATTATTATGATATTTTTGTCACTTCTAATCGTGAAACCAGATCTGCCAATAAAAGTGCCAATGTCAAAATAAAGCACGCACTTTTAACCACAGTTTTACGTTCATCTGATATCTGACAATTCACACCACTTCCACACATAAAACTGTCAGAAATCCATGTATTAATTAACCGCTTTTCAGGAGAAGGGAAGAAGAGCTGAGCTATCCGGAACTTCTTCCTGGTACAATTTTAATCCTCCTGGTTCTTTATCCATTGCTCCAGTCCATATGCAACATAACACATGATGGCATGTAATGGCATAGAATGACTTCACGTCATGTTGGGACTGGTGTAACATAGAAAAACACATCCGCAGTCTATGCCCCAGATGCCAGGCTGTATATTCCCAAAAAATGACAGCAGTCATGGGATGTAATTGCGTGGAATTAAATAGGAAGCAGGGTCGAGTTTTTGTCCGTATTGCCAGCGCAGTAGTCCTAGAAGCTCTCAATAGATCCTTTGTCTTGCTCCTTCATCAATTGACATGCTTACGACTTGAACTTTTCATTGTAGACCTGTGCTAGTCTATGGTTGGAAGAGGAAAGTGTCAATTCAGAGGTGTCGTAGGTTATATTTCATGAATGGCGTGGCCCCATATCACTGCCGAGGGCCTCTCTTGACCATGATTTTACTCTTCGTCTAATGCACAGGCTTTGTCGAGTAAGTGCATTACGGTAAACCTGTACATTGCCTTTGTCAAGCCGCTGTGTAGATTGTTTTCAAATGCTGTAAAGTACGTCAGAAAACCACAGCTGCCTAAACGGACTTCAACCACAAGAAGCTTTACCACTGATGGGAGGGAGATTGATGTTTTTACTTCATATTATAGTGTTTGGCAATGGTACTAATTTGTGGTTTACTTGAATTTTAGGCACGTATGCTATTGCTGAAGATATGCTTACACCTCACCCTGCAGCTATTGTTGGATAACTCATCCGGACTGTAGACTACGGCCATTTTTTACTTAATGAGTGATAAGCGTCTTGTTCATGGATGATATGTGTTAAGATAACCAAGAGGGTCTTATCTGCAGACATGACAAACCCATTTAATTTAAGAGAATTCTAAGGCTATGTTCACACGCTTAACAAAAAACTTCTGAAAATACGAAGCAGTTTTCAAGGGAAAACATCTGATTTTCAGCTGGTTTTTTTTAGCAACACGCGTTTTTCACTGTGTTTTTTTACGGCCGTTCTTGGAGCTGTTTTTCTATAGAGTCAATGAAAAACACCTCCAAAAACGGCTCAAGAAGTGACATGCACTTCTTTTTCGCAGTAGTTTTTTTACGCGGCCGTTTATAAAAAAAGAATATGCCCCATCAGACAAGAACGCCGTATTTCCCATTGAAATCAATGGGCAGATGTTTGGAGGCGTTCTGCTTCCGATTTTTATTTTCCGAAAATAAGCTGTGTGCACATACCCTTATGGACAACAAGATGACACAAAGTACAAAGATCATCAGCTCTGACATGAGAAAATTCACAGGGCTAAAGGCCCTTTTACACTGGCCGACCAGTGCAGCGAGCGCCGATAAACGAGACATCGTTCATTGGCGCTCGCTTGCTCCTCTCACACGGAGCTATGGTTGGGGACGAGGGGTCGTTGCTCTGTTCACTAATCCTAATACATTATTATCATGTCGGCAGTGCGTCTCCCTGTTTACGCAGCAAGATGTGCTACCGACAACAATAATATTTTACTTTTTTAAAACGATATGATCACCAGATGATTGAGTTTTTGCTTGTTCATCTGCTGATCGCTGCGCTTTTTACACAGGGCAAATTATCTGCAACGAGCATTATATGAACGCTCATCTGCCCGATAATCGTCCTATGTAAAACCCTCTTTTAACATGTAAAGGAGTAATTTCACTGGTGTTTCCCTATAAAATATTGTAGTTGGCTGCATATATTTGGTAGGTCAGCAAGAAAACAAAAATTTTCTCACCGATTTTTATATTTCCTGGAGCCCGTAGGCAGCACAACACATGTAGGTTTTAGTCCCCTAGGTACAATCAAGCAGAGACAGGTTAATTAACAATAAGCATTAAGCAATTAAACAATTAAGGACTTCCCCTAGAAGTATGTACCGGCAACCGGGCCCCAGCGTATTTTTAGGAAGCAATAGTCATAAGTCCTGCCAGGGGGGGAAGCTTGTGCTGCCTACGGACTCCAGGAAATAAAAATGTCTGTGTGTTAATTTTCGTTTTCCTGATCGTCCTTGGCAGCACAACACATATGGGACTTGCCAAGCAATGGCTATATGGGCGGGATAGCAGACGCCATTTCAAGCACTCTTTTGCCAAATAGAGAACCCTCTGATGCCAGCGAGTCGAGCCTGTAGTGCTTGACAAAGGTTGATGCGGATGCCCACGTAGCAGCTCTGCAGATTTGAACCAGGGGGATATGCCTGACTTCTGCCCATGAGGTAGCTTTAGAGCGTGTGGAATGTGCCCTGATCTGCAGAGGAGATGGAAGGTCACTGAGATTATAGCATTTTTCAACAATTGATCTAATCCACCTTGCTAGGGTGGCTTTACTTGCTTTTTGCCCCTTATTAGGACCGGCATATTGAAGGAACAGATTTTCCGCTTTCCTAATAGCCTTTGTCCTTTGAATATAGGTGAGAACTGCTCTTCTCACGTCCAGTGTATGCCAATTCTCCTGATCTTCACCTTGGGCATGAGGGAAAAGAACTGGCAATAATATCTCTTGATTTATATTCCTAAAGGAAGGAACTTTAGGCAAGAACCCAGGCATGGTACGTAGTAGAAGACAATCTCCCAGGTCCCTCAAATATGGTTCTTTGAAGGAAAGGGCCTGCAGCTCGCTTATGCGCCTGGCCGACGTGATTGCCACCAGGAAGAAGGCTTTGAAGGAGAGAAATCTGATGGATGACTCTTGCATGGGTTCAAACGGTGGCTTTGTTATAGCCGACACCACCACTGAAAGGTCCCAGGAAGGAGAGGGTACCTGAGAGACTGGGCTAAGGTTTCTTAAAGCCATGAAGAAGGTCTTCACCAACTACTGGTTGGAGAAATCGATTTTGCAATTGGGCATTAATTGCCGTGAACTGCACCTTAAGAGTATTTAGCTTCAAACCTTTATTGAAGCCCTCCTGAAGAAATTGCAGGATAGTATTCAGAGAAACTACGTTTGCTGAATTTTTAGAGCACCAGGAGGTAAACAGGGTCCAAACTCTGTTATACAGTGAAGGAAATAAGTATTTGATCCCTTGCTGATTTTGTAAGTTTGCCCACTGTCAAAGACATGAACAGTCTCGAATTTTTAGGCTAGGTTAATTTTACCAGTGAGAGATAGATTATATAATAATAAAAAAAGAAAATCACATAATCAAAATTATATATATTTATTTGCATTGTGCACAGAGAAATAAGTATTTGATCCCTTACCAACCATTAACAGTTCAGCCTCCTCCAGACCAGTTACATGCTCCAAATCAACTTGGTGCCTGCATTAAAGACAGCTGTCTTAAATGGTCACCTGTATAAAAGACTCCTGTCCACAGACTCAATTAATCAGTCTGACTCTAACCTCTACAACATGGGCAAGACCAAAGAGCTTTCTAAGGATGTCAGGGACAAGATCATAGACCTGCACAAGGCTGGAATGGGCTACAAAACCATAAGTAAGACGCTGGGTGAGAAGGAGACAACTGTTGGTGCAATAGTAAGAAAATGGAAGACATACAAAATGACTGTCAATCGACATCGATCTGGGGCTCCATGCAAAATCTCACCTCGTGGGGTATCCTTGATCCTGAGGAAGGTGAGCGCTCAGCCGAAAACTACACGGCGGGAACTTGTTAATGATCTCAAGGCAGCTGGGACCACAGTCACCAAGAAAACCATTGGTAACACATTGTGCCATAATGGATTAAACTCCTGCAGTGCCCGTAAGGTCCCCCTGCTCAAGAAGGCACATGTACAGGCCCGTCTGAAGTTTGCAAATTAACATCTGGATGATTCTGAGAGTGATTGGGAGAAGGTGCTGTGGTCAGATGAGACTAAAATTTAGCTTTTTGGCATTAACTCTACTCGCCGTGTTTGGAGGAAGAGAAATGCTGCCTATGACCCAAAGAACACCGTCCCCACTATCAAGCATGGAGGTGGAAACATTATATTTTGGGGGTGTTTCTCTGCTAAGGGCACAGGAGTACTTCACCGCATCAATGGGAGAATGGATGGAGCCATGTACCGTCAAATCCTGAGTGACAACCTCCTTCCCTCCACCAGGACATTAAAAATGGCTCGTGGCTGGGTCTTCCAGCACGACAATGACCCGAAACATACAGCCAAGGCAACAAAGGAGTGGCTCAAAAAGAAGCACATTAAGGTCATGGAGTGGCCCTGTCAGTCTCCAGACCTTAATCCCATCGAAAACTTATGGAGGGAGCTGAAGATCCGAGTTGCCAAGCGACAGCCTCGAAATCTTAATGATTTACAGATGATCTGCAAAGAGGAGTGGGCCAAAATTCCATCTAACATGTGTGCAAACCTCATCATCAACTACAAAAAACGTCTGACTGCTGTGCTTGCCAACAAGGGTTTTGCCACCAAGTATTAAGTCTTGTTTGCCAAAGGGATCAAATACTTATTTCTCTGTGCACAATGCAAATAAATATATATAATTTTGACAATGTGATTTTCTGTTTTTCTTTTATATAATCTATCTCTCACTGGTAAAATTAGCCTAGCCTAAAAATTCTAGACTGTTCATGTCTTTGACAGTGGGCAAACTTACAAAATAAGCAAGGGATCAAATACTTATTTCCTTCACTGTATATAATTTTGACAATGTAATTTTCTTTTTTTTTTTTATATAATCTATCTCTCACTGGTAAAATTAACCTAGCCTAAAAATTCTAGACTGTTCATGTCTTTGACAGTGGACAAACGTACAAAATCAGCAAGGGATCAAATACTTATTTCCTTCACTGTATACTTTGACCGTTGAAGGTTGTCTAGCTGACAGCAAGGTATTAATAACTGCTGATGAAAGCCCCATTTCTGTCAGATTCTCCCGGTCAGTCTCCAGGCCATGAGATGTAGACTGTGAGGGTTCGGGTGATACACCCAGTGGCGGATTATCATTAGGGCGGTTTGAGCGGCCGCCCGGGCCCAAGTGAAGAAACTCCAATGTGGTTTGGAGATGTTCTTGTTGAAGGGACTCTGATGATGATTTTATTAGCCAGTCATCCATGTAAGGGACCACACATGTCCCTTTCAGCCTCAGTGCTGCTGTTAGGACCACCACGATTTTCGTAAACACACGGGGTGCCGAGGAAATCCCGAAGGGTAGGCAGGTAAACTGGAAGTACTGTACTCCCCCTGCATCTGGACTGCCAATCGGAGGAACATTTTTGCACGGCCAGAATAGGGACATGCAGGTATGCGTCCATGAGGTCGATTGTTGCCAGCATGTTGTTCCTTTCCAAAAGATTCATCACTGATCGGATAGTCTCCATCTTGAAGGTTTTCCTCACCAGATATTGATTGAGGAAAGTCAGGTCTATTACCAGCCTCCAACTGCCGTCTGATTTGAGCACATGGAACACTCTGGAGTAAACTCCTTGCCCTTTTTCTGAGACTGAGACATCTTCCAGGGCTGCTATCTGGAGAAAGACATGCAGAAGCTGATGGACTATCGGATTGGGATGCCTGTTGAGGAAAAAGTGGTCTGGGGGGAGAGTTCTGAACTCTAAAGTGTATCCTCTCCTGATGGTTGCTGTCACCCAGTCGTCGAATTATGTCACCGACCACTGAGAGGGGAATCTCTGAAGCCTTACTCCTACTTGTAGGATTGGCTGGGCGTCATAAACTGTTTGGATTTTGAGCAGTGTTTTTCTTCTGAAAGGAGGAAGGGTTTTCCCGCTTCATCTTAAACATGTGCTGATGGTCTAGAAACCTTCTTTTGAACTTCGGGGATTTTCTTCTCTGATCCCGAAAGTAATGCCTGGTATCCTTCCTTTTAGGTTCAGGAAACCTAGCCCCTTTGCCTTCCCCTAAGGAATTCAAAATATCCGTTAATTGGGGACCAAACAGAGATTCTGGCTGAAAAGGGAGGCTACAAAAATTATTTTTGGAGAGATTATCCCCAGACCATAACTTAAGCCAGTGAGCCCTCCTGGCCGCATTCGATAGGGACAAGGCCCTAGATGCACACTTGATGTCATCCAGCTGGGAGTCACAGAGGAACTCTGAAGCTGACTTCATTACTGGGAGGGACTGGAGAATTTCTGCCCTTGGGACTCCATCCTCTAGATCCCTTGACAGGTGGCTTAGCCAGACCCGGAGTGCTCTAGCCACCAGTACTGAAGTCAAGGAGGCTTTGCACGAACCCACTGCTGAAGTATACACCTTCTTCAGAAGGGAATCCGCCTTGCGATCCATGGGGTCTTTCAGCAGGGCTAATTCATCGGGTTGAAAAACGGCTTTCATTGCAAATTTAACCACTGGCAAGTCCAGTTTTGGTATATTCTCTCAATCTTTGGAGCCAGTTTTATCCAGTCTGTAGAGGTTTTTGAACCGAGAACCCAGTTCTGACTTCCTCTCAGGCTTATCCCAATCCCATTTCATCCATTCCGTTAGGACAGGATTGGTGTGAAAATTTTTCCCCTTGGTAATGGGAAAACAAAACAGTCTGTCCATTTTAGGCTTATTCTCAACCTCTTTCCTCATCTCCAATGTATCCTTCACCGCTCTGAGGAGATCATGGAGCTTAGCCTTACTTAGGATGTAACAGTCTTCTGGGTTGTCAGAATCTGGAGTATCAGAGACCACCTCTGAATCTGAACCTCCTGCTGAGGAGGAATCCTCCTGGTATTGAGGAGGTGGAGACGAAGAGCGTCTGGCCCTCTTAGCATGGTGTGATGATTTTACATCCTCAAAAACTACAGACAGCTTTTGTTTGAACCATTGAATGAATCCCTTAGAATCCTCCCTGGGGATGGGGAGGAGACTGGAGTGGAGCATGAGATACACAGATCTAACACAGTGTCATCAGTCAGAGGCTGGAGGCATTCCCTGCAAAGCCTGTGCCTGGATTTGTGGGTCCTTTTCCTACCTTCTCTTCTGGCAGACATCTAGAGAAAAGCAGAAAAAAACGCATAGTAGGAAAATGTGCATAGCCATCAGCATCAAGACACATCAGGACCCATCAATGTAAACAGCCTTACTAACCTTAGTAAGCAGAGGGCTGTCCAGAGGCATAGCGCACCATGTCTGAATGAGACGCGCCATTATGCGCCCGCTGCATCAGAGATGATGTCTATTCACTCTCAAGACACTTCAGTAAAGTTAATGTGGGTGTATGTGACAGCACAGCATGATCACGTTGTGCTAAGTACAAATGGACATGAATGGAGAGGTGTATGACGCTGATTGGTCACTGATTGCTCAGCGTCATACACTTCTCTTTACAACGCCCACTTGGTCAAAAGTTAAAAAACGCCCAGTTGGGCATTAAGAAAGTAATTAGCATAAATCTAAAATTGCTCATAATTTGCTCAAAAATGATCGTTTTTCAAAATAAAAACCACTGCTGTTATCTACATTCCAGCGCCGATCAGATTATGTAGGAGATAGGGCACTTATACTCTGGTGACAGAGCCTCTTTAAGTAAATCTCACGCCCACACTGTGTAAAAAAAAATGCAGAAAAGTCGCACACAGGGTGTTTTTTGGTGTGACTTTCAATTCCGCAGCATGTCAATTTATGCTGCGGGTTTTGTGCAGAGGTGCTGTGTGTTTAGGCCATAGACTTTAATGGGGAGCAGAAATTCTCCAACAGATTTGTTTTTTTGCGTTTTTTACAGCGTTTACACAGTGGAAATCCACAGGTGCACATATACTTTGCTATTTTCAATGTTGAACACTTCATCTGCAGGTAAAACCCCTGCGTTACCACAGCAATATACGCAGCAAAAACGCACTGTTTGGTGCGGGTTTCTGTCACAGATTTACCAGCGTTTGACTTTCTGTTGCAAAAAATCTGCACTGTTTATGCTACGTGGAAACCCGGCCTTGTTGTACCATATTATGTACTGGGAAACTGGACATTTTACAAAAAATATTTACGGCTTTCACCGTGTGGTTTAAATAATGTAATATTATAATAGTTCAGACTTTTACAGACGTGGCTATACCAGTTATGTTATTTATTAATATTTTTACATTGCTATAGGGGGGAAATGAGAAAGTTTTTTTTTATAACTTTATATATATTTTTATATATATTGAAAAAACATTATTTAACAGTATTTAACTTTTCTTATTAGTACCCCTAGGGAACTTGAACCATCAATCACTTGGATCACTTGCACGATGTATTTCAGTATATAATGATTCTGACATACTCATGCCTCCGACAGGGATTAATAGGAGTACAAAGATGGCAGACGTGGGGGTCTTCAATACGTCCCCAAGCTGCCATGATGACTATTGGCATAAGAGGCCGCTCCCTTGTTTCTGACGGCTTAGATGCCGTAGTCGCTTTTGATCACATCTAAGGGGTTAAATAAACGGGATCCTGCTGGTTAATGCAACTATTAAAATGATGAGGATTGTGTTAAACTTGTCCACAAAATATTTCACCATGTGTCAATGAAACTATTTGGAAATCGGTACCAGTTTATAAACTGGAGTGTGCTATAGTATGCATATGGCAACAATAACAAGTACCACCTGTGGGGCTGACAGTAGCTGAATAGATAGTTTCATTGCTTGTTAGTTAGGACAATGTAATATATCTGCTTAGACCCCCTTTCCCTTTATATTAGCAAGAGATACAAGTTAAAATCTGACAACATGTTCCCACCCTCCTTTATCAACTGTTTAATAGGTTTCTGTATTACAGCCCAGAGTTACATTCATAATTGTGCTGGTTATTATTGGAAACAGTCAACAAACTTATCGACAGACATATCCCTTACTGCTTAGACCCTGTTCACATCATGTACGTTTAGGATAGCTAAACATGTCAATAGGGCTTTATTAGTCCGACGGAAGCCAAAAGGGTTTCCTTTTTTTGAAGTATGAAATATCATAGTAGATTATGCTATCCCCTACGACGGGATACCGCAAAAAGCTTACACTGCACGGTACATGTTTTTTAACCTCGGAGCCTATGGGTGACATATGCCAATGTATGGTACATGTCATAGGCATCCGTTCACTGTATACATCATAAGCTTTCCAATAACTTTTTTATACTGTATACGTTAAACCGTTGCCATAATAGTTTATGGGTGACGGATGCCTGCAATGAATGCTTAGAAGAGGCATCCGTCACCCATGGACTATTGCGATCTGTCTGTTTAACGTATTCGTCATTAAAGGTCGTGACAGCTCATGATGTATATGTTAAACGGATCCCATAATAGTCCATGAGTGACAGATGCCACTGTTAAGCATCACTCACAGCCATTTAACACTTATGTCCGGAGCTTTTCCCAGCATATACGTTGAACAGTAGCCAAAAACTTAATATTAAATGGGGCCTAAGTTAAGCTCCTATAATGGAATAGTATTGTTGGTATAAATACTTCCCAAAATGTAAAACACCAGATCAAACTATGTGCTGACATTGAGACAGCAAAGAAAGCTTTGAAATTTCAGCTCTGAAGCCTGCAGAACTGTAAATTCAGCGCTGGGCTATAATACAGGCTGTAACTTAGGATCACTAAAAGTTAAGTAATACAATGTGTTTACAAAGTTACTCAACATTTTATGTAAATTAATTCTATAGCTATAGCCATCCAGAGAAGTGACTTGAAGCTCCTGGACCCCAATGCAATATCTAGAACCAGGTCCTAACCTACCATGATCCATTTAAAATACAGATGTCTTCTTATGAGGCATAGGTGGTTTTGGACCCACTCTGGCACCAGGGTTGGGTGAGACTGCTCCTGTATCTAGCCTATTAAATAAAATATCGCTATTAGTAGGAACAGAAATGCATTCCATCATTAGAAATGAAAGGGAAAATCGAGGGGCATTGGAAGAGATAGACTTATAAATAATGCACTAGGTAAGAGGGCAATTTCCTCATTATATAAAATTATAAATAGTGCACTTTCCGCTAGCACAAATGAAATGGCAAGAGATCTGGGGTCAATTGATCAGGATTGCTGGGTTAACAGCTATATGTATACAAAAGATACCTCGGTGACCATAAATCATCAATTTGTACAAATTAACATCTTACACAGATTGTACTATACTCCAGCTTTATTATATAAAATTGGGATAAATAATAGTTCCAACTGCTTCAGATGCCGAACTCTAATAGAAGATTTTTTCCATGTAATTTGGGCATGCCCGATTATAAAAATATATTGGTTAAATATCATCGTGGAAATTAAAAAATATATTGGGAGGGAGATACCTTGGTCCCCAGCTCTTGCATTACTGAACAGCACAAAGGAGCTGGAAGAAAGTGACCTTGATAATGGACGGAGGATTATCTTCATTAGATTACTCCATATAGCTAGAGTGCTTATTGCTAGCTGGTGGGGAGTTACCCTCATCGGCTGAAGAATGGAGGAATCTTATGCACAAAATAAGGGAATATGAGAAATTGAAACTTAGGAGAGGTGAAGAGCGAGCTTCTCTGTTCTTTTTTCTGGGAAGTCAGGTGTGGATGGCAATAGAGGCACTGGAATTACTGTGATCCTTCACTCCTGATAGGTAGGCGGGGTGTGGATTGGTTTTGGCTACGATGGAAGTGGCAGATGCCTGTTAAAACAAAGGTTTTAGATTGGGTCTGTTTTTAAATAATTTATCAACTGTTCTTTTCAAAACCCAAATTCCACGAAGATTAATAATTATTATAATAAGATTCTGGCGTTATGGGCATTTTACGCAGCCTTTTTTATTTTATGTGGATTGGGCCCAGCCGTGGTCGCACAGTCTTAATAAATCTCCCCTATGAGTCTTTCTAACACTGCTACTAAATTCTACTCAACTTGTCCTCAGCTGATACATCTGCCATGTTACATTGAAAAACTCTGGTGATCTAAGTGTTAATCATGTATTTTAGTATTTCTATAAATCCTATTAATGTTTACCACTGTATGAATCATTTATATACTACACATAAAAATAAAAGATGAGATGCTCTATTGCTGGGAGATGTAAAATCTTGTAGTGAAACGTGTGCTTGTTATGGCCATAGAGTAAGTCATTTTTCTAATAACTCCCAGGTTCTTCTGGGAGTTATTATATGTTTATTCTTATAAATAAATTACTAAAATAATGAATAATGTAAAGTGGAAATTATTGCTTGCGCTAAATTTATCATTTAATTTAGCTCTGCTCTTATTTGTGAACTGATAGATGAAAATACCTTTCTTTTTGGGGTATTTCAAGATTTAATTGTGACTAATTGCAATGCAACCAAATATTTATCATACAGGGTAATTAAAAACAGTATAATTTGTCAAGAATATTTAATTTTTCTAGTAGTACCTCCCTAATGTCATATAGTATAAATATATAAGGAGGTCAGCCAGGTTCTAATAAATAAAGTGGAATAAAAAGCAGAATTTTCAGAATTTGCCTCATTTCTTCACTTTGGCGGTGAATAAGGAGACGAACGTACCATATGTGCAGCCTGTGTACAGTGGTACTGTAGGCAACGGGTCCCAACACCATCTTAGATAGAAAATAACATGGCTTCCTATTGTCTACTTAATTACATGTAAAATATTGTTACGGATTGTCAGGGCTTACAATTATACAGTTGCGAACAGTCCCAAATTTGCAGGGACTGTGTCGAATTTACAGAGACAATCCTGGCAAATTACTGTCCTGGACCAAGTCCCCGGCAATTTGAACAGGCGACTGCCGTATTCAATTGTATCTGCTACAATTGAATACTATGGCAGAGAAGGGAGCCTGCTCCTTGCTCTGCCGTTCACTAGGCTACAGGCCACGTTAGGCCTGCAGCCTATAAAACGCTGGGACAGGATCCCTGCGCATGCTGGGGTGATGATGTCACTGTATCGCACCGGCCTATGCAAGGATCCTGTCCCAGTGCCTCATAAGCTGCAGGATTGAGCAGACTGCGGAGCTCTGTTCTTTGTGGGAACGTGGCTTGGTGAGTATACGGTTTTTTTTCTTTGTTTGGGGGGCACCTGGGCACTATTTATGAAGGGAGGAGTGTGGCACTATCTATAGAGGGGGAAGTGCAGCACTATCTATAAAAGGGGGAGTGTGTGGCATTATCTACAAACGGGGGAGTGCGCGGCATTATCTATAAAGGGGGAGTGTATGGCGCTAGCAATAGGAGTCTGTGTGTGGCACTCTCTACAGGGGCTGAGTCTGACACTATCTACAGGGATCTGTGTGTGGCACTATGTACAGGGGGCTGTGTCTGGCACTATCTACAGAGGGAACTGTGGCACTATCTAAAAACGGAGAAGTGTATGGTGCTATCTAAAGGGCGCTGTGTGGCACTATCTACAGGGGGCTGTGTGACACTAGCTATGGGGGGGCACTGTGTATACAGATGGCACTGTGGCACTATCTACAGAGTCTACATTGGCACTGTGCTGCAGAAAGAATCCAGATGGATTTTCAAACTTGGTTCGGTCAGACAAAATGGATTAAACCAACAACTTGACTTTACATGTTTTATTTAATTTAGTAATTTCCGTTCAATTCTTTACAAACACATTTCCTTTTAATATTAAAACTCTCATCTAGGGGTTTTCTCTTCATTAAATACTTGTAAGTCATAGGCATGAAAAACACTTGTATTTGCCTTTTGCCAGTAAATATCCACAATGCTAAACATAATCACTGGATCTGAAAATACTCCCGACTAGAAAATTGGTCCCATTGCAAGTGTGTATACGAAATATTATATATCCTTTAGGTTAATGGGGGTGCGACGGGTCTAGCTATAACTACAACACTGTACTTCTGTACTCCTCTTTACTCCCCATTCTCCCCCAAACCCCCCCCCCAACCCATCACCCCTTCGTGTATCACTATCCTGCTTCCACTTAGTCCGGCTGTCACCGGACACTGCAGCGCTTGATATGCACTGCGGTTCTTCTGCCTTCAGACGGCCAATCACAAGTCGACCTGTCACTGTCAGGGGCGGAGCTTCGAGTGTGCGCATCCCGTTACAATGGGGTTGAGAGAAGAGGGACGTCGGGGGGAGGATCCTTCCTTTCAGGTGTGAACAGTTCAGGCTGGTGGAGGTGGAGTAATAATGTGAATAATGTTTTTTTGGCATACCCTGGGTCCTCTGACACCTGTGGATGGACGTTTGAACAGTAGGACTTACTTAAGCATTGTGGCCGACCAAGTTCATCCCTTCACGCCAGCTGTTACTCTATGGCAGAAGGACACTTCAGCGGCAACTGTGAGATGCAAACTAGTCCGCATGGGCCAATATTCCTGCAAAACTCAATTGTATGAGAAACAGAATGGTCGGCACTGCTCTGTCTCTTGGAGCGCTATGTATGCTGGATTTGGTTGAAAACAATCCGTTACTTTCTGAAGTTAAAAAACCTATTGTCTCGTTCAGATGCAGCACTAACTTAAGGGATATTCTTGTTAAAGGACGATTCGTGGAACAAAAAGTTCAAAGAACTTGGTCAAGTGATATGATCCCGAGAGGGAATTATAGATGCAGACATTGTAGATTCTTTAGTTATCTGAGATGGTCAAAGTGCCTCAGATTGGGGGGCTTTACAGTAGAGGTGGATGCTATTATCACTTGTAGAACCAAGTTTGTGGTGTATGTCGTGATGTGTTCCTGTAACCTCTTCTACATCGGGAAGACTATTCGTCCGATGTCTAAGAGGTTCGGGGAACACGTTTGATCACTCAGTACAGGGGAGGGTTCCCCGCGTCTTATTGAACACATGATTATCCATAAAGGCAACCCTTGTGAGATGACATTCTCGGGTCTTAAATGCATTAAGCAACCCATTTCAGGGGGTAACAAACATAATCTTTTACTTCAGCAAGAAGTGAAACTTTGAGTTTGAGGGCGGAAGCTCTAGGTTCATTGGGTCTGAATGACCGAAATGATCTAAGCTCCTTTCTTGTTTAAACTATCTATTTATTTGTAACAAATGTATTATTATACAAAGTTATGTAGACTTCATTTTTCACGTTCTCATGTTTTTATTGTGCTTTTAAACTTTGTATCAAAACTTTCTATGTGATTAGAATTTCCCTGTGTATATATAAGGGAGTGGGGTCTACTAGAACGCAGAGGCCTTGACAAAGCGTGGGTACACGCGAAACGGCCATAGGCTTGTGCACCACGTCCAATGTCCTGTTCTGCTGATTAAATTAAGAATATTTCTACTTCTCTTTTTGTGCATTACTGCAGAACGATTTCAACACCTAGTCGAATCTACGCCCCAATGAATTGCTGCAGTTCTGAAAATCAAAGGAGGTCCAACACGCTACTAGATGGATGTCTCCAATAGCGTGACCATTCAGTATATACCTTTCTTGTGATGTGTTAATTGAAGAAACCTATGCACATCACAAGGACGTATTCGTACGCAGCACCGTTGCAGAGCAGGGAAATGAAGATGCACGGCTCATGCGTGTCTTCCTCTCCTGCTGTTGAACAGTGACATGGGATTCGAGACACATTACAAAAACTAGGGAGTGCTACTGCTGACACCAATGAAACTTATCTTTGCAAATAAACATTTTCTTTAACGACTTTCACTTTAACTTGTTCCCGACAGCTGGCTATATATAAACGTCCAGCGGTAGGGGTCCTTAAAACCCCACAGGTTTTAGCTGGCTGCCCGAGCGATCAGGCAGCTGAGTGTCGGGTACCCGCCAATCAGTGACCCTTTCGCTGGTTCTATCTTCTCAGATCGCTTCTACATTGAGCACTGTGTATAGAATAGAGGATTGATTGCTTCTCATTGAGCTCAGTGTACAGCGCCGCTGCCTCTTTTGGTCCCGGTGTTCATGTGACTGGTCACATGATAGCCAGGATGCCGTTAGTGAGTGGCTGCTGCTGGGTCTGACCAGACCCAGTATAGACCTATTAGTGACAATAGTCACTATAAGTGGGATGATTTCTCCTGTAACAGTTACAGTGGAAAATCAAGGTGTGAAGAAAGAAAAAACACCAAAATAACTACCACAAAGGTATTTTCTGATCTTTGAGGGACAGACCATAATAATAAAAAAAATAAAAGTAAAATAAAGTGGGAAAAAAAAGTAATTAGAAATACACATAAAATACCCACCCCCCAAAAAAAATGTCATTGTCAATCATTGTCGTAACGCTAGCCCTGACCCAATTACCATAAACAGATATATCAAAATTATGGTAGACAATAATATTCACAAATAAAAGGTCTAATTTAGGGTAAAATTTTCTATATTATTACCGGAAAAAATTAGCTGAAATGTAAAAAAGAATATTTTTTTATTATAATTTTTTAACTTTAAGCTTAGAAATTCTAAAAAAGCAAAAAGGATGTGTATTAAAATTATGGAAAAAAACAAAAAAACTGCATTGTCTACGAAAAAAAAAGTAAAAATCACATCGCTAGCCCAACAAGGAAAAAAGTTATAGCCTTTTTTTAGGACAATGGTGAAGGTGCCACCTTATAGACCCTATCAATACAGTTGAGGTTGTGGTATCCCAATGTTCACTAACCAAACGTATGACAAAAGGACACTCTTTTGCCATGTTAGGCTTTCAAAATCTATTTAATTTTTTACACTGATCGTGCCTCACAGAAGTGGTGTGAAATAACTCTCAACTAAATTTCATCATATCATACTGTTTATATAGCGCTTTCAATTTTTAGCTCATATGGGCAAGGCTTTCTCTCCAATTATGTTGTCAAACTTGTGTTTTTTATAGTACCCTAATCTTGTATGGAAACAGAAAGCTTAAAGGGGCTCTGTCACCAGATTATAAGTGCCCTATCTCCTACATAATCTGATTGGCGCTGTAATGTAGAGAACAGCAGTGGTTTTTATTTTGAAAAACGATCATTTTTGAGCGTTATGAGCTAGTTTAGATTTATGCTAATTTCTCAATAGACAACTGGGCGTGTTTTTACTTTTTACCAACTGGGTGTTGTACAGAGGAGTGTATGACGCTGACTAATCAGTGTCCTATACTTCTCATTGTTCCAGCCCAGCATGATCCACAGCACAGTGTGATTGTGCAGTGAAAGAAGTAAACACGCCCAGTTGCTAAAAACACAATACACGCCCAGTTGGAAATAAGAGAAAACACGCCCAGTTGTCCATTAGAAAGGCTCATTTGCATAAATATAAAATTGCTCATAACTTAGCCAAAAATTATCGTTTTTCAAAAAAACAAAACGTTACTGTTATCTACATTGCAGCGCCGATCACATGCAATAGGAGATAGGGATTTGATAATCTGGTGACAGAGCCTCTTTAACAGAAGCTTAGGTTTCCGTTTGCCTTTCCGTTGAGGGGTTAACCCGACGGAAATCTCAGAAGGAACCCCTCAGTGGAAAGGAACGGCTATGCGAGCACAGCCTAACTCATTAATATTATTATTATTATTATTATTATTATTAAAAGTATACATTTTATTTGACTGCCTTTTTAATTCTACTTCTTTATTGTGACTTCTTTATATACAATGCATTCGGAAAGTCTTCAGACCCTTTCAATTTTTCATATTTTTTGTTATGTTGAGGGCTCGTGCTAAAATAAAAATAAATTCAATTTTTTTCCCCATCATTCTGCATTCAATACCCCATAATGACAAAGTGAAAAGAGAATGTTAGTAATCTTTGCTAATTTATTGAAAAGGAAAAACTAAAATATTGCATAGACATAAATATTCAGACCCTTTACAAAGTACTTAGGGCCTGTTCACATCAGCATTCGGTTTTCATTGATGGGTTCGATCAGACCTTTCCGTCGGAGGAACCCATCAACGGAAAGGCAAACAATAGCACAGTCGACTGCACTATTGATTCAGTCCAAAAAACTGAAACCTTACGGAACAGAGACATTAGCAACGGAAGCATTATGTCATGTACTCCCTTCCTGCGGCTCCCTCGGTCTCCAGGACGTCAAGAGTTACTCACTCGGGCGTCGCCCATCCTGGCAGACTGAGGCAGTCTGCAGTCAATAGGAGCTCAGGAACGTCAGGCCAATCAAAGCCTGACTGATGTTCCTGAGCTCCCGCCCTCTCCTTATTGAGTTCATCCTGGGGTAGTAGGCCTTTGCCTGTAATTAGAGTTATCTAGCCTGGTGCTTTCCCTTGTTTCAGACTCCCCAGAACGTCTTGCATTTTGACTCCTTTGTGTACCCTGACCCCGGCTTGACTTCTGACTTTTTGTTTTTCCGCACTCTCCCGGTTTGACCCTGCCTGCCTGACTCAGCCTTTTGCGCCCAGATTTGTCCGTGGTGCAATTGCCCTGCCTCTCCCTCCGTGTACTTCCCAGATGACCCTTTGTTATTTCGTACTGTATCTATCTTATCCATTTTTCCACTTCCCAGTTGTGCGCCACCGTTTAGGTCGGGTCGTAAAAGTAAGTAGGGACAGAGGTTTGGGAAGAACAGGGACCTCACTGTTTATCATGCATTTGTTGTGACACATTACCATTGAAATCAATGGTAATGCAAACGGAAGCTATGGTTTCTGTTTGCCTTTCTGTTGACGGGTTCCTCCGACGGAAAGGTCTAAAGGAACCCATCAACGGAAACTGAACGCTGATGTGAACAGACTCTTTGGCAGTGATAACAGCCTCTGCTCTTCTTGGGTATGATGCCACAAGGTTTGCAGACCTGGATTTGGGGATTTTCTGCCATTCTTCTCTGCAGATCCTCTCAAGCTTTTAAAAAAGTAAAGAAATTGGTCCGCTCACCACTCATGCAAAGTAAAGGCCCCACATCCTGTCATCAGTCGGATTTTGGAACTCGTGTGACTTATGAGATATGTATCAGTCTAGCATGATACTACCTACTATATTAACAGATTAACATATCTCTGACATATCTCTCCAGTACTATAGCCTGAACACGAGTGTAGTTCATGAGAACTTGATAAAGTCATCCATGTACTATGCACTTTAGAAACCAAGAAGGGGTTAACCACACTTCTTTGGTCCCACACCCCTTTCTCCACCTGATCCATAAAACCAGACTCATTACATCAGGAGAGTTGCTATGATTAAGAACCGAGAAGTTCGAAACATGTAAGCGTTCTCTGCCGGGGATTTTAAACACTTGTTTTACCATTATGTGATACCAATAACAGCCTTGCAATTTTCCATTTTATCGTGTGCCGGACTCCTCACTGCTTTCCTATCAAGCTTTGTCAGGTTGGATGGGACCGTCGGTGTACAGCCATTTTCAGGTCCCTCCAGAGATGTTTGATTGGGTTCAAGTTAGGGCTTTGGCTGGGCCACTCAAGGACATTCACAGAGTTGTCCCTAAACCACCTGTGTTGTCTTGGCTGTGTGCTTAGGGTCTTGTTGGTAGATGAACCTTCAGCCCAGTCTGAGGTCCAGAGCACTTTGGATCAGGTTTTCATTAAAAATATCTCTGTACTTTGCTGCATTCATCTTTCCCTCAACCCTGACTAGTCTCCCTGTCCCAGCCACTGAAAAAAAAACTTATAGCATGGTGCTGCCACCACCATGCTTCACTGTGGAGATGGTATTGGGCAGGTGATGAGCAGTGCCTGGTTTCCTCCAGACATGACACTTAGAATTGAGGCCAAAAAGTAACATTTTGGTTTCTTTAGAACACATAATCTTGTTTCTCAGAGTCTGAGAGTCCTTTAAGTGCGTTTTTGCAAACTCCAGGTGGGCTTTTATGTGTCTTATATTGAGGAGAAGCTTTTTTTCTAGCCACTTTTCCATGAAGCCCATATTGGTGGAGTGCTGGTTGACCTTCTGGAATTTTCTCCCATCTGCACACAGAATCTTTGGAACTCAGCCAGAGTGATCATTGGCTTCTTGGTCAACTTTCTTACCAAGGCCCTTCTCCCCTATTACTTAGCTTGGTGGGGCGGCCAGCTCTAGCAAGAGTCCTGGTTGTTCCAAACGTCTTCCATTTAAGAATTACGGAGGCCACTGTGCTATTGGGAACATTTAGTGCAGCAGAATTTTTTTTTGTACCCGTCTACAGATCTGTGGCTCCACATAATCCTGTCTCTGAGCTCTACCGGCAGTTCTTTACTCTTCATGGCTTGGTTTTTGCTTGGATATGCATCGTCAGCTGTGAGACCTTATATAGACAGGGGTGTGTCTTTCCAAATCATTTCCAATCAGATGAATTTACCACAGGTGGACTCCAATCAAGGTATAGAAACATTGTCATTGCAAAGAGTCTGAATAATTAAGGCCATTTTATTTTTTTAATAAATTTGCAAAAATTTCTAGGATTCTGTTCTCACTTTGTCATTATGGGGTATTGAGTGCAGAATGATGAGGAAACACTTTTTATTTTTTTTGTTTTAGCATAAGGCCTCAATATAACAAAATGTGATAAAAGTGAAAGGGTCTGAAGACTTTCCGAATGCACTGTATTCCCCTATGTACGTGTCTGGATTTACAGCCAAGGTAAACCAAGTTTATGCTAGTCTGCCAGGATGCAAAGATAAATCTTTACAGGTTTCTAAGTGTCTCAGTATTGTTAATAATAATTAACATTTTGGTTTCCCTTTTGTTGTTTACTTATGATGATTTATCCCACGGTGCTATTATGGTAAAACAAGAAAGCCCATTAGAGGCATAATATTAATAACAACTAATAACCATGGTTGCATGTGATGTTTTCTTAGGGATTCACATTTATCTTAATTTGAGATCATAAGAAAACATATCCCAGTTTACAGCAATTAAAGATCTAAAGCTTTTTAAACATGATAAAGATCTCAATACACTATCAGAAATGAAACATAGAGGATTTGTGAGGTGGTGAGTAATACGATTATTCTCTAAGAACTTCAAGCATGCAGAATTTGGATATGTTACAGTACCAGGAGAATCTACAAAGAGCTGAGCCATTCAGTGATCATGATACAGTATGAAAGAGCTAATACTGAAACATTTATATCCCACAATTCCTGTCTTTAAATATTCATCAAGAGCTTATCATTTTATGTAAATTATATGATCAGATACAATCTGAAAAACTTTCTAGTAACGTATTCATGAATATACATGTACATAGCTTCATGTCATTCAGTTGTTGCAGAATGACCCCGTCTCTGTTTTCAATCTTCAGGATTCGCCATCCATCTTCTAAAGCCCCATACACACGACCGTAGTTTTCATCCTTAATTTACGGATCAGGTAATTACGGATGAAATGGTGCACCCATTAATTTCTATGTCCACAGACACAGGGGTGGGAACCGGCCGGTTCGCCCCGGTTCTCTCGAACCGGTTGTTAAAATGACAGCCGGTCCGCAGAACTGGGTGAAGCGGGAAGCTGGAACCGGTCCCCTGCACTCAATTGTATCCACGTCCTTAGGACGCAGATACAATTGAGTTGACTAGCGCTGCCCTGGCGAGGCACATGATGCCTCGACATTCGGCGCTTTAGTGATGATGCATTCGGCGAGATGGCGATGACGAACACGATATATGTGTAGTTTGAGTTCATTCCCTTATAAACTACACTTATATCCTGTTCATTCCAGGTCTATCAAGCACAGGAAAATAATTATGCATCCTTTTCTAATGCCACATAGGGCCCCCTGTGGCGTAACCTGTGGATAGGGCCCCCTGTGGGGTTTCCTGTAGATAGAGACCTCTGTGGCGTTCCCTGTAGATAGAGCCGCATGTGCCCCTGTGGCGGTCCCTGTAGATAGGGCCTCATGTGGTGTTCCCTGTAGATAGGGCCCCATGTGGCGTTCCCTGTAGATAGGGCCCCCTGTGGGGTTTCCTGTAGATAGAGACCCCTGTGGCGTTCCCTGTAGATAGAGCCCCCTGTGCCCCTGTGGTGGTCCCTGTAGATAGGGCCCCAAGTGGTGTTCCCTGTATATAGGGCACCATCTACAGGGAACACCACATGGGGCCCTATATACAGGGACCGCCACAGGGGCACAGGGGGCTCTATCTACAGGGAACGCCACAGGGGGTCCTATCTACAGGGACCTCCACAGGGTCACAGGGGGCTCTATCTACAGGGAATGCCACATTGGGCACTATCTCTAGGGAACCCACAGGGGCACAGGGGGCTCTATCTACAGGGAACGCCACAGGGGGCTCTATCTACAGGGAACGCCACAGGGGGCTCTATCTACAGGGAATGCCACAGGGGGCTCTATCCACAGGGAACGCCACAGGGGGCACTATCTACAGGGAACGCTACAGGGGGCCCTGTCTGCAGGGAACGCTACAGGGGGCACTATCTACAGGGAACGCTACTACCTACAGAGGGCTCTATGGGGAGAACTATATATAGTGGGCTCTACTGGGAGCACTATCTACAGAGGGCTCTACTGGGAGCACTATCTACAGGGGGCACTGTGTGTGGTGCATTAATTTACAGTGTTTGACACAATTTTATTCAGGGGCACAGTATATGTTACTATTAGATTCAGGGGCACAGTGTGTAGCACTATTATATTCGGGTACACAGTGTATGATGCTATTATATTTGGTCGCATAGAGTGTGGTACCATAAGAATTTGCTCTTCGTTTATAGGTGCAGAAATGTTGATAAAGTGAGCTTCTGAAGACATCTGAGCAGCAAATGTACCCATTTCCACAGAAATGGGTCATGGCCAGAAGGCATCATAGAGTTCTGGACCAGATGGAAAAGTAAAGAGAATGACAATCTGAGAAGTCGTCACCGGTGAGTCACTAAATGTAAATGTGTATTCTCCCTGTAACTGCTCAGTACTGTAGTCACTCTATGATCTGCAGCGAGATGATGTGTGTATCGCTCTTTTTTGTGAAACAGCAACTCCCAGCATATCCTTACCATGATTCTGGCTATAATGGGAGCTGTAGTTTTATGTCGTACAAACTTATATGGCAGGGGTTAAACGAAATTTGCAAATGATCTCTGTACTGAGCTGTATTTGTACTGGTGCTGTATATATACACTACCGTTCAAAAGTTTGGGGTCACCCAGACAATTTTGTGTTTTCCATGAAAACCTCACACTTATATTTATCAAATGAGTTGCAAAATGACTAGAAAATATAGTCAAGACATTGACAAGGTTAGAAATAATGATTTTTATTTGAAATAATAATTTTCTCCTTCAAACTTTGCTTTCGTCAAAGAATGCTCCATTTGCAGCAATTACAGCATTGCAGACCTTTGGCATTCTAGCTGTTAATTTGCTGAGGTAATCGGGAGAAATTTCACCCCATGCTTCCCGAAGCCCCTCCCACAAGTTGGATTGGCTTGATGGGCACTTCTTGGGTACCATACGGTCAAGCTGCTCCCACAACAGCTCTATGGGGTTGAGATCTGGTGACTGCGCTGGCCACTCCATTACAGATAGAATACCAGCTGCCTGCTTCTTCCCTAAATAGTTCTTGCATAATTTGGAGGTGTGCTTTGGGTCATTGTCCTGTTGTAGGATGAAATTGGCTCCAATCAAGCGCTGTCCACAGGGTATGGCATGGCATTGCAAAATGGAGTGTTAGCCTTCCTTATTCAAAATCCATTTTACCTTGTACAAATCTCCCACTTTACCAGCACCAAAGCAACCCCAGACCATCACATTACCTCCACCATACTTGACAGATGGCATCAGGCACTCTTCCAGCATCTTTTCAGTTGTTCTGCGTCTCACAAATGTTCTTCTGTGTGATCCAAACACCTCAAACTTCAAAAAGAAAAAAACAAAAAATATTTTCCAAAACATACCAGGCACTCTTTGGGATAAGAATAATTTTGTATAAATTGTTATTAAATTCCATATAAAAATATATTTTAAAGATTTTTCATATATAAATATATCTCTTTCCTCTTTTATCCATAATACAAAGATTTTTTTTATAGGAAAAGAAAAGGGTTTGAGAAAGCACATTTGTTTCAAACTAGATGTACATAATTTAAAAAAATGTCTCCTGGCCAGGATACCAACACAGACTTTTATAACATTACTTCCATTAATTTATCCCCCTGTAAACACAATGACATGTCATGATGAGATATCTAGGTAATAGGTGTTCTATACATAAGCCATAATCAGACCCATATAAGAGATTAGCTATAAGAACCGGTTCTGGAGATTTTTTATCCAGACACCATTGGTCTCCGTTCACACTTGCGCTTTTTTCTTTTTACTCCTTCTTTTCTAATTTTGGTCCGAAACCAACAGAGACAGTTCCTCTTATATGATAGCAATGCAATTGTATATAAGGAGTTAAATATTCATCTTTAAATCTTCCTATACTCGGGGGTAGCCGAGATTTCACCCAAAGGTGAGCAAATTTAAGCAATCAGGATACCAACTCAGACTTTTATAACATTACTTCCATTAATGTATCCCCATCTAAACACAATGACATGTCATGATGAGATATCTAGGGAATATGTGTTCTATACACAAGCCATAATCAGACCCATACAAGAAATTAGCTATAAGAACCGGTTCTAAAGATTTTTTATCCAGACACCATTGGTCTCCGTTCACACTTGCGCTTTTTTCTTTTTTTCTTCTTTCTTTTTCCTCCTTCTTTTCTAATTTTGATCCGAAACCAACAGCGACAGTTCCTCTTGTATGATAACAATGCAATTATATATAGGGAGTTAAATATTCATCTTTAAATCTTCCTATACTCGGGGGCAGCCGAGATTTCACCCAAAGGTGAGCAAATTTAAGCAAAGGAGCACGCTTCTACATTTAAGAGTCGGAATCCTGCTATGCTGGTATCCACGTTAAATTTTTATTCAGACACCATTGGTCTCAGTTCACACTTGCATTTTTTGCTTTTTCCTCCTTCTTTTAGAATTTTGGTCCGAAACCAACAGGAGCAATTCCTCTTATATAATAGCCATGCAAATATAGATAAAGAGTTGAATACTCATCTTTATGTTGATCTCGCAACTCAAGGTGGACTGAAAGTTCACTCTTTTTCACTATGTTCCTCCTCCTGGAGCAATTGTAGAGTTAAGGCAGATTTTAGAAATATATCAATCAGGTTTTTCACCCCTTCAATCTCATCATTGGCAGATCACAATTCCCACATGGAAGGTTCTCCTTATATCCACTCCATCCACGGTCAATCCTTATGTTGAATAGCTTGGATCTTCCTATACTCGGGGGCAGCCGAGGTTTCACCCAAGGTGAGCAAATTATAGCAATGGAACACACTCCTCATTGGAGAGTCGGTATCGTAATATGCTGGTATCCACGTTGGTTTTTTCTGGAAACACTGGAGACTGCAAGACGAGGCAAGGTTGACGTCACTACCTGCCAGGTGTAGACTAATTGATCAGCTGACATGTTTCATCCCAAACCGGGATTTCCTCAGAGCCATTTACCTCAAACTTCAATTCGTCTGTCCATAACACTTTTTTCCAATCTTCCTCTGTCCAATGTCTGTGTGCTTTTGCCCATATTAATCTTTTCCTTTTATTAGCCAGTCTCAGATATGGCTTTTTCTTTGCCACTCTGCCCTGAAGGCCAGCCTCTTCACTGTAGACGTTGACACTGCCGTTTTGCGGGTACTATTTAATGAAGCTACCAGTTTAGGACCTGTGAGGCGTCTATTTCTCAAACTAGAGACTCTAATATACTTGTCTCGTTGCTCAGTTGTGCAGCGGGGCCTCCCACTTCTCTTTCTACTCTGGTTAGAGCCTGTTTGTGCTGTCCTCTGAAGGGAGTAGTACACACCGTTGTAGGAAAGCTTCAGTTTTTTGGCAATTTCTTGCATGGAATAGACTTCATTTCTAAGAACAAGAATAGACTGTCGAGTTTCACTTGAAAGCTCTTTTTTTCTAGCCATTTGGAGAGTTTAATCGAACCCACAAATGTAGTGCTCCAGATTCTCAACCAGCTCAAAGGAAGGTCAGTTTTATAGCTCCTCTAAACAGCAAAACTGTTTACAGCGGTGCTAACATAATTGCACAAGGGTTTTCAAGTGTTTTCTAATCATCCATTAGTCTTCTAAAACAGTTAGGAAACACAATGTACCATTAGAACACTGGAGTGATGGTTGCTGGAAATGGGCCTCTATACACCTATGTAGATATTGCATTAAAAACCAGACGTTTGCAGCTAGAATAGTCATTTAGCACATTAGCAATGTATAGAGTGTATTTCTGATTAATGTAATGTTATCTTCATTAAAAAAAACTGTGCTTTTCTTTCAAAAATAAGGAAATTTCTAAGTGACCCTAAACTTTTGAACGGTAGTGTATATGCGCTGAGCTTGGTTCTAGTGCTGGTTCTGGAGGTATATTCATCATAACAACCAACTCAATACATATATACAGCGCCAAAGAGAAGCTCAAAACATATATACAACTCCAGAACTAAGCTCTGCATATAATTACAGCACCAGGACCAAGCTCAGTACATATATACAGCACCAGAACCCAGCTCAGAATATATATACAACTCCAGAACTAAGTTCAACATATAAATACAGCACCAGAACCAAGCTCAGTACATATATACAGCACAAGAACCAAGCTCAGTACATAAATACAGCCCCAGAACCAAGCTCAGTACATATATACAGCACCAGAGCTAAGCTCAGCACATATATACAGCAACAGAACAATGCTCAGTACAAATATATCAGAAAACAACCAAGCTCAATATATATATATATATATATATATATATATATATATATATATATATATATATATATATATATATATATTTATATATATATATATATATATATATATATATATGTACTGAGCTTTGTTCTGCTGCTGTATATATGTACTGAGCCTGGTTATGGTGCTGTATAGATGTACTGAGCTTGCTCCTTGCACCGTATCTGTGCATTAGCCGGGAGAGGTGTCGTGGCTTACTGCACGCGCCGCACTGTCCTCCTCCCTTCTCATTTGCACAGCCTAACTAAATGGGCTGAGCACGCTTAGGATATTGAATGTGCGCATATAGGTCTATACGTAATGGATGAGCTTAAAGAGGCTCTGTCACCAGATTTTGCAACCCCTATCTGCTATTGCAGCAGATCGGCGCTGCAATGTAGATTACAGTAACGTTTTTATTTTAAAAAAACGAGCATTTTTGGCCAAGTTATGACCATTTTTGTAGTTATGCAAATGAGGCTTGCAAAAGTCCAAGTGGGTGTGTTTAAAAGTAAAAGTCCAAGTGGGCGTGTATTATGTGCGTACATCGGGGCGTTTTTAATACTTTTACTAGCTGGGCGCTCTGATGAGAAGTATCATCCACTTCTCTTCACAACGCCCAGCTTCTGGCAGTGCAGATCTGTGACGTCACTCACAGGTCCTGCATTGTGTCAGACGAGCGAGGACACCGGCACCAGAGGCTACAGTTGATTCTGCAGCAGCATCGGCGTTAGCAGGTAAGTCGATGTAGCTACTTACCTGCAAACGCTGATGCTGCTGCAGAATCAACTGTAGCCTCTGGTGCCGGTGTCCTCGCTCGTCTGACACGATGCAGGACCTGTGAGTGACGTCACAGCGTGATCTCTCGAGAACACGCTGTGTCTGCACTGCCAGAAGCTGGGCGTTCTGAAGAGAAGTGGATGATACTTCTCGTCAGAACGCCCAGCTAGTAAAAGTATTAAAAACGCCCCGATGTACGCACCTAATACACGCCCACTTGGACTTTTACTTTTAAACACACCCCCTTGGACTTTTGCAAGCCTCATTTGCATAACTACAAAAATGGTCATAACTTGGCGAAAAATGCTCGTTTTTTAAAAATAAAAACGTTACTGTAATCTACATTGCAGCGCCGATCTGCTGCAATAGCAGATAGGGGTTGCAAAATCTGGTGACAGAGCCTCTTTAATATAATGTGTGGGTAGGTCTGTACGCTTATGTAATTATATAAATAGTGTGGCAATCCACACAAACATTCTGGACAGGGAATTTCTTTATTTAGAGTCCACTTTAATGTAGGGTGTATATGGAATATCATAATTGTTTTATTTTATTACACCGCGTTCCAAATTAGTATGCAAATGTTATTTTTGGTTTTCGCTGATTTTCCTAAATAGTCGATGCAAATGAGAGTCAGTATAATCTTCAAGCCATTAGGAGGTCATATTTACAGAAATCAAAAGCTTTTTCAATAAAAAAAAACTTAACAGGCCAAGTTACATTTTAACATAGGACCCCTTCTTTGATATCACCTTCACAATTCTTGCATCCATTGAATTTGTGAGTATTTGGACAGTTTCTGCTTGAATATCTTTGCAGGATGTCAGAATAGCCTCCCAGAGCTTCTGTTTTGAGTTTCTCTCCTTTTATGCCCATAGCTGCCAATGACACAGTGGTATTCTTTGCAGCATGAGATGGTGCATTGTCATGCATGAAGATAATTTTGCTACGGAAGGCACGGTTCTTCTTTTTGTACCACAGCAGAAAGTGGTCAGTCATAAACTCTACGTACTTTGCAGAGGTCATTTTCACACCGTCAGGGACCCTAAAGGGGCCTACCAGCTCTATCCCCATGATTCCAGCCCAAAACATGACTCCGCCACCTCCTTGCTGACGTCGCAGCCTTGTTGGGACATGGTGGCCATTCCCCAACCAACCACTACTCCATCCATCTGGACCATCCAGGGTTGCACGGCACTCATCAGTAAGCAACACGGTTTGAAAATTAGTCTTCATGTATTTCTGAGCCCACTGCAACCGTTTCTGCTTGTGAGCATTGTTTAGGGGTGGTCGAATAATAGCTTTATGCACACTTGCAAACCTCTGGAGGATCCTACACCTTGAGGTTCGCGGGACTCAGGAGACACCAGCGGCTTCAAATACCTGTTTGCTGCTTTGCAATGGAATTTTAGCAGCTGCTCTTCTAATCCTATTAGTTTGTGTGGCAGAAACCTTCCTCATTATGCCTTTATCTGAACGAACCCGTCTGTGCTCTGAATCAGCCACAAATCTTTTCACAGTACGATGATCACACTTACGTTTTCTTGAAATATCCAATGTTTTCATACCTTGTCCAAGGTATTGCACTATTTCACGCTTTTCGGCTGCAGAGAGATCCTTTTTCTTTCCCATATTGCTTGAAACCTGTGGCCTGCTTAATAATGTGGAACGTCCTTCTTAAGTAGTTTTCCTTTGATTGGGCACACCTGGCAAACTAATTATCACAGGTGTCTGAGATTGATTACAATGATCCAAAGAGCCCTAAGACACAATACCATCCATGAGTTTCATTGAAAAACTAATAATTAAATGTTTTTGACATTTAAATTCAATGTGCATAATAATTTGGAACACGGTGTAGAATAATTTTCAATGGCGCGATACACAGCAAAACACTGTGAACCCATCCACCCCCACCCCCCCCTGCATGTCTTCGGCTGAAAAACAGGGAACCTGTTGTTAAAAATTTGAATCCCAACCCTGCACAGACACCTTTCCGTATATTTTCAGATGTGTGTCCAGGCCGTAGAAATGATCCGCAAAACTTAGAACATGTCCTATTCTATAGAAGTCTATGGGCGTTTCCGCAATTGCGGATGACTACGGATGTGCACCCGTATTTGCAGACAGTAAAAACCCTTACAGTCGTGTGCATGAGGCCTTAGGACGGGTGTCCACAGTGGTGGATTAAGTAGACCATAGGCCCTGGGCTGTTATCCAAACTTGGGCCCCTCTTCTCCAACGCCAACCTGCCGCGCCGTAACTATTGCTAACACTACCTTTTTGCACAAGCATTAACACCCCCCTGTAGATAGCGCCACACACACACCTGTAGATAGCACCACACACCCCCTGTAGATAGCGCCACACACACACACATGTAGATAGCGACACACACACACACCTGTAGATAGTGGCACACACTCACCTGTAGATAGCGCCACACAAACCCCCCCTGTAGATAGCGCCACACACACACATACCTGTAGATAGCAGCAAACACACACCCCCTGTAGATAGCGCCACACACGCCCCCTGTAGATTGCGCCACACACACACACACACACCTGTAGATAGCGCCACACACACACCCTGTAGATAGCGCCACACACACACACCTGTATATAGCGCCACACACACACCCCCTGTAGATAGCGCCACATGCCCCCCCCTGTAGATAGCGCCACACACACCTGTAGATAGCGCCACATACACACACACACCTGTACATAGCGCCACACACATCCCCTGTAGATAGCGCCACACAGACACACCTGTAGATAGCACCACACACACACACACACCTGTAGATAGTGCCACACACACCTGTAGGTAGCAACACCCCCCCTTTAGATAGCGCCACACACATACACCCCCTGTAGATAGCGCCACACACACAACCCCCTGTAGATAGCGCCACACACACACCCCCTGTAGATAGCATCACATAGCCCCCTATAGATATCATCACACAGCCCCCTATAAATAGCATCACACAGCCCCCTATAGATAGAGCCACACAGCACTCCACCATTGTATATAGTGCCACACAGCACTCCCCCCTTGTATATAGTGCCACACAGCGCTCCCCCTTGTATGTAGTGCCACACAGCGCTCCCCCCCTTGTATATAGTGCTACACAGCGTTGCTACACTGCAGCCCTGGGATGACATTTTATCCCATATGACTGCTGCAGTCTGAGATTGGCTGCAGCGGTCACATGTGGTAAAACGTCAGCCCGGACAAAGAAACAGAATTCTGGGCAAGTATAAGATTTTTATTTTTTCTAAATTGCGTTTTAATATAACATCTTTTATTTTTTTTTGCGGGTTTTACCTCCCAATTGAATTAAATGGGGAAAACCCGAAACAAATAAGCAGCGTTTACGCAAATACAATTGAATAAAAAACCGAACCTCAGGTCAGTTTCTGAGGTTTTTTTTTTCCCACTGATCATTTACGCAGCATGTGGATGAGAATTGTTCACATCTAATCTACTCTGCTGCTACTGTATTAGGGCTTGTCCACACTTAACGGAATTGCTGCGTATTTTTCGCCAGGAAAATACGCAGAATCCAGTAGCAGCAAAGTGAGTGAGATTTAACAAATCTCATCCAGATGCTGCGTAAAATTTCCGACCAGAAATTTTGTCATGCGTTGCGTATTTTTCGTGCCGCAGCATGTAAATTCCTGCTGTGTATAGTCGACTGAATTGTGCGTTTTTCAGAGGAGAAGTCACCATCTCCTAACATTGAGAAAAATGCAGCAAAATACGCACCATTTTCTGCAGCAAAAACACAGGAAATGGTGCTTTTTTTCTGCATGCGGAATTTCTGATAGTTTCTGCGGAATTGCTGCAGAAATATATATATTATATATACACACACACATACATACATTATATACACACACTCACTAATATATATATATATATATATATATATATACACACACATACATACATACATACATACATACATACATACACACACTATATATATATACACACACACACACACACACACAGACACACACACACACACACACACACACACACATCACAGACACACATGAATATGCACATATAAAGTACACATTGTAAACACACATGCACTTACCTTTTATGTAGGATATTTGTGAGGTTTATGGGGTGGGAGCCTTCACTCAGCGTTTCTCCTGCTCACAGCCCGACACAGAGCCTGCCGACAGTCTCCCCTCACCCTCACGTCCCGACTGGTAACAGCAGCAGCAGGAGCAGGAGGAGGAGAGGTGTGTAGAGCAGGGAAGGGGGGCTTCTAAAGCAGCACAGGGAGATTAAGATAGCAGCACAGACCACAGCTGCTAATAGCTGGGAGTCGGACAGAAACTCACCTCGCCTCATGACAGGTGCGGCCCTGGCACCGGGGCCCCCTCCGGTGCTAGCGACGCCACCGGCATGAGGGAGTCCGTGCGGTCATGTGCGGTTCGGGTGGCCATGGGGCCCCTGGGAGACTTGGGCCCCGGTGGGCGCCCGAACCGTCCTAATGATGATCCGCCACTGGGTGTCCGTGCCGTAGAAATTATAGAACATTTCCTTCTTTTGTTTGTAATTACAGCACAAACTCCCTATAGAAGTCTATGGGCGCTTCCATAATTATGAACCGCTACAGATGTGTATCCATAGCCATCCGTAATTACAGAAGTGTTGCTACGTGACACCAGGGGATTAACCAAGATTCCTCCCTGGTTTTTTTGCGTATCTGTAAATACGGATGCACTACAGACTGTATTTACGGACACCCTTTCGTATATGCAGATAATTTACTGTTGATTATAAATGACTATGCATCCGTATTTTTGGACAGTATTTATGGATGGATGAAAAATACGGTCGTGTGCATGAGGCCTTAGGCTTTATTCAGATAAACATTGAATACATCCGGGTGACGGGCGTTAAAACAACGGACCGTGGGAAGGGTCCGTTGAAAAATAAAATCATGTCCTATTTACTTCCGTCTTCACGGATCCCTCCATAGACTCAAGTCTATGGAGGGATCCGTGAAAATAGGACCCGCAAGGAGGCAATGCGGAAGTGAAAAACGTCAGTATTTCACATCCGAGTTTCCCCATGTTCGTCTGAATAAACCCTCAATCTTATCTCTTCAACCCTTTGCAATTGTCTTTTTCGAGTATTTTTCTTACACCATTGATCCTGTCTCATAACAGTTACATCCTATGTAGCCAATATGTGAATGTAATACGAAGTGTTTGTTCATATATGATGCTTCTTCACCAGAAGAAGGTAAACACAATAGTATTTTAAGAGGTTAATCGGCTGAAGTATTGTGCAAGGATGGGCAATATTAACCTTGCTACCTAAAGTTGGCCATACACATAAGACTTTATCATGTGTGTGGGGGCATGCCAACTGTCCCCCGGCAGATGTTGGGGAAAAGTGGGATCACATAGGTTGGATTTTAACATGTCCGAGCCTTTGTTTCCGCAGGAGGAAAGCCACTGCCAGAAAGATCTGGCAGCGGCTTATTTCCCTTTCCTTAAGCATTAATTCTTCTGGCCCCATGCAAGCCTGGATACTGCCACTCCCATCATAGGATGTAATCTCCCTTTATATTTAATTGCAACCTTCTTCAAATAACTATTTTGCTATACAATATATCATTTGTGAGTCATGTGACACAAGTGGGTGTAGCTTTTTGAGAACATTCCAATGGTGCATACATATAGGAGACGAAATTACACTTGTGAAATATACTTGCGGAGGGACATGGCCACTTGAATATAGAATTAGAACAATTTGCACTACTGCAGTTACGTGGTTGCTTAAAAGAAAGTATCTCACATGTAATAGCAAACCCTAAAACTACACATTAATTGATTCCTACTTATATTTGTGCCCTGTTAAAGCCTGGCTCAACTGTTCTTAATGTTTGTGCTACTTCAAGTTGGAAGAAATACAAGAGCTTATAGTACCTGAGGTCAGTTAGAGAGGACATATTCACAATTGGGATGAAGACTGTGAGTAATGTACATAGTTGTCTAGCTGGGTTACACCTCTACGTACATAGAGTTAATTAGATGCTACAAAAAAGTAAAGTAGTATCGTTACCAGTACCACATATTGTACAAGCTGTGCCATATAGTGCTCCACTTGTGCAATCCATCACAAATCATCCTGTAAATCATAACGGGGAAAGCTCAAGACGTAGATAATCAAAGTAAAATGTAATGGACGGGTGTCACAAAAACAGATTTTGATTCATCCATTTAATGATGTCAGAACATATATAATAAATATATGTACTGTATAACATGCTATACATGGTGGATCTATGCATATACATTATATTATTTGCCAGGAATAAATTATCTATACATTATCTATGCACTCGGACAGCTTTCACAGATGAGATGTCAAAGTTTAATAACTTTGCAAACACTTTGCTTTGCTGTTTGTTTGTTTTTTTGCAACAATTTTATGTTGTATTCTTTGCTCATATGAAAAACTGCTTTCAATACTCATTCAAAATTCTGCCGTCCCCATCAACTGTCCCACAATGCACTGTTCTTTGTAGACACTGAACCGCTTAGGGAATGTGTCAGGGACTGCGGGGGTTAAAAAATGGGAGTGAACGTATTCAAATAATGCCCAGGACCAGAATTGGTGTACAAGGGGTAAGAGGGGCGTGGTATGAAGGTGATATAAGTGGGGGTCTTGTGGCAGAATGCCCTCTTACCTTCAAGCTGCAGCGTGAGGAACACCCGCCCTCCCTCCCCTTGTGGTTTTTGGTTTTCAGCGGTTATAGAACCAAGAAAGAAAGAATGGACGCTGGGAAGCAAGGAAATATTGAAAATACAAAAATACTTTATTCACATAATTAATTTGTACAATGATAAAAGAATCCATACACCAACAATAAAAACATGGATGCTCAGCTGAAAGATTAGTCTAAATATGCACAAATAGTGCATGGAGAATATAGGAGTCTAACAAGATAGAGATGGTACAGGATATGTATACTATGATATTATGGTAGGGTCAGCCTAAATCCATAAGTAGGGTATCACAGAAGCATAGAAGTTTATGTAATAGGTGTCATAAACACAAAAATTAGCAGCTAACAATCATTTCAAATTATCACTAGTATAATAATCATGACATGAAGATCTGTGTGCCATATATCTAGTGTGCTGCGAAACCACCAAGGTTTAAGGAATAGATTCCACAAGAAATTAGAATATAGTATAAAGATTTATACATACCCATTATCAAGAGACCGAGTGACTGCAACTGAGCTCCACCCCAACGCGCGTTTCGGCGCTAATGCCTTCGTCTGGGGGTGGTGTCAGGTTGAGGTCAGAGGTTCTTTATATGGGGACTGGCTTCTTGTCGGATCGGATGCCATTGATGAATCGGGTCCTCCTTTGGACCCGGTTCATCGATGACATCTTTTTGATCTGACAGGGTACGCCCGATGAACTATCTTCATTTATAGAAGTACTTAACCAAAATGCTCTAAATATCAATCTCACATATAAATGGAGTCATAAAAGTGTGGACTTTCTGGATATTATCATTAAACAGGACTCTAATGGTTTCTTACAGACTGATTTGTATCGTAAAACAACATCAATTAATTCTTTATTACATGCAACTTCGTCACATCCCCGACACGTAATTGAAGCAATTCCGACAGGACAATTCCTTCGTGTCAAGAAGATCTGTTCGACCCCTGAAGATTTTAAAACTCGATCGGAAGAACTAAAAGACAGATTCACCCAGAGGGGCTACAGCCACCGCAATATCTGTAAAGCATACCACCGAGCCCAACAAACCCCACGTGACCACCTTCTAAAAACATCCATTAAAGACCCACATGAACGCAAGGTGAGATTTGTTACAACATACAGTTCACGCTGGGTTGAAATGCGCAACATTTTAAACAAATTTTGGCCAGTTTTGTTAACTGACCCAATATTGCAAAAAATATTACCTAATTATCCTGCCATGGCACCTCGTAGAGCACGCAATTTGCGAGACTCTATTGTACATAGTTACTTTACACCTGTCAAACCAGGAAAAATTTTCGGTACTAAAGGCCCAAAGTGGGGCTGCAAACCGTGTGGAGACTGTCTAAGCTGTCCTAACATCGAACGCTCCCAATTTTTTACTGACTCTGGGGGTAGGAACCAATTCAAAATTTGTTGGCCAATTACATGTAGAACTAAGGGAGTAATCTACTATGCAACCTGCCCATGCCCAAAAACCTATATAGGCATGACTAGTCGGGAACTACGTGTTCGAGTCAGGGAACACGTTAGAGATATTGAAAATGCAAAGACAGAAGTAGATATTGAAACCTTAAAAACAATCCCTAGACACTTCCGTTCTCATCATGCATGTGACTCTAAACTCTTCAAAGTAAGAGGTATAGATCATATCAACATCAATATGCGAGGCGGCGACATTAAAAAACGCCTATTGCAAAAAGAGTGCAAATGGATTTGGAAACTCCAAACGATGTTTCCCAAGGGCCTTAATGAAACCACTGGTTTCTCCGCTTTTCTTTGATTACCTGTTCAATTTTAGTGGTGTTAGGTTTACAATTTTAAAAACAATTTCTTAAATTGGTTTTTTGTATTTTTATGTTCTTTGATTTTAATTATATATTTCTCGTTATGCAGATGAGATACAGATCAATGTTGCTACCTTAATCGTTGAGGTATTTTTTCCTTCCTTTCCGGGATCCCCATGGACACCTTGTATGTGAACCTTTCTCCATGATTACTGACTATCTATACAGAATCGGTGACGTCACTATTTCAAGATTGATGTATATCTATATGAATGGATTTGACAACTTGTAATTATGACTTGAAAAAAAAAGTAAAAATTTTTTGTTTCATTAATTTACATATAAACTATTTTTCTACAATACCACGCAATAGATGTATATTACACTGTTGTCCATTTGCAGACTATACAGTATCATAATTTTTACATCTTTCTTTTTCTTTTTTATATGCATCGATATATGCAAGAATGCATATATACACAATGTAACATAATAGACAATGAGCTTGAGCACTGTTCATCCTTATTGGATTTACAGTACATTAATTTAAATTAATTTATTCACTTAGATGCATTGGTTATTAATTAATTTGCACATTATATTTATTAAATTAATAAAAATTAATTTTTGTATAATAATCTTTATTATGAATTTATTTATTTCAAACAAACACCCATTGTATGAATTTTCATTTTTTGTTGTAGCACTGTTATTTTATTTATTTTTTCATTCAACTGCGTCAGTTGATCTTAATTCACATTGTATGTATATATGCTTTCATATAATTATATGTATGATTATGTATCTTTATATTCTTTTGTATATTCTTTAGCACGAATATTTTATGATTATGTATCTATTATAATTATTAAATAATCATTATCACATTCACCTTTTCATTTTCATCACCTTTAAAGATTCATTATTATTTCATTATTTTTATTTTGTAGATCTACCATTTCTCACCTATTCTCTCCTAGTATATATATTTATATTCACCCCATACTCACTTTTTATTCTTAAGTATATCTATTTTAATTTTATTTCATTATTATTTCTTGCGGCTTGTCTTATTTACCAACTAACTATGTATAATTGATCCATGTTCACACAGCATGCGATATATACGGTCATGCACAAACACATATGGAGATAATCCATGCATGTGCAGTATAATTTTCGATCAACATAACAACAAAAATATCGATGCTGTAGACATATATATGTAACCCGAGATATATTATCCTTCACACCACGTACATACTTTATTAATTTACATCGCTGCTATTTCTTAATGCAGCATTGCGCTGTGTACTTTACTATGCACAGTTCACCCGTCCTGTGTCGCTCTCTCATTGGAGGATGGGATCCGGCCCCCGTCGGCGTCACTCGCGGCGTGCCTCCTGCCCGACCCACGTGACCGAGTCATATTGACTCGGTCCCGTGCTTCCGGCTCGGGCTCTCCGCGGCTGGCGTCGACGTGGGCGCGGCTCCTTCAGCCCCCGGGAGACAGCGACCGATAGGTGTGCAGGACGTTTACCTTCATTACGCAACACACTTGTCAGGTAAAATAAACATAGTCCATTGGCCAGTCCCCATATAAAGAACCTCTGACCTCAACCTGACACCACCCCCAGACGAAGGCATTACCGCCGAAACGCGCATTGGGGTGGAGCTCAGTTGCAGTCACTCGGTCTCTTGATAATGGGTATGTATAAATCTTTATACTATATTCTCATTTCTTGTGGAATCTATTCCTTCATCCTTGGTGGTTTCGCAGCACACTAGATATATGGCACACAGATCTTCATGTCATGATTATTATACTAGTGATAATTTGAAATGATTGTTAGCTGCTAATTTTTGTGTTTATGACACCTATTACATAAACTTCTTTGCTTCTGTGATACCCTACTTATGGATTTAGGCTGACCCTAGCATAATATCATAGTATACATATCCTGTACCATCTCTATCTTGTTAGACTCCTATATTTTCCATGCACTATTTGTGCATATTTAGACTAATCTTTCAGCTGAGCATCCATGTTTTTATTGTTGGTGTATGGATTCTTTTATCATTGTACAAATTAATTATGTGAATAAAGTATTTTTGTATTTTCAATATTTCCTTGGTTCCCAGCATCCATTCTTTCTTTCTTGGTTCTATATATATTGTAGTGATGCTGTATGGGTTTTACACCCCTGAATCAGCCCATTTAAAGTTCAGAAACATTTTACCTTTATACGTTCTTTAATGGGATATACTGATTCATGTTGCTATTTTCGGTTTTTGTTTTCTGCGGTTATGTTCTTATTCTGGCGTTTTTCTGGTTTCTTTTATAGATGTCACAGCTGGCGGAAATTACGGCTGTGAAGGCGGATTTTGAACCCTACACGACTGATGGAGTACAGGGAGCATCTGCATTTCAGAAAAAGGAGGAAGGAGAAAAAGATGTCTTCATGCCGATTTATATATAATTAATAAAGCTGTGGCCACTTCCACATTTCCACAAAGAAGGTGTTGGTGTTTTTATTATAAATTAAATGATGGTGTAAGGTCCTGGGCAGGTAAGGTTGGTAACGGGTCCTTGCAGTCCAGGTAACAGGAGTCCAGCAGAATTCATAAATTCACTTAATGTCTGAGCAGCCAATAAAACATCATGTAAATGGTATAAGATAAGTAAAGCAAACCCAATGAAAAAGTTACAGAACATTTTATGTAGAATTAAACTGTGAAAGATTGTAAATGATCCATTTAACAGACGTTCACTTGTGAGGGAATCAGCCTGAAAGTGTCCTGATAATACAGAGGGAAGGTATGACTTATCAATCTGTCAGTATACACAGGCTGTTTTATGACAGCAACACAGATAGGAAACTGGCTGACATAAAATGCCTACTCGGCCCACTCGCTTTCCTGCATCTGATTTTAGTCCTGAAATAAAAAGCTAAAACACATTTTTAAAAAATAATAAAAATCTACCATTCAATGTCTGTTTTTTGGGCATTTTAACCTTTTCTTTCTATTTGCAAGTATTAAATATGTTTTTGCTTTACATCTCTGCCTGAAAGTCCAGCTTCCCAGAGTCATCGTGTCACTGTTGTAGATGACATTGGCCAACTTAATATTGTAAGGGGTGTAGATTTCTCAAACTGGAGACTCTTATTCTTTTGTGTATTTGGGTATTCCACTACTTTTTGTTTCTTGGTTAGATCCAGTTTACCCTCTTCCCTTAACATGGGGTCAATACCTTTGTATAAAATGTTCTCTCTAGACGCCACAGATAATGTTCATTTTAAATAATAACAATAGACAAATTTGCTTTTGAGAAAGCTGTTCACTTCGGTTCATTTTCAACTAAGGCCTTATTCAGACGAACGTTGTATATGACCTATGATATTCAATGGGGCTATTCAGACATGCATGATTTTTAATGCAGCGTGTTTCTGTTGCATGAAACTCATTGCATGTCCTATTTTGGTGCATTTTTGTGGATCACGAACAGCACACGGATGTCTTCCGTGTGCTGTCCGTGATTCACGCACCAGTTGCAAAAGAAATGCAGAAAAAAAAAAAATGTGCACCAACACTAACATAAAAAAGAAATGCCATACGGAACATACACTGATGCCACACGGAACTGCAACACAGGAAAAACGCTGTGTTTTTTTACGGATGCAAAACGGACACGTTCGTGTGAAGCTAGCCCAAGAATTTTACTGCACAAATTTATATATATTTATATACATATATACACTTAGGTTCAGAATTGTTTGGACAGTGACACAATCTTCATGATTTGGGCTCTGCATGCCACCACATTGGATTTGAACTAAAATAACTGAGATGCAACTGAATTGTAGACTTTCAGGTTTAATTCAAGGGCTGGAACAAAAATATCCTGTGAAATGTTTAGGAATTGCAATTATTTTTCTACACAGCCTCCTCATTTCAGGGGCTAAAAAGTAATTGGACAAATTAACATTACCATAAATAATTTTTTTTCTTAATACTTTGTAGAGAATTCTTTGCAGGCAATGACTGCCCGAAGTCTGGAACCCATGGACATCACCAAACGCTGGGTTTCCTCCTTTGTGATGCTTTGTCAGGCCTTTACTGCAGTTGTCTTCAGTTGTTGCTTGTTTGTGGGTTTTTCTGCCTTTAATTTAGTGGTAAGCAAGTGAAATGCATGTTTGATCGGGTTGATATCTGGTGATTGACTTAGCCATTGTAGAATATTCCACTTCTTTGCCTTAAAAAAACTCCTGGGTTGCTTTCACAGTATGTTTTGGGTCATTGTCCATCTGTACTGTGAAGCGACGTCCAATCAACCTGCTGCATTTCGTTGTATCTGAGTAGAAAGTAAATCCCTGAACACTTCAAAATTCCTACGGCTGCTTCTGCCTTCAGTCACATCAACAATAAACACTAGTGACCCAGTGCCTTTGGCAGCCATGCATGCCCATGCCATCACACTGCCTACACCATGTTTTACACACTCCCTCCGTCTGGAGAAAAAAAGGTTCAACCTGCAGAGGCGACAAGCCATCTTTACTGTGAGAACGGTGAATTTATGGAATAGACTACCGCAGGAGCCGTCACAGCAGGGACAGTAGATGGCTTTAAAAAAGGTTTAGATAATTTCCTAGAACAAAAAAATATCAGCTCCTATGTGTAGAAATTTTTTACTTCCCCTTCCTCATCCCTTGGTTGAACTTGATGGACATGTGTCTTTTTTCAACCGTACAAACTATGTTATACTATGTTATGTTAATATTTTGCATAGGGCTATAGATAGGGAAACCTATCATTATGTACAAATATTACACAATTTCAACAATTTATTATTTTATTATTTTTTTAAAAATAGTATAGCCTTTAGGGCCATCTTTGTAGAAATAAGCCATAGGAACTGATGGATCCATCAAGCATCTATTGGATACTAGTTGTGGGGGGTTTGGAGACTGAGGAGGCGTGAATTGCATGATTTCTTTATTGTCCAGTATTAGTTGCACAATATACCATGTTATAATACATAACTACACCCAAACGGATCCAAGAATTCACAGTTAACAATGGGCATCAACTGACAGCAAAACGATTACTATTTTAGTATTTTATTAGTCTACGCTTTTCTGGATCAAAGTAGTCTACAGGTACAGAGAAAACTCTTGTTTATGTACACTAAAAACCCAGAAAAAGTAGACTCTGGTGTATACTGATCTGTGCAAGGTTTGTCTTTATCTATTATTTTTATATAACCCCTAATAATACATTTTATCTAAAATATATTTTTGACCTTTTGTAATTACAGTGTTTTTATAAGCATTCTATACACTTAGTATCTCATTATATCTGTCCAGATTGCTAATCTTAGTGATTAAACTACACTTGTAGTAATAGATGTTCCCTTCTGTCAATCATCATCATCATCGTCTCTTTGTGGTCTTACAAATATCTTTAGAAAATAAACAAATATGTATAACGTTTAAACCTTACTATAAATCATGCATGGACTAGAGATAGGGACCTGGACATTCATACCATGTTTAAGCTGTATGTATTAGAATGGGTATGTGGAATCTCATGGTTCAAATAAAGAACGGCAAAATAAAGTCCATATTATGAGTACATATTTTTTTTTATAAAATTAATCCTCCCTGACACTGAAAGAGGCAGAGAGCCCTAGATCTTAAATAAAGACTGAAAATGTTCTATAAATGGGTAAATATTCATGTTCAGAAAATATCTATGATCAATAGAGATGTGTATGTGGGGGTGATTTGAAGACCAGAGAAAGATTCTCTCTGGCTTAAATCTTGAATCTGGGATAGGGGTGTAAGAGAGGACTTGAAGCAGTAGATATGGAGTCCAAAATATTCCCCAAAAATATTAATCTGGTCCATGCTGTGTGGGAGAAAGAGATCATGATCATAAATAAAAAGCATTTGGTCGCCTGTGTAAAGCGCAATTTTGTCTTCCCATGAACCTATAGAAATACCAGTATATGCTTGGTCTCCCCTAAAGATAATAGCCAGCGGCTTTATGGCTAAGAAAAAATGGGGGATAACGGGTATCCCTTTCGGGTCCCCCATATGCTAAAAAAACTAGGAGACAGATAACCATTAATGGATATGCGATTGAAGGTAAAGAAAAACGGGACCACCGGCACTGCTTGGATAAAGATATTACACGACCATCTTGATAGGTAAGGTGAATAGAGGACTTTATTGTTAACAAGGCTACGCGTTTCGACGCCGAACTGACGTCTTCCTCAGGCCAATGCAGACTGTGCGGTTCCTGCCTCATTTATACATCAGGGCAAGGAAAAAGACCGCCAGAAGAAACGGGTCAAAGGTCACATAAAAACACGATAGATTTATCAGGCTTAAGCAGAGGGAGAACTTTTGGATTTATAAATTAGAAACTCTACATCCAAATGGTCTAAATGACCTTACGGAGTCGTCGTTAGAATAAAAATAAAAATGAAAAACAAAAAACAGAAAATAAAACTACAAATAAAAGAAGTACTTATAAACATATGTCTCAACAGGAAAATGGTTATGAGGGCTAGGTCACCAGCATGTGCGGATTTAAACCTCCCTTTGTCAGAATAGAAACTCCAAAATAATTATGAAAAACACTAGAAACAGAAGGAGTCATGCACTATTGTAATACAATTTGCCAATGGCATAGAAAAATAATTTTTATTGGACAATACAAAATACATAGAGTTAAAAAAGACTACAAATCTGAAGACTGTATACCTCCCAAGTGGTGAGGATGAACCTAAAGGAACCACTCCTTGTATTGGCAGTTGCAGGAGGAAAAGAGCTTAACTGACAAATAGCAAATACTAACTAGGACTAAGGCAGACAATACAATAAAGTAGTACTAGGCATAGAAGTCAGGGTATGTAAATATAAGTAAGTACCAACATACATACAGCCAGAGTCACAGAGTTACCGAAGGTAAGTATTGTGAATGGATTCCAAACTGAGCAAAAAAATGCTCGCAAAGAATCCTCACAAAATAGACAAAGTCTTCCCAGAATAATATCGCCACAAAAAAGGAGCAAGTAAATATGTAAAGCACAGCATAGAGTGTAACTAACCCATATGGTTCCTGCAGTTCAGTATCTTCCCGAGTACAGAGAGACCCCGACGCGCGTTTCGCGTGGATGGCTTTTTCAAAAGGGGTATACTGACTTCAACTAAAACCTTCCACTTTAAATATGCTTGAATAATCCGATCAGCTGTTAAAATTTGACCAATGGGATCTCCCCGGCCGTGCCTGTCAGGCTAAGACACCGCGAGACTCACGCACCTGAGAGCCGAGCTCCCACTGCGCACGCGCGGCTCCGGAAACCACGCATGCGCAGAAGAGAACAAACGGCAGACAGAGCCAAAGCCAGCGGTGACGCGCCTGACAGGCAGGGCCGGTACAGACACTCATAGAATGAGACACCCAAGGTAAGTTCCGAATTGAAACAGATTTTAATGCTCCGGAAAAATAAATAGAATAAATAAAAAATAAAAAAATAAAAAATAATCTGTTATATATATTTCTAGTGGGACACAATTAAGGGAAACTATGTAATATATCAAAAACCCCCAAAAAAAGGGGGGAGAAGGGAATAGTGACAAGTGACAACCATATATGCAGTGATAAACAAATACAATATATAATCAAATAAATAAATAGACATTTATTATTTCATATAAATAAATGAATAAGCTAAAAGTGCACAAGAAATAAATCCCTAATAAACTAACATAATAATATTATGTTATCAGTATACAATGCTGAAAAACAACAACAGTGAAAGACGCCCCCACCGCGAGGAGGGGGATGTAATATAACTGACTAAACAGTGACATTGTATGTTTACTCCAAAAAATAAATCAATCCTACGACATTTAAATAAAACATACATAATGTGATAAATTATAAATAACAGTGAGAAAAACAATATTATAAAGTGTGATAGATTGTCCCACAACGTATAGAGACGTTTAGTACGACTCCAAACAGATCCGTACAACAAAAATTGGAGTCCCGCAAGAATCTTGACAGATGCCTCAAATATCGATCTCAGGTCAGTATAAATGTATATGATCAGACACGGCAAAAGTGGAAGACTAGAAGAGGAAAAATTAAAAATTAATAGACATACAGTATAAAAACACAAAATTTAAAAAAATGGTAGGAGAATTATAAGAAGGACGCAAAGCTAAGTGTCTCATTCAGACCAACAGGGGCCATTGTTCCAAGGGTGACAATCCACTTGCACTCCCTCTGAGCTAACAATTTCTTGACGTCCCCACCTCTGATACCACAAATCACCCTGTCTATCCCCCATGCTTTAAATGATTTTGGATCACCTGCATGATAGGTTTTAAAATGTTTGGGGATTGTTTTAAGCAGTGTGAGATCTTCAATATCCCTAGCAGCGACTATGTCGCGCACATGTTCTCTAATTCTGATCCGTAATTGTCTGGATGTCAGACCAATATATACCTTCGAGCAGCCGCATGTAGCATAATATATGACATTCGTTGTGCTGCAAGATATATAATGACGGATCTTAAACTCTCTATTCTCAGTCATAGAGGAAAAAATAGATGTACGGACCATATTTGTGCACGCCACACAATCGCCGCATGGGTAACAACCTTGTCTAGGGTTTCTTGATGAAAATACATTAAGTTCTTTTGGCACGTAGTGGCTTTTCACTAGCATGTCTTTTAAATTCATACTTCTACGTGCCGTCATTTGTGGTTTTAGAGATAATTTATCGCCAAAAGCGGGTTCTGAATGCAGAATTGGCCAGTGTTTTTCCAGCGCCATTCTCATCGCTTGCCACTGATTGTTATATGTGGTAATATAACGGATGTTATTATCTTCACTCTTATTAATGGTATTCTTAAATGGTGGGTGCAGAATGGAATTACGATCTGTAGTTTTTGCCCTTCTGTAGCCCTTCTTAATACTTCTGTGGCTATATCCCCTGTCTCGGAATCTCTCCTCTAAATCTCTTGATTGCCTCTCAAAGTTACCGTCTGAAGAGCAGATGCGCCTCATTCTCAAGAATTGGCCAATGGGGACGGCCCCAATTGTGGACTGGCTGTGGGCAGAGGTGGCATGTAACAAGGAATTGACGGATGTCTTTTTTCGAAACACATCAGTCTGAAGACATCCCATGCTATCCACCTCAATACTGATGTCCAAGAACTCAACCCGATGTTTATCAAAAACATAGGTCAATTTAATGTTCAAATCATTGGTATTAAGACCCTGCATGAAATGTATGAGCTCAATCTCCGTCCCCTGCCAAAAAAAGAGGACATCATCTATATAGCGCATCCAGCACTGCACATGGTCAGCGGCGCGCGCACCGTCACCAAGGAAAACCTGCCTCTCCCAAAGACCGAGAAACAGGTTTGCATATGACGGCGCGCACGCCGCACCCATGGCAGTGCCTCGCTTCTGTAAATAAAATACGTCCTTAAAAACAAAAAAATTATGCATCAGGACGTATTCCAGTAGTTCCACAACCAGTTCACAGGTAGGGCCGTCCCAATTGCTCATCCCCAGAAAAAGGCGCACAGCATCAATCCCATCAGCATGTCGAATGCTGGTGTACAGCGATTCAATGTCAGCTGTAACTAGAAACGTATCTGCATCAAGGGTAACACCATCTATCCTCCTCAAAACATCTGTTGTATCCCTGACATGGGATGGTAAACATTCCACCAGGGGTTTGAGGTAATGGTCAATAAATCTACAGACCGGCTCACAGAGTCCCCCAATCCCTGAGACTATAGGGCGTCCTGGGGGATCTGTCATATTTTTGTGGACCTTCGGCAGAAAATACAGCGTAGGTATCCTTGGACATTGAACCGTGAGGCCAATAAGTATGTTTTTAGGAATTAAACCTTTCTCAAAGGCCAGATTCAGAACTTTAGATAGTTCAACTGAAAATTTACCCACTGGGTTAAATGCCAACCTTTGATAGGTATCTTTATCCCTCAATTGCCTATAGGCCTCCCTTTCATATTTATCGGTTGGCCATATCACGATGTTCCCACCCTTGTCCGCCGCCTTATAGATAACATCCTCAAAACCTTGAAGTTCCTTCAGTGCGTTACGTTGACATTTAGACAAATTGTCATTTTTTCTATTCGAAGAGATGCGTTTGAAATCATTTATTACCATTTTAGTAAAGATCTCAACTTGCGGACATAAGGACAAAGGTGGGAACCTCACTGACCTGGGTACAACCGATTTAGGGAACCTACCTTGGTCAGTGGTGATTTGCTCCTGTAGGAGATCCTCAAGGGCCTTTAAAGCTTCTTTCTCCATTACACTATTGAGTCCCAAATCTCCACCCGGTCTACTGTGTAATTTTTTTAGGACTAGCTTGCGTGCAAAGAGGTAGAGGTCTTTCATGGCTGAAAAAAAGTTAAAAGGATTACTAGGGGAGAATGTGAGTCCCCTACTGAGTACGTCACATTGTATTGCAGATAGGGAGTGCTTAGATAGATTTATCACCTGCAATACATTCTTGGATTTCTTCCCCTGTTGGTATGATGAGGTCTCCTTACGTCTAGCCACCTGTCGTTCTCTATTTCTACGAGGATAAGTCGTTTCATGGGAAATAGATCCTTCATCATTATGTTTGGATCTCGGAGGGTTCTCGCTAGATGTTATAGATGAGAAGGATGTGGATCTTGATCTAGGTATTGATCTTAACCCAGGTTTACGCCATTTGTACATTCTGCCCTCCAAAAAATCGTTGTTGTCTCTTTGGAATTTGGAGGATTTAACTAAGAGAATTTCCTGCTCCCATTTCTTAAAGTCCCCATCCAAATCTGCATTAAGTTTTTCCAATTCCAGATTTGAGAGGTCCTTTTTTAAGGTAGTTTGTAACTCCTCTATTTCTTTTTCCAACTCCGTCAACGTTAATTGATTACCCTCAGATAATAATCCCATGAAACCCATAAAAGAAGTACCCTCAACTATATACCCCCCGTCGGTTCTGGTGAAAATACCAATCAGGATATCCGTATTCACTAACAATAATGTGCTATAACCCCCGTTCCCGTCTACAGACATGAGGTTCCCTTTATAATATAAGGTCTTTTTTATATATAAAAAAGTGCACCTTATTTACATGTTTAGTCCTTTTATAAATTTATATTTATTGATATATATCATTTAATTCTTATTGACATAAATCTAGGCTTTTATAATTCCAGTTTGTTTTTCAAGTTAATCCTCAAAAAATGCCGTCCATTTATTGTGATATGTAATTGACAGATCAGATATTTTTATTTATATTATCCACCTGAAATAAGGGCTTTTATCAATTTGTAACTATTTAAATGTTTTTATATTACGATTCTCTTTTACTTACCACCTCCGGAGCCTTGGTCCCCTTTTGACTTTTCACTGCTGAAGTCCGCGTTTCTATGCGGTTCAACATGCGGTCCATGAAAGTCTTTTGGTCCCCCACGGCCTCCGTAGTATTTCTGATTCTCGGTAACCAAGGACGCTCTGACTCAGCAGTCCTTTGGTAGCTATTGTTTTTACGATAGCATTGTCTAAAACCAAAAAAACATATACTTATAACTAATTATGTGACTGTTCGTATTTACAGTCAGACGTACATACAAAAGTTAACATTCTGATCACAAGAGATTCTGTTGTGGAATTCCGTAATGATCTGTCAAATGAATTCTGACACAAGCAGTATATATTTCTAATACGCAAAACATCTTTCAAACTGTTTGCTAGTTCTGTCCTTCTTATACCGAATCACTCTATGTGTGTATGTTTGTAAAACTCACAATTGTTTTTTATTCGTGTTTTTTATGTGACCTTTGACCCGTTTCTTCTGGCGGTCTTTTTCCTTGCCCTGATGTATAAATGAGGCAGGAACAGCACAGTCTGCATTGGCCTGAGGAAGACGTCAGTTCGGCGTCGAAACGCGTAGCCTTGTTAACAATAAAGTCCTCTATTCACCTTACCTACCAAGATGGTCATGTAATATCTTTATCCAAGCAGCGTCGGTGGTCCCGTTTTTCTTTACCTTCAATCGCACTACAGATCGACAGCAAACTGTGTTTGGCTGTGATGTGGACCTGGCTGCAGCTTTCCAAGCTTTTCTGACACCTAAGGTGTCCACCACCCGAGGTGAGCGCAATTGTCGCATCCATCATCCTTTCGTTACCCTAACAGATCCTCATTTGTCCTTTGTGGCGCCGTGTCTCCTTTTTCTAATTTATTTAGCATTAATGGATATGGCCGCCTTGGGGGATTAATAAAGAAAAGGGAGATCCAGTTGACAAATATGTCTCCAAAACTGATTGGCATAGAACCTGGAGGAGAAAAGGCTATTAGACAGAAATGAAGGCCTTAGTAGCGTCCAAAGATGCCAATGCCAAAGTTTCCCTTTTAGAGGCCCCAATTATAGAGATGATGTGAATCCTCCTGAGATCTTTAGATGTTAATTTCTTGGACATGAACCCAGTTTGATCCGGGTTGATCAAGTGTAAAATAATTGTATTAAGGCGAGTCGCCAACATTTTGGCTAGTAATTTATAATCTATGTAACAATATGGTCTGTACGACCCACAGTCCATCGGACCTTCATCTGTTTTTAATGGAATAATAATGGTGGCTTCATAGAAGGACTCACGGAGTGATCAAGGCTGCATTGTAAGTATCTAGTAATTAAGGGGAGCATTAATTCTGGGTATTTCAGATATACTTCTAACGGTACCCCGTCAGAGCCACGTGGTTTACCTGTTGCCATGTCCTTATGGGCCTCCGTTAACTCTGTTAGCGTGAAGGGGGAATCTAATTGAGACTGCTGGTCTGCAATTAGGGTGATAAATTATATTCCATCTAGGTATCCACTCTGTTCCTGAATACTGTGCATAAATTTGGTTCGATATAAATCGATATAGACTTAATGAAATCTATCTCTAAAGGTGCCACTGTCAGTCAAAGTGTCACCTGCAGGAGAGTTAATGCATAGGGTGGCAGGGGATGCAGAATTCTGGTGAACCAAAGGAGCCAGTAGACAGCTAGACTCTTTGCCCAATTCGTAAGACTTTTGTCTTACGAACCAGCAAGCAAGCTTTATCCTCAAATAATATTGCCTTCCCGACTGTAGCCTTCTTGTTTTAGCCTCTTCAGCTGAGGGGTACGCAATGTAGACTGCCTCTAAAGCTGAGCAACTAGTAGCAAGTTCAACCTCTTGCAGAGAAGATTCTCTTTTTGCATGAGAATAGATGGATATGCCTTAAAGGTTTTCCAAAAAGTTATTAACAGATGGAGCATCAGTTGCCAAGAAAGTTTTCAGTTGTTGTTCCGGTATACAATCCTGGCGTGTAAAATGAAATTCCACCATAGTGAGGAATGATCCAATATGGTTTTAGGAAGATAAGTAACCGATGCTGGAGTCGAGCAGGCTTGGTTCTAGGAAGATAAGTAACAGATGCTGGAGTCGAGCAGGCTTTAGTGTTTCCAAGAGTATAATGAGTAAATAGAGTGCACAGTCTATTGAACCCAGGGCTTCTAAAGCTGTGCTTGTTAGTTTGTCTGACACTCAGTTTCCTGGAGACATGTGACATGGGAATTACATATTCTAATATGTGAAAAAAATCATATTATGCTTATTTGAGATACTCAGTGTAAGCTGTTGAGCTGTAATAGTCGCCTCATGCACGGCTCGCACACAGGCCGCAAGTTCCGTCTCCCAGGATAATTAATGTGTGCCTCCATCAACAAATACAGGGACCGAGATGGTCATAGGGCACCATGGGCACGTATTGTCAGCTTTTGGGCCAAGATTACCCAATATTGACTAAGGATTAATGCAGGATAATGCATTATCTTTTCTTTTTTAACAGGTTTTTATGCCATGTGTGCAAAGATAACATTTTCATTACTTCAGAAAGAAGTAGTGTGGCTCTCCCGGGCATGCAAGGAAAAGGATTTGAAAGGTTTGCTTTGGCTCTCAAAATCTGCTAGTAAAAATCACAACTGTTTGACAGAAGTCTTTGTTTGTTTGACTGATTGTTAATTTGTTTTTATTGGTTTATTATTGCTATATATCGATGAAAGCAGAGAGGAAGTGGCTACAAATGGCCACAGCCAAAGCTGCATTAACAATAAGGCCTTGCCTACCCTTAAAGCGTAACACTGTCTTCACTATTTATTCAGGAACTATGTGGCCCTCTTTAGCAGTAATGACCTCCATCAAACATTTACTGTAGCTGCAAATAAGATTTGAACAATGTTGACGAGGAATTTTGGACCATTCCTTCTGGCAAATGTGTTTCAGTTCATCAAAATTTCTGGACAACCTTGCGTGCACAGGACTCTTCAGGTCATGCTGCAGCATCTCCATGGGATTAAGGTCGGGACTCTGGCTTGGTCATTCCCAAAACACAAATGTCCTTTTTCAACTATTCTTTAGCTGATTTACTTATGTGCTACAGGTTATTGTCTTGTTGCATCACACATTGTCTCTTCGGCTTGGGGTTACGTGCAGGGTGTCCAGGACCTGAGGCAGCAAAGCAGCCCACACCATGATACTCCCTGCACCATGCTTCACAGTTGGGATGAGGTATTGGTCTTGGGGTACAGTGTTCTTTTTCCTCCAAACATCGTATTGAGCATTTGTGCTAAAAAGTTCCACTTTTGTCTCATCTGTCCAGCGAACATTTTCCCAGAAGCATCGTTGAAAATACAGGTGGTCTCAGGCAAACGTTAGACAGGATTAAAGAACCAGGAAGAGAGAAAGAAAAATAAAATATAAAATAAAACCACTTCTTCACTTGATGAAATAGACAATTAACCACTTTTAAAACCAGAAATTAGGTTCTAAACAAGAGATGTGAGACAGAACCAGGCAACCCATTTAAGTTATATAGAATCTCTGCGAGATATCCAGGCACCCCACAAGTGTTAGAATTTTGTGTGAGTTCTCGATTACCAGCTCACCAATTCCCGCATTCTGTATATCTACTTTACTCTTTCTTTCAATAGCGCCAGAGCCTAAAGATCACCAAGATAAGGGGATCAATAATTTGGCAACTGTATGTAAATTTGTGCTGAGATCTTTCTTGAGGGTCAGACATCCGAGGAGCCACAAAAAAATAGGGATGAGTAAGCTAAATATCGGAAGAACACACTTTCCTAATAGAGGTCTTAATGGAAGTCCAGAAATTTTGGCTCTTCTGACATTCCCACCAAATATGCAAATAGCTACCCGGATCGGTTCCACATCTCCAACACATATTGGAGTCCATTCGTTTGATTCTATAAAGGAACTTCGGCACTCAGCAATGCTTTTGTAGCCTCTCTTTATCTCTTTATGCATTTCTATAAAACAGTTCTTCTGTGGTCTTCTGACAGTTGATTGCCTCGAGGCATGGTTCATACTAACCAATCTTCCTTGAAAATAACAAATTTGTCAGTATTCAGTCTTTGTGTGCCTTTATTTATGGTCAAAGCACCTGTGAAACCCACACTTCCAATCTCACCTCCGTAATTAAAGCACATTTTCACAATTGGCTCTTGGAGAAGTCATTAACACATACGTTTACTTTCTCTCCCTGCACTGTGAATGTTTACTGAATGTGCTCAAAAGTGATGAACAGTACAAATGTTTGTGTTATTAGTTTTGTTAGATTGTGTTTGTATATAATTGTGACTTACATAACAATCAGACCACAGTTTTCACAGTAAGGGTATGTTCACACGGCAGCGTCCGTTACGGCTGAAATTACGGGGCATGTTGAGGCGCTTTTTCGCTGCGTCAATTACGGATGTAAATGGAGCTGGTTTTCCATGGTGTCAATGGAAAACGGCTCCATTTACGCCTGAAGAAGTGACAGGCACTTCTTTGACGCTGGCGTCTATTTATGCTTCGCCTTTTGACAGCGGCGCGTAAAAAAAATTACCGTCGGAACAGAACATCGTAAGACCTATTCAAATGAATGGGCAGATGTTTGCCGACGCTATCGAGCCGCATTTTCGGACGTAAATCGAGGCGGAAAACGCCCGAATAACGTCCGTAAATAAGCCGTGTGAACATACCCTCATTCCAAAGGGTTCACTTACTTTTTATTGCATCTGTATGTGTCGAGTATTTTATTTATGTTATATAATGTGTTGGAAAATGTGTTTTAAAAATGTAAATAGTAAATAGTTTACTACAGAAGCACTCAGGCAAGCAGCTACCTGGGATCAAAGTTAACTAATAGGTGCCTATGTTGTTAAACTTCCTTAAAAAAAGACAAAATATTAAGTAACCCAAGAAATTTAATTATGTGGCATGGACGTTCCCATAGGCTTGACATAAGCAAACTAAGGCATAGCAAACATTACCATTTGCCCAATTGTACAACATTTTAAAATATTTTTGAACAATGTTATAATATTATGTTATTATATTATTCATATATAATAAATCAATATTGTTTTGTTCTAAGTTGTCAAAGAAACAAAACAAGAACCCCTTTTGACTTGGTCCTTTTTTTTCTTGCCTGCTTACAATACTACCATTCACTGCTATAAACATAATGCTTTGTCTTAAGTGATTGCCCTGTAAAGGTCTATCCCAACCAACCGGTTCTTAACAAGATATCAATTGCTTCTTTGAGAATGACTGGAATAACCAGAGTATTAATTTAAAAAAAATCTGGCAAGTTGTCATGTATCGAGTCTGTTTTTTCTAGGCTTATGAAAAAAAAAAGTCTAAACAGTTTACACAGTGCTGCTCTTTATAAGTATTAGACTAAACAATATAGGGTATGAATTTGATTACTATAAGTCTATAAAGCTTTATAGTGCTTGTTACATCCACGGCCGCGGACCGTCCGGATTACTCACCCCTCGACGGCCACAGCCATGGACTTGTGAGCGCTTGTCCCCATCTCCTCCCCAGGAGATGCCAGCGCTCACTTCCACTCCGCTCTGCTGTGTCCCATAGGGTGTGCGCACACGCTCACGCCCGGCCTTAAAGGGCCTGTGCGCGCACATGTAAATCATCAGTAATTAGCCCATGATCACCCTGGACTATAAGAAAGGCTCTGCCCTTTTACTCCTTGCCTGTGCGTTGTTTTTATTTCTCTGTTAGTCTTCCAAATGGTCCCATAGTAGTATCCGGTTCCCTACTATCCGTATCCGGTATCCTGTGCTGTATTTGTTCCTGTGCCATCTCTAGTGAGGAGTCGCGTTGTGCTGTCTATTATGCCTGCTGTGTTACACCACGTCTGGTGTCCTCTGCCACGTTTTGCATCACCTCCTGCCAAGGTCCCGTCTGTGCCTAGCGTTTTTTTTCAGGGGGTTTGCAGCGATTCCGCCGCCAAAAACGCAAGTTAGGAAAAAAAACAAAAAACTCATACCCAAAAGTCTGTGCTCCTCCCTCCAGCCTGGCCTCGTGGGATGACATTCCATCTGTAAAGGATCTGCCAGACACAGCTTCTGTGTCGACGCCCGTGGTTAGTCAGTCTGCACCTGCTCCTAAGTCTGGTCGAGTGACCCCCCTCCTTTTACCAATCAGGCTGGGAGGCTGAGGAGTGGGAGAGACTATCACAGCCTGGCCAGACGGAGCTAGCTCCCACCCCCTGTCTATTTATAAAATTCTGGAAGACCGCGGGAGCATTACACAACCCAAAGGGCATGACGAGGTATTCGAAATGACCTTCGGGCGTGTTAAACACAGTCTTCCACTCATCCCCCTCTCTGATGCGGATAAGGTTATAAGCCCCCCGTAAATCAAACTTAGAGAACCATTGGGCCCCCTGAACCTGATTGAAGAGATCAGGAATCAAAGGAAGGGGATACTGGTTCCTTACAGTGACCTTATTGGCCAGGCTGTGATAGGCTCTCCCACTCCTCAGCCTCCCAGCCTGATTGGTAGAAGGAGGGGTCACTCAATCAGACTTAGGAGCAGGTGCAGACTGACTAACCACGGGCGTCGACACAGAAGCTGTGTCTGGCAGATCCTTTACACCATCCCATGTGACATCTGCAGCCAATCACAGGCTGTAGTGGCGGTCACATGGGATGAAACATTATCCCAGGAGGCTGGCCTGGATGACGTCAAGGGGCTAGCCTCCTGGGATGACGCTTCATCCCATGTGACCGCCGCCGCAGCCAATCACAGCCGGCTTTAGTGCTGCAGTTTTCTGCCGCGGACATCCTGGCGAGGAAATGCACCACAGTTTGATGCGTTTGTTCTCCCCGGAATTCCCTGCGGCGCACAGGACGGATACGCTGCATACTTTTACGCAGTGTATCTGTCCCGTGTGAACTCAGCCTTATAGAGATAAGTAAAAATTCAAACATCCTAAAAAAAAATAACTTTGTTTGAAAGGGCCTTACCCACCCACAATTATGTATTTTTCTAAGTTTTGAGGGGTCTGTCTAGTGCACATCTGTATAATTTTAGATAAAACCATACATTGAAAATAGATTTTTCCGGACTGACTCTATTGCTTTCCATGGAGACGTGAGAGCTCCAAAAGCCTACTTCAGCTAAACATGCATGCTAAATAGAGGGTTGGGGATTTCATTACACTTGGGGTATGTGCACACGATAACTGCAATTACGTCTGAAAATACGGAGCTGTTTTCAATGGAAAACAGCCCCTGATTTTCAGACGTTTTTTGAGCAACTCGCGTTTTTCGTGGCTTTTTCACTGAGTTTTTTTACGTCCGTTTTTGGAGCTGTTTTAATTGGAGTCTATGAGAAAACGGCTCCAAAAACGTCCAAAGAAGTGTCCTGCACTTCTTTGACAAGGCAGTCATTTTACGCGTCGTCGTTTGACAGCTGTCAAACTACGACGCGTAAGTTACAGGTCGTCGGCACAGTACGTCAGCAAACCCATTCAAATGAATGGGCAGATGTTTGCCGATGTATTGGAGCCGTATTTTCAGGCATACATCGAGGCATAATACGCCTCATTTACGCCTGAAAATAGGTCCTGTGAACCCAGCCTTATTACCTTCAGTTTGCTTTATTTACTTGTACGTGGTACTTGACAATTTCCACCACATGTTTTTCTTGTAGCCTGTGAACATAAAGCATAGAGGTAAAACACCAGGTAGAGCTATTTGTTCATTGTTGTTGCCTTAAGATAAAATGCATTGAAAATAAACTATTCTGTCTGGTGATTTACAGGTATAACTGATGTGTACAGACATAAGCTAGAAAGATAAAGGGGAGTATTTAGTAAAAATGCCAGAGGCATAGATAAGCTATTAAAGTCATCTGAAGGTGGAACATCCCTTGAAGTCTAGAAATGCCTAAAATTAGCTAATAGTTGCTGCATGGTATCTTGAAGACACATTAAAATGCGCAGTTTGTCTTTTAAATATAGATGCAGCAAAACGGATTTTGTCACTTGAAGTGAACATACACTTTATTAGCCTCTTTCCGCTGCAGTATGCCCTTTATTAACCACTTCCCGTCGCAGCCATTTTTCAGACTTTAATTTTCTTTTTTTCCTCCCCACATTCCAAAAGCCATAACTTTTTTGTTTTTCCATCAATATTGCCGTATGAGGGCTTGTTTTTTGCGGGACGACTTGTAGATTTTCATGGTACCATGTAATATAGTGGTAAACTGGAAAAAAAATATTTGTGGGGTGGAATAGGAAAAAAACAGCAATTCCTCATTCTTTTGGTGGGTTTCATTTTTATTGAGTTCACTGTGCGGTAAAAACAGCATGTTTTGTTAATTCTGCGGGTCAATATGTTTACGGCTATACCAAATATATATATATTTTTTTATGTTTTACTACTTTTACAAGGAAAAAAGTTTTGTCTCCATATTCTGAGAAGCCATAACTTTTTTTCCGTCGATTGAGAGGTATGAAGGCTTATTATGAGGAGGCATTTGGAAGTACTTTTTCATCATCTGTTGTCATGTACTCACCTAACCCCACTCAAGTGCTGTCTCTCCCTCCTGCCATCTCTCCCTCCCACAATAAGTCGAGTGGCGGCAGGGCCGGCTTTATGTGTGTGCGACCTGTGCCATTGCACAGGTCACATCACTCCAGCAGGTGGGAGGAGGCTCTGCACTGGCTCCCTTGTTTCAGAAGCGACAGGGCCCGGCGACTCAGCAGCTGTCATTACGCCCAGGCGCTTTTTCTCTCAGTGGCGTCACTAAAGCTGTAGCAGCCATAGTGGCTGCTAGCGGCAACACCGTGCATGAGGGTGGATCATCTGGATGGGCCCCACAATGGCCGGCGGCGCCGCTAGCAGTGGCTGTGGCTGCTATAGTGGAAGGGACGCCACATTCAATAGTATCTGCGTCCTTAAGACGCAATTACTATTGAACACTATAGCAGAGCAGGGAAGTATTTCCCTGCTCTGCTAACCACTAGCGCCACCGTAGCTCCCTGAAGGAGCAGAATCCCCGTGCGGCCCGAGGACGCCGCTCCTGGATGGAGTGCTTGATGTCTGTGTCCATATATGGACAGTGACATCAGGTGCAACTCCTGAAGCGGAATCCCTGTCCACAACATTGCTGACGCTGTGGCCGGGGATTTCACTCCAGGAGAAGCCACTGACGTGACTAGACAGAAACGTCAGGGGCTTCTCCTGGAGTGGCATCCCCGGTCACAGCTTTGGCAATGCTGTAGACGGGGATTCCGCTTCAGGAGTTGCCCCTGATGTCATTGTTCATATATGGACAGAAACATCAAGCGCTCCATCCAGTTGCAGAATCCCCGGCCACCAGGGGATTCCGCTCCTTCAGAGAGCTACAGTGGCACTATCTACAGGAAGGGAGGGGTGCTATCTACAAGCGGGCTGCATGGCAATACCTACAAGGGGGGTGTCTAGCACTAACTACAAGGTGACTGTGTGGCACTATCTACAAGAGGCCTGTGTGGCATTACCTACAAGGGGGCTGTGTGGCACTACCTACAAGGGGGCTGTGTGGCACTACCTACAAGGGGGCTGTTTGGCACTACCTAAAGGGGGCTGTGTGGCACTCCTACAAGGGGACTCTGTGGCACTACCTACAAGGGGGCTGTGTGGCACTACCTACAAGGGGCTGTGTGGCACTACCTACAAGGGGGCTGTGTAGCACTACCTACAAGGGGGCTGTGTGGCACTGCCTACAAGGGGGCTGTGTGCCACTACGTACAAGGGGGCTGTGTGGCACTACATACAAGGGGGCTGTGTGGCACTACCTACAATGGGGCTGTGTGGCACTACCTACGAGGGGGCTGTGTGGCACTACCTACAAGGGGCTCTGTGGCGCTATCTACAGAGGGCTGTGTAGCACTATCTACAGGGGGCATCTGTGAGTGGGGTGCTGATGGTCATTTTAGTGAGAGTGGCGGGCTGATGGTCATTTTACTGTGAGTGGGGGGCTGATGGTCATTTCACTGTGTGTGGCAGGCTGATGGTCATTATACTGTGAGTGACAGCCTGATGGTCATTTTACTGTAAGTGGGGGGCTGATGGTCATTATACTGGGGGGCTGATCGTCACTTTATTGGGGGGCTGATGGTAATTTTACTGTGAGTGGGGGGCTGATGGTCATTTTACTGTGAGTGAGTGAGTGAGTGAGTGAGTGAGTGAGTGAGTGAGAGGCTAATGGTAATTTTACTGTGAGTGGGGGGCTGATGGCTTTTTTTCTTTGAGTGGTGGGCTGATTTTTTTGTGCCTCAAGTCCAAAAAGGTTGGGAAAGTTGCCCCTGATGTCATTGTTCATATATGGACAGAAACATCAAGCGCTCCATCCAGTTGCAGAATCCCCGGCCACCAGGGGATTCCGCTCCTTCAGAGAGCTACAGTGGCACTATCTACAGGAAGGGAGGGGTGCTATCTACAAGCGGGCTGCATGGCAATACCTACAAGGGGGGTGTCTAGCACTAACTACAAGGTGACTGTGTGGCACTATCTACAAGAGGCCTGTGTGGCATTACCTACAAGGGGGCTGTGTGGCACTACCTACAAGGGGGCTGTGTGGCACTACCTACAAGGGGGCTGTTTGGCACTACCTAAAGGGGGCTGTGTGGCACTCCTACAAGGGGACTCTGTGACACTACCTACAAGGGGGCTGTGTGGCACTACCTACAAGGGGGCTGTGTAGCACTACCTACAAGGGGGCTGTGTGGCACTGCCTACAAGGGGGCTGTGTGCCACTACGTACAAGGGGGCTGTGTGGCACTACATACAAGGGGGCTGTGTGGCACTACCTACAATGGGGCTGTGTGGCACTACCTACGAGGGGGCTGTGTGGCACTACCTACAAGGGGCTCTGTGGCGCTATCTACAGAGGGCTGTGTAGCACTATCTACAGGGGGCATCTGTGAGTGGGGTGCTGATGGTCATTTTAGTGAGAGTGGCGGGCTGATGGTCATTTTACTGTGAGTGGGGGGCTGATGGTCATTTCACTGTGTGTGGCAGGCTGATGGTCATTATACTGTGAGTGACAGCCTGATGGTCATTTTACTGTAAGTGGGGGGCTGATGGTCATTATACTGGGGGGGCTGATCGTCACTTTATTGGGGGGCTGATGGTAATTTTACTGTGAGTGGGGGGCTGATGGTCATTTTACTGTGAGTGAGTGAGTGAGTGAGTGAGAGGCTAATGGTAATTTTACTGTGAGTGGGGGGCTGATGGCTTTTTTTCTTTGAGTGGTGGGCTGATTTTTTTGTGCCTCAAGTCCAAAAAGGTTGGGAAACTCTGTACTAGGCTACAGGATTATGCCAGCCTACGCAAGGATCCCGTCGTTGGCGTTGTGGAGATGCACAGTTCGTCGTGGGAACGGGGCCTAGGTGAGTAATTTTTTTTTGGTTTGAGGGGCACTGTCTACAAGGGGGAGGTGGAGGGCTGTATGGCACTGTCTACATGGGGAGGTGGGGGATGTATGGCATTGTCTACAGGTAGGAGGTGGTGGATTATGGCACTGTCTACAGGAAGGCTGTATGGCCCAATCTACAGGGGGACACTATCTACAAGGGGGGGGTTGTGTGTGGCATCAAGGGGAGGGGGGCATTATACTGTGTGGAGGCCACTAATCGGACATTGTACTGTGTAGGGGCACTACAGGAGGCAATATAGTGTGTGTGGCACTTAGGTGACAAAATACTGTGTGGGCACAATTACAGGACAAAATACTGTGTCCTTGAAGGGGTTATAATATACTATATTATTATTATTATTATTATTATTATACTGAATGGGGGGCACTAAATGAGAATTATAAAGTGGGGGGGCATTATATTTTTTTTTATGGGGCATTATTTTTATGATGGGGTGGGGCGCCGAAAGATAATTTCGCACGGGGCGCCATCTATCCTAAGGCCGGCCCTGAGTGGCGGGGTTATCAGGGATCCAGAGCAGCACATGCGCAGAGTGCACTGCTGCCCTGACCAATTTAGAAAGGAAAGTGCCCTATTTATGCACTAGTATCCTTGCCACTTACTATTGCTACATTTCGGCTACTGGCCCCTTGCTTCATAACTGATTTACATCTCACCCTTGGTACCACACCTCTCTCTACTTGTCACCCGTTGCAAACTTCTGAAGTTCCTGACCTCACTTCGTCGCTCCCTGTATAAGCGTGGACAAAATCCGCAACGTAATACAGTAGCAGCAGAGTGGGTGAGATTTTAACAAATCTCATCCCCACACAGCGTAAAAAAAATAATTCAAAAATGGCCTGCGGTGCGGTTTAAGATGTTGCAGCATGCCAATTTATCCTGCGGAATCGCTGCTCTTTTGTTGTGGCGTTTTCCTATTGATTTTAATGGGGTAGTAAAACCCTCAACAAAGTGCTATGTGTTGCGACTTTTGCGACAGGAATTCTGGGATTCCGCCGCAAAAATCACTAATGAAAAGATATATATATTTATATTTGAAATTTGAAATGAATAAATAAAGCTCATACTTGCATTAGACCTATCGACGTAATCCTCTCTTCTGAGCGTAGCTCGGCCTCCTGGGGTGACGTTTCATCCCATGTGACTGCTGCAGCCAATCGAAGGCTGCAGCGGTCAAATGGACTACAGCGTTGAAAATAGATATCAGCAGCACAGACAGCAATTTAGACCATACGAAGTACATATGGATCCCAACTTCAGGGGGGTGCTCGCAGCATAACACCCCGTCCAGGGGAAATAGTACATCCAAATAAAGAGGAATAAACCGCAGCACTCCAGTAGTAAAGTTTTTGTCTTTTATTCACCAAAACATCACCTGCAACGTTTCAACCCTCACAGGGTCTTTGTCAAGCATAAAAAACAAACAGCTGGTGCAGACCTTTTATAATCAGTGCTCAGTGACATCACACCCTGTGTTCAGTTAATTAATAGTAATATAAAATAGTAAAAAATTCATACATATTCATGATTTGTGTATGTGACAACTATATAAAGAGACACCACAATAACTGTGAATCCACGATGTACTGGGTAACTAAGGACGCCAGATCCAGTTGCCAACACACTATGAGCATGCGTAATGATTTAGGTCCGACGCCGGATACATTTTTATATACTTATTGTAGCGTTTCTTATGAATACCCTTGGGGATTCACAGTTACTGTGGTGTCTCTTTATATAGTTGTCACGTACACAAATCATGAATGTGTATGCATTTTTTACTGTTTTATATTAAGGTGAGGGTTGAAACGTTGCAGGTGGTATTTGGGTGAATAAAAGACAAAGACTTTTCTACTGCGGTTTCTTCCTCTTTATATGGACTACAGCGTCATCACAGGAGGCCGGGCTGTGCTCAGAAGAGAGAGAAGTGTCGCCATGACTACAGGCGGGTAAGTTTAAACTTTTTTTTAAAAAATGTTGCAGGGTTTCCGCAGCGGACATCCCACCCGAAAAACCGCACCACAATTTGGTCCAGTTTTTCGGACAGAATTACCTGCGGGTACCAGGGCGGATATGCAGCGTATTCGTCCTGATTCCGCCTAGTGTGTTCCTATTCTTAAGCAGTAATTGCACTTTATTTTGCCATCTTCATGCAGGTATAAATGGGCCATTTCCTATTTGGATAAAGAACAGATACTACAGGACTACTCCCCTTTTTTGAATCCACTTCTGGTTTAGTAGAACATGGAAAAGACCCTAATAACCGGCAGGCATAAGAATAATTCAAGGATTAAAGATTTACCAATAGGCAAACAGGATGCCCTAAATTTCCGGCTAACTAAACAAGTAAGTATTAAAATGTAACTTTTATTGATTACTTATAAACTGAACAAACCACACAACTAAAAGTAGCCAGCGCTAGCTGACAGTGTCTAGTAAGTATGGCACATTGCCAAAATGCTGGGTCAGAAGCGACCTGCTGTGTAGATATTACGGCCAGCGGCTGCAGGCAGTTGGGGCTATCTTCATTTTAATCACAGCAACTAGTTGACAGTTAGATTCAATTCAATATATTAAGTCGGCGACAGTACAGCGGTCTGCAGCCGCTGCCATAATACCTACACACCAGGTCGCATTTTGTGCCATACTTACTAGAAACTGTCAGCTAGCGCTGGCTACTTTTAATTGTGTGGTTTGTCCAGTTTATAAGTAATCAATAAAAGTTACATTTTAATACTTACGTGTTTAGTTAGCCGGAAATTTAGGGCACCCTGTTTGCCTATTGGTAAATCTGTAACCCACTTCTGGTTCAGAGTTTATAAACTGCATAAAAAAACCTAATCAAAACCTGCATGTGTACGGGCAGCCTAAATGTAGCTACAGCTGCTGTTTTACATCTTTTTGGATTGGATGGCAGAAGCCTAGGATCTGCACTTGAAATGTAGCTACCACATTATATAGGTGATGTCACTAAGTGTGAAAAACCAAATTGAAAAACATTAAGGGTATGTTCACACACACTAATTACGGACGTAATTCGGGCGTTTTTGCCCCGAATTACGTCCGAAAAATTGCGCCTCGATAGCGTTGACAAACATCTGCCCATTGAAAGCAATGGGCTGACGTTTATCTGTTCACACGAGGCGTATATTTACGCGCCGCTTTCAAATGACGGCGCGTAAATAGACGCCCGCGTCAAAGAAGTGACCTGTCACTTCTTGGGGCGTAATTGGAGCCGTTATTCATTAACTCCAATGAAAAGCAGCGCCAATTACGTCCATAATGGACGCGGCGTTCAAGCGCCTGCACATGCCGTTACGGCTGAAATTACGGGGATGTTTTCTCCTGAAAACATCCCCGTAAATTCAGCCGTTACGGACGCTGCCGTGTGAACATACCCTAAATCGAAGATAGGATGACTAATAGGGCCAGACCTCAAGACCGTGTTCTCACATTGAGGATGCGTCCCGGCCGTTTAGCTGCATAACCGTGCGGCCATTAACAATGAAAGTGCTTTCACCTGCAGTCAAGTTGCAAACTGCGCCGGTTTTGGCCACTTTTGGGCCCATCTCAGCTGTGGTGCATCCGCAATGTGAGAACCCAGTCTTAGGCCCCATGCACGCGACCATAATTTTGATCTGCAATTACGGATGCGTAATTGCGGATAAAAATTTGGATCCATTCATTTCTATGGCCCACAAGCACCTTCCCGTATATTTACGGGTAAGTATCCGGGCGATAGAAATGACCTGCAAAAAATAGAACATGTCCTATTTTTTGATTCTGCGGACTGTGCTCCTATACTTTATAAAGCACATGCCCAAATACTGCATTGCAAAACTGTGGTGAAAGTGCATGTGGTTATTGCTATATGGCATCGGCTGCACGGCGCACAACCGCTACATGTACAGGCACCCCTAGTCTGAACGTATTTTCTATAAATGTAAATCTCCACAAAGGCAGAATTCACATGGATTCTGCAGCTATTCTGATTTACCGGTGCTATGAACTTAAATACCCTACCATCAACAACATGACATAGAACCTCAAGGAATATGAAATATGTAAATGCAATAAATTTATATCCTTAAAACAAAGCAGAACTGTAAAACGTGTGCTCTATTTGTACTTTGCAGGAGAGTAGTAAAAGTGCACGTTGTCCCTACAATAATTGTTCATTGTTCCGTTTTGTTTGTCCATGCCCTCGGGATTGATGCCATGAAGGCCAGTGTTTCTAAATGTACTCTAAGCTTCTCTTCTCTTCCCCGTGATGCTGTACTTGCTTGGTAAGGTTTGCATTACGTGTGTTTAAAACTGAGAATTAAAAAGTCAACAAGTATTTGATGCGTAACAGTGTATTCATTAATGTATTAACCAAAAGTATGAGGGAATCATTGTTTACTCTGAAATGCCAATAAATTTTCAGTGCGTTTTCAAATAAACATTTAACCTCTTCGGGACAAAGCCATCTTTTGCTATTTTGTTTTCGTTTTTCACTCCCCGCATTCCAAGAGCCATAACGTTTTTATTTTTCCATCACTGGAGTGGTGTGAGGGCTTATTTTTTGCGGGAGGAGTTGTAGTTTCTATCGACAGTATTTAAAGCACCAATGTACTGTACTGGGAAACTGAATAAAAATTATTTGTCGGGAGGAATTGGAAAAAAACAGCAATTGCTCCATTGTTTTTTGGGTTTCGTTTTTACAACTTTCACCATGTGGTAAAAATGGCAACTTAACTTTATTCTGCGGCTCAATGTGATTAAGGTGGTACCAAATTTCTATAGTTTTTTTTTAAATATTTTTCTACTTTTACAAAGAAAAAAATATTTGTTAGAAAAAATTTGTTTTGTTTCACCACATTCTGTGAGCCATAGCTTTTTTATTTTTTCATTGATTGAGCGGTGTGAGGGCTTATTTTGTGTGGGCCGAGTTGTAGTTTTTCTTGGTACCATTTTTTAGTACCCTACAACTTTTTGATCAGTTTTTAGTCCTTTTTTTTTTTACAGCTAAGGTGACTAAAAAACAGAGATTTTGGTGTTTTTATTTTTTTTTTACGTTTTTCACCGTGTGAGTTAAATAATGTTATATTGTAATACTTTGGCTTTTTACAGACGCGGCTATACCAATTTTGTTTATTTCTTTTTATTTTCCAATGGGAAAAGTTATTTTTTTTACTTTTAATATATTTTTTTTCACTACTGAAAACTTTATTAAAATTTTTTTTTACACTTTTTAATAGTCCCCCAAGGGGATTTGAACTCCTAGGGGGACTAATGTATTGCATAGTTACATAGTTGATGAGGTTGAAAAAAGACACAGGTCCATCAAGTCCAACCTATAATCCTACCGTGTTAATCCAAAGTAAAGCACAGCCCCCATGAGGTTAATGCCAATTGTCACATTAGGGGAAAAATTCCTCCCTGACTTTCAATATGGCAATCATGATAAATCCCTGGATCAACAGCTCATTTCCATAATCTAGTACTCATAACTTGTAATATTATATTTTTTAAGAAAGGCGTCAAGGCCCTTCTTGAATTTGTTCAAAGAATCAATGATCACAACATCCTGTGCCAGAGCGTTCCATAGTCTCACAGTAAATAATTCCTGTCTATGATAATGTAACACCTTCCTTTCTCTAGACGTAGAGGATGCCCCCTTATCCTTGTTACAGGCCTAGGTGTAAAAAGATCATTAGAAAGATCTCTGTACTGTCCAATTGTATATTTGTACATTGCATTTAGATCGCCCCTAAGCCGTTTTTTATCTAAACTGAATAGCCCCAAGTTTGATAACCTTTCTTGGTACTGCAATCCACCCATTTCCTTAATTACACTGGTCGCCATTCTTTGCACCCGTTTTAGTTCATCTATGTACTTCTTATACACAGGTGCCCAGAATTGTACACAATATTCCATGTATGATCTGATTAGTGATTTATATAGAGGCAAAACTATGTTCTTGTCATGATCATCTATGCCTCTTTTGAAGCATCCCATGATTTTATTTGCCTTGGCAGCAGCTGCCTGGCACTGGTTGCTAAAGGTAAATGTACTGTCCACCAATATGCCCAAATCTTTTTCAGTAGTAGTTTTACCCAGTCTCTTACCATTTAATGCATAATTGTAAAATGTATTTCCTCGGCCCAAGTCCATTACCTTACATGTATCCACTTAATTTGCCATTTTTTGGCCCAAACATCCAGCTTCCCCAAATCCCTTTGTAGGATGACATTATCCTCCTCTGTGTTGATTACTTTACAGATCTTAGTATCATCTTCAATTTTTGCAGTATATTGTCATTTTTACAGGCCTTTGTTAAGCTCTGCCAGAGGTAGGGCTTAACAGAGGCATAAATAAGACTGACTTGGGGGCCTTCATTAGTCTCTCGGGCTGCCATGACAACCATCGTCACCCCGCAATTCCGCCGAGGGGGGACGATGTGCTGTCGAAGGTGGTTGCTTCCCTCTTTCTAACGGTTTGATGCCGCGGTCGCTATTAACAGCGGCATCTAAGTGGTTAAATGGCCAGGATCAGCGCGATCGCTGTTCCTGGCCATTAGTGCAGGATGTCAGCTGTAATATACAGCTGACACCAGCAGCGTATGGAGCGGGTTCCGCTCCATATTTCACCCCCGCACCAGAACGTGTAGTTAGGTCCAGGTGCGCGAAAGAGTTAAATAATAGCATAGTAAAAAACAGTGAGGCAGATTTAATAATGCTGTCTAAGATATAGATAGTGTAAGCTTAGAACAAGCAGTAAGAAGGAGCACCAGGCAGCGGTGCACACTGTATAATAAATTTATCACATCTTGCTAAACCTGTTAAGACACTTTCCTTATGCGTCACCTCTTGGTTGGCTTAGTTTGTGGCAGATTTTTTGGCAAAATTTGGGCACATTTAAGCCACGCTCCCTTTCCACTAGACCATGCCCATCCTTCCCTTTGCCGGACAAAAAGTGTATAAAACAGCTTATACATGTATCCCACGGCATGTGTGCCAGAATTCTGACTCAATTTGAATAGTAAATCTACCCTAATGTTTCCTCTAAGCCATTGTAGCTTGTGAATTAGGAATCCGGGCACTATTCCCCCTAAGATGGGCGATCCAAAACAGCATTGAATAAATGTTAATGAATTATTCCTTTGTAATTATCTGCAGTATACAGCAGTTACCAGATAAACAGTGCCACATAGTGTCCAAGAAAATAGCTATATACAGTATTCAAATAAATAATTTTATAGTGACTAGAATCTAGATACTATAAAACTATAAGTAAATACCGAATACAACATCCAGATAAATCAGGGCAGCCTATAGAATTTATGTTCCTCTAGACAAAACAAAAGGTTGTTTCCCTGGTGGTCTATTGGGTTAAGGGTGTGATATTAATATATCTGATGATCTTAGTGCATAGGTCCCTGGTGTCTAGGTAAGTAAAGGAGTTAATGGTGGTCTAAAATAGTTGGAGGGTTCATGTTAACATCTCTGGTGGTCTACTTTAGTGAAAGGGTTAATGCCCTCTTCCCTAGTTGTCTAGGGTAGTTAAGGGGTTAGTGGTAACAAGTCTGGTGGTCTAGGGTGGTGCCTAGGGCCCTGTTATCTAGGGCAGTGAAGAGGTTAATAGCAACAGCTCTGGGGTCTAAGGTTGTGCAAGAGTTCATGCCAACATCCCTGTGATCAAGAGGAGTGGAGTATTTAATGGTAACATTCCTATGTACTAGGGTAGTGAATGGGGTTAATGCCCACTTCCATTGTGGTATAGGGTACTTAATGGGTTATTGCCAAATTTTCTGGTGGTCTAATATATTGTAGGGGAAAATGCCAAAATCCCAGGCGGTCTAGGGTACTGAATCTGTTAATGCCAACATCCCTGGTGGTCTAGCATAGTGAAGGACTTAATATCAGCATCGCAGATGGTATAGGATAGTGAAGGTGCTAATGTTAGTATCCCTGGTGATCTAGTACAGTGAAAGAGTTAATATTAGTAGCCCTGGCTGGCTAGGGCAGAAAAGTGGTTAATTTTAGCATCTCTGGTGCTCTAGGGTAGTGAATGTGTTAATGTTAATGGCTTCTCATGAATATTTAGTAACGGCTTCCTCTACATAGTCTGTTACAATGACCTGAGGGGACGTGGTTGGTTAAACCCCTTTCTGAACAAGTTTCAAGCAACACCCATGGACTTGTTTAGAGATATACAAACCCCTTTAATGTTTTGCACGAAAGTAAAATTTCCTTTAAAGAGACTCTGTCACCACATTATAAGTGCTCTATCTCCTACATAAGGAGATGGGTGCTATAATATAGGTGACAGCAGTGTTTTTTATTTAGAAAAACTATCTATTTTTACCACGTTAGGAGCGATTTTAGTTTTATGCTAATTTGTTTCTTAATGCCCAAGTGGGCGTGTTTTTACTTTAGACCAAGTGGGCATTGTACAGAGGAGTGTATGACGCTGACCAATCAGTGACCTATCAGCGTCATTCACTTCTCTCCATTTAGTCAGCGCATAGTGACACTGCGTTGTTCACTATGTGCTGTCTTATACTGACATATTAACGTTACTGAAGTGTTTAGACAGTGAATAGACATTCCTTCCAGCCAGGACGGGATGTCTATTCACAATCCCTGCACTTCGTTAACGTTTCTTGCGAGATCTCGCTGTAAATGACAGGTTACAGCGAGATTACGCTTGCTCTGCTGTAAGTACCAAACAAACGTTAACGAAGTGCAGGGATTGTGAATAGACATCCCGTCCTGGCTGGAAGGAATGTCTATTCACTGTCTAAACACTTCAGTAACGTAAATATGTCAGTATAAGACAGCACATAGTGAATAACGCAGTCTGACTAAATGAATGGAGAGAAGTGTATGACGCTGATTGGTCACTGATTGGTCAGCGTCATATACTCCTCTGTACAACGCCCACTTGGTCTAAAGTAAAAACAAGCCCACTTGGGCATTAAGAAATTAATTAGCATAAAACTAAAATCGCTCCTAACGTGGTAAAAATAGATAGTTTTCTAAATAAAAAGCACTGCTGTCACCTACATTATAGCGCCCATCTCCTTATGTAGGAGATTGGGCACTTATAATGTGGTGACAGAGTCTCTTTAAAAAAAAGCACAAGAAGGTACAAAAAAATATGAAACCTAATTTTATTTCCTAGAAAAATATTATAAAATGAACTTTGTTGTAAATTAAAAATGGTACCAGGTCCTCTATAAGGGATAAGACCTACAATACGTAATCCTATCAGTTTCAGGGACACATTATGTAGTCCATCTTTAAAAATGCAAAAGCAAGCTGAACCTGTACAACAACATATGGAGTCCCTATGAGTCCATATTATGGACCTGTAGGTATCTGGTGTGGCCTTGTATGGTATCTCTATTCACTCCTAGAAGCAATGCTGGATGGAGAATGCTGCATTTTTTTTTTGTGGATTCTCACGATCCGTACCACATGTGAGCCCTAGATTCAAGACATTCAAAATGCTAAATATCCACTTCTGGAATCCATCTCTCCACCATAAATAGTCATCCTTTTTTCTGTTCAGACACCAGATTTGAATATATTATACAGTACCTGGCCCTGCTAATGTAGAAAACTATCAATCTGTTGGCGTAAGGATAATTTTATAGCTGTCAACATAAGCTAAGTGAAAGAATAAGGAATATATGGCAATTTCTGTTAATTGTAAATATTTAATTCATGAACCAAAGAACGGGCCAAAAATATGTTTTTCCAATACCCTAACTTGACAGTGATGTATGAGATGGGAAAAAAATATTGAAAATCAGAGGTATTTGGAGGTAAACTCTACAACTTAACACAAAAATAAATCTCTTTGTATAGCTGCATGGAATGGCAATCATTTTCTGTATATATTTTGCAACATCATTTTAAGCAGCAGAACATTCTCAGGAGGGAAGTGAAATATGGAATCAGCTGGAAAATTACCTTATATTCACCTCCGTAGACTATAAACAGCAACATTCAATTAAACAAGGGAAGGTGCCCAAGCTCTATCTTATGAAATGTCGGGAGTGGATTGTAACACTTTCATGAAGGCACAATATTATTCTTTATATTTGTTGTGCAATATAATAAGACATTGCCTTGTGTCACATGGCTGCTTCTAGCCTAGTGCTTTCCTAATGTAAAAATACATAGAAAACTACATTAAAAGAACTATTGTATTAGAAAAATGTTAGTGTATTATACTGTATATCTCTTCTTCACTGCAACTTCTTCTGCATCTACACTACAAAACGAGAAAGAATGAGCAACCAGTTCTGAAAAAACATTATGTTTTGCTAAATAAAATATTTTTTTCAGATTGAATTTGTGAGTAGTATTTATTGGTCACTCAAGCATATGCTTAAGTCTGTGAGGTGCATGTCCACCAACTGTATTTACCTGCATTATATACAGTTTATATTAACAAAAGGAGTTTTGCACCACAAGTTATAGTATAAAGCTAGCCCCTTAATGACCAATGAAGTAACTGTACATCATGGCCGGGGGGCAGAAGTATGGAGCTGAGCCTGTTCCTCACGCTCCGGGCATCAGTTGTGCATTACAGCTGACACCTCCCTCTAACGGCCGGAATCAGAGAACTCAGATTACGGCAGCTTAACCTTTTAGAGGCCGCAGTCAATAGCGACCGCGGCATCTAAGCCATTGGAAAGAGAGGGAGGGTCTCCTCTGTCACCCCATCGTCCCACCCTGCAAAGCGATCAAGGGGTGCCGATGGTTGTCTGCCATCTTTTTACTCCTATTAAGACCTGCCAAAGGCAAGGCTTAATAGGAGTCAGTAAAAATCACAATATACTGCAATACATAAGTATTGCAGTGTTTTGTATCAGCGATCTAACAATTGCTTGTTCGAGAACTAAACATTTAAAAAAAAAAAAAAGTTAAATCAAGTTTTTCCTAATATACGAAAACTAAAAAAATATTGAAAGTTCACGAAACTCCTCTTTTTCCATTTTTCCTCTAAAGCAATGTAAAAAAACTCCAAAAACAAACAATTAGTATTGCCGCGTATGTGAAAGTCCAAACTATTCTAAAATATCATTATTTAATCTGCAGGGTGAACGCCATAAAGAAAGAAAACCCACCAGAACTGCTGGTTTTTGGTCATCTTAGCTGTAAAAAATTTTTAGGGAAAAAATGATCACAATTTTAATTGTACTTAAAATTAGTTCCAATACAGACTTTAGCCCGCCCCACAAAAAATAACCCCTCACACTGTTCTATCAATTGAAAAATAAAATAGTTATAGCTCTCAGAATATGGCGACACAAAACTATTTTTTTTTTAAAAATGTTTTTTTTTTGTAAAAGATAGAAAAAATACTATAGAAATTTGGTATCGCTGTAATTGTACTGACCCACAGAGTAAAGTTAAATTGTAGTTTTTAATGCACAGTGAAAGCTGTAAAAATGAGACCCAAAAAATTGCAGTATATTTTCCAATTTCACCCCATAAATAATTTTTTCTCAGTTTCCCAGTGCATTATATGGTACTTTAAATGGAGCCAATAAAAACTAAAGCTCGCCCCACAAAAAATAAACCTTCACACTGCTCATTTGATGGAAAAATATAAAAGTTATGGCTCTTGGAAGACAGGGAGGGTAAAACAAAGACGAAAAAATAAAAAAATGGCCTGGTCCTTAAGGGGCTGGAATACATCCAGAGGTGTAAGCTCCCAGTCCCCTATGAAAAATGTATAACAGAGCCCCGTACATACAATGTGCTACTCATAATACTGGTTTCTTATTTGGCATAGAGGCCTTTGGGCTCCCTCGGGCACTAGTGAGCGAGTGCTACCTCTGCACCCCTATAGCACCTATACACCCCTGGATATGCCATTACTTACTGATTGTTGGGGTTAGACAGCTGGAACCAGCTCCAATCACTAGAATGAAGAGGAAATAGTATTAGGTGAAGCACAGAGGATCCTTTCTCCCTGCACAACGCCACTTGTGACCAGGCATTGTGCAGGGACCTGCAACACAGTCTAATTCGCTGTACTGATCAACAATGGATCAGAAGCATCACTGTGCAGAGGAAAACCCTGACGTTTTCACACTTAGTCCCTCTGTTTTATTAATTGGGGGGGTTAATGCTAGTTAGACTCACAAGGTCCAAAGTTATCACTTGTTGTGGAGCAAAAACTCCTTTGGTAGATCTTTATTGTAAAACAATTGGGCCCAGCTGCCATAATATTTCACAGTGAAAAACATTATTTCTCTTTTATTTTCCTTTCTTCTGCAGTAAAGAGGCTTTCCAAAGCCAAACAATAGCTAGAAAATAGCCCAATATGTTAAAATTATAAATTTTGGGGTGTTCTCACACCACCAGGCAGTGGGGTATGTCACCACTACCTGTTGCTATTGCATGGTGATGAGGTGTCATCCAGCACCACATGATCATAGCAAACAATCTCTGTTGTAATGCGTCATCCATAGTGACCTCAATACTGTGGCCATTGCTTGTGCCACTTCTGAAGATCATCGTTTGGTGCAATCACAACAGAAGAGGTGGGCACTCTGTGACTGGCATTGCAGAATCATAAAGGTTGGTTTTGTCTATGAATAATCTATTTCCTTTATTTTCTTTGTGTGTTAAACACATATCAGTAAACATTTTACACATATGACACCAATGGAACTTCTTCAAAATCGTCCAAAAGAGCAACTACTACTACACCGCATTCCAAATTATTACGCAAATGTTATTTTCCGCAGATTTTCATAAATAGTCCATGCAAATAACAGTCAGTATAATCTTCAAGCCATCAACCGTTGGAGTATAATGCGAATTTTATTGAACAAATCTCCTAATGATAACAGAATTTTTTTTAGAAGTAAAAAACTTAAAATGCACTGTTTCAAATTATTATGCACAACAGAGATCAAAACATTTTAAAGGTTGTAAAGAGAACTAAAATGGTAATTTGTTGAATTTGCAGCATCAGGAGGTCATATTTACAGAAATAAAAAGCTCTTTCAATAAAAAAAAACTTAGCAGGCCAAGTTACATGTTAGCATAGGACCCCTTCTTTGATATCACCTTCACAATTCTTGCATCCATTGAATTTGTGAGTATTTGGACAGTTTCTGCTTGAATATCTTTGCAGGATGTCAGAATAGCCTCCCAGAGCTTCTGTTTTGATGTGAACTGCCTCCCACCCTCATAGATATTTTGCTTGAGGATGCTCCAAAGGTTCTCAATAGGGTTGAGGTCAGGGGAAAATGGGGGCCACACCATGTGTTTCTCTCCTTTTATGCCCATAGCAGCCAATGACACAGAGGTATTCTTTGCAGAATGAGATGCTGCATTGTCATGCATGAAGATAATTTTGCTACGGAAGGCACGGTTCTTCTTTTTGTACCACGAAAGAAAGTGGTCAGTCATAAACTCTACGTACTTTGCAGAGGTCCTTTTCACACCGTCAGGGACCCTAAAGGGGCCTACCAGCTCTCTCCCCATGATTCCAGCCCAAAACATGTCTCCGCCACCTCCTTGCTGACGTCGCAGCCTTGTTGGGACATGGTGGCCATTCATCAACCATCCACTACTCCATCCATCTGGACCATCCAGGGTTGCACGGCACTCATCAGTAAACAACACGGTTTGAAAATTAGTCTTCATGTATTTCTGAGCCCACTGCAATCGTATCTGCTTGTGAGCATTGTTTAGGGGTGGCCGAATAATAGCTTTATGCACACTTGCAAACCTCTGGCACCAGCGGCTTCAAATACCTGTTTGCTGCTTTGCAATGGCATTTTCGCAGCTGCTCTCCTAATCCTATTAATTTGTCTGGCAGAAACCTTACCCATTATGCCTTTATCTGAACGAACCCGTCTGTGCTCTGAATTAGTCACAAATCTTTCCACAGTACGATGATCACGCTTACGTTTTCTTGAAATATCCAATGTTTTCATACCTTGTCCAAGGTATTGCACTATTTCACGCTTTTCGGCAGCAGAGAGATCCTTTTTCTTTCCAATATTGCTTGAAACCTGTGGCCTGCTTAATAATGTGGAATGTCCTTCTTAAGTAGTTTTCCTTTGATTGGGCACACCTGGCAAACTAATTATCACAGGTGTCTGAGATTGATTACAATGATCCAAAGCGCCCTAAGACACAATACCTTCCATGAGTTTAATCGAAAAACTAATAATTTAATGTTTATGACACTTAAATCCAATGTGCATAATAATTTGGAACACGGTGTATAAGGGGATAATGCCAGCCAAAGATTTAAAAATAGTAAAAAAGAAGTAGAAAAAAGGACCAAAGGCGCTGCTAATAATGGCAAAAAGCTAGGTGATTTAAAGCATTAAAAGCATTTATTGACAGTGGACAGGCTACGCGTTTCAACGCCGGACCGGCTAACCTCGTTTTGTTGTGTTACGGACCCGGCAGCAGCTATACATTTCTCTCCCCCAGTTGTGACACCTGCCAGTGTCTACGTCTTTAGGTGAGCACTTTTCAACTATTAGTAGCTCCATTTTTATCCTGCTTTTATTGAACTATGTGGCGCCGTGTCTTTTTTGCTTTCTCCTAGTAAAGATTTAAAAAGGTTTTCTCATCAAGACAGCTGATTGTCATGGGTCCGGCTTCTGAAACTCCTGGTGAACTTATGTGGCTAGCCATACATTCATGTATTTTGTAGTAATATATGAAGGCTTTTCAAATGATTGGCCGACCATGTAATACATGGTCAGGTGCACCAGAGCAAGAGTTACTCTTTGTTAGATACTTTTCGCTATAACTTTAAGATTTTTTTGTGGTTTTAAATGAATCAAGAAATGGCTGCCTTCAAAATTGTCAAGTACCAAATTTTTGGGATAAAATTGAATCCAAGGCAGAAATCATTTATAGTTCCAGCACATCTTTTCTGCTATCACTAACAGGCAATAGCGGATCCCCTTTATGGTGGCAGCCCGGGGCCCAAGGCTCCTGTGGGGCCCATTGCCGCCCAAAAAATAAAAGTAAAATAGGACTATTCAGAGCTTTTTATGATGAAGGCAGCACGATGACAGGTGAGTGTGGCACTATCTACAGGGGGCTGTATTGCGCTATCTACAGGGGGCTGTGTGGCACTTTCTACAGGGGTTGTGTGGCACTATATACAGGGATGGGGTTGCACTATCTACAGATGGTGTGGCACTATCTACAGGGGTGCGTGGCACTATCTACAGGGGGTGGCACTATTTACAGGGGATGTGGCACTATCCACAGGTGGTACTGTGGCACTATGTACAGGGGGTGTGTGGCACTATCTACAGGGGGTGGGCCCTATCTACAGGGAGGTGTGTGGCACTATCTACAGGGGGATGCATTGAACTATCTACAAAGGGGTGTGGCACTATTCTACAGGGGTGTGTGGCACTATCTACAGGGTTGTGTGGCACTATCTACAGGGGTGTGTGGCACTATCTACAGGGGGTGTGTGGCACTATCTACAGGGGGTTGTGTGGCGCTATCTACAGGAGTGTGTGACACTATCTACAAAGAGCATGTGTGGCCAGGGCGATTTTTATTTTTTTCCAATTCAAAGTTTTTTATTGGTTTTAATACAAACAGTTTTCAAAAACATACAGAAAAATTGTGTCCCCATAATAAGAGGAACATGACAAATAGGGTGCAGCCCAAACAGTAGGGTAAACATCACAACCCATGAAGGGTACACACCACAACAGCCATCTGGGCAACATAACGGGAAGGAGTAATACTGAAAAGGAAGTGGTGAGCAAAACAAAACAGGGTGCGATAAGTCATCTTCACGTACATCTTGAAACGCCCTGGCCATAGCATGTGAGCATCAGCACAGGAAGCAAATGACCCCTCAAAATAGACACAAGAAAGAAAGGGAAAAACAAAATAGAAGACAGACAAGGTAGGGAAGAGACCGGGGTAGTTCGCGGTGAGCCTGGACTCCAGCTCCGGATAACCATGGATACATAAAAGCAAGAAAAGGCAGCCATGCACTTAATAAACACCTGAGTGAGCCAAGCAAGCCAGCAATCCCCTCCAAACTCGCATGCAATCTCCTACCAGACAAAATCTTGTGGGGAGGGAGGGGCACCATGCCTCAGGCCACTACGGTGCGGTAGGTGGGAGAGGAGAGAAAGGAAAGCCATGGAGACCACGTATCTATATATCGTGCAGAGGCAGCCGGAGACTGAGCCAGGAAGTGTTCCACACGTTGTATCAAGGCAACCTCCTGAAACCAATCATCCAGGAGTGGTGGAGCCGCCTCCTTCCACTTGCGGGGAATAACTGATTTTGCAACCTGAAGGAGGTGCCTAATTAGGGAGCGCTTGTAGATGGGTCGTGGCACAGGGAACATAAATAGAAGGGCCACCTCGGGGGGAGCTAGGAGCCGAGACCCCCAAGACCTCCATTTGAAGAATTGCCTCCAAAAAATTCTGTAGGGAGGGGCAACTCCACCAAATATGGGCCATGGAGCCCCCCACTGCCCCACAACGCCAACATGTGTCAGGTACAGACGGGTACAATTTATGTAGGGCAGAAGGGACCCAATACCATCTAGAGATAATTTTGTAGCTGGTTTCCTGGGCTCGTATGGCAATCGAGGCTTTCTGAGACAAGTGAAAAGATTGCCTCCACTGTGCATCAGTAAATGTCATGTTCAATTCAGCCTCCCAAGCCTTACAGAAGGATGGGAGGTGAGGGGATTAGGAGTAATTTATAGAGTGTGGAGATGGCATGTGCAGGGGGCCGGGTGGAAACACACAAACCCTCAAAGTCCGTAAGTGGGCAATGAAGGTGAGCCTGGCGTTTAGTAGCACTATAGAAATGTTTTAACTGGGCGTATTGAAATATGTGACGGGGGAGGGCGTTTCAACCGGGCAGATAGCAGTTAAAGGGAGCAAAGAAGAATCGGATAGGACCTGAGGGAAATACATGGGATTAGTGGAAGACCTGCCTTAGAAGGAGAGACATGCCTCCCCAGCAGGAAATGCTGGGTTGTCGGTAACAGGGATCAATAGCCCCAGGGGGTCCACGAGTGAACCCCCTTTCCCAGAAGAGCGTAGCACCAGGAGGGTAAGAAAAACAACAAAGGAGTCAGGTCTCGGTCTGTTCCCAGGCAGGATCCATGGCAAGGTAGAGAGGGTACGGGCACAGAGCCTCTGGGCTAATTGAACCCAGAGTTTAGAATCATGATCATGAAAAAAGTCGAGAACGCAAGCATGAGTCGATGCCAAATAATAAAGGCGACAGTCCGGCAGACCAACCCCACCCGCGTCCCTGGAGTGAGTAAGAATTGTCCTACTCAGGCGGGGACGACCCATTGGCCAGATGAAGGATCCAAAGCACTTTGGATAAGCAGCCAATAAGAAGAGGGGATGGAGATGGGGATCGTCTGTGGGAGATACGGCCAGGGCCATTTTTACCACTAGGCCCTCGAAGTTCAGTGCCTAGGGCGTCCAGCAAGGGGGGGGGGGGCAACTGGAGGATAGTATATATATTTTTTTTTTAAATTAAAAACTCAACTCATGACCTGTAAGTCTGTAAGTCTGTAAGCCAGAGCAGCTGTGGCCAATCCGAGAACAGTGGGCGTGTCTTAGACTCAGTCTAAGAAGCGCTGTTAGGGGCCGCGGACGGCAGAGCAGGACAGGAGGGCACCGCAGCAGGTCAGGTAAGTATTGCTATATGTTTAGTGTAATGTAATGTAGTGTTGGGTTGCACGGTGCATCAATACTATTTCGATCCTGTGCACCCTCAAACGGTTCAATACCGTTAATTAATGTATTTTGATACTAAGCTGTGTGGCTGCACAGCTTAGTATTGTTATACATGAATGTAGTGAGCGGGGCTGCGGTTGTGTAAAACAGTCATCGCCTCACTCCTGACAAGTGTGTGCACACGGTGAGCATGAGATGTGGCCGGCGCCGCACTAATGTGCGCAGGCATTGAAGACAGAGAACATGGCGGGCGCACTGCAAAATCCCATGATGTTCTGTCTTTAGTGCCGGCTTCTCCGCCCATTAGTGCAGCGCTGGTCACATTGCCTTATTCTGACTGCGTGCACACACTTGTCAGGAGCGAGGCAATGGCTGTAATACACAGCCGCAGCCCCACTCTAACGGCGGAGATCAGAGAAACCTCTCATCTCAGCCACAATTCACCCTGAATGCTGCTATTAAACCTGACCGCAGCATTGAAGGGGAAAATGCGAAGGGGAATGCCCCTTGTATCCCGTCACAGGGAATGCCTGTGATGCGACTAAGTGACATACCCTATATGGGCAGACAGACAGACAGCTTCCATTACTAAGACAGTAGTAATGAAGTTAAAAAAAGCACCTACACAGAAAAAAGTCCCCACACAACGCTCGTTAACAATTTAATTGAAAATAAAAACATCGTCATCAAAGTAGTCCTTAAATTTGACATAGTCCAACAACCGTACCTGTAAAAAAAAATCTAAAAAAAAAACATTAGTAAAACTAGTAACTAAAAAAGCAAAACGATTATTATAATTACCTTCCTGGGTCTCTTACAGTGAACTAAGCAGTGACAGCTCTAAGCTGTCATTGGTTAGTTTATATCACATGGTCCCAGGTCACCTCCACTCATTGGCCTACTTTTAAAAGTAGGACGATGTACTGAGGTAACCAGCAGGGAATTTTTTGCTCCTGTCGGGAAGGGGGGCAGCTGCAGGAGTGTTTATTTTTTCTTAACTGGTTGCCGACACAGGACGAGTATGCTCGTCCTGAACGGCGAGCACCTCGCGCATTAGGACGAGCATTCTCGTCCTGTGTGACAGCCGTCTCTGCGCGTGATCGAGAGCGGGGCAACAGCTGTAATATACAGCCACGGCCCCGCTCTGACAGCGGAGAGGAGAGAAACATCTTCTCTCTGCCGTTAACCCTTTGAACGCCGCGATGAAAGCTGATCGCGGCGTTCAAAGAGGGGGGACTGCACATTGATAGCGTCACAGAAAATAACTGTGACGCGATCAAAGCCCACAACTTGTATGGGCAGACAGCCCAGGGTCCCCTGAGGTATGCCCTAACAACTGCCTGCGTACGATCAGTAACAGGCTAATGTACTGGCATATAGATCTATGCCAGTACATTACAGTTACAAAATAAAAATCAAAATGATAAATCCCTTTATGGGATTAAAAAAAAAAGTTAAATGAATGAAAAAAAAAATTAATGATAAATAAATAAATAAAAAGTAAAAAAAATACACAGAAACACACATTTTTTATAATAAATAAACTTTTTCAAATATAAGTCCCAAAACATTAAATAATATAGACATATTTGGTATCGCCACGACCGTATCAACCTGTACAACAAATGTATAACATTATTTATGATGATCGGTGTATGGTGTAAAAAAAATGATATTAAAACTGCAGCGGAACTGCTTTTTTTCTGCATTTTCGCCAAAATAAAAATTTATAGAAATTAAACGATAATGTATTTGTACTAAAAAATGGTACCAACATAAAGTACAACTCGTCCCGCAAAAAACAAAGTCTCATACAACTACGTCGTACAAAAAATAAAAGAGTTATGAGCATCGGGATGCAAAGAGGGAAATGTAAAAAAATTGCTCTGTCCTGAAGGCCAAAATTGGCCGTGTCCTTAAGGGGTTAAACTGTGACCTAATCAATAATAGGGGAAATGGGCCACAGTGTTCATGTGGGGGGCAGGGGAGGGAATGTCAATGTGGTAGCACTGAGCATTTCTTTTAGGGTATGTCCACACGTAGCATAAATACTGCGGATTTTACGCAACGGATTTCATTGCGAAGAATCTGCAGCGTAATACAGTAGCAGAACAGTGGAAGATATTTGAACAAATCTCATCCACATGCTGCGTAAATAACCCACCGAAAAAAACGTTCATAAATTGGCCTGCGGTGCGTTTATTTAATCCGCAGTACGTCAACTTCTGTCGTGGAATCACTGTTTTCCTGTTGCAGGTTTTCCCTATTTAATTTAATGGGGAGGTAAAACCTGCAGCAATTAGCACATATTGCGATTTTTGCGGGAGAAAAGCTGCGTTATCGGAGGCGTCAGCCCTAAAAGGTCCTAGGGCAGCACAAACTCTAAATACGGCCCTGTGTGTGGCGCTATCTATAGGGGGTGTGTGGAACTATCTACAGGGGGCAGTGTGGCACTATCTACAGGGGTGGGTGGCACTATCTACAGGGGGGTGTGTTACACTGTCTACAGGGGGTTGTGTGGTGCTATTTACAGGGGTGTGTGGCACAATCTACAAAGAGTGTGTGTCGCACCATCTACAAGGTGCTTGTGGACTTATCTACAGGGGGCTGTGTCGCGCTATCTATAGGGGTATGGCACTATCTACTGGGGGTACTGTGGCACTATCTACAGGGGGTATATGGCACTATCTACAGAGGGCATTGTGGCATTATCTACAGAGGACAATGTGGCACTTTCTACAGTGGGCACTGTGGCACTATCTACAGAGTGTACTGTGGCACTATCTACAGAGGGCACTGTGGCACTATCTACAGAGGGCACTGTATATATGGTGGCATAAACTGGGGGCCTACCTTTTATATGGGGGCACAAACTAGGGGCCTAACTTTTATATGGGGGCACAAACTAAGGGCCTAACTTTTATATGGGGGCATAAACAGGGCCTAACTGCTATATGGGGGCACAAACTAGGGTCCTAACTTCTATATGGGGGCATAAACAGGGACTAACTTCTATATGGGTGCAGTTTTCTGTCGTTTTACAGACGCCATGAGTTCCCCTTCAAAAAGGCCAAACTAAGTCTGTGTCGCCCAAGGGCCCACATAAACCTGGCGCTGGCACTGACTACAGACATGGTGCAGCAAGGAGGTGGTGGGGAACGGGGGTCCAAGTTTGGGGTACAGCCCAGGGCCTATATGTCTACTTAATCTGTCAATACTAATAGGCACCAGAAATTATTAGCCCGGAGCTTCGCATGCAATACCCCCAGTGCCGCACCTGCCATAAGGCGAGGTGAGCCGACAGCCTTAGGCGGTGCCACATACCGCATTTTCAGCCAGGGACGGACTGGACCAGGGGAGGGGGCATGCATGCCGCATGATGGGCACGTCTGTAACACTCCTCCTCCTCTCTGACGCTGTACGCAGCACACGCCGCCAGAGAGGAGCAGGTCTGCAGGAGGAGCGGTCGAGCGAAGAGGAGAAGTGACGAGACACACGAGGCACGTTCCTGCCTTAACTCGGTCGGCCGAAGCTGCTGGGACAGGGACAGGGACCCGGGAGTATACTGCAAGGGGGATCTGGGCATTTTACTGACAGCCAAGGGCACTATGGGGCTGAAATAATCCACCCCAGTGGGCTCTATAGGGGATAGGGGGGATTCTGGCCCCCCCTTTAGAGCAGTCAGTCAGATGCTCAGACCCCCCTAACCTTGCAGTATAGTAACTAGTCAGGGCTCTATGGGGGGGATAGTTCCCCCGATAGAGCCCTCTGCTGTCAGCAAAACGCCCAGACCCCCTTGCAGTATACTCCCGGCCCCCCAGCGTTGGTTGATCCCTTTTAAATTAGTAGGGGAAGGAAGCTGAGAGCAGTATAGTCCTTCCCCATAAACCTGCCCCCGCTAATTCAAAAGTGATCGGCCGACGCTGAAGGGCGGGGGATCTTACTGTATATATATACACACACCGTGTTCCAAATTATTATGCACGTTGGATTTAAGTGTTATAAACATTTAATTATTAGTTTTTCAATTAAACTCATGGATGGTATTGTGTCTTAGGGCTCTCTTTGGATCATTGTAATCAATCTTAGACACCTGTGATAATTAGTTTGCCAGGTGTGCCCAATCAAAGGAAAACTACTTAAGAAGGACGTTCCACATTATTAAGCAGGCCACAGGTTTCAAGCAATATGGGAAAGAAAAATGATCTCTCTGCTGCCGAAAAGCGTGAAATAGTGCAATACCTTGGACAAGGTATGAAAACATAGGAACTTAAGCGTGATCATCGTACTGTGAAAAGATTTGTGGCTGATTCAGAGCACAGACGGGTTCGTTCAGATAAAGGCAAGTTTCTGCCAGACAAATTAATAGGATTAGGAGAGCAGCTGCTAAAATGCTATTTCAAAGCAGCAAACAGGTATTTGAAGCCGCTGGTGCCTCCGGAGTCCCGCGAACCCCAAGGTGTAGGATCCTCCAGAGGTTTGCAAGTGTGCATAAAGCTATTATTCGGCCACCCCTAAACAATGCTCACAAGCAGAAACGGTTGCAGTGGGCTCAGAAATACATGCAGACTAATTTTCAAACCGTGTTGTTTATTGATGAGTGCCGTGCTACCCAGGATGGTCCAGATGGATGGAGTAGTGGATGGTTGGTGAATGGCCACCATGTCCCAACAAGGCTGCGACGTCAGCAAGGAGGTGGCGGAGTCATGTTTTGGGCTGGAATCATGGGGAGAGAGCTGGTAGGCCCCTTTAGGGTCCCTGATGGTGTGAAAAGGACCTCTGCAAAGTACGTAGAGTTTATGACTGACCACTTTCTTCCGTGGTACAAAAAGAAGAACCATGCCTTCCGTAGCAAAATTATCTTTATGCATGACAATGCACCATCTCATGCTGCAAAGAATACCTCTGTGTCATTGGCTGCTATGGGCATAAAAGGAGAGAAACTCATGGTGTGGCCCCCATGTTCCCCTGACCTCAACCCTATTGAGAACCTTTGGAGCATCCTCAAGCAAAATATCTATGTGGGTGGGAGGCAGTTCACATCAAAACAGAAGCTCTGGGAGGTTATTCTGACATCCTGCAAAGATATTCAAGCAGAAACTGTCCAAATATTCACAAAATCAATGGATGCAAGAATTGTGAAGGTGACATCAAAGAAGGGGTCCTATGTTAACATGTAACTTGGCCTGTTAATTTTTTTTTTTATTTAAAGGGCTTTTGATTTCTTTAAATATGACCTCCTGAGGCTGCAAATTCAACAAATTACAATTTTTGTTCTCTTTACAACCTTTACAATGTTTTGATCTCTGTTGTGCATAATAATTTGAAATAGTGCATTTTGAGTTTTTTACTTCTAAAAAAAATCTGTTATCATTAGGAGATTTGTTCAATAAAATTTGCATTATACTCCAACGGTTGATGGCTTGAAGATTATACTGACTGTCATTTGCATCGACTATTTAGGAAAATCAGCGAAAAATAACATTTGCATAATAATTTGGAACGCGGTAGATAGATAGATAGATAGATAGATAGATAGATAGATAGATAGATAGATAGATAGATAGATAGATAGATAGATAGACAGAGAGATGGGCTATGGACAGTGTCAACAGCAAGAGCTGGAGAGAGGAGAGCATGTGCGCGCGCACGCTCTCACTCTTCAGCTTTCGGCAGGCAAGTACAAGACTGTTTGATCTCAGAGATCAGTCTTGTCGTCCTTGTCTGCCGAGAGCTAAAGAGTGAGAGCGTGCGTGCACGCACATCTCCGATGCCATGGTACAGAAGAAGAAAAATGTACACTCTTCTTCTCTTCTGTTCCGTAGTGGTGGCGGAGCTGCGCGCTCGCGCGCACGCGCTCCCCTCTCTCCAGCTCTTGCTGTGACACTTTCCGTAGCTGATTGGACAGTGTCACAGTGATGCCCCCTTGCCAATTACCTCCCCATTGACAGTTCAGAGGGTTATTTAAATATCAGGCGCCAAATATTACGGCACCGATCTCTAAATAACGAAGGAGGATAGGAGAAAAATTGAAAGTGCCCCAGAGTTTGTGCAGCCCTGCCCATTACATTCTGCACACGTATGGGCAGGTGAAAGGTTCTCTTTAAGGCCCCATGCACACGACTGTATTTTTTCCCTACCGGAAATACTGGCTTAAATACGGGTCCTTTGTCAGCCGTATTCCACCCATATTTACGGACCCCTGCCCGTAAATATGGGTCCGTTGTCACCCTTATTCCACCAGTATTTACGGACCCGTTTTCTCTCTGCATCAATCGGCAGCCCCTTCTCTCTATCCAGCACTGATAGATAGAAGAGGCTGGTGATCAGTGCTGGATAGAGAGAAGGGGCAGCCCCTTCTCTCCATCCAGCACTGATCGCCAGCCTCTTGTCTCTATCCAGCTCTGATCGGCAGCCTCTTCTCTCTACCAGTGCTGGATAGAGAGAAGGGGCAGCCCGTTTGGGCAGAATTTCCGCAGCGGAACGCAGCGATAGAAGGAAAAAGAAGTTCATACGTAACCCGGCTGTTGTCTAGGTGACGCGTCCCTCTTTTGACATCCAGTCTGACCTCCCTGGATGACGCGGCAGTCCATGTGACTGCTGCAGCCTGTTATTGGCTGCAGCGGTCACATCGGATGAAACGTTATCCCTGGAGGCCGGACTGGAGGAAGAAGCAGGGAGTTCTGGGTAAGTATCAACTTTTTTTGTTGCAGGTTTTTACTCACTGTCCATCGGTAGTCACTGTCCAGGCTGCTGAAAGAGTTACTGCCGATCAGTGCAGCCCCTTCTTTCTTTCCTGCACTGATCGTTTAACTCTTTCAGCACCCTGGACAGTGACTATCCCCTGATGTCGCCTAGCAAAGCTCCCGTAATTACGGGTACACACACGTAGCCACCCGTAATTACGGGAGCCCTATGGCCCTCTATGGGCCTGCCGTGACGTAATTACGGCCGGAAATAGGACATGATCTATATTTTTGAAAAGCCCGGGCACCTTCCCGTAAGCAAACGGGAAGGTACCGGTGGACAATAGAAGTCTATTACGGCAAGTTATTAAGGGGTTTTTTACAGTCGTTTGCATGGGGCCTACAGGAAAGGTGTTATAATTTTTTCATTTTTATTTATTTTATATTCTTTACTTTATGGGCCTATTTTTTCTAATTATTTTAACATGTTCCCTAAAGTATCTATTTATTCATATATTTGTACTTTTGTGGGGACAGCCATCTTTATTTTTATTTTTCATACTGCCAATTTTTGTTTTGCAGGTTCCGCTGGACCATTTGGACTACGTCGTAGATTCTTTGGTCTACTTCGCTGATTTAAGTTTTTTTCTTTTTTTTATAATATGGTTAAAGTGGTTTGTGTGGAAGAGTTATTTCAATAAAATAAATTTTTTATGTTTTTAAATACTTCATTACCGCCTTAGTAATGACAGCTGTCTGATTGAGAGCATCCATTACTAAGAAGGGGCTTAGTGTTAGCCAATAAAAAGACTAGCACTAACCCCCTATTATTACCCCGGTACCCACGACCACGAGGAGTATTGGCAGGGGCGGACATACCGCATGTGCAGCCGGTGCAGCTGCACAAGGGCCCCGCGTGGGAAGGGGGCCCGTTCAGTGGCGTAACTACCACAGTAGCAGCCGTAGCAGCTGCTACGGGGCCCGCGGCATGGGGGGGCCCGTGTCGCCCTGACAGGCACATTACATTTTATGTACCAGGCCTGGCGGCACGGGCCCCCTCATGCCTAGTAGCATCACAACACTAGGCATGAGGGGAGGGAGGGGGCGGGGGCCCGGTGATAGCCGCCACACTGCACTACCAATCGGGAGGGAGGGGGCGGGTGCCCGGGCCCGGTGATAGCCGCTACACTGCACTGCCAATCTGGCACAGATGAATAGGACAGGACGGCGATGCTGGTGGTAGGAGGAGCGCTCAGGCAGGGGAGAGGACAGGGGGCGGTGCGACGTAAGACTTCGGGCGGCTGGACAGTACAGTCAGGACTGCCGGAGAACTCATAGGATGAGCGGAGGACAGACACAGGACGAGTGGAGGACGTGCAGACTGCAGAGGACAGGTAGATGAAGTTAAAAAGTTCATGTCAGAAGGGAGAAGTTTTTATGTAGAAAAATCTGCCTCATAATTCCTTCCGGAATTTTGAGGCATATTTTGACCTGCCGGTAGAACACTTCCCGCGTTTTTCATTGCGTTTTTTTGTGGCGTTTTTCGGCCATCGGGCCGTGGGCAGGGAAACGCAGCAAAAAACGCATTTTCTGCCTGCCATTGTTGTCAATGGGAAGTCAGAGACAGAAACGCCCGAAGAAAGGGCATTGCGCTTCTTTTTCCCGCATGCGGTTTTTACTGCTCGCAGGAAAAATTTCATGGATTTCAATGGGAGGCACTTTCTGACGTTTTTCGCGAAAAAAACCTCAGTGTGAACTCCCCCTAACACAGGGGCGTAACTACTGCTATAGCAGCCGTAGCGGCTGCTACGGGGCCGCGGCATGAGGGGGCCCGCGTCACCTGCCGGCACGGGCCCCCACCTTGGCCGGAATCTCCGCTAGCTGCCGCTATGGCTGCTACAGCGCGATGCCACGGAACACTACGGCAGAGCAGGGAGTATCTCCCCGCTCTGCCATTAAACATAAGACATGTATCCCCTATCCACAGGATAGGGGATACGTGTGTGATCGCTGGCATTGATAGGGAGAACGGGGGACCGAAAGTCCCCTGAAGTTCTCCATCACAAACCTCGGACTTCCGGGGTCTGTGTCGGCAGCTCCGTAGAAATGAATGGAGCGCCGGTCACACTTGAGCTGCGCAGACACCGGAAGTCAGAGGTGAGTGATGGAGAACTTCGGGGGACTTTCGGTCCCCCGCTCTCCCTATCAATGCCAGCGATCACACATGTATCCCCTATCCTGTGGATAGGGGATACATGTCTTTTGTCTTTTCACACTGTAGGTCGCATTTTTTTGAGTGATTGGGGGTGTATGGCGTTCCCTACAGGGGGGGGGCTGTATAGCGTTCCCTACAGGGGGGGGCTGTAAGGCGTTCCCTACAGGGGGGGCTGTATAGCGTTCCCTACAGGGGGGGCTGTATAGCGTTCCCTACAGGGGGGTCTGTATGGCGTTCCCTAAAGGGGGGTCTGTATGGCGTTCCCTACAGGGGGGGGCTGTATGACTTTCCCTACAGACCCCCCCTGTAGGGAACGCCATACAGAACCCCTGTAGATAACGCCATACAGACCCCACTGTAGATAACGCCATAAAGTCCCCCCTGTAGATAACACCATACAGCCCCCTGTAGATAACGCCATACAGCCCCCCTGTAGATAACGCCATACAGCCCCCTCTGTAGATAGCGCCATACAGTCCCCCCTGTAGATAGCGCCATACAGTCCCCCCTGTAGATAGCGCCATACAGTCCCCCCTGTAGATAGCGCCATACAGTCCCCCCTGTAGATAGCGCCATACAGTCCCCCCTGTAGATAGCGCCATACAGACCCCCCTGTAGATAGCGCCATACAGACCCCTCTGTAGATAGCGCCATACAGTCCCCCCTGTAGATAACGCCATACAGCCCCCTCTGTTGATAGCGCCATACAGTCCCCCCTGTAGATAACGCCATACAGCCCCCTCTGTAGATATCTTGAGATTCAGTCCTGCTTGATAGGTAACAGTGCAGTAAGCTAAGCATGATAAGATCATCTAAATTATTGCATCTCAGTTGCATGAGTGCTTTGTGTTATATTCAATGATTCAATTTAACCTAAGTCTCTAAATGTGGGCAAAGAAAATAAAAAAACTATACTCACCTCCTCCCTCGCCTCCGTTCACCCGCCGCAGCCCCCATCCTCCTGTCTCGGTCTGTGTTACAAGTGTACAAGGCTGCACTGGTGACGCGCTGCCGATGGCACGTGACCGCTGCTGCCAATAACTCCTCATTGGTGTGCTGCTGAGGACAGTAGTTCCACAGCAAATCGCTGTTGAGGGCATTGATTGGCTGCAGCGGTCATGTGCCATCGACCGCGCGTCACCACAGCAGCTTTGTAAACACAGAAAGGGATAGGGGCTGCGGAGGGGGAACGGAGGCGCCGGAGGAGGTGAGTATAGGTTTTTCATTTTCTTTGCCCACATTTAGGGACTTAGTTTAGATAAGAATTTAACCCGGAAAAAAATGTGTTACTTGTGTTCTAAACTGGTAATAAAATGTACAATATAAATCTTCCTTCATAATTTTTATTAGTAAGGTTTATTTTTATATGCATATATATGTTTAGGTAACTTTGTCGGTATTGGGGGGGGGGCGGGGGGGCCCTGGCACATTATCTGCACAGGGGCCTTTTGCAGTCTGTGTCCGCCACTGAGTATTGGGAAGAGCCGGGTACGATCCAGTACCTGACCATCTGAAGGGAAGAGTTCTGGGATGGCCGCAGGCTGGTATTATCAGGCTATGAAGGGCCAAAAACCGTGACCTTTCCCACCCTGGTAATGCTAGGTTGCTGCTGCTTTATTGTATCTTGTTGGTTATGAAAAATGAATCTACGACGTAGTCCAAACGGTCCAGCGGAACCTACCAAAAAAAGTTAGCAGTATAAAAATTAAAAAAATATTTAATTTGCCACAATAGAAACTAGAGGACAAGGAAAAATAATTCCCCTTCATGTAACTCTGCTACCTATCAACTGAAAAGTAATCCGCCAGAGTGAAAAATGTTTCCCCATGGCGGAGTACAAGAAAGTCTAATTCCCAGGTGAGGCTTTCTAGTACTCCGCCATCAAGAAACGTTTTTCCTCCTGGCAGAGTTCTTCTGTAGCAGTATTAGGGGAGAAAACTCTCCAATTGCTCAGTGCCCCCAGAATGGGCCGCTAATCTTGGGCCAGGGCTGTGTGCTTGCCCCCCAGACTAAAATTTGCCAGCCAACCCCTGGCCATTGGCTCCCTGCTCCGCCGTTTGCTCTTGTTGGCCACAGCCTGGTTTGGGCCTGAGGCCTACAAAAGATCGGGAGCACACTGATGACGTCAACTGCCCGGCATGATGACGTCACTGCATCATGCCATCCACGCCGGGCCACGGAACTCAGTTGAAAATCATAAGTCAATTAGGTAATAAAAAGGGGGCATAGAAGATGTGTTAAACCATTTTCAGTGATAATGCTGCGTTGCTGATCTATGATACTAAAGTAATACAGTAAGTAGAGTTCTTTAAATCTTCTCTATGCATTAAACATTAAAGTGCTTTAACAAATAAACAACAAATGTTTTCCTATCTAAAAAAAATTATATATTGCGTGTTTGTTGTGTAAGGCTAGTAATGATAAAAATTCGGATAGATTTGGGGGGGACATCTTTTTACAGTTCGCCTCAGGCAGCAGAGGGGCTAGGTTCACCCCTGAATACCACCAGTGTTAAGAGTCACAGGACTGGGTAACTAAGACAATTTAAATCATCATCCACAAAAGCAAAGCAAATAATTTAACCTAAATTCATTGCCAACCACAGTCTGCTTAATTTTCTGCAATGTAGTCGATGCCCTTTTAGCCAAGTACAGGCTCTGTAGCGAGTAATCTACTTAAAAACCTCTTAGGATATGTACCTCAGTATGTAAAGTTTAGTTTCTAATCAAGAATGACAAAAAAAAAGTGCTCTATGTTCTTTAGTAGCTTCATTAATTTGCAGGCTGCACACCCTATTAATTACTTTTTGGGACAGATTAGGAGGAGACATAAATTACTGCAGACATTTACTTCCTCCCTAATGAGAGATAGATAGAGAGAGAGAGAGAGACACAGACAGGCAGATATCTAAGGCCCTGTTCACATCACGTTTGTATACACCAAGACGGCTTCCAATGTGCATGCTAGACGTGTCCATAGGGCTCCATTAGCCTGATGGAGACCAAAAGAAGTCCTTTTGGCCTCTGTTGAACTCCGTTGGACTGGTATAGGTCAGTATACATTTTTTTTTCTATTCCATGCAACAGGATTCCGCAAAAAAAGTATATCACACATTATACTTATTTTTAACATAGGAGCCAATGGATTACATATGCCACTGGATGGCATATATCACAGGCATCCATCAAACATACAGTATTACATAAGCTTTTCATAGCTTTTCATGATGTGTGCGTTGAACAGATGCCATAATAGACTATGGGTGATGGATGCCTGTGACGGATGTCTAACAGTGGCATCATTCACCCATAGTCTATTATGAGATCTGTTTGTTACCACCGGCTCCCTGTATGTCGCTGTCACTTTGACATTTTCGGGAAATTCGCTCATCTCTGGTGCTGAACATGAGGATCTAAGTGCATAGTAAAGTTTTTGATTTTCACTGGAGGTACACGTTAAAGGGAAACATATTTACCGTAAAAGCAAGAGGAAAATGTATAGTGAAAAGCGTTGCTCTAAGCTGGAGATACTCTTACACTGTATATGAGACTTCCGAAATCCTTTAAAGACGGAGAACACATAGCCCAAAGGATAGAGATATATCTCAGAAAATACTCAGAATATCCAAGAAATTACTTTTAAATAAAAGGTCATCTTCCAAAACAATCTTTGTAGAGTTCTTGGGTGTGTTATGAACCGACAAACTATGGAGAAGTCTGAACAGTAACAGAATATTGTTTCCTTAAGGAAAAGAAAACAGTAATTATTTTGTAGCATGTGGGAGATAATTAGTTAGTAATTTGATTTTACGCCAATGTTTTGTTCTTGTACATGGGAAGCAGCAATGCACTGCAGCTAAGTTATATCGGCGCTCTGTGGTGAAATGTACAGCATTCGTTCTTGCGGGGAACTTTGCAAGTTATGCAGAATTTAAAATATTATATTTCTATTTTTTATCATTTTAATTTTCTTAACAAGATGCACCATTCAATTTAGGACCATTTTGGAGAATTAATATTGTTAGCCAATGACATTTGTGTATATGTATAAGATGCCAGTTGGCCTGGATTCAGCAGCTTCATTTAATTAACTCTTCATTGAATTTCCTCATTTTTGTTTAACTACTGGGACTTTGAAGGTATAGGGGGTAATTTGTATGATGGATGGATAGGATAGATAAGGCAGATAGACATATAGATAGACAGACAGACAGACAGACAGGCAGATAGATAGACATGTAGATAGATAGATAGATAGATAGATAGATAGATAGATAGATAGATAGATAGATAGACAGACGGATAGATATGAAATAGATATATAGACGACCTATTTTCAGACGTAATGGAGGCGTTTTACGCCTCGAATAACGCCTGAAAAAACGCCTCCAATACGTCAGCAAACATCTGCCAATTACTTTCAATGGGCTTTACGATGTACGGTGCCGACGACCTGTCATTTTACGCGTCGCTGTCAAAAGACGGCTCGTAAAATTACAGCCTCGTCAAAAGAAGTGCAGGACACTTCTTGGGACGTTTTTGGAGACGTTTTCTCATAGACTCCAATGAAAACAGCTCCAAAAACGGCCATAAAAAACGCTGCAAAAACGCAGCGAAAAACGCGAGTTGCTCAAAAAACTTCTGAAAATCAGGGGCTGTTTTCCCTTGAAAACAGCTCCGTATTTTGAGATGTTTTTGACCCTCCGTGTGAACATGCCCTAAGGCCTGATTTACACGAGCGTGTGCCTTTTGCGCGCGCAAAAAACGCTGCGTTTTGCGCGCGCAAAAGGCATTTGACAGCTCCGTGTGTCATCCGTGTATGATGCGCGGCTGCGTGATTTTCGCGCAGCCGCCATCATAGAGATGAGGCTAGTCGACGCCCGTCACTGTCCAAGGTGCTGAAAGAGCTAACTGATCGGCAGTAACTCTTTCAGCACCCGCGACAGTGAGTTCCGATCACAATATACACCAACCTGTGAATCAAAAAAAGACGTTCATACTTACCATGAACTTCCTGCTTCCTCCAGTCCGGTCTCCCGGCCGTTGCCTTGGTGACGCGTCCCTCTCTTGTCATCCGGCCCCACCTCCCAGGATGACGCGGCAGTCCATGAGACCGCTGCAGCCTGTGATTGGCTGCAGGCTGTGCTTGGCCTGTGATTGGCTGCAGCTGTCACTTGGACAGAATTGTCATCCCGGGAGGTCAGACTGGAGGAAGAAGCCGGGAGTTCTCGGTAAGTCAGAACTTCTTTTTTTTTTTTACACGTTCATGTATATTGTGATCGGAAGTCACTGTCCATGGTGCTGAACCAGTTTAACTCTTTCAGCACTGTGGACAGTGACTGTCTCCTGCCGTCGCGTACCCGAACATTTTTTGCCGGGTTCGGTTAAAACGAGTTCGGCCGAACCCGGTGAAGTTCGGTGCACTCATCTCTAATTTGACACTCCGTTTGGATGTTTGTAAACAGAAAAGCACGTGGTGCTTTTCTGTTTACATTCATCCTTTTGACAGCTCTTGCGCGAATCACACAGTTCGCACGGAAGTGCTTCCGTGCGGCATGCGTGGTTTTCACGCACCCATTGACTTCAATGAGTGCGTGATGCGTGAAAAACGCACGATTATAGAACATGTCGTGAGTTTTATGCAACGCACTCACGCTGCGCAAAATTCACGCATCGTCTAAACTGCCCCATAGAGTAATATAGGTGCGTACGACACGCGTGAAAAGCACGCGCGTCGCACGCGCGTATATTACGCTCGTGTAAATGAGGCCTAACAGTTAGGCTAGGGCTACACGGTGACTTTGGCAGCGACACAAGTTGAGCGCCCAAAGATCGCTGTGTGCCCCAGCGTGAATCACACAGAATTAAAGAGAATGTGGCTGCATTGAGACCAGCAATCATGATCCGACAGTCGCAAGAAATCCAGCAGGTTTGGATTTCTTGGGACTGTTGGTTTGCGGTTGCAAAGCAGCTGCATTCACTTAAATTACGTGTGATTCATGCTGGGGCACACAGCGATCTTTGGCCATGTGACCTGTGTTTCGACTAAAGATCGCCGTGTTGCCCTAGCCTTAAACTGCCTTTGTTACACATAGCAATCAATCACAGCGCAGCTTTAATTGTTCCAGGTTGAGCTCTGATTGGTTGCTATGGGCAACAAGTACAGTTTTACTGTTAGACAGTTTTGATAAATCTGCCCCAATGACTTATGTTTGTTTTTACGGCAGATCCTGCACATAAACACTTGTGCATCTGTCTCAGCGGCTTTGGGTCTTTACTGGACATGGGCCCTTGGCACTACCCTAATGCCAAAATGGTCAGTCCACCAGGGCTGTATTTGCCACTAGGAACTAGGGGTACAGTGCCGAGGGCGTCCAGCAGGAGGGAGCGGCTGCAGTTTTTTTTTTTTCTTAAAATGTTTTACTTTGTGACCTGACCGACCCACAGTCAGGTCACTCACGGGGAGGGGAAGCGCTCAGACTCTCAGACCGTCCTGGTAAAGCAAAATGTAAGTCTCAGACCCTAGGTTGTCAACCTGTGGAGTGACCTATCTGTAGTGGCAAACACACTGTCCTCATACTGTGCTTCTAGTGTGCAGCATCAACTATGATTATTGTCTTGATGTATGAAACTCTGCACTGGATCATTTGATACAAGCCTCCATAGTAAGTTTCATATGAGGGACAATATTAGTTAACGCAAGCAGTGGCGTAACTACCGCTATAGCAGCCGTAGCGGCTGCTACGGGGCCCGCGGCATGAGGGGGCCCATGTCGCCCGCCTGCACAGGCCCCCACCATGGCCGGAGGCTCCGCTAGCAGCCGCTATGGCTGCTACAGCGAGACGCCACTGAACACTACGGCAGAGCAGGGAGGTATCTCCCCGCTCTGCCATTAAACAAGAGACATGTATCCCCTATCCACAGGATAGGGGATACATGTGTGATCGCTGGCAGCGATAGGGAGAACGGGGGACCGAAAGTCCCCTGAAGTTCTCCATCACAAACCTCGGACTTCCGGGGTCTGTGTCGGCAGCTCCGTAGAAATGAATGGAGCGCCGGTCGCGCTTGTGCGCATGCGTGACCAGCGCTCCTTTCATTTTTATTGAGCTGCGCAGACGCCGGAAGTCAAAGGTTAGTCATGGAGAACTTCGGGGGACTTTCAGTCCCCTGTTCTCCCTAACGCTGCCAGCGATCACACATGTATCCCCTATCCTGTGGATAGGGGATACATGTCTTTTGTCTTTTCACACTGTAGGTCACATTTTTTTTGGGGGTTGGGGACGCTGTATGGCGTTCCCTACAGGGGGGGCTGTATAGCGTTCCCTTTGGGGACGCTGTATGGCATTCCCTACAGGGGGGCTGTATAGCGTTCCCTACGGGGGAGGGCTGTATGGCGTTCCCTACAGGGGGGGCTGTAAGGCGTTCCCTACGGGGGAGGGCTGTATGGCGTTCCCTACAGGGGGGGGCTGTATGGCGTTCCCTACAGGGGGGGCTGTATGGCGTTCCCTGCAGACCCCCCTGTAGGGAACGCCGTACAGACCCCCTGTAGATAACGCCATACAGACCCCCTGTAGATAACGCCATATAGCCCCCTCTGTAAATAACGCCATACAGCCCTCCTTTAGATAGCGCCATACAGCCCCCTCTGTAGATAACGCCATACAGTCCCCCTGTGGATAGCGCCATACAGCCCCTCTGTAGATAACGCCATACAGCCCCCTCTGTAGATGGAGCCATACAGTCCCCCCTGTAGATAACGCCATACAGCCCCCTTTGTAGATATCTACAGAGGGGGCTGTATGGCGTTATCTACAGGGGGGACTGTATGGCGCTATCTACAGAGGGGGCTGTATGGCGTTATCTACAGGGGGGACTGTATGGCGTTATCTACAGAGGGGGCTGTATGGCGCTATCTACAGGGGGGCTGTATGGCGTTATCTACAGAGGGGGCTGTAAAAAAGGCACTATCTACAAGGGGGGGTGGTTGTGTGAGACCCAGGGGAGGGGGGGGCCCCAGTCAAAAGTTTGCTATGGGGCCCAGTCTTTCCTAGTTGCGCCCCTGAACGCAAGCTCATATAAGGTCTGTTAAATAGATTATTCCTCTGTAAAAAAACGTGCCATGAAAATATTTTGGGCCTAGACTCTTTTCCACACTAAATGGGTATTCCGGTTTCTGAAACTTAGCTGCTTATTGCTCTAAGCTTATTAATTGTATAATGAAAACTTTTACAACTTTCAAATATACTAACTGTATCAATTCCTCACTGCTGTCAAGATCTCTGCTTGCAGTCATTCAACAGGCTCCTTCATTGTTTCCTTCTAGGAGATAAAATCTGTTCAGGACAGAGATCTGATAACTGTTCTGTAAGAATCTGTATAGCTCACATGTCCAGGACAGATATTTATCCCCTGGAAGTAAACAATGAAGATATTTTCACACGGGGCAGGTTTGTTGCTGAAATTCCTGCGACAATTCCATACATGCTACAGAAACACCGCTATTCGCATTTATGGAGCAGCAATTTCTGCAATGAATCTGCCACATGTGTAAAGTTCGCATTGAATGACTGTAAGCAGAGATTTTGAAAATTGATATAGAAAGTATATGGGAAATGTGCTTATATTTTCATCATATAATGAGCATGTTTTAACTGATTAAACTGTAGTACCCATGTTAAGGGGTTTTCTAATATTTTAAATTGATGGCCTAACCTAAAAATTCTTGAAAAACCTTTTGAGTCACTTTTGTTACTAATGCTCCTACAGTACTTCATTCCTGTATGCTGAAGGTTTTACTAATAGTAACATTTTACAAAGGTGTAGTGTGGGCACACGACAGTTAAAAAAAAAAAAAAACAGCCATTAAAAACTAATCAAACTGTCCGTTTTTCTCTGAAATTTTTTATTGTGTGCGTCTGACCGTTTTAACAGCTGTTCGTCATCCATTTGCCATCCGTTTTTCACCTCCGTTAAAAAAAATAGATTAATTTAATTTGTCAGGATTTTTTGTCCCAATCCCATGAAAACACCACTGCCCCCTGTAGATAGTACCACAATGCCCATTCGATAGTGTCACACAGTGCCCATGTAGACAGGGTCACACACACACACACACACACACACACACACACACACACACACACACACACACACAGTGCCCACATAGTGCCAGTCCCCCTGTAGATAGTGCCACAGCAGTGTCCATGTAGATAGTGCCACACTGCCCCTGTAGATAGTGCCACAGTGCTAAAATAGATAGTGCCACACACAGTGCCCATGTAGATAACGCCACAATGTCCCCTTTACATAGTTCCCACATATTGCCACATTGCCCATGTATATAGTGCCACACTGCCTCCTGTATATAGTGCCGCACTTACCTGTCCCCATTCCCTTGCCATCCCCCCTCCAGCGATGCCTGCTCCAGCGGAACAACGCAGGTGGCGCAATGATGTTATCACACTGCCTGCGATGAATGGCGCCAGCACGGTCAGTTGTATCTGCTTTCTAGGGACGCGGATCCAATTGAGTCCCCTTGTGAGGACCTCTCTGGGCAAAATGAGTAGCGGGGCCCTGGTCACAGGGGGGTTTCCAGGCAACTGGAAACCCCCCTGCGTGTGCCAATGCTAGCAAACGATTAATTTTTAACGGCTGTCACATGGATGTCTTTCTGAAAATGGCAAAAACTGATCCATTGACTTGTGTGGGGGACGTTAGTACAACATGTACTGATTTTTGACGGCCAGTATTCACTGTCTATTGAAAAACGGCTGTGTGAATACACTTATAGAACTTCATTGTTCTGAAAACGGCTGTTTGACGGCCGTTACAAAAAGACCGGTATACAGCCGTTTTTCACTGTCATGTGAGTAGATACTAATACCTATGCTGACCCATATGATCATTAAGCAGTAAAAATTCTTGGCCAACTTGACTTGGTTTCCATAGCTCTGAAAATCAAAAATCAGGAGAATTGATGTTAAATAATAGAGATGAATATCACCTTTAAGTAGATCTTATATAAACTGCCTCGGGATGATTACCAAGAATTAGTGAGAGAAACAGGAACATAATACATGTGCCAGGGATATTTATACAGCTGAGGAAAGACTGGTATTACTTATATTTGAGCCAAAGAAAAGGTATAAAGCTGCAAATGCCAGCAATGAAAAACAGTTGAGCAGACGACACTTAGCTGTGAAGATTACGTGTGACTGTCTGATGGGGCCTAATAGACAAAGCTGTTATATGTTTAGTTAACACATTAGGCCCTGTGTTGTCTCTAATAGAACTAGTAGGGGTGGATGTCGAAAAAAGGTGCAAAAATAAGAAAATACAAACCAGGTGCCACATTCTCCAACACTCCAGTCATGAGCATGTAACAAGATTCAGTTAATCTCTACTTAATGTTAGAATTGCAGAAACCAAAGCTTTTATTATCTTACGAAGCACCGCACCAAGATTGTTGGACGAGATAACAATGTAATACTCAGCAGTGGATTTTATTTTATTTTTGTGCATTATACAGGTTTATTCACATAGGCACCAAAAGCATTTAAGCTACGAGTCCCCAGTGGCCTACTAAAATAATGTTGCATCTCTAAGGAGTATAGAGGGGAAACAATCACTGTAAGGACTCTGGAGAGCTTTGGAAAGAGGCTGTAAAGCGATTATGCCTTTCAAGAAGATTAACCCTCTCCCAACATCCCAATGGATCTACTTAAAGGCCCTTTAACACGGGGCAATGATCAGGCAAACGAGCACTCATACGAACGATTAACCAAGAAATCGTTAATTCAGCAAATGCTCGTTCATCGTCTGATCTGCTCATTTGCGCGGCCAATAAAATGGTCCCTAATTGGCAGCACATCTCCCTGTGTAAACAGGGAGATGTGCTGCCGACATAATGAAAATTTATGGGGACGAATGATGGTAGAGTTCATACATAACCCATTATTGGTCCTTGTGAAATGACCAAACAAGCGCCGATCAATGAGCTGTCTCTTTCATCGGCGCCCGTTTTCACAGCCCTTAAGAATATCGGCCCCTTATGCTTTATATGACTGAGCCCCTAAGAGGTAAATCATTTAGGGATAAGTTTTAATAAATGCCATGGAACTAAATAGTCATTGCGTAGGATATTCTGCAGCGTAACGGCAATGCAGGCATTCTACAGCTGGTCTCCTGTGAGGCTCACAATCGAATTACCTTTTCTCAAGCAAATGCATATAGACAATTTAACTATCACCATCATTTTTTGAGAAAGGGAGGAAATCCATATGAAGATAAGGGAAGCATAAAAACCCATGTATATGTTGTACTTCCCAGATTCAAACCCAGGACCCCGATGCTGGGCACCCTGATATAATATTTCAATGCCAAAAGATAACTGGTAGAAGGATGGCTGTAATACATAGCCCCTCTACCGCCACAACTGCTGGGATCAGAGAAAACTTTGATTCCAACAGTTAACTTATTCAGTGCCATGATCATATCTAATTGAGCCGCCTTACAATGGGAGAGTCCCACCTTGTACCCATGATCGCCAGCTACAGGGACATAATTGTTGGGGCTGGCATCTCTAGGGAAACAGCCTGGGTTCTGATAAAGGTTTCTTGTATATGCCTGTTAGGGCATACCAGTTCCATTGATGCCAAAAAAGTATATATTTTAAATAAATGTATTTTATTAACTAGAACCCATATACAGTAAAATAACAACTACATACAATATTTGGTATCCTCACAATCATGAAGACATGTACCGTTATGGACAAAAGAAAAAAAAACGTGGTGGAATGGGGAGTTTGTTTGTTTTTTGCGTGTCCTCCCAAAATTAAATTAATACAAGTTTAATGCTAACATATATACATGCTAAAATGATACGTGTAGAAACTACAAATTGTCCCGCAAAAAATATTAAGATTGAAGTTTCCCTTTTGTGACTAATCAAGTGTCAGTTACAAAAAGGGGGGTGTACTAAACAGTAGTTAGGAAACATAAGAAAACATGAGGAATCACATGAATTATAGATGACATCCGGCCGCAGTTGCCCTTATAGTGGAAGGACTGGGTAACAAAATTTAACCAAATACATTTAGGCAATCAACAAGGATACTCTTATGAATTCTTCTTTAACCCCTTCCCTCTTTAGCCACTTTTGACCTTCCTGACAGAGCCTCATTTTTCAAATCTGACATGTGTCACTTTATGTGGTAATAACTCCGGAATGCTTTCACCTATCCAAGCGATTCTGAGATTGTTTTCTCGTGACACATTGGACTTTATGTTACTGGCAAAATTTGCTCGATATGTTCAGTATTTAATTGTGAAAAACACCAAAATTTAGCGAAAAATTGCAAAAATTAGCATTTTTCTCAATTTAAATGTATCTGCTTGTAAGACAGGCAGTTATAATACACAAAATTGTTGCTAATTAACATCCCCCATATGTCTACTTTAGATTGGCATCGTTTTTTGAACATCCTTTTATTTTTCTATGACCTCACAAGGCTTAGAACTTTAGCAGCAATTTCTCACATTTTCAAGAAAATTTCAAAAGGCTATTTTTACAGGGGCCAGTTCAGTTGTGAAGTGGTTTTGAGGGCCTTATATATTAGAAACCCCAAAAAAGTCACCCCATTTTAAAAACTTCACCCCTCAAAGTATTCAAAACAGCATTTAGAAAATGTCTTAACCCTTTAAACATTTCACAGGAATTAAAGCAAAGTAGAGGTGAAATTTACAAATTTCATATTTTTCTGCAGAAATACATTTTTAATACAATTTTTTTTATAACACAGAAGGTTTTACCAGAGAAATGCAACTCAATATTTGTTGCCCAGTTTTTGCAGTTTTAGGAAATATCCCACATGTGGCCGTAGCGTGCTACTGGACTGAAACACCGGCCTCAGAAGCAAAGGAGCACCTAGTGGATTTTGGGGCCTTATTTTTGTTAGAATATATTTTAGGCACCATGTCAGGTTTGAAGGGCTCTTGCGGTGCCAAAACAGTCAAAATCCCCCAAAAGTGACCCCATCTGGGAAACTAGACACCTCAAGGAAATTATCTAGGGGTGTAGTGAGCATTTTCACCGCACAGGTTTTTTACAGAAATTATTGGAAGTAGGCCGTGAAAATTAAAATCAACATTTCTTCAAAGAAAATGTAGGTTTAGCGATTTTTTTTCTCATTTCCACAAGGACTAAAGGAGAAAAAGCACCGCAAAATTTGTAAAGCAATTTCTCCCGAGTAAAACAATACCTCACATGTGGTAATAAACGGTTGTTTGGAGACACGGCGTGGCTGAGAAGGGAAAGAGCGCCATTTGGCTTTTGGAGTTCACATTTAGCAGGAATGGTTTGCGGAGGCCATGTCACATTTACAAAGCCCCTGAGGGGACAAAACAGTGAAAACCCCAAACAAGTGACCCCATTTTGGAAACTATACCCCTTGAGGAAATTATCTAGGGGTATAGTGAGCATTTTGACCCCACAGGTTTTTTGCAGAAATTTTTGCAAGTAGGCCGTGAAAATGAAAATCTACATTTTTTCAAATAAAATGTAGGTTTAGCTAATTTTTTTTCATTTCCACAAGGACTAAAGGAGAAAAATCACCATAAAATTTGTAAAGAAATTTCTCCCGAGTAAAACAGTACCCCACATGTGGTAATAAACGGCTGTTTGGACACACGGCGAGGCTGAGAAGGGAAAGAGCGCCATTTGGCTTTTGGAACTCAAATTTAGCAGGAATGGTTTGCGGAGGCCATGTTACATTTACAAAGCCCCTGAGGGGACAAAACAGTGGAAACCCCCCACAAGTGACCCCATTTTGGAAACAACACCCATTGAGGAAATTATCTAGGGGTATAGTGAGCGATTTGACACCACAGTTTTTTTGCAGAAATTATTGGAAGTAGGCCCTGAAAATAATAATCTACATTTTTTCAAAGAAAATGTAGGTTTAGCTAATTTTTTCTCATTTCCAGAAGGACTAAAGGAGAAAAAGCACCACAAAATTTGTAAAGCAATTTCTCCCGAGTAAAACAATACCCCACATGTGGTAATAAACGGCTGTTTGGACACACGGCAGGGCTTAGAAGGGAAAGAGCACTATTTGACTTTTTGAGATCACATTTAGCAGGAATGATTTGCGGAGGCCAGGTCACATTTGCAAAGCCCCTGAGGGGACAAAACAATGAAAACGCCCAAAAAGGGACTCCATTTAGGAAACTACACCTCTTGAAGAATGCATCTAGGGGTGTAGTGAGCATTTTGACCCCACAGATGTTTCATAGAATTTATTAGAATTAGGCAGTGAAAATAAAAACAGTCCTTTTTCTTCAATAAGACGTAGCTTTAGCGCAAATTTTTTCATTTTCTCAACAAATAAAGGAAAAAAAGAACCCAACATTTGTAAAGCTATTTCTCCCGAGTACGGCAATACCCCATATGTGGTCATAAACTGCTGTTTGGGCAAACGGCAGGGCTCAGAAGGGAAGGACCGCCATTTGGAGTGCAGATGTTGCTGGATTGGTTTCTGGGCACCTGTGGGCCCAAAACAGTGGAAACCCCCCAGAAGTGACCCCATTTTGTAAACTACACCCCTCAATGCATTTACCAAGGGGTGTAGTAAGCATTTTAACCCTGCAGGTGTTTTGTAGAAATTAGTGTGCGCTCAATGTTGCAGAGTGAAAATGGGATTTTTTTCCATAGATATGCCAATATGTGGTGCCCGGCTTGTGCCACCATAACAAGACAGCTCTCTAATTATTATGCGGTGTTTCCCGGTTTTAGAAACACCCTACATGTGGCCCTAATCTTTTGTCTGGACATATGACAGGGCTCAGAAGTGAAGAGTACCATGCGGAGTGGAGGCCTAATTTGGCGATTTACAAAGTATTGGTTCACAACTGCAGAGGCTCAGATGTGAAATAATAAAAAGAAACCCCTGATAAGTGACCCCATTATGGAACTGCACCCCTCAAGGCATTTATTAAGGGGTGTAGTGAGCATTTTCACCCCACAGGTCTTTTCCATAAATGAATGCGCTGCGGATGGTGCAAATTAAAAATTTATATTTTTCCCTAGATATGCCATTCAGTGGCAAATATGTCATGCCCAGCTTATGACGCTGGAGACACACACCACAAAAATTGTTAAAAGGGTTCTCACGGGTATGACGGTGCCATATATGTTGAAGGAAACTGCTGTTTGGGCACGCTGTAGGGTTCAGGGCCGAGGGAGCACCATTTGGCTTTTGGAGAGCGGATTTTGCTTGGTACTATATTTGTTTGAGTATTGCTGGTGTTTTATAATGTGGGGGTACATGTAAGCGGGGCGGAGTATATAAGGGGCATAGTCAGGTGGTATAAAAAAATAAAAATAATCCATAGATGTGTGTTACGCTGTGAAGCAATCCTTTCTGCACAGGCCGGTGTCGCACTGATAAATGGTGTCATTTCTTATCCCCCTTTTGGTCCACACTCCGCGCCTTTGTAGTTTGGGGAATTTTGCTGGGAAAGTATTATCCTGGTATAATACGGGCACCGTCGCTTCCATCGGATATGATTGGGCCCTCCCTTCCTGTTTCCCTAATTTTAGGTCCTTGATAAATCGCCTCTTGAAACAGAAGAAATGTTCTCCTCGGGCACAACTGCATATTTTTTTATTTCCTGACTTATTGGAGCCATAACTAATTTTATTTTTCATAGACGTAGCGGTATGAGGGCTGGTTTGTTGCGGGACGAGCTGTAGTTATTATTGGTACCATTTTGGGGTACATGTGACTTTTTGATCACCTTTTATCCTATTTTTTGGGATGCCAGGTAAACCAAAAAACGCAATTCTGGCACAGCTTTTTTTTGTTTTTTTTTATACAGAGTTCACCACGCATTATAAACTACATGTTACCTTTATTCTGCGGGTCAGTACGATTCCGGCGATACCTCATTTATAGAACTTTTTTATGTTTTACAACTTTTTGCACAATAAAATTACTTTTGTAAAAAGAATGTATTTTTTCTGTCGCCAAGTTGTGAGAACCATAACGTTTTAATTTTTTTGTCGACGGAGTTGTATGAGGGCTTGTTTTTTGCGGGACGAGCTATAGTTTTTATAGGTACCATTTTTGGATACGTGCGACTTTTTGATCACTTTTTATTGTAATATTTGTAGGGCAAAGTGACTAAAAAACAGAAACTCTGGTAACGTTTTTTACGGGTTTTTTTTACGCTGTTCACCGCGTGCAATAAATAATATAATATTTTGATACCTCCGGTCGTTACGGTCATGGCGATACCAAATACATATGGTTTATTATTATATTTCAATAATAAAGGACTTGATAAGAGTAAAAGGGGGATTGTGTGTTATTTGATTACTTGAAACTTTTATTGTTTTCAAACTTTTATTTTTTGCACTTTTTTTTACACTTTTTTATACTTTTTTTACACTTTTTCTCAAGTCCCACTAGGGGACTTGAAGGTCCAACGGTCAGATTTTTTTTTTTCTAATACATTGCACTACCTATGTAGTGCAATGTATTAGATCTGTCAGTCATTCACTGACAGCAAGCCGTTTAGGCTTCGCCTCCCGGCGGGGCCTAAATCGGCTTCCGTAATGGCAGAGCAGGAGACCATTGTGTCTCCTGTTGCCATAACAGCAGTCGCCAGTCCCGATTGCCTGTCAGGGCTGGCGATCTGCTTGTAACCGCTACGATGCAGCAATCGCTTTCGATTGCTGCATCGAAGGGGTTAATGGCAGGGATCGGAGCTAGCTCCGGTTCCTGCCGTTACAGGTGGATGTCAGCTGTACAGTACAGCTGACTTCCACCGCTGATGACGCCGGATCAGCTCCTGACCCGGCGCCATCTTGCCGGCAGCTACGGAAGCCGATCAGGCTCCGCCGCCGGGCGGATCTTGACCGGCTTCGGTGCTAGGCAGACCGGGAGGCCAGTATTAGGCCTCCGGTTGCCATTGCAGCCACCGGAACCCCGGCAATACTGGGGTTCCGATGAGCTGCAAACACCTTAAGTGCAGCGATCGCGTTTGAGCGCTGCACTTAAGGGGTTAATGGCGGGGATCGAAGCTAATTTCGGTCCCCGCCGTTACAGTCGGATGTCAGCTGTAAGATACAGCTGAGATCCGGTGATGATGGGACCGGCTCAGCTTCTGAGCCGGTGCCAAACGTTTGACGTACATGTACGGCAAGATGCGGGAAGTCAGTACTTTCCATGACGTACATGTACGTCAAATGTCGGGAAGGGGTTAATAACGAACAGAAAATGTGTGGTTTTGTTCAGACAGCACTTGTTTTCTCAGGTGCTTGAAATATGGTCCCAACCCAGTTGAAGATAGAAAGAATTGTATTCGGCACACTTTTGGAATATTTAGAGTAGATTTTATTTAAATTTTTTCCTTTTTCAATATATGCCAGTGGCTACATGTGCAACGTTTCATTCATGAGACCTTCGTCGGGCACTAAACCGTACTGGGGACTGGTTTAATGATTTTGCTGGCGCTGCTATAAAAGAATTGGCGGCTAACCGCTCTCTATGGCGCACGCCTAGCATCTCTATCTCTGGAGGACCTGTCCTGTCCTGAATTATACAGACAATACATTGATCTGAATGAACACTGTGTAATGCTTAACGTAACCTGTTGTGGCGCTGCAGGAAAATGGAACGCATACTGTCTGGTTTCCCTGCAGATGACAGCTGGTCGCAGGGTGTCCCAGTCGCGGGAAACTTTGTGATCTGCTTATCATGGAGCTATGAATGGGGACGAGCGGTCGTTACTCCGATCGTTCGTCCCCATGCATTATTATCATGTCGGTGGCGCGTCGGGAGATGTGCTGCAGACAACGATAATATTTTACTTTTATCTCGTTTATCTCATTTATCTGCTGATCTGCTGATCGCTGATTGTCCAAAGCAGAGAACCCTTCAAGGAAGTGTAAATTGACTCTTTTTCACTTTAAAGCGGTAAAAAAGAAGCACAAGTTAAAATCTAAGCATATGTTTTTGCAAAGGGTTTATGTACATGAAACAACTTTAGAGAATTACTAATCTGTACCCTTCAAAAAGATGAATTATGTTAATAACCAGCGGCTCCATCATTTATGAGCTTATTTTATGAACAGGAAATGGGAAATAGCAAGATTAAGTAAGACTGAACAACAAATGTAAGCATATCACTACAAGTCTGATCAGCTCTCACCCATGCTAGGAGTTATAAGCAGCCATGAGAGACCATGATCTCCACTATGCTCTTCACTGTAAGGGTGGTTTGGATAATTGTTAAAGTGTACCTCCACTGAAAAGTGAGAACTTGACAGTGCTCTTGAACCTTATCTTCAGTAAGTATGTTCAATTAGATTTTTCCTGGCTTTAGCTTGTAGAACGGGAAATATCAGTCTGAGAGCTATAATTGTTGTCTATATCCGCTCCAATGGGGCTGCTGTTTCTCACCCAGTCACCTTTAGTTTCCTTCTTCTAGACTCATTGACTGACAGTCACAGTAAGGGATGGCTTCCCTTTCCATTCCTGTTACTGTGTGCATTGTTTCTTAAAAGCTCATTTACGTTTAGACTTTTTAGACTCCTCCTGCTATTAGCTTGTTTGACAGCTACCATTGTCAGCCATATTAACTCTCAGGAAGCAGTTTTCTGTCACCCAGTCACCTAGAGGATCCTCTCTCCCATGTCTTTCTGTCAATGACAGTAAGAGAGCATCCCTCATCCCATTCCTCATGGTGTGCAGGCATTTGATAGATTACTTATACCTGTGTAAAACAGGTTCTAGAATTAGTAACATAGACGTGTCAAACATAACAGAGCCTTCACCCTAATATATAGCCTATAAAGATTCAAGATTTTGCTTTTAGATATGTAGTTCAATGGTGACATCTGTGACAGAAGAAGTAAGTCGTTTCTTGACCTGTTTAGGTTTCAATGGAAATCAGTCTAGCTTGCCAATTGTGAAATAACTTCAACAAAATAAAGGTAGAACATGGGATATTTAATAGATAGATGTAGAAGTTTTATTCAAGCCCCTCCGCCACAACCTAAGCAGTCGGCAATCAAATTTGAGTGCAGGAATATTACAGCATGCAGCACTGCTATTGCTATCAGAATCACGGATACCACCGACGATGTTGGCATCTACTGTGGAACAAATCCAGCAGCGCATTGTGGTTTCCATTATTAACGGAAGCTACAACGCAGATGTGTACATTACCTTATGAAGAGTGAAGCTAGTCATGCTTATCAAATATCAAATGTGAATGACTGCCAGCAACTCTGGAAACTAGAGAATCTGAAAAAATCCAGGGTCTGCAGCATGTTTTTTCTTGTTTCCCTTGCTGATCATAGGGACATTGTGTGTATTTAAAGGCTATAATAATGAATAATAATAATAATAATAATGAACCAGATCACAGGGGAGGAAGTCAGTTGGACATTGACACAGATGCTCTGCTTGCACTAGGACTGTAACTTTAATTTATCTTGAGCGGATTATGTATAAAAATAAAAAGAAATTAGGCATACTAAAAGACTTTTCACATATAACTTGTGCAGATTCTTCTTTATGATTTCTGCTCCGCAAAGCAACAATGCTAACCAATGTACCCTGCTGAACTTGAATTATTTGTTAGTGGGATGTCCGCTGTACCTGACCAGAAGATGTCACTTGTGTGGTCATACAGTATATGTTACCTCACTTGCTCAAGTGCAGGAAGCTATTGTAACCTACTGTAGCTAAATGATGTCAAAGTCCTTGCCATATAAAAACTGAGGTCCCCATGAGTAGCAATTGTGACAAAAAGTATATGAGAAGATATTTTCTAGTTTATATTTCAAACATTTACATTTTCTCAAAATAATAAATTAACATGTTACTTTGGATAATCCCTATCTATTAGAAAGATTTCCAATGATAAGTTGATCACATGGTGTTTCACAGCTGGGACACCCAGTGATCAGCTGTAATCTGTGGAGGTACCTGACTTCAAGTGTTTAATTTTCCTGCAGCGCCACCACAGGACAAATGAAGCATTACACAGCTATCATCAAAATGTATCGACTGTCCATGTAATGCATTGACGTGTTGGGTCTTCCAGAGCAAGAGATACTCTTTGTGACCCCTCTCCCCTCTGTCTAATAGAGGGTGGTCCTGATTGTAGGACCCCCTGTATTTCCTGAAAATTCTCTATATGGTATCGGAAAATGGGCATTCTATACCAAACAATTGCTTTAAGGCATTGCATATATTTACCAGATCAGATGTATTATGCCACAATGTCAACATTAATAAACAAGGTATTAAGCTAATTAATATTATTATAATTCTAGGTGAAAGGACTAGCTGAATTAATCTAAAGAATTCTGCATTCAAAACTCTCTGAACACTGACTACTGTAGATTGAGATATTAAGAATTATATTATTTCTTATTTACAAAATTGTCCAGCGTTTTTTTTTCTTTCATTTTTTATAACAAATATAATAGAAGTTGCATATTGCTGTTTTTTTTTTAATCCTATTAAAGGGAATCTCTGGTGAAAACTGGAGTTATTGTAGTTATTAGATATTCCCATGTCCGGGGTAAAGGACATCATCAGGTATCTGGCAATATCGCTGCAATCTCTAACTGGCAGAAGACACTTTGTGATGCTCGCAATAAGAATCGACAAGCAGTGTAGCTCTTGAAATAATAAATGTATATGACAACTTGCGGAGCCCCGTTCCCATATAACACAGATGTTGTCTGTCCCCTGGTGGCAGTTTAATTTATTACTTGTTTCAAGTGATAGTACTGCAACTTGGTTTATTGCTATATGAGATAAAGAAGAAAACATCTGTTTGTATTGTTTTTACTCCAATATGAGACTTTTAGGAGAAAAAATAAAAATAATGGCTTCACAATTTAAGTTTTTAATTTGAGAATTATTATTATTGATGTTGGACAATAGTATCCACAGAATAACCATAAAACAAAAGATTCCCCATGCAGGGGGTAATAAAGAGTGTATAGAAATATATATAGAATATAATTCCTTAGTTTGTAACATCAAACATTGACATGAAGAAATAACATTAACAACTGTAATACTGCTGCATGTAATAGTAAGGGCAAAGCCCCACGTGGCGGAATTGCTCTTGAATTCTGCTGCGGACACTCCGCAGCGTTAATCCGCAGCGGACCCGTTTCTCTATTGCCTTCCACTTCTTTTTAGTAGGCTTCGTTTAGACGAGGCTGAAAATTCCGCAGTGGAGCATAGGCTGCGGTGCGGAATTTGGTGTCCGCAGCATACAATGGATGTTGCGGACTGGTTGCGGACTCATTGCGGAAGTTCTCCATTGACTTCAATGGAGATTCTAAATTCTGCAATGAAGTCCGCAGATGTCATGCACATGTTATGTGCTGCGGATGCGTATTGCTTTTTTAACATGACATTTCTTCATTCTGGCTGGACCTATGTATTTCTAGGTCTACAGCCAGCTCCCGTAATTATGGGTGACTATGTGTGACTATGTGTGTGCACCCGTAATTACGGGAGCGTTGCTAGGCGACGTCAGTAAATAGTCACTGTCCAGGGTGCTTAAAGAGTTAAGCGATCAGCAGTAACTGTTTCTGCACCCTGGACAGTGACTACCGATCCCAATATACATCAACCTGTAAAAAAATAGAAGTTCATACTTACCGAGAACTCCCTGCTTCTTTCTCCAGTCCGGCTTCCCAGGATGACGTTTCAGTCTAAGTGACGGCTGCAGCCAATCACAGGCTGCAGCGTTCACATGGACTGCCGCGTCATCCAGGGAGGTCGGGCTGGATGCCGAAGGAGGGACGCGTCACCAAGACAACGGCGGGTAAGTATGAAATTCTTTTACTTTCACTAGGGAAAGTGCTGTCCCTTCTCTCTATCCTGCACTGATAGAGAGAAGGGAAGCACTTTCACCGCAATACGCAGCAGCTAGTCCGCATCAATTTACTGCACATTTTGGGCAGATCCGCCACAGAATCTGCAATGCAGATTCTGTGTGGCATTGATGCGGACAGTTGCGGAGGAAAACCGCCACGTGGGGGCATGCCCTAAGTCTTATGGGGCATAAGGCTATATTCACAGGGCCCATTATCAGGCGTATTTCAGCCGCTTTACTTGCCAAAATACATTTGAAATCGCCTGCAAACGGCTTGCCATGGATTTCAATGGGAAATAACCTGTGTAGTTGATATGAGGCATAGTTTTATTAACCCCTTTAGGACACAGCCTGTTTTGGCCTTGTGGACACAGATGATTTTTTCAAATCTGAAATGTGTCACTTTATGTGGTAATAACTCCGGAATGCTTTTACCTATCCAAGCGATTCTGAGATTGTTTTCTCGTGACATATTGTACTTTATGATAGTGAAAAAATTTGGTCGATAAATTCAATATTTATTTGTGAAAAACTTCAAATTTTAGCAAAAATTAGCATTTTTCTAAATTTAAATGTATTTGCTTGTAAAACAGATCGTAATACCACACAAAATAGTTACTAGTTAACATCCCCCATATGTCTACTTTATGTTTGCATCATTTTTTTCACATACTTTTATTTTTCTAGGACGTTACGAGGCTTAGAACTTTAGCAGCAATTTCTCATATTTTCAAGAAATTTCAATAGCCCATTTTTTCAGGGACCAGTTCAGTTCTGAAGTGGCTTTGAGAGCCTTCTATATTAGAAAGTCCCCATAAATCACCCCATTTTGAAAACTGTACCCCTCAAGGTATTCAAAACCACATTCAGAAAGTATTTTAACCCTTTAGGCGTTTGACAGGAATTAAGGCAAAGTAGAGGTGAAATTTACAAATGTAATTTTTTTTGCCGAAATTAATTTGTAATAAAAAAAAATCTGTATCACAGAAGGTTTTACCAGAGAAACGCGACTCCGTATTTATTGCCCAGATTCTTCAGATTTTAGAAATATCCAACATGTGGCCCTAGTGTCCTAATTGACTGAAACACAGGCCGCAGAAGCAAAGGAGCACCTAGTGGATTTTGGGGCCTCCTTTTTTTAGGAATATATTTTAGGCACCATGTCAGGTTTGAAGAGGTCTTGTGGTACCTAAACAGTCGAAACCCCCAAAAAGTGACCCCATTTTGGAAACTACACCCCTCAAGGCATTTTTCTAGGGGTACAGTTAGCATTTTGACCCCACAGTTTTTTTTGCAGAATTTAGTGGAATTAGTCTGTGAAGATGAAAATCACCTATATTTCTGTGGAAACATTGAACTTTTTCATTTTTACAAGGAATAAAGGAGAAAAATCACTCCAAAATTTGTAAAGCAATTTCTCCCGATTACGGCAATACCCAATATGTGGTCATAAACTGATGTTTGGACCCACAGCAGGGCTCAGGAGCGAAGGAGCGCCTTTTGGATTTTGAAGCACAGATTTTGCTGGATTGGTTTTCAGTGCCATGTCGGGTTTGCAACGCCCTGGATGGACCAAAACTGTGGAAACCCCCCAAAAGTGACCCTATTTTGGAAGCTACACCCCTCAAGGAATTTTCCTATGGGTATAGTGAGCATTTTGACCCCACAGGATCTTTTTTAGAGCTAAGCGATTTTGGCGCTTTAAATTCTTTATTTCTTACAGCGTTCACCGTGCGCAATAAATTAAATGTTACTTTATTTTGCCGGTCGGTACGATTACGCCGATACCATATGTGTATAGTTTTTTTTAAAGTTTTGCAGCGTTTGCACAATAAAATTACGTTTCTATAAAATAATTTATTTTCTGAGACACGCTATTCTGAGCCGTAATTTTTTTATTTTTTTGTCAAAAAAGCTGTGGGAGGTCTTGTTTTTTGTGGGACGGGTTGTAGTTTTTATTGGTACCATTTTGGGGTAAATGCGACTTTTTGATCACTTTTTATTTTATATATTGGGAGGGGTGGTGACCAAAAAATAGCGATGCTCACAGTTCTCCATTTATTTTGTTTGCGGCGTTCACCGTGCGAAAAAATTAACATTATAGTTTCATAGTTTGGGTCGTTACGAACAAAGGTGATACCAAATATGTGCACTTTTTTTTACGTTTTCATTTTTTCCCTATAATAAATGACTTATTATAGGAAAACAAAACCTTTTATTTTTACACTTTTATAAAACATTTTTATTAACTTTTTTTTTACTTTTTACACTTTATTTTTTTGTTTATGAACTTATTTTTTTACTTTTTACACTTAATTTTTTTGACCTGCAGCTTTGATCGCTGCTAGAATACATTACACTACCTAGGTAGTGTAAGGTATTCCAACTGTCAGTGTGATGTCACAGTCCTCATAGGCTTCCATACATGGCAGACCCGGAGGTCATTGCCTGGCCTCCGGATGCCATCACAAGCATCAGCAGCCCCCACGATTGCATGGGGGCTGCTGATGTGCTACAAACCCCCTACATGCGGAGATCGCAATCGAGCTCCGCATGTAACGAGTTAATTGCCGAAATCAGCGGCGATGAGCCGCTGATCGGCAACACTGGAGTGTCAGCTGTCGGGGACAGCTGATCTCCAAGTTCCCGATGCACACCTTGTCGCCGACAGTGTGCATCGGGAACGACACAGTGACTTCCTGTCACACTGACAGGAAGCCCATCAGGACCAGCCGAAGGAAGCCATTGTTTGGCTTCCGTTTGCCATACTAACTATCGGCAAACCCCGCGATTTCGGACCGGGGTCTGCCGATATGCTAGAAAACCCTAAAATTCGGCGATTGCAACCGATCGCCGAATTTAAGGGGTTAATTCGCCGAAATCAGCGGCAAAGGACCGCTGGCCGGCAAGAGTGGAGTGTCAGCTGTCGGCGACAGCTGACCTCCCGGTGCACACTGTCGCTGACAGTGTGCACCGGGAAAATCTCAATAACTGTACGTCGTCGTGCGGGAAGTAACCTCCCGCAACAACGTACAGTTACTTACTCGTGCGGATAGGGGTTAAAGGGTAACTAATTGTTCAACAAACTTCTGACATGTCATAGTGACATGTCAGAAGTTCGGATTAGTGGTGGTCCGAGCACTGAGCCCACACCACCTATCACTAAAACGAAGCGGCAGCAGAGCTCTTTTGAGCGCTGAGCCGCTTAGTTTCTGTTCGGCTTTTTCCGGAAAGTCGATGTAGCGGAGTACAGGCTCATAGAGTTTCTATTGAGTCCGTACACTGCTACATTGATTTCCGGAAAAAGTCGAACAGAATCGAAGCGCCTGAGCGCTCACACGAGAACTTCTGCCGCTTTGTTTTAGCGATTGGTGGGGGTCTCAGTGCTCGGACCCTCACCAATCAAAACTTCTGACATGTCACTATGACATGTCAGAAGTTTGTTGAACATTTAGTTACCCTTTGAAGAATGCAGTGTATAAAGATGCTTAAAAAAAAGTGATGCGTCACTTCTTGAAGCGTTATATAAGCAGATTTTTCCAATTGAAGCTTCAAAATACTCAGAAAATACACTTTCAATTACGCTTTAAATACGCTGTTAAAATGCCTGGATTTGAGAGACTGATTTTTTTTTTTTTAAAGCAGGCTCATATTTTTCAGCTTGTAAAATAAACTGCGTGAACTTAGCCTAAAGCACAAGTAAGAAAACAGGCGGTTTGACAATAAAAGCCATCATGGAAGTAAAATGCAGACGACAGATTGGGTAGTATTGGCATTGAATGCATTATCCAAGATCCCCACAAAGTTTTAACACGGTCCCTGGTGTCCATCCTATTGACTTCAACCTTTGCATATAACATAATGGTGTGAATCCGGTCAGTGACCTTTTGAAAGGAAAAATAAGGCATTTGCCATCAGCAGCTATGCGGTCTGGTCAGTGGCGGATTAAGTAGACCATAGGCCCTGGGCAGTTCCCTAAACCTGGGCCCCCCTTTCTCACTGCTGCTCTGCCATGTCTATAGTGAACACTACCTTTCTGTGCGAGCATTAATAAATTGGTGTTACTATTGCCCTTGTCAAAGGGCTGTGTCCCTACCTACTGACAGCATCCAACCATCACTAACAGTAGGGACACATCCTCCTGAGTGACAATGGGAATGGTAACACACAATTGTCTATTAGTCCTAGACTAAACAAAGACTTTATGCGGAGTACAAGGATTTCCTATCACAGACATGTCAGGAAAGGTGACAGATACTCTATAAATCCAGTGACTCTCAAGTGATGTCTTCTCTTATGGGAGTCGTTTTCTTTTCTTTTCTTCTCCATTTGACACAGAGCGGTATGGTGACTTCTCCTGAGTCCTGATGACTGCAGTTTCCTGATCAGAAATCTTTGCCCCTCGCTTCTGCAGTCATTTCCAGCCTCTATAGAAACACAAAAATTCAGACACCAAGGCCCAGGCCCATACATTAAAGAGGTTGTTCAGGCAAGGATCAGCATTTCATACTGATGATCTATCCACAATAACTGCCGACATAGACAATGCAGTGCTGTCGCGGTTTTTGCCATGATTCGCGGCAAAAACGCGACAAAACTGCGATGTACTTTGGGCGGCCTTGGACCCCCCTGGAGACTTATATGGACAGTGATGTCAGGGAATTCCACAGAGACCCAAAGCAGAGCCCATACTAGCGCTCTGCCCGGGACTCCGCTCTGGGGAAGACCCTGACAAAACTGTCCCGCGGGCCACAGATGACAGCTTCAGGGGCCGCATGCGGCCCGCGGGCAGCGTGCTTGAGACCCCTACTCTATACCCAGTTATGACCTCTTGTGATCTTCTCTGACTTTTTCATGTGACTTCTGGCTACCCAACTCCATGTCAAACAAGTGTCCAGGAAATAGCTTTATCTCACCACGGCAATGTCTACCTCTGAAGACCGTCCCTTTATGATCCAGACCGGGGATCTGCTAACAATCGGAATATTGCATATTTATTTATGTATAGTGTTTTAGGTGGCATTGGTGTTCGCAGAGTGCTGTCGCCATTCTCTTGTATATTGTTTTGCAGTCACAGGCGTACTTGCAACTGTTCATGTTTTTTTTCATTTTGTTGAAATGTGCTGATCAAACTTTCTAGTGTATTGTATATATGTGGGGTAGTGACTGCCTCCATTTTTGATCTAGCAATCCGCATGTCATATATGCAGCATACTTAAGGTTAATTTGACATAGGCTTACAGCAAATTCCACAGTGGAAAAATATCTGCCATGTTTAAATTTACCCTAATTATATAACATTGTGTTCACCACTCAACCACCTTAGAGCGGATTTACACGAGCGTGTGCGTTTTGCGCACGCAAAAAACGCAGCGTTTTGCGTGCGAAAAAGGCACTTGACAGCTCCGTGTGTCATGTTCATATGGATGTGCGGCTGCGTGCTTTTCGCGCAGCCGCCATCATTATGACACTCCGTTTGGATGTTTGTAAACAGAAAAGCACGTGGTGCTTTTCTGTTTACATTCATTTTTTTACTGCTGTTCCGCGAATAACGGGCGTCCCACGGAAGTGCTTCCGTGTGGCGCGCGTGATTTTCACGCACACATTGACTTCAATGGGTGCGTGATGCGCGAAAAACGCCGAAATAAAAAACCTGTCGTGAGTTTTACGCAGTGGACTCACGCTGCGAAAAAATCACGGACAGTCTGCACTGCCCCATAGACTTGCATAGGTCCGTGCGACCCGCGTGAAAACCACGCGGGTTGCACGGACATATAGCACGTTCGTGTAAATCCGCCCTTAGGCCACCAGAGATTAGATATTAGCCCATGACCACTCTAGAACACTATGTATAAATCAATATTCACCCCATACCACCAGAGATATTAGGTATTAACTGCTTAACTACTTGACAGGTACACTATCACTAACCTCTAATTTGGGAAAATTTGTATAATTGAGGGGATTTTGCCATCCACGTTAAGGGCAATAATGCACTTGGAAACCCCAATTTTAAAATCCTAGGTTTGCCCCTGTTTGCTAAATGGACTCTGGTCAGGGATCTAAGAAAGATATATGCTGCCAGAACTCCATGTCTGTCGACTTCATTGATGGGGTTGTCAGGTGAGATAAAATTGATGGCCTAACCTCAGAGAAAGCAGTGAATGGGTAGTAGCACTCACCAGAGCACAGCGTCTACTCCAAACAGCTGATCTGATCGACAGAGGTGCTGAGAGTTGGATCCCACTGATCAGATATTGATGGCCTATCCTGAGGTTAGGACTTAAATTTTATCTCTAAAGTCAAACCCTTTAAGCTTCATTTACATAAAAACTCCTTAGGCTAGGTTCAGACATCGTGTAAAAATTCTGCAGGGGAACCGACTGCATAGTAAAATCCGCAATGAAATCCGCATGAGTTACATGTGGATTTTGTTGTTGACTTTGGTGCTTAACAGCTATTGCACACGACTGAGATCGGGCCGTGAAAAACTTGCAGTGTGTCGGCCGGATTTCCCAGCAGGACGACGGTACAGGAGAACTGGACACCTGGCATCATAGACATTTCTAATGCTAGGAGTCTCTGCCTCCCCAAAGAAATGCTGCTCCATACTGAACAAAATGATACAGTACGGAACTGCAGTTCTGTTGGGAGGCAGAGACTCCTAGCATGAGTTCCATTCACCTGTACCGTGGTCTGGCCGGGAAATCCGGTCGACACATGGACCATCTTTCACGGCCCGATCTTGGTCGTGTGCAATAGCTGTTATGCATCTAATGGATACAAAAATATAATTTACTGCTGAATGATCATTAGTATATGCAAAATATTGTGGCTCCAAAAATTTGGGGACTGTTTAGTAGATGCAGTAAGGGTCCATTCACACCTGGCGGTTGAGGTGCAGTTACAATTGCATCGAAATACTGCATTCGATAACCGCATTATATTTACAGCGACTTGATGTGTTTTTCGATTCGGTTGCAGTAAAAAACACAGACATAGAAAACGCATCATATTGTGATAAAACCACATGCGATTTTCCAGTGTGTTTTTTTGATGTGATTCTTACTGCATCTCAACCGCAACGTGCGAATGCATCTTTAGTTCTACACTAAAAGGTTGCCCCCAAAGAAGCCTGGTCTAGGTATGCTTTAAATATAAAATATGGCTGTATATTGTTTTAAAAAATAATTAGAATAAAAAGAAAATTATAAATTCACACAAATTGTTGTTAATTATCAAAATAACTATTTTACTAAAGAATGAATTAAAGAAAAATGTACTTGGAATTAGGATAGAAAGATTGGCAAATAATTTCAATATTTAACCTGCAGGTGGCATTGTTGCCAACATTAACATAAACAAAGCCAAGATACTGTAAGTATAAGCAGAGGAATAAAACAATGGGGAAGATTAACTAAACAAAATGTTCCAGAATTTGGCACAAAACTGGCATACATGGTGTGCACCCAATTTACTATGTTGTTTAGTAATTTTTTGAACCTTCCTCAAGAGTTTTGAAAGTGTCTAGTAAAAGGGGCATGGCTAAGAGCATACCTCCCACCCGTCCCCCTGTCCCAGTATGTCCCGGTGGCAACTGTATCTGCATCCTCAGGACACAGATACAGTTGAATCCAGTGCTGAAGCAAGAAACTGTCAGCTTCCTGCTTCAGCATTCAACTATGGATTCCCTCCGCCAGAGCGAAGCAAGCTCTCTTGCCAGGGACTCCTGTCTTGGGACAGCTCTTAACGTCGCTGTCCATCTATGGACAGTGACGCCAGTGGCCAATCCAAGAGCGGAATCCCTGGCCAGAGTGTTGCCAACACTCCGGACGGGGATTCCGCTCCTAGAGGGAGCCTCAATGGCACCATCTATGGGGGGTTAGTGCCATCTACAGGGGGGGTGGCACTATCCTCAAGGGAGGTGTGGCTCTATATACTGTGGCACTGTGCACTGTGGCACTATATGGGCACTATCTACAGGTGACAGTATGGTGCTATCTACCTGGGCACTCTGTGTGGCACTATCTACATGGGCACTGTGACACTATCTATGTGGGCACTGGCACTTTAAATATGTGGGCACTATGGCACTTTATATGTGGACATTGTGGCACTATCTATAGTGGGCATTGTGACACTATGTGGACACTGTGATAGTATGTGGGCACTGGCAGCTTCTGTGTGGGCACTATCTATAGAGGGCACTGTGGCTCTATCTACAGGGGCATTGCAATACTATGGGGCATTATACTATATCATTTAAGCAAAGGGGGCATTATACTGTATGGAGCATCTAAGCGTGCATTATACTGTATGGGACAGCTAAGGGGGATTATACTGTATGGGGGCATCTCTGTGGGAATTATACTGTATGGGGGCAGCTATGGGGCATTATACTGTATGGGGGAATTTGGTTGGGCATTATACTGTGTGGGGGCATCTGTGTTGGCTTTATACTGTATGGGTACATCTACGGGAGCATTACACTGTATGGGGCAGCTATGGGGTCATTATACTGTGTGGGGCAGCTATTTGGCATTATACTGTGTGGTAGGCACTATGGGGTATTATACTGTGTGGGGGACAGCTATAGTAGCATTATACAGTGTGCAGGCTTTCTGGGGGCATTATACTGTGGGGAGGTGTGGCTTAAAAGGTTATCCCTCTTTGCGATACTTGAAAATTGGGAGGTATGTTAGAGGAGTCAGGGATTATGGACCCGTCGCAGCAGCGGTCATATGGAACAAAACTATGTAATTTCAGGAGGCCATCACGGATGCGTCACTACGGTAGACCAGCTGAGTATGGTATCTTTATGAAATTTTATGGTACCGCCATTTTGCCGATTCGAGCGCCATGAGCCCCAAAGTTTCAGATTTAGACTAAACTTTTGGGAAATTCGGACTGAATTTGATTAATTTTGCATCAATTCATTCATCACTCACAACTAATAATGCAATTTTAATAACATATCAATCAGACATCTCATAAAAGAGGGTTAAATGAGTTTGGCATCTAGGGACCACACTGAGGCCCCACGCACATGGCAGAAATTCTGTATGGCAGCACACAGTGTCCTGTATGGCTCCGTACTATAAGGGGAGATTCACACGAGCGTTGCGTTTTTGCGCGCGCAAACAACGCGGCGTTTTGCGAGCGCAAAAACCATTTGACAGCTGCGTGTGTCATGCGTGTCTGATGCGCGGCTGCGTGATTTTCGCGCAGCCGGCATCATAGAGATGAGGCTTGTCGACGCCCGTCACTGTCCAAGGTGCTGAAAGAGCTAAATCTTTCAGCACCCTCGACAGTGAATGCCGAACACAACAGCGAAAAACCTGTAAAAAACAAAGATAAAGTTCCTACTTACCGAGAACTTCCCGGCCGTTGCCTTGGTGACGCGTCCTTGGTGACGCGTCCTTGGTGACGCGTCCTTGGTGACGCGCCTCTCTTGACATCGGGCCCCACCTCCCTGGATGACGCGGCAGTCCAAGTGACCGCTGCAGCCTGTGATTGGCTGCAGCCTGTGCTTGGCCTGTGATTGGCTGGAGCTGTCACTTGAACTGAAGTGTCATCCCGGGAGGTCGGACTGCAGGAAGGAGACAGGAGTAATCGGTAAGTTAGAACTTCGGTTTTTTTACAGGTTCATGTATTTTGGGATCGCAAGTCACTGTCCATGGTGCTGAAACAGTTTAACTCTTTCAGCACCATGCACAGTGAATCTCTCCCGACGTCGCGGACCGGAAATTTTTTTGCCGGGTTCGGCCAAAACGAGTTTGGCCGAACCCGGTGAAGTTTGCCTCGGTTGTCGGGGTTCGCTCCTCGCAAAGACACTCCGTTTGGATGCTTGGAAACAGAAAAGCACGTGGTGCTTTTCTGTTTTCATTCATCCTTTTCACTGCTGTTGCGCGAATCACGCTCGTCCCACGGAAGTGCTTCCGTGTGGTGCGCGTGATTTTCACGCACCCATTGACTTCAATGGGTGCGTGATGCGCGAAATACGCAGAGTTATTGAACCTGTCGCGCTTTTTGCGCAGCAGACAAACGCTGCGCAAAAAGCACGGACTGTCTGTACTGCCCCATAGACTTGTATTGGTCCATGCGTGCCGCGTGAAAACCACGCGGCCCGCACGGACCGAATACACGCTCGTGTGAATCCCCCCTAAAGCTGTATGGAACTCCGAATGCCGTTGTACAATGCAACAACAGGTGCCTCATTTACAGAACTATTTTCTTCTAGGAGAGAATACTCTCGTCATACATCATCTGATGGAGACATACTGTACAGAGGTACAGTAAGGGCCCATACACTTGTATGGGTGTGATATTAAAGCTCTGAGGTAATACGGCCGTGTGCATGAGACCTTATCCTGAGAATGTGAGGCTGTCATTCCCTGTTCTTAATGGAGAGGATGTATACACATGTGATCACTCTTCTTTGGAATGAATCAGGTGGTTGCCATAACTTCAATTCATTACAATGAAGAACGGCCACACGTGTGGCTGCCTATACATTGAGAATTTGGAATAGAACTTCCTTATTCTCCGGATCGGTGGGGGTCATGCCTGCACCATCCCGACTGATAACACTTTTATTACACATCTAATTTACACAGCATAAAAGCAGAGGTGTAACTATAGGGGGTGCTGCGGTCACCCATTTTATTTATTAACGCAGGAGAACTCCCAAACAATTCCCTTACCTTTTTTTATGTGTTTAGAAATGTTTATAAGATTACTGTTTACAAGAAAGAAAACGGAAAAACTAGTGAATACATATCTGGGAGATTACTGATCGCTCAGTTGAAACATCATAAACACATTTTATAGTTTGAAATCTTTGATTTAGATTTTGAGAACGGAAAAATATTGCAAGGTGTACAAATATTAAGTTCTCACATATTCACTATTTATACAGGTTGACTGTGCAGGAATTGTAATGTAATACTGTATTTTGTCATAACAGCTTGGAGAATATCACCCCCTAGTGCCCACCATATGCATTCTCACCCACAGACCTGCGCTGTGACCTTTGCATAATGATTTGTTAGTGAGAACTATCCAGCTGTTAGGCAGTGATAATTTAGTTATAATGCAGATACTTTTCCGGAAAAATATGATATATATATATATACAGTATATTCAGTGGTCCCTCAGGTTACAATGGCCTCAGGTTACAATATTTTTAACATACAATTCTGTTTCCTGGGCCATTGTAACTTGAAACCACATTCAACATATGCCACAGACACTTTTGATTGGAGCCACTTGCGATTGGCTGTAAGATCCAGCCTGGGCATTTCGCTGGTAAAATGCCTGTATTACTGAAGTTCATGCATTGATTGGCTGTCTAGTAGCGCCTCGCCACAGTACAGTGCAGTATGATTCTACATGTTCTGTACATAGTTGCCAACATTTGAAAAAAATTTCCATGGACATTTAGGGTGTGGCGTCTTTGGTGGGTGTGTCTTATGGGGCGTGACTTATCTGGAAGGTGGGGCCATTGGGGCGTGGCTTTCTTTCCAGAATTTCTGCATACAAATAAATGAACAAAAATGTCTGCACTACTTTGGCTGACAACTACTATGGTAGCCAGTATCTCTCTCTGGTTATCCGATTGTTTACAGGCAGGTGATACCTCACTTTATCACTAGGGCTAGGCGATATGTGCTAACCACAATATGCAGCGTAAAAACCTGCGTAGATATTGCGACATTCAGAGCCCCTTGTAGATGCTGCTCCACACTGCCCCAGTAACTATTGCCACACACTGCTCACTGTAGATATTGCCACACACTACTCCCTGTAGATAATGCCACACACTGCCCCTTGTAGATAGTGCCACATGGCCCCCTGTAGATAGTGCCACAGTGCCCTCTGTAGATAGTGCCAAACATGCCCTTTTAGATAGTGCCACAGTGCCCTCTGTAGATAATACTACAGTGCCCTCTGTAGATAGTGCCACAGTGCCCTCTGTAGATAGTTCCACACAGCTCCCCATGTAGATAGAGCCAAACAGCCCCCTGTAGATATAGCCACACAGCCCCCCTGTAGATGATGCTTCAGAGCCCGCCCTGTGGATGATGCCACACAGCAACCTGTAGATGATGCCACACAGCCCCCCCTGTAGATGATGCCACACGGCCCCCCCTGTAGATAATACAACACACCCCTTTTTAGATAGTGCCACACACACCCCCTTGTAAATAGTGCCACACACACCTCCCTGTAGGTGGTACCACATACCCCCCCTCTAGATAGTACCACACACACACCCTCTTTGTAGGTAAAGCCATTGTGGCTTCCTCTAGGTCGGAAATCCCCAGCCAGAGCATTGCCAATGCTCTGGTCGGGTATTCCTCTCCTGGAGGAGCCCCTGGCGTCACTGTCTAAATATGGACAGTGATGCCAAGGGTTCCTTTAGTAGTGGAATCCCCAGCCAGAGCGTCGGCAACGCTCTGGCCAGGGATTCCGGCACTCCATTACAGTTTACAGCGCCAATCACATCATGTACAATATAGGCCACTTATAATGTGGTGACAGAGCCTCTTTAAGCTCTGCAATTATTCTTACTGGCAACACCCCCCAAAAAAAACAAAAAACATTGCCATTTAGATACAGATTAGCGTAAACCACATCGCTTTTGTTGTCCAGTTTATGGGACAGTCCTGCGATAATATGGACTGTAGTCAGTGTGTTTTGAATAACTAATATGAACAATTCACAGAAAATGGGAGTAACCCCTTAAGGACGTAGCCTATTTTGGAAAATTTTCAAATCTCGCATATGCAACTTTATGTGGTATGCAGGGTTTTTCATATGCTAAAAGGACCGGCGCAGAGAAAGGGCACAGACGCGCTCCCTAGTGTAATGCGGTTAAACTATTCACCTTGTGTGAACTTGTTAGCCTCACATTGAAATGTCACCTGCCCACGATCTTTAGGCTAGACATTTGTTGGTCGTCACTGCAAGATGACGTTGCTTGTGGTAGTCACAACGACCCTGTGTGGATTTGTCAGGAAAAACGGTTGTGTTGTTCCTAATAGTCCAATAGATCTCAGCTGGTGATGTAAGGACACTCAATTTTTCAGAGCAAAACTCTGCTATTCCCTGTGATGGGGCTGTGTGCACACCACTGGAGTGTGCTACCATGGCAGGAAAAATTCTCCAGAGGGCACAAAAATTTTAGGGCCTGTTCACATCAGCTTATGCCTTCCGTTTGGGCTTTCTGTTCATCTGTTTCGTCAGAGGAATAGATCAACAGAAAGGCAAACAGAAAATATTGTTTCCATTTGCAATACCATTGATTTCACTGGTATTTTTTGGGTTTCAGTTTGCATCCGTTCCTCTATTTCTTTTTTTTTTCACGGAAACAATAGCGTAGTGTGCGGCGCCATTGTTTCCGTGAAAAAAACTAAACCTAGTCACGAACACTAACTGAAACCATGAAACTGAAAGTATACTTTCCGTTTGCCTTTCCGTTCATCTGTTCCTCTGACGGAACAGATGAACGGAAAGCCCAAACGGAAGGCAAACTCTGATGTGAGCAGGCCCATAAACTAAAAGTTATTTATTTATTTATTTATGTCTTTATTTATTGATTATTACATATGAACGCTAGTGTAGCTCATTTTGAGCTTGGGCCGAGCTCTTCATCACACCAGTCTCAATGACATGACTCTTCACCATGCTTCGTCTCTCAGAGGAACATATAAACTTCAGATACCAGCACCGAACAAGTTATAACTAGAGGAACACTTAACCCCTTCCCGCGATTGGGCGTGACTGCACGTCCGAAATCAAAGTGATTTCCCGCAATAGGGCATACAGTTACGCCCAAGCTTCAAACTGTCACCATGTCAACAGACATGGTGACAGCGTCCCGATCGCAACTGTCATAGACAGTTGCTGAGCAGGACTCGCGGGCACAGGACCAATCAGAGTGGTCCCGTGCCGGCACGAGCTGTGATTGGCCAGTCAGTACTGACAGGCCAATCACAGCGCAGGAGTAGTGGTTTGCCGGGATCTACGTCTCTGACAAGCTCATTCCTGTCAGAGAGCTTGTCAGAGTCGGAGACAAGAAGAAATACAGTGAAAGAGTGAAAAATAGAACAAAAAAAAACAGCGAGCTGACCCTTTTCTGCACTTTTGTGCCCACTAACCAGTGATCACCCCCTTTGGTGCCCACTGGTTGTAAGATATATAATTATATAATTATATAATTTCAGTCACCCACAGTGTCCGTCTGCCGTGTGATCTGTGCCCAGCGATCACCTGTCGCAGTACCTGGTCGCCATCACCCTGCTGTGTGGCTAGATTGCCCACTGCCCGAGTTCCCTGTTAGGTAGCAATGCCACTTCTCATTTAGTTTTCCCCCTGGTAGGTAGGGTACGCTTACTGTTTGAATACAGCAGGGTTGCTGTTCTCATTGCGCTGTTTATTTTTTGTTAAAAAAAGTTTTTAAAAAAAAGTTACAAAAAAGTTAAAACAATGAAAAAAAAAAAATTTAAAAAAAAAAGTTACAAAAAAAGTAAGTTAGTTAGTAGCTGAACAAAATTACGGCCAAAAGAGTCTACACAGCCGAGGAAGCGTATCAAATGATGTGTTCTGATACGGACAGCGCGAGTGAAGGTGAAGAGCAGTTCGTGCTTCCATCTTCCTCTGAATCCAGCGACTCTGAGTCTGCACCCCCCAGTCGGCGCAGAAGAGCCGTAGGTCCTGCTCTGCCTGATATGGCATGGGTAGCTGCGGACAATTATACCCCCCAGGTGCCTGAGTTTACAGCCCCCTCAGGCATTCAAATTAACACTACGGATTTTAGCCCCATTGATTATTTTAACTTTTTTTTTTCAGACACCCTTTTAGAGTTAATGGTCCAGCAGACCAACATTTATGCGGAACAATTTATCGCCCAGAATCCCGACTCATTTTATGGGAGAGTCCAAAATTGGACCCCCACAAACGCAGTGGAATTGCGGAAGTTTTGGGGCTTATTTTTAAGTTTTGGGCTCATAAAAAAGCCCAGTATTAGAGACTATTTTCCCTTGATATTTTATATAACACCCCCCTTTACCGCACAGCAATGACAAGGATGCGATTCGAAGCCATCGTAAAATTCCTTCATTACAATGACAATAGTCAGTGCCCACCCCCACAGGACCCAAATTTTGATAGGCTATATAAAATAAGACCATGGATTGCCCACTACTCCCAAAGTTTTTCCCAAGTTTATACCCCCCAACAAAATATTTCGGTAGACGAATCCCTAGTCAGATTCAAGGGTAGACTGCACTTCAGGCAGTATCTACCCAATAAAAGAGCCCGGTATGGCATAAAACTGTACAAACTCTGCGAAAGTGCCACCGGTTACACATACTCTTTTAGGGTCTAAGAGGGAAAAGACCCCCAAATAAATCCCCCAGAATGCCCCCCCTTCCTAGGAATTAGTGGAAAGATTGTATGGGATCTTGTCCATCCTTTGCTCGGAAAAGGATATCATTTATTTCTGGACAACTTTTACAACAGTGTCCCATTGTTAAAAGTTCTCTCGTCCAGATCCACCTTGGCGTGCGGAACAATCCGCAGAAATCAGAAGGGCCTCCCCAAAACCTTGCTGGGTCAGATCCTAAAATTAGGAGAGAGCAGAGCTGTCTGCAGCGACGATCTGCTCCTCCTGAAGTATAAGGATAAAAGGGACGTCCTTATGCTGACTAGCATACATGACAGCAGAGGCAGCCTAGTCCCTGTACGCGGATCCACCACCCAAGTCCCAAAATCATATTGTGTACAGGAGTACAGCAAACATATGGGTGGCGTTGACCTGTCTGACCAGGTCATAAAACCATACAGCGCCATGCGCAAGACAAAGGTATGGTATAAAAAGATGTCTGTGCATCTTACACAGATGGCAGCATACAACGCCTTTGTCCTATGCAGATACGCCGGCAGTGGGGATACATTCCTGCAATTTCAGGAAAAGGTCATAAAGTCCCTGATATTTGGTGACCAGGAAGGAGAGGGCTGTTCATCCGGCTCTTCCGTCGTCAGCAGGATAATTCCCGGCCAGCATTTCCCTACAGAAATCCCCCCCACTGAAAAAAAACAGAAGCCCCCAAAAAAATGCCGTGTTCACCTTTTTTGTCTCCCATACTGGCCATGACCAATTATTAATTTTTTTACTCACCAGCCCCATTTAAAATTTGATCATTTAAAATTTGTCAAAAAACACCTAAAACAAAACTAAAAATTCTCACTATACCAAGGACCCGAGGGAGTGTCTGTCTCATCCAGGTTGCAAATCTGTGTGAGAGGAATAAATCCAGATGAGATTGGTTATCTCAGCAAATCTTTTTTTGCTGAGGCCTTTGATTTATTTTTTGGGCTGGATTTTATGGAATGGTGGGTATGTTAGTAGTGGGACCTGCCATTCCCTCTCCCTCCATAGCGGGTTTTCCAGGTTGCCCTCCTTCGTTACTAACATTAAAGTATTTCTTATTATACCCCTAGATGAATACCTAGAGGGTTGTCACTTCACAAATTAAAAATTCTCACTATACCCCTAGATGAATAACTTGAAAGGTGTTACAGTACAATCTAAATCTTCTCACTACACCGCTAGATGAATTCTTTGAGGGGTTTAATTTCCTAAATGGGGTCACTTTTCTGTGTTTCTAATGTTTTGATACCCCAGAGCCTCTGTTTTCATGACACAGGGCTGTAAATGCCATCGTACTAGGCCTCAGATGTTGCATGGTGCTCTTTACCTTCTGAGCGCTGCCATGTGCTCAAACAGCAGTTTGTCTCCACAAATGGGGTATTGCCGTATTCAGGAGAAATTGCGTAACAAACTGTGGGTGCTTTTTCTCTTTTAACCCTTTGTGAAAATTATGAATTTGGGGCTAAAGCAACATTTTCTTTGAAAAAAAATCTACATTTTATTTTTTTACTGCCAGTGTATGAAACACCTGTGGGGTCAAAATGCTCACTATACCACTTGAAAAATTCCTTGAGGGGTGTCGTTTCCCAAATGGAGTCAGTTTTGGGGGGTTTCCACTGCACTGGTACCTTTACAAATGCGACATGGTGCAGAGAAATCAATCCAGCACTCCAAAAGCTAAATGGCGTGCCTTCCCTTCCGAGTCCTGCCGCTTGCGCAAACAGCAGTTTATGACGACATGTTTGGTATTTCCGTACTCTGGAGAAGTTGCTTTACAAATGTTGGGGTGCTTTTCCTCATTTATTTGTTGAAAAAAATTTACAATTTTGAGGTAACGCTACATGTTATTGGAAAATAATGTAATTTTTCATTTTCACTACCCAATTCTAATGAAATCTATGAAATACCTGTGGGGTCAAAATGTTCACTACACCCCTAGATGAATTTCTTAAGGGGTGTAGTTTCCAAAATGGAGTCACTTTTGGGGGGTTTCCACTGTACTGGTACCTTAGGAGCTTTACAATTGCGACATGGTGCAGAGAAATGAATCCAGCAAAATCAGCGCTCCAAAAGCTAAATGGCGTGCCTTCCCTTCCGAGTCCTGCCGCTTGCCCAAACAGCAGTTTATGACCACGTGTTTGGTATTTCTGTACTCTGGAGAAGTTGCTTTACAAATGTTGGGGTGCTTTTCCTCATTTATTTGTTGAAAAAATGAAACATTTTGAGGTAAAGCTACATGGTAATGGAAAATAATGTAATTTTTCATTTTCACTGCCCAATTCTAATGAAATCTATGAAACACCTGTGGGGTCAAAATGCTCACTACACCCCTAGATGAATTCCTCAAGGGGTGTAGTTTCCAAAATGGGGTATTTTTTGGGGTGTTTCGGCACCACAAGACCTCTTCTAACCTGACATGGTGCCTGAAATATAATCTAAGAAAAGGAAGGCCCTAAAATCCTCTAGGTGCTCGTTTGCTTCTGAGGCCGGTATTTCAGTCCAGTAGCGCACTAGGGCCACATGTGGGATATTTCTAAAAACTGCAGAATCAGGGCAATAAATATTCAGTTGTGCTTCTCCGGTAAAACCCTTCAGTATTACAGGAAAAATGGATTAAAATGGAATTTCTGCAAAAAAAAATGAAATTTGTAAATTTCCCCGCTACTTTGCTTTAATTCCTGTGAAACGCCGAAAGGGTTAAAAAAAACTTTCTGAATGCTGTTTTGAATAATTGCAGTTGAATAGTGCAGTTTTTAAAGTGGGGTGATTTGTGGGGGTTTCTAATATATAAGGCCCTCAAAGCCACTTCACAACTGAACTGTTCCCTAAAAAAATGGGCTTTTGAAATTTTCTTGAAAATGTGAGAAATTGCTGCTAAACTTATAAGCCTTGTAACATCCTAGAAAAATAAAAGCATGTTCAAAAAATGATGCCAATCTAAAGTAGACATATTGGAAAAGTTAGCTAGTTACTATTTTGTGTGGTATAACTGTCTGTCTTACAAGCAGATACATTTGAATTTAGAAAATGCTAATTTTTTGCAAATTTTCTCTAAATTTTGGTGTTTTTCACACAAAAATATTGAATATATCGACCAAATTTTTTCACTAACATAAAGTACAATATGTCACGAGAAAACAATTTCAGAATCGCTTGGATAGGTAAAAGCATTCCCGAGTTATTACCACATAAAGTAACACACGTCAGATTTAAAAAATTAGGCTCTGTTATTTGGTCCAAAAGTGGCTCAGTCCTGAAGGGGTTAAAAGGGGGCAAATTAAGTGCGTAGGGCAACATAAGCTGTAAACACGGCCTTGGATAAGGTGCACTACTAATACACTCGCAATCTTTGCCTATGTCCCCTGAAAAATGCTTTATGTACCTTCTATGTTAGGTCTAGACATAGGTGCGGGTCCCAGAGGTTGGACCCGCATCTATCTTACATTTATGACATATCCTCTGGACATGTCATAAATGCCCCTCGTGGAAAAAACCCTGATTATACCTGTACAACAGCAGACTCACCTCTCTCCCTTGGGCCTAGGCCTACAAAATGTATCCAGGATATATATGAACCAGATTTATTCTATACTGTTTAAAAAACACCTTGGGCATCTTTGTGTTTGTTCATATTTAGTTTTATAAGTCAAGAAATAGCTCCCATGCAAGTTTAACTTGTGATTAAGCAAATAAAACCTGAACTTGATTAAAATGTTCTATTAAAGTACTGGAAAGGATTGTAATTATCATACCTGACATCATGACCCATTTCTCCTGGCACTAAATGTTCTGCATTATGTCACCAAGGGAATTAATTATCTGAGCTAAACTAAGTAAGTGATGTCAAAGGTGCGCGCCACCCTATATATAGCACCATACACAGCCCCCCGTAGATAACAACTTAAAGCTCCCCTGTAGATAACGCCATACAGCCCTCCCCCTATAGATAATGCCATACAGCACTCCCCCTGTAGATAACGCCTTACAGCTTCCCTGTAGATAACGCCATACAGCCCTCCCCTGTAGATAACGCCATACAGCCCCCCTGTAGATAACGCCATACAACCCAAAACCACCCCTGTAGATAACGCCATACAACCCCTGTAGATAACGCCATACAGCCCCCTGTAGATAACGCCATACAGCCCCCCTGTAGATAACGGCATACAGCCGCCCTGTAGATAACGCCATACAGCCCCCTGTAGGTAACACCATACAGCCCCCCTGCTGTAGATAACGCCATACAGCCCCCAACCGCCCCCTACATGTGTGATCGCTGGCAGCGATAAGGAGAACGGGGGACTGAAAGTCCCCCGAAGTTCTCCATGCAAACCTCCGGGGTCTGCGCAGCTCAATAAAAATGAAAGGAGCGCTGGTCACGCATGCGCACAAGCGCGACCGGTGCACAATTCATTTCTATGGAGCTGCTGACAGACCCCGGAAGTCCGAGGTTTGTCATGGAGAACTTCGGGGGACTTTCGGTCCCCTGTTCTCCTTACCGCTTTGTGTCCCAGCAATCCCACATGTATCCCCCTATCCTGTGGATAGGGGATGCATGTCTTTTGTAGGAACAACCCCTTCAGTGGCGTCGCGCTGTAGCAGCCATAGCTGCTGCTAGCGGAGAATCCTGCCATGGGGGGGCCCGTGCCGGCGGGGCATGGGCCGCCTCATGCTGCGGGCCTCGTAGCAGCCGCTACGGTTGCTATAGTGGTAGTTACGCCACTGGTGCCATGTCAATTCTTTAATTCAGTTCAAAAGAATTATATGGTTAATAAGTGTAGAAAAACCTGGAACATGTCTTGTGGGTGGTTTTCTTAGCATCCAAGGGTTGTCATAAGATGCCTCAAGCCAAAGGCCCCACCAAAAAAAATAAAAAAAATCCTGTGCTGGATATTAGAAGCTATCTACCTTTCTCCCTTGCTGGGATGGAAATGTTGCCTTGGCACATTGCATTGACTCCAACGAGAGCTGTATAAAACTGTATGCCGTAAGCTAAATCTAGTGATGACTGCAGACAGGCACATTTTATAATATAAATCTTAGACTGTGAAAAGATAAGCATGGACTTTAGTGTTCAATATTAGAAAACTGGAGAACAAACCCCTCTAAAGTTATATTTTGGACCTATTTAAATTAATAAATAAAACTAAATGGAAATGACACTTTAACCTCTTTATTGCCCTAGACCACCCCAGATAATACTCAGGTTGTCATTAGGGTTTGTTTTTGTATTGTATAGCATTTTTTATTTGTACATTATGTGTTATTTATGTTTACAATGTGATGCTTTTAGTTAGGCCTCGTTCACATCTGCGTCAGGCTTCTGTACATGGGTTCTGTTAAACCTTTCCGTCAGGGGAACCCATGAACGCAAAGCCAAACGGAAACCATAGCTTCTATTTGCATTACCATTGATTTCAATGGTAATGCTTCCGATGCAAATAGTTTCCGTATGTCTCCGTTCTGTAAGGTTTCCGCTTTTTTTAGCGGACACAATAGCATAGTCGACTGCGCTATTTTTTCCGCTAAAAAAAAACCTTACAGAACGGAGACAAACGGAAACCATTTGCAATGGAAGCTATGGTTTCCGTTTGACTTTGCGTTCATGGGTTCCCCTGAGGGAAAGGTCTAACAGAACCCATGAACGGAAGCCCGACGCAGATGTGAACAAGGCCTCATATGTATGTTATATGTATATGGCATGTAATCTGTCTATACCGTATGGCAACATTATTTATTTACTTGATAATAATGCAGTGTCTGTGTCTGTTTGTTTGTGTGTGTATGCATTATTGAACCCCCCCCCCCCCCCCCCATTGTCAAAATCCTGAATATGCCCTTGTCTCTACCTATCACATATATGTATGGAAATGTTCCTGGAGATTCTTATTACTAGACATAAGTGATCATGGAACGGGCATTACTCTTCTTGAATGTAGTCAACCTCTCCCTAGAAATAAATGGCTGCTTACAGGGAATAAAAGTTTGTATGTATGGTTTATGAGATAAATTACACTTTGCCTCTAACAATTAAATTAAAGGGTGTTTCAATTCCTCACCATTTTCAAGATGTACTCTATGTCTTCGAAACCCAGAGTCAGAAAATCTTTATAGACCTAATTCTGCAAAGAAGTCAATACAATTGTATTCAGTGTAGGCAATTCTCTATGTGCTAAATAGCCTACTCTACAGATATCTACATTTTAGCTGCACTGACATTGTAGCAAACTATCAAGACAGGCTGTCTTTAAGGACCTGTTCACATCTGCAATGGAGACTCAGTTAGGGGCTTCCGTCACAGATCCGGAAAAAATACCTGAAACAATAGCGCAGCAAGCTACGCTATTGTTTCCGATAAAACCACGGAACCTAGACGGAAGTTCCTTAACGTCAATAGGTTCCGTCAGAAGCCGATCCTCTCCGTTGTACAACGGAACCGCCTCTTCCGGTGTTTTCATTGATCTGCCCCTCTAATGGAGCAGAACAACGGAAACACCAACGCAGGCGTGAACCTGCCCTAACCCATGGGGATAGCCTAGATCGGATACTATTGTAGTAAACTCTCAGCTCTGATCAGTTTTCTGTCTGTACAGGTTTTAGACCTTTGGATATAAACAAGAATGTTCCCATCCACTGTCAGTGAATAGAGATCTTGAAAATAATGAGGAATTGAAACATAAAGAGGCTGATTTAGTCATGCAAAATGCGGATGGGAGTGGCAGCATAATGTGTGAGCACTGACATCAGCGGGCATGCAGTGGCTCATAGCGGGCACAAATCAGCCGCAGATAAGTTCATCTACCTCTCCACTATCTGCCCATGAAATCAGCTAACGTGCCCAGGGATAAGGGAAAAGAAGGCATCACAGTCACATTTCCTCCTTCAGCAGCACGCTTCCTCCCAAGATTGCGGGGCAGCATCCTCTTAATCCGTGCAGGCTTCTCCCGCTGCATGCAAAACCAGTCCATTCAAGTTTTTAAAGGGGCCCGGGACATACAAACAAGCTAAAGGCGACATTAACAAATCATCTCCTACAACAGGAGCTGCTTTTCTAAGATCAACTACAAACATAAGTGCTTGTTCTAAGTCTCCTAAAAGTGAATGCCCTGATAATTCCTCTGATCAGCCTATTTCTTTAATGGTCATGAAGACACTTATGTCTGACCTTAAAGGGATTTTCCTATCTTGTACATTTATGACATATGATATGCCATAAATGTCTGATAAACGCGGGTTCCACTAATAATGTCCTTCCTCTCAAACTAATTAAAATCTTAACAAATCTCATCCATAATAACCAAGTGGGTTTTTATCAAATATTGCCATACCTCAGATGGCACAAGGAGAATTATTGATATTATAGATGATGTTCAATGTCGTCGAATACCAAAAATTGGGGATATTTGAAGTCTGTTCTTCAAAGTTTTGGTTTTATAGGGCATACCTTTCAGCTGTATTATCTCTACTGTATATTTTCTTCCTAGTGCCATAGTGTATACATCAGATTTTCTTTCTCATAAACTCTTGATATCCAAAGGTGCAATACAGTGGTGCCCACTATCTCCTCTAATCTTTTCTCTTGTTATGGAGTTCATTGCTTAACACATCAGAAACTCTACAATTGTATCTGTGTCCATACTGTGTGGGGGAACTATCTACAGTGGGCATTGTGTGTGGGACACTATATATATGGGGCACTGTGTGTGGCACTATCCACTGGGGGCTTTGTGTTTGGGGTGCTATATACAGGGGGTACTGTGTGTGGGGCATTATCTACAGGGGCACTGTGTGTGGCACTATACACAGGGGACAGTATGTGTGTGGCACTATCTTCAGGGGGCACTGTGTGTGGCACTGTATACAGGGAGCACTGTGTGTGGCACTATCTACAGGGGACACTGTGTGTGTGGCACTATCTATATTGGGCACTGTGTGTGAGGCACCATCTACAGGGGGCATTATATAAAGGGGAAACTATGTGTGTAGCTTTATCAGCAGGGGGCACATTGTGTGGCACTGTCCACAGGGGCCGCTGTATATAGTACCCTGAACACAGGGGCACTGTGTTCAGGGTACTATATACAGCGGGCACTGTGTGTGGTAATATATACAAAGGGAACTGTGTGGCACAATCGACAGGGGCACTTTGAGTGGAGCACTATCCTTGGGGCACTGTGTGTGGCACTATCTACAGCAGGCATTGTGTGTGGGGCACCATCTACAGCAGGTACTGTATGTTGCACTATCCAAAGTAGGCATTGTGTGTGGGATACTATATATATATATATATATATATATATATATATATATAGGGCACTGTGTGTGGCACTATCCACTGGGGGCTTTGTGTTTGGGGAGCTATATACTGGGGGTACTGAGAGTGGGGCATTATATACAAGGGCACTGTGTGTGTTTGTGTGTGTGTGTGTGTGTGTGTGTGTGTGTGTGTGTGTCACTATCTACAGGTTATACTGTGTGTGTGCTACTATCTGCATTGGGCACTGTGTGGGAGGCAATATCTATAGGTGGCACCGTGTCTGGGGCATTATATGCAGGGGATCTATGTGTGTAGTTTTATCTACATGGGGTACGGTGTGTGGCACTGTCCACATAGGACACTATGTGTGCTGCACTATTCACAAGGGGCACTATGTGCAGGGCACTATTTATGGGGCACTGTACGTGGCGCCACTAGCTATAGTAGGCATTGTGTGTGGGGCATTATGTACAGCAGGTAATGTGTGTGGAGCACCGTATATAAGGGACACTATGTTTATAGCACTATCTACAGCTGCACTGTGTGTATGGCACTATCTACATTGGGCACTTTGTGGGCCACTATCTACAGGGGGTCACTGTGTGTGTGTTTGTAACTATCTACAGTGGGCATTGTGTGTGGGACACTTTATAAAGGGGCACTGTGTGGCACTCTCTACATCGGACACTGTGTGTGGCACTATCCACAGGGGGCTTTACATGTGAATATGTGGAAAGCTATATACAGGGTGCACTGTGTGTGGGACATTATATAAAGGAACGCTGTGTGTGTGTGTGTGTGTGTGTGTGTGTGTCTGTGTCTGTGTCTGTGTCTGTGTCTGTGTGTGTGTGTGTGTGTGTGTGTGTATGTGTGTGTATGTATGTGTGTAGCATTATCTACACTGTGTGTGGCACTATCCACAAGGGAGACTATGTGTGTAGGGCACTATATACAGGAGGCACTGTGTGTGGCACTATATACAGGGAGCACTGTATGTATAGCACTATCTACAGGGGGCACTGTGTGTGTGGCACTATCTACGTTGGGCACTGTGAATGGCACACTATCTACAGGGGGCATTGTATGTGGGACACTATATATAGGGGCACTGTGTGACACTATCTACATTGGGCACTGTGTGTGTGTCACTATCTACAGGGGCACTGTGTGTGTGGAGAACTATCTACAGTGAGCATTGTGTGTGGGACACTAAATATAGGGGTACTGTGTGGCACTCTCTACATGGGGCACGTGTGTTGCACTATCCACAGGGGGTTTTGTGTGTGGAAAGCTATATACAGGGGGCACTGTGTGTGGGGCATTCTATAAAGGGGCACTGTGTGTGCAGCACTATCTAAAGGGGGCACTGTGTGTGGCAATATCCACAGGGTATAATATGTGTGTAGGGCACTATATACAGGGGGTGCTGTGTTTGGCACTATATACAGGGGGCACTGTATATATAGCACTATCTACATGCGGCACTGTGTGTGTGGCACTATCTACAGGGGGCACTGTGTGTGTGGGGCACTCTATACAGGGGCACTATGTTTGTGGCACTATCTACAGGGGGCACTGTGTGTGGCACTATCAACAGGGGGCACTGTGTGTGTGGGGCACTCTATACAGGGGCACTATGTTTGTGGCACTATCTACATGGGGCACTGTGTGTGGCACTATCAACAGGGGGCACTGTGTGTGTGGGGCACTCTATACAGGGGCACTATGTTTGTGGCACTATGTACAGGGGGCACCATGTGTGGCACTATCTACAAGGGACACTGAGTGTGTGGCACTATCTACAGAGGGCAATGTGTGTGGGGCATTGTATACAGGGGTACTGTGTGTGGCACTACCTACAGTGTCATTGTGTTTGTGGCGCTATATACAGGGGACACTGTGTGCGACACTATCTACAAGGTGCATAGTGGGTGTGCCCTATTTTCAGGGGGCACAGTATGAGGTACTATTTGTAGATGGCACTGTGTTTGTGTGTGGTGCTTTATTTTCAGGGAATACTGTTTGTAGAACTATTATATTCAGGGGCACAGTGTAGCACTATTATATTCAGGGGCACAGTGTAGCACTATTATATTCAGGGGCACAATATGTTGCAGTATGTTCAGAGGCACTGTGAATGATGCTATTATATTCATGGGCGCAGTGTGTGGCACCATGAGGACTTTGTGTTAATTTTTAGGTGCGTATAATCAAGAAACTGAAGACATCTGGGCGGCAAGCAGGGATAACTCGTGGCCCGGAGAAGTTATCATGGAGGTCTGGGCCAGATTGTGAACAAAAGAGAAAGTGTACGGGTCCATTCAGAGAAGATATAATCTGTTAGTCACTGGATGTAAATGTTTATTCTCCCTCTGACTGATCAAAACTGGATTCACTGCATGATCTGAAGAAAGATAATGGGTGGTACCATTCTTTTTTGTGAAACAGCAAATCCCAGCTTACTCTTACCATTATTCAGGCGATACTAGGAGCAGTAGTTTCACATGGGACAAACTTATATGGTGGGGTCTAACCTGAATTTGCAAATGATCTCTGTACTGAGCTGTATGTGTACTGGTGCTGTATATATGTACTGAGCTTGTTCTGGTGCTGTATTTATGTACTGAGCTTTGTTCTGGTGCTGTATGTATGTACTGAGCTTGGTTCTGGCACAGTATTTATGTGCTCTGGTTCTGTATATATATATATATATATATATATATATATACACTACCGTTCAAACGTTTGGGGTCACCCAGACAATTTAGTGTTTTCCATGAAAACTCACACTTATATTTATCAAATGAGTTGCAAAATGACTAGAAAATATAGTCAAGACATTGACAAGGTTAGAAATAATGATTTTTATTTGAAATAATAATTTTCTCCTTCAAACTTTGCTTTCGTCAAAGAATGCTCCATTTGCAGCAATTACAGCATTGCAGACCGTTGGCATTCTAGCTGTTAATTTGCTGAGGTAATCGGGAGAAATTTCATCCCATGCTTCCAGAAGGCCCTCCCACAAGTTGGATTGGCTTGATGGGCACTTCTTGCATACCATACGGTCAAGCTGCTCCCACAACAGCTCTATGGGGTTGAGATCTGGTGACTGCGCTGGCCACTCCATTACAGATAGAATAGCAGCTGCCTGCTTCTTCCCTAAATAGTTCTTGCATAATTTGGAGGTGTGCTTTGGGTCATTGTCCTGGTGTGGGATGAAATTGGCTCCAATCAAGCGCTGTCCATAGGGTATGGCATGGCATTGCAAAATGGAGTGATAGCCTTCCTTATTCAAAATCCCTTTTACCTTGTACAAATCTCCCACTTTACCAGCACCAAAGCAACCCCAGACCATCACATTACCTCCACCATGCTTGACAGATGGCGTCAGGCACTCTTCCAGCATCTTTTCAGTTGTTCTGCGTCTCACAAATGTTCTTCTGTGTGATCCAAACACCTCAAACTTTGATTCTTCTGTCCATAACACTTTTTTCCAATCTTCCTCTGTCCAATGTCTGTGCGCTTTTGCCCATATCAATCTTTTCCTTTTATTAGTCAGTCTCAGATATGGCTTTTTCTTTGCCACTCTGCCCTGAAGGCCATCATCCCGGAGTCGCCTCTTCACTGTAGACGTTGACACTGGCGTTTTGCGGGTACTATTTAATGAAGCTGCCAGTTGAGTACCTGTGAGGCGTCTATTTCTCAAACTAGAGACTCTAATGTACATAACCCCTCAGCAGTGCCACAGGCTGATCACCTCCATGCCACGCCGCATTGATGCAGTTATTCATGTAAAACAAGTGCATTGAGTGCATATACTGTATTGAGTGCATATACTCTACACACTTTTCAGTAGGCCAACATTTCAGTAATAAAAATAATTTTTTAAATTGGGCTTATTTAATATTCTAATTTTCTGAGAGACTAAATTTTGGGTTTTCATTAACTGTTAGCCATAGTCCTCAACATAAAAATAAAAAAATGCTGGAAATAGATCACTCTGTGTGTAATGAATCTATATAATATATGAGTTTCACTTTTTGAATTGAATTACTGAAATAAATTAACTTTTTGATGATATTCTAATTCAATGAGAAGGTCTGGTATACATATATATATATATATATATATATATATATATATATATATATATATATATATATATATATATATATATATATATATATACATATATATATATATATATATATATTTATATATACTGTACATTACAATGAAAAAAAAAGGCTTCAAAGGTTTACACAATCCTTAGGTTTTCTGTTTACTATTCCAGTAGCCTGTGCCATATATCTTATCATACATGCCCCATTCAACATAGCATACCAACACTACTATGCTGTCATTACTTGTTGACCGACCACTCTGGCAGTACACCAGTGTTATTACACGTGCCCCAAAGTATATTAGAAAGTTGCATAACTTTTCACTATATGATTCAGCTTTACATGAAATTGGGAATCACCTGAACATATTTTCACAGAAAAAAAAAGATTTTTTTTTCTCCTGATGTTTTAATATACTTATTTGTTGCTGAGCCAATATGACCGTGAAAATATCATTATTAAAAGCAATTGTTCTAAAATCAAGGATTGATTCCAATTGTAAAATAAGATCAAATTACAAGTTGGCTGCCGATAACCATTTCCAAACATAATCTGCAGCCACACCTATGGTGACACCCTCAGAGTTTCAAAATATTACATTGTATTCACACATCAGTGGCAGCCCTGGATATATTTAAGAGCCAAACAAGTCTAAGCCAAGACACTCACTTAAAATTTTAAAATTGGGGGGAATAATGATGAAAATTGTATATATAGACCTGGGTTCCAACATGGATAAAAAAAGATTGTAGTTTCCCTACATTTTACAAAGTTTAATACATCTCCACTCTGTTGTAATGTTTAAGACCCCATTACAATAAACTTGCAAGTTTAGTAAATTAGAGGTTTTCTTTTGGTAAGTTAAATGGGTTTTCTGACACTTTTGAGCAATTGAGCAATTTTGAAAATGCTTTCACCGCATTACATACAATGCAATATAGTCCTCAGATACCTTTTTTACACTTTTTCATGATGATCGTGCATCCCTGACGCGCGCTTGTTTGTTTACATGCTGCACTTCCAGTCTGCGGCAGTTTCCTGTGTCTATTTACTACATGTTTCGCACTGCATAGTGCCGGCATCTCTGCTACATCCAGATACGCCCAATATACCTCCCTACTAGTTAGCAAGCCCACCCACTCCAGCATATCCGGACCCGCTTAGTAATGACGCCCCGTACATTACGACTGGAAGCTAATATTGGCAGTGAATTAACGGAATGTCAGTGATAGCCAGAAAAATCCTGTGCGGGTGGCATCACGTGACCCGCAATGCAATTAGGAAATCCGTGCAGTTTCGCAAGTGTGAGTAAATTGAAAAGTGAATTCTATCTGCAGGTCTAGTTCATTGGAAAGCCCAATCCCGGAAAATCCCTTTAATGGCAATTCCTCGTATACATTGTTATTACCTGAATGGCTCCCTATGCAAGTAAATAAACAGTCCTCACACCCACAGATGTGGTCCCCAAAATCTTTTCATGTATTCTTATGACACAAATAAAGATAGAAAATGTAAGAATATGATTCTTTGCTATGGGTGACATCATTTCATTTTCTTCAGTATTACTTATATTCCACAGTGTGGTGAACTAGCAGGGATACGATTACTTCAATTACATGTATGTAGAAAGTATATGTCTCATATTGGTATATCTGTTCTTCATGGCCAGCAAGGTGGCTCAGTGGTTAGTACTGTTGTTTTGCAGCAATGGGGTCCAAGGGTTGAATCCTACCTAAGGACAACACCTGCATGGATTTTGTATATTCTTCTCCCATACTTCAAAAACAGACAGGATTGGTTAATTGTCTTTCTATGAAATTGGCCCTAGTATGCGTGAGAAATGTGGAAATTAGATTCCGAGCTCCACAGTGCACAGGGACTGATGTGAGTGGTGATGACCTCTGTACAGCACTGTAGAATATGTTGGCCCTATATCAGGAACTATAAATTAATAAAATAAACACTGTTCCCTCTTTAATGTGCATTAGGAAAAGGGTTGAACTAAAATAAAGCTCTCGCAAACTATGAGAGCTATTATTCAAAATGGAGGCCTTATTATAATGCTATTTCAACTCTTTTTTTTTTCCAGAGCAGAAACATTGAAGCTATGGGGGTTATGTGATATTATCTGTCTTATTAAGACTCTCAATCGCTTTACTTAAAAAAAAAAATTCACAATAGAAATAAAATGTTCACCGTGGGAATTGTAACCTTGTTTTTACTTGGTTCAAGGGAAACGCATGTCAGTACAATTTTGACCCTAATATGACACTGTTAATAAAATTAACTACAGAGTATGAAACAGCAGTTTTGTTCCTATGCATTCATTATGTATAATAGAAGAACAGGGCGTGAATCCTACAACACGCAATTATATTGCTCTGTAATCTCACTCTTTCATACACCCATTTTAAAATGTAATTGGAAGTTTATATCATTACAGTTTAGTTATTTATACTCAGATTATAAAATCCCATGCAGTATAGTCAGTTTAAGCATTTAAAGAGTAATGGTCGTTTAAGCTCCCCCCCCCCCCCGCTCCCCATCAATCGATGGTGCAAGGCTAGATAAGAAACTTTGTAATATATCTTATTGCAGAAAAATGATTCTTTCTCCATCAGCTGTCGCTTCAGCGCACTCATCACTCACTCTTTATTCTCTGGTAAAATCTGTTTCCAGTGAAGTAGTGATAAATACGTATTATCAGCCTCACTGAAAGATCAGGTTACAGCTGCTGTCCATAGATATTTATGAAGGGCAAGGGGAGAAGAGGAGGAGGGAGCTGCTGCAGAGAGGCAGAAAGACACACATAGCCGCTGCTGCTGCTTGTAGTAAGTGTTCTATTATCTCACCGGAGTTCTGGGTTCACAGTAACACTGCTCATTGCTTCTGAATAATGTCCTTCATGGTGCTGATGCTTTTGTGTGTGTGTGTGTGTGTGTGTGTGTGTGTGAGAGAGATATATATAGGGGAGCAGGATCTCCTCTTCACTATGTACTCTGTATGGGAGACATTATAACAGCTAGTTTCCTCCACCTCTGGAGCTGAGTACTGGGGAAACTGACAATTAGAGATGGAGCCTGCAGAGGGGGGTGAAACTGCTTAAAATGCAGATACAAGTCATATAATGGTCAGATAATGTGTTATTCCTCATGTACACACTTGACAGCTGATTCTGAAAATGTACCTGAAACTACATTAAGGGTATGTTCACACGAGTGCGTTTTCCGTAATTTCAGCCGTAGCGGCATGTGCAGGCGCTTGAACGCCGCGTCCATTATGGACGTAATTGGCGCTGCTATTCATTGGAGTCAATGAATAACGGCTCCAATTACGGCCAAAGAAGTGACAGGTCACTTCTTTGACGCGGGCGTCTATTTACGCGCCGTCATTTGACAGCGGCGCGTAAATTACGTCTCGTGTGAACAGACAAACGTCTGCCCATTGCTTTCAATGGGCAGATGTTTGTCAGCGCTATTGAGGCGCTATTTTCGGACGTAATTCGGGGCAAAAACGCCCGAATTACGTCCGTAATTAGTGCGTGTGAACATACCCTTACTCTTTAAATATATGCATTACAGTATTCAGTCTGTTGTATGGTGAGCAGTATATTGATGATATTTCTTTTATTTTAAAATTGTAATAATTTTTTAATATTTTTTATTAGCCAGAAAGCAATGAAAAATAATAAATAAACAATTCTAAATACATTTATGCAAATTCATTAACAAAATCAATTACTATATTGTTAAGGAGCATTTATAGACTGCAAGGTGTGAGAGGTGTAACTAAAGCTTAAGAAAGTTTATATGCCATATACAGCGATGCATTTTCTTGTTGTCAAGCTGGCGCTCTAGAACAGAAGTTTAAGCAAATCAATAAGAGTAGTAGTCCAGATGTGCGGCTCTCCGGCTATGATGTTTGATCCCGGGTATGAGGACGCATAACATTCTGCTGCCCTAGACAGATGGATATTCAACAATCCTTTAGGCGTGAAAGTTACAGAACAGTCTGAAATATACACACCAAGTATAAGACAAATACATTATAATCTTTACTCTCCTTTAATTATAAAACTTAAACTAGAATCTAATAGTGCATCAATAATAAACATTGACTCAACACGTTAATTACATATGGGTTTCTGTATTTTTCCAAACTATGAATTACCCAGTATCATTAACACTTCTCTGATTCACCCAATATTAATTACATACTAATCATGTTCAGATTTACCAAAGGGACAAATAGCACCTCTACCATAATTATTACTACTAGCATTACTGTGAACACTATTACTACCATTGCTGGTACACCAATATATCTACCATTTACTATTACCACTGGTACTACTTTTGCTACCATTACTACTACTACTAATGATATCATTACTCGTAACACTAAAAACTACCCTAAATGTTCACACTAGTACTAGTACTACCAGTATTGCCACAATTATTATTTCTATTATTATTACTACTACCACCACCAATATAACTAACATTTTTATTACAATTAGTACTACCATTATTACAATTATTATTATTACCATATACTACAACTATAGTATCATTGAACGACCACTAAAACTACCATTATAACCATTAGTACTACTAGTATTACAACAATCATTATTATTGTTATCATTATTATTATTATTATTATTATTTTTATTATTATTATTATTATTATTCCTACTACCACCACAATTACCAATAATAAAAGAAAGAAAGTTATAAATAAAGTATTAAAATATTCAATAGGCTCTGCCAGCCAAACCTGTTGGGACAAATAACTCCACAATGGCTGTGAAGCGATATATTGACTAAGCCTTTTTTTTCAGCATGCAACAACTCCCATTCCTGGTAAGAACGTCATGTTAAAATTAGGAACTTGATTTTTATCTTTGCTTTAATAAAAAAAAAATTCATTCCACCCACTTCTAAGAACCAAACTTGGTTCTAATGAGAAGTTAATTAATTTCTGTTCCTTGACATAATGTAGACCTTGCAAAACTAGAAATTTGAGATGTCAGAAAGAGAGGTTGTCCTAAAAACGCTAGTGAAGTTGGTGTCGTTACTGTAAATTTTATAATATAAATCAGTGTCAGCTGTCAAGTCTTCCTAAACATGTTTTTCAGATATATTTATTTCATAAATGTTTGAAAATGTAATTTTTTTTAAAAAGTAGTTAAAATAATATATTTCTTGTTACAGCCCCATTAACTATTAACAAAGTAAACTGTACAAGGAGAGATTTAAAAGCCTGAACATAGCAAATAGTACTAAAAGTTGCTCCAAGGTCTTTACTAGACTATTGAGTTTAGCCATAATGAATCTGAACCCTATCAATAGACTATCAGTTGTTTAAACAGGAAAATAATAATATCTATATTTGCAGCTGGTCCGGCATTAATTGAGGCCATCAGAAAGCTCTACAAACTAAATTGTGGTTTTTTTCTGATTCCTCCATGGCCAGCAAGAAGAGAATTATGCATATGGAAGATTACAGTTCATCTGAGATTTGAAGGAACAAAAATCCAATTCTGAATGAGGAGAAGGCCATCCTTATTTCAAAGACCGACTGTGTGGAAGAATCCTTAAGAAGGGTTATCAGGTCAAGACAGTTCTTCTCCTGTAAAAATCGAGACATGAGTGTAATGAAAGATCTGATCCAAAGAGTGCATGGGATTCATCATTCTTTATTCCTGGGCAATAAATTATAAGGTCTAAAAATCGGGAAAAAAAAGAGTTCTAAGATATTCCAGATTTAATGGTAGATGAAACAACATGTGGCACCATTACTCTAATACCAATTTCTATACTAACAGTTCTTTATGAGCGACATCATAGTTTTTGGGGGCTGGAGGAAACTTCTTTAAAAATAAAGTGATTGGATAAAGCAGGTCGCTCAGAGGCATCTACCTCAACAATAAATGGTAAAGAAGGATCTGAATGGATGAGTATTGGGCTGTAGTAAATCTGCGACAGAGGTCATCAAAAGCAGATGGGTAACAGAAAATAAGAACCTTGGAAATGGTCAGAGTGGTCAACAGCTATCCAAAAGAACATAAGTTCTAAATACATTTTTTAAAGAAATTAGCGTAATCTAAAAATCTTTGAACTTCTTTTGAATTTGATGGAATCAGCCACTGGCACATAGCTGGCACCTTTGGTTCTGGTTCTGTTTGCATACCATGAGTGGAGAGAATAAAACTAAGAAATTCTACTGTGTCTCTATGGAATTCACATTTTTGAGGTTTAGCGAAATGTCTATGGACACAAAGATGGCTGATAACCTTCTTCAAGTGTGCAGGGTGTTCCTCCAATGTTGCAGAAAAAAATCATGGTAAATAATAACAAAAATGTCCAAGAAATTTTTAAAGACTTTATAAACAGAATGTTGAAAAGTGGCAGGGGCATTACAAAGCCCAAAAGGCATTACCAGGTATTCAAAATGTCCATAGCGGATGCGAAAGGTGGTCTTCTACTCAGCACCTTCTTGGATGGAAACAAGATAATAAATACCCCTCAGGTCTAATTTAGAATAGTCGATACATGACCATAATGAGTGGTTCTTCTTTTCAATGAAGAAAATGCCTTCTCCGGAAGGAGAAGTGGCGGCCATATCGATTTTTTATCCAGAGTCTCATGTAGATATTCCCTAAGGCTCTGTTCACACAGAGTTTTTTTGAAGGCAGGAAAAATCGGCCTCAGAATTCCTTCAGGAATTTTGAGGCAAATTTTGACCTGCCTGCGCTTTTTTACTTTGGTTATCGCACCGTTTTTTGCTGCGTTTTTTCCCCATGACCATTGAAGCTAATGCAAGGACTGTGGGCAAAAGACACTCGGAAATGAGCCCCATGGGTTTTTTTTGCCTCCCATTGATTTCAATGGAAGTTCAGAGGCGGAACTGTGGCAAGAAAGGACATGCCGCTTTTTTATCCGCCAGCGACTAAAGGCCACCCAGGGAAAAAAAAACGTCTTTGCATCCCATTAGAAATAAATGTGGGCAATGTCGGATGTTTTTTGGCGATGATTCCGACGCAGTTTCCTCCTCAAAATCAGCACCATAAAGCTCTGTGTGAACAGGGCCTTGGGGATTTCAATTCTCGTTCAGACAGGGGAAAAATGCAGCCATAAGCAATCTTTGCCCCTGGGAGGAGATCATTCGAGCAAATATAGACCCAAAAAAAGGGAGAGAGTACACCTTATTTTTACAGAATACGTCCAGGATTATGTGTTACTCAATGAGTAATAGCTACTTGACAATCAGATCAAACTGGGAGGAAATCTCTGGGGCAGTAAATGTCTCAGAATGGATTTGGACAGAAGTACAGATGGTGCCAGGAAGCAGACAATGTGAATGACAAAAGGGAAAAAGGAAAGAAGATTGTATTGCTGCATCAATTTATGAAAGGGTCATGAGTTCTCATCCAGGGGGTGCTCAGGATAATAAGGAACAATGGATATTTGACAACACCAAAACGTAACCACTTCTTATTTAAATCCCGTAGAGTAGTAAGCAATAGAATAGTCTCAAAATAAATGGGGCTAAATTCAAGAATGGATCCATCCACTAGCTTAACCAGGACAGGAATCCAGTCTAGTTCAGCGAATCTTGTGTGAATGAATAGAACCTATTCAAGAAAGAAAGCAACAGAAATCTGTAACCCCAAAGGTCCAGGGTAAGTCGCACATGGAAGTATGTGTGGACCACTGGGTTGATTTCAGGGTGTGAAACCCTAACAGCATCAGAAAATGCAAATTGAAAACCAAAAGAGAAGGATTGACACTGGGAAACCGAGAAGTAGTAAATGTACAAAAACTTTATTAACAATGATAACACAATATAAAAAGAATCCAAAAAGACCACAGTAAAAACAGGGATCATTGGCTGGTGAATAAAGTCAGACCATGCAACTATGTGAGAGGCAGGTAAATAAAGTGCATGTGCGTCCTTTAAATGATGTATGTAACTATCCGTTAGATAGTAGTGTGTACAGAAGGTAAGTCAATAATATGCATCAATAGATATGAAGTGTTTCAGATTATATAACTGTATTCAGATAGCTGTACACCCTACACCACCCCCAGACGAAGGCATTAGCGCCGAAACGCGCGTTGGGGTGGACCTTGGCTGCATTTACTTTGCTCAACCACCATGGGTATGTGAGACTTCATTGATTCCTTGAGAAATTTTCATGTATTTTGGTTTGCATGCTTTCGATCCTTGATATGTCATTATGTCAATTGGTACTTGTGTTGTTATATCTGTTGTCTTATAACGACCATACTATCTGAATACGGTTATATAATCTGAAACACTTCATATCTATTGATGCATATTATTGAATTACCTTCTGTACACACTACTATCTAACGGATAGTTACATACATCATTTAAAGGACGCACATGCACTTTATTTACCTGCCTCTCACATAGTTGCATGGTCTGACTTTATTCACCAGCCAATGATCCCTGTTTTTACTGTGGTCTTTTTGGATTCTTTTTATATTGTGTTATCATTGTTAATAAAGTTTTTGTACATTTACTACTTCTCAGTTTCCCAGTGTCAATCCTCTTCTTGTGTGAATGAAGCAGCCACTGGCACCTGAGTCAAGGTTTGCTGAAGCGAGTATTTGGTTCTGGGTCACTAGAATAAAAGTGACATGTGGAAATGAGTAGCGGAAGGTAAGAATGGAGTGGCACTGTAAACATAAGCAGCGATAGACTTACCCACACGAGGTGGCTGAATAGGACAGGTGTTAAGGAACTGTCTGGGTTATTCTCAATAAAGAAAGAGATTTGCTTGCCAATGGCTGCGGCGCTCATCACTGAATCAGAACTTCAAGGAGATCTGGAACCACCATGTGAGCCAGTTCATTCTTGAGCTGGTAGCTTACGGTAGCCCCGGATGAAATTGGAGCCTCAGTTGAGAATCGTTCCATTGTGTATCAGCAGCAGTCCTCTGAAATTCCATGATATAGTACTCCACAGGACCTGGACCGTGATGTAAGTAGCTCTTGAAAAAAGATGTAGGGTTGGTCATAGATTATTGTCGGAACATCCAGAAAGGCGCTGAGATCCAGGAGGAAAGTGCTATCCTGTTTCAGAAGTTTATGTGCCCGGGACAGAGGTTCGACTGTTAGTAAAGTCATTATGGTGCTCACTTTACTTGATCGGTTTGGTAGGTAAATGGATTTAGGGAAAAGAGCAATCGGCAGCTATAGATAAAAGATCGGAAGTACTTTCTGTCGCCAGAAGATTTCTCCAGTATGGGTACTTTTGGTACAGGGGTGCGCAGACCTGAATCTGCAACTGTAGATTATGCTGGCTGGGGTTCAGGAGAAGGTGGAGTGGCAGAGACCTCAGGAAGTTGCACGTATTTGCTTTCCAATTCCTTAAAGTCTAAGTACAACTTTGAAAAGGATATATATATTTTTTAAATAAATCAATGTTTTATGTGATTTGAAACAACTTTTACATTGACTTTTACATTTTTTCACTTTTTAAGATATAGCTTCAATGTATACTGTATAACCTGATTCCATCAGTTCAGCTGAACTGTCGGCTTGGCTAAAGGCTGGTCCTCTGACACACAGGATTCAGCTAATAATGATCGGTGTGAATCCTGTGTGTCAGAAGACCAGCCTTCAGCCAAGCCGACAGTTCAGCTGAACTGACCGAATCAGCTTATACAGTATACATTGAAGCTGTATCTTAAAAAGTAAAAAAAAATGTAAAAGTCAATTTAAAAGTTGTTTCAAATCACATAAAACATTGATTTATTAAAAAAAAAAATCCTTTTCAAATGTATGAACTTAGATCTGATTGTTACTATCTGGACCCTGCGTGTCAGAAACATACAGGTCCAGATATCAACTGAGCTGTCAGATCAGCTGAACTGACGGCCATGGCTTTGACAGAATGATACAGCTTCTATGTATACAGGATACATAGAAGCTGTATCTTAAAAAGTAAAAAGAAAATGTGTAATAGTCAATTTAAAAGTTGTTTTAAATCATATAAATCACTGATTTATTTGAAAAATTCCTATCAAAGGTGTACATAGCTTTTAAGCATAGCAGCAATTCCAGATACCTGCTCTGTAAGACCAATGAGCGCCCTTGCAACTCCACTTGCCCCCATACTACGTCACTCTTTCTGTCTTCTACCATTATATATTAGACTGTAAGCCTTCGAGCATATTTGGATGCCAATCCCCGGCTAGTATAGAACTTGCGTGATGTCTCAGGAGCGGTGATGCAGAGTAGCACAGCGTAGAAGGTATAGACTTGAGCGACGTGTCTGAGGACTCCCCGTTCTTTAACCCTTAACCTCCGCAAGGAAGTATGGACTTTTCTAGTAGGATTCCTAGATCTCAGTCCCCCAGATAGGCCCCAATAGACAGTTGAACAGAAGATGTTGGATTTAATGAATATCATATTCAAATGGATCTGGGTTGGTAAAACGCATAAAACATCAGGTCCAGAAATAATTTTTCAGGAGCAAGGTCACGGTCAGACCAAAGGTCAAGCAGTGTTAAGATAAAGCCGGGTCTTTCACAGGGAATCACTGGAAGACAACAGGAAAATGCCAAGAAACGCACCACCAGGGCTGAGAATCAAGCTGATCTCCAGCCTCTAAATTCAACCCCTGTGGCCTGATCTCAATCCTGCGGCCGAGTCAAGCACAGTGCAGAGCAAAATGCTGGGGTGTCGTCTTGATCGCGAGATGCCACAGCTCTGGGCAAGCTGACAATCCCCCCATCAGGCAGACAGATTGCTGTGGCGGATCGGGTGAGATCCCAACAATGGTCTTCATACTATCATATTTTTCTCCTTAAAATTTGGAAAATTCGCAACCACCTCAAAGTAAATACTACTGAAGGGTGATGGTTTATGTTTTCGAATTAAAACATGCACAAATTATGGTAAACCAGTTAAAAGTTTAATATAATAAAATTGTTTAATCTCACAATCAATACAAATGCAGTTATAACAATGCAAATAAAGTGTGGGATACATTAAAATGATAAAATGTAACTCTGTGGGGAGCATAAATATCTACATATTTATAAGCAAACTGTACACTGACTATTAATTTTTAAAAAAATGCATTATTGGACATGTTTAGTAACTGCCCTCCTTTGTGCTATCATAGAAATGGACCATACATCTTCTCAAATCCCAGAGTCTTTTATTGCAAAGAGTCATCTACCAGAACACAAGTATTGTGCTGAAACTTTCCTAATCATTAGTAATAAATCATATCCACAGCTTCTTAACTGAGACGGTAATTCATATTCTTTTATTTAACATTGTATACAAATCACTTAGTTTATTTAATGTACAGAACAAATTTACTCAGTGTTGTATGTTTCTATTGCACATTGGAGCTTACTATTTTCTTATTGTTTATAGCTTGCTTGAAATCATAAGGATATGGCAATGGGATTTCAAAAAGAAATCATAAATATTTCAGATAATGTGTATAACGACTCAGCTATACTTTCTCCTAGCAGCTTAAACCTGTATAATTATTCTTAAAGTAAATGTACGCTTTTTAACACCATGTCGCTTTAAGATTCAAAACTCTGTGCTGATTAATTTTTTAACATAGCTGAAACAAAGCTCCATATCCCCTGCATTGACATAGAATTAAAAAGTCTAATTGTGTCTGACTGCATCCACCACTAGGGGGAGCTTAGGAAATTACTGTATAATGTTTTATTTTCAATGTAAACATAGTATGCAGTAAGGTACTAAGCTCCCTCTAGTGGTAGTTGCAGGTGGCCAGAATTTTATTTTCAACCTATAGATTTAAAAACAACAACAAACAAACATTTTAAGGGGGTGGATATTCACTTTAAGATATATATTGTTCTAAACCATGTTAAACAGGTTCTTAAACTAAATTTATGTTTTTTAAAGACTAGCTTGAATACGGCTAAGCCGCCTCTTACCTACCCTGCTTTGAGATCAGTTTGGAGCGGAGCTGAATCCCTGAATAGTCTGTGACGAACGGGTTGCTAAGGATGCGTTGCTTGACAACCCCATTTTAAGTACTGTAGCTGTCAGACAGTATATCTCTAGCAACCAATCTGTTTCAAATTTCTATTCAGATAAAAGCTGGATTGGCACTGTGCTGTCTGCAGTCATGTTATGCTATTCTTCATCTCACCTGCATTATTAGGCCTTATTCACACGGACATGTCCGTTTTGTGCGCGCAAAAAATGATGCGTCTTGCGCGCACAAAAGGTTCGTGTGTCATCAGCATATGGTGCGCGGCTGCGTGATTTTCGTGCAGCCGGCATCATTATGACACTCTGGTTTTATGTTTACAAACAGAAAAGCACGTTTTGTTTTTCTGTTTTCATTCATAGTTTTTACTACTGTAGCGCGAATCACGCGCGGCACCCGGAAGTGCTTCCGTGTGCCGAGAGCGATTTGCACGCACCCATTGACTTCAATGGGTGCGTGCAGCGTGAAACACGGGCAAATATAGGGCATGTCATGAGTTTCATGCAGCGCACATACGCTGCGTGAAATTCACTGACAGTCTGAATGGCCCCATTCATTAACATAGGTCCGTGCGATGCGTGTGAAAATCACGCACATAGCACGGACGTATTATACGTTCGTGTGAATAAGGCCTTAATCAGGTTTTCTACAAATAAAAAAAAAGCTTTTGCACTTGAACAACTTAAGTACATTTCTTTTCTTTTAATTGCTTTTTCAGAGGTGTGGTTCAGGGTGTCATGCAAAGGCATGTGCCCTGGGTGCTAGATGCAAGGGTGGCTCCAAAAAATAGCCATATATTGGGGCCCCACAGGCCCTTGTTGCACTGGTGCTATAAGAGGGCAGTACAGAGACTCAATTATATTTCATGATAATTTAATCATACGAGATGGAGTTATCCAATATCTAAATGAATACTTCAATCAGTGTGATATCATCATACATGTAAAATCATTAGGTGGTGGGCCCAGGTATAACTTGTTACAAGGGCTTTAGAGTTTTCACATTTAAGCTTGGAAGCTCACACCTCTGTCCCTAAGTAATGCAGTGTTATACTTAATGTTATTCTTTGTTACTACTAGTCTTTAGTATCCCTATGACGTGACCAGTAATTCTGATTTAGCTTATGCCAGTATGGAGGCTATGCTGACTGTCATTTACATGCCTACATTTGAATTGTATTATTTTGATTCAAAATGTTTGGTAAAATATAGTTAACACTTATTGATATTAGAACTACATTGAATGAATAAATTAGACTTTGCTTCCTAGCAATGTCAATATCTAGAATAAAAATACCAAACTCTTTCTGTCCTTTGGCATAGCAGAACAACCATAGAAATTATGGATTTCAAAATATCGAGAGCTTTTTAATTGGCACATTGGCCACCACTTTGATAATTAAAGACAATGTCCATTTGCTATATTAGTTCTACCATTCTTGTTACATAGAGAACGGCTTATTTACACGGTCAGGACAGTCCAAAGAGCGTCTCTTGTGCGGTTCAGGTTGCTCACTCCAGTCATTAGATGGATCATAGGTCCCCAAAAATATGGCCAGCTTCTCCTTGGGGGATCTTATGATTGGATTCAGCACATAATTGTACATTAAAGAGGCTATAGCTCCTCCTGCTAATGGCCCAATCCAGAAGACCTACAACACAAAATATACAAAATTAGACAAATAAGCATTTATATTCATTTCCAAAATGTTTATACAAGATAGGACTAATTGCTCTAGAGTTTACATAGAAAACGTAGTTATTTAATTGTAATCATTCTGGTTGAAGACAGTGTTATCTATCACTCTATCTGTAAGAAACATGGTATTATATATTTAAATGTGCTTACCCAATGATTGCGAAAGCTTCTTACTACGACTGCTGGAGAAAACGATCGGGCAGGATTCATTGAGCAACCAGTGAAGTATATCTAAAGTATTCAAAATATTATTCTAATTAAATGATAGTAGTAAATTGCAAGTCACTTGATTGCTTTCTATGTATAACACATGCAGTTGTCACCAAGAAATTACAATCTCCTAATTATGTCTGTAACATGTGTTGTTTCTGCTTGCTGCTGTATACAGACACAAATTACTATTTTAATTTTAGAAAACAACGTTTGTGTTAGAGGGTATTTTTTATATTGAAATGTTAAATTGTAACATTGTAACATTGTTGCTGCAATTTATTACTTTTTTTGTTTTAGGTATTGAGGCTGGTGACGATAAGGCCCAAGCCACACTCTAACAAGAGTTGCTCATTGGGATCACAAACATCATCTTGACTGTAACAATAGCCTGAACTGTAAATAGGTGAGGCACGATATAATACAACAACCAATTGGTATTGCCAGTATAGCAGTCAGGCCAACTTGGGGCAGATTCAATGCAGCCAATGAGGCAGCAAGTTGCCATGTATGGATCCATGGACTAATTTAAGAACTTCAATGTGGTCAGTTCTTTCAATTATGGTTAACTAAGGTTGAATGCTTATATGGGGTATATTCTGCTCCATAAAACCAATACAAAATCGACACAATACTCTTGGACAGATAACAAGGCACCACAACTCATGTGCGTTTAAGCTTCATTAGTGGGGAACCGGCATGGCCTAAAATATTCTGCATTTAGTCCCTGCTCCTTCCACTTTCCAATACTCAGTCAAAAACTTGAACTTGTATCCACTCTCATCTTAAAATTCTAACACCTCTTTAAGTTTCCCTCCCAGTGATTTTGTTGCCTGTAGGGTTTTCTATTTCTGAGAATATCCAAGATGGCGTCATAGCTAATACAGTTTGCTTCTTAAATACTTCAAATGTTGAACCTTCTGATAAACTCTTCAAATTGATATCTTCGAGGGAGTCACTTCACTATAATTATATGAAAAAGGTACAACGCACACCAATGGGAGTCATTTCCAAGATATATATTTAGTATTTTGCCAGTATCAATGCAACGTTTCGGTCATATTCTTGACCTTCTTCAGGCACTGCAGTATGCGGATTCCTTAGAAATGGCGCTTGTGGAAACGCGGCTAGCCACAATGAGAGGCGCCTCCCATTGGAGTGCATTGTACCTTTTTCATATCACATTGGGTTGAGGTCCTACACATGCACCTGCCTGAAAACCTAGTGCTATCTGAACCATGACAAATTTAAATCTAATGATATTTTTTATTCTATAACAACACACAAGTAGTTCTATAAAAATACCTAAAACAGAAATATTAGCAAACAAGCAAACCTACATTGATTGCTATGGAAATAATTGAATAAATGTTAATGTTATACTTACCCCTATAAGGTGACCCAAAGTGACAGAAAGGCCAATGGATATAGCCGGAGACCCTACATGATCCGTCCGGCGACTGTCAGTGGATGCAAAGATGCATAAAACAAGTTGAAAGGTAAGAATCATCTCAACGACAAAACCAAGACCAGGAGATGTGTTGTTAGTGAGCTGTAACAATAAAATATTGTTAGTAGATGTAGAGAAATAGTATGTGACCATTACACATAGAATATCCTTGCACCAGGGGTAATACATCACTTATGATATTATTGCCTAAATCTATGAAACAGAAGTTATCTTGTTTATACCTTGACTTAAAAATTTATTAATCATCAGAAACTGTATGCGTTGCATAGCCACTGAACTTTACCTTTTGTGCTGCTCATAGAACCATTATGTATCTATCTATTGTATATTGTTTTTACAAATATTTTTTTAAATTGCACAACTATATATTAGGCTCCCCTTTTAGAGTTGTCCTCTGCTGATTCGGAAATTAACACGGATGAGCACAAATGCACAGTTGCCTCTGTCCTATAAAACATGGGTGGATAGCAGTTGTCTGTACCACACCTTTATGATCAGGAGGTCATTGAAAAGGCTGTTGCTTTACATGTCTATGGAACTACCAGGAGTGCAGGGAAACCTTGGGGAGTTCCGTGTAGTCAACCTGAGCTAGAACCTAAAAGCTCCTGTTCATAAAAAACAGAATAGTTTCTAATAGACTATGATATTAAAGGACTTTTTCTAATATACAAGAGTTGGGTCACCAAAGGCAAAAAGATAAATATACATAGCAGTCAGCTATTATCTGTGGGAAATCTGGCAGTAAGTGTTACATTTCCCCGCAGCGCTACCACAGGGGAAATTAGGCATTACACAGTGCACATTTAAAGTTAACCCTGTCACAGTGACCATGTAGTCCGATCTGCAGGAAGCATGTTATAGAGCAGGAGCAGCGGAGCAGATTAATATAAAGTTGTGTTAGTAAAGATTCAGTGTAACCTGTAATTTATTTATTAAAATACCTGTTAACTTTGGGCTTAGGAGTCGAGTGGGTGGTCCTACTCGGTGATTGACAACTATTCTGTATTCACACTCATACAGGTAAGGTTGTGAATCAATGGTTGAGCCTGCCCACTGGACTCTTTAGCCCACAGTGAGCAGGGATTTAACCCCTTAACAACATACCATGTACATGTAAGTGATAGCCGTTTAGGGGAAGTATGGGGTGGGCTCACAGGCTGAGCGCGCTTTATACTCAGCGGGTGTCGGCTATATAATACATCCACTGTCGGCTATGTAATACAGCCGACACCACACTCCAGTGGGCGGAATCAAAAATCACTTTGATTCCGCCCGTTTAAAACCTTAAATGCCGCGGTCAATACAACTTGTCGTGCAAAACCAAGCCCTCATACGGCTATGTCAAAGAAAGAAAAAAAAAAATATTGCTTATGGAAGTCGTGGAGGAAAAAATTAAAATGAAAAAACGAAGATTGGACGAGTCCTTACGGGATTAAATGAATAAATTACAGGATATCTTGTATCTTTGCATACACAAATATATATAGATCTGCTCAGCTCCTCATGTTTTATAACATGCTGCCCACAGATCGGACTGCATGTTCAATGTGACAGGTTCCCTTTAAATCAGCGAATAATCTGTATAATGCTGGACAGGACAGGTCTTCCAGAGTGAGGGACGCTCTTTGTAACTAAGAAATGAGGATCTCATCAGAATTCCCTAATAGGGTATTTGAAAAGGGGTTTTCTAAACTGGACAACCCCTTTAATGTTGAATAAATCCTGCAATAAATAAATATCTGCATGATATGTTGTCGCTGTTGCAATAACATATGTCCTTTCATACTGCTTATCCAGATATGAAGATTTACGTCACGTGTTTACTTTTTGGATTACGATACTTGTACAAGAAACTGTCAACTAAATTTGTGAGTAGTCTGGACAATGCAATATGCTTTCATATGGATTACATGTAGATTTCAAAGTGAGATAAATATATAAATATGCTACATCTTAGAGCCTGTTCACATTGCCCTTCTGTTAATGTGTTCCCTTAGACCTTTCCATCGGAGGAACCCATGAACAGAAAGCCAAACGGAAACCATAGGTTCTGTTTGCATTACCATTGATATCAATGGTGACAGATCCGGTGCAAATGATTTCCGTTTGTCACCGTTGTGTAAGGGTTCCGTTTTGGCGGAATCAATTAATAGTTAACTATTGTTTCCGCTAAAAAACTCCAGAAACTTTACGGAATGGAGACAAACGGATCATTTGCACGGAAGCATTACCATTGAAATCAATAGTAATGCAAATGGAACCTATGGTTTCTGTTTGGCTTTCCGTTCATGGGTTCCTTTGAAGGAAATGTTTAATGGAACCCATGAACGGAAGCCCTTTCGGACCCCAGAATTAATCATTTTTGCAAATGATATAGGTGGATCTTGCGTTATAAATCACTCTAGAGTAGAACATCTGGTAGAGTGTATTGATACATGCAATCGGTGCTTCCGCTCCCTTTATATCATATGGAAAAGAGTCTGATCTAAAGCTTTGAGCATGTTTTGTGAGATCATGTTTTTTATGTTGTAGTTTGGTAGAAGTTGTAGAGGATAGACTGGAAGGAGAAGCAATGTCTTCCTGCCAGAAAGTCTCCTTAAGACGTTCAAACATACAATATATATATATGTGTGTAGACTAGTATGTTAAACATGAAAAGTACCAAAAAAATAACATATATGGATAATATCATATTAAAACTGCACTGAACACTTGTTATGATATAATACAAGGATGTTATGAATGTCAAATTTCATCATCATGCTCTGTAAAAAAAAATTGGGTGAGATCTAGAATATCTGTCATTGATATAAGCTAAACACATATGGCCCCATTTCCTCTAGCCAAGTAAAGAGGGGGATTGATTGCTTCTGACGATGGCTTATTATTGCAAACAAAAATTTGACAGCTGTTATGAGTACATGATCTTTGCTTCTTCTAATACAAAACGGAAGGATTGGATCTCTTAGGCTTTGGTGGTGCGTAAAGATTACCCATGTTAGACCATTACATCTCCTCTTGGTAGTGATCTCACAGAAAAATATCAAATAACTCATATTATTTGTATAATGTAATATATAACTGCAGTGACCATGGGTTACAATCTGACCAGGGACCATCTGCTTGGATTTTGAATGGTTTAGCCATGTTTATATAGATGTACTATGATTTAATTTTATACTCCAAAAACATACTTAGGTTAACTGTAGGAATATTAGTATGTGTACATTTGTGCCTGAATTATTAGCTCCCATTAGAGACCAGGGCCAATGTATGTTCATTATTAAATGTTGCAGAATATGTTGCAGTTGCATTTGTCGAAACTGCACTTCTGACTGTATTATTTGGCATAACTGATCATAATGTCATGATATGCTATTTGTGGGTTTTCCAGAGGATTGTATGTAATCTTACAACATGATGTAAACTCAGTAAGTTATCTTCGGGTACAAAATAAGCAGTTAAATGACAAATTATATTAATACCCTTGTGTACATGGTCACTAAAAAACTCTAGGTGGAAGGGGTAAAGTCTGGTTTAATATGAGAAAAATGGTATCAAAGTAAAAATATAATTCTCTCCCTCCTCTCCTACCCTCTCCTGATTTTTACACTACCTATGTATACATGTATTCTGCCGATCCCCGTCAGGGAACACTTGCGCTGGTTCTCTGTTTTTTCTTACACGGTGGAGACCTGCTTGTTTATTTTTCTTGGATTTTTTTTTTTTGTTACATTCTGTTCTTTCTTGGATTTTTTTTGTTACATTCTGTTCTTTCTTAGATTATTTTTTTTTTTGTTACAATCTGTTCTTTTATATTATGACACAGTGCTCTTATGAGGTTGCATACTTCTGTTTGGAAATAACATATCTCCTAAGCATATGAGATTGTAGAGAGACATCACCAACGCCTGTATTCTGCACTCTGTATTGTTGTACTGACCCTATTGGTCAGTTTTGTGAAGTTATTTTAAAAAAATGGCAATAAAAATAAATGATCATAAAATATAATTCTGCGAGATTGGTGACATAAGTAAAAACATTTATACTAATCTACTGTATACTATAAAATGTATCAAAATCAAGATGTTTATCTAATACACCTAAAGCATCACAACTCTTTGCTTAACTATAATGTATGTTCATGAGAAAAATATAAATAGTATTACAATAATCCGTGAATCACTTTAGTGACCTGATCAAATACACATTGTTCATCATAAAAGCTGAGTAAATAATAGGGAGAAAAAAATTCCTATAAAAAACTGAGAGATCATTGATAAAGCAGAAAATGAACAAGATTACATAGGTCATAGCTTTTACAATAATTGAACCCAGCGAAATATTGACAGTTTATCAGAAACTCTTTTATATAAAACAGACAGTTCTATGGAGAAACAAAGTATTTGGGGATCCTGATAAAAAAAAAACTAAGAAAATAGTTTGCTGTATTAAATAGATTTTAAGTACTGATATCAGTCCAGTGCAGACTAATGGAGTTCATGATATGGTCCATCAAAAACCAAGTTCTTAAACAAGCAAAAAAAATCCAAATTAGAAGTTGTCAGGAAATCATTGTATAAAAAAAATACATTATTAAAAGACTAATGCCTTTCGAAACATTGAGAGTCAAAAAGTTCACTCTAGTATCCCGTCCATCATGTCAAACTCACAGGGTCTAAAAAGCTGAGCTATGGGGATTAGTTTGGCAAGATCCTAACCTAACATAGTGGTCCTCAGAATGTATAATGGGCTCTTCACTGGTTATCCCCAGTATTGTGCCAGCTTCCTGGACCACTATGTGCCTGGTGAGTTGAGGGTATTGAAGTTACTGTAGTCACACTTCCATGTTTTGAGCTTTCCACACTAGTTTTCAATTGAGTGATGGTGATGGAGCCTTCTAGTACCCAGCTGCTATCATTACTTATATATGGGAAATTACAATTTATTTTATTTTAGACCTTTCTTTTATTTTTTACGTGGCACTGTATTATTTATATAGTTTTCCCTCATTTTACATTTAGCTGTATGTACATAAAGTGCTATATATTGGTAGACCCCATTACATTTATCACCATAAGACAATTTAAGTTCACCATATATTGACATACTTACTGTGTTGATCGCAAGGTTTCCTCGGATAGGTGGTGGAACCACACCATACAGGATACCAGCACCAGCTAAACCTCCCAGAAGCTGGGCAATGATGTACAAAGTACCCCTCCATATAGATATTTGAGATCCAAGAAGAAAGGCAAATGTGACTGCTGGATTTACATGAGCTCCACTAATATGTCCCACTGTCTGGACCATTGTACCTATCACCAAACCAAAGGCCAATGAGATCTGTAGCACTGTTGGAAGAGCAGCTGGCCATCTCAGAGCAGAGCCCAGTCCAAAAAACACAAAGATCAATGTGGCTAGGAATTCAGCAAATACGGCCCTGTAAAAGGCCAGTGAACAAAGTTCTCTCCTCATTATAAAGCAGTTTGAAATAAAATTGAAAAGTTGTAAGGTTTCTTGTCCTTGCAGATGTGTAAATTTGTCAGGAGGTTGTCAGCTTATATAAATGTGCAGGTGACAAGTTGGATAGGAGGTGGAGAAGACTAAAGGTTCCGCCCCTGGATGTGCATGTTAAAAAAACTGTGTAGCCTCATATAATGTAAACCTCCCTCTGTGTCACCTGGAAGCGATTCACATTTTTTTCATGCATGACTTATAATTAAATGCATTTATATAACATCTGAGATTGAATTGACACTCTTATCTATTTCATAAGCTTCTATTGTCTTACCTATATTTTGTGAACTTTCCACTAAAAGATTTCTCAATCATCATTTCTTGCTCGGCAGACTTTTTGCCAGCAGGTTTGTTCGTACACTGTCAAAATTGTTAGAATGTCTCTTAATCTTAACAACGCAAGCAATTAGTGTCGTGAGAACACTCACACTGACATATATGCTGCTGTGTATATTAGTGCCTTACTTTAGGAAAAGTCATTTCTCTTGTGTGGTAGTAGATATAAATAGTTTATATAGAGTACATACTTTTTATGTAACAGCTTTGTGCAGATATAACCCTTAACTACATTAATATGTTATTTACTACAATATTACCAGTACCCAGATATAAAAGCAAATAAGATGGCGTTGCTGTTGCCTATGGCAATCAGATTTTGACTTCTATTTTGCAAAGGAAGGGTTGAAGATGATAGAACCCTTCAGGTGGGTTACATACAGGGGCGCACAATTCTTGAGACAGAGTGACAGACGGTATACATATCGGGCAAAATACTGCCCTTATAAATTAAGGCAGGGGTGCTGCCTAAGATTAAGTTCTCACCCTGTCTCATGAATGCTGCACCCCTGTATGTAACACACCTGAGGCTTTCTTTCATCTTCACTATATAGACATCAGAGGACTCTACCCATATCAAATTTGGGGAGGAGGGGCGTTATTTCATTTTTCACCTCAAGACTATTAGCACCCCTAGTCCCATGGCCATTATCACTGTTCTTATTTGTGCTATTACCCCTATGACCATGGCTGCTTATGAGCCTCCTACTATCTTTGCAGTTGATGACCCATGTTTAACAGGTCCAAACCACAATGCCCTGTACTGGGAGGCAGACATTTAAGAGGATCACTTTTGTACACTACTAACAGGGATTGAGACACAGTCAACAGACTTTGTAGTCTATAAACTGATCAGCCGGAGACTTACTGGAAGTGGCTTATTGGTTAAGGCATCAGATGTGGGGATATTAACCACTAGTTTAGCAGGGTTCACTTAGTATCAGGCCATTGGGCTCCCATGTTAAATGTACCACAGACCACCAGTTATAACCAGCATAAATCACAGAAATACAAGTACATATCCTCCTTTCACTGTTATATACTTGTGTAGCTGTTTTAATCTAATATTAGATTAAAACAACTATGCAAGTATATTGCGGCAAAGGAACATAAATACTTGGTGTTCTGTAAATTGTACCAGATATTTTATTCTACCCCAAAAAGACCCCTAAACTCATTCAGACCCAGAAATCAGACCCCTAAAATTGATTAAAACACCGAAAATGAAAATGAAAATGAATTGATAACTAATTCACTAGCCAGCATCAGGGCCTCGTGTGCTGAGCTTAGGTGGTAGCTTCGCTCCTGATGGCAGACCTACCATTATAGATGCACTGGAGAAGACACTGTCCTCCTCCAATGCATCTCTGCAGGGTTCCGTGGGGTTCAGATGACTGGCATCTCCGGTCTGGATTTGGACCGTGACTCGCCATTTGAGAACTGCTATTTGAGAACATATCAGGACCAAACTTACTAACGTTTTAAGCTTTAATATAAAAAGTACAGTGCTTACAACAATATATAAAAATGACAAAATAAGATGGCATACAAAAGAAGCAAAACAATTACAAAATTAAAAAGAGAAGAATAAAAGAAAGACCTAAATACAATATTTCGAGTTTCTTCTGTTTGCTTTAGGGTAGGAACCTTGCGTGTTTAAATAGTTGGTGCATAAATAAAAAAAACTGTAATGGCGGGGTAGGGAGACAGACAGGTGAGCCCTAATCTACCCGCCACTCAGTCCCTGCCTACTTGCAACGGCCCGTGCTAAGCGACGGCGTACAACTGGGCGTCGGTCCCTACGCTCACTAAGTGCATGACAGACAAACAGACAAGAGTAACAGAAGCTAAGGGAAATGGGGCTGCTGCCCACGGCAACCCCGTGAGCAACAAGAGTAGTGAACGTGCCGAGTCAAACCAGGAGTGGATGAGGTACAAAACGCAGAGCAGGAGAATAGTCAGTCAAGCCAGGGTCAATATGAAGCAGAAGACAAGTAGTAAGCAGCCAGCAGCAGGGCCAGGAAACAGACTGAAAGAATCACAGGCAAAGGAGGAGCAGGAAGTGAAGGTATAAATAGACAGAGGGCGGGAGCTAGCTCCGTCTGGCCAGGCTGTGAAAGGCTCTCCCACTCCTCAGCCTCCCAGGCTGATTGGTGGAAGAAGGGGTCACTCGACCAGACTTAGGAGCAGGTGCAGAGTGAGTAACCACGGGCGTCGACACAGAAGCTGTGTCAGGCAGATCCTTTACAAAAACTCTCCTATTTTAAGTGCCTTCTTAATTTCAACCAATACTTTTTGTAACATTAACCCTGTGGAGCAGAAGAAAACTGTAATCCAGTGCCAGGTCATTTTAAAAGGAAACGTGGTTCCAATTTTATTTAAAAAGAAATCGTAAAATTCCATATAATAATAGTTTTGCTTACGCTTATGTCCTTATTCATGGCATATCAACCCCGTGGATAAAAAACAACAATTTGAGTTCTATTTCTTAATATCCCTGTCTCCTGTGTCATTAATATATTGTATATGTTATGATTATTTTCAACCAGGATTACATTTTTTATGAGTTCCACCTCCCATCCAACAATGTGCTATAGTTGTGATATATAATAAGAAACCCTAAAAGTAGGTAAGGTCACTTCACCTGTATTTGTAGCTTGATACAAGGTTGTCAGTTAGATATGAGCCCGTTTCCAGCTCCAAATAAACTTTCTAATTATCACTTCAAACGTTTGGAATAGATTCGTGGAGAGCCATACTGGACAGGCATATAGTATATAGAGGATCCGTGGTAACGCTACTATTTTAAGAAGGTTCACTCTAGCCATAGGAGAAATTTTGCAAACTTACTCCATACACTTAAAGAGGCTCTGTCACCAGATTTTGCAACCCCTATCTGCTATTGCAGCAGATAGGCGCTGCAATGTAGATAAGAGTAACACTTTTATTTTTAAAAAACGAGCATTTTTGCCCAAGTATTGACCATTTTTGTATTTATGCAAATGAGGCTTGCAAAAGTCCAAGTGGGCGTGTTTAAAGTAAAAGTCCAACTGGGCGTGTATTATGTGTGTTACATCTGGGCGTGTTTACTACTTTTACTAGCTGGGCGTTCTGACGAGATGTATCATCCACTTCTCTTCAGAACGCCCAGCTTCTGGCAGTGCAGACACACAGCGTGTTCTCGAGAGATCACGCTGTGTCGTCACTCACAGGTCCTGCATCGTGTCGGACGAGCGAGAACACATTGGCACCAGAGGCTACAGTTGATTCTGCAGCAGCATCAGCGTTTGCAGGTAAGTCGATGTAGCTACTTACCTGCAAACGCTGATGCTGCTGCAGAATCCACTGTAGCCTCTGGTGCCGATGTGGCCGACACGATGCAGGAACTGGGGCAGGAAGTGAGTGACGTCACAGCGTGATCTCTCGAGAACACGCTGTGTGTCTGCACTGCCAGAAGCTGGGCGTTCTGAAGAGAAGTGGATGATACTTCTCGTCAGAACGCCCAGCTAGTAAAAGTAGTAAAAACGCCCCGATGTACGCACATAATACACGCCCAGTTGGACTTTTACTTTAAACACGCCCACTTGGACTTTTGCAAGCCTCATTTGCATAAATACAAAAATGGTCATAACTTGGCCAAAAATGCTTGTTTTTTAAAAATAAAAACGTTACTGTAATCTACATTGCATCGCCTATCTGCTGCAATAGCAGATAGGGGTTGCAGAATCTGGTGACAGAGCCTCTTTAATTTTTCCCGTAGAGATTGTATAATAGGTATTACATTCATGCCCATATAGTCCCCAAGGTCTCGAGAAATTACAATCTCCAGGTATTTAAAATTCTGGTCTGTCATCAACTGTGGTAATAAACCATCAAACTCTCCTTTCCGTAGTGGAAGTCTTAGCAATTTTTTTTATTTATTCCTGAATTGCTTACTTATCAATGACATTACTTTATATATGGATGTATATGCATCTATAAGCAACAAAAGCATGTCAGTATCATGTAGACAGTAGAAGTATTTCATTTTCCCACAAACCACGAACAAGGCTCTCTACCTCCCTCCTTATTCTAATTGCACAAGCCAAAGGCTCCATAAGTAATGCAAATAAGAGTGGTAACAGCGGGCATCCTTGCCGTCCCTCTTCCTTAGCAAAAGAATGGTGACGCATTTTCATTAATACTCAATCTGGCTCTAGAATTGGTACAGTATACAAGGCTTGAATCCATGTTACAGACCTCTCCCCAAAACTCCACTTTCACAACACAACCCACATGAATTCTGATGTTATAATTGAGGCTGAATTCCCATAAATGAAGCCTGTCTGATCCTCATGAATTATCTTTGTTAATCTTGTTTCCAAGATCTTTTCCAGAACTTTATAATCTGCATTTAGCAGAGATAGTGGATGATACGGTTCCATTGCCAATGGATCCTGGTCTGGATTGAGGATCAAGGTAACCAAAACTTCACTCATGACATCTGGCATAACTCCTCTCTTACATCCAAAAATATATCTCAGGTAGAAATGGGAGGAGATCATCACTATAAATGTTAAATATTTCAACTGACAGTCCATTTAGTCCCTGGACTTTATTTCCTGGAAGCGATCCAATTGCTTTCCTGGTTCTTAATCCAGTCAACCATATTAAATTCAGTGGGTTTTCTGAGATAGCGAGCCTTTTGACCTATGCATCCAAACAATAGCTTTTTTTTAGCCCTTTATCAGAATTTTTCTTACATTTTACTATTCCCTTAAACAAAATACCCCTAAGAAAAGCCTTTAGGGCATTCCATACTATCCTATTTTTCTAATTACATAAATGTGTCTCTAGAAAATCCTTTATTCTCTTACGGATTTCACTGTGCTGTCCAATAGGTGTTAAATAAAAGGGGTTTATCTTCTAAAATGTTAATCTTGTATTTTTTTCTGCTTGATATCAACCAGAAGTGGTAAATGGTTAGATAAGCCTCTTAGGGCCCCATTCCACTTTTTGTTTTATAATTCCTTTTCCAATTCATAAAATATCAAGACTATACATGAAATGTAATTATTTGAACTTGGAAAACAAGAAAATAAAATGATTTTCAGGATTTATATCTTGCCATACATCTGCCCATTCCAACATGGCAAGGTTTTGCCATGTTGGTTACTTCACTCAGACCTTTTGTCAAGCGCATGGACAATAACCCTATTAAAATCGCTGATAAACAGGATCGGACATTTAGGAAACTTTAAAGTTTAGATTGTATCTTAACCAGCATTTCTAGAGAGGCCACTGGGGCAAGTATATTGCAACCATTAACAGTTTAATCCCTTGAATTTGACAGTAAAGTATTACCTATATTCCTTGAGAATGAGAAAGACAATTCAATTCTAGTTTTCTTATAGATCAGTATAATTGCTCCACATACTCATCTGGAAAAACAGGAATGGTAACTTTTACTTATCGATGTTTTGGACACATAGTTTACGGTTTCATCACACATGTGAGGCTGTTAGTGATAAATGACCACCGCTGTATGTTTCATATAGTTTCAATATAGCCGTTCTTTGAATGTGATCTGCCAATCCGCTCCTGATCAAGATAAAAATCTAGTCATTTAAATCAAGAGAAAGAAAAAAAACAGGATAGCAAACCTTCCTCTTCTCATACCACCCTTCTACCATTCCCACTCTATGTCCCATGATGCACTGCCACCACACCACTGGACTCTTCACATGTCACCCCAATGCCTCTCCTCCCCCCTCTCCCCTATCCTCCTCAGTATTAATATTTTTCTAGAGTCATACAAAGCTTCCTTCGGATCCTCAAAAATCTGTACTTTATTATTGTGCATGACTTTGAGACTTTCTGGAAAGATGGTTTAAAGACTAACTATCAGAGTTTCTTCTTAATCTAAAAAAGTCACAGATCCAAACATGTTGGGGTCTTGGAAATCCAAGTTAATAGAGCCTCAAAAAAAACATTAAATACATCTTAGTGCCAAATAATTCCTAGCTCCTAACCCTGTTATACCATAATAAAAACCTTGCCTAGTCAAAGCACCCACCCTAAGAAGAGTGACCCCAAACTCCTCCCTTTAACCAGATGTCCTGGTCAATGCCTCTTAAATGGTTGAACTATAGTCAGAGGACAAGGTAGAGAGAGGCATGCCCAGTTGAATGCCCTGGAAAAGGTAGCATTCACTATAAAATGTCACAGATCCCATTTCCATTGATATTGAAAATCAATTTAAACATTGTTTAAATTAAATTATCCAAAGTCCCAATGCATTTCACCTGTGTTATGCCAGTTCTTCAGGGGGCAAAAATAATACCATATAGCAGATAAAGAAACACTATTTTGAGCATGTAATATAAGCATATAAGGGCAAATTAATATTCCGGTATTGGGCCAAAATGTAGGATCAATGGTTACTCACGACCCTCCTGGAATGATGCTGACTGTGGATGTTGTCCGAAGCATCGTAGAAGTGTGTTACTGCATGGATTCAGCAAAAGCACAGGCTCTGATAGTCTTATACCGCAGTCACACCTAGTGCCATGCATGCCAGTCCAACAGCAAGTTAACACGCTCTAGCACGCAGCAGTGTAGTGCTGATGAACTTAAGTTAATACTGTGTTCTCCTGAGGACAAACTAAGCTACTGAAGGTGTAGGAACGCATTAGGTAGGATTGTAGCATACAAGGTTACTATTGTAATGTTAATAGGGAGTGAAGTTCGTAAGTCAACAGTAGGGGCAGAACCACAGACCTCTGATTTTGTACCTGTCCCCTAGCTTCATGCTCTCCTATATTTGATTGTTTAGGGAAAATATTGGCTAGCTAGTCATTTTTTTATTGAGACCAATAAAGGGAGTTTTAAAGCGTTCTTTTCAGGCAGTGAACTCATGTAAAATTAAAAATGGATTTACCAATTTTGCATTGTATCTCATTATCCAGTCATTTGTACATCGTCCTTCCTGGCTTTACTTTCATGTTCTATAAGATAACAAGAGCAATTAATTGGCTCTTACATTATAATCTTACAATAAAATCTATGAATTGATGACTACTGTAAGCAGTTAGCAGGTTAAGTGCTAGATGGCAGGTACGTGCCACTGAGGCTGCTACTCACAGTGGTATAAACCCCAGAGCAAATGGCACTGAGCAACATGTAGATTACCAAGCAAAGTGTTTAAAAATTACCTGGATTTTGGAGTGGATGTGGTAAGAAAAAATGGCTGCCCCAGGATTTCTCCCTGTCTGACTTAGAGTCCAGGTGGGGCTCCTAGTTTAATTAAAAGAGACCAACTGACTTGGGCAGAAGATCGTGTTATGTGTGAGCTGCATGAAGCTGAAGTGTTGAGTCTGGTTGGCTCTACTGAAGTGGAAAACCATTGCCAGAAACTACAAGGTTCCTGGGTGAGCAACAAACTGAGCTTTGGTTACTAAAAAACAAGGGTCTTTAAGAATTTCTGTGTGGCTGAAGAAGGCACACCTATTGTTTCTTTTCCTTTGGACTTTAGTTGTGGCTGGAAAAACATCCTGTTTAATTTGCTCTCAATAAAACCCTGTATTGTTACACCAAATCCCGCCTGTGGTCTACCTGTCTGACGCTGTCGAGGCTATACTACTTATACCAGTACTTCCAGCTTTATTACCAGCATTATTTGTGTCCTATATCTAATATGATGTATTGTATTACTGTACTGCTTACTTATTTTCTAACTTAAATGAGCTAAAGAAGTGACATGTCCAGTGAAATAAATGTACTTTTAGAGATTTATAGGCCCCAGGCGAAGAAAAAAAAAGATCCACGCATATAAATACTTTACATTTCCTTAGAGATTTCATATTGTTTAAAAAAATAAATATATATATATATATATATATATATATATATATATTCCATGTACTGTATTCAAATCCTGCCAGAGGCAGGATATCTGGTTCTCCCCCACACTTCTATACTGATAGGTCAATTGGCTTCCTATAAAATTGTCCCTAGCGTAAAAAGGATTTGCAAAATAGATTGTGAACTCCAGTGGAGACAGGTTAGGGACTGATATGAGTGATTTCTTTTTGCGTACGTTGAAAAAGGAAAAACCATGAGAAAAAGGAGAAGTTTGCAGCACAAATGGCTGAGTGTCAGGAACTAAACTTCCTGTACTTGAACTCTGGACTCTTCTGGCTTGCCAGTAATCCAGCTTATCTGTGCTTTATCTATATTGCTTTCCTATGTACTGAACTCTGCATACATTTGATTACGGCTGACCTCTTGCTCCTATGTACCGCTCTGTAAACAGCTGATCATGACTGATCTTCCACTCTTGTTCACCAAACTCTACATAAATCTGACCACGTCTGATCCCTCTCCCCATTTTACACCTTTATCTGAAGTCCAGCTATAATTTTGGGACAATCTTGGGGACCGCGATCCGGGAATCACCTTGCAGCAAAGTCCATATCCCCATTGCAGGTGTACAGGGAGGAGACTACAGAATAGCCAACCCGATTACAGCTATTCCTCATTCATGCATTACATTAACTTAAAGTCCAACTCTTCAAAGTACAACTATTTGAAGTAAAAATCATTAAAATACAACTCTTAAAGTGCTAGGAATTCTGCATTACCACTGCCTATTATTGCTCACTGTATCGTTGCCTTTCCTATTGGATTCTAGACTTGAGAACCAGCCTTGTAATATTGAGCTTTAAAGCAAAAGGCTTAACATTGGTACTGTACATGAGGATCTAAGATCTTTGTTTTTTTTTTAACCAGAAGTATGCTTTAAATCTATTTTCAAAATATAAGGAGTGAATTGTGTTCGCACAATCGCAGTACTTTGTGAGTTCAGTTATCACAATAATTTTGATACGGGTTGTAACATTTATGCAATGCAATTATATTACTTCTCAGCCTTTTCCAGGGTGTTATGTCATGTGTAGATTTTCCTGCACACGACACATTGGGGGAGGGGTCCTCCTAGCACTTTGACTGTCTCTCTATATTTATTTATCAGACTGTGCTTATGACTGTACTATGGCTCAAATGTGGGACCTAAATGAAATTCAGAAGCACAAACGGCATAATGTACTGATATATATAAATATACAAAGATATGTTAATATATTACATTATATGGTACTATCAAAATGTTATTTTTTTTCGCTAAAATGTACTTTTCTAATCATAATAATGGAGTAAAAAAAATACATTGAATACATTTTTTAAATAAGTTTTATAAAATTAAACGCCAGTCTTAATAAATTCCCCCCAAAGTATGTCAAAGAAGAGGATTCACTCTGGTAACATCAACTATTCTTTTGACATTTTGAAAGCTTCCATTTAACTTTGATCCACATAGTGCCATGTAGCACCTACTAGCATGAAGTATGGTTGCCAATACTTGATTGATAGGGTGGATTAGGAACCCGGATCCTTGGCAAAAAACACTTGTTGTAAATCCCTTCTGGAAGGATATGCAGTAATAAGTCTATATAACATGGGGCATGCATGATTAGCCTCCATGACATGTCAGATATAGTAGTCAGCAAACTAGTCTTATTGAGTGGAACATAAGTTCCGTTTATAATGTTTACCTTCACCAAGATCATCAGATCAGTGATTAATCTTAATGACTTCTTCCTGTCAATGCTAATGTAAAATATCGGTCAAGCCGTTAGGACAAAGAACAATTAATGCCATTGGCATGTGATAAATTGTAGGATATTAGGTATAAGAAAAGCATTTCAATAGCGATTTAAAACATTCCCAGTGTTTGTGTTCATTGAGTCAAAGAAAAAAAACATGCCACTCCCTGACTAATCCAATTTGCTTTAATACAGTAAACAACAAAAATAGAGGATTGCCAGATTTCAGCTAGATATCATGTGATATTACTTTTTGGTTCATCAGTTTTAATAACAATATAGAATCATGCTTGTAAATAAATCCTTTCATGCATGCCAACATTCTACCAGCACTCATTACGATGTCTGTTTTGTCGACAATATATATATATATATATACAGTATATAGATATATAGATATATATATAGCACACCAAAAAATGGCGACAGCACACTGCGACACTAATGCCACCTAAGCCATTAAATATAAATACATATTCATTACTGCTAAATCTTCTTACAATAGGGAGGTTCTTAGCGCATATTTTGATTAAATTGTGTGAGCCCACCTGCCACCACAAGTCGACCTCTATGAGGTGGTAGCTACACTGCACATACACCCCACATATATCAATCACATAATCAACATAAAAGTTTGAACAGCACATTCCAACAAAATTAAACAAAACATTATGCTGTAATTACCCACTGTCTGCTAGTGAGACACAGCTCTGCACTTTGTGCTACCCAGAATGTGAAACATGATTCCTCCAGAGACAGGAATAGAGGGGAAAAACAGAAAGCAGTGGAGATAAGAGGCATGTCATGTGTGAGTCTCTTAAGCCCTGTTCCCACAGAGTTTTTTCCTCGGAAACCACATCGGAAACCGCGACAATAAACATCCGAAATCCAGAGGCATTTTTTTTCTATGAGCGGAAAAAAATGCTCTTAGCAAAAAGAAGCGACATGCAAGACATCAATGGGAGGCAGAGAAAGTGGTTTTTGCAGCGTTTTTTTTGCCTGCGGCGTTCATTTACAGCGTGATCTCGCAAGATCACGCTTGCTGTCATTAAGTCTTACACAAACGCTACTGAAATTTCGGGATTGTGAATAGACATTGCGTCCTGGCAGGAAGCAATGTCTATTCACTCTCAAGACACTTCAGTAACGTTAATGTGTGAGTAAGTGACAGCATGTCGTGAACAACGCAAGATCACTATGTGCTGACTACATGAATGGAGAGAAGTGTATGACGCTGATTGGTCACCGATTGGTCAGCGTCATACACTTCTGTCCACAATGCCCAGTTGGTCATTAAGAAAGTCATTAGCATAACTCTAAAATAGGTCATAACTTGGTCAAAATGAATAGTTTTTCTAAATAAAAAACACTGCTGTAATCTACATTACAGCGCCGATCACATTATGGGCACTTATAATGTGGTGACACAGCCTCTTTAACCCCTTCCAGACATTTGACGTATCCATACACCAAAGTCGGGTAGTTGGAAGTATGGAACGGGCTCACGGAGTGAACCCGCTCCATACGATGCCGGTGTCGGCTGTTTGTTGCAGCCGACACTTCAGAGTAACGAGCGGCATCGCGCTCGAGCACGATCTAGCTCGTTTAACTCGTTAAATGCTGCGGTCAATACCGACAGCAGCATTTAAATCGTTAGAAAGAGGGGGACAACCCCCTCTAACAGCTCATCGCGCCCCCCCCCGCAACGCAATTGCGGTGGGGCGATGATTGCTATGGCTGCCTGGGGGCCTAATGAAGACCCCCCAGGCCCGCTATCTTTCTGCTCCTATTAAGCCCTGCTTCCGGCAGGGCTTAATAGAAGCCTGTCAGAATCATGATATACTGCAATACATTAGTATTGCAGTATCTCTTGCAAGCGATCTCATGATCGCTGGTTGAAGTCCCCTAGGGGGACTAATAAAAAAAGTAAAAATGAGTTAAAAACTACAGCTTATTCCGCAAGAAAATAAGCCCTCATACCACTTAATCGACGGAAAAATAAAAAAAGTTATGGCTCTCGGAATTTGGCGATACAAAATAAATTTTATTTTTTACACTTAGGTTTTTACTTGTAACAGTAATAAAATATAGAAAAAACTATACTGTATATATTTGGTATCGCCGTAATCGTATTGACCCACAGAATAAAGTTAACATGTTGTTTTAATTGCACAGTGAATTCCGTAAAAACGACTCGCAAAAAACAATGGAGGAATCACTGTTTTTTTCATTTTCTACCCCACAAATATTTTTTTTCCTGTTTCCTAGTACATTATATGGCACAATAATTGGTGCTACGAAAAACTATAACTCGTCCTGCAAAAATCAAGCCCTCATAGAACTATATAGAAGGAAAAATAAAGAAGTTATCACTTTTGGAAAGTGGGGAGGAAAAAACGAAAATTAAAATCTGAAAGAGGGCTGCGGCGGGAGGGGGTTAATTTACATATATTGGGGTCCGTTGGTTTTCATTGTTAAGCTGGGAAAAATAGCACTTTGTGCAGCAATTTTCTTCCCATCAAATCTTACAGAATTGGCAACGGAGACTTCGAACACAACGTAATTTGTGACTTAGTCTTCAAGTTTCCAACGCACATGTGAAGAGAGCTTTAGATTGTAAGCTCTTTTGAGCAGGGCCCTTGCTTCTACTGTTTGATTTTTTTAATTAGTGTTGTCACTATATAATGTCTGTTATTGTTTGTACATGTTTCCTCTGAATTGTAAAGTGCTGCGGAATATGTTGGCACTATATAGATAAAGATTATATAGATAAAGATTATTATTAAAATTGATTTGTTCTCATTCACAAATACGCTTTTGTTGCCTGCAGGAATAGCACGCCCTGTATACAAGTATCTGTCACCACATTTGATGTATCTATTTAAGAAAACCTATGTCAGGATGATAATGGGCCGAACTTATCAAAACGACAGAAAAACTGCTTGCCCATATCAACCAATCAAAGCGCAGCATCCATAGCATTTTAATGAACAAAAGCTGACCTCTGATTGATTGCTATGGACGAGATGCTTTTTTTTTTAAAAAAAAGGACAGAAGCGTACCTTTTGTTCAGTTAAGTACCTATTTATACCTTGTTTGTGGTGCACAGTCACAGTATTTGCTGGAAATTGTCTACAATATACTATACATAGCGATCCCAAAAAACAAGTACCCTGCACAGTCTGCATTTTTTTTTACAATGGGAGTCAATGAGCAATGTATGCAAGTGTATATACACTCTATTAATAAATAGAGATCAGCAAATATCTTCTGGCTAAGATAGCCCTTTTCTCTGTCTCAACTTTAATGAAGAAGGTGACTAATTTAACTAATAAATTGAACCAGACAGCCAGCTCCTTCATACGCATCACCCAGCCCATATTTGCCACTGGGGGTGCATGGCCTAGGGCGTCCAGTAGGGGGAGGCAGCTACAGGATCGTTTATTTTTTTCTAAAAAAAATTACGTTTGTGACCTGACTTTCCGGCGGTCAGGTCACTCACAGGGTTGGGGGAGTGGATACACCAGTGCTTCTCAGACTGAGGGTAAGACACGCCCTCTGTTCATGGATCGAACAGAACTGCTCACGTGAGCAGCTGTAGTCAACAGTTGGAGTGTCTCAGACTCAGGGCCGGCATGTTGGTTACACACAAGAAGGAGAGGAGCAAAGGCAGCAAGTGGAGAAAAGGAAGCTCCGCCCCAGCCTGTCCCTGCAAGAAGTTCCTAATGGAGAATCTGTCTGTTGTTTGTGCCTCTATATATACCTGTGTGTGTCTATGTGTATTTGTATGTGTGTATGTCTCTGTGTGTGTATATGTGTCTATGTGTCTTTGTGTGTGTATCTTTGTCTGTGTATGTCTCTGTGTTTGTATGTGTATGTATTCCAATATGTGCGGATATGTGTCTCTGTGCAAGTATTGGTGTGCCTAAGTGCCTATAGATGTATCTGTAGGTGTATGTGTTTCCGTGTGTGTGCATCTACTACATTATCTGTACTTAGAGAGTTATCACTGTGTTATCTGTGGTGTTACATGGGGCTGCAGGTAACACTACATTATCTGTACTCAGAGAGTTATCACTGTGTGTTATCTGTGGTGTTACATAGGACTGCAGCTAACACTATAACATTATCTGTACTCAGAGAGTTGCCACTGTGTGTTATCTGTGGTGCAGTGGCGTAACTACCGCTGTAGCAGCCATGGCGGCTGCTACGGTACCCACGGCATGAAAGCTCACGTATAGCCCGGCACATAACATTATGGGCCGGGTGGCACGGGCCCGTTCATGCCCGGTGGCGTCGCTAGCATTGGGCATCTGGGGCCACGGGCGACTGCCACATTCAATTGTATATGCGTCCTTAGGACGCAGATACAATTGAGTACTGTTGCGGAGCTGGGAGCTAGCTCCCTGCTCTGCTGTCTACTAGGCCACAGGCCACGATAGGCCTGCAGCCTATAAGGCGCTGGGACAGGATCCCTGCGCAGGCCAGCGCGATGACATCACTGGATCACGCCGACCTGCACAAGAGTCCTATCTCATAGTATAGTTTTTTTTTAAATTTGTTTGGTGGGGACATTGTCTTCAAGGGGGCCTGCTGGAGCTCTGTGACACTATCTACAAGGGGGTTGTGTGTGGCACTATCTACAAGGGGAGTTGTATGTGGCACCATCTACAAGGGGGGTTGTGTGTGGCACTATCTACAAGGGTAGCTGTGACACTATTAACAAGGGGGGTATGTGAGACTATCTACAATGGGGGTATGTGACACTATCTACAAGGGGGGTATGTGGCACTATCCACAAGATGGGGTATATGGCACGATTTACAAGAGGGGGTAGGTGGCATTATATACAGGGGGCAGTGTGGCACTATCTACAGGGGTGTATCCCGGTGCTTTAAGTTTCGGGTCAGGATTTTTTATAACTATTGACTATGAAATAACACAATTAAGTGATAACAAATGTTGTAATACCAGTGCTTAACTGCTTGTTACAATTTACGTAACCCTATAACTAAAGGTTAATTAGAGTACACTTGGCAGCCTAGCTGTATTTTTACATTGCACACAGAACTGATAAATGTTCATTGTCGGGATGGTGTGGTGTAGTGTTGGTTGCGGGGGGCCCATTCAAAAGTTTGCGATGGGGCCCAGTCTTTCCTAGTTACGCCCTACTGTGATGTTACATAGGACTGCAGGTAACATCTATTACATTATCTGTACTGTGTATACATGTGCTTTTGTACACATCTATTACATTATCTGTACTGTGTATGTATGTGCCTTTATGTATTTGTATATGTTCCAGTATGTGTATATTTATGTGCCTGTATGTGTGTGTATGTGTGTGTGTGTGTGTGTGTGTGTGTATATATATATATATATATATTTGCCTATATGTCCAAATATGTGCCTTTTATGTATGTACAGTATATATGTGGTTCATTTTTGGTTTGTGGAGGGCAGTGATAGAGAGTCCTGTACAGGGTGCCATCCAACCTAAGGCCAGCCCTGCTCAGTAAAAAGGGATATTCCGAGTTATTTAAAAAAAAAAAAAAAAAGAGCCATTGCTCACCTTACGGATCCCCGTCGTTCCAGTGCTGCCGCTTCTGTTCCTCCCCACTGCTGTGCATTGACATAGCTGCAGAGATGATACGGTGTATACAGGGGCGTAGCTATGAAACACTGTGCCCCATAGCAAACTTTTGAATGGGCCCCCCTTCCCTGGGTGCCTGTCATGTCCATGGCCGTGGGCCGTCAGGCTCGCTCACCTCCTGACGGCCTCAGCCATGGTTCTGGGAGCGCTGGCCCCAGTCTCCTCCTCAGGAGATGCCATCGGTAAATGGACTACCTCTGCCAGACCCAGTTATAGCTGTGACCAAGCTGCTGAGGCACCAAGTAGGAGCTCTCCACTCCGAGCTTCTCTCGTTCTTTGTCTTGTCCAAGGCCGTTAACCCCGTGCTGTTGGGCCTGACTTGGCTCCGACTACATGCCCCAGTCCTGGACTGGAACTCTGGAGAGGTTCTCCAGTGGGGCTCCGAGTGTCACAACCGTTGCTTGGTACAGATTAGTTCAGCTCAGCCTCCTCTGACTCGGTCATTGGCAGGATTGCCTGGTCATTATGCTGCATTTTCGGACGTCTTCAGCAAGAGGGAGGCGGAGACGCTGCCCCCATACCGGGCGTATGACTGTCCTATCGAGCTGATTCCTGGTGCGTCCCTTCCCCGTGGTGGAGTATATCCTCTCTCCTTGCCAGAGACTTTGTCCATGTCCACCTATGTCAAAGAGAACTTGGAGAGGGGCTTCATACGGAAGTCTTCCTCCTCGGCAGAAGGAGGAAGACTTTCCTGCTCTGTCATAGTGTTTAATAGCATTACTATTGAATATGGCGTCACTCTCGCTGTAGCAGCCATAGTGGCTGCTAGCGGAGCCTCCGGGCATGGGGGGCCCTCATGCCTTGGGCCCTGTAGCAGCCGCTATGACTGATACAGTGGTAGTTACGCCACTGGGTGAATACCAACATGATCGCTTTAGCCAATCACTGGTCTCAGTGGGTATGCGGCACAGGATCGCTGAGGCCAGTACTTGGCTGCAGCTATCACGTGGGTATACGGCCACGTAATTGCTGCAGCTATGTCAATAAACAGCTGCGTCGAGGAACAGAAGCAGTGGGGCTGGAACGACGGGGATCTGTGAGGTGAGCAATGGCTTTTTTTATTTTTTGCATTCCTCCTACCTTGGCCAATTTTTTAAATATCTTGGAAAACCCCTTTAAGAAAAGCTGCTGCGATTTCTGGACAGCGCTGTGGGGAACGGCGGATCCACGGCACAACTGGAGGGCACCAGGTAAGGTATATCTGAATTATTTTACCATGATGTATGTGCCAGTCCCCGAGACCGGAGGGTCGCTTCCATTGTATTCGCATCCTTAGGATGCAAAAACATTTGAAAGCACATGTGAGGCAAGGGAACTATCAGTTCCCCTCCTCGACACTCTGAGCTTTTATTGTGGTCATCTGGCTGTCTAGGGTCGTGCCACTGGAGCAGGCCTGATGAGACAAGACCAGGTTCGGTTGTTGTACTAGTTTGGATTCAAGGACTACTTAGATGACGGTGTTTTTATTTTCAATAAAATAGTTATTGAGGATTTTGTGGGGGTTTTTATTTCAATAAAATGTATTTTATGTGTTGGTGGTTTTTTGTATCTGATACACAGCGTCCATTACTAAGGTGGGGCTTAGTGTTAGCCAGTGAAAAGGCTAGCAGTAACCCCCCATTATTACCCCGGTACCCACTGCCACCAGGGGTACAGTAAGAGCCTGGTACGATCCAGTACCAAACCATCTGAAGCGATGGTCGGGCACTGGGGTGGGCACAGGCTGGTAAATCCCCAAAACCATAAGCCTTATCACCCTAGTAATGCTAGCCTGCTGCTGCTATGTTATATCTTGCTGGTTATGAAATATAGGGGGAAAAAAATAATTCCCAAAAATTATTGAAAAAAACAATGTTGGGTACCCTCATATGTCATAGCCAGCCAGATACAACATAGCAGAAGCAGTCTAGCATTACCATGGTGGTAAGGCCTATAGTTTTAGGGCTTTCCCAGCCTAATGATACCAGCCTTCATCTGCCCCAGTGCCCGACCATCACTTGATATGAACCCTGGTAATGATGGGTATGGGGTAATAATGGGATTAGTACTCGCCTTTTCAATGGCTAAGCCCCACCTTAGTAATGGACAATGTCAATCAGAGAGCAGTCATTACTAAGGCAATAGTAATAACGTTAAAAAGAAACACAGACACACATAAAAAATATTTGATCAAAATAAAATAAAAAAACAAACAACCCTTGCTAACCTTTTTATTGAAAATAAAAAACTGCGTTATCGAAGTAGTTCTCGAACCCGAAGTAGTCCAACAACCGTTGCTGTGAAAAAACACAAACCAACGCAAAAAAAAAAAACATTAGTAACACATACAAAATTAAAGCAATTATTATACACCGTGTTCCAAATTATTATGCACATTGGATTTAAGTGTCATAAACATTTAATTATTAGTTTTTCAATTAAACTCATGGATGGTATTGTGTCTTAGGGCTCTTTGGATCATTGTAATCAATCTCAGACACCTGTGATAATTAGTTTGCCAGGTGTGCCCAATCAAAGGAAAACTACTTAAGAAGGACGTTCCACATTATTAAGCAGGCCACAGGTTTCAAGCAATATGGAAAAGAAAAAGGATCTCTCTGCTGCCGAAAAGCGTGAAATAGTGCAATACCTTGGACAAGGTATGAAAACATTGGATATTTAAAGAAAACTTAAGCGTGATCATCGTACTGTGAAAAGATTTGTGGCTGATTCAGAGCACAGACGGGTTCGTTCAGATAAAGGCATAATGAGGAATGTTTATGCCAGACAAATTAATAGGATTAGGAGAGCAGCTGCTAAAATGCCATTGCAAAGCAGCAAACAGGTATTTGAAGCTGCTGGTGCCTCTGGAGTCCCGCAAACCTCAAGGAGTAGGATCCTCCAGAGGTTTACAAGTGTGCATAAAGCTATTATTCGGCCACCCCTAAACAATGCTCACAAGCAGAAACGGTTGCAGTGGGCTCAGAAATACATGAAGACTAATTTTCAAACCGTGTTGTTTACTGATGAGTGCAGTGCAACCCTGGATGGTCCTGATGGATGAAGTAGTGGATGGTTGGTGAATGGCCACCATGTCCCAACAAGGCTGCAATGTCAGCAAGGAGGTGGCAGAGTCCATGTTTTGGGCTGGAATCATGGGGAGAGAGCTGGTAAGCCCCTTTAGGGTCCCTGACGGTGTGAAAATGATAACAGATTTTTTTTTAGAAGTAAAAAACTCAAAATGCACTGTTTCAAATTATTATGCACAACCGAGATCAAAACATTGTAAAGGTTGTAAAGAGAACTAAAATGGTAATTTGTTGAATTTGCAGCATCAGGAGGTCATATTTACAGAAATAAAAAGCTATTTCAATCAAAAAAACCTTAACAGGCCAAGTTACATGTTAACATAGGACCCCTTCTTTGAGATCACCTTCACAATTCTTGCATCCATTGAATTTGTGAGTATTTGGACAGTTTCTGCTTGAATATCTTTGCAGGATGTCAGAATAACCTCCCAGAGCTTCTGTTTTGATGTGAACTGCCTCCCACCCTCATAGATATTTTGCTTGAGGATTCTCCAAAGGTTCTCAATAGGGTTGAGGTCAGGGGAACATGGGGGCCACACCATGAGTTTCTCTCCTTTTATGCCCATAGCAGCCAATGACACAGAGGTATTCTTTGCAGAATTTGATGGTGCATTGTCATGCATGAAGATAATTTTGCTACGGAAGGCACGGTTCTTCTTTTTGTACCACGGAAGAAAGTGGTCAGTCATAAACTCTACGTACTTTGCAGAGGTCATTTTCACACCGTCAGGGACCCTAAAGGGGCCTACCAGCTCTATCCCCATGATTCCAGCCCAAAACATGACTCCGCCACCTCCTTGCTGACGTCACAGCCTTGTTGGGACATGGTGGCCATTCACCAACCATCCACTACTCCATCCATCTGGACCATCCAGGGTTGCACGGCACTCATCAGTAAGCAACATGGTTTGAAAATTAGTCTTCATGTATTTCTGAGCCCACTGCAACTTTCTGCTTGTGAGTATTGTTTAGGGGTGGCCGAATAATAGCTTTATGCACACTTGCAAACCTCTGGAGGATCCTACACCTTGAGGTTCGCGGGACACCAGAGGCACCAGCGGCTTCAAATACCTGTTTGCTGCTTTGCAATGGCATTTTAGCAGCTGCTCTCCTAATCCTATTAATTTGTCTGGCATAAACCTTCCTCATTATGCCTTTATCTGAACGAACCCGTCTGTGCTCTGAATCAGCGACAAATCTTTTCACAGTACGATGATCAAGCTTAAGTTTTCTTGAAATATCCAATGTTTTCATATCTTGTCCAAGATATTGCACTATTTCACGCTTTTTGGCAGCAGAGAGATCCTTTTTCTTTCCCATATTGCTTGAAACCTGTGGCCTGATTAATAATGTGGAACACCTGGCAAACTAATTATCACAGGTGTCTGAGATTGATTACAATGATCCAAAGAGCCCTGAGACACAATACCATCCATGAGTTTAATTGAAAAATTAATAATTATATGTTTATGACACTAAAATCCAATGTGCATAATAATTTGGAACACGGTGTATATTGGTAACAATTGGAACTTCATTTATTGGCAATAACATCAACTAAATTATTTTTGTAACTGCTAAACCCACCCACAGAGATGTCAGGAGATATTTGAGATTCATTTATCTATACAAAATGTATTGATTCCTTTGATATTTTTGAGATGACACCCTTGAAAAGCTTGTTTCTGATCATGACAAAGATTTTTAATGACATGTCCTATTCTTGGCCGTTTTCACGGCCCGACGGTCCGCATAGAACTCAATCGATCAGTTTTTAACGGCCGTTAAAAACTGATCCTGGCCAAGAGGACTCCCAGGGCACAGCGTTACTTTAAGCGCTGAGTCAGAGGGAAGCCCCTGACATCACTAACTATGGAGTCAATGGCCAGAGCATCGCAAACTCTTTTGCCAGGGGCTCCTATCTCGAGAAAACCCAAACAAACACCACTGTAGATAGCGCCACACACACCCCCTGTAGCTAGCACCACACATACCCCATCATGTAGATAGAGCCACACAAACACCTCACCAGGTAGATAGCGCTACACCACCTCCCTCCTGTAAATAGCACCATTGGGGCTCCCTCTAGGAGCGGAATCCACAGCCAGAGCGTTGCCGACAGAGTGTGGAGCCCCTGATTTCACTGTCCATATATGGACAGTGATGTCAGGTGCTCTTCCAGGAGAGGAATCCCCGGCCAGAACGTCAGCAACGCTATGGCTGGGGATTCCTCTTCTAGAAGGAGCCCCAATAGCGCTATCTACAGGGGTGTAGCGCTATCTACCCAGTGGGATGTGTATCTACAGGGTGGGGGTGGGGCACTATCTACATGGGCACTGTGGCACTATTTGGCACTATCTAGAGGGGACACTGTGGCGCTATCTACATGGGCACTGTGTGGGGCACTATCTACATGGCCCTTTATATGTGCGCACTGTGGTCCAATGTCGGCGCTGTGGCACTATCGACAGTGAGCACTGTTGTACTGGAATTATTTCTGTGGGCACTATCTACAGGGGCATTGCAGCAGTGCAGCACTATCTACATGGGCACTGTGGTGTTTTCAGCGGGTTTGGATAAAAAAACCCTGACAAATTAAATCCATCTGTTTAACGGCCAAAAACGGATGGCAAATGGATGACAAACGGCCATTAAAAAATGGAAAGACGGATTGAAAATGGATGAAAATTTGGATACTGATACAAAACGGCCATGGAAGGCTGATAGTTAATAAGTTTTTAATGGACGTTTTTTCCCCTGTTGTGTGAATGTAGCCTTACATCATATCTGAAAACTGTGCCTAGCCATTTAACTGAGCTGGAAAATATGGATATATAGATGGTAAACAATTTGCTTGCTCACATCGAATAACCTAGATGGATGTTACCAACATGTAGGGTGGGGGTGGTAGATCTAGTCTAAATACTTTTAAATGTTCAAAGAGGCATATATTGTAGTTTGCCCTACCATTAATAGGTTAAAAGAATGTTGTAACATATACTTAAAAATATCTAGCAATACAATATTTTGTAGTTGATTCCATAATGCTCACAAAGATTGCATTGTCTCCTGTACTATTTCCTGAAACAGAACATACAGAGACTGACAAAATTAAAATGCAGACTCCCAAACCATAAAATCAGCAGTCCATCTACGCAAGACAAATACACTTCTATGATAAGCATCTAAAGCAGCATATAGGGTCAGCATCTAAAGCAGACAATACATCAATACCATCCAGTCAATGTGTTATTGCACTTCAATTACAATAAAAGAATGAGTAAGACATAAAACATGTAATGGTTCACACTTGATTCATTTTCGAAAACTTTTTTTAGGGTTGCCACCAATGAGTCTAAGAAGCAAGTTTTTAAAGGATCATGATTACCTTCAGAGATATAAAGTAGACCTGAGAAGACCCTGGCAAAGATTAGGAAAAAAGTATTTGCCATGTTCTCCTTCTATTGATTTAATTTGCGGTGAGCTGCAATACCACACACAACCTGTGAATAGGTGTGACACTGTTTTTCTAATCCTCGACAACACCCTTTAAGACACCCATCTGCACCACTTTTGTGTTTTGCTTACATCTAAGCCTTATCTGTCAAAAGTTAATCTTTCTCCAATTCTTACTGAATATTTAAATGATCTAAATGAATCAACATGAAACATTTTCTTAATACCATGGTAAACTGAAACTTGAGTGTCTCAAAGAGCCAAGTCCTTTAAATGAATAATCATAGAGCCATGATTTACCAAAGTCCACAACAAATGCCAGGAAAACTTTTGAATTTAATAATCATGTAGCCAAATTATAATCTTAAATTTGCTAATAAAATTGTAATTAAATGATATGGACAACTCAATATGCCCTATATATGGATGTAATAGCTGAAGACCCCCGTTTGGGACCACTCCTTCTATGAGACAGAGCAGAGATCTTCTGCAAAGACATTTAAATTTGTATTCATGTGAATAAATGCCATGTATTAGACTTTGTCTGCAAAATGAGCTGTCACGCATAACTTCCAAGCAGCAGTTATTTCTGGGGTTATCGAAGCCACACCCACAGCGATCATTTGATTGCCAGGGCAGCTCCTTTCTAATACGGGACAACCTCTAAGTGACGTTAGTATTAATCTGGATTCTGAATGCTGTCTTTCAGGGATGAGCTAAACTGGCAATGAAAAAATTTACTTGCCGTATTTCCGGACTTGCCTCAGTAATTTTGAATGTAAGGAATATTGCATGTGGATAATCTTTTCAGATTAAAAACAGAAAACAAAAAGGTACTGCCTAATGACTACTATATTGAGATTTTCAAATTAAGGGACTGTCTCTTCAGATAGTTTATTACACGATGCACATCCACATATGATATAGCACATGCAACCTACTGGTACAGTAAACAGATTACTTTTGATTCGGCTAAGGTTCTTATCCACACCCACTTACCAGGGTACACACAAACAGGAGATGAAGAATTAAAACAAAAAGCTGATCAGACTAATTCCAACACAGTAATGCCAATGCAATGTCAATAGGAGTGTAAGATGCTATATAATGTAAAAACAGAAGACAGGCAATGATTTGTACATAACACATGATAAAACAAATGTTTTGTCTCATTCTCATGTGTGATAATTGAAGTAACATTTGCCCTCACATGACAGAAAGAAAGGCGCGACAGAACATGCATTAGACCCCCCAGCAAACGTAGCGGAATTGTTGCAGAGTTTCCGTTCAGATTTGGGTGGAAAATCTGCAGAATGTTGCAGACATGTGGATGAGAGTTAAAAAAAATCTCAGTCCCATGCTTCTGAACATTGGACATGAATCAGAGCATGATGAGGATATTCAGACCCGCAGCATGCTCATTCTGTTCTGGATGTTCACTGTGGATTTCATCATTTTCAATGTATAAGTGGTGCTATCTGCAGCAAAATATGCAGATAACATGATGTGTAAATGCTGTGGATACTCTGCCGAAAATCCGCAACAAAAATGTGGGTAGCCTAAAAGGAGTTTTCCACATTTAACATTAATGGTCTATTACTAGGATAAGCCATCATTGAATGATTGGTGGGGGTCCGGGGAATCCCACATAATTCTCCATGCAGCTGCATCTTGTGCTGGTGTTGAGCAAGTAACTTGTGTATGGTAACAGCTATGTGACTGGCACAATATTATGCATAGGTATGTAACCGTGTATTGTCTTGAGATTATAATCAGAGGAGTTGGTTTTGGAAGGGTTTTCGGTGTATTACTATGGTAGGGCTTACATCTGAAATGTTTGCTGCAGAATATGCTTCCATGATTAAAGCCCCCGAATGGGAGAAAGCCATTAATGGGTCTAACCACAGCCCTAGGAATAGGCTGTAGTAGTGCCAGCAGGGGGTGGTGTGAACCCTCTTTGTCACCGGGGGATTTGACTTGGAGCTACCTGGGCTACTGGAAACCCTCGGTCTTCACCCTATAAACCCTGTACAGGGACGTGAACTTTGCTGCGGGGGTACCCCAGGGGTAGCAGGGAAATGCTTTTTGTTTTTCCCTTTTCATCTATATTGGTGTCCTTTTATTTCTAGACATTTTGTTACTGAGGGTATAAACGTTCTACACGATTCATGTAATAGATCTTTAACCCCTTCCCAACATTTGACGTATCCATACGCAATAGTCGGGTAGGGGAAGTATGGAACAGGCTCACGGAGTGAACCTGCCCCATACGATGCGGGTGCCGGCTGTATGTTACAGCCGACACTTCAGAGTAACGAGCGGGATCGCGCTCAAGCACGATCATGCTCAATTATCTCATTAAATGGCGCGGTCAATAGCGACCGCCGCACTTAAATCTTTAGAAAGAGGGGGGTGACCCCCTCTAACAGCTCATTGCACCACCTGCAATGCAATCGCGGGGTGGCGATGGTTGCTATGGCTGCCTGGGGGCCTAATGAAGGCCCCCAGTTCGCCATCTTTGTGCTCCTATTAAGTGCTGCCTCCGGCAGGGCGGAATAGAAGGCTGACAGAATCACGATATACTGCAATACATTAGTATTGCAGTATATAGTGCAAGCGATCTAACGATTGCTGGTTGAAGTCCTCTAGGGGAACTAATAAAAAAAGTAAAAATTTGTACAATAAAGGTTTTTTTTAATGTAAAAAAAATAAAAAATATTAAAAGTTAAAAAAAAAAACCTTTTCCCCTAGAGCATAGTAAAAAAATAAATAAATAAACATAATTGGTATCGCCGCATCCGTAAAAGTCTGAAATATTACAATATATCATTATTTAACCCACACGGTGTACGCCGTAAAGAAAAAAAATTGTAAACACCAGAATCGCTATTTTTTGGTCACGTCATCTCCCACAAAAAATGTAATAAAAAGTGATCAAAACGTCATGTACCCCAAAATGGTATCATTAAAATCTACAGCTTATCCCGCAAAAAATAAGCCCTCATACCAGTTAATAGACGGAAAAATAAAAAAGTTATGGCTCTCAGAATTTGGCGACACAAAAGAAATTTTATTTTTTACACTTAGGTTTTTACTTGTAAAAGTAGTAAAATATAGAAAAAACTATATATATTTGGTATCGCCATAATCGTATTGACCCACAGAATAAAGTTAACATGTTGTTTTAATTGCACAGTGAATTCCGTAAAAACGAAGTGCAAAAAACAATGGGGGAATCGCCATTTTCTACCCGTAATTTTTTCCCCGTTTCCAAGTACATTATATGGACAATAAATGGTGCTACGAAAAACGACAACTCGTATCGAAAAATTAAACACTCATGTGACTATATCGACAGAAAAAGAAAAAAGTTATGGCTTTTGAAATGCGGGGAGGAAAAAACGAAAATTAAAATCTGAAAAATTGTTGCAGCGGGAAGAGGTTAAAAACTCCCCATTTATCTTCAGTATGCCTATTTACCATTACATGGTCCCAGTCAACAAGACTAAGTGTTTCATAGTCGATAGAATTTTGCTTTCCTAAAACACGTCCATTTTACTTGCAAGACTTCTTGCATTCGCCAGCATACATTTAATCTTACCGACACCTTTAATATTCTTAGGTTTGTATTTATTCCTAGTCACCTCCCTACTCGGCTTGATATCCCCAGTCCACACTAAATCCCCATTAACCCCTTCTGTATCCCACTCCCTATGTACTCTATCTAACCCCGCTTGTGTATCCCCCACCCTCCCTCTACCAGATCCCAGTTTAAATGGTACCAATGGTACCAATTTAGGTACCCCGACGCGTGTTTCGCCGGTATCGCTTCCTCAGGGGGTGTCACACCCCCTGAGGAAGCGATACCGGCGAAACGCGCGTCGGGGTGCCTAAATTACCGTGTGGACCACTCTCATCCCTAACTTCATGGGTAAGACTGCCTTTACTGATTCCCCTGGTGTTACCAGGTGGACATAGTTGTTGATTCCTTATTACCTCAGGTTATTGCCTTTTCTTTTGATCTGTGTCAATGATTATGCAGAGGACTAAAAAAGATTGAATATGCACTTAACATCATAAGGCTATGGATGGTTACAGTGTATGATAGTTTGCTACTCATTACCAACTTACAAAGACTGTGGCTGTCAAAACTATCCTGGGTTGAATAGCAGTTAAATTTGTACTGTACAGCAGTGTTACCTTACCAATTTTTGTATGTTTTTTTGTGACTGTTCCACAAATAGACCTTAATTTTTTAGAACCTTGTTGAGTTTTTTATATATTATATATGTATATTATTGTATGTAATAAAGAATAAAGATGGATATTTTTCTATGACTATGGCGTAAAGACTCCCTGTTCTCAAGTGTTTTTTCATGATAAAATGGAGTTTGCTGTTTTGTAAGATTATTCTGGTGGGGTTGTAATATAACCGTTCAGGTGACACCTAACCAACTACTATACCTGAGAGACATTCTTGTTGTTAATTGTATTCATATTTGTATAATCTTATTTATAGTTCTACTTTTTACCGTGTAATTGTTTACGTTGATATTTATCCTAATGTACATAATTTAAGTGGCAACGGCAGTAATGGCTACGTCATGCCAACAAAGTTTTATACCTGTGTGTAAAATGTTTGTACTGAATAGGAGATTTATTTTTAATTCCCCATTGTTTCAAACAAGTACGTGTGAACTCTGACCCTAGAGCCTCCATATGGATCCATGGCCGGTTATATAATAACTGTCAGGGCGGGCGACCGTGATTGTGTTTTTGCTAGCCTGATGAAGAGACTGGTCCGGTCTTGAAACGCGTAGCTTTCACATTTTTAATTTTTTTTAAATAACACAACAATAAACAGACAACAGATTTACCTTGTAGTTGTCCTGAGTTTACGGATCAACACCAGTGATCATTCGCCGGCGTTACTTGCCAGACGCGCATCACAGGGGAGGAACAGCGCAGATAATTGCAATCCCAAACATTGCCCCTTGTAACATGTCAAGCGATCAGTCGAGCAAACAATCAGATCTTTTATGTGGGCATTAAAATCATCAGTTGTGAGCAGCACATCTCCCCGTGTAAACAAGGATGTGCTGCTGACAAGAATTACACTGTATGTGCCCAAAACAATCGCACTAATGATCGTTCAGGCACATAAAATTTCTCCATGTAAATGGAGCTAAATAAGCGCTAATTGACTTACTATATCATCGATCGGCGCTTGTTACAGGCAGAATATCTGTCAGCGTAAAAGGACCTTTGAAGTTAAGATACATTTTTGGTAATTGAATAGATAAGCAGGGCCGTCCTTCGGGGTGTGCGGCCTGTGCGAGTGCACAAGGCGCTGCACCCTCCCAGCATGTAGGGGGTGCCACTGGGCTCTGTTCTGTCTTCTGCTCCTAGTTACACACACGGAGTAAATAAGAGCCGAGGAGCAGAGGAGGAAGCTCCGCCCACAGCCCGTCCTGTGATCCTGTAAGCAAGGAGAGATGGCAAGTGTCTATGTGTGTCTGTGTGTCTCTGTGTGTATATGGGTGTGTATACAGTATGTGTCTCTGTGTTTGTTACAGTATGTGTGTATATGTGTCTGCATGTGTTTATAAAAGTGTGTGTTAAATATTAAAGTAGAACAGATAAAATGAAGATATCTGTGCTGCCCTATATACCCTGCTGCACCCTATATACCCTGCTGACCCCTATATATACTGTTGCCCCTTGTATACCCTGCTGCCCCGTACATACCTTGATGTCTCCTATATACCCTGCTGCCCCTATATACCTTGTTGCCCCCTATATACCCTGTTGCCCCTATATACCCTGCTGCCACTTATATACTCTGCTGTCCCTTTACACCCTATTGCCCCTTATTTATGCTGCTGTCCCTTATATACTCTGCTTCCCGTTATAAACCCTGCTGCCCCTTATATACTCTGCTACCCTTTATATACCCTGCTGCCCCTTATATACTCTGCCGTCGCTTATATGCTCTGCTGTCCTTTAAATACCCTGCTGCCACTTATATATTCTGCAACCCCTTATATACCCTGCTGCCCCTTAAATACTCTGCTGTACCTTATATACCCTGCTGCTCCTTATATACTCTTCTGCCCTTAAGGGAAAAAAATGCAGTTTCATATATAGTAATCTATAACACTTCAACTAATTCATTGCAATTAATTAATTAATTAATGGAAATAAAATGTTTAAAGTGTATCTAAATGTTCGACAAACTTCTGACATGTCATAGTGACATGTCAGAAGTTTCTATTGGTGGGGGTCCGAGCACGAAGACCCTCACCAATCGCTAGAACGAAGCAGCTGAAGTGTTCGTGCGAGCGCTCAGCTGCTTCGTTTCTGTTCGGCTTTTTTCCGGAAATAAATGTATCGGAGTACGGGCTCATAGGCTTTCCATTGAGTCCGTACACCGATACATTTATTTCCGGAAATAGCCGAACGGACACGAAGCAGCTGAGCGCTCACAAAAACACTTCAGCTGCTACGTTCTAGCGATTGGTGGGGGTCTCAGTGCTCGGACCCCCACCAATACAAACGTCTGACATGTCACTATGACATGTCAGAAGTTTGTCGAACGTTTAGCTACACTTTAAAGTATATCTCCAGTTTGGAAGTGCACTGCAAGATATACATACATATACTAGTGCATACATACACACACACACACACACACATACATACATATATATATATATATATATATATATATATATTTATATATATATATATATATATATGCCTCTGTGTTTGTTTATTTGTGCCTGTGGGTATAGTTATCATCTACTACATTATCTGTACTCGGACAGTTACCACTGTGTTATCTATGATGTTACAAAGGACTGCAGGTAACATCTACTACAATATCTGCACTCAGAGAGTTATCACTGTGTGTTATCTGTAATGTTACATAGGACTGCAGGTAACATGTACCTCATTATCTGTACTTAGGGTTATCACTGTGTTATCTGTGGTGTTACATGGGACTGCAGGTAACATTTACTACATTATCTGTACTCATAGAGTTATCACTGTGTTATCGGTGGTGTTACATAGGACTGAAGATATCTGTAAAGGATCTGCCAGGCACAGCTTCGGGGTTAACTCCCTTAATTAATCAGTCAGCACCTGAATCTACATCCCTGAGACTGACTCCAGCTTCCACCACTCAGGCTGGCAGGCTTAGGAGTGGGAGAGCCTATCGCAGCCTGGCCAGACTCAGCTAGCTCCCGCCCTCTGTCTATTTATACCTGCATTTCCTGTTCCTCCTTGCTTGTTATTCTTTTTCGTGTGGTTTCCTGGCCCAGCTACAACTCCTTCTATTTTGTTCCTGCTCCATACTACCCTGGCTTACTGACTAGTCTTCTGCTCTTCGTTTGGTACCTCGCACACTCCTGGCTTGACTCGGCTCGTTCACTACTCTGGTTGCTCACGGTGTTGCCGTGGGCAACTGCCCCTTTCCCTTGCTTGTATTCCCTTGTATGTTTGTCGTGTTTGTCGTGCACTTACTGAGTGCAGGGACCGCCGCCCAGTTGTACCCCGTCGCCTAGGGCGGGTCGTTGCAAGTAGGCAGGGACAGAGTGCGGGTAGATTAGGGCTCACTTGTCCGTTTCCCTACCCCCCGGTCATTACATAATAACAAGCCCATACCTAGTCTACCCTGGTCCCTGACAACACTATGGACCCCCGTGAGACCCTGGCTCAGCAAATGCAGGGTCTCTCCCTACAGTTCCAGGCCCTGGCTCAGAGGGTCAACCAGCCTAATGCTACCTTGGTAGTTCCCCTCACCGCACCTCTTGAACCCCACCTCAAGTTGCCCGACCGGTTCTCAGGGGACCGGAGGGCTTTTCTCTCCTTTCGGGAGAGTTGTAGGCTTTACTTTCGTTTAAAGCCTCATTCCTCAGGTTCTGAGAGCCAGCGGGTGGGTATAATTATGTCCCGGCTCCAGGAAGGGCCCCAAGAGTGGGCCTTCTCCTTGGCTCCTGACGCCCCTGAACTTTCCTCCGTTGATTGTTTCTTTTCTGCTCTCGGACTTATTTATGACGAGACTGACAGGACTGCCTTTGCCGAGAGTCAGCTGGTGACCTTACGTCAGGGTAAGAGACCTGTTGAGGAGTATTGCTCTGACTTTAGGAAGTGGTGCGTAGCTTCTCGGTGGAATGACCCTGCCTTAAGGTGCCAGTTTAGGTTGGGTCTGTCGAATGCCCTGAAAGACCTGCTAGTTAGCTATCCCTCTTCTGACTCCCTAGACCAGGCTATGGCTTTAGCGGTACGACTTGACCGACGTCTCAGGGAACGACAACATGAACGTTTATGTGTTTTCTCCTCCCCCATGATGCCTCCCGAAGTTCCGTTGCTTCGTTCCTCCCCGAAAGACTCAGAGATACCTATGCAACTCGGGGCCTCCGTGTCCCCCCAACAACGTAGAGAATTCCGCAGGAAGAATGGTCTCTGCTTCTACTGTGGGGATGACAAGCATCAAGTGAACAACTGTCCTAAGCGTAAGAATGCAGCCAGAGAACTTCCGCGCCTAAGTGATCATCGGGGAGGTCACTTGGGCGCACAGGTATTTCCAGTAAATAGGAAACGTACTAAGATCTTGCTTCCCTTTCAGGTCTCTTTTGGTGGTAGGTCTGCTACCGGCAGTGCCTTCGTGGATTCAGGGTCCTCTACTAATATTATGTCTGTGGAATTTGCTATGTCTCTTGCTATGCCTCTGATTGATTTGCCTAAACTTGTCCCGGTAGTGGGTATCGACTCCACTCCTCTTGCTAATGGTTATTTTACACAGCATACCCCTGTTTTTGAACTCCTTGTTGGCTCCATGCATTTGGAGCAATGCTCTGTACTGTTGATGCAGGGATTATCGTACGATTTGGTTCTAGGCCTTCCCTGGTTGCAGTTGCATAATCCCACGTTTGACTGGAATACTGGGGAGCTAACCAAATGGGGTAATGAATGTTGTACGTCATGTTTTTCTGTTAATTCTATTTCTCCCCCTGAGGAGGCGAATACGCTACCCGAGTTTGTTCAGGACTTCACTGATGTTTTCTCTAGGGAGGCCTCCGAAGTGTTACCTCCTCATAGAGAATATGATTGCGCTATCGAATTGGTACCAGGAGCTAAGCTTCCTAAGGGTAGGATATTTAATCTTTCTTGTCCCGAACGAGAAGCCATGAGAGAGTATATCCAGGAATCCCTGGCCAAGGGTTACATTCGTCCCTCTTCTTCTCCGGTAGGTGCTGGCTTCTTCTTCGTGGGGAAGAAGGATGGTGGTCTTAGGCCATGCATTGACTACCGTAGCCTGAATAAGGTCACGGTAAGGAACCAGTATCCCCTTCCTTTGATTCCTGATCTCTTTAATCAGGTTCAGGGGGCCCAATGGTTCTCTAAATTGGATCTACGGGGGGCGTATAACCTTATTCGCATCAAAGAGGGGGATGAGTGGAAGACTGCGTTTAACACGCCCGAAGGCCATTTCGAATACCTCGTCATGCCCTTTGGGTTGTGTAATGCCCCTGCGGTCTTCCAGAATTTCATAAATGAGATTTTGAGAAATTACCTGGGGATATTTCTTGTAGTGTACCTTGATGACATACTGGTGTTTTCCAAGGACTGGTCCTCCCACATTGAGCATGTCAGGAAGGTGCTCCAGGTCCTTCGGGAAAACAAACTGTTTGCCAAAACCGAAAAATGTGTGTTTGGGGTACAGGAGATACCATTTTTGGGTCAAATCCTCACTCCTCATGAATTCCGCATGGACCCCGCCAAGGTTCAGGCTGTGGCGGAATGGGTCCAACCTGCCTCCCTGAAGGCGTTACAGTGTTTTTTGGGGTTCGCTAATTATTACAGGAGATTTATTGCTAACTTCTCGGTCATCGCTAAGCCTCTTACGGACCTCACTCGCAAAGGTGCTGATCTCCTCCACTGGCCTCCTGAGGCTGTCCAGGCTTTTGAGGTCCTTAAGAAGTGCTTTATCTCGGCCCCGGTGCTGGTTCAGCCCAACCAAATGGAGCCATTTATCGTGGAAGTTGACGCATCTGAGGTGGGAGTGGGGGCTGTCTTGTCCCAGGGTACCAGGTCCCTCACCCATCTCCGCCCCTGTGCCTACTTCTCCAGGAAGTTTTCGCCAACTGAGAGTAACTATGATATTGGCAACCGCGAACTCTTAGCCATTAAATGGGCATTTGAAGAGTGGCGCCACTTCCTGGAGGGGGCTAGACACACCAGGTAACGGTCCTTACCGACCACAAGAATCTGGTTTTCCTAGAATCTGCCCGGAGGCTAAACCCGAGACAAGCTCGATGGGCGTTATTTTTTACCAGATTCAATTTTTTGGTTACCTATAGGGCTGGGTCTAAAAATATTAAGGCTGATGCACTGTCGCGTAGCTTCATGGCCAGCCCTCCTTCGGAGGAAGATCCTGCTTGTATTTTGCCTCCAGGTATAATCATTTCCTCGATCGATCTGATTTAGTCTCTGAAATTGCTGCTGATCAAGGTTCAGCTCCCGGGAACCTTCCTGAGAACAAGCTGTTTGTTCCCCTGCAATTCCGGCTAAGGGTACTTAGGGAAAATCATGACTCCGCACTATCTGGTCATCCAGGCATCCTGGGTACCAAACACCTCATTACCAGAAATTATTGGTGGCCTGGGTTGCCTAAAGACGTTAAGGCCTACGTCGCCGCTTGTGAGGTTTGTGCTAGGTCCAAGACTCCCAGGTCCCGACCAGCGGGCTTACTGCGTTCGTTGCCCATTCCCCAGAGACCTTGGACACATATCTCCATGGATTTTATCACCGATTTGCCTCCATCCCAAGGCAAGTCGGTGGTGTGGGTGGTGGTAGACCGCTTCAGTAAGATGTGCCACTTTGTGCCCCTCAAGAAACTACCCAACGCCAAGACGTTGGCTACCTTGTTTGTCAAACACATCCTGCGTCTCCATGGGGTCCCTGTCAATATTGTTTCGGACAGAGGGGTACAATTTGTTTCATTGTTTTGGAGAGCCTTCTGTATGAAGTTGGGGATTGATCTGTCCTTCTCCTCTGACTTCCATCCTGAAACCAATGGTCAAACGGAGAGGACTAATCAATCTCTAGAACAATACTTAAGGTGTTTTGTCTCTGACTGTCAATATGATTGGGTCTCATTCGTTCCCCTTGCCGAATTTTCCCTTAATAACCGGGTCAGTAACTCGTCAGGGGTCTCTCCCTTTTTCTGTAATTTTGGGTTTAATCCACGGTTCTCCTCCGTTTCACCTGGTAGTTCCAACAATCCCGAGGTAGAGGTCGTTCATCGGGAACTGTGCACAGTCTGGGCCCAGGTTTAGAAGAACCTAGAGGCGTCCCAGAGCGTACAAAAAACTCAGGCTGATAGAAAACGTTCTGCTAACCCCCTGTTTATGGTCGGGGATCTGGTGTGGTTGTCGTCTAGGAACTTGCGTCTCAAGGTTCCGTCCATGAAGTTTGCTCCCCGGTTTATTGGGCCGTATAAGGTCATTGAGGTCCTCAATCCTGTCTCCTTTCGGCTGGAGTTACCCCCGTCTTTTCGTATACACGACGTGTTTCATGCCTCCCTCCTTAAACGCTGCTCCCCGTCCTTGGCTCCCTCGAGGAGACCTCCTGTTCCCGTCCTCACCCCTGAGGGGGTGGAATTCGAGGTGGCCAGGATTGTGGACAGCAAGATGGTCCAAGGCTCCCTCCAGTACCTGGTCCATTGGAGAGGTTACGGGCCCGAGGAGAGGACTTGGGTACCCGCCCGGGATGTTCACGCTGGGGTATTGGTCAGGAGGTTCCACCTGCGTTTCCCCAGTAAGCCAGGTCCACTTAGAAAGGGTCCGGTGGCCCCTCATAAAAGGGGGGGTACTGTAAAGGATCTGCCAGGCACAGCTTCGGGGTTAACTCCCTTAATTAATCAGTCAGCACCTGAATCTACATCCCTGAGACTGACTCCAGCTTCCACCACTCAGGCTGGCAGGCTTAGGAGTGGGAGAGCCTATCGCAGCCTGGCCAGACTTAGCTAGCTCCCGCCCTCTGTCTATTTATACCTATTTATACCTGCATTTCCTGTTCCTCCTTGCTTGTTATTCTTTTTCGTGTGGTTTCCTGGCCCAGCTACAGCTCCTTCTATTTTGTTCCTGCTCGTTTGGTACCTCGCACACTCCTGGCTTGACTCGGCTCGTTCACCACTCTGGTTGCTCACGGTGTTGCCGTGGGCAACTGCCCCTTTCCCTTGCTTGTATTCCCTTGTATGTTTGTCGTGCACTTACTGAGTGCAGGGACCGCCGCCCAGTTGTACCCCATCGCCTAGGGCGGGTCGTTGCAAGTAGGCAGGGACAGAGTGCGGGTAGATTAGGGCTCACTTGTCCGTTTCCCTACCCCCCGGTCATTACAATATCATCTACTACATTATCTGTACTCAGAGAGTTATCACTGTGTTATCTGTGGTGTTACATAGGACTGCAGGTAACATCTACTACATTATCTGTACTCATAGAGTTATCACTGTGTTATCGGTGGTGTTACATAGGACTGCATGTGAAATCTACTACATTATCTGTACTGTGTATATATGTGCATATATATGGGTCTGTTTGTGAATATGCCTTTGTGCTTGTATATATGTGCCTTTTATGTATTTGTATATGTTCCTGTCTGTGTATCTTTTTCTGCCACTGTATGTGTGTGTGTGTGTGTGTGTGTATGTGTCTGTATGTCTATATATTTACCTGTATGAATGTATATAATCCAGAATGTGTGTATGTATATTTGCCTTTATGTCTAAATATCTGTCTTAATGTATGTACAGTATATATGTTCCAGTATGTGCGTGTCTATATGTGGTTAATTTTTGGTTTGTGGGCGGCAATAGAGAGTCCCGCTGTAATGTCCGTGGCTGCGGGCTGTCAGCTCCAATCCCCTCCTGACAGCCGCAGCCACGTGTCCTCAAGCGCTGGCCCCAGCCACCTCCACAGGAGATGCCAGCGCTCGCTTCCACTCACCTCAGCCGGATTCCGTAGGGTGCGCGAGCACGCTCATGCCTTCTCTTAAAGGGGCAGCGCGCGTAACGGACTTCTTGATGAACTTTGACCCGTAGGTACCCTGGACTATAAGAGGGGTCCAGCCCCCTGCTTCTATGCCTGAGCGTTGTTGATGTTTCCTAGTTTGTCTATGTGATGGCCTCTTAGTGTGTTTCCTGTTCCTGTACCTGTTCCAGTTCCTGTTTCCTGTTTGCTGTTCCTGTACCTGTTCCCTTTCCTGTTCCTGTTCCTTGCATTCCATACCATCCTGGTCGAGCACTGTTCTGTGCCAAAGTCGTGTGGTGCTGTATTCCACGTCTGACCTGCTTCACCTTGCCTGACATCTACCTGCTGCCTAGTCCTAGCTGAGCGTGCCCTGCTGATGTCTGAGCTGCCACAGGTACCTATACGAACTATAGACTTTCACCTGTGCCGTGTTGGCCAGCTGCCTTACCAGCAAGGCGGTACGGCTCAGTGGGTCCACAGACCCTTCGTGACACCTGTACAGGGCACCATCCAACCTAAGGCCGGCCCTGTAGATAAGGGCCTGTTCCCATCAACGTCGGCCTTCTGTTCATGGGTTCTGTTAGACCTTTCCTTCGGAGGACCCCATGAACGGAAAGCCAAACGGAAACCATTACTTCTATTTGCATTACCATTGAAATCAATGGTAATGCAAATGGAAACTATGGTTTCGGTTTGGCTTTCTATTCATGGGATCCTCCGACGTAAAGGTTGAACGGAACCCATGAACGGAAGGCCGATACTGATGTCAACAGGCCCTAAGTGGTCAAGGGGTAGTTGGCTCAGACATGGGAGGGAGGAGTGAAATGCAATTTGTAATAAATAACTTATATTGTTTTTGTTGTCTAAAAGCATGGGCCCTTGGTTAAATGAGGGAAATGTTTTATATTTTATGAAAATTGGAAAAAGGAAATAAAGGAGAATACATGCCACTGAGAATCGTTAAGGCCCACAGATAATAGTGATGTGGCTGTGGTGCCATACTTTAGTGGTGCTGAGGTCCAGGAAAAGATGAGTATAAAACATAATAATTTTATTTTGTTCATATATAAATTATTTACCAGGAAAATCTATTTTTATTTTACAACAAGAAAAGTTACCCTTTATCCTATAAATGTCATTCCATTCTTTTATACTATTCTCAAATCCCGAAATGCTAACTAATCTAAGCAACTTATCCGAGGTCATTCATATAAGATATTATTTTACGCAGCCTGCAACCACACTGCAATGGCTAAATCTAGAGATTGTATACTTCCTTGGCCTGGATGTGCAATGCCATATACCTTTCAGTTTAGATAATAAGTTCAGCAGAGATTATTCTCCGTGCCAAGGCTGGTAAGCCAAACAAGTTCTTAATCTTCTTACCTCAATGTAGAACCATATTTAATATCATTGCATTGCACAACTCCACAGCCAAATAAACAACATTCCTTAAAGTGGAAGGCAGATCCTTGTATAGGATTGTCCCTATTTTATGGATTATTTTGCGATAATGTAACATCATTTGTGTTTTATAATTTTTATGTATCTCTTTTTGTGAAATTGAATGGTAATTGTAACGGTCACGGACCGCCGCCTCCAAGTACTTGCTGATGGCCGCAAACCATAAATAATTAACTAATTATCCGCAGATCACCCTGGACTATAAAAAGGGCCCTGCCCTTTCACTCCTTGCCTGAGCGTTATTTGTATTCCTAGTCTTGCAAATGGTTCCTTAGTCGTATCCTGTTCCCAGTGTTCCCGTGCCCTGCTACCTGTATCCTGTATAACGTGTTGTATTTGTTCCTGTGCCCTTTCTAGTGTTGGAGTCATGTGGTGCCGTCTGCTGTCTTACACCACGCCTGGTGTCATCTGCCACGCCTGGTACCTCCTGCCACGTTTTGCATCAACTGTCGTCAAAGTACCATCTCTGCCTATGCTGCTGCTACTGTCTGGACTATTGCAGGTACCCTTGTGCTTGGACATTGTATAGACTTAGTACACTGTTGTTTGGCCAGCTGCTACTCCGCTACGGCTGTGCGGCCCAGTGGGTCCACATACCCAAAGATTGTGACAGTGTTTATCTGATCAATAACAGGAGAGCCTGCATAACTGGACAGTAGGTGACATAAGGGCAAGTCAACAGGGACTTGTGGTTCCCATTCTAAGGGTATGTTCACATGCAGAGTTTTCAGGCGTATTTCAGGGCATAAACGGCCCGAAATACACCTTGAAAAATGCTAGCTAAACGCCTACAAACATCTGCCCATTTAATTAAATGGGAAAACCCTGTTTTTTTACACAACTGTTTTAAAAACAGCGCGTAAAAACACTCCCCATAAAAAGAAGCATGTCACTTCTTGAGCTGTTTTTGGAGCTGTTTTTCATTGTGTTAAAAAAGGCTCCAAAAACGGCCCCAAAAAAAGTTTTGGGCTACAAAAATGGCTAAAAATCAGAGGCTATTTTCCCTTGAAAACAGCTCTGTCATTTTCAGTCGTTTTTGATTTTGCGTGTGAACATACCCTAAAAGTGATATCCACATTTAACTGCTCTGTGAGGGTTGCTTTGGTTAACCTGCATAACAAGTTATACATGAATTGAGGGTAAAGTACCTTTGTTTTTTTTTCTGTCAGATGATCATAGTCCTCTTGGACCAGGGCCGACTACAAAATAAAACTCTAATAAGATGCAAGGAATCTGAGACTAACAAATCTACTTCAATTTCCAAAATTTATTGTAATATTGTGATATACAATAATGCCCAAAAGCGACATTTGAACTCATCACCTATTAAGCATTTTTCTAGCTTCATAAAGGCTAAGCTTGTTATGAGCCAAAACACGGTTATTTGGTGTTGTTGTAAGCCACAATATATTTGTGACATAAAGTGGATTTGCTGACTTCTCATGAATATTTTTGGCTTTGGAGTCACCCACTGAAGGCAGACTTTTGCTTAGATAACTATAGGCTAGTTTCCTATGGACTGGGAATTGCTAATCCAATGATTTATGTTACAAAGTATATCCAGTTAGATATAATCAGTGCTATATTGCTTGTTGGTCAGTTAGAGGGTCTACTTAATTTCTGGTAATCGGTGGAAGGAGGGTCACTAGGAATTCAGCATCTTATATATAATCGGGAAGGACGTGGTGTCCGAAGCACAGTTAAGGACACCACGTGGTTTCCGAGGCACAGTTGATTGGACAACAGTTAAGGATACCACGTGCACAGTTGAGAGGACACCACGTGGTTTTCGAAGCAGTTGCACAGTTAGCTCCGCCCACAGCCTGACCTGCAAGAAGGCTGTGAGGAAGGAGTTGTAATCCGAGTGAAGGCCGTGCATTGTGCCGCTCGCTCGCACTCTTCTCCTCCTCACAGTGAGAAGTAAGTGGAGAGCATTTTGTTGTTCCCTGTACGAGCTGAATCCCTAATCCCTAGTCAAGGAGAAGTCCCTGACTTCACTGTCCATATATGGACAATGACGTCAGGGACTTCTGAAGCGGAATCCCCGGCGTTGTGGCCAGTGATTCTGCTCCAGGAGAAGTCCCTGAGTTTACTGTCCATATATGGACAGTGACGTCAGAGACTTCTGAAGCGGAATCCCCGGCACTGTGGCCAGTAATTCCGATCCAGGAGAAGTCCCTGACTTCAGTGTCCATCTATGGGGGGTGGCTATGTACAAGGGGGCTGTGTATCACTACTTACACTGGGGCGATGTGGCATTACCTACAGGGGGGCTGTGTGGCATTACCTACAGGAGGGCTGTGTGGCACTACCTACAAGGGGGTCTGTGTGGTACTACCTACAAGGGGGTCTCTGTGGCTCTACCTACAAGGGAGTCTGTGTGGCATTACCTACAGGGGGCTGTGGCAGTATCTACAGATGGCAGTGTTTGGCATTATCTACAGAGGGCAGTGTGTGGCATTATCTATAGAGGGTAAGGTGTGGCATTATCTACAGAGGGCAGTGTTTGGCATTATCTACAGATGGAAGTGTGTGGCAGAAAATGTACAAATGAAATTCAACTGATTTTAAAACAGATAGGGGAAAAAACGGAAGCAAAACAGATCAAAATCGGCCTGTTAAAAACAGAAACACGTGCCGGAACGGATGCAAAACGGCCGGGACATGCCCTAATTTCGGCCGTTCACCCAGCCGCCTGGCTCCCAGAGAAGTCTATGGGGCCGGGTAATACACGGCCATCACTGGAATGTGTCCCGAGTGACGAACGTGTCTTCTCCTCCTTACACTTCGAAGTGCATTTGAGGAGGAGGGTATTTTTTTGGACAACTCTTAAAGGCTGGGCCCTGTGCGTAATACATTTGGGCATCAGAAGAGGCAACTTAGATCAGGCACTCCTGCAAAAGGAAAGGAGTGGATTTTTAATATGAAAACAGTAAGTCCTTTTGGACTCAATGAAAACTTTGGCTTTGGATGTTTTCTTTAACACACCGGTTAAATGTCCACATTAGTACATACCCTCTATATCATATTTACATCTCTTCATTAACATTTGTAAGTGTGTTTGTGTATTTATTACACATATAACAATTTTCAACTCTTTTGCTGTATGATTACTCCATCCCTACAACTACGGGATTTACGTGTCATTTATTTCATTTTATTTTGTTACTTCATATATATACATCTCTTTGTGCATACATAATTCTCTGTTTTTGGTCGTATCATGATGGTTTTTGGTGTCCTAGTGATGATATTTGCAATTACTAGCGATTTTCATTCTGAGAACTTCATTGAAATTATACCAATCGAGACCTAGGTCCCTGATTGGTTCCTGAGTCCGTCAATCAACATGGACCCTATTTATAGGGCGTTTTAATGGTGGCCTCCCACCCCTGGAAGAAGCCAGAATTCTGGCGAAACGCGCGTCGGGTGCTATATCCTCTATTCATTGGTGCTTACAATTAATCAGAGCTGCTTCTGTTCAGCTCATAACAGACCACGCTATACAATACGGCTGACAGCTGACAACTGTCACCTACTTCAGTGCGCTATATCAATTACAGCGTGTCTCGCTGCCTTACTCTGAAAAGCCGGGGCATATCTCTCTCACCTCCCGCTATCATATGGTCAGTCGACCAGTAACCCTTGCACGATCTTCCCGGGGTGAATCCTCACCCACGGGCTTAGACCTCAGGCGAGGTGTAGCGAGGCTGTGGGGTCTCGGCACCAGAGCTCTCACCACCCCACTCATTCACTCAGCCCTCATACTGAGTCAATAGAGAGGACTTATTTAATAATCGCTCTGGCAACTGACACGATTCAGTGAGCGAATGCAGCTCACCGCTTCTGGGTTCTCCAGCGGTGGTGGCGCATATCACAATCGCTCTCTGCATCGCTGCTCCCCAGGCAGACAGCGATGTGAAGGCGCACTCGATAATTAACTGCCTATAATAAACGTTGGAGTAACGTTAGATGTGCATGTGGTTCGATCACCACTGCTCATCTAGTTACTGCAGGGCTCACTCTGACTTCAATTAGCTGCTTGCTGGTCCAACAGCGCAGCAATAACAGTAAGAACTACGTTTCAGCACAGCCTATATTCTTAGCTGACATACTATTTGAACCGTTATTTGGACTTCACTTTATTCCATCTAGAGCCACAAAAACGGAAGGTTACAAATTCAATACATATAATAAAAATAACCATCAACAGTTCCTATTCACAGTTCAGCTAAGTGTGCACCACAATTAAACAATGGTGACAAACATTGTATTTAACACTAAGTGAAATCACTCAACCACCCAATCTTTGAGTGTTGATTGCTGTCTATCAATAACGCAGCAAAAACGCAGGGTGTGCATGTGGTTCACTTCATGCATACCCATTTAGTCAGTGTAGGGCTATTTTAGTCCACCCAGCTGCCTGTCAATACCACAGTGCAGCAATCATTATATGAGCCCACTTGTCCAGCACGGACCAGTTTAATCAGTTGACACTGTCAATTTGATTCCATTCGTTTATTTTGAATTCCAATTCCCATTGTAGTGCAGCGAATCTTGCACTCTAATGGAACATTAGCGTTGGTGGAATCGCTTTATAATAAAATTAGTGATCTCACTCAATTTACACCATATTTCGGGTTAATGGTATGTGAGTTTGGGGGTCACTCACACATACCAGTTTGCACCAATGAACTTTTATACATTTTAATGTTAATCAATAAAGGTTATTTATTAATTTCACATTAGACCACATCTTTTCCCCTTTCCCATCCCTATTTCATTCTAGCTCCAACCGGTGGTGTACACCAATGTGGTCCCCTGACCCAATTTCCCAGTGAGACAGGTGATCTTCACCAGTTGCTGGGTATTTTTTTTGCTACCTGTAGGAGCGGAATCCCCAATCCCCAGCCACAGGTTTGGCAATGCTGTGGCCGGGGATTGGGGATTCCGCTTCAGAAGTGCCTGACCTCACTGTGTCCATATATGGACAGTGAAGTCAGGGACTTCTCCTGGAGCGGAAACACCTGCCACAGGGTCGGGGATTCCGCTTCAGAAGTGGCTGACGTCACTATGTCCATATATGGACACAGTGAAGTCAGGGACTTCTCCTGAAGCAGAAACACCGGCCACAGGGTCGGGGATTCCGCTTCAGAAGTGCCTGACGTCACTGTGTCCATATGGCGGTTTTCTGAGCCTGGCCAGGGGCGTAGCTAGGGGGGGCAGACGGAGCATGTGCCCTGGGGCGCAACTTAGAGGGGGGCTCCAGCGCCACCTCCTCCTGCACTATAATTGTACCTGTGTCTATAGGACACAGGTACAATTAGAAGCAATGAATGACCGGGCACGTTCCGTGCCCGGCCATTCAGCGCCTTTCCACGAGTGAAGCGACTGGTACCTTTTGTACCAGTGAAGCTTCCGTCGATGAAAGGCGCTGATTAACAGGGAAAGTCATCCTGCCCAGCCAATCAGCGTCTTTCATAGACGCTGCGTTCAACCCCCAGGAGACCTGCGCAGAAGAGAGCAGGTCTCCATGGCTGCCGGACGGCGTGGGAGCGGGATTAAGGTGAGTTTGAATAGTTTTTATTTTTTTTAATTGTAATAAGTGTGTGTGGCTGTATTTACAGGAGGGACGACTTTATCTACGGGGGGACATTATCTACGGGGTGGGGGACTTTGTCTACAAGAGGGACTTCATCTACGGGGGGGACTTTATCTACGGGGGGACTTTATCTACACGGGGGGCTTTATCTACGGAGGGGGGACTTTGTCTACACGGGGGGGCTTTATCTACGGGGGGACTTTATCTATGGGGGGGCTTTATCTACGTGCGGGGGCCTTTATCTACGGGGGGAGTCTATCTACAGGGGGAGCTATATACTGGGGTGGGCTATCTATGGAGCACCATATACAGGGCTGGGCTATAGATACAGGGGGGCTATATAGTATATAGCCCCCTGTAGATATAGCCCACCCCTGAAGATATAGTCCACCCTTGTAGATATAGCACACCCCTGTAGATATAGTCCCACTGTAGATATAGCCCACCCCTGTAGATATCGCCCAACCCTGTAGATATAGCCCACCCCTGTAGATATAGCCCCCCTGTAGATATAGTCCCCCTGTAGATATAGCCCACCCCTGTAGATATAGCCCACCCCTGTATATAGCCCACCCTTGTATATAGCCCACCCCCGTATATAGCCCACCCCTGTAGATATAGTCCCCCTGTAGATATAGTCCCCCTGTAGATATAGCCCACCCCTTTAGATATAGCCCACCCATGTAGATATAGCCCACCCCTGTAGATATAGCCCACCCCTGTATATAGTCCCCCTGTAGATATAGCTTACCCCTGTATATAGTCCCCCTGTAGATATAGCCCACCCCTGTATATAGTATCCCTCAAATAGCTCCCCCTATAGTGCTCCACAGAAAGCCCTCCCCTGTATATAGCCCCCCTGTACATATAGTCCACCCCTGTATATAGTGCTCCACAGATAGCCCACCCCTGTATATAGAGGGGTGGGCTATCTGTGGAGCACTATATACAGGGGTGGACTATCTAGTGGAGCACTATATACAGGGGTGAACTATATGTACAGGGGCGCTATATACAGGGGTGGGCTATCTGTGGAGCACTATATACAGGGGTGGACTATCTAGTGGAACACTATATACAGGGGTGGACTATATGTACAGGGGGGCTATATACAGGGGTGGGCTATCTGTGAAACACTATATACAGCGGTGGACTATATGTGGAGCACTATATACAGGGGTGGACTATATGTTGAGCACTATATACAGGGGTGGGCTATATCTACAGAGGGCTATATACAGGGGTGGGCTATATCTACAGGGGGGCCACATACAGGGTTGGGCTATCTGTGGAGCACTATATACAGGGGAAGGCTATATCTACAGGGGACTATATACAGGGGTGGGCTATATCTACAGGGGGCTATATACAGGGGTGGGCTATCTGTAGAGCACCATATACAGGAGTGGGCTATATCTACAGGGGGATATATACAGGGTTGAGCTATATGTGGAGCACTATATACAGGGGTGGGCTATATCTACAGGGGGATATATACAGGCTTGAGCTATACGTGGAGCACTATATACAGGGCTGGGCTATATCTACAGGGGGCTATATACAGGGGTGGGCTATCTGTAGAGCACTATAGGGGGAGTTATTTGTGGGACACTATATACAGGGGTGTGCTATATGGGGGCACTATCTACAGGGGGCTCTATGGCAGACACTATCTACAGGGGGCACAGTGTGTGTGTGTGTGTGTGTGTGTGTGTGTGGGACACGGTGTATGGTGCTATTATAATTAGAGGTGCAGTGTATGTCACTATTATATTTAGGGGCGTAGTGTGTGGTATAATGATAACTTTATCTTTATTTATAGGTGCAGAAATATTGGAAAAGTGAGAAGCTGAAGACATGTGAGCGGCAAACTTCAGAAATGGGCTGTGACCGGGAAAATCATCATAGAGGTCTGGACCGGATGGAGAAAAATAACTGGAATCTGAGACGTCACCGGTGAGTCACTTAATGTAAATGTTCATTCTGCCTCTAATCAGTAATGTTGTCACTGTATGATCTGCAGCGAGATGATGGGTGGTATGATTGATAGGATTTCTTTTTTGTGAAACAGAAACTCCCAGCATATCCTTACCATTGTTCGGGCCATGCTGGGAGCTATAGTTTTACGCCGTACACACCTATACGGCAGGGGTTGCACTAAATTGAGCTGTATTTGTGCTGGTGCTGTATATATGTACTGAGCTTGGTTCTGGGGCTGTATATATGTACTGAGCTTGGTTCTGGTGTTGTGTATAGAACCATATTGCTTGTAAAATGTACAAATGTTTTTATGCTCGCGTTACATAAAAAGAAATGTGGAAAAGAAATGACACGTCGATTGGTAGAGAAAACAAACATGGCGAGGGGGAAGGAGATGTCGGGAAAGAGGTTGGGGGGGGGGGCGCCAAACTGAATCTTTGCCCCGGGTGCTGGAGAACCTAGATACGCCTCTGGCCTGGCAGTGTGCCCAAACAGCAGTTTATGAACCAATATGGGGTATTACTGTACTCTGGAGAACCCGCTTAACAATTTGTTGGGTGTGTGTCTCTAGTGGCACAAGCTGGGCGCAACATATTGGGCACTGAAATGGAATATCTGGGGAAAACTGGCAATTTTCAATCTGCGACATCCACTGTGTACTAATTTCTGCAAAAACACTTGCGGGGTCAAAATGCTCACAATACCTCTAGATGAATTCCTTGGGTGGATGTAGTTTCCAAAATGGGGTACATTTTCGGGGCTTTCCACTGCACTGATACCTTAGCTTAATGAAACATGGTGTACCAAAACTAATCTTGGAAAATCTCCACTCCAAAAACCAAATTGCACTCCTTCCCTATAGAGCCTTGCTGTGTGTCCAAATAGCAGTTTACTACCACATATGGGGTATTGCCTTACTCAGGAGAAATTGCGTAACAAATTTTGTCCTTTTCTCCTGTAGTCCTTGTAAAAATAAAAAATGTTGAGCTAAAACTACATCTTATTCGAAAAAATTTAGATTTTAATTTTCACAGCCCAATTCTAATAAAATTTATAAAACACCCGTAGGCTCAAACTGCTCACTACACCCCTAATTTAATTCCTTGAGGGGTAAAGTCTCAAAAATGGGTCATATCTGGGGAATTTCTACTGTACTGGTACCTCAGGAAGCTCTGCAAATGCGACATAGCTCCAAGAAACCAATCCAGCAAAATCTGCACTCCAAAAGCCTAATGCCTTCCCTCCTGAGCCCTACCATGTGCCTAAACAGCAGTTTATGACCACATATGTTGTATTGCGGGACTCAGGAGAAATTGGTTTACAAATGTTGGGGTGCTTTTTCGCATTTTATTTGTTGCGAAAATGAAAAATTTTGAGATAATGCTACGTTTATTGGAAAAAAAATTATTTTTATTTTCACTGCCCAATTCTAATAAAATTTATGAAACACCTGTGGAGTCAAAATGCTCACTACACCTCTAGATGAATTCCTCAAGGGAAGTAGTTTCCCAAATGGATTCACTTTTGGGGAGTTTCTACTGATTTGGTCCCACAGGGAGTTTGCAAAGCAACATGGTGCCAAGAAACCAATCCAGCAAAATCTGAGCTCCAAAGCCAGAAAAGAATTAATTAAAAATGAATTTCTGCAAAAAAAAAATGAAGTTTGTACATTTCACCTCTACTTTGCTTTAAATCTTGTAAAATGCCTAAAGGGTTAAAAAACATTCTAAATGCTGTTTTGAATACTTTGAGGGGTGCAGCTTTTCAAATGGGCCTCTCAAAGCCACTTCGCAACTAAACTGGTCCCTAAAAAAAAAGCCTTTTGAAATTTTCTTGAAAATTTTCTTGAAAATTTGAGAAATTTCTGCTAAAATTCTAAGCCTTGTAACGTCCTAGAAAAAGAAAAGGATGTTCAAAAAATGAAACCAATCTGAAGCAAACATATGGGAAAGGTTAATTATGAACTATTTTGTGTGGTATAACTATTTGTCTTACAAGCAGATACATTTAAATTGATAGAAATGGTCATTTTTGAATTTATTTATTTTCGCAAAATTTTGCTGTTTTTTATAGTTAAATACAGAATTTATCGACCTAATTTTACAAGTATCATAAAGTCTAATGTGTCACGAGAAAACAATCTCAGAATCGCTTGGATAGGTAAAAGCATTCTAAAGTTATTACCACATAAAGTGAGATATCTCAGATTTGAAAAATAAGGTTCTGTCAAGAAGGTCAAAAGTGGCCGCAGCAGGAAGGGGTTAATGTCAGATTAAAGGTCGGAGCAGGTTAAGTTAAGTGTTTGTCCCAAAAACTCTTTTACAAACATACAAAAATAAAAGGATACTTAGCCGCTCAGACGACCCAAATGATTCCAAAAATTCAGTCCAGTGATCCTTGTGGCATCCTCCTCTAAAACACCTTGAGGAAATGTAACAGCACAATGAAACTGGTGCAGAAGATGTCCGTGCTGGCTGGGCTCAGTAGTACTACGGCAGTCCTGATCTTAAAAAGAGCCTGGGCTATCACTGTGCAGCAGGTGTCCGTGCTGGTTGTATGGTTGTCGTTTTCACCGCATGGTAAATGCCGTAAAAAAATAAAATGCCAGAATTACTGTTTTTTGGTTACCATAGTTCTAAAAAATGTTGTTATAAAAACTACAGCTCTTTCCGCAAAAAATAAGCCCTCACACCACTTAATCATCAAAAAATAAAAAAGTTATGGCTCTCAGAATGTGGCTAAACAAAGCAAAAAATGTTGTAACAAAAAGTTTTTTCTTTGTAAAAGTAGTAAAACATTAAAAAAAACTATATACATAAATTTAGTATCACCGTAATCAAATTGACCAGCAGAATTATCGTTTTTACCGCACAGTAAAAGACGTAAAAGCAAAACCCCCCAAAAAATAGAGAAATCACAGTTTTTTCAAATTCCACACCACAAAAATATATTTTGCAATTTTCCATTAATTTATATGATATATATATGGTGCTGTCAGGAGGTGCTGGGTATTTTTTTTGCTACCTGTAGGAGCGGAATCCCCAATCCCCAGCCACAGGTTTGGCAATGCTGTGGCCGGGGATTGGGGATTCCGCTTCAGAAGTGCCTGACCTCACTGTGTCCATATATGGACAGTGAAGTCAGGGACTTCTCCTGGAGCGGAAACACCTGCCACAGGGTCGGGGATTCCGCTTCAGAAGTGGCTGACGTCACTATGTCCATATATGGACACAGTGAAGTCAGGGACTTCTCCTGAAGCAGAAACACCGGCCACAGGGTCGGGGATTCCGCTTCAGAAGTGCCTGACGTCACTGTGTCCATATGGCGGTTTTCTGAGCCTGGCCAGGGGCGTAGCTAGGGGGGGCAGACGGAGCATGTGCCCTGGGGCGCAACTTAGAGGGGGGCTCCAGCGCCACCTCCTCCTGCACTATAATTGTACCTGTGTCTATAGGACACAGGTACAATTAGAAGCAATGAATGACCGGGCACGTTCCGTGCCCGGCCATTCAGCGCCTTTCCACGAGTGAAGCGACTGGTACCTTTTGTACCAGTGAAGCTTCCGTCGATGAAAGGCGCTGATTAACAGGGAAAGTCATCCTGCCCAGCCAATCAGCGTCTTTCATAGACGCTGCGTTCAACCCCCAGGAGACCTGCGCAGAAGAGAGCAGGTCTCCATGGCTGCCGGACGGCGTGGGAGCGGGATTAAGGTGAGTTTGAATAGTTTTTATTTTTTTTAATTGTAATAAGTGTGTGTGGCTGTATTTACAGGAGGGACGACTTTATCTACGGGGGGACATTATCTACGGGGTGGGGGACTTTGTCTACAAGAGGGACTTCATCTACGGGGGGGACTTTATCTACGGGGGGACTTTATCTACACGGGGGGCTTTATCTACGGAGGGGGGACTTTGTCTACACGGGGGGGCTTTATCTACGGGGGGACTTTATCTATGGGGGGGCTTTATCTACGTGCGGGGGCCTTTATCTACGGGGGGAGTCTATCTACAGGGGGAGCTATATACTGGGGTGGGCTATCTATGGAGCACCATATACAGGGCTGGGCTATAGATACAGGGGGGCTATATAGTATATAGCCCCCTGTAGATATAGCCCACCCCTGAAGATATAGTCCACCCTTGTAGATATAGCACACCCCTGTAGATATAGTCCCACTGTAGATATAGCCCACCCCTGTAGATATCGCCCAACCCTGTAGATATAGCCCACCCCTGTAGATATAGCCCCCCTGTAGATATAGTCCCCCTGTAGATATAGCCCACCCCTGTAGATATAGCCCACCCCTGTATATAGCCCACCCTTGTATATAGCCCACCCCCGTATATAGCCCACCCCTGTAGATATAGTCCCCCTGTAGATATAGTCCCCCTGTAGATATAGCCCACCCCTTTAGATATAGCCCACCCATGTAGACATAGCCCACCCCTGTAGATATAGCCCACCCCTGTATATAGTCCCCCTGTAGATATAGCTTACCCCTGTATATAGTCCCCCTGTAGATATAGCCCACCCCTGTATATAGTATCCCTCAAATAGCTCCCCCTATAGTGCTCCACAGAAAGCCCTCCCCTGTATATAGCCCCCCTGTACATATAGTCCACCCCTGTATATAGTGCTCCACAGATAGCCCACCCCTGTATATAGAGGGGTGGGCTATCTGTGGAGCACTATATACAGGGGTGGACTATCTAGTGGAGCACTATATACAGGGGTGAACTATATGTACAGGGGCGCTATATACAGGGGTGGGCTATCTGTGGAGCACTATATACAGGGGTGGACTATCTAGTGGAACACTATATACAGGGGTGGACTATATGTACAGGGGGGCTATATACAGGGGTGGGCTATCTGTGAAACACTATATACAGCGGTGGACTATATGTGGAGCACTATATACAGGGGTGGACTATATGTTGAGCACTATATACAGGGGTGGGCTATATCTACAGAGGGCTATATACAGGGGTGGGCTATATCTACAGGGGGGCCACATACAGGGTTGGGCTATCTGTGGAGCACTATATACAGGGGAAGGCTATATCTACAGGGGACTATATACAGGGGTGGGCTATATCTACAGGGGGCTATATACAGGGGTGGGCTATCTGTAGAGCACCATATACAGGAGTGGGCTATATCTACAGGGGGATATATACAGGGTTGAGCTATATGTGGAGCACTATATACAGGGGTGGGCTATATCTACAGGGGGATATATACAGGCTTGAGCTATACGTGGAGCACTATATACAGGGCTGGGCTATATCTACAGGGGGCTATATACAGGGGTGGGCTATCTGTAGAGCACTATAGGGGGAGTTATTTGTGGGACACTATATACAGGGGTGTGCTATATGGGGGCACTATCTACAGGGGGCTCTATGGCAGACACTATCTACAGGGGGCACAGTGTGTGTGTGTGTGTGTGTGTGTGTGTGTGTGGGACACGGTGTATGGTGCTATTATAATTAGAGGTGCAGTGTATGTCACTATTATATTTAGGGGCGTAGTGTGTGGTATAATGATAACTTTATCTTTATTTATAGGTGCAGAAATATTGGAAAAGTGAGAAGCTGAAGACATGTGAGCGGCAAACTTCAGAAATGGGCTGTGACCGGGAAAATCATCATAGAGGTCTGGACCGGATGGAGAAAAATAACTGGAATCTGAGACGTCACCGGTGAGTCACTTAATGTAAATGTTCATTCTGCCTCTAATCAGTAATGTTGTCACTGTATGATCTGCAGCGAGATGATGGGTGGTATGATTGATAGGATTTCTTTTTTGTGAAACAGAAACTCCCAGCATATCCTTACCATTGTTCGGGCCATGCTGGGAGCTATAGTTTTACGCCGTACACACCTATACGGCAGGGGTTGCACTAAATTGAGCTGTATTTGTGCTGGTGCTGTATATATGTACTGAGCTTGGTTCTGGGGCTGTATATATGTACTGAGCTTGGTTCTGGTGTTGTGTATAGAACCATATTGCTTGTAAAATGTACAAATGTTTTTATGCTCGCGTTACATAAAAAGAAATGTGGAAAAGAAATGACACGTCGATTGGTAGAGAAAACAAACATGGCGAGGGGGAAGGAGATGTCGGGAAAGAGGTTGGGGGGGGGGGCGCCAAACTGAATCTTTGCCCCGGGTGCTGGAGAACCTAGATACGCCTCTGGCCTGGCAGTGTGCCCAAACAGCAGTTTATGAACCAATATGGGGTATTACTGTACTCTGGAGAACCCGCTTAACAATTTGTTGGGTGTGTGTCTCTAGTGGCACAAGCTGGGCGCAACATATTGGGCACTGAAATGGAATATCTGGGGAAAACTGGCAATTTTCAATCTGCGACATCCACTGTGTACTAATTTCTGCAAAAACACTTGCGGGGTCAAAATGCTCACAATACCTCTAGATGAATTCCTTGGGTGGATGTAGTTTCCAAAATGGGGTACATTTTCGGGGCTTTCCACTGCACTGATACCTTAGCTTAATGCAACATGGTGTACCAAAACTAATCTTGGAAAATCTCCACTCCAAAAACCAAATTGCACTCCTTCCCTATAGAGCCTTGCTGTGTGTCCAAATAGCAGTTTACTACCACATATGGGGTATTGCCTTACTCAGGAGAAATTGCGTAACAAATTTTGTCCTTTTCTCCTGTAGTCCTTGTAAAAATAAAAAATGTTGAGCTAAAACTACATCTTATTCGAAAAAATTTAGATTTTAATTTTCACAGCCCAATTCTAATAAAATTTATAAAACACCCGTAGGCTCAAACTGCTCACTACACCCCTAATTTAATTCCTTGAGGGGTAAAGTCTCAAAAATGGGTCATATCTGGGGAATTTCTACTGTACTGGTACCTCAGGAAGCTCTGCAAATGCGACATAGCTCCAAGAAACCAATCCAGCAAAATCTGCACTCCAAAAGCCTAATGCCTTCCCTCCTGAGCCCTACCATGTGCCTAAACAGCAGTTTATGACCACATATGTTGTATTGCGGGACTCAGGAGAAATTGGTTTACAAATGTTGGGGTGCTTTTTCGCATTTTATTTGTTGCGAAAATGAAAAATTTTGAGATAATGCTACGTTTATTGGAAAAAAAATTATTTTTATTTTCACTGCCCAATTCTAATAAAATTTATGAAACACCTGTGGAGTCAAAATGCTCACTACACCTCTAGATGAATTCCTCAAGGGAAGTAGTTTCCCAAATGGATTCACTTTTGGGGAGTTTCTACTGATTTGGTCCCACAGGGAGTTTGCAAAGCAACATGGTGCCAAGAAACCAATCCAGCAAAATCTGAGCTCCAAAGCCAGAAAAGAATTAATTAAAAATGAATTTCTGCAAAAAAAAAATGAAGTTTGTACATTTCACCTCTACTTTGCTTTAAATCTTGTAAAATGCCTAAAGGGTTAAAAAACATTCTAAATGCTGTTTTGAATACTTTGAGGGGTGCAGCTTTTCAAATGGGCCTCTCAAAGCCACTTCGCAACTAAACTGGTCCCTAAAAAAAAAGCCTTTTGAAATTTTCTTGAAAATTTTCTTGAAAATTTGAGAAATTTCTGCTAAAATTCTAAGCCTTGTAACGTCCTAGAAAAAGAAAAGGATGTTCAAAAAATGAAACCAATCTGAAGCAAACATATGGGAAAGGTTAATTAGGAACTATTTTGTGTGGTATAACTATTTGTCTTACAAGCAGATACATTTAAATTGATAGAAATGGTCATTTTTGAATTTATTTATTTTCGCAAAATTTTGCTGTTTTTTATAGTTAAATACAGAATTTATCGACCTAATTTTACAAGTATCATAAAGTCTAATGTGTCACGAGAAAACAATCTCAGAATCGCTTGGATAGGTAAAAGCATTCTAAAGTTATTACCACATAAAGTGAGATATCTCAGATTTGAAAAATAAGGTTCTGTCAAGAAGGTCAAAAGTGGCCGCAGCAGGAAGGGGTTAATGTCAGATTAAAGGTCGGAGCAGGTTAAGTTAAGTGTTTGTCCCAAAAACTCTTTTACAAACATACAAAAATAAAAGGATACTTAGCCGCTCAGACGACCCAAATGATTCCAAAAATTCAGTCCAGTGATCCTTGTGGCATCCTCCTCTAAAACACCTTGAGGAAATGTAACAGCACAATGAAACTGGTGCAGAAGATGTCCGTGCTGGCTGGGCTCAGTAGTACTACGGCAGTCCTGATCTTAAAAAGAGCCTGGGCTATCACTGTGCAGCAGGTGTCCGTGCTGGTTGTATGGTTGTCGTTTTCACCGCATGGTAAATGCCGTAAAAAAATAAAATGCCAGAATTACTGTTTTTTGGTTACCATAGTTCTAAAAAATGTTGTTATAAAAACTACAGCTCTTTCCGCAAAAAATAAGCCCTCACACCACTTAATCATCAAAAAATAAAAAAGTTATGGCTCTCAGAATGTGGCTAAACAAAGCAAAAAATGTTGTAACAAAAAGTTTTTTCTTTGTAAAAGTAGTAAAACATTAAAAAAAACTATATACATAAATTTAGTATCACCGTAATCAAATTGACCAGCAGAATTATCGTTTTTACCGCACAGTAAAAGACGTAAAAGCAAAACCCCCCAAAAAATAGAGAAATCACAGTTTTTTCAAATTCCACACCACAAAAATATATTTTGCAATTTTCCATTAATTTATATGATATATATATGGTGCTGTCAGGAGGTGCTTCCCTTAAAGCAGCCAATAGCAGCCATTTTTAGTAAAACTGTGCCCTGCAGCTACGGTGCACAGTTAGAAATCGGTGATTGGTGCTATCTAAGACAGCCCCCGACACCACTAAGGAGCTGGCAGTAAGGAGCTGGCAGTGATGTTATATCTAGGAGCGCTCTGATTTGTCGGTCTGTACAGACAGACAAATCAGAGCACTGGCGGGAGTTTTAAAATAATGACACCGCTCTGCCTGCCTCATTCCGGTTTGGAGTGGCGTGTAGTGCGTTTGTATATTCCTGTGTGCTGTTTCTGCTGGGTTTTGTAGTGGCATCTGCACTATTTTATGAAATAACTACTTGCTGTAGCTGCTGCTGCTGTCTGATCACCAGCAGCATTTTTTTTAGTATCAGTTAATTTTTTTTTCTGGCCCTTTCCCTGTCCCTTTCCCTGTCCCTGTCCCACCATCTCCATAAACTCACACCACCACCACCACCTGCCTGCCCGAGTCCTGTGTCTGCTAAGCGCTGATCAGTGAAAGGATTTTTTTTGGGGCATAATTTTATAATTTGTGCTATCTCCCTGTGTGCACCCTGCTGCCACAAAGTCCCGGTTACTGACCACCATCATTGATCAGCGTCTGTAGTTATTTTTTTCCACAGGTTCTTGTTTGGTCCTTTTTTTCTTTTTTTTTCACCCACACCAATTACCTGTGTGCGTCCTGAAACTGCTCAGTGCTGATCAGTGACCACCATCACGGATACGCATCTGTGCTCAATTTTTGGTGCAGGATTTTTTTTTATTTTTGTCATTTTTGTGCATTTATCAATTTGCACCATCTACCTGTGTGCACCCTGCAGCCACAACATGCTGATTAGTTATCAGCATCTGTGGGAATTTGTTTTTGTTTTCTTGACCTTTTTATATACATTTTTTCACCCGCACCTTTGCCGTTATGTGCGTCCTGTGAATGCTGAGTGCTGATCAGTGAAGCACATCAATGATCAGCATCTTTTCTGGCGCAGGTTTTTGTTTGTTTTTAAAAAAAAAAAGGAAAGACAAAATATAATAGTAGTTAGGTGTAGCTAGTAAGACCCCATGCACATGTCCGTATTTTTCATCCGTAATTAGGGTCCATAATTACGGACCGTATTTACGGACCCATTCATTTCTATGGGCTACGGACACCTTTCCGTATTTTTACGGATGGGTGTCCATGCCGTAGAAATTATAGAACATGTCCTTTCTTTTGTCCGTAATTACGGCATGGACTCCCCATAGAAGTCTATGGCCGCTTCCTTAATTATGGACAGCTACGTATGTGCACCCATAGCTGTCCGTAATTACGGAAGCGTTGCTAGGCGATGCCAGGTTTTCAGATGTTTCGTATCATTTGGAGTTTTTTTCTTCTTTTTGCGGATCTGTAAATATGATGCATTACAGATGCACTACGGACCGTATTCATGGACACTGTTCCGTATATGCGGATGATTTACGGATGACTATAAATAACTACGAATCCGTAGTTACGGACAATATTTATGGATGGATGAAATCTAAGGTCGTGTGCATGGGGCCTTAATAAGTAGGTAGAGTTAGGCCCCATGCGCACAGCCGTGCCCGTAATCACGGCCCATCAGCAGCTGGCCGTAGAGAGGCACTTGCAGTTGCGGCTCATGCTCCTATATAAAGTATGGGAGCACGGTCCGTGAAAAGCAAAAGAACGGACATGTCCTATCTTTTGCGGTACACTTCTACGGTTCAGACACCTTCCTGTGAATATACGGGAAGGTATCCATGTTCAATAGAAGTGAATGGGTTCGTAATTGCGGACCTCAATTACAGTTCGCAATTACAGTCGATTTTTATGGCCGTGTGCATGGGGACCTAGGGTAGCATACGCTAGCATTAAAAACATTAATTTAGTTTTAGAGATACATATATCTATATATCTTGTTAAACAACATAGACGGACTGTGGATAATTTTGATAGGGAAAGTTTACTCATAACAAAATTAAGGAATAAGACCACAACACGTATCTCTACGTATACAGAGACAAGTAATACAATTGCGAACATTGTACGTAAACATTGGCCTATGCTGACCAAATGTTTGAGTAATGTTCCTGAGATGCAAATTCCACCACTTTTCTCCTACTGCAGGTCACATAACCTGAAGGATAGATTAGTGAAGTCAGATATAGGTACTAATAAATCAGATAAACAGATGTATTTGAGTTGCTTCCCATGTTTAAATTGTGGTGTGATACAGAAAGGTTCCTATTTTTTACATCCCATGACAGGGACTCTGCATGACATCAGACACTACTTGACCTGTAACCCTGATCATCTGATGTATGTACTGCCATCAGGGCCGGCCTCAGGTTGAATGGCGCCCTGTGCGGGACTCTCTAGTGTTGTCCCCTCCACAAACCAAAATGTAACCACATATTGTCATGAACAAACACACGGGTAACAAACTTCTGTCCCTACCTACTTGTACGACCCAACCTAAATGACGGCGCACAACTGGGTGGCGTTCCCTATACTCGTAAAAGTGCAACTGACAAACAGATAAGACAGAGACAGTACGAAACAACAAAGGGTCACCTGGGAAGTACACGGAGGGAGAGGCAGGGCAATTGCACCACGGAATATGTCTACATATTCCGTGGTGCAATTACAGGCAGGTGCAATATACATGCAGGGTCAAACCGGGAGAGTGCGGCAAAACAAAATTCAGAAGGCAAAGAAAAGTCAGGAGTCAAGCCGGGGTCAGGGGTAACAAAGGAGTAAAATGCAAGTCACTCAGGGGAGTCTGTAACTAGGGAAACACTAATTACAGGCAAAGGCCTACTGCCCCAGGCTGAACTAAATAAGGAGAGGGCGGGAGCTCAGGAACATCAGCCAGGCCTCGATTGGCCTGACGCTCCTGAGCTCCTATTGGCTACAGACTGCCTCAGAGCGAGTAACCCTCGACATCCTGGAGACCGAGGGAGTTGCAGGAAGGGAGTACGTGACACACACACACACACACACACACACACACAACGGCAGATAAATACACAGACAGGAACATATAAAAATACATAAAAGGCACATACATATACAAGCACAAAGGCAAATTCACAAACAGACCCATATGTACCCACACAGGCACATATATATACAGTACAGATAATGTAGTAGATTTCACATGCAGTCCTATGTAACACCACCGATAACACACAGTGATAACTCTCTGAGTACAGATAATGTAGTTGATGTTACCTGCAGTACTATGTAACACCACAGATAACACAGTGATAACTCTCTGAGTACAGATAATGTAGTAAATGTTACCTGCAGTCCTATGCAACACAACAGATAACACAGTGATAAGTCTCTGAGTACATATAATGTAGTAGATGATAACTATAGCTACAGGCGCATATAAACACACACAGAGGCATATATATATATATATGTATGTACTAGTATATGTATGTATATCTTGCAGTGCACTTAAAAATATTGTTTCCATTAATTAATTAATTAATTAATTGCAATGAATTGGTTAACTTTTTATAGATTACTATATATGAAAATGTGTTGTTTCTCTTAAGGGCAGCAGGGTATATAATATATAAGGGACAGCAGAGTACATAGGGGACAGCAGGGTATATATGGGGCAGCAGAGTATATAAGGGGCAGTAGTAGAGTAATAAGGAACAGCAGGGTATATAAGGGGCAGCAGGGTATTAAAGGGGCAGCAGGGTATGAAAGGGGCAGCAGGGCATATAAGGGGCAGCAGAATATATAAGGGGCAGCAGGGCAGGGGTGGGATCTGGCCGGTTCGCCCCGGTTCTCCCGAACTGGTTGTTAAAATGACAGCCGGTTCGCAGAACTGGGTGAAGCGGGAAGCCGGAACCAGTCCCCTGTACTGAATTGTATCCGCGTCCTTAGGACGCAGATACAATTGAATTGACTAGCGCTGCCCTGGCGAGGCACATGATGCCTCTTCATTCGGCGCTTTAGTGATGATGCAGTCGGCGCGATGACGATGACATCATCGCGCCGCTGCATTGTTCCGATGGAGGAGGACTGACGTCGCTGGAGGATGGCGCGGTAACGTGACAGGTAAGAAAATGTGTGTTTTTTTCCTTCTACTGTGGGCACTATAGGGCACTAAATAGGGGACTATACAGGTAACAAGAACTATAGAAGACTACATATGGAACTAACTACAGGGGTCTGTAGGGAGCAAACAACAGGGGACTATATAGGGAACAGTAACTACAGGGACTACATAGGAAACACTAACTACAGGGAACTATATAGGGGATAGTAACTAGAGGGGACTATAAATGGGACAGTAACTACAGGGGACTATAGGGAACAGTAACTACAGGGGACTATAGGGAACAGTAACTACAGGGGACTATATAGGGGACACTAACTACAGGGGACTATATATGGAATAGTAACTACAGGGGACTATATAGGGGACAGTAACTACAGGGGACTATAGGGAACATTAACTACAGAGGACTATATAGGGGACAGTAACTACAGGGGACTATAGGGAACAGTAACTATAGGGGACTATATAGAGAACAGTAACTACAGAAGACTATATATGGAACTAACTACAGGGGTCTGTAGGGAGCTAACTACAGGGGACTATATAGAGAACAGTAACTACAGGGGACTACATACGGAACACTAACTACAGGGAACTATATATGGAACAGTAACTACAGGGGACTATATAGGGGACAGTAACTACAGGGGACTATAAATGGGACAGTAACTACAGGGGACTATAGGGAACATTAACTACAGGGGACTATAGGGAACAGTAACTACCGGGGACTAAATAGGGAACACTAACTACAGGGATCTATATATGGAACAGTAACTACAGGGGACTATATAGGGGACAGTAACTACAGGGGACTATAGGGAACAGTAACTACAGGGGACTATAGGGAACAGTAACTACAGGGGACTATATGGGGGACACTAACTACAGGGGACTATATATGGAATAGTAACTACAGGGGACTATATATGGGACAGTAACTATGAGGGGACTATAGGGAACATTAGCTACAGGGGACTATATAGGGGACAGTAACTACAGGGGACTATAGGGAAGACTAACTATAAGGGACTATATAGAGAACAGTAACTACAGGGGACTATATAGAGGACAGTAACTACAGGGGACTATATAGGGGACAGTAACTACAGGGGACTATAGGGAACAGTAACTACATGGGACTATAGGGGACTGCAACTACAAGGGACAGTAACTACAGGGGACTATCTGGGGAACACTAATTACATGGGACTATATAGGGAACAATAACTACATGGGACTATATAGGGAACACTAACTACATGGAACTAAATAGAGAACACTAACTACAGGGGACTATATAGGGGCCCTTAGCTACAGGGAACGCCTCAGGGGGCCCTTATCTACAGGGAACACCACAGGCGGCCCTATCTACAGGGAACGCCACATAGGGCCCCATGTGGCGTTCCCTGTAGAGAGAGCCCCCTGTGGCATTCCCTGTAGAGAGAGCCCCCTATGGCATTCCCTGTAGAGAGAGCCCCCTGTTGCGTTCCCTGTAGATGGAGCCCCCTGTGCCCCTGTGGTGGTGGGGTATATATGGTGATATTGTTAAGCTGACGGTAGTCGATACAGGGTCGTAGCCCCCCGTCTTTCTTCCCCACAAAGAAGAAACCAGCACCTACAGGTGATGAGGAGGGGCGGATGTACCCCTTGGCCAAGCTCTCCTGGATATACACATTCCAAATTATTATGCAAATGTTTTTTTTCGCTGATTTTCCTAAATAGTCGATGCAAATGACAGTCAGTATAATCTTCAAGCCATCAACCGTTGGAGTATAATCCGAATTGTATTGAACAAATCTCCTAATGATAACAGATTTTTATTTAGAAGTAAAAAACTCAAAATGCACTGTTTCAAATTATTATGCACAACAGAGATCAAAACGTTTTAAAGGTTGAAAAGAGAACTAGCTTCTGTTTTGATGTGAACTGTCTTCCACCCTCATATATATTTTGCTTGAGGATGCTCCAAAGGTTCTCAATAGGGTTGAGGTCAGGGGAACATGGGGGCCACACCATGAGTTTCTCCTTTTATGCCCATAGCAGCCAATGACACAGAGGTATTCTTTGCAGCATGAGATGGTGCATTGTCATGCATGAAGATAATTTTGCTACGGAAGGCACGGTTCTTCTTTTTGTACCACGGAAGAAAGTGGTCAGTCATAAACTCTACGTACATTGCAGAGGTAATTTTCACACCGTCAGGGACCCTAAAGGGGCCTACCAGCTCTCTCCCCATGATTCCAGCCCAAAACATGACTCCGCCACCTCCTTGCTGACGTCGCAGCCTTGTTGGGACATGGTGGCCATTCACCAACCATCCACTACTCCATCCATCTGGACCATCCAGGGTTGCACGGCACTCATCAGTAAATAACACGGTTTGAAAATTAGTTTTCATGTATTTCTGAGCCCACTGCAACCGTTTCTGCTTGTGAGCATTGTTTAGGGGTGGCCGAATGATAGCTGTATGCACACTTGCAAACCTCTGGAGGATCCTACATCTTGAGGTTCGCGGGACTCCAGAGGCACCAGCGGCTTCAAATACCTGTTTGCTGCTTTGCAATGGCATTTTAGCAGTTGCTCTCCTTATCCTATTAATTTGTCTGGCAGAAACCTTCCTCATTATGCCTTTATCTGAACGAACCCATCTGTGCTCTGAATCAGCCACAAATCTTTTCACAGTACGATGATCACGCTTACGTTTTCTTGAAATATCACTTTTTCATACCTTGTCCAAGGTATTGCACCATTTCACGCTTTTCGGCAGCAGAGAGATCCTTTTTCTTTCCCATATTGCTTGAAACCTGTGGCCTGCTTAATAATGTGGAACGTCCTTCTTAAGTAGTTTTCCTTTGATTTGGCACACCTGGCAAACTAATTATCACAGGTGTCTGAGATTGATTACAATGATCCAAAGAGCCCTAAGACACAATACCATCCATGAGTTTAATTGCAAAAATAAGAATTAAATGCATATGACACTTAAATCCAATGTGCATAATAATTTGGAACACCGCTTCACGCTCAGGGCAAGATAGATTAAAGATTCTACCTTTGGGGAGCTTGGCTCCAAGTACCTGGTAGATTGCGCAATCGTGTACTTGATGAGGAGGTAACTTTTCAGAGGCTTTTTTAGAAAAGACGTCACTTTAGTCCTGAATAAATTCAGGAAGAGTGTTCCCCTCCTCAATGAGACTGACCCTTAAGGTGGACATACAAGATGACAAACACTTCTTACCCCAAGTAACTTGTTCCCCAATCACAATCAAAGATGGGGTTATGCTTGCGCAACCAGGAGAGACCTAATAAAATCTCAGTGGGTAGCCCATTAAGGACAAACATAGTACATTCCTCACGGTGAATGGAACCAATCTTTAAACAAAACATAGGGGTAGACTGGAAAACGTGCCCGCAAGCTAATGGGGAGGAGTCTACCCCTACCAAGGGAATAGGAACAGACAAATAAATAAGGGGTAAACCAAACAACAAAGCAAAACTGTGGGAAATAAAATTGGCAACGGACTCCACAAACGCAGAACTTCTACCAATCTTGACCAAAAATGACACCTGGGCTGGCAACAAGACCTTATTAAAACGAACGGGAAATACAAGTGCTCCTAAGTGACCTCCCCGATGACCACTTAGGCGTGCAAATTTTCAGGAGTCTTCTTTTTTGCATTTGGAACAGGCGCTGAGTAGATGATCCGCGTCTCCACAGTAGAAGCATAAGGCATTTTTGCGGCGGACTGTTCCTCCTGACAGTCAGCTGAACAAGATGGCCCTTGGACAGATCGAGACCCAGGAGGAGCGACTGGAGTAGGAGGACCGGACCGTTCCTGCCGACGCTCCCGGATGCGTCGGTCGAGATGGACAGCCAGATTCATGAGCTGATGTAGGGAGTCGGTGGGAGGGTCACCTACTAGCAGGACTTTCAGGGCGTCAGTCAGTCCTAGCCTGAAGTGGTACTTCAGGGCTGAGTCACTTCCTAAACTCAGAGCAGTACTCCTCTACCGGCCTCTTTACCCTGACGAAGTTCCCCTGAGTTTTAGCAAATGCTGTCCTGTCGGGTTCGTCATAGAGATGTCCCAGGGCGTAAAAGAAAGCGACAGAGGAGCGTTGGGGACTAGTGGGAGATAAGGAAAATGCCCAATCCTGGGGGTCCCCCAGCAGACGGGATATGATGATCCCCACACGTTGAGACTCAGAGCCAGAAGAATGGGGCCATAACTCAAAATAAAGCATGCAGCTCTCACGAAAAGATGCAAAAAAATTTTGATCGCCAGAGAAACGATCGGGTAACAGGATTTGGGGTTCCAGCACAGTTGCGGGAGGGTAGGCTGCCATGGGTAACACAGGGGCATGCTCCTGCTGGTAGACTCTCTGGGCCAGATCCTGCACCAATGGGGTGAGGCCCTGCATTTGCTCTGTTAACACTACCCAGGGGTCCATGGCAAACAAAAGTCAGAGAACAGGGAAGAGCAGGTAAAGGGTCTGTAATTCTGTCATGAACAAATAGACGGGTAACAGTGAAGTCCCTGTTCTATCCAAACCTCTGTCCCTACCTACTTGTACAACCCGACCTAAATGACGGCGCACAACTGGGCGGCGTTCCCTATACTCGTAAACGTGCAACTGACAAACAGATAAGACAGAGAGAGTACGAAACAAAAAAGGATCACCTGGGAAGTACATGTATGTACATATCTATCTACAGGGACCGGCACAGGGGGCTCTATCTACAGGGAACGCCACAGGGGGCTCTATCTACAGGAAATGCCACAGGGGGCTCTATCTACAGGGAATGCCACAGGGGGCCCTATCTACAGTGACCGGCACAGGGGGCTCTATCTACAGGGAATGCCACAGGGGGCTCTATCTACAGGGAACGCCACAAGGGGCTCTATCTACAGGAAATGCCACAGGGGGCTCTATCTACAGGGAATGCCACAGGGTGCTCTATCTACAGGGAACGCCACAGGGGGGCCTATCTACAGGGGGCACTATACAGGGAACGCTACAGTGAATGCCACAGGGGGCACTATCTACAGGGAACACTACAGGAGGCACTATCTACAGGGAACGCTACTACCTACAGAGGGCTCTACGGGGAGCACTATCTACAGAGGGCTCTACTGGGAGCACTATCTACAGAGGGTTCTACTTGGAGCACTGTCTACAGAGGGCTCTACTGGGAGCACTATCTAGAGAGGGCTCTATGAGGGGCACTATCTACAGGGGGCACTGTGTGTGGTGCATTACTTTACAGTGTTTGACACAATTTTATTCAGGGGTGCAGTGTATGTTACTATTATATTCAGGGGGACAGTGTGTAGCGCTATTATATTCGGGGACACAGTGTATGATACTATTATATTTTGGGGCATAGAGTGTGGTACCATAAGAATTTGCTCTTCGTTTATAGGTGCAGAAATGGTGAAAAAGTGAGCTTCCGAAGACATCTGAGCAGCAAATTGACCCATTTCCGCAGAAATGGGTCATGGCCAGGAGGCATCATAGAGTTCTGGACCAGATGGAAAAGTAAAGAGAATGACTAGAATCTGAGAAGTCACCACTGGTGAGTCACTAAATGTAAATATTTATTCTCCCTGTGACTGCTCAGTACTGTAGTCACTGTATGATCTGCAGCGAGATGACGTGTGTATCTTTCTTTTTTGTAAAACAGCAACTCCCAGCATATCCTTACCATCATTCTGGCTATACTGGGAGCTGTAGTTTTATTCCGTACAAACTTATATGGCAGGGGTTAAACTAAATTTGCAAATGATCTCTGTACTGAGCTGTATTTGTACTGGTGCTGTATATATGCACTGAGCTTTGTTCTGGTGCTGTATATATATATATATATATATATATATATATATATACATACATATATGTACTGAGCTTGGTTCTGGAGTTATATTCATCATAACTACCAGGCTCAATAAATATATACAGCACCAAAGAGAAGCTCATAACATATATACAGTACCAGAACCAAGCTTATTACATATATACAGCACAATAATAAAGCTCAGCACATATATACAGCATCAAAGAGAAGCTCAAAACATAAATACAGCACCACAACAAAGCTTAGTACATACATACAGCACCAGAATCAAGCTCAGTACATATATACAGCACCAGAGCAAAGCTCAGTACATATACACAGCACCAGAACAAAGCACATACACATATACAACACTAGAACCAAACTCAGTACATATATACAGCAACAGAACCAAGCTCAGAACATATATACAACTCCAGAACCAAGATCAGTACATAAATACAGCCCCAGAACCAAGCTCAGTACATATATACAGCAACAGAACCAAGCTCAGAACATATATACAACTCCAGATCCAAGCTCAGTACATAAATACAGCACCAGAACCAAGCTCAGTACATAAATACAGGACTAGAACCAGGCTCAGTACATAAATACAGCACCAGAACCAAGCTCAGTACATATATATCAGAACAACCAAGCTCAAACTATTTATATATATATATACTGAGTTGGTTCTGATGCTGTATACTAGTCCTCCTCAATGAATTACAATATCAAAAAGTTAATTTATTTCAGTAATTTAATTCAAAAAGTGAAATTCATTTATTATCTAGATTGGTATATTTCCAGCATTTTGGAATATTAAAAAAGCACAATTTAAAAAATAATTTTTAATACCGAAATGTCATCCTATTGAGAAGTCTGTCCACTTTCTGCCCTCAATACTTGGTCGGGGCTCCGACTCTGCATGAATTACTGCATCAATGCGGCGTGTCATGGAGGCGATCAGCCTGTGGCACTGCTGAGCTGTTATGGAAACCCAGGTTGCTTCATCACTGACTGTGGAAACTTCACAAAGTAAATTTTGCATTTCATTTGGAAATCTCGGTTCCAGAGTCTGGAGGAAGAGTGGAGAGGAATCAATCCAAGTGTCTTGCGGTCCAGTGTGAAATTTCCACAGTCAGTGATGGTTTGGGAGCCATGTCATCTGCTGGTGTTGGTCCACTGACATATGCAGAGTCAGCGCAGCATCTAGCAGGACATTTCCCAGCACTTCATGCTTCTCTCTGCTGACAAGCTTTATGGAGATGCTAATTTCATTTTCCAGCAGGACCTGACCACACTGTCAAAAGTACCAATACCTGGTTTAATAACCACAGTATCACTGTGCTTGATTGCCCAGCAAACATGACAACCTAAACCCCATAGAGAACCTATGGGGTATTGTCAAGGGGAAGATGAAAGACACCAGACCCAACAGTGCAGATGAGCTGAAGGCCGCTTTCAAAGCAACCTGGGCTTCCATAACACCTCAGCAGTGCCATAGGCTGATCACCTCCATGCCACGCCACATTGATAACACCTCAGCAGTGCCACAGGCTGATCGCCTCCGTGCCATGCAGCATTGATAACACCTCATCAGTGGCAAAAGCTGATCGCCCCCATGCCACGCCGCATTGATGCAGTAATTCATGCAAAAGGAGCACCGACCAAGTATTGAGGGCAGATACTGGACATACTTTTTAGTAGGACAAAATATAATATTCTAATTCTCTGACTGACTTAAATTTTGGGTTTTCATTAATTGTTCCCATAATTAGAGATGAGCGAACCGGGACAATCGAACTCGGCTTCGGTCCGAACTTCGGGAAAAGTTTGGTTCGCAGCGAATCCGAACTTCACCGGGTTCGGCCGAACCCGTTTTGACCGAACCCGGCTACATTTTGGCGCCTGCCACATGTTAGATGTAAAATGGAGGATTTCACAATATCACCTGACATCAGGCTACCCCATAATACCTTGCAAACGGCTCTCCCAGCCAATCGGGAGGCAGCATAGGGGCGGGCTCAAGCCTGCAATAAAAGTCTATGCACGGAGCTCAGCGGCAATTTTAGAGACAGGAGCTGTAGGGATAGCATCTCTGTGCAGTAAGGGAAAGCTTTAGGAATCTAAAAGCCAGGAATCCAGCAATCGAAGGGGCTCATCCACTACTCACTACTCAGGCAGTGTGTGAATACGCTTTTATAAGAGGCTCATCCCCGTTGCATCCAACTTGCAATACAGGCAGCCTTTGTAGTAGTACTACAATGCCCAGCATTCCCTGAGTGCACCGCGGCGTGGCTGATAGAAATTCTCATTCATTGCCATTTGCCAAGCCAGTGTCAGTGTGAATACGCTTTTAGAAGGGGCTCATCCCCGGCCGTTAACATAACAAATAACAATCCAACTTGCAATACAGGCAGCCTTTGTAGTAGTAGTACTACAAGGCCCAGCATTCCCTGAGTGCACCGTGGCGTGGCTGATAGAAATTCTCATTCATTGCCATTTGCCAAGCCAGTGTCAGTGTGAATACGCTTTTAGAAGGGGCTCATCCCCGGCCGTTAACATAACAAATAACAATCCAACTTGCAATACAGGCAGCCTCTGTAGTAGTACTACAAGGCCCAGCATTCCCTGAGTGCACCGCGGCGTGGCTGATAGAAATTCTCATTCATTGCCATTTGCCAAGCCAGTGTCAGTGTGAATACGCTTTTAGAAGGGGCTCATCCCCGGCCGTTAACATAACAAATAACAATCCAACTTGCAATACAGGCAGCCTCTGTAGTAGTACTACAAGGCCCAGCATTCCCTGAGTGCACCGCGGCGTGGCTGATAGAAATTCTCATTCATTGCCATTTGCCAAGCCAGTGTCAGTGTGAATACGCTTTTAGAAGGAGCTCATCCCCGGCCGTTAACATAACAAATAACAATCCAACTTGCAATACAGGCAGCCTTTGTAGTAGTACTACTACAACGCCCAGCATTCCCTGAGTGCACTGCGGCGTGGCTGATAGAAATTCTCATTCATTGCCATTTGCCAAGCCAGTGTCAGTGTGAATACGCTTTTAGAAAGGGCTCATCCCCGGCCGTTAACATAACAAATAACAATCCAACTTGCAATACAGGCAGCCTTTGTAGTAGTACTACAAGGCCCAGCATTCCCTGAGTGCACCGCAGGGTGGCTGATAGAAATTCTCATTCATTGCCATTTGCCAAGCCAGTGTGTGAATACGCTTTTAGAAGGGGCTCATTCCCCGGGTTTTGATTCAACTTGCTGAACTCCAGCAGTGAAATGTCTGGTAAAAAAAAGGTTGTGAAAGGACGGGGTAGAGGAAAAAACACCCATGCCGTGTCCTCTTCCAGTCCAAATGTTGGATCTGTTGGTGCCAGACCCAGTACCAGCATTTGTGGCACAAGACATGTGTCCAGTTCCACTAGTAGCAGCAGCCATGTACCTGCTGGTAGTAGTAGCAGTATCAGCAAGCCAGACTTGTCCATCTCCTCCGGTGGGCGGGTTACTTTAGACAATACGGCCATTGTGGTCTGGTTGGCTGGCTCGCGGTCATCTCAGCAGGAAGATTCTGACGATCTGGCTTCAAGCCAGGTTTCGTTGGATTCCAGATCCTCTACAGTTCCTTGGCAAAGTGACAGTAGTAATATGGGTATTTCTAGCGTTTCCATTCCATCATCTATGTCTTCACTCCCCCTTCCTAGCGGGAAGCCATCTTTCCTGAAAGTCCTAAGAGACATCTCCTCGGGTGCGAAGGAAGATACTGAACAACATAGTGATGATGATTTGTTTTCCGCGAGTCAGCCAACGGAGTGTGTTGCGGCGGTGGTGGAGGTGTAAGCGTTGTCCGAGACGCATAGCTGTGGTAGTGGGGGTGTTGGTGGTGGTAGCCGTGGTGGCAGACGCAGTAATGAGGGGGGGCATAGAGCCCGCCATGATGTCACATCACATTCACAACACAGTGACAGAAGAGGCGGGGATGATGAGGAGGGCTATGATGATGATGTTGTTTTAGACAGGATGTGGGAACCAGGTGACGAGGTGATGACGGCGTCAGAGGAGGAGGGTAGTAGTGGCGGCACTGGCAGTGATAAACAGCTAAGCCGAGGTAGGGGCAGAAGTCAATCTGCAAAACGTTGCAGCGGTAGGGTCAGCTCAGGAGCCGGTGACGGCGACACCGATGCTGGTGTAGGCTCCCGAAAAAAGCCCGCCAGACAAGGGGCAAGCTCGGGTGGTGGTGGTGGTGGTGGTGGTGGACGTGGTACTACCTCTTTACGGTACTCTGCCGTGTGGCAATTTTTCTGTACCTTCCCGGAGGACAAAAGCATGGCACAGGGCCGTATCTGCAAGCAGAAAGTAAGGCGTGGGCAGGGCAGCATTGTAGGAACTACCGCTCTACGTAAACACATGGAGCGGCATCACAAGGCCATGTGGGACAATCGACATGCCCCACCATCATCATGTACATCTAATGAAGACCCCTCTGTCGCTGCTGCTGCTTCGAGTCCCTGTCATCTAAGTAGTAGCCAGGCCTTATCCACCATGTCGTTGTCATCATCATCATCACTGTCATCTAGTGCTCCTCCTACGTCCCGTCAGTTATCCATTACGGAATCGTTGTCCAATAAGCAACAATATATACCCAATCATCCACTTGTCGTGCGGCTTAATTCACACCTGGCTAAGTTGTTGGTGGTGCAGTCGCTGCCGTATCACCTGGTCGACTCCGCCGGCTTCAAGCAATTGATGGCGTGCGCTCAGCCTAGGTGGCGAATACCTAGCCGACATTACTTCTCCAAAACAGCTGTCCCTGCCTTGCACAAGCACATGGAGGAAAAGGTGTGCCAGTCCTTGCAATTATCCGTGTGCAGCAGGGTACATGCCACCGTCGACACGTGGAGCAGCAACTATGGGCAGGGACAGTACATGTCTTTCACGGCCCACTGGGTCAATATTTTGAAGTCCGATGCACCACCACAGCAATGCCAGGCATTACCACCTCCACGCTTGTATCTTTCTGGTTCAACTCCAGACACCAGGCGCCTACCATCCTCCTCCTCCTACTCCTCCTCCTCCTCCTTGCCCTCCTCAATGGAGGTCTTCCCGTCCCGGACAGGACACAGCGTATCTTCCACTCCTCCTCCCTCCTCTTTTCATAGGTGCCAGGTGAAGCGCCACAACGCTGTCTTACACCTGCTGAGCCTGGGCGAGAAAAGCCACACAGGGCAGGAGCTGCTGCTGTGCTTTAGACGTTCGTATGCATTTAAGCACGCCCTCCTGGACTTGCAGCGTCAAAACAATCTCCCAGAACACAGCCTGATTTGCGACGTTCCAACACGCTGGAATTCCACCCTGCACATGTTGGACCGTCTGTTCGAACAGCGGAAAGCCGTGAATGATTTCCTGATGCAGCAGACAGGCAGCGTTTGGAGCCAGTGTAATTTCGAGCTCAGGCACTGGCAGCTGGTTAAAGACGCATGTCGCGTTTTGAGGCCCTTTGAAGAGGCCACACGATTTGTGAGCCGTGATGCTAGCGGAATGAACAATGTTATGCCGCTGATATTCATTCTGGAGCAAACGCTCACAGCGATGATTCAGCAAAGGATGGAGGAAGGATCACATCTGGCTATGGATATTGAGGAGGAGGATGAGGATGAGGAAACAGGACCTGAAGAGGAGCTGGATTTGGAGATGGAATCACAGGAAGGAATAGGGGACGAGGCAGCTGCACAACATGACAGTGATGGTGATGATGAGTCTGACGACGACCTTGATGATGGACAACCATGGCAGTATGGGGCGGAGATGGAACCAACCGGGCCCTCTGAAACGCTGGCCAGGATGGCGAGCTGTATGCTTCGTTACTTGCGCGCTGACTGTCGTATTGTTAGCATGAAGCAAAGAGATGAGTACTGGATAGCCACACTTTTAGACCCTCGGTAAAAAGCCAGAATGGGGGAGTTTTTTGCGCCTTCCGAGAGGGAGGCAAAATTGGCTTATTATCGAGAGAAGCTATGCAGCCAGCTTGTCACGGCTTTCAAACGGCAAACACCTGCTGCAAGCATGTCTGACCGGGGGGCCACTCTCCGCTCCCTACTGTCTCATCGTTCCACCGCCTCTGGCAGAGCTACCTCTGCAATAGGCGGCAGCAGCGGCAGCGGCAGCAGCAGCAGCAGCAGCCAATTCAGTTTGGAAAATATGATGACAACATTTTTACATCCAATACCCCGACCTGACACACATTGTAGTCACCAAAGGGATGTTCACCATCACCAGGTGCAGCACCTAAACAACCAGGTTCACTCGTACCTGGACTGTGCCCTTTCTCCGTCAGAAATGCTGATCCCAGACCCCATGGACATCTGGGTCAGCAGATTGGATCGTTGGCAAGAACTGGCCCAGTTTGCCATGGGTGTACTGTCTTGTCCACCCTCCAGTGTAGCGTCAGAGAGGGTATTCAGCGCGGCAGGGGGCTTTGTCACCCCTAAGCGAACAAGATTGTCCGCCAACAGCTTGGAAAATCTCACGTTTCTGAAAATGAATTAAGCGTGGATCGGTGAGGATTTTAAAACCCCTGTGCCTGATGCCACTGATTAGATCTGACATTGCTGCTGCTACTGCCGCTGCCGCATGCTACCGCCACCTGCTACTACGGGATTCTGTCCTGTCCACTCTGTTGGTGCTGCTACTACTTCTACCACCAATCCACCCCCAGTGCCGTCTGCTACAAGCAGGCCTGCCCCACCACAGGGCTTTGTCCTGTGACTGTCCAGTCTCTTTTAATGTGCTGCTACTACTACTACCACCACCCTTGCTGTCCGTTGGCTACCTCTACTACCACCAATACACCTCCACTGCCGTCCGCTACAAGCAGGCCTGCCCCACCACAGGGCTTTGTCCTGTGACTGTCCAGTGTCTTTTTTTAATGTGCTGCTACTACTACTACCACCCTTGCTGTCCGTTGGCTACCTCTACTAATACCAATACACCTCCACTGTCATCTGCTACAAGCAGGCCTGAGGCCTGCCCCACCACAGGGCTTTGTCCTGTGACTGTCCAGTGTCTTTTTTTAATGTGCTGCTACTACTACTACCACCCTTGCTGTCCGTTGGCTACCTCTACTACCACCAATACACCTCCACTGCTGTCAGCTACAAGCAGGCCTGCCCCACCACAGGGCTTTGTCCTGTGACTGTCCAGTGTCTTTTTTTAATGTGCTGCTACTACTACTACCACCCTTGCTGTCTGTTGGCTACCTCTACTACCACCAATACACCTCCACTGCCGTCAGCTACAAGCAGGCCTGCCCCACCACAGGGCTTTGTCCTGTGACTGTCTAGTGTATTTTTTTAATGTGCTGCTACTACTACTACCACCCTTGCTGTCCGTTGGCTACCTCTACTACCACCAATACACCTCCACTGCTGTCAGCTACAAGCAGGCCTGCCCCACCACAGGGCTTTGTCCTGTGACTGTCCAGTGTCTTTTTTAATGTGCTGCTACTACTACTACCACCCTTGCTGTCCGTTGGCTACCTCTATTACCACCAATACACCTCCACTGCCGTCAGCTACAAGCAGGCATGCCCCACCACAGGGCTTTGTCCTGTGACTGTCCAGTCTCTTTTAATGTGCTGCTACTACTACTACCACCCTTGCTGTCTGTTGGCTACCTCTACTACCACCAATACACCTCCACTACCGTCTGCTACAAGCAGGCCTAAGGCCTGCCCCACCACAGGGCTTTGTCCTGTGACTGTCCAGTCTCTTTTAATGTGCTGCTACTACTACTACCACCCTTGCTGTCTGTTGGCTACCTCTACTACCACCAATACACCTCCACTGCCGTCTGCTACAAGCAGGCCTGAGGCTTGCCCCACCACAGGGCTTTGTCCTGTGACTGTCCAGTCTCTTTTAATGTGCTGCTACTACTACTACTACTACTACCACCACCCTTGCTGTCTGTTGGCTACCTCTACTACCACCAATAAACCTCCACTGCCGTCTGCTACAAGCAGGCCTGAGGCCTGCCCCTCCACAGGGCTTTGTCCTGTGACTGTCCAGTCTCTTTTAATGTGCTGCTACTACTACTACTACTACTACCACCACCCTTGCTGTCTGTTGGATACCTCTACTACCACCAATACACCTCCACTGCCGTCTGCTACAAGCAGGCCTGAGGCCTGCCCTACCACAGGGCTTTGTCCTGTGACTGTCCAGTCTCTTTTAATGTGCTGCTGCTACTACTACTACTACCACCACCCTTGCTGTCTGTTGGCTACCTCTACTACCACCAATACACCTCCACTACCGTCTGCTACAAGCAGGCCTGAGGCCTGCCCCACCACAGGGCTTTGTCCTGTGACTGTCCAGTCTCTTTTAATGTGCTGCTACTACTACTACCACCCTTGCTGTCTGTAGTCTACCTCTACTACCACCAATACACCTCCACTGCCGTCTGCTACAAGCAGGCCTGAGGCCTGCCCCACCACAGGGCTTTGTCCTGTGACTGTCCAGTCTCTTTTAATGTGCTGCTACTACTACTACCACCCTTGCTGTCTGTTGGCTAACCTCTACTACCACCAATACACCTCCACTGCCGTCAGCTACAAGCAGGCCTGCCCAACCACAGGGCTTTGTCCTGTGTCTGTCCAGTGTCTTTTTTTAATGTGCTGCTACTACTACTACCACCCTTGCTGTCCGTTGGCTACCTCTACTACCACCAATACACCTCCACTGCCGTCAGCTACAAGCAGGCATGCCCCACCACAGGGCTTTGTCCTGTGACTGTCCAGTCTCTTTTAATGTGCTGCTACTACTACTACCACCCTTGCTGTCTGTTGGCTACCTCTACTACCACCAATACACCTCCACTGCCGTCTGCTACAAGCAGGCCTAAGGCCTGCCCCACCACAGGGCTTTGTCCTGTGACTGTCCAGTCTCTTTTAATGTGCTGCTACTACTACTACCACCCTTGCTGTCTGTTGGCTACCTCTACTACCACCAATACACCTCCACTGCCGTCTGCTACAAGCAGGCCTGAGGCTTGCCCCACCACAGGGCTTTGTCCTGTGACTGTCCAGTCTCTTTTAATGTGCTGCTACTACTACTACTACTACTACCACCACCCTTGCTGTCTGTTGGCTACCTCTACTACCACCAATAAACCTCCACTGCCGTCTGCTACAAGCAGGCCTGAGGCCTGCCCCTCCACAGGGCTTTGTCCTGTGACTGTCCAGTCTCTTTTAATGTGCTGCTACTACTACCACCACCCTTGCTGTCTGTTGGCTACCTCTACTACCACCAATACACCTCCACTGCCGTCTGCTACAAGCAGGCCTGAGGCCTGCCCTACCACAGGGCTTTGTCCTGTCACTGTCCAGTCTCTTTTAATGTGCTGCTACTACTACTACTACCACCACCCTTGCTGTCCGTTGGCTACCTCTACTACCACCAATACACCTCCACTGCCGTCCGCTACAAGCAGGCCTGCCCCACCACAGGGCTTTGTCCTGTGACTGTCCAGTGTCTTTTTTTAATGTGCTGCTACTACTACTACCACCCTTGCTGTCCGTTGGCTACCTCTACTAATACCAATACACCTCCACTGCCATCTGCTACAAGCAGGCCTGAGGCCTGCCCCACCACAGGGCTTTGTCCTGTGACTGTCCAGTGTCTTTTTTTAATGTGCTGCTACTACTACTACCACCACCCTTGCTGTCCGTTGGCTACCTCTACTACCACCAATACACCTCCACTGCTGTCAGCTACAAGCAGGCCTTCCCCACCACAGGGCTTTGTCCTGTGACTGTCCAGTGTCTTTTTTTAATGTGCTGCTACTACTACTACCACCCTTGCTGTCTGTTGGCTACCTCTACTACCACCAATACACCTCCACTGCCGTCAGCTACAAGCAGGCCTGCCCCACCACAGGGCTTTGTCCTGTGACTGTCTAGTGTATTTTTTTAATGTGCTGCTACTACTACTACCACCCTTGCTGTCCGTTGGCTACCTCTACTACCACCAATACACCTCCACTGCTGTCAGCTACAAGCAGGCCTGCCCCACCACAGGGCTTTGTCCTGTGACTGTCCAGTGTCTTTTTTAATGTGCTGCTACTACTACTACCACCCTTGCTGTCTGTTGGCTACCTCTACTACCACCAATACACCTCCACTGCCGTCAGCTACAAGCAGGCCTGCCCCACCACAGGGCTTTGTCCTGTGTCTGTCCAGTGTATTTTTTTAATGTGCTGCTACTACTACTACCACCCTTGCTGTCCGTTGGCTACCTCTATTACCACCAATACACCTCCACTGCCGTCAGCTACAAGCAGGCATGCCCCACCACAGGGCTTTGTCCTGTGACTGTCCAGTCTCTTTTAATGTGCTGCTACTACTACTACCACCCTTGCTGTCTGTTGGCTACCTCTACTACCACCAATACACCTCCACTACCGTCTGCTACAAGCAGGCCTAAGGCCTGCCCCACCACAGGGCTTTGTCCTGTGACTGTCCAGTCTCTTTTAATGTGCTGCTACTACTACTACCACCCTTGCTGTCTGTTGGCTACCTCTACTACCACCAATACACCTCCACTGCCGTCTGCTACAAGCAGGCCTGAGGCTTGCCCCACCACAGGGCTTTGTCCTGTGACTGTCCAGTCTCTTTTAATGTGCTGCTACTACTACTACTACTACTACCACCACCCTTGCTGTCTGTTGGCTACCTCTACTACCACCAATAAACCTCCACTGCCGTCTGCTACAAGCAGGCCTGAGGCCTGCCCCTCCACAGGGCTTTGTCCTGTGACTGTCCAGTCTCTTTTAATGTGCTGCTACTACTACTACTACTACCACCACCCTTGCTGTCTGTTGGATACCTCTACTACCACCAATACACCTCCACTGCCGTCTGCTACAAGCAGGCCTGAGGCCTGCCCTACCACAGGGCTTTGTCCTGTGACTGTCCAGTCTCTTTTAATGTGCTGCTGCTACTACTACTACTACCACCACCCTTGCTGTCTGTTGGCTACCTCTACTACCACCAATACACCTCCACTACCGTCTGCTACAAGCAGGCCTGAGGCCTGCCCCACCACAGGGCTTTGTCCTGTGACTGTCCAGTCTCTTTTAATGTGCTGCTACTACTACTACCACCCTTGCTGTCTGTAGTCTACCTCTACTACCACCAATACACCTCCACTGCCGTCTGCTACAAGCAGGCCTGAGGCCTGCCCCACCACAGGGCTTTGTCCTGTGACTGTCCAGTCTCTTTTAATGTGCTGCTACTACTACTACCACCCTTGCTGTCTGTTGGCTAACCTCTACTACCACCAATACACCTCCACTGCCGTCAGCTACAAGCAGGCCTGCCCAACCACAGGGCTTTGTCCTGTGTCTGTCCAGTGTCTTTTTTTAATGTGCTGCTACTACTACTACCACCCTTGCTGTCCGTTGGCTACCTCTACTACCACCAATACACCTCCACTGCCGTCAGCTACAAGCAGGCATGCCCCACCACAGGGCTTTGTCCTGTGACTGTCCAGTCTCTTTTAATGTGCTGCTACTACTACTACCACCCTTGCTGTCTGTTGGCTACCTCTACTACCACCAATACACCTCCACTGCCGTCTGCTACAAGCAGGCCTAAGGCCTGCCCCACCACAGGGCTTTGTCCTGTGACTGTCCAGTCTCTTTTAATGTGCTGCTACTACTACTACCACCCTTGCTGTCTGTTGGCTACCTCTACTACCACCAATACACCTCCACTGCCGTCTGCTACAAGCAGGCCTGAGGCTTGCCCCACCACAGGGCTTTGTCCTGTGACTGTCCAGTCTCTTTTAATGTGCTGCTACTACTACTACTACTACTACCACCACCCTTGCTGTCTGTTGGCTACCTCTACTACCACCAATAAACCTCCACTGCCGTCTGCTACAAGCAGGCCTGAGGCCTGCCCCTCCACAGGGCTTTGTCCTGTGACTGTCCAGTCTCTTTTAATGTGCTGCTACTACTACTACTACCACCACCCTTGCTGTCTGTTGGCTACCTCTACTACCACCAATACACCTCCACTGCCGTCTGCTACAAGCAGGCCTGAGGCCTGCCCTACCACAGCGCTTTGTCCTGTCACTGTCCAGTCTCTTTTAATGTGCTGCTACTACTACTACTACTACCACCACCCTTGCTGTTTGTTGGCTACCTCTACTACCACCAATACACCTCCACTGCCGTCTGCTACAAGCAGGCCTGAGGCCTGCCCCACCACAGGGCTTTGTCCTGTGACTGTCCAGTCTCTTTTAATGTGCTGCTACTACTACTACCACCCTTGCTGTCTGTTGGCTAACCTCTACTACCACCAATACACCTCCACTGCCGTCTGCTACAAGCAGGCCTGAGGCTTGCCCCACCACAGGGCTTTGTCCTGTGACTGTCCAGGCTCTTTTAATGTTCTGCTACTACTACTACTACCACCACCCTTGCTGTCCATTGGCTACCTCTACTACCACCAATACACATCCACTGCCGTCTGCAACAAGCAGGCCTGGAGGGCTTGTGAAAAGCCATTGCTTGTTGCTTTTACATCCATGTATGGATGAACCCCGGCAGGCATCTGCCAATAAAAAGGGTAAATTTTTGGAGGGCTTGTCAAAAGCCATTGCTTGTTGCTTTTACATCCATGTATGGATGAACCCCGGCAGGCATCTGCCAATAAAAAGGGTAAATTTTTGGAGGGCTTGTCAAAAGCCATTGCTTGTTGCTTTTACATCCATGTATGGATGAACCCCGGCAGGCATCTGCCAATAAAAAGGGTAACTTTTTGGAGGGCTTGTGAAAAGCCATTGCTTGTTGCTTTTACATTACATCCATGTATGGATGAACCCCGGCAGGCATCTGCCAATAAAAAGGGTACATTTTTGGAGGGCTTGCACTCAAAAGCCATTGCTTGTTGCTTTTACATTACATCCATGTATGGATGAACCCCGGCAGGCATCTGCCATTAAAAAGGGTAAATTTTTGGAGGGCTTGTGAAAAACCATTGCTTGTTGCTTTTACATCCATGTATGGATGAACCCCGGCAGGCATCTGCCAATAAAAAGGGTGAATTTTTGGGGGGCTTGTCAAAAGCCATTGCTTGTTGCTTTTACATCCATGTATGGATGAACCCCGGCAGGCATCTGCTACCATAAAGGGTAAATATTTGGAGGGCTTGTGAAAAGCCATTGCTTGTTGCTTTTACATCCATGTATGGATGAACCCCGGCAGGCATCTCCCACCATAAAGGGTACATTTTTTGAGGGCTTGTCAAAAGCCATTGCTTCTTCTTTTACCACCTTATATGTATGAACCCTGGCAGGCATCTGCCGCCAAAAATGGTTAATTTTTGTACCTTTTTTAACAATGCATTAAGTATACAACATGCACAAGTGCAGTGGTTTCTGTTAGTTATCACCGTGTCCCATCCTTTTTCCTATAGCCATACATGTTGGCATAACTTTGACACTAAGTTTGCCTTAAAGACAGCTCAAAAGTACTTGGATACACTCATGGGTGACCTAAGAGTGTTATACAGGGCTTCTAGGGCTTTTAAACAGTGTTATACACGCTTTTTAGGGGCTTTCTTGTATTACAGGTTCGGTCAGAACTAGTTTGGTCCGAATCGAACTTTTTCATGAAATTCGGCGAACCAGCCGAACCGAACTTTTCATAAGTTCGCTCAACTCTACCCATAATCATCAACATTGCAAGAAAAAAATGCTGGAAATAGATCACTGTGTGTGTGTAATGAATCCATATAATATATGAGTTTCACTTTTTGAATTGAATTACTGAAATCAATTAACTTTTGATGATATTCTAATTCATTGAGAAGGACTAGTGTATATACTGAGATTTGTTCTGGTGCTGTATTTATGTATTGAGCTTGGATCTGGTGTTGTATTTATGTATTGAGCTTGGTTCTGGGGATGTATATTTGTACTGAACTTGGTTCTGGTGCTGTATATATGTACTGAGCTTTGTTTTGGTGTTGTATATATGTACTGAGCTTTGTTCTGGTGCTGTATATATGTACTGAGCTTTGTTCTGGTGTTGTATATATGTACTGAGCTTTTTTTCTGGTGCTGTATATATGTACTGAGCTTTGTTCTGGTGCTTAATACATTAGCCGGGAGAGTTGTCGCGGCTTACTGCGCACACCGCACTGTCCTCCACCCTTCTCATGTGCACAGCCTAACTAAATGGGCTGAGCACGCTTAGGATATTGAATGTGCGCATATAGGTCTATACGTAATGGGTGAGTTTAATATAATGAGCGTCGGTATATAGGTAGCTTATTTAATTATATACATAGTGTGGCAATCCATACTAAAGCATTCTGGACAGGGAATTTCTTGATTTAGAGTACACGTTAATGTAGGGGGTATTGGAATATCGTAATTGTTTTATTTTATTATTAGAAATATTTTCAATGGCGCGATACACCGCAAAACACCGTGAGCGCCTTACTTGCCCCCCCCAGTGGTGCGTATGTCTTTGTCCGCAAAACAGGGAACCTGTTGTTAAAAATTTGAATCCCACCCCTGCAGCAGGGTATACAAGGGGCAACAGGGTATATAAGGGACAGCAGGGTATATAAGGGGCAGCAGGGTATACAAGGGGCAGCAGAGTATATAAGTCTCATCAGGGTATAAAGGGGGCAGCAAGATATATAAGGGGCAGCAGGGTATATATGGGAAGCAGGGTATATAAGGGGCCGCAGGGTATATAAGGGGCAGCAGGGTATATAGGAACAGCAGGGAATATAAGAGGCAGCAGGCTATTTAAAAGGCAGCAGGGTATATAGAGGGCAGCAGGGTATATAGGGGCAACCGGGTATATTGGGGCAGCAGGGTACATAGAGGGTATCACAGGCTTTGTGCAGGCCGGCTGTGGGCGGAGCTTTCTCCTCTGATCTTGCTCCTCGTATCTTATTTACTCTGTGTGTGTAACAAGGAGCAGAGAATAGAGCAGAGCCCAATGGCGCCCCCTACATGCTGGGAAGGTGCAGCGACCTGTGCCCTCGCACAGGTCGCACACCCCTAAGGCCGGCCCTGACTGCAGTGCCCCTGTCTAATTCTTTATGTGGGCGAAACCACTCCAAGATTTAAGACAAGATTAAATCAACATCATTATACAATCCGTAAGAAGCCTTTATTTCTTCCTATCTCGAAACACTTTTGCGATGTGGGGCATACTGAAAAGGATCTTAAAGTTTGGATTATTGACCATATACCCATTCCTTGGAGGGGTGGCAATATAATGAAATTGTTAAAACGCAGGGAGCTCCAATGGATTCAGAGATTGAATACACTTAAACCCCAGGGTCTCAATGTTGATTTTTCTACTAGAGGTACCATATCAATCATGTTTTCTCTTTCTGTAATAATACATGAGAATTCTTTGACACTGTGTATAAAGTTCAAATTAGACTATTCATTGTAAACACAGAATAAGGAGTAATTTTGACTCTGATTTAATTGTTTTTTTTTTAAAGATATTGACACATACACTATCTTATGTCTCTGTGTTGAAATACCTGAAGGGATCCAGATCTTAATATATTTCTGAATGTATCTATGTATATGTATTAAAATTGGCTGTAATTGAATTATGAAAACTTTGCTTTTTACTTTTAACAATTGGGATTGAGGCCTTATAGTATTTACTCCTTCTTTTGGTACATATCCTTATTTTATTTATTTTTTGGGCTTAATGTCTATCGCTAATGAATAAGTGGGTCCCTAATATAGGTACCCATCTTACATTGTGATGAGGTTTATGAACTGATTACTTCCCACAGATGTAGGTAATAGTCTGTTTGGTGACCCTCTCTTCTTTAACCCCTTGAAGGTTTAGACTACACATTGAAGCACCAGAGCTTCTGATATAGAAGCTCACAGTGCTCTGTGATGTCTTTGAGTAACATTGTGCTCCCCACATATTGTTCATACCCTTTTTTTCATCTTTTTATTTTTTTCTGTATAAAAGTCAATACCATTAGATACATTTTTGGACCCTGTACACACTAATGTGTTTGTTTGTTTTTTGCGATGTAGCAGTTAATCCGCGGTCCATATATTCCATTCTTGGAGCTTGCTTTTTTTGCCCTAATTTCATGATTATTATAATAATATTATTGAGCTTTACATGGCTATTCTATCCGATTTGTTCCAAGCATTGTGGTTGCTTGGTTACCCTAACGCTTTATAGATGCAGGTTTTATATGACAAGCGCTGCCCCATTCCAAAATGTCTGTGTCGTTGTTCCCTTTGTAGTGCGAATGTGCGGACATGCACCGACTCAATGTGGTTTCAGATTTTTGAATACATAATGTGATTATGAGCATGCACAGTTGATTTGGACGCCGACATGGCAACTATACATGAATTCAGATCTAGATACTCAAGGTATCTAATCAACTCACCTGTTCTTTATTTAATCTACAGGTGTATGATATTTGTAATCTTCAGTTCATTCTGCAATATCTGTACTTTTTATTAATACAATAGCACTTATGTCACTTTGATTACACATTGCTTTTATTGTACGTATTATTATATATTAATAACAAACCATTGTTTTTACCAATGGAAAGTGTGAAGTTTGTATTAATTGTCTTCACTCATGATTAATTGACTGTCTCATATAGCGCTGTCTATATATTTGTAACTTTGCTTGAGAAAGGCTCTAGTGTTTTGAGCTGAAATGTAGCACCAGGGCTAATAAAGCTCCTTCTTTTCTTCACTATACATTGGAGTGCTGCCTACTTTTTGATTCTTTATATCCAGGAGGGACTTGAATCGGGTCCCTGGGGCATGCACCCTTGGCTGTTATCGTACACTGGTGCTGCTGGACAGTGGATTTGATGTTATATATGTATAGATATACATTCAGGGTTTTTTAACTGGTATAGTAAATTTTTATACTATATATAGTATATATACTGTAGTACATAAGTTAGACTACAGTTTTTTTTAGTAATATATAGCGTCAGTTTAGTTTTTTTTTAACTGAGGTTCATACAGTAAACTTTACAAAATGTAGATTGTAGCATCCATGGCCGCGGGCCTTCGGGTTTACTCACCTAATGACGCCCGCAGCCATGGATCAGTTATCGCTGGCTCGCATCTCCTTCCTAGGAGACGCCAGCGCTCACTTCCGCTCCGGTCCGCTGTGTCCCGTAGGGTGCGCGCGCATGCTCGTGCCCGGTCTTAAAGGGCCAGCGCGCGCACATGGGAACAAACATCATCATCAACTACACATGATTTCCTGGACTGATCCTTGCCTGAGCGTTGTTAGTGTATCCCAAGTATGTCTTGCAAATTGTCCATTAGTGTTTTCCCGTTCCAGTTGTTACCCGTGCCCTGTTACCTGTTCCTGTATTCCGTGCTGTGTTGTTGTTCCTTGTTCCTGTGCCTAATTGGAGTCGTGTCTACTGCACCTGCTGTCGTTTGCCATGTCCTGTGTCATCTGCTACATCCAGTGTCATCTTCCACGTCCAGTGTGATTCGCCATGTCTGGTGCAACCTGTGGCACCTGCTGTCATTCGCCACGTCTGGCATAACCTGCTGCACTCACCTCCATCCGTGCCAGAGCTGCAGCCACTGTCTGGACTATCCAAGTACCCTAGTGCGGGACTTTGTATTACTGGGGTGCTCTGTTGTTTGGCCAGCTGCCTCCCCGCTACGGCGGTGCGGCCTAGTGGGTCCACATACCCACAAACCGTGACATAGATTTACTGTTTTTGTCTACATTTTTTACTGTTTAGTCAAAAAAAAATTATCTTCGTCTTAATTTTTATATTCGCCTATACTTTTTATTTTTGCTTTTTTTTAAATTCTTCTAATCTTCTAAATTCTATTCACTATACACGTGTAAAAACACTACACACACACCTCCTGGGTAAAAATAAAAGTTGATTACACGTGTTAAAATACCACTCACCCCCCCACCCACTGTAATAAATCAAAATGTAAAATTGATCTATTCAGTCGAGGAGGCATACACCCTCATTGCCTCTGACAGTGATACGGCCAGCAAGGGAAACGAGGAATATGCCCCACACCTTTTTGTTTCCTCCTCCTCCAAGGATGAGGAATCCCAGCAAAGGTGCCCCAGCTCAGCAGCGGCAACCCCAATGATTGATCCCGTGTGGACTCCACCTCCTGAAAATTACGAGCCTCAGATTCCAGATTTCATAGGCAGCTCAGGAATTCGAGATGTTAATTGAATGGTGGCCCAGGCAAATTTATATGCCCAACAATTTTTAACCCAAAACCCCACGTTATCATTTGTTAGGTGGGCCCCCGTAGCTGCAGCAGAGATAGAGACAATTTTGGGGCCTTGTGCTGCATATGGGGCAAGTGAGGAAGCCAGAGATTAGGCAATACTGGAGTGCAACACCACAACTTACATGACATGAACTCGCTTTGAAGCAATTTTAAAAATGTCTGCATTATAATGATAATGCGCAGTGCCCGCCCGGTGATGACCCCCCATTTGACCGTCTATTTAAAATCAGGCCAGTCATTGAACATTTCAGCACAAATTTTCACAAGTGTACACCCCAGATAAATATATTTCCATACACGAGTCCCTTGTTCATTTTAAAGGGAGGCTTAAATTCTGCCAATACCTGCCCAATAAAAGAGCAAGGTATGGAATTAAAATGTACAAAATGTGTGAGAGTGCTTCCGGGTATACGCACAGGTTTAGGAAGGACTCCATGATTGAACCCCCAGAATTTCCTGGGATTTAGTGGGAAAATAGTGTGGGATTTAATACACCCATTGCTGGAAAGGATTATCACCTTTACGTGGATAACTTCTATACCAGCATCCCATTATTTACGTGCCTTTCTGCCAGAAGTACTGCGTGATGTGGTACTGTGTGCAAAAATCCGAGAGGCCTCGCTAAAACACAGCTTAGCCAAAGCCTCAGAAGGGGTGAGAGCAGGGAACTATGTAGCAAAAACATGTTTGACAAAGGGGATGTCCTTATATTGACCACAATTCACAGCAGAGACAGCACCCCTGTTCTTGAACGAGGTACCCACAAGCCAAATTGCACCCTGGGCTATAATAACTACATGAGTGGGGTTGATCTCTCTAATCAAGTACTGAAGCCGTATAGTGCCTTGCGAAAAACAAAGGTGTGATACAAAAAGCTGGCCGTGCACATTGTACAGATGGCAATGTATAACGGGTATGTGCTGTCCCAATGTGCAGACCGGACAGGGACATTCCTGCATTTCCAAGAGGCGGTTATCAATGGACTTCTATTTGGGAACCAGGCAGGGGAAGAACCAAACACCTCTGCTGGTAGCGATGGTCCACTTATTGTACCAGGGCAACATTTCCCCAATGTAGTGCCCCAAACTGCAAAGAAGGGATGGACACAAAATAGGTGCAGAGTGTGTTCCAAAAGGGGAATTAGAAAGTACACTATTTACCATTGTAAAACCTGCCCCAAAAAACCAGGCCTGTGCATCAAGGAATGCTTCAAAGTGTACCACACGTCCATAAATTAGTAATTTAATTTACTCCTTTATTATATCAAAAGTGACATTGCGCCCACACACAAATCCAGCTAAATCCTAGCTCCAAAAGCCAAATGGCGCTGCTGAGCCCTGTCGTGTGTCCAAACAGTAGTTTATGAAAACTTGTAGGGCTTTTCCGTACTTGGTAGAAATTGCTTTAAAATATGTGGGGTGTTTTTTTTCCTTTAGTGCTTGGGGTATTGTTTGTTGCAATGAAAATGTTTTAAGTGCAAATGTAGATTTTCATTTTTACAGCCTCCTTCCAATAATTTCTGAAAAAAACCTGTGGGGTCAAAATTCTCACTATACCCGAAGATAATTTCCTTGAGGGGTGTAGTTTCCCAAATGGGGTAACTTTTGGGGGGCTTCCATTGTTTTGGCCCCTCAGGTGCTTTGAACATGTCACATGGTCTCTGCAAACTATTTTAGCTAAATTTGAGCTCCAAATGGCACCCTTTCCCTTCCGTGCCTTGCCGTGTGTCCAAACAGCAGTTTATGACCACATATGGGATATTGTCGTACTCAGGAGAAATTTCTCTACATATATTATGGTGCTTTTTCTCCTTTAGTCCTTGTGGAAATGAAAAGAATTTAGCTATACCTACATTTTATTGGAAAAAAAAATTAGATTTTCATTTTCATGGCCAAATTCCAATAATTTCTGCAAAAAGACCTATAGGGTCAAAATGCTCACTATACCCCTAGGTAATTTCCTTGAGGGGTATAGTTTCCCAAATGGGGTCACTTGTGGGGGGGCTTCCACAGTTTTAAAGTTTAAAGTTATGACTTGTAACGTCCTAGAAAAATAAAAGGTTGTTCAAAAAATTAGATTCAAAATTAACAGTGTAGTAGGTATACGTTTCTCTTTATTAAGATACAATTATTCTGCCTGTGTAAACGTTTAAAATAAGTTTAATTGTCAAAATGTATCATTAAAAATAGTAGGGCATAAGGTGGCAAAAAATCTAGGTACAAGCGTTGGCAAACAGATCCAGATTGCACACGAAAGCCTGCGTAGTATAGACATACAGCATGCACCTATTAAAAAGTGCCTGACATGTCAGATATCATTTATAGCATTGTCTTGCCACATGTGCTGGCAAATATATAAATAAATCTGATTGCCGCAGATATAACAGACACATTTCCCAGCGTGTTTCTGCACCACATAGGGGAGCGTCCTCAGGGGTATGATTTGTTTGATTATTCAGTTTATATTAACAAAGTGCCGGTCAGCATGTATTACGCTGTTAATTTATTTTCGGCGCGCACGAGACAACTGATATCAGTCCTAGTACGCGCCGGGGAAACACTGAAGTCTTATACACCCCAGGCCCCACCTCCCAAGCTTCGAGCAGTACCGAGCCAAACCAATAGGAACTTACAACGTCTAAACTGACGCCCATCCACATTGCCGGCTCCCTAGTAACCACACGGCCAAAGGGATCGATGCATACCGCATCCTTAGTAACAGGGGGAGCCAAAGGCGGCCAAACATACATGGCCGACATAGCATTGAAGCGCACGCTGTGCGACAGCAGAGAGAGAGCTCATCAAATGAGACTACTGGAATCGTAAATGAGGAGTGCAGACCCGATCAATCGCTACCAAGGGATAATCCAGAAAAAAGTGCCAGAATCGTGCGCAGGAGCGCTGATACAGTGGAACGATGAAACATGACCCATTGCAAAAAGGCAATCCGAAGGGAGTGTCATAATCCCACAAGGAGCGCTACTGCATTATGATGGCAAAGCATATAGTGTCATTACTGGACACAGCGCCAGCACAGCAAAATGGTAAAGCATGACTCGTCATGGAAAGGCAATCCAAAATGCCTTTAATGTCACAAATGTGGTTGCGAATTCGTTGGCACTTAGGACACTAGGGAACGACAATGAGATCATAATCAAGCCCTCAGACAAGGGGGGGAATGTGGTGATTATGGATCGTACACAGTATGTCATCATGTGTACGAATATTCTCAAGGATAAATTTTGCTATCAGGTCCTGGCAGACAATCCCACTAGAAAATACATGGCTGAGCTCAGGAACATTTTGGTTGAGGCAAAATGTGCTAAGATTATTGATGCACGAGAACTCTCATTCATCATGGGAAACTACCCACAGGTGGCAACCTTCTGCAGCCTCCCCAAAGTCCACAAGGGTCTTAGTCCACTTAAGGGAAGACCCATTGTCTCTGCCATTGACACTGTGTCACAAAATGCTAGTGTTTATGTTGACAGGATCCTGCGGCCATTTGTCACAGCACTACCATCATATGTCCGTGACACGATGAAGGTTTTGAGAAAGCTTGAGGGCATCAGAGTTGATTCTGGTGTCTTCTTGGCGAGCCTTGATGTAGAGGCTCTCTACAGCTCCATTCCACATTCCCTTGGATGTGGAGCTGTGGAGTATTTTCTGAAAGAAAGAGGTGCTCAGTTTCATGCACACAACCAATTTGTGCTTTCGCTGCTTCACTTTGTGCTTGAGCACAATTTATTTGTCTTTGAGCGCAATTTCTTCCACCAGTTCAGGGGAGTTGCTATGGGCAGCCCCTGTGCTCCCACCTACGCCAATCTCTACCTGGGCTGGTGGGAGAGGGAATTTGTGTTCTGCGATGGAATGGAGAAGTTTGTCTCTTCCATTTTATTGTGGATAAGATTTATTGATGACGTCTTCATGCTATGGTCAGGCACGACAGCGTAATTTAAAGAATTTGTGTCCATCTTAAATGTCAATGACCTTGGTCTCTTTTTCACTTCGGAGATCAGGGACAATAAGATAACATTTCTGGATATTCAGATAGAGAAGACTGATCAGGGCTACATCAAGACAGAGATGTTCAGGAAAAGCACGGCCACGAACAGCTTGCTAAGATGGGATAGCTGGCATCTCAGACCTCTAAAGATGGGGATACCCAAAGGACAGTACATTAGAGCTAGGCGCAACTGTACCACTATGTCCGATTTTAAGACATTGGCCATTAGTTTGAGGAACAGATTTGAGCACAGGGGGTACCCTAGGGATGTCTTTACCATTTTGCTGTGCTGGCGCTATGTCCAGTAATGACACTATATGCTTTGCCATCGTAATGCAGTAGCGCTCCTTGTGGCATTATGACACTCCCTTCGGATTGCCTTTTTGCAATGGGTCATGTTTCATCGTTCCACTGTATCAGCGCTCCTGCGCACGATTCTGGCACTTTTTTCTGGATTATCCCTTGGTAGCGATTGATCGGGTCTGCACTCCTCATTTACGATTCCAGTAGTCTCATTTGATGAACTCTCTCTTTGCTGTCGCACAGCGTCCGCTTCGGTGCTATGTCGGCCATGTATGTTTGGCCGCCTTTGGCTCCCCCCTGTTACTAAGGATGCGGTATGCATCGATCCCTTTGGCCATGTGGTTACTAGGGAGCCGGCAATGTGGATGGGCATCAGTTTAGACGTTGTAAGTTCCTATTGGTTTGGCTCGGTACTGCTCGAAGCTTGGGAGGTGGGGCCTGGGGTGTATAAGACTTCAGTGTTTCCCCGGCGCGTACTAGGACTGATATCAGTTGTCTCGTGCGCGCCGAAAATAAATGAACAGCGTAATACATGCTGACCGGCACTTTGTTAATATAAACTGAATAATCAGACAAATCATACCCCTGAGGACGCTCCCCTATGTGGTGCAGAAACGCGTTGGGAAGTGTGTCTGTTATATCTGTGGCAATCAGATTTATTTAAATATTTGCCAGCACACGTGGCAAGACAATGCTATAAATTATATCTGACATGTCAGGCACTTTTTAATAGGTGCATGCTGTATGTCTATACTACGCAGGCTTTCGTGTGCAATCTGGATCTGTTTGCCAACGCCTGTACCTAGATTTTTTGGCACCTTATGCCCTACTATTTTTAATGATAAATTTTGACAATTAAAACTTATTTTAAACGTTTACACAGGCAGAATAATTGTTCAAAAAATGATGTCAATCTAAAATAATTTTAATTATATAAGTTGTACCATTTCTACATTGTTCAATGAGTCTTGCTGTTTCTCTTGACAATTTGTCCACACCGGTTCTGTTTCGTGGTAGTTGCCTATTGAATTTTGTAAATCCATTGTGTAATGGGAAACAGTGCAGCAAAATATGTCCACTAAGCAGGTTTCCATTTTGGGAACATAAAATGAGTGCTAGTGGAAAATGATAGTATTTAAAACTTGTTGTGTGTTCCTCCCCAACTTGTTCTTAACTATCATGATACAAGAAAGTCATTTTAACCCACTACATAGCTGCTTTTGTTACGCTATTTTAAAGATTGTTACTACTAGATATAACTTGCACAAATAATTATGACAATTGTTATAGGAATCACTAATATTGCTGAGTCATACATTTTTATACAATCGGTTTAAGGGACTAGGTGGATAGAGTTCTGCTCATATGGTAATGGTTGCCCTATGCCTTTAGATAGTTTACCATATTTTCTTGTGCACTGTGGCTAGGTGCGCCTAAACATGCAAGACATTCACCCAAATAGTTGTTAAATCATCCTGGGAGAAATAATTATTAACCCCAAAATGTATAAACTCTTGGGCTTATAAAGGTTGTGAATGTGTAAGTAGTCACTCGTAAACAGTACAGGGTGTGGACTATTAGCCCTATTCCTTCTCACACTATGTAACCACAGGTTCATTCCCTCTTTAGGTGAATGCTTGACTATCTTTATAGCAGTTCATGTAAAGTAGAAACAAGATCAAGCTAAATGATCTCTGTTTATACTTACAATACTAGATACAAAATAAATAATTATTACAATACAGGATGTAAAAATGTTGTATGTGGATTTCAGACATCTGCTTATGTATATGAAATGTTTATTTTCTGATTTAAAAGGGTTGTCCCAAAATAATTGATAAAAAAAAGAAAAGAAAATCAAACATAATATAGTAGTTGACAAACTAACAAATCTAGTACCAGCCCTGCATCTTACATGGATCCAGAGATCTCCTCATTCATTGCTCCAATTGCTCTACTAGACTTAGTTCATGCTGGCAGCTCAGGGGCGTGTCCTTTCTGCTAAAGCTCCTTCCCTTCCATCTCATAGTTTGTATACGCAGATCATTCTGTTTCCTTGCCTCTGCCTCCTCTCTAGGACAAGCTTCACACATGCTCCCCATTACATGTTTTTTTAGAGGGAGAGCCCAGCCCTATATAACTGTAGAAGAGGGAGAGCCTGCTGCTTACACAGAGAGAGGATGAGAAGGAGAGGGGACAGCTCAACGCTGTATGAAAGCAGTGCTGTATTCAGGCTCTCTCTTCATCTAAGTAAACTGCTAGCTCTCCTGTGTGTTTCTTACTGTGTGAGTCTCCATCCACACTACAAACTGTGTTTCTGAATAAAAGCTTCTGCTCTACGTTTTTACTGACAAGTAGAGAAGGCATTTTCTATTGGCTGGTGGCACTTAGGGAGGGGAACTGAGCAAGTGCATCTTCCCTTATTCAGCTCAGTAGGAGGACTTACACATTACTATACAGATTGAACACCGGGGATTGCCATTATAATGAAATAAATGGAATATCTCGCAACTGGAGCATTTTTGTAACATAAGGTTATTTACATAACTAATTAATTTTTAATGCTGAATTATATTACAATAACATTTAATACTGGTACAATCTTTTTAATGGTGCAGGGGGATGTTCCTCCCAGACTTGAATTCTTCAGACAGCGTTAATCACTAATATTGATTGAAGAATGCAGTGTCTCATTATCACACTGATTCCTTTTCAGGTCCGCCTATTACCAAGGTATCTGACTTTTGCATTAACCCTGTCACTTCTTTTTAGTATACGCATGCATTTCCTATAGCTATTAAATTATTAAATGTTCTGGAAAAAGGTGGAGAACTATATCGCCATCAGAAGGGGCGAGGCAGTGTAGACTCTGCTACTTGAAGACCTAGATGGTTTCACTGAACCTTGAACTGGAGTGCGTACCTCCACTCTTTCAATGTTTGCAAAGAGGGATAACTGATGTGATCCGCAAATCCACGCCTCTAACTCTGCGTAATCCCATTTGAATTTATAGTGCCCCCACAGAATATAATGCCCTCATAGTCCCCACACACAGTATAATGCCCCATAGTGTCCCGCACACAGTATAATGCCCCCACAGTACTACCCCACACAGTATAATATCCTGAGTAGTTCCCCACAGTATAATGCCTATAGTGCCTCCTCACAGTATAATGCCCCTATAGTGCCCCCATACAGTAAAATGCTCCATAGTGACTCCAACACAGTATAATGCCCCTATAGTGCAACACACAAACACACACACACACGCACGCACGCACACACACACACACACACACACACACACACGCAAACGCACGCACACGCACACACACACACACACACACACACACAGGATAATGCCCCATAGTGCTCCCCAAACACACAGTATAGTGCCCCCAATAGTGCTTCCCACACAGTATAATGCCCCATGTGCCTTTTCACAGTATAATGCTCCCAGTGCCTCCCCACAGTATAATGGGCCCATAGTACTCCTCCCCAATATAGTGCCCCATAGTACCCCCACACACAGTATAATGCTCCCTTAGTCCCTTCTTCATAGTATAATAACCCCATAGTGCTCCCCACACACAGTATAATGCCCCCATTGTCCCTTCTACACAGTATAATGCCCCCAAAGTGCCCACACAGTATGATTACCCCATAGTGCCACCACACACATTATAATACCCCCATAGTGCTTCCCCACATTATAATGCCCCATAGTGCCCCCACACAGTATGATGCCCCCATAGTAGCCCCCACACAGTACAATGTCCCCATAGTGCCCACCCACACTGCATAATGCATCCACAGAGTCCCCCACACAGTGTAATGCCCCCATAGTGCCCGCTTACACAGTATAATGGAGCCATATTGTCCCCAAACACAGTATAATGCCTCTCTTGTTCCTTCACACACAGTATAATTCAGATATAGTGCCCACCCACGCTTTAATGTCCCCATAGTGCCCCACACTCAGTATAATTCCCCCATAGTGCTTAGTAAAAATATAGAAATAAATACTCACCTAACCCTGTTCCCAGATGAATGGGAGATCCCTCTGCAGCTCTTTGCAGTGTGTGGTTCGCCGCAGACAGGGCCATGAGATATCATAGTGAACGGTGGAGCAACTAACTGATGACTTCATACTCCCTACTCTGCTTTGTGAGGATGGAGATACAGTTGTAACCGGGATATGCCGCCGGCCTCCCGGGACAGCGGGACTTTCGCCCGGAAGCCGGGACTATTCTGCTGGATTCTGGACGGTTGGGATGCATGTTGTGGACTGAATTTATGTTGATGTAGTGAGGCGAGTAGTAATTGTTTAGCAACAAAATATGTCTGTAAGGCTGGGTTCACATTAGCGTTCATTTTCCTTTTATGGGTTCCATTGCAGCTTTCTGTCTTTTTCACAGAAACAATAGCGCAGTGTGTTTTGTGCAACTTTATAATTAGTTTTAATTTAAAAAATAAACTTTTTGAGATACAGCTGCTTTGTATCCTCTATACAGAGCAGCTGTATCGTCCGTTAAGAACCGAATCCATCAAGTCTGCGAAACTGACGGGTTCAGAGTCAGCAGGTCCTGCGTGTCTCTGACATGCAGGATCCACCTGTAATTGATCACATCTAAGTTATGAACTTAGATGTAATGGATAACAGGTGGATTCTGCACGTCTCCCGCAGACACTGAACCTGTCAGTCCCGCAGACACTGAACCCGCCAGTCCCGGGGACCTGACGGCACAGGATTCAGCGTAAGATAGAGCTGCTCTGTACACAGAATACAGAGCAGCTGTGTCTCAAAAAGTAAAAATAATTTTTTAATAAAAACTAATTATAAAGTTGCACAAAACACACTGATTGACCTTTTTCTAAAAAAATAAAAAAAATAATTGCTTTTAACCTCTTCCTGCTGCGGCCAGTTTTGACCTTCATGACAGAGCCTAGTCACCTTATGTGGTAATAACTTTAGAATACTTTTACCTATTCAATGGTTTGTGGGACTGTTTTCTCGAGACACATTGGACTTTATGTTAGTGGTAAAATTTGGTTGATACATTCAGTATTTAATTGTGAAAAACACCAAAAGGTAGCGAAAAATTTCAAAAATTTGCATTTTCATAAATTTAAATGCATCTGCTTGTAAGACAGAAAGTAATACCACACAAAATAGTTGCTAATGAACATTTACCATATGTCTACTTTAGATTGGCATAGTTTTTTGAATATGCTTTTCTTTTTGTAGGACGTTACAAAACGTAGAACTTTAGCAGAAATTTCTCACATTTTCAAGAAAATTTCAAAAGGCTATTTTTTCAGGGACTAGTTCGGTTCTGAAGTGGCTTTGAAGGGCCTATACTTTACAATCCCCCATAAATCACCCCAATTTAAAAACTGCACCCTCAAAGTATTCAAAACAGCATTTAGATGGTGTCTTAACCGTTTAGCAGTTTTACCAGAATTAAAGCAAAGTGGAGGTGAAATTTCATTTGTTTTTGCAGAAATTCATATTTAATCAATTTTTGTCCGTAATACAGAACACTTTACCAGAGAAATACAACAAAAAAAATGATTTCCCAAACACTGCAGTTTTTAGAAATATCTCACATGTGGCCCTAGTGTGCTAATGGACTGAAGCACAGGCCTCAGAATTAAAGGAGCACCTAGTGGATTTTGAGGCCTTCGTTTTATTAGATTATATTTTAGGCACCATCAGGTTTGAAGAGGTCTTGTGGTACCAAAACAAAGGAAACACCCCCCAAAAATACCCCATTTTGGAAACTACACCCCACAAGGAATTTATCTAGGTGTGTAGTGAGCATTTTGACACCACAGGTGTTTCATAGATTTTAATAGAATTAGACTGTGAAAATGAAAAAAAATATTTTTTTCCAGTAAAATGTATCATTTTTTCATTTACACAAGGACTAAAGGAGAAAAAGCACCCCTACATTTGTAAAACAATTTATCCCAAGTGCAACAATACCCCACATGTGGTCATAAATTGCTGTTTGGACACACGGCAAGGCTCAGAAGGAAAGGAGCGGCATCTGGCTTTTGGAGCTAAAATTTTGCAGGAATGGTTTGTGGAGGTCATGTCTCATTTGCAAAGCCTCTGAGGGGCCAAAACACTGGAAACTCCTTACAAGTGACCCAATTTTGGAAACTACACCCCTCAAGGAAATTATATAGGGGTATAGTGAGCATTTTGACCCCACAGGTTTTTTTCAGAAATTATTGGAAGTAGGCCGTGAAAATGAAAATCTACATTTGTTCCAATAAAATGTAGGTTTAACTATTTGTTTTAATTTCCACAAAAAATAAAGGAGAAAAAGCACCCTAACATTCGTAAAGCAATTTCTCCGGAGTACGGCAATACCCCATATGCGATCATAAACTGCTGTTTGGACATATGGGAGAGTTCAGGAAAAAAGTGTAATTTGACTTTTGGAACATAGATTTTGCTGGAATGATTTGTAGACGCCATGTTGCATTTGCAAAACTCCTGATGTACCAAAAAAGTGACCCCATTTGAGAAACTATACCCCTAACGACATTTATCAAGGGCTGTAGTGAGCATTTAGACCCCACAGGTGTTTTTCAGAAATTAATACGCCGTGGATGATGCAAAGTGAAAATTGCAATGTTTCCACTGATATGCCATTTCATTGCACAATATGGTGTGCCCAGCTTGTGCCACTGGAGAATCTTACCTCATAAATTGTTAAGCGGGTTCTCCCGGATATGGTAATGCCCTACTTGTGGACATAAACTGCTGTTTGGGCACTCTGTAGGGCTTAGAAAAAAGGAGCGTCATTTGGAGCATGGATATTGCTTTGTAGTAGTTTTGTTGAGTATTACTGGTATTTCAGTTTATAATGCGGGTGTAAAGGATCTGCCAGGCACAGCTTCTGTGTCAACGCCCATAGGTAATCAGTCTGCACCTGCTTCTATGTCTGTGAGACTAACTCCATCTTCCACCACTCAGGATGGCAGGCTTAGGAGTGGGAGAGCCTATCACAGCCTGGCCAGACGGAGCTAGCTCCCGCCCTCTGACTATTTATACCTGCCTTTCCTGTTCCTCCTTGCTTGTGATTCTTCTCGTTTGGTTTCCTGGCCCTGCTGCAGCTTCTGAACTATTTGACCCTGCTTCATATTGACCCTGGCTTACTGACTACTCTCCTGCTCTGCGTTTTGTACCTCGTACTCTCCTGGTTTGACTCGACTTGTTCACTACTCTCCTGCTCTGCGTTTGGTACCTCGTACACTCCTGGTTTGACTCGGCTCGTTCACCACTCTTGTTGCTCACGGTGTTGCCGTGGGCAACTGCCCCATTTCCCTTAGCTTCTGTGTACCCTTGTCTGTTTGTCTGTAGTGCACTTATTGAGCGTAGGGACCCAGTTGTACCCCGTCGCCTAGGGCGGGTCGCTGCAAGTAGGCAGGGACTGAGTGGCGGGTAGATTAGGGCTCACTTGTCTGTCTCCCTACCACCATCATTACATAATCACAAGCCCATATACCTAGTCTACCCTGGTCCCTCACACTACTATGGACCCCCTTGAGACCCTGGCTCAGCAAATGCAGGGTCTCTCCCTACAGGTCCAGGCCCTGGCTCAGAGGGTCAACCAGCCTGATGCTACCATGGTAGTGCCCCTCACCTCACCTCTTGAACCCCACCTCAAGTTGCCTGACCGGTTCTCAGGGGACCGGAGGACTTTTCTCTCCTTTCGGGAGAGTTTTAGGCTCTATTTTCGCTTAAAGCCCCACTCCTCAGGTTCTGAGAGCCAGCGGGTGGGTATAATTATGTCCCGGCTCCAGGAAGGGACCCAAGAATGGGCCTTCTCCTTGGCTCCTGACGCCCCTGAACTTTCTTCCGTTGATCTTTTCTTTTCTGCTCTCGGACTCATTTATGACGAGACTGACAAGACTGCCTTTGCCGAGAGTCAGGTGGTGACCTTACGTCAGGGTAAGAGACCTGTTGAGGACTATTGTTCTGACTTTAGGAAGTGGTGCGTAGCTTCTCGGTGGAATGACCCTGCCCTAAGGTGCCAGTTTAGGTTGGGTCTGTCGGACGCCCTGAAAGACCTGCTAGTTAGCTATCCCTCTTCTGACTCCCTAGACCAGGTTATGGCTTTAGCGGTACGACTTGACCGACGTCTCAGGGAACGACAACTTGAACGTTTTTGTGTTTTCCCCTCTGACTCCCCCATGATGCCTCCCGAGGTTCCGTTGCTTCGCCCTTCCACGGAAGACTCGGAGGTACCTATGTCCCCCCGACAACGTAGAGAGTTCCGCAGGAAGAATGGTCTCTGCTTCTATTGTGGGGATGACAAGCATCAAGTGAACACCTGTCCTAGGCGTAAGAATAAGCAGCCGGAAAACTTCCGCGCCTAAGTGATCATCGGGGAGGTCACTTGGGCGCACAGGTATTTCCCGTAAATATGAAACGTAATAAAATCTTGCTTCCCTTTCAGGTCTCTTTTGGTGGTAGGTCTGCTACCGGCAGTGCCTTCGTGGATTCAGGGTCTTCTGCTAATATCATGTCTGTGGAATTTGCTATGTCTCTAGCTATGCCTTTGATTGATTTGCCTAAACCTGTCCCGGTAGTGGGTATCGACTCCATTCCTCTTGCTAATGGTTATTTTACACAGCATACCCCTGTTTTTGAACTCCTTGTTGGCTCCATGCATTTGGAGCAGTGCTCTGTACTGTTGATGCAGGGATTATCGTCCGATTTGGTTTTAGGCCTTCCCTGGTTGCAGTTGCATAATCCCACGTTTGACTGGAATACTGGGGATCTTACCAAATGGGGTAATGAATGCTTGACGTCATGTTTATCTGTTAATTCTATTTCTCCCCCTAAGGAGGTGAACACGCTACCTGAGTTTGTTCAGGACTTCGCTGATGTTTTCTCTAAGGAGGCCTCCGAAGTGTTACCTCCTCATAGAGAATACGATTGCGCTATCGATTTGGTACCAGGAGCTAGGCTCCCTAAGGGTAGGATATTTAATCTCTCTTGTCCCGAACGTGAAGCCATGAGAGAGTATATCCAGGAATGCCTGGCCAAGGGTTACATTCGCCCCTCTACTTCTCCGGTAGGTGCTGGCTTCTTCTTCGTAGGGAAGAAGGATGGTGGTCTTAGGCCATGCATTGACTACCGTAACCTGAATAAGGTCACTGTAAGGAACCAGTATCCCCTTCCTTTGATTCCTGATCTCTTTAATCAGGTTCAGGGGGCCCAATGGTTCTCTAAGTTTGATCTACGGGGGGCGTATAACCTTATCCGCATCAAAGAGGGGGATGAGTGGAAGACTGCGTTTAACACGCCCGAAGGTCATTTCGAATACCTCGTCATGCCCTTTGGGTTGTGTAATGCTCCCGCGGTCTTCCAGAATTTCATAAATGAGATTTTAAGAGATTACCTGGGGGTATTTCTTGTAGTGTACCTTGATGACATACTTGTGTTTTCCAAGGACTGGTCCTCCCACATTGAGCATGTCAGGAAGGTGCTCCAGGTCCTTCGGGAAAACAAACTGTTTGCGAAGACCGAAAAATGTGTGTTTGGGGTGCAGGAGATACCATTTTTGGGTCTAATCCTCACTCCTCATGAATTCCGCATGGACCCCGCCAAGGTCCAGGCTGTGGCGGAATGGGTCCAACCTGCCTCCCTGAAGGCGTTACAGTGCTTCTTGGGGTTCGCTAATTATTACAGGAGATTTATTGCTAACTTCTCGGTCATCGCTAAGCCTCTTACGGATCTCACTCGCAAAGGTGCTGATCTCCTCCACTGGCCTCCTGAGGCTGTCCAGGCTTTTGAGGTCCTTAAGAAGTGCTTTATCTCGGCCCCGGTGCTGGTTCATCCCAACCAAATGGAGCCATTTATCGTGGAGGTTGACGCGTCCGAGGTGGGAGTGGGGGCTGTCTTGTCCCAGGGTACCAGGTCCCTCACCCATCTCCGTCCCTGTGCCTACTTCTCCAGGAAGTTTTCGCCCACTGAGAGTAACTATGATATTGGCAACCGTGAACTCTTAGCCATTAAATGGGCATTTTAAGAGTGGCGCCACTTCCTGGAGGGGGCTAGGCACCAGGTAAAGGTCCTTACCGACCACAAGAATCTGCCCGGAGGCTAAACCCGAGACAAGCTCGATGGGCGCTATTTTTTACCAGATTCAACTTTTTGGTTACCTATAGGGCTGGGTCTAAAAATATTAAGGCCGATGCACTGTCGCGGAGGAAGATCCTGCTTGTATTTTGCCTCCTGGTATAGTCGTTTCTTCTATTGATTCTGATTTAGTCTCTGAAATTGCGGCTGATCAAGGTTCAGCTCCCGGGAACCTTCCTGAGAACAAGCTGTTTGTTCCCCTGAAACTCCGGCTAAGGGTACTTAGGGAAAATCATGACTCCGCACTATCTGGTCATCCAGGCGTCCTGGGTACCAAACACCTCATTGCCAGAAACTATTGGTGGCCTGGGTTGCCTAAAGACGATAAGGCCTACGTCGCCGCTTGTGAGGTTTGTGCCAGGTCCAAGACTCCCAGGTCCCGACCAGCGGGCTTACTACGTTCTTTGCCCATTCCCCAGAGACCTTGGACCCATATCTCCATGGATTTTATCACCGATTTGCCTCCATCTCAAGGCAAGTCGGTGGTGTGGGTGGTAGTAGACCGCTTCAGTAAGATGTGCCACTTTGTGCCCCTCAGGAAACTACCCAATGCTAAGACGTTAGCTACCTTGTTTGTCAAACACATCCTGCGTCTCCATGGGGTCCCTGTCAATATTGTTTCTGATAGAGGGGTACAATTTGTTTCATTGTTTTGGAGAGCCTTCTGTAAAAAGTTGGAGATTGATCTTTCCTTCTCCTCTGCCTTCCATCCTGAAACTAATGGCCAAACTGGGAGGACTAATCAGTCTCTAGAACAATATTTAAGGTGTTTTGTCTCTGACTGTCAATATGATTGGGTCTCATTCATTCCCCTCGCCGAATTTTCCCTTAATAACCGGGTCAGTAACTCGTCAGGGGTCTCCCCCTTTTTCTGTAATTTTGGGTTTAATCCACGGTTCTCCTCCGTTTCACCTGGTAGTTCCAACAATCCCGAGGTAGAGGTCGTTCATCGGGAACTGTGCACAGTCTGGGCCCAGGTTCAGAAGAACGTAGAGGCGTCCCAGAGTATACAAAAAACTCAGGCTGATAGAAGACGTTCTGCTAACCCCTTGTTTATGGTCGGGGATCTGGTGTGGTTATCGTCTAAGAACTTGCACCTTAAGGTCCCGTCCAAGAAGTTTGCCCCCCGGTTTATAGGGCCGTATAAGGTAATTGAAGTCCTCAATCCTGTCTCCTTCCGACTGGAGTTGCCCCCATCTTTTCGTATAAACGACGTGTTTAATGCCTCCCTCCTTAAACGCTGCTCCCCGTCCTGGGCTCCCTCGAGGAAACCTCCTGTTCCCGTTCTCACCCCTGAGGGGGTGGAATTCGAGGTGGCCAAGATTGAGGACAGCAAGATGGTCCAAGGCTCCCCCCAGTACCTGGTCCATTGGAGAGGATACGGGCCTGAGGAGAGGACTTGGGTACCCGCCCGGGATGTTCACGCTGGTGTATTGGTCAGGAAGTTCCACCTTCGTTTCCCCAATAAACCAGGTCCACTTAGAAAGGGTCCGGTGGCCCCTCATAAAAGGGGGGGGGGTACTGTAAAGGATCTGCCAGGCACAACTTCTGTGTACACGCCCATGGGTAATCAGTCTGCACCTGGTTCTATGTCTCTGAGACTGACTCCATCTTCCACCACTCAGGATGGCAGGCTTAGGAGTGGGAGAGCCTATCGCAGCCTGGCCAGATGGAGCTAGCTCCCGCCCTCTGTCTATTCTTCACGTGTGGTTTCCTGGCCTTGCTGCAGCTCCTAGCTATTTGACCTTGCTTCATACTGACCCCGGCTTACTGACTACTCTCCTGCTCTGCGTTTGGTACCTCGTACATTCCTGGTTTGACTCGGCTCGTTCACCTCTCTTGTTGCTCATGGTGTTGCCATGGGCAACTGCCCCATTTCCCTTTGCTTGTGTCCCCTTGTCTGTTTGTCGTGCACCTACTGAGCGTAGAGACCGTCGCCCAGTTGTACCTCGTCGCCTAGGGCGGGTCGTTGCAAGTAGGCAGGGACTGAGTGGTGGGTAGATTAGGGCTCACTGTCTGTTTCCCTACCCCCCTGTCATTACACCCAGGCTAATAACACTGTGTTGTATGTGGCTGGTTATGATAAATTGGGTGGAACCCCATGTATTTAAAAAAATAAAATAAATAAATAAATAATTTAAAAAAATTACGTGGGGTCCCCCCCACTTTTATAACCAGCCAGATACAACACAGCAGCAGCAGCCTAGCATTACAAGGGTGGGAAGGTCCACTTTTTTTGGCCCTTCCCAGCCTCATAATACCAGCCTGCGGCTGCCCCAGAGCCCGACCATCACAACAGATGGTCGGGTACTGGATCGTACCTGGCTCTTCCCGGCACCCCTGGTGGTGGTGGGTACCGGGGTAATAATGGTGGTTCGTGTAAGCCTCTGCACCGGCTAACACTAAGCCACGCCTTAGTAATGGATGTTGTCACTCAGACAGCGGCCATTACTAAAGTGGTAGTAATAAAATTTGAAAAGAAAAGACAAAGATATAGATAAAATATTTTATTGAAATAAAGCACCCCCAACACAACCCTCATTAACCATTTTATTGTAGAAAAAAAAACGTCATCTAAGTAGTCCTCAAAACCGACATAGTCCAAACACCAAACCTGTAAAAAAATAAATAAAAAAAAAATGAAATAAAACATGTCGTAGGCTTAGATTCAGTTTAATGTGTGATACTGACTGTTATACCATGTATAGAAGCCTGCCGCGAAGTTGACTTAGATACAGGGCGCCAGCAGACAGTATCATACATGGCCATACAGACATATATACAAACAAACATACATGCAAACTTACATACATACATATATACAAACATACATACATACATATATACAAGCATGCACATATATACATGCAAATATACATACATGCAAACATACACACATATATACACACACATGAAAACATACATACATACAAATAAACATGCAAAGATACATACATACATATATACAAGCATGCACAAATATACATGCAAACATAAATACATGCAAACATAATTACATACATGCACATATATACATACATACATGCCAACATACATACATACATGCCAACATACATACATGCAAACATACATACATGCAAACATACATACATGCAAACATACATACAAACATACATACATGCAAACATACATACATACATGCAAATATATACATGCAAATATACATACAAACATGCACATATATACATACATGCCAACATACATGCAAACATACATGCACATATATACATACATACATGACATCATACATACATACATACATACACACATGACAACATACATACATGCCAACATACATGCAAACATACATGCACATATATACATACATACATGACATCATACATACATACATACATACATACATACATACATACACACATGACAACATACATGCATGCCAACATACATACATGCAAACATACATGCACATATACACATACATACATACATACATACATACATACATGACAACATACATACATGCCAACATACATACATGCAAACATACATACATGCAAACATACATGAACATATACACATACATACATGACAACATACATACATGACAACATACATACATACATACATACATACATACATGCAAACATACATACATAAATAAACTCACCTAAGACGTTCCCACGAAGATTTGAACGGTCCCGTCACTTTTCTTCTTACTGCTCGCATTCACAATAACAGAACGGTGGGCGCAGATGACGTAATCACGTGTGCCTGATATGATTACGTCATCTGCGCCACAACGCATGTAATGTAATGTAGTGTAGTGTAGTGTAGAGTGCGCTGCAGCCTGTGATTGGCTGCAGAGGCGGTCACGTGGGATGAAGCGTCATCCCTGGAGGCCGGCCTTCTGACGTCATCCTGACGTGCGTGACCGCCACTACAGCCTGTGATTGGCTGCAGCGGCGACATGGATGAAACGTCATCGCTGGAGGCCGAACAGGAGGAAAGTAAGTATGAACGTATTATTATTATTTTTTTATTACATTAAAATTGTATTTTCCGCGCGCCGAGCATGTACTGTCAAGGTTGCTGAAAGAGTTAGTGCAGCCCATTAACTCTATCAGCACCCTGGACAGTACCATGCTCGGCGCACGGAAATTACAGGTTCGGTCCAAACTAGTTCGGTCCGCATCGAACTTTTTCGTGAAATTTGGCGAACTAGCCGAACCGAACTTTTGATAAGTTCGCTCATCTCTACCCGGGACTAATGGACAGAAACAGCGATCGCACTGTTACAGGAGCCTGTAAAAATAAACTAAACATTATTGCAGTGTATTCTACCAGTGATCTAACGATTGGTGGTTCAAGTCTCCTATGGGGACTAATAAAATGTGTAAAAACAAAAGTAAATAGTTATTATTAGTGGAAAAAAATAAATAAACATTTAAAGTCCAAAAAGAAACCCTTTTCACATTTTTTCTCTAAAGTAATGTAAAAAAATAAAAAAAATACACAAAATTGGTATCGCTGCATCCGTAAAAGTCCAAGCTATTACAATATACCATTATTGAACGCCGTGAAAAATAAAGAATTTTAAACGGCAAAATCAGTCTTTTTGGTCACTTTCGCTCTACCAAAAAAATGTAATAAAAAGTGCTCAAAAAGTCTTATGTACCAAGAAATGGTACCAATAAAAACTACAACTCATTTGTTTCCGCAAAAAATAAGCCCTCACACCACTCTATTGACGGAAAAATAAAAAAGTTGTAGCTCTCGGAAAGCGGGAGGAAAAACGAAAAAGAAAAAGAAAAACATGGATCAGTTCGGAAAGGGTTAATTACTTTCTAATGAAAAAATATTTATGACCACATGTGGGGTATAGCCGTACTCGGGTGTATTTTCTCCTTTATCCTTTGTGAAATTGAAAAAATGCAACATTTTAGGGGAAATAATGTTGATATTAATTTTCGCGGTCTAAGGCCTCTTGCACACGATCGTAGCCGTGTGCACAGCCGTGATTTTCGGGTCGGCCGGCTGCGGACTGTCAGCCGCGGGCCGCCCCCGAAAAACGTAGGACATGCACATGGCCGCCGTCATTGTTTTCAATGAGCCTGGACCGCAGAAGACGGCCGTAATAGGACATGCCCGTTCTTTCTGCGGTGCGGGTTCCCGGGCCGTGCAAAGACCGCAAAAACTGCGGTCATGTGCATGGCCACATAGAACTGAATGGGGCCGCAATTCTCCCGTGGATTTTCGTGAGAATTGCGGCCGCAAAAACACGTTCATGTGAATGTGGCCTAATTCTAATAAATTCTGCAAAAGACGTGTGGGGCCTAAATGCTCACTATACCCCTAGATAGATTCCTTAAGTGGTGTAGTTTCTCAAATGGGTTTACTTTTGGGGGGCTTCCACTGTTTCGGTCTCTCAGTGGCTTTGCAAATTCGACATGACACCCAAAAACTATTCCAGCTAAATTTGAGCTCCAAAAGCCAAATAGTGCTCCTTCCCTTCTAAGCCCCGGTGTGGGTCCAAACAGCAGTTTATTACCACATATGGGGTATTTACGTAATCAGGAGAAATTGCTTTACAAATGCTGGGGTGCTTTTTCTCCTAAATTCCTTGTAAAAATTATAAATGTCTAAGTTCTTACAGAAAAAAGTAGATTTTTACCTTTACAGACTAATTCCAATGAATTCAGCAAAACAACTGTGGGGTCAAAATGCTAACTTTACCCCTAGAAAAATTCCTTGAGGGGTGTAGTTTCCAAAATGGGGTCACTATTGGGGGGTTTCCACGGTTTTCATCCCTCCAGTGCATTGCAAACGCGACACGGCACTGAAAACTATTCCAGCAAAATCAGAAATCCAAAATCCAAATGGTGCTCCTTCTCTTCTGAGGCCTGCTGTGGGTTCAAACAGCAGTTTATTACCACATATGGGGTATTGCTATAATCGGGAGAAATTGCTTTACATACTAATTCAAATAAATTTAGCAAACAAACTGTGGGTTCAAAATGCTAACTATACCCATAGATAAATTCCTTGAGGGGTATAGATTCCAAAATGGGGTCACTTTTGGGGGGTCTTTACTGTTTTGGTACCACAAGACCTCTTTAAACCTGACATGGTGCCTAAAATATATTCTAAAAAAAGGAGGCCCCAAAATCCACTAGGCGCTCCTTTGCTTCTGAGGCCTGTTTTTCAGTCAATTACCGCACTAGGACCACATGTGGGCTATTCCTAAAAACTGCAGAATCTGGGCAATAAATATTGAGTTGCATTTCTTTGTTAAAACCTTCTGTGGTACAGAAAAGGTGTATTACAAATGAATTTTCGAAAAAAAAAAATGACATTTATAAATTTCACCTCTACTTTGCTTTAACTCCTGTGAAACACCTAAAGGGTTAAAACACTTTCTGAATGCTGTTTTGAATACTTTGAGGGATGCAGTTTTAAAAATGGGGTGATTTATGGGGACTTTCTAATATATAGGGCCCTCAAAGCCACTTCAGAACTGAACTGGTCCCTGAAAAAATAGGCTTTTGAAATTTTCTTGAAAATATGAGAAATTGCTGCTAAAGTTCTAAGCCTTGTAACGTCCTAGAAAAATAAAAGAATGTTCAAAAAACGATGCAAACATAAAGTAGACCTATGGGAAATATAAACTAGTAAGTATTTTGTGTGGTATTACTCAGGGGTGTAGCTAGGGGGGGGGCGGGCGGGGTATGTGCCCCGGGCGCAGCTTAGAGGGGGGCGCCAGCGCCACCTCCTCCTGCACTATAATTGTACCTGTGTCGCAAGGACACAGGTATAATTAGAAGCAATGAATGACCGGGCACGTTCCGCGCCCGGCCATTCAGCGCCTTTCCACGAATGAAGCGACTGGTACCTTTTGTACCAGTGACGCTTCCGTCGATGAAAGGCGCTGACTGACTGACAGGGAAAGTCATCCTGCCCAGCCAATCAGCGCCTTTCATAGACGCTGCGTTCAACCCCCAGGAGACCTGCGCAGAAGACAGCAGGTCTCCATGGCTGCCGGACGGCGTGGGAGCGGGAATAAGGTGAGTTTGAATAGTTTTGTTTTTTTTAAATTGTAATAAAAGTGTGCGGCTGTATCTACAGGGGGGGGGGACTTTATCTACGGGGAGACTTTTTCTTCATGGGGGGGCTTCATCTACAACGGGGACTTTATCTACGGGGGGGGGCTTTATCTACATGCGGGGGGGTTATATACTGGGGTGGGCTATCTATGGAGCACCATATACAGGGGTGGGCTATAGCTACAGAGGGGGCTATATAGTATATAGCCCCCCCTATAGATATAGTCCCCTGTAGATATAGTCCCACAGTAGATATAGTCCCCCTGTAGATATAGTCCCCTGTAGATATAGTCCCACAGTAGATATAGTCCCCCCTGTAGATATAGTCCCCCTGTAGATATAGTCCCCCTGTAGATATAGCCCCCTGTAGATATAGCCCCCTGTAGATATAGTCCCCCTGTAGATATAGCCCACCCCTGTATATAGTATCCCACAAATATCTCCCCCTATAGTGCTCCACAGAAAGCCCACCCCTGTATATAGCCCCCTTGTACATATAGTCAACCCCTGTATATAGTGCTCCACAGATAGCCCACCCCTGTATATAGTATATACAGGGGTGGGCTATCTGTGGAGCACTATATACAGGGGTGGACTATCTAGTGGAGTACTATATACAGGGGTGGACTATATGTACAGGGGGGCTATATACAGGGGTGGGCTATATGTGGAGCACTATATACAGGGGTGGGCTATATGTGGAGCACTATATACAGGGGTGGGCTATATGTGGAGCACTATATACATGGTTGGGCTATCTGTGGAGCACTATATACAGGGATGGGCTATATCTACAGGGGGGCTATATACAGGGTGGGCTATATCTACAGGGGGGCTATATACAGGGGTGGGCTATCTGTAGAGCACTATATACAGGGGTGGGCTATATCTACAGGGGGGCTATATACAGGGTGGGCTATATCTACAGGGGGGCTATATACAGGGGTGGGCTATCTGTAGAGCACTATATACAGGGGTGGGCTATATCTACAGGGGGCTATATACAGGGGTGGGCTATCTGTAGAGCACTATAGGGGGAGTTATTTGTGGGACACTATATACAGGGGTGGGCTATATGGGGTCACTATCTACAGGGGGCTCTATGGCAGGCACTATCTACAGTGGGCATGGTGAGTGTGTGTGTGTGACACGGTGTATGGTGCTATTATAATTAGAGGTGCAGTGTATGGCGCTATTATATTTAGGGGCGTAGTGTGTGGTATAATGATAACTTTATATTTATTTATAGGTGCAGAAATGTTGATAAAGTGAGAAGCTGAAGACATGTGAGCGGCAAACTGCAGAAATGGGCTGTGACCGGGAGAAGTCGTCATAGAGGTCTGGATCGGATGGACAAAAATAACTAGAATTTGAGACGTCACCGGTGAGTCACTTAATGTAAATGTTTATTCTGCCTCTAATCAGTAATGTAGTCACTGTATCATCTGCAGTGAGATGATTATGATAGGATTTATTTTTGTGAAACAGCATCTCCCAGCATATCCTTACCATTGTTCGGGCCATGCTGGGAGCTGTAGTTTTACGCCGTACACACCTATACAGCAGGGGTTGCACTAAATTGAGCTGTATTTGTTCTGGTGTTGTATTTATGTACTGAGCTTGGTTCTGGTGTTGTGTATAGAACCATATTGCTTGTAAGATGTACAAATGTGTTACATAAAAAGCAATGACACGTTGATTGGTAGAGAAAACAAACACGGCGAGGCGGAAGGAGATGTCGGGAAAGAGGTAGGGGGGGTGGGGGGCGCCAAACTCAATCTTTGCCCCGGGTGCAGGAATACCTAGCTACGCCTCTGTATTACTATCTGTTTTACAAGTAGATACATTTAAATTTAGAAAAATGCAAACTTTTGCTAATTTTCTCTAAATCTTGGTGTTTTTTACAAATAAATATTGAATTTATCGAGCAAATTTTTCCCTAACATAAAGTACAATATGTCACGAGAAAACAATCTCAGAATCACTTGGATAGGCAAAAGCATTCCGGAGTTATTACCAAATAAAGTGACACATGTCAGATTTGTAAAATTGGCTTCGTCCCGAAGGCCAAAACAGGCTCAGTCCTGAAGGGGTTAAAAAACATCTCACTTGGAGGTATTGGTAAAACATTTGTTTAGATAGTTGAGTGTTACAGATAAAGTGATCAAAGGAGAGCAGTGTACCATCTTTATACAAAGCTCCCAAGTGTCCAATTCCAGCAGATTCCCATTGTTTGAGGTTTAATCCAGGAATATGTTATTCCAGGGACCTCACTAAGATATAGTGAAGAGGGAAATCTATATTTTTTTTTTCTTCAGAAGTAAACAAAGCCCATACTGACAAGGTAGCTATCATAGAGGATAAGGGAAATCGACTATTCATCGGTTTAATATATTCAGATTCCAAAAGTCTTCTAAGGGAATGCTGTTTAGTAAAAGTTTTTTCTATTTGTACCCATCTATGGGTGGAGTCTAAAGACCGCCAGTCCCTCAAAGAGTACTCAATTGCTGCCTTATGATATAGAGAAATGTTAGGGACTGCTAATCCTCCCTCCGAGGATACCAAAAACATAATTGACCGCGATACTCTATGAACCTTTCTGGTCCAAATAAATTAGATACCATAAGCTGTACTTTAAGTTCAAAAGTCTTGGGAATTTCACCGGGATGCATCTAAATAGATACAGTATTTTGGGTGGAGATATCCTCTTGAATGTGTGAATGCGAGCTACCCAAGATAGTTGTAATTTACTATGTCTATCAAAATCTGATTTAAGAGATATTAGGAGGGACGCAAGATTTTTTTAAAGGAAGAAGGGTAATACCTAAATATAGAATTCCACATATAAAGAATTATATATAGAATTAACACATATAAAAGGACAGCTATCTGATATCTGACTTTCCACTAGGGGTGGTACATGAATTGGGAGTAGTACTGATTTTGTAGAATTCAGTTTATTATAAGAAACTCTGGAAAATTGAGAGAGAAGACACATGATTGCAGTTAAAGAGTATAAAGGTTTTGTACACATAATAATAAGGTCATCGACATATAAACCGATGCTATGAGATTGTGAGCCCACTGTAATGCCCTGTATGTCAGATGAACAACGAACTAATGCAAAAATAATAGGTGAGAGTGGGCAATCCTGGTGGGTGCTGTTTGAGATCAGATTGTTGGAAGAGCAAAATCCCGAGGCCAGAGCCCTGGCATTAGGAGAGGAGTATAGAGACATTATATGTACATGTTACTTTTTGATCACTTTTTATTCCATATTTTGGAGAGATAAGGTGACCAAAAAACAGCAATTTGAATGTTTTACATATATTTTTTTAACGGTGTTCATCGAGCGGGTTAATAAACACTATATTGTGATAGTTCAGACTTTTACGGATGCGGCGTTGCCAGTTATGTTAACTTTTATTTTTTTTAATATTGCTTTAGGAAAAAGGGGTGCTTTTTAAACTTTTTTTGCAACATTATAAATCGCTTTATTTAAAAAAAATTTTTTACTCTTTCTTATTAGTCCCCCTAGGGGACTTGAACGAGCGATTGTTGGATCACCTGCATTATATCGTGATACTGACAGTCTCTTTTGAAGGCAGGACTTCAAAGGAGTACAAAGATGGCAAACCTGGGGGGCTTCATTAGGCCCCCAGGCTGCCATAACAACCATTGTCACCCACCGTCATGGTGGGCGCAATGGAGCATTGGTGCTCCCCTGATTCTAACAGTTTAAATGCTGCGGTCGCGATTGACCACGGCATTTAAGGTGTTAAACGGGCGGAATCAAAGTGATCTTTGATTCCGTCCGTTGCAGTGAGGTGTCGGCTGTATAGTACAGCCGTCACCCGCTGAGTATAGAGCGCGCTCAGTACGTGACATGTCATTAAGGGGTTAAGGTACCTTGTATTTTGTTAAACATACAGCCTTTCGTGTACATACATGTCAACAATTTTTTTTTGTAGTATTTTTCTATGGTGCAAATATTTAAACAAGAATGTCAAATTTCCCGTGCATGTGTCTAATTAGAACACACCCAACACTTAAGGCTACAGGGAGTGATTTTCATAATAATACTATAACACACATCAATGGTAATTTTCCATTGACATGTCTGTAGATAATATTTCTATGAACATCACATTCGGATATCAAAACTTGATGATTATTCACAGATGAGTGGCTTCACACAGAATGTTTACAGGTGTGGATAGGAAATTCTGTTTTTATAATTTTTTTTCCAGTAAAGCATAAGATCAGGGCTGGATTATAAAGATGGAAAATGTAATTGCCTGTGGCCTCCTACACCAGAGGGTCTGGGACGTCTCCATCTCCTCTTTCAAAAGCATTTACTAATTTACTAATTTATCAATTTAAACACCTTAGCCGCACTCTACTAGAGGCAACCCACTACTCACACATGGGTGCAGCACTTTTTGGTATTGCCTAATTCTGAGAGTTATAACTTTGTATTATTTAGTTGACACAGCTATATGATGGCTTGTTTTTTTGTGTGATGAGTTGGTATCTTTCAATGGCCCCATTTTGGGGTATGCATATTTTATTGGTTAACGGTCTACATTCACTGTTGTGTTTGTTGAGGAAACACAAAAACCTCAGAAATGCACCAACCGTTTTTTTGAATGCAAATTCTATTTGGGATTATGTATGTGTATAATTTCCCATCCCACTATATGAACTCTAAGGCTGTATTCACACGAGACGGAAATGCATGCCCGCAGCATTTCTGCAGCATTCCTGCAGCAAAATCTGCACATGTTACCTGCAGATATTGGTTTGGATTTCACCCCTTTTCCATTAAAAAGGGTGAAATCCGCAGTCACCACCTAGAATAGAATGAGCATAGTAGGGATTTAAAAATCTTCAGCGTGATCTTATTTCCGTGTGGGAAATGTTCAGCAGCATGTAGATGAGAGTTGTTCAAATCTCATCCACATGGCTGGGACTGTAATCTACTGCAAATTTTCCGCTGGATAATGCCAGAAAATCTGCAGCATTTTTATCCTGTATCAATCCAGCCTAACCCTAATCAATAATCTCAATTTCCTAAACCTAATCTAATGCGTTAACTTTTACCGTTCCTTTTTGTGGAATTACAGTAATTGGAAACTATTGTTTGTTGTGACAGTCAGATGGTGAAAATGTTATTTCAAACTAAAATTTATATGACATTCTTCTCTAATGATAATCATTATTGCTATGACTGTAGCGTGTATCTGTTATCACTACAGAAGCGATCAAAGTATTTTATGCTAAAGATTGAGTACGGAAAGTATAGGGACAGTGTAAAATTTATAAACCTTGTGTGTATATATCTGTCTGTGGTGCAAGTACTTTTGCTTAAGGCATTGTAAAATAGTTGGCACAGATCGTAAATAATGGCCTAATTAGGCACAGAAAGATGATTAGATGAGCAACTGTTTATCATTTCAATCCTTTTCTGGAGAAAAAGCCCCATCTATATATCACAATCAGGAACAAATATGCTTTTTGATTGACGAGGAGGTGATGTGATGACATAAACAAAATGTCATGTTATTCCCGCCACAGGGGTCATCTAAAGCCATGCAGGGACAGGAGGAGGATCGTATAACACATATCCTCCTTCTCAAACTGCCTGCAGTCAGCAAATCCCCCGCGGCCCCCCATATTATAATTTACCTAAATGGTACCGTTATGTAAGGTGGGGGAGCCCCGTATAAATGCCACTGAAAAAGAGGAAATGAAGCAAGAAGTTAACGTAACTGCTTTAACTTTGACTTTCAACTTAACAATATATATTTAGTTTGCTGTTACTAATGGTGCACTTGGCCACCAATGTTGTTTACATTCTTCCTGACGTGGGAGGTACAGCACTTAGTTAAAACTACATACAGATGTAGCAGGCTGGCGAGATAGCTGGCTTGTTGTTCTATGTAGCCATCAGAGTTATGGCCAAGGGCAACCCTCCCTTTATTCAAAGGAAAATCTAATTATGCCTTGTAGATCTCAAGATATTGACTGTGCCAGTATGATTCGGACCTATTGCCCCATTTGTAGATGGTGGTGGCTGGATGCTAACTAAGTAGGCCCCTATAGGCCAATTGTATGAGAACCGGCTATTTCTATGTCCGCTCCGTGTGGCTGGACACTGAAGTTTCACTCTTTACTCTTGCCTATACAGAACTTTCCTTCCCATTCCTCCTCTAACCGCCTAGCTAGATTTTTTTTTTTTCGCAGTGTGGGCTACCTCCCCAACCACCACTTGCTCTCCAGGACCCTGCTGCAGCACAGGCCCTAGCGAAAAAACTGCCTAGCCCACTTCTCACTAGTCTATGTATGACGCCTTAGTTACAGCTCTCTCTCTTCTCTCAGACTCAGCACTCTTTTAGAACGGTCTACCGCAGCAACGGAAATGGTCAGAAGCGCACACCCTCAAAAACCACACTCACTACTCTTAAGCTTACAGAAGGCAGTCCAGGTCACTGCTAGCACCCTCCCAACACTGAACACTGTGACGGGCTAACCACTTTTTTATACACAAAGTGCTGCCCCCAGACTTGATGACGCACACATGCATGCACTATTATGCTGTTACAGGAGTCAGTCTAAGATGGTATCCATGCCATACAACTCAGCACCAAATTTAACCAGTACCACAAGCCAGTATCCACTTTATCTTATTTATAACAGTGTCACAGCAATCGTTGCGCCTGCCGTCTTCGATGTCAGATATACAAAATCACAGAAAATCACAGCCCCGGATAGAGGTAATATTGGTGCATGCCTCAAAACAGGACTGGATCCAAGTGCCTTGGTGTAGGAACAGAAAAGAAAAAGCGAGGCAGCACTTCCAAAATAGATGTGAGCTTTATTCACCCAATGCAACGTTTCAGTCCAAAAACTCAACCATGCTTAAGAAAGCTCCTGTTGGACTAAAATTTTGCATTGGGTGACTAAAGCTCACATCTATTTTAGAAGTGCTGGCTCGCTTTTTCTTTTCATTGTCAGATAGACACCCAACTTCTCCACATACCCTTTTCCTTCCATGTTGCCAGATCTTGGCCGGTGTATCCAACACGCCAGTGCCACCTGCAGCGGGGAAAACAATAGCACAGCTACATCTCAAATATGCAATACGTCCACTTGATAATAATACTATAGGACAATATAATGACTCCAATCTCTGGGGAACACGATTCCCACATCTTACACTTACAGAGATTCAGTGGCGGATTAAGTGTACCATGGGCCCCTCGGCTGTTGACACAACTTGGGCCCCCTCCTTCCTCCTCATACGCAATTCAACCCCCCAACCCGCTGACACTGTACCCGTCAATGCCACTGACCTGACGAATACAGGTTTTAGCACTAGATACAGCTGCTCTGTATTCTGGATATAAAGCAGCTGTATCTCAAAAAGTAAAAATAATTTTTAATAAAAAGTATTTCGAAAGTTGCACCAAACATACTGATAAACTGTTTTATTAAAGAAAAAAAAAAAAAAAAAAAAATAATAATAATTAAAAAAATTATAACACCTCCCTTTAAAGTGTAACTAAACTTTTAACATGTCATAGTGATATGTCAGAACTTTTAATCGGTGGGGGGTTCGAGCCCTGAGACCCCCACCGATCGTTAAAGTGAAGTGGCAGTAGCGCAAGAGTGAATGCTGCGCCGCTTCGTTTCTGATCGGTATTCCTCGGTGTGGTGTACGTCCGTACACCGCTTGCTCGGCTTTCCGAGAAAAGCAGATCAGAAACGAAGCGGCACAGCGGTCATCTGAGAGCTTCTGCCACTTTGATTTAGTGATCCATGGGTGTCTCAGTGCTCGGACCCCCACCGATCAAAACTTCTGACATTTCACTATGACATGTCAGAAGTTTTTTAGAAGTTTAGTTATACTGTAAACGGGTTTTCCCGTGAGGGAAATTTATGAAATATCCTGTGGATACTGTCAGATAGGTGGAGTTCCCAGAGGTGGGACACGAATCTATCTCTAAAACCGGGGCCCTTATACCCTATTCTACCTCAATCTTGCGCTTCCGCCGCTTCACTTTAACGATCGGTGGGCATCTCAGTGCTCGAACCCCCCACCGATTAAAAGTTCTGACATATCACTATGACATGTTAAAAGTTTAGTTACACTTTAAAGAGAGGTGTTATAATTTTTTTTATTATTATTATTTTTCTTTTTTTTTTTTCTTTAATAAAACAGTGTATCTGTGTGTTTGGTGCAACTTTCTAAATACTTTTTATTAAAAATTATTTAACTACGCTGTTTCTTTAACTACCATTCAGTTCTATGGGACTTACGGAAACAGTGTACCAGAACCAAGCTCAGCACATAAATACGACACCAGAACCAACCTCAGTACATAAATACAGCACTAGAACAAAGCTTAGTACATAAATACAGCCCCAGAACCAAGCTCAGTGCATAAATACAGCCCCAGAACCAAGCTCAGTACATAAATACAGCCCCGGAACCAAGCTTAGTACATAAATACAGCCCCCGAACCAAGCTCAGTACATAAATACAGCACCAGAACAAAGCTCAGTACATATATACAGCACCAGCACAAATACAGCTCAAATTAGTGCAACCCCTGCTGTATAGGTTTGTATGGATAAAACTACAGCTCCCAGCATGGCCTGAACAATGGTAAGGATATGCTGGGAGTTGCTATTTCCCCAAAAATACCACCCATCATCTCGCTGCAGATCATACAGTGACTACAGTACTGATTAGAGGCAGAATAAACATTTACATTAAGTGACTCACCGGTGACGTCTCAGATTGTAGTTCTTCTTTTTCTCTTTTCTTCTCCGTCCGGTCCAGACCTCTATGACTTCTCCCGGCCACAACCCATTTCTGCAGTTTTCCGCTCAAAGTCTGGGGCTTCTCACTTTTCAAACATTTCTGCATCTATAAACAAGGATAAAGTTAACATGGTGCCCCACAAAATGTCCCTATATATAATAGTACCATACACTGCACCTCTAATTATAATAACGCCATACACTGTGTCCCTAATTATAATAGTACCATACAATGTGTCCCCCACACACACATAGTGCCCCTGTAGATAGTGCCCCCATAGAGCCCCTAATAGATAGATAGTGCCCCCATAGAGCCCCCTGTAGATAGTGCCCCACATATAGCCCCCCTGTTGATAGCGGTCTACATATAGCCCCCTGAAGATAGCGCTCTACATATAGCTCCCCCTGTATATAGTGCCCTTCATATAGTCCCCTGTAAATTGTGTCCCACTAAAAGCCTCCCCTGTAGATTGTGCCCCACAAATAGCCCCCTGTAGATTGCGCTCTACATATAGCACACCCTGTATATAGTGCCCTACATATAGTCCCCCTGTAGATTGTGCCCCACATAAAGCTTCCCCTGTAGATTGTGCCCCACATAAAGCCCCTGTAGATGGCACTCTACATATTACGCCCTACATATAGTCCTACTGTAGATTGTGTCCCACATATAGCCCCCCCTCCTGTAGATAATGCCACCCACGCATTTTAGTTGAAAACAACAAAATTTATATACTCACCGTGATCCCGTTCCCACGCTGTCCTGTGTCAATGCAGGCCTGCTCTCTTCTGAGCAGGTCTGCTGGAGCTGAGTGACGCCATCGTGCCGTTGAAAGGCGCTGACTGTCAGGGCAGAATGACATGCCCCGTCAATCAGCGCCCTTCAACAATGGAAGTTGTGTGATGACGTCATCGCGCCGTTACCATCGTTGATTGGCAGGGCAGAATGACTTCCCCCGCCAACTAGCGCCTTTCAACAAGTTGAAAGGTGCTTATTGGCGGGACAACTTATTCTGCCCTGCCAATCAGCGTCATTGTAAGGCGTTGAATGGTCGGGCACAGAACGTACCCGGCCATTCAGCACTTATGCATGTAATTGTACCTGCGTTTTATAGACGCAGGTACAATTAGTGCAGGATGGGGTGGTGGCGGCTGGTTTCAGAGAGGCAGCAGGGTGGACGGTGTGGCCCTATTCCCTCTCAACCTGCCCCTCCTCCCCATTAGCGGCGCCAGCGCGCTGCAATGTGTTTTCTTTAAAATTATGTGCGGTTCGGGCCCATATGATAATACGCCACTGCAGAGATTACCTACGGTTCCTCCGAGGCAGCAGCTTGAGGCTGGGTTCACACTACCTATTTTCAGGCGTAAACAAGGCGTATTATGCCTCGTTTTACGTCTGAAAATAGGGCTACAATACGTCGGCAAACATCTGCCCATTCATTTGAATGGGTTTGCCGACGTATTGTGCAGACGACCGGTAATTTACGCGTCGTCGTTTGACAGCTGTCAAACGACGACGCGTAAATTGACTGCCTCGGCAAAGAAGTGCAGGGCACTTCTTTGCAACGTAATTTGAGCCGTCCTTCATTGAACTCAATGAAGAGCAGCTCAAGATATACGAGCGTCACAGATGCCTCGTATATTACGAGGAGGAGCATTTACGGCTGAAACGACGCAGCTGTTTTCTTCTGAAAACAGGCTGTCATTTCAGCCGTAAAAGCCAGCTAGCGTGTGAACATACCCTAAGTCAATGTTAGCCATAAAAATAGAGCAGTGCTGTCCTGAGCCATTTCGGAGTCAGTATACGATATATACCCAAACAGAATTACATCATTTTGCAATGATGACTACCCCCTGCAGCATTTTAGTAGTATGCCAGTGATGATGGGGCTTGGATAATGATAAGATGTATAAATAACTTATGTTTTTGTCAGTCAGGCTCCATGACGCATTGTTTCTAGCTGACAGTTTTACATTTTACCAGCCTGGGAGGGGCACAGACTGCAATGAAAAAGTAAGGAACATATATAAACACCCTGGAATGGCTAATTTTTCATTTTTGACAAGTGTCCCTTTAAGTCTCCTCAGTTCCGCTGGTACATGCCTTTAGGCTGTACAACTGGTTTCTTCTTTCAAAGAAATATCACATATGACTGGTAATTTTCCTAGTCCTGTGAATACATCCTTATAGGGGTTATCTGTTTGTTTTTTTTTTAAATTGGTGGTCTATCCTTAGTAGTAGCAGCGTAGGGTATTACAACTCACAATAGCTTTGTCTCGCTACTAAACGTACGGTACTGTGCAGAGCAATGTAAACAATAAATGAGTGCCGTGGCCCCTTCAAACAGCTGATTAGTGGGGGTGCCGAGAGGCGGATCCCCACCATTGTAATATTAATGGCCTATCAGAAGTATAGGCAATCCATTTTAAAGAACTGGATAACCCCTCAGCAGTAGCATATCAACATTGATTATCTATGACTACAAATAATTTGTTTACCACATATTAGTGCCCCTAAGGGCGGATTCAGATGAACATGAGCGTTTTGCGCGTGCAAAAAACGTTGCATTTGGCGCGCGTGGCAGCAGCGTGTGGCATGCGTATTTAGCGCGTTTGTGCGTTGTATATGCGCGTACGGCATGCGTTTTTCCCGCGCATGTAAAAAACTGAAGGAGGTGTTAAGTTTACGCCAGTCTACAAAAAGGCCAACAATGCCACACCCCTGCTTGCTGTGCGCACCTGTGATGCAGCATTTTTGACCTTTGTTCGAAAGAGTGTTTCTTACAACCCCTATTTGTGGTTCTTTTGCATGCTCAACTGCATTGATGCCGTCTAGCTCGCTGGCCCGTGTCCTGCTAGCGTGGATGGTTTCCCGTAGATTTGGGGAACGCCGTCCCATGCTACTGGCACACCAGCGTAGAAGTGTTAGGATTTGGGTTCATCCAATTGTGGCCCAACGCACCTCAAAAGGCCACTTTCATACCCTGTATGCTGACCTCCGTCGTCACCCTGATAAATTTCGCTCCTTTTGCCGCCTGTCTGTCTGCGCCTTTGATATGCTGCTTGAGCTGGTTCGGCCAGGAATAACCTACCAGGACACAAACATGCGTCGCTGCATTTCCCCAGAGGAGCGGCTCCTTGTGACCTTGCGGTATGTGATGTTTGTAAAAACAGCTTACACTTTGCTTTATGTGCTTCATGTCCTACCTAACATGTCTGCTTTGTTGTTTGTGTTTTTGACTTCATGTATATTTTTGGCCACAGGCAATAGTTACCATTCGCTTCATTTTGAATTCCTTCTTGGGGTGTCCACAATTTCCGGCATTGTCACATCAACCTGTGTCGTCCTGTGGCTGAGATTAAAGAGCACCGTGATGCCTCAGCCAACGGCCCAACACTGGCTTCGAATAGCCGAACAGTTTCTTACCGACACCCAATTTCCACACTGTATTGGTGCACTAGATGGGAAGCACATTCGTGTGAAGAAACCCCCCCACTCTGGCTCGAGATACTACAACTACAAGCAGTATTTTTCGATTGTCTTGTTGGCCTTGGCGGACAGTAATTTATGCTTTACCATAGTAGACATAGGGTCGTTTGGAAACTCTGCTGATGCCCGCATATTTCGCTCATCCAGAATGGCCCAGCGTCTAATGGCTAACCAACTTGCTGTTCCCGAACCTACCCTGCTCCCTGGCTCCAGCGGCCCACCAATACCATATGTTATCGTTGCAGATGAGGGTTTTGGCCTGACAAGGCAAGTAATGCGTCCATTTGCGAGGAGGGGCTTGGATGAATGTAGGCGCACCTTCAATTACCGCCTAAGCAGAGCACAAAGATGTGTCGAATGCGCCTTTGGCATCATGTCAAACAAGTGGAGGGTCTTTATGACAACAATGCAAATGTCACCGCCCAATGTGACACGTGTGATCAAAGCGTGTGTTGTTATGCATAACTTTACCCGCATACATGATGCCAGTTATGATGGGGAATATATGGTAACAAATGCACCCACCACCAACATTGTGCAGCCTGTTCTAGTAGGGCGCCCACAAACATCTGGTCTCCGAGTGCGTCAGCAATTTGCAGAGTATTTTGACAGCCCTACAGGAGCTGTACCCTGGCAGCACGTTGGCATTTAAAGTGTTGCTAAGTTATTATTATTGTATAGAAAGGTCGTTTCTCACCCTTGTACTATTTGTTTGTTTTTTTTGGGGGGGGGGGTAGTTGTGTTAGGGACTCACAATACTTGTGGACCCTTGACGTGGGTTGCGAGCTTAAATCTGTAGGGGTTTGGAGTTCCCATTTTTAGGCCAACCAAGTCATTGGCACAACATACCCTTGTCTAGACCAATGACTTCCTATCCTATGCCAGCTGCCCTTTCTGCCAGAAGTCTGCTAGTTGCTGGCGACAAAATAGTAACACCTTTGTACCAGTAATTCCAAACCCCTACCAAAAAATATAACTTCAGAGTTTATGTTGTTGTCACACAAACCCAAACAAATCTAACAACATCATTGTAGTAAATATACACTTCCTTTTGTGCACCAACATGATGCTTAAAGGGAAAACGTAACATAACCATCTGGACGATTATGGAAAGAATGCAAATGTATATTAACGTTAAATACACTATTTCAATGCAACGGCCTTGACCACGCACACCTATAAATCATGGTTGGAATGTGGCGGAGAGGTGTAGGCGGACATGTCAGCACCACTACGCTGTCCACGGCCCTGATGAGGATGTTCCTGAACAGCATAGTGGTGCTGAAGATGTGGCTGGTAGCCGTGATTCTGTATGGGAGCCTGATAGGTTTGGGCGGGTCGGGAGTAGGGAGCAAAATTACGGTCACAGCCAGCCATCGGACCAGGGGAGAAGTGGCTAGGCCCCGGCCGATATTGCGGCATACGAGCGATGGTGGTGGCCGGTTGTGAGGGCCCAGCGATATTGTACCCCACCGAGGGCACTGGGACAGTATGCCACTGCTCGATTGCATCGAAGCACCGCCCTGGACTATGCGGTGGGATAGCACTGTCTATCAACGACAGCATAGCCGACTGGAGGTGCCCCAGCCTATGCTCCGGTACCCGGCGCATTAACTGGGCCATGCTGCGGCAGAAAAAGTTGCAGTTGTCTTCATCTGCCGCACGGCGCAGGTAGTCCAGGACCCGAGCGTCCACCTGTGCACCTGCGGCCGGGTTCATTGGCTGTCTTCGTCGGGGTGCTGCAGGCTGAGGTGCCACTTCCTCTTGTGGGACTGCTTCTGGCGCAAAGGCTACTGGGGCAGGCTCCTCTGCTGTGGGATCCGGGGTTAAGGTCACCAGGGGAGCGGCGGGTTCTGATGCCTGAGAGGACTCGGCCCGTGCCTCCTTTTGCGAGTCATTTAGATTGTCGCTAGTTCTAGAATAATAGAAACGATCGCTGAGTAACACATTTTACAGAAGGAAAACACAGCCTCTTTGCCGTTGATGACATTTCAGCGAGGTCACTTTTTCAAAAAGGTGAAAGGTCGATTACTTACTATCGCATGTCCATGATGTCTCTCAAGAACAGCAGCTGGTTATAATACATGTACCGGCGCTTCTTGGTGCCACCATCACCGCTGCGCCCTCTGGAGCCATATTCCCTGCGGAACTGGTCGCGTGTGCTAGGCCACCATGTCTTTACATCATCCACTGTAGAATGAACCCCAAACAAAATGGTTACACATGATGTTACTGCACACACAGGCACTGTTTAGAAACGAGAGAAATACACCTACACAGAAGAACAGACATTACTGAAGCTGATAAAGCTGTGACTGAACCGAAACGTTGGGCATGTGAGGAAATGTTACCACAGGGACACACTAGTGAATATGGATGACATTACACATATATCTATGAAGACTCACCAATTCGTTTACGGTCGCGTGTGCTGCTCTTGGACCAATCCTGCTGGAAGAGCGCCTCCGCAATCTGGTCCCATGCCACCTCCTTCGTTGTCCAGTCATGGTATGACTCCGCGCGGGTGTCCCATACCTCAGGCCTCTCCTGCACTAAAGTGATGAGCTGCTCGACATCCATGTTGCGTGGCATGTCTGCAACTTCTGCTGCTGGAGTACGGTATGCTGTCTTTTAAACCAGGGCTATAAACCAATTCCTGGTTTGTTCTTGTTTGGACAAGTTTGCTCAAACTCATTATCATAGAGTCAACCAGTCTGGTGTGAAAAACGCGCGTTCCACGGAGGTGCCTCTGTGTGGCATGCGTGATTTTCACGCACCCATTGACTTCAATGGATGCGTGATGCGCGAAAAATGCCTAAATATAGAACATGTCGTGAGTTTTACGCAGCGGTCTCACGCTGCGCAAAACTCACGGACTGTCTGCACTGCCCCATAGACTTGTATAGGTCCGTGCGACCCGCGTGAAAACCACGCGGGCTGCACAGACGAAAATCACGTTCGTGTGAATCCGCCCTAAGAGAGGAATGTAATTTCTATACATAACCGCAAATTCCTGCTGGCTAGCCTTCCCTTTGTAGGTAAGAGTGAGGGTGTATTTTCCTACAAATAGGATTTCAGACTCGTTGTACGACTTCAGCACAGATGTTTTACTTTTTTTTTTATCCAGGATCAGAAAAACATGGCTGCTTTATTGCTAAACCGACACCACACCTGTCCACGGGTTGTGTGTGGTATTTCAGCTTACCCTTGCTCACTTCAATGGAGCTGAGCTGTAACACCAGGCACAAGGACATGGACAGGTGTAGCACTGTTTTTAGAAGAAATTAGCCATGTTTTTCTTTTACTGAACAACCGCCGCTTTAAGTTTTAGTTTAATCCTCAGGAATCTCCATAACTTTTCTTTGATAATATTTGTTTCTGCTCCAGTATCTACTTTACATTAAAGAAGGCCCACATTAGTGTTAATGTTGATATTCCAGATTTTTACACTTGTATATCTATTGCTCACAGCACTAACATACAGGGCCGGTTCCAGGTTTCTTTGGACTCTGGGGCGATAGAGACACAGTAAGGCTAAATTCACACAACAGTTAAAAACGACCTTGTGATGGCCGTTTTTTGAACGGCCGTCACACGGCCGTTTTCAGCACAATAATGTTCAATGGGTGTATTCACATGGACGGTTTTTTATCGGCCCGTGAATATTGGCCGTCAAAAAGTAGGACGTTAAAAACGGATCTGTAACATGGGGATTCAAGAGACAAGGGAACTATTGGGTCCCTTGCTGGCTATCGGTGGTGTGATGACGCTGAATGCCCTACACACTCACCGATGCAGCGCCGTCTTCTTCAGGTGTGGTCTCTAGTCTTCACGGGTTCTAAGAAGCCATCTTCAAAGATTCCGTGAAGTTGAGAGACCCCATGTGAAGACTAGAGACCACACCTGAAAAAGACGGCGCTGTAGTGGTGAGTTTGTAGGGTATTCAGCCGAAAGTTTATTAATAAATGTCGGGCTGAAGGCATCATCTACAATGAGGCTGTGTGGCATCATCTACAGTGAGGCTGTGTGACATGATCTACAGTGAGGCTGTGTGGCATCATCTACAGGGAGGTGTGTGGCATCATCTACAGAGAGGTGTGCGACATCATCTACAGGGAGACTGTGTGGCATCATCGACAGGGAGATTGTGTGGCATCATCTACAGGGAGGCTGTGTGGCATCATCTACACGAAGGCTGTGTGGCATCATCTACAGTGAGGTTGTGTGCCAGCATCTACAGTGAATCTGTGTGCCATCATCTACAGGGAGGTGTGTGGCATCATCTATAGAGAGGTGTGTGGCATCATCCACAGGAAGGCTGTGTGGCATCATCTACAGGGAGGCCGTGTGGCATCATCTACAGGGAGGCCGTGTGGCATCATATACAGGGAGACTGTGTGGCATCATCTACAGGGAGGCTGTGTGGCATCATCTACAGGGAGGCTGTGTGGCATCATCTACAGGGGAACATGTGACCTTCCTTTGGGTGTTTTCAGGGGGTTGGGACAAAAAAAAAGCCTGACAAATGAAATTCCTCCGTTTTTTTAACGGCCATGAAAAACGGATGCAAAACAGATGTCAGAAGGCCATTAAAAACGAACTGATGGACTGGAAATGGATGAAAATTGGGAGACACACTGATGCAAAATGACCATGAAAAACTGACAGTTGATCGGTTTTTAATGGCCAAGGAGAAGTATGGAGCGCACTCACAGGCAGAGTGCGCTCCATATTGAGTGGGTGTTGGTTGTATTTTACAGCTGACACCCCGTTTAATAACTTAGATTCCGTGGTCAATAGCCGTTAAAATAAGGGGGGCGGCCCCTCTGACGTGCCATCGCCCCCACCTCACGAGGTACTGATAGTTGTTACTCCAGCAGGGCTTCATAGGAGACTGTCAGTATAGCGATATACTACAGTACATTAGTATTGCAGTATATCATGAACGCGATTGCGCTGGTTCATGTCCCCCAGTGGGACTAATAAAAAAAGTAAATTACAGTTAAAGTTTTTTTTTACTGTACAAAAAAAAAAATATATATATATATATATATATATATATATTAAAAGTAAAAAAAAAAATTTTCCCATTTTTCCCTAAAGTAATATTACAAATAAAATAAAAGTTAACAGAACTGGTATTGCTGCATCCGTAAACGTCCGAACCAATACAATATAATGTTATTTAAACAAATCGGTGAACACCGTAAAAAAAATTATAAAAAAGCCCAAATTGCTGTTTTTGGGTCACCATAGCTCCAAAACAAAAAGCAATAAAAAGGGATCAAAATGTTGCGTGTACCCCGAAATGGTACCAATAAAAACTACAGCTTGTGGGACAAGTTATATTTTTTACATGGCACTATTTTGAGATACTTAATGTGTTGTATAACTGTAATGGCAGGGGGTAGGGAGACGGACAAGTGAGCCCTAATGTACCTGCCACTCTGTCCCTGCCTACTTGCAACGACCCGCCCTAGGCGACGGGGTACAACTGGGCGGCGGTCCCTGCGCTCAGTAAGTGCACGACAAACACGACAAACATACAAAGGAACACAAGCAAGAAAAAGGGGCCGTTGCCCACGGCAACACCGTGAGCAACCAGAGTGGTGAACGAGCCGAGTCAAGCCAGGAGTGTGCGAGGTACAAAACGAAAAGCAGAAGAGTAGTCGGTAAGCCAGGGTCTGTATGGAGCAGGATCAAAAATAGCAGGAGCTGTAGCTGGGCCAGGAAACCACAAGGAAAGAATCACAAGCACCGAGGGACAGGAAGTGCAGGCTTAAATAGACCGAGGGCGGGAGCTAGCTGAGTCTGGCCAGGTTACGATAGGCTCTCCCACTCCTAAGCCTGCCAGCCTGAACGGTGGAATCAGGAGTCAGTCTCAGGGATGTATTCTCAGGTGCTGACTGATTAGTTCTGGGAGTTAACCCCGAAGCTGTGCCTGGCAAATCCTTTACAGTACCCCCCCTTTTATGAGGGGCCACCGGACCCTTTCTAAGTGGACCTGGCTTACTGGGGAAACGCAGGTGGAACCTCCTGACCAATACCCCAGTGTGAACATCCCGGGCGGGTACCCAAGTCCTCTCCTCGGGCCCGTATCCTCTCCAATGGACCAGGTACTGGAGGGAGCCTTGGACCATCTTGCTGTCCACAATCCTGGCCACCTCGAATTCCACCCCCTCAGGGGTGAGGATGGGAACAGGAGGTCTCCTCGAGGGAGCCAAGGACGGGGAGCAGCGTTTGAGGAGGGAGGCATGAAACACGTTGTGTATCCGAAAAGACGGGGGTAACTCCAGCCGCAAGGAGACAGGATTGAGGACCTCAATGACCTTATACGGCCCAATAAACCGGGGAGCAAACTTCTTGGATGGAACCTTGAGACGCAAGTTCATAGACGACAACCACACCAGATCCCCGACCATAAACGGGGTTAGCAGAACGTTTTTTATCAGCCTGAGTTTTTTGTACGCTCTGGGACACCTCTAGGTTTTTCTGAACCTGGGCCCAGACTGTGCACAGTTCCCGATGAACGACCTCTACCTCGGGATTGTTAGAACTATCAGGTGAAACAGAGGAGAACCGTGGATTAAACCCAAAATTACAAAAAAAAGGAGAGACCCCTGACGAGTTACTGACCCGGTTATTAAGGGAAAATTCGGCGAGGGGAATGAAAGAGACCCAATCAAATTGACAGTCAGAGACAATACACCTTAAGTATTGTTCTAGAGATTGATTAGTCCTCTCCGTTTGGCCATTGGTTTCAGGATGGAAGGCAGAGGAGAAGGACAGATCAATCCCCAACTTCATACAGAAGGCTCTCCAAAACAATGAAACAAATTGTACCCCTCTGTCCGAAACAATATTGTCAGGGACCCCATGGAGACGCAGGATGTGTTTGACAAACAAGGTAGCCAACGTTTTGGCGTTGGGTAGTTTCTTGAGGGGCACAAAGTGGCACATCTTACTGAAGCGGTCCACCACCACCCACACCACCGACTTGCCTTGGGATGGAGGCAAATCGGTGATAAAATCCATGGAGATATGTGTCCAAGGTCTCTGGGGAATGGGCAACGAACGCAGTAAGCCCGCTGGTCGGGACCTGGGAGTCTTGGACCTAGCACAAACCTCACAAGCGGCGACGTAGGCCTTAACGTCTTTAGGCAACCCAGGCCACCAATAATTTCTGGTAATGAGGTGTTTGGTACCCAGGATGCCTGGATGGCCAGATAGTGCGGAGTCATGATTTTCCCTAAGTACCCTTAGCCGGAATTGCAGGGGAACAAACAGCTTGTTCTCAGGAAGGTTCCCGGGAGCTGCACCTTGATCAGCAGCAATATCACAGACTAAATCAGAATCAATCGAGGAAATGATTATACCTGGAGGCAAAATACAAGCAGGATCTTCCTCCGAAGGAGGGCTGGCCATGAAGCTATGCGACAGTGCATCAGCGTTAATATTTTTAGACCCAGCCCTATAGGTAACCAAAAAATTGAATCTGGTAAAAAATAACGCCCATCGAGCTTGTCTCGGGTTTAGCCTCCGGGCAGATTCTAGGAAAACCAGATTCTTGTGGTCGGTAAGGACCGTTACCTGGTGCCTAGCCCCCTCCAGGAAGTGGCGCCACTCTTCAAATGCCCATTTAATGGCTAAGAGTTTGCGGTTGCCAATATCATAGTTACTTTCAGTTGGCGAAAACTTCCTGGAGAAGTAGGCACAAGGGCGGAGATGGGTGAGGGACCTGGTACCCTGGGACAAGACAGCCCCCACTCCCACCTCAGATGCGTCAACTTCCACGATAAATGGCTCCATTTGGTTGGGCTGAACCTGCATCGGGGCCGAGACAAAGCACTTCTTAAGGACCTCAAAAGCCTGGACAGCCTCAGGAGGCCAGTGGAGGAGATCAGCACCTTTGCGAGTGAGGTCCGTAAGGGGCTTAGCGATGACCGAGAAGTTAGCAATAAATCTCCTGTAATAATTAGCGAACCCCAAAAAACACTATAACGCCTTCAGGGAGGCAGGTTGGACCCATTCCGCCACAGCCTGAACCTTGGTGGGGTCCATGCGGAATTCATGAGGAGTGAGGATTTGACCCAAAAATGGAATCTCCTGTACCCCAAACACACATTTTTCGGTTTTGGCAAACAGTTTGTTTTCCCGAAGGACCTGGAGCACCTTCCTGACATGCTCAATGTGGGAGGACCAGTCCTTGGAAAACACCAGTATGTCATCAAGGTACACTACCAGAAAAACCCCCAGGTAAATTCTCAAAATCTCATTTATGAAATTCTGGAAGACCGCAGGGGCATTACACAACCCAAAGGGCATGACGAGGTATTCGAAATGGCCTTCGGGCGTGTTAAACGCAGTCTTCCACTCATCCCCCTCTTTGATGCGAATAAGGTTATACGCCACCCGTAGATCCAATTTAGAAAACCATTGGGCCCCCTGAACCTGATTAAAGAGATCAGGAATCAAAGGAAGGGGATACTGGTTCCTTACCGTGACCTTATTCAGGCTACGGTAGTCAATGCATGGCCTAAGACCACCATCCTTCTTCCCCACGAAGAAGAAGCCAGCACCTACCGGAGAAGAAGAGGGACGAATGTAACCCTTGGCCAGGGATTCCTGGATATACACTCTCATAGCTTCACGTTCGGGACAAGAAAGATTAAATATCCTACCCTTAGGAAGCTTAGCTCCTGGTACCAATTCGATAGCGCAATCGTATTCTCTATGAGGAGGTAACACTTCGGAGGCCTCCCTAGAGAAAACATCAGCGAAGTCCTGAACAAACTCGGGTAGCGTATTCGCCTCCTTAGGGGGAGAAATAGAATTAACAGAAAAACATGACGTACAACATTCATTACCCCATTTGGTTAGCTCCCCAGTATTCCAGTCAAACGTGGGATTATGCAACTGCAACCAGGGAAGACCTAGAACCAAATCGTACGATAATCCCTGCATCAACAGTACAGAGCATTACTCCAAATGCATGGAGCCAACAAGGAGTTCAAAAACAGGGGTATGCTGTGTAAAATAACCATTAGCAAGAGGAGTGGAGCCGATACCCACTACCGGGACAGGTTTAGGCAAATCAATCAGAGGCATAGCAAGGGACATAGCAAATTCCACAGACATGATATTAGTAGAGGACCCTGAATCCACAAAGGCACTGCCGGTAGCAGACCTACCACCAAAAGAGACCTGAAAGGGAAGCAAGATCTTAGTACGTTTCATATTTACGGGAAATACCTGTGCGCCCAAGTGACCTCCCCGATGATCACTTAGACGCGGAAGTTCTCTGGCTGCAATCCTACGCTTAGGACAGTTGTTCACTTGATGCTTGTCGTCCCCACAGTAGAAGCAGAGACCATTCTTCCTGCGGAATTCACTACGTTGTTGGGGGGACACGGAGGCCCCGAGTTGCATAGGTATCTCTGAATCTTTCGGGGAGGAACGAAGCAACGGAGCTTCGGGAGGCATCATGGGGGAGTCGGAGGAGAAAACACATAAACGTTCACGTTGTCGTTCCCTGAGACGTCGGTCAAGTCGTACCGCTAAAGCCATAACCTGGTCTAGGGAGTCAGAAGAGGGATAGCTAACTAGCAGGTCTTTCAGGGTATTCGACAGACCCAACCTAAACTGGCACCTTAAGGCAGGGTCATTCCACCGAGAAGCTACGCACCACTTCTGAAAGTCAGAGCAATACTCCTCAACAGGTCTCTTACCCTGACGTAAGGTCACCAGCTGACTCTCGGCAAAGGCAGTCCTGTCAGTCTCGTCATAAATAAGTCCGAGAGCAGAAAAGAACAGATCAACGGAAGAAAGTTCAGGGGCGTCAGGAGCCAAGGAGAAGGCCTATTCTTGGGGCCCCTCCTGGAGCCGGGACATAATTATACCCACCCGCTGGCTCTCAGAACCTGAGGAATGAGGCTTTAAACGAAAGTAAAGCCTACAACTCTCCCGAAAGGAGAGAAAAGCCCTCCGGTCCCCTGAGAACCGGTCGGGCAACTTGAGGTGGGGTTCAAGAGGTGCGGTGAGGGGAACTACCAGGGTAGCATCAGGCTGGTTGACCCTCTGAGCCAGGGCCTGAACCTGTAGGGAGAGACCCTGCATTTGCTGAGCCAGGGTCTCACGGGGATCCATAGTGGTGTCAGGGACCAGGGGTAGACTAGGTATGGGCTTGTGATTATGTAATGGCAGGGGGTAGGGAGACGGACAAGTGAGCCCTAATCTACCCGCCACTCTGTCCCTGCCTACTTGCAACGACCCGCCCTAGGCGACGGGGTACAACTGGGCGGCGGTCCCTGCTCTCAGTAAGTGCACGACAAACACGACAAACATACAAAGGAACACAAGCAAGAAAAAGGGGCCGTTGCCCACGGCAACACCGTGAGCAACCAGAGTGGTGAACGAGCCGAGTCAAGCCAGGAGTGTGCGAGGTACAAAACGAAAAGCAGAAGAGTAGTCGGTAAGCCAGGGTCTGTATGGAGCAGGATCAAAAATAGCAGGAGCTGTAGCTGGGCCAGGAAACCACAAGGAAAGAATCACAAGCACCGAGGGACAGGAAGTGCAGGCTTAAATAGACCGAGGGCGGGAGCTAGCTGAGTCTGGCCAGGTTACGATAGGCTCTCCCACTCCTAAGCCTGCCAGCCTGAATGGTGGAAGCAGGAGTCAGTCTCAGGGATGTATTCTCAGGTGCTGACTGATTAGTTCTGGGAGTTAACCCCGAAGCTTTGCCTGGCAGATCCTTTACAATAACTTTTTTTTCTTGGGCTTTGTCTTTACTGCAACACATTGTTTGTTGGGTTTTGTCTTTACTGCATTCCCATATAAATGACATATTAACTTTATTCTGCAGGTCACTACGATGATGGTTTTCAAACATTTGTATTTTTTTTTTAAATGTTTTACTAGTTTTACACAGTGAAAGCACTTCTTTTTTTTTTATTGTCTTTGTTTCTCCTCTTTTCAAGACCCATATGTTCTTGTGTTTGGTTAAAAAAAACGGCATCAAATACTACCACAAAAAAGTGCATTTGTGATTCCGGCCTCAAAGGCTATGTACACCTTTGGAAGGAACTTTTTTTTTTTTTATTAAATCAATGTGTTGTCTGTTTTTAAGCCATTTTCGAATTAACTTTCAGTAAAAAAAATTTTTTTTTTACTTTTTACGATACAGCTTCTATGTATCCTGTTAACATAGAAGCTGTATCTTTCTCTCTCAGCCAAATCCGCCAGTTTACTGGGAGGGGCCTGTATGTCTCTGACACACAGGAGCCACCTAATATCAATGACATCTAAGTTATGATCAGTCGAGCCGTTAGTTCAGCTGAACAGATGAATTCGGCCGATAAAGGACGATACAGCTTCTACGTATGCAGAACACATAGAAGCTGTATCTTAAAAGGTACACAATAAAAAAAAGGCAAATAGAAAATTGCTTAAAAACACATAACAAATTGATTTATTAAAAAAATAACAAAGTTCCATTAAAAAATTTACATAGCCTAGATGTTGGGCGCTCTTTAATATGAATTTAATAAAAGCCTTCTTCATGACTACTTAAATCTTCTACATAATGTGATCGGCGCTGTAATGTAGATTACAGCTGTGTTTAGAAAAACGATAATTTTTGACTGAGTTACGACCTATTTTACCTGTATGCTAATTACTTTCCTAATGCCCAATTGGGCATGTTTTACTTTTTGACCAAGTGGGCGTTGTGGAGAGAAGTGTGTGACGCTGACCAATCAGTGACCAAAAAGCGTCATACACTTCTCCCCACTCATTTACACAGCACATAGTGATCTTACTAGATCACTATGTGCAGCCACATACACACACATTAACGTTACGCAAGTGTCCTGACAGTGAATAGACATCACTACCAGCCAGGACGTGATCTCTATTCAGAATCCTGGCACTTCGCCTACGTTTGTGTGTGATTTAAAGCACAATAAGCGTAGTCTCGCTGTAAATGACAGTTTACAGCATAATCTCGTGAGGCTACGCTTGCCAGTGGCGTAACTACCGCTATAGCAGCCGTAGAGGCAGCCACGGGGCCCACAGCAAGAGGGGGCCCGTGCCACCCGCCGGCACGGGCCCCCCTTCCCATCGCCGGAGGCTCCGCTAGCAGCCGCTATGGCTGCTACAGCCCGACGCCACTGAAGGGGTTGTTCCTACAAAAACATGCATCCCCTATCCACAGGATAGGGGATACATGTGTGATCGCTGGCAGCGTTAAGGAGAACGGGGGATCGAAAGTCCCACGAAGTTCTCCATGACAAACCTCGGACTTCCGGGGTCTGTCTGCAGCTCCATAGAAATGACTTGCGTACCGGTCGCGCTTGTGCGCATGCGTGACCAGCGCTCCTTTCATTTTTATTGAACTGCGCAGACGCCGGAAGTCTGAGGTTTGTCATGGAGAATTTCGAGGGACTTTCGGTCCCCCGTTCTCTTTATCGCTGCCAGCGATCACACATGTATCCCCTATCCTGTGGATAGGGGATGCATGTCATTTGTAGGACAAACTATAGGCCGTTATTTTGGGGGGGGCTATATGGCGTTATCTACAGGGGGGGTTCTGTATGGTGTTATCTACAGAGGGGGTCTGTATGGGTTCTCTACAGGAGAGTCTGTATGGCGTTATCTATAGGGGGGACTCTGTATGCCGTTATCTACAGGGGGTCTGTATGGCATTATCTACAGGGTGGCCCGTATGGCGTTATCTACAGGGAGGGTCTGTATTGCGTTATCTACAGGGGGGCTGTATGGCGTTATCTACAGGGGGCTGTATGGCGTTATCCACAGGGGGGCTGTATGGCGTTATCTACAGGGGGGATTTGGGGCTGTAAGACGTTATCTACAGGGAAGGATGTATGGCGTTATCTACAGGGGGCTGTATGGCGTTATCTATAGGGGGCTGTATGGCGTTATCTACAGGGGGGATTTGAGGCTGTAATATGTTATCTACAGGGGTCTGTAAGGCGTTATCTACAGGGGGCTGTGTATGGCGCTATCTACAGGGGGCTGTGTATCGTGCTATCTATAGGGGGCGCTGTGTGGTGGAATCTATAGGGAGGCACTATCTACAAGGGGGGGTTGTGTGATACCCAGCGGAGGGGGGCCCCAGTCAAAAGTTTGCTATGGGGCCCAGTCTTTCCTAGTCACGCTCCTGACGCTTGCTATGCTGTAAATCAACCACAAACGTTAGCGAAGTGTCAGGATTCTGAATAGACATCACATCCTGGCTGGTAGTGATGTCTATTCACGGTCAGGACACTTGAGTAACGTTAATGTGTGTGTATGTGGCTGCACATAGTGATCTAGTAAGATCACTATGTGCTGTGTAAATGAATGGAGAGAAGTGTATGATGCTGATTGGTCAGTGTCATACACTTCTCTCCGCAACGCCCACTTGGTCAAAAAGTAAAACACGCCCAGTTGAGCATTAAGAAAGTCATTAGCATAAAGCTAAAATAGGTCGTAACTCCGTCAAAAATGAACGTTTTTCTAAATAAAAAACACTGTTGTAATCTACATTACAGCGCCGATAACATTATGTAGAATATAGTCCACTTATAATGTGGTGACAGAGCCTCTTTAAAGGATGTTTGCACTTAAAGAGGCTCTGTCACCAGATTATCAAATCCCTATCTCCTATTGCATGTGATCGGCGCTGCAATGTAGATAACAGTAAAGTTTTTTTGTTTTTTTTTAAAACAATCATTTTTGGCCAAGTTATGAGCAATTTAATATTTATGCAAATGAGCCTTTCTAATGGACAACTGGGCGTGTTTTCTCTTATTTCCAACTGGGCGTGTATTGTGTTTGTAACATCTGGGCGTGTTTACTTGTTTTACTAGCTGGGCGTTGTGAATAGAATTGTTTGTCAGCATCATATGTCAGCATCATACACTTCTATTCACAACACCCAGCTAGTAAAAGAAGTAAACACGCCCAGATGTTACAAACACAATACACGCCCAGTTGGAAATAAGAGAAAACACGCCCAGTTGTCCATTAGAAAGGCTCATTTGCATAAATATTAAATTGCTCATTACTTGGCCAAAAATGATTGTTTTTAAAAAAAAAACAAAAAAAAAACGTTACTGTTATATACATTGCAGCGCCGATCACATGCAATAGCAGATAGGGATTTGATAATCTGGTGACAGAGTCTCTTTAAGCAATATTTTGTATTGCTTCAATGTGTCTAAAATTAAAATTAAGCAGATTTGCAAATAGACTTGTTTGTTTTTTTTTGGAAAAAAAAATCTATCATTTGTGTATACAGATCCTATGTGTGTTTTCTGATTATGAAATGATGTTACTTCCAACTGTCCTCCCTTCTACTGTTGGCCCATGTAGTGTATAAGGTACCTCCCGACTCCCTGCCAACAGTAGATGTCTGAGGGAAAGATAAATCAGGCATGTTGGATTTCAATATTGCCAGAGCCTTTGTTCCCACAAGAGATAAACCACTGCCAGGGGTGAAATAAATATGTACATTTGGCTGAGTATAGAGGTTAATGGTGTCGTGCGTAATCCCTGTTGAATGAACATTCATCTGGCCGACAATTATTTTATATGTAAGGCTAAGTTTAGTAAGACGAAGGAGCAGTAGGAGAAGAGTATCACATGACTGCAGGATCAGGCCATACATTGTGTTAGTTTGTTTGTTTGTTTGTTTGTTTGTTTGTTTGTTTGTTTGCATGAAGACACCTACACTATATGGACAATAGTATTGGGACACCTACATTTTACTCCCACAAGAGCTTTTTATGACATCCCATTCTAAATTCATAGGCATTAATATGGAGTTGGTCTCCCGCTTTGCAGATAAAACAGCTTCTACTCTGATGGCAAGGGTTCCTACAATATTTTGGAGTAGTTCTGTGGGAATTTTTGTTCATATATCCTGAAGAGAATCTGTGAGGTCAGACTGATGTTGGACGAGAGGGCCTGACTCACAATCTCCGTTCTAGTTCATCCCAAAGGTTTTCAATTGGGTTGAGGTCAAGGCTCTGTGAGGGCCAGTCAAGTTGTTCCACACTAAACTCACCCAACCATATCTTTATAGACCTTGCTTTGTGCACTGGGCCACAGTCATTCCTGAACAGAAAAGGGCCAAACCCAAACTGTTCTTACAATGTTGGAAGCTACAATTGTCCAAAATGTCTTTCTATTCTGAAGCTTTAAGATTTTCCTTCATTGGAATTAAGGCATGTTAAAGCCAGAAGAGTCAGCTGAGCGTTGGCGATTTTTATGCACTATGTGCCTCAGCACTTGGTGGCCTCGCTCTGTAACTTTACGTGGTCTGCCACATCATGGTTGAATTGCTGTGATTCCTTAATGCTTCCACTTTACAATAATACCACTCACAGTTGATCGTGGAATATTTAGGAGGGAAGAAATTTCACGAACTGACTTGTTGCTATGGGACATCCTATTACAGTTCCACGTTGGAATTCAGTGAGCTCTTTAGAACGATCCATTCTTTCACAATTGTTTATAAACACAGACTGCATGGCTGGGTGTTGGATTTTATACACCTGTGGCAATGGGACTGGTTGAAACACCTAAATTCAATGATTCTGAGATGTGTCCCAATACTTTTATCCATATAGTGGAGGTTCGCTTTGGAGCTTTAGACACAAAACACTAGTATTTTTTTTTAGTAGATGATTTCATTAAAATTATTGGAAATTCTAAGGACGTTTTTGCATTGCTTGCTCGCAGGGTGCATGTGGGCTGTCATGTGACCATTCCTATCTCTGTGGATGAATACCTCCGCACGACCTTGTGTACTAACATAGATTGTGAGAGTAATATATACAAAATGGACATACAGTACATGAAGCATACATGCACAATTTAAAAATATTGTCAAAAGCTACATCTAAAAAAAATATCACCTTTCAACTAATTTAGATAAAATATGACATAAATATTATTTGCCTATGAACTGATTCTTTTGACTGTACTTATTTGAAGTTACAGAACTAGTCTGTATCCAGTAACAATTTGAATTAAATGGATGATTCCCAGTAATAAAAATTCAAATGAAAGTAAACAAACAAACAACAAAATACACATATCAAAGAACTTTACAAAGTTTTTACATTAAAATGTTTTCATGTGTGAATCTATGACCTTAAAATTGGAAAAATATTTCCAGACTAAAAACAGCAATATTTACTAAATTTGATCATGACTTTTAGTGTTGATGTTACATCCACAACACTGAGACTTCATGCACTCTTACAGAATCAAATTCAGATCAGCATAGGATTCTGTGGTCATATTATGGTGATCTGAAATAGACCTTAAAGGGATCCTGTCATCAACATCTTACCTGTTAAACTCACCTGACCCCTCAATGGCCGCAGCTGTCCAGAGTTCGTTCCTGTTCTCTTCTTTCCTGAAGTCCTACTCTGTCGGTAAATGTAGTAGTTTAAACTTTCCCCGCCTTTTATGGTAATTAGTTTTCCCTCTGGGATGCAGCTTCTTAACCCCGCCCACCGCTGCCACCTGTCCTGCCCTGACTGGCTAAGGAGCTGTCAATCAAAAAGAAGGAGGTGGAGTCCACTCTGAGACGCTGGAGGAATGAAAATCTGACTCTTTTCAGATGAAGATTTGAATCTTTTCTGCTCATTTGCATACGGAGTGGGACCACTAAAAAACGGAATACTAAAGCTACAGAGCTTAGAACATATTTATAGTTTAGAGGACAATGATTTTTAACCCGCTTTCACCAGGTATTGCTGGCTTTATAGCTAAAATGCTGGTGACAGGTTCCCTTTAAAGAGGCTCTGTCACCAGATTATCAAATCCCTATCTCTTATTGAATGTGATTGGCGCTGCAATGTAGATAACAGCAAAGTTTTTTGTTTTTTTTTAAAACGATAATTTTTTCCCAAGTTATGAGCAATTTTATATTTATGCAAATTAGCTTTTCAATGGACAACTGGGCGTGTTTTCTCGTATTACCAACTGGGCGTGTATTGTGTTTTTACCAACTGGGCGTGTATTGTGTTTTTACCAACTGGGCGTGTATTGTGTTTTTACCAACTGGGCGTGTATTGTGTTTTTACCAACTGGTTAGTGCAAAGGAAAGCTGTGATATCACAGTAGTGGTAAGAAGAGTGGAACAGGACAAACTCCTACGTGTCCTGAAGACTGTAAAGTTTTCTTCCTCAAGGATAAGTTTGGCCATGTGTTTCCACTACTTATATGCACCTAACTTAACTTGCACACTCTCTATTACTATATAAAAAAAATCACCACTTAAAACGGGAGATTACAATATAGTTATTTACTAACTTAGATTAACACAATAAAATATGGATATACCATTTTATTATATTCTTAATTCCTATATCAAACACCATGCATGAAAAAAGTAAAATAAATCAATAGAAGGATCAATACTAATAATAAAAATATACAAGAAAATTTAAATTGCTAAAAGCTGAGTGTCAAATTTTAGGCCATTGAGGGCTTATGAATTGAGGGAAAAGATCCAGTGGCTCTCAACTCTGGACATCTTATCTTGCTGCAATGCATTTCTGCATAATGACAAGAGAGGGGACGTCCCCTGTAGCCCTTTTGGATATTGTTAAAATGCTGTTATGACTTCTAGTACCAGTGCTGACAGATGAGGAAAGAGGAGACGAGTGTTCTGTAGCGGCCTTATTTTCATATCCTTGCTTCCCTGTTAGAATACCATGCTAGAATACCATTTTCAAATTTGTTAAATATAATTTAACATTTAAAAGGAGTTTTTAAAATATTTTTTTCAAACTATGCCATATGTATTAAAATATTTTTTTTTTATCGTTTTTTGAGAGAAAACAATATCTGACATGTGAAAAATATTGAAGGGGCTAATAAAAAACTAATGTTTTAGATTCTATCCACAGGATAAATCTGTAAAGTCTGAATAGTGAGTTCAGACCGCTGGGGTCCCACTGATTCTGAGGACAGGGAAAGCCTATAGAGCGAGCGCACTCACTAAGCTGTTTCCATATCTATCATATGGAGAGTGACCGTGCATGCTCAACCACTTCTCCACCAAGACCCTTGTTCTCAGGATTGGTGGAGCTCCCAACAGTCAGACGCCACCAATCTGGATTTTTTTGTCTATCCAGTGGATATCCGAAGGGGGCACAATCTAGAAGAGGCAAAAGGCCCTGTGGAGATAAGGGGCACAAGCTATCAGGGGCAATGTCTCTATGGGGGGAAGGGGGCCCTTTCTACAAAGGGAAAAGGGATCTGTAGGTGCAAGGGGCCAATATACAAGCGGCCAAGGGCTCTGTTGTGTAGGAGGCCTAATTTACCAGGACGAAGGTGTCTGTGAAGGGAAGGGGGCCCAATCAACCAGGGGCAATGGGTTCTGTAAAGGTGGGAGGCAAGGGCTCTGTAGGAACAGGAGGGAAAATCTAAAAGGGGTCAAAGGCTCTGTGGGGAAAAGGGCATACATTTTGCATGATTACACATGTGCTGCTGGTACTATTTCTTAGCAGACAAGCAGTTCCATCCCACTCCTCCTCTTCTACTTTTTCAATGTGCTGTTGTTTGGACTGCAGTATAACTGTAAATGCTTCTCTTGCCATGGTCTTTTCCTCTCTGACGTCACAGCTGTCAGTGCAGGGGGCAGCACAGATTTGTTACGCACGGCTAGGCAGTTTGATTATTAACTACTGGGGAACATGTAGTTTCCATTAGATAAAACTAGAGTGACGCCAGTCATCATCATAAATGTGAAGGACGGACAGCTTCACATCGGACACCTCCGATTCGTAAGTTTTAACTTTGTCTCCTTCTACTCCCCTCCCCACACACGGCTATGCAATGCAGACACATTACATCGTTGTGGAGAAGGAGAGTAGAAGAAGAGGCGGTCCGACCGGGGCATCGGCAATGACACAACCAGCGGCTGTTGTTTGCTTGGGGGGGCCGGATGCTTTTACTTTGTTAGAAAGAATGAGAATTCACAATGGGGCCCGTTCTTTAGTCCAAAGTGAAACCATGGGAGCCGGGGGCCCTATTGCGAAGGACCAATGCATGGCCGGTTTTAGACAAAGTGTGGCCCTGGGCAAAGTTAAAAGTGGGGCCCCAAATGCTGAAATACTGTATCAATAATGCAGTCAATTGAGAAGGCGGTATCTAGAGAACTGCATCGCTGATTTCTAGCGTGTCCAGGAGTGTTACAAGACCCAAATCATATCTCACAAAAAAATTATCTATTTATTTTACATATACAGTTATTAATTCATACCACTATAACAGATTAAATATTATAATACCAATTTTACCAATAATAATACAATATAAAATCCAAATAATACCGCCACACCATAACCACATGGTGACTGAATAATACCCCCATACTATTACTGAATAATACTGCCACACCATGACCACATAGTGACTGAATAATACCGCCACACCATAACCACATAGTGACTAAATAATACCCCCATACTGTTACTGAATAGTACCTCCACACCATAACTATAGTGACTGAATAATACCCCCATACTGTTACTAAATAATACCGCCACACCATAACCACATAGTGACTGAATAATACCCCCATACTGTTACTGAATAATACTGCCACACCATAACCACATAGTGACTAAATAATACCCCCATACTGTTACTGAGTAATACCACAACACCATAACCACATAGTGACTGAATAATACCCCATAATGTTACTGAATAAAAACCGTTTCTACAAAGACCAATATTACCACCATGTAGTCCTACAGAGGACAATATTTATATCCAGTGACTCACAGATGATGTCTTCTCTGATAAGAGTCGTTCACATTCCCTTTTTCTTCTCCATCAGACCTAGACCACTGTGACGACTTATTGCAGCCACGACTCGTCTCTGCAGAATTTGACACACAGACATGTTGATTTCTCATTTTTCCGGCATTCTCCCCACCTTTACTCCATGCTCTAAACCAGGGGTGGGGAACGTCCGGCACGTATAAGGCCCACGGGATCATTTGGTCCAGCCCGACCCCACTCTGACCGCCGCTGACGGAGCTAAGTATGGCGGCAGCAGTGGCGGTCTGAGTGAGGTCGGTGCATGCCAGAGTTGATTAGTTCGGTCACCTGACCTGAATTAGTGACGTGAGGTCAGGTGACTGGACTGTGTCATCCCAAGAGTGGAACAGTCTGGTCACCTGACCTGAGTCAGTGGCGTAGCTATAGGGGTCGCAACCGTCGCAACTGCAACCGGGACCCCCGTTTCCACACAGCGCTAACCACGCTGCTCCCGCTTCCAACTAAACCTGTGTCCGCAGGACGCACATTCAGTTGGGTTCAATGCTGGAGCCTTGCGAGCGGCTCGGCGCAGGTAGGTGCGATGTAGTGACGTCATCGCGCCTGTCTGCGCCGAGTCACTCACAGTGCAGTGCAGAGAAGGATCTCCTCCACCAGTCGTGGGAACCGGGATAGGTAAGTAATTATTTTATAATTTTTCTATTATGTACATACATATGGAGGCATTATACTGGGTATGGGAGGGGGACTCATAGGGCAGCTGCTGAGGGGGCATTATACTGGGTATGGGATAGCTAAAGGGTGCATTATACTGTATGGGGGCATTATACTGTATGGGACAACTATGAGGGGCATTATAGTGTATGGGGGCATTATACTGTATGGGGAAGCTATGGGGGCATTTTACTGCATGGGGCATTATACTGTATTTGGCAGCTATGGATTGCATTATACTCTATGGGGGGCATTATACTGTATGGGGCAGCTAAGGGGGGCATTATAGTGTATGGGGAATTATAGTATATGGGGCAGCTATGGTGGCATTATACTGTACGGGGGCATTATACTGTATGGGGGCATTATATTGTATGTGCACTGAATCTATGTAACCATGCTTGATAAAGACCAATTTTTGGGTTGAAACGTTGCAAGTGTTTTTATGCTTGGTGAATAAATCAAATACACTTCATTGGATTATCTTGAGTGCTGCAGTTCTTTTCTTCGATTTACATATTGATTGTACCTTTTGGACCTGGGATACTTTTTACTGTGTGCATCACCCATGATTGGGGAGTTGTCCTTTCCTGTTGGTGAAACCTACTTGGTTGTGCTGCTGATTTCTTGAATATCTACTATTTGGCTCTAAAGCGTGCACCCACAGTGAGGATGGACTACAATCAAGGTATATCAGAGTACAAACTCTACACCAAGAATTGTTTTCTTACTCTAACGATGATGTGACCAGAATTATGTCGGGAAATATGGGTGACAGCACCTTTTTGAGTAAACCCACTGCTGAAATACTAAAGAAAAAAATGGGAAAATGAGAGAAGACAAAAGATTACTCTTGAATTACACCTCAATGCTTGGGGAATATTTCAAGGCCCAAAGAATACTAGTCAATTACGACTGAATATTTTTCCGCAAAATGTGCATTTTTGTTCCAAGTTTGAACAAATCAGTAATAAATATTCTCTTGACATAATACTACTCAATGTTCAGTTTTTACAAACAGAAATGAAGAATTGTGAGAAGAAAGTTGTGGAATCTGAAACACAGCTGCGTGAATTAATGTCTGATTTCCAGGAATTGGGTGAAAGGGTTACTCTGCATCTAGATACTTAGCAAAAAAATATGGAAGCTATCAAATGCCAAAAATGGCATATTGACCTTGAAGATTACAAAAGAGGGACTGTATACAGTATAAATGGCAAAAAAATGATGTATCTACAAGTTTTTTTTCATAAACAGACACAAAGAAGGAGAGGCAGAGGGCTAACAAATTTGGTCTCAGAAACAGACTCCTCGAATGAACATTCACAATTCTCTGGATCTACAACCTTGCCTTTTTTAGGAGTAGGCATAAAGAGAAAAGAAAATGCCAGAGAAGGGGTGGCAGAAAACTTCAAAGATGGCAGGAGAGGAAAGATAACACGATCGAAATTACCACCGACCGGGAGGACGAACAAGAGCATAAGTAGAACATTTGGTGGTTAATATTTGATCTGTTGAATTGTCAGATATCGAATTGGACTTACTAAATAGGGGTCTTGCATATAGTTCCCAGGGTCGATTTGATTGGTTTCAATGTGAACTTGACCTTATTGATTTTTTAGGAGGATTCGACTCAACGCTTTTTTTCAAATATTGAAGATGGAGAAAAAAACACATTGTGTAATACAAACAAATTGTGACTATTTGATTTTGAATTACGGACACCTAGTTCTTTCCAACCACCAACCACTAATAAAGCTGTGGAGACCTATATTCAACTGGTGAGAGATAAAATGCAAGAATTGAAAAGTGTGACTGGTGATGATTTGTCTAAACCTAGTTTTACAAGACAAGAAGTGGAGGCCCTTGATGTGCTTGCTGGTGCCCATGACCTTACGATTAAACCAGCTGATAAAGGTGGTGCGATCGTGGTCATGGACACCAGCGACTACATCGAGGAGGCACTCAGACAAGTGAATGATACACAGATTTATACAAAACTTGATAAAGATCCTAAATTTGATATTATGAAAAAAATGAGAACTATTGTTGACAATGCATATGCAGTAGATCTGATAGATGTTAAACTGTATGAATATTTATGGGTAGAATAACCTAGGACATCTGTCCAGTACCTACTCCCCAAGATACATAAAAGATTGCATAAACCACTCGGAAGACCGATAGTCTCAGGGATTGGGTCTATTTTTACACCCATTGCCACATTTTTTAGACCAATGATTAAGGGGAGAGGCTACAAATGCAAAATCTTACATTCAAGACAAAACACAGTTTATTAACAAATTGAAAGGTAATAAGGTCTCTAATGATTGCTTATTGGTGTTGTTTGATGTAGTATCGTTGTATACAAGCATTGAGCATGAAAAAGGTACATTGGCAGTTGCGGAGTTGTTGCAACATTGGACCCTATGCAATGAACAGAAGGAATTTGTTATGGCATTATTGGAAATTGTGCTCCAATGTAATTATTTTCTTTTTCAGGATACCTTTTATATTCAGTGCAGAGGCACTGCTATGGGGTCCAATGTTACACCAACATACGCCAATATATTCATGGCATATTTTGAGGAAAAGTTTGTATACCCATCCAGCTTCTTTCAGTTTGTGGACGGCTGGATGAGGTACATAGATGATATCTTCTTTATGTGGTATGATACTGAACAGAGACTATTGGAATTTAGAGATGAGATTAACAGTCACTTTTCGGAACTTCAGTTCACATTAATATACTCTGAGGAGACATTACAATATTTGGACAATGTTTTCCTTAAGAAAGATAACGTTTTGACAAAGACCTATTTGTGAAACCAACAGATTCTTAACAATTTACTGCATTTTAGGAGCTGCCACCCAAGATGTACGGTAGAATTGTTGCCATATAGTCAATGTCTAAGGGTGAAAAGGATAGTATCAGATACTATAGTTGTAGAAGAGAGACTTAGTACCATGTGTGGGAAATTTTGAGACTATAATGGAAGTGAAGGAACAAGATAGAGGGGATCTTTTGGCTAAGAAAAAGACCTCCAGGAGGAACACTTTTGTGTAAATTTTTCAATTAGTGGAAAAATCTCAAAGATCTTAAAAGATTATTGGTCAATATTAAGTGAAACATTCCCAGGGAGATCTGAATTTCAGGATCCCCAATTATGTCCTTTAGGTGACCACCTAAACTGAAGAACTTGGGTATATGGAAAAAAAGGTGAACCCAGAAATAGTGCTGCTAACATCCAAAGAAGGTCATCTAATTATTGGTAACAAATCTTATTTTATTGCACAGACTACGCGTTTCTATGCTGGACCGGCGTCTTCCTCAGGTCAGGTACAAACTAAAAACAACCTCACTGGTTTATATAGGGATTGACAGCATAATTCGAAAACACATTGTAACGAAAAAACTGCCAAATGACAGTTCGAAAAAGAAACTGCTGTGACGTAATGTCAGACCAAAAGTAAAACACAGCTCAATTGTGCACTAGAGAAACAACATGGTATAACAATGTTAAGAAAAATTTAAAAAAAATAAGAATTAAAAAAGTGCAGAAAAAAATGATAATAACAACATTAAAACTTTAAAATGAATGAGGAAGTTGGAAATTGACCGATATATTTAGAGATTATCCGATGTATGCGAAATGACATCTAAAGCAATGGTGCATTGATCTGCACAGGAACATCAGATACACGTCTGGCGCAACCTACTGCACCGACCTCCATCCGTGCTGAAGCCACAGCCCCTGTCTGGACTTTTGTATAGACTGAGACCTGGTCAGCTGCCTCTCTGCTACGGCGGAGCGGCCCAGTGGGTCCACATACCCTGTGACAGTACGCTCAGGCTATGCGATCCACTGGCCAGCACAAGACCGCAGTCCAGAAGATACAGACGGAGATGCATGACCTACGCACACGTCAGGATCAACTCCTTGAGGCTGTAAATTCTATCATGGTCTGTCTGGATCAACTCACTGTTCCACCTCTGGTTCTTCCTTCTGCGGCTGTTGCTGTGCCACTGTACGTTGCTCCTCCGGTTTTTTCTGGATGCAGAGTTCCTCTGCCTCCTCCTCCTCGCTATGACGGTGATTCCAGATCATGTAGAGGATTTATTAACCAGTGCACTGTTCATTTTAGGCTACGGGCTCATCTCTTCCCCTCCGAGGAGGCCAAAGTAGCATTTATCATCTCCCTTCTTGCTGGCAAGGCCCTCGCACGGGCAAACCCAATCTTAGAGCAACAAGGACCTGTATCCACAGACCTAGCCTTCCTGCAGTCCTTTCGTGCTGTGTTCGAGGAGCCGGGTCGAACATCCTCTGCCGCAGCCACTCTATTGACCCTCAAGCAAGAGGGTTCCACAGTAGGGGAGTATCCTATCTCCTTCCGTACCATGGCAGCAGAGCTGGCATGGAACAATGAGGCACTGGTGGCGACCTTCTGGCTGGGACTGTTCTCTCACATCAAGGACGAACTGGCGGTCTGCGACCTTCCTTCTACCTTTGATGCTCTCATCCTGTTAGCCACTCGGGTTGACATGAGAATCCGGGAGCGCACTCAAGAGGTTAAACAGGAAAGCCGGGGCCACAGACCAGCACCCTCAGTCCAGAGACCACTATTGCCTTCCACTAGTGCGCTACCTGAAGAACCCATGTAGGTAGACCGAGTCCGGTTGTCTGAACAAGAGAAGCAGCGCAGACGCTCCTCTGGACTATGTATGTATTGTGGCCTTAAGGGTCATTTTGTGCTCCAATGCCCACAGAAACCGGGAAACTCCAGTACCTAGGGTTGGTTGGAGAGGCAAATCTAGGTGGGACGTCTCCAAACGATAAAACTTCTTCCAAACGATCGATTCCTGTGGCCATCGTCTCCGGAGAAACGCTACATCCCTCCTCTGCCTTTCTTGACTCCGGAGCAGATGCTAATTTCATCTAGCAGGATCTAGTGGATCGTTTACATCTACCCACAGTACTTCTGGAGAGACCCCTGGTTGTTGCCTCTGTGAATGGTCTACCACCCGATCCGATTGTGTTCACTACGGGTCGGAGTTCTTCACTCGGAGCAGATCGCCTTCCTTGTACTACCTAAGGCTATCAATCCTATCCTGCTGGGTCTGCCATGGCTTCGCCTACACGCCCCGGTTCTTGACTGTAGTTCCGGAGAGATTCTTCAATGGGGTTCCAGATGCCATAGCCATTGCCTGCCTCAGTCACTCTCCGATCTACCATCTCAGTATGCCAGTTTTGCTGATGTCTTCTGCAAGCGAGAGGCTGAGACGTTGCCTCCAAATCGGAATTATGACTGTTCCATTGAACTGGTTCCAAATGCTTTTCTTCCCCATGGACGGGTATATCCTCTCTCCTTGCCAGAAACTTTATCCATGTCAGCCTATATCAAGGAGAATTTGGAGGGGGGTTTTATACGAAAATCTTCCTCCCCGTCTGGGGCTGGCTTCTTCTTCGTTAAGAAGAGAGACGGATCTCTTCGACCCTGCATTGACTACTGTGGTCTCAACCAGATCACGGTCAAGAACAAATACCCGTTGCCACTTTAATCGTGGTTTGATCGCATACGAGGAGCCCAAACATTTTCTAAGCTAGACCTGCGAGGGGCTTATAACCTAATCCGGATTCGTGACAAATGGAAGACGGCATTTAACACCCGTGACGGGCACTACGAATACATAGTGATGCCTTTCGGACTGTGTAACACTCCCGCAGTCTTTCAGGAATTTGCCAGTGATATCTTCCGAGATCTCCTCTATATGTGTGTTGTAGTTTATCTCGATGATATTTTGGTTTTCTCCCCAGATCTGATGACCCATCGGAGGCATGTAGGTCGGAGAATTGCTTTTATGCCAAGTTGGAGAAGTGCGTCTTTGAAAATAGGTTTTTGCCCTTTCTGGGCTACATCATCTCGGATCAAGGTCTTAAAGAGGCTCTGTCACCACATTATAAGTGGCCTATATTGTACATGATGTGATCGGCGCTGTAATGTAGATTACAGCAGTGTTTTTTATTTAGAGAAACAATGATTTTTGACATTTTGACCAAGTGGGTGTTGTACAGAGAAGTGTATGACGCTGACCAATCAGCGTCATACACTACTCTCCATTCATTTACACTGCAGATAGAGATATAGCTATATCGCTATTTGCAGTCACATAAACACACTATAACGCTACTCATGTGTCATAACAATGAATATACATTACCTCCAGCCAGGACGTGATGTGTATTTATTCTCCTGACCACTGCTGTAGCGTCTCTGTGATTTACAGCACAGCACAGCGAGATCTCGCTGTGAATGACAGTTTACAGCGTAATCTCGCGAGACTACGCCTGCTGTGCTGTAAACCAGAGACGCTACAGAAGTGGTCAGGAGAATAAATACACGTCACGTTCTGGCTGGAGGTAATGTATATACATTGTCATGACACATGAGTAGCGTTATAGTGTGTTTATGTGACTGCAAATAGCGATATAGCCATATCGCTATCTGAAGTGTAACTTAATGGAGAGAAGTTTATGACGCTGATTGGTCAGCGTCATACACTCCTCTGTACAACGCCCACTTGGTCATATAGTAAAACACGCCCAGTTGTCCATAGAGAAACTCATTAACATAAAGCTAATATAGCTCATAACTCAGTCAAAAATTATCGTTTTTCTAAATAAAACACACTGCTGTAATCTACATCGATCACATCATGTACAATATAGGGCACTTATAATGTGGTGACAGAGCCTCTTTAAGATGGATCCTAAGAAACTAAAGTCTGTCCTGGAATGGCCACGTCCTCAAGGCCTGAGGGCCATACAGCGGTTCCTGGGATTCGTCAATTTCTACCGACAGTTTATTACATGCCTGACGGCTCCCATCTCTACCCTTACCAAGAAGGGTGTGAACGCCAAGGTGTGGACTTCAGAGGCAGAGACCGCATTTATTAGCCTCAAGAAAGCCTTCACTTCAGCCTCGATCCTCCATCATCCTGACGTATCTCTGCAGTTCTCATTGGAGGTGGATGCTTCCTCTGTTGGTGCAGGTGCACTTCTGTTCTAGAGGAGCTCCAAAGGAAAGGCAGTAGTATGTGGCTAGTACTCGACACTTTTTTCTTCTGCAGAGCGCAATTACTCTATTGGGGATCAGGAGCTACTGGCTATCAAATTGCCTCTGGAGGAGTGAAGACATCTACTAGAGGGCGCAGTTTACCCCATCTTGGTCTACACTGACCACAAGAACCTTACCTGTCTTCAGTGCGAATCCCCGTCAAGCCAGGTGGTCACTGTTCTTAACCCGTTTCCAATTTGTGCACGGTGGAGTCCCTTCAAACCACTGGCGTAGCTATAGGGGTCGCAGCGGTCGCAATTGCGACCGGGCCCCGAAGCCAGGGGGGCCCACGGCCCCCCGCACCACATCAATAAAAAGTTACTATAGTAACTCGGGCCGCGGGCCCCTGTTACTATAGTAACATACTTTACTTACCTTCCTGGTTCCGGATCGCAGCGGAGGTCCTGACGTCAAGCGCTGTGCGCAGCGCATGACGTCACAGCGCTATGCCGCCGCGCACAGCATCGAGACTACAGAACTCCCGCCGCGGCCGAAGAGGAAGGTAAGGTTAGCCCTGACTGGCGGGGTCTGACTCCCGGGACCCGCCAATCAGCTGTTTTGAAGGGGCCGCAGCACTCGTACGAGAGCTGCTCCCCTTCATTCCTGTCACTTCATTCCGGTCACACTGTGAATCGGTGTCGGCGATTCACAGTGTGAGCGAGTAGTGAAATGAAGGGGAAGCAGCTCTCGTACGAGTGCTGCGGCCCCTTCAAAACAGCTGATTTGCGGGTCCCGGGCGACACATCAGCTATTGATGGCCTATCCTGTGGATAGGCCATCAATGTTTAGGGACTGCACAACCCCTAAGCCTACGATGTATCAGGCTTAGGGGGCCCATGAGACAGGATCACAGATTGTGTGATCCTGTCTGCTGGGCCCTGTATCTAAGCCAATCACATGGTAGGCTTAGATACATGGCCCATGCGTGATCCTGTCTGCTGGGCCCTGTATCTAAGCCTACCACACTGTAGGTTTAGATACAGGGCCCCAGCACACACTAATCTTATACTGTATAAGATTACTGTCTGCTGGACCCTGTATCTAAGCCTACCTTGTGGTAGGCTTAGATACAGGGTCCCACAGACAGTATCACACATGGGCCCTGTATCTAAGCCTTAGGGTATGTGCACAGACACTAATTATGTCCGTAATTGACGGACGTATTTCGGCCGCAAGTACCGGACCGAACACACTGCAGGGGGCCGGGCTCCTAGCATTATAGTTATGTACGATGCTAGGAGTCCCTGGCTCGCTGCAGGACACCTGTCCCATACTGTAAACATGTTTTCAGTACGGGACAGTTGTCCGGCAGCGAGGCAGGGACTCCTAGCGTCGTACATAAGTATGATGCTAGGAGCCCGGCTCCCTGCACTGTGTTTGGTCCAGTACTTGCGGCCGAAATACGTCCGTCAATTACGGACGTAATTAGTGTGTGTGCACATACCCTAACACATGTGTTACTAATCATTTTTTGTGTGTTTTCTTACAGGTTCGGTCGTTGGACTACGGCGGATTCCAGGACTACTTCGATGATGGCTTTTTTTTTTATTAATAAAATGGTTAATGAGGGCTGTGTGGGTTTTTTTTTTATTTCAATAAAATATTTTTTCTATGTCTTTGTGTTTTTTTTTTAAACTATATTACTACCGCCTTAGTAATGGCCGCCGGCTGATTGACAGCATCCATTGCTAAGGCGGGGCTTAGTGTTAGCAGGTACAGAGGCTAACACTAACCCCCATTATTACCCCGTTACCCACCGCCACCAGGGGTGCTGGGAAGAGCCGGGTGCCATCCAGTACTTGACCATCTGTAGTGATGGTTGGCCACTGGGGTGGCCGCAGGCTGGTATTATCAGGAGGGGAAAGGTCAAAAACAGTGGCCCTTCCCATCCTGGTAATGCTGCCTGCTGCTGCTTTATTGTATCTGGCTGGTTATGAAAATGGGGGGGACCCCACGTCATTTAAAAAAAAATAAAATAAAAAATAATTGGAAAGAACGATGTCGGGTCCCCCCCAATTTTCATAACCAGCCAGATACAACACAGCAGCAGCAGGCAGCATTACAAGGGTGGGAGGGCCACTGTTTTTGGCCTTCCCCAGCCTAATACTACCAGCCTGCGGCCACCCCGGTGCCTGCCCGTCACTACAGATGGTCGGGTACTGGTTTGTACCCGGCTCTTCCCAGTACCCCTGGTGGCGGTGGGTACCGGGGTGATAATGGGGTTTAGTGTTGGCCTCTGCACCGGCTAACATTAAGCCTCGCCTTAGTAATGGAGGTTGTCAATCAGCCGGCGGCCATTACTAAGGCGGTAGTAATAAAGTTTAAAAAGATACAAGCACATAGAAAAAATATTTTATTGAAATAAAAAAACACAACCCTCATTAACCATTTTATTGAGAATAAAAAAAACGCCGTCATTGAAGTCCTCAAATCCGAAGTCCAACAACCGAACCTGTAAAAAAAACACAAACACAAAAATAATCAGTAACACATAAAGAAGCAAAATTATTATTCTTACCTATCCTGGGTCCAGCGCTGGAGACGCAATGTCAGCGAGCTGGGCCCTGTATCTAATCCTATCATGTGTGATACAGTCTGCTGAGCTGTGTATCTAATCCAATCATGTATGATACTGTCTGCTGGGCCCTATATCTAATCCGATCATGTTTGATACTGTCTGCTGAGCCACTGTATCTAATCCTATCATGTGTGATACTGTCTGCTGAGCCACTGTATCTAATCCTATCATGTGTGGTACTGTCTGCTGAGCCAATGTATCTAATCCTATCATGTGTGATACTGTCTGCTGAGCCACTGTATCTAATCCTATCATGTGTGATACTGTCTGCTGAGCCACTGTATCTAATCCTATCATGTGTGGTACTGTCTGCTGAGCCACTGTATCTAATCCTATCATGTGTGGTACTGTCTGCTGAGCCACTGTATCTAATCCTATCATGTGTGATACTGTCTGCTGAGCTGTGTATCTAATCCTATCATGTGTGATACTGCCTTCTGAGCCACTGTATCTAATCCTATCATGTGTGATACTGTCTGCTCAGCCACTGTATCTAATCCTATCCATAGTTTATAGGGTCGTAGTGCTATAGATATGCTGTCTCATATACACACTTTTTTTTGGGGCGGACACATATGTATTGGGGCTATTTCCCTGACATTTTAAGCCCTGAGGGTATGTTCACACGGCAGCGTCCGTTACGGCTGAAATTACTGTGCTGTTTTCAGGAGAAAACAGCACCGTAATTTCAGCCGTAATGGCATGTGGAGGCGTCTTTTGCTGCGTCCATTACGGAAGTAACTGAAGCTGGTTTTCCATGGAGTCCATGGAAAACGGCTCCATTTACGTCTGAAGAAGTGACAGGCACTTTTTTACGCGCCGCCTTTTGACAGCGACGCGTAAAAAAAAATGACCGTCGGCACAGAAAATCGTAAGACCCATTCAAATGAATGGGCAGATGTTTGCCGACGCTTTTGAGCCGCATTTTTGGACGTAATTCAATGCTAAAACGCCCTAATTACGTCCGTAAATAGTGTGTGTGAACCCAGCCTTAGTGACGCCCCCGGCTGCTAGTGCTGCATTGTTGGGTCACTTAGGAGACCCAGCGATGCAGCTGAAAGTGGACTGTCGGCCATGAGAAGTTTGCGGGGGGGGGGGGGGGGGCCCAGTAAGAATTTTTGCATCGGGGCCCATGAGCCTCTAGCTACGCCCCTGTTTCAAACTATCATAGACCCATCCTGCATTGTCACTGCTAATCCTTTGCAGGTTAGAGACATCCCTCCGGGGAGGACTTTTGTTCGGTTGGCAGACAGGAGAAGAATTCTTCGCTGGGGACACCGTTCTAAACTGGCTGGGCACACTGATGTTCGTAAAACCCGAGACCTGATTGCTCGTCATTTCTGGTGACCCACGCTACCTAAAGATGTTCTGGACTTTGTCTTTTATTGCACGGTGTGTGCTTCTAACAAAGTTTCTCACTCCAAGCCTGCCGACCTGCTTCAACCTCTGCCTGTACCCAATGCCACCTGGCAGCACATTGCGATGGACTTTTTCACAGACCTTCCTCCCTAAGCAGGATGCAACACTGTCTGGGTGGTGGTGGACCGGTTCTCGAGTATGGCACATTTTATCCTGCTGACCGGCCTACCTTCTGCTCCCCGACTGGCGAGTCTCTTCATTCAGCACATCTTTCGCTTGCATGGCTTGCCCCTTCACATTGTGTCCGACCGGGGGGTTCAATTTACCTTAAAGTTCTTCAGAGCCCTCTGCAAACTCCTGGATGTGAGATTGGACTTTTCCTCAGCTTATCACCCCCAGTCCAATGGGCAAGTCGAGAGGATCAACCAGATCATGGAGAATTATCTCCGCCACTTCATCTCTTTACAGCACGATAACTGGTTACAGCTTCTTCCATGGGCCGAGTTCTCGTACAGCAACCACACAAGTGAGTCCACCATTTCCACTCCGTTTTACATTGTGTACAGTCAACATCCTAGAGTCCCTCTTCCTGTGTCGACTACATCTCAGGTACCCGCTGCTGACTCTGCATTTGCGGACTTTCTGCAAATCTAGCAACCGACGCGGTCCTCTATTTTGCTGGCAGTCGATCGCATGAAGCGAAAAGCGGATACAAAAAGAAAAGAGCCGCCTCAGTATCTTCCGGGTACCAAAGTCTGGCTGTTCTCTCGGAACATTCGTTTGAAGGTGCCTTCATACAAGTTTGCTCCCAGGTTCCTTGGTCCTTTTGAGATTCCGCAACAGATAAACCCTGTCTCCTATAAGCTGCGGCTACCTCCCACCCTCAGAATCCCCAAGTCCTTTCATGTGTCCCTCCTGAAACCAGTAGTCCTGAACCACTACAGCAAAACTTCTAGTTCCACAGTTGCTCCCAGTGGTTCTTATGATGTGTTCGAGGTGAGGGAGATCCTGGACTGCAAAAGGGTAGGAGGTAGGACTTTCTATTTGGTAAACTGGAGAGGGTTTGGTCCTGAGGAGAGGTCCTGGGAGCCAGAGGAGAACCTCAGTGCTCCTGCTCTCATTAAGAAATTCCTCTCTCGCTCTGGCCCCAAGAAGAGGGGGCGTAAGAGGGGGGATACTCTAGCGTCCATGGCCGCAGGCCGTCGGATCACCTCCTGACGCCCGCAGCCATGAATCTATGAGCGCTGGTCCCCATCTCCTTCCTATGAGACGCCAGCGCTCACTTCTGCTCTGGTCCACTGTGTCCCGTAGAGTGCGCGCTCACGCCCGTGCCCGCTTTTAGAGGGCCAGCGCGTGCACATGTAAACAATCATCATCATCAACTCACATGATTTCCTGGACTATAAGAAGGCCCCAGCCCTTCTGATCATTGCCTGAGCGCTGTTAGTATATCCCAAGTCTTTCTTGCAAATGGTCCCTTAGTGTTTCCCATTCCAGTTGTTACCCGTACCCTGTTTCCTGTTCCTGTATCCCGTGCTGTGTTCTTGTTCCTGTGCCTACTAGTATTGGAGTCGTGTCCTACTGCACCTGCTGTCGTTTGCCACGTCCAGTGTCTTCTGTCACGTCGTGTCTTCTGCCACGTCCAGTGCCTTCTGCCACGTCCAGTGTATTCTGCCACGTACAGTGTCTCCTGCCACATCCACTGTCTTCTACCACATCTTGTTCTGTCCACCACGTCTGGCGCAACCTGCTGCACCGGTCTCCATCCGTTCTGAAGCCACAGCCACTGTCTGGACTAGTTCAGGTACCCGAGTGTTACGAACTGCTATAGACTTTTGCATAGACAGACATGGTCAGCTGCCTCTCCGCTACGGCGGAGCGGCCTAGAGAGTCCACATACCCTGTGACCGTGACAAGAGTGTCCGATATTTGTAGGAACTAATTTTTTTTTTTAGTATAGCTACTCCTGTTGTTTATATAGTGTATGGATAGGATGGTACCTCTAATAATGTGTTGTAAATAAGGTATTAATAGATATGAAAAGAGATGCACCAAGAATATAGTATGGAACCTATTACTTAAAGATCAATTTGTATTTATAGTATATATGGGGGTGCAGTTTATTTTTATGCGTATTTACACTTTTTCCTTTTAGTAATGTCTAGGCTAAGGTATGGATAAGTGAGAATGGACCTAATTATGACCTATGTATTACATAGGACCGTGATTGGTTTCCCAAGAATGGGGTAATATGAAAGGTGGAATAGAGCCCAATAATAAAAGGTCCAAGGTCCGTTAGGTAAAATAAAATAAATAAAAAAGGATTAAATATTACTAGTTAAATGCTCTGGGTTAATATAATGACTGGTATAAATATATATGATCCACTCTATTGAGAATATTGGTGGTTTATCGGAGATAAGTTAGGACATAGTGAGGTCTCTGTCCGATATACTATTCTGTGGATGCAGACACAGTACATTGGGGACTTGCGCACGCGCGGTCATCAGGGAGCCATTCTCGGCTCTCTATGGAAACAGGAGACGCTTAGTATGCAAAACAGGTTATGCAGGAGCATGCACAATAGGAATCTCAGGATGCTAGACATCAGACGGGCTTAAAATACTTTGTGCAGGTATACAAAGTGATGATTCACACATTTTTAGCTAGTTTGTGTTACTAAGGGCCAGTTCACATCAGCGTTCGCTTTCCGTTCCGGGGTTACATCGGAGGTTTCCGTTGTGGAACCCCGCAATGGAAAGTCAAACGGAAACCACAGCATCCATTTGCATCACCATTGCTATCAATGGTGACGGAACCACTGCTAATGGTTTCCGTTTTTCCGACGGAATAAATAGCGCAGTCACAACCTTTTTAAACAATACTATATGGCTGTATGTGGTAATAATAGGTAGATTCACAATTTGTTTTTCTAAATAGGTCGTTAACTGGTCCCCTTTTGGGATACAGAGAGTCTCCCTAGGTATATTGGCTATGATGTCCTTCATGGACCCCAATTCAGTACATATTAAAAAAAATTGGATAGCACTCCTGGTAGAGATGTTGAGGTGCTGTGAGGGTTCGGGTTTGGCAAACCCACAATAGTCATTCATCAAATAACCCAAGCACTCAAACGTATGAATGAATAAGATTCGTTTAATTCTTGTATTATTTAATTTTCAGTTTATTCTTCACTGAAATAAATCTTCACAAAATTTCAGTAATTGCTAACAAGCGATTGTAATCTTCAGTAATTGCTGAAAAGCGATTGTAAATTTAACGTTTCGGCCGACTCTGGCCATTTTAAAAATCGCTTAAACTGAATGGAGCTGTGGAACTGGTAGACGCCTCGTCGACCGAAACGTCAAATTTAGAATAGCTTTTCAGCAATTACTGAAGATTACAATCGTTTGTTAGCAATTACTGAAATTTTGTGAAGATTTATTTCAGTGAAGAATAAACTGAAAATTAAATAATACAAGAATTAAACTAATCTTATTCATTTATACGTTTGAGTGCTTGGGTTATTTGCTGAATCTCAATTCAGTACAGTCCTAACTTTTTGTGCAAACATATTATACAGTCTGTCAGCTTCTCGATTGTAATCTCCTATCCTGGAACTATTATGTCGTATCCTCGTAAATTGGCCTTTTTGGGATATTGAACAGCCATGTCGGGAGCATGCAGCTGGCTAGTGCAATAAAGCTGTTTTTATCCACTGGTTTGTGGTAAGCTTTCGTTAATATTTGTTTCTCATCAATGTAGTCTGTAACAAACAAAAAATTCTTACTAGTGTAACTCGTTGTGTGGATAAAGTTTTAAAAAATATTTGTTGGAGTTAATACTAGTTAAAAAGCATCGTAAGGAATCCTTATACCTTTTCTCAGTAAAAAGGACATTGTCAATGAAACAACGCCAGACGACCAGGTTTGTAGTCAGCTCGCAATTAGGGAAAATATGTTGCTCCTCCCATTTTCCCAGATATAAGTAGGCGTTACTGGCTGTGAACCCGGTCCCCATAGCGGTACCCCATTTCTAGAGATAAAAATCCTCACCGTATTTAAAATAATTATATTAAAGGATGACCCTAATACAATCAGTAATAAATTCCACCTGCAAATCTGTCACTCAGTTTAAGAAAATGCTGCACCGTGTCACACCCTAAATATTCCTTTATAAAGGTATAGAGTGATGGGATATTCAGGCTTCCCAAGATGTATCCATCTCACCAATGGACAGAATTGATAATATTTAAAAAATGTATGGTGTCTTTGAGGTAAGCTGGGAGTTTCTTTACAAGCACCTGGAGATGCTAAGCATCCTATTCCTAAAATGATCGGCCGTCCAAGTGCCATATCTAGCGGATTGCATATTTTGTATATATGGTAAAATGTCTCTAATCTGTAATGGTGAAAACAAATACATTTATATCCTTGTATCGTAAGGATAGATGAGTCTTTACCTCTTTTTGTTAACTTTTTTAATTCCATATTAAAAATATCAGTAGGGTCTCCTTCATGATCTACTTTTCCCTGCAAAGAGATGTTAATTAATCTTAGATGGGAGGGAATGTTGTGGAGATTGCAGGACAGCTGCCTGCTGAAGAAATGCCCAGCGGATACATCGATAGTGTCACGTTGGGTACGTGGACCCACTGGACCGTACCACCTTGACGGTATGGCAGCTGGCCAACAGGACACGGGTCACAGTCTATAGTTCGTATATTGTACCTGGGTAGCTCAGACAGTAGCAAGACGGGCTCGACTGGGACTAGGCAGCAGGCAGGCTCCAGGCGTGGTGTAGCAGGACAGCCGTGGTACACAGCACAGCACGACTTCAGCTCAACACAGTACTTTACCAGGATAGCACGGGATACAGGTTACAGGTGGCAGGAATGGGAAACACTGGGAATTGGGAAATACTAGGAGACCATTTGCTTAGACAGACTATGGTAGACAAAAAGGGATTGCATTGCAGGGAGGGGCACAGCCCTTCTTATAGCCCAGGGTGCTCTGGGAGCAATCAGCTCAATCTCCCACCTTTGTGCACTTTGGCTCCTTAAGTCTGGACTGAGCTCGCGAGTGCACCCTGGTGGTCACTGTGGAACAGGACGGCCATAGGTGCAGACATCACTGGAGAGAAGGGCGTCGATTGAATGGAAGGAGTTCGTGGTCAGCGACCACGGACATTACAGATAGTAATTTGTATATGGTGCAGGAGTTGTTGTAGCTTTCTTTTCTTAGGTATGCTTTAATACATATTTATACATATTTATAAATGTCTCTTTAGCCCCTATATAGCGGTTATAGCGGTTCAGAACTCATGACGTAAGCACTCCCCATATACGGTTTAGAGAAAAATGAGCTCCAAATATACACTTAGTACCTTTTAGTAATCTAATGTTTGATTGTAGGATTTTAAACCAATATTCTTGTCATTACTTTGATTGCTGGACCTATATTACTTAGGTTGCAGATCAGAGAAACTGGTTCCAATTAACCTGTTAGAACTAGACAGTGTGATATTACAGCGCTGTAGAGTGAGTTTCCCCAAAGGGCTGAACTATTAGGCTGGGTTCACACGACCATGTTACGTCCATAATGGACCGTGGAACTACTGACCCGTACTGAAAACATGATTACAGTACGGGACAGTTGTCCTGCAGCGAGGCAGGGACTCCTAGCATCGTACATAACTATGATGCTAGGAGCCCGGCTCCCTGCACTGTGTTCGGTCCGGGACTTCCGGCCGAAATACGTTCCGTTCATTACGGACGTAACATGGTCATGTGAACCCAGCCTTATAGTGCTAATATTCATCAAGAGCAGGACTGCGGATGCTAAAGCAGGAATGCAGATGCTAGACAGTCCAGAGTCCATTAAAGTAGCACTCCGAATATTATCCTCCCCCATTTTGAAAATGTGATTAACTGAAATCTAATGAGGTGTATTGCCTTACCGGGAACTTTATTTTACGGTTAGCTGCTCCATTCGGACTCACATCGAGCTTCTCATAGACTTGCAGAGAGACTGACTTTCGGTCCCTACAGTAGATGCTGCAGGATTCAGGGAATCAGAGTGGGGATTACGTAACCCAATGGAAGCCAGAGAATGACACAGCCAACAGTTAAAACAAGTGTCCAGTAAGGAAATACATCTCACTACCTTTGACTTATAGGGAAGGTGTCACAAATTTTTTTTTTAATATATAATATTGCTTTTAGTATGATATTAAAATACATTTTATTTATTTGTGTTCTTGTGTTGTACGTTTTACTTTTTTCTAACTTTTACTTCTCTATGGGGGCTGCCATTTTTTTTTCAGCTCTGTATGTGTCGATTAACGACACATACAGAGATGGAATACGGCACATACATCCCCATAGAGAATGCGAACGGGAGCCGTTCCATTCACTATAGCATATGTCGTCTGTGTGGGAACGGCGCATCCTCCGCTCCCACACAGACCAATAGGAAGGTCTTTGGCAGAGCGAAATCCGGCGCCATTTTCATGTGGACCGGAAGCCGCGGTCGGACAGTAAGATGACGACTTCCGATGCGAAGCCGCAAGGTATAGGAGCGGAGGCGGCAGCGGCGGCAGGAGCAGTTAAGTTATGTTTGTGTATGTGATGTGTGTATTATGTTCGTGTTATACTGTCTGATTACCACTGTATCTAATCCTCCTACACTGTGCATTCACTCAGAAAATGGCGGCACACAGTGTAGGAGGTTTGAAGATTCAACCCTCTCCTTCTCCTGGCACTAGCCAGAACAAGGGAGGGGGGATTGTGTGAGGACACTAGAGCGAGTGTGTCTACCCCGAATTTGCAGCATAAGGCAATGAGGTTGCTTTACCACATTGCCAATGCTGCAATTTTGGGAATTTCTCCCTCTAGTGACCAGCACGTGGAAATGTTATAAATTAGAATCTAATTTATAATATTTCCTGACTTGTGAAAAAATTAAAACAATGTGTAATCACTTATATACTAACTGTTTAACCGGTTAAGGACTAGGCTGTTTTACAGCTAAATGACCAGAGCAAATTTCACAATTTTGCTATGCGCTTCTTTAGATGACTATAACTCTGCAGGTGCATAAAGTTCATCTTTGAATTTTACAATCTTTTTAAAGGACAGATAGGGCTTTGTTTTAGTGGCATTTGTCAGTATATATCATTTTTATTTTTTTCTCTAAAGTGGGCAAAATTGGAAAAAAATGCAAGAATTTAGCAATTGCGTCAGTTTAGGCTAGCATTTTTCACACACAGTATGGACCACAGACAAAATTAATCTCCTTTCACATTCTTCCACTTCTCCCGTGCATGGGGATACCAAATATGTGTGCCTTATTCACTGTGCGGGCATGTGCCAGGGCTTGGCATAAAAGGAGGTTTTTTGGCCTTTTCGGTCCAGGAATTTTGCATTTGATTTTATAGCAGCATACTGTTTTCTTGGGGGTGTAATGCTGCTGAAACATTAGAAACACCCCATAAATGACTTCATTCACAAAAGTAGACCCCACAAGGTTTCCTTCAAGGGGTTTATCATATTTTTGGACAGTCCAGTTTTCTTCTGAAAGTTTCTTGAATAAGATGGAACAAAATAAAATTAGCTTTTTTTTAGCAAATGCGTCAGTTTATGCTAGCATTTTTCACACATAGAATGGACCACGGACAAAATTCATCTCCTTTCACATTCTTCCACTTCTCCCGTGCATGGGGATACCAAATATGTGTGCCTTATTCACTGTGCGGGCATGTTCCAGGGCTTGGCATAAAAGGAGGCTTTTTGGCCTTTTTGGTCCAGGAATTTTGCATTTGATTTTATATCAGCATACTGTTTTCTGGGGGGCCTAATGCTGCTGAAAGATTAGAATCACCCCATAAATGACTTCATTCACACAAGTAGACTCCACAAGGTTTCCTTCAAGGGGTTTATCATATTTTTAGCAAGTCCAGTTTTCTTCTGAAAGTTTCTGGAATAAGATGGAACAAAATAAAATCAGTTTTTTTTAGCAAATGTGTCGGTTTATGGCAGCATTTTTCACACACGGTATAGACCACGGCCAAAATTCATCTCCATTCACATTCTGCCACTTCTCCTGTGCATGGGGATACCAAATATGTGTGCCTTATTCACTGTGCGGGCATGTGCCAGGGCTTGGCATAAAAGGAGGCTTTTTGGTCCAGGAATTTTGCATTTGATTTTATAGCCGCATACTGTTTTCTGGGGGGCCTAATGCTGCTGAAAGATTAGAATCACCCCATAAATGACTTCATTCACACAAGTAGACCCCACAAAGTTTTCTTCAAGGGGTTTATCATATTTTTAGACAGTCCAGTTTTCTTCTGAAAGTTTCTTGAATAAGATGGATCAAAATAAAATTACCAATTTTTTAGCAAATGCGTCAGTTTATACCAGCATTTTTCACACACAGTATAGACCACGGCCAAAATTAATCTCCTTTCACATTCTGCCACTTCTCCTGAGCATGGGGATACCAAATATGTGGGCCTTATTATCACATAGAGATGTAGGAGGGTGGACGATAGAAGAAGCTTATTTCACAAATCGCTTTTTTTCAAAGCTGGTTTTACAAAACTCAACAGAGTTTCTATAACACTTCCAAAATATCTGCTCTTGAAGCAGAAATCCCAAAATATTCATCTAGGGGTATAATGGGAATTTATTTTTTGGGGTTTTCTAAAATAAGAAATTGCAGGTTTATGCAAATGGAGCTCTCCAGCAGATGATCTTTAGAAAATATGCAAACATGACATCCACCCTCCACCCACCCATTCCCTCCCTCACCCTTGGAGTAAAATCAGGGGAAAAATAAAAAAGTAATGTAGGGCAAATATATTTTCAACGAATTAACTAAAATCGAATAATGAAGAACAGTGTGGTATTTTTTAAAACATGGCTCAATGCACAGGCCTGGTTGCGAGGGACATGAGGGACAGAAATATCGGGAATCTTTGCGGTGCCAGTCTTTTCTGCAGACGCGGCACTTTTTCTGGGGGTTGCTTCTGGTTGGTGTTGGGGGAATCCGACTGATGAAGTGTCTTTCAGTCAGTCGCGTGACATCCTCAGACTGGGGGCATTCTCGGGTGTCCTGAACATCAAATATGAGGCCTTCAATAATTTTCTCCTGGAAATCCAGGTATGTGTCTCTGCCTCTGTTTTTTTTGTAGAGCACAAATGAGTTGTGGATGGCCACCTGTAACAAATAAATGGCCACTTTTTTTGTACCAGGTTTTTGTTTTTCGCTTTACTAAATAGGGCTGTAAAACCTGGTTGCTTAAATCCACCCCCCCCCATGTACTTGTTATATTCGGACATGCTCACTGGTTTGTGCTTGTCCGATGTTGCCCCTCTTTCCCTCACTGCCACTGTTCCTGCGGTATGAATCGTGCTTAGCACATACACGTCTTTGCGATCCCTGTACTTGACCGCCAGCAATTCCTCGGATGCATAAGCACAGGAGTCCCCCTTTACCATGCGCTTCCCCACTAATTGCTGTGGAAAACCAATTCGGTTTTTGCGCATGGTACCACATGCCCCAGTCCTTGCAGCATGCAAATGCCTAAACAGGGGCACACTGGAATAAAAATTGTTGCAGTACAGGTGGTACCCCTTGTGAAGCAGAGGCTGCATTATCTCCCACACGATCTTACTGCTGGTGGAAAGATCAGGGGGGCATCCAGGAATATTTATTGAGCGGTCCCGCCCTTCATAAATCCTGAAGGCGGTGGTATATCCTGACCAGCTTTCACACAATTTGTAAAGCTTAACGCCATATCTTGCCCTTTTGGAAGGTAGATATTGGCGAAAGCTAAGTCTTCCATGAAAGTTGAGGAGGGATTCGTCCACGCTTACATTCTGCTCAGGGGTGTAGAGTTGCAGAAATAAATTATTCAGGGAATTTATCAGTGGTCTAATTTTGAACAACCGATCCCGGTTTGCATCAGTACTTGGGGGGGCCTGTGCGTTGTCGTTGAAGTGGAGGAACCTCATTATTGTCTCATAACGAGACCTGGGCATTACTGCAGAATATACTGGGGTGGCTTGTGCGGGTCTTGTTGACCAGTAAGACCTAATGGAGGGCTTTTTGACAATACCCATATTTAGGGTGAGCCCCAAATTTTTTTTTAATTCCTGCAAATTGGTGTGCGTCCAATCTCTGGCATGGGTGGATGAAGGTTTCTGCCTTATACAGGGTGGGCAATTTATATGAATACACCTAAATAAAATGGGAATGGTTGGTGATATTAACTTCCTGTTTGTGGCACATTAGTATATGGGAGGGGGGAAACTTTTCAAGCTGGGTGTTGACCATGGTGGCCATTTTGAAGTCAGCCATTTGGTATCCAACTTTAGTTTTTTCAATGGGAAGAGGGTCATGTGACACATCAAACTTATCGAGAATTTCACAAGAAAAACAATGGTGTGCTTGGTTTTAACATTACTTTATTCTTTCATGAGTTATTTACAAGTTTCTGACCACTTATAAAATGTGTTCAAAGTGCTGCCCATTGTGTTGGATTGTCAATGCAACCCTCTTCTCCCACTCTTCACACACTGATAGCAACACCACAGAAGAAATGCTAGCACAGGCTTCCAGTATCCGTAGTTTCAGTTGCTGCACATCTCGTATCTTCACAGCATAGACAATTGCCTTCAGATGACCCCAAAGATAAAAGTCTAAGGGGGTCAGATCGGGAGACCTAGGGGGCCATTCAACTGGCCCACGACGACCAATCCACTTTCCAGGAAACTGTTCATCTAGGAATGCTCGGACCTGACACCCATAATGTCAACCATAACTTGTAAGTAACTCATGAAAGAATAAAGTAATGTTAAAACCAAGCACACCATTGTTTTTCTTGTGAAATTCTCGATAAGTTTGATGTGTCACATGACCCTCTTCCCATTGAAAAAAACTAAAGTTGGATACAAAATGGTCGACTTCAAAATGGCCGCCATGGTCAACAACCAGCTTGAAAAGTTTCCCCCCTCCCATATACTAATGTGCCACAAACAGGAAGTTAATATCACCAACCATTCCCATTTTATTTAGGTGTATCCATATAAATGGCCCACCCTGTATATTGAGTGGCATATAAATTTGTTTCGTGGACAATCTGATTTAGGATGTCGTCCGTTATAAATAAATGGAAGTAATCCATTTGGACAAAATTTGTATTGTCCACGGTTATGCCAGGAGTGGCAGTAAATCCGTGGATTCTAGGCCCAAAAGATGGGGCAGGTGCCCATACAAGAGCCTGGACTGGAGGGACCAGGCTGTCCCGTGCTACAGCGCTACTTGGCCCTGCGCTTTCATGTTCTGCAGTTTCAACTGCATCAGGGACAACGTCCCCTGAAGATGAACCTGAAGTGACGCTATCATCGTCACTGCCCAAAACAGGTTCCATCTCTGACACCATCTCTGATGCGGTCTCCGACTCAGACCACAGCATGGCGTATGCCTCCTCGGCGCTACACAACTTCCTCGCCATAACGTCACTAACACTAACTAAACAAATTTTTTTTTTTATAAAACACTTAAACTAACTGGTATATATATCTACACTACCGCTAACAAAAAAATAAACCGCTATTGCTATATATATTATATATATATGTGGATAATTATATATAATTATTTACTCCCTACCTGCCTATTCTAATAGAATAAAAGAAAGAAAGGTAGATAGATAGAAAAAAAGATAGATGGATAGATAGATAGATAGGAATCTATCTATACAGAGAATGTTTTATAGTGTAACTGTATTTTTTTTCACTGTATTCTTCTGGCAGCAATTCTCTCGAGTCTCTTCTTCTCCTCAAACTGAAACAATGTTTGAGGAGAAGAAAAGAGGCAGGAGATTTGCTGCCAGAAAAGTCAAAATAAAACAAATGTGGTCGCTGTGATAGGTTTTCACAGCGACCACATGTTCAGGGACCATCAGATCCGTTGGTAACAGCGTGGGCACAGGGCTGTGTGCACGCGATCGCGTGCACACTGTTTTATACGTACAAATGCATGTGATCGCTGTGATTGGTTGTCACAGCGATCACATGTTCAGGGGCAAAAAGATTGGCCCTTGACATTCTGCTCAGTGCCCATGGCTGTTAGCAACAGCCAGGGCATAGAGCTGTGTGCACGCGCATGCACAGTCTATGAAGTGCCGCCGTAATTAGTCTATACGGCGGACTTCAGAGACCCTGACCGCTGGCCGTAAATATACAGCCAGCGGTCGGGAACCTGTTAATTGGAAAAAAATATTTCTAGCGACATATTCCCTTTAATAATGTTTTCAAAACAAAAAGGAAGGGGGAAAATTAGCCAGAGTGCTTCTTTAACGGACCGTAGTACTATCCTTTACAGTAGTACTGCCACCTGCTATGTGTAAGTGTGAATACTTTATACCTTTAAATCCCCTGCCACTTCATAACCATCAGTATCAGTCCACGGTACCCATATTGAGGTGATCACAATAATTACAACACATAACTGCTGCACCTAGTGTTTGGCTGGAGTGGTCATGTGTCGGTACGGTACATCTCAGCTTCAGTCATTGTAAACAGAGACAGGCAGGGGAATTTGGACTGGCAACGCTGTTGCTGCAGGGGGTTGGGATGAAACATTTTTTTTTTTCTTAAATAAAGAAATAAAATTACAGTTATTTTGTTTTTTTAACATATTTGTTTTCTGCACTTACACTTGTTCTAGCTTTATTTTATGATAATATATGTGTACCTCAGAACGGTGCCTAAAAGTACAACTTGTCCTGCAAAAACAAGGTGTGACTGTATTAATGTAAGAAGATAAAATCACTAAAACATTTTCAAATCCTGAAGGACAAATCTGTCTGGGTCCTGAAAGGGTTACATTTTTAGACAATAGTTGCATAATTAGAGCTGAAATGGTTAATGACTGGTTTTCTTAAAACTTTTGCCTTGTGTAACTAGGACTCAGAGTGCAGAAAGTATGTCATCTCCTGTGCAATCTGATCCTCCGAGACATCTGCTGTAAGGAACAGAGTACATTCCATAACACTTTGCAAGTGATCTTACACAAGATAATATCAATAGGTCAACAGGGGACAGGGTGTTCTGTATGACTACAAATAGCCCTGCAGTGATGGTGCATGGGCAGCAAACACTCTTTCCCTGATGTGAGAATATTGGCGGCACACCTAACCCATTAGCATTATTGCAAATTAAAAACATTCCGTCGTCTTTATGTTTATGTGTGAAATGTATGTAATGTTTTCTTTTCCTGACATGTTATACAACTAATGGAAATATAATAGTTTTTCCCTTCAATGAGCGAATACTGTAATACCTACCGTACGTTATATATTGTAGAAATTGTCTACTAAATGGGGAAAAGGTTCCAAATTATCAAACATGTCACATTACTTCATTTAGAGGGGTTCTCAAGAACTCAGGACGAGAACACACGAAGCGGCAGCTGCATGCGTCCAAAACCATGCCCACTTGTAGTTTGTCTTTGGGCACATGCGGCTGCCACTCCATCTGTTCTCACCCTTTGGGATTACTCTAAGGCTTGGTTCACACGACCTATTTTCAGGCGTAATGGAGGCGTTTTACGCCTCGAATTACGCCTGAAAACACGGTTCCAATACGTCGGCAAACATCTGCCCATTCATTTCAATGGGTTTGCCGATGTACTGTGCCGACGACCTGTAATTTTACGCGTCGCTGTCAAAAGACAGCGCGTAAAATAACAGCCTCGTCAAAGAAGTGCACGACACTTCTTGGGACGTAATTGGAGCCGTTTTTCATTGAATCCAATGAAGAACAGCTCCAAATTACGTCCGTAATGGATGCCCCGCAAAACGCAAGTACATGCAATTACGTCTGAAATTCAGAAGCTGTTTTCTACTGAAAACAGCTCTGTAATTTCAGACGTAAATGCAGTTATCGTGTGCACATACCCTAATTAGCTTCAGCACTGACATTGAAGAAACATCCTAATGAAGTCTAAGGCCGGGTTCCCACGGGTCGGATACGCTGCATGAAAGCTGTGCAGCATATCCTACCTGGAACCAGCAACACCTTCCGTCCGAAAAAAACGGAACTTCCGATGCAGAAAAAAGTGTTCATACTTACCCCCACCCTCTTCTCTGCACATAGTCCGGCCTCCCTGGTTGACGTTGCAGGCCATGTGATGCTGCAGTCTGTGATTGGCTGCAGCGGTCACAGGGGATGCAACGTCATCCCAGGAGGCTGGACTGCTGGAAGTAGGAGAGACTTCTGGGTAAGAATGATTTATTTATTTCCCCCTAGGGTTGCGATTTTTGCGGCGTTATGCCGCAAAAGTCTCTACACTTGGCTTTCTGTTGGGGGTTTTGCATCCCCATTGAATTCAATGGGGAAAACCCTCAACAGGAAATCAACGAAAACGCAGCATAAATTGACATGCTGTAGATTTAAATTCCGCACCGCATATCAATTAATTAAAGTTAACGCTGTGAGTTTTTTTCCGCAGTGTGGACATGAGATTTTCTAAGGGCATGACCACACGTGGCGGATTTCCTCCGCAACTGTCCGCATCAATGCCGCACCTAATCCGGGTTGCGGATTACGGCTGCGGATCTGCACAAAATGTGCAGAAAATTGATGCGGACTAGCTGCTGCGGACTGCGGGAAAAGTGCTTCCCTTCTCTCTATTATCAGTGCAGGATAGAGAGAAGGGACAGCACTTTCCCTAGTGAAAGTAAACGACTTTCATACTTACCGGCCGTTGTCTTGGTGACGCGTCCCTCTTTCGGCATCCAGCCCGACCTCCCTGGATGACGCGCCAGTCCATGTGACCGCTGCAGCCTGTGCTTGGCCTGTGATTGGCTGCAGCCGTCACTTAGACTGAAACGTCAACCTGGGAGGCCGGACTGGAGACAGAAGCAGGGAGTTCTCGGTAAGTATGAACTTATATTTTTTTACAGGTTGCTGTATATTGTGATCGGTAGTCACTGTCCCGGGTGCAGAAACAGTTACTGCCGATCGCTTAACTCTTTCAGCACCCTGGACAGTGACTATTTACAGTCGTCTCCTAGCAACGCTCCCGTCATTACGGGAGCCCCATTGACTTCCTCAGTCTGGCTGTAGACCTAGAAATACATAGGTCCAGCCAGAATGAAGAAATGTCATGGCAAAAAAGCAAGACGCATCCGCAGCACACATAACATGTGCATGACAGCTGCGGACTTCATTGCGGAACTTAGAATCTCCATTGAAGTCAATGGAGAAATTCCGCCATGAGTCCGCCACTGCTCCGCAACAGACAGAGCATGCTGCGGACACCAAATTCCGCTCCGCAGCCTATGCTCCGCAGCGGAATGTTACGCATCGTCTAAACAAACACTTCTAAATAGAAGTGGAAGTCAATGCAGAAACGGCTCCGCTGCGGATTAAGTGAAATTCCGCCACGTGTGAACCCAGCCTAAATCTCATCCACTTTGCTGCTACTGAAAAAATGCTGCGCAATTTCCGCGCAGAATTTTGCGTTTACGCTATGTGGGAACCCAGTCTAAGACTGGGATTTCACAGGGTGTTTTTGCTGCTTTTTTTTTTGCAGCATTTTTTTGAACTGCAGCAAAATAACGCCATGGAAAATCATGTACTGCGCGTTTCGGCGCACTTTCCTTCGTCCTTTGTATGACCCCCAGGCGAAGGCAAGTGTGCTGAAACGTGCGTCGGGGTTGACGCCAATCTGTGTATGTTCCTTGTATTATTCGACTATGGGTCAGTATTAATAACCATGATCATTTATTGATTGTGTTGTAGATAATTATCTTTTGCCATGTATTTTTCTGCTTAATGATTATCCTTTATATATCACCATGTTTATAAAAGATCGCTTTCTGCTCATACTTTGTACCCATTTTTAATACTAACTTTTCCGATTAGGCTGTCCGCTTTTTAGTTTGTCTGTGGACCATCTTTAAGTATTTAACATTTGTCAATAAAGTTTTTCAATTTTTTATATTTTTTTAGTTGCATATTGCATCTTTTCCTCTTTTTGGTCTATATCTCAGTATGATGCTGGCAATATATATATTGTTGTTTTCTAATCACTCCATAAAAATTATTATATAAATACTAGCTGATGTTGTTTGGCATGTGATCACTACTATATCCTTGGTTATACAGGAAGACAACTAGCAGGACCGCACATGAACTCTGCACAGCAGTCAACCAATTAAGATACCGGCTGCATAGACCAACATTAGCCATTGTTTTGCTGCGGCGCCACATAAACAAACAAACAGGTAAAAACACAGAAAAAAACTACCTTTGGAAACCCAGCCCTATTCTGTCTATGAGCAGACTTCCCAGGGATCTTGCTTTGTAAACGTGTGTATCCAAGGTTAACCCCTTGGAGATACAGACACTTTTTGTTTTTTAGTATTCGATCTTCCATCGTTGCATTCCTAAAAGCCATAACTTGAATATATTTCTGTTGACATAGCTGTTTGAGGGCTTGCCTTCTGTGGGATGAGTTGTAGTTTTTGATGGCAAAATGTAATGCTCGCTATAATACTGATAATAAGGCTGGGTTCACACACCCAAGTTACGGATGTAATTCGGGCGTTTTAGCCTCTAATTACGTCCGAATATACGGCTTTAAAGCGTCGGCAAACATCTGCCCATTCATTTGAATGGGTTTTATGATGTTCTGTGACTGCGGTGTTCAAGCGCCTGCACATGCCGTTACGGCTGAGATTACGGGGATGTTTTCTCCTGATGTTCATACGCCCTATTTACGGACATAATTCAGGCGTTTTACACCTCAAATTACGGCCAAAAAACGGCTCCAAACCGTCTGCAAACATCTGCCCATGAATTCAATGGGTCTTACGGTGTTCTGTGCAGAGGGGTTTTTCTTTTATGTGCCGCTGTCTAAAGACGGCGCGTAAAAAGACGCCCTCCTCAAAGAAGTGCATGTCACTTCTTGGGACGTAATTGGAGCCGTTTTTCATTGACTCCAATGAAAACCAGCTCCAATTACGTCCGTAAAAGACGCCGCGAAAAATGCGTGCACTTGTCAAAACTTCTGAAATTCAGGAGCTGTTTTCGCCTGAAAACAGCTCTGTAATTTCAGACGTAATTGGCGTTGCCATGTGAACATACCCTAAAACTGTAAACCGCACTGGTTTACTCTGCTCCTCTCCCAGGTAAGCAGGGGTCTTTTTTTTCTTTTTAAATGGGATCCTGGGCAACAAGCAAAGTAGTTTCCCTCACCACTTCCCATTTTTACAGTTTTTTTTTCATAATTTCATCCCACATAATACTGCCCTATAGTGCTAAGATAATACGGCTTTATACTGGTGAAATAGTATGCAACATCTCACATAATACTGCAATTAAATTCCCAAATAATTCCACCATATTGCGCTATCAATTACTAGGAGGTTTTTATTTGCTCCATGGGTTTCGCAAGCAATTGCCCAGTTTGCCACTCCCTAAAACTGTCCCTGCAGGTAAGAGGGCATTATGTGCATTATGTGTGTTAGTGACAGTGAGTATGCATGTAGTGATTGTGTTCATGTGTGTGTATATGTGTATTGAATGTGACTGTGTGTGCACACATGTATGGAGTGTTTATGTGGATGTTTGTATACTTTCATCTATGTAGTGAGAGAATTTGTGCATGTATGTAATGAATGTGCAAGTGAGAATACCTACATACAGGGACTGTGCATATGTGTGAGTGTCTACATATGAAGACATGGTATTTATGCTCCTTAACTTAGTATTACTTGGTCTCTGTATGTTTGGGTGTTATAAATTTGCCACTTTTCAGTTGTATCATATTGCAGAGTTGTTTTAATTGCACATTATTGTACCATTGTCTAGATGTGGAGTATGACGCCATTCCTTTTGTGTACAGTATGGCTGCAATGTTTAGGTGTACAGTATGGTGGTATTGCTTATGTGCGTAGTGTGATGACCTTGTTCAGGTGTGCAGTAGGACGACATTTTTTAGGTGTACAGTATGGCTTTGGTATTGATGTATTTTTTCTTAAAGGCACGTACCAGCAAGTGCCTGCGTGTGCACGTGATCTTGCATCTCCATGGACCGTGGTCCCCCTTGAAAAAAACCTTTATATGGCCCAGAACCATATTCCAAATACTTAAAATTACGGTATAAGCAGTTCAGTATAATCTCTTCTGAGTACAAGCACCTCCTATTATTTGTATATTACTTCATTAGTTGATTGTCCTGTCATGTCTCACAGCAACAGTAAAATGTGGTTAGTTTAGAAATATGTTTGTTACCAAATACCACATTCAATATTACTGTATGTGGTGAGTTTGGTGCCAAATATTAAGATATGCTCGACTGAAAGAGTAAAAGCAAAGTGAGTACTTTGAATACACTAGTTCTTAATACAAAAGAAAAAAATTAAAGGTACACTCTGGGCAAAACGGATATACTGTGATATGCCTAGTGCAGGACCTGAATGGGGCGGTGCATGGCACAGAGATCCAAATAACACGAAAGAGAGAATCCCGGAGTCATGTGCCCGTCAGGCCCTGAACTAGGCATAACAATGAGTATACTATTTGCCGGAGTGTTACGTTAACAGTGACAAACACATTGTTTAGAAACTAAAGAAAATCCACGTGATGGGAGCAGAGCTTTACTTTTGTACAAGTCCCTACACAGACCACCTATAGAATATTGTTTAGGTGAACAGTAGCAGAGTAAATAGATTTCAACTTTTTTCGAGGTCCTCTGGAATCTGATTGGTTGTTATGGGCAACTCCTTTACTTTTTTTTTTCAGCAGTTTTAAATAAATCTTCCCCTTGAAGTCCATGATAGCATTCACAAATAATGCTGTGGTAGACATAATGCATAAACATTTAAAACTCATCTGAAAATGCATATTTCCGCCGTTCACAGCGACAGACAATGGTCACTTTGTATTTTGCATGAATTCAATAAAAATCCAATTATTTGAGTTTAGAGCAGTGGTCAAAACGCCTATATACATCTTTTAGGTCTATGATCCCCTCAAAGTAAAGAGTGGAATATGTCAATTTCGTTGGGAAAATATAGGCCCAGTTTTGGGTTATTTAATTAGTTTATTCATTTACTCTAGAAAAAATCTCTTACTCCATGTTAAACGTGTGTTTTTTATACATATTTTCATGTCACTGATAGTGGACTTAGTTTAACCCCTTCAGGACCCAGCCTGTTTTGGCCTTCAGAATACAGCCGATTTTTTTCAAATCGGACATGTGTTACTTTATGTGGTAATAACGTTGGAATGCTTTTACCTATCCAAGCGATTCTGAGAATGTTTTCTCGTGACATGTTGTACTTTATTTTAGTGAAAAAATGTGGTCGATAATTTCGGAATTTATTTCTGAAAAACACCAAAATTCTAAAAAAAATTTGCAAAAATTTGCATTTTCCTACATTTAAACGTATCTGCTTGTAAAACAGATAGTAATTCCATGCAAAATAGTTACTAGTTAACATTTCCCATATGTCTACTTTGTGTTTGCATAGTTTTTTGAACGTTATTTTTCTAGGACGTTACAAGGCTTAGAACTTTAGCAGCAATTTCTCATATTTTAAAGAAAATTTCAGTTCAGTTCTGAAGTTGTTTTGAGGGCCTTATATATTAGAAAATCCCCAGAAGTCACCCTATTTTGAAAACTGTACCCCTCAAGGTATTCGAATTAGCATTCACAAAGTGTTTAACCCTGTAGGCGTTTCACAGGAATAAAAGCAAATAGAGGTGAAATGTACAAATTTCTAATACATTTTTTTTTGTAACACAGAAGGTTTTAACCGAGAAATCCAACTCAATATTTTATTGCCCAGATTCTGCAGTTTTTAGAAATATCCCACATGTGGCCCTAGTGCGCTAATGGACTGAAACACAGACTTCAGAAGCAAAGCAGCACCCAGTGGATTTTGGGCCTCCTTATTTAGAATATATTTTAGGCACCATGTCAGGTTTGAAGAAGTCTTTTGGTGCAAAAACAGTGGAAACACTCCAAAAGTGACCCCATTTTGGAAACTACATCTCTCAAGGAATTTTTCTAGGGGTATAGTTCGTATATTTTGACAACACAGGTTTTTCGCTCAATATATTGGAATTAGTCTGTAAAAATCTACTGTTTTTCTGAAAAAACATAGCAATTTTTAATATTTACAAGGAATAACGAAGAAAATGCACACCAACATTTGTAAAGCAATTTCTCTCGATTACGACAATACCTCATATGTGTTAATAAACTGCTGATTGGACCTACAGCAGGGCTCAGAAGGGAAGGAGAGCCATTTGGATTTTGGAGCACGGATTTTGCTGGATTGGTTTTCAGTGCCATGTCGCGTTTCCACCGCCCTGGAGGGACCAAAACAGGGGAAACCCCCCAAAAGAGACCCCATTTTGGAAACTACACCTCTCAAGGAATTTATCTAGGGGTATAGTTTGCATTTTGACCACACAGGTTTTTCGCTAAATATATTGGAATTAGTCTGTAAAAATGAAAATCTACAGTTTTTCTGAAAAAACATAGAAACCATGTCAGGTTTGAAGAAGTCTTTTGGTGCCAAAACAGTGGAAACACTCCAAAAGTGACCCCATTTTGGAAACTACATCTCTCAAGGAATTTTTCTAGGGGTATAGTTCGTATATTTTGACAACACAGGTTTTTCGCTCAATATATTGGAATTAGTCTGTAAAAATCTACTGTTTTTCTGAAAAAACATAGCAATTTTTAATATTTACAAGGAATAACGAAGAGAATGCACCCCAACATTTGTAAAGCAATGTCTCCCAATTACAGCAATACGCCATATGTGCTAATAAACTGCTGATTGGACCCACAGCAGGGCTCAGAAGGGAAAGAGCGCCATTTGGATTTTGGAGCACAGATTTTGCTGGAATGGTTTTCGGTGCCATGTCGCGTTTGCAACGCCCTGGAGGGACAAAAACAGTGGAAACCCCCAAAGTTACTCCATTTTGGAAACACCCATCAAGAAATTTTTCAAGGGGTATAGTGAGCATTTAGACCCCACGGGTCTTTTGCAGAATTTATTAGAATTAAGTCGCGAAAATGAATATCACAATTTTTTTCCACTAAAATGTTGAATTTTCTCATTTTCACAAGGGATACAGGAGAAAAAAAACAAACAATTTTTGTAAAGCAATTTCTCCCGAGTACGGAAATACCCCACATGGGGGTCATACTTTTTTTTTTTTTCATTAGAAATGAATTAACCCTTTCAGGACTGATCCATTTTTTGCTTTCTTATTTTCGTTTCTCACTCCCCACGTTCTTAGAGCCATAACTTTTTTATTTTCCCGTCAATAGAGTGGTGCAAGGGCTTATTTCTTGCGGGAGGAGCTGTAGTTTCTATTGACACCATTTAAAGGACAGGTGTCGCAAATTTTTTTTTTTTTTATATAATATTGCTTTTAGTATGTTATTTTTTTGAAATTCTTTATTTTTGTTGACCTATGAGGTCCATTTTATAACATAAAGGGAACATACAACAAGGTAATGTACATTTAGAATACATAATCCAAAGGCAAATGTACAGAAAAAACAATAAGTACATTGTTATATAATGGCATACTGAATGAAAAAGAGGGAATAACGACAAGAGAACACGAATCTCTAAAGTGTGGATGGAGCTAAGCTCCCAGACAAGAAAATGAAGAAAGAAGGGGAGAGCGGAAAGAAGAAGGAGAGGAGGGGGAACCCTCCACAGCATCCCACAGACCAGGGTGTTATTGCGGCCGATTAAAAGGATGTGGTTCTCAGATGATGTCTTTATAGGAGTTCGAATCCTGAAAAACCATCCATTGGGCCCAAGTTTGGCAGAACCTGGAGCTTGAGTCGTGGATAACGGATGTCAAGTCCTCCATATGCATAATGTCGTTAACCTGTGAAACCCAGAGGGATAGTGTTGGGGGAGATGGATCCTTCCATCTTAGTGGGATGCAATGACGAGCTGCCATCACTAGAAAGTGAAGCAGGGAACGCTTATACTTGTTCGCTGGAATGTCGCAATGATGAAGAAGGAAAAGGGCCGCATCCATAGTTACATTTGTATTTGTAACTTCCATTATCACCCTCTTTACACCTTCCCAAAATGGGGTAAGGAGAGGACATGACCAGAAGGTGTGGAGGAGGGTACCACTGTCTTGCCCACATCTCCAGCACATAGGGGACACTGTGGGGAAGATGTTATGTAGGCGGGCTGGGGTCCTATACCAACGTGAAAGTAGTTTGAAGCTTGCCTCTTGGTATCCCCAGGTCCTCTTCCCATTTTGACATGTATGTAGGAGTGGGCATATCTGGGGGGTCCATGAGAATTCTGTAAATAGCGGACAATGTATGTCTAATCAGGTCAGAGCCTGTGCAAAGGGTCTCTAGTGGAGTTTTTTCCTCCTGGTAGGACCTAGGGGCTGGGATAGACGTCAAAAAGTGTCGCAGCTGCAGCAAACGCCATTGTCCCAATGGAGGGAGATCAGCAATCTGGGCCAGGTCTGCAACAGAAAGCCATTCACCATCCTTTAAGAACCGATCTGCACGATACCATCCCAAGGATTGCCATATACGGAAAATTGGGTCCGTCAAGCCAGTGGGAAAGGATGGATTGCCCAGTATCGGAAACATAGAGGAAGGGACTGGCAAGCAAGATGCCCTTACCGAGGGGAGAGAACAGCATACTAGTGTTGGGCCTATAGTAGGGTGATGATGGAGATGTCTGAGTTGGCTACGGTGCAGCCATGGAAGGGCCGATATTGGAATAGAGTAAAATCTCTGCTCCAAAGACACCCAAGACTTAACGGTCGCATGTCTGCACCAATCAACTACCCGAGCAAGATGAGATGCAATGTAGTAAGTGCGGACATCAGGTAATGATAGACCCCCCGATGCCCTAGATCGGCATAATAACGTGCGGGACAGACGTGGAGTCTTACCATTCCATACAAACTTAATCTGAAGAGAATTGACCGTTTTAAAGAACTGTGTTGGGATGGCTATGGGAAGGGTTTGAAATAAATATAGTAGCCTAGGGAGAGCATTCATTTTGAAGATGTTACAACGGCCCAACCAAGTAAAGGTACCTTTGGCCCATCTGGCACAATCTGCCTTAAGCTCAGCAAGGAGTGGAGGAAAATTTAGTTGGAAGAGATCTCTCAGGTCTGCTGTTAAGCGAACCCCAAGGTATTTCAACGCTGTTGGGTTCCATTTAAAACTGAAAGATTGTTTTAAGGTTGTGGAAAGATGAGGTGAAAGAGAGATGTTCAGGGCCTCGGACTTAGAGAAATTAATTTTAAAGTTGGATAAACTTGAAAACCGTTGGAATTCCCGCATGAGATTAGGAAGGGAGACAGTTTGATTGGTCAGGAAAAATAGCAGATCGTCTGCATAGGCCGCCACCTTGTTAGTTGAGGTATTCGTTTCTAGTCCCTTCACATCCGTGTTTGCACGTATATGGCGTAAAAGGGGTTCTAGTGTCAATATAAATATCAAGGGTGAGAGGGGGCAACCCTGTCTGGTGCCGTTGTGTATAGCAAATTCATCTGAGAGAAGGCCATTTACTCGAACTCGGGCGGATGGGCATGAATATAGCGACATTATCCATCCCAGCATATGTGATCCAAGGCCCAGACGTGAGAGGGTTTCTTCCATAAAGGTCCAGTTAACTCTATCAAACGCTTTTTCCGCATCTGTAGATAAAAGCATAAGAGGTATATTGGAAATTTTGGCCTTGTGGATCAGATTGATGGCTCTAGTTGTGTTGTCTCGTGCCTCTCTACCTGCCATGAACCCTGCTTGGTCCATATGTACGATTCCTCCAATCAGTGGAGCGAGACGATCCGCTAGAATTTTAGCAAACAATTTGATATCTGTATTGAGGAGGGATATGGGTCTGTAGCTGGCACATTGTGTAGGGTCTTTACCAGGTTTGGGGATCACCGCGATATGCGCCCTGAGGGCGTCAGGAGGGATGGGGGAGGAGGCTGAGTATGAATTAAAGGAGTCTAGAAAATGTGGGCCTAGGGACGTCAGAAACTTTTTATAATATTGAATTGTAAATCCGTCTGGGCCAGGTGCCTTTCCTGTTCTGGAGTGTTTTAAAGCGTATGAGAGTTCTTGTGTGGTAAGTGGTTCTTCCAGGCTAGTAATGTGATCTTCCGATAGGGCAGGTAGACCAGAATCCGCGATATATTTAGAAATTTTAGACCTGAATTCACTGGATGTCACAGACGGATTGGTAGAGTCAGTATTATATAGGGCAGCGTAGAAATCCCGGAATGCGGAAGCTATGTCCAACGGCAAACGATGCCGTGTTTGTGAGGGGGATACTATGGAGGGTATGTAATTCTAGGTTTGTTGGGTCCGCAAGGCTCTAGCCAGAGACCTACTACTTTTGTTGCCATATTCGTAGTAATGACGTTTACATCTAGAAAGCGTAGCCTTGGCTCGAGCCATCAATAAGGTTCGCAGTTCCTCCCTTTTACGGAGGAGGGCAATCCTATACTCCGGGTCATAGGAACGTTTATGTGAGATCTCAAGTACTTCAATTTCAGACAGCAAGCGGACCGTGGCCACCGCCCTTTCTTTTTTCCGACGTGCACCATGTTTAATAAATATACCCCTGATCACGCATTTATGCGCCTCCCAGATAATGTGAGGGTTAATGGTCTCTGTGGCATTAGTTGCGAAGTAGTCAGCTATATTACGTTGGATATCAGCAGTAACCACTGAATCCGAGAGAAGCGTTGGGTTCAGTTTCCACTGAGATTGGCGGTATAGAGGGGAATGTAGATAGAGGGTCAAGGTGACTAATGCATGGTGTGAAAAGGAAATCGAGTCAATGTCGGCCGCGCGTATAGAATGTAGCGAGTGATGTTTGACGAAAAAAAGATCAATTCTGGAATATTTGTCGTGTACTGCGGAGTAAAAGGAAAAGTCCCTATCCGCTGGGTGTAGGAGACGCCATGTGTCCACTAATTGGTGTTCGTGAAATTATTTCATAATGCGGCACAGATGTGCCCTCGAGAATGAAGAAGAACCTACGGACGTGTCTAGTGCGGGATCCAACGCAACATTGAAATCCCCTCCCAGGACAATGGTACCCTCCCCAAACTACTCCAGGGCATTCAGAAAGCCAACAAGGGCTGTGCATTGACCAGAGTTGGGTAGGTAAAAAGAGGCAAAAGTGTATACTTGAGAGTCAATAACTCCTTTGATCAAGAGCATTCGTCCCATTTCATCACTGCGAGACCCCCTGAACTCCCAAGGAAGAGATCTAGAGATCAAAATGCTTGTCCCCCTGGATTTCGTGTCCGGAGAAAGACTATGATATGCATTGGGGAACCATGCGTTAGAGAGTTTAAAAGGTTTTTGCTGACATAGGTGCGTCTCTTGGAGGAACGCCACCTGTATATTTTTGCCTTTCAGCAAATTGAAAAGTATGGATCATTTTCCAGGGCTGTGTAACCCCTTGACATTTAATGAGCCAATATTCAGGTCCGTTTGTGTATGCTGCGACATATCTGTCCTGGGCTGTGGTGGAGGGGGAGGGGGAGGGGAAAGCAAAGTAAAGGGCAAGAGGAGGACAGATAAAGATAGGAGAGAAAGAGTATAAGACGATACACAAGAAAGAGGCCCGCAGGCCGACTCCTATACGGTGTAAAAACCTGTAAAGGAAGGTTGTTAAATTTGTGGGGACCTGGAAAACCACGGGGGGGGGGGGCGGGGGAGCCCTGCACCGCATACATAATCATCAAACAGTAAACCATTTCTTCCATCGCCTACCAATGAGGAGGCGACGGAGGCACAATCAATGATAGAACCGACATGTATCTCTCAGCAACTGCTAGCCAAGGGGGGTTAACCCAAAACCTGTGTTAATAGCCATGACCTCTGATGAACAACCTATAGCGACGCCACACCCTTCATAAGTATACAAGGCTGCTATAACCGACTATCAACCAGAAATTCAACCTCTTAGCTGCTAAGAGGATTTGAAATTTAACACGCAACTGATGTAAGCCCGGCAAACATCACATTTTAAAATTATCAGAGATACCGACTAACAGAATCATATGGAACTCCCCATATCCCGCATCGCAAACCTTTGTCTAATATATATAACCAGCAAAAGGGTGTGGGTGGGGGAGGTACCAGTAGGCTAAATGCCTCCAGCGCTGCAGGTGATAGCTCATCCTCTAAACAACTTCGGACCCACACACCTCATGTGGCGGTCTATAATTGACTTTTAAGCTAATACGGTATAAGCAGCACGTATTTCCTGAGGGCTAAGTGAAGGCCCCTTGCGGCCATTCTATCTATACACGAAACCTGAGTATCCTATGAAAAAACTGGGCAAAACACTTATTTGCAAAAGAGCCCTGCTAGATAACCATCAAAACATTATGTGAGCAAATGTTATTTGCTCACATAATAGGGACCTTAAGTCCCTTGAGCAGCAATGCTGCCGGCGGCCTAGCAAAACATTGACAAATAAAAGGATATTAGCAGGAAAGTCCTCTTTAAAGGAATAGTGTCATCACAAATAATTTTTTTATATGTTAAAGATGTTAGTGCTTTAATAAAGACGTTTATATTCATTTGTGTGTTTGTGTTTTACTGTTTCTTATTTTTACACTTTTTCTCCCCTATGGGGGCTGCCATTTTTTGTTCCATTTCTGTGTGTGTCGATTAACGACACACACAGACATGGAACACGGCAGCCACAGTCCCATAGGGACTGTGAACGGCTCCCGTCCCATTGACTGCCGTGTACGGCGTCTGTGTGGGAACTGCGCATGCGCCGCTCCCACACAGTCCTATTCGAAATTGGCGCCGTCCGGCGCCATTTTCCTGTGGACCGGAAGTCGCGGCCGGACAGTAATATTACTACTTCCGGTCGCGGCTTCCGGACTTGTGCACATGGAACAGCGGCAGCAAACGGAGCGGACGGGCCGGAGGGAGCCGCGGCGGCAGGAGCAGGTAAGAGATTTCAATGTATGTTAGTGTTTGTGTGTGTTTACTACTGTATGTAAACCTACTACACTGTGGGTTACCTCAAAAAATGGCGACACACAGTGTAGGAGGTTAAACCTTTCAAACCCCTCGTTTATCCCGGCACTAGCCAGGATAAAGGAGGGGGGGATGCTGAGAGCTCACTAGAGCGAGGGCTTTTAACCCAATGTTGCAATGCTGCAATTTTGGGAACTAGCTCCATCTAGTGACCAAAAATGGGTAGTATTATAAATTAGAAAAAATTTATAATATTTCCTGACTCGCGAAAAAAATAAAAAAAATTTGAACAATGTTTAATCACCCACACACTAAATGTTTAATTTTTAAAAAAAAAACATGTTTTTCGGGCAACACCATGCCTTTAAGCCTCAGGCGGGAACCGGCGGGAGAGGTCGATTAACGGCAAATGTGGTGCACCCGGGATGGATCTGCTTCGTATGGGCTGGTTAGTCCTGATGAGGCGACGACGTTGAGGTTGTTCAATTCTGTCCAGGGCTAGCCAATCCGGGACTGGGAACGGCTCGATCTGAAGAAATCGAAATAGGCCCTCAAGATCCGAGGAGTGGCGCAGGAGATAGAAGCCAGAGTTGTTCTTCACGACAACATGGAACGGGTGTCCCCATCTATAAGTGGCGCCTGCGGACTTGATTTTTTCAAGCAGAGGATGTAGGAGCCGTCTCAAATAGAGTGTCCGTGGGGAGACATCAGGGTATATAGTAACCGTACTTCCTTCAACTGAGACCGGTCCATGTGACCATGCCCCCCGGATAATTGCATATTTGTCGGTATAATAGTGAAGGCGACATAACACGTCGCGAGGAGAGGACAAATCGAGCGGGCCTGGGCGCGAAACTCTGTGAATTCGATCTAGGAGAAAAGTCGCTTCTGATGGTCGGTTAGTGAGCTTGTTGAATATAATAGATACTCTAGACACCAGCTCATCTCGTGGGCCGAGGTCTGGAAGGCCCTTCAGACGTACATTGTTTCTGCGTCCTCTGTTCTCCTGATCATCTAATTGAAGCGCCAAGGATTGTAAATGTGTTCTAGTATCCGTGGCAGCTTTTTCCAACGCAGTTACTCTAGAGTCAATGGCCGACACAGTATTCTCAGATGTAAGCGCCCTAGAGTCTAGTCTGACCACATCCTGACGCAGGTCAGCTATGTCTTGCTGATGTGCCTGCTCAACCCTGGACACCAAAGAGTCAAGATCCTGTCGGGTGGGGAGGGCTTGTATCATCTCCCTCAGTAGTTGTAGGTCAGCATGTAAGCCCGATGGCCCAGCCTGAACTTCAGGGGCATATGTGTGTGGTATAATGGCGGGCAAATCTCTCACTGATGACATGTTGAGGGGAGAGACAAGGCTTACCGCATCCTGAGAGCTGCAGCAGGGAGGACTCGTATCAGCAGTCGTGGCCGCTTGTGCTGACTGCAACAGGGGAGCAGGAGGAGAAGGAGCCAGAGTGTCTGAGGCCGGATGTGGCGGCAATGCGTCCGCCATTGCTGCTCGTTCGTCCGCGGCCGATTGTGAGGAGGAAAGAAAGCGCTCCATGCTCTTGCAACGGCCAGAGGAGCGAGGTAAGGACCGGGAAGTTCCAGGACAGGTTCCCCTTCGTTTTCCTGGCATCGCCTGCCGGTTTTACCCGGGAAAGATGGCTGGTATTCAGCTGCTAGTGCGGAGCTCCCCCAAAACGCGTGCTCACGGCTCCATAGCTAAGCCACGCCCCCCTTTAGTATGTTATTAACCCCTTAACGCTCCATGACCTACTATTAGGTCATGCTAACTATAGCGTTCGCGCTCAGTGACCTAATAGTAGGTCATGGAGTAAACACGGCGCCGTTCGCGCGGGGCGGGTTCATGAGCTGTGACAGCTGCTGTTTCAGACAGCAGACTATCACAGCTCAATGTGCAGGGACCGATCGCGAATGTCCCCCGCCGATTAACCCTTTAGAAGCCGCGTTCATTAGCGACCGCGGCTTCTTAAGTGTTAAGCCACAATCGACGGCCCGACCCACGATAGCGGGCCGCGATGACTACTATGGCAACCAGAATCCTAACAATGGACTCTGGCTATGCCATCGACGGAAGCCTAGTGGGTCCTGACGAAGTCAGGACCCACTATGCTTGCTGTCAGTGAGTAGCTGACAGCTCTAATACACTGCACTACCACTATGCTTGCTGTCAGTGAGTAGCTGACAGCTCTAATACACTGCACTACGCATGTAGTGCAGTGTATTAGAATAGCGATCAGGGCCTCCTGCTCTCAAGTGCCCTAGTGGGACAAAGTATTAAAGTTAAAAAAAAGGTAAAAAAAGTTGTGTAAAAATAAGAAAATAAAAGTTTTAAAAGTGATAAAAGTAAAAATCCCCCCTTTTCCCTTATCAGTCCTTTATTATTAATAAAAATATATAAACAAACAAATAAACTATACATAATTGGTATCGCCGCGTCCGTAACGGCCTGAACTACAAAATTATTTCGTTATTTATCCCGCGCGGTGAAAGCCGTAAAAGAAAATAATAATAATAAACCGTACCAGAATCATAATTGTTTGGTCACTTCACCTCCCAAAAACTTGAATAAAAAGAGATCAAAAAGTTGCATGTACCTAAAAATGGTACCGATCAAAACTACAGTTCGTTACGCAAAAAATAAGTCCTCACACGGCTTTCTTGAAGGAAAAATAAAAACGTTATTGCTCTTAGAATATGAGAACACAAAAAGTGAATGATTTTTTACAAAACGTATTTTATTGTGCAAACTCCATAAGACATAAAAAAAAACTATAAACATCTGGTATCGCCGTAATCGTATCGCCCCGCAGAATAAAGTGAATATGTCATTTATAGCGCACAGTGAACGCTGTAAAAAAATTGAATAAAAAAACAATAGTAGAATTGCTGTTTTTTAGTCACCACGCCACCTAAAAATAGAATAAAAACTGATCAAAAAGCCGCATGCACCACAAGAAAACTACAATGAATTCCTCAAGGGGTCTAGTTTCCAAAATGGGGTCACTTTTTGGGGTTTTCCACTGTTTTGGCACCACAAGACCTCTTCAAACCGGACATGGTGCCTAATAAAAAGGAGGTCTCATAATCCACTAGGTGCTCCTATGCTTCGGAGGCCGGTGCTTCAGTCCATTACCGCACTAGGGCCACATGTGGGATATTTCTCAAAACTGCAGAATCTGGGCAATACGTATTAAGTTGCGTTTCTCTGATAAATCCTTTTGTGTTATGAAAAAAATGGTATAAAGAGGATTTTCTGACAAAAAAAATAAATGTAAATTTCACCTCGACTTTGCTCTAAATTCCCGTGAAACACCTAAAGGGTTCATAAACTTTCTAAATGCAGTTGTGAATACTTTGAGGGGTCTAGTTTCCAAAATGGGGTGTTTGATAGGGGTTTCTAATATATAGGCCCCTCAAAGCAACTTCAGAACTGCACTGGAACCTAAAAAAAATAAATAAATTAGGCAATACTTCGCTTCTTACATTATACTGATAATGAGCCGTGCCCACCCCGAGATGACCCCAGTTTTGACCGTTTGTATAAATGGAGACCCCTATTAGACTGTTTCAGTGCCCGGTTTTCCCAAGCATTCACCCCCGAGAAGTGTATTTCTATTGATGAGTCCTTGGTAGATTTTAAAGGGAGGGTTCAATTCCGCCAGAACCTGCCGGGTAAGAGAGCAAGGTATGGCGTGAAGATGTATAAGCTGTGCGAGAGGGCATAAGGGTATACCTACAAATTTAGGATATATAAAGGGAAGGACACCAGTATTCAGCCCCCAGAATGACCCCCCCTTACTGGGAGTTAATGCAAAAATTTTGTGGGGTTTGGTGCACCCACTGCTGGACCAGGGTTACCACCTCTACCTGGATAATTTTTATACCAGCGTCCCACTCTTCAACTGCCTCGCTTCCAGTCCTGTGGCATGCGGCACTGCTAGAAGAAATCTGAGAGGCCTCCCTAAGACTCTGCAGGGCAAACAAGAAGGGGGGGGGGCACCCAGTACTTCTGGAAGCGAGGCCACACGCATCGTACAAGGGCAAAACTTTCCAGGAGAAGTTCCCCAAACTGGCAAGAAGGGAAAAAGTCAAAAGAAGTGCAAAGTCTGCTATAAGAGGGGGATAAGGGAGGACACAATATATCAATGTGACACGTGTCCCGAAAAACCAGAGCTCTGTATGAAAGAGTGTTTTAACATTTATCATACATCCCTTCATTTTTAATCTAACCCAGTTTTACTTACCCTGATGCACTCCGCACAGTTTATCCCCCCTTATCTTTCCCTTCTAATCCCTGCTGTTTGCCCAGGCAGCTGTTAACAGCCACATGGAGGGTATTGCCATACCCGGGAGAACACACAATACAGTTTATGGGTTGTATGTCTCCGGTCAAAATGCTCACTACACCTCTAGATGAATACCTTAAGGGTGTAGTTTTTAAAACGGGGTCACTTCTTGCGGGTTTCAATTGTACTGGTACCTCAGGGGCTTCTGCATACGTGACTTCGCACCAGAAAATCCCCAGTAGACTAAATGGTGGTCATTTCGTTCTGAGACCTCCCATGGGCCCAGGCAGCAGTTTATCACCACAAATTGGGTATTGCTGCACTCAGGACAAATTGCGCAACAGAATGGGGTATTTTATTTCTTGTGAAAATAAGAAATTTTCAGCCAAAACGACATATTGGAAAAAAATAATTTTGTTTTAATTCCCAGCCCAATTCAAAAAAGTTCTGTGAAAAAACTATGGGGCCAAAATGGTCACAACACCCATAAATGAATTCCTTGAGGGGTGTAGTATCCAAAATGGGTTCACTTCTGGTGGGTTTCCATTGCTTTGATACCTCTGGGGCTCTGCAAATGCGACATGGCACCCGAAAACCAATCCAGCAAAATCTGGACTCCAAAGAACAAACAGCGCTCCTTTCCTTCTGAGCCCTCCCATGGGCCCAAACGGCAGTTTATCACCACAAATGGGGTATTGCCGCACTCAGGACAAATTGGGCAACAAAATGTAGTATTTTATTTCTTGTGAAAATAAGAATTTTTTAGCTAAAACGACATATTATTGGAAAATATATATATTTTTTTTAATTCCCAGCCCAATTCAAATAAGTTCTGTGAAGAAACTATGGTGTCTAAATGGTCACATTACCCAGAAATGAATTCCTTGAGTAGTTTCCAAAATGGGGTCACTTCTGGTGGGTTTCCATTGCTTTGATACCTCTAGGGCTCTACAAATGCGACACGGCACCCGAAAACCAAACCAGCAAAATCTGCACTGCAAAGAACACACAGCGCTCCTTCACTTCTGAGGCCTCCCATGGGCCAAAACGGCAGTTTATCGCCACAAATGGGGTATTGCTGCACTCAGGAGAAATTGGGCAACAAAATGGGGTAATTTTTTCCCTGTGAAAATATGAAATTTTGATACAAATGACATCTTATTGGAAAAAATTAAATTTTTTTAATTTCACAGCCCAATTCAAATAGGTGCTGTGAAAAATCTGTGCAGTAAAAATTGTAACAACAACCATATTTGAATTCCTTGAGGGGTGTAGTTTCCAAAATGCGTTCACTTCTGTTGGGTTTCCATTGCTTTGATACCTCTGGGGCTCTGCAAATGCGACATGGCACCCAAAAACCAATCCAGCATAATCTGGACTCCAACAAACACATAGCGCTCCTTTCATTCTGAGCCCTCCCATGGGCCCAAATGGCAGTTTATCACCACAAATGGGGTATTGCCACACTAAGGACAAATTGGGCAACAAAATGGGGTATTTTGTTCCCTGTGAAAATATGAAATTTTGATACAAATGACATCTTATTGGAAAAAATTTAATTTTTTTAATTTCACAGCCCAATTCAAATAGGTGCTGTGAAAAAACTGTGCTGTCAAAATGGTAACAACAACCATAAATGAATTCCTTGAGGGGTGTAGTTTCCAAAATGTGGTCACTATTTGGGGATTCCTACTGTTTTGGCACCTCAACACCTCTTCAAACCTGGCATGCTGCCAAAAATATATTCTAATAAAAAAGAGGCCTCAAAATGCACTAGGTGCTTCTTTGCTTCTGAGGCTTGTGTTTTAGTCCATGAGCGCACTAGAGGCACATGTGGGACATTTCTAAAAACTGCAGAATCTGGACAATACATATTTAGTAGTATTTCTCTGGTAAAACCTTCTATGTTACAGAAAAAAAATTGAATAAAATTGAAATTCAGCAAGAAAAATTAAATTTGCAAATTTCACCTCCACTTTGCTTTAATTCTTGTGAAATGCCTGAAGGGATAAAAAAAAACTTTCTAAATGCTGTTTTGAATACTTTGAGGGGTCTAGTTTTTAAAATGGGGTGTTTTATCAGGGTTTCTAATACATAGGCCCCTCAAAGCCACTTCAGAACTGAACAGGTACCTTAAAAAAAAGGCTTTTGACATTTTCCTAAAAATATGAGAAATTGCTGTTTATGTTCTAAGCCTTGTAACGTCCAAGAAAAATAAAATAAATGTTCAAAAAGCGATGCCAATCTAAAGTAGACATATGGGAAATGTGAAATAGTAACTATTTTGGGTGGTATAACCGTCTGTTTTACAAGCAGATACATTTAAATTCTGAAAAATGCTTTTTTTTCAAAATTTTCTCTAAATTTAGCCATTTTTCACCAATAAACACTGAATATATCGACCAAATTTTACCACGAACATGAAGCCCAAGTGTCACGAGAAAACAATCTCAGAATCGCTTGGATAGGTTTAAGCATTCCGACGTTATTACCACATAAAGTGAAATATGTCAGATTTAAAAAATGCGCTCTGAGTCTTAAAGGGAATGTGTTGCCAGAAAAACATGTTTGTTTTTTTTAATTAAACATTTAGTATGTAGGTGATTAAACATTGTTCAATTTTTTTTTTTTTTTTTCACGAGTCAGGAAATATTATAAATTAGATTCTAATTTATAATATTTCCCATTGCTGGTCACTAGATGGAGCTATTCCCAAAATTGCAGCATTGCAAAATTGGGTAAAAAGCCCTCGCTCTAGTGAGCTCTCAGCATCTCCCCCTCCTTTATCCTGGCTAGTGCCGGGATAAACGAGGGGTTTGAACGGTCTAACCTCCTACACTGTGTGTCGCCATTTTTTGAGCTAACACACAGTGTAGTAGGTTTACATACAGTAGTAAACGTACACAAACACGAACATACATTGAAATCTCTTACCTGCTCCTGCCGCCGCGGCTCCCTCCGGCCCGTCCGCTCCGTCTGCTGCCGCTGGTCCAAGTGCACAAGTCCGGAAGCCGCGACCGGAAGTAGTAATCTTACTGTCCGGCCGCGACTTCCGGTCCACAGGAAAATGGCGCCGGACGGCGCCAATTTCAAATTGGACTGTGTGGGAGCGGCGCATGCGCAGTTCCCACACAGACGGCGTACACAGAAGTGGATGGGACGGGAGCCGTTCGCAGTCCCTATGGGACTGTGGCTGCCGTATTCCATGTCTGTATGTGTCGTTAATCGACACATACAGAAATGGAACAAAAAATGGCAGCCCCCATAGGGAAGAAAAAGTTTAAAAATAAGAAAAAGTAAAACACAAACACACAAATAAATATAAACGTTTTTAATAAAGCACTAACATCTTTAACATATGAAAAAAAAATTTGTGATGACACTGTTCCTTTAAGGCCCAAACTAGGCTGCGTCCTTAACCCCTTCCCTCTTTGGCCGCTTTTGACCTTCCTGACAGAGCCTCATTTTTCAAATCTGACATGTTTCACTTTATATGGTAATAACTCCGGAATGCTTTTACCTATCCAAGTGATTCTGAGATTGTTTTCTCAAGACACATTGGAATTTATGGTACTGGCAAAATTTGCCCGATACATTCAGTATTTAATTGTGAAAAACACCAAAATTTAGCGAAAAATTGCAAAAATTTGCATTTTTCTCAATTTAAATGTATCTGCTTGTAAGACAGGCAGTTATACCACACAAAAATGTTGCTAACTAACATCCCCCATATGTCTACTTTAGATTGGCATCGTTTTTTGAACATCATTTTATTTTTCTATGACCTCACAAGGCTTAGAACTTTAGCAGCAATTTCTCACATTTTCAAGAAAATTTCAAAATGCTATTTTTACAGGGGCCAGTTCAGTTGTGAAGTGGCTTTGAGGTCCTTAGATATTAGAAACCCCCAATAAGTCACCCCATTTTAAAAACTGCACTCCTCAAAGTATTCAAAACAGCATTTAGAAAGTTTCTTAACCCTTTAGACATTGCACAGGAATTAAGGCAAAGTAGAGGTGAAATTTACAAAGTTCATTATTTTTTTCCAGAAATTCATTTTGAATCCATTTTTTTTGTACCACAGAATGTTTTACCCAAGAAATGCAACATGTGGCTCTAGTGTGCTACTGGACTGAAGCACCGGCCTCAGAAGCAAAGGAGCACCTGGTGGATTTTGGGTCTCCTTTTTATTAGAATATATTAGAATATATTTTAGGCACCATGTCAGCTTTGAACAGGTCTTTTGGAACTAAAACAGTGGAAACCCCCCAAAAGTGACCCCATTTGGGAAACTACACCCCTCGAGGAATTTATCTAGGGGTGTAGCAAAACATTTTGACCGGCCAGTTTTTTTGCAAAAATTTTTGGAACTAGGCCATGAAAATAAAAAAACTAAATTTTTTCAAATAAAATGTAGGTTTAGCTAATTTTTTTTCATTTCCAAAAGAACTAAAGTAGAAAAAGCACCACAACATTTGTAGAGCAATTTCTCCCGAGTAAAACAATACCCCACATGTGGTAATAAACGGTTATTTGGACACACAGCAGGGCTTAGAATGGAAAGAGCGCCATTTGGCTCTTGGAGCTCAAATTTAGCAGGAATGGTTTGCGGAGGCCATGTCGCATTTGCAAAGCCCCCTAGGGGACAAAACAGTGGAAACCCCCAACAAGTGACCCCATTTTGGAAACTATACCCCTCGAGGAATTTATCTAGGGGTGTAGCAAGCATTTTGACCCGCCAGTTTTTTTGCAAAAAGTTTTGGAACTAGGCTGTAACGGCAGGGGGTAGGGAGACGGACAAGTGAGCCCTAATCTACCCGCCACTCTGTCCCTGCCTACTTGCAACGACCCGCCCTAGGCGACGGGGTACAACTGGGCGGCGGTCCCTGCGCTCAGTAAGTGCACGACAAACACGACAAACATACAAGGAACACAAGCAAGGAAAAGGGGCCGTTGCCCACGGCAAAACCGTGAGCAACCAGAGTGGTGAACGAGCCGAGTCAAGCCAGGAGTGTGCGAGGTACAAAACGAAAAGCAGAAGAGTAGTCGGTAAGCCAGGGTCGGTATGGAGCAGGATCAAAAATAGCAGGAGCTGTAGCTGGGCCAGGAACCACAAGGAAGAAAACAAAAGCAATAACAAGCACCGAGGGACAGGAAGTGCAGGCTTAAATAGACCGAGGGCGGGAGCTAGCTGAGTCTGGCCAGGTTACGATAGGCTCTCCCACTCCTAAGCCTGCCAGCCTGAATGGTGGAAGCAGGAGTCAGTCTCAGGGATGTATTCTCAGGTGCTGACTGATTAGTTCTGGGAGTTAACCCCGCAGTGCCTGGCAGATCCTTTACAGTGGCCATGAAAATGAAAATCTACATTTTTTTCAAATAAAATGTAGGTTTAGCTATTTTTTTTTCATTTCCACAAGGACTAAAGGAGAAAAAGCACCATAACATTTGTAAAGAAATTTCTCCCGAGTAAAACAATACCCCACATGTGGTAATAAACGGTTGTTTGGACACACGGCAGGGCTTAGAAGGGAAAGAGCGCCATTTGGCTCTTGGAGCTCAAATTTAGCAGGAATGGTTTGCGGAGGCCATGTCACATTTGCAAAGCCCCTAAGGTGACAAAACAGTGGAAACCCCCAACAAGTGACCCCATTTTGTAAACTATACCCCTTGAGGAAATTATCTAGGGGTATAGTGAGCATTTTGACCCCACAGGTTTTTTGCAGAAATTTTTGGAATTAGGCTGTGAAAATGAAAATCTACATTTTTTCAAATAAAATGTAGGTTTAGCTAATTTTTTTTCATTTCCACAAGGACTGAAGGAGAAAAAGCACTATAAAATTTGTAAAGAAATTTCTCCCAAGTAAAACAATACCCCACATGTAGTAATAAACGGCTGTTTGGAGACACGGCGAGGCTGAGAAGGGAAAGAGCGCCATTTGGCTTTTGGAACTCAAATTTAGCAGGAATGGTTTGCGGAGGCCATGTCGCATTTGCAACGCTCCTGAGGGGACAAAACAGTGGAAACCCCCAACAAGTGACCCCATTTTGGAAACTACACCCCATGAGGAAATTATCTAGGAGCATAGTGAGCAGTTTGACCCCACAGGTGTTTTACAGAACTTATTGGAAGTAGGCCGTAAAAATGAAAATCTACATTTTTTCAAATAAAATGTAGGTTTAGGTATTTTTTTTTCATTTCCACAAGACTGAAGGAGAAAAAGCACCATAAAATTAGTAAAGCATCTTCTCCCGAGTAAAACAATACCCCACATGTGGTCATAAACGGCTGTTTGGACACACGGTAGGGCTCAGAATGGAACTAGCACCATTTGGATTTTGGATAGTGTCTGGGCGCCATGTCACATTTGCTGAGCCCCTGTAGTACTACCGTGTTTCCCCGATAGTAAGACACCCCCGATTGTAAGACGTATCGGGGGTTTCATGGGGGTCGGCTAATATAAGCCGTACCCCGAAAGTAAGACATATGTCTTACTTTCGGGGAAACACGGGGGTATTGCCGCCTCCTGCCCACTTCCGCGCCGCCCCCCTCTCCATACGTCACCGCGCCGAAATACGGTAATGCAGGATAAAAGTTAAAGAAATTCATACTTACCCGGCCGTTGTCTTGGTGACGCGTCCCTCTCTTCACATCCAGCCCGACATCCCTGGATGACGCGGCAGTCCATGTGACCGCTGCAGCCTGTGATTGACCTGTGATTGGCTGCAGCGGTCACATGGCCTGAAACGTCATCCAGGGATGTCAGGCCGGATGTCGAGAGGGACGCGTCACCAAGGCAACGGCCGGGAGACCGGACTGGAGGAAGCAGGAAGTTCTTGGTAAGTATGAACGTCTTTTCTTTTTTTTCCAATATAAGACATACCCCGAAAGTAAGACATAGTGGGGCTTTTGGGGATAAAAAGAAAGTAAGACACTGTCTTACTTTCGGGGAAACACGGTAGTACAGTGGAAACACCCCAAAAGTGACTCCATTTGGGAAACTGCACCCCATGAGGAAATTATCTAGGAGTATAGTGAGCAGTTTGACCCCACAGGTGTTTTACAGAACTTATTGGAAGTAGGCCGTAAAAATGAAAATCTACATTTTTTCAAATAAAATGTAGGTTTAGGTATTTTTTTTTTCATTTCCACAAGGACTGAAGGAGAAAAAGCACCATAAAATTAGTAAAGCAACTTCTCCCGAGTAAAACAATACCCCGCATGTGGTCATAAACGGCTGTTTGGACACACGGTAGGGCTCAGAATGGAACTAGCACCATTTGGATTTTGGATAGTGTCTGGGCGCCATGTCACATTTGCTGAGCCCCTGTAGTACTACCGTGTTTCCCCGATAGTAAGACACCCCCGATTGTAAGACGTATCGGGGGTTTCAGGGGGGTCGGCTAATATAAGCCGTACCCCGAAAGTAAGACATATGTCTTACTTTCGGGGAAACACGGGGGTATTGCCGCCTCCTGCCCACTTCCGCGCCGCCCCCCTCTCCATATGTCACCGCGCCGAAATACGGTAATGCAGGATAAAAGTTAAAGAAATTCATACTTACCCGGCCGTTGTCTTGGTGACGCGTCCCTCTCTTCACATCCAGCCCGACATCCCTGGATGACGCGGCAGTCCATGTGACCGCTGCAGCCTGTGATTGACCTGTGATTGGCTGCAGCGGTCACATGGCCTGAAACGTCATCCAGGGATGTCAGGCCGGATGTCGAGAGGGACGCGTCACCAAGGCAACGGCCGGGAGACCGGACTGGAGGAAGCAGGAAGTTCTTGGTAAGTATGAACGTCTTTTCTTTTTTTTCCAATATAAGACATACCCCGAAAGTAAGACATAGTGGGGCTTTTGGGGATAAAAAGAAAGTAAGACACTGTCTTACTTTCGGGGAAACACGGTAGTACAGTGGAAACACCCCAAAAGTGACTCCATTTGGGAAACTGCACCCCCTGAGGAATCATCTAGGGGTATAGTGAAAATTTTGATCCCAAAGGTTTTTTGCTGAATTAATTAGAATTAAGCTATGAAAATGAAAAATATTTTTTTTTTCCAACAAGATGTAGTTTTAGATCAACATTTTTCATTTTTACAAGGAATAGAGAAGAAAAAGCACCCCAACATTTGTAAAGTAATTTCTCCCGAGTACGGTAACACCCCATATGTGGTTATAATAGGCTATTTACGTGTATGGGAGCATTCAGAAGAAAAGGAGCGAGACTTATCTTTTGGAGCGTAGATTTTGCTGGAATGGTTTGCGGACGCCATGTTGCATTTGCAAAACCCCTGATGTACCAAACAAAAGTGACCCCGTTTTAGAAACTACACCCCTAAAGGCATTTATCAAGGGGTGTAGTGAGAATTTAGACATCACAGGTGTTTTTCAGAAATGAATACGCAGTGGATGGTGCAAAGTGAAAATTGCAATTTTTCCACTGATCTGCCCATTCACCGCACAAGATGTTGTGCCCCTAGAGAATCTTACCCCATAAATTGTTAAGCGGGTTCTCCCGGGTATGGTAATGCCTTACTTGTGGCCATAAATTGCTGTTTGGGCACACTGTAGGGCTAAGAAGGAATAGATCGCCATTTTGAGCATGGATTTTGCTTGGTAACAGTTCTGTTTGGGGTTTTGCTGGTATTTCAGTTTATAATGTGGTGGCATATGTAATCTGTGCGGAGTACATCAGGGCATAATAAGAGGGTATAATAATGGGGTAAATAATACAATTATCCATAGATGTGTGTTACGCTGTGAAGCGATCCGTTATGCGCAGGCCGGTGTCACACTGATAAACGGTTTTCTTTCTTATCCCCCTTCTGTAACGCTCTGCACCTTTTGGGGACTTTTTCTCCTTCGTAGTTTGGGAAATATTACTGGGAAAGTTTTGCTCTGGTATAATACGGGCGCCCTCGCTTCCAGCGGATGTTCTGTGTCCATTCCCTTTCCTAGTTCCTAAATACTAGGGCCCTGAAACTGAAGGAATGTTCCCCTCCGGCCTGCGCATTGAGATGTTTTTCATCACCGCATTACTAGTGCCGTAACTTTTTTGTTTTTCAGTTGATTGAGCGGTGTGCGGGCTTGTTTTTTGCGAGACGGGCTGTAGATTTTATTGGTATCATTTTAGAACACATACGACTTTTTGATCACTTTTTATTTCATTTTTTGGTAAAGGAAATTACCAAAAACAAGCAATTCTGGAATCGTTTTTTATTGTTTTTTTTATCGGCATCCACAGTGTGCCCTAAATTACATGTTAGCTTTATTCTGCGGGTCGATACGATTACGGCGATACCAAATTTATATAGTTTTTTTTATGTATTGCAGCTTTTGCACAATAAAATCACTTTTTTTATAAAATCATTTGTTTTCTGTGTCGCCATTCTAAGACCCATAACTTTTTTATTTTTGCGTGCACGAAACGGTGTCAGGGATTATTTTTTGCGGGACGGATTGTCGTTTTTATTAGTACTATTTTGGAGTAAATGTGACTTTTTGATCACTTTTTATAGCATTTTTTGGAAGGAGATGTGACCTAAAAACAAAGATTCTGGCGTTGTTTTTCATGTTTTTTTTTTACGGCGTTCACCGTGCGGGATAAATTACATAATAGTTTTGTAGTTTGGGTCATTACGGACGCGGCGATACCAATTATGTATAGTTTTTTTAATTTTTACGGTTTTTCCCATAATAAAAGACTAACTATGGGAAAAAAGTCAGTTTAGCTTTATTTTTATTTGAAATGTGTGTGTTTTTATTGTTTTACCACATTTTTATTATCTTTTTTTTACTTTTCTGACTTGTCCCACTACGGGACATGAGGGCCTGATGCCCCGATCGCTACTCTAATACACTGCACTACATACGAAGTGCAGTGTATTAGCGCTGTCAGTTATTCACTGACAGCAAGCCTATGAGGACACGCCGAAGGCGGGTCCTCATGGGCTCCCGTACAAGGCAGACTCGGACGCCATTTTCTGGCGTCCGATTGCCACAGCAATCTATTGAGCGCAGCATCTGAGGGGTTAATCTGCCGGATCGGAGAGTAGCTCCGGTCCTGGCAGTTACAGGAGGGTGCCAGCTGTATAATACAGCTGTCACCCCGCGGTGATGGTGCCGGCTCTGCTTCTGAGCCCACACAATCACTGCGGGAAGCACCTCCCGACAGCGCCGTACATGTACGGCGCATGTCGGGAAGGGGTTAAGGGGAAATACATTTTATTTATTTGTGTGTTTGTGTTTTACTTTTTTCTTTTTTCTAACTTTTACTTCACTATGGGGGCTGCCATTTTGTTTTTCATCTCTGTATGTGTCGATTAACGACACATACAGAGATGGAATACGGCAGCTACAGTGCATAGGAGTCAATGAACGGGAGCCGTTCCATTGACTTTGCTCTCTGGTTCTGTACTGCGCAGACGCAGGTTAGAGTCACACAGAGCAGAGCAGCTGTTTGCAGGGAGAGAGCAGGCGCCATCTTGAAGACCAGCTGCACTGCAGGTAAGGTCTGTGTCTCTGCATGTCCCACTCTCTATCTCACAGACCGCCGCTCTCGTGACCCCCGACGGCCCCCCCCCTAAGGGCCCCCTCCCCCCTTGTATGAAGGACACATGATGCAACTGTACTGGGAAAGCCCTGAACGATAAATCTCTAGTTGTGCTGAGGCTGTTTGGGGATGTGACTAATGAACCCGTTCAGTCTCAGCACAACAACAGAGATTTACCGTTCAGGGGTCTGGGAAAGCTGGGTGACCACCATTGCCCCTCCTACTGGAGTGTGAGAGGTTCATTAGTCACATCCCCAAACACACTCCAGTAGGAGGGGGTAATGGTGGTCACCCAGCTTTCCCAGACCCCTGAATGATAAATCTCTCTAGTTGTGCTGAGACTGAGAGGTTCATTAGTCACATCCCCAAACAGTCTCAGCACAACTAGAGATATTTATCGTTCAGGGGTCTGGGAAAGCTGGGTGACCACCATTACCCCTCCTACTGGAGTGTGAGAGGTTCATTAGTCACATCCCTAAACACTCCAGTAGGAGGGGTAATGGTGGTCACCCAGCTTTCCCAGACGCAGATATAACCAGGAAAGGGCTGGATGGACGGGCTGAGGGTGCACAGGGTTTTTGGTGATCCCCCTCTGTCATCTGATTGGACCTAGGTTAGCGGTTCTGATGCAGACGGGGTTCATGTGACTATAAATCTGTCCATAACAAGAGACAGTGCACTCAGGGCAAGCCCTGCACTCATGCCGTAGTTGTGTGGTTCTGTTTGCAGTGATGGCGGTGGGTGGCTCTGACACCCGCCTCCCCCGTCGGGTCATCTCAGGACAGAAGGGGTGTCCGGATTGGAGACAAAGTGCGGCACCGGTCCTCAGGTTGTGTCTGGTATTGCAGTTCACCTCCATTGAAGTGAATAGGACAGAGCTGTAATACCACACACGACCTGAGGACAGGTGCGACGCCATGTTTTCCTGGACGACCCCTTTAAGACTTTTCCCGTGTGTGTGTGGCAGAGCGGAGTGTGCACGGGCGCCGCTGATACTTCATAGCCGCTTATCAGCTGTTTTGAAGAATCAGCGGTGAGCCCCCCCCCACACACACACACAAATCCCCCAAACACGCAAAATCAAGTGTAATCAAGCGTTTTTTTTATGTGTTTTTTTTGCACGTAAAATGTGCAAAAAAAAAAACATGTCAAATACACGGCGTGTGAACCGGTCAACTGAAAAGTCATTCACTTCACTTTCATCATTCTAAGGCTGGGTTCACACGACCTATTTTCAGGCGTAAACGAGGCGTTTTACTCCTCGATTTACACCTGAAAAGACGGCTCCAATACGTCGGCAAACATCTGCCCATTCATTTGAATGGGTTTGCCGACGTACTGTGCAGACAACCTGTAATTTTACGCGTCGCTGTCAAAAGACGGCGCGTAAAATAACAGCATCGGCAAAGAAGTGCAGGACACTTCTTGGGACGTAATTTGAGCCGTTTTTCATTGAATTCAATGAAGACCAGCTCCAAATTACGGCCGTAATTGACGCCTCGCAAAACGCGAGTCATTTCAGACGTAAATGCAGTTAGCGTGTGCACATACCCTAAGGGTATGTTCACACACAATGTTTTCAGCTGAAAAATTGGAAGCAGAACGCCTACAAGCATCTGGCCATTGGTTTCAATGGGAAATACGGCGTTCTGCTCCGACAGGGCGTTTTTTACGTGGTAGTTTTCCAAAAACGGCACGTAAAAAGACGCCCGACCAAAATGAAGTGCACATCACTTCTTGGGACGTTTTTGGAGCCGTTTTTCATTGACTTTATAGAAAAACAGCTCCAAAAACGGCCGTTAAAAAACGCGAGTTTGATTAAAAAATGGCTGAAAATCAGGAGCTGGTTTACCTTTGTTTAGTAAGCGTGTGAACATACACTTAGCCTTTTGGTGTGTCCTATAACTTCTTCCAGCTGCAGAATCACACCCAATATGACTGCCGGACACTGCTTAGCAATTTGAAGACACCTTTTCCTGGCTTGTGAGAGGGGGGTGGGTGAGGTTCCCTCCCACATTTGCAGCAGCTGTCAGTCAGGTTGCTTTGCCTTATTCACCTTGCTGTAATTCTGGGAAGTGCTCCCCCTGGTGGCCAACATTGGAAAACATGTCAAATTATTATTTAATTTTTAATACTTTCCGCCATACGGAAAAAAAAAAAATACAGCAAAAAACGTAAAAAATATCATAGAAATAAGTTATGACACTTAAAAAAAAGGTTTAATTAGCGACACATTCCCTTTAAAGTGCCATAAAATGTACTGGAAAATGGAAAAAAAAATATTTTTGGGGTTTTCGTTTTTACAGCTTTCGCCGTGTTGTAAAAACGAAAATGTTACTTTATTTTGCAGCTCAATACAATTACGGTGATACCAAATTTTATATATATTTTTTTATATTATACTACTTTTACAAAGAAAAATCTAATTATTAAAATAAAAATTGTTTTGTTTCACCACACCACAGAGAGTCGTAACTTTTTTATTTTTCGGTTAATTGAGCGGTGGGGGTCTTATTTTTGGCGGGACGAGCTGTAGTTTTTATTGGTACCATTTTTTGGTACATAAAAAGTGATCGAAATGTTGTATTTAATTTTTTTTTACAGCTAAAATGACAAAAAAAGACAGCGATTTTGGCGGTTTAAATTATTTTAGTTTTTTCCGGTGTTCACCGTGCGAGTTAAATAATGGTATATTGTAATAGTTAAGCCGTTTACGGAAGTAGCGATACCAATTTTGTTTATTTTTTTACATTACTTTAGAAGAAAAATGGGAAAAGGTTTTTTTTTTAAAACTTTTTTCTTTCTCACTACTAATAACTTTAATTCTTCTACACATTTTATTAGTCCCCTTAGGGGACTTGAACCAGCGAACATTGGATCACTGGTACAATATACTGCAATACTAATGTATTGCAGTATATTGTTATTTTTAGGGCATGACCAGACGTGACGGAATTGCTCTGGAATTCCGCTGCGGACAGTCCGCTGTGGAACTCCGCAGCATACACGTTTCTCCTTTGCTTTCCACAGCTTTTTAGTGAGGTTCGTTTACACGTTGCGGAAAACTCCGCTGCGGACCATAGGCTGCGGTGCGGAATTTGGTGTCCGCAGCATACACTGGTTGTTAAGGACGTGTAGCGGACTTGTTGCGGACTCATTGCGGAATTTCTCCATTGACTTCAATGGAGAGTCAAAATTCCGCAATGAAGTCCGCAGATGTTATGTGTGTTGCGTAGCGTATTTGTTTTACGAACATGACATTTTTTCATTCTGGCTGGTTCTATGTATCTCTAGGTCTACAGCCAGACTGAGGCCCCATGCACACTAACGTAAAAACGCCCGTAATCACGGGCCGTTATTACGGCTGGGGCAGGCCCATAGAAGTCAATGGGGCTCCCGTAATTATGGGTGACTACGTGTGTGCACCCGTAATTACGGGAGCGTTGCTAGGCGACGTCAGGAGATAGTCACTGTCCAGGGTGCTGAAAGAGTTAAACGATCGGCAGTAACTGTTTCAGCACCCTGGACAGTGACTTCCGATCACAATATAAATCAACCTGTAAAAAAAAGTTGGTAGTAGTTCTGTTTGGGGTTTCGCTGGTATTTCAGTTTATAATGTGGGGGGCATGTGTAATCTGTGCGGGGTACATCAGGGCATAATAAGAAGGTATAATAATGCGGTAAATAAATAATAATTCATAGATATGTGGCCAGTGTCGCACTGATAAATGGCGCCCGATCTTATCCGATTTTGGACACTCTGCACATTTTGCATCGCCATATTCTGAGAGCCAGACATTTTTTATTTTTTCTCCACCGGAGCCGTGTGAGGGCTTATTTGTTGCGAGACAATCTGTAGTTTTCATTGGTACCATTTTGGGGTACATGCGATTTTTTTTTTGATCACTTTTTATTCTATTTTTTTGCAAGCCTTGTGACCAAATACAAGCAATTCTGACAATGTTTTTTAGTTTATTTTTTGCAACGTTCACCGTGTGCTATAAATGACAAATTTACTTTATTCTGCGGCTTGATACGATTGCAGCAATACCATATAAGTTTTTTATGTTTTGCAGCGTTTGCGCAATAAAATCACTTTTTTATAAAATAATTTATTTTCTGTGTCACCATATTCTGAGAGCCGTAACTTGTTTATTTTTTAGTCGAAAAAGCTGTGTAAGGACTTGTTTTTTTGCGGGACGGGTTGTAGTTTTTATTGGTACCATTTCGGTTACCATTTTGATCACTTTTTATTCTCTATTTTTGGAGGGGTGGTGACCAAAAAATAGCGATTCTGGTGTAGTTTTTTATTGATTTTTTTTTTGGGGTGTTCATTGTGCGGGAAAAATAATATTGTTTTATAGTTGGGGTCGTTACGTACGCGGTGATACCAGATATGTGTACTTTTTTTAATGTGTTCATTTTTTTCCTATAATGAAAGTCTTATTATAGGAAAAAAAAGCATTTTTTGTTTATATAACTTATATTTTTACACTTTTTTTTAAAACATTTTTATTACTTTTCTTTACTTTTTTTACTTGTCCCACTAGGGGACATTTAGACTTGCAGCTTTGATCGCTGCTAGTGTACATTACACTACTTACGTAGTGTAATGTACTGTATTCTAACTGTCATTGTGACGTGACAGTCACACTGACAGGAAGCCTAGGAGGACCGGCCGGAGGCTGCTCCCCCGAGGCTTCCGTACATGGCAACCCGGAGGTCATTGTCTGGCCAACGATTGCCACGACAGGCATCGGCAGCCCCCACAATCATTTTGTGGGGGCTGCCGATGTGCTTCAAACCCCTTAAATGTGGCAAACGCAATCTGTCACCGCATTTATGGGGTTAATTGCCGAAATCAGCGGTGATGGTCTGCTCACTGGCAAGACTGGAGTGCCAGCTGTCAGGGACAGCTGACCTCCCAGTTCCCGGACACTGTCCGTTAAGACAGTGTTCGCCGGGAACTACTCCGCAACTGTACATCCTTATGCGGGAAGCAAGTCCTCTCCAGGACGTACAGTTGTGTCATACACTTCTCTCCATTCATTTACACTGCACTAGCGATATAGCTATATCGTTATGTGCAGATACATACACACTAACATTTCTGCAGTGTCCTGATAATGAGTATACATTACCTCCAGCCAGGACGTGATGTGTATTCAGAATCCTGACACGTCTGAATCTGTTCTGTGAGATTACCAGCAAGGCAAACGTAATCTCGCGAGATTACGACGTAAAAGAGATTATGTTTGCCTTGCTGGAAATCTAACAGAAAAGATTCAGAAGTGTCAGGATTCTGAATAAAAATCACGTCCTGGCTGGAGGTAATGTGTATTCATTATCAGGACACTGCAGTAATGTTATAGTGTGTGTATGAAGCTGCACATAACGATATAGCTATATCGCTAGTGCAGTGTAAATGAATGGAGAGAAGTGCATGATTGGTCACTGATTGGTCAGCATCATACACTCCCCTGTACAACGCCCACTTGGTCTAAAGTAAAAACACGCCCACTTGGGCATTAAGAAACTCATTAGCATAAAGCTAAAAATCGCTCATAAAGTTGTAAAAATAGATCATTTTTCTAAATAAAAAAACACTGCTGTCACCTACATTATAGCGCTGATCTCCTTATATAGGAGATAGGGCACTTATAATGTGGTGACGGAGTCTCTTTAAGGGGTTCAATGATGTCATAATGGGCTATTTCAGTGACATTTCCTGTTGTCTCCTTTAAGTATAATTATAATGTCATCACAGGTGTTAATGTTACGATATCACAGGCTAGAAGATTTCTTAGCTGTTGTGATCATGTCATAGGTTTGATAAAGTCACAATGGCCATCATAATGACACTGCATAATGTGCTCTCTTTAAAGACGGAATGTGAAGACGTGGTTAAAATAATAAGTTCCAAGTTAGATCAATTATTTATTTTATTCAACTGGCTCCGCCACTACATTTGATAACATAGATCAACTGACCAATAAATATACTGTTTTACTTATAATTGATGGATATTTTCTTTGATAGTATTTTACTTGTATTGTAAATAAATATGTCCTTCATAGTAATACAGAGATGGCTGATTTAGATCAATTACAATAGTTCTCTTAACTGCAGTCACAGTCATCACAGTGAGGAGAGCAATGGCTGACGGGTGTTATCTCCCAATGTGCGTTTCTTAAAATCCACTCTTAGGCTATGTTCACACGGAGTATTTTGCAGGAGGAATATCTGCCTCAAAATTCCGTTTGGAACTTTGAGGCAGATTTTCCTCTCCCTGCACGCCGATTTTCGCGGCGATTTTCGCGCGCGGCCATTGAGCGCCGCGGGCATAAAACACCGTGAAATACGCTTTCTCTGCCTCCCATTGAAGTCAATGGGAGGTCAGAGGAGTAAACGCCCGAAGATAGGGCATGTCGCTTCTTTTTCCCGCAAGGCAGTTTGACTGCTTGCGGGAAAAAGACGCCGACGCCTCCCATTGAAATCGTCCAAAAACTCGGCAAAATACTCCGTGTGAACATAGCCTTAGATTTATTCTTTCCTGAGGAATATGGTATAATCTCAGTCTAATCCAATGTGTCTATGGCATCTAATGTTCTACCTCACAGGTATCTGTACCTTTCTGGGTAATCCGAGAAATCCTATTCTTGTCAGCAGATATGTCTTGTATCTCTTTAGTTTTGATAGCTCTCTTCTGAACACAATTATTTTCTCTTACTCCTCTCTAGTGTATACATAGATCTTCTTTCTCTCTCTTGTTTTAGGCATCGTCTCTTGTTATATTCTCGGATTTTTACCTCAGAATCGTACGGCTTCTCTCGCCTTCTCTAACTGCCTCAGACCAGACTCTCTTCCCGCCTCTCACACACCCTGCCTCCGAGGGATGATGTTGTTAAGCCCCGCCCCTCCACTTCCTACTAGTCACATCCTACAACCCCTATTTCTTGCTGTATACCAGCTATTTGGGAATAAATGATACCACATAGCAACATGAGAACATACGGTAGTTCTCTGACAGTGCATCTAGACTTCTACTTTCCTTTACCTTATACCAGTGATCAATCTTCTGTACATCAGGTAATCAATAAAGATTGTTTGCAGTCTATAATTATGAGGTGGTGTACTTCTCAAATTCACAGTTATGCATACACACATCAACTAAAGTAAACTTAAACATTAATAACAATGAAGTCTCGATAGAAGATAGACAAATATGCATGTGATTACTATGCTTTCTACCTACTTTAACCCCTTCCCGCCGCAGCCATTTTTCAGATTTTAATTTTTGTTTTTTCCTCCCCACCTTCCAAAAGCCATAACCTTTTTATTTTTCCATCGATATAGTCCTGTGAGGGCTTGATTTTTGTGAGACAAGTTGTAGTTTTTCGTATCACCATTTATTATGCCATATAATGTACTAGGAAACGGGAAAAAAAATATTTGTGGGGTAGAAAATGAAAAATACAGTGATTCCTGCATTGTTTTTTGCACTTCGTTTTTACGGAATTCTTTGTGCAGTTAAACCAACATGTTAACTTTATTCTGTGGGTCAATACGATTATGGCGATATCAAATATATATAGTTTTTTCTATATTTTAGTACTTTTACAAGTAAAAGCCTAAGTGTAAAAAACTAAAATTTATTTTGTGTCGCCAAATTCTGAGAGCCATACCCTTTTTATTTTTCCGTCGATTAAGTGGTATGATGGCTTATTTTTTGCGGGATAAGCTTTAGTTTTTAATTATACCATTTTGGGGTACATGCACCGTTTTGATCACTTTTTATTTAATTTTTTGTGGGAGATGTGTTGACCAAAAAATAGAGATTCTGGCGTTTACATTTTTTTTACGGTGTACACCGTGCGGGTTAAATAATGATATATTGTAATAGTTCAGACTTTTCTGTTTATTTATTTCTTTTTTTACTATGCTCTAGGGGGAAAATGGGAAAAGGTTGTTTTTTTTAACTTTTAATATTTTTGTTATTTTTTTACATATAAAAAAACTTTATTTTACAAATTTTTACTTTTTTTTTATTAGTCCCCCTAGGGGACTTCAACCAGCGATCGTTAGATCGCTTGCACTATATACTGAAATACTAATGTATTGCAGTATATCGTGATTCTGACAGGCTTCTATTAAGCCCTGCCGGAGGCTTCATTAGGCCCCCAGCCTGCCGTAGCAACCATCGCCACTCCTCGATTGCATTGCGGGTGGCGCGATGAGCTGTTAGAGGGGATCGCCCCCCTCTTTCTAACAATTTAAATGCCGCGGTCGCTATTGGCCGTGGCATTTAACGACTTAAACGAGCGGGCTCGCGCTCGAGCGTGACCCCCCTCACTACCCTGAATTGACGGCTGAAAATACAGCCGACACCCGCATATTATGGAGCGGGTTCACTCCGTTCCATACTTCCCCTACCAGACTTTGGCTTATGGATACGTCAAATGTCGGGAAGGGGTTAAATGAGTGCAGTCCTCTGCACTATAATTCATAGTCTTGTAAGTAACTTGGTAAATTACCCCGTGTACTTCTAGTGGGGTAACAAGGTTCTAAAGGGACTAGAGGAGAAGTAGTAGGAGTTATCACTGGTATTTCACTTCATTCTGTCGAAATACCATTATTATCTGTTCTGTTGGGTGATACAAACCATCATTCTTCATCCAAGGGATGTCCAGAAATAGTAGATGGAATTCTCCCTTCCTCCGTATCTTCAATTGGTTCTGGTGGATAGGTACATGGTCTCAATAAGTTTCTTTGCAGTTTTAGTGTTGGCCCTTTATTACCTTTGGGTTGCATTTCATACACAAGTAAATTTGGCCTCAGTTGATGGATGACAACATAAGAAACTTTTTTCCACTTTGCTTCTAACTTACTTGCTCTTTGAGCCCTCAGAATATGGATCAAAACTTGTTCACCAGGAAGTAAAATGGTATCATTTGCCAACTCAAATTTTTCCTCAGGGTAGTTTCGTCTTTGTTTTAATAATTCACAAACTCATTGGAGTCTAGAATGATGCTTTCTAATCCATTCCAATGGGGTGTGTTTCTGAATATGCTCAGGTTGTTCAATCAGTGGATGGATGTCCAAATAGCAATTGGTAAGGAATATATCCCGTAGTAATGTGAAGGGTATTATTATAAGCCCATACTACATTTTGTTCATCTTCAGGCCATCTTTTGTGAAATTCTTCATCTAATGTTCGAAGGAGGTTCAACAATTTAAATTAAATAGTAAAAAATAGAAAAAAAATCAATGGCACTCACCATTCAGTAGAATTTTTATTTAATGTTGCGGCAGGCAAACAAAGGCAGTATGGATGTGGAGCACAAGCTTACAGCCGTTTCGTGTGTACCCACGCTTTGTCAAGGCCGTACACGCGAAACGGACATATGCTTGTGCTCCACATCCATACTGCCCTTGTTTGCCTGCCGCAACTTTAAATGAAAATTCTACTGAATGGTGAGTGCCGTGGATTTTTTTCAGTTTGAGCAATATGACATTTGCCTGGTTTTAGCTTTATTCCAAATTTCAACACTACTAGATCTAGATGATCAAGGTGTTCTTCAAATGTGTTGGGGAAACACAATTATGTCCTCCAGATAAATCATAGTCACTTCAAAATTTAAATCACCCAAGCAACGTTCCATCAACCGCTGAAAAGTGCTAGGGGCATTCTTTAGTCCAAATGGCTAATGAAGACCGTTTTCTCCTTATCTTTGGATCAAATCGGTATCTGCCAATAGCCACTAGCCAAATCTAACGTTGTAAAAAATTCAGCTTTCCGCATAACGTGAATGATTCTTCCACTCTAGGTAGTGAAAATGCATCCCGATGTGTACAGGCATTCAGACGCCTATGATCAACACAAAATCGTATTGTCCCATCTTTCTTTTTTACCAAGACAATTGGGTCTTCCCATGGACTATTACTTTCCTATCTGACTTTTCCACCTAATATTTTCTGAATAAGTTCTTTGACTTCTTGATATAATGCAGGTGGTATTTGCCTATACCTTTCCCGTACCGGTATGGCATCTCCGGTATATATCTGATGTTCAATTGCCTCTGTATACCCATAACCTTCATCATGCTGTGCGAAGGCAGACTAATGTTTTTGTAGTAGCCTCTTCAATTATTTTTCTAACATAGGAGTAGGGGCTACTCCATCAAATTCTAACAACTCGCACAACCAAGTAATATCCTCAGAAGATGGTCCTGTTGTAGAGTTCTCTTCATCAAGTTTAGGAATATTCTCTTACTTCATGAGCTTGTACTGGAATTGTGATGGGTTGATCTCCATAGTTAATGAATATTACCGTGACCCATCCCTTAGATACTTGACACAAAGTCCTACCTACAGACCGTGTGGTAGTTTCACGAAAAATTGGTGCTGGTTCAACCATTATTAAAGCATTTTGTAAGCAATGATGAGTGCCCACCATGAGTAGCAAGGTGGTCTCTTCTCATGCTGGTATTAGTAGAGTACCTTTATTTAAGGCTCGGATTACTCCAGGTCTTCTAGTTAGTTGAGCGAAGGTTTGCTGTTGACAGATTATTTGTAACTGTTGTAAAGTCTGTTGACCATGGGGTTCTCATTCAACTATTGCCAATAGTTCCCATCTCACTTAGTAGTCCATCTAATTTTTGTAATAAATTCATCCCTAACAACATCTACAAGGCATCTTATTAAATATCCTTGTATGCAAGCATTTACTATCGTACATGGTCCAGCAATTATGTTTGTATCACACTCAGGGCCTTCATTATCATTTCCCGTGGCTTGGCCCACAGTCGCGGGTATTACTAGTTTAAGGGCGCTGGGCCATTTCTATCTGGTCAGCTTGATCGACATTCTCTAGCATAGTGTTCGTGTAGATTACATTGCCAACATCGTCTTTCCCCAGAAAATCGACGGCCTTTTCCTTGGTATACATGGAAGGCTTTCTCTGTATGGCATAGTCCAATCTCATCTTTAATCTAATTTTTAATCTCTCTTAGTGACTCTCTAAAATTGACTCTTAAGATCTCTGGCAAACTCATTAAAATTACAAGGTGTTTTATCAGTATTTGCTCTCGTATTCGTTTTGTTATCTAAGATTTGTACAGAGACACTAATACTCTCATCTTCATCTCTTTGAAGTTCAATGGCTTCTTTTATCACATTGGCAAAGGTAATATACCCTAAGCATATATTTTAATGCTCTCTTTATAGTATGGCTTCGCAATCCAGCAATAAACTGATCCCTTATTAACTTATCTGCATCTGGAACAGTTTCACAACCTTCATTATCTTTCTTAATAAGTCTAGTCCAAAGATTCTGTAAGGGCCTGTTCACATCACCGTTGCCCTTCCATTGAAGGGTTCCGTCGGAGGTGTCTGTCTGGTTACCCCCTCAACGCAAAGGCAAACGTAAACCTAAGCTTCCGTTTCCCTTACCATTGATATCAATGGTGACAGAAACATTTCTAAAGGTTTCCATTTGTCCCTGTTGTAATAGGGTTCCATCATTTTTGAATCAATAGCGCAGTTGCCTTTCCGTTGAGGGGTTAACCCGATGGAAACCTCAGACGGAACTCCTCAACGGAAGGGCAACGGTGGCGTGAACACAGCCTAAACCTACTGAAAAATTCTGTACATTTTCACCATCATGTTGACATAATCTGTAGCAGTGGCATAACTATAGGGGTCGCAGCGGTCGCAATTGCGACTGGGCCCCATAGCCAGGGGAGCCAGCGTCCCCCCGCACCACATCAATGAAATGTTACTATAGTAACTGGGGCCTATGTAATAAACTACACCGGCCCCCATTACTATAGTAACTGACAGTACTTACATTCCTCCTTCCGGAGGGCAGCGGCGGTCCTGATGTCACAGCGCTGCGCACAACATCTCGACCCTGGATGGAGTCAGGACCTCTGCTGCGGCTGAGAGGAGACTAAGCTTAATACCATTGTCTGCTGGAGCTGACTCCCAGGACTCACGATAGGCCATCAATTGCTGATGGGTCGGGTACGACACCCGGGACCCCCGCCATTCAGCTGTTTTAAAGAAGGTGCAGCGCTCGTACGAGCCCTACTTCCCCTTCATTCCGGTCACTTTCTCACACTGTGAATCGCCGACATGGACGTGTGATCGATTCACAGTGTGTGCAAGTAAGGGAAATGAAGGGGAAGTAGCGCTCGTACGAGCTATCGACTGCGCTATTGATTCCGTCAAAACAATAGAACCCTGTCACAAATGTGATAAACGGAAACCTTTAGCAACGTTTCCGTCACCACAGAGATCAATGGTGAGGGAAACGGAAGCTGAGGTTTCAGTTTGCTTTCCGTTGAGGGGTTACCCGACGGAAACCTCAGACGAAAGGGCAGCGGTGATGTGAACAGGCCCTTACTAATGGTTTTTTTTGTGTTTGTGTTTTTATAAAGGTTCGGTCGTGGGACTACTTTGGATTCGAGGACTACTTCGATGACGGCTTATTTTTTATTATCAATAAAATGGTTAATGTGTTGTGTGGGTTTTTTATTTCAATAAACCTGTTTTTTCTAAGTCTTTGTATTTTTTTTAAACTTTATTACTACCGCCTTATTAGTTCCTGCTGGATGATTGACAGCATACATTACTAAGGCGGGGCTTAGTATTAGCCAGTGCAGAGGCTAACACTAACCCCCATTATTACTCCGGTACCCACCGCCCCCGGGAAGAATCGGGTACGATCCAGTACCCGACAATCTGTAGTGATGGTCGCCCACTGGCGCGGCTGCAGGTTGGTATTATTAGGCTGGGAAAGGCCAAACACAGTGGCACTTCCCACCCTAGTAATGCTAGCCTGCTGCTGCTATGTTGTAATTGGCTGGTTCTGAAAAATAGGGGGGACCCCACATCATTTAGAAAAAAAAAAGAACAATGTGTGGTTCCCCCAGTTTTATAACCAGCCAGATACAACATAGCAGCAGGCTAGCATTAGCAGGGTGGGAAGGGCCACTGTTTTTGGGCTTTCCCAACCTAATAATACCAGCCTGTGGCCGCGCAAGTGCCCAGCCATCACTACAGAGTGTTGGGTACTGGATCGTACATGGTTCTGGTGGGTACCTGGGTAATAATGGGGGTTAGGGATAGCCTCTGCACTGGCTAACACTAAGCCCCACCTTAGTAATGGACGTTGTAAATCAGCCAGCAGCTATTAATAAGGCAGTAGTAATAAAGTTCAGAAAAATACAGACATAGCAAAAATATTTTATTGAAATAAAAATCCCACACAACCCTCGTTAACCATTTTATTGAGAATACAAAAACGCCATTATCGAAGTAGTCCTCGAATCCGAAGTAGTCGAACAACAAAACTTGTTAAAAGATACAAACACACAAAAATAATTAGTAACACATGAAAAAGCAAAACAATTATTATACTTACCTTTCCTGGGTCCAGAGAGTTGAACCCTGTATCTAATCCTATCATGTGTCTGCCTGTTGGGCCTTATATCTAATCCTATCATGTGTGATACTGTCTGCAGAATCACTGTATCTAATACTATCCATAGCTATAGGGTCGTAGTGCTATAGATATGCTGTCTCCTATATACACATATACACCCACAAATGTTTTTGGGGGGTATATGTATTGGGGCTATTTCCCCTTACGTTTCAAGGCCTTAGTGACGCCCCTGGCTGCTGGTGATGCATCGTTGTGTCACTTAGGAGACCCAGCAATGCAGCTGAAAGCTGCCGGCCGTTGGCCATGAGAAGTGTTTGGGGGGGGGGGGCCAAGAAGAACCTTTCCATCGGGGCCCATTAGCCTTCAGCTACGCGCCTGGTCTATAGAATTTATTTCTTAGCTCAGTAGCTGGTGTGGCATCGCCATATAATGTTTCCAATCGGGATATTATATCATCAAAATCTTTTCGTTATAACTGTGATAATGTCATAATAGGCTATCTCAGTGACATTGACTGTTATATTTCCTTTAAGGCATCTGAAACAACTGATGGTGTCACAGATGTTCTGATGTCACAGGCTATATGACGTCATAGATGTTGTCATTACATCATAGGTGTGTTGACATCAAAATGGTTTTAGTAACATTGTGTAATATGATTAACCTCTTAACGCCGAAGGACGGATATATCCGTCCTCAGCAGCTGCTAGTTCGCGCAGGAGGACGGATATATCCGTCCTATGATAGCGCGGGTACTGAGACTGTACTCACGCGATCAGCGACAGGAGCACGGCTGTTATACACAACCTGGCTCCTGCTGCAACTGCCGGAATCGAAGCGAGCTCCGATTCCGGCAGTTTAACCCATTAAATGCCGCTGTCAATAGTGACAGCGGCATCTAATGTGTTTGACAGAGGGAGGGAGCTCCCTCTGTCCCCCCATCGGCGCCCCCGCAAAGAAATCGCGGGTCGCCGTCGGGTTTCCATAGCAGCGGGGGGTCTAACAAAGACCCCCAGGTCTGCCTTCAGCATCTGCCTGTTAGGCGATGCCGGAGGCATGACCTAACAGGTTGCCTGTCAGTTTTACACTGACAGGCAATAATGCTTTTTGTATACTAAGTATACCAAAGCATTATATATGCGATCAGCAGATCGCATAGTGAAGTCCCCTGGTGGGACTAAAAATAAAAATGTCAATCAATTAAATAAAGTTGGTGAAAAAAAAATAATAATAATTACAGTGAAAATCAAATAAAACAACTTTTTTTGCACAAAAAGTTGTTTTATTTAGTAAAAGTGTCAAAACAAATAACACATACACATATATGGTATCCCCGCGATCGTAACAACTTGAACAATGAAATGAACACATTAATTAAACCACCGGATGAACGGCGTCCAAAAAAACCGCAAAAAACAACGGCAAAATTCTCTCTTTTCTCCCATTCCCCCCATAAAAAATTACATAAAAATTAATCTATAAGGCCTATGTACCCCAAAATAGTACTAATGAAAACTACACATTGGCCCACAAAAATCAAGCCCCCATACGGCCACATTGACAGAAAAATAAAAACGTTACGTCTCTTGGAATGCGGCGATGCAAAAACAAGTAATTTTTTTCTAAAAGGCTTTTTATTGTGCAAACGTAGGAAAAATAAAACCCTTACATATTTGGTATCCCCGTAATCGTGCCGACCCATAGAATAAAGTTAACATGTTATTTACGCTGCATAGTAAACGGCGTAAATTTATAACGTGAAAATCAATGCTGGAATAGCTGCTTATTTTCAATAAAAAGATACAAATTTGCAATGAAGCAAAAAGGATGCCTTTATTTCCAGTCAAGCTATAGTAATATGTAATGTATATGTAAATAAAATATAACTTTTAATGGTTAGGATTAAATATAATTAGAACAAAGACAAAAATCTAAATCTAAAATTTAGCCAGAGTTCACTGACAGGTGGATTTGTATCGATCAGATACAATCAGTGTGTAGTGTAAACTGTCTGCCTTTGTGTCTCCTGCGGCATCTGCAGAACACCGGGCGACACAATTGAGTGGCGTATATATCTCAGTCAGTGAAGACTCTGAGGTTAAAAGTAATGTGGAGGCCCCCCCGACATGTTTCGCTGCATACGCAGCGTCTTCAGGGGTTCAAATGGGGCATCTGACGGCGCGTGGAAGGTCCGTCCCTCTTAAGCCCTCGGGCCGCCATGACAGTGGGCGTGGCCAATAAGGGACCAATTGGAGAGGTCAACACAGTCTGGCCGTGATGTGTATGACTGACATCCAGGTCAGCCATACAGTAGTTAGAAAAGAATGTACCAATCACGCAGGGGCAAGTGCGCCTGCGTGGTTTATGTTAAGATGCGATGAAGGAAAATTAGACTAAGTGTGGGGAAACGCGACTGCGCATGTCAGCACACTTAGAAGATCGAAAAGTAAATACTGATTGTCAGCGGAGCATTTAGCAAGAAGTGAACGAGAAGGTACATTCCCTATGTGTCTAGGAGATGTATAGGAGGGACCATATAGTAGATAAGGATAGTTCAAAGTGTGAATGTGAAAGATGAGAGTATTATAACTGTGAGCGCTGAAAGGATATTAAAAAACGTTAAAGGTGTGAGTAAGAAATGACTATCATATATATATAAACATGACAGAAATTAAGTGGCTAAGGTGAAAAATGGAAAAAGTGAGAGGGAGGGGAGAGGGAGAAAGAACCATGATATATGGTATATACTAGGGAAATTATAATAATGTGCAGTACTGGGGAATAAAGGGATGAGGTGGCTAGAGTGAGGACATGAAGTGAATATATGAAAAAAAGGGGGGGGGAGGGGGATAAAGTATCGTGTATTGTAAATATATGGTCCTAAAGGAATACAATGGATTTATTGCTGGCATGAGCAAAAAGACATTTGAATATAAAAAATTAATTAATAATAGTGCTAAAAGTAAAATCAGATGATAATGAAAATAAAATTAAACATGAAATAATGAAAATGACTAAGGTTGAGAAACGGAACATTGTAAATGATACATAAAGCTTAGTAGCATATGAAATACGCCGTATAAATAAGTAAATAAATTTATTTAAGAAAAATGTCCAAGTTGTCAGAGTATTAATTCATGAGTATCAGTATTTCTTAACTATAGAGTCACAAATATAAATAAAACTGTGTAAAGTGGCGATCTGAAGGGAATTTTTCCCAGAATAAAGTAAATATTAAATAGAAGGTATAGTACCTATTAGGCCCTGTTCACACGGAGTTTTTTGACACGTTTTTTGACGCGGAAAACGCGTCGGAAAACGCGCCAAAAACGACCCAAAATGACTCCCATTGATTTCAATGGGAGACGGAGGCGTTTTTTTACCGCGAGTAAAAAAAACGCCTCGCGGCAAAAAGAAGGGACATGACCCTTCTTGATGCGGTTTCCGCGTCCAAAACCGCATTGAAAGCAATGGGGACACGTCAAAAAACACCTCGAACTAGTGAGGTGTTTTCTGACGAGTATATTGCCGAGAGTTTTGGAGGAGTTTCTTGCAGTCTCCTGCTGCTAGTCCAGCCCAGAAAGGGGCTGTCATTTCCTGTCTGCTCGTGGAGGCTGAAAAACATCGTGGACAGAACTCAGGGATACAGAAAACCGAAGTCCTGCATCCAAATACAAGTAAGTGCACTTGCTCCTATGTTCCATACATGCTATACATGTATGGAGCTGTGCATTTTTTTTTTTAGAATTTTTTTTTTTATTTTTTTTTCTGATTTTTTTTTTAGATTTTTTTTTTCAATTTTTTTATTTTTAATTTTTTAATTTTGTTATGCAGTTGTTCATGTATGTCATCTCTTTTTTATTTTTTTTTAACATTTCAGGAACAGAAATGACGACAGCAGAGGTGTACCACCGAATGGACATTGATGTTGGGAAATTGATTCAAGAAGTAAGTATACTTTTTTTTTTTTAATGTGGGCCTGTTCACATCAGCGTGGTTTCCGCTGAGGGGTTCCGTCGGTGCTTTCACTCAGGGGAACCCCTCAACGGAAAGGCAAGTGTGAAGTGGTGACAGATCCGTTGCTAATGGTTTCTGTTTGTCCCCGTTGTGCAAAGGGTTCTGTCGTTTCGACTGAACCAATACCGCAGTGTAGGGAATCCCATTAGCAACGGATCCATCAGCATTGAAGTCAATGATGATGCAAACAGAAAACAATGTTTTTTTTAATGTGGGCCTGTTCACATCAGCGTGGTTTCTGCTCAGGGGTTCCGTCGGTGCTTTCAGTCAGGGGAACCCCTCAACGGAAAGGCAAGTGTGAAGTAAGTTCCGTTTGCATCACCATTCATTTCAATGGTGACAGATCCGTTGACAGAAGGCTGTCAGGCTGGGTTCGCACGACCATGTTACGTCTGTAATGTACGGAACGTATTTCAGCCGGAAGACCCGGACCGAAGACAGTGCAGGGAGCCGGGCTCCTAGCATCATAGTGATGTACGACGCTAGGAGTCCCTGCCTCGCTGCAGGACAACTGTCCCGTACTGTAATCATGATTACAGTACGGGACAGTAGTTCCACGCAGAGGCAGGGACTCCTAGTGTCGTACATCACTATGATGCTAGGAGCCCGGCTCCCTGCACTGTCTTCGGTCCGGGTCTTCCGGCCGAAATACGTTCCGTACATTATGGACGTAACATGGTTGTGTGAACCCAGCCTCATGCGTGTGAAAACCTCGGCAAAAACAGCCTGAAAAACCGCCTGGAAAACCGCCTCAAAAACCACGTCAAAAACCACGTCAAAAACCACGTCAAAAACCACATCAAACATGAAAACCTCCAGGGTCAGTTTTTACAGGAGGAATTTTCCTCCTGCAAAAAACTCCGTGTGAACAGGGCCTTAAAGAAAAGCTGTGTAATTGAAGCCTTCATTAAGACCAAGGGGGCTCAATGAGCTCAGCCTATGGATCCAACGGGCTTCTTCTTGAAGTAATTTCCTATCAAGATTACCAGCTCTGGGTCCCAATTGTAATTGGGTGATACCCCAAATTTGGAGATTCTTGGTATTTCCATCATGTATGGATCTAATGTGTCTGGCGAGTGGAGTGTCCTCATCATTAACAACTGTACTTAAATGTTTTGAAATACGTCTTCGTAGTTGCTGTATGGTTTTACCTACATATAATTTCGGACAGGGGCATTGTATGGCATAAACAACTCCACTGCTTTGGCAGTTGATAAATTGTCTAATGGTAAAAGTTATATTTTATTTACATATACATTACATATTACTATAGCTTGACTGGAAATAAAGGCATCCTTTTTGCTTCATTGCAAATTTGTATCTTTTTGTGACAATTTAATGCCTGCCAGCCTGCTGGGTCTCTTCTCACTTATACCTGCTTATTTTCAATACTCTCCTAAAATAAAGTTAATAAAAGTTAATCAATATATTATAAGCATCTAAAAATGGTACAATTACAAAACACAACTTGTCCCGCAAAAAACAAGCCCTTACACGGCTATGTCGACGGAATAAAAAAAAAGTTACGACTCTTGGAATGCGACCGTGAAAAAGCAAAAAATAATCCTTGGTCATTAACCCCTTCCCGCTCCTTGACGTACTATTACGTCATGGCAGCTGTATCATTCGCGCTCCATGCCGTAATAGTACGTCACGGGAGTAACGGCCGTTTCGGCCGTCCTCCCGACACATACAGGAGCTGTGACGCTGCTGTCTTGTTCAGCAGCTGTCACAGCTCCTACAGCGGGGACCGATCGCTGTGTCCCCGCTGATTAACCCCTTAAAAGCCGCGTTCTATAGAGATCGCGGCTTTTTAGGGGTTAAGCTGCCATCGCCGGCCTGCTACGCGATAGCGGCCGGCGATGGTGACTATGGCAACCGGACACCAAACAATGGCGTCCGGCTATGCCATAGACGGAAGCCTAGTGGGTCCTGACAACGTCAGGACCCACTATGCTTGCTGTCAGTGAGTAGCTGACAGTTCTAATACACTGCACTACGCATGTAGTGCAGTGTATTAGAATAGCGATCAGGGCCTCCTGCCCTCAAGTCCCCTAGTGGGACAAAGTAATAAAGTAAAAAAAAAGTTAAAAAAAGATGTGTAAAAATAAGAAAATAAAAGTTTTAAAAGTAATAAAAGTAAAAGTCCCACTTTTTCCCTTATCAGTCCTTTATTATTAATAAAAATATATAAACAAACAAATAAACTATACATAATTGGTATCGCCGCGTCCGTAACGGCCTGAACTACAAAATTATTTTGTTATTTATCCCGCACGGTGAACGCCGTAAAAAAATATATTAATAAACCGTACCACAATCACAATTGTTTGGTCACTTCACCTCCCAAAAAATGGAATAAAAAGAGATCAAAAAGTCGCATGTACCTAAAAATGGTACTGATGGAAAATACAGTTCGTTACGCAAAAAATAAGTCCTCGCACGGCTTTATTGATTGAAAAATAAAAACGTTCTGGCTCTTAGAATAAGGTAACACAAAAAGTGAATGATTGTTTACAAAACGTATTTTATTGTGCAAACGCCATAAGACATAAAAAAACTATAAACATCTGGTATCGCCGTAATCGTATCGCCCCGCAGAATAAAGTTAATATATCATTTATAGCGCACGGTGAACGCCGTAAAAAAAAAAAGTATACAAAAACAATAGTAGAATTGCTGTTTATTAGTCACCACGCCACCTAAAAATGGAATAAAAACTGATCAAAAAGCCGCATGCACCCCAAGAAAACTACAATGGATTCCTCAAGGGGTCTAGTTTCCAAATTGGGGTCACTTTTGGGGGGTTTCCAATGTTTTAGCACCACAAGACCTCTTCAAACCGGACATGGTGCCTAATAAAAAAGAGGGCTCAAAATCCGCTAGGTGCTCCTTTGCTTCGGAGGCCGGTGCTTCAGTCCATTACCGCACTAGCGCCACAGGTGGGATATTTCTCTAAACTGCAGAATCTGGGCAATAAGTATTAATTGGTGTTTCTCTGATAAATCCTTTTGTGTTATAAAAAAAATGGTATAAAAAGAGTAAATCTCACCTCTACTTTGCTCTAAATTTCTGTGAAACACCTAAAGGGTTCATAAACTTTCTAAATGCTGTTGTGAATACTTTGAGGGGTCTAGTTTCTAAAATGGGGTGTTTGATAGGGGTTTCTAATATATGGGCCCCTCAAAGCAACTTCAGAAATGAACTGGAACCTAAAAAAATAAATAAATGAGGCAATACTTCGCTTCTTACATTATACTGATAATGAGCCGTGCCCACTCCGAGATGACCCCAGTTTTGACCGTTTGTATAAACGGAGACCCCTATTAGACCGTTCCAGTGCCCGGTTTTCCCAAGCATACACCCCCGAGAACTGTATTTCTATTGATGAGTCCCTGGTACATTTTAAAGGGAGGGTTCAATTCCGCCTGTACCTGCCAGGTAAGAGGGCAAGGTATGGCGTGAAGATGTATAAGCTGTGCGAGAGTGCATCAGGGTATACCTACAGGTTTAGGATATATGAAGGAAAGGCCACCCCCAAACCAGACTGCATCCTGGACTACAATAGGTACATGGGAGGGATGGACTGGTCAAATCAAGTCCTGAAGCCCTACAGCGCCATGCGGTGTGGTATAAGAAGCTGGCCGGGCACATCATACAGATGGCTTTGTACAATGCGTATGTGCTACGTCGATGTGCAGGCCAGAGGGGAACTTTCCTGGAATTTCAAGATCTAATCTTTAGGGACCAGGAAGGGGGGGCACCCAGTACTTCTGGAAGCGAGGCCACACGCATCGTACCAGGGCAACACTTTCCAGGAGAAGGTCCCCAAACCGGTGGAAAGGGAAAGAGTCAAAAGAGGTGCAGAGTCTGCTATAAGAGGGGGATAAGGAAGAACACAATATACCAATGTGACACGTGTCCCGAAAAACCAGGGCTCTGTATAAAAGATTGTTTTAAAATGTATCATACATCCCTTGATTTTTAATTTACCCTGATGCACTCCGCACAGCTTACCCCCCTCATCTTTCCCTTCTGAGCCCTGCCGTATCCCCAGGCAGCTGATAACAGCCACATGTAGGGTATTGTCGTACCCAGGAGAACCCACATTACAATTTAAGGGGTGTATATCTCCGGTGGCGCATGCTGGGCACACTATATTGGACACTGAAATGGCATATACATATATAAAATTGCAAATCTCACACTGCACCATCTGCTGCGCATTATCTTTTACACAGTACCTGTGGGGTCAAAATGCTCACTACACCTCTAGATGAATGTCTTAAGGGGTGTAGTTTTTAAAATGGGGTCACTTCTCGGGGGTTTCAACTGTACTGGTACCTCAGGGGCTTCTGCACACACGACTTAGCACCAGAAAAGCTCCAGTAGGCCAAATGGTGGTCCTTTCCTTCTGAGCCCTCCCATGGGCCCAAAGGGCAGTTTATCACCACAAGTGGGGTATTGCCGCACTAAGGACAAATTGGGCAACAAAATGGGGTATGTTGTTCCTTGTGAAAATAAGAAATTTTGATCAAAAATGACATCTTATTGGAAAAAATATCATTTTTTTCATTTCACAGCCCAATTCAAATAGGTGCTGTGAAAAAACTGTGCGGTCAAAATGATAACAAAAACCATAAATGAATTCCTTGAGGGGTGTAGTTTCCAAAATGGGGTCACTTCTGGTGGGTTTCCATTGCTTTGATACCTCTGGGGCTCTGCAAATGCAACATGGCACCCGAAAACCAATCCAGCAAAATCTGGACTCCAACAAACACATAGCGCTCCTTTCCGTCTGAGCCCTCCCATGGGCCCAAACGGCAGTTTATCACCACAAATGGGGTATTGCCGCACTAAGGACAAATTGGGCAACAAAATGGGGTATGTTGTTCCCTGTGAAAATAAGAAATTTTGATCAAAAATGACATCTTATTGGAAAAAATATAATTTTTTTCATTTCACAGCCCAATTCAAATAGGTGCTGTGAAAAACCTGTGCGGTCAAAATGATAACAAAAACCATAAATGAATTCCTTGAGGGGTGTAGTTTCCAAAATGGGGTCACTTCTGGTGGGTTTCCATTGCTTTGATACCTCTGGGGCTCTGCAAATGCGACATGGCACCCGAAAACCAATCCAGCAAAATCTGGACTCCAACAAACACATAGCGCTCCTTTCCTTCTGAGCCCTCCCATGGGCCCAAACGGCAGTTTATCACCACAAATGGGGTATTGCCGCACTAAGGACAAATTGGGCAACAAAATTGGGTATGTTGTTCCCTGTGAAAATAAGAAAATTTGATCAAAAATGACATTTTATTGGAAAAAATATCATTTTTTTCATTTCACAGCCCAATTCAAATAGGTGCTGTGAAAAAACTGTGCGGTCAAAATGATAACAAAAACCATAAATGAATTCCTTGAGGGGTGTAATTTCCAAAATGGGGTCACTTCTGGTGGGTTTCCATTGTTTTGATACCTCAACGCCTCTTCAAACCTGGCATGCTGCCTAAAATATATTCTAATAAAAAAGAGGCCTCAAAATGCACTAGGTGCTTCTTTGCTTCTAGGGCTTGTGTTTTAGTCCACGAGCGCAGTAGGGCCACATGTGGGACATTTCTAAAAACTGCAGAATCTGGACAATACATATTTAGTAGTGTTTCTCTGGTAAAACCTTCTCTGTTACTAAAAAAAAATAGAATAAAATTGAAATTCAGAAATAAAAACGAAATTTGCAAATTTCACCTCCACTTTGCTTTAATTCCTGTGAAATGCCTGAAGGGTTAAAAAACTTTCTAAATGCTGTTTTGAATACTTTGAGGGGTCTAGTTTTTAAAATGGGGTGTTTTATGGGGGTTTCTAATACATAGGCCCCTCAAATCCACTTCAGAACTGAACTGGCACCTTCAAAAAAAGGCTTTTGAAATTTTCTTAAGAATATGAGAAATTGCTGTTTATGTTCTAAACCTTGTAACGTCCAAGAAAAATAAAATAATGTTCAAAAAACGATGCCAATCTAAAGTAGACATATGGGAAATGTGAACTAGTAACTATTTTGGGTGGTATAACCGTCTGTTTTTCAAGCAGATGCATTTAAATTCTGAAAAATGCTATTTTTTGTAAATTTTCTCTAAATTTTGCAATTTTTCACAAATAAAGACTGAATATATCGACCAAATTTTACCACGAACATGAAGCCCAAAGTGTCACGAGAAAACAATCTCAGAATCGCTTGGATAGGTTTAAGCATTCCGACGTTATTACCACATAAAGTGAAATATGTCAGATTTGAAAAATGGGCTCTGAGCCTTAAGGCCCAAACTAGGCTGCGTCCTTAAGGGGTTAACGTGCAAAATGGCCCGGTCATTAAGGGGTTAATTCTGATTTTAACAAGCAATAATCACTCTGTGCAATGGACTTGTAATAAATATTTATAATTGATAATAAGTGATACGCTTTTAATTTAAATTAATCTCGTCACCATAAGAATAACTTGCACCTCATTGTCAGAATCTGATCAATCTTATAAAGGAGTATAGATTTCTATCAAAATATTGGATGTAAACTATCCCTGTACAATAGTACATAATCACCATACAGTATTAATTCATCACTAGTCAGATCTCTGCTGAATCATAGAGTATAAGCGCAAATCTGTTTGTGTGTGTTTGACTTTGGCAAATGTTCACATTCTACACATGTCTGTTCACCAGACCTCTCCATACCATATCAATATTGGAAATCTGTATATATTTTTGCATATTTACACCCGGCTAAAGAAATGGATGTTCCTATTGAACTGAAATTAGTTAAATCCACAAAATATCTGTGGATGAGAATGCTGTGGCTTTCGAATTAGGAAGTTGGAAGTTGGTATGGGAGGTAAAAAAAAAAAAAATGGGAGTTTAATACTTAATTACTTGTAACATGAGCCTCTATTGTTAAGTGCCATATAAATGACAGATAACACATAAGTAAGAAGAAAGATTTGACTTTAGGCCCTGTTATGAGGCTCATATGTGCACTGTACACCTGGCTCAAATTCTATTATATATTGAGGTACATTTATCAATACTGTTGTTGGATGCATAAATTTGTGAGAAATTGCAGTAGAAATTTCAGTAAATGTTTCAAAATGGCACAAAAGATATAAACTTAGTGCATCGTGTCAAGCATGTTTGACACATTCCGTTCCATACGCCACCGCATGGCTCGCGTACATATACACCAATATTTAGCTTATACAAATGGCGCATTTACGGATGTAGCTATCTTTATCTTGACTCTGATATTACACAAGAAAAGCCATTAAAAAAGTCAAGTTAAGGTTTCCTGACACCGTGTATTTAAATAGATAAAGATGCATTAAAATAGATAAAGATGGCTTCATCTGTATGACTACTCATAGCAACATCTGTTTCAGTTTCTAAACCATAAACGCAAAGTTTTTGGCGCAATTTGCGTCAGAATTCTGCTGCATTTCACTTAGTTAATCTATTTATTGTGGGGTGGCAGTTATTAAATTATTGCATATTTTATAATACCAATAGGTTTTAAAATTAGCTCCGCTGTGATTCAAAACATGAAATCATCAAGGGTAGGGGAGGAGGTGAATACTTTTCATAGGCACCGTAAATATTTCAACAGGGGCTGGACAATATACTCAGTGTAATTGAATATCAATGCAATTATTAACTGCTGAAAAATGTATTTCACATGTGAAAGGAAAAAAACAATAGTATAATCCAAACCAAATACTAAAAAAATATTGGCATAAAAGCTGAGGGCATTCTGATTAATTACAAAAACTGGCCATTGAAGAGTCAAATAAACTGGCAGGTGATACTACAGTTCGTAATGCCACATAAAGAGATTAGCCAAATTAAACAGTCCTTCCGCTTGCGTGATCACAGCACATTTATTGGAAAATGGTTCGTAGAACTTACGCAACAGTATTGCATGAAACCAGCTAGCAATCAAACAGAAACAGATTTAAAGAGAACTTCACTCAAAACCTAAAAAGTATTTTTGGCCGAGAATGGGTACATTTAACTCCTTAATCACTTTCTCACTCCTAGCCCTTTGTCCAGATTAATATTTTATCTAGGATTAGGGTTAAAGGAAAGTCTGACATATTTGATTTTAGTTTCATTAAGTCGATTTAAATCTGTAGAAGAAAAACAATGAGTTTGTTCTTTGTCTTTCAAATGTTGAAGCAACATTTTTTACATTTTAAAAACTTGCCTGGGGTGGCCATATTGGAGGCACACACTTACTTCTTGTGTTGATTGTATAGACAGTACAGCAGGGTGTGTGTGCTTTATGGCAGCTAAAATTGACAACTGACAGAGAAATTTCATTGAATATTACAGTCTCCAAGAAGTGATGGAGTACAGCCCCTTCCCCAGAGACTTAGGAGGGACATGGGAGATGCATTAAGAGCTTGGTCTGTGTCTCTAATAATAATGAACTAGAAGAGAGAAAACAAAACACGGCGCCAAATAGTGCGATTAGCCAGTAGATTAATTAAAAACAGAAGAGATCATGCAATGTGCTCACCTTGGGGTATTAGTACCGGCAGGTACAACACCGGAGAATGCAGATAAGACACGGGGTTATAAACTGCTGCCGGGTCAATAAAATGCAACAATTGAGTTGTTGCCAAATAGGCAAGGAAGGAGAGAAAAACATGGATCACAAAATGGCACTGCTAATAGGAAGATTTAAACATAATGACCGGTGGTCATTGTTTTAATAACAATTATATGTAAGTGAACAACAACTATGCGTTTCGATGCCGGACAGGCGTCTCCATCAGGTCAATAAAATTGTGGTGAATGATGGCTGTCGTACTGTGTGCTGTTCATGGGTTGTGATGCTTACCCTTCTGTTTGGGCTGTGCCCTATTTGTCATGTTCTCTTTATTATGGGGACACATTTTCTCACAATGTTTTTGTAATTGTTTGTATTAAAACAAAAAAAAATTGAATTGAAAAAAATAAATAAAAAATTGGGGTGAATGAAAGTAGTATAAATAGCAAAATACAATCAAAAGGGGAAGAAAAAAATGACAAGAAGATGGGTCAAAGAACAAAGGGCCAGGTCAAAGATCATTAACTACGTCACAATAAACGTATAGCTCAACTTGGAAACAAATTTGCCGTAAAACAAGCTATAAATGAACACTTAGTAATATTTAGACACTAAAATATATAAATACTGTGAATTACAGACATATAAAAAGGGACTAACAAAAGTTACAGGATACTATGTAGGACAGTACATGATAAATATTTAGAGACATTTAAAAGTATAAAAATATCCAAACAATAAAACATCATAAACAGTAATGTAAGATTGACCACAAAGTTGAATCTAGTAAAAAGCAACGCCCATCGAGCTTGTCTCGGGTTTAGCCTCCGGGCAGATTCTAGGAAAACCAGATTCTTGTGGTCGGTAAGGACCGTTACCTGGTGCCTAGCCCCCTCCAAGAAGTGGCGCCACTCTTCAAATGCCCATTTAATTTCGAAGAGTTCGCGGTTACCCATGTCATAGTTACTCTCAGTGGGCGAGAACTTCCTGGAGAAGTAGGCACAGGGACGGAGATGGGTGAGGGACCTGGTACCCTGGGACAAGACAGCACCCACTCCCACCTCGGAGGCATCAACCTCCACGATGAATGGCTCCATTTGGTTAGGCTGAATCAGCACTGGGGCAGAGATAAAGCACTTCTTAAGGATCTCAAAAGCCTGGACTGCCTCTGGAGGCCAGTGGAGGAGATCAGCACCTTTGTGAGTAAGATCCGTATGAGACTTAGCGATGACCGAGAAGTTAGCAACAAATCACCTGTAATAATTAGCAAACCCCAGGAAGCACTGTAACGCCTTCAGGGAGGCAGGTTGGACCCATTCAGCCACAGCCTGAACCTTGGCAGGGTCCATGCGGAATTCATTAGGAGTGAGGATTTGACCCAAAGATGGTATCTCCTGCACCCCAAACACACATTTTTCGGATTTAGCAAAGAGTTTGTTTTCCCGAAGGGCCTGGAGCACCTTCCTGACATGTTCAATGTGGGAGGACCAGTCCTTCGAAAACACCAGTATGTCATCAAGGTACACTACAAGAAATACCCCCAGGTAATCTCTTAAAATTTCATTTATGAAATTCTGGAAGACCGCGGGAGCATTACACAACCCAAAGGGCATGACGAGGTATTCGAAATGACTTTCGGGTGTTTTAAATGCAGTCTTCCACTCATCCCCTTCTCTGATTCGGATAAGGTTATAAGCCCCCCGAAGATCAAACTTAGAGAACCATTGGGCCCCCTGAACCTGATTGAAGAGATCAGGAATCAAAGGAAGGGGATACTGGTTCCTTACAGTGACCTTATTCAAGTTTCGGTAATCGATGCACGGCCTAAGACCACCATCCTTCTTCCCTACGAAGAAGAAGCCAGCACCTACCGGAGAAGTAGAGGGGTGAATGTAACCCTTGGCCAGGCTATCCTGGATATATTGAACAACCTACAAAACCTCTGACCAAAACAATGGCATAGAAAGGGGTCCCTTGATACAAGTAGACAACCTAAGGCGAACAAAAAAGGGACATAGCCCTTAAAATAATAATGATGATAATAATAAACTAAGTAATATACAAAAGTACACAATCTTTATTAGAAATGATACAACAGATAACACGGAATATAAAAACGAATGAACCACATATGGAGATAAAGACAGTGCGGTCAGATGTAAAAGACCATTAACATGCAGAGTCAGCCAACCAAGGGAAGTCGGGAACCGCTCATGTAACCCACAGGGAAAGAATAGTGCATAAAGAATAACTGTGCCCAGATGTATATGGAAATACTGCCTATCTACACATACAATGTGTATGAACAGGCTTGGGAAAATCCCAACAAAATAACTGGGCAGAAATAGTCAGGCAAGGTAAAACTGTAATGACAGATAGACATAAACAGGAGGAGGTGGTCATGTGGCGAAGATCGGACCACATTTGTCTGGGGTTGGTGACGGCACAGGACTGGACCAGTTCAGTCACCTGACCTCATGTCAGGTGACTGAATTGGTCCACTCCCGGCACCGACCTCACTCGTCAGCGGACGGCCTGCATGCCGTCCCTGATACTCTGGGCTATATCCTCCTTCTGTCATCTCCCGGGAGTTCTCATTGCGTGGCCGCTCCGTGAAGGTGAGTGAGGGAGGAGATTGAGAAACTTCCGCCCGCCGCACTAACAGTGCGCGGGCTTTAAATTTTAGTGAGCGGGGGGGGCCGTGGAAGGCGCGCGGCCGCACAGCCGCGCACCTTATAGGGAACATTGGTCATAAGGCGGTACTTCGGGGTCAATTAATTTAACTGCCTGCTTATGAAAAAAAGCAACGAGAAACTAGAGCACTCCATTCTCACTCAAATACATCATTTAGAACAACTTAACAAAACCTACGGCACAAATGACTGCACAAATTGCTGATCTTCACAAAAAAATTGCACTTACTCATGCTAAATAAATATGAGTTGGCCCTCAAGAAAATGAAAGCTAATTTTTATGTGGTGGGCGATAGAGATGGAGCTACTCTTATGAGAAGGTTTAAGAAACAACAGGCTAAGGCTACGTTAGAATTTATTGACCATCCTAGTAAAGGTAGGGTTTATAATCCTTTAGCTATAGCGGATGCATTCGTGAGCTATTGTGAACAGTTGCATAACTTACGTTCTGACCCTCTAGTCCCCCAACCGACTGACCATGGGAAAGAGGAATCTTGGTAAAGTGCAACTTCCTTATTTGCCTACACAAGACACAGAAAAATATAATGTTCCAATTCAGGAATCTGAAGTGATTAAAGCCATTAATTTGCTTAAATCTTCTGTACCGTGCGAATACTATAATACATTCCGTGACTTGCTAACTGGCCCTCTTACTGGATTGTTCAACGCAGTGGTGCAGGGAGGTCCCTTCCCAAAAAGAATGTTAGCTGCTACTATGGTAGCTTTAACCAAACCTGGTAAACCACCCCGTCAAGAAAAGGCAAGCTACAGACGGTACAAGAAGGTTGCTTAATCTACTTCATATAGCTCACGCTAAATCTACTCCTTTTTGTCGATAGATGCGGAAAAGTCCTTTGACAGGGTCCATTGGGGATTCCTGTCAAAGGTGTTAACTAAATTTGGCATAAATGGCTGGATGCATGATGTTATTATGGCTATGTATACATCTCCATCAACAAGTTTTTGTATCTGGAGATATGTCACAGTCCTTTACTTTCCAAAATGGTATGAGACAGGGATGCCCACTGTCACCTTCGATATTCATTCTTATCATGGAACCGCTGGCGTTCCTTATTCGACATGATGCCTCCATAAAAGGATTACAGGTTGGAGATCTCAACCATAAAATTGGATTATATGCGGATGATGTGATCCTGATGGTCACTTCTTCTGTCACTTCTCTCGCTAGAGTGAAAGACGATGCCTTCAGCAATGTTTCTTATAATAAAGTAAATCCCAGTAAATCCTTTACGTTACCATTGCACATATCTTCACATTTGAGAAGCAAACTGGCTTTGCTTGTTCCCTTTGTGTAGGTGGACAATCATATAGTGTACCTAGGGATTCTAATGACATTTGATCCTGGGAACACTGTAACTACTAATATCACTGACTTAATTAAATATTTGAAGTCTCAAATCCAAGCAACATTGGATGTCTTTCACTCTTGGATTGGGGGAATCAATTTATTAAGGATGTGGTTAATGCCAAAGATACTGTATTATTTTAGGACTATTCCTCTGTTTATTACACAAGCCTTTCTATCATATATACAAGGTATTTTGTTAAAATTTGTGTGGGCGCACAAGAAAGCTAGAATATCTAAAGGATTGCTTACTACACATGCTTCCAGACCAAATATTTATCATTAATATTTGGCCGCCTCTTTAGCTACTGTAAAGGATTGTTGGTCTTTGGATTCTGATGCTAGATGGAAACAAATTGAATGTTTTTATGTTCCCTCACATGACCTTAGATTAGTGATGATAGGGTTGGTATTAGGTTGACTTTCCTAGAGAATCCTTATCTACAACCAGACATATGGGTTCAATATGGGTTAAAGCTGTTTGTGAATGTAAGATTAAGGGCATGGCCACACGTGGCGGATTTCCTCCGCAACTGTCCGCATCAATGCCGCACCTAATCCGGGTTGCGGATTACGGCTGCGGATCTGCCCAAAATGTGCAGAAAATTGATGCGGACTAGCTGCTGCGGACTGCGGGAAAAGTGCTTCCCTTCTCCCTATCAGTGCAGGATAGAGAGAAGGGACAGCACTTTCCCTAGTGAAAGTAAACGAATTTCATACTTACCGGCCGTTGTCTTGGTGACGCGTCCCTCTTTCGGCATCCAGCCCGACCTCCCTGGATGACGCGCCAGTCCATGTGACCGCTGCAGCCTGTGCTTGGCCTGTGATTGGCTGCAGCCGTCACTTAGACTGAAACGTCATCCTGGGAGGCCGGACTGGAGACAGAAGCAGGGAGTTCTCAGTAAGTATGAACTTATATTTTTTTACAGGTTGCTGTATATTGGGATCGGTAGTCACTGTCCCGGGTGCAGAAACAGTTACTGCCGATCGCTTAACTCTTTCAGCACCCTGGACAGTGACTATTTACAGACGTCTCCTAGCAACGCTCCCGTCATTACGGGAGCCCCATTGACTTCCTCAGTCTGGCTGTAGACCTAGAAATACATAGGTCCAGCCAGAATGAAGAAATGTCAAGTTAAAAAAGCAAGACGCATCCGCAGCACACATAACATGTGCATGACAGCTGCGGACTTCATTACGGAAATTAGAATCTCCATTGAAGTCAATGGAGAAATTCCGCCATGAGTCCGCCACTGCTCCGCAACAGACAGAGCATGCTGCGGACACCAAATTCCGCTCCGCAGCCTATGCTCCGCAGCGGAATTTTACGCATCGTCTAAACGAACACTGCTAAATTAAAGTGGAAGTCAATGGAGAAACGGCTCCGCTGCGGATTAACGCTGCGGAGTGTCCGCAGCGGAATTTAAGTGAAATTCCGCCACGTGTGAACCCAGCCTTATTTGTGTTCTTTAACAAATCTTCCATTAACATACTTAGCCAATTGAATGCCCAACCTTGATTTGTCCACATGGTATGCGGCAGGTCTGATCAAAATAACTGACCTGTTTTTCAAGTCAGATCTATGTTCATTCTAACACTTACAACATCATTTTGGTATTTACAAATAAGGCATTTTATAATATCTACATCTTTGCATTCGCTAATAGGGTCTTCTTCTCCATCCAGGTTTCAATCTTTCCTTGACACCCCTCAAACACACTTAAAGGGATTGTCAGCAGCATATATATCTCTTGCTAGTCATGGACCTCAAGTTAAGTTAGGTTGTTAAGTTAGGCTATATGCCAAAGTGGGAATCTGACTTAGAACAATCCTTCTCTGTTGAGTCTTAGATAGTGGCTCTGAATCTTGACGTAAACATTTCTAAATGTGTGAATCATTTAGAAGCGGCCAGGAAGATACAATTTGGATGGTACCTTACTCCTGTGAGTTTGCAACACATATCCCCTCAATATTCACCTATCTGATGGAGAGCTTGTGGGCAAGTTGGTACTCTTTTCCACACTTCTGAATCTTTTCTGTGAGATTTCCAGCAAGGGAAACGAAATCTCGTTTACCTCATAATCTCGCGAGATTACGCGTGGTTTGTTGGAAATCTCACAGAAAAGATTCAGTCAGGATTCTGAATACACATGACGTCCAGGCTGGAGGTCATGTGTATTCATTATCAGGACACTTGTGTATGTGGCTGCACATCGTTCTAGTAAGAACGTGATGCTGCTGTGTAAATGAATGGAGAGGAGTGCATGATGCTGACTGGTCACTGATTCGTCAGCATCATACACTTCTATTCACAACGCCCAGCTAGTAAAACAAGTAAACACGCACAGTTAAAAACACAATACACGCCCAGTTGGACATACGAAAAAAAAACACGCCCAGTTGTCCATTTCAAAGCTCATTTGCATATACATAAAAAAGCTCATAACTTGGCCAAAAATGAACTTTTTAAAAAAAAACAAAAAAAAACACGTTACTGTTATCTACGTTGCAGCACCGATCGCATGCAATAGGCGATAGGGATTTGAGAATCTGGTGACAGAGCCTCTTTAAGGCTGGGATGCAGGTGAGGACAATATACAGGAGTAGAAAATAGCTTAGCATGATGAAGCCTTAGGGTTCAGAACCCTCTTGCAGTGACTGGCATGTATCCAGGAAGATTTCCCTTCAAGCTTTACCAAAGTGGGAGTGGTAATGCAATGAGACCCTGCAAGGGTGTCTGGTTCTGGAAGGGAACCATAGACACAATGATACAACGAAATTAGCTTTTAATTCAATGCTCCCACATTTGCAGTAAGATCTGATGCAAATGTTGGAGCTGTTAAAGAAAATATAGCCCTGTTTTGGGTTGACATCCACACAATTTCTCATATAGACAGAAACTCATAGACAGTTTTCAGTCCTCATTGTCCCCTATCTCTTCCTTCTCCTGACCCAATCTGGCTGCCAAACTTTACAATAACACTCTTAAAAATGCATTGGATGAAGCAGCCCCCCATACACTTCGAACCACCCGACAAAGATGACGAAAACCCTGGCACACGCCTCAAACCCGCTTTCTTCAGCGGTGCTTGAGATGTGCCGAACGACTGTGGCGAAAATCTCATTTGGATGCAGATTTCCTCCATTACAAATTTATGCTCAAAACTTACAACTCTGCCCTTCACCGCGCCAAACAAGTCTATTTCACTTCTCTCATCTCCACACTATCTAATAATCCAAAACGACTCTTTCATACTTTTCACTCCCTCCTTCGTCCTAAAGTGCAGACGCAAATCACAGATCTCAGTGCTGAAGACCTGGCCACTTATTTTAAAGTTAATATTGACAACATCCGGCATGAAATTATCTCCCAGTCCCCTAGTAACATTGATCCCCTTCCCACCCGCATTCCCTCTTCTTCACTCTCAGCATTTGACCCAATAACAGAAGAAGAAGTCTCTAGGCTCCTCTCTTCTTCTCGTCCTACTACCTGTCCTAGTGATCCTATCCCCTCACACCTCCTCCAGTCCCTCTCCCCAGCTGTCACTAGTCACCTGACTAAAATATTTAACCTCTCTCTTTCCTCTGGTATCATTCCCTCCTCTTTTAACCCCTTAAGGATGCAGCCTAGTTTTGGCCTTAAGGCTCAGAGCCCATTTTTCAAATCTGACATATTTCACTTTATGTGGTAATACCGTCGGAATGCTTAAACCTATCCAAGCGATTCTGAGATAGTTTTCTCGTGACACATTGGGCTTCATGTTCGTGGTAAAATTTGGTCGATATATTCAGTGTTTATTGGTGAAAAATTGAAAAATGTAGAGAAAATTTTGAAAAAATAGCATTTTTCTGAATTTAAATGCATCTGCTTGTAAAACAGACGGTTATACCACCAAAAATAGTTACTAGTTCACATTTCCCATATGTCTACTTAATATTTGCATTGTTTTTTGAACATTCTTTTATTTTTCTTGGACGTTACAAGGCTTAGAACATAAACAGCAATTTCTCATACTTTTAAGAAAATTTCAAAAGCCTTTTTTTTAAGGTACCTGTTAAGTTCTGAAGTGGCTTTGAGGGGCCTATGTATTAGACAACCCAATAAAACACCCCATTTTAAAAACTAGACCCCTCAAAGTATTCAAAACAGCATTTAGAAAGTTTTTTAACCCTTCAGGTATTTCACAGGAATTAAAGCAAAGTGTAGGTGAAATTTGCAAATTTCATTTTTCTTGCTGCATTTCAATTTTATTCAATTTTTTTTCTGTAACACAGAAGGTTTTACCAGAGAAATACTACTAAATATGTATTGTCCAGATTCTGCAGTTTTTAGAAATATACCACATGTGGCTCTAGTGCGCTCGTGGACTAAAACACAAGCCCTAGAAGCAAAGAAGCACCTAGTGCATTTTGAGGCCTCTTTTTTATTAGAATATATTTTAGGCAGCATGCCAGGTTTGAAGAGGTGTTGAGGTCCCAAAAAAGTAGGAATCCCCCAATAGTGACCCCATTTTGGAAACTGCACCCCTCAAGGAATTAATTTATGGTTGTTGTTACCATTTTGACCCCACAGTTTTTCACAGCACCTATTTGAATTGGGCTGTGAAATAAAAAAAAATGACATTTTTTTCCAATAAGATGTAATTTGTGATCAAAATTTCTTATTTTCACAGGGAACAAAATAGCCCATTTTGTTGCCCAATTTCTCCTGAGTGCAGCAATACCCCATTTGTGGTGTTAAACTGCCGTTTGGGCCCATGGGAGGCCTCAGAAGGGAAGGAGTGCTGTGTGTTCTTTGGAGTGCAGATATGCTGGTTTGGTTTTCGGGTGCCATGTCGCATTTGCAGAGCCCCAGAGGTATCAAAGCAATGGAAACCCACCAGAAGTGACCCCATTTTGGAAACTACACCCCTCAAGGAATTAATTTATGGGTGTTGTGACCATTTTGACCCCATAGTTTTTTCACAGAACTTATTTGAATTGGGCTGGGAATTAAAACAAAATAAATTTTTTCCAATAATATGTCGTTTTGGCTGAAAATTTCTTATTTTCACAAGAAATAAAATACCCCATTCTGTTGCGCAATTTGTCCTGAATGCACCAATACCCCACTTGTGGTGATAAACTGCCGTTTGGGCCCATGGGAGGGCTCAGAAGGAAAGGACCACCATTTGGCCTACTGGGGATTTTCTGGCGCGAAGTCATGTATGCAGAAGCCCCTGAGGAACCAGTACAGTTGAAACCCGCAAGAAGTGACCCCATTTTAAAAACTACACCGTTAAGGCATTCATCTAGAGGTGTAGTGAGCATTTTGACCGGAGACATACACCCCATAAACTGTAATGTGGGTTCTCCTGGGTACGGCAATACCCTCCATGTGGCTGTGATCAGCTGCCTGGGTACACAGCAGGGCCCAGAGGGGAAAGACGAGGGGGGGATAAGCGGTGCGGAGTACATCAGGGTAAGTAAAATCGGGGTAAATTATAAACCAAGGGATGTATGATCAATTTTAAAACACTCTTTCATACAGAGCTCTGGTTTTTCTGGACACGTGTCACATTGATATATTGTGTCCTCCCTTATCCCCCTCTTATAGCAGACTTTGCACCTCTTTTGACTTTTTCCCTTCTTGCCAGTTTGGGGAACTTCTCCTGGAAAGTGTTGCCCTTCTACGATGCGTGTGGCCTCGCTTCAAGAAGTACTGAGTGCCCCCCCCCTTCTTGGTCCCTAAAGATTAGGTTCTTGATAATTACCTCTTGAAATTCCAGGAAACTTCCCTTTGTACACATTGTACAAAGCCATCGGTATGATGTGCACGTCCAGCTTCTTATACCACACTCCATGGCGCTGTAGGGCTTCAGGACTTGATCGTACAGGTACATGGGTACTGGTGGGACATCTCTCTTGTCCTTGTACTTGACACACAATACGTTGCTCCTGGATTGTGCCCTGCTCTCACCCCTTTTTAGTGTTTGCCCAAGCAGAGTCTTAGGGAGGCCTCTCAGATTTCTTCTAGCAGTGCCGCATGCCGTAGTACTTCTGGAAGCGAGGCAGTTGAAGAGTGGGAAGCTGGTATAAAAATTATCCAGGTAGAGGTTGTAACCCTGGTCCAGCAGTGGGTGCACCAAATCCCACACAATTTTTGCATTAACTCCCAGTAAGGGGGGGCATTCTGGGGGCTGAATACTGCTTTCCTTCCCTTCATATATCCTAAATCTGTAGGTATACCCTGATGCACTCTCGCACAGCTTATACATCTTCACGCCATACCTTGCCCTCTTACCCGGAAGGTACTGGCGGAATTGAAGCCTCCCTTTAAAATCTACCAAGGAGTCATCAATAGAAATACACTTCTCGGGGGTGAATGCTTGGGAAAACGGGCACTGAAACGGTCTAATAGGGGTCTCCGTTTATACAAACGGTCAAAACTGGGGTCATCTCGGGGTGGGCACTGCTCATTATCAGTATAATGTAAGAAGCAAAGTATTGCCTAATTTATTTATTTTTTTAGGTTACAGTTCAGTTCTGAAGTTGCTTTGAGGGACCCATATATTAGAAACCCCTATCAAACACCCCATTTTAGAAACTAGACCCCTCAAAGTATTCACAACAGCATATAGAAAGTTTATGAACCCTTTAGGTGTTTCACGGGAATTTAGAGCAAAGTAGAGGTGAAATTTACTTATTTCTTTTTGTCAGAAAATCCTCTTTATACCATTATTTTTATAACACAAAAGGTTTTATCAGAGAAACTGCCCAGATTCTGCAGTTTTGAGAAATATCCCACATGTGGCCCTAGTGCGGTAATGGACTGAAGCACCGGCCTCCAAAGCAAAGGAGGAGCCCCCCTTTTTTATTACGCACCATGTCCGGTTTGAAGAGGTCTTGTGGTGCCAAACCAGTAGAAAACCCCCAAAAGTGACCCCATTTTGGGAACTAGACCCCTTGAGGAATTCATTGCAGTTTTCATGGGGTGCATGTGACTTTTTGATCAGTTTTTATTCTATTTTTAGGTGGCGTGGTGACTAAAAAACAGCAATCCTACTATTGTTTTTTTATTCTATTTTTTTTACAGCGTTCACCGTGCGCTATAAATGACATATTCACTTTATTCTGCGGTGCGATACGATTACGGCGATACCAGATGTTTATAGTTTTTTTATGTGTTATGGCGTTTGCACAATAAAATACTTTTTGTAAAATATAATTTACTTTTTGTGTTACCTTATTCTAAGAGCCAGAACTTTTTTATTTTTCCATCAAGAAAGTCGTGCGATGACTTATTTTTTGCGTAACAAACTGCAGTTTCGATCAGCACGATTTTTAGGTACATGCGACTTTTTGATCTCTTTTTATTCCATTTTTTGGGAGGTGAAGTGACCAAACAATTGTGATTGTGGTACGGTTTATTATTTTCTTTTACGCCGTTCACCGCGCAGAATAAATAACAAAATAATTTTGTAGTTCAGGCTGTTACGGACGCGGCGATACCAATTATGTATAGTTTATTTGTTTGTTTATATATTTTTATTAATAATAAAGGACTGATAAGGGAAAAGGGGGGATTTTACCTTTTATTACTTTTAAAACTTTTATTTTCTCATTTTTACACATATTTTTTTAACTTTTTTTTTACTTTATTACTTTGTCCCACTAGGGGACTTGAGGGCAGGAGGCCCTGATCGCTATTCTAATACACTGCACTACATGCGTAGTGCAGTGTATTAGAGCTGTCAGCTACTCACTGACAGCAAGCATAGTGGGTCCTGACTTTGTCAGGACCCACTAGGCTTCCGTCGATGGCATAGCCGGACGCCATTGTTTGGTGTCCGGTTGCCATAGTTACAATCGCCGGCCGCTATCGTGTAGCAGGCCGGCGATTGTAGCTTAACCCCTAAAAAGCCGTGATCGCTATTGAACACGGCTTTTAAGGGGTTAATCAGCGGGGACACAGCAACCAGTTCCCTCTGTAGGAGCTGCGGCAGCTGCTGTACGAGACAGCAGCTGTCACAGCTCCTGCATATGTCGAGAGGACGGCCGAAATGACTGTTACTCCCAGGACGTAATATTCCGTCGCTGAGCGCGAACGTATTGGTTAGCGTGACGGAATATTACGCCGCCGAGGGCGAAGGGGTTATATACCCATTACTGAAGAAAACAACTCTTGACCCATCCAGCGCTGCTAACTACCGACCATTCTCTAATCTCCCCTACATCTCCAAACTCCTGGAGCGCTTGGTCTACTCTCGCCTTATCCGCTATTTCTCTGCTAACTCCATTCTAGACCCCTTACAATCTGGTTTCCGCACGCTACACTCCACAGAAACTGCCCTTACTAAAGTCTCAAATGACCTCTTGGCAGCTAAATCGGACGGTAAATCCTTCTTTTGGATCTCTCTGCAGCCTTTGACACTGTAGACCACAAACTCCTACTTAACTTGCTCCACTCTATTGGCCTCAAGGACGCTGCTCTCTCTTGGTTTTCCTCCTATCTCTCTGACCGCTCCTTCAGTGTGTCATTTGCTGGTTCTACTTCTTCTCCTCTTCCCCTTGCTATCGTGGTTCCTCAGGGATCGGTCCTGGGTCCGCCCCTCTTTTTTCTCTACACAGCCCCTATTGGACATGACCTGCCTAAGTAGAGTCGTGTGTTAGTGAACCTTCACTTATCCCTTCCTATCCCTCCACCCCCACCTTTTAGAAAAGAAACGTGACACCGAGGTTGGATGTGAAATGGCCACAGCAGCCGTTTATTAATTTCACAGTTTTATAAAATACAATTTAAATCCGAAACATTCGGATAACTAATTAGGAATCCAAACAGAGAATTCCTCCTAAGGGTATGTTCACACGTAGTCAACCAAAACGTCTGAAAATCCAGAGCTGTTTTCAAGGGAAAACAGACCCTGCTTTTCAGACGTTTTTTACCAACTCGCATTTTTACCAACTCATTTTTTTACCAACTCGTTTTTGGAGCTGTTTTCATTGGAGTCTATGAGAAAACAGCTCCAAAAACGTCTGAAAGAAGTGTCCTGCACTTCTTTTGACGAGGCTGTATTTTTACGAGTCGTCGTTTGACAGCTGTCAAACGACGATGCGTAAATAACAGGTCGTCTGCACAGTACGTCGGCAAACCCATTCAAATGAATGGCCAGATGTTTGCCGACGTATTGTAGCCATATTTTCAGACGTAAAACGAGGCATAATACGCCTCGTATACGTCTGAAATTTGGCCGTGTGAACATACCCTAATAATTCACATGACCCAACATGGGTCAGAATCATAAATAACAATTTAACGTTAACATTAAACCGAGCAGGGGAAGTCCTTGAAGCCATTTTAGATATTCCTTTTTAAACACCCCGAGTTAGCCATCTGCAACCACCACCAACCAATTACCTCCAGCCGTAAACCAGCTCGGAGGCACCGCTCACCTCTGCAGATGGCTCCAACCACCAGAAGACCACTTCAAAGGGATAACACCCGATGAAGTCTTCAACCATGTACCTTTTTTGGGGGACGCATACCCCCGATGCGACCCCCCCACCATTTTGTACTGACTGACCTCAAGGACTCCCCCTGCCACAGCGAAACAGGCCTTGACCACCTTAAGCCTGTGAGTTCCGCCACACCACCACCGCCCTTTCAATTCCCTCTGCTATTGCCAGGCTCCACAGATCGATCCCAACCTCGGTCAAATGAACCCCATCACTCCTCCAGTAGTTCCCCACTCCTGACTCCAAATCCCTGTGCCGCACGCAAATGCCCCCATTTTTGGCTACAAAACGGGACACCGCCCGATTAACTTTAATGCGAGCCTTATTGACTCTTTCCATTGACCTAGCCAGTCGCCAATGTTTCCTTGGGACAATGTCCGACCACACTATCACCAACCTGGGATAAGAAACCCACAAACACAACATATCGTGTTTTATATCCCGCACCAACTCACGAAAGGGGCGGACCCCCAAGTCATTCCCACCCACGTGCAATACCAAGACCTCTGGAACCCTATCCAGCCGGGAATATGTCTGGAATTCCGCTAACACCCTGCTCCATGACATACCTCTAAATCCCAGCCAATGCAAAACCGCATCCTGCCGCGGAATGCGCAACTGGCGACCGTCCGGGCGGACGTCCGCCCTCAAAGCCCCCCAGTGCACGTGAGAGTGGCCCAACAACCACACCAGACACGGAGGCGGATCTGAAACGGAAAAGAAAGTTAGATACCAACACACAAACATTTTTTTTTTTTCTTTTTTAACCGCTAACAACATGACTCATAACAGATGGGGGCGGACATAAGACCTAAATCTGTTGGACTCCCAACGACCGATGCGCCGCACCCCTTCATCATCCAACCCCCAGCGCCCTGCTTCTGTTGCTGTGCCAATCCTGAAGGAATGAGATGAATACGGGCCCGCCGCGACACCGACCGCCGCCAAACATTTTTTAAATACAGCTCCAAATTGAAATCTGGACAAAAATGACCCATCCTCGTGACATAGCAATGGCAACTCTGGAGACCCCCCTCGTGGCTCAAAACCCCGCATGCAAGCGACCGGGCACATAGCCGAACCCGGGAGGGCGAACAAAACTATCAGCTTTCCCTTTCCCACTTGGTCAGTTTTTGACCGGCGCAACCATACCTCGAGCCGATCCGCATATAGGCTCACCTCCCCCAGTCTCAACCCCCCTGCCCGCTTGGTACTAGGCGACACCTGCTCGCCAATTCTAAATGCCCCAAAGAACGCCAAAGAAAATGCGAACCGAAACAACTCCATCTCGGCCGAAGAACGACAGACCGATGCTAATGATCCGCCCAAAGAGCTAAGCAGAGAAAACGACACAGGCCTTCTACAATCCGCCTCGACCCTACCTCGGCGCAGACCCTTCAAAGCCTGTCCCACTAAAAATTCCTTAGATATATCCCGAAAGCCCCGCAACTTAAAACCAAACGCTACTGCAGACATGAAACGATTAACCTTCGCCAATGAAAACCCCGCCTCCCAGGCGTCCCCTAACCAGTACAAAAGTGCCACCAACCTGTCTCTATCCGTGTTGACGTCACCCAACTCTCTTACCCACTCCTCCCACTGCCTCCAACAAGCAGAATAAGCACTCCACGTTGTGCGCGCCAAAGACCTTTCCACCAATCGTTCTACGGGACCGAGACCAGATCCCAGAGATGTTCCGGACAAGCCAAACCGAGACGGTCCGCTCCCGGTGCCAATTGCCGAAACCGGTCCCACTGCGAGCGAGAAAGAGCATAAGCGATACAATTCCGTATACCCGGCACATGAACCGCCACCACCCACGCGTTCAACGACAAGCACGCCAACACTAAATGTCGCAACAACTGAACTACCGGAGGAGATGATGTCGTGATGTTATTAATGGCCAGCACCACCCCCATGTTGTCGCAGTAAAAACGAACCTTCTTATCCCTGAGCCTGTCCCCCCAAATGGTCGCCGCAACCACGATGGGGAACAGCTCGAGCAGGGCCAGATTCCGCGTAAGTCCACTGAACACCCAGCTAGCTGGCCATTGACCTGCGCACCACGGACCCCCCCCCATACGCTCCAAAACCGCCCGCCCCAGCCGCATCCGTAAAAATATTTAAATCACTCGTATCCTGTGCTGGAGCCATCCATAGCGAGCGACCGTTATACTGGCCCAAGAAGTCATCCCATACCTGCAGATCAGCTCGATGCTCCTCCTTGAGCCGCACAAAATGATGTTGCCGCCGCCAAACGTCTACCAAATACCCTCCCCATTGGCATAATCCGGCAAGCGAAATTCAACTTCCCCAGCAACGACTGAAGCTCACGCAGCGTAATTTTCTTTAACCTACAAGCCCGGTGTACCTCCTGAATCAAAGCCCCCAACTTATCCGCAGGAAGACGACACTCCATTGCCACCGAATCAATTTCAATACCCAAAAAGCAAATAGTCGATACCGGGCCCTCAGTCTTTTCTGGCGCCAAAGGGATCCCAAAATCCCCCGCCACCTTCTGCAGTGCATGAAGCAAATTACCACAAACCGGCGAACCCCCCGGGCCGACGCACAAGAAATCATCCAAGTAATGTATCAAAGAGTCGACCCCAGCTACTCCCTTCGTCACCCACTCAACGAAGCTACTAAACGCCTCGAAGTATGCGCAAGAAAGGGAACATCCCATCGGAAGGCACCTATCCACGTAAAAAGCCCCATTCCAAAAACAACCCAACAGCCGTTGGCTCTTTGGATGAACTGGCAACAACCTGAAAGCCGCCTCGATGTCGGTTTTCGCTAACAGCGCGCCGGGACCTGCAGCACGAACTAACCCCACCGCCTTATCGAATGAGGTATACACTACGGAGCACAACTCGTGATCAATCCCGTCATTCACCGACGAACCCCTGGGAAACGATAAATGCTGAATTAAACGAAATTTCCGAGGCTCGCGCTTTGGAACAATACCCAATGGGGACACCACTAAATCTTTTGTTGGCGGATCAACAAAAGGCCCCGCCATGCGACCCAACGAAACCTCTTTAAACAATTTTTCCGACACGACCTGAGCATGCAAGTAGGCCGACTTAAGGTTTCTCCGCGTAACCGGGACCTCATAAGGAGGCGGAGGAATAATAAAACCAACACAAAACCCTTCGTAAAGTAACTTGGCCGCCGCCCTATCCGGATACTCATTTAGATAAGGGACCATCCTTTCCACCCTCACCGGTGACAACCCCTTGACTAACCGAGGAGGACTGGTTCCCTGACCTCTTCTTTCGCATACATTTTGCCGCCCCGTGGGATGCACCATTACACTCTGAACACACGTGCTTGAACTTGCACGTGGCCCCGAACTTACACTGGCCATCGTTGAATTGCCAGCAGAATCCCAGCTTTGCCCCGACGCCTTGCCCGACCTGACTGGACTGGCCTCCCTGGCCGACGCTCCCGGGAAAGGACTGCCTAACCGGAGCCGTAACCCTTAACCAGAGAGCAATATCCTTCTGGTCCCACCGAATCGCCGGCCGAACCGCTTTCCGCTGACGGAATTGCTCGTCGTATCTTAGCCACGCCTGCCCCCCGTACGCACTATGAGCCTCCCCAATGGCATCAAAATAGCAAAACAACGCCTAACAATTTTCCGGCGCCTTTTCCCCTATCACACTGGCTAATATGGCAAACGCCTGCGACCAATTGACAAACGTCTGCGGGATAAGCCTATACCGTCGACGCTCCTCCTCATCCTTCTTACTCTCGTCCCGCTTGCCCTTATACAAATTGAATTTAGCAAGCGGCAGGAGAGAAAAAATCTCGAAATATTCGTCCTTCCATATCCGCTCACGCACCTCCTGCTTTAAATGCGCCCCCAACGGACCTTCGAAGCAAACATACACCTCCCCACGAGCACGATCATCAATACGCACCCTATCGCCTTCCTTTTGGGACTTGGTCTGTACTGACACCGCGACCGCCTCTTTCGCCGCCATCCCGGGCCGCGCCTGTAACGATCCCACTTCCCGGGGACCTTCCCAAACTACCGCCGGGGACACCTCCGTAACTACTGGAGCCGCCGCCTTATCTAAACGCCCGACCAGCTCCCGCAAGCAACCCACTAAGTCCGCTAGACCCGCGGCGTCACGCACGACCGCGCCGCTACTGGCCGCCGACGCTACGCTAGCAGCCCCCCCGCCGACACCCGACATAAAAATCGCAGGATATGACAAAGACGGAGTTATGCACTCACCGGGCTGCACAGGCGCTGTGTTCCCGTCAGCCGGACCATCCTGACCTCGCCGATAAACGTCCAGTTCACCTTCCTCCAGCTCCTCTCTCACAGACGACTGGCCATCCCACCGACATCTCCTACACGGGGACGACGACGCGCTGACAGATGGGCCGGCAACCTGCCACCCGACCGCCGGGACCCAGACTTCCGACCGGACCTGTTGCCTCATCGTCGCTGCAGCTCTAGGCGTCCGTCTTGACGATCCCGATGAAGCCTGCCCCCTGGCCGGAACATCACCAGGCGGGGCGGCCGTAGCTTGTCCTCCAAATCTTGCATCCGATGGGGGAGGGGTGACAGGGAGCCCGGCCTGTGACTCCCTGATTACCGCCGGACCCCGTCGCGGCTGGGGATTCCTGCCAGGACGCAGGGCCTGGGAAGAGGCGGCCCCCCCAGCTGCCTGGCCTGCAGCATCCTTTGTAGGGCTCCCTCTGCGACGCCGTGTCCGCGGGACCACCTCGGGGCTGAGGCGTTCTGGAGGGCGGGACCGCCGGGAGCGACGGGTAGACCCGGCCTGAGTCACCGTCGCCCCTGGCGACGCTCTCTCCCTCCTCTGAGCAGGAGCGGGTGTTGCCGACTCCCCCCCCCCCCCGCCGCCATATTACTGCTAGTAAGGGGGCCGGGGGAGGGGAGCCTGTCCCCTTCAGCAACAGACCTCGGGTGCCGGGCCTGACGTGGCGACGATTCGGCGTCCGGGATCCTGGTGAGTGCCGCCACGGTCTCCTCCAACCATCCGGGACCGTGGTGAACAGCTGCAGCGCGCAGCCGCGCAAGTATGTCGGCCTCCGACATGGCACAGAGCGGGACAACGGAGGAGCTTATGCAGGTATATGTTACTCCTCCCGCTGCTTCCGGCTCAATGCCGAAAACAGCGGGAAGCTTGGTAACGGCCCCTAACTCCACCCTGCCTCTAATCCACCTCCCCCTACCTCTCCCTCATAGTTAACCCTTTCCGTACTAGGTCCGTCATGGAGGCTTCCCTCCTAAGCCCTGCAGGCTGCGTCCAGCCTCTTCTAACCTTCAGCAGATTTGGCTTCCAGTACCATCTCTATGCTTATGACACCCAATTATATGCCTCTTCCCATGACATCACCCGTGCTCTAATACAAAACACCAGTGATTGTCTGTCCGCTGTCTCTAACATTATGTCCTCTCTCTATCTGAAACTGAATCTTTCTAAAACTGAGCTTCTTGTGTTCCCACCATCTACTAACCTCCCTAAACCTGATGTCTCCATCTCTGTGTGTGGCACTATCATAACTCCTAAGCAGCACGCCCGCTGTCTCGGGGTTATTTTTGACTCAGATCTTTCCTTTACTCCTCACATACAATCACTTTCACGCTCCTGTCATTTTCACCTCAAAAACATCTCCAGAATCCGCCCTTTTCTTACGGAGGGAACAGCCAAAACTCTCATTGTTGCTCTGATTCACTCTTGTCTTGACTACTGTAACTCATTACTAGTCAGTCTTCCTCTCACTAAACTCTCCCCTCTCAAATCTATCCTTAATGCAGCAGCCGGGCTCATATTTATGACCAACCGCTACACCAAAGCCTCTACCCTGTGCCAGTCACTGCACTGGTTGCCCATCCCCTTCAGAATAAAATTCAAACTTATTACTCTTACCCACAAAGCTCTCCACAGTGCTGCACCTCCTTACATCTCCTCCCTCATCTCTGTATACCACCCTACTCGGGATTTACGTTCTGCTAACGACCTTAGATTAAAATCCTCCATAATCCGAACCTCCCACTCCCGTCTCCAAGATTTTTCTCATACTGCACCAGTCCTCTGGAATTTGCTACCCCAGATAATCAGATTAATTCCCAATATCCACAGTTTTAAACGTGCGCTGAAAACACATCTATTTAGACAGGCCTATAACATTCCCTAATCGGACTCCTTTCCTTGGCCCCTGTAAAGGGTTTGCCTGACACAGGTTCTGTGGCGACGCCCGGGGTTAATCAGCCTTCATCAGCTCCAAGGTCTGCTAGAGTGACGCGATCTGTTACCACTCAGGCTTGCAGGCTGAGGAGAGGGAGAACCTATCACAGCCTGGCCTGATGGTTCTAGCTCCCGCCCTTGGTCTATTTATACCCTCTCTTGCAGCATGTTCCTTGCCTGTGATTCTCTGGTTTCCTGGCTCTGCTATTCCTGCTATTTACCTGATTGACCGCTGTAACTTTTTGACCCTGGCTTGCCTGACTATACTCCTGCTCTGTTTTGCTACTACGTAGTCTCCTGGTTTGATTTGGCTCATTCACCACTACCTGTTGCTCACGGTTTTCTGTGGGCAACTGCCCCTACTTCCCCTTTGCTTCTGTGTGCCCTTGTCTTGTGTTGTCTGTCTTGCACTTACTGAGCATAGGGACCGTCGCCTAGTTGTACGCCGTCACTTAGGACGGGCCGTGCAAGTAGGCAGGGACTGAGTTGCGGGTAGATTAGGGCTTACCTGTCGTCTCCCTACCCCGATTCTTTACAGCCCCCCTTTTAGATTAGTCATCAGAATAAGATTCCCTCACACTCCTTCTCTTCATGTCTGTCATACACGGATACTGGCTGGTGACCGGCTCATGCAGCTTTATGTGTACCACCCATGTGTATAAAAAATGGCTGGACTATTGTACAGAACAAACACTGTTTCACTTTGTGCCTCCCTTATTTCCTCATAGCTTGTAAACACTTGCGAGCAGGGTCCTCACTCCTCTGGTTTGAATTGTAAATTAACTTTGTCACTATGTAATGTTTGATATTGTTTGTTTCATGTTCCCTCTAAATTGTAAAGTGCTGCATAATATGTTGGCGCTATATAAATAAAAATTATTATTATTATTATAATTATAATTATAATTATATAGACTCAATCCTATCTATCTGTTTGGAGTGATTTTGACTGAGTGTAATGCTATAGGAAGGCATTCCGCCCATGGTTTTCCTGACTCAGCCATTGCCTTTGGAATTTTTAACTTCGGTGTACCATTCATTATTTCTACCTTCCCATTACTCTGGGGGTGAGAGGGTATATGGAACGCCTTTTCAATGTTTTCTGCCGACATTACTTCTCTAAGAATTTCTCCTGTGAAATGTGTACCTTCATCACTTTCTATGGTTTCTGGAACACCATACTTACCTACCACTTCATTAAGCAGCTTCTTAGCCATGGTTTTTGCATCGGCTGTTATGACAGATCATGCTTCGGGCCATCCTGAAAAGATATTAACACTGACAGGGACATATTCATACCGACCAACCTTGGGTAACTGTATGTAAGTTCTGCAGTGACTGGATCGTGTATAGTGGCTTTGGGGTATGCTTCTCTGGGACTTTTATTGTCCTCCCTGCGTTAAGACTGGCATGGGGAGGACATGCATACACATATCGGGTAGCAGCCTTGTTGTACCCAGGGGCAACCCAGAACCCGGAAAATAAATATACCATTGCTTTCTTGGCCGCACATTTAGGTCCATGTGTCAAATGTGTCATCTTAGGGTATAGAACCAGGGGTAGGCACAGCTTGCTTTCTGTCTGTCATAGCCCCTCTTGGTCCTCTTTTGCCCCTTTTTCCTTCCATTTTTCTTTTTCTTCCATTGTAGCCTGTTTTTGGCGTAACCTAAACATTGTTATGTCAACCACCCCCACCTGTCCTGCTTCAGCCTTGGCCGCCTGATCTGCCATTCGGTTACCTATGACCTCAGGCAACTGTTCCTTTGCATGTGCCTGGACTTTTATAATGGCTACCCTTTTTAGGTAGCTCTAAGGCTCTGAATAGGGCTGCTATACCTTCACTGTTTTTCACAGGTTTACCTGATGAGACAATAAAATCTGTGCTCCTCCAATTTGGGCCATAATCATATACAACACCAAAAGCATACCTTGAGTCAGTAGAAATGTTTGCAGTTTGACCCTCGGCCTGTGTACATGCTGCAGTGAGTGCCTTCAGCTCTACCTCCTAAAGATTTTTATGGCTAACAATTACTCATAGATTGTAAGAGAGACATCAGGGTGTAATTTATGATTATGTGTTGGAGAGCAAGGGGCCCATATACTGTTCTTGCACAGGGGCCCTCAGCTGTTTATGTCCGCCACTGCAGGGATCAAATGTATACAAGTATAGATAGCTTAAAAAGTGAATGTACTTGTAATTACTTCCCAGTATAATAATTGTAATTGTCACATGGGTATTTTAATTAATTGTTCTGCTGTTTGCTGACATTTCATATTACGATTTGATGTTATGTGTGAATGCTTCATGACATATGTCTGTGCACCTGTTTTACTTTACGAATAGCTCAATTCACTATTAATGAGCTATTACAAATGCCATTATTAAGAAAAACATATTTAATGAATGGCGTGTCTCATTTGGAAAACTGCAAAATTGTTATCCTGTTGTACAAATGATGTTTTCTGATGTCATACAGCTGTAATGAAGTGCATTGTACGAGGACATATGTTTGTTTATCAGGACACATGTGACTGCAGCAGAGGCGCATCGTGTTTATAATAAGTGTTGACTAGGTTCATAAACTAGCCTTGTATTCTCCATGTTGCTTATGGGTTAAGATGTTTAATCCCTTAATGACGAATGACGGATCTATCGGTCCAAGGAGAGTGCTGCTTAACTCTCTGTGACTGATATATTCGTCACTGAGATCTCATGGGTACTGCCAAATGTAACCACAAGATCACGGCGGAAGTGGGGCTGTAACACACAGTCAGATGCCTGCTGCAACTGCCAGGATCGAAAAAAAACTCTGATCCCAGCAGTTCAACTGCTAAGATGAAGCTGTCAATGGCCCATCGGCGTCCTGTGACGCTCAGGTGGGTAACCATGGCAGCCCAGGACCTAATAAAGGCTCCCAGGTCCACCATCAGTATCTGTCTAGTAATAACACTGACAGGCAATAATGCTATGGAATACTGAGTATTGCAAAACATTATACTAGTGATCAAATGATTGCTGATTTATGTGCCCTAGTGGGACAAAAGAAGGCAAAATGATATTAAATAATGTTTCAATAACTAAAGTCTCAAAAAAGCAAAAAAAAATAAACCCCTTTTTTCATTAAAAATGATTTTATTTTTTAAAAAATGTTACACTATAACAAAAAAACATAATGGGTACTAACCACAATAATAACATTTTCCCATTTTTCTTCTAAAATAACGTAAAAAAATAAACAAAAATGCCATTGCCGCATCCGTAAAAGTCTGAACTATTACAATATACCATTATTTAATGCGCACGTGAACACCGTAAAAAAATAAACAATTTAAAACGCCCAAATCGCTGTTTTTTGGTCACCTTAGCTCTAAAAAATATGTAATAAAAAGTGATGCAAAATCTTACATGCGCCAAAAAATGGTACTAATAAAAACTACAGCTCGTCCTGCAAAAAATAAGCCCTCACACTGCTCAATCGACTAAAAAAATGTCAAAGTTATGGCCCCATGCACACGACAGTATTTTTCATCAGTAATTATGGACAGTAAATACTGACAGTAATTACGGACCCATTCATTTCTATTGGCCACGGACACCTTTCAGTATTTTTACTAATTCTAATGGGTGTCCGTGCTGAAAAAATTATAGAACCTGTCCTATTCTTGTCAGTAATTACGGCAAGGATTCTCCCATAGAAGTCTATGGGAGCTTCCATAAATACGGACAACTACTGATGTGCATCCGTAAACAGTCTGTATTTACAGAAGCGTTGCTAGGCAACATGTTGATAACATCATTTGCAACCTCCCTCTTTTTGTACGGATCCGTATATACGGATGGAATACGGATGCAATACAGACCGTATTTACGGACAGCATTTCGTGATAGATGAAAATACTGTCATTTGCATGGGGCCTCAGAATGTGGTGAAACAACAATTGTTTTTTAAGAAATATGTTTTTCTGCGTTTTTTTTCATGTTTTACTATTTTGACTATGTCAATTTGCTATCCCCGTAATCGTATTGAGCCGCAGAATAAAATTAAGTTGTCGTTTTTACTGCACGGTGAAAGTTGTAAAAACGAAACCCAAAAATTAATGGAGGAATCAGTTTTTTCCAATTTCAGCCCTCAAAGGATTTTTTTTCAGTTTCTCAGTACATTATATTGTACTTTAAATGATGCCAATAGAAACTACAACTCCTCCCGCAATAAATAAACCCTCACACCACTTTATTAATGGAAGAATAGCAAAAAGTTTTGTTTCTTGGAAGGCGGAGACTAAAAAACAAAAATGAAAAAGCAAAAAAATGTTTCAGTCCCGAAGGGGTTAATCCTTTTAATCTTTCCTCATAATTTAGATTCTCCATGCCCCTTATTAGTTTAGTTGCTCTTCTTTCTATTTTTTCTAACTCCACGGCATCCTTTCTATGACTGGAGCTCAGAACTGAACTGCATATTCTAGATTAGTCCACAATAAGGGTAAGGCTACATGGCGTGACCCTGACACGGTTGCAACGCGGCCAACAACCACTCTGGCACTATGTAGGGGCGGCTGACTAATACCTTGTTAAGGGGTATTCCGGTGACATGCTCATGCGCACTGCCGCTCCATTCATTCTCTATGGGAGCGCCGGAGATAGCCGAGTGCAGTGTTCGGCTTTTTCTGGCGCTGCCATAGAGAATGAATAGGGGCTAACGTGTTGTAACCTGCAAAATCGTGTGGCCATAAAGGGTGTATTAATTCATGGCCTCACGATTTTGCAGATAAAGGGACGGTTTACCCGCATTAATGTGCGGCCACTAACAGGCTGTTTCACAGCCGCACCGAACATGGTGCCGGCATGGTTGTTAGCCGCGTTGCGACTGTGTCAGGGCCCCTCCGTGTGGCCTTACCCTAATTCTTTGTAAAGTGGCAATATTATGTTCCTGACCCGTGAGTACATGCCTCTTTTAACACATAAACTCCGAAATGACCCTGATAGCTTGCGGGCAGTAAACATTCAAGGAAAGACCACATGTGCAAAAGCACACAAATACCCAGCTTTCCCAGCTATCAATGAATGTGTAGGAATAAAATTTAACTTTTATTAGGTCTAACTAAAAGGACAATAATGGGACATACAACGTGTAATTTAAAAGTAGCCAAAGAAGACCAGCAAGGAATAGTATACGGAGGAACGTAAACCAGATGAGTGAAACGAGTACAACTAAGCACAGGTATAACAGACCAGCGGCAGTCATCCGTTCTACCGCTGACAGTTACAGTTAAATTGCTGGCCTAACATTGAATTAACATTAGCCCCATTATATCCCTGATGACCCTACGTGTGTAGCGAAACATGATAGGGGGGCTTTAGTGCTTTTAATTCAATGTTAGGCCAGCAATTTAACTACAACTGTCAGCGGTTGAACGTACGACTGCCGCTGGTCTGTTATACCTGTGCTTAGTTGCACTTGTTTCACTCATCTCGTTTACGTTCCTCCGCATACTATGCTATTAATCCCATCCTCTATATCATTAATAAATAAGTTGAATAATAGTGGTCCCAGTAAGACACACAGAAGAAAAAATTTTTTTTTTAAATAAAAATCAATTAAAAAAATTGTTTAAATGTTTAATGTTTAATCTCATAAAAAATTGATTATATATATATATATATATATATATATATATATATATATATATATGTATATATATATATATATATATATATATACAGTATATATATAGAGTAGAGGAAAACACAGCACTCAATGCAGACTGAACATCAGGCCATGTGCACGTTACCAGTAGAAGGACAAATCAACTCCTTAGATTAGAATACCAAAGACAAAGAACAAGTAACAGCACCAGGACTTCAGCGTTGGGGAGATGTTGGTTTATTCACCACCAGGTGGAAGAATGAGCAACGTTTCGGTTCACACCTGAACCTTTCTCAAGCTAATTCAAACAGTGTATAATACCACATATATATAGGAGGATACATAAAGTATACAGTAAGCAGTGCAATTACATAATATGCATAAAAAATGAATCCATGTATAAAGTATATTCATATAATTAGTGAAAACATATATTAAAGTGACCAGTTACTTTAAAAAGCAGATTTCAGCCTCCCCAGAATTCACATGAGATTGAGGCATATATTTCATTGGTTGAAAAAAATATTCAAATGTTTAGAACTAAGCAAAACAAAAGGGATAATCATTACAGGAATATGACACGTTTAGAACAAATAGCTCTGAATGAATTGGTTGATAATGCTTCTATCACTGTTAAACCTGCAGATAAGGGGGGTGCCATTGTCATAATGGACACGTCCTCTTATCTGCAGGAAATGGATATACAACTAAATGCTCATGACCTGCCTAGGTAGAGTCGTGGGTTAACCTTAAACCATACTATCCCCCATCCCCATTTAGTAACGACACATGACACCGAGGTTGGATGTGAAATGGCCACAGCAGCCGTTTATTAATTTCACAGTTTTATAAAAACAATTTAAATCCGAAACATTCGGATAACTAGTTAGGAATCCACCAGAGAATTCCTCCTAATAATTCACATGACCCAACATGGGTCAGAATCATAAATAACAATTAAACGTTAACATTAACCCGAGCAGAGGAAGTCCTTGAAGCCCCTTCAGATGTTCCTTTCAAGAACACACCGAATTAGCCATCTGCAAACCACTAATTACCTCCAGCCGTAAACCAGCTCGGAAGCACCGTTCACCTCTGCAGATGGCTCCAACCACTAGAAGTCCACTTCAAGGGGATAACACCCGATGAAGCCCTCAAGTGATATACCGACCACTAGAAGTCCACTTCAAAGGGATAACACCCGATGAAGCCTTCAAGTGACATACCTTCTACCAGAAGACCACTTCAAAGGGATAACACCCGATGAAGTCTTCAACCATGTACCTTTTTTGGGGGACGCATACCCCCGATGCGACCCCCCCACCATTTTGTACTGACTGGCCTCAAGGACTCCCCCCGCCAGCTGCCATGACAACAGAACCTACTCCGGAAAAAAGAAAAACATGTTAAATAAGCACACAAAATAAAACACAACGCTCATAGCCAGACGTACATAAGACCTAAGGAGTAACAAAACAAGGGTGGGAGGGTGGGAGCTTTGCTTACTGTGTGTTACTCCTCCCGCTGCTTCCGGCTCAATGCCGAGAAACAGCGGGAAGCGCAGTAACGGCCCCCCCGCCCCCCTTAACTCCTCCCCGTCCCTCCTTCAGCTCCTTCAACTTTCCCTGACCTCGTAACATTAACCCTTTCCCTACCAGGACGGTCATGTCGGCTTCCCTTAAGCCTGCAGCTGCATCCAGCCTCTTCTTGACCTGCCTAGGTAGAGTCGTGGGTTAACCTTAAACCATACTATCCCCCATCCCCATTTAGTAACGACACATGACACCGAGGTTGGATGTGAAATGGCCACAGCAGCCGTTTATTAATTTCACAGTTTTATAAAAACAATTTAAATCCGAAACATTCGGATAACTAGTTAGGAATCCACCAGAGAATTCCTCCTAATAATTCACATGACCCAACATGGGTCAGAATCATAAATAACAATTAAACGTTAACATTAACCCGAGCAGAGGAAGTCCTTGAAGCCCCTTCAGATGTTCCTTTCAAGAACACACCGAATTAGCCATCTGCAAACCACTAATTACCTCCAGCCGTAAACCAGCTCGGAAGCACCGTTCACCTCTGCAGATGGCTCCAACCACTAGAAGTCCACTTCAAGGGGATAACACCCGATGAAGCCCTCAAGTGATATACCGACCACTAGAAGTCCACTTCAAAGGGATAACACCCGATGAAGCCTTCAAGTGACATACCTTCTACCAGAAGACCACTTCAAAGGGATAACACCCGATGAAGTCTTCAACCATGTACCTTTTTTGGGGGACGCATACCCCCGATGCGACCCCCCCACCATTTTGTACTGACTGGCCTCAAGGACTCCCCCCGCCACCGCGAAACAGGCCTTGACCACCTTAAGCCTGTGAGTTCCTCCACACCACCACCGCCCTTTCTATGCCTTCTGCTATAGCCAAGCTCCAAATATCAATGCCAACCTCGGTCAGATGAACCCCGTCACTCCTCCAGAAATTCCCCAATCCTGACTCCAAATCCCTATGCCTCACGCAAATGCCCCCGTTCTTCGCCACAAAACGGGACACCGCCCGGTTAACTTTTATCCGAGCCTTATTGACTCTCTCCACCGATCTAGCTAACCGCCAATGCTTCCTTGGGACTATGTCCGACCACACTACCACCAACTTGGGATAAGATACCCACAAACACAACAAATCATGTTTGATATCCCGCACCAACTCACGAAAAGGGCGGACTCCTAAGTCATTCCCACCCACGTGCAACACTAAAACCTCCGGAACCCTATCGAGCCGCACATATGTCTGGAATTCCGCCAACACCCTGTTCCATGACATACCTCTAAACCCCAGCCAATGCACAACCGCATCCTGTCGCGGAATGCGCAACTGGCGACCATCCGGGCGGACGTCCGCCCTCAAAGCCCCCCAGTGCACGTACGAATGACCCATCAACCACACCAGACAAGGAGGCGAATCTGAAACGGAAAACACAGTTAGGCACCACCATATAACATTTGCAAGCATAACAACAAACTTACAACATATGGGGGCGGACATAAGACTTAAACCTTCTAGACTCCCAACGACCAATACGCCTCACCCCCTCATCATCCAACCCCCAGCGCCCTGCTTCCGTTGCTGCGCCAATCCGGAAGGAATGAGATGAATATGAGCCTGCCGCAACCCCAACCGCCGTCAAACATTTTTTAAAAACAGCTCCAAACTGAAACCTGGACAAGAACGACCCGTCCACATGACGTAACAAAGGCAAATCTGGAGACCCCCTGTTTTTTGTAAAACCCCGCATGCACTCTACTAGGCACATGACCGACCCCGGGAGAGCGAACAAAACTATCAGTTTTCCCTTCCCTAATTGGTCAGTTTTTGATCTACGCAACCATACCTCCAACCGATCTGCAAAAAGGCTCACCTCCCCAGATCTCAGCCCCCCTGCCTGTTTAGTACTTGGCGACACCAACTCACCTATTCTAAATGCTCCGAAGAACGCCAACGAGAAAGCCAACCGAAACAAATCCATTTCATCTGAAGAACGACATACCGATGCCAATGAACCGCCCAACAAGCCCAGCAAAGCAAACGACACCGGCCTTCTACTATCCGCCTCCACCCTACCTCTGCGCAACCCCTTCAAAGCCTGCGATACCAGAAATTCCTTCGATACATCCCGCAAGCCCCGCAACTTAAGCCCAAACGCCACCGCGGATATAAACCGGTTCACCTTCGCTACTGAAAACCCCCCCTCCCAGGCATCCCCTAACCAATACAAAAGTGCCACCAACCTGTCTCTATCCGTATTGACATCACCCAACCCTCTTACCCACTCCTCCCACTGCCTCCAACAAGCAGCATAAGCACTCCACGTCGTGCGCGCCAAAGACCTTTGTAACAGCTGCTCTACGGGACCGATACCAGATCCCATAGATGATCCGGACACGCCAAACCGAGACGTTCCGCTCCCGGGGCCAATTGCCGAAACCGGTCCCACTGCGAGCGAGAAAGAGCATCAGCAACACAATTCCGTACACCCGGGACATGCACCGCCACCACCCACGCGTTCAACGACAAACACACCAACACTAAATGTCGCAACAATTGAACTACCGGAGGAGAGGACGCCGTGATGTTATTAATGGCAAGCACCACCCCCATGTTGTCGCAGTAAAAACGGACCTTCTTATCCCTGAGCCTGTCCCCCCAAATGGTAGCCGCCACCACGATGGGAAACAGCTCGAGCAGGGCCAGATTCCGCGTCAATCCACTGGACACCCAGCTAGCCGGCCATTGACCTGCGCACCACGGACCTCCCCCGTAAGCTCCAAAGCCACCCGCCCCAGCCGCATCCGTGAAAATATTCAGATCACTCGTATCCTGCGCTGGGGCCATCCATAGCGAGCGACCATTGTACTGGCCCAAGAAGTCATCCCAAACCTGAAGATCAGCTCGGTGCTCCTCCTTGAGCCTCACAAAATGATGCGGCGCCCGCACTCCCGCCGTTGCCGCCGCCAACCTTCTACCAAACACCCTCCCCATCGGCATAATCCGGCAGGCGAAATTCAACTTCCCCAGCAGCGACTGAAGCTCCCTCAGCGACATTTTCTTCCTTCTACAAGCCCGTCGCACCTCCAGCCTCAAAGCACCCAACTTATCCGCCGGGAGCCGACACTCCATTGCCACCGAGTCAATTTCGATTCCCAAGAAACAAATCGTCGCTACCGGGCCCTCCGTTTTTTCCGGCGCCAAAGGGATCCCAAAATCCCTCGCCACCTTCTGCAGGGCATGAAGCAAGTTACCGCAAACCGGCGAACCCCCCGGGCCAACGCACAAAAAATCATCTAAGTAATGGATCAACGAATCGACCCCGGATACTCCCCTCGTTACCCACTCCACGAAGCTACTAAACGCCTCGAAGTATGCACAAGAAAGAGAACACCCCATCGGAAGGCACCGATCCACGTAAAAGGCCCCATTCCAAAAACAACCCAACAGCCGTTGGCTTTCTGGATGCACCGGCAACAACCTGAACGCCGCCTCGATGTCGGTTTTTGCTAGCAGCGCCCCCGGACCCGCAGCCCGCACTAACCCCACCGCCTTATCGAATGAGGTATAAACTACGGAACACAACTCGTGATCAATCCCGTCATTTACCGACGAACCTTTGGGATACGATAAATGTTGAATCAAACGAAACTTTCCGGGCTCGCGTTTAGGGACAATACCCAAAGGGGACACAACTAAATCTTTCACCGGCGACTCCACAAATGGCCCCGACATGCGCCCCAACGAAACTTCTTTTAACAACTTTTCCGACACGACTTCCGCATGCAAGTAAGCCGATTTTAAATTTCTCCGCGTAACCGGAACCTCATAAGGAGGCGGAGGAATAACAAAACCAACACTAAACCCTTCATAAAGCAACTTAGCTGCCGCCCTATCCGGATACTCATTTAGATAAGGGGCCATCCTTTCCACCCTCACCGGCGACACCCCCTTGACCAGCCCCGTGCTGGTTTCCGGACCTCTTTTTCCGCAGACATTTTGCCGCCCCGTGTGATGCACCATTACACTCGGAGCACACGTGCTTGAACTTGCACGTGGCCCCAAACTTGCACTGGCCTTCATTGAATTGCCAGCAAAACCCCGCCTTTCCCCCGCCGCTTGGTCCACTCTGACTAGACTGGCCTCCCTGGCCACCGCTCCCGGGAAAGGGCTGCCTAACCGGAGCCGTAACCCGTAACCAGAGAGCAATATCCTTCTGGTCCCACCGAATCGCCGGCCGAACCGCCTTCCGCTGACGGAATTGCTCATCATATCGCAGCCACGCCTGACCCCCATACGCCCTATGAGCCTCCCCAATAGCATCAAAATAACAAAATAACGCCGAACAATTTTCCGGCGCCTTTTCCCCTATCACACTAGCCAATATGGCGAACGCCTGCGACCAATTAACGAACGTCTGCGGGATAAGCCTATACCGCCGCCGTTCCTCCTCGTCCTTTTTACTCTCATCCCGCTTGCTCTTATCCAAATTGAATTTAGCCAGCGGCAAGAGAGAAAAAATTTCAACGTATTCATCTTTCCAGATCCGATCACGCACCTCCTGCTTTAAATGCGCCCCCAACGGACCCTCAAAACAAACATACACCTCCCCCCGAGCACGATCGTCCATGCGCACTCGATCGCCGTCCTTCTGTGCCTCAGTCTGCACCGACACCGCGACCGCCTCTCTAACCGCCACCACAGGACGCGCCTGCAACGATCCCACGTCCCTGGGGCCTTCCCAAACTACCGCAGGGGACACTTCCGTTACTACCGGCGCCGCGGCCCTATCAAGGCGCCCCACCAGCTCCCGTAAGCAACCCACTAAATCTGCCAAACCCGCTCCGTCGCGTCCGCCCGCGCCACTACCGGCCCCCGATGCTATGCTAGCAGCCCCCCCGCCGACACCCGACATAAAAATCGCTGGATAAGACAATAATGGAGTTATACACTCACCGGGCTGCACAGGCGCTGTGTTCCCGTCAGCCGGACCATCCTGACCTCGACGATAGACGTCCAGTTCACCTTCCTCCAGTTCTTCTCTCGCCGACGACTGTCCCTCCCAACGACATCTTCGGAAAGGGGATGAGGACGCGCTGACCGATGGGCCGGCAACCTGCCGCCCGACCGCCGGGACCCAGACTTCCGACCGGACCTGTTGCCTCGACGTCGCTGCAGATCTAGTCGTCCGTCTAGACGATCCTGACGAAGCCTGCCCCCTGGCCGGAACATCACCATGCGGGGCGGCCGTACCTTGCTCTCGACATCTTCCATCTGATGGGGGAGGGGTGACAGGGAGCCCGGCCTGCGACTCCCTGCTTACCGCCGGACCCCGTCGCGGCCTGGGATTCCTGCCAGGACGCAGGGCCTGGGAAGGGGCGGTCCTCCCAGCTGCCTGGCCTGCAGCGTCCGGGATCGGGCTCCCTCTGCGACGCCGTGTCCGCGGGACTACCTCCGGACTAAGGCGCTCTGGAGGTCGGGACCGCCGAGAGGGACGGGTCGACACAGCCTGCATCGCCGTCACCCCTGCCACCGCTCTCTGCCTGCCCAGCGCAGGAGCGGTTGTTGCCGACTCCCCCCCCGCCGCCATAGCCATGCTCGTAGGGGGGCCGGGGGAGGGGAGCCTGTCCCTTACAACAGACCCCGAACGCCGTGCCCGACGTGGCGAAACGGCGTCCGGGATCCGCGTTAATGCAGCCACGGTCTCCTCCAGCCATCCGGGACCGTGGTGCACAGCAGCGGCGCGCAGCCGCTCTAAAATCAAGGCCTCTGCCATTACTAAAAAACCGGGCAACGGGGAGCTTTGCTTACTGTGTGTTACTCCTCCCGCTGCTTCCGGCTCAATGCCGAGAAACAGCGGGAAGCGCAGTAACGGCCCCCCCGCCCCCCTTAACTCCTCCCCGTCCCTCCTTCAGCTCCTTCAACTTTCCCTGACCTCGTAACATTAACCCTTTCCCTACCAGGACGGTCATGTCGGCTTCCCTTAAGCCTGCAGCTGCATCCAGCCTCTTCTTGATGTGTATACTAAGTTATCTGGTGATCCAAAATTTTCATTCATGAATGAATTGAAATCCTTTGTTGATGAGGCCTTTTTATTAAAGATCATTGACAAAGACCTCTGTGAATTTTTGAAGGTAAAGCATCCGGTCACTCCGGTGCTTTACCTTCTCCCAAAAATTCATAAGGATCCATTAAAACCCCCAGGTCGCCCTATTGTTTCAGGGAGTGATTCATTATTTGTTCCATCAGCAATTTTTATAGACAAAATTTTGAGGCAGTTTGCTATGGGGGCTGACTCCTACATCAAGGATACCACTGATTTTCTCGTTCGGATTGGCTCTCTCAGGGTCCCTGATCGGTCTATCCTTGCTACCCTTGATGTGGGAAGTCTTTATACCTCCATAGATCATGCTCTAGGTATTAAAGCTGCTCTTCACTACCTGACACGTCTGAAATTTTCAGATAAAAAAATTGAATTTGTTATCAAATTACTTGAATTCATACTTACTAAAAATGACTTTATGGTTGGTGATAAATTTTACCTTCAGAAAAGGGGTACGGCCATGGGGTCAAATATGGCTCCAACTTATGCAAATATTTTCATGCGGCGGATTGAGGAGGAACTCGTCTATGTGTCCCACCACTTTGGACATGTGTTACGGTGCTGGTGCTGGTTACGGTGCTGGTTCTGTTACTTGTTCTTTGTCTTTGGTATGTATATATATATATATATATATATATATATACACACACACACACACACACACACATATATAGCTGACAAGCTGCTGTGCGTGGGTAAACAATGAAGAAAATGTGGCTCTTGGACCCCCAATGATCAAACATTGATGGAGAACTCATTTAAAAACATTGATCAACATATCAACTGATTAATACAACTGATACCCAAAAATGAGATAGAGACGAAGTAATTAGCGTAACGTTATGGACTTTTACAATGTTCTCACATTGTGGCATTTGGTATTTTCGTTTGATCGTTGTAATCCTCATTGAGAAGTAAATAGTTCTTGGATGTCTGTCTAACACTTTAAATGTATTGCACAATTCCACAATGATAATCAAGCATGCCAACACACAGATCAACCGTCATCATATAATTCAACCAACCAGTTTTGTAAGTTGCACCGACTTCATTAGGGATATGACAGCTTGGCAAAGTTTCCTTACATGGATTGATAGACAACTCTTTGCATCTGGGTGGAGATTCATTATCCTATCCATGCCCAAGTGCTGGAAATATGCATGTTAAAATAAATGAATAGTTGTAAAAGTTATTGCCTTCTAAATACTGTATTTGAAATACACTGGTGGTTAATACTTTGTGAACCCTTCAGAATTTCTCGAATTGCTTCATTATGAAAAGAAAAATTCTAGCAGAACAATAAAATGAATTACCACCCCATAATCTAACCTGTATTATAATTATGTTTTTTTTATTTTCCTCAAAACAGATCTACCGTATTATATGTATTTGAATATTCACCCAGTTATTGGCTGCTATACTGCTTACAGAAATAACAATGCAGGAAATAGAATGGAATCATCACTACTTGGCACTTAGATGCCAATCTAACAGTGGAGGGCTCCTTTGTGGGGAGGGAGATAGATAACTATAGGACAGTAGCCATAGATTATTTACAGGGGTCCGGAAGCTGCCCAGAGGATCTCTTTAGCTTTATGTCTACCTGGACATATATTAACCTGTACATGTCAGATCTATACAATGACCCACATTTACCTAGACTGCTTTTTTTGTTTTATGCTAAGTAAAGGAGGCAGTTGAAGTGATTTGTGACAAATGTATTAAAAGGCACATGCCTATTAATACATGTTGTGCATTGTAACACACTAACAGTCTGACAATGAGGAAATGAAATCTACGCCTGCTCTGAGCATTCCAAGGAAAAAGAGAGTGACAATTCTAATCAGGCTGGAAACCGTTACATAATGATTTCACTGCCTGATAGAAACAACTCTTCAGTTGTGCTTTTTCAACAAAAAGTTCAAGGGCCATCAAACACCTTTAGAGGAATTTTATTTATTTATTTATTTATTTATTATGTTATGTGTTATTAAGCAACTTTCAAATTGACTTTTATTAAAAAATGTTTTTACTTTTTCAATACAGCTTCTATGTATCCTGTATTCAGCTGAACATATGACTCGGCTGGGAGCAGGTCCTGCGTGTCTTTACTATCGATCACATCTAAGTTAAGAAGTTTTAGAAGGAATGTTTTTTAAAAAACATTTGGGACAGGACCTTCAGTTCAGTGTTTTGTACAAATAAAAATCAATATCCAGAAGTGCTGTAATGAGGAGAGACCAAAAAAATTTAACTTAACAGATGTCAGTACTCATCAACAGTTATTATTAATACTATTAAAAGCTTTTTTTTCCCCATAAACAAACTTAAAGAAATAAGAAATTCACCTATGTACTATATGTACTGTATGTAAACAATGCAGCCAAAATATGTTGTCACTGCCATATGGTCACATGACATAGTGACGTGATCTCATCATCCATGGACTTTGTCCTGTGTATACATCTGTGTGATGATCACATGTGACTTCATAGACATGAAATCACATAGAAAACATATCATTCATTCTCCTTACTGTAAATGGGCTTTAAAGGGGTTTTTCTTAGAAGGGCTCACTGATGATAAGCTGGCAGGATGCTTGGACCCCTTAGGGATAATTCCCAGCAGGACATACTGGGTCATCCCCGCTCTCACCGCAGCCCACTGGAGTTTTGTCGTTGCTATAGGGGTCGCAAGTGTGAAATTGTCTTCTTGAGCCATGTACCTAAGACTATTATGTGTGATACCGTCTGCTGAGCTATGTATATAATCCTATCATGTGTAATACTGTCTGCTAAACTGCTGTATGTAATCCTATCATGTGTTATACTGTCTGCTGGGGCCCTGTTTCTAAGCCTATCGTGTGTGATACTCTCTTCTGGGACTCCGTGTCTAAGTTTATCATGTGTGATAATGTCTGCTAGGGTCTGTATCTAAGCGTTGTTATTGTGTGTGCTACTGTTTTCAGGGGCACTGTATCTAAGCTTACCATGTGTAATACTGTCTGCTCTGGCCCTTTATTTAAGCATAGCATGTGTGATACTTGACTGGAGGGATTTAAAACTAAGTCCCTTTAATTAACACCTTCTATCCAACCCCCTTTTCCCCTTTTAACCTTCCCAAAAACTACGGACACAAGGCCACGACAGCCAACTTTATTTTCTTACCACCTGTTTTACCAAAATATAAATAATACCCAAACAAAACAAAGAATTAAACATAGCCATGAAATTGTATAAATACAATAAATAACTTTTTAACAGGAAGAGTCGTCGGATGCATTTTCCTTTTTCCAATCATCAAAATTGCAACCTTCTTTTTAGTGCCAGCACATGACCGTTACACTTAGCCGCTAATGCCTGACCCAAGGGCGCCCAAATTCAAGCATGGCACTGATTAACCTCCTGAGGCCCTGAAACACCACCAGGAGTCCCAACTTTTAGCTGTACCCAGGGGCGTAGCTAGGGGGGGGACAGGCGGGGCATGTGCCCTGGGCGCAACTTAGAGTGGGACGCCAGCGCCACCTCCTCCTGCACTATAATTGTACCTTGAAGTATATAGCCCCACCTATATACTATATCTACAGGGGGGCAATATATAGGGGTGGACAATATGTGGAGCACTATATACAGGGGTGGGCTATATCTACAGGGGGGGCTATATACAGGGGTGGGCTATCTGTGGAGCACTATATACAGGGGTGGGCTATATCTACAGGGGGCTATATACAGTGTTTGGCTATACGTGGAGCACTATATACAGGGCTGGGCTATATCTACAGGGGGCTATATACAGGGGTGGGCTATCTGTAAAGCACTATAGGGGGAGTTATTTGTGGGACACTATATATAGGGGTGGGCCATATGGGGCACTATCTACAGGGGGCTCTATGGCAGGCACTATCTACAGGGGGCACAGTGTGTGTGTGGGACACGGTATATGGTGCTATTATAATTACAGGTGCAGTGTATGGCGCTATTATATTTAGGGGCATAGTGTGTGGTATAATGATAACTTTATCTTTGTTTATAGGTGTAGAAATGTTGGAAAAGTGAGAAGCTGAAGACATCTGAGCGGCAAACAGCAAAAATGGTCTGTGACCGGGAGAAGCCACCATAGAGGTCTGGACCGGATGGAGAAAAATAACTAGAATCTGTGATGTCACCGTTGAGTCACTTAATGTAAATGTTTATTCTGTCTCTAATTAGTAATGTAGTCACTGTATGATCTGCAGCGAGATGATGGGTGGTATGATTATGATAGGATTTATTTTTGGAGAAACAGCAACTCTCAGCATATCCTTACCATTGTTCGGGCCATGCTGGGAGCTGTAGTTTTACGCCGCACAAACCTGTACAGCAGGGGTTGCACTAAATTGAGCTGCATTTGTGCTGGAGATGTATATATGTATTGAGCTTGGTTCTGGGGCTGTATTTTTGTACTGAGCTTGGTTCTGGTTCTGTGTATAGAACTATATTGCTTGTAAAATGTACAAATGTTTTTATACTCGCATTACATAAAAAGAAATGAAATGACACGTAATTGATTGATAGAGAAAACAAACACGGCGAGGGGGAAGGAGATGTCGGGAAAGAGGTTGGGGGGGGCACCAAACTGAATCTTTGCCCCGGGTGCTGGAGAACCTAGCTATGCCTCTGGCTGTACCATAAACAGCTGTTACGCACCCACAACACTGCTGAATCAAAAGACGCATAAGACATCAAACACAATTCGGTGTTTTCACGATGCGGGGTGTGGACCCACTGGGCTGTACCGCGTAGCGGGATAGCAGCTGGCCAAACAGGTATAGTATAGGGTCTATAGTCCAGAGAGGGTACCTATGGCAACTTGGACAGTAGCAAGGCAGGATTGGTTGGGACCAGGCGGCAGGTAGACAACAGGCATAGCGTAGCAGAACAGGCATGGAATGCAGCACAACACGACAACAGCTCAGCACGGCACTAGATCTGGATAGCACGGGAAACAGGATACAGGATACAGGAACAGGGAACACTAGGAAACTGGAAGACACTAGGGGACCATTAGCAAGACAAACTTTGGGTAACGAACAATGCTCAGGCAAAGAATAAGAGGGCAGGGCCCTTTTTATAGCCCAGTAGCCTTCTGGCCTAGATTGCAGACTTTCTGCAATATGCGCGCACTGGCCCTTTAAGACCGTGCGCGCCCTCCGGGAGACAGTCTCGCAAACCAGGAAGTGCATGCCGGCGCCTCACAGGAGGACGACGCTGCAAGTAACTCAGATGTCCATGGGCACGGCCGTCGAAGGGTAAGTCAGAACGACGGGCCGTGGTCATAGATGTTACAGTTGTCAATTACATTATTAACAGAGAGCCCTGCAGGGTAATACAGATGGTGGATAAGGCAAAATTTTAAAGGCTCCTTCTTGAGCACCAAACCAAGCGGGGAGACTGTCAAATCTGCCAATGGATGTGAATCAAAAGGCCCTGCCATCCTCCCTAAGTCTACCTCTTTTAACAACTTCTCAGTAACAACCCCCACATTGGCGTATGCCGATGCTAAATTCCTCCCTGGAAAAATAGACGCACCCGCCATACTGGGAATTTGATAACCCGATGTAAAGCCGTCTTGCAAAAAACTGCCGCTGCCGCCCTATCAGGATACTTATTTAGAAATGGCAGCATCTCTGCCATCGGGGTCGCCCATCTTCTGTTGAGCGTCCGAACTCTTCCCCTTTCCTTTTTTAAAATGCCTAGACAAGCTCCGGTCTGCTGTGTCCCATAGGGTGCGCTCGCACGCTCGTGCCCGGCCTTAAAGGGCCAGCACATGCACAAAGGAAATCGTCATCATCATCAACTGCCATGATTTCCTGGTCTACAAGAAGGCCCCAGGCCATCTGATCCTTGCCTGAGTGTTGTTAGTTTTCCCAGTCTGTCTTGCAAATGGTCCCTTAGTGTTTCCAGTTCCAGTTGTTACCCGTGCCTTGTTACCTGTTCCTGTATCCCGTGCTGTTCTTGTTTCTGTGCCTACTAGGGTCAGAGTCGTGTCTCGTCCTGTGTCATTTGCCACGTCCGGAGGAATCCGCCACGTCCTGTGTCATCTTCCACGTCCGGAGGAATCTGCCACGTCCTGTGTAATCTGCCACGTCCTGTGTCATCTGCCACGTCCGGAGGAACTCGCCACGTCTGGCGCAACCTGTGACACCTGTGTTATCTGCCACGTTTGGCGTTACCTGCTGCGCCCTTCTCCTTCTGTACCAGAGCTGCGGCCACTGTCTGGACTATCCAGGTACCCTTGTGCGGGACATTGTAATGCTTGGGTTTCCTGTTGTTTGGCCAGCTGCCTCCCCGCTACGGCGGTATGGCCTAGTGGGTGCACTAACCCGCTACATGACAAAGTTCCACTCCCTCTTGAGGACAGTCCAGGGTTTGGGCTGCCTTAGGAGTCTCATTAGCGGCCTGCTGTGAAGGCTCTTTTAAGAAAGGTGTCATCTATTCACACAAGGCTCCCAGTCTCAGAAAGACAGGTATTGCCAGCCTGTTGGAGTCAGAAGTTCTGGTAAGAACATACGTTTGTAGTGAGGTGCTGGGCAGAAGGCCTTTCACCCTGATAGCTAGGGAAGCTGTATGTTTAGTTAGAGGCTGGACGGCCTAGGGTTCTTTCTTTGAACTGTTTTGTAAAACCACTTTTCATGTGTAAAGACAATAAAGCTGGTTATGGCCAGTTTCATACCGAATCCACTGTGTTGGAGTGAAAATTCTTAAGTCTGCCAGCCATCTTACCCTGGAGATGGCGATCCTGTGAGCTAACTTACCCCAAGTTGTCACAATATATATATACATAGTTCCAGAACCAAGCTCAGTACATAAATACAGCACAAGAACCAAGCTCAATATATATACAGTGAAGGAAATAAGTATTTTATCCCTTGCTGATTTTGTAAGTTTGCCCACTGTCAAAGTCATGAACAGTCTAGAATTTTTAGGCTAGGTTAATTTTACCAGTGAGAGATAGATTATATATATAAAAAAAAAAAAAAAAGAAAATCACATAGTCAAAATTATATATATTTATTTGCATTGTGCACAGAGAAATAAGTATTTGATCCCCTACCAACCATTAAGAGTTCAGCCTCCTCCAGACCAGTTACACGCTCCAAATCAACTTGGTGCCTGCATTAAAGACAGCTGTCTTAAATGGTCACCTGTATAAAAGACTCCTGTCCACAGACTCAATTAATCAGTCTGACTCTAACCTCTACAACATGGGCAAGACCAAAGAGCTTTCTAAGGATGTCAGGGACAAGATCATAGACCTTCACAAGGCTGGAATGGGCTGCAAAACCATAAGTAAGATGCTGGGTGAGAAGGAGACAACTGTTGGTGCAATAGTAAGAAAATAGAAGACATACAAAATGACTGTCAATCGACATCGATCTGGGGCTCCATGCAAAATCTCACCTCGTGGGGTATCCTTGATCCTGAGGAAGGTGAGAGCTCAGCTGAAAACTACACGGGGGGAACTTGTTAATGATCTCAAGGCAGCTGGGACCACAGTCACCAAGAAAACCATTGGTAACACATTACGCCGTAATGGATTAAAATCCTGCAGTGCCCGCAAGGTCCCCCTGCTCAAGAAGGTACATGTACAGGTCCGTCTGAAGTTTGCAAATGAACATCTGGATGATTCTGAGAGTGATTGGGAGAAAGTGCTGTGGTCAGATGAGACTTAAATTGAGCTCTTTGGCATTAACTCAACTCGCCGTGTTTGGAGGAAGAGAAATGCTGCCTATGACCCAAAGAACACAGTCCCCACTGTCAAGCATGGAGGTGGAAACATTATGTTTTGGGGGTGTTTCTCTGCTAAGGGCACAGGACTACTTCACCGCATCAATGGGAGAATGGATGGTGCCATGTACCGTCAAATCCTGAGTGACAACCTCCTTCCCTCCACCAGGACATTAAAAATGGCTCATGGCTGGGTCTTCCAGGACGACAATGCCCAGAAACATACAGCCAAGGCAACAAAGGAGTGGCTCAAAAAGAAGCACATTAAGGTCATGGAGTGGCCTAGCCAGTCTCCAGACCTTAATCCCATCGAAAACTTATGGAGGGAGCTGAAGATCCGAGTTGCCAAGCGACAGCCTCGAAATCTTAATGATTTACAGATGATCTGCAAAGAGGAGTGGGCCAAAATTCCATCTAACATGTGTGCAAACCTCATCATCAACTACAAAAATTGTCTGACTGCTGTGCTTGCCAACAAGGGTTTTGCCACCAAGTATTAAGTCTTGTTTGCCAAAGGGATAAAATACTTATTTCTCTGTGCACAATGCAAATAAATATATATAATTTTGACAATGTGATTTTCTTTTTTAATATCTCTCACTGGTAAAATTAACCTAGCCTAAAAATTCTAGACTGTTCATGTCTTTGACAGTGGGCAAACTTACAAAATCAGCAAGGGATCAAATACTTATTTCCTTCACTGTATATATATATATATATATATATATATATATATATATATATATATATATATATATATATATATATATATAGTACCAGAACCAAGCTCAGTACTTATATGCATCACCGGATCCAAGCTCAGAATATATATACAACACCGGAACCAAGCTCAGTACATATATGCAACTCCAGAACAAAGATCAGTACATAAATACAACTCCAGCACCAAGATCAGTACATAAATGCAATACCAGAACCAAGCTCAGTACATAAATACAACACCAGCACAAATACAGCTCAAATTAGTGTAACCTCTGCCGTATAGGTTTGTATTAAATTGTATATAGCTCCCAGCATGGCTCGAACAATAGTAAGGATATGCTGGGAGATGCTGTTTCACGAAAAAAATCATACCACCCATAATCTCACTGCAGATCATACAGTGACTAAAGGACTGATTAGAGGCAGATTAAACATTTACATTAAGTAACTCACAGGTGACGTCAGATTCTAGTTGTTCTTTTTCTCTTTTCCATCCGGTCCAGACCCCTATGATAACTTCTCCCGGCCACAGCCCATATCTGCAGTTTGCCGCTCAGATGTCTTCAGCTTCTCACTTTTCAAACATTTCTGCACCTATAAATGAAGATAAAGTTATCATGTTGCCAGACACTGTGCCCCTAAATATAATAATGCCATACACTGTGTCCCACACACACACACCGGGCCCCCTGTAGATAGTGCCCTACATAGACACCCCCTATAGATAGTGACCCCATATAGCCCCTGTAGATAGTGCCCCACATACAGCCCCCTGTAAATAGTGGCCCACATATAGCCACCCCTGTAGATAGTGCTCACATATAGCCCCCCCTGTAGATAGTGATCACAAATAGCCCCACTGTAGATAGTGCCCTACATATAGCCCCCCTGTATATAGTGTCCCACAATTAGCCCCCTCTTAAAAGAGTGCCCCACATATAGCCCCCTGTAGATGGTGCCCCACATATAGCCCACCCCTGTAGAAAGTGCCCCACATATAGCCCACCCCTGTATATAGTGTCCCAACATATAGCCCACACCTGTAGATAGTGCCTCACATATAGTTCCCCCTATAGATAGTGCTCCACATATAGCCTACCCCTGTATATCGTGTCCAACATACAGAACACCCTGTAAATAGTGCCCTACATATATCTCCCCCTATAAATAGTGGTCCACATATAGCCCACTCCTGTATATAGTGCCTCACATATAGCTCCCCCTATAGTGCTCCACATATAGCCCACCCCTGTATATAGTCAGACAGAACCGATAAAAACAAGGGGACATATACGAAAACACAGAAAAAGGCCATACATACAAATGGACACAGCCAGGTCAGAAACGCTGATAAAGGAATGAGCAGGTGCTTTAAATAATAATAGCCACTCCCACTGGTCTTGAGGGGAGTGGTGTGTGTGGTGCATGGGATGTGTAGTAAGAAATAATAAATGAATAGTGTGTGTGCAAATGTAATACTATGAGTGAAATATAGGGGGCAGTAATGAGTGAAGTGCCTCAATAGAAATAAATGGATAATGAGGTGCAAGTGTGTGAAACGTGGAGGGATAGTGTGTACGTCATGAGGCACAACGTGTATAGCCAGGTAGAAGCCTATTTGTGACGCCTTGATAGTTCATAGAGCGGGCTACCCTGCTTGCTATGCCAAACAACAACACACCATGCTCTCCCAGCACCAAAGACCCGGCTGTGTCCAAGAGAAGCGAATATATGTAGTAATGAAAAATACCTGGGGTATTAGTAATCATTTTGGCCAAAAGGACGCAAGCTCGCAATCCACGACAAGGATCCCCAGACTTGCGAGTCCCTAACTCCTTAAATGGAACAGAACGTTCCTGATGTACAAACAGAACCGATAAAAACAAGGTGACATATACGAAAACACAGAAAAAGGCCATACTTACAAATGGACACAGCCAGGTCAGAAACGCTGATAAAGGAATGAGCAGGTGCTTTAAATAATAATAGCCACTCCCACTGGTCTTGAGGGGAGTGGTGTGTGTGGTGCATGGCATGTGTAGTAAGAAATAATAAATGAATAGTGTGTGTGCAAGTGTAATACTATGAGTGAAATATAGGGGGCAGTAATGAGTGAAGTGCCTCAATAGAAATAAATGGATAATGAGGTGCAAGTGTGTGAAACGTGGAGGGATAGTGTGTACGTCATGAGGCACAACGTGTATAGCCAGGTAGAAGCCTATTTGTGACGCCTTGATAGTTCATAGAGCGGGCTACCCTGCTTGCTATGCCAAACAGGTGTGTTGTTGTTTGGCATAGCAAGCAGGGTAGCCCGCTCTATGAACTATCAAGGCGTCACAAATAGGCTTCTACCTGGCTATACACGTTGTGCCTCATGACGTACACACTATCCCTCCACGTTTCACACACTTGCACCTCATTATCCATTTATTTCTATTGAGGCACTTCACTCATTACTGCCCCCTATATTTCACTCATAGTATTACACTTGCACACACACTATTCATTTATTATTTCTTACTACACATGCCATGTACCACACACACCACTCCCCTCAAGACCAGTGGGAGTGGCTATTATTATTTAAAGCACCTGCTCATTCCTTTATCAGCGTTTCTGACCTGGCTGTGTCCATTTGTAAGTATGGCCTTTTTCTGTGTTTTCGTATATGTCCCCTTGTTTTTATCGGTTCTGTTTGTACATCAGGAACGTTCTGTTCCATTTAAGGAGTTAGGGACTCGCAAGTCTGGGGATCCTTGTCGTGGATTGCGAGCTTGCGTCCTTTTGGCCAAAATGATTACTAATACCCCAGGTATTTTTCATTACTACATATATTCGCTTCTCTTGGACACAGCCGGGTCTTTGATGCTGGGAGAGCATGGTGTGTTGTTGTTTGGCATAGCAAGCAGGGTAGCCCGCTCTATGAACTATCAAGGCGTCACAAATAGGCTTCTACCTGGCTATACACGTTGTGCCTCATGACGTACACACTATCCCTCCACGTTTCACACACTTGCACCTCATTATCCATTTATTTCTATTGAGGCACTTCACTCATTACTGCCCCCTATATTTCACTCATAGTATTACACTTGCACACACACTATTCATTTATTATTTCTTACTACACATGCCATGTACCACACACACCACTCCCCTCAAGACCAGTGGGAGTGGCTATTATTATTTAAAGCACCTGCTCATTCCTTTATCAGCGTTTCTGACCTGGCTGTGTCCATTTGTAAGTATGGCCTTTTTCTGTGTTTTCGTATATGTCCCCTTGTTTTTATCGGTTCTGTTTGTACATCAGGAACGTTCTGTTCCATTTAAGGAGTTAGGGACTCGCAAGTCTGGGGATCCTTGTCGTGGATTGCGAGCTTGCGTCCTTTTGGCCAAAATGATTACTAATACCCCAGGTATTTTTCATTACTACATATATTCGCTTCTCTTGGACACAGCCGGGTCTTTGATGCTGGGAGAGCATGGTGTGTTGTTGTTTGGCATAGCAAGCAGGGTAGCCCGCTCTATGAACTATCAAGGCGTCACAAATAGGCTTCTACCTGGCTATACACGTTGTGCCTCATGACGTACACACTATCCCTCCACGTTTCACACACTTGCACCTCATTATCCATTTATTTCTATTGAGGCACTTCACTCATTACTGCCCCCTATATTTCACTCATAGTATTACACTTGCACACACACTATTCATTTATTATTTCTTACTACACATCCCATGCACCACACACACCACTCCCCTCAAGACCAGTGGGAGTGGCTATTATTATTTAAAGCACCTGCTCATTCCTTTATCAGCGTTTCTGACCTGGCTGTGTCCATTTGTAAGTATGGCCTTTTTCTGTGCACCCCTGTATATAGTGCCTCACATATAGCTCCCCGTATAGTGCTCCACATATAGCCCACCCCTGTATATAGCTCCCTGTAGATGTAGCCCACCCCTGTATATAGTGTCCAACATATAGCCCACCCCTGTAGATAGTGCCCTACATATATCTCCCCCTATAAATAGTGCCTCACATATAGCCCACCCCTGTATATAGTGCCTCACATATAGCCCACCTCTGTATATAGCCCCCCTGTAGATAGAGCCGACCCTGTAAATAGAGCCCCTCCTGTAGATAATGCCACTCACGTTTTTAATAGAATAAAATAAAAAAATGAACTTACTCACCTTTAATCCCATTCGTGCGCCGGCCGGTCGCCATGCAGACCTGCTCTCTTCTGAGCAGGTCTGCTGGAGTTGAATGACGCAAGCGGCACGATGACGTAATCGCGCTGCTTGCGTCGTTGATAGGCGCTGATTGACAGGGCAAGTTTCTAAGTTTCGAGTTCCGTTCAACGGTTTCGTTTGACCTTTCCATCAAAGGAACCGATGAACGGAAAGCTTCCGTTTGCATTACCATTGATTTCAGAGGTAATGCTTCCGTTTCAGTTTGTTTCCATTCCGTAAAGTTTCTGTATTTTTCACGGAGACATTAGCATGGTTGACTACACTATTATTTCCGTTCGGCTTTCCGTTCATCAGTTCCTCTGATGGAAAGGTTGAATGGAACCGATGAACGGAACCCGAACGCTGATGTGAACAGGCCCCAAGAATAGCATTTTTGGTGGTGTTTTTTTATTTAGTTTTATTTTGTACATGCTTTTTTTCTGGCCTTTTTAGGCCGGGTCCTTACGGGTAGTATACGCTGTGTAAAACTACACAGCGTATCCGACTCAGAATCCACCGTAGATTCTGTCCAAAAAAACGGACCACATTGTGGTACAGGTTTTCAGGTGGAAATTCCGCCGCGGAAAGAGGCATTTGAAAAAAAAGTTCATGCCTTTCCCGGGCCGTAGTTATGGCAACGCGTCCCTCCATTGTCCAAGCAGTCAAGGCCATTTTGGATTTTGCTGCAGCCCATGTGACCACTGCAGCATGTGAATGACTGCAGCAGTCACATTAGATGAAACGTCATGCTAAGAGGCCGGCACGGAAGAAAAATAGAAGAAAGCGTCGCTATGACAATGCCCGGGTGGGCAAATAAAAGCTTCTTTTTTTGTGATTTGCGATTTTTGTGGCAGAATCCCAACATTTCTGCCGCAAAAGTTGCAGCACCTGGCTATTTGTTACGGATTTGACATCCCCATTGAATTCAATAGGGAAAGCCAGCAACAGAAAAGCATAAAAAACGCACATGAACATTTTCGATGCATTTTTTCCGCTGTGTGGGCATGAGATTTACTAAATCTCATTCACCATGCTGCTATTGTAAATGCTGCGGAATTTCTGCACAGCATTCCATTGCGGAAATTCCGCTGTGGTTAAGCTACATGCTAAACCAGCGTTAAAGTCCTATAGAGTAGCCTATGGGGAAAAAATGCCACACCATGAATATTCTGCATTTGGAAAAAAAAACGCCAATGACCACAGAAAGGCCCAAAAAAACACCACAAACAAAAACTTTGTGTAAGTGGTGCATTTTATATTTTCTTATAGACTTTAAAGCGGACCTGTCATCAGTTTATTATTTTTTTTTAAACCATTTACATAACCTTATTTTCCGTGGTCTCCTAATTCCCGCACTTTTTTTTTTTTTTTTTCAAATGGTGCTCTCTGTTTTTGTCACCCGATATGCTAATTATTAGCATTGGTACAGGGAGGAGAAGGAAAAAGTTTTCCTCAGTGAGTGTTGTCTTTTCCCTTGCTGTGACGCGGTCCAATCAATGCGGACCGCTTGACAGCGATGCAGAAAATATGCCAATCTTGTGAGATTTACCTATGGATACGCTTATCGTGTACTTTGGGAGCTTTTTCCAGCTTACAGGCTAAGTGTACATCACTCACATAATGTGAACAGTGCTTAACCTGTTTTCCACAGCTTTTTCACTCAGTTACACTCCAGTGCGCTTTATATGTGCTGGCATAAATATTGACTGGATGAGTGGCTCATGTAGCACTACAGTCTTTATTTATTCCCTTTGTAATGACATCTGGTTGGTCCAATGTAAAAAAAAAAAGCAGTTTGTGTCTACTGTGTTCCTCCCTATACTCAAACGTTAAGCTCTAATGGGCAGGGTCATATTTTGTTTCATTAGTCAATATTTGTTCTAGAATGTTTGCTGTTAATAGCTGAGGATTATGGAAGTACTAACTAAAAAGTAGAACTAATATGTTGTTATTAATATTAACATGTCTATCTATCTATCTATCTATCTATCTATCTATCTATCTATCTATCTATCTATCTATCTATCTATCTATCTATCTATCTATCGTAAAACCGCCCTCTTTAAAAATACTACGTCTCATTCTGATCGGTAACCACCCTTTATGAATGGGTTTTTTGCTGCTGCTCCCCCCCTTCTCTGCGTTGCTGTGCCCCATGAAATGCAGCACAAGTAGGGCAGGCGTTAAGGGGGGCAAACTAGGCAATTGCCCAGGACCTTCATCCCTACAGGTGCCCCCTGCCAAAGGTCCCGGTCGCACCCCCACATACTATGGGACTCAATTGTATCTGCTTCCTTAAAATGCGGACACAATTGTCAAATTCTTCAGAGATGAGTCGTTGCTGGAAGAAGTCTTTATAGCTATCTGGGGAAGAAAAGGGAAAGTAAACAACTCTAATCAAAGAAGACGTCATCTGTGACTCACTGGCTGTAACTGTACTGCAATCACTTATATGGTCTTTAGAGCGCCTGTGTAGGACTGGTATCTACCATTATATGGTGACTGTATAATGGAAATATTGATATTTGTACAGTGGTTTGTATTCAGTAACGGTATGGTAAAATCATTCGGTAACTATATGGTCATGGTGTGGCATGCAGGGCCGGCCTTAGGGGTGTGCGACCTGTGCCATTGCACAGGGCACATCACTCCAGCAAGTGGAAGGGGGGCTGCACTTGCTCCCTTCCCCTGCTTGTGTTTCAGAATCTCAGAGGTATCTCCCTGCTCTGCTATCTACTAGCTTCACTATAGCTCCCTGAAGGAGCGGAATCCCCCTGTGGCCGGGGATTCCGCTCCTGGACGGAGTGCTTGATGTCTCTGTCCATATATGGACAGTGACATCAGGGGCAACTCCTGAAGCGTAATCCCCACCACAGCGTTGCCGACGCTGTGACCGGGGTTTCGACTCCAGGGATGCCCCTGACGTCATTGTCCATAAATGGACAGAGACATCAGGGGCTTCTCCTGGAGTGGAATTCCCGGTCACAGCGTCGGCAATGCTGTGGATGCGGATTTCGCTTCAGGAGTTGCCACTGATGTCACTGTCCATATATGGAAAGAGACATCAAGCGCCCCGTCCAGTAGCGGAATCTTTGGCCACAGTGAGATTCCGCTTCTCCAGGGAGCTACAGTGGTGCTATCTACAAGGGGGCTGTGTGGCACTACCAAAAAGGGGGCTGTGTGGCACTACCTACAAGGGGGCTGTGTAGCACTACCTACAAAGGGGCTGTGTGGCACTACCTACAGGGGGCTGTGTGGCACTACCTACAAGAGGGCTGTGTGGCACTACCTACAAGGGGGCTGTGTGGCACTACCTACAAAGGGCCGTGTGGCACTATCTACAGGGGGCATCGGTGAGTGGCCGGCTGATGGTCATTTTAGTGAGAGTGACGGACTGATAGTCATTTTACTGTGATTTTTTTTTCCTGGGATGCCTCGAGTACGAAAAGGTTGTGAAACTCTGTACTAGGCTACAAGATCACACAGGCCTAAGTAAGGATCCCGTTGTCAGCGTTGTTGAGCAGCTCAGTTCGTCATGGGAACGGGGTCTAGGTGAGTACAATTTTTGTTTTTGGGGGCACTGTCTACAAGGGAGAGGTGGGGGGCTGTATGGCACTGTCTACATGGGGGAGGTGGGAGGCTGTATGGCACAGTCTACAAGGATAAGGTGGGGGATTATAGCACTGTCGACAAGGAGTAGGTGGGGATTATGGCACTGTCTACAGGGAGGGTGTATGGCACAATCTACATTATACTGTGTGGAGGCCACTAAGCAGACATTATACTGCGTAGGGGCACTAGAGGGCGCAATATACTGTGTGGCATAGTGATATGATTTAATAACTTTATATAGATAATTTCTTTGTGTGTTTAACTTTAAAACCTAAAAAAAAACTATAAATTTGGTATCGCTGTAATTGTATCAACCCGTAGAATAAAGTGAACATTTAGTTTTTACCGCCTGATGAATGCTGTAAACCCCCAAAATTAAAACCCTAAAAGAAATGAAGCAATCGCTGTTTTTTGCCCATTGCACCCCACAAATAATTTTATTTCCGTTTCCCAGTACATTAAATGGTACGTTAAATTTTGCCATTAACAACTACAACTTGTTCTGCAAAAAAAAAGCCCTAAAAAAGTTATGGCTTTTGGAAGGCGGGTAGGAAAAATCAAAAATTAAAAAACTAAAATTGTCCGTATCATTAAGGGTATGTTCACACGGCCTATTTACGGACGTAATTCGGGCGTTTTTGCCCCGAATTACGTCCGAAAATAGCGCCTCAATAGCGCTGACAAACATCTGCCCATTGAAAGCAATGGGCAGACGTTTGTCTGTTCACACGAGGCGTAATTTACGCGCCGCTGTCAAATGACGGCGCGTAAATAGACGCCCGCGTCAAAGAAGTGACCTGTCACTTCTTTGGCCGTAATTGGAGCCGTTATTCATTGACTCCAATGAATAGCAGCGCCAATTACGTCCGTAATTGACGCGGCGTTCAAGCGCCTGCACATGCCGTTACGGCTGAAATTACGGGGATGTTTTCAGGCTGAAACATCCCCGTAATTTCAGCCGTTACGGACGCCCTCGTGTGAACATACCCTAAGGAGTTAAGAAAAGTCTCTTTACTTTTGCAACATGGTCTTTTTATCATGGTTTATTTGTAAAGAGAAATTGCTGAATTTATTAGTTTTCAGACTTTATGCAGTACTTTATTGGGTACTCATTTATGCAGTGTACAGTATTGAATTTTGTGATTCCATTATGGAATTACATGGGTGTGTCTTTTTCCTTGTAGCGGCGCGCCATGTTTATTAATGTCTAATGACAGATTGTTGTTGTACAAAGTAAAAGTGAGATATACATCAGATCGGACTCTTGGTTAGTTTAAAGTGTAGCTAAACATTTGACAAACTTCTGACATGTCATAGAGACATGTTATAAGTTTGGATTGGTGGGGGTCCGAATACTGAAACCCCCGTCAATCGCTAGAACCAAGCAGCTGAAGAGCTCGTATGAGCGCTTAACCGCTTTGTGTCTGTTCGGCTATTTCCGGAAATAAATGTATCGGTGTACGGACTGAATAGAAATTCTATGAGCCCGTTTACTGATACATTGGCTTTCTGGAAAAAGCCAAACAGATACATAGCGGCTGAGCGCTCACACGAGGGCTTCAGCTGCTTCGTTCTAGCAATTGGTGGGGAACTCAGTGCTCAGACCACCACCAATCCAAACTTCTGACATGTCTCTATGACATGTCAGAAGTTTGTCAAACGTTTAGCTACACTTTAAGGGCATTTGTTAGTATAATGGAAATTTATTAAGACTAGGCCAGTAATAAGAATCAAGTTAGAGGAGCCTACGACAAATTTATTAAGAGGCACACACCTCTTAAATAAAATAAAAAAATTTAAAAACAGAATGTGTGTATGGAGCCTGTAAATGTACAGGTCCAGAATTCGTACAACAAGGATCTGTAATGCGGTAGCGTGCATGAGGCTTTATCATGAGTTATGAAATATATGTTGCAGATGTATTGCTCAAAGTTATAAGCACTATTTCCCAGCACAAGACAGTGCTCACAATGGTATTAACAAATCTGCCACAATATGTATTACCTACGTGATATTACTAGCTTCCAGTAAGTTAATGAGCTGTTTTTTTTTCTTGATTGACTTTTTAGTACGTGTCTCAGGTCCATGTGATGGCTTTGTTTATATTATATTTAAGACTAGAGTGATGCCCTTTCTGGTTGACATAGCATTGATGGGAGAGGTTTTTCTATTTTTATTTGCTTCATTAAGAGCATTGTGCATACATGACATCAGCTATTACGTTTGTTTGAATAAGTATCATGCTGTTCCAAAGTTCAGGCTTTCATTAACATCTCAGCTGACCTTGTAAGTGAGTACTATAAAATAACCTGGTAGCAAAGCTGCAGTTCCTTTATGTATACACTAGGGGCAGCAGTGTACTGGAGAAAAATCTACTGAGCACAAAAAAACACTCCTTTAGGATTTGGTGTAACATCTTAAATGTTGTGCTTTTTTCTAAGTCATTCATTTGTTAACTTGCCTGACGAAGGGGCCTTTGTGCTCTGAAAGCCGCATATAGAACTTTTATGGTTAGCCAATAAAGGTATCATACCTACTATACTTTTGTCTTTTTTGACACAGACGTATTTAACATTGCATATTGTTTCTGGCTTACCCGGTACTAGGATGATTTTTACTGTACTAGGATGATACACAAGAATTGTAGTTATTATTTAACCTAAATCGTATAAGCACTACTAGGCACACAAACAATACAGTACCTGTAAAAGCACAACAGAAATATAAGGGGTTTTAAATGGCTTAAAGGAGTTATCTGGTATTTTATTTGATTTTCACATTGTAATTGGAAAAGTTATGAGCTATCAATATTCAATTCCAGAGAAAATTTTCCTGTGATAGTCAATACATTTCTATAGTCCTCAATAGTATTACCTTTATCAGAATCCAATCCGAGCAAGACAAAAATGTAGGTAAAGCTTCACACAAAAATAACGCATAAATAGATAACAAAATAAAAAATATACAATATAAAGTTGTGATAAAAAATGCCTTCTAAAAAGTAATGGCAATTTTGGGAAAAACAATTCTAGATATACCAGGATTTCACTGTAGGCCTACATGGGCCTTTTTGCAAATCTAGACAGGAATAGAAAGTTTTTAATCTTCTCCAGAAACTTTTTTTTAGTCTCTTTTTAAATGCTATATTTATATTTACAGCAGTCCATTTCAAATATCAGTATTTTTGTTATTATGGTATGAAAAAATATTTGCCTCCTTCTTTCACTATTCTTGCTGTTATATATAAGGGGTTTTCATACTTCTATCAATTCAGTGATAAACAATGATCAATAGGGTTCTAAACACTGGGAGCATCTTCCACAATCCTCAGAGTGGCCCATTTCTAGCCCATTCGCATTAGAAGAGTAGGTCATTGAGGCACAGTATTTTATTTTATTTTTTTGAAGAGTGCTCAGGTGTGTTAAGGACAAACAAGCTATTGAGAAGTTGTACTCTGAACATTTACACAGTCAAAATGTCACGGCGCGGGGTGTGGACACACTGGGCCGTACTGCGTAGCGGAGTAGGAGCTGGCCAGCAAGGTACAAAACAATGTCTATAGTTCAGAACGGGTACCTGAGGCAATGTAGACAGTGGCGGAAGCAGGACTTGACTTTCACAGCAGTTGACAACGCGGATGCAGCGGAAAGGCACGACTTGACTTTCACAGCAGGTGACGCCGCGGATACAGCGGGAGGGCACGACTTGACTTTCACAGCAGGTGACGCCGCTGATGCAGCGGGAAGGCATGACTTGACTTTCACTTGTACATACAATAGCACGGGATACAGGGTACAGGCAGCAGGAACGGGTAACACTGGGAACTGGAAAACACTGGGAGACCTTTTGCAAGACAAACTAGGGTATACAACAACGCTCAGGCAAGGAACCAGTGGGCAGGGCCCCTTATTATAGTCCAGCAGCCATTTGGGCTGATAATTGTTGTTAGACAGCTGGACGCGTACTGGCCCTTTAAGGTCATGCGCGCGCCCTGCGGGAAACAGTCCGAGGACCCGGAAGAGAGTGCCGGCGTCTCCCTGGAGGGAGCGAACGCCGAGAAGAGAGATGTCCATGGCCGGGATCGTCAAGGGGTAAGTCTGAACGAAGACCCCCGGCCATAGACGTAACATACACCATACTGTTTCCCAAAGGAAGAGAAAACAATATTTATTTTGTAGCATGTAGGAGTTCGTTTTTTTGAGTTTAGACGGGTGTTATTTTTTTTTGTATTTACTTCCTTTTACATGGAACAGCAGCAATGTATTTCAGCTCAGTTACAGATGTGTTTTTTCTGGTTAAAGCATTGTATACTATCATTCAGTCTTGTTATAAAATTACTGATTAATAGTCAATTACTTTTAACACAAAGGGATATCCATTTCATGGTAAACTTTTTCTAAATACATTTAACTTATTATAATATGCAATGTTAAATACTTTTGTGTTAAAAAAGACAAAAGTATAGTAGGTATGATACCTTTATTGGCTAACCATAAAAGTTCTATACACAAGCTTTCAGAGCACACAGGCCCCTTTGTCAGGCCATTTACAAATGAATACAGCTAGGGGTGCTAATAATTGTAAGCAATATGGGATATGTCGTTTTGGTAATGGAGGTTCTAATGTGACGTCTGATGCAAACTGTAACTTTCAAGTATAGTAAAGGTCAGTTAGTCAACAAAATATGGCTCTAAATTAAAATGAGGCCCAATAGTAAAGATTTAATAATACTGTTGCGTGCCCTTTTGATGAAATTGCCACAGGATAAAAATATAGCACCATCAATGTCTAAATCAGCAGGGCAAGATGTGCTACTAAAGACACAGAGCTGGTTCCCCGGACCCCATTTAAAGAAAAAGTATATTGTTAAATTAGATTGTCCCGGCACTCTCTTGGAAGTAAAATCAGTTTTTCTTTATTGCAGAAAAGCTCATTAATGCTGTGTTCACACAGTTTTTTGCAGGAGGAAAATTCTGCCTCAAAATCACGTTCGCGCCCATTGAGTGCTACGGGCAAAAAACTCTGCGAAATACGTTCTCTCTGCCTCCCATTGATGTCAATGGGAGGTCAGAGGCGTAAACGCGCGAAGATAGGGCATGTCCCTTCTTTCTCCTACGAGGTGGTTTTACGGCTCGCGGGAGAAAACCGCCCCCGCCTTCCATTGAAATCAATGGGAGGCATTTTCGGACGGTTTTTGATGAATTTTGCGGAGCAGTTTCCGCTCCAAAAAGCTCGTCAAAATACTCCGTGTGAACAGGGCCTAAGAGACATAGACACCAGGCATGTTATAAACAGAGGTTACGAGTAGAGATGAGCGAACTTATGAAAAGTTCGGTTCGGCTAGTTCGCCAAATTTCACGAAAAAGTTTGATTCTGACCGAACCTGTAATTTCCGTGCGCCGAGCATGGTACTGTCCAGGGTGCTGAAAGAGTTAATGGGCTGCACTAACTCTTTCAGCAACCTTGACAGTACCATGCTCGGCGCGCGGAAAATACAATTTTAATGTAATAAAAAAATAAAATAAAAAAATTTCATACTTACTTTCCTCCTGTCCGGCCTCCAGCGATGACGTTTCATCCATGTCGCCGCTGCAGCCAATCACAGGCTGTAGTGGCGGTCACGCATGTCAGGATGACGTCAGAAGGCCGGCCTCCAGGGATGACGCTTCATCCCACGTGACCGCCTCTGCAGCCAATCCCAGTCTGCATTGGCCTCTGCAGCCAATCACAGGCTGCAGCGGCCTCTGCAGCCAATCACACGCTCCTCTCCTGAAATACTCTGTGCTGCCTTAAACTCTGTGGACAGGTTAGGATCCTGTTTCTTTTAAATGCTGCTGGGGAACCCGCTTGATCCACTATATAAGGCTGCCCTACAGTGCAGCATTTAAAAGAAACAGGATCCTGACCTGTCCACAGAGTTTAAGGCAGCACAGAGTATTTCAGGAGATGAGCGTGCGGATCTTGTGCGGGGTGGTGACTTGCCAATCATGTGAAGGTGTTATTGAGGACAGGAGAGGAGGAGAGGTAACAGACTGAGCTACGTAATGGTAAGAGCAGAGTTCACAGCAGCACAGAGTATTTCAGGAGAGGAGCGTGCAGATTCAGTGCTGCTGTGAACTCTGCTCTTACCATTACGTAGCTCTCAGTCTGTTACCTCTCCTCCACTCCTGTCCTCAATAACACCTTCACATGATTGGCAAGTCACCACCCCGCACAAGATCCGCACGCTCATCTCCTGAAATACTCTGTGCTGCTGTGAACTCTGCTCTTACCATTACGTGGTGACTTGCCAATCATGTGAAGGTGTTATTGAGGACAGGAGTGGAGGAGAGGTAACAGACTGAGAGCTACGTAATGGTAAGAGCAGAGTTCACAGCAGCACAGAATCTGCACGCTCCTCTCCTGAAATACTCTGTGCTGCCTTAAACTCTGTGGACAGGTCAGGATCCTGTTTCTTTTAAATGCTGCACTGTAGCGCAACCTTATATAGTGGATCGAGCGGGTTCCCCAGCAGCATTTAAAAGAAACAGGATCCTGACCTGTCCACAGAGTTTAAGGCAGCACAGAGTATTTCAGGAGATGAGCACGGCCGGCCACGGGCAGCCGGTGGTTTTTCTGAGCCGTGCTCCCATTATAAAGTATAGGAGCACGGCCCGTAAAATAAAAAAATAGAACATGTTCTATCTTTTTAACGGCACGGGCACCTTCCCGTGAGAAAACGGGAAGGTACCAGTGGCTAACAGAAGTCTATGGGCCCGCTATTTCGGGTCGTAATTACGACCCGTAATAACGGGTGTTTTTACGGTCGTGTGCATGAGGCCCCGTAATGACGGGTGGCTACATGTGTGCACCCGTCATTACGGCAGCGTTGCTAGGCGACGTCAGTAAATAGTCACTGTCCAGGGTGCTGAAAGAGTTAACTGATCGGTAGTAACTGTTTCAGCACCCTGGACAGTGAATTCCGATCAGAATATAGAGTAACCTGTAAAAAAAAAAAAGACGTTCATACTTACCGAGAACTTTCTGCTTCCTCCAGTCCGGTCTCCTGGCCGTTGCCTTGGTGACGCGTCCCTCTCGACATCCGACCCGACATTCCTGGATGACGTTACAGCCCATGTGACCGCTGCAGCCAATCACAGGCTGCCGCGGCCTCTGCAGCCAGTCACAGGCTGCAGAGGCCTCTGCCGCCAATCACAGGATGCCGCGTCAGAAAAGAAGGTCGGACTGGAGGAAGAAGGACTCGTCACCAAGACAACGACCGGGTACGTATGAAATGCTTTTTATTTTATTTTTAATCAGCAGCCTCTTTTCTCTATCAGTGATTGATAGAGACAAGTGGCTGCCGATTTGTATAATATTTTTGACCGGGTTCGGTCAAAACGTGTTCGGCCGAACCCGGTGAAGTTCGGATTCGCTGCGAACCGAACTTTTCCCGATGTTCGGACCGAAACCGGGTTCGGTTGTCCGGGTTCGCTCATCTCTAGTTACGAGTTTATGTGTTCCGAGCTGCTATAGATCTCTCCCATTATAGCCTGATTAAGAGCTTTAGCATTTTGAAGCAGGTAAGGAAACCTCTGTTTTGGATTTTAAATATGTAGTATGCTTGGGCTATAGCCAGATATGGGCCCTATGATACCGCTGCAGATTTTGGTAGTGTTATATTCAGCCATACACAAATTGTAGGAACTTCATTAATCTACTGGATTATTTCATCAATCTTCATTAGACTATCAAAGCCCACAAAACACATATTCTGCAATTGAAGCCATAAAGGAATACTCTGGGCAAGATTGATACCAGGGCCTCAGGGGAGACGACACAGGGATTGTCTTGGTGTTCATTTAGTCTCGCTGACATGCAGCGCTTCCTCAGGTCTTGCGCTAGGTATACCATGGTGCCTCAGTTCTGCCCAGAGTGTTCCTCTAAGGAAAATTAAACCATAAGGATTTTGAACTGATGCACACTTTTTCTAAAATATTTTTCATTAATCCAAAGTATGCCATGCATCCAAAGTACGGCAACATTCTTTCTGCTGACCTTTCTTACGTCTAGTTACACATTAACTTTTTATTGCTACATGCTCATGGGAAGAATGTAACAACAATGTACTTATTTAGAAATCAATTTTAAGTCATATTTATTAGATCATTTATGGAAAAAATAAAACAAAACTTGTTACATGTCCAAATAGGTACGGTAAATGCAAACTATGCTTGGCATCCATGGTAAAATGTTAATATGTCCTCTATCAGTCTATTATCACTTTAATCTTATGTGGAAATCAATATTTTTTTAATACAAAAAGTTTTTTCACATTTTTTTTGGATAAGGATTATCGAGTAGATTAGAACGGTTTATCCATGAAAAGGTATCTGCAACTTACTAGGGATGATTGTAAAACAGACATTTTGTATGTCTGCTGAGTTAAATGCTATGTAGGTACATAGAGGCAGAACTGAAGAAAGGAAATCGAGGATTCAAGATGTATGGAAGTAACATCAGCTACCTTCAATATGCCAATGATACCACACTTAAAGATGAAAATGACATAAAGACCCTTATAAGGAAAATAAAAGAACAGAGTAAAAAGATGGTCCTGAAGCTAAATATGTAGAAAACAAAGGCTATGTTGACAGGCAACAAAACAAACTTTATAGTTAATGGAGAAGAGATAGAAGTAGATTCGGCCTGCTTGGATCAATTATTAACAACAAGATATCCAGCAGCTAAGAAGTTAGGCAAAGACTGGCCATTGCAAGAACAAGGGTGAAAGACCGAGATAAGATCCTTAAATGTAATGATGTGTCTTTAAATTCAGAGATCAGAATTGTCCAGGCCATGGTGTTCTCTGTGGTTCTCTATGAATGTGAAAGCTGGACAATGAAGAAGAAGGACAGGAAATGTATTGTTGCCTTTGGACCCTGGTGTTGGTGAAAACTTATGAGTACCGTGGATAGAATAGAAAACAAACAGATCAACCAAATCAGATCTAACCTTTCACTTGAAACACAATTGTCAAGACTGAAGATGTCTTATTTTGGACATATCATAAGAAGACCAACTTCCCTAGAAAAGTGGATTATTCTGGAAAAAGTTGAATGGGAAAGAGGAGGATGACCAGCAACTAGGTGGTTGGATACAATCACAGGAATAATGAACATGCCCTGAAAAGAGTGAAGATATGACGGAAGATATGACATTCTGGTGAAACACTATCCATATGGTCACCAGGAGTCGAAAACGACTAGATGGCCCTTAATAATAATTATAAATGATGTGGACTGAAATTGCAATGTGGTTATATGGAGTGTCCAAGTAACTATGTGGGCACAGTTGATAGTCACTGTACCATAATGAATATTGCTATATGCTTTGTACTAGATATTTCTATGTATGGCTAGGTATCTGTCTTGCAGCTTATGTTTAGCTTAGCATGGACTTTACTATTACAAATATCCTACACCTCTAAATGCTGTACGGTAAGAATAATGAGGATCTCCAAGGTCAAATCATGATGATATGTAGTATTAAAAATAATATATATTGAAGGGGTAAGTGGCTATTGTGTACAATCCATGGTCCAGAGCACATTCATAGGTGATTTGTCACTTATCTGTTTTGTTATGGCAACTATTTAAAAAAAAATAATAATTACAACAGGAAGTGAAGACATATTGGTTGTGAATTTGAATTAAAGGGGTTGTCAAGGCATGGGGCAGTTTTTTTTTATAGTGATAACTTATCCACACGATAGGTCATCAGTATCTGATCTGCGGAGGTCCAACACCCGGATCCCGCACCGATCAGCTGTTCCGGCTGCCTCTGGCACTATATAGCGGCCATGCTAGCAACCGCCCCATGCCCAGAAACCATCACCTTGTTATTGGTAGAGCATGCTGTTATTTGTAGAGCATTGTCAGTTTCTGAGAAGATAATTCATAAGTGACAAGCAATGTGGCTGCACCTGTTGTCTTTTTTGCAAAAATGGCCACCACAAGAAAACTTAAAATGGCAATGTCGATGTAAGTAAAACAAACCAAATTAACAAAGACTGGCTGCTGCTCTAACTTCTGATTTTCTAATGTATGGACAATTTATGTTTTGAATGGAAATTCTCTTTAATAATTGGGGTTTACAATCCTTTTATTATTTGCTATAATTATATAGCCATATATAGATTTGCATAAGGCATTTTTGGAGGCCTCATAACTATTTTTCTTCTTTCGTATCCTCAGAACTTGATTCTTGCGTGCATGTTTAATCATGCCTTGTGTATATGAGATTTTATCTGTGTAATGGTTCATTGGAATTACAGAAGGCTTTCCATTTACATATAATGACACATTTGTATAGGCATTACAGATAATAAACATTACTGTGTTGTTTGTTTGGAAGCTGTTTGTTTGTGTCTCCAAAATGTACTGTACATGTCACAGAGCTCAGTCATTTGCTCATGTTCTCTAGTAGTGCACAGATCAAGCGGTAAAGCAGCTGAAGACATTTAGGCTACATTTAGACGAGCGTATCTAACCTCGGGCTAACCTCGAACGTAAATCTGCAGTTTTTCACGTCCGAGGGTTCACCTGCGTGGGGGGCGTTGTCACGGATCCCTCATAGACTAGAGTCTATGGAGAGATGCGTGACACGCAGTAAAATAGGACATATCCTATTATTTCACGTACCCTTAACACGCTCCGTTTAAACAATGGTAGTGTGAACGTTAAAACAACAGTCGTCACAGGGACTACATATATGCTCGTCTGAATGAGTCCTAACTGGTTCAGGACTAGGCACCGTTTAGCCATTTTTAGCACGCGTTAGTTAAACGGCTATAATTGTTTTATTTGTTACGCTAGCAACGTAATTTTTGCAATGTTTTCTTCCTGATCAATGCAAGTTTCTTTTCTTATCATTTTTATACACAGTTTTTGTTTTTAAAAGATTTTTAGGCGTACAGTTTAAAAAAATGGTAAAAAATTATTTTTATTTACATTTTAGTTTGCTTTTTCAGGTAATATTATAGTGTTACCTTAAAATAGACTTTTAATTCGTGATCATATAACCTTTAAAAAGGCCTCATTAAGAGGTTAAATGGGCTCCTTTACATATATTAAAACCTACAATAGACCAAAGCAATTCAAATGCCCAAAATCATTTAAAATATGTATCCAATTTATTCACACATAATTAAATGTGCAATAAATGACAGTAATACAATCAGTTAAAATACTGGAGGAAAAGTGGGCATAAGACGACAAATCCCTATGTACAGGAAAGGCGGCTTTATGCAAACAGCAAACAAATTGAGTAGGTTTAAAAAACATTGTACAGTATATGGTAGTAGTCATACAAAGTGTCAATAGTGTAACAATAATATCAACATTGAGTCAATGTGTCATATAGAAGAACCTACAAGATGTGTTGGGTTTGAGACCATAAAATGCCACTAGACAAAAAAGTTAAAAAGCATATATGTAAAGTGACAATGCATACTATGAGAGGTAATAATGTAAGCATTATAACAGAAGAACAAAGTATGACCCCCAAAAAGTAACTAGCGCCAATCATACATAATATAATATCTGTCACGATCTCTGGGTATGAGGACCCACTGGGTCATACCGCCACAGCGGGATAGCAGCTGGCCAAACAGTGTACCAAGACAATGTATAGATATAGTCCAAGCACAAGGGTGCATGTAGTCGTTCAGACAGTAATGGAGGCTCAGCACAGATGGGACTTTGGCAGCAGATACCAGGCGTGGTGTAACACAGCAGGCATGACCGGGGCCACAACACGACTCCAACTTTCTAAGACACAAGAACAAAGGTAGCACGGGGTACAGGATACAGGTAGCAGGACAGGGAAACACTGGGAAAAGGATAACACTAAGGGACCATTTGCAAGACTAACACGGGTAAACACAACAACGCTCAGGCAATGAATGAAAGAGCAGAGCCCTTTTTATAGTCCAGGGTGATCATGGGCTAATTACAGATTTTACTCATGTGTGTGCACTGGCCCTTTAAGGCCGAGTGCGAGCGCGCGCGTACCCTACGGGAACCAGTACAGCGATGAGGAAGTGAGTGCCGACGTCACTCAGGAGGGAGATGGCGCCCCACACTCACTTGTCCATGGCTGCGGCCGTCGGGGGGCAGGTAATCACGACGGTCCGCGGCTGTGAACATTACACTATCCCCCTTCTTATGACCTCTCTTCTTGGGACCAGAGCAAGAGAGGAACTTCTTAATTAGGGTAGGAGTATTGAGGTTCTCTTCTGGCTCCCAGGACCTCTACTCTGGACCAAACCCCTTCCAATCCCCCAAATAAAAAGTACTTTCTCCTACATTTTTTAAGTCCAGGATCTCCTTAACCTCGAACACGTCAGATGAACCGCTGGGGGCCACTGCGGGACCACAAGTCTTACTATAGCGGTTCAGGACCACAGGCTTCAGGAGGGACACATTAAAAAAGGAGTTGGGGATTCTGAGGGTAGGAGGCAGCTAAAGTTTATGGGAGACAGGGTTTTTTTGTTGTAGTATCTCAAAGCGTCCGAGGAACTGGGAGCAAACTTGTAGGAAGGCACCTTGAGGCCTGATTTACACGAGCGTGTGCGTTTTGCGCACGCAAAAAAACGCAGCGTTTTGCGTGCGCAAAAGGCACTTGACAGCTCCGTGTGTCATCAGTGTATGATGCGCGGCTGCGTGATTTTCGCGCAGCCGCCATCATAGAGATGAGGCTAGTTGACGTCAGTCACTGTCAAGGGTGCTGAAAGAGTTAACTGATCGGCAGTAACTCTTTCAGCACCCTCGACAGTGAATTCCGATCACCATATCGAGTAACCTGTTTTAAAAAAAAGAGGTTCGTACTTACCGAGAACTTCCCGGCCGTTGCCTTGGTGACGCGTCCTTGGTGACGCGCCTCTCTTGACATCTGGCCCCACCTCCCTGGATGACGCGGCAGTCCATGTGACCGCTGCAGCCTGTGCTTGGCTTGTGATTGGCTGCAGCTGTCACTTGGACTGAATTGTCATCCCGGGAGGTCAGACTGGAGGAAGAAGCCGGGAGTTATCGGTAAGTCAGAACTTTTTTTTTTTACACGTTCACGTATATTGGGATCGGAAGTCACTGTCCAGGGTGCTGAACCAGTTTAACTCTTTCAGCACCCTGGACAGTGACTGTCTCCTGCCGGGTTCGGTCAAAACGAGTTCGGCCGAACCCGGTGAAGTTCGGTTCGCTCATCTCTAAGATACTCCGTTCGGATGTTTGTAAACAGAAAAGCACGTGGTGCTTTTCTGTTTACATTCAGTTTGACAGCTCTTGCGCGAATCACGCAGTTCGCACGGAAGTGCATCCGTGCGACCTTCGTGGTTTTCACGCACCCATTGACTTCAATGGGTGCGTGATGCGCGAAAAACGCAGAATTTTAGAACATGTCGTGAGTTTTTTTCAGCGCACTCACGCTGAGCAAAACTCACGGACTGTCTGCATGCCCCCATAGACTTGTATAGGTCCGTGCGACCCGCGTGAAAAGCACGCGAGTCGCACGGACGTATATCACGTTCGTGTAAATGAGGCCTTAGACGGATATTCCTAGAGGACAGCCAGACTTTGGTACCCAGCAGATACTGAGGCAGCTCTCTTCTCCCAGTATCCGCCTTTCGCTTCATGCAGAATAGAGGACCGGGTTTGCTTCCAGACCTGTAGCAAGTCTCCAAGTGCAGAGTCAGCTGTAGAAAGGTGTAGAAGCAGTGAACTCACTTGTAGGGATGCACGATGCATCGAAACTTCGATACTGTTTCGATACCGTGCATCCCCAAACAGTTCGATACCATTATTTCAAGTATTTTTTTTTTATTATTTTTTTTATAATTTTGCGCTTTATTTGCTTTTTTTTTTTTGTCAAATCTGTTTTTTATTTTCAGAACCAAAGGTACAGGATAAGAACAACCACAACCCATGTGCAACATGGGTAATATAAACAAATAAAGGCCATTGGCCTGTGTAAGCAGTACATTTCCAGAGAATAAACATTTCAAAAATACAAAGACACATAATACAAATGTGAAAAACAAAGCATGAAAGAAAAGGGGGGGGGGAGGGAGTGGGTAACATGATTATTCAACAATACAGTTAGATGTCAAATAAAAACATATCTGGCTACGAAGGGTTCAAAATATCTGCAAAGCATCATAAGAAGCTTTTGTAGAATTAATGCACACTGGACCTATTATCCAACCACGGCTTCCAAGTTTTTTGAAATTTTACATGTGTATGGACTTGCCAGCTGGTCAGTTCCTCAAGACTACAAATCTGATGGACATTGTCCAACCATTGTGTTTTGGATGGGGATGAGGTCTGAAGCCAACAAAGTGGGATTAAATATTTAGCTGCTGCTATTAGATGTGTTGCTAGATGTGTTTTAGAAGGTTTAAATTCCTGCGTGGGTAACGCCAGAGCTATTAATTCTATAGAGAGCGGAATATCAGAACTGCAGATCCTATTGATCTCCTGGGATACATCTTTCCAGAAATCCATGACCAGCGGGCAATACACCAAATGTGAGACAGCGTTCCCACTGCCCCTTGACAACGCCAACACAGTTTGGAGTCCGAAAGACCCAGATGAAACATACGCTCCGGCGTATTTTGAAGTTGGAGACCATCCCATACTCAGGAAAAATATTTTGGAGCCGTGGCAGAGCTTGTTGCGGGTTAGTATCCATGAGGAGTAAGTCATCGGCAAAAGCAGACACCAAGTGTGTATGCTTCCCTATCCGCAAAACTTTAATAAGAGAGTCCGATCTAATTTTTTGTAAGAGGGTCTCCAAAGTCAAAACAAAAAAAGTGGGTGATAGCGGACAACCCTGTCTAGTACCATTCGCAATGGAGAAGGAAGGGGACAATACCCCATTAACCCGTATCCGTGCATGCGGTTCAGTGTATAGCGAAAAAATGATCGTTATGAATTGAAGCGGAAAGAGAAACTTGGCTAACACGTGTTTCATGAAATCCCAATCCACTCTGTCAAAAGCTTTTTCAGCATCCGTGCCCACTAGTATCAATGGTAATTTAGAGTGGTTAGCAAAGTGAATAGAGTTTAGCAACTTCATAGCGTTATGCCTGCCCTCCCTCCCCCGCACAAACCCCATCTGGTCAGAGCTAATAAGTTTAGGCAACAAGTCACCAATTCTCAATACCAAAAGTTTGGCCCAAATCTTCTGATCGATATTTAGCAAGGTGTAATGATGGGGGTAGGGAAACAGACAAGTGAGCCCTAATCTACCCGCCACTCAGTCCCTGCCTACTTGCAACGACCCGCCCTAGGCGACGGGGTACAACTGGGCGACAGTCCCTACACTCAATAAGTGAACGACAGACAAACAGACAAGGGAACACAGAACCTAAGGGAAACGGGGCAGTTGCCCACGGCAACACCGTGAGCAACAAGAGTAGTAAATGAGCCGAGTCAAACCAGGAGAGTACGAGGTGCCAAACGCAGAGCAGGAGTGTAGTGAACAAGCCGAGTAAAACCAGGAGAGCACGAGGTACCAAACGCAGAGCAGGAGAGTAGTCAACAAGCCAGGGTCAATACGAAGCAGGGACAAATAGTACAAGAAGCTGCAGCAGGGCCAGGAAACCAACAGAGAAGATTCACAAGCAAGGAGGAACAGGAAAGGCAGGTATAAATAGACAGAGGGCGGGAGCTAGCTCCGTCTGGCCAGGCTGCGATAGGCTCTCCCACTCCTAAGCCTGCCATCCTGAGTGGTGGAAGATGGAGTCAGTCTCACAGACCTAGAAGCAGGTGCAGACTGATTACCTATGGGCATTGATAAAGAAGCTGTGCCTGGCAGATCCTTTACAGTACCCCCCCTTTTAAGAGGGGCCACTGGACCCTTTCTAAGTGGACCTGGTTTATTATAAATGAAGGTGGAACCTCCTGATCAATATCCCAGCGTGAACATCCCGGGCGGGTACCCACGTTCTCTCCTCAGGCCCGTATCCTCTCCAATGGACCAGGTACTGGAGGGAGCCTTGGACCATCCTGCTGTCCACAATCTTGGCCACCTCGAATTCTACCCCCTCAGGGGTGAGAACAGGGACCGGAAGTTTCCTCGAGGGAGCCAAGGACGGGGAGCAGCGTTTAAGGAGGGAGGCATGAAACACGTCATGTACTCGAAAAGATGGGGGCAACTCCAGTCGGAAGGAGACAGGATTGAGGACTTAAATGACCTTGTACGGCCCTATAAACCGGGGAGCAAACTTCTTGGACGGGACTCTCAGGCGCAAATTTTTTGACGATAGCCACACCACATCCCCGACCATAAACAAGGGGTTAGCAGAACGTCTTCTATCTGCCTGAGTTTTTTGTATGCTCTGGGACGCCTCTAGGTCCTTCTGAACCTGGGCCCAGACTGTGCACAGTTCCCGATGAACGACTTCTACCTCGGGATTGTTGGAACTACCAGGTGAAACGGAGGAAAACCGCGGATTAAACCCAAAATTACAGAAAAAGGGGGAGACCCCTGACGAGTTACTGACCCAGTTATTAAGGGAAAATTCGGCGAGGGGAATGAATGAGACCCAATCATATTGACAGTCAGAGATAAAACACCTTAAATATTGTTCTAGAGACTGATAAGTCCTCTCAGTTTGGCCATTAGTTTCAGGATGGAAGGCAGAGGAGAAGGACAGATCAATCTCCAACTTTTTACAGAAGGCTCTCCAATACAATGAAACAAATTGTACCCCTTTGTCAGAAACAATATTGACAGGGACCCCATGGAGACGCAGGATGTGTTTGACAAACAAGGTAGCTAACGTCTTAGCATTGGGTAGTTTCTTGAGGGGCACAAAGTGGCACATCTTACTGAAGCTGTCTAGTACAACCCACACCACCGACTTGCCTTGAGATGGAGGCAAATCGGTGAAAAAATCCATGGAGATATGGGTCCAAGGTCTCTGGGGAATGGGCAAAGAACGTAGTAAGCCCGCTGGTCAGGACCTGGGAGTCTTGGACCTAGCACAAACTTCACAAGTGGCGACGTAGGCCTTAACGTCTTTAGGCAACCCAGGCCACCAATAGTTTCTGGCAATGAGGTGCTTGGTACCCAGGATGCCTGGATGACCAGATAGTGCGGAGTCATGATTTTCCCTAAGTACCCTTAGCCGGAATTGCAGGGGAACAAACAGCTTGTTCTCAGGAAGGTTCCCGGGAGCTGAACCTTGATCAGCCGCAATCTCAGAGACTAAATCAGAATCAATAGAGGAAATGATTATACTTGGAGGCAAAATACAAGCAGGATCTTCCTCCGAAGGAGGGCTGGCCATGAAGCTACGTGACAGTGCATCAGCCTTAACATTTTTAGACCCAGCCCTATAGGTAACCAAAAAGTTGAATCTGGTAAAAAATAACGCCCATCGAGCTTGTCTCGGGTTTAGCCTCCGGGCAGATTCTAGGAAAACCAGATTCTTGTGGTCGGTAAGGACCGTTACCTGGTGCCTAGCCCTCTACAGGAAGTGGCGCCACTCTTCAAATGCCCATTTAATGGCTAAGAGTTCGCGGTTGCCAATATCATAGTTACTCTCAGTGGGCGAAAACTTCCTGGAGAAGTAGGCACAGGGACGGAGATGGGTGAGGGTCCTGGTACCCTGGAACAAGACAGCCCCCACTCCCACCCCGGACGCGTTAACCTCCACGATAAACGGCTCCATTTGGTTGGGCTGAACCAGCACCGGGGCAGAGATAAATCACTTCTTAAGGACCTCAAAAGCCTGGACAGCCTCAGGAGGCCAGTGGAGGAGATCAGCACCTTTGCGAGTGAGATCCGTAAGAGGCTTAGCGATGACCGAGAAGTTAGCAATAAATCTCCTGTAATAATTAGCGAACCCCAGGAAGCACTGTAACGCCTTCAGGGAGGCAGGTTGGACCCATTCCGCCACAGCCTGGACCTTGGCGGGGTCCATGCGGAATTCATGAGGAGCGAGGATTTGACCCAAAAATGGTATCTCCTGCACCCCAAACACACATTTTTCGGTCTTCGCAAACAGTTTGTTTTCCCGAAGGACCTGGAGCACCTTCCTGACATGCTCAATGTGGGAGGACCAGTCCTTGGAAAGCACAAGTATGTCATCAAGGTACACTACAAGAAATACCCCCAGGTAGTCTCTTAAAATCTCATTTATGAAATTCTGGAAGACAGCGGGAGCATTACACAACCCAAAGGGCATGACGAGGTATTCGAAATGACCTTCGGACGTGTTAAACGCAGTCTTCCACTCATCTCCCTCTTTGATGCGGATAAGGTTATAAGCCCCCCGTATATCAAACTTAGAGAACCATTGGGCCCCCTGAACATGATTAAAGAGATCAGGAATCAAAGGAAAGGGATACTGGTTCCTCACAGTGACCTTATTCAAGTTACGGTAGTCAATGCATGGCCTAAGACCACCATCCTTCTTCCCAACGAAGAAGAAGCCAGCACCTACCGGAGAAGTAGAGGGGAGAATGTAACCCTTGGCTAGGCATTCCTGGATATACTCTCTCATGGCTTCACGTTCGGGACAAGAGAAATTAAATATCCTACCCTTAGGGAGCTTAGCTCCTGGTACCAAATCGATAGCGCAATCGTATTCTCTATGAAGGGGTAACACTTCGGAGGCCTCCTTAGAGAAAACATCAGCGAAGTCCTGAACAAACTCAGGTAGCGTGTTCACCTCCTCAGGGGGAGAAATAGAATTAACAGAAAAACATGACGTCAAGCATTCATTACCCCATTTGGTAAGATCCCCAGTATTCCAGTCAAACGTGGGATTATGCAACTGCAACTAGGGAAGGCCTAAAACAAAATCGGACGATAATCCCTGCATTAACAGTACAGAGCACTGCTCCAAATGCATGGAACCAACAAGGAGTTTAAAAACAGGGGTATGCTGTGTAAAATAATCATTAGCAAGAGGAGTGGAGTCGATACCCACTACCGGGACAGGTTTAGGCAAATCAATCAAAGGCATAGCTAGAGACATAGCAAATTCCACAGACATGATATTAGCAGAAGACCCTGAATCCACGAAGGCACTGCCGGTAGCAGACCTACCACCAAAAGAGACCTGAAAGGGAAGCAAGACTTTATTACGTTTCATATTTACGGGAAATACCTGTGCGCCCAAGTGACCTCCCCGATGATCACTTAGGCGCGGAAGTTCCTCCGGCTGCTTATTCTTACGCCCAGGACAGGTGTTCACTTGATGCTTGTCATCCCCACAGTGCGAAATTTGGGACAGTAATGAATTAATTATCTTACGTTTTTAACCTTAGACCCCAGAGAAACAAAAAGGCCCCTCATATACGCCTTGTGTGCTTCCCATACACATGTGGCCGTTACATCCTGAGAGGTGTTAGTGTAAAAATAAAATTTTAATTCATCAGCTAAATAGTTTCTGTGTGTCTCCCTGTCCAAGAGGGTATCATTAAGACACCATGACCATTCCCTGATGGGCAAACCAGATAATGATAAAGTAATGCTAACAGGTGAATGGTACGAGAGTGTCATGGAACCAATCTTGGCTGACTTTAGGACCGGAAGTAAACTCTCATGAATAAAGAGATAGTATAGTCTAATCTCTGGTGTGACCTATGCGCTAGGGAATAAAAAGTAAAGTCACGAGTCGAGGGATGGAGCGTCCGCCAAGCATCTGCTAGTTGTAGTCCCTGAAATTTCCGTTTAATTCTCCCTAATGCAGCAAATGATAATGCAGACTTGCTAGTAGATGAGTCATGGAGAGGATTCAATGTGACATTACAGTCTCCACCTAAAATAATAGGCCCTTCCGCAAAGATAGTTAATGTGTCCAAGATCTTATCAAACCATCCCGTCTGAGATTTATTAGGGGCATATAGATTTGCAAATGTATATACGGCATTACCAATATGTCCCTTCAAGAAAAGTGCTCTACCATCAGCAGTGCTGTGTTGTGCTATGAGAGTGAAAGGAAGCTCTTTATGAAATCCAATAGACACCCCTCTCGCTGCAGAGCTATTCGAACCAGAGTGGAACCACTTATTGAAGTAGTGGGTTGGCAACCTAGGTATCTTCCCCTCTTTAAAATGCGTTTCTTGGAAGAATACTATAGAAACCTTATCCTTTTTCAACAGCGTCAATACATGGTACAGCTTATTAGGGGAGTTCAAACCCTTTACATTATAAGTAAGTATATTAGTTAACGCCATAAGAGCTCAGAGTTGTCAGAGTCTTGTCGCAACCTCATCAACTGTAGTATTATAGAAATCATCATGGAAAGACCGGGGTGGTAGGTAAAGGTAACATAGGAGACATACAAAAGGGAAAAACTTCTATATGGAACAAAAAGGGAATGCAGCCAGAGACCAAGGATCAATCCACTATATGGAAGCTCTTGACTCTTAGACCCTGGGGCACTCAGAAATGCATGGCTCAAGTAAGGCACGGCACCAAATATCATAATAAAACACAGTCTGTGTTCAACATTAGAGGCGCCGCAACAAACTGAAGAGTGTGAGGGACGGAGAAACATCAACCCTGAGCCGATACCTGATCCAGGACCACTATGTCAACATACATAGTATTAAGGCACTATATAATACTACCGTGTTTCCCCGAAAGTAAGACAGTGTCTTACTTTCTTTTTATCCCCAAAAGCCCCACTATGTCTTACTTTCGGGGTATGTCTTATATTGGGAAAAAATTGTCGAATTATTTATTTTATTTTTTTCACAAACTTTATTTAACTGTTTTACATTTTTTTTTTTAGTCCCACCAGGGGACTTCACTATGCGATGTGCCGATCGCATATATAATGCTTTGGTATACTTAGTATACCGAAGCATTATTGCCTGTCAGTGTAAAACTGACAGGCAACCTATTAGGTCATGCCTCCGGCATCGCCTAACAGGCAGATGCTGAAGGCAGACCTGGGGGTCTTTGTTAGACCCCCGGCTGTCATGGAAACCCGACGGCGACCCGCGATTTGTTTGCGGAGGCGCCGATCGGGTGACAGAGGGAGCTCCCCCCTCTGTCAAACACATTAAATGCCGCTGTCACTATTGACAGCGGCATTTAATGGGTTAAACTGCCGGAATCGGCGCGCGCTTCGATTCCGGCAGTTGCAGCAGGAGCCAGGCTGTGTATAACAGCCGTGCTCCTGCCGCTGATGGAGACGTATGGAGAGGGGGGCGGCGCGGAAGTGGGCAGGAGGCGGCAATACCCCCGTGTTTCCCCGAAAGTAAGACATATGTCTTACTTTCGGGGTACGGCTTATATTAGCCGACCCCCCTGAAACCCCCGATACGTCTTACAACCGGGGGTGTCTTACTATCGGGGAAACACGGTAGGAATTTAAGCAAAAAGCAGGTATGCAGTACATGAAGGAACTGTCAATGAACCTTCTCAGACATACTCACTGTTCCCAATCATAATGCACATAAAACATACGAGTCATATGAACCACAAGTAGGGTCAGCAAGAGAAGGTTATACTCAAGTAAAGTCCCCATCGTCAGCCCTTGCTTGAGCTTTCTTAGATCTAGGAGATCTCGTCTTTCCCGCCATCACCCATGGTGGAGCAATACCTAGTTTTTCCCATGCGTCTTGTAGATCTTCAGGTGTATGAATAACAAGGCGTTTGCCATTTTTCAATATGGCTAGACCAAAGGGATACATCCAGTTGTATGAAATCTGCATATCCTGCAGTTTAAGTAGTAAAGGCCGCATTAATCTGCGTATCGCCAGAGTGGATTCCGCTATATCTTGAATTAACTCACCTTCCAGCACAATATCAGCACGTGCTCTGTTAGCTTGTAAAATGGCCGATGTATCCACACAAAGCTAAGCAAGCCACAAACAACGTCTCTAGGAGGGTCTGACGCCTTCGGTGCAGGACGCAGTGCCCTGTGAATCCTCTCAATAACAATGGCGGAAGCTCGTTCCTGACCAAGCATATCAGCAAATATTTGCATGGCCACCGCGTGTAGTGCATCAGATGCCACAGATTCAGGTATCCCCTTGAATCTTACGTTCTTCCTCCTGCTTCTATTTTCTTGATCCTCCAGAAGCGTCATCACACGATTAAGTTGAGCTTCTTGATGTTGCACCTTATGGCTCAAGGAGTCACAGAAGCTGACAGAATATGTAACCACAGAATCTCCAAGTGCTCCACGCGGTTGCCAATATGGCGGACATCCGCCTTGATATCTGAAAGGTCCTTCATCATCGGCGTAGTGCCTGTAAGATAGTTTTCTTTAGGTAAGTTCTAGAAATCTGAGCTTTCTCAGAACGTGAGGCTGTAGAAGCAGGGGCAGACTCCTGATCACTGTCCTCATCCGAGTCATCGTCCGGTCTTGGTTCTGTAGCAGTATGCGGTGCCATTTTAGATTGGCCAGTCTGGCTCTGGGACGGTTTAATTTTTAAAAATGTATCCAGATCTGCCTGACCTTTGTGGGTTTTGAGCATTCCTTGTTGTTCCCTGGTATCGGGTTTGCCAATTTTGACCATTCTGAACTTCGTGCCTTGCTATTTCAGTGATCCCGGATCATGTGTGTGAGAAGCTAAGATACTAAGCTGCCATCACTCTCCGCGGTCAGGCTCCGCCTCGTTATTTCATGTATTTTGATACTTAGCTGTGCGGCCGCACATCTAAGTATAGTAACACATAAATGTTGTGAGAGCGGGACTGCGGCTGTGTGATAAAGTCATTGCCCCGCTCCGGAGTCCTGACAAGTGCGCGCTGTCAGGATGATGCAATGCGGCCAGCGCTGCACTAATGAGTGGTGGCACGGAAGACAGAACATGGCGGACGCACTGCAAAACACCCCCATGTTCTATCTTCAGTGCCTGTGCCGGTGCTTATTAGTGCAGCGCCGGCCGCATCACCTCATGCTCACGCGCGCACTTGTTGTCAGGAGAAAGGCAATGGCTGTATTACACAGCCGCAGCCCCGCTCTATAACGGCGGAGATAAGAGAAACCTCTCATCTCCGCCGTTATTCCCCTGAATGCTGCGATCAAAGCTGACTGCAGCATTCAAGAGCAAGTGAGAAGCTTTGATGCCCCTTGGATCGCATCACAGGAATCCCTGTGACGCGATTGAGGGACATACCATATATGGGCAGGCAGCCCAGGTTCCATTGAAGGACCCCTGGGCTGTCTTACCATATTTCCTGTTGTTAGGGCATACTGAGGTCTTTCCTAACAGCTGCCTGTGTACTATCCGTACACAGGCTAATGTTCTGGCATATAGATATATGCCAGTACATTAAAGTTTAAAAATAAAGTAAAAACATAAAGTAATATTAAAAAAAAGAAAAAATACACATACACCTTTTTTACAATAAACATTAAACTAAGTCTCAATACATAAAATATACACATATTGGGTATTGGCGCGGCCGTAATAACCTTCACAACAATTTTTTCGCGTCAAATGTGTACGCTGTAAAAAAAATAAAATTCACTTATTAATGGAAGGCACGAGGTGTGATGAATTTAACCTCCATGTGCCTCACATTAATAGTAATTAACCCCATCATGTACTTTACACATTAACACATTATGACTGAGAAACATAATGGGGTTAATTACTATTAATGTGAGGCACATTCAAAATTCATCACACCACGTGCCTCACATCAGAATTATTATATTTTTTTTATTACTGTTGGCAAAGTATCGTTTTGCTATCGAAATCGCAATACTACACAAGGTATCGGTATCGAAGTCGAAATTCTGGTATTGTGACAACCCTACTCACTTGTGTGGTTGTATGAGAACTCAGTCCAAGGAAGAAGCTGTACACAGTCATCATGCCTCGTGGAGATGAAGTGGCGTAGATAATTCTCCATGATTTGGTTAATCCTCTCGACTTGGCCATTGGTCTGGGGATGGTAGGCTAAAGAAAAGTCTGAAATTACGTCTAGGAGTTTACAGAGGGCACTCCAGAATTTTGAGGTGAACTGAACCCCCGATCAGACACGATATGAAGGGGCAGGCCATGCAAGAGGAAGATGTGCTAGATGAAGAGCTTTGCCAGTTGAGGAGCAGAAGGTAGGCCGGTCAATGGGATAAAATGTGCGCTCTTCGAGAACCAGTCCACCGTATTGCATCCGATTGGGGAAGGAATGTCTGTGACAAAGTCCATTGCTATATGATGCCAGGAAGGGTTGGGCATAGGCAGAGGCTGCAGCAGGCTGGCAGGCTTGGCGTGAGCAACTTTGTTGGTAGCACACAACGTGCCGGAAGAGACAAAGTCCACAACATCTTTGGGCAGCGTGGGCCACCAGAAATGATGAGCAATCAGATCTCGCGTCTTACGAACCCTCACGTGTCCGGCCAGTTTGGAGCTGTGTCCCCAGCGAAGGATTCTCCTCCTGTCTGCCAACCGCACAAACGTCCTCCCCGGAGGGATATCTCTAACTTGCAGAGGATTAGCAGAAATAATGCAGGATGGGTCTATGATATATTGAGGGGACTCCACAGTGTCCTCTGTTTCAAATTACCTAGACAGGGCATCGTCCCTCAATTTTTTGTCAGAGGGATGTAGTGGAGCAGAAATTGGAACCGAGTGAAGAACAGCGACCACCTGGCTTGACGGGGGTTCAGCCGTTGAGCCGACTGGACATATGTAAGGTTCTTGTGGTCAGTGTATTTTAGGATGGGGTGGGCTGCTGTAACGTCCGTGGTCGCTGACCACGAACTCCTTCCATCCAGTTGATGCCATTCTCTCCAGAGATATTTGCACATACGGCCGTCCTGTTCCACAGTGACACCAGAGTGCTCTCGCGAGCTCAGTCCAGACTCAAGAAGCCAGAGCACACGCATGTGGGAGATTGTGCTGATTGCTCCCTGGGCACCCTAGGCTATAAGAAGGTCTCAGCCCCTTCCTCCCACGTCTGAGCATTGTTGTCGTATCCTAGGTTTGTCTTTCAAATGGTCCCCTAGTGTTTCCTGCTCCCAGTGTTCCCTGTTCCTGTATCCTGTAACCTGTATCCTGATCTAGTGCCGTGTTGAGCTGTTGCTGTGCTGTGCTGTATACCACGCCTGTCCTGCTACTCCACGCCTGACATCTATCTGCTGCCTAGTCCCTGCCAAGCCTGCCTTGCTACTGTCCGAGCTGCCACAGGTACCCTATATGAACTATAGACTCTGACCTGCATCCTATTGGCCAGTTGCCATACTGCCAAGGCGGTATGGCCCTGTGGGTTCACGAACCCTAAGTGACAGTACGCTCAGGCCATGGACCCCGCTGGTCGATCCAAGACATGACGATGTCACAAGAGATGCGGGCGGATAGGCTAGACCTCCGGTCTCGACTGGACCAACTCCTCCAGGCCTTGAACATTCTCGCACGTCGGCAGGAGGCACGAGCTGCCATTCCTCCTACTACACCTCCTGGCAGTACTGTTCCTCAGACTACACCTCCTGGCAGTGTTGATCCTCTTTTTTCCTTGCCACTTCTTGACCGCTATGATGGAGAAGTTCCTGTCGTGGATTTTGAACCAGTGCCAGATCCACTTCAGCCTGTATTCAAGGGCATTTTCGTCTGATGGCGCAAGGGTCGCTTTCATCATCTCCCTTCTTACTGGCAAGGCCCTTGCTTGGGCAAACCCTATCTGGGAGAGACAAAGACCAGAAACCCGTGACTTCCAGGGATTCCTCCAGACTTTTCGCACAGTGTTTGAGGAGCCTGGACGAGTCTCCTCTGATGCGGCTTCCTTGCTGAACCTACGCCAAGACACCTCCATGAGCGAGTACGCCATCCACTTCCGCACCCTGGCGGGAGAACTGTTGTGGAACAATGAGGCCCTGGTGGCTACATTCTGGCATGGACAGTCTCCTAAGATTAAAGACGAACTTGCCGCCCGAAACCTGCTGTCTACCCTGGATGACCTCATCCTCCTGGCTGCCCGGATTGATAGAAGGCTCCAAGAATGGCTCCAAGAGGTTTGTCGGGAGGGAGGCCTGCCTAGTCTGGCCCTTACCTTGCAGCAACCCCTGTCGTCCTCAGATGCCGATCCTCCTCAGGAGTCTGTGAGGATGGACCAATGTAAACTATCTACCCGGGAGAGACAACACAGACGCACTTCGGGACTCTGTCTTTATTGCGGCCTCGGAGGCCATCTTGTGCGTCTGTGTCCCCAAAAGTCCCAAAGCCTAGGGTTGGTAGGAGAGACAACCTTGGGTAAAGAAGGACTCCCGTCTAAGTTGTCCATACCCGTGACCATAGTGTCCGGTGAGAAAACGCATCAGGTCTCTGCGTATCTGGACTCTGGATCCACTGCTAATTTCATTTGTAGAGACTTGGTGGACCTTCTCCCATTACCTACTACCCCTCTGGAGAAACCGTTGATGGTTGCATCAGTAAATGGACTCTTTCCTATCTCTATCTCACTAAGAAGGACATGAACGCCAGGTGTGGACTCCTGAGTCTGCACTTAATAGCCTGAAGAGTGCTTTCATGTCAGCTTCTATCCTCCATCATCCCGACATCTCTCTACAGTTCTCGCTGGAGGTGGACGCATCCTCTGTCGGTGCTGGTGCACTCCTGTTCCAGAGAGGTTCCAAGGGCAAGTGTATGGTATGTGGATTTTTCTCTTCAACAGAACGCAACTACTCGATTGGGGATCGGGAGTTACTGGCCATCAAGTTGGCCCTGGAGGAGTGGAGACATCTACTAGAGGTCGCAGCTCATCCCATCCTGATTTTTACAGACCACAAGAACCTCACCTATCTCCAGACGGCCCAACGGTTGAATCCTCGTCAGGCCAGGTGGTCGCTGTACTTTACCAGGTTCCAGTTTGAACTCCATTACCGCCCGGACGACAAGAATGTGAGGGCCGATGCCTTGTCCAGGTCTTTAGAGACAGAGGACACCATGGAGATGCCACAGAACATTATTGATCCGTCTTGCATTGTCTCTGTCAATCCCCTGCAAGTTGGGGACATTCCTTCAGGGAGGACTTTTGTGCGCCTGGCTGACCGACGGAGAATCCTCCGCTGGGGACACTCTTCTGGACTGGCAGGTCACGCGGGGACCCGTAAAACCCGAGATCTGATTGCCCATCATTTCTGGTGGCCCACGCTGCCCAAGGACATTTTGGACTTTGTTTCGTCCTGCTTACTGTGTGCATCTAACAAGGTCGCTCACTCCAGACCTGCTGGCCTGCTCTAGCCATTGCCTGTGCCCGATGCTCCCTGGCAGCATATAGCTATGGACTTTATCACTGACCTGCCTCTCTCTGCTGGATGCAGTGCTATCTGAGTGGTGGTTAACCGATTTTCGAAGATGGTCCACTTCGTTCCTCTGACCGGTCTTCCTTCTGCTTCTCTACTTGCCAAGCTGTTCATCCAACACATCTTCCGCCTGCACGGCTTCAAGCAGCATATTGTGTCTGATCAGGGGGTTCAGTTCATCTCGAAATTCTGGAGAGCCCTCTGTGGACTCCTAGGTATAAAGTTTGACTTTTCTTCGGCCTACCATCCTCAGTTCAATGGTCAGGTCGAGAGGATCAATAAGATCTTGGAGAACTACTTACGCCAATTCATCTCCAAGCAGCATGATGACTGGGTGCAGTTGCTTCCATGGGCTGAATTCTCTTACAACAATCACACCAGCGAGTCCACGCAGAAGACACCGTTCTTCATTGTCTACGGCCAACACCCACAAATTCCTCTCCCGGTGCCTGATACGTCCGAGGTACCAGCTGCTGACACGGCTTTTAGGGGCTTTCTGCAGATCTGGCAGCAAACTCGATCCTCCATCCTGCTGGCGGTCGACCGCATGAAACGGAAGGTGTACACAAGGAGAAGAGAACCTCCTCAGTTTCTTCCTGGCACGAAGGTCTGGCTGTCCTCCAGGAATATTCGACTGAGGATGTCGTCGTACAAATTTGCTCCCAGGTTCCTCGGAGCCATCGTGATCCTACAGCAGATCAACCTTGTCGCCAACAAGCTTCGGCTGCCTCCTACCCTCAAGATCTCCAACTCCTTCCATGTCTCCCTCCTGAAGCCGCTTTACCAAGACTCCTAGCCCTGCGGTTGCGTCCAGCTGTCCTTCAGACACCTTCGAGGTTAAGGAGATCCTGGACATTAACCCCTTCCCGCTCCTTGACGTACTATTACGTCATGGCAGCTGTATCGTTCGCGCTCCATGACGTAATAGTACGTCACGGGAGTAACGGCCGTTTCGGCCGTCCTCCCGACACATACAGGAGCTGTGACGCTGCTGTCTTGTTCAGCAGCTGTCACAGCTCCTACAGCGGGGACCGATCGCTGTGTCCCCGCTGATTAACCCCTTAAAAGCCGCGTTCTATAGAGATCGCGGCTTTTTAGGGGTTAAGCTGCCATCGCCAGCCTGCTACGCGATAGCGGCCGGCGATGGTGACTATGGCAACCGGACACCAAACAATGGCGTCCGGCTATGCCATAGACGGAAGCCTAGTGGGTCCTGACAACGTCAGGACCCACTATGCTTGCTGTCAGTGAGTAGCTGACAGTTCTAATACACTGCACTACGCATGTAGTGCAGTGTATTAGAATAGCGATCAGGGCCTCCTGCCCTCAAGTCCCCTAGTGGGACAAAGTAATAAAGTAAAAAAAAAGTTAAAAAAAGATGTGTAAAAATAAGAAAATAAAAGTTTTAAAAGTAATAAAAGTAAAAGTCCCACTTTTTCCCTTATCAGTCCTTTATTATTAATAAAAATATATAAACAAACAAATAAACTATACATAATTGGTATCGCCGCGTCCGTAACGGCCTGAACTACAAAATTATTTTGTTATTTATCCCGCACGGTGAACGCCGTAAAAAAAAATATTAATAAACCGTACCACAATCACAATTGTTTGGTCACTTCACCTCCCAAAAAATGGAATAAAAAGAGATCAAAAAGTCGCATGTACCTAAAAATGGTCCTGATGGAAAATACAGTTCGTTACGCAAAAAATAAGTCCTCGCACGGCTTTATTGATTGAAAAATAAAAACGTTCTGGCTCTTAGAATAAGGTAACACAAAAAGTGAATGATTGTTTACAAAACGTATTTTATTGTGCAAACGCCATAAGACATAAAAAAAAACTATAAACATCTGGTATCGCCGTGATCGTATTGCCCCGCAGAATAAAGTTAATATATCATTTATAGCGCACGGTGAACGCTGTAAAAAAAAAAGTATACAAAAACAATAGTAGAATTGCTGTTTATTAGTCACCACGCCACCTAAAAATGGAATAAAAACTGATCAAAAAGCCGCATGCACCCCATGAAAACTACAATGGATTCCTCAAGGGGTCTAGTTTCCAAATTGGGGTCACTTTTGGGGGGTTTCCAATGTTTTGGCACCACAAGACCTCTTCAAACCGGACATGGTGCCTAATAAAAAAGAGGGCTCAAAATCCGCTAGGTGCTCCTTTGCTTCGGAGGCCGGTGCTTCAGTCCATTACCGCACTAGGGCCACATGTGGGATATTTCTCAAAACTGCAGAATCTGGGTAATAAGTATTGAGTTGCGTTTCTCTGATAAATCCTTTTGTGTTATAAAAAAAATGGTATAAAAAGAGTAAATTTCACCTCTACTTTGCTCTAAATTTCTGTGAAACACCTAAAGGGTTCATAAACTTTCTAAATGCTGTTGTGAATACTTTGAGGGGTCTAGTTTCTAAAATGGGGTGTTTGATAGGGGTTTCTAATATATGGGCCCCTCAAAGCAACTTCAGAAATGAACTGGAACCTAAAAAAATAAATAAATGAGGCAATACTTCGCTTCTTACATTATACTGATAATGAGCCGTGCCCACTCCGAGATGACCCCAGTTTTGACCGTTTGTATAAACGGAGACCCCTATTAGACCGTTCCAGTGCCCGGTTTTCCCAAGCATACACCCCCGAGAAGTGTTTTTCTATTGATGAGTCCCTGGTACATTTTAAAGGGAGGGTTCAATTCCGCCAGTACCTGCCAGGTAAGAGGGCAAGGTATGGCGTGAAGATGTATAAGCTGTGCGAGAGTGCATCAGGGTATACCTACAGGTTTAGGATATATGAAGGAAAGGCCACCCCCAAACCAGACTGCATCCTGGACTACAATAGGTACATGGGAGGGATGGACTTGTCAAATCAAGTCCTGAAGCCCTACAGCACCATGCGGTGTGGTATAAGAAGCTGGCCGGGCACATCATACAGATGGCTTTGTACAATGCGTATGTGCTACGTCGATGTGCAGGCCAGAGGGGAACTTTCCTGGATTTTCAAGATCTAATCTTTAGGGACCAGGAAGGGGGGGCACCCAGTACTTCTGGAAGCGAGGCCACACGCATCGTACCAGGGCAACACTTTCCAGGAGAAGGTCCCCAAACCGGTGGAAAGGGAAAGAGTCAAAAGAGGTGCAGAGTCTGCTATAAGAGGGGGATAAGGAAGAACACAATATACCAATGTGACACGTGTCCCGAAAAACCAGGGCTCTGTATAAAAGATTGTTTTAAAATGTATCATACATCCCTTGATTTTTAATTTACCCTGATGCACTCCGCACAGCTTACCCCCCTCATCTTTCCCTTCTGAGCCCTGCCGTATGCCCAGGCAGCTGATAACAGCCACATGTAGGGTATTGTCGTACCCAGGAGAACCCACATTACAATTTAAGGGGTGTATATCTCCGGTGGCGCATGCTGGGCACACTATATTGGACACTGAAATGGCATATACATATATAAAATTGCAAATCTCACACTGCACCATCTGCTGCGCATTATCTTTTACACAGTACCTGTGGGGTCAAAATGCTCACTACACCTCTAGATGAATGTCTTAAGGGGTGTAGTTTTTAAAATGGGGTCACTTCTCGGGGGTTTCAACTGTACTGGTACCTCAGGGGCTTCTGCACACATGACTTAGCACCAGAAAAGCTCCAGTAGGCCAAATGGTGGTCCTTTCCTTCTGAGCCCTCCCATGGGCCCAAAGGGCAGTTTATCACCACAAATGGGGTATTTCCGCACTAAGGACAAATTGGGCAACAAAATCGGGTATGTTGTTCCTTGTGAAAATAAGAAATTTTGATCAAAAATGACATCTTATTGGAAAAAAATATCATTTTTTTCATTTCACAGCCCAATTCAAATAGGTGCTGTGAAAAAACTGTGCGGTCAAAATGATAACAAAAACCATAAATGAATTCCTTGAGGGGTGTAGTTTCCAAAATGGGGTCACTTCTGGTGGGTTTCCATTGCTTTGATACCTCTGGGGCTCTGCAAATGCAACATGGCACCCGAAAACCAATCCAGCAAAATCTGGACTCCAACAAACACATAGCGCTCCTTTCCGTCTGAGCCCTCCCATGGGCCCAAAGGGCAGTTTATCACCACAAATGGGGTATTGCCGCACTAAGGACAAATTGGGCAACAAAATCGGGTATGTTGTTCCTTGTGAAAATAAGAAATTTTGATCAAAAATGACATCTTATTGGGAAAAATATCATTTTTTTCATTTCACAGCCCAATTCAAATAGGTGCTGTGAAAAAACTGTGCGGTCAAAATGATAACAAAAACCATAAATGAATTCCTTGAGGGGTGTAGTTTCCAAAATGGGGTCACTTCTGGTGGGTTTCCATTGCTTTGATACCTCTGGGGCTCTGCAAATGCAACATGGCACCCGAAAACCAATCCAGCAAAATCTGGACTCCAACAAACACATAGCGCTCCTTTCCGTCTGAGCCCTCCCATGGGCCCAAACGGCAGTTTATCACCACAAATGGGGTATTGCCGCACTAAGGACAAATTGGGCAACAAAATGGGGTATGTTGTTCCCTGTGAAAATAAGAAATTTTGATCAAAAATGACATCTTATTGGAAAAAATATAATTTTTTTCATTTCACAGCCCAATTCAAATAGGTGCTGTGAAAAACCTGTGCGGTCAAAATGATAACAAAAACCATAAATGAATTCCTTGAGGGGTGTAGTTTCCAAAATGGGGTCACTTCTGGTGGGTTTCCATTGCTTTGATACCTCTGGGGCTCTGCAAATGCGACATGGCACCCGAAAACCAATCCAGCAAAATCTGGACTCCAACAAACACATAGCGCTCCTTTCCTTCTGAGCCCTCCCATGGGCCCAAACGGCAGTTTATCACCACAAATGGGGTATTGCCGCACTAAGGACAAATTGGGCAACAAAATGGGGTATGTTGTTCCCTGTGAAAATAAGAAAATTTGATCAAAAATGACATTTTATTGGAAAAAATATCATTTTTTTCATTTCACAGCCCAATTCAAATAGGTGCTGTGAAAAAACTGTGCGGTCAAAATGATAACAAAAACCATAAATGAATTCCTTGAGGGGTGTAATTTCCAAAATGGGGTCACTTCTGGTGGGTTTCCATTGTTTTGATACCTCAACGCCTCTTCAAACCTGGCATGCTGCCTAAAATATATTCTAATAAAAAAGAGGCCTCAAAATGCACTAGGTGCTTCTTTGCTTCTAGGGCTTGTGTTTTAGTCCACGAGCGCAGTAGGGCCACATGTGGGACATTTCTAAAAACTGCAGAATCTGGACAATACATATTTAGTAGTGTTTCTCTGGTAAAACCTTCTCTGTTACTAAAAAAAAATTGAATAAAATTGAAATTCAGCAGAAAAAATGAAATTTGCAAATTTCATTTCCACTTTGCTTTAATTCCTGTGAAATGCCTGAAGGGTTAAAAAACTTTCTATATGCTGTTTTGAATACTTTGAGGAGTCTAGTTTTTAAAATGGGGTGTTTTATGGGGGTTTCTAATACATAGGCCCCTCAAATCCACTTCAGAACTGAACTGGCACCTTCAAAAAAAGGCTTTTGCAATTTTCTTAAGAATATGAGAAATTGCTGTTTATGTTCTAAGCCTTGTAACGTCCAAGAAAAATAAAATAATGTTCAAAAAACGATGCCAATCTAAAGTAGACATATGGGAAATGTGAACTAGTAACTATTTTGGGTGGTATAACCGTCTGTTTTACAAGCAGATGCATTTAAATTCTGAAAAATGCTATTTTTTGTAAATTTTCTCTAAATTTTGCAATTTTTCACAAATAAAGACTGAATATATCGACCAAATTTTACCACGAACATGAAGCCCAAAGTGTCACGAGAAAACAATCTCAGAATCGCTTGGATAGGTTTAAGCATTCCGACGTTATTACCACATAAAGTGAAATATGTCAGATTTGAAAAATGGGCTCTGAGCCTTAAGGCCCAAACTAGGCTGCGTCCTTAAGGGGTTAAATAAGTAATAGGAAGAACCTTTTATTTGGTAGATTGAAAGAGGTGTGGTCCAGAAGAGAGGTCCTGGGAGCCAGAAAATAATCTCAATGCTACTACCCTCATTAAGAATTTTCTCTCTCGTTCTGGTCCCAAGAGGAGGGGGCGTAAGAGGGGGGATACTGTAACGCCTGTGGTCGCTGACCACAAACTCCTTCCATCCAGTTGACGCCCTTCTCTCCAGAGATGTTTGCACATACGGCTGTCCTGTTCCACAGTGACCACCAGGGTGCGCTCGCGAGCTCAGTCCAGACTCAACAAGCCAGGGCGCACGCATGTGGGAGATTGTGCTGATTGCTCCATGAGCACCCTGGGCTATAAGAAGGTTTCAGCCCCTTCCTCCCACGCCTGAGCGTTGTTGTCGGATCCCAAGTTTATCTTGCAAATGGTCCCCTAGTGTTTCCTGCTCCCAGTGTTCCCTGTTCCCGTAACTTGTATCCTGATCTAGTGCCGTGTTGAGCCGTTGCCATGCTGTGCTGTATACCATGCCTGTCCTGCTACTCCACGCCTGACGTCTAGCTGCTGCCTAGTCCCAGCCAAGCCTGCCTTGCTACTGTCCGAGCTGCCACAGGTACCCTATATGAACTATAGACTCTGACCTGAGCCCTGTTGGCCAGCTGCCATACCGCCAAGGTGGTACGGCCCTGTGGGTCCACGAACCCTACGTGACAGCTGCCCCCTCTGGCAGATGTCTCCACTCCTCCAGAGCCAATTTAATGGCCAGTAACTTCTGATCCCCAATAGAGTAATTTCGTTCTGCGGAGGAAAGAAGTCTCGAGTAATAGCCACATACTACTGCCTTTCCTTTGAGGCCTCTCTGGAACAGAAGAGCACCTACACCACCAGAGGAAGCAGCCACCTACAACGAGAACTGTCACGATCAGTGGGTATGTGGATCCACTGGGCTATACCGCCGTAGTGGGATAGCAGCTGGCCAAACAATGTACCAAGTCAATGTATAGAGATAGTCCAAGCGCAAGGGTACCTGTAGTCATTTAGACAGTAGTGGAGGCTCGGCACAGACGGGACCTTGGTAGCAGGGAGGACAAACACCTTAAAGCGCAGTTTGCTAGACCGGTAGCTTCATCAGGAGAATTTAGTAACAATAAAAGAATGGGGTATATATAGTACAACAATATTAAAATGTTCTTAACACACCTGTTTCATGCAGGCCCGTATTTGAAACTAGGCACTGGGGGTGCAGTGCCTAGGGCATGCAGCAGGGGGGGGGGGTCGGCTGCAGGATTGTTTTTATAATTTTTCTTTCTAAAAAATTTACTTTGTGTCCTGACCGACCAGCAGTCAGGACACTCACAGGGCGGGGCGAGGGGTTGGCTACCCCAGCGTTTCTAAGACACGCCCTCTGTTCATGGATTGGACTGAGCTGCCCATATGAGCAGCTGTAGCCAATCCAAGAACAGTTGGAGTGTCTCAGACTCAGCGGCTGCACGGAGGAGACACAGCAGAAGAAGCAAGAGGAGAGGAGGAAGCTCCGCCCACAGCCCATCCTGCAAGAAGCCCTTTGAAGAAGGAGATGGAGAATGCTCAATCTGTCACCTGTTTGTGACTCTACTTGTCTATGTGTGTCTATTTGTCTATGTGTGTGTATATGTCACTGTGTGTGTATGTGTATAAGTTCCAGTATGTGTGTATATGTGTCTCTGTGTGTGTATTTGTGTGTCTACATGCCTATATATTTAAATATTTTCGTGTGTGCATCTGCTACATTTTCTGTACACAGAGTTATCACTGTGTGTTATCTGTGGTGTTACATAGGACTGAAGGTAACATGTACTACATTATCTGTACTCAGAGATTTATCACTGTTATCTGTGGCGTTACATAGGATTGCAGGTAACGCTACTACATTATCTATACTCAGAGAGTTATCATTGTGTGTTATCTGTAGTGTTACATAGGACTGCAGGTAACATCTACAACATTGTCTGTATGTCTATACACAGTATGTGCTTTTATGTATGTACAGTATATATGTGGTTCATTTTTGGTTTGTGGATTGCAGCAACAGAAAGTCCTGCATAGGGCATGATCCACCTAAGGCTGGCCTTGCTCAGACCAGACTCATAGTTAAACTAGTGCTTCAGCGATTTCTGGACAGCGCTGAGGGGGACGGCGGATCCACGGCACACCTGGAGGGCACCAGGTAAGGTATGTATTATGTTACCATTTTGTATGTCCAAGTCCCCGGTACCAAAGGGTCGCTTCAATTATATCCGCGTCCTTAGTACGCAAATATAATTTAAAGCCCAGGCTAGGCAAGGGAACCATCAGTTCCATTCCTCACCATTCTGCATTTTTTTTGTGGCGCAGGCAGTGCGATGATGTAATCACGCCAACTGGCATTGTTCCATTGGAGCAGGCTCGATTGGATTCCAGAACTAGGTTCATAGTGACACATGCACCAGAGATGTGCCAAAATACTGGCGCATCATGGGTGATCCTGCGCCACTTACAAGGCTCAGTATACTTATCAGTAACAGCTCTAAGCTGTCATTGGTTAGTTTGCATCACGTGATGGCCAGTTACCTGAGTTCACTGGCCTACTTTTAAAAGTAGGCCAACCAATGAACTGCGGTAACCTGGGACCACGTGATGTAAACTAACAAAGAACTGCTTAGTTAAAGGGGACCACAAATTGCTTTGGATTTATATTTTATTGAGAAAAGAAGTCACGTAGGAATGTACTTTCATTTTAATTCTGTACTTAATTGTTCAGTTCAAACCCGGTGAATTGGTGCCGGAAGTCCTGTAGTTTTCCTAACATTGATGACGCGCTGACATGGCGCCACGTGATTGAGGGCTTGCTTCCTGTGCTGTTTGTGTCGGCGTGTTATCAAGTGCAAGACCGCAGGGGGCTGACACATTGCCTCTCGCTGGAGTCCCCGAGAAGACCATCAGCTAGCGTTCTGCCCGGGATTCCCGCACTGCTCCTGACGTCACTGTCGACATATTTGGACAGTGACGTCAACTGATGCTCTGCTCGGGGACTTCAGCGATAGGTAATGTGCCAGTCCCTTTCTGTCATGGTTTGATAACACACCGACACAAACAGCACAGAAAGCAAGCCCTCAGGCCCATGTCAGCACATCATCAATATTAGAAAAACTACAGGACTTCCGGCACCAATTCACTGGGTTTGAATTGAATGATTCAGTACAGAATTAAAAATGAAAGTACATTGGTAAGTGACTTATTTTCACAATAAAATATAAATCCAAAGCAATTTTGGTCCCTTTAACTGTCACGGATCCAGAAAGGTAAGTACATATGATAATTGTTTTTCCGTTTTTTTACAGGTACGGTTGTTGGACTACTTCGGATTTGAGTACTAATGGGATGACGGCAATTTTATTTTCAATAAAATGGTTAATGAGGGTTGTGTGGGGGGTTTTATTTCAATAAAACATTTTTTATGTGTTGGTGTTTTTTTTCAAAATTATTACTACTGCCTTAGTTATAGCTGCTATCTGATAGACAGCGTCCATTACTTAGGTAGTACCCTCCACAACCAGTGGTACCGGGAAGAGAAGGGTACGATCCAGTACCCGACCATCTGAAGCGATGGTCGGGTGCTGGGGCAGCCGCAGGCTGGTACTATTAGGCTGGGAAAGCCCAAAAATGTGGCCCTTTCACCCTGGTAATGCTAGCCTGCTGCTGCTATGTTGTATCTGGCTGGTTATAAAAAATGGGGGGGACCCCACATCGTTATTTATTTATTTTTTTAAATAAATGATTGAAAAAAACAACCTGGTGTCCACGCCTGTCAATCAGAGAGCGGCCATTACTAAGGCAGTAGTAATAAAGTTAAAAAGAAACACAGAAAAAATATTTTACTGAAATAAAAAAAAAAACACAACACAGTTAACCATTTTATTGAAATAAAAGAGCCACAATCGAAGTAATCCTCGAATCCGAAGTAGTCCAACAACCGTACCTGTAAAAAATACAAACCAACACCAAAAAACCATTAGTAACACATAAAAAAGCAAGGCAATTATCATACTTACCTTTCCTGGGTCCAGCGCTGGAGCCGCAATGTCAGCGAGCTGTGCTGTTTCCATAACTTCGGGAGTTATGGGGGGCGTCAGCAGTAAAGGTGCCTAGGGCCGCACCAACTCTAAATATGGCCCTGGTGACATGGTCAAATAGGTGTCCAGCCGCCATGATGGTCTACCCCCTGGAGCAAGCGCATGCAAACACTCACCCCCAGCGATGTAGCACACATGGCCGACGTCAGCATGCTCATCACATGGGCAATGCATGTAATCAACGGCAATGCTCCAGAGGGCAGCAACAGCGCATGTACGGAACGCGTCTGTATTCAAAAACAAGCACTTGGAAGAAGAAATGAGAAATGTAAGATGTATAGGTGTATAAATACTAGCAAGACATTAGAGCATACAGCAATCAATACAGATCAATTGAAATGACTAGAAAAGTCACTACATGTTTACAAAATATATGAAGCAAATATTGCCAGATGGAATAAATTAAACTCATTAAGAAAAGTGGCCGTGCATCAATAATGCCAGGCACATCTCCTAAGCCAATGGAGGGGGTGCGGCTCGCAAAAGTAAAGCACAGCTACTTCATAACAGTGCAGAAATGAATATTGTTATATAACGCATATAATGAGAAATGTAAGTGAGAAACCAGGCCAGGGATCAAAAGTGGCAGCAACTCCCTGCATGCCAGAGAAGAGCATATTTGACCCCGGTCCATATATAGTGTAAGTGGTAAAGGGTATATTACTGGTGTGAGATGGCAGCACCAGTCCCGTCCTGAAAAACCGTGAGACAAACACGCCAGACAATGTGCATCAAAAAAGCTTATTCGACTGGTGTCAATATGACACCGTACACACCACACATACAGCAGAAAAAAAGTGAAAGCGAAAATATGAAAAACAAAAAGCTGGTGCAGATGACAAAGTGCCACACAGCAAAGCCAAAAATACTAGTGCATAAAAATGTATATTCTATAAATTATGCTTAATGCCATACAACACACTAAAGGCAGTGCTGGGTCCTAACCATTACACCACAAGAATAAAAAAATCAGACAATATGTAATGAGGATGCCATCGTAGCTGCTGCACCAGTCCATTTTACACTTCAAAGATGGATTATGATGTCACTGTGTCTTATATGGTAAGAAAATAAAAATACTGTACATGTTCTAATGCAACGCCTGGTTCTTTCCAAAGCTTCAAACAGGTGGATGGTATAGACAAGACACCACAACAAAAGTGAATCATGAGACGATTTGTGATCGTCATTGTCTACCATCAATTTTGATATATTACTTGTTTATTTTAGGGTAATTGGGTAAGGGCTAGCATTACGATAACAATTGGCCTAAGGCCTCATGCCCACTTCAGTGTTTTCCTTCAGGGTGCTATGCGTTTTTGTCACTGATAGCACCCTGAACCCATTCATTTCAATGGGCCCATGCACACTTCCGTTATTTTGACTGATCCGTTGTTCCGTTCCGTCAAAAGTAGAGCATGTCCTAATTTGGTCAGTGATTCCGTGACCGTGGGGCCCATAGAAGTCAATGGGTCCGTCAAAAAAACGTACGGCACACGGAAGGCTTCCGTGTGCCGTCTGTTTTTGACGGATACGTTGCCCTAGCAACGGCAGGGCGTGCCAAAGTTCACAGACTGGGACATGTGACAAGTTCAAATAAAGTTCAATACCTTTCATTTTCTTAAAAGCACGGAAGCAAAACGGAAGCACATTGTCCGTTTAAAACGGAAACACGGAACGGACACTGAGTACACACGGAAACCACACGGATACCAAAACTGACACACGGATCTGTCAAAAAGGGCTGAGAAAATGGTGATGGAAGTGTGCATGAGGCCTTATAGGGCAAATCAGCCCTGATACAATGAATATTGTCACTCGAAGGCCTTATTCACACGGACCTATGTTAATGAATGGGGCCGTTCAGACTGTCAGTGAATTTCACGCAGCGTGTAACTCATGACATGTCCTATATTTGGGCATGTTTCGCACAGCACGCACCCATTGGGTGCGTGCAAATCGCGCTCGGCACACGGAAGCACTTCCGGGTGCCGCGCGTGATTCGCGCAACAGTAGTAAAATAAATGAATGAAAACAGAAAAGCACCACGTGCTTTTCTATTTGTAAACATAAAACCAGAGTGTCAAAATGATGCCGGCTGTGCGAAAATCACGCAGCCGCGCACCATATGATGATCACACACGGACCTTTTGCATCGCAAAACGCAGCGATTTTTTGTGTGTGCAAAACGGACACGTCCCTGTGAATAAGGCCATAGGGCTGTGCTGGGTCTAGATAGACCCAGCAGTAGCCTTGTACTACCGACATCCCAACGATCATGTAACCAGTCACATGATCACCGGGACCAATAGCTGCTGCTGCCTCTATTCTATACACAGTGCTCATTGAGCACTGTGTACGTGAGTACAGGAAAGATAGGAGCAGTAAAAAACACTTCTGTCTTCTCTCTAGGTTTCCTGGCAGTCTCTAATAGCTGGGCACAATGTCTGCCCAATTGCTCATGCACCCACGCCACATACATACAGTGGGCAGTCCTCAACCGGTTTTAGAGGCATAGCTATAGGGGGTGCAGAGATAGCAGTTGAATGAGGAGCCTAGTGGCTGAGGGGGCCCAAATTTTGCATTGGCCTTATAGCTTTACGTTACACCTCTGAAGACAATTAACATGAAAGAAAAGGTATCCAGCACTTTACTTGAATAAAACAATATCCTTTATTGAAGAATCACATGGACATCATATAAGATCCACAACGAAGAAAAGTAAAGACGCTTATACGTTTTGGGAAGCACTTATGAAGTACATATGATTAACATTATACTAGATGAAAGCCATAATAAACACAATATAAAAATATTATTATATCACTATAACGTACTTATTGTTTCCAAAAATCTAAATCGCTTCTTAGGCAGCTGTAGATGTGTATTAAATGTAGTAAAGACAGAAATGTTATGTCTAACCTGCAGAGTTTGCAACTTTTTCTTCCCTTGTGCAACATTTCTGTGAATGTAATTATTTTCTCTATAACTACTGTATGCTGAATAGGCACGCTCGTCCTCGTGTTATGTCAGAGTCGTACTTTGTGCTCCGACCAATCAGATGTCTTTCTCTGCTTCCCCCTCCTTCCGTCTCGCAGCACAGGTGTCACGAAAGGTCTGTGGACCACCTGGCCGGTCCTCCTTGGCGGTATGGCAGCTGGCCAACAGGGCGCAGGTAAATGTCTATAGTTCGTATAGGTACCTGTGGCAGCTCGGACAGCAGCAAGGCAGGCTCGGCTCGGACTAGGCAGCAGGTAGACGTCAGGCGAGGTGAAGCAGGTCAGACGTGGAGACAGCACGACACGACTTTGGCATAGCACAGTGCTTGACCAGGATAGTATGGAAAGCAGGAACAGGAACAGGAAACACACTAGGAGGCTATCACATAGACAAACTTAGGAAACATCAACAACGCTAAGGCATAGAAGCACGAGGCTGGACCCCTCTTATAGTCCAGGGTACTCATGGGTCAAAGCTCATCAAAAGTCCGGTACGCGTGCTGCCCCTTTAAGAGCGGGCATGCGCGTGCGTACGCACTCTACGGTATCCGGCTGAGGTGAGTGGAAGCGACCGCTGCTGTCTCCTGAGGAGTAGGCTGGGCCAGCGCTTGCCAACTTGTGGCTGCGGCTGTCAGGGGAGGATTGGAGCTGACGGCCCGCAGCCACGGACATTACAACAGGCACGGAAGGGGGTAGATGCTGCTACAGATTTCTCCTCTATTTCCGATATTTACTTTTTATATTCATTCTATAATTGCTAGAAAACATGCATTCCATGCACTAACTACCTACTGAGCTTGTGGTGTACTTGGGCTTATACAGTAACAAATCTGAACAGGCTGAGCTGCAGTGTAAAACAAGGAGGAGGATAGAGAAGACTTCCACTATAGCTAAGCTTGAGTCATTGATCACAGCTGTGCCCTAATAGAAGAGAGCTGAAAAATACAGTATATTTTCCAGCCCCCAGCCAAAAACCCATTAAATGTAAAATCGGGGACAATATATAAAGCAGAAGAGGGCCAAAAGCAAAAAACACTGCTGGTTCTGGTTAATGCCATTAAACCCCATCTATCCTCGGACAGAAGGGCCCAGGGCTTGTTGATATCCCAGTAGAGTGGTAGGATCTTCTCACTTGTTCGGTAGCAGTGCTGTAATTGTGGAGAAGGGGAATCTCGGCAGGTCCACATAGCCCATAGGAAAGGGGGCACGCTGGACTTCTTCACATGGGCCCCACAGCAGCTGCATGGGCTGCCCTTGCATGCCCTTGACTAAAGAGAAAAACCTAAACTGGCAATAGACCAAACAGTACAGTTGTCAGCTGAATGACTATTTGGCCAAAAGCTACCATTCCGGACTCCCCTATAATCGTCTACGTTAGGTTTGGCCAAAAGCCCATGCTCTTCAAGTACTAAGGTAGATAAGTGACTTCAAGACATTTTTGGTGCTGCTTCTTGAAGGGAGTAACCAATAGAATTTCAGTGGAAGTAACTCAACCTATTTAATCCTTGTTTCTCCCGTTAGATTGAGGCAGAAATCTAATGTCTGTGTCCAGTTAAAGTCATCCATTGAATGTGGTGCATTGTATATTATGTTAAGCCTGTCGTTATTAACTTGTCCGGTGACCGCAGAAAAAATCATAGATAATATTATGTGTGTACAGATAGTCAGCACATTACAGAGAGCGGGATGGTAATACATGTACTTAGTTTTCTGAGAGTAATGCTACATTCAGACGAGCGTAGCTAACATCGGACATGAAAAACTGCAGTTGTTCACGTCCGAGGTGCACCCGTGCGGGGTGCGCTGTCACGGATCCCTCATAGACTAGAGTCTATGGAGGGATGCGTGACACTCAGTAAAAATAGGGCATGTCCTATCTTTTTACGGACCCTTCACACGCTCCGTTGAAACAACTGTCGTGTGAACGGCCCCATTGAAGTACATGAGTCCATGTGACGGCCGTTGTTTTAACGGCCGTCACAAAGACTACATATACGCTCCTCTGAATGAGCCCTAATACTCTAGTTTAACAAGAAGCTATTATTATGGCATTGAAAGGGGGGCTACATAATCTACTACATTAGTTATTGTCTATTTGTCATATTGTCTTGTAATCGCATTGGATAAAGGGGCTCTGTGAGGGTCCAACCAATGAAACCAAGTGAATAGGGCTGAACTGCAATACCAGAAGCAGAGCACTAATGAGAGCTGTGCTGTGTTAAAACTATGAAGAGTCCACAGCACTCCACTTACTGCAACTATTAACCCTTGTTATTAGACAAATTGGATAAATGCATCACTTTAGATATGACTGTTTAAAGGTTATTACACAGAGTCTTTTTGGTGTCTGGTTTTCTACCCTCTTCAGAAGCTTGAAAAAAATTAAATCAAGTTAAATATAAGAGAGTATATAAATAGTAACATAGTGGATTGAGAATAGACCTACGCGCATCAAGTTAAGCCTATTATACCTACAAACCCTAGTTGCAGATGCAGAGACCACCCTGGAATGGCATAAACCGATTTGCCATAAAGTGGAAAAATTCCTCTACTACCAGTAACTCTGTATAATTTTGAATCAAGTCTTTTCTTCCCAAGTGTTTTACATACTATGTTTATATACCATGGGAAATTACACCAGCATTTTATTATTTATTTTCTCTTATAACACCAATATACTAACACAAAAAGTAGAAATTTAAATTAATTATCACATCACAATTTATAAAATATACATGAATATTAAATCAAATGTGTATTTTATGGTTTCACAATTTTTTTATCGATATATACATTTGTGGCAGTCAGTAGTTACATATATATATATATATATATATATATATATATATATATATATATATATATACATACAGTTAGGTCCAGGATTATTTGGACAGGGACACAAGTTTTGTCATTTTAGCTGTTTACCAAAATATATTGAATATACAGTTATATAATCAATATGGGCTTAAAGTGCAGACTCTCAGCTTTAATTTGAGGTTATTTACATCCTAATTTGAGGAAGGGTTTAGGAATTACAGCTCTTTAATATGTAGCTGCCTCTTTTTTAAGGGACCAATGGTACTTGGACAATTATCTCAAGAGCTATTTAACAGGCTGCATTGGCTATTCCCTCGTTAATCCATCATCAATTAAGCAGGTAAAAGCTCTGGAGTTGATTCCAGGTGTGTCATTTGCATATGGAAACTGTTGCTGTGAACCCACAACATGAGTTCAAAGGAGCTCTCAATGCAAGTGAAACAGACCATCATTATCCATCAGAGAGATAGCACAAATGTTAGGAGTGGCCAAATCAACAGTTTTGTACATTCTTGAAAAAAAAGAGCGCACTCGTGATCTCGCAAACTCCAAAAGACATGGACGTCGACGTAAGACAACAATGGTGGATGATCACAGAATCCTTTCCATGGTGAAGAAAAAGCAGTTCAGAACATCTACCCAAGTGAAAAACACTCTCATGGAAGTAGGTGTATCAGTATCTTAGTCTACCATAAAGAGAAGACTTCATAAGAGCAAATACAGAGGGTTCACCACAAGTTGTAGACCATTAATTAGCCTCAAAAATAGAAAGGCCAGATTAGACTTTGCCAAACAACATCTAAAGAAGCCGCCCAGCTCGGGAACATCGTTCTTTGAACAGATGAAATTAAGATGAAACTGTACCAGAATTATGGGAGGAAGAAAGTATGGAGAAGGCTTGGAACGGCTCATGATCCAAAGGACACCACATCCTCTGTAATACATGGTGTAGGCAGTGTGATGGCATGGGCATGCATGGCTGCCAAAGGCACTGGGTCACTAGTGTTTATTGATGATGTGACTGAAGACAGAAGCAGCCGGATGAATTCTGAAGTGTTCAGGGTTATACTTTCTGCTCAGATTCAACCAAATACAGCAAGTTTGATTGGACGTCGCTTCACAGTAAAGATGGACAATGATCCAAAACATACTGCGAAAGCAACTCATGAGTTTTTTAAGGCAAAGAAGTGGAATATTCTGCAATGGCCTAGTCAATCACCAGATCTCAACCCGATCGAGCTGCATTTCACTTGCTTAAGACAAAACTTAAGGCACAAACAAGCAACAACTAAAGACAGCTGCAGTGAAGGCCTGGCAAAGCATCAAAAAGGAAGGAACCCAGCGTTTGGTGATGTCCATGGGTTCCAGACTTCAGGCAGTCATTGCCTGCAAAGGATTCTCTACAAAGTATAAAAAAAACACTTGTTGAGAAGGATCTGGGTGTACTTGTAGACGATAAACTAAATAACAGCATGCAATGTCAATCAGCTGCTTCAAAGGCCAGCAAGATATTGTTGTATATTAAAAGAGGCATGGACTCGCGGGACAGGAACATAATATTACCACTTTACAAAGCATTAGTGGGGCCTTATCTAGAATATGCAGTTCAGTTCTGGGCTCTAGTTCATAGAAAGGATGCCGTGGAGTTGGAAGCTAATAAGGGGCATGGAGAATCTAAGTTATGAAGAAAGATTAAAAAAATTAAACCTATTTCGCCTTGAAAAGAGACGACTAAGGGGGGACATGATTAAATTATATAAATATATGAATGGCACATACAAAAAATATGGTGAAATCCTGTTTCATGTAAAACCCCCTCAAAAAACAAGGGGGCACTCCCTCTGTCCGGAAAAAAAAAGGTTCAATCCGCAGAGGCGACAAGCAGCTCCTATGTCAACATGTAGAAATTTCTACCTTCACTTTTCCCATCCCTTGGTTCAACTTGTTGGACATGTGTCTTTTTTCAACCGTACGAACTATGTAACTATGTAATGTTAATTTGTCCAATTACTTTTGAGCCCCTGAAATGAGGAGGCAGTGCAGAAAAATGGTTGCAATTCCTAAACGTTTCAGGGGATATTTTTGTTCAACACCTTGAATTAAACCTGAAAGTCTACACTTCAATTGCACCTCAGTTGTTTCATTTCAAATCCAATGTGGCGGCATGTAGAGCCCAAATCATGAACATTGTGTCACTGTCAAAGTAATTCTGGACCTAACTGTAGATATATAGCATTTCTAAACAGCTTCTCCAATTTAAACTATAAACCGATGACATTTATTTGCTTGTGGTTTTTGAGGATCATGACCAGCATTGGTCTGGAGTTACTTGGGTCCGCCATAGTAGATACATTTTTTGAGGGTCCACCTTCCATCTATATAGAACATGTAATTGTATCATAATCGTTTTTACTACCATTGCACACACACAGGACATATCATCAATAAGGTCTAATAGGAACTTTAACCTCTTAATGACCAGACCTATTTTGGCCTTAATGACTAGGCATTCTTTTTCATTTTTTCATTGTAGCATTCCAGGAGTCATAACTATTATTTTTCCAACGACATAGTCGTATGACGGTTTGTTTTTTGTGAGACAACTTTATTTTTGAATGGCACCCTTTTGGTCTACATATAATATATTGATTAACTTTTATTAACTTTTTTATGGGAGGGAATTGAAAAAAACAACTATTCCAGCATTGTTTTTTATGTTTAAAAATATGTAAAGTTTTTTTATGTTTTACTATATTTTCACAATAAAAACTATTTGAAACAAAATCAATTTCTTTTTGCATCGCCACGTTCCAAGGAGCCGTAACGTTTGTATTTTTTTTGTCAATGTAGCCATATAAGGGCTTTTTTTGTGGGATGAGGTGTAGTTTTATTAGTACTATTTTGGAGTACATGGAACTTATTGATTAACTTTTATTATATTTTTTGGGGGTAAATGGCAAAAAGCTATTTTGCAGCGGTATTTGCATTGTTTTTTTTTATTATTTTTTTTACGGAGTTCACCATTAAGTTTAAAGTTTAAAGTGTTAACTTTATTGTTCGGGTTGTTATGATCGTGGCGATACTATATATGTGTATTTTTTTTAGACTTGTACAAAATGAAACTGCTTTTTATGGAAAAAAATGTTTTTTATTCTATTTTAACTGTAAACTTTTTTTTATTTTTAATAAACTTTATTTTACCGTATTCAATTTTTTATTTCCCCTAGGGGACTTCACAACGCGATCTTCTGATCGCTGATATAATTCTTTGGTATACTTAGTTTAGCAAAGCATTACTGATTGTCAATGTAAACCTGACATGCCATGCCTATGGCACAACCTAATAAGACATATTGTCATGGTAGGACTTTGTTAGGCCTCCGGCGGCCATGGCAACCCATTGGCGGCGGGTAATCGCGTTCATGGGCCTCCTATTGGTAATTAAGAAAGCCCCCTCCCTCTCAAACCACTTAAATGCTGCCGTCGTTATTGACTGCAGCATTTAAGGGGTTAAACAGCTGCAATCAGAGGCTCCTCCGATTCCAGCCATTGCAGCAGGAGCCTGGCTGTCAGTTACAGCCGGGATCCTGCGGTGGTCTCACGGGCACAGCTTCTGTGCACGTACAATCACCATTAAGTGCATGCACGACACAACGCGGGAAGTGGACCCTTCCCATGACCTGCATGTACTTAATAATACGGGAAGGGGTTAAAGGCTATGTCTACCTTTAATGTGATTTTTATTCAATTATTGTATTTTTTGTTTACATATTAAACATATTTCTAATATATTTTTATAAAAAATTAGGCCTAGTTTTAGAGCTATAGCTTCTATGTATCCACTTTACGTAGAAGCTGCTTATCGTCGCTGTAAGCCAAAACTGTTAGTATGCCTCTGACAGCTTATCTAGCACTAATATTGATCAAAACTTACCCAAATATGTTTAACCCCTTCCCTCTTTAGCCACTTTTGACCTTCCTGACCGAGCCTCATTTTTCAAATCTGACATGTGTCACTTTATGTGGTAATAACTCCGGAATGCTTTCACCTATCCAAGCGATTCTGAGATTGTTTTCTCGTGACACATTGGACTTTAAGTTACTGGCAAAATTTTCTCGATATGTTCAGTATTTAATTGTGAAAAACACCAAAATTTAGCGAAAAATTTCAAAAATTAGCATTTTTCTCAATTTAAATGTATCTGCTTGTAAGACAGGCAGTTATACCACACAAAATTGTTGCTAATTAACATCCCCCATATGTCTACTTTAGATTGGCATCGTTTTTTGAACATCCTTTTATTTTTCTATGACGTTACAAGGCTTAGAACTTTAGCAGCAATTTCTCACATTTTCAAGAAAATTTCAAAAGGCCATTTTTACAGGGGCCAGTTCAGTTGTGAAGTGGCTTTGAGGGCCTTATATATTAGAAACCCCCAAAAAGTCACCCCATTTTAAAAACTTCACCCCTCAAAGTATTCAAAACAGCATTTAGAAAATGTCTTAACCCTTTACACATGTCACAGGAATTAAAGCAAAGTAGAGGTGAAATTTACAAATTTCATATTTTTTTGCAGAAATAAATTTTTTGTACAATTTTTTTTATAACACAGAAGGTTTACCAGAGAAATGCAACTCAATATTTGTTGCCCAGTTTCTGCAGTTTTAGGAAATATCCCACATGTGGCCATAGCGTGCTACTGGACTGAAGCACCGGCCTCAGAAGCAAAGGAACACCTAGTGGATTTTGGGGCCTTATTTTTGTTAGAATAAATTTTAGGCACCATGTCAGGTTTGAAGGGCTCTTGCGGTGCCAAAACAGTCAAAATCCCCCAAAAGTGACCCCATCTGGGAAACTACACACCTCAAGGAAATTATCTAGGGGTACAGTGAGCATTTTGACCGCACAGGTTTTTTACAGAAATTATTGGAAGTAGGCCGTGAAAATTAAAATCAACATTTCTTCAAAGAAAATGTAGGTTTAGCGATTTTTTTTCTCATTTCCACAAGGACTAAAGGAGAAAAAGCACCATAAAATTTGTAAAGCAATTTCTCCCGAGTAAAACAATACCCCACATGTGGTAATAAACGGTTGTTTGGAGACACGGCAGGGCTGAGAAGGGAAAGAGCGCTATTTGGCTTTTGGAGCTCAAGTTTAGCAGGAATGGTTTGCGGAGGCCATGTCACATTTACAAAGCCCCTGAGGGGACAAAACAGTGGAAACCCCCCACAAGTGACCCCATTTTGGAGACTACACCCATTGAGGAAATTATCTAGGGGTATAGTGAGCGATTTGACCCCACAGGTTTTTTGCAGAAATTATTGGAAGTAGGCCCTGAAAATAAAAATCAAAATTTTTTCAAAGAAAATGTAGGTTTAGCTTATTTTTACTCATTTCCACAAGGACTGAAGGAGAAAAAGCACCACAAAATTTGTAAAGCAATTTCTCCCGAGTAAAACAATGCCCTACATGTGCTAATAAACGGCTGTTTGGAGACACGGCTTGGCTTAGAAGGGAAAGAGCGCTATTTGGCTTTTGGAGATCACATTGAGCAGGAATGGTTTGCGGCGGCCATGTCACATTTGCAAAGCCCCTGAGGGGAAAAAACAATGAAAACACCCAAAAAGTGACACCATTTAGGAAACTTCACCTCTTGAGGAATTCATCTAGGGGCGTAGTGAGGATTTTGACCCCACAGATGTTTCATAGAATTTATTAGAATTGGGCAGTGAAAATAAAAACAATCCTTTTTCTTCAATAAGACGTAGCTTTAGCGCAAATTTTTTCATTTTCGCAACAAATAAAGGAAAAAAAAGAACTCAACATTTGTAAAGCAATTTCTACCGAGTACGGCAATACCCCATATGTGGTCATAAACTGCTGTTTGGGCATTCTAGGGATACTTCTATATCCAAACATGTACACGCTAAACATCAGGGTCGTGCAGAGTGCTTAAAATTTCAGGCAATTGAACTCATAAGGTCTCCTAAACGGGGAGGTGACTGGAACAACCTCATTCTGCGTAAAGAAGCCCAGTGGATTTATAGATTGGCGGGTGTACAACCAGAGGGTTTAAACAAGCAGACAAATTATGCGTGTTTTATTTAAATATGCATTTTTATCGTCTGTTTATCCTTTCAAGGCAGCCAAATACTTATGGCTGTTATGTCAGGTGTTGTTTCAGGTAAAATGCATATTGCTATCTGGGCTAACATTCAAAGTCTTTCTCAGCAGATGTTTCAATTATACTTCGTTGTGTGTTTGACACTACATTTATCTATACAATATGTACTTACAGGGAAGGTTTTTTATCAATGGCAGTCCAGTTGCGGGTTTGAGCTGATCCGCAATATCTATCCAAATCCTTTAATATCGTTATACTCCTTTCTGATGATGGCTAGTTCTTGGCAGCATGGGTGATGCGTCTGCGGTCTCCACTGCGCCTGCGCGTTCGTTTTTGATGCGGTCGATGTTGGTTCCGGGTTTGTCAGCTGACAGCCTGGAGTCACATGGACAGGCGTCACGAATTCGGTGGGTGAGTGTGATTGGCTGTTTCGGTTGGCGCTGCCGAGTACAGGGGGAGGAGTTAGTTGTTTATAGTAACTCAGAGTCCCGAAATGAAGCATGCCGCTGACATCTATGAGCATGCTTCCGTGGGGTACAGCAGAATATCTGCTGTTGAACTAATATCGCTGGCATCTCGGCCAGAGTGACCAAGCTACAGACCCCTGATGATAAGTATAGAAACGCGTAGGGTCGGTTGTTATGAGGAATTTTAGCATAGGGAAAAATAGCATTGTTGTATACCTTAGCATTAGGAGTTTCCGGTGCGGTTGTCACGGACTCTAGTGTGGTTTGGGGTCAAAAACTGAATCAGGACTCATTATTTATTGTTTAATACGTTTTTAATACACACGGTGGGGCTTTTTCACAGTGGTGATTGTACCCCTGTTTTTAGAGAGTTATAAAATAAAGTTATATTTTACTCATTTATCACTTCAGTGAATCGGCCATGTCACATTTGCAAAGCCCCTGAGGGGAAAAAACAATGAAAACGCCCAAAAAGTGACACCGTTTAGGAAACTACACCTCTTGAGTAATTCATCTAGGGGCGTAGTGAGCATTTTGACCCCACAGATGTTTCATAGAATTTATTAGAATTGGGCAGTGAAAATAAAAACAATCCTTTTTCTTCAATAAGACGTAGCTTTAGCGCAAATTTTTTCATTTTCGCAACAAATAAAGGAAAAAAAAGAACCCAACATTTGTAAAGCAATTTCTACCGAGTACGGCAATACCCCATATGTGGTCATAAACTGCTGTTTGGGCACACGGAAGGGCTCAGAAGGGAAGGACCGCCATTTGGAGTGCAGATGTTGCTGGATTGGTTTCTGGGCGCCTGTGGGCCCAAAACAGTGGAAACCCCCCAGAAGTGACCCAATTTTGGAAACTACACCCCTCAATGCATTTACCTAGGGGTGTAGTGAGCATGTTAACCCTGCAGGTGTTTTGTAGAAATTAGTGTGAACTGGGATTTTCTCCACAGATATGTGGACAATATGTGGTGCCCGGCTTGTGCCACCATAACAAGACAGCTCTCTAATTATTATGCTGGGTTTCCTGGTTTTAGAAACACCCTACACGTGGCCCTAATCTCTTGCCTGGACAGTCGACCAGGCTCAGGAGTGAAAGCGTACCATGTAAAATTGAGGCCTAATTTGGCGATTTACAAAGTATTGGTTCACAACTGCAGAGGCTCAGATGTGAAATAATAAAAATAAACCCCTGGGAAGTGATCCCATTATGGAAACTGCACCCCTCAAGGCATTTATTAAGGGGTGTAGTGAGCATTTTCACCCCACAGGTCTTTTCCATAAATCAATGCGCTGTGGATGGTGCAAATTAAAAATTTATATTTTTCCCTAGATATGCCATTCAGTGGCAAATATGTCGTGCCCAGCTTATGCCACTGGAGACACACGCCCCAAAAATTGCTAAAAGGGTTCTCCCGGGTATGACGGTGCCATATATGTGGAAGGAAACTGCTGTTTGGGCACGCTGTAGGGTTCAGATGGGAGGAAATGCCATTTGGCTTTTGGAGCGTGGATTTTGCTTGGTAGTAGTTTTGTTTGGAGTCTTACTGGTGTTTCCGTTTATAATGTAGGGCATATGTAAGCCGGGCGGAGTATATAAGGGGCATAGTCAGGTGGTATAATAATGGGGTAAAAAAAAACAATAAAATAATCCATAGATGTGTGTTACGCTGTGAAGCAATCCTTTCTGCACAGGCCGGTGTCGCACTGATATATGGCGTCCTTTATTATCCCCCTTTTGATCCACACTCCGCGCCTTTGTAGTTTGGGGAATTTTGCTAGGAAGTGTTGTCCTGGTATAATACGGGCACCGTCGCTTCCAGCGGATATGTTTGGGCCCTCCCTTTCCTGGTTCCCTAATTTTAGGTCCTTGATAAATCGCCTCTTCAAACAGAAGAAATGTTCCCCTCGGGCACAACTGCATATTTTTTTTATTTCCTGACTTATTGGAGCCATAACTAATTTTATTTTTCATAGACGTAGCGGTATGAGGGCTGGTTTGTTGCGGGACGAGCTGTAGTTATTATTGGTACCATTTTGGGGTACATGCAACTTTTTGATCACCTTTTATTCTATTTTTTGTGATGCCAGGCAAACAAAAAAACGCAATTCTGGCACAGCTTTTTTCGTTTTTTTTTATACAGCGTTCACCACGCATTGTAAACTACATGTTAACTTTATTCTGCGGGTCAGTACGATTCCGGCGATACCTAATTTATAGCACTTTTTTATGTTTTACAACTTTTTGCACAATAAAATTACTTTTGTAAAAAGAATGTATTTTTTCTGTCGCCAAGTTGTGAGAACCATAACTTTTAATTTTTTTGTCGACGGAGGTGTATGAGGGCTTGTTTTTTGCGGGACGAGCTATCATTTTTATAGGTACCATTTTTGGATACGTGCGACTTTTTGATCACTTTTTATTCTAACATTTGTAGGGCAAAGTGACTAAAAAACAGAAACTCTGGTAACGTTTTTTACGGGTTTTTTTACGCTGTTCACCACGTGCAATAAATAATATAATATTTTGATACCTCAGGTCGTTACGGTCGCGGCGATACCAAATACATATGGTTTATTATTATTTTTCAATAATAAAGGACTTGATAAGAGTAAAAGGGGGATTGTGTTTTATTTGATTACTTGAAACTTTTATTGTTTTCAAACTTTTATTATTTGCACTTTTTTTTACACTTTTTTATACTTTTTTTACACTTTTTCTCAAGTCCCACTAGGGGACTTGAAGGTCCAACGGTCAGATTTTTTTTTTTCTAATACATTGCACTACCTATGTAGTGCAATGTATTAGATCTGTCAGTCAGTCACTGACAGCAAGCCGATTAGGCTTCGCCTCCCGGCGGGGCCTAAATCGGCTTCCGTAATGGCAGAGCAGGAGACCATTGTGTCTCCTGTTGCCATAACAGCAGTCGCCAGTCCTGATTGCCTGTCAGGGCTGGCGATCTGCTAGTAACCGCTACGATGCAGCAATCGCTTTCGATTGCTGCATCGAAGGGGTTAATGGCAGGGATCGGAGCTAGCTCCGGTAACTGCCGTTACAGGTGGATGTCAGCTGTACAGTACAGCTGACTTCCACCGCTGATGACGCCGGATCAGCTCCTGACCCGGCGCCATCTTGCCGGCACCTACGGAAGCCGATCAGGCTCCGCCGCCGGGCGGATCTTGACCAGGCTTCGGTGCTAGGCAGACCGGGAGGCCAGTATTAGGCCTCCGGTTGCCATTGCAGCCACCGGAACCCCGGCAATTTCATTATTGGGGTTCCGATGAGCTGCAAACACCTTAAGTGCAGCGATCGCGTTTGAGCGCTGCACTTAAGGGGTTAATGGCGGGGATCGAAGCTAATTTCGGTCCCCGCCGTTACAGCCGGATGTCAGCTGTAAGATACAGCTGAGATCCGGTGATGATGGCACCGGCTCAGCTTCTGAGCCGGTCCCAAACATTCGGCGTACATGTACGGCAAGATGCGGGAAGTCAATGCTTTCCATGACGTACATGTACGGCAAATGTCGGGAAGGGGTTAATATGCCAAAATACATACATTAAAGTGTAACTAAACTTTCAACAAACATCTGACATGTCATAGTGATCGTGATAGTTTTGATCGGTTGGGGTCCGAGCACTGAGACCCCCACCGATTCCTAAAACGAAGCTGAAAGCCGATGTAACGCAGTACGGACCCATAGACTTTCTATTGAGTCCGTACACCGTTACATCGGCTTTCCGAGAAAAGCCGATCAGTAACCAATCGGATTGTGCTCACCCGAACGCTTCTGCAGCTACCCCCACCGTTTAAAACTTCTGACATGTCACTATGACATGTCAGAAGTTTGTTGAATGTTTAGTTACCCTTTAAATAAAACAAAATTACATCAAATATGTACAAAGCCTTTCATATTTAGAATCCTGAGCATGTCTAATGTTCTGTGATTTCCACCCATAAGTCTGTTTTAAGAAATAGAATTGTTCAACTACCTATAGTACAAGTAAACCAGAGTGGTATGCAGCATAGTACAAATTATCTTTGCTCTTGATTAAAAGTTTTGCAACCAAGCTTATTGTCAACACGCTTATTGTCAGTGAATGGGCAGTGTGTAGCTACTGGCAATATTTTATCCACATACACACAAACATAAATACATACCTAATAATAAGTGCATATAAAAATACATAACACAAAGCAGAGACATTTATTATTATAAGAACACTTACTATTGTCAAGAAGTATACTACAGATTGTAAGCTTTTCCGAGCAGGGTCCTTACTCTTCTTGTTTGATTTGCTAGTTACTTTTATCACTATGCAATGTCTGATATTGTCTGTACATGTTCCCTCTGAATTGTAAAGTATTGCGAAATATGATGGCGTTCTATGAATATAGATTGTCAATATTACAACACAGGCTTTCTAGGAATAAGGAATCAGATTTGGGGACTTTCACCTAGACATTCTGAAGTAGAGAAAGGAACATTAAGCAGTTATGCTGGGTTCACACGAGCATGTTACACCTGTAAAGGACGGAACGTATTTCGGCCGCAAGTCCCAGACCGAACACACTGCAGGGAGCCGGGCTCCTAGCATCATAGTTATGTACGACTCTAGGAGTCCCTGCCTCGCTGCCGGACAACTGTCCCGTACTGTAATCATGTTTGCAGTACGGGACAGTAGTTCCACGGAGAGGCAGGGACTCCTAGCATCGTACATAACTATGATGCTAGGAGCCCGGCTCCCTGCAGTGTGTTCGGTCCGGGACTTGCGGCCGAAATACGTTCCGTACTTTACAGGCGTAACATGCTCGTGTGAACCCAGCCTTAAAGAGAACCTGTCACCTACCAGATTCTGTATTTTAACTACTAAGCCCTTATTGACACAAGCCTGCAAACAACTGAACTTTTCTCATCCATATGAATGTCCGTTTTGCGTCCGTGTGGTTTCCGCGTGTCATCTGTTTTTTCTCATCTGTATTTTTTTCCCAATACAGGCATTTACAGTTTTTTTTTTCATGCACCCATAGACTTTGATAGGCGAGTCTGGTCTGCAAAAATGGACCAGAATAGGGCATGCTGTGAGTTTCTCGCAATGGAACCACACTCCATGAAAAAAAATGGATGTGTGTATAGCCCCATTGAATTGCATGAGTCAGTGACTGTGCTGTCCGTTCTTAAAATGGACAGCACACTGAAGAGAAATACGTGAATTAGGCCACTTTCACACGGCAGTATTTTGCTCAGTATTTTGCGCCAGTATTTGTAAGCCAAAACCAGTAGTGGATCCAAAATACGGAAGTGGTACAAATCTTTCCATTCTAATTTTTTCTCGACTTCTGTTTCATTCCTGGTTTTGGCTTCCAAATACTGATGCAGAATGCTGATCTAAATTCTACCAGTTTCGTCAGTATTCTTACGTTGGAGATGCATTTTTTTTTTAAAAGAGTGCAGTCACTTGCGAGACATTTTGTTGCAGAAATTTCTGCAATGGAAAATCAGTTATATCTGAATAGGGTTGTTTCTGCAGCAAGTGTTCTGTAAGCTTCATTCAGATGAATGGAACTGATTTTTAGTCCCAGAAACTTCTGCATCGAAATCTGCCACATGTGTGTGTACGCAAAGGGTTGTCCAGGATTAGGATATCGGTTTTTTTTGTCTTTCCAGAAGCAGCTTCTCACTTATCCATGAAATATGTCTGGTATTGCAACTCAGCTCCATTGACCTGAATAAGGATGAGGTGATATACTAGACTCACCCCATGGACTAGAGTGGAGACCCATTCTTCTATGCCAAAATCAAAGCTTTATCCCCAAACAATTGGAAATTTTCCAAGATACAGTTTCTTACAATGACCAGTTAAATGTATGCAAAAAAATATATATTAAATAACAGAAAAGTGACGGCCCCTCTTTAAAGGAAAGATACACTGCTGTTATAAAGAGATGTAAAAATTAAGACATTGGATTGGTGCACGTGGAGTGACCACAGAACTTGTGCAAATAAAGGTTTCAGCATCTGATTTTTCCTTCATTAATGAGTATATCAACGTCTAGGTGAAACTCTGAAAACCTAATAAACGCTACAGAAACCGGAAGCTGGATATATATACAAGTGGAAGGACTAAAAGGGAAGCACGGCAGTACCATAATTTATGGTAATGTTGATGCTATGTTGGCAGGACAGCCATATTCTACAAATTCTACAAGAAAATATAACATAGGAACATAAACTCAATAGAAGGTGGGTTTTGCAGGAGAGCCACAAATAAAGGAACACAAGAAACTTCAAAACAGGAACCCATAAAGCTAGATTCACACACAGCGGTTTTCTGTGTTTTTTGTGGTGTCTTAAAGGGTAACTAAACGTTCAACAAACTTCTGAGATGTCATAGTGACATGTCAGAAGCTTTGATCAGTGGGGGTCTCAGTGCTCAGACCCCTATCTATCAAAACTTCTGACATGTCACTATGACGTCAGAAGTTTGTTGAATGTTTAATTACCCTTTAACAGTATTTTTTGTTTCTTTTATGCAATTTTTTAATGCTGCCAGATGTTATATTAAAGTCTATAGTGAAATATAACATTTATTTCATACAACCGCCTTTCGGTTTGTATCGTTTTAGAGGCAATTTTGTGGGTAGTGGCATTTTATCCAAATGCAGCATGCTCTGGGTTGGCTTCTCTATAGGACTTAAAAAACGCCAGAACAAAACTCATGTCACATTTTAAGAACGCTGGCGTTTTAAGGCCAAAATCACACACAAAGTGATGAGGGTGAAGGAGGCCTAAAATTCAGTTTTCAATGTTTATTATGGAATTGTAGTTTCAATCTCCCATTGTCCATACTCTAATAGTATGAGGGTATGTGCACACACACTAATTACGTCCGTAATTGACGGACGTATTTCGGCCGCAAGTCCTGGACCGAACACAGTGCAGGGAGCCGGGCTCCTAGAATCATAGTTATGTACGATGCTAGGAGTCCCTGCCTTTCCGTGGAACTTCTGTCACGTACTGAAAACATGATTACAGTACGGGACAGTTGTCCTGCAGCGAGGCAGAGACTCCTAGCATCGTACATAAGTATGATGCTAGGAGCCCGGCTCCCTGCACTGTGTTCGGTCCGGGACTTGCGGCCGAAATACGTCCGTCAATTACGAACGTAATTAGTGTGTGTGCACATACCCTGACAGTGTTTTCCAGTGTTTTAGCTTTTTCTACGATTGCATATTGTTAGTATATTGCACCATCATTTTTATAGCCTTAAGATACAGCAGAAGAAGGCCAGTGACTGGGGACATTAATAGAATTCAAAGGGCCCCAGTGGCATATATAGGAATGGACCCTTTTCTTCCAGACAGTAAACTGGACTGTAGCAGTGCAACCAACAGATAAATATTCCAAGGATTGGAAACGTCATATAGCAGATCGTCTGTGCCATAAAGAACCCACATAGTAGAGCTAGAGAGCAGAAAGCCACCAACATGTATTTGTCCGCACAAATAAGAACAATGTTCCTGCACCTGAGTTCCCCCCTAATCCCTTGGCCCCTTATAGTAGTTGCTATAGTTATAGTTACACTCATCCCAGTGTGTTAGCCAGGTGGCATTTAAATACAATCTTATCATATAAAGCAAGACAGGCTATAAAATGACATTACATTATTGTAGTAATAATACTGATCTACAATTACAGTAATGGACAGTGAACAAAAAAGCAATTCCAACTGTAGTATTATATTAAAAGTGGATTCACAAACCTAATACGACTGTGAATCCATTTTTACAAAGCTTTTATAGCTCATGGTCACTAATATGTATTATTAAATAAAGCTTGGAGGGGGTTAAAGTGAATGAGATAGGGCACCTACTGATGAAACACACCATCTTCAACAAGTGTATGCAATGTGCAATGTATTCTATGTGAAATAATGTATTTCCTTCATTCTTTAATATTTTCTAACCTATCCTGTATCTCACTTATAGTTTATTATACGATATGACAAGTTAGAATGACATCACAGTTATTTTTCCATCAACCAGATGCAGTAGATGTTACAGTGTTTGAAGTTCCATTGATTTTCTCCTGGGCTGTTCCTGTCTTTCTTCCCAATCTTCTTCTTCTCTGTCTTCTCGCATGGCTGGCATTCTTCCTAAGAGCACAGACAGCTTCTCAGAAAAGCTTTGCTCCTGGGGACATAGTACATAATTATAGATCAAGGAGGCCAAGATGGCTCCCACAAAAGGTCCAATCCAGAAGATCTGCAGAGATAAAAATTACGTTACAATGTGGCCACCAACTGTTCCTAAATCATAATGAGAAAGAGAGGATTATAAATATGCTAATATGGATATAAAATGATCCTTACATTGGCATACATGAAGGAGTAAACATCTTAGTACTTAAATGAGTCTGTCACCAGTTCCCTTCCCCCGCTAACACCTCCGGTCTGATATTGTAAAAAGCAGTAACGCATACCTTTATTACATGTCTTGGTTCTTGCAAAATGTCAAAAATCAACTTTAATATCTCCACAAGCGGTATGCTAACTAGGCACAAAGAGTCCTCCGCACCAGGAAGTATCCTTCACTTTTCTTTCTTACGCCTCCCCGTTCCCTCCCCTCTACACTTCTCCGATGTCTCTTACAAGCTGCTGTGTCACCCGCCACTTCATGCAGGGGGGGAACGGGGAGGCGCTAGAAAGAAAAGTACAGGACACTTTCCGGTACGAAGGACTCTTTGCCTAATTAGCATACGACGCATGGAGGCATTAAAGTTAATTTTTGCCATTTTGCAAGAGCAAAGACATTGTTAGAGTATCCTCCTTTTAGGTGATAGGCAACGGCTATCGAAGTCCAGGTCGGTCAGAGATTCCAAATTGTTCAGCGCGCTGGAGAGTTTTAACACAGAGACAAATTGATAGTTTGTCAAAGTGCCTGCTCTGAATAGCCGATGATCTGTAACTTTATTTATACCCATTGTATGCTTCCTCAATAACATAGCAGGACTCAAACATTAACCTATTACAAAGCAGAAACTCATTCTAAACTTCAGAGACTGAAATCCCCCATAAAAAGGGAATGCCTATGTCTGGAGCATGAGCTAAAACCAGTCCAAAACCGGTTTTAGGGACCTTTGTCTAACTCAATAAACATGTTTAATTTAACTGATATAACCCTGTATATGTGATGACATGAACACATTACCCTACTATAACAACATGTGAAGGTATATGGGCAATGCTTTTCACAATACCAGACCAGAGATTTAAGCCGCTTGTATTAGGTATATCGTAGTTAACTTTTCTACAGACCTAGCACAAATAATTACTTCTAAGAAAAAATAATTGTAATGCTTTATCCTTGAAACCACAGTAAGGGAATGGCCAGACGTGGCAGAGTTTTTCCGCTGCAAATGTTGGTGCAGATTTGGGGCAATTACGCAACGAATCTGTGCCAACATTTGCAGATTTAACAGGTAATTCAGACGTTGCAGAAAAGACAGCGGACTTGCCACAGATTTCAGTTTTTGCATTGCAAAGGCTGAAATCCACAGTGAAATTCCGCTTCTTCTCCGCAACAGTCAGTGCATGTTGCGGAGAGAAAATTCCACACTGCAGCATATGGTCCGCAACGGAGTTTTCCGCAACGTCTGAACTAACTTGCCTGAAAATGTATTGAAACAACTGTAAAAAACGGCCGCTGGAGAATTCCACAGAAATTCTGCCATGTCTGGCCGTGCCCTAAGTCTGGGTTCACACAGAGTTTTTTGCAGGCGAAAAATTTGCCTCAAAATTCTGTCTGGAAGTTTGAGGCAGATTTTCCTCTGCCTGCACGCCGATTTTCGCAGCGTTTTTTTGCCCGCGGCCACTGAGCGCCGCGGGCATAAAACGCAGCGAAATACGTTTTCTCTGCCTCCCATTGATGTCAATGGTCGGTCAGAGGCGTAACCGCGCGAAGATAGGGCATGTCCCTTCTTTCTCCCGCAAACCGGTTTTACGGCTCCCAGGAGAAAACCGCCTCCGCCTCCCATTGAAATCAATGGGAGGCATCTGTTTCCACGTCAAAAATCTCATTAAAAAAACTCAGTGTGAACATACTCTAAAAGGCTAAGTACTTTTTTCAGCCTCAGTCCAGCAGGTGACGTCATGTTATTATAATAAAAAAATATAAACTAATAATACAATAATTATCTTGACGAGCTAAAAAAAAGTCATTCTGATAATCCAAAATGTTGCCTATTGGTGTATGGAGCATTAACAATAAAAGATGATGCAAGGTTATGCTGACGTCATCTCTTCACATTCTGTGTTGACGACCTGGCACCTTTTACAGGGAGGGCCACGAAAAATAATGTCAGGGATCATTACCATGTATATTGTTTGCAAAAATATTATCCTCACATATATGTATGTATATATCAGTATATTACACAAAGAACTGGAATCTAACAAAATGGAGAATATATCAGGGGCACGCCTATGGATACACCGCCCCTGGAATGCAAGAGGATTGTACAGAAGAATTTACAGCTGAGGAGCCAATGGGGCTTAAGCACGTCCCACATCTCTAGGGAGGAGTTTTGTGTTTCTTTTCTTTGTTCAATAAAAAGTTTCAGTTCACTTCCTACTTGACTGAGGGAAAGATGTCTACCAACACTTGTCTGTCTGGTGTACTTTTTCCATGCATGCATGCTTTCAGTTTTCAATTTACAGAGGTGGTTATTCGGTGTGAGATAACAGGGAAAAAAGGACGTTTTACCCTGTCAATAAGACCCTATTTATCTTTGTACAGGATAATGGAGAATTATTTATCCACTAACGTAGATGCTAGAAGTGGTTTCCGCCAGCGTCTATGCAAAGTGCCCGTCTTATCATGTCAGGAACACCTTCTGCAATACCACAATTTCCATATTCACAAATTTTTAATTTGCTATTTATGTTCGAGCACTGTCAAGGGGTTAGTTTAATAAACCCTATCCTACCCTTCATGAAATCCCATAGATAAAAGTCACACACTGTCAGCTCTGTTGGCGCAGCTCGTGTGAATTTTCTGTGTACCAGTACCTATTGCTCCACAGATTAACTCACCCGGTTAGGTGAAACCACGCTTTATCGAACATGATGTATTGCAACGCGTCCAAATGTCCATATACAATCATATCCAGTAGCCAATTGTAACACGCCACACGCTTCTGTTTATCCCCCTGATTTTGCTCTTGCACTATTGACACTTGTTATGGCTTGTTATGGACTGGCAGGGAAAGATACAATGGGCCTCATTCATTTCTTAAATTGCTTTAGGAAAATGAAAGCTGAGCTCTGGTTGCTATGGGCAACAAAGACAGTTTTACTGTAAGACCGTTTTGATGAATGAGGCCTGATAAGTATTAAACTACAAAACACACAAACAAAATAGTGGTCTGTTTTTCGTGACCAACCCTGTATATTCATAGTTACCATTCTACTATTGCCATAATTAACTTGTTGCCTTTATGGTCACAGAAGACCCGTTATTACTGAGACAAGCTGCTGTGAACTACATTTAAAAGCCTTAAACCGTACCAGTTTTATAAAAACATTTTTTGCATAAATCAGTGTCAAATACATGAAACTTTGTAATTTATGTTATTATGAAAAAGTGGCATCTTCTTCACCTTCCAGCAGCCTGTAGTCCTCTTATCCATGCCCGTAGGCTCACTGTAAATGTTCAAAACCACCTCGCTGACCTAAAAGCTTGAAGGAAAGGATCAGGGGCTACAGAAGGTGCAGAGGAAGCGGGGTTTGTGAGGTGGCGCAAAACACCCTATACCACATAAGATGACAACAGTATTATAAAAGGCACATGGCACGTGGGGGGTCTATTACAGATTTTTGCAGTGGAAGGTTGCGAGGAAGTTTCAAGTTGCGCCCCTTGAGAAGAGAGTTGATAAAAAGAAGAGAGGGGAGCTAGGTAGGGGTGATTCTGTCGTTTATCTATCTTAGACTTTGTGATGATGTAAAATGCTGTGCTGTGAGATGCTGTGAGAGGGGGGGGAGCAGCACGGGAATAATTTGACTGGTCACACTAGTCAGCACAACTGTGATTCTTTTTTTTATGATAGGTAAGCTTTCATTTTGAAAAACAACATACTAACATACTAAATGGTAACTTAGTAATTGCCACTTTGAGACCTTGTTAAGGTTACACGGTACTTTATTTTTGTATTAAATGCCTCTTCATTTGTCTTACCCAGTGTGTGCTGAAATTTCCCGCTACCAGAGCTGGTCCAAATGAGCGAGCGGGATTCATAGAGCAGCCGGTGAAATAAATCTAAATCCAAGGACAAAATAACTTTATATAAAATGTTGCATCTTCTAGTGAGAAGTATATTGATATTATTGTCTGTAGTTATCTTTCTACAGTAAAGAACGATGACCATGGCAATTCAATCATAACACACAGATTATATAACTATGACTCATATACTCATTACTATTATTCACATATATCAACATGTAGCGTGTGGCATGATAATACTATTAGGACTAATAAAAATGCATTTTAAATTACCGCAGTGCCAAAAATACCATCGAGAAGTATGTAGAGACCTAATGCCTAACAGAACTTTTCTGTATAAAATAAAATTTTTATCAAATTGATTAGGGGTTCTACAGGATTAGAAAAATATGTCTTCTTTCTTCCAGACGCAGTGCCATACTTGTCCTTGGGTTGTGTCTGGTATTGCAGCTCAGCTTTATTGGAGTGAATAAAACTTAGTTGCAATACCATACATAACCTGTGAACAGGTGTGCCACTATTTTTGGTCATGTTTCTCCAATCCTGTACTACCCTCTTAAGATAATATTACTTCTGCATAATAACATTAACTTATCAATATAGATATATATATATATATATATATATATATATATATATATTTATTTATTTATATATATATACATTTATCTTAAGTGAGGTACTGTATAATCTGTTTTTTATTTCCATAATACTACCCTATAAAAATAAATATAATTTTCGTATATCAGTGGATTACAATTGCATCAGTATGGATAAATAAACCCAATATATCTAGAAAAAAAAATATCTGCAATACAGGGGCGTAACTAGAAAAGACTGGGCCTTAAAGCAAAATTTGAAAGGTCTCTGCCATACGCCCTGAGGGTATGTGCACACGTAGTGTTTTGAGGTGTATTTTGGGGCGTTTGCACCCTAATAACGCATGAAAAAATGGAAGCAGAACGTCTACAAACATCTGCCCATTGATTTCAATGAGTAATACGGCGTTCTGTTCCGACGGGGCATTTTTTTACGCCTCATTTTCGAAAAACGGCGAGTAAAAAGATGCCCGCAAAAAAGAAGTGCATGTCATTTCTTGGGCCGTTTTTGGAGCCGTTTTTCAATGACTCTATAGAAAAACAGCTCCAAAAACGGCTGTAAAAAACGCAGCGAAAAACGTGACTTTGAACAAAAAACGGCTGAAAATCAGGAGCTATTTTCCCTTGAAAATAGATCCGTATTTTCACATGTTTTTAGTGTGAACATACGCTTACTGTGGATGATTTTTGACGCAGGTTTCACCCTTCAGAATGGCAATGTTGAAATCGGCTGTAAAATCTTCTATTGTTCTACAGCAGAATAAAGAATGTTGCAGACTTTAAAATCCATGTGTATTTTTTCTGCAATGTTTAAATGGGGTTTTAAAAACTTCATTCACTTAATTGCACTGTAGTTTGTCACGGATTATTCGTAGACAAGTAGGCGACCTGTAAGGGCATGTTCAGACGTGGCGGAATTGCTGTTGAATTCCGCTGTGGACAGTCCGCAGAAGAATTTTGCAGCGGCCGTTTTTTTTCCATTTCTTTCTATACATTTTTAGGAAAGTTAGTTCAGACATTGCAGAAAATTACTTTGTAGAAATTAGGCTGCGGTGCAGGTTTTTCCCTCCGCAGCATGCTCATTACATTGCGGAGAAGCAGCGGAATTTCACTGCGGATTTCAGCCTTTGCAATGCAAAAACTGTGGCAAGTCCGCTGTGATATCTGCAACATCTTAATTACCTGTCAAAAATGCAAATGATGCTGCAGATTCGTTGCGGAATTGCCCCAAATCTGCACCAACATTTGCAGCGGAAAAACGCTGATACGTCTGAATGTGTCCTAAAAAGGATTTATAGAGGTGGTGGGAGCCAAGAGGTAAGGAATCCCCCCATCCCAGTTGACAGGCTCTAAAGCAGTTTCGGAGAAAACCTTAATTAAAGATATTCCATAGACGTAATAAAAATGAATTAAATGGTGTAAAAATATTCGCTGCTAATTCATAATCGGCAACAATTGTATGTCTGAAACTGCTGATTCAATCCTGGCTGGTGATTCCAACTCCTCTGAAAAATGCATGTAAATAAAGCAAGCATGTGACATCACAAAAAGAATCTCCACTGCAGAAGAACACTTGTTGGATGGATTCCTGTTGGCCGTGTTGACACAGTGCAGTTTTGATGCAGGTTTTGCATGTATTTTATAAGCCAAAACTAGGAACAGAACCTAAACTGAAGAAATATATAAAGGCAATCCTTAAAGTGTCTCCACTCCTGGATCCAATTCTGGCTTTGTCTGGAAAAAATACATGCAAAATCTGCATCAAGTCTGCATTGTGTGAACAAGGTCTTAGGGCATGACCAGACGTGGCGTATTTCTTCCGCCACTGTCCGCATCAATGCCGCACATAATCTGCTTTGCAGATTCTGTTGCGGCTCTGCCTAAAATGGCCATTAAATTGATGCGGACTGGCCGTTGCGTATTGAGGTGAAAGTACTTCCCTTCTCTCTATCAGTGCAGGATAGAGAGAAGGGACAGCCCTTTCCCTAGTGAAAGTAAAAGAAATTCATACTTACCCGGCCGTTGTCTTGGTGACGTGTCCCTCTTTCAACATCCAGCCCGACCTCCCTGGATGACGCGGCAGTCCATGTGACCGCTGCAGCCTGTGATTGGCCTGTGATTGGCTGCAACCGTCACTTGGACTGAAACGTCTTCCCTGGAGGCCGGACTGGAGGAAGAAGCATGGAGTTCTCGGTAAGTCTGAACTTCTATTTTTTTTACAGGTTGTTGTATATTGTGATCAGTAGCCACTGTCCAGGGTGCTGAAACAGTTACTGCCGATCGTTTAACTCTTTCAGCACCCTGGACAGTGACTATCTCCTGACATCGTCTAGCAACGCTCCAGTAATTACGGGTGCACACACGTAGTCACCCGTAATAGTGGGAGCCCCATTGACTTCTATGGGCCTGCCCGTGCCGTTAGTGTGCATGGGGCCTCAGACCTAGAAGTACATAGGTCCAGCCAGAATAAAGAAATGTCATGTTCGTAAAACAAATACGCTCCGCAGCACACATAACATCTACATAACATCTGCAGACTTCATTGCGGAATTTTGACTCTCCATTGAAGTCAATGGAGAAATTCCGCAATGAGTCTGCAACAAGTCCGCTACACATCCGCAACAACCAGTGTATGCTGCGGACACTAAATTCCGCAGCGCAGCCTATGGTCCGCAGCTGTGGAAAGTAAAAAGATGTGGAAAGCAATGGTGAAACGTGTACGCTGCGGATTTCAGTAACATTTTCTTACCATGAATCAGGATCATTTGTGGTCAGTACAATCCCCCTGTCACTCACTCCACCATGCACGCTTCCTATGATTCGGGTGTTAAGAGACGCTGCCTACTCGTGACGATTAGCATTGTTGCCACAACCCCTATCATTTTCCAATCTTCCTCGCACAGTAAGGCCCTGTTCACACTGAGTTTTTTTTGCACGTCCTTTGCCACGTTTTTCGCTGCGTTTTTCACAGCGTTTTTCACAGCGTTTTTTGCAGCGTTTTTCGCTCACACCCATTGAGTGCCACGGGCAAAAACGCAGCGAAATACGCTTGCTCTGCCTCCCATTGATGTCAATGGGAGGTCAGAGGCGTAAACGCGCGAAGATAGGGCATGTCGCTGCTTTTTACCGCGAGCATTTTTTACCGAGAGCATTAAAAAATCGTGTCCGCCTCCCATTGAATGGGAGGCATTTTCGGCCATTTTTTGGCGCGGTTTCCACATCAAAAAACATGTAAAAAAAACTCTGTGTGAACAAGGCCAAAAAATCTTGATAAGAGGTTTGCAGCTATGTGCTGCCTGCAGGACTATACAAGGTCTCACAGGCTACTGTGCATGCTCAGAAGCTGTCCTATAGACTTGAATGGAGCTGGCAGGGCAGAGAGTGAGGTGGCAGGGCAGAGAGTGAGGTGGCAGGGCAGAGAGTGAGGTGGCAGGGCAGAGAGTGAGGTGGCAGGGCACCTCACTCCTGTGGATAGGTGATAGGTGATAAAAAGTGAAAACCCCTTTAATGGTTATTATCTCTTTTTTAATACTGTTTAAAAGCTTGGAAAGAAACAGGTTCAGCAACTCAGTATCAATATTATTAGCACTAAACTATACACTGACATTTTTAAGTTTCCCATTTATCAAAGAGAAATATAGAAGCATTTATTAGAATTAGAACATCCATAGCTAGAAATATTGGGCATAGTAATGTAAAGTTATGATAGGTTGTAAAATTTAATGGCAGTTTCAATGAAGTTCTGACATGCAAATGATGATCTCTCCGCCAGGATTCCATCTGCTCGGATCTCATACTGTTATGGACAGAATAGTTTATATAGTCATCAATGACATGTGGGAATTATTACAGACTATTAATGAACATGCCTGAGGTCTCCTAATCTACAAGAACGTGCACGATTTACCAATACTGATGTCATTACTCTGTCACAGGGATCTCATTCTGCGTGTATTATCTTACATAATAGTGACTTGTAAGATTCTGGATGAGCAGGACACGCCACAATGTATTGCACAATTCTCGGAGTTTCTCAGAGATTGCCGGCAGAGGGAGTTGAACAATTGAAGCAAAAGTTCTGAAAACAATTCAGCTCAGTGCCCAAATTACATTTATTAATCACTATTAATATTACAGTGTCATATTTTGGCATAAAAATATATCTATCCACAGTAAGAAAATATTCATCTGCGCCAAGTTTTCATCCTACTGTTAGAATAGTATTAATAATTGCTATGGGGAGAATACTCCTTTAAACAAATGACAATGGGGGTTGTGGCCCTTAAAGTGTTGCGCGTACAGATGCTAATACACGTGAAACGACTCAGCTTAGCGCCGGCTGTTTTAAATTATGGACTGTGAACTGTTGGATAAAGAATTCACAAAAAATAGGAGATAAAAGGGTCTTTACAATTTTGGAAAATAAAGGCTACTCATTGTGGAATGCAAAGTTGTACAATTTTTCAATGTACTCTCTGTATTAATTCATTAGGGTTTTCAAGATCTCTGCTTTCAGTAGGCACATTCATTGTTTTCTTGCAGTGGATAAAATTCTGTCCGTGGTCATGTGACGGACATACAGGTGCACGGCTCATTACAGTTAGAGCATGTTCATACGTGGCGGAATTGCTGTGGAATTCCGCTGCGGACAGTCCGCAGTGGAATTCTCCAGCGGCCGTTTTTTACATTTGTTTCAATACATTTTTAGGCAAGTTAGTTCAGACGTTGCGGAAAACTCTGCTGCGGACCATAGGCTGTGGTGCGGAATTTTCCCTCCGCAGCATGCACTGTCTGTGGCGGAGAAGAAGCGGAATTTCACTGCAGATTTGAGCCTTTGCAATGCAAAAAAATGAAATCTGTGGCAAGTCCGCTGTCTTTTCTGCAACGTCTGAATTACCTGTCAAATATGCAAATGTTGGTGCAGATTCGTTGCGTAATTGCCCCAAATCTGCACCAACATTTGCAGCGGAAAAACTCTGCCACGTGTGAACATGCCCTTACAGTATGTGTATCAGAGCTGAGTCTTCCAATGATCCCAGTACCTGTGTGTTTATCACATGACCATGGATAGAATTTTATCCACTGGAAGTAAACAATTAAACTTCTTTTAATTTGGAGCTTCTTTTCAGGCGTTTTTTGAGGCGTTTTTCATAGTGTTCGGGTATGTTCACACGAGGGCGTCCGTAACGGCTGAAATTACGGCTACGTTTCAGCCTGAAAACATCCCCGTAATTTCAGCCATAACGGCATATGCAGGCGCTTGAACGCCGCGTCAATTACGGACGTAATTGGCGCTGCTATTCATTGGAGTCAATGAATAACGGCTCCAATTACGGCCAAAGAAGTGACAGGTCACTTCTTTGATGCGGGCGTCTATTTACGCGCCGTCATTTGACAGCGGCGCATAAATTACGCCTCGTGTGAACAGACAAACGTCTGCCCATTGCTTTCAATGGGCAGATGTTTGTCAGCGCTATTGAGGCGCTATTTTCGGACGTAATTCGGGGCAAAAACGCCCGAATTACGTCCGTAAATAGGTCGTGTGAACATACCCTAAAATATAAAATCAGCTCCAAAAAACGCCTCAAGAAGTGACATGCTACTTCTTTTTTTTAAAAAACAGCGGAGTAAAAAGATGCTCCGTATGTACTAAATTCTGTTTTTACTATTGGTTTCAATGGGCAGATGTTTGTAGGCGTTCAGCTTCCGTTTCTTCAGGCGTTTTTCAAGGCGTAAACGCCCCAAAATACGCCTGAAAACACTCTGTGTGAACATACCCTAAGGACATGCCCAGACGTGCCGGAGTTCTTCCGCCACTGTCCGCATCAATGCCGCACAGAATCTGCGTTTCAGATTCTGTTGCGGCTTTGCCTAAAATGGGCATTAAATTGATGCAGACTAGCCGTTGCGTATTGAGGGGAAGAGGGCTTCCCTTCTCTCTATCAGTGCAGGATAGAGAGAAGGGACAGAAATTCATACTTACCTGGCCGTTGTCTTGGTAACGCGTCCCTCTTTCGCCATCCAGCCCGACCTCCCTGGATGACGCGGCAGTCCATGTGACCGCTGTAGCCTGTGATTGGCCCGTGAGTGGCTGCAGCCGTCACATGGACTGAAACATCATCCTGGGAGGCCGGACTGGAGGAAGAAGCAGGGAGTTCTCGGTAAGTATGAACTTCTATTTATTTTACAGGTTGATGTATATTGTGATCGGAAGTCACTGTCCAGGGTGCTGAAACAGTTACTGCCGATCGCTTAACTCTTTCAGCACCCTGGACAGTGACTATTTACTGACGTCGCCTAGCAACGCTCCCGTAATTACGGGTGTACACACGTAGTCACCCATAATTACGGGAGCCCCATTGACTTCCTCAGTCTGGCTGTAGACCTAGAAATACATAGGTCCAGCCAGAATGAAGAAATGTCATGTTAGTAAAACCAATACGCTCCGCAGCACACATAACATCTGCGGACTTCATTGCGGAATTTTTACTCTCCATTGAAGTCAATGGAGAAATTCCGCAATGAGTCCGCAACAAGTCCGCTACACGTCCGCAACAACCAGTGTATGCTGCAGACACCAAATTCCGCACACCAGAGTCTATGCTGTGCAGCGGAATTGTCCGCAACGTGTAAACGAACCCAACCACAAAGCTGTGGAAGGCAATGGAGAAACGTGTACGCTGCGGATTTCCGCTGCGGACTGTCCGCACCGGAATTCCAGAGCAATTCCGCCACGTCTGGAAATGCCCTAAGGGTATGTGCACACGACAACGCCAAGTACGTCTGAAATTACGGAGCTGTTTTCAGGAGAGTAAGCACGCGTTTTTCGCGGCGTCTTTTACAAACGTAATTGTAGCCAATAAAAAACGGCTCCAATAACGTCCCAAGAAGTGTCCTGCACTTCTTTGCCGCGGCCGGAATTTTACGTGCCGTCTTTTGACAGCGACGCGTAAAATGACAGGTCGTCTGCACAGAACATTGTAAGGCTGGGTTCACACACCCTATTTAAGGACGTAATTCGGGCGTTTTAACCTCGAATTACGTCCGAAAATACGGCTCCAATGCGTCGGCAAACATCTGCCCATTCATTTGAATGGGCTTTACGATGTTCTGTGCCGACGGTCATTTTTTTTACGTAAAAAAGACGCCCGCGTCAAAAAAGTGCCAGTCGCTTCTTGGGACGTAATTGGAGCCGTTTTCCATTGACTCCATAGAAAAGCAGCTCCAATTAGTCCGTAATGGACGCTGCGAAAAACGCCTGCACTTGCCTTTACGTCTGAAATTCCGGAGCTGTTTTCTCCTGAAAACAGCTCCGTAATTTCAGGCGTATCGGACGTGTACGTGTGAACATACCCTTAGACACATTGCAAGCAATGGGCAGATGTTTGCCGACGTGTTGGAGCCGTCTTTTCAGGCGTAATTCGAGGCGTAAAACGCCTCCATTACGTCTGAAAAGAGGTCGTGTGCACCTACCCTAAGGCTGTGTTCACACTGATTTTTTTGCAGGAGGAAAATTCCTCCTGCAAAAACTGCTCCAGACGTTTTTTGCACAGTGGTTTGACAAAAACTCGTCAAAACACTTGTCAAGGTGTTTTTTTTTAACCCTTTCTGACTGATTGAAATGGGGTTTTGGAGGCGGAAACCGCCTTAAGATGGGTCATGTCGCTTCTTTTTACCGCAACGCGTTTTTTTTACTCGTGGTAAAAAAACTCGTCCAACTCCCATTGAAATCAATGGGAGGCATTTTCGGGCGTTTTTTGACGAGTTTTGCGGAGCGTTTTCCACGCCAAAAAACTCGTCCAAAAACTCTGTGTGAACAGGGCCTTTGGGTATGTTCACACGCAGTGGTTTCAGACGCAATTCGGGCGTTTTACGCCTCGAATTACGCCTGAAAAAACGCCCCTAATACGCCTACAAACATCTGCACATTGCTTTCAATGGGAATTACGATGTTCTGTTCCCATGAGCCTTTATTTTACGCTTCGCTGTCAAAAAACAGAGCGTAAAAAGATGCTCCGTAAAAAGAAGTAGCATGTCACCTCTTGAGGTGTTTTTTGGAGCTGATTTTCCATTGAACACTATGAAAAATGCCTCAAAAAACGCCTCAAAAAACGTCTGAAAAGAAGCCTCAGGCTGGGTTCACACGACCTATTTTCAGACGTAAACGAGGCGTATTATGCCTCGTTTTACGTCTGAAAATAGGGCTACAATACGTCGGCAAACATCTGCCCATTCATTTGAATGGGTTTGCCGACGTACTGTGCAGACGACCTGTCATTTACGCGTCGTCGTTTGACAGCTGTCAAACGACGACGCGTAAAAATTCAGCCTCGTCAAAAGAAGTGCAGGACACTTCTTTGGACGTTTTTGGAGCTGTTTTCTCATAGACTCCAATGAAAACAGTTCCAAAAATGGACGTAAAAAACGCCGCGAAAAACGTGAGTTGCTCAAAAAACTTCTGAAAATCAGGGGCTGTTTTCCCTTGAAAACAGCTCCGTATTTTCAGACGTTTTTTTGTCACTACGTGTGCACATACCCTCAGGCGTAATGGAGGCGTTTTACGCCTCGAGTTATGCCTGAAAACACGGTTCCAATACGTCGGCAAACATCTGCCCATTCATTTCAATGGGTTTGCCGATGTACTGTGCCGACGACCTGTAATTTTACGCGTCGCTGTCAAAAGACGGCGCGTAAAATAACAGCCTCGTCAAAGAAGTGCAGGACACTTCTTGGGACGTAATTGGAGCCGTTTTTCATTGAATTCAATGAAGAACAGCTCCAAATTACGTCCGTAATGGACGCCTCACAAAACGCGAGTACGAGCAATTACGTCTGAAATTCAGGAGCTGTTTTCTCCTGAAAACAGCTCCGTCATTTCAGACGTAAATGCAGTAATCGTGTGCATATGCCCTTAGGGTACGTGCACACGCAGAGTCAAAAACGTCTCAAAATACAGAGCTGTTTTCAAGGGAAAACAGCCCCTGATTTTCAGATGTTTTTTGAGCAACTAGCGTTTTTTGCTGAGTTTTTTGCGGCGTTCTCGCTGCGTTTTCGCAGCGTTTTTTACGGACGTTTTTGGAGCTGTTTTCATTGGAGTCTATGAGAAAACGGCTCCAAAAACGTCCCAAGAAGTGTCCTGCACCTCTTTCGACGAGGCTGTTAGGGTATGTTCACACGGCAGCGTCCATTACGGCTGAAATTACGGAGCTGTTTTCAGGAGAAAACAGCTCCTGAATTTCAAACGTAATGGCATGTTGCAGGCATTTTTCGCAGGGTCTATTACGGACGTAATTGGAGCTGTTTTTCTATGGAGTCAATAGAAAACGGCTCCAATTACGTCCCAAGAAGTAACAGGCACTTCTTTGACGAGGCTGTTATTTTATGCGCCGTCTTTTGACAACGACGCGTAAAATTACAGGTCGTCGGCACAGTACGTCGGCAAACCCATTGAAATTAATGAGCAGATGTTTGCCGACGTATTTGAGCCGTGTTTTCAGGCGTAATTCGAGGCGTAAAACGCCTCCATTACGCCTTAAAATAGGTTGTGTGAACCCAGCCTTAGGGTATGTGCACACGATAACGTCAATTACGGCTGAAATTACGGAGCTGTTTTCAGGAGAAAACAGCTCCTGCATTTCAGACGTAATTGCTCGTAATCGTGTTTTGCGAGGCGTCAATTACGGACGTAATTTGGAGCTGTTCTTCATTGAAGTCAATGAAAATTGGCTCAAATTACGTCCCAAGAAGTGTCCGGCACTTCTTTGATGAGGCTGTTATTTTACGCGCCGTCTTTTGATAGCGACGCGTAAAATTACAGGTCGTCTTGGAGCTGTGCTTTCAGGAGTAATTCGAGGCGTAAAACACCTCGTTTACGCCTGAAAATAGGTCGTGTGAACCCAGCCTAAAAGTTACATCTCATCCCGCAGAAAAACCCTCATATGGCTATTTCAACAGAAAAATAAAAAAAGTTATGGCTCTTGGAATGCAACAATGGAAATATTAAAATGAATAAATGAAAATGATCTGTGTCTCCAAGGGGTTAATACTTTTTTAAGTTTTATCCTGTCTTGTCCTGTATGGATTTATCACTATTGCAAGTTATTGGAAGTTACAGTATACATGTGGCAGGAGGGGGTCATTTAATCCCGTGCAGACACATGCTGTAAAGGGTAACTTAAGGTTCAACAAACTTCTGACATGTCTTAGTGACGGCAGAAGTTTTGATCCTTGAGGGTGTGAGCACTGAGACCCCCACCGATAGCTAAAACAAAGCGGCAGAAGTGCTCGGGAGAGCCGCTTGCTTTCTGTTCGGCAGTTGGTGTAAGGACCCAATAGAAAGTCTTTCCGAGAAAAGCCGAACAGAAACTAAACGGCTCTCTTTTTGCAAACGAAACTGCAGTCAAAAGCGCTAACTGGAGCTGAACTGACAAGCAGCAACCACTAAGGCCAAATGCACATGATGCGTATTACATGCAGATTTGCAGCGCATATTTTTGTGCGGGAAATCTGCAGCCTAAGGCCTTATTCACACGACAGTGAAAAAAAATGTCCATTTAAAACTGATCAACTGTCAGTTTTTCATGGCCATTTTGCATCAGTGTGTCTCTAAATTTTCATCCGTTTCAAGTCCATCTGTCCGTTTTTAATGGCCGTTTGACATCCATTTTGCATCAGTTTTTCATGGCCGTTAAAAAAACTGATGAATTTCATTGGTCAGGCTTTTTTTGTCCCAGCCCCCTGAAAACAACCAAAGGAAGGTCACATGTTCACCTAGACAATATTTACAGCCTCCCTGTAGATGATGCCACACACCTCCCTGTATATGATGCCACACACCTCCCTGTATATGATGCCACACAGCCTTCTTGTATATGCCACACGCCTCCCTGTAGATGATGCCACACGCCTCCCTGTATATGATGCCACACCTGCCTCCCTGTAGATGATGCCACACCAGCCTCCCTGTAGATGATGCCACACCAGCCTCCCTGTAGATGATGCCACACCAGCCTCCCTGTACATGATGCCACACCAGCCTGCCTGTACATGATGCCACACAGCCTTCTTGTATATGCCACACGCCTCCCTGTATATGATGCCACACCTGCCTCCCTGTAGATGCCACACCTGCCTCCCTGTAGATGCCACACCAGCCTCCCTGTAGATGCCACACCAGCCTCCCTGTAGATGCCACACCAGCCTGCCTGTAGATGCCACACCAGCCTCCCTGTAGATGCCACACCAGCCTCCCTGTAGATGCCACACCAGCCTCCCTGTAGATGCCACACCAGCCTCCCTGTAGATGCCACACCAGCCTCCCTGTAGATGCCACACCAGCCTCCCTGTAGATGCCACACCAGCCTCCCTGTAGATGCCACACCAGCCTCCCTGTAGATGCCACACCAGCCTCCCTGTAGATGCCACACCAGCCTGCCTGTAGATGCCACACCAGCCTCCCTGTAGATGCCACACCAGCCTCCCTGTAGATTGTGCCACATACTCACGAGAGCAGCGCCGTCTCTCCTCTTCTTCACTTGTGGTCACTCGTCTGCACGGGATCTGGCAAGGCAGCGCGACGGGGCGATGACGTCATCGAGGCGCCTTCAAACCCATGAAGACGAGTGACCACACGTGAAGAAGCGCCGCAAACGTGAGTATGCCAACGATAGCCAGCAAGGGAACTAGTAGTTCCCTTGCCAGTCCCCATGTAACAGATCCGTTTTTAACGGTTGTTACATGTATTGACAGCCGTTAAAAACGGATCCATTGACTTCTATGGGGGCCGTCAGGCCGTTAAAACGGCCAAAAATAGGACATGTCCTATTTTTTGACGGCCATTATTCACGGGCCGTTAAAAAAACGGCCGTGTGAATGCACCCATAGAATATCATTGTTCTGAAAACGGCCATGTGAAAGCCGTTAAAAGGACGGCCATCACATGGCCGTTTTTCACTGTCGTGTGAATAAGGCCTAAGGCCTCATTTACACGAACGTAATATACGCGCGTGCGACGCGCGTGCTTTGCACGCATGTCGTACGCACCTATATTAGTCAATGGGGCAGTTTAGACGATGCGTGAATTGCGCTCAGCGCGTGTGCGCAGAAAAAAACTCACGACATGTTCTATAATCGTGCGTTTTTCGCGCACTCACGCACCCATTGAAGTCAATGGGTGCGTGAAAACCACGCATGCCGCACGGAAGCACTTCCGTGCGAACTGCGTGATTCGCGCAAGAGCTGTCAAACTCCTGAATGTAAACATAAAAGCACCACGTGCTTTTCTGTTTACAAACATCCAAACGGAGTGTCAAATTCGAGATGAGCGCACCGAACTTCACCAGGTTCGGCCAAACTCGTTTTGACCGAAACCGGTAAAAAATGTTCGGGTACGCGACGTCAGGAGACAGTCACTGTCCACGGTGCTGAAAGCGTTAAACTGGTTCAGCACCATGGACAGTGACTTCCGCTCCGAAAATCCATGAACCTGTAAAAAAAAAAAGACGTTCTGACTTACCAATAACTCCGGTCCGACCTCCCGGGATGACAGTTCAGTCCAAGTGACAGCTGCAGCCAATCACAGGCCAAGCACAGGCTGCAGCCAATCACAGGCTGCAGCGGTCTCATGGACTGCGGCGTCATCCTGGGAGGTGGGGCCGGATGACAAGAGAGGGACGCGTCACCAAGGCAACGGCCGGGAGCCCGGACTGGGGGAAGCAGGAAGTTCTTGGTAAGTATGAAAGTCTTTTTTTATTCACAGGTTGGTGTATATTGTGTTCGGCATTCACTGTCGAGGGTGCTGAAAGAGTTACTGCCGATCAGTTAGCTCTTTCAGCACCTTGGACAGTGACGGGCGTCGACTAGCCTCATCTCTATGATGGCGGCTGCGCGAAAATCACGCAGCCGCGCATCATACACGGATGACACACGGAGCTGCCAAGTGCCTTTTGCGCGCGCAAAACGCAGCGTTTTTTGCGCGCGCAAAACGCACACGCTCGTGTAAATGAGGCCTAATACAGTATCAGCAAAGTAAATGAGATTTTAAGAAATCTCATCTACACGTTGCAGATTTCTTCTGCACGTAAATTGACCTGCGGTGCATATTTTAAAGTTTGCATACCGACTTATCTTGCATTTCCGCTTGCGAATTGTATTTTTTAAACAACGCACCAAAATTTGCAGCATAATGACGTACCTATTTCCGTATCAAAATGTAAAAACTGCACTTAGGTGCGGCTTTTACTTGCGGAATTACTTGCATTTACCTGCGGATTTTCCACATCAAATTTCACAACGTGCGCATGTAGCCTAAGGTTGGGTTCCCACAATGCAGATTTTGCATGCTTTTTTATTTTTTTACCAAAACCAGAATTGGATCCAGTAGAGCCTTCCATTATATATTTCTTCTGTTTAGGTTCCATTCCTGGTTTTGGCAAAAAAAAAAATGCATGTAAAATCTGCAGCAAATCTGCACTGTGGGAACCCAACCTTAGAGTGTATTCACACTGTGCAGTTTTGCCACGCTATTTGATGCGTTTTTGGCGTGCGTCCGAAAACCATACCGACAAACGCATGCGTTTTTACTGTGACTTGCCAAATCACGGCAATTCGCGATAAAAACGCATGCATGTAAATACACCCTAAAGCCAAATGCACACGATGCGTATTACGTGCGGATTTGTTGTGCATATTTTCATGCGGCATGCAGAGTAATACAGGTCTAGCAAATTAAATGAGATATCATAAAATCTTATCTAAATGTTGCATTTTTTTTTTCTGCACGTAAATTGACCTGCGGTGAATATTTTAAAATCCACAGAATGTCAGTTTATCTTGCGTTTCCACTAGCGAATTGTATCTGACTAATTTTTTTTAAAAATGCACCAAAATCCGCAGCAGTGTTATACAGAATGAGGGTATGTTCACACGCTTAGCAAAAAAACGTCTGAAAATACGGAGCTCCTGATTTTCAACCGTTTTTTATTCAAACTCGCGGTTTTTGCAGCGTTTTTACGGCGTTTTTACGGCTAAAGAAGTGACATGCACTTCTTTTTCACGGCCGTTTTTTAACGCGGCCGTTTTTCAAAACGGCTGCGTTAAAAAACGCCTGGTTGGAACAGAACATCGTTTTTCCAATTTAAATCAATGGCCAGATGTTTGGAGGCGAAAATAATCTGTGTGAACATACCCTTAGAGAAACATGGCTACTGTCTTCCAGAAATAGTGTCACACCTGTCCACAGGTTGTGTCTGGTATTGCAGCTCAGCACCATTGACGTGAATGGACCTCAGCTGTAAAACCACACACAACCTGTGGACAGGTGTGGTGCTGTTTTGAAAGAAAGCAGCCATGTTTTTCTATTCCTGTACAATTCTTTTAACCAATTCACCCACCAGGACTTGCCGGTACGTCCTGGTGTGGGGATTGAAGTATGGAGCGGGCCTAATGAGGGCACCTGGGGCTTAACAGAAGCTTGCAAAAAAGACAATATACTACAATACGTTAGTATTGCAGTGTATTGAACCAGCGATAATCAGATCGCTGGTTCAAATCCCCTGAGGGGACTAATGAAATAAGTAAAAAATAATGCAAGCAAAGGAGTGATTTTATTTATGTGTTTTTATTTAATAAAATATTATATTTACTTTATTTTTTCACATAAAATGTTTTTTTTATTAACACTTTCTTACACCACTGGGGGCTGCCATGTTTTCTTTCATCTGTGTATGTGTCTCTTAGCGACACATACACAAATGGAATATGGCAGCTACAGGGCATAGTATATAACAAACGGGAGTCGTTCATTACATCCTCTGCCGCCTAGCTCTGTACTGCGCATGCACAGTTCAGAGCGACCCAGCATAGAAGCTGGTTTGTAGGGGGAAAGCCAGCGCCATTTTGGTGAAGACCGGCCCAAATGCAGGTAAAGTGTGTGTGTGTGTGTGTATGTATGTGTGTGTGTGTGTGTGTGTGCGTGTGGGGGGTTGTATGTATGGGGGGTTGTCTGAAGGGGGTTGTGTGTGGCGCGGTTGCATGTTTGAAGGGTTTTGTGTGTGTGGGGTGGGTGCTCGAGCGCTTCCCCCCCACACACAAACCCCTCCAAACATGCAACTGCACCACACACAAACTGCTCCTGTGGGGGGCTTGTGTGCAGGGTGCTTGTGGGGGGAATTGTGTGCAGGGTGTTAGTTAGGGGTGCCTGTGGGGGGTTGTATGCAGGGTGCTCGTGGGGACTTCTAGTATTTATTGTGGTGCAGGGGAGAAGACAGAGGTCGCTGTAGGTGAGTATAAGTATTTATATTTTTCATATCGCTAACTTTATGTCTCTGTGATTTTTTAATACTTTATTAGTGCCTGGACAATGGCAGTTGTCTGTTTAACGATGTTCATTACTAAGGCAGGGCTTAGTGTTAGGCCTCATTTACACGAGCGTGTGCGTTTTGCGCACGCAAAAAAACGCTGCGTTTTGCGTGCGCAAAAGGCAATTGACAGCTCCGTGTGTCATCCGTGTATGATGCGCGGCTGCGTGATTTTCGCGCAGCCGCCATCATAGAGATGAGGTAGTCGACGCCCGTCACTGTCCAAGGTACTGAAAGAGCTAACTGATCGGCAGTAACTCTTTCAGCACCCTCGACAGTGAATGCCGATCACAATCTACACCAACCTGTGAATAAAAAAAGACGTTCACACTTACCATGAACTGCCTGCTTCCTCCAGTCCGGTCTCCCGGCCGTTGCCTTGGTGACGCGTCCCTCTCTTGTCATCCGGCCCCACCTCCCAGGATGACGCGGCAGGCCATGAGACCGCTGCAGCCTGTGATTGGCTGCAGCCTGTGCTTGGCCTGTGATTGGCTGCAGCTGTCACTTGGCCTGAATTGTCATCCCGGGAGGTCGGACTGGAGGAAGAAGCCGGGAGTTATCGGTAAGTCAGAACTTCTTTTTTTTTTTACACGTATATGTATATTGTGATCGAAAGTCACTGTCCATGGTGCTGAAACAGTTTAAGTCTTTCAGCACCGTGGGCAGTGACTGTCTCCTGACGTCGCGTACCCGAACATTTTTTGCCGGGTTCGGTTAAAACGAGTTCGGCCGAACCCGGTGAAGTTCGGTGCGCTCATCTCTAATTTGACACTCCGTTTGGATGTTTGTAACCAGAAAAGCACGTGGTGCTTTTCTGTTTACATTCATCCTTTTGACAGCTCTTGCGTGATTTTCGCGCATGCAACGCAGGACCGTCAGTGTGGCATGCGTTGTTTTCACGCACCCATTGAAGTCAATGGGTGCGTGTTGCGTGAAAAACGCAAGAATATAGAACATGTCGTGAGTTTTACGCAACGCACTCACGCTGCGCAAAATTCACGCATCGTCTAAACAGCCCCATAGACTATTATAGGTGCGTACGACACGCGTGAAAAGCACGCGCGTCGCACGCGCGTATAATACGCTCGTGTAAATGAGGCCTTAGCCAGTAAAAAGGCTGCAACTAACCCCTCATTATGATCCAGTACCCGACAATCTGTTGTGATGGACGGGCACTGAGGCGGCCGCAGGCTGGTATTATGTGGCTGGGAGGGGACAAAAACTGTGGCCCTTGCAACCCGTGGAATGCTAGGCTGCTGCTGTGTTGGATTTGGCAGGTTATGAAAATGGGGGGGACCCCGCGTCATTTTTAATTTTTTTATTTTTAAAACGACGTGGGGTCCCCCCCATTTTCATAACCAGCCAGATATAACATAGCAGCAGCCGTCCATGGCAGCCTGAGCTCTAACTAAGGGCCCCAAATCTGCCATGAGTGCAAGCCTGTTAGATCGCCTAATAGATTGCCTATGAGTTTTAGGCCTGATTCAGATGAACGTGTCCATTTTGAAACAGACCGTATTTCATACGTTTCAGTTCTGTGTGGTATCAGTGTGCTTTCCGTGTGGCATCAGTGTTCCTGATTTTTTTTTTTCTCTCATCATTTCTTTAGTAACTGGTGCATGAAAAACACGGACAGCACACAGATGTCGTCCGTCTTCAATGGGCAACGTGGTTTTCAAAAACAGTCCAAAATAGGACATGCAGTGAGTTTCACACAACGGACACACGCTGTGTGAAAAACCACAGACGTCTGAATAGCCCTATTGAATTGCATAGATCTGTGGGATATCCGCTTTTTAACGGACAGCACACGGATGTATAATACGCTCGTCTGAATAAGGCCTTACAGTGAGAGACAATATTGCTTTTTATTATACAAGAAATCAAAACATTGCGGCTTCTAGTCACCTAGTGAGACGAAAAAAAAGTTAAAATAAGATCAATAAAATGTTATAAAATACCCCCTCAGTATATATATATTTTTTTTAATAGTAAAATATATATAAATATATATGGCACCGCCACAATCGTAACAACTCATAGAAAAAAGATAACATATCATTTATACCACACGAAGCACAACATAAAAGTAAAACTAAAAATAAAATGCTGTTTATTTTTATACCCCCCTTGAAAAATTAAGAACGTTAACTAAGAAATGATGTGTACTTTAATATGGTGCCAATAAAAACGGCAACTTTGCTTACAAAAAAACAAGCCGTCATAAAGCTTTGTCGACAAAAATATTTAAAAAAAATGATCGCTCTTGAAAAGCGTCAATGAAAAATGAAAAAGAAATTACTCGAGACTGAATGCCCAAAAGGCCGCATCTTTAAAGGGTTAACATAAGTCACTTTCTACTCTTATTGCCTATTCAAGACTGGTGGAAAGCAGCACAATAACAATAATAACTGTCAGGCTGGGTTCACACGACCTATTTTCAGACGTAATGGGGGCGTTTTACGCCTCGAATTACGTCTGAAAAAACTGCTCCAATACGCTTCGCTGTCAAAAGACGGCTCGTCAAAAGAAGTGCAGGACACTTCTTGGGACGTTTTTGGAGCCGTTTTCTCATAGGCTGGGTTCACACACACTATTTACGGACGTAATTTGGGCATTTTAACCTCGAATTACGTCCGATCGGACGCTGCCGTGTGAACATACCCATAGACTCCAATGAAAACAGCTCCAAAAACGGCTGTAAAAACGCCGCAAAAACGCAGCGAAAACACAGCGAAAAACGCGAGTTGCTCAAAAAACGTCTGAAAATGAGTGGCTGTTTTCCCTTGAAAACAGCTTCGTATTTTGAGACGTTTTTGACTCTACGTGTGCACATACCCTCAGGCAACAATTCCTGCACACTTCAGGTTATGATGCTGCACGCACCCTACATTTTCCTGAAATTTATAAGGACATTAAAAGCATTAAATATTCGAGATAAACTTTTACGTGTCTTCCCGGTCCTACTGATTGTACTACAAGACAAGTACTTTGCAGTATATGAGCTAACATTACACACAAAAATATATAACAGTACTTACCCCAACTAGGTGACCGAGTACGACGGAGAGACCAATAGAAAGCGATGGAGACCCTACATTGTCATCCCGTCTGTCATCAGTAGAGGCATAAATACAGAGCACTAGTTGGAGGGTCAGGATGATTTCCACAGTCACGGCCTGTCCTTCTGTGGCATTATTACTAGGCTGGAAAAACAGACATATGAAAAACGTAACAAGATTACCAAATACTCTGAGCTGTGATCAAATTACTTATTATACTATTTACCGAGAGAAGAGCTTCAATAGGATATAACTTTTATTTATGCTTTTATTGGATTATCCATATCAGCTTTAAATGACAGACAAGGATCTCAACTGTTACAAGAAATAGAATACTATACCAGCACCGTAAAGCTACATTCACACGAGCGTATCAGAATCTGATCCGTGTGTGTTGCGTTATGCATCAGTGTGCTTTGCGAGGGGCAGGCATTATTCACACACTCGCAAAGCACATCTTTTTTTTTCTTTTTATTATTATTTTCAATTGAATTGATGCGCAAATCACGCACCGCGCACGGATGTGCATCGTTGTGCGGTGCGTAGTTTTCACACACCCATTGACTTCAATGGGCACGTAGGTGCGTAAAAAAGCACCAATATAGGACATGCAGTGAGTTTCATGCAAGGGACTCTCGCTGAGTGAAAACTCCTGCATGTGTGAATGGCCCCATTAAAATCAATGGGTCCGTGTGCTGCGCGTGATTTCCATGCGCAGCACACGGACGTTATTCACGTTCGTCTGAATGAGCCCTAAGGCTAGGTTTGCATCGCGTTTTTTTGGTCCTATATGTAAAACCGAGGCTGTGACGTAGGCCTTACAGCGGCATCTGTCACTCATAGACTAATATGGGATCCATTGAACGGATAGATTGTGAACTTTCTCATGATGTATCCGTTAAACAGATGTCATTAGAACCTATGGTTGATGGATGCCACTATAAGGCATCTGTTTAACGTATCTGTCACCCATAGGCTTTAATGGCATCTGTTTAACGGACACCTCATGAAAAGCTATTTAAAAGCCCATGATGTGTCAAATGGATGCCTGTTACCCGTCACCCATAGCTTTCCCTACATACATGCCAAATGTAGCAAGAAAACGCAGTGTGAAAGGATCTTAAAACTTAAACATTCTCAGCAGTAAACATAAAATCCAGGTTGTGAACAGATTTTAATAATGAATATTGTCAACATTGTAAACTTTTTAAACAAAATGTTGGTATTTTTTCCATATAAAATAGAAAATATTCCAGTTTACACATTGGATAACACACAATATAGTGCAGCTTAATTTCCAGCGTTTTATGTAGACTAGGACAGGGTCAGCAGAGTCATCTCATTATCAATAGGCATCATTTACACACACACACACACACACACACACACACACACACACACACACACACAAATTATTGAGTTTTTACATGCTTTTATGTTTTTGCCATTTTTACAAGTGGTTTCTGTAGTGTTGTTTTATTGTAAAACATTTTGTACATGCATTTTTTCTGGCATTTTGAAGTCATGTAGAGCAGCCCATGAGAAAAGCACCACATCAAGTGCATGCTGTGTTTTGAAAAATAACACCACTGACTTAAAAAACGCCACAAACCGAAATAATTTGTATGTACTGTAGCTTTTTCAATAATTTACTAAAGACTTAAGGGCATGACCACACGTGGCGGATTTCCTCCGCAACTGTCCGCATCAATGCCGCACCTAATCCGGGTTGCGGATTACGGCTGCGGATCTGCCCAAAATGTGCAGTAAATTGATGCGGACTAGCTGCTGCGGACTGCGGTAAAAGTGCTTCCCTTCTCTCTATCAGTGCAGGATAGAGAGAAGGGCCAGCACTTTCCCTAGTGAAAGTAAACAAATTTCATACTTACCGGCCGTTGTCTTGGTGACGCGTCCCTCTTTCGGCATCCAGCCCGACCTCCCTGGATGACGCGGCAGTCCATGTGACCGCTGCAGCCTGTGATTGGCTGCAGCCGTCACTTAGACTGAAACGTCATCCTGGCAAGCCGGACTGGAGACAGAAGCAGGGAGTTCTCGGTAAGTATGAACTTCTATTTTTTTGACAGGTTGCTGTATATTGGGATCGGTAGTCACTGTCCAGGGTGCAGAAACAGTTACTGCCGATCGCTTAACTCTTTCAGCACCCTGGACAGTGACTATTTACTGACGTCTCCTAGCAACGCTCCCGTAATTACGGGAGCCCCATTTACTTCCTCAGTCTGGCTGTAGACCTAGAAATACATAGGTCCAGCCAGAATGAAGAAATGTCATGTCAAAAAAGCAAGACGCATCCGCAGCACACATAACATGTGCATGACAGCTGCGGACTTCATTGCGGAATTTAGAATCTCCATTGAAGTCAATGGAGAAATTCCGCCATGAGTCCGCAACCAGTCCGCCACTGGTCCGCAACAGACAGAGCATGCTGCGGACACCAAATTCCGCTCCGCAGCCTATGCTCCGCAGCGGAATTTAACGCCTCGTCTAAACGAACACTTCTAAATAGAAGTTGAAGTCAATGGAGAAACGGCTCCGCTGCGGATTAACGCTGCGGAGTGTCCGCAGCGGAATTCAAGTGAAATTCCGCCACGTGTGAACCCAGCCTTAAAGTAACATCTGAAACAAGAGAGTTTGAACAGCACATTCCAGCAAAATGAAAAAAACAAAAACGTGTATACAGCTGCAAGAACGTCGGTGACTGAAAAACAATACAATACACAAGAAAATGGCGACAGCACTCTGCGAACACCAATGCCACCTAAACACTATATATAAATAAATATGCATTGCTGCTGAATCTACTTACAGTAGTGAGGTTCTTAGCACACATTTTGATCAAATTGTGTGAGCCCACCTGCCACAACAAGGCAACCTCACTTATATATATTTTTTTATTTTGCTGGAATGTGCTGATCAAACTCTCTTGTTTCTTGTATATTGCATATATGTGGGGGGTAGTGACTGCCTCCATTTTTGAACTTGCACTCCTCGCATTCTGCCCTGGGTGATTTTAATTAGTCGAATGCTGGTTCCTACAATCCCCAAGTATATGTAAGCTTAGTCCCAGAACTGGGTGTATCAGCAGCGTACCTTATAGAGGTCGCCTTGTCGTGGCAGGTGGGCTCACACAATTTGATCAAAGTGTGCGCTAAGTACCTCACTATTGTAAGTAGATTCAGCAGCAAAGCATATGTGGCATTGGTGTTTGCAGAGTGCTGTCACCATTTTCTTGTGTATTTTAAAGTAACATCTTTCTGCAGCATTTTGATCTACAAAAACCCACTATGAAATACGCCAAGGGGCTGTAATCCACTACTGTCTGGAGAAAATCTGCGTCAACACTTGTAAATTTGATGCAGATTCATTGCAGATTTTCTACTAAATCCTCGGTTGAAAAAGTATGCAGCTTTAGGCCAGGATCGCATACATACTGTAGTTTTGATGCAGTTTATGGCTCCGACTTTTTAGCCAAAGCCAGAAGTGGACTCATAAGGAATGAAAAGTAAGAAGAATAGACGCATCTCCGTTCTTGTATCCATTCCTGTGTTTGGCTCAAAAACATGAGCCCAAAACTGCCACAAAAACTGCATCAAAACTGTGTGTGATCCTGGCCTAATAGAGTATTTGCACAGGATTTATTGTTCACAACGGTGAACCTGCAGGGAACACAGACGGGAATGGTAAAACCATGAGACACACCTCGCTGACAGAGATGCCTGCACATTATATTGATTGAGTTCTCCATTAATGATAAACATAATTACAAAAATGTATATCCCTAATGTGCTGGTATTGTGTGCAAGTCATAACTAGATGAAAACAGTGCCTATTTTGTTAAGAGAATTTCTCACTTCTGAAACCTTCATAAACTATAGTAATCAGTTCATTGCTAAAAAGATGCTGATTCCAAATCTGTAATTTTTATCTTTCCACTCACTTGGATTCCCCCACTTTATGCCCATAAATGGGCCGTGCGCTGCATGCGGATGACAAGTCCATTATATCGCTGAGCTTAGTATCAGCATGCAGCGCACAATCCTCAAATACATTATCTTTGTAAAGCCAAGTAAATGCCTTGCTGTTTCTGTCAGCCCCATAAACATTGAATATAGTAGCAGGGTGCATGCGTGACCAATGCTTCATTCAAACTCCTCTTCACTGTGGTCGTGCACTGAGAAGAAATGGGGGACATGGAACCCCCATTTTATTGATTGTAGGGGTCCCAGCGGTAGGGCTCCCAACGATCAGACATCTATAAAATACGAAGAAATTGCGGCACTCCAAAAAAATGTTTTATTCATTCATGTAAAAGGGCCAAACCGTCACTTTTACATTGATGAATAAACCACTATTTTGATTGGATTCCTTTGAAGAGCCGCAATTTCTTTGTATTTTAAATATTGTGGACCCTTGATCAAGGTCTTGATTGCTGGCAACCCACTTACAACATTTAGATTGAAGTGCTGCTTTCTTCCTGAATATCTCATCTCTCTCTCTCTCTTTCTCTCTCTCCGCTGCTCTCCTCCTGCATTTCAGCCTTTTCCTAGTGCGCGTGCTGACCCTTACTCTCTTAAAGGGCCAGTGTGCCAAATTACTACCCAGCTTACCCAGGCTATAAAAGGTTCCACCCACGCCATCACATTACCTGAGCAATTAGGTTCCTCCTAGCTTGCTAGTGAAACCCTGCATTATCGTTTGTTTAGATTGCCTGTGATGGACGTCTACCTGTACTTTCACCATCCCTGCCTGTCGCCTGGACTGACCTCTTGCTTGTTACTCGTGACAACCCTCTGCCGTCTGTCTTAACATTTCACTCCGCTAACCAGGAGTGCGCATCTACTGTCTGCCCTACGCTATACCTGACCCTGCATATTGTCTGCTGTTTCTGCACCACACCTGTCAACGTCGGCGGTTGCAGAGGGAGACTACTCTGGGGGTAGCAACCTGGGATACTAGCAGCCAAGGCCATATCTCCATATGGAGGTCTAAAGGTAAAGTCCTAGTCATCCATTAGACTCTGCTCCACAGAGTAGCCCTCTACCTATCACTATTATCTATTACTACTATCTATGACTATTCCCTATCCATGGGCTCTGTGACATTTACACACTGATGCACATATACTAAGACTTTTTTTTAAGTGGACCACTGGAGGTACACTCAGGATTGTGCTATTTTATTTATTTATTTATTTATTTATTTATTTATTTATTTTAAGATGGCCTTAAGACTGTTTTTGAATCTTTTAGGCCTAATTGTTCTGAAATATTTTCCTGTTTTTTTTTTTCCAAACAAAGACCATGGCAAAAAACATAATAGTAAACAGTGGAACTGCCTTGTTTAACCATTGAATACCATAGACGTGTATAATTCTAACGATAATCTGTTTCCCCTTAGTCCTAAAAGCAGCCCAATAATGGGGTATTTTTGCCCCTGTGTACTAGTAGGAACGATGGAATGTTTAATTTAATCAAATTAAACACTAATTAACTAGAGCATCTAGCCCCTCATATCTTGTGTTTATTATAAAGTAGTAGCCTTATTAAGGGCGGGAAGCTTGTGCTGCTGTTAGGACTAAGGAAAACAGATTAACGTTAGAAATATTCACTTCCCTTACATCCTGCAGCAGCACAATAATGGGAATTTAGCAAGAAGTAACCCCATAGGGAGGACCCTCTTGTCTGGTGGAACTTAAAATTGACCGCTCAAGAGTTTGACAGTAGCCTTACAAGACCATGTCATGGAGGAATCTTATGTTCGGATCCACTGATGACAGTGTTTGAAGCTCTTATATTCTTTTAAAATATGTTATGGTCGTGCGGACATACGTACCACATGTGCAAACCGTACAGCTGCACAGGAGCCAAGTACATTGCATGTAAGGAACTGAGACAGTGGCTCACAGTTACTGGTGTATTGTTGGAGAGACACAACGTGGTATGTCATAATAAACCAATGGGGATCATGGGGGCCCATATACCCCTCTTGCACGGAGGCTCTCCACCCTTGATTATGAGTAGGAGTAAAAAACCTTTTAGGATGGGTAATTATGTGGTACCTCTTCTAGAGCTTCAGAGGTAGATGAGCATAAACCTCTTAGGACTAGAGCAAAGTCCCATTTTGCCACAGGTCTGAGGACGGTAGGTTTTATTCTAGCAGACCATTTCAGGAACCTTTTCACCAAGGCCTTTTTTGACAAGGATCTTACCCAAAAAGGCGGACCTGGATGAAATTTGGACCTTTTGGGTTGATAGACTCAGTCCTTTTCTGAATCCTTCTTGCAGGAAGTGTAGGATGTTGTTAATCCAAAAGTTTGGACTATCCACTCCTTGAGTAGAAAACAAAGCTGAAAAGATCCAATTGACCCTTCTTTAAGCCTTCTTGGTAGATTCAGACCTGGACTGTGAGCAGGTATTCATAAATTCATTGGAGTACCCTTTAGGGTATGTTCACACGCAGTAGCAAAATACGTCTGAAATTACGGAGCTGTTTTCGCCTGAAAACAGCTCCTGATTTTCAGACGTTTTTGTAACTACTCACATTTTTTGCTGTGTTTTTTTACGGACGTTATTGAAGATGTTCCAGAATGGAGTCAATGAAAAACGGCTCCAAAAACGTCCCAAGAAGTGACATGCACTTCTTTGACGTGGGCGCCTTTTTACGCGTTGTCTTTTGACAGCGACATGTAAAATTACACCTCGTGGGAACAGAACATCGTAAAACCCATTGAAAGCAATGGGCAGATGTTTGTAGGCGTAATGGAGCCATTTTTTCAGGCGTAATTCGAGGCGTAAAACGCCCGAATTACGTATGAAAATAGGCTGTGTGAACATACCCTCAGATTATAAAAGGGGTCGGTTAACCTTCAAACTGTCAGGTTGAAACTCTTCAGGTCCTGGCAGAGTTGAGTGCTCTCAGACACCAAGTTCTGTGCTTGCCTTGCTGTAAATATCACAGAGACGCTACAGAAGTGACAGGATTCTGAATACACATCACGTCCTGGCTGGAGGTAATGTCTATTCATTGTCAGGACACTGCAGTAACGTTATAGTGTGTTTATGTGGCTGCACATAGCGATATAGCTATATCGCTATGTGCTGTGTAAATGAATGAGAGAAGCATTTGACGCTGATTCTTCACTGATTGGTCAGCGTCATACACTCCTCTGTACAACGCCCACTTGGCCAAATAGTAAAACACGCCCAGTTGTTCATTAAGAAACTCATTAGCATAAAGCTAATATAGGTCATAACTCCGTCAAAAATGATAGTTTTTCTAAATAATACACTGCTGTAATCTACATTACAGCGCCGATCACATTATGTACAATATAGGCCACTTATAATGTGGTGACAGAGCCTCTTTGAAGGAACCTAGTTCCAAACAGAAAATATTTTAAAGAGTAAGATGCAGTCATACAACAAAAAAAAGAGTCTTTCTATTAATACAAATGTTAATTTTCTCAGAAATACTCTTATCTGAGAAACCCAAAACTCAGGACGCCTCTGCCCCAACACGTGAAATGTCCCAAGGGACGATAACTTCAACTTCCTAGAGGGAGAAAAGGGTTAATGTGTATTAGTGCAACCACACGCTAAAACATTCAATAGCAGGCTGCCAGCAGCAGCTTCACAGATTGCATAGGGTTAAGAAACACCCTTTGTACACCTCCAGATTAAATTTAGGAAGTCCAACATAATAAATGAAACAGAAACATAATGCAAAGCAAACAAGCTGAGCAAACCATCTTCTTAAACTAAAAACTCCATCTGTCCTACTAGTACACAGGGGCAGAAATACCCCATTATTGTGCTGCTGTAGGTCGTAAGGGAATAGGGATTTATACAGCAATGAAAACAATTTGTCAGCCTCAAGGAAAAACAATGTGCTGAGAAACTCAAGCAATTAATCAAAATAACTACTAAAATTTATATTCAAAAGAGTAACATTGGAGAGGAAAGAATTCTACAACTGCTACAACTTATATTAATGCACAGAAACCTATAATACACAAAGGATGGAACAATAAAATGGGGAGACCAGATCTAATAAAGAGAACATAGGACTATATAATAATACAAATCCTGACTATTGATTAATATGAATAACCAAGATAGAAAATGATTAGAATTGTAAAGGGCATGTTTATAGGAGTAGAGCCAAGGGAGGCTCAAAGTAATTGAGAAACAAAGGAAGTATAATGTGGGTGTGATTGTATATAAACGAGGCAAATTGGCCTACATGGCATGACAAATGGCTTTGCCATTTATCATTAATCTGTCCAGTTTATTTCCATACTTGGAGCATAATTTTTTCCATGGAGTGACATCACTACACCAGGCAACACATACTTTTTCTGCCAACCATCTGCCCACAACTTTTGTTTGCTGCCAGGCTTGTCTAAAAAAGCCTCCTTTAAAGCCAACAGAAATCCCAGTTTTATAGCTATGTTCATACGTTCTGTTTATTATCATTTATTTTTACTGAGTTTTCTTTGCATCATGAATAGCAAATATTAGATACCTACAAAAGCATTACTATAGTGGCTATAGGAGGTGCAGAGGTGGCAGTCGTATCCAGCCCTGATGCCTGAGGGGGCCCAATAGCTCCTCTGCTGCATGAAAAGACACCAGTATTCTAACTGGTCCTGAAACTGATTTTGCATTGTGGCCCAGAACCTTCAAATTATGTGTAGAGGACCAACAAAGTGCAGAGCTAAGCATAACTGATATTTTAAAAAAAACAAAAAAAACACGGGCATGGTTACTACTACTACTGCTGCTACTACTACTATTACTACCACTACTACTACCTAAGCCAAGCATGGAAAGAAGGAAGAAAATAATCTCGCTTGAAATTTTTGACATAGGTATATTATGCCTTTTTAGGGACTATAGCAACTTTTTCCATAGTTGTGCCGCATGTAAAGAATAAAAGCTAATTTATGTCTATTATTTTCATTGATATGACAATAGCTTTCAAATGCTTTGAATTGAATATAAGAATATAATTCCAAGGGTAATTGTTCCTTCAACTCCAACCAATTATCATGTAAGTGATCATCAATGGGAGTTGTTGCAATAAGCTAAGCCAAAGATATAATTGAAAACTAGACATTAGCCCATTAGGATCTATAATTAATATCCTACATGTGACATGGCAACAGTCATGAATGAGGTCATGATACAAACCCGGAATATTACTCTAAAATCGGGAAGTACTAAAGAAGTGTTTCAATTAAAGCTGAACATGGCCAGTATTTATAATCTTTAAATTCTTTCTAGCATACCTACAGGCACAACAGGGCAAAACATCATTACAGTTTCATTTTGTGAAATATCCCAATTATGATTGGCAATGAAGAAGTGAGATGACCAATGTGATATCAACAAAAACACAGTGAGTATTTCTAATTGTGAGTCAAAGGACTATACTTTTTAATCCACTAAAAAAACAAAGCAAAGTTAGGCCTGACTCACATTGCGTTATTTTCCTTCCGATGGTGGTCAAACATCAGGAGGTGTCAGGTATACAGTGGGATACGTCGGACATACACTAGGATATGTCGCCCGAACTCCCCGAGTACAGCGCTACTTGTAGCACTGTGCCCGGGGAAGCCCCTGACGTTATTGTCCATATATGGACAGTGATGTCAGGGGCTTTCAACTATGGAGTTCTCAGCAAGATAATCGCAAGCACACTGTACGGAGACTCCTGTCTTGGGAAAGCCCTTGAAGTCACTTTCCATATATGAACAGTGACATTAGGAGCATCGGCAACGCTCTGGACATGGATTTCACTCCTAGAGGAGCCCCTGATGTCACTGTCCATATATGGACAGTGACGTTAGGAACTTTAAGATGTCAGAATCCTCATCCAGACCATCGGCAACTCTCTGACCTGGAATTCCAAACCTGGGGAAGCCCCTGATGTCAGGGGGTTTCAACTATGGAGTTCTCGGCCACAGTATTAGAAGAGCTCTGGCCAGGGATTCCACACCTGGAAGAGCTCCTGATGTCACTATTTATATATAAACAGTGAATTTAGGAGTTTTGAGATGCTGGAATCCCTGGCCAGAACATCAGCAACACTCTGGCCTGGATTTCCGCTCCTGGAGGAGCCCCTGACGTCAACCTCCATATATGGACAGTGACGTCAGGGTCTGCTCCTGTTCTGGAGTTCCTGGCCATAGTGCTTTCAATGCACTGGCTGTGGACTCTGTACTTTTAAAGCCCTTGACATCACTATCCATCCATATGTAGACAGTGACATCAGGGGCTTCCCCAGGGCGGGAATCCCTGGGCTGAGTGATACCTGATGCTCTGGCCGGGCTCTCCATGGCATTCGTCACACATAGTCTCCCATGTTAAAAAACAGCAAACGGCACAGTATAAGGGTTTTTTTCAGGATCCCTCAGGGTGGATTAGCGTAGTCTACCATGTTATTCCATACCTCTTTTGGTCTCCGTCGTGCTAATGGAGCCCGAGGAGCACATTTAGGGTGTATGTTAGAAGTTTTCTCGACATACGCGCTGATCGAAGGGTAAAAACATGATGTGAATCAAGCCTTAGCTGCCCATACACTACTGATTTTAGACAGCTATAAAGGCCAATTTGGACCATTTGCTGATGTATGTTGGCATCTTTTGTGACATGAAATAGTGTGACAGACAATGACAGGAAGATATCAGTGGAAAGCCAATCTGATGTGTTTTCTTTCAGAGTTGGGTGCAGTCATTGGCATAATTGGTTGTTCATGTAAAATGACAGGCCACTTCCAATGGGTATGTGCCAGCAGTGATTACTTCATCAACCTTTACTTCATCCACCCAGGTCACCAAACAAGGTGTAGATTGATCTGCACATATGACCGTCTATAAATTCACTTGTGTTTGGCTTTAGGTCTCATTAAATTCATATACTTCTCTTTTTTTCCCTCAAATGCAAAGTCACTCTTTCAATATGTCCAATGGCTGCTTGTTACACACAGAATACAATTCAAAATGATAACCTACCACTGAACCACTTCTCCCTATAATGCTTCACAAATCCCATGTAAACTTCACTCTGCTCACCTACCTCCCTTTATGATTCTAAACAACTCCTCACTCTCTTGAAGCCAGGATTTCTCAATTGTCTCCTCTAAAAAACGTCCATCATGCCATCCAGCCCTCTCCACCGCCTCCATACCGACAAACACAATATAAAAACGTACCTGTTCCAACAAACATAATATGAGGTAAAATCTCTCTCTGATACTTCTTCACTCTAAGAAGGCAACAAATGCTCCCTAATTCCCCTCAGATATCTACAAAGGGGACTGTATGGCGTTATCTACAGGAGGGGCTGTATGGCTCCAGCTACCGAGGGGGCTGTATGGCGTTATCTACAGAGGGGGCTGTATGGCGTTATCTACAGAGGGGGCAGTATGGCGTTATCTACAGGGGGGCTGTATGGCGTTATCTACAGGGGGGCTGTATGGCGCTATCTACCGAGGGGGCTGTATGGCGCTATCTACCGAGGGGGCTGTATGGCGCTATCTACCGAGGGGGCTGTATGGCGCTATCTACCGAGGGGGCTGTATGGCGTTATCTACAGAGGGGGCTGTATGGCGTTATCTACAGAGGGGGCTGTATGGCGCTGTCTACAGAGGGGGCTGTGTGGCGTTATTTACACGGGGGCTGTATGGCGCTATCCACAGGGGGACTGTATGGCGTTATCTACAGAGGGGGCTGTATGGCGCTATCTACAGGGTGGGCTGTATGGCGTTATCTACAGGGGGGATGTATGGCGTTATCTACAGGGGGGATGTATGGTGCTATCCCCAGGGGGATGTATGGCGTTCTCTACAGAGGGGGCTGTATGGCGTTATCTACAGGGGGGACTGTATGGCGTTATCTACAGGGGGGACTGTATGGTGTTATCTACAGGGGGGACTGTATGGCGTTATGTACAGGGGGGACTGTATGGCGTTATGTACAGGGGGGACTGTATGGGGTTATCTACAGGGGGAATCTGTAGGGAACGCCATACAGCCCCCCCTGTAGGGAACGTCATAAAGCTCCCCCTGTAGGGAATGCCATACAGCCCCCCCTGTAGGGAACGCCATACAGTGCCCTCCCCCGTAGGGAACGCCATACAGCGTCCCCAACCCCCCAAAAAAATGCGACCTACAGTGTGAAAAGACAAAAGAAATGTATCCTCCATTCCACAGGATAGGGGATAGATGTGTGATCGCTAGCAGTGATAGGGAGAACGGGGGACCGAAAGTCCCCTGAAGTTCTCCATGACTGCATGTATACAATAACCCTTAGATAACATAGCTAGGGATATCCTAATAGTAACTTGACACAGGACAACATGAACGTTCCTTTAACGTGGGTTGACTCGGGGTCGGCCACAGCTTTTATTATAAACATAACAAATATAATTTAAAATTTTAAGGTAAACACCCGTATGCCGGCCTACCAACATAGGTGGGCATGTAGGTACTTCACCTCACCAAACCGCCAGCTGTGACAAAAGAACATTTCACCCATGAACAGAACATAAATTAATCAACACAAGAAAAGTGCAAAATACCACACAATGCAATTGTAGAAAAAACTTCTGCTCTGAAGGCAGTGGCATTTGCCAATGCAACTTTGAAGTATTCCTAATCGCAAGGCAAACCAGCTACCCTGCACCTACGAATGCCTGTGATGGTACAATTTTTTTTTTTTTTTTTTTTTAACACTGAACATTAATTCCACAAGGGGCGGGAGGGAGGGAGATTGCAATGTAACTGCCAAAAGAGGCCGAGACCCTGAAGACCGCTCCTTAAATACACTATTTAGGAGGGAAAAAGGAGAAGGGCCATAACTCCTCCCCCCGGATGGAGGGGGCTAAGAGCAGCAGCCAGAGGTAATAAACTTATTAACCCGTACCCTTGCTGGGCATACAACAAATAGCTGAATCCCTAGCTGGGGCCCTATTAGTTTTTTACCCACATTACCTGCAGTCAAAGACCCAGCGGTTAAACACCTATGGGTCTACTAGACTAACCTCTGACTTCCGGCGTCTGCGCAGCTCACTAAAAATGAAAGGAGCGCTGGTCACGCATGCGCACAAGCGCGACCGGCGCTCCATACATTTCTACGGAGCTGCCAACACAGACCCCGGAAGTCCGAGGTTTGTGATGGAGAACTTCAGGGGACTTTCAGTCCCCCGTTCTCCCTATCGCTGCCAGCGATCACACATGCGGATAGGGGATACAGGTCTTTTGTTTAATGGCAGAGCGGGGAGAGACCTCCCTGCTCTGCCGTAGTGTTCAGTGGCGTCCCGCTGTAGCAGCCATAGCAGCTGCTAGCGGAGCCTCCGGCCATGGTGGGGGCCCGTGCCGGTGGGCGACACGGGCCCCCTCATGCCGCAGGCCCCGTAGCAGCCGCTACGGCTGCTATAGCGGTAGTTACGCCACTGGACGCCGCGAAAAATGCGAGTACTTGCAAAAACGTCTGAAATTCAGGAGCTGTTTTCGCATCGAAACAGTTCCGTAATTTCAGACGTAATTTAAGACGTGTAAACATACCCTTAGCTAAATTGGTTAGATGCATATCCATTTTTTGTGGGGAAAAAAGCCTCACCCGTGTGAATCTACAAACTGTTTCTTTAAAGTCTATGTAAACCGTTGAAAGTAATTATATATATATATATATATATATATATATATATATATATATATATATATATATATATATATATATATATATATATATATATATATATAATGTCAGTCACTGTGTTTGGTGCAAATTTCAAATTAGTTTTTATTAAAAATCAATTTTACCTTTTGAAATACAGCTGCTCTGTATTCTGTGTACAGAGCACCTGTATTGTTAGCTGAATCCTGTACCCGTCAGGTCCACGGGAGTGACGGGTTTAGTGAAAGGAGGTCCTGTTATCTATCACATCTATGTTCATAACTTAGATGTGAAAGATTACAGGAGGATCTGACACGCAGGACCCGCTGACACTGAACCCATCAGTCCCACTGATCTCACGGATTCAAGTCTTAGCAAAGGATACAGCTGCTCTGCATACAGGATAAAAAGTGGCTGTATCTCAAAAAGTAAAATAATTTTTAATAAAAGATCATTTGAAATTTGCACAAAAAACACTGAGTGACATTATTGTTATTATATATATATATATATATATATATATATATATATATATATATATATATATATAAAAATTTAGAATGTGTACATGGCATTTAACAAAGCAGTGGAGGGAAATGTTTTTAGAGCAGCTTGTATTAAAAAACTTTTTTTTTATTCTACATATTTTTAGATCATTATGGGGAAAAAAAGAAATATAAAAATCACCAAAACGTATGACGAAGAGGGCATGCTGCAGTTTTGAGATTACCACCGTATTTATTAAAAACTGTTCAGTGTCTGACTGCGATATGTAGATGTAATTACATGTGAGTATCCCTCTCGGTCAATAGCAACTGTGGCATCTAAGCCATTAGAAAGAGGGGGCGGCCCCTTCCGACAGCCCATCACCCCCCCTGCAATGAGATCACGGGGTGCCGATGGTTGTCATAGCAGCCTGGGGGCCTAATGAAGGCCCCCAGTTCTACCTTCTTTCTGCCTTGAGCCTGTAAAAATGTCAATGCACTGCTATACAGTAGTATTTACCGTAGTTTTGCAGTGTATTGTACCAGCGATCTGACAATTGCTGGTTCAGATACCCTAGGAGCACTAATAAAAAGTGATAAGAATAGTTAAATAAAGTTTTCAATATTGTACAAAAAATAAAAAAATATTCAAAGTACTGTACTGTAAAAAAAATAAACAAAATTGGTATTGTCGTAGTTTTTTCTTTATAAAAGTGGTAAAACTATATACTACTAATAAAAACTACATAAATTTCGAATCGCCGTAATCGTATTGACCAGCAGAATAAAGTTAAATTGTAAATTTTACTGCACGGTGAAAGATATAAAAACAAAATCCCAACAAATTGTGCTTTTTCGCAGTTTTTTCCAATTCCATTCCACAAATATTTTTTTTCTGTTTTCCAGTACATTATACAGTATTTTAAATAGTGCCAATAGAAACTACAACTCCACCCGCAAAAAAAGAAGCCTTCAGAACACCACTCCATTGACGGAAAAAATTTAAACGTTATGGCTCTTGGAAGGCAGGGATGTATGGAGCCCAGAATGAACATGAATGAATTCCTATGTATACTGGCATGTATTAGAATATTTATATTTAGGTTTCATTCTCCCACATTTTATTTCAACATTTAACAAAAGGTTTTTTTTTTCAGCCTCTGCAGCAATATAACGTTTAATTGAGTTTTCTGTGAGATATAATCAGATGGCGCTCTTTGCAATGTTTATTTTCCATCTTTTATAGTGAACCTTTTTTTTATTATTTGTTCTTAGTTCAACAATATTTTCACAGACATTAAGTTACGAAGCAAAAGCAAATCACATTATTTCTAACCTCCAGACACATATCAGAGGAAAGATACAGTCTCAGTTTATTAACTAGGCTAAAAATATATTTGTCATCTTTTTGTAACAGTGTTCAGTATTTTATCACTCTAAACAAAGGTTTACAACTGAAGATTAAAACTCACCACTATTTTCTACTGGGAAATTTATGTTTAAATTGCTCAATTAGGGTATGTTCACGCATAGGAATTTTGCAGGATTCCGCCGCAATATTCCGCCTCCCATTAATTTCAATGGGAGTAAGAAAAAAAGCGTCCTGCTCGGTCTTCAGGTGGATTCCGCCTGAATCTCCCATTGTCAATGGGAGGGAGGAATCTTCCTGCCGTTAGCAGGAATAGTTCCGCGGTGGGTTTTGAAGCGGGACCCGCCACATAAAATCCGCCGTGTGAACTAGCCCTTACATTGTCAACCAGACTTTCAAAACAAAATTGTTGAAAAAAAAAAAAGGTTCCTACTATGGGCCATATTTCCCACCTATAAGACAATTAAGACTGAAATAGGGATCTGAATTAAAGCATTTCCGCCTCCACTGTCTTATGAAATGGAAATATGGCCTCTTAATAGAAAATTCCTTGTCGGCAAAATAGCTGCAAAGCAAATTTTCTCCAATGCACTTCTTATAGATATGGCCAGCCAACTGTTATGTTTGACTAAATATACGCTAACAAAATATATGGCCCCATGATGCCATACCTACAACATATACACCTGGAACCTAACTGGGGATTATAATTATTCTAAATAAGGCACAAATAAGTAGGCATGTTAGGTTATCTTCCTGATATAAACTATGTTGGTCCTCAGTTGCTAATCTTTGGACTGTGGTTAAACAGAGTTTTGTATGTTTCCATATATCTCATCCATACAGGTTGTTCTAGATATACTATAGATCTATTTATGTATCTTGTCCATGAGCAGCCTTTATAGAAGGCCCACATATACACAAATAATAGTACCAATGCCTATGCAGATGATCAGGGACCAAAATAAGATAGTGTATATAATAGTAAGTCAGTCACAAGTACACTCCTTAAAATGCACTACCCCGGTACCCAATCTTGGGGCCTGTGGCTGTATGTTTTTTTTTTACGTTTACATATATTTAATCTATACAGGTTGTTCTAGATGTAGAATACATCCATATTAATCTATGTATGTATCTGGTTTCTCTAAAGATGAGCCATATACAGTATACACAAGCATTAGCGCCTCATGCAGACACTCTAAGAATATGTTTTGGCAGAGTTATTAGTAATTTAGTATATTAGACAAGTTCTGGTAATGTCATCTTATTTACAAAAAATAATATAGCCCTTATAAAAGAGAAAAAATACCTTGAGGTTTACCCGAAAAAGATTAGATAATGATAATGGCAACATTATATGATATTTTTTACGCCTTTAGAAAGCCAAGTTATGTTTGATGATGCGATAGTTATCTAAACTTGGTCTTCCTGATGGTTCCTATTAACATAAAAACTTACCATATTGACTCCAAAGCTACCGTGAACTTCTTCAGGCGTAAACTCATACAATAAAGCTGCTCCAACGACGGCTCCCAAAAGTTGGGCACAAACATAGCAAACAGCACGGAAAAGGGAGATTTGTGATGATATCAGGAAAGCCACAGTCACAGCTGGATTGAGATGGGCACCACTAACATGCCCCATGGTTTGGACAAGTGTTCCTATGCCCAGTCCAAAAGTGAAGGCAATCTGCAGAACTGTTGGAAGTGCTGACTGCCAATTCATTGCAGAACCCAGGCCAAAAAAGACAAATATCAAAGTACCAATAAGTTCTGCAGCAAATGCCCTTGTGAAGGGCCCAGTGCACATCTCCTTCATCGTGAATGGTTAATGTACAAACGGGGAAGATAACCTGGTTGTTCCTTGTTTCAAATGTTTGTCTTCTTGTGATCTCAATAAATGATATGTGCATGAACCCTGCACAAATTATATACAAGGCAGGAAGATTGCAGTGTTTCAAGGGGTGGCACCCAGCTCTCAGAAGATGATAGCTCCCATCTTTAGCAGGCAGAAAAGTTTCCAGCTCCAGGTTGCAGTAGTCACTCCTCCTATATCTATATAGATGTAATAATTCACCTGTTGCTCTGCTAGATAAAGAAATGTGTACATGCATCCAAGTGATTTAGCTACATCCTCTTCATGAACTATTCTGCGATGACTGTATGCTTAAACTGAAGCCCAGAAACAGGTTTCTCAGTATATGACATATACAAATAGAGTAAATTTTATTTATGATTGATTCATGTGAACCGTTAATATTACATTGTATAAGTATGAGACACAAGCTGAGCGAGAGCACCAGCATGAAACTGACATCATATCAGAACATGGATCTACTGACTATTAAATGCCTAGTAAATAATGAGTACTTCATTGCACCGTCCATTTGGATATTCTCATACGGTCTGTATTTAGGTATTGGTTTATTAATGCAAGACAGTTCAATACCGTACACCTAATAAATTCTTCAATCAACAATTACTCTCGCCAGGTTCCATGTTGGTTTATCAGTAAGCACAAATACCATACAATTTGCACAATAACTATGTTGGTTCAATTATAAAGCTTTTTGGCCAGCAAAAATAACATTATCACATGATCAATAGACCAGCTGGGACTACATGTCCACTAGACCACCAGGTATCGTCAGGTCACTGGGCCACCATGGTCAGGTTGCAGATCCCACAGTAAGTATTGAACACTGGCTGTATTTATGACATCCAGATGCTGTATGCGTAATGTACCACTGTGCAGACACTTGGACCCTAGCAGTACCACAGTACTCATGGTTGAAATGTCAACTCTTCCATGTTCCACTAGACACAAAAAGCTAAATGTGAGTTGGGGAGGTGGGGTTATTTGATAATGCTGATGTTGTGGGCAGTACTGTGTCTCTGTCCATATATGGACAATGACATAAGGGGCAACTCCTGAAACGGAATCCCTGTCCACATCGTTGCCAGCGCGGTAGCCGGGGATTTGGCTCCAGGAGAAGCCCCTGATGTCACTGTCCATAAATGGTAAAGTCAGGGAAAGTCAGGGGCTTTTTCGGGGGGTGGAATCCCCGGTCACAGCGTCAGGAGTTGTGTAGCGGGTGTTGTGGCACTACCTATAAGGGGCTGAGTGGCACTGTGTACAGGGGGCTGTGTGGCAATATCTACAGGGGGCATATGTGAGTGGCGGGCTGATGGTCATTTTAATGACAGTGGCGGGCTGATGGTCATTTTACTGTGAGTGGGGGGCTGATGGTCATTTCACTGTGAGTGGTGGGCTGATGGTTATTTACCTCTGATCTCCAATTGAAATTAATAGGAGTCAGAAAATACATGTGATGCTGTCTACAAGGGGGAGGTGGGGGCTGTATGACACTGTCTACAAGGAGGTGGGGGCTGAATGGCACTGTCTATGGGGGGAAGGTGGGGGCTTTATGGCACGGTCTACAAGGGGAGGTGGGGGGCTGTATGGAACTGTCTACACGGGGAGGTGGGGGGCTATATGGTACTGTCTACAAAGGGGAGGTGGGGGCTGTATGACACTGTCCACAAGGGGGAGGTGGGGGCGCTATGTACAAGAGGAAGGTGGGGGCTGTATGGTACTGTCTACAATGGGGAGGATGGAGGGCTGTATGGCCCTGTCTACAATGGGGAGGCGGGGGCTTGATGGCACTGTCTACAAGGGGGAGGTGGGGGCTGTAGGGCACTGTGTAAAAGGGGGAGGTGGGGCACTGTCTACAAGGGGGAGGTGGGGGCTGTATGGCACTGTCTACAAGGGGGAGGTGGGGGCTGTATGGCAAAGTCTACAAGGTGGAAGTGGGGGCACTGTCTACAACGGGGAGGTGGGGGACTGCATGGCACTGTCTACAAGGGGGAAGATGGGGGATTATAGCACTGTCTACAAGGAGGAGGTGGGGGATTATGGCAATGTCTACAAGGAGGCTGTATGGCACAATCTACAGGGGGGCGCTATCTACAAGGGGAGCTGTGTGTGGCAGCCAGGGGAGCAGGGGATTATACTGTGTGGCGGCCACTAAGTGGACATTATACTGTGTAGGGACACTACAAAGTGGGCAATATACTGTGTGTGGCACTTACTTAGGGGGCATAATACTGTTTGGGCACAATTAGAGGAAAAAAATACTGTGTCCTTGAAGGGGTTATAATATATTATATTATTATTATACTGTATGGGGGACACTAAAGGGGCATCATACTGTGTGGGGGCACTATACAGGGCATTATACAGTGGGGGGCGCCGAAAGATAACTTTGCACGGGACACCATCTAAGGCCGGCCCTGACTGTGACATATTATTCATAAAAGGAAACTTTGGCTAAAACCAGTATTTCACATGTGAATTGTTACCTGGAATCGTGATGTCTGGCTTTTTGCATAATAAGATATCAGCTGGAATTTTCCTCGGTCATCTTATAGCAATAACCCATCTATACATTAGATGACAACCTACAGGAAGAAGAAGCTATGACCAAAAAAGCAAATCTTTTTATTGTCCCACAGTACAGACACCAGATACATTTCAGCTCTAAGTGAGCCTTTTTCATATCAACTTAGGGCACATAACATGTATGAGCCAGGCGGCACCACGGAGCATGAGGTCGCCCCGGTGCGAGCGACATCTACATTCATCCTCAGTACGCAGATAGAATTGAATACTATAGGCTGCAGCCTATAAGAAGCTGGGAAGAATCCCTGCTGGCCGGTGTGATGAAGTCACTGTATTACTCTGGCCTGCACAAGGGTTGCGCCCGGAGGCTGTGAAGCTATCGATCTGTTGCGGGAACGGTGTAAGGTAAATACTATATACAAGGGGGTTGACTGTGTGGAACTATATACAAGGGAGCAGGGCTGTGTGGCACTATATACAAAGAAGGGGGACTGTCTAGCAATATATACAAGGGACGGGGGCTGTGTGGCACTATATACAAGTGGGGCTGTGTGCCACTATATACCAGTGGGGGCTGTGTGGAACTATATACAAGGGGGGCTGTGTAGCACTATATACAAGGGGGCTGTGTAGCACCATATAAAAGGGGGGATGTGTGGCACTAGCTACTGGGGGGGCTGTATGGCAATATATACAAGGGGGAGGGCTGTGTGTGGCACTATCAACAGGGGATGCTGTGGCACTATATAAAGGGGGCACAAAGAAGGCATTATTACTGTGGGGGTACGGTTACTGATGGGGCCCTTTTATTGTGTCGAGCAGTAAGGGATCATTATTACCATGTTGGTTGCTGGAAAAGCGAGAAACTAACATGTCTGTGTGTCAAATTCTGCAGAGATGAGTCATGGCTGGAATAAGTCGTCACAGTGGTCTGGGCCGGATGGAGAAAAAAAGGGAAAGCGAACGATTCTAATCAGAGAAAACATTACCTGTGAGTCACTGAATATAAATGTGCTGTAATCACTTATATCGTCTGCAGAGCTCCTGTGTATAACTGACATCTACCACTACAGTCTATGGTGGTAATATTGGTCTTTGTATAGTGGTTTTTATTCAGTATCAGTTTGGGGGTATTATTCAGTCCCTATGTGGTTATGGTGTGGCGGTATTATTCAGTAACAGTATGGGTGTATTATTCAGTCACTATGTGGTTATGGTGTGGTGATATTATTCTTTAACAGTATGGAGGTATTATTCAGTTACTATGTGGTTATGGTGTGGAGGTATTATTCAGTAACAGTATGGGGGTATTATTCAGTCACTATGTGGTAAATTATTGATTAACTTATTTGGGGGAAGAACAATTTTACCATTGTTTTTACATTTATTTATTTTTTCATTGTTCATAGTGTTGCTTTTTAATAACGTGTTACCTTTATTATATGGTTGCAGATTTATTATACGATTGGGGTGTTACTGGTGGTGATTTTTATGTATAAAGTTTTTTATGGTTTTAAATATTTTTCTGAACACGTTTTTTATAAACTTCACTTGTAGTTTCATTTATTGATTATTTTGTCCCACTGGAGGACTATAAAATGTGATAATTTGATCACTAATATAATGCTTTGGAATACTCAGTGCATTAAAGCATTATTTTCTGTCAGTGATAAACTGATAGACAATCTGTTAGCCCATGCTTTTCACCCTGTCAAACACCTTAGATGACGCAGTCACTGTTAACTACAGCATCTAAAGGGTTAAATGGTCAGGTTGGTAGTTATCTCCGATCCTGGCCGTTAGAGTGGGAGCCGAGCTGTCAATCACCACCAGAATCCCACAGCGATTACATGGGCACAGCTTCTTTGCTCGTGTGATCAGTATGTAAGTAAAAGCAATCAAAGAGAAGGTGTAAAATTGATTACGTGACTTCTATTGACCAGCATAACAGACATGCTGTAATGACGGGGGTAGGGAAACGGACAAGTGAGCCCTAATCTACCCGCCACTCTGTCCCTGCCTACTTGCAACGACCCGCCCTAGGCGACGGGGTACAACTGGGCGGCGGTCCCTACACTCAGTAAGTGCACGAGACAAACAGACAAGGGTACACAAGCAAGGGGAATGGGGCAGTTGCCCACGGCAACCGTGAGCAACAAAAGTGGTGAACGAGCCGAGTCAAACCAGGAGTGCACGAGGTACCAAACGCAGAGCAGGAGAGTAGTCAGTAAGCCAGGGTCAGTATGGAGCAGGATCAAATAGTTAGTAGCTGTAGCTGGGCCAGGAAACCACACGAGAAGAATCACAAGCAAAGGAGGAACAGGAAAGGCAGGTATAAATAGACAGAGGGCGGGAGCTAGCTCCGTCTGGCCAGGCTGCGATAGGCTCTCCCACTCCTAAGCCTGCCATCCTGAGTGGTGGAAGATGGAGTCAGTCTCAGAGACATAGACTCAGGTGCAGACTGATTACCTATGGGCGTATACACAGAAGTTGTGCCTGGCAGATCCTTTACAGTACCCCCCCTTTTATGAGGGGCCACCGGACCCTTTCTAAGTGGACCTGCTTTATTGGGGAAACGAAGGTGGAACTTCCTGACCAGTACCCCAGCGTGAACATCCCGGGCGGGTACCCACGTCCTCTCCTCAGGCCCGTATCCTCTCCAATGGACCAGGTACTGGAGGGAGCCTTGGACCATCTTGCTGTCCACAATCTTGGCCACCTCGAATTCCACCCCCTCAGGGGTGAGAACGGGAACAGGATGTTTCCTCGAGGGAGCCAAGGACGGGGAGCAGCGTTTAAGGAGGGAGGCATGAAACACGTTGTGTATTCGAAAAGATGGGGGCAACTCCAGTCGGAAGGAGACAGGATTGAGGACTTCAATTACCTTATACGGCCCAATAAACCGGGGAGCAAACTTCTTGGACGGGACCTTAAGGCGCAAGTTCCTAGACGATAACCACACCAGATCCCCGACCATAAACAAGGGGTTAGCAGAACATCTTCTATCAGCCTGAGTGTTTTGTACGCTCTGGGACACCTCTAGGTTCTTCTGAACCTGGGCCCAGACTGTGCACAGTTCCCGATGAACGACCTCTACGCCGGGATTGTTGGAACTACCAGGTGAAACGGAGGAGAACCGTGGATTAAACCCAAAATTACAGAAAACGGGGGAGACCCCTGACGAGTTACTGACCTGGTTATTAAGGGAAAATTCGGCGAGGGGAATGAATGAGACCCAATCATATTGACAGTCAGAGATAAAACACCTTAAATATTGTTCTAGAGATTGATTAGTCCTCTCAGTTTGGCCATTAGTTTCAGGATGGAAGGCAGAGGAGAAGGACAGATCAATCTCCAACTTTTTACAGAAGGCTCTCAAAAACAATGAAACAAATTGTACCCCTCTGTCCGAAACAATATTGACAGGGACCCCATGGAGCCGCAGGATGTGCTTGACAAACAAGGTAGCTAACGTCTTAGCATTGGGTAGTTTCTTGAGGGGTACAAAGTGGCACTTCTTACTGAAGCGGTCTACTACAACCCACACCACCGACTTGCCTTGAGATGGAGGCAAATCGGTGATAAAATCCATGGAGATATGGGTCCAAGGTCTCTGGGGAATGGGCAACGAACGTAGTAAGCCCGCTGGTCGGGACCTGGGAGTCTTGGACCTAGCATAAACCTCACAAGCGGCGACGTAGGCCTTAACGTCTTTAGGCAACCCAGGCCACCAATAGTTTCTGGCAATGAGGTGTTTGGTACCCAGGACGCCTGGATGACCAGATATCATGATTTTCCCTAAGTACCCTTAGCCGGAATTGCAGGGGAACAAACAGCTTGTCCTCAGGAAGGTTCCCGGGAGCTGAACCTTGATCAGCCGCAATTTCATTGACTAAATCAGAATCAATAGAAGAAATGATTATACCAGGAGGCAAAATACAAGCAGGATCTTCCTCCGACGGAGGGCTGACCATCAAGCTACGCGACAGTGCATCGGCCTTAATATTTTTAGACCCAGCCCTATAGGTAACCAAAAAGTTGAATCTGGTAAAAAATAGCGCCCATCGAGCTTGTCTCGGGTTTAGCCTCCGGGCAGATTCTAGGAAAACCAGATTTTTGTGGTCGGTAAGGACCGTTACCTGGTGCCTAGCCCCCTCCAGGAAGTGGCGCCACTCTTCAAATGCCCATTTAATGGCTAAGAGTTCGCGGTTGCCAATATCATAGTTACTCTCAGTGGGCGAAAACTTCCTGGAGAAGTAGGCACAGGGACGGAGACGGGTGAGGGACCTGGTACCCTGGGACAAGACAGCCCCCACTCCCACCTCGGATGCGTCAACTTCCACGATAAATGGCTCCATTTGGTTGGGCTGAACCTGCACCGGGGCTGAGATAAAGCACTTCTTAAGGACCTCAAAAGCCTGGACAGCCTCAGGAGGCCAGTGGAGGAGATCAGCACCTTTGCGAGTGAGGTCCGTAAGAGGCTTAGCGATGACCGAGAAGTTATCAATAAATCTCCTGTAATAATTAGCGAACCCCAAGAAACACTGTAACGCCTTCAGGGAGGCAGGTTGGACCCATTCCGCCACAGCCTGGACCTTGGCGGGGTCCATGTGGAATTCATGAGGAGTGAGGATTTGACCCAAAAATGGTATCTCCTGTACCCCAAACACACATTTTTCGGTTTTCGCAAACAATTTGTTTTCCCGAAGCACCTGGAGCACCTTCCTGACATGCTCAATGTGGGAGGGCAAGTCCTTGGAAAATACCAGTATGTCATCAAGGTACACTACAAGAAATACCCCTAGGTAGTCTCTTAAAATCTCATTTATGAAATTCTGGAAGACCACGGGAGCATTACACAACCCAAAGGGCATGACGAGGTATTCGAAATGAACTTCGGGCGTGTTAAACGCAGTCTTCCACTCATCCCCTTCTTTGATGCGGATAAGGTTATACGCCCCCCGTAGATCAAACTTAGAGAACCATTGGGCCCCCTGAACCTGATTAAAGAGATCAGGAATCAAAGGAAGGGGATACTGGTTCCTTACAGTGACCTTATTCAGGTTCCGGTAATCAATGCATTGCCTAAGACCACCATCCTTCTTCCCTACGAAGAAGAAGCCAGCACCTACCGGAGAAGTAGAGGGACGAATGTAACCCTTGGCCAGGCATTCCTGGATATACTCTCTCATGGCTTCACGTTCGGGACAAGAAAGATTTTATATCCTACCCTTAGGGAGCTTAGCTCCTGGTACCAATTCGATAGCGCAATCATATTCTCTATGAGGAGGTAACACTTCGGAGGCCTCCTTAGAGAAAACATCAGCGAAGTCCTGAACAAACTCAGGTAACGTGTTCACCTCCTCAGGGGGAGAAATAGAATTAACAAAAAAACATGACGTCAAGCATTCATTACCCCATTTAGTAAGCTCCCCAGTATTCCAGTCAAACGTGGGATTACGCAACTGCAACCAGGGAAGGCCTAAAACCAAATCGGACGATAATCCCTGCATCAACAGTACAGAGCACTGCTCCAAATGCATGGAGCCAACAAGGAGTTCAAAAACAGGGGTATGCTGTGTAAAATAACCATTAGCAAGAGGAGTGGAGTCGATACCCACTACCGGGAAAGGTTTAGGCAAATCAATCAAAGGCATAGCTAGAGACATAGCAAATTCCACAGACATGATATTAGCAGAAGACCCTGAATCCACGAAGGCACTGCCGGTAGCAGACCTACGACCAAAAGAGACCTGAAAGGGAAGCAAGATTTTATTACGTTTCATATTTACGGGAAATACCTGTGCGCCCAATTGACCTCCCCGATGATCACTTAGGCGCGGAAGTTTTCCGGCTGCTTATTCTTACATCTAGGACAGGTGTTCACTTGATGATTGTCATCCCCACAATAGAAGCAGAGACCATTCTTCCTGCGGAACTCTCTGCGTTGTCGGGGGGACACGGAGGCCCCGAGTTGCATAGGTACCCCCGAGTTTTCCGTGGAAGAGCGAAGCAACGGGACCTCGGGAGGCATCATGGGGGAGTCAGAGGGGAAAACACAAAAACGTTCAAGTTGTCGTTCCCTGAGACGTCGGTCAAGTCATACCGCTAAAGCAATAACCTGGTCTAGGGAGTCAGAAGAGGGATAGCTAACTAGCAGGTCTTTCAGGGCGTTCGACAGACCCAACCTAAACTGGCACCTTAAGGCATGGTCATTCCACCGAGAAGCTACGCACCACTTCCTAAAGTCAGAACAATACTCAACAGGTCTCTTACCCTGACGTAAGGTCACCAGTTGACTCTCGGCAAAGGCAGTCCTGTCAGTCTCGTCATAAATGAGTCCGAGAGCAGAAAAGAAACGATCAACGGAGGAAAGTTCAGGGGCGTCAGGAGCCAAGGAGAAGGCCCACTCTTGGGGCCCTTCCTGGAGCCAGGACATAATTATACCCACCCGCTGGCTCTCAGAACCTGAGGAGTGAGGCTTTAAGCGAAAGTAGAGCCTACAACTCTCCCGAAAGGAGAGAAAAGTCCTCCGGTCCCCTGAGAACCGGTCAAGCAGCTTGAGGTGGGGTTCAAGCGGTGAGGTGAGGGGCACTACCATGGTAGCGTCAGGCTGGTTGACCCTCTGAGCCAGGGCCTGGACCTGTAGGGAGAGAGCCTGCATTTGCTGGGCCAGGGTCTCAAGGGGTCCATAGTAGTGTTAGGGACCAGGGTAGACTAGGTATATGGGCTTGTGATTATGTAATGACGGGGGTAGGGAAACGGACAAGTGAGTCCTAATCTACCCGCCACTCTGTCCCTGCCTACTTGCAACGACACGCCCTAGGTGATGGGGTACAACTGGGCGGCGGTCCCTACACTCAGTAAGTGCACGAGACAAACAGACAAGGGTACAAAAGCAAGGGGAATGGGGCAGTTGCCCACGGCAACCGTGAGCAACAAGAGTGGTGAACGAGCCGAGTCAAACCAGGAGTGCACGAGGTACCAAACGCAGAGCAGGAGAGTAGTCAGTAAGCCAGGGTCAGTATGGAACAGGATCAAATAGTTTGTAGCTGTAGCTGGGCCAGGAAACCACACGAGAAGAATCACAAGCAAAGGAGTAACAGGAAAGGCAGGTATAAATAGACAGAAGGCGAGACCTAGCTCCTTCTGGCCAGGCTGCGATAGGCTCTCCCACTCCTAAGCCTGCCATCCTGAGTGGTGGAAGATGGAGTCAGTCTCAGAGACATAGACTCAGGTGCAGACTGATTAACTATGGGCGTATACACAGAAGTTGTGCCTGGCAGATCCTTTACACATGCAATGTTTAGACCCACACAGGGGTCTATTTCAAGAATGTATATCAACTTGGGTTAAAGTTACAGGCCCAAAGCCTAAATCTGAACTATGGGGGGATTCATTTTTTTATTTTTTTTTAACCATTACATTTTTATTATTATATCAAAAATTCAATACAAACATTAGTGATTATACACATAAGTCCACATAACACATAACAATAGACAAAGATAAGGGGAAAGAAAATTCACACCGTATCTACCTAAATATATTTAACACTACACCATAGAGATATACATAGGATCACATATAATAACTAAAGAGAAACAGTAAGTAAGTAACGAATTATATTATTTTGGCTAAGGAAGTAGAAGACCAAGGCTCCCAATATTTTTCAAGGTAACATTTGTGTTTGCAACTAGAAGAAAGAAGTAATTCAAATTGCATATGCTTGTTAACTTTAATGGTATGTTCACACGCAAACTCAAAAACGGCTGAAAATACGGAGCTGTTTTCAAGCGAAAACAGCTCCTGACTTTCAGACGTTTTTGTAGCAACTCGCGTTTTTCGCTGCGTATTTTACGGCCGTTTTTGGAGCTATTTTTCAATGAAGACAATGAAAAACTGCTCCAAAAACGTACCAAGAAATGACCTGCACTTCTTTTGACACGGCGTCTTTTTACGTGCCGTATTTTGAAAACTACACGTAAAATTACGCCTCGTGGGAACAGAACACCATAAATACCATTGCAAGCAATGGGCAGATGTTTGGAGGTGTAAACGGCCCGAATTACGTCTGAAAACACATCGTGTGAACATACCCTAACACACACTTCTGTCATGGAGGGAATGTGTGTAGATTTTTTAAATTCTGGTCTATAGGTTGTCTAGTTGCCGTGAGGACATGAGATGTTATCCATCTATAGTATAGGGGAATCTTTACAAGATCAATGTGGAGCAAGGCTAATTCTGGGGAAGGAAGTAATAGAACAGGGGTAATTATTGACAATAACTGAAAAACCGAAATCCAGCAAACTTGTATTTGCGGGCAAAATCACCATACATGTGATAGTGTAGCCCTTTTACCGCAACCCCTCCAGCACATAGGGGAATAATCAGAATATATATGAGATAATCTATTCGGGGTAAGATACCATCTCATGTGCATTTTTAAATTTGTTCTGAATGGTTGACACAACGGGAGGTACCAGTTGACCATGTCGACTCCTTATGCCATTGATCAACAGAGAACTTCTTATTTAAGTCCCTATTCCCATCTATGCATATAAGCTAGTTTGTCTGTGGACGGAGCAGAATTAAGTTGTCGGTATGTTATGGCTAAACCTTTTTCAAACCTCTTTTTATGTAGTATGAAATTCTGAATTTGAGGAACTACGGGGAGATTCTGATGTCAACATATTCTGATATTATTGTATTTGGTGATTTGGATTCAGACAAGGTCCCGATGACAACACTGCACCTGACAGATATCAGAACAGGAAATGTCATCATCAGATTCTCTCCTTGGCATGAAACTTCAAGCAATCATCTCTCAAAACAAAAATGAAAAAGTGTGGAAAGAGTAAGTACACATTTATTACTACCATTAATATCCAAAATTAGAATTGCGTACACCAGATGCAGTGCAAATAGACCACCAGTAGGGAGGATCTTGGAGGAACCTGTCTAATTTATACCTCAGACATGGATTGTGGTTTGCTATTTGTTGTTAAAATGAGTTGTATCAGCATGCGTAGATCCAAAGATCTATGTTAGGGCTCATCCACACAGCTGTATATAACAAAGCCGTTATAGGGCTGGCATAGAGGCCTATGAAGACCCCACAAAGGTTCATCGGTTGGATTCACTACTAATCCAAAAGGAAAAAATAGTGGCACACATTATTCTGTTGGGCTTCATATGTAGGGAGGTATTCTCTCCTAGAAGCATTACATATGGAGTTTGATGGAGCCTGTACGACAGCACATGGAGGCTCTACATCTTCGTACTAAGGAGCTGTTCAGCCTCTGTGCACTACAGTTCATCCTCCGTGCACAGGGCTCTACCGTGTGCATGAGTGCTCAACGCTCAGAAAAAAGGGTATAGATACTTATGGAAAGTGATACAAAACATTTGAGCATCAATCATTCTACTGTCCAGAAGATCATGTACAAGTAGAGAACTTTCCAAGCAACTGCCAACTTGCCCAGGCCGTCCAATAAAGTCTGCCATTAGAAATAGGGTGCACAAATTAGATCTTCATGGAAGGTGTGACGGGAGGAAACCTTTGCTGTCAAGAAAGAAAATCAAGGCTAGACTAAAGTTTGCCCATGAGCAACTAGGCAAACACCAGGAATTCTGGAGCAATAGGTTCTGGAGAGATGAGGCTTATGGTTATTTGGTACCACAACACATGATTGGGCAAAAACCCAAGACAGCATTTTACCAGAAAAACCGGATACCAATTATAAAGCATGGTGGGGACAATAATATGGCTTGTGTAATGGCAGGAAGGAGGTGAAGGGAAAGTGAGCCCTAATCTACCCATCGCCCTGTCCCTGCCTACTTGCAATGACCCGCCCTAGGCGACGGGGTACAACCGGGCGGCGGTCCCTACGCTGTCTAAGTGCACGGGAGAACAAACAGGGAACACGCAAGTGAAGGGGCAGTAGCCACGGAACGCCGCGAGGAAACGGAGCGGTGAATGAGTAGTCAGGACCAGGATGAAGTGGAGTATACCCAAGTGAGCACGGAGAAGGAAGCAAGCCAGGGGCAAAGCAAAGCAAGTTAAGCGGAACTGCAGCAAGGCAGAAGCACGGCAGGAGCAGGCTGGAGCAAGCAGCAGTGAGGCCAGAAATACAGAAGAATTACAAGCACTGAGGAAGAGAACACGGCAGGTAATAAAGGACAGGGGGCGGAGCTAACTCCGACTGACCAGGCCGCGATAGGCTCTCCCACTCCTGAGCCTGCCACCCTGGTTGGTGGGAGATGGTGTCAGTCGAACAGGTCTGGCCTCAGGTGTGGATTGATTAATCCATGGAGTATACCTAGACGTAGTACCTGGCAGATCCCTAACAGTACTCCCCCTTTTATGAGGGGCCACCGGACCCTTACTAAGAGGACCCGGTTTAGTAGGGAAGAGAAGGTGGAACCTCCTGATCAATACCCCAGCGTGAACATCACGGGCAGGTACCCAAGTCCTCTCCTCCGGCTCGTATCCTCTCCAATGGACCAGGTACTGGAGGGAGCCCTGGACCATCCTACTGTCCATAATCTTGGCCACCTCGAATTCCACCCCCTCAGGGGTGAGAACGGGAACAGGAGGTTTCCTCGAGGGGGACCAGGACGGGGAGCAGCGTTTAAGGAGGGAGGCATGGAAGACGTCATGTATGCGAAAGGATGGGGGCAGCTCCAGAGGGAAGGATACAGGGTTGAGGACTTCAATGATCTTATAAGGTCCAATAAATCGGGGAGCAAACTTCCTGGACGGGACCTTAAGGCGCAAGTTCCTGGACGACAACCAGACCAAATCCCCGACGACAAACCGCGGGTTAGCAGAACGTCTACTATCCGCCTGAATCTTTTGTGCGCTCTGGGACGCCTCTAGGTTCTTCTGAACCTGGGCCCAGACAGTGCACAGTTCCCGATGAACATCCTCTACCTCAGGATTATTGGAACAACCAGGGGAAACGGAGGAGAACCTTGGGTTAAACCCGAAATTACAGAAAAACGGGGAGACCCCTGACGGACGAGTTACTGACCCGGTTATTCAGGGAAAATTCAGCAAGGGGAAGGAATGAGACCCAATCGAATTGACAGTCAGAGATGAAACACCTTAAATATTGTTCCAGGGATTGGTTAGTCCTTTCCGTTTGGCCATTAGTTTCGGGATGGAAGGCGGAGGAGAAGGACAGATCAATCTCCAACTTTTTACAAAAAGCTCTCCAAAATAAGGAAACAAATTGTACCCCTCTGTCAGAAACGATATTGACTGGGGCCCCATGGAGACGCAGGATGTGTTTCACAAACAAAGAAGCTAACGTCTTGGCGTTAGGTAGCTTCTTAAGGGGCACAAAGTCGCACATCTTGCTGAAGCGGTCTACTACCACCCACACCACCGACTTGCCCTGAGATGGAGGCAAATCGGTGATAAAATCCATGGAGATATGGGTCCAAGGTCTCTGGGGAATGGGCAAGGAACGTAGTAGGCCCGCAGGTCGGGACCTAGGGGTTTTGGACCTAGCGCAAACCTCACAAGCGGCGACGTAAGCCCTAACGTCTTTAGGCAACCCAGGCCACCAATAGTTTCTGGTAATGAGGTGTTTGGTGCCCAAGATGCCAGGATGACCAGATAGAGCGGAGTCATGGTTTTCCCTGAGTACCCTTAGCCGGTATTGCAGGGGAACAAACAGTTTGTCCCCAGGGACGTTCCCGGGAGCTGAACCCTGATCAGCCGCGATATCAGAAGCTAAATCAGAATCCGTGGCAGAAACGATTATACCAGGGGGTAAAATACAAACAGGATCCTTCTCGGAAGGAGGATTGGCCATGAAACTACGTGACAGAGCATCAGCCTTAATATTCTTGGACCCAGCCCTATAGGTAACCAAGAAATTAAATCTGGTAAAGAATAGTGCCCACCGAGCTTGTCTAGGATTAAGCCTCCGGGCCGATTCTAGGAAAACCAGATTCTTGTGATCCGTAAGGACCGTTACCTGGTGTCTGGCCCCCTCCAGGAAGTGCCGCCACTCTTCAAAAGCCCATTTAATGGCTAGAAGTTCGCGGTTGCCAATATCATAGTTACTCTCCGTGGGCGAAAACTTCCTAGAGAAGTAAGCACAGGGGCGGAGATGGGTGAGGGAGCTGGTACCCTGGGACAAGACGGCCCCCACTCCCACCTCGGATGCGTCAACCTCCACAATAAATGGCTCCTCTTGGTTGGGCTGAATCAGCACGGGGGCCGAGATAAAGCACTTCTTGAGGGTCTCAAAGGCCTGGACGGCCTCAGGGGGCCAATGGAGGACATCAGCACCCTTGCGAGTAAGGTCCGTAAGAGGCTTAGCGACGACCGAGAAGTTGGCAATAAATCTCCTGTAATAGTTGGCGAACCCTAAAAAACACTGTAACGCCTTAAGGGAGGCAGGTTGGACCCATTCCGCCACAGCCTGGACCTTGGCAGGGTCCATGCGGAATTCATGAGGAGTGAGGATTTGCCCTAAAAATGGTATCTCCTGTACCCCAAAGACACATTTTTCAGTCTTAGCAAACAGATTATTCTCCCGAAGGACCTGGAGCACCTTCCTGACATGCTCCACGTGGGAGGACCAGTCCTTGGAAAACACCAGTATGTCATCAAGGTACACAACAAGAAAATTACCCAGGTAATCTCTCAGGATTTCATTAATAAAATTCTGGAAGACAGCAGGGGCATTACACAACCCAAAGGGCATGACCAGGTATTCGAAATGACCCTCGGGTGTGTTGAACGCAGTTTTCCACTCATCCCCCTCTTTGATGCGGATAAGGTTATATGCCCCCCGTAGATCGAACTTAGAAAACCATTGGGCTCCCTGAACCTGATTGAAAAGATCCGGAATCAAAGGAAGTGGGTACTGGTTCCTTACGGTGACCTTATTCAGGTTACGATAATCAATGCACGGCCTAAGACCACCATCCTTCTTCCCCACGAAGAAGAAGCCAGCACCTACAGGAGAAGTCGAGGGGCGAATGAAACCCTTTGCCAGGCATTCTTGGATATACACCCTCATAGCTTCACATTCAGGACATGAAAGATTAAATATCCTACCCTTAGGAAGCTTGGCACCAGGCACCAAATCGATGGCACAATCGTAATCTCTATGGGGGGGCAACACCTCGGAGGCCTCCTTAGAAAACACATCGGCGAAGTCCTGAACAAACTCAGGAAGCGTGTTTACCTCCTCCCAGGGAGAAATAGAGTTAACAGAAAGACATGACATAAGACATTCACTACCCCATTTGGTGAGATCCCCAGTATTCCAATCAAACGTGGGATTATGCAACTGCAACCAGGGAAGACCTAATACCAGATCAGACGATAATCCCTGCATCACCAGTACAGAGCACTGCTCCAAATGCATGGAGCCAACAAGGAGTTCAAAAACAGGAGTATGCTGAGTAAAATAACCATTAGCAAGGGGAGTTGAGTCGATACCTACTACAGGGATAGGATAAGGTAAATCAATAAAAGGCATCTTTAGAGACATAGCAAATTCCACAGACATGATATTAGCAGATGAGCCAGAATCCACGAAAGCACTGCCCGTGGCAGACCGGCCAGCAAACGAGACCTGAAAGGGAAGCAAAATTTTATTGCGTTTCACATTAACGGGAAATACCTGTGCACCCAAGTGACCTCCCCGATGATCACTTAGGCGCGGAAGTTTTCCGGCTTCTTATTCTTGCGCCTTGGACATGTGTTCAGTAGATGCTTGTCGTCCCCACAGTAGAAGCAGAGACCATTCATTCTGCGAAACTCCCTACGTTGTCGAGGGGACATGGAGGCCCCGAGTTGCATAGGTACCTCCGAGTCCTCCGTGGAGGGGCGAGGAGACGGGACCTCGGGGGGAATCGCAGAAAAGTCAGAGGGGAGCACATTGAAGCGTTCAAGCTGACGTTCCCTGAGACGTCGGTCAAGTCGTACTGCTAGGGCCATAACCTGGTCAAGGGAGTCAGAAGAGGGGTAGCTAACCAGCAGATCCTTCAGGGCGTCAGATAATCCTAACCTAAACTGGCACCTTAGGGCCGGATCGTTCCACCGAGAAGCTACGCACCACTTTCTAAAATCAGAACAGTATTCCTCAAACGGTCTCCTACCCTGACGTAAGGTCACCAGCTGACTCTCGGCTAAAGCAGTCCTGTCAGTCTCGTCGTAAATGAGTCCGAGGGCAGAGAAAAAACTATCAACAGAGGAAAGTTCAGGGGCGTCAGGAGCCAAGGAGAAGGCCCACTCTTGGGGCCCTTCCTGGAGTCGGGATATGATGATACCCACCCGCTGGTTCTCGGAACCTGAGGAGTGGGGTTTTAGGCGGAAATACAGTCTGCAACTCTCCCGGAAGGAGAGAAACGTCTTACGGTCCCCTGAGAACCGGTCAGGTAACTTGAGGTCGGGTTCTAGAGGTGAGGTGAGGGGTACTACTAAGGCAGCGTCACCCTTGTTGACCCTCTGGGCCAGGGCCTGGACCTGTAGGGAGAGGACCTGCATCTGCTGGGTCAGGGTCTCAAGGGGGTGCATGATAGCGTCAGCGTAGGAGAGATGGTAGACTAGGTAAGGGCTTGTAATTATGTAATGGCAGGAAGGAGGTGAAGGAAAAGTGAGCCCTAATCTACCCACCGCCCTGTCCCTGCCTACTTGCAACGACCCACCCTAGGCGACGGGGTACAACTGGGCGGCGGTCCCTACGCTGTCTAAGTGCACGGGAGAACAAACAGGGAACACGCAAGGGAAGGGGCAGTAGCCACGGAACGCCGCGAGGAAACGGAGCGGTGAATGAGTAGTCAGGACCAGGATGAAGTGGAGTTTACCCAAGTGAGCACGGAGAAGGAAGCAAGCCAGGGGCAAAGCAAAGCAAGTTAAGCGGAACTGCAGCAAGGCAGAAGCACGGCAGGAGCAGGCTGGAGCAAGCAGCAGTGAGGCCAGGAATACAGAAGAATTACAAGCACTGAGGAAGAGAACACGGCAGGTAATAAAGGACAGGGGGCGGAGCTAACTCCGACTGACCAGGCCGCGATAGGCTCTCCCACTCCTGAGCCTGCCACCCTGGTTGGTGGGAGATGGTGTCAGTCGAACAGGTCTGGCCTCAGGTGTGGATTGATTAATCCCAGGAGTATACCTAGACGTAGTACCTGGCAGATCCCTAACAGCTTGGATCTGCTTTGTTGCATTAGGGCCTGGGCAGCACACATCATAGAATGTACTATGAATTCTTTATTGTAACCGGGGGTGCTTGAGGGTAATGTGAGATCATCTATCAGAAGATTAAAGCTCAGCTGAAAGTGCACCTTGCAACATGACAAAGACCCAAACAAACTAGTAAATCCACCAAGGAGTGGCTGAAGAAATGGAGGCTTCATGTATGGCCAAGTCAAAGCCAGAATCTGAAACCTATCAAGATGCTGTGGGGGATTTGAAGTGGCTGTGCAAGCAAGAAAGCACTCAAATCTCGAACAGCAGGATAAATTCTTACCTGGGGTTTTATTACTCTTTCACTTGACTACATGTGAAATAGGCATTGCATGGTAGCACAAGACCCAATTAAATATATTAATAAAAGACCAAGACAAATGAATTTGGATTAAAAATTGTCTGCAATGTTTATTAATGTTAACCTAAAAATATAAATATCAGTAATTTTATAATAAATATAATAAACCAATAACTGTTAAAAGAATCAATAAATAAATGACCACGTTAGCTGGGAGACTATACCCCATCTAAAAAACATTGTAACAAGATCAAACTTTATTAAAACCGGGAGGGAGGGCGGGCGCTGGTCCTGAAGGTCCGGGAAAATTGACACCTGAACAGCTGAGCGCTTGCCTATTTAAAGGAAAATCTTCCCGCCATAAATTCTGAAGCTCCAATCAGAATATATCAATATTGAAACAGAAAATTCCAGAACCTGCTCGTATGTTCCATACAGCTGACCAGAGATTGACCTCATAAGGTAAGAACCACTGTGGGAATAAAAAAGGAGGGGAGAAAGAGAGCAGGAACAAACCAAGTACCAAAATAAAACATTAATTAAAAATTAATAATGGGACTGTGCTACCATGTGTCCCCCAAGCAAACTGCTCTGGGGGTGGTGGTCCTCCTGGTCCTCCTAGGCTTCCTGTCAGTGATAGTGTAACGACGGGGGTAGGGAGCTCCTGATTTTCAGACGTTTTTGTAGCAACTCGCGTTTTTCGCGGTGGATTTTACGGACGTTTTTGGAGCTGTTTTTCAATGGAGTCAATGAAAAACGCCTCCAAAAACGTCCCAAGAAGTGACATGCACTTCTTTTTCACGGACGTCTTTTTACGCGCCATATTTTGTACGCAACGCATAAAATTAGACCTCGTGGGAATACCGCAAAACCCATTGAAAGCAATGTGAAGATGTTTTTAGGCGTATTAGGGGCGTTTTTTCAGGCGTAATTCGAGGCGTAAAACGCCCGAATTACATCTGAAAACACTGCGTGTGAACATACCCTTACTGTCACGTCACAATGAGGGTATGTTCACACGATGAGAGGCATTTACGTGTGAAAAGACAGACTGTTAACAGCTGCCTCGTTTCACACGTAAATGCTCCTCCTCGCATTTTGCGAGCCGTCTGAGACGCTCGTAAATCTTGAGCTGTGCTTCATTGAGTTCAATGAAGAACAGCTCAAATTACGTGGCAAAGAAGTGCCCTGCACTTCTTTGCCGAGGCAGTCCATTTACGCGTCGTCGTTTGACAGCTGTCAAACGACGACGCATAAAATTACAGGTCGTCTGCACAATACGTCGGCAAACCCATTCAAATGAATGGGCAGATGTTTGCCGACGTATTGTAGCCCTATTTTCAGGCGTAAAACGAGGCATAATACGCCTCGTTTACGTCTGAAAATAGGTCGTGTGAACCCAGCCTGACAGTTAGGGTATGTTCACACGGCGGGGGTCCGTAACGGCTGAAATTACGGGGATGTTTCAGCCTGAAAACATCCCCGTAAATTCAGCCGTACCGGCATGTGCAGGCGCTTGAACGCCGCGTCAATTACGGCCGTAATTAGCGCTGCTATTCATTGGAGTCAATGAATAGCGGCTCCAATTACGGCCAAAGAAGTGACAGGTCACTTCTTCTACGCGGGCGTCAATTTACGCGCCGTCATTTGACAGCGGCGCGTAAATATACGCCTCGTGTGAACAGACAAACGTCTGCCCATTGCTTTCAATGGGCAGATGTTTGTCAGCGCTATTGAGGCGCTATTTTCGGGCGTAATTCGGGGCAAAAACGCCCGATTTACGTCCGTAAATAGGCCGTGTGAACATACCCTTAGAATACATTACACTACCTAGATAGTGTAATGTATTCTAGCAGCGATCAAAGCTGCATGTCCTCAAGTCCCCTACTGGGACAAAAAAAAAAAGCTAATAAAAGTGTAAAAATAAAAGTGTAAAAATATAAGTTATTTTAAAAAAAAGAACTGCTTTTTTTTCCTATAATAAGTCTTTTATTATAGGAAAAAATGAAAACGTTAAAAAAAATGTTTGGTATCACCGCGTTCATAACGACCCAAACAATAAAACTATTATGTTATTTTTCCCGCACAATGAACATTGCAAAAAAATCTATAAAAAACTATGCCAGAATCACTATTTTTTGGTCACCATAATAGAGAATAAGAAGTGATAAAAAAAGTCGCATATACCGCAAAATAGTACCAATAAAAACTACAACCCGTTCCACAAAAAACAAGCCCTTACATAGAAAAATAAAAACATTATGGCTCTCAGAATATGGTGACACAGAACATAAATTGTTTTATAAAAAAAAAGTAATGTTATTGTGCAAACGCTGCAAAACATAAAAAAAACTATATACATATGGTATCGCCGTAATCGTACTGACCCGCAGAATAAAGTAAAATTGTCATTTATAGCGCACGGTGAATGCTGTAAAAAAATACACAAAAAACATTGTCAGAATTGCTTGTTTATGGTCACCTGGAATAAAAAGTGATCAAAAAAATTGCATGTAACCCAAAATGGTACTAATTAAAACTACAGATTGTCCCGCAACAAATAAACCCTCACACGGCTCCGGTGGTGAAAAAATAAAACAGTTCGGGCTCTCAGAATATGGCGATGCAAAATGTGCAGTGTTTCAAAAGCGGATAAGATCGGGCGCCATTTATCTGTGCGACACGGGTCACACATCTATGAATTATTATTTATTTACCACATTATTATACCCTTTTATTATGCCCTGATGTTCTCCGCACAGATTACATATGCCCCCACATTATAAACTGAAATATCAGCAATACCCCAAACAACTACTACCATTTAAAATCTGCGCTCCAAAAGCAAAATGGTGCTCCCTCCCTTCTGAGCTCTGCAGCGTGACCAAACAGCAGTTTGCGCCCACATATACGGCATCGTCATACCCGGGAGAACCCTCCTAACGTTTTATGAGGTATATGTCTTCTGTGGCACAAACTGGGCACAACATATTATGCACTAAAATGGCATATCAGTGGAAAATTTTCACTTTGCACCACCCACGCATTAACCCCTTTGCGCACTATGACTTAATAGCACGTCATGGTGAGGGGGTTAATGTATGGAGCCGACTCGCGTGCTGAGCCTGTAGCATACATTGCAGGTGTCAGCCAGCTGTGTATTACAGCTGTTACCCGGGACTAACGGACAGGAACAGCGATTGTGCTGTTACAGAAGCCTGTAAAGTTAACAATATACTGCAATACATTAGTATTGCAGTGTATTGTATCAGTGATCCAATGATCGCTGGTTCAAGTCCCCTAAGGCGACTAATAAAATGTGTAAAAGAATTTCGTTTTGACGTGAAAAATAGCGCTGCATGCAGCCCTATTCTTCCAGTCAAATCTGACAGAATTAGTGGCGGAACTTGACGGACCCCATTATCAGCCTGTACGCAAAGCTCTGTTCCCACTAAAGACATGACCTCATATCGGAGCCATGACAGCTTTGTCAGAACTGATACCAGCAAATATGGATGACTATAATGAGATCCAATATTTTTGACAGCAAAATAGCACAGCAGTATATGATCTGTGGGGATCTGATACCCAGACCCTGCACCAATCAGCTGTTCCAGCTGCTTCTGGGCACAGGAAGCAGTGGCGGATTAAGTAGACCATGGGCCCTGGGCTGTTACCCAAACTTGGGCCCCCCTTCCTCACCGCCGCCCTGCCGCGCCGTAACTATTTTTGACACTACTTTTTTGGGCAAGCATTAACAGTGTTACGATTTCCCTTGTCACAGGGCTGTGTCCCTACATACTGAGAGTATCACACTGTGCAGGGACACAACCTCCTGACAAGGGGAATTGTCTATCAGTCCTGGACTACAGAAAGACTTTTTGTGAAATACAAGGATTCCTATAATAAACATGTCAGGAGAGGTGACAGATTCTCTATAAATCTAGTGACTCACAGGTGACGACGTCTCAGATTCTAAAAATGTGTGTTTGGTGCAACTTTGTAATTACGTTTTATTAAAAAATATTTTCACTTTTTGAGATACAGCTGCTTTGTATCCTGTATCCGTCAGGTCAGCAGGACTGGCGGGATCAGTGACACGCAGGATCCACCTCAAATCTATCACATCTAAGATTATAATTTAGCGCAGGGCCCGTTTCACTGATCCCGTCAGTCCTGCTGACCTGACGGATACAGGATACAAAGCAGCTGTATCTCAAAAAGTGAAAATATTTTTTAATAAAACGTAATTACAAAGTTGCACCAAACACACATTTTTATAAAAAATAAATAAAAACGACGTGATTTTTGCGACGTTTTTTCCGTAGACAATGCAGGTTTCTTTTTTTTAATCGTTTTTATACACACCTTTTTTGCTATTTTAGAATTTTTATTCATAAAGTTTGAAAATAATAGTAAAAAAATTAGCTTTTTTAAGTTTCAGCTATTTTTTTGGGTAATAACATAGTTTTACCCTAAAATAGACCTTTTATTTGTGATCGTCATTGTTTACCGTAAATGTTAATATATTACATGTCTATATTAGGGTAATTGGGTCAGCGCTAGCGTTACAACAATGATTGGCGGGGGGGGGACGGTTTTTATTGGGGTGGGTATTTTATGTGTATTTATTATTTCATTTTTTTTGCACTTTACTTTCCTATTTTTTTATTACTGTGGTCTGTTCCTCAAAGATCAAAAAAGACCTTTGGGGAACTTTATATATATTTTTTCTTTCTTTTACACCATCTTTTCCCCTGTAACTGGAGCTGCACAGCAGCCCCAGTTACAGGGGAAATCAGCCCTCTCATAGTGACGATTGTCACTAATAGGGCTGTGCTGGGTCTAGTTAGACCCAGCAGCAGCCTGCCACTAACGGCACCCGGCGATCATGTCACCAGTCACATGATCACCGGGAGGAATAGAGACAGCGCCGCTGCTGCTGTCTCTATTCCTATACACAGCGTTCATTGAACGCTGTGTAAGAAGACATCGGAGAAGACAGAAGCAGCGAAAGCTGCTTCTGTCTTCTCCTCAGGGTCCCCGGCAGTCACTGACAGCCGGAGACCCGACATTCAGCTGCCCGATCGCGCGGGCAGCAAGTTAAAACCCGAGCCGTAGAAAGTCTATGGCTCGGGTTTTAAGGACCCTGACCGCTGGCCGTAAAAATACAGCCAGCGGTCGGGAACCAGTTGGGCAGGAGGATAAGCCTGCTGTACTGACCTCAGCGCCGGTGACCGACCGCCCGGCTCTTGTCTTGCAGATTCGGAGTAACAGAACAGCCGTCCGTCGCTGTTCTGTTACTCAATGGCGGCGGCCCGCACTTGTCAGGGAGGCGTGTCCTACCCCTTTCCCGGCCAATTCCCTGCTCCTCCCCTCCTCATCTTCGTTAGTTAGCAGCGCTAGCGCGCTGAATAGGTACCTTTGCAAGATGATGTGCGGTTCGGGCTGCCATGGGCCCCCTGGGAGCCTCGGGCCCCGGGCGGCCGCCCGAATCGCCCATATGATAATCCGTCACTGACAGGAAGTTATGCAGTGGTTAGAGCCGGCAGCAGATGACTCTTGCCATTGTATAGTACTGCAGTTCTGCTCCTATTCAGATGAATAGGAGAGGAGCTGCAGTAACCCAGCACTGCCGCTTTACAGTGACTGGGAGCCATCTGCTTCCGGCACTGACCACTGCATAGCTTCCGGCGCTCGGAGGCAGCTGGAAAAAATGATCGGCGAGGGTTCCAGACCCCCACCGATCATATACTGATGACCTACCTTGTGGATAGGTCATTAGTATGAAATAACGCCCCTGCCTGGACAACCCCTTTAAAAATACCAGAAACCAATTTTGCTAAATCAAACAGAGCATTACTGCAATACATTCTGAAATCATGTCAATATGTTTTTACAGATTTATATCAACGTATTTTACTAAGAAGGAAAATATGGCTGGGCAGTCCTGCGTGGACAGTATATATTACATTGTGGAATAGAGATGCGTGTTGGATCACTTGGGATATGAACAGCAAAGAGAGATCTGAGGAAAGCAATTAGTGTTTTAACAAAACGACTTTAATAATACTGGGAAGTTAAACAACAGCTGGAGAACATGCAAAAGAGATAGACCACATTAAACGGAATGAATCCAGTTCACAAGCTGTAGACAATTCAGAGAAATGCCCTGTAGGAATGGAACATTTCCAAGATGTTTATGTGCTGCATTTCAATAATTACGCTCACAAGTGTTCATTTTAATTTCTTATTTTAAACTTTAGTGTATTTTAGTGTATAATAACAGTGTAGAATGATTGACAATAACATGCAAAGTTTTTACTGTAACATTTTTGGACCCATGTTGTGTAGTTAAAAGCCGTTAAAGTTAAGCTCCATATAGTAGCCAATTTAACCCCTTTACACAGAATGACGTACAGGTATTTAATTGGCAGGAGGTGATTCCAAATCCATACATATACGACATTTTAATTGCGCATGATTGACTGCCACATTCCTGCAGTAACGGCTGGGATTGCAGAAAGCTTCAATCCTGACTGTTAATAAACGCCTACTGATCGCTGATCGCAGTACTGTTCACTGTGCAGAGAAATTAAGGGGTCTCCTTTGCTCTGTGCCCGTTAACCCTGGCAGTGTGATTGCCAGGGCTGATGGTTATATATTGACAACCCTGGGACTAATAAAGGTTCCCATGGCGGTCTAGTATTAGTGATCATTAGGGCATGTCTTAAGCATACATGACAGTATATTAGGGTTTAATAAAAATGTTAGAAGTAAAAGTTTCCTAATGGGGCTAAATAAAGACTGTTCAAGGAAATTAAATAAAATTAACGTTCATACAAAATTATGTTGTGATGCAGAAAAAAAATATCTACAGATGTAGCCATCGTTATCTTGACTTTTAACGCATTAAATACACAGTGTCAAGCAACTTTAACTTGACTTTTTCAATGGCTTCTGCTGTTGTTGCTGTGCAGCAAGTTATCAGAATCAAGATAAATATGGCTACGTATGTATTAGGTATTACCATGCTCATAATGGCAAACGTGATGTTTTTACTGTTGTTTTTGCCACTTTTAAAAAAAATAATTGAAAGGGATGTATTTAAAAGCCAGGTGTGAACATACTCTAAGGCAAGTTTCAGAAGAGCGTAATATGGACAAGTATAAACTGTGGCATCCCGCTGCCTCTCTCCCTTTGAGGCCAGTTTCGGACAAGCAAAAATGCACCCATTTTATAGCCCAACTGCGAGTCGAATGACCTGAATTAACAGCATCATAGATTTGGGTGCTGTATGTGTTCTGGAGTTTCTGCTGTATGTCGGTAAGAATACCGCCGTAATATGGCACACAAAGGAGCATACCACCGTATGATGTTTGAGGCATACATGCAACTCTATAGATGTTTTATTATAGCTTCCTACAAAAACGGAGTCGCAATAGCATTGTGTGCATGAAGCTTTAGGGTATGTTCACACGGCCTATTTTCAGACGTAATGGAGGCGTTTTGCGCCTCGAATTACGCCTGAAAAGACGGCTCCAATACATCGGCAAACATCTGCCCATTGCTTGCAATGGGTCTTACGATGTTCTGTGAAGACGAGCTGTCATTTTACGCGTCGCTGTCAAAAGACGGCGCGTAAAATTACCACCGCGTCAAAGAAGTGCAGGACACTTCTTGGGACGTAATTGGAACCGTTTTTCATTGACTCCAATGAAAACCAGCTCCAATTACGTCCGTAAAAGACGCCGCGAAAAACGCGTGCACTTGTAAAAACGTCTGAAATTCAGGAGTTTTTTTCTCCTGAAAACAGCTCCGTAATTTCAGACGTATTTGGCATTGTCGTGTGAACATACCCTTACACAAACTAGCATTTATTTCTAGGAACCCATGCCTGAGTGAGTTTCACCTTACCAATATAACTTTATTCCAGCAAAATCTATAAACAAAATAAAGATAAGATGATTTTAAGTTTTAACAGCCTCATAAAATGCAAGATATAAAAACATAATCATGATAAGACATTTATGTCTGTATTACATCACCGCAGTGAATTTTGGATTGACTCCAAGAACATTCCAAAGAAATCGTTTCTCTTCAGATAATTTTTATTAGCAGTTCGTAATACAGTGAGAAGATTTAGGAATATGATATTTTAGAGCTGAAGGAATATTATTGTCACTATTTAATCTGCTGATGATATAAACATAAAATATTGCACTTGTGCTAAATCTGCCTTCTTACTTTGATTTAAGCTTCAGTGTATCCATCTTCTTATCATTCCTATTATTATTCCGTGTCTCACATGATGAAATACATTTAGATTATTTATTTTAGTGCTTCCTGAACCATTTAAAATAGTTAATAATAAAACACATAATGTTAGGCCGCATTTTAATTCCTTCTACGTGGTAGCATGTGTAATTCATAAATGCGGAGTATATTGAAGACTATGAAAAAAAATCTGTCACTTAGATAAAGATCTTTAAATTTCCTTCACACAGTTTTTGTGTGAAGGAATTTGCGTATTTCTTTTTTCTTTTTTAGTATTTTAATAGTATTTTTTGTGCCATAGTATCTGTGTTTTTACATGCTGCGTTTTTTTGTGTGCCGTTTTCACACTGCCAATCGTGATTTAAAGATCTCGTGATTCAAAGATTCCTCTTTGCAACAAATGATTTATTCTGCAAAAAAATGGAAGACACATGAGGCCAAAAAAAAACCAGTGGAGGTCTATGGAAGAAAAAAAGCCACTTAACTGTCTGAATAAGCACCCAACACACCCTATGCTGTGATTGCAAAAAAACGCCACTGACCCAAAGAAAGCAAGACAAAAATTTGCTTAAAAAAACGCTAGTAAAAACACCACAAGAAATGTGCAGTTTATCCTAAAAACGCTGTGTGAGAAGGCTCCGATACCAGGGTTTTTCTTTAGGATAGGCCATCCATATATGATCGGCACTGGTTACCCCCACTGATTAACAGACAAGAGGGGCTGAGTCACTTCCCTTTTATTGTTAACACAGGTACAGTGGCTTGTCATACAATCCATAGATAAAATTTTCATCCAATACAAGGTCACAATGGCTTACATTTATAAAGATAAAACTCCTTACTTGACATGGAAACGCTGCGGGAGGGAAATGTGCACAGGTGCGCGCTTATACGACAGTTCGAGGGTCTTCCCTTAAATTACCAGCTGCAGGAATACTCATCTGTACAGGGCTGTGATTGTGTAAAGAATAAAGGACCCGCAGAGCTCCAGGCCTCTTCATTGTGTCCTTCACTCCACTCAGTGGGGCTCCTGGCAATAACACATGTATCACATATTCTGTGGATATTTGATAAATGCTAATCTTGGGGCAACTCCTTTAAGTTACAATTTTAATTATTTAAGAAACAACTATTGCAACTGGAAAATATTGTAACTTGGAATCATAACTTTATAGAAAATCAGTAATTGGTTCCAAAGCCCTCAAAATGTCACAGGAATATAAGAAAAAAATAAAGATAAAAGAATAACAAGCAACTAACTGATATAGAAAGTCCTTACATATAAAAGTCAGAAAGAGCTGCTAGAATGCTGTACTTCAGATATGTGTTTTACTAGACAGCCAATCAGAGCATGTACTCCAGTAATTCAGTGCTCACTGATTGGCTCAGCTTGTCCTCAGAGTGATGTGCTGATTAGCTGTGGACAATCAGAAACATTTTACCAGTGAATCATGCATGTTGATTGGACGGGTCTTCCCAGGGTCGTAGCTAGGGGGGGCAGATGGGGCATGTGCCCCGGGTGCAACATAGAGGGGGGCGCCAGCGCCACCCCCTCCTGCACTATAATTGTACCTGCGTCTATAGGTTCTATACGTTCCGTTCCCGGCCATTCAGCGCTTTTCTACGAGGGAAGCGGCGCAATATTTTGCGCCACTTGCGTCGTTGAAAGGCACTGATTGACAGGGAAAGTCATTCTGCCCTGCCAATCAGCGCCTTTCATAGACGCTTTGTTCAAACCCCAGGAGACCCGTGCAGAAGAGAGCAGGTCTCCATTTCCGCCAGACGGCGCAGGAACGGGATAAGGGTGAGTTTGTATAATTTGTTTTTTTATCGTAATAAAAAAGTGTGTGGCATTATCTACGGGGGGTGGGGTGGCTTTATCTATGGGGGGTGGCTTTATCTACATGGGGGCTTTATCTATGTGGGGGCTTTATCTATGGGGGGCACTATCTACAGGGGGGCTATATAATGGGGTGGGCTATATGTGGTGCACTATATAAAGGGGTGGGCTATATTTACAGGGGGACTATATACAGGGGTGGGCTATCTGAGGAGCACTATATACTGGGGTGGGCTATATCTACAGGGGGGCTATATAAAGGGGTGGGCTATCTGTGGAGCACTATAGGGGGAACTATATGTGGGACACCATATACAGGGGTGGGCTATATGGGAGGCACTATCTACAGGGGGCTCTATGGGGGGTAAAATCTACAGGGGGCTCTATGGTAGGCACTATCTACAGGGGGCACGGTGTGTGTGTGGGACACGGTGTATGGTGCTATTATAATTAGAGGTGCAGTGTATGGCGCTATAATATTTAGGGGCATAGTGTGTGATATAATGAGAACTTTATCTTTATTTATAGGTGTAGAAATGTTGGAAAAGTGAGAAGCTGAAGAGATCTGAGCGCCAAACGAGCTGTGACCAGGAGAAGTCATCATAGAGGTCTGGACCGGATGGAGAAAAAGAACTAGAATCTGAGATGTCACCGGTGAGTCACTTAATGTAAATGTTTATTCTGCCTCTAATCAGCACTGTAGCCACTGTATGATCTGCAGCGAGATGATGGGTGGTATGATTGTGATATGATTTTCTTTTTGTGAAATAGCATCTCCCATTATATCCTTACCATTGTTCGGGCCATGCTAGGAGCTGGAAAAAATTGACTGCAAACCTATATGGCAGGGGTTGCAGTAAATTCAGCTGTATTTGTGCTGGTGTTGTATATATGTACTGATCTTGGTTATGATGCTGTATATATGTACTGAGCTTGGTTCTGGTGCTGTATATATATATAATGAGCTTGGTTCTGGTGTTGTGTATAGAACTATATTGCTTGTAAAATGTACAAATGTTTTTATGCTCGTTACATTAAAAAAAATGTGTAAAAAATGTGTAAAAGAAATGACACGTCATTGATTGGTAGAGAAAACAAACATGGCGAGGGGGAAGGAGATGTCGGGAAATGTTGGGGGGGGCAAACTGAATCTTTGCCCCGGGTGCTGGAGAAACTAGCTACGCCTCCGGGTCTTCCAGCCATTTGCACAAACCACAGATCTGCACTGTCTGCTCCATTGTAAGTGAAATGTGGTTTCATGTTACGATGGCCCTGGAAAAAGCATTGTAAATTGAAGATTTTGTAAGCTGTGGCCGTTGTAAATTGAGGGATCACTGTATTTGTATTTAAAGATAGAAATACTAATGATATTTGTACAAGTAAGACAAATTTGTTGGTTTATTTTGGCGTGTACCTCAAACCTGTTACACGTTTTCATGTCTTGCATGAATATGCATGATATATTATGACCAGATTTATTTAGTCTGGCTAAATATACTTGTGACCAAATGGACACAAATTCAGGTGTCCCCCACTCAAGCAGAATTACTGGATTATTTAAGGTCAGACTTTTTCAGTCATCCCACTTCTTGGTATTGTCTGGGGTGAGTGTAACTCTACTGATTGTCTTCTACGCATATCCCTCTCTTCCCAGTCTTCTTCAGGCTCCAGCTCCCCTCGCAGGATTGCTATTCTTTCAGAGAAGGTCTTTGTGTTTGGGATTAGTATAAAGTTATACATCAGGGATCCTAAGGTGGCTCCAAACATTGGTCCTAGCCAGAAAACCTGAGAAGAATAATGGTGATATGTAAAGATTATGGTAATTCATCTTCTTACTCTGTGCACTAATAAAAATATATTGCTTGTTCAGTTGCATAACCACTTATCATCGGGCCTCATAGCAAAGTCAGGAATAGGCCCATATATCTGTCGACAGTAAAATGAACTGTAGTAATGCAAACAGAAGTAACCCTTGTCCTGGCCCTGCGTGGCGCTGTTTCTTGAAAGCAATGCAAATCCTTTTTTCTAATCCTGGACAACAGCTTCATTCCCACACAGTTCCTGTATTTATTTTTCTTATAGGACTTCTTTTCTCCCCTTAACCCTTAGGCTTCGTTCACATCTGCGTCAGGGCTGCATTTATGGGTTCCGTCAGACCTTTCAGTCAGGGGAACCCATGAACGAAGCCCAAACAGAAACAAACGGAAACCATAGGTTTCCGATTGCATTACCATTGATTTCCAATGGTAATGCATCCGTTGCAAATGGTTTCCGTTTCTCACCGTTCTGTAAGGTTTCTGTTGTTTTGACGGAATCAATAGCGCAGTTGACTGCTATCCAATCCCAACGCACACTGAAATATTAAAAGGACTCTGCCCTCTTCCTTCTTGTCTCAGCGTTGTTGTGTCTGTCCATGTTCGTTATTGCAAATGGTCCCTTAGTTGTATCCTGTATCCTGTGTTCCCGTATCCTGTATCCCGTATCCAGCAAATGTGTTTGTTCCAGTGCGAAGTCTATTGTCGGAGTCGAGAGTGTCCACATACCCCATAGCCGTGACATATCATACAGTATATGGTTTATATTTTATGGCAACTCCCTGTCCTTCAGATATGTGTTGGATGAATTTCCATAATGTAAGGGGTTTTAATTCTCCTCTTAAGCGTAAGAAGGCCTATATCGATTACTTAATACAGGCTCCAGACATTATGTGTTTACAGGACTCTCACTTTACCCATACTTCTACACCTGATTTCTTCATCACAGATACTCTACAGTCTACAAGTCCTCGTATACCTCTAAGGCTAGGGGTGTCGTCACTTTGATTAGAAATACTTTCCCCTTACAAATATCCTCTGTTATTTCTGATTCTGAGGGTCGATATTTGATAATTGTGGGTGCTTTAGTGGATGTTATTATATGTATTGTGAATTTCTATGCTCCCAATGCCGACCCTATTGAATTTTTACAGGATTTGGCACAGGTAATCTTTCCTCTTCATTATCATCATTTAGTCTGGTGTGGTGACTTTAGTTTTATCATTAATCCCATTCTTGATAAGTCCCACAATGTAGTGTCTAAATGTACAGCTGCATTTAAGAACATGATCTCCGATTCCTTTCAACTACTTTCACTAGCCGATACTTGGAGGGAACACAATAGTTCCAAAAGGGGTTATACATGTACCTTTTTATCAGCAGCACACCATCACCACACCAGGATTGCTATGATTCTATCCACACCTTCACCCCTACCTCGATTACTATATTCTACACATATTGTTTGCGCATGGTCGGATCATGACATTGTTTGCTTTGAGTTTGATTTCATACAAAGGGGCACAATCCCGTTCGCTTGGCTAATGAATGAGGTCATGATTACAAACCCAATTGTAAGAAACCAAATAGCTGAGGATCTATGAAAATATTTTGAGAATAAAAATACTGATACAACTCCACACTGGCTATGGTTGTCTCATAAGGCATATATTAGGGGTCAACTTATTGCAGCGGCTTCTAGGAGAAAGAAGGAAAGAGTACTGGCACAGTCTAAATTGGAAGATAGACCAGCTAGATTAACTCTTGCTCACCAACGCAGATCACCCCTATATCTTTGTATGGTTTAGCCTGATGAAGAGAACGGTCCAATCTCGTAACACGTAGCTATTATACAATAAACATATGTATTTCTTATACGTACTTCATCTCCATTATCCAATGGTCTGGCTATTGATCTAAAAGAAATCCATGATCACTTCTGCGATTTTCAAGTGACAGCGCTGGGAAACTAATCAGTTTTTTTCTTACTCATCTTCATCTCTATATCTTTATAAGGCATTACAAAAAGCTAGGACTCAGTTGGGTGCAGTACTTTCACACACTACAGAAAAAGCATTCTGTTGGACACAAGCTAAATATTACAAGTGGGCTAATAAGCCCGATAAGCTTTTACCGCAAAAGTTAAGGGATAGACAACGTATAAATCAGGTGTTTAAAATTCAAACTAAAGAGGGACAAAGTACTTCTAACCCTAACCATATCTATGAAACACTCCGACAGTATACTCTAGACCCTCTTATGTTAATGAGACCACCATAGCCAGTTTCTTGTCGCAGGTCCAATTACCAAATTTAACATCCGAAGCCGTCTCTCAAATTAATGCAGTTATTATTGATGAGGAGATAGATCTGACGTTTAAACAACTAAAGTTGGGTAAGGCCCCAGGTCCTGATGGCCTATCTGCGGCCTACTATAAAAAAAATTCTACTCAGATGCCACCCCACGTTTGGAATTTCTGTAACCACCACCTTCAGGGCAATGATATGCCCCCCGAATTTTGGTATGCTATGATCGCAGTATTCCCGAAGCTAAATAGTAACCCTTTATCTCCATTCAATTACAGACCCATCGCCCTTCTGAATCTAGATGGTAAGATATTTAATTCTATTTTGCCCCGCCGTTTTAACTCTTTTTTTCCCTACATTAGTTCATACTGATCAGGTAGATTTTATACCTCATAGAGAAGCTTCTGATAATATTCGTAAACTTATTAATATAATATGATGGGTCCAGGGGGACTCTACACCTTGTACTCTTTTAGCAACAGATATAGAGAAGGCCTTCGATAGCCTATCCTGGGATTATCTATTTGCAGTACTTCGTAAAATGGGTACACAGGGACCTTATCTTACTGCCATACAAACCTTATATACTTTCCCTTTAGCTTATCTTAAATGAACATCTACCTCCTCCTCCGCGATACAGATACACCGAGGTACTCGCCAGGGTTGCCCTCTCTCCATTTCCCTCTTCGCACTAGCCATGGAACCCCTGGCAAATTTGAATGGGAACAACCCCAATATAGTAGGAGTCCGTATTGGGTCTTCTAAGTACAAAGCTAATTTGTTCGCAGATGACCTACTGCTGACTTTTACTAAACCCCTGTCTTCCCTCCCTAACCTAGTTAAACTTTTAGACACCTTTTTTTGGGCTTCGGGATTACAAGTGAACACATCTAAGGTTATGTTCTGTAACACACCACATCACACGATAAAACTGATAGAATAAAATTCTAGTTTTCACCATTTGGAGAGATGGAGGAGCTGTTGTGAATTTCTACATAAAGGTAGTTGGCAAATTACCCTAGCGGAGACATCTATGAAGGTTCATCATAGGACCTATTTAGTACCAGAACGCTTCTATTCTATCTACCACTGACCTCCCCCTTCTGTTTTTGGAACTGTGGCTTTATTGAATCAATGTATCATACGTGGTGAATCTGCCCCATTGTAAGTAAATTCTGGTACTCTCTATGTCGACTAATTTCCGACATTTTGGGCCTCACTTTTCATAAAGTAACCTCTGTCTGTTTTTTAGGAGACAACCCCATAGGATTACACTATGTCCCTTTTAAGTTAGCTCAATATATACATTTGGTAGCCCGTATACGCATTGCTTCTAAATGGAAAACAGCTAATCTTTCTCTTTTCAAAAACCGAGTAGATAAAATAGCTATATATGAAAAAATTTAAGCAGCCCGTACTGACATGATGGAACAGTATGACAAGATGTGGCGGCCTTGGCTGCTCTCCTCCCACTCTTCTAACTATCATACTATATCTGTAACGTCTATGGCCACGGCCCATCGATCGGTCGTTAACCCCGACGGCCGTGACCATGGACAGCTTACCTGCCTGCAGCGTCGTCCCCCAGTCAGGCGCCGGCACTCTCTTCCGGGTTCCGAGTGTCCCCGGCGGGTGCCCGCGCCCGCGCGTGCACGGCCCTAAAGGGCCAGTGCGCGCGTTTTGCAAAGACCTGCAATCTGGCCCAGGATGCCCTGGGTTATAAAAAGGGCTCTGCCCTCTTGCCTTTTGCCAGAGCGTTGTTAGTTTTCCCGTTGTTCGTCTTGCTTATGGTCTCCCAGTGTCTTCCAGCCTCCCAGTGTACCTTGCTCCTGTATTCCGTATCCCGTATCCTGTTTCCGTGCTACCTAGTGCTATTGCCGTGCTGTGCTACCTGCCGTGCTGTGCTACAGTCTACGCTACCCTGCTACGCCTCACCGAACGACTTCCCACCGCCTGGTTCTGGACGTGTCCGCCTCGCCACTGCCTACGATTGCCTCAGGTACTCTCGCTGAACCATTGAACTGTGTACCTTCCGGTTTGGCCAGCTGCCATCCCCGCTACGCGGTATGGCCCAGTGGGTCCACACCCCGCATCGTGACAATATCACTCTTTAGAGATCTCAAAGGAGTATCCCCGGAAATACTTTATAAAATCTCCTTTATGCTTTTTCTTTTTTCACCTTATTTTAATGTATGATAAAGCTCAGAATTGATCCTTTTAGTACCTTATGTGGCTTGTCGAGTGCTTACCATGCTTTTGTCTTCGTATGCACGATCATGAGATAATTCCTGTTGTATATAGTTCCTTTACTTTTTTGTTTTTTTGTGTACAAATATGATGTATTGCCCTCTGTGTAGGGGCATTATATTTTGTTGTATTACTTTGTTCTTCTTATTCGTTTTCAAACCAATAAAACCCTTTTGAAACTAAATGACCTTCCACTGACTTATCCTACTGTAATGAATTACCAGTTTGATCAATTATGGGAAAAAAAATAATGGAAAAAACATATGATAGTTCTAGTGGTGTAAACATCTCCTGATCAAATTTGGGAATTAATTGGTGGTGTAAGATTGTAGCATGTACTGTATATGCTACTCAAGAGATGACTAAGGTTCTAAAATCCATACCACTGAAATTTTTTCTTGACTACAACATCCTACACATATACATATAATATTAATAACAACAACTCATGCAATTTTGTTTCTAGCTCAATAAAACTAGCCACACAGTAAGAAGGGACCATCCTAGTGACTGCACTTTAAACATCATGGTTAAATTTCTCTCAAGCAGGGAATACAAAATGACATTAGGGCACGTTCAGATGTGGCGGAATTGCTGTGGAAATCCTTAGCAGACAGTTTGTCCATTGGTTTCCACACCTTTTTAGTTATCTTTATGCAGACATTGCGGAAAACTCCGCTGCGGACTACAGGCTGCAGTGCAGAATTTTCCCTCCGCAGCATGCACTGTCTGTTGCGGAGAAGAAGCGGAATTTCACAGCGTATTTCAGCCTTCACAATACAAAAACTGAAATCTGTGGCAAGTCCGCTGTGTTTTCTGCAACGTCTGAATTACCTGTCAAATATGCAAATGTTGGTGCATATTTATTGCCCCAAATCTGCACCAACATTTGCAGCGGAAAAATTCTGCCACGTCTGAACGTGCCCTTGCAATGAGCTCACAAAATGAGCTTGCAATGTTGTCAAAAAACCCTGTTATTATTTTGGGTAGCTGTATCTACAAAGTACAACTCCCCTCAATGTTGTCTGCAAGAGGTGCATTAAGAAATAATCTAAAATTTAATATCAAAATAGATCCCACCATGAATGTGGATACAAAAGACAATACCCATAAAAAATACAAGCACTGTTCTATAGATAGGCATAGGAAAACATCATTGAAAAAAACCAAGCAAGAAGATAATGCTTTTGATCCACAGTGTCTTTACACAATCATTAAAAAGTGTAATACGTGTAATTATACAGTTACATAATGATTATAAATATAATAACCTAACAATTATCTTATCAATTTGGATTAGCCAACAACCCAGCCCATCTCATGTGTACATTGTCATGGCATGAAATCCATAAAACACTTTCAGACACACAATGAAATAGTCAAAAGGGCAAACTTACCCAATGGGCATTGAAAATCCCTGTCATAACTGCTGGAGCCAAGGATCTTGCCGGGTTCATGGAGCAACCTGTGTAATATATCTAAAAAAAAAAAATTTTGATAGTTGCAATCTTAAAGGAAAGATAGCGTTACATAAAATACAAAATTGCTGTTTGAATTATTTGGATTATCAGACAGACACGAGTCAACACAAGACCAAAAACATCTAGAAAGATCATAGAGACCCAGAGTGTTATGGTCCACATCCTCCACTACTGCTTTCCTTGTGCTCCTAACGCCTTCCACAACTTCTTTTTTTTTTTTTTTTTTATAAACTATCTATATATTTTTGGAAAATGTTAAATGAAAACTTAATTTAAAGGTATAGGATTACAGCACAATAACATCTCTCTAATGATTGCTTAGTTGACTTGTCATAGTCACTTGACAAGGGATCCATCAGAACAGAGGACTGGGCTACAAGAAGAAAGGATTTTGTTTTCTTTAAAGGTGGATTATTAGACTACTTAATCCCAGATGTGTGCATACACTTGACCTGTGTCGCGCTGTGGACAATGAAAATGTATTTGCGGTTAGTAATAGTATAACTATTCTTGCAAGACTTTCATTGAAGATTTTGAACAAGCTTTGATACCTACACCAAGGAGGTGTCCAAGTGTTACTGACAGCCCAATAGACAAAGCTGGTGAACCCACATTATCTGCCCTTCGATCGTCAGTTGAGGCAAATATACATAAGATTAGTTGAAGTGTTAGAAAAAACTCAACAACAAAAGCCTTCCCAGCATCCGTGTTGTTGAATAACTGCAAAAGAACAGAAGACTTAGAAGATTAATATCATAAGATTGTCATTAAGAAGTGTAATAAGTCAACAGGTCAAGGGTGGCAATTAAGTTTTTAGTAGTACAACCATGCCCCAAGATTGTTTTATTTTCTGATATCCATACTTATGAGCCCACCACAAATCAAAGATGTGAAATTTCTTACCCCATTGACTGATAAATTCCCTCTGACTTCAAGGGGAGTAAGCCCTTGAAGTATGGCTGCTCCAGACACAGCTCCGAGTAACTGAGCTCCCACATAAAAAATTGCCCGCAGAAAGGAAATCTGAGAGCCCACCATAAATGCTACTGTTACAGCTGGGTTGATGTGGGCACCACTTACATGACCAAAAGCCTGAACTAAAGTGCCTATGCCAAGGCCAAAAGCTAAGGCGACTTGAAGAACATTTGGTGGTGCTCCAGGCCAGTTCAAAGATGAGCCTAAACCGAACATAACAAATAAAAGGGTTGCAAAAAATTCCACAAAAACTGCCCTTGTGAAGGCTACAGAACGAAGCTCCCATAGTCTAATCATTTCATAGAAATAGAAAAGATTTGTGCAATTATCTTCTTTGTTTCCTAAAAGGAACTGGATCTCATACTTTTTACTTATATAGTTCAATCATAATCCAAAAAAAATTGTAAGGAGGAGCCTTTCCTTTTTTTTTTTTCAGTAAAGACACATTCAAAAAAAATAAAAAAATAAAATCCTGATAATATTCTATGCCCTTTGTTTAGGGTCAGTTTGAGAGTAGATACTTATCAAACATGAGAAACACTACAACTTGCACCGGTAAAGGCAGTTTACTAATTGTTTCTAAAGGTTGATATATCTGTCTGCTACTTCAAGCATAAAACTGAAGCAATCAGTTCATCTATAATAATGTTTTATATCATTCTTATAATTTGCATATACTCTTTTTTTTCTTGGCCAAAATGTAAATGTGTAATTTATTTAGCATTTTGAAGGAGAGTTTTTAATCGTTTGTATCATAAAGGGTTATTCCCACCAAAGACATTTTTGACATATCTTCAGGATATAACATAAATGTCTGATAGGTGCAGGTCCTAGTTCTGGGACTCACACTTATCTCCAGAACAGGGGTCACCCAAACCCTATCTCGTCTGGTGAGAGGGCCACCAGTTGCCGCATCCAGGCGGAGAATGAATGGAGAGGTGGCCATGCAAATGCCAAGCTCCCTACATTCTGTTCTATAAGAGTTACAGAAACAGCCATGCAAGTGTCGGATGACCCCTGTTCTGAAAATAGATGTGTATCCCAGAGTAGGGACCCACATCTATCATACATTTATGGTATATCCCAAGTATATGCCATAAATGTCTAAGATGGGAATACCACTTTAATGTTGGTCTTTTTTATTACTGTGCCTCTTAAAAGGGCTGTAATGTCGGGGTAGGAAGACAGACAGGGGAGCCCTAATCTACCCGCCACTCAGTTCCTGCCTACTTGCACGGCCCGTCCTAGGCAATGGCGTACAACTGGGCGACGGTCCCTACACTCAATAAGTGAACGACAGACAAACAGACAAGGGTACACAGAAGCTAAGGGAAATGGGACAGTTGCCCACGGCAACACCGTGAGCAACAAGAGTAGTGAACGAGCCGAGTCAAACCAGGAGTGTACGAGGTACCAAACGCAGAGCACGAGAGTAATCAGTAAAGCCAGGGTCAATTTGAAGCAGAGGTCAATAGTACTAGCAGGAGCAGCAGAGCCAGGAAACCATACAGAATCACAGGCAAAGGAAGAGCAGGAAATGAATATATAAATAGACCGAGGGTGGGAGCTAGCTCCGTCTGGCCAGGCTGTGATAGGTTCTCCCAATCCTCAGCCTACCAGCCTGAGTGGTAGCAGATCGAGTCACTCTATCAGACCTAGGAGCAGATGCAGACTGATTACCCACGGGCGTCGACACAGAACCTGTGTCTGGCAGATCCTTTACAGTACCCCCCTTTTATGAGGGGCCACTGGACCCTTCCTAGGTGGACCTGGCTTATTGGGGAACCGAAGATGGAACCTCCTGAGCAATACCCCAGCGTGAACATCCCGGGCGGGTACCCAAGTCCTCTCCTCAGGCCCGTATCCTCTCCAATGGACCAGGTACTGGAGGGAGCCTTAGACCATCCTGCTATCCACAATCTTGGCCACATCGAATTCTACCCCTTCAGGGGTGAGAACAGGGACCGAATGTTTCCTCGAGGTAGCCAAGGACGGGAAGCAGCGTTTCAGGAGGGATGCATGAAACACGTCGTCTATTTGAAAAGACGGGGGTAACTCCAGCCGGAAGGAGACAGGGTTAAGGACCTCAATGACCTTATACGGCCCTATATACCGGGGAGCAAATTTTTTTGTACGAAACTTTAAGACGCTAATTTTTTGAAGATAGCCACACCAGATCCCCGACCACAAACAAGGGGTTAGCAGAACGTCTTCTATCTGCCTGAGTCTTTTGTATGATCTGGGATGCCTCTAGGTTCTTCTGAACCTGGGCCCAGACTGTGCACAGTTCCCGATGAACTACATCTACCTCGGGATTGTTGGAACCACCAGGTGAAACGGAGGAGAACCGTGGATTAAACCCAAAATTAAAGGAAAATAGGGAGACCCCTGACGAGTTACTGACCCGGTTATTAAGGGAAAATTCGGCCAGGGGAATGAAGGAGACCCAATCATATTGACAGTCGGAGATAAAACACCTTAAATATTGTTCTAGAGACTGATTAGTCCACTCAGTTTGGCCATTAGTTTCAGGATGGAAGGCCGAGGAGAAGGACAGATCAATCTCCAACTTTTTACAGAAAGCTCTCCAAAACAATGAAACAAATTGTACCCCTCTGTCAGAAACAATATTGACAGGAACCCCATGGAGACGCAGGATGTGTTTGACAAACAAGGTAGCTAACGTCTTGGCATTGGGTAGTTTTTTCAGGGGCACAAAGTGGCACATCTTACTGAAGCGGTCTACTACAACCCACACCACCGACTTGCCTTGAGATGGAGGCAGATCGGTGACAAAATCCATGGAGATATGGGTCCAAGGTCTCTGGGGAATGGGAAAAGAACATAGTAAGCCCACTGGTCGGGACCTGGGAGTCTTGGACCTAGCACAAATTTCACAAGCGACGACGTAGGCCTTAACGTCTTTAGGCAACCCAGGCCACCTATAGCTTCTAACAATGAGGTGCTTGGTACCCAGGATGCCTGGGTGGCCAGATAGTGCAGAGTCATGATTTTCCCTGAGTACCCTTAGCCGGAATTGCAGGGGAACAAACAGCTTGTTCTCAGGAAGGTTCCCGGGAGCTGAACCTTGATCAGCCGCAATTTCGGAGACTAAGTCAGAATCAACAGAGGATACGATTATACCTGGGGGCAAAACACAAGCAGGATCTTCCTCCGAAGGAGGGCTGGCCACGAAGCTACGTGACAGTGCATCAGTTTTAATATTTTTAGACCCAGCCCTATAGGTGACCACAAAGAAGAATCTAGTAAAAAACAATGGCCATCGAGCTTGTCTCGGGTTTAGCCTCCGGGCAGATTCTAGGAAAACAAGATTCTTATGGTCGGTAAGGAGAGTTACCTGGTGCCTAGCCCCCTCCAAGAAGTGGCGCCACTCTTCAAATGCCCATTTAATGGCTAAGAGTTTGCGGTTGCCCACGTCATAGTTACTCTCAGTGGGCAAGAACTTCCTGGAGAAGTAGGCACAGGGACGGAGATGGGTAAGGGACCTGGTACCCTGGGACAAGACAGCACCAACACCCACCTCGGAGGCGTCAACCTCCACGATGAATGGCTCTATTTGGTTAGGCTGAATCAGCACTGGGGCAGAGACAAAGCACTTCTTAAGGACCTCAAAAGCCTGGACCGCCTCCGGAGGCCAGTGGAGGAGATCAGCACCTTTGCGAGTAAGATCCGTAAGAGGCTTAGCGATGACCGAGAAGTTAGCAATAAATCTCCTGTAATGATTAGCAAACCCCAGGAAGCACTGTAACGTCTTCAGGGAGGCAGGTTGAACCCATTCAGCCGCAGCCTGAACCTTGGCAGGGTCCATGCGGAATTCATTAGGAGTGAGGATTTGACCCAAAAATTTTATCTCCTGCACCCCAAAGACACATTTTTCGGATTTAGCATAGAGTTTGCTTGCCCGAAGGGACTGGAGCACCTTCCTGACATGCTCAATCTGGGAGGACCAGTCCTTGGAAAACACAAGTATGTCATCAAGGTATACTACAAGAAATACCCCCAGGGAAGTCACCTAAAATCTCATTTATGAAATTCTGGAAGACCGCGGGAGCATTACACAACCCAAAGGGCATGACGAGGTATTCGAAATGTCCTTCGGGCGTGTTAAACGCAGTCTTCCTTTCAACCCCTTCTCTGATTCGGATAAGGTTATAAGCCCCCCGAAGATCAAACTTACAGAACCATTGGGCCCCCTGAACCTAATTGAAGAGTTCAAGAATCAAAGGAAGGGGATACTGGTTCCTTACAGTGACCTTATTCAAGTTTCGGTAATCGATGCACGGCCTAAGACCACCATCCTTCTTCCCAAAGAAGAAGAAGCCAGCACCTACCGGAGAAGCAGAGGGGCGAATGTAACCCTTGGCCAGGCTTTCCTGGATATATTCTCTCATGGCCTCACGTTCGGGATAAGAGAGATCAAAAATCCTACCCTTAGGGAGCTTAGCTCCTGGTACCAAATCGATTGTGCAATCGTATTCTCTATGAGGAGGTAACACTTCGGAGGCCTTTTTAGAAAAAACATCAGCGAAGTCTTGAATAAACTCAGGTAGAGTGTTTACCTCCTCAGGGAGAGAAATAAAATTAACAGAAAAACAGGACGTCATGCATTCATTACCCCATTTGGTAAGATCCCCAGTATTCCAGTTCAACGTGGGATTATGCATCTGCAACCAGGGAAGGCCTAAAACCAAATCAGACGATAATCCCTGCATCACCAGTACAGAGCACTGCTCCAAATGCATGGAGCCAACAATGAGTTCAAGAACAGGGGTATACTGCGTAAAATAACCATTAGCAAGTGGAGTGGAGTCGATACCCACTACCGGAACAGGTTTAGGCAAATCAATCAATGGCATAGCTAGAGACATAGCAAATTCCACAGACATAATATTAGCAAAAGACCCTGAATCCATGAAGGCACTGCTGGTGGCAGACCTACCATCAAAAGAGACCTGAAAGGGGAGCAAGATCTTATTAGGTTTCATATTTACTGGAAATACCTGTGCGCCCAAGCGACCTTCCCGATGATCACTTAGGCACGGAAGTTTTCCGGCTGCTTATTCTTACGCCTTGGACAGTTGTTCACTTGATGCTTGTCATCCCCACAGTAGAAGCAGAGACCATTCTTCCTGCGGAGCTCTCTACGTTGTTGGGGAGACACAGAGGCCCCGAGTTTCATTGGTTCATCCGAGATTCCCGTGAAAGAATTAAGCAACGGAAACCTCGGGAGCCATCATGGGGGAGCCAGAGGAGAAGGCACAAAAACGTTCAAGTCGTCGTTCCCTGAGACGACGGTCAAGACGTACCGCTAAAGCCATAACCTGATCTATTGAGTCAGAAGAGGGATAGCTAACTAATAGGTCTTTCAGGGCGTTCGACAGACCCAATCTAAACTGGCACCTCAAGGCAGGGTCATTCCACCGAGAAGCTGCGCACCACTTCCTAAAGTCAGAACAGTACTCCTCAATGGGTCTCTTACCCTGACGTAAGGTCACCAGCTGACTCTCGGCAAAGGCAGTCTTGTCAGTCTCGTCATAGATGAGTCCGAGAGCAGAAAAAAAAAGGTCAACATAGGAAAGTTCAGGGACGTCAAGAGCCAAGGAGAAGACCCATTCTTGGGGGCCGTCCTGGAGCCGGGACATAATTATACCCACTCGCTGGCTCTCAGAACCTGACGAGTGGGGTTTTAATCGGAAATAGAGCCTACAACTCTGCCGAAAGGAGAAAAAAGTCTTCCGGTCCCCTGAGAACCAGTCAGGCAACTTGAGGTGGGGTTCAAGAGGTGAGGTGGAGGGCACTACCTGGTTAGCATCACGCTGGTTGCACCTCTGAGCCAGGGCTTGAAGACCCTGCATTTGCTGAGCCAGGGTCTCAAGGGGGTCCATAGTTGTGTAGGAACCAGGGTAGAAAAGGTATATGGGCCTGTGATTTTGTAATGTCGGGGTAGGAAGACAGACAGGGGAGCCCTAATCTACCCACCACTCAGTCCCTGCCAACTTGCACGGCCCGTCCTAGGCGACGGCGTACAACTGGGCAACGGTCCCTACGCTCAATAAGTGAACGACAGACAAACAGACAAGGGTACACAGAAGCTAATGGAAATGGGACAGTTGCCCACGGCAACACCGTGAGCAACAAGAGTAGTGAACGAGTCGAGTCAAACCAGGAGTGTACGAGGTACCAAACGCAGAGCAGGACAGTAGTTAGTAAAGCCAGGGTCAATTTGAAACAGAGGTCAATAGTACTAGCAGGAGCAGCAGAGCCAGGAAACCAGACAGAATCAAAGGCAAAGGAAGAGCAGGAAATGAAGATATAAATAGACCGAGGGCGGGAGCTAGCTCCGTCTGGCCAGGATGTGATAGGTTCTCCCACTCTTCAGCCTACCAGCCTGAGTGGTAGCAGATCGAGTCACTCTATTAGACCTAGGAGCAGATGCAGACTGATTACCCACGGGCGTCGACACAGAAGCTGTGTCTGGCACATGCTTTACAAGGGCTCTGCAGAATTATAATTTTAGGCCATCAATGTTTGATTGGTGGGGTCGCAGGAGCACCCTGTACCCTTAATTGTCTAAATAGACATATGACAATCTGTACCAGGTACTGTTGCTTGTTCTATTTAAAGGGGGTTTTACACTGTGCGATTATCGTGCAGACGAGCGTTCGTATAACGCTCGTTGACGATAATTGCCTTGTGTAAACAGGGCAGCGATCAGCAGATGAACGAACAAACACTCGATCATCTTCTGATCATATCGTTTTAAAAAAGTGAAGTATTATCGTTGTCCTCAGCACATCTCCCTGTGTAAACAGGGAGACGCGCTGCCGACATGATGATAATGTATAGGGACGAGCGATCTGAGTAACGACCGCTCGTCCCCATCCATAGCTCCTGTGACAGGAGCAAACGAGCGCCGATCAACAATGTCAAGTTGATTCGCGTTCGCTGCACTGGCTGATTGTCGGCCGGTGCAAAAGTTCCTTTAGTGAATGGCTTCTTTATTGTGTTGGTCCTTTATCAGTGGGGGTCCTAGAGATCAGACCCCTGCTGACCAAACATTTATGGCCTATTCTAAGAATAAGCCATCAATTATGAAGTCCTAGAAAACCCTAGAGACAAAAATTGTAAGACATATTTCTATAACAGATGCCCACATGGGCCTGGAGCATGTTAAAAGCGTTTTCCAGTTTCAGCAAATAAAGCTTATTTATTGCATAATTAAAATGTATAACATTTTTCTCAAATACATTCAGTATCAATTTCCAAATCTATGCTTGTAGTCATTGTGTGAATCTATACTCGTCATGTGATGATCACAGAGGTGCACAGCTTGCTACATTTAGGCTGGGTTCACACGTGGCGGAATTTCACTTAAATTCCGCTGCGGACACTCCGCAGCGTTAATCCGCAGCGGAGCCGTTTGTCCATTGACTTACACTTTAATTTAGCAGTGTTCGTTTAGACGAGGCGTAAAATTCCGCTGCGGAGCATAGGCTGCGGAGCGGAATTTGGTGTCCGCAGCATGCTCTGTCTGTTGCGGAGCAGTGGCGGACTCATGGCGGAATTTCTCCATTGACTTCAATGGAGATTCTAAGTTCCGCAATGAAGTCCGCAGCTGTCATGCACATGTTATGTGTGCTGCGGATCCGTCTTGCTTTTTTAACTTGACATTTCTTCATTCTGGCTGGACCTATGTATTTCTAGGTCTACAGCCAGACTGAGGAAGTCAATGGGGCTCCCGTAATGACGGGAGCGTTGCTAGGAGACGTCTGTAAATAGTCACTGTCCAGGGTGCTGAAAGAGTTAAGCGATCGGCAGTAACTGTTTCTGCACCCGGGACAGTGACTACCGATCCCAATATACATGTATCTGTAAAAAAAAATGAAGTTCATACTTACCGAGAACTCCCTGCTTCTGTCTCCAGTCCGGCCTCCCAGGATGACGTTTCAGTCTAAGTGACGGCTGCAGCCAATCACAGGCTAATAACAGGCTGCAGCGGTCACATGGACTGCCGCGTCATCCAGGGAGATCGTGCTGGATGCCGAAGGAGGGACGCGTCACCAAGACAACGGGCGGTAAGTATGAATTTCTTTGACTTTCACAAGGGAAAGTGCTGCCCCTTCTCTCTATCCTGCACTGATAGGGAGAAGGGAAGTACTTTTACCGCAGTCCGCAGCAGCTAGTCCGCATCAATTTACTGCACATTTTGTGCAGATCCGCAGCAGAATCTGCAACGCAGATTCTGTGCGGCATTGATGCGGACAGTTGCGGAGGAAATCCGCCACGTGTGGTCATGCCCTTACAAATCAGTTAACAGAACTTTTTTGTAACGAGCCATGCACCTGTGTGATCATCACATGACCAGCACACGATTTTCATTCTCTGGAAGTAAACAATGAAGGTTCCCATTCAATGTCTGCAAGCACAGATCTTAAAACATCTGAGCTAAAATATTCTGGTCTATTTGGTCTTAAAATAGAACTAGCAAAAAATACAATGGAGCGGACCTCAATAGTTGGTGGGCGTGCAACAGTTAAATTAAAAAAAGGCTGCCTGCCGGCAGAAATAAGCCCTGTTTTCCAACCATTATTAAAGAGTAAAAATAAAAAAGTCTTTATTCAATTTGCAACAAGGACAGACTACATGAAATTTAAAAGTTAATGTCCATTTCTGACAGCAATTAGCACAGTGCCAGACGTAAGAGCTCTGTCTAGAAAGGGTTAAGTACCACAACCACAGAGCGCTACATGCAGTTAGTTATTAGTTAGATTCAAAGGTGTCAATAGGACAATTATTAAAATAAAGGTAGAAGCCCCCCCGACATGTTTCGCTACCATGTAGCGTCCTCAGGGGTATCGGGGCCAATGATACCCCTGAGGACGCTACATCGTAGCGAAACATGTCGGGGGGGCTTCTACCTTTATTTTAATAATTGTCCTATTGACACCTTTGAGAGTGCTGTGGAGCATATAAAATGCATATAAAATAAAAATAAAGCAACTTAATATATGTTCTTAACGAAAAATCTCTTATGTTTTTTTGTCTACCGTTGCTATGGAGACCTATACACAGATTAGCAGGAAGTGAATAACATTGATTATCTCGGTACAATGGCAATGGCAGCAAGTAAACATTTAGTTCTTGAAGGAAATGAGTTGGAAGCAGGAACAATGGGCATGTGTAAGGATCTGAGCGATTTGGATAAGGGGCAAATCAGCTAAATGCATGGGTTGGAGAATCTCCAAAACAGCAGGTCTTGTGCGGTGTTCCTGGTATGCAATGGTTAGTACTTACCAAAAATGGTCCAAGGAAGGATAACCAGTGAACCAGCGACAGGATCATGGGCCCCAAGGCTCATTGATGCACATTGGGATCGAAGGTTTATCTAGTCTTATTCCACATAACAGATACTGTAGCACAAATTGTTGAAAAAGTTAATGCTGGCTATAATACCACCACAACATAACCACATACTGTTACTGAATAATACCCCCATACTGTTACTGAATAAAACCCCATACAGATACTGAATAATACCTTCAAACCATAACCATATATTATCACCACATAGTGACTGAATAATACCCCCATATTGTTACTGAATTAGGGCATGCCCCCACGTGGCGGATTTCCTCTGCAACTGTCCGCATCAATGCCGCACCTAATCCGGGTTGCGGATTACGGCTGCGGATCTGCCCAAAATGTGCAGTAAATTGATGCGGACTAGCTGCTGCGGACTGCGGGAAAAGTGCTTCCCTTCTCCCTATCAGTGCAGGATAGAGAGAAGGGACAGCACTTTCCCTAGTGAAAGTAAACGAATTTCATACTTACCGGCCGTTGTCTTGGTGACGCGTACCTCTTTCGGCATCCAGCCCTACCTCCCTGGATGACGCGGCAGTCCATGTGACCGCTGCAGCCTGTGATTGGCTGCAGCCGTCACTTAGACTGAAACGTCATCCTGGGAAGCTGGACTGGAGACAGAAGCAGGGAGTTCTCGGTAAGTATGAACTTCTATTTTTTTACAGGTTGCTGTATATTGGGATCGGTAGTCACTATCCAGGGTGCAGAAACAGTTACTGCCGATCGCTTAACTCTTTCAGCACCCTGGACAGTGACTATTTACTGACGTCTCCTAGCAACGCTCCCGTAATTCCGGGAGCCCCATTGACTTCCTCAGTCTGGCTGTAGACCTAGAAATACATAGGTCCAGCCAGAATGAAGAAATGTCATGTTAAAAAAGCAAGACGCATCCGCAGCACACATAACATGTGCATGACAGCTGCGGACTTCATTGCGGAATTTAGAATCTCCATTGAAGTCAATGGAGAAATTCCGCCATGAGTCCGCAACCAGTCCGCCACTGGTCCGCAACAGACAGAGCATGCTGCGGACACCAAATTCCGCTCCGCAGCCTATGCTCCGCAGCGGAATTTTACGCATCGTCTAAACGAACACTTCTAAATTTAAGTGGAAGTCAATGGAGAAACGGCTCCGCTGCGGATTAACGCTGCGGAGTGTCCGCAGCGGAATTCAAGTGAAATTCCGCCACGTGTGAACCCAGCCTAATACCGACACACCATAACCACATAGTAACTGAATAATACCCCCACACTGTCACTGAATAAAAACCACTATACAAAGACCAATATTACCAGCATACAGTGACCATATAGTGGAAGATTCCAGTTATACACAGGAGCGCTGCAGACAATATAAGTGATTACAGCACATTTATATCTAGTGACCCAGAGCTGATGTTTTCTCTGATTAGAGTTGTTGACTTTCCCTTTTTTTCTTCATCCGACCCAAACCACTGTGACGACTTATTCCAGCCGCGACTCGTCTCTGCAGAGTTTGACACACTGACATGTTACATAGTTACATAGTTACATAGTTAGTACGGCTGAAAAAAGACACATGTCCATCAAGTTCAACCAAGGGAAGGGAAAAGGGAAGGAAAAATTTCTATACATAGGAGCTAATATTTTTTTGTTCTAGGAAATTATCTAACCCTTTTTTAAAGCCATCTACTGTCCCTGCTGTGACCAGCTCCTGCGGTAGGCTATTCCATAAATTCACCGTTCTTACTGTAAAGAAGCCTTGTCGCCTCTGCAGCTTGAACCTTTTTTTCTCCAGACGGAGGGAGTGCCCCCTTGTTTTTTGAGCGGGTTTTACAAGGAACAGGATATCACCATATTTTTTGTATGTGCCATTAATATATTTATATAAGTTAATCATGTCCCCCCTTAGTCGTCTTTTTTCAAGGCTAAATAGGTTTAATTATTTCAATCTTTCCTCATAACTTAAATTCTCCATGCCCCTTATTAGCTTCGTTGCTCTTCTTTGTATTTTTTCCAACTCCAGGGCATCCTTTCTATGAACTGGAGCCCAGAACTGAACTGCATATTCTAGATGAGGCCTCTAGATGTTGGTTTGTCGCTTTTCCAGAATCCTCCACACCTATACCCCATCTTCTAAACAAACTCGTAATCCACAGTGCCCCAGATGGTAATAATGATCCCTCAGTGCTTGACACTATAAAAGTACCCCATCAGTGACCGTGCCCCCTTTGTGCCATCACAGTAATAATGCCCCCTTTGTGCTCCCTGTAGATAGTGCCACACACAGCCCCATGCAGATAGTGCCTCACAGCCCCCCTGTAGATAGCGCCACAGTACCCACCCCCTTCTATATAGCGCCACACAGCCCCCTTGTAGATAGTGCCACACAGCCCCCCTTAGTAGAAAGGGCCACATATCCCCCTTAGTAGAAAGGGCCCCACAGCTCTCCTCTTGTATATAGTGCCACACAGCCCCACTCTCTTGTAGTTAGTGCCACACAGCCCCCTGTAGATAGCACCAGACACAGACCCCTGTAGATAGCGCCACACACAGACCCCTGTAGATTGCGCCACACACAGCCCCCTGTAGATAGCGCCACACACAGCCCCCTGTAGATAGCGCCACACAGCCCTACCCCCTTGTAAATAGTGCCACACAACCCCCCCCCTTAGTATAGTGCCACACAGCCCTCCCTTGTATATAGTGCTACACATCCCCCCCCAAAAAAAAATTGTATTTACCTTGCCCTGTTCTCGCGATGGACGGAGCGCTGCACAGCCTCCGGGTGGGACGCTTGCGCAGACCAGCGTGATGCAGTGACGTCATCACGCCGGTCTACGCAGGGAGTCTTCCCAGCGCCTTATAGGCTGCAGGCCTAACGTGGCCTGCAGCCTATAGAATTCATTCGTATGTGCATCTCCTGAGGATGCAGATACAAGTGAATGAGGCTGTCGCTGGCACTAGGTCCCCCTCCGGTGCTAGCGACGCCACCAGAAAACAATGTAACCCAGTCAAAACGGTGACAAACTGAAACCATTAACAATGTTTCCGTCTCCATTGAGATCAATGGTAATATAAACGGAAGCTAAGGCTTCCGTTTGCCTTTCCGTTGAGGGGTTCCCCCGAAGGAAAACTCAGACGGAACCCCTCAACGGAAAGTGATGCTGATGCGAATACAGCCTTAGGGATCAGATGGAAAGCAGTGTGACTGCAGGATCAATGTCTGTTATCATAGAAACAAAAAGATAAGCATAGGAGCTGTAGATACAAAACAATAGGAGAATTTGAATTAAGACTATTTGAAAAGTTGTTTAATTTTTCATTTCTAGATGCATTGGAACAAAAAGAAAAACAATGGATGCGAAGGACCTTCTATTTAAGAGCTAGATGTAAGTTGGTTACATACGATTGATAGGGTAGTGGCAGTGGCGTAACTACCACTGTAGCATCCATAGCACCTGCTATGGGGCCTGCGGCATGAGGGGGCCCGTAACGCCCCCATATGATTTGCCCCGCCAATCAGCGCATTTCAATGACTCTAGCGGTGGGGTGACGTCATCGCGCCTGTTCCGTGGTTGAAAGGCGCTGATTGACAGGGCAAGTCATTCTGCCCTGCCAATCAGCACCTTTCAACGACGCGCTGCTTGCATCGTTCAGCTCCAGCAGACCTGCTCAGAAGAGAGCAGATCTGCATTGCCACCAGACAGAGTGGGAACGGGGTCAGGGTGAGTATGTAAAGTTTTGTTTTTTTCTACTAAAACTGTGAGTGGCATTATCTACAGTGGGGGCTCTATCTACAGGGGGGGTCTATGTGTAGGGATCTGGAGCACTATATACAGGAAGAGCTATACATAGGGCACTATCTACAGGGGTGGACTAAATGTGGGACACTATATACATGGGTGGGCTATATGTGGAGCACTATCTATCGGGGGAGCTATTTGTAGGGCACTATCTATAGCGGTGGACTATATGTGGGACACTATATACAGGGGTGGGTTACCTGTCGGGCACTGTCTACAGAGGTGGGCTATATGTTCAGCACTATCTACAGAGGTGGGCTATATGTTCAGCACTATCTATAGGGGAAGCTATATGTAGGTCAGCACGGTGGCTCAGTGGTTAGCACTATTGCCTTGCATCTCTGGAGTCCATATGTGGGAACTATCTACAGAGGGCTGTATGTGAGGCACCAACTACAGGGCCTTCCATGTAGGGCACTATCTACAGAGGCTCTATGGGGTCACTATTTACAGGGGGGCTATGGGGGCACTATCTACAGGGGGCACGGTGCGTGTGTGTGTGTGTGTGTGTGTGTGTGTGTGTGTGGGACACAGTGTATGGTACTATTATAATCAGGGACACAGTGTATGGCGCTATTATAGTTAAAGGTGCAGTGTATGGCGCTGTTATATTTGGAGGTGTTGAGAATTTTATCTTCGTTTACAGGTGCAGAAATGTTTAAAAAGTGAGAAGCTGAAGACATCTGAGCGGAAAACTGCAGAAATGAGTCGTGGCCGGGAGAAATTCATCATAGAGGTATGCACCGGAGGGAGAAGAAAAGAGAAAAATAACTAGAATCTGAAACATCACCGGTGAGTCACTTAATGTAAATCTTTATTCTACCTCTAGTACGTACTGTAGTCGCTGTATGATCTGCAGCGAGATGATGGGTGTTATGACTTTTTTTTTGTGAAACAGCATCGCCAGCATATCCTTACCATTGTTTAGGCTATGCTGGGAGCTGTAGTTTTACGCTGTATAAACCTATACGGCAGGGGTTGCCCTAAATTGAGCTGTATTTGTTCTTGTGTTGTATATATGTACTGAGCTTAGTTCTAGGGCTGTATATATGTACTAAGCTTTGTTATTGTGCTGTATATCTGTACTGAGCTTTGTTCTGGTGCTGTATATATGAACTGAGCTTTGTTCTGGTACTGTATATATGTATTGAGTTTTGTTCTGGTGCTGTATTTATGTACTGAGCTTGGTTCTGGGGTTGTATATATGTACTGATGTTGGTTCTGATGCTGTATTTAAGTACTAAGCTTTTTTCTGGTGCTGTATATATGTATGAGCTTGTTTCTGGTACTGTATATATGCACCAAGCTTTGTTCCGGGGCTGTATTTATGTATTGAGCTTTGTTCTGGTGCTGTATGTGTGTACTGTGCTTGTTCTGGAGTTGTATATGTGTACTGAGCTTGGTTCTGGTGCTGTGTATATGTACTGAGCTTTGTTCTGGGGATGTATATATGTACTGAGCTTGGTTCTGGTGCTGTATTTATATACTGAGCTTGGTTCTGGGGCTGTATTTATGTACTGATCTTTGTTCTGGTACTGTATATATGTACTGACCTTTGTTCTGGTATTGTATATATGCACTGAGCTTGGTTCTAGTACTGTATTTATGTACTGGGGTTGATTCTGGTGCTGTATATATTTATACAGTGTGGCACTATATACAAGATGGGGCTGTGTGGCACTATACACATGGGGGAGCTGTGTGGCACTATATACAAAAGGCTGTGTGGTACTACTAAGGGGGGGGCTGTGTGACACTATCTACAGGGGGCTGTGTGTGGCACAAACTACAGCGGTCTGTGTGTGGCACTATCTACTATGGGGGGCTGTGTGGTACTATCTACTAAGGGGGGACTGTGTGTCACTATATACAAGGGAGGGGGCTGTGTGGCACATTATACAGGAGGAGCTGTATGATGCTATATACAGGGGGTTTTATGGCGGTATCTACAGGGGGCTGTATGGCACTATTTACAAGTGGGAAGTGGGTGGCGCTATCTACATGTGGTGTGTGACTCTGTCTACAGGCTGGGCTGTATAGCACTGTCTAAAGGGGGAATGTATGGCACAATCTGCAGGGGGCACTATCTATAAGGGGGGCTGGGTGTGGCACCTGGGGGGGGGCACCAGTCAAGTGTTTGCTATGGGGCCCAGTCTTTCCTAGTTACACCCCTGGGTAGTGGGTATGTTGTACACTGTTCCATAAATCTGTATATGTACATAGTGACAGGTTAGAAAAGTAAGAAAATAGAACATTTTCTTAGCTGTTTTTATCTATGCCATATTCCAATGGGAAAATGTCTAAAGTCATATGTTTCACCTAATCTACCGTGGAGTGTCAGCTTGATCCTGAGTAATATATTTTACATCATGGTACATGAAAACTTTAGTTTTGGAATTCAGATAGCTTGTTTTAACCACAGGCCACTAAGGGGTTGCACTTGCAAATCAAATGCCTTAAAGCGTGCAGATGATATTTCTCTGTATGAAGTGAAACAAGGTCCTAATCAAAAGGAAATGATATTACAGAGTAATTATTTTCTTTAGATTGCATTAGTTGTTTTACAAGCTTGCTATGATAATCAGGCCACCCAGGTCTCTAATGTTGGCACAAGCCGTTGATTAGAAATCTGTGATCAGTACAACAAGATATTTAAGTATTTAACTTTTACTAGCGATTAGATCATTCTTTCACAAAAAATTTTGTTGCAGTTGAATACTTAATATGTACAAAGAGTTGATGATATATCAGTTACAGTGGTCTACTTAAATGTATTTAATATTTTCATGAAATAATAACACATAGACCGGGAGGGTAGTACACATGGAAAGAAAAGGAAGATTAGGGGATCTTGAAAAGTTTAGGTAAACAGAAATGTATAAACACATTAAAACATGCCACAAGAAAGCCCCAGTATATTCTTTAAAGAGGCTCTGTCACCACATTATAAGTGGCCTATCTCCTATATAAGGAGATGGGTGCTATAATGTAGGTGACAGTAATGCTTTTTATTTTAAAAAAACGATCTATTTTTACCACTTTATTAGCGTTTTTAGATTTATGCTAATGAGTTGCTTAATGCCCAACTGGGCGTATTTTTACTTTAGACCAAGTGGGCGTTGTACAGAGGAGTGTATGACGCTGACCAATCAGCGTCATGCACTCCTCTCCATTCATTTACACAGTGCATAGGGATCCTGTGAGATGTGCTGTCTTATACTAACACATTAACAATACTGAAGTGTTTAGACAGTGAATAGACATTCCACGGGATGTCTATTCACAATCTCTGCACTTCGTTACTGTTTCTATGGTAGTTACAGCCGAAGAAGCGTGATCTCGTTGTAACCTGTCATTTGCTGTAACTACCGCCAGCCAGTATGCGCACATGCAGAATAGCTGCAATTAGCCCAGAATGCCTCTGAACTATAAAAGGGGCTCTGCCCTCCAAAACATTGCCTGAGCATTGTTGTGTTACCCTAGTTTGTCCTTGCAAATGGTCTCCTAAGTGTTTTTCAGTTCCCAGTGTTTCCCGTTCCTGCCGCCTGTACCCTGTAACCCGTGCTACCGTGCCCCTGTGCGTTGAAGAGTTGGAGTCGTGTTGTGCTCTCTGCTGCATCTACTGTGTCGCACCCCGCCGGGTGTCTGTCTTCTGCCGGAGCCTCATCTTAACCTGAAACCACCGCAACTGTCTACATTGCCTCAGGTACCCTTTCAGAACTATAGACATTGCATATACCTGTTTGGCCAGCTGCTATCCTGCTACGCAGTACGGCCCAGTGGGTCCGCACCCTGCGGCCTTGTAACCTGTATCTGTCAGTTCAGCAAGACTGATGGGTTCAATGACAGTGGGTCCTGCGTTTCTGACATGCAGGATCCACCTGTTATCGATTAGGGTATGTGCACACGGCTTATTTTCTGACGTTTTTCGGGCCGTAAATTCCCGAAAAATGGCCGAAAAATCAGAAGCAGAATGCCTCCAAACATCTGCCCATTGATTTCAATGGGAAAAAAATGGCATTCAGTTCAAACGGGCCGTTTTTTTTTTACGTGGCCAGTTTGAAAAACAGACGCATAAAAAACACGGCCGCGAAAAAGTAGTGCATGTCAGTTCTTGAGCCGTTTTTCATTGACTCTATAGAAAAACAGCTCCAAAAACGGCCGTAAAAAACGCTGCGAAAAACGCGAGTTTCTTAACGCCTGAAAATCAGGAGCTGTTTTCCCTTGAAGAAAGATCTGTATTTTCAGATGTTTTTTAGTAAGGGTATGTGCACAAACAAAATCAAAAACGTCTGAAAATACGGAGCTGTTTTCAAGGGAAAACAGCTCCTTATTTTCAGATGTTTATTTAAGCCAACTCGCGTTTTTCGCTGAATTTTTTACGGTCGTTTTTTAAGCTGTTTTTCTATAGAGTCAATGAAAAACGGCTCCAAAAACATGCACTTATTTTTCGCAGGTGTCTTTTTACGCGCTATTTTTCGAAAATAAGGCGTAAAAAAATGCCCCGTCGGAACAGAACGCCATATTTCCCATTGAAATCAATGGGCAGATGTTTGGAGGCATTCTGCTTCTGATTTTTCAGCCGCTTTTCGGGACGTTTACAGCCCCGAAAAACGGCAGAAAATAGGTCGTGTGCACACACCCTAAGTTATTAACTTAGATGCGATCGATAACAGGTGGATCCTACGTGTCTGAAAAATTACCGCTGCAGCTAAATACCGACCTCAGCGGTTACGTTCCTTATATACTAACATCACTGCTGATGTTGCATCATGTTATCGCTCTTGTAAAGTAAACAAAGACCGGTGGGGGAACACTGGAGCATCAGCACTGGAGCAGCGGGGCATTTAACAAGTGAGTACAATTTTTCTTTTCTTTTATAATATTTGCTTCTGTTAGTTTTATAGTTTTTAACTTTCGAAAAACGTATCTAGGTTACAATCACAGTAGCTAATTAATGGTTTTGTGATTAGTGGTAATAAGCATTACCAGTCTTTCTTGGTCGTCTAGGGTGGACGATGAGCTACTTTATATGTTTTAATGTTCAGTATTCTAGTCTTTTACTCTCCTAAAATTATATTTTTCAGATTTTCTTCTGTGGCAAAATAATTTTCAATAAAACCTGAGGCCATCACCTTCTACAGAAGATAGGATTTGTGTTTTTATTTGCGTTAAGTGCATGGTTAATAAGGAAAGGCAGCCTCCAGGACTTTTACTTGTCCTTGCAATACAATATTGAAGTTTATATAAGGCTACTGGAAATAAAGTAATGTTAGAAGATATTATTTTTTGCTGTTTGGGTTTAAAACAATTGCTTGTTTTACTATGCTTATACTTACTTCCAAGTTCCCTTGATATTTACTTTTAGAGATAATTCTAAAAAGATTTTTGGCATGCTACTTGCTTATATTGTAATAAGTAATTGTATAATAATAATAATAATAATAATAATAATAATAATAATAAAAAAAAATAATAACTTATGCTTGCCATTACTTAGCTACTATTTTGTATTTTGCCACTTTGAGAAAATAATGAGTGGGAGCTAAATGGTTGCATTAACAAGGACTCTCTATAGGGCATTATCATATAGGTAGAATATCTACCCCATGCTGTATTGTGAAGGAATCCAGTAATTACACATTAGGTTAAATTACATATAGACAAAATACAGTGTACCTCTAAGATTAGAGAAGATATTCCTAAAGATATAAACACTAACTTTTCAAAGTATTTATGCTAATCTAATAGTATACCTGAAATAGATCAAGTTTGTAATTTACTTAGTTAAAATTAAAGGGTAATTAAACTTTCAAAAAACCTCTGACGTGTCATAGTGACATGTCAGAATTTTTGATTAGTGGGGTCTGAGCACTGAGACCCCCTTCATTCGCTAAAATGAAGCTGCAGAAGCACTCGTGTTAGTGCTGAGCCACTTAGTTTCTGATCGACTTTTCTCTGAAAGCTGAGCAATTGGTGTACAGACTCATAGACTTTCCATTGAGCCCATACACCAATTGCTCGGCTTTCTGAGAAAAGCCGATCAGAAACTAAGCGGCTCAGCACTCACCCGAGCGCTTCTGCAGCTTCGTTTTAGCAATCGGTGGGAGTCTCAGTGCTCAGACTCCCACTGATCAAAACTTCTGACATGTCACTATGACATATCATTAGTTTTTTGAAAGTTTAGTTACACTTTAAGTTATTTTATCCATGCAAATTCTGTGTGAATTTACTGCCACTAGGTGTCTCCCTTCTTGTAATCCGCTGTCCATCCCCTGTTGTCAAGCAAAATCTATCCCTAGTGACAGAGCTGAGGAGATGGACTGCAGGAAGTGTGTCTCTTCACTGCCCGCCAATAAAAATCTATGGGGAGGGGAGAGGGAGCAGGAGGAAGGAGCAGGGAGAGAAAGGGATAGACACACTACCCATCAAAGTCTATGGATATAAAAGGGGAAGCAGGAGGAGGGAGCAGAGTAAAAGACAGAAACACCAACACCTAATTGCCAAAAGGCAACAAAAATTGCCCTTTTCCCCAGATACCTACTAAATATTTAATGTGCAACTCAAATATAACTTTTATTAGATAGAAATTGTAAACAAACACATACATTTTAAAATAAAAAAAATTGAAACTAAAAATGTAAAATAACAATGCAGTCTGATGGTCCATGTGATCATTAAGTTAATATAGATTGTCAGTACAAGACAGGTGTTACACAACCTGTGCAATATACCAGCTATCAGTAAACGGTGGCTGCAGACTGCTGATGCTAAGACATAAATATCAGTTACCGCATTAGATTAAAATTGGAACAGTCCCCCCAACATGTGTAACCACAGCTGTGGCGTCCTCAGGGGTATTAGAGCCTCATTTTTGTTGCCTTTTGGCAATTAGGTGTTAGTGTTTCATAATCCATGCCCGCCAGCTACCTCGGTCCATTGGAATCTGAGTAAGAGACAGGGACCCACAGACATGCAGCAGCTTCTCATAAGAGTTGTATGTCACCCCAGTGCTGGATTCTCAGCTACACTGCTCCTTACTGCTGTATAATGTCCTCCTTGCTGCTGCTGCTGCTGCTGCTGGGAACGCTGGCCCTTTAAGTCCGGGCACGTAGCGCACCCTACGGGACACAGCGGACCGGAGCGTATGTGAGCGCTGGCATCTCCTGGGAAGGAGATACGAGTCAACGCTCACAGATCCATAGCTGCGCCCGCCGGGGGGTGAGTAACCCCGACGGTCCACGGCAATGAATGCTACAGTATCCCCCCTTATGCCCCCTCTTCTTGTGGCCAGAGCAAGAGAGGAACTTCTTAATGAGAGCAGGGGCACTGAGGTTCTCTTCCGGCTCCCAGGACCTCTCCTCAGGACCAAACCCTATCCAGTCAACCAAATAGAAAGTCGTCCTCCTACCCTTTTGCAGTCAAGGATCTCCCTCATCTAAAACACATCAGATGAACTGCTGGGAGCAACTGCGGGACTGGAAGTCTTAATGTAGCGGTTCACGACCACTGGTCTTAGGAGGGACACATGAAAGGCAATGCAGAGTCAGCAGCGGGTACCTGAGTTGTAGTCAACACAGGAAGAGGGAGTCTAGAATGTTGACTATACCCAATGTAGAATGGTGTGGAAGTGGTGGACTCACTTGTGTAATTGTTATACGAGAACTCGGCCCATGGAAGAAGCTGTACCCAGTTATCATGCTGCAAGGAGATGAAGTGGCGGAGATAATTCTCCATGATCTGGTTAATTCTCTCAACTTGCCCATTGGACTGGGGGTGATAGGCTGAGGAAAAGTCCAATCTCACACCCAGGAGCTTACAGAGGGCTCTTCAGAATTTTGAGGTAAATTGAACCCCCCGATCGGACACGTTGTGAAGGGGCAAGACATGCAAGCTGAAGATGTGCTGAATGAAGAGACTCGACCAGTCGGGGAGCAGAAGGTAGGCCGGTCAGCGGGATAAAATGTGCCATTTTCGAAAACTGGTCCACCACCACCCAGACAGTGTTGCATCCTGCTGAGGGAGGAACTAGGTCTGTGACAAAGTCCATCGCAATATGCTACTAGGGGACAATTGGTACAGGCAGAGGTTTGAACAGGGCGGCAGGCTTGGAGTGGGCAACCTTGTTAGAAGCACACACCGTGCAGGAAGAGACAAAGTCCAGAACATCTTTGGGTAGCGTGGGCCACCAGAAGTGACGAGTAATCAGGTCTCAGGTCTTACGAATACCAGCGTGCCCAGCCAGTTTAGAGCTGTGTCCCCAGCGTAGAATTCTTTCTGAGGATCCATCATGAGACCTTGATCCGAGATGATGTAGCCCAGGAAGGGCAGAGAATTATTTTCAAAGTCGCACTTCTCCAGCTTGGCATATAAACGATTCTGCCTTAATTGCAGTAGAACCTGACGGACATGCCTCCGATGAGTCGTCAGATCTAGGGAAAAGATCAAAATATCATCGAGATAAACAACAACACAGACATAGAGGAGATCTCGGAAGATATCATTGACTAATTCCTGGAAGAGAGCGTTACACAGTCCGAAGGGCATCACCAGGTATTTGTAGTGCCCATCTCGGGTGTTGAACGCCGTCTTCCACACGTCCCCTTGACGGATTCGGATCAAATTAGAAGCCCCACGCAAGTCTAATTTTTAACATTTCCTGGCTCCTCGTATACGGTCAAACAGTTCGGATATAAGTGGCAACGGGTATTTGTTCTTGACCGTGATCTGGTTGAGACCACGGTAGTCAATGCAAGGTCGAAAAGATCCGTCTTTCTTTTTAACGAAGAAGAACCCAGCCCCAGGAAGACTTTTGTATGAAACCCCTCTCCAAATTCTCCATGATATAGGCCGACATGATAGAGTCTCTGACAAGGAGAGAGGATATACCCGTCCACGGGGAAGAGAGGCATTTGGAACTAGTTCAATGGGGCAGTCATAAGTCCGATGTGGAGGCAGCGTCTCAGCCTCCGTCTTGCTGTAGACATCCGAAAACTGAGCGAAATGAGGGGGTAATCCTGCCAATGACTGAGGCAAAGGAGGCTGGACAGGATGGATCTGCAAGGCATTTGGAGCCCCATTGGAGAACCTCTTTGGAATTCCAGTCCAGGACTGGGGCATGCAGTAGAAGCCAAGGCATCCCAGCACAACAGGATTGATGGCTTTGGTAAAAACAAGAAACTAAATTAGTTCCGAATGAAGCGCTCCAACTTGGAGTTTCAGCAGCTTGGTCTTAGATACAATCGGATCGGGTAAAGGCAGTCCATTCACCGAGGCAATGGCCAAAGATGTCTCCAGGGGAACTGTGGGAAACTGGAGATGATCCACCAGCTCCTTTTGGATGAAGCTTGCCGTGGACCCGGAGTCCAGATATGCAGGAACCCGATGCGTCTTCTTGCCGGATACTATGGTCACAGGAATGGTCAACTTGGAACTCAATACTTTATTTGGTACCGTTCCACCTAGTGTTGTCTCTCCAACCAATCCTAGACACTGGGCTCTCTCTGGCCTCTGGGGGCACAAACGCACAATATGGCCTCCAAGGCTGCAATACAGAATAAGTCCAGAAGTGCATCTGCATTGTCTCTCCTGAGTAGACAATTTGGCTCGGTCCAACAGCATAGGATCTTCTAGTAGGACAACTGTAAGAGGATAGAAGGGATTGCTTGAAAGTAAAAGCCAGCCTAGGAAATCCTCTCTCCTGTAGAAGCTTTTGGGAATGCTCCCGGATCCTCATTTCAACCCGGGTGGCTAGTAGGATGAGATCGTCCAGGGTAGGTGGCAGATCACGAGCTGCCAGCTCATCTTTAATCCCAGACGACAGTCCCTGCCAGAATGTGGCCACCAAAGCCTCGTTGTTCCAAGTTAATTCAGCATCCAGGGTACGAAACTGTATGGCATACGAGCCAACGGAGAGGTCTCCCTGGTATAGGGTCAGCAAAGATGCAGCAGCAGAAGAAACTCTCCCAGGTTCTTCAAATATTAAAAGGAAAGTCTGTAAAAACACTGCAAGTCACGGGTCTCTGGTTCCTGATGTTCCCACAAAGGATTTGCCCATGCCAGGGCTTCGCCAGTAAGGAGAGAGATTATAACCCATAAGAGCTTATTGATTATATATCCTGTGTGTGCGATACAATTAAAAGTACGGGTGCATACGTTTTGTATAAATGGAGGGTGGACCCTCAGAATTATTTTCTCTGGTGGGTCCAAGGAGCCCTAGTCCAACACTGGCTGCACAATAAATACAATCTGTATGATATATACATTACCTCCTAAAAAATGCATCTTTAGTACAGAAACGTCCCATGTACCCATGATAGAAATGATACCATGAAGAAAATTGGCTTTCAATGCTTATAATAACTTAAAATATCAACCTGAAATAATTAAATAATGTGATATAATTTAAAATAATATTGCAAGGCCTTGTGAGAAAGACCAATGTAAATCATCCAAGGGCAGAGAAAACTTACAGAACATCTGCCTATGAAAAACTACTGTGTATGGGGGGCGTGGCTTGGATGCCGAACAGAGCGGTCGCATCTCCTTGAGCTCCGCTCTGAGATCTCTATGCTACGACCTTAGCGACGTTACATACCACCGCATTGTCAACCCTCTCACCTCCGAACAGCACGGTAGCATGATGACCCGGACAAAGTCCTCGAAAACGGGACCCAAGCGTCTCACAGACTTCTTCTCCGCGAAGGAGAACAAGCATGGCGGCGAGGCATCCTCCGCGACCAACGTCCCGCCAGCCTCTCCTCCCTTGCCTGAAGGAGACTGGGATGTCAACCCCTCAAAATCGACAGAGGAGGGTGAGTCTGTGCCCTGGGGGGACGGGGAAGCAGAATCGCCTAAAGTGGCATCCATGGGGAAGGGACGCTTTGCTGCACTAAGAAATAGCCCCATATCTAAGATGGCGTCCTCACCTCGTGTATCAGAGGAGTCTCCTCCCCCCAGCCCTGCAAGACTTACAACTGCACAAGCTCCCTGTGAGGAGGATATATTTCCACATTCTGTGGCCATAGAAGATATACCCTCATCGGATCAAGCAGCTTCAGAAGCTTTTATAAAAAATATGGTACTAGCCCTCAGAGGCTCCTTTCACAGCGATTTATTAGTATTCTCCACTAAACTCTCTAACGCTATTGACGACTTGGGACACCGAGTTGACCACGTGGAAACAAAAATGAGTGAACTCACTAATGCACATAACGATATAGTGGATGCTCATGTGTCTTTGGAGGAAGAAATGCAAGCTTTAAAATACAAGTTGGCTGATTTGGAGGATCGCAACAGACGGAATAATGTCAAATTTAGAGGAATTCCAGAGTTCGTCCAACCTTCCAACCTCACCTCTTACTTACAGCAACTTATTAAGGATGTATTGCCTACTTCCAAACCTGCAGATCTTATCATAGATAGAGCCCATAGGCTCCCTAAACCTAAATCTATTGCTGCTGATTTGCCACGAGATGTGATAGCAAGGATTCACTTTTATAATACCAAGGACTCCCTCATGTCTGCTTCACGAAGATTACCGGCTCTACCTGTACCTTATGAAAAGATACAAATCTATGCGGATCTCTCCCAAACAACCCTGCAAACTAGGAGGAAATTTATGCCTCTTACACTGGCACTAAGGAAGAACGACGTGGGATACAGATGGGGATTTCCTACCAAATTACTGGTGTATAGGAATGGAGTCCTGCATACCATGGCGGATGTAGAGGAAGGATCGGCCCTGCTTCATAAATGGGGACTAACACCTATTTTGCCCGATACAGTTCCTGCTAGAAGGTCCCCCTCGAGACTCTCACCGGAGTGGATTGGGAAATCTCGTCCTTAAACGTTCCGGGGTATTGGCTGCTAAATGGAGGTCGTGATGGTGTCCAAGTAGACTCTTTCCCCACTTGTCTTTGGTGACTCTCAGCCAGATATCTGGCGGAGTTACTTTCTCACTACGTGATGTTATTCTTGCTACAGTTTCCAAGTTTTTACTTTCCTTCCCTGTCCTCCTTCCTTAAAATCGCTGATCTACGATTATTGTCATATATACCAGACACGTTATGTTCTGATCCTATCCTAGCTCGAATATGGGTTTTAATTCATATGAAGCACTTTACATGTATTATTTATGGCGGTTAAATTTGTATCTCTGAACACCAGGGGGCTTAATTCACCCTTTAAGAGAGACTTTCATTGTGGAAGGATGCTTTGGCTTCCAACTCTGATATAATCTGTTTACAAGAGACACATTTTGCCAAAGCCCATTGTCCCAAATTTACTCATCAAAAATTTCCACTAATTTACCTTTCTAATGCTGATAAGAAAAGGGCGGGAGTGATGATAGCCTTTAAGGACACAGTATCCTTTCAAATGTAGTCTTCGATTATTGATGAGCGGGGGAGATTTTTGATCCTGGTAGGTCTGCTTAACAATTGTCCCATCACTATTGCTAATATTTATGCTCCTAATACGTCACAAATACGTTTCCTCAACAAGACTATGCGCAAAATTTGCAAAATTATGCAAGTGAAGCTTATAGTATGTGGAGATTTCAATATAATCCCGGACGCTAAATGGGACTCTACTAAACAGGGTAGAAGGTCTCCCCCGACTCTAACTCCATGGTTACTTAAGGAAGATTTATATGACACGTTTAGATGTATGAATTCCTCTTCTAGAGAATTTACCTTTTATTCCACAAGACACCGCTCATTTTCTAGAATAGACCTTTTCTTGGTGGATAGGAATTCTATATCAGGGATTAAAGCTGCTGAGATAGGACAGATAACTTGGTCGGATCACGCTCCCTCATATCTCCTTCTCTCTTTAGGGCCTGCCCCCTCCCCAAGATCCTCATGGCGAATCAATAATTTTCTTATCAGTCTTCCCAAATATAAGGAAAAAATCTCCTCTCAATTACAAGAATATTTTCTTTTTAATGGTTCCCCGGACCTAAGCCCATTCACTCTATGGCATGCACATAAAGCGGTTATGAGGGGGTTCTTGATACAACATGACCCTTAGAAGGAATCTGCAGGCCCTCCTTATAGACGAATTTGACAAAAAGATTGCTGCCTTAAGATTAAACTACTACACTTCTTACAATAAATCCAGTAAACTGATGGCGCGTAAAATGAAACAACGTCAGCTAAAAACTAAAATCACTCACTTAGTCGAACCAGCGGATGGATCTAAGATCTCTAACCCCCAAACTATAGCAGATCAATTCAGCTCCTATTATTCTAAACTATACAACCTGAAATCTGATCCCCAAACTCCACAACCCTCGGATAAGGATATCCAAACCTTTTTAGAATCGGTTCGGTTACCTTCTATATCTCCGGACCAACTATCCAGTTTAAACGCCCCTGTATCGCTTTTAGAGGTGTCTAAAATTATCAATTTATCTAAAACCAGCAAATCCCCTGGCCCAGATGGGTTCTCCAACGAATACTACAGAACCTTTAACACTATTCTCGCCCCCCATTTAACTGCAGTCTTTAATAAAGCAATTTCAGAGGGAAGTATGCCTCAAGAAATGCTAGAAGCCACGATAGTGACGATCCCTAAACCTGGGAAATCCCCTACAACCCCGGCCAATTTCAGACCCATCTCCCTCCTTAACTGTGATACTAAATTATACGCTAAACTTATAGCCACCCGCTTAATAGACATCCTACCCACGTTAGTACATTCCGATCAGGTGGCATTCACGAAAGGGAGGCAAGCTCCGGATGGAACTAGAAGGGTAATTGACCTTATAACTAAAGTAAGTCAATCTCGAGCGCCTTCTCTCCTCCTTACCCTGGATGCAGAGAAGGCGTTCGATAGAATACACTGGGGGTTTGCATTTTCGACTTTGATGAAATTTGGATTCGAAGGGAACATATTTAAGGCTATTCAAGCACTATACACTCTACCTACTGCTAAAGTTCTCACTAATAGTTTCCTGTCTACCCCCTTCAATATTACTAATGGTACCAGGCAGGGGTGCCCGCTGTCCCCCTTACTGTTTACACTAGTTATGGAACCTCTAGCAGAATCTATAAGATCTAACTTGCTGATTCGGGGAATCCCAGTGGGGTTTCGACAACATAAAATCGGATTATTCGCGGATGACATAATTTTGACCATTACTGACCCTTTATCCTCCCTAAGGGAAATTTCTCAAATTATCTCTAAATTTGGATTAGTATCTTACTACAAAGTGAATGCATCTAAATCTCAAATTCTTGGGATTTTTATCTCCCCGTCCCTGAAACAATCTATAATAACCGAGTTCCCATATCAATGGGAAAATTCTTCCATTCCTTATCTGGGAATCCAAATCAGCTATCCTTTGTCGCAACTTCCCAAAATAAATTTTGATCCTCTTCTAGCGTCCTTACAGAAGGAATTGGATCAAATTGCTTTGCATGAACCTTCATGCTTAGGACGCAACGTGTGCTATAAGATGTTCATACTACCCAAAATATTATACTACTTACGCACCCTGCCAATCCCTATACCACAAATTTGGATCTCTAAGTTCCAGAAGCAACTTCGGAACTTTCTGTGGGGAGGAAAGAGACCTGGGATAGCAGCGTCCCTCTTGTTGAAGCGGAAACATAGAGGTGGGCTGGGTGTACCCAATCTCTTAGGTTACCATAGAACATTTGTAGTTAAACAATCAGAAAAATTGGTTTACTTCCTCTTCTGGAGTTAGCTGGAAAGCGATTGAACACCATTTGATAGGGGGTCAACCGTTATCTACAGTACTGATGGCCTATGCCTTGAGGCCTGACCTTCCCCTTCCCAATATCCCTACAATTAAAGTTGCAATACAATGTTGGCTCCATTTCATAGCGCAACCCGCGGGGATTCCTGGGAGGGGCACGACTCAGATACCGATGGGGGTGCTTGAAACACTAATTCCCAACCTAGGAATCAAACATTGGCCGATGAACGGCATCCAGTACGTTTCTGATCTATTTTTGGGGAAAGATATTAAGTCCTTTAACAACATTCAGGAACAGTTTGGGATCTCGGATAGAGATATTTATAAATATACTCAGATTAAATCTTATCTGGCGTCCTCGCCTCTGACCGGGCTTCAAGCACCCCAATCAACTATAGCACTTCTTTCTGGATCTGGCTGGGGAGGCAGCAACCTTACGGCTAGAATATATGATGCAATGAATGGGGATGTGGAGACTTCTAGGCGAGCACACTTCTTGAACTGGGAGAGAGACATGGGGAAATCTTTCTCTATGGCACAATGGGAAGCAGCGATTAAATGGACTTTGAAGTCCTCAGTTTGTATGAACCTCTTGGAAGTCTTCCATAAGGTTCTGTTGCGATGGTACTATACTCCGACCAAATTGGCGAGGATATATCCTCAAACTTCTAACCTATGTTGGCGTAACTGTGGCCAAGAAGGCTCGTTATATCATATATTTTGGGGATGTCCCCGCCTGGTGACTTTCTCGTCCAGCATTTTTCAATTACTCTCAGAGGTTTTGAGGATTCCTATTCTCCAGGAACCAGGGTTAACATTACTATCTCTGGAGATAGAAAAGTTCCCGCCGATTTATCGACGCCTAGTGTGCCATGTTTTGCTCACAGCGAAGTTACTGATAGCTAAGGCCTGGAAGTCTCCAACATCACCCACACGGGAGGAGGTGGTGGCCAGGGTGTCAATGCATTGTGTATATGAACGCATTCTTATATTTCCTTTTGGAATCCCTGGATAATATATCATAAAGTGGATGTGGAAATAACACAGATTTCAGCAATTCCCCCCCCCCCCCCCCTCCTAACCTTGCCCCTGAACCTCCCCTTGTTTCTGGTTCTCTGTTAAAATGTTATGCGAACAAGATGGACTACTTTTGACATCATTGATGTATACTTGTATATGACGCACTTTATTTCTGTAACATATGTTGTTTATTTGAAAAGTACAATAAAAATTAAATGTTAAAAAAAAACTACTGTGTATGAAACTCTGAAATACTATTTCTATGGATGACAGGAAACATCTTAAAAATGACCTTGTTAGTAACAAAGGCCTAAAGAACCATATTCATTTGCAAAGTGACCTAGTGGGAGAAAGTCAGATTAGCGCTATATTAGAATGATTGCTGACTATATAGTAAAGCGTGTGGTGACAGACGGTAGCAGGCTGCAGAATGGCTCCTATGTTACATTTTCAGAGGTAATGATGCGCAGGGCTTTCCATGCCCTCTAAGGCATAATTCAATATACATCAACGATCAGCTTCAGAATTAGAATGTTGACATATAGTATATAATAAGAATAATCACCCGATCCTCACCCTTCCTCATATACAAAATCACGAAGTTGCTGGGTCACCCCATGCTTTGTATCTATTAGGTGTTTACATTAGATTATATAAAATATGCTCATGTGAATAGGTAGTTAAGTCTTTTACCTAATAAATAAGTGAAATGGAGATTAAATAGTGTACACAGAGCTTCATTTGCGATAACTGTTCTGTTTACACACAGGAAGATCATTATAATACTATTTAGGACAGTCATAGTCATTAACATTTAATTGTTCACAATTACTGCATGGGAATTCCACAACGTTCTCTATCTATTCAGTCATTTATTATACTCTGAGTATACAGGAGATGGACTTATTCTTTCAACTTCTTTCTTCCAGTTTATGGTACTTTTAACACCTGTATACAGTCATCTGTATTCAGAAATGCTGGCTCTGCCACATATTACAGGATCAAGTGGAGGGAGTATTTCTCTATAGAGAAGACTGGTTCATGACACTAATGTTATCATGATCTGGGGTAGCAGGCAGGGAAAGGGAGAAGCCCAATGATTTCCACATTGCGTTAGCCCAAGTAATTCAAGATTCAAGCTATGGGGACAATACCAAAAGAGAGTTAAAGGAACACTCTGGGTAAAATGGATACACCGTGCTATGCCTAGTGCATGGTTTGAGAGGGCAGCGGGTGAGACAGAGATTTTTTCATTGGTGTTCTTTGGATCCCTGTGTAGGCACTGCCCCCTCAGGTCCTGCACTAGGCATTGCACAGTGTATTAGTTATGACTGGAGTGTTTCTTTAATTTAAGCCTGTGTTATTTTTATGACTCATGTAGAATTGCATAGAAACATGGCACACAATGGGCAGAACTAGTGCAGTGCTGGTACTGTATGTCTATGTCCTATGGAATAAAGATTTACAATTTTATTGGTGTTACATTATTTCAATGAGATTAGGCTCTGTACACATATGCGTTGGAGGCTCCGTTAGGGGCCTCCATTGCAGATCCCCAGATGCGCAGATCGCAGTTGCTGCGCTACTTTTTCAGTTAAATCCATGGACACCCTGACGGAACCCATTAAAGTCAGTGGGTTTCGTTGGCTGCCGGTGGCGTTTGTGGTGTAACAGAACCGTCGCTTCCAATTTTCCTTTGTTCTGCTCCTCTGACAGAGCAGAACATCGGAAAGCACCGACGCTTGTCTGAACATAGCCTTATATGGATCTCCAATATATATTTAATATGCTTTGGATATGAAATAGCAACAATAAGAAAAATAATAGTAACAATAATAATAAATACAAATATACGAAGCACTTTAGATTTTATGGGGGCAATAATCATCAAAGTTACAAATATTAAAGAACAAACAAACATCTGAATATGAAACAAAATGAGAGAGGAACCTGACCCTAAGAGCTTACAGTCTATGTTTATTGTTGCTGTTAGAAAAAAGGTTAGAAATGTTTATTTTGTCCAATATAGAAGTCACTTGAGTTTACAATGAGGTAATAAAAATAATGCCACATGATCCAGTCACCCAGCTTGTATCTGTATTAGAACTGAAATAAAGTGCCAGAGATAGGAGGAATATAGAAGCATTACAAGGACAGCAGAGTTCAGTGGAGAGGTACGGGTGAACATAATGGTGGTCTGTGGTAGACTGTGGTCTTAAAGTCCCAAAAAACAATGACTCCTCAAGGCATGCTTAAAACTGAACTGTACAAGTTAGTGTTCAAGTCAAAGCATTAAGCCTTGTTCACATAATGCAGACTTGCTGCAGATTTTGCATGCATTTTTTTTATGCCAAAACCAAAATTGGATCTAGGAGAGCAGACGTATAAGGCCTTTCTTTTATATATTGCTCCTGTTCATGTTCCAATCCTGGTTTTGACTTAAAAATACATGCAAATCTGCACTGTGTGAACACGGTCTTGCAGATCATAGGTGCAGCACAGGTGAAGTCTGAGAGATGGGAGTGAGAGTTTGTGATGAGGGAAAACACTTGCCATATGTCAATGCATAGGATGGTTGGATGGTTGGTTGGTTGGTTGGTTGGTAGATAGGGATGTAAGGTGCAAGGTGGCAAGTGAATTAGTAAATCCCTGTAACAGTATTTTACTAAGCGCTTCTTTACTTTTACTTTCTTTTTTGTTAATATAGTATTTATTGTTCTGATGTGTCCTGCATTTTAAGTTCCAATCATGTAACACTAAATTTCGCGCGCTGTGTGTAATAAACACAAGGAAGGTGCCTTTTTCACATAGTTTCTTGAAGGGGTTTTTCCATCTTAGACATGTATGGCATATCCGCAGGATATGCAATAAATGTCTGATTGATCTGGGTCCCAGCTCTGGGACCTGCACCTATATCGAAAATTGTGTCTCCTGACCCTCTCTCATCTCATGCAGCGTCATGTGGATGTGGCATAAATGTCAAAGATAGGAAAACCCCTTTAATACCCAAATCTAGTGCTTGTTATTCATTGATTGACATTTGCCTTCTTCCGAATCCAAGGTAAATAAATCAATTTAGAAAGTGTATAAATTCTTCATCTCAGGAAAGTGGTGCAAGTAAGAAGTCTATTAATCAAACAGCCAAATGAAAACTAGTCTTCACGCAAATGAAGATATTTGTAAAGGAGATTATAGAAGTATAGGTAGATTATAGTTTTATATTGTACTAGAAAAAGTATGCGGCGCTGCCCGGGTATAGCATGTCGGTCTGTTTGTGTGTTTATTGGATTTGTTCCAAGGGTGCTCAGGAGGCCAATCCATGCCCTCGTAGTTTCTTGGTTTACAGGGAAATCGCTAGTAGCCCTATATAACAGTTACAAACTGTTTATTTAAATCTTAACTTCCTAAATACATAACAGGTAAACTGGTAGGAAATGGAGTGATCCAATTTTGACAGAGGCTGTTTATTAAGAGCATTGGCAGTTTTATTACTAGTTGGCCGCAGGCTATGGTTGGATCGTAATTGAAAACAGCATCATGCATGAAAGACCACTCACTAGCACGCTGAACATGATGTGCTTTATCAGCTTGCTTTCTGGCCTGGGTTCGGGCAGGAGTCTCTGCGCTTCTGAGAGCCACCTGTCTGATCTGTTGTTGAGAAAGCCTGAGTTTGCTGAGGAGTTTCAGCAGCTTGAGCAGCAGCATGACGCATTTGATCAGCTTGCAGTTGGGCAAGAGGTGTATCTGCAGCTAGTAATGCAGCTTTCCTCCTGGCCATCAGTAAACTGATTGGTTGCTATGGGTAACCACTCCCCTGTACCTTCCCATCTAAGATTATCCTGTAAAGTGCACTACCTGCTACTGCCAGATAAAACAACTTTACTATAAAAGCGAATGTCTGTATTTGCTTTTATAGTATTGGATCGTGATCATGTGATAATGGCTTTTAACAGAGAACAACAACAAGGTTGGGACCTTTACAAAAACCTTCCCGGAAACCTGATGTACCTATGTGCCAAATTTGGGGTCAAATGGTTCAGGTGTTGGATGCCTATAGAGGACAGACAAACATGACATTAACTTTTATAATATGGAATAGCAGACCATTTGTCTGTTGTTTGGTTGTGTGGTTAGAAAATTAATTTCCTACTGACATGAAGCCAACATATCCAATGAAGTCCAAGTGCAGGGTTCCTTTTTGGAGGCATGACTGGTCTGAAAGGGGGTACATTTTCTGACAATGCTGAAATCCACAGACTTCGTTCTGTTGAGAGATTTCAGCAGCTCGGGCAGCAGCCATGCACTTTGCCACAGGAGTCTTTCGTCTAAGTGCAGGTTCCTTTTTGGAGGCATAACTGGTATGAAAGGGTTTCAATTCATAAGAATGCTCAAATCCAGTATAGGTACAGTTTGTTTACAGCGAGTAACATGTAGAGTAAAGAAAAATGGCTTGGTTGTTATGGCAACCTGGTCTAAAACTGTGTGTATGTGAGTGATGCTAAGAATAAGGGATGTGCAAGCTCCTATTGGCTAATACAGGTCATCTGATGTGATATGGAGAAAGGTCCTTGATGTGGAAGCCAGTGGTGCCATATTTGCTTTTGTGCCAAAACTGTCTTAAACTCCCGTGTTATGCCTGACTCTGCAGAATAAAAAAAACCTTTTTTTTTTTTCAAATGGTGAGTGCCGTGCAGTATATTTTTCTACATGTTGAATATTTGCTTTTGTGACTATTTCGAGAACGGTAGGTCCTAGAGAGCTGAAACCTGGTTCAAATCTTTGGAAGCCCGTGATTTACTTATGCGCCAAATTTGTTGCAGATTGGTCAAGTCGTTTGGCCATGCATAAAGAACAGACAACCGACAACAGAAATTAATTTATATATATATATATATATATATATATATACATATATGGAGAGAGATAATTCGTAGGCTTTGTCTGTCAGTGGTTTATGCAGGGGCGTAGCTAGGGGGGGGGGGCAGGCGGGGCACGTGCCCCGGGCGCAGTTCAGAGGGGGGCGCCAGCGCCACCTCCTTCACTATAATTGTACCTGTAGCAATGAATGACCGGGCACGTTCCGTGCCCGGCCATTCAGGCGCCTTTCCACGAGTGAAGCTACTGGTACCTTTTGTACCAGTGAAGCTTCCGTCGATGAAAGGCGCTGACTGACTGACAGGGAAAGTCATCCTGCCAAGCCAATCAGCACCTTTCATAGACGCCGCGTTCAACCCCCTGGAGACCTGCGTAGAAGAGAGCAGGTCTCCATGGCTGTCGGACGGCGTGGGAGCGGGAATAAGGTGAGTTTGAATATTTTTTATTTTTTTAAAATTGTAATAGAAGTGTGGCTAAATCTACAGGGGGGGCTATATCTACAGGGGGTGGGCTATATACAGGGGGACTATATCTACAGGGGGGCTATTTCTACAGGGGGTGGGCTATATACAAGGGGACTATATCTACAGGGGGACCATAGCTACAGGGGGCTATATATTGGGGTGGGCTATCTATGGAGCACCATATACAGGGGTGGGCTATATAGTATATAGCCCCCTGTAAATATAGCCCACCCCTGTAGATATAGCCCACCTGGATATAGCCCACCCCTGTAGATATAGCCCATCCCTGTAGATATAGCCCACCCCTGTAGATATAGCCCACCCCTGTATATAGCCAACCCCTGTATATAGCCCACCCCTGTAGATATAGCCCACCCCCTGTAGATATAGCCCACCCCCTGTAGATATACCCCACCACCTGTAGATATAGCCCACCCCTGCAGATATAGCCCACCCCTGTAGATATAGCCCACCCCTGTAGATATAGCCCACCCTTGTAGATATAGCCCAGCCCTGTGTATGGCCCCCCTGTAGATATGGTCCGCCTGTAGATATGGTCCGCCTGTAGATAGCCCACCCCTGTATATAGTCCCCCTGTAGATATAGTCCCCCTGTAGATATAGCCCACCCCTGTATATAGTATCCCACAAATAGCTCCCCCTATAGTGCTCCACAGAAAGCCCACCCCTGTATATAGCCCCCTTGTACATATAGTCCACCCATGTATATAGTGCTCCACAGATAGCTCACCCTTGTATATAGTATATACAGGGGTGGGCTATCTGTGGAGCACTATATACAGGGGTGGACTATCTAGTGGAGCACTATATACAGGGGTGGACTATCTAGTGGAGCACTATATACAGGGGTGGACTATATGTACAAGGGGGGCTATATACAGGGGTGGGCTATCTGTGAAACTATATACAGGGGTTGACTATATGTGGAGCACTATATACAGGGGTGGGCTATATCTACAGGGGGGCTACATACATGGTTGGGCTATCTGTAGAGTACTATATACAGGGGTGGGCTATATCTACAGGGGGCTATATAAAGGGGTGGGCTATCTGTAGAGCACTATAGGGGGAGTTATTTGTGGGACACTATATACAGGGGTGGTCTATATGGGGGCACTATCTACAGGGGCTCTATGGCAGGCACTATCTACAGGGGCTCTATGGCAGGCACTATCTACAGGGGCTCTATGGCAGGCACTATCTACAGGGGCTCTATGGCAGGCACTATCTACAGGGGGCACAGTGTGTGTGTGTGTGTGTGTGTGTGTGTGTGTGTGTGTGTGTGTGACACGTTGTATGGTGCTATTATAATTAGAGGTGCAGTGTATGGCGCTATTATATTTTGGGGCGTAGTGTGTGGTATAATGATAACTTTATATTTATTTATAGGTGCAGAAATGTTGGAAAAGTGAGAAGCTGAAGACATCTGAGCAGCAAACTGCAGAAATGGTCTGTGACCGGGAGAAGCCACCATAGAGGTCTGGACCGGATGGAGAAAAAGAACTAGAATCTGAGACGTCAACGGTGAGTCACCTAATGTAAATGTTTATTCTGCATCTAATCAGCACTGTAGTCACTGTATGATCTGCAGCGAGATGATGGGTGGTATGATTATGATAGGATTTATTTTTTGTGAAACGACATCTCCCAGCATGTCCTTATCATTGTTTGGGCCATGCTGGGAGCTGTAGTTTTACGCCGTACATACCTATACGGCAGGGGTTGCACTAAATTGAGCTGTATTTGTGCTGGTGTTGTATATATGTAGTGAGCTTGGTTCTGGTGCTGTATATATGTATTGAGCGCTATTCTGGTGTTGTGTATAGAACCATATTGCTTGTAAAATGTACAAATGTTTTTATGCTTGCGTTACATAAAAATAAATGACACGTCGATTGGTAGAGAAAACAAACACGGCGAGGGGGAAGGAGATGTCGGGAAAGAGGGAGGTTGGTGGGGGGGGCGGCGCCAAACTGAATCTTTGCCCCGGGTGCTGGAGAACCTAGCTACGCCTCTGGGTTTATGTCTAGTCTTAACTTTTAATCCTTCTGTATTATGGCATTACCACAACTTGCGACCTTTGTGAAAAAAGAAAATTCATAATTTTACGGTACACCAATGACATGTGACTTTTTTACCATAATATTAACATACATGCAACACTTCATAGCCAGGTGTGGGATCCGGCCGGTTCGCCCCGGTTCTCCCAAACCGGTTGTTAAAATTACAGCCGGTTCGCAGAACTGGGTCAAGCGGGAAGCCGGAGCCGGTCCCCAGCACTCAATTGTATTCGCGTCCTTAGGACGCGGATACAATTGACTTCACTAATGCTGCCCTGGCGAGGCACATGATGCCTCGCCATTCGGCACTCTAGTGTTGATGCAGTCGGCGATGACGTCATCGTGCCGCTGCATCATTCCGCTGGAGGAGGACTGGTGCTGCTGGATGACGGAGCGGGAATGGGACAGGTAAGAATATAATGGTTTTTTTTCCTTCTACCGTGGGCAGCATTGGGGGCCTTATCTATAGGGGACTATACAGGGAACAGTAACTACAAAACTAAAGAGGACTATATAGGGAACATAAACTACAGGGAACAATACATAGGTAACTGTAACTACAGGGGACTATATAGGGAACAGTAACTACAGGGGACAATACATAGGTAACAGCAACTATAGGGGACTATATAGGGAACAGTAACTACAGGGGACATTACATAGGTAACAGTAACTACAGGGGACTATATAAGAAACTGTAACTACAGGGGACTATAGGGAACACTAACTACAGGGGACTATATAGGGAACAGTAACTACAGGGGACTATAGGGAACACTAACTACAGGAGACTATATAGGGAACAGTAACTACAAAACTACAGAGGACTTTATAGGGAACATAAACTACAGGAGAAAATACATAGGTAACAGTAACGACAGGGGACTATAGGGAACAGTAACTACAGGGGACTATATAGGGAACTAACTAAAGGGGACTATAGGGAACACTAACTACAGGGGACTATATAGGGAACAGTAACTACAAAGGGAACTAACTACTGGGGACTATATATGGAACACTAACTACATGGGACTATCTAGGGAACACTAACTACAGGGGACTATATAGGGAATACTAACTACAGGGGACTATATAGGGGCCCTTATCTACAGGGAACGCCTCAGGGGGTCTATCTACAGGGACCGCCACAGGGTGCTCTATCTACAGAGAACACCACAGGGGGCTCTATCTACAGGGAACACCACGGGGGGCTCTATCTACAGGGAACACCACAGGGGCCCTATCTACAGGGAGCATTATACAGGGAACACTACAGTGAATGCCACAGGGGGCACTATCTACAGGGAACGCTACAGTGGGCTCTGTCTGCAGGGAACGGTACATGGGGCACTATCTACAGGGAACGCTACTACCTACAGAGGGCTTTATGGGGGGCACTATCTACAGGGGGCTCTATGAGCAGCACTATCTACAGGGGGCTCTATGAGGGGCACTATCTACAGGATGCACTGTGTGTGGTGCATTAATTTACAGTGTTTACACAATTTTATTCATGGGCACAGTGTATGGTACTATTATCATCAGGGGTACAGTGTATGGTACTATTATAATCAGGGGTACAGTGTATGGTACTATTATATTCAGGGGTACAGTGTGTAGCACTATTATATTCAGGGACACAGTGTATGATACTATTATATTTAGTGGCATAGAGTGTGGCACCATAAGAATTTGCTCTTCGTTTATAGGTGCAGAAATGTTGAAAAGTGAGCTTCCGCAGACATCTGATTGAGCAAATTGACCCATTTCCGCAGAAATGGGTCATGGCCAGAAGGCATCATAGAGTTCCGGACCAGATGGAAAAATAAAGAGAAAAAGAACGAATCTGAGAAGTTGATGAAGCGAGATGATGTGTGTATCGTTCTTTTTTTGTGAAACCGAAACTCCCAGCATATCCTTACCATCGTTCTGGCTATACTGCGAGCTGTAGTTTTATTCCATACAAACTTATATGGCAGGGGTTAAACTAAATTTGCAAATTATCTCTGTACTGAGCTGTATTTGTACTGGTGCTGTATATATGTACTGAGCTTGGTTCTGGTGCTGTATATATATATATATATATATATATATATATATATATATATATATATATATATATGTACTGAGCTTGGTTCTGGAATTATATTCATCATAACAACCAAGCTAAATACATATATACAGCACCAAAGAGAAGCTCAGAACATATATACAACTCCAGAACCAAGCTCAGCATATAAATTCAGCACCACAACAAAGCTCAGTACATACATACAGCAACACAACAAAGCTTAGTAGATAAATACAGCACCAGAACAAAGCTCAGTACATATATACTCACCAGAATCAAGCTCGGTACATAAATACAGCCCCAGAACCAAGCTCAGTACATATATACAGCACTAGAACAAGGCTCAGTACATATATATCAGAACAACCAAGCTCAAAACATATATTATACATATTATATATATAGACTGAGCTTGGTTCTGGTGCTTTATACTAGTCCTTCTCAATGGATTAGAGTATCAAAAAGTGAATTAATTTCAGTAATTTAATTCAAAAAGTGAAGCTCATATTGTATAGACTCATTACACACAGAGTGATCTATTTCCAGCATTTTTTTATTTTAATGTTGATGATTATGGGAACAGTTAATGAAAACCCCAAATTTAGTGTCTCCGAAAATTGGAATATTATATAAGCCCAATTTCAAAAATGATTTTTAATACCGAAATGTCGTCCTACTGAAAAGTATGTGCAGTATCTACCCTCAATACTTGGTCGGGGCTCCGACTCTGAATGAATTACTGCATCAATGCGGTGTGGCATGGAGGCGATCAGCCTGTGGCACTGCTGAGGTGTTATCATTGTGGCATGGCATGGAGGCGATCAGCCTGTGGTGGCACTGCTGAGCTGTTATGAAAGCTCAGGTTGCTTCATCACTGACTGTGGTAACTTCACAAAGTACATTTTGCATTTAATTTGGAAATCTCGGTCCCAGATTCTGGAGGAAGAGGGGAGAGGCATCAATCCAAATTGCTCGCGGTCCAGTGTGAAGTCAGTGATGGATTGGGGAGCCATGTCATCTGCTAGTGTTGGTCCACTGTGTTATATCAAGTCCAGAGTTAGTGCAGCATCTAGCAGGACATTTCCCAGCACTTCATGCTTCCCTCTGCTGACAAGCTTTATGGAGATGTATATGTGAGACACTTTTTGAATTGAATTACTGAAATCAATTAACTTTTGATGATAATCTAATTCATTGAGTATATATGCTGAACTTTGTTCTGATGTTGTATATATGTACTGAGCTTTGTTCTGGTTCTGTATATATGTACTGAGATTTGTTCTGGTGTTGTATTTATGTACTAAGCTTGGTTTTGGTGTTGTATATATTTACTGAGCTTTGTTTTGGTGCTGTATATATGTACTGAGCTTGTGTAATGATGGGGGTAGGGAAACAGACAAGTGAGCCCTAATCTACCCGCCACTCAGTCCCTGCCTACTTGCAACGACCCGCCCTAGGCGACAGGGTACAACTGGGCGACGGTCCCTACACTCAATAAGTGAACGACAGACAAACAGACAAGTGAACACAGAACCTAAGGGAAACGGGGCAGTTGCCCACGGCAACACCGTGAGCAACAAGAGTAGTAACGAACCGAGTCAAACCAGGAGAGTACGAGGTGCCAAACGCAGAGCAGAAGAGTAGTGAACAAGCCGAGTAAAACCAGGAGAGCACAAGGTACCAAACGCAGAGCAGGAGAGTAGTCAACAAGCCAGGGTCAATACGAAAGGAAAAGAAAAAGAGATACACGGCGCCACATAGTGCAAATAAAAGCGAGGGAGTACAAGGAGCAATATAAGTAAGAAAATTGCTCACCTTCGGTAGTGGATACCGTTAAGTATCTCAAAAGCCAGAAAGCTGCTGCCTGGTCCATGCACATGCAAAACGAATTTTGCTGTCAAAGTGGATCAATAATTGAGAGAAAAAAGGGGACCACCGGCGCTGCTATAAACGATGTCAAGGCAAGAGATGAATTATAATGTTTAATGAAAGAGGCTACGCGTTTCGACGCTGGACCGGCGTCTTCATCAGGCCAATACACATTGTGCGATGTGCACACGTTTAAATACACAGTGAAATTAGAAATTATTGCCATTCAAAACCCAAAAGAACCGCCAATAAGGGCGGGTCAAAAGGTCAAATGTATAGATTGCATAATGCTAATACACAAAACACCGCATTAAAAAGTTTGTTCAGGGTAAACAGTGTTTACATAAATACACAGTGGTTAATACAATTTAAAAATGCAAAAAATAATAAAATAAATAGTAGCATATTAAGAATGAACATCTACGATCAAAAACAACACCCAATCTTCAGGAGTCCTTATATTGATTAAATACAGAATTCGCATGTTAAGCTTTACAAAAGACATTCAATAAAATTAGTTTAAAGGGAAGGATTACCGTAAGAGAAAAGGAAATTTACAGAGCGTCCCTAGGTTCCTAGGTAACGCTAAAATAAGGTGGCCGAAAGGGGACATATCACTAAATGGACCGCAATTGGAACGCAAACATATCATCAACGATCACATGGGCAATGGGCCGCAAAATGAAACGCAGGAACTATACGGATATCGTCAAACCACTAGAACGGGAGAAGGATACACAAGGTAAGTAAAAAGACTAATTTAAAAGTGTGATAATATGAATGCAATAAATGATGACCGTTTTCTTTTGTTAGGTGAAATATAATCATTAAAAATAGTGTGACTGTATTAGAGAGAGGCAATACAATTATATAAATTCAAACGGCATATATAATATGGTATAAACATTAACATAGCCTCTTTCATTAAACGCGTAGCCTCTTTCATTAAACATTATAATTCATCTCTTGCCTTGACATCGTTTATAGCAGCGCCGGTGGTCCCCTTTTTTCTCTCAATTATTGAGGGTCAATACGAAGCAGGGACAAATAGTAAAAGAAGCTGCAGCAGGGCCAGGAAACCAACAGAGAAGATTCACAAGCAAGGAGGAACAGGAAAGGCAGGTATAAATAGACAGAGGGCGGGAGCTAGCTCCGTCTGGCCAGGCTGTGATAGGCTCTCCCACTCCTAAGCCTGCCATCCTGAGTGGTGGAAGATGGAGTCAGTCTCACAGACCTAGAAGCAGGTGCAGACTGATTACCTATGGGCGTTGATAAAGAAGCTGTGCCTGGCAGATCCTTTATAGTACCCCCCCTTTTAAGAGTGGCCACCGGACCCTTTCTAAGTGGACCTGGTTTATTGGGGAAACGAAGGTGGAACCTCCTGACCAATATCCCAGCGTGAACATCCCGGGCGGGTACCCACGTCCTCTCCTCAGGCCCGTATCCTCTCCAATGGACCAGGTACTGGAGGGAGCCTTGGACCATCCTGCTGTCCACAATCTTGGCCACCTCGAATTCTACCCCCTCAGGGGTGAGAACAAGGACCGGAGGTTTCCTCGAGGGAGCCAAGGACGGGGAGCAGCGTTTAAGGAGGGAGGCATGAAACACGTCGTGTACTCGAAAAGATGGAGGCAACTCCAGTCGGAAGGAGACAGGATTGAGGACTTCAATTACCTTGTACGGCCCTATAAACCGGGGAGCAAACTTCTTGGACGGGACTTTCAGGCGCAAATTTTTTGACGATAGCCACACCAGATCCCCGACCATAAACAAGGGGTTATCAGAACGTCTTCTATCTGCCTGAGTTTTTTGTATGCTCTGGGACGCCTCTAGGTTCTTCTGAACCTGGGCCCAGACTGTGCACAGTTCCCGATGAACGACTTCTACTTCAGGATTGTTGGAACTACCAGGTGAAACGGAGGAAAACCGCGGATTAAACCCAAAATTACAGAAAAAGGGGGAGACCCCTGACGAGTTACTGACCCAGTTATTAAGGGAAAATTCGGCAAGGGGAATGAATGAGACCCAATCATATTGACAGTCAGAGATAAAACACCTTAAATATTGTTCTAGAGACTGATTAGTCCTCACAGTTTGGCTATTAGTTTCAGGATGGAAGGCAGAGGAGAAGGACAGATCAATCTCCAACTTTTTACAGAAGGCTCTCCAAAACAATGAAACAAATTGTACCCCTCTGTCAGAAACAATATTGACAGGGACCCCATGGAGACGCAGGATGTGTTTGACAAACAAGGTAGCTAACGTCTTAGCATTGGGTAGTTTCTTGAGGGGTACAAAGTGGCACATCTTACTGAAGCGGTCTACTACAACCCACACCACCGACTTGCCTTGAGATGGAGGCAAATCGGTGATCAAATCCATGGAGATATGGGTCCAAGGTCTCTGGGGAATGGGCAAAGAACGTAGTAAGCCCGCTGGTCGGGACCTGGGAGTCTTGGACCTAGCACAAACTTCACAAGCGGCGACGTAGGCCTTAACGTCTTTAGGCAACCCAGGCCACCAATAGTTTCTGGCAATGAGGTGCTTGGTACCCAGGATGCCTGGATGACCAGATAGTGCAGAGTCATGATTTTCCCTAAGTACCCTTAGGCGGAATTGCAGGGGAACAAACAGCTTGTTCTCAGGAAGGTTCCCGGGAGCTGAACCGTGATCAGCCGCAATCTCACAGACTAAATCAGAATCAATAGAGAAAATGATTATACCTGGAGGCAAAATACAAGCAGGATCTTCCTCCGAAGGAGGGCTGGCCATGAAGCTACGCGACAGTGCATCAGCCTTAATATTTTTAGACCCAGCCCCATAGGTAACCAAAAAGTTGAATCTGGTAAAAAATAACGCCCATCGAGCTTGTCTCGGGTTTAGCCTCCGGGCAGATTCTAGGAAAACCAGATTCTTGTGGTCGGTAAGGACCGTTACCTGGTGCCTAGCCCCCTCCAGGAAGTGGCGTCACTCTTCAAATGCCCATTTAATGGCTAAGAGTTCGCGGTTGCCAATATCATAGTTACTCTCAGTGGGCGAAAACTTCCTGGAGAAGTAGGCACAGGGACGGAGATGGGTGAGGGACCTGGTACCCTGGGACAAGACAGCCCCCACTCCCACCTCGGACGCGCCAACCTCCACGATAAACGGCTCCATTTGGTTGGGCTGAACCAGCACCGGGGCCGAGATAAAGCACTTCTTAAGGACCTCAAAAGCCTGGACAGCCTCAGGAGGCCAGTGGAGAAGATCAGCACCTTTGCGAGTGAGATCCGTAAGAGGCCTAGCGATGACCGAGAAGTTAGCAATAAATCTCCTGTAATAATTAGCGAACCCCAGGAAGCACTGTAACGCCTTCAGGGAGGCAGGTTGGACCCATTCCGCCACAGCCTGGACCTTGGCGGGGACCATGCGGAATTCATGAGGAGTGAGGATTTGACCCAAAAATGGTATCTCCTGCACCCCAAACACACATTTTTCGGTCTTCGCAAACAGTTTGTTTTCCCGAAGGACCTGGAGCACCTTCCTGACATGCTCAATGTGGGAGGACCAGTCCTTGGAAAACACAAGTATGTCATCAAGGTACACTACAAGAAATACCCACAGGTAGTCTCTTAAAATCTCATATATGAAATTCTGGAAGACCGCGGGAGCATTACACAACCCAAAGGGCATGACGAGGTATTCGAAATGACCTTCGGGCGTGTTAAACGCAGTCTTCCACCCATCCCCCTCTTTGATGCGGATAAGGTTATAAGCCCCCCGTAGATCAAACTTAGAGAACCATTGGGCCCCCTGAACCTGATTAAAGAGATCAGGAATCAAAGGAAGGGGATACTGGTTCCTCACAGTAACCTTATTCAAGTTTCGGTAGTCAATGCATGGCCTAAGACCACCATCATTCTTCCCAACGAAGAAGAAGCCAGCACCTACCGGAGAAGTAGAGGGGCGAATGTAACCCTTGGCCAGGCATTCCTGGATATACTCTCTCATGGCTTCACGTTCGGGACAAGAGAGATTAAATATCCTATCCTTAGGTACCAAATCGATAGCGCAATCGTATTCTCTATGAGGGGGTAACAATTCGGAGGCCTCCTTAGAGAAAACATCAGCGAAGTCCTGAACAAACTCAGGTAGCATGTTCACCTCCTCAGGGGGAGAAATAGATTTAACAGAAAAACATGACGTCAAGCATTCATTACCCCATTTGGTAAGATCCCCAGTATTCCAGTCAAACGTGGGATTATGCAACTGCAACCAGGGAAGGCCTAAAACCAAATCGGACGATAATCCCTGCATCAACAGTACAGAGCACTGCTCCAAATGCATGGAGGAAATAAGAAGTTCAAAAACAGGGGTATGCTGTGTAAAATAACCATTAGCAAGAGGAGTGGAGTCGATACCCACTACCGGGACAGGTTTAGGCAAATCAATCAAAGGAATAGCTAGAGACATAGCAAATTTCACAGACATGATATTAGCAGAAGACCCTGAATCCATGAAGGCATTGCCGGTAGCAGACCTACCATCAAAAGAGACCTGAAAGGGAAGCAAGATTTTATTACGTTTCATATTTACGGGAAATACCTGTGCGCCCAAGTGACCTCCCCGATGATCACTTAGGCGCGGAAGTTCCTCCGGCTGCTTATTCTTACGCCCAGGACAGTTGTTCACTTGATGCTTGTCATCCCCACAGTAGAAGCAGAGACCATTCTTCCTGCGGAACTCTCTACGTTGTTGGGGGGACACGGAGGCCCCGAGTTGCATAGGTACCTCCGAGTCTTCCGTGGAAGAACGAAGCAATGGAACCTCGGGAGGCATCATGGGGGAGTCAGTGGAGAAAACACCAAGACATTCAAGTCGTCGTTCCCTGAGACGTCGGTCAGGTCGTACCGCTAAAGCCATAACCTGGTCTAGGGAGTCAGAAGAGGGGTAGCTAACTAGCAGGTCTTTCAGGGCGTTCGACAGGCCCAACCTAAACTGGCAACTTAAGGCAGGGTCATTCCACTGAGAAGCTACGCACCACTTCCTAAAGTCAGAACAATACTCCTCAACAGGTCTCTTACCCTGACGTAAGGTCACCAGCTGACTCTCGGCAAAGGCAGTCTTGTCAGTCTCGTCATAAATGAGTCCGAGAGCAGAAAAGAAAAGATCAACGGAGGAAAGTTCAGGGGCGTCAGGAGCCAAGGAGAAGGCCCATTCTTGGGGCCCCTCCAGGAGCCTGGACATAATTATACCCACCCGCTGGCTCTCAGAACCTGAGGAGTGGGGCTTTAAGCGAAAATAGAGCCTACAACTCTCCCGAAAGGAGAGAAAAGTCTTCCGGTCCCCTGAGAACCGGTCAGGCAACTTGAGATGGGGTTCAAGAGGTGAGGTGAGGGGCACTACCATGGTAGCATCAGGCTGGTTGACCATCTGAGCCAGGGCCTGGACCTGTAGGGAGAGACCCTGCATTTGCTGAGCCAGGGTCTCAAGGGGGTCCATAGTAGTGTCAGGGACCAGGGTAGACTAGGTATATGGGCTTGTGAATATGTAATGATGGGGGTAGGGAAACAGACAAGTGAACTCTAATCTACCCGCCACTCAGTCCCTGCCTACTTGCAACGACCCGCCCTAGGCGACGGGGTACAACTGGGTGACGGTCCCTCCACTCAATAAGTGAACGACAGACAAACAGACAAGGGAACACAGAACCTAAGGGAAACGGGGCAGTTGCCCACGGCAACACCGTGAGCAACAAGAGTAGTAAACGAGCCGAGTCAAACCAGGAGAGCACGAGGTACCAAACGCAGAGCAGGAGAGTAGTCAACAAGCCAGGGTCAATACGAAGCAGCGACAACTAGTACAAGAAGCTGCAGCAGGGCCAGGAAACCAACAGAGAAGATTCACAAGCAAGGAGGAACAGGAATGACAGGTATAAATAGACAGAGGGCGGGAGCTAGCTCCGTCTGGCCAGGCTGTGATAGGCTCTCCCACTCCTAAGCCTGCCATCCTGAGTGGTGGAAGAAGGAGTCAGTCTCACAGACCTAGAAGCAGGTGCAGACTGATTACCTATGGGCGTTGATATAGAAGCTGTGCCTGGCAGATCCTTTACAGCTTTGTTCTGGTGCTGTATTTATGTACTAAGTTTGGTTCTGGTGTTGTATTTATGTACTGAGCTTTGTTCTGGTGCTGTATATATGTACTGAGCTTCGTTCTGGTGCTGTATATATGTACTGAGCTTTGTTCTGGTGCTGTATATAAGTCCCTAGCGTGGTTCTGGTGCTGTATATATGTACTGAACTTTGTTCTGGTGTTGTATTTAGGTACTAAGCTTGGTTTTGGAGTTGTATTTATGTACTGATCTTGGTTCTGGTGCTGTATATATGTACTAATCTTGGTTCTGGTGCTTTATTTATGCACTGAGCTTTGTTCTGGTGCTGTATTTATGTACTGAGCTTGGTTCTGGTGTTGCATTTATGAATTGAGCTTGGTTCTGGTGTTGTATTTATGTACTGAGCTTTGTTCTGGTGCTGTATATTTGTACTGAGCTTTGTTCTGGTGCTGTATATATGTACTGAGCTTGGTTCTGGTGCTGTATATATGTACTGAGCTTGCTCCTGGCACCGTATCTGTGCATTAGACGGGAGAGTTGTCGTGGCTTACTGCGCACGCCGAACTGTCCTCCACCCTTCCCATGTGCACAGCTTAACTAAATGGGCTGAGCACGCTTAGGATATTGAATGTGCGCATATAGACCTATATGTAATGAGTGAGTTTAATATAAGGTATGGGTAGGTCTGTATGCTTATGTAATTATATACATAGTGTGGCAATCCACACTAAAGCATTCTGGACAGGGAATTTCTTTATTTAGAGTCCACTTTAATGTAGGGGGTATTTGGAATATCATAATTGTTTTATTTTATTATTAGAATAAATTTCATTGGCGCGATACACCGCAAAACACTGTGACCCCCCAGTGGCGCGTATGTCTTTGTTCGAAAAACAGGGAACCATTTGAATCTCACCCCTGTGTGTAGCCATAGTCTATTCACGAAATGGTAATCTCCCTTATGACTTATGAATGTCCCCCAATTATTGACATATGTAAGGAGAGGGTTACGGGCTCAAAAGATTTCCCATTGACTATATATTCTGTCATGAAATACAGAACCGCATCGTTGTATGCTGTTGAAATGTGGATAATTCACGCAAAAGCATATTTAAAAATATTCCAGAAACTAGGAAAAATAGCAAATAGGCAATTTAGAGACAAGCAAATTTCTCTATAACAGGGGTCTTGAACCTGTGGTTCCATAGCTGTTGCAAAATTACAACTCTACAACTATATATTTTTTTCTTTATTAATATTTGGACACACAATAAATCACAAAGTCTCATAGCAATAACATTTACAATACATTTTTCAAAAATAATGGACTAGTGGATAATTTAACAATCTCCACGTATAGGAATTCACCTAAATCGATCATATTTCTTTATTTAGAAATCCATACAGCATTTGTTGACTTAAAAAATGGACAAAGAACTGTTAACCTGTTCGCATACCACGACGTACTATTGCGTCATGGTGTTGGGGGGTGATGTTTGGAGTGGGCTCATCCGCAGCGGGTGTCAGCTGTGTTTTAAAGCTGACACCCGGGACTAACGGCCAGGAACAGCCATGTTTAATAGCCATTTAACCCCTTCGATGATGCGATCAAGTACGATCGCAGTATCTAAGACATTAGAAAGAGGGAAGCTCCCCCCTTTGACAACTCATCGCCCCCCCCACCATGCAATTGGGGGGTGCCCATAGTTGTCATGGCAGCCCAGGGGCCTAATGAAGGCCCCCAGGGCTGCCTTTCTTCATCTCCTGTTAAGCTCTACCTGTAATAATATAAATATACTGCAATGCATTAGTATCTAATGATCACTGGTTCAAGTCTCCTAGGGGGACTAATGAAATTTGTAAATAAAAAAGTTAAATAAAGTTTTCAGTAGTGTAAAAAAAAAAAATTTAAGTTACAAAAACCCAAAATGGTACCGATAGAAACTACAGCTTTCCCCCACAAAAAATAAGCTCTCACACCGCTCAATCGATGGAAAAATAAAAAGGTTATGTCTCTGAGAATATGGCGACAAAACAGTAAACAATATGTAAAGGTAGTATAACATAAAAAAAACTATATAAATTTGGTATTGCTGTAATTGTATTGACTGGTAGTCAAGTTAACATTAAATTTTTACCGTAAAAACTAAACCCCTCAAAAGATTGAGGAATCACTGTTTTTTCCCTGTTCCACCCCACAAAGATTTTTTCTCCATTTTCCCAATACGTTATATGGTACAATATATGACGCCATGAAAAACTACAACTCGTCCCGCAAAAGACAAGCCCTCATATGACTGTATCGATGGTAAAATAAAAAAGTTATGGCTTTTGGAAGGTGGGGAGGAAAAAATTAAAACGAAAATCCCAAAAATGGCTGTGTCCTGAAAGGGTTAAAGGGGTTTTTCGTTTTTTTTGTAAATAAGCATTATATAAATGTAAAGTTGTACAACTTTGTAATATACTTTGTGTTTCAATTCCTTCCCATTTTCAAGATATTTGTTTGCTGTCCTTGAATGATAACATTCTTGTTTAAATTCAGAGAATGCAAACCAGTGCATACCTAGTTCTGCTGAGTAGTGGATATAATTGTATCCAGTCTGGGTAATCAATGCTGTGGAAGATAAACATCCTGGGCTCCAGACTGATACATTGTGGAAAATCAGTGAGATGTGTGCATCTGCAGTTGATGTATTTAGCTCACAGAGCATTGACTAGACTGGATAGAATTGTACCCACTTCTCAGCTGAGAGGACTAGGTCAGTACAGGTTTACTGCCTCCAGTGGCGTAACTACTACTGTAGTAGTCATAACAGCTGCCACAGGGTTTTAGGGAGCCTGGGCTGTCCACCACCACTTTCAATTATATCTGCGTCCTTAGGACACAGATACATTTGAATGCAATCGTGGAGCAGGGAGCCGTCAGCTCCCTGTTCCATCATCCACTCTGTGACCCACTCTGACGCAAGTCAACACAACTGCACAGGTCAGAAAAGGCCTGCTCCATGCATTGTGGGAATGGGGCTAGGTGAGTACTACTTTTATTACTTTAAAGGGCATTATTTTTGTGTGGGGTGGTTAGACATAATACTGTGTGGGGGTATCATTACTATGTGGGGGTCATCAAGCGGACATCACTACTGTGTGGAGGTTACTAAGGGGGTATCACTACAGCGTGGGAAGGCACTAAGGAGGCATCATACTGTGTGGGGGTCACTTAGGGTGCATCACTTCTGGTTGGGATGCACTAAAGAGATATCATAATATGTGTGGGAGTACTAAGTGGCCATCTCTACTGTGTGAGGGGCACTAAGGGGGCATCAATACTCTGTGGGGGGCACTAGGTGGGCATTTCAATGCCGAAGGAGGACTAAGGGGGCATCATTACTCTGTTGGGACACTAAAGGACATTATTTCTGTGTGGGGTCACAAAGGGTGCATCCTTACTTTGTGAGAGGCACTAAGGTGGCATTATAACTGTTAGTGAGGAATAGCCCACGGCCCCTATTTTATTAGGGTCCCCTGTCTGGGGCTGCTATGGGGCCCAAGGTAAGAGGGAGCCTGTGCCATCCGGCCTATAACATTTATGGGCCAGGCGGTAAGGGCTCCCTCATGCCCAGTGGCGTTGCTAGCACCGGAGGGACACCGGTGCTAGCAACAGCCACATTCACTTGTATTTGCGTCCTCAGAAAGCAGATACAAATGAATACTATAGGCTGCAGGCCACGTTAGGCCTGCAGCCTATAAGGCGCTTGGAAGACTCCTTGCGTAGGCCGGTGTGATGATGTCACTGCATCACGCTGGTCTGCACAAACATCCTGCCCGGAGGCTGTGCAGCGTTCTGTCCATCGTGGGAACAGGGCAAGGTAAGTACAATATTTTTTTTGGGTGGGGTTGTGTGGCATTATACAGGTGGGGATTGCTGTGTAGCACTATATACAAGGGGGGAAGTGCGGTACAATATACAAGGGAGGGGCGTTTTGTGGCATTATATACAAGGGAGGGGTGCTGTGTGGTACTATATAGAAGGGAGGGGTGCTGTGTGGCACTATATCCAAGGGAGGAGGCTGTGTTGCACTATATACAGGGGGCTGTCTGGCACTTTATACAAGGGGCGCTGTGTGGCATTTTATACAAGGGGGGCTGTGTGTCACTATATACAAGAGAGGGGGGCTCTGTGGTACTATATACAAGAGGAGGGCATTGTGGCACTATATACAAGGGGGGCTGTGTGGCACTATATACAATAGGTGGGCTGTGTGGCACTTTATACAAGGGGGCTATGTGGCACATTATACAAGGGGGGCTGTGTGGCACTTTATACAAGGGGGCTGTGTGGCACTATATACAAGGGAGGGGGGTTCTGTGGTACTATATACAAGGGGAGGGCATTGTGGCACTATATACAAGGGGGGCTGTGTGGCACTATATACAATAGGGGGGCTGTGTGGCACTTTATACAAGGGGGCTATGTGGCACTTTATACAAGGGGGGCTGTGTGGCACTATATACAAGGGAGGGGGCTCTGTGGCACTATATACAAGGGGAGGGCATTGCGGCACTATATACAAGGGGGGTGTGGCACTATATACAATGGGGGGCTGTGTGGCACTATATACTAGGGGGGCTGTGTGGCAATTTATACAAGGGGCTGTGTGGTGCTATTTACAAGGGAAGGGGCTGTGTGGCACTATATACAAGGGGGTTGTGTGACACTTTATAGAAGGGGGGGGCATTGTGGCACTACATAAAAGGGGGGCTATGTGGCACTATATACAAGGGAGGGGGGCTGTGTGGAACTATATATAAGGGGGGTGTGGCACTATATACAAGGGGGCTGTGTGGCACTATATACAAGAGGGGCTCTGTGGCACTATCTAATAAGGGTGGTTGTGTGGCACTGTCTACTAGGTGCTGTGTGTGGCACTATTTACTAAGTGGGGCAGTGTAACACTTTCTACTAGGGGCTGTGTGGCACTATATACAAGTGGGGAGGACTGTGACACTGTCTACAAGGGGGCTGTGTGTGGCACTATCTACAGGGGGCTGTGTTTGGCGCTATCTACCGGGGGCTTTGTGTGGCGCTATCTACGGAGTGCATAAAGGGGGCTTTACTGCTGTGGGGGCACAAAGTTACTGATGGGGTACTTTATAGTGTCAAGCACTGACGGATCATTATTAACATCTGGGGCACTGTGGATTATGACTTTGTTTAGAAGATGGGTGGATGATGCCGGAAAAGCTAGAAACCAACATGTCTGTGTGTCAAATTCTGCAGAGACAAGTCACGGCTGGAGTAAGTTGTCACATTGGTTTGGGTCGGATGGAGAAAAAAAGGAAAAGTGAACGACTCTAATCAGAGAAAACATCACCTGTGAGTCACAAGATATAAATGTGCTGTAATCACTTATATCGTCTGCAGCGCTCCTGTGTATAACTGGAATCTTCCACTATATGGTCACTATATTCTGGTAATATTGGTCTTTGTATAGTGGTTTTTATTCAGTGAGGGGGTATTAACCCCTATCCGCACCAGGACTTAACTGTCCGTCGTCGCGGGAGGTTACTTCCCGCACGAGGACGTACAGTTACTGAGTTTTTCCCGGTGCACACTGTCGGCGACAGTGTGCACCGGGAACCGGGAGGTCAGCTGTCGCCGACAGCTGACACTCCACTCTTGCCGACTAGCGGTCCTTTGCCGCTGGTCTCGGCGAATTAACCCCTTAAATTCGGCGATCGGTTGCAATCGCCGAATTTTGGGGGTTTCTAACATATCGGCAGACCCCGGTCCGAAATCGCGGGGTTTGCCGATAGTTACTATGGCAAACGGAAGCCAAACACTGGCTTCCGGGTATGCCATGGACGGAAGCCCATCAGGACCAACCTTCGGCTGGTCCTGATAGGCTTCCTGTCAGAGTGACAGGAAGTCACTGTGTCGTTCCCGATGGCACACTGTCGGTGACAGTGTGCATCGGGAACTTGGAGATCAGCTGTCCCCGACAGCTGACACTCCAGTGTTGCCGATCAGCGGCTCATCGCCGCTGATTTCGGCAATTAACCCGTTACATGCGGGGCTCGATTGCGATCTCCGCATGTAGCGGGTTTGTAGCACATCAGCAGCCCCCATGCAATCGTGGGGGCCTCTGATGCTTGTGATGGCACCCGGGGACCAGACAACGGCCCCCGGGTCTGCCATGTATGTCAGCCTATGAGGATCAGCCTCTGCTGATCCTCGTAGACCAACTGTCAGAGTGACTGTGACGTCACACTGACAGTTGGACTACGTTACACTACCTAGGTAGTGTAATGTATTCTAGCAGCGATCAAAGCTGCAGGCCAAAAAAATAAAGTGTAAAAAGTAAAAGAAAAATTAATAAACAAAAAAAATAAAGTGTAAAAAGTAAAAAAAGTTAATAAAAATGTTTTATAAAAGTGTAAAAATAAGTTTTTGTTCTCCTATAATAAGTCATTTATTATAGGGAAAAAATGAAAACGTTAAAAAAAAGGTACACATATTTGGTATCACCGTGTTCGTAACGACCCAAACTATGAAACTATAATGTTAATTTTTCCGCACGGTGAACGCCGCAAACAAAATAAACGGAAAACTATGTCAGCATTGCTATTTTTTGGTCACCACCCCTCCCAAGATATAGAATAAAAAGTGATAAAAAAGTCGCATTTACCCCAAAATAGTACCAATAAAAACTACAACCCGTCCCGCAAAAAACAAGACCTCCCACAGGTTTTTGGACGAAAAAATAAAAAAGTTACGGCTCAGAATAGCGTGTCTCAGAAAATAAATTATTTTATAGAAACTTAATTTTATTGTGCAAACGCTGCAAAACTTAAAAAAAACTATACACATATGGTATCGGCGTAATCGTACCGACCGGCAGAATAAAGTAAAACATAATTTATTGCGCACGGTGAACGCTGTAATAAATAAAGTATTTAAAGCGCCAAAATTGCTGTTTTTTGGTCACCTTAGCTCTAAAAAAGATCCTGAGGGGCCAAAATGCTCACTATACCCCTAGAAAAATTCCTTGAGGGGTGTAGATTCCAAAATAGGGTCACTTTTGGGGGTTTCCACTGTTTTGGTCCCTCCGGGGCGTTGCAAACCCGACATGGCACTGAAAACCAATCCAGCAAAATCTGCGCTCCAAAATCCAAAAGGCACTCCTTCCCTCCTGAGCCCTGCTGTAGGTCCAAACATCAGTTTACGACCACATATGGGGTATTGCCGTAATCGGGAGAAATTGCTTTACAAATGTTGGGCGGCTTTTTTTCCTTTTATTCCTTGTAAAAATGAAAAAATTCTATGTTTCCACAGAAAAATAGGTGATTTTCATCTTCACAGATTAATTCCACTAAATTCTGCAAAAAAACTGTGGAGTCAAAATGCTAACTATACCCCTAGAAAAATGCCTTGAGGGGTGTAGTTTCCAAAATGGGGTCACTTTTTGGGGGTTTCGACTGTTTAGGTACCACAAGACCTCCTCAAACCTGACATGGTGCCTAAAATATATTCCTAAAAAAATGGAGGCTCCAAAATCCACTAGATGCTCCTTTGCTTCTGCGGCCTGTGTTTCAGACATTTTCTTGAAAATATGAGAAATTGCTGCTAAAGTTCTAAGTCTTGTAACGTCCTAGAAAAATAAAAGTTTGTGAAAAAAAATGATGCAAACATAAAGTAGACATATGGGGGATGTTAACTAGTAACTATTTTGTGTGGTATTACTATCTGTTTTACAAGGAAACATATTTAAGTTTAGAAAAATGCTAATTTTTGCAAATTTTTGCTAAAATTTGAAGTTTTTCACAAATAAATATTGAATTTATCGACCAAATTTTTTCACTAACATAAAATACAATATGTCACGAGAAAACAATCTCAGAATCGCTTGGATAGGTAAAAGCATTCCGGAGTTATTACCACATGCCAGATTTGAAAAAATCATCTGTGTCCACAAGGCCAAAACAGGCTGTGTCCTAAAGGGGTTAATCAGTTACTTTGCGGTTATGGTGTGGCTATAGTATTCAGTAACAGTATGGGGGTATTATTCAGCCACTATGTGGTTATGCTGTGGCAGTATTATTCAGTAACAGTATGGGGGTATTATTCAGTCACTGTGTGGTTATGGTGTGGCGGTATTATTCATTAACATTATGGGGGTATTATTCAGTCACTGTGTGGTTATGATGTGGCAGTATTATTCAGTAACAGTATGGGGGTATTATTCAGTCACTGTGTGGTTATGGTGTGGCGGTATTATTCATTAACAATATGGGGGTATTATTCAGTCACTGTGTGGTTATGGTGTGGCGGTATTATTCAGTAACAGTGTGGAGGTATTATTCAGTAACAGTATGGGGTTATTATTCAGTCACTATGTGGTTATGGTGTAGCGGTATTATTTAGAACTTATATTTGAGTTGTTATTGGTAATATTGGTCTTATAATAGTGAGTTGTGTTCAGTAACAGTATGCAGGTAATATTTAATCTGGTATAGTGGTATATGATTTAATAACTGTATATGTATAGATAATTTTTTTGTGTGAGAGTGGGGACATATGCTTTGGGTCTTGCAACACTCCTGGAGGCGTTAGAAATCAGTGATGCAGTTCTCTGCACACTGCCTTCTGAATTGACTGCAATAATGATACCGTAAGGATGTGTTCACATCAGTGTTTTGTTTTTTTATGGAATCAATAGCGCAGTCAACGGCGCTATTGTTTCCGCAAAAAAAATTGAAACTTTACGGAACGGAGACAAACTGAATCTATTTGCAATTAAAACATTACCATTGAAATCAATGGTAATGCAAACGGAAAGCTTTGGTTTCCGTTGATGGGTTCCCCTGACGGAAAGGTCTGACGGAAGCCATTAATGGAACCACGACGCAGATGTGAACAGGCCCTAATTGAGCATTTTGGGCCCCACTTTTAACTTTGCCCAGGGCCACACTTTGTCTAAAACCGGCCCTGCATGAGGGGGCATTACTACTGTAAGTGGACACTGAAGGGACATTATTACTGTGTAGGGGCACCAAGGGCACATCATTACTGTGTGAGGGGGAATCATGGGGCTTTATTACTGTGAGTGGGGAATTAAGGGGGCTTCCTTACTATGAGAGGGGCACTAAGGAGGCATTATTACTGTGAGGGGGCACCATCACTGTGGGGAACCATTACTATGTGCCACACATAGAGGGAACTATGAAAGTGTGTGTGTGGTACGAAGGAACACTATTACTGTGTGGGGCCACTAGGGGGCACTATTACAGCATGGGGCACTAGTTGTTTGCCACTGTTGTTTTTGCAAGTATTATCTGTGTGGCACTATTATTTGTGTGGGTACTACTTGTTTGGCACTATTTTTGCAGGAATAGCGAAGGGGTAAGGACATCTGGGGAGAAAACTCTGCAGAGATGAATCATGCCGGGAGAAGTTGTCATGGCAGCATGGGTCGGATGGAGAATAAAAGGAAAGTGGCTCCAATCAGAGAAGACGTCACCAGCGAGTCACTGAATATAATTGCACTGTATTCACAACATGATTATACTCTGCAGAGCACCTGTGTAGTCTTGATATATGACCACAGTACGGCGATACTATTGGTTATATTGGTCTTTGTGGTAGCTATATGTGGTCATGTTGTGGATTCATTATTTGGTACTTGTATAGTAGTATTAATGAGTGATAAGAAATAATTCTAACATATCAGTGCTTAACAGTTGCATTATTCCTAAACCTGTAGGGTAAGGGTACACTTGGCAGCCTAGTTGTATTTGTTATTTTTTTTGTTGTTTTTTTTTGTAGGTGGGGTGGGGGGGGTTATGCGACTCGGCAGGAAAGTGTGTCTTTACCCTAATTTCACTTGGAGCTGGTAAATGTTCATGTTTCAGGGGGCTGATTAAAAAAAATCTGTAATTTTTTTCTAGTTAAGCCCTTGGCTGCCTTTGAATGTAAACAAGAGTGTTATTGTTCACCGATAGCAAACCAATATCTTGAAAATGGTGAGTAATTGAAACACAAAGTATACTCGAAAATTGTAGAACTTTTAATTTATACAGTGATTGAGCTTAATCATGGGCATAACTAGGAAAGACCGGGCCCCATAGCAAACTTTTGACTGGGACCCCCACTCGCAACCAACATCCCCCACAACCCCCGCCCTTCAGATATTGAACATTTATCAGTTCTGTGTGCAATGTAAAAATACAGCTAGGCCGCCAAGTGTACGCTAATTAACCTTTAGCTACATGGTTACGAAAATTGTAACAAACAGGTAAACACTGGTATTATAACATTTGTTATCACTTAATATGTTATTTAATAAACATAATAGTTATTTTAAAAAACTGACCCGAAACTTAAAGCACCGGGACACACCCCTGTAGATAGTGCCACACTGCCCCCTGTGGATAGTGCCACACAGCCTTCTGTAGATAGTGCGACATACCCCTCTTGTAGATAGTGCCACATGCCCTCTCTTGTAGATAGTGCCACATACCCCTTCCCCTTGTAGATAGTGCCACATACACCCTTCTGTAGATAGTGCCACCCCCTTGTAGATACTACCACATATCACCCATGCAGGGACGTAGCTAAAGGCTCATCGGCCCTGATGCAAAAGTCCTTCTTGGGCCCCCCCAACTTCTTCTCATGACCGACAGCCCGCAGCTTTGAGTTGCATCACTGGGTCTTCTAAGTGACCCAACGATGCAGCACTAGCAGCCAGGGGTGTCACTAAGGTCTTCAACATCAGGGGTAATAGCCCTAATACACCCCCTACCAAAAAAAAATGTGCGTGTGTGTTTATGTATATATATGTATAGATGACAGCATATCTATAGCACTATGACCCTATAGCTATGAATGGGATTAGATACAGTGACTCAGCAGACTTTACCACATATGGCAGGCTTAGATATAGGGCCCAGCTCGCGGACATTGCGGCTCCAGCGCTGAACCCAGGAAAGGTACGTTTGTTGTGTGTTTGTGGGTTTTTACAGATTCAGTTGTTGGGCTATTTCGGATTCGAGGTCTACTTCGATGACGCCTTTTTTTTATTCTCAATAAAACCCTCGACAACCATTTTATTGAAAATAAAAAAAGCCGTCATCGATGTGGTCCCCGAATCCGACATAGTCCAATAACTGAACCTGTACAAAAAGCACAAACACAAAATAGCAAATCATTAGTAACACATGTGGTAGGCTTAGATAGAGGGCCCATGTGTGATACTGTCTGTTTGACCCTGTATCTAAGCCTACCACATGTTAGGCTTAGATACAGGGCCCATCAGACAGGATCACACATGGGCCATGTATCTAAGCCTACCATGTGGTAGGCTTAGATACAGGGCCCAGCAGACATGATCACCCCATGTGGAGGTCCTGACGACATCCAGCACCGCAACATTATACGAGGCGCATAGCGTAGTGACGTCATGATGCGACAAGATGTCAGGACCTCCACTGCGCTCGGGAACGAGGAGGGTAAGTATATTGTTACTATAGTAACAGGAGCCCATGTAAATTATTACATAGGCCCCAGTTACTATGTTAATTTTTAAGGGACATGGCGCGGGGGGCCCCATTGCCGTCGGGGGCCGGATCGCAGTTGCGACCGCTGCGACCCCTATAGCTATGCCACTGGGGGCTGTATAATACAGCCGACACCTGCTGAGTATGGAGCACGCTCAGCCCGTGAACCCGCTCCATACTTCGCCTTGATGGCTGCTACGTACATATATGTGGCATGCCGTTAAGGGTTTAATGGCCTATACTTAGGATAGGTCATCAATATTAGATCGTTAGATCGGTGAGGGTCCAACTCCCGACACACCCATTGATAACCTTTTTTGAAGGGGCCGAAGCGTTCTTCACCACGTCCTCTTCAGTGATTACCAGGCACAACGCCATACACATTAGTAGCAGCTGCACCTGGGATTGCAGCTCAGTCCCGTTCACTTAAAAGCAATCTCAGGAACAGTCGCTCCGTATGTGTACGGTGTTGTGCTTGTAAACTGGGAAAAGGCTGCGGCTACGAACGCTGCGGTGCCATCAATCAGCTAATCGGTGGGGGTCTATCCTAAGGATAGACCATTAATATAAAATGCCTGGAGGACCCCTTTAATGTAATGTGTGTGAAGTTTCAATCAGGGAGGGAATATATATATATTATATAAAATGGCAGAGGGCAGGGCTAGGCAGGCTATTGCATAGGTGTTAACACTGTGAAGCAAAACTTCCTTCCTGCTTTTACAACTGCGTCGTTCCCTCTAGTTCCTCCTTCCATCCTCCTCCAGCCTGAGCGCTGCTACCTCCTGCTTCATCAGCTCCCCCTTCTACGACTGTCCAGACGCTGAACAGGACATTGTGTGATGTCAAGGTCCCTAACATAATTTTAATGTGCTTGGCCGGGTGACATGGCCCTCTCATGCCGCAGGCACCATAGCAGCCACTATGTCTGCTACAGTGGTAGTTTCGCCACTGAGCTTAATTTATATAAAATATTACATAAAACCTTTATGCAAATCTTTATTATGATATTTGGAAGAAAGCAATGAATACAATTTACCTTCAGGTGAACTTGTTATTTCTGGGGCAGCAATATAGAGAAGAGAAGAGTAAAAATAAACAGTTGTCTTCCGAGGACCTCTACAGGTTGCATCAAGTAATGCAGAAACAAGAAATGCAGTTACTCACTTCTGACTTGCTCTCATCCTTGCAATTATGTAATGTAATTACTTTGGGTTTTTTTTCCATACCTTTGTATTTTTTCCAGGAAATAACATTAAATTAAATTGAAGATCTTTAATAAAGCTTTATAAAACTCCATAGTAAACTATGGGTAGATCTTCAACTGCACCAACAAACAGCTGCCAGTATCCCCTGGTGAGCCCTGACAGGATAATGGGTCCCAGCCACAACAGGATTTAGAAGGTTCAATAGAAGATGCAAGTTATGAAGCAATTAAAGGAAACATGCACCTGTTCTGTAAAGCTGCATGGTGTGCCCTTGGTCTCCTCTCACCCATAGAAGTCAATGTGGCTTCTGTGGCCCTACTGTACCTCTGATTTCATACTTCGTAATCTTACAGAAATATAAATGGTGCTATGTCCCATTGGATGATATATAATTGAGAAATTATCCCTTAGAAGTATTGCTTCCAGGGGAGAATATCTTTGTAATATATAGGAGGCACTATTCAGCAGCAATAGCGACTCTGTGTGGTGTTTTGTGCATTAGGTCTAAAAAAATAATTCATAAAAAAAAATCTACCTATACTTTTCTTGGGATTATTCAGAATAAGTGTGTACATGAGGAATAACACTATTTCTGGCAATTGTATGACTTGAATTCTGCATATTTTAGCAGTTTTCCGCTATGCAGGCTCTAGCTCTAATTCTCAGTTATGTCTGAGCTAGTGGCTGTAGTCTAACTGCTTCCTATCTATCACATATATAGAAGCTGCAGCAGCTTGTAGGAGATTATAAAGCAGTAATGAGCAATGTAGTTGAGAATCCAGCACTGGGGTGACATACAAATCTTCACAGCAGAAGCAACAGCGTCTGTGTCTTTCTCACTCTGCTCTTGCTCCCCCTTCTTCATAGACATGTATGGACAGCGTTTCTGTGTCTCATTCTCTTCTCCTGCTTCCTCCTCCTTCCTCTCCACAGACTTGTATTCACAGTGTGTTTGTGTCTCACTCTCTCTCTCTCTCTCTCTCTTTCTGCTCCTTTCTCCTGCTCCCCCTCCCTTCTTCATAGACTTGTAAAGGCAGGCAATGAAGAAACACACACCCAACTTCTGCTGTCTGTCAATTCTTCAATGTAACCAGCGGCAGCTTTTGCTTGACAAAATGGGGTGGACTGCAGATTACAGGAAGGGAGACACCTAGGGGCAGTAACTTCACACAGAGCTTGCATGGATAAAACTACTACATTTAAAGTAAATTACAAAATTGACCTACAGTATATGACGTATACTTTTAGATTAGCATACTTTGTTTGAAAGTTAGTGTCCATTTAAGCAACATTTCTACTGAAACAAGAAAATATTTATTCCCAGTAGTAGACGATATATAGTTCTAATATGGGAAAAACAGAATGCAATTTATGTAGATATTGTGGAAAATATTTTTTTTATTATTGTAGATGAATCAAAGCAGCAGTCAATGGCTTAGCTATCAGAGGTGCAGATTTGGCACTGACATCTGATAGTAAAAAGTGTTGCGACATTATATAATATAATGCCAAAGCTTCATTAAAACAAGATATTATCAGAACGAGTTGGTAATATGGCACAGTACCATCCAGAAATTGGTAACGAATAATAGCAATATTACTATGATAGTTTGTTCTACAAATGATTACAAGCCTGATACGGTTGCACTAGATTTCCACCCGCACTTAACATTCAATAGATTGCTGTCCAAGCCAATACTCCAGGGCCACTGAGCTGCCAACGTTGAAGGTTTCTCTAATCAGTGTGTAAGTAGGTAATTAGCACGCTGAACATAATTAGGCAATATGTTTATGTACTGTTCTAAAGCTTGACAAATCTGCCACCCTAGAAAATATACACGTCATTTACACAAATGAATTTGATGATGATAATGTGATCAATATAATTTGAAAGCCTGGTGGACATCTCTCACCAATCCACCTCATCTGCCTCTCTCACATTATTTTGCTGAGTAAAATCAGAGGTACACATTGCGCTAGATTGTACTAAGCTTAAAAAAGATGGGGACGTATGGGCACCACTATGTATGAAAGAAATCTATAGAATATAAAAATATGCATACTAGGAGAGAGGAAATGGCACATGTACAAAATTGCACACACCCAAAATAATAAAAAAGGGATACGAAAAAACGGGAATGAAAAGACCAAACTTTATTATACACTACATACAAAATATAAAACCATTTAAAAAACAGAAAGAATCAGCAAACCTGTAAAAATGAAACAGGAAGCAAACCACAGACACAAATCTCAAATAGGATTCCAAATGGGACAATATGAGCCAATATCAAAAGAATATAATAGCCGTATAAATCCATTATGTGCAACTAGTAAACCTGGAAGGTAACCACATGCTGAACCACACAAGAATATAACGTGCAAGAGTGCAAGATAATATCTATACCCCAATGAGAGGAAACTATAGCCAGATAAATATGAAAAAAATGCATATATACTGTAAATATACATATATATATATGCATATATATATATATATATATATATATATATATATATATATATATATACAGTGAAGGAAATAAGTGTTTGACCCCATGCTGATTTTGTAAGTTTGCCCACTGTCAAAGTCATGAACAGTCTAGAATTTTTAGGCTAGGTTAATTTTACCAGTGAGAGGTAGATTATATTAAAAAAAAACTGAAAATCACATTGTCAAAATTATATATATTTATTTGCATTGTGCACAGAGAAATAAGTATTTGATCCCTTTGGCAAACAAGACTTAATACTTGGTGGCAAAACCCTTGTTGGCAAGCACAGCAGTCAGACATTTTTGGTAGTTGATGATGAGGTTTGCACACATGTTAGATGGAATTTTGGCCCACTCCTCTTTGCAGATCATCTGTAAATCATTAAGATTTCGAGGCTGTCGCTTGGCAACTCGAATCTTCAGCTCCCTCCATAAGTTTTCGACGGGATTAAGGTCTGGAGACTGGCTAGGCCACTCCATGACCTTAATGTGCTTCTTTTTGAGCCACTCCTTTGCTGCCTTGGCTGTATGTTTCGGGTCATTGTCGTGCTGGAAGACCCAGCCAAGAGCCATTTTTAATGTCCTGGTGGAGGGAAGGAGGTTGTCACTCAGGATTTGACGGTACATGGCTCCATCCATTCTCCCATTGATGCGGTGAAGTAGTCCTGTGTCCTTAGCAGAGAAACACCCCCAAAACATAATGTTTCCACCTCCATGCTTGACAGTGGGGACGGTGTTCTTTGGGTCATAGGCATCATTTCACTTCCTCCAAACACGGCGAGTTGAGTTAATGCCAAAGAGCTAAATTTTAGTCTCATCTGACCACAGCACCTTCTCCCAATCACTTGCGGGCACTGCAGGATTTTAATCCATTACGGCGTAATGTGTTACCAATGGTTTTCTTGGTGACTGTGGTCCCAGCTGCCTTGAGATCATTAACAAGTTCCCCCCGTGTAGTTTTCGGCTGAGCTCTCACCTTCCTCAGGATCAAGGATACCCCACGAGGTGAGATTTTGCATGGAGCCCCAGATCGATGTCGATTGACAGTCATTTTGTATGTCTTCAATTTTCTTACTATTGCACCAACAGTTGTCTCCTTCTGCATGTGACTCTAAACTCCTGAAAGTGAGAGGCATTGATCATATCAATACAAACATGAGAGGCGGTGACTTGAAGAAACGTCTTCTACAAAAAGAGTGCAAGTGGATGTAAAGGATCTGCCAGGCACTACGTCTGTGGATACTCCCAGGATTAATCAATCGACACCTGAGGCCGGACCTCTTAGACTGACTCCGGCTCCCACCAATCAGGGTGGCAGGCTCAGGAGTGGGAGAGCCTATCGCGGCCTGGTCAGTCGGAGTTAGCTCCGCCCCCTGTCCATTTATACCTGCCGTTTTCTCTTCCTCATTGCTTGTGATTCTTCCTGGTTTCCTGGCCTTGCTACAGCCTTGCTTCAGCCTTGCTTCAGCCTTGCTACAGCTTCCGCTTATCCTGCTTCGCTCTGCCCCCGGCTTGCTTCCTGCTCCTTGCTCTGCGTTCGTATACTTCGTGACATCCTGATCCTGACTGGCTCGTTCACCACTTTGGTTTCCTCACAGTGTTCCGTGGGCTACTGCCCCTTCCCTTGCTTGTTCCCTGTTTGTATTCCCTTGCACTTAGTCAGCGTAGGGACCGCCGCCAAGTTGTACCCCGTCGCCTAGGGCGGGTCGTTGCAAGTAGGCAGGGACAGGGCGGTGGGTAGATTAGGGCTCACTTGTTCCCTTCCCCTCCTTCCTGCCATAACAGTGGATTTGGAAACTCCAAACAATCTGTCCAAAGGGCCTCAATGAAACCACCGGTTTCTCTGCTTTCCTCTGATTGCTAGCTCGATTTTAGTGGTGTTGGGTTTAAATTAAATTTTATCATTATTTTTAATTTTCTATGATTTTAACTTATTATATCTCTTATTATACAGATGAGAAACATATCAATGTTGCTATCCTTATTGTTGAAGTCTTTTCCTTTTCCTTTAGGGATTCCAAGGACAACCTGGACGTCTATTTCGTCTTCTTACAATCAATTTGAATAGATCATTATATTACGATATTTCCTCATTTTTTCTGATGGATTTGATAGTATATGTATGTTGAATGTATTTACACATATGAACTATATTGATAATACTGATATTGCATGCATTTTATTTTATTTTATTGTCCGATATACAGTCACATATAATATTATGTTGATGATTGATATATATTGTATAACACATTATATTTTTGCCTTTGATTGTTTATGCACATATCTATACATATATATATATATATATATATATATATATATATATATATATATATATATATATATGTTTAAACATCTTACTTACATCACACTTTACTTATTATGTATCACAGTATTATGTCATTTGTATTCACGTTCTGTGTTGCGCAATTTTATTAATTTTTATTTTTTCATCAACTGGTTCAGTTGATCTTATTTCACACTTTCTTACACTGATATACAAGTGTGTATATTATTTTTATGTGCACGCTTGCATATCCTTATGTCACTTTTTGGTTTCTTCACGAAACATCCATACCCTACATAGTAATTTTTTTATTTTGATTGGTCAATTATCACTAGTCTTTACATATATATACATATATCTCCACCACCATGCTTTACACTTTCTCACTACTCACACTATTCCTCATTTGTTGGCATTTTTCAGACTGCAGGCATTTCAGACAACCATACATATGGGTCTGGTTTCAATGCATTTTCACTACGAAATCTTCAGCTATACATGCACTTATTAGTCTACCACCATTGTTCACACACCATTACACTCAGAGTTTTCTTTCAAACTTCACTTTTCTCCTATCTCATATATAAATGTTTAATAACATAAACTAACATTGTATACATGTATTTATGATCATGGATATGGCTTGTTCACCATCCATCAACTGCAGCATTTGTGTATTTTCACGACTTATGTCATCTCTATGTATTGCACTTTATTGAATGTGCTATCTCCTCCATCGGATACGATCTTTTCTCCCTGTGTCGCTCTTTCATTGGTGGCTGGGGTCCGGCCCCCGTCCTCGTCACTGGTGACGTGCCTGCTGTCTGATCCACGTGACCGGGTCTTATTGACGCGGTCACGTGCTTTCAGACTCCAGCTCGTCGCTGCTGGCGCCGACGTGGGCGCGGTTTCTCTAGCCTCCAGGAAACAGCGACCTGTAACTATACAGGGCATCTAGCCTTATCATCTAGCATACACATCAGGTGCATTAAACCTAGCCCATTGGTTTGCTCCCATATAAAGGGTCTATGACTTCAACCTAACACCACCCCCAGACGAAGGCATTAGCGCCGAAACGCACGTTGGGGTGGATCCCAGCTGTGATTGTCCGGTCTCTACACTATGGGTATGTCATACCTCCATACTATGGCTTACTTACTGATTTAACATACCTTTCTCTTGTTTTACTTTTGTCTGTGCATGTTCATTCTTTCTGCATGCACAATATATGTATGGTGTTTAGCATATATTGCACCCTGACTAAGACACTAGCCAGTGATTGCAACTTTTTGTGAACTAGGAATAATGTATTTTTTGATCTTTACTGCATGCAAATATGCATGCATTTATATCTGATTTGGTTACTTAAATCGAATACATTAGATATCCTTATCGTTTGCACTGGCTTCATCAGGGCATTCACACATACTGCATGTATTATCAGTGTTTATTTGGACAATTTCCAGCTGAGCATCCTTGTTTTTACTGTCGGCCTATGGATTCTTTTATTATTGTATGACATATGTGTTAATAAAGAATTTTTGTATTTTCCCATTACTCTTTTTCTTCTTTTGATCTCATATATTTCGTGGTGATGCTGCCTGGGTATAACACCCTTGAATCAACCCATCAAATTTGATATGTATTCTACTTATTTCAATATTGGGCCATATTGATTCATGTTGCTTTCTCTGTCTTGTTAGTTGTCTCCTTCTCACCCAGCGTCTTACTTATGGTTTTTTAGCCCATTCCAGCCTTGTGCAGGTCTATGATCTTGTCCCTGACATCCTTAGAAAGCTCTTTGGTCTTGCCCATGTTGTAGAGGTTAGAGTCAGACTGATTAATTGAGTCTGTGGACAGGAGTCTTTTATACAGGTGACCATGTAAAGACAGCTGTCTTTAATGCAGGCACCAAGTTGATTTGGAGCGTGTAACTGGTCTGGAGGAGGCTGAACTCTTAATGGTTGGTAGGGGATCAAATACTTATTTCTCTGTGCACAATGCAAATAAATATATATAATTTTGACTATGTGATTTTCATTTTTTTATTTTTATATAATCTATCTCTCACTGGTAAAATTAACCTAGCCTAAAAATTCTAGACTGTTCATGTCTTTGACAGTGGGCAAACTTACAAAATCAGCAAGGGATCAAATACTTATTTCCTTCACTGTATATATGTGTATCTATATATATATATATATATATACTAGATTGGTGAACCTATCTGCAATAGGCGGGTACAGCACTGACCACTCGACGTCACAAGCAGTACGGTCCTAGGCACAAAAAGCGGATGCTATGTAAAACTAAATGAAACATCGCATTAGGGTGCAAAATACGACAAAAAACTGCTGCAGGCACAATTGTATATCTGCCCCAACTTATTTGTATGGAAGTAATAGATGTTTCTATTGACTTGTTTCTTAATCCAAATAAGTGTGTAATGATTTAATGGTAATTTGTTCTCAATGGGTAATATTACTCTTCCCTTTTGATATTTCCCTTTTTGATAATTCCGGCATCTTAAAACCCCTAACATCACTATCCATATATGCAGCATATCCTCCTGCAGCAGCTTCCCTGGCCAGAGCGTTTCCGACACCCTGGCCTGGGATTCCGGCATACCAAAGCCTCTAACATCACTATCCATATATGGACAGTGACGCCAGGGCTCCTCCTGGAGCGGATTCCCCAGCCAGAGTGTTTCCGTCTTTGGCATCTCAAAGCCTCTAACATCACTATACATATATGGATGGTGACGTCTGCGACTCCTCCTGGAGCAGAATCCCCAGCCAGAGCATCACAGATGTTCTTTGGAAAAGGAGACCATTTCAAAAGAGTAGTGCAGGTACACATTGCATATTAACTCTGATCACCCTAGTATTACGTGGGTTCCTATAATAATAATACATGCAGTACTTAAGAAATAACTGTTCCAAATATCTTTGACGGTACAAAGTTTATTGTTGGCATTATGGTATCGCAGCAACTAATTGTGAAATGAATACCACACCCATTGCTGCTTTTCTAGCTGGAACCAACTGGTATTTAACGTGAGGGAACAAGGTTTGACTAGATCATGTATATGTTTATTTAAAAAATAGAGTATGGCTGCTTTTTATGAGTACAATTTTATCTGTCTGAACGCTTTACGCTTTGGATCAGTGATACCCAACTAGTTTTTCCTGGAACCTGGAGTCCATTAGAACCTGGTCAGGGAATCGTCAGAAGATAGCAATAGTGAGAGTAGCCACTTTATAGTAGGGGTGGCAATCTGGTTTCATCTAGTTTACTGATGCTTGGCATGGGGGCAAACAAATCAATCAACAAATCTTAGCCAGAATATATCACTGGCAAATAATTATAGACTGTTTTAACCGCCCTTACAACAAGTTACTTTGAGGTAGGAATGGGAGTGGAAATAAAATGAAGTTTCCCCATGGTAACAAATTGAGAAGTCACTGTTCTGGTCATTGACCTCTCCTTCCCATGGAGATGCTGTAGACCCCAATGTTACTAGAGATCCACTTTAAACTCAGCAATAATGAGACAGTTCACTTTGAATAGGGGAGTCAAATGTGGTATAACAATGTGACCCACAGGAATGGTAATGCCTTCTATAAGGTCGTAGTATTTGAGTTGGTCAGCAAAGGGCGGTGGCACACTGTTCAAAAGTGGGTGAGTAGCAGAAAATAAACCTGAAGAGGAAGTGGTGCACACCGTTAGCTCCGGTGAGAAGGTGAGAGTTCCGTTTGGGAGCTGTTTAAGAAAGTCTGGCAGCATGGAGATCGGGGGCTTGTTGCAGAAATCGGAGAGAGAGATATGACTATGTTCTTCAGGAGTCTGTCTATCGGAGGAATTGCTGTGCAAGGAAACCACCAGCCTGGGGCAGACGCAGCAACACAGGAAAGGAAGTCAGCCTGCTTGTACAAACCCCCCCAAGGAAGATAATCGGAGTGAGTACTGGAATACTACTTGGAAAGAGAATCAGAGTAATAGGCCAAAGAGAGCTTATAAGTAAAGGGCCCCAGGAGTATGGAACCTTTCAGGAGTCAAAAGCGGTTTGAATATAACAATCATAAGGGTGAAGTACAGAGGTGCATGATAACAAGAAGCAATCACCACAGTTCCAGAATAGTCATAAAGAATTCACAGACTGTTGTTTGAATTCTACTCAGGACTTATGCTTATCCTTATGATACTGCTGTTGCAAATTGTTTGCAATTCCTGCCTAAGCAAAAAAAGAATAATCGTTGTATCAGTCTTTGCCTCCATTATTACTCATTACAACTTGGGGCTAGTCTGCAGGATAGATGCAGATATAACAGAAAGAACAAGATCATCTCCCAGCCCAACACATCCAATGATATCTGTGGGAGCCCTATTAAATAATTTACAGTTGTTTAATGCATCTACGTGATGTTAGAAGACTGGAGTGAGAGACAGCTCGGCTGTGTGATGTGTCCCCACATCTAAAATCGGAATTGGATCTGAGTATACTAGTCTGCAATACCAGAAAGACAGTGCTGTTGCAACCAATAAGGGACAGGCGGCCTTTAGGGCAGAGATACGTCATCAGATGGCATGCTACGGAGGAGCTTCTCTGCCAGATATCAGAAAGAGGAGATATTGTGATAATTTACAAACCAATTATAGAAAGTGGTGGGGATACTACAAAGGGAAGAAGAACAAGGGGCCACGTCCTTTGTAAATGTGGAAGTGGTGCTGCTGAATCAATTTGTGCTAGGCCTTAAGAATTAGCCGCTGCAGAGAGTCATGTGGGAGAAAATAAAAATAAAATCCGATATGAATATAAAACAGATTTTAAAAGAACCCATCACCTTAGAGAAAGAGGAGCAGGTGAGCATGGTTCTTGTAGCCCAGGAAGTGGCGACAGGAAAAGATCAAAACAAAGAGGCCGGGATGGAGTTTTTAGTGGGGGGAAAAAGTAAGTGAAAGAAGCGCTGACTAAAAAATAAAGACATCCATTTGCTGGAAGACAGGTGGGAGGTAGAAATTTCCCAGATTCAAAAATCAGGTTGGATTGTGGCTGGGAAGGACATATTGCCCAGATCTGTCCGCGCCACTACAAAATGACTTCCGGTTCCGGTGCTGGTCATGTAAGCAGGGGAAATGAGTGCTCCCGCTCCCAATCCAACATATAACCTGCAAAAGCTGTATATATACGGCAAAAATCTTGAAACAGTTGGTAGCCTGATCCTACCTAGGACACGGACATCTGTTTTATGGAGCGATATCTCCTCCTGAGTGCTCAGAAAACTACAGGAGCATCCGACATGGATCCGAACCGAGCAACCAGGCAACTGGTAACATGGCGCTACTTCCCGCCACACCATCCCCATCAGACACACAGAGGGAAAACCTGCCACAAACAACTTCGCAGGTGGAAGGTAACTCTGAAGATGTGATACATCCTGCTTTGAAAATCGCTCCAGGAGGAGTAACTTGAGTATGATAGGATTGAGGGTGGCTATTGCTCCATCTAATCTGCAACGTCTGTGTAAACGTGACCTTCCAGCATAGGGCTACTTAACCCTTGCAGAACAGTAAGGGCGCATAGAGTAGGCCCGGACGCAAGGGGGATGCCACGGCCAACAGATAATCGCCCACCATAATGCAGACAGTTTTTCATGAATTTTCTTGATTACGATAAAGTGGCCCTGCTGAGAGCCTACAGAAGAAAAAGACAACCTTTGGAAATTAGAGGCATGAAGGTATTCCTTTTTGAGGACTACTTGGTGGAAGTTACAAACCTACGACGGGCATTCAGTAAGATTTGCAACGCCCTTTTCCAAGCCAAGACACATTTCAATTTGCAGTATCCAACCACGCTAAGGGTGTTTCAGGCAGATGGTAGCACTGTCATCTACACATCTGCAAGTGAAGCTGAAGATGCCATCCTGGAATCCTGTTTAACCTACAGGCCCCAAAGTCTCACAACGGGAAAATAATCGTGATGATGACGGGAATTGGTCGGATGCTCCAAACCCTCCAAACAAGAGAACTCACATCCAGATCCCGCCAAGGAGATCTGACACTCCTAAACGTGAACGGCGACCTAGAGTCGTACATGATTCTTTTCTCCAGATTGACTATTGCTGGTATGAAGCTTGGGGAAATACACAATGCAGATAACGATTTGTAAATAACACCATTTTATGTGAGCTCTTTTAATGTAAAGAGAAAAGGGAAAATTTACTTGCGAGGGAATGGGGATGGAGATACCCCTGTTATTGGTAAGCTATAACAATATCTTTTTATACGTTCAATATATCAAGATTTTCCTATTGAATCAATATTCGGATAATAAGATCTTTATTGATGTTACTTGTTTCTATGATAAGTCGTAATCTTTAGTTGTTGGGGAGGGATGGGGAGGGTAGGGGAAAATTACATGACAGAAAAAAAGTCTATGACGTTTCAAGGAGGGTGTTTGCAATATGCTTCCCTCAGAGACGTATTGTAAATGTATTTCTGTTAATATGTTATAGTTTGGCTTTATATGTTATTGCTTGGTCCTTCCGAAATAGCGAATTAAACCTCCCTGTTCGACTGCGGCTCTTTAGCTATATAGCTAATATGTTTCAATTATATTAAGATAATAACATGGAATGTTATATGCGATCTCCGCATAAGCAGACTAAAATGTGATGACACCTAAAGACGTTTAGACCTGATGTCGTTCTCTTACAGGAGACTCACCATACTGAATCAGAATTTCGCTATATGCAGAAGTTCTGGGTCGGACAGATATTTGGATCAGCTGCTCGGGAGAGGAAGGCAGGGGTCTTAATTGTGAATCACATAAATTTTGCTTCCAAGTTGATCTCCCAGGACTCTGATGATGAGGGAAGCTGGGTTCATGTGTTGCTTGAACATGCGGTTGAGCTCCTCAGTATATATAATGTTTACGGTCCCAATGGAGCTAATTCAAGTTTTTTTTCGTAATTTAGAAACTAGGATTCACCAAGATCATACACAACTTTTGGTAATGGGGGAGATTTAAATACGGTGATGATGTCAGGAGAGGATAGAAGTACAAACGTTACATCACAGCGACATAGAGATTCGGTCTTATCAGATTACGCAAGTCACACAGCCCTTATAGATGTTTGGAGATGGCTATGGCCTGATGCCATAGAATACACACACTTTTCTCATGCTCATTAGGCGTCATCTTGTATTGATTACCTTTAGCGAAACCTGCACTCGCCGACTGTTAGAGGCGTCAATTGAGGATATGGTCATATCTGTCAATTCTCCAGTGATGATTAACTTAACCCCTTAAGGACACAGCCTGTTTTGGCCTTCAGGACACAGCCTATTTTTTCAAATCTGACATGTTTCACTTTATGTGGTAATAACTCCGGAATGCTTTTACCTATCCAAGCGATTCTGAGATTGTTTTCTCGTGACACATTGGACTTTATGTTATTGGCAAAATTTGCTCGATACATTAAGTATTTAATTGTGAAAAACACCAAAATGTAGCGAAAAATTGCAAAAATTTGCATTTTTCTAAATTTATATGTATCAGCTTGTAAGACAGATGGTAATACCACACAAAATTGTTGCTAATTAACATCACCCATATGTCTACTTTAGATTGGCATCGTTTTTTGAACATCCTTTTATTTTTCTATGACATCACAAGGCTTAGAACTTTAGCAGCAATTTCTCACATTTTCAAGAAAATGTCAAAAGGCTATTTTTACAGGGGCCAGTTCAGATGTGAAGTGGATTTTAGGGCCTTATATTTTAGAAACCCCCAATAAGTCACCCCATTTTAAAAACTTCACCCCTCAAAGTATTCAAAACAGCATTTAGAAAGTTTCTTAACCCTTTAGATGTTTCACAGGAATTAAGGCAAACTAGATGTGAAATGTTCAAATTTCTTTTTTTTTTTGCAGAAATTCATTTTTCATCTATTTTTTTTGTAACACAGAAAGTTTTACCAGAGAAATGCAACTCAATATATATTGCCCAGATTCTGCAGTTTTTAGAAATATCCCACATGTGGCCCTAGTGCGGTAATGGACTGAAGCTCCGGCCTCAGAAGCAAAGGAGCACCTAGAGGATTTTGGGGCCTCCTTTTTATTAGAAAATATTTTAGGCTCCATGTCGGATCTGAAAGGCTCTTGCGGCACCAAAACAGTGGAAATCCCCCAAAAGTGACACCATTTTGGAAACTATACCCCTTGAGGAAATTATCTAGGGGTATAGTGAGCATTTTGACCCCGCAGGTTTTTTGCAGAAATTATTGGAAGTAGGCCGTGAAAATGAAAATCTACATTCTTTCAAAGAAAATGTAGGTTTAGCAAATTTTTTCTAATTTCCACAAGGACTAAAAGGAGAAAATGCACCACTACTTTTGTAAAGCAATTTCTCCCGAGTAAAACAATACCCCGCATGTGGTTATAAACGGCTTTTTGGACACAGGGCAGGAGTTAGAATGGAAAGAGCGCCATTTGGCTTTTGAAGCTCAAATTTAGCAGGAATGGTTTGCGGAGACCACGTCGCATTTGCAAAGCCCCTAAGGGACCAAAACAGTGAAAACATCAAAAAAGTGACTCCATTTAGGAAACTACACCCCTTGAAGAATTCATCTAGGGGTGTAGTGAGCATTTTGAAACCACAGGGGTTTCATAGATTTTATTAGAATTGGGCAGTGAAGATAAAAAAAATCCTTTTTTTCCAATAAGACGTAGCTTTAGCTCAACATTTTTAATTTTCTCAACAAATAAAGGAATAAAAGAACCCCAACATTTGTAAAGCAACTTCTCTGGAGTACGGCAATACCCCATTTGTGGTCATAAACTGCTGTTTGGACACACGGCAAGGATCAGAAGAGAAGGAGTGCCATTTGGCTTTTGGAGCACAGATTTTGCTGGATTGGTTTCTTGACAACATGTCACTTTTGCAAAGCTCCTAAGGTGTCAATACAGTGGAAACTCACCAAAAGTGATTCCATTCACAAAACTACACCCCTTGAGGAGTTCATCTAGGGGTGTAGTGAGCATTTTGACCCCACAGGTGTTTCATAGATTTTATTAGAATTGGGAAGTGAAAATAAAAAAAATCCTTTTTCTTCAATAAGACGTAGATTTAGCTGAAAATGTTTCATATTCTCAACAAATAAATGTAAAAGAGCACCCCAACACTTGTAAAGCAACTTCTCCTGTGTATGACAATACCACATATGTGGTCATAAACTGCTGTTTAGGCACAGAGTAGGGCACAGAAGGGAAGGAGCGCCATTTGGCTTTTGGAGTACAGATTTTGCTGGATTGGTTTCTGGGCGCTATGTCACATTTGCAAAGTCCCTGTGGGACCAAAACAGTGGATCCCCCCAGAAGTGACCCCATTTTGGAAACTACACCCCTCAAGGTATTCACCTAGGGGTGTAGTGAGCATATTAACCCCACAGGTGATTGGCAGAAATTGGTGTGCACGTGATGTTGCAGAGTGAAAATGGTTTTTCAATAGATATGCCAATATCCAGCTTGTGCCACTGGAGACACACACCCCAAAAATTGTTAAAAGGGTTCTCCCGGGTATGGCGATGCCATATATGTGGAAGTGAACTGCTGTTTGGGCACACTGTAGGGTTCAGAAGGGAGGTAGAGCCATTTGGCTTTTGGAGCGTGGATTTTGCTTGTAGTAGTTTTGTTTGGAGTCTTACTGGTGTTTCCGTTTATAATGTGGGGGTACATGTAAGGCGGGCGGAGTATATAAGGGGCATAGTCAGGTGGTATAGTGGGGTAAAAAAAAAACAATAAAATAATCCATAGATGTGTGTTATGCTGTGACACAATCCTTTCTGCACAGGCTGGTGTCGCACTAATAAATGGTCTTTACTTATCCCCCTTTTGGTCCGCACTCGGCACCTTTGAAGTTTGGGGAATTTTGCTGGAAAGTGTTGTCCTGGTATAATACGGGCACCCACGCTTCCAGCAGATATGGTTGGGACCTCCCCTTCCTGGATCCCTAATTTTAGGGACCTTGATAATTCGCCACTTGAAACAGAAGAAATGTTCCCCTCGGGCTGCACAACTGCATATTTTTATTTCCTGGCTTATTGGTGCCTTGACTAATTTTATTTTTTCATAGACATAGTGGTATGAGGGCTGTTTTTTTTTGCGGGATGAGCTGTAGTTTTTATTGGTACCATTTTGGGGTACACGCGACTTTTTGATCACATGTTATCCTTTTTTTTTTGGGAGGCAAGGTGACCAAAAAACAGCAATTCTGGCATATTTTTTTAGTTCTTTTTATACAGCGTTCGCCACGTGTTATAAATTACATGTTACCTTTATTCTGCGGGTCAGTCCGATTCCGGTGATACCTAATTTATAGCACTTTTTATGTTTTACAACTTTTTGCACAATAAAATAACTTTTGTAAAGAGAATGGATTTTTTCTGTCGCCAAGTTGTGAGAGCCATAACGGTTTTACATTTTTCGTCGGCGGAGCTGTATGAGGGCTTCTTTTTAGCGAGACGAGTTATAGTTTTTATAGATACCATTTTTAGGTACATGCGACTTTTTGATCACTTTTTATTTCAATTTTTGGAAGAGAAAGTGACCAAAAAATAGCAATTATGTCAGTATTCTTTAGTTATTTTTTTTACGGCGTTCACTGTGCGGAATAAATAACATAATATTTTTATAGTTCAGGTCGTTACGGTCGCAGCGATACCAAATATGTATGGCTTTATTATTTTTTTCAATAATAAATGACTTGATAAGGGAAAAAGGGCGATTGTGTTTTGTGTTATTATTTGAAACTTTTATTGTATTTTTTACAACTTTTATTTTTACTTTTTTTACACTTTTTTTGACACTTTTCTTTAGTCCCACTAGGGGACTTGAAGTTCCAACAGTTTGTTTGATGTTCTAATACATTGCACTACCTATGTAGTGCAATGTATTAGAACTGTCAGTTGTTCACTGACAGCAAGCCGATCAGGCTCCGCCTCTGGGCGGGGCCTAATCAGCTTACGTAATGGCAGACAGGAGTCCATTGTTAGGGCTCCTGTTGCCATGGTAGCAGTCGCCAGCCTTGCCATCGCGTGGCAAGGCTGCCGATTTGCTACAAACCTCTAGGATGCAGCGATAACAATGGATCGCTGTATCGAAGGGGTTAATGCCAGGAATCGGAGCTAGCTCCGGTTCCTGGCGATAGATCGGGGTGTCCGCTGTAACATACAGTGGACACCCACTGCTGATGACGCCGGCTCAGCTTCTGAGCCGGAAGCTGAGCCGGCGCCATCTTGCCGATGGTACCGGAAGCCTCCTGGGCCCCGCCGACGACGGGGCATAGGAGGATTCCGTTGCTGGCGGACCGGGAGGTAAGCATTAGCCCTCCGATCGCCTTTGCAGCCACCGGCAACCCAGCGATCACGTTGCTGGGGCGCCGGTGGCTATAAACTCCTCACATGCTGCGATCGCTATTCAACGCAGCATGTGAGGGGTTAATCGGTCGGATCGGAGGCTAGCTCCGGTCCTGGCCGATACCTCAGGGTGCCAGCTGTAACATACAGCTGTCACCCGGCGGTGATGTCGCTGGCTCAGCTCCTGAGCCAGCTTCATCTCCATGACGTACAGTTACGTCAAGATGCGGGAACAGTACATCTCCCATGACGTAACTGTACGTGATTTTGCGGGAAGGGGTTAATGGATGCTATACCTAGAGGCACAGATATTATATGGCAGTTCACCTCATTTTTAACACTAGATGAAAACTTTACGCAACTGCTTAGGGGATGGTGGTTGGAATTTGAGGGGACAATACATTGCATTGTTCTAATCCTCCCCTGTTTTGGAACACGGCCAAGGCAGTGATTCATGGGAACATTGTACAGTCTATGTCTACTGTTAAGCAGAAGACTGCTGAAAGTTATTTTGTTGCTAGTTCACTTCTACGTTCAATCACCGACGGGAGCCATGGTTGATAAATGGAAAGAAGCTAAAGCTTAATTTGATCTTTGGCTAGACAGACGAGAAAGACTATATAGGACACAATTTGAGATTGAGCTTTTCAAATTTGGTAACAAGGCTGGATAATTGTTAGCACAACTCTAGAAGGGTAGACATACTCCGACACACATAATGACTGTCATGGCCGTGGTAGTGGACCGCGGCCGTTTCTTACCTTGTGATGGCCGCGACCACAGACCGTTGGCACTCCGCCAGTGTCTTCCTCCTAGGAGACGTTAGCACTCGCAGCCGTCCGGCCCTGCTCTGAGTGTTAAAGTGTGCACGCGCACTCGGTTCCGGCCTTAAAGGGCCAGCACACGCACATGTTGAAGTTCCCCAATTAACCCCTGGTCATCCTGAACCATAAGAAGAGCTCCGCCCTTCCACTCCTTGCCTGAGCGTGTTTGTACTTTCCCCATGTGCAAATAGTCCCTTAGTGTTTTCCTACTCCCAGTGTTCCCGTTCCCTGCATCCTATCTCCTGTATCCTGAGACTGCCTTGTATTGGAGGTGCTACGCACCTCTTCCACAAGACTGTGCATAGACTGTGAGTTGGCCAGCTGCCTCTTCGCTATGGCGGAGTGGCCTAGTGGGTCCACATACCCTAGAATGTGACAATGACACTTAGAGATCGACAAGGAACAACAACCTCTGACCCTAAAAAGATTAATGAGATCCTGTGCACATTTTATCAGACATTATATGCAAATAGCCCAATCGATTTAGAGGGAGGTAAGGAATACCTGGCTCTCTCAAAAACAATGGGAACTTTTAAATGCAGATGTTACTGACGATGAGGTTCAGGAAGGGATTCAGGCTCTTCCAAATGGCAAAGCTCCCGAACCTGATGGATTCTCTGGTGAGTTCTACAAGGCTGTACGAGAGAATACCAGCCCCACGCTGACGGCCTATTATAATAACCTGCTCCGAACAGGAGTTTTTCCATATGAAGCTTAGTTGGCACACATTAACCCCTTAATGACCAAGCTATTTTTTACATTTTTCCATTGTCGCATTCCAAGAGCTATAACTTTTCTGTTTTTGCGTTGACATAGCTGTATAAGGTCTTGTTTTTTGCGGGTTGTATTTTTTACCATTTTTTACCATTTTCGGGTACATATAATTTATTGATTAACTTTATTATTAACTTTTTTAGGGGGGTAATGGGAAAAAAACCACAAATTTCACCACACTTTTTTGCGTCTTAGATTTACGCCGTTTACTGTGTGGTATAAATAACTTAATAACTTTATTCAGTGGGTCATTACGATTGTGGCTATACCAAATTTATAGAGATTTTATATGTTTTACTACTTTTACACAGTAAAAACACTTATTTTCCAAAATTATTTGTTTTTGTGTCACCATGTTTTAACCCCTTCCTGTCGCAGCCCTTTTTCAGATTTTCATTTTAGGTTTTTTCTCCCCACATTCCAAAAGCCATAACGTCTTTATTCTTCCGTCGATATAGTACTATGAGGGCTTGATTTTTGCGGGATGAGTTGTAGTTTTTCGTAGCACCATTTATTTTGCCATATAATGTACTAGTAAATAGGAAAAAGATTATTTGTGGGGTAGAAAATTAAAAAAACAGCGATTCCTCCATGTTTTTTTTGCGCACCGTTTTTACGGAATTCACTGTGCAATTAAAACAACATGTTAACTTTATTCTGTGCGTCAATACGATTACGGTGATACCAAATATATATAGTTTTTTCTATATTTTACTACTTTTACAAGTAAAAACCTAAGTGTAAAAAATAAAATTTATTTTGTGTCGCCAAATTCCGAGAGCCATAAGTTTTGGTTTTTTTTTGTTGATTAAGTTGTGTGAGGGCTTAGTTTTTTGCGGGATAAGCTGTAGTTTTTAATAATACCATTTTGGTGTACATGCGACGGTTTGATCACTTTTTATTTCATTTTTTTGTGGGAGATTAGGTGACCCAAAAAATAGAGATATTGGCGTTTAGAATTTTTTTTTTTACGGCGTTCACCGTGCGGGTTAAATAGTGATATATTGTAATAGTTTAGACTTTTACGGACGCGGCGATACCAATTATGTTTATTTATTTTTTTACTATGCCCTAGGGCGAAAATGGGAAAAGGGGGGTTTTTTGAACTTTTAAAATATTTATATTTTTTACACAAAAAAAACCTTTATTTAACTCATTTTTACTTTTTTTATTAGTCCCCCTAGGGGACTTCAACCAGCGATCGTTAGATCGCTTGCACGATATAAGGCAATACTAATGTATTGCAGTATATTGTGATTCTGACAGGCATCTCTTAAGCCCTGCTGGAGGCAGGGCTTAATAGGTGCACAAAGATGGCGGACCTGTGGGCCTTCATTAGCCCCCCAGGCAGCCATAGCAAGCATCGTTCCCCGCGATTGCGTTGCAGGGGGCGCGATGAGCTGTTAGAGGGGGTCGCCCCCTCTTTTTAACGATTTAAATGCTGCGGTCGGTATTGACCGCAGCATTTAACGAGTTAAACGAGCGGGATCGCGCTCGAGCGCGATGCCGCTAGTTGCTCTGAAGTGTTGGCTGTAACAAACAGCCGACACCCGCATCGTATGGAGCGGGTTCACTCCGTGAGCCCGCTCCATACTTCCCCTACCTGACTTTGGCGTATGGATACGTCAAATGTCGGGAAGAGGTTAAGAGCCATACTTTTTTTATTTTTCTGCCGATGCAGCTGTATGAGGGCTTATGTTTTGCGAGACGACTTCTAGTTTTTATTTGTAGCATTTTGGAGTACATCCGACTTTTTGATCACTTTTTATCAACTTTTTTGAAGGCAGGATGAACAGAAAACAGCAATTCGGACATTGTCTTTTATTTAATTTTTTACTTCACCGGGTGGGTTAAATAATGTAATAGCTTTATAGGTGGGCTCGTTACGGACGTGGCGATACCAAATACGTGTAATGTTTTAATTTGTTTTTGTTTTTTCATATCAAAGTATTTTATAAGGGAAAAACTAGGTTTTTAATTTTTTTGTTTGGGATTTTTATTTATTTATTATTCATTTTATTAAACTTTTTGATAACTTTATTTTTAGTCCCACTAGGGAACTTCACTATGCGATCTGATCGCTTTTATAATACACTGCAATGCTTCTGTATTGCAGCGTATTATTGCCTGTCAGTGTAAAACTGACAGGCACCTTCTAGGTCATGCCTCAGGCATGGCCTAGAAGGCATCCACTACAGGCAGACCTGGGGGCCTTTGATAGGCCCCCGGCTGCAATAGAAGCCATCGGCACCCTGCGATTGCCATTGCAGGGTGCCGGTGGGGTGAGAGTGGGAGCTCCATTCCTCCAAAACCACTTGGATGCGGCGCTTGCTATTAAGTGCCACATCTAAGGGGTTAAACGGGTGAGATCGATGTTGAAATTGATCCTGCCCATTATAGCAGGTGCCCGGCTGTCTTTAGACCGCCCGACACTCGCTTTAGCCGGCACAGGACACCCGTGCTGGGCTTATGTCAGAGCGCCGTGAAAAGGCGGTGCTCTGGCATAAGTACCCTTAACGGCCACTGTGAAAAGGCGTATTGGCGGTTGTTAAGGGGTTAAAGTGTTACCTAAAAAAGGAAGAGACCTTCTTGACCCTGGATCTTATCGTCCAATATCGCTGATCGATCAAGATAAAAAAAATATTACCAGATTGTCTGGCGCAGTATCTTCCTGAACTAGTAGGTGACTCCCAGTTCGGATTTGTAAGAGGCAGAGCGGCAGTGGCAAATATTCTATTGCCAGTATTGGAGGAGGTGCAGCACTGTCTCCAGCCAGGTCTCAGACCAGCTTTGCTGTCATTGGAGACCGAATAGGCTTTTGATAATGCACAATGGGACTGGCTTGGGATGGTACTGGACAAGATGCATATCAAAGGAGTGTTTAGGACTTTTTTACAAGGCCTTTATGAGAGTCCGCAGGCTCGTATTCATACGCCAGGATTTTTGTTTGCTCCATTACAACTATTTAACGGTACACGCCAGGGATGTCCCCTATCGCCACTTCTGTTGGACCTGTACATCGAAATGTGATGTGGTCCTGCCCATTTGTGAGTCAAGTACCAGAACCTCTAATGGTAAAGACGCCTCCAACAGAGAGAATCTCTCTGGATAAAGAATGGTGGGCATCTCTCCAAGAAGTAACAGAGCCAATGGAGAGGAGGGAAGAGTCACCTGTATCCAGTGGCGGATTAAGTAGACCATAGACCCTGGGTTGCTACCCATAGTTGGGCCCCCCTTCTCCACCGCCGCCCTGTAACTATTGTTAACACTTGCTTTTTGTCCAGACATTAACAAATGGGTGTTACTACTCCCCTTGTCAAAAGGCTGTGTCCCCACATACTGACAGTCTCCAACCATCGCTGACCGTATCGCACCGTGTAGAGACACATTCTCCTGACAAGGGGAATAGTAACACTTATTTGTCTATCAGTCCTGGACTGCACAAAGACTTTGTGAAATACAAGGATTTTCTATAATAAACATGTCAGTAGAGATGACAGATTGTCTATAAATCTAGTGACTCACAGGTGACGACGTAGTTTTTTTCCTCTTCTCCATCCAGTCCAGACTTCATGACGACTTTTCCCGGCCATGACCCATTTCTCCAGAATTTGCCACTCAGAAGTCTTTGGCTCCTCAATTTTCCAACATTTCCACACCTATAAACAAAGATAATATTATCATGGTGCCACACACTGTGCCCCTAAATATAATAGCACCATAGACTGCTCCCCTGAATAAAATAGTACAAACACTGTGCCCCTAAATATTATAGCACCATAGACTGCGCCCCTGAATATAATTGTGTCAAACAAAACAACACAGCCCCCTATAAATAGCGCAACACAGTTCTCCCCCTCTGTAAATAGCGTCACATAGCCCTCCCCCTCTTGTATATAGTGCTACACAGCAATCCCCCTTAGATATAGTGATACACAGCGCTCCCTTCTATATAGTGCTATACAACAATCCCCCCTTGTATATTGTGTTATACAGTGTCTCCCCCCTTGGACCTGCAGCTCTTGTAATTGCTCAGTATAATGTCCCCCGTAGCTGCCCCCACAGTATATTGCCACCCATAGCTGCCCCCACAGTATAATGCCCTTCATAGCTGCCTCTACACAGTATAATGCCTCCATAGCTGCGACACAGTATAATGCCTCCATAGCTGCGACACAGTATAATGCCCCCATAGCTGCGACACAGTATAATATCCCCATAGCTGCGACACAGTATAATGCCTCCATAGCTGCGACACAGTATAATGCCCCCATAGCTGCGACACAGTATAATATCCCCATAGCTGCGACACAGTATAATGCCTCCATAGCTGCGACACAGTATAATGCGCCAATAGCTGTGACACAGTATAATGCCCCCATAGCTGTCTCCACACAGTATAATGCCTCCATAGCTGCTACACAGTATAATGCCCCCATAGCTGCTACACAGTATAATGTCCCCATAGCTGCGACACAGTATAATGCCCCCATAGCTGCAACACAGTATAATGTCCCCATAGCTGCGACACAGTATAATTCCCCCATAGCTGTGACAGAGTATAATGCCCACATAGCTGTGACACAGTATAATGCCTCCATAGCTGTGACACAGTATAATGCTTCCATAGCTGTGACACAGTATAATGCCCCATAGCTGCTACACAGTATAATGCCTCCATAGCTGCTACACAGTATAATGCCTCCATAGCTGCGACACAGCATAATGCCTCCATAGCTGTGACACAGTATAATGCCCCCATAGCTGCAACACAGTATAATGTCCCCATAGCTGCGACACAGTATAATGCCCCATAGCTGCAACACAGTATAATGTCCCCATAGCTGCGACACAGTATAGTTCCCCCATAACTGTGACACAGTATAATGCCCCCATAGCTGTGACACAGTATAATGCCTCCATAGCCGCAACACAGTATAATGCCTCCATAGCTGTGACACAGTATAATGCCCTCCATAGCTGCGACACAGTATAATGCCTCCATAGCTGTGACACAGTATAATGTCTCCATAGCTGCGACACAGTATAATGCCCCATAGCTGCGACACAGTATAATGCCCCCATAGCTGCTACACAGTATAAGGGTATGTTCACACGTAGTCAACCAAAACGTCTGAAAATCCAGAGCTGTTTTCAAGGGAAAACAGACCCTGCTTTTCAGACGTTTTTTTACCAACTCGCATTTTTACCAACTCATTTTTTTACCAACTCGTTTTTGGAGCTGTTTTCATTGGAGTCTATGAGAAAACAGCTCCAAAAACGTCTGAAAGAAGTGTCCTGCACTTCTTTTGACGAGGCTGTATTTTTACGAGTCGTCGTTTGACAGCTGTCAAACGACGACGCGTAAATAACAGGTCGTCTGCACAGTACGTCGGCAAACCCATTCAAATGAATGGGCAGATGTTTGCCGACGTATTGGAGCCGTATTTTCAGACGTAAAACGAGGCATAATACGCCTCGTATACGTCTGAAATTTGGCCGTGTGAACATACCCTAATGCCTCCATAGCTGTGACACAGTATAATGCCTTAATAGCTGCTACACAGTATAATGCCCCCATAGCTGCTACACAGTATAATGCCTCCATAGCTGTGACACAGTATAATGCCTCCATAGCTGCTACACAGTATAATGCCTCCATAGCTGTGACACAGTATAATGCCTCCATAGCTGTGACACAGTATGCCTCCATAGCTGCGACACAGTATAATGCCCCCATAACTGCTACACAGTATAATGCCCCATAGCTGTGACACAGTATAATGCCCCCATAGTTGCAACACAGTATAATGTCCCCATAGCTGCGACACAGTATAATGCCCCATAACTGCAACACAGTATAATGTCCCCATAGCTGCGACACAGTGTAATTCCCCCATAGCTGTGACACAGTATAATGCCCCCATAGCTATGACACAGTATAATGCCTCCATAGCCGCAACACAGTATAATGCCTCCATAGCTGTGACACAGTATAATGCCTCCATAGCTGTGACACAGTATAATGCCCTCCATAGCTGCGATACAGTATAATGCCTCCATAGCTGCAACACAGTATAATGCCCCCATAGCTGCAACACAGTATAATGTCCCCATAGCTGCGACACGGTATAATGCCCCATAGCTGCAACACAGTATAATGTCCCCATAGCTGCGACACAGTATAATTCCCCCATAGCTGTGACACAGTATAATGCCCCCATAGCCGTGACACAGTATAATGCCTCCATAGCTGTGACACATTATAATGCCTCCATAGCTGCTACACAGTATAATGCCTCCATAGCTGCGACACAGTATAATGCCTCCATAGCTGCGACACAGTATAATGCCCCATAGCTGGGACACAGTATAATGCCTCCATAGCTGCTACACTGTATAATGCCCCCATAGCTGCTACACAGTATAATGCCTCCATAGCTGTGACACAGTATAATGCCTCCCTAGCTGCTACACAGTATAATGCCCCCATAGCTGCTACACAGTATAATGCCTCCACCAGGGGCGTAGCTAAAGGCTCATGGGCCCGGGTGCAAGAATTCAGCTTGGGCCCCCCTACCCCTCCCCAGCACCACCATCATCATCAGACCCCTGCGTGCTCCTATGCCTAGACGCCTTGCCCAACAGCCCCCATAGTATAATGCCCCCACACAGTTAATGCTCCCATAGCTGCCCCCACACAGTATAATGCCCCATAACATATACTGCCCCCCATAACAGCCCCATACCGTATAATGCTCCCCATATCAGCCTCCCATACAGTATAATGCCGCCCCCCACAATATCAGCCCCCCATACAGTATAATGCCTCCATATGTGCATAATTACTTACCTATCCCCGTTCCCACATCGGGTGGAGGGTCCTTCGCCTCCTCCGGTCTGTGCTATGAGTGACTCAGCAAGGCAGGCGTGATGATGTCGCTACATCCCGCCTGCCTGCGTCGAGCCGATCAGGGCACAGGGAATGCTGGATCAAGGAGATGTCAGCTCCTTGCTCCAGCATTGATTGGAACCGGGAGCTCGGTGAGTGACTCACGAACCCCCAGGGGGACGCGACCCACAGTGTAGGGATGTCACGATACCAAAATTTGGACTTCGATACCGATACTTCGTTTACTTTGCCAACAGTAATAAAAAAAAAAAAGTTCTTTCGTTTTCTAATGTGAGGCACGAGGTGTGATGATGAATTTTGAATGTGCCTCACATTAATAGTAATTAACCCCATCATGTTTCTCAGTCATAATGGGTTAATGTGTGAGGTACATGATGGGGTTAATTACTATTAATGTGAGGCACATGGAGGTTAATTTCATTATCGCACCTTGTGCCTCACAATTAGGCCCCATGCACACGACCGTAAATAACCTCCGTTTTTGCAGACCGCAATTGCGGTCCGCAAAAATGGACCCATTGACTTTCATTGAGCGCGGACACATTTCCGTAGCGCTACGGATGGGTGTCCGTGCCGTAGAAATGTTCCGAAAATTATGGAACATGTCCGTCCTTTTGCATTTTGCGGGCCGTGCTCCCATACTTTGTATGGGAGCACGGCCCGAAAATGCGGGTGGCAGTCGGCGGCCGGCCGTGCCCGCAATCGCGGGCCGTGATTGCGGGCATGGTCGTGTAAATGGGGCCTAAGTGATAGAAAGCAATTTTTATTTTATTTTTTTACAGAGTACACATCATAAATGATGCAAAAAAATAGTTGTGCAGGTTATTACGGCCACGCCAATACTGATTATGTGCATGTTTTATGTATTGAGACTTATTTTAATGTTTATTGTAAAAAAGGTGTGTGTATTTTTTTTATTTAACATTACTTTGTTTTTACTTTATTTTTAAACTTCAATGTACTGGCCTATAGCTATATACCTGTACATTAGCCTGTGTAGGGATAGTACATAGGCAGTTGTTAGGACATACCTCAGTATGCCCTAACAACAGGAAATATGGTAGGACAGCCCTGGGGTCCTTCAATAGACCCTGGGCTGTCTGCCCATATATGGTATGTCCCTTAATCGCGTCACAGGAATTCCCTGTGATGCGATCCAGGGGCATCCCCCTCCTCACTTTCCCCTGAATGCTGCAGTCAGCTTTGATCGCAGCATTCAGGAGAATAGCGGCGGAGATAAGAGGTTTCTCTGATCTCCGCCATTATAGAGCGGGGCTGCGGCTGTGTAATACAGTCATTGCCCCGCTCCTGACAGGAAGTGCGCGCGCGGTCAGCATGAGGTGATGCGGCCGGCGCTGCACTAATGAGCGGCGGTTCAGGCACTGAGGACAGAACATGGGGGTGTTTTGCAGTGCAGCCGCCATGTTCTGTCTTCGGTGCCGCAGATCATTAGTGCAGCGCCGGCCGCATCGCATCATCCTGACGGCGCGCACATGTCAGTACTACGGAGCGGGGCAGTGACTGTATTACACAGCCGCAGCCCCGCTCTCATAGTCATGTGTACTATACTGTATTGTGCAGTTTGCGGTGGAGGAGGGGGGGGGCTGTGATTTAACGCCCCCCCCCCTCTCCACCGCAAACAACACAATACATTACAAGGCATCACAACACAATACATTACAATACATAACATTACAACACAATATATTACATTACACTGCAGCTTACCTAGAGTCCTCCGCACCGACTCTTCTGCTCTGTCTGGAAGCCGTGTCACGTAACAACACGGTCACTTGGTACACTAAGTGTACCATGTGACCGTAACCAGGAAGTGCCGGCTTCACGGCACAGAACATTAATAGGAGACATGCTGTATGGCAACGGGGGCCCGTGGGCCCCTAGGCTTAGGGGCCCGGTCGCAACTGCGACGGCTGCGACCCCTATAGCTACGCCACTGGCCTCCATAGCTGTGACACAGTATAATGCCTCCATAGCTGCTACACAGTATAATGCCTCCATAGCTGTGACACAGTATAATGCCTCCATAGCTGTGACACAGTATAATGCCTCCATAGCTGCGACACAGTATAATGCCTCCATATCTGCGACACAGTATAATGCCCCCATAGCTGTGACACAGTATAATGCCCCCATAGCTGCCTCTACACAGTATAATACACCCATAGCTGCCTCTACACAGTATAATGCCTCCATAACTGCCTCTACACAGTATAATGCCTCCATAGCCGCAACACAGTATAATGCCCCCATAGATGTGACACAGTATAATGCCCCATAGCTGTGACACAGTATAATGCCCCATAGATGTGACACAGTATAATGCCTCCATATGTGCGTACCTAATAAATAAAAAAAACATAATTACTTACCTATCCCGGTTCCCACGACGGCGGGGGATGCTTCTCCTCCTCTGCAGTCCCGTGAGTGACTCCGTGCAGACAGGCGCGATGACGTCACTACATCGCGCCTGCCTGCATTGAGCCGCTCACGGCAGAGTGAATGCTGGAGAGAGGCTCCAGCATTCAACCCAACTGAATCTGCGTCCTGCGGATGCAGATTCAGTTGGAAGCAGGCAGCGCGGCAGCTAGCAGTGCTGCATAGTTTTTTAAGATTGTGTGCGGTTCTGGCCCCCTGGCAGACTCGGGCCCCGGGCGGCCGCCCGAACCGCCCATATTATAAGCCGCCATTGCCTGTATCTAGAGAAGAAGAGAACCCAGATCCTGAAGAAGAGGAGCATTCTCAGGTACGCAACTCACAACGTTCTAATTTTAATAGGTTACCCTCCTGATGTAAAGACTGTTTAAAAAAACAAATACATTATTTTTCTTTAACCCCTTAATGACTGCCCATACGCCTTTTCATGGTGGTCATTAACCCCTTAATGACCAGACCATTTTGCATGTTGACCAAGGATTATTTTTTTGTTTTCTCATGGTCACATTCCAACAGTCGTAACGTTTTTTTTAATCCGTCGACATAGCCGTATAAGGGCTTGTTTTTTGCGGGACAAATTGTATTTTGCAATTGCACCAGTTTGGATGCATATAATATATCGATTAACTTTTAGCGGAGAGGCAGCTGACCAGGTCACAGTCTATACAATAGTCAATGGTAGATAGTAACGCTTGGGTACCTGAACTAGTCCAGACAGTGGCTGTGGCTTCAGCACGGATGGAGGCCGATGCAGCAGGTAGCGTCAGACGTGGCGGGCAGTATCCGATGTGGCAGAAGACACTGGACGTGGCAAAAGACACTGGACGTGGCAGAAGACACTGGACGTGGCAGAAGACACTGGACGTGGCAGAAGACACTGGACGTGGCAAACGACACTGGACGTGGCAAATGACAGCAGGTGCAGTAGAACAACTCCAACACTGGTAGGCATGGGAACAAGAACAGCACTGGATACAGGAACAGGTAACAGGGCACAGGTAACAACTGGAATGGGAAACACTAAGGGACCATTTGCAAGACAGACTGGGATAAACTAACAATGCTCAGGCAAGGATCAGAAGGGCTGGGGCCTTCTTGTAGACCAGGAAATAATGGTCCGTTGATTATGATGATTTCCTGATGTGCGCACGCTGGCCCTTTAAGGATGGGCACGAGCGTGCGTGAACATCCTACGGGACACAGCAGAACGGACCGGAAGTGAGCGCTGGCGTCTCCTAGGAAGGAGATGGGGACCAGCACTCACGGATCCATGGCTGCGGGCGTCGGGATGGGAGTAAACCCGACGGCCCGTGTCCATGGACGCTACAGTATCCCTCTTCTTACGCCCCCTCTTCTTGGGGCCAGAGCGAGATAGGATTTTTTTAATAAGAGCAGGGACACTGAGGTTCTCTTCTGGCTCCCAGGACCTCTCCTCAGGACCAAACCCTCTCCAGTCCACCAAATAGAAAGTCCTTCCTCCTACCCTTTTGCAGTCCAGGATCTCCCTCACCTCGAATATATCAGAAGAACCGCTGGGAGCAACTGTGGAACTAGAAGTCTTGCTGTAGCGGTTCAGAACCACGGGTTTCAGGAGGAACACATGAAAGGAGTTGGGGATTCTGAGGGTAGGAGGCAGCTGCAGCTTATAGGAGACAGAGTTTATCTGTTGCAGAATCTCGAAAGGACCAAGGAACCTGGGAGCAAACTTGTATGAGGGCACCTTCAAACGAATGTTCCGAGAGGACAGCCAGACTTTAGTACCTGGAAGATACTGAGGCGGCTCTCTTCTCTTTGTATCTGCCTTTCGCTTCATGCGATCGACTGCCAGCAAAATAGAGGACCGGGTCTGTTGCCAGATTTGCAGAAAGTCCCCATATGCAGAGTCAGCAGCGGGTACCTGAGATGAAGTTGACACTGGAAGAGGGACTCTAGGATGTTGACTGTACACAATGTGAAATGGAGTGGAAGTGGTAGATTCTTGTTGTACGAGAACTCGGCCCATGGAAGACGTTGTACCCAGTTATCGTGCTGAAGAGATGAAGTGGTGGAGATAATTCTCCATGATCTGGTTGATCCTCTCAACTTGCCCATTGGGCTGGGATTCATAGGCTGAGGAAAAGTCCAATCTCACATCCAGGAGTTTACAGAGGGCTCTTCAGAACTTTGAGGTATACTAAACCCCCCGGTCGGACACAATGTGAAGAGGCAAGCCATGCAAGCGAAAGATGTGTTGAATGAAGAGACTCGCCAGTCGGGGAGCAGAAAGTAGGCCGGTCAGGGGGATAAAATGTGCCATCTTAGAGAACCGGTCCACCACCACCCAGATAGTGTTGCATCCTGCTGAGGGGGGAAGGTCTGTGACAAAGTCCATTGCAATGTGCTGCCAGGGGGCATTGGGTACAGGCAGAGGTTGAAGCAGGCCAGCCGGCTTGGAGTGAGTAACTTTGTTAGAAGCACACACCGTGCAAGAAAAGACAAAGTCCAGAACATCTTTAGGTGGCATGGGCCACTAGAAGTGACGAGCAATCAGGTCTCGGGTTTTATGGACACCATCGTGCCCAGCTAGGAAGGATGTGACGTCTCTCCGGAGACGATGGCCACAGGAGTCAATAATTTGTGAGAAGTTTTAACGTTTGGAGACGTTCCACCTAGAGTTGCCTCTCCAAGCAACCCTAGGTAATGGAGCTTCCTGGCTTCTGTGGGCATTGGGCATAAAATGACCTGCGCTGCTTCTCCTGTTCAGATAACCGGACTCTGTCTACCTGCATGGGTTCTTCAGGTAGCGCACTAGGGAAAGGCAATAGTGGTCTCTGGACCGAGGGTGCTGGTGTGGACCCGGCTCTCCTGTCGAACCTCTTGAGTGTGCTCCCGGACTCTCATATAAACCCGGGTGGCTAACAGGATGAGGGCATCCAATACAGTTATTAATATGGAATCTGATAACAACATGGAATCCGATAATAGTACACTTGTCAATGAACGAGCATTTGTTCTGGATCTACCTTTATCCCCAAGTACCATGACCACGATTGATAATACAAAAGTTGGTTCCACTATGTCCGCTCCATTTCTAACCCCTGCTATATGTACCGCAATTCCAGAGGAAACAGCCTCTTCCTCTGATGTAGAAAATATTGCTTCATTAGGAAATGCTTCTTCCTCTTTTTTAGAAATTACCCCAGTCTCCAATCCCCTACAATTGACCATAAACGATTTTTTCCGCCCAAAAAAACGAAAAAACGTTATAGAGGAACCCGGGGAGGCAAAAAGAAAAAGAGAATACCACTAACTTCCCCGATACCATATATGTCCATTTTTAACCTCTCTGACCACATTTTAAATACAACAGAAATATCTCTTCTTAACAAAGGCCTCTCTTTCTGTCCAACCACTGGAACAAATGGTTTTAATTTATTTATTGACCTACACCGTTTCACTAGAAAGCTCACTCTCCAAAGACACTTCCAACTGACAACCCATAAAGCTGATAACACCAAAAATAACGTCGACACAGTTATTGAGGTGGATTCACAGAATGAAACACCGGTAATTTTTAAACATACTAATCTAAAACCCCCATCGAAATTTTATCCCATAGCCAACCAGGGTAATTTCATCAACACCTTTCATCACTTAGTTTGTAGAGATTTGGAAAATCTCGAACAACACAAATTTCCGTATAAAAATAACCTCACCTCGAATGAAAAACGAGCCCTGAAAAACCTCAAAGAAAACAATTTAATTGTAATAAGATCTGCTGACAAAGGTGGAGGGACAGTGATCCAGAACACACTTGACTATTATTCTGAAGCACTAAAAATCCTATCTGACACTAATTATTATAACAACCTTGACTTTAACCCCATTGAAGACATTACTAAACGTCTAAAAGTGTTGATAGACCAAGCATTCACAGATAAAATCCTAAACAAAAATGAAAAGAACTACCTCACACCTAAAAATATCAATCTACCATTCTACTATCACCTACCCAAAATCCACAAAGACCCCAAAAATCCCCCAGGCAGACCAATTATTTCTGGAATGCAATCACCCACCTGTCACTTGTCCCACTACCTAGACCTGTGCTTTCAAAAATATGTAGTAACTTTACCAAGTTATCTAAAAGACTCTACTCAGCTTATTAGTGAACTCCGCCTGATACCCTCTAAAAACAATTTACTCATCACCCTAGATGTAAGTGCTCTGTACAGCAACATTGAACACTCTCTAGGTCTCAAAAACCTTAGAAACACCCTGGAAAGGGACATTGACCTTCAACCACCTCAAATCCATTTTTTCTGTAAAAGTATGGAATTCATCCTTAAAAACAACGTATTCTCCTTTGACGAAACTATATATCACCAGGTGAAGGGCACGGCAATGGGTACTAGGGTAGCACCAAGCTACGCCAACATTTTTATGGGCGCTTTCGAAGATCATTTTATTTGGAAACACCCCTGGGCAATGGATCACATTTTATTATACAAAAGATACATAGACGACCTCTTTATCATATGGAATGGTGACCAAACAAGTGCCAAAAATTTTTGTCACTCCCTTAACGATAATAATTGGGGTATCACATTCACATCCAACATACAAGAAAAAGAGATAGATTTTCTAGATTTATCAATAATTGCATCAGGGAATAATTTCATCACACGTACCCATTTTAAAAAAGTGGATACTAATAGCTACCTGAATTTTAACAGTGGACACCACCCAAAATGGCTCAAGAACATCCCTTATAGCCAATACAAGAGAATAAGAAAAAACTGTACACTTAAAACAGATTTCAAGAAACAGAGTCGAATATTATACAAACGCTTTAAGGAGAAAGGCTATCCAAAGACACTTTTAACTGATGCCTATAAAAAAACTGAAATTCTCAACCAGGAGGACTGTCTTCTACAACCATCTACTAGTGACCAAATAACCACACAAGAACATAGCAAAACAACTATGAACTTTGGTTTTAACTTCATTACACAATACAATACATCATACAAAAGAATAGGAGACATTCTCAACAAACACTGGCATGTACTCCAAACTGATCCCTTTCTTCAGAAAATTCTACCAGCAAAAGCTATAACTACTTTCAGAAGAGCGAGAACTATTAAAAACATCCTAGCCCCAAGTAGAGTGAACCTCTCAGGAATAAAAGACAATTCTAAACGGAAAATACAACAACAGAATCAATCATCTGAAATAGGCAGCTTTAAATGCGGAACAACTAGGTGCCTGTGCTGTCAATCGATTACTGATAAAACACACACTTTCCGGTCTCAACAAACAGGAAAAGTATTTAACATCAATGAAAACTTAAACTGTCAGTCAAAATTCGTGATTTATCTCATAAACTGTAAATGTGGAGTTCAATACGTGGGAAGAACAATCCAACCCTTACATTGTCGATTAAACAAACATAGATCCAACTGCAAAAAGAAATTTTTACTCCACAGTATATCCAGACATTGCACACTAGCACATGATAGTGATTTTAACTGCTTCACCATCACCCCGATCGATCACATTAAGGAAAACCAAAGAGACCGTTATAATATTCTTTGCAGAAGAGAAATCTTCTGGATGTATAAACTCAAGACATTAAAACCAACAGGTCTCAATGAAGTAACAGAGACCATTATGTAACTCCGTTTTCACAACCCTAAGAGCAACATATATAGGAATCATCCTATATATATATATACAAACGAATATACCAACATTTGTGCGCTATAATACAGGCAATTCTCTCACCCGTGGCTGCTGTGTATTCTTGTTCCGATCAATCTTCCTCGAACCGCACGGCTCCCTTCTCTGAGTCGGCAGCAGCGCTCTCTGCATGAATGACTCATACCCAGGAGCGTCAAATCACCATGACAACGATACACACCACTGACAGCTCTGAAAGAACGATACTCTAAAATATAAGCACCAAACATTTGAAGTACATATAAACAAAAAATAAACACCCCCATTGAATAAATACACATTTCAAAGATGCTCCATCTCTAATAGGCTTTTGTATATATTTCTACATATATTTCTACATGTTTCTAAATCACTTTTTCCATGATTATATATGAGATGCTTATTCTATCTTTTTGCACTAATTTTGAATATTAATGTAAAACGGGTCTGCTCTCTGATAGGGAACAACTTACACACTTCATCACCGCACTTTGCTAATATGACTCATACCTAGGAGCGTCATATCACCAGGACGATGATACACACCACTGACAGTTTGGAATAAACGATGTTTTAAATTGAAAATACAAAACAATAATAAAAAACTTCATACTACAACTAACGAATAAACACACTGCGGAGACATTCCACTTGAAATGCATCTATGATCTTTTTATACATACTTTTATACATATTGTCATTAATGTTTTTTAATCATTGTTTTATTTAATATTATTATTTTTATATTATTATCATTCTGTAAAAAAAATGCTTATTCATATTTTTGAACCTACGATCCTTGTTTTGTATCTTTGTCTATACCTTTAATATGAATGAAAAACTGTTTTGTTTCTAAATGAATAATTTTTATTTTTATACCTCACTGCCGTACCTTGCTTACACAATTGACCTTTGACCTGTAACTTAACCCGGTACTGATTCCTAGGCCAGCTATAAATGCACAGTCATCATGAATAGACCTAACACTTGTACCTAACCTGACGAAGAGGCCGGTACGGCCTTGAAACACATTGTTGTTGTTGTTGTACAAATAAAAGCCATTTCCAGTACAGCTGCGCCCTCGGATATTCCATTTTTTATCTCCCTATCTCCTGGATCTACATAGTGGATTTTTACCAATCTTCAAACCGGAATTTGGGCTGCAACTGTCTCTACCTAAGTCTAACTTGGACACGCACCTTGGGATGTTATGCTCCGAGCATAACAACATCAGGTCAGCACAATTGACCACTTTTTTCCTTTTGTTCTCACCTAATACAGGCTCATGCACTATGTGCGCTTTGTTTCCTTTTTCCCTATAGCGTGATTGGGCATAAAATGACCTGCGCTGCTTCTCCTGTTCAGATAACCGGACTCTGTCTACCTGCATGGGTTCTTCAGGTAGCGCACTAGGGAAAGGCAATAGTGGTCTCTGGACCGAGGGTGCTGGTGTGGACCCGGCTCTCCTGTCGAACCTCTTGAGTGTGCTCCCGGACTCTCATATAAACCCGGGTGGCTAACAGGATGAGGGCATCCAAGGTAGAAGGAAGGTTGTGGGCTGCCAGTTCGTCCTTGATGTGAGAGGACAGTCCCTGCCAGAAGTTCGCCACCAGTGCCTTATTGTTCCATGCTAGCTCGGCTGCCAGGGTACGGAAGGAGATAGCATGCTCCCCTACTGTGGAACCCTCTTGCTTGAGGGTCAGCAGAGTAGCTGCGGCAGAGGATGTTCGACCCAGCTCCTTGAACACGGCACGAAAGGCATGCAGGAACAAGGCTAGGCCTAAGGATCCAGGTCCTTGTTGCTCCAAGATTGGGTTCGCCCATGCGAGGGCCTTGCCAGCAAGAAGGGAGATGATAAATGCTACCTTGGCCTCCTCGGAGGGGAAGAGATGAACCCGTAGCCTAAAATGAACCGTGCATTGGTTAATAAATCCTTTACATGCTCTGGGATCACCGTCGTAGCGAGGAAGAGGCAGAGGAACTGTGGATCCGGAACAAACAGGAGGAGCAATGGGCAGTGGCACAGCAACAGCTTCAGGAGGAAGAACCGGAGGTGGAACAGTGAGTAGATCCAGACGGACCAAGATAGAATTCACAGACTCAAGGAGTTTATCCTGACGTGTGTGTAGGTCATGCATCTCCGTCTGTATATTCAGGACTGCTGTCTTCGGCTGGCCAGCGGGTTCCATGGCCTGAGCGTACTGTCACGATCACAGGGTATGTGGACCCACTAGGCCGCTGATCAGGTCACAGTCTATACGATAGTCAATGGTAGATAGTAACGCTTGGGTACCTGAACTAGTCCAGACGGTGGCAGTGGCTTCAGCACGGGTGGAGGCGGGTGCAGCAGGTAGCGGCAGATGTGGCGGGCAGTATCCGATGTGGCAGAAGACACTAGACGTGGCAGAAGACACTGGACGTGGCAAACGACACTGGACGTGGCAAACTACACTGGACGTGGCAAACAACAGCAGGTGCAGTAGACACAACTCTAACACTGGTAGGCATGGAAAAAAGAACAGCATGGAACACAGGAACAGGTAACAGGGCACGGGTAACAACTGGAATGGGAAACACTAAGGGACCATTTGCAAGACAGACTGGGATAAACTAACAACGCTCAGGAAAGGATCAGAAGGGCTGGGGCCTTCTTATAGACCAGGAAATCATGGGCCGTTGATGATGATGATTTCGTGATGTGCTACGGGACACAGCAGAACGGAGCAGAAGTGAGCGCTGGCGTCTCCTAGGAAGGAGATGGGGACCAGCGCTCACGGATCCATAGCTGCGGGCGTTGGGAGGTGAGAAAACCTGACGGCCCGTGGCCATGGGCGAATCAGCAGATATATCCGTCCTTATGCGGGAACTAGCTCCTGCATAGGACGGATATATCCGTCCTTCGTCGTTAAGGGTACTTATGCCGCAGTACTGTGAAATGGTAGCAATGTGACATAAGCCTGATACAGGTGTCCCATGCCAGCTATAGCGGGTGTCGAGCTGTCTAAAGACAGCCGGGCTCCTGTTTTAATGCTTGGGATTGAAGTTAGCATTGATCCCATCCCTTTAACCACTTAGATGCTGCGGTCAATAGCGACTGCAGCATCTAAGTGGTTTCAGAGGGAGGGGGAATCCCTCTGTCACGCCATCGGCCGATCGTTTTTATGGCGACCAGAGGCATAACAAAGGCCTCCAGGTCTGCCTTCAGTGTATGCATATTAGGCCCTGCCAAAGACAGGGTCTAATAGAATGCCTGTCAGTTTTACACTGACAGGAATAATACGCTGCAATACAGAAGTATAGTACAGTGTATTACAAAAGGATTTAATTGATCACATAGTAAAGTCCCATAGTGGGACCGAAAAACAAGTAAAAAATTGTTTCATTACAAAATGCTTTGTTATGAAAAACAAAAAATAATGAAAAAAGCTACACGTAATTAATATTACTATAAAGCTATAATGTTATTTAAGACGCATGGTGAAAACTGTAAAAGATAAAATAAAAAACAATGCCAGAATTGCTGTTTACAGTTCATCCTACCTTCCAAAAGATGCAATAAAAAGCGATCAAAATGTTGTATGTATCCCAAAAAAACAATAAAAACGACAAGTCATCCCACAAAAAATAAGCCCTCCTACAGCTATATTTGCAGAAAAATAAAAAAGTTATGGCTCAGAATATGGCAAAACAAAAACAAAGACTTTTTTTTTTTTCTTTTAAAAAGGGGTTTTATTGTGCAAAAGTAGTAAAACATAAAAAAACTATATAAATTTGGTATCGTCTAAATCGTATTGATCCACAGAATTAAGTTATGTTATTTATACCACACCGTAAACAGTGTAACTTAAAGACGCCAAAAAGAATTGTGAAATTTCAGTTTTTTTTTCATTACCCCCACAACAAAAGTTAATAAAAGTTAATCAACAAATTATATGTACCCCAAAATGGTGCAAATAATTTTTTTTCCCACAAAACAAGCCCTCACACGGCTATGTTTATGGAAAAATAAAATAAAGTTATGGCGTTTGAAATGCTCTGTCACATATATGGCCCAAAATAGGCTGGTCACTAAAAGGGGTAAGATTAAATACAAGAGACATTCCATTTGAATATTTTTGCACATCTCTGGCCTCAAGTTACAACAGCTAACAACATAATTTTTCAACAGATGGCACTACATTACATCAATATGATGCCACGTACGGGCTCTTGTACCAAAAAAAAGTAGTCAAGCGACCAAGTCAGAATCCATGTTTCATGTTTGTAGTGTAGTTTCCAAAAGAAAAGCTGAACAATAGCTGGTTTCTATGGACAACATGAGGCCAAGTGTGTTTTAGTTCGAAAAGCAGGTGGGTGTCTTTGCGCTATAGAGGTTGTCTGCTTTTGGTCATCCCCTATTGCATGTTTACAAAAATTTCTTGACTTGGGTCATCTCTTCTAAAAGCCGAAGCCAAGAACTGCATCCAAGTTTATGGCACTAGAGAACTAAATAGTCACCAACAACAAACTGTGTGGTTATCCAAGGATTATAATGGGTGCTATGTTATGGTTTGTTTTGTTTGTAGGAACACTAGGACTGCCATAACCCCTAACAACTTGTTAAGGAGCTCCCTTCAGTGAGACCCCCAGACCCCAGAGACTAGATCATAAAAGAATGAGCTGAGATCAATTTAATGACAGTAGTTGACAAGTTGACAGCTGCCTGCTTCCTTTCTAGTTATATTGCATATTCTCACAAATACAGTATATTACATACGCCATACAATTTATGGAATTTCCGGGAATTAAAATATTAGGGTGGATTGTGAAGTGCAGCACCATGGTTTACCTGTAATTAAGACTGTACAGTTTTACTGAGGTGTGTCCAAAGTTGCAGAACTTTGAATATCACTAGTTCTCAAGTTAGGGGTGTAGTATTAGTAATAGTCTAAGTAGGGCAACTTAAAAATAACACTTGTTTATTATCCACGTACAGGTAATGTTAGCCAAGCCGCAGCTTGTTTAGTGTGCTACTATTATGTATAATTCATGCTGGAAGTTGTAATTTGTGATCTATACATATTAAATATCTGAGTATACAAACAATTATAGAATATTATACACAGCCTACATTGCTTTTATTGGATTTCCATCAAAATGTATTTAAATGCATTCAGAGTATTCACTGCCAGAAAAAAAGTGTTCATCTCTGGTAGGTAGTGCCAAAAGAAGCATTCAACATACATTATATATCAAAAAGTATGTGGACACCTGATCATCACAGCAATATGAGCTTGTTGGACATCCCATTGGAAAACCATGGGCGTTAATTTGGAGTTGGGCCCCCTATTGTGGCTATAACAACCTCCACTCTTCTGGGAAGCACATGATTTCAGAGTGTGTCTGTGAGAATATGTCACCATTCAGTCAAAAGAGAATTTGTGAGGTCAGGCACTGATGTTGGATGAGAAGGTCTGTTTCACAATCTCTGTTCTAGTTCATCACACAGGTGTTTGATGGGGTTGAGGTCAGGACTCTGTGCAGCCACTTAAGTTCCTCCACATCAAACTTGTCGCACCATGTCTTTTTGGACTTTGCTTTGTAAACAGCGGCATAATAATGCTGAAACAGGAAAGGATGTTCCCCAAACTGATGCCACAAACTTTGAAGAATACAATTCTCAAAAATGTATGTCTTAGCATTCACATTAACCCCTTAACCCCTTAAGGACGCAGCCTAATTTGGGCCTTAAGGCTCAGAGCCCATTTTTCAAATCTGACATATTTCAATTTATGTGGTAATAACGTCGGAATGCTTAAACCTATCCAAGCGATTCTGAGATTGTTTTATCATGACACATTGGGCTTCATGTTCGTGGTAAAATTTGGTCGATATATTCAGTGTTTATTGGTGAAAAATTGCAAAATTGACAGAAAATTTTGAAAAAATAGCATTTTTCAGAATTTTAATGCATCTGCTTGTAAAACAGACAGTTATACCACCCAAAATAGTTACTAGTTCACATTTCCCATATGTCTACTTTAGATTGGCATCGTTTTTTGAACATTCATTTATTTTTCTTGGACGTTACAAGGCTTAGAACATAAACAGCAATTTCTCATATTTTTAAGAAAATTTCAAAAGCCTTTTTTTTAAGGTACCTCTTCAGTTCTGAAGTGGATTTGAGGGGCCTATGTATTAGAAACCCTGATAAAACACACCATTTTAAAAACTATACCCCTCAAAGTATTCAAAACAGCATTTAGAAAGTTTTTTAACCCTTCAGCTATTTCACAGGAATTAAAGCAAAGTGGAGGTGAAATTTGAAAATTTAATTTTTCTTGCTGAATTTCAATTTTATTAAATTTTTAATCTGTAACACAGAAGGTTTTACCAGAGAAACACTGCTAAATATGTATTGTCCAGATTCTGCAGTTTTTAGAAATGTCCCACATGTGGCTCTACTGCGCTCGTGGAATAAAACACAAGCCCTAGAAGCAAGGAAGCACCTAGTGCATTTTGAGGCCTCTTTTTTATTAGAATATATTTTAGGCAGCATGCCAGGTTTGAAGAGGTGTTGAGGTGCCAAAACAGTAGGAATCCCCCAATAGTGACCCCATTTTGGAAACTACACCCCTCAAGGAATTCATTTATGGTTGTTGTTACCATTTTGACCGCACAGTTTTTTCACAGCACCTATTTGAATTGGGCTCTGAAATTAAAAAAAATTTCATTTTTTCCAATAAGATGTTATTTGTGATCAAAATTTCTTATTTTCACAAGGAACAAAATACCCCATTTTGTTACCCAATTTGTCCTTAGTGCGGCAATACCCCATTTGTGGTGATAAACTGCCGTTTGGGCCCATGGGAGGGCTCAGAAGGAAAGGAGTGCTATGTGTTTGTTGGAGTCCAGATTAGCTGGATTGGTTTTCGGGTGCCATGTCGCATTTGCAGAGCCCCAGAGTTATCAAAGCAATGGAAACCCACCATAAGTGACCCCATTTTGGAAACTACACCCCTCAAGGAATTCAAATATGGTTGTTGTTACAATTTTGACCGCACAGTTTTTTCACAGCACCTATTTGAATTGGGCTGTGAAATGAAAAAAATGTCATTTTTTTCCAATAAGATGTCATTTTTTATCAAAATTTCTACACCCCTCAAGGAATTCATTTATGGGTAATGTGGCCATTTAGACTCCATAGTTTCTTCATAGGACTTATTTGAATTGGGCTGGGAATTAAAAAAAAAAAATAATTTTCCAATAATATGTCGTTTTAGCTCAAAAATTCTTATATTCACAAGAAATAAAATGCTCCATTTTGTTGCCCAATTTGTCCTGAGTGCGGCAATACCCATTTGTGGTGATAAACTGCCGTTTGGGCCCATGGAAGGGCTCAGAAGGAAAGGAGCGCTATTTGTTCTTTGGAGTCCAGATTTTGCTGGATTGGTTTTCGGGTGCAATGTTGCATTTGCAGAGCCCCAGAGGTATCAAAGCAATGGAAACCAACCAGAAATTACCCCATTTTGGAAACTACACAACTCAAGGAATTCATTTATGGGTGTTGTGACCATTTTGACCCCATAGTTTTTTCACAGAACTTATTTGAATTGGGCTGGGAATTAAAACAAAATTACTTTTTTCCAATAATATGTCGTTTTGTCTGAAAATTTCTTATTTTCACAAGAAACAAAATACCCCATTCTTTTGCGCAATTTGTTCTGAGTGCCACAATACCCCATTTGTGGTGATAAACTGCGGTTTAGGCCCATGGGAGGGCTCAGAAGGAAAGGACCACCATTTGGCCTACTGGGGATTTTCTGGTGCGAAGTCATGTATGCAGAAGCCCCTGAGGTACCAGTACAGTTGAAACCCGCAAGAAGTGACCCTGTTTTAAAAACTACACCCCTTAAGGCATTCATCTAGAGGTGTAGTGAGCATTTTGACCGGAGACATACACCCCATAAACTGTAATGTGGGTTCTCCTGGGTACGGCAATAGCCCACATGTGGATGTTATCAGCTGCCTGGGCACACAGCAGGGCCCAGAGTGGAAAGACGAGGGGGGATAAACTGTGCGGAGTGCATCATGGTAAGTAAAATTGGGGTAAATTATAAACCAAGGGATGTATGATAAATTTTAAAACACTCTTTCATACAGAGCTCTAATTTTTCGGGACACGTGTCACATTGATATATTGTGTCCTCCCTTATCCCCCTCTTATAGCAGACTTTGCACCTCTTTTGACTTTTCCCCTTCCTGCCAGTTTGGGGAACTTCTCCTGGAAAGTGTTGCCCTGGTACGATGCATGTGGCCTCACTTCCAGAAGTACTGGGTGCCCCCCCCCTCTTGGTCCCTAAAGATTAGGTTCTTGATAATCGCCTCTTGAAATTCCAGAAAAGTTCCCGTCTGGCCTGTACATCGACGTAGCACGTACACATTGTACAAAGCCATCGGTATGATGTGCATGGCCGGCTTCTTATACCACACCGCATGGCGCTGTAGGGCTTCAGGACTTGAGCTGACAAGTCCACCCCTCCCATGTACCTATTGTAGTCCAGGATGCAGTCTGGTTTGGGGGTCTCTGTACTGGTACCTCATACTGGAGGGACATCTCTCTTGTCCTTGACACACAATATGTTGCTGCTAGATTGTGCCCTGCTCTCACCCATTCTTGTTTGCCCAAGCAGAGTCTTAGAGAGGCCTCTCCGATTTCTTCTAGCAGTGCCGCATGACGCAGGACTTCTGGAAGCGAGGCAGTTGAAGAGCGGGACGCTGGTATACAAATTATCCAGGTATAGGTGGTAACCCTGGTCCAGCAGTGGGTGCACCAAATCCCACACAATTTTTGCATTAACTCCAATGTAAGGGGGGGCATTCTGGGGGCAGAATACTGCTGTCCTTCCCTTCATATATCCTAAACCTGTAGGTATACCCTGATGCACTCTCGCACAGCTTATACATCTTCACGCCATACCTTGCCCTCTTACCCGGCAGGTACTCGCGGAATTGAACCCTCCCTTTAAAATGTACCAAGGACTCATCAATAGAAATACACTTCTCAGGGTGTATGCTTGGGAAAACCGGGCACTGAAACGGTCTAATAGCGGTCTCCGTTTATACAAACGGTCAAAACTGGGGTCATCTCCGGGTGGGCACGGCTCATTATCAGTATAATGTAAGAAGCGAAGTATTGCCTAATTTATTTATTTTTTTTTAGGTTACAGTTCAGTTCTGAAGTTGCTTTGAGGGGCCCATATATTAGAAACCCCTATCAAACACCCCATTTTAGACCCCTCAAAGTATTCACAACAGCATTTAGAAAGTTTATGAACCCTTTAGGTGGAGGTGGAATTTACATTTTTTTTTTTGTCAGAAAATCCTCTTTATACCATTTTTTTTATATCACAAAAAGTTTTATCAGAGAAACGCAACTTAATATTTATTGCCCAGATTCTGCAGTTTTGAGAAATATCCCACATGTGGCCCTAGTGCGGTAATGGACTGAAGCACCAGCCTCAGAAGCAAAGGCGCACCTAGTGGATTTTGAGGCCTCTTTTTTATTAGGCACCATGTCCGGTTTGAAGAGGTCTTGTGGTGCCAAAACAGTGGAAACCCCCCAAAAGTGACCCCATTTTGGAAACTAGACCCCTTGAGGAATTCATTGTAGTTTTCTTGGGGTGCATGCGGCTTTTTGTTCAGTTTTTATTCTATTTTTATGTGGCATGGTGACTAAAAAACAGCAAGTCTACTATTGTTTTTTTATTAGATTTTTTTTTTACAGCGTTCACCGTGCTCTATAAGTGACATATTCACTTTATTCTGCGGGGCAATACGATTACGGTGACACCAGATGTTTATAGTTTTTTTTTTATGTCTTATGGCGTTTGCACAATAAAATACATTTTGTAAAAAATCATTCACTTTTTGTGTTACCTTATTCTAAGAGCCAGAACTTTTTTATTTTTCCATCAATAAAGCCGTGTGAGGACTTATTTTTTGCGTAACGAACTGTAGTTTCGATCAGTACTATTTTTAGGTACATGCGACTTTTTGATCTCTTTTTATTCCATTTTTTGGGAGGTGAAGTGACCAAACAATTGTGATTCTGGTATGGTTTATTATTATTTTCTTTTACGGCGTTCACCGCGCGGGATAAATAACAAAATAATTTTGTAGTTCAGGCCGTTACGGATGCGGCGATACCAATTATGTATAGTTTATTTGTTTGTTTATATGTTTTTTTTAATAATAAAGGACTGATAAGGGAAAAGGGGGGATTTTTTCTTTTATTACTTTTAAATCTTTTATTTTCTTATTTTTACACATCTTTTTTTACTTTTTTTAAACTTTATTACTTTGTACCATTAGGGGACTTGAAGGCAGGAGGCCCTGATCGCTATTCTAATACACTGCACTACATGCGTAGTGCAGTGTATCAGAGCTGTCAGCTACTCACTGACAGCAAGCATAGTGGGTCCTGACTTCGTCAGGACCCACTAGGCTTCCATCGATGGCATAGCCGTGCGCCATTGTTTGGTGTCCGGTTGCCATAGTCACCATCGCCGGCCGCTATCGTGTTATTTTCTTATTTTTACACATCTTTTTTTTACTTTTTTTAAACTTTATTACTTTGTACCATTAGGGGACTTGAGGGCAGGAGGCCCTGATCGCTATTCTAATACACTGCACTACATGCGTAGTGCAGTGTATCAGAGCTGTCAGCTACTCACTGACAGCAAGCATTGTGAAGTCAGGACCCACTAGGCTTCCATCGATGGCATAGCCGGACGCCATTGTTTGGTGTCCGGTTGCCATAGTCACCATCGCCGGCCGCTATCGTGTAGCAGGCCGGCGATGGCAGCTTAACCCCTAAAAAGGCGTGATCGCTATTGAACACGGCTTTTCAGGGGTTAATCAGCGGGGACACAGCGATCGGTCCCCACTATAGGAGCTGCGGCAACTGAAGTCACAGCTCCTGTATGTGTCGGGAGGACGGCCGAAATGGGCGTTACTCCCGAGACGTACTATTAGGTCATGGAGCGCGAACGCTATGGTTACCATGACCTAATAGTACGTCCAGGAGCGGGAAGGGGTTAATGACCGGTCCTGAAAAGACCTTAATGACCAGCTAAATTTTTCTGCTTTTGCCTCTCTGCATTTCAGCAGCCATAACTTTTTTATTTGTTCATTGATGTCGCTGTATGAGGCCTTGTTTTATGCGAGAGAAATAGTATTTCCCCCCCCCCCCCCCACACAGTTTGGGGGTAAAAAAACTTTTTTTACGGCGTGAATATAGGAAAAAGCGATTCTTGGCATTGTTTTTCTTGTTTATTTTTTACCCCTTTTCACGTTTCACGCTAAATAACCCATTAAATTAATTCTTCAGGTTATTACAGTCGTATAGATACCTAATATGTGCAGGTTTTTTGTTTTTATTTAGTGTAGGGGCAATAAAATATATTTTATGCAAAATAATGCCTTTTTTTGGGACTTTATTTATTTATTTATTTTTTGGTTACTTTTTTTTTAAATCCCATTAAGGGATAACTTTATCTGTAAATTTATTTTTTTACTAATAATTTATTAGCATACTCCTGTATGCTAATACAGTACACTGTGTCACTATGACACAGGCTGCTGATCGGGCAACACACATAGTGTACCCGAACAGCAGGCAAATGGAACAGACAGTCCTGGGGTCCTTTCTAGGTCCCCAGGGCTGACTGCAGAGGGATTCCCCGGTGTTTGATCGCATCACCGTTATCGATCAAAGAGGGGAATTCCCTTTGATCATGTCGCGGTCACGGACAATAGCACTTAGGACATGACCACTCTGGAATAGCACTCTGGAATTCCACTGCGGACAGTCCGCTGCGGAAATCCGCAGCGTACACGTTTCTCAATTGCTTTCCACAGCTTTTTAGTGTGGTTCGTTTACACGTTGCGGAAAACTCTGCTGCGGACCATAGGCTGCGGTGCGGAATTTGGTGTCCGCAGCATACACTGGTTATTGGGAACGTGTAGCGGACTTGTTGCGGACTCATTGCGGAATTTCTCCATTGACTTCAATGGAGAGTCAAAATTCTGAGGCCCCATGCACACTAACGTAAAAAGGCCCGTAATCACGGGCCGTTATTACGGCACGGGCAGGCCCATAGAAGTCAATGGGGCTCCCACAATTACGGGTGACTACGTGTGTGCACCCGTAATTATGGGAGCGTTGCTAGGCGACGTCAGTAAATAGTCACTGTCCAGGTTGCTGAAATAGTTAAACGATTGGCAGTAACTGTTTCAGCACCCTGGACAGTGACTTCCGATCACAATATACATCAACCTGTTTAAAAAAACAGAAGTTCCTACTTACCGAGAGATCCCTGCTTCTTCCTCCAGTCCGGCCTCCCGGGATGACGTTTCAGTCCTAGTGACGACTGCAGCCAATCACAGGCTGCAGCGGTCACATGGACTGCCGCGTCATCCAGGGAGGTCAGGCTTGATGTCAACGGCCGGGTAAGTATGAATTTCTTTTACTTTTACTCGGGAAAGGGCTGTTCCTTCTCTCTATCCTGCACTGATAGAGAGAAGGGAAGTACTTTCACCTCAATACGTAACGGCTAGTCCGCATCAATTTAATGCCCATTTTAGGCAGAGCGGCAACAGAATCTGCAACGCAATTATGTGCGGCATTGATACGGACAGTGGCGGAAGAAATACGCCACGTCTGGTCATGCCCTTACAGTTACCTAGGGCAGAAATTTAATGAACTGTATTGTGGAAAAGGTGGCATCCTATGATATTGTCATGTTTAAAGTCACTAAGCTCTTCAGTACAACCCATCCTACAAAACCAATGTTTGTCTATAGGGATTGCATGGCTGTGTGCTTGATTTTATACAATTGTTTGCAAACGGTGTGGCTGAAACACCTGCACTCAAAAAAAAGAAGGGGAGTCCCTCTACTTTTGGCCATATAGTATAGCTCTGTTAGACCCAATTCTTCCAATGAAAAGAATGGACACTATAACATGATGCATGTAAAACAAGCAATTACAGAGTGGTAACCCCGTAGATAATAGCTGATCAAAGGAACTCCCAACAGCAAGACATTTATTTGTAAACATTTTTGTGAGGCTGGCCATTTTGGAGATACACAATTCATTCCTGTATTTTCTGTAGCAGCAGTGCAGCCGTGAATGTCTGTTTTATGAACACGAATGGGACTTGATTGACAGGAAAGTGTAATCAACTATTACAGTCTCCAGGAAGTAATGAGTACAGCCAGGGGTACAGCTAAAAACAAAGGGCAATGATGCAAAGGTTCTTCTTGCGTCCCCCCCCAAACTTCTCATGGCCGAACACTAACCCCTCTTTATTACCCCGATACCCACCGCCACCATGGGTACCGGAAAGAGCCGGGTACGATCCAGTACCCGACCATCTGTAATGATGGTTGGGCACTGGCGCAGCTGCAGGCCGGTATTATTACACTGGGAAAGCCCAAAAACAGTGGCCCTTACCACCCTGGTAATGCTAGCCTGCTGCTGCTATGTTGTATCTGGAACCCCTTTCCAATTATTTATTTATTTATTTATTTTAAATGACATGGGGTCCCCCTCATTTTTCATTACCAGCCAGATACAACACAGCAACATCAGCCTAGCATTACCAGTATGGCCACTGTTTTTGGCCTTTCCCAGCCTAATAATACCAGCCTGTGGCTGCCCCAGTATCCGACCATCCTTACAGATGGTCGGATACTGGATCATACCCGGCTCTTCCAGGCACCCCTGGGGGCAGTGGGTAGCGGGGTAATAATGGGGGTTAGTGTTAGACTCTGCACCGGCTAACACTATGCCCCGCCTTAGTAATGGACGCTGTCAATCAGCCAGCAGCTATTAATGAGGCTGTAGTAATAAAGTTTAAAAAAAACAGACATAAAAAAAACAGGTTTATTGAAATAAAAAACCCCCACACAACCCTCATTAACCATTTTATTGATAATAAAAGAAAGCTGTCATTGAAGTAGTCCACGAATCCGACGTAGTCCAACGACCAAACCTTTAAAAAAAACACAAACACAAAAAAAAACACATTAGTAAGGGCCTGTTCACATCACCGCTGCCCTTCCGTCGGAGGTTTCTGTCGGGTAACACCGCAATGGAAAGGCAAACTGAAACCTCAGTTTCCTTTTCCCTCACCATTGATCTCCATGGTGAAGGAAACGTTGCTAAAGGTTTCCGTTTGTCACCGTTGTGACAGGGTTCGAACATTTTGACGGAATCAATAGCGATGTCGACTGCACTATTGATTTTGTCAAGAACAACGGAACCCTGTCACAACGGTGACAAACGGAAACCTTTAGCAACCTTTCCGTCACCATGAAGTTCAATGGTGAGGGAAACGGAAACTGAGGTTTCAGTTTGCCGTTCCATTGATGGGTTACCCGACAGAAACCTGGACGGAACCCGTCAACAGAAGGGCAACGCTGATGTGAAAATAGCCTAACACATATGGTAGGCTTAGATACAGGGCCCAAGTGCATGTGTGATACGGTTTGTTGGACCCTAAGGTAGGCTTAGATACAGGGTTCAGGAGACAGTAATCTTATACAGTATAAGATTACGGTCTGCTGGGGCCCTGTATCTAAGCCTACCACATTATAGGCTTAAAAGGGGTTGTTCAGTCCCTAAACATTGATGGCCTATCCTCAGGATAGCTGATGGGTCGAGGCCCAACTATCGGGACCCCCGACAATCAGCTGTTTTGAAGGGGGTGCAGCTCTCGTATGAGCGCTGCTTCCCTTTCATGATCCTCACTTCCTCACACTGTGAATTGCTGACATGTCAGTGTCGGCGATTCAGTGTGAGAAAGTGACCGGAATGAAGGGGAAGTAGCGCTTGTACAAGCTCTGCGCCCCCTTCAAAACAGCTGATTGGCGGGGGTCCCGGGAGTCGGACCCCGACCCATCAGCTCCAACAAACAGTGGTATTAAACTTACCCTCCTCTTCGGCCGCAGCGGAGGTCCATCCATGGTCGGGATGTTGTGCACAGCACATAGCGTTGTGACGTCATGTGCTGCGCACAGTGCTGTGACGTCAGGACTACTGCTGCGCTCCAGAATGGCGGAATGTAAGTAATATCAGTTACTATAGTAATGGGGGCCCGTGTAGTTTATTACGTAGGCCCCAGTTACTATAGTAACTTTTCATTGATGTGGTGCAGGGGGCCGCGGGGCCCCTGGCTTCGGGACCCGGTCGCAATTGCGACCGCTGCGACCCCTATAGTTACGCCACTGATTACAGCTTCATCCTCCAGAAACCATGAAGTGACAGGGGAGATGTATACAGAACCTCATCTGTATGTATGGTGTTACTATCCTGCCTTAGCTAGGCCCTCAATAGTACGATAGTGCTGTCATTAACTCACCCACCCTCTAATAATAATGAGATAGCACTGCTCATTTTGTCCCAGTCTATAAGGCAAAGCTGACGAGTGCAGTGCAGAAAACAGGAAATATCAGGCTATTGTGGTCGCACTAGTTGCAAAACTAGAACATTTCACTTTTTATGTGGATAGTCACATAGCAAAAACAAAAAAAACAAACACCATCAAATTAAAAAAAATGTTTACTATAAAAACCTGTTTTAAAAAAATTATTTTCATCACTTAAAGTGATGGCATAATTGTAAAATATGCCATTACTTTCTGATTGATGGGGATGTAAAAATGTGGGAGTTACCCTTATCCTTAAGGGGTCACCGTGTCTATTTATTTGAACTGTATATATGGAAGTCCTATGTAAATAGTACTTTGCCTTTAAATACATTCTGGTAGCTGCTAATATAGTGCCCCCCCCCCCCAGGTTCAAGTTTTGAAGGAAGACATGTTGCTGTACGATATTTGTTTTGTTTGTTTCGTTTGTATTGTACTGGGTGTGTTTTTGCTTTAGGCAATGGTGGCTGCTGTAACTTTATGTAAGGCACTGGGCGATACTGCCAGGACACCATTTTGTATGACTTTGCTGCGTGGCTCATACTGGGGGTGGCACTTAGTGGTTAAAAGTCAGGGTGAATGTGTATAGTAAATCTATGGAAGTCACAAGAAATAGCTGTAAGCTCTCCGCATTACAATTAAAGCGGGACTCCTCTCTGTCCAGGACTCCTACATGCATGCTTTGCATTTATAGCAGGAATGTTTCAGCCCTATACAGCAATTTACAATAAAACAGCCGTAATTCCTATCAATATTTAAAAGGCTTGTATATTATCCTTTATTTCATAGGTCAAGGCTAAACTGAGATGTTGGGCGTATTCACACGGTGCAGTTTTGCTGTATTTTATTGCTGCACGGCCGAAAACCACACCTAAAAAACCTGCTGCAAAATCTCACCGTGTGAATCCACCGTTTTTGTTGGGCTGCTGATTGATTTAAACTATTGAGCTGCAGTTGCAGTCCAATTAAATACATTGAGTTACATGTCATCTTGTAGACCACAGCTGTCCCTCAATAGTTGAAATCAATCAGTTGCGCTACAAAAAGTCTCAGTGTGGCCTTGGCCGAGGGATGTTACAGCTTAAAGTTTACACATCCTCATTTGATTTAAATCTATAAAGTTAATGATATTGCATCCCCTTCATCCAGATCCCCCACATCAGTCATTAGCAAAACATGCACCATCCTTGAGCTGCCAGGGCGCTTAATGCAATTACACTGAACATTTATATAGACATAATGTATGGAATTAATGGCAATGAATCTTCCAACCACAGAGTAATTGAGTAAAATGAAATACATTTGTGGATCAAAATAAATACAGCAAACCTCGAGGTATGTTGACATGGCAGTCATTTCACAATGTGTAATAAAGGATACTTAAAACGCATATTTAAGAGCATACGCAGGTTATCTACCAAACAAATGACTGACTATAAAAAATATGCATCTGTACAAAGTAAAAGTGCTTATTCAGTTTAGAAAATCCAGTTTTATATACCCTATTAGAGAATTCTGAGTTAATACACGGGGGTCCCCAAATCAGGATCCTCATGTTTTATGCAGAGTGGAGAGCGGTTAGATAGAGGGTCTCACTCTGGAGGAAACTGTCTTACACAGATAACCTATTGATTTGAATAGGCATTGTGTAATGCCTAATTTTCACCTGTGGTGGAGCTGCAGGGTAAATGAACTCTTAGGACCTATTCACAAATTTCTTCCTCATACGACGAACATATACATAGGCACCAATTCAAAAACGGGTATCCAAAGAGTGTCCTTTTGGCATCCATCGTGCTGGTATACATCAGTACATCAGCAGTCGATTGCGCTATTCCATAGAGGTATTCAGGAAAAAACTAGCAATTTCACAGAATTCTCCCAGAATGTAGTAGTTTGTTGTTGTGTCACCAGGATCTGTCGGTCCTAGTACAGTAGTTGTGGTTGCTTCAGCATTTAGGGCATGGCCAGACGTGGTGGAATTGCTCTGAAATTCCGCTGCGGACAGTCCGCTGCGGAAATCCGCAGCGTACACGTTTCTCCATTGCTTTCCACAGCTTTTTAGTTAGGTTCGTTTACACGTTGCGGAAAATTACGCTGCGGAGCATAGGCTGCGGTGCGGAATTTGGTGTCCGCAGCATACACTGGCTGCTGCGGATGTGTAGCGGACTTGTTGCGGACTCATTGCGGAATTTCCCCATTGACTTCAATGGAGATTCTAAATTCCGAAATTAAGTCCGCAGATGTTATGCGTATTGGTTTTACGAACATGATATTTCTTCATTCTGGCTGGACTTATGTATTTCTAGGTCTACAGCAAGACTGAGGCACCATGCACACTAACGTAAAAACGCCCGTAATCACGGGCCGTTATTACGGCACGGGCAGGCTAATAGAAGTCAATGGGGCTCCCGTAATTATGGGTGACTACGTGTGTGTACCCGTAATTACGGGAGCGTTGCTAGGCGACGTCAGGAGATAGTCACTGTCCAGGGTGCTGAAAGAGTTAAACCAATCACAGGCTGCAGCGGTCACATGGACTGCCGCGTCATCCAGGGAGGTCGGGCTGGATGTCGAAAGAGGGATGCGTCACCAAGACAACGGCCGGGTAAGTATGAATTTCTTTTACTTTCACTAGGGAAAGGGCTGTCCCTTCTCTCTATCCTGCACTGATAGACAGCAGGAAGCACTCTTCACCTGAATACGCAACGGCTAGTCCGCATGAATTTAATGCCCATTTTAGGCAAAGCCGCAACAGAATCTGCAACGCAGGTTATGTGCGGCATTGATGCGGACAGTGTCCGCAGAAATACGCCACGTCTGGTCATGCCCTTAAAAGGGTTGTCCACTCTGGGCAGGTTCCCACGTAGTGTAAACGCTGCAGAAATTCCGCAGCATTTACAGTAGCAGCAAAATGGATGAGATTTTGAAAATCTCATGCTCACGCTGTGGAAAAAAAAATGCAGCAAAAACGTTAATAAATTGACCTCCGGTGCGGAATTTAAGGCCGCAGCATGTCAATTTATTCTGCGTTTTCATTGCTTTTCTATTGCGGGTTTTCCCCATTGACTTCAATGGGGTTGCAAAACCCGCAACAGATAGCCAAGCGTTGGCACTTTTGCGGCGGAATCGCAGCGATTCCGCCGAAAAAATCCCAACTCACAAAAAAAAAATCATACTTATCCAGAACTCCCTGGTTTATCCTCTAGTCCGGCCTCCTGGGATGGGGATGATGTTTCATCCCATGTGACCGCTGCAGCCAATCACAGGAGGCGGTGGTCACATGGGCTGGAGCATCATCCAGGGAGGCCGAACCGGGCAGCAAAGGAGGAATGTGTTACCATGACAACAACCAAGTTAAGTATGAACGTTTTTTTGTTTTTTCTACTGCTGCTTTCTGCGGTGGAAATTCTGTCCGAAAAACCGCCCCACTATGTGCTGCGTTTTTTCAGACAGAATGTGCTGCGGTTTCCAGGTCGAATACGCTGCGTAGTTTTATGCTGCATATCCAACCCGTGGGAACCCAGCCAAAGGGTTCCCATAAAATAAACTCATCAGCCATGATCTGCAGGGGAATCCAGCAGTGCTTAAAGGGGTTGTCCGAGATACCATCGTATTTTCAAATACCCCTTTAATGCATGTAAATGCATTTGTAATATACTTACGTTTTCCAAAGTGGCCCCGTTTCCAGATCCTGCCGTGGGGAACTTGACTGGTGACGTCACTGTCTACCCGGCAAAGAATTCAAGATCAACAAAGCGGCAGAGCCAGAGCAGAGAGTGACGTCACCAGTCAAGTTCCACACGGCAGGATCTGGAAACGGAGCCACTTTGGAAAATGTAAGTATATTACAAATGTATTTACATTTATAACTTACATGCATTAAAGGGGTTTTTGAAAATATGATGGTATCTCAGACAACCCCTTTAATGTTATATTTCTCTGCAGCATCACTACAGGGGAAAATAAGTATTACATAGTGCCTATTGAAATCAATGTACTATCTGTGTAATGCCAGGTTCTCCAGCGTGAGAGACATATTTGTAGTCGATCTCTGCTCTTGCTTATAGATTTTATGTACTCTTGTGCTATTTTGTGCAATTAAATTTTCTTTCTCAAGTCTCAAAAAATTCTCTCCCATGTGGTGCAATTGTTGTCAGCATTAAATAGGTCGTCCGGAATTAGAAAAACATGACTACTTTCTTCCAGAAATCGTGACCACATTTCTCCATGGGTTGTCCATAGGTTGTGTCTGGTATTGCAGATTAGCTCTATTGAAGCGAATGGGACTGAGCTGCAATACCCCACATAACCTGTGGACAGATGTAGCGCTATTGTTGGAAGAAAGCAGCCATGTTTTTTCGGAAACGTGGACAATACCTCTGTTCAGTGGGTTAAGTACCAATTCTAACTGTCAAAAATTACACTTGTTTGAATGTGATGGCTTTACAGACCCATCTGCTGATCAATTAACCTTTATTACAGTAAATTAAATTTAAATCTACGACAGACATTTGCCCCGTTTACACTTAATTTTTTACTTATTTTTTTCTTAAACTACATCTTCTTTGAGATCACGCTTACTTTTCAAGAAAAAGTTGCAAACGTTACCATAAACTGGCATGATCCCAGTAGTAAATGTAGGCTAATGACTAGCAAACGTGTGCGGGTGTTGTTTAATTAAACCCCTTTCCTACCCACCCAATGTAAATCAACAGGCTATTGGCATAGTACCCATGCCAGAAGCCCATTGATTTATGTGCTGCCTTTGAGCACTGCGCACTCCTGCATGCAGTGCAACTTGTAAGACTGGACTGTCACACATGACAGAGAACTGAAATAATCATTACTGCTCATATTGAGCTCTGTGCAAAATAAAGCAGGAGAGCACTCCTGTGATACGTTGGTGCCACTTCTTCAATCCAAACATTTGTATAATACTCCACAGCACTAAGTGCCGGAGATTATTATACTTATATCGAGCACTTTGTCCCCGAATGCAGAAGCAGCTCTTTCTGAATTTGGGCAGTTGCTAGGGAACCTGTGACGTCAATAACGACATGAAAAGGATTTCCGGTGCCGAGGGGTTAAGAGGCATGCAGGGTAGACACGATCTGTGTCTTCTCTGCATTTCTGTATATACAGATCACTGGTAACAAATAATAAATAAATAAATCAAATGAAAATAAGAAAATGAAAAACGTAATAATTTTTGTTTAAAAAAAACCTCCCCCCAAGTGCACACATCTCTGATCCCACACACACCAAAATTTGATTTCTATCTGACACAAATGCATTTTCCATGGGCTTTAGGTGCTCAGGTATTAATATGTTTTTTTCCGGCAGAATGTAAGCTACCCCAAACATACAATAGTTAACCCCGGCCAACAATTTTTGTCTATTCCACCCGACTCTATCTGCTTTTGTGCCTTCACTAAAATATGTCTGTACCTGGAAGATTATCATCAATGTAAAGAGGGTGTGTGTAAAGCTAAGGGAAGTGATACATTTAAAATTAAAATAAATGATAATTGATTCTTGGTACTAAAGCGACATCATAGGTTACACAATGTACACATACATGGCATCGCTATGCAAGGAAGAATTATAGGATTAATTTTTTGGGTAAATATTATTCATTGAATCTAGACTAAATTACATAGTTATATAGTTAGTACGGTTGAAAAAAGACACATGTCCATCAAGTTCAACCAAGGGATGGGAAAAGGGAAGGGATGAAACAAAAATTCTACACATTAACATAGGAGCTGATGTTTTTTCATTCTAGGAAATAATCTAAGCCTTTTTTAAAGCCATCTACTGTCCCTGCTGTGACCAGCTCCTGCGGTGACTATTCCATAGATTCACAGTTCTCACAGTAAAGAAGGCTTGTCGCCTCTGCAGGTTGAACCTTTTTTTCTCCAGAGGGAGGGAGTGCCCCCTTGTTTTTTGAGGGGGTTTTACATGGAACAGGTTTTCACTTTATTTCTTGTATGTGCCATTCCTATATTTATATAAGTTAATCATGTCCCCCCTTAGTCATCCCTTTTCAAGGTTAAATAGGTTTCATTCTTTTAATCTTTCCTCATAACTTAGATTCTCAATGCCCCTTATTAGCTTTGTTGCTCTTCTTTGTACTTTTTCTAACTCCAGGGCATCCTTTCTATGAACTGGAGCCCAGAACTGAACTGCATATTCTAGATGAGGCCGCACTAATGTTTTCTAAAGTGGTAATATTACATCCCTGTCCCGCGAGTCCATGCCTCTTTTAATACACAACAACATCTTGCTGGCCTTAGAAGCAGCTGATTGACATTACATAGTTACATAGTTACATAGTTTGTACGGTTGAAAAAAGACACATGTCCATCAAGTTCAACCAAGGGAGGGGAAAGGGGAAGTAAAAAAAATAAATCTACACATAGGAGCTAATATTTTAATGTTCTAGGAAATTATCTAAGCCTATTTTAAAGCCATCTACTGTCCCTGCTGTGACTAGCTCCAGCGGTAGACTATTCCATAGATTCACAGTTCTCACAGTAAAGAAGGCTTGTCGCCTCTGCAGGTTAAACCTTTCTTTTTCCAGACGGAGGGAGTGCCCCCTTGTTTTTTGAGGGAGTTTTACATGGAACAGGATTTCACCGTATTTTTTGTATGTGCCATTCATATATTTATATAAGTAAATCATGTCCCCCCTTAGTCGTCTTTTTTCAAGGCTAAATAGGTTTAGTTCTTTTAATCTTTCCTCATAACTTAGATTCTCCATGCCCCTTATTAGCTTCGTTGCTCTTCTTTGTATTTTTTCTAACTCCATTGCATCCTTTCTATAAACTGGAGCCCAGAACTAAACTTTATATTCTAGATGAGGCCTCACTAATGCTTTGTAAAGTGGTAATAATACATCCCTGTCCCGTGAGTCAATGCCTCTGTTAATACACGACAATATCCTGCTGGCCTTTAAAGCAGCTGATTGACATTGCATACTGTTATTTAGTTTATGATTTACAAGTACACCCAGATCCTTCTCAACAAGTGAATCCCCCAGTGTAGCTCCCCCTAGGACATATGATGCCTGCAGATTGTTGCTACCCAGATGCATAACTTTACATTTATCTACATTAAACTTAATTTGCCAAGTGGACACCCAAACACTAAGGGTATGTGCACGCCTCGTTTACGCCTGAAAATAGGTCGTGTGAACCCAGCCTTAGTATGTTCAAATCAGCTTGCAATTCACGAACATCTTCCATAGTCTGAACTATATTACATACCTTGGTGTCATCTGCAAAAATAGAAATAGTGCTATTAATCCCTTACTCTATATCATTAATAAATAAGTTGAATAATAGTGGTCCCAGCACTGAACCCTGGGGTACACCACTTATAACCGGGGACCATTCAGAGTAGGAATCATTGACCACAATTGGTCCTTGAGCCAATTCTCAATCCTATTACAAACTATACTTTCTAAACCTATAGTCCTTAATTTACCCATTAGACGTCTATGAGGGACAGTGTCAAATGCCTTTGCAAAGTCCAAAAACACTACATCCACAGCGGCTCCTCTGTGTAGGCTTCTGCTCACCTCCTCATAAAAAGAAATCACGTTTGTTTGACAACTTCTGTCCTTAGTAAAACCGTGCTGGCTATCACTTATAATACTATTGTCACATAATCCTGTATATAGTCCCTCAATAGCCCCTCAAACATTTTCCCCACAATGGATGTTAAGCTTACTGTTCTATAATTACCCAGGGATGACCTAGAGGCCTTTTTGAAAATAGGCACCACATTTGCCCTGCGCTAGTCCCTTGTCACTATACCAGTCACTAGAGAATCTCCAAATATTATGAAGAGAGGGACAGAAATAACTGAACTAAGCTCCTTAAGAACTCTAGGGTGTAACCCATCTGGTCCCGGGGTCTTGTGTACGTTTATTTTATTTAATTTAGCTTGCACCATGTTTACATTCATCCAATTCAGTATATCAACTGATATATTAACAGCACTGGCACCAGCTACATCAGCGGCTCTTTCTTCTGTTGTATATACAGAGCTGAAGAACCTATTTAGTAACTCTGCCTTTTCTTGATCCCCTGTGACCAACTCCCCATTACCACTATCTAGGGGTCCTACATGTTCAGACCTTGGTTTTTTTGCATTTATATACTTGAAGAATTTTTGGGGATTTGTTTTACTATCCTTGGCCACCTGCCTTTCATTTTGTATTTTTGCTGATTTTATTACCTTTTTACAGATTTTGTTAAGCTCTTTATATTTTGCAAAAGCTACAGCTGTACCCTCAGATTTCTATTTTTCAAATGCCCTTTATTTGTCATGTATTGCCCTTTTTACAGAAGGTCTAAGCCATGTGGGGTTTAATTTTAGTCGTTTATACTTGTTACCTATAGGAATAAATTTTGCACTATAATTACCCAAAGTAGATTTGAAAATGTCCCATTTATCATTTGTACCATTATTTGACATTAGTTCTTCCCAGTCTATATCCTAAATTGCAGCCCTCATCCTGGGGAAATTGGCCTTCTTAAAATTAAATGTTTTTGCCCTCCCAGCCTGTGTTTGTTTCTTACAGTATATGTAAAATATAACTATATTGTGATCACTGTTACCGAGGTTTTCACGAACATTGACGTTCCCAACAAGCTCTGCATTATTAGAAATGAAGTAGAACACAAGAGAAAGAAGGAGTCAGAAACTATTGAAAAATATATAAATTGCCAAAGGCATAGAAAAATACAAATTTTATTGGACAATACAAATAACATGATTAAAAATAGACTACAAATCAGAAGAACTGTATATCTCCAATGGTATAGGAGGGGAACTAGGGTCACAGTAGTAGAACAAATAACAATACAGAGAACAACTTCTATCAGTCGCTTTAGGTAGTTACAATGTAGTTAACCCCTTAATGACCAGGCCATTTTGCACGTTAATGACCAAGGATTATTTTTTGTTTTTTCACTGTCGCATTCCAAGAGTCGTAACTTTTTTTTTATTCCGTCGACATAGCCGTATAAGGGCTTGTTTTTTGCGGGACGAGTTGTATTTTGTAATTGCACCATTTTTAGATGCTTATAACATATTGATTAACTTTTATTAACTTTATTTTAGGAGAGTATTGAAAATAAGCAGCTATTCCAGCATTAATTTTCACGTTATAAATTTACACCGTTTACTATGCAGCGTAAATAACATGTTAACTTTATTCTATGGGTCGGCACGATTACGGGGATACCAAATATGTAGAGGTTTTATATGTTTTTTCTACGTTTGCACAATAAAAAGCCTTTTAGAAAAAAATTACTTGTTTTTGCATCGCCGCATTCCAAGAGCCGTAACGTTTTTATTTTTCCGTCGATGTGGCCGTACGTGGGCTTGATTTTTGCGGGACAATGTGTAGTTTTCATTAGTACTATTTTGGGGTACATAGGACTTATAGATTAACTTTTATTTTATTTTTTATGGGGGGAATGGGAGAAGAGAGAGAATTTTGACGTTGTTTTTTGCGTTTTCTTTGGACGCCGTTCATCCGGCGGTTTCATTAATATGTTCATTTTATTGGTCAAGATGTTACGATCGCGGGGATACCATATATGTGTATGTGTGATTTGTTTTGACCGTTTTACTAAATAAAACCACTTTTTGGGCCAAAAAAGTAGTTTTATTTGACTTTAATTTATTTTTATTTTTTTTCACAAACTTTATTTAACTGTTTTACATTTTTTTTTTTAGTCCCACCAGGGGACTTCACTATGCGATATGCCGATCGCATATATAATGCTTTGGTATACTTCGTATACCAAAGCATTATTGCCTGTCAGTGTAAAACTGACAGACAACCTGTTAGGTCATGCCTCTGGCATCGCCTAACAGGCAGATGCTGAAGACAGACCTGGGGGTCTTTGTTAGACCCCCGGCTGTCATGGAAACCCCACGGCGACCCGCGATTTGTTTGCGGGGGCGCCGATCGGGTGACAGAGGGAGCTACCCCCTCTGTCAAACACATTAAATGCCGCTGTCACTATTGACAGCGGCATTTAATGGGTTAAACTGCCGGAATCGGCGCGCGCTTCGATTCCGGCAGTTGCAGCAGGAGCCAGGCTGTGTATAACAGCCGTGCTCCTGCCGCTGATCGCGTGGGTACAGTGGCAGTACCCGCGCGATCACAGGACGGATATATCCGTCCTCCTGCGCGAACTAGCAGCTGCTGAGGACGGATATATCCGTCCTTCGGCGTTAAGGAGTTAATACAAAAAGAGCGAAGGTTGTCTCCAGACATATACAGTGTTACTACATATCATCAAAAACGATACTTCTAATAACAGGTAGTGAGAAAGGCACACAGTGGTAAACAGAGAAAATCTCCATATGGTCACACCTGTTATCTAAATAGACATAGGGTATTTAGACTGAGCCTGTCTTAAACACAAGCAGAAAATAAGTGTATCAATAAATATGTAGATAGTATTACAGGTATTGAATTTGCAGTAAAACCAGCGCTAGTACTAACCCATCTAGTTCCACGGATGTAGTAACTCCCAGGTGTGGAGAGACCCCTTGAAAAAGCCATCCACGCGAAACGCGCGTTGGGGTCTCTCCACACCTGGGAGTTACTACATCCGTGGAACTAGATGGGTTAGTACTAGCGCTGGTTTTACTGCAAATTCAATACCTGTAATACTATCTACATATTTATTGATACGCTTATTTTCTGCTTGTGTTTAAGACAGGCTCAGTCTAAATACCCTATGTCTATTTAGATAACAGGTGTGACCATATGGAGATTTTCTCTGTTTACCACTGTGTGCCTTTCTCACTACCTGTTATTAGAAGTATCGTTTTTGATGATATGTAGTAACACTGTATATGTCTGGAGACAACCTTCGCTCTTTTTGTATTAACTACATTGTAACTACCTAAAGCGACTGATAGAAGTTGTTCTCTGTATTGTTATTTGTTCTACTACTGTGACCCTAGTTCCCCTCCTATACCATTGGAGATATACAGTTCTTCTGATTTGTAGTCTATTTTTAATCATGTTATTTGTATTGTCCAATAAAATTTGTATTTTTCTATGCCTTTGGCAATTTATAAATTTTTCAATAGTTTCTGACTCCTTCTTTCTCTTGTGTTCTACTTGATATTGATTGGAGTTTCTATTGTTACTGGGGAGTTCAAAAATCCGCACTTGCTGGTGACTTAGCCCACATATTTTATAGTCCCATGAGACATATGTTGACAATATTATTAGAAATGACCAGATCCAACAGAGCTTCACCTCTAGTCGGGTCTTCCACAAACTGGCCCATAAAATTTTCCTGCAACAGGTTGAGGAAATTTCTCCCCTTTGCAGTTGAAGCTGAACCATGACACCAATTAATATCCCGGTAATTAAAATCTCCCATTATCACTACAGTACCAGCCTGTGCGGCCTGCTCCATCTGTTTATATAGCTGACCTTCCATCTCCTCAGTTATATTGGGGGGTCTTACACCAAAAGTAATTTTTTCAGTTTTTACCTCCCTTTGTAATTCCGCCCACAAGGTTTCAACCTCCTCACAATCTTCATCCACTATTGTGTCTTTCACACTCACCTTCATATCACTTCTCACATACAGACATACACCACCACCTTTCCTATTTGTCATGTCTTTTCGAAACAGTGTAAAACCCTGTAGATTTACAGCCCAGTCATTTGAAGAGTCCAGCCATGTTTCAGCAACACCAACTATATCTATATGTTCCTCCAGTACCAAGGCCTCCAGCTCCCCCATTTTGCTTGCTAGACTTGCAGCATTTTGTGGACATACACTTTAACTTGCATTTAAATTTTTCACATTCAGTATCAGAAATATAATTATTTGATATTATTTGGGCATTTTTATCTTCAATGTTGTTTTGTAACAAGAGGCTCTCCTTATCTTGTTGCCTAATCCTCTCCCCACAATCTATTTATGCCCCACCACTATAGTCTGACCCCGCTCTAACATAACTACCCCTTAATTTACTAGATTGACCTCCCTCCTTAGCCCTAGTTTAAATACTCTGTCACCCCTGCTAGAATTCTCTCCCCCAGCACAGCGGATTCCCTTCCATTCAAGTGCAAATCATCTGCAGAATACAGATTGTACCCCAAAGAAAAGTCCGCAAAGCCTTCTCCTCTACAACAAGACTTAAGCCATGCATTTAGCTCCCTGAGCTCCCGCTGTCTTTCCTGTGATGTGCATGGCACAGGCAGTGGCGGATTATCATATGGGTGGTTCGGGCGGCCGCCCGAGGCTCCCAGGGGCCCATGGCAGCCCGAACCGCACATAGTCTTGTAAAACTATTCAGCGCGCTAGCGCTGCTATCTGCCGCTATGGAGATGGGGAGAAGGAGCAGTGAATTGGCCGGGATAGGGGTAGGTAGCAGGCGTTAAGCACGTCTGCTAGTGCTTAGGACACGCCTCCCTGACAGTGCGGGCGCCGCCATTGAGTAACAGAACAGCGACGGACGGCTGTTCTGTTACTCCAAAGCTGGAAGAGTAGCTGGAAGATAAGAGCCGGGCAGGCGGTCACCGTCGCTGAGGTTAGTGGCTGCCGGTTTATCCTCCTGCCCAACTAACATTAAAGTCAATGGCCGACGCTAGGTGGGGGATTATGCAGTAAGGGGGAGGGCTAACCATCTAACTGAGAATCTCTAAATATTATGAAGAGAGGGACAGAAATAACTGAACTAAGCTCCTTAAGAACTCTAGGGTGTAACCCATCTGGTCCCAGGGTCTTGTGTACGTTTATTTTATTTAATTTAGCTTGCACCATGTTTACATTCATCCAATTCAGTATATCAACTGATATATTAACAGCACTGGCACCAGCTACATCAGCTGCTCTTTCTTCTGTTGTATATACAGAGCTGAAGAACCTATTTAGTAACTCTGCCTTTTCTTGATCCCCTGTGACCAACTCCCCATTACCACTATCTAGGGGTCCTACATGTTCAGACCTTGGTTTTTTTGCATTTATATACTTGAAGAATTTTTGGGGATTTGTTTTACTATCCTTGGCCACCTTCCTTTCATTTTGTATTTTTGCTGATTTTATTACCTTTTTACAGATTTTGTTAAGCTCTTTATATTTTGCAAAAGCTACAGCTGTACCCTCAGATTTCTATTTTTCAAATGCCCTTTATTTGTCATGTATTGCCCTTTTTACAGAAGGTCTAAGCCATGTGGGGTTTAATTTTAGTCGTTTATACTTGTTACCTATAGGAATACATTTTGCACTATAATTACCCAAAGTAGATTTGAAAATGTCCCATTTATCATTTGTACCATTATTTGACATTAGTTCTTCCCAGTCTATATCCTAAATTGCAGCCCTCATCCTGGGGAAATTGGCCTTCTTAAAATTAAATGTTTTTGCCCTCCCAGCCTGTGTTTGTTTCTTACAGTATATGTAAAATATAACTATATTGTGATCACTGTTACCGAGGTTTTCACGAACATTGACGTTCCCAACAAGCTCTGCATTATTAGAAATGAAGTAGAACACAAGAGAAAGAAGGAGTCAGAAACTATTGAAAAATATATAAATTGCCAAAGGCATAGAAAAATACAAATTTTATTGGACAATACAAATAACATGATTAAAAATAGACTACAAATCAGAAGAACTGTATATCTCCAATGGTATAGGAGGGGAACTAGGGTCACAGTAGTAGAACAAATAACAATACAGAGAACAACTTCTATCAGTCGCTTTAGGTAGTTACAATGTAGTTAACCCCTTAATGACCAGGCCATTTTGCACGTTAATGACCAAGGATTATTTTTTGTTTTTTCACTGTCGCATTCCAAGAGTCGTAACTTTTTTTTTATTCCGTCGACATAGCCGTATAAGGGCTTGTTTTTTGCGGGACGAGTTGTATTTTGTAATTGCACCATTTTTAGATGCTTATAACATATTGATTAACTTTTATTAACTTTATTTTAGGAGAGTATTGAAAATAAGCAGCTATTCCAGCATTAATTTTCACGTTATAAATTTACACCGTTTACTATGCAGCGTAAATAACATGTTAACTTTATTCTATGGGTCGGCACGATTACGGGGATACCAAATATGTAGAGGTTTTATATGTTTTTTCTACGTTTGCACAATAAAAAGCCTTTTAGAAAAAAATTACTTGTTTTTGCATCGCCGCATTCCAAGAGCCGTAACGTTTTTATTTTTCCGTCGATGTGGCCGTACGTGGGCTTGATTTTTGCGGGACAATGTGTAGTTTTCATTAGTACTATTTTGGGGTACATAGGACTTATAGATTAACTTTTATTTTATTTTTTATGGGGGGAATGGGAGAAGAGAGAGAATTTTGACGTTGTTTTTTGCGTTTTCTTTGGACGCCGTTCATCCGGCGGTTTCATTAATATGTTCATTTTATTGGTCAAGATGTTACGATCGCGGGGATACCATATATGTGTATGTGTGATTTGTTTTGACCGTTTTACTAAATAAAACCACTTTTTGGGCCAAAAAAGTAGTTTTATTTGACTTTGACTGTAATTTATTTTATTTTTTTTTCACAAACTTTATTTAACTGTTTTACATTTTTTTTTTTAGTCCCACCAGGGGACTTCACTATGCGATATGCCGATCGCATATATAATGCTTTGGTATACTTCGTATACCAAAGCATTATTGCCTGTCAGTGTAAAACTGACAGACAACCTGTTAGGTCATGCCTCTGGCATCGCCTAACAGGCAGATGCTGAAGACAGACCTGGGGGTCTTTGTTAGACCCCCGGCTGTCATGGAAACCCCACGGCGACCCGCGATTTGTTTGCGGGGGCGCCGATCGGGTGACAGAGGGAGCTACCCCCTCTGTCAAACACATTAAATGCCGCTGTCACTATTGACAGCGGCATTTAATGGGTTAAACTGCCGGAATCGGCGCGCGCTTCGATTCCGGCAGTTGCAGCAGGAGCCAGGCTGTGTATAACAGCCGTGCTCCTGCCGCTGATCGCGTGGGTACAGTGGCAGTACCCGCGCGATCACAGGACGGATATATCCGTCCTCCTGCGCGAACTAGCAGCTGCTGAGGACGGATATATCCGTCCTTCGGCGTTAAGGAGTTAATACAAAAAGAGCGAAGGTTGTCTCCAGACATATACAGTGTTACTACATATCATCAAAAACGATACTTCTAATAACAGGTAGTGAGAAAGGCACACAGTGGTAAACAGAGAAAATCTCCATATGGTCACACCTGTTATCTAAATAGACATAGGGTATTTAGACTGAGCCTGTCTTAAACACAAGCAGAAAATAAGTGTATCAATAAATATGTAGATAGTATTACAGGTATTGAATTTGCAGTAAAACCAGCGCTAGTACTAACCCATCTAGTTCCACGGATGTAGTAACTCCCAGGTGTGGAGAGACCCCTTGAAAAAGCCATCCACGCGAAACGCGCGTTGGGGTCTCTCCACACCTGGGAGTTACTACATCCGTGGAACTAGATGGGTTAGTACTAGCGCTGGTTTTACTGCAAATTCAATACCTGTAATACTATCTACATATTTATTGATACGCTTATTTTCTGCTTGTGTTTAAGACAGGCTCAGTCTAAATACCCTATGTCTATTTAGATAACAGGTGTGACCATATGGAGATTTTCTCTGTTTACCACTGTGTGCCTTTCTCACTACCTGTTATTAGAAGTATCGTTTTTGATGATATGTAGTAACACTGTATATGTCTGGAGACAACCTTCGCTCTTTTTGTATTAACTACATTGTAACTACCTAAAGCGACTGATAGAAGTTGTTCTCTGTATTGTTATTTGTTCTACTACTGTGACCCTAGTTCCCCTCCTATACCATTGGAGATATACAGTTCTTCTGATTTGTAGTCTATTTTTAATCATGTTATTTGTATTGTCCAATAAAATTTGTATTTTTCTATGCCTTTGGCAATTTATAAATTTTTCAATAGTTTCTGACTCCTTCTTTCTCTTGTGTTCTACTTGATATTGATTGGAGTTTCTATTGTTACTGGGGAGTTCAAAAATCCGCACTTGCTGGTGACTTAGCCCACATATTTTATAGTCCCATGAGACATACAGTGGAGGAAATAAGTATTTGATCCCTTGCTGATTTTGTAAGTTTGCCCACTGTCAAAGTCATGAACAGTCTAGAATTTTTAGGCTAGGTTAATTTTACCAGTGAGAGATAGATTATATATTTAAAAAAAAAGAAAATCACATAGTCAAAATTATATATATTTATTTGCATTGTGCATAGGGAAATAAGTATTTGATCCCCTACCAACCATTAAGAGTTCAGCCTCCTCCAGACCAGTTACACGCTCCAAATCAACTTGGTGCCTGCATTAAAGACAGCTGTCTTAAATGGTCACCAGTATAAAAGACTCCTGTCCACAGACTCAATTAATAAGTCTGACTCTAACCTCTACAACATGGGCAAGACCAAAGAGCTTTCTAAGGATGTCAGGGACAAGATCATAGACCTGCACAAGGCTGGAATGGGCTACAAAACCATAAGTAAGACGCTGAGTGAGAAGGAGACAACTGTTGGTGCAATAGTAAGAAAATGGAAGACATACAAAATGACTGTCAGTCGACATCGATCTGGGGCTCCATGCAAAATCTCACCTCGTGGGGTATCCTTGATCCTGAGGAAGGTGAGAGCTCAGCCGAAAACTAACGGGTGGAACTTGTTAATGATCTCAAGGCAGCTGGGACCACAGTCACCAAGAAAACCATTGGTAACACATTACGCCGTAATGGATTAAAATCCTGCAGTGCCCGCAAGGTCCCCATGCTCAAGAAGGCACATGTACAGGCCCGTCTGAAGTTTGCAAATGAACATCTGGATGATTCTGAGAGTGATTGGGAGAAGGTGCTGTGGTCAGATGAGACTAAAATTGAGCTCTTTGGCATTAACTCAACTCGCCGTGTTTGGAGGAAGAGAAATGCTGCCTATGACCCAAAGAACACCGTCCCCACTGTCAAGCATGGAGCTGGAAACATTATGTTTTGGGGGTGTTTCTCTGCTAAGGGCACAGGACTACTTGACCGCATCAATGGGAGAATGGATGGAGCCATGTACCGTCAAATCCTGAGTGACAACCTCCTTCCCTCCACCAGGACATTAAAAATGGCTCGTGGCTGGGTCTTCCAGCACGACAATGACCCGAAACATACAGCCAAGGCAACAAAGGAGTGGCTCAAAAAGAAGCACATTAAGGTCATGGAGTGGCCTAGCCAGTCTCCAGACCTTAATCCCATCGAAAACTTATGGAGGGAGCTGAAGATCCGAGTTGCCAAGCGGCAGCCTCGAAATCTTAATGATTTACAGATGATCTGCAAAGAGGAGTGGGCCAAAATTCCATCTAACATGTGTACAAACCTCATCATCAACGACTAAAAACGTCTGACTTCTGTGCTTGCCAAGAAGGGTTTTGCCACCAAGTATTAAGTCTTGTTTGCCAAAGGGATCAAATACTTATTTCTCTGTGCACAATGCAAATAAATATATATAATTTTGACAATGTGATTTTCTTTTTTTTTTCTAATATAATCTATCTCTCACTGGTAAAATTAACCTAGCCTAAAAATTCTAGACTGTTCATGTCTTTGACAGTGGGCAAACTTACAAAATCAGCAAGGGATCAAATACTTATTTCCTTCACTGTATGTTGACAATATTATTAGAAATGACCAGATCCAACAGAGCTTCACCTCTAGTCGGGTCTTCCACAAACTGGCCCATAAAATTTTCCTGCAACAGGTTGAGGAAATTTCTCCCCTTTGCAGTTGAAGCTGAACCATGACACCAATTAATATCCCGGTAATTAAAATCTCCCATTATCACTACAGTACCAGCCTGTGCGGCCTGCTCCATCTGTTTATATAGCTGACCTTCCATCTCCTCAGTTATATTGGGGGGTCTTACACCAAAAGTAATTTTTTCAGTTTTTACCTCCCTTTGTAATTCCGCCCACAAGGTTTCAACCTCCTCACAATCTTCATCCACTATTGTGTCTTTCACACTCACCTTCATATCACTTCTCACATACAGACATACACCACCACCTTTCCTATTTGTCATGTCTTTTCGAAACAGTGTAAAACCCTGTAGATTTACAGCCCAGTCATTTGAAGAGTCCAGCCATGTTTCAGCAACACCAACTATATCTATATGTTCCTCCAGTACCAAGGCCTCCAGCTCCCCCATTTTGCTTGCTAGACTTGCAGCATTTTGTGGACATACACTTTAACTTGCATTTAAATTTTTCACATTCAGTATCAGAAATATAATTATTTGATATTATTTGGGCATTTTTATCTTCAATGTTGTTTTGTAACAAGAGGCTCTCCTTATCTTGTTGCCTAATCCTCTCCCCACAATCTATTTATGCCCCACCACTATAGTCTGACCCCGCTCTAACATAACTACCCCTTAATTTACTAGATTGACCTCCCTCCTTAGCCCTAGTTTAAATACTCTGCCACCCCTGCTAGAATTCTCTCCCCCAGCACAGCGGATTCCCTTCCATTCAAGTGCAAATCATCTGCAGAATACAGATTGTACCCCAAAGAAAAGTCCGCAAAGCCTTCTCCTCTACAACAAGACTTAAGCCATGCATTTAGCTCCCTGAGCTCCCGCTGTCTTTCCTGTGATGTGCATGGCACAGGCAGTGGCGGATTATCATATGGGTGGTTCGGGCGGCCGCCCGAGGCTCCCAGGGGCCCATGGCAGCCCGAACCGCACATAGTCTTGTAAAACTATTCAGCGCGCTAGCGCTGCTATCTGCCGCTATGGAGATGGGGAGAAGGAGCAGTGAATTGGCCGGGATAGGGGTAGGTAGCAGGCGTTAAGCACGTCTGCTAGTGCTTAGGACACGCCTCCCTGACAGTGCGGGCGCCGCCATTGAGTAACAGAACAGCGACGGACGGCTGTTCTGTTACTCCAAAGCTGGAAGAGTAGCTGGAAGATAAGAGCCGGGCAGGCGGTCACCGTCGCTGAGGTTAGTGGCTGCCGGTTTATCCTCCTGCCCAACTAACATTAAAGTCAATGGCCGACGCTAGGTGGGGGATTATGCAGTAAGGGGGAGGGCTAACCATCTAACTGAGAATCTCTAAATATTATGAAGAGAGGGACAGAAATAACTGAACTAAGCTCCTTAAGAACTCTAGGGTGTAACCCATCTGGTCCCAGGGTCTTGTGTACGTTTATTTTATTTAATTTAGCTTGCACCATGTTTACATTCATCCAATTCAGTATATCAACTGATATATTAACAGCACTGGCACCAGCTACATCAGCTGCTCTTTCTTCTGTTGTATATACAGAGCTGAAGAACCTATTTAGTAACTCTGCCTTTTCTTGATCCCCTGTGACCAACTCCCCATTACCACTATCTAGGGGTCCTACATGTTCAGACCTTGGTTTTTTTGCATTTATATACTTGAAGAATTTTTGGGGATTTGTTTTACTATCCTTGGCCACCTTCCTTTCATTTTGTATTTTTGCTGATTTTATTACCTTTTTACAGATTTTGTTAAGCTCTTTATATTTTGCAAAAGCTACAGCTGTACCCTCAGATTTCTATTTTTCAAATGCCCTTTATTTGTCATGTATTGCCCTTTTTACAGAAGGTCTAAGCCATGTGGGGTTTAATTTTAGTCGTTTATACTTGTTACCTATAGGAATACATTTTGCACTATAATTACCCAAAGTAGATTTGAAAATGTCCCATTTATCATTTGTACCATTATTTGACATTAGTTCTTCCCAGTCTATATCCTAAATTGCAGCCCTCATCCTGGGGAAATTGGCCTTCTTAAAATTAAATGTTTTTGCCCTCCCAGCCTGTGTTTGTTTCTTACAGTATATGTAAAATATAACTATATTGTGATCACTGTTACCGAGGTTTTCACGAACATTGACGTTCCCAACAAGCTCTGCATTATTAGAAATGAAGTAGAACACAAGAGAAAGAAGGAGTCAGAAACTATTGAAAAATATATAAATTGCCAAAGGCATAGAAAAATACAAATTTTATTGGACAATACAAATAACATGATTAAAAATAGACTACAAATCAGAAGAACTGTATATCTCCAATGGTATAGGAGGGGAACTAGGGTCACAGTAGTAGAACAAATAACAATACAGAGAACAACTTCTATCAGTCGCTTTAGGTAGTTACAATGTAGTTAACCCCTTAATGACCAGGCCATTTTGCACGTTAATGACCAAGGATTATTTTTTGTTTTTTCACTGTCGCATTCCAAGAGTCGTAACTTTTTTTTTATTCCGTCGACATAGCCGTATAAGGGCTTGTTTTTTGCGGGACGAGTTGTATTTTGTAATTGCACCATTTTTAGATGCTTATAACATATTGATTAACTTTTATTAACTTTATTTTAGGAGAGTATTGAAAATAAGCAGCTATTCCAGCATTAATTTTCACGTTATAAATTTACACCGTTTACTATGCAGCGTAAATAACATGTTAACTTTATTCTATGGGTCGGCACGATTACGGGGATACCAAATATGTAGAGGTTTTATATGTTTTTTCTACGTTTGCACAATAAAAAGCCTTTTAGAAAAAAATTACTTGTTTTTGCATCGCCGCATTCCAAGAGCCGTAACGTTTTTATTTTTCCGTCGATGTGGCCGTACGTGGGCTTGATTTTTGCGGGACAATGTGTAGTTTTCATTAGTACTATTTTGGGGTACATAGGACTTATAGATTAACTTTTATTTTATTTTTTATGGGGGGAATGGGAGAAGAGAGAGAATTTTGACGTTGTTTTTTGCGTTTTCTTTGGACGCCGTTCATCCGGCGGTTTCATTAATATGTTCATTTTATTGGTCAAGATGTTACGATCGCGGGGATACCATATATGTGTATGTGTGATTTGTTTTGACCGTTTTACTAAATAAAACCACTTTTTGGGCCAAAAAAGTAGTTTTATTTGACTTTGACTGTAATTTATTTTATTTTTTTTTCACAAACTTTATTTAACTGTTTTACATTTTTTTTTTTAGTCCCACCAGGGGACTTCACTATGCGATATGCCGATCGCATATATAATGCTTTGGTATACTTCGTATACCAAAGCATTATTGCCTGTCAGTGTAAAACTGACAGACAACCTGTTAGGTCATGCCTCTGGCATCGCCTAACAGGCAGATGCTGAAGACAGACCTGGGGGTCTTTGTTAGACCCCCGGCTGTCATGGAAACCCCACGGCGACCCGCGATTTGTTTGCGGGGGCGCCGATCGGGTGACAGAGGGAGCTACCCCCTCTGTCAAACACATTAAATGCCGCTATCACTATTGACAGCGGCATTTAATGGGTTAAACTGCCGGAATCGGCGCGCGCTTCGATTCCGGCAGTTGCAGCAGGAGCCAGGCTGTGTATAACAGCCGTGCTCCTGCCGCTGATCGCGTGGGTACAGTGGCAGTACCCGCGCGATCACAGGACGGATATATCCGTCCTCCTGCGCGAACTAGCAGCTGCTGAGGACGGATATATGCGTCCTTCGGCGTTAAGGAGTTAATACAAAAAGAGCGAAGGTTGTCTCCAGACATATACAGTGTTACTACATATCATCAAAAACGATACTTCTAATAACAGGTAGTGAGAAAGGCACACAGTGGTAAACAGAGAAAATCTCCATATGGTCACACCTGTTATCTAAATAGACATAGGGTATTTAGACTGAGCCTGTCTTAAACACAAGCAGAAAATAAGTGTATCAATAAATATGTAGATAGTATTACAGGTATTGAATTTGCAGTAAAACCAGCGCTAGTACTAACCCATCTAGTTCCACGGATGTAGTAACTCCCAGGTGTGGAGAGACCCCTTGAAAAAGCCATCCACGCGAAACGCGCGTTGGGGTCTCTCCACACCTGGGAGTTACTACATCCGTGGAACTAGATGGGTTAGTACTAGCGCTGGTTTTACTGCAAATTCAATACCTGTAATACTATCTACATATTTATTGATACGCTTATTTTCTGCTTGTGTTTAAGACAGGCTCAGTCTAAATACCCTATGTCTATTTAGATAACAGGTGTGACCATATGGAGATTTTCTCTGTTTACCACTGTGTGCCTTTCTCACTACCTGTTATTAGAAGTATCGTTTTTGATGATATGTAGTAACACTGTATATGTCTGGAGACAACCTTCGCTCTTTTTGTATTAACTACATTGTAACTACCTAAAGCGACTGATAGAAGTTGTTCTCTGTATTGTTATTTGTTCTACTACTGTGACCCTAGTTCCCCTCCTATACCATTGGAGATATACAGTTCTTCTGATTTGTAGTCTATTTTTAATCATGTTATTTGTATTGTCCAATAAAATTTGTATTTTTCTATGCCTTTGGCAATTTATATATTTTTCAATAGTTTCTGACTCCTTCTTTCTCTTGTGTTCTACTTGATATTGATTGGAGTTTCTATTGTTACTGGGGAGTTAAAAAATCCGCACTTGCTGGTGACTTAGCCCACATATTTTATAGTCCCATGAGACATATGTTGACAATATTATTAGAAATGACCAGATCCAACAGAGCTTCACCTCTAGTCGGGTCTTCCACAAACTGGCCCATAAAATTTTCCTGCAACAGGTTGAGGAAATTTCTCCCCTTTGCAGTTGAAGCTGAACCATGACACCAATTAATATCCCGGTAATTAAAATCTCCCATTATCACTACAGTACCAGCCTGTGCGGCCTGCTCCATCTGTTTATATAGCTGACCTTCCATCTCCTCAGTTATATTGGGGGGTCTTACACCAAAAGTAATTTTTTCAGTTTTTACCTCCCTTTGTAATTCCGCACACAAGGTTTCAACCTCCTCACAATCTTCACCCACTATTGTGTCTTTCACACTCACCTTCATATCACTTCTCACATACAGACATACACCACCACCTTTCCTATTTGTCATGTCTTTTCGAAACAGTGTAAAACCCTGTAGATTTACAGCCCAGTCATTTGAAGAGTCCAGCCATGTTTCAGCAACACCAACTATATCTATATGTTCCTCCAGTACCAAGGCCTCCAGCTCCCCCATTTTGCTTGCTAGACTTGCAGCATTTTGTGGACATACACTTTAACTTGCATTTAAATTTTTCACATTCAGTATCAGAAATATAATTATTTGATATTATTTGGGCATTTTTATCTTCAATGTTGTTTTGTAACAAGAGGCTCTCCTTATCTTGTTGCCTAATCCTCTCCCCACAATCTATTTATGCCCCACCACTATAGTCTGACCCCGCTCTAACATAACTACCCCTTAATTTACTAGATTGACCTCCCTCCTTAGCCCTAGTTTAAATACTCTGCCACCCCTGCTAGAATTCTCTCCCCCAGCACAGCGGATTCCCTTCCATTCAAGTGCAAATCATCTGCAGAATACAGATTGTACCCCAAAGAAAAGTCCGCAAAGCCTTCTCCTCTACAACAAGACTTAAGCCATGCATTTAGCTCCCTGAGCTCCCGCTGTCTTTCCTGTGATGTGCATGGCACAGGCAGTGGCGGATTATCATATGGGTGGTTCGGGCGGCCGCCCGAGGCTCCCAGGGGCCCATGGCAGCCCGAACCGCACATAGTCTTGTAAAACTATTCAGCGCGCTAGCGCTGCTATCTGCCGCTATGGAGATGGGGAGAAGGAGCAGTGAATTGGCCGGGATAGGGGTAGGTAGCAGGCGTTAAGCACGTCTGCTAGTGCTTAGGACACGCCTCCCTGACAGTGCGGGCGCCGCCATTGAGTAACAGAACAGCGACGGACGGCTGTTCTGTTACTCCAAAGCTGGAAGAGTAGCTGGAAGATAAGAGCCGGGCAGGCGGTCACCGTCGCTGAGGTTAGTGGCTGCCGGTTTATCCTCCTGCCCAACTAACATTAAAGTCAATGGCCGACGCTAGGTGGGGGATTATGCAGTAAGGGGGAGGGCTAACCATCTAACTGAGAATCTCTAAATATTATGAAGAGAGGGACAGAAATAACTGAACTAAGCTCCTTAAGAACTCTAGGGTGTAACCCATCTGGTCCCAGGGTCTTGTGTACGTTTATTTTATTTAATTTAGCTTGCACCATGTTTACATTCATCCAATTCAGTATATCAACTGATATATTAACAGCACTGGCACCAGCTACATCAGCTGCTCTTTCTTCTGTTGTATATACAGAGCTGAAGAACCTATTTAGTAACTCTGCCTTTTCTTGATCCCCTGTGACCAACTCCCCATTACCACTATCTAGGGGTCCTACATGTTCAGACCTTGGTTTTTTTGCATTTATATACTTGAAGAATTTTTGGGGATTTGTTTTACTATCCTTGGCCACCTTCCTTTCATTTTGTATTTTTGCTGATTTTATTACCTTTTTACAGATTTTGTTAAGCTCTTTATATTTTGCAAAAGCTACAGCTGTACCCTCAGATTTCTATTTTTCAAATGCCCTTTATTTGTCATGTATTGCCCTTTTTACAGAAGGTCTAAGCCATGTGGGGTTTAATTTTAGTCGTTTATACTTGTTACCTATAGGAATACATTTTGCACTATAATTACCCAAAGTAGATTTGAAAATGTCCCATTTATCATTTGTACCATTATTTGACATTAGTTCTTCCCAGTCTATATCCTAAATTGCAGCCCTCATCCTGGGGAAATTGGCCTTCTTAAAATTAAATGTTTTTGCCCTCCCAGCCTGTGTTTGTTTCTTACAGTATATGTAAAATATAACTATATTGTGATCACTGTTACCGAGGTTTTCACGAACATTGACGTTCCCAACAAGCTCTGCATTATTAGAAATGAAGTAGAACACAAGAGAAAGAAGGAGTCAGAAACTATTGAAAAATATATAAATTGCCAAAGGCATAGAAAAATACAAATTTTATTGGACAATACAAATAACATGATTAAAAATAGACTACAAATCAGAAGAACTGTATATCTCCAATGGTATAGGAGGGGAACTAGGGTCACAGTAGTAGAACAAATAACAATACAGAGAACAACTTCTATCAGTCGCTTTAGGTAGTTACAATGTAGTTAACCCCTTAATGACCAGGCCATTTTGCACGTTAATGACCAAGGATTATTTTTTGTTTTTTCACTGTCGCATTCCAAGAGTCGTAACTTTTTTTTTATTCCGTCGACATAGCCGTATAAGGGCTTGTTTTTTGCGGGACGAGTTGTATTTTGTAATTGCACCATTTTTAGATGCTTATAACATATTGATTAACTTTTATTAACTTTATTTTAGGAGAGTATTGAAAATAAGCAGCTATTCCAGCATTAATTTTCACGTTATAAATTTACACCGTTTACTATGCAGCGTAAATAACATGTTAACTTTATTCTATGGGTCGGCACGATTACGGGGATACCAAATATGTAGAGGTTTTATATGTTTTTTCTACGTTTGCACAATAAAAAGCCTTTTAGAAAAAAATTACTTGTTTTTGCATCGCCGCATTCCAAGAGCCGTAACGTTTTTATTTTTCCGTCGATGTGGCCGTACGTGGGCTTGATTTTTGCGGGACAATGTGTAGTTTTCATTAGTACTATTTTGGGGTACATAGGACTTATAGATTAACTTTTATTTTATTTTTTATGGGGGGAATGGGAGAAGAGAGAGAATTTTGACGTTGTTTTTTGCGTTTTCTTTGGACGCCGTTCATCCGGCGGTTTCATTAATATGTTCATTTTATTGGTCAAGATGTTACGATCGCGGGGATACCATATATGTGTATGTGTGATTTGTTTTGACCGTTTTACTAAATAAAACCACTTTTTGGGCCAAAAAAGTAGTTTTATTTGACTTTGACTGTAATTTATTTTATTTTTTTTTCACAAACTTTATTTAACTGTTTTACATTTTTTTTTTTAGTCCCACCAGGGGACTTCACTATGCGATATGCCGATCGCATATATAATGCTTTGGTATACTTCGTATACCAAAGCATTATTGCCTGTCAGTGTAAAACTGACAGACAACCTGTTAGGTCATGCCTCTGGCATCGCCTAACAGGCAGATGCTGAAGACAGACCTGGGGGTCTTTGTTAGACCCCCGGCTGTCATGGAAACCCCACGGCGACCCGCGATTTGTTTGCGGGGGCGCCGATCGGGTGACAGAGGGAGCTACCCCCTCTGTCAAACACATTAAATGCCGCTATCACTATTGACAGCGGCATTTAATGGGTTAAACTGCCGGAATCGGCGCGCGCTTCGATTCCGGCAGTTGCAGCAGGAGCCAGGCTGTGTATAACAGCCGTGCTCCTGCCGCTGATCGCGTGGGTACAGTGGCAGTACCCGCGCGATCACAGGACGGATATATCCGTCCTCCTGCGCGAACTAGCAGCTGCTGAGGACGGATATATGCGTCCTTCGGCGTTAAGGAGTTAATACAAAAAGAGCGAAGGTTGTCTCCAGACATATACAGTGTTACTACATATCATCAAAAACGATACTTCTAATAACAGGTAGTGAGAAAGGCACACAGTGGTAAACAGAGAAAATCTCCATATGGTCACACCTGTTATCTAAATAGACATAGGGTATTTAGACTGAGCCTGTCTTAAACACAAGCAGAAAATAAGTGTATCAATAAATATGTAGATAGTATTACAGGTATTGAATTTGCAGTAAAACCAGCGCTAGTACTAACCCATCTAGTTCCACGGATGTAGTAACTCCCAGGTGTGGAGAGACCCCTTGAAAAAGCCATCCACGCGAAACGCGCGTTGGGGTCTCTCCACACCTGGGAGTTACTACATCCGTGGAACTAGATGGGTTAGTACTAGCGCTGGTTTTACTGCAAATTCAATACCTGTAATACTATCTACATATTTATTGATACGCTTATTTTCTGCTTGTGTTTAAGACAGGCTCAGTCTAAATACCCTATGTCTATTTAGATAACAGGTGTGACCATATGGAGATTTTCTCTGTTTACCACTGTGTGCCTTTCTCACTACCTGTTATTAGAAGTATCGTTTTTGATGATATGTAGTAACACTGTATATGTCTGGAGACAACCTTCGCTCTTTTTGTATTAACTACATTGTAACTACCTAAAGCGACTGATAGAAGTTGTTCTCTGTATTGTTATTTGTTCTACTACTGTGACCCTAGTTCCCCTCCTATACCATTGGAGATATACAGTTCTTCTGATTTGTAGTCTATTTTTAATCATGTTATTTGTATTGTCCAATAAAATTTGTATTTTTCTATGCCTTTGGCAATTTATATATTTTTCAATAGTTTCTGACTCCTTCTTTCTCTTGTGTTCTACTTGATATTGATTGGAGTTTCTATTGTTACTGGGGAGTTAAAAAATCCGCACTTGCTGGTGACTTAGCCCACATATTTTATAGTCCCATGAGACATATGTTGACAATATTATTAGAAATGACCAGATCCAACAGAGCTTCACCTCTAGTCGGGTCTTCCACAAACTGGCCCATAAAATTTTCCTGCAACAGGTTGAGGAAATTTCTCCCCTTTGCAGTTGAAGCTGAACCATGACACCAATTAATATCCCGGTAATTAAAATCTCCCATTATCACTACAGTACCAGCCTGTGCGGCCTGCTCCATCTGTTTATATAGCTGACCTTCCATCTCCTCAGTTATATTGGGGGGTCTTACACCAAAAGTAATTTTTTCAGTTTTTACCTCCCTTTGTAATTCCGCACACAAGGTTTCAACCTCCTCACAATCTTCACCCACTATTGTGTCTTTCACACTCACCTTCATATCACTTCTCACATACAGACATACACCACCACCTTTCCTATTTGTCATGTCTTTTCGAAACAGTGTAAAACCCTGTAGATTTACAGCCCAGTCATTTGAAGAGTCCAGCCATGTTTCAGCAACACCAACTATATCTATATGTTCCTCCAGTACCAAGGCCTCCAGCTCCCCCATTTTGCTTGCTAGACTTGCAGCATTTTGTGGACATACACTTTAACTTGCATTTAAATTTTTCACATTCAGTATCAGAAATATAATTATTTGATATTATTTGGGCATTTTTATCTTCAATGTTGTTTTGTAACAAGAGGCTCTCCTTATCTTGTTGCCTAATCCTCTCCCCACAATCTATTTATGCCCCACCACTATAGTCTGACCCCGCTCTAACATAACTACCCCTTAATTTACTAGATTGACCTCCCTCCTTAGCCCTAGTTTAAATACTCTGCCACCCCTGCTAGAATTCTCTCCCCCAGCACAGCGGATTCCCTTCCATTCAAGTGCAAATCATCTGCAGAATACAGATTGTACCCCAAAGAAAAGTCCGCAAAGCCTTCTCCTCTACAACAAGACTTAAGCCATGCATTTAGCTCCCTGAGCTCCCGCTGTCTTTCCTGTGATGTGCATGGCACAGGCAGTGGCGGATTATCATATGGGTGGTTCGGGCGGCCGCCCGAGGCTCCCAGGGGCCCATGGCAGCCCGAACCGCACATAGTCTTGTAAAACTATTCAGCGCGCTAGCGCTGCTATCTGCCGCTATGGAGATGGGGAGAAGGAGCAGTGAATTGGCCGGGATAGGGGTAGGTAGCAGGCGTTAAGCACGTCTGCTAGTGCTTAGGACACGCCTCCCTGACAGTGCGGGCGCCGCCATTGAGTAACAGAACAGCGACGGACGGCTGTTCTGTTACTCCAAAGCTGGAAGAGTAGCTGGAAGATAAGAGCCGGGCAGGCGGTCACCGTCGCTGAGGTTAGTGGCTGCCGGTTTATCCTCCTGCCCAACTAACATTAAAGTCAATGGCCGACGCTAGGTGGGGGATTATGCAGTAAGGGGGAGGGCTAACCATCTAACTGAGAATCTCTAAATATTATGAAGAGAGGGACAGAAATAACTGAACTAAGCTCCTTAAGAACTCTAGGGTGTAACCCATCTGGTCCCAGGGTCTTGTGTACGTTTATTTTATTTAATTTAGCTTGCACCATGTTTACATTCATCCAATTCAGTATATCAACTGATATATTAACAGCACTGGCACCAGCTACATCAGCTGCTCTTTCTTCTGTTGTATATACAGAGCTGAAGAACCTATTTAGTAACTCTGCCTTTTCTTGATCCCCTGTGACCAACTCCCCATTACCACTATCTAGGGGTCCTACATGTTCAGACCTTGGTTTTTTTGCATTTATATACTTGAAGAATTTTTGGGGATTTGTTTTACTATCCTTGGCCACCTTCCTTTCATTTTGTATTTTTGCTGATTTTATTACCTTTTTACAGATTTTGTTAAGCTCTTTATATTTTGCAAAAGCTACAGCTGTACCCTCAGATTTCTATTTTTCAAATGCCCTTTATTTGTCATGTATTGCCCTTTTTACAGAAGGTCTAAGCCATGTGGGGTTTAATTTTAGTCGTTTATACTTGTTACCTATAGGAATACATTTTGCACTATAATTACCCAAAGTAGATTTGAAAATGTCCCATTTATCATTTGTACCATTATTTGACATTAGTTCTTCCCAGTCTATATCCTAAATTGCAGCCCTCATCCTGGGGAAATTGGCCTTCTTAAAATTAAATGTTTTTGCCCTCCCAGCCTGTGTTTGTTTCTTACAGTATATGTAAAATATAACTATATTGTGATCACTGTTACCGAGGTTTTCACGAACATTGACGTTCCCAACAAGCTCTGCATTATTAGAAATGAAGTAGAACACAAGAGAAAGAAGGAGTCAGAAACTATTGAAAAATATATAAATTGCCAAAGGCATAGAAAAATACAAATTTTATTGGACAATACAAATAACATGATTAAAAATAGACTACAAATCAGAAGAACTGTATATCTCCAATGGTATAGGAGGGGAACTAGGGTCACAGTAGTAGAACAAATAACAATACAGAGAACAACTTCTATCAGTCGCTTTAGGTAGTTACAATGTAGTTAACCCCTTAATGACCAGGCCATTTTGCACGTTAATGACCAAGGATTATTTTTTGTTTTTTCACTGTCGCATTCCAAGAGTCGTAACTTTTTTTTTATTCCGTCGACATAGCCGTATAAGGGCTTGTTTTTTGCGGGACGAGTTGTATTTTGTAATTGCACCATTTTTAGATGCTTATAACATATTGATTAACTTTTATTAACTTTATTTTAGGAGAGTATTGAAAATAAGCAGCTATTCCAGCATTAATTTTCACGTTATAAATTTACACCGTTTACTATGCAGCGTAAATAACATGTTAACTTTATTCTATGGGTCGGCACGATTACGGGGATACCAAATATGTAGAGGTTTTATATGTTTTTTCTACGTTTGCACAATAAAAAGCCTTTTAGAAAAAAATTACTTGTTTTTGCATCGCCGCATTCCAAGAGCCGTAACGTTTTTATTTTTCCGTCGATGTGGCCGTACGTGGGCTTGATTTTTGCGGGACAATGTGTAGTTTTCATTAGTACTATTTTGGGGTACATAGGACTTATAGATTAACTTTTATTTTATTTTTTATGGGGGGAATGGGAGAAGAGAGAGAATTTTGACGTTGTTTTTTGCGTTTTCTTTGGACGCCGTTCATCCGGCGGTTTCATTAATATGTTCATTTTATTGGTCAAGATGTTACGATCGCGGGGATACCATATATGTGTATGTGTGATTTGTTTTGACCGTTTTACTAAATAAAACCACTTTTTGGGCCAAAAAAGTAGTTTTATTTGACTTTGACTGTAATTTATTTTATTTTTTTTTCACAAACTTTATTTAACTGTTTTACATTTTTTTTTTTAGTCCCACCAGGGGACTTCACTATGCGATATGCCGATCGCATATATAATGCTTTGGTATACTTCGTATACCAAAGCATTATTGCCTGTCAGTGTAAAACTGACAGACAACCTGTTAGGTCATGCCTCTGGCATCGCCTAACAGGCAGATGCTGAAGACAGACCTGGGGGTCTTTGTTAGACCCCCGGCTGTCATGGAAACCCCACGGCGACCCGCGATTTGTTTGCGGGGGCGCCGATCGGGTGACAGAGGGAGCTACCCCCTCTGTCAAACACATTAAATGCCGCTATCACTATTGACAGCGGCATTTAATGGGTTAAACTGCCGGAATCGGCGCGCGCTTCGATTCCGGCAGTTGCAGCAGGAGCCAGGCTGTGTATAACAGCCGTGCTCCTGCCGCTGATCGCGTGGGTACAGTGGCAGTACCCGCGCGATCACAGGACGGATATATCCGTCCTCCTGCGCGAACTAGCAGCTGCTGAGGACGGATATATGCGTCCTTCGGCGTTAAGGAGTTAATACAAAAAGAGCGAAGGTTGTCTCCAGACATATACAGTGTTACTACATATCATCAAAAACGATACTTCTAATAACAGGTAGTGAGAAAGGCACACAGTGGTAAACAGAGAAAATCTCCATATGGTCACACCTGTTATCTAAATAGACATAGGGTATTTAGACTGAGCCTGTCTTAAACACAAGCAGAAAATAAGTGTATCAATAAATATGTAGATAGTATTACAGGTATTGAATTTGCAGTAAAACCAGCGCTAGTACTAACCCATCTAGTTCCACGGATGTAGTAACTCCCAGGTGTGGAGAGACCCCTTGAAAAAGCCATCCACGCGAAACGCGCGTTGGGGTCTCTCCACACCTGGGAGTTACTACATCCGTGGAACTAGATGGGTTAGTACTAGCGCTGGTTTTACTGCAAATTCAATACCTGTAATACTATCTACATATTTATTGATACGCTTATTTTCTGCTTGTGTTTAAGACAGGCTCAGTCTAAATACCCTATGTCTATTTAGATAACAGGTGTGACCATATGGAGATTTTCTCTGTTTACCACTGTGTGCCTTTCTCACTACCTGTTATTAGAAGTATCGTTTTTGATGATATGTAGTAACACTGTATATGTCTGGAGACAACCTTCGCTCTTTTTGTATTAACTACATTGTAACTACCTAAAGCGACTGATAGAAGTTGTTCTCTGTATTGTTATTTGTTCTACTACTGTGACCCTAGTTCCCCTCCTATACCATTGGAGATATACAGTTCTTCTGATTTGTAGTCTATTTTTAATCATGTTATTTGTATTGTCCAATAAAATTTGTATTTTTCTATGCCTTTGGCAATTTATATATTTTTCAATAGTTTCTGACTCCTTCTTTCTCTTGTGTTCTACTTGATATTGATTGGAGTTTCTATTGTTACTGGGGAGTTAAAAAATCCGCACTTGCTGGTGACTTAGCCCACATATTTTATAGTCCCATGAGACATATGTTGACAATATTATTAGAAATGACCAGATCCAACAGAGCTTCACCTCTAGTCGGGTCTTCCACAAACTGGCCCATAAAATTTTCCTGCAACAGGTTGAGGAAATTTCTCCCCTTTGCAGTTGAAGCTGAACCATGACACCAATTAATATCCCGGTAATTAAAATCTCCCATTATCACTACAGTACCAGCCTGTGCGGCCTGCTCCATCTGTTTATATAGCTGACCTTCCATCTCCTCAGTTATATTGGGGGGTCTTACACCAAAAGTAATTTTTTCAGTTTTTACCTCCCTTTGTAATTCCGCACACAAGGTTTCAACCTCCTCACAATCTTCACCCACTATTGTGTCTTTCACACTCACCTTCATATCACTTCTCACATACAGACATACACCACCACCTTTCCTATTTGTCATGTCTTTTCGAAACAGTGTAAAACCCTGTAGATTTACAGCCCAGTCATTTGAAGAGTCCAGCCATGTTTCAGCAACACCAACTATATCTATATGTTCCTCCAGTACCAAGGCCTCCAGCTCCCCCATTTTGCTTGCTAGACTTGCAGCATTTTGTGGACATACACTTTAACTTGCATTTAAATTTTTCACATTCAGTATCAGAAATATAATTATTTGATATTATTTGGGCATTTTTATCTTCAATGTTGTTTTGTAACAAGAGGCTCTCCTTATCTTGTTGCCTAATCCTCTCCCCACAATCTATTTATGCCCCACCACTATAGTCTGACCCCGCTCTAACATAACTACCCCTTAATTTACTAGATTGACCTCCCTCCTTAGCCCTAGTTTAAATACTCTGCCACCCCTGCTAGAATTCTCTCCCCCAGCACAGCGGATTCCCTTCCATTCAAGTGCAAATCATCTGCAGAATACAGATTGTACCCCAAAGAAAAGTCCGCAAAGCCTTCTCCTCTACAACAAGACTTAAGCCATGCATTTAGCTCCCTGAGCTCCCGCTGTCTTTCCTGTGATGTGCATGGCACAGGCAGTGGCGGATTATCATATGGGTGGTTCGGGCGGCCGCCCGAGGCTCCCAGGGGCCCATGGCAGCCCGAACCGCACATAGTCTTGTAAAACTATTCAGCGCGCTAGCGCTGCTATCTGCCGCTATGGAGATGGGGAGAAGGAGCAGTGAATTGGCCGGGATAGGGGTAGGTAGCAGGCGTTAAGCACGTCTGCTAGTGCTTAGGACACGCCTCCCTGACAGTGCGGGCGCCGCCATTGAGTAACAGAACAGCGACGGACGGCTGTTCTGTTACTCCAAAGCTGGAAGAGTAGCTGGAAGATAAGAGCCGGGCAGGCGGTCACCGTCGCTGAGGTTAGTGGCTGCCGGTTTATCCTCCTGCCCAACTAACATTAAAGTCAATGGCCGACGCTAGGTGGGGGATTATGCAGTAAGGGGGAGGGCTAACCATCTAACTGAGAATCTCTAAATATTATGAAGAGAGGGACAGAAATAACTGAACTAAGCTCCTTAAGAACTCTAGGGTGTAACCCATCTGGTCCCAGGGTCTTGTGTACGTTTATTTTATTTAATTTAGCTTGCACCATGTTTACATTCATCCAATTCAGTATATCAACTGATATATTAACAGCACTGGCACCAGCTACATCAGCTGCTCTTTCTTCTGTTGTATATACAGAGCTGAAGAACCTATTTAGTAACTCTGCCTTTTCTTGATCCCCTGTGACCAACTCCCCATTACCACTATCTAGGGGTCCTACATGTTCAGACCTTGGTTTTTTTGCATTTATATACTTGAAGAATTTTTGGGGATTTGTTTTACTATCCTTGGCCACCTTCCTTTCATTTTGTATTTTTGCTGATTTTATTACCTTTTTACAGATTTTGTTAAGCTCTTTATATTTTGCAAAAGCTACAGCTGTACCCTCAGATTTCTATTTTTCAAATGCCCTTTATTTGTCATGTATTGCCCTTTTTACAGAAGGTCTAAGCCATGTGGGGTTTAATTTTAGTCGTTTATACTTGTTACCTATAGGAATACATTTTGCACTATAATTACCCAAAGTAGATTTGAAAATGTCCCATTTATCATTTGTACCATTATTTGACATTAGTTCTTCCCAGTCTATATCCTAAATTGCAGCCCTCATCCTGGGGAAATTGGCCTTCTTAAAATTAAATGTTTTTGCCCTCCCAGCCTGTGTTTGTTTCTTACAGTATATGTAAAATATAACTATATTGTGATCACTGTTACCGAGGTTTTCACGAACATTGACGTTCCCAACAAGCTCTGCATTATTAGAAATGAAGTAGAACACAAGAGAAAGAAGGAGTCAGAAACTATTGAAAAATATATAAATTGCCAAAGGCATAGAAAAATACAAATTTTATTGGACAATACAAATAACATGATTAAAAATAGACTACAAATCAGAAGAACTGTATATCTCCAATGGTATAGGAGGGGAACTAGGGTCACAGTAGTAGAACAAATAACAATACAGAGAACAACTTCTATCAGTCGCTTTAGGTAGTTACAATGTAGTTAACCCCTTAATGACCAGGCCATTTTGCACGTTAATGACCAAGGATTATTTTTTGTTTTTTCACTGTCGCATTCCAAGAGTCGTAACTTTTTTTTTATTCCGTCGACATAGCCGTATAAGGGCTTGTTTTTTGCGGGACGAGTTGTATTTTGTAATTGCACCATTTTTAGATGCTTATAACATATTGATTAACTTTTATTAACTTTATTTTAGGAGAGTATTGAAAATAAGCAGCTATTCCAGCATTAATTTTCACGTTATAAATTTACACCGTTTACTATGCAGCGTAAATAACATGTTAACTTTATTCTATGGGTCGGCACGATTACGGGGATACCAAATATGTAGAGGTTTTATATGTTTTTTCTACGTTTGCACAATAAAAAGCCTTTTAGAAAAAAATTACTTGTTTTTGCATCGCCGCATTCCAAGAGCCGTAACGTTTTTATTTTTCCGTCGATGTGGCCGTACGTGGGCTTGATTTTTGCGGGACAATGTGTAGTTTTCATTAGTACTATTTTGGGGTACATAGGACTTATAGATTAACTTTTATTTTATTTTTTATGGGGGGAATGGGAGAAGAGAGAGAATTTTGACGTTGTTTTTTGCGTTTTCTTTGGACGCCGTTCATCCGGCGGTTTCATTAATATGTTCATTTTATTGGTCAAGATGTTACGATCGCGGGGATACCATATATGTGTATGTGTGATTTGTTTTGACCGTTTTACTAAATAAAACCACTTTTTGGGCCAAAAAAGTAGTTTTATTTGACTTTGACTGTAATTTATTTTATTTTTTTTTCACAAACTTTATTTAACTGTTTTACATTTTTTTTTTTAGTCCCACCAGGGGACTTCACTATGCGATATGCCGATCGCATATATAATGCTTTGGTATACTTCGTATACCAAAGCATTATTGCCTGTCAGTGTAAAACTGACAGACAACCTGTTAGGTCATGCCTCTGGCATCGCCTAACAGGCAGATGCTGAAGACAGACCTGGGGGTCTTTGTTAGACCCCCGGCTGTCATGGAAACCCCACGGCGACCCGCGATTTGTTTGCGGGGGCGCCGATCGGGTGACAGAGGGAGCTACCCCCTCTGTCAAACACATTAAATGCCGCTATCACTATTGACAGCAGCATTTAATGGGTTAAACTGCCGGAATCGGCGCGCGCTTCGATTCCGGCAGTTGCAGCAGGAGCCAGGCTGTGTATAACAGCCGTGCTCCTGCCGCTGATCGCGTGGGTACAGTGGCAGTACCCGCGCGATCACAGGACGGATATATCCGTCCTCCTGCGCGAACTAGCAGCTGCTGAGGACGGATATATGCGTCCTTCGGCGTTAAGGAGTTAATACAAAAAGAGCGAAGGTTGTCTCCAGACATATACAGTGTTACTACATATCATCAAAAACGATACTTCTAATAACAGGTAGTGAGAAAGGCACACAGTGGTAAACAGAGAAAATCTCCATATGGTCACACCTGTTATCTAAATAGACATAGGGTATTTAGACTGAGCCTGTCTTAAACACAAGCAGAAAATAAGTGTATCAATAAATATGTAGATAGTATTACAGGTATTGAATTTGCAGTAAAACCAGCGCTAGTACTAACCCATCTAGTTCCACGGATGTAGTAACTCCCAGGTGTGGAGAGACCCCTTGAAAAAGCCATCCACGCGAAACGCGCGTTGGGGTCTCTCCACACCTGGGAGTTACTACATCCGTGGAACTAGATGGGTTAGTACTAGCGCTGGTTTTACTGCAAATTCAATACCTGTAATACTATCTACATATTTATTGATACGCTTATTTTCTGCTTGTGTTTAAGACAGGCTCAGTCTAAATACCCTATGTCTATTTAGATAACAGGTGTGACCATATGGAGATTTTCTCTGTTTACCACTGTGTGCCTTTCTCACTACCTGTTATTAGAAGTATCGTTTTTGATGATATGTAGTAACACTGTATATGTCTGGAGACAACCTTCGCTCTTTTTGTATTAACTACATTGTAACTACCTAAAGCGACTGATAGAAGTTGTTCTCTGTATTGTTATTTGTTCTACTACTGTGACCCTAGTTCCCCTCCTATACCATTGGAGATATACAGTTCTTCTGATTTGTAGTCTATTTTTAATCATGTTATTTGTATTGTCCAATAAAATTTGTATTTTTCTATGCCTTTGGCAATTTATATATTTTTCAATAGTTTCTGACTCCTTCTTTCTCTTGTGTTCTACTTGATATTGATTGGAGTTTCTATTGTTACTGGGGAGTTAAAAAATCCGCACTTGCTGGTGACTTAGCCCACATATTTTATAGTCCCATGAGACATATGTTGACAATATTATTAGAAATGACCAGATCCAACAGAGCTTCACCTCTAGTCGGGTCTTCCACAAACTGGCCCATAAAATTTTCCTGCAACAGGTTGAGGAAATTTCTCCCCTTTGCAGTTGAAGCTGAACCATGACACCAATTAATATCCCGGTAATTAAAATCTCCCATTATCACTACAGTACCAGCCTGTGCGGCCTGCTCCATCTGTTTATATAGCTGACCTTCCATCTCCTCAGTTATATTGGGGGGTCTTACACCAAAAGTAATTTTTTCAGTTTTTACCTCCCTTTGTAATTCCGCACACAAGGTTTCAACCTCCTCACAATCTTCACCCACTATTGTGTCTTTCACACTCACCTTCATATCACTTCTCACATACAGACATACACCACCACCTTTCCTATTTGTCATGTCTTTTCGAAACAGTGTAAAACCCTGTAGATTTACAGCCCAGTCATTTGAAGAGTCCAGCCATGTTTCAGCAACACCAACTATATCTATATGTTCCTCCAGTACCAAGGCCTCCAGCTCCCCCATTTTGCTTGCTAGACTTGCAGCATTTTGTGGACATACACTTTAACTTGCATTTAAATTTTTCACATTCAGTATCAGAAATATAATTATTTGATATTATTTGGGCATTTTTATCTTCAATGTTGTTTTGTAACAAGAGGCTCTCCTTATCTTGTTGCCTAATCCTCTCCCCACAATCTATTTATGCCCCACCACTATAGTCTGACCCCGCTCTAACATAACTACCCCTTAATTTACTAGATTGACCTCCCTCCTTAGCCCTAGTTTAAATACTCTGCCACCCCTGCTAGAATTCTCTCCCCCAGCACAGCGGATTCCCTTCCATTCAAGTGCAAATCATCTGCAGAATACAGATTGTACCCCAAAGAAAAGTCCGCAAAGCCTTCTCCTCTACAACAAGACTTAAGCCATGCATTTAGCTCCCTGAGCTCCCGCTGTCTTTCCTGTGATGTGCATGGCACAGGCAGTGGCGGATTATCATATGGGTGGTTCGGGCGGCCGCCCGGGGCCCGAGGCTCCCAGGGGCCCATGGCAGCCCGAACCGCACATAGTCTTGTAAAACTATTCAGCGCGCTAGCGCTGCTATCTGCCGCTATGGAGATGGGGAGAAGGAGCAGTGAATTGGCCGGGATAGGGGTAGGTAGCAGGCGTTAAGCACGTCTGCTAGTGCTTAGGACACGCCTCCCTGACAGTGCGGGCGCCGCCATTGAGTAACAGAACAGCGACGGACGGCTGTTCTGTTACTCCAAAGCTGGAAGAGTAGCTGGAAGATAAGAGCCGGGCAGGCGGTCACCGTCGCTGAGGTTAGTGGCTGCCGGTTTATCCTCCTGCCCAACTAACATTAAAGTCAATGGCCGACGCTAGGTGGGGGATTATGCAGTAAGGGGGGAGGGCTAACCATCTAACTGACGGCAGCTAGCTCTATGGGGGGGATAATAGTTTCCCCCCATGGAGCTCTCTTCAGTCAGTTAGACGCTCAACCCCCCCCTTGCAGAATAGTAACTACTGAGGACCCTATGGGGGAAGGGGGGATTATTCCTAGAGCCCTCTGCCTGCAGTCAGATGGTTAGACCCCCTGGCAGTATAACTCTCCCCCCCCCCATAGAGCTCTCAGCAGTTATTAGATTTTATTTTTTATTTTTTTTAATAAAAATGTGTGTTTGGTGCAACTTTGTAATTACATTTTATTAAAAAATATTTTCACTTTTTGAGATACAGCTGCTTTGTATCCTGTATCCGTCAGGTCAGCAGGACTGACGGGATCAGTGAAACGGGCCCCGCGCTAAATTATAATCTTAGATGTGATAGATTTGAGGTGGATCCTTCGTGTCACTGATCCTGTCAGTCCTGATGACCTGACGGATACAGGATACAAAGCAGCTGTATCTCAAAAAGTAAAAAATATTTTTTAATAAAATCAATCAATCAATCAATCACACTGATACACACACATACATTTTATATATATATATATATATATATATATATATATATATAGAGAAAAATATAGAGCGCAGTAACGGCACCAGGACTTCAAGATAGATGAAAGCAAAAGTGGATTTATTTCACCTCAACACAGCAACGTTTCGGTTCAACAGGAACCGAAACGTTGCTGTGTTGAGGTGAAATAAATCCACTTTTGCTTTCATCTATCTTGAAGTCCTGGTGCCGTTACTGCGCTCTATATTTTTCTCTATTGGATTTTGGGGAATTGATTCACCCCCAGGTAACGTGCACATGGCCTGATTTGTTATAGCATTGGAGTGCTGTGTTCATCTACTCTGGACTGTATATATATATATATATATAATTATAATATAAAGTTTTTAAATGTGTACATAGCCTTGTGGCACTATATACAAGGGGGAGCGCTGTGAGGCACTATATAGAAGGGGGAGCGCTGTCAGGCACTATATAAAAGGGGGAGCGCTGTGTGGCACTATATACAAAGGGGGAGGGCTGTGTAGCACTCTCTACAGGGGGGCTTTATGGCACTATCTATAGGGGGCTGTGTGTAAAGCTCTCTACGGGGGATGTGTGATATATAGAGGGGGCTGTGTATGGCGATATCTATGGGTGGTGTGTAATATCTACAGGGGCTGTGTGTGGCACTATGTACAGGGGGATGTGTGTGGCGCTATCTATGGGGGTGTAATATCTACAGGGGCTGTGTGTGTCACTATGTACAGGGGGCTGTGTGTATCACTATGTACAGGGGGCTGTGTGTGGCACTATGTACAGGGGGCTGTGTGTGGCACTATGTACAGAGGGCTGTGTGTATGTGGTGTTTTACAGTGTGTGGTATTATTATATTCAGGCGCGCAGTGTTTGGTGCTATTATATTTAGGGGCACAGAATGTGGCACCATGATAACTTTATTTTCGTTTATAGGTGTGGAAATGTTGGAAAAGTGAGGAGACGTCTGAGTGGCAAATTCTGCAGAAATGAATCATGGCCGGGAGAAGTCGTCATGAGCTCTGGACCGGATGGAGAAGAAAAGAGGAAAAAAACTACTAGAATCTGAGACGTCGTCACCTGTGAGTCACTAGATTTATAGAGAATCTGTCACCTCTCCTGACATGTTTATTATAGGAAATCCTTGTATTTCACAAAAAGTCTTTCTGCACTCCAGGACTTATAGACAATTCCCCTTGTCAGGAGGATGTGTCCCTGCACAGTGTGATACTGTCAGTATGTAGGGACACCGCGCTGTGACAAGGGAAATCGTAACACTGTTAATGCTTGCCCAAAAAGGTAGTGTTAAAAATAGTTACGGCGCGGCAGGGCGGCGTTGAGGAAGGGGGCCCAAGTTTGGATAACAGCCCAGGGCCCATGGTCTACTTAATCCACCACTGCTACCATGTATTCTATCGTTGGTTCCCACATGAACCACGACAGCTGGATCATCACTAGTCCCTGCCAGTAATTTATTCACCCGTTCCACCACATGCCGAACCCTGGCACCAGGGAGAAAGCAAACAATTCGGTTGAGGCGGTCTTGGTGACAAATTAGTCTATCAGTCTTCCAAATTATAGAATCCCCTACAACTACTAATTGTCTTGCCTTACCTGTATTAGCATCCCGCAGACAACTAGCTGGGCTGTTCTCCCGGCTGTTAGGGAGATCAGTATCCACTAGGGCTGCCATTTCTGAGACCGACACCCAACTTGGCAATTTTGCTTGGAATAACAGAAACAGAATTGGCCTTCCTTTTCTTGGACTCCTTTCTACTGCCCCTAACTACATTAACCCAGCTATTTGCCTAGTCCTGCTGACCCATGTCTTCACCCTCCAGTTCTACCCCACTAACTACGCCCTCAGTGAGCAGCATGCTCTGCTGAAGATTGTCTAACGCCCTCAGTGCCACATTTTGCTACTCCAGATCTCTAATGCGAGCTTCCGGATGAACAACATGCTCACATCTGCCACAGAGGTATTCACCCTGGAACTCCTGCTCCAGTTGTGCATACATATGGCAGACTGTGCGCTGAAGAAAACTTCCAACCTTGCTATCTATTACCACAGTTACAAAAAACAGTGAACAATTAAAAAAGTAAAAAAAAAAAGAAGAGTGCTTACAAGGACTTTAACTCCTCTTTTCAACTCTGGTTTATTAATGCCACTTATTGCACAAGCCACTTAGTCCACCAAGCTCAATGAGAGCAAGCTCAAAAGTGAGTTTTAGCAGGTTAAAGGGTAACTACTTGTACAACAAACTTCTGATATGTCATAGTGACATGTCAGAAGTCTTGATCGGTGGGGGTCCGAGAACTGAGACCCCCACCAATCCCTAAAACATTTCTGTTTGCCTTTTTTCGGAAAGCCGATATAGCGGTGTACGGGACTGATCGGTGGGTGTCTTTGTGTTCTGACCCCTACCAATCAAAACTTCTGACATGTCACCATGACATGTCAGAAGTTTTCTGAACATTTAGTTACCCTTTAATTGAAATCACCTGAGAGCAATTAATTAGGTGCACAGCATAAAATAAAAAAAAAGGTTATAAATTGTGTCAGTAGTTAGAACACCAGCTGCACACAACAAGAAACATTGCTAACTTTTATTTGTAAGCACCCAATCCATTCACAATATCACTCACAGCAGCACACTCCGGTTTATTAACTCCATTATATACACAAGCCGCTTAGTCCACAAAGCAAAATGAGAGCAAACTTAAAACAGAAATATTAAATGAGGGGGGAATAAACTTTTTTTCCCGGTTCTGACCATTTTACCCCAAATTAATTCAACTAGATTAACCCCTTCACGACAGTCATACGGCTCTATAGGTATATAAACATTGGCATCCTGGAACGGGGTTTAATGAGTGCAGTGATACTTCAGTGTAAGCATCGCTGCACTTTCATGTCTTTCACGGGGTTTGAGATACTCGGAATACACCCCGTGTAGATAGCGCCACACACAACCCCTCCTGTAGATAGTGCAAACCCACCTGTAGCTAGTGCCACCTAAGCTACCTCTAGGAGCGGAATCCCCGGTCATATCGCTCTGATGTCTATCTATCCCCCCTGTAGATAGCACTATTGCACCGGTAGATGGTGCCACCCCCTGCATATAGTGCCTCCCCTCCTGTAGATAGCACCGCAACCCTGTAAATAGCACCACCCCCTGTAGATAGCACCCCCCCTGAGGATAGCGCCACCTAAGCTCCCTCTAGGAGCGGAATACCCGGTCAGATCAATCTGACTTTTATTGTAAAAAGTTACATAGTTAGTCGACTGCTTTTCAATACAGTTGGAACTGCGGGATCCCAACATTTACCAACCAATTGTATGCCAAAAGGGTGTCCTTTAGTTTGACCGATAAAGTCTTATAGGCACGTCAGTGTATAAATTGGAAGTTTTTCCCAGTGTATACACTGACCGTGAAACACAGACATAAAGGGAATTAACCCCTTCACGACTGCCATACGGCTATACACGTTCTAGCAGCCGAAGCCCAGTGCAGTTAGCATGTATATAGACGTTTGCAGCATGCATTAGGGTTTAATGAATTCATAAAGCTTCAGCGTGAGCAGCACTGCACTAATCTATGTGCAGGCTCTCTTTACAAGTGTCGACACCTCTTTGACTTAGTTTAAAGGGAATATGTCGCTAGAATTGTAAAAAAAATAATTCAGTTAAACAATTAGTATTTGAGTGAGTACACATTGTTTTAATTTTTTTTATTTTTTCGCAAGTCAGGAAATATTATAAATTAGATTCTAATTTATAACATTTCCATGTGCTGGTCACTAGAGGGAGCAGTTTCCAAAATTACAGCATGGTCACTGTGGTAAAGTAACCTCATTGATTTATGCTGCAAATTTGGGGTGGACACACTCTCCTCTAGTGTCCTCACACAATCCCTCCTGCCTTCTTCTAGCTAGTGCCAGGAGAAGGAGGGGTTTGAAGGACTTCAAACCTCCTACACTGTGTGCCCCCATTTTCTGAGCGACTGCACAGTGTAGGAGGATTAGATACAGTGTTCCGCAGACAGTAATACACGAACAAAATAAACACATCACATACACAAACATAAATTACCTGCGCCTGCCGCCGCCGCCTCCGCTGGTCTACGCTCCTTGCACCTTCGCTTCATTGAACATATGGCCGGAAGCCGCAGCCGGAAGTCGTCATATTACTCTCTGGCAGCGGCTTCCGGTCCACATGAAAATGGCGCCGGATTTCGCTCTATGAACGGCGTACGCTTCTGAGAATGGAACGGCTCCCGTTTGCATTCTCTATGGGTTTGTATGTGCCGTATTCCATCTCTGTATGTGTCGTTAATTGACACATACGGAGATGAAAAAAAAAATGTCAGCCCCCATAGAGAAGTAAAAGTAAGAACACAGTAAAAAGTTTAAACACTAATAAATACAATTTTTGTTTATATTTTATTAAAAGCAATATAATAATAATAAAAAAAAAATTATGACACCTTCCCTTTAACCCCTTCCCTCTTTAGCCACTTTTGACCTTCCTGACAGAGCCTCATTTTTCAAATCTGACATGTGTCACTTTATGTGGTAATAACGTCGGAATGCTTTCATCTATCCAAGCGATTCTGAGATTGTTTTCTCGTGACACATTGCACTTTAAGTTACTGGAAAAATTTGCTCGATATGTTCAGTATTTAATTGTGAAAAACACCAAAAATTAGCAAAAAATTGCAAACATTTTCATTTTTCTCAATTTAAATGTATTTGCCTGTAAGACAGGCACTTATACCACACAAAAATGTTGCTAATTAACATACCCCATATGTCTACTTTAGATTGGCAACGCATTTTGAACATCCTTTTCTTTTTCTATGACATCACAAGGCTTAGAACTTTAGCAGCAATTTCTCACATTTTCAAGAAAATTTCAAAAGGCTATTTTTACAGGGCCCAGTTCAGTTGTGAAGTGGCTTTGAGGGCCTTATATATTAGAAACCCCCAAAAAGTCAACCCATTTTAAAAACTTCACCCCTCAAAGTATTCAAAACAGCATTTATAAAATGTCTTAACCCTTTACACATTTCACAGGAATGAAAGCAAAGTAAAGGTGAAATTTACAAATTTCATATTTTTTTGCAGAAATTTATTTTTAATACAATTTTTTTTATAACACAGAAGGTTTTACCAGAGAAATGCACTCAATATTTGTTGCACCGTTTCTGCAGTTTTAGGAAATATCCCACATGTGGCCCTAGCGTGCTACTGGACTGAAGCACCGGCCTCAGAAGCAAAGGAGCACCTAGAGGATTTTGGGGCCTTATTTTTGTTAGAATATATTTTAGGCTCCATGTCAGGTTTGAAGGGCTCTTGAGGTGCCAAAACAGTAAAAATCCCCCAAAAGTCACCCCATCTGGGAAACTACACACCTCAAGGAAATTATCTAGGGGCATAGTGAGCATTTTGACCGCACAAGTTTTTTACAGAAATTATTGGAATTAGGCCGTGAAAATGAAAATCTAAATTTTTTCAAAGAAGATGTAGGTTTAGCGATTTTTTTTCTCATTTCCACAAGGACTAAAGGAGAAAAAGCACCGCAAAATCTGTAAAGCAATTTCTCCCGAGTAAAACAACACCCCACATGTGTTAATAAACGGCTGTTTGGACACACGGCAGGGCTTAGAAGGGAAAGAGCGCCATTTGGCTTTTGGAGCTCAAATTTAGCAGGAATGGTTTGCGGAGGCCATGTCACATTTACAAAGCCCCTGAGGGGACAAAACAGTGGAAACCCCCCACAAGTGACCCCATTTTGGAAACAACAAACCAGGGGGCTGTGTGCCACTACCAACCAGGGGGCTGTGGGCTGTGTGGCGCTACCAACCAGGAGGCTGTGTGGCACTTCCTACCAGGGGTCTTTGCGACACTCCCTACCAGGGGTCTGTGCGGCACTCCCTACCAGGGGGCTGTGCGGCACTCCATAGCAGGGGGCTGTGCGGCTCTTCCTACTAAGGGGCTGTGTGGCACTCCCTACAGGGGGCTGTGTGGCACTCCCTACAGAGGGCTGTGTGGCGCACTCTACAGGGGACTGTGTGGCGCTCTTTACAGGGGGCTGTGTGGCGCTATCTACAAGGGGGCTGTGTGGCGCTATCTACAAGGGGGCTGTGTGGCGTTACCTACAAGGGGGCTGTCTGGTGCTACCTACAAGTGGGCTGTCTGGCGCTACCTACAAGGGGCCTGTGTGGTGCTACCTACAATGGGCTGTGTGGTGCTACCCACAAGGGGGCTGTGTGGCGCTACCCACAAGGGGCTGTGTGGCGCTACCTACAAGGGGCTGTGTGGCACTACCTACAGGGGGAATCTGTGAGTGGTGGGCTGATGGCCATTTTACTGTGAGTGGTGGGCTGATGGTCGTTTTACTGTGAGTGGGGGTCTGATGGTCAATTTACTGTCAGTGGTGGGCTGATGGTCATTTTACTGGGAGTGGCGGGCTGATGGTAATTTTACTGTGAGTGGGGGGGCTGATGGTCTTCAAGTGGTTTCCGCCTCTGACCACCAATTGAAATTAACAGGAGGCAGAAAATACCTGCGGCGCTCGTTTAGAGCTTTTTTTCCTGCGTCTTTTGTATTCGCTTCAACAGCTTAAGAAAAAACACAAAAAAAAAAAAAGGTCACACAACGCTGTCAGTTGCTGAAGGAATTTTGAGGCAGATTTTTTTTGCCTTACAAAAAACGTGTGTGAACTTACCCTACGAGTGTAGTGCTTGATCTTAGCCGTTTTCTGTCTTTCTCAAAACTATTTTTGGTAGGGGTGCCCTGAGCAAATTTTATTTTTCCAGTGCTGCCTCGAGTCCGAAAAGGTTGGGAAACTCTGTACTAGGCTACAGGATCCCGTCATGGAGCAGCTCAGTTCGTCATGGGAACGAGGCCTAGGTGAGTACAATTTTTGTGTATGTTTGGGGGCACTGTCTACAAGGGGGAGGTGGGAGACTGTATGGCACTGTCCACAAGGGGGAGGTGGGGGGCTGTATGGCAGTGTCTACAAGGGTGAGGTGGGGGACTGTATGGCACTGTCTACAAGGGGGCTAATCCTTTTAGCTAGATTAAATAAAAGTTATATCTTAGTTTATTTCCACACATTTATTTGATAGCTGGGAAAGCTGGGTATTTTGTGTGCTCCTGCACAGTTGTCCTTTTTTGTAGGTAGTGCCACACAGCCCACAGCTATGTAAATTTGGTATTGGCATAATCATATGGACCCGCAGAATGAAGTTAATATGTAATTTATAACGCACTTTGAATGCCGAAAAAAAAAACAATAAAAATCAATTGCTAGTTTTTGGTCATTTCCTCCTCCAAAAAATTAAATAAAAAGTGATTAAAAAGTCGTATGTGTCCCAAAATCGTACCAATAAAATCTACAGCTTGTCTCGCAAAAAACAAGCCCTCACACTGCTCCATCAACCGAAAAATAAAAAAATTATGGCACTAGTAATGCGGTGATGAAAAAATATCTCAATCTGCAGGCCGGAGCTGAACATTCCTTCAGTTTCAGGGCCATGGTATTTAGCAACTAGAAAGGGAAGGGACATAGCACATCTGCTGGAAGCAAGGGCGCCCGTATTAAACCAGGGCAAAACTTTCCCAGGAAAATTTCCCAAACTACAAAGGAGAAAAAGTCCCAAAAGGTGCAGAGCGTTACAAAAGGGGGATAAGAAAGAATACAGTTTATCAGTGCGACACTGGCCTGTGCATAAAGGATTGCTTCACAGCATATCACACATTTATGGATAATTGCACTATTTACCCAATTATTATACCCCCTTATTATACCCTGATGTACTCACAGACTGCACAGATTACATATGCCCCCACATTATAAACTGAAATACCAGTAATATTCAAACAAAACTACTACCAAGCAATATCCATGCTCCAAATGGCGCTCCTTCCCTTCTTAGCCCTACAGTGTGCCCAAACAGCAGTTTACGTCCACATGTAAGACATTACCATACCCGGGGGAACCCGCTTAACAATTTATGGGGTAAGATTCTCCAGTGGCACAAGCTGGGCACAACATATTGTGCAGTGAATAGGCATATTAGTGGAAAAATTGCAATTTTCACTTTGCATCATCCACTGCGTATTCATTTCTGTAAAACACCTGTGGGGTCTAAATTCTCACTACATCCCTTGATATATGTCTTTAGGGGCGTCGTTTCTAAAATGGGGACACTTTTTTTGGTACATCATGGGTCTTGCGAATGCGTCATGGCGTCCGTAAACCATTCCAGCAAAATCTACGCTCCAAAAATCAAATACCACTCCTTTTCTTCTGAACCCTCCCACAGGGCCGGCCTTAGGGGTGTGCGACCTGTGCCATTGCACAGGGCGCATCACTCCAGCAGGTGGAAGGGGGCGCTGCGCTGGCTCCCTTCCCCAGCTTGTTTAAGAAGCGCCCGGGCCTAGCAGCCGACTCAGCAGCTGCCTTTCCGCCGGGCACTTCTTCTCTCAGTGGCATCCCTACCGCTGTAGCAGCCATAGCAGCTGCTAGCAGCGATACCGGGCATAAGGGCGCCCGTGCCGCTTGTTGGGACGGGCCCCCCCATGGTTGACAGCACCGCTAGCAGTCGCATTCAATAGTATCTCCATCCTTACGATGCAGATACTATTGAATACTATAGCAGAGCAGGGAGGTATCTGGCAAAGAAGAAGAAAAGATGATCCAGCGCTGAAAGTAGTTTAAAAGGGAAAAGCAAGTCCCATGTTTATTGGAAAATCGTTAAAATCGAAAGGGAGACGCAGTCCCAAGGCAGGAGTAGTCAGGGTGTATACCCAAGCCTACGCGTTTCGAACGCAGACTGCGTTCTTAGTCATGGCAGAAGAAGTGAAGACCGTGTGTTTCAGGCTCACCTATATGCTAGGTTGTCAGCTGTTGGATCTGCTATGTAAATATCAGTGATTGGAAGAATTCACTGCATAAGGAGTGGCTAGCAAAACAGAAACAGGTGAGTCGGAATTACGTAGAATTAACGGAGTTTTGTGTATTTAATCTATATGCAATAATATTCGAGACCAATACAAAATTGTAATGTTTAAATTTAGATATAATTTCTAGATCAATTGAATTACGGTTGCTTACTATTGTTAACACATAAAGGGGAAACTGACACACACGGCCGCAATAATACTCATACATATACAACAAACAAATATATAGTAGTAACATATCAAGAAATATTAAAAACAATTCCATATATGGAAATTTAAGTTGGTTAAAAAAGATCGAAGAAAAAATATATATATATGGCAGAATTGATTTTGTGGAAATATGTTTATCTTGTTTATATATTTCTGGGAGGTAAATTGATTAAGAACCAAGTGTACAATAACTATATATCACATTTAGATAACCCACCATCAGAAATGCAAGACGTATTGGTGCAAAAAAATATATTTTTTGTCAGACTATTAATGCAGCGCATTGTTAGATGTGAATTTGGTTTTATTATTTATTTTTATGAAAGAAGTCCAATACGCCCTCACTTCTGAGGTGAATGGCAGATCATGTCTACATACACTCTAAACATTCTAATAATTTGCAAACTATTTTCTGTACCTAATCTTGATGAGGATACATATAGATCAAGACATTACAATGTTCATGCATAAACAGAAATAAATGAATATGTATTCTATACTCATTGGTTTCCGTATTTAATCAATGGATGTAGTATCCCTAGTATCAGAAAATGTCAATTATAATGATGCAAGAGCATGTATTCGTATATGAAGTAATTTTTAGTTGAATGAAAATATTAGCGCAAGTGCGCAACGAGTTGTTTGGTGTGAATTTAGTCTTAATGTTTTGAGAGAATCAGCTACGCCCTTATTCTATAAATAGCTCGCGGGTTTGTACTTAGATTGATAGTAAATTATTCTATTTGTTGAAAATTATTTACTGAACATAGTTTTGTTGAGGATACATTCAGATCCAAATATTAAGATGAACAACTGCGGTTGAGTACATGTGGCTAAACGTTCTATATTAGTTAGTGTCCGCATTTATTTGCTGGACACAGTATATTATGCGATATAAATTAGGACTTTTTTGATAGAACCATTAGGTTTGTCCTCCAAGAAAACTTTCAGAGAATTTTGTCATAAAATGTCAAAAAACAAGAAAGATAATTTTAAACGTAATGTGTTGTATGCAGGGGCGTAGCTAAAGGCTCATGGGCCCCGATGCAAAAATTCTTATTGGGCCGCTCCCCCCCCCAGCAAACTTCTAATGGCCGACGGTCCGCAGCTTTCAGCTGCATCGCTGGGTCTCCTAAGTGACTGGGTTCACACACCCTATTTACGGACGTAATTCGGGCGTTTTAGCATTGAATTACGTCCGAAAATGCGGCTCAATAGCATAGGCAAACATCTGCCCATTCATTTGAATGGGTCTTACGATGTTCTGTGCCGACGGTCATTTTTTTTTTACGCGCCGCTGTCAAAAGGCGGGGTGTAAAAAAGACGCCCGCGTCAAAGAAGTGCCTATCACTTCTTCAGACGTAAATGGAGCCGTTTTCCATGGACTCCATAGAAAAACAGCTCCAATTACATCCGTAATGGACGCAGCGAAAGACGCCTGCACATGCCATTACGGCTGAAATTACGGTGCTGTTTTCTCCTGAATACAGCACCGTAATTTCAGCCGTAACAGACGCTGCCGTGTGAACATACCCTCAGGGCTTAAAATGTCAGGGAAATAGCCCCAATACATATGTGTCCGCCCAAAAAAAAGTGTGTATATGAGACAGCATAGCATATCTATAGCACTACGACCCTATAAACTATGGATAGGATTACAGTGGCTCAGCAGACAGTATCACACATGATAGGATTAGATACAGTGGCTCAGAAGGCAGTATCACACATAATAGGATTAGATACAGTGGCCCAGCAGACAGTATCACACATGATAGGATTAGATACAGTGGCTCAGCAGACAGTATCACACATGAGAGGATTAGATACAGTGGCTCAGCAGACAGTACCACACATGATAGGATTAGATACAGTGGCTCAGAAGGCAGTATCACACATGATAGGATTAGATACAGTGGCCCAGCAGACAGTATCACACAAGATACGATTAGATATAGGGCCCAGCAGACAGTATCACACATGATTGGATTAGATACAGTGGCCCAGCAGACAGTATCACACAAGATACGATTAGATATAGGGCCCAGCAGACAGTATCACACATGATTGGATTAGATACACAGCTCAGCAGACAGTATCACACATAATTGGATTAGATACACAGCTCAGCAGACAGTATCACACATGATTGGATTAGATACAGGGCCCAGCTCGCTGTCATTGCGTCTCCAGCGCTGGACCCAGGATAGGTAAGAATAATAATTTTGCTTCTTTATGTGTTACTGATTATTTTTGTGTGTTTGTGTTTTTTTACAGGTTCGGTTGTTGGACTTCGGATACGAGGACTTCAATGACGGCGTTTTTTTTATTCTCAATAAAATGGTTAATGAGGGTTGTGTTTTTATTTCAATAAAATATTTTTTCTATGTGCTTGTATCTTTTTAAACTTTATTATCACCACCTTAGTAATGGCCGCTGGCTGATTGACAACCTCCATTACTAAGGCGAAGCTTAATGTTAGCCGGTGCAGAGGCTACACTAACCCCCATTATTACCCCGGTACCCACCGCCACCAGGGGTACTGGGAAGAGCCGGGTACGAACCAGTACCCGTCCATCTGTAGTGACGGGCAGGCACCAGGGCGGCCGCAGGCTGGTAGTATTAGGCTGGGGAAGGCCAAAAACAGTGGCCCTTCCCACCCTTGTAATGCTGCCTGCTGTGTTGTATCTGGCTGGTTATGAAAATTGGGACCCCACATCGTTCTTTCCAATTTTTTTTTTTTAAATAACGTGGGGTCCCCCCCATTTTTCATAACCAGCCAGATACAATAAAGCAGCAGCAGCCTAGCATCACCAGGGTAGGAAGGGCCACTGTTTTTGGCCTTTCCCCTCCTGATAATACCAGCCTGCAGCCACCCCAGTGGCCAACCATCACTACAGATGGTCAGGTACTGGATCGTACCCGGCTCTTCCCAGCACCCCTGGAGGCGGTGGGTACCGGGGTAATAAAGAGGGTTAGTGTTAGCCTCTGCATCGGCTAACACTAAGCCCCGCCTTAGCAATGGACGCTGTCAATCAGTCGGCGGCCATTACTAAGGCGGTATCAATATAGTTTAAAAAAAAACACAAAGACATAGAAAAAATATTTTATTGAAATAAAAAACCCCCACACAACCCTCATTAACCATTTTATTAATTTAAAAAAAGCCGTCATTGAAGTAGTCCTGGAATCCGCCGTAGTCCAACGACCGAACCTGTAAGAAAACAAACAAAATGATTAGTAACACGTGTTAGGCTTAGATACAGGGCCCATGTGTGATACTGTCTGTGGGACCCTGTATCTAAGCCTACCACAACGTAGGCTTAGATTCAGGGTCCAGCAGACAGTAATCTTATACAGTATAAGATTACTGTGTGCTGGGGCCCTGTATCTAAACCTACAGTGTGGTAGGCTTATATACAGGGCCCATCAGACAGGATCACGCATGGGCCATGTATCTAAGCCTACCATGTGATTGGCTTAGATACAGGGCCCAGCAGACAGGATCACGCATGGGCCATGTATCTAAGCCTACCATGTGATTGGCTTAGATACAGGGCCCAGCAGACAGGATCACACAATCTGTGATCCTGTCTCATGGGCCCCCTAAGCCTGCTACATCGTAGGCTTAGGGGTTGTACAGTCCCTAAACATTGATGGCCTATCCTCAGGATAGGCCATCAATAGCTGATGTGTCTCCCGTGACCCGCCAATCAGCTGTTTTGAAGGGGCCGCAGCACTCGTACGAGAGCTGCTTCCCCTTCATTTCACTACTCGCTCACACTGTGAATCGCCGACACGGATTCACAGTGTGACCGGAATGAAGTGACAGGAATGAAGGGGAGCAGCTCTCGTACGAGTGCTGCGGCCCCTTCAAAACAGCTGATTGGCGGGTCCCGGGAGTCGGACGCCGCCAGTCAGGGCTAATCTTACCTTCCTCTTCAGCCACGGCGGTAGTTCTGTCATCTCGATGCTGTGCGCGGCGCATAGCGTGGTGACGTCATGCGCTGCGCACAGCGCTTTACGTCAGGACCTCCGCTGCCATCCGGAACCAGGAAGGTAAGTAAAGTATGTTACTATGGTAACAGGGGCCCGCGGCCCGAGTTACTATAGTAACTTTTTATTGATGTAGTGCGGGGGGCCGTGGGCCCCCCTGGCTTCGGGGCCCGGTCGCAATTGCGACCGCTGCGACTGTATGTGTCTAAAATTTAGACATGTCCAAAAGATAGTCTTGTTTATTAGACTTGATATCAGTCTTATTTATTGACAGAAAAATATAAACAAGAACCGCGAGCTAAGATAGAGCCGGAGAAGAGAGAACTTTGTGGCAGGGAAAATATCAACTGGCACTAGAGCCGTAAGTAACAAATATGAAGTGAAAAACCCTATATTAGATTGTTGAAGAATTGCCTATAATTAATATTTGTATTTATAGTAACATGCATATACACCCTAAATTTTTAGCAGATATGTTACATTTTTGAGAGCAAAAACTAGTTGTATTATTAACGGAATTCAAATGTTCCAGTTGAAAGAATTTTATTTAGTACATAGTATTTGTTGAGGAGAATTATAATGATTTAAATCTGACAAGTAGTTCCATGAGTCATGTAATTATTATAGTAAATGATTGTAGTACATAGTTGTAATGTTTGGAATATATGCTTGATGTATGGACTATGTATCACTATGAATAGACAATTTTAACACTATTTGTATTATTACTTGAGATATTTTGACTTTTTTGTTATTATTTATTGGTTGATTATATTGCCCATTTTCCTGCCCGACATATGGTACGGAGTGCAAAAATTATATATGTATCTCAGCATTCAATAATGGAACATCAGTTCCTTTTTGAGATTTAATCCCTGGGGAAATCGAGTTTCAAGATTATAAATCCAGAATGCCTCTCTCGTAAGCAGTCGATGTTTCAAATCTCCTCCCCTAATTGTCCCCCTGACTTTCTCAATGGCATAAGTGCAAAATTAACTAACATTTCTGTTGTGACCAGGGCCGCCATCAGGGGGGTATTAGGGGTAGTGGTGTGAGGGGCCCGGCCAAACCTAACTGAAAGGGGGGCCCGGCAACTGCCGCAACATTCTTTTGGTAGGAAAAAACGGGCCCCTGTAATGGTGCCCGTTTTTTTCACCAAAAGAATGTCGTGAGCTGCTGCTGCTGCTGCTGCGGGCCCCCTCCCCTCGTCATGGGGGGCCGTCAAACAGTCCGCCCGCGCGCGCGCACCCGATCGCGCGCACAAGGAAACTCCCGCGCGTGCGCACTCGCGAGCGCGCACCCACGAACGCCCGCACCCGCGAACGAAGCGCGCGCAGCCGCGGACACACATGGACAAAACTTACCTGGAGCCTGGCTGGAGGTGAAGGACTGGACGTCTGGACCGAAGACCTCGCCTGGAAGACATCGCCGGAAGAGGACTTGAGTGGGAGCAGCTCTTCTGACACGGTGAGTAAATTATCTCAAAGTGCTGTTTATGTAAGGCCCTGTTCACACAGTATTTTGCAGGCAAAAAAAAATCTGCCTCAAAATTCCTTAAAGAATTTTGAGGCAGATTTTGACCTGCCCACACTATCTTGCCGCGTTTTTTTGCTGCGTTTTTTGCTCGCGGCGATTGAGGACAGCAGACAAAAAACGCAGTGAAAAATGCATTTTCTGCCTCCCATTGATTTCGATGGGAGCTCAGAGGCGGAACCGCGGCAAGAAAGGACGTGCTGCTTTTTCTTTTTTCCGCAACTGGCTCCCATTGATTTCAGATTAAATCAATGGGAGGCGGTTTTGGAAGTTTTTTGGTGCTGATTCTGACGCAGTGTCCGAGTCAATATCAAGGCCCAAAAACTCTGTGAACTGGACCTTATTGTTAGGGCTTATTCAGACGAACGTGTAATACATCCGTGCAACGTGCGTGATTTTCACGCGCCTCGCACGGACCTATGTTACTCTATGGGGTCGTTCAGACTGTCAGTGATTTTCACGCAGCGTGTGTCCGTGTGTCCGCTGCGTAAAACTCACGACATGTCCGATATTTGTGCATTGTTCGCGCATCACGCACCCATTGAAGTCAATGGGTGCGTGAAAATCACGCCCAGCACTTCCGCAGCCGTATAAACTATGAATGAAAACAGAAAAGCACCACGTGCTACAAACATACAAACAGAGTGTCATAATGATGGCGGCTGCGCGAAAATCAAGCAGCCGCCCGTCATACGCTGCTGACACACGGAGCTGTTATGGATCTTTTGCATGCGCAAAACGCCACGTTTTTTGCGCGTGCAAAAAGCACATGCTCGTGTGAATCCGGCCTTAGGGTAGGAACACACTAGGCATGAACACTGCGGATTTTATGCAACACATTTTATTGTGGATAATCCGCAGCGTATCACAGTCGCAGCAGAGTGGATGAGATTAGAACAAATCTCATCCACACGCTGCAAAAAAAATGAACCTGCAGCGTGGCTTTTGGCTTTTTAAGCCGCATCATGTCAATGTATTTTGCGGAATCGCCGCTCCTCTGTTGCGGAAATGCTGCGTTTCTGCCGCAAAAATCACAAATGAGAAAAAAAAAAGGTACTTTTTTAAATTTATAAAAAAGTTTAGACTTACCCCGGCCGTAGTCCTGGTGACGCGATCCTCTATTCTTAGCGCAGCCCCGCCTCCTGTCATGACGTTTCATCCCATGTGACTGCTGCAGCGGTCACATGGTCTACAGCATCATCCCAGGAGGCGGGGCTACGTTCAGAAGAGAGAGATGCGTCACCTAAACTACGGCCGGGGCAAGTCTAAACGTTTTTTTCCCTGCAGGATTCCCGCAGCGGACATGCCTCACGAAACCTGTGCCACTATTTGGTGCGGTTTTGCTGGCAGAATTCCCTGCGGCTACCGGGGCGGATAAGCTGTGTAGTTTTACTCCGCATATCCGCCTAGTGTGTCCCTTATGATGTCGCTCCTGGAGCTGCTGCCGCTCTCTAAATAGGCAGTTGGTTCAGTAGAATTTGGAATTATTATTTTTTTTGTGAACCAGCTTAAAAAAATACAAAACTTTTGTGTTAGGGCCTGTTCACATCACCGTTCGCTTCCGCTCCGGGGTTCCGTCTGAGGTTTCTGTCGGGTGAACCCCGCAACGGAAAGTGAAAGTGACAGCACAGCTTCCGTTTCCGTCACCATTAGCGCAGTCGACTGCGCTATTGATTCCGTCCGAAAACCAGCCGGAATGGTGACGAACGGAAACCATTAGCGATGTTTCCGTCACCATTGAGATCAATGGTGACTGAAACGGAAGCTGTGCTGTCACTTTCACTTTCCGTTGCGGGGTTCACCCGACAGAAACCTCAGACGGAACGGAAGCGAACAGTGATGTGAACAGGCCCTAACACAAAAGTTTTGTATTTTTTTAAGCTGGTTCACAAAAAAAATAATAATTCCAAATTCTACTGAACCAACTGCCTATTTAGAGAGCGGCAGCAGCTCCAGGAGCGACATCATAAGGGACACACTAGGCGGATATGCGGAGTAAAACTACACAGCTTATCCGCCCCGGTAGCCGCAGGGAATTCTGCCAGCAAAACTGCACCAAATAGTGGCGCAGGTTTCGTGAAGTGTGTCCGCTGCGGGAATCCTGCAGGGAAAAAAACGTTTAGACTTGCCCCGGCCGTAGTTTAGGTGACGCATCTCTCTCTTCTGAACGTAGCCCCGCCTCCTGGGATGATGCTGTAGACCATGTGACCGCTGCAGCAGTCACATGGGATGAAACGTCATGACAGGAGGCGGGGCTGCGCTAAGTCTAGAGGATCGCGTCACCAGGACTACGGCCGGGGCAAGTCTAAACTTTTTTATAAATTTTAAAAAGTGCCTTTTTTTTTTTTCTCATGTGTGATTTTTGCGGCAGAACCGCAGCATTTCCACAACAGAGGAGCAGCGATCCCACAGAATACATTGACACGCTGCGGCTTAAAAAGCCAAAAGCCACACTGCAGGTCCATTATTTTTGCAGCGTGTGGATGAGATTTGTTCATATCTGACCCCCTCGGCTGCGACTGTGATACGCTGCGGATTATCCACAATAAAATGTGTTGCATAAAATCCGCAGTGTTCATGCCTAGTGTGTTCCTACCCTAAGGCCGGATTTACACAAGCGTGTGCTTTTCGCACGCGCAAAAACGTGGCGTTTTGCGCTTGCAAAAGGTCCATAACAGCTCCGTGTGTCAGCAGCGTATGATGCGCGGCTGCGTGATTTTCGCGCAGCCGCCATCATTATGACACTCTGTTTGTATGTTTGTAGCACGTGGTGCTTTTCTGTTTTCATTCATAGTTTATACGGCTGCGGAAGTGCTGGGTGTGATTTTCACGCACCCATTGACTTCAATGGGTGCGTGATGCGCGAACAATGCACAAATATCGGACATGTCGTGAGTTTTACGCAGCGGACACACGGACACACACTGCGTGAAAATCCCTGACAGTCTGAACGGCCCCATAGAGTAACATAGGTCCGTGCGAGGCGCGTGAAAATGACGCGTGTTGCACGGATGTATTATACGTTCGTCTGAATAAGCCCTAACAATAAGGCCCAGTTCACAGAGTTTTTGGCCCTTGATATTGACTTGGACACTGCGTCAGAATCAGCACCAAACAACTTCCAAAACCGCCTCCCATTGATTTAATCTGAAATCAATGGGATCCAGTCGCGGAAAAAAGAAAAAGCAGCACGTCCTTTCTTGCCGCGGTTCCGCCTCTGACCTGCCATCGAAATCAATGGGAGGCAGAAAATTCATTTTTCACTGCGTTTTCTGTCTGCTGTCCTCAATCGCCGCAGGCAAAAAACGCGGCAAGATAGTGTGGGCAGGTCAAAATCTGCCTCAAAATTCGGTGCGCGGTTCCAGGCGGTCGCCGGTGCGCATGCGCGGGAGTTTGCGGGTGCGCGTGATCGGTCGCACGGGCGGCGGTGTTTGACGGCCCCCATGACGACCCCCATGCTACCCAGGGCCGCCATCAGGGGGGGTATTAGGGGTACTGATGTGAGAGGCCCGGCCAAACCTAATTGAAAGGGGGGCCCGCAGCTCATGACATTCTTTTGGTGAAAAAAACGGGCCCCATTGCAGGGGCCTGTTTTTTTTCTACCAAAGGCAAGTCGCGGCAGTTTGCCGGGCCCCCCTTTCAATTAGGTTTGGCCGGGCCTCTCACATCAGTACTCCTAATACCCCCCCCTGATGGCGGCCCTGGGTACCATGATATAGTGCTGGACGGAGTACCGTTAACAGGCGGTGCCACGGTAGGGGGGCCCCGAAAATTTAGCTGTATGGGGCCCTGAAATTCCTGATGGCGGCCCTGGTTGTGACAGGTGATAAAATGTCTGGCTGCGTTCGAAATATTCCTAATGGTTGAATTTCTAATGTAGCTAAGATGTTCCAAAATGCGAATCTTAAATCTACTCGTTGTACAGCCCACGTATTTTAGTTTGCAAGTTGTACATTCAATAATATAAACTACGTAATCGCTATTGCAATTCATATAAGACTTGATTGCAAAGTTGGTAGTTTCTGTTGAATTTGAGAATTGTTTATTTATTTTGGAGAAAGTGCAAACTTTGCAGGGACTGACACCGCACTTAAAAAAACCCTTGTATGCCAACCATGTGGGTTTGGGATTATTTGTTGTGAAGAGTGACGGGGACAGTATATTACCAAGGGTCGGTGCTCTGCGGGACACTACCCTACATCCATCTTCCAAGAGCTTCTCTAATTTCGAATCTTCGCAGAGAAGGGGAATGTATTTCAACACCATGTTTTTGATAATATCAAACTGCTTGCTGAATTGTAGTACAAGGGTTGGAGTTCTACAACTTGTAGTGTGATTATCATGTGTTTTCCTGGTTTTATCGATAGAAATAAGGGAATCCCTATTTTTGGTACCGACAATAGTTTTGGCCCTTGCTAGTGTCCAATCCTTGTAACCTCTTGCCCTCAATCTTTGACAGATGGTTGATTCTTCTTTAACATATCCTGTTTGTAAACTGCAATTTCGTTTGGCACGTGTCAGCTCGCCTATAGGAATTGCGGATATGGTATGTGTCGGATGACAACTAGTGGCATGCAATATAGTGTTGCCTGATATTGGTTTGAAATAGATATCGGAGCGGATAATATCTCAGATTTTACAAGTCAGTTTGAGGTCAAGGAAGTTGATACATGTTGGATTATAGTTGTGAGTGAATCTAAGGTTTGATGCATTATTGTTCATAAATGACAAAAACATCGGTATGGCAGACACATCTCCCTCCCAAATGAATAAGAGATCATCAATATATCTGCCATACCAATGGATGAGTTGGGCACACGGGTTGGTTGGAGAAAATATAAAATGCTCCTCCCACCATGCTCCTCTCCCTGCTCTGCTATCTACTAGCACCACTGTAGCTCCCTGAAGGAGCGGAATCCCTGTGTGGATGGGGATTCCGCTGCTGGAAGGAGCACTTGATGTCTCTGTCCATATATGGACAGAGAAATCAAGTGCTCCATCCAGGAGCAGAATCCTCGGCCACAGGAGGATTCCGCTCTTTCAGGGAGCTACAGTGGCACTATCTACAGGAAGTGGGGTGCTATCTACAAGGGGACTATGTGGCACTACCTACAAGGGGGCTGTGTGGCACTACCCACAAGGGGGCTGTGTGGCACTACCTACAAGGTGGCTGTGTGGCTCTACCTACAAGGGAGCTGTGTGGCACTACCTACAGGGGTCTGTGTGGCACTAACTGCAAGGGGGCTGTGTGGCACTACCTGCAATGGGCTGTGTGGCACTACCTACAAGGGGGCTGTATGGCACTAGCTACAAGGTGGCTGTGTGGCACTACCTACAAGGGGGCTGTGTAGCACTACCTACAGGGGGCTCTGTGGCACTACCTACAGGAGGCTGTGTGGCACTACCTACAAGGGGGCTGTGTGGCACTACCTACAGGGGGCTGTGTGGCACTACCTATAAGGGGCTGTGTGGTACTACCTACAAGGGGCTGTGTGGCACTATTTACAGTGGGCTTTTTGGCACTATCTACAGGAGGAATCTGTGGCAGGCTGATGCTCATTGTAGTCAGAGTGGCAGGCTGATGGTCATTTTACTGTGAGTGGGAGGCTGATGGTCATTTTACTGTGTGTGCCGGGCTGATGGTCATTTTACTTTGAGTGGCGGGCAAGAGTGTAGTGCTTGTTTTTGGCTGTTTTCTGTCTTTCTGGTAACAATTTTTGGTAGGGGTGCCATGAGGATTTTTTTTTTCCCAGGGGTGCCTCGACTACGAATAGGCTGGAGTATGCAAGGATCCCGTCGTAGGAACAGGGCCTAGGTGAGTACAATTTTTATTTTTGTTTGGTGGCACTGTCTACAAGGGGGAGGTGAGGGCTGTATGGCAATGTCTACATGGGGGAGGTGGGGGATGTATGTTAATGTCTAAATGAGGGAGTTGGGGGGTTGTATGGCACTGTCTACAAGGAAGAGTTGGGGGATTATGGCACTGTCTACAGGGAGGCTGTTTGTCACAATCTACAGGGGGCATTATCTTCAATGGGGGGCTGTGTGTGGAAGCCAGGGGAGGGGAGCATTATACTATGTGGAGGCCACTAAGAGGACATTATACTGTGTAAGGGCACTACATGGGGGATTATACTGTGTGTGGCACTTAGGGGGCATAATACGGCGTGGGCACAATTACAGGACAAATTACTGTGTCCTTTAAGGGGTTATAATATATTATATTATTAAATATTATCATTATTGTACTATATGGGGGTACTAAAGGGGCATTATACGGTGTGTGTGTGTGTGTGTGTGTGTGTGTGTGTGTGTGTGTGTGGTCACTATATAGGGCATTATACTGTGGGGGTGCATTATACTTTTTTATGGGGCATTTTTTTTATGATGGTGGTGGGGCGCCGAAAGATAATTTTGCACTGGGCGCTATCTATCCTACGGCCGGCCCTGCCCTCCCATATATGTAAACAGCAGTTTATAACCACATATAGAGTATTACCATACTCTTTATTCCTTGTGAAAATGAAAAATGTTGATCGAAAACAACATCTTATTGGGGAAAAAAAAATTCGGCTTAATTCTAATTAATTTAGCAATAAACCTTTGGGGTCAAAATTCTCACTATATCCCTAAATAATTCCTCAAGGGGTGTAATTTCCCAAAACGAGTCACTTTTGAACTGTTTCCACTAACAGGAGCTCAGCAAATTTGACATGGCGCCCAGAAACCATTCCCAAATCCAAATGGGACTTCACTTCTGAGCCTTACCGTGTGTCCAAACAGCAGTTTATGACATGGCCTCCGCAAACCATTCCTGCTAAATTTGAGCTCCAAAAGCCAAATGGCGCTCTTTCCCTTCTGAGCCCTGCCATGTGTCCAAACAGCTGTTTATGACCACATATGGGGTATTGTTTTACTCGGAAGAAATTAATTTACAAACGTTGTGTTGCTTTTTTTCCTTTGGTCCTTGTGAAGATTAAAAAAAATTAACTAAACCTACATTTTCTTTGAAAAAAATGTAGATTTTCATTTTCACTGCCTAATTCCAATACTTTCTGCAAAAAACCTGTGGGGTCAAAATGCTCACTATATCCATAGATAACTTCCTTGAGGGGTGTAGTTTCCTAAATGGGGTCACTTTTTGGGGATTTCCACTGTTTTGGCACCAAAAGAGCTCTTCAAACATAACATGGTGCCTAAAATATAAATAAAAAAAAAAAAGGAGGCCCCAAAATTCACTAGAGGCTCCTTTGCTTCTGAGGCTGGTGTTCTAAAAACTGCAGAATCTGGGCAATAAATATTGACTTGAGTTTAGCTGGTAAAACCTTCTGTGTTACGAAAAAAATGTATTAAAAATTTATTTCTGCAAAAAAAATTTGTAAATTCCACCTCTACATTGCTTTAATTCCTGCGAAACGTCTAAAGGGTTAAGAAACTTTCTAAATGCTGTTTTGAATACTTTGAGGGGTGCAGTTTTTAAAATGGGGTGACTTATTGGGGGTTTCTAATATATAAGGCCCGAAAAAGCCACTTCACAACTGAACTGGCCCCTGTAAAAACAGGTTTTGAAATTTTCTTGAAAATTTTAGAAATTGCTGCTAAAGTTCTAAGCCTTGTAACGTCCTATAAAAATAAAAGGATGTTCAAAAAACGATGCCAATCCAAAGTAGACATATGGGGGATGTTAATTAGCAACTATTTTGTGTGGTATAACTGCCAGTCTTGGGGTATGTTCACACGATGTGTTTTCAGTAATTCGGGCCGTTTTTGCCTGAAAAAACAGCACCATTACGCCTCCAAACATCTGCCCACTGCTTTCAATGGGATTTACGGTGTTCTGTTCCCACAAGGTGTAATTTCACGTGTCGTTTTCAAAATACAACGTGTAAAAAGACGCTGCGTTAAAAGAAGTGCAGGTCATTTCTTGGGACATTTTTGGAGCCGTTTTTCATTGACTTAAAAAACGGCCGCTAAATACGCTGCGAAAAACGTGAGTTGCTACAAAAACGTCTGAAAATCAGGAGCTGTTTTCGCTTGAAAACAGCTCCATATTTTCAGATGAATTTTGTTAAGCCGGGTGAACATACCCTTATAAGCAAATACATTTAAATTTAGAAAAATGCAAATTTTTAAATTTTTTGCTACATTTTTGTGTTTTTCACAAACCAAATTTTGTCAGTAACATAAAGTACAATGTGTCATGAGAAAACAATCTTAGAATCACTTTGATAGGTAAAAGCTTTCCGAAGTTATTATCACATAAAGTGAAACATGTCAGATTTGAAAAATGAGGCTGTCAGGAAGGTCAAAAGTGGCCACAGCGGGAAGGGGTTAACCCCTTATTGACCACTAATACGCCTTTTCATGGTGGTCACTAAGGGGCTTTAGGCTAGGCCATCGCCTTTTCACGGTGGCCCAGTCTGAGTCCTGCACGGGCGTCCCGTGAAGGCTGGAGCCGGGCCTCGGCTGTCTAATGACAGCCGGACTCCAGCTCCAACGACCGCGATCGACTGTGGTCAATAGTGACCGCTGCATTTAACTTGTTTACAGAGGAGGGGAGCTCCCTCTCTCACCCATCGGCGGCCCGCAAATGCAATCGTGAGCCTCCGATGCAGGGTTGCCAAGCTCCACTTCAGAAATTTCTGGACAACTGAGCTAAAATTCACGGACAGACGAAAATTTTTACGGGCACATTACAAAATTGTTGCCTGTTCAGTGTGCAGTGTTTTAGGAGTGACTCACCAACCACAGCCCCCCCCCCCCCTTGTAGCTTTCCCCCGCTAACTCAGGTGATGTTTTCTCTGATTAGTCGTTCACTTTCCCTTTTTTTCTCCATCCGACCCAAACCTTTGTGATGACTTATTCCAGCCACGACTCGTCTCTGCAGAATTTGACACACAGACATGTTGGTTTCTCGCTTTTCCAGCACCTCCCTACCTATACCCCATCCTCTAAACAAACTCGTAATCCACAGTGCCCCAGATGGTAATAATGATCCCTCAGTGCTCGACACAATAAAAGTGCCCCATCAGTAATCGTGCCCCCTGCAGATAACACCACACACAGTCCCTCTTGTAGATAGCCACACAGCTCCCCCTTGTAAATAACGCCACACAGCCCCCCTTTTATATAGCTCCACACACAGTCCCCTGTATATAGCGCCACACACAGCCCCTCTTGTAGATAGCGCCACACACAGCCCGCCTTGTAGATAGCGCCACACAGCCCTCCTTGTAGATAGCGCCACACACATTCCCCTTGTATATAGCGCCACACAGCTCTACCTTGGTAGATAGCCACACAGCCCCCCTTGTAGATAACCCCACAGCCCTCATTATAGATAGCCACACAGCTCCCCATTCGTAGATAGCCACACAGCTCCCCCTTGTAGATAGCCATACAGCTCCCCCTTGTAGATAGCCGCACAGCTCCCCCTTGTAGATAGCCACACACAGCACCCCCCTTCCCTTGTATGTAGCGCCGCCCCCCTTCCCTTGTACTTAGTGCAAACAGAGCGGAGAGTGGTAGCCTAACGCTACCACTCTCCGCTCTGCCTGACACCACTCACCGTCAGGAGGAGGAGGTGGTCATGCGGCGAAGCGGTGGAGGATCACTTTGAATGGGGTCGGCAACCTCATGTCAGGTGACTGGATTGGCAAACTCCCAGCACCGACCTCACTTGGCAGCGGTCGGCCTGCATATTTTCAGGTTTCAGAGAATCTGAAAATATGCCCGGCCGCGGCTTACTATTCCTTTGCACTGCACATGTGCATTTTGGCGCATGCGCAGTGCAAATTTCCAGGAGACTGCTAAAAATCCCGGACAGTGGCTTTTTCTGACGTACGCTACGGTCGGCAGAAAAAAACACAGTTTATTGCGGACTGTCCGTAAATTTACGGACGGTTGGCAACCCTGGGGGCCTGATAAAAGCCCCCAGGTCTGCCCTGGGCATATGCCTATTTAATAGATTGCCTGTCAGATTTACACTGACAGGCAATAATGCTTTGTTATACTAAGTATACCAAAGCATTATAGCAGCATTCTATAAATCGCATAGTAAATTCCCCTTGTGTGACTAAAAAAATAGGTAAGTAAAGTGAAATTAAAATTCTTAATAAAAATTACAGTAAAAAAAAATTAAAAATGTTTTTTTCTCCATAAAAAGTGGTTTTATTTAGTAACAGTGTAAAAAATAAAAATAAAAAAAAGTACACACATATGGTATTGCCGCAACCGTAATGACACAAGCAATAAAGTCAATATGTAATTTAAACTGCAAGGTTAATTTAACACCGTAAAAAAAACACGCAAAAACCAATGCCAAAATTGCTATTTTTTTCCATTGCCCCCCGAAAAAGTCATAATAAAAGTTTATCAATAAGTCTCATGTATCCTAAAACAGTACCAATCAAAACTACATCTCGTCCCGCAAAACACAAGCCCAAAAAAATCAGCCAAAAAAATTATGGCTCTTGGAAAGCGGCGATGCAAAAACAAATAATTTTAGTTCAAAAGGGTTTTTTTGGCGCAAAAGTCGTAAAACATAAAAAAAAACTATATATATGTGGTATAGTCGTAATCGTACCGACCCATAGAATAAAGGTAACATGTTATTTATGCCGCACGGTGAACAGAGTCAATTTAAAACGCATAGAACAATGGCGGCATTCCAGGGTCTTTCCCCCCAAAATAAAATTAAGAAAAGTTAATCAACAAATGATGTGTAACCCAGCGACATAACTGCCGGGTGACAGCTGTATGTTGCAGCTGGCACCCTGAGGTATCGGCCAGGACCAGAGCTAGCATCCGATCCGGCCTATTAACCCTTCAGATGCTGCGTTCAATAGAGATCGCAGCATGTGAGGAGTTTTTAGCCACCGGCACCCCAGCAACGTGATCGCTGGGTTGCCGGTGGCTGCAAAGGCGATCGGAGGCCTAATACTTACCTCCCGGTCTGCCAGCAACGGAAGCCTCCTATGCCCCGCTCGGCGGCAGGGCCTAAAAGGCTTCCGATATCATCGGCAAGATGGCGTCGGCTCAGCTTCCGGCTCAGAAGCTGAGCCGTCGTCATCAGCAGTGGGTGTCCGCTGTATGTTACAGCGGACACCCCAATCTATCGGCCGGAACCGGAGCTAGCTCTGATTCCTGGCATTAACCCCTTCGATGCAGCAATCCATTGCGATCGCTGCATCCTAGAGGTTTGTAGCAAATCAGCAACCTGCCATGCGATGGCAAGGCTGGCGACTGCTACTATGGCAACAGGGGCCCTAACAATGGCCTCCTGTCTGCCATAGGTAGTGCAATGTATTAGAACATCAAACAAACAGTTGGACCTTCAAGTCCCCTAGTGGGACTAAAGAAAAGTGTAAAAAAAAAGTGTAAAAACATTTTGAATAAAAGTTGTAAAACATACAATAAAAGTTTCAAGTAATAAAATAAAACACAATCGCCCTTTTTCCCTTATCAAGTCATTTATTATTGAAAAAAATAATAAACCATACATATTTGGTATCAATATTCTGCCTGTATAAACGTTTAAAATAATTGTTTATTTTCAAAATTATTAAAATTGGTAGGGCACAGAGTGCCAAAAGATCCAGGTACAGGCGTTGGCAACCAGATCAAGAGCGCAGACTGAGATGTATGTGAAAAAAGATAGAGAATCAGCAAGCACCAATTCATGGATGCCTGATTGTATCAAAGGTGAAATGATCACATAGAAACTGACTCAGAGTGCTTGGCAAATATTGATGAGATCTGATTGCCACAGATTAGTTAACAGGCACACTCCCAACGCGTTTCTGCACCTTGTAGGGGAGCGTCCTCAGGGGTACGAGTTGCCTGAATTTATTAACGTACAGTTGCCTGTCAGCTGATATTCAGCTGTTCGTTTTAGTGTAACGGCGCATATGAGACATCTGATGGTGGTCTGACGCGCGCCGTGGAAACTCGGAAGTTTTATTCACCCAAGCCCCACCCATAGGGGCGTTGCGTAGTATCGGGCCGTCCAATGAAGGAATAAGGCGTGTGAAAACACACGCCCCTACAGGGGGCGGGTCCATAGTAACCACGCAGCCTATGAAAGAGATGCATAGAGCATCAGTGGTAACAAGGGGGAGCTAAAGGTGGCCAGAACATACAACGCCGATACCAAGGCTGGAATAAGCGCTATGTATGCAAAACAAGGGATCTAGTGAGCAAAACAATGCACAGAATCCCACAAAGTAGTGTATCAATAGTCAGGATCAGATAGACTATGGATCATCAGATCCAATATAGGTAAACAGTGCAGGAAAGAAAGCTGAAAACAGTACAGGAAGGAGCTCTTAACATATCAATGAATGATACATGCAGAAGTACAGAGATTGGGCAAGGCAAATTATAAGAACGGAAGGTAGGATATAGACTCATTGAGGCCCAGTGGCTTGATGGTTTGCATCCTGAAAATCCACTGGGCCTCCTTCTGTAGAACACGTCTGTCCCAATTACCTCCCCTGGCAGGAATACTGACATGTTCTATACCTTGGAACTTAATAGAAGAGGGGTCTCCCTTGTGGTGGTCCCATACATGTCGAGAAATAGAGGTGTCAGCTTTATTCTGAATGTCACAAATATGGTCCCGAATCCTGCGTCTGAACTCCCTTATTGTCTTACCGACATACTGCATACCACAATGACACGTAATCAGGTACACCACCCCCTTGGTGAGGCAGTTGATAAACGACCTATTGGAAAACGTGACTCCTGTCACAGTACTTTTGAATGTTTTGCTTTTCCAAACAGAGCTACATGCTTTGCATCTACCACACTGGAATGACCCAGTGACATTAGTCGAAAGCCAAGTGGTGACAGCAGGTGTCTTCAGATGGCTGTGCACCAATCTGTCCTTAAGATTACGGCCCCTCCGGAAAGTGATCTGAGGACGGTCCCCAACTAAACCACCTACGTCCGGGTCTGCTTTAAGGATGTCCCAGTATGAGGTAAGAATATTTCTAACCTCAGCGTGCGCAACATTGTAGGTACCAATTATCCTCATAGCGTTGTCCTTCTCTGGAGATACTTTAGGGTTCAGTAGGGACTCCCTATTTGATGTAATAGCATGTTGGTATGCCGATTTCAAGACACCACTGGGATACCCTTTGTGCTCAAATCTCTTTCTCAGACCATTGGCCGACATTTGAAAGTCTGACAGTGTGGTACAGTTCCGCCTCGCTCTAATATATTGACCCTTTGGGATGCCCATCTTCAGGGGTTTAGGGTGACAACTATCCCATCTGAGAAGGCTATTGGTGGCCGTGCTTTTCCTAAAGATTTGTGTCTGGATATGTCCCTGGTCAGTCTTCTCTATTTGGATGTCAAGGAATGTGATATGATTATCCTTGATTTCAGAGGTAAAGTAGAGACCCAGGTCATTGATGTTCAAAATAGAGACAAATTCTCCAAATTCTGCTGTTGTACCTGACCACAATATCAAAATGTCATCAATGAATCTTAACCATAACATAATGGAAGAGACATATTTCTCCATTCTGTCACAAAACACAAATTCTCTCTCCCACCAGCCCAGATAGAGATTGGCATAGGTGGGAGCACAGGGGCTACCCATGGCAACTCCTCTGAGCTGGTGAAAGAACTTCTGTTCAAAGATGAAGAAGTTGTGCTCCAACACAAAACGCAACAGGATGAGCACAAACTGATTATGCACACCAAACTGAGCCCCTCTCTCATTGAGGAAGTATTCAACAGCACCACATCCCAAAGAGTGGGGGATGGAGCTGTAAAGGGCCTCTACATCAAGACTTGCCAAATGGACATTGGATTCAACTTTGATCCCTTCAAGCTTCCTGAGGACCTCCATTGTGTCACGCACATAGGACGGAAGTGCTGTCACGAAGGGCCTCAAAATCCTGTCCAAATAGATGCTAGCGTTCTGAGACACACTATCAATCCCAGAAACAATGGGTCTTCCTTTTGATGGACTCAGACCCTTATGAATCTTGGGAAGACTGTAGAAAGTGGCTATCTGAGGGCATACTGATATCAATGTGGAAAGATGGATGTGTGATGCGAGAGAGGTGTTCTCTGAGAGTGAATTACTGCCACAATCACACAATTTAAGTATCAATGGTACATTTAAACAGCTCACCAAGTCATACAAGGATCACATCAGATCATGGTGGGAGGTCCAGACCATTGAGACATATCTCAAGAATAGCATTGTCCCAAGAGGGCTTAGAATTTCACTTACCCCTGCAGCTAGACTGCGTTCAGTGGATTTACTCAAGAGATGGGAGAAAGAATCGATTGATTCGTCTCTCAGATTTATGGGTATTCTATTAGAAGAGGAAAAAAATCTGCTCTCACGTAGCTCCAAGGATTTGAGGGACGGTATTGAGCTTGCCCAGAAGTTTTCTGGCACTGCTGAATTTGAAAGAAGAGAAACTACTCTTCAACAAACTGTAGAAAAATTCACCGCACATATTAAGGAACGCAAGCATTTCCAATACGTTCGTGACACAACTGATTTTAAGGAGGGCAGAATTTTTGAGTTTGGCCTGAAACAACCGGGGCATCAGGAGGTAGAGACTGAGTTATCCTCCTCTGAACCAGATCTATCAGATACGGACACTCAGAGATATCCTCTTAGGACAGCTCGCAATAATAGGACCCAGGGCAAAGCGTTTTCCCGGGGTACCCCAAGAGGGAGAACTAGGGGAAGAGCCCCCACTAGGGATGGTTTTTTAGGCAAGAGCCACCCCATCCTCGACTACCTACACAGGGACCCCAGGGACATTTAACGCTGGGTGCTCCTTGTGTTGATGAGGAAATGCAAATTATCAATGTGTCTGGGAGAACCTTATCGCACTATGAGACTGTCGTTCTTAAAAAGGGTCTATCATTTATTCCCACCAATCGTTTTGATCTCTTTTCCTGGGTGAAGGATCTTAATTTATTTATTAGGAAATTGAAGTGGAGGAAGTTCTTTTGTACACATGATAGAAGACAATGTGCTGAACTTGGCATTCAGGAGGAAGATCTTGCAAATGACAGGGTACTGCAGGAATTATTGGATGAGGGGCAACGGGGAGTGGGTGAGGGCCCCTTCACTGATCTGAGGGCTCCCTCAACCACTAATCCCCCAATCAATGACAACACTCTGCTGGATGTTTTTCTCACGGTTGTTACAAATCAACTGCAGAAACTAGGGGCAGACCAACATCCACATTTTAATCTGTCACGGGATGAAACACTTGCACTCAAGGCACTGGAGAATGACACGGGGATCATAATTAAACCCTCGGACAAGGGGGGTAATGTTGTTGTGATGGACCGTGCCCAGTATGTCACCATGTGTCATAACATCCTGAAGGACAGACTTTGCTACAGCATCCTGAGTGCCAATCCTACTACAAAATATATGGCTGAACTCAAAGAGATTGTGGGGGAGGCTAAACAAGCGAAGATCATTGATGCTCGAGAGTTGTCATTTATTGTGGGACAATGCCCTCAGATAGCCACTTTCTACAGTCTTCCCAAGATTCATAAGGGTCTGAGTCCATTAAAAGGAAGACCCATTGTTTCTGGGATTGATAGTGTGTCTCAGAACGCTAGCATCTATTTGGACAGGATTTTGAGGCCCTTCGTGACGGCACTTCCGTCCTATGTGCGTGACACAATGGAGGTCCTCAGGAAGCTTGAAGGGATCAAAGTTGAATCCAATGTCCATTTGGCAAGTCTTGATGTAGAGGCCCTTTACAGCTCCATCCCCCACTCTTTGGGATGTGGTGCTGTTGAATACTTCCTCAATGAGAGAGGGGCTCAGTTTGGTGTGCATAATCAGTTTGTGCTCATCCTGTTGCGTTTTGTGTTGGAGCACAACTTCTTCATCTTTGAACAGAAGTTCTTTCACGAGCTCAGAGGAGTTGCCATGGGTAGCCCCTGTGCTCCCACCTATGCCAATCTCTATCTGGGCTGGTGGGAGAGAGAATTTGTGTTTTGTGACAGAATGGAGAAATATGTCTCTTCCATTATGTTATGGTTAAGATTCATTGATGACATTTTGATATTGTGGTCAGGTACAACAGCAGAATTTGGAGAATTTGTCTCTATTTTGAACATCAATGACCTGGGTCTCTACTTTACCTCTGAAATCAAGGATAATCATATCACATTCCTTGACATCCAAATAGAGAAGACTGACCAGGGACATATCCAGACACAAATCTTTAGGAAAAGCACGGCCACCAATAGCCTTCTCAGATGGGATAGTTGTCACCCTAAACCCCTGAAGATGGGCATCCCAAAGGGTCAATATATTAGAGCGAGGCGGAACTGTACCACACTGTCAGACTTTCAAATGTCAGCCAATGGTCTGAGAAAGAGATTTGAGCACAAAGGGTATCCCAGTGGTGTCTTGAAATCGGCATACCAACATGCTATTACATCAAATAGGGAGTCCCTACTGAACCCTAAAGTATCTCCAGAGAAGGACAACGCTATGAGGATAATTGGTACCTACGATGTTGCGCACGCTGAGGTTAGAAATATTCTTACCTCATACTGGGACATCCTTAAAGCAGACCCGGACGTAGGTGGTTTAGTTGGGGACCGTCCTCAGATCACTTTCCGGAGGGGCCGTAATCTTAAGGACAGATTGGTGCACAGCCATCTGAAGACACCTGCTGTCACTACTTGGCTTTCGACTAATGTCACTGGGTCATTCCAGTGTGGTAGATGCAAAGCATGTAGCTCTGTTTGGAAAAGCAAAACATTCAAAAGTACTGTGACAGGAGTCACGTTTTCCAATAGGTCGTTTATCAACTGCCTCACCAAGGGGGTGGTGTACCTGATTACGTGTCATTGTGGTATGCAGTATGTCGGTAAGACAATAAGGGAGTTCAGACGCAGGATTCGGGACATTCAGAATAAAGCTGACACCTCTATTTCTCGACATGTATGGGACCACCACAAGGGAGACCCCTCTTCTATTAAGTTCCAAGGTATAGAACATGTCAGTATTCCTGCCAGGGGAGGTAATTGGGACAGACGTGTTCTACAGAAGGAGGCCCAGTGGATTTTCAGGATGCAAACCATCAAGCCACTGGGCCTCAATGAGTCTATATCCTACCTTCCGTTCTTATAATTTGCCTTGCCCAATCTCTGTACTTCTGCATGTATCATTCATTGATATGTTAAGAGCTCCTTCCTGTACTGTTTTCAGCTTTCTTTCCTGCACTGTTTACCTATATTGGATCTGATGATCCATAGTCTATCTGATCCTGACTATTGATACACTACTTTGTGGGATTCTGTGCATTGTTTTGCTCACTAGATCCCTTGTTTTGCATACATAGCGCTTATTCCAGCCTTGGTATCGGCGTTGTATGTTCTGGCCACCTTTAGCTCCCCCTTGTTACCACTGATGCTCTATGCATCTCTTTCATAGGCTGCGTGGTTACTATGGACCCGCCCCCTGTAGGGGCGTGTGTTTTCACACGCCTTATTCCTTCATTGGACGGCCCGATACTACGCAACGCCCCTATGGGTGGGGCTTGGGTGAATAAAACTTCCGAGTTTCCACGGCGCGCGTCAGACCACCATCAGATGTCTCATATGCGCCGTTACACTAAAACGAACAGCTGAATATCAGCTGACAGGCAACTGTACGTTAATAAATTCAGGCAACTCGTACCCCTGAGGACGCTCCCCTACAAGGTGCAGAAACGCGTTGGGAGTGTGCCTGTTAACTAATCTGTGGCAATCAGATCTCATCAATATTTGCCAAGCACTCTGAGTCAGTTTCTATGTGATCATTTCACCTTTGATACAATCAGGCATCCATGAATGGGTGCTTGCTGATTCTCTATCTTTTTTCACATACATCTCAGTCTGCGCTCTTGATCTGGTTGCCAACGCCTGTACCTGGATCTTTTGGCACTCTGTGCCCTACCAATTTTAATAATTTTGACAATAAACAATTATTTTAAACGTTTATACAGGCAGAATATTTACACCTTAGTAATTTAAACGTATACCTCCACACAGTAATCTCTTGTAATACATATTTGGTATCGCTGCGACCGTAACTATAAAAATATTACGTTATTTATGCAGCACAGTGAACGCCGTTAAAAAAAAAACCTCAAAAACACTGCCATAATTGCTGTTTTTTCGGTCACTTTGTTTTACAAAAATTTAAATAAAAAGTGATCAAAAAGTCGCATGTATCCAAAAATGGTGCCTATAAAATCTATAACTTGTCTCGCAAAAAAAACAAGCCCTCATACAGCTCCATCGACGAAAAAATTAAAAAGTTATGGCTCTCACAACATGACGACAGAAAAAATACATTCTCTTTCCAAAAGTAATTTTATTGTGCAAAAAGTTATAAAAAAGTTCTATAAATTAGGTATCGCCGGAATCGTACTGACCCGCAGAATAAAGGTAACATGTAGTTTATAACGCATGGTGAACGCTGTATAAAAAAAACGAAAAAACTATGCCAGAATTGCTGTTTTTTTGTCACCTTGCCTCCCAAAAAAAGGATAACAAGTAATGAAAAAGTTGCATGTACCCCAATATGGTACCAATAAACGCTACAGCTCGTCCCGTAAAAAAAGAGAACTCATACCACTATGTCGATGAAAAAATAAGATAAGTTAAGGTTACAATAAGTCAGGAAAGAAAAATATCTCTTCTGTTTCAAAAGGCAATTTATCAAGGCACTAAAATTAGGGAACCAGGAAGGGGAGGGCCCAAACATATCTACTGGAATTTTCCCGGCAAAATTCCCCAAACTGCAAAGGTGTGTAGTGTGGACCAAAAGGGGGATAAGGAAGGACATTTATCAGTGCGACACCAGCCTGTGCAGAAAGGATCGATCACAGCGTAAGGCCTGATTTACACGAGCGTGTGCGTTTTGCGCACGCAAAAAACGCGCCGTTTTGTGTGCACAAAATGCACTTAACAGCTGCGTGTGTCATCATTGTATGATGCGCGGCTGCGTGATTTTCGCGCAGCCGCCATCATTATGACACTCCGTTTGGATGTTTGTAAACAGAAAAGCACGTGGTGTTTTCTGTTGACATTCAGAGTTTGACAGCTGTTGCGCGAATCACGCAGTTCGCACGGAAGTGCTTCCGTGCGACCTGCGTGGTTTTCATGCACCCATTGACTTCAATGGGTGCGTGATGCGTGAAAAACGCTGAAATATAGAACATGTCGTGAGTTTTACGCAACGCACTCACGCTGCACAAAACCCACAGACTGTCTGCACTGACCCATAGAGTAATATAGGTGTAAAGGATCTGCCAGGCACAACTTCTGTATCAACGCCCATAGGTAATCAGTCTGCACCTGCTTCTATGTCTGTGAGACTGACTCCATCTTCCTCCACTCAGGATGGCAGGCTTAGGAGTGGGAAAGCCTATCACAGCCTGGCCAGACGGAGCTAGCTCCCGCCCTCTGTCTATGTATACCTGCCTTTCCTGTTCCTCCTTGCTTGTGATTCTTCTCTGTTAGTTTCCTGGCCCTGCTGCAGCTTCTTGAACTACTTGTCCCTGCTTCGTATTGACCCTGGCTTACTGACTATTCTCCTGCTCTGCGTTTGGTACCTCGTACACTCCTGGTTTGACTCGGCTTGTTCACTACTCTCCTGCTCTGCGTTTGGCACATCGTACTCTCCTGGTTTGACTCGGCTCGTTTACTACTCTTGTTGCTCACGGTGTTTCCGTGGGCAACTGCCTCATTTCCCTTTTGTTCTGTGTTCCCTTGTCTGGTTGTCTGTCGTGCACTTATTGAGTGTAGGGACCGTCGCCCAGTTGTACCCCGTCGCCTAGGGCGGGTCATTGCAAGTAGGCAGAGACTGAGTGGCGGGTAGATTAGGGCTCACTTGTCTGTTTCCCAATCCCTGTCATTACAATAGGTGCGTACGACACGCGTGAAAAGCACGCGCGTCGCACGCGCGTATATTACGCTCGTGTAAATGATGCCTAATACACATCTATGGATCATTTTTTTTTTTTTTTTACCGTATTATTATACCACCTCACTATGCCCCTGATGTACTCTGCCCAGCTCACATATGCCCCACATTATAAACGGAAACACCAGTGATACTCCAAACAAAACTATTACCAAGCAAATTCCATGCTCCAAAAGCCAAATGGCGCTCCCACCCATCTGAGCCCTATAGTGTGCCCAAACAGCTGCTTACATCCACATACATGGCATCGCCATACCCGGGAGAACCCTTTTAACAATTTTTGGGTGTGTGTCCCCAGTGGCACAAGCTGGGCACGACATATTTGCCACTGAATTGGCATATCTAAGGAAAAATTTTAATTTGCACCTTCCGCAGCGCAATCATTTATGGAAAAGACACGTGGGGTGAAAATGCTCACTACACCCATTAATAAATGCCTTGAGGGGTGCAGTTTCCAAAATGGGGTCATTTCTCAGGGGTTTCTTTTATTATTTCACATCTGAGCCTCTGCAATTGTGAACCAATACTCTGTAAATCGACAAATTAGGCCTCAATTTCGCATGGTACTCTTTCACTCCTGAGCCCTGTCGAATGTCCAGGCAAAAGATTAGTGCCACACTTAGGGCGATTCTAAAACAGGGAAACACCGCATAATAATTGAGAGCTGTCTTGTTATGGTGGCACAAGCCGGGCACCACATATTGGCGAATCTAAGGAAAAATTCCCATTTTCACTCTCCCACATCGTGTGCACACGAATTTCTGCAAAACACCTGTGGGGTTAACATGTTCACTACACCCCTAGGTGAATACCTTGAGGGTGTTGTTTCCAAAATGAGGTCACTTCTGGGGGGGATACACTGTTTTGGTCCCACAGGGACTTTGCAAATGCGACATAGCGACCAGAAACCAAATGCAGCAAAATCTGTACTCCAAAAGCAAATGGCGCTCCTTCTTTTCTGAGCCCTGCCGTGTGCCCAAACAGCAGTTTATGGCCACGTGTGGGGTATTGCCGTACTCCAGAGAAGTTGCTTTACAAATGTTAGGGTTCTTTTTTTCCTTTATTTGTTGAGAAAATGAAAAATTTGGAGCTAAAGCTACGTCTTATTGAAGAAAAAGGATTTTTTTTTATTTTCACTGCCCAATTCTAATAAAATCTATGAAACACCTGTGGGGTCAAAATGCTCACTACACTACTGGGGTGCTTTTTCTCTTTTAGTCCTTCTGTAAATTAGAAAAAATTAGCTAAACCTACATTTTCTTTGAAAGAATGTAGATTTTCATTTTCATGGCCCATTTTCAATAATTTCTGCAAAAAACCTGCGGGGTCAAAATGGATTCCTCAAGGGGTGTAGTTTTCTCAATGGTGTCACTTTTTGGGCGTTTTCACTGTTTTGGTCCCTTAGGGGCTTTGCAAATGTGACATGGCCTCCACAAACCATTCCTGCTAAATTTGAGCTCCAAAAGCCAAATGGCGCTCTTTCGCTTCTAAGCTCCGCCGTGTGTCCAAACAGCCATTTATTACCACATGTGGGGTATTGTTTTACTTGGGAGAAATTGCTTTACAAATGCTGCAGTGCTTTTTGTCCTTTAGTCCTTGTGGGAATTAGAAAAAATTAGCTAAACCTACATTTTCTTTGAAAGAATGTAGCTTTTCATTTTCACGGCCTACATCCAATAATTTCGGCAAAAAACCTGCGGGGTCAAAATGCTCACTATACCCCTAGATAATTTCCTCAAGGGGTGTAGTTTCCCAAATGGGGTCACTTTTGGTGGATTTCCACTGTTTTGGCACCGAAAGAGCCCTTCAAACCTGACATGGTGCCTAAAATATATTCTAATTAAAAGAAAGCCCCAAAACCCACTATGTGCTCCTTTGCTTCTGAGGCCAGTGCTTCAGTCCATTACCACACTAGGGCCACATGTGGGATATTTCTAAAAACTGCAGAATCAGGGCAATAAATATTGAGTTGCATTTCTCTGGTAAAAACTTCTGTGTTACAAAAAAAATAGATTAAAAATGAATTTCTGCAAAAAAAAAAAAATGAAATTTGAAAATGTCACCTTTACGTTGCATTAATTCCGGTGAAACGTTTAAAGGGTTAAGAAACTTTCTAAATGCTGTTTTGAATACTTTGAGGGGTGAAGATTTAAAAATGGGGTGACTTTTTGGCGGTTTCTAATATATAAGGCCCTAAAAGCCGCTTCACAACTGAACTGGCCCCTGTAAAAATAGCCTTTTGAAATTTTCTTGAAAATGTGAGAAATTGCTACTAAAGTTATAAGCCTTGTGACGTCATAGAAAAATAAAAGGACATTCAAAAAACGATGCCAATCTAAAGTAGACATATGTGGGATGTTAATTAGCAACAATTTTGTATGGTATAACTGCCTGTCTTACAAGCACCATACATTTACATTTAGAAAAATGCAAATTTTTGCAATTGTTCACAAAATTTTGGTGTTTTTCACTAATAAATATTGAATTTATCGACCAAATTTTTAAGTCCAATGTGTCACGAGAAAACAATCTCAGAATAGCTAACAGAATTCCGTAGTTATTACCCCATAAAGTGAAATATGTCAGATTTGAAAAAATGGGTCTGGTCCTGAAGGCCAAAATGAGCTTGGTCCTGAAGGGGTTAAACACTTGATGCCAGATTCCCCCACAGATTACAGCAGATCATTGGGGATCCCTGGAGGGTTATAAAGAATATATATTTGTGTTAATTGAAGAACATTTCCTTCTTAAATAAAACAAAACGTAATAAAAAAAGTGACTTTTAATCATGTCCATGAGTAATTTTCCTCTATTCTTTCCAGTCATTTCTTAGTTGTAGAGAGAGTTGCAGGAGAAAAAAAGGATCTTTCCAGGGGCGCTGCTGCGTGGTAGAAATGATAGAAACGAAATTCAGAGATAATGTAAATAAGTTCAATTTATTCGGGTGAGTTGCTACGCGTTTCAACGATGAACAAAGAAAGATCCTTTTTTTCTCCCTCTCTACCTAAGCGGTCCTTTTGGGTTACCGACTCGGATCTGGCAGCAGCACTGTGGTTTCTATTATACATGCCCAAAAACTTCCTATCTAGGTGAGCATACTACTTGCCCTCTTGTCTCACCTTTACCAACTGATCTGCACAAGGTGGCGCCGTGTTTTTTTCTCTTTTCATTCCATTTCTTAGTTGTATCTGATTCCTGGAAACCTGGGTGAGAACTAATAGCTATGGTCACACATTGCTTATTCATTAGAGAATTTAAGTTGGTTAATTTACACTGAAATTGCACAGCAAAGTACAGTATAATGCAAGTAAATGGGGATTTTAAAACTCCCATTTATAAACAATATAAGAAATCCTGACCGGATTTTAGCCACTTCACGCATTTGGACATACTATTATGTCCTAATTGCTGCATTATTACTGCAAAAGGACATAATCGTATGTTCAGTGGATGCAGTGGCGGATCATCATTAGGGAAGTTCAGGCGGTCTCCCGGGGCCCAAGGCTCCCAGGGGGCCCATGGCCGGCCAAACCGCACATGACCGCATGGACCCCCTCATTCCCGGTGGCGTCGCTAGCATCGGAGCCCCCTACCATGAGGCGAGGTGAGCTTCTGTCCGACTCCCAGCTATTAGCAGCCGTGGTCTTTTCTGCGATCTTACACCTTCGTGTGCTGCTTTAGAAGCTCCCCCTCCAACCCCCCTTCCCTGCTCTACACACCACTCCTCCTCCTGCTGCTGCTGTTACCAGTTGGGATGTGAGGGAGGGGAGGGGAGACTGTCTGCGGCACTGTGTTGGGCCATCAAGCTACTGAACGCCCTTATCCTACATAAAAGGTAAGTGCATGTGTGTTTACAATGTGTACTTTATATGTGTATAATGTGCATATTCATGTGTGTCTGTGATGTGTACATGTGTGTGTGTATATATGTATATATTGTGTGTGTATGTATGTATATATAGTATGCGTGTGTGTGTGTGTGTGTATATATACATAGTGTGTGTGTATGTATATATAGTGTGTGTATGTATGTATGTATATATAGTGTATGTATGTGTATATGTATAGTGTATGTATGTGTATATATATATATATATATATAGTGTATGTGTGTATATGTATATATATATATATATATAGTGTATGTATGTATGTGTATATATATATATATATATATATATATATATATATAGTGTATGTATGTACAGTGAAGGAAATAAGTACTTGATCCCTTGCTAATTTTGTAAGTTTGCCCACTGTCAAAGTCATGAACAGTCTAGAATTTTTAGGCTAGGTTAATTTTACCAGTGAGAGAGAGATAATAAAAAAAAAAAAAAAAAGAAAATCACATAGTCAAAATTATATATATTTATTTGCATTGTGCACAGAGAAATAAGTATTTGATCCCCTACCAACCATTAAGAGTTCAACCTCCTCCAGACCAGTTACACGCTCCAAATCAACTTGGTGCCTGCATTAAAAACAGCTGTCTTAAATGGTCACCTGTATAAAAGACTCCTGTCCACAGACACAATTAATCAGTCTGACTCTAACCTCTACAACATGGGCAAGACCAAAGAGCTTTCTAAGTATGTCAGGGACAAGATCATAGGCCTGCACAAGGCTGTAATGGGCTACAAAACCATACGTAAGACCAGCTGGGTGAGAAGGAGACAACTGTTGGTGCAATAGTAAGAAAATGGAAGACATACAAAATGACTGTCAATCGACATCGATCTGGGGCTCCATGCAAAATCTCACCTCGTGGGGTATCCTTGATCCTGAGGAAGGTGAGAGCTCAGCCGAAAACTACACGGGGGGAACTTGTTAATGATCTCAAGGCAGCTGGGACCACAGTCACCAAGAAAACCATTGGTAACACATTACGCCGTAATGGATTAAAATACTGCAGTGCCCGCAAGGTCCCCCTGCTCAAGAAGGCACATGTACAGGCACGTCTGAAGTTTGCAAATGCACATCTGGATGATTCTGAGAGTGATTGGGAGAAGGTGCTGTGGTCAGATGAGACTAAAATTGAGCTCTTTGGCATTAACTCAACTCGCCGTGTTTAGAGGAAGAGAAATGCTGCCTATGACCCAAAGAACACCGTCCCCACTGTCAAGCATGGAGGTGGAAACATTATGTTTTGGGGGTGTTTCTCTTCTAAGGGCGCAGGACTACTTCACCGCATCAATGGGAGAATGGATGGAGCCATGTACCGTCAAATCCTGAGTGACCAACCTCCTTCCCTCCACCAGGACATTAAAAATGGCTCGTGGCTGGGTCTTCCAGCACGACAATGACCCGAAACATACAGCCAAGGCAACAAAGGAGTGGCTCAAAAAGAAGCACATTAAGGTCATGGAGTGGCCTAGCCAGTCTCCAGACCTTAATCCCATCGAAAACTTATGGAGGGAGCTGAAGATCCGAGTTGCCAAGCGACAGCCTCGAAATCTTAATGATTTACAGATGATCTGCAAAGAGGAGTGGGCCAAAATTCTATCTAACATGTGTGCAAACCTCATCATCAACTACAAAAAACGTCTGACTGCTGTGCTTGCCAACAAGGGTTTTGCCACCAAGTATTAAGTCTTGTTTGCCAAAGGGATGAAATACTTTTTGACTATGCAAATAAATATATATAATTTTGACAATGTGATTTTCAGTTTTTTTTTAATATAATCTACCTCTCGCTGGTAAAATTAACCTAGCCTAAAAATTCTAGACTGTTCATGTCTTTGACAGTGGGCAAACTTACAAAATCAGCAAGGGATCAAATACTTATTTCCTTCACTGTATGTATGTATGTATATATATATATATATATAGTGTATGTATGTATGTGTATATATGTATATATAAAGTGTATGTATGTGTGTACATATATAGTATACGTATGTGTATATATATGTATATATAGTGTATGTATGTGCATATATATATATATATATATATATATATATATACATATATATATATATATATATATATATATAGTGTATGTATGTGTGTATGTATGTGTGTGTATATATATATATATATATATATATATATATAGTGTATGTATGTGTATATATATATATATATATATATATATATATAGTGTATGTATGTATGTGTATATATATAGAGTATGTGTGTATTTATGTATATAGTGTATGTATGTATGTGTATATATATATATATATATATATATATATAAAGTGTATGTATGTGTGTATGTATGCATGTATGTATGTATGTATATATATATTAGTGTATGTATGTGTGTGTGTGTGTGTGTATATATATATATATATATATATATATATATATATATAGTGTGTGTGAGTGTGTGTATATATATAATATATATACTAGCAGAAATTCTGCTGCAGAAAAAAAGCACCATTTCCTGCGGTTTTTGTTGCAGAAAATGGTGCATATTTTGCTGCGTTTTTCTCACTGCTGGGAGATTGTGACGTCTCCTCTGAAAAACGCAGCAATTCAGTCAACTTTTCGCAGCAGGAATTGACATGCTGCGGCACGAAAAATACGCACTACAGGACAAAATTTCTGGTCGGAGATTTTACGCAGCGTCTGGATGAGATTTGTTAAATTTCTCCCACTTTGCTGCTACTGTATTCTGCATATTTTCCGGGCGGAAAATACACAGCAATTCCGTTAAGTGTGGACAAGCCCTAATACAATAGCAGCAGAGTGGATTAGATGTGAACAATTCTCATCCACACGCTGTGTAAATGATAAGTGGGAAAAAAAGCTCAGAAATTGACCTGCGGTGCGTTTTTTTATTCCGAAGCACGTCAATTGTATTTGCGTAAACACTGCTTATTTGTTTTCAGTTTTTCCCCATTTAATTCAATGGGGAGGTAAAACCCGCAACATATAGCAGATGTTATGTAAAAACGCAATTTAGAAAAAATAAAAGTGTTATACTTGCCCAGAATTCTGTTTCTTCGTCTGGGCCAGCCTCCTGGGATGACGTCTCACCCCATGTGACCGCTGCAGCAAATCTTAGACTGCAGCAGTCATATGGGATAAAATGTCATCCCAGGGCTGCAGTGCAGCGACGCTGTATAGCACTATATACAAGGGGAGCGCTGTGTGGCACTATATATAAGGGGGGAGTGCTGTGTGGCACTATATACAAGGGGAGAGTGCTGTGACCTCTCCTTATGTGTTAGATATCCAAAATAGAGAACGTGACGCAGCACTCAAATAAAGTGAATTTATTCATCCAACATGGAACCACAACGCTTCACCTCCTCTATGAAGGTATTTTCAAGTCAAGTCAAGTGGCATTTTCAAGTGGAATCCCCGGTCATAGCATCAGCAACGCTGTGGACGGGGATTCCGCTTCAGGAGTTTCCCCTGATGTCACTGTCCATATATGGACAGAGACATCAAGCAGCGCTCCAGGAGCGGAATCCCCGGCCACATCGGGATTACGCTCCTTCAGTGAGCTACTGTGGCGCTATCTATACTGGAAGGGGTTGGGGGGGGGGGGGGTTCTAACTACCAGGGGGCTGTGGGCTGTGTGGCACTACCTACAAAAAAGGACAACTGTGCAGGAGCACACAAAATATCTAGCTTTCCCGGCTATCAAATAAATGTGTGGAAATAAACTAAGATATAACTTTTATTTAATCTAGCTAAAAGGATTAATTCTTCAGCTAGACTAAATAAAAGTTATATCTTAGTTTATTTCCACACATTTATTTGGTAGCTGGGAAAGCTGGGTATTTTGTGTGCTCCTGGACAGTTGTCCTTCTTTGAATGTCTATTGCCCGCCAGCTATCAGGATAATTTTGTAGTCCTTGCACTACAAGGGGGCTGTGGGCAGTGTGGCACTACCAACCAGGGGGCTGTAAGCTGTGTGGCACTACCAACCAAGGGACTGTGGGCTGTGTGGCACTCCCTACCAGGGGGCTGTGGGCTGTGTGGCACTCCCTACCAGGGAGCTGTGCGGCACTCCATAGCAGGGGGCTGTGCGGCACTTCCTACAAGGGGGCTGTGTGGCACTCCCTGCAGGGGGCTGTGTGGCACTCCCTACAGGGGGCTGTGTGGCGCTACCTACAAGGGGGCTGTGTGGTGCTACCTACAAGGGGCTGTGTGGCGCTACCCACAAGGGGCTGTGTGGTGCTACCTACAAGGGGCTGTGTGGCGCTACCTACAGAGGGAATCTGTGAGTGGGGGGTCTGATGGTCATTTTACTGTGAGTGGTGGGCTGATGGTCATTTTACTGTGAGTGGTGGGCTGATTGTCATTTTACTGTGAATGGGGGGCTGATGGTCTTCAAGTGGTTTCTGCCTCTGACCTCCAATTGAAATTAACAGGAGGCAGAAAATACCTGCGACGCTCGTTTAGAGCTTTTTTTCCTGCGTCTTTTGCATTTGCTTCAACAGCTTAAGAAAAAACACAAAAAAAAAGGTCACACAACGCTGTCAGTTGCTGAAGGAATTTTGAGGCAGATTTTTTTTGCCTTACAAAAAACTTGTGTGAACTTACCCTACGAGTGTAGTGCTTGATCTTAGCCGTTTTCTGTCTTTCTCAAAACTATTTTTGGTAGGGGTGCCCTGAGCAAATTTTATTTTTCCAGTGCTGCCTCGAGTCCGAAAAGGTTGGGAAACTCTGTACTAGGCTACAGGATCCCGTCATGGAGCAGCTCAGTTCGTCATAGGCCCCCTAGGTGAGTACAATTTTTGTTTTTGTTTGGGGGCACTGTCTACAAGGGGGAGGTGGTAGACTGTATGGCACTGTCTACAAGGGGGAGGTGGGGGACTGTATGGCAGTGTCTACAAGGGTGAGGTGGGTGACTGTATGGCACTGTCTACAAGGGGGAGGTGGGGGGCTGTATGGCACGATCTACAAAAAGGAGGTGTGGGATTATGGCACTGCCTACAGGGAGGCTATATGGCAAAATCTACAGGGGGGCACTATACTGTGTGGGGGGCCACTAAGCGGACATTATATTTAAATCACTTGCATCTTAGTAACCACTCGCTCATTATCATACCCGCTCTTCTCCCGTAAGCCCAATGAACTTGACTGTAAATTTACATCTTCTTCAAAATTAATGTGAAATTAGACATTCTGGGACAAATTTGATCCACCAGCTGCAGAGAGTTATCATAAGGCTCAAATTTTTTAATTTCTCAACTCTTTCCTCCCTCAGGAGATGGAAATCCCCAACTGCACTTCTCATTGTTCCAGCCCATTGTTACAGTGTGATTCTGCAGTGAAAGAAGCTGAGCTGGAACAATTAGAAGTGTATGACGCTGATTGGTCACTGATTGGTCAGCGTCATAGACTCCTCTCCACAACGCCCTGTTGGTAAAAAGTAAAAACACGCCCAGTTGTCTATTAGGAAACTAATTAGCATAAATCTAAAATTGTTTATAACTTGCTCAAAAATGATTGTTTTTCAAAATAAAAACCACTGTTGTTATCTACATTACAGCGCCGATCAGATTATGTAGGAGATAGGGCATTTATACTCTGGTGACAGAGCCTCTTTAAGTACGGTCTCAAGAAGACTCTCTTGTCTGTATACTTGTCTACTCTGTACTATTGGTGCTAAACTATGTATGGATATTTATGTCTGATGGCCAATTGAATTGGATGTAGACACACGGCAATTGACAGCAAGAGCAAGGAATGTCCACAGCGGCATATTACGAACTATTTTTTTTATTTTGCAGGTTCCGCTGGACTGCTTGGACTACGTCGTAGATTCGTTGGACTACTTTGATGATCTACGGTTTTTTGTTTTTTTTATATTATCTTAAATAAAATGGTCAAAGAGGGTGCTTAAATAAAATATAGCGGCGGTTCATAGTATTACAGCCTTTTTCCATTAAAGTGAATGGGAGCAGGCTGTAATACTGTGAACCGCCGCTAGAGGGAATGAAGGAGCAGCGGCGATTTACAGTAGGTGCGGGGAGTGAAGTTTTCAGTGGCGTATTACCGCAGCTGTTCCTTCACAGCAGGCGGGGCCCGGCAATTAATTTGAATTAGCAGCAGCTCCTGCAATGACTGCAGGGACTGATGCTCTTCAAATAAAATGGCGCCTCTTCCCTCTTTCATCGAGGGCCGCTGTGTACTACGCATGCCACAGAGCATGCACAGTTCACAGTAAGAAGTGCACCAGCATAGGACATAGGGTCGGCTCCTGTCCCTAGCCTCCTATGCTGTGGGTATGCCATATAACACCTGTGTACGTGTCTTGAAGAGACACATACATAGGTGCTAATAAAGATGGCTGCCCCCACCAAATTAAAAATGCACACATAAATATAGTTACATTAGGGCACACAAAAAAAAAGGCCCATAACTTAAAACACATTAAACAAATAATAAAAAAACAACTTGTGACCTTTTCTTTAACTAGTTCGGGACCGGGCTATTTTGCGCCTTCGGGACCAGACACCGTTTAGCCATTTTTAGCACGTGGCTATATTATATTATATTATTAAATGGCTATAACTTTTTTATTTGTTGGGCTAACGAGGTGATCTTTGCGACGTTTTTTTCTGTAGACAATGCAGGTTTCATTTTTTATAATTTTTGTACACACCTTTTTTGCTATTTTAGAATTTTTATTCATAAAGTTTGAAAATAAGAGTAAAAAAATAAGCTTTTTTACGTTTCAGCTATTTTTTTTTGATAATAACATAGTTTTACCCTAAAGTAGACCTTTTATTTGTGATCGACATTGTCTACCGTAAATTTTAATATATTACATGTCTATATTAGGGTAATTGGGTCAGCGCTAGCGTTACAACAATGATTGGCGGGGGGAACGTTTTTTTTGGGGGTGGGTATTTTACGAGTGTTTATTATTTAATTTTTTTTTGCACTTGACTTTACTATTTTTTTTATTACTATGGTCTGTCCCTCAAAGGTCAAAAAAGACCTTTGGGGAACTTTATATATTTTTTTTCTTTCTTTTACACCATCTTTTTCCACTGTAACTGGAGTTGCACAGCAGCCCCAGTTACAGGGGAAATCAGCCCTCTCACAGTGACGATTGTCACTAATAGGGCTGTGCTGGGTCTAGTTAGACCCAGCAGCAGTCTGTCAGTAACGGCACCTGGCGATCATGTGACCAGTCACATGATCGCCGGGAGGAATAGAGACAGCGCCGCTGCTGCTGTCTCTATTCCGATACACAGCGTTCATTGAGCGCTGTGTAAAAAGACATCAGAGAAGACAGAAGCAGCGAAAGCTGCTTCTATCCTCACCTCAGGGTCCCTGGCAGTCACTGACAGCCGGAGACCCGACATTCAGCTGCCCGATCGCACGGGCAGCAAGTTAAAACCCGAGCCGTAAAAAGTCTATGGCTCGGGTTTTAAGGACCCTGACCGCTGGCCGTAAAAATACAGCCAGCGGTCGGGAACCAGTTAATGACCAGCAAATTTAATAGTAATAGTATTGTTCCGATTGTGTATGGCCATAAAAATTGTCAGGAATTGAAACAGCATTTCATAATTTAGAGCCCATCCATGTATTACAGACAGCCTAGAGATTACATCTGTGTCATTCCTCATTTTCCCTGCAGTGGCACTGCAGTGATACCAAACACTTGCTGCTGGGTTCCTCTATGGACTACAGCTGATCGCTGGGGTTCTCGGCAACCTCGACAACCTATTCATGTTCCATCTAATTTCTTCAATTTTTTGCTGGAAGATGGCTAAGGGGTGGGGCTTAGTAAAAGGGTGGGGCTTAACTTTCTTGGCCTCATATTGCAGACAGTTCAGTGTGAAGAGGCACCTTTTTTACCCAGTGTCCGTATACAGCTTGACATGTGTTTGTGAGAAGAAAGAGGGGAAAGTGGCAGATCTAGGACTCACACAGATAAAATAGGACCAAGTGGATTGTTTTTATTTTTTATGTACTTTCTACTTTTAGTGTTCCTTTAAAGTGTTTGCATTTATATGGCTCATATGATGTATATATCTCTTTTGTATCTGTATATTATCCAATGCATTATGGATACAGCCATACTGGATTATCAGAAGAAGAAAAACCAGAATAATCTCCCATAATATATACTAATACCTGACTGCTATATAATATTGAGAAATGACAAGGAGACAGAGCTTTCATTTTTAGAACACAATTTATTTAACTAAAATTCCTAACTAAAGCAATTGATCCAGAAGAAGGCAAAAACCCTGCGCACGTTTAGCCAATTTGTGCCACAGGGGAAAATTCCTTGTTGACCCCGAGAAAAGGCGATCAGTCCGAGAACCCAGGATCAGAGCTTGTAATGCAACTAACTAAACACATCTCATTGATAGCTACGACATTGTATTAAGTAGTAAGTTATATCATTATATATTCAGAAATTGTCCAATCCCAGTTGTTGTCCACAATGTCCCGGTACCATGCAGGCCGCTCCTCCACTGATCAGACTCCAGAGATCACAGCACAGCTCTGGTCATATCAGATGTAATAGAGAAAGAAAACACTGCCCTCCTAAGTTACAGGAGAAGGCCATTTGCATTATACAAGGTCCAAGCCCCTGCTAAAATCATAATACATTGATTTCACGTATTTACCTTGACCTGTATAACTAGTGTATTATGACATGAGAAGCGCCAAATATGTAATTGTAAATAGAATTGTCACATTACATACGATTTTGATCAATCTCACAGTTCTTGTCCTCATCTTCAGCCGCCCTTCTAGATCTCCTCCCTGCAATGAAACAATAAGGGCAAAGATTGCGCCATTTTAACTTAGTTTACTTTAACAAATGCGGCATAAGCTACGTCTCTTGGAAGACGACTCCCACTTTTTTGTTAAAATTTGTTAAGTGAGGAGAAAAGTTAAGTTTACTCGAAATCTTGTCGCATGTCACCGTAAATGTGAGTCAATATATAACAATCCCCCATATCCCACATTTTCAGATTAAATAAACATATATATTATGTACATACCTAAATGTTTGGAGATTGGTGGCATAATGGCGGAAGATTTTGCTCCACATTTCTGTTTTCTTATTGGCTCCAAAACCTGAAAGTAAATAGCAGAACCTTCTATTACCGTGTGTATAAGCCACAGCCCCAGGTGCCCATTTTGTTCCTGCCCCTGCCATGCTTCTAGTGCATGAAATTTTCTGTTTCCAGTGTTCTGGATTCCTGATGAATTATCTTGTGTCTTCTCTACTCATCTTCTTATCTTGGACTGAACAGTTGCCCCCTGAACCCCAGTTTCCATAGTCACAGTCATTGTGACATCATGAGGTAACAATGGCCTCCTGTTCTTTATCTGATGTCACAAATATGACCAGAAGTGACATCTCCTGCTATTTATAGTATTGATAGTAAGTAATTACTTTGTCACAGTTCACATTTGTTGGTATTGAGAAAACTCCCACAAGTTATATGTGTAATACCCTTTAGGGTATGTTCACACGGCAGCCTCCATTACGGCTGAAATTACGGAGCTGTTTTCAGGAGAAAACAGCTCTGGAATTTCAGACGTAATGGCATGTGCAGGCGCTTTTCGCTGCGTCCATTACGGACATAATTGGAGTTGTTTTTCCATGGAGTCAATGGAAAACGGCTCCAATTACGTCTCAAGAAGTGACAGGCACTTCTTTGACGTGGGCGTCTTTTTTACGCACCGTCTTTTGACAGTGGCACGTAAAAAAAATGACTGTCTGCACAGAACATCGTAAAACCCATTCAAATGAATGGGCAGATGTTTGCTGACGCTTTGGAGCCGTATTTTCGGACTTAATTCGAGGCTAATGTGAACCCAGCCAAAGTGTGCCAAGTTGTCGGCAAATGAAATTCTAGGCCCGTTGACAACACTTCTTTCCGTCTTGCAGCAGTTCACTGTTGTCATAGGAAAAGTAGCCTCATCTATGGCTGGGTGCCATTTCCACAATGTGCCATGTGTCTACTTTTAGGAAATATATGGGTTATGGGGGTTTAACCCTTTGCCTGCCTTACAATTTTCACATTTGACATACACAAATAAAACCTGAATTATAAAATCATATTACACCCCCATACTCATACTTTCTGAAAGTAGACACCTCACACATTGTAAATGTGTATGTATATGGCAGTGTCTACAAGGGGCTGTATGGCAGTATCTAAAGGGGGCTGTATGGCACTATCTACAGGATCCGTATGGCGCTATCTACAGGGGGGATGTAGGACAATATCTACAGTGGGGTGGCTGTATGATACTATCTACAACGGGCTGTATGGCATATCTAAAGAGGGCTGCATGGAAGTATCTACAGGGGGCTGTATGGCACTATCTACAGTCGGGCTGTATGGCGCTATCTCCATGGGGGATGTATGGCAGTATATACAGGGGGCTGTATGGCAGTATATACAGGGTGATGTATGTCGCTATATACAGGGGGTGTATGGCACTATCTACAGTGGGGGCTGTATGACACTACAGGGGGGCTGTATGGCGCTATCTACAGGGGGAGGTGGGGGCACTATCTACAAGTGGGGCTGCATGGCACTTTCTATAAGGGGGTCACTATCTACAAGGGGTTGTTACATTGTCTACAGGGGGCCTGTATAGCACTGTCTACAGGAGAGGCTGTATGTCAGAACCTAAGGAGGGCACTATCTACAGGTGGGCTGTGTGTGGCACCCAGGGAAGGGGTGGACCCGGTGAAAAGTTTGCTATGGGCAGTGGCGGATCCTCATATGGGCGGTTCGGGCGGCCGCCCGGGGCCCAAGGCTCCCAGGGGGCCCATAGCTGCCCAAACCGCACACAAGTGAAGAAAAACTCTCCAGGGCTGCTGCCGGAAGCATTCTAGCGGTCATCGGTTCCACGTGCTGATGAAGAGGAGGGGGGGGGGGGTGTGCAGGGGGAGTCAATTGCGGCCAGGGAACAGGGGAACAGCACATCAGCTGTAGAGAGCAGACTGTCAGAGATTGTGATGGGCAGGTGCTGGAGTCTCCCTGACAGTCAGCTCCTCTGTACTGCTGTACACTCTCCCTCCTGTCTAAACCTCCAGCAGCTGCCTGATAACGGCAAAACTGAAACTAGAGGGTGAAGGACCTGTGGTGACGTCACATGATTAAGGTCCTGGAGGCTGCCAGAGACAAGCACCGCAGAGGAAGAGTCTCTGGTAAGAGAGAGAGAGAATGTGAGTGTGAGTGTGTGTGTGTGTGTGTGTGTGTGTGTGTGTGTGTGTGTGTGTGTGTGTCATAATGTAAGTCTATATAGTGTGTGCTGTGTATATAGTCTATATAGTGTGTGCTGTGTATATAGTCTATATAGTGTGTGCTGTGTATATAGTCTATATAGTGTGTGCTGTGTATATAGTGTGTGCTGTGTATATAGTGTGTGCTGTGTATATAGTGTGTGCTGTGTATATAGTCTATATAGTGTGTGCTGTGTATACAGTGTGTGCTGTGTATACAGTGTGTGCTGTGTATATAGTGTGTGCTTTCTATATAGTGTGTGCTGTGTGTATATAGTGTGTGCTGTGTATATAGTCTATATAGTGTGTGCTGTGTATATAGTCTATATAGTGTGTGCTGTGTATATAGTGTGTGCTATGTATATAGTCTATATAGTGTGTGCTATGTATATAGTCTATATAGTGTGTGCTGTGTATATAGTCTATATAGTGTGTGCTGTGTATATAGTGTGTGCTGTGTATATAGTGTGTGCTGTGTATATAGTCTATATAGTGTGTGCTGTGTATATAGTCTATATAGTGTGTGCTGTGTATATACTCTCTATAGTGTGTGCTGTGTTTATAGTGTCTATAATGTAAGTCTATATAATGTGTACGTGTATTGTGTGTGGTTTGAATATATAGTGTGTGGTGTTAGTGTGAATTGTATATAGGGTGTTTAATTTCACATTTTTTGTGTGCAAAATAATTTCCCACCGATAGAGCCCTCTGCAGTAAGTCAGATGCTCAGAACCCCCCCTGCAGTATAATCTCCCCCATAGAGCCCTCAGTAGTTATTATACTGCAGGTGGGGGGGGGGGTCAGAGCGTTTGATTGACTGTTGAGGGTTCTATAGGGGAATAACTCCTTCCCCCCCAGAGCCATAAGGGCGGATTTACACGAACGTGTAATACGTCCGTGTACCGCTCGTTATTTTCACGCGCCTCCCACGGACCTATATTAGTCTATAGGGCAGTGCAGACTGTCAGTGATTTTTGCGCAGCGTGAGTCCGCTGCGTAAAACTCACGACATGTCCTATATTTCTGCGTTTTTCGCGCATCACGCACCCATTGAAGTCAATGGGTGCGTGAAAATCACGCATGCCATACGGAGGCACCTCCGTGGGACGTGCGTGATATGCGCAACAGCAGTAAAACTATGATTGCAAACAGAAAAGCACCAGGTGCTTTTCTGTTTACAAACATACAAACAAAGTGTCATAATGATGGTGGCTGCGTGAAAATCACGCAGCCGCGCATCATATGGTGATGACACACGGAGCTGTTAAGTGCCTTTTGCGCGCGCAAAACGCCGCATTTTTTGCGTGCGCAAAATGCACACGCTCGTGTAAATCCGCCCTAAGTGTCAGTCGCTTAGACTCTCCCATAGGGCACTCAGCAGTCAGTCAGATGCACTGGGGAGGGGTGTCTGACTGCTTAAAGGGTAACTAACAAAACTTTTTTTTAAAAATTACATGTCATAGTGACATGTCAAATGTTCTAATCGGTGGGGGTCCGGGCACTGAGACCCCACCAATCACTAAAACAAAGTGGCAGAAGCGCTCAGGTGAGTGCTGTGCCACTTTGTTTCTGATCGTCTTTCCTCTGATAGCCGAGCATGCGGTGTATGGGCACAACAGAAAGTCTATGAGTTCGTACACCGCGCCGAGGAAAGACAATCAGAAATGAAGTGGAACAGTGCTCACCCGGGCACTCCTGCTGCTTTGTTTTAGTGATCGGTGGTGGTCTCAATGCTGGGATCCCCATCGATCAAAACTTCTGACATATCACTCTCACTATGACACGCCAAATGTTTTTTAAAAGTTTAGTTACACCTTGGGGCCTGAATTTATTGGTTTGAGTTAATGTATGGGCCTGGGTCTTAATTTGCTTAGGGGTCTGGGGTATAAGACAATTTATGGTGTTTATTTCTGAATTTTTATGTTGCTATAGATGCTGAAAATGGCTACAGAATCAAGGGAAAAAGATTTCTCATCAGGAAACTCTGCAGTCATCAGGAGAAGTCGCCATAACGGTCTGTGTCAGATGGAGAAGAAAAGAGAACGACCCATCAGTGAAGACATCTCCTGTGAGTCATTGCATTTATAGATCTGTCACATCTCCTGACATGTCAGTTATCCGAAATCCTTGTATTCCACATAAAGTCTTTGTGTGCCCAGGACTAATAGACAAATGCGTGTTACCATTCCCCTTGTCAGGAGGATGTGTCCCTACACAGTGTGATACTGTCAGTGATGGTTGGAGACTGTCACTATGTAGGGACACAGCCCTTTGACAAGGGGAATCGTAGCACTCATTTGTCAATGCTCACACAGAAAGGTGGTGTTTAATAACGACATGACGTGGCAGGGCGGTGGTGGAGAAGGGGGCCCAAGCTTGTGGAACAGCCCAGGGCCCATGGTTTACTTAATCCGCCACTGGCTATGGGGCCCCATCTTTCCTAGTTACGCCCTTGCTTACATCTATATCTACATGATCACATCACATCAATTTGCTGTTGAATCCGCATAGAAATTCACGTGTTTTACACGCAGTTCTCACACTTTGTATTGCAATGGATCAAATTTGCTGCATGTCTAACATCCACTGCAGACTTTATATTCAGTAAGTAAATGTGGTTTGTTACATGCACTTACATTGCACTGTACTTTGTTGCAAAATTTTGGTGCAGACTTTGCAACTGAAATTCTGCAACAGATACGCGATGTGTGAATGCCACTTTAAAAGACAAAACAAAACAAAAAAACTGATTTTGTCCCCTTCCAGATACAGCGCCACACTTACTGATTGCCTGTGTATGGTATTGCAGCTCAGCCTTAGCTTCATCCAAGTGAATGGGGTTTAGCTGCTGTACCTGATGCAGCCCATGGACAAAAGTGGCTCATTTTATTTTAATCTAAGACAAACGAGTTACACACATTGACGTAAAATCTGTAGACAGCTGTACTGATGACAATAAGATGGTGGGATATGTAGACAGAGTATTTTGTGAAAGATTGAAGGGGTTCTCCGCTTTGGAAAATCCCTACTTGTTAGAAGGGTTCCTTGACAATAAACCGCCCTATTTGTTAGAAGGCTTCCTTGACAATAAACCGATCACAAAGTTTCCCCCTGCTGTGACCTCCAGCGATCAGCTGTTATCTATGGGGAAACCATGTAGTAAATGTTCAATTTCCCTGCAGCACCATCATAGGAGAAATTAAATATCACACAATACACATTCATATCAACAGGACAGGACAAGTCCTTCAGAGCAAGACACGCTTTCCACTCTGGTCAAGAGATGAGACTCCTGAACAGAGGACCACTCTCTATAACTCAGAATTCCCTAATAGGGTATATGGAAATAGGTTTTCTAAACTAGACAACCCATTTAAGCACCATGACAGGGTTACGCAATCTTTATTCTCCCATGTTGGCAGTTTTATGAGTGTTTACTATTTTCTGCTGACAAGATTTCTATGGTTAATACACCCGAGGATATGGATGAATGTGTCAGATATAAGGAGAGCAATGGAGCGGGTTGAAACCGTCGCGGGTGCCGCCTGTTCCCAGCGACGAGCGGGCTCTCGGAGGACGATGTCGAGTGCTGCTTCACCTGCTGAAGCAGGGGGGATCATGGGCCTTGCAGAGCTGATGTCGCAACGCCGTGGCCTGAACATTCCGGCTGGTCGGCGGCTTGTGCAATGAGGAGGGGCGGAGCTTGAATTTCATGCGGCCGCATGTGCTGATGAAGCACCAATGGCGGCGGGGGAGACCCAGAAAGAGGGAGAAATCACCGACGAAGATCCGGATCGGGCAGAGGATGTTACACCGCGGAGGGGGCCTCCTCCAGGAGATGTGACGGCCGGTATAGATTCTGGACGGCCTGGATGTCAGGACGGAGTCTTCACAGCGGCTGCTAGGAATCCTGCCCAGGGACAGCCAGGTGAGGGCGCTTTGGCGCAATTGTGGGACTGTCAAGGTGGGGGGTCTGTTTTACCTGTGCGGGCTGGGGGCATGAGCGTATAATTCAGGGAGTTTTGTCGGGAATGTTAAAATGGTTGGCACGTGTTGGGGGGGCTCACGGCGGTTTAGGGTCACCTGCGATGGTGTGGTCAGCTTTAGGGTCGCCGCCTGATGTCAGCGTTCTATTCGCGCAGCCGCCCGTTGTGTTGCCTGTAACTGCGGGGGGAGCTGGAGAGGTTGCGGTGTGTGCCTTGGGGGCTGCGAATGTAGCGAGTGTCGCGTCCGACGTGGTGGATGCGCCGGCAGGTAAGAGCAAAAAAACTGGGGATGGTGGTGAAAAAGCCGAGGCGGCGGAGGATGTGAGGCTGGCAGATGCGGCAAAAGGGGAGGTGTACGTGTGCTTTGAAGGTCCGTTAAGCGCTCATTTAAAAGCAGAGACCAACGAGAAGATTTGGAAGGACGAACATGTTGAAATCTTCTCTTTGTTACCTCTGGAAAAATTTCACTTGGATAGGGATAAACCGGATGAGAGTAAAAAGGACGAGGAGGAGAAGCGTCGTTATCGCTTAATTCCTCACACTTTTTAAAATTGTCTGCAGGCGTTTGCAATTTTGGCAAGGGTAGTGGGAGAGAAGGCACCGGAAAACTGTTTTGGCGCTTTTTTGCTATATTGATGGAATTGGGGCGGCTTATCGTGTGTACGGTGGCGTGGCGTGGTTATGGTACGACGAGCAGTTTCGCCAGAGGAAGTCGGTATGGCCTAGTTTGCGTTGGGACCACAAGGACATTAGTCTTTGGATGAAGCTTATGGCGGCGCAAAAAGGAGGGGGACAGTCCTTTCCCGGAACAGCCGGGGGTTCCTCAGCAGCAGGGTCCTCGGCTGGTTCGCGCAAGGGCTGTTGTTGGCAGTTCAACGAGGGACACTGCAAGTTCTTATCGGAATGCCGCTACAAGCATGAGTGCTCTGGATGCGGTGGAGGGCATAGCTTGTCGCAATGTTTCAAGCAGGAAAAGGAAAAGGCACGGAGGCTGGACAAAAGAGGGGTGACGCCAGTGAGGGTGGCAGAGATACTGCGGTTCCTCGTGAGGTATCCAGATAAGGCGGCAGCAGAATTATTGCGGGCTGGGTTTTCGGACGGTTTTCGTATCCCTTGTCGTTTGGACGGTTCGGGGCGTGTTTATAAAAATGTTGCATTGGCGTTAGGACAACCGGGGATAGTTTCGGAAAAAATCGAGAAGGAAGTCCGGCTGGGGCGGATCGCCGGCACGTTTGACGATCCTCCGTGGCCTAATATGTGGGTTTCTCCTTTGGGCTTGGTACCAAAGAAGGAACCTAACAAATTTTGCCTCATTAATCACCTGTTGTACCCTGCGGGTGGGTCGGTGAATGATATCCCGACTTATGTTCGGTGTCTTATACGTCGTTTGACACCGCCGTTTCGTGGGTTCGAAAATTTGGCAGGGGGTCCTTGCTAGCAAAAACTGACATCGAGGCGGCTTTTAGGTTGCTGTCGGTATATCCCGATAGTTTCCCATTGCTGGGTTTTTGCTGACAAGGAGCCTTTTACTTAGATTGTTGTCTTCCATGGGCTGTTCGATCTCGTGCGCATATTTTGAGGCGTTCAGTTCCTTTTTGGAGTGGGTGGTGCAACAGGAGGCGGGCTGGATGTCGGTGTTGCATTATCTCGATGACTTTTTGTTTGTGGGCCCCCCGGGTTCGAGGATCTGTACAAATTTGTTGCGTACCATGGAGCGTGTAGTGGGTTTGTTTGGCGTCCCGTTGGCGCCTGAAAAAATTGAAGGTCCGGCGACTCAGGTGAAATTTTTAGGGATCATAATTGATACTGAACGGATGGAGTGCAGGTTGCCAGTTGAAAAAGTGGTAGATTTGCGCAATACTATAACTCGCATGGGGGGGATGCGGAAAATGCAGCTGCGGGCGGTTCAGTCCATGTTAGGTAAATAGAATTTTGCCTGTAGGATATTGCCTACGGGAAGAGTGTTCTGCCGCCGGCTGGTCTTCGCTAAGGCGGGGGTGGCGGGACACCCTAATTGCGTCCGCTTGTCGGCTGACGTGCGGGCAGACTTAGCAATCTGGCAGGAGTTTCTTGGGCGGTACAATGGTAGGTCTGTGTGGATGGAGGCAGTAGTGTCCAATGTTGATCTCGAAATGCATACGGATGCGTCGAGAGCGCACGGATTTGGTGCATATTTTCAGGGAGAGTGGTGCGCAGGGACGTGGCCAGCCTCTTGGAGGGAGGAAGGGCTTGTTGCTAATTTGGCATTGTTGCAATTGTTCCCTATCGTTTTGGCAGCTGAGACATGGGGCGAGCAGCTGTAGAATAAGAGGGTGCGTTTTTGCTGTGATAATTTGGGTGTGGTCCAGGCCATTAACAAACAGACGGCCAGTTCCCCCCCGGTAGTAAAACTGCTGCGTCAACTGGTGCTGCGTTGCAGTGGCGTAGCTATAGTGGTCGTAGCGGTCGCAAATGCGACCGGGCCCCGGAGCAAGGAGGCCCGCGGCCCCCCGCACCACATCAATAAAAAGTTACTATAGTAACTCGGGCCGTGGGCCCCCCGTTACTGTAGTAACTGACAGTACTTACCTTCCTGGTTCCGGAGCGCAGCAGAGGTCCTGAGGTCACAGCGCTGTGCGCAGCGCATGACGTCACAACGCTATATGCCACGAACAACATTGTGATCCTGGATAGAGTCAGGACAGAACCCCCGCCGCGGCTGAAGAGGAGGGTAAGATTAATATCCCTGTCTGATTGGCGGGGTCCGACTCCCGGGAGCCGGCCAATCAGCTGTTTTGAAGGGGCCGCAGCACTCGTACGAGAGCTGCTTCCCCTTCATTCCGGTCACTTCATTCCGGTCACTTGCTCACACTGTGAATCGGTGTAGGCGATTCACAGTGTGAGCAAGTAAGTGAAATGAAGGGGAAGCAGCTATCGTACAAGTGCTGCGGCCTCTTCAAAACAGCTGATTGGCCGGCTCCCGGGAGTTGGACCCCGACCCATCAGCTATAGTTGGCCTATCCTGAGGATAGGCCATCAATGTTTAGGGACTGGACAACCCCTTTAAGCCTACGATATAGCAGTCTTAGAGGGCCCATGAGACAGGATCACAGATTGTGGGATGCTGTCTGCTGGGCCCTGTATCTAAGCCAATCACATGGTAGGCTTAGATACATGGCCCACATATGATCCTGTCTGATGGGCCCTGTATTTAAGCCTACCACACGGTAGGTTTAGATACAGGGCCCCAGCACACAGTAATCTTATACTGTATAAGATTACTGTCTGCTGGACTCTGTATCTAAGCCTACCTTGTGGTAGGCTTAGATACAGGGTCCCACAGACAGTATCACACATGGGCCCAGTAACTAAGCCTAACACATGTAAATCGTAGTAAATAGGTTTTTTTGTGTTTTCTTACAGGTTCGGTCGGTGGACTACGTCGGATTCCAGGACTACTTCCATGTCGGCTTTTTTTATTATCAATAAAATGGTTAATGAGAGATGTGTTTTTTTTTATTTTTTATTTCAATGTCTTTGTGGTTTTTTTTAACTATATTACTACTGCCTTAGTAATGGCCGCCTGCCGATTGACAGCATCCATTGCTAAGATGGGGCTTAGTGTTAGCCAGTGCAGAGGCGAACACTAACCCCCATTATTACCCCAGTACCCACCGCCACCAGGGTTGCTTAGAATAGCCGTGTACGATCCAGTACTTGACCATCTGTAGTGATGGTTGAGCAATGGGGTGGCCGCAGGCTGGTATTATCAGGATGGGAAAGGCCAGAAACAGCGTCCCTTCCCATCATGGTAATGCTGCCTGCTGCTGCTATGTTCTATCTGGTTTGTTATGAAAAATGGGGGGGACCCCACGTCATTTAAAAAAAATTAAATAACAAATAATTGGAAAGAACGATGTGGGGTCCCCCCCAATTTTCATAACCAGCCAGATACAACACAGCAGCAGCAGGCAGCATTACCAGGGTGGGAAGGGCCACTGTTTTTGGCCTTCCCTAGCCAAATACTACCAGCCTGCGGCCGCCCCGGTACCTGACCGTCACTACAGATGGTCGGGTACTGGCTCGTACCTGACTCTTCCCGGCACCCCTGGTGGCGGTGGGTACTGGGATAATAATGCGGGTTAGTGTTAGCCTCTGCACCTGCTAACATTAAGCCCCACCTTAGTAATGGAGGTTGTCAATCAGCCAGCGGCCATTACTAAGGCGGTAATAATAAAGTTTAAAAAAATACAAGCACATAGAAAAAATATTTTATTGAAATAAAAAAACACAACCCCCATTAACCATTTGATGGAGAATACAAAAACGCTATCATTGAAGTAGTCCTCGAATCCGAAGTAGTCCAACAACCGAACTTGTAAAAAAACACAAACACACAAAAATAATTAGTAACACATAAAGAAGCAAAACAATTATTATTCTTACCTTTCCTGGGTCCAGCGCTGGAGCCGCAATGTCAGCGAGCTGGGCCCTATAAGAAGCAAAACAATTATTATTCTTACCTTTCCTGGGTCCAGCGCTGGAGCCGCAATGTCAGCGAGCTGGGCCCTATATCTAATCCAATCATGAGTGACACTGTCTGCTGAGCCACTGAATCTAATCCTATCATGTGTGATAGTCTGCTGAGATACTGTATCTAATCCTATCATGTGTGATACTGTTTGCTGAGCTACTGTATCTAATCCCTTCATGTGTGATACTGTCTGCTGAGCCACTGTATCTAATTCTATCCATAGTCTATAGGGTCAGAGTGCTATAGATATGCTGTCTCCTATACACACATACACACACACATTTTTTGGGGCGGAAACATATGTATTGGGACTATTTCCCCTGACATTTTAAGTCCTTAGTGACGCCCCTGGCTGCTAGTGCTGCATTGTTGGGGCACATAGGAGACCCAGCGATGCAGCTGAAAGCTGTGGACCGTCGGCCTTGGGAAGTTTGTAGGGGGGGGGCCAATAAGAAGTTTTGCATCGGAGCCCATGAGCCTTTAGCTCTGCCCCTGCTGCGTTGTCTCAGTTTGAATGTGTGTTTTGTTTCTGTTCATGTTCCGGGTATTGCTAATGATATCGCTGATTCTCTCTCTCGGTTTCAGTGGGACAGGTTTCGCAGGTTGGCGCCTGGAACGGAGCAACATAAGAAGTCCTGCCCTCCCTGGCTGTGGGACATGGTCTGGGGGTATCGGCGGCGCTGATTAGACGATCCGTGAGTTCTAGCACCTGGTCGGCTTATTCCAGGGTGTGGTCACGTTGGGAAGGCTTGATGCGACAAGTAGGTGTGGCGGATGGTTACTTGGAAACTGTGTTGTTATATTTTATTGGTTTGTCTTTTAGCGAAGGGGCATATTTTTCAGTGGCGTCGCAGAGAGTGGCTGCAGTGGCCTTTTGGTGTAAGTTGCATGGGGTCCTAAGTCTTTTTTGGTTCGACAGGCTCTTAGGGGCTACCAAAAAGGCGGGGCCCGGCGGGATGTTAGGCGCCCTGTATCGTTCAAGTTGTTGGGAAAGTTGGGTGTCAGTCTTGGTGGTGTGTGTACTTCACAGTATGAGGCGTGTTTGTTCCAGGCAGCATTTTCCTTGGTGTTTTTTGGGGCTTTTAGAATTTCAGAGTTGGTTGCACGGAGTGGCTTGGTGGTTGGGGGTTTGCTGTTGGAGGACGTTGCGGTGCTGGGAGACATTGTTTCTTGTTTGATTAGCCGGTCTAAAACGGACCAGATAGGTAAAGGGGTAAGAGTGGTGCTTTCACGATTGGAAGGCTCCCCATGGTGCCAGGTGGGGTGTGTGGAGCGTTCGGAAGATGGGCGGTGGCTCTTTCTTAATTCATGGAAAAGGCAAGTCATTGTCTCGGTTTCAGTTTATTGCGGTTTTCCGAAAGTGTTTGTTTGCCCTGGGTTTGGATGCTAGGGAGTTCTGTTCGCATTCCTTCCGGATTGGGGCAGCTACGGAGGCATCCCGGTGGGGTCTAGGGCATGCTGTGATTAAGAAGATTGGGCGTTGGGAATCGGCTAGGTTCAAGGAGTATGTCCATCCTCAGTTCTTATAGTGCTTGGGAATTTTGTTGGAAGATGCTGGGGGTGTTGTGGTGGTGGTGTTGTGTCTGCTATGTTATTATTTCTATTTTCAGGAGCGGCAGCATGTCTGGCGTGGGTTGTTGGCCATTCATATGTGTAGTGGGGTGCACTGCGAGCCGATGTTCGACCTGACGGTCGGCAATTAGGCTTTCACAGGTCAGATATGCAGGGTTGCTGATTAGGGCTGCGGGGCATGCTATGGAACAGGGTGTTGTCGGAGGTCCTGTTCTATGCAGGTATGGATAGGCCACCGGATATCTTGTTGCTACACGTCGGGGGTAACGATTTGGGAATCTGCCCCTCTAGAGAGATTGTGCAGGACATCATATTAGACCCGTTAAGACTCTGGTTGTCTTTTCCTAATTTTATTGTGATCTGGTCGGATATCGTGGCCAGACAGATGTAGCAGAATGCTAGGAGTGTTGAGGGGTTGAACAGGGCCAGGGCTAAAATTAACAAAGAAGTGTCACGTTTTGTCCGCCGTAATATGGGTTTTGCAGTGCGGCACAAAGAACTGGGGACACTGTCCCCAGGATTTCGGCGCAGCGATGGGATTCACCTTAGCCCGGTTGGCATAGACATGTGGTGTTTGGGGCTGCAGGATGGACTGGAATTAGCCCTAAGGGTTTGGCGGGACGGCCTCCAGTAAGGCTTCACTGTGGTCTGTCTGTGGCGGGGAGAAGGGGTCCTTGGAGGTGCACGAAAATGGGCCGTGCATCTGAATTTGAGGTGTAATACAACAAATGGAGTCCTGGGGGGAAGGAGTCAGTCCCCAAGGAATAGTTGGATAGTTGTATTCGGTGCCCTTAGGTCAAGTGTGGACGGCTAGGTCTAAGGAGTTTTTTACCATACTTGGAGAGTAGGGGTTAAAAAATGGAGACTGCCTCTAAGGATCGTTTTTCCCCCAAAATGGACAACATAGAACAGGGTAATATCTTCTAGGATGTTTTGTTGATTACTTGTCATTTTACATTGCATTTTATGTAAAGTTATTTATGAAAAAGTTATTTATGAGAATTTTGTTAATAAATATGGCTGCATAGCAGCCTTACACCATAAAGGTAGTTGTGTCTTTATTTGAGGGAAAGGTGGGGCCATGGTTGAGACGGGAGTCAATCTTCTGTCCTTAACCCCTTCCCGCACCTGGATGTACTATTACGTCATGGCATCTGTATCGTTCGCGCTCCATGACGGAATAGTACGTCTCGGGAGTAACGGCCGTTTCGGCCGTCCTCCCGACACATACAGGAGCTGTGACAGTTGCTGTCTCGTACAGCAGTTGTCACAGCTCCTACAGCGGGGACCGATCGCTGTGTCCCCGCTGATTTACCCCTTAAAAGCCGCGTTCTATAGAGATCGCGGCTTTTTAGGGGTTAAGCTGCCATCGCCGGCCTGCTACACGATAGCGGCCGGCGATGGTTACTATGGCAACCGGACACCAAACAATGGCGTCCGGTTATGCCATAGACGTAAGCCTAGTGGGTCCTGACAACGTCAGGACCCACTATGCTTGCTGTCAGTGACTAGCTGACAGTTCTAATACACTGCACTACGCATGTAGAGCAGTGTATTAGAATAGCGATCAGAGCCTCCTGCCCTCAAGTCCCCTAGTGGGACAAAGTAATACAGTAAAAAAAAAGTTAAAAAAAGATGTGTAAAAATAAGAAAATAAAAGTTTAAAAAGTATTAAAAGTAAAAATCCCCCTTTTTACCTTATCAGTCATTTATTATTAATAAAAACATATAAACAAACAAATAAACTATACATAATTGGTATCGCCGCGTCCGTAACGGCCTGAACTACAAAATTATTTCGTTAGTTATCCCGCACGGTGAACGCCGTAAAAGAAAATAATAATAAACCGTACCACAATCACAATTGTTTGGTCACTTCACCTCCCAAAAAATGGAATAAAAAGAGATCAAAAAGTCGCATGTACCGAAAAATGGTCCTGATCGAAACTACAGTTTGTTATGCAAAAAATAAGTCCTCGCACGCCTTTATTGATTGAAAAATAAAAAAGTTCTGGCGCTTAGAATATGGCAACACAAAAAGTGAATGATTGTTTACAAAACTTATTTTATTGTGCAAACGCCATAAGACATAAAAAAAACTATAAACATCTGGTATCGCCGTAATCGTATCGCCCCGCACAATAAAGTGAATATGTCATTTATAGCGAACGGTGAACGCTGTAAAAAAAATAGAATTAAAAAACAATAGTAGAATTGCTGTTTTTTAGTCACCACGCCACCTAAAAATAGAATAAAAACGGATCAAAAAGCCGCATGCACCCCAAGAAAACTACAATGGATTCCTCAAGGGGTCTAGTTTCCAAATTGGGGTCACTTTTGGGGGGTTTCCAATGTTTTGGCACCACAAGACCTCTTCAAACCGGACATGGTGCCTAATAAAAAAGAGGCCTCAAAATCCACTAGGTGCTCCTTTGCTTCGGAGGCCGCTGCTTCAGTCCATTACCGTACTAGGGCCACATGTGGGATATTTCTCAAAACTGCAGAATCTGGGCAATACGTATTAAGTTGCGTTTCTCTGATAAATCCAATTGTGTTGAAAAAAAATGGAATAAAGAGGATTTTCTGACAAAAAAAAAATGTAAACTTCACCTATACTTTGCTCTAAACTTTCTACATGCTGTTGTGAATACTTTGAGGGGTCTAGTTTCTAAAATGGGGTATTTGATAGGGGTTTCTAATATATGGGCCCCTCAAAGCAACTTCAGAACTGAACTGGAACCTAAAAAAATAAATAAATGAGGCAATACTTTGCTTCTTACATTATACTTATAATGAGCCGTGCCCACCCCGAGATGACCCCAGTTTTGACCGTTTGTATAAACGGAGACCCCTATTAGACCGTTTCAGAGCCCGGTTTTCCCAAGCATACACCCCCGAGAAGTGTATTTCTATTGATGAGTCCCTCGTACATTTTAAAGGGAGGGTTCAATTCCGCGAGTACCTGCTGGCCGGGCACATCATACAGATGGCATTGTACAATGTGTACGTGCTACATCGATGTGCAGGCCAGATGGGAACGTTCCTGGAATTTCAAGAGGTGATTATCAAGAACCTAATCATTAGGGACCAAGAAGGGGGGCACCCAGTACTTCTGGAAGCGAGGCCACACGCATCATACCAGGGCGGCAACACTTTCCAGGAGAAGTTCCCCAAACTGGCAAGAAGGTAAAAAGTCAAAAGAGGTGCAAAGTCTGTTATAAGAGGGCGATAAGGGATGACACAATATATCAATGTGACTCGTGTCCCGAATAACCAGAGCTCTGTATGAAAGATTGTTTTAAAATTTATCATACATCCGTTGGTTTATAATTTACCCCAATTTTACTTACCCTGATGCACTCCGCACAGCTTATCCCCCTCATCTTTCCCTTCTGAGCCCTGCCATGTGCCCAGGCAGCTGATAACAGCCACATGTAGGGTATTGCCATACCCGAGAGAACCCACATTACAGTTTATGGGGTGTAGGTCTCCGGTCAAAATGCTCACTACACCTCTAGATGAATGCCTTAAGGGTGTAGTTTTTAAAACGGGGTTACTTCTTGCGGGTTTCAACTGTACTGGTACCTCAGGTGCTTCTGCATACATGACTTCGCACTAGAAAATCCCCAGTAGGCCAAATGGTGGTCCTTTCCTTCTGAGCCGTCCCATGGGCCCAAACAGCAGTTTATCACCACAAATGGGGTATTGCCGCACTCAGGACAAATTGGGCAACAAAATGGAGTATTTTATTTCTTGTGAAAATAAGAATTTTTGAGCTAAAATGACATATTATTGGAAAAAATATATTTTTTTGAAATTCCCAGCCCAATTCAAATAAGTTCTGTGAAGAAACTATGGGGTCTAAATGGTCACATTACCCATAAATGAATTCCTTGAGGGGTGTCATTTTTTTTATGTCACGGCCCAATTGAAATAGGTGCTGTGAAAAAACTGTGAGGTCAAAATGCTAACAACAACCATAAATGAATTCCTTGAGGGGTGTAGTTTCCAAAATGGAGTCACTTTTGGTGGGTTTCCATTGCTTTGATACCTCTTGGGCTCTGCAAATGCGACATGGCACCCAAAAACCAAACCAGCAAAATCTGCACTCCAAAGATTACACAGCGTTCCTTCCCTTCTGAGGCCTCCCATGGGCCCAAACGGCAGTTTATCACCACAAATGGGGTATTGCCACACTAAGGACAAATTGGGCAACAAAATGGGGTATTTTGTTCCCTGTGAAAATAAGAAATTTTGATCACAAATGACATTTTATTGGAAAAAATGAAATTTTTTTCATTTCACAGCCCAATTCAAATACGTGCTGTGAAAAAACTGTGCAGTCAAAATGGTAACAACAACCATAAATGAATTCCTTGAGGGGTGTAGTTTCCAAAATGGGGTCACTATTGGGGGATTCCTACTGTTTTGGCACCTCAACACCTCTTCAAACCTGGCATGCTGCCTAAAATATATTCTAAGAAAAAAGAGGCCTCAAAATGCACTAGGTGCTTCTTTGCTTCTAGGGCTTGTGTTTTAGTCCACATGCGCACTAGAGCCACATGTGGGACATTTCTAAAAACTGCAGAATCTGGATAATACATATTTAGTAGTGTTTCTCTGGTAAAACCTTCTGTGTTACAGAAAAAAAAATGAATAAAATTGAAATTCAGCAAGAAAAATTAAATTTGCAAATTTCACCTCCACTTTGCTTTAATTCCTGTGAAATGCCTGAAGGGTTAAAAAAACTTTCTAAATGCTGTTTTTAATACTTTGAGGGGTCTAGTTTTTAAAATGGGGTGTTTTATCAGGGTTTATAATACATAGGCCCCACAAAGCCACTTCAGAACTCAAGAGGTACCTTAAAAAAAAGGCATTTGAAATTTTCTTAAAAATATGAGAAATTGCTGTTTATGTTCTAAGCCTTGTAACGTCCAAGAAAAATAAAAGAATGTTCAAAAAACGATGCCAATCTAAAGTAGACATATGGGAAATGTGAACTAGTAACTATTTTGGGTGGTATAACCGTCTGTTTTTCAAGCAGATGCATTTAAATTCTGAAAAATGCTATTTTTTCTAAATTTTCTCTAAATTTTGCAATTTTTCACAAATAAAGACTGAATATATCGACCAAATTTTACCACAAACATGAAGCCCAAAGTGTCACGAGAAAACAATCTCAGAATCGCTTGGATAGGTTTAAGCATTCCGACGTTATTACCACATAAAGTGAAATATGTCAGATTTCAAAAATGAGCTCTGAGCCTTAAGGCCAAAACTAGGCTGCGTCCTTAAGGGGTTAAAGTCAAGGCGTTGTCTGATATATTTTATTTCCCCCCAAAAAGTGTCAGTCCTGACCATGGGCTGTTTGTGGTATTGCAGCTCAGCCTCATTCAAGTGAATAACGCCTTTCTCTATATGTTAGATACAACATTTAGATAGCTGTATCATAGTCCTGTGAATATTTCAAGCGTATAGACAATTTATCCTGTGAGTTAGGCCTGATTTACACGAGCGTGTGCGTTTTGCGCACGCAAAAAAAACGTATCGTTTTGCGTGCGCAAAATGCACTTAACAGCTGCGTGTGTCATCAGTGTATGATGCGCGGCTGCGTTATTTTCGCGCAGCCGCCATCATTATGACACTCCGTTTGGATGTTTGTAAACAGAAAAGCACGTGGTGCTTTTCTGTTTACATTCAGAGTTTGACAGCTGTTGCGCGAATCACGCAGTTCGCACGAAAGTGCTTCCGTGCGACCTGCGTAGTTTTCACGCACCCATTGACTTCAATGGGTGCGTGATGCGCAAAAAACGCTGAAATATAGAACATGTCGTGAGTTTTACGCAGCGCACTCACGCTGCGCAAAACTCACGGACTGTCTGCACTGCCCCATAGAGTAATATAGGTGCGTACGACACGCGTGAAACGCACGCGCGACGCACGCGCGTATATTACGCTCGTGTAAATTATGCCTTAAGGTGTATTTAAACATTGCAGTCAAACCTCATTTTTTTGCCACGATTTTTACAATATCACAGCGGAATACAGAATATTGTATAAATTGCGGCATAAACTGCATGAGTTCACAGTGTAAATAAACCCTTATGCATATTCTGATTTTTATTACAGTTTTACTCAATGTTTACCTCTAGTCGGAGTGACTTCATAATTGTTGTATTAACTTTTGTATATGTTTTAGAACAGAGGTCGGCAACCCGTCAAACGCCAATGGGTAGCAAGTAGATTGCGGCCTTCCGTCAGTACTGCATATTAAAAATCAATCTGCAGTTCTAAGTTCCTAGCTTACCAGTTGCCCCGGAGACACACAAATTCTGCATGTAGCGTCGACGTACTAACTAACACTCAGGGAAGGAGGTGAGCTACACTGCTTCAGCATCAGTGTGCGACAGCTTTTAATGTGGTTGGCTTCATGTTAGGAAAGGGGTGGGCAACATGAGGAGATGCTTGGCCCTAATGGGGGTACTAATGTTGTCACTCTGGCGGAGCATTATTATAATTGACGGCACTGTTACTAATGAAAGCACTGTGGGGGTACTTAGAGGTTGAACACTATAGGGGGCACTTTAGGGCGCTATTATTTATGGGGGCACTGTGGGGAACACTATTACTAATGGGGACACTGTGGGCCAATGTTACCAATGGGGACACTGTGAGAGCACTATTTTTAATGCGGGCATTATTTGGGGGGGGGGGTACAGTTACTGTAGGAGAGCATTATTACAATTAAGGGAATTATGGGTGGCACCGTTACTAATGGGGGCACTGTGAGGTAACACTATTACTAATTGGGGCACTGTGAGGGAGCACTATTAGAAATGAGAGCACTATTACTAATGGTTTAGACAAGCATTATTGCGAGTAGGGGCACTCTAGAGGAGCACTATTACTAATGGGACACTACACAATAATTTTTGAAAGCATTGCTGGGGCTCTAATACTATCAGGGGCCCTATCTACTTGGCAAAAAATATTTTTTCAGGTATTTAGTGGGAATTATTACTGTCAGGGGCACTATCAGCTTGGCACATTTATTTTTGAAGGAAACTATGTCTGTGGCACTATTATAGTCAGAGGCACTGTTTGCTGGGCACAATTATTTTGGAGGGCATTCTGTGTGGCATTACTTTTTGCAAGACTTACTTTCTATGTGGTACTAGGTTTTTTAGGAGGACAATCTGTATGGCAATAATATTTATACAGTACATTATTTGGGGGCACTGGTCATTGCAGCACACTTTTGGGGTAGCAGTAGGGTGAGGGAATGAGGGTGATAGAAAAGTGAAGGATCTAAGATGTCTGGACAACAAACTGTTGAGATGAGTCATGGCTGGATGAAGCGTTCATGGAGTTCTAGGCTGGGTGGAGTAGGAAAGAGAACGTCTACATAACAGAAGATGTTACCTGTGAGTCACTGGATGTCATTATTGTGTATTTTACCTGTGACTGCGTCTGATTAGTGCTTTATTCTCCTGCATGTTCTGTAGCGCTAAATTTAACTTAAGTAATTTCCATCCAGGGACCGTGTCTTTTAAGACTTGACCACTTTCACACACCCCCCCCCCCCATGGTTCCGTCACAACTCAGTACCAACTAGATTTCAAGATACTCCCAAGATACAATAGTAGATCTTCATCTTGCTAAGGTTGCTTACTTCTGAGAACATCAACAACTCTAGAGGTAGTCACTCAGCTTTCCCACACTGCTGGATGAGAAAAGTTAGTGACAATCTCTGTGGTAGCTGTATTGAAGATTATATTAGTTATTAGCCAACTTTCCCAGAAACAAGGACAAATTAGACATATCTGATATTTTTGTTTTTTAATTTAATATGACTACCCCAGGACTTTTATTTTAGGGAAAATGCTATTTTAAACGTATAGAAAACTTATAATTTGAATATATTGCTGACTTTCTGCTATCACGCTGCAGTGCTCCACTTCTTCACTATGTAACATCTGCGGGTGGAGATTATAAATCCAGCAGCCAATTCCTCCACTGAGGGTCCCAATCCATATCCACTCTCTTTACAGTCTCTATTTAAGTCAGTGCACATGTATACTTATTGAATTTAGGGTGCGCCCTCCAGTGGTGAAAGAGATCACTGGAGTATTGAACCTGCAGACATGACAAACCATTGGTGCATACATGAATATAGGCTAAATGAAGAGTGAGGAGCATATGTCAGGCTTATGATATGTAGTGCATTACCCACCACTACCCAAAGATCAAACTGAACACACATATTTCTTTCTTCTGCGCCAGGCAGAGCTGACTCCATTCAGTATATTGTATTCTTCTACAGAGTATCATCGCCACCTATCAGAAAAAACATAAGCTACAGCTGATCTCAGCAACCTCGACAACCTCTTCATGTTCCATCTGATTTCTTCCATTTTGACTGGTTGACAGCGGAGGGGTGTGGCTTAGTAAAAGCGTGAGGCTTAACTTTTTTGATCTCATATTGCAGACCTGAGCAGTGTGGCTCCTTCTATAGCCAGTATCCATATACAGACTGACACAGACTTGTGAGAAGGAGGAGGGGAAAATGGCTGATCTAGGACTCAGAATTTCTCAGACTAAATAGGACCAAGTGGATTGATTTTTTATGTATTTTCTACTTTTATTGTTCTTTTAAAGTGTTTGCATTTATATGGCTCATATGATGTATATATCTCTTTTGTATCTGTATATTATCCAATGCATTATGGATACAGCCATACTGAATTATCAGAAGAAGAAAAACCAGAATAATCTCCCATAATATATACTAATACCTGACTGCTATATAATATTGAGAAATGACGAGGAGACAGAGCTTTCATTTCTAAAACACAATTTATTTAACTAAAATTCCTAACTAAAGCTATTGATCCAGAAGAAGGCAAAAACCCTGTGCACGTTTAGCCAATTTGTGCCACAGGGGAAAATTCCTTGTTGACCCCGAGAAAAGGCGATCAGTCCGAGAACCCAGGATCAGAGCTTGTAATGCAACTAACTAAACACATCTCATTGATAGCTACGACATTGTATTAAGTAGTAAGTTATATCATTATATATTCAGAAATTGTCCAATCCCAGTTGTTGTCCACAATGTCCCGGTACCATGCAGGCCGCTCCTCCACTGATCAGACTCCAGAGATCACAGCACAGCTCTGGTCATCTCAGATGTAATAGAGAAAGAAAACACTGCCCTCCTAAGTTACAGGAGAAGGCCATTTGCATTATACAAGGTCCAAGCCCCTGCTAAAATCATAATACTTTGATTTCACGTATTTACCTTGACCTGTATAACTAGTGTATTATGACATGAGAAGCGCCAAATATGTAATTGTAAATAGAATTGTCACGTTACATACGATTTATGAATCTCACAGTTCTTGTCCTCCTCTTCAGCCGCCCTTCTAGATCTCCTCCCTGCAATGAAACAATAAGGGCAAAGATTGCGCCATTTTAACTTAGTTTACTTTAATAAATGCTGCATAAGCTACGTCTCCTTGAAGACGACTCCAACTTTTTACTTAAAATTTGTTAAGTGACGAGAAAAGTTACTTTTATTCGAAATCTTGTCGCATGTCACCGTAAATGTGAGTCAATATATAACAATCCCCCATATCCCACATTTTCAGATTAAATAAACATATATATTATGTACATACCTAAATGTTTGGAGATTGGTGGCATAATGGCGGAAGATTTTGCTCCACATTTCTGTTTTCTTATTGGCTCCAAAACCTGAAAGTAAACAGCAGAACCTTCTATTACCGTGTGTATAAGCCACAGCCCCAGGTGCCCATTTTGTTCCTGCCCCTGCCATGCTTCTAGTGCATGAAGTTTTCTGTTTCCAGTGTTCTGGATTCCTGATGAATTATCTTGTGTCTTCTCTACTTATCTTCTTATCTTGGACTGAACAGTTGCCCCCTGAACCCCAGTTTCCATAGTCAGTCATTGTGACATCATGAGGTAACAATGGCCTCCTGTTCTTTATCTGATGTCACAAATATGACCAGAAGTGACATCTCCTGCTATTGATAGTATAGATAGTAAGTAATTACTTTGTCACAGTTCACATTTGTTGGTATTACTGCCTTGCAGTGCAGGGTCGGTAATGAGAAAACTCCCACAAGTTATATGTAAAATGCCCTTTAGTGTGCCAAGTTGTCGGCAAATGAAATTCTAGGCCCGTTGACAACACTTCTTTCCGTCTTGCAGCAGTTCACTGTTGTCATAGGAAAAGTAGCCTCATCTATAAAACTATTGAAGAAAGGGGATCAGAAGCCCCAAGCATCCAATCATGTTACAGTGGATATAAAGTTAAAAAACGTAATCTGATTGTTGTCTGCAATAGCTTTTCCACATCAGACTCATTAGGGAAAATGTATTCAAACTCATGCAAAGAAAAAGTGGGGTAGTTATCCATGGAAACCAATCCGGTCGTTGTTCTCATTTTTTTAAAGCACCTCTGCAAAATATGGTGAGGTGAAATCCGATTTGGTGCAGTTTGTGGCTCCGTTTTTTTAGCCAAAGCCGAGAGTGAACAGAAAAGAATGGAGATGATCAGTCTTTTTTTTTTAGACCTTTCTTTCCTTACAGATCCACTTCTGGCACCAAAAATTGCATCAAAACTGAGTGTGTGATCCTGACCTTATGCCTCTTTTACAAAGAGCCCATAAATGTAAAGTGATGGGTGCCATTTTCACAATGTGCCAGGTGTCTACTTTTAGGACATATATGGGGGTTTAATCCTTTCCCTGCCTGACAATTTTCACATTTGACATACACAAATAAAACCTGAATTATAAAATCATATTACGCCCCCATACTCATATACTTTCTGAAAGTAGACACCTCACACATTGTAAAAATGACACCAAGAACTTTACACTCATGCAAATAAAATGGCTAAAAATTCATGTCTGTGGCTAAAAGTCTGACCCAAGCAGAACCTGAGACGAACAACACCTGCTAAAAATACTAGTATAAGATGTGCAGAGTTTATAAATATCACTTATGTCCAGTGGTATAACTACCGTTGTAGCAGCCATAGGAGCTGCTACGGGGCCCGCGGCATGAGAAACCTCGTGCCGCCCACAGGCACGGGCCACTCCATGGCCGGTGGGGCCGCTAGCAGCCGCTATGGCTGCTACAGCAGTAGCTGACGCTACATTCAATAGTATCTGCGTCCTTAGGATGCAGATACTATTGAGCACTATGACAGAGCCATTGGCAAGAAGTCACTGGTTAAGTTTAACTTTTTGTTATTTCCTCATGGGAATTGGTCTGTGATATGACTTTTTCCCCTTTTTTAACTACTTAAGTAATAAAATTATTTATTTTTACTACATACCCATGTGAATGCTGATATATCCTAGAGGGTTTTTTTGTTTTTTCTTTTCTGCTTTAATTACTAGGTTAGCACCGTGTGGCATTCGGTCCACAAAATTTCTTGGGTTATTGGATATCAAATATTTTCTTTTTTTTCAATTACTTTTTTTGGTTTTATTTGATTGGGGGGGCGCGCTATCTACAGGCAGGGGGCTGCATGGCAGTATCTGCAGGGGGGCTGTATGGCACTAACCCTAGTGGGGGCTGTATGAAACTATTTACGGGGGGAGGGGCATATGGCAGTATCTACAGGGGGCTGAATGGCAGTATCTACAGGGGGGCTGTATGGCAGTATCTACAGGGGGTGCTGTATGGCACTATCTACAGTGGGTGCTGTATGGCACTATCTACAGTGGGGGCTTATATGGCAGTATCAACAGGGGGCTGTATGGCAGTATCTATAGGGGGGCTATATGGCACTATCTATAGTGGGGGTTATATGGCAGTGTCTACAGGGGGCTGTATGGCAGTATCTAAAGGGGGCTGTATGGCGCTATCTACATGGGGGATGTAAGGCGCTATCTACAGGGGGATGTATGGCAGTATATACAGGGGGCTGTATGGCAGTATATACAGGGGGGATGTATGTTGCTATATACAGGGGGGTGTATGGCACTATCTACAGTGGGGGGCTGTATGACACTACAGGGGGGCTGTATGGCGCTATCTACAGGGGAGGCTGTATGGCGCTATCTACAGGGGGAGGTGGGGTACTATCTACAAGTGGGGCTGCATGGCACTGTCTATAAGGGGGTCACCATCTACAAGGGGTTGTTACATTGTCTACAGGGGGGCTGTATAGCACTGTCTACAGGGGGGTCTGTATGTCAGAACCTAAGGAGGGCACTTTCTACAGGGGGGCTGTGTGTGGCACCCAGAGAAGGGGTGCGCCCTGTCCAAAGTTTGCTATGGGGCCCCATCTTTCCTAGTTACGCCCTTGCTTACATCTATATCTACATGATCACATCACATCAATTTGCTGTTGAATCCGCATAGATATTCACGTGTTTTAGGCAGGATTCACACGAGCCTGTGCGTTTTGCACACGCAAAAAATGTTGGCGTTTTGCGTGCACAAAAGGCACTTAACAGCTCCGTGTATCAGCCCTGTATGATGCGTGGCTGCGTGCTTTTTGCACAGCCGCCATCATGATGACACTCCGTTTGGATGTTTGTAAACAGAAAAGCACGTGGTGCTTTTCTGTTTTCATTCATCCTTTTCAGTGCTGTTGCGCGAATCACGCGCGTCCCACGGAAGTGCTTCCGTGTGGTGCGCGTGATTTTCACGCACCCATTGACTTCAATGGGTGCGTGATGCGCGAAAAACGCACAAAGAACGGACATGTTGTGACTTTTACGCAGCGGACTCACGCTGCGTAAAAATCACGCAACTGTCTGCACGGCCCCATAGACTAATATAGGTCTGTGCGACGTGCGTGAAAATCACGCGCGTTGCACGGACGTATATCACGTTCGTCTGAATAAGCCCTTACACGCAGTTCTCACCCATTGTATTGCAATGGAACAAATTTGCTGCATGTCTAATATCCACTGCAGACTTTATATTCAGTAAGTAAATGTGGTTTGTTACATGCACTTACATTGCACTGTACTTTGTTGCAGAATTTTGGTGCAGACTTTGCAACTGAAATTCTGCAACAGATACACAATGTGTGAATGCCACTTTAACAGACAAAACAAAACAAAAAAACTGACTTCGTCCCCTTCCAGATACAGTGCCACACTTACTGATTGGCTGTGTATGGTATTGCAGCTCAGCCTTAGCTTCATCCAAGTGAATGGGGTTTAGCTGCAGTACCTGATGCAGCCCATGGACAAAAGTGGCTCATTTTATTTTAATCTAAGACAAACGAGTTACGCACATTGAAGTAAAATCTGTAGACAGCTGTACTGATGACAATAAGATGGTGGGATATGTAGACAGAGTATTTTGTGAAAGACTAAAGGGGTTCTCCGCTTTGGAAAATCCCTACTTGTTAGAAGGGTTCCTTGACAATAAACCGCCCTATTTGTTAGAAGGTTTCCTTGACAATAAACCGATCACAAAGTTTCCCCCTGCTGTGACCTCCAGCGATCAGCTGTTATCTATGGGGAAACCATGTAGTAAATGTTCAATTTCCCTGCAGCACCATCATAGGAGAAATTAAATATTACACAATACACATTCATATCAACAGGACAGGACAAGTCCTCCAGAGCAAGACAGGCTCTTTGTACCCGCTTTCCACTCTGGTCAAGAGATGAGACTTCTGAATAGAGGACCCCTCTCTATAACTCAGAATTCCCTAATAGGGTATATGGAAATAGGTTTTCTAAACTAGACAACCGCTTTAAGCACCATGATAGGGTTATGCAATCTTTATTCTCCCATGTTGGCAGTTTTATGAGTGTTTACTATTTTCTGCTGACAAGATTTCTATGGTTAATACACACGAGGATATGGATGAATGTGTCGGATATAAGGAGAGCAATGGAGTGGGTTGAAACCATCGCGGGAGCCGCCCGTTCCCAGCGGCGAGCAGGCTCTCGGAGGACGATGTCGAGTGCTGCTTCACCTGCTGGAGCAGGGGGGAGTGTGGGCCCTGCAGAGCTGGTGTCGCAACGCCGCGGCCTGGACATTCCAGATGGTCAGCAGCTTGTGCAATGAGGAGAGGCGGAGCTTGAATTTCATGCGGCCGCATGTGCTGATGGAGCAGCAATGGCGGCGGGGGAGCCCCAGGAAGAGGGAGAAATCACCGATGAAGATCCGGATCGGGCAGAGAATGTTCCACTGCGGAGGGGGCCTCCTCCAGGAGATGTGACGGCCTGGATGTCGGGACGGAGTCTTCACAGCGGCTGCTAAGAATCCTGCCCAGGGACAGCCATATGAGGGCGCTTTGTCGCAATTGTGGGATTGTCAATGTGGGGGTCTGTTTTTACCTGTGCGGGCTGGGGGGCATGAGCGTGTAATTCAGGGAGTTTTGTCGGGAGTGTTAAAATGGTTGGCACGTGTTGGGGGGGGCTCATGGCGGTTTAGGGTCACCTGCGATGGCATGGTCAGCTTTAGGGTCGCCGCCTGATGTTAGTGTACTAGTTGCGCAGCCACCCGTTGTGTTGCCTGTAACTGCAGGGGGAGCTGGAGAGGTTGCGGTGTGTGCCATGGGGGATGCGAATGTAGCGAGTGTCGCGACCGATGTGGTGGATGCACCGGCAGGTGAGAGCAAAAAAACTGAGGATGGTGGTGAAAAAGCCAATGCGGCGGAGGATATGAGGCTGGCGGACGCGGAAATAGGGGAGTTGTATGTGGGCTTTGAAGGTCCATTAGGTCGCTCATTTAAAAGCAGAGACCAAGGAGAAGATTTGGAAGGACGAACATGTTGAAATCTTCTCTTTGTTACCTCTGGAAAAATTTTACTTGGATAGGGATAAACTGGATGAGAGTAAAAAGGACGAGGAGGAGAAGCGTCGTTATCGCTTAATTCCTCGCACTTTTTCAAATTGTCTGCAAGCGTTCGCAATTTTGGCAAGCGTAGTGGGAGAGAAGGCACCGGAAAACTGTTTGGCGCTTTTTTGCTATATGGATGGGATTGGGGAGGCTTATCGTGTGTACGGTGGCATGGCGTGGTTACGGTACGACGAGCAGTTTCGCCAGAGGAAGTCTAGCCTAGTATGCGTTGGGACCACAAGGACATTAGTCTTTTGATGAAGCTTATGGCGGCGCAAAAAGGAGGGGGACAGTCCTTTCCCGGAACAGCCGGGGGTTCCTCAGCAGCAGGGTCCTCGGCTGGTTCGCGCAAGGGCTGTTGTTGGCAGTTCAACGTTGGACACTGCAAGTTCTTATCGGAATGCCGCTACAAACATGAGTGCTCTGGATGCGGTGGAGGGCATAGCTTGTCGCGATGTTTCAAATGGGGAAAAGGAAAAGGCACAGAGGCTGGACAAAAGAGGGGTGACGCCAGTGTGGGTGGCAGAGATGCTGCCGTTCATCGTGAGGTATCCAGATAAGGCGACAGCAGAATTATTTCGGACTGGGTTTTCGGACAGTTTTCGTATCCCTTGTCGTTTGGACGGTTCGGGCGTGTTTATAAAAATTTAGCATCGGCGTTAGGACAGCCGGGGATAGTTCCGGAAATAATCGGATCACCGACTCGTTTGGACATCCTCCGTGGCCAAACAAATTTTGCCTCATTCATCTCCTGTCGTACCCTGCGGGTGGGTTGGTGAATAATGGCATTGATCCCGACTTATGTTCGGTGTCTTATATGTCGTTTGACACCGCTGTTTCGTGGGTTCAAAAATTTGGCAGGGGGTCCTTGCTAGCAAAAACTGACATCGAGGCGGCTTTTAGGTTGCTGCCGGTACATCCCGATAGTTTCCCATTGCTGGATTTTTGCTGGCAAGGAGCCTTTTACTTACACCGCATTCCAAATTATTATGCAAATGTTATTTTTCGCTGATTTTCCTAATTAGTCGATGCCAATGACATTCAGTATAATCTTCAAGCCAATAACCGTTGGAGTATAATGCAAATTTTATTGAACAAATCTCCTAATGATAACAGATTTTTTTTTAGAAGTAAAAAACTCAAAATGCACTGTTTCAAATTATTATGCACAACAGAGATCAAAACATTTTAAAGGTTGTAAAGAGAACTAAAATGTTCGTTTGTTGAATTTGCAGCATCAGGAGGTCATATTTACAGAAATCAAAAGCTCTTTCAATTAAAAAAAACTTAACAGGCCAAGTTACATGTTATCTTAGGTCCCCTTCTTTGAGATCACCTTCACAATTCTTGCATCCATTGAATTTGTGAGTATTTGGACAGTTTCTGCTTGAATATCTTTGCAGGATGTCAAAATAACCTCCCAGAGCTTCTGTTTTGATGTGAACTGCCTTCCACCCTCATAGATATATTGCTTGAGGATGCTCCAAAGCTTCTCAATAGGGTTCAGGTCAAGGGAACATGGGGGCCACACCATGAGTTTCTCTCCTTTTATGCCCATAGCAGCCAATGACACAGATGGTTCCTTGCAGCATGAGATGGTGCATTGTCATGCATGAAGATAATTTTGCTACGGAAGGCACGGTTCTTCTTTTTGTACCACTGAAGAAAGTGGTCAGTCATAAACTCTACGTACTTTGCAGAGGTCATTTTCACACCATCAGGGACCCTAAAGGGACCTACCAGCTCTCTCCCCATGATTCCAGCCCAAAACATGACTCCGCCACCTCCTTGCTGACGTCGCAGCCTTGTTGGGACATGGTGGCCATTCACCAACCATCCACTACTCCATCCATCTGGACCATCCAGGGTTGCACGGCACTCATCAGTAAGCAACACGGTTTGAAAATTAGTCTTCATGTATTTCTGAGCCCACTGCAACCGTTTCTGCTTGTGAGCCTTCTTGGAAAAGGGTATAAAAAAGAGGGAGAAAGGGCGCTCCTCTGGGGTGATGTTGTATTTGCTCTTAAAATATCTTTTTACGGTGAAGTTGTTATCGACTCACCTGGTTTGGTTGTGCAGGATCATCAGCACAACTTGACTTAATTGCTCATCTGGTAAACTTTCCGGTACACTGTGCAAGCCTCGGGAGCGGACCCACGGTGGATGCCTCCAAGCCTGGAGTTTCCTCGACGTGGTCTTTTGATTTGTTTTTCGGGATATAGAAAAGAGCTCCTTGTTTCGGGCACTTCTGTGTAGCAGGATTTTCGTTTCACTCCAGACCCATTTTTTGATAAAAATATTCTTTTATTTTCACATGAAATGAGTGACAACTGTGAAATATGAAAGGATAAAATATATGTGGGCTGCAACGCGTTTCCACGCCGGACTGGCGTCTTCGTCAGGCAGATAAAAAAGAGATATGCTATAGATGTATATATATATATATATATATATATATATATATATATATATATATATACACACATTTGTGGAAATGCTGATTGCACTAATTAAGATGGAACTTCAAAGAAAAAAATATATATACCTTATACCTTTGAACCCTGACCCGCCTTTGTGTTTTGGCGTTTTTTTTTTCTTTGAAGTTCCATCTTAATTAGTGCAATCAGCATTACCACAAACAAACCAACATGTCTATATAAATATATACATCTATAGCATATCTCTTCTTTATCTGCCTGACGAAGACGCCAGTCCGGCGTTGAAAAGCGTTGCAGCCCACATATATTTTATCCTTTCATATTTCACAGTTGTCACTCATTTCATGTGAAAATAAAAAAATATTTTTATAAAAAAATTGGTCTGGAGTGAAACGAAAATCCTGCTACACAGAAGCGCCCAAAACAAGGAGCTCTTTTCTATATCCCTTAAAACAAATGCTTGTGAGCATTGTTTAGGGGTGACCGAATAATAGCTTTATGCACACTTGCAAACCTCTGGAGGATCCTACACCTTGAGGTTCTCGGGACTCCAGAGGCACCAGCGGCTTCAAATACCTGTTTGCTGCTTTGCAATGGCATTTTAGCAGCTGCTCTCCTAATCCTATTAATTTGTCTGGAAGAAACCTTCCTCATTATGCCTTTATCTGAACGAACCCATCTGTGCTCTGAATCAGCCACAAATCTTTTCACAGTGCGATGATCACGCTTAAGTTTTCTTGAAATATCCAATGTTTTCATACCTTGTCCAAGGTATTGCACTATTTCACGCTTTTCGGCAGCAGAGAGATCCTTTTTCTTTCCCATATTGCTTGAAACCTGTGGCCTGCTTAATAATGTGGAACGTCCTTCTTAAGTAGTTTTCCTTTGAAAACACACCTGGCAAACTAATTATCACAGGTGTTTGAGATTGATGGCAATGATCCAAAGAGCCCTAAGGGTATGTGCACACGAGAAGTGGCTTTTACGTCTGAAAAGACAGACTGTTTTCAGGAGAAAACAGCTGCCTCGTTTCAGACGTAAATGCTCCTCCTCGCATTATGCGAGGCGTCTTTGACGCTCGTAAATCTTGAGCTGCTCTTCATTGACTTCAATGAAGAACGGCTCAAATTACGTTGCAAAGAAGTGTCCTGCACTTCTTTGCCGAGGCAGTCATTTTACGCGTCGTCGTTTGACAGCTGTCAAACGAAGACGCGTAAATGACAGGTCGTCTGCACAGTACGTCGGCAAACCCATTCAAATGAATGGGCAGATGTTTGCCGATGTATTGTAGCCCTATTTTCAGATGTAAAACGAGACATAATACGCCTCGTTTACGTCTGAAAATTGGTCGTGTGAACCCAGCCTAAGACACAATACCATCCATGGGTTTAATTGAAAAACGAATAATTAAATGTTTATGACACTTAAATCCAATGTGCATAATAATTTGGAACACGGTGTAGATTGTTGTCTTCCAATGGGCTGTTCGATCTCGTGCGCATATTTTGAGGCGTTCAGTTCCTTTTTGTAGTGGGTGGTGCAACAGGAGGCGGGCTGGATGTCGGTGTTGCATTATCTCGATGTCTTTTTGTTTGTGGGCCCCCCGGGTTCGAGGATCTGTTCAATTTTATTGCGTACGATGGAGCGTGTAGCGGGTTTGTTTGGCGTTCCGTTGGCGCCTGAAAAAACTGAAGCTTTTAGGGATCATAATTGTTACTGAGCGGATGGAGTGCAGGTTGCCAGTTGAAAAAGTGGTAGATTTGTGCGATACTATAACTCGCATGGGGGGAATGCGGAAAGCGCAGCTGCGGGCGGTTCAGTCCATGTTAGGTAAATTGAATTTTGCTGTAGGATATTGCCTATGGGAAGAGTGTTCTGCCGCCGGTTGGTCTTCGCTACGGCGAGAGTGTCGGGACACCATAATTTCGTCCGTTTGTCGGCTGACGTCCGGGCGGACTTAGCAATCTGGCAGGAGTTTCTTGAGCGGTACAATGGTAGGTCTGTGTGGATGGAGGCGGTAGTGTCCAATGTTGATCTCGAAATGCATACGGATGCGTCGGGAGCGCAAGGATTTGGTGCATATTTTCAGGGAGAGTGGTGCGCAGGGACGTGGCCCGCCTCTTGGAGGGAGGAGGGGCTTGTTGGTAATTTGGCATTGTTGGAATTGTTCCCTATCGTTTTGGCAGCTGATATATGGGGTGAGCAGCTGTAGAATAAGAGGGTGCGTCGTTGCTGCGATAATTTGGGTGTGGTCCATGCCATTAACAAACAGACGGCCAGTTTCCCCCCCACCCCGGTAGTAAAACTGCTGTGTCAACTGGTGCTGTGTTCCAGTGGCGTAGCTATAAGGGTCGCAGCGGTCACAAATGCGACCAGGACCCGAAGCCAGGGGGGCCCGTGGCCCCCCGCACCACATCAATAAAAAGTTACTAAAGTAACTCGGGCCGTGGGCCCCTGTTACTATAGCAACTGAAAGTACTTACCTTCCTGGTTCCGGAGCGCAGCAGAGGTCCTGAGGTCACAGCGCTGTGCGCAGCGCATGACATCACAACGCTATCGCCGCGCACAAAATCGTGATCCTGGATAGAGTCAGGACAGAACTTCCGCCGCGGCTGAAGAGAAGGGTAAGATTAATATCCCTGTCTGCTGAAGCTGATTGTCGGGGTCCGACTCCCGGAAGCCGGCCAATCACCTGTTTTGAAGGGGCCGCAGCACTCGTACGAGAGCTGCTTCCCCTTCATTCCGGTCACTTCATCGGTGTCGGCGATTCACAGTGTGAGCGAGTAAGTGAAGGGGAAGCAGCTCTCGTACAAGTGCTGTGGCCCCTTCAAAACAGCTGATTGGCAGGCTCCCCTGATGAGTCGGACCCCGACCCATCAGCTATTGATGGCCTATCCTTAGGATAGGCCATCAGTGTTTAGGGACTGGACAACCCCTTTAAGCCTACGATATAACAGTCTTAGAGGGCCCATGAGACAGGATCACAGATTGTGTGATGCTGTCTGCTGGGCCCTGTATCTAAGACAATCACATGGTAGGCTTAGATACATGGTCCATGTGTGATCCTGTCTGATGGGTCCTGTATTTAAGCCTACCACACGGTAGGTTTAGATACAGGGCCCCAGCACACAGTAATGTTATACTGTATAAGATTACTGTCTGCTGGACCCTGTATCTAAGCCTACCTTGTGGTAGGCTTAGATACATGGTCCCACAGACAGTATCACACATGGGCCCTGTATCTAAGCCTAACACATGTAAATCGTAGTAAATCGTTTTTTTGTGTTTTCTTACAGGTTCGGTCGGGGGCCTATGTCGGATTCCAGGACTACTTCGATGACGGCTTTTTTTTATTATCAATAAAATGGTTAGTGAGGGATGTGTGGGTTTTTTTTTTATTTCAATCAAATATTTTTTCTATGTCTTTGTGTTTTTTTTTAAATTATATTACTACCGCCTTAGTAATGGCCGCCGGCTGATTGACAGCGTCCATTGCTAAGATGGGGCTTCGTGTTAGCCAGTGCAGAGGCGAACACTAACCCCCATTATTACCCCAGTACCCACCGCCACCAGGGTTGCTGGGAAGAGCCGGGTACGATCCAGTACTTGACCATCTGTAGTGATGGTTGGGCAATGAGGCGCCGCAGGCTGGTATTTCCATCATGGTAATGCTGCCTGCTGCTGCTATGTTCTATCTGGCTTGTTATGAAAAATGGGGGGGACCCCACTCATTTAAAAAAAGTTAAAATCATTATTGGAAAGAACGTTGTGGGGTCCCCCACGTCCCCCCCAATTTTCATAACCAGCCACATACAACACAGCAGCAGCAGGCAGCATTACCAGGGTGGGAAGGGCCACTGTTTTTGGCATTCCCTAGCCTAATACTACCAGTCTGCGGCCGCCCCGGTGCCTGACCGTCACGACAGATGGTCGGATACTGGTTCGTACCCGACTCTTCCCGGCACCCCTGGTGGCGGTGGGTACTGGTGTAATAATGGGGGTTAGTGTTAGCCTATGCACCTGCTAACATTAAGCCCCACCTTAGTAATGGAGGTTGTCAATCAGCCAGCGGCCATTACTAAGGCGGTAATAATAAAGTTTAAAAAAATACAAGCACATAGAAAAAATATTTTATTGAAATAAAAAAACACAACCCCCATTAACCATTTTATTGAGAATAAAAAAACGCTGTCATTGAAGTAGTCCTCGAAATCGAAGTAGTCCAACACAAACACACAAAAATAATTAGTAACACATAAATAAGCAAAACAATTATTATTCTTACCTTTCCTGGGTGCAGCGCTGGAGCCGCAATGTCAGCGAGCTGGGCCCTATATCTAATCCAATCATGTGTGATACTGTCTGCTGAGCCACTGAATCTTAGGCTGGGTTCACACGACCTATTTTCAGATGTAAACAAGGCGTATTATGCCTCGTTTTACGTCTGAAAATAGGGCTACAATACGTCGGCAAACATCTGCCCATTCATTTGAATGGGTTTGCCGACGTACTGTGCAGACGACCTGTAATTTATGCGTCGTCGTTTGACAGCTGTCAAACGACGACGCGTAAATTGACTGCCTCGGAAAAGAAGTGCAGGACACTTCTTTGCTACGTAATTTGAGCCGTTCTTCATTGAAGTCAATGAAGAGCAGCTCAAGATTTACGAGCGTCACAGACGCCTCGCATAATGCGAGGAGGAGCTTTTACGTCTGAAACGACGCAGCTGTTTTCTCCTGAAAACAGTCTGTCTATTCAGACGTAAAAGCCTCTCATCGTGTGCACATGCCCTAATCCTATCATGTGTGATACTGTCTGCTGAGCTACTGTATCTAATCCTAACATGTGTGATACTGTCTGCTGAGCTACTGTATCTAATCCCTTCATGTGTGATACTGTCTGCTGAGCCACTGTATCTAATTCTATCCATAGTTTATAGGGTCATATTGCTATAGATATGCTGTCTCCTATACACACACACACACATTTTTTTGGGCGGACACATATGTATTGGGGCTATTTCCCCTGACATTTTAAGTCCTTAGTAACGCCCCTGGCTGCAAGTGCTGCATTGTTGGGTCAGTTAGGAGACCCAGCGATGCAGCTGAAAGCTGCGGACCGTCGGCCTTGGGAAGTTTGCAGTGGGGGCCAAATAAGAAGTTTTGCATCGGAGCCCATGAGCCTTTAGCTACGCCCCTGCTGCGTTCTCTCAGTTTGAATGTGTGTTTTGTTGCTGTTAATGATATCGCTGATTCTCTCTCTCGGTTTCAGTGGGACAGGTTTCGCAGGTTGGCGCCGGGAACGGAGCAACATAGGAAGTCCTGCCCTCCCTGGCTGTGGGACATGGTCTGTGGGTATCAGCGGCGCTGATTAGACGGTCCGTGAGTTCTAGCACCTGGGCGGCTTATTCCAGGGTGTGGTCACGTTGGGAAGGCTTGATGCGACAAGTAGGTGTGGTGGTGGCGGATGGTTACTTGGAAACTGTGTTGTTATATTTTATTGGTGGCATATTTTTCAGTGGCGTCGCAGAGAGTGGCTGCAGTGGCCTTTTGGTGTAAGTTGTATGGGGTCCTCGATGTGTCTAAGTCTTTTTTGGTTCGACAGGCTTGTAGGGGCTACCAAAAAGGCGGGGCCCGGCGGGATGTTAGGCGCCCCGTATCGTTCGAGTTGTTGGGAAAGTTGTGTGTCAGTCTTGGTGGTGTGTGTACTTCACAGTATGAGGGGTGTTTTTTCCAGGCAGCATTTTCCTTGGCGTTTTTTGGGGCTTTTAGAATTTCAGAGTTTGTTGTACGAAGTGGCTTGGTGGTTGGGGGTTTGCTGTTGGAGGACGTTGCGGTGCTGGGAGACATTGTTTCTTGTTTGATTAGGCGGTCTAAAACGGACCAGATAGGTAAAGGGGTAAGAGTGGTGCTTTCACGATTGGAAGGCTCCCCATGGTGCCGGGTGGGGTGCGTGGAGCGTTTTTTTAATATTCCGAAGACGGGCGGTGGCTCTTTTTTAATTCATGGAAACGGCAAGTCATTGTCTCGGTTTCAGTTTATTGCGGTTTTCCGAAAGTGTTTATTTGCCCTGGGTTTGAAAGCTAGGGAGTTCTGTTCGCATTCCTTCCAGATTGGGGCAGCTATGGAGGCATCCCGGTGGGGTCTAGGGAATGCTGTGATTAAGAAGATTGGGCATTGGGAATCGGCTAGGTTCAAGGGGTATGTCCGTCCTCAGTTGTTATAGTTCTTGGGAATTTTGTTGGAAGATGCTGGGGGTATTGTGGTGGCATTGTGTCTGCTACGTTATTATTTCTATTTTCAGGAGCGGCAGCATATCTGGCGTGGATTGTTGGTCATTTATATGTGTAGTGGGGTGCACTGTGAGCCGATGTGCGACCTGACGGTCAGCAATTGGGCTTTCACAGGACAGATATGCAGGGTCGCTGGTTAGGGCTGCGGGGCATGCTTTGGAACAGGGTGTTGTCGGAGGTCCAGTTCTATGCAGGTATGGATAGGCCACCGGATATCTTGTTGTTACACGTCGGGGGTAATTATTTGGGAATCTGCCCCTCTAGAGAGATTGTGCAGGACATCATATTAGACCTGTTAAGACTGTGGTCGTCTTTTCCTAATTTGATTGTGATCTGGTCGGATATCGTGGCCAGACAGGTGTGGCGGAATGCTAGGAGTATTGAGGGGTTGAACAGGGCCAGGGCTAAAATTAAGGAAGAGGCGTCACGTTTTGTCAGCTGTAATGGGGGTTTTGCAGTGCGTTAAGGTGTATTTAAATATTGCAGTTAAACCTCATTTTTTTGCCACGATTTTTACAAAATCACAGCGGAATAGAGAAGTTTTGTATAAATTGCGGCATAAACTGCATGAGTTCACTGTAAATAAACCCTTATGCATATTCTGATTTTTATTACAGCTTTACTCCATGTTTACCTCTGGTCGGAGTGACTTCATAATTGTTGTATTAACTTTTGTATATGTTTTAGAACAGCGGTCGACAACCCGTCAAACGCCAATGGGTAGCAAGTAGATTGCGGCCTTCCGTCAGTACTGCATATTAAAAATCAATCTGCAGTACTAAGTTCCTAGCTTACTGGTTGCCCTGGAGACACACAAACTCTGCATGTAGCGTCGACGTACTGACACTCAGGGAAGGAGGTGGGCTACACCGCTTCAGCATCAGTGTGCAAACACTGACAGCTTTTAATGTGGTTGGCTTCATGTTAGGAAAGGGGTGGGCAACATGAGGAGATGGTTGGCCCTAATGGGGGTACTAATATTGTCACTCTGGCGGAGCATTGTTATAATTGACGGCACTGTTACTAATGAAAGCACTGTGGGGGTACTTAGAGGTTGAACACTATAGGGGGCACTTTAGGGTGCTATTATTTATGGGGGCACTGTGGGGAACACTATTACTAATGGGGGCACTGTGAGCCACTGTTACCAATGGGGACACTGTGGGAGCACTATTTTTAATGGGGGCATTGTTGGGGGATTACAGTTACTGTAGGAGAGCATTATTACAATTAAGGGAATTATGGGTGGCACCGTTACTAATGGGGGCACTGTGAGGTAACACTATTACTAATTGGGGCACTGTGAGGGAGCACTATTAGAAATGAGAGCACTATTACTAATGGTTTAGATGAGCATTATTACGAGTGGGGGTACTCTAGAGGAGCACTATTACAAATGGGACACTACACAATAATTGCTGGGGCTCTATTACTATCAGGGGCACTATCTACTTGCCCAAAAATATTTTTTCAGGTATTTAGTGGGAATTATTACTGTCAGAGGCACTATCAGCTTGGCACAATTATTTTTGAAGGAAACTATGTCTGTGGCAATATTATAGTCAGAGGCACTGTTTGCTGGGCACAATTATTTTGGAGGGCATTCTATGTGGCATTAATTTTTGCAAGACTTACTTTCTATGTGGTACAACTCAGTATTAACTATACAGATGCTTTAGAACATCAACAACTCTGGAGGTAGTCATCCAGCTTTCCCACACTACTGGATGAGAAAAGTTAGTGACAATCTCTGTGGTAGCTGTATTGAAGATTATATTAGTTGTTAGCCAACTTTCCAAGAAACAAGGACAAATGAGACATATCTGATATTTTTTTTAAATTTAATTTTATTTTATTTTATTAATTAATATTACTACCCCAGGACTTTTATTTTAGGGAAAATGCTCTTTTAAACATATGGAAAACGTATCATTTGAATATATTGCTGACTTTCTGCTATTACGCTGCAGTGCTCCGCTTCTTCACCATGTAGCATCTGCGGGTGGAGATTATAAATCCAGCAGCCAATTCCTCCACTGAGGGTCCCAATCCATATCCACTCTCTTTACGGTCTCTATTTAGGTCAGTTCACATGTATACTTATTGAATTTAGGGTGCGCCCTCCAGTGGTGAAAGAGATCACTGGAGTATTGAACCTGCAGACATGACAAACCATTGGTGCATACATCAATATAGGCTAAATGAAGAGTGAGGAGCGTATGTGAGGCTTATGAAATGTAGTGCATTACCCACCACTACCCACCACTACTCAAATATCAAACTGAGCACACATATTTCTTTCTTCTGCGCCAGGCAGAGCTGACTCCATTCAGTATATTGTATTCTTCTACAGAGCATCATCGCCACCTATCAGAAAAAACCTAAGCTGCAGCTGATCGCTGGGGTTCTCAGCAATCTCGACAACCTCTTCATGTTCCATCTGATTTCTTCCATTTTCACTGGTTGACAGCGGAGGAGTGTGGCTTAGTAAAGGGATGGGGCTTAACTTTCTTGATCTCATATTGCAGACCTGAGCAGTGTGGGGAGGCTCCTTCTATAGCCAGTATCCATATACAGACTGACACAGACTTGTGAGAAGGAGGAGGGGACAATGGCTGATCTAGCCCTCAGAATTTCTCAGACTAAATAGGACCAAGTGGATTGATTTTATTTGTTATGTATTTTCTACTTTTATTGTTCTTTCAAAGTGGTTGCATTTATATGGCTCATATAATGTATATCTGTTTTGGATCTGTATATTATCCAATGCATCATGGATACAGCCATATTGGATTATCAGAAGAAGAATAACCAGAATAACCTCCCATAATATATACTAATACCTGACTGCTATATCATATTGAGAAATGACAAGGAGACATAGCTTTCATTTCTAAAACACAATTTATTTATCTAAAATTCCTAACTAAAGCTATTGATCCAGAAGAAGGCAAAAACCCTGTGCACATTTAGCCAATTTGTGCCACAGGGGAAAATTCCTTGTTGACCCCGAGAAAAGGCGATCAGTCCGAGAACCCAGGATCAGAGCTTGTAATGCAACTAACTAAACACATCTCATTGATAGCTACGACATTGTATTAAGTAGTAAGTTATATCATTATATATTCAGAAATTGTCCAATCCCAGTTGTTGTCCACAATGTCCCGGTACCATGCAGGCCGCTCCTCCACTGATCAGACTCCAGAGATCACAGCACAGCTCTGGTTATCTCATATGTAATAGAGAAAGAAAACACTGCCCTCCTAAGTTACAGGAGAAGGCCATTTGCATTATACAAGGTCCAAGCCCTTGCTAAAATCATAATACTTTGTATTGGGGCTATTTCCCCTGACATTTTAAGTCCTTAGTGACGCCCCTGGCTGCAAGTGCTGCATTGTTGGGTCACTTAGGAGACCCAGCGATGCAGCTGAAAGCTGCGGACCGTCGGCCTTGGGAAGTTTGCAGGGGGGGCCCAATAAGAAGTTTTGCATCGGAGCCCATGAGCCTTTAGCTACGCCCCTGCTGCGTTGTCTCAGTTTGAATGTGTGTTTTGTTGCTGTTAATGATATCGCTGATTCTCTCTCTCGGTTTCAGTGGGACAGGTTTCGCAGGTTGGCGCCGGGAACGGAGCAACATAGGAAGTCCTGCCCTCCCTGGCTGTGGGACATGGTCTGTGGGTATCGGCGGCGCTGATTAGACGGTCCGTGAGTTCTAGCACCTGGGCGGCTTATTCCAGGGTGTGGTCACGTTGGGAAGGCTTGATGCGACAAGTAGGTGTGGTGGTGGCGGATGGTTACTTGGAAACTGTGTTGTTATATTTTATTGGTGGCATATTTTTCAGTGGCGTCGCAGAGAGTGGCTGCAGTGGCCTTTTGGTGTAAGTTGCATGGGGTCCTCGATGTGTCTAACTCTTTTTTGGTTCGACAGGCTCTTAGGGGCTACCAAAAAGACGGGGCCCGGCGGGATGTTAGGCGCCCCATATCGTTCGAGTTGTTGGGAAAGTTGTGTGTCAGTCTTGGTGGTGTGTGTACTTCACAGTATGAGGGGTGTTTTTTCCAGGCAGCATTTTCCTTGGCGTTTTTTGGGGCTTTTAGAATTTCAGAGTTTGTTGTACGAAGTGGCTTGGTGGTTGGGGGTTTGCTGTTGGAGGACGTTGCGGTGCTGGGAGACATTGTGTCTTGTTTGATTAGGCGGTCTAAAACGGACCAGATAGGTAAAGGGGTAAGAGTGGTGCTTTCACGATTGGAAGGCTCCCCATGGTGCCGGGTGGGATGCGTGGAGCGTTTTTTTAATATTCCGAAGACGGGCGGTGGCTCTTTTTTAATTCATGGAAACGGCAAGTCATTGTCTCGGTTTCAGTTTATTGCGGTTTTCCGAAAGTGTTTATTTGCCCTGTGTTTGGAAGCTAGGGAGTTCTGTTCGCATTCCTTCCATATTGGGGCAGCTATGGGGGCATCCCGGTGGGGTCTAGGGAATGCTGTGATTAAGAAGATTGGGCATTGGGAATCGGCTAGGTTCAAGGGGTATGTCCGTCCTCAGTTGTTATAGTTCTTGGGAATTTTGTTGGAAGATGCTGGGGGTATTGTGGTGGCATTGTGTCTGCTACGTTATTATTTCTATTTTCAGGAGCGGCAGCATATCTGGCGTGGATTGTTGGTCATTTATATGTGTAGTGGGGTGCACTGTGAGCCGATGTGCGACCTGACGGTCAGCAATTGGGCTTTCACAGGACAGATATGCAGGGTCGCTGGTTAGGGCTGCGGGGCATGCTTTGGAACAGGGTGTTGTCGGAGGTCCAGTTCTATGCAGGTATGGATAGGCCACCGGATATCTTGTTGTTACACGTCGGGGGTAATTATTTGGGAATCTGCCTCTCTAGAGAGATTGTGCAGGACATCATATTAGACCTGTTAAGACTCTGGTCGTCTTTTCCTAATTTGATTGTGATCTGGTCGGATATCATGGCCAGACAGGTGTGGCGGAATGCTAGGAGTATTGAGGGGTTGAACAGGGCCAGAGCTAAAATTAAGGAAGAGGCGTCACGTTTTGTCAGCCGTAATGGGGGTTTTGCAGTGCGTTAAGGTGTATTTAAATATTGCAGTCAAACCTCATTTTTTTGCCACGATTTTTACAAAATCACAGCGGAATAGAGAAGTTTTGTATAAATTGCGGCATAAACTGCATGAGTTCACTGTAAATAAACCCTTATGCATATTCTGATTTTTATTACAGTTTTACTCCATGTTTACCTCTGGTCGGAGTGACTTTATAATTGTTGTATTAACTTTTGTATATGTTTTAGAACAGCGGTCGGCAACCCGTCAAACGCCAATGGGTAGCAAGTAGATTGCGGCCTTCCGTCAGTACTGCATATTAAAAATCAATCTGCAGTACTAAGTTCCTAGCTTACTGGTTGCCCTGGAGACACACAAACTCTGCATGTAGCGTCAACGTACTGACACTCAGGGAAGGAGGTGGGCTACACTGCTTCAGCATCAGTGTGCAAACACTGACAGCTTTTAATGTGGTTGGCTTCATGTTAGGAAAGGGGTGGGCAACATGAGGAGATGGTTGGCCCTAATGGGGGTACTAATATTGTCACTCTGGCGGAGCATTGTTATAATTGACGGCACTGTTACTAATGAAAGCACTGTGGGGGTACTTAGAGGTTGCCCATCTACATAAGAGAAGATGTTACCTGTGAGTCACTGGATGTCATTATTGTGTATTTTACCTGTGACTGCGTCTGATTAGTGCTTTATTCTCCTGCATGTTCTGTAGCGCTAAATTTAACTTAAAAGTTAATTTACATCTAGGGACCTGCTTTAGAACATCAACAACTCTGGAGGTAGTCATCCAGCTTTCCCACACTACTAGATGAGAAAAGTTAGTGACAATCTCTGTGGTAGCTGTATTGAAGATTATATTAGTTGTTAGCCAACTTTCCAAGAAACAAGGACAAATGAGACATATCTGATATTTTTTTTAAATTTAATTTTATTTAATTTTATTAATTAATATTACTACCCCAGGACTTTTATATTAGGGAAAATGCTCTTTTAAACATATGGAAAACGTATCATTTGAATATATTGCTGACTTTCTGCTATTACGCTGCAGTGCGCCGCTTCTTCACCATGTAGCATCTGCGGGTGGAGATTATAAATCCAGCAGCCAATTCCTCCATTGAGGGTCCCAATCCATATCCACTCTCTTTACGGTCTCTATTTAGGTCAGTTCACATGTATACTTATTGAATTTAGGGTGCGCCCTCCAGTGGTGAAAGAGATCACTGGAGTATTGAACCTGCAGACATGACAAACCATTGGTGCATACATCAATATAGGCTAAATGAAGAGTGAGGAGCGTATGTGAGGCTTATGAAATGTAGTGCATTACCCACCACTACCCAAATATCAAACTGAGCACACATATTTCTTTCTTCTGCGCCAGGCAGAGCTGACTCCATTCAGTATATTGTATTCTTCTACAGAGCATCATCGCCACCTATCAGAAAAAACCTAAGCTGCAGCTGATCGCTGGGGTTCTCAGCAATCTCGACAACCTCTTCATGTTCCATCTGATTTCTTCCATTTTCACTGGTTGACAGCGGAGGGGTGTGGCTTAGTAAAGGGATGGGGCTTATCTTTCTTGATCTCATATTGCAGACCTGAGCAGTGTGGGGAGGCTCCTTCTATAGCCAGTATCCATATACAGACTGACACAGACTTGTGAGAAGGAGGAGGGGACAATGGCTGATCTAGCCCTCAGAATTTCTCAGACTAAATAGGACCAAGTGGATTGATTTTATTTGTTATGTATTTTCTACTTTTATTGTTCTTTCAAAGTGGTTGCATTTATATGGCTCATATAATGTATATCTGTTTTGGATCTGTATATTATCCAATGCATCATGGATACAGCCATATTGGATTATCAGAAGAAGAATAACCAGAATAACCTCCCATAATATATACTAATACCTGACTGCTATATCATATTGAGAAATGACAAGGAGACATAGCTTTCATTTCTAAAACACAATTTATTTATCTAAAATTCCTAACTAAAGCTATTGATCCAGAAGAAGGCAAAAACCCTGTGCACGTTTAGCCAATTTGTGCCACAGGGGAAAATTCCTTGTTGACCCCGAGAAAAGGCGATCAGTCCGAGAACCCAGGATCAGAGCTTGTAATGCAACTAACTAAACACATCTCATTGATAGCTACGACATTGTATTAAGTAGTAAGTTATATCATTATATATTCAGAAATTGTCCAATCCCAGTTGTTGTCCACAATGTCCCGGTACCATGCAGGCCGCTCCTCCACTGATCAGACTCCAGAGACCACAGCACAGCTCTGGTCATCTCAGATGTAATAGAGAAAGAAAACACTGCCCTCCTAAGTTACAGGAGAAGGCCATTTGCATTATACAAGGTCCAAGCCCTTGCTAAAATCATAATACTTTGATTTCACGTATTTACCTTGACCTGTATAACCAGTGTATTATGACATCAGAAGCGCCAAATATATAATTGTAAATAGAATTGTCGCATTACATACGATTTCGATGAATCTCACAGTTCTTGTCCCCATCTTCAGCCGCCCATCTAGATCTCCTCCCTGCAATGAAACAATAAGGGCAAAGATTGCTCCATTTTAACTTAGTTTACTTTAATAAATGCGGCATAAGCTACGTCTCCTGGAAGACGACTCCCACTTTTTTCTTAAAATTTGTTAAGTGACCAGAAAAGTAACGTTTACTCGAAAGGTTGTCGCATGTCACCGTAAATGTGAGTCAATATATAACAATCCCCCATATCCCACATTTTCAGATTAAATAAACATATATATTATGTACATACCTAAATGTTTGGAGATTGGTGGCATAATGGCGGAAGATTTTGCTCCACATTTCTGTTTTCTTATTGGCTCCAAAATCTGAAAGTAAATAGTAGAACCTTCTATTACCGTGTGTATAAGCCACAGCCCCAGGTGCCCATTTTGTTCCTGCCATGCTTCTAGTGCATGAAGTTTTCTGTTTCCAGTGTTCTGGATTCCTGATGAATTATCTTGTATCTTCTCTACTCATCTTCTTATCTTGGACTGAACAGTTGCCCCCTGAACCCCAGTTTCCATAGTCAGTCATTGTGACATCATGAGGTAACAATGGCCTCCTGTTCTTTATCTGATGTCACAAATATGACCAGAAGTGACATCTCCTGCTATTGATAGTATAGATAGTAAGTAATTACTATGTCACAGTTCACATTTGTTGGTATTACTGCCTTGCAGTGCAGGGTCGATAATGGGAAAACTCCCACAAGTTATATGTAAAATGCCCTTTAGTGTGCCAAGTTGTCGGCAAATGAAATTCTAGGCCCGTTGACAACACTTCTTTCCGACTTGCAGCAGTTCACTGTTGTCATAGGAAAAGTAGCCTCATCTATAAAACTATTGAGGAAAGTGCATCAGCTGCCCATAGCAACCAATCAGATTCCAGTGGATATAAAGAGAAAAAAATAATCTGATTGTAATTACTATGGGCAAATATTATACTTTTTGACTGTAATAGCTTTTTTACATCAGACTCATTGGGGGAAATGTATTCAAACTGGTGCAAAGAAAAAGTGGGATAGTTATCAGTGGAAACCAATAGGATCACTGCTTTAATTTCTTAAAGCGCCTCTGCAAAATGAGAAGTGGAATCTGATTTGGTGCAGTTTTTGGCACTTTTTTTTTTTAGTGAAAGCCGAGAGGGGACAAAAAAGAATGGAGATGATCAGTCTTTTCTTTATAACCTGCCCTCTTTTTCGGATCTACTTCTGGCACCAAAAATTGCATCAAAACTGAGTGTGTGATCCTGACCTTATGCATCTTTTATAAAATATTATACTTTCATCAAAAATCACATTAAGTTGCCCAAAAATGTAAATTGCTGGGTACCATTTCCACAATGTGCCAGGTGTCTACTTTTAGGAAATATATGGGTATGGGGGCTTAACCCTCTCACTGCACAACAATTTTCACACTTGACATACACAAATAAAACCTGAATTATAAAATAAAATCTTATTACACTCCCATACCCATATACTTTCTGAAAGTAGACACCTCACACATTGTAAAAATGACATCCAGCACTTAACACTCATGCAAATAAAATACATAAAAAATTGTTTGTGGCTTAAAGGGGTTTGCCCATCAGGGACATTTATGACATTTCCACAGGATATGCCATAAATGTCAGATAGATGCAAGTCCCACCTCTGGGACCTGCACCTGTTTCTAGAATGGGGCCCCCTAAACCCTGTTCTACCTTTCTCGATTCCTGCTGCCTCCTGGTTACTTCCTTATTACATTGTTGGAAATTACAAAAACAGCATAGCTCACATGCTACGTTACCTCCGTAACTTACATTCGCTTCTATGGGAGTTAGGGAAAGCTACGTTGTTTTCCTAATTAAATTAGAAAGTGGCCTGGGAGGAAGTGGGAACCGAGAAAGGTAGAATGGGGTTTAGGGGGCCTCGTTTTAGAGATAGGTGCGGTTCCCATCGGTGGGACCCGCATCTGACATTTTTGGCATATCCTATGGCTATGACATAATTGTCCCTGATGGGCACACCGCTTTAAAGTCTGACCCAAGCAGAACCTGAGACGCACAATACCTTCTAAAAATAATAGTATAAGATGTGCAGAGTTCATAAATATCACTTATGTCTATATCTACAGATGTAGCCGTCTTTACCTTGACTTTTAACGCATTAAATAAACAATGGCTAGATCGCTTATCTTGACTTGTTCATTGACTTTTCAATGGTTTTTGTTGTGTGACGCTGCAGCAAGTTATCAGAGTCAAATTAAATATGGCTACATCCGTACATATCATGTGAAAAAAAAAAATTAAACCGCAAAGAAATTCGCATGTTCACAGTTCTCACCCTTTGCATTGCACTGGATCAAATCCACAGTGAAATTCCACAGCATTTCTGCAATAGACAAAGCATGCTGCGGGTTTGAAAATTTGCATGCAGGGCCGGTTTTAGGATTAGTACGGCCATGGGCAAAATTACAAGTGGAGCCCAAGTTTTAAAATATTGTACCAACAACAGTCACATTCAGTCAATTAGGTAAATGAAAACAAACATGCTCATGTTAAAATATATGTTAATTACATTAAACAAGTGAAATTTAAAATAAACCACACACTTGTAATACAACTTTCAATTCTGCATCCCACATAGATTCACATGGACGTATGAAGTTGTGTGTTTTTGGGGCCCACCTCTCAGCTATAAATAATGCAACCACTCTTGATTGGTAGTAAACCAAAGATCAATATAACCAGTATATAGTGACCATATAGTTGCAGATACCAATTGTAGACCCCGCAGCCGCGGACCGCCGACATTCCCCTCTTACCAGCGACCGCAGGACTGTATCCCTTCACCGGTGTCCCCCTTCCCAGGGACGCCGGCATGCTGTGCTCTCTGCTTTCTCTTCCCGGCTGTCCTATAAAGTGCGTGTGAACGTGCAAAGCCTTAAAGGCAAATCAGTAAAATTATCCCCAACTTATCCCTGAGCACCCTGGCCTTTAAAAGGAACCCTGCCCCTTTCCTCAGTGCCTGAGCAATGTTTAGTATTTCCAGTGTTTATCATGCAAATGGTTCCCTAGCTGTATCCTGTATCCCGTATCCAGTATCTGAGTCCACTGTCCGAATCAAGTCCATTGTCCAAGACGACTTCTGTGTTCAAGTTCATTGTGTGAGACGCCTTCTGTGTTCAAGTCCATTGTCCGAGATGACTTCACCATCTGTGTCTGGTGTCCTTGCCAAGTCCATTGTCTGAGACAACTTCTGTGTTCAAGTCTATTGTTCGAGATGACTTCTGTGTTCAAGTCCAGTATCCGAGACAAATTCCGATAGTCTGGCACAAGGCAGCTTCCGATAGTCCGGCACAAGCCAGATCCCGATAGTCCGGCACAAGCCAGATCCCGATAGTCCGGCACTAGCTTTCTGCTGATTATCTGGCACAAGCCAGCAGCCCAGGTACTTTCTCCCTAGAGACTGTCATTAACAATTTGTTTGACCAGCTGCTACTCCTCCTCACATACCCCATAGCCGTGACACAAATCCTATACAGGCGCTCTGCAGACCATAAGTGATTACAGTAAGGGGATATACAGTAACTCACAGGTGACATCTTCTTACATTAGTCGCTCACTTTCCCTTTTCTTACTCATCCGGCCCAAAACGCCATGATGACTTCTTCCAGCCACGAATCGCCTCTGCAGACTTTGCAACACAAAAATCTTTGGCACCTTGCTTTTACAAAAGCCTTCCCACCTATTTCCCACCCCGTACAAAAACTCACCATTTATGGTGCCCCAGATGGAAATAATGCCCCCTCTTGGTGCCCCTTTGTGCTTCACACAATAATAGTGCCACATGCACAGTAATAGTCCCTTCTCCCTATGCAAGAATGCTTCCCTAGTAGTTAGGTCCTCCTTTATGTCCCCATATAGTAGCTAGTTACCCCTCTGGGCTCCCATGTAGTAGTTAGGACCCCTTTGTGTCCCCATGTTAGTTAGGTCCCCTTTGGTGCCCCTATATAGTGATTAGGTTCCCTTTGTACACCCATAAAGTATTTAGGACCCCTTTGTTTCCCCATGTTAGTTAGGCCCCCCTTTGTGCCCCTATATAGCAGTTATGCCCCCTTGGTACCCCTATATAGTAGATAGGCCCCCTTTGTGCCCCTATATAGTAGTTAGGCCCCCTTTGTGTTACCATATAGTAGTCAGATCCCTTTGGTGGCCACATATAGTAGTTAGGCCCCTTTTATGCCCATATATAGTAGTTAGGCTCCCTTTGTACCCGCCATATATGTGTGTTAGACTCTCCTTGTGCCCTCCATATAGTAGTTAGGAACCTTTCTACACTCCATATAGTAGTTAGGTACATTTGTGCCCTCCATATATTTGTTAGACTTCTTTGTGCCCTCCATGTAGTAATTGGGCCCCCTTGTGCCTTCCATACATTTGTTAGGCCATTAATGAATAGGAGAGGGGATAGATGGGTAAATTGTGTGGTCTAAAGTATAAATTATTAACGTTACAGTAAAAAACAAATTTTAATGAGTTGCATTAAAATAAATGATTTGTTAAAAAATTCCTTGTGTTTCAAACTGGACACGTGTGAGTAACCCCCACTGTTATACCTCCAGGCTGGCCAGAGTCAACCAGCAATAGCAGTTATGACACTTAACACGTGTCAATTTGATTAGGCACGTATAGAAATACAAATTGAATGTGTAACAACATAGAGCACAATCAATAGTGTTAATGGTGCACTAATAAACCTTAGATACACTAGGTTGCAGACATGGTAGTCTGCATAGGTGCCACGCGTAAGAAGCCACAGTAGGGCAGCGGTGCAGAACAATAGCGTGTCTGTCTTACTATAGACAGAGGCGTAGCTCGGTTCTCCAGCACCCGGGGCAGAGATTCAGTTTGGCGCCCCCCCCCCTCAACCTCTTTCCCGACATCTCCTTCCCCCTCGCCGTGTTTGTTTTCTTTACCAATCGACGTGTCATTTCTTTTCCAAATTTATTTTTATGTAACGCGAGCATAAAAACATTTGTACATTTTACAAGCAATAGGGTTCTATACACAACACCAGAACCAAGCTCAGTACATATATCCAGCCCTAGAACCAAGCTCAGTACATAAATACAGCACCAGCACAGCTCAATTTAGTGCAACCCCTGCCGTATAGGTGTGTACGGCGTAAAACTACAGCTCCCAGCATGGCCCGAACAATGGTAAGGATATGCTGGGAGATGCTGTTTCACAAAAAATAAATCATATCATAATCACACCACCCATCATCTTGCTGCAGATCATACAGTGACTACAGTGCTGATTAGAGGCAGAATAAACATTTACATTAAGTGACTCACCGGTGACGTCTCAGATTCTAGTTATTTTTCTCCATCCGGTCCACACCTCTATGATGACTTCTCTCGGTCACAGCCCATTTCTGCAGTTTGCCGCTCACATGTCTTCAGCTTCTCACTTTTCCAAAATTTCTGCACCTATAAATAAATAAAAAAGTTCTCATTATACCACACACTACGCCCCTAAATATAATAGTGACATACACTGCGCCTCTAATTATAATAGCACCATACACCGTGTCCCACACACACACACTGTGCCCCCTGTAGATAGTGCGCCCATATAGCCCACCCCTGTATATAGTGTCCCACAAATAACTCCCCCTATAGTGCTCTACAGATACCCCACCCCTGTATATAGCCCCTGTAGATATAGCCAAGCCCTGTATATAGTGCTCCACGTATAGCCCAACCCTGTATATAGCCCCCTGCAGATATATTCCACCCCTGTATATAGTGCTCTACAGATAGCCCACCCCTGTATATAGCCACCCTGTAGATATAGCCCACCCCTGTATGTAGCCCCCCTGTAGATATAGCCCACCCCTGTATATAGTGCTCCACATATAGTCCACCCCTGTATATAGTGCTTCACAGATAGCCCACCCCTGTATATAGCCCCCTGTACATATAGTCCACCCCTGTATATAGTGCTCCACTAGATAGTCCACCCCTGTATATAGTGCTTCACAGATAGCCCACCCCAGTATATAGCCCCCCTGTACATATAGTCCACCCCTGTATATAGTGCTCCACAAGATAGTCCATCCCTGTATATAGTGCTCCACAGATAGCCCACCCCTGTATACAGGGGTGGGCTATCTGTGGAGCACTATATACAGGGGTGGACTATATGTACAGGGGGGCTATATACAGGGGTGGGCTTTCTGTGGAGCACTATAGGGGGAGTTATTTGTGGGATACTATATACAGGGGTGGGCTATATCTACAGGGGGACTATATACAGGGATGGGCTATATCTACAGGGTGACTATATACAGGGGAGGGCTATATCTACAGGGGGACTATATCTACAGGGGGACTATATACAGGGGTGGGCTATATCTACAGGGGGACTATATACAGGGGTGGGCTATATCTACAGGGGGACTATATCTACAGGTGGACTATATCTACAGGGGGCTATATCTACAGGGGGGCTATATCTACAGGGGGCTATATCCAGGGGTGGGCTATATCTACAGGGGGGCTATCTACAGGGGTGGGTTATATCTACAGGGGTGGGCTATATCTACAGGGGTGGGCTATATCTACAGGGGTGGGCTATATCCAGGGGCGGGCTATATCTACAGGGGGACTATATCTACAGGGGGACTATATCTACTGGTGGGCTATATCTACTGGTGGGCTATATCTACAGGGGGACTATATCTACAGGGGTGGGATATATCTACAGGGGTGGGATATATCTACAGGGGTGGGATATATCTACAGGGGTGGGCTATATATACAGGGGTGGGCTATATACAGGGGTGGGCTATATCTACAGGGGTGGGCTGTATAAAGGGGTGGGCTATATACAGGGGTGGGCTATATACAGGGGGCTATATACTATATAGCCCCCCCTGTATATAGCCCACCCCTGTATATGGTGCTCCATAGATAGCCCCCCCTGTAGATAGACACCCCCCCCCGTAGATAAAGCCCCCCGCGTGTAGATAAAGCCCCCCCATGTAGATAAAGTCCCCCCCATAGATAAAGCCCCCCCGTGTAGATAAAGACCCCCCTCCGTAGATAAAGCCCCCCGTGTAGATAAAGTCCCCCTTGTAGATAAAGCCCCCCCCCCGTGTAGACAAAGTGCCCCCCCCCCCCCCCCCCCCCGTGTAGACAAAGTCCCCCTTGTAGATACAGCCACACTTTCATTACAATTTAAAAAAAAAAACATATATATATATATATATTTCAACTCACCTTAATCCCGCTCCCACGCCGTCCGGCAGCCATGGAGACCTGCTCTCTTCTGCGCAGGTCTCCTGGGGTTTGAACGCAGCGTCTATGAAAGGCGCTGATTGGCTGGGCAGGATGACTTTCCCTGTCAGTCAGCGCCTTTCATCGACGGAAGCTTCACTGGTACAAAAGGTACCAGTTGCTTCACTCGTCGAAAGGCGCTGAATGGCCGGGCACGTTCCGTGCCCGGTCATTCATTGCTTCTAATTGTACCTGTGTCCTATAGACACAGGTACAATTATAGTGCAGGAGGAGGTGGCGCTGGCGCCCCCCTCTAAGCTGCTTCTCTCTTTCACAATCTGATGTAGCTGCCCGCCTGCCTACTTCCACGGATGGATGGACGGGCAGCTAAACAGCAGTGGTGGTGCTCAAGGCAGGAGGCCCCTATGGGATAGGGGCCCTGGGCAATTGCCCAGTTCCCCCCGCCCATAACGCCGGCCCTGGCTGCGTGTATAGAGTCCCCTGCAGACTTTATATTCAGTAAGTAAATGAGGTTTGTTACATACACTTACCTTGTACTGTACTTTGTTGTAGAATTTAATGCTCACTTCGCAACTTAAATTTCGCAACAAACACCCGATGAGTGAACTCAAATTAAAATATTAGAAAAAAGGTTTTGCCTCCTCCCAGATACAGCGCCACACTCGCCCGTTGGCTGTGTATGGTATTGCAGCTCAGCCTTAGCTTCATTCAAGTGAATGGTTTAGCCCTTGGGTCTCAAGCACGTGGCCCACATGCGACCCCTGAGGCTGTCATCTGCGGCCAGCGGGACACAGAAATGCTAGTACAGGCTCTGTTCCGGGACTCTGTGGAATTCCCTGACATCGCTGTCCATATATGGACAGTGTTGTCAGGGTATTCCCCAGAGGCGGAGTCCCGGGTAGATCGCTAGTATAGGCTGTGCTCCGGGACTCTGTGGAATTCCCTGACATCGCTGTCCATATATGGTGTACCAAAAAGAGAAACGACAGAGTCTATAAGTCAAAGGGTAAAACATAAATTTTGTTTCAGAAATTCAAAAAAATCAGTACACGAACTATTTAAAAAAATGAATCTCCACAGATGACAGAAAAAGACCGCCAAACATAAGACAGTTATCATACGAGGGTTCAAATATCAGTCATATATCCATATATACGTTGGTATAAAATATAATACAGAAGTACATAGTGCAAAGTGAATATTGAACATTTATGTGTCTGGTTATAGAGATATGAGAACAACTCTGTTACCAGCCTCCACAGGGAATCCAATAGAAACCCCCTACGACTATTCCATTGGACTCCATATATTAATTGTAAAGTGCTAAGTGCAAAAGAATAAGGAGAAAGACCTAGGATGAATGGTGGACTACTGACCCATGTTGCTGTGTCTCAAAGATGGCGTCCTGCCCCGACGCGCGTTTCGGCTTCTGCCTTTGTCTGGGGGTGGACAGTGTTGTCAGGGTCTTCCCCAGAGCGGAGTCCCGGGCAGAGCGCTAGTATAGGCTCTGCTCCGGGACTCTGTGGAATTCCCTAACATCGCTGTCCATATATGGACACGCGAATGTCTGGGGCTTCCCCAGAGCGGAGTCCCGGGTAGAGCGCTAGTATAGGCTCCGCGACTCTGTGGAATCCCCTGACATTGCTGTCCACATATGAACAGCGATGTATAGGGCTTCCCCAGAGCTGGACAGTGATGTCGGGAGCACAGCTGGAGTCCCAGTAGGAGCGCTACTAGCGCTCCGCCCAGGACTCCAGCTCTGGTGTTGCCTCTGACATCTATGGCCATATATGTATGGACAGTGATGTCAGGGACTCCTCCAGCAGAGGAATCCCGGGCCAAAGGGTTAGCAACGCTCTGGCTGGGGATTCCACTCCTAGAGGGAGCCCCAATGGAGCTATCTACTGGGGGGGGTGGCACTATCTACTGGGGGGGGTGTGGCACTATCTACAAGGGGTGTGTGTGGCATTATCTACAGAGGGCACTGTGGCAGCATCTGCAAAGGGCACTGTGACAGCATCTACAGAGGGCACTGTGGCAGCATCTACAGAGGGCACTGTGGCAGCATCTACAGAGGGAACTGTGGCAGTATCTACAGAGGGCACTGTGGAATTATCTACAAAGGCCACTGAAATTATTTACAGAGGGCACTGTGGCATTATCTACAGGTGGGTCTGTGGTAGTATCTTCAGGGGACATTGTGGCATTATCTAGGGGTGTGTGGCATTATCTACAGAGGGCACTGTAACATTATGTACAGAGGGTACTATGGCATTATCTACAGAGGGCACTGTGGCATTATCTACAGACGTCACTGTGGAAGTATCTATAGAGGGCACTGTGGAAGTATCTACAGAGGGCACTGTGGAAGTATCTACAGAGGGTACTGGCATTATCTATAGAGGGTCCTGTGGCATTATCTACAGAGGGCATTGTGGCAGTATCTACAGAAGGCACTGTGGCATTATCTATAGAGGGCTCTGTGGCACTATCTAAAAAGGGGCTGCCTAATCTTGACATTTGTGTGTCTGCCAAAAGATGCCAACTGAGCCGCCGGTCTGCATTTAGTGACACGTAAACTGTAAAACTGGATTGTTGAAATAAGCACATGGAGTAAACTCGCAAATTTCCATTAAGTTTAAACCTAGCGCTATTATGAAATTTGGAAGCAATGCGGCCCGTCAACTTCACATTTTTTCTATATGTGGCCCACCTACCCGGCTGAGTTTGAGACCCCTGGTTTAGCTGCAGTACCTGACATAGCTCATAGACAAAAGTGAAAAAGAGAAATTAAATATTGCACAGTGCTCATTCATATTAATGGGTTGTCTGTGTAATACAGGACAGGTCCTCCAGAGCGAGAGATGCTCTATGTAACCGCTCTCCACTCTGGCCAATAGATGAGAATCCTGAACAGAGAACCCCCCACTATGAACTTAGAATTCCCTTCACCACTTCAAGCTTAAATTATTATTAATAATAATAACAATAATAATAATAATAATACAAATGATTTCCAAATACTTAATTTAACCAACGGATATGTCAAATTTAATAAATGACAACCTCCAATAGGTTGGTTATAGCTTGACGACTCACTAATTGTGTAAATATAATTTAGCCACTGTTGTGCTGACCTCTAATAGGTTGAAGCTTTTATAATGTCTTGCAACATAATCTTTCCAAAGAGGCATTATGGCTTCGGAATACCTCTGCTTATGATATGTAAATGAAAATATCTTGTCAAATTCTGAAATGAGGAAATTATATATCCCTTGTCACACTAGTAATTGTACTTGGAAATGACTACTGTTTCAGCACACTGGAATGCTTATTTTGCTAAAGATTGATGGTTCAATCATTTTCATATTAGATTACAAAAGTTTACATTCCAGAGACATAAATGTTAAACCTTGGGGCAAATACTGTTCATTATTTGTTCTGCCAAAAAGCTGTCTATAATTACTATTATTTCCCTAACTTGCATGGAGTGGTAAGTGCAAGACTTGTTGGAGAAATCCATGATCAGGATCGTGGCCTATTGTTTGAAGGATATTAAAGGGGTTTTCCAGCTTCTGACAACTGATGACCTATTCATCGGATAGGTCATCAGTACACGATCTGTGGGGGTCCGAAACCCGGGCCCCACACAGATCAGCTGGTCTGGTGCCTCCGTGAACCGGACATATGAGCAGGAAGCAGTTAACTCCAGCTACGGAATAGCGGCCGAGCTGCAGTACTGCAGCTTTGCTCCTATTCAAGTGAATAGGAGCAGACCTGCAGTTCGACAGCATGGCCGCTATGTACAGAGCCAACTGCTTCCGGGCTCCATACATAGCATTATGTGCCACATCATCCGGTGCACGCTGGCCATAAGTGCGGGGTCCGTGTGTCGGATCCGCACCGATGACATGCTGATGGCCTATCTGGTGGATAGGTCATCTGTTGTCAAATGGTGGACAACCCCTTTAAAGGAACAGTGTCACGAAAAAAAAATTTTTTACATCAGTTTGATTTTAGTGTTTTATTAAAAACTTTTATATTTATTTGTGTGTTTGTGTTTTACTTTTTTTTACATTTTTTTTTACATTTCTGTACGTGTCGATTAACGACACATACAGACATGGAATACGGCAGCTACAGTCCCATAGTGAATGCGAACGGGGCCCGTTCCATTCACTATGCTGTACGCCGTCTGTGTGGGAACGGCGCATGCGCCGCTCCCACACAGTCCAAGTTGAACTGTGCGCCATCCGGCGCTATTTTCCTGTAGACCGGAAGTCGCGGCCGGACAGTAAGATTACTACTTCCGGTCGCGGCTTCCGGACTTGTGCACTTGGAGCGGCGGTAGCAGACGGAGCGGACGGACCGGAGGCAACTGGAGCAGGTAAGTTATTTCTATGTATGTTCGTGTTTTACTGTGTGTTTACTAGTGTATGTTAACCTACTACACTGTGTGTTAGCTCAAAAAATGGCGACACACAGTGTAGGAGGTTTGACCGTTCAATCCCCTCGTTTCTCCCGGCACTAGCCAGGATAAAGGAGGGGGGGATTCTGAAGCTCACTAGAGCGAGTGAGTTTTCCCAAATTTTGCAGCATAAAGCAATGTGGTTGCTTTACCACATGCAATGCTGCAATTTTGGGAATTGCTCCATCTAGTGACCAGCACTGGGAAATATTATAAATTAGAATCTAATTTATAATATTTCCTGACTCGTGAAAAAAATTAAAAAAATTAGAACAATGTTTAATCACCTATACACTAATTGTTTAATTAAAAAAAAAATACATTTTTTTCTAGCGACACATTCCCTTTAAGAACCTTCGGGGCTTTTGCTGCTACAAGTTATTAAATCTGCTTTGATTATCTCAATGTCTAGACGTTTCTATCAACTGTTCTGGCTTGGAGCTGCAGAGTATCACTACACATAAAGAGTGAAGAATTATTTTTCCTAAATTATGAAGACATTATGACGTTTGTTCAAAAAATACATTTATTTTACGAGCTAAACAGAAATTCAAGATTATTCCTGCACCAGTAAGTATTTTGTAATATACATTAGTTTCTCTAGTTGAAGACAACAATAAATCACATATATATAGAGAGAGAGGGAGATGTTAAAACAACACATTGGTAAGATTCAATATTGGAAAATAGTACAATGTCCACCAAGGTACAAATACCAAGGACTGGAAATAAGGTGCCTTGCCCAAACCCTGAAAACCAGTTCTTGTACTGATGTCGCTTCCAGAGTCCATGTGTGGAACTCTGTAGTAAGTATAGGCAATTTATACTCGGCACCTGATTCATACATATTTCAGCCACGCTTTTACTGTTGTTACTCCTAGACACTTAACCCCTTAATGACCAGGCCATTTTGCACGTTAATGACCAAGGATTATTTATTGATTTTTCACGGTCGCATTCCAAGAGTCGTAACTTTTTTTTTATTCCGTCGACATAGCCGTATAAGGGCTTGTTTTTTGCGAGACGAGTTGTATTTTGTAATTGTACCATTTTTAGATGCTTACAATATATTGATTAATTTTTACTAAGTTTATTTTAGGAGAGAATTGAAAATAAGCAGCTATTCCAGCATTAATTTTCACGTTATAAATTTACGCCGTTTACTATGCAGCGTAAATAACATGTTAACTTTATTCTATGGGTCGGCACGATTACGGGGATACCAAATATGTAAAGGTTTTATATGTTTTCCTACATTTGCACAATAAAAAGCCTTTTAGAAAAAAATTACTTGTTTTTGCATCGCCGCATTTCAAGAGCCGTAATTTTTTTATTTTTCCGTAAATGTGTCCGTATGTGGGCTTGATTTTTGCAGGCCAATGTGTAGTTTTCATTAGTACTATTTTGGGGTACATAGGACTTATAGATTAACGTTTATTTAATTTTATATGGGGGGAATGGGAGAAAAGAGAGAATTTTGCCGTTGTTTTTTGCGGTTTTTTTGGACGGCGTTCATCCGGCGGTTTAATTAATGTGTTCATTTTATTGTTCAAGTTGTTACAATTGCGGGGATACCATATATGTGCATGTGTTATTTGTTTTGACACTTTTACTAAATAAAACCACTTTTTGGGATTTTGACTGTATTTTTTTTTTTTCCACAAACTTTATTTAACTGATATACATTTTTTTTTTTAGTCCCACCAGGGGACTTCACTATGCGATCTGCTGATCGCATATATAATGCTTTGGTATACTTAGTATACCAAAACATTATTGCCTGTCAGTGTAAAACTCTTTTAGGCCGTGACTCTTTAGTATGACCTATTCTATTACCAATGTTTGCCTATGTAGATTGGATGGCTGTGTGCTCGCTTGATTTTATGTACCTGTTTACAATTGGTGTGGCTGATGCATCTAAACTCAATAATTAGGAGGGTTGTCCACATAATTTTGGCTACATAGTGTATGTATTGCAATAATATATAGTTACATAGTTGACAAGGTTGAAAAAAGACATCAAGTTCAACATATAATCCTACCGTGTTAATGCTGAGGAAGGCAAAACCCCCATGAGGTTGATGCCAATTGCCTCATTAGCGGAAAAATTCCTCCCCGACTCCAAATATTGCAATCAGAATAAATCCCTGGATCAACATCCCATCTCCAGAATCTAGTGCCCATAACCTGTAATATTATATTTTTCCAGAAAGGCATCAAGGCCCTTCTTGAACTTGTTCAAAGAATCAACCATCACAACATCTTGCGGCAGAGTTCCATAGTCTCACCGCTCTCACAGTAAAGAATCCTCGTCTGTGATGATGGTGAAACCTTTTTTCCTCTAGCCATAGAGGATGCCCCCTTGTCCTTGTTACAGGCTTAGGTGTGAAGAGATCATTAGAAAGATCTCTGTACTGTCCAATTATATATTTGTACATTGTAATCAGATTGCCACATAGACGTCTTTTTTCTAAACTAAATAGCCCCAAGTTTGATAACCTTTCTTGGTACTGCAATCCGCTCATTCCCTTAATTACCTTGGTCGCCCTTCTTTGCACCCGTTCTAGTTCATCTATGTACTTCTTATACACAGGTGCCCAAAATTGTACACAATTTTCCATGTGTGATCTGACTAGTGATTTGTATAGAGGCAAAACTATGTTCTCGTCATAAACATCTATGCCTTTATGATTTTATTTGCCTTGGCAGCAGCTGCCTGGCACTGGTTGCCAGTGGCGTAACTACCGTGGTAGCAACCGTAGCAGCTGCTAGTGGCCTGCGCAGATACTATTGAACACTATGGCTACAGGCCACGATCTACAGGGCACTATCTACAGGGGTCTGTATGGCAGAATCTACAGGGGGGGCTGTATGGCAGAATCTACGGGGGGGGACTGTATGTCACTATCTACAGGGGGAGGTTGTGTGTAGCACGCAGAGGAGGGGAGGGCCAGTCAAATGTATGCTATGGAACCCAGTCTTTCCTAGTTACGCCCCTGCTCATTGCTAAAGGTAAATGTACTGCCCACCAATATCCCCAAATGTTTTTCATGTGGAGAATATAGCTGTAGAGAACCTTGTATCATATTAGACAGCCTATGTAGTGAGCTCATCCAATGAATTGCAGCTGCTACTATGCATATCAAACTCATATTATAGAATTACACTATTAAAGTTTTGTTCTCATCTCATAAAATGATAGTACATTGCTAGGATATGCCATCACTTTCTGATCAGCAGGGGTCTGACTGCCAGGATCTCCACCGATCCTGAGAATCAGGAGGACGCAGCACTGGTTTAGCTATGTGTCTCCTTTTTCCATGCAAAGTGCTGTTCCAAGCCACCCAGTGTGATGGTAACAGCAGCAAAACTATATTCAAGAGAATAGGGCCTGCAGCTCCTTGCACAGCCCCTTAATTCTCAGGATCGGTGTGGTCCCGCAGTTCCCCACTGATGAGAAAGTGAAACTTATGAGATGGAAAAATCCCCCTAACTAAGGCCCCATGCACACGACCGTATTTTGTCCACCCGTAAATACTGGCGTAAATACGGGTCCTTGGTCACACGTATTCGACCCGTATTGCACCAGTATTTACGGACCCGTGCCCGTAAATACGGGTCCGGTGTCACCCGTATTCCACCCGTAATTACGGGCACGTTTTCGCTGCAAAATTACACTGCAGTAATTGGCAGCCCCTTTGTGCAGGATAGAGAAAAGGGGCAGCCCTTTCCGCAGAAAAAGTAAAAGAAATTCATACTTACCCAGCCGTTGCCTCTCTTGACATCCAACCCGACCTCACTGGATGACACGCAGTCCATGTGACCGCTGCAGCCAGTGATTGGCTGCAGCGGTCACATGGGCTGTAACGTCATCCCAGGAGGCCGGACTGGAGAAAGAAGCAGGGAGTTCTGGGTAAGTATGAACGTCTTTTTTTTTACAGCTTTATCTGTATTGTGATAGGTAGCCACTGTCCCTGGTGCTGAAAGAGTTACTGCCGATCGTTTAACTCTTTCAGCACCCTGGACAGTGACTATTTACTGACGTCGCCTAGCAACGCTCCCGTAATTACGGGTGTGCACACACGTAGTCACCCGTAATTACGGGAGCCCCATAGACTTATATGGGCCTGACAGTGCCGTAATTACGGCCTGAAATAGGACATGTTCTATATTTTTCAACGGCACGGGCACCTTCCCGAAAGCATACGGGGAGGTACCCGTGGCCAATAGATGTCTATGGGCCCGTAATTACGAGCCGTAATTACAGCCCTTGATTAAGGGCGTTTTTACGTTCGTGTGCATGGGGCCTAACAAAGACCTGGAGTAAGTGTGGAAAAAAAATGGCACATGCTCATGCATGTTTTATAATGTAATGTATTGTTGCCATTTTAAGTATGCTATTATCATTCCCATCAGTTTACCGGTTTAGTTTATGTGTGCTCCGCATTTATAAAATGCTCTTGCTACATTTTATTTATTGTGCCACATACATCTCTGTGTTATTTTGTGAATTTAGTGCATGTGAAGTTAGAATACACTATTTTTGTAAACCATAAACTGTGAAGCCGTAATATGCTACTTTTTATAAATGTGCCCCAATATATTCTCCAACCTTCACTCTCAAATTCGAAGAGAAAGCTACTGACAATCTTTATTTTTACTTTTTTTGTAATTTTCCCTTTGATTTATTTTATATGCCTGCATTTTGAAACAACATAAATTCTTGTGCAATCTTTTAATGCATCCGGCTCCCCTAGATTGGTACTATATTTGTTTATTCTTAAGGCTAAGTGACAGGGTATATGCCCTTTGCGGGTGCTGGGCGCTGTAGAGGGTGCCTATTAGAATCTGGTAGAGTCAGGAGACTATACCTCAGCCCTAAGCCAACACCACACCCCCTCCATCCTGAAATGGTAGGCCCTCTATTTGTTGGAGACTCTCATCCATTCCTAGCAGGAGAAAATTATAGCATGGCCAACATTACAGTGCCCATGTAGATGGGTAGCTTGGTGCAGGTTGACGCCAGGGGAAAGAGGGTTGGTTCCAAATTAAACTTTTGCCCCATTGCAGTGGCAGCCTCTATGACAGTGGTCTGTAAATTATGGCTCCCCAACTGTTGAAAAACTACAATCCCCAGCATGCCCTGATCACTGGAAATTGTAGCTCCGCAACAGCTGGAAAGTCACCGTTTAGAGATTACTGCTTTAGGGTCTGTTTGCTTTTATCCAGCATGTAGAGGTTGTGTATTGTAGCAGATATGACTAAATGGGACTACTTCTGTTTTAATGTATGTACTGAAATGGTATTCACCTAGACAGGAAGTGAAGTGGTTTTTAGAACTGGGTGGGTGGGGGGTAGAAGGAGCATTTTGCAATGGTATCCAGCAGTATATTATGTGCATGTAGATAGTACAGTAGAGTTATAAATCCTGCAGAAATAAGGTAAGAACATGAGGTATATCATAAAATATATTATTAAGCTAGATAATTAATCACATGGACACAAAGTATTCTATTATTAAGAACTGTACACTTATATAGTTTCACAAAATTTGTGCACTGGTTGCCTCTGCTGTTATTGTCATTGGAGAGTATTAATGTATTTGTTCAGCTGCATATTAAGGAAACCAGAAAACAACCTATAAAGATCTGATAATGTGGTATAATAAAATACTGGGATTGGAATGTTGTAACTGTAAAATAAGATCTATTCGATGCTAAATAACTTGTTTCCCACTTTCGCATACGTCAAAGTAAAAACTAATTGGAACGAGCCAGGCCAGTTAGTTCCTGTATTGTGTTAAATATAAGTAGTAATCAAGCAAAGGAATGAACTTTTTGTTTCTCAAATTTTGGACTAATCCCAAATCTATAAAACTACACAATCACAAGAACACCTAATCTAGTTCGCTCACATCTAATCTGATAAATCAGCACACAACTGACGTGCCAGGAATTACCCAAATGTAGTGGCGTGCTGTTCTCCATCTAACTTGTGAAATAAAAAATGTCATGATTTTGGCTCAGCAAGCAGAAGACTAATAAGATTAGACTGAGCAAAAAATTACCTAAATTACAGCTAGAAATTACAAGTAAAGTATAAATACATCCATCGTATAAATTGTAATCCATTTGTAGCAGGGAGATGGCGTTTACACCAGGAAAGGGCTTTGCGATGGCCTTAGTTACATTAACAATATACACTATATGGGCAAAAGTACGTGGACACCCCTACTAATTATTGAGTTCAGGTCTTTCAGCCACACGCATTGCAAGAAGATAAATAAAATCAAGCACACAGCCATGCAATCTCCATAGACAAACATTGGTATTAGCATGGGTTATACTAAAGAGCTTACTGAATTTAAATGTGGCACTGTTATTGTATGCGACCAAGGCTGACATTCAGTTTGTGAAATTTCTGATCTGCTAGATCTTTCCCCCGGTCAACTGTAAGTGCTATTATTTTGAAGTGGAAGTTTCTAGGAGTAACAACAGCTCAGCTAAGAAGCGGAAGAACAAGAAAACTCACAGAGCGGGGCTGTTAGTGCTGAAGGGATTGGCACATAAAGAATCGCTTATCCCCTGTTGCATCAGTCACTAAAGGGCTCCAAGCTACCTCTGAAAGTGACATCAGCGAAAGAACTGTGTGTTGGGAGCTTCATGAAATGAGTTTCCATGGTGGAGCAGCTGCACACTAATCTAAGATCACCATAGACAATACCAAGTGTCGGCTGGAGTAGTCACACCATCACTGGCCCATGGACCAGTGGAAACGTGTTCTCTGGAGTGATAAGTTTCACTATCTGGCAGTCTAATGGATGAATCTGGTTTTGGCAGAAAGCCGGAGAACACTACCAACTGTAATGAATAGTGCCTAGTGTAAAAATGGTGGAGGGATAGTGATCTGGGACTGTTTTTCAGGGTTTGTGCTAGGCCTCTTATTTCCAGTGGAGGGTAATGTTAATACTACAGCATGAAAAGGCATCGTAGACAATAGTATGCCTTCAACTTTGTGGCAAAAGTTTGGGGAAGGCCCTTCGCTATTCCAGCATGACTGTGCCCCAATTCACAAAACGAGGTACAAAAATACATGGTGTGATGAGTTTGGTGCTAAAGTACTAGAGTGGTAGCCACTCTAGAGCTCTGATCCCAACCCCATCAAATACTTTTGAGATGAATCGGAACACCGATTGCGAGCCAGACATTCTTGTCCAGCCTCAGTGCCTGACCTCACAAATGCTCTTTTGGCTGAATGGTTACAAATTCCAACAGACAAAGTTCAAAATCTTGTGAAAAGCCTTCCCAGAAGAGTGGAGGCTATTACACCCACAAACAGGGCGTAACTACAGGGTGCTGGGCCCCATGCCACACTTTTGAACGGGCCTCTCCCAGAATAATCACCCCAGATCTGACCTCAATCAGACCAAAATTAGCCTCCAGATTAGACATTAAAAAAGAACATTTACTGACCCCTCCAAGCCACCCAGGAATTGTATGCACCGCGGCATAGACCTTGTGTGCAGGGCTGATATGACAGGAAGGGCTTTGGGGACAGAGAAAGATGCACAGAGGGGTGAGATTTCAACTGGTCCACGTCCTGAGAACACAGATCCAGTTAAAAACTATACTCACTCAAGGATCCGGGGCGGACCCCTTCGCCTCTGTGCCCGGAAGCCACTGTGACTCTAATTGTTACAACACTGTTTTTTGAACGGGATGTCCAACAAGCTTATATACAGTCGGTGTGATAATCAGGTGTCCACATGCTTTTGGCCATATAGTGTATTAGCCTAAGGTCCCTCATTGGGACACTGTTGGTTCACACACAAGGTCAAAAAAACAGATATGCCAATAGACAGTCTAAAACAACCAATGACGCAAGATGTTGAACATGGGTCACACGATTCGATCTCCCCCACAAATTTCTTCTCATTTGATATCCCCTGTATTTGTCTTGTCCTACATTCACTCTACTTCCTTTTATTTCTTCTAATTTTTTTTATGATGTTACTTATTGGATTCCTGACATTTATACTCTTTGTATCCATGTTTTCATTATAATTCCAAGAGACACTGTATGCAATCCTCCTCTAGGTCACGAAGTAGTCGCTTCATTTGTTGGCATTACCACATTTGGTTTTCTCCTCAGATATGAAAAACCTTGTATAACAATTTTGAACATTAACGTGAAAACTAGATGCATCAATAATCAAACACCATGCAAATCTTGAAAGCCATAATTCACCCAGTTTCATAATCTATAAAACTGTGATTTATTTGGGCATTGAGACGTGATATTGCAATACAATGTTTGCTATGTAGATTTCATATTTTCATTTTCAAAGATGACCCAAAGGCCAAATGCACGTGCCCATATTACAGCTGCAATAACTTCCAAGTTAAAGAGGATCACCCCTCTATAGTGTCTACTTTACCCCTGTATGCTTCTAAATTCATAAGGATGCATGCAGGTGTTTTTTCAGTTGAATTGCAAATCCGAAAAAAAAACAATGTGAGTCGCATTATTGAGATATATCTCCAACATACGGTGCCCCACTGAGCACCATGCGGTGACACATGGAGTCTCTGCAGATCTGTGGTACATAGCCACAGGGCACTTCGTGTGCCACCTTGTAGCCTCCTGCATATGGCTCTTCTGTGTACATAAGGCCTTAGACTAACCCTTTATTAAAGAACGTGTCTATTACGCTAGATTTCTCTGACTGTAATAGCAGATTGATGCCCCAAAGCTATCATATTGTGACCTCATATAGTGAAATGCTTTTTTCCCAGGTGCTATTGTGATAGGTACCATTATATAAGTCTGCTTGCCAAATATGAACACAAATAAAAGTATATATACTGGGTATATTTCACAGCATTACTGTTTATAGAAGCAAATTCTTATTATTTTTTGCACAGATCATGGTAACTCACCAGCAATATTCTAGAAGTTTCATCTATTTATTCCCAGCTCAGTTGCATCTATAAATTTTCACCAAAATAGACCATGCTCTCATGTGTAAGTAGGAGGTTAGTCTCTCCTGTGTGTTTGACTGCTTGTGAACCTATCAAATTTCTCCTGGCAGCTCTGAGACACCTCCTCTCCCCAACCAGCTCCACCCTCCTTGTTCTTCTATGTGTCTCTCCATGCATAGAGTGCTTCTGAGGAGATCATTTCTGCCCTAAGGGACCAAGAGTGCAGTTATATAATATGTGAGTCCATACAATGATTAGCTGCAGAGTAATAACCCCCGACTCACACTGACTGTCTATACTATCTGTGGGTGCTGTGGGCACAAAGTCCACTGTATTCCTATGAGATACTGCTCCTCACTTTCTCCTGCTAATAAGGAATGACAGAGAAAGGGGGCAGAAGGAGCAGTGTGAAACTGCATCACATAGGATAAACTGAGTCTCTGAAGCAGGGTTGTCAACTGTCCGTAAATTCCTGGACAGTCCATAAAGATACTGGTATTTTTTCCAGTGTTCGTAAAAAAAAATGATGCGTCCGTAATTTTTGTGAAATTGAATTGTGCCAATTATTGGGATTGTAATTATCGTTGGCTTAGAGGTCACAGTACGTGCTGCCAATGTGTTCATATCACTATTCTTAGCTTTAGACATATATTACTTATAATCTTTATGATTCCAAAAAATGTTTACTGTCCGTTATTTTTTAATAAGTTGTCCTGAAAAAAACATATATTAAGTTGGCAACCTTGCTCTGCAGTTAGGGGACAGAAGTTCTATATCACTGATCTTTGACTTGCTACACTTAGATAGGACTCAGAGCAAGTGCAGTGTGATGAGCCTCCGTCCCCTTTGACTCTACAAAGTCAGAGGCATGATGGGAAATGTAGGCTGCATTAGGAGAACCACATCCAAAGGGGCAGAACGAACCAAGATGGCAGACAACCTATAAATGGCCCATAAACTAAAACAGGCAAACACAAGAGCCTCTAAATTATTCTTTAATAATAACCTATGCTGCACTGTATATGCAAAAACATTTTTGGGAGTACTTCGTTAATGCAATCTGAATATTCTTTGCATCATCATCTATTTCATCATAGTCATTAAATCCCCTTTTTCATAACATCCACGTTTTGCAATTACCATAAAACATTAAGACCGGAGGTCATCTTTAAGTGGAAAATAAATGTACATTGACTTCTTGTCTGGCTCTAATTAAGTAAATGGGAGGTGGAAGTGTTTCAAAATATTTTCCTCCCAAGCATCATTTATGTTGGCACTGTTACTTGCCTTTAGACAGTAGGAGTGGCATTCAGTACCGGTAAGTGTTATTCTGGCCTGCAGTGATAAGTGCGCATCAATCCGCACATGAGAAGACCTAGATGTTTACACAGAAAGTGTGATGATGTGAAAGGTAATTTAATATCACATACATGTACTGATGAGATACTGGAATTCCAAACTCTTTAAATGCTGTTTCACACATAATATACCGTAATTATTTCTCTATAATGGCCGAACACTCAAAAACCCTATAGTGATCTGAGTTTGGTTTAGTAGAATGGTGATAAGTCCAAGTGGACAGAGGTACAATTCAACACTGAAGTGGCCCGGGGATCCGGGGCACCGGGTCAAAAATCTGGGGCTTCTACCCCAGATAAGCGGTGCTAGCAATGCCACTGCCTTGAATAGAGGTTCCCTGAAATCTGAGATTCTTCACGTCATTCAAAACTTACAAGGAAAAAAATCAGATAACACACTTCAGTGCTAATATGTTGCCTACTGTAGGCCTGCCTGTCAGTGGTGTGTCATCTGTGTGTCGTCTAGGTGATAACAATTACCATATTTTTTTAAATATAAAAAAGACATTTCAGAATAATAAAAATTTTCCTCATGGTTTAAGTTAGTGGAGGGGTTAATGTCACTAGTTCTGGTGGTCTAGGGCAGTGACTCCATCCTTGAAGGTTTCGTGTAGAAGAATGGGTACATATTTGATTCCCTGGTGGTCTAGTGTAAAGCCCCCTTTTTCTTTTTGGTCTAGGGTAGAAGAGTAGGGTAATACCTGGTGATCAATGGAATAAGAGGGGTTCATAGATTTTTTTTTTACTGTAGTCGAGGGTAAAAGTGGGTGTTAATACCTGTAAGTCTAATGTATGAGGGGTTATTAATTTATTAAAAGAGGGGGTTAATACTTGGGGGTCTTGTGGTTTACTGACCTACTCAGGATGCAGAGAACTGTCCTGTTGTGCTATTTTTCTGAAATTGGGTTGAGAATAGAGAGAGAGAGCGCTTTGTGCCGGTGCACACGTCCATAAGTAAGGTGCATAGGGCCAGCCTGAACTAAGGCTTCCTTTTCATATAAACCATAGCAGAATTACAACATATCTACTACATAAGGAGGTGAAACTAACTTTGAATTTGGAAGATGCAATATTCATGACCACTATGTTGATTTCTTTTTATATACACTACCGTTCAAAAGTTTAGGGTCACTTAGAAATGTCCTTATTTTTGCAAGAAAAGCACAGTTTTTTTCAATGAAGATAACATTAAATTAATCAGAAATACAATCTATACATTGTTAATGTGCTAAATGACTATTCTAGCTGCAAACGTCTGGTTTTTAATGCAATATCTACATAGGTGTATAGAGGCCCATTTCCAGCAACCATCACTCCAGTGTTCTAATGGTACATTGTGTTTGCTAACTGTGTTAGAAGGCTAATGGATGATTAGAAAACACTTGAAAACCCTTGTGCAATTATGTTAGCACCGCTGTAAACAGTTTTGCTGTTTAGAGGAGCTATAAAACTGACCTTCCTTTGAGCTAGTTGAGAATCTGGAGCATTACATTTGTGGGTTCGATTAAACTCTCAAAATGGCTAGAAAAAGAGAGCTTGCATGTGAAACTCGACAGTCTATTCTTGTTCTTAGAAATGAAGGCTATTCCATGCAAGAAATTGCCAAGAAACTGAAGATTTCCTACAACGGTGTGTACTACTCCCTTCAGAGGACAGCCCAAACAGGCTCTAACCAGAGTAGAAAGAGAAGTGGGAGGCCCCGCTGCACAACTGAGCAACAAGACAAGTACATTAGAGTCTCTAGTTTGAGAAATAGACGCCTCACAGGTCCTCAACTGGCAGCTTCATTAAATAGTACCCGCAAAACGCCAGTGTCAACGTCTACAGTGAAGAGGCGACTCCGGGATGCTGGCCTTCAGGGCAGAGTGGCAAAGAAAAGCCATATATGAGACTGGCTAATAAAAGGAAAAGATTAATATGGGCAAAAGCACACAGACATTGGACAGAGGAAGATTGGAAAAAAGTGTTATGGACAGACGAATCGAAGTTTGAGGTGTTTGGATCACACAGAAGAACATTTGTGAGACGCAGAACAACTGAAAAGATGCTGGAAGAGTGCCTGACGCCATCTGTCAAGCATGGTGGAGGTAATGTGATGGTCTGGGGTTGCTTTGGTGCTGGTAAAGTGGGAGATTTGTACAAGGTAAAAGGGATTTTGAATAAGGAAGGCTATCACTCCATTTTGCAACGCCATGCCATACCCTGTGGACAGCGCTTGATTGGAGCCAATTTCATCCTACAACAGAACAATGACCCAAAGCACACCTCCAAATTATGCAAGAACTATTTAGGGAAGAAGCAGGCAGCTGGTATTCTATCTGTAATGGAGTGGCCAGCGCAGTCACCAGATCTCCTGTTGTGGGAGCAGCTTGACCGTATTGTACGCAAGAAGTGCCCATCAAGCCAAACCAACTTATGGGAGGGGCTTCTGGAAGCATGGGGTGAAATTTTGAACGGTAGTGTATATACATTCTCTTTTATTTAATTTTTTGACACACAAAAAACAACAACTTACAACCAATGTGAGAAAAATCGCACAATACAGTGAATTGACATCAATCAGATAAAATTAGACACATCTTCTGAAAGCATATGGGAAAAGTCCCCAACACATAGGCATAGGAACAGAGTAATAATCTAATTCAAAGACATGCAAAATATTGAGTGGAAACTTGCCACTAGGACCCCCTCCAAATGACCTAATCCGAATATGGTTATCCAGATAATATAGTACACCAAAAGGAGATCAAATAATAATGACCTAATGATATAACACTAAAATTATAAACACAAAATAAGGTACACATCCTCTCAGGTGGTGCGGAGATATTCAGTAGGAGCAGTTTGTAGAGTCCCATAACGCATCCAAAAAATAAAAATAATTATCTATCCCTTGAACATGATATACTAAGTGGTAGCAGATCGAGTCACTCTATCAGACCTAGGAGGAGATGCACACTGATTAACCACGGGCGTCGACAAAGAAGTTGTGTCTGGAAGATCCTTTACAGTACCCCCCTTTTATGAGGGGCCACTGGAGCACATTTTTTGGACGGAACTTTAAGACGCAAATTTTTTGAAGACAGCCACACCAGATCCCCGACCACAAACAAGGGGTTAGCAGAACATCTTCTATCTGCCTGTCTTTTGTATGCTCTGGGACGCCTCTAGGTTCTTCTGAACCTGGGCCCAGACTGTGCACAGTTCCCGATGAACTACATCTACCTCGGGATTGTTGGAACCACCAGGTGAAACGGAGGAGAACCGTGGATTAAACCCAAAATTACAGAAAAAGGGGGAGACCCCTGATGAGTTACTGACCCGGTTATTAAGGGAAAATTCGGCGAGGGGAATGAATGAGACCCAATCATATTGACAGTCAGAGATAAAACACCTTAAATATTGTTCTAGAGACTGATTAGTCCTCTCAGTTTGGCCATTAGTTAAAGCATGGAAGACCGAGGAGAAGGACAGATCAATCTCCAACTTTTTACAGAAAGCTCTCCAAAACAATAAAACAAATTGTACCCTTCTGTCAGAAACAATATTGACAGGAACCCCATGGAGACACAGGATGTGTTTGACAAACAAGGTAGCTAACGTCTTGGCATTGGGTAGTTTCTTGAGGGGCACAAAGTGGCACATCTTACTAAAGCGGTCCACTACAACCCATGCCACAAACTTGCCTTGAGATGGAGGCAGATCGGTGATAAAATCCATGGAGATATGGGTCCAAGGTCTCTGGGGAATTGGCAAAGAACATAGTAAGCCCACTGGTCGGGACCTGGGAGTCTTGGACCTAGCACAAATTTCACAAGCGGCGACGTAGGCCTTAACATCTTTAGGCAACCCAGGCCACCAATAGTTTCTAGCAATGAGGTGCTTGGTACCCAGGATGCCTGGATGGCCAGATAGTGCAGAGTCATGATTTTCCCTGAGTACCCTTAGCCGGAATTGCAGGGGAACAAACAGCTTGAACAGCTGAACCTTGATCAGCCGCAATTTCGGAGGCTAAGTCAGAATCAACAGAGGATATTATTATACCTGGGGCAAAACACAAGAAGGATCTTCCTCCGAAGGAGGGCTGGCCATGAAGCTATGCGACAATGCATCAGCTTTAATATTTTTGGACCCAGCCCTATAGGTGACCACAAAGTTGAATCTAGTAAAAAACAACGCCCATTGAGCTTGTCTCGGGTTTAGCCTCCGGGCAGATTCTAGGAAAACCAGATTCTTGTGGTCGGTAAGGACCGTTACCTGGTGCCTAGCCCCCTCCAAGAAGTGGCACCACTCTTCAAATGCCCATTTAATGGCTAAGAGTTTACGGTTGCCCACGTCATAGTTACTTTCAGTGGGCGAGAACTTACTGGAGAAGTAGGCACAGAGGCGGAGATGGGTGAGGGACCTGGTACCCTGGGACAAGACAGCACCCACTCCCACCTCGGAGGCGTCAACCTCCACGATGAATGGCTCCATTTGGTTACACTGAATCAGCACTGGGGCAGAGATAAAGCACTTCTTAAGGATCTCAAAAGCCTGGACCGCCTCCGGAGGCCAGTGGAGGAGATCAGCACCTTTGTGAGTAAGATCCGTAAGAGGCTTAGCGATGACTCAGAAGTTAGCAATAAATCTCCTGTAATAATTAGCAAACCCCAGGAAGCACTGTAATGCCTTCAGGGAGGCAGGTTGGACCGATTCAGCCACAGCCTGAACCTTGGCAGGGTCCATGCGTAATTCATTAGGAGTGAGGATTTGACCCAAAATTGGTATCTCCTGCACCCCAAACACACATTTTTCGGATTTAGCAAAGAGTTTGTTCTCCCGAAGGGCCTGGAGCACCTTCCTGACATGCTCAATGTGGAAGGACCAGTCCTTGGAAAACACAAGTATGTCATCAAGGTACACTACAAGAAATACCCCCAGGTAGTCTCTTAAAATCTCATTTATGAAATTCTGGAAGACCACGGGAGCATTACACAACCCAAAGGGCATGACGAGGTATTTGAAATGACCTTCGGGCGTGTTAAATGCAGTCTTCCACTCATCCCCTTCTCTGATTTGGATAAGGTTATCCAAACTTAGAGAACCATTGGACCTGATTGAAGAGATCAGGAATCAAAGGAAGGGGATACTGGATCCTTACAGTGACCTTATTCAAGTTTCGGTAATCGATGCACGGCCTAAGACCACCATCCTTCTTCCCTACGAAGAAGAAGCCAGCACCTACCGGAGAAGTAGAGGGCGAATGTAACCCTTGGCCAGGCTTTCCTGGATATATTCTCTCATGGCCTCACGTTCGGGACAAGAGAGATTAAAAATCCTACCCTTAGGGAACTTAACTCCTGGTACCAAATCGATTGCGCAATCGTATTCTCTATGAGGAGGTAACACTTCGGAGGCCTTTTTAGAAAAAACATCAGTGAAGTCCTGAATAAACTCAGGTAGAATGTTCACCTCCTCAGGGAGAGAAATAAAATTAACAGAAAAACAGGACGTCATGCATTCATTACCCCATTTGGTAAGATCCCCAGTATTCCAGTTAAACGAGGGATTATGCATCTGCAACCAGGGAAGGCCTAAAACCAAATCGGACGATAATCCCTGCATCACCAGTACAGAGCACTGCTCCAAATGAATGGAGCCAACAATGAGTTAAAAAACAGGGGTATGCTGCGTAAAATAACCATTAGCAAGTGGAGTGGAGTCGATACCCACTACCGGGACAGGTTTAGGAAAATCAATCAATGGCATAGCTAGAGACATAGCAAATTCCACAGACATAATATTAGCAGAAGACCCTGAATCCACGAAGGCACTGCTGGTGGCAGACCTCTCAAAAGAGACCTGAAAGGGAAGCAAGATCTTATTAGGTTTCATATTTACGGGAAATACCTGTGCGCCCAAGCGACCTCCCCGATGGTCACTTAGGCGCGGAAGTTTTCCGGCTGCTTATTCTTACACCTAGGACAGTTGTTCACTTGATGCTTGTCATCCCCACAGTAGAAGCAGAGACCATTCTTCCTGCGGAGCTCTCTACGTTGTTGGGGAGACACGGAGGCCCCCCAGGTTGCATTGGTTCATCTGAAATTCCCGTGGAAGAACGAAGCAACGGAACCTCGGGAGCCATCATGGGGGAGCCAGAGGAGGAGGCACAAAAACGTTCAAGTCGTCGTTCCCTGAGACGTCGGTCAAGACCTATCCGCTAAAGCTATAACCTGATCTAGAGAGTCAGAAGAGGGATAGCTAACTAATAGGTCTTTCAGGGCGTTTGACAGACCCAATCTAAACTGGCACCTCAAGGCAGGGTCATTCCACCGAGAAGCTACGCACCACTTACTAAAGTCAGAACAGTACTCCTCAACGGGTCTCTTACCCTGACGTAAGGTCACCAGCTGACTCTCGGCAAAGGTAGTCTTGTCAGTCTCGTCATAGATGAGCCCGAGAGCAGAAAAAAAATGTCAACAGAAGAAAGTTCAGGGGCGTCGGGAGCTTAGGAGAAGTCCCATTCTTGGGGGCCGTCCTGGAGCGGGGACATAATTATACCCACTCGCTGGCTCTCAGAACCTGAGGAGAGGGGTCTTAATCGGAAATAGAGCCTACAACTCTCCCGAAAGGAGAAAAAAGTCTTCCGGTCCCCTGAGAATCGGTCAGGCAACTTGAGGTGGGGTTCAAGAGGTGAGGTGGAGGGCACTACCTGGTTAGCATCATGCTGGTTGCACCTCTGAGCCAGGGCTTCGACCTGTAGGGAGAGACCCTGCATTTGCTGAGCCAGGGTCTCAAGGCGGTCCATAGTTGTGTAGGAACCAGGGTAGAAAGGTATATGGGCCTGTGATTATCTAATGTCAGGGTGGGGAGACAGACAGGTGAGCCCTAATCTACCAGCCACTCAGTCCCTGCCTACTAGCCCGGCCCGTCCTAGGCAACGGCATACAACTGGGCGACAGTCCCTACTCTCAATAAGTGCACGACAGACAAACAGACAAGGGTACACAGAAGCTAAGGGAAATGGGGCAGTTGCCCACGGCAACACCGTGAGCAACAAGAGTAGTCAACGAGCCGAGTCAAACCAGGAGTGTACGAGGTACCAAACGCAGAGCAGGAGCGTAGTCAGTAAAGCCAGGGTCAATTTGAAGCAGAGGTCAATAGTAGTAGCAGGAACAGCAGAGCCAGGAAACAAGACATAATCACAGGCAAAGGAAGAGCAGGAAATGAAGGAATAAATAGACCGAGGGCGGGAGCTAGCTCCGTCTGGCCAGGCTGTGATAGGTTCTCCCACTCCTCAGCCTACCAGCTTGAGTGGTAGCAGATCGAGTCACTCTATCAGACCTAGGAGCAGATGCAGACTGATTAACCACAGGCGTCGACACAGAAGCTGTGTCAGGCAGATCCTTTACAGTCATACCTTAAGAAAGCTATCCCTTGTGAAAGTATTCAATCCAACCAACTCCTCCAGTCTATAAAGTTGATGCATTTTAGACCACCATAACTCTATCGTACGTGGGTCCTCCTTCCTCCAGTACAAAGTAATTAGAAGTTTTGCAGAGGATATCACGTAAGTAATCAAATTCTTTTTCGAGGGCATGAAATCTTTCAGCGGTAGCCACAAAAGTATCAGTTCAGGAGACAACAGGAGATTATTCCCTGTAATACTGCCAATAGCCCTTTCCACCTGCTTCCAGAAATTCTTAACTTTAGGGCAAAACCACCATATGTGAGAAAGCGTCACCGTCCCTAGGCCACATTTCCAACAGACATCTGTACAAGTAAGATGTATTTTATAAAGATAAGCGGGTGTACGATACCACCTCGTAACTAATTTATACAAATTTTCCTGATACCTCACACACCTAGAGAACCCATGCAAACGAGATAGCACAAAGTCTATCTCTTTTTGCGATAAAGTAATATCTAACTCACGTTCCCACTCTCTAATGAAGTATGGTTTAGATGGAGCCTGCTGTATGAGAAGACCCGAGTATATCTTAGACAGAGGACTAGATGGATTATTGGGTAAAAGAGAATAATTTTCTAGCCACGTGGGATCTGGGTACGAAGCCGGACTGTCAGACAGAAACTTAAGGCACACTGAGTTAAAGTTGAATTTATGTAGAAAAGATACATTAACAATAGTGAGAGAAGGAGTGGGAGAAGTATTCTGAAATTGAGTCATAAGAGCATCCAGATCAGGTGAACCTAGGGACACGATTACATCCGCCACCCTATAAGTTTTAAGTAACGGCCATATCGAAGAACCAACACTTTGCGTTTTACTAACAAAATGTGGCAATACAGCCAATGGAGCCAGTGAGGAGATACCTCCACTAGACATGGCCAGAGCACTCGTCCTCTGACATACCTTAAGCATCCCTTGAGTCAGAATGCTAAGTAAGACCTTCTTCGAAGGTAACGGTAATTTCACCCATAGCAAGTGAGATAAATCCTCTGAGAGGAGCGCTCTTTCCATGTACAAATGAAGAGCCCCTAAAGACACATTGGCTAATTGTGACCAATGAGATAATTGGACCGCTTCATAATACTTCTTCAAGTCAGGTAATGCCATCCCACCTTGTGACTTTTTAAATGTAAGGAGCCTATAAGCCAATCGGGAATATTTCCCATTCCATAAGAATTTAATGAAAAGACTTTTAAAGCCATTGTAAAAAACTAGATGGAAGTTCAATAGGAAGGCTCTGCATTGTGTATAGGATCTGTGGGAGCACATAAGTAGCGAGTAAATTGTTTCGTCCTAACCATGAGACATAAGGGATTTTAGTTGGGAAAGGAATGTATGGGTTTTTGAAAGAGGCTTAAAATTAAGTGAAAAAAGTTGGGATATATCAGCTGAAATCATAATCCCCAGATATTTAAAAGCATTTGGAGGCCACCTAAAAGGAAAAATAGTTTTCAAAGCCGAAAGCTGAGCAGCAGGCAAATTAACACTGAGAGCCTCTGATTTATCATAGTTTATTTTAAAATTAGAAATCTCTCCAAAAGTATTAAAGACATCTATTATCAATGGAAAGGCTACAAGAGGGTTCCTGACCATCAATAACAGATCATCTGCAAAGGCTGCCAATTTATGAGTATGATTCCCCAGTCGCAGCCTTCAATATCGTCTGTCTGTCGAAGTTTCGCAAGAAGTGTCTTCATCACCATACAAAACAAAGATGGAGACAGAGGGCAAACTTGGCGGGTACCATTCGTTAAAGAAAAGTAGTCTGACAAAGAGCTGTTCACTTGAATTCTAGCAGAAGGGGAAGCATACAAAGAAAATATGGCATTAATAAACAGAGGAGGAAAATTAAATTTAAGTAAGGTAGCTCTCATGTACTGCCAAAAGACCCTATCGAAAGCTTTCTCTGCGTCCGTACCAAGAAGGTCCATAGAGTGCCCCCGGTGCCCTACTTGACAAATAGCATGTAAAACCCTACTAACATTGTGTCTACCCTCCCGTCCCTTCACGAATCCCCCCTGCTCCTCATTTACTATTGGAGGCATTAAGGGTTGAATGCGAAGAGACAGAATTTTTGCCCACCACTTCACATCACAGTTCAAGAGCGAGATAGGCCTATAACTCCCACAACATTCCGGGTCTTTCCCTTCCTTATGAAGAATAGTTATAAAAGCTTCCAATGCTTGTTTAGGGAAGGAAGAACCCTCAAGTAAAGAATTACATACCTCCACAAACTTCGGTATCAATTACTGACTACATTTTTTATAAAACTAAATATGGAGACCATCAGGACCCGGGCTCTGTCAAGATGGAATCGAATTCAATACTTTCTCCACTTCCTCTTTAGTGATAGGTGCCAAGAGCACTCCACAATCCAACTCAGAGAGGCCAGGTACCGTAATAGATGCCAAGAATCTATCAATTTTCTCTCTCCTCTCATGAGGCAGCAACACAGCCCCCCCCCCCCCCCACCGAGCGACCCAAATTCTATAGAGAGGAATAAAAGGATGTAAAAGCCTTCGCTATAAGTGGAGTAGCAGTCACTCGTACCCCTCTTTCATCCTTAATAGCCCCTATAAATGTTTTGGATTGTTTTTGTCTAATCAGCCAGGTAATCAATTTAGAGCCTTTATCTCCATGAAGGTACATGTGACTACGGGCAGCTAAAAAAGCTTTAGCCGCTTTAACATTCAAATGATCTTTAAGTTCCTGTCTTAACGTACAAAGCGCACAATAATCCTCAACCAAGCTAGAATTTTTATGCAAAATTTCCAATTGAGATATTCTTTGAAGAAAGTCAAGGATTTGAGCATTCCTTTGTTTTTTAACGCGAGAAGACAGGGCAATAAGTTCCCCCCACATGAAAGCTTTTTGCGTCTCCCAGAGAATTAGGCTAGAGATTTGTGGAGTATCATTAAATCGAAAGAATTCTTCTAGTTTCAGGGCAAGAGCATAACTATGCTCCCTATTTGCAATAATGGTATCATTCAATCTTCAGGTCCATTCCCTTCGGGGCAAATTTACCCATTAGTGACCGGCCCATAGTGTTTCTACGTCGGTCACTAATGGGCCTTTTTCCGATGCAATAGACTTTTTACGTCGCTGCATCGGAATAAGTAAACAGAGCAGGGAGCTGTCAAATCTCCCTGCTCTCAGCTGACAGAGGTAGCAGAGGGCTGGGGGCGTCCCTGCTCGAACGTGTGAGATCGATATAAGTATCGATCTCACCCGTTTAACCCCTCAGATGCGGTGGTCAATAGCGTGCACCGCATCTGAGTGGTTTTGGAGAGAGGGAGGGAGCTCCCTCTCATCCCACCGACACGTGGCGATAAGATCGCTGAGTGTCTGTGTCTCCGATGGCAGCGGGGGGCCTAATAAAGGCCCCCAGGTCTGCCTGTAGTGAATGTCTGCTAGGTCATGCCGGAGGCATGACCTAGCAGATGCCTGTCCGTTTTAAACGGACAGGCAGTAATACACTGCAATACAAAAGTATTGCAGTGTATTATAATAGCGATCGGAGAATCGCATATTAAAGTCCCCTAGTGGGACTAGTAAAAAAGTAAAAAAAAAGTTTCATAAAGTTAATTAAAAGAAAAGTGAAAAAAAAAAATTTAAAACCCACTTTTCCCCTGGTGATGGTCGGTTGATCCCGGAGCTCCTCATAGAGACACTGACTTCTACAGCTGGAGGGCTGCTAAACTGCTCGAAATGGTTCGTACAAATAGGGATAAGTCGTGTGAACCCCGGGGGACACCGAAAGTCGGGAAGTCGCAAGCGGAGATGGAGAGGTTTCTCCACAAGAAGCATGCTTCCCCGGCGAGTAAAACCAAGATGGCGCCGATACCGCCGCACCCGCCAGAAGAAAACAGGGGAGACGACTCTGATGAGGACAGCTCAGGTACGCAATCTGATGCCGCAGGCGGGGTAGATCCTCTTCCTATCACTCGCACATTTTTGAAAAAACCCCTGGCCAGTGCAATGTCTCCGGTCCTGAAAGAATTATCCTCTTTCAAGATGGACATTCAACACGTGGGGCAGAGGGTAGGGATACTGGAAGACACCCAGTCGGCCATTATACAGCAGGCAGACGCCTTGCAGACAGTGGTGGCCTCGCAGCTTACGCACATGAATCAGGCATATTTGCAGTTGGAAGATCAGGAGAACCGCAGCAGGCGGAAGAATATCAGGCTGCGCGGTATTCCGGAGTCTATCACTACGGAGGATATTTTACCCACAGTAAGAAACATATTCACATTATTACTGGGTCAAGACAAGGCAGAGCAAGTTATAATAGAACATGCTCACAGAGCGCTGAGACCTAAACCGGCAAAGGATGAACCGCCTAGGGATGTTATTTGTGGTCTGCTCAACTTCCTGGATACGGCGGCCATTTTGACGGCCGCGAGGGGGTCTTCGGACCTGAAATTTGCGGATCATAAGATCATGGTTTTTCAGGATCTGGCGGCGAGTACTCTGGCCAAGCGACGCATGTTGAAACCCCTGACTGAAGCCCTGAGAATTCAGAAAATTCCCATTCGCTGGCTATTCCCATTCGGATTGGCGATTTTAAAGGAGGGTAAGCAAATTACTATCCGAACCCCGGAGGATCTCGACAAGGCCTGGTCCAAATTGGGCATGGAGAAAATTGCTGTACCAGATTGGATGCCGATACAAAGGGACACTTTATCGCCAGGGGTCCCTGACCCACATGGGTGGCAAAAACCCCAGAAATTCAAGGCCCCACGCAGCAGGAAGAGAGCAGATACACAGTCTGGGGATTGATCTCCATACCCTGAGCTTCTCGAAATGGGACTACCTCATTGATGTTATTTGCAGCGGTGGTTCTGGCACTGAAAATGCCGTGGAAAGGTTTGATGTTAGGTGCTTACCACCGAGGATATTATCTGTTATTGGTTGCAAATTGATATAGGGGTAGGTCCCCTTCTGGGCCTTTTTCTATGCTCTCATCCCTCCATATATTGTTGCATTGATATACTGCTATATTGTTATATTGCTATGCTCTCGTTTATTATCTGTATTCACTTACACATAGAAGTCAGTGTTCTCCATACCTATCTCAAAAGGCTGGGTACCTTCTTCCCACTCCCCCACTATGTCATCCGTGGGCTGGTTCGTATTGGCTTGATATGCGGCCTCTATGGGATAAGAGGCGCAAGCTATACACTATATTATACAGGTTATGGTACAGTCCCACTTTCTTCTCTCAAGTTCTTGATGTATATAGTTGATTGTATGTTTTATTTGTGTCCGGTACTACTATCTTCACTGCGGTCAATAGCTGACAAGGTCAGTCGGTTAATATGACGCCGCTTACTTATCTGACGCTTAATGTAAATGGGTTTGGCACACCCCAAAAAAGGTCCCAGATCTTCTCTATACTGAGACAGGATACGCCAGGGGTGTTAATGCTGCAGGAGACGCATTTTAGACATAACCATATACCCAAATTGCCAGGGACCACATATAGCCAATGGTTCCACAGCACTCACACATCTGCCTCGAGGGGGGTTTCCATAGGTATTCATAAAGATCTACCTTTCCAGGTGGAAACCTCGAAAATTGATCTACAGGGCAGATATGTCTTTCTGAAAGGGTCCATTTGCAACACAAAAATGACCATAGCCAGTTTATATGCTCCTAATGACAAACAAATAACCTGGCTGTTAAAGGTCCTGCGTCTATTTAAGAGGTTTGGAGAAGGGATGTTGGTGGTTGGAGGGGATTTGAACTTAGTGTTAGATTCTGACTTAGACTCTTCCTCGGCCACACGAAGACAATCGCCTCAAGCCATGCATAAACTTCGTTTCATGCTACATAGCTGCCAATTAATTGATGCTTGGCGGGTGTCCCATCCTCAGGATAGGGATTACACTTTTTATTCACACAGACAGGGGCGTAGCTAGAGGCTCATGGGCCCCGATGCAAAAATTCTTACTGGGCCCCCCCCCGCAAACTTCTCATGGCCGACGGTCCACTTTCAGCTGCATCGCTGGGTCTCCTAAGTGACCCAACAATGCAGCACTAGCAGTCGGGGCGTCACTAAGGCTGGGTTCACACACACTATTTATGGACGTAATTCGGGCGTTTTAGCATTGAATTACGTCCGAAAATGCGGCTCAAAAGCGTTGGAAAACATCTGCCCATTCATTTGAATGGGTCTTACGATGTTCTGTGCCGATGGTCATTTTTTTTTACGCGCCGCTGTCAAAAGGCGGCGCGTAAAAAAGTGCCTGTCACTTCTTCAGACGTAAATGGAGCCGTTTTCCATGGAAAGACGCCTGCACATGCCATTACGGCTGAAATTACGGTGCTGTTTTCTCCTGAAAACCGCACAGTAATTTCAGCCGTAACAGACGCTGCCGTGTGAACATACCCTCAGGGCTTAAAATGTCCGGGAAATAGCCCCAATACATATGTGTCCGCCCCCAAAAAAAGTGTGTATATGAGACAGCATAGCATATCTATAGCACTGCGACCCTATAAACTATGGATAGGATTAGATACAGTGGCTGAGCAGACAGTATCACACATGATAGGATTAGATACAGTGGCTCAGAAGGCAGTATCACACATGATAGGATTAGATACACATCTCAGCAGACAGTACCACACATGATAGGATTAGATACAGTGGCTCAGCAGACAGTACCACACATGATAGGATTAGATACAGTGGCTCAGCAGACAGTATCACACATGATAGGATTAGATACAGTGGCTCAGCAGACAGTACCACACATGATAGGATTAGATACAGTGGCTCAGCAGACAGTACCACACATGATAGGATTAGATACAGTGGCTCAGCAGACAGTATCACACATGATAGGATTAGATACAGTGGCTCAGCAGACAGTACCACACATGATAGGATTAGATACAGTGGCTCAGCAGACAGTATCACACATGATAGGATTAGATACAGTGGCTCAGCAGACAGTATCACACATGATCGGATTAGATATAGGGCCCAGCAGACAGTATCATACATGATTGGATTAGATACACAGCTCAGCAGACTGTATCACACATGATAGGATTAGATACAGGGCCCAACTCGCTGACATTGCGGCTCCAGCGCTGGACCCAGGACAGGTAAGAATAATAATTTTGCTTCTTTATGTGTTACTGATTATTTTTGTGTGTTTGTGTTTTTTTTACAGTTTCGGTTGTTGGACTTCGGATACGAGGACTTCAATGACGGCGTTTTTTTTATTCTCAATAAAATGGTTAATGAGGGTTGTGTTTTTTTATTTCAATAAAATATTTTTTCTATGTGCTTGTATCATTTTAAACTTTATTATCACCGCCTTAGTAATGGCCGCTGGCTGATTGACAATCTCCATCACTAAGGCGAGGCTTAATGTTAGCCGGTGCAGAGGCTACACTAACCCCCATTATTACCCCGGTACCCACCGCCACCAGGGGTACTGGGAAGAGCCGGGTACAAACCAGTACCCGACCATCTGTAGTAACGGGCAGGCACCGGGGTGGCCGCAGGCTGGTAGTATTAGGCTGGGGAAGGCCGAAAACAGTGGCCCTTCCCACCCTTGTAATGCTGCCTGCTGCTGCTGTATTGTATCTGGCTGGTTATGAAAATTGGGGGGGACCCCACATCGTTCTTTCCAATTATTATTTTTTTTTTTTTAAATGACGTGGGGTCCCCCCCATTTTCATAACCAGCCAGATACAATAAAGCAGCAGCAGCCTAGCATCACCAGGGTAGGAAGGGCCACTGTTTTTGGCCTTTCCCCTCCTGATAATACCAGCCTGCGGCCACCCCAGTGGCCGACCATCACTACAGATGGTCAGGTACTGGATCGTACCCGGCTCTTCCCAGCACCCCTGGTGGCGGTGGGTACCGGGGTAATAAAGGGGGTTAGTGTTAGCCTCTGCATCCGCTAACACTAAGCCCCGCCTTAGCAATGGATGCTGTCAATCAGCCGGCGGCCATTACTAAGGCGGTAGTAATATAGTTTAAAAAAAAACACAAAGACATAGAAAAAATATTTTATTGAAATAAAAAAAAAAACACACAGCCCTCATTAACCATTTTATTAATAAAAAAAAAGCTGTCATCGAAGTAGTCCTGGAATCCGCCGTAGTCCAACGACCGAACCTGTAAGAAAACACACAAAAAATGATTAGTAACACATGTGTTAGGCCTCATGCACACGACCGTAGCCCGACCGTAGCCGTGTGCACGCCCGTGATTTTCGTGTCGGCCGGCTGCGGACTGTCAGCGGACTGTCAGCCGCAAGCCGCCCGCACATGCACATGGCCGGGCCATTGTTTTCAATGAGCCCGGACCGCAACTCCGGACCATAATAGGACATGTCCGTACTTTCTGCGGTCCGGGTTCCCGGGCCGTGCACGGACCGCAAAAACTACGGTCGTGTGCACGGCCCCATAGAAAAGAATGGGTCCGCAATTCTCCCGTGGATTTGCGGGGGAATTGCGGACGCAAAAACACGGTCGTGTGCATGAGGCCTTAGGGTATGTGCACACACACTAATTACGTCCGTAATTGACGGACGTATTTCGGCCGCAAGTACCGGACCGAACACAGTGCAGGGAGCCGGGCTCCTAGCGTCGTACTTATGTACGACGCTAGGAGTCCCTGCCTCGCTGCCGGACAACTGTCCTGTACTGAAAACATGTTTACAGTATGGGACAGTTGTCCTGCAGCGAGGCAGGGACTCCTAGCGTCGTACATAACTATGATGCTAGGAGCCCGGCTCCCTGCACTGTGTTCGGTCCGGTACTTGCGGCCGAAATACGTCCGTCAACTACGGACGTAATTAGTGTCTGTGCACATACCCTAAGGCTTAGATACAGGGCCCATGTGTGATACTGTCTGTGGGACCCTGTATCTAAGCCTACCACAAGGTAGGCTTAGATACAGGGTCCAGCAGACAGTAATCTTATACAGTATAAGATTACTGTGTGCTGGGGCCCTGTATCTAAACCTACAGTGTGGTAGGCTTAGATACAGGGCCCAGCAGACAGGATCACGCATGGGCCATGTATCTAAGCCTACCATGTGATTGGCTTAGATACAGGGCCCAGCAGACAGGATCACACAATCTGTGATCCTGTCTCATGGGCCCCCTAAGCCTGCTACATCGTAGGCTTCGGGGTTGTGCAGTCCCTAAACATTGATGGCCTATCCAAAACAGCTGATTGGCGGGTCCCGGGAGTCAGACCCCGCCAGTCAGGGATAATAACCTTACCTTCCTCTTCGGCCGCAGCGGGAGTTCTGTAGTCTCGATGCTGTGCGCGGCGGCATAGCGCTGTGACGTCATGCGCTGCGCACAGCGCTTGACGTCAGGACCTCCGCTGCGATCCGGAACCAGGAAGGTAAGTAAAGTATGTTACTATAGTAACAGGGGCCCGCGGCCCGAGTTACTATAGTAACTTTTTATTGATGTGGTGCGGGGGGCCGTGGGCCCCCCTGGCTTCGGGGCCCGGTCGCAATTGCGACCGCTGCGACCCCTATAGCTACGCCAGTGCACACAGACATAAAGTGTACAGTAGATTGGATTACATTCTTGTGTCCTCTTCGTGCCTTTTGAATTTACAGCCAACGTCCGTTGGACATATAACTGTCTCAGATCACGCCCCAGTTACTGCAGTGATTCACGTACAAGATCTGCCCTGTAGATCATGGTCATGGCAGCTTAATGACACTGTCCTCTCGGATGAAGCAAACAGGTCGGCTCTAAATAAGAAACTGGAGGAGTATTTCTGTTTAAACATAACTACTGATGTTTCGATGCCCATGGTATGGGAAGCCCACAAGGCATATATTCGAGGGGAACTTATTGCACTATGTTCACACTTAAAGAGGGAAAAGACTAAGAAAATGAATACTATACTGACACAGATCTCGACATTAGAAAGACTCCATAAGCGAGTCGTCAAGGCCTCGGTCCGCACAGAAATAGATTCTCTTAGGCAACAGTTGAAAGATCTGCTAAATATACAGGCAGTTAAATCATTCCAGCGACTTAAATGTAAAATTTATATGCATGGTGATAGGGGTTCAAAGATGAGGTCTAGAATGCTTAAATCACAAACAGAAAAATCATTTGTGTCTTCGATACGAACGGTTTCAGGTCAAAAGGTTAATACCACGCCTCAGGTGGCAGAGGCTTTTAGGCAATTCTACGCTAATCTCTACAACCTAGATAACTCTGAGTTACGAGATCCACCTTCTACAACGTCGGGTAATAAGATTGGAGCAATACAACAATTCCTGAATAGTCTTGACTTCCCCAAATTGTCAGATGATGAGAATGCATCCCTTTTAGCTCCCTTCACTTTGAACGAATTGAAATCTAGTCTGGCCTCTATTCCATCAGGGAAATGTCCTGGGCCGGACGGCCTACCCATAACATATTATAAACATTTTAGTACAACTCTACTCCCTCATTTCCTGGAAGTCTGTAATTCGCTGCTAACGGGTTCTTCCCTTCCGAAAAAGGCATTGGAAGCCTACATCACTTTGATACCCAAAGAAGGAAAGAGCCCGGAAGAGTGTGCAAGCTATAGGCCTATTTCACTGCTGAATACCGATGTTAAGTGGTGGGCGAAGCTACTAGCCAGCAGAATAGCCAAGTTCTTGCCAAACTTGATAGCGGAGGACCAAGTGGGGTTTGTTCCACGGAGGGAGGGCAAATATAATATAACCAGAGTGATAAACGGGATACAATATGCTAAGGTAAAGGGCATTCCTCTTGTCCTTTTGGGAACTGATGCCGAAAAGGCATTTGACAGGGTCAGCTGGGATTATATCAGGGAGGTCCTGGGGAAATTTAACTTTCCGCAATCATTTATTCAAGCCATTTTTTCGCTATATGCCCAACCATCAGCTAGAATCAGAGTAAATGGTTCGCTGTCTGATCCCTTTTCTATTAAAAATGGCACTCGTCAGGGATGCCCGCTATCTCCAGCTCTGTTCATACTGACATTGGAACCTCTGTTGCTGACTATTAGACAAAATGATGATGTTAGGGGATTGAAGGTAGGAGAGGTAGAACATAAAATTGCGGCCTTTGCTGATGACCTACTTCTGCTGATTTCCAATCCGCTTTCAGCAATACCCCACATAATTGCTCTTTTTGACGAATTTGGTTTTATTTCAAATTTCAAAATTAACCTTAGTAAATCAGAAGCGCTTAATATCAACGCCTCACCACGGATTATCTCGCAATTGCATAGTAGTACTCCGTTTAAGTGGCCTCAGAAAGCCATAAAATTTTTGGGGATAATGATCCCAGCTGACCTTGGGGAATTGTTCTCCATTAACTACAAACCCCTCTTTAGTAAAATCCGCTCACAAATAGGGGCTTTTAAGTTGCCATTCCTCTCGTGGTTCGGTAGGAAAAATATACTGACTACGTACATACTTCCACAGATCATGTACCTGCTGACTGCCCTACCCATTGGGGCCCCGAGAAGCTATTTTCGTAGCTTCAAATCCTTGTTTACCTCTTTCTTATGGCATCCTAAACGACCCAGATTAACATATAACCTTCTCTCACAGAAAAGAGAACAGGGAGGGATTTCGCTTCCTGACTTGGAATTGTATTATTATGCTAATCATCTCTCACGTTGGACGCAGTTAGCGGATGGGGGTAATAACACACTGTCTGTAGTTATGGAAAGAACACTTATGGGGTCGGACATGCTTCAACTGCTATGGGTGCGAGATGACCTGATAACAAAAAGGGGGGATCTGAGTCCTATCACTAAGGGAATGATTCGTGCATGTCACACTGCAGGAGCTCTGAATATGACGGGGAAACTCCTTTCCCCACTGGCACCACTGAGTGTTCTGCCGTCCTTCCTGGGTAGGAAGCCCGACAGAACGGCAGACTTTTGGAGGAAGCTACAGGCCGTCAAGATATCGACTCTCCTAGATCCGTTGGGCCCTCCGAGCCTTGCACAGATATTCGAGGAACAGGGCTTGAGGCGTCCGAATGCTTTGCAAGTGGCAGACTATGCAGCTACATCAGATATGTTCAGGTCAATCTCCAAGACATTCCAGACTGATCCGACATGGTTGGAAAATTACACACTATTGCCAACTACCCCTGCAAAGATACTGTCCAAATTGTATAGAGGTCTCCTAATGGGGAAGTCGGAACAGAAACCCCACTATTTGGGGGCTTGGGAGAGAGAATTGGGGAAACCCTTTTCCAAAAGTGAATTGGACTATATATTGAAGCATGCACATGGTTTCTCCAGATATGTGCGGATACAGGAGAACTCTTATAAGCTAGTCACGAGATGGTATCGGACGCCTGAATTCCTTGCCTCTATAGGGCTAGTGAAGGTTAATAAGTGTTGGAGATGTCAGGAGGGGTCAGGTTCTTATCTACATATATGGTGGAATTGTCCTAGAATTATTAGTTTTTGGAAGGAGATTGAGAGTTCTATCAATAAGATCTGCTCTACGCGGATTAAGTTATCAGCAGAATTAGTGTTCTTGTGGATACCTCAAACTGGCTTTACACCTTCCAAATATAACCTGCCAACACAGATGATCTCGGCAGCTAAATTGCTTGTGCCCACATTGTGGAGACAAACTAAGTCACCCACAATAGAATTATGGTCTGAGAAAATGCAGCATATTTGTCATATTTGTCGTATGGAAGAGTTGGCGGCCTGGGTTACTCAAACCAGGGACCGTTTTCTAAAAGTGTGGAGCCCATGGATGGCCCATGGCAGAGACAAAACAGGTTCTAAGTGAGGCCTAGAAATCTTTCCAATCTTCTTTATATATATTGTAAATTTTTCTTGGGTAAATCCTATGCCAGGCCGACACAAGGATTCTGGGGGTAACATGAAACATGAAGTAAACTTTTTCTCTTTATATTTAATTGATCTACGGTGATGTAGTACTGGAATAGTTATTCGTATGTTATACATTGGTTAATGTATTGTTTGTGATGTCTACCACAGTTATTGGATAATTAACTACCGTAAAGGGCAAGATTTGTTACATTACATGTGGGTACTTTTTTTTTTTTTTTGTCAGGATTCTATTGCCTTTGCGTCACCAGCAGGTGATTTATTTTGCCTTTGTCTTTACCCATACGTTAAATGTTAAAAGTCTGTAATTCTACGTTAATTTGCTCCAAATCACGCAGTATAATAACTGTATGTTATGTTATGTATTATTTACTGTTGAATAGAAAGAGATTTTTCAAAAAAAAACCACTTTTCCCCTTACAAACTACTTTACTATTAAAAAACTAAATAAAGTAAAAAAGTTACGCATATTTGGTATCGCCGCGTCCGCAAAGACCCCGACTATAACTCTATTACATTATTTAACCTGCACGGTGAACGCCGTAAAAAATGAAATAAAAAACTATGGAAAATTGCTGTTTTCTGTGAATCCTGACTTAAAAAAAATGTGATAAAAAGTGATCAAAAAGTCGCATCTACTCCACACTGGTACCAATAAAAACTACAAGTCTTCCCACAAAAAAAAGCCCTTATACAACTGCATCTGCGGAACAATAAAAAAGTTATGGCTCTTCAAATATGGAGACACAAAAACAAATAATTTTGAAAAAAAAGAAGCGCTTTTACTGTGTAAAAGTAGTAATGCATACAAAAACGATCCAAATTTGGTATCGTTGGTATCGTTGTAATCGTAACAACCCGCTGAATAAAGTTATTGTGTTATTTATACCACACGGTAAACGGCATAGATTTAGGATGCGAAAAAGAGTGGCGAAATGTAAGTTTTTTTTTCAATTCCCCTCCAAAAAAAAAGTTAATAAAAGTTAATCAATAAATAATATGTACCTCAAAATGGTGCTATTAAAAAATACAACTTGTCCCGCAAAAAACAAGATCTTATATAGCTATGTCGACGCAAAAATAAAAAAGTTATACTTCTTGGAATGCGACGATGGAAAAACGTCAAAAATGGCTTGGTCATTAAAGTTTAAAATAGGCTGGTCATTAAGGGGTTAAACAATTCTACTGAAAGCGAGATCGGTGCATGGTCCGAGACTTTAATATTACCTATGTCAGCTTGAAACAATGATGGAATGAGAATCATGGGGATAAATATGTAGTCAATCCTATGGTAGGTTCCATGAGGAGGGGAGTAAAAAGTATAATCTTTCAGTGAAGGATTCTTAACTCGCCATGCATCTACAATCCCCAATTGTGACAGAAGAATTTTAAGCTGAGGCATAGAAGTAGACACAGGAGTAGTAGAAGAAGTGGAATCCAACGGGAGATCCATCAAAACATTAAGGTCTCCTCCAAAAACAAGATACCCTTCTCTAAATGTTTGAAGGGAAGAAAGAGTTTTACGCAACCATGACAGTTGTCCAACATTAGGTGCATATACAGCTGCTAACGTAAACTTTATGTTGGAGATGCGACCCTTCAAAAAGACATAACTTCCCATGGGGTCAAACAAAGAAGTATCTACTTTAAGGGTATGTTCACACGCAGTGACCATAAACGTCTGAAAATACGGAGCTGATTTTCAAACGTTTTCGTAGCAACTCGCGTTTTTCGCGGCGTATTTTACGGACGTTATTGGAGCTGTTTTTCAATGGAGTCAATGAAAAACGGCTCCAAAAACATCCCAAGAAGTGACATGCACTTCTTTTTCGCGGGCATCTTTTTATACTCCCTATTTTGACAGCGAGACGTGAAATTACACCTCGTGGGAACAGAACACCATAAAACCCATTGCAAGCAATGGGCAGATGTTTGTAGTCGTAATGGAGCAGTTTTTTCAGGCGTAATTCGAGGCATAAAACGCCCGAATTACGTCTGAAAACAGTGCGTGTGAACATACCCTAAAGGGTGTGTCCTTATGAATGGAAAAAGAAACCCCCCGTGACTTAGAGGAATAAGGGTATGTTCACACGCAGTGTTTTCAGACGTAATTCGGGCGTTTTACGCCTTGAATTAAGCCTGAAAAAACATCCCCTAATACGCCTACAACATCTGCCCATTGCTTTCAATGGGTTTTACGGTGTTCTGTTCCCACGAACCTTAATTTTACGCGTCGCTGTCAAAATACGGCACGTAAAAAGACGCCAGCGAAAAAGAAGTGCATGTCACTTCTTGGGACGTTTTTGGAGCCGTTTTTCATTGACTCCATTGAAAAACAGCTCGAATAACGTCTGTAAAATAAGCAGCGAAAAACACGAGTTGCTACAAAAAGTCTGAAAATCAGTAGCTGTTTTTTCCTGAAAACAGCTCTGTATTTTCAGAAGTTTTTGGTCACTGCGTGTGAACATATCCTAAGTACTATGGAACCATTGGGAATATTGTTGTTTAGACAGATTTGGAAGGTATGTAGGACGGAAAGGAGTTTCTTGCAGCATTAATATATCAGGAGTGTTAAACTTTAACGAATTAAATATTCGAGACCTTTTTTGGGGGGACTTCAACCCTTTCACATTGAAGGAGCATATGCGTAATCTACAAATGGGACTTCATAGAAAATACCATCATGACATTAAGGGAGCATACATAAAACCACCATATCATCCCGAAAACAGAAGGTGCTTCTGAGATACTAAAAAGCATCCAAAAAATCCCCTGCCAGAGAGGGGGGGTCGGGCAGAAAATTGCCATGTTATACAAAACATCGCACCGATTCCTCAAAACTCGTAGGAATTAAACCGTATACTAATCCATATACTAATACGTATCCTAATCACCTCAATGATATACTAGTTGAAGGGGTGAGACATTTACAGAGGGCCATACAAACCATAGTATGCTATTAAAGCACAAACCAAAATCGACTGTATAATGCATTGTCTGATACGCACTAAAGACCTGGGAGGGTACAGGAAGAAAGGATAACATAACAAAGAATTATCCACTATCCCTCTTCATGGAAATCATCATGCATCAGATAATATAAAACATTAGCAAACCCTCTTCCAACCTACCAAGGTAAGTTTACATTTGCGTACTGGGTTTGAATGAAGTTAAATCAAATGCCCCCAACATTTACAAGTAACAACAACCATATAGGAATAAGCCAGTAAAGAAACCACTCAAAGACATCAAAAGACATCAATCAAGTGTCCTCAGCCAAATGGGTCTTCTTGCCTCTCGAAGACTTGGGCTTAGATGGAGAGTGGCAAGGTTCTTGTAAAGGTGGCGACAATAAATCCAATGATACTGGCATCCACGACGGAATCTCCATAGGATCAATTCCTAGCTTGCTCCTGGCGTTATCCAGATCCCCAGCTGTACGAATAGTGATTTGTCGACCATCTTTCATGGTAGCGAGTCCAAAGGGATAAAGCCATCGGACAGGTAACTTCTTAGCTCTTAAAGCCTCTGTAATCGGCTTCAGAATACGGCGTTTGGCCAAAGTGCTCGCTGCCAGGTCTTGGAAGAGTAAGATCTTAGTCCCTTCATACAAAACTTCCTGAGCATCTCTTGCTGCACGTAAAATGACCGCCGTGTGGACACAGCTAAGAATCCCACAAATTACATCACGTGGTTTTTCACCTGAACCAGGTCTGGGTCGAAGGGCTCGATGTACCTTTTCCACAGTTATAGATATAGCTAGCTCAGCCCCCAACAATGAGCCAAAAATAGCAGCCACAGCAATAGGTAAGGCATCATGGTCAACCGACCCAGGATTCCCCTTAACCGGACATTCCTCCTTCTACTGCTATTTTCTTGATCTTCTAGATGTAGGTATAAATTATTTAAATGCATTTGATGAGCAGAAAACTCTTTATGCATAGAAGCGCCATATTTGGAAGTTGTGATTTGAGCTTCTTCCAGCGCCATTACTCTGTGGCCAATATGATGCATGTCAGATTTAATATCTGATAAATCTTTAATCACTGGCATGAGTGCCTGTGTCAGGGTCACAGGGTATGTGGACCCACTAGGCCGCTCCGCCATAGTGGAGAGGCAGCTGACCAGGTCACAGTCTAAACGAAAGTCTATAGTAGTTTGTAACACTTGGGTACCTGAACTAGTCCAGACAGTGGCTGTGGCTTCAGCATGGATGGAGATCGGTTCAGCAGGTAGCGCCAGACGTGGCGGGCAGTATCCGATGTGGTAGAAGACACTGGACGAGGCAGAAGAAACTGGACGTGGCAGAAGACACTGGACGTGGCAGAAGACACTGGACTTGGCAGAAGACACTGGACGTGGCAACGACAGCAGGTGCAGTAGACACGACTCTGACACTAGTAGGCACAGGAACAAGAACAGCACGGGCCACAGGAACAGGTAACAGGGCATGGGTAACAACTGGAACGGGAAACACTAAGGGACCATTTGCAAGACAGATTTGGGATAACTAACAACACTCAGGCAAGAATCAGAAGGGCTGGGGCCTTCTTATAGACCAGGAAATCATTGTTTTCAGGCGTAAACGAGGCGTATTATGCCTCGTTTTACGTCTGAAAATAGGGCTACAATACGTCGGCAAACATCTGCCCATTCATTTGAATGGGTTTGCCGACGTACTGTGCAGACACCCTGTCATGTACGCGTCGTCGTTTGACAGCTGTCAAATGACGACGCGTAAAAATACAGCCTTGTCAAAAGAAGTGCAGGACACTTCTTTCAGACGTAATTTGAGCCGTTCTTCATTGAACTCAATGAAGCACAGCTCAAAATTTACGGCTGTCAGAGAAGCCCCGCAAAATGCGAGAAGCAGCATTTACGTCTGAAACGAGGCAGCTGTTTTCTCCTGAAAACAGTCTGTCTTTTCAGACGTAAAAGTCTGCTACCGTGTGCACATACCCTTACAGGGACACAGCAGACCGGAGCGGAAGTGAGCGCTAGCGTCTCCTAGGAAGGAGACGGGGATCAGTGCTCACGGATCCATGGCTGCGGGCGTCGGGACGTGAGTAAACCCGACGACCCGTGGCCATGGACGCTACAGCCTGTAGCAATGTCTTCTTCAAATAAGCCTTGGATTTCGGTACAGTGTCAGCATCCCCAGCCGAATCAGAAGGACAGTAGAAGCTGTCTGATTCCTCCGCCTGCTCATAGTGTGAGGACGCCGGTGCCATCTTAGATCTACCCTCCGAAGTAGGCAGCTTTTTCCTAAAGAATTTATCCATGTCGGACGACTGTTTATGAGATCTGGGGGTACCTTGAAGATCCTTAGTCTTGTCCCTACCAGTCTTCACCATGATAGCGAGATATTGAGGCAATGTCCAAAAAAATCAGTGGATGTAGTGCGGAGCGCCGGGATCACACGTCCATCACTGGGCGTGGTATTATTAATAAAGCCAAGCAAGACAGTGAAACAGCAAGACATATTAACTGAAAGAGTAAGATGCACATTCAGGTCAAAAACCATGAGCCCACATTTACGAGCATCTGTATTTTTGCCAAAATACCAACTAATGCCTCATGTTTATCATGTACATTTTTGCAGAATGCAGCCTGGCCTTGCAATGTTGGGAGAGAATAGGCTGTCAGTACGTAGTGTGGTACAAGGTGCTGGGCAACCTGTCTGATCTAATAGTATGGGCGAAACTAATATGATGCTAGCCAGCGTGGTGCACTATACGTAACCTTATGACTGACACCTTAGCTGCCTTATCTGTTAGCAATTATAACAATAAGCAGCCAACCCCCTCATAAATGGTAGCTGTTAGTGTCAGTTCACACGTTGCGTAAATACGGCGGATTTTCCACAACGGAATTTGTTGCGGAAAATCCGCAGCATAATACAGTGGCAGCAAAGTGGATGAGATAGAACAAATCTCATATACATATAATACTGAGCAAAAAAAAAATGCTCAAAAATTTACATGCGCTGCAAAATTTTATTCCGCAGCATGTCATTTGTATTTGCATAAACACTGCTTATTTGCTGCGGGATTTACCCGCAACCCGCCATGGCTACACAACTTTTTTATGTGCAGTTTTCTGCTCGGAAATTCCGTATGAAAAACTGCAACACAATTTGGTGCGGTTTATCGACCGGAATTTCCTGCGGCTCTCAGGGCGGATACGCTGTGTGCTTTTACGTATCGTATACACCCTGTGTGCACATACCCGAAAAGTATTAACTGGGGAAGAGCCCAGAGTCAGGAAGGTTTATATAGAACAGATCTAATGGATTGATTATAGAGACTAGAACAGCAGAGCAGAAATAGTTGCCAGACTTAACCCTCTCCTACCTTTCTGTCTAGCTTTAAGAGCACAAAACGTGACAATTCTCACTGGAAATAACCAGAAGTATCTTTCTGACTGTCTAATAATTTCATGGAAAGTAAATATACAGACAGGTGGAACAGACAGCAAAAAAGTTTCGATTATAACAATGCACTATGAAAATGATCACTGACGTCTTCCAAATATTGAACAATTAAATTAAAATGTCAAACATTTGATAACGTGTGATGATAAAGTATAATTTGATACATCGCTATAGGGATATAGGCGATGTCGGAATAGTTGACAGCTAATGGTGTTTCCTGATGTGTTCACAATATTTGTATAATTCCATCACATATTATGGAGTTAATCCCCATTTGTACGTTCTGCTACTGCCAACTGAGATTGGGTGAACAATTACTAAAGAACCCGGAGATTAATCACTAGGTGAGGCCTCTGAAATCAATTAATAGGTTAGATCTCAAGATATCATATCTGGAGTAAGATTTCCACCCATGAACTATGCCAGTCATTTGTTATACAGTTTAAGAGCCAAGTGGGTTTCCATCCTGGCAAGATGTCATGATTAATCGCATGCCGAAAACCTGGAGTTGGAACGAGCTGTGTCATGTTTTGATGGGCGTCAATAGTATAACACAATTAGTACACAGCAGCACCCGGCTCGTATAGAAAGGTTCTTTTGAGGATGAAAAGGACAGAGTGGCAGCTGTATGCGAACTTAACCACGCTCACATCTGATGGTGAATGGCCACACCATGTTGCCGGGAATATCACAGTTTTACTGCCAAAATCTTGCACCTGTTTGTCACCACATGCGGCTGCTTCAATGTGGGAATGTACCCTGAATAGGAAGTCTAGGAGATAATTGTCCATGCATGCGGCTGTATTACAGATGTAATGTTGGGGTAGGGAGACAGACAGGTGAGCCCTAATCTACCCGCCACTCAGTCCCTGCCTACTTGCACGGCCCGTCCTAGGAGACAGCGTACAACTGGGCGACGGTCCCTACGCTCAATAAGTGCACGACAGACAAACAGACAAGGGTACACAGAAGCTAAGGGAAATGGGGCAGTTTCCCACGGCAACACCGTGAGCAACAAGAGTAGTGAACGAGCCAAGTCAAACCAGGAGTGTACGAGGTACCAAACGCAGAGCAGGAGCATAGTCAGTAAAGCCAGGGTCGATATGAAGCAGAGGTCAATAGTAATAGCAGGAACAGCAGAGCCAGGAAACAACAGAGAATCACAGGCAAAGACAAGCAGCAAATGAAGGTAGAAATAGACCGAGGGCGGGAGCTAGAACCGTCTGGCCAGGCTGTGATAGGTTCTCCCACTCCTCAGCCTACCAGCCTGAGTGGTAGCAGATCGAGTCACTCTAACAAACCTAGGAGCAGATGAAGACTGATTAACCACGGGCGTCGACACAGAAGCTGTGTCTGGCAAATCCTTTACAGTACCCCTCCCCTTTTATGAGGGGCCACTGGACCCTTCCTAGGTGGACCTGGCTTATTGGGGAACCGACGATGGAACCTCCTGAGCAATACCCCAGCGTGAACATCCCGGGTGGGTACCCAAGTCCTCTCCTCAGGCCCGTATCCTCTCCAATGGACCTGGTACTGGAGGAAGCCTTGGACCATCCTGCTGTCCACAATCTTGGCCACCTCGAATTCTACCCCTTCAGGGGTGAGAACAGGGACTGGAGGTTTCCTCGAGGTAACCAAGGATGGGGAGCAGAGTTTCAGGAGGGAGGCATGAAACACGTTGTGTATTTGAAAAGACGGGGGTAACTCCAGCCGGAAGGAGACAGGGTTAAGGACCTCAAAGACCTTGTACGGCCCTATATACCGGGGAGCACATTTTTTGGACAGAACTTTAACCCATTAGTGACCGCCAATACGCCTTTTAACGGCGGCCACTAACGGGCTTTATTCTGATGCATATGCCTTTTTAGGGGACTGCATCAGTATAAAGTAAACAGAGCAGGGAGCCGTCAAATCTCCCTGCTCTCAGCTGCCAGGGGCAGCTAAGGGCTGGGGGCAGGGCCGCCATCAGGGGGGTATTAGGGGTAGTGGTGTGAGGGGCCCGGCCAAACCTAATTAAAAGGGGGGCCCGGCCACTGCTGCGACTTGTCTTTGGTAGAAAAAAACGGGCCCCTGCAAAGGGGCCCGTTTTTTTCACCAAATGAATGTCGTGAGCTGCGGGCCCCCCCTCTCATGGGGGCCGTCAAACACCGCCGACCGATGACGCGCACCCGCAAACTCGCGACCGTCCGATCGCGCAACCGCGACAGCACGGGCGCTCGCAGAAGCAACAGCACGCACGCTCGCAGCCTCGACAGCACGCGCGCACCCGCGATCACCCGCGGACACACATGGACCCAACTTACCTGGAGCCTGGCTGGAGGTGAAGGACTGGACGTCTGGACCGAAGACCTCGCCTGGAAGACCTCGCCTGAAGGACCTCGCCTGAAGAGGACTGGAGTGGGAGCAGCTCTTCAGACACAGTGAGTAAAGTGTGTCAAAGTGCTGTTTATGTATGGCCATGTTCACACAAAGTATTTTGCAGGCAGAAAAAAAATCTGCCTCAAAATTCCTTAAAGAATTTTGAGGCAGATTTTGACCTGCCCACACTATCTTGCCGCGTTTTTTTGCTACGTTTTTTGCCCGCTGCGATTGAGGACAGCAGGCAAAAAACGCCGCGAAAAATGCATTTTCTGCCTCCCATTGATTTCGATGGGAGGTCAGAGGCGGAACCGCGGCATGAAAGGACGTGCTGCTTTTTCTTTTTTCCGCGACTGGCTCCCATTGATTTCAGATTAAATCAATGGGAGGCGGTTTTGGAAGTTGTTTGGTGCTGATTCTGACGCAGTGTCCGAGTCAATATCAAGGCCCAAAAACTCTGTGAACTGGGCCTTATTGTTAGGGCTTATTCAGACGAACGTGTAATACATCCGTGCAACGCGCGTGATTTTCACGCGCCTTGCACGGACCTATGTTACTCTATGGGGCCGTGCAGACTGTCAGTGATTTTCACGCAGCGTGTGTCCGTGTGTCCGCTGCGTAAAACTCACGACATGTCCTATATTTATGCATTGTTCGCGCATCACGCACCCATTGACGTCAATGGGTGCGTGAAAATCCCGCCCAGCACTTCCGCAGCCGTATAAACTATGAATGAAAACAGAAAAGCACCACGTGCTACAAACATACAAACAGAGTATCATAATGATGGCGGCTGCGCGAAAATCACGCAGCCACGCATCATACGCTGCTGACACACGGAGCGGTTATGGACCTTTTGCATGCGCAAAATGCCACGTTTTTTGCGCGCGCAAAAAGCACACGCTTGTGTGAATCCGGCCTTAGGGTAGGAACACACTAGGCATGAACACTGCGGATTTTATGCAGCACATTTTATTGTGGATAATCCGCAGCGTATCACAGTCGCAGCAGAGTGGATGAGATATGAACAAATCTCATCCACACGCTGCAAAAAAAAATTGACCTGCAGTGTGGCTTTTGGCTTTTTAAGCCGCATCATGTCAATGTATTCTGTGGGATCGCTGCTCCTCTGTTGCGGAAATGCTGCGGTTCTGCCGCAAAAATCACAAATGAGAAAAAAAAAGAAGGTACTTTTTTAAATTGATAAAGTTTAGACTTGCCCCGGCCGTAGTCCTGGTGACGCGATCCTCTATTCTTAGCGCAGCCCCGCCTCCTGTCATGACGTTTCATCCCATGTGACTGCTGCAGCGGTCACATGGTCTACAGCGTCATCCCAGGAGGCGGGGCTACGTTCAGAAGAGAGAGATGCGTCACCAGGACTACGGCCGGGGCAAGTCTAAACTTTTTTTTCCCTGCAGGATTCCCGCAGCGGACACGCCTCACCAAACCTGCGCCACTATTTGGTGCGGTTTTGCTGGCAGAATTCCCTGCGGCTACCGGGGCGGATAAGCTGTGTCGTTTTACTCAGCATATCCGCCTAGTGTGTCCCTTATGTTTTCGCTCCTGGAGCTGCTGCCGGTCTCTAAATAGGCAGTTGGTCCAGTAGAATTTGTAATTATTTTTTTTTGTGAACCAGCTTAAAAAAATACAAAACTTTTGTGTTCGGGCCTGTTCACATCACCGTTCGCTTCCGTTCCGGGGTTCCGTCTGAGGTTTCCGTCGAGTGAACCCCGCAACGGAAAGTGAAAGTGACAGCACAGCTTCCGTTTCAGTCACCATTGATCTCAATGGTGACGGAAACATCGCTAATGGTTTCCGTTCGTCACCATTCTGGCTGGTTTTCGGACAGAATCAATAGCGTAGTCGACTGCGCTAATGGTGACGGAAACGGAAGCTGTGCTGTCACTTTCACTTTCCGTTGCGGGGTTCACCAGCGGAAACCTCAGACGGAAACCCGGAACGGAAGCGAACGGTGATGTGAATAGGCCCGAACACAAAAGTTTTGTATTTTTTTAAGCTGGTTCACAAAAAAAAATAATTCCAAATTCTACTGGACCAACTGCCTATTTAGAGACCGGCAGCAGCTCCAGGAGCGACATCATAAGGGACACACTAGGCGGATATGCAGAGTAAAACTACACAGCTTATCCGCCCCGGTAGCCGCAGGGAATTCTGCCAGCAAGACCGCACCAAATAGTGGCGAAGGTTTCGGGAGGCGTGTCCGCTGCGGGAATCCTGCAGGGAAAAAAAAGTTTAGACTTGCCCCGGCCGTAGTCCTGGCGACGCATCTCTCTCTTCTGAACGTAGCCCCGCCTCCTGGGATGACGCTGTAGACCATGTGACCGCTGCAGCGGTCACATGGGATGAAACGTCATGACAGGAGGCGGGGCTGCGCTAAGAATAGAGGATCGCGTCACCAGGACTACGGCCGGGGTAAGTCTAAACTTTTTTATAAATTTAAAAAAGTGCCTTTTTATTTTTTCTCATTTGTGATTTTTGCGGCAGAACCGCAGCATTTCCGCAACAGAGGAGCAGCGATCCCACAGAATACATTGACACGCTGCGGCTTAAAAAGCCAAAACTCACACTGCAGGTCCATTTTTTTTGCAGCGTGTGGATGAGATTTGTTCAAATCTCATCCACTCTGCTGCGACTGTGATACGCTGCGGATTATCCACAATAAAATGTGCTGCATAAAATCCGCAGTGTTCATGCCTAGTGTGTTCCTACCCTAAGGCCGGATTCACACAAGCGTGTGCTATTTGCGCGCGCAAAAACGTGGCGTTTTGCGCATGCAAAAGGTCCATAACAGCTCCGTGTGTCAGCAGTGTATGATGCGCGGTTGCGTGATTTTCGCGCAGCCGCCATCATTATGACACTCTGTTTGTATGTTTGTAGCACGTGGTGCATTTCTGTTTTCATTCATAGTTTATACGGCTGCGGAAGTGCTGGGCGGGATTTTCACGCACCCATTGACTTCAATGGGTGCGTGATGCTCGAACAATGCACAAATATAGGACATGTCGTGAGTTTTACGCAGCGGACACACGCTGCGTGAAAATCACTGACAGTCTGCACGGCCCCATAGAGTAACATAGGTCCGTGGGAGGCGCGTGAAAATCACGCGCGTTGCACGGATGTATTACACGTTAATCTGAATAAGCCCTAACAATAAGGCCCAGTTCACAGAGTTTTTGGGCCTTGATATTGACTCGGACACTGCGTCAGAATCAGCACCAAACAACTTCCAAAACCGCCTCCCATTGATTTAATCTGAAATCAATGGGAGCCAGTCGCGGAAAAAAGAAAAAGCAGCACGTCCTTTCATGCCGCGGTTCTGCCTCCGACCTCCCATCGAAATCAATGGGAGGCAGAAAATGCATTTTTCCCTGCGTTTTTTGTCTGCTGTCCTCAATCGCCGTGGGCAAAAAACGCGGCAAGATAGTGTGGGCAGGTCAAAATCTGCCTCAAAATTCGGTGCGCGGTTCCAGGCGGTCGCGGGTGCGCATGCGCGGGAGTTTGCCGGTGCGCGCGATCGGTCGCACGGGCGGCGGTCTTTGACGGCCCCCATGACGACCCCCATGCTACCCAGGGCCGCCATCAGGGGGGGTATTAGGGGTACTGATGTGAGAGGCCCGGCCAAACCTAATTGAAAGGGGGGCCCGCAGCTCACGACATTCTTTTGGTGAAAAAAATGGGCCCCATTGCAGGGGCCTGTTTTTTTTCTACCAAAGGCAAGTCGCGGCAGTTTGCCGGGCCCCCCTTTCAATTAGGTTTGGCCGGGCCTCTCACATCAGTACCCCTAATACCCCCCCTGATGGCGGCCCTGGGTACCATGATATAGTTCTGGACGGAGTACCGTTAACAGGCGGTGCCACGGTAGGGGGGCCCATAAAATTTAGCTGTAGGGGGCCCTGAAATTCCTGATGGCGGCCCTGGCTGGGGGCATCCCTGCTCTGCCGTGTGAGATCGATATAAGTATCGATCTCACCCATTTAACCCTTCAGATGCGGTGCGCAATAGCGTGCACCGCATCTGAGTGGTTTTGGAGAGAGGGTGGGAGCTCCCTCTCTCTTCCACCGACACCCGGCAATACGATCGCCGAGTGTCTGTGTCTCCAATGGCAGCCGGGGGCCTAATAAAGGCCCCCAAGTCTGCCTGGAGCGAATGCCTGCTAGATCATGCCGGACCTAGCAGATGCCTGTCCGTTTTAAACGGACAGGCAGTAATACACTGCAATACAAAAGTATTGCAGTGTATTATAATAGCGATCGGAGAATCGCATATTAAAGTCCCCTAGTGGGACTAGTAAAAAAGTAAAAAAAAAGTTTAATAAAGTTGAGTAAAAAAAAAATGTAAAAAAAAAGGAAAAACCCACCTTTTCCCCTTACAAAATGCTTTACTATTATAAAACAAAAATAAAGTAAAAAAGTTACATATATTTGGTATTGCCGCGTCCGTAACGACCCCGACTATAAATCTTTAATATTTAACCCGCACGGTGAACGGCGTAAACAATTTAATAAAAAACTATGGTAAAATTGCTGTTTTCTGTGAATCCTGACTTGAAATGATCAAAAAGTCGCATCTACTCCAAAATGGTACCAATAAAAACTATAAGTCTTCCCACAAAAAAAAAGCCCTCATACAATTGCATAGGCGAAAAAAGAAAAACGTTACGGCTCTTCAAATATGGAGACACAAAAACAAATAATTTTGAAAAAAAAAAAGTGTTTTTACTGTGTAAAAGTAGTAAAACATACAAAACCTATACAAATTTGGTATCGTTGCAATTGTAACAAACCGCTGAATAAAGTTATTGTGTTATTTATATCACACGGTAAACGGTGTAGATTTAAAACGCGAAAAAGAGTGGCAAAATGTCAGGTTTTTTTCTATTCCCCCCCAAAAAAAAGTTAATAAAAGTTAATCAATAAATAATATGTACCTCAAAATGGTGCTATTAAAAATTACAACTTGTCCCGCAAAAAACAAGATCTTATACAGCTATGTCTACGGAAAAATAAAAAGGTTATAGCTCTTGGAATGTAACGATGGAAAAACGTAAAAAATGGCTTAGTCATTAAGGTTTAAAATAGGCTGGTCATTAAGGGGTTAAGGTGCAAATTCTTTGAAGACAGCCACACCAGGTCCCCGACCACAAACAAGGGGTTAGCAGAACATCTTCTATCTGCCTGAGTCTTTTGTATGCTCTGGGACACCTCTAGGTTCTTCTGAACCTGGGCCCAGACTGTGCACAGTTACCGATGAACGACATCTACCTCGGTATTGTTGGAACCATCAGGTGAAATGGAGGAGAACCGTGGATTAAACCCAAAATGACAGAAAAAGGGGGAGACCCCTGACGAGTTACTGACCCAGTTATTAAGGGAAAATTCGGCGAGGGGAATGAAGGAGACCCAATCATATTGACAGTCAGAGATAAAACACCTTAAATATTGTTCTAGAGATTGATTAGTCCTCTCAGTTTGGCCATTAGTTTCAGGATGGAAGGCCGAGGAGAAGGACAGATCAATCTCCAACTTTTTACAGAAAGCTCTCCAAAACAATGAAACAAATTGTACCCCTCTGTCAGAAACAATATTGACAGGAACCCCATGGAGACGCAGGATGTGTTTGACAAACAAGGTAGCTAACGTCTTGGCATTGGGTAGTTTCTTGAGGGGCACAAAGTGGCACATCTTACTAAAGCGGTCTACTACAACCCACACCACCGACTTGCCTTGAGATGGATGCAGATCGGTGATAAAATCCATGGAGATATGGGTCCAAGGTCTCTGGGGAATGGGCAAAGAACATAGTAAGCCCACTGGTCGGGACCTGGGAGTCTTGGACCTAGCACAAAATTCACAAGCGGCGACGTAGGCATTAACGTCTTTAGGCAACCCAGGCCACCAATAGTTTTTAGCAATGAGGTGCTTGGTACCCAGGATGCCTGGATGGCCAGATAGTGCAGAGTCATGATTTTCCCTGAGTACCCTCTGCCGGAATTGCAGGGGAACAAACAGCTTGTTCTCAGGAAGGTTCCCGGGAGCTGAACCTTGATCAGCCGCAATTTCGGAGACTAAGTCAGAATCAACAGAGGATATTATTATACCTGGGGGCAAAACACAAGCAGGATATTCCTCTGAAGGAGGGCTGGCTATGAAGCTACGCGACAGTGCATCAGCTTTAATATTTTTAGACCCAGCCCTATAGGTGACCACAAAGTGTAATCTAGTAAAAAACACGCCCATCGAGCTTGTCTCGGGTTTAGCCTCCGGGCAGATTCTAGGAAAACCAGATTCTTGTGGTCGATAAGGACCGTTACCTGGTGACTAGCCCCCTCCAAGAAGTGGTGGCACTCTTCAAATGCCCATTTAATGGCTAAGAGTTCGCGGTTGCCCACGTCATAGTTACTCTCAGTGGGCGAGAACTTCCTGGAGAAGTAGGCACGGGGACGGAGATGGGTGAGGGACCTGGTACCCTGGGACAAGACAGCACCCACTCCCACCTCGGAGGAGTCAACCTCCACGATGAATGGAGATAAAGCACTTCTTAAGGATCTCAAAAGCCTGGACCGCCTCCGGAGGCCAGTGGAGGAGATTAGCACCTTTGCGAGTAAGATCCGTAAGAGGCTTAGCGATGACAGAGAAGTTAGCAATAAATCTCCTGTAATAATTAGTAAACCCCAGGAAGCACTGTAACGCCTTCAGGGAGGCAGGTTGGACCCATTCAGCCACAGCCTGAACCTTGGCAGGGTCCATGCGGAATTCAATAGGAGTGATTACCCAAAAATGGTATCTCCTGCACCCTAAACACAATTTTTTCGGATTTAGCAAAGAGTTTGTTTTCCCGAAGGGCCTGGAGCACCTTCCTGACATGCTCAATGTGGGAGGACCAGTCCTTGGAAAACACAAGTATGTCATCAAGGTACACTACAAGAAATACCCCCAGGTAGTCTCTTAAAATCTCATTTATGAAATTCTGGAAGACTGCGGGAGCATTACACAACCCAAAGGGCATGACGAGGTATTCGAAATGACCTTCGGGTGTGTTAAACGCAGTCTTCCACTCATCCCCTTCTCTGACTCGGATAAGGTTATAAGCCCCCCGAAGATCAAAGTTAGAGAACCATTGGGCCCCCTGAACCTGATTGAAGAGATCAAGAATCAAAGGAAGGGGATACTGGTTCCTTACAGTGACCTTATTCAAATTTCGGTAATCGATGCACGGCCTAAGACCACCATCCTTCTTCCCTACGAAGAAGAAGCCAGCACCTACCGGAGAAGTAAAGGGGCGAATGTAACCCTTGGTCAGGCTTTCCTGGATATATTCTCTCATGGCCTCACGTTCGGGACAAGAGAGATTACATATCCCACCCTTAGGGAGCTTAGCTCCTGGTACCAAATCGATTGCGCAATCGTATTCTCTATGAGGAGGTAACACTTCGGAGGCCTTTTTAGAAAAAACATCAGCGAAGTCCTGAATAAACTCAGGTAGAGTGTTCACCTCCTCAGGGAGAGAAATAAAATTAACAGAAAAACAGGACGTCAAGCATTCATTACACCATTTAGTAAGATCCCCAGTATTCCAGATAAACGTGGGATTATGCATCAGCAACCAGGGAAGGCCTAAAACCAAATCGGACGATAATCCCTGCATCACCAGTACAGAGCACTGTTCCAAATGAATGGAGCCAACAATGAGTTAAAAAACAGGGGTATGCTGTGTAAATTAACCATTAGCAAGTGGAGTGGAGTCGATACCCACTACCGGGACAGGTTTAGGCAAATCAATCAATGTCATATCTAAAGACATAGCAAATTCCACAGACATAATATTAGCAGAAGACCCTGAATCCACGAAGGCACTGCCGGTGGCAGACCTACCCTCAAAAGAGACCTGAAAGGGAAGCAAGATCTTATTAGGTTTCATATTTACGGGAAATACCTGTGCGCCCAAGCGACCTCCCCGATGGTCACTTAGGCGCGGAAGTTTTCCGGCTGCTTATTCTTATGCCTAGGACAGTTGTTCACTTGATGCTTGTCATCCCCACAGTAGAAGCAGAGACCATTCTTCCTGCAGAGCTCTCTACGTTGTTGGGGAGACACGGAGGCCCCGAGTTGCATTGGTTCATCCGAGTTTTCCGTGGAAGAACGAAGCAACGGAACCTCGGGAGCCATCATGGGGGAGCCAGAGGAGAAGGCACAAAAACGTTCAAGTCGTCGTTCCCTGAGACGTCGGTCAAGACGTACCGCTAAAGCATAACCTGATCTAGAGAGTCAGAAGAGAGATAGCTAACTAATAGGTCTTTCAGGGCATTCCACAGACCCAATCTAAACTGGCACCTTAAGGCAGGGTCATTCCACCGAGAAGCTACACACCACTTCCTAAAGTCAGAACAGTACTCCTCAACGGGTCTCTTACCCTGACGTAAGGTCACCAGCTGACTCTCGGCAAAGGCAGTCTTGTCAGTCTCGTCATAGATGAGCCCGAGAGCAGAAAAGAAAAAGTCAACAGAGGGGCGTCAGGAGCCAAGGAGAAGGCCCATTCTTGGGGCCCGTCCTGGAGCCAGGACATAATTATACCCACTCGCTGGCTCTCAGAACCTGAGGAGTGAGGCCTTAGATGGAAATAGAGCCTACAACTCTCCCAAAAGGAGAAAAAAGTCTTCCGGTCCCCTGAGAACTGGTCAGGCAACTTGAGGTGAGGTTCAAGAGGCGAGGTGGAGGGCACTACCTGGTTAGCATCACGCTGGTCGCACCTCTGAGCCAGGGCTTGGACCTGTAGGGAGAGACCCTGCATTTGCTGAGCCAGGGTCTCAAGGGGGTCCATAGTAGTGTAGGAACCAGGGTAGAAAAAGGTATATGGGCCTGTGATTATGTAATGTCGGGGTAGGGAGACAGACAGGTGAGCCCTAATCTACCCGCCACTCAGTCCCTGCCTACTTGCACAGCCCATCCTAGGCGACGGCGTACAACTGGGCGACGGTCCCTACGCTCAATAAGTGCATGACAGACAAACAGACAAGGGTACACAGAAGCTAAGGGAAATGGGGCAGTTGCCCACGGCAACACTGTGAGCAACAAGAGTAGTGAACGAGCCGAGTCAAACCAGGAGTGTACGAGGTACCAAACGCAGAGCAGGAGCATAGTCAGTAAAGCCAGGGTCTATATGAAGCAGAGGTCAATAGTAATAGCAGGAACAGCAGAGCCAGGAAACAAGAGAGAATCACAGGCAAAGACAAGCAGCAAATGAAGGTATAAATAGACCGAGGGCGGGAGCTAGAACCGTCTGGCCAGGCTGTGATAGGTTCTCCCACTCCTCAGCCTACCAGCCTGAGTGGTAGCAGATCGAGTCACTCTAAGGCTGGGTTCACACGACCATGTTACGTCCGTAATGGACGGAACGTATTTCGGCCGTAAATCCCGGACCGAACACAGTGCAGGGAGCTGGGCTCCTAGCATCATAGTTATGTACGATGCTAGGAGTCCCAGCCTCGCTGCAGGACAACTGTCCCGTACTGTTATTATGTTTTCAGTACGGGACAGTAGTTCCGCGGAGAGACAGGGACTCCTAGCGTCGTACATAACTATGATGCTAGGAGCCCGGCTCCCTGCACTGTGTTCGGTCCGGGACTTCCGGCCGAAATACGTTCCCTCCATTACGGACGTAACATGGTCGTGTGAACCCAGCCTAACACACCTAGGAGCAGATGAAGACTGATTAACCATGGGAGTCGACACAGAAGCTGTGTCTGGCAGATCCTTTACAACAGATCTGTACAACACAGCGAGCATAGATTATTATGGGCCATACTGTACTTCTAGATACACAGAGGTTATTTTTACCTCATAGTAATACAAATTGCAATGTGAACCCGTATTGAATTCAGTACTGTTCCACACGGGTGCTGTATAATGCATAGTATATGGGGAATACAGTGTGTAATATGGCATCCAATGTAACATTTAAATACATTTGCAGTATGTGCTGGAACACATCTCTGCCGAATATCGGTGGTGTGCATACATCCATAGAATAACATTGACTATTCTAGACCTACGGATGCAGCAATCTTTAACTTGACTCAACACATCAAAAACACTGTGGCAAAAAAACTTTAGGGGTTGTTCACATCTGTGTTGGAGCCTCCATTACAGCTGCTGCACAAGACCAAGATCGGGCCGCGAAAAACGGTCCATGTGTCAACTGGATTTCCCGGCCTTACCCCGGTACAGGTAAACGGGACTCCTGACATCATAGACATTTCTACTGCTAGGAGTCTCTGCCTCCCCACAGAACTGCTCTTCCGTACTGTATCATTTTGTTCAGTACTGAACAGCAGTTCCGTTGGGAGGCAGGGACTCCTAGCATTAGAAATGTATATGATGCCATGAGTCCCAATCACTTGAACCGTGGTCGGCCGGGAAATCCGGCTGACACACGGACCGTTTTTTCCAGGAGTTGTGAGGGGCCTTCGTTCTGCTCTGATGGAGCAGAACAACAGAATGCCCTGTCACAGATGTTAATACGTTGTTGCAGATTCGTTGCTTAATTGCCGCGAATTTGCAGCAACATTTGCAGTGGAAAAATTCTGCCACGTCTGAAAATGCCCTTATGTAAAAACATAGATAACACATTGTGATATCACGATAAATTGTGGCAAGTGACAGTCTCAGTACTGCCACAGCTGTATTATGCTAGAAACATATTTAATTAATTACACAGAATACTAAAGGTATATTTACACAGTGCAGTTTTGGTGCAGTCTTTTTATGCAGTTTTTGAAGCCAAAACCAGAAGTGGATTCTAATAGGTAATCGTATTTGTATTTACTTCCCCTACCTTTACTTTACAATTCTGGTTGTGGCATCAACAACTGCATTAAAAAAACTGCAACAAATCTGCACTGTCTGAATAAGGCCAAAGGGAGTTTGTAAAATGCTTTCCTTTGTAACTATGTCTAATTGAAGGGTTATTTCCATAGGCAGTGAACACGGCGGTTTCTATGCTATGAGCTCTTAGAGGGGTTGTATGGGATTAGAAAAAAGGGTCTACTTTTTTTTCAGAAACAGACCCACGCTTGTCCATGGGCTGTGTCTGGTATAGCAGTATTTACTTAAATGGAGCTGAGCTGCAGACACAGCCCTTGAACACGAATGGCGCTGTTTCTGTTTTACTGTAACAACCACTTTAAAATAGTCAAGTATTTGTATTTAAATTGGAAAAATTGACACAATTCACATGACCCACATGTGTAGGTTCCTTTATGTTGCAAATAAGATATTTAGGTGGACTGTGAGATACTATTAACCAAATCATGTCTGATATGATGTCACCACCTCAGCTTTTTATTTGCTTTTTGTGTTTACCTTTATGTATAGTGTGCCAATAAAAAATAAAACAATTAATATCATCATGGACTATGGCCAATAGATGGAAAGAAGAGGCTGGACGCAGCCTGCAGGGCTTAAGGGGAAGCCTCCATGACCTCACTGGTAGGGAAAGGGTTAATAGGTAAGGGAGAGTTGGAGGGAGAGTTAGGAGGAGGTGGAGGAGGGACAAGGAGGAGTCAGGGGGCCGTTGCTGAGCTTCCCGCTGTTTGCGGCATTGAGCCGGAAGCAGCGGGAGGAGTAACACAGGGAGAGACAAGCTCCCCGTTGCCCGCGCTTATAACAATGTCGGAGGCCGTATTATTAGAGCGGCTGCGTGCCGCTGATGTGCACCACGGTCCCGGATGGCTTGAGGAGACCGTGGCTGCATTAACTAGGATCCCGGACGCCGTTTCGCCACGCCAGGCCCGGCGTTCGGGGTCTGTTGCAGGGGACAGGCTCCCCTCCCCCGGCCCCCTTACTAGCATTACTATGGCGGCGGGGGGGGAGTCGGCAACAACCGCTCCTGCTCGGAGCAGGCTGAGAGCGTTGCCGGGGGTGACGGCGACTCAGGCCGGGTCGACCCGTCCCTCCCGGCGGTCCCGACCTCCAGAGCGCCTCAGTCCTGAGGCAGTCCCGCGGACACGGCGTCGCAGAGGGAGCCCGATCTCGGACGCTGCAGGCCAGGCAGCTGGGAGGACCGCCCCTTCCCAGGCCCTGCGTCCTGGCAGGAATCCCAAGCCGCGACGGGGTCCGGCGGTAAGCAGGGAGTCGCAGGCCGGGCTCCCTGTCACCCCTCCCCCATCGGATGGAAGATTCGGAGGACAAGGTACGGCCGCCCCGCCTGGTGATGTTCCGGCCAGGGGGCAGGCTTCTTCAGGATCAGCGAGACGGACGTCTAGATCTGCAGCGACGTCGAGGCAACAGGTCCGGTCGGAAGTCTGGGTCCCGGCGGTCGGGCGGCAGGTTGCCGGCCCATCGGTCAGCGCGTCCTCATCCCCGTTCCGAAGATGTCGTTTGGATGGACAGTCGTCGGCGAGAGAAGAGCTGGAGGAAGGTGAACTGGACGTGTATCGTCGAGGTCAGGATGGTCCGGCTGACGGGAACACAGCGCCTGTGCAGCCCGGTGAGTGTATAACTCCATCATTGTCATATCCAGCGATTTTTATGTCGGGTATCGGCGGGGGGGCTGCTAGCGTCGCATCGGTGGCCGGTAGTGGCGCGGGCGGGCGCGATGGCGCGGGTTTGGCAGACTTAGTGGGTTGCTTGAGAGAGCTGGTCGGGCGCCTAGATAGGGCGGTGGCGCCGGTAGTCACGGAAGTGTCCCCGGCGGTAGTTTGGGAGGGTCCCAGGGAAGGGGGATTGTTACAAGCGCGGCCCGTAACGGCGGTTAGAGAGGCGGTCGCGGTGTCGGTACAGACCGAGGCGCAAAAAGATGGCGATCGGGTGCGTATTGATGATCGCGCTCGTGGGGAGGTGTATGTGTGTTTCGAAGGTCCGTTGGGGGCGCATTTAAAGCAGGAGGTGCGTGAGCGGATCTGGAAGGACGAATATGTAGAGATTTTTTCTCTCTTGCCGCTCGCTAAATTTAATTTGGATAAGAGCAAGCGGGACGAGAGTAAAAAGGACGAGGAGGAACGGCGGCGGTATAGGCTTATCCCGCAGACGTTCGTTAATTGGTCGCAGGCGTTCGCCATATTAGCCAGTGTGATAGGGGAAAAGGCGCCGGAAAATTGTTCGGCGTTGTTTTGTTATTTTGATGCTATTGGGGAGGCTCATAGGGCGTATGGGGGTCAGGCGTGGCTGCGATACGACGAGCAATTCCGTCAGCGAAAAGCGGTTCGGCCGGCGATTCGGTGGGACCAGAAGGATATTGCTCTCTGGTTACGGGTTACGGCTCCGGTTAGGCAGTCCTTCCCCGGGAGCGCCGGCCAAGGAGGCCAGTCTAGTCAGGTTGGACAAGGCGGCGGGGGAAAGGCAGGGTTTTGCTGGCAATTTAATGAAGGCCAGTGCAAGTTCGGGGCCACGTGCAAGTTCAAGCACGTGTGTTCGGAGTGTAATGGTGCATCACACGGGGCGGCGAAATGTATGCGGAAAAGGAGGTCAGGGAACCAGTCCTCCGCGGCTGGTCAAGGGGGTGTCACCGGTGAGGGTGGAAAAGATGGCCCCTTATCTAAATGAGTATCCGGACAGGGCGGCGGCTAAGTTGCTTTACGAGGGTTTTCGTGTTGGTTTCGTTATTCCCCGCCTCCTTATGAGGTTCCGGTTACGCGGAGGAATTTAAAATCGGCTTACTCGCATGCCAAGGTCGTGTCGGACAAATTGTTAAAAGAAGTTTCGTTGGGTCGCATGTCAGGGCCTTTTGTTGAGTCGCCAGTAAAAGATTTAGTTGTGTCCCCGTTGGGTATTGTTCCTAAGCGTGAGCCCGTAAAATTTCGTTTAATTCAACACTTATCGTATCCCAAGGGTTCGTCGGTAAACGACGGGATAGATCACGAGTTGTGCTCCGTAGCCTATACCTCATTCGATGAGGCGGTGGGGTTAGTGCGGGCTGCGGGCCCGGGCGCGCTGCTAGCAAAAACCGAAATCGAGGCGGCGTTCAGGTTGTTGCCAGTTCATCCAGAAAGCCAACGGCTGTTGGGGCTGTCTTTGGAATGGGGCCTTTTATGTGGATCGGTGCCTTCCGATGGGGCGTTCCCTTTCTTGTGCGTACTTCGAGGCGTTTAGTAGCTTCGTGGAGTGGGTAGCGAGGGGAGTATCCGGGGTCGACTCGTTGATCCATTACTTAGATGATTTCTTGTGCGTTGGCCCGGGGGGTTCGCCGGTTTGCGGTAATTTGCTTTATGCACTACAGAAGGTTGCGAGGGATTTTGGGATCCCTTTGGCGCCAGAAAAAATGGAGGGCCCAGTAGCGACGATTTGTTTTTTGGGAATTGAAATAGATTCGGTGGCAATGGAGTGTCGTCTCCCTGCGGATAAGCTGGGTGCTTTGAGGCTGGAGGTACGGCGGGCTTGTAGACTGAAGAAAATGACGCTGCGGGAGCTTCAGTCGCTGCTGGGGAAGTTGAATTTCGCCTGCCGGATTATGCCAATGGGGAGGGTGTTTGGTAGACGGTTGGCAGCGGCAACGGCGGGAGTGCGAGTGATTTGAATAATTTTACGGATGCGGCTGGGGCGGGCGGTTTTGGAGCTTACGGGGGAGGTCCGTGGTGCGCAGGTCAATTGCCGGCTAGTTGGGTGTCCAGCGGACTCACGCGGAATCTGGCCCTGCTCGAGCTGTTCCCCATCGTGGTGGCGGCAACCATTTGGGGGGACAGGGTCAGGGATAAGAAGGTTCGTTTTTTTTTTTTTTTACTGCGACAACATGGGGGTGGTGCTGGCCATTAATAACATCACGGCGTCCTCTCCTCCTGTAGTTCAATTGTTGCGACATTTAGTGTTGGTATGTTTGTCGTTGAACGCGTGGGTGGTGGCGGTGCATGTGCCGGGGGTACGGAATTGCATCGCTGATGCTCTTTCTCGCTCGCAGTGGGACCGGTTTCGGCAATTGGCACTGGGAGCGGAACGTCTCGGTTTGGCTTGTCCGGAACATCTTTGGGATCTGGTCTCGGTCCCGTAGAACAACTGATACAAAGGTCTTTGGCGCGCACGACGTGGAGTGCTTATTCTGCTTGTTGGAGGCAGTGGGAGGAGTGGGTAAGAGAGTTGGGTGACGTCAATACGGATAGAGACAGGTTGGTGGCACTTTTGTACTGGTTAGGGGACGCCTGGGAGGCGGGGTTTTCAGTGGCAAAGGTGAACCGGTTCATATCTGCGGTGGCGTTTGGTTTCAAGTTACGAGGCTTTCAAGATGTATCTAAGGAATTTTTGGTGCTACAGGCTTTGAAGGGGTTGGGCCGAGGTAGAGGGGAGGCGGATAGTAGAAGGCCTGTGTCGTTTGCTTTGCTTAGCCAAGTAGGGAAGGGTAAGCTGATAGTTTTGTTCGCCCTCCCGGGGTCGGTTATGTGCCCAGTAGAGTGCATGCGGAGTTTTTTAAGCCGCAAGCGGGGTCTCCAGATTTGCCTTTGTTACGCCATGTGGACGGGTCGTTTTGTCCAGGTTTCAGTTTGGAGATGTATTTAAGGAATGTCTGACGGCGGTTGGTGTCGCGGCGGGCTCATATTCATCTCATTCCTTCAGGATTGGCGCAGCAACTGCAGCGGGGCGCTGGGGGTTGGATGATGAAGGGGTGCGGCGCATTGGTCGTTGGGAGTCCAACTGAGTTAAGTCCTATGTCCGCTCCATTTGTTATGAGGTTGTGGTTAACGCTTAAAAAATGTTTTGTATGGCAGTGTCTAATTGTTTTCCATTTCAGATTCGCCTCCGTGTTTGGTGTGGTTGCTGGGTCATTCGTACGTGCACTGGGTCATTCGTACGTGCCCGGACGGTCGCCAGTTGCGCATTCCGCGACAGGATGCGGTTGTGCATTGGCTGGGATTTAGAGGTATGTCATGGAGCAGGGGGTTGGCAGAATTCCAGACATAGGCCCGGCTTGATAGGGTTCCGGAGGTCTTAGTGTTGCACGTGGGTGGGGATGACTTGGGAGTCTGCCCCTTGCGTGAGTTGGTGCGGGATATCAAACACGATATGTTGGGTTTGTGGGTTTCTTATCCCAAGTTGGTGATAGTGTGGTCGGACATAGTCCCGAGGAAACATTGGCGGTTGGCTAGGTCAGTGAAAGAGTCAATAAGGCTCGCATTAAAAGTTAATCGGGCGGTGTCCCGTTTCGTAGCAAAAATCGGGGGCATTTGTGTGCGGCACAGGGATTTGGAGTCAGGAGTGGGGAACTTCTGGAGGGGTGATGGGGTTCATCTGACCGAGGTTGGCATTGATCTTTGGAGCTTGGCGATAGCAGAAGGAATAGAAAGGGCGGTGGTGGTGTGGCGGAACTCACAGGCTTAAGGTGGTCAAGGCCTGTTTCGCTGTGGCGGGGGGAGTCCTTGAGGCCAGTCAGTACAAAATGGTGGGGGGGTCGCATCGGGGGTATGCGTCCCCCAAAAAAGGTACATGGTTGAAGACTTCATCGGGTGTTATCCCTTTGAAGTGGTCTTCTGGTAGAAGGTATATCACTTGAAGGCTTCATCGGGTGTTATCCCTTTGAAGTGGACTTCTAGTGGTCGGTATATCACTTGAGGGCTTCATCGGGTGTTATCCCCTTGAAGTGGACTTCTAGTGGTCGGTATATCACTTGAGGGCTTCATCGGGTGTTATCCCCTTGAAGTGGACTTCTAGTGGTTGGAGCCATCTGCAGAGGTGAACGGTGCTTCCGAGCTGGTTTACGGCTGGAGGTAATTGGTGGTTTGCAGATGGCTAATTCGGTGTGTTCTTAAAAAGGAACATCTGAAGGGGCTTCAAGGACTTCCTCTGCTCGGGTTAATGTTAACGTTAAATTGTTATGTACGATTCTGACCCATGTTGGGTCAAGTGAATTATTAGGAGGAATTCTCTGGTGGATTCCTAACTAGTTATCCGAATGTTTCGGATTTAAATTGTTTTGATAAAACTGTGAAATTAATAAACGGCTGCTGTGGCCATTTCACATCCAACCTCGGTGTCACGTGTCTTTCCTAAAGGTGGGGGTGGAGGGATAAGATGGGTAAGGGAAGGTTCATTAACACACGACTCTACTTAGGAAGGTCAAGATAATTCCTGTTATTGGGCAAGAAAATCTTCAGTTGTTCTATTGTTCCACTACAGCCCGGTCCCTGATAATAACGTCACTGCATAGTAAGAAAATCTTGTTTCAGGTCTTGACCTGTAACATTATGAAAACTTCACCAAAAATATTTTTGTAACTGATGTTGTAAAGTTTTCAGAACATTGGCATATAAGAAGGGCACATTTAGTTTTTTGGACAAATTTGTATTATTTTATTTTCCATTACTGCCATATTTTGCAGCTCTATAAATACTGTATATTTCAGCCATTCACATCAATCCCTGTCCCTAGAGAAAATCTAATTATCCCTATCTCATAAATACGCACAGACAGGGGTGGACACAGGGGCGTAGTTATAGGGGGTGTAGCAGTCGCACCTGGGTTTTGGTACCTGAGGGGGTCCAAATGACCCTCTGCCCCATAAGTAGACACCAGTATTATAAATGGCAAATGCTAGGTGAGGGGCCCTGTTACAGATTTTGCATTTTGGGCCAGGAGCATCAAGTTACGTCTCTGGGTGGACATATAGCCTGTTCAGATGCACAGGGGCCCGGAGGAGGAGGGGTCCACTCTGGCTACAGAAGGGTTTGAAGGAAGCATCCTGCTTCTCCTGCCCCCGCCCCTGCTCAAATGCTTTATGGGTCTCTTCTAGATTACACAGACACTGCATCATCCCTGTCAACCAATTACAGAGACGCTATGATTGTCTGAGCTGTTATGTGATTGGTTGACAGCTGATGATGCAATATGTGTGTATGAGCATCCTACAGTCAAACATGAAGGAGCATCGGGAACAAGTCCTGCAGCCGTCACTACAGGGAGTTAACCCATTCACTGCCCTTAACCACCAGGGATGTTATTATTAACCCTTCACTGCCCTTAACCACCAGGGATGTCATCATTAACCCTTCACCACCCTTAACTACCAGGGATGTCATCATTAACCCTTCACTGCCCTTAACCACCAGGGATTTTATCATGAATTTTCTCACTGCCCCAGCCCTCCAGGTATATTATTATTAACCCATTCAATGCCTTAGACCACCAGGATAGAAACCATAAACCCCTTTAATGCCCTAGACTTTTTACATTTATATTAAATATGAGATATAAGTTGCAGACATGCTGGTAAAAGGAGGGCCACATGCCCTTTTTGAACAGGGGCCCTTAATTATCTCTGCCTGCACCGGCACACACACTAGGGCTTGTTTCGAGCGTATATGTCAACATGCAGAATCTGCAATACAACCACATTTGCAGATCATGTAGCACACATACAATATTGCATTACAGATCCGTAATACTCATGGGCTGTCTTTTTTGGGAGGGACAGGAAATATATAAGACAGCCCCTGTGAAATACAAATGCAATACTGATGACAGACAGACGCATCACTCTCCATAGACTTTAATGGGTGGTTTACATCCACAAAACGGATAAAAGTAACGCATGCTGAATATTTAAGATAAAAACATATTCTATAGGCCTACGTGAAAAGTCCTAAAGATTAGCTGTGGCTCTGTAATGTAATACAGATGAATTTATGCTTATGTGAACGTGGCCTAGGGCTAATTTTTTATTTTGTTATAACCATATTTTGATTGTTTTAAAAAAAAAAATAATGTTGCATACAGACATGTATCACTTAATGACATAATGACTTTGCAAATGATGAAACATTATTTAACGGTACAATTTAATAAACAAGTGAGCAATATGTCTCCAAAACTAAGTCTGTTTAATGTCTAAAGACCTCTAAGGCTACATGCACACGTCGAGTATTTTGCTGCGGAAAATATGCACCAAAACCGCAGCAATGTGCAGGAAATTCGCAGGTAGAAACCACACCGGATCGTGCGTTTTTTAATTTGTTTTTCGTGGGTATTTTATGTTTTGCTGTGTAAATAGCTGTATTTTCATGCTGCGGGTTTTGCTGCGTATTTCTTCAGAACTAGGGAGATAGAATTTGCAAGTGGAATCGCAAGATACATTTACTTGCTTACTTGCTATGGTTCCGAAAATACGCACCGCGGGTCAATTTACGTGCAGAAAAAAAACGCAGTGTGTACATGGGATTTCTGGAAATCTCACTGACTTTGCTGGTACTGTATTACGCTGCGGTTTTGCCGCACGCGAATACACGTGGCAAAACCGCACGTAATACGCAACGTGTGCATTCAGCCAAAGCATCATGGAGTGGAGCTGACAAGAAATATCACAAGGAGTATGTAAAATCAATAATTCCAGATGTGGTAGGATTAAGGCCCCATTACACAGGCCAATGATCGGGCAAACGAGCTTTCATATGAACGCTCGTTCCCGATCACTGCCCTGTGTAATCAAGAAAACGATCAGCCGATGAACGAGCAAACTTCTCTTTTATACAGCATTAAAAATCATCTTTGTCGGCAGCACATCTTCTGGTGTAAACAGGGAGATGTACTGCCGACATGATCAAAATGCATGTGGTCGAGCGAAAGGCATAAAGCGCACTTGTCCCCAAACATAACCAATCATTGCTCCTTGTGAAAGGCGTAAACGAGCGCTTATCTACGAGCTGTTTCATTGATCGGCGCTCGTTTACATGGCCCACATCAGGCCGTGTAATAGGACCCTGAGGTTGGAGTGATAAGCCCCAAGAATTCCCTTTGTATTACCTAAAAAAATCTTCAGTGCCCCCTAGGTCCCTATAAGATCCTCAGTAAGATACCACTGTGATCCGGAAAATGGACCCACAGCGTGTGTTATCTCTGGGGCAGAGAAGTGGAGTGCAAGGAATAATTTTCACTATTAAAATAACTTTTAGGGTATGTTCACACGGGCTATTTTCGGCCGTTTTTCGGGCCGTAAACAGCCGAAAAACAGTCGATAAGTCGAAAGCAAAACGCCTCCAAACATCTGCCCATTGATTTCAATGAGAAAAACGGGTTTTTGTTCCCAACGGGACGTTTTTTCACGCGGCCGTTTTGAAAAACTGCGTAAAAAAACGGCAGAGAAAAAGAAGTGCATGTCACTTCTTGAGCCGTTTTTGGAGCCGTTTTTCATAAACTCTATAGAAAAACAACTCCAAAAATGGCCGTTAAAACTCTGCGAAAAACGCGACTTTTAATAAAAAACGTCTGAAAATCAGGAGCTGTTTTCCCTTGAAAAAAGCTCCGTATTTTCAGATGATTTTGATTTTGTGTGTGCACTTACCCTAATAGTTGACACTCTGCTGTAACAGCCAGGACTGGAGCTAGCTCCGATCCTGGCCGATTAACCCCTTAGATGCCGCAGTCAACAGCGAACGTGGCATCTAAAGGGTTTGTAGCTTAATAGGCTGCCTGTCAGTGTGAGGCTGGATTTACACGAGCGTATGCGTTTTGTGCACGCAAAAAATGCGGCGTTTTGCATGCTCAAAAGGCACTTAACAGCTCCGTGTGTCAGCCCTTATGATGCGCGGCTGCGTGATTTTCGCGCAGCCGCCATCATTATGACACTCCATTTGGATGTTTGTAAACAGAAAAGCATGTGGTGCTTTTCTGTTTACATTCATAGTTTGACTTCTGTTGCGCGAATCACGCTCATCCCACGGAAGTGCTTCCGTGTGGCATGCGTGATTTTCACGCACCCATTGGCGAACAACGCACAAATATAGGACATGTCATGAGTTTTACGCAACGGACTAACGTTGCACAAAAATCACGTACTGTCTGCACTGCCCCATAGACTAACATGGGTTCGTACGACACGCGTGAAAATCACGCGCGTTACACGGACGTATTACACGTTCATCTAAACAAGCCCTAAAACTGACAGTTGTAATACATTGTAATACACAAGTAGTGCAAGGTATTATAACAGTGATTAGAGCCTTAGGCCTTCAATTCCCCTAGTGGGACTAAAAAAAGTAAAAAAAAAAAACAGTACAAAAAAGTTTTAGAAAAATTAAAAAAATAAAGTAAAATAAAAAATAAAATCTCCTTTTTTCCCTTAGGAAGTACTTTAATATTGGGAAAAAATTACATAAACGAAACAATTGTTATCACCTTGTCCGTAACGACCTAAACTATAAAAACACCACTATTATCCCGTGCGGTGAATACTGAAAGGGTATGTGCACACACACTAATTACGTCCGTAATTTACGGACGTATTTCGGCCGCAAGTTCCGGACCGAACTCAGTGCAGGGAGCCGGGCTCCTAGCATCATAGTTATGTACGACGCTAGGAGTCCCTGCCTCGCTGCAGGACAACTATACCGTACTGTAATCATGTTTTCAGTATGTGACAGTTGTCCTGCAGCGAGGCAGGGACTCCTAGCATCGTACATAAGTATGATGCTTGGAGCCCGGCTCCCTGCACTGTGTTCGGTCCGGTACTTGCGGCCGAAATACGTCCGTATATTACGGACGTAATTAGTATGTGTGCACATACCCTAAACAAAAAAAAATAGAAAACAATGGCAGATTTGCTGTTTTTAAGTAACCTTGCCTTCCAAAGAATGGAATAAAATTAGGTAAAAAAAAAAGCTGCATGTACCCCAATATGGTACCTATTAGGCCTTATGCAGACGACCGTAGGCATGTGCACGGCCGTGATTTCCAGGTCGGCAGGCCACGGAGTGACAGCCGCGAGCCGCCAGTATATCGCGGGCTATGCATATGGCCGTGGCCATTATTTCCAATGAGCCCGGACCGCAGAACACGGCCGTAATAAGGCTTGCCCGTTCTTTCTGCGGTCCGGGCTCCGGGGCCATGCACATACCGTGAAAACCACGGTCGTGTGCATGGCCCCATAGGAATAAATGGGGTCGCAATTCTCCCGTGGATTTTCAGGGGGGAATTGTGGCCACAAAAGCACGTACATGTGCATGGGGCCTTAAACTACAGCTTGTTCCACAAAAAAACAAGTCCTCACACAGCTCCGTCGAAGAAAAAATAAAAAAGCTATTGCGACCAAAAACGAACATTCTTTTTACAAAAAAGTATCATACTGACCCACAGAATAAAGTTAACATGTCTTTTGAAAAGCATGGTGAATGCTGAAAAAGAAACTAAACAACTACCGTATGCCAGAATTGCTGTTTTTTGGTCACTTTGCTTTACAAAAATTTTATTTATATAAAGTTGTTTGTTTCCCAAATGGTACAAATAAAAACTACAACTCGCCCCGCAGAAAACAAGCCCTCACACAGCGCTGTTGACAGAAAAATGAAAACGTTATGGCGACACAAAAACATGATTTTAAAAAAATAAAAATAACGTTTTAGTGTGTAAAAGTAATAAAACATAAGACAAAATATAAATTTGGTATTGCCATAATAGTACTGACCTGCAGAATAAAGTTAACATGTCATTTATGCAGCATGATGAATGTCGTATTTAAAAAATTATAAAGAAAATATGCAGGAATTGCTGTTTTTTGATCACATTGCTTCCTAAAAAAATGTAATAAAAAGTGATCAGAGTCACATGTACCCCAAAATTGTGGCAATAAAAACTAAAGCTTGTCCTGCATAAAACAGCCCTCATACCACTACATATATGGAAAAAAAAAAGAAGTTATTACTTACATAAGGCAGGCCAGAGGGGAACATTTGTTCTGTTTCAAGACGTGGATATCAAAGCCCTAATATTTGGTAATCAGGAAGCGGATGGCCCAAGAACACCTGCTGGCAGCGAGGGTACCCATGTTGTACCAGGACAACATATTGCCAGCAAAAAGGTGAAGAGTGTGTTCCAAAAGGGGGATAAGAAAAGTCACCAAAAAATCTGACCTGTGCATAAAGGATTGCTTCAAAGCGTACCACATATCAATAGATCATTTTATTATTTATTTACCCTATCATTATATTACTTTATCATGCCCTGATGTACTCCGCCCAGCTTATATATGAACTGAAATACCAGTAAAACCCCAAACAAAACTACTACCAAGCAAAATCTGCATTCCAAAAGACAAATGGCGATCCTTTCCTTCCGAGCGCTGAAGTGTGCCCAAACAGTAGTTTACCTTGACATATATGGCATACAATTTATGAGGTGTTTGTCTTTAGTGGCACCAGCTGGGCACAACATAATGCTCACTAAATTGGCACAAAAATTGCAAATTTCCCTTTGCACCATCTGCAGAGCATCAATTTCTGGAAAACACATGTGGGGCCAAAATGCTCACTACACCCCTTGATAAAGAGATGTAGTTTCCAAAATGGAGTCACTTGTTAGTGGTTACTTTTGCTATTTGACCTCAGAACCTCTGCAATTGTGAACCAATGATGTGTAAATCGCCAAATGAGTCCACAAATTCGCATCGTGCTCTTTCCCTCTGCCTTATGTTCAGACGAACGTTTAAGGCCACATGTGGGGTGTTTCAAAAACCAGGAAACACAGCATAATATTTAGACAGCTGTCTTTTCACAGAGGCACAACATATTAGGCACTGAAATGGCATATCTATAGAAATATTGCAATTTTGATTCTGCAGCATCCACTGCGCACTAATCTCTGGAGAACACTTGTCGGGTCAAAATGTTCATTACACCCTTAGGTAAATGCCTTGGGGGTTGTAGTTTGCAAAATGGGGTCACTTCTGGGGGGGGGGGGGGGTTCACTGTCTTGGTCCTCAGGGGCTTTGCATATATGAAATGATGTCCGTATACTATTCCAGCAAAATATGCGCCCCAAAAGACAAATGGCGCTCCTTCCCTTCTAAACCCTACTGTGTGTCCAAATGACAGGCCAAACAGTAGTTTATGATCATATATGTGGTATTGCAGTACTCGGTAGAAATAGCATTACAAATGTTGGGTTGCATAATCTCCTTTACATTTCTTGTGAAAATGTAGATTTTTGAGCTAAAACAACATCTTATTAGGATAAATTGAATTTTTCATTTTCACTGCCCAATTCTAATAAAACCCCTGTGGGGTCAAAATGCACACTACACTCCCTAGATGAATTCCTCAAGAGGTGTCGTTTTCCAAATGGAGTCTCAACTTAGAGGTTTCCACTGTACTGATACTTCAGGGTGTAATGATGGGGGTGGGGAGACAGACAAGTGAGCCCTAATCTACCCGCCACTCAGTCCCTGCCTACTTGCAACAACCCGCCCTAGGCGACGGGGTACAACTGGGCGACGGTCCCTACGCTCAATAAGTGCACGACAGACAAACAGACAAGGGTACACAGAGCTAGGGGGAGAAAGGGGCAGTTGCCCACGGCAACACCGTGAGCAACAAGAGTGGTGAACGAGCCGAGTCAAACCAGGAGAGTACGAGGTGCCAAACGCAGAGCAGCAGAGTAGTGAACAAGCCGAGTCAAACCAGGAGTGTACGAGGTACCAAACGCAGAGCAGGAGAGTAGTCAGCAAGCCGGGGTCAATATGAAGCAGGGACAATAGTACAAGAAGCTGCAGCAGGGCCAGGAAACCACACGAGAAGAATCACAAGCAAAGGAGGAACAGGAAAAGCAGGTATAAATAGACAGAGGGCGGGAGCTAGCTCCGTCTGGCCAGGCTGTGATAGGTTCTCCCACTCCTAAGCCTGCCACCCTGAGTGGTGGAAGATGGAGTCAGTCTCACAGACATAGAAGCAGGTGCAGACTGATTATCTATGGGCGTTAACCCCGAAGCTGTGCCTGGCAGATCCTTTACAGTACCCCCCCCCCTTTTATGAGGGGCCACCGGACCCTTTCTAAGTGGACCTGGTTTACTGGGGAAACGAAGGTGAAACCTCCTGACCAATATCCCAGCGTGAACATCCCGAGCGGGTACCCAAGTCCTCTCCTCAGGCCCGTATCCTCTCCAATGGACCAGGTACTGGAGGGAGCCTTGGACTATTCTGCTGTCCACAATCTTGGCCACCTCGAATTCTGCCCCCTCAGGGGTGAGAACAGGGACCGGATGTTTCCTCGAGGGAGCCAAGGACGGGGAGCAGCGTTTAAGGAGGGAGGCATGGAACACGTCGTGTACTCGAAAAGATGGGGGCAACTCCAGTCGGAAGGAGACAGGATTGAGGACTTCAATGACATTGTACGGCCCTATAAACCGGGGAGCAAACTTCTTGGATGGGACCTTAAGGCGCAAGTTCTTTGACGATAGCCACACCACATCCCCGACCATAAACAAGGGGTTAGCAGAACGTCTTCTATCTGCCTGAGTTTTTTGTATGCTCTGGGATGCCTCTAGGTTCTTCTGAACCTGAGCCCAGACTGTGCACAGTTCTCGATGAACGACCTCTACCTCGGGATTGTTGGAACTACCAGGTGAAACGGAAGAGAACCGTGGATTAAACCCAAAATTACAGAAAAAGGGGGAGACCCCTGACGAGTTACTGACCCGGTTATTAAGGGAAAATTGGCCGAGGGGAATGAATGAGACCCAATCATATTGACAGTCAGAGATAAAACACCTTAAATATTGTTCTAAAGACTGATTAGTCCTCTCAGTTTGGCCATTAGTTTCAGGATGGAAGGCCGAGGAGAAGGACAGATCAATCTCCAACTTTTTACAGAAAGCTCTCCAAAACAATGAAACAAATTGTACCCCTCTGTCAGAAACAATATTGACAGGAACCCCATGGAGACGCAGGATGTGTTTGACAAACAAGGTAGCTAACGTCTTGGCATTGGGTAGTTTCTTGAGGGGCACAAAGTGGCACATCTTACTGAAGCGGTCTACTACAACCCACACCACCGACTTGCCTTGAGATGGAGGCAAATCAATGATAAAATCCATGGAGATATGGGTCCAAGGTCTCTGGGGAATGGGCAAAGAACATAGTAAGCCCGCTGGTCGGGACCTGGGAGTCTTGGACCTAGCACAAACTTCAAAAGCGGCGACGTAGGCCTTAACGTCTTTAGGCAACCCAGGCCACCAATAGTTTCTGGCAATGAGGTGCTTGGTACCCAGGATGCCTGGATGGCCAGATAGTGCTGAGTCATGATTTTCCCTAAGTACCCTTAGCCAGAATTGCAGGGGAACAAACAGCTTGTTCTCAGGAAGGCTCCCGGGACCTGAACCTTGATCAGCCGCAATTTCAGAGACTAAATCAGAATCAATAGCGGAAATGATTATACCTGGAGGCAAAATACAAGCACAGGATCTTCCTCCGAAGGAGGGCTGGCCATGAAGCTACGTGACAGTGCATCAGCCTTAACATTTTTAGACCCAGCTCTATAGGTAACCAAAAAGTTGAATCTGGTAAAAAATAACGCCCAACGAGCTTGTCTCGGGTTTAGCCTCCGGGCAGATTCTAGGAAAACCAGATTCTTGTGGTCGGTAAGGACCGTTACCTGGTGCCTAGCCCCCTCCAGGAAGTGGCGCCACTATTCAAATGCCCATTTAATGGCTAAGAGATCGCGGTTGCCAAGATCATAGTTACTCTCAGTGGGTGAAAACTTCCTGGAGAAGTAGGCACAGGGACGGAGATGGGTGAGGTACCTGGTACCCTGGGACAAGACAGCCCCCACTCCCACCTCGGACGCGTCAACCTCCACGATAAATGGCTCCATTTGGTTGGGCTGAACCAGCACCGGGGCCGAGATAAAGCACTTCTTAAGGACCTCAAAAGCCTGGACAGCCTCAGGAGGCCAGTGGAGGAGATCAGCACCTTTGCGAGTGAGATCCGTAAGAGGCTTAGCGATGACCGAGAAGTTAGCAATAAACCTCCTGTAATAATTAGCGAACCCCAGGAAGCACTGTAACACCTTCAGGGAGGCAGGTTGGACCCATTCCGCCACAGCCTGGACCTTGGCAGGGTCCATGCGGAATTCATGAGGAGTGAGGATTTGGCCCAAAAATTGTATCTCCTGCACCCCAAACACACATTTTTCGGTCTTCGCAAACAGTTTGTTTTCTCGAAGGACCTGGAGCACCTTCCTGACATGCTCAATGTGGGAGAACCAGTCCTTGGAAAACACAAGTATGTCATCAAGGTACACTACAAGAAATACCCCCAAGTAGTCTCTTAAAATCTCATTTATGAAATTCTGGAAGACCGCGGGAACATTACACAACCCAAAGGGCATGACGAGGTATTCGAAATGACCTTCGGGCGTGTTAAACGCAGTCTTCCACTCATCCCCCTCTTTGATGCGGATAAGGTTATACGCCCCCCGTAGATAAAACTTAGAGAACCATTGGGCCCCCTGAACCTGATTAAAGAGATCAGGAATCAGAGAAAGGGGATACTGATTCCTTACAGTGACCTTATTCAAGCTTCGGTAGTCAATGCATGGCCTAAGACCACCATCCTTCTTCCCTACGAAGAAGAAGCCAGCACCTACCGGAGAAGTAGAGGGGCGAATGTAACCCTTGGCCAGGCATTCCTGGATATACTCTCTCATGGCTTCACGTTCGGGACAAGAGAGATTAAATATCCTACCCTTAGGGAGCTTAGCTCCTGGTACCAAATCGATGCCGCAATCGTATTCTCTATGAGGAGGTAATACTTCGGAGGCCTCCTTAGAGAAAACATCAGCGAAGTCCTGAACAAACTCAGGTAGCGTGTTCACCTCCTCAGGGGGAGAAATAGAATTAACAGAAAAACATGACGTCAAGCATTCATTACCCCACTTGGTAAGGTCCCCAGAATTCCAGTCAAACGTGGGATTATGCAATTGCAACCAGGGAAGGCCTAAAACCAAATCGGACGATAATCCCTGCATTAACAGTACAGAGCACTGCTCCAAATGCATGGAGCCAACAAGGAGTTCAAAAACAGGGGTATGCTGTGTGAAATAACCATTAGCAAGAGGAGTGGAGTCGATACCCACTACCGGGACAGGTTTAGGCAAATCAATCAAAGGCATAGCTAGAGACATAGCAAATTCCACAGACATGATATTAGCAGACGACCCTGAATCCACGAAGGCACTGCCGGTAGCAGATGTACCACCAAAAGAGACCTGAAATGGAAGCAAAATTTTATTACGTTTCATATTTACGGGAAATACCTGTGCGCCCAAGTGACCTCCCCGATGATCACTTAGGCGCGGAAGTTCTCCGGCTGCATTCTTACGCTTAGGACAGTTGTTCACTTGATGCTTGTCATCCCCACAGTAGAAGCAGAGACCATTCTTCCTGCGGAAATCTCTACGTTGTTGGGGGGACACGGAGGCCCCGAGTTGCATAGGTACCTCCGAGTCTTCCGGGGAGGAACGAAGCAACGGAACCTCGGGAGGCATCATGGGGGAGTCAGAGGAGAAAACATCAAGACGTTCAAGTCGTCGTTCCCTGAGACGTCGGTCAAGTCGTACCACTAAAGCCATAACCTGGTCTAGGGAGTCAGAAGAGGGATAGCTAACTAGCAGGTCTTTCAGGGCTTTCGACAGATCCAACCTAAACTGGCACCTTAAGGCAGGGTCATTCCACCGAGAAGCTACGCACCACTTCCTAAAGTCAGAGCAATACTCCTCAACAGGTCTCTTACCCTGACGTAAGGTCACCAGCTGACTCTCGGCAAAGGCAGTCCTGTCAGTCTCGTCATAGATGAGTCCGAGAGCAGAAAAGAAAAGATCAACAGAGGAAAGTTCAGGGGCGTCAGGAGCCAAGGAGAAGGCCCATTCTTGGGGCCCTTCCTGGAGCCGGGACATAATTATACCCAACCGCTGGCTCTCAGAACCTGAGGAGTGGGGCTTTAAACGAAAATAGAGCCTACAACTCTCCCGAAAGGATAGAAAAGTCTTCCGGTCCCCTGCGAACCGGTCGGGCAACTTGAGGTGGGGTTCAAGAGGTGAGGTGAGGGGGACTACCATGGTAGCATCAGGCTGGTTGACCCTCTGAGCCAGGGCCTGGACCTGTAGGGAGAGACCCTGCATTTGCTGAGCCAGGGTCTCAAGGGGGTCCATAGTGGTGTCAGGGACCAGTGTAGACTAGGTATGGGCTTGTGATTATGTAATGATGGGGGTGGGGAGACAGACAAGTGAGCCCTAATCTACCCGCCACTCAATCCCTGCCTACTTGCAACGACCCGCCCTAGGCGACGGGGTACAACTGGGCGACGGTCCCTACGCTCAATAAGTGCACGACAGACAAACAGACAAGGGTACACAGAGCTAGGGGGAGAAAGGGGCAGTTGCCCACGGCAACACCGTGAGCAACAAGAGTGGTGAACGAGCCGAGTCAAACCAGGAGAGTACGAGGTGCCAAACGCAGAGCAGGAGAGTAGTGAACAAGCCGAGTCAAACCAGGAGTGTACGAGGTACCAAACGCAGAGCAGGAGAGTAGTCAGCAAGCCGGGGTCAATATGTAGCAGGGACAATAGTACAAGAAGCTGCAGCAGGGCCAGGAAACCACACGAGAAGAATCACAAGCAAAGGAGGAACAGGAAAGGCAGGTATAAATAGACAGAGGGCGCGAGCTAGCTCCGTCTGGCCAGGCTGTGTTAGGTTCTCCCACTCCTATGCCTGCCACCCTGAGTGGTGGAAGATGGAGTCAGTCTCACAGACATAGAAGCAGGTGCAGACTGATTATCTATGGGCGTTAACCCCGAAGCTGTGCCTGGCAGATCCTTTACACAGGGACTCTGCAAATGCGACATGGTGCCGAGAAACCAATCCAGCAAAATCTGTGCTCCATAGGCCAAATAGGGCTCCTTTGCTTCTGAGCCCTGCTGTGTGCCCAAACAGCAGTTTATGACCAGATATGGGCTTTACTAATGTTGGGGTGCTTTTTCTCCTTTATTTCTAGTGAAAATGAAAACATTTTAGGTAAAACTTTATATTTTAGAAAATATTTTTAATTTTCACGACCCAATTCTAATAAAATCTATGAAACACCTGTGGGGTAAAAAATACTCACTGCACCTGTAGATTAATTCCTTAAGGGTGTAGTTTCCAAAATAGGGGCTTTTTGAAGTGTTTCTTATGTTTTGGCATTTCAAGAAATATGGGAAATGTGTGATATTACTGTCACTCTTACAAGCAGAGACAATCAAATATTGAAAAAGCTAATTTTTCCACATTTTCAATAAATTTTAGTGTTTTTCACAAATAAACATTAAATGTATCGACCAAATTTTACAACTAACATAAGTACTTTATGTTAGTTGTAAAATTTGGTACTAATGGGCCACGAGAAAACAACCTCAGAATCGCTTGGATATGTAAAAGCATTCCAAAGTAATTTCCGCATAAAGTGAGACATGTCAAATCTAAAAAATGTGGCTTTTTCAGGAAAGTGTATACTGGCTGCGACGGAAAGCGGTTAAAATTGAGACTATAGTGCCAATAATTAGATATGATCCATATATAGAGTATAGTACAAGCCCATCCTATATGTCATCTTAGAGCTACCACATTTTCTACAGAATGACCAATATTTCAGGATTTAATGAGAGTGAGAAGATGGATTTGCTAGCACGATGCCTTGTTTAACAAACCCACAGGCTCATTTCTGTGCCAGGCAAGATTTCTGTCATTTTAATGGGGCTGTTTACATCCAAAAAGTTGATTTTGACAGAGTCAAGATAAATAAATTGAACAGACGGTACATTTATATGGAAATCTAGCAGCATGGAATCAGTAGGCAGTTATAATTTAGCCTCTGTCTCCTTTTATCAGTCATTTTATTATAGTACATATATTGTGACACACAGTCAAATAGAAAATATTAATATTGGAAGAAAGAATATTTGAGTAAACGCATGAAAAGGATTATACTAGGTGACTGCAGTTTACCAGTGCGCGGTAAGCATTTTACAGAGATGTTGGTATGGAGCAAACTATTAACTCTGTTGACTTTGTCCAATATTTTTTTTAACTGAATATGACCATAAACATAAAATTAGCAAACTTTCCTTTGGTAAGGTTTTGCTATGATCGAACCTCTGGAATCTGTTTTTCTTTTTCTTTAAAATCCATAACGGATACCGGACTCCTACACTAAGGTTCGGCCAAGAAGAGATCCATTGATTTTCTGTTTCTTCATCTCATCCTAATGACTTCAATTTCTTTTCAATTATTCAAAAACATACAATTATTACTATAGTTGATGACACTATTCATCTATTCCAATGGGATCTATAAAACTGACAAATAGAAAAGTGATGTCACTTGGTGCCCTTTATGGAAAAAAAAACATTTGCACATGGGAGAACAGTGTTTACATGGATCAGTATTCTTTTTGGATCAGTCAATTCTGATACTTTCATAAGAAAATAAAAAAATGACGTTGGATGCAATCTTGTATTGTGAACATACACATATACAGCCTGTGCGGAGATTTTGATATAAATGCCAGCATCAAATACATACAGATGAACCATCGCCTTATGTGCCACCTCTGTTGGGCACTGATTTCGTAGGGGTGCTTAGTAGTTATAAAAAAAATAAACAATTGAAGGATAGCCTTGTCTCCCTACATTTACAGTGTGATAAGCATTATACTGTTACATTGTAGGGTGAGCTGAATGGCCAATATACAGTACAGATATCTATGAAGTACTGTGTCTATTTCATGACGATTTTAACCCCTGTCAAGTCCTGAGATAAATGCAAATTCAGTAAAATGGTAGTCAGTTCTGGCCAGTAATCTATATATATATATTTAATCATTTATGTAAAAAAAGAATAGGCAGAAACCTTAATCTGTGGCATGTTGGGAATGTTATGTATTAAACGGTGTGAGCAAAATGCTAGTTATTTGGTTGAATGCCCTTTCCTCACCTCTTCCCATTTCACATGTGTGGGACTGGTGCTCTGAGCTGTTTCTCTTCATAGAACAAATAAGATTAACTAGGAGTCATAATGAAATCACTCAGAAATTGATAATGACGCGCAGACAACTAATGACCCATCCATGTGAATTCATTTATAAAGCTCCACCTTTTAGCCTCACCTGGAAAATCTCCTCCAAACTAAGCGAACTTGTAGGTAGCTGAATATTTCAAGAATCACATTATACCTCACACCCAAATGTTACAGAAATAGCAGTGGTTCTGTAAACACCTCGAAAAATGCCTGAAACAACGGAAGCTGAACGCCTACAAACATCTGCCCATTGATTTCAATGGAAAAAAAGCTGCATTTTGACAGGGCGTTTTTTTAACCCCTTAGCGCACTAGGACGCACCGGTACGTCCTGGTGCGGGGGGGGTGATGTTTGGAGCGTGCTCACGCGCTGAGCGCGCTCCATATGCTGCGGACGTCGGCTGTGTTTTACAGCCAACACTCAGGACTAACTGCCAGGAGCAGTGATCCCGCTGTTCCTGGATGTTTAACCCCTCAAATGCTGCCGTCAATCGCGACTGCAGCATCTGAGCCGTTGAAAAGAGGGGGCAGCCCCCTCCGACAGCTCATCGCCCCCCTCTGCAACGAGATCCGGGGGTGACGATGGCCATTATGGCAGCCTAGAGGCCTAATGAAGGCCCCAGGGCTGCCCTCACTCTGCCTCTGTTAAACCCTGCCTGCGGCAGGGCTTAACAGATGCCTGTAAAAATAACGATATACTGCAATGCATTAGTAATGTGGCATATTGTACCAGCGATCTAACAAACGGTGGTTCAAGTCCCCTAGGGGGACTAATAAAATATGTAAAAAGAAGTGATATAACGTTTTTAGTAGTGCAAAAAAAAATAAAAAACATTTAAAAACTTCAAAAAACCCCCCTTTTACCATTTTTCCTCTAAAGTAATGTAAAAAATAAAACAAGTAAACAAAATTGGTATCGCTGCGTCCGTAAAAGTCTGAGCTATTACAATATAGTGTTATTTAATGCACACGGTGAAGGCTGGAAAAAGTAAAACTTGTAAACAGCCAAAATCGCCGTTTTTTGGTCACCTTAGCTCCCCAAAAAAATGAAAATAAAAAGTGATCAAAAAGACATATCTACCAACAAATGTTGCCAATAAAAACTACAGCTCGTCTCGCAAAAAATAAGCCCTCACACTGCTCAATGCACAGAAAAATAAAAAAAGTTACAGCTCTCAGAATGTGGTAAAACAAAACTATTATTTTTTTAACAAAAAGTTGTAAAAGTAGTAAAATATAAAAAAAAATTATATAAATTTGATATCGCCGTAATCGTATTGAGTCACAGAATAAAGTTAAGTTGTTGTTTTTAACACACGGTGAAAGATGTAAAAACGGAGCCCAAAAAATGATGGCGTAATCGCAGTTTTTCCCAATTTCAGCCCGTAAATATTTTTTTTTACGTTTCGAGTCCATTATATGGTACTTTAAATGCTACCAATAGAAACTACAACTCCTCCCGCAAAATATAAGCCTTCACACCGCTCTATTGATGGAAAAATAAAGACGTTATGGCTCTTGGAATGCGGGAGGTGAAAAATGAAAATAAAAAATAAAAAAATGGCTGTGTCCTTAAGGGGTTAAGTGGCCGTGTGAAAAAACGGCACATAAAAAAAATGCCCCGTAAAAAGAAGTAGCATGTCACTTCTTGAGCCGTTTTTGGAGCTGTTTTTCATTGTGTCAATAGAAAAACAGCTCCAAAAACGGTTAAAAAAACCGCATCAAAAAACGTTTGATGCTTAAAAAATGGCTGAAAATCAGAGGCCGTTTTCCCTTGAAAATTTTACAGCCCTTGTATTTTACAGCCGTTTTTTGTTTTGCGTGTGAACAAAGCCTAAAAGGAAAAAAAAAAACATTCCACGTAAACGCTCCCTCTAATAAGGTTTTATAAGTTCATTTTGTAAGAACACACTTTAGAAAAAAACTCTACTTGCACGGTGAGTGACATGGTTATGAAATCACGGCCATTTAGAGGAACACTTATACAACAGTTATTAAGCTGGTTACACAAGTTTCACTAATGTATCCAACTGTCAATCACTGCTGCTAACCCATGTATCACAGGAACAGCGGGCGCCTCTGTTCAATGGACAGCAAATGATTTCTAAATGCAAAAATAATCAAACAACCCAACAGTGCCTCCTAGTGTATCTAAACTGTAAGTCTATCTATATCTAGCTGGTATTAGCTAGTGATTATTTTCAATAATGAAATTATGAAAATACTGGATAAAACAGAATATATCACGACACTGATATTCATTAAAAAAAATCTAACCTTTTGGTCCAGGCATTTGTCTAAGGCATCATTTACACGAGCGTAATATACGCGCGTGCGACGCGCGTGCTTTTCACGCATGTCGTACGCACCTATATTAGGCTATGGGGCAGTGCAGACAGTGCTTGAATTTTGAGCAGCGCAATTGCGTTGCGTAAAACTCACGACATGTCCTTTTTTTGTGCGCTGTTGGGTGCGTGAAAACCACGCATGCCGCACGGAAGCATTTCCGTGCGAACTGCGTTGTTCGCGCAACAGCTGTCAAACTCTGAATGTAAACAGAAAAGCACCACGTGCTTTTCTGTTTACAAACATCCAAACGGAGTGTCATAATGATGGCGGCTGCGCGAAAATCACGCAGCCGCGCATCATACACTGATGACACACGCAGCTGTTAAGTGCCTTTTGCGCACGCAAAACGCAGCATTTTTTGCGTGCGCAAAACGCACACGCTCGTGTAAATCAGGCCTAAGTGTCAATGAGTTGTTATGCTCTTACGGCCAATTGGACTATGCCTTATAGCTTCATTTATTTTTGCTACCTTTTAGTTTTATTCGGGGTTTGTGATTTTGGTGGACATTTATGCATTTATTGCATTTTTTTTAACCAAACCTTTCACTTCAAACCTTTATGTAAAAATCTCATATACATTTTGCCTGTTCAAGATGCTGCATTTTTAGGCTAGACATAGCAGTGAGAAGACAGGAGAAGACATAGTCAGGAGAAGGGTGGCACCTCAAAGTTATGTGACAGTTAAAGAGGCTCTGTCACCAGATTTTGCAACCCCTATCTGCTATTGCAGCAGATAGGCGCTGCAATGTAGATTACAGTAACGTTTTTATTTTTAAAAAACGAGCATTTTTGGCCAAGTTATGACCATTTTTGTATTTATGCAAATGAGGTTTGCAAAAGTACAACTGGGCGTGTTTAAAAGTAAAAGTCCAACTGGGCGTGTATTATGTGCGTACATCGGGGCGTGTTTACTACTTTTACTAGCTGGGCGTTCTGACGAGAAGTATCATCCACTTCTCTTCAGAACGCCCAGCTTCTGGCAGTGCAGACACAGCCGTGTTCTCGAGAGATCACGCTGTGTCGTCACTCACAGGTCCTGCATCGTGTCAGACGAGCGAGGACACATCGGCACCAGAGGCTACATTTGATTCTGCAGCAGCATCAGCATTTGCAGGTAAGTCGATGTAGCTACTTACCTGCAAACGCTGATGCTGCTGCAGAATCAACTGTAGCCTCTGGTGCCGCTGTGGCCGACACGATGCAGGACCTGTGAGTGACGACACAGCGTGATCTCTCGAGAACACGCCGTCTGCACTGCCAGAAGCTGGGCGTTGTGAAGAGAAGTGGATGATACTTCTCGTCAGAACGCCCAGCTAGTAAAAGTAGTAAACACGCCCCGATGTACGCACATAATACACGCCCAGTTGTACTTTTACTTTTAAACACGCCCAGTTGTACTTTTGCAAACCTCATTTGCATAAATACAAAAATGGTCATAACTTGGCCAAAAATGCTCGTTTTTAAAAAATAAAAACGTTACTGTAATCTACATTGCAGCGCCTATCTGCTGCAATAGCAGATAGGGGTTGCAAAATCTGGTGACAGAGCCTCTTTAAGTAACTCCAGTGACAATCCAGATCCCCCTCTCTTCTCATTTTCCAGCTGAGAATGTGTCTTTTCTATTAAAATCAAATTTAAAGTCAGTTTACATTAAAACAAAATATTTGGGCCCCTGTACACTAGAAATTGCAAGATTTCCAAGACTATAAGGGAATGAACCACTGAACGTGAGACTAACCACTGGGTAGCGGGAACTGAATACACCACCATACCTCCCAACTTTTGAATTCGGAAAAGAGGGACATTTTTAAGCCACGCCACTAACCACGCCCAATATCCCACATAAGCACATCAAATCACGGCCAGATCCTTCTTCAAATAACAAGAGCATATTCTCACTGCGGATCTCTAGATTTACAAAAAAAACAAAACACTATGGATATCACAGATATTATGGATCTGGTCAGGGGTGTAACTAGGAAAGACTGCGCCCCATAGCAAACTTTTGACTGGGGCCCCCCCTCCCCTGGGTGTCACACAACCCCCCCCCCTTGTAGATAGTGCCTTTTTTACAGCCCCCCCTGTAGATAACGCCATACAGCCCCCCTCTGTAGATAGCGCCATACAGCCCCCCCTCTGTAGATAGCGCCATACAGCCCCCCTCTGTAGATAGCGCCATACAGCCCCCCTGTAGATAACGCCAAACAGTCCCCCTGTAGATAACGCCATACAGTCCCCTGCAGAGAACGCCATACAGCCCCCCTGTAGAGAACGCCATACAGACCCCCCTGTAGGGAACGCCATACAGCCCCCCTGTAGGGAACGCCATACATCCCCCTGTAGAGAACGCCATACAGCCCCCCTGTAGATAACGCCATACAGCCCCCCTGTAGGGAACGCTATACAGCCCCCCCTGTAGAGAACGCCATACAGCCCCCCCCCCTGTAGGGAACGCCATACAGCCCCCCCCTGTAGGGAACGCCATACAGCTCCCCCCCTGTAGGGAACGCCATACAGCCACCCCCCCCTGTAGGGAACGCCATACAGCGTTCCCCCACCCTGTAGGGAACGCCATACACCGTCCCCCCTCCCAAAAAAATGCGACCTACAGTGTGTCCTACAAAATACATGTATCCCCTCTCCACAGGATAGGAGATACATGTGTGATCGCTGGCAGCGATAGGGAGAACGGGGGACTGAAAGTCCCCTGAAGTTCTCCATGACAAACCTCTGACTTCCGGCGTCTGCGCAGCTCAATAAAAATGAAAGGAGCGCTGGTCACGAATGCGCACAAGCACGACCGGCGCTCCATTCATTTCTACGGAGCTGCCGACACAGACCCCGGAAGTCCGAGGTTTGTGATGGAGAACTTCAGGGGACTTTCAGTCCCCCGTTCTCCCTATCGCTGCCAGCGATCACACATGTATCCCCTGTCCTGTGGAGATCCTGTGGAGAGGGGGGGGATACGTGTCCTGTGGAGAGGGGGGGGATACATGTATTTTGCTCTATTTTGCGCCTTCAGGACCAGACACCGTTTAGCCATTTTTAGCACGTGTTAGTTAAATGGCTATAACTTTTTTATTTGTTGGGCGAACGACGTGATTTTTGCGATGTTTTTTCCGTAGACAATGCAGGTTTCATTTTTTATTGTTTTTATACACACCTTTTTTGCTATTTTAGAATTTTTATTCATAAAGTTTGAAAATAATAGTAAAAAAATATTTTTTTTTACATTTCAGCAATTTTTTTTTTGGTAATAACATAGTTTTACCCTAAAATAGACCTTTTATTTGTGATCGTCATTGTCTACCGTAAATTTTTATATATTACATGTCTATATTAGGGTAATTGGGTCAGTGCTAGCGTTACAACAATGATTGGCAGGGGGAACGTTTTTTTTTGGGGGTGGGTATTTTATGTGTATTTATTATTTACATTTTTTTTGCACTTTACTTTATTATTTTTTTATTACTATGATCTGTCCCCCAAAGGTCAAAGAAGACCTTTGGGGAACTTTATATTTTTTTTTTCTCTCTTTTACACCATGTTTTTCCACTGTAACTGGAGCTGCACAGCAGCCCCAGTTATAGGGGAAATCAGCCCTCTCATAGTGACGATTGTCACTAATAGAGCTGTGCTGGGTCTAGTAAGACCAAGCAGCAGTCTGCCACTAACGGCACCCGGCGATCATTTGACCAGTCACATGATCACCGGGAGGAATAGAGACAGCGCCGCTGCTGCTGTCTCTATTCCTGTACACAGCGCGCATTCAGCGCTGTGTACAAGTGATCAGAGAAGACCCGACATTCAGCTGCCCGATCGCGCGGGCAGCAAGTTTTAAAACCCGAGCCGTAGAAAGTCTATGGCTCGGGTTTTAAGGACCCTGACCGCTGGCCGTAAAAATACAGCCAGCGGTCGGGAACCAGTTAATGGCAGAGCGGGGAGATACCTCCCTGCTCTGCCGTAGTGTTCAGTGGCGTCCCGCTGTAGCAGCCATAGTGGCTGCTAGCGGAGCCTCCGGCCATGGTGGGGGCCCGTGCCGGCGGGCGACACGGGCCCCCTCATGCCGCGGGCCCCGTAGCAGCCGCTACTGCTGCTACGGCGGTAGTTACGCCACTGGATCTGGTTATGTCGTCTTTATGTTACTTTTCCTAACTTGGGTATAACATTTGCTCATCACGGCGGCAGCAGCTGCAGGACAAACCAAAAGGCTGACAACAATGAAAGTCAAGAGGCAGACCCTGTGGTGGATGACTTTTCAATTGACAGGTAGCAAAGTTACATGATGGGGAATTGTTTTTCCTGTTGTATAACTCTGCTACCTGTCATGGGAAAAATTATCCACCAGAGGAAAAAATGTTTCCCCATGACAGAGTACCACAAAGAAACACCTGGGAATCAGACATGATCAGGAAACATTTTTCCCTGTGGTGGATGACATTTCAGCTGACAGGTAGCAGAGTTACATGAAGGAGAATTCTTTTTCATTGACGTCTTGTTTCTATTGCAGCGCAGGGAAGAAGATAGAAGTCGCTGGAGGTGAGGAGAAGTTTTTTTATTCTTTATATTACTAACTTTATTTTTTTTGTTTTGCAGGTTCCGCTGGACTGTTTTGACTACGTCGTAGATTCGTTGGACTACTGCGAGAATCTACGGTTTTTGTTTAAATAAAATGGTTAGCAAGGATTGTGTGGGGGAGTTTTTATTTCAATAAAAAATATTTTCTTATGTCTGTGTTATTTTTAATCCTTTATTAGCGTCTTGGTAATAGCATTTGCCTGATTGACAGCGTCCAAAAGGCTGCAACTAACACCCCATTATTACCCCAGTACCCACCGCCACCAGGCTTGTATTATGAGGCTGGAAAGGGCCAAAAAACGTGGCCCCTACCACCCTGGTAATGCTAGGCTGCTGCTGTGTTGTATCTGGCTGGTTATGAAAATGGGGGGACGCAATGTCATTTTCTTCATTTTTTTTTTTTTTTTTTAAATGACGTGGGGTCCCCCCCATTTTTCATAACCAACCAGATAAAACAGGCCCTTTCCAGCCTCATAATACAAGACTGCTGCTGCTCCAGTGCCCGCCCATCACTACAGATAGGGGTAATAATGGGTAGGGGTAATAATGGGGGTTAGTTGCAGGAGTTAGTTTACTGGCTAACACCAAGCCCCGTATTAAAAAAACACAGAGACATAATAAGAACTTCCCCACACAATCCTCACTAACTATTTTTTATTTTTTATTTTTTTTAAAACGTAGATTATCAAAGTAGTCAACAAATCTACGACGTAGTCCAAACAGTCCAGCAGAACCTGCAAAATAAAAAGGTAAAGTTAGTAATATTTACAAGGGGGGGCTGTGTGTGTAGATAGCGCCAGACAGGCCCCTGTAGATCGCTCCACACACAGCCCCCCTTGTAAATAGCGCCACACACAGCCCCCCTGTAGATAGCTCCACACACAGCCCCTCTTGTAAATAGTGCCACACAGCCCCCTTTCTAAATAGCACCACACAACCCCCCTTGTAAATAGCGCCACACACAGCCCCCCTTGTAAATAGCGCCACACACAGCCCCCCTTGTAAATAGCGCCACAGAGCCCCTCTTCTAAATAGCACCACACAGCCCCCCTTGTAAATAGCGCCACGCAGCCACACTTGTAAATAGCGCCACACAGCCCCCCTTGTAAATAGCACCACACAGCCCCCCTTGTAAATAGCGCCACACACACAGCCCCCTTGTAAATAGCACCTTACACACCCCCTGTAGATAGTGCCACACACAGCCCCCCTTGTAAATGGCGCCACACAACCTCCTCCCCCCTTGTACATAGTGCCACACAACCCCCCTCCTCCATGTACATAGTGCCACACAACACCCCTCCCCTGTTGTACATAGTGCCACACAACCACCCTTGTACATAGTGCCACAGAGCCCCTCTCCCCGCCTTGTACATAGTGTGACATAACTCCCCTCCCCCTTGTACTTTGTGCCAATCTGCTGCCAGAGTGGTAGAGGTAGCCTACTGCTACCACTCTCCGCTCTGCCTGACATCACTCACCGTTAAGAGAAGGCATGTCTTGCAGCGGCATTCTGACTGGGGTCGATGCCGGCCCGGGGGTAGACCGGTTCAGTCACCTGACCTGTCACCTGACCGGTGAGGTCAGATGACAGGCCAGGTGACTGGACTGGTCCACTCTCGGGCCGGCATCGACCCCAGGCAGAAAGTCGCTACAAGACCCCCTGCCTCCTGATGATGATCGCTGCTGCTTGTCCGGCATTCAGGGCGCCTGTCAGCAGCGATCAGCGTCAGCTGCTCTGCGCCCCCCTCTCTTCTCTACCTCAGAGCTGCGCCCAGGGCGCTGCGGCGCCCAGCGGGACATTTTTAAGACCGCCCGGGGCGGCGGGACAGTGGTGAGAAACCGGGACTGTCCCGGGCGGTTGGGAGATATGCACCACTGAAAAAAAGTTAGCAAGCCAATTAACCACTTATCACCAGGTAAGACACTTTACCAATAAGTAGCGGGTGCTGAACAGACTACAGACTGCCTGGGAGCTTAGCTGAACATAAAACTGACCACCAGGTAGAGGGACCTGAATGTACAGTACTACTACCTACTAGTTACAAAACACTAGCTGCACCACTGACAGCCAAGGAGCGACTGTCCTTGTGTTACAACATGCTGTCCAAATTACTAGCCACCAGATATAGCACTATAAGGGTATGTGCACACGATAGCTGCCGTTTACGTCTGAAATGACAGACTGTTTTCAGGAGAAAACAGCTCCGTCGTTTCAGACGTAAATGCTCCTCCTCGCATTTTGCGAGGCGTCATTGACGCCCGTAATCTTGAGCTGTTCATTCTTTGAATTCAATGAAAAACGGCTCAAATTACGTTTCAAAGAAGTGTCCTGCACTTCTTTGACGAGGCAGTCATTTTACGTGTCGTCGTTTGACAGCTGTCAAACGACGACGCGTAAATGACAGGTCGTCGGCACAGTACGTCGGCAAACCAATTCAAATGAATGAGCAGATGTTTGCCGACGTAGTGGAGCCGTATTTTCAGAGGTAAAACGAGGCATAATATGCCTCATTTACGTCTGAAAATAGGTCGTGTGAACCCAGCCTAACTCTACCAATGACCATCATCGGTTACAAGACGATGAATGTACCACTACCCACCAGGATCTTATATACAAAATGTTCCTGTAGATCATGCTGCTGCCTTGTGTGAATACTGATTATTGTGTAAGGAAAATGTGCAGCTTTTATAGCTGTAGAGAAATATGATTATTTTGCCTAAACGATAAGCACAGGCAGTCTGATGGACCAAAGGTGAACCTACAGCTTTGGGCTTGCTCACAATTGCGTCAGAGGCTCCGTTAGGAGCCTCCATCGCAGATACGGTGAAAAATGCTGGACAAAAAATTCTGCAGCATTTTGGTCTGGAAAATGATGGACACCATGACGGAAACCTAATAGAACCCATTAAAGTCAATGGGTTCTGTCGAGCACTTCCAGTTTTTCCTATGATGGAGCAGAACAACAGAAAACCAGAACGCAGATGTGATCATAGCGTTGGGACAGGAAAAAAATTCTCATTACCTTCCCTGCAGCCAGTTACCATAACTATCATCCACATTGAATAGTGTTCACCACAACTTTAAACACCGAGATAGATCAAAAAATTTTATTTCAGAGAAAAATATATTTTTTTATTTCTAATGAATTCTTTTTTCACTTGTAAGTTATTTCTACGTTTCGGATGGCATATCATTTTTTATGCTCTTATCCCATCTAGTGGACAGCTTTAAAACAACAACTGAGTGTATTGTGTGGGTTAGGCTGGGTTCCCACGTAGTGTAAACGCTGCAGAATTTTCGCAATGGAATTCTGTGTAGAAATTCCGCAGCATTAACATTAGCAGCAATGCATACGCTGCAGAGAAAATCCACAGCGAAAACATTTATAACTTGACCTGTGGTGCGGATTCGTTACTCTTATGTTGCGGATTTTCCCGATTTAATTTAATGGGGATGTGAAACCCACAACAAATAGCCAAGTATTGCTATTCTGATGCAAAAATCGCAAATGAGTAAAAAACAAAAAATTGGTTTAAAATGAATAAAGAAGATAATACTTACCCCGGCTGCAACGTCATCCCAGGAGGCTGAACTGCATGGAGAACAGAGGGATGCATTGCCATGACAACGGCCGGGGTAAGTATAGACTTTTTTTTATTTTTGTAAAGCACTAGTTTCTGCAGAGGAGGTTCTGCCCAAAAAACTGCACCACAATTTGGTGCGGTTTTTCGGGTGGGATTCCCTGCGGGTTCTAGGTCGGATACGCTGCGTACTTTTTCCACAGTGTATCCGACCCGTGGGACATAGCCTTATGGTGTAATGGAAGTAAGACATTGAGGGCTACACCTGATCACAACAATGTTACAAAATTAAAAAGTCAAAAGTATGCATGCTGTGATAGTTTAGGACTGTGGCCTACTTAGTGGCGTAACTACTGCTGTAGCAGCTATAGCGGCTGCTACGGGGCCCGCGGCAGGAGGGGGCCCGTGCCGCCCAGCGACATGCCCCCCATATGCCCGGTGGCGCCACTAGCAGTCGTTATGGCTGCTACAGCGGTAGCGCCACTACTATGGGGCTTGGTGGCACGGGCCCTCTCATGCTCGGTGGCGTCGCTAGCACCGGAGGGGGCCTCGGTGCTAGTGACAGCCACCCCCTCTTGCAGTAATTGTACTTGCGTCTGTAGCACGCAGGTACAAATACATGCATTAGCGCTGAATGGCCGGGCAGGTTTCATGCAGGACCACATAGCGCCTTACGACGCTGATTGGTGGGGCAAATTGACTTGCACCGCCAATCAGCACCTTTCACCGATGCTAGCGTCATTGCGCCGCTTTCGTGGTTGAAAGGCGCTGATTGACGGGGCAAGTCATTCTGCCCCATCAATCAGCGCCTTTCAAAAACATGCTGCTTGCGTCGTTCAGCTACAGTAGACCTGCTCAGAAGAGAGCAGATCTGCATTGCCACCGGACGGTGCGGGAACGGGATCATGGTGAGTATGTCAATTTTTATTATTTTTCTACTTAAACTGTAAGGGGCATATACAGTGGGGGCTCTATCTACAGGGGGTCTATATGTGGGGATGTGGAGCACTATATACAGGGGAGCTATATGTAGGGCACTATCTAAAGGGGTGGGTTATATGTGGACACTATATACAGCGGTGGGCTATATGTGGAGCACAATCTATAGGGGAGCTATTTTTAGGGCACTATCTATATGGGTGGGCTATATGTGGGACACTATATACAGGGATGGGTTACCTGTGGGGCACTATCTTCAAAGGGGCTATATGTAGGGCACAGTCTACAGGGGTGGTCTATATGTGGGACACTATATACAGGGAGAGCTATATGTGAGGCACTATCTACAGAGGAGGGCTATATGTGGAGCACTATCTATAGGGGGAGCTATTTGTAGGGCACTATCTACACGGGTGGGCTATATGTGGGACACTATATACAGGGGTGGATTACCTGTGGGGCACTATCTACAGGGGGCTATATGTAGGGCACTGTCTACAGGGGTGGGCTATATGTGAGTCACTATCTACAGAGGTGGGCTATTTGTGGAGCACTATCTATAAGGGAAGCTATATGTAGGGCAGCACTATTGCCTTACAGCTCTGGAGTCCATATGTGGGCACTATCTACAGAGGGCTGTATGTGGGGCACTATCTACAGGGGATTCTATGTAGGGCACTATCTACAGAGGCTCTATGGGGTCACTATCTACAGGGGGACTATGGGGGCACTATCTACAGGGGGCACGGTGTGTGTGGGACACAGTGTATGGTATTATTATAATCAGGGAGAGTGTATGGCGCTATTATAGTTAGAGGTGCAGTGTATGGCGCTATTATATTTAGAGGTGTTGAGAATTTTATATTCGTTTATAGGTGCAGAAATGTTTTAAAAATGAGAAGCTGAAGACATCTGAGTAGAAAACTGCAGAAATGGGTCGTGGCCGGGGGAAATCCATGATAGAGGTCTGGACCGGAGGGAGAAGAAAAGAGAAAACGAACTAGAATCTAAGACCTCATCGGTGAATCACTCAATGTAAATGTTTATTCTGCCTCTAATCAGTACTGTAGTCACTGTATGATCTGCAGCAAGATAATGGGTGGTATTATTATATTTTTGTGAAACAGCATCTCCCAGCATATCCTTACCATTGTTCGGGCCATGCGGGGAGCTGTAGTTTTACACCATACGATTCTATACGGCAGGGGTTGCACTAAATTGAGGTGTATTTGTTCTGGTGCGGTATATATGTACTAAGCTTGGTTCTGGGGCTGTATATATTTACTGAGATTTGTTCTGGTGCTGTATATATGTACTGATCTTGGTTCTGATGCTGTATTAATGTATTGAGCTTGGTTCTGGTGCTGTATTTATGTACTGAGTTTTGTTCCGGTGCTGTATATATGTACTGAGCTTTGTTCTGGTACTGTATATATGTACTGAGATTGGTTCTGGGGCTGTACTTATGTATTGAGCTTGGTTGTGTTGCTGTATTTATGTACTGAGCTTCGTTCTGGTGCTTTATATGTCACGTAGGGTTCGTGGACCCACTGGACCGTACCGTCTTGTCGGTAAGGCAGTTGACCAACAGGACGCAGGTAAAAGTCTATAGTTCGTATAGGGTACCTGTGGCAGCTCGGACAGTAGCAAGGCAGGCTTGGCAGGAACTTGGTAGCAGGTGGACGTCAGGCGTGGAGAAGCAGGACAGGCGTGGTATACAGCACAACACGACTACAGCTCAGCACGGCACTAGATCAGGATACAAGTATAGGATGCAGGAACAGGAACACTGGGAGCAGCAAACACTAGGGGGCCATATGCAAGACAGACTAGGAATACACAACAAAGCTCAGGCATGGGAGGATGGGCTGGAACCTTCTTATAGCCCAGGGTACTCTGGACCAATTAGGTCAATCACAAACATGCTTGCGCTCTGGCTTCTCAAGTCTGGACTGAGCTCGTGACCGCACCCCGGTAGTCAATGTGGAGCAGGACGGCCGTATGTGCAAACATCTCTTGAGAGAAGGGCATCGGCTGGATGGAAGGAGTTTGTGGTCAGCGACCACGGGCGTTATATTATATATGTACTGAGCTTGGTTCTGGGGATGTATATATGTACTGTGCTTTGTTCTGGTGCTGTATTTATGTACTGAGCTTGGTTCTGGGGCTGTATTTATGTACTGATCTTTGTTCTGGTATTGTATATATGTACTGACCTTGGTTCTGGTATTGTATTTATGTACTGAGCTTGGTTCTAGTGCTGTATTTATGTACTGAGGTTTATTCTGATACTGCATATATGTCAGAGCTTGGTTCTAGTGCTGTATTTATGTACTAAAGTTGATACTGGTGCTATATATATATATATATATATATATATATATATATATATATTTATATTCAGCTTGACTCTTGTGCCACATTTATGTATGAGCTTGGTTCTAGTGATGTATTTATGTACTAAGCTTGGTTGTGGTACTGTATATATTTCAGAGCTTGGTTCTAGTGCTGTATTTATGTACTGAGCTTGGTTGTGGTGCTGTATATATGTACTGAGCTAGGTTCTGGGGCTGTATATATGTACTGAGCTTCGTTCTGGAGCTGTATATATGTACTGAGCTTGGTTTTGGTGTTGTATATATGTAATGATCTTGGTTCTGTAATTATATAGGATATATTTATAATAACAAAATTCCAGGGCAGATGGAATTGTTTTCAATTCATTGTATATTTAATGGGAACCTGTCTGGTAGTTTTAAACCCTTGAACCGCCACCATGCGGTAATACATGACCTGACAATATTTCCAAATGTATGTTTTTTTCAGATGTAGCAAAATCTATAAAATCAACTTTTAAAACGGTGCACACTATATGCTAATTACTCATTAAAGGGTCATTGGGCAGTCCCGCTATTCTGTAGAGTCACATAGTCCTGCCTCCAAACCCAGCTTTCCATGTTTGATTGACATCCCCTTGGCTGATACAAGTTTCTCGGATGCGCCATTGCCTTGTACTACTTGGGGAGCTGTGTGGCACTATATACAAGGGGGGCTGTGTGGCACTATACACAAGGGGGAGCTGTGTGGCACTATAGACATGGGGGAGCTGTGTGGCACTATATACAAAAGGCTGAGTGGCACTACTAAGGGGGGGGCTGTGGCACCAGCTACTAGGGGGGCTGTATGGCACTATCTACAAGGGGGAGATGGGGGCGCTATCTACAAGTGGGGTGTGACACTGTCTACAGGCGGGGCTGTATAGCACTGTCTACAGGGGTGCCTGTATGGCACAATCTACAGGGGGCACTATCTATAAGGTGGGCTGCATTTGGTATCTGGGGGGGCCAGAGTCAAGTGTTTGGTATAGGGCCCAAACTTTCCTAGTTACGCCCCTGGGCATACTGACATGTCTTGTAGATGGTGTCTACTGTACCTCATTGCAGTTTTAGCAGATGGACACAACTAAAACATAGAAACCAGATTTCAGCAGCGAGATCTCAAAAAGAGGATCTGCTTTTTAAAAAAATGCATTATTGCCTGAACGAACTGACATTGGACAAGAAGGAAGGTTCCGGAATGCTGGGCTTTCTATTTCCCATGGCAACCATATGACCCAGGGAGATTATTGTGCATGGGTCTCATTTGAACTAATAAAACCCATGCATACCACTCTTCAGACGTCCTGCAGTTGCCAGAACAACTGTATCAGATGGCATGCAGGAGCATCTCTCCACGCCAGATGTCAGTTCAGGCAGGAGAGTACAACTGTAGCTACACTATAAAGAAACCACCAAAACCGTGACCTGACCCTGGCCTGTGCCCTGGCCAAGAGAGGACATGTTGCATTTAAGATTTTTTTTTCTTTGTGTCATGTCAGCTCTGAAGCCTGCAGAATAGGGAATACAGCACTAAATTATAAAACAGGCTAAAATCTGCTGTTCTATAATTTAGAGCTATATTATAAAATTTTGCAGGCTTTAGAGCTGAAATGACACAAAAGAAAAAAAAACTTAAATGCAACAGGTATGCTTATTGCATATCTGGATCATACCCGTCTCTTCCCGATACCCCTGGTGGCGGTGGGTACCGGGGTAATAACGAGGGTTAGTGTTAGCCTTTTGACCAGCTAACACTAAGCCCCAACCATAGTAATGGATGCTGTCAATTAGCCAGCGGCCAGGGGCGTAACTAGGAAAGACTGCGCCCCATAGCAAACTTTTGACTGGGGCCCCCCCTCCCCTGGGTGTCACACAACCCCCCCCCCTTGTAGATAGTGCCTTTTTTACAGCCCCCCTGTAGATAACTCCATACAGCCCCCTTTGTAGATAGCGCCATACATCCCCCTGTAGATAACGCCATACAGACCCCTTTGTAGATAACGCCATACAGCCCCCACTGTAGAGAACGCCATACAGCCCCCACTGTAGAGAACGCCATACAGCCCCCTGTAGATAACGCCATACAGCCCCCCCTATAGAGAACGCCATACAGCCTCCCCTGTAGATAACGCAATACAGCCCCCCTTGTAGATAACGCCATACATCCCCCCTGTAGATAACGCCATACAGCCCCCCCTGTATATAGCGCCATACATCCCCCCTGTAGATAGCGCCATACAGCCCCCCCTGTAGGTAGCGCCATACAGCCACTCCTGTAGGTAACGGTATACAGCCCTCCCTGTAGATAGCGCCATACAGACCTCCCCTGTAGGTAGCGCCATACAGACTCCCCTGTAGGTAACATCATACAGCCCCCCCTGTAGGTAACGCTATACAGCCCCCCCTGTAGGTAACGCCATACAGCCCCCTGTAGGTAACGCCATACGGCCCCCCTGTAGGTAACGCTATACAGCCCCCCCCTGTAGATAGCGCCATACAGACCCCCCTGTAGGTAATGCTATACAGCCCCCCCTGTAGGTAACGCCATACAGCCCCCCCTGTAAGTAACGCCATACAGCCCCCCTGTAGGTAACGCCATACAGCCCCCCCTGTAGGTAATGCCATACAGCCCCCCCTGTAGGTAATGCTATACACCCCCAACCCCCCAAAAAATCTGACCTATAGTGTGTCCTACAAAAGACATGTATCCCCTATCCACAGGATAGCGGATACATGTGTGATCGCTGGCAGCAATAAGGAGAACGGGGGACCGAAAGTCCCCCGAAGTTCTCCATGACTAACCTCTGACTTCCGGCATCTGCGCAGCTCAATAAAAATGAAAGGAGCGCTGGTCACACATGCGCACAAGCGCGACCGGCGCTCCATTAATTTCTATGGAGCTGCCGACACAGACCCCGGAAGTCCGAGGTTTGTGGTGGAGAACTTCGGGGGACTTTCGGTCCCCCGTTCTCCTTATCGCTGCCATAGATCACACATGTATCCCCTATCCTGTGGATAGGGGATACATGTCTTTTGTTTAATGGCAGAGCGGGGAGATACCTCCCTGCTCTGCCGTAGTGTTCAGTGGCGTTGCGTTGTAGTAGCCATAGCGGCTGCTAGCGGAGCCTCCTGCCATGGTGGGGGCCCGTGCCGGCGGGCGACACGGGCCCCCTAATGCCGCGGGGCCCGTAGCAGCCGCTACGGCTGCTACAGCGGTAGTTACGCCACTGCCAGCGGCCATTACTAAGGTGGTAGTTATAAAGTTTAGCAAAATACAAAGACATAGAAAACATATTTTATTGAAATAAAAATCCCACACACAACCCTCGTTATCCATTTTATTGAGAATAAAAAACGCTGTGATGAAGTAGTCCTCGAATCCGAAGTAGTCCAACAACCAAACCTGTATAAAAACACAAAAACACGAAAAAAATTTGTAACATAAAAAAGCAAAACAATTATTATTCTTACCTTTCCTGGGTCCAGAGCTGGAGCCGCAATGTCAGCGAGCTAGGCCCTATATCTAATCCAATCTTGTGTGATACTGTCTGCTGAGCCACTGTATCTAATCCTATAATGTGTGATACTGTCTGCTGAGCCACTGTATCTAATCCCATAATGTGTGATACTGTCTGCTGGGCCTTATATCTTACATAGTTTGTTACATAGTTACATAGTTTGTACTGTTCAAAAAAGACACGTCCATCAAGTTCAACCAAGGGATGGGAAAGGGGAAGTAAAAAAAAATCTACACATAGGAACTAATATTTTTTTGTTCTAGGAAATTATCTAAGCCTTTTTTAAAGCCATCTACTGTCCCTCCTGTGACCAGCTCCTACGGTAGACTATTCCACAGATTCACAGTAAAGAAGGCTTGTCGCCTCTGCAGGTTGAACCTTTCTTTTTCCAGACGGAGGGAGTGCCCTCTTGTTTTTTGAGGGGGTTTTACATGGAACAAGATTTCACCATATTTTTTGTATGTGCCATTTATATATTTATATAAGTTATCATGTCCACCCTTAGTCGTCTCTTTTCAAGACTAAATAGGTTTAGTTCTTTTAATCTTTCCTCATTCTCCATGCCCCTTATTAGCTTAGTTGCTCTTCTTTGTATTTTTTCCAACTCCAGGGCATCCTTTCTATGAACTGGAGCCCAGAACTGAACTGCATATTCTAGATGAGGCCTCACTAATGTTTTGTAAAGTGGTAATATTACATCCCTGTCCCGTGAGTCCATGCCTCTGTTAATACACGACAATATCTTGCTGGCCCTTGAAGCAGCTGATTGACATTGCATGCTGTTATTTAGTTTATCATTTAGGGTATGTGCACACACACTAATTACGTCCGTAATTGACGGACGTATTTCGGCCGCAAGTACCGGACCGAACACAGTACAGGGAGCCGGTCTCCTAGCATCATACTTCTGTACGATGCTAGGAGTCCCTGCCTCTCTGCAGGACAACTGTCCCGTACTGTAATCATGTTTTCAGTACGGGACAGTAGTTCCACGGAGAGGCAGGGACTCCTAGCATCGTACATAACTATGATGCTAGGAGCCCGGCTCCCTGCACTGTGTTCGGTCCGGGACTTGCGGCCGAATTACGTCCGTCAATTACGGACGTAATTAGTGTGTGTGCACATACCCTTACAAGTACACCCAGATCCTTCTCAACAAGTGACTCCCCCAGTGTAGCTCCCCCTAGGACATATGATGCAAGCGGGTTGTTGGTACCCAGATGCATAACTTTACATTTATCTACATTAAACTTCATTTGCCAAGTGGACGCCCAAACACTTAGTGTGTTCAAATCAGCTTGCAATTCACAAACATCTTCCATAGACTGAACTATATTACATAGCTTGGTGTCATCTGCAAAAATAGAAATAGTGCTATTAATCCCATCCTCTATATCATTAATAAATAAGTTGAATAATAGTGGTCCCAGCACTGAACCCAGGGGTACACCACTTATAACCGGGGACCATTCAGAGTAGGAATCATTTATCACAACTCTCTGGAAACAGTCCTTGAGCCAATTCTCAATCCAATTACAAACTTTACTTTCTAAACCTATAGTCCTTAATTTACCCATTAGACGTCTATGAGGGACAGTTTCAAATGCTTTTGCAAAAACACTATATCCATAGCGGCCCCTCAGTCTAGGCTTCTGCTCACCTCTTCATAAAAACAAATCAGGTTTGTTTGACAGCTTCTGTCCTTAGTAAAACCGTGCTGGCTATCACTTATAATACTATTTTTTGTCACATAATCCTGTATATAGTCCCTCAATAGCCCCTCAAACTTTTTCCCCACAATGGATGTTAAGCTTGATGGTCTATAATTACCCGGGGAAGACCTAGAGCCCTTTTTGAAAATAGGCATCACATTTGCCCTTGAGCCAGTCCCTTGTCACTATACCAGTCACTAGAGAATCTCTAAATATTATGAAGAGGGGTACAGAAATAACTACAATAATTACATATTAACTTTATTGTTTGGGTCATTACGGTTGCAGCGATTCCATATATGTGTACTTTCATTTATTTTTTACACTTTTTCAAAATAAAACCACTTTTTATGGAAAAATATGGTTTTATTTATTTTTTTAATTTATTGACCGCAGCATTTAACGGGTTAAACGGCCGCAATCTAAGTAAACTTCGATCGCGGTCATTGGAGCAGGAGCCCGCTGTCATCGGGCACCCGTGCAGGGCTTAGACTGGGCCGTCGTGAAAAGGCGTATTGGTGGTCACTAAGGGGTTACAGAATGTTGTAACAGTAGGCAAGTATGAGTTATGAGTGGGGAATGGGAAGTACATTTGCAATTTCTGCCTTGGGCATCGAAGGACTTTGTCTCGGCAATGACTTTTATATTCTTACTAGCAGAGTCTGCAATTTTACAGTGTGGGACTGGGCATTAGTCATGGACTTTTACTGTATAACCCTCTAGTAGGTGATTTACATCAATTTAATGCAATCTACTGCAAATTTAATTTCATAACAACTGTATCATGTACCACTTCATTACATTTAACCTCTGCTGCCTGTCCATACATGAATAAATAGATTTGCTTGTACTAGTGACGTTTCCCTCTCTATACTTCACATTCTTTTGACCTATTTTCAGACGTAATGGAAGCGTTTTACGCCTGGAATTACGCCTGAAAAGACGGCTCCAATACATCGGCAAACATCTGCCCATTGCCTGCAATGGGTTTTACGATGTTCTGTGCAGACGAGGTGTAATTTTACGCATCGCTGTCAAAAGACGGCGCGTAGGTCTGCATTTTGTTCTAGGTGATTGCTGGTGGGGATATCGGGTGGCTACTTGATGCTGGTTGATTGCAGTCGATGCGCTACAAACGTGAATGTTTAGAATTTTTATTATTTTCCTTTATTGCTAACCTGTATGTGCATTTATGCTGACAATTAATGTATCCAGGGGTGTTCTCTACTGGGGTTTCTTTAGGTCCCTACTAACAATGTATACTTTTACTTAATTATTTTGGGGTATCATACTAAGTGCCTTGGTTTTCCTTTCTTTTCTGTTATATCGTTATTTGCTATATACAATCTGCTGGGTTGGGGGGGTGCGGGGCGCTGGCTAGACCTTGTCCTGACACTTCTCCTCTTAGGGATTCACTGGTTATATCCAGTGTATATTGGATTGTTTCTCCTTGATTAGATCAAGGAGTGGGTGCTTGTTTCACCCGTTTGTTTGTCCTTGTTGTCGTGTCTCCCTTCCTTGTCTGTCTTGTCTTTCTCTTCATCGTTGTAGCACATTTCTTGGCTTGCTCGTCCTACGTGTGTCGGAGATGGCACAGTTGAAAGTCTGTACCTTTAATGCTAGAGGGCTTAATGTCCCGGAAAAACGCTCGCAGATAGAGATGAGCGAACTTATCAAAAGTTCGGTTCGGCTAGTTCGCCGAATTTCACAAAAAAGTTCGGTTCGGACCGAACTAGTTCTGACCGAACCTGTCACTTACGTGCGCCGAGCATGCTACTGTCCAGGGTGCTGATAGAGTTAATGGGCTGCACTAACTCTTTCAGCAACCTTCACAGTACATGCTCGGCGCGCGGAAAATACCATTTAAATGTAATAAAAAAATAAAAATTATACGTTCGTACTTACTTTCCTCCTGTCCGGCCTCCAGCGATGACGTTTCATCCCTTTCGCCGCTGCAGCCAATCACAGGCTGTAGTGGCGGTCACGTACGTCAGGATGACGCTTCATCCCACGTGACCGCCTCTGCAGCCAATCACAGGCTGCAGCGGCGACATGAATGAAACGTCATCGCTGGAGGCCGGACAGGAGGAAAGTAAGTATGAACGTATTATTATTATTTTTTGGCATGTATGTATGTTGGCATGTATGTATGTATGTATATCTGTGCATGTATGTTTGCATGTATGTTGGCATGTATGTATATATGTGCATGTTTGTATGTATATTTGCATGTATGTATGTATGTATGTATGTATGTTTGCATGTATGTATTTTTGCATGTATGTTGTCATGTATGTATGTATGTATGTTGTCATGTATGTATATATGTGCATGTGTGTATGTATATTTGTATGTATGTATGTTTGCATGTATGTTTGCATGAATGTATGTTTGCATGTATGTATGCATGTTTGTATGTATATTTGCATGTGTGTATATATATATATGTATGTATGTATGTTGTCATGTATGTATGTATGTATATATGTGCATGTATGTTGGCATGTATGTGCATGTGTGTATGTATGTATATATATTGGCATGTATGTATGTTGTCATGTATGTATGTATATATGTGCATGTATGTTTGCATGTATGTTGGCATGTATGTATACATGTGCATGTTTGTATGTATATTTGCATGTATATATGTTTGCATGTGTGTATGTATGTTTGCATGTATGTATGTTGTCATGTATGTTTGTATGTATGTTGTCATGTATGTATGTATATATGTGCATGTATGTATGTTTGCATGTTTTTATTTTTGCATGTATGTTTGCATGTATGTTTATATATATATATATGTGCATGTATTTATGTTTGCATGTATATTTGTGCATGCTTGTATATATGTATTATGTATCTTTGCATGTTTGTTTGTATGTATGTTTTCATGTGTGTGTGTGTATGCATGTATGTATGATAGTTTGCATGTATATATGTGTGTATGTTTGCATGTATGTATATTTGCATGTATATATGTGCATGCTTGTATATATGTATGTATGTATGTTTGTATATATGTATGTATATTTGTATATATGTATGTATGTATGGCCATGTATGATACTGTCTGCTGGCGCCCTGTATCTAAGTCAACTTCACGGCAGGCTTCTATACATGGTATAACAGTCAGTATCACACATTAAACTGAATCTAAGCCTACGACATGTTTTATTTCATTATTTTATTTTTTTACAGGTTTGGTGTTTGGACTACGTCGGTTTCGAGGACTACTTCGATGACGGTTTTTTTTCTACAATAAAATGGTTAATGAGGGTTGTGTTGGGGGTGCTTTATTTCAATAAAATATTTTATCTATATCTTTGTCTTTTTCTTTTCAAATTTTATTATTACCACTTTAGTAATGGCCGCTGTCTGAGTGACAACATCCATTACTAATGCGAGGCTTAGTGTTAGCCGGTGCAGAGGCTAACACTAACCACCATTATTACCCCGGTACCCAAAACCACCAGGGGTGCCGGGAAGAGCCAGGTACGATCCAGTACCCGACCATCTGTTGTGATGGTCGGGCTCTGGGGCGGCCGCAGGCTGGTATTATGAGGCTGGGAAGGGCCAAAAACAGTGGACCTTCCCACCCTTGTAATGCTAGGCTGCTGCTGCTGTGTTGTATCTGGCTGGTTATAAAAGTGGGGGGGACCCCACGTCATTTTTTTAAATTATTTATTTATTTACATTTTTTTTTTTTAAAAAGACATGGGGTTCCACCCAATTTATCATAACCAGCCACATACAACACAGTGTTATTAGCCTGGGAATGGACAAAACCAGTGGCCCTTCCCACCCATGTAATGCCAGACTGCTGCGGCCTTGTATATGGCTGGTTATTAAAATGTGGGGGACCCGTCTATTGCTAAATTTGTTAAATTCCAAAAAAAAACGACGTGGGGGTCCCCCCCATTTTTATAACCAGCCCGATACAACACAGCAGCAGCAGCCTAGCATTACAAGGGTGGGAAGGTCCACTGATTTTGGCCCTTCCCAGCCTCATAATACCAGCCTACGGCCGCCCCAGTACCCGACCATCACAACAGATGGTCGGGTACTGGATCGTACCAAGCTCTTCCCGGCACCCCTGGTGGTGGTGGGTACCGGGGTAATAATGGGTGGTTAGTGCTAGCCTCTGCACCGGCTAACACTAAGTACCGCCTTAATAATGGACGCTGTCAATCAGCCAACTGCCATTATCTAGGCACTAATAAAGTTTGAAAAAAAAACACAAAGACAATTCTTTTTTATTGAAATAAGAAATCCCCAACAAAACCCTCGTTAACCATTTTATTAAAATTTGAAAAAACGCAGATCTACGCAGTAGTCCAACGAATCGTAGATGTAGTCCAATCGGTACATCAAAATCTGCAACAACATAAAAAAACAGTTATCAATGTGAACAATACCAATACTTCTACTCTCCTACACACACATATATACACGCACACACACACAAACAACCATACACAGACACACATATATACACAAACACAACAAGATATACACACACACATAAACAGACAAACACATATACACGAACTCACACATATCCAAACACACACACACACACACACAGTTATACACACATACACGAACACATATACACAAACACATATACAAACAAAAACACACATACCCAAACACACATATACACAAACACATATACACAAACACACCCATATATACACACAAACACACACCCATATACACACATATACACATATACAAAAACACACACAAACATCTACACACAAACATATACACAAATACACCCATATATACACAAACATATACACAAAACACATATACACAAACACACCCATATATACACACACACATATAAAAACAAAAACAGACAAAGTCACATACCCAAACACACATATATACACAAACACACATACACAAACACGGTTTCTTTTAAATGCTGCTGGGGAACCCGCTCGATCCACTATATAAGGCTGCGCTACAGTGCAGCATTTAAAAGAAACAGGATCCTGACCTGTCCATAGAGTTTAAGGCAGCACAGAGTATTTCAGGAGATGAGCGTGCAGATTCAGTGCTGCTGCGAACTCTGCTCTTACCATTACGTAGCTCTCAGTCTGTTACCTCTCCTCCACTCCTGTCCTCCAGAACACCTTCACATGATTGGCAAGTCACCACGTAATGGTAAGAGCAGAGTTCACAGCAGCACAGAGTATTTCAGGAGATGAGCGTGCGGATCTTGTGCGGGGTGGTGACTTGCCAATCATGTGAAGGTGTTATTGAGGACAGGAGTGGAGGAGAGGTAACAGACTGAGCTACGTAATGGTAAGAGCAGAGTTCACAGCAGCACTGAATCTGCACGCTCCTCTCCTGAAATACTCTGTGCTGCTGTGAACTCTGTTCTTACCATTACGTAGCTCAGTCTGTTACATCTCCTCCACTCCTGTCCTCTATAACACGTTCACATGATTGGCAAGTCACCACCACGCACAAGATCCGCACGCTCATCTCCTGAAATACTCTGTGCTGCTGTGAACTCTGCTCTTACCATTACGTGGTGACTTGGCAATCATGTGAAGGTGTTCTTGAGGACAGGAGTGGAGGAGAGATAACAGACTGAGAGCTACGTAATGGTAAGAGCAGAGTTCACAACAGCACTGAATCTGCACGCTCATCTCCTGAAATACTCTGTGCTGCCTTAAACTCTGTGGACAGGTCAGGATCCTGTTTCTTTTAAATGCTGCACTGTAGCGTAGCCTTATATAGTGGATCGAGCGGGTTCCCTAGCAGCATTTAAAAGAAACAGGATCCTGACCTGTCCACAGAGTTTAAGGCAGCACAGAGTATTTCAGGAGATGAGCACGGGCAGCCGTTCGTTTTTCCGAGCCGTGCTCCCATCATGCACACGACCGTAAAAACACCCGTTATTGCGGGTCGTAATTACGACCCGCAATAACGGGCTCATAGACTTCTGTTACCCACGGGTACCTTTCCGTATTCTCACGGGAAGGTGCCCGTGCCGTTAAAAAAATAGAACATGTTCTATTTTTCTATTTTACGGGCCGTGCTGCTATAATTATAATGACAGCACGGTTCGCAAAAGCGGCCGGCTGCCCGTGGCCGGCCGGCCGTGCTCGTAGTTACGAGTCGTAATTACGAGCACGGCCCGTAAAATAAAAAAATAGAACATGTTCTATCTTTTTAACGGCACGGGCACCTTCCCGTGAGAAAACGGGAAGGTACCCGTGGCTAACAGAAGTCTATGGGCCCGCTATTTCGGGTCGTAATTACGACCCGTGATAACGGGTGTTTTTATGGTCGACTCGTGTGCATGAGGCCCCGTAATGACGGGTGGCTACATGTGTGCACCCATCATTACGGCAGCGTTGCTAGGTGACGTCAGTAAGGGTATGTGCACACACACTAATTACGTCCGTAATTGACGGACGTATTTCGGCCGCAAGTACCGGACCGAACACCCTGCAGGGAGCCGGGCTCCTAGCATCATATTTATGTACGATGCTAGGAGTCCCTGCCTCTCCGTGGAACTACTGTCCCGTACTGAAAACATGATTACAGTACGGGACAGTTGTCCTGCAGAGAGGCAGGGACTCCTAGCATCGTACATAAGTATGATGCTAGGAGCCCGGCTCCCTGCACTGTGTTCGGTCCGGTACTTGCGGCCGAAATACGTCCGTCATTTACGGACGTAATTAGTGTGTGTGCACATACACTAAATAGTCACTGTTCAGGGTGCTGAAAGAGTTAACTGATCGGCAGTAACTGTTTCAGTACCCTGGACAGTGACTACCGATCACAGTACCTGTAAAAAAAAAGACGTTCATACTTACCGAGAACTTTCTGCTTCCTCCAGTCCGGTCTCCTGGCCGTTGCCTTGGTGACGCGTCCCTCTCGACATCCGGCCCGACATTCCTTGATGACGATGCAGCCTTGTGAGCGCTGCAGCCAATCACAGGCTGCCGCGGCCTCTGCAGCCAATCACAGGCTGCAGAGGCCTCTGCAGCCAATCACAGGCTGCCGCGTCAGAAAAGGTCGGACTGGAGGAAGAAGAGGGACTCGTTAACAAGACAACGACCGGGTACGTATGAAATGCTTTTTATTTTATTTTTAATCAGCAGCCTCTTTTCTCTATCAGTGATTGATAGAGATAAGTGGCTGCCGATTTGTATAATGTTTTTGACCGGGTTCGGTCAAAACGGGTTCGGCCGAACCCGGTGAAGTTCGGATTCGCTGCGAACCGAACTTTACCGGAAGTTCGGACCGAAACCGGGTTCGGTTGTCCCGGTTCGCTCATCTCTACTCGCAGATATTGTACAACATGCACAAAGAGCGTGTAAATATCTTGTTTTTACAGGAGACTCATTTTCAGGTGGGCCATACTCCACAGTTTACGAATCGTTATTATCCAGTATGGTTCCACAGTGCCAACCCGGAATCCAAGTCCAAGGGCGCTAGTATATGTATTCATAAATCACTCTCTCATAAACTCATAGATGTCATGGTTGATCCAGGTGGTCGGTATGTGTTTCTTAAACTGTCCATTCGGAATAAGCTGTTCACCTTGGCTAATTTGTACCTCCGCTATCAGCATCAGGCTCGGGTGTGCTGCGCGTACTTGCGGAAATTAGAGGAGTTCACGGAGGGAGTTTTAATTGTGGGCGGTGATTTTAACCTGACATTTGATTCCAGACTTGACACCTCCTCGGGCAGGTCTGCTGTTCCAAAGTCCCACTTGGGAACCTTGAAGACTATGGTGCATTCCATGCAATTGATTGATGTGTGGAGGATTCTGCACCCTCAGGTAAGAGAGTATACTTACTTCTCCCCGCTACACAATATGTACAGTCGGCTGGACACCTTTCTTATTAGCCACCATTTGCTTACCAGGCATCCTACCTCTGAAGTGGGCCCTATGGTTTGGTCGGATCATCCCCCCGTATTTCTGACACATTTCCTAGCTCGGTACCCAATTTCCAGTCTTGGAAACTTAACGATAATTTATTGCATGACTCAGTGTGTGTGTCAGCCCTTAAAGAGGCTCTGTCACCAGATTTTGCAACCCCTATCTGCTATTGCAGCAGATAGGCGCTGCAATGTAGATTACAGTAACGTTCTTATTTTTAAAAAACGAGCATTTTTGGCCAAGTTATGACCATTTTTGTATTTATGCAAATGAGGCTTGCAAAAGTACAACTGGGCGTGTTGAAAAGTAAAAGTACAACTGGGCGTGTATTATGTGCGTACATCGGGGCGTTTTTACTACTTTTACTAGCTGGGCGTTCTGACGAGAAGTATCATCCTCTTGTCTTCACAACGCCCAGCTTCTGGCAGTGCAGACACAGCCGTGTTCTCGAGAGATCACGCTGTGACGTCACTCACAGGTCCTGCATCGTGTCAGACGAGCGAGGACACATCGGCACCAGAGGCTACAGTTGATTCTGCAGCAGCATCAGCGTTTGCAGGTAAGTAGGTACATCGATAAATGTAGACGTTAAGATTTTCGCGAAGTTGCTTGCCTCTCGACTTTCACCTTTCTTACCTGACCTGATCACAGATGACCAGGTGGGGTTTGTACGCGGTAGAGAAGCGCGGGATAATACTAATAAGACCCTCCTTTTAACATCATACTGACAAACTCGTAAGATACCGATGTGTTTACTCACGGTCGATGCCGAAAAAGCTTTTGACAGGGTACATTGGGTGTTTATCCGCAGTGTTCTGACACAGGTCGGCCTTGGCGCCACTATGGTGGATAGGATTATGGCATTATATCATGGGCCTATGGCCCGGGTTCGAGTTAATGGTTTGTTGTCCGACTCTTTATCTTCTACTAATGGCACGAGGCAGGGGTGCCCACTCTCACCTCTACTCTATGTTTTGGTCATGGAACACCTGGCCGTGGCGCTGCGGAGCAACCCTAATATCAATGGCGTATGTGTAGGCGCACACCATCACAAACTGGCGCTTTATGCTGATGATCTCCTTGTGTACATTACGACTCCCATGATTTCTTTGCCATCTTTGACGGGGGAATTTGAGCGATTTGGTCATTTGAGTAATTTTAAAGTAAACTATTCTAAATCGGAGGCATTAAATATATCGCTCGATATTGCTCTCGCCACTCATCTCGCTCGGGTCTTCCCGTTTAGGTGGCAATCTAAATCTCTAAAATATTTGGGGGTGCATATCCCCACACAACAGTCGGATTTGTTCGCTTTGAATTACACACCCATTCTGCAGCATACCTTGAGGGATCTAATGTCGTATGGCGGGAACCGCATATCGTGGTTTGGGCGCATTAACGCGGTTAAAATGGACATTCTGCCCAAATTCCTATACATATTCCAGACCATTCCTATCATAGTACCAACGAGTTTCTTCCAAACCTTGCATAGGGCCATAACCAAATTTGTATGGGGCTCCTCTAAGCCTCGTATTCGTTTTGCTGTCCTTAGTCGGCCAAAAGTGGAGGGGGGCGCGGTTTTACCGGACTTTAAACGTTACCATCAAGCTGCGGTCCTCATGCAATTGGTAGACTGGTTCCGCTCAGGTGCGGGTAAGCAATGGGTGCGCATTGAGAAGGCTATGTCTCCCCTAGCACTGTCGTCTCTGCCTTGGTTGTCTGTTCTCCAGCGACCTTCATCTTCTCTGCCTTCCCTCACACGTCAGTTTCTTGTAATCTGGGAGCGGATTATTGCTACGGTGGACCTTGTGCACCATCCAGGTCCTCTGACTCCTCTTTTTGATGACCCTTCCCTCCAGCGGTGGATGTGAACACATTCCTCTGTTGGGAGAGACAGGATGGTGGTTATTTGGCTGAGACTCTTACATCTGAGGGTACAATTTTGTCACAGACTGTTGTCTCTGAGGCCTGCCCGGGGAGACGTTCAATATGGTGGTCCTATTTTCAGTTGCGCTCCTATCTTTCCTCCATGGGCGATTGTCTTGTATTGCTGCAGGATAAGACTACTCTGGAGCACTATTTGTTGTTGACTACTGCCCCTTCTCATGTGTTGTCCTATCTACACGGGATCCTTCTACCTAAATATGATTACTCTCAGTTGACATTCACTATAGCATGGGACGAGGAATTGGGGACTCGACATTCTGCTGAGGAGTGGGGCACATCTTTCTTTCTGGCACACAAGTTACCGACCTCGTGTTTCGCTCAGGAAAAAAAATTATAAGATACTCACCAGATGGTACCGCTGTCCTGCTTTGCTGCATAGGATATTTCCTAATGTATCTGATGAGTGTTGGAGGTGTGGGGAGGCTCCTGGAACTATGCTGCACATTTGGTGGGACTGTCCCAAACTACGTCCCTTTTGGGGAAAAAATTTTGATCTTGGTAACAAGCTGTTTCATACTGAGGTTCAGACTTCAGCCTCCATTGGCTTACTTTCCATGGTTCCTGGATCACTCCCACACCTCAAAAAGGGTGTCTTTCGACATTTTTTTGACTGCAGCGAGAACAGTGATCCCTCGTCATTGGAAGTCCAGTACTGTGCCTTCGTTGAAGGAATGGGTTAGAGGTGAACGAGATTATGAGGATGGAGTAGTTGATGTCCGCTGATCGGGGTAAGTCTGAGCTCTTTGTCCGCACTTGGGCAGTGTGGTCTGGATTCCGGGGTGGTACTGATCTACCTCTCTGGCTGGATGACCTCTTTTGAAACGCCTATGTAGCCAACTTTTGTGTGCTGTGTCCATATGTGTTTCCCTTTGTTGTCTTGTGTCTGTGTTAGTCTAAAGTATAATGTGCACCTATATGTGACAACTCTTATCCAAATGTGGGGACTGGTTTCCCTAAATATTGCACTAATTCCGCTGCACTTATGTTATTGTTATTCTCATTGCATCTCTTATTTAGCTTATACTTGCTGGTTGGGAGGCTACCTCCTACTGCTGTTTCTATGTTTCTGTAAATTTTATGCGATATTGAAGTTATAAGGGTATGTGCACACACACTAATTACGTCCGTAATTGCCGGACGTATTTCGGCCGCAAGTAGTGGACCGAACACACTGCAGGGAGCCGGGCTCCTAGCATCATACTTATGTACGATGCTAGGAGTCCCTGCCTCTCCGTGGAACTACTGTCCCGTACTGAAAACATGATTACAGTACGGGACAGTTGTCCTGCAGAGAGGCAGGGACTCCTAGCATCGTATATAACTATGATGCTAGGAGCCCGGCTCCCTGCACTGTGTTCGGTCCGGTACTTGCAGCCGAAATACGTCCGTCAATTACTGACGTAATTAGTGTGTGTGCACATACCCTTATATTGCACTGCGTGCAAAGTTTGCAAATTTATGAAACAATGTGTATGCTGTTACATTTTTTTATATTTTCAAAATAAAAATCTTTGATAAAGAAAAAAAAAAAAAAGACGGCGCAAAAAATTACGCCCGCGTCACAGAAGTGCAGGACACTTCTTGGGACGTATTTGGACGTTATTAATTGACTCCAATGAAGAATAGCTCCAATTACATCCGTAAAAAAACGCCGCGAAAAACGCAAGTACATGCAAAAACGTCTGAAATTCAGGAGCCGTTTTCCCCTGAAAACAGCTCCGTAATTTCAGACGTATTTAGCGCTATCGTGTGAACATACCTTGAGGGTGTGTGCACACATAAACTAAAAAACGTCTGAAAACACGGAGCGGTTTTCAAGGGAAAACTGTTCCTTATTTTTAGTGTTTTTTTTAAGAAGTCGCGTTTTTCGCTGCGTATTTTTACAGCCGTTTTAGGAGCTGTTTTTCAATAGAGTCAATGAAAAACTGGCTCAAGAAGTGACACGCACTTCTTTTTCACGGCAGTTTTTTTACGCGGCCGTTTTTCAAAACGGGCGCGTAAAACAACGGCCCGTCGGGACAGAACGTCAATTTCCCATTGCAATCAATGGCCAGATGTTTGGAGGCGTTCTGCTTCCGATTTTTCAGCTATTTTTCGGATGTTTACGGGGCGGAAAACGTCCGGAAATAAGCCATGTGAAGATACCCTAAGGCTTCATTCACATCTGCATCAGGGCTCCGTTCCGACGGAGCTTTCCGTCATAACGGAGCCCTGACTGACACAAACTGAAACCGTAGGTTTCCGTTTCCATCACCATTGATTTCAATGGCGACGGATCCGCTGCCAATGGTTTCCGTTTGTCTCCGTTGTGCAGGGGTTCTGTCGTTTTGACGGGATGAATAGCGTAGTCGAATATGGTATTCATCCTGTCAAAACGAGGAAACCCATGCCTAATTCCGCAGAGATGTTAACGTAAAGATCTTTCCCTGCCAAGTCCCAGCTAGATGTCCTAAAATATTTCTAAAATCTCCAGGCTTAGAACATGAGGTAAACAGAGACAAATTGTAGCTGAATACTATTGTTGCTTGTGGGATTATGTGAAATCCACTAATTGGGTGAAAAACAGCAACTGGCCCATCATGTGGCCCCTCTGCCACATGTTCATGAGTTAAAGATCGTCAATTGTAAAGTGCTGTGCAATATGTTGGCGCTATATAAATAAAGATTATTATCATTATTATTATTATTATTATGGCAGCAAAGTTCAACAAAGACAACAAGCATAATGTGTTTGAGCTTTACGCTAGGCAATAATAGTTATGGTTAATGTTGCTATGTGAGCTTCGTTCATCTTTTACTACATTCAAATCTGGTCATCTATCATTATCATCACTCATCGCCAAGTGAATCATGAAGATAATTTGCCAGTGTTAAAACTTATTTTACGCATTGGACAATCCCTACTTAATTAAAAGAAGGGTTTTTTTGACAATAAAATATCACAAAATGTCCCCCTGCTGGGACACCAAGGGTAAGTTGTTATCTATATTGAAACCTGGCAGTAAGGGTCAGCTCACACTGAGTTTTTTTACACGTTTCTTGAAAAAACACCCAAAAACTTCCGAAAATGCCTGCGATTGATTTCAATGGGAGGCGGAGGCATTTTTTTCCTGCGAGCAGAAAAAACATCTCATGGGAAAAAGAAGCAACATGCCCTATCTTTGGGCGTTTATGTCTCTGACCTCCCATTGACATCAATGGGAGGCAGAGAAAGCGTATTTCGAGGCGTTTTTGCCCGTGGCGCTCAATGGGCGCGAGTGAAAAACGCCACAAAAAACGCGGCAAACGGCGTGCAGGCAGATCAAAATCTGCATCAAAATTCCAAACGGAATTTTGAGGTATAATTTTCTGCCTTCAAAAAAACTCTGTGTGAACATAGCCTTAGTGTTCCATTTTCCTGCAGCTCCATCACAGGGAATAGAGATGAGCGAACTTTTGAAAAGTTCGGTTCGGATAGTTCGCCGAATTTCACGAAAAAGTTGGATTCGGACCGAACTAGTTCTGACCGAACCTGTAATTTCCGTGCGCCGAGCATGGTACTGTCCAGGGTGCTGAAAGAGTTAATCGGCTGCACTAACTCTTTCAGCAACCTTGACAGTACCATGCTCGTCACGCGGAAAATACAATTTTAATGTAATAAAAAAAATTTAAAAATATGTTCATACTTACATTCCTCCTGGCCGGCCTCCAGCGATGACGTTTCATCCATGTCGCCACTGCAGCCAATCACAGGCTGTAGTGGCGGTCACGCACGTCAGGATGACGTCAGAAGGCCGGCCTCCAGGGATGACGCTTCATCCCACGTGACCGCCTCTGCAGCCAATCACAGGCTGCAGCAGCCTCTGCAGCCAATCACAGGCTGCAGCGGCCTCTGCAGGCAATCACACGCTCCTCTCCTGAAATACTCTGTGCTGCCTTTAACTCTGTGGACAGGTCAGGATCCTGTTTCTTTTAAATGCTGCTGGGGAACCCGCTCGATCCACTATATAAGGCTGCGTTACAGTGCAGCATTTAAAAGAAACAGGATCCTGACCTGTCCACAGAGTTTAAGGCAGCACAGAGTATTTCAGGAGATGAGCATGCAGATTCAGTGCTGCTGTGAACTCTGCTCTTACCATTACGTAGCTCTCAGTCTGTTACCTCTCCTCCACTCCTGTCCTCAATAACACCTTCACATGATTGGCAAGTCACCACGTAATGGTAAGAGCAGAGTTCACAGCAGTACAGAGTATTTCAGGAGATGAGCGTGCGGATCTTGTGCGGGGTGGTGACTTGCCAATCATGTGAAGGTGTTATTGAGGACAGGAGTGGAGGAGAGGTAACAGACTGAGCTACGTAATGGTAAGAGCAGAGTTCACAGCAGCACAGAATCTGCACGCTCCTCTCCTGAAATATTCTGTGCTGCTGTGAACTCTGCTCTTACCATTACGTAGCTCTCAGTCTGTTACCTCTCCTCCACTCCTGTCCTCATTAACACCTTCACATGATTGGCAAGTCACCACGTAATGGTAAGAGCAGAGTTCACAGCAGCACAGAGTATTTCAGGGAATGAGCGTGCGGATCTTGTGCGGGGTGGTGACTTGCCAATCATGTGAAGGTGTTATTGAGGACAGGAGTGGAGGAGAGGTAACAGACTGAGAGCTACGTAATGGTAAGAGCAGAGTTCACAGCAGCACAGAATCTGCACGCTCCTCTCCTGAAATATTCTGTTCTGCTGTGAACTCTGCTCTTACCATTACGTAGCTCTCAGCCCAGTTCACAGAGTTTTTCTATGCTGATTTTGGCACTGAAACTGCATCAGAATCAGCGCCAGAAAACCATCCGAAATCCCATCCGGTGGAGTTTTTGACGCGGTAAAAAAAAGTGACATGCTCTTTCTTGCTGTGGTTACTCCTCTGACCTCACATTGAAATCAATGGGAGGCAGAGTAAGCGTTTTTCGCTGCGTTTTTTGCCCACGGCAACCAATGGCCGCTGGCAAAAATCGCAGCGAAAATTGCGACAAGAAATTGCAGGCAGGTCAAAATCTGGCTCAAAATTCCTACAGGAAGGGAGGAAGAGCAGGGAGCAGTGGCGATAAGAAGAGAAATGTGATGTCATAGGGAAACACGGAGCGGCAGCCGCTCGCAGGTGAAACCACATGGTGGCGAATGGCAGAATGAGCTTGCAGGTAAAACTGTGGTAACCCTGGAACAACCGTATAGTAATCGCCATTGCAGGTATTCATGGTTTTGTTCGAATGCGGTTGCCACTTTGTATGTCCTCATCTGTATTGGTCCTTTTTCTTGTTCCCCATGGCGCTTTGTGCTTATAACACTTAACATTTCCTGTTGTGTCTCATATTTATTCATGTAAACATGACAAATATATAAAAGCAGACACATGACATATGTTAGAATCCTATTTTCCAATTTGTTAAATATAATTTAACATTAAAAAGCAGTTTTTTATATTTTTTTCAAACTATATTTACAGAAAACAATATATGACGTGAAACATATTCAAGGGGCTAATAAAAACGAATGTTTTAGAGCCTATCCGTAGAATAAATCGTAAAAGTCTGAATGGTGTGTTCTGACCGCTGGGGCCCCACTGATCCTGAGGACAGGGAAAGCCTATAGAAAGAGTGCACTCACTAGGCTGTTTCCATGTAGATCATATATGATCGTGCATGCAAAACCACTTCTCCACCAAGACCCTTGTTCTCAGGAATGGTGGAACTCCCAGCAGTCAGACGCTACCATTCTGTATTTTTTGGTCTATCTAGTGGATATCCGAAGGGGGCACAATCTAGAAGAGTCAAAGGGCCCTGTGGATATAAGAGGCACAAGCTATCAGGAGCAATGTCTCTAAGGCGGGAAGGGGCCCTATCTACAAAGGGAAAAGGGCTCTGTAGGTGCGAGGGGCCAATCTACAAGCGGCCAAGGGCTTTGTGGTGGAAGAGGCCTAATTTACCAGGACGAAGGACTCTGTAAGGTGAAGGGGGTCCAATCTACCAGGGACAATGGGTTCTGTAAGGGTGGGAGGCAAGGGCTCTGTAGGGACAGGAGGGAAAATCTAACAGGGGCCAAGGGCTCTGTGGGGAAAAAGGCATACATTTTGCATCATTACACAAATGCTGCTGCTGGTACTATTTCTTACCAGACGAGCAGCTCCAGCCCTCTCCTCCTCTGCTATTTTTTCAATGTGCTGGTGTTTGGACTGCAGTATAACTCCAAACTATTCTCTTCCTGTTGTCTTTTCCTCTCTGGCATCGCAGCTGTCAGGATAGTGAAGGGGGCAGCATAGATTTGTAAAGCCAGGGTCGGCAGCTTGATTATTAACTGCTGGGGCCTATGTAGCTTCCTTTGGATAAAACTACAGGGACCCCAGCAGGGGCGTAGCTAAAGACTCATGGGCCCCGATGCAAGAATTCTTACTGGGCCCCCCCCCCCCCCCCCCGCAAACTTCTCATGGCCGACGGTTCGCAGCTTTCAGGTGCATCGCTGGGTCTCCTAAGTAACCCAACAATGCAACACTAGCAGCCGGGGGCGTCACTAAGGCTGGGTTCACACACCCTATTTACCCTATTTACGACGGTCATTTTTTTTTACGCGCTGCTGTCAAAAGGCAGCGCGTAAAAAAGACGCCCGCGTCAAAGAAGTGCCTGTCACTTCTTCAGACGTAAATGGAGCCGTTTTCCATGGACTCCATGGAAAAACAGCTCCAATTACGTCCGTAATGGACGCAGCGAAAGACGCCTGCACATGCCTTTACGGCTGAAATTACGGTGCTGTTTTCTCCTGAAAACAGCACCGTAATTTCAGCCGTAACGGACGCTGCCGTGTGAACATACCCTCAGGGCTTAAAATGTCAGGGGAAATAGCCCCAATACATATGTGTCCGCCCAAAAAAAAGTATGTATATGAGACAGCATAGCATATCTATAGCACTACGACCCTATAAACTATGGATAGGATTAGATACAGTGGCTCAGCAGACAGTATCACACAGGATAGGATTAGATACAGTGGCTCAGAAGGCAGTATCACACATGATAGGATTAGATACAGTGGCTCAGCAGACAGTATCACACATGATAGGATTAGATATAGGGCCCAGCAGACAGTATCACACATGATAGGATTAGATACAGTGGCTCAGAAGGCAGTATCACACATGATAGGATTAGATACAGTGGCCCAGCAGACTGTATCACACATGATAGGATTAGATACAGTGGCTGAGCAGACAGTATCACACATGATAGGATTAGATACACAGCTCAGCAGACAGTATCACACATGATAGGATTAGATACAGTGGCTCAGCAGACAGTACCACACATGATAGGATTAGATACACAGCTCAGCAGACAGTATCACACAAGATATGATTAGATACAGGGCCCAGCAGACAGTATCACACATGATTGGATTAGATACACAGCTCAGCAGACAGTATCACACATGATTGGATTAGATACACAGCTCAGCAGACAGTATCACACATGATTGGATTAGATACAGGGCCCAGCTCGCTGACATTGCGTCTCCAGCGCTGGACCCAGGATAGGTAAGAATAATAATTTAGCTTCTTTATGTGTTACTGTTTATTTTTGTGTGTTTGTGTTTTTTTACAGGTTCGGTTGTTGGACTTCGGATACGAGGACTTCAATGACGGCGTTTTTTTTATTCTCAATAAAATGGTTAATGAGGGTTGTGTTTTTTTATTTCAATAAAACATTTTTTCTATGTGCCTGTATCTTTTTAAACTTTATTATCACCGCCTTAGTAATGGCCGCTGGCTGATTGACAACCTCCATTACTAAGGCGAGGCTTAATATTAGCAGGTGCAGAGGCCAACACTAACCCCCATTATTACCCCAGTACCCACCACCACCAGGAGTACTGGGAAGAGCCGGGTACGAACCAGTACCCGACCATCTGTAGTGACGGGCAGGCACTGGGGTGGCCGCAGGCTGGTAGTATTAGGCTGGGGAAGGAAAAAAACCGTGGCCCTTCCCACCCTGGTAATGCTAGCCTGCTGCTGCTGTGTTGCATCTGGCTGGTTATGAAAATTGGGGGGGGGGACCCCACATCCTTCTTTCCAAATTTTATTTTTTTTTAAATGACGTGGGGTCCCCCCCATTTTTCATAACCAGCCAGATACAATAAAGCAGCAGCAGCCTAGCATCACCAGGGTAGGAAGGGCCACTGTTTTTGGCCTTTCCCCTCCTGATAATACCAGCCTGCGGCCACCCCAGTGGCCGACCATCACTACAGATGGTCAGGTACTAGATCGTACCCGGCTCTTCCCAGCACCCCTGGTGGTGGTGGGTACCGGGGTAATAAAGGGTGTTAGTGTTCGCCTCTGCATCGGCTAACACTAAGCCCCGCCTTAGCAATGGATACTGTTAATCAGCCGGCGGCCATTACTAAGGCGGTAGTAGTATAGTTTAAAAAAAAACACAAAGACATAGAAAAAATATTTTATTGAAATAAAAAAAAACCCACACAGCCCTCATTAACCATTTTATTGATAATAAAGAAAAAGCCGTCATCGAAGTAGTCCTGGAATCCGAGGTAGTCCAACGACCGAACCTGTAAGAAAACACACAAAAAATGATTAGTAACACGTGTGTTAGGCTTAGATACAGGGCCCATGTGTGATACTGTCTGTGGGACCCTGTATCTAAGCCTACCACAACGTAGGCTTAGATACAGGGTCCAGCAGACAGTAATCTTATACAGTATAAGATTACTGTGTGCTGGGGCCCTGTATCTAAACCTAGTGTGGTAGGCTTAGATACAGGGCCCAGCAGACAGGATCACACATGGGCCATGTATCTAAGCCTACCATGTGATTGGCTTAGATACAGGGCCCAGCAGACAGGATCACTCATGGGCCATGTATCTAAGCCTACAGTGTGGTAGGCTTATATACAGGGCCCACCAGACAAGATCACACATGGGCCATGTATCTAAGCCTACCATGTGATTGGCTTAGATACAGGGCCCAGCAGACAGGATCACACAATCTGTGATCCTGTCTCATGGGGCCCCTAAGCCTGCTACATCGTAGGCTTAGGGGTTGTGCAGTCCCTAAACATTGATGGCCTATCCACAGGATAGGCCATCAATAGCTGATGTGTCGCCCGGGACCCGCAAATCAGCTGTTTTGAAGGGGCCGCAGCACTCGTACGAGAGCTGCTTCCCCTTCATTTCACTACTCGCTCACACTGTGAATCGCCGACACGGATTCACAGTGTGACCGGAATGAAGGGGAGCAGCTCTCGTACGAGTGCTGCGGCCCCTTCAAAACAGCTGATTGGCGGGTCCCGGGAGTCGGTCCCCGCCAGTCAGGGCAAACCTTACCTTCCTCTTCGGCCGCGGCGGGAGTTCTGTCGTCTCGATGCTGTGCGCGGCGCATAGCGCTGTGACGTCATGCGCTGCGCACAGCGCTTGACCTCAGGACCTCCGCTGCCATCCGGAACCAGGAAGGTAAGTAAAGTATGTTACTATAGTAACAGGGGCCCGCGGCCCGAGTTACTATAGTAACTTTTTATTTATGTGGTGCGGGGGGCCGTGGGCCCCCCTGGCTTCGGGGCCCGGTCGCTGCGACCCCTATAGCTACGCCAGTGGACCCCAGTTATTATCATAAATGTGAGCAACGGAGAGCAAGACAGAACTCCCGCCGCCGATTCATACATTAGGACTTTGCCTCCTCCTGCTCCCCTCCCCAGACACCGCTATGCAGTGCAGACACATTACATCGTTGTGGAGGAGGAGAGTAGAAATAGAGGCGGTTCGGCCGATGCATCGGCAATGATACAACAAGGGTCAGTTGTTTGCTTGGGCGGGCTCCTATGCTTTTACTTTCGTAGAAAGAATGGCAATTCGCAATGGGGCCCGTTCTTTCCTCCAAAATGAAACCATGGGAGCCCGGGGCCCTATTGCGAAGAACCAATGCAGGACCGGTTTTAGACAAAGTGTGGCCTTGGGCAAAGTTAAAAGTGGCGCCCCAATTGCTGAATTACTGTATCAATAATGCAGTCAATTTAAAAGGTGGTGTGTAGAGAACAGCATAACTGATTTCTAGTGCGTCCAGGAGTGTTGCAGGACCCAAAGCATATGTCCCCCCATATTATCTATATACATATACAGTTATTAATAACCTTCATAATTGTCACGATCTGTGGGTATGTGGACCCACTGGGCCATACCGCCGTAACGGCATAGCAGCTGGCCAAACAGTGTACCAAGTCAATGTCTATATAGTCCAAGCACAAGGGTACCTGTAGCAGTTCAGACAGTAGTAACGGCTAGGCTTAGATGGCACCTTGGAAGCAGACACCAGCCTTTTTTATAGTCCAGGGTGATCATGGGTTAATTGTTGATTATTTTCATGTGCGCGCGCTGGCCCTTTATGGCTGGGCACCCCCCCCCCCCCTACGGGACACAGCAGAATGGAGCGAAGTGAGCGCTGGCGTCTCCTGGCGAGGAGATCTGGGCCAGCGCTCACAGATCCATGGCTGCGGCCGTCGGGGGGGGGGGTTACTGAACACACCTCACTATTATAAGACCAATATTACCAATAATAACACAATATAAGGTCCAAATAATACCGCCACACTATAACCACATAGTGACTAAATAATACCCCCATACTGTTACTGAATAATACCACCACACCATAACCACATAGTGACTGAATAATACTCCCATAATGTTACTGAAGAATACTGACACACCATAACCACATAGTGACTGAATAATACTCCCATAATGTTACTGAAAAATACTGACACACCATAACCACATAGTGACTGAATAATACCCCCATACTGTTACTGAATAATACCTCCACACCATAACCACATAGTGATTGAGTAATACCCCCATACTGTTACTGAATAATACCGTTACACCATAACCACATAGTGACTGAATAATATCCCTATACGGTTACTTAATAATACAGTCACACCATGACTACATAGTGACTGAATAATACCCCCATACTGTTACTGAACAAAACCCATTATACATACCAATATTACCACCATGTACTGATCATATAGTGGTAGATGCCAGTCCTACACAAGAGCTCTGCAGGCGATATAAGTTATTACAACACATTTATATCCAGTGACTCACAGGTGATGTCTTCTCTGATTAGGGTCGTTCACTTTTTTTCTCCATCCGGCCCAGACCACTGTGATGACTTATTCAAAATTGTCCCAGCAGAATTTGACACACAGACATCTTGGTTTCTAGCTTTTCCAGCATCCTCCCCATCTATACCCCATCTTCTAAACAAACTTGTAATCCACAGAGCCCCAGATGATATTAATGATCCCTTAGTGCCCGACACAATAAAAGTGCCCCATCAGTAACAGTGCCTCCTTTGTGTCCCCACAGTAATAATACCCCATTTTTGCCCCATGTATATAGCGCCAAAGCATCCTCTGTAGATAGTACCACATACACAGGCCCCTGTAGATAGTGCCACACAGCCCCCTGTAGATAGCGCCACACACACAGCACCCTGTAGATAGTGCCACACACACAGCCCCCTGTAGAAAGCACTACACACAGGCCCATGTGTATAGCGCCACATACAGCCCCCTGTAGATAGCAACACATACCGCCCCCCCTTAGTAGATCGCGCCTCACAGCCCCCTCATTGTATATAGCACCACACAGCCCCCCTTGTATGTAATGCCACACAGCCCTCCCCCTTGTATATAGTGCCACACAGCCCCCTATAGATAGCGCCACACACATCCCCCCCTTAGTAGATAGCTCCACACAGCACCCTCCTTGTATATAGTGCCACATAGCCCTCCCTTGTATATAGTGCCACACAGCCCTACCCCTTGTATATAGTGCCACACAGGCCTCCCCTTGTATATAGTGCCACACAGCCCTCCCCCTTGTATATAGTGCCACACAGCCTCCTGTAGATAGCGCCACATACAGCCCCCTGTAGATAGCTCCACAAAGCCCCCCCTTAATAGATAGCTCCACACAGCCCTCCACCCTTGTATATAGTGCCACACTGCCCTCCCCTAGTATATAGTGCCACACAGCCCCACCTCCCTTGTATATAGTATAGTATATAGTTAGGCCGCTTTGTGTCCACCATAAATTAGTTACCGTTAAAAGTAGGCCAGTCAGATGGAGGGACAAGGTGGAGTGACGGTTTTTAAAAGAACATAGACAGGAGAATTGAGGATTTCGAGTTTGCATCTGAATAATGGTAATATAATTTTGTATATATATATATATATATATATATATATATATATATATATGTTTTTATTATTTTTCATATTTAGATGTTATAAAGTTATGTGATAAAAATCTAAATTGGCTAAACTGGGTCTTAGTTATATTAAGCACATGTCTTAATATAAAAACCTGGGAATAACAGTTCTCGAGGTTTGTAGGTCCATAGCCTATGTGAAAAGGCTACAAGTAATAAATAACTGTGCAGCACGTAAAAGATAAAGTACTTGGAGATTTGGAGGATCTCTTATCGATTAAGGATTATAGAGTATTAGGATTATTTGTTATAGAGTATTAGGATTATTTGTTTTATAAAGATTAAGATTGTTACTAAAAGTATTGAATGATTGAGATAAACTAAATCCAAAGTTAAAGAAAGATAAAGATTTTCAAACTGTGGTGTAAAGACACATCCAGAACATCTGCTGCTGGTCTGACCAGCCTCTTATTGTCTCTGGACGCCCCTGACACCAGAAGTTTTAAGGTAATCAAGTATTTCTTTGGTGAAGTTGAAAGAAATGGTTGTTATGGATGAAACATATATGAGAATCCTTGACTGTGAAGATTGAATATATGAGGGTTAAATAAATGAAACCCTGTGTGTATAAGGGAGTCCAATTAGGAATGGTCCTTTGTGAAATTGTTACAAGGACAAATCAGTAGGAAAAATACTGTTAAAACAGCCAGGAACATTAAGTATATGACTGATTGTAGCATCCATGGCCGCGGGCCGTCGGGTTTACTCACCTCCCGACGCCCACAGCCATGGAACCATGAGCGCTGGTCCCCATCTCCTTCCTAGGAGATGCCAGCACTCACTTCGGCTCTGGCTTGCTGTATCCCGTAGGGTGCGCGCGCACGCTCGTGCCCGGCCTTAAACGGCAAGCGAGCGCACAAAGGAAATCGTCATCATCATCAACTGCCACGATTTCCTGGTCTATAAGAAGGCCCCATGCCTTCTGATCCTTGCCTGAGCGTTGTTAGTTTTCCCGGTCTGTCTTGCAAATTGTACCGTAGTGTTTCCCGTTCCAGTTGTTACCCGTGCCTTGTTACCTGTTCCTGTTTCCCGTGCTGTGCCTCTAGTATCGAGTCGTGCCACGTCCTGTGTCATCTGCCACGTCCAGAGGAATCCGCCACGTCCTGTGTCATCTGCCATGTCCGGAGGAATCCGCCACGTCCAGAAGAATCTGCCACATCCTGTGTCATCTGCCACGTCCAGAGGAATCCACCACGTCCTGTGTCATCTGCCACGTCCGGAGAAATCCGCCACGTCTGGTGCAACCTGCGGCACCTGTGTCATCCGCCATGTTTGGCGTTATCTGCTGCACCCATCTCTATCAGTACCAGAGCTGCGGCCACTGTCTGGACTATCCAGGTACCCTTGTGCGGGACATTGTATTGCTGGGGTTTCCTGTTGTTTGGCCAGCTCCCTCCCCACTACGGTGGTGCGGCCAAGTGGGTCCACTAACCCGCTTCGTGACAGTACGCTCAGGCCATGGACCCCGTTGGTCAACCTGAGACTTTGACGACACAAGCCATGCTGGCCGAGATGGAGGATCTCCAGTCACGACAAGACCAACTCCTCCTGTCGGTGAACGCCATTGCACATCGGCTGCTTGCTCCAACCACGGTCGTCACCGCACCTATTCCTGCAGTTCCTCCTGCCACACTTCCTGTCTGTACCGGTGCCAATCCCCTGTGTTTCTTTCCACTACCTCCACGCTATGACGGAGATCCGAGGTCCTGCAGGGGATTTTTGAATCAGTGCCTGATCCACTTCAGACTACATGCCAGGTCTTTCTCTTCGGATGACGTCAGGATCGCCTTCATCATCTCTCTCCTTACTGGCAAAGTCCTGGCATGGGCTAATCCTCTGTGGGAACATCAGGGACCAGAGACCCGTGACTTGCAGCGCCTCTTACAGACCTTCCTGCTCGATCTTTGAGGAACCTGGGAGAGTTTCTTCAGCTGCTGCATCCTTGCGGACCCTACATCAGGGAGACCTCTCCGTGGGCGAGTAAGCTATTCAGTTCCGCATCCTGGCTGCTGAATTGACCTGGAACAACGAGACTTTGGTGGCCACATTCTGGCAGGGACTGTCTTCAGGGATCAAGGACGAGCTGGCTGCTCGCAATCTGCCATCTACCCTGGCCGATCTTATCCTACTCGCCTCCCGGGTTGACATGAGGATCCGGGAGCGTTCCCAAGAGGTTTTCCGGGAGAGAGAACTTCCTAGGCTGGATTCTACTTTTCAGCAATCCTCCTCAGTCATCCCACCAGAGGATCCTATGCAGAGTAACTATGTCAAATTCTCTACACAGGTGAGACAACGCAGACGCACTTCTGGACTTTGTATTGCGGCCTCGGAGGCCATATTGTGCGCCTGTGTCGCCAGAGAGACCCAATTGCCTAGGACTAATTGGAGAGACAACTCTAGATGGAACGGTACCTAATAAAGCATTCTGTTCCAAGTTAACTAGTCCTGTGACCCTAGTATCCGACTGGGACCTTACAGGCTCCAGTGGGACAGCTTGATGACCACAATGGTTATTATCAAGGATTTCCAACAGTGAGTGTGTATTTTCCCCATACTGGTCAGCGAAGATTCTTCTCATCTCTGCTTAAAAAGATGGATGTTGTCAGACGTGGTATTCTAGTTGTGGGAGGGGATTTTAATTCTGTTATGGATCCCTTGTTGGATACTTTGGCAACGTCACGGCGATCTTAATCTCTTCACAGCACGATAACTGGGTACAGCTTCTTCCGTGGGCCGAGTTCTCATACAATAACCACACAAGTGAATCCACCACTTCCACTCCATTTCACATGATGTACAGACAACATCCTAGAGTCCCTCTCCCAGTGTCAACCACATCTCAAGTACCCACTGCTGACTCTGCTTATGTGGAGTTTTTGCAAATCTGGCAACAGACCAGGTCCTCTATTTTACTGGCAGTCGATCGCATGAAGCGAAAAGCAGATACTAGGAGAAGAGAGCCGCCTCATTATCTTCTGGGGACTAAAGTCTGGCAGTCCTCTCGGAACATTCGCTTGAAGGTACTCTCATACAAATTTGCTCCTACCCTCAGAATCCCCAACTCCTTTCATGTGTCCCTCCTGAAGCCAGTGGTCCTGAACCGCTACAGCAAGTGTAATGGCAGGAAGGAGGTGAAGGGAAAGTGAGCCCTAATCTACCCACCGCCCTGTCCCTGCCTACTTGCAACGACCCGCCCTAGGCGACGAGGTACAACTGGGCGGCGGTCCCTACGCTGTCTAAGTGCACAGGAAAACAAACAGGGAACATGCAAGGGAAGGGGCAGTAGCCACGGAACGCCACGAGGAAACGGAGCGGCGAACGGACAGTCAGGACCAGGACGAAGTGAGTACACCCAAGCGGGCAAGGAGACAGAAGCAAGCCAGGGGCAAAGCAAAGCAGGTCAAGCAGAACTGCAGCAAGGCAGAAGCACGGCAGAAGCAGGCTGGAGCAAGCAGCAGTGGGGCCAGGAATCCAAAAGAATTACAAGCACTGAGGGAGAGAACAGGGCAGGTAATAAAGGACAGGGGGCGGAGCTAACTCCGACAGACCAGGCCGCGATAGGCTCTCCCACTCCTGAGCCTGCCACCCTGGTTGGTGGGAGATGGTGTCAGTCGAACAGGTCTGGCCTCAGGTGTGGATTGATTAATCCCAGGAGTATACCTAGATGAAGTACCTGGCAGATCCCTAACAGTACTCCCCCTTTTATGAGGGGCCACCGGACCCTTACTAAGGGGACCCGGTTTAGTGGGGAAGAGAAGGTGGAACCTCCTGATCAATACCCCAGCGTGAACATCACGGGCAGGTACCCAAGTCCTCTCCTCCGGCCCGTATCCTCTCCAATGGACCAGGTACTGGAGGGAGCCCTGGACCATCCTACTGTCCATAATCTTGGCCACCTCGAATTCCACCCCCTCAGGGGTGAGAACGGGAACAGGAGGTATCCTCGAGGGGGACCAGGACGGGGAGCAGCGTTTAAGGAGGGAGGCATGGAAGACGTCATGTATGCGAAATGATGGGGGGAGCTCCAGACGGAAGGATACAGGGTTGAGGACTTCAATGATCTTATAAAGTCCAATAAATCGGAGAGCAAACTTCCTGGACGGGACCTTAAGGCGCAAGTTCCTGGACGACAACCAGACCAAATCCCCGACGACAAACCGGGGGTTAGCAGAACATCTACTATCCGCCTGAATCTTTTGTGCGCTCTGGGACGCCTCTAGGTTCTTCTGAACCTGGGCCCAGACAGTGCACAGTTCCCGATGAACATCCTCTACCTCAGGATTATTGGAACAACCAGGGGAGACGGAGGATAATCTTGGGTTAAACCCGAAATTACAGAAAAACGGGGAGACCCCTGACGAGTTACTGACCCGGTTATTCAAGGAAAATTCAGCAAGGGGAAGGAATGAGACCCAATCGAATTGACAGTCAGAGATGAAACACCTTAAATATTGTTCCAGGGATTGGTTGGTCCTTTCCGTTTGGCCATTAGTTTCGGGATGGAAGGCGGAGGAGAAGGACAGATCAATCTCCAACTTTTTACAAAAAGCTCTCCAAAATAAGGAAACAAATTGTACCCCTCTGTCAGAAACGATATTGACTGGGGCCCCATGGAGACGCAGGATGTGTTTCACAAACAAAGAAGCTAACGTCTTGGCGTTAGGTAGCTTCTTATGGGGCACAAAGTGGCACATCTTGCTGAAGCGGTCGACTACCACCCACACCACCGACTTGCCCTGAGATGGAGGCAAATCGGTGATAAAATCCATGGAGATATGGGTCCAAGGTCTCTGGGGAATGGGCAAGGAACGTAGTAGGCCCGCAGGTCGGGACCTAGGGGTTTTGGACCTAGCGCAAACCTCACAAGCGGTGACGTAAGCCCTAACGTCTTTAGGCAACCCAGGCCACCAATAGTTTCTGGTAATGAGGTGTTTGGTGCCCAAGATGCCAGGATGACCAGATAGAGCGGAGTCATGGTTTTCCCTGAGTACCCTCAGCCGGTATTGCAGGGGAACAAACAGTTTGTCCCCAGGGACGTTCCCGGGAGCTGCACCCTGATCAGCCGCGATATCAGAAGCTAAATCAGAATCCGTGGCAGAGACGATTATACCAGGGGGTAAAATACAAGCAGGATCCTTCTCAGAAGGAGGATTGGCCATGAAACTACGTGACAGAGCATCAGCCTTAATATTCTTGGACCCAGCCCTATAGGTAACCAAGAAATTAAATCTGGTAAAGAATAGTGCCCACCGAGCTTGTCTAGGATTAAGCCTCCGGGCCGATTCTAGGAAAACCAGATTCTTGTGATCCGTAAGGACCGTTGCCTGGTGTCTGGCCCCCTCCAGGAAGTGCCGCCACTCCTCAAAAGCCCATTTAATGGCTAGAAGTTCGCGGTTGCCAATATCATAGTTACTCTCCGTGGGCGAAAACTTCCTAGAGAAGTAAGCACAGGGGCGGAGATGGGTGAGGGAGCTGGTACCCTGGGACAAGACGGCCCCCACTCCCACCTCGGAAGCGTCAACCTCCACAATATATGGCTCCTCTTGGTTGGGCTGAATCAGCACGGGGGCCGAGATAAAGCACTTCTTGAGGGTCTCAAAGGCCTGGACGGCCTCAGGGGGCCAATGGAGGACATCAGCACCCTTGCGGGTAAGGTCCGTAAGAGGCTTAGCGACGACCGAGAAGTTGGCAATAAATCTCCTGTAATAGTTGGCGAACCCTAAAAAACACTGTAACGCCTTAAGGGAGGCAGGTTGGACCCATTCCGCCACAGCCTGAACCTTGGCAGGGTCCATGCGGAATTCATGAGGAGTGAGGATTTGCCCTAAAAATGGTATCTCCTGTACCCCAAAGACACATTTTTCAGTCTTAGCAAACAGATTATTCTCCCGAAGGACCTGGAGCACCTTCCTGACATGCTCCACGTGGGAGGACCAGTCCTTGGAAAACACCAGTATGTCATCAAGGTACACAACAAGAAAATTACCCAGGTACTCTCTCAGGATTTCATTAATAAAATTCTGGAAGACAGCAGGGGCATTACACAACCCAAAGGGCATGACCAGGTATTCGAAATGACCCTCGGGTGTGTTGAACGCAGTTTTCCACTCATCCCCCTCTTTGATGCGGATAAGGTTATATGCCCCCCGTAGATCGAACTTAGAAAACCATTGGGCTCCCTGAACCTGATTAAAAAGATCCGGAATCAAAGGAAGTGGGTACTGGTTCCTTACGGTGAACTTATTCAGGTTACGATAATCAATGCACGGCCTAAGACCACCATCCTTCTTCCCCACGAAGAAGAAGCCAGCACCTACAGGAGAAGTCGAGGGGCGAATGAAACCCTTGGCCAGGCATTCTTGGATATACACCCTCATGGCTTCACGTTCAGGACATGAAAGATTAAATATCCTACCCTTAGGAAGCTTGGCACCAGGCACCAAATCGATAGCGCAATCGTAATCTCTATGGGGGGGCAACACCTCAGAGGCCTCCTTAGAAAACACATCGGCGAAGTCCTGAACAAACTCAGGAAACGTGTTTACCTCCTCCCGGGGAGAAATAGAGTTAACAGAAAGACATGACATAAGACATTCATTACCCCATTTGGTGAGATCCCCAGTATTCCAATCAAACGTGGGATTATGCAACTGCAACCAGGGAAGGCCTAAAACCAGATCAGACGATAATCCCTGCATCACCAGTACAGAGCACTGCTCCAAATGCATGGAGCCAACCAGGAGTTCAAAAACAGGAGTATGCTGAGTAAAATAACCATTAGCAAGGGGAGTTGAGTCGATTCCTACTACAGGGATAGGATAAGGTAAATCAATACAAGGCATCTTTAGAGACATAGCAAATTCCACAGACATGATATTAGCAGATGACCCTGAATCCACGAAAGCACTGCCCGTGGCAGCCCGGCCAGCAAACGAGACCTGAAAGGGAAGCAAAATTTTATTGCGTTTCACATTAACGGGAAATACCTGTGCGCCCAAGTGACCTCCCCGATGATCACTTAGGCGCGGAAGTTTTCCGGCTTCTTATTCTTGCGCCTGGGACAGGTGTTCAGTAGATGCTTGTCGTCCCCACAGTAGAAGCAGAGACCATTCATTTTGCGAAACTCCCTACGTTGTCGAGGGGACATGGAGGCCCCGAGTTGCATAGGTACCTCCGAGTCCTCCGTGGAGGGGCGAGGAGACGGGACCTCGGGGGGGATCGCAGAAAAGTCAGAGGGGAGCACACTGAAGCGTTCTAGCTGACGTTCCCTGAGACGTCGGTCAAGTCGTACTGCTAGGGCCATAACCTGGTCAAGGGAGTCAGACGAGGGGTAGCTAACCAGCAGATCCTTCAGGGCGTCCGATAATCCTAACCTAAACTGACACCTTAGGGCCGGATCGTTCCACTGAGAAGCTACGCACCACCTCCTAAAATCAGAACAGTATTCCTCAACCGGTCTCCTACCCTGACGTAAGGTCACCAGCTGACTCTCGGCTAAAGCAGTCCTGTCAGTCTCGTCGTAAATGAGTCCGAGGGCAGAGAAAAAACGATCAACAGAGGAAAGTTCAGGGGCGTCAGGAGCCAAGGAGAAGGCCCACTCTTGGGGCCCTTCCTGGAGTCGGGATATGATGATACCCACCCGCTGGTTCTCGGAACCTGAGGAGTGGGGCTTTAGGCGGAAATACAGTCTGCAACTCTCCCGGAAGGAGAGAAACGTCTTACGGTCCCATGAGAACCGGTCAGGTAACTTGAGGTCGGGTTCTAGAGGTGAGGTGAGGGGTACTACTAAAGCAGCGTCACCCTGATTGACCCTTTGGGCCAGGGCCTGGACCTGTAGGGAGAGGCCCTGCATCTGCTGGGTCAGGGTCTCAAGGGGGTCCATGATAGCGTCAGCGTAGGAGAAATGGTAGACTAGGTAAGGGCTTGTAATTATGTAATGGCAGGAAGGAGGTGAAGGGAAAGTGAGCCCTAATCTACCCACCGCCCTGTCCCTGCCTACTTGCAACGACCCGCCCTAGGCGACGAGGTACAACTGGGCGGCGGTCCCTACGCTGTCTAAGTTCACAGGAAAACAAACAGGGAACATGCAAGGGAAGGGGCAGTAGCCACGGAACGCCACGAGGAAACGGAGCGGCGAACGGACAGTCAGGACCAGGACGAAGTGAGTACACCCAAGCGGGCAAGGAGACAGAAGCAAGCCAGGGGCAAAGCAAAGCAGGTCAAGCAGAACTGCAGCAAGGCAGAAGCACGGCAGAAGCAGGCTGGAGCAAGCAGCAGTGGGGCCAGGAATCCAAAAGAATTACAAGCACTGAGGGAGAGAACAGGGCAGGTAATAAAGGACAGGGGGCGGAGCTAACTCCGACAGACCAGGCCGCGATAGGCTCTCCCACTCCTGAGCCTGCCACCCTGGTTGGTGGGAGATGGTGTCAGTCGAACAGGTCTGGCCTCAGGTGTGGATTGATTAATCCCAGGAGTATACCTAGATGAAGTACCTGGCAGATCCCTAACAGCAAGACTTCTAGTTACACAGTTGCTCCCAGCGGTTCTTCTGATATATTCGAGGTGAGGGAGATCCTGGACTGCAAGAGGGTAGGAGGAAGGACTTTCTATTTCGTGGACTGGAGAGGGTTTGGTCCTGAGGAGAGGTCCTGGAAGTCAGAAGAGAACCTCAGTGCCCCTGCGCTTTTTAAGAAATTCCTCTCTCGCTCTGGCCCCAAGAAGAGGGGGCATAAGAGGGGGGATACTGTAGCATCCATGGTCGTTGGCTTTACTCACCTCCAGACACCCGCAGCCATGGATCCGTGAGCGATAGTCCCCATCTCCTTCCTAGGAGACGCCAGCGCTCACTTCTGCTCCGGTCTGCTGTGTCCCGTAGGGTGCGCGCGCACGCTCGTGCCCGGCCTTAAAGGGCCAGCGCGCGCACAAAGGAAATCATCATCATCAACTGCCATGATTTCCTGGTCTATAAGGAGGCCCCAGGCCTTCTGATCCTTGCCTGAGCGTTGTTAGTTTTCCCAGTCTATCTTGCAAATGGTCCCTTAATGTTTCCCGTTCCAGTTGTTACCCGTGCCCTGTTACCTGTTCCTGTTTCCCGTGCTGTGCCTCTAGTATCGAGTTGTGCCACGTCCTGGGTCATCTGCCACGTCCAAAGGAATCCGCCACGTCCTGTGTCATCTGCCACGTCTGGAGGAATCCACCACGGCCAGAGGAATCCTCCATGTCCTGTGTCATCTGCCACGTTCAGAGGAATCCGCCAAGTCCTGTGTAATCTTTCACGTCCGGAGAAATCTGCCACGTGTGGCGCAACCTGCGGCACCTGTGTCATCCGCCATGTTTGGCGTTATCTGCTGCACCCATCTCCATCAGTACCAGAGCTGCAGCCACTGTCTGGACTATCCAGGTACCCTTGTGCGGGACATTGTATTGCTGGGGTTTCCTGTTGTTTGGCCAGCTGCCTCCCCGCTACGGCGGTGCAGCCTAGTGGGTCCACTAACCCGCTTCGTGATACTGATCAGCATTATACTTGTAAATATTGTTGTGTTTTGTGTGTTTATTAAGACTTTGGTGAAAATACCTTGTGGTCAAGATATATGAGTTATACAGAAATATAGAATATGATAGTAGGTTTTGTTATTCATATCAAATTTGTTTGTTTGTTAATCGTTAATCATTTGTCTTGTCTAAATGTGGTAAAAGTGAGAGTTGAGACAGTCTTTCACATTTCCGCGTCGTGGTCACCTTGGGTGAGCGACATTACTGTCTTGGGACTGTGTTTTGGTAAGCGGCTCTAGGCGTCTAGAGTGCAGCAAGTACTACAGTCCAGGGAGAATAACGTTTTAGTAAGCGGCCTTATTTATAAGGTGCAGCGAACACAGTTATTCAATATTCCCAACTGACCATCAAAATTCTACAAGACTCTTTAAATTAGATCAAATTAGAGTCAGATCATAGAACCATATACTGAAATTCCTAAATTAGATTTCCTTTCAAAAGGAGACTGCTTGTAACATGGGTACCGTATCAGGAACAGCTTCAACATGTTGTTGTTTGTGTTAAAAAGTATTAAAATATTCCTTAAGAAGGGGATGTTAAGTATATGCACAAATTAGATGTGTTGAATGTAAGATGATGATGATGATAAGTGGTGTGGCAAATTTGGATTTAAAAGGACTTTGAGGGTAATTGAATGTTATAATTTAGTGAAAGAAAAGAGAAGTGTGGTTTTGATTGTGTAAGACGATGGTTGGAAGGGAACAAGTTAGAAAGTTCTGACAGAATGTTAAAATCATCGGAAAAGCGGAACTATAGAAGAATGTGTCAATGTATGTTGATACTGAATTAATTGAATTTCAAAAAATTATTATTATATGTAAAATTAGTGTGTAAAAAGTCCTAGAACTAAAGTACAAGATTGTGTAAATAGACTGACTTTTTAAGTAATTAAAGTTAGCTGTGTAAAATCTACTTTTAAAGTTATAAATACAGTTTCCTTAATGTACGAACTTGCAAATGACAATGACTTGTTTGATACGGAACATGAGTCTGATTGTCACAGTTTAATGCAATTTGAAGCCCAAGGGTTACCAGGTGTCACTGATGTACCTTTGACTAACTATGATGTTCAGTATTTTGTAGACGGATCCAGATACTGTAATAAGCAGACAGGACAATTTCACCACCAGGTATGCAGTAGTCCAGGAAGGTAAGACAGTGCTGAAAAAGTCACTGCCATCCAGCAGCTCTGTCCAAGAGGCAGAACTCATGGAACTCGCAGAAGCATGTAAGTTTGGCACAGGTAAAAGGGTGAATGTCTATACAGACTCAATGTACACCTTTGGAGTCGCACACGATTATGAGATAATATGTCGAGCAAGAGGCTTTCTGACTTCAGGAGGCAGACCAATATAACACTGGTTTGCATCTGAATCTCAGAATGCAGCTGCTCGACATGTAGAGGGTTGCCTGACATGCGTCAGACACAACCCCGGTGAAATGACAAAAACACCCAGTAAGTAAATGCCTTGTCCTGATTACCTCTTCCAGCGACTGCAGGTGGACTACATACAGCTACCCAAGGTAGGTGTATATGAATATGTCCTCGTATGTACTGACGTGTTTTCAAATTGGCCTGAGGCATAGCCAGTAACCAAAAAGATAGATAAAAACACTGCCAGAAAAATACTCAGTGAAGTAGTATGCCGATATGGGGTCCCTGAAGTAATTGAGAGTGACAGAGGAACCCACTTCATAGGAGAAGTATTAGGGCATGTAATAACTAGCCTCGGTAAAACACAGGCATTCCATGCACCATATTACCCAAGAAGGTAAACACTCCGAGCACTGAAACCTCTAACAAAAAGACAAATTATTTCCTTTTTGGGTATGACTAACTTCTACAGGAGTTGGATAGCCAATTAGGCTGCTATTACAGGACCATTGATCTCTTTGATTTATGAAGAGGCATTTTTTTTCCAGATAAAACAGGTTCTTGTAGGCTCTTCAGTGCTTGGGCTGATTATTAAAAAAAAAAAAAAACAACAACAAAGAAAAAAACTTTATTCAAACTGTAGATTGTAAAAATGGAAATATATGACTTCTGTCACGATGCGGGGTGTGGACCCACTGGGCCGTACCGCGTACCGGGATGGCAGCTGGCCAAACCGTAAAGTAAACAGTTCAATGGCTCAGCGAGAGTACCTGAGGCAATCTTAGGCAGTGGCGAGGCGGACACGTCCAGAACCAGGCGGTGGGAAGTCGTTCGGTCAGGCGTAGCAGGGCAGCGTAGACTGTAGCACAGCACGGTAGGTAGCACAGCACGGCTATAGCACTAGGTAGCACGGAAACAGGATACGGGATACAGGAGCAAGGTACACTGGGAGGCTGGAAGACACTGGGAGACCATAAGCAAGACGAGCAACAGGAAAACTAACAACGCTCTGGCAAAGGGCAAGAGTGCAGAGCCCTTTTTATAGTCCAGGGCATCCTGGGCCAGATTGCACTTTTTTGCAAAAACGCGCGCACTGGCCCTTTAAGGCCGTGCACGCGCGGGCGCGCGCACCCGCCAGAGACACTCGGAATCCGGAAGAGAGTGCCGGCGCCTGACTGGGGGATGACGCTGCAGGCAGGTAAGCTGTCCATGGCCACGGCCGTCGGGGTTAACGACCGATCGACGGGCCGTGGCCATAGACGTTACAGTATGCCCCCTCTTACGCCCCCTCTTCTTGGGACCAGAGCGAGAGAGAAACTTCCTCACGAGGACAGGGGCATCGATGTTCTCCTCTGGCTCCCAAGAGCTCTCTTCTGGGCCGAACCCCCTCCAGTCCACCAAATAAAATGTCCTTCCTCCCACCTTCTTGGTAGCCAGAATCTCCTTTACCTCGAAAGTCCCAGATGGGCCGCCAGGAACCACTGTGGGACTAGGAGTCCTGGAGTAGCGGTTCAGGACCACCGGTTTTAGCAGGGAGACGTGAAAGGAGTTAGGAATACTGAGAGTGGGGGGGAGCCACAGCTTGTAGGATACCGGGTTAATTTGTAGCAGGACTTCAAAGGGACCAAGGAACCTCGGGGCAAATTTGCATGATGGCACCTTCAGCCGGATATTCCTAGAAGACAGCCAGACTTTAGTCCCTGGAAGGAACTGCGGAGGCACCCGTCTTCTTGTATCTGCCTTTCTCTTCATGCGGTCCACCGCCAAGAGGATAGAAGATCGGGTCTGTTGCCATATCTGTAGAAAGTCCCTGAAGGTGGAGTCGGCTGCAGGCACCTGGGACATTGTAGAAACAGGAAGAGGTATACGAGGATGTTGGCCGTAGACGATGAAAAATGGACTGGATGTGGTCGACTCACTGGTGTGGTTGTTATAGGAGAACTCTGCCCACGGGAGCAACTGCACCCAAACATCATGGCGCCTGGACACAAAGTGACGTAGGTAGTTCTCCAAAATCTGGTTAACTCTCTCGACTTGCCCGTTGGACTGGGGATGATATGCTAAAGAGAAGTCCAATTTCACACCAAGGAGCCCGCAGAGTGCTCTCCAAAACTTTGAGGTGAACTGGACACCTCTGTCCGAGACAATATGCAGGGGCAAGCCGTGCAGACGGAAGATGTGCTGTATGAAGAGGTCAGCCAATCGCGTAGCAGACGGCAGAGCGGTCAACGGGATGAAGTGAGCCATCTTGGAAAATCGATCCACCACCACCCAGATCACACTGCAACTCGCAGAAGGAGGAAGATCCGTGGCGAAGTCCATAGCGACATGTTGCCACGGGGCAACGGGCACAGGCAGTGGTTGGAGCAGACCCGCAGGTCTGGAGTGAGCAACTTTATTTGCTGCACAGACTGTGCAAGAGGAGACAAAGTCCATGACATCTTTGGGCAGCGTGGGCCACCAGAACTGACGGGTGATTAGATCTTGGGTCTTACGAGCACCCGCGTGACCTGCCAGCTTAGAGCTGTGACCCCAGCGGAGAATTCTTCCTCGGTCAACCAGACACACAAAAGTCCTACCCGGAGGAATGTCTCTGACTTGCAGGGGATTCACAGAGAAGATACAGGATGGGTCAATGATATTCTGTGGAGATTCCATGGCGTCCTCGGTTTCAAAAGATCTAGACAAGGCATCGGCCCTCACATTCTTGTCGGCGGGACGGTAGTGGAGTTCGAACCGGAACTGAGCAAAGAACAACGACCACCTGGCTTGACGAGGATTCAATCGCTGGGCCGTCTGTAGGTAGGTCAAATTCTTGTGATCCGTGAAGATCAGGATAGCATGAACCGTGCCTTCCAGTAGGTGTCTCCACTCCTGCAGAGCCAGTTTGATGGCCAGTAACTCCCGGTCCCCAATCGAGTAGTTACGCTCTGCGGGAGAAAACAGCTTGGAATAGTAGCCACATACCACGGCCTTGCCTTTCGGTCTTTTCTGGAACAACAGTGCACCAGCACCCACCGAGGAGGCGTCCACCTCTAACGAAAACTGTAAGGATACATCCGGATGGTGTAGAATGGAGGCAGATGTGAAGCCTTTCTTTAAGGATTCAAATGCGGCTTCAGCCTCCGGGGTCCACATTTTGGCATTCATACCTTTCTTAGTGAGGGTGGAGATAGGTGCTGTCAAAGATGAGAAGTTGGGGATGAAGAGTCGGTAGAAGTTGGCGACTCCTAGAAAGCGTTGGATGGCCCTTAAGCCTTGGGGGCGTGGCCACTCCAGGATGGCCTTTACCTTCTGGGGATCCATCTTGAGGCCCTGATCTGAGATAATATAGCCCAGGAAGGATAGAGACTTCTTCTCGAACACACACTTCTCCAACTTGGCGTAAAGTCGATTCTCCTCTTAGACGTAGCAACACCTGGCGGACATGACTTTGATGAGTTACTGGGTCTGAGGAAAAAATCAGAATGTCATCGAGATACACCACAACACAAACATACAGGAGATCACGAAAAATTTCATTGACAAATTCTTGAAACACTGCGGGAGCGTTACACAGGCCGAAGGGCATAACTAAGTATTCGTAATGCCCATCACGAGTATTAAAGGCAGTCTTCCACTCGTCACCTTGACGAATCCGGATCAGATTATAGGTCCCCCGCAGGTTCAGTTTAGAAAAAAATGTTGCCCCCAGTATGCGATCAAACAGTTCAGAAATTAAAGGCAGAGGATACCTGTTCTTCACCGTGATCTGGTTTAGGCCTCGGTAGTCAATGCAAGGTCGTAATGATCCATCTTTCTTTTTAACAAAGAAGAACCCTGCTCCGGCCGGGGATGAAGATTTACGAATGAAACGCCTCTCCAGGTTCTCCTTGATGTAAGCCGACATGGACTGGGTCTCTGGCAAGGAGAGAGGGTACACTCTACCACGAGGAGGAGACGATTCCGGAACCAGGTCGATCGGGCAGTCATATGCCCGGTGTGGCGGCAAGGTCTCGGCCTCCTTTTTATTGAAGACATCGCCGAACATGGAGAAACAGAGGAGTGAAGAGGAGCGGGCTGTGGCGACTGGATGTGACTCAGACAGCGGTCAAGACACTTCAGGCCCCACTGGAGAACCTCTCCAGAGTTCCAATCCAGGACGGGGGCGTGCAGACGAAGCCAAGGCAACCCCAGCAGCACAGGGTTGACGGCCTTGGACAGGACGAACAGAGAAATGATCTCAGCATGAAGGGCTCCCACTTGGAGTTTCAACGGCTTGGTTACGGACACAACTGGGTCTGGTAATGGCAGTCCATCCACCGAGGCAACGATCAGCGGCCTTTCAAGCGGGATAGTGGGCAACAGTAGGAGATCCACAAGATCCTGGCAGATGAAGTTGGCTGCAGAGCCGGAGTCCAGATATGCGGAGACCTGATGGGACCTCTCGCCAGCAATGATGGTTACAGGGATACATAGTTTGGAGGAGAGTTCTTGCTTCAATGTGTTGACGCCTAGGGTTGTCTCTCCAACCAAGCCTAGGCGCTGGGGTTTTATGGCTTGTGAGGACACAGACGCACGACGTGGCCAGCGAGGCCGCAATATAAGCAAAGTCCAGAGGTGCGCCTGCGCTGTTTCTCCTGGACCGATAATTTTAGTCGGTCAACTTGCATCAGAACCTCGGGCAAAGCGATAGAAGTGGGCAAGAGGGGTTGCTGAAAGTTGGGCACCAGTCTAGGACGCCGGCGCTCCTGACGAACCTCATGGGATCTCTCCCTCAGCCTTATGTCAACCGGAGTGGCAAGCAGAATCAAGTCGTCCAACGCGGGAGGCAGGTCTCGAGCAGCCAGTTGGTCCTTGATCTCGGGCGACAGGCCATGCCAATAGGATGCCACGAATGCCTCATTGTTCCAGGATAGCTCTCCTGCCAGAGTCCGGAACTGAATAGTATACTCGCCCACGGAGTTGTCCTCTTGACGAAGGTTGAAGATGGCGGTGGCGGCTGATGAGACTCGCCCGGGCTCCTCAAAAACGGTTCGGAATATTCGTGCGAACTCCTGGAAGTCTCGGGTCCCTGACGTTCCCAGATAGGGTTAGCCCATGCCAGGGCCTTGCCGGTCAGGAGGGAGATGATAAATGCGATCTTGGCTCCATCTGACGGAAATGCCCGAGAGTGCAGGGTAAAATGAATGTGGCATTGGTTCAGGAACCCCCGACAAGCACTGGCGTCTCCATCGAACCGAGAGGGCAATGGCAGCGAGAACCGAGGGTCCATACAGGAACTGCCAGGAGGAGCAACAGGAGGGTCGGCTTGAGGAACTTGCATAGAAGCAGGAATGGAGGCAACTAGCGTCCCTAGCTGCTGCGCCATAGAGTCCACGGCCACGAGGAGCTGGTCCTGCCTAGCTCGGAGATCCAGCAGATTCTCCTGCATGGCTTGGGAGGGTGTCAAGCCCTTGAATTGGCCAGCGGGGTCCATGGTCAGAGCGTACTGTCATGATGCGGGGTGTGGACCCACTGGGCCGTGCCGCGTAGCAGGATGGCAGCTGGCCAAACCGGAAAGTACACAGTTCAATGGTTCAGCGAGAGTACCTGAGGCAATTGTAGGCAGTGGCGAGGCTGACACGTCCAGAACCAGGTGGTGGGAAGTCGTTCGGTGAGGCGTAGCAGGGCAGGGTAGACTGTAGCACAGCACGGTAGGTAGCACAGCACGGCTATAGCACTAGGTAGCATGGAAACAGGATACGGGATACAGGAGCAAGGTACACTGGGAGGCTGGAAGACACTGGGAGACCATAAGCAAGATGAACAACAGGAAAACTAACAACGCTCTGGCAAAGGGCAAGAGGGCAGAGCCATTTTTATAGCCCAGGGCATCCTGGGCCAGATTGCAGTTTTTTGCAAAAACGCGCGCACTGGCCCTTTAAGGCCATGCACGCGCGGCGCGCGCACCCACCGGAGACACTCGGAATCCGGAAGAGAGTGCCGGCGCCTGACTGGGGGACGACGCTGCAGGCAGGTAAGCTGACCATGGCCACGGCCGTCGGGGTTAACGACAGATCGACGGGCCGTGGCCATAGACGTTACAACTTCAGTGCTAACACAGGAGTGTGGGGGAAAGGATAGACCTCTAGCTTACTACTCATCAAAACTCGACCCAGTAGCTGGAGCCTTACCTCCCTGTGTTCAATCAGTTGTAGCTGCCGCAGAAGCTATAAGAGCTTCTGTCACATTAGTGTTATTTATGATAGAAAGATGTACCACTTTAAATTTTTCGACCTTGATGCCTACTGCTGAGGATGGTGAACCACATGATTGCCTATCCTCCATAGCAGAAAGAGTGTTACCAAGATCAGATCTTAAAGATACTCCACTACCAAATAGTGAGCCCATACTGTTTGTGGATGGATGTTGTAAGAACAAATACATCCTCCCCAGCAACTTATTCAGATATGAAGCTATATTGAGCCATCGGACAAGCCATGTCTCAACAGGGGGGATGGTAGAGATCATATCTAAAGTGTTCACAGCATATGGCTTTACTAACTACTCTAAAAAATGTTAGTTTAACTTGTTTAACATGCGCCAAACATAATCCACAGGGGAATGCAAGACCAAGGAGAGGACAGTTCCCAAATAGACAATATCCATTCTAACACATTTGTATGGATTTCATTGAAGTTGGTTTTGCTTCCTAAGATATTAGGTATATGTATAAGGGTGTTAATTTGAATATCAGAATAGGTAAGAAAGAATTTGATTTGAGACTTTTGTCAGATAAACAAATGGTATCTGTGAATATTTCTGTGAGTAGAAGATGTTACAGTTAATCAGCTCAGACCAAGGTACAAATCCTGCTGAGAAGGGACAGAGAAGTTTTTCTTATATAAAAGGTGTTTGTTTGATTGTTTGTTTGTTTGATGTACAGGACTTGTCAATGAACTGATGGGACCCAAACCTGAGGGGTGAAAGCATGAGATTGGTGATAGTATTATTTTCTTAGTTGAGACCCTATTGTTTATATTGTCTGAGGTTTATAATTATAATGTATGTAAATATGCCACGGTATTGTGATTAACGACTTGAGGTATTTTATGTGGAGATATGAGGTGAAGGTCACTGGTTGTTGTCACTCATAAGTAAAAAGTACATGGCAGCAATGAGAGCCCGGAGGTTATGTTACCTGGGTGTCTTTAGGTTTGAGGAAGATGCTGCCCACAACCTATTATATCTGGAGGGGTAAAAGTCGAATTAGGACAGTAAGTGACAGTGCGACAATTATGACCAATATGTACCGTGATAGGAGAAATTTGGATTATTGACAATATTAGTAGGTTTAGCAGTAAAGAATGCTCATAATATAGAGAAAGTGGCCGACAGATTGGACACTGTTACAGATTATGTGTTTGATGTTTTGAATGCTACCCAAGGGGGCACTTGCCAAGTAGTTGGCTCAACCTGTTGCCACTTTATAGACCTTTTTGGCATCATGCAGGACAAGTATGACCGTAGAGCAAGCTAAGAAAATAAAGTCTGTAAGGGGGATAAGCCCTCTTTTAAGTACCTGGCTTGGTTACAAAATGTCCTCAAATAAACAAAAGATGGGAAAAATGAAAGTGATTAAAATAATGTTTAGATTAATTTATTTAGTGCAGAAGCCATCTTGTCTGGAGACCCCATCTTGTTCTTATGTAGTGAATAAGAAAGATATTGTTCTTTTAAGACATGGTGATTTCGTATGTTTTTAAAATTTTATTTTTTACCTTAGTTCTTATGCAAAACTCAAAGGGAAGAAATATTGCTTAGTGATTATTGATCCATTCACCAAATGGGTAGACTATTTGTAATACCACATTTACATCCATTCTCTAGGATGGATGAAGAGTTTGATTTTACACTTGCTGAATATATGGCAAAAATGCTAACCAACAGGGAAGTTCCTATCTCTAATTGTATTCCAGGTGTACCTGTACCTGAACCTGAACCTGTAAAGTCAGGAAATTGGATATTATTTTTGTTGAAAAAGATTATATCAGGTTCTGCTTACCAGACCTACGGCCATAAAGATAGCCGAACGTACCTCTTGGATAGTTTTATCACACTGTAAGGTAGTTAGGGAATTGCCCCTATCCTCCTAGGCTATAAAAGACTGATTACAAAGGGTGGTCATTTGTTAGAAGTGACTGGTCTCAAACTTCAGCGAAGAAAACATCCAGAGCCTGGGAGGAGACAGGGCAAAATGTTATTAGTTATTCTTGGTTTCCTATGGGGGTCCAAGGTGTGTCAACCTAAGGTATGGGATCTCTGGGAAACAGGGTCAGAGTATGATTCCCTAAAGACTTAGCTTGGAGAGTTAAATATTTTAATTTCACTGAAGGTAAGACTGCAATGTATCAAATAGATTTCTGTGCTGTGGTTAGAGATCAATGCAAGGATGGAAAGACAGCTCACAAACTAGTATATTCAGATAAGTACATTTGTACTATCTATGAAAATACCCTAATAAAAAGGATAAGGGACTATATGCTATAGGAGCTGATGTTTCAGGTACTGACGCTATAGGGCATTTCTTGCAACTGAAAGTTTTTTAGTCCCGAAGATAGACCTTCCCTCTATAGTCTATCTGGCCAACTTCATTTATGAAGATAAATTGACATTAGAAACAGGTTACAGTGATAAACATGAATGGTTAGCCTGGAAGAGATCAAAAGCTAGGCCACATCTGGCTACTATACCTTTCAGGCTATCAGATAAGGAGAACCCACAAGGTCTGCAATGCATGTTATCTTTATATAATGCATCATATATTCCAGGTTATAAATTATGTAAGACATTCTCTTTATTTTACCCACCTGTGGGGAGAGATGAAATACCTCCCTTAGTTGTTGCTTATCCATGCAACTACCCCTGCTTTCTGAGGAATTGGCAAGGTAAGAAAGTAGGGAACTTCACTGAAGAGTTTTGTGACTGATAATGGTAATTACTCCTCTAATTGGTTTACCAACCAGACAAGGGCAAGGACTGATCTCTGGTCGCTCTGTGGAGACAGGAAGGCCAAGTGGCAGGGAAGATGTAATCTGGTTCAGCTTCTGATGACATCCACTTGTTTTGAGCACCTGAGTTTCAGAGAATGAGAAAATGCCCTGGAGACTATCTGAATCGCTATAAGCGGTCTATCCCTGGAGGTTCCTTTGACCATAGAAAATAGGAGTACCCTGTGGGGTGCCAAATGAGTTTAAGGCCCAAAATCAGATTGTATCATGCTGGTGGTCTACGATAAATAAGCATGTCGACTGGATAAATTATATTTATTACAATCAACAGAGATTTGTTAATTATACCAGAGATGCAATAAAGGGCATTGCAGATCAGTTGGGACCTATATCTTTAATGAAATGGCAAAATAGAATGACCCTGGATATGTTACTAGCAGAAAAAGGGGGTGTTTGCAAAATGTTTGTATCTTCTGTTGTACTTTTATTCCCAATAATACAGCTCCTGATGGCAGTATTACCAAGGCATTGGAAGGACTCAATTCCCTGTCCGAAGAGCTTGCGGAAAACTCCAGAATAAATGACATCTTCACCTCATGGATTGAAGTAGGTAACAAAGGCTTAAATATGTTATATTCTTAAAGAGGTTCTGTCACCAGATTATAAATTCCCTATCTCCTACATAATCTGATCGGCGCTGGAATGTAGATAACAGTAGTGGTTTTTATTTTGAAAAACGATCATTTTTTAGCAAGTTATGAGCAATTTTAGATTTAGTTTCTTAATGCCCAACTGGGCGTGTTTTTACTTTTGACCAAGTGGGTGTTGTAAAGAAGTGTATGAGGCTGACCAATCAGTGACCAATCAGTGACATACACTTCTCATTGTTCCAGCCCAGCTTCTTTCACTGCACAATCTCACTGTGCTGTGGATCATGCTGAGCTGGAACAATGAGAAGTGTATGTCACTGATTGGTCACTGATTGGTCAGCCTCATACACTTCTTTACAACACCCACTTGGTTAAAATTAAAAACACACCCAGTTGGGCATTAAGAAACAAAATCTAAAATTGCTCATAACTTGCTCAAAAATGATCGTTTTTCAAAATAAAAACCACTGCTGTTATCTACATTTCAGCTCCGATCAGATTATGTAGGAGATAGGGCACTTATAATCTGGTGACAGAGCCTCTTTAAGTGTGTGAGACTGTTGGACTTCTTAATAAAGATTGCTGTCATGTCCGTGGCTGCGGGCTGTCAGCTCCATTCTTTCCATGACAGCCGCAGCCACGAGTCGGCAAGAGCTGGCCCCAGCCTCCTCCTCAGGAGAAGCCAGAGCTCGTAGATCGTAGATCTCGTGCCTGCTCTTAAATGGGCAGCGCGCGCACCGGACCTCGTTCCTGAACTTTGACCCGTGAGTACTCTGGACTATAAGAGGGGTCCAGCCCCCTAGTTCTATGCCTGAGCTTTGTTCTTGTATCCCTAGTCTGTCTTGCAAATGGCCCCCTAGCGTTTCCTGCTCCCAGTGTTTCCCGTTTCCCATTCCTGTATCCTAATCTAGTGCCGTGCTTGCTGTAGCCGTGCTGTGCTGTATTATACGCCTGACCTGCTTCTCCACACCTGACGTCCATCTGCTGCCTAGTCCCAGCCGAGCCTGCCTTGCTACTGTCCGAACTGCCACAGGTACCCTATACGAACTATAGACTCTGACCTGCGTCTTGTTGGCCAGCTGCCATACCACCAAGGCGGTACGGCCCAGTGGGTCCACAAACCCCACCCCCCCCCCTGTGACAGTAAGCTCAGGCCATGGACCCCGCTGGTCGATCCAAGACCATGACGAGGTCACAAGAGATGCGGGCGGATTTGCTGGATCTCCAGTCTTGACAGGACCAACTCCTTAAAGCTTTGAACACTCTCGTTCGTCAGCAGGAAGCAGGAGCTGCCGTTCCTCCTACTGTACCTCCTGGCAGTTTTGATCCTCAGACTACACCTCCTGGCAGTGTCGACCCGCGTTTTTCTTTGCCACTTCCGTACCGCTATGATGGAGACGCAGGTACCTGTCGTGGATTTTTGATCCAGTGCCAGATCCATTTCAGCCTGTGTTGTAGGACATTTTCATCTGACGGCGCAAGGGTCGCTTTCATCATCTCTCTCCTCACTGGCAAGGCTCTTGCATGGGCGAACCCTATCTGGGAGAGACAAGGACCGGAGACTCGTGATGTAATCACAGGGTAGGGAGTCAGACAGGTGAGCCCTAATCTACCCGCCACTCAGTCCCTGCCTACTTGCACGACCCATCCTAGGCAACGGCGTACAACTGGGTGACGGTCCCTACGCTCAATATGTGCACGACAGACAAACAGACAAGGGTACACAGAAGCTAAGGGAAATGGGGCAGTTGCCCACGGCAACACCGTGAGCAACAAGAATAGTGAACGAGCCGAGTCAAACCAGGAGTGTACGAGGTACCAAACGCAGAGCATGAACGTAGTCAGTAAAGCCAGGGTCAATATGAAGCAGAGGTCAATAGTAATAGCTGGAACAGCAGAGCCAGGAAACATGAGAGAATCACAGGCACAGATAAGAAGCAAATAAAAGGTATACATAGACCGAGGGCGGGAGCTAGAACCATCTGGCCAGGCTGTGATAGGTTCTCCCACTCCTCAGCCTACCAGCCTGAGTGGTAGCAGATCGAGTCACTCTATCAGACCTAGGAGCAGATGCAGACTGATTAACCACGGGCGTCGACACAGAAGCTGTGTCTGGCAGATCCTTTACAGTACCCCCCCCTTTTATGAGGGGCCACTGGACCCTTCCTAGGTGGACCTGGCTTATTGGGGAACCAAAGATGGAACCTCCTGAGCAATACCCCAGCGTGAACATCCCGGGCGGGTACCCAAGTCCTCTCCTCAGGCCCGTATCCTCTCCAATGGACCAGGTACTGGAGGGAGCCTTGGACCATCCTGCTGTCCACAATCTTGGCCACCTCGAGTTCTACCCCTTCAGGGGTGAGAACAGGGACCGGAGGTTTCCTCGAGGTAACCAAGGACGGGGAGCAGCGTTTAAGGAGGGAGGCATGAAACACGTCGTGTATTTGAAAAGACAGGGGTAACTCCAGCCGGAAGGAGACAGGATTAAGGACCTCAATGAACTTGTATGGCCCTATAAACCGGGGAGCACATTTTTTGGACGGAACCTTAAGGCGCAAATTTTTTGAAGACAGCCACACCAGATCCCCGACCACAAACAAGGGGTTAGCAGGACGTCTTCTATCTGCCTGAGTCTTTTGTATGCTCTGAGACGCCTCTAGGTTCTTCTGAACCTGGGCCCAGACTGTGCACAGTTCCCGATGAACGACATCTACCTCGGGATTGTTAGAAACACCAGGTGAAACGGAGGAGAACCGTGGATTAAACCCAAAATTACAGAAAAAGGGGGAGACCCCTGACGAGTTACTGACCCGGTTATTAAGGGAAAATGCCGAGCCTGCCTTGTTACTGTCCGAGCTGCCACAGGCACCCTATACAAACTATAGACTGTGATCTGCGTCCTGTTGGCCAACTGCCATACCGCCAAGACGGTACGGCCCAGTGGGTCCACAAACCCCCCCCCCCCCCGTGACAATTGCAATCTCCAGAGGAAGTCCAACCGTGGCCTAATCTCATTCTGAAGTAACATTTCATGTGACAGGAAAGACACAAACGGTTTTCAGTTGGTCTGTATTGCAATATGCTTTGATATGTGTATATAAACCTGTGCTTATGAAATGAAAGGAGACATAGTCTCCACACCGGTGTGAATAAATCTCTTATTGGGATGAAAACTTGAATCATTATTGTAAACTGCCTGAAGAAGGAGCCTCTGTGCTCTGAAAGCTTGCATATAGAACTTTTATGGTTAGCCAATAAAGGTATCATACCTTCTACACTTTTGTCATTTTTGACACAAAGGTATTTAACTTTGATAAAGTATGGAAAATTCTTCTACCAGCCTCCCTTGTGCCCTCCATATATTAGTTTGACCCCTTTGTGCCCTCCATATATTAGTTAGGCACCCTTGTGCTCTCAATATAGTAGTTAGACCTCTTGAGTCCTCCATATATTAGTTAGACCCCCTTCTGCCCTCCATAAAGTAGTTAGGCCCCCTTGTGCTCTCGATATAGTAGTTAGACCCTCTTGTGCCCTCCATATTGTAGTTAGGCCCCTTTGTGCCCTCAATATAGTAGTTAGGCCCCCTTGTGCCCTCCATATAGTAGTTAGGCTCCCTTGTGCCCTCAATATAATAGTTAGGTCCCCTTGTGCTCTGCATAATGTAGTTAGGCTACCTTGTGCCCTCAATATAGTAGATAGGCTCCCTTGTGCCCTCCATATACTAGCTAGGTCCCCTTTGCGCCAATGAAAAAAACTTACCTAACCCCGTTCCCACGACCAACGTATAGGTCCTACTGTGGCCCGGCGCAGTGACATCATGGCGTCACCGGCGCCAGGACGCTGACATCATCCCGACCTCTAGTAAGGCACAGGGTTTAAACAGCCTGTGGCATATAAGAGTAAGCGGCGGGGCAAGGAGCCCTGCCCCTTGTATATAGGGGCAGGGAGCTCTCTGCCCTGCTTGCGGAGAGAGATGCAGCTCGGCGCCTAGGCCCACCTGAGGATCCTCCGGTCCTCCAATGGACCAGTCCGATGCTGGGGAGGGGGGAGAGAGGAGATAACCACATTTCAGTGTACAAGTACAGAAGCAGGAGATAAACACCCGAAAAATTTTCATGTGACTGCATGTGAGACTAGCATACAGAGACATTTCAGCTAAAGACATTACAGTACATTAGTAAGTGAATAATACTTACAGCGGTTACACCATCTGCACACAATTTTTAAAGATCAGTAAACCCATTTAAAGGGTTACGACAGAGATGCTAGGACAAACTGATTTGTTGCACTGTCTTACATTTTTAAACCTGTGGGTCGAGGAGAGCTTGGAGCTTTCTATTCTTTTCGAAGAAACATTGGGAGTAGTACATCAGCACACGCAGTCCCTGCATTATATCACCTTATGAAATAGGAGACATAAGAAGGTAAAGTAAGGAACCATATTCAATAGGCAGTATGTTACTGAGGTTATACGAGCCATAATATGACCATGTGTATGAGGCCTAAAGGTATGTTCACACATGACAGATTTCTACAGCTTTCACAGTCATCTGAATGGGGTTTGCAGAAACAATCCCATTAAGATGCCAGGGTTGCTGTTTTCGCCTCAATATTTTGCAGTACATTGCATTTTAATAGAATCTCTATTATTGTAAGTGCATTCCTATAGGACATAATTATTTGTGACAGAGCAAAAAATCGTTCCATCATTTGAATTTCAGCAAAGTTTGTAATAATAATAATTTCTTAAATCCCAAAAGCTTTATCTATAACTGTACGAACTGATGTGCCGTTGCTGTAATGACAGAATTATTTATTATCATTTAATTTCCATTTCATATTTCCTCATTTAATTTATTAGCCATACGCTGTTCCAGCAATTGCTAGTGTTTTGTGCAAGCATGTGATTTCTAAACCCCCCCGCTGTAAGCTTGAACACAGATCCACTGCTCCCCCTCCTGGATTGTGTAGGAATGGTACAGTCCTGCAGACTGCTGGATGATGCTAGAATGTAAAGCATCATTACTCCTTGTCCAGAGCTCAGCGTCCGACATCCGGAGAAAACCCAGAGCCCAGCATCATGACCCAGGGAAAGGTAACTACTGCTTCCTACCATCCCGACTACAATACATAGATAGCGCACATAGCTCACTGCCAATGTATTTACAGCTCCTTATATATAAAACGACATACGTTACATAAGCCACTATGCATGTGCCAATCCATAGAATTCTACCATGCTATATTTCATAGGTGCATAATGTTGCATAAAATCAGATAATTCTAAAATAGTAAATATTGAATAAAACAGCGGCTGCTAGCAAAAGGTAACGTAAGAGAAGCTGGATGCATGAATTATGCAATATATAGTCACTCACAGAAAAGTAAGACAAGCTGCCGGAGAGAACACCAATACTGCGTCACAGAAACTACTGAGCAGTCAACCAGACAGAATGAATTTAGTCCTCTGTGAAGTCCCAAAATACACGAGAACTAGCGTTAACCCACGTACTGGCGTATTAACCCCTTTATTGCAGATCCCATTTAAGCTTGGTGTCAGGGATTTATTTATCTGTAAGTCTATCTATATAGGTATGAATTATCATGCACACTGAAAACCTCACCGATGTCTTGTCATGACCTGTGTTTTGGGGTCCCAGAGCAATACCACACACAAAAGAAGGTCCTATTGAAAATTAGGTTATGAATCACTGACATAAGGGCAGGGGGAATGATTAACCTAAATACAGAATGTAATGTGTATAACTGTAACATTCGGCAATGTAGTACTTTTAGGCTGGGCCTAATTTATCTAAATTGGGGCACGCTGAGGCAGATGTATCACTTGTGTTGTAGAATGCATAAATGTATGAGTCAGCCAAAATGGTGCATGCAGCATAATACATTTGCTGCAACTTGCTGGGCATGTTAGACAAACTTTTCTTTCTTATACTACCTTTTGTCTGTTATATATGTATACCAATATTTTGCACCAAAAAAAGTTACACATATTTTTTAAAACCTCTTTAGTTAAAGGGATTTGCCCATCAGAGACATTCATGGCATATCCACAGGATATGTCGTAAATGTCGGATAGATGTAGGTCCCACCTCTGGGACCCGTACCTATCTCTAAAACGGAGCCCCCTAAATCCCGTTCTACCTTTCCTGGTTCCCGCTGCCTTCCGGGCCACTTCCTGATTGCATAGTTGGGAAATTACGAAAACAGCGCAGCTCGCTGAGCTACGCTGTTTTCGTAACTGCCCTTCACTTCTATGGGAGTTACGGAAACAGCTTAACTCAGCAAGCTACGCTGTTTTCGTAATTTCCGACCATGTAATCAGGAAGTGGCCCGAGAGGCAATGGGAACCGAGAAAGGTAGAACGGAGTTTAGGGGGCTCCGTTCTAGAGATAGGTGCGGGTGCCTGGGACCCGCATCTATCTGACATTTATGGCATATCCTGTGGATATGCCATAAATGTCCCTGATGAGCAAATCCCTTTAAGCCAAACTTATGTACATCACAGTGTCGCACTGGCACAGCTTCTGTGGTGATTGACAACCAAGCATTCGCCGTAATGGTCGGGATCAGAAAAACCTCTGATCCCAGCCATTTTAACCCCTCAGATTCCGCAGTCAGTAGTGATCGCAGAATCTAAGGTGTTTGACAGAGGAATGGGACTCCCTCTGTAAGCCCATCAGCACTCCACGTCCCAATCGTGGGGTGCCAATAGATTAGCATGGCAGCTGGGAGCCTAACAAAGGCCCCCTGGCTTGCCATGGCAATATGCCTACTAGGCACAGTTTAATAAATTGCCTATTAGTTTTACACTGACAAGCAATAATAATTTTGCATACTGAGTAAATCACAGCATTATATAAGCGATCAGCAGATCGCATAGTGAAGTCCCCCAGTAAGCGAGAAAAGAATTAATAAAGTTCATTTAAAACAAAAAACAAGAAACTTTTTTGTTAAAAAAAAGGGGGTTTATTTTGCAAAAGTGTTTATAAAACATTTGTAACGATCTAAATAATAAACTTGATACATTATGTAAACCGCACAGTAAACAACATAAATAAACACAAAAAACAAGGGCAGATTTGTTTTTTTCCATCCCTCCCAAAAAATTAATCAATAATCTATACAGATGTAACGATTTTTACCTTGACTTTTAATGCTTTTAAGACCGAGCTCATTTTGACCTTCATGACCAGCCCCATTTTCTCAAATCTGACATGTGTCAATTTATGTGTTAATAACTCTGGAATGGTTTTGCCTATCCAAGCGATTCTGAGATTGTTTTCTCGTGACATATTGTACTTTATGTTAGTGGAAAAATTTGGTCAATAAATTCATTGCTTATTTGTGAAAAACACCAAAATTTAGAGAAAATGTGCAAAAATTATGATTTTTCTCATTTTAAATGTATCTGCTTGTAAAACAGATAGTAATACCACACAAAATAGTTACTATTTTATATATTTTATATATTTATTTTTCTAGGACGTTACAACGTTTAGAACTTTAGCAGCAATTTCTCACATTTTCAAGAAAATTTCAAAAGGCTATTTTTACAGGGACCAGTTCAGTTCTGAAGTGGCTTTGAGGGCCTTATGTACTAGATAGAGCCCATAAATCACCCCATATTAAAAACGGCACCCCTCAAAGTATTCAAAACAGCATTCAGAAAGTTTCTTAACCCTTTAGGCGCTTCACAGGAATTAAAGCAAAGTAGAGGTGAAATTTACAAATGTTATTTTTTTTGCTGAAATTCATTTGTAATACATTTTTTTCTGTAACACAGAAGGTTTTACCAGAGAAACGCAACTCAATATTTATTGCCCAGATTCTGCAGTTTTTAGAAATATCCCACATGTGGCCCTAGTGTGATAATGGACTGAAACACCGGCCTCAGAAGCAAAGGAGCACCTAGTGGATTTTGGGGTCTCCATTTTTTAGAATATATTTTAGGCACCATGTCAGGTTTGAAAAGGTCTTGTGGTGCCAAAACAGTGGAAATCCACCAAAAGTGAGACGGTTTTGGAAACTACACACCTCAAGGAATTTATCTAGGGGTATAGTTAGCATCTTGACCCCACAGGTCTTTTTCTATATTTATTGGAGTTTGTCTGTGAAAGTGAAAATCTACTTTTTTTCTGAAAAAATATAAAAATAATAATATTTGCAAGGAATAAAGATTAAAAAGCACCCCAAAACTTGTAAAGCTACTTCTCCCGATTACGCCAATACCCCATATGTGGTACTAAACTGCTGTTTGGACCCAAGTCAGAGCTCAGAAGTGAAGGAGCGCCATTTGGATTTTGAAGCGCAGATTTTGCTGGATTGTTTTTCAGTGCCATGTCGCGTTTGCAACGCCCTGGAGTAAGCAAAACCGTGGAATCCCCCCAAAACTGACCCCATTTTGAAGACTACACACCTCAAGGAATTGTTCTAGGGGTATAGTTAGCATTTTGACCCCACAGTTTTTTTGCTGAATTTAGTGGAATTAGGCCATGAAAATGAAAATCTACTTTTTTCTGAAAAAACATATAAATGTTTAATTTTTGCAATGAATAAAGTAGAAAAATCACCCCAAAATTTGTAAAGCAATTTGTCCTGATTACAGCAATACTCCATATGTGGTAATAAACTGCTGTTTGGACCCACGGCAGGGCTCAGGAGGGAAGGAACAATATTTGGCTTTTGGAGCTCAAATTTAGCTGGAATGGTTTTCGGGTGTCATGTCGCATATGCAAAGCCCCTTTAGGGGACTGGAACTTGTGATCATTAGGTCGCTGGTACAATACACTGCAATACTAATGTATTGCAGTATAATGTCATTTTACAGGCTCCTGTAACAGCGCGATCGCTGTTCCTGTCCGTTAGTCCCGGGTGTCAGCTGTAATACACAGCGGACACCTGCAGAATATGGAGCGGGCGCAGCACGTGAGCCCGCTCCATATATAACCCCTCGCACCACGACATACTATTAAGTCGTGGTGCGCCAAGGCGTTAATGCGCAGCGGATGGTGCAAAGTGAAAATTAACATTTTCCACTGATATGCCATTTTAATGCACAATATGTTGTGCCCAGTTTGTGCCACTGAAGACAAATACCTCATACAATGTTGAGCAGGTTCTCCCGGATATAAAATATCATATATGTGGACGTAAGCTGGTGCTTGGACACGCTGTGGGGCTCAGAAGGGTGGGAACGCCATTTGGCTTTTGGAGCGCAGATGTTGCTTGGTAGTTGTTCTGTTTGGGGTTTTGCTGGTATTTCAGTTTATGATGTGGGGGCATATGTAACCTGTGCGGAGTACATCAGGACATAATAAGAGGGTATAATAATGGGGTACATAAATAATAATTCGCAGATATGTGGCCTGTGTCGCACTGCTAAATGGCGCAAAATCTTATTTGCTTTTGGAACGCTCTGCACATTTTGCATCGCCATATTCTGAGAGCCAGAACTTTTTTATTTTTTCTCCAACGGAGCTGTGTGAGGGCTTATTTGTTGCGGGACATTCTGTACTTTTCATTAGTACCATTTTAGGGTACATGTGATTTTTTTTTATCACTTTTTATTAGATTTTTTTGGAAGCAAAGTGACAAAGAAACATAAATTCTGACAATGTTTTTTTTTTTTTTTTTACAGTGTTCACCGTGCGGTATAAATGACATTTTACTTTATTCTGCGGGTCGGTACGATTACGGCGATACCATATGTATATAGGTTTTTTATGTTTTGTGGCGATTGCGCAATAAAATCACTTTTCGATAAAATTATTTATTTTTTGTCACCATATTCTGAGAGTCATAATTTTATATTTTTCCGTCAAAAAAGCTGTGTAAGGGCTTGTTTTTATTGGTACTATTTTGGGGCACATGCGACTTTTTGATCACTTTTTATTCTATATTTTGGGAGGGTTGATGACCAAAAAATAGTGATTCCGACATTGTTTTTTAATTAATTTTTTTTGCGGTGTTCACCGTGCGGGAAAAATAATATTATAGTTTTATAGTTTGGGTCGTTATGAACGCGGTGATACCAAATATGTGTACTTTTTTTAACATTTTCATTTTTTTCCTCTAATAAAAGACTTATTATAGGAAAAAAAGCATTTTTTGTTTTTGTAACTTTTATAACTTGTTTTTACACTTTTATAAAACTTTTGTTATTACTTTATTTTTTACTTTTTACTTGAAGACTGGCAGCACTGATCGCTGCTATAATACATTACACTACCTAGGTAGTGTAACGTATTATAAACTGTCAGTGTGACGCTGAGAGTCACACTGACAGGAAGCTTATGAGAACCAGCCTCCGGCTGGTTCTCATAGGCTGCTGTGCATAGCAGACCCGGGGGCTGTTATATGGCCCCCGGGTCTGCCTTATAACCGACTGCAGCACCAGCAATCGGTCTCCGGGAAAGTTTGTTGTAGCAACAAACTTTCCAGTTTGTTATAGCAACAAACTTTCCAGTTTGTTGCTACAACACACTTTCCCTGCGATCACATGACCGGGACCTGAACTAATCAGGTCCCGATCATATCTCCGGGACCAGAGGCAGGTGATAAGAGCGCGATCCGGGTGTCAGCGCTACTCTGAGACACCCGGATCGCGCTTTTAACACCCACTGTGAATTCACGTCGGCACTGCACAGAGCCCAGCAAGTGCCGACGTGAATATACAGTGGGCGGTCGGGAAGCGGTTAATGCATTAATTACACAGAAACTTGACTTTTTTAATAACTTTGTTGTGTGATATCTCACTGCAGCAAGTTATCAGAGTCAAGATAAGGATGGCTACATCTGTATGTACCACAAAATGGCTCTGTTTAAAATTTGACTCGACCCAAAAAATACAAGCGCTCACACAGCTATATTGACTGGATATATATTTTTTATTTTTTATCAGCCATTCTTTAGCAACTGTTGCGTGAAACACGGACAGCACACGGATGACATCCGTGTGCTGTCCGTGATTTTCACGCACCCATAGACTTCAATGGCCACGTGGTCCACAAAAACGGACTGGAATAGGACATGCAGTGAGTTTCATGCAGCGGAAACATACTGTGTGAAAAATCACGCAGGTCTGAATAGCCCCATTGAACTGCATAGGTCCGTGTGCTGTCCGTTGTTTTAGTATACAACGTTCGTCTGAATAAGGCCTTGGTATTGTCTGTTGTGACAAACGTCATTTATGATAGTAAAATGTTGCACGCAATGTTTCCTGTGTGATACAATTAACATCTTTTGTCCAGTCCTTCATATAATTATTGAAGTCATTGGGATGGTCACATAGGAAATCAATTTTTTGGGTTTGCTGTCCCATTAATTACAATATAAAAATTTATGGAGGGGACACCACAATGGTGAAAAAAACTTTAAAGAGGATTTTTCACTAGATTTCACAATACAAACTGCATACATTATTAAATAGATCTCTTAGACCTGACGAAGCTGGTGTACTTACTTTGAAAACCAATGTCAGAATGGCTGGATAATCCCTTCTCAAAGTTTTCATGTCTGATATTAAAATTATAATTTTTTGAGACCAAGTGTATGCATGAGACCAAGTATATGCATCATGTAATTGCCATCTCTTCGCATCTAGAGCTGAGTTCTTATCAGTACCCCTCCTCCCCTGCACCATGATAAAATCTCACACATGCTCAGTACAAGCTGCAGTCTACCTGGCTCTGCAGTGAGAGAGCCTGTCAGTTTGTATTGTGAAATCTAGTGATAGATCCTCTTTAATTTTACCATCAAGTCAAGAAATTGGACAACCAGATTAACTGACATTTGATATCCATTCCACGATAGGATGGATGACAAATGTAGTTGGGTATGCATTAGAATATTTGTTCTAACAGTCTTATATTAACGTATAATGCTGTAATGTATAAGGAATGCATCCCCGTAATTAAAAGGGAAACATTGTTATCGTTGTAATGCGGGCCCCTCATGGCATTGTAAATGTGTCATCAGTGAAGTGTTGTTGATGCTGCTATGTTGTGTTGTTGCTTTCTTCTTTGTCCTTCTACTAGGTTGCACTTGAGCAGTTGTGAAACCGGCCACCCTCTCACAATGTATGGGAAAAGATATGCTATGATATTCTACATGGGAGAAAGGGGTGGTTGACCAAATAGTCGTGTGCATATTGCATCCTGTTGCGTATATTTTTTGTCTATTTTTGATAAGTTAACGTAAGGGGCTTGGCTTCTTCACATCTAAATCAATGGTGACGAGATATATGGCTCGGTGCAAAGGTGGTTAGGGAGACCCAAGACGGTCAGGGAGCGGTGTACCGGCAGTAGCCAAGAGTGGTGCAATACTAAGGGGAGAGTCAGTCCATGTGGAGGATTATAAAGCAAGTATAAAGGCTATTTACAAAGCAGCCAGTAGCCACCAGCTCAAGGGCCTATGCCCGAAGTACGCAGTAGCAGCCACCATCTTAAGACCCACTAGGCCATAGCAGATAGCGCTTGCATCAAGGAGAGGTGCTTTGGCCCTGTGTCTGCAAGTCACAGAACAAGTCACCTTACGGTCCCATGCTCTACCATTCGCTTCAACTGTATCTGCGTCCTGAAGAGGCAGATATAGTTTAAACCAGGAAAAAAATTATTGATAAAAGCAAAATTCGTAAGATGACGACGAATAATTGCGCTGAATTTCGATTTCGATTTTTTTTCAATTAATTGCCCAGCCCTACTGTCTGGTCCCATATACAAAGTATTTATTGTCTTCTTACATTTTCTATATCCATATTAGCTCCTGTTCACATCAGCATCTGGATTCCGTTCATGGGTTCCATTCGACCTTTCCTTCGGAGGAACTGATGAACGGAAAGCAAAACGGAAATCATAGCTTCTGTTGCAATTGGTTTCCATTTGTTTCTGTGCCGTAAGGTCGACTATGCTCCTGTTTCCTTGAAAAAAAATGTAACTTTACGGAACGGAACCAAATGTAAACCAATTGCAATATAATGGTAAGCTATGGTTTCCGTTTGACTTTCCGTTCATCGGTTCCTCCGATGAAAAGATAGAACGAAACTGATAACGGTAGCACAACGCTGATGTGAACACAGCCTTAAATATACTTATTAGGGCTTCCTTTCTATTAACTGTTCATGGTGTATTAGGTATATTACCTTCACCATTCAGCCATAACATTAGAACCACTTACCTAATATTGTTTAGGTCTCCCTCGTGCTGCCAAAACAGCTTTGACCCATCGAGGAATGCACTCCACAAGACCTCTGCAGGTTTTTGTGGTAGTTGGCATCAAGATGTTAGCTGCAGAGCCTTAAGTCCTGTAAGTTGTAGTCTCCTATGATTGGACTTGCTTGTCATGTTCCTCAAACTATTCCTAAACTATTTTTGCAGTGTAGCAGGGTGTATTGTTCTTCTGAAAGAGGCCACTACAATTAGGCCATACTGTTATCATGAAGGGGTGTACTTGGTCTGCAGCAATGTTTAGGTAGGTGGTATGTGGCAAAGTAACATCCATATAAATGCCAGGACCCAAGGTTTCCCAGCAGAACATTGCCCAGAGTATTATACTCCCTTCGCCGATTTACCTTCTTCCCAAAATGCATCCTGGTGTCATTTCTTCCCTAGGTAGGCAATACACACCCACCCAGCCGTTCACAGGATGTAAAAGAAAACATGATTCATCAGACCAGGCCACCTTCTTCCATTGCTCCATGGTCAAGTTCAGATGATTGCGTGTCAATTGTAGGCACCTACGACAGGGGATAGCATGGGCACTCTGACTGGTCTACGGCAACACAGTCCCATACGTCACAAGCTGCGAAGCACTGTGTTTCTTCAGCAATTTGTGCCACAGTAGCTCTTGTGTAGAATCGGACCAGACGGATGACCCTTCGCTCCACACGCTCATTAATGAGCCTTGGCCTGCTGTTTTGGAGATGCTCTGATCTAGTCGTCTAGCCATCATAATTTGGCCCTGGTCAAAGTCGTCTAGATCCTTACACTTGCCCATTTTTACTCCTTCTAACACATGAACTTGAAGAATTGACTGGTCACTTGCTGCCTAATATATCCCACCACGTGTCAGGTGCTCTTGTAACAAGATAATCAGTGTTATTTACTTCACTTGTCAGTGGTTTAAGGGTAAATTCACATGTGGCAGAAAAATTCTGCCGTGGATCTCGTGGCAAATATGTGGCAAATCTTCGGCGTCTCTGCAACAAAATCTGCATACAGATTTTGCCACAGATTGTGCTGCGGATTCCCAGCAGATTTCACTCTATAACGTTAAATAAGTGAAATCCCCAGTGCCAATCTGCACAAATATTTCCGCAACATAATGCGCATGTTACGGATTTGGAAATCTGCAGCATGCTCATTTTGCTGTGCAGATTTTTAACTCTACATGTTTTTCAGAATCCCATCTAAATGCATTGTACTGTAAATTGCTGTGGATTTTCCGTGCAGATTCCACAGAGTCTGAATTCATCCTAAATGTTATAGCTGAACAAGACATGTGATGGCTTTAGCCTCATATCCCTGTATATTACGCAGGTGTTTGAGATGCTGAATGCCAAATAAAATTGATAGAAACTTGCATTCTTTCAAAAAATGTCTACTATTTAGCATCCAAAATCAGTACTTTTAGGGATATAGAGTCTCTTCATGAACTTACTCTAAAAAATAAGTGGTATAAAATACATTCCCTGATCCTCATTGGCTTACTGGCTCTCACTGATCTCCAAATGGCATTAGACATGAGTTTTCAAAAGGTCAACAGGTGGATGAATGACCAGTCATCCAACTGATCTTTTCGGTTAAAACCACTACAAAAATTTACAACTATGCACAAAGATTGCCAGATGCAGCAGAGAGAAGGAGAAGAAAACCACTCTTTTTCTCATGTCCAATCAGCCGTTAATCATATCATGAACTTCACATTATCTTCCAGTTATCAGTTATTTGCATGAAAGTCAAAATTTTCTTTTTTAGGCAATATTTATCTCATATCTATGGACTTTGTGGTTTAGAACACCCATTTTAAAGTACCCTGTTAGGGGTCCCTGATCTATTAGCCAGAGTGGAGGGCCACTGCAAAGACTGTCTCTTGCTGCCGAGAACCCGGACAGCCCATTAATTTATTCCTTTTTTTTTTTACAAAATGTCTTAATGTTTCTCTGAACTTTACTAAATGTATAATACTTATCACTAAGTAATTGGTTCACAATAGGAGGTGGCACCAAAAGGTTCATATTCATAGGCTAAGTGAATCCAATTTGTACACTTAACCGTTAACATATGTAGAATTGTAATTTCAGACTTCACTAGTCTAACACTGTGGTTCCTGTCATGAGAGCTCATCCAGGTTTCCTTCATGTAAGGAGCCATAATAACGTGATCACCAAAGCTTTAGCTCAAATGATTGTTACACAATGTTAAATCCCAAATTCTGTATCCACGGATGTTACAGCCTGTGACTAACACCTTAGCTGCTGTGTAGCAGAGAGATGGTGACGTGTTTACTCAGCCATATGACAATCACTCATTTTGTATTAACCACTTAAGGACCGGGACAATTTTGGCCTTGAGAACAGAACTATTTTTTGTTATATTTCCCTCTTTGCATCCCGGCCATCATAACTTTTGAATTTTTTGTCCGTCGTAGCTGTATGAGACTTTGTTTTTTGCGAGAGTAGTTGTACTTTATGTATGTACCATTTTTTGGTACATTTACATTATCGTTTAATTTTATATATATTTTTATTTTGGCAAAAATCAAGAAAAAAACAATTCCGCTGCAGTTTTTTTTTTTTTTTTAAACCATACACCGATCATCAAAAATAATGTGGTTGTTACGGACATGGCAATACCAAATATGCGTATATTATTTCATGTTTTTAGACTTATATTTTGAAATGTTTATTTATTGTAAAAAAAAAATATTTATTTGGGGGTTTTTTGACAATTTTTTTTTATTTAACATTACTTTTTTTTTTTTTAGATTAACTTAACTTTTTTTTTTAATCCCATAGAGTGTGTATATATATATATATATATATATATATATATATATATATATATATATAAAATATACATTGCCCTGTACAAATATCTGCCTCTTTTGCTATATACAGTCCTGGCCAAAAGTTTGAGACTTTAGTCAGATGTTTCTATGGTATACTAAAGTACAATTATCAGCATTTCATACGTTTTAAAACTTTTATTGACAAATACATCAAGTTTATCCAAAGACTCAATATTTACAGTGTTGACCCTTCTCTTTCAAGACTTCTGCAATTCGCCCTGGCATGCTGGATATCAGCATCTGGGCCAAATTCTGACTGATTTCAACCCATTCTTGCCTAATCAGTGCTTGGAGTTTATCACAATTTCTGTGTTTTTGTTTGTCCACACGCTTTTTGAGGATTGACCACAGGTTCTCAATGGGATTGAGATCTGGAGACTTTCTTGGCCATAGACAAAAAATGACAATGTTTTGTTCACCGAGCCACATAGTTATGCCTTTTGCCTTGTGACATGGTTCTTCATCATGCTGGAAAAATAATTGTTCATCGCCAAATTGCATCTGGAGCGTTGGGAGAAGTTGCTTTTGGGGGATGTTTAGATACCATTCTTTATTTATGGAAGTGTTCTTAGGCAAAATTATGAGTGAGCCCACTCCCTTCCTGCAGAATGTCAGTCTGTCCTTGATGGTTTTCTTGGAGAGAAGTGGCTTCTTTGCAGCCCTTCTTGACACGAGGTGACTCTCCAAAAGCCTTCGCCTCACTTTGTCTGCAAATGCACTGACACCTGCCTGCTGCCATTCCTGAGCAAGCACTGCACTGGTGTTGAATTGATCCCATAGCTGAATCCTCTTTAGGAAACTGTCCTAGCACTTGCTGGACTTCCTTGGGCGCCCTGAAGCCGCCTTCACAGCAATTGAACCTCTCTCCTTGAAGTTCTTGATGATCCGATAAATGGTTGATTTAGTGGAAATCTTACAAGCAGCAATGTCCTTGCCTGTAAAGCCCTTTTGATGCAAAGCAATGATGACTGCACATGTTTCCTTGGAGGTAACCATGGTTAACAGAAGAAGACAATGATTTCAAGCACCATTCCCCTTTTAAAGCAACCAGTTTGCAATTACACTTTCTGCTGAGCTAATGAGAAGATCACTGATGTAAGCAGGTCATTTTGTGGCAATGCTGAAATGCAGTGGAAATTGAGTTTTTGGGATTTAGTTAAAGAGGCTCTGTCACCACATTATAAGTGTCCTATCTCCTATATAAGGAGATCGGCGCTGTAATGTAGGTGACAGTAATGCTTTTTATTTAAAAAACCGATCTTTTTTCACAACGTTAGGAGCGATTTTGGTTTATGCTAGTAAGCTTTCTTAATGCCCAAGTGGGCGTATTTTTACTTTCGACCAAGTGAGCGTTGTATAGAGGAGTGTATGACGCTGACCAATCGGCATCATGCACTCCTCTCCATTCATTTACACTGCACTAGCGATATAGTTATATCACTATGTGCAGCTACATACACAAACCCTAACATTACTCCAGTATCCTGATAATGAATACACATGACCATCCAGCCTGGACGTCATGTGTATTCAGAATCCTGACACTTCTGAATCTTTTCTGTGAGATTTACAGCAAGGGAAACGAAATCTCGTTTACCTCCGTAATCTCGCGAGATTTCGTTTCCGTTGCTGGAATCTCACAGAAAAGATTCAGAAGTATCAGGATTCTGAATACACCTGACGTCCAGGCTGGATTTCATGTGTATTCATTATCAGGACACTGTAGTAATGTTAGGGTTTGTGTATGTAGCTGCACATAGTGATATAACTATATCGCTAGTGCAGTGTAAATGAATGGAGAAGAGTGCATGATGCCGATTGGTCAGCGTCATACACTCCTCTATACAACGCCCACTTGGTCGAATGTAAAAATACGCCCACTTGGGCATTAAGAAAGCTCATTAGCATAAACCAAAATCGCTCCTAACGTTGTGAAAATAGATAGTTTTTTTTAAAATAAAAAGCATTATTGTCACCTACATTGCAACTGGTGAAGATCACCTGTCTCACTAGGGAAAATAGGTCAGGGGGACCACATTGGTGTACACCACCGGTTAGAGCTAGATTTAAACAGGAAGGGGGAAAGAGAGAAGATGTGGTCTAGAATGGAATTAATAAATAACCTTTATTGATTAGCATTAAAATGTATTAAAAGTCCATTGGTGCAAACTGGTATGTGTGAGTGACCCCCAAACTCACATACCCTTGGCCTGAAATTTGATGTTATATTGAGTGATATCACTAGGTAAAATATCAAGTGACTTCACCACCGCTAATGTTCCATTATGGTGCACGTATCGCTGCACCATGAATAAAGATTGTAGCTCTGGATGAGACAAAGTGGAATCAAATTGACAATTGAACAGTGTCAGCTAGAATAACTGGTCCGTGCTAGAAAAGTGGGCTCGTGTAATGGTTGCTGCACTGTGGTAATAGCAGTCAGCTAAGTGGAATTAAATAGCCCTACACTAACTGTGTGGGCATGTATGAAGTAGGCCACATGCACACCCTGCGTTATTGCTGCGTTAATGGTAGGCAGTTATCAAAGCTCAAGAATTGAGTAAATAAAGTGATTTCACTTAGTGTTATGTTCAATGTTTACACTTGTCACTGGTGTTTCATTGTGGTGCACACATTGCTGAACTGTAAATAAAAGATATGTTATTTGTTATTTATATTTTTATTTTTATTTAATTTTTAACTTGTCATTTTTGTGGCTCCAGATGATATGAGGTGGAGTCCAAATAACAATTCGAACAGAGTATCAGCTAAGAATATAAGCTGTGCTAGAAGGTAGTTCTTGCAATTATTGCTGCGCTGTTAGACCAGCAAGCAGCTGATTAGAGTCAAAGTGAGCCCTACAATAACTAGATGAGCAGTGGTGATCGGGCCACATGCACATCTGGCGTTATTACTGCGTTTGTAATGGGCAGTTATGATTGCAAGCGCACCTTCACACCGCTTTCTGCCTGAGGAGCAGCGATGCAGAGAGCGGTTGTGATGTACGCTACCAACACCGCTGGTTATGAACCCAGAAGCGGTGAGTTGCAGCCGTTCACTGGGTCGTGTCTGTTGTCAGAGCGGTTCGTGAATAGGTCCGCTCAGTTGGCTCAGTGTGTAGGCTGAATTAATGAGTGGGGTAGTGAGGGCTCTGTTACCGAGACCCCACAGCCTCGCTACACCTCACCTACGGTCAAAGCCCGTGGGTGAATTGAATTACCCCAGGAGGGCTATACATAGAGTTACTAGCTTCAGACCATATCGTGGCGGGAGGTGAGGGAGATATGCCCCGACTGTTCTGAGTTAGGCAGCGAGACACGCTGCAATTGAAATGGTATAGCGCACTAGAGCAGCTGACAGCTGTCAGCCGTATTGTATAGCGTGGTCTATTGTGAGCTGAACAGAGACAGCTCTGGCCAAATGTTAGCACCAATGGATAGTGGATTAAGCACCCGACGCACGTTTCGCCAGCATTCTGGCTTCTTCCAGGGGTGAGAGGCCGCCATTAAAACGCCCTATAAATAGGGTCCTTGTTGATTGACAGTCTCAAGAACCAATCAGAGACCTAATTCTCAACTGGTATACTGTTAATGAAGTTCTCAAAAGAATAATTGTTAGAAATTGCAATATTCATTAATAGGACACCACAAAACCATCAGGATACAACCAAAGACAAAAAAAATGTATAAACAAAAAAATATATGAATGAAATAAGCAAAATAAAGTGAAATAAACGGCATGTAAATCTTGTAGTTGTGGAGGTGGTAATAATCAAACAGCGAGAAAGTTGGAAAATTGTATATGTATAGTAAATGAATACACAAATACACTTACAAATATTAATGAAGAAATATGAATATGCTAGAGAGAATATATACTGATGTAGATATTTTACCAGTGTGTTAAAGAAAGCAACCAAAGCCAAAGTTTTCATTAAGTCCAAATGGACTCACTGTTTTCATATTGAAAATCCATTCACTTTCCTTTTGCAGAAGTGCCTGATCTAAGTTGCCTCTTCTGATGCCCAGGGCACAGTATTACAGTATTACGCACAGGGCCCAGCCTTTAAGGGCTGTCCAGTTGGAATTGTGTACGTTCCCAAAATGTCTGGCTATTGGAGTTGGATTAAATGGCTTATTTTTGATCCTGCAATCCTGCTCATTTTTTGCAAAGTTGATTATAGAGTTGATATGTTCACGAATCCGTATGCGCAATTCTCTCTTGGTCTTCCCAATGTATTTGAGACCGCATGGGCATTCGAGGCAATAAATCACTCCAGGGGTGGAACATCTTATATGGTCAGAAATCCGTTGGAGGATACCGAAGGCATCCACAAACTCTCTCTTGTCCACTAGTACCCGACAGGCTCTACACATTCTGCAAGGATAGAAACCAGGATTAAGTACTGAAATATTCTTACTTTTTCTTGAAAAATGGCTCTGGACCAAAATATTTGAAATGCTTTTACATTTCCTATATCCCAAGGACACCTTGCTGGTAAGAAGATTATTGAGTACTGGGTCACTAAGTAAAATGTTCCAGTGACGGTTTAGAATGAGTGTCATTTCATCCCAACTGTCATTGTAGTCAGTGACAAATCGTGGTTGGGATCGTTCTGTGTTGACCCTTGTTTTTGGGGTCAGTAGAGTTTCCCGATCGGTCCTCAGCGCCCAATTATAGGCTTTCTTGATGTTCCTTTTACTGTAATTCCTGCATGACAGCCTGTTCTTTAATTCTGCTGCCCTTGTCTTAAAGAGCTGGAAGGTGGAGCAATTTCGTCTGAGCCTCAAGAATTCTCCCTTTGGAATGCCTCTAATGGTATTAACGGAGTGAGCACTTGTTGCATCCAGAAGGCTATTGGTGGCTGTTTTCTTGCGGTAAAGATCTGTCTCAATTGAACCGCGCTCGTTGGTAAAGAGCCTCACATCCAGGAAGGGGATAGACTGATGGTCATATGTTAAGGTCAATTTGAGGTTAAAGTTATTGGTGTTCAAAACCTCAATGAATTCTTCAAGTTCTCTAGATGAGCCATTCCAGATGAGCAGTATGTCATCTATAAATCTGCGCCAGATATTGATCCTAGAAGTGAATTTCTCCATTTCGGGACAAAAAACGTGACATTCTTCCCACCAGCCCAGGTATAAGTTGGCAAAGGTGGGTGCCACCGCTGCTCCCATGGCTGTTCCTCGTAATTGCAGGTAAAATCTGCCATCAAAAAGGAAGCAGTTGTGTTTCAAAATAAATGTGAGTGCACGTAGGACAAAATTTTTTCGAGATGGATTGTAACCCTCCTTTCTTTGCAGGAAGAATTCTACTGCTGCGCAGCCTACCTTGTGGTCTATACTCGTATAGAGGGACTCCACATCGCAGGTGGTGAGCCATTCGTCCGCCTCCAGGGAGCTACCATTCAGGTCTTTGAGCACCTGCATGGTATCCCTGGTGTGGGAAGGTAACTGGTATACCAATTCACGTAGTTCTTCGTCTAACCAGTGATTACATTTTTCGGTCAGATTACCCACACCAGAGACAATCGGCCTCCCTGGAGGGTTAAGAGGATTTTTGTGCACCTTTGGGAGGAGGTAGAATGTTGCAATCCTAGGGTACTGTACCCTCATGAAATCCCTCTCTTTAACAATTATGGCCCCTTCCTCAAAACCATCTTGAATCATGTCGTTGTATTCTTTAAGAAATTGTTCAGTTGGGTCACCCCAGAGTGGGCGATAACAGGCTTTATCTAGTAGTTGCTTTTTAGCTTCCAGTAAATATTTTTCTTTTGACCAAATGACAACATTGCCCCCTTTATCTGAATTCTTGAAGACAACGTCATCCCATTTGCGCATTTCCTGGAGTGCCCGTTCTTCGTCTGGACTAAGGTTGTGAGATGGCCATTGCTTGGATAGTGACAATAAGTCCTGGGATACTAGGTCAACAAAGACTTTGATTGCCGGGCAACCTTCCAAGGAAGGCATGGAAAGCGTTTTGGACTTAATTTTAGATTTCTTATGAGGAGTAGTAAGGGAACCAGAATCACCCTCATATTGTTGGGTAGAGTTTTCTAACAACAGTTCCTCTAAGTCTCCCAGTGTATTAATTTCTACTTCTGATAGGCAATCCAAGTTGGCGGTAATAAATTGTTCACCATTGGTGATTTTGGTTTGTCTATTATACATTTTTTGATAGAACAGTTTCCGCCCAAAGAGGTGGAGATCCTTGATTACGGTGAATTTGTTAAGTTTATTGGTCAGACAGAAATTAAAACCTTTTCTGAGGACTGATAATTGGGGACCCGTGAGGACATGGCTAGAGAGGTTGATAACTCTCAGGCATTCCTCACTAGGATTTACACTACTGCAGATCACTTTTTGTAGGGTCTCTGAGACTCCTTCCTCCATTGTTGTGAGCCCCTGAAGCCCCACCTCCCTCTGTCCCGTAAAAAAGGCACCTCGGTGGTGATGTTATCAGTATTTCTATTGGGGTTTCTGCTCCTACTGGGTTGTCTACCCTGGATTGGCTGTGGATCTGTGTCCGAGTCCGATATGTCTGTCCCATCTGTGCCTGTGTCAGAAAACTCATGCGGGTCCAATGTCTCCTTGTTAATTTGTATGTTAGTTGGTCTACCAGTTTGAAACCTCTGGGATCTTTTCTTACCCCAGTCATAAATGTCTCCTCTGGAAAAGTCTCCCTTGTCTCGTGAAAATGTTTTCCTTTTCCGGTTCTTAATTTTGACTTCAACTGAATCTATATAATCTAATGTTTTTTTGAAAGCCTCTGCAAATGGTGTTGAGCCCTCGTATTTTTCCAAACTGGGTGTAAGCACTTCAAGGTCTTTCTTTACCAGGTTTAAAATGTGAGTTTCATCCTCTATAAGTATGCCCATAAGTGTATTGGAACATGCTGTCAGGGCTGATTCCCATTTGTCTTTGAGCCCTGGTTTGGACAGTTCATATGAGGGAAATACGCAAACCTCTTGAGATAAGGCCCTGTTCTAGGTATTGTTCCAGTGTAATTTTGGTCCAGGTGGATTGTATCTGCCTTATCTGAAGGTTTTTAAACTTTTTGATGAGATCATCCATATGTAGCTCCATTACTTGTGTCTCCTGAGTGTGAGCTCGACTGTCCGAAAAAATACTACCAACATCCTCCTTTTGGCGTAGCTGTCTCTGTTTGAGTTGGTCTATAATGCTCGTCTGAGTCATAGTGTCCTATAAAATTAGTAAGTGGATGGGGTGATCGGAAAGTGTCCAAGCAGGACACGGTAGTATATAGCAACTGGTGAAGATCACCTGTCTCACTAGGGAAAATAGGTCAGGGGGACCACATTGGTGTACACCACCGGTTAGAGCTAGATTTAAACAGGAAGGGGGAAAGAGAGAAGATGTGGTCTAGAATGGAATTAATAAATAACCTTTATTGATTAGCATTAAAATTTATTAAAAGTCCATTGGTGCAAACTGGTATGTGTGAGTGACCCCCAAACTCACATACCCTTGGCCTGAAATTTGATGTTATATTGAGTGATATCACTAGGTAAAATATCAAGTGACTTCACCACCGCTAATGTTCCATTATGGTGCACGTATCGCTGCACCATGAATAAAGATTGTAGCTCTGGATGAGACAAAGTGGAATCAAATTGACAATTGAACAGTGTCAGCTAGAATAACTGGTCCGTGCTAGAAAAGTGGGCTCGTGTAATGGTTGCTGCACTGTGGTAATAGCAGTCAGCTAAGTGGAATTAAATAGCCCTACACTAACTGTGTGGGCATGTATGAAGTAGGCCACATGCACACCCTGCGTTATTGCTGCGTTAATGGTAGGCAGTTATCAAAGCTCAAGAATTGAGTAAATAAAGTGATTTCACTTAGTGTTATGTACAATGTTTACACTTGTCACTGGTGTTTCATTGTGGTGCACACATTGCTGAACTGTAAATAAAAGATATGTTATTTGTTATTTATATTTTTATTTTTATTTAATTTTTAACTTGTCATTTTTGTGGCTCCAGATGATATGAGGTGGAGTCCAAATAACAGTTCGAACAGAGTATCAGCTAAGAATATAAGCTGTGCTAGAAGGTAGTTCTTGCAATTATTGCTGCGCTGTTAGACCAGCAAGCAGCTGATTAGAGTCAAAGTGAGCCCTACAATAACTAGATGAGCAGTGGTGATCGGGCCACATGCACATCTGGCGTTATTACTGCGTTTGTAATGGGCAGTTATGATTGCAAGCGCACCTTCACACCGCTTTCTGCCTGAGGAGCAGCTATGCAGAGAGCGGTTGTGATGTACGCTACCAACACCGCTGGTTATGAACCCAGAAGCGGTGAGTTGCAGCCGTTCACTGGGTCGTGTCTGTTGTCAGAGCGGTTCGTGAATAGGTCCGCTCAGTTGGCTCAGTGTGTAGGCTGAATTAATGAGTGGGGTAGTGAGGGCTCTGTTACCGAGACCCCACAGCCTCGCTACACCTCACCTACGGTCAAAGCCCGTGGGTGAATTCAATTACCCCGGGAGGGCTATACATAGAGTTACTAGCCTCAGACCATATCGTGGCGGGAGGTGAGGGAGATATGCCCCGACTGTTCTGAGTTAGGCAGCGAGACACGCTGCAATTGAAATGGTATAGCGCACTAGAGCAGCTGACAGCTGTCAGCCGTATTGTATAGCGTGGTCTATTGTGAGCTGAACAGAGACAGCTCTGGCCAAATGTTAGCACCAATGGATAGTGGATTAAGCACCCGACGCACGTTTCGCCAGCATTCTGGCTTCTTCCAGGGGTGAGAGGCCACCATTAAAACGCCCTATAAATAGGGTCCTTGTTGATTGACAGTCTCAAGAACCAATCAGAGACCTAGGTCTCGACTGGTATACTATTAATGAAGTTCTCAAAAGAATAATTGTTAGAAATTGCAATATTCATTAATAGGACACCACAAAACCATCAGGATACAACCAAAGACAAAAAAATTTATTGGTTCTTGAGACTGTCAATTAACAAGGACCCTATTTATAGGGCGTTTTAATGGCGGCCTCTCACCCCTGGAAGAAGCCAGAATGCTGGCGAAACGTGCGTCGGGTGCTTATTCCACTATCCATTGGTGCTAACATTTGGCCAGAGCTGTCTCTGTTCAGCTCACAATAGACCACGCTATACAATACGGCTGACAGCTGTCAGCTGCTCTAGTGCGCTATACCATTTCAATTGCAGCGTGTCTCGCTGCCTAACTCAGAACAGTCGGGCATATCTCCCTCACCTCCCGCCACGATATGGTCTGAGGCTAGTAACTCTATGTATAGCCCTCCCGGGGTAATTGAATTCACCCACGGGCTTTGACCGTAGGTGAGGTGTAGCGAGGCTGTGGGGTCTCGGTAACAGAGCCCTCACTACCCCACTCATTAATTCAGCCTACACACTGAGCCAACTGAGCGGACCTATTCACGAACCGCTCTGACAACAGACACGACCCAGTGAACGGCTGCAACTCACCGCTTCTGGGTTCATAACCAGCGGTGTTGGTAGCGTACATCACAACCGCTCTCTGCATAGCTGCTCCTCAGGCAGAAAGCGGTGTGAAGGTGCGCTTGCAATCATAACTGCCCATTACAAACGCAGTAATAACGCCAGATGTGCATGTGGCCCGATCACCACTGCTCATCTAGTTATTGTAGGGCTCACTTTGACTCTAATCAGCTGCTTGCTGGTCTAACAGCGCAGCAATAATTGCAAGAACTACCTTCTAGCACAGCTTATATTCTTAGCTGATACTCTGTTCGAATTGTTATTTGGACTCCACCTCATATCATCTGGAGCCACAAAAATGACAAGTTAAAAATTAAATAAAAATAAAAATATAAATAACAAATAACATATCTTTTATTTACAGTTCAGCAATGTGTGCACCACAATGAAACACCAGTGACAAGTGTAAACATTGAACATAACACTAAGTGAAATCACTTTATTTACTCAATTCTTGAGCTTTGATAACTGCCTACCATTAACGCAGCAATAACGCAGGGTGTGCATGTGGCCTACTTCATACATGCCCACACAGTTAGTGTAGGGCTATTTAATTCCACTTAGCTGACTGCTATTACCACAGTGCAGCAACCATTACACGAGCCCACTTTTCTAGCACGGACCAGTTATTCTAGCTGACACTGTTCAATTGTCAATTTGATTCCACTTTGTCTCATCCAGAGCTACAATCTTTATTCATGGTGCAGCGATACGTGCACCGTAATGGAACATTAGCGGTGGTGAAGTCACTTGATATTTTACCTAGTGATATCACTCAATATAACATCAAATTTCAGGCCAAGGGTATGTGAGTTTGGGGGTCACTCACACATACCAGTTTGCACCAATGGACTTTTAATACATTTTAATGCTAATCAATAAAGGTTATTTATTAATTCCATTCTAGACCACATCTTCTCTCTTTCCCCCTTCCTGTTTAAATCTGTCACCTACATTACAGCGCCCATCTCCTTATATAGGAGATAGGGCACTTATAATGTGGTGACAGAGCCTCTTTCATTTTCATGGCAAGGAATGACTTTGCAATTAATTGCAATTCATCTGATCACTCTTCATAACAATCTAGAGTTAATGCAAATTGCCACTATAACAACTAAAGCTGCAAGTTGTAAAAAACTAAATTTGTGTCTGTCTCAAAACTTTTGTCCAGGACTGTATTATGGTGGACTGAGACTAAATATAAACAAAATACATTAACCTCTTAAGGACCAGGTATTTTGACCAATCCATTTCTTCATTGTTGCATTCCAACAGCCATATTTTTTTTAATTTTTCCATAAATGTAGTTGTATGAGGGCTTATTTTTTGCAGGACGAGTTGTATTCTCCAAGGGCACCATTTTGTCGTACATATAATTTATTGCTCAGCTTTTATTCGTTTTTTAGGAAAATGCAAAAAAAAAGCAGCAATTCGCAATTTTCTTTTTTGTGTTTTTATTTCCGCTGTATACCATGCAATAAAAATAAGTTAACTTTATAGTACAGTTCGGTAGAAAAATGGCAATTCCAAATAACTATAGTTTTTTTTTTGCGTTTGTAGAACTTTTGCACAAAACATGTTTTATGGGAAAAAAACGAAATTTTGTGCCAGCGCTTTCCAAAAGCCATAATGCAGTAATATTTCAAAGTAACAATTTTAGGGCATATTTTGTTGTGGAAGAGGTTGTCATTTTTTTATTAGTACCATTTTGGGTACATATTTTTTATTTTTGGGGGTGTGGGGTAAAAAAAATGCAAATCCAGCATATTTTTTATTTCTTTACGCTATGCACCATTTAAAAAAAAAAGAAAAAGTATGGCTGCCAGAGAGAGGTTTCTCCTACTTGTGAGTCCTACCTCTATAAGCCAGAGCACAGAGCCACTAAAAAAATAGTGGCTTGCGCAGTTGCGAATGAGGCCTGTCCTGTATTACATGGTCAGCCATTCATCTGAATGGCTAGCATGTACTAATATGCTTCCCCAGCAGGGGAAATTATGGCCGCTCGCAGCTTCACCTGGGTTTTCTGAATTTGGGCCTGTGTTCATCAGCTGATCGCCGGCTTCAATCTGAAAATGTCGTAGTCAGACAACCTCAATAAAAGAGGTCTAATTGCAGGAGTCTGATTGCTAGGACCCACCCAATCCTGAGAAAAGGGGTGTCCAGACCCCAGTGGGGATTAGTGACCACGGATGCTCTCCATTAACATTTGTGAGGAATATGGAAACAGAGGAGCACACATACTTGGCGGTTTCTATGTCTCCAATAGACTTCAATTAGAACTAGACTCAATATCGTGGTGGTCACAGAAGTCATAAAAGTCCTTAGCTGGAAAACCCCTTTAAGTCCATGTGGAACTGGATTTTATAGTATATTTTACATTGGCAAGCTTTCTCACTAGGACAATTGTAAAACTGCAGTGCCCAGGATAATTTGTATATTGAAATTGTTCCACCCTGTCTAATAGTCATTGAGATATATCTACTGTACTCGGTTAAATCACTCCACCAATTCTAAGCATTTTGTCTTAAGGTCTCTGTTAATAGCAAGCCTCCAGAGAGTGAAGGAGGCAATGCAGACGTGCAGTCGAGTACCCCGGCTCCCCCCGCACCTCCTTCCTATGAGGAGGCAACAGCAGGAGATGGGAAGAAGGCTGGTTTTCTTAAAACATCTCCCACAGTGACCCCATATCCTAACTGGTCGCAGGAGGACACAGGTAAATCTACATTCTTATCCATTGAAAATCACCTGCATTATAAGATTAAGTCTATGGGTTTTGTTTTTTTATTTTGTGTGTTTTTTTTACTTATTAAAGGCCCTTTTACACCGGCCGATAAGTAGCTGGTGCAGCGAGCGTAGATCAATGAGACATATCGATGATTGGCGCTCGCTTGCTTCTGTCGCATGGAGCTATGGATGGGGACGAGCGGTCGTTACTCCGATCGCTCGTCCCCATCCATTATTATCATGTCGGCAGTGCGTCTGCCTGTTTACACAGGGAGCTGTGCTGCCGACAACGATAATATTTAACTTTTTTAAAACTATACGACCAACGGATGATCGAGCATTTGCTCAGTCATCTGCTGATCATCCCGTTTACACAGGGCAATTATCGCCAACGAGCGTTATATTAACGCTTGTCTGCCCGATAATCATCCTGTGTAAAACCCCCTTAACTCCAGTTTTTTTTTTTTCAACCAGCAAATGCAATGTGGTGTAATGTAGACGTGTATTGACTTACCTGCTGCTGTATTTCATGCGCCGCTGCTCTGTCCTGGGCCGCCGTGGGGGTCACTTGATCTTCATTCTGACTCCCTGTTTCTTACAGCGTTTGCTGTAGGGACTGGAAGTCAGGCTCTCAATGCAAGTCTATGAGAGCCTCGATGTCAGTCACAAAGACTTGTATTGAGAGACTGACATCCGGTTTCTACAGTAGGTGCTGTAACATCTGTGTTGTCAGAGTACAGATCACATGACCCCTCAGTGGCTCGGAAAAGATTGGCGTCAGTCTACATTACACTAGACAACATTTGCAAACAAAAGGGGAAAAGGGTGAGAAAACAACATGGAATCCTACTTTAAAGGGCCACTCCAGTCAAAAATGAAAAATTCAGCTTTTGGTCAGAGTCTTGGAGCACTCCAAGCCCAGAAAGTTTAATGTACGTGAATGGTGTCGTTAGAGAGATCCCCTTATGTCCCCTACTAGGCCACAGCTGAAGCCTGCGCTGCCATAACAACCGAGCAGTGACGTCCTGTGCCGCTTCAGTCAGTATAGGACATATACTCAAGCCGAATCACATACATTTACACTGATGACTGCCCCCTGCAGCATTATAATATGACACCAGGGATGATGGGCTGGGAATAATAAGATGTATAAATCCCTAATTTTTCTGTCAGTCGCCATGACGCATCTTTTCAAACTACCAGTTTTACATCTCCCAGCCTGGGAGGGGCCTATATGTGTTCCCCCGCCCACTCATGTCTATGTAAGGAGACGTTATTAACGTATGGCTAACTCTATTACTGGCTTAAATAAATGTAGTCATGGAAATAGCCGCCACTTCATGCTGCAATATAGAAAATATATAGTGACAGCAAATAACAGAAAACGCAAATATTGTACAATGTAAAAGTCAGGTACACATATAAACACCATATGCTGACTGATATTTCATTTTTGACCGGAGTTAAGTCAGTCAGAGCCACAAACAATTTTTTTTACTTTTATGATCTGTCAACTAGATAGGTTCCCAAAATTGCTTCTCTCAGCCCGATTGTTGAGTCCTATTCCCTTTTACTGTGTGTCAATGAAAGCACTGGAGACAGGTGAATGTGAGCTATTTCTGACGGCCCTATTCATTTCAGTGTAGATTCACACTTGGCCAAACCACCCTCCAAGAATTGGGGAATTGGGCCCCTTATGAGATGTGTTAAAATCTCCTCCACTTTGTTGCTACTGATATACGCTGTGGAAATTCTGGATGGAAAATCTGGACTGAAATGTCAGGGTATGTTCACACGGCCTGTTTTCAGACGTAATTTCAGCGTTTTACGACTCGAATTACGCCTGAAAAAACATCTCCATTACGCCTACAAACATCTGCCCATTGCTTGCAATGGGTTTTACGGTGTTCTGTTCCCACGAGGTGTAATTTTACGCGTCGCTGTCAAAACACGGCGTGTAAAAAGACGTTTTTCATTGACTCCATTGAAAAAGATTTCCAATAACGGCCGTAATTTACGCGTTGTTAAAAAAAAACGTCTGAAAATCAGGAGCTGTTTTCGCTTGAAAACAGCTCCGTAATTTCAGACGTATTTTGGTCACTGCGTGTGAACATACCCTCACAGTGTTTAGGATGTGTGTGGACCTACCCTTAATAAATCTGAAAGAAAAAATTGAATGCCATATTATGGAGATATTCTCCCCTAGAATCATTGCTTTTAGGGAAGAATATCTCCGTAATAGACTACCGTACAGAGGCAGCATAAGGTGGCACGTGCAAGTTATTGAGTGTAGAGCGTGTTCAGCTAGTAAAAGGGATGTTTTGATTTTTATTTTTTTCTGTAACACTATGGCCTGGCATACGTTGGCATTTTAATGCTTGGTCCCTGCAGTACTGTGGGTAGTAAACTGTCACTTTCTCCTTCAGGCAGCAGCCCTGGCTACGGCAGTGGAGGTTATTCTGGAGACACCGAGATGCTGACCACAATGAGCTGGGAGGATGACAGAGTACGCAGGTCATTTATTAGGAAGGTAAGTGAGGGGTAAGGGCTTTACAGTGATTTGTCACATATATTTTCATTATAAAAGTGCATTTTTACAAAGTGGGGGAGGAAGACAAAGCCGTATGAGGCAGAACACAAAGCCATTGTTCTTGTGGAGAGAACGTGACAGTGGTGATATCATGGGATTGTATCCGCTGTCAGATAACCTGTATTGTTCTCTTCTTATCTATCAGGTGTATTCCATCCTTTCCTTGCAGCTGTTGGTCACTGTGGCAATTGTGGCTCTTTTTACCTTCTGGTGAGTGTTGCGTGATAATCATCATCATTTTGAGGTTGTGCAATCGTTGGATCTGTTATATCAGAAAATATTACTGACACATATCATATTTGCTAATAGAAATAAAGCAATTGCCTGATTGGTAAGAATTGTAGATACAAGCAAAGGCTTCACATTTATTTCTCCTTGCACATTAACCCCTTGCCGCATTATCACGTACATGTACGCGATAAGTGTCATAGAGAAGAATGGAGGGCGCTCACCGGCTGAGCGCCCTCCATACCTTGCGGGTGTCAGCTGTGTTTTCCAGCTGACAGCCCAGACTAAAGGCCGGGAACAGCGATCGTGCTGTTCTTGGCCATTTTACCCCTCAAATGCGGTCAATCGCGACCGCAGCATCTGAGGCGTTATAGAGAGGGGCTCCCTCCGACAGCTCATCGGGGGGTGCCAATGGTTGTCATTGCAGCCTGGGGGCCTAATGAAGGCCCCCAGCGCTGCCTTTTGTCTGCCTCGTGGCTTAACAGAAGCCTGTGAAAATCACGATATACTGCAATACATTACGATCGCTGGTTGAAGTCCCCTAGGGGGACTAATAAATGGTGTAAAAAAAAGTTTTATAAAGTTATGAGTAGGGGAAAAAAAAAAAAAAAAGTTAAAAAAAAAAAACTTTTCCCATTTTTCCTGTAAAAAATAAACAAAATTGGTATCGCTGTCTGTAAAAGTCTGAACTGATACAATACAGCGTCATTTAAGGTGCACGGTGAATGGCGTAACCGCAAATTTTTTTTTAATAAAAAGTGATCAAAAAGTTTTACATACCAAAGAATGGTACCAATAAAAACTGCAACTCATTCCGCAAAAAATAAGCCCTCACACCGCTCAATCCACGGAAAAATAAAAAAGTTATGGCTCTTAGAATGTGGTGAAACAAAACAATTTTAGTTTTTTTTAAAGTAATAAAATATTTAAAAAACAAAATTTGGTATCACTGTAATCATATTGAGCCGCAGAATAGAGTTAAGTTGTTGTTTTTACCGCAATGTGAAAGCCGTAAAAACGAAAACCAACCACAGTTTTTTCCAATTTCTGCCCGCAAATAATTTTTTTTCAGTTTCCCAGTACATTATATGGTACTTTAAAGAGGCTCTGTCACCAGATTTTGCAACCCCTATCTGCTATTGCAGCAGATAGGCGCTGCAATGTAGATTACAGTAACGTTTTTATTTTTAAAAAACGAGCATTTTTGGCCAAGTTATGACCATTTTTGTAGTTATGCAAATGAGGCTTGCAAAAGTCCAAGTGGGTGTGTTTAAAAGTAAAAGTACAACTGGGCGTGTATTATGTGCGTACATCGGGGCGTGTTTACTACTTTTACTAGCTGGGCGTTCTGATGAGAAGTATCATCCACTTCTCTTCAGAACGCCCAGCTTCTGCCAGATCACGCTGTGACGTCACTCACAGGTCCTGCATCGTGTCAGACGAGCGAGGACACATCGGCAGCAGAGGCTTCAGTTGATTCTGCAGCAGCATCGGCGTTAGCAGGTAAGTCGATGTAGCTACTTACCTGCAAACGCTGATGCTGCTGCAGAATCAACTGTAGCCTCTGGTGCCGGTGTCCTCGCTCGTCTGACACGATGCAGGACCTGTGAGTGACGTCACAGCGTGATCTGGCAGAAGCTGGGCGTTCTGAAGAGAAGTGGATGATACTTCTCATCAGAACGCCCAGCTAGTAAAAGTAAAAAACGCCCCGATGTACGCACATAATACACGCCCAGTAGGCCAAAAATGCTTGTTTTTTAAAAATAAAAACGTTACTGTAATCTACATTGCAGCGCCTATCTGCTGCAATAGCAGATAGGGGTTTCAAAATCTGGTGACAGAGCCTCTTTAAATGGTGCCATTAGAGACTACAACTCCTCTCGCAAATAATAAGCCCTCACACCGCTCCATTAACAGAAAATTAATTAATTAATTAGTTATAGCTCTTGGAACGTGGGGAGTAAAAAACGAAAAGGAAAAAAATGAAAAATGGCTCGGTCATTAAGGGGTTAAGGTTCCAAACTGCCTCTGGAGCCATAATACGGGATCCATAGCGGTTCGTATGTCCAATTTCATATGGAGGAATACTGAGGTTTTTTCTGACAAATTAATAGGGAATTCGACAGGAAATAATAATCATGGCATGCTTCTATGGATGCCATTTTACGGAGGTATTCTATCCTAGAGGCATGGAATTTAGGAAAGAATATCTCTGTAATAAGGCACCCTACAGATACCATATGGTAGCACACGGACTGGAGGCATATGGTAGTAGGATAAGGCCCTGTAGACTTCTATGGGTGCTGTATTACAACTCAGTACAACTTGAGGTTTTACAGAGCTATAAAGGTGATATTACCGGCCCGACGTGGGACGTGTAAACGAGCGCCAATCAACGAGACAGCTCGTTGATGGGCGCTCATTTGCTCCTATCACATTTTATGTATGGGACAAGCGCCCCCTACTCCGATCGCTCGTCCCCCAATACATTTCTATCATGTTCTCTGAACGCTCGTTTGCCAGATAATTAGCCGGTGTAAAAGAGCCTTAATATGTCAGTGTGTATTAGCCCTTAGGCTAGGGCCCCATATAAACAAGAAGCCTTGCACAAATCAAACAGTCATGGTGCAACTTCATTTGTTCTTTATAAGGAAAAAATACAAGGAACTCTTGTGATTTGCATTTGACTATCTATCTATCCATCTATCTCTCTCTCTCTCTCTCTCTGTCTGTCTAACAATAATACAATGTCTATTGCACCTGCTTGTCTTTCAGTGACCCAGTGAAGGAATATATTCAAGCGAACCCTGGGTGGTACTGGACTTCCTAGTGAGTATGAGAATAGAATCTCAATTATGACGACGACACAGATGTTCACAAATTGAGTTTTCTTTTCCTTCCGTCAAGGCTTATAGGGGTTGCGCAGGATTAGAATAAGGGCTTGTCTACACATTACGGAATTGCTGCAGAAAATTTCTGCAGCAATTCCACAAAAACTAGTAGAAATTCCGCTGTGGAAAAACCGCACAATTTCCTGCATTTTTTACTGCAGAAAATGGTGCCGTTTTTGCTGATTTTTTTTTCAACGCTAGGAGATGGTGATATCTATTCTAAAAAATTGCAGGAATTCAGTCCACTGAAGTACACAAAATATGCACCGCAAGTGAATTTCTGCTCAAAGTATAACAAGTAACGGCACATAAATTTACTTTACTGTTTTTGTACTGATTTTTAACATCACACAGCATTCTCCAATTCATATACAGCTCACAGTTGCTTTGAAAATTCCTTGTTGTGCCTGGATACAGACATCACTTTGCCTTCACTTCACAGTCAGCGATGTAGTTTAATAATATAGCACAAACTGTGGCTGTCTGAGCTCCCACAATGCAATTAGCTTTAGACGTGGATTGGGAAGAAAACATAATGGAACATTAAATCAATCCAAGATAATAAAGCAAAGTATTTAGAAAGTTACAGTTTCTGTATATTGTAACTGTGGTATTTGGTGAAGTGTTGCTCCAAAGCATCTGTACTCAATATACTTGGATGCACAGAAAAAGTTACCGTAACTTATTGAAGGGAAAACTGATATACTGTATTATACCTAGTGCAGAGCCTGAGGGGGCGGGGCATGACACAGGAATTCTCTGGTGTTCTTTGAATCATACACCTCCCCCTCAGCCCCTACACTAGGCATAACACAGTGACTATCAGTTTTGCTGGGGTTTTCCCAAATGTAACTGTTTCCGAGCATCCCAGTATATTTACATCCAGTTTTGTCTGTAGTGTCCCTTTAAAGGCACTTTCAGGCTTGATTCACACGAGCATGTTACGTCCGTAATGGACGGAACGTATTTTGGCCGCAAGTCCCGGACTGAACACAGTGCAGAGAGCCGGGCTTCTAGCATCATAGTTATGTACGACGCTAGGAGTCCCTGCCTCTCCGTGGAACTACTGTCCCGTACTGAAAACATGATTACAGTAAGGGACAGTTGTCCGGCAGCAAGGCAGGGACTCCTAGCGTCGTACATAACTAGGAGCATTCGTCCCCATATTAAACGATCATTGCTTTATCTGAAGGGAGCAATTGAGCGCCTATCAACAAACTGTAGTCAATCGGCGCTTGTTTTAAAGGTGGTGAACATGGGCGATATCTGCCCATGTAAAACCACCTTAAGGCTCAGTGTTTTGACTACATCCTATCTCATTTTATTGTCCAAACTTTCATTGACAGGACTGTCCTGTAAAGTAGTTGTTCTAATTGCCTCATTGGAACAAGCGGTCTGGTAGTCAAGTGACAGGATAAGGCTGTGTTCACATCAGCGTTCGTTTCCGCTGAGGGGTTCCGTCGGAAGATTCCGTCGAGTTAAGCCCTCAGCGTCAAGGCAAACGGAAACCTCAGCTTTAGTTTCCCTCACCATTGAACTCAATGGTGGCAGAAACCTAGCTAATGGTTTCCGTCTGTCACCGTTGTGACAGGGTTCCGTTGTTTCGGACGGAATCAGTAGCGCAGTTTCCGTCACCATTGAGTTCAATGGTGAGGGAAACGGAGCTGAGGTTTCCGTTTGCCTTTCCGTTGAGGGGTTAACTCGACGGAACCTCCGAAGGAACCCCTCAATGGAAGGGCAACGGTGATATGAACAGGCCCTTAACTAGACATATATAGAAAATTATCAAATAAGATACAATGTCTTGGTCTATCATTCAGATCAACTTTATTGCAGCCTCTTTATCCAGTCAGATATTTGTCATCAATGGCTTATTACTGTCTAGTGAACACAATACACTGTGGCTACACAAGGGCATAAGATAAGGCACACAGATGTTTTCTGGTGGTGCAAGTACCAGTATCTGTCTACCTAGTGCACCCAAATCCAGTATCAGATTGTGGTTCATTGGACCTTTGAAAAATTATTTTGAGGGCCCATAGACCATCTGTAGAGAACGTGCCCACATTTAACAGCATCGTAACATTTGTTAATCATTGTCCACAAAGGACACATCATTAAGGTCTGATGTTTTATGAGAATCAACCGATATGAGATGGACCCCAGTGGCAAGTGATTAACTTCAAATTCAGCTCCAAATGGGGTTGTCTTCTACTGGGCCTTTGGGGCATATTATTATACAAGAGACTGGACCCACAGGAGGATCCTCATGTATTCTAGTGGGCCAATTCAACCCTGCCCTCATCTCAGGATATATGATCCCTTCCTCCCAAAAATGTTCCCAAATTTGATTGAATGCTGGTCCAAGTCGAAATGTGCTCAGCAGATAAAATGAAAATATGACTGACTTTGCCAACCTCAAACTAATGCTACCAACACCTAATAATGTATATTATGCCTCACGTTTCTTTTGAAATGTATAGGCGTTATTATTATTATTATTTACAGATTTTCTATCCATGAACATAGTCATAAATAAAAATGTTCTTCAGATTCTTTCATTTTTACAACTCTTCTTTTCTTATCCGCAGTGGTGTTTTCTTCACAACGTATCTGGTGCTTGCCTGCTGCAGCGGACCAAGGTAAGATCCAATAACTGGTATTAACTGAACAATAAAACTGTGACACAGGTGGGGACAAGTTGTGTTATCAAAGCTCGAAATATAGTCCATAATAGCCTGCAAATTGGTATAGTACAGGTTGTTATGGTTATATGGATATCAAATGTGTGAGGTTTAGATTTCATGTTATATGGTTTTTCTTTAAACTCATTTTTTAAATAAAGTATATTTTTTTGTTTTTCAATGACATATGAATAATGCGATTTAATATGGCGGACAACACGTGAATCTCTTCTCACTAGTTGTCTACTATTTTACATTACATAGGGCCCAGCATATGTACCAGTTTCCATATGGACTAGTGTGTGCAGAATTGCATTTGCACAGACCCTATAGAAACTGGTATGATCCAAGCCCTATGCAATGTAATATGGTGGACAACAAATACATTTCTACACAGACTAGTCCCTATAGAAAAGGGTATATGATATACATGTTAAGTAGTTGCCAGTTTCTATATAAGCTAGGCCAGCTTCACAGGAGCTCAAGACCAGGTGCATTTCTGCGCCTATATTATGGCCGCAAATACCAGTCCAACCGCGGTTCTAATGACCTGAACTAACAGCATCAAAGCGGACAGTTCATAAGATCATGATCAATAATCACGCGGGAGGGCTATTTGGCATGTAGATTTTGCTGGATTGGTTTCTGGGCGCCATATTGCATTTGCAGAGCTTCTGAGGTACCAATACAGGGGAAACCCCTAAAAGTGACCCCAATTTGGAAACTAGACCCCTTGAAGTATTCATTGTAGTTTTCACGGGGTGCATGCGACTTATTTATCAGTTTTTATTCTATTTTTTAAGAGGCATGGTGACTAAAAAACAGCATGTCTACAATTGTTTTTTATCTTTTTTTTTTTTTTACAGTGTTCACTGTGCAATATAATTGACATATTCACTTTATTTTGAGTGGCGATACGATTACGGCGATACCATATGATTATTGTTTTTTTATGACTTATGGCATTTATTTTTTGTGTTGCCTTATTCTAACAGCCATAACTTTTTTATTTTTCCATGAAGAAAGCTGTGTGAGGGCTTGTTTTTTGCGTAACAAATTGTAGTTTAGATCAGTAGTTTTGGATACATGCAACAACTTGATCTCTTTTTATTCCATTTTTTGGAAGGTGAAGTGACCAAAAAATTGTGATTCTAGTATGCTTTATTATTTTTTTTATTTTACAGCGTTCACCGCGCGGAATAAATAACTAAATACTTTTGTAGTTCAGGCCATTACGGATGCAGCGATACCAATTATGTATAGTTTATTTATTTTTTAATAATAAAGATTGAAGGGAGAAAGGGGGATTTTTACTTTTATTCTTATAAACTTTTATTTTTTTATTTTTATACAACTTTAACTTTTTATACAACTTTTGATTTTGTCACACTAGGGGACTTGAAGGCAGGAAACCCTGATCGTAGTGAAGTGTATTAGAGCTATCAGCTACTCACTGACAGCAAGCATAGTGGGTCTTGCCTTTGTTAGGACCCTCTAGGCTTCCGTAGATGGCATAGCCGGAGGCCATTGTTAGGCCTCCGGTTGCCATAGCAACCATCAACGCCCGCGATCACGTTGCGGGACGTCGATGGTGTTTTAACCCTTAAGAAGCCGCTATTGAACGTGGCTTCTAAGGGGTTAATCAGTGGGGACCACCGCGATTGGTCACTGCTGAAGGATCTGCGGCAACTGCTGTACGAGACAGCTGTTGTCCTATATGTGCCGGAATGGCCGTTCTTCTCGTCAAGATACTATTAGGTCATGGAGCGCAAACGATGCGCTTATGATGACCTACTAGTACGTCACGGACCAATCAGAGAGATTGCTGACCCGGAACTGCTCTCATTGTCTCTGACAGTGGGGAGTACAGCCCCCGTTCTGCCGCCACCTCATTTAAATAGGACATTGCTCTGATTGGTCAGTGAATATTCACGGACCAATCAGAGCGATTGCCGACCCGGGACTGCTCTCATTGGTAACGGGCTGGCTAGCAGTGATGGTCTGTAACAGCTGTCATCACAGCTCTGTCACCAGGCACTAAGACACGGTGACGGTTTCATTCGTCATGGAGAATTAAGTAACGCTGCTCCATGACGAATATATTCGTCATGGAGCGTTAAGGGGTTAAATGGATACTTATTGCGCTTGTGTGAAACAGTCTGTGCAGAAATACATTTCTTTACCTCTATATTAAATTGCATAAAATGGAGTAATGATGGGAGAATACATTTTCTCAATAGCCAGCCTAGTGGTGCTAGTTTACCTGAATGTCTCCTGTTGTCTCTGACACTGTGTCAGGAATTTATCAACCTTTCTATGCCAGTCTTATGGCGTAGAAAAGTAACAAAAGGGCTTAAAAGTTGCAATTTGTTTTGAAAGTGTAAACCTTTTCGGCATTTCACGCAGCCATAGCCGCTTTTGTAAAAAAAAAAAGAAAGAGTGTGGCTTCCCAAGGGAGGAGGAGGGGGTTTCGGGTAACAGCGGCCAAACAAATTCATTATAATTTACACCTGAAAACTCACGGAAATTATAGCAGTAATCTAGGCTAGCTTCTAGCTGGTGTGAATTTCACTCTGTGGGGAGTAGCAAGTAAGAGGCCTGTGCCAAACCCCTTACCTTGCTACCCCCCCCCATTGGACTGGCCCCTCCTTCCCCATCGAACAATTTAAAAAAAAGTATACTGACATAACCACTCTTCTTCCCTCACAGTCCCCTCAGGTTCCCGAGGCATGCCACAGCTCATACATGGTACTGATGTCTGGCAGCGTCAGGATGTTGTATATAATGCAGCACTCAGGACGTTGAATGAAGCGTCACATATAAGTCCCTGATGCTGCTCGGTGTGAGGAACTTGTATTAGCCACGGGATGTTGATGGAACATGAGGGAACCCGGAGGGTGAAGTGAGAATACTTATTTTTCATGTTGTATCCGTTGAAAAGGGGGGAACGATTTGGCGCACGGCGCAGTCATTGAACCACAATTGTGGTGCCCGGCTAGTTAAAATATGCAACACATTTATTGCCTCAAAAAATAAATATGTTGCATCTTACGCCAATGAATTGTTTATTAAGACTGGCGCATGAAATACCGGTCTTAATAAATCACCCCCTGTGTCTCCACCGAGTTCAAGTCCTTCAGTGGCCCATGCAGAACATGCCCTTGGCTGCCGAATGTATGCTCTTGACTGCACAATTCTTTCAGTGCATTTCTGGCAGTGCCACCATGGCACTCCTGAGACATGTGTTGCCGGCGCTGACGTCATTACACTGTCCCAGAGCAACAGCACATTGCTTCTCACAGCTCATGCTGCGGTTGTCAACCAGGAGTTGTGGTAATGCGCGGCTGGATCCTGACTGACGGTGATGAAAGTGCTACCATACAGTGAACTGCTGTGAAAACTGCTAGCACTGTGCTGCACCCATCCTCATGCTCCAGTCCTGCTGTGTCCAGGACATGGTGGAGGCCCCTATTTGTCACGTTGGGCTCGTGGACCCACAGGACCGTACCGCCTTGGCGGTATGGCACCTGGCCAACAGGGCGCAGGTCAGAGTCTATAGTTCATATAGGGTACCTGTGGCAGCTTGGACAGTAGCAAGGCAGGCTTGGCTGGGACTAGGCAGCAGGTAGTCGTCAGGCGTAGAGCAGCAGGACATGCGTGGTATACAGCACAGCACGGCAACAGCTCAGCACTAGAGGAAACACTGGGAGCAGGAAACACTAGGGGACTGTTTGCAAGGCAAACTTAGGACACGACAACAACTCTCAGGCATAGAAGCAAGGGGCTGAACCCCTCTTCTAGTCCAGGGACTCATGGGCTGATAGTTTATTAAAGTCCGGTGTGCGCGCTGCCCCTTTAAAAGCGGGCACGAGCGGGATCCGGCTGAGGTGAGTGGAAGCGAACGCTGGCATCTCCTGAGGAGACTGGGGCAAGCGCTCGCCGACTCGTGGCTGCGGCTGTCAGAGGGAGATTGGTACTGACGGCCCGCAGCCACGGATATGACACTGTTACCCTGTGTGGTGTAGGCCCCAGGGCATGTTTTTCAGGGTAATACGGCCTTGATTAGAAGAAAGTGACACTTGTGGTAAAAATCTAAATGCCCACAACACTTCCCCATCCTGGGACACAAGAATCCAAGTGTGTTGATCGCTTATTCCCTTCACTTGTACGAGAGAAGGATGCATGATCATAAAACCGGTTCCACGTCCTCTTTTTCTCACAATGTAGGGTTTGTGGAGGGGAAAACTAGAGTTAAAGAGGCTCTGTCAATACATTATAAGTGCCCTGTCTCCTACATAAGGAGATGGGCGCTGTAATGTAGGTGACAGTAATGCTTTTTATTTAAAAAACGGATCTTTTTTCACAACGTTAGGAGCGATTTTAGTTTATGCTAATGAGCTTTCTTAATGCCCAAGTGGGCGTACTTTTACTTTCGACCAAGTGGGCATTGTACAGAGGAGTGCATGACGCTGACCAATCGGCATCATGCACTCCTCTCCATTCATTTAGACTGCACTAGCGATATAGTTATATCACTATATGCAGCCTCATACACAAGCCCTAACATTACTACAGTGTCCTAATAATGAATACACATGACCATCCAGCCTGGACGTCATGTGTACTCAGAATCCTGACACTTCTGAATCTTTTCTGTGAGATTTACAGCAACGGATACGAAATCTCGTTTACCTCGTAATCTCGCGAGATTTCGTATCCGTTGCTGGAATCTCACAGAAAAGAGTCAGAAGTGTCAGGATTCTGAGTACACATGATGTCCAGGCTGGATGGTCATGTGTATTCATTATCAGGACACTGGAGTAATGTTAAGGCTTGTGTATGAGGCTGCACATAGTGATATAACTATATCGCTAGTGCAGTGTAAATGAATGGAGAGGAGTGCATGATGCTGATTGGTCAGCGTCATGCACTCCTCTGTACAACGCCCACTTGGTCGAAAGTAAAAGTACGCCCACTTAGGCATTAAGAAAACTCATTAGCATAAACTAAAATCGCTCCTAACGTTGTGAAAAAAGATCGGTTTTTTAAACAGAAAGCATTACTGTCACCTACATTACAGCGCCCATCTCCTTATGTAGGAGATAGGGCACCTATAATGTGGTGACAGAGTCTCTATAAACACATGTGTAAGCTGAATTATTGTCCCACTTCACTGGCATCATTGTACCGTTTTTCTGGTGTAAATACATTGAGAAACATAGACCGCGTTCCAAATTATTATGCAAATGTTATTTTTCGCTGATTTTCCTAAATAGTCGATGCAAATGACAGTCAGTATAATTTTCAAGCCATCAACCGTTGGAGTATAATGCAAATTTTATTGGACAAATCTCCTAATGATAACAGTTTTTTTTTTTAGAAGTAAAAAACTCAAAATGCACTGTTTCAAATTATTATGCACAACAGAGATCAAAACATTTTAAAGGTTGTAAAGAGAACTAAAATGGTAATTTGTTGAATTTGCAGCATCAGGAGGTCATATTTACAGAAATCAAAAGCTCTTTCAATCAAAAAAACTTAACAAGCCAAGTTACATGTTAACATAGGACCTCTTCTTTGATATCACCTTCACAATTCTTGCATCCATTGAATTTGTGAGTATTTGGACAGTTTCTGCTCGAATATCTTTGCAGGATGTCAGAATAGCCTCCCAGAGCTTCTGTTTTGATGTGAACTGCCTCCCACCCTCATAGATATTTTGCTTGAGGATGCTCCAAAGGTTCTCAATAGGGTTGAGGTCAGGGGAACATGGGGGCCACACCATGAGTTTCTCTCCTTCTATGCAGATAGCAGCCAATGACAGAGGTATTCTTTGCAGCATGAGATGGTGCATTGTCATGCATGAAGATAATTTTGCTACGGAAGGCACGGTTCTTCTTTTTGTACCACGGAAGAAAGTGGTCAGTCATAAACTCTACGTACTTTGCAGAGGTCATTTTCACACCGTCAGGGACCCTAAAGGGGCCTACCAGTGCTCTCCCCATGAATCCAGCCCAAAACATGACTCCGCCACCTCCTTGCTGACGTCGCAGCCTTGTTGGGACATGGTGGCCATTCACCAACCATCCACTACTCCATCCATCTGGACCATCCAGGGTTGCACGGCACTCATCAGTAAACAACACGGTTTGAAAATTAGTCTTCATGTATTTCTGAGCCCACTGCAACAATTTCTGCTTGTGAGCATTGTTTAGGGGTTGCCGAATAATAGCTTTATGCACACTTGCAAACCTCTGGAGTATCCTACACCTTGAGGTTCGCGGGACTCCAGAGGCACCAGCGGCTTCAAATACCTGTTTGCTGCTTTGCAATGGCATTTTAGAAGCTGCTCTCCTAATCCTATTAATTTGTCTGGCAGAAACCTTCCTCATTATGCCTTTATCTGAATGAACCCGTCTGTGCTCTGAATCAGCCACAAATCTTTTCACAGTACGATGATCACGCTTAAGTTTTCTTGAAATATCCAATGTTTTCATGCCTTGTCCAAGGTATTGCACTATTTCACGCTTTTCGGCAGCAGAGAGATCCTTTTTCTTTCCCATATTGCTTGAAACCTGTGGCCTGCTTAATAATGTGGAACGTCCTTCTTAAGTAGTTTTCCTTTGATTGGGCACACCTGGCAAACTAATTATCACAGGTGTCTGAGATTGATTACAATGATCCAAAGAGCCCTAAGAAACAATACCATCCATGAGTTTCATTGAAAAACGAATAATTAAATGTTTATGACACTTAAATCCAATGTGCATAATAATTTGGAACACGGTGTAGTGTTTGGGCCAAACCCCATATTTAATCAGCAATCATGCCACTTTTCCGAGACACCCAAATGTGTCGGGAAAAGTGGGCAGAGCTCCAGAAATTCTGACTAGAAAAGTGTCTGAAAACAACACCAGCGTCTGCCTTGGTTTTTCCCCTACAACAGATTAATCACACAGGGCTTGTGCTGGAGGACAGACTGGTGCATCGTTGTACTGTGCTCCAGTAATAAATCTCCCCCAGTAAGTTACTCTGGTGCAAAAAAAAAACATTTTAAGGCTGGGTTCACACGAGCACATTAACGTCCGTAATGGACGGACGTATTTCGGGCGGAACTACTGTCCCGTACTGAAAACATGATTACAGTACGGGACAGTTGTCCTGCAGAGAGGCAGGAACTCCTAGCATCGTACATAACTACGATGCTAGGAGCCCGGCTCCCTGCACTGAGTTCGGTCCGGAACTTCCGCCCGAAATACGTCCGTCCATTACGGACGTTAATGTGCTCGTGTGAACCCAGCCTAAGTGACAAATTTGGTTCTGTCCAGAGGATAGTCTAATTCTGGTCTTGTCTCGTCCTTTACAGGAGGCATTTCCCATGGAACCTGATTCTCCTCTGTGTCTTTGTAAGTATATTAGAAACTGAAATATTATTTATTTGTCTTGTTTTTATTTCATTCATTAAGGACTACAACCCACACACTGCCAGAAATAGTTATACTAAAAAACTTGAGGCCCAGTCACAGGGGTTTCCAATAAATTTCAAGCATGGCTTTCTGAACGATTATAAAAAAAAGTACAGAAAAATACTTCATACCGCAGCTTAGTGTTCTTCTCTGGCGAACCAGTATTGACCGTTCTTTTCAGGAGATGCAGCGGTTGTTCAGCTATATATTGCTTTCCAGTGACGAATCCAATTTCCTTATTAATAATAATAATAAAGTCTAGTGGTCTCACTTTTAATAGTATTTTCCCTGTTTGGTTGATATTAAATTTGGTTTTCTATGCTGCACCTTCCAGTTGTCTCTGCATAAAGTGATCTGGGGTACATTTATTACATTATTTAGATATTTCTTTACCTTAGAAATAGTGGCACTTCTATACCACCTTTCTATACCCAATGCATATTTGAACATGTATAAATGCAGATATAGACGGATGTATTCCATTACCGGAGCCAACTGCTTCTGGCATGGACGTCCGGTGCCCGGAGGTAGCCGGAGCGGTTGATCGGTGTGGGGACAGGGTATCGGACCCCTACAGATCATTACTGATGACCTATCCGGTGGATAGGTCATCAGTTGTCCGGTAGTGGACAACCCTTTAATATCCTTGGTGGTTTGGATGTAGAATCAAAATCCTGATGGTCAAAATAGTTAACAGATATTAAAAAATAATATCTCTGATTGCTCAGTGGTTACTCACCTCTCCTGGCGCCAGCATACCCTGCTGTATGTGATAGAAAACCGAAAAGCAGCCAGTCTTTCTTAGACCAACTGTGTTTAAAGGGGTTGTACAGTTTCCACATTTTAATGTTCTTTTTTGCATAATTAAGTTATGCAATTTTCCTATATTCTTTCTGTATTACTTTCTCAAGGTTTTCAAGATCTCTGCTTGTTGTTATTTAGTAGGAACATTCGTTGTTTTCTTGCAGTGGATAAAATTCCATCCATGTTCATGTGATGATCACACAGGTGTACGTTACAGTTACAGTATGTGTATCAGAGCTGTGTCTAACGATCCAGCACCTGTGTGTCCATCACATGACCATGGACAGAACTTTATTCACTGGAAGTAAACAACGAATGTTCCTAATGAATAACAACAAGCACAGATCTTGAAAACTGTCAGCAATTAATACTGAAAATATATTGGAACACTGTATAACTTTTAATTATACAAAGAATAACATTAAATTGCGGAACTGGACAACCCCTTTAACTTCTTCTTTCTGCTGTAATCAAACTGAAGCAAACTAAGGTAACTGTGCCGCCATTATTTATTCTCTGGGGAAAGGTTTTGTTCAACCAATAATCTGGAGAGGGCAGAGAACCGCTATGTGACATACTTTCCCTAGTTTTAAGGTACCAAGTCTGCCTTTAGGAAAACAGTACTGCGTGATATTTACGGCATAGACCAAACAATTAGCACAGTTCTGCCCATTTAGTACAGTAGTAGTACATGTTGATATAACAGCTCAGCCAGCTTTTTAATGAAGCGGAGCACTAGCTGGTATGTCCCCACATTAAGGCCTCTTGCACACGACCGTGCATTTGCGGGCGTATACTATCCGCAATTGCGGATAGTATAGAGCACATGCTATCCTATGGGCCAGTGCACAAGACTATGGTTTCCACGGTCCGTGCATTGCCTGGAGCCTGGACCGAAAAAAAATAGGACATGTCATTATACGGTCCGCAATTGCGGTCCGGGCTAATTGTAATGAATGCACATCTTGTGTGTGAATGTCCGTAATTGCGGATGGCCTGTGGATGACACTCCGCAGCCCATCCGTGCCGTAATCACGGGTCGTGCACACCGCTACGGACGTGTGCATGTGGCCTAAGCATGAACCAAAGTTCATTGCGGGATTCATCTCTAATTTTTTAAAAGTAAACATATCTTACAAAGTTGATTGTTCATAATGAAGTATTTTATGTTTGCAGACTCTTTCCATGGCGTACATTACAGGGATGTTATCCAGGTAAGGACATAGATTCTTTAGAATGTTTGCATCAAGCATTATAAAATAAATTGTATCTGGTGTCACACTACTTATTCAACATTAAAGAGGCTCTGTCACCAGATTTTGCAACCCCTATCTGCTATTGCATGTGATAGGCGCTGCAATGTAGATTACAGTAACGTTTTTATTTTTAAAAAACGAGCATTTTTGGCCAAGTTATGACCATTTTCGTATTTATGCAAATGAGGCTTGCAAAAGTACAACTGGGCGTGTTGAAAAGTAAAAGTCCAACTGGGCGTGTATTATGTGCGTACATCGGGGCGTGTTTACTACTTTTACTAGCTGGGCTTTCTGACGAGAAGTATCATCCACTTCTCTTCAGAACGCCCAGCTTCTGGCAGTGCAGATCTGTGACGTCACTCACAGGTCCTGCATCGTGTCGGCACCAGAGGCTACAGTTGATTCTGCAGCAGCATCAGCATTTGCAGGTAAGTAGCTACATCGACTTACCTGCAAACGCCGATGCTGCTGCAGAATCATCTGTAGCCTCTGGTGCCGATGTGTCCTGACACGATGCAGGACCTGTGAGTGACGTCACAGCGTGATCTCTGGAGAACACGGCTGTGTCTGCACTGCCAGAAGCTGGGCGTTCTGAAGAGAAGTGGATGATACTTCTATACACAACGCCCAGCTCGTAAAAGTAGTAAACACGCCCCGATGTACGCACATAATACACGCCCAGTTGTACTTTTACTTTTCAACACGCCCAGTTGTACTTTTGCAAGCCTCATTTGCATAAATACGAAAATGGTCATAACTTGGCCAAAAATGCTCGTTTTTTAAAAATAAAAACGTTACTGTAATCTACATTGCAGCGCCGATCTGCTGCAATAGCAGATAGGGGTTGCAAAATCTGGTGACAGAGCCTCTTTAAAGAGGTTGTCTAATAAAGACAAACCCTTTCCATATTTGCTGTTAGGACATATTAACACCATAGTGGGGGGTCCCCTGCTCGGGACCTCCACTATGAGTTAGAGCTTACAAAGTGCAGCCATTGCTCTGGCGGACCAAGCCCGGCCACATGGTCGGACATTCATCTGCATGGCAGGTATGTATTACTACATTCTTTTTAAAATTACCAGGGTAAAAAAATAATAAAAAAAATGGTCACTTGGACACATCCATCCCCCCCCCCCCCCCTTCTTCTCTTCCTCTAGCGTTCTGTGCATGTAAACAATACATCTTGGCACGGGGATGTATCTTGTCCTGCTAATCTCTGGGGGGGGGGGGATTGCTTCAGAAGAAACCTTATTACTGCTTTGGCTGCAATGGAGACCAAGCAAAACTAAGCTCCACCCCTTTCAACATTTTAACTATTCATGGTTAGAACTGGACGCTGACAAGTCTTTAGGAGCTTTCAAATGGACTTATATGTGTATGTTCCACATTCTGGTGTAGGATTAGTGTGTAGATATTGTAGTAGGTATTTCCACATCAGCAATTCCTTAATTTTATTATTTGAATTGCATCCTTTAGAAACCGGAGCTTTCAATTACTTATAGTCCCCGTTGTGGAGTAAGAAAATGTTTGACATTTTTGTAAGCAGACACATTATTTTGGAGGACAGTGTGCATATACAGTCTACTAGCAGATTGCAGGCTGCCATTATTGGAAGCCAGAATTCGGCCAATACAGTAGGTCTGAAGGGCAAGAGTGGTAAATATACATTTTCTTAGTGCTGTAGTTATTATGAGAACACTAGCACAATAAGGTATAGATTCTGATAATAACAAAAAGTTAGAGAATTGCAATGTATGTAGTCACTTTACTTGCTAATGCCAATGTAAGAACACCAAGCACACATATTTGGTTTAGCAATAACTTCTGCTTGTTCACGTTTGAGCATACATTCATTTCAGCAATCTGAAGGTGAGTAGGTTTAGGCCACATGCAGACGACCGTGCCATTGCGTCCGCACATTTTTGCAGATGAATTGCGGACCCATTCATTTCTATGGCCCCATGCACACGACCATGGTTTTCACGGTTCTGTGCTAGGGCCGCCAGACTGCAAAAACTCAGAACAAGTAATTTTACGGTTCATATTTGCGACTTCACTAAACTGGTGAAATGTTTGTTTTTTTGTGGATCCGTGAATACTGAGGACACATGGATGCACAAGAAAGGTGTAAAGGATCTGCCAGGCACTACGTCTGGGTATACTCCCAGGATTAATCAGTCGACACCTGAGGCCAGACCTCTGAGACTGACACCTGCTCCCACCAATCAGGGTGGCAGGCTCAGGAGTGGGAGAGCCTATCGCGGCCTGGTCAGTCAGAGTTAGCTCCGCCCCCTGTCCATTTATACCTGCCGTTTTCTCTTCCTCCTTGCTTGTTATTCTTCTTGGATTCCTGGCCCCACCTCTGCCTTGCTCCAGCCTGCTTCTGCCGTGCTTCTGCCTTGCTTCAGTTCCGTTTATCCTGCGTTGCTCTGCCCCTGGCTTGCTTCTGCTCCGTGCTCCCGTTTGTATACTCCACTACTTCCTGATCCTGACTGGCTCATTCACCGCTCCGTTTCCTCGCGGCGTTCCGTGGGCTACTGTATTCCCTTGCGTGTTCCCTGTTTGTACTCCCTTGCACTTAGACAGCGTAGGGACCGCCGCCAAGTTGAACCCCGTCACCTAGGGCGGGTCGTTGCAGGTAGGCAGGGACAGGGCGGTGGGTAGATTAGGGCTCACTTGTTCCCTTCACCTCCTTCCTGCCATTACATAATAACAAGCCCTTACCTAGTCTACCATTTCTTCTACGCTGACGCTATCATGGACCCCCTTGAGACCCTGACCCAGCAGATGCAGGGCCTCTCCCTACAGGTCCAGGCCCTGGCTCAGAGGGTCAATCAGTCTGACGCTGCCTTTGTAGTACCCCTCACCTCACCTTTAGAACCCAACCTCAAGTTACCTGACCGGTTCTCAGGGGACCGTAAGACTTTTCTCTCCTTCCGGGAGAGTTGCAGACTTTATTTCCGCCTAAGACCTCACTCCTCAGGTTCCAAGAACCAGCGGGTGGGTATCATTATATCCCGACTCCAGGAAGGGCCCCAAGAGTGGGCCTTCTCCTTGGCTCCTGACGCCCCTGAACTTTCCTCCGTTGATCGGTTTTTCTCTGCCCTCGGTCTCATTTACGACGAGACTGACAGGACTGCCTTAGCCGAGAGTCAGATGGTGACCTTACGTCAGGGTAGGAGACCTGTTGAGGAATACTGTTCTGATTTTAGAAAGTTGTGCGTAGCTTCTCGGTGGAACGACCCGGCCCTAAAGTGCCAGTTTAGGTTAGGATTATCTGACGCCCTGAAGGATCTGCTGGTTAGCTACCCCTCTTCTGACTCCCTAGACCAGGTTATGGCCCTAGCAGTACGACGTGACCGACGTCTCAGGGAACGTCAGCTTGAACGTTTCAATGTTTTCCCCTCTGACTGCCCTGCGATTCCCCCCGAGGTCCCGTCTCCTCGCTCTTCCACGGAGGACTCGGAGGTACCTATGCAACTCGGGGCCTCCATGTCCCCTCGACAACGTAGAGAGTTTCGCAGGAAGAATGGTCTCTGCTTCTATTGTGGGGACGACAAGCATCTGCTGAACACCTGTCCCAGGCACAAGAATAAGCAGCCGGAAAACTTCCGCGCCTAAGTGATCATCGGGGAGGTCACTTGGGCGCACAGGTATTTCCCGTTAATACTAAACGCAATAAGATTTTGCTTCCCTTTCAGGTCTCGTTTGCTGGCCGGTCTGCCACTGGCAGTGCCTTCGTGGATTCGGGCTCATCTGCTAATATCATGTCTGTGGAATTTGCTATGTCTCTAAAAATGCCTTTTATTGATTTACCTTATCCTATCCCGGTAGTGGGTATCGACTCCACTCCTCTTGCTAATGGTTATTTTACTCAGCATACTCCTGTTTTTGAACTCCGTGTTGGCTCCATGCATTTGGAGCAGTGCTCTGTACTGGTGATGCAGGGATTATCGTCCGATCTGGTATTAGGTCTTCCCTGGTTGCAGCTGCATAATCCCACGTTTGATTGGAATACTGGGGATCTCACCAAATGGGGTAGTGATTGCCTGATGTCATGTCTTTCGGTTAACTCTATTTCTCCCCGGGAGGAGGTAAACACGCTTCCTGAGTTTGTTCAGGACTTCGCTGATGTGTTTTCTAAGGAGGACTCCGAGGTGTTGCCCCCTCATAGAGATTACGATTGTGCCATCGATTTGGTGCCTGGTGCCAAGCTTCCTAAGGGGAGGATATTTAATCTTTCATGTCCTGAACGTAAAGCTATGAGGGAGTATATCCAAGAATGCCTGGCCAAGGGTTTCATTCGCCCCTCGACTTCTCCTGTAGGTGCTGGCTTCTTCTTCGTGGGGAAGAAGGATGGTGGTCTTAGGCCGTGCATTGATTATCGGAACTTGAATAAGGTCACAGTAAGGAACCAGTATCCCCTTCCTTTGATTCCGGATCTTTTTAATCAGGTTCAGGGGGCCCAATGGTTCTCTAAGTTCGATCTACGGGGGGCATATAACCTTATCCGCATCAAAGAGGGGGATGAGTGGAAAACTGCGTTCAACACGCCCGAAGGTCATTTCGAATACCTAGTCATGCCCTTTGGGTTGTGTAATGCCCCTGCCGTCTTCCAGAATTTTATTAATGAAATTCTGAGAGATTACCTGGGTAATTTTCTTGTAGTGTACCTTGATGACATACTGGTGTTTTCCAAGGACTGGTCCTCGCATGTGGAGCATGTCAGGAAGGTCCTCCAGTTTCATTCGGGAAAATAATCTGTTTGCGAAGACCGAAAAATGTGTGTTTGGGGTACAGGAGATACCATTTTTAGGTCAAATCCTCACTCCTCATGAACCCTGCCAAGGTTCAGGCTGTGGCGGAATGGGTCCAACCTGCCTCCCTGAAGGCGCTACAGTGTTTTTTGGGGTTCGCTAACTATTACAGGAGATTTATTGCCAACTTCTCGGTCGTCGCTAAGCCTCTTACGGACCTCACTTGCAAGGGTGCTGATGTCCTCCATTGGCCCCCTGAGGCCGTCCAGGCTTTTGAGACCCTCAAGAAGTGCTTTATCTCAGCCCCCGTGCTGGTTCAGCCCAACCAAAGGGAGCCATTTATTGTGGAGGTTGACGCGTCCGAGGTGGGAGTGGGGGCCGTCTTGTCCCAGGGTACCAGCTCCCTCACCCATCTCCGCCCCTGTGCTTACTTCTCTAGGAAGTTTTCGCCCATGGAGTGTAACTATGATATTGGCAACCGCGAACTTTTAGCCATTAAATGGGCTTTTGAAGAGTGGCGTCACTTCTTGGAGGGGGCCAGACACCAGGTAACGGTCCTTACTGACCACAAGAATCTGGTTTTCCTAGAATCTGCCCGGAGGCTTAATCCTAGACAAGCTCGTTGGGCACTATTCTTTACCAGATTTAATTTCTTGGTTACCTATAGGGCTGGGTCCAAAAATATTAAGGCTGATGCACTGTCACGTAGTTTCATGGCTAATCCTCCTTCTGAGAAGGATCCTGCTTGTATTCTACCCCCTGGTATAATTGTTTCTGCCACTGATTCTGACTTAGCCTCTGACATCGCGGCTGATCAAGGTTCAGCTCCCGGGAACCTCCCTGGGGACAAACTGTTTGTCCCCCTGCAATACCGGCTAAGGGTACTCGGGGAAAACCATGACTCCGCTCTATCTGGTCATCCTGGCATCTTGGGTACCAAACTCCTCATTACCAGAAACTATTGGTGGCCTGGGTTGCCTAAAGACGTTAGGGCTTACGTCGCCGCTTGTGAGGTCTGTGCTAGGTCCAAGACCCCTAGGTCCCGACCTGCGGGCTTACTACGTTCCTTGCCCATTCCCCAGAGACCTTGGACCCATATCTCCATGGATTTTATCACCGATTTGCCTCCATCTCAGGGCAAGTCGGTGGTGTGGGTGGTAGTAGACCGCTTCAGCAAGATGTGCCACTTTGTGCCCCTTAAGAAACTACCTAACGCCAAGACGTTAGCTTCTTTGTTTGTGAAACACATTCTGCGTCTCCATGGGGCCCCAGTCAATATCGTTTCGGACAGAGGGGTACAATTTGTTTCCTTATTTTGGAGAGCTTTTTGTAAAAAGTTGGAGATTGATCTATCCTTCTCCTCCGCCTTCCATCCCGAAACTAATGGCCAAACGGAAAGGACTAACCAATCCCTAGAACAATATTTAAGGTGTTTCATTTCTGACTGTCAATTTGATTGGGTCTCATTCCTTCCCCTCGCTGAATTTTCCCTGAATAACCGGGTCAGTAACTCGTCAGGGGTCTCCCCGTTTTTCTGTAATTTCGGGTTTAATCCTAGGTTCTCCTCCGTTTCCCCTGGTTGTCCCAATAATCCCGAGGTAGAGGACGTTCATCGGGAACTGTGCACAGTCTGGACCCAGGTTCAGAAGAACCTAGAGGCGTCCCAGAGCGTACAAAAGATTCAGGCTGATTGTAGACGTTCTGCTAACCCCCGGTTTGTCGTCGGGGATCTGGTGTGGTTGTCGTCGAGGAACTTGCGCCTTAAGGTCCCGTCCAGGAAGTTTGCTCCCCGATTTATTGGACCTTATAAGGTCATTGAAGTCCTCAACCCTGTATCCTTCCGTCTGGAGCTGCCCCCATCCTTTCGCATACACGACGTCTTCCATGCCTCCCTCCTGAAACGCTGCTCCCCGTCCTGGTCCCCCTCGAGGAAACCTCCTGTTCCCGTTCTCACCCCTGAGGGGGTGGAATTCGAGGTGGCCAAGATTGTGGACAGTAGGATGATCCAGGGCTCCCTCCAGTACCTGGTCCATTGGAGAGGATACGGGCCGGAGGAGAGGACTTGGGTACCTGCTCGAGATGTTCACGCTGGGGTATTGATCAGGAGGTTCCACCTTCTCTTCCCCACTAAACCGGGTCCTCTTAGTAAGGGTCCGGTGGCCCCTCATAAAAGGGGGAGTACTGTAAAGGATCTGCCAGGCACTACGTCTGGGTATACTCCCAGGATTAATCAGTCGACACCTGAGGCCAGACCTCTGAGACTGACACCTGCTCCCACCAATCAGGGTGGCAGGCTCAGGAGTGGGAGAGCCTATCACGGCCTGGTCAGTCAGAGTTAGCTCCGCCCCCTGTCCATTTATACCTGCCGTTTTCTCTTCCTCCTTGCTTGTTATTCTTCTTGGATTCCTGGCCCCACTGCTGCCTTGCGCCAGCCTGCTTCTGCCGTGCTTCTGCCTTGCTTCAGTTCCGTTTATCCTGCGTTGCTCTGCCCCTGGCTTGCTTCTGCTCCGTGCTCCCGTTTGTATACTCCACTACTTCCTGATCCTGACTGGCTCATTCACCGCTCCGTTTCCTCGCGGCGTTCCGTGGGCTACTGTACTCCCTTGCACTTAGACAGCGTAGGGACCGCCGCCAAGTTGTACCCCATCGCCTAGGGCGGGTCGTTGCAAGTAGGCAGGGACAGGGCGGTGGGTAGATTAGGGCTCACTTGTTCCCTTCACCTCCTTCCTGCCATTACAAAAGTTTTTTTTGCACTCAAATGGACCGCAACGGATCAGTGTTTTTTGTGGACCGCAAAACCCCTACGGTCGTGTGCATGATGCCTAACTTGTATGTTGCCATTTTATTATACTAAACCGATACCTGTACAATAGAGATTTTTCATTTTCTCAATATTTTTTCTTCTCAGCTATTATAACACCAAGTCTGTGATCCTGTGTCTTGGAATTACTGCTCTTGTTTGCCTTGCCGTCACCTTGTTCAGCTTCCAAACTAAGGTGGGAGATTATTGTATTACATCAGTGTTATTGGTGCTACTTTTAAAATACTTTTTATTAGAAATTATTTTGACTTTTTGAGATACAGCTGCTTGTCCACCGTATACAGAGCAGCTATATCTAGCGCTGAAACCTGTATCTGTCAGGTCCGAAGGAGTGACGGGTTCAGTGACAGTGAGTAATGTGTGTCTCTGACAGTATCGAGAATCTATCGATCACATCTAAGTGCATAACTTGGATGTGATCGATTACAGTTAGATCTTGAGGGTCAGAGACAAGCAGGACCCGCTGACACTGAACCTGTCATTTCTACGGAACTGACGGATTCAGGTCTCAGCGCAAAATACAGCTGCTCTATCTTATAAGCCTGTAGTACTGCATCATAACCAAGTGTATCCATCCATTTAAGACAGGACTACAGTGAAAGTTCTACACCAATTTAACAAATTAATATCTCATATTTTTTGTCTCGCAGGTTGACTTTACTACTTGTCATGGTGTCCTCTTTACGCTGGTCATGGTACTTCTATTCAGTGGAATTTTCCTTGTTATCCTTATTCCATTCCAATATGTAAGTAACTAGCCCTTTTACGAGTTGTGTATCATCATTCAATTTTACTCAGGGACTGAGCAGTAATTCATTCAATCTAAGAAATCTAAAAAATATTAGTAAATTTACTTTACGTAACTACTAAACATCTTTCCAGGTGCCGTGGCTTCATGCGATATATGCAGTTCTTGGGGCCATTGCCTTTACCTTGGTAAGTGTGAGCAATGACTGTATCTACATGCTGTATGCTCTTATCTTATTCTATGTTTAGGCTAATTGGATAATGTCTAAAACTAGTTAATTGTTTTTATTTTCCAACCAGTACTATTGTGTGGAAAGATTCAGTGTCTGGGGTATATAAGAAAAGCCAGTATACTAATACGGTAGCCACAGGGCTGAGAGGTTCCCATAGAATGCTAGCCAAAAAGTCAAAAATTTGCTGTTGGAGCCTAACTTTTTTTTAGGTGTTTTCTCCTTCTGTCTATGTAAGTTCCTCGCTACCTGGCTACTAAAATAAATCAAACTGGCTCCTGGAGTGGTCTCACTGGCTTATTAAACGGAAACTCCAAACAACACAAAAATTTGCCACGTGTTCTATTAAGGCACTCCTCCTTGTGTCTGTCTCTTACCTGTTCTTTTTCTTGTGGCTTCTGTTGCTAATTATTACACTGGGGCTGTTGCATAGAAATCTGATACCGGCTTCGGTGACACACTTTTTCTACTTTTGTCAATGTGATAAGCCTGTGTCACTCATATAGGCACCAGAACTTCCTGTATGATAAAATTGCATGGATATACCACACAGGCTCTACACAGAGGGGGATACAAACTCCTATCACAGTTACTGATGATCACAAGGCAGGCTCCTGTCACACTTGTTATAATGGAGAAGATTACAGTCCAGCCTCCCATATTTATACATTTTTAGTTAGGACAATACTGAGGGAAGTATAATCACAATGTCATCCCAGAAGACAGAGTTGTTACTGGGTCTAGCTTATTTGATATTGTGCTGAGGAATCATGGGGTTGGTGGGATAGCACAGAGAAAGTAGGTGAAATCTAAAATCCAAGGTGTCGTCTGATGAAGTGTGTACTATATACATAAAAGAAGTGCAGAGATGGAGAGACCATAAGGGTGGGGGCTATGAAGAAAAGTTGGGTTTCCTCTGTAGGTCTTCTTTAACCCCTTCCCGCTCCTTGACGTACTATTACGTCATGGCAGCTGTATCGTTCGCGCTCCATGCCGTAATAGTACGTCTCGGGAGTAACGGCCGTTTCGGCCGTCCTCCCGACCCATACAGGAGCTGTGACGCTGCTGTCTTGTTCAGCAGCTGTCACAGCTCCTACAGCGGGGACCGATCGCTGTGTCCCCGCTGATTAACCCCTTAAAAGCCGCGTTCTATACAGATCGCGGCTTTTTAGGGGTTAAGCTGCCATCGCCGGCCTGCTACGCGATAGCGGCCGGCGATGGTGACTATGGCAACCGGACACCAAACAATGGCGTCCGGCTATGCCATAGACGGAAGCCTGGTGGGTCCTGACAACGTCAGGACCCACTACGCTTGCTGTCAGTGAGTAGCTGACAGTTCTAATACACTGCACTACGCATGTAGTGCAGTGTATTAGATTAGCGATCAGGGCCTCCTGCCCTCAAGTCCCCTAGTGGGACAAAGTAATAAAGTAAAAAAAAATGTTAAAAAAAGATGTGTAAAAATAAGAAAATAAAAGATTTAAAAGTATTAAAAGTAAAAATCCCCCCTTTTCCCTTATCAGTCCTTTATTATTAATAAAAATATATAAACAAACAAACTATACATAATTGGTATCGCCGCGTCCGTAACGGCCTGAACTACAAAATTATTTCATTATTTATCCCGCACGATGAACGCCGTAAAATAAAATAATAATAAACCGAACCACAATCACAATTCTTTGGTCACTTCACCTCCCAAAAAATGGAATAAAAAGAGATCAAAAAGTCGCATGTACCGAAAAATGGTGCTGATCGAAACTACAGTTCGTTCCGCAAAAAATAAGTCCTCGCACGGCTTTATTGATTGAAAAATAAAAAAGTTCTGGCTCTTAGAATAAGGTAACACCAAAAGTGAATGATTGTTTACAAAACGTATTTTATTGTGCAAACGCCATAAGACATAAAAAAAAACTATAAACATCTGGTATCGCCGTAATCGTATCGCCCCGCAGAATAAAGTGAATGTCATTTATAGCGCACGGTGAACGCTGTAAAAAAAAACGAAAAAAAAAAACAATCGTACAATTGCTGTTTTTTAGTCACCACGCCACCTAAAAATAGAATAAAAACTGATCAAAAAGCCGCATGCACCCCAAGAAAACTACAATGCATTCCTCAAGGGGTCTAGTTTCCAAATTGGGGTCACTTTTGGGGGGTTCCCAATGTTTTGGCACCACAAGACCTCTTCAAACCGGACATGGTGCCTAATAAAAAAGAGGCTTCAAAATCCACTAGGTGCACCTTTTGCTTCGGAGGCCGGCGCTTCAGTCCATTACCGCACTAGGGCCACATGTGGGATATTTCTCAAAACTGCAGAATCTGGGCAATAAGTATTGAGTTGCGTTTCACTGATAAATCCTTTTGTGTTATAAAAAAAATGGTATAAAGAGGATTTTCTGACAAAATAAAAATGTAAATTTCACCTCCTACTTTGCTCTAAATTTTTGTGAAACACCTAAAGGATTCATAAACTTTCTAAATGCTGTTGTGAATACTTTGAGGGGTCTAGTTTCTAAAATGGGGTATTTGATAGGGGTTTCTAATATATGGGCCCCTCAAAGCAACTTCAGAACTGAACTGGAACCTAAAAAAATAAATAAATGAGGCAATACTTCGCTTCTTACATTATACTGATAATGAGCCGTGCCCACCCCGAGATGACCCCAGTTTTGACCGTTTGTATAAACGGAGACCCCTATTAGACCGTTCCAGTGCCCGGTTTTTCCAAGCATACACCGCCGAGAAGTGTATTTCTATTTATGAGTCCTTGGTGGATTTTAAAGGGAGGGTTCAATTCCGCGAGTACCTGCCGGGTAAGAGGGCAAGGTATGGCGTGAAGATGTATAAGCTGTGAGAGTGCATCAGGGTATACCTACAGGTTTAGGATATATGAAGGAAAGGCCACCCCCAAACCAGACTGCATCCTGGACTACAATAGGTACATGGGAGGGATGGACTTGTAAGATCAAGCCCTGAAGCCCTACAGCGCCATGCGGTGTGGTATAAGAAGCTGGCCGGGCACATCATACAGATGGCATTGTACAATGCGTACATGCTACGTCGATGTGCAGGCCAGACGGGAACTTTCCTGGAATTTCAAGAGGTGGTTATCAAGAACCTAATCTTTAGGGACCAAGAAGGGGGGGCACCCAGTACTTCTGGAAGCGAGCCCACACGCATCGTACCAGGGCAACACTTTCCAGGAAAAGTTCCCCAAACTGGCAAGAAGGGAAAAAGTCAAAAGAGGTGCAAAGTCTGCTATAAGAGGGCGATAAGGGATGACACAATATATCAATGTGACACGTGTCCCGAATAACCAGAGCTCTGTATGAAAGTGTTTTAAAATTTATCATACATCCCTTGGTTTATAATTTACCCCAATTTTACTTACCCTGATGCACTCCACACAGCTTATCCCCCCTCGTCTTTCCCCTCTGAGCCCTGCTGTGTGCCCGGGCAGCTGATAACAGCCACATGTAGGGTATTGCCATACCCGGGAGAACCCACATTACAGTTTATGGGGTGTAGGTCTCCGGTCAAAATGCTCACTACACCTCTAGTTGAATGCCTTAAGGGTGTAGTTTTTAAAACGGGGTCACTTCTTGCGGGTTTCAACTGTACTGGTACCTCAGGGGCTTCTGCATACATGACTTCGCACTAGAAAATCCCCAGTAGGCCAAATGGTGGTCCTTTCCTTCTGAGCCCTCCCATGGGCCCAAACGGCAGTTTATCACAACAAATGGGGTATTGCGGCACTCAGAACAAATTGCGCAACAGAATGGGGTATTTTGTTTCTTGTGAAAATAAGAAATTTTCAGCCAAAACTACATAATATTTGAAAAAAAAAATTTTGTTTTCATTCCTAGCCCAATTCAAATAAGTTCTGTGAAAAAACTATGGGGTCAAAAAGGTCACAACACCCATAAATGAATTCCTTGAGGGGTGTAGTTTCCAAAATGGGGTCATTTGTGGTGGGTTTCTATTGCTTTGATACCTCTGGGGCTCTGCAAATGCGACATGGCACCCGAAAACCAATCCAGCAAAATCTGTACTCCAAAGAACACACAGCGCTCCTTTCCTTCTGAGCCCTCCCATGGGCCCAAACGGCAGTTTATCACCACAAATGGGGTATTGCCGCACTCAGGACAAATTGGGCAACAAAATGGAGTATTTTATTTCTTGTGAAAATAAGAATTTTTGAGCTAAAATGACATATTATTGGAAAAAATATATATTTTTTTAATTCCCAGCCCAATTCAAATAAGTTCTGTGAAGAAACTATGGAGTCTAAATGGTCACATTACCCATAAATGAATTCCTTGAGGGGTGTAGTTTCCAAAATGGGGTCACTTTTGGTGGGTTTCCATTGCTTTGATACCTCTGAGGCTCTGCAAATGCGACATGGCACCCGAAAACTAATCCAACAAAATCTGGACTCCAACAAACATATAGCGCTCCTTTCCTTCTGAGCCCTCCCATGGGCCCAAACGGCAGTTTATCACCACAAATGGGGTATTGCCACACTAAGGACAAATTGGGAAACAAAATGGGGTATTTTGTTCCCTGTGAAAATAAGAAATTTTGATCACAAATGACATTTTATTGGAAAAAATGACATTTTTTTCATTTCAGAGCCCAATTCAAATACGTGCTGTGAAAAAACTGTGCGGTCAAAATGGTAACAACAACCCTAAATGAATTCCTTGAGGGGTGTGGTTTCCAAAATGGGGTCACTATTGGGGGATTCCTACTGTTTTGACACCTCAACACCTCTTCAAACCTGGCATGCTGCCTAAAATATATTCTAATAAAAAAGAGGACTCAAAATGCACTAGGTGCTTCTTTGCTTCTAGGGCTTGTGTTTTAGTCCACGAGCGCAGTAGGGCCACATGTGGAACATTTCTAAAAACTGCAGAATCTGGACAATACATATTTAGTAGTGTTTCTCTGGTAAAACCTTCTGTGTTACAGAAAAAAAAATGAATAAAATTGAAATTCAGCAAGAAAAATGAAATTTGCAAATTTCACCTCCACTTTGCTTTAATTCCTGTGAAATGCCTGAAGGGTTAAAAAACTTTCTAACTGCTGTTTTGAATACTTTGAGGGGTCTAGTTTTTAAAATGGGGTGTTTTATCAGGGTTTCTAATACATAGGCCCCACAAAGCCACTTCAGAACTCAAGAGGTACCTTAAAAAAAAGGCTTTTGAAATTTTCTTAAAAATATGAGAAATTGCTGTTTATGTTCTAAGCCTTGTAACGTCCAAGAAAAATAAAAGAATATTCAAAAAACGATGCCAATCTAAAGTAGACATATGGGAAATGTGAACTAGTAACTATTTTGGGTGGTATAACCGTCTGTTTTACAAGCAGATGCATTTAAATTCTGAAAAATGCAATTTTTTCAAAATTTTCTCTACATTTTGCAATTTTTCACCAATAAACACTGAATATATCGACCAAATTTTACCACGAACATGAAGCCCAATGTGTCACGAGAAAACAATCTCAGAATCGCTTGGGTAGGTTTAAGCATTCCGACATTATTACCACATAAAGTGAAATATGTCAGATTTGAAAAATGGGCTCTGAGCCTTAAGGCCAAAACTAGGCTGCGTCCTTAAAGAGGCTCTGTCACCAGATTTTGCAACCCCTATCTGCTATTGCAGCAGATAGGCGCTGCAATGTAGATTACAGTAATGTTTTTATTTTTAAAAAACGAGCATTTTTGGCCAAGTTATGACCATTTTCGTATTTATGTAAATGAGGCTTGCAAAAGTACAACTGGGCGTGTTGAAAAGTAAAAGTACAACTGGGCGTGTATTATGTGCGTACATCGGGGCGTGTTTACTACTTTTACTAGCTGGGCGTTGTGTATAGAAGTATCATCCACTTCTCTTCAGAACGCCCAGCTTCTAGCAGTGCAGACACAGCCGTGTTCTCCAGAGATCACGCTGTGTCGTCACTCACAGGTCCTGCATCGTGTCAGACGAGCGAGGACACATCGACACCAGAGGCTACAGATGATTCTGCAGCAGCATCGGCGTTTGCAGGTAAGTCGATGTAGCTACTTACCTGCAAATGCTGATGCTGCTGCAGAATCAACTGTAGCCTCTTGTGCCGACACGATGCAGGACCTGTGAGTGACGTCACAGATCTGCACTGCCAGAAGCTGGGGGTTCTGAAGAGAAGTGGATGATACTTCTCATCAGAAAGCCCAGCTAGTAAAAGTATTAAACACGCCCCGATGTACGCACATAATACACGCCCAGTTGGACTTTTACTGTAAACACGCCCAGTTGTACTTTTGCAAGCCTCATTTGCATAAATACGAAAATGGTCATAACTTGGCCAAAAATGCTCGTTTTTTTAAAATAAAAACGTTACTGTAATCTACATTGCAGCGCCTATCTGCTGCAATAGCAGATAGGGGTTGCAAAATCTGGTGACAGAGCCTCTTTAAGGGGTTAAGCCGACATTCATTTCTCCATTGCTGTAAAATGACTCGAGTCAAGTTCAAGAATTCATAACTTTCTGGACAGTTTTTCCTAAAAAATCCTGTATGGTCTATCCAATCTGCTATATACAAATGTCCATATGGCCTAACTGTACGTAGTGAAGAGAAGGTGGAGTATAAGATAGAGAATAAGCGGCTCTGTCACCAGATTTTGCAACCCCTATCTGCTATTGCAGCAGATAGGCGCTGCAATGTAGATTACAGTAACGTTTTTATTTTTAAAAAACAAGCATTTTTGGCCAAGTTATGGCCATTTTTGTAGTTATGCAAATGAGGCTTGCAAAAGTCCAAGTGGGTGTGTTTAAAAGTAAAAGTCCAACTGGGCGTGTATTATGTGCGTACATCGGGGCGTTTTTAATACTTTTACTAGCTGGGCGATCTGATGAGAAGTATTATCCACGAGCGAGGACACCGGCACCAGAGGCTACAGTTGATTCTGCAGCAGCATCAGCGTTTGCAGGTAAGTAGCTACATCGACTTACCTGCTAACGCCGATGCTGCTGCAGAATCAACTGAAGCCTCTGGTGCCGGTGTCCTCGCTCGTCTGACACGATGCAGGACCTGTGAGTGACGTCACAGCGTGATCTCTCGAGAACACGCTGTGTCTGCACTGCCAGAAGCTGGGCGTTCTGAAGAGAAGTGGATGATACTTCTCATCAGAACGCCCAGCTAGTAAAAGTATTAAAAACGCCCCGATGTACGCACCTAATACTTGGACTTGGACTTTTACTTTTAAACACACCCACTTGGACTTTTGCAAGCCTCATTTGCATAACTACAAAAATGGTCATAACTTGGCCAAAAATGCTCATTTTTTAAAAATAAAAACGTTACTGTAATCTACATTGCAGCGCCGATCTGCTGCAATAGCAGATAGGGGTTGCAAAATCTGGTGACAGAGCCTCTTTCAGGAAGGCTTGTGCCATGTTTTATCTTTGAAAATGATGATAATGGAGGGAAGTAAGAGAAACATTACATCAGCATACATGGAGCCTAATCCACGCCACCCTGCAGATGAAGAGGATGTGATCCGTAATGAGAATTGAAGTGCTGGTTGGGAATTCTGTCATATATTATTGAATTGCTCCCTATAATTGTTTGTCCTGCCGGTTTGCAGGGAAAACATAACCCTCACCCCCAGAAACAGCCCTCCCCCCCTGACTTTCTTGCAGCAGAGCGCAGGTGCTTGATTTTGAGAATGGACCTCTTATAGGAGCTGTTGGAGCATAAAGTCCATTCCTAAAATAAGGTACAGTTTAAAGAGGCTCTGTCACCAGATTTTGCAACCCCTATCTGCTATTGCAGCAGATCGGCGCTGCAATGTAGATTACAGTAACGTTTTTATTTTTAAAAAACGAGCATTTTTGGCCAAGTTATGACCATTTTCGTATTTATGCAAATGAGGCTTGCAAAAGTACAACTGGGCGTGTTGAAAAGTAAAAGTCCAAGTGGGCGTGTATTATGTGCGTACATCTGGGCGTGTTTACTACTTTTACTAGCTGGGCATTCTGATGAGAAGTATCATCCACTTCTCTTCACAACGCCCAGCTTCTGGCAGTGCAGATCTGTGACGTCACTCACAGGTCCTGCATCGTGTCGGCACCAGAGGCTACAGTTGATTCTGCAGCAGCATCAGCGTTTGCAGGTAAGTAGCTACATCGATTTACCTGCAAACGCCGATGCTGCTGCAGAATCATCTGTAGCCTCTGGTGCCGACACGATGCAGGACCTGTGAGTGACGTCACAGATCTGCACTGCCAGAAGCTGGGCGTTGTGAAGAGAAGTGGATGACACTTCTATACACAACGCCCAGCTATTAAAAGTAGTAAACACGCCCCGATGTACGCACATAATACACGCCCAGTTGTACTTTTACTTTTCAACACGCCCAGTTGTACTTTTGCAAGCCTCATTTGCATAAATACGAAAATGGTCATAACTTGGCCAAAAATGCTCGTTTTTTAAAAATAAAACCGTTACTGTAATCTACATTGCAGCGCCTATCTGCTGCAATAGCAGATAGGGGCTGCAAAATCTGGTGACAGAGCCTCTTTAAGGCACCTGTGTTTTTCTCAAAGTGCCTGCTGAATAATGATGTGGACTTTGAATTTCATGGCGGCTATTACTGAATTACGCTCTTGAAAAGAGATTTTTTTTCCAAAAATGACTTTGTATTATTAAAAAAGTTATTTTAGAAAGACAACCGCTTTGTAAACAGAAGTCAGTTTGGCGATCAGCTAACCATCACGGGTCCAGCAGCTCTAACCGTCTGTGATCAGCTATTATCATCAGGGGAATCCGCATCTAGCCATACATTTCCCCTGCAGCGACCTTTGTGGGGCAAATGTAGTATGACATGCTATTTATCAAATGAATGGCCCGCCATGTAAAAGATGGATGAGCCGTGTCTGCCAGTGCGAGAGCTACTCTTTGTGGGTGGCTCTTCCCTCTGTATCATAGAGAATGGACCCAAGCGGGGGCCTCTATCTATGATGTCCACATACTCTAATATGGGAAATCATTGTCATCATTGAACAAACCCTATACATATTTTTATAGTAGATAATTATATATATTATAATGATATGCTGCAATGCCTAAATCTTTCCCAAAAGAGCGGATCTTTTGATTTTTTTCTTCTTTTCCACAGTTTTTGGCTTTTGACACGCAGATGTTGATGGGAAACCGACGCTACACGCTCAGTCCTGAAGAGTATATTTTTGGAGCACTCCACATCTACCTGGACATCATCTACATATTTTCATTCTTCCTCCAGCTGTTTGGCACAACCCGAGATTGAAGAATTGCTGTAAATAAATAACTATTTTAAACAGGTGCCTGCTAAGAACTCATTCATTCTGCCTAGCATAGCAATATGGCACTACACACAGATCTATGTATACCAAAACATTCGGGTAAACACATAAATGTAACTTAAATGCAATTATCAGCATGACACATGCTTGTTGAAGATCGGAATACCACCATGATCTTGACACTCAAAAAAATTCAAAATTCAAGTACCGTAATTGTATTTATTGGAGAGAAGCAATATAGATATTTGGCTTATTAATAAATCAGGCAGTAGAGAGATGTGTCCTGCTAAATATTGAATACACCTGGAAGTTATCAAGAACAATTTCACTAAATGACGTTATGGTTTCTAGTAGTTGTTGCTGAATAGCTAAAGGGGTTGTACGAGATTTGAAAAATATGGTTGTTTTCTTCCCGGAATAGTGCCACTCTTATCTATGGACTGTGTTTGGTATTGACGCTCAGCCCCGTTTAAGTGGATGGAGCCAAGCTGCAATACTGCACGCAGCCTAAGGACAAGAGTGGCGCTGTTCCAGGTAGAAAGCAGCTATATTTATCTAATCTCATAAATCCCTTTAATGTCGCTTACTTTGTTGATATTTAGTTACTCAGTCATGTATTTCTTGTCATTGACTATCACACCAGCATGATAACATGTGAGATAAGTATTGTGCATGATATCTATTTTTGTATCCCATCTGAGCTGTAGTTACAGTGAATTACGAGCTGACATGCAGATTGATACAATAAAGACTTATATTCTTCTGAGTTTGTATTCTGTGTTTTACTATTATGCAGTAGTGACAATGTATAGTCTAAGTAATGCTTAGGCAAATAGAAGAAAATATAAATTTGGATCGGCATATGGATAAATATAAAAAAAAAAAAAAAGATCTGGAATCTCTATGGCACAAGTAAGGGAAAAACTATGGAAGGCTAATCAATAGGATATGTTTTTCATAGAAGTGGAGGGCGATCCGTGTGTATTATGTCTTTAGTATCCCCCTTGAAAAGTACACTGGCGAGTATAAACAAGAATGCCCCACATGTAAGTTGCCCAAAGCAGACTTGATGCACTACTTTTGGTCTTGTCCTATGACGGTGACATTTTAGGAGAAAGTTGATGATCTAGTTAAAGTGTAGCTAAATGTTTGACAAACTTCTGACATGTCATTGTGACGTGTCAGAAGTTTGGATTGGTGGGGTTCTGAGCACTGAGACCCCCACCAATCGCTAGAACTAAGCATCTGAAGCCCTTTTGTGAGCGCTTAGCCGTTTCGTGCCTGTTCGGCTATTTCCGGAAATAAATGTATCGGTGTACGGACAATAGAAAGTCTATGAGCCCGTACTCCGATACATCGGCTTTCCGGAAAAAGCCGAACAGACACGAAGCGGCTGAGCGCTCACACGAGGGCTTCAGATGCTTCGTTCTAGCGATTGGTGGGGGTCTCAGTGCTCGGACCCCCACCAATCCAAACTTCTGACGTGTCACTATAACATGTCAGAAGTTTGTCAAACATTTAGCTAGACTTTGAGTAAATAGGAGGTAGTAATCTCGACTGAAAGCCATGGATCTGCATGTTATGAATAGTAATATACCAACCCATATGGTGTTCATGGTTGCAAAGATGAACATTTTGAAGATTTGGATATTTGAACAGTCTCCCTCTATAAAATGTGTTGAGGAAGATCTGAGGAACACTGTAAAAATTGAGAAGAGCGACCTGACGTTACCGAGTCAGAAAACCCATAAGCAATTTAGGAATAAATTAGGTGAAATTATTATAACACAAACAAAACTATTTACAAAAGAAGAGCAAGAACATTTATTGACTCCATATAAATACAGGTGAGTGGTGTGATTAAATTAATCCACTGGTTATCCGATCGAGGTTCTCTGGCCATTTTATATTGATGGCTTATGCTCAGGATAGGTCATCAATATCAGATCGGTGGGGGTCCGGCTCCCGACACCTTTGATGAACAGCTGACTGAAGGGGCCACTGCGTTTTTTTATCGTGGCCTCTTCAGTGTTCACCAGGCACAACGCCGTACACATCCATAGCAGCTGTGCCTCAGAACTGCAATCCCAGACACAGTTGCTAGAGATGTGTACAGCGCTCTGCCTGTAAACTGTAAAAAGACAGCAGCATCGAACGCGGCCGCCCCATCAATCAGCTAATTAGCGGGGTGCCAGGTAACAGAGCCCTACCAATCTGATATTGATGACCTATACTAAGGATAGGCCATCAATGTAAAATGCTCGATGAACCACTTTAGGCCTCATGCCCACTTCCGTTTTTTCCTTCAGGGTGCTTGCCGGTTTTTGACCATTCATTTCAATGGGGCCAGGCACACTTCAGTTTTTTTGACGGTCCCGTTCCGACTAAAGTAGAGCATGTCCTACTTTGGTCCGAGATTCCGTGACTGTGGGGCCCATATAAGTCAATGGGGCCGTCAAAAAAACTGAAGGCACACGGAGGCATCCGTGTGCCGTCTGTGTGTGACGGAGCCGTTGCCTAGCAACGGGCGGGCAGAATTACATGTAGAGAGAAATATTGCACTGCACTAATCTGCAGCCACTTCTCTCTATCCAGCACTGATCGCCAGCCTCTTTTCTCTATCCAGCTCTGATCGGCAGCCTCTTCTCTCTATCGGTGCTGGATAGAGAGAAGGGGCAGCCCTTTTGGGCAGAGTTTCCGCAGCGGAACGCAGCGATAGAAAGAAAAAGAAGTTCATGCGTATCCCGGCCGTTGTCTTGGTGACGCGTCCCTCTTTTGACATCCAGTCCAACCTCCCTGGATGACGCGGCAGTCCATGTGACCGCTGCAGCCTGTGATTGGCTGCAGCGGTCACATGGGATGAAACGTTATCCCAGGAGGCCGGACTGGAGGAAGAAGCAGGGAGTTCTGGGTAAGTATAAACTTTTTTTTTTCTGAGTTGTGATTTTTGCAGTGGAAGTCGCTGCACTTGACTATTTGTTGTGGGTTTTTGAAGGAAGCATTAGAAATCTATATTGTGAGCGCCGCGCATGGTACTCACTGTCCACCGGTAGTCACTGTCCTGTTTGCTGAAAGAGTTACTGCTGATCAGTGCAGCCCCTTCTCTCTATCCAGCACTGATCAGCAGCCTCTTCTCTCTATCCAGCACTGATCATAACTCTTTCAGCCCCCTGGACAGTGGCTACCACTAGACAGTGAGTACCATGTGTGGCGCTCACAATATAGATTTCTAATGTTTTAGGACCCTGTCCATGCTTTGTACTGCTACTCACAATGAAACGCTGTGCCCGCACTGATATCGGGTGCATAGTGTGAATGGGAATTAGTTTCCTCTCAGAAACGGAAACACGGAAGTGTACACAGAGTACACACGGGAACCACACTGGTACAATCACGGACACACAGATCCGTGAAAAACGGCTGTGAAAACGGTGATGGAAGTGTGCATGAGGCCTAAGAGGAATGCTACGTGCTCATGTCCAAGGGAGGTGGGGAGGGGGATCATGGGAGAGAGAATAAACAAAGGGATTATTTTTGTTATGTATAGATTTATGGATAAGATATTTATTCTGAACCTGATTTTCTATCAAATTGTAAGCATGTATTTTTTGAAAATGTAAATAAAAAAGAAAAAAAATGTATAGTCAACCCTAGTTAGTTATCCACATGTGGGTCAGACTCTTTGCTGCACAGTGGCTTCTTTTACTCATTGAAAAGCACTGAGACGCAGCCTGGTACAAAGCGAGGCAAGCCTTGTCTGGGGCACAGTTTACAGAGCCTGCATCGTGTATGGCACACACAGTTTACAGAGCCTACATCGTGTATGGCACACACAGTCCATATGTGCTGCTGTGAGGCACTGAGTTTTCCCAAGCTCCACAATACTTCCATAGAGAATACCTCTGTTATACTGCATGTGATAGAGCATGCTGTCATTTTTTTTTCTTCTTGCTGTTCATACAGAGTTCGTGAGAAAAAAAGCCGCCATGTAAAATGTGAGGTATACAGATGTATAATATGGGCCAATATTCTATGGGTGCGATATTACAGATTTATAATACATGCCACACAGATTTATAATACAGCCGTGTGAATGGGCCTTTTGTTTGTACAGACTTATGGAATAAATAAATATAAAATCTTGTGACATGTGGGAAATATTTCATTTTAGCTTTTGGGCTGGGGCTACAAGGCGACTTTTCATGTGCGATTTCCTGTCTCGCTAAAGTCATCTATCAAAGTTATTCATACGACTTTGCCGCAGGGCATTTTTTTTGTCTCTAAATGGATCTTTATTTTGGAAGTGTGGGTCTCTTACTGAGATGTGTTGTGTGACTTTATCTAAGCCAAGCTTAGGGTTATTAGAATAAAGAACGGCTCACAGGCAGTCTAAGAGCCCCAGGCGTTCAGACATGCTGTCTACTTTGGGGCCACTCAATAGGCGACAATATGAATAATTGTCTGTGGTTTGCTGTCTGGATGTTGCACTGCAGAATGACCTGTTATAGGGGAGGCCACAACGCGGCTCGTCGTTCTCCCTGTTGGGCCTCGCAGCTGCTCCCCACCTCAATACAGGAGGAATTCCCGGCCTGTTGGCTTCATTGTTAGCTTTATCGTAGCTGACACTTATTGAAGCTGCGCTCGAAGGCCGGGAAGAGGAGGTTATTAGGATGGGGCAGACACTAACATGTTAAAAATGCTAAGGGTGTATTAACACGTGCTTGGTTTAAAGGGGTTATGTGGGGACCGAAAAGTATGAGCAGTGTACGCACTGCAGTATGTGAGTACAGTCGCTTATATACATCGATTACATAGAGTACAGTGGGGCCGGTCACATGATGAAGAGCAGCGTCGTCATCAAGAAAGACTGTGCAACTAGACTTCCGGTCCCCGGCAGCGCTATAAACGGCTATTAAAATCTCATAACCAGCGCGACGGGAGAATGTATATTAGCGAGTGTGCTCACATACTGCTGTGACTACTATGCTAATTATTTTCGGCCCCCACATAACCCTTTTAATGCCTTTTTTTCTAGGTAAAAAACGTTACAAATTTTTAATGTTTCAAACATATTAACATGGTTTCGTGAATGCGGCTCCCACAAAGCGGCCAGTTATTTTTGTGAATCCCAAAACAAAAAAGGAGGATGAATTCCCACATTGTGCGCCTGTTGCAGAATTTCAGTTGTGTAATCCGAAACAATGTAAAATACAATGTCGCTAAATGGGGTTTTAACAAACCCCAAAAACTCACAGGGTTAAAAACCCACAGCAGATTCTAGGAATTTTCAAATCCACAGGATTCCCTCCTTATCAGTTGCGAAAATGCAGATTTTCACTGCAAATTTCATTCATTGGAATGCAATAAGTTAAATCCGCGGCTAACAATGCACCAGAGTCCATACGTAACACATGCATATCTCATTGCAAATTTTGATATGTATTTTGCGTAAACTAAGGGAGCAAGACACCCATGATCTATAAGAACCCTTGAAAAAAAAACCACAAATAAGGGTATATTAAGACAGTGAAGACAATCGCACGTCTGAATACACCCTTAGTCATAAATAATCCAATAAATAACCCTTCTCTATTAGTTTGCTTTCTGTATTCCTTACTGTTTTTGTCTTTTCATTTTCCCCTTGACTAAATGTCTATTGTATTACCACAATTGCATTACTGAATTGATATACCAATGCTAAATTAATTTTATAAGCAATATGAACAGATGTTGAAACTGCTAGCTCAGTATTCACGTGTTGGGAGTAGCAAGATGGCCGCGGACCGGAAGTATGAAGTGTAGCAAGCTGGATATTTCGGCCGGAAACAATCTCGTGGTGAAGATGGATCATTCAGAGCCCGATCACCAGGATGAGTCGGGAGCCGCTCTGTATGGAAACTTCCCTAATTATTATAGCTTTCATCCGCCCGAGAACCGCACAAGCCTGTTGCCCCCGGGGCTGCTACTGAAATTTCTGCGGAGCCATGGAGGGCTGGAGGAGAAACTGCTGGCGCTGGATGTAGGGTGTAATACAGGGGTGAGTGTGAGGAGGGCTGGATGTGGGGGGTATCACAGGGGTGAGTGTGAGGAGGGCTGGATGTAGGGTGTAATACAGGGGTTAGTGTGAGGAGGGTTGGATGAAGGGTGTAACACAGGGGTGAGTGTGAGGAGGGCTGGATGTAGGGTGTAACACAGGGGTGAGTGTGAGGAGGGCTGGATGTGGGGTGTAACACAGGGATGAGTGTGAGGAGGGCTGGATGTAGGGTGTAACACGGGTGAGTGTGAGGAGGGCTGGATGTAGGGTGTAACACAGGGGTGAGTGTGAGGAGGGCTGGATGTGGGGGGTATCACAGGGGTGAGTGTGAGGAGGGCTGGATGTAGGTTGTAACACAGGGGTGAGTGAGGACGGCTGGATGTGGGGTGTAACGCAGGGGTGAGTGAGGACGGCTGGATGTGGGGTGTAACATGGGGGTGAGTGAGGAGGGCACAGCAGCGGCTTCTTGACGAACGTGGGAATCCAGGAACACCAGGGTCATGATCACGTGTCTATTGGAGTTTGTTAAAGGGATATTCTGCATCTATAGAAATATTCCGTCCATCTGAGTAGTTTCCTGCCCTCTAGGTGTTTGGATTTTAATTAGCTGTGGATTTGCCTAAAATTGAAAGATAATGAACTTTTTCATGTACTTATTTTAAAGAGGCTCTGTCACCACATTATAAGTGGCCTATATTGTACATGATGTGATCGGCGCTGTAATGTAGATTACAGCAGTGGTTTTTATTTAGAAAAACAATTTGTGACGGAGTTATGACCTATATTAGCTTTATGCTAATGACTTTCTTAATGAACAACTGGGCGTGTTTTACTTTTTGACTAAGTGGGCGTTGTGGAGAGAAGTGTATGACGCTGAGCAATCATTAACCAATCAGCGTCATACACTTCTCTCCGTTAATTTACACTGCAGACAGCGATATAACTATATCGCTGTGCAGCCACATAAACACACTATAACGTTATTGCAGTGTCCTGACAATGAATATACATTACCTCCAGCAGGGACGTGATGTGTATTCAGAATCCTGACCACTTCTCTGCACTTCTCTGTGAGATTTACAGCATAGCAGGCGTAGTCTTGCGAGATTACACTGTAACCTGTCATTTACAGCGAGATCTCGCCCAGTTGTCCATTGAGAAACTCATTAGCATAAGGCTAATATAGGTTAACTCAGGTAGGTAAAAAATGATAGTTTTTCTAAATAAAATACACTGCTGTTATCTACATTACAGCGCCAATCACATCATGTGCAATACAGGCCACTTCTAATGTGGTGACAGAGCCTCTTTAAGCCTGGTTCACAATGCATTTTTACCTTACATTTAGCTTGTATTTTGGGAAAGCTTCTGACGTACGTGCTAAGTGTGTCCCTAGAGCTCCATTAGCCTAACAGAGGCTAAAAATTAAAATAATGTCCTTTCCGCCTCTGGCTGGTATACGTCGGTATACTTTTTTTTTTTTTGATGGAGTAACATAGACTAGGCTATTCCATCCTTGAGGGATCCTGCAAAAAAAAAGGTATACTTCACGGTATACTTTTTATTTTATTTTTTAATCGTGGAAGCTACGCTGTTTTCGTAACTGCTGAGTTATGGAAACCGCATAGCTCGCCGTGCTATGCTTTTTCAGTAACTCCCAGTCACTTCTATGGCAGTTATGGAAACCGCGTAGCTCAGTAACTCCCGATCTCATAACCAGGAAGCGGCCGGGAGGCAGCGGAGCTGAGTAAGCTAGAGTGGGTTTTAGGGGGCCCCGTTCAAGAGATATATGCGGGTCCCAGAGGTGGGACCGGCGTCTGTCGGACTTCTATGGCATATCCTGTGCATATGATATAAATGTCCAAGATGGGTAAACGAAGGGATAAACTTACTTTTTACTTATAATGTATTCGCATACTCTTGTGTCACTTTGACACAGGCTGCTGTTAGGGGGGCACATAATGTGCCCTAACAGCAGGCATACTGAGCAGACAGCCCTGGGGTCCTTTGTAGGTCCCTAGGGCTGGCTGCAGATGGATTCCCCGGCCTACGATCGAGTCACTGGGTTGCCCCTTTGACACAGACCGTGGCGATGAAAGGATTAAACTGATGGGGTTGGAATTTTTTCCAATCCCAGCTGTATTCAGGAGGCTGCGCTAAGCAGGAGCTATAACTTACAGCTCATAAACTTAGAGGATGAGCAATCACAGGAGCGCTTATCAGCTTCTTCTACAGCGACACCAAAAGATGTCGCTGTAGACTAAGCACCTGCCGTCAAGGCGATGGGCTGTCGTTAAGGGGTTAAAATGCTGCAAGGGACTCTGTGTAGTGTATGTGGGCCCTGTACATTGCACAGACAGGGAGAGGGACATGTATGGATTTGAGCGTTTCTGCAAAGCTTGGGATGGCGTTTTTTTTTTTAATAAACCTCATATTTCAAAATCCTCTTAGGGTCAGCTCACACACAGTTTTTGTTTTTTTCTTTTAGCTTATTTTACCGCGGAAAACACGTCAGAATCAGCGCCAAAAACGTCCGAAACCACCTCCCATTGATTTCTAATGGGAGGCGGAGGCATTATTTCCTGGAGTGGCTTTTATCCTCTCTCAGGGGAAAAAAAATCGACATGCCCTTTCTTGCCGAGTTCCACCTCCTGCCTCCCATAGAACAGGAGAAGGCGTTTTTCGCTGTTTTTTGCCCGCGGCGCTCAATGACCGCGGCTGAAAAGCACGACAATAAACGTGGCAAGAAAGTGCAGGCAGGCCAAAATCTGCCCCAAAATTCCTTCAGGAATTTTGAGGCTGGTTTTTCTGCCTGCAAAAAAAACTTTGTGTGAACAGAGCCTTAATCTTCAAGAAAAAGAGGGCTATATAAAAAACATATAGTACTGTGCAAAATTTTTGGACAGTTGTGGGAAAAATGCTGCAAAGTAAGAATGCTGAACAGAAGAGAAATCTTAAATCAAATCAATATTTGGTGTGACCACCCTTTGCCTTTAAAACATCATCAATTCTTCTATGTACACTTGCACACGGTTTTTGAAGGAACTCGACAGGGAGGTTGTTCCAAACATCTTGGAGAACTAACCACAGATCGTCTGTAGGCTTGCTCAAATCCTTCTGCCTCTTCATGTAATCCCAGACAGACTTGATGTTGAGATTAGGGCTCTGTGGGGGCCACATCATCACTTCCAGGCTCCTTGTTCTTCTTTACACTGAAGATAGGTCTTAAACTCTTAGTGACCACCAATACGCCTTTTCACGGTGGTCACTAAGGAGCCTTGGGCTAGGCCGTCGCCTTTTCATGGTGGCCCAGTCTAAGACTTGCACGGGTGTCCCGTACAGGCTGGAGTCGGGGCTCGGCTGTCTGATGACAGCCGGGCTCCTGCTCCAACGGCCGCGATCAAAGTTTACTTCGATCGCAGGTTACATAGTTACATAGTTAGTACGGCTGAAAAAAGACACATGTCCATCAAGTTCAACCAAATGAAGGGAAAAGGGAAGGAAAAATTTCTACACATAGGAGCTAATATTTTTTTGTTCTAGGAAATTATCTAAGCCTTTTTTAAAGCCATCTACTGTCCCTGCTGTGACCAGCTCCTGCGGTAGACTATGCCATAGATTCACAGTTCTCACTGTAAAGAAGCCTTGTCGCCTCTGCAGGTTGAACCTTTTTTTCTCCAGACGGAGGGAGTGCCCCCTTGTTTTTTGAGGGGGTTTTACAAGGAACAGGATTTCACCATATTTTTTGTATGTGCCATTAATATATTTATATAAGTTAATCATGTCCCCCCTTAGTCGTCTTTTTTCAAGGCTAAATAGGTTTAATTCTTTCAATCTTTCCTCATAACTTAAATTCTCCATGCCCCTTATTAGCTTTGTTGCTCTTCTTTGTATTTTTTCCAACTCCAGGGCATCCTTTCTATGAACTGGAGCCCAGAACTGGACTGCATATTCTAGATGAGGCCTCACTAATGCTTTGTAAAGTGGTAATATTACATCCCTGTCCCGCGAGTCCATGCCTCTTTTAATACACGACAATATCCTGCTGGCCTTTGAAGCAGCTGATTGACACTGCATGCTGTTATTGAGTTTATGATTTACAAGTACACCCAGATCCTTCTCAACAAGTGAATCCGCCAGTGTAGCTCCCCCTAGGACATATGATGCTTGCAGGTTGTTGGTACCCAGATGCATAACTTTACATTTATCTACATTAAACTTCATCTGCCAAGTGGACGCCCAAACACTTAGTTTGTTTAAATCTGCCTGTAATTCATGAACATCTTCCATAGTCTGAACTATATTGCATAGCTTGGTGTCATCTGCAAAAATAGAAATAGTGCTATTAATCCCATCCTCTATATCATTAATAAATAAGTTGAATAATAGGGGTCCCAGCACTGAACCCTGGGGTACACCACTTATAACCGGTGACCATTCAGAGTAGGAATCATTGACCACAACTCTCTGGATACGGTCCTTGAGCCAATTCTCAATCCAATTACAAACTATATTTTCTAAACCTATAGTCCTTAATTTACCCATTAGGCGTCTATGGGGGACAGTGTCAAATGCCTTTGCAAAGTCCAAAAACACTAAATCCACAGCGGCCCCTCTGTCTAGACTTCTGCTCACCTCTTCATAAAAACAGATTAGGTTAGTTTGACAACTTCTGTCCTTAGTAAAACCGTGCTGGCTGTCACTTATAATGCTATTTATTGTCACATAATCCTGTATATAGCCCCTCAAACATTTTCCCAACGATGGATGTTAAGCTTACTGGTCTATAATTACCCGGGGAAGACATAGAGCCCTTTTTGAAAATAGGCACCACATTTGCCCTGCGCCAGTCCCTTGGCACTATACCAGTCACTAGAGATTCTCTGAATATTATGAAAAGGGGGACAGAAATAACTGAACTAAGCTCTTTAAGAACTCTAGGGTGTAACCCATCTGGTCCCGGGGCCTTGTGCACATTTATTTAATTTAGCTTGGACCATCTCTACATTCATCCAATTCAGTATATCAACTGATATATTAACAGCACTGGCACCGGCTACATCAGCTGCTCCTTCTTCAGTTGTATATACAGAGCTAAAGAACCCATTTAGTAACTCTGCCTTCTCTTGATCCCCTGTGATCAACTCCCCATTACCATTATCTAGGTGTCCCACATGTTCAGACCTGGGCTTTTTTGCATTTATATGCTTGAAGAATTTTTTGGGATTTGTTTTACTATCCTTGGCCACCTGCCTTTCATTTTGTATTTTTGCTAATTTTATTACATTTTTACAGATTTTATTAAGCTCTTTATATTTTACAAAGGCTACAGCTGTACTCTCAGATTTGTATTTTTTAAATGCCCTTTTTTTGTCATGTATTGCCCCTTTCACAGAATGTGTAAGCCAAGTGGGGTTTAATTTGAGTCGTTTATACTTATTACCTGTAGGAATAAATTTTGCACTATAATAACTCAAAGTAGATTTGAAAATCTCCCATTTATCATTTGTTCCATTATTTGACATTAGTTCTTCCTTGTCTATATCCTGAATTGCAGCCCTCATCCCTTGGAAATTGGCTTTCTTAAAATTAAATGTTTTTGCCCTCCCAGCCTGCGTTTGTTTTTTACAGTATAGGTAAAATGTAACTATATTATGATCACTGTTACCGAGGTTTTCACGAACATTGACATTCCCAACAAGATCTGCATTATTAGAAATGACCAGATCCAACAGAGCTTCACCTCTAGTCGGGCCTTCCACAAACTGGCCCATAAAATTTTCCTGCAACAGGTTGAGGAAATGTCTCCCCTTTGCAGTTGAAGCCGAACCATGACACCAATTAATATCCCGGAAATTAAAATCTCCCATTATCACTACAGTACCCGCCTGTGCAGCCCGCTCCATCTGTTTATATAGCTGAACTTCCATCTCCTCAGTTATATTGGGGGGCCTATAGATTACACCAAAAGTAATTTTTTCAGTGTTTACCTCCCTTTCTAGTTCCACCCACAAGGTTTCAACCTCCTCACAGTATTCACCCACTATTGTCTCTTTCACACTCGCCTTCATATCATTTCTCACATACAGACATACACCACCACCTTTCCTATTTGTCCTGTCTTTCCGAAAAAGTGTAAAACCCTGTAGATTTACAGCCCAGTCATGTGAAGAGTCCAGCCATGTTTCAGCAACACCAACTATATCTATATTTTCTTCCAGTATCAAGGCCTCCAGCTCCCCCATTTTGCTTGCTAGACTTCTGGCATTTGTGAACATACACTTTAACTTGCCTGTCAGTTTTTCACTTTTATTATCAGAAATGTGATTTGACATTAATCGGGCCGTTTTATTTACACTGATGTTTTGTAACGAAAGGATCTCCTTATCCTGTTGTCTAGTCCTCTCCCCACATTCTGTTTCTCCCCCCACCAATATAGTCTGACCCCTCTCTAACCTGGCTACCCCTTTTTTTTCTACATTGACCTCCCTCCTCAGCCCTAGTTTAAATACTCCGCCACCCCAGCTAGAATTCTCTCCCCCAGCACAGCGGACCCCCTTCCATTTAGGTGCAAATCATCTGCAGAATACAGTTTGTACCCCAATGAAAAGTCAGCCCAGTGCTCTAGGAACCCAAATCCTTCTCTACACCAAGACTTCAGCCATGCATTTAACTCCCTGAGCTCCCGCTGTCTTTCCTGTGATGCGCATGGCACAGGCAGTATTCCTGAGAATACTACTTTGGAGGTCCTTCCCTTCAGCTTGTAGCCTAGTTCTTTAAAATTATTCTTAAGGCTCCTCCACCTACCATTTATTCTGTCGTTGGTACCGACATGGACCACAACAGCTGGATCATCACCAGCCCCTCCCAGCAATTTGTCCACCCGTTCCACCACATGCCGAACCCTGGCACCAGGGAGACAGCAAACCATTCGGTTGAGGTGGTCTTGGCGACAAATTATTCTATCCGTCTTCCTGATTATTGAATCCCCTACGACTATCAATTGTCTTGGCTTACCTGCATTACCATCCCGCCGACTAGTAGCTGGGCTGTTCCCCCGGCTGTTAGGGAGATCAGTATCCACTAGGGCTGCCATTTCTGAGACTGACACCCCCGCATCATCACCCAACTTGGCAATTTAACACATTAAATTCCCCGGTCAATAGTGACTGCGGCATTTAAATCATTTGCAGGGGGTGGGAGCTCCCTCCCTCACCCATCGGCAGCCCGCAAATGCAATCGCGGGCCTCCGATGGGATGTCATGGCAGCCGGGGGCCATAATAAAGGCCCTGGGTATACACCTATTAGGACGTGCCAGATGTGCTTACAGGCAGTAATGCTTTGGTATACTAAGTAAACCAGAGCATTATATCTGCGATCAAGAGATCGCATAGTGAAGTCCTCTAGTGGGACTAAAAAAAATAAGTAATTAATGTGAAATAAAAATTATTAATAACGATTACACTAAAAAAAACTTTTTTTTTCAATAAAAAGCGGTTTTATTTAGTAAAAGTGTAAATAATTAAATAAAAGTACACGTATATGTTATCGCCGTGACTGTAATGACCCAAACAATAAAGTTAACATGTAACTTAAAGGAACAGTGTCACCAACATTTTTTTTTATTTTTATATCAGTTTTATGTTAGGGTTTTATTAAAAACGTTTATTTATTTGTGTGTTACTTTTTTCTATTTTTACACTTTTTCTTCCCTATGGGGGCTGCCATTTTTTTTTTATTTCTGTATGTGTCGATTAACGACACATACAGACATGGAACACGGCAGCTCCAGTCCCATAGGGACTGCAAACGGGGCCCGTTCCATCCACTATGGTGTACGCCTTGTGTGTGGGAACGGCCATGCGCCGCTCCCACACAGTCCGTTTTGAATTGCACGCCCCCCGATTTTTTCCATCGCCCCCCCAAAAACTCATAAGTCAATCAATGCTTTACATGTACCCCACAACAGTACCAATCAAAACTACGCCTCGTCCCGCCAAAAACGAGCCCTTATATCACTACATTGACAGAAAAATAAAAAAAATTACAGCTCTTGCAAAGCGACGATGCAAAAACAAATAATTTTAGTTAAAGAGTTTTTATTGTGCAAAAGTCGTAAAACAAAAAAAACTATACATATGTGGTTTCATCGTAATCCCTGCTCTGCTATCTACTAGACCTGTGGTTCTCAACTGCGGTGCCGCGAGATCCCTCCAGGGGTGACGCGATACTCCTCTGAGCCATGGTCGTGCTCTCTCCACACAGCGTGAAGTGCGTGGTGAGGAGGTTTTTTGCAGCCTCCATAGATGGCACTCCCCCTTCCTGTACCTAGCGCAACTGTAGCTCCCTGAAGAAGCGGAATCCCCCTGTCGCCGGAGATTCTGCTCCTAGACGGAGCGCTTACTATCTCTGTCCATGTATGGACAGTGACATCAGGGGCAACTCCTGAACCGGAATCCCGGTCCACATAGTTGCTGGGGCGGTGATTTGGCTCCAGGATAAGCTCTTGTACAGAGATGTCAGGGGCTTCTCCTGGAGTGGAATCTCAGGTCACAGCTTCAGCAACTCTGTGGATGGGGATTCCGCTTCAGGAGTTGCCCATGATGTCACTGTCCATATATGGACAGAGACATCAAGCACTCCGTTCAGGAGCGGAATCACCGGCCACAGGGGGATTCCACTCTTTCAGGTAGCTACAGTGGCGCTATATACAGGAATGGGGGGATGCTACCTACAAGGGGTCTGTGTGGCACTACCTACAAGGGGGAGGTGGGGGATTATGGCACTGTCTACAGGGAGGCTGAACGGCACAATCTACAGGGGGCAGTATCTACAAGGGGGGGCTGTGTGTGGCAGCCAGGGGAGGGGGGCATTAGACTGTGGAGCACATTATACAGTGTAGGGGTACTACAGGGGGCAATATACTGTGTGGGGCACTTAGGGGGCATAATACTTTGTGGGCACAATTAGAGGACAAAATACTGTGTCCTTGAAGGGGTTATAATATTATCATACTGTAAGGGGGGCACTAAAGGGGCTTTATACTGTGTGGGTGCACTATATAGGTCCTTTATACTGTGGGGGGGCATCTTTTTTATGATGGGGTGGGGCACCAAAAGATAATTTCGCACGGGGCACCATCTTATCCTAAGCCCTGCCCTGATTATTACCTGTTTGGTATATTTGGTTAATCATACACCTGACTTTAATCCGACTATTCTGCCACCGATATACGTGAGAGAAATCTCTGAATGTCAGTGGCGATCTCTTGTACAAGCAATGGAAGATAATGAACTCGCTATACCACCTTCCCTTAGCGACACCAGTTGCATGTAGAAATCCAGTGAGGGAGATGCAATGGATATGCCTTTAGGTGATTTATTGAATGTACCTGATGTGATGGAGGTCAAAGGAAAATCCTCCCTCCAGCTCTGTGATACATATCTGGCAAACAGCAAGGACTGCAGGACGCAGGATATGACCTCACAGAACTGGAGTGACAGAAAGAAAGGCAAATGGTAAATTACAGCGAAGAATGACTTACAGAAACCAAATATAACAATGACCACAAGGTGGCAGTAAAGCACTCTAAGCATAGTGTATACCAGATATAACACTAAATGCAATATAAGTGGATTCCAGATGGGAAGCCCAAAGCTGGGACATCACACCTCCAAAATCCATGACTTCATGCAAGTGTACCTAGAAGAACTGATGCGGTTTTGAAGGCAAAACTTACGCTGCCTAAAACTTTTGCACAGTACTGTATATCACAGGAAGTTCCCTTATCTTCTAATGCCCACTTGTCATCGTTTTTATTACAGTTTGCCTAGTGGATGAAGGGGGTTTGCCCAGGATAAGAAACAGGGTCTGATTTATATTCCCCAGAAAACGGTGCCATATCTGTCCGTGGGCTGTCTCTGGTATTGCGGTTTAGTCCCATTGACTTGAGCTGCAGTACCAGACCAGGCCACTTGAGGTTTTTTTTCTAATCCTAACTGTAGGCTATTTGGTATAAAACTTGTTTTTGTTCCTTTGCAGGAATTGAGTCTGGCTTTGTATAAGCATCTTGTGCAACCAGAGGGATGTTCAGAAACACTGAAAAATGTCCGCTTCATGTGCTGTGACATTGACCCTGATCTGATCACTAGAGCGCAATCTGCAAACCCTTGCCCTGATGCCATCACATTCTCTACTCTGGACATCACTGATGCCTCCTCACTGGGCACCTTGTACGGTTTCTTGGACAAGTTTGGCCAATCCTCATTTCATATTGGATTCTGTATGTCGGTAACCATGTGGATTCACTTAAATCATGGTGATAATGGACTAGTTGAATTTCTGAATCGACTAAAAACATTGTGCGACTATATACTGATTGAGCCACAGCCGTGGAAGTGTTATCGGTCAGCGGCCCGCCGACTGCGCAAGCTGGGCAGACAAGACTTTGATCACTTCCATACGCTATCGATTCGTGGGAACATGGCAAAGAGAATAACTAAACTCTTGACCAAAGATGGCAGCTGTGAGCTCATTCACCGTTTCGGAAAAACAAGCTGGGACAGAAGTATTTTGCTTTTTCAAATCAAAAGGTCCTAAAACCTTTCAGTCTAGACTTTGTTTTTTTTAAAGTACATTCTTGTTTGCTGTTGCATTACCTTAAAGGAGTCGTCTGGACATTTTTTATTGCTGGTTTAGCCTTAGGAGCCCTACACACAAGCGTGTTCGGTCCGTTATATACGGTCCTTATGTCGGCTGCGTTTCCCGGACCGAACACACTCCTATAGTTATCTATGAGGCTAGGTGTCACTGCCTCGCTGCGGGACGACTGTCCCGTACTGAAAACATGATTACACTACGGGACAGTTGTCGTACAGCGAGGCAGTGACACCTAGCGTCATAGATAACTATAGGAGCCCGGCTCCCTGCAGTGTGTTCGGCCCGGGAAATGTGGCCGACATACGGACCGTATATCATGGACTGAACACACGTGTGAATCCGGCCTTAGGATAGGTCATCAATATCAGATAGGTGTGGGTCTGACTCCCGTGGTATTAGTTGCCGCAGCTTTAGACAGCTTACAGACACAGCGCCGTACGATTCCAGAGCGGCTGTGCCTGGAATTGCAGTTTCAGTCCCGTTAAAGTGAATGGGACTGAGCTTCAATCCCAGGCACCTCCGCTACCGATGTGTATGGCGCTGTGCCTGGTAAACCCTGAAGAGGCCGTGGTGACGAATGCCATAGCCCCTTCAGTCAGTTGATCGGCATGAGTGCCGGGAGTTGGACCCAGGCGATCTGATATGGATCATCTTATCCTAATGATAGGCTAATGGTACAAAGTATCCGGACGACCCCTTTAAGGTCTCTGTACCCTGTAGTTTAGACTACAGTTGACCCTGCAATGCAGAGGGTGAACCTGCCTGGATGTTCGGCTACCCAGCTGCAGTATTGTGGGTAGTGACATTTGAAAAGTATCTCACACGTGGCAGTCCTATTTAACCTAGGCCATCTATTCATCCCTTACGGCCCGCATTGAACTGTCCCCTGACCTTTGCTAACCCGTGTGTCCTGGTTGGTGCAAGGGATCATGTGGCTAGCACGCAGACTGAAGTGTCGATTTGCTAGCTGACTTTTTAGCTTGTGCTGTGTACGCGGGGGGCAGAATAATCAGTCATCTCATCATCGGCATTACAGTAACCGGTTACACCTCTATTATAAGAAAGCAGGTGGCCGATAAGACAGGATCACGCTACTGAAAGAGTTAATGGAGACCGCTCATATCCTCTCCTTACCTAAGATTATGGAAGGTGGGAGGATTGAGGGGAAATCACACAGCAGCAGGGCCCAAGTTATTTTATTAATATCATTTGTTTCGTTTTTTGCCAGTGGTCTCGTTTCTTTTTTTTTAAAATTGAAATAATTATATTTATTTGCCTTATAAATCTATTTTGCATTCAAAATAATAAGTGCACAAAGCTCTGTACACGCTGCCATCAGAGGCGCCATTCAAATCCTCCATCGACAGTCCCATCAGATTTGACCGGAAAATGATGTCAAAGTGATGGACCCGATTGTCAATCAGTGAGGTGAACATGGCGTAAGAAGTTTCTTTGCGTTGAATTCTGCTGCATCTGACTGAAGTGAAGATATTTGTGATAGGCTTGACCATTATTACAAGAAAAGTTATTGTAAGAGCTTTAAAAGGCAAGGAGATGAAGAAAACAAATCTCGACTTTTTTTGTTGTCCTATATCCGCATCCGTAATAATTGTCCAAAATAAATAAGTACTGTATTTTTCGGACTAGAAGATGCACCTGACCATAAGACGCACACAGGTTTTAGACAACAGAAAATAGGAAAAAAAATAATTTGTTCTGTTTCACCACATTCTCATAGCCAAAACGTTTTTATATTATTTTTTTTTTTATTTTTTTTTATCGATTTGAGCGGTGTGAGGGTTTATTTTGTTGCGGGATGAAATTATTTTATTTTTTACATTGTGCTTGGGGAAAAATGGGAAAAGGTTTTTTTTTTTACACTACTAAAAATGTATCTAACATTTTTTTTTTCCCACATTTTATTAGTTCCCCTAGGGGACTTGAACCAGCGGCCACTTGGTTACATGTGAAGTAACTGAAACAGCGTAACTACGCTGTTTCCCTAACTCCCATAGTAGTTAATGGCAGTTATGGAAGCAGTGTAGCATGCAAGCTACGCTGTTTCCGTAACTACTGTTCAGTTCTATGGGAGTTATGGAAACAGCAGAGCTCCGCGACTTACGCTGTTTCAGTAACTACACATGTAATCAAGTGGCCGGGAGAGCACAGAAAGCTAGAGCGGGGTTTAGGGGACCCTGTTCTAGAGAAAGGTGCGGGTCCCAGAGGTGGGACCTGCATCTATCTGACATTTGTGACATATCCTGTGGATATGTCCTTCATAGAAAAACCCCTATAAATGCCACGGTCGCTATTGACCACGGCATTTAACTAGTTAAAGGGGTTTGCCACAAAACACATGTATCCTCTATCCACAGAATAGGGGCTACATGTGAGATAACTGGGGGTCCGACTGCTGGGACCCCCAGCGATAAGGAGAACAGGGGAGCGAAAGTCACCACTACGTGAGAAGCCTGGACTTCCGGGTTCTGTGTCCGGCTTATCTGTTCCGCAGCTCCATAGAGATCAATGGAGAGCCGCTCGCGCATGCGCAGAAGAATCCCATTGATCTCTATGAAGCTGCAGAACGCGGAAGTCACAGCTTCTCATGCAGCGCTCCTGGTAACTTTCGGTCCCCGTTCTCCTTATCGATCACACATGTATCCCCTATGCTGTGAATAGGGGATTCATGTGTTTTATGGCACAACCTCTTTAAACTGCCAGGAACAGCAAAATTGCTATTCCTGGCCGTTAGAGCAGTGTGTCACCTGCAGTGTATGGAGCGGGCTCAGCGCCCACTTCATACATCACCCCCCCACCTGCTCCATGATGTGCCGGCACGTCATGGGTCGGGAAGGGGTTAAGTAATGAAGCGGTCATGGTGAGGCCGGGTCCCTTGACTGCGGACTAGAAGACGCAGGGACTTTTTAACAAGATTTATTCTTGTTAAAAACTGCGTCTTATAGTCCGAAAAATACGGTATATAAATTGATCATGTGCAAAAAATATGAATAATCTTTCACATATGATGTTTATTACCTCGCAGATCTAAGTGAAGGTCTTAAGAGGGTTGTCCATCATCTTCATGTTTCTTCAAATTATAGCCCCCAGGTGCAGCTCTTAAATCACCCAGGCAGCTGTAGTCATGTGGTATTTTCTCCATTTGATGGACAGATGAGTAACATATACCGAGTCCTCCAGAGAGACAGCCCCAGATTCCACGCCTGTGCTGGAACAAGACTGGGATCTTGGTACATGATATTTTCTTATTAACCCACTGAAGACCAAAGTATTCTGCATCCACCTGAATGCTGGCTCTTCCACTACCCTCTTCAGCCCGATATGAGCAGTACTCTCCCGATCTCTGATATATATAAGGCCACGATCATAGTGACCTCCTTCTGTGAGGATATAACCGTCTTTACTGGTTTAGGAAGGCTTTCAACAAGGTATTGGAGTGTGTTTGTGGAAAATTGTAACCCATTCACCAAAAAATACTGTCCAATGTAAAAAAAAAAGTGTTATTGGGCGCGTGGCTTAACACAGACACTCAGATCTTGGAATTATTTGTTTGTAAAGCGAGAGTCTGGTCAGCCAGTCACATATGATGTCAGGGATAAATAGCGACATTCTATCTTTAAAGGTAATGTGTCGCTAGAACATTTTATTATTTTTTTTTTTTTTTTAGTTAAACAGTATGTACATTATTACACATTGTTCTAATTTTTTTTAAATTTTCACAAGTCAGGAAATATTATAAATTTGATTATAATTTATAACATTTCCATGTGCTGGTCACTAGAGGGAGCAATTCCCAAAATTGCAGCATTGGCATGTGGTAAAGCAACTCCATTGCTTTATACTGCAAAATTGTAGAAGACACACTCGCTCTAGTGTGCTCAATTAATTGAATGTTCAAACCTCCTACACTGTGTGCCACCATTTTTTGAGCGAATACACAGTGTAGTAGGCCAGGGGCGTAGCTAGGGGGGGGCAGGCGGGGCATGTGCCCCGGGCGCAGCTTAGAGGGGGGCACCAGCGCCACCTCCTCCTGCACTATAATTGTACCTGTGTCGCAAGGACACAGGTGCAATTAGAAGCAATGAATGACCGGGCACGTTCCGTGCCCAGCCATTCAGCGCCTTTCCACGAATGAAGCGACTGGTACCTTTTGTACCAGTGAAGCTTCCGCCGATGAAAGGCGCTGACTGACTGACAGGGAAAGTCATCCTGCCCAGCCAATCCGCGCCTTTCATAGACGCTGCGTTCAACCCCCTGGAGACCTGCGCAGAAGAGAGCAGGTCTCCATGGCTGCCGGACGGCGTGGGAGCGGGAATAAGGTGAGTTTGAATAGTTTTTGTTTTTTTAAAAATTTGTAATAAAAGTGTGGCTGTATCTACAAGGGGGACTTTGTCTACACAGGGGGGGGGGGCCTTTATCTACGGGGGGGTGTATCTACAGGGGGGCTATATACTGGGGTGGGCTATCTATGGAGCACCATATACAGGGGTGGGCTATAGCTACAGGCGGGGCTATATAGTATATAGCCCCCCCTGTAGCTATAGCCCACCCCTGTAGCTATAGCCCACCCCTGTAGCTATAGCCCACCCCTGTATATAGTATCCCACAAATAGCTCCCCCTGTAGTGCACCACAGAAAGCCCACCCCTGTATATAGTCCCCTTGTACATATAGTCCACCCCTGTATATACAGGGGTGGGCCATCTGTGGAGCACTATATACAGGGGTGGACTATCTAGTGGAGCACTATATACAGGGGTGGACTATCTGTACAAGAGGGCTATATACAGGGGTGGGCTATCTCTGAAACGCTATATCTACAGGGGTAGGCTATATCTACAGGGGGGCTATATACAGGGGTAGGCTATATCTACAGGGGGCTATATCTACAGGGGGGCTATATACAGGGGTGGGCTATCTGTAGAGCACTATATACAGGGGGCTATATACAGGGTTGGGCTATACATGGAGCACTATATACAGGGCTGGGCTATATATACAGGGGGCTATATACAGGGTGGGCTATCTGTAGAGCACTATAGGGGGAGTTATTTGTGGGACACTATATATAGGGGTGGGCTATATGGGGGCACTATCTACAGGGGGCACAGTGTGTGTGGGACACGGTGTATGGTGCTATTATAAGTAGAGGTGCAGTGTATGGCACTATTATATTTAGGGGCGTAGTGTGTGGTATAATGATAACGTTATATTTATTTATAGGTGCAGAAATGTTGGTAAAGTGAGAAGCTGAAGACATGTGAGCGGCAAACTGCAGAAATGGTCTGTGACCGGGAGAAGTCATCATAGAGGTCTGGACCGGATGGAGAAAAAGAACTAGAATCTGAGACGTCACCGGTGAGTCACTTAATGTAAATGTTTATTCTGCCTCTAATCAGCACTGTAGTCACTGTATGATCTGCAGCGAGATGATGGGTTGTGTGATTATGATAAGATTTATTTTTTGTGAAACAGCAACTCCCAGCATATCCTTATCATTGTTCGGGCCATGCTGGGAGCTGTAGTTTTACCCCGTACATACCTGTACGGCAGGGGTTGCACTAAATTGAGCTGTATTTGTGCTGGTGCTGTATATATGTACTGAGCTTGGTTCTGGTGTTGTGTATAGAACCATATTGCTTGTAAAATGTACAAATGTTTTTATGCTCGCGTTACATAAAAAGAAATGACACGTCGATTGGTAGAGAAAACAAACACGACGAGGGGGAAGGTGATGTCCTGAAAGAGGTTGGGGGGGGGGGGCGCCAAACTGAATCTTTGCCCCGGTTGCTGGAGAACCTAGCTACACCTCTGAGTAGGCTTAATTACATACAGTGGTAATCACACAGTAAAACCCGAACATACACAAACATAACTTACCTGCTCCTGCCGCCGCTCCTAGTCCTTGCTTCTGAACATGTCCGGAAGCCGCGAACGGAAGTCGTCATCTTACTGTCCGGCCCGGCTTCCGGTACACATGAAAATGGCGCCGGATGTCGCTCGGCCGAAGACCTTCCTTTTGGACAGTGTGGGAGCGCCGCATGCGCCGTTCCCACACAGACGGCGTACACCATAGTGAATGGAACGGCTCCCGTTCGCATTCTCTATGGGGATGTATGTGCCGTATTCCATCTCTGTATGTGTCGTTAATCGACACATACAGAGATGAAAAAAAAAATGGCAGCCCCCATAGAGAAGTAAAAGAAAGAAAAAATAAAAAAGTAAAACACAAATAAAATGTATTTGAAACAACACACTAAAAGAACATTTTTATATAAAAAAAATTTTTGGGGGCGACACCTGTCCTTTAAGATAGGCGTTTAATTTCAATAGAAAGAAAAATTAGAGTAAAATGCGATACATTTATTAAGAGGCAAAAGTTTAGACTGGGCTGTACTCGCCGCTCCTCTTCTGCCACTCCGGGTCTCCTCATCATTTCAGCGTGGCTCATTCAAGGTCCTGATGCCGAGCAGCGTCAGGTCTTCTATGCGATGGAGCACTTCAACATCATCAGTGCTGCGTCGCATACAACGTGTAGATGCTGCCTGGCGTCAGTACGCTATATGAGCCGCGTCATGCTGAGGGGACCCGAACAGGAGCAGTGAGGAGAGCATCACTTTTTATTTAACTGTTGAATAAGAGGGAGGCAGTCTGATGGGGGGGGGGGGGGGGAAATATGAGCACGCACCTATACACTGCTCTGCCCTGTAGAGTGAAATCTATGCTAGCTTCTACTATAACTTGCTCCAATTTTCTGGCGTAAATTATAATACATTTGTTTGGCTTCTTTTCTCCCTCCTCCTTTGCCGAAGCCACGTCCCCTTCATAAAATTGTGGCTTTCTGGCTTTTTACGACTTTTCTATGCCATAGAATTTACCAAAAGGCACCTTAAAGTCATTAATTGGCAGTCAATGTGGCATCTGCTCTTTTATAAATTAACCCTTTCAGCAGTGCCCATTTGTTTCAGTCCAGGACAGGGCTGGTCTTAGGGAATCTCACCTATTCACTAAATTGTTCTTTATCAAGCCAACTCTTGTACCTTTCCCTGAAGCTTGTCTGGTCAGTGTAACCCAGGGGTCCCAAACTCGGCCGGGTAAATGAGCCGCACATAGAAAAAATGTGAAGTTGACGGGCCACATTACTTTCTAATTTGATACAATACAAAAGTATTGTTAATCAATTAGTTATTTGAACTACTATAATAATACTACATTATTATGACAATACTACATTACTATAACAATACTACATTACTATATCAATACTACATTACCATAATAATACTATATACAACCAATTTGTACACATGAAGCACTAATGGACTATCTCAATGAACAATAGTATGATGTATGCAGCCATCTTTATACCCCCTGGCCTGTCGCCGTTATTCCACCTTTGACGGCCCCATGATTAAACTACACTCTAGCTTGCCAAATACAAAAGGGGGGGGCCCCGCTAGGAAGACGCCACCCCCGGACGAAGGCATCTGCCGAAACACGCGTCGGGTATTGGCGTCTCCTCCATGCGGGATTATGAACCTGGGTATGTACCTTTTATTCAGCTAGACATTTGGTTTAGGGTATATTCACACGATGAGAGGCATTTACGTGTGAAAAGACAGACTGTTTACAGCTGCCTCGTTTCACACGTAAATGCTCCTCGTAATATACGAGGCGTCTGTGACGCTCGTATATCTTGAGCTGCTCTTCATTGAGTTCAATGAAGAACAGCTCAAATTACGTGGCAAAGAAGTGCCCTGCACTTCTTTGCCGAGGCAGTCAATTTACGCGTCATCGTTTGACAGCTGTCAAACGACGACGCGTAAATTACAGGTCGTCTGCACAATACGTCGGCAAACCCATTCAAATGAATGGGCAGATGTTTGCCGACGTATTGTAGCCATATTTTCAGGCGTAAAACGAGGCATAATACGCCTTGTTTACGCCTGAAAATAGGTCGTGTGAACCCAGCCTAACTCTCTCTCTAGGGCTGTTTTCATTTTCTGCCTCAATGGCCCGGATGACTTGTTGTTATGTCCTGCATGTGTGTTACATTTACATACACATTAAATGGCGTTCTATACATAGAGTATCATTTTGTATGGTGACAGTATCAAGATTGTATGGTGACGCTGGAGGAGACTGTCAGCAGTATTGGGTGGTGATCCTGGAGGAAACAGTCAGCAGGATGGAGGGATAAAGACATTTAGCAGGAGAGGCATGTAAAATGTGAAAAAAACGTGTCAAATACACGCCGTGTGAACCTGCCAACTGAAAAGTCATTCACTTCACTTTCAGCATTCTAAGGGTATGTTCACACAGTGTTTTTTTACGCGGCTATTTTCCAAAAACAGCACGTAAAAAGACGCCCGCCAAAAAGAAGTGCATATCACTTCTTGGGTCGTTTTTGGAGCCAATTTTCATTGACTCTAGAGAAAAACAGCTCCAAAAACGGCCATAAAAAACGCCGCCAAAAACGCAAGTTTGATTAAAAAATGGCTGAAAATCAGGAGCTGTTTTCCCTTTGTTTAGTAAGCGTGTGAACATACCCTTAGACTTTTGGTGTGTCCTATAACTTCTGCCAGCTGCATTTCAACAATCACACCCAAACTGCCAGCCGGACACTGCTTAGCAATTTGAAGACAACTTTTCCTGGCTTATAGGAGGGTGGGGTGGGATTCCCTCCCACATTTACAGCAGCTGTGAGTCAGATTGCTTTGCTTTATTCACCTTGCTGTAATTCTGGGAAGTGCTCCCTCTGGTGTCCAACATAGGAAAACATGTCAAATTATTATTTAATTTGTAATACTTTCCACCATGTGGAAGAAAAAAAAAATACAGCAAAAAACTTAAAATATATAATAGAAATAAGTAACTTTCTTAAAAAAAAAAAAAGGTTTAATTCGCGACTCATTCACTTTAATAGTAAAGCACAGGAAGGCAATACATTGAAATTCATAAGTATTGCAGTTTATTGCATGAACGATCCATAGATCCCATGGTAAAGTCCCCTAGAGGTACTAAAAAAATTTAGGTAAAAATAAATAAATAAAAAATGAAAATAACAAAAAGTCAAACAAAATTTTTTCCCAATTTTCCCAAAAAATTATGTAAGCAATAAAAAAAGTAAACATAATTGGTATCGCTGTGTCTGTCGTAGTAAAAATAAAATTCACAATTCAAGCTTTGCTTTTATGTGTTCACCTTGCGTCTTTAATAAAATAAAAAGCGGTAAAAAAAGGATGCATGTACAATAAAATGGAAACTAATAAAAACTACATCTCACCCCGCAAAACGCAAGTCCTCACACAGCTCCTTTGATGGAAAAAAAAAAAATGTTATGGCTCTCAGACTATAGCGACACAAAACAAATTTTGTTTTTGTAAAAGTAGTACATAAAAAAAAAAAATAACAACCCAAAAAAACTGTAGAAATTTGGTATCACTAATAGTATTGACCCACAGAATAAAGTTAGCATGTCGTTTTTACCACATGTGAAGGCCTTAACATCGAAAAAACATTGAAGGAATTTTTTTGCCATTCCACCCCACAAAGAATTTTTTCCAGTATCCCAGTACATTATATGGTACACTAGAAAAAGTACTCGGCACTGCCCGGGTATAGCATGTCAGTCTGTCTGTTTGTATGTTCATTGGATTTGTTTGGGTGCAAAGGAGGCCAATCCATGCCCCCGTATTTTCTTGGTTTAAAAGGAAATCGCAAGTAGCCCTATCTACCCCGGCAGTTACAAACTGTTTATTTAAATTTTAACTTCCTAAATACGTAACATCTAAACTGGGAGGAAATGGAGTCATAAGACTGTGACAGAGGCTGTCGATTAACAACATTGACAGTTTTATTACCAGTTGGCCATAGACTATGGTTGGATCATAATTGAAAAAAGCATCATGCATGAAAGCCCACTCATTAGCACGCTGCACATGATGTGCTTTATCAGCCTGCTGACTGACCTGGGTTCGGACAGGAGTCTCTGCGCCTCTGAGAGCCACCTGTCTGATCTGTTGCTGAAAAAGCCAGAGTTTGCTGAGGAGTTTCAGCAGCTCGAGCAGCAGCATGACGCATTTGATCAACTTGCAGTTGGGCAAGAGGAGTCTCTGCAGCTAGTAATGCAGCTTTCCTCCTGGCCATCAGTAATCTGATTGGTTGCTATGGGTAACCGCTCCCCTTTACCTTCCCATCGAGGATTATCTTGTAAAGTGCACTACCTGCTACTGCGAGATAAAAACATCTTTACTATAAAAGCGAATGTCTGTATTCGCTTTTATAGTATTGGACCGTGATCATGTGATACTGGCTGATAACAGAGAACATCAGCAAGGTTGGGACATTTATGAAACCCTTCCTGAACACCCGATGTACCAAATTTTGGGTCAAATAGTTCAGGCGTTTGGATGCCTATAGAGGACAACAAACAGACATTGACTTTTAGAGTATAGAATAGCAGAGTTACCCGGCTACACACTGGTCCATTTGTTCGTGTTTTGTGTGTGTGGTTAAAAACTTCATTTCCTACTGATATGAAGCCAACATATCCAATAAAGTCCAAGTGCAGGTTCCTTTTTGGCATGACTGGTCTGAAACGGGTTCAATTAATGAGCATGCTGAAATCCACGGGCTTGGTTCTGTTGAGAGATTTCAGCAGCTCGGGCAGTAGCCATGCGCTTTGCCACAGGAGTCTTTCGTCTAAGTGCAGGTTCCTTTTTGGAGGCATGACTGGTATGAAAGGGTTTAAATTTATGAGATTGCTCAAATCCAGTATAGGTACAGATCGTTTACAGCGAGTAACACGCAGAGTAAAGAAAAGTGGCTTGCAGTGGCGTAACTACCGCCGTAGCAGCCGTAGCGACTGCTACGGGGCCCGCGGCATGAGGGGGCCCGTGTCGCCCGCCGGCACGGGCCCCCACCATGGCCGGAGGCTCCGCTAGCTGCCGCTATGGCTGCTACAGCGGGACGCCACTGAACACTACGGCAGAGCAGGGAGGTATCTCCCCGCTCTGCCATTAAACAAAATACATGTATCCCCTCTCCACAGGATAGGGGATACATGTGTGATCGCTGGCAGCGATAGGGAGAACGGGGGACTGAAAGTCCCCTCAAGTTCTCCATCACAAACCTCGGACTTAGTTCCGGGGTCTGTGTCGGCAGCTCCGTGGAAATGAATGGAGCGCCGGTCGCGCTTGTGCGCATGCGTGACCAGCGCTCCTTTAATTTTTATTGTGCTGCCGACACAGACGCCGGAAGTCAGAGGTTAGTCATGGAGAACTTCAGGGGACTTTCAGTCCCCCGGGACTTTCAGTTCCCCGTTCTCCCTATCGCTGCCAGCGATCACACATGTATCCCCTATCCTGTGGATAGGGGATGCATGTTATTTGTAGGACACACTATAGGTCGCATTTTTTTTTGGGGGGGAGGGGCTGTATGGCGTTCCCTGCGGGGGGGGGGGGGCGCTGTATGGCGTTCCCTGCAGGGGGGGGCGCTGTATGGCGTTCCCTGCAGGGGGGGGGCGCTGTATGGCGTTCCCTGCAGGGGGGGGGCGCTGTATGGCGTTCCCTGCAGGGGGGGGGCGCTGTATGGCGTTCCCTGCAGGGGGGAGTGCTGTATGGCGTTCCCTGCCGGGGGGGGGGGCGCTGTATGGCGTTCCCTGCAGGGGGGGGCGCTGTATGGTGTTCCCTGCAGGGGGGGGCGCTGTATGGTGTTCCCTGCAGGGGGGGGCGCTGTATGCCGTTCCCTGCAGGGAGGGGGGCGCTGTATGGCGTTCCCTGCAGGGGGGGCGCTGTATGGCGTTGTCTACAGTGGGGGCTGTATGGCGTTAGCGCCATACAGCCCCCTCTGTAGACAACGCCATACAGTCCCCCTGTAGATAACGCCACACAGTCCCCCCTGTAGATAACGCCACACAGTCCCCCCTGTAGATAACGCCACACAGTCCCCCCTGTAGATAACGCCACACAGTCCCCCCTGTAGATAACGCCACACAGTCCCCCCTGTAGATAACGCCACACAGTCCCCCCTGTAGATAACGCCACACCGTCCCCCCTGTAGATAACGCCACACCGTCCCCCCTGTAGATAACGCCACACCGTCCCCCCTGTAGATAACGCCACACAGTCCCCCCTGTAGATAACGCCATACAGTCCCCCCTGTAGATAACGCCATACGGCCCCCTGTAGATAACGCCATACGGCCCCCTGTAGATAACGCCATACTGCCCCCTGTAGATAACGCCACACAGTCCCCCCGTAGATAACGCCACACATTCCCCCCGTAGATAACGCCACACATTCCCCCCGTAGATAACGCCATACAGCCCCCCCGTAGATAACGCCATACAGTCCCCCCTGTATGGCGTTATCTACAGGGGGGGGCTGTAAAAAACACACTATCTACAAGGTGGGGGGGGGGGTTGTGTGACACCCAGGGGAGGGGGGGCCCCAGTCAAAAGTTTGCTATGGGGCCCAGTCTTTCCTAGTTACGCCCCTGGTGGCTTGGTTGTCATGGAAACCAGGTCTGAGGCCTCATTTACACTAACGTAATATACGCGCGTGCGACGCGCGTGCTTTGCACGCATGTCGTACGCACCTATATTAGTCAATGGGGCAGTTTAGACGATGCGTGAATTGCGCTCAGCGCGTGTGCGCAGAAAAAAACTCACGACATGTTCTATAATCGTGCGTTTTTCGCGCACTCACGCACCCATTGAAGTCAATGGGTGCGTGAAAACCACGCATGCCGCACGGAAGCACTTCCGTGCGAACTGCGTGATTCGCGCAAGAGCTGTCAAACTCCTGAATGTAAACAGAAAAGCACCACGTGCTTTTCTGTTTCCAAACATCCAAACGGAGTGTCAAATTCGAGATGAGCGCACCGAACTTCACCGGGTTCGGCCAAACTCGTTTTGACCGAAACCGGTAAAAAATGTTCGGGTACGCGACGTCAGGAGACAGTCACTGTCCACGGTGCTGAAAGCGTTAAACTGGTTCAGCACCATGGACAGTGACTTCCGCTCCGAAAATCCATGAACCTGTAAAAAAAAAAAGACGTTCTGACTTACCGATAACTCCGGTCCGACCTCCCGGGATGACAGTTCAGTCCAAGTGACAGCTGCAGCCAATAACAGGCCAAGCACAGGCTGCAGCCTATCACAGGCTGCAGCGGTCTCATGGACTGCGGCGTCATCCTGGGAGGTGGGGCCGGATGACAAGAGAGGGACGCGTCACCAAGGCAACGGCCGGGAGCCCGGACTGGGGGAAGTAGGAAGTTCTTGGTAAGTATGAAAGTCTTTTTTTATTTACAGGTTGGTGTATATTGTGTTCGGCATTCACTGTCGAGGGTGCTGAAAGAGTTACTGCGGATCAGTTAGCTCTTTCAGCACCTTGGACAGTGACGGGCGTCGACTAGCCTCATCTCTATGATGGCGGCTGCGCGAAAATCACGCAGCCGCGCATCATACACGGATGACACACGGAGCTGCCAAGTGCAAAACGCACACGCTCGTGTAAATCAGGCCTAAAACTGTGTGTATGTGAGTGAGGCTAAGAATGAAGGACCTGCGAGCTTCTATTGGCTAATACAAGCCATCTGGTGTGATATGAAGGTCCTCAATGCGGAAGCCAGAGGTGCCATATATGCTCTTGCGAATACGTCGAGAACGGTAGGCCCTAGAGAGCTGAAACCCGCTCTAAACCTTCGGAAGCACATGCTTTACTTATGTGCAAATTTGGTGCAGATTGGTCCAGTCGTTTGGCCGTGTATAAAGAACATGCAACAGAAATTCATTTTTATATATATATATATATATATATATATATATATATATATATATATATATATAGACAAAAAAACAAAATCCAGCAGCACCGGTGAATAAGAAGATGTGGGTGCAAATCCCAGGGAGCCGACCAAGCTCTCAATATCAACAGAAATGCAAAAATAGGCAGCACACCATAGATAAAGTGAAAAAAAGAGGGTACTTTATTGGCCCCAAGTGCGACGTTTCAGCTCTATCCACTAGAGCCTTTCTCAAGCTTGAGAAAGGCTCTAGTGGATAGAGCTGAAACTTTATTGGCCCCAAGTGCGACGTTTCAGCTCTATCCACTAGAGCCTTTCTCAAGCTTGAGAAAGGCTCTAGTGGATAGAGCTGAAACGTCGCACTTGGGGCCAATAAAGTACCCTCTTTTTTTCACTTTATCTATGGTGTGCTGCCTATTTTTGCATTTCTATATATATATATATATATATATATATATATATATATGAGATTAAATGGTACCATTTAAAGCGACAACTCATCCAACAAAACAAGAGGAAAAGTGAAAAATGGCTGGTCCCCAAAGGGTTAATAAATTGCCCCTTATAGCTTTATGTTTGAGCTGCATTATAGCTGTATATTTGGCCACTAGGTGGCAGTATTACTCCAGTATAAAGAACGCGTTTAGCATGTTCTACAGGTGAGGTTGGGCCGTACAACCAGGATTAATATTAATGCTGTTTTACCAGCCTTGGATTATGTTTCTGCTCCACACCTTTCGCTGTCTCCACTTGCATAGTGAAGGCAATGCATATTTTTACTGCATAAGTTACACTCACTGATCCATGTGTCTATGAATGAGGACAAATGAAATCCACATACTTGTATTATACTAGAATATGTTTGGCAATGAGCAGTGAAATAAGGATTTCATATTGAATAAAAATACTGAATGATTGATTTTCACTGTAGTAGTCTTTGTAGTCACACATGATGATTTTTATGTAATTACTCCATACGTGCCAGGGTGAAAGTTGGCGCGGTGCAGCACTTATTTCAATACATTGATTATTAATTGTATCCTCTAATCACATGGCCATAATAACAGCCACAGAGATCCCATAGTTCCCCCATATTCTCCCATTATATTCACATTGTCCCCATTATGATAGCTATCGTACCCTAAATCCACACCTCCTCCAATATTATAACGTGAGCAGCGACATCACTCAAGCCACCCACGGGTATGTGATTTTGGTTGGCAGATTTCAGGGGATCCATCAACAGTCCATTTTTATCTTGACCAGAGGTGCAATACCTAATATAAACAACTGAGGGCAACCGTGCCCAAGTAATGTCATCCTGGCAGTGGCATGAGCCAAGTCTCCTTAGTCCTAGTTACTATTCACAAAATGAGAATAAAAGTTATGCAAGAAGGAGGATTTGTGTGATGAGAAATATCTGAAGTATTTGGCACACGAAGTCCTATTTCAGGTTAGATACTGTCAATGAATTCATGCCAGATGCACATTAAATTCTTTCTTGTTAATAGAAATGGATAATCCTTGCAAATAAACTCATTTGTAATATATTTGTCTTGCCACAAGTCAGTCCTTGTTTTCAGGAGACTAACAGTCGGACAGGATGCAAATAAGACTCTGACTCTGAGGTCACCCATAATGCTGGTAATATATTTATCACAGTGGTGCATGGAATATGGCTCCAGATGTAGCAGAGTTGAATGTTTCTGTTTATTTTGTGTTCACTGTGACAACAAACAGTTAAGATAATTTAGCAGGCTAACATGTAGTCATATGGAAACCCCCAAATTACACATTGTGATATAATGACGAGTTGTGGTGAATCACTAACTTGTCTTTATGCATTGACAAACTCTGCTCCACTACATTTTTGTATATTTTATTCGTGTCCTATTTAATATACAGTAAAATTATTTGAATCCAGAAATCCTGATAATCCAGGATACAAAAAATAGCCTCATGTCCTGATAGTTTGCACTGGTGGGTTCTCTCTGGTAGCGTGTTAGCAGGTCAGTGGTTACTGTTCACTATAGGTCTCAGGGCCTAAATCATAGTTTTCCCACACATTTATATTATGCTGGGTAAGGCCTCATGCACACGACCATATTTTTTCCCACCCGTAAATACTGGCGTAAATACGGGTCCGGTGTCACACGTATTCGACCCGTATTCCACCCGTATTTACGGGCACGTTTTTGGCTGCAAAATAGCACTGCACTAATCGGCAGCCCCTTCTCTCTATCAGTGCAGGATAGAGAGAAGGGACAGCCCTTTCTGTAATAAAAGTTAAAGAAATTCATACTTACCCGGCCGTTGTCTTGGTGACGCGTCCCTCTCTTCACATCCAGCCCGACATCCCTGGATGACGCGGCAGTCCATGTGACCGCTGCAGCCTGTGATTGACCTGTGATTGGCTGCAGCGGTCACATGGGCTGAAACGTCATCCAGGGATGTCGGGCCGGATGTTGAGAGGGACGCGTCACCAAGGCAACGGGCGGGAGACCGGACTGGAGGAAGCAGGAAGTTCTCGGTAAGTATGAACGTCTTCTATTTTTTTTTTTTACAGGTTGCTCTATATTCTGATCGGAATTCACTGTCCAGGGTGTTGAAAGAATTACTGCCGATCAGTTAACTCTTTCAGCACCCTGGACAGTGACTATTTACTGACTTCGCCTAGCAACGCTGCCGTAATGATGGGTGCACACATGTAGCCACCCGTCATTACGGGAGCTCCATAGACTTCTATGGGCTGTCCGTGCCGTTATTACGGCCTGAAATAGGACATGTTCTATCTTTTTCAACGGCACGGGCACCTTCCCGTAAGAAAACGGGAAGGTACCCGTGGCCAATAGAAGTCTATGAGCCCGTTATTACGGGTCGTAATTACGACCCGTAATAACGGGAGTTTTTACGGTCGTGTGCATGAGGCCTTAGATGCATATCCAGTGTACGCGCACATACAGATAGATGCACATACACGTCATAACTAATGCCACCATACAATAAATATAAATAACTGCCATACTGTACAAATAAGTAATACTGCTATACAGTACATGAATAACACACCTATATAGTCACAGCCCATAATGACTGCACCATCAGAATATACCCACCAATAGCCAGCAGAGTGTAGGTATATAATCTGTGGTGGCCTTTGGCAGGAAAAGGGCTCACGCCTAAAACCGTACCTGACTTTTCAGAATAAGCTGTCAAATGAGGAATAACACTGTTTTTGGCCATTATATGATTTGTATTCTGCATTTTTTTTTAGCAGTTTTCCCCTCTATCTCTAATTCTCAGTTTTCTCTGGGTTAGTGGGTGGAGCCTAATTGCTATCATGTTTCTATACACAGCACAGATAGAAGAGGAGAATCCTGCTCTCCTATCTCTACTTATCACATTTATAGAAGCTGCAGTAGCATGGAGGACATCATACAGCAGTAAAGAGCAGAGAAGCTGGGAATCCAGCACTAGTGTGACATAGAAATCTTACCAGGAACCAACGTCGGACTTTGGTATATTGGGCCTCACCAGAGGAAGTTATCCTGAGGGCCCACTCTCCAGCCATACAGTATGGGGATGTCCACTTTTAATTGTATCATAATCTTTGTTGTTATCATTGCGCACACACACACAGGACATATCATCAATAAGATTGAATAGGTTATTTGTGAATCAACCCTTAAGAAATAGAACCTAGTGGCAAGTGGTTAACTCCAAAGTCACCTCAAAATGGGATCTTCTGCTAGACCTTTTGGGCCCATTATTGTGTCAAAGTCCGGGACCACCAGAGGATTTCCTTCCAGGAAGCTGCTGCATGTCTGTGTCTCTTAATCTGCTCCCTTCTCCTGTTCACCCTCCCCTCCCCGTAAACTTGTATGGGCAGTGTGTCTGTCTTTTTCTGCTCCCTCCTCCTTCTTCCTGATCCCCTCTCCGTAGATTTGTATAGACAGCTTCACCTGTGTCTCTTTCTCTATCCCCCCTCTCCATAGACTTCTGTTGGCAGGCAATGAAGAGACACCCCCCCCCCCTTCTGCTCTCTGTCAATTCTACTCTGTATCTAGGGATGTTTGCTTGACAGTAGAGGGTGGATATTACATTACAGGGAGGGAGACACCTAGTGGCAGAATCTCCACACAGAATTTTCATGGATAAATCAACAACATTTTAACAGTAAGTAAAATCCAAAGTTAATCTGTATCAGGTATATTATTAGATCACCGTAAGTTGTTTTAAAGTTAGTGTCCATTTAAGGTTCAGGCCATTTTTGTTCCTTCATTTTAGTTTTTCTTTCCCATTTTCCAAGATTCCTAACTTTTTCATTTTTTTGTCGACATAGCCATATGAAGGCTTTCTTTTTGCTGAACAAGTAGTATTTTTTTTATAGCACCATTTAATGTACCATATAATGTACTGTAAAACATAAAGAAAAATCTTTTGTGGTGTGAAATGGGAAAAAAACAGCAATTCCCCCATTGTATTTTGGGATCTTATAGGCCTTCATCTGCGGGGTCAGTCCGACGGCGATACCAAATTTCTATATATTTTTTTTACGTTTTACCACTTTTACAAAATAAAAGCAATATGTAAATAAAACATTTGTTTTGTGTTGCCATATTTTGAGAATCCTAACTTTTCTATTTTCCCCGTCGAGTACTTGTATTTTGTAGTAGCTGTAGTTTTTATTAGTGCAATTTTGGAGTTATTTACGCCTTTTGATCACTATTTAGTTTATCTTTGGGGGAACAGCAAAAAACAGCAATTCTGGGGTTTGTTTATTTTTTTATGCGTTCGCCATGTGAGATGAATATTATTATAATATAACAGTTCGTACTTTGTACGGATGTGGCAATAACAATTATGTTTATTTTTTATTGTTTATATTATTTTATTGAAAAAAAAAAAGAAGAGATTGAGTTTGTTTTTTTGTATATTGTTAAAAATATGAATAAACTTTTTTTAAAAATTTTTTTTTAGTCCCACTAGGGAACTTGAACATGCCATTGTTTGATTACATTCCCCTATTAAGTTCTGCCTCAGGGCTTAATAGGAGGACTAAAATGGCAGACCTGGGGGCCTTCAGTAGTCCCCCCCCCCCCCAGCTGCCATGACAATGCATCGGCACCTATTGATCGCGTTGCGTCGATGGAATGACCGCGGCATCTAAGTGGTGGTTAAACGACCGGCATTGGAAGGGCTCCAAGACCCCGTTGTTGGCCAAAGAGCAAAACAAACAATTCTGCGCCAGACACCTCTCGCAGCAGCTTATCTTCTGTGGGTACAAATGTTCGAGCATGATGAAATACAAAATGCCTGACACATCAATTGGGAGGTGTCCATAGATTGCCAGTCGATACTGCCTAAATGTGTATAAGCAGATTTACATACAACAGATATCGATTTAAAATGATTTTGACTGACGAACATAATTTTGACAATTTGAGATTGTGATTACAGTGTTTGACAGGGATTATTTGGGCACACTAGAGGAATGATTTTGAGGGCTCACCCTTCATCTATACAGAATATGTTCACGTCCATTGTTGACAGTATTGTAAACTTTAATTTTGTCATTGTGCACATACAACTATACCAGAATCTCTACTTTTAGTCACTTCAGCTCCCCAAAAATTTAATAAATAGGGATCAAAAAGTCGCATGCACACAAAAATGGTACCAATAAAAACTACAGTTTGTTCCGCAAAACACAAGCCCTCACACAGCTTTTCTGATGGAAAAATAAAAAAGTTATCGCTCTTAGAATATGGCGACACAAAAACAAATATATATTTTTTGTTGTTTTTAAAAACATGATTTTATCGTGCAAACACCGTAAAATATTTAAAAAAAACTATATACATATGGTATCGTCATAATCGTATCGACCCGCAGAATAAATTAAATATGTCATTTATAATGCACGGTGAACAAAAAAAAAAGAATAAAAAAACAATAGAAGTTTTCATGGCCTAATTACACAAAATTCATAAAAAAAAAAACTATGGGATCAAAATGCTCACTATACCCCTAGATAAATTCTTTTTAGGGCTGTAGTTTCCCAAATGGGGTGACTTCTGGGGCGCGCCCACTGTTTTGGTCCCTCAGGGGCTTTGCAAATGTGACATGACACCCAAAAAATAATCCAGCAAACTTGGGCTTCAAAAGCCATATAGCGCTCCTTCCCTTCTGAGCCCTGCCGTGTGCCCAAACAGCTGTTTATTACCACATACGGGGTATTGCCATAATGCGAAATTGCTTTACAAATCTTGGGGTGCTTTTTCTTCTTCATGCCTTGTAAAAATGTATAATTTCTGAGTTTTATTGGAAAAAATTTAGATTTTTATTTTTACGGACTAATTCCACTAAATTCAGCAAAAAACCTGTGGGGTTAAAATTTCTTATACCACTCTATAAATTCCTTGAGGGTGTAGTTTGCCAAATGTTGTCTGTTTTGGCACCGCAAGACCTCTTCAAACCTGGCATGGACCCCCCCCTCCCCCCCCACTGATGGGCCATGTTCCTTTGGCTTTTAGTCGGGTAATATTTATTTTGCAAAATGTCTTCCCATTGAAATAGACTCAAAGACCAAGGGCATGGAGCTTCATTCTGGTGATTGGTATGGACTGGAGCTCATGGATTCCACCAATGCTTTCTTCTTATCTTCACTGAAATATACATTTTAATTCTGCATATCAGGGTATGTTCATACGGCCTGTTTTCAGACGTAATTCGGGCATTTTACGCCTCGAATTACGACTGAAAAGACGGCTCCATTACGCCTGCAAACATCTGCCCATTGCTTGCAATGGGTTTTTACGATGTTCTGTTCAGACGAGGTGTAATTTTACGGGTTGCTGTCAAAAGACGGTGCGTAAAAAGACGCCCGCGTCCAAGAAGTGTATGTCACTTCTTTGGACGTTTTTGGAGCCGTTTTTCATTGACTCCATTGAAAAACAGCTCCAATTATGTCCGTAATGGACGCAGCGAAAAACGCCAGTACTTTCAAAAACATCTGAAATTCAGGAGCTGTTTTCGCCTGAAAAAAGCTCCGTAATTTCAGACGTAATTTATTAAACCGTGTGAACATACCCTAACATACATTCCCTTTTCTTAGCCTACAGTGTTGTCCACCTTCCACATGAAGCTGTCAATATCTAATTCAGGTCCTTCCCTGCCATGAGTATGTCTGTAAGTAAGATTTTCTGTTTATATGGGATAGGCAAGGATCATTGGGGATCATTCACCAGAACGTCAGCTGTTCTAGCAATAAATTATATTTCCAGACCTAGTAATGTGTTCACACTTTGCTTAGATAAACAGGCAAACAATTATTATTGTAGTGTCACCTGCATGAAAGAAAGGGAGTTCTTCCCCCGAGGGTCAGGGGTTTTATGGAGAGCTTTGCATACAAACCTTTCAAGGACAGGGCAAACAGGAATTTCATGGTACTTGCAAATGCACAATAGGTGAGGTGAAAGGCAGCGGGACCCTGTTATCAATAATGTAAAGCAGCTGTAGGCGTGAAAACTCAGTGTAATCTCAATCATTCTGTATCGGAGGACAGCGTTCTGCTACGCTTGCATCCTCTTATTTTTAAGTAACCACTTAATATTTCTACGTACCTTGTTGCGTTGAAGGCATGATCACTATAAAACGTGACTACAATTGTTTCGGAAAACTTTTAATAGACACTATTATTTAGCACAGTAAACAGAAAAGGGATTGTCTCAGAAGGCAACCCCGTCTATTTGCACTATTAAGACATGGATGCATAGAAAGGGGACCACTTGTCGAAACCCTCTATTAGCCAGGACAGAGCCGCCATATGTGCACACGGATTAGCTGCAGATTTTCCCGCAACGGATTTGAGGAAAATCCGCAGCATAATACAGTAGCAGCGAAGTGCATGAGATTTGAACAAATATCCTCAACATGCGGCTGAAAAAAATCAGCTGAGAAAATGTTCATAAATTGACCTGCGGTGCGTTTTCTTTTTAATCCGCAGCATTTAAATTTATGCTGTAGAATCTTTGCACGTGTGTTGCAACAAATAGAAAACGTTGCACATTTTGAGGTAGAAAACCAGCGATTTTTTTCGCTGCAAAAAATAAAATCTCTTTCAAGTTTAAATTGGATAAAAAAAAAATCTTGATTTACCGCCCTGGCGTTATCATAGCGACAGCTCCATGTTCCTCCGGCTGTTCTCCATACAGCCCGGACTCCTGGGATGATGTTTCATCCCATGCGACTGCTGCAGCCAATCACAGGCTGTAGTGATCACATGGGCTGCAGCGTCATCACAGGAGGCCGGGCTGCATGGAGAACAGAGGGACGCGTCGCTAAGGCAACGCTATTGAAGGTAAGTCTTTTCATTTTTCTTCTTTTCCTTCCGTAGTGGCGATTGGGGCCGAAAATCTACACCATAATATGGTGCGGTCTCTTGGCCGTAATTACCTGCGAGTTTTAGGTCGGATACGCTGTGCACTTTTACGCAGCGTATTCCACCTGTGTGAACATACCCTAAGGCCTCATTCACACGACAGGGTCTGAGTGTCGGTTTGCATCCGTTCCGATTCCATTCCGGGCCGTGTTGCCGTTTTTACCGGCCGATTTGGACCCGATTTGCATCCGTTTTTTTCCCTGTCCGTTTTAAAATCGGATGAATTTCATTTAAATTTGTTGCCACACACAGCCCTTTGTAGATAATGCCACCCAGCCCCCTGTTGGTAATGCCTCCCAGCCCCCTGCTGGTAATGCCACCCAGCCCCCTGCTGGTAATGCCACCCAGCCCCCTGCAGGTAATGCCACCTAGCCCCCTGCAGGTAATGCCACCCAGCCCCCTGCAGGTGATGCCACCCAGCACCCTGCAGGTGATGCCACCCAGCACCCTGCAGGTGATGCCACCCAGCACCCTGCAGGTGATGCCACCCAGCACCCTGCAGGTGATGCCACCCAGCACCCTGCAGGTGATGCCACCAAGTCCCCTGCAGGTGATGCCACCCTGCCTCCTGCAGGTGATGCCACCCTGCCTCCTGCAGGTGATGCCACCCTGCCCCCTGCAGGTGATGCCACCCAGCCCCCTGTAGGTTGCACCCATCCCCCCCCTTCCAGGAGAAGTCACTGACTTCAATGTCCATATATGGACAGTGTAGTCACTGACTTCTCCTGGAGAGGAATTCCCTGCCACATGTCGGGAATTCTGCTTCAGAAGTGAGTGACGTCACTGTGTCCATATATGGACAGTGTAGTCACTGACTTCTCCTGTAGCGGAATCCCCGGCCATAGAGTCGGGGATTCCGCTTCAGAAGTGAGTGACTTCGCTGTGTCCATATATGGACAGTGTAGTCACTCACTTCTCCTGTAGCGGAATCCCCGGCCATAGAGTCGGGGATTCTGCTGCAGAAGTGAGTGACTTCGCTGTGTCCATATATGGACAGTGTAGTCACTCACTTCTCCTGTAGCGGAATCCCCAATCCCTGGCCAGGGATTGGGGATTCCGACTCCTACAGGGAGCAAAAAAAGACCCTCCTCCTCCTCACATGGACTCTGCACTGTGAGGAGGAGGAGGAGAGAGAGCGCGAGCGACGGTAGACCCGGCCATCACTCGGGACACATTCCGGTGATGGCCGTGTATTACCCGGCCCCATAGACTTCTATGGGAGCCGGGCGGCCGGGTACCCGGCCGAAAATAGGGCATGTCCCATTTTTTGACGGCCGGTTTTCCCGGCCCGTCAAAAAATTGGTCGTGTGAATAGCCCCATTAGGGGTCTATTGTTCCTAATGCAGCCGGGTGCCGGACGATTTATGAACGGCCGGCACCCGGCCGGGAAACCCTGTTGTGTGAATTCCGCCTTAAGCTGTGCACTTCCAACAGAAAACAGCACCCATGGATATTACAATACAGGAAGGATGAAGCTCGTTTGCACAGAAAAAGGTAAATTATTTTGAAGCTCCTTTGCCCTGTTTCGGCAGCCAGGTCCTGTCTGAGGAGGCGTAGCACTCACATATTCTTTACATTCCCTACACAGCCCATCAAACCTGCCTCATCTTGCAGGGACACCCCATACAATTATACAGAAAGGTGCTGACAGCGTGGAAAGCAGCGTTGTGGCATGGGAGGGAGAACTCCACCATGATATCATTGTTCTGAAAATCCCAGGACGACACAGTACATTGTGCATGGGAACAGGTCATACCAACAAGATTGATTCATTCTATCCATGTCTTGGGAATAATATGAATCCATAAAACTTGCAGCAACTCTGTTAATGTTTCATTAAAAAAATTACATGGTATAAGACATTAGCGGGTTTTAATGACAGATTATAACCATATATATTTTTCTTAACATTGCACAATTTAAACATTGGTCTTGGTGTTATCAGAGTCTTATTTGGCCAAATACATTATAAAATGGGTCCATTCTTGAGGGCCTGGCAGGTGGGCTGGCAGCCAGGGTTCATTTCACCTGCGATGGGCCATCCATGAATGCACCAGGTGTTCCAACGCTCGAGCTAATCACATGTGGCAGATCCGATCTCCAGAATGTGGTTGTTTCTGCAGCAGGTGCATGGATTTCTGCAAGGTCCATTTAGGGTATGTTCACACACTTAACAAAAAACGGCTGAAAATACAGAGCTGTTTTCAAGGGAAAACAGCCTCTGATTTTCAGCTGTTTTTTAAGCAACGTTTTACAGCCGTTTTTGGAGCTGTTTTTGTATTGAGTCAATGAAAAACAGCCCTAAATACGGCTCAAGAAGTGACATTCACTTCTTTTTTTTAAAAACGCCCCGTGGGAACGGAAAAACGTTATTCCCGTTGAAATCAATGGGCAGATGTTTTGAGGCGTTCAGCCCCCGCATTTTGAGCCCTTTTTCAGGGCGTTTACGACCCTAAAAACTGCTGAAAATAGGCCGTGTGAACATACCTATAGGGTATGTTCACACAGAGAATTTTTTGCTGGCAGAAAATTCTGTCTCAAAATTCCATTTGGAATTTTGAGTCAGATTTTGATCTGCCTGCACGCCGTTTTCCACGTTTTTCGTGGCATTTTTCGCCCGGAGCTATTGAGCCAGAGAAAAAATGCCTCCGTCTCCCATTGAAATCAATGGGAGTAATTTTCAGCCGTTTTTGGCGCATTTTCCGACGCGGTTTCAAAAAACTCTGTATGAACGTACCCATACTTGCTCCCTCCCTTCTGCTCATAGTCCGGCCTCCTAAGATGACGTTGCAGGCCATGTGATGCTGCAGCCTGTGATTGGCTGCAGCAGTCACATGGGATGAAATGTCATCCAAGGAGGCCGGATTACAGAAAGAAGGAGAGCGTTCTTGGTAAATATATATTTTTTCTGAGTAGCGATTTTTGCGGCAGGATCGCTGCGATTACGCTGCAAGCGTTGCAACACGTGGCTTTCTGTTGCAGGTTTTGCATCCCCATTGAATTCAATGGGGAAAACACGCAAAAGAAAAGCAACAAAAACGCTGCATAAATTGACATGCTGTGGATTTAAATTCTGCACCGCAGATCAATTTATTAACATTTACACTGCGTTTTTTCCCGCAGCGTGTGCATGAGATTTCCTTAATCTCATCCACTTTGCTGCTACTGTTTTCCGTTGCGGAAATTCTGCAGCATTTACGCTAAGGGGGAACCTGGCCTTAGGTCTTGTTTATCAAGTGAGGATTTGCTGCAGATTTTGCCTGCATTTTTTAAGCCAAAACCAGAAATGGATCCAGGAGAGCAGACCTATAATGCCTTCCTTTATATATTTCTTCTGTTTAGGTTCTGTTTTTGTTTGTTGGCTTTTGGCATAAATATGCATGAAAAATCTGCAGCAAAGCTGCACTGTGTGAACTAGGCCTAATACGCTATGGAATTTCCGCAGTGTTTACGCTATGTGTGAACATACCCTATATATTTGTCTATCTATTTTGTATGTGCCCTTAGCATGAATGTGTAGAATGGCTGATATCTGTAGTATCCATGGAATGAGGTGGGGTGGTAACTGGTTTGGTCAGTAATATTGACTTTAGCCTGTGGCTGTTAGTTGTTTAGGATCACAGTGATGGACTACGATTGTCAGTTTATACAGGGAAGAGTTTCTTGTTATGTGTCTAAGGTAACAGCAAGGAAAATAACAGTGTAAGTTCAGCTTTATGACTCATACGTGCTAGTGGGGACTAGGACGGTTTTGTAGTTTAGTCTTGTGGGAACCTGTCAAGCACAGTATGTGAATGGAATTCCAGGCCAGTTCAGCCAATTTAAAGCTGTATTACAGTATATGTTCCATGAGCCTGGGGAACCATAGTCTATTTTCCCACAAGATCCCTAAAAATGTAGGGATTATGCTCAAAAGACATTGGGAAGTCCCAAAAGAAAATTAACAAAATTACTTAGAAGTCTAGGCATTTTTGTCATGAGGCGCCAGTGTTCTTGCATTGTACCAGGGGCGCAGCTGTAGGGAGTGCAGATGTAGAAGTCGCATACAAGCCCTGGTGCCTGACGGGGTCCAAAGGCCCCTATGCCGAATAAGCTGAAACCAGTATTATAAATGGCACATGGTAGGTGGCGGCCTTGTTGCACTTTATCCATTGGAGCCCAGGAGCTTTAAGTTTCACCTCTACGATGATTTCTCTATTCAAGTGTGGAAGAAATGGAAGTGCAAACTTCCTCCACATCTGCAGCGTGTCAATTCCTGATGCCAAATGGGCATGGATTTATTGCAAATTTTCCCTCTGTCTTCAATGGAGAAGTTAAAATCGGCAATCACATTCTATAGTTGTAGATTTTGCTGCGGATTACATGCGGAGACGCAGCAAATTCAGCAGGTGCGGTATAAGTTTAAAATAAAAAAAAGAAGTATACTTACCTTACCAATCCCCTGGCGCTCCCGTAAAGAGGCTTCCCTGGTCCCCCGCCAATCCCTGTTTACCTCAGACACGTGGCTGCTACGGCCAATCACAGGCTGCAGCGGTCAAATGATGACACATCATCTTTAGAGCCGGATGAAGAGAGTCCAGTGGGGGACCAGGCTTGCGTCACCATGGGAATGACAGGGGATTGGTAAATATCCTTTTTTCAAAAAAAGGGAAATCCGCAAGCAAATCCGGACGATTTGGTGTGGTTTTGCTGCTGCGGATTCTGTACTAAATTGCTGCGGATAATTCTGGCCCGTGCGGACCCAGCCTAAATGTCGATAGTGCTAGTTTATTACTTTCTTGGATTGCTAACGCTAACATTCAAAGCCTTCACCAAACAGAAAATATATAGCATTTATTTGAAGGACCCCCTAAACTAATACAGACACCACACTAGAGCCCCTATAGTGAATACAGACCCAAGACTCTCTTAATAAATACAGTTCCCAGCCCAGCAGAAGAGCAGGCAACTCTCCCAGGCGCTACTACATACTCACCTCTCCCTGTTGCTGTAGTCCTCTATACTCCAGAGCGCTGCTGAAGACAGCGTCCTAGGCCCAGGAGTGAAGAGGTCTACAGGAATGTGGAGAGATGAGCATGTAGCAGTGCCCGGTACATCTGCCTGCTCGTCCGGTAGATCTCACTTTTTTCCAGGAGTGTTTAGACATTCTGGGTGAGTTGGCAAGTATGGCCTAAATGTTATAGAAACAACCTTAACATACTACTTTTATGTTTGCACATTTTCTATGTAGTCTAATACCTCTTGTTTATATGACTACTATGTAAGTGGAAGAAAAGTTGCACTGAGCATCTTATTATATTATATCCGACATAATTTCTTGTTCATGTGGATTCCTTTTAGGCACTCAGGTTCCTTCCTAAGGGCATGGCCCCGCGTGGCGGTTTTCCTCCGCAGCTGTCCGCATCAATGCCGCACAGAATCTGCGTTGCAGATTCTGCGGCGGATCTGCCCAAAATGTGCAGTAAATTGATGCGGACTAGCTGCTGCGTACTGCGGTAAAAGTGCTTCCCTTCTCTATCAGTGCAGGATAGAGAGAAGGGACAGCACTTTCCCTAGTGAAAGTAAAATAATTTCATTCTTACCGGCCGTTGTCTTGGTGACGCGTCCCTCTTTCGGCATCCAGCCCTACCTCCCTGGATGACGCGGCAGTCCATGTGACCGCTGCAGCCTGTGATTGGCTGCAGCCGTCACTTAGACTGAAACGTCATCCTGGGAAGCCGGACTGGAGACAGAAGCAGGGAGTTCTCGGTAAGTAGGAACTTCTATTTTTTTGACAGGTTGCTGTATATTGTGATCGGTAGTCACTGTCCAGGGTGCAGAAACAGTTACTGCCGATCGCTTAACTCTTTCAGCACCCTGGACAGTGACTATTTACTGACGTCCCCTAGCAACGCTCCCGTAATTACGGGAGCCCCATTGACTTCCTCAGTCTGGCTGTAGACCTAGAAATACATAGGTCCAGCCAGAATGAAGAAATGTCATGTCAAAAAGCAAGACGCATCCGCAGCACACATAACATGTGCATGACATCTGCAGACTTCATTGCGGAATTTAGAATCTCCATTGAAGTCAATGGAGAACTTCCGCCATGAGTCCGCAACCAGTCCGCCACTGGTCCGCAACATCCATTGTATGCTGCGGACACCAAATTCCGCACCGCAGCCTATGCTCCACAGCGGAATTTTCAGCCACGTCTAAACGAAGCCTACTAAAAAGAAGTGGAAGGCAATGGAGAAACGGCTCCGCTGCGGATTAACGCTGCGGAGTGTCCGCAGCGGAATTCAAGAGCAATTCAGCCACGTGGGGCTTTGCCCTAAGGGTATGTTCACACAGCCTATTTTCATTCGTTTTTTGGGCTGTAAACGCCCCGAAAAACGGCTGAAAATATGGGGGCTGAACGCCTCCTAAATATCTGCCCATTGATTTCAATGGGAAAAACAGCATCTCATTCCCACAGGGCGTTTTTTTTACGCACCGTTTGTAAAAACGACGTGTAAAAACCGCCCCATAAGAAAGAAGTGCATGTCACTTTTTGAGCTGTTTTCATTGTCTCAATAGAAAAACAGCTCCAAAAACGGCCGCAAAAAACGCATCAAAAAACGCCTGATGCATAAAAAACGGCTGTAAATCAGAGGATGTTTTCCCTTGAAAACAGCTCCGTATTTTGCAGCCGTTTTTTGGTTTGCATGTGAACATAGCCTAAAACATGCTTAGGCTAGAGTTAAACTTGCAGTTTTTGGTGATGCTTTCTTTAGCATATCCAGAACTGGGCCTGAAAGAGCAGAAGTATAAGCCTATATGCTTCTCCTTTCTTGTGGATCCCCTCCTGGATTACCATTATAACTTGTTTCTTGAGCTACAAGGCCGTCTGTATCATTTAGAGACATCTCTATTTTGTAGAGTTGCTGGACAGAAGTAGAGAAGTGACGCGTTTCTTCCCTTCCTCCCACGCTCACAGTCAGCAGCACTTTGATCATGTTGGGTTGTTCTTCCTTCTATCAGCACTGACCGCGCCCTGCGCTCATCTTTCATTCTTTTCTGTACAGATGATTACCTCTGCTTCAGCGCAGTGAGTCACCTGTGGGAGATTTACTGGAACAAATATTGTTTTAAAGGCATATCGCCATTAAAGCAGCATATTCCCTGTAGAATTCCGTGTAACCAGCACCATTAAAGGGCTAGTCCCACAATAAACTCTGTAAACATTGCAGCAGCGCTCAGTCCGCACGTCGCGTGTCCCTCTCCCACCCAGTCTGTGCAATGTATGGGACACCCAAACATTGCGCAGAAATTGTCCTTCGTTTTCAGTATGTGTCCTGGATTTAGGCTGCATTCACACGCTGCGTATTTGTCACAGATTTTATTCGCAGATTTGAATGCAGATTTTTGAGACCATACTAGAACTGTATTCAAAAGGAATTGGAAATATAAAAGAAGAACTTGTACTACTTCTCCTCCTCCTAGATCCACTTATGGCTTTGACTAAAAAATCTGCATTAAAACCTTCAACAAATACGCCATGTGTGAATCCAACTTTATACGCAACAATTGGGCTGGATTCACACATCATGTATTTGTTGCAGATTTTGATGCAGATTTTTGTGCCAAAGCCTGAAGTGTATCCAGGAGGAAGGAGAAGTATAAGTTCTCCTTTTATATTTGCCATTCCTTTTTAATCTAGAGTGTTTTTCTAATCTCATACAATCACTTTAATGTGTGTGCCCAGATGTGTTTGTTGCTTCCCCTCTTCTGGTATCACCATTAGGCAAGCGGGCAGATACCACATCTAGATGTTAGAGCACGGCTTGATGGTTCCCACCACTGTGTATGACTGTACCCTAAAATATGTTGTGTGTTTTGCAGCGTACTGCACTGAGCATGAAAAGTGATAAAGCGGCTCAACGCCTGAGGCGAGGGAGTGCGGAGTATATTTATACATAGTATATCTGCTCTGGGGAATGCGGTATTTCTGCATATCTTGTTCATGTGTAGAAACAGCATTTTTACAGCTGTGAATGGTAGGTTTACAGCATTTCTGTGGGTCTTTGTGATGCAGCTAATGGCACATGTCTAATAGTGTGATATAAATACAGACATATCTGTTTTTAGGGTATGTTAACACCTAGAGTTTTCAGGTGTATTTCGGGGCGTAAACGCCTTAAAATATGCCTTGCAAAATGCTAGCTAAACGCCTACAAACATCTGCCCATTGAATTCAATGGGAAAAAAGGCGTTAGACAGGGCGTTTTTTTACGCCGCTGTTTTAAAAAAACGGGGCGTAAAAAGAAGGAGCATATCAATTCTTGAGCCACTTTTGGAGCTGGTCTTTCATTGTCAATGGAAAAACCGCTCCAAAAAACGGCTCAAAATACTTTTTCAGCTAAAAAAAAACGGCTGAAAACAGTGCCGTCATTTTCAGCTGTTTTTGATTTTGCATGTGAACATACCCTTATAAGGGGGCCATTAAGAGAATGACACAGGACAGCGGCACAGGTCAAATCTGATTCCTGTGGCTCTTCTAGGTAATTTTCTTTCAGTTTATCTACAAGTCTCACTTTGCCCGAAAACAGAAGTTGCAAGCAGACGATGCTCTGGAGTCAGATAGCCATGACACACCCAAGCTATTACTGCACCCTTGGATTAACCTAGCTCCTAGTCCAGGTGACTGGCTCCTGTAAAAAAGCCCACGCCACTCTGTTTGAACTAATCAGATGACCAAGATCCAAAGAAAATGATAGATTGTGTTACATGTGTAGCAGAGCTGAATATGTCATTTAAGTCTTTTGGAGCTGCATTATTTTGGCAGTTAAAATGCAGTAGGAAAAACCACACTCCATAATATTATGTTGACTACATCTGACAACTTCAGCTCTGCTATACCTGTGGAGATGGAAATTATGAATGCCAAGCTATATTATCTATTCAAGAAAAATTCTTGTGCCCAATGAATGTATGTTGATGCCAGTGTAAATTGTTGGCGTTCGGTATGGTACTGCACATTTCATGTGTGGTGATAGGTCTTTAGGCGTGGCTATGTAGTGAAGATCAGTCAGTACCTCTGTGAATACTTGATAGACTTCTGGACATTGAATATTTATGTTTTTCCGGGCAATCCTGCCCTGTAACATCTTATAAAATTCAAGAATTGCATTATTTAGGCTAGGTTCACAATTTAGAAAACTATACAGATGTTGTAGTGTGCGACTGATGCAATATAAAATCGAAAAATGAGCAAAAAGGCAAACTCAAAGTCAGGCGAACTACATTGAGCAATTGCTTAAATAGCAATTCCCTGGTGTGCTGTCAAAGACATCATGTAAGACCTTATATATCTGAGAATCTGTTTTTGGGGCTGCCAAACCCTCACCCCGAGTCTGATATAATCTTCTGTGCCATGTGTGATCCGGACTCGCATGCTAATGGCGAAACTAGACATCTTAATTATTGATGGAAAGTTTTTTCATCAAAAATATATTTATATCCATGGCTAAATATAACTGATTGTTTTTAGTGTTGAACTTTCTCCTGAAATTCAGTAGTCCCTATAGTCCTCATTGGCCACGTTCTATACATAAACCCTAAAACAGGGGCATACATACCATAGAGTGTGTAAATGTTGCATTTATATGTAATCTTTGTTCATTAGACTGTAACTCTCTTTGGAATCTTTCACCTAATTTCTTCCTGTAGGGGGTGCTGTTTGTTAAAAAATGAATCTCACTGCAGAACTCTATACTACTTTTGTACTCTTTATGTTTTTTTTATATACAAAACATTTATTGGGCTTCATTCACATCTGCACCAGGCCTCCGTTCCAAAGGAGCTTTCCATCGGAACGGAAACCATTGGCACCGGATCCGTCACCATTGAAATCAATAGTGATGGAAATGGAAACCTATGGTTTCCGTTCCGTTTGTCTCTGTTGTGCAAGGGTTCCGTCGTTTTTATGGAATCAATAGCGTAGTCGACTCAAATCAATGATGATGGTTTCTGTTTGTGTCAGTCAGGGTCCCGTTTCGATGGAAAACTCAGATGGACATCGGAACGGGACCCTGGCGCAGATGTGAACGAAGCCTTATATTGTCAAAGTAATTTTTTTTTCTGCAGAGTATTTACTCAGAGCGGTTTGTCCAACACACTGGAAACGTCATGAATCAGCTATATTCAGGAACCATTTGGATACAATTTTAGATTAAAAAAAATTTCTGTGAAAAAAAAAGACTATACTATTTGGATCTCTGCAAGTAAAATTAGTACCTTTCAGGAGGCATGGCATATAGATGTAGTAGAAGGAGCTCTGATGGCCAGAGAGGAGAGCAGGTGCAAAAAGCAGCCTTTACTCCATGTATTACCAAATACTTCACCTGCAATAACAAGGTTCCCCCCATGAACAGCTCATCACTGGGACACAGGGATTGTCCCATCAGAAACCTTCGAAAAAGGGGTTTCTATTTCAAAATGTTTAATAGTTTTTTTTGTTTTTTTTTAAAAACATACGGTACATTTTAACAGTACAAAAAGAGATCAAGTACGTTAGAAATTTCACAGTGAGTACAATAAAGGAGTTTCTTGAGGTAGCAATAAAGTCACTCTTCGTGTGATGGCAGGAACTTCATAATGTAGAAGGGTGACCTAGGGGTCTTGACTTATGATAACGTTAAATAGACTATGTATAATGCCATAAAATCTTGAACCAATTTTTGACTGTTCTGGCGCATGTCCACTAAATGTAGATCTCTACCAGGGGTGGTGCATCCCCTGAAGCAAGAAGAGGGGTAGTTTGGTACATAATAAGCTATATGTGTGGGCACAAGGTACCATCTCATAAGAACATTATAGGTCGACTCTCATAAAACAATATTAATTGAGCATTTTGATATGGTCCCCCACATGTTCTCTAAGGCTGGTGCACCCCTGTTCAACAATGGAACTTTTTCCCAAGCATGTACATATGCATGATGGTTACGTATATCGGGTTTATTTAAGAACTATAGAAGTGAGACTAGGCCTGAGGAGTTAGGGTCAGTAACATAGATTCGTTCATAGGAGGGGAATTTTTTCAAATAAAGGTGAAAGCCTAAAACTTCAGCTGAAGATAATGGAAAAGCTCAGAATTTGGCTATTTTGAAATGCCTAAAGAGCAGAAAAGTTGACTATTCCTAAAAGTGATTGGAGGAGATGTAGCTGGTACTTGACCAATAAAGCAAGGGGAGGTAGGTTTAAAGCTAAATGTAGCTATATGTAAGCAAAAGAGACGTGTGGTGAGATGAGGCCGCTAGAATATTTAACAGTCCCATAAGGAGGAGTGAGCCATATGGGGGCTAAGAGGAGGCCGAGAATTTGGAGGTAGCCACATTATCTTTGGGTATACAATCTATGTTGGGGATTTATAAGAGAACTCAGAGGCTTCCAGAGGAGAAAGAATGGAGAAGAGCAAGTTGGGCTATTACATCTGCTTAGTAATATTTTTTGGAGGACTGGGAAGGCCACCTTTGAATATGTTGCCGACACAGGACAAGAATTCTCGTCCTGAGTGGCGAGTACTTGGCGCATTAGGACGAGCATTCTCGTCCTTTGTGACAGCCGTCTCTGTGCGCGATCGAGAGCGGGGCAACGGCTGTAATACACAACCATGGCCCCGCTCTGACAGCCGTTAACCCTTTGAATGCTGCGATGAAAACTGATCACGGCATTCAAGGAGGGGGGGGACTGCACTTTGAAGATAACTGTGACGCGATCAAAGCCCATAACTTGTATGGCCAGACAGCCCAGGGTCCATTGAAGGACCCCAGGGCTGTCTGAACATATTTCCTGTTAGGGCATACTGAGGTGTGCCCTAACAACTGCCTGTGTACAATCAGTGCACAGGCTAATGTACTGGCATATAGATCTATGCCAGTACATTACAGTTACAAAATCAAAATGATAAATCCCTTTATGGGATTAAAAAAAAAAAGTTAAGTGAATATAAAAAAAAATAATGATAAATAAATAAATAAAAAGTAAAAAAAATACACAAACACACATTTTTTTTATAATAAATAAACTTTATAAAATATAAGTCCCAAAACATGAAATAATATAGACATATTTGGTATCGCCCCGACCGTAAGAACCTAAACAACAAATGTATATCATTATTTATGATGATCGGTGTATGGTGTAAAAAAAAAAAAATTAAAACTGCTGCGGAACTGCTTTTTTTCTCCATTTTTGCCAAAATAAAAATTAATAGAAATTAAACGATAATGTATTTGTACCAAAAAATGGTACCTACATAAAGTACAACTCGTCCCGCAAAAAATAAAGTCTCATACAACTACGTCGTACAAAAAATAAGAGTTATGAGCGTCGGGATGCAAAGAGGGAAATCTAAAAAATTGTTCTGTCCTCAAGGCCAAAAGATCATTCAGACGAGCGTATATGTTGTCCCTGTGACGGCCATTGTTTTAACGGACACACAGTCACACAGACTCCTGTACTTCAATGGGGCCGTTCACATGACCGTTGTTTCACCGGAGCGTGTGAAGGGTCAGTGTAAAAATGGGACATGTCCTATTTTACTGCATGTCACGCTTCCCTCCATAGACTCTAGTCTGTGGGGGGTCCGTGACAACGCGCCCCGCACGGGTGCACCTCGGATGTAAATACTGCCGTTTTCCACATCCGAGGTCCGCTCCGCTCGTCTGAATGTAGCCTAAGGGTTTTCTAAACCAAACAGCTGCTTTAAAAATGCAGCAAATAAAGTGGGAATAGTTACAAAATTAATCTTGGAGCTAATTTCCAGTTCCGTATTTTACAGTATGAAGTGTATATACATATAATAGTACAGTATAACATGTATTCATCTCACAAACAGATTATTTTAAATGTCTGCACAGTTAAAATGGGGATAAAATAATGTAATAAGGAAATTAGGTATTTAAATCCATTATTTTTTTTTCTAATTGTGCCAAAGTTACTTGTCTCACTTATGTCCAGGAGGGGGCGCACTGTCATGTGACATATCTGAAGACGGGTGTGGTCGTAGTACTGGGTTGGCATATTCCATAAGGCATGCCTTTTATTTGCTCTTAGACAGGCAAGTATCTGCTCACCTAGCTTCATGTCTCCCTTGCCCGGAGCCACATGAATACGTTACACTTGTCTTCTTCCTATTGGCTGTGAAGGATCATCAACCAGCAAGATAGGCAGACTATAGCAAGTTCCCAGTGGGACACAGAGCCTCACACTATTCCATTACTGCCACTCCCACGCAGCAGAGCGCTGTGCCGCTTTTTGTTCTCATGCAGGTGGTATTACCTGATATCCAAAGAATGTGACTCATCGGCTCGCTCTGCTCTGCTTGGATACGGCTTTGTTTACTGTATATACAGGATGAATAACGCTGAACTATTGACTACAAGCTCAATAAAGCGAGTAATAATGTCATGTCGGAGCTACAATTCGGAAGTGTTTAGCGCGTCACTAGAGGAAAAGCCAATAACTCGATACCCAAAATGCGACGTTCCACCTTGGAACCATATTTAGCATTATAATAAAAAGTTGCACTTTGCTCATTTGTATTTACTTTCCAAAGCTTTCACTTTATAGGGAATTTCATCACAGGACAATGGAAGTGAAATAAAAATTCCAAGTGACAGAAACGTGGCAGGGTGGCCAGCTGTCCCTACATTTACTCGTATGGTGGGGAGGGGGTTGGAGAGAATTTGGGTGTATGCATTAGAATTAAGAACAGTAGGGATTGGTAAGGAAAGCGAGGGTGACCGGAGGCAATTAAATAAATGATTGTTCATTTGACAACTTTTATGCTGAACGTAAAGGGTTGTCCAGTTTAGAAAACCCCAAGTTTAGAAAATGTCTATACACCCCATTAGGAAATTTTGAGTTGATAGAGGGGGGTCATATGTTTAAGATGCTCATCTCTTTGCCAGAGAGAAGAGTGGCTACAAAGAGCGTCTGAGGACGCATTGCACAGACCACCCATTGATATCCATGGACACTGCGTAATCCTTTATTTCACCTGTGGTGGCACTGCAGGGAAAAGATCACTTACTGACAGGTTTTGCCAAATATTACAGCTGATCGCTGGGGGACACTTTGTGATTAGTTTATTGTCAAGGGACCCTTCTAACAAGTGGAGATTGTCCAAAGCGGCGAACCCCTTTAAGGTACAGAGAGTAGTGGGCCGCATCCTGAAATCCTGTATTGGACACCAAGATAGATTGTCCTGCCACGAGTTGCAGTGTACAGGTGCAAGAAGGATATCTGCTTTCTGCTGACAGCGACATTTCTATATTCCCAGAATCACTTCTGCTCGTGAAAACCCCTTTTAATACAATGAACAGTACTGACTTTTTATCTTCAGGAGACTTTACACACAAAATGTGTAGCACTTTAGGCCTTCCCATTAATAAAACTACACCAACACCTATTCCATTATGCAGTGGCGTAGCTGTAGGGGATGCAGCGGTCGCAATTGCAACGGGCCCCAAAGCCAGGGGGTCCACGGCCAGTGGCGTAACTACCGCTGTAGCAGCCGTAGAGGCCCGCGGCATGAGGGGGCCCGTGTCGCCGGCCGGCACGGGCCCCCACCATGGCCGGAGGCTCCGCTAGCTGCCGCTATGGCTGCTACAGAGCGACGCCACTGAACACTACGGCAGAGCAGGGAGGTATCTCCCCGCTCTGACATTAAAGGGGTTGTTCCTACAAAAGACATGTATCCCCTATCCACAGGATAGGGGATACATGTGTGATCGCTGGGAGCGATAGGGAGAACGGGGAACCAAAAGTCCCCTGAAGTTCTCCATCACAAACCTCGGACTCCGGGGTCTGTGTTGGCAGCTCCGTAGAAATGAATAGAGCGCCGGTCACGCTTGTGCGCATGCGTGACCAGCGCTCCTTTCATTTTTATTGAACTGCGCAGACGCTGGAAGTCAGAGGTTAGTCATGGAGAACCGAAAGTCCCCCGTTCTGCCTATCGCTGCCAGCGATCACACATGTATCCCCTATCCTGTGGATAGGGGATACATGTCTTTTGTAGGACAAACTATAGGTTGGATTTTTTTGGGGGGTTGTGGCTGCATGGCGTTACCTACAGGGGGGGCTGTATAGCGTTACCTACAGGGGGGGCCTTATAGCGTTACCTACAGGGGGGGCTGTATAGCGTTACCTACAGGGGGGCTGTATAGCGTTACCTACAGGGGGCTGAATGGTGCTATTTACAGGGGGACTGTATAGCGTTACCTACAGGGGGGCTGTATAGCGTTACCTACAGGGGGGGCTGTATAGCGTTACCTAAAGGGGGGCTGTATGGCGCTACCTACAGGGGGAGCTGTATAGCGTTACCTAGAGGGGGGGCTGTATAGCGTTACCTACAGGGGGGCTGTATAGCGTTACCTAAAGGGGGGCTGTATGGCGCTACCTACAGGGGGAGCTGTATAGCGTTACCTAGAGGGGGGGCTGTATAGCGTTACCTACAGGGGGGGCTGTATAGCGTTACCTACAGGGGGTTCTGTATGGCGTTACATACAGGCGGGGTTGTATAGCGTTACCTATAGGGGGGCTGTATGGCGTTACCTACAGGGGGGTTCTGTATGGCACTATCTACAGGGGGGCTGTATGGCGTTACCTACAGGGGGGGGCTGTATAGCGTTATCTACAGAGGGGACTGTATGGCGTTCTCTACAGGGGGCTGTATGGCGCTATTTACAAAGGGGTGTGTATGGAATTATCTACAAGGGGGGCTGTATGGCGTTATCTACAGGGGGCTGTATGGTGTTATCTACATGGGGATGTATGGTGTTATCTACAGGGGGATGTATGGTGCTATCTACAGGAGGATGTATGGCGCTATCTACAAAGGGGGCTGTATGGCGTTATCTACAGGGGGATGTATGGTGCTATCTACAGGGGGGGCTGTATGGCGCTATCTACAGGGGGGGCTGTATGGCGCTAGCTACAAAGGGGGCTGTATGGCGTTATCTACAGGGGGCTGTATGGCGTTATCTACAGGGGGGGCTGTATGGCGTTATCTACCGGGGGCTGTAAAAAAGGCACTATCTACAAGGGGGGTTGTGTGACACCCAGGGGAGGGGGGCCCCAGTCAAAGGTTTGCTATGGGGCCCAGTCTTTCCTAGTTACGCCCCTGGTCTGCTGGTCCCTGTATCTAAGCCTGTCACGTGTTATACTGTCTGCTGGACCCTGCATCTAAGCCTACCATGTGTGATACTGTCTGCTGGGCCCTGTATCTTAGCCTATCATGTGTGATACTGTCTGCTGTGCCCTGTATCTAAGTCTATAATGTATGATACTGTCTGATGGGCCCTGTATCTAAGCCTATCATGTGTGATGTTGTCTGCTGGACTGCTATATCTAATCCTATCCAGTGACGGAGCTATAGGGGGTCGTAGTCCTATAGCTATGCTGTTAAACACATATAAATATATATATATACATACAGATTTTGGGGGGAACAAAACATATGTATTGGGTCTATTGCCCCTGATGTCTTAGGGTATGTTCACACACACTAATTACGGACGTAATTCGGGCGTTTTTGCCCCGAATTTCGTCCGAAAAATGCGGCTTGAAAGCGTTGACAAACATCTGCCCATTGAAAGCAATGGTCTGACGTTTGTCTGTTCACACGAGGCGTATATTTACGCGCCGCTGTCGAATGACGGTGCGTAAATGGACGCCCGCGTCAAAGAAGTGACCTGTCACTTCTTGGGGCGTAGTTGGAGCCGTTATTCATTGAATAGCAGCGCCAATTACGTCCGTAATGGACGCGGCGTTCAAGCGCCTGCACATGCCGTTACGGCTGAAATTACGGAGCTGGTTTCTCCTGAAAACATCCCCGTAATTTCAGCCGTTACGGACGCTGTCGTGTGAACATACCCTTAAGACCCTAGCAACGCCCCTCACTGCTAGTGCTGCATCGATAGGTCACTTAAAAGATCCAGCGATGCAGCCTAAAGCTGCAGGCCGTCGGCCATGAAGAGAAGTTGGGGGGCCCTAAGAAGAACTTTTTTACCAGGGCCAATGAGCATTTAGCTACGCCCCTGCCATTATGGGAATAAGCACACAACATTAACCTGAAATAAATTTGTATTACTAAACAAGCACTATTCACACGAAAAATTAGATGTGAAATCTGATTGGTTACCACGGGCAACTGCTCCACGTTTCATTTGCACTAGTTCTTGTTTACATATGCCCTAATATTTTCGAATATTTTCGAAAAGTACAAAAGTCTATTTACAGGGGTCATTCTATAACCCCTAAAATACTCCACAAAAAAGGCAAAGAGAACCTTTCACTAGGTCATATAAGTTGAACTGCTATACTGACCTGAATAGCATCTCCCTGGGCTTTGTTTTTTTCCTGGACCTCCCCGTTCCAGAGATATGGCCCACTGTTGTGTTGACTCCCTATATACTCATTTTCTGTAGTTAGCCAACAGGGTTGAGCTAGCTTCCCTGCCTCTGATGCTGACCAATCAGCGCGAGGCAGCTTGAGGGTAGTTCACACCCTGTTCGCTAACTACAGCAAAATAGCATATATGGAGCTAACACAACTTTGGGCCATATGTCAGGAACATGGGGTCCAGGAAAAAAACAAAAAACAGCGCTGGAATCAGACAAACAAAAAACATCGCTGGAGACAGGGCTAATCATGTCAGTAAACCCGTTTAACTTACAGTGGAGGAAATAAGTATATGATCCCTTGCTGATTTTGTAAGTTTGCCCACTGTCAAAGTCATGAACAGTCTAGAATTTTTAGGCTAGGTTAATTTTACCAGTGAGAGATAGATTATATATATAAAAAAAAAAAAAAAAATCACATAGTCAAAATTATATATATTTATTTGCATTGTGCACAGAGAAATAAGTATTTGATCCCCTACCAACTATTAAGAGTTCAGCCTCCTCCAGACCAGTTACACGCTCCAAATCAACTTGGTGCCTGCATTAAAGACAGCTGTCTTAAATTGTCACCAGTATAAAAGACTTCTGTCCACAGACTCAATTAATCAGTCTGACTCTAACCTCTACAACATGGGCAAGACCAAAGAGCTTTCTAAGGATGTCAGGGACAAGATCATAGACCTGCACAAGGCTGGAATGGGCTACAAAACCATAAGTAAGATGATGGGTGAGAAGGAGACAACTGTTGGTGCAATAGTAAGAAAATGGAAGACATACAAAATGACTGTCAATCGACATCGATCTGATCCTGAGGAAGGTGAGAGCTCAGCCGAAAACTACACGGGGGGAACTTGTTAATGACCTCAAGGCAGCTGGGACCACATTCACCAAGAAAACCATTGGTAACACATTACGCCGTAATGGATTAAAATACTGCAGTGCCCGCAAGGTCCCCCTGCTCAAGAAGGCACATGTACAGGCCCGTCTGAAGTTTGCAAATGAACATCTGGATGATTCTGAGAGTGATTGGGAGAAGGTGCTGTGGTCAGATGAGACTAAAATTGAGCTCTTTGGCATTAACTCAACTCGCCGTGTTTGGAGGAAGAGAAATGCTGCCCATGACCCAAAGAACACCATCCCCACTGTCAAGCATGGAGGTGGAAACATTTATGTTTTGGGGGTGTTTCTCTGCTAAGGGCACAGGACTACTTCACCGCATCAATGGGAGAATGGATGGAGCCATGTACCGTCAAATCCTGAGTGACAACCTCCTTCCCTCCACCAGGACATTAAAAATGGCTCGTGGCTGGGTCTTCCAGCACGACAATGACCCGAAACATACAGCCAAGGCAACAAAGGAGTGGCTCAAAAAGAAGCACATTAAGGTCATAGAGTGGCCTAGCCAGTCTCCAGACCTTAATTCCATCGAAAACTTATGGAGGGAGCTGAAGATCTGAGTTGCCAAGCGACAGCCTCGAAATCTTAATTATTTACAGATGATCTGCAAAGAGGAGTGGGCCAAAATTCCATCTAACATGTGTCCAAACCTCATCATCAACTACAAAAAAGTCTGACTGCTGTGCTTGCCAACAAGGGTTTTGCCACCAAGTATTAAGTCTTGTTTGCCAAAGGGATCAAATACTTATTTCCCTGTGCACAATGCAAATAAATATTTATAATTTTGACAATGTGATTTTCTTTTTTTTTTTTATATAATCTATCTCTCACTGGTAAAATTAACCTAGCCTAAAAATTCTAGACTGTTCATGACTTTGACAGTGGGCAAACTTACAAAATCAGCAAGGGATCAGATACTTATTTCCTCCACTGTATATGATCTAGTGACCGGTCCTCTTTAAGCATTCATTATATATTTATACCCCAAGTGGGCGATTGTCTTAATTTACCAAAACCAAACATTATTCAACATCAGAAAACTGCTAATAATGGATTATCCAATCATAACCTGCCATGTGCTTATTGTATACTATATACACAAAATTGTGAAGATCATAGAAGGTGCTCAGGTACTCCATTACAAATGTGTGATATACTAACATTACACAACCGGATGAACAAGCAGGTGCCCATCGAAAGAATCCAAGTTCATGGCATAGGTGCAACTGTTTGTGATAATCTGAAAATTGAAAATTTCCCGGACGTCCTGCACAGCAGCACAGATATGGGAATTTATCTCCCTGCTGCGTTCTTGGATAGGTGATATGAAAGATTCACTAAAAATCATAGCTCCTCCCCCTTGTGTTTTGGGATTTTGCTACCTGTGGTAGGTGTTTGGACATGTGTTAGGGGGTAATGCCATAAGCAGGGGTTGCCCCTGCTGCTTTCTGCAGGAGTATGCTTCCCTACTATGGTGTTATAATAGGATCTCCATACTGGCTGGTTGCTGCCTCTGTTTGGCAGCATATTTGTGTTTCCCCTTCACAGGGGTTTTCTCTTAACCCCTTAGTGACCAGCCTATTTTAGGCCTTAATAACCAATCGATTTTTTTCGTTTTTGCACCATCGCATTCAAACAGCTATAACTTTTATTTTGTATAAAGTTGTATGTTTTAATGGCACAATTTTAGGGAACATATAATTTATCGATTGACTTTTATTAACCCCTTGGAGACAAGGCCAACTTGAGTTTTTTCATTTTTCGTTTTTTCCTCCTCGCCTTCCAAAAGTCATAACGTCTTTGTTTTTTTGTTGACATAGCCGCATAAGGGCTTGTTTTTTCGGGACAGCCGGAAAAAAGCTGAAAAAAAATATTTGTGGGGTGAAATGGGAAAAAAACTTGGATTACTGGGGGGTTTTGTTTTTACGGAATCCATCAGGCGGTAAAAACTACATGTGCACCTTATTCTTCAGGTTAATACAATTATAGTGATTGGATCGCTTGCATGATATACTGCAATACTAATATATTTCAGTATATCGTGATACTGACAGTCTCCTTTGAAGCCCTGCCAGAGGCAGAGCTTCAAAGGAGTACAAAGATGTCGGCCTTTATTATTCCCCCAGGCTGCCATAAGAACCAGTGGCGGATTATCATATAGGCGTTTCGGGCGGCCGCCCGGGGCCCGAGGCTCCCAGGGGGCCCATGGCAGCCCGAACCGCACATCATCTCCTAAATCTATTCAGTGCGCTAGCGCTGCTAACTGCCGAAGATGAGGAGGAGCAGGGAATTGGCCGCGAAAGGGGTAGGACACGCCTCCCTGACAAGTGCGGGCCGCCGCCATTGAGTAACAGAACAGCGACGGACGGCTGTTCTGTTACTCCAAAGCAGCAAGAGAAGAGCCGGGCGGGCGGTCACCGGCGCTGAGGTCAGTACAGGCTTATTCTCCTGCCCAACTGGTTCCCGACCGCTGGCTGTATTTTTACTGCCAGCGGTCAAGGTCGGGTCCTTAAAACCCGAGCCATAGACTTTCTACGGCTCGGGTTTTAACTTGCTGCCCGCGCGATCGGGCAGCTGAATGTCGGGTCTCCGGCTGTCAGTGACTGCCGGGGACCCTGAGGAGAAGATAGGAGCAGCTTTCGCTGCTTCTGTCTTCTCTGATCTCTTTTACACAGCGCTCAATGAACGCTGTGTAAAGGAATAGAGACAGCAGCAGCGGCGCTGTCTCTATTCCTCCCGGTGATCATCTGACTGGTCACATGATCGCCGGGTGCCGTTAGTGGCAGACTGTTGCTGGGTCTTACTAGACCCAGCACAGCCCTATTAGTGACAATCGTCACTGTGAGAGGGCTGATTTCCCCTGTAACTGGGGCTGCTGTGCAGCTCCAGTTACAGTGGAAAAACATGGTGTAAAACAAAGAAAAAAAATATATAAAGTTTCCCAAAGGTCTTTTTTGACCTTTGAGGAACAGACCATAGTAATAAAAAATAGTAAAGTGCAAAAAAAAATGAAATAATAAATACACATAAAATACCCACCCCAAAAAAAACGTTCCCCCCGCCAATGATTGTTGTAACGCTAGCGCTGGCCCAATTACCCTAATATAGACATGTAATATATTAAAATTTACGGTAGACAATGACGATTACAAATAAAAGGTCTATTTTAGGGTAAAACTATGTTATTACCAAAAAAAAATAGCTGAAACGTAAAAAAGCTTATTTTTTTACTATTATTTTCAAACTTTATGAATAAAAATTCTAAAATAGCAAAAAAGGTGTGTATAGAAACGCTAAAAATACGAAACCTGCATTGTCTACGGAAAAAACTTTGCAAAAATCACGTCGGTTTTATTTTCACTTTTTGAGATATAGCTGCTTTGTATCCTGTATCCGTCAGGTCAGCAGGACTGACGGGATCAGTGAAACGGGCCCTGCGCTAAATTATAATCTTAAATGTGATAGATTTGAGGTGGATCCTGCGTGTCACTGATCCTGTCAGTCCTGCTGACCTGACGGATACAGGATACAAAGCAGCTGTATCTCAAAAAGTAAAAATATTTTTTAGTAAAATCAATCAATCACACTGATAGACACACATACTATATATATATATATATATATATATATATATATATAATTAAAGTTTTTAAATGTGTACATAACCTTGTGGCACTATATACAAGGGGGAGCGCTGTGAGGCACTATATACAAGGGGGAGCGCTGTGAGGCACTATATACAAGGGGGAGCGCTGTGAGGCACTATATACATGGGGGAGCGCTGTGAGGCACTATATACAAGAGTGAGCGCTGTGAGGTACTATATACAAGGGGGAGCGCTGTGAGGCACTATATACAAGGGGGAGCGCTGTGAGGCACTATATACAAGGGGGAGCGCTGTGAGGCACTATATACAAGAGTGAGCGCTGTGAGGTACTATATACAAGGGGGAGCGCTGTGAGGCACTATATACAAGGGGGAGCGCTGTGAGGCACTATATACAAGGGGGAGCGCTGTGAGGCACTATATACAAGAGTGAGCGCTGTGTGGCACTATATACAAGGGGGAGCGCTGTGTGGCACTATATACAAGGGGGAGCGCTGTGTGGCACTATATACAAGGGGGAGCGCTGTGAGGCACTATATACAAGGGGGAGCGCTGTGTGGCACTATATACAAGGGGGAGCGCTGTGTGGCACTATATACAAGGGGGGCTGTGTAGTGCTATCCACAGTGGTATGTGTGTGGCGCTCTTTATAGGGGGGGCTTTTTGGTGCTATTTACAAGAGGGGGAGGGCTGTGTGGCGCTCTCTACAGGGGGGCTGTATGGCACTATCTATAGGGGGCTGTGTGTAACGCTCTCTACGAGGGGGATGTGTGATATATAGAGGGGGCTGTGTATGGCGATATCTATGGGGGTGTGTAATATCTACAGGGGCTGTGTGTGGCACTATGTACAGGGGGCTGTGTGTATGTGGTGTTTTACAGTGTGTGGTATTATATTCAGGCGCGCAGTGTTTGGTGCTATTATATTTAGGGGTACGGTATGTGGCACCATGATAACTTTATTTTCGTTTATAGGTGTGGAAATGTTGGAAAAGTGAGGAGACGTCTGAGTGGCAAATTCTGCAGAAATGAGTCATGGCCGGGAGAAGTCGTCATGAGCGCTGGACCGGATGGAGAAGAAAAGAGGAAAAAAACTACTAGAATCTGAGACGTCGTCACCTGTGAGTCACTAGATTTATAGAGAATCTGTCACCTTTCCTGACATGTTTATTATAGGAAATCCTTGTATTTCACAAAAAGTCTTTCTGCAGTCCAGGACTGATAGACAATTCCCCTTGTCAGGAGGTTGTGTCCCTGCACAGTGTGATACTGTCAGTATGTAGGGACACCGCGCTGTGACAAGGGAAATCGTAACACTGTTAATGCTTGCCCAAAAAGGTAGTGTTAAAAATAGTTACGGGGCGGCGGTGAGGAAGGGGGGCCCAAGTTTGGGTAACAGCCCAGGGCCCATGGTCTACTTAATCCGCCACTGATAACAACCATTGTAAACGGCAGATTGCGCCACAGGGGGAGGTGCGATGACGTGTTTGAGGGGGCGCCCCCCTGATTCTAGCAATTTAAATGCTGCGGTGTAACACAGCAGTCACCCACCTACTTCCCCTTGGCGACAGCAACGTAATGATACGTGGCATGTCGCAAAGGGGTTAAAGGGACTAGTTTATTACCAGTTTATCAATTCCCTAAATAATCTAATAGGCGCTTTGCTACTGATAACTACAGTGTGATTTTTTTTTTTAATGTTTATTATTTGCAAAGTTATGAGCATTTTTCTAAATATGTAAATGAGCCTTTATTAGACAAGTGGGAGGTAACAGCAGCGATTCTCCTGGGGCGGAGCTTCCTCACAGCCTCTGACGCTGTCCTATCAGCATGAAGCTACTTCACACACATTGTGAAACTAAAGCTGGAGGGAAGGGGGATCACTTCAAATAGCCATATCTCCGGCAATGGTTCTGGTGGCATATGAAAGATGAGATTCTAATCTTTCATATGACACCAGGATCGCAGTTCTAACTGTGACACAACCGGAGATATCGCCAGTTGAATACACAGTTGGGAATGGAAGCTGTATACTATATGATCACACTGTGTTGCTGGGCAGGGAAGAGGGAGAAGCTGTATGCTGATTGGACAGCGTCATACAAAAAACATTACACCGCCCAGAGTGAAAAGAAAGAGTCACCTCCTATTTGGCTATTAGAGCCACATTATCATATTCAGAAAAATGGTCATAACCTTTGCAAATAATAAATGTTTTTTTAAAACGAATCACACTGTAGTTATCAGAATCATAGCGCCTATCAGATTAGTTAGCAGATAGGGAATTGATAAACTGGTGACCCCTTTAACTTTATTTTGGAGGTAATGGCAAAAAGCAGAAACTTCACCATTCTTTTTTGCGTGTTTAGTTTACGCTGTTTACTGTGTGGTATAAATAACATAACAACTTTATTCAGCAGGTCATTATGATTACAGAGATACCATATGTATTTAGTTTTTTTTTAATGTTTTATTACTTTTGCACAATACATTTTTTTTTTCAAAATACTTTTTGTCGCCATATTCTAAGAGTCATAATTTTTTTATTTAGTAGCTGTATGAGGGCTTAGTTTTTGCAGGATGACTTGTAGTTTTTAATAGTACTATTTTTGCGTACATAGGACTTTTTTTATTGCTTTTTATCGCGTGTTTTTTGGAAGGCAGAATAGAAAACAGAAATTCTGGCATGGTTTTTTATTTTTGTTTTGTACGACGTTCACCATGGGGGTTAAATAACATAATAGTTTTATAGTTTGGGTAATTTCAGAAGCGACAATATCAATTATGCATAGGTTTTAAATTTTTATTTTTTTTCATAGTAAAGCATTTTGTAGGGAGAAAAAGTGTTTTTTTTTCTTTTACTGGGGATTTTTTATGTGTTTATTATAGACTTTATTAAACTATTTATTTTTTTTTTTTTGTTCCACTGGGGGACTTTGCTAAGCTATATTTTGATCACTTTTATTACACACTGTAGTACTTCTGTGTTGCTGTGTATTATTCATGTCAGTGTAAAGTTGACAGGAATCTATTAAGCCATGCATCTCAATATCTGGTAGAGTAAGATCAATTGGGGCAATGGGGATTTCCTCCTAAGGTAGACATGGCCATCCCAAATATGTCTAAGCGGAAAGTGGTACCTTTGGAAGATAGTGCTAGCCTTACCGACTCTATAGACCAGAAAACAGATAGCACCCTTAGATGCATTTACATGGCCAGTGCAGCCCAGGCCAGAGTCTCTATAGCCTTTGCCGATGTCTCAAATGCGTTAAGATCCAGACTAATCTAGCTCCAAGACGACATCCATATTAGTATCCATAGTGATGAGCTAACGAAAATCTTCAAGGTCATTACTCTGGCCTCTGATTTCCTGTGCGATCAGGGAACCAGATCTATAAGCCTCTCTACTGCAGGTCCACAGGCAGTATGTCTCAAGCCCTGGGTATCCGATGGGAAGTCCCTGCCAATAACATCTAAAGCAAGTCAACGCAATTTTAGTCGCAACTCAGTGCCCCCTTTCATTAGAGCCACCATCTCCTCCAACAGGGAGTGCCCTAGAGGTACCCTTCAAAGTAACGCCCATAGAGGTTCCCGGGGCAGAGGGAAGCCGTACGCAATAGGCACAGCCTCTTATATCCCTAGTGGAGTGATGTCCAACTTTGGGTATTTTAGACTTTCATAAACACCATGTGCCTTTATCTTAGAGCCAAATGCTTCAGACCAAGATCCGGCTCGGATCAAATACTACGGAATAAATTGCCATCTAGTGTAGAAATCCATTTGCAAGTTGATATTGTACACTCTACCGGCTCATGCACATGGCTGTATTATGGATGTACGTGGTACTGATTCATAGTACTACACCCATAGAATTATACATGTCCAAACTGTACGTCTTTTAGCCTCATGAAAGATTTTGTGAGAATCTATGAGAAAAACCTGTGGTATGCCCCATCACATGCTTCTCCCCTAGAAGTATTATATCTATGAGAGTTCCCATAGACCCCAATAGACTCTGTGCACACGTCATTTTCATTTGCATTAGCCGTAAACCAGTAACAGTAACATGGTAAAAATATATATGTCTTTCTTTACAAGCCCAGGAAAAAAGATAAAGTCTAGAAAACAATCTATCGTTGTCCTGCTCCTATGTTAGAGCCATTATTGTAAGGTTGTTTTTCTAACCCTCTACAATAGCAATACACGAACTGGAAAGTTGTTTGCCCCACAGCAACATTTTACTATATATCATTATGACACCTGCTTGTAATGAAGAAGCACAGAACATGGACTCAGTCACGCTGCACACCAAAACAATGTAGACAACATGACTTGTATTTTATGCTGTCTATTACTTCAGGCAGCTTACCACCTGTCTCGTGTAATACAAATGGGTATGATCATGGAGTATGATGTGAAAACCAAAATGAATGTGGGCCAAGTATTTTGCTAATATGGGTGACAAAGACTCTCTGTATATTGTTATTCAGTAGGAACATTCATTGTTTACTTCCAGTGGATACAATTCTGTCCATGGTCATGTGATGGACCCACAGGTGCACGGCTCGTTTCAGTGTGAGTATCAGAGCTGTGTCTTGTAACGATCCAGCACCTGTGTGTCCATCACATGACCATGGACAGAATTGTATCCACTGGAAGCAAACAATGAATCTTCCTTCCGCATACCGACAAGCAGAGTTTTTGAAAACTGTGAGGAATTAATACAGAAAGTATATTGGAAAATTGTATAACTTGTTATTATACAAAAAAATAACATTCATTTGCTGAAAACGGAAAACCCCTTTAAAGAGTAACGGCACTTTTATGAAACTTTTGATATGTCATAGAGACATATCAAATATTTGGATGGGTGGGGGTCCGGGTTCTGAAACGAGGGTGCAAAAGAGCTTAGCTGAGCGCCCTTCACATTCGGCTAGTAACCAGCGTTCCACGTCAGCCTGAAGACAGCTCACATAGACGTTCCATATGAGCCATCTTCAGCCTGGTAAGGAGCGCTGATCACAGTCGAAGGTGCAGGGTGCTGAGCTAAGCTCTTCTGCACCTTAGTTTCAGCAACAGTGGGTGTCTCGGCACCTGGACCCCGATCGATCCAAATTTTTGATATGTCTCTATGAAATATCAAAAGATGGAAGTGTAGTGTTAACCTTTAAGTTTTTGAAGAAGCCATGTTGTTAATATGTATAATGTGATGGCGTTATCGAATTACATAATTATTATGATATGACTTTATGCTTTAGCACTTAGCAGTGGATATGGTTACAACCCAAAATATTTTATTTTTCAAATCAAAGAAAAATTCACCATTATAAATCATTTTTTTCTACCAGTGAATACTAACAATACGTCAAATCTTTACCTAGAGGCATTTTATACTTTGCTTTCTTTTTAACGCATAAGCAAAAATTACAATGTATGCAAATTAATGTCAATGGTTTATACAAGAAAATGAATGAACAAACAAAATGGGGGAGATTTATAAATGCTAATTCCCAGTAAAAGTAGAGCACTTGCCCATAGGAACCAATCAGGTTTCTGCTTTTAATTTCCAAAGGGCCTCTGGCAAATGAGAGTTGGAATTTGATTGGTTGCTGTGGGCATCTTCACTGTTACCTTGCACTAGTATTGATATCTTCAGCATTGTTTAGGGTCATTTTTTTTTTATGTCAACAACTCACAAATCTCCCCTATTGGATCTTCTATTTGTCACTTTACTGCTTTTCTTTTCATTCTTGATAATTATTCTATAGTACTACAAGTCCAAGCATGGCCTATATATCAGAAGCTGAAGATCTGCAGTGTTCTAAAACCTGCTATATCCACATATTTCCATTCACTTGTATAAAACTTGCACTTTTTTGCTTGTACATTCTTGTGTCATGTATGGATTGATACTGTCATTGTATGTCGACTTCTAGCAGATACACTTGAGATGCTAACAGCCATGAAGGAAGCTCTCCTAGTATTGAGTGACAGGGTGATGAACCTATAATCATTTGCTGCATTTTTACTTGTCAAAAAATGTCTAGAATATGAAGGAACAGGTATGCCCAGGCTCAGCCCTCAGGGTCTGTACCTAGAATTCAGATTCTCAGGGCCATAAATAACACAAATAACAGGTTGTTTGTGATATGGGAATGGCATCAATTCTGTACAACAAGCCAATTATACACAATAAAGTTTGCATTTTTAGAAGATAAATCAATACCTAAAACATAAAGGTGAATCTAATATTCTGTCTACGTCAGTTTTCATTGTGTAGAAAAATATCAAATGCCTCAAAAGTCTAAATTTGCGACACTCACATCAATTTTAAAAAGTGGATGGGGCTTAGTATAAGGGGCATAACCTGGGCCGGCCTTAGGTTGGATGGCGCCCTCTGCAGGACTCTCTATTGCCGCCCCCTACACAAACCAAAAATTAACCACATATATAGACACGCACATACTGGAACATATATACTGTACATACATAAAGACAGATATTTAGACATACAGGCCAATATACATAAACACATTCTGCAATATATACATACAGGTAAATATATAGACGTACAGACACACACACACGCACACAAATATACAGACAGGAACATATGCAAATGCATAAAAGTCACGTATATACAAGCACAAAGACACATTCACAAACAGACCCATATATACCCAGTACAGATAATGTAGTAGTTGTTACCTGCAGTCTTATGTAACACCACAGATAACACACACAGTAATAACTGAGTACAGATAATGTAGTAGACATTACCTGCAGTCCTATGTAACTGTAACGTCTATGGCCACAGGCCGTCGTTCTGGCTTAAACCTCGACGACCGTGGCCATGGACATCTTACCTGTGTGCAGCGTCGTTCTCCTGTGAGGCGCCGGCACTCACTTCCGGACATCGAGACTATCTCCGGCGGGCCCGCACATGCACAGTCTTAAAGGGCCAGTGCGCGTATTTTGCAGGAAGTCTGCAATTTAGCCCAGGATGCTCTTGGCTATAAAAAGGACTCTGCCCTCTTGCTCTTTGCCAGAGCGTTGTTTGTTACCCATAGTTTGTCCTGCGAATGGTCTCCCAGTGTCTTCCAGTTTCCCAGTGTACCTTGTTCCTGTATCCTGTTTCCGTGTTACCCAGTTCTACTGCCGTGCTGTGCTACAGTCTACGCATGATTTGCTACGCCTCACCTGACGTCTTCCCGCCACCTGGTCCTGGACGTGCCCGCCTCGCTACTGTCTATGTTGCCTCAGGTATCCTCGCTGAACTATTGAACTCTGTACTTTACCTGCTTGGCCAGCTGCGATCCCGCTACACGGTACGGCCCAGTGGTCCACACCCCACTACATGACAGTAACACCACAGATAACACAGTGATAACTCTCTGAGTACAGATAATGTAGTAGTGTTACCTGCAGTCCTATGTAAAACCACTGATAACACAGTGATAACTCTCTGAGTACAGATAATGTAGTAGTGTTACCTGCAGTCCTATGTAAAACCACTGATAACACAGTGATAACTCTCTGAGTACAGATAATGTCATAGATGATAACTATACCCACAGCCACATATAAACACACACACACACACACACACACACACACACACACACACACACACACACAGTCATATATATAAGGGCAGCAGAGTTTATAAGGGGCAGCAGGGTTTATAAGGGGCAGCAGAGTATATAAAGGGCAGCAGGGTATATAGGGGTCAGCCGATTATATAACAGGCAGCACAGTATATAAGGGGCAGCAGGGTATATAAAGAGCAGCAGGGTATATAGGGGCAGTAAGTTATATAAGTGGCAGCAGGGTATATAGGAGGCAGCAGGGTATATAAGGGGCAGCAGGGTATATAAGGGGCAGCAGGGTATAAAGGAGCAGCAGGGTATATAAGAGGCAGCATATTCTATAGGGGCCAGCAGGATATATAGGGGTAGCCGGGTATATAGGAGGCAGCAGGTTATATAAGGGGCAACAGAATATATAGGGGCAGCAGGATATATAGGGGCAGCAGGGTGTATAGAAGTAGCAGGGTATATAGGGGGCAGCAGCGTATATAGGAGGCAGCACAGATATCTTCGTTTTATCTGTTCTACTTTAATATTTAACAAACACTTTGACAATCAACATAAACACATGCAGAGACACACACACACACACACACACTCACTCACACACTGTAACATATACCCATACAAACACAGAGAAACATACTGTATACACACAGAGACACATACTGTATACATACATAGACACAGGGACACACAGGGACACATAGTTACTCACCAACACTCCTTGCTGACAGGATCACAGGTTTGTGGGCGGAGCTTCCTCCTCTTGTCTTGCTCCTCGTTTTTTATTTACTCCCTGTGTGTAACTAAGAACAGATCACAGAGTAGAGGCAGAGCCCAGTGGAGCCCCCTACATGCTGGGGGGGGGTGCAGCACCCTGTGCGCTCCCACAGCTCGCACACCCCTAAGGCCGGCCCTGGGCATAACCTCCTGTGGAATGACACATTTACTATTATTTATGCCAGAAACATCCATATACCCTAATAGGGCATATGGACTTATCAAGACAACCCCTTTAACCCCTTAACGGAATACGGGGAGAAAAAAACGAAAATGAAAAAACGAAGATTGGTCGTATCATTAAGGTGTTAACCACTGTATAAATTAAGAGTTATACAATTCTAATATTCTTTGTGTTTTAATTCTTTCCAATTTTTCAAGATATTAATTTCCTGCAATGAATGAAAACCGATATATACCTAGTTCTGCTCTCAATTGAGAAGTTGATACAATGGTATCCAGTCTAGGCAATGCAAATAGATCAGCAGCTGCACAAATAGCTCTGCTAGTTTGCTACAATGTATCAGTCTGCTGTCCTAGACAGGATACAAGTGTATCCATTTCTCAGCGACCAGTTAGGTCGAGCATGTATGTTTATTTAATATCCCTATATAGAAATGAAGGTTTTCATATCTATGACCATATACCCTTATATAGACTGGTGGTTATCGTGTCCATGACTATATACACTTATATACTCTAGTGGCTATCATGTCCATTTTCATATATCCTTATATACACTGATGGCTATCTTGTCCATGACCATATACCCTTATATAGACCTGTAATTATCATGTCCATGACCATATATCCTTATATAGACCGGTGGCTATCATGTACATGACTATATACCCTTATAGGGACTGGTGGCTATCATGTCCATTATCATATATCCTTATATACACTAGTGGCTATCTTGTCCATGACCATATACACTTATATACACTAGTGGCTATCATGTCCATTTTCATATATCCTTATATACACTGGTGGCTATCTTGTCCATGACCATATACCCTTATATAGACCTGTAATTATCATGTCCATGACCATATATCCTTATATAGACCGGTGGCTATCATGTACATGACTATATACCCTTATAGGGACTGGTGGCTATTATGTCCATGATTATATATCCTTATAAAGACTGGTGGCTATCATGTCCATGACCATATATCCTTATAAAGACTGGTGGCTATCATGTCCATGATCATATACACTTATATAGACTGGTGGTTTATATTTCCATGACCATATACACTTATATAGACTAGTAGTTATCATGTCCATGACTATATACCCTTATAGGGACTGGTGGCTATCATGTCCATGACCATATATACTTATATAGACTGGTGGTTTATATTTCCATGACCATATACACTTATATAGACTAGTAGTTATCATGTCCATGACTATATACCCTTATAGAGACTGGTGGCTATCATGTCCATGATCATATATCCTTATAGAGACTGGTGGCTATCATGTCCATGACCATATACACTTATACAGACTGGTGGTTTATATTTCCATGACCATATACACTTATATAGACTAGTAGTTATCATGTCCATGACTATATACCCTTATAGAGACTGGTGGTGACCATGTCCATGACCATATATCCTTATAGAGACTGGTGGCTATCATGTCCATGATCATATACACTTATACAGACTGGTGGTTTATATTGCCATGACCATATACACTTATATAGACTAGTAGTTATCATATCCATGACTATATACCCTTATAGAGAATGGTGGCTATCATGTCCATGATCATACACAGTTAGCTCCAGAATTATTTGGACAGTGGCACAATCTTCATGATTTGGGCTCATCAGCCACCACATTGGATTTGAAATGAAACAACTGAGGTGCAATTGAAGTGTAGACATTCAGGTTTAATTCAAGGGGCTGAACAAAAATATCCTGTGAAACATTTAGGAATTGCAGCCATTTTTCCACACAGCCTCCTCATTTCAGGGGCTCAAAAGTAATTGGACAAATTAACATTACCATAAATACATTTTTAGTTTATTTTTTAATACTTTGTAGAGAATCCTTTGCAGGCAATGACTGCCTGAAGTCTGGAACCCATGGATATCACCAAACGCTGGGTTTCTCATTTGTGATGCTTTGCCAGGTCTTTACTGCAGCGTCTTCAGTTGTTGCTTGTGGGTCTTTCTGCCTTAAAGGGAACCTGTCACCAGCATTTCACCTATTGAGCTTTACTTATCCCTCACTGGCCGCTGCTATCAAAAGTTTATTGCCGTTATCCCCTCTCCTAAACTCCTCCTCCGACTGTAAATAACGGTCTGCAAACATTTTGGGCCTTTTATCGTAATAATCCGGTGTCCCTTTGTGCGCACACACCAGAATAGGACATCAATGCACAAGCGTGGGATTTTGTGAGCTGGGGGAAGGTGAGGAGCTGTCAATCATAAGTAAGGAGGCGGGGTAAACTCGGAAAGACTTGAGGAATGAAGATTTTACTCTTTTCAAACGAAGATATGACTCTTTTCTGCTCATTAGCATACGTGTGGGAACACTAAAAAACTGAATATTAAAGCTACAGAGCCGACTAAGAAGACAATTATAGGTTATATAGAAATTATTTTTCACCCACTGCCACCAGGTATTGCTGGTTTAATAGGTGAAATGCTGGTGACAGGTTCCCTTTAAGTTTTGTCTTAAAGGGGCTCTGTCACCACATTATAAGTGCCCTACATAATGTGATTGGCGTTGTAATGTAGATAACAGCAGTGTTTTTTTTATTTTGAAAAATGATCAATTTTGAGCAAGTTATACACAATTTTAGATTTATGTTAATTAGTTTCTTAATAGACAACTGGGCGTGTTTTTACTTTTTTACCAACTGGGCGTTGTACAGAGAAGTGTATGACGCTGACCAATCAGTGACCAATCAGCATCATACACTTCTCCCCATTCATTTTTAGCAGTACTCGCAACACAGCGTGATGGGCACGTGATTCGCGCAACAGCAGTAAAAAGTATGAATGAAAACAGAAAAGCACCACGTGCTTTTCTGTTTACAAACATACAAACAGAGTGTCATAATGATGGCGGCTGCGCGAAAATCTCGCAGCCGCGCATCATACGCAGCTGACACACGGAGCTGTTAAGTGCCTTTTGCGCGCGCAAAACACAGCATTTTATGCGTGCGCAAAACGCAAACGCTCGTGTTAATCCGACCTTACAAAGACTGGTCGCTATCATGTCTTTCACCATATACACCTATAAAGACTGGTGACTATCATGTCCATGACCATATATCCTTGTAGGGAGTGGCGGCTGTCATCTTTCAGTTGTATGTTGTAAGGTGTTTGTTAGTTATTCACTTGATAAAATGACAATACCTGTACAGTATGGAGATTATTTCAACCTATTTCCATGTTGTTGCTATTTATCTTTGCATGTGTGACTAACATTTATTGACATCTGAAGACCATTCACTTCTATTATTAGTCAATCAATACGTATAACAGTGAAACAAATAACACATTTATTATTATGGGTAAAAATAAGAATTAGCTACAAAAATATTAAATAATTTGACAAGTGGTTTCGACAAATTGTGATGTGTACTTCTTATTTTTGACACTTTGATAGTTGGTTTGAAGACTGGTGCTTTACTATTAATTTCAATAAAGGCCCCACCACAATGTATTTCCACCTTAGCTAGCATGGCATCTAGCCGTGGTATGGCAGGTAGAGTAAGAGGTGGCAGAGACAGAGGAAGGTTTTCCATTATCTTGATGCCACTCAGTTATCTGACGTATTGCTCTTTACACTCCATGAACTACTGCTGGCCCGAGATCGTGAAGGCCTCTGGAAATCGTGTCTTCTCACTTCTGCAGGATAAAGAGAGACAACATAATTTATTTGTGCTGGTTGCGTGATTTTAAGGAAGAACTTCTTACTGTCGCTTGTAGACTGTTTTATGGGTGTTTGGCTGCCCTGTTCACACTGTACCTGTAATTCAGACCTGATATATAAGTGCACTGTATCATATATGTTTAGATTGCCATTGGAAAGTGCTAACCAATTATAATGGTGGAAGACTTAATTTTTACTAGGATTGAATACTTTAATGTTACAGATATTGATATAACAACCAAATACTGAAGATGCCAGACCTTGTGTTCTCAATACTACTTATTTGTCCCATCATCTCCTTTGTTCTCATTAACCTGTCCTGCTTTCCTGGGCGGGTACCTGGGTGGTCTTGAATGCCTATTGTGAACCAACTAAAAAATGTAGAATCCCCTAGGGTCCCATGTAGGGTGAATGCAAATGTTGGAAGGCTGGAATACACCGCAAGAAATTTCAATAGGTGTCGTATTTTCCTACATAAAACAGAATCATATTCTGATTGTGTTCTTACCAGTTTCACAGTGAAAATTCACAACAGGAGGTGACTTTAACCTGCAAAATAAATTATATGATAGAAAACTGAAAACAGTGAAATGACATATAAAAGAAGGAAATGGTAAGATTAGCTGAATCAATAAAATCCATGTTTTGTTCAGCCACCATAATCATGTTTAGTCAGCATAATCGTATATTTTCCATAGTGGTGTCCCAGTAAAACCAGAGCAAAAACTGCAGGATGAGGTCCCAACACTTATTACATGGAATACAAAATATCATGGAAGATTTCTAACACATTGTACTTATCAGTGATTTTATAGAAGGAATATCAGCCAATAAGTTTTGCTAAGTAGTTGTGATAATATGTGTGTATGTGATAATGTGTGTATTTGATAATATGTGTGCATACGATAATATGTGTGCATGCGATGATATGTGTGTATGTGATGATATGTGTGTATGTGATAATATGTGTGCATGTGATAATATGTGTGCATAGATAATATGTGTGCATGTGATGATATGTGTGCATGTGATAATATGTGTGCATGTGATGATATGTGTGCATGTGATGATATGTGTGCATGTCATAATATGTGTGTATGTGATAATATGTGTGCATGTGATAATATGTGTGCATGTGATAATATGTGTGCATGTGATAATATGTGTGCATGCGATAATATGTGTGCATGTGATGATATGTGTGCATGTGATAATATGTGTGCATGTGATAATATGTGTGCATGTGATAATATGTGTGCATGTGATGATATGTGTGCATGTGATAATATGTGTGCATGTGATGATATGTGTGCATGTGATAATATGTGTGTATGTGATAATATGTGTGCATGTGATAATATGTGTGCATGTGATAATATGTGTGCATGTGATAATATGTGTGCATGTGATAATATGTGTGCATGCAATAATATGTGTGCATGTGATGATATGTGTGTATGTGATAATGTGTGTATTTGATAATATGTGTGCATACGATAATATGTGTGCATGCGATGATATGTGTGTATGTGATGATATGTGTGTATGTGATAATATGTGTGCATGTGATAATATGTGTGCATGTGATGATATGTGTGCATGTGATAATATGTGTGTATGTGATAATATGTGTGCATGTGATAATATGTGTGCATGTGATAATATGTGTGCATGTGATAATATGTGTGCATGTGATAATATGTGTGCATGCAATAATATGTGTGCATGCGATGATATGTGTGTATGTGATAATGTGTGTATTTGATAATATGTGTGCATACGATAATATGTGTGCATGCGATGATATGTGTGTATGTGATGATATGTGTGTATGTGATAATATGTGTGCATGTGATAATATGTGTGCATGTGATGATATGTGTGCATGTGATAATATGTGTGTATGTGATAATATGTGTGCATGTGATAATATGTGTGCATGTGATAATATGTGTGCATGTGATAATATGTGTGCATGTGATAATATGTGTGCATGCAATAATATGTGTGCATGTGATGATATGTGTGTATGTGATAATATGTGTGCATGCGATAATATGTGTGTATGTGATGATATATGTGCATGTGATGATATGTGTGTATGTGATAATATGTGTGCATGTGATAATATGTGTGCATGTGATGATATGTGTGCATGCGATAATATGTGTGCATGTGATGATATGTGTGTATGTGATAATATGTGTGCATGCGATAATATGTGTGTATGTGATGATATGTGTGCATGTGATGATATGTGTGTATGTGATAATATGTGTGCATGTGATAATATGTGTGTATGTGATAATATGTGTGCATGTGATGATATGTGTGTATGTGATAATATGTGTGCATGTGATAATATGTGTGTATGTGATAATATGTGTGCATGCGATAATATGTGTGTATGTGATGATATATGTGCATGTGATAATGTGTGTATGTGATAATATGTGTGCATGTGATATCTGTGCATGTGATAATATGAGTGCATGTGATAATATGTGTGCATGTGATATGTGTGCATGTGATAATGTGTGTATGTGATAATATGTGTGCATGTGATATCTGTGCATGTGATAATATGAGTGCATGTGATAATATGTGTGCATGTGATAATATGTGTGCATGTGATAATATATGTGCATGTGATAATATGTGTGTATGTGATGATATATGTGCATGTGATAATGTGTGTATGTGATAATATGTGTGCATGTGATATCTGTGCATGTGATAATATGAGTGCATGTGATAATATGTGTGCATGTGATATCTGTGCATGTGATAATATGTGGCGATTGAAGTTGATCTATGATTATACACATAGAATTACATTGATTTGGACCACATTTGCAGGAAGGATATTGTCACATCATATTTCTAATAACTTAAGATGTGTGAATGATGCATCATGCAACTTGAACCTATCGCACTGGGCCACACACTTCGTGGTCTTAATGTTTCCATGTAAGTCAATACCTTTGCATTGTTTTTGCCTGCAAATAATTTTCCTCATTGTTGGATACTTGACACTTTTTAGCTCTGTCCAGTAGGGTACAGCTAAGATCAGCTATGGCTATGTTTGGCTGCATAGCCTAATAGTGGTGTAAGGTAGTCTTAAGAGTTATCCAGAACTTTAAAATTGATGGTGTATTCTTAGGATAGGACATCAATATTAGATCAGTGGGTTCCGACTCTCAGCACCCACTCCAATCAGCTGTTTGAAGGGGCCGCGGCGCTTGCATGAGCACTGCAGCCTCTTCATAGTTTACATGGATTTCATTTCTGTTCGTACTTGCACGCGTTGTTACTTTCTTAGCGGCAATACAAGGCATTACGGCACTGTCCCATTCAAGTGAGCGGATCAGTTCTGCAATACATTGCACAGCCACTACAGAAGTAATGGCGTGTGCAAGTATGAACAAAAAATTAAATCCATGTAAACAATAATGTGGCAGAAGCGCTCGTATGAGTACCCCAGCCCCTTCAATTAGCTGATCGGTGGAGGTGCCAAAAGTCCGGCCCTCATCGATCTAATATTGATGGCCTATACTAAGTATACTTTTACATTTTGTATAACCCCTTTAACAGCAAAACCAGATGTGACAATCTATAAAAGTAGCAGATGTAACATATCCCCTTTTTATTATCTATCAAACTTGTGATCACTTGTACCAGCTCTCTAGTAACTTGAGGTCATTCCAATATGGTAAATTAAAGAACCTCACCTGCTCTCCTCTCCTTCCAGCAATTTTTTATATGTAACAATCTCAATATCCAGGGCAAGTTTGAAATTCATCAGCTCCTGGTATTCTCGCAGCAGCCGGGCGACCTCATGTTTTGTTTTTTGCAGGGCTTCCTGTACTTCGACCAGCTTTCCATTGGCATCTTGGACAGAGGTACTACTGTTTGCCTTGGCCGATGACACTTGCTGCTCCAATTGTATGCACTGAAATGGCAATATTTCAAGTGTTTGGACATGAATATGGTAGAATCATCATAAAGGTAGAGCTCTCACATAAATATGGAAACATATGCCAAAGTTAGGGGAGATTCACACGAACGTTGCGTTTTTGCGCGCGCAAACAACGCAGCGTTTTGCGAGCGCAAAAACCATTTGACAGCTGCGTGTGTCATGCGTGTCTGATGCGCGGCTGCGTGATTTTCGCGCAGTCGGCATCATAGAGATGAGGCTTGTCAACGCCCGTCACTGTCCAAGGTGCTGAAAGAGCTAAATCTTTCAGCACCCTCGACAGTGAATGCCGAACACAACAGCGAAAAACCTGTAAAAAAAAAAGATAAAGTTCCTACTTACCGAGAACTTCCCGGCCGTTGCCTTGGTGACGCGTCCTTGGTGACGCGTCCTTGGTGACGCGCCTCTCTTGACATCGGGCCCCACCTCCCTGGATGACGCAGCAGTCCAAGTGACCGCTGCAGCCTGTGATTGGCTGCAGCCTGTGCTTGGCCTGTGATTGGCTGGAGCTGTCACTTGAACTGAAGTGTCATCCCGGGAGGTCGGACTGCAGGAAGGAGACAGGAGTAATCGGTAAGTTAGAACTTCGTTTTTTTTTTACAGGTTAATGTATTTTGGGATCGCAAGTCACTGTCCATGGTGCTGAAACAGTTTAACTCTTTCAGCACCATGGACAGTGACTATCTCCTGACGTCGCGTACCGATAATTTTTTTGCCGGGATCGGCCAAAACGAGTTTGGCCGAACCCGGTGAAGTTCGGTACGCTTGTCCGGCTTCGCTCATCGCAAAGACACTCCGTTTGGATGTTCGGAAACAGAAAAGCACGTGGTGCTTTTCGGTTTTCATTCATCCTTTTCACTGCTGTTGCGCGAATCACGCTCGTCCCACGGAAGTGCTTCCGTGTGGTGCGCGTGATTTTCACGCACCCATTGACTTCAATGGGTGCGTGATGCGCGAAATACGCAGAGTTATTGAACCTGTCGCGCATTTTGCGCAGCAGACAAACGCTGCGCAAAAAGCACGGACTGTCTGTACTGCCCCATAGACTTGTATTGGTCCATGCGTGCCCCGTGAAAACCACGCGGCCCGCACGGACCGAATACACGCTCGTGTGAATCCCCCCTTAGAATTTTAGTTAATCTCTTGAAATTATTCATCCAATTAGCTCAGTAATGTCATAAAACTTTTTCCATAATAAATCATTTTCCAGGTGTTATATTTTCTTCTGCAGCTGTTTTGATCACCCTTTCATAAAATCCACACACCCTATGAAACATTCAGAGCTATTGAAAAATTGCCACAGCCACATACCATTTATTTACATCAATGAATAAGAATTTTCTTGTCGAGTTGTATAGCAATATACAATGTGCACCCGCACCTTTCCCCCTCCAATCTCTTAAATGCTAGAAGCTAAGATAAAATCTATAGTGGGGTGACTAAGTTACTGTTGTATTAAAGGGGTTGTCCCAGAATCCAAAAATGTCACCTATCCACAGTATAGGTGATCATTTTCTGATCGCTAGGGGCCCCACCGCTGAAATTAAATGGAGCAGCGGTCGAGCAGGCGCACTGCCGCTCCATTCAAAGCCTATGGGAATGACAGAAAAAGCCAAATACAGCACACCGTTGTTCCAGTCATTCTTATAGATATTGAATGGAGCGGCTGGTGCATGCTCGACCACCGCTCCATTGAAGCACCTCTTCACAGTGGTAGATGCAGTAAGGAGGATCTGGGTGTACAGGACCCCCATTTTCACGATCTGTGGGGGTCCCAGTGGTGAGAACCCCAGCGATCAGAAAATTATCATCTCTCCTGTGTATAGGTGATCATTTTTATTCTGAGACAACCCCTTTAATTTCTTTATATATTTAAAATAAGTTCTGTTAATAATGAATTGATTATTATTGATAGGTAAAAAGAAGGTGACTAAATAAACAAGAACTGCTATGTCCTTGTCAACATATACTCGTATTGCCCTATCAGAGACAACCACTTTCATATTGAAAGCTTCGCAGCAATTTTCCAGGGGGAAGCCTTCTCTGGCCGGACATTTCTCTTGCTTGTCAGCAACAGTCTATTATATTCCAAGTTTTGCTTTTATGGGGAAATCCATCCAAATCAGATTCTCTGACATGCCATAGCCACACATTAGAGCAATATAGTCCAAGATCTTGGACCATCACCAATTTTCAGACCAAAAGGACTGCAATAGTCTTTAGAGCTCCCATTTCTCTTTGGCACAACTCAGAAATTTCTGTTATTGGAAATTTGGGACACCACATTCTTACGAGAGCAGTGTGTAGAAGGCTGTACAAAGGCACATGAAGTCTCTGTGTTCCATGTACTGCAGTATGGTGATCCATACTGCGCTGTATTATGGGTTTGTTCTTCCCTAGAAGCAAAGCATGTAGGCGAGAATAGCTCTGAAAATTTTTATTTTTGTCTTATACAGAATTCAACAGAAAAAATGCCTCTATGAAATCGGAGGCATAGGTAGGTACAGTAGGGCTCTATAGAAGTCTATGGGTGCTGTATTATGGTTCCATATAACTGCAAGGTTGTACAGAACAGTAATACGGCCATTAGTTCTTTGTTTAGAATAATGTGTCAGAAATTCCTAAAGATGAAAATCTCTAAACAGTGCAGAATAGGTTTAGGAGATAAATAGTTGTGGAAATAAATGGAGGACTGAGGTCTTGGAGTCCACCTGTGACCCTCTGACCTGCTTTGGGTGGATTTGCCCTTTGTGGTTCTAAAGGTGATTTTACATTGACAGATATTGCCCGTGTTGACCACTTTTAAAACAAGCGCCGATCAACAATACAGCTTGTCGTTCGGAGCTTGTTACTTAGGGCCTGTTCACATTAGCGTTGGCTTTCTGTTTCGGGGTTCCGTCTGAGGTTTCCGTCGAGTGAACCCCGCAACGGAAAGTCAAACTGAAACCACAACTTCTGTTTCCGTCACCATTGATATCAATGGTGACGGAAACATTGCTAATGGTTTCCGCTCGTCACCATTCCGGCAGGTTTCCGTTTTTCAGACGGAATCAATAGCGCTGTCGACTCTGCTATTGATTTCGTCATTAAAACGGAAAGCTGCCGGAATGGTGACGAGCGGAAACCATTAGCAATGTTTCCTTCACTATTGATATCAATGATGACGGAAACGGAAGCTGTGGTTTCAGTTTCACTTTCCGTTGCGGGGTTCACTCGATGGAAACCTCAGACGGAACTCCGGAACGGAAAGCAAACGGTGATGTGAACAGGCCCTTAGTACTGCGATCGCATGTCTCCTTTCTCATTTGCGTCACGTCGGCAGCACATCTCCCTGTTTACACAGAAAGATGTGCTGCCAACTAGCAACAATTTTTTTAGCTGCATAAAAGATGCGATCAGTCGATGAATTAGCATTTAATGCTATTATAAAAGAGCATACAAAATAAATTAGTTTTATCGCTTTTAACTTACTCTTTTAAAACCCAATAGAAACTGAAAATTGTTCTCTGTGTCCTACCTAATAGTAATATCTAGTGGTGTTTGACTTATTTCCACCTTAGCTCCAGGAATTTTATGGGTAATAGCCATGAGCACCACAGTAAACCTCCTAATGCTGGGATCTCTTGTCGTTCATTGTTTATATAGTAGAGTAAAGCGATAGTTCTGTGTTTGCATTAAGTAAATATTTCCAAAGTTTCACAGATCATTTCCATGACTACAGTCACTATAAATGTAAATGTGTTTTGGGGGAAGGGAACTGTATCTGTGACTGACACTAAATAAGGCATTATTAGCTAGCACTGTTCTGCGATCATTGTCTCTGGTACTGTATGGAGGGGATCATTGTGGCTGGTACTGTATGGAGGGTCATTGTGGCTGGTACTGTATGGAGGGTCATTGTGGTTGGTACTGTATGGGGGGATCATTGTGGCTGGTACTGTATGGGGGGGGGGAGGTCATTGTGGCTGGTACTGTTTGGGGGACATTGTTATTGTTCTGCCACTGCATGGGGGGGGGTGATTGGAGACTTGTGGCTGCCACTGTATGGGGGGTCATTGTGGCTGGTACTGTATGGGGGGGTCATTGTGGCTGGTACTGTAAGGTGGGGGATTATTGTGGCTGGTACTGTATGGAGGGTCATTGTGGTTGGTACTGTATGGGGGGATCATTGTGGCTGGTACTGTATGGGGGGGGTCATTGTGGCTGGTACTGTTTGGGGGACATTGTTATTGTTCTGCCACTGCATGGGGGGGGGTGATTGGAGACTTGTGGCTGCCACTGTATGGGGGGGGGGGTCATTGTGGCTGGTACTGTATGGGGGGGTCATTGTGGCTGGTACTGTAAGGTGGGGGATTATTGTGGCTGGTACTGTATGGGGGCATCATTGTGGCTGGTACTGTATGGGGGGATCATTGTGGCTGGTACTTTATGGAGGGTCATTTGGGCTAGTACTGTATTTAGGGTCATTGTGGCTGGTACTGTATGGGGGGGGATCATTGTGGCTGGTACTGTATGGGGGATCATTGTGGCTGGTACTGTATGGGGGGATCATTGTGGCTGGTACTGTATGGAGGGTCATTGTGGCTGGTACTGTATGGAGGGTCATTGTGGCTGGTACTGTTTGGGGGACATTGTTATTGCTCTGCCACTGCATGGGGGAGGGTAATTGGAGACTTGTGGCTGCCACTGTATGGGTGGTCATTGTGGCTGGTACTGTTTGGGGGACATAGTGACCGAATTTATTGTGGGGCATTGTCACTGGCACTATGAGGAAATTTGTGGCTGGCACTTTTTTGCAGCTTGGATGATGCTGTGGCTGGCAATGTGTGAAGAGGCAATATGGCTGGCACTGTAATACACACCTCAGCGGCAGCACACCACGGTTTTGAAGACGGAGAAAGTAAATCACATTTATCAGTCAGGGATTGACATGACGGTTCTGCAGTAGCTATTAAGAATATTAGAATTCATCTCCGAGTTCCGTAAGCCGTACACAAGCACCTGGCACCTGGTAGCGTTATACATTTATATGATCTCTCTACTCGTTGGTGACTTCTAGTATACCTAGAATTTACAGTAGGGGGCAGTTTGTGATACTCTACACTGAAGCCCCACTGTGCACCACTGGAAGAGGTGACAGGTCAGGAGACAAACAAGGGGAGATCATCAGTGGATTTTCTGAACGAAGGGAGAAGATGGAAAAAACAGCATGAATTTGTATTGAAAAAATTAAAAAAAAGCCCATGCTGCAAAGGGGTTTTAGGGGAAACCCATTGATGGCCTATTCTTAGGGTGGACCCCTGGGTACCTCCGAACAACAGAATAAAGGCACTGCGGTGATGCAGTGAGTTCTGTGGCCCCTTTAATGTTTATTCTGGCCCAATGGCGCATCTGAATGTGTGGCTGTGACTGGTACTGAAACGTACCCTCAGGCAAGTGAATGAGACTGAGCTGCATAACCATGTACCCATGTTCCACGGACCCGGGGGGATCTGAGGGTCGGACCTTGAGGGTATGTTCACACGATTAACCAAAAACGGCTGAAAATACAGAGCTGTTTTCAAGTGAAAACAGCTCCTGATTTTCAGACTTTTTTTTAGCAAGTCGCGTTTTTCGCTGCGTTTTTTACGGCTCCAAAAACGGCTCCAAAAACGGCTCCAAAAAAAGTCTCCAAAAACGGCTCAAGAAGTGCCATGCACTTCTTTTATGCAGGTTTTTTTTTACCCGGCCGTTTTGAAAATTACAATGTTCTGTTCCCACGAGCCTTTATTTTACGCTTCGCTGTCAAAAAACGGAGCGTAAAAAGACGCTCCGTAAAAAGAAGTAGCATGTCACTTCTTGAGGCATTTTTTGGAGCTGATTTTCCATTGAACACTATGAAAAACGCCTCAAAAAACGTCTGAAAAGAAGCCTCAAAAGAAGCTCCAAATTTCATTCTCCGCTTCAAAAACGCCTGAAAATCAGAGGCTGTTTTTTCTGAAATCAGCTCTGTAATTTTCAGACGTTTTTTGTTAATCGTGTGACCATACCCTTACTAATCACACATCGTTAGACTATTCTAAGCATAGGCCGTCAATGTGTTTTCTGGGAAAACCAATGTAATTTAAATACAGTATTCCTAAGGCTGGGTTCACACGACCTATTTTCAGGCGTAAACTAGGCGTATTATGCCTCGTTTTACGTCTGAAAATAGGGCTACAATACGTCGGCAAACATCTGCCCATTCATTTGAATGGGTTTGCCGACGTACTGTGCAGACGACCTGTCATTTACGCGTCGTCGTTTGACAGCTGTCAAACTACGACGCGTAAATTGACTGCATCGGCAAAGAAGTGCAGGACACTTCTTTGCAACGTAATTTGAGCCGTTCTTCATTGAAGTCAATGAAGAGCAGCTCAAGATTAAAGACGCCTCGCATAATACGAGGAGGAGCTTTTACGTCTGAAACGAGGCAGCTGTTTTCTCCTGAAAACAGTCTGTCTTTTCAGACGTAAAAGCCTCTCATCGTGTGCACATACCCTAACACATATTTATGTGAGATATTGAGATTACACATATTCATTACAGGTACATATACAATATACAGTAGACACCAAGCAGGTCATTTAGGAGTCTGAACTAAGTATGTGTAAAGTGCATCCGCATTGTGTAGTATATATTTACTTATAACTGATGGTTAGTTTTAGAAATAAGAGGTAATAAATAAAGATAATTGATGTCTTTCTTAGTGTACTTGAGCACTGGCTCTCGAATCTGTATATCATATTTGAGTAAAGATAATTCCAGCAGTAAATCATATCACTGATTGTTGGTAACAGTTCACCAGGTATTTATGGCAGACAGCAGCTATATCATTACATCGTAGGGTGTCCACCATGATTGTGATGGTTGTTAAAATGTTGTTGACCTAAAGGTTGAAGAAGGTTCAAAGAATCTTCAAAGAAAGAGAGGTAACTGTGTTAATATATTGAATTACTTATCTGTGGTGATCCTGAATTACAGCCTGTATTATAGTCCAGAGATTATACTCCAACAGTTCAGTTCCTATAATAGTCCCTGCAAATTTATACTATGGAGCTGCATGTCGTCTGTGCCCTTCCATTTGATGCTCTGTTGAGTGCCGCATGTGGGAGATATTGCTTCTATTCATGAACACTTCGGTAATAGGCATTCGATGGAGCATTCCACATTTTTTTTAATGTAAAATTCATACGGAATCCAACAGAGAAAAAACCTCTGCATGAAATCGTAGGCATATGTATGAACAGTAAGGTTTAATATACCTCTATGGGTTCCCTATTATGGCTCGGTACGTGCGAAGCAACTCTAAAGCAACCTCTGTGCAGATGTGAAACCAGTAACAAATGCTGCTAGCATTCAGCTCTGAAGCCAGCAGGATTCTTGGATATGTTCACACAGTATGCGGCATATCCGTCCTAGAACCCGCAGGGAATCCGGCCCAAAAACTGCACTAAATTATGGTGAGAATTTTCAGCCAGAATATCCGCTACGTAAACAGTGCTGAAAAAAGCCAATACTTACCTCCTGGGAGTTGTCATAGCGTCCTGCCCCTCTGTACTCTGTGCAGGCCGGCCTCCTGTGATGATGCTGCAGCCCATATGACTGTTGCAGCCTGTGATTGGCTGCAGCAGTCACATGGGATCATACCAGGTGAAATAATAGATAACAGAGGGACTCGTTGCTATTACAACGCCCAGGGGGTAAGTATTGTCTTTTTTTTATTAATTTTAAACCCAAAAATAATTTTTCTTTTATCTGCTTAGTTAGAGGCTGGTCTGACAAAAGTTTGCTATGGTGCCCAGTCTTTCCTAGTTATGCCCCTGGAGGTGAACATAAACACCATTAAATAATATTATAACTTTATGGCTTTATCATAAACATTCACTGTCATAGATAATGTAGATAATGATCATCAGTGCTGTGCGAGAAATGGAAGCAGTAATTTTACTGTCCATTGACAGAATAAAGGTTGTTGTAAATGTCAGACTGTAGTCTGCTTACATAATGGCAAGTGCAGTAAATTAAAAAATTGCACCAGTTTTTTTTTGTATCATTTTTCCATGCATAAAATTGCATTCAATTTATAAAACATTTTTTAAAACGGAACGTGCCAAAACTTCTCCACATTTGTTCTACCGTACTTCTCTGAACACAAGGCTCCAATTCAGTGAAAAAAGGTTTATTCACCCATACGTCAGTGCAACGTTTCAGCCCACATGGGCCTTTCTCAAGCATGGTCTGAAACGTTGCCCTGACGTATGGGTGAATAAAACTTTTTTCGCTGAATTGGAGTCTTGTGTAGTGCTGCCCATTCATTTGGAAATAAAAAAGAAAAATATATATATGTGGGACTGGAATCTGAGATCCATATATTGCCAGTTTTACCATTATTTTAAACTGTACATGATGTTCTTTGTCCTGTCTCACAATCCTGGTGTCCATGTGTCTTACCACATAAAATAAATACCTGGTTCTGAATGCTAAGAACATCCGACCTCAGCCTCTGGATTTTCTTGTTGAGCTGTGTGATCTGACTGCGACTGTTCTCCAGTTCTGTCTCATAACGTCCAGCTTGCTGTACCCCTTGCTGTAACTATAAAAGACATTACAATTTTCTCTCTGATGTCCAATTTTGCTAAAGATATACATGTCTCTGTAACTCAAAGTTAGGAAAACAATTTATGGAAAACATTGCACATCTCACTTTTATATTTTATTATAACTACAACCTGACATGTATACTAGCGCTCTGCTCTGGGATTCTGGCTCTGGGGTGAAATGAAGATTTTTTTTACCATTATGTAAGAGAGTGTTGTTTGGTACAGCACTGATATGTTGCAGGTTTATCGTTCGCTCTCACTGATCTAATGAGAGCAGTAAAATGGCAACGGAGATTGTTTATAGCTGGGTGTAGTAGGCGTGATGAGTCCCTGCTGCCGGCGCATTGCATGCTGGGACACAAGCGGTGCATGCCGGGAACTGTATGACCGAAAGAGCAAGACAACGAACACACAGAGGTAAACAAAACAAACCTCTCAATGTAAACAAAAGGGAATAATGTTAAATTAAAAAATATAAATGTAGATAACGATATTCAGGGGGCATTAATAGATAAATTGAAAAGCGTTGCAGTGATTAAAAAAAAGTACTGGAAAACCCCTTTAATTACTATAAGATTTATTTGCCAATGTGTAACAAGTACCTTACTCCTTGAGAGCGCTTGCGCCTCTTCCCGGCTCCGAGCTGCTATGCTCTCATACCGATCCTTTACCTCCTGCACCACACTATCCAGGTTTAGTGGACAGGCATTGGACATATTGAGAAGCACTGAAATATCCCCAGACTCTTCCATTACCTCTTTTAGTTCCTTTGAAAACAAGCCAAGTATCAGAGCCTTATAGTTGATGGATGAAACCAATGCACACAATGTCTTGTAACTTACTTATAGTACGAAGTAGAATAGAAAAATGTTCTACCCAAAAATCATAGCTCAAATAGTTCATATTTTTAGGTCAATGTTAATGTGGTTTGAAATGAGACTTGAAGTATACATGAACCATTCATTCGTTCATATATATGCTCATCTACATATTAACACTTTACATACCATGGCCTATTGACAGAAAGGAGCCCAATAACTCACCTGTTCATAAATTGACTTCATAAGTTCAGTTATCCCTTTTAGCTCCTGGAGTTTTGCTTCAAGTTCAGTTCGGTCTAAGCTACAAGTGTCCACATCCTATAGAAAGAAGAGGGTCATTTATGTGCATAAATATGACAGTACTATTTTATTGAATCAAGATAATATGCATTAACCCATTCATATATATTTTAAAGGTGAGCTCACAAAGAGTTAAGTCAGAGCTGTACCTAGACTTTTCTCCACCTAGGGAAAGATTTATTGTGCCCTCTCCCACTTACGCGCACACCTAGTGAGTAGTCCACTTTCAGCAAATTTATTTTATTTTTTGTATAATGGAAAGATATACAATGTTCCAATATACTTTCTTTATTAATTCCTCATAATTTATTGAATTTCTGATTGTTGTTATTCAATAGGAACATTCATTGTTTACTTCCAGTGTATAACATTCTGTCCATGGTCATGTGATGGACACACGTGCTGGGATAGTTAGAAAACACAGCTCTAAGGCATCATTTACACTAGCGTAATAGACGCGCGTGCTTTTCACGCGTGTCGTACGCACCTATATTACTCTATGGGGCAGAGCAGACAGTCCGTGGGTTTTGCGCAGCGTGAGTGTGCTGCGTAAAACTCACAACATGTTCTATATTTCAGCATTTTTCGCGCATCACGCACCCATTGAAGTCAATGGGGGCGTGAAAACCACGCAGGTCGCACAGAAGTACTTCCGTGCGAATTGCATGATTCGCACAACAGCTGTCAAACTCTGAATGTAAACAGAAAAGCACTACGTGCTTTTCTGTTTACAAACATCCAAACGGAGTGTCATAATGATGGCGGCTGCGCGAAAATCACGCTGCCGCGCATCATACACTGATGATACACGCAGCTGTTAAGTGCATTTTGCGCACGCTCGTGTAAATCAGGCCTAATACACATACTGGAACGACCCCAGCACCTGTGTGTCCATCACATGACCATGGACAGAATTTTATCCACTAGAAGTAAACTATGAATGTTCCTACAGAATAACAACAAGCAGACATATGGAAAACTGTGAGGAATTAATACACAAAGTATATTGGAAAATTTTATAAATTATCATTATAAAAAAAAATAACATTCATTTGCTGAAACAGGACAACCCCTTTAAAATGACTACAATCTCGATTGACAGTGAGGCCACTTTCACACGGCAGAATTTTGTTCGGTATTTTGCTTCAGTATTTGTAAGCGAAAATCAGGAGTGGGTCCAAAACATGGAAGAGGTGCAAATATTTCCATTATACTTTTTCTCAGTTTATGTTTCACTCCTGGCTGTAGCTTCCAAATACTGTCCAAAATACTGGAATGGGAAAGAGGCCTAACAAATAAATAGCGCTGCTATATCGCACACCTATACAGTACGCTATACTATACACATAAATAGTCCCACTATACTAGACCGCACAAAAAATTGATACCCCAAACAAAACTCTAAAATTAGTTAAGAACCCAGACCCTCTAAATTAATTTCGGACCCATAGACCAGTCCCCCTAAATATGGTATATTCAGATCCCCTATATTAATATTTGATTACAGATCAGACCCCTTTATTAATATCAGACCCTAGACCAAACCCCCTAAATATATTCAGACCACAGACCTCCTATATCCATTTCAGATACCTTAACTTAATTCAGACCCCAGATCAGACAAATAAAAAATATTCAGACCCCAGATCAGACAAATAAAAAATATTCAGACCCCAGATCAGACTGCAAACTTATCTTTCTCGCTCCTGGCGCGTGTTTAGTTCTGACGCCATCCAACGACAGGATTTTGTGTGCACTGCTGCACTTTACGTCCAGACACTGGATGGCATCAGGACCCAGCACAGATGCCCCGTGAGCGAGGAGGGTCATTATACAGTCTGCTATCTATTGGATTATTCCAATAGATAACATCCAATGTTTTAATTGTTACTTCAAATGTGTAGTGGGCCCATGCTGCTCCGCCTCCACTTTCTGTACCACTCGTAGCCCTATTTCCTAGCTATGCCCCTGGTTATATGACATGTGCTTCCAAATCTTCATAAATATTCTCTACCTAACTACCTACTTTAAATAGTATTCAATAGGAAATTATTATTTATGGGAACTCATATTTCCATCCATACAATGTGGGAGATTTTGGTTTTCTTTCTTCACCAAACTAGTGCATAGGAAAATTGGAGCGGTTGCTCATGGTAACCAATCAGATTTAGCCTCTACTTTTTTCAGAGGCACTTTTTTCAATGAAAGCTGGAACCTTATTGGTAGGTGTGAATATTTGCTCCACTTTTCCTTTGAACCAGTTTAAATTAATGTATTTATTTATTTCCCATTTCATATATAGCACCAACATATTCACATCAGTTCCTGTCCCCAATGGGGCTCACAATCTTGTTTCCCCATATCAGACTTACAACTAACAGGAAGCCAATTAACCTATTGGTATTGTTTTGTGTGGGGATAAAACACACACAAAATGGGGAGAACATACAAACTCCATGCAGATAGCGTCCTTGGCCAAATACGAACTCGGTACTACAGCGCTGCGAGGCAACAGTGCTAACCACTTAAGGCCCTATAACACCGGCCGATAATCGTTGATCGTCGCTCGTTTGTTCCTGTCACAAGGAGCTATGTATGGAGATGAGCGGTCGTTACTCCGATTGCTCATCCCCGTACGTTATTATCATGTCGGCAGCGCGTCTCCCTGTTTACACAGGGAGATGTGCGGCTGACAACGATAATATTTAACTTTTTTAAAACAATACGATCAGCAGATGTTTGCTCGTTCATCTGCTGATCGCTGCCCTGGTTACACAGGGCAATTATCGGCGACGAGCATTATATGAACGCTTGTCTGCCTGATAATCACCCAGTGTAAAACCACCTTAAGCCACCATGCTGCCCACAATAACGCTTACACATTGGCAGAACCATTGACTTTGGGAAACTGGGACAGGTGCATATTATTAACAAAAAGAAAAAAATAGATTTCACTCTGGGGCTTCAATACAATTTTAATGTTTAACATATTATTTTTTATGCATATTGTCCTTTTAATAGTAAGCTCGGCATCTGTGGTCGCTGGTAATTGAAGTATTTCATATACAAACTAGATGTATGATGATAGCGCTACTACAGTTCTCATACCGTCATTTTCTGACTTGCAACTGACTTAAAGAGGATCTGTCACTAGTTTAGTAATGCCCTATCTCCTAGCTGATCTGATAGGCGATGTCACACTGATAATACTAGTGAAAATTGTGTCCCAAAAAGTTGATTTTTTTAAAAGTTATGAGCTTTTTTTAAAATATACAAATGAGCATATACTAGACAAGTGGGAGGTAACACCAGCGTTTCTCCTGAGGTGGAGCCTCCTCACAGCCTCTGATGCTGTCCTATCAGCATGAAGCTGCTTGAGGCCTTATTCACACGGACGTGTCCGTTTTGCACGCACAAAAAACGCTGCGTTTTGCGCGCTCAAAAGGTCCGTGTGTTCAGCATATGGTGAGTGGCTGCGTAATTTCTGCGCAGCCGGCATCATGATGACACTCTGGTTTTATGTTTACAAACAGAAAAGCACGTGGTGCTTTTCTGTTTTCATTCATTGTTTTTACTACTGTTTACTACTGTTTACTACTCATTCATTGTTTTTACTACTGTTTACTACTCTTTTAGACAGTGCTGATCCTTTGTTAGGGTATGTTCACACGGCAGCCTCCATTACGGCTGAAATTACGGAGCTGTTTTCAGGAGAAAACAGCTCCGGAATTTCAGACTTAATGGCATGTGCAGGCGGTTTTCGCAGCGTCCATTACGGACGTAATTGGAGCTGTTTTTCCATGGAGTCAATGGAAAACGGCTCCAATTACGTCTCAAGAAGTGACTTGCCGTCGGCACATTACATCGTAAAACCCATTTAAATGAATGGGCAGATGTGTGCCGACGCTTTGGAGCCGCATTTTCGGACGTAATTTGAGGCTAAAACGCCCGAATTACGTCCGTAAATAGGATGTGTGAACCCAGCCTTATGGTTATGAAGCTTAGGCATCAGCTACAACCTAGTACAGGACAGTAGGGGATCTACACAGCAGCTCCTTCAGGTGAAACTTTGGGGCGAAGTAGAGCTCCAAATGTCTAATTAAAAATGGCAAAAAGTCTTTACTTGTTAAGACTTCAAGGTCATTTGGTTGAGACTAAAATTTTGGGTGTAATTACACATCCGCAACAGATCCAAGAAGTACAAAGTCATTTATTCCAGCTCGTATGCCGCACTGTCAAGCTTCTTAGCCTTCATCAGTACAAGATATTTATTGAGATACATTTTTATCTTTGTAGTGATTGTCTAGTGTAAGGCCGGATTCACACGAGCGTGTCGAGTCCGTGATAAACGGTCCGCAGGTCGGCCGCATTTCCCGGACCGAACACAGTGCCGGGAGCCGGGCTCCTAGCATCATCGTTATCTATGACGCTAGGAGTCCCTGCCTCTCTGCGGAACTACTGTCCCATACTGAAAATATGATTACAGTACGGGACAGCTTTCCTGCAGCGAGGCAGGGACTCCTAGTGTCATAGATAACGATGACGATAAGAACCCAGCTCCCTGCAGTGTGTTCAGTCCGGGAAATACTGCCGACATACGGACGTATATCCCGGACTGAACACGCTCATGTGAATCCGGCCTTACACAGTTATTTGTCTTCCCTTTCATTGTTCATTAAAGAGGCTCTGTCACCAGATTATAAGTGCTCTATCTCCCACATAATCTGATCGGCGCTGTAATGTAGATAACAGTGGTTTTTATTTTGAAAAACTATCAAACTTGACCAAGTTATAAACAATTTTAGATTTATGCTAATTAGTTTCTTAATAGATCAGTGACCAATCAGACCAATCAGCGTCATACACTTCTCATTGTTACTGTGTGATTGTGCAGTGAAAGAAGCTGGGCGTGTATGACGCTGATTGGTCACTGATTGGTCAGCGTCATACACTTCTTCACAACGCCCACTTGGTAAAAAGTAAAAACACGCCCAGTTGTCCATTAAGAAAGGAATTAGCATAAATCTAAAATTGTTTATAACTTAGTTAAAAATGATCGTTTTTCAAAATAAAAACCACTGCTGTTATCTACATTACAGCGCCGATCAGATTATGTAGGAGATAGGGCACTTATAATCTGGTGACAGAGCCTCTTTAATTAAGGTTGAGCACAGGTCACATTCCCTATTCCAGGGCAAGGAATGATACAAATTATACTTGTGAAATCATCCACACTTCAATGACTATACACTACTGAACATGTATTCTACACTATCATTTATTTCTAAACTGAAAACCAGAATATTTATCAGTCATAGCAAATTAGAACGTCTCAGGCACATATAGAAATAATGAAATGTAACATTGTTTCTATATGGTCGTCCACCTGAAACGTTCTAATTTGTAGGTTATTACACTATACATTATTTGATTCATCTTACAATATGTTGAAGTATGTAAGTATGTATGCTTTTATGACATTATACATGACTATTGACCTTTACTGTGTGTTTTAGGTCTTTTGGTGGTACAATTGGTGACTTTCAGTGTATGGACTATGTCATCTTATGCCCATTTAATTGATTCATTTAACTGATTGTGATTTTGTATACATTTTCTGACATTTGATATATTAATACATTGAATTTTCACATTTATAAACCTTGCATTACGATTAGTTTTTTTGGTTTGTAATGAAAGACACATCTTTGTTGCTTCCTCTTTGTGGCATGATGCCAACATTCCTGGTTTCACTGTCTATCACCTACCATCTGTAGGCCAGTTACTCAAAGGACAGGCTCATCAGTTAGCAGTGACTGGTAGAACAGGTCTTTCCCTAATGTTCGCTACTTTACTAGATGATGATTATAATAATAGTAGCCATACTGTATAAATTATTATTTTTATCTCTGCTTGATCATTTCAAAAGTTTCTAAATTTACTGCTCCATGGTTGACTTCCTTGTATACATGCTTGGTGGTCAGTAATTACTTTATTTTTAAGACATTTTATAATATTTTTCTTCTACACTTCTTATCTGCACATAATAAACTCCTTTCCACCGTAATATATTGCTCTTTGGTTATAGCTACCATATATTTTTTCCTACATTTTTGAATGCTGGAGCTCATGTTTTCTTCACCCCAAAATAGTCCACTAGGGTGATGTGATCTATGGCAAGCCCTCTTTGAATTGAAAAAGATCACCCAACCTATTTTATATCCCTCCATGCCATAAGGCCCCACAAGGGTCAGGGATAATGGCCATTCTTGTTGTAACTGATGGTGACAAGTCTATGCTCTGGCGTGTGACTAGGCTGCCGTCCAAACATCCCCAGAGCTCAACAGTTCATATTTATCTCCCTATGAACACGCAGAAGAAACACAAAAACGAGATAGTTAATGATAAGTGTCATCCAACTCAAAGGATAAGGACAAGAAGGCCCGGGAAAAAAAAAAGAAGTGTGTTCCTTTAAAAGAGTAAATGTGAAGTGCATGTGATATTCCTTCAATCAGTAGGATCCTATCCCTAGGGATGTAGGGTGCACTTCTGCACCTCAGGTTTTCAAATTACCCGATAAATTGCAACCATATGCCGGGAAGTACAAAGTTGTGTGCAAGTCATCATTGTATAATGCAAGAAGACGCCCTTCTATCTGTTGAATGCTTCATTTTTTATATTGCATCACACAGTACAAGCCCCCTCAAGCATAAAGGCTTTCCTTAACCTCAGCTTTTAACACTTTAGGTACTGTGACAACTTGGGGTAAGTTAGCTCACCGGATCGCCATCTCCAGGGTAAGATGGTTGGCACACTTAAGAACTTTCACTCCAACACAGTGGATGAAACTGTCCGCAACCGGCTTTATTGTCTTCATACATGAAAAGCAGTTTTATAAAACAGTTCAAAAATAAACCCTAGGCCGTCCAGCCTCTAACTTAACATACAGCTTGCCTAGCTTCAGGGTGAAAGGCCTTCTGCCCAGCACCTCACAACAAACGTATGTTCTTACCAGAACCTCTGACTCCCACAGGCTGGCAATACCTGTCTTTCTCAGACTGGGGGCACTGTGTGAATAGATCACACCTTTCTTAAAGGAACAGTGTCATCACCCAAAAAATTTTCATATGTTAAAGATGTTAGTGCTTTATTAAAAACGTTTATATTTATTTGTGTGTTTGTGTTTTACTTTTTCTTATTTTTACACTTTTTCTTCCCTATGGGGGCTGCCATTTTTCGTTCCATTTCTGTATGTGTCGATTAACGACACATATAGACATGGAATACGGCAGCCACAGTCCCATAGGGACTGCGAACGGCTCCTGTCCCATCCACTTCTGTGTACGCCGTCTGTGTGGGAACTGCGCATGCGCCGCTCCCACACAGTCCAATTTGAAATTGGCGCCGTCCGGCGCCATTTTCCTGTGGACCGGAAGTCGCGGCCGGACAGTAAGATTACTACTTCCGGTCGCGGCTTCCGGACTTGTGCACTTGGACCAGCGGCAGCAGACGGAGCGGACGGGCCGGAGGGAGCCGCGGCGGCAGGAGCAGGTAAGAGATTTCAATGTATGTTCGTGTTTGTGTACGTTTACTACTGTATGTAAACCTACTACACTGTGTGTTAGCTCAAAAAATGGCGACACACAGTGTAGGAGGATAGACCGTTCAAACCCCTCGTTTATCCCGGCACTAGCCAGGATAAAGGAGGGGGGGGATGCTGAGAGCTCACTAGAGCGAGGGCTTTTTACCCAATTTTGCAATGCTGCAATTTTGGGAATAGCTCCATCTAGTGACCAGCAATGGGAAATATTATAAATTAGAATCTAATTTATAATATTTCCTGACTCGTGAAAAAAATAAAAAAAATTTGAACAATGTTTAATCACCTACACACTAAATGTTTAATTAAAAAAAACAAACATGTTTTTCTGGCAACACATTCCCTTTAAAGGAGCCTTAACAGCTGGCAGCTAATGAGACTCCTAAGGCAGTCCAAACCCTGGACTGTCCTCAAGACGGAGTGGAACTTTTACTATTGTCTTCCACTCCAGCAACCCAGACCTTTTTCCAGGTTTCTTGCCTAATAAATAAGGAGAAAGGATACTTTCTCTTGAAACATTCCTTTTAAATATATAATTTTGGGCCCAAATCCTGCCCCTTAGTAGCTGCACTGCTACAGTACTTAAAGAGGCTCTGTCACCAGATTTTGCAACCCCTATCTGCTATTGCAGCAGATAGGCGCTGCAATGTAGATTACAGTAACATTTTTATTTTTAAAAAACGAGCATTTTTGGCCAAGTTATGACCATTTTCGTATTTATGCAAATGAGGCTTGCAAAAGTCCAAGTGGGCGTGTTGAAAAGTAAAAGTACAACTGGGCGTGTATTATGTGCGTACATCGGGGCGTGTTTACTACTTTTACTAGCTGGGCTTTCTGAAGAGAAGTATCATCCACTTCTCTTCAGAACGCCCAGCTTCTGGCAGTGCAGATCTGTGACGTCACTCACAGGTCCTGCATCGTGTCGGCACCAGAGGCTACAGATGATTCTGCAGCAGCATCGGCGTTAGCAGGTAAATCGATGTAGCTACTTACCTGCAAACGCTGATGCTGCTGCAGAATCAACTGTAGCCTCTGGTGCCGATGTGGCCGTCACGATGCAGGACCTGTGAGTGACGTCACAGATCTGCACTGCCAGAAGCTGGGCGTTCTGAAGAGAAGTGGATGATACTTCTCTTCAGAAAGCCCAGCTAGTAAAAGTAGTAAACACGCCCCGATGTACGCACATAATACACGCCCACTTGGACTTTTACTTTTAAACACGCCCAGTTGTACTTTTGCAAGCCTCATTTGCATAAATACGAAAATGGTCATAACTTGGCCAAAAATGCTCGTTTTTTAAAAATAAAAACGTTACTGTAATCTACATTGCAGCGCCTATCTGCTGCAATAGCAGATAGGGGTTGCAAAATCTGGTGACAGAGCCTCTTTAAATACTTATATGTCTTACCAAATTGGGCAACATGTGATTTTGAGCCAACTGATTATATAAATGTGCTACCCAGATATGGAAACAATAAAAAAACACTTTCAGTGACTATTACACAAAAAACATAAATGTGCTTATACACACAACTAAATCTATTTGTTGGATACATTGAAACAAATTAGTCATCCATAATTCAAGTGAAGGACCAATATCTACTAGCACATCCGTCACCAGATTTTCTTGAGGGCATGTTTTTGATGCTGTGCAAAGGGAATGATAGTGTGTGCATTTGCACTTACTAAAGGGCAACTGTTGTATGCAAATGTGTGCCAACTTGGTGCTTCTTACTGAGGGCTGCTTAGACTTAGGCCCCATGCACACGACCGTAGTGAGTTGAGGCTCGGACGGCCGCGGAGTGTCACACGCGGGCCTCCCACAAATCGCTCATTTCTATGAGCCTGGACCGCAAAATACGGCCGTAATAAGACATGTTCTATCTTGTTGCGGTCCAGGCTCCTGGGCAATGCACGGTCCGTGGAAACCACGGTCGAATGCATGGGCCCATTGAAATGATTTGCGGGTGAATTGCGGCTGCAAAAATACAATCGTGTGCATGGGGCCTTATACCGTTTAAAAAAAGTGCAGAGTGGGCTCAAATACTCATATTTGCATACAACATGGAAGACTGCGGGGCATGAAACGGGGGGGGGGGGGGGGGGGGGCTCTTAAGTTGGTGCAGGTGCACACAGTATCTTCTTTGTAGCAAGACATCTTAAAGATGCTCTAAAAGAGGACCTGTTGCCTCTCCTGACATGTCTATTTTTGCAAATATGTGGATTCCCCATGAAATAATAATTCTGGAACATATTTTCATAGAACTCTGCGTTGTGTTATTCCTCTATTATTCTTCCTAGAAATATAGTAATAAATTGACAACTGGGTGCTAAAAAAATTTCTCCCAAAGGGGCGTGTCCTTAAGCAGTCCCACTCTGTCAGCAGTGATTGGACAGTATCAGACTGTGGAGGGACACACCCCTGACTGGTAACACGAAGTTGTCAATTTATTTATAAATTCTATTAGGAATAACAGAGGAACAGCACAACACCGAGTTCTAAGAAAAGATGCTCCAGGATTGTTATTTCATGGGGAATACAATTATTTACTAAAACAGACATAACAGGAGAGGTGACAGGTCCTCTTTAATTAAAAAGCTTTTTCTGGTGACAGATGCTCTTTGATTCCACAGTCCTCAAAACTGGAGCAAAATAAATGGACTATATTACAAACAACCATAAAAAGGTGACACTTTTGCTTTTACTGTATAGACACAAATTTGTTTTGAATGAGATTTAGTTATGCATTGCGCTATTACTGTACCTTTTTCAGTTGCACAAAGGAATACTCCAAATCAGTACGTACACACAACTCATCTTCAAACCTGGTAGTCAAGGAAGGAATACGTGTTAAATTAAAAATGGGGATTATCCCTGTATAAGTCACTTTAGTCACATACTATAATTTAAAACGAAGAATTCTGTACAATTAGAATAAGTTTGACCTTGTATTGTAGTTTTAAAAAAACCAAAATCAGACCCACATGCAGGGTTCCCATACTGCGACAAGCTCTTATACACCCACAGCCAAAGCTAGATCATGGTTGGTGGAGAGCCCCTGGCAAAAAATTTGGTGCCCCTCCCCCAGTAGCAGTGTCATATGATGTGTGGTTTACTAATGCTGGTCATAAAAATGATATGATAGTCAACGATAATATATCTTGCAGCATAAACGATACAATTAGCCAATGAACGAGCCCTCTATGGTTCTACTCAACTGAGTCTAGATCACCAAAGAACCCTCTGGTGATCTAAGTTTAGTTCAGTGCAGCCACTGTGTGCCCATAAAAAAAACTAAAATAGCCGTATTATGACTGTGTTCAACACGCCTTGTGGTGTTTTCTGTGGCTCCTCGTGGATGTGGCCTAGATAATAATGAATAGACAGTAATATCCACTGTGTTATCACGTTCTGTGTTGCTGCTGAAATTGGGCAGGTTCGATTGCTCAATATTATAGGTTCCTCCCATCAATTTGGTGTTGCTGCTTGGAGTTTCACCAATTCAATAAGTTATATATAACCAATAGGTTGTAAATCAGGTTAATAGGGATAATTATAAGCTAATAAATTATTTACTCACTCCTAAATACATATTAGGCTCACATCCAAGACACAGAAGTAACATAGAAGTTTTCTCCAGTCCCAACAAATGAAATGTAACAAGAGAAAAAATTCATCATCCCAGACGTGTAAAAATACCATTTAAAAGTAAATTAGCACATTTTTACTTACTACGCCTCGTTGGATTCTCGTGGAACTGTTTTGCTCTGGTGATATTCATGCATTCTATTTCTGCTTGGGATATTGTGATCTACAAGGGTGAGCTGACTCTCAGGTTTTGTTTTAAAGAGGATCTGTCACTATTTTATTAATTGCCTATCTCCTAACTAATCTAATATGCGCTTTGAAGCTGATAACTACAGCTTCTCCCCCTTCCCTGCCCAGCAACACAGCGTGATCATATAGTATACAGCTTCCATTTCCGACTGTGTATTCAACTGGCGATATCTCCGGTTGTTTCACTGTGATCCATATGAAAGATTAGAATCTCCTCCTTTATATGACACCAGAACTGCTGTTCTAGGTGGTCCACTGCCAGAGATATGGCTGTTTTTAAGTGATCCCCTTCCCTCCAGCCTCAGTCTCTCACACTGTGTGAAGCAGCTTCATGCTGATAGGACAGCGTCAGAGGCTGTGAGGTTGCTCCACCTCCGGAGAATCGCTGGTGTTGACGCCCACTTGTCTAGTATAGCCTCATTTGCATATTTAGAAAAAAGCTCATAACTTTTAAAATAGTAAACGTTTTGGGACACAATTTTCACTGGTATTATCAGTGTGACAGCGCCTATCAGATCAGCTAGAAGATTGGGCATTACTAAACTTGTGACAGATCCTCCTTAACAAATAAAATGTGTGATGTGGAAGACATTAGAGATATTGTCAGTCCAGTTTAGTTTAGGTGACAGAATCATGACATGACAGTTTATGTTACTGCAAGACCATGATGCTTCTATGTCCTACAATAACTCACAATTTGTTCACAAGATCAATTAACTCTGCCACTTATAGGAACCAGGACCTGACATCAATGTGGTCACATATTTGCTGGACGTTAGTCCACCAAGCGTTGGCCTACGAGGAACCTGCTGAACAGCAATGCTGGAAAAACATCATGCCAAGTAAACGATCCCTAAGATCCCACAACCCCAAACTAACTTGTCTTTTATGTCATTGACAGAATCCACCAATTCCAGCAGGTTCTTCTGAGTCTGGTTGTTTCTTTTGGTGACACCGTTCACCTGTCCAAGGAGGCGACTTATATACGACAGGTAAATGGGCTCCAGGTCTTTTTCAGAATTATCTTCTACCTGCAGCATTGACCAGCGCTCCGCCAAAATCTCACGCTGTTTCTCCATGTATTTAATCTACAAAACACAATTTGGTAGACAGAATATTTATAATATTAGCGCCTGTTCCTTTCCTAGGTTACTATATGATTCCTCTAAGACATGATGGTCATCAGAGATTTGCTTGATATTACATATATACGCGAGATTCCACTAGTTGATGTCTACAGTCCTCATGCTCCCATCATATCAAATACAGCTCAGTAGATGCCTTCCCCACGTCCTGCTCACCTCCCTGTCAAATTCAGCTATGCCTTCTCTATGTCATAAACTATTAATCAAAGCGTATGACAAATCCAGTGCTGTCCTACAAAGTCTGCCTATGTCCCTGTTTGCCTTTGTACACAAGGATGATTGATAACGCTACAGCTGCAGATGTAGCCATCTTTATCTTGACTTTTAACATTAAATGCACAGTGGCAGGAAACGTTAACTTGACTTTTTCAATGGCTTTTGCTGTGTGATTTCGCGCTGCAGCCAGTCAAGATAAACTTGGCTACATCTGTATAGAATGACTGCCTCACAACTTCTTCATATAAACCTGAGGGTATGTTCACACACACTAATTACGGACGTAATTCGGGCGTTTTTGCCCCGAATTACGTCCGAAAATGCGCCTCGATAGCGTTGACAAACATGTGCCCATTGAAAGCAATGGGCTGACGTTTGTTTGTTCACACGAGGCGTATATTTACGCGTCGCTGTCAAATGACGGCGCGTAAATAGACACCCGCGTCAAAGAAGTGACCTGTCACTTCTTGGGGCGTAATTGGAGCCGTTATTCATTGACTCCAATGAAAAGCAGCGCCAATTACGTCCGTAATGGACGCGGCGTTCAAGCGCCTGCACATGCCGTTACGGCTGAAATTACGGGGATGTTTTCTCCTGAAAACATCCCCGTAATTTCAGCCGTTACGGACGCTGCCGTGTGAACATACCCTAAAAGAAAAATCTAGAAATGTATTCAGCACAATCTGAAGTCAATATTTCGGTAGTGAACACACACACAGCAAAATGTTTTCTGATTTTTTGATGTAATCGTAAGTATAACAATTATTAAAGCAACTTTCTGGTTTAGAGCCTCTTTAAGGCAGGGTTCCCACGGGTCAGATACGCTACACATTTTGGTACGGTTTTTCAGATGGAATTTCTGCTGCAGAAAGCAGCGCTTGAAAAAAACGTTGAGACTTACCCCCTTTCTCATCTCTGAGCGTAGTCCGGCCTCCAACGGTGACGTTGCAGGCCATGTGATGCTGCAGTCTGTGATTGGCTGCAGCGGACACATGGGAAGAAGGAGAGCGTTTTGGGAAATAATGTGTTTTTTTTCCGGAGTTGTGATTTTTGCGCCGTAATTGCTGCGATTTTGCTGCAAAAGTTGCAACACATGGCTGTCCGTTGCGGGTTTTGCATCCCCATTGAATTCAATGGGGAAAACCCGCAACAGAAAATCCACAAAAACGCTGCATAAATTGACATGCTGCGGAATTAAATTCCGCACCGCAGGTCAATTTATTAACGTTTACCCTGCATTTTTTTTTCTGCAGCGTGGGCATGAGATTTTCAAAATTTCTTCCAATTTGCTGCTACTGTAAATGTTGCGGAATTTCCACACAGAAATATTTTGCGGAAATTATGCAGCATTTATACTACGTGGGAACCCGGCCTAAAGGGATAGTCTGGTTCTGGTTTAGAAAAACTATTTTTAAATAACCTATTAGGGAATTCTTAGTTAGGCCCAATTTACACGCGTTGAAACAGCGGCCGTCCCACGGACTTATGAAATTCAATGGGGCCGTTCACACAGCCGTTGTTTCAACGGACCGTTTGAAGGGTCCTTGCGAAAATAGGACATGTCCATTTTTTTCGCGCATCACGCACCCCTCCATAGACTCTCAACTATGGGGGATGCGTGACATCGCGTCCCGCAGCGCTGAGCACGGATGCACCTCGGAGATGCGCAGCGTTCGTGTAAATAAGGCCATAATGTAAGAGGGTCCCCCATTCCAGAGTTTCATCTATTAGCCATAGTGAAGACTTGCTCTTGTTCTGAGGAGCCCACCTGTGAATTACACGGAGAGCCCATTGATTTTATGTAATGCTTCATTTTCTCTAATGTGGCGCTGAAGGGAGAACGAAGGAGGTGAGGTATGCAAAGAAATAGAGCTGTTTGTCCAACTAGCATTTTCCATTATGGAAATGTTCAGAATAGAAGAAGGTTTTAGCATCTCAGATATACCATTCCTACATCACTATTGTTCATACAGTATATGGCCATTTTAAATGAGTATTCCGGTTTTGGCAAATAAAGCTATACATTTATTGTGTAATAAAAGTTCTGCATCTGTCTAATATATGTTAGGTGTTAATTTCTCCGGATTTTCAAGATCCGTGCTTGCTGTCAGTGATCAGAAATAATTCACTGTTTATATTTAGAAAATGAAAATCTGTCTTGGTCATGTGATGATCACACAGGTGCACAACTCAATTGAAGCGCTCTGATGTCTGTGCTGTAAGGCCTCGTTCACATCTGCGTTTGCTATACCATTGTTCTACTCCATCAGAGGAGCAGAATAAGTGAATTACCGGAAGCGTCGGTTCCGTTGCACCATGGACACCACCGGCGGCTGATGGAACCTACTGACTTTAATGGGTTCCATCGGGTTTCCGTCAGGGTGTCTGTAGTTTTACCGGAAACAATAGTACAGAATGCTGTGCTATTATTTCTGGTATTTTCGGCTGGATTTCCGACTTTGGCCCCTAACGGAGCCTCCAATGCTAATGTGAGGCCTAACTGTAATGATATATTCACACACGGCAGACTTGTTGCAGAAATTATTTCGACTGACAATTGGTTTTATACATGTGAATGGAGTTGTTTCTGTAGCCTGTGCATGGATTTCTGCAAACCCCATTTAGATGAATGAGACAGTCTCAGGCATTTTTGCAATGTTCAGTTTTGCACTATACAATACTTCAATTGAGCATAATGTATCTTAGATACGAATTGTTTAAAAAAAGGGTGTTTAGGTCCTTACGACCATGTATCAACAGCGGGACAGATTTTCTATTCAAATAGAGCCAGAATTCTAGCCTATATGCTGTGCTCCACATTTATTGAAGGGTAAAGGCCCTTTTACACCGGCCAACATAGAGACATCGTTGATCGGCGCTCCTTTGCTCTTGTCACACAGAGCTATGGATGGGGACGAGCGGTCGTTACTCCCCAGACACTATTATCATGTCGGCAGCTCGTCTCCTTGGTAACAGGGAAATGTGCTGCCGACAATGATAATATTTCACTTTTTTAAAACGATACGACCTGCAGATGAACGAGCGTTTGCTCGTTCATCTGCTGATCGTTCCCCTGTTTACACAGAGCAATTATCGGCAACGAGTGTTCTGTGAATGCTCGTCTGCCCCATAATCGTCCAGTGTAAAACATGTCAGAAGTTTTGATTGGTGGGGTCCGAGCACTGAGACCCCCACCAATCCACCAATCACTAAAACGAAGCTGCAGACGCCCTCACACTTCGTTTCGTGTCTGTTCGGCTTTTTCCGGAAATCAATGTATCGAAGTACGGACTCAATATAAAGTCTATGAGCCCGTATTCCAAAACATCGGCTTTCCAGAAAAGCCAAAGAGAAACAGAGGGCTGTGCGCTCACACAAGCACTTCTGCCGCTTCGTTTTAGCGATTGGTGGGGGTCTCAGTACTCGGACATGTCAGAGGTTTGTAAAACGTTTAGTAACCCTTTAACTGTTTTAGACATTTTTTTCGACACACTCCACAATTTAGTCGCAAAAAACTGATGTTAACAAAACCAACCCAGACGTAGTATAAGGAAAAGTGTCTAAAATGTCTAGCTAGATGCGCCAAATTGCTCATAGAGCGTGCATCACTTTGATAAATTTGGCACATTTTCTGACTGCCTTGTCTAAGTTTACACTTTAGGCTTGCCCCAGTATCTGCTGCTATCTACAATAAGGAGCAGCGCTAAATTGAAGTATTGTGCAATGCTGAACATTTACAGAATATTTAGTTACATCCATTTGGCCACTTATTTGATTAATAATATTGCCACAGTTTACATTATTCCTGTGCATTCCATAATATATAAGTTTATTAGGGTCAGACTGGCCCACCAGAGTAGCAGAAGTTCTCCCGGTTGGGCTCTGACACAATAATGGCTGTTAATACAGTAGGGTCCTAAAGATCTAGCAGAAGGTAATGAACATTTGATGCCAATCTCTTGCCACTAGGGTATAATTCTTATGGGCTGATTCACAAATAACTTTTTAGACCTTATTGATGATCTGTCCTGTGTGTGCAATGATAACAACAAACATTACGATGCAATTAAAAATGGACGTGCACATATTCTATAAAGATCGACAGTGACTGCCCAGAATAACTCCTCTTGTGGGCCCAAGAAACCCCAATCTCATACTGGGGAAGTAGTCTGAAAACCACTATAAAATGTATATTTAGACATGATTCTATCATCTCCTGTTTTTTCCATGTTCTCTTTGTGTAGTTTACCTTATCACAAGGATATAATACATTTTTAAAGTATGTACAACAATACACCTGGTTCGACTCTTTGTGGAAGGGTTTTCTAATGGACAAAAATGTTGCCGATGGATATGTCTTTATTTTATGACCTCTTTGAGTCATTCTGGACATGCCTTAGGTTGGATGATGCCCTGTGCAGTACCTTGTATTGATCCCCCGTTCCCCCTTATGGTGTACTCTATAGTGCCCAATAATACAATCATACAGTGCCCAAATAACACTGACTGACTGCACCTGTCCGACTATCTCTTCTCAGATTTTTGCATCACGTGTGTAATAAGGGGGAGGGCTCCTGGTTCCCAGGCCATCAAGGATAGTGCCCCCAACTGTGGAGACAGGGGATGCACCTCTAAGGCAGACGAGGGGACATTTCAGGGCTTGTTGAGAATATCCTAAAATATAATATTCAAACCAAATTTACATTCATTTATGTCCTGATTTTGTGAATTTGGCGCACCTGGTAAAGTTTGAGCCATTTGTGTCTATGGAATACTTTTGGAAAAAGGACACTTTTTATAGAAAATGGGCTCATTGTCTCCTCTCACTTTACCACTATTCTTCCTTTGGAGATACAATAAAAAAAAAGTGGATTCTAACAGCTCTGGTGAGTCCATGTATGGACTACTGGTCACAGAAAAAACTGTTTTATTTCAGACAACCTTTAGCTAGGCGGACTACAGACCACGATGCATTGAGCAAGCAACATCCATCTCAATGCCATAATGAAGACTAAACCCATAGGAATAGGTTGGCATTTTAAAAGCATGCCAGAAAGTATAAAATGGCCCACATTTATCAATATATTTGCATCTATTTTGTGCATTTTCCTCCAATATAGAGTCTAATCTGCTTTCTAACATATTTATTAACCATTTGTAGCAGAATTTAGAGCCATTTGCGCCATTTGTCTTAGTTTGTAAGAGTGGAGGGAAAAGTGGGCATGGTTTACTGCTCGGCCAGGATTTATGATGTCATTTTTAATAAAAGTGGACCATTATCCATAAACAATTGTTGAAACCCTATAGCTATGTTCCTATTTATAACGGAAGCGATGATACTGTGCCAGATCTGTCGAGCAATGGAACAAAACGGTGCCTGATGAACCCTGTTGACTTATAATGGGGTCTGCCTGTGTTTCGTCAAGGTTTATATAATTTTGAAGGCAAGTATAGTGCTGTATGCTGCGTGGTTCTTGTCGTCAAATGTCAAGGAACTCTTAATGGCACCCCCAAATGGCAGTGATCACAGCCTTAGTGGTGTAAAAAAGTACAAGCAGAAAACAAATAACATAAAATAAAAATATTTTATATTTGCAATAACAGATCTGGGCATTGAACTACTGGTGACTGGAAATAATTGTGATTATCGGATATAGTACCATTACTTAAATAGATCAATGCATATTCAATGGCATAGGCCAATATGGCTAATTGCTCATAGGGGTAAATAGTGGGAACAAGTCAAGAGATGACCACTGGCAGGTTCCATTACAAGAAAGCAGCATGATAGACCTAATGGCCATGTCTTGTGACTTGTGAAGAGGGCAGTACATATAATACACAATGAATATATGAGAAAACCACTCTATGCAGCCATGTACATTGTATTCATGGAGGTCTCAGTCTACATCTCTTTACACTTCCTCATTGAATTTAACCCATCCATATTTACAGTGTAAAAAAAGTAGACTCCCATCATGATCTGCCCTTCCCTCTGCACTCACCTTGTCTTTGAAGGAGGCCAGTTCTTTGTTAAGTTTCCTCTCTCCATCCTCTGAGCTGAATGAAGGCTGGGTGTTAGAGGTCACTGTCACTTTGGTTTGAAAGGACTCTTCAATGCTTTGAGAATAGGATACATTATTAGTGCAGGACTCTGTTGAGTAGGTCTCTGATGGAGGAGGGCTGGGGTACAAAGTGTGTTCACTAGTTACAGAATCTGGACGCCAAAGAGGCAAGTCATAAGTAGATGAATGGGAGAAGGCAGCCATTTAGACCAGTTCGTATACTTGCTGTGGACTCCGGTAACAAAATCTTTTTTTGTTGACAGAAATCTGTGAGAAGATCTGATTCCAGAGCGGGAGAACACAGCTTGGGTGTGCCCAACACAGGGAGAGGCTGCAATTACCAGCCGTCTGAAAAATACAGCGGGGTGTCAGCCATTCGGTATGCTAATGTGGCACACACAAAAATCCCTCACACGTGTCTATAGAAATACACTAATGTCCATTCTTTATTGTTTTACATATTTGTAATATACACTAAATACCATACCATAAATGCTCTCTCATGGGCACAAAGCTCAGAACTGCAAACAATATCTCTCTATGCTTATGCACGCTGAGACAAGTATACGTAACTATTTCGCAAGAACTCTAGGCATTTCCACAAGCAGAGCTAAAGAGTAGGATCATAGTGCTATGTAAAAAAAAAATACCAAATCAATTGTACAAACTGGTGAAGCATGAAAGGTATAAAGTTTTATTATGGTTTCAGCAAATAAAGGTTATTCATTTTATAATGAAATGTTATACAACTTTCCAATATACAGTACTGTGCAAAAGTTTTATGTAGTTGTTAAAAAAAATACTACAAAGTAAGAATGCTTTCAAAAACAGAAGCGTTAACAGTTGTTTTTTTTTAATCAATTATAATAATGCAAAGTGAATGAATCAATGTACAAGTGTACCTAGAAGAATTGATGCTGTTTTGAAGGCAAAGGGGGTCACACCAAATATTGATTTGATTTATATTTCTCTTCAGTTCATTTACTTTGTATTTTGTTAATTAATTTAAAAGCAAAACTTTTAACACATATGTGTGAAAGCATTCTTACTTAGCAGCATTTTTCCACAACTGCCTAAAACTTTTGCACAGTACTGTACTTTCTGTATTAATTTCACAAGGCTTTCATGATCTCTGCTTGTTGTCATTCAGTACGAACCTTCATAGTTTACTTCCAGAGTATAAAAATCAGTCCTGGTCCTGTGATGGACACACAGGTGCAACTTGTCAACTCCCTATAGTATGATTCACTGCTCAGTGGTGCTGGACTGGGGTTACTTGGGCCCACCAGAGAAAATAATTCTAAAGAGGCCACCCTCCGATGTATAGAACATGTGCACGTCCACACTATGTTGTTATCATTATGCACACAGGACATATCATAAATATTGTCAAATCATTTTTTGTGAATGAACCCATAAGAAATAGACCCTAGTGGCAAGTCGTTGACTCTAAAATCAGCTCCAAATGGGGTTCTTGGTGAGCATTTGTGGCCCATTATTGGGTCAGAGCCTGAGCTCACTGGAGGGTCCTCTGGCAGACCAGTCCAACCATGGAGGTTGAGATTTTCATCAAGTCAATGGGACACACTGCATCTGAGATGATGTGCTACATGTGAGTTTATATATTATGCATTTTCATCCTTTTCTGTATTAACAACTTCGCACTCCATGACATAAATGTACATCATGGATTGCATTGCCTAGAGGCCCCATGACATACATTTACGTCAGCAATACCGGCCTGCTGTAATGGCCATGGGTTTCTGACTATTAGGCCATGTCATCGACAGAAAAAATAAAAATACTGTGGCTCTCGAATTGCGAAACACAAATGATTTTTTTTCCCTAAAACATGCTTTTATTGTGCAAAAATACTAAAACATAAAACAAACTTTACATATTTAGTTTTACCATAATTGTAACATAGATGTTAGGGATCTGCCAGGTACTTCATCTAGGTATACTCCTGGGATTAATCGATCCACACCTGAGGCCAGACCTGTTCGACTGACACCATCTCCCACCAACCAGGGTGGCAGGCTGACCTCAAGTTACCTGACCGGTTCTCAGGGGACCGTAAGACCTTTCTCTCCTTCCGGGAGAGTTGCAGACTGTATTTCCGCCTAAAGCCCCACTCCTCAGGTTCCGAGAACCAGCGGGTGGGTATCATCATATCCCGACTCCAGGAAGGGCCCCAAGAGTGGGCCTTCTCCTTGGCTCCTGACGCCCCTGAACTTTCCTCTGTTGATCGTTTTTTCTCTGCCCTCGGACTCATTTACGACGAGACTGACAGGACTGCTTTAGCCGAGAGTCAGCTGGTGACCTTACGTCAGGGTAGGAGACCGGTTGAGGAATACTGTTCTGATTTTAGGAGGTGGTGCGTAGCTTCTCAGTGGAACGATCCGGCCCTAAGGTGCCAGTTTAGGTTAGGATTATCGGACGCCCTGAAGGATCTGCTGGTTAGCTACCCCTCGTCTGACTCCCTTGACCAGGTTATGGCCCTAGCAGTACGACTTGACCGACGTCTCAGGGAACGTCAGCTAGAACGCTTCAGTGTGCTCCCCTCTGACTTTTCTGCGATCCCCCCCGAGGTCCCGTCTCCTCGCCCCTCCACGGAGGACTCGGAGGTACCTATGCAACTCGGGGCCTCCATGTCCCCTCGACAACGTAGGGAGTTTCGCAGAATGAATGGTCTCTGCTTCTACTGTGGGGACGACAAGCATCTACTGAACACCTGTCCCAGGCGCAAGAATAAGAAGCCGGAAAACTTCCGCGCCTAAGTGATCATCGGGGAGGTCACTTGGGCGCACAGGTATTTCCCGTTAATGTGAAACGCAATAAAATTTTGCTTCCCTTTCAGGTCTCGTTTGCTGGCCGGGCTGCCACGGGCAGTGCTTTCGTGGATTCAGGGTCATCTGCTAATATCATGTCTGTGGAATTTGCTATGTCTCTAAAGATGCCTTGTATTGATTTACCTTATCCTATCCCTGTAGTAGGAATCGACTCAACTCCCCTTGCTAATGGTTATTTTACTCAGCATACTCCTGTTTTTGAACTCCTGGTTGGCTCCATGCATTTGGAGCAGTGCTCTGTACTGGTGATGCAGGGATTATCGTCTGATCTGGTTTTAGGCCTTCCCTGGTTGCAGTTGCATAATCCCACGTTTGATTGGAATACTGGGGATCTCACCAAATGGGGTAATGAATGTCTTATGTCATGTCTTTCTGTTAACTCTATTTCTCCCCGGGAGGAGGTAAACACGCTTCCTGAGTTTGTTCAGGACTTCGCCGATGTGTTTTCTAAGGAGGCCTCTGAGGTGTTGCCCCCCCATAGAGATTACGATTGCGCTATCGATTTGGTGCCTGGTGCCAAGCTTCCTAAGGGTAGGATATTTAATCTTTCATGTCCTGAACGTGAAGCCATGAGGGTGTATATCCAAGAATGCCTGGCCAAGGGTTTCATTCGCCCCTCGACTTCTCCTGTAGGTGCTGGCTTCTTCTTCGTGGGGAAGAAGGATGGTGGTCTTAGGCCGTGCATTGATTATCGTAACCTGAATAAGGTCACCGCAAGGAACCAGTACCCACTTCCTTTGATTCCGGATCTTTTTAATCAGGTTCAGGGAGCCCAATGGTTTTCTAAGTTCGATCTACGGGGGGCATATAACCTTATCCGCATCAAAGAGGGGGATGAGTGGAAAACTGCGTTCAACACACCCGAGGGTCATTTCGAATACCTGGTCATGCCCTTTGGGTTGTGTAATGCCCCTGCTGTCTTCCAGAATTTTATTAATGAAATCCTGAGAGAGTACCTGGGTAATTTTCTTGTTGTGTACCTTGATGACATACTGGTGTTTTCCAAGGACTGGTCCTCCCACGTGGAGCATGTCAGGAAGGTGCTCCAGGTCCTTCGGGAGAATAATCTGTTTGCTAAGACTGAAAAATGTGTCTTTGGGGTACAGGAGATACCATTTTTAGGGCAAATCCTCACTCCTCATGAATTCCGCATGGACCCTGCCAAGGTTCAGGCTGTGGCGGAATGGGTCCAACCTGCCTCCCTTAAGGCGTTACAGTGTTTTTTAGGGTTCGCCAACTATTACAGGAGATTTATTGCAAACTTCTCGGTCGTCGCTAAGCCTCTTACGGACCTTACCCGCAAGGGTGCTGATGTCCTCCATTGGCCCCCTGAGGCCGTCCAGGCCTTTGAGACCCTCAAGAAGTGCTTTATCTCGGCCCCCGTGCTGATTCAGCCCAACCAAGAGGAGCCATTTATTGTGGAGGTTGACGCTTCCGAGGTGGGAGTGGGGGCCGTCTTGTCCCAGGGTACCAGCTCCCTCACCCATCTCCGCCCCTGTGCTTACTTCTCTAGGAAGTTTTCGCCCACGGAGAGTAACTATGATATTGGCAACCGCGAACTTCTAGCCATTAAATGGGCTTTTGAGGAGTGGCGGCACTTCCTGGAGGGGGCCAGACACCAGGTAACGGTCCTTACGGATCACAAAAATCTGGTTTTCCTAGAATCGGCCCGGAGGCTTAATCCTAGACAAGCTCGGTGGGCACTATTCTTTACCAGATTTAATTTCTTGGTTACCTATAGGGCTGGGTCCAAGAATATTAAGGCTGATGCTCTGTCACGTAGTTTCATGGCCAATCCTCCTTCTGAGAAGGATCCTGCTTGTATTTTACCCCCTGGTATAATCGTCTCTGCCACGGATTCTGATTTAGCTTCTGATATCGCGGCTGATCAGGGTGCAGCTCCCGGGAACGTCCCTGGGGACAAACTGTTTGTTCCCCTGCAATACCGGCTGAGGGTACTCAGGGAAAACCATGACTCCGCTCTATCTGGTCATCCTGGCATCTTGGGCACCAAACACCTCATTACCAGAAACTATTGGTGGCCTGGGTTGCCTAAAGACGTTAGGGCTTACGTCACCGCTTGTGAGGTTTGCGCTAGGTCCAAAACCCCTAGGTCCCGACCTGCGGGCCTACTACGTTCCTTGCCCATTCCCCAGAGACCTTGGACCCATATCTCCATGGATTTTATCACCGATTTGCCTCCATCTCAGGGCAAGTCGGTGGTGTGGGTGGTAGTCGACCGCTTCAGCAAGATGTGCCACTTTGTGCCCCTTAAGAAGCTACCTAACGCCAAGACGTTAGCTTCTTTGTTTGTGAAACACATCCTGCGTCTCCATGGGGCCCCAGTCAATATCGTTTCTGACAGAGGGGTACAATTTGTTTCCTTATTTTGGAGAGCTTTTTGTAAAAAGTTGGAGATTGATCTGTCCTTCTCCTCCGCCTTCCATCCCGAAACTAATGGCCAAACGGAAAGGACCAACCAATCCCTGGAACAATATTTAAGGTGTTTCATCTCTGACTGTCAATTCGATTGGGTCTCATTCCTTCCCCTTGCTGAATTTTCCTTGAATAACCGGGTCAGTAACTCGTCAGGGGTCTCCCCGTTTTTCTGTAATTTCGGGTTTAACCCAAGATTCTCCTCCGTCTCCCCTGGTTGTTCCAATAATCCTGAGGTAGAGGATGTTCATCGGGAACTGTGCACTGTCTGGGCCCAGGTTCAGAAGAACCTAGAGGCGTCCCAGAGCGCACAAAAGATTCAGGCGGATAGTAGACGTTCTGCTAACCCCCGGTTTGTCGTCGGGGATTTGGTCTGGTTGTCGTCCAGGAACTTGCGCCTTAAGGTCCCGTCCAGGAAGTTTGCTCCCCGATTTATTGGACCTTATAAGATCATTGAAGTCCTCAACCCTGTATCCTTCCGTCTGGAGCTCCCCCCATCATTTCGCATACATGACGTCTTCCATGCCTCCCTCCTTAAACGCTGCTCCCCGTCCTGGTCCCCCTCGAGGATACCTCCTGTTCCCGTTCTCACCCCTGAGGGGGTGGAATTCGAGGTGGCCAAGATTATGGACAGTAGGATGGTCCAGGGCTCCCTCCAGTACCTGGTCCATTGGAGAGGATACGGGCCGGAGGAGAGGACTTGGGTACCTGCCCGTGATGTTCACGCTGGGGTATTGATCAGGAGGTTCCACCTTCTCTTCCCCACTAAACCGGGTCCCCTTAGTAAGGGTCCGGTGGCCCCTCATAAAAGGGGGAGTACTGTTAGGGATCTGCCAGGTACTTCATCTAGGTATACTCCTGGGATTAATCAATCCACACCTGAGGCCAGACCTGTTCGACTGACACCATCTCCCACCAACCAGGGTGGCAGGCTCAGGAGTGGGAGAGCCTATCGCGGCCTGGTCTGTCGGAGTTAGCTCCGCCCCCTGTCCTTTATTACCTGCCCTGTTCTCTCCCTCAGTGCTTGTAATTCTTTTGGATTCCTGGCCCCACTGCTGCTTGCTCCAGCCTGCTTCTGCCGTGCTTCTGCCTTGCTGCAGTTCTGCTTGACCTGCTTTGCTTTGCCCCTGGCTTGCTTCTGTCTCCTTGCCCGCTTGGGTGTACTCACTTCGTCCTGGTCCTGACTGTCCGTTCGCCGCTCCGTTTCCTCGTGGCGTTCCGTGGCTACTGCCCCTTCCCTTGCATGTTCCCTGTTTGTTTTCCTGTGCACTTAGACAGCGTAGGGACCGCCGCCCAGTTGTACCTCGTCGCCTAGGGCGGGTCGTTGCAAGTAGGCAGGGACAGGGCGGTGGGTAGATTAGGGCTCACTTTCCCTTCACCTCCTTCCTGCCATTACAATAGAATAAAATAAAGTGAATACATTATTTATATCACACGTTAAATAGAGGGGAAAAGAAGTCAAATTGCTGGATTTATTTCACCCCTCACTCCAAGAAAAAAAAAGTGAATAAAAGTTCAACAATAAGTATCAATTAAATGGTGGCAATAAAAACCACAACTGGTCCCACAAAAAAAAAAAGCCAGCATACAGCTATGTGAAATTAAATACATATGGCTCTCGGAATGCGGGGATGGAAAAAATTAAAATAATTGCTCTGTCCTGAAGGCCCAAATCAGGCTGGTCCTTAAATGGATTTTCATCAGGTATTTCAGAAAATATTCAAGCTGTCACATTTAGAAAGAGTCAATTTTACCCACTAGAATGAAACCTCAGCAATGCGCAACGATCATGGGAAGGAAGGGCCTGGGATTATGAGATCACTCCAACAAAAAATGTTTAAATCTTTGACTTATTCTCAAAGTATTGAGTTAATGCAGGACACATCCCGTCAAGTAGAGGCGTATCCCATTTATTCCCGGTCAAGCCGCCTCCTATTTCATTGTACATATTTGTTATTAAACTAGACTCTTACATAGGGTGTAACAAGTGTGATTTCTAAAGCTATGTTGTAGTGTTTAATATTTTGACCATGCCCATTGCTCCAGTGTTTTAGTTTATCTCCTATTATTCTTTCTCTAATACTTAATCCAACTAGTTTTACCACAGAACACATTTATAATTTCACCGTTTTCTTTAAAGAGGCTCTGTCACCAGATTTTGCAACCCCTATCTGCTATTGCAGCAGATCGGCGCTGCAATGTAGATTACAGTAACGTTTTTATTTTTAAAAAACGAGCATTTTTGCCCAAGTTATGACCATTTTTGTATTTATGCAAATGAGGCTTGCTAAAGTCCAACTGGGCGTGTTTAAAGTAAAAGTCCAACTGGGCGTGTATTATGTGTGTTACATCTGGGCGTGTTTACTTCTTTTACTAGCTGGGCGTTCTGACGAGAAGTATCATCCACTTCTCTTCAGAACGCCCAGCTTCTGGCAGTGCAAAGACACAGCGTGTTCTCGAGAGATCATGCTGTGACGTCACTCACTTCCTGCCCCAGGTCCTGCATCGTGTCGGGCGAGCGAGGACACATCGGCACCAGAGGCTACAGTTGATTCTGCAGCAGCATCGGCGTTTGCAGGTAAGTCGATGTAGCTACTTACCTGCAAACGCTGATGCTGCTGCAGAATCAACTGTAGCCTCTGGTGCCGATGTGGCCGACACGATGCAGGACCTGGGGCAGGAAGTGAGTGACGTCACAGCGTGATCTCTCGAGAACACGCTGTGTGTCTGCACTGCCAGAAGCTGGGTGTTAACGAACAGAAGTGGATGATGCTGATTCGTCAGCATCATACACTCCCATTCCTAACGCCCAGCTAGTAAAAGAAGTAAAAACGCCCCGATGTACACACATAATACACGCCCAGTTGTACTTTTACTGTAAACACGCCCAGTTGTACTTTTGCAAGCCTCATTTGCATAAATACAAAAATGGTCATAACTTGGCCAAAAATGCTCGTTTTTAAAAAATAAAAACGTTACTGTAATCTACATTGCAGCGCCTATCTGCTGCAATAGCAGATAGGGGTTGCAAAATCTGGTGACAGAGCCTCTTTAAAGTGGTTGTCCAGTCATAAGAAATTGATGGCCAATCCTCAGGCTAGGCCATCAATATCTGATCGGTAGGGGTCCCACTACCAGCACCCCTGCCGATCAGCTGTTTTGAAGGGGCCGTCGCGCTTGTCGGAGCGCTGCTTCTCCTTTATTACTGTCAATGCTCGTATTGTGAATTGCTGACACACTTGTATCGGTGGTTCACAGTGAACTGCGGCTACAAGTATGTTGGCGATTCACAGTATGAGCAGGCAAGGAATAAAAGGGAGATAATGGAAGATAATGTAAGATAATGGTGCTGTAAAATAAATAATAATAGTAATAAAATTGCATTGAACCAATAAAATAATTGATTGTGAAGGCAGACATAAGCGTTTAAGGCTTTGTTCACATCTGCATCAGGGGTCCTTTCTGACGTTCCGTTGGAGCTTCCCGTCAGAACAGGACCCTGACTGAAATAAACGGAAACTATAGATTTCCATCACCATTGATTTCAATGGTGACGGATCCGGTGCCAATGGTTTCCGTTTGTCTCAGTTGTAAAGGGTCCATCATTTTCACGGAATCAATACCGTAGCCGACTACGCTATTAATTCCGTCAAAACGACGTAACCCTTGCACAACTGAGACAAATGGAAACCATTGGCACCGGATCTGTCACCATTGAAATCAATGGTGATGGAAACGGAAACCCATGGTTTCCGCTTGTTTCAATCAGGGCTCCGTTCTGACGGAAAGCTCCGACGAATGTTATAATAGAGCCCTGACGGATATGTGAACGAAGCCTAAGTTCTAACGCAACAAGCTGCATAATCCATTGATTATCCGGGTTAGCCAGGACAGGCATTGCTCTTATTGAATGGCTGTCCAGTGTTCTGAGCGAGGACTTCCTGCTATATGACCTAAAAGGACGTATGGATGGGGATTATCTTAATAAAGTGATCGCTGTAACCACATGTTTAACCCCATTGTAACAATAGAGAGATATTTAGTGGCACAATTAAGCCTCCTGCACACAGGACGGAAATACTGCTGAATTTGCATCTGGAATTTCAGTGCGGAAACTCTGCAGTGTTTATACAAGATAAATTGACATGCTGCGATTAGGAATCCTTATGGCAGGTCAATTTCCGCACATGTTTTCTCCAGCGTGTGGATGACATTTGTTTAACTCCCACTTTGCTGCTACTGCAATACCCTGCAGAATGTTCACACGAAAATTCCGGATGGAAATTCTGCAGCATTTCCGTCCCATGTGCAGTAGGTCTTAGTCTACACTCTGCTTAGACTTTATAGCCTCTGATCTCTTGACAAGCATTTTAGCAATATAAGCAGCTACCTGTTATTGGATGATGTCATGCTGTTGTATTTCACCAGCCAGAGGCTACATGAGCTCATATAAGAAAACCACATTGGTGCATTGTTTAAGACAGACTTCAGAATAAACATTCTTAAAACCCTAATATTGGGCAATTGTGTGGGTAAAATCTGGACTTACAACGTGTGAACTGTACAACTCATGCAATGGGACCATTTTGGATAAATATGGGTTACAGGTACTTTTGAACAGGAATTCTCAGAACTAGATATTGAATATTGGAATTTAATCTAACTTGCCTTTGTTAGTTTGGGTCAATATAAATTGTAATAAATAGCAGCATAATTTACAGATGTCTAATAGAAAATACCATCACTAGATTGGAAAAATGCAGATAATATACACCAAAGCCGTAGCTAGGCTTTCCTTTACATGGGGCAAAGATTCAGTGTGGCACCCCAGACCCTTAAGGTACTTTTACACGGCCCGACCTGGCCTGACTCTGATCGCACGTCCCCACACATTATTATCATGTCGGCAACACATCTCCCTGTTTACACAGGGAGATGTGCTGCCGACAATGATAATAGTTTCATGCGATCGGCAGATGATTGAGCGTTTACTCGTTCATCGGCTTATCGTTGCCACAGGGCAATTATCGGGAACGAGCGTTCTGTGAACGCTCGTTTGCCCGCTAATTGGCCAGTGTAAAAGGGCCTTTTCCCACACACCTAGAACTTAACAAAATTTGTTTCCCACAAAATTGAAATTTACTATACAGTTGCAGGAAAAAGTAAGTGAACCCTTTGGAATATCTGGATTTCTGCATTGATTACTAATAAAATATGGTCTGATTATTATCTAAATCACAATTATAGACACACAATAGCTAACTAAACTAAGAACACACAAACAGTTGTACTGTTCATGACATTTATTGAGTACATTGAATTAACATCCACAGTGCAGGGAGAAAAAATAAGTGAACCATTGAATTTAATAACCTGTAGATCCCCCCTTAGCAGCAATTACCTCCACCAAACGTTTCCTGTAGCTTTATATAAGATTTGCAAAATGTTGTGGAGAAATTTTGGACCATTCTTCCCTGCAAATGTGTTTCAGTTAATGAATATTTCTAGGATTCCTTACGCGCACAGGACTCTTCAGGTCATGCCACAGCATCTGAAATGGGTTAAGGTCAGGATTCTGACTTGACCATTGCAAAAGGCAAATCATCTTTTTTCAACCATTCTTTAGTTGTGTTTTGAGTCATTGTTTTCTTGCATTATCCAATGCTTGTGGTCATGGACTGCTGCCGTTACATCCTCCTGTAAAATGTTTTGATACTCCTTTGAATTCCATGATTCCAAGGTGTCCAGGCCCTGAGGCAGCAAAGCAGCCCCAAACTTTGATTCTCCCTCCACCATGCTTCAAAGTTGGGATGAGGTTTTGGTGTTCGGGTGCACTGTTCTTTTTCCTTCAAACATAGCGTTCTGCATTTGTGCTAAAAAGTTCCACTTTTGTCTCATCTGTCCATAGAACATTACCCCAGAAGCACCGTGGAACATCAAAGTAGTCCTGGGCAAACTTAAGACGGGCCGCAATTTATTTTTGTACAGCAGCGGCTTTCTTCAAGCTGTCATTCCATGAACATCATTGTTGTTTAGTGTTTCATTCTTGTTCAGACAAAAAAAAAAAATATTCTGACTCCACACCAGTCAAGAAAAAATTCAGACACCAATATATATATATATATATATATTATATATATATAGTGTCTGAAGGGAAGTAACCGCGTCTACCAGAGCGTCTGGTAGACGCCGTTACTTCCCTTTAGACACTATATACAGCGATTGTGAGAAAGGCCTTGGTTAGGCCGAAACGTATTAACACAATTGCTTCTCCAAAAGAATACAATTTTGGAAATGAATACAATAAAGTATTTTTGAAAATCAACTCTAAGAATTACTGGAGTGCTTTAGGTTTATTCTAAGTATCTATAGTGTGGGTTCCCTAACCCGAACCTATATAGCACCAACACAGAGTGATTTAGGAGTGCATCCTTACATATTGTGTGACTGATAGGCTGCAGGCCGATCGGGCTGTAGCCTATATAATGACAGAGCAGGGAGATACCTCCCTGCTCTGCCATAGTGTTAAATACTATCTACGTCCTAAGGACACAGATACTATTGAATGCGGCGGCGATACCGCTGTAGCAGCCATAACAGCTGCTAGCGGCGCCCCCTCAGGCCCTGTAGCAGCAGCCAGTGGCGTAGCTATAGGGGTCGCAGCGGTCGCAGTTGCGACCGGGCCCGTAAGCCACACTAACGCTGACTGCAGGGTCGGGCAGCCTATCTGGCAAATGGCAGATGCCGGTGTATGTAGTGGGCTTCTGCTGCCCACCCACCTCTTTATCCCCAGCGGTGGGCCCTGCACTGTAGTCTGACACATTTCCCCTCCCTGAGCAGCGCACAGCCCACTTGCTGGACGCTATACTACGTAGCCTGCTGCAGTCCAGCCAATTAGTGTGGGTCATACTGATTGGCTGGGCTGCACTAGTCTGTGTACTACAGCGGCCAGCATGTAGACTGTGCACTGCATAGGGGGGAATTGTCGTGGTCCTAGCAGCAGGAGGTGCCTCATGAGTCGTCGACTGACCTTTTCCACTTCCACTCCCCCTCCCCCGGCCCCATCTTATTACATCTTATACCTGCTCTGCATAAGTAGGTATGTCCAGCCACCCGCCCACATTCATCCTCGGGGGACAGTGTGCCGGCTACATCATGGCTCACAGAGCTGAGCAGAGACATAGTCAGACTCAAAGGTGAGAGCCAGGCAGCACTGCAGCAGCTTATAAGAAAAAAGTGTGTCCCCAGTACTTTGCAAAGAAACTACTGTCTGTTATGCCCTTCCCCTGCATGGGGAACTATAACTCTAATCCTATCATGTGTGATACTGTCTGCTCAGCCACTGTATCTAATCCTATCATGTGTGATACTGTCTGCTGAGCCAAGGTATCTAATCCTATCCATAGTTTATAGGGTCGTAGTGCTATAGATATGCTATGCTGTCTCCTATACACACATTTTTTTTTGGGCGGACACATATGTATTGGGGATATTTCCCCTGACATTTTAAGCCCTTAGTGACGCCCCGGCTGCTAGTGCTGCATTGTTGGGTCACTTGGGTGACCCAGCGATGCAGCTGAAAGCTGCGGACCGTCTGCCATGAGAAGTTTGCGGGGGGGGGGGCCCAATAAGAACTTTTGCATCGGGGCCCATGAGCCTTTAGCTACGCCCCTGGCAGCAGTGGTAGTTACGCCACTGGCAATGTTTTCGTTCGCTGTCCTAGCCCTATATCTAAATAAATACCCTGGCCTTTTGCAGAGTGGCTTGTTGGTGTCCCATCTGGCACCCAGCACCCGGGGCACATACCCCGGCCCTCCTAGCTAAACCACATGATCTTGTCATAGACAGAACCGATAAAAACAAGGGGACATATACAAAACCACCGAAAAAGGCCATACTTACAAATGGACACAGCCAGGTCAGAAACGCTGATGAAGGAGTGAGCAGGTGCTTTAAATAATAATAGCCACTCCCACTGGTCTTGAGGGGAGTGGTGTGTGGTGCATGGGATGTGTAGTAAGAAATAATAAATGAATAGTGTGTGTGCAAGTGTAATACTATTAGTGAAATATAGGGGGCAGTAATGAGTGAAGTGCCTCAATAGAAATAAATGGATAATGGGGTGCAAGTGTGTGAAACATGGAGGGATAGTGTGTACGTCATGAGGCACAACGTGTATAGCCAGGTAGAAGCCTATTTGTGACGCCTTGATAGTTCATAGAGCGGGCTACCCTGCTTGCTATGCCAAACAACAACACACCATGCTCTCCCAGCATCAAAGACCCGGCTGTGTCCAAGAGAAGCGAATATACGTAGTAATGAAAAATACCTGGGGTATTAGTAATCATTTTGGCCAAAAGGACGCAAGCTCGCAATCCACGACAAGGATCCCCAGACTTGCGAGTCCCTAACTCCTTAATGGAACAGAATGTTCCTGATGTACAGACAGAACCGATAAAAACAAGGGGACATATACAAAACCACCGAAAAAGGCCATACTTACAAATGGACACAGCCAGGTCAGAAACGCTGATGAAGGAGTGAGCAGGTGCTTTAAATAATAATAGCCACTCCCACTGGTCTTGAGGGGAGTGGTGTGTGGTGCATGGGATGTGTAGTAAGAAATAATAAATAAATAGTGTGTGTGCAAGTGTAATACTATAAGTGAAATATAGGGGGCAGTAATGAGTGAAGTGCCTCAATAGAAATAAATGGATAATGGGGTGCAAGTGTGTGAAACATGGAGGGATAGTGTGTACGTCATGAGGCACAACGTGTATAGCCAGGTAGAAGCCTATTTGTGACGCCTTGATAGTTCATAGAGCGGGCTACCCTGCTTGCTATGCCAAACAACAACACACCATGCTCTCCCAGCATCAAAGACCCGGCTGTGTCCAAGAGAAGCGAATATACGTAGTAATGAAAAATACCTGGGGTATTAGTAATCATTTTGGCCAAAAGGACGCAAGCTCGCAATCCACGACAAGGATCCCCAGACTTGCGAGTCCCTAACTCCTTAAATGGAACAGAATGTTCCTGATGTACAGACAGAACCGATAAAAACAAGGGGACATATACAAAACCACCGAAAAAGGCCATACTTACAAATGGACACAGCCAGGTCAGAAACGCTGATGAAGGAGTGAGCATGTGCTTTAAATAATAATAGCCACTCCCACTGGTCTTGAGGGGAGTGGTGTGTGGTGCATGGGATGTGTAGTAAGAAATAATAAATAAATAGTGTGTGTGCAAGTGTAATACTATAAGTGAAATATAGGGGGCAGTAATGAGTGAAGTGCCTCAATAGAAATAAATGGATAATGGGGTGCAAGTGTGTGAAACATGGAGGGATAGTGTGTACGTCATGAGGCACAACGTGTATAGCCAGGTAGAAGCCTATTTGTGACGCCTTGATAGTTCATAGAGCGGGCTACCCTGCTTGCTATGCCAAACAACAACACACCATGCTCTCCCAGCATCAAAGACCTGGCTGTGTCCAAGAGAAGCGAATATACGTAGTAATGAAAAATACCTGGGGTATTAGTAATCATTTTGGCCAAAAGGACGCAAGCTCGCAATCCACGACAAGGATCCCCAGACTTGCAAGTCCCTATCTCCTTAAATGGAACTGAATGTTCCTGATGTACAGACAGAACCGATAAAAACAAGGGGACATATACAAAACCACCGAAAAAGGCCATACTTACAAATGGACACAGCCAGGTCAGAAACGCTGATGAAGGAGTGAGCAGGTGCTTTAAATAATAATAGCCACTCCCACTGGTCTTGAGGGGAGTGGTGTGTGATGCATGGGATGTGTAGTAAGAAATAATAAATGAATAGTGTGTGTGAAATATAGAGGGCAGTAATGAGTGAAGTGCCTCAATAGAAATAAATGGATAATGGGGTGCAAGTGTGTGAAACATGGAGGGATAGTGTGTACGTCATGAGGCACAACGTGTATAGCCAGGGAGAAGCCTATTTGTGACGCCTGGATAGTTCATAGAGCGGGCTACCCTGCTTGCTATGCCAAACATCAACACACCATGCTCTCCCAGCATCAAAGACCCGGCTGTGTCCAAGAGAAGCGAATATACGTAGTAATGAAAAATACCTGGGGTATTAGTAATCATTTTGGCCAAAAGGATGCAAGCTCGCAATCCACGACAAGGATCCCCAGACTTGCGAGTCCCTAACTCCTTAAATGGAACTGAATGTTCCTGATGTACAGACAGAACCGATAAAAACAAGGGGACATATACAAAACCACCGAAAAAGGCCATACTTACAAATGGACACAGCCAGGTCAGAAACGCTGATGAAGGAGTGAGCAGGTGCTTTAAATAATAATAGCCACTCCCACTGGTCTTGAGGGGAGTGGTGTGTGATGCATGGGATGTGTAGTAAGAAATAATAAATGAATAGTGTGTGTGAAATATAGAGGGCAGTAATGAGTGAAGTGCCTCAATAGAAATAAATGGATAATGGGGTGCAAGTGTGTGAAACATGGAGGGATAGTGTGTACGTCATGAGGCACAACGTGTATAGCCAGGGAGAAGCCTATTTGTGACGCCTGGATAGTTCATAGAGCGGGCTACCCTGCTTGCTATGCCAAACATCAACACACCATGCTCTCCCAGCATCAAAGACCCGGCTGTGTCCAAGAGAAGCGAATATACGTAGTAATGAAAAATACCTGGGGTATTAGTAATCATTTTGGCCAAAAGGATGCAAGCTCGCAATCCACGACAAGGATCCCCAGACTTGCGAGTCCCTAACTCCTTAAATGGAACTGAATGTTCCTGATGTACAGACAGAACCGATAAAAACAAGGGGACATATACAAAACCACCGAAAAAGGCCATACTTACAAATGGACACAGCCAGGTCAGAAACGCTGATGAAGGAGTGAGCAGGTGCTTTAAATAATAATAGCCACTCCCACTGGTCTTGAGGGGAGTGGTATGTGGTGCATGGGATGTGTAGTAAGAAATAATAAATGAATAGTGTGTGTGCAAGTGTAATACTATAAGTGAAATATAGGGGACAGTAATGAGTGAAGTGCCTCAATAGAAATAAATGGATAATGGGGTGCAAGTGTGTGAAACATGGAGGGATAGTGTGTACGTCATGAGGCACAACGTGTATAGCCAGGTAGAAGCCTATTTGTGACGCCTTGATAGTTCATAGAGCGGGCTACCCTGCTTGCTATGCCAAACAACAACACACCATGCTCTCCCAGCATCAAAGACCCGGCTGTGTCCAAGAGAAGCGAATATACGTAGTAATGAAAAATACCTGGGGTATTAGTAATCATTTTGGCCAAAAGGACGCAAGCTCGCAATCCACGACAAGGATCCCCAGACTTGCGAGTCCCTAACTCCTTAAATGGAACTGAATGTTCCTGATGTACAGACAGAACCGATAAAAACAAGGGGACATATACAAAACCACCGAAAAAGGCCATACTTACAAATGGACACAGCCAGGTCAGAAACGCTGATGAAGGAGTGAGCAGGTGCTTTAAATAATAATAGCCACTCCCACTGGTCTTGAGGGGAGTGGTATGTGGTGCATGGGATGTGTAGTAAGAAATAATAAATGAATAGTGTGTGTGCAAGTGTAATACTATAAGTGAAATATAGGGGGCAGTAATGAGTGAAGTGCCTCAATAGAAATAAATGGATAATGGGGTGCAAGTGTGTGAAACATGGAGGGATAGTGTGTACGTCATGAGGCACAACGTGTATAGCCAGGTAGAAGCCTATTTGTGACGCCTTGATAGTTCATAGAGCGGGCTACCCTGCTTGCTATGCCAAACAACAACACACCATGCTCTCCCAGCATCAAAGACCCGGCTGTGTCCAAGAGAAGCGAATATACGTAGTAATGAAAAATACCTGGGGTATTAGTAATCATTTTGGCCAAAAGGACGCAAGCTCGCAATCCACGACAAGGATCCCCAGACTTGCGAGTCCCTAACTCCTTAAATGGAACAGAATGTTCCTGATGTACAGACAGAACCGATAAAAACAAGGGGACATATACAAAACCACCGAAAAGGCCATACTTACAAATGGACACAGCCAGGTCAGAAACGCTGATGAAGGAGTGAGCAGGTGCTTTAAATAATAATAGCCACTCCCACTGGTCTTGAGGGGAGTGGTGTGTGGTGCATGGGTCCATGCACCACACACCACTCCCCTCAAGACCAGTGGGAGTGGCTATTATTATTTAAAGCACCTGCTCACTCCTTCATCAGCGTTTCTGACCTGGCTGTGTCCATTTGTAAGTATGGCCTTTTTCGGTGGTTTTATGATCTTGTCATAGGCATAACACAGAGTATCAGTTTTCCCTGGAGTGTTCCTTTAATTGTCTTTCTCTGAAATTAACCCTTGTCTGCGTGTAAGTTTGTGAAGTAAGGAAATCAGATTTTGCTCCTCAGTGGGGACAGGGACTGATGTTAGTGGTTATAATCTGTAATAAAATATAGTGGCAATATACGGCGCTATATAACTAATAGGATGTAAAAAAGGTAAATTGTATCTGGGATATAATACTCTGTACTGGTTTACAGAGTCCACAAATGTTACAATTCTTATTACTATAAATATGAATCTTCATGTAATAATTTCTACTGTTAAAATATTATCTAGTAAGATAAAAAAATAAGAGTACAAGACATTATGTAATGACGGGGTAGGGAGACAGACAGGTGAGCCCTAATCTACCCGCCACTCAGTCCCTGCCTACTTGCAACGACCCGTCCTAGGCGACGGGGTACAACTGGGCGACAGTCCGTACGCTCAGTAAGTGCACGACAGACAAACAGACAAGGGTACACAGAAGCTAGGGAAACGGGGCAGCTGCCCACGGAGACACCGTGAGCAATGAGAGTAGTGAACGAGACGAGTCAAACCAGGAGTGCACGAGGTACAAAACGCTGAGCAGGAGAGTGGTCAGTAAGCCAAGGTCAATAACAAGCAGAGGATCAGTAGTTCAAGCAACAACAGCAGAGCCAGGAAACAAGCAGAACAGAATCACAGGCAAAGGAGGAACAGGAAAGGCAGGTATAAATAGACAGTGGGCGGGAGCTAGCTCCGTCTGGCCAGGCTGTGATAGGCTCTCCCACTCCTAAGCCTGCCATCCTGAGTGGTGGAAGATGGAGTCAGTCTCACAGACATAGGAGCAGGTGCAGACTGATTACCCACGGGCGTCGACACAGAAGCCTTGTCTGGCAGATCCTTTACACATTATCTGTATGATACAAGTATCAACAGCTATTGACACACCAATTTCAGTGGAATTCTTTAAATTTACACGTATTTGACATTAATTGGTGTTTAAAAAATTGGTCTATTTCCTTATAATCTCTCTATTTGTAAAATAATGACTGCGATGTCAAATATTACATAAGCCACACATGATTTATCAGAGAATACAGAAATCAGTGCATGTTTTAGGTTGTCTTATTTGCCTGCTCTCTTTATAAAGTAAACTTTTTAATTTTTTTATTTTACCCTTTCACCTATGACAGCACCCCTGGAGAGACATCCCATTCGCTGGACAGGCAGCCTTATGATATAAAAAAGGACACACCTCTCCACACACCCAGTCAGGTTTCCTGTCCTCTGGATGGTATTGTCCTGTGGATCAAGACACTCTCTCCAGTACTCACCTGTGTTCCTGGAGGTATTCTGAAGGTGTAAGTCTCTAAGGGAGCAACCTTATTTCTGTGGCTGGTATCCCCATCCTCTCCCGATCACCGCTTCCCTGTACAGAGGTGGTAAGCTCCCGCCATGGGTGGGGCTCCTCTGGGGGGGAGAAGCTTCTCTTGGGGTCAGGCCTGGCTCCAGTTTACAGGAGAGGGAGCCAGGACCCCTCTGCTACTGGCTCACTGCAGTGACCATTTCCGGTCGCGGCGCATGTCACTTCCGGCGGAGGTGACACGCAGACTTCCCAGGAAGCGGTGTTCCGGCGGCCCAGTTGGGGAGGAGGGGCTACAGCGCGTCATAGCCTGGGAGCCTCCCCGGCCAATCCCAGGCCCATTTTAGGCCTGAACCAAGATGTCTCCTTCTCCAACCAAGCAAAAAGTATGGAAGCTCCAGGAGAAGCAGCAGGACAAGCCGAACGACCTGAGCGATCCAACCCAGCAAGATCCTCCAGTCTGGTACTTTAAACGGCATGGGATCTTCTGGGAAGCATGGTAGGACAAACAAACCTTTTTTTCAATTATTAATTATGTCCTTCCTTGTATATTACATGTTTCCTAGGTCAGAGATTGTCCCAGGAAGAAGTTGAACAAGACTTGCAACAGAGAATGTGCTAGCAGCCTCTTATCAGAAACGTTTATGCCAGTTATGTTTAGATAAAATCCTGGCAGAGGAATCCACCAGCCTCACCACAAGCATAAAAGATATGGTTCGAACAGAGGTTAAGAATTCCCTTAGATCGCTTCGAAAGAAACATGACCTTCCTAGCACCTTGTCTGGCAAGACAAGACAGGGCCTAGGGGTTTCTAATTCTTCTAGTGAAGAGGAGACATTTGAGGAAGAAGAAGGGGGGAAACTAGTTCCAGCTGAGGATGTGGACCAACTTCTTAATGCAGTCCGGGCCATTATGAATATTGGTGACCCCGAGGAGCCCCGGTCCTTCCAGGACATTATGTTTGAGGGCCTGGGTCCTAGGAAACAGAGATCTTTTCCTATTCACAGAAATGTGGCCAGCCTCATTAGAAGGGAATGGAAAAACCCTGACAGAAACTATTAATTAAAAAGGACCTGGGAAGCCTGTGCAGGGGCCTTGAAACCTGGTATTGTGGCCACATGTGTAGCCAGGTCACTTAAAATCTGGATAGCTCAACTGGAGCTTCATCTCAGAGACAAAACTCCTAGGAATCAGATACTAGCTCCCCCCCCCCCGGTTTTGTCTAAAGCCGCAGACTTCTTGGCTGATGCCTCAGTGGACTCAGTCGGTCTGTCAGCTAGATCTGCAGCCCTATCCAACTCAGCCAGAAGAGCTATATGGCTGAAGACATGGAAGGGAAGCTTTGTTCTATCCCCTGTTCAGGAGACTTTTTGTTTGGTCCACCACTGGATGATCTCCTAGCAAAAGCATCTGACAAGAAGAAAGGGTTTCCTACCCAGAACAAACCAGACTCCTTTCATTCCAGGAGGTTTAATAAAAAAAACAATCCCAAGGGACAGGAATTTAGATCCTCTAAATTCACTAAGAAGAACAGGGGCTTCTTGTTTAGGCCTCAGAACGATCTCAAAAATAAGGATCACCAACAATGATGCCAGAAGGAGTGGCGTTGGAGATCGCTTTTCCCTATTCTTCCAAGAACGGGAAAAGATCTTGTCAAACCAGTGGGTTCTAGATATTCTGAAGAAGGGTTACAAACTAGAATGACCCCTCCTCCAGACGGATTCCTCCGCACAAATGGGCAGACGGATCAGAGAAGCAGCTGGCTCTAGAGTCAGAGGTTATTTCTCTTATCAGGAAGGGGGTTCTAGTACCGGTACCGAAACCAGAGATAGGGAAGGGCTACTATTCCCCCTTTTTCTAGTAAAGAAACTGGAAGGCAGATTCAGGGTTATAATAAACCTAAAACAACTGAACTCTTTCCTAATTTACAAAAGATTTTGGATGGAGAGTATCCCCTCCACTGTAAATCTCCTCTTCAGGAATTGTATGATGGCATTAATAGAACATGCTTATTACCATGTCCCTGTCTACATCACTCTCCAGGAGTATCTGAGGGTGACATTAGTTCTGAGCGACTCCCTAATCCACCTCCAATACAGGGCCCTCCAGTTTGGCATCTCTCAGACTCCGAGATTGTTTACCAAACTTATAGCAGAAATTACCTCATACATACGAACGAAGGACATTCTTATCATTCCCTACCTAGACGACTTTTTGATAGTGGCAGACACAGCCCAGACTTTAACACTCAATCTACACTCAGTACCATAATAGATCTGGGATGGAATATAAACGTAAACAAGTCAAATTTAACAACATCCAACAGATGCATTTTTTTGGGAATCCTTTTAGACTCATCCAAACAAATGTATTTTTTCCCTCACGGAAAGATCCAGCCTTTGATAGAGTGGGTCTCGGGCCTCTTTTTGGATCACTTAACTTCTTTCAGAAGGACTATGTCCGTCCTGGGTCTTCTAACCTCCTGTATCCCGGCCATAATGTGGGCACAGTTCAGGTCATGACCTGTACAGAAGGACATATTGGAGAAGTGGGACAAGAGCAAATTCTCCCTAGATCACTCCCTACACATTTCCTCTGTAGCCAGACTATCTCTAAGGTGGTGGATGAAGGTAGAAAATCTCAGTAAGCGTGTTTCATGGGAAATGTATCCAACCCTGAACATTAAACAGATGCCAGTCCTTGGGGTGGGGAGCCCATGGCAAATCCTTCTGCCTTCAGGGTCAGTGGGATCCTTAAACCTCCATCAAATCTTCCAACTACAAGGAGCTGGAGGCAGTACTTCAGGCTATAAAAGGCACCATTCCTATACTTTCAGGAAAGAGGCTCAAAATTCTTTCAGACAACACAACTACAGTGGTGTACATAAATCATCAGGGAGGTACAAGATCAGGACTTCTGATGAATTTAGCCGCAGAGATTTTTTCCATAGCCGAGCTGCATCTATTGTCCTTTTCAGCTGTCCATCTAAAGGGAAGGGACAATCAGGTAGCAGACTTTTTGAGCAGAAGACAATTGCTACAATCAGAATGGTCCCTAAACCAGGAGGTCTTCCAGATGATTGTGGCCAGGTGGGGGAATCCTTCCATAGATCTGTTCGCTACCAGGGAGAACAGGAAAGTGGCCAGATTCTTCTTCCTAGACCCCAGGGAATATCTGGTAGCAGTAGATGCTCTCTCCCAGTGTTGGAGCCAGGAACAGGGTTATACCTTACACCCCTTTGTCTACTTCTGAGAGTTTAAAAAAAAAATCAGGGAAGACAGGGCATCGGTAATATTAATTGCTCCATTTTGGCCAAAAAGACCATGGTTCACATGGTTGAGGAAGCTGTCCTTAGCCCAACCATGGAGACTGAGAGGATGTTCCTCAGAAAAATAGGTATTTCAGAATCTGTCATCTCTACTTTATTGGCAAGTAGAAAACAGGTTACCTCTAATATATATTTAAGGGTCTGGAAAGCCTTTCTTATCTATACAGGAATTGATATAGATCCATTAACAGATCCAGATATACCCCTGATATAAGACTTTCTCCAGGCAGGGCTAGACATTAAAGATACAGATTTCAGCCCTAAGCTCCTTCTATGATTCCAGGTTAGCAGAACATCCCTGGATTAGAAGGTTCCTGATTGCAGCCTCCAGGATAAGACCTCAAATAAGATCTTCAGTCCCACCCTCAGACTTAAACTTAGTCCTTACTGCCATGATGTGTTCATCCTTTGAACGTTTATGCCTTATTCACACGACAGGGTCCCGCCCGAGTCCGAGTGTCGGCCGATATAATCAGCCGTTTTTCCCGGCTGGTTTGCATTAGTTTTGCATCCATTCCCGGGCCGGGCATATCTGGACAGTGACATCAGGGGCAACTCCTGAAGGGGACTCCCCATGTGTTCGGGGATTCTGCTTCAGGAGTTTTCCCTGATGTCACTGCCCAGATATGGACAGCGACATCAAGCGCTCTGTCCAGGAGCGGAATCCCCGAACACACGGGGATTCCACTCCTTCAGGGAGCTAAAGTGGGGCTAGCAAATAGCAGAGCAGGGAGATACCTCCCTGCTCTGCTATAGTGGCGTCGCTACAATAGTAGCAGCCGCAGCAGCAGCAGCTGCTAACGGCGCCATCGGCCATGGAAGGTGTCACCGGGCCATGGCGCTTTTAAAACAAGCAGGGGAAGGGAGCCAGCGCAGTGCTCCCTTCCACCTGCTGTACACCCCGGCGCTGCCACACAGTGTTCCTCCAGCGTACAGCCATTCGTCCGAATGGCATCAACTCCTCCTCCTCACATGCACTCTGCGCTGTGAGGAGGGAGCGAGCGACGGAATACATAGCCATCACTCGGGACACATTCCGGTGATGGCCGTGTATTACCTGGCCCCATAGACTTCTATGGGAGCCGGGCGGCCGGGTAAACGGGCGAAAATAGGACATGTCCCATTTTTTGACGGCCAGGTTTCCCGGGCCGTCAAAAAATGGGTCGTGTGAATAGCCCCATTAGGGGTATATTGTTCCTACAGCAGCCGGGTGACGGCCGTTCATAAAACGGGAAACCCTGTCGTGTAAATAAGGGCTTAGACCCTTTTACTAGCTGTTACTACTGCCCGGAGAGTAAGCGAAATTCAAGCCCTCTCGGGCTTCCCTCCTTACACTTCACCTACGTGGGCCAGAACATTAACCCACAGTATTCTTTGGAGCTCATTCCACTAGAGCTGTATCTACTTATTGGGCAGATAGAGCCAACGAATCTCTAGACCAGATTTGAAGGACGGCTACATGGAGTTTACCCCACACCTTTATTAACCCCTTAATGACCGCCGATAAGCCTCTTCACAGCGGTCATTAGTGGGCTTTATTCTGATGCAATAGCCTTTCTATGGCGCTGCATCAGAATAAAGTAAATGGAACAGGGAGCTGTCAAATCTCCCTGCTCTCAGGTGCTAGATGTAGCTGAGGGCTGGGGGCAGTGGCGTAACTACCGCTGTAGCAGCCGTAGCGGCTGCTACGGGGCCCGCGGCATGAGGGGGCCCGTGTCGCCCACCGGCACGGGCCCCCACCATGGCCAGAGGCTCCGCTAGCTGCCGCTATGGCTGCTACAGCGTGACACCACTGAACACTACGGCAGAGCGGGGAGGTATCTCCCCACTCTGCCATTAAAGGGGTTGTTCCTACAAAAGACATGTATCCCCTATCCACAGGATAGGGGATACATGTGTGATCGCTGGCAGCGATATGGAGAACGGGGGACCGAAAGTCCCCCAATGTTCTCCATGACAAACCTCAGACTTCCGGGGTCTGTGTCGGCAGCTCCGTAGAAATTAATGGAGTGCCGGTCGCACGCTTGCACATGCGTGACCAGCGCTCCTTTCATTTTTATTGAGCTGCGTAGACTCCGTAAGTCAGAGGTTAGTCATGGAGAACATTGGGGGACTTTCGGTCCCCCGTTCTCCCTATCGCTGCCAGCGATCACACATGTATCCCCTATCCAAATGTCTTTTGTAGGACACACTATAGGTCGGAATTTTTTGGGGGGGTTGGGGCTGTATGGAATTATCTACAGGGGGGCTGTATGGCGTTACCTACAGGGGGGCTGTATGGCGTTACCTACTGGGGGGGGCTGTTTAGCGTTACCTACAGGGGGGGCTGTATGGCGTTACCCACAGGGGGCTGTATGGCGCTATCTACAGGGGGGGCTGTATAGCGTTACCTACAAGGGGGCTGTATGGCGCTATCTACAGGGGGAGTCTGTATGGCGCTATCTACAGGGGGGGCTGTATGGCATTATCTACAGAGGGGGCTGTATGGCGTTATCTACAGGGGGCTGTATGGCGCTATTTACAATGGGGGCTGTATGGCATTATCTAAAGGGGGGCTGTATGGCGTTATCTACAGGGGGGGCTGTATGGCCTTATCTACAGTGGGCTGTATGGCGCTATTTACAAAAGGGTTTGTATGGCGTTATCTAAAGGGGGGCTGTATAGCGTTATCTACATGGGGGGCTGTATGGCGTTATCTACAGGGGGGCTGTATGGCGTTATCTACAGGGGGCTGTATGGCGTTATCTACAGGGGGATGTATGGTGCTATCTACAGGGGGATGTATGGCGCTATCTACAAAGGGGGCTGTATGGAGTTATCTACAGAGGGTGCTGTATGCCGTTATCTACAGAGGGGGCTGCATGGAGTTATATACAGAGGGGGCTATATGGCGTTATCTACAGAGGGGGCTGTATGGCGTTATCTACAGGGGGGCTGTTTGGCATTATCTACAGGGGGGCTGTATGGCGTTATCTACAGGGGGGCTGTAAAAAAGGCCCTATCTACAAGGGGGGGTTGTGTGACACCCAGGGGAGGGGGGGCCCCAGTCAAAAGTTTGCTATGGGGCCCAGTCTTTCCTAGTTACGCCCCTGGCTGGGGGCGTCCCTGCTCGAACGTGTGAGGTCGATATTAGTATCGATCTCACCAGTTTAACCCTTCAGATGCGGTGCTCAATAGCGTGCACCGCATCTGAGTGGTTTCAGAGAGAGGGAGGGAAATCCCTCTCTCTTCCACCGACAGCCGGCGATAAGATCGCCGAGTGTCTGTGTCTACAATGGCAGCCGTAAAAGTATTGCAGTGTATTATAATAGCAATCGGATGATCGCATATTAAAGTCCCTTAGTGGGACTAGTATAAAAGTAAAAAGAAGTTGAATAAAGTTAATTTAAAAAAATGTGGAAATAAAAAAAATGAAAAACCCACTTTTTCCCCTTACAAAATGCTTTACTATTAAAAAAACACAATAAAGCAAAAAAGTTACACATATTTTGTATCACCGCATCCGTAACGACCCCGACTATAAAGCTGTTACATTATTTAACCTGCACAGTGAACGCCGTAAAACATAAAAGACAATGGAAAAATTGCTGTTTTCTGTTAATTCTGACTTTAAAAAAATTTGATAAAAAGTGATCAAAAAGTCGCATCTACTCTCAAATGGTACCAATAAAAACTACAAGTCGTTCCGCAGAAAAAAATCCCTCATACAACTGCATCGGCGGAACAATAAAATAGTTATGGCTCTTCAAATATGGAGACGCAAGTACAAATAATTTTGTGTTTTTACTGTGTAAGTAGTAAAACATAAGAAATCTATACAAATTTGGTATCTTTGCAATCGTAACAACGCGTTGAATAAAGTTATTGTGTTATTTATACCACACGGTAAACGACGTAAATCTAGGGCGCAAAAAAAGAGTGGTGAAATTTCAGGTTTTCTTTCTGGTGCTATTAGAAAGAACAACTTGTCCTGCAAAAAGCAAGACCTTATACAGCTATGTCGACGCAAAAATAAAAACGTTATAGCTCTTCGAATGTGACAATGGAAAAATGTAAAAAATGGCTTAGTCATTAGGGCCCAGAATGCAAGCAGGGGAAAGGGGTTAAACATTATAGCTTGCAGTTGCATTCAGCCACTGACCTGGCGTTTGGTAGGAAAGTTTTACAAGCTGTAGTCCCACCCTAAAAACTGGGGTTCTATTTTACATCTCCAGGGGTGCTGTCATAGGTGAAAGGGTAAAAGATTGAAAACTTACCAGTAATCGGTTTTTCATGCACCTATGACAGCACCCCCCTAGTTTCCCCCTTCAATAAAATTCCTTAGAATCTCTTGTATATAGGATATATATCACTATAAATATTAATTTATGGTGTGGGGTAGGTTTTCACTAAGGTGGCGCAAAAAAATAAAAATAAATTGTGTGTATATATTACATAAAGGATAATAAATTCTCATCCTGAGTTCTTTCTAAAAACTGGGTGTGGAGTTGTGTGTCCTTTTTTATATCATCGGGCTTCCTGTCCAGCGAAAGGGATATCTCTCTAGGGTGCTGTCATAGGTTCATAAAAAAACGATCACCGGTAAGTAATCAATCTATTTTTATTTTAGATGTTTTTTCCCAGGACATATTTTTTTTTTTAAACTTCTGATATTTCAAATAACTCAGATATTGTTCCCCAGGAGGATTGGCAAATCTTTTCTCTATAGTTGATTATAATGTTGAATTGTGGAATATACATTTTGTTATAATAGTGGGGTAAGAGCCCATATATATGAAAGTGCCGTGTGCACGGACCTTGTATGGCGGCACATTGAGTCTCTACTGAGTCGGATTATGAAACTGCATGCCTTACTTGTGACTCCATATGGTGCCTTTGTCAGTGGCGTAGCTATAGGTGGTCGTAGCAGTTATAATTGCAACCGGGCTCTGAAGCTAGGGGGTCCGCGGCCCACGGCATCACGTCTATTAAATTTTACCATAGTAACTGGGGCCTATGTCGGGTCACTTAGGAGACCCAGTGATGCAGCTGAAAGCTGCGGGCCATTGGCCATGAGAAGTTGGGGGGGGGGGGACCCAAGAAGGACTTTTGCAACGAGGTCCATGAGTTACGCCCCTGGCTTTTGTAGTGCATTTAGGCAAGAATTTCTCTATAATATGGCATGCTTTGGAGCTCTGTGTGTCTATGTATAAAATTGGAGGCACACAGAGATTCAGTAAGGGTCCGCGCTACACGCATCCATAACAAAGTCATGTGAGTGAGGGCTGGTAAATAAAGTGACTATAGATGTTAAAATGTTTTAGTATATATCACCCATACTGATCATGTGTGCCAGTAAGCAGTACAGTATGTCTATGATGAATTAAAACTCAAAAATTCTGAATCATTGTACATGTTTTCAAATATTGGCAAATTATCAGATTCAAGAATAATTATGATTTACCTTTGTTACAGGCAATGGTAAGCACATGGCTTATACATGAAATAATAGGGAAACTGGGAATATTTTTTAAACTGTGAATGTGTTTTCATTTTTTTTCATGTCAAATGAAACAAATTTTGGTCTAAAATTGTTCATAGTGTTAATAATGTAATCTATTATATATGTAATATTAGAGTTGTTTGCACCATATAGTATTGTGTCATATTTGATGACCTCACACCTCTCGGAATAAATGAAACGCATTACAAGTCACTCCAACATTACTGACCTTTTTTTTTTTTTTTTACTGTAGGATTAGAGATAAGCAAATTTGCAAAAATTTGCATTGCTGACGATTCAGTCAGTACAGCCATCAGTATCATTCTCCTCACATAAGTCAATGGAGTAAAAAAATCCATAATAAAACTACATTGAAATAAATGGGTAGAATAATGATCCATATTTTACTCATATAAGTCAGTAGAATGTAAAATATCTATATTTATTTTACACGTATAGTAGTCCACTCAGTGGGTCAGTTATTCAAGCCAATGAAAATAGTGTTAGTAACATCACAGGGCATTCGGGAGCATCCGTATCACCACCACCTTTGTCAATTTCCCCAATCACACGTGAAGAGATGGATCGATGATCTTTACTGGGGAAGAGGGAAAAACAGTGTTGGGTCCTCGAGAGGCCTCAACACTGTGGAATCAGGCACTGTGGTAGTGAGGGCAGACAGGGCCTATATGTCTCCATAGTTGACAGCATGGTGGTAAAATAAATTGTTACACTACTTCTTTATGACAGACCTCAGCAGCGGAGGAAAATCATCCGGTGAGAGTATCAGTCTGAAAAGCCAACCTCAAGGCAGTCAACATTCAGGTGACTGGACAAGTTTATACTTTTATGGGAGAATACCGATTGTATTCTCTGTATAGGGTACACATCAGCCACAAATGTCAAAGTTTATAAAAGTTCATATCACATTTTTTTGCCTATGTTTTATATACACGTCTGGAAACGCTCTTAACTTATACGTTAAACATAGGCTGTGATGGATGCCTAACAGTGGCAATTTAATGGATACGTCATGAAAAGCTATTGAGAAGCTCATAATGTATGTGTTTAACGGATGCCTGTGACGGATGCCAAACAGTGGCATCCACCATTCATAGGCCACCATTTAAAAAATAAATAAAAAAGTATACATTTAATGTGTATGTTTTTTAATAGACTCTGCAGAATGAAAGAGCGTAGTCTACTGCGCTATTCCGTAACTTTTTTTGCATTATATTGAAGTATACCTGCCAAACGGAGGCCAAAAGCACACTCTTTTGGCCTCAGTCTGACAATGGAGCCCTATGGACACATTCAGTGTGTTAGTTGGGAGCTTTTCCGACATATACACTAGGTGTAAGGCCAAAGCGTGATGTGAATAGAGCCTTCCTTAGCATAACTATTCACTCTAATTATAATAATGATTGTTGTGTTGGTTGACAAATCCAAGTGAAATAGAAGTATTGGTTCATGAGTGATCAGGAGAAATAAACCATAAACTGCTTGTTTCCATTTCATTAAAGGACGGGTGTCGCGAAATTTTATTTTTGTATATACATTTTATTTTAGTGTGTTATTAAAATAAATTTTATTTGTGTGTTTGTGTTTTACGTTTTTATTTTTTCTAACTTTTACTCCACTATGGGGGATGCCATTTATTTTTCCATCTCTGTATGTGTCGATTAACGACACTTACAGAGATGGAATACGGCACATACATCCCCATAGAGAATGCGCATGCGCCGCTCCCACTCAGTCCAAAAGGAAGGTCTTCGGCCGAGCGACATGCGGCACCATTTTCATGTGGACCGGAAGCCGCGGCCAGACAGTAAGATGACTACTTCCGGTCGCGGCTTCCGGACATGTGATTAGAAGCAAGTACTGGGAGCGGAGCGAGCGGACGGAGCGAAGGGAGCGGCGGCAGCGGCGGCGGCAGGAGCAGGTAACTTATGTTTGTGTTTTACTGTGTGATTACCACTGTATGTAAGCCTACTACACTGTGCATTCGCTCAAAAAATGGCAGCCCCCTCCTTTCTCCTGGCACTAGCCAGTATAACGGAGGGGGGATTCTGTGAGCTCACTAGAGCGTGTGTGTCTATACCAAATTTGCAGCATAAAGCAATGAGGTTGCTTTACCACATTGCAATGCTGCAATTTTGGAAATTGCTCCCCCTAGTGACCAGCACATGGAAATGTTATAAATTAGAATCTAATTTATAATATTTCCTGAGTTGTGAAAAAAATTTAAAAAAATAAGACAATGTCTAATTATGTATATACTAACTGTTAAACGGAAAGAAAAAAATAATTCTAGCGACACATTCCCTTTAAAAAGATTAAGTTCGTGAAAAGGTGGATGAGATGAAACAATCGACCACCCACTATGCGTGCACTTTAGACTGGCTGTACATTAAATAAATCAGTGCAGCTCAGAATGTAAGAGCTAAAGCCCTAGTTAAGACCATAAGCTCAGAATTTAGATGCAATTTGGTGGAATAACTTCACTATGTCTATAAAATGATGATATAGTGCAGAACTTATCTTGTCGCTAAGTTCTGACATGTACATTTTAATGAGCTGTCTTTTTAAGACACATCTCCAGGCGCTCCCCTTACTGATGCTCATTTTTATGTGTCAGCTACCTGATAAGATTTTTTTTTTCTCACCAATGGTTTAATGGCTTGTAGTTTATAATTTTTACTGGAAACCAGTCTTCTTTTTCATTGACATCCTGGTGGGCTTGTGCTAAGGTTCTACTTATACACAGCAACTCATTCAAACAAGCAGAGCTGCAGTATAAAGAATGGAGAGGGGCAACGCAGCCACTTGAGCCACTGATTAGAGGAGGGGTGGATTTCAGACTCCCTAAAGGCGCTGTACCTCAACTGCAGTCACTGACCATAGTTGTGCCGTAATACAATACAGCTAAAAGGAAAACTGTTACAGTACTTGTTGCGCTCATCCAGCCACCAGGATATAGTATCGGTGACGCAGTCGGGCTCCCCACGACCTTCCAAGAAGAGCTGTTTATCCACACTGATGTAATCCTATTCAAACAGACACTTTGTATTGAGGTTTTCCCACTTATCTCTCAGCTTTTTCGAGGAGAGGATGAAACCAACATAGTGTAATAAAACTTACAACAGCCACGGACTTTTGGCTTGTTTGTAATGTTATACTCACAAAAGAGCAGTTTGAAATCGCATATAACAACCGATAAAATCCATGTGGCATCCACCATAAAATCGCCCGGCTCGAGTTTCGCCTTGGATTGGCTTCTTCCTGGGCATACACAAAAAACACATTTTATATACTGTACAAATACATAAAAGAAACAACGAATAGCAACAAACAGATAAGTATGTGCGCTAAGGCTATGTCAACTACGCTATTCATCCCGTCAAAACGACGGAACCCTTGCACAATGGAGACAAGCTGAAATCATTGGCACTGGATCCGTCACCATTGAAATCATTGACCTGACCTATTATTGCGTTAGACAAATGCAATGACGCTGGCGTAGGAATGGCTGAAGTAAACAGCATCACACTGATTGGGCAGCGTCAGAGGTTCTCTGCTGGTTCTGCCCATGGAGAATTGCTGGCGGCCAAACCCACTTCGCTAGCCAGCGGTTCATTTACATATTGTTTAATAAATAAAGAAGGGGCAATATCTCAGCAAAGGGAGGACGCAGAAGTAAGCAACAAACACCGCTGGACTCAGAGACACGTCGGCAAATACGTGAGTCCAATAACTGACTTTGTAGGTGCTGGTGACAGGTCCTCTTTAAGGAGTGTTGGTTCCTCCAGAACCCATTCATTATAGACATCACTGTGACTCGTAATATGTTTGACTGACCTGTTATAAAACATTGTTGTGACCCTAGACACTGTTGTATACTGAAATAATATGTGACCTAAGAAATGCTGTGGACTCCAATAACTATTTAACCAGCAGAGTATAAGTCTTGCCCGAGTGATACTATACCCGGGAATTAATATACGTGGCTGTGCCTCACACACAAGCTGTCAGAACCTGTATTTGTGGGAACAAGCATAAGGCATTGATGGATGGAATAATAACGATAAGCTTGGCTTTAGGGCACTGTACACAGTATTGTATTATATTTCAGAGCACACAGCTCTTCATTTATTGGAAGCGCTCATACATGTCAGCAGTGCCCCCTACAGCTCATATCTCCCACAAAATCCCTAGCTACAATCTAAAAATGTACAATTCTTATCTCTATCCAGGTGTTTGTCACTACTCTGCCCTTGTGTATGGGGATATTTTTACTCAAACTAGGTCACAAGGCATTTTTTACAGGAAAATAGCTACAATGATCCTGCTCCACAGTATGGAACTGTGGTATATCATTAAGTCAAGCACATTACAGTTCCATTTCACTCTAAGGGCCATCCCTCCCTTTTACAGGTAGACAGAAAAGTCAAAAGGGCTTGGTAGGCCCCTTTGCTCTGGCAATAGGCTGGTCTCCCAGCTGACATGTCCTGATGCAATTTGCCCCCATATGATAATATTAGTACTGGTGTCCTCCTATAAGGGCTGATTTTATAGAAAATAAACTCACAATTTTTAGACTGTTTTGCGCATAATTTTAAAATCCCTTGTGAACTAGGGTAGAGGAAGGATTAATTGTAAAGTCCCTGGTGGTATAAGGCAGTGAAGGGATTAGTTTTAAATTTCCTGGTGTTCTAAAGTAGTGAAGGGGGGTCTATGATAAATTTAGGGGACAGTAGATGAAGGCCCTGACCAAGTGTCCAGTTTGCCACCGCCTAAAAATGGGACAGCCTCCTATCTGGTAGAGGGATCATTGGGCCCCATCATGCACCCAGATAAGACTGCAACCTTTGCACCCACAATAGTCATGTCTTTCCTAAAGGGCATATTTAGAGGCTATGCATTCTGGTCACTGGCTTTCTATATAATTACCTTTTTTTACATTGCATTTGAGGTGGATGTTTTAGATTTCATTGCTATATTTTTAATGGGGCCTTTTGCATATAAATTAAATTTGAACTATTGATTTTGATTAATTTGTTTTAAGTGAAATATTAGTGCTTGAAAAAAAGGACACGTTCTAAAGAGTTAAATGAGTTAAGCTAACTTTCATGTGTCTGTACATAAGAATCCTTCATTCTTTCTTGAGCAAGTGTAAGAATAAAATATGACAGCCGGATGGTTATCAACTATTTTATGTAACATCAGATACCAGGTCTCGTTAGCTAGGTTGTCAACAGTCAGTTTTAGCAGTTTAAACTTTCTGGTTTCTCAGACAAGGCCTTCTTGTCACAGAGAGCTCCTTGTCTACCTAACCCTCGGCTTGACAAACGTAGAGTATTCTTATCCAGAGCCTTGCTCCTAGAAGTTCAATTCCTCTGAAAGAACCCGGACCCTTAGGAGGGTTCTACATGGGATTACCCTGGTTTAAAGATAATTAGGTTTGGCTGGTATTTTTCTTGCCGGTATCAGGGAAGACTAGGTAGTCTGCCCGCTGATAACTGTCATGTGATAGTTAGGATAGTTTAAGGCCTTAGCGACAGTCAGGGATTGGGAAAGAGGCGTGGTCAGGTGACTAGTTATTGTAGCTACAAACCAGGAATATACAGAAGTTTTGGCAGACCATCTGGCGTATTCCTGGTAGAAGTGTTTCACTGCCAGCCTGCAGATTGGATTCAGAGGAACGGACCGGAGAATTATGGGACCAGCCAGTGGCGGATTAAGTAGACCATAGGCCCTGGGCTGTTACTCAAACTTGGGCCCCCGTCCTACACCGTCGCCATGCCACACCGTATCTATTGTTAACACTACCTTTTTGTGCGAGCATTAAAAAATGGGTGTTACAATTCCCTTGTCAGAGGGCTACGTCCCTACATACTGACAGTCTCCAACCATCGCTGACTGTATCACACTGTGCAGGCACACATCCACCTGACAAGGGGAATGGTAACATGCATTTGTCTATCAGTCCTGGACGGCACAAAGTCTATGTGAAATACAAGGATTTCCTATAATAAACACGTCAGGAGAGGTGACAGATTCTCCATAAATCTAGTGACTCACAGGTGACGACTTCTCGGATTCTAGTAGTTTTTTTCCTCTTTTCTTTTCCATCCGGTCCAGACTTCATGACAAATTCTCCCGGCAACGACCCATTTCTGCAGTTTGCCACTCAGAAGTCTTCGGCTCTTCACTTTTCCAACATTTCCAAACCTATAAACGAAGATAAAATGATCATGGTGCCGCACACTGTGCCCCTGAATAAAATAGTACCAAACACTGTAAAATAAAGCACCACATACACACAGCCCCCCTGTAGATAGCGTCACACACAGCCCCCTGTAGATAGTGTCACACACAGCCCCCCTGTAGATAGTGCCACACACATCTCCTGCACATAGCACCACAGACACCCCCTTGTATATAGTGCCACAAACCCCCATTGTATATAGTGCCACATAGCGCTCCCTTGTATATAGTTGTACACAGCGCTCCCCCTTGTAAAGAGTGCCACACAGTGGTCCCTTTTGCATATAGTGCCACACAGCGCTCCCTTTTGTATATAGTGCCACCCAGCGCTTCCTCTTGTATATAGTGCCACTCAGCCCTTCCCTTGTATATAGTGCCACACAGTGCTTCTCCCCCTTTTTTTTGTAGTCACACAGCGCTCCCCCTTGCATATAGTGCCACATAGAGCTTCCCACCTTGTATATAGTGTCACACAGCACTCCCCCCCAAAAAAAACAAAGAAACAACAATATTGTACTTATCTTGCCTCGTTCCCACAACGGATGGAGCGCTACACATCCTCGAGGCGGGATGCATTGCAGATCAGTGTGATGAAGTGACGACATCAAGGCGGTCACAAAAAGATACAAATTTGCAATTAAGCAAAATGAGAAAAAGACATCAAGGCGGTCTGCACAGGGATTCTTCCCAGCGCCTTATAGGCTGCAGGCCTAATGTGGCCTGCAGCCTATAGTATTCATTTGAATCTGTGTCCTGAGGACGCAGATACAATTGAATTTGGCTGTCACTAGCACCAGGGCCCCCTCAGGTGCTAGCGACGCCACCGGACATTAGTGGGCCCGTGCGGTTATGTGCTGTTCGGGCGAACCACCCTAATGATGATCCGCCACTGTGTATAGCACCTGTGTATGTGTCGTGAAGAGACACATAAACAGATGCTAATAAAAATTTGCCCCCACAAAAGTAAAAGCATGAATAAATACAGTTACATTAGCGAACATATTAAAATAATTAGAAAAAATAGGCCCAGAATTTAAAGGCTATGTACACATTTAAAAACTTTATAATATATATATATATATATATATATATATATATATATATATATATATATATATATATATGTATAGATATATATATATATATATATATATATATATATATATATATATATAATGTGTGTGCATGTATCAGTGTAATGGATTGATTTTATTAAAAAATATGTTTAGTTTTTGAGATACAGCTGCTTTGTATCCTGTATTTGTCAGGTCAGCGGGACTGATGGGATCAGTGACACGGGCCCTGCGTGTCTCTGACACTCAGGATCCACCTGTAATCTATCACATCTAAGATAAGATTATAACTTCGCACAGGACCCGTGTCACTGATCCCGTCAGTCCCGTCAGTCCCGCTGACCTGACGGATACAGAATGCAAAGCAGCTGTATCCCCAAAAGTAAAAATAATTTTTAATAAAATGTAATTACAAAGTTGTACCAAACACACATTTTTATTTTAAAAAAAACAAAAAAACAAAAGGTGTACGTAGCCCCCCCCCCCCATAGAGCTCTCTGAGGTCAGTGAGACAATCTGACCTCCCGTTGCAATATAATAACTACTTGGGGGGGGGGGGATTATACTGCATGGAGGTCTAACCATCTGACTGCACACAGAGGGCTCTAGGAATAAAACCCCTATCCCCCACAGTCCTCAGTAGTTATTATACTGCAAGGGGGGGGGGGGGGGGTTGTGCATCTAACAGACTGCTCAGGGCTCTATGGGGGGAAATTATTATCCCCCATAGAGTCAGCTGCAGTCAGTTAGATGGTTAGACCCCCCTTACTGCATGATCCCCCACCTAGCGTTGGCCAATGACTTTAATGATAGTTGGGGCGGGAGGATAAACCAACATCCAGTACCACTAACCTCATCGCTGGTGACCGCCCTGCTCTTCTCTTCCAGCTTTGTGATGGGATCACTCTCCTGTTCCTCTCTGGCGGCGCCCGCCGTGTCAGAGAGGCGTGGCCTAAACACTAGCAGACGTGCTTCACGTTTACTAGCTAGCACTATCCCGGCCAAGCCCGCCCTGAATTCCCTGCTCCTTCTCCCCACCTCAGCAGCGGCAGTTAGCAGCAGTAGCGCACTGTATCGGTTTAATAGACTATTTGCGGTTTGGGTCATATGATAATCCGCCTCTGGGACCAGCCTATACTTACCGCTACCATGGAGGCACTGATTGAGGCGTTAACGGGGTTAACGGGGTTTTTCCACAAACTAAAATATAGTTAAATGTGTCCATAAATGGCAGTTATACATTTGTGCAACTACATGTCATTTTCTAAAATGTACTGTTATAAAGATATATTATTACCAGGCCTCTGTCAGAAGTTTTGTTGTGTTACTGGTTGCCCTTGCATCCGACCATAACCCATTCCTCTGGCTATGGTCAGGAAAAAGACACATCTTGACCATAGTATGGCTTTGTGGTTGCTTTCAATGTTCTCATGAACGCGCTTTATTTAGTCTGCACTTGGGACTTCCGATTATTCCCGAGTGCTTGGTGTGACTACACGCCTGTAGCTGCTACTGCGCATGCGCAGCAGTAGCACTGTCCAAATCCCACCTGCACTCGGGAACTGGCGACTGTTCCCGAGTGCTTCTGCTAAACTTGCATTTTAGCGAGACTGTATGCACCCGGGAACCGGCGACTGTTCCCAAGTGCAGGCTAAGATTTGGACATCAATGCTACTGCAGTACTAGTACTTGTAGCAGACGTTGAAATAGTAAACTAGAATCACTCGGGAACAACCGCCGGTTCCCGGGTGCATACAGTCTACCACAGCGATGCTACTGCGCATGCGCAGTAGCGCACGCTGAAATACAAGTTTAGAATAAGCACTTGGGAACAGTCACCGGTATCAAAAAAGCAAATCTGCTTTCTCAATCCTCTGCAAATGAGTTATGGCAAAAAGTCTTAACACCAGTAAAACTGGAGAAAAAATGTTGTTACAGCACGATGCTCACTGAGGGTTTTGGTTCTGGTTTTCATCTTCCTATTTTTTCAGGATCTGGTTGCACATGGGTGGATAATCTACAATCTGCTCATTTGTATACTGAACTCAAAATGGCTAAGGCCCTGTTCACATCAGCGTTGCCCTTCCGTTGAGGGGTTCCGTCTGAGGTTTCCGTCGCGTTAACCTCTCAACGGAAAGGCAAACTGAAACCTTAGCTTCCGTTTCCCTCACCATTGATCTCAATGGTGACAAAAACTTTGCTAAAGGTTTCCGTTTGTCACCGTTGTGACAGGATTCCGTTGTTTTGACGGAATCAATAGCGCAGTCGACTGATGTGATCAGGCCCTAAGGAAATAGCTTTGGGTAGAGTTTCTGGGCCTTTTGATTATCAGCCTTTCACTGATTTTCGTTTATCTCCATTGGGAGTTGTTCCCAAAAAGGAACCTAATGGTTTTTGTTTCATCCATCACCTGTCTTCCTGAGGGTGATTCATTAAATGATAGCATTAAAGAGGCTTTGTCACCAGATTATCAAATCCCTATCTCCTATTGAATGTGATGGGTGCTGCAATGTAGATAACAGCAACGTTTTTTTTTTTTTTAAAACGACCTTTTTTCCAAAGCTATGAGCAATTTTATATTTATGCAAATGAGCTTTTCAATGGACAACTGGGCGTGTTTTCTCGTTTTACCAACTGGGCGTGTATTGTGTTTTTACCAACTGGGCGTTGTGAATAGAAGTGTATGACGCTGACGAATCAGCATCATACACTTCTCATCGTTCCCACCCAGCTTCTTTCACAGCAGACACAGCATGACGTCACCCACAGGTCCTTCAACCTTGTCGTCGGACAAAGAAGATACATCGGCTCCAGGCGTCCAAAAGGTTAATATGCTCGTCTCTAGGGAGTTTGCTATGCTTACCTGCACATGGTGATGCTGCTGCAAATTCAACTGTACTCTGACGCCTGGAGCAGATGTGTCTTCTCTCTTCCGACGCCAAGGTTGAAGGACCTGTGGGTGACGTCACGCTGTGTCTGCAGTGAAAGAAGCTGGGTGGGAATGATGACGTCACCCACAGGTCCTTCAACCATGGCGTCGGAATAGAGAAGACAAATCAGCTCCAGGCGTCATAGTACAGTTGAATTTGCAGCAGCATCACCATGTGCAGGTAAGCATAGTAAACTCCCTAGAGACGGGCATATTAATCTTTTGGACGCCTGAAGCCGATGTATCTTCTTTGTCCGACGACAAGGTTGAAGGACCTGTGGGTGACGTCACGCTGTGTCTGCTGTGAAAGAAGCTGGGTGGGAACGATGAGAAGTGTATGATGCTGATTCGTCAGCGTCATACACTTCTATTCACAACTCCCAGTTGGTAAAAACACAATACACGCCCAGTTGGTAAAAACACAATACACGCCCAGTTGTTAAAACGAGAAAACACGCCCAGTTGTCCATTGAAAGCTCATTTGCATAAATATAAAATTGCTCATTACTTGGGCAAAAATGATAGTTTTAAAAAAAACAAAAAACTTTGCTGTTATCTACATTGCAGCGCCCATCACATTCAATAGGAGATAGGGATTTGATAATCTGGTGACAGAGCCTCTTTAACAAAGAACTTTCTTCAGTTTCCTATTCTACTTTTGACCAGGCGGTTGATAAAGTGAAGCAGTTTGGGCCCGGGGCGTGGATGGCTAAGGTTGACATTGAAACTGCTTTTAGATTATTGCCTATACAATAATCTAAAAGTGGAGTAGTAGCGGTTAGAAGTATGAAAGGCGGAATTATATATTATTTAGATGATTTCTTATTTATTGGTCCTGTTAATTCTCTGGCTTGTTCACAATTACTAGATATGTTTTTTGGAGTTTGTAGGGATTTTTGTTGTTCCGTTAGCTATTAATAAAACTGTTCTTCCCACCGATTTTATTGAATATCATGGCATTATCATTGATTCCTCAGCTTGTGAGTTTAGGCTACCGGAGGAGATTTGTAAAATGAAGTTGTTGCTTATGAAATTGTGTTCAGTTAAGAAGGCTACTGTTCGGTATATTCAGTCTGTATTAGGTCTTTTGGCTTTTGCTTCTAGACATGCCAATGGGCAGTGTTTTTTGTAGATGCACAGCTATGTAATTAGCTGGGATTGAGAATCCCCTTTTTCTTATCGATATTTCTGTAGATATGAGGGAGTATTTTCGTTATGGTTAGATTTCCTGTCAGTTTTCAACGGTCGTTCTTTCTGGCAATCTGATTTTGTGAATTCTGATCAATTGAATTTGTTTACAGATGCGTCCGGATCAGTTGGTTTTGGTGAATTTTGGGATGGATGATGGTGCGCTGAAAGATGGCACTAGGCCTGGTATACTGATAAAGTTTTAAAAAATATGGTTTTGTTGTAGCTTTTTCCCATAGTAGTATCATTGTCATTGTGGAGTTCAGCTTTTGCGAATAGGAGGATTCGTTTGCACACAAAGGTGTTTTGTTTGCTGTTAACTGTTTGTGTTCTAAATGCCCGTTAGGGCTGATTCACACGAACGTGAATAACGTCCTTGTGCTGCGCATGGAAATCATGTGCAGCACACGGACCCATTGATTTCAATGAGGCCGTTCACAAATGCGTGAGTTTTCACGCAGCGAGAGGCCGCTGCGTGAAACTCACTGCATGTCCTATATTGGTGCATTTTTGGACATAAATTTGATTGAAAACAGAAAAAAAAAAAAAAAAAGATGTGCTTTGCGAGTTTGCGAATAATACATGCCACTCGCAAAGCACCCTGATGTATAACGCAAAACACACGGACCAGATTCACAAACGTTTTTCACACGCGTGAATCTGATGCGCTAGTGTGAATGTAGCCTAATTTAGTTGTTAAGTTGTTACGTCATTTAGTTTTGATTTGTTTAAAGTTACATATTTGGGTTTAAGCAGTTAATATTCCTGTAATGTCGGGGTAGGGAGACAGACAGGTGAGCCGTAATCTACCCGCCACTCAGTCCCTGCCTACTTGCAACGACCCGCCCTAGGCAACGGGGTGCAACTGGGCGACGGTCCCTACATTCAATAGGTGCACGACAGACAAACAGACAAGGGTACAAAGAAGTCGGGGAAATGGGGAAGTTGCCCACGGGAACACCGTGAGCAACAAGCGAGGTGAACGAGTCGAGTCAAAGCAGGAGATGAGCGAGGTACAAATACGCAGAGCAGAAGAGTGGTCAGTAAAGCCAAGGTCAAAAACAAGCAGATTGTCAGTAGTTCAAGAAGCTGCAGCAGGGCCAGGAAACCAGCAGAGAAGAATCACAAGCAAAGGAGGAACAGGAAAGGCAGGTATAAATAGACAGAGGGCAGGAGCTAGCTCCGTCTGGCCAGGCTGTGATAGGCTCTCCCACTCCTAAGCCTGCCATCCTGGGTGGTGGAAGATGGAGTCAGTCTCACAGACATAGAAGCAGGTGCAGACTGATTACCTATGGGCGTTGACACAGAAGCTGTGTCTGGCAGATCCTTTACAGTACCCCCCCTTTTATGAGGGGCCACCGGACCCTTTCTAGGTGGACCTGGTTTATTGGGGAAACGAAGGTGGAACCTCCTGACCAATACCCCAGCGTGAACATCCCGGGCGGGTACCCAAGTCCTCTCCTCAGGCCCGTATCCTCTCCAATGGACCAGGTACTGGAGGGAGCCTTGGACCATCCTGCTGTCCACAATCTTGGCCACCTCGAATTCTACCCCCTCAGGGGTGAGAACAGGGACCGGAGGTTTCCTCGAGGGAGCCAAGGACGGGGAGCAGTGTTTAAGGAGGGAGGCATGAAACACGTTGTGTACTCGAAAAGATGGGGGCAACTCCAGTCGGAAGGAGACAGGATTGAGGACTTCAATGACCTTGTACGGCCCTATAAACCGGGGAGCAAACTTCTTGGATGGGACTTTAAGGCGCAAATTTTTTGACGATAGCCACACCAGATCCCCGACCACAAACAAGGGGTTAGCAGAACGTCTTCTATCTGCCTGAGTCTTTTGTATGCTCTGGGACGCCTCTAGGTTCTTCTGAACCTGGGCCCAGACTGTGCACAGTTCCCGATGAATGACCTCTACCTCGGGATTGTTGGAACTACCAGGTGAAATGGAGGAGAACCGTGGATTAAACCCAAAATTACAGAAAAAGGGGGAGACCCCTGACGAGTTACTGACCCGGTTATTAAGGGAAAATTCGGCGAGGGGAATGAATGAGACCCAATCATATTGACAGTCAGAGATAAAACACCTTAAATATTGTTCTAGAGACTGATTAGTCCTCTCAGTTTGGCCATTAGTTTCAGGATGGAAGGCAGAGGAGAAGGACAGATCAATCTCCAACTTTTTACAGAAGGCTCTCCAAAACAATGAAACAAATTGTACCCCTCTGTCAGAAACAATATTGACAGGAAACCCATGGAGACGCAGGATATGTTTGACAAACAAGGTAGCTAACATCTTAGCATTGGGTAGTTTCTTGAGGGGTACAAAGTGGCACATCTTACTGAAGCGGTCTACTACAACCCACACCACCGACTTGCCTTGAGATGGAGGCAAATCGGTGATAAAATCCATGGAGATATGGGTCCAAGGTCTCTGGGGAATGGGCAAAGAACATAGTAAGCCCGCTGGTCGGAGACCTGGGAGTCATGGACCTACACAAACTTCACAAGCGGCGACGCAGGCCTTAACGTCTTTAGGCAACCCAGGCCACCAATAGTTTCTGGCAATGAGGTGCTTGGTACCCAGGATGCCTGGATGGCCAAATAGTGCGGAGTCATGATTTTACCTAAGTACCCTTAGCCGGAATTGCAGGGGAACAAACAGCTTGTTCTCAGGAAGGTTCCAGGGAGCTGAACCTTGATCAGCCGCAATTTCAGAGACTAAATCAGAATCAATAGAGGAAATGATTATACTTGGAGGCAAAACACAAGCAGGATCTTCCTCCGAAGGAGGGCTGGCCATGAAGCATCAGCCTTAATATTTTTAGACCCAGCCCTATAGGTGACCAAAAAGTTGAATCTGGTAAAAAAGTACGCCCATCGAGCTTGTCTCGGGTTTAGCCTCTGGGCAGATTCTAGGAAAACCAGATTCTTGTGGTCGGTAAGGACCGTTACCTGGTACCTAGCCCCCTCCAGGAAGTGGCGCCACTCTTCAAATGCCCATTTAATGGCTAAGAGTTCGAGGTTGCCAATATCATAGTTACTCTCAGTGGGCGAAAACTTCCTGGAGAAGTAGGCACAGGGACGGAGATGGGTGAGGGACCTGGTACCCTGGGACAAGACAGCCCCCACTCCCACCTCGGACGCGTCAACCTCCACGATAAATGGCTCCATTTGGTTGGGCTGAACCAGCACAGGGGCTGAGATAAAGCATTTCTTAAGGACCTCAAAAGCCTGGACAGCCTCAGGATGCCAGTGGAGGAGATCAGCACCTTTGCGAGTGAGATCCGTAAGAGGCTTAGCGATGACCGAGAAGTTAGCAATAAATCTCCTGTAATAATTAGTGAACCCCAGGAAGCACTGTAACGCCTTCAGGGAGGCAGGTTGGACCCATTCCGCCACAGCCTGAACCTTGGCGGGGTCCATGCAGAATTCATGAGGAGTGAGGATTTGACCCAAAAATGGTATCTCCTGCACCCCAAACACACATTTTTCGGTCTTAGCAAACAGTTTGTGTTCCCGAAGGGCCTGGAGCACCTTTCTGACATGCTCAATGTGGGAGGACCAGTCCTTGGAAAACACAAGTATGTCATCAAGGTACACTACAAGAAATACCCCCAGGTAGTCTCTTAAAATCTCATTTATGAAATTCTGGAAGACCGCGGGAGCATTACACACCCCAAAGGGCATGACGAGGTATTCGAAATGACCTTCGGGTGTGTTAAACGCAGTCTTCTACTCATCCCCCTCTTTGATGTGGATAAGGTTATAAGCCCCCCATAGATCAAACTTAGAGAACCATTGGGCCCCCTGAACCTGATTGAAGAGATCAGGAATCAAAGGAAGGGGATACTGGTTCCTTACAGTGACCTTATTCAAGTTTCGGTAGTCAATGCATGTGTAAAGGATCTGCCAGGCACAGCTTCTGTGTCAGCGCCCATAGGTAATCAGTCTGCACCTGCTTCTATGTCTTTGATCCTAACTCCATCTTTCACCACTCAGGATGGCAGGCTTAGGAGTGGGAGAGCCTATCACAGCCTGGCTAGACGGAGCTAGCTCCCGCCCTCTGTCTATTTATACCTGCCTTTACTGTTCCTCCTTGCTTGTGATTCTTCTCGTTTGGTTTCCTGGCCCTGCTGCAGCTTCTTGAACTATTTGACCCTGCTTCATATTGACCCTGGCTTACTGACTACTCTCCTGCTCTGCGTTTGGAACCTCGTACACTCCTGGTTTGACTCGGCTTGTTCACTACTCTCCTGCTCTGCGTTTGGTACCTCATACACTCCTGGTTTGACTCGGCTCGTTCACCACTCTTGTTGCTCACGGTGTTGCCGTGGGCAACTGCCCCTTTTCCCTTGCTTCTGTGTACCCTTGTCTGTTTGTCTGTCGTGCACTTATTTAGCGTAGGGACCGTCGCCCAGTTGTACCCCGTTGCCTAGGGCGGGTCGTTGCAAGTAGGCAGGGACTGAGTGGCGGGTAGATTAGGGCTCACTTGTCTGTTTCCCTACCCCCATCATTACAGCATGGCCTAAGACCACAATCCTTCTTCCCTATGAAGAAGAAGCCAGCACCTACCGGAGAAGTAGAGGGGCGAATGTAACCCTTGGCCAGGCATTCCTGGATATACTCTCTCATGGCTTCACGTTCGGGACAAGAGAGATTAAATATCCTACCCTTAGGGAGCTTAGCTCCTGGTACCAAATCAATTGCGCAATCGTATTCTCTATGAGGAGGTAACACTTCGGAGGCCTCCTTAGAGAAAACATCAGCGAAGTCCTGAACAAACTCAGGTAGAGTGTTCACCTCCTCAGGTGGAGAAATAGAATTAACAGAAAAACATGACGTCATGCATTCATTACCCCATTTGGTAAGATCCCCAGTATTCCAGTCAAACGTGGGATTATGCAACTGCAACCAGGGAAGGCCTAGAACCAAATCAGACGATAATCCCTGCATCACCAGTACAGAGCACTGCTCCAAATGCTTGGAGCCAACAAGGAGTTCAAAAACAGGGGTATGCGGTGTAAAATAACCATTAACAAGAGGAGTGGAGTCGATACCCACTACCGGGACAGGTTTAGGCAAATCAATCAATGGCATAGCTAGAGACATAGCAAATTCCACAGACATAATATTAGCAGAAGACCCTGAATCCACGAAGGCACTGCCGGTAGCAGACCTACCACCAAAAGAGACCTGAAAGGGAAGCAAGATTTTATTACGTTTCATATTTACGGGAAATACCTGTGCGCCCAAGTGACCTCCCCGATGGTCACTTAGGCACGGAAGTTCCTCCGACTTCTTATTCTTACGCCTAGGACATTTGTTCACTTGATGCTTGTCATCCCCACAGTAGAAGAAGAGACCATTCTTCCTGCGGAACTCTCTACGTTGTTGGGGGGACACGGAGGCCCCGAGTTGCATAGGTACCTCCGAGTCTTCCATGGAAGAACGAAGCAACGGAACCTCGGGAGGCATCATGGGGGAGTCAGAGGAGAAAACACAAAAACGTTCAAGTCGTCGTTCCCTGAGACGTCGGTCAAGTCGTACCGCTAAAGCCATAACCTGATCTAGGGAGTCAGAAGAGGGATAGCTAACTAGCAGGTCTTTCAGGGCGTTCGACAGACCCAATCTAAACTGGCAACTTAAGGCAGGGTCATTCCACCGAGAAGCTACACACCACTTCCTAAAGTCAGAACAATACTCCTCAACAGGTCTCTTACCCTGACGTAAGGTCACCAGCTGACTCTCGGCAAAGGCAGTCTTGTCAGTCTCGTCATAAATGAGCCCGGGAGCAGAAAATAAAAGATCAACGGAGGAAAGTTCAGGGGCATCAGGAGCCAAGAGAAGGCCCATTCTTGGGGCCCGTCCTGGAGCCGGGACATAATTATACCCACCCACTGGCTCTAAGCGAAAATAGAGCCTACAACTCTCCCGAAAGGAGAAAAAAGTCTTCCGGTCCCCTGAGAACCAGTCAGGCAACTTGAGGTGGGGTTCAAGAGGTGAGGTGAGGGGCACTACCAGGGTAGCATCAGGCTGGTTGTCCCTCTGAGCCAGGGCCTGGATCTGTAGGGAGAGGCCCTGCATTTGCTGAGCCAGGGTCTCAAGGGCGTCCATAGTAGTGCCAGGGTAGACTAGGTATATGGGCTTGTGATAATGTAATGTCGGGGTAGGGAGAAAGACAGGTGAGCCCTAATCTACCCGCCGCTCATTCCCTGCCTACTTGCAACGACCCGCCCTAGGCAACGGGGTAAAACTGGGCGACGGTCCCTACACTCAATAGGTGCACGATAGACAAACAGACAAGGGTACAAAGAAGCCGGGGAAATGGAGAAGTTGCCCACGGGAACACCGTGAGCAACAAGCGAGGTGAACGAGCCGAGTCAAACCAGGAGATGAGCGAGGTACAAAAACGCAGAGCAGAAGAGTGGTCTGTAAAGCCAAGGTCAATAACAAGCAGAGGGTTAGTAGTTCAAGAAGCTGCAGCAGGGCCAGGAAACCAGCAGAGAAGAATCACAAGCAAAGGAGGAACAGGAAAGGCAGGTATAAATAGACAGAGGGCGGGCGCTAGCTCCGTCTGGCCAGGCTGTGATAGGCTCTCCCACTCCTAAGCCTGCCATCCTGGGTGGTGGAAAATGGAGTCAGTCTCACAGACAAAGAAGCAGGTGCAGACTGATTACCTATGGGCGTTGACACAGAAGCTGTGTCTGGCAGATCCTTTACAATTCCTGGTTTAGATAATTCTATTGCTGATACTCTGTAACGTTTCCAGTTTCCCAGATTTCCTGAATTGGCCCCCTGGGCAGAAGAGAAAGGGGAACTTTGTCCAGAACACATTTAGGGATTGATTTGGACTTAATTGTTACGTTTTTGGAGCAGTCGGTGGCTAAATCCACATGGTCAGGATATGTAGCAGGCTGGAGAAAACGGTGTGATGTGTTATCTTTCTATAATCCGTAGTACCGAGCGATCATCTTCGATTTTTTGTCTGCAGTTATTTGATGAAAAGTTGGCATATGGCAGTGTGTGTAAACTTTTGGCTGGTGTTTCCTTATTTATGAAAATATTGCAAGAACCACCTGTAAACTGTTATTTTTTAATAAGGCAAATATTGAAAGGTTATAAAAAAGGGAATTGTTTCCCTGATGGGAGATGTCCGAATTCTACTGATATTCTGCTACAGCTGTGTACAGTTTGCTTTAAATGTTGCCACTCTAATGCCTCATGCACATGACGGTGTGCGTCGGCCGAGTCCCGTCAGTGATCCGAGGAAAGATAGAACATTTCCTATCTTTCGTCGGATCGGAGACTTGGATAATTTTTTACGGACCCAATTCACCCGCTAAAGTGAATGTGTTCTTGAAGACTATGGGGTGCATGAGGCATAACTTTGAAGCAATATTGTTTTCTGAAGCATTTGCACTTACGTTTTTCTGTGCGTTGCGTATTGGAGAGTGTTTGTCTAGGCATAAAAAGGAAGTTTCTGGCTTGTTTGTAGGTCAGGTCCAGGTTAAACACAATTTTATTTATTGCAAAATCAAAAGCGGATCAAGACAAAAAAAATGCTTGGTTACATTTGAACAGGCTTAAAGGATCCTTAGTTTGTCCAACTCTTTTTTTAATTTCTTATCCATTAGACCTGTAGGTCCATAGTTGCTCTTAATTCATGAGGATGGCGGTAAACTTACACATTTTCAGGTCCGGATTTGTGGAAATGTCTTGGGGAATTGGGATTGCTTAACCATAATTTTTCTTCCCATTCTTTCCGAATAGGTGTAGCTGTAGAAGCTTATAAGGCCCTTGGGTTATTAAGAGAATGGGTAGATGGGATTCTAATTGTTTTCAGCGTTATGTTAGACCATCTTTATCTCTCTTTTAATTCTGTTTTTAGTTTTCACAGGTCAGGTTGCTTGGATGATTGGCCATTCCACTGGGCTGAACGCAGAGCAGTGCAAAGATGCTATAGTACAAATATTATCCTTGGATCCAGCATTCATGAAAATTTACTGGAGGGGAATTAGGGGTAAAGAATGTGAAGATTTAATTGAACAAGTTATGTTAATGAGTAACTAGTACCCGGACCCGAATGTGGTCATTATACATTTAGGAGGTAATGACGTAGGTAAAAAGAGTACAGTTCATTTAATTTTTCTTCTAAAACACATCTTATTTACACTTAAACACCTCTTCCCTGGGACTAAGATTATTTTTTCTGAAATTGTTCCTAGCCTCTTATAGCTGCGGTCTAGGGATTGAAAGTTTTGTGAAAAAATACATAAACGTGTTAATAGATATATGTTCCAATTTTTGCCTTTGATTGGTGGTTTTTCATTTAGACACATAGATTTGGAAGGTGGTGTGCCCGATCTTTATAGAAAAGACGCTGTACATTTATCTGAGATAGGCCTGGATATTTTTATGTAGCTGGTGCCAGTGCTGTTAATATATCAGTTGATATACTGAATTGGATGAATGTAGATATGGTCCAAGCTAAATTAAATTAAATAAAATAAATGTGCACAAGACACCCTAGAATTCTTAAAGAGCTTAGTTCAGTTATTTCTGTCCCCCTTTTCATAATATTCAGAGATTCTCTAGTGACTGTTATAGTGCCAAGGGACGGGCGCAGGGCAAATTTGGTGCCTATTTTCAAAAAGGGCTCTAGGTCTTCCCCGGGTAATTATAGACCAGTAAGCTTAACATCGATTGTGGGGAAAATGTTTGAGGGGCTATTGAGGGACTATATACAGGATTATGTGACAAAAAATAGTATTATAAGTGACAGCCAGCATGGTTTTACTAAGGACAGAAGTTGTCAAACTAACCTGATCTGTTTTTATGAAGGGGTGAGCAGAAGCCTAGACAGAGGGGCCGCTGTGGATTTAGTGTTTTTGGACTTTGCAAAGGCATTTGACACTGTCCCTCATATACGTCTAATGAGTAAATTAAAGACTATAGGCGTAGAAAGTATAGTTTGTAATTAGATTGAGAATTGGCTCAAGGACCGTATCCAGAGTGTTGTGGTCAATGATTCCTACTCTGGATGGTCTCCGGTTATAAGTGGTGTACCCCAGGGTTCAGTGCTGGGACCACTATTATTCAACTTATTTATTAATGATATAGAGGATGGGATTAATAGCACTATTTCTATTTTTGCAGATGACACCAAGCTATGTAGTATTGTTCAGTCTATGGAAGATGTTTGTGAATTGCAAACGGATTTAAACAAACTAAATGTTTGGGCATCCAGTTGGCAAATTAAGTTTAATGTAGATAAATGTAAAGTTATGCACCTGGGTACCAACAACCTGCATGCATCATATGTCCTAGGGGGAGCTACACTGGGGGATTCACTTGTTGAGAAGGATCTGGGTGCACTTGTAAATCATAAACTAAATAACAGCATGCAATGTCAATCAGCTGCTTCAAAGGCCAGCAGGATATTGTCGTGTATTAAAAGAGGCATGGATTTGCGGGACTGGTATGTAATATTGGCACTTTACAAAGCATTAGTGAGGCCTCATCTAGAATATGCCGTTTAGTTCTGGGCTCCAGTTCATAGAAAGGATGCCCTGGAGTTGGAAAAAATACAAAGAAGAGCAACGAAGCTAATAAGGGGCATGGAGAATCTAAGTTATGAGGAAAGATTAAAATAATTAAACCTATTTAGCCTTGAAAAAAGACGACTAATGGGGAACATGATTAATTTATATAAATATATTAATGGCACATACAAAGATATGGTGAAACCCTGTTCCATGTAAAACCTCCTCAAAAAACAAGGGGGCACTCCCTCCGTCTGGAGAAAAAAAGGTTCAACCTGCAGAGGCGACAAGCCTTCTTTATTTTGAGAACTGTGAATTTATGGAATAGTCACCGCAGGAGCTGGTCACAGCAGGGACAGTAGATGGCTTTAAAAAAGGCTTAGATAATTTCCTAGAACAAAAAAGTATTAGCTCCTATGTGTAGAAAATTTTCCCTTCCCTTTTCCTGTCCCTTGGTTGAACTTGATGGACATGTGTCTTTTTTCAGCCGTACTAACTATGTAACTATGTAACCTCCAGGCAATGATTGAAATTGCTTTTGGTGGGTTGGGCCAGAGATGCCTTAGGGCATTCTGGCCTTTTGGCATAAGTTGCTCAGCATTTTGAGTGGACATATGTATCATTTGTGGTAGGCTTGAGCTTATGGCTAAGTCAGGTTAATAATTCAGGTTGATATGTTTAATGCTTTTTTATTACACAATGTTTTATGGTAACTAATAAAACGCAATGTCCAGAATTATTTTTACCACCACTCCAGTGTTGTGTCTATTTATTTATTTATTCATTTATAACTTAAAGTTTGTTAGTGTTTGTTTAGTTAATATTATATTAGTATGTTTTGTAATTCCATGCAGTGCCACCACAGGTGACCTGCAGCATTACACAGTTTCCACTAAAATCATTGGGCTATCCATGGGATGTGCCAGGTCCTCCAGAGCACGAGATGTTTTTCATTACTGCTCTCTTCTCTAACTAATAGATGCGAGTCTGCCTCTGTTAATTCTGAATTCCTTAATAAAGTATTGGAGAATGGATTTTATATACTAGACAACCCCTTTAAAAGCTGATGCTATGATGCGTGCTGTATCAATCTGAAATATGACATTCATGTGATGCCAGGTGACAATGTTTTACTACATTGGTGGATTTAATACGTTACTTCAAAGCTACACAAAGCAATACAAATATGCTGTTGGCAGGCATCAGTTGTTACCTGTTAATTTGGAGTCTAGTTAATTTGTAGGTTTTTGTTATCCTCTGTACATGATTTGAGAGCTATTTGAGTGATTTATTTCTGGCAGTACAGTATGTTTACTTTTTTTGCACAAAAGGTTAACACCAGGTCTGTGATGAAAACCTCCCAAAGTATACCTAATGTATATGTAGCGTGCCCTATTTAGCCGGTGTGAGTTAGGGGTGCAGTCATCTTAACGGAATTGAAAAGCACTGTGGACCATGTTTTTCAATACAATTAAATACAAAACAAATACCATGCAGTATATGTTTTTATTAATGGAAATCAATGGCAGACGTATGCATTTGGGTAGGCATACAATTGCATATACGTCTGACGTATATGGACAGGGGATTGCTTCAAACATTCATGATGAACATAATTGCTGAATACAGTGTGAACCTAGCCTCATGGATGTCACTTCTACCTATAAATGTAATCTTTCCAACTACTGATCCAAATTTCCAAGGGATTGTCTAGATTCTCAATCCTTGAGAAGAGATTATTGACAAAATTATGCAGTCTGCTTTGAATACAAATGTGGTGGGATGGATCAAGAGTGAAGTTTAGACCCATTCCACTTATGCAATATTGATTCATGAAAGTATTAGTAGGAAAGGTCAAAGCTAAAAAAAACAACTGTATGGTGAAAAACAGCAAACCAGTTTCTCATCAGTTCCCATTTAATAATGGAAATGTCCATCAGATCCTGAGCAATGATTTTACAAATCACTGATCGTTCGTCAGGCAGGCATAGGCCTAACAACCTAGGGGTCCCATCTCCACACAGAGGCAATGTGCAGATAGTGATGACTTTAATGTAATTGGGGGAGGTGGTATAGGAAATTTATATAGGGCCCCATTCAAAGTTTTACTGTGGAGCCCAATGGTTACTTATTGCATCACTGCTGTGTGCATTGTCCTTCCTATTCAAATTCCTGTTTTGCATTATTGCTGTGTCATGACATCACTGCATTTTCCTTGTACTGTGACATCACTGTGTGCAATTCAGTTTTTTTCTTCCCGTGCTGTGATATCCTTCCATTTTTGTGTGTATTAATCCTGTGCTATGATATCATTGTGTGCATTACTCTTGTGCTTTGACATCACTTTCTGCATTATCCCCGTGCTGTGACATTACTGTTTCTATAATTCTTGCGTTTTGAGATCACTGAGAAGGTCATCCTTGAATTGTGATATCACTGTGTGAATTATCTGTATACTGTGACATCAATGTGCACATTATCCAACAATTTCTGTACTGTGACCTCATTGTGTGCATCAGGAGCATTGCTAGGGTCTTAAAAGTTCAGGGGCGCATACCCCGAGACATATTTTACCCCCCAAAAAAAACCATATAGGAGATAGCATAGCTATAAGACTAAGGCTACTATAGCTACACCACTCAATAGAATTGGATACATTGTCTCAGCAGACAGTATCACACATGATAGTCTTAGATACATGGCACAGCAGACAGTATCACACATAATAGACTTAAATACAGGGTCTCAACAATAAGTATCTTTGTACTAACATTTGTCCACCCCACAAAAAAAACCATCTGTGCGTGTGTGTGTATATGTGTGTACATATGTATATACAGTTAGGTCCAAAATTATTTGGACAGTAACACAATCTTCATGATTTGGGCTCTGCATGCCGCCACATTGGATTTGAATTGAAACAACTGAGATGCAATTGAAGTGTAGACTTTCAGATTTAATTCAAGGGGTTGAACAAAAGTATCCTGTGAAACGTTTAGGAATTGCAACCATTTTTCTACACAGCCTCCTCATTTCAGGGGCTCAGAAGTAATTGGACAAATTTATATTACCATAAATAAAATGTTTTTTGTTTTTTTTTAATACTTTGTAGAGAATCCTTTGCAGGCAATGACAGGCTGAAGTCTGGAACCCACGGACATCACCAACGCTGGGTTTCCTCCTTTGCGATGCTTTGCCAGGTCTTTACTGCAGCCGTCTTCAGTTGTTGCTTGTTTATGGGTCTTTCTGCCTTAAGTTTTGTCTTAAGCAAGTGAAATGCAGTTCGATCGGGTTGAGATCTAGTGATTGACTTGGCCATTGCAGAATATTCCACTTCTTTGCCTTAAAAAACTCCTGGGTTGCTTTCGCAGTATGTTTTGAGTCATTGTCCATCTGTACTGTGAAGCGACGTCCAATCAACCTTGCTGCATTTGGTTGAATCTGATCAGAAAGTAAATCCGTGGACACTTCAGAATTCATCCGGCTGCTTCTGTCTTCAGTTACATCATCAATAAACACTAGTGACCCAGTGCCTTTGGCAGCCATGCATGCCCATGCCATCACACTGCCTCCACCATGTTTTACAGAGGATGTGGTGAGCTTTGGATCATGAGCCGTTCCAAGCCTTCTCCATACTTTCTTCCTCTCATCATTCTGGCACAGGTTGATCTTAGTTTCATGCTGTTCCAGAACTGGGCGGCTTCTTTACATGTTGTTTGGCAAAGTCTAATCTGGCCTTTCTATTTTTGAGGCTGATTAATGGTTTGCCCCTTGTGGTGAACCCTCTGTATTTGCTCTCATGAAATCTTCTCTTTATGGTAGACTTAGATACTGATACATCTACTTCCAGGAGAGTGGTCTTCACTTGGGTAGATGTTGTGAACTGTTTTTTCTTCACCATGGAAAGGATTCTGCGATCATCGACCACTGTTGTCTTCCGTGGACGTCCAGGCCTTTTGGAGTTCACGAGATCACCAGTGCGCACTTTTTTTTCAAGAATGTACCAAACTGTTTATTTGGCCACTCCTAACACTTGTGCTATCTGATGGATTTCTTAATTTTTTTCAGCCTAACGATGGTTTGTTTCCCTTGCATTGAGAGATCCTTTGACCTCATGTTGTGGATTCACAGAAACAGCTTCCAAATGTAAATGCCACACCTGGAATCAACTCCAGACCTTTTACCTGCTTAATTGATGATGGATCAACGAGGGAATAGCCCATGCAGCCCATTAAATAGCTTTTACAACTGTATATTCAATATGTTTTGGTAAACAGCTAAAATGCCCAAACTTGTGTCACTGTCCAAATAATTCTGGACCTAACTGTATGTGTGTATATATATATATATATATATATATATATATATATATAAATGAATCTCGAATTTTGTATGTGTATGTATGTATGTATATATATATATATATATATATATATATATATATACACACAGTGTATATATATATATATATATATATATATATATATATATATATATATATATATATATATATATACTGTAGAAGAAACCCCACAGCCCACCGGAGTAATTAAAAAGAGTGGTTTATTCAGCCAACACAGCCGCAACGTTTCTGCCCTGCTATGTGATCTTTTTTTTTTTTTGTCCCATAGCAGGACAGAAACATTGCAGCTGTGTTGGCTGAATAAGCCACTCTTTTTGATTACTCCGGTGTGCTGTGGGATTTCTTGTTTTTATACTCGTAATCCGTGGATCAGGATTACCCGCTTGCACCCATTCACATGGTGGATTTTGGACATTGAGTGCTGCTCATTTGTGTTTGTGTATATGCCATATGTGCCAATGACAGTTCACTGAACGATTTACAATATGATTGCTAGCCTAAGAGGGAGAGTATAAGCACAGAAGCCCCCCCCCCCCGATATGTCTCGCTACACACATATTTGCACTTACTCTATTTCCTGCGGTTACGCTCCTCTACTTACCACACTTTGCTAGCCTACAATGGTTTACTTTTAAACATATGTGCTGTATGTCCTAATTGTTATCCTTTTTAGTTATACAAATAAAAGTTACAATTTACTTTAATTTCACACATTTAATTGATAGCTGGAAAATCCGGGTGTTTTGTGTGCTCCGACACATTTGCCCTGTCTTGAATGTCTATTGCCCGCCAGCTATCAGGGTCATTTCATAGTTTCTGAGCATATCTGTAGCACTCTGACCCTATAGCTATGGATAGAATATGATACAGTGGCTCATCAGACTTTATCACATATGATAGGCTTAGATATAGGGCCCAGCTCGCTGATATTTCGGCTCCAGCGCTGGAACCAGGAAAGGTAAGTATAATAATTGCTTTGCTTTTTTGAAGTGACTAATTTTTTTTTGGTGTCTGTTTTTTACAGGTTCGGTTGTTGTACTACATCGGATTTGAGGACAACTCAGACAGGATCACATATGGGCCATGTATCTAAGCCTACATGTGGTAGGCTTAGATACAAGGCCAAGCAGACAGGATCACACCATGTGTGATCCAGTATTTCCCTCTGCATGGCTCTGCTCCGGAACTCCGGCTCTGGGGAAGCCCCTGACGGACAATGATGTCAGGAGGATAGAAGGAGTTCCAAGCAGAGCGCTCGTAGATGCGCTACTTCCTCTTTATTTCTTCTTGCTCACTGTGAATCGTCGACACGCATTTAGCGGCGATTCACAGGTATTGCAGCTTTTTCTACCATTGAAGTGAATGGGAGAAAAAGCTGCAATACATGTGAATCGCCGCTAAATGTCTGTCAACGTTTTACAGTGAGCAAGAAGAAATGAAGGGGAAGCAGCGCATTTACAAGCGCTGCGGCCCCTTCAAAACAGCTGATCGGCAGGGTCCCAAAAATCGGACCCCCGACCCATCAGCTATTGATGGTCTATCCTGAGGATAGGCCGTAAATTTTTAGTGGCTGGAAAACCCCTTTAATGCTCTAATGAACACTCAGTGATAAATTGCATGCTAGAGAGCTAAGTGTTAGTGTTAATAGAGCGTTTTCTAGAAATATGCATGTCTCCAGGTGGCCACATCTTATTCGCAGATTTAAAAAGGACATGTCACCTCTCCTGACTTTTCTGTTTTAGTAAACAATTGTATTCTTCATAAAACAAAAGCTCTGGAGCATGTTTTCTTGTAACTTCAAGTCGTGCCATTACTCTGTTATTCCTCCTGTAATTGTATGAATAAATTGACAACTGGCAGTTGAGGGTGTGAGGGTCTGTTGGGACATACCATTTGACTAGGGGAATTGTAACACCTAGTTGCTAATTTGTTCATAAATTCTTGGAGGAATAACAGAGGAATGGCACAAGACAGGGTTCTTAGAAAATATGTTCCAAAATAGTTGTAATGATGGGGGTAGGGAAACAGACAAGTGAGCCCTAATCTACCCGCCACTCAGTCCCTGCCTACTTGCAACGACCCGCCCTAGGCGACGGGGTACAACTGGGCGACGGTCCCTACGCTCAGTAAGTGCACGACAGACAAACAGACAAGGGTACACAAAGCTAAGGGAAATGGGGCAGTTGCCCACTGCAACACCGTGAGCAACAAGAGTGGTGAACGAGCCGAGTCAAACCAGGAGTGTACGAGGTACCAAACGCTGAGCAGGAGAGTAGTGAACAAGCCGAGTCAAACCAGGAGTGTACGAGGTACCAAACGCAGAGCAGGAGAGTAGTCAGTAAGCCAGGGTCAGAATGAAGCAGGGTCAAAATAGTTCAGAAGCTGCAGCAGGGCCAGGAAACCACACGAGAAGAATCACAAGCAAGGAGGAACAGGAAAGGCAGGTATAAATAGACAGAGGGCGGGAGCTAGCTCCGTCTGGCCAGGCTGTTATAGGCTCTCCCACTCCTAAGCCTGCCATCCTGAGTGGTGGAAGATGGAGTCAGTCTTACAGACATAGAAGCAGGTGCAGACTGATTACCTATGGGCGTATACACAGAAGCTGTGCCTGGCAGATCCTTTACAGTACCCCCTCTTTTATGAGGGGCCACCGGACCCTTTCTAGGTGGACCTGGTTTATTGGGGAAACGAAGGTGGAACTTCCTGACCAATACCCCAGCGTGAACATCCCGGGCGGGTACCCAAGTCCTCTCCTCAGGCCCGTATCCTCTCCAATGGACCAGGTACTGGAGGGAGCCTTGGACCATCTTGCTGTCGACAATCTTGGCCACCTCGAATTCCACCCCCTCAGGGGTGAGAACGGGGACAGGAGGTTTCCTCGAGGGAGCCAAGGACGGGGAGCAGCGTTTAAGGAGGGAGGCATGAAACACATCGTGTATTCGAAAAGATGGGGGCAACTCCAGTCGGAAGGAGACAGGATTGAGGACTTCAATGACCTTATATGGCCCTATAAACCGGGGAGCAAACTTCTTGGACGGGACCTTAAGGTGCAAGTTCTTAGACGATAACCACACCAGATCCCCGACCATAAACAAGGGGTTAGCAGAACGTCTTCTATCTGCCTGAGTTTTTTGTATGCTCTGGGACGCCTCTAGGTTCTTCTGAACCTGGGCCCAGACTGTGCACAGTTCCCGATGAACGACCTCTACCTCGGGATTGTTGGAACTACCAGGTGAAATGGGGGAGAACCGTGGATTAAACCCAAAATTACAGAAAAATGGGGAGACCCCTGACGAGTTACTGACCCGGTTATTAAGGGAAAATTCGACGAGGGGAATGAATGAGACCCAATCATGTTGACAGTCAGAGATAAAACACCTTAAATATTGTTCTAGAGACTGATTAGTCCTCTCGGTTTGGCCATTAGTTTCAGGATGGAAGGCAGAGGAGAAGGACAGATCAATCTCCAACTTTTTACAGAAGGCTCTCGTAAACAATGAAACAAATTGTACCCCTCTGTCCGAAACAATATTGATAGGGACCCCATGGAGACGCAGGATGTGTTTGACAAACAAGGTAGGTAACGTTTTAGCATTGGGTAGTTTCTTGAGGGGCACAAAGTGGCACATCTTACTGAAGCGGTCTACTACAACCCACACCACCGACTTGCCTTGAGATGGAGGCAAATCGGTGATAAAATCCATGGAGATATGGGTCCAAGGTCTCTGGGGAATGCGCAAAGAACGTAGTAAGCCCGCTGGTCGGGACCTGGGAGTCTTGGACCTAGCACAAACCTCTCAAGCGGCGACGTAGGCCTTAACATCTTTAGGCAACCCAGGCCACCAATAGTTTCTGGCAATGAGGTGCTTGGTACCCAGGATGCCTGGATGACCAGATAGTGCGGAGTCATAATTTTCCCTAAGTACCCTTAGCCGGAATTGCAGGGGAACAAACAGCTTGTTCTCAGGAAGGTTCCCGGGAGCTGAACCTTGATCAGCCGCAATTTCAGAGACTAAATCAGAATCAAAAGAAGAAATGATTATACCTGGAGGCAAAATACAAGCAGGATCTTCCTCCGAAGGAGGGCTGGCCATGAAGCTACGCGACAGTGCATCGGCCTTAATATTTTTAGACCCAGCCCTATAGGTAACCAAAAAGTTGAATCTGGTAAAAAATAGCGCCCATCGAGCTTGTCTCGGGTTTGGCCTCCGGGCAGATTCTAGGAAAACCAGATTCTTGTGGTCGGTAAGGACCATTACCTGGTGCCTAGCCCCCTCCAGGAAGTGGCGCCACTCTTCAAATGCCCATTTAATGGCTAAGAGTTTGCGGTTGCCAATATCATAGTTACTCTCAGTGGGCGAAAACTTCCTGGAGAAGTAGGCACAGGGACGGAGATGGGTGAGGGACCTGGTACCCTGGGACAAGACAGCCCCCACTCCCACCTCGGACGCATCAAACTCCACGATAAATGGCTCCATTTGGTTGGGCTGAACCAGCACCGGCACCGAGAAAAATCACTTCTTAAGGACCTCAAAAGCCTGGACAGCCTCAGGAGGCCAGTGGAGGAGATCAGCACCTTTGCGAGTGAGGTCCGTAAGAGCCTTAGCGGTGACCGAGAAGTTAGCAATAAATCTCCTGTAATAATTAGCGAACCCCAAGAAACACTGTAACACCTTCAGGGAGGCAGGTTGGACCCATACCGCCACAGCCTGGACCTTGGCGGGGTCCATGCGGAATTCATGAGAAGTGAGGATTTGACCCAAAAATGGTATCTCCTGCACCCCAAACACACATTTTTCGGTCTTCGCAAACAATTTGTTTTCCCGAAGGACCTGGAGCACCTTCCTGACATGCTCAATGTGGGAGGACCAGTCCTTGGAAAACACAAGTATGTCATCAAGGTACACTACAAGAAATACCCCCAGGTAATCTCTTAAAATCTCATTTATGAAATTCTGGAAGACCGCGGGAGCATTACACAACCCAAAGGGTATGAAGAGGTATTCGAAATGACCTTCGGGCGTGTTAAACGCAGTCTTCCACTCATCCCCCTCTTTGATGCGGATAAGGTTATACGCCCCCCGTAGATCAAACTTAGAGAAACATTGGGCCCCCTGAACCTGATTAAAGAGATCAGGAATCAAAGGAAGGGTATACTGGTTCCTTACAGTGACCTTATTCAAGTTATGGTAGTCAATGCATGGCCTAAGACCACCATCCTTCTTCCCTACGAAGAAGAAGCCAGCACCTACCGGAGAAGTAGAGGGGCGAATGTAACCCTTGGCCAGGCATTCCTGGATATACTCTCTCATGGCTTCACGTTCGGGACAAGAGAGATTAAATATCCTACCCTTAGGGAGCTTAGCTCCTGGTACCAAATCGATAGCGCAATCATATTCTCTATGAGGAGGTAACACTTCGGAGGCCTCCTTAGAGAAAACATCAGCGAAGTCCTGAACAAACTCAGGTAGCGTGTTCACCTCCTCAGGGGGAGAAATAGAATTAACAGAAAAACATGACGTCAAGCATTCATTACCCCATTTAGTAAGCTCCCCAGTATTCCAGTCAAACGTGGAATTATGCAACTGCAACCAGGGAAGGCCTAAAACCAAATCGGACGATAATCCCTGCATCAACAGTACAGAGCACTGCTCCAAATGCATGGAACCAACGGGTTCAAAAACAGGGGTATGCTGTGTAAAATAACCATTAGCAAGAGGAGTGGAGTCGATACCCACTACCGGGACAGGTTTAGGCAAATCAATCAAAGGCATAGCTAGAGACATAGCAAACTCCACAGACATGATATTAGCAGAAGACCCTGAATCCACGAAGGCACTGCCAGTTGCAGACCTACCACCAAAAGAGACCTGAAAGGGAAGCAAGATTTTATTATGTTTCATATTTACGGGAAATACCTGTGCGCCCAAGTGACCTCCCCGATGATCACTTAGGCGCGGAAGGTTTCCGGCTGCTTATTCTTACGCCTAGGACAGGTGTTCACTTGATGCTTGTCATCCCCACAATAGAAGCAGAGACCATTCTTCCTGCGGAACTCTCTACATTGTCGGGGGAACACGGAGGCCCCAAGTTGCATAGGTACCTCCGAGTCTTCCGTGGAAGAGCGAAGCAACGGGACCTCGGGAGGCATCATGGGGGAGTCAGAGGGGAAAACACAAAAACGTTCAAGTTGTCATTCCCTGAGACGTCGGTCAAGTCGTACCGCTAAAGCCATAACCTGGTCTAGGGAGTCAGAAGAGGGATAGATAACTAGCAGGTCTTTCAGGGCGTTTGACAGACCCAACCTAAACTGGCACCTTATGGCAGGGTCATTCCACCGAGAAGCTACGCACCACTTCCTAAAGTCAGAACAATACTCCTCAACAGGTCTCTTACCCTGACGTAAGGTCACCAGCTGACTCTCGGCAAAGGCAGTCCTGTCAGTCTCGTCATAAATGAGTCCGAGAGCAGAAAATAAAAGATCAACAGAGGAAAGTTCAGGGGCGTCAGGAGCCAAGGAGAAGGCCCATTCTTGGGGCCCTTCCTGGATCCGGGACATAATTATACCCACCCGCTGGCTCTCAGAACCTGAGGAGTGAGGCTTTAAGCGAAAGTAGAGCCTACAACTCTCCCGAAAGGAGAGAAAAGTCTTCCGGTCCCCTGTGAACCGGTCAGGCAACTTGAGGTGGGGTTCAAGGGTTGGGGTGAGGGGCACTAACATGGTAGCGTCAGGCTGGTTAACCCCCCCTGAGCCAGGGCCTGGACCTGTAGGGAGAGACCCTTCATTTGCTGAGCCAGGGTCTCAAGGGCGTCCATAGTAGTGTGAGGGACCAGGGTAGCCTAGGTATATGGGCTTGTGATTATGTAATGATGGGGGTAGGGAAACAGACAAGTGAGCCCTAATCTACCCGCCACTCTGTCCCTGCCTACTTGCAACGACCCGCCCTAGGCGACGGGGTACAACTTGGCGACGGTCCCTACGCTCAGTAAGTGCACGACAGACAAACAGACAAGGGTACACAAAGCTAAGGGAAATGGGGCAGTTGCCCACGGCAACACCGTGAGCAACAAGAGTGGTGAACGAGCCGAGTCAAACCAGGAGTGTACGAGGTACCAAACGCTGAGCAGGAGAGTAGTGAACAAGCCGAGTCAAACCAGGAGTGTACGAGGTACCAAACGCAGAGCAGGGGAGTAGTCAGTAAGCCAGGGTCAGAATGAAGCAGGGTCAGATAGTTCAGAAGCTGCAGCAGGGCCAGGAAACCACACGAGAAGAATCACAAGCAAGGAGGAACAGGAAAGGCAGGTATAAATAGACAGAGGGCGGGAGCTAGCTCCGTCTGGCCAGGCTGTGATAGGCTCTCCCACTCCTAAGCCTGCCATCCTGAGTGGTGGAAGATGGAGTCAGTCTCACAGACATAGAAGCAGGTGCAGACTGATTACCTATGGGCGTATACACAGAAGCTGTGCCTGGCAGATCCTTTACAATAGTTATTTCATGTGGAATACAAGTATTTACTAAACTATACATGTCAGGAGAGGTGACAGCTGGTCCTCTTTAAGGCATGTTAGTAAATGTGCAGAACTAAAGATCATAATGAGCTGTGTACCCGATGATCATGATGATAATAATAGCAGCAATAATAATAATTACACGAGGTAAACTGATTAGCCAATTTATAGATTCACAGCAGATTTTAGCCATGGGGAAGAAGGCAGGATTTTCATGGTATCCCATGTTTTTGACAGTGCTGAAAATCCCTGTTGCTGCTGCTTGTACAGTGACTATATGGGTCTTGGACTAGGGTTGCCACCTTTCCCACCCAAAAATACTGGCCAGGTTAACACACATAAAAAAATGCGGTGTGATTTTGGGGACATGGCTTTACACAGAGTGTGATTTTACACATGGAGTTGTAATGCCTTTTTGGTAAAGAGAACCATACACATTAGATAAATGTCAGTCAAACCCCTCCACACACAAACTGTGCCCCCTGAATACAATTGTATCACACACACCGTGCCCTATCACACACACACAGTGCCCCATGCGGTGTTCCTTGAAATAGCCTGTGCCAATACAAATTATAGTGCGACACAGTGCACCCTGTAAAAAGTGACACACAGTGCTCCTGTGGACATTGCCACATACATCCCCTTTAAACAGTGCTAGACGCAGATAGTGTTTCACATACTGCCCCCAGCGAATAGGGCCACACGCAGTGCCATTAGTAGATTGTGCCCCACACGGTGCCCCCATAGATACTGCCTCACAGTGCTATCTGTAGATACTGCCACACACAATGCCATCTGTATATAGTGCCACACACACTGCCTCCTGTAGATAGTGCCACACACAGTGCCATCTGTAGATAGTGCCACACACAGCGCCTTTCAACGATGCTAGCGGCGCGATTATGTAATCGCACCGCTTCCGTAGTTGAAAGGTACTGATTGACAGGGCAAGTCATTCTGCCCTGCCAATCAGCGCCGTCGTTCAGCTGCAGCAGACCTTCTCAGAAGAGAGCAGGCCTGCATTGACACAGGACGGCGTGGGAACGGGATCAAGGTGAGTATGTAAAGTTGTTTTTTTTTCCAATTAAAAGTGTGAGTGGCATTATCTACAGTGGGAGCTATATGTGGGACACTATCTACAGGGGAGGCTATGTTTGGGGCAGAGTCTATAGGGAGGGCTACATGTGGGACGCTAAGGGGGGGCTATATGTGGGGCACTATATACAGGGGTAGCTATATATGCGGCACAACCTACAGGGGAGGCTTTATGTTGGGCCTTATCTACAGGGGAGGCTATATGTGGAGCACTATATACAGGGGAGCTATATGTGGGGCATGTTCTATAGGGGAGGCTATATGTGGGTCACTATCTACACGGGGGGGGGGGCTATATGTGGGACACAATCCACAGGATAGGCTATGTGTGGGACACTAAGGGGGGCTATATGTGGGGCACTATATACAGGGGAGCTATATGTGGGGCACATTCTATAGGGGAGGCTATATGTGTTTCACTATCTACACGAGGGGCACAACTAAAGGGGAGGCTATATGTGGGTCACTATCTACAGGGTGTTATATGTGGGACACCATATATAGGGGGGCTATATATGGGACACCATATACAGGGGGGCTATATGTGGGACACCATATACAGGGGGGCTATATGTGGGGCACTATCTACACGGGAGGCTATATGTGGGTCACTATCTACATGGGGGGCTATCTGTGGGACACCATATACAGGGGGGCTATATGTGGAACACCATATACAGGGGTTGCTAGATGTGGGGCACCATCTACATGGGGGGCTATATGTGGGGCACTATCTACAGGTGGGCCTATATGTGGGGCGCTATCTACAGGGGGCTCTATAGGGGCACTTTTTACGGGGAGGACTGTGTGTGTCTGTGTGGGACACAGTGTATGGTGCTATTATAATGAGGGATACAGTGTATCGTGCTATTATAATCGGGGACACAGTGTATGGTGCTATTAGAATTAGCGGTGCAGTGTATGGAACTATTATATTTAGGGGTGTGTGTTACATTTACAGTGTGTGTCACCATGAGAATTGTATCTTCATTTATATGTACAGAAGTGTTTGACTAGTGAGAAGTTGAAGACATCTGAGCGGAAAACTGCAGAAATGGGCCGTGGCCGCGAGAAGTCATCATAGAGGTCTGGCCCAGATGGAGAAGAGAAAAAGAACAACTAGAATCTGAAACGTCACCGGTGAGTCACTTAATGTAAATGTTTATTCTGCCTCTAATCAGCACTGTGGTCACTGTATGATCTGCAGTGAGATGATGGGTGGTATGATATTTTTTTGTGAAACAGCATCTCCCAGCACATCTTTACTATTGTTCAGTCTATGCTGAGTGCTGTAGTTTTATGCTGTACAAACCTATACGGCAGGGGTTGCACTCAATTGACCTGTATTTGTGCTGGTGCTGTATTTATGTACTGAGCTTAGTTCTGGGTCTGTATATATGTACTGAGCTTGGCTCTGGTGTTGTATATATGTACTGAGCTTGTTCTGGAGCTGTATATATGTACTGAGCTTGGTTCTGAAGATGTATGTATGTACTGAGCTTGGTTCTGGCACTATATGTACTGAGCTCTGTTCTGGTGCTGTATATATGTACTGAGCTTGGTTCTGGTACTGTATTTATGTAATGAGCTTGGTTCTGGAGCTGTATATATATATATATATATATATATATATACTGAGCTTGGTTCTGGTGTTGTATATATGTACTGAGCTTGGTTCTGCTGTTGTATATATGTACTGAGCTCAGTTCTGGTGCTGTATTTATGTACTGAGCTTTGTTCTGGTACTGTATATATGTAATGAGCTTGGTTCTGGAGCTGTATTTATGTAATGACCTTGGTTCTGGAGCTGTATTTATGTAATAAGCATGGTTCTGGAGCTGTATATATGTACTCATCTTGGTTCTGGTGTTGCAAATATTTTAGCCCCTTGAACCGCCACCATGTGGTAATACATGACCTGACAATATTTCCAAACATTCCCCTGTATGTTGTTTTCAGATGTAGAAAAATCTATAAAATCAACTTTTAGACAGGCGCACGCTATATGCTAAGTACTCATGAAAGGGTCATGGGGGGGAGCCGCTATCCTGAAGAGTCAGAGTACTGCCTCCACACCCAATTTTCCATGCTTAATTGACATCCCTCTATCTGTTATACATCACTAGCAGCCTCCTCCAACTTTCTGGGATGTGCCATTGCCTTGTACTACTTGGGCACCACGCGTGCCAGTACAAGGCAACGGCGCATCCGCAAGAGTTGGAGGAGGCTGCTAGTGATGTAGAACAGCCAGGGAGATGTCAATCAAAATCTGGGGGGTGCCATTTCAATTTTCACCTTAGGCAGCAGAAAAGCTAGAATCGGCCCTGCGGACAGTGGTGAACACAAGCACCAACATTACAATAACTGCTGTCTCCTGGTGTTTAAAACCACATATTTCCAAGATTTATTGCTGTGTACTGTGCAATGATGGGAAGGAGCACTGCAGAAATGAAGTATAGTGCTTGTTGGCCGAGCCACAGCTAATCAGCTCTAGACTTGTATTTTTGCACTGATGCCTCGCTCATTAGCGCACATCTCTGGCACCGCAGAGGAAAAAGAGAATCAGTACCTGCCCAGTCTGCATGTACAAATCAAACCTAACGATAGTTGGCTGAGCATTAGCCAATCAGTGATGAGCTTGCTCTTACTACTGCCCCCTGAGCACAGATATGCTTGTGTGTGAGTTTTGTGTCCTCTTCTAATGTATTAGTGGAATTTGTGTGCATGTTATTTTCAGTGTGAGTGATATATGTGGTATAGGTCTAGTGTGTAAGTGTTATGTGAGGTATGTGTTTAGCATTTGTGTTGTGTGTGCGGTAAGTGTCTAGTGTAAGTAGTGCGTGCGGTATGTGTCTAGTGTCTGGTACGGGTCTAGTGTGTGCAGAGGCGTAGCTAGGTTCTCCTGCACCCGGGGCAAAGATTCAGATTGGCGCCCCCCCCCCCATTTATTTCCCGACATCTCCTTCCCCCTCGCAATGTTTTCTTTCCCTACCAATCAATGAGGTGTAATTTTTTTTTCACAATTTTTTTTAATGTAACTCGAGTATAAAAGCATTTCTACATTTTACAAGCGATGTAGTTCTATAATGTAATTAACATAAAAATAAATTAAGAAAATAAATTAAAGAGGCCACACACAGCCCCCTGTAGATAGCGCCACACAGCCCGCTGCCCCTTTGTAAATAGCGCCACACTCCCCCTCTTGTAAATAGTGCCGCATTCCCCCCCTTTTAAATAGCGCCACAATCCCCCCCCCTTGTAAATAGCGTCACACTCCCCACTTGTACTTAGCGCCACACTGTGAACAGACCGGTGAGCGGTAGCCTACCGCTACCACTCTCCGCTCTGCTTGGTGTGACTTACTGGAGAAGCCGAGGAGGTCATGCGGCGCAGGCAGCGGCGGAGTTCCTTCTGACTAGGGTTGGTGACAGCCAGGGCCGGCCTTAGCTTGGATGGCGCCCTGTGCGGGACTCTCTATTACCGCCCCCTACACAAACCAAAAATTAACCACATATATGGACACGCTGGAACATATATACTGTACATACATAAAGACAGATATTTAGACATACAGGCAAATATACATACACACATCTGGAATATATACATACAGGTAAATATATAGACGTACAGACACATATACGCACACACACCGGCAGATAAATACACAGACAGGGACATATACAAATACATAAAAGGCACAAATATACAAGCACAAAGACACATTCACAAACAGACCCATATATACCCACACAGGCACATATGTACACAGCACAGATAATGTAATAGATGTTACCTGCAGTCCTATGTAACAACACAGATAACACAGTGATAACGCTCTGAGTACAGATAATGTAGTAGTGTTACCTGCAGTCCTATGTAACACCGCTGATAACACAGTGATAACTCTCTGATTACAGATAATGTAGTAGATGTTACCTGCAGTCCTATGTAACACCACAGATAACACAGTGATAACTCTCTGAGTACAGATAATGTAGTAGATGTTACCTGCAGTCCTATGTAACACCACAGATAACACAGTGATAACTCTCTGAGTACAGATAATGTAGTAGTGTTACCTGCAGTCCTATGTAACACCGCTGATAACACAGTGATAACTCTCTGATTAAAGATAATGTAATAGATGTAAGAGACAAAACACATGCAGAGACACAGACACGCGTACACGCACACACACACACACACACACACACACACACACACACACGCACTGTATCATATACACATAAAAACACAGAGACACACACTGTATACACACTACACACACATACACACACAGACACTCACCATGTCTCCTTGCTGACAGCATCACAGGTCAGGCTTCCTCTTCTGCTTCTCGGCATGTGTAACAGCAGAGCTGGAAGGCTGCAGCACGGGAGTGGACCTGTCCCCTGACCTGAGTCTCATCTGACCTCATGTCACTGACATGAGGTCAGGTGACAAGTCAGGTGACTGGACTAGTCCACTCCCTGGCCGTCACAGACCCCAGTCAGAACGCCGTAATTTCCTGGCTCTTCCTAAAGCTGCTGCAGGTGTCCGACATACGGGGCGCCTATCAGCAGCGTTCAGCTGCTCTTCGGCGCCCCCCCTTCCCTACCACCAGGTTGCGCCCGGGGCACATGCCCCGCCTGCCCCCCCTAGCTACACCCCTGAGTGTGTGGGTGGTATGTGTCTAGTATGTGAATGGTGTGTGCAGCATCTGTGCCAGGTGTGAGTAGTGCGTGTTAAACATGTGTCCCTGGTGTGGGTAGACAACGTGCGGCATATGGCTTAGGTGTGAGTGGCGAGAGTGGAGGATATATCCTAGGTGGTGTGCGTGCGCATGTGTCCTAGGTTTGAGTGGTGCATGTGCAGCATATGTCCTAGGTGTGAATGGGGGATGTGTTCTAGGTGTAAGAGGTGTGCGCGCACATGTGTCCTTAGGTGTGCGTGCGGATGTGTCCTAGGTGTGAGTGGTGTGCGCATGTGTCCTAGGTGTGAGTGGTGTGCGTGCGAATGTGTCCTAGGTGTGAGTGGTGTGTGCACATGTGTCCTAGATGTGAGTGGTGTGGGTGCACATGTGTCCTTAGGTGTGCGTGTGGATGTGTCCTAGGTGTGAGTGGTGTGCGTGCGAATGTGTCCAAGGTGTGAGTGGTGTGCCTGTGCATGTGTCCTAGGTATGAGTGGCACGAACGCAGCATGTGTCCAGCTTGTGGGTTGCATCTGTGCGTCAGGTGTCCAGCATGTGAGTGTGTGTGCATATGGCTGAATATAAATCATACTATTTAGTTACAGTATGGTGATATTTTAGGCTGGGTTCACACGACCTATTTTCAGACGTAAACGAGGCGTATTATGCCTCGTTTTACGTCTGAAACTAGGGCTACAATACGTCGGCAAACATCTGCCCATTCATTTGAATGGGTTTGCCGACGTACTGTGCAGACGACCTGTAATTTACGCGTCGTCGTTTGACAGCTGTCAAACGACGACGCGTAAATTGACTGCCTCGGCACTTCTTTGCAACGTAATTTGAGCCGTTCTTCATTGAACTCAATGAAGAGCAGCTCAAGATTCACGAGCGTCACAGACGCCTCGCATAATATGAGGAGGAGCATTTACGTGTGAAACGAGGCAGCTGTTTTCTCTTGAAAACAGTCTGTCTTTTCACACGTAAATGCCTGCTATCGTGTGCACATACTCTTAGCATTGTATAATGGTATAACGTGCAATCTTTTTACATCAGTATTAGGCCATAATCACGAAATCAAGATTTGATTAGGACTAAGTCCCTGATTCCACACCTAAATTCCTTTCAAATTCACTAACATTCTGCATCCATTACAAGTGAATGGGCTATTTTACACCCCATTCACATGAAGCAAAAAGAAGACTGCTTGAATTCGCAAAAAAAATCCTCTAGAATAATGAGCATGTTCATTATTCTCGTGGAAGAGCAGTGGATTCATTGGAGTTGAAAGAGGCCATTTACACCTGTTTTAATAAATCTCCCCATGTCATGTATAGCTGAAAGGTGGTCCCATGTACTCCAGCCCAAAACTGGCGGCTGCGTATGGCCTGCGGTGGGCCTGTGTGCTTAAAAATGCCAGGGCTGATTTTCAGTCCCAGTCCGGCCCTGCTTGAAACATGACTTCAGTTAATAGCCAAACCACAGACACCCATCTGTAGACAGCACTGTTTCTGAGTGGTTGCTCCTCATCAGTACAGAGTAGAGCTCTGGTTGGCTGAGTAAGATGTCTTTCATGCAGCTCTTGGGAGCTATGGAGTCTGAAACAGTGCTGTCTACAAATGGGTGACTTTAGTTGGCTATTTCAAAACCACAAAAAAGGCCATACTTACTAAGTGGGCGGGTGAAAACCCGTTCCCAGCAGGACGCAGACAGGTCAAAAAATGCTGCAAAAGGAGGGTGCATTAAATAGTGATAGCCACTCCCACTAGTCTTGAGGGGAGTGGCGAACTAAGTGCTCACAAGAGTGGCTGTGATCCGGCAAGATATGCTATGCCTGACGACCAGCACATTATCCCTTCACGTATTACACATAGTACTGACACCCCATGTACTATTCACAGCGCTGACCCCCATTCATCACACATTTACTTTTTATTACATTATCACATAGTTCTGACACTTCCATACATACACATTTCTTTTTTACCATACATTCACACCCTAGCACTACACTGACACTGACACTCATTTATCACACACTTTGTGAGCACTTAGTTCGCCACTCCCCTCAACACTAGTGGGAGTGGCTATCACTATTTAATGCACCCTCCTTTTGCAGCATTTTTTGACCTGTCTGCGTCCTGCTGGGAACGGGTTTTCACCCACCCACTTGGTAAGCATGGCCTTTTTTGTGGTTTTGAAGTTATCTATGTCCCATTTTTTTCTTCTGGTGTTTTTAAATTAGGAATGAAAAGTTCTAGTTAGGGACTCGCAAGGCACTGGGGACCCTTGACGTTGGGTTGCGAGCTTTGCGTATTTTGGCCAAAATAACAACTAATACCCCATGTTTCATGGATATTTTTACTATATATACTTTTTTTCAGGACGCAGCCAGGTCTTATATGCTGGGAGGGCATGATGTGCTGGCGTTTGGTTTGGCATGCAGAGCAGCCCGCCTTAGCTAACATTAGCGGCGTTACAAATAGGCTGTGATCCGGCAAGATATGCTATGACTGACGACCAGCACATTATCCCTCCACATATTACACATAGTACTGACACCCCATGTACTATTCACAGCGCTGACCCCCATTCATCACACATTTACTTTTTATTACATTATCACACAGTTCTTATACTTCCATACATACACATTTATTTTTTACCATACATTCACACCCTAGCACTACACTAACACTGACATTCATTTATCACACACTTGTGAGCACTTCGTTCGCCACTCCCCTCAAGACTAGTGGCAGTGGCTATCACTATTTAATGCACCCTCCTTCTGCAGCATTTTTTGACCTGTCTGCGTCCTGCTGGGAACGGGTTTTCACCCACCCACTTGGTAAGTATGGCCTTTTTTGTGGTTTTGAAGTAATCTATGTCCCGTTTTTTCTGCTAGTGTTCTTAGTTGGCTATTAACCCGAGTCTTGTTTCAATGCTCTATAAAAAAAAATCGGACAGAGTAGTGACTTATAAGCGTTACTAGAGAGACTTTTTCTTCCTTCTGGAGGAGAATTACCTTTTTTACTTTCCCCAGGGAGCATGGCCCTTAAGGCTGCATTCACACAAGCGTGTCTGATTTGCGCGCGTAAAAAAACGCAGCTTATTTTCAGCAGTTCATGTCCGTGTGACATCAGTGTGCCTTGCGTATGCATCAGTGTGCTTTGCATGTGGCATGCGTCTTCACATCCGTGCAAGCACTTTTTTTGTCAATTTATTTCAGCATTTCTTGTAACTGATGCGTGAACCACGGACTGTACACAGATCTGATCCGTGTGCTGTCCATGTCGTTCACGCGCCCATAGACTTCAATGGGCGACAAGGTGCACAAAAATGCACTAATATAGGACATGCAGTAAGTTTAACGCAACGGACACTCACTGTGTGAAAACTCACGCATGTCTGAATAGCCCCATTGAAATGAATGGGTCCGTGTGCTGTCCGTTATTTTAACGGACAGCCCACGGACAAGTATTACGCTCGTCTGGATGATCCCTAAGTCTCCTCAAGGAAATATCATAGTCTCTGTCCGGTTTTCCTTGAAATACATCGTACAAAAGTTATGATTTGATATTTAAATGGTTTATTTTGATAGCATGCAATACCTAATTATAACCTATAGGTGTCATCATTGCAATAAGTATTGATAAAGTTAATATATTATATTGTATTATACAGAGTAACAACCACTCTTGTCTGGCTGTAAGGAGCTATGAGCACTTAACATACATTATTTTATAACATGGAGTGATATCTGTGCGTTTCTCTGTCTTCTCATTTTCTTTTCACCCCTCTGTATGTATGTACTGTGTATTCCAGGGTTGCCAAACGTCCGTAAATTTATGAACAGTCCACAAAAAATGGGTGTTTTTTTCTACCGTCTGTAGCGTCCGGCAGAAAAAAGCGGCGTCCAGCATTTTTCTTTATTCCCCGGAACTTTGCACCGAGCATGCACCAAAATGTACATGCACAGTGTAAAGGCCGCGGCCTGGCATATTTTCAGATTTCGCTTGACAGCGAAATCCGAAAATATGCTGCCAAGTGAGGTCGGGGCCTGGAGTGGACCAATCCAGTCACCTGACCTCACGTCAGCAACATGAGGTCAGGTAACTGGACTGGTCCACTCCCGGGCCGTCACCGACCCCAGCCAGAAGAGGACCTCCGTCGCATGACCACCTCGGCTCCTTGGTGAGTCACATTAGGCAGAGCGGAGAGTAGGCTACCACTACCGCTCTCCACTCTGTTTGCTGTGTGGAGCTATTTACAAGGGGGAGCTGTGCAGCGCTATTTACAAGGACGGCTGTGTGGAGCTATTTACAAGGGGCGAAAGTGTGGTGCTATTTACAAGGGAGGGCTGTGTGGAGCAATAGCGTAGTCGACTACGCTATTGCTTACGGCAAAACGACGGGTCCGGTGCACAACAGAGACAAACGGAAACCATGTGCATCGGATCCGTCACCATTGAAATCAATGGTGATGGAAACGGAAACCTCTGGTTTCTGTCTGTGTCAGTTTGTGTCTGTCCAGGGTCCCGTTCTGCCGGAAAGCTCTGACAGAACGTCAGGACGGGACCCCAACGCAGATGTGAACAGAGCCTAAGAGTTGTTTGTTGGGATACTTGTTGGGAGTGGAGTGAATTGTTTTGTATGTAGATAAAGGAGAAAAGTTACAAGATGCTGGCAAGTCTGCAATTCTTTCAGTAGATTAAAAGTGACATTCAAGGGTGTGACAAGCCCCAGATTCCACATAAAATATATTCAGCAATATTTTATTGATTGTTTCTTGTCTTTATTCTGTAGAATAAATGCATACAATCTTATGAACAATGTCTTCAGTGTGTTGCTAAGCTCCTATGAGTGTAAGGTTAAAGTTTGGTGTAGTTTTACAGCTAGGAATTGCCTTTACTCTTTGATGCCATTCCTGTTGAACTGGTGGGTGTTGGGCTTCAAGTGTCTCACATTCCAGCGTACCTCCACCTCATAGACAAGAAGTCTCACCTACTCCACCCAGTATGTCACCTATCAATACACCAGCAGTAAACAGATTTTATACAGAAAAAAATATCAAAAATTCTAAACTGAAGGTGCTGACAATAACATGAACTATAATCATAATATATCTAGATATGTGCATGCTCTTACTTGCCTCTGTATACACACAGTACATTGCTATAAACATTCCTGATATTTTAAACAGGACAATTAAAGGGATTGTCTGCTTTCACATCACCCATGTCTTTTTTAGGGTATGTCTTGCTAATAGAATGGAGTTCTCCTATATCAGCACATATGGAGAGGTATATACAGCACAGCTCTCCGCACTGGGTATTTGTAAGGACACTCAATACAAACAATAGATGGAATTGCAGATAAATGCTTTGTGGTTCCTCCAAAGCAAATAGCCTGCTGGTAAAGCTCACAGCAGTGACCACAACTATTATCATCATCTAAGAGAGTTATCCAATCTAAAATGACTTGTGGTAAAATCTATCTATATATCTATTTATATAACATCTATCTATCCATCTATCCATCTATCCATCTATCCATGTATCCATCCAGTAGATTTAGATTGTGTCCCAACCTAACTAAAACAAAAAAATTATAATCACCTATGCCCCGTTCCCGCGATGAACGTAGCTGCTCCACAGCATGCTCAACGCGGAGAGGATCCTTGCGTAGGATAGTGTGATCTAGTGATGTCATCATGCCGACCTGCGCAGGTGTAACGTCTATGGCCACGGCCCTTCCTTCTGACTTACCCCTCGACGGTCGTGGCCATAGATATCCGAGTTCCTTGCAGCACCGTCCTCCTGTGAGGCATCGGCACTCACTTCCGGGTATCGAGACTGTCTCCGGAGGGCATGCGCGCCCGCGCGTGCACGATCTTAAAGGAAGTCTGCAATCTAGCCCACATTGCTCTGTGCTATACACCAGGTTCCAAATTATTATGCAAATGTTATTTTTCGCTGATTTTCCTAAATAGTCGATGCAAATGACAGTCAGTATAATCTTCAAGCCATCAACCGTTGGAGTATAATGCGAATTTTATGGAACAAATCTCCTAATGATAACAGTTTTTTTTTTTTAGAAGTAAAAAACTCAAAATGCACTGTTTCAAATTATTTTGCACAACAGAGATCAAAACATTTTAAAGGTTGTAAAGAGAACTAAAATGGTAATTTGTTGAATTTGCAGCATCAGGAGGTCATATTTACAGAAATCAAAAGCTCTTTCAATAAAAAAAAAATTAGCAGGCCAAGTTACATGTTAACATAGGACCCCTTCTTTGATATCACCTTCACAATTCTTGCATCCATTGAATTTGTGAGTATTTGGACAGTTTCTGCTTGAATATCTTTGCAGGATGTCAGAATAGCCTCCCAGAGCTTTTGTTTTGATGTGAACTGCCTCTCACCCTCATAGATATTTTGCTTGAGGATGCTCCAAAGGTTCTCAATAGGGTTCAGGCCAGGGGAACATGGGGGCCACACCATGTGTTTCTCTCCATTTATGCCCATAGCAGCCAATAACACAGAGGTATTCTTTGCAGCATGAGATGGTGCATTGTCATGCATGAAGATAATTTTGCTACGGAAGGCACAGTTCTTCTTTTTGTACCACGGAAGAAAGTGGTCAGTCATAAACTCTACGTACTTTGCAGAGGTCATTTTCACACCATCAGGGACCCTAAAGGGGCCTACCAGCTCCACCATGATTCCAGCCCAAAACATGACTCCGCCACCTCCTTGCTGACGTCGCAGCCTTGTTGGGACATGGTGGCCATTCACCAACCATCCACTACTCCATCCATCTGGACCATCCAGGGTTGCATGGCACTCATCAGTAAACAATACGGTTTGAAAATTAGTCTCCATGTATTTCTGAGCCCACTGCAACCGTTTCTGCTTGTGAGCATTGTTTCGGGGTGGCCGAATAATAGCTTTATGCACACTGGCAAACCTCTGGAGGAACCTACACCTTGAGGTTCGCGGGACTCCAGAGGCACCAGTGGCTTCAAATACCGGTTTGCTGCTTTGCAATGGCATTTTAGCAGCTGCTCTCCTAATCCTATTAATTTGTCTGGCAGAAACCTTCCTCATTATGCCTTTATCTGAACGAACCCGTCTGTGCTCTGAATCAGCCACAAATCTTTTCACAGTACGATGATCACGCTTACGTTTTCTTGAAATATTCAATGTTTTCATACCTTGTCCAAGGTATTGCACTATTTCACGCTTTTCGGCAGCAGAGAGATCCTTTTTCTTTCCCATATTGCTTGAAACCTATGGCCTGCTTAATAATGTGGAACGTCCTTCTTAAGTAGTTTTCCTTTGATTGGGCACACCTGGAAAACGAATTATCACAGGTGTCTGAGATTGATTACAATGATCCAAAGAGCCCTAAGACACAATACCATCCATGAGTTTAATTGAAAAACTAATAATTAAATGTTTATGACACTTAAATCCAATGTGCATAATAATTTGGAGCATGGTGTAAAAGGGGGCTCTGCCCTCTTGTTCTTTGCCTGAGCATTGTTCATTACCCAAAGTTTGTCTTGCTAATGGTCCCCTAGTGTCTTCCAGTTTCCAAGTGTTCCCTGTTCCCTGTTCCTGTAACCTGTTCCCGTGCTATCCTGTTCTAGTGCCGTGCTGAGCTGTTGTTGTGTTGTGCTGCATTCCATGCCTGTCCTGCTACGCCATGCCTGACGTCTACCTGTCGCCTGGTCCCAGCCGTGCCTGCCTTGCTACTGTCTACATTAACTCTCTGAACTATAGACTCTGTACTTTACCTGTTTGGCCAGCTGCCATCCCGCTACGCGGTATGGCCCAGTGGGTCCACACCCCGCATCGTGACAGCAGGGATCCTGTCCCTGCGCCTGATAGGCTGCAGGCCGAACATGGCTCTGCCATAGTGTTCAATAGTATTTGCGTCCTAAGGATGCAGATACTATTGAATGTGGCGTCGCTACCGCTGTAGCAGCCATAGCAGCGCCACCGGGCATTGGGGGGCCTGTGCCAGTGCTTGGTACGGACCCCCTCATGCCACGGCACAGTAGCAGCCGCTATAGTAGTTACGCCACTGTATCTCATATCTATCTATTATCTATCTACCATTTTCCTATCTATCGAGCACATATCTACCTACCTATCACACACATATATATATATATATATATATATATATATATATATATATTTATACTTATCTGGTATCTATCTATTTTATGTCTATCTATCTCATATCTCATCTACATGGGTGTAAAATGCTCATATCTCAGAATGCTTTTGTTAATTATTTTTTTTTTATTAAAATGGAAGAAAGTGGCAAATTTAAAAAACAATAAAATTTGGGTATCTTGGGCCCACCAGAGGAAGTTATTCGGAGGGCCCACCCTCCGTCTATACAGAGTATGAGCATGTCCACTCTTAATTGTATCATAATCTTTGTTATTATCATCGCACACACAGAACATATCATTAATAAGCTTGAATAGGTTATTTGTGAATCAACCCATAAAAAACCTTAAACTTAGGGGTACGTGGTTAGCTGCAAAGTCACCTTAAAATGGGGTCTTCTGTTGGACCTTTTGGGCCCATTATTGTGTCAAAGTCTAGGCCCGCCATAGGATCCTATGGTTCTCTGGTAAACCGGTCCTACCCTGATCTTCAGTAAACCCAGCCTTTCAATCTCAGCAGCACAGAGAAAAAGATGAATGTGCACTTACAACCCCAAGGTAGTGAGTCTCAAGGAAGGGCCTGGTCTATGATGTAGAACCGACAGAGGTCTACTGAGTTGTCTTTATCTGTGCTCTCTACGGAAGAAGATAAAACGGAGTGTGACATCATGCATATCCATAGCTATTTATTTTTATCGAAAGAAATATACAAATTATTGCATAGATCTCTTTATATATATCAAATCTACACTATATAAACAAAAGTTTTTGGACACCTACATATTACACCTACAGGAGCTTTTATAACATCCCATTCTAATTCCGTAGGAATTAAAATGGAGTTGGTCCTTTTGCATCTAAAACAGCATCTACTATTCTGGGAAGGCTTTCTACAAGATTTTGGAGTGTGTGTGTGGAAATTTTTGCCCATTTATCCAATAGAGAATTTGTGAGGTCAGGCACTGAATCTCCATTCTCGTTTATCTCAAAAGGTGTTCGATGGAGTTGAGGTCAGCACCAAGTGTGAGCAATTCAAGTTCTTCAACATCAACCCCATGCAAGCATGCCTTTATGGACCTTGCTTTGTGCACTGGGGCACAGTCATTCCCATAACAGAAAGGGCCTTCTCAAACTGTTCCCACAAATTCTACAATTCCTACAATTATCCAAAATATCTTGGTTTGCTGAAGCATTAAGAGCTCCCTTCACTGGAACTAAGGGGCATAGGCCAACCCTTGAAAAACAACCCCATAGCATTATCCCTCCTACACCAAACTTTACAGTTGGCACAATGCAGTCAGGCAGGTAACATTCTCCTGGCATTTGCCAAACCCAGACTCGTCCATCAGACTGCCAGATAGAGAAGCGTGATTCATCACTCCGCAGAACACGTTTCCCCTGTCCCAGACTCCAGTGTGAGCATGCTTTACACCACTCCATCCGACGCCTGGCATTATGCTTGGTGATGTAAGGCTGGCATGCAGCTACTCGGCCATGAAAACCCATGTCATGAAGCTCCAGGGGCACAGTTTTTGTGCTGATGTTAATGTGAAAAGCAGGTTTGGAGTCAGCAGATCAAATCGTTGGCAACTTTTATGCACTATGCACCTAGCTCTGTAACTTTACGTGGTCTTCCTCTTCGTGGCTGAATTGCTGTTGTTTCTAAACAGTTCCACTTTGCAATAATATCACTCACAGTCGATCATGGAATATCTGAGTGGGAAGAAATCTCACGAACTGACTTGTTACAATAGTGGCATCCTATTACAGTACCACACTGTAATTCCGTGAGCTGTTTAGAGCAATCCATTCTTTCACAAATTTTGTAAAGGCAGACTGCATGGCGAGGTGCTGGATTTTATACTCCTGTGGCAATGGGACTGAATAAAACACCTGAATTCAATTATGACAAGAGTCGTGTCCCAATACTTTTGTCCATATTTTGTATGTAGCAGTTTGCATGGACATTTGTATGTCAACGAGCAGTCTCCATCCTATATCTATATCCTAAAATAATAAATGTTTAAGCATAGAGACTTGCGCTACAATGCAACTAATAAATGAGTGTTTTGTCCAAATATATAATTTCTAGTGATGTGGAAAATGTCTTTGATTTTGCTAGGCCCACTAGTGCCTAATGTAGTGGCTCAGGTATTGCAAGATGGGCGCTGTCCTCTTAAAGGAAAATTAACTCGAAATCTCAAGAAACTCAAGCGAAAATATTGCAGGCTTGGGGGTAGGGTTTTCATGAGGCACAGTACATCCTTCTCCGTTAATGTCACACTGGTGGGGTAAGAATGATCAGGTGAACATTTTTGTACATGTAAAATAAATTCTGTAGCCGACCCCTACTGCGTCACCAAACAGTTATTTATGTAAAGGTAAAATGTGATTATCCCCAGGTTGTGCTGGCCGTGCGGTGACTCCAGTGATATGGGAGTGGGCAATGGTGACCTTGGCACTTGACACCAGTAGGTCCTTTGCAGACCGGAGTTCCTGGCTGGAGACTTTGCATGGCTGGTGGACTCAGCCAGTCATTTGAATTGGCGCCATTTAAGGGTATGTTCACACGCAAACTCAAAAACGGCTGAAAATACAGAGCTGTTTTCAAGGGAAAACAGCTTCTGATTTTCAGACGTTTTTGAAGCCACTCGCGATTTTTGCTGCGTTTTTCGCAGCGTTTTTTACGGCGGTTTTTGGAGCTTTTTTCAATAGTCTATGAAAAACGGCTCCAAAAACGTCCCAAGAAGTGTCCTGCACTTATTTTTCATGGCCGGATTTTTACGCGCGAAAAAACGGCCCGTCGGCACAGAACGCCGTTTTTTCCATTGCAATCAATGGGCAGATGTTTGGAGACGTGCTGCTTCCGATTTTTTTGGGGCGTTTTTTGGGCGCTTACGGCTCGAAAAACGGCCGAAAATGGGCCGTATGAACATACCCTTAAGGGTATGCTCACACGCAAACTCAAAAAGTCTGAAAATACCGAGCTGTTTTCAAGGGAAAACAGCTCCTGATTTTCAGAAGTTTTTGAAGCTGAAAATGAAGCTTTGAGGCTTCTTATCAGGCGTTTTTTGAGGCATTTTTCATAGTGTTCAATGGAAAATCAGCTCCAAAAAACGCCTCAAGAAATGACATGCACTTCTTTTTACGGAGCGTCGTTTTACGCTCCGTTTTTTAAAACAGAGGCGTAAAAAGACACCCCGTATGAACTAAATTATGTTTTTCCTATTGTTTTCAATGGGCAGATGTTTGTAGGCGTTCAGCTTCCGTTTTTTCATGCGTTTTTCGAGGCGTAAACACACCGAAATACGCCTGAAAACACTGCGTGTGAACATACCCTAATACTACATTTCCCCTGCTACTGCAGAAGAAAACATATTACTGGACGCGACTTCAGTAACCGATCAGCTGAACGCCTCGATAACTTCATTTTCAGAGAGGATAGTCATAGTGGGGTAACCCCTTTAACCAACCTAAAATTGAATATTTTGCTTCTTCATGCATTTCTTTTCTTATTATTTGCCAGGACTAAAGGATCACATTTTTGGAAAATATTTTGAAACAGTTGAGTCACAGTTTAACAAACAGGAGCTGCCAGATCAAGTTGTGTGGGCAGAAAAAAACAGACAAATTTCAGATTCCTTCCTAGCAGCCAGTTAATGCAAACAAAAGTTTACTACACTCATAGGTCAGTAGCGGCTATCATTTTCATGTGCCAATTCCTTTTCATATTAGGTAAAGTGGCAATTCTTGGACAATATGTACAGTTTAATAACTGCAAATTTAAAGGCAATGTATCACCTTAAATGTATCATAATGTGACCCACGATGACATCATGTTGAGATTTGAATGATGTCACAATCATTCTTCTGTCAAGTGCATAGCTATAGGTGGTGCAGATGTTGCTGGTATCTGGTGCCTGAGGGTGCCCAAAAGACCCACTACCACATAAGACGACTATTATAAATGGCACATGGTAGGCGGGGGAGCCCTGGTACAGATTTTGTCTAATGTATATTTCCTTGATTCTAACTAGTGTCATAGGAACCATACTCTCCACCCCCTCCAGTATACAGGACATGTGCAAGTCCTCTATTAATTACACCATTGCACAATACAGGCTAAAAATTCAGCAATCGCTGGTAGATTATTCTTGAATTAATCCAAAAACGTGGGAGACACCAGCATCAAGTGATCTGCTCTAAAGTCAGCTCCGTTGTCTTATGCCAGACCTCATGGGGCTTGTTATGAAATGAACCCGTTATTGTTAAAATCTGGGTCAGTCAGTCCCTGCTTCTAATTTGGGGCAGAAATCTGAAATGTTCTCAAATGATGCAGCTAAAGATCTTCCACACTGCACTACCCCTTTTTAATGACAGACTTTCGGATGACAGACTACCGGCTGCATTTCACCTACACCTGGAGTTTCTCTAATAAATCTTTGCCTATAGGCTGCTGCCGGCGCTGTTGCATTTCTAACGTTAATCTGTTTTCCCTTAGTCCTAGCAGCAGCACAATAATGGGGTATCTCTGCCCCTGTGAACTAGTAGAACAGATGGAATTTTTAATTTAATCAAACTAATCAACTAGAGTCTCCTCCCTACATAAGGACATCCAGCCCCTCCTACCATGTGTTTATTATAAAGTAGTAGCCTTAGTTAGGGCGGGAAGCTTATGCTGCTGCTAGGATTAAGGAAAAACAGATTAACGTTAGAAATCTACTCACTTACCTTAGGTCCTGCAGCAGCACAATAATGGGGAAATAGCAAGAAGTAACCCCTTGGTGAAACTCAAGATTGACCGTTCAAGAGCCGTCTCTTCAGTGAACCAAAAATTCAGCATATAATGGTTGATAGATATTAAGTGCGAACTCCAAGCTGCACAGTAAATCTGATCCCTCAGGCTTAGCCTTTATTTAGCCCAAGAGGTGGCCACTGCTCTAGTCGAGTTGCTTTTGACTAAATTATGTGAATCGGAGAACTATACGTGGGACACCATATACAGGGGGCTATATGTGGGGCACTATCTACATGGAAGTCAATATGTGGGGCACTATCTACAGGGGGGCTATTTGTGGGACACTAAAGGGGGCTATATGTGGGGCAATATATACAGGGGAGCTATATGTTAGGCACAACTAAAGGAGAGGCTATGTGTGGGTCACTATCTACAGGGTGTTATATGTGGGACACCATATATAGGGGGGCTATATGTGGGGCACTATCTACAGGGGAGCCTATATGTGGGATACTATCTACAGGGGAGGCTATATGGGGGACACTATCTACAGGGGAGGCTATATGTGGACACTATCTACAGGGAGCGCTATATGTGGGTCACTATCTACAGAGGGTGTTCTATGTGGGACACCATATACAGGGGGGCAATATGTGGGGCACCATATACAGGGGGATATATGTGGGGCACTATATGCAGTGGGTGCTATATGTAGGGAGCTATCCAGAGGGGGCTTTATGGGGGGCACTATCTACAGGGGGCTCTATGGGGGGAACTATTTACAGGGGGCTCTATGGGGGCACCATCTACAGGGAGCACTGTGTGTGTGGGACACAGTGTATGGTGCTATTATAATCAGGGACACAGTGTATGGTACTATTATAATCAAGGACACAGTGTATGGTACTATTATAATCAGGTACACAGTGCATGGTGCTATTATATTCAGGTAATCAGGGACACAGTGTATAGTGCTATTATAATTAGAGGTGCAGTGTTTTATTTAGGGGGATAGTGTGGAGAATTTTATCTTCGTTTATAGGTGCAGAAATGTTTGAATAGTGAGTGCCCGAAGACATCGGAGCGGCAAACTCTGCAGAAATGGGCCGTGGCCGGGAAAAGTCATCTTAGATGTCTGGAGAAGAAAAGAGAAAAAGAACAACTAGAATCTGAGATCATCACCGGTGAGTCACAATATAAATGTTTATTCAGCCTCTAATCATTTCTCAACACATGTTAAAAGTTACAAAAGGACAAAAGGACTCTGTAGTTCCAGTAAAGCACTACCAAGGAATGACTCCCAATACTGGTCCTGGGTAAAAGTAACAAACACTCCAGATACAAAGTGTGGGGTGTGGGCAAAGTATCAGATGATATAGATGCAAGGTAAAGCCCTGATATAGTGTAACCGATAAATACGATAGACAAGATCAGGGATAGAGATAATGAATCATTGGTAATATCAAGTCCGCAATAACGATTAATCAGCCCCGACCTCTCTATTCAGAGATAATCTTACCCATGATACGTGCACCAGGAGAGTCAGTCAGGTGTGCAGTTAAACCCCAACGCGCGTTTCGCGGTATGCTTCCTCAAGGGGTATTAACGTGTCTGTAAAAGGATAGCTTTATATACGGTGAACCACACGTACACTCACCCATGTGTTTTCATTCCAAGGAGTAATGGAGCGTGTCCCCTGCCGAAAACTGGAAGTGAGGCATGCCCCACTTCCAGCCCCACGCGCCTTGGCGCAAGCCAGGAATCCCCGACGCGTACAGGGATCCCGAGCATGCGCAGTGCGCCAAAGGGGCGGGAGCGAGGCCAGGCCACACAACGGAGATGAACAGGGAGCGCGCGCTCCTCATTGGACGAAAAAAAGGGGGATTCACTAGCAAGGAAGGGAGTAAGTGATCCATATATACGTATGACTAGAAAACCGTTGTGTGTATGTTGAAATAGGGATGTACTGCCATAGGCAGCAAAATAAAATATTCCAAGAATTATAAAAACGGAGAAACGGTGTACAGTAAAGTACTGGGATATTTAACACTAGAAGTGTGATAAAGGTTAGCACAAATGAATAATATACGTCATTAAAATAGTGACACAAATATAAATTAAGACTAAGGGCATAGAAAGTAATAGTCTATGTACTTAGATACGAGGAGGACCGAAGTCTCCCATAAGGAAGTGATAAGTAAAAAAAGGAGAATAAAAAGAAAAGGTGAAGGGTAAGACCATGTGCACTAACTCTGTATATGATACACAGATTAAAGAATTCTGTATTGTAATCACAAACATGTGTATACAATATTATATAACAAAATGACATTAGTGTTATGGCAGGAAGGAGGTGAAGGGAACAAGTGAGCCCTAATCTACCCACCGCCCTGTCCCTGCCTACTTGCAACGACCCTCCCTAGGCGACGGGGTACAACTTGGCGGCGGTCCCTACGCTGACTAAGTGCAAGGGAATACAAACAGGGAACAAGCAAGGGAAGGGGCAGTAGCCCACGGAACACCGTGAGGAAACTGAGTGGTGAACGAGCCAGTCAGGATCAGGATGTGGTGGAGTATACAAACGCAGAGCACGGAGCAGGAAGCAAGCCAGGGGCAGAGCGAAGCAGGATAAGCGGGAACTGAAGCAAGGCAGAAGCACGGCAGAAGCAGGCTGGAGCAAGGCATCAGTGGGGCCAGGAATCCAAGAAGAATAACAAGCAATGAGGAAGAGAAAACGGCAGGTATAAATGGACAGGGGGCGGAGCTAACTCCGACTGACCAGGCCGCGATAGGCTCTCCCACTCCTGAGCCTGCCACCCTGATTGGTGGGAGCCGGTGTCAGTCTAAGAGGTCTGGCCTCAGGTGTCGACTGATTAATGCTGGGAGTATCCACAGACGTAGTGCCTGGCAGATCCTTTACAGTACTCCCCCTTTTATGAGGGGCCACTGGACCCTTACTAAGAGGACCCGGTTTAGTGGGGAAGAGAAGGTGGAACCTCCTGACCAATACCCCAGCGTGAACATCTCGAGCAGGTACCCAAGTCCTCTCCTCCAGCCCGTATCCTCTCCAATGGACCAGGTACTGGAGGGAGCCCTGGATAATCCTACTGTCCACAATCTTGGCCACCTCGAATTCCACCCCCTCAGGGGTGAGAACGGGAACAGGAGGTTTCCTCGAGGGGGACCAGGACGGGGAGCAGCGTTTAAGGAGGGAGGCATGAAAGACGTCGTGTATGCGAAAGGATGGGGGCAGCTCCAGACGGAAGGATACAGGGTTGAGGACTTCAATGACCTTATAAGGCCCAATAAATCGGGGAGCAAACTTCCTGGACGGGACCTTAAGGCGCAAGTTCCTAGATGACAACCACACCAGATCCCCGACGACAAACCGGGGGTTAGCAGAACGTCTTCTGTCAGCCTGAATCTTTTGTACGCTCTTCTGAACCTGGGCCCAGACTGTGCACAGTTCCCGATGAACGTCCTCTACCTCGGGATTATTGGAACAACCAGGAGAAACGGAGGAGAACCTTGGATTAAACCCGAAATTACAGAAAAACGGGGAGACCCCTGACGAGTTACTGACCCAGTTATTCAGGGAAAATTCGGCGAGGGGAAGGAATGAGACCCAATCAAATTGACAGTCAGAGATGAAACACCTTAAATATTGTTCCAGGGATTGATTAGTCCTTTCCGTTTGGCCATTAGTTTCGGGATGGAAGGCGGAGGAGAAGGACAGATCAATCTCCAACTTTTTACAAAAAGCTCTCCAAAATAAGGAAACAAATTGTACCCCTCTGTCAGAAACGATATTGACTGGGGCCCCATGGAGACGCAGAATGTGTTTAACAAACAAAGAAGCTAACGTCTTGGCGTTAGGTAGTTTCTTAAGGGGCACAAAGTGGCACATCTTGCTGAAGCGGTCTACTACCACCCACACCACCGACTTGCCCTGAGATGGAGGCAAATCGGTGATAAAATCCATGGAGATATGGGTCCAAGGTCTCTGGGGAATGGGCAAAGAACGTAGTAAGCCCGCAGGTTGGGACCTAGGGGTCTTGGACCTAGCACAAACCTCACAAGCGGCGACGTAAGCCCTAACGTCTTTAGGCAACCCAGGCCACCAATAGTTTCTGGTAATGAGGTGTTTGGTACCCAAGATGCCAGGATGACCAGATAGTGCGGAGTCATGGTTTTCCCTGAGTACCCTTAGCCGGTATTGCAGGGGGACAAACAGCTTGTCCCCAGGGAGGTTCCCGGGAGCTGAACCTTGATCAGCCGCAATGTCAGAGGCTAAATCAGAATCAATGACAGAAACGATTATACCAGGGGGTAAAATACAAGCAGGATCCTTCTTAGAAGGAGGGTTGGCCATGAAACTACGTGACAGTGCATCAGCCTTAATATTTTTGTACCCAGCCCTATAGGTAACCAAGAAGTTAAATCTGGTAAAGAATAGCGCCCATCGAGCTTGTCTAGGATTAAGCCTCCGGGCAGATTCTAGGAAAACCAGATTCTTGTGGTCAGTAAGGACCGTTACCTGGTGTCTGGCCCCCTCCAGGAAGTGACGCCACTCTTCAAAAGCCCATTTAATGGCTAAAAGTTCGCGGTTGCCAATATCATAGTTACTCTCCGTGGGCGAAAACTTCATAGAGAAGTAAGCACAGGGGCGGAGATGGGTGAGGGAGCTGGTACCCTGGGACAAGACGGCCCCCACTCCCACCTCGGACGCGTCAACCTCCACAATAAATGGCTCCCTTTGGTTGGGCTGAACCAGCACGGGAGCCGAGATAAAGCACTTCTTGAGGGTCTCAAAAGCCTGGACGGCCTCAGGAGGCCAGTGGAGGACATCAGCACCCTTGCGAGTGAGGTCCGTAAGAGGCTTAGCGACGACCGAGAAGTTGGCAATAAATCTCCTGTAATAGTTAGCGAACCCCAAAAAACACTGTAGCGCCTTCAGGGAGGCAGGTTGGACCCATTCCGCCACAGCCTGAACCTTGGCAGGGTCCATGCGGAATTCATGAGGAGTGAGGATTTGACCCAAAAATGGTATCTCCTGTACCCCAAACACACATTTTTCGGTTTTCGCAAACAGATTATTTTCCCGGAGGACCTGGAGGACCTTCCTGACATGCTCCACGTGGGAGGACCAGTCCTTGGAAAACACCAGTATGTCATCAAGGTACACTACAAGAAAATTTCTCAGGTAATCTCTCAGAATTTCATTAATAAAATTCTGGAAGACGGCAGGGGCATTACACAAGCCAAAGGGCATGACCAGGTATTCGAAATGACCTTCGGGCGTGTTGAACGCAGTCTTCCACTCATCCCCCTCTTTGATGCGGATAAGGTTATATGCCCCCCGTAGATCGAACTTAGAGAACCATTGGGCCCCCTGAACCTGATTAAAAAGATCCGGAATCAAAGGAAGGGGATACTGGTTCCTTACTGTGACCTTATTCAAGTTCCGATAGTCAATGCACGGCCTAAGACCACCATCCTTCTTCCCCACGAAGAAGAAGCCAGCACCTCCAGGAGAAGTCGAGGGGCGAATGAAACCCTTGGCCAGGCATTCTTGGATATACTCCCTCATAGCTTCACGTTCAAAACATGAAAGATTAAATATCCTACCCTTAGGAAGCTTAGCACCAGGTACCAAATCGATGGCACAATCGTAATCTTTATGAGGGGGCAACACCTCGGAGGCCTCCTTAGAAAACACATCAGCGAAGTCCTGAACAAACTCAGGTAGCGTGTTTACCTCCTCACGGGGAGAAATAGAGTTAACCGAAAGACATGACGTCAGGCATTCACTACCCCATTTGGTGAGATCCCCAGTATTCCAATCAAACGTGGGATTATGCAGCTGCAACCAGGGAAGACCTAATACCAGATCGGACGATAATCCCTGCATCACCAGTACAGAGCACTGCTCCAAATGCATGGAGCCAACAAGGAGTTCGAAAACAGGAGTATGCTGAGTAAAATAACCATTAGCAAGAGGAGTGGAGTCGATACCCACTACCGGGACAGGATAAGGCAAATCAATAAAAGGCATTTTTAGAGACATAGCAAATTCCACAGACATGATATTAGCAGATGAGCCAGAATCCATGAAGGCACTGCCAGTGGCAGACCGGCCAGCAAATGAGACCTGAAAGGGAAGCAAAATTTTATTGCGTTTCATATTAACGGGAAATACCTGTGCGCCCAAGTGACCTCCCCGATGATCACTTAGGCGCGGAAGTTTTCCGGCTGCTTATTCTTGCGCCTTGGACAGGTGTTCAGTAGATGCTTGTCATCCCCACAATAGAAGCAGAGACCATTCTTCCTGCGGAACTCTCTACGTTGTCGAGGGGACATGGAGGCCCCGAGTTGCATAGGTACCTCCGAGTCTTCCGTGGAAGAGCGAGGAGACGGGACCTCGGGGGGAATCACAGGGAAGTCAGAGGGGAAAACATTGAAACGTTCAAGCTGACGTTCCCTGAGACGTCGGTCAAGTCGTACTGCTAGGGCCTTAACCTGGTCTAGGGAGTCAGAAGAGGGGTAGCTAACAAGCAGATCCTTCAGGGCGTCAGATAATCCTAACCTAAACTGGCACCTTAGGGCTGGGTCGTTCCACCGAGAAGCTACGCACCACTTTCTAAAATCAGAACAGTATTCCTCAACAGGTCTCCTACCCTGACGTAAGGTCACCAGCTGACTCTCGGCTAAGGCAGTCCTGTCAGTCTCGTCGTAAATGAGTCCGAGGGCAGAGAAAAAACGATCAACGGGAGGAAAGTTCAGGGGCGTCAGGAGCCAAGGAGAAGGCCCACTCTTGGGACCCTTCCTGGAGTCGGGATATAATGATACCCACCCGCTGGTTCTCGGAACCTGAGGAGTGAGGTTTTAGACGGAAGTAAAGTCTGCAACTCTCCCGGAAGGAGAGAAAAGTCTTACGGTTCCCTGAGAACCGGTCAGGTAACTTGAGGTCGGGTTCTAGAGGTGAGGTGAGGGGTACTACTATGGCAGCGTCAGACTGGTTGACCCTCTGAGCCAGGGCCTGGACCTGTAGGGAGAGGCCCTGCATCTGCTGGGTCAGGGTCTCAAGGGGGTCCATGATAGCGTCAGCGTAGGAGAAATGGTAGACTAGGTATGGGCTTGTTATTATGTTATGGCAGGAAGGAGGTGAAGGGAACAAGTGAGCCCTAATCTACCCACCGCCCTGTCCCTGCCTACTTGCAACGACTCGCCCTAGGCGACGGGGTACAACTTGGCGGCGGTCCCTACGCTGACTAAGTGCAAGGGAATACAAACAGGGAACAAGCAAGGGAAGGGGCAGTAGCCCACGGAACACCGTGAGGAAACGGAGTGGTGAACGAGCCAGTCAGGATCAGGATGTGGTGGAGTATACAAACGCAGAGACGGAGCAGGAAGCAAGCCAGGGGCAGAGCGAAGCAGGATAAGCGGGAACTGAAGCAAGGCAGAAGCACGGCAGAAGCAGGCTGGAGCAAGGCAGCAGTGGGGCCAGGAATCCAAGAAGAATAACAAGCAATGAGGAAGAGAAAACGGCAGGTATAAATGGACAGGGGGCGGAGCTAACTCCGACTGACCAGGCCGCGATAGGCTCTCCCACTCCTGAGCCTGCCACCCTGATTGGTGGGAGCCGGTGTCAGTCTAAGAGGTCTGGCCTCAGGTGTCGACTGATTAATCCTGGGAGTATCCACAGACGTAGTGCCTGGCAGATCCTTTACAATTAGACTGATTATTGGCCAAGTATAGGTAGGCACATTAATACAATGGTGTTATAAATATTGGTAAACAACAGAGAGGAACCGTCACTCCCTCGAACCCGATATATGGTGAGTGATAGAAAGGGTTATAAAAAATACACAACAGAATGTATACATATATATATCTTCATAACTACTTCTTCATTCTTGCTAGTAGAGATCCAATAATAGGTTTCATGTTCTTGTCAGAAAAAAGGGGGCTGTCACAGAATTAGTACGTCAGATACCTATGTAGCAAAATGAAGACACAAATGTTAAAAGAAAATTACATTAAAAGCAATTGGTGGTAAGGAAATTTATAGAAAAGGGGCAAAATTGAGTTGTTCATTGAGCCCCCCAGGGATCATCGTTCCCAGTTTGACGATCCACATACACTCCTTTTGGGCCAGCACCTTCCTCAAGTCACCCCCTCTGATGCCACAGTGTATGCGGTCAATGCCGCGAATCCTAAGAGAGTTGGGATTACATCCGTGATCGTTTTTGCGGACTTCATATTACCAATGATTCATTATCTCTATCCCTGATCTTGTCTATCGTATTTATCGGTTACACTATATCAGGGCTTTACCTTGCATCTATATCATCTGATACTTTGCCCACACCCCACACTTCGTATCTGGAGTGTTTGTTACTTTTACCCAGGACCAGTATTGGGAGTCATTCCTTGGTAGTGCTTTACTGGAACTACAGAGTAATTTTGTCCTTTTGTAACTTTTAACATGTGTTGTGTATTGATGTGTTAATTAAAGATATGGTATTTTATTACTTGGCTGTTTCACTCCTTGTTCTCCTTCTGTTCATATATGAATTTATGGGAGTTGCCTTTATTTTGTATTTAGGGAGGTTGCCTTACCTGTATAGCACCTAGCCCTTCACTATCATTGCTATGAGCTTTCTTTGTGTGTATAATATTGTATTCTGTGTTTCTCACAGCAACCGGCTCTCAGGAAAAGATGAACTTTAGAGCACGTGATGAATCATGGCTCGCACAACTGGACCAAATATTCAATGAGGACCCTGTTTTAGTCCCAGTTATTGGTGGTAGGGACAGTAGAGAGCTCTTTAATAAACTGAAGCTCCTTTTAAATAAAATAATTACAATTTGGTGGAACAAAGCTTTCCTCGCCAAATATATTGCCAGGGGTTTGATTCCCAGAGGTTTGAGAATCCAAGTGTTTCCATCCTTTAATATAGAAAATGACGACTTTAAACTAAAGTGGGAGTCTCTAGCTGATACATGTTCTAAGGGTTTCATGGACCTTCTGGTTCAATCTAATACCAACACACTTATTGAACTGGAAAAAGATATAGAAGATGTTCAGGCCATTTTGAAAAAAGAATTCCCTAATGAGATACAAGTTAAGATTCAAGAGGATTTAGACAAGGAGTATTCTAAATGGGAGAAGGATATATGTGCGACCAAATCAGGGAAATTTAAAAGAGACCTATTGGACTATTCGTCCGATAATGTCTACAGGTGGCACAAGAGACAGGGTCGCCCCAGATCTAGATCCTTCGCCCATTCCAGATCCTCATCCATATCATCCCGAACATCAGGTGATGACAATAATAGAGCTAGGGACACTCATACCAACAATAACACTGGGACTAACCAGGGATTTCCAGGCTCAAGGCAACACTATGACAGAAATGCCAAACAGAAAAATATGCGACAACCTCAGCAGGATAAGAACCCAGCTAATAAATTAGAGGTAATTAACCTATCCTCTCACACCCTCTCTGATGCCCAAATTGAGGTCCTGAGTAAAGGGCTGACTTTCTCACCCACCAATCCTTTCGATTTTTTTACAGCGTTAAAAGGCCTACATTTATTTTCGTGCAAATTGGTGTTAAAAAAACTTCACAATAGGAGTTCTGACTCTTTAACGATTACCAGTGAGATGGAAAGAGAGGCTTTACAAGCCTTAGAGGACTTGTTGCGTGAATAGACGGCAGAGGTAATGGGCTCATTTCCAAAATCTGTGCTGCCCAGGTCCGCGAGGTTTCCCCCTTTGTCTCTGTGTCCTCAAGTGGAAATTTTTACCAAAGTAGTTATGAATGAATTCAAACAACTATCCACTATGCGAGGAGCAGATAACCTCAATATCACTCAGAGGAAAGCTTTGAGTGAACTGCAATCATTGGACGATGTTGTAATTAAATCAGCAGACAAGGGGGGGAACATCGTGGTCTGGCCAGCGCTTCAATACGAAAAAGAAGCCTTTAAACAACTACGTGACAAACAGACTTATGTTAAATTGACACATAGCCCTCTGTCTGCTTTCTCCTCAGAACTAGTCAAAATTCTTGACAAAGCCCTGGATAAGGGTATTATCCCAAAGAAAATATATGAGGGACTTGTCACTGAGGAGCCCAAGATTCCTACCTTCTACCTGTTACCCAAGGTACATAAGAACCTTTTGGACCCCCCGGGACGTCCGATCGTGTCAGGTATGGGTGGTCTCTGTGACCCTATTTGCAAATTTGTGGATTACTATCTTAAACCCATGGTCACCGAGCTACCTTCATATGTTAAAGACACGACGGAGGTCCTGGGCAGGTTAGACGGAATCCAAATAGAGTCGGACATGCTTCTTGTTACGGCTGACGTCGAGTCTCTGTATACTTGTATACGTCACTGCGATGGTTTGGAGGCGGTCCGCTTCTTCCTGGGGATGAGCAACCGGGATGGCGATATGTGTAATCTCATTTTGGAACTTCTCCAGTACATTCTGGCCCACAACTTCTTTATATTTAAGGACCATTACTATTTACAGACCAGAGGCACTGTGCGCCATCCTATGCAAACCTGTTTCTTGGCTTTTGGGAGAGGCAGGTTTTTCATGGGGATGGCGCTCGGGCCGCAGAACATGTACAGTGCTGGTTCAGGTACATTGATGATGTCCTTTTCATCTGGCAGGGGTCAGAGTGTAGTCTGGTGGAATTCATGCAGCAGCTTAATTTAAACCCTTACAATATCAAGCTAACCTATAAATCTCATAGACAACAGATTGATTTTTTGGATATTGGGATTTTTGCTGATTGTGATGGTTTCCTCCAGACAGATGTCTTTCGGAAATGCACATCAGTAAATTCACTGCTGCATGCTTCATCCTTTCACACACGGTAAACTGTTAAAGCCATCCCGGTTGGGCAGTTCATCAGGATGAGGCAGATTTGCTCTACCAATAGACTTTTTGAACGGCAGTCTGACGATCTTAAAATCAGATTTGAGGATAGAGGGTATAGCACACACCTTATAAAATCAGGGTATAATAGGGCCAGAACTACACCACGACATGACTTACTACGATCAAAAAAAAACACTACTGTGGATAATAATGTCCGCTTCATTACGACGTATAACAGCCAATGGGACAAAATGAGGTCTATTCTTGAACAACACTGGCCAATTTTGAGATCCGAACCCGCCCTAGCACAATGCTTACCCTCAAAACCCATGATGACTGCTAAGAGGAGTAAAAATCTTATAGATCTTCTCACTAAGAGCCATTATGTACAGAAACACGTCAACCCATTTGGTTCTCGTGGACCCAAAATCGGATGTTACCCTTGTGGTGACTGTAGTGCATGCCCTAACATTAGCAGAGCTCTAGATTTTGTGACAGCAGACGGAATGAGGACATTCAAGATCAGAGAGTATATTTCGTGTTGTACTACACATGTAGTCTACTATGCACTCTGTGGATGTCCTAAAATCTATATAGGTCTAACATCTAGACAGCTACGGATACGTACCAGAGAACACGTACGTGATATCATTGGAGCTGGTGCAATAAGTGATTACAGACAACTTAAAACTTTGCCTAGACATTTTAAACAACATCACGGATGTAATCCCAACTCTCTTAGGATTCGCGGCATTGACCGCATACACTGTGGCATCAGAGGGGGCGACTTGAGGAAGGTGCTGGCCCAAAAGGAGTGTATGTGGATCGTCAAACTGGGAACGATGATCCCTGGGGGGCTCAATGAACAACTCAATTTCGCCCCTTTTCTATAAATTTCCTTACCACCAATTGCTTTTAATGTAATTTTCTTTTAACATTTGTGTCTTAATTTTGCTACATAGGCATCTGACGTACTAATTCTGTGACAGCCCCCTTTTTTCTGACAAGAACATGAAACCTATTATTGGATCTCTACTAGCAAGAATGAAGAAGTAGTTATGAAGATACAGTGAAGGAAATAAGTATTTGATCCCTTGCTGATTTTGTAAGTTTGCCCACTGTCAAAGACATGAACAGTCTAGAATTTTTAGGCTAGGTTCATTTTACCAGTTCGAGATATATATATTGTATACATTCTGTTGTGTATTTTTTATAACCCTTTCTATCACTCACCATATATCGTGTTCGAGGGAGTGACGGTTCCTCTCTGTTGTTTACCAATATTTATAACACCATTGTATTAATGTGCCTACCTATACTTGGCCAATAATCCGTCTAATGTCATTTTGTTATATAATATTGTATACACATGTTTGTGATTACAATACAGAATTCTTTAATCTGTTTATTATATACAGAGTTAGTGCACATGGTCTTACCCTTCACCTTTTCTTTTTATTCTCCTTTTTTTTACTTATCACTTCCTTAGTACATAGACTATTACTTTCTATGCCCTTAGTCTTAATTTATATTTGTGTCACTATTTTAATGACGTATATTATTCATTTGTGCTAACATTTATCACACTTCTAGTGTTAAATATCCCAGTACTTTACTGTACACCGTTTCTCCGTTTTTATAATTCTTGGAATATTTTATTTTGCTGCCTATGGCAGTACATCCCTATTTCAACATACACACAACGGTTTTCTAGTCATACGTATACATGGATCACTTACTCCATTCCTTGCTAGTGAATCCCCCTTTTTTTCGTCCAATGAGGAGCGCACATTCCCTGTTCATCTCCGTTGTGTGGCCCCTTTGGCGCACTGCGCATGCTCGGGATCCCTGTACGCGTTGGGGATTCCCGGCTTGAGCTAAGGCGCGTGGGGCTGGAAGTGGGGCATGCCTCACTTCCGGTTTTCGGCAGGGGACGCGCGCCGTTATTCCTTGGAATGAAAAGACATGGGTGAGTGTACGTGTGGTTCACCGTATATAAAGCTGTCCTTTTACAGACACGTTAATACCCCTTGAGGAAGCATACCACGAAACGCGCGTTGGGGTTTAACTGCACACCTGACTGACTCTCCTGGTGCACGTATCATGGGTAAGATTATCTCTGAATAGAGAGGTGGGGGCTGATTCATCGTTTTTGCGGACTTGATATTACCAATGATTCATTATCTCTATCCCTGATCTTGTCTATCGTATTTATCGGTTACACTATATCAGGGCTTTACCTTGCATCTATATCATCTGATACTTTGCCCACACCCCACACTTCGTATCTGGAGTGTTTGTTACTTTTACCCATGACCAGTATTGGGAGTCATTCCTTGGTAGTGCTTTACTGGAACTACAGAGTCCTTTTGTCCTTTTGTAACTTTTAACATGTGTTGTGTATTGATGTGTTAATTAAAGATATGGTATTTTATTACTTGGCTGTTTCACTCCTTGTTCTCCTTCTGTTCATATATGAATTCATGGGAGTTGCCTTTATTTTGTATTTAGGGAGGTTGCCTTACCTGTAAAGCACCTAGCCCTTCACTATCATTGCTATATGAGCTTTCTTTGTGTGTTTACTCTAATCAATTCTGTAGTCACTGAATATTCTGCAGCGAGATGATGGTATGATGTTTTTTTTGTGAAACAGCAACTCCCAGCATGTCCTTACCATTGTTTGGTCCATGCTGCGAGCTGTAGTTTTACGCCGTACAAACCTATACGGCAGGAGTTGCACTATATTGAGCTGTATTTGTGCTGGTACTGTATTTATGTACAGAGCTTTGTTCTGGTGCTGTATTTACGTGCTGAGCTTTGTTTTGGTGCTGTAGTTATGTGCTGAGCTTGGTTCTGGTGTTGTATATATGTGCGGAGCTTGGTTCTGGTGTTGTACAGTATATATGTGCGGAGCTTGGTTCTGGTATTATATATATGAACTGAGCTTGGTTCTGGCGTTTCATATATGTGCTGAGCTTGGTTCTGGCATTGCATATATGTGCTGAGCTCAGTTCTGGCATTGCATATATGTGCTGAGCTTAGTTCTGGTGTTGTATATATGTGCTGAGTTTTGTTCTGGTGTTGTATATATGTGCTGAGCTTTGTTCTGGTACTGTATATATGTAATGAGCTTGGTTCTGGTGCTGTGTATATATAGTGAGCCTTGTTCTGGTGTTGTATATATGTGTGGAGCTTTGTTCTGGTGTTGTATATATGTGCGGAGCTTGGTTCTGGTGTTTTATGTATGTGCTGAGCTTGGTTCTGGTATTGTATATATGTGCTGAGCTTGGTTCTGGTGTTGCATATATGTGCTGAGCTTGGTTCTGTCGTTGCATATATGTGCTGAGCTTGGTTCTGGCATTGCATATACGTGCTGAGCTTAGTTCTGGTGTTGTATATATGTGCTAAGCTTAGTTCTGGTGTTGTATATATGTGCTGAGTTTGGTTCTGGTGTTGTATATATGTGCTGAGCTTGGTTCTGGTACTGAATATATGTAATGAGCTTGGTTCTGGTGCTGTATATATGTAGTGAGCTTTGTTCTGGTGTTGCATATATGTAATGAGCTTGGTTCTGGAGCTGTATATATGTATTGAGCTTGGTTCCTGGAGCCATACATGTCAGAGCTTAGTTCTGGAGCTGTAATTATATAGAATACATTTATAATAACAAAATGACAGGGTAGATGGAATTGTTTTCAATTCATTGTTTATTTAATGGGAACCTGTCAGGTAGTTTTAAACCCTTGAACTGCCACCATGCGGTAATACATGACTTGGCAATATTTCCAAATGTTCCCCTGTATGTTTTTTTTCAGATGCAGAAAAATCTATAAAATCAACTTTTAAAATGGCGCACACTATAAGCTAATTACTCATTAAAAAGGCATGGGGCGGTGCCACTATCCTGAAGAGTCACATAGTCCTGCCTCTTAACCCACCTTACCATGCTTGATTGACATCCCCCTGGATGATACAACTTTCTCAGAAGCGCCATTGCCTTGTACTACTTGGGCACACACAGTGTAGCAAGGTGTACTCTGCTCGGCTTCATCGCTGCATCGAGCATGCCAGGGGAGTACAATGCAACGGCGCATCCGCAAGAGTTTGAGGAGGCTGGTAGTGATGTAGAACAGCCAGGGGGATGTTAATCAAAATCTGGGGGGCGCCATTTAAATTTTTACCTCATGCAGCAGAAAAGCTAGAATCTGCCTTTCGGACAGTGTTGAACACAAGCATCAACATTACAATAACTGCAGGCTCCTGCTGTTTAAAACCGCATCTTTCCGGGATTTATTGCTATATACTGTGCAATGATGAGGAGCACTGCAGAAATGAAGTATAGTGCTTGTTGGCCGAGCCACAGCAAATCAGCTCTAGACTTGTTTTCTGCACTGATGCCTCGCTCATTAGCGCACATCTCTGGTGCCGCAGAGGAAAAGGAGAATCAGTACCTGCCCAGTCTGCATGTACAAATGAAACCTAATGCTGGTTGGCTGAGCATCAGCCAGTGATGGGCTTGTTCTTTCTACTTCTCCCTGTGCACAGCTTCAGTCTGGCTGCCGAGAAGAAGGAGACTCCAGCCCCTGCCAGGTTTGTTGCTGATCGCTGTAGCGCCAGCAGGTTTATTTCTATATCTTCCTTAGCTTCATGTAAGCTGCAAGCAGCCTTCTACAATGAGGGGGCAGGGGGTTCATAAGTGAGTGTAAAGGACATGGGTGATGCACACAGTATCTGCAAGCAACCTGCTTGCGGAAGGAGGTCTAGATACTTTAGATAGGAGGAGCTATAGGGTTAAAAGGGTAAGTAATAGGGCATGGTTAATTTGAGACACAGATGGGAGGAGCTTTGTAAAAGGGGTGTGGCTTCATGGACACATGGACGGGGCTTAGTAGTGGAGGGGGCATCTCAGGTATAGATGCCTATGTACTGCCAGCATCCTGCATGCCAGTTCCCAAGAATCAGCAGTCTGCAAAAGAAAGCAGGTAAATATAGCAATGTGAGTGATTTTTTGGATTGATTATTGTAGTGGGACTGGTTGATGTAGTGTTAACAGTGTATGTCAATTGTATGAGTGAAATATGCAATTTGTGTGAGTTTTGTTTCTTCTAATGTATTTGTGGCATTTGTGTGAGTGTTGTTTTCAATGTGAGTGTGAGTGTTATGTGTGGTATGTGTCTAATGTGTGGTACGTTTCTAGTATCTGATTGGTGTGTGCAGCATCTGTGCTAGGTGTGAGTAGTGCGTGTTCAACTTGTGTCCTTGGTGTGGGTAGGCAACGTGCAGCATATGCCTTAGGTGGGAGTGGCGAGAGTGGAGAATATATCCTAGGTGTGAGTGGTGTGCATGCGCTTGTGTCCTAGGTGTGAGAGGTTCATGTACGGAATACGTCCTAGGTGTGAGTGGGGGATGTGTTCTAGGTGTAAGTGGTGTGCGTGCGCATGTGTCCTAGGTGTGAGTGGTATGCGTGCGCATGTATCCTAGGTGTGAGTGGTGTGCGTGCGCATGTGTCCTAGGTGTGAGTGGTGTGCGTGCGCATGTGTCCTAGTGAGTGGCACAAACACAGCATGTGTCCAGCTTGTGGGTTGCATCTGTGCGTCATCTGTCCAGCATGTGAGCGTGTGTGTATATGGCTGAATATAAATCATACTATTTAGTTACAGTATGGTGATATTTTAGCATTGTATAATGGTATAATTTGCAATCTTTATATGTCAGTATTAGGCCATGATCACGCAATCAAAAAAATACTCTAGATAATGAGCATGTTCATTATTCTCGTGGAAAAGCAGTGAATTCGTTGGAGCTATCAGGAACTATTCCTTTACACCTGTTTTAATAAATCCCCCCATATCTTGTATAGCTGAAAGGTGGTCCCATGTACTCCAGTCCAAAACTGGAGACTGCGGAATGTCCTGCAGTGGCCCTGTGTGCTTAAAAATGCCAGGGCTGATTTTAAGTCCCAGTCCGGCCCCAAGTATCACTCAGGTAGTCAGGGGTCAAATTGATCACATGTAACTCCGGCATTTATGTCACCTTGGATCTGCCATTTTTGGTGAGCCCTGGAGACTTCCAGAAGACAAGAAACTAGGCACGGATTCCCAGCCAGCTTCCCACGCTGGTACTTGTGAGGATTCAAGTAACTACTGGGATCTGACGAGAGCAGGCTCCTACAGCCTAGCCCGCCATATTTAGCTTAGTTGTAAGATAGGTCTTTTTTATTTTATTAAAAATAAAGTCTTTTGCTGTCAGGAAATGCTGGGAGTTGTTGCTCCACAACAGCTGGAGTGCAACAGGTTACTGTGTACTTCTGTGGTCCGTAATGAATTGCACTACTGGCCCTGCTCAGCAGAGTAGGCCCCTCAGGTGCACATTTGGAGATTTGACCTGAATTCAGGAGGTACAATCAGGGGTGAACCTAGCCCCTCTGCTGCCTGAGGCGAACTATAAAAAGGCGCCCCCCCCCCCAATCTATCGGAGTTTTCTCATTACTGGCTTTACACATCAAACACGCAATATATAAAAAATAAATAAATAGGAAAACATTTGTTGTTTATTTGTAAAGTGCTGTTTAATGTATAGAAAAGATTTAAAGAACTCTTTTTACTGTATTACTTTAGTATCATAGATCAGCAACGCAGCATTAACACTGAAAATGGTTTAACATCTTCTATGCCCCCTTTTTATTACCTAATTGACTTATGATTTTTAACCGAGTTCAGTGGACGGCATGATGCAGTGACGTCATCGTGCCGGGCAGTTGACGTCATCAGCGTGCTCCCGATGTCTTGTAGGCCTCAGGCCTAAACCAGGCTGTGGCCTACAAGAGCAAACGGCGGAGCAGGGGTTTCTATTGTGGCAAATTAATTTTTTTGTAAAATTTTATACTGCTAACTTTTTTTGGTAGGTTCCGCTGGACCGTTTGGACTACGTCGTAGATTCATTGGACTACTTCAATGATCTACTTTAAAAAAAAATAAAAAATTGTGAAAAAGGGTTGCATGGGGGAGTTTGGATTTCAATAAAAAAAAATTCTTATGTCTATTTTTTTTAAATACTTTATTATGGCCTTAGTAATGGCAGCTGTCTGATTGACAGCGTTCAATTACTAAGGCTGGGGCTTAGCATTAGCCAGTAAAAAGGCTATCACTAACCCCTATTATTACCCCGGTTCCCACTGCCGCCAGGGATACCGGGAAGAGTCGAGTGCGATTCAGTACTTGGCCATCTGAAACGACGGTTAGGCCGCAGGCTGGTATTATCAGGCTGGGAAGGGCCAAAAAAGTGGCCCTTCCCACCCTGGGGATGCTAGACTGCAGCTGCTTTATTGTATCTGGCTGGTTATGAAAAATTGGGGAAACCCCTCGTAATTTTTTAAAAATAAATTGAAAAAAAAATTACGTGATATCCCCTCAATTTTTCATAACCAGCCAGATACAATAAAGCAGCAGCAGCAGCCTAGCATCACCAGGGTGGGAAGGGCCATGGTTTTTGTCCCTTCCTAGCCTGATAGTACCAGCCTGCAGCCACCCCAGTACCCTTCACTTCAGATGGTCGGGTGCTGGATCGTACCCAGCTCTTCCCGGTACTCCTGGTGGCGGTGGGTACCGGGGTAATAATAGGGGTTAGTGATAGCCTTATTACTGGCTAACACTAAGCCCCTTCTTAGTAATGGACGCTCTCCATCAGACAGCAGCCATTACTAAGGCGGTAATATATGAATAAATAGCTACCTTCGGGAACATATTAAAATAATTAGAAAAATTAGGCCCATAAAATAAAACATATCAAATAAAATAAATACAATTATAACACCTTTCTTTTAAAGAGAACCTTTCACCTCCCCATACATGTGCAACTGAGTGCAGCATGTAATGGGGGGGGGGGGGGGGGGCTGCACAAACTCTGGGGCATTTTACATTTTTTTCCTAGCCTCCTTCGTTATTTAGATATCGGTGCTGTAATATTTGGCGCCCGATATTTAAATAACCCCCTGAACTGTCAATGGGGAGGTAATTGGTATCATCGCTGTGACACTGTCCAATCAGCTACGGTCAGCGTTACAGCAAGAGCTGGAGAGAGAGCGCATGCACGCGCAGCTCCGCCACCACTAAGGAACAGAAGAAGAGTGTGAATTTTTCTTCTTCTGTTTCATGGCATCAGAGCTGTGAGCGCACGCACGCTCTCACTCTTTAGCTCTCGGCAGACAAGGACGACAAGACTGATCTCTCACCTGAGATCACAGTCTTGTACTTGCCTGCCGAGAGCTGAAGAGTGAGAGCGTGTGCACGCACACATGCTCTCCTCTCTCCAGCTCTTGCTGTTGACATTGTCCGCAGCTGATTGGACAGTGTCACAGCGATGTTACACGCCCCCTTGCCAATTACCGCCCCATTGGCAGTTCATGGGGTTATTTAAATATCGGCGCCAAACATTACGGCACCGATATCTAAGTAAGGATAGAGGGTAGGAAAAAAAAAATGTAAAGTGCCCCAGAGTTTGTGCAGCCCTGACCATTCCATGCTGCACTCAAATGCAAATCTGTGGGCAGGTGAAAGATTCTCTTTAAAGTGTAACAACTTTTTTAAAAACGTTTGACATGTCAGAAGTTTTGATCAGTGGGGTCCGAACACTGAGACCCCCCACTAGTCGCTAAAACGAAGCAGCAGAAGTGCTCGGGTGAGCGGTGTGCCGCTTCAATTCTGTCACCCGAGCACTTCTGCTGCTTCGTTTTAGCGATCGGTGGGGGCCTCAGTGCTCGGTCCCCCACCGATGAAAACTTCGGACATGTCACTATGATATATAAAGATATCTATTAATGCGATTGGTGCAAGTTTTATTTACTTTTTATTGAAAATGATTTGTACTTTTTGAGATACAGCTGCTTTGCATCCTGTATACAGAGCAGCTGTATACGTTTGACCTGAATCCATTAGGTCGCCTATTACCGATCACATCTAAGTTATGAACTTAGATGTGATCAGTAACAGCTCGATCCTGCAGGACTCGCTGACACTCAATCAGTCAGCCCCGCTGACCTGACAGATACAGGATACAGCGCTATATACATTATATAATATATTTATTTTAATTAGCGGGGGCAGGTTTATGGGGAAGGATTAGGGCCTGTTCACATAAGCGTTGGCTTTCCGTTTCGGGGTTCCATGGGAGGTTTCCGTCGGGTGAACCCCGCAACGGAAAGTCAAACTGAAACCACAGCTTCCGTTTCAGTCACCATTGAAATCAATGGTGACGGAAACATTGCTAATGGTTTCCGTTCGTCACTATTCCTGCAGGTTTCAGTTTTTGTGACGGAATCAATAGCGCAGTCGACTGCGCTAATGGTGACGGAAACGGAAGCTGTGGTTTCAGTTTGACTTTCCGTTGCGGGGTTACCTCCGACGGAACCCCAGAACGGAAAGCCAGCGCTGATGTGAACAGGCCCTAAGGCTTCTTTCACACTAGCATTAATATACGTTTACCTCTCTTCCGTCAGAGGAAGAGAGGATCAATACGTTAAACGGAAAGCAACGGCTCCATTAGAATTACCATTGCTTTCAATGGCAATTCTTTTGTATCAGTTGCTTTCCGTTTAACTATAGAAAGCTTCATAGTTAGTGCCTGTGAAACTGTAGTAGTTGAGGGTTTATTAAACGACAGGCACTATCAGTCCATCCTGTCTCTCTGCTGCGTGTGGGTGGTGACTGGTCAGAGACTCACAGTCAGACTGAATGCCACAGCTGCTGCATGCAGTGTGCACTGGGAGTGACTATGAGACTCACCAGTCACAGCCCTGCTTGTAGCTTTCCCACGCTAATTAAGCACAGGAAAGCTACAAAGCCTAAAGCTACAAAGCCAGGAGTATACTGCAAGGGGGGGGGGGGGGTCTGGGCGTTTTACTGACAGCAGAGGGCTCTATAGGGGGGAATTATCCCCCCACCATAGTGCCCTGACTAGTTACTATACTGAAAGGTTAGGGGGGTCTGAGCATCTGACTGACTGCTCTAAAGGGGGGGCAGAATCCCCCCCTATAGAGCTCTCTGCAGTAAGTCAGACAGTCAGACAGTCAGACGCTCAGACCCTCCCCCACCCACACTAATCCTTCCATTATAGTGATGTGAGGGCTCTATGGGGTGGCTTATTCCAGCCCCATAGAGCCCTCTGCTGTCTGTAAAATGCCCAGACTCCCCCTTGCAGTATAGTCACGTCACGGGTCCCGGTCCCAGCAAGGCAGGAACTTACCTCGTGCTGCTTGTCGCTCCTACTGCAGACTTGCTCCTCTCTGGCTGCATACAGCGTCAGAGAGGAGGAGGAGTGTTTCAGACGTTCGGCACGTCTGCTATCTATGTGCGTCTGCATGGCCCCTCCCCCGGTCCAGTCCGTCCCGGGCTGCAAATGCCGCCCCCCCCGTTTGGGTAGGTGGTGCTGCCTGAGGCCGTCGGTTCACCTGGCCTCATGGCAGGTGCGGCACTGGGTACAATAGCCTGGACATCTTGGAGGAGGACCTCACTGCTTAAAGGGAATGTGTTGTTAGCAAAAAATGTTTTTGTTTTTATTAGTTAAACAATTAGTGTGTGGGTGATTAAACATTGTTCTAATTTTTTTTATTTTTTTCACGAGTCAGGAAATATTATAAATTGGATTCAATTGGATTCTAATTTATAATATTTCCCATTGCTGGTCACTAGATGGAGCAATTCCCAAAATTGCAGCATTGCATGTGGTAAAGCAACCACATTGCTTTATGCTGCAAAATTGGGAAAAATCCCTCGCTCTAGTGAGCTCTCAGAATCCCCCCCTCCTTTATCCTGGCTAGTGCCGGGAGAAACGAGGGGATTGAACGGTCTAACCTCCTACACTGTGTGTCGCCATTTTTTGAGCTAACACACAGTGTAGTAAGTTAACATACACTAGTAAACACACAGTAAAACACGAACATACATAGAAATCACTTACCTGCTCCAGTCGCCGCCGCTCCCTCCGGACCGTCTGCTCCATGTGCACAAGTCCGGATGCCGCGACCGGAAGTAGTAATCTTACTGTCCGGCCGCGACTTCCGGTCCACAGGAAAATGGCACCGGACGTTGCACATTTCAAATTGGACTGTGTGGGAGCGGCGCATGCGCCGTTCCCACACAGACGGCGTACATCATAGTGGATGGAACGGGCCCCGTTCGCAGTCCCTATGGGACTGGAGCTGCCGTATTCCATGTCTGTATGTGTCGTTAATCGACACATACAGAAATGGAAAAAAAAATGGCAGCCCCCATATGGAAGAAAAAGTGTAAAAATAAAAAAAAGTAACACACAAACACACAAATAAATACAAACGTTTTTAATAAAACACTAACATCAAACTGATATAAAAAAAAAAATTGTGGTGACACTGTTCCTTTAAGTGTAGCCAATACAAGGAAACATGGGTGGTATTCAAGATGTTTCTCTTCTGCCATCATAGCTTTATTCCAAAGCTTCATCCACTTAGAAGGCCCAAGGCCTCCTAGAGGTGGAGTCAAGCACTTTCCCCATGTCAACATTCTGGTCCCTTGACCATATGGACTTCCACAGTTTCCATTAGACTGATACATTGACTTGAGGCTTCCTGAAAGAGGAATCTCAATTCTTCCATTCCGCATGGATCTTTGAACGGTCCTTAACCCCATATTGGCCGGCCTATTTTAAACCGTAATGACCTAGCTATTTTTTACGTTTTTCCATCGCCTCATTCCAAGAGCTATAGTTTTTTTTATTTTTTCGTCGACATAGCTGTATAAGGTCTTGTTTTTTGCGGGAAAAATTGTATTTTTTTTATTAGCACCATTTTGGCGTACATATAATTTATTTATTAACTTTTATTAACTTTTTTGGGGGGTTAATGTAAAAAAAAACCCTAGATTAAGCCACACTTTTTTGCATCTTAGATTTACGCCGTTTACTGTGTGGTATAAATAACATAATACCTTTATTCAGTGGGTCATGACGATTGTGGCGATGCCAAATTTATATAGATTTTGTATGTTTTACTACTTTTACACAGTAAAAACACTTTTTTTCTAAATTATTTGTTTTTGTGTTGCCATGTTTTAAGAGCCATAAGGCTGGGTTCACACGACCTATTTTCAGACGTAAACGAGGCGTATTATGCCTCGTTTTACGTCTGAAAATAGGGCTACAATACGTCGGCAAACATCTGCCCATTCATTTGAATGGGTTTGCCGACGTACTGTGCAGACGACCTATAATTTACGCGTCGTCGTTTGACAGCTGTCAAACGACGACGCGTAAATTGACTGCCTCGGCAAAGAAGTGCAGGGCACTTCTTTGCCACGTAATTTGAGCTGTTCTTCATTGAACTCAATGAAGCAAAGCTCAAGATTTACGAGCGTCTCAGAGCGTCTCAGACGCCTCGTAAATTACGAGGAGGAGCATTTACGTGTGAAACGAGGCAGCTGTTAACAGTCTGTCTTTTCACACGTAAATGCCTCTCATCGTGTGAACATACCCTAATTGTTTTATTTTTACACCGATGCAGCTGTATGAGGGCTTGTTTTTTGCGGGTCAACTTCTAGTTTTTATTGGTACCATTTTGGAGTGCTTGCAACTTTTTATCACTTTTTATCAAATTTGTTTGAAGGCAGGATGAACAGAAAACAGCAATTCTGGCATTGTTTTATACTTTATTTTTTACTGCGTTCACCGTGCGGGTTAAATAATGTAATAGCTTCATAGGTGGGGTCGTTACGGATGCGGCGATACCAAATATGTTTAATGTTTTAATTTTTTTGTTTTTTTTTATATTAAAAGTATTTTATAAGGGAAAAAGTGGGTATTTCATTTTTTTCTTTGTGATTTTTATTTATTTATTATTAACTTTAGTAACCTTTTTGATAACTTTATTTTTAGTCCCACTAGGGGACTTCACTATGCGATCTTCTGATTGCTTTTATAATACACTGTAATAATTCTGTATTGCAATGTATTATTGCCTGTCGGTGTAAAACTGACAGGCACCTGCTAGGTCATGCCTCAGACATGGCTTAGCAGGCATCCACCACAGGCAGACCTGGGGGCCCCTGGCCGCCATAGAAGCCATCGGCACCCTGCGATTGCAATTGCAGTGTATCATTGGGGTGAGAGAGGGAGCACCCTCCCTCCAAAACCACTTTCTAAGGTGTTAAATGGGTGAAATCCATGTGGAAATCGATCCCACCCATTAGAGCACATGCATGGCTGTCTTTAGATCGCTCGACACCCGTGACGGGCTTATGTCACAGTGCCGTGAAAAGGTGCTCTGGCATAAGTACCCTAAAACGGCCGCCGTGAAAAGGCGTATTGGGGGTCGTTAAGGAGTTAAATCACCCAGTCTACCATCTAGATGCTTGCCAGGCCTTAAAGAGGCTCTGTCACCACATTATAAGTGGCCTATATTGTACATGATGTGATCGGCGCTGTAATGTAGATTACAGCAGTGTTTTTTTATTTAGAAAAACGATCATTTTTGACAGAGTTATGACCTATTTTAGCTTTATGCTAATTACTTTCTTAACAGACAACTGGGCGTGTTTTTACTTTTGACCAAGTGGGCGTTGTGGAGAGAAGTGTATGACACTGACCAATCAGCGTCATGCACGTGTAATCTTGTTTTAAATGACAGTTTACAGCGTAATCTCGCGAGATTACGCTTGGCTTGCTGTAAATCTCACACAAACGTTAGCGAAGTGTCAGGATTCTGTATAGACATCACGTCCTGGCTGGAGGTAATGTATATTCACTGGCAGGACACTTGAGTAACGTTAATGTGTGTGTATGTGGCTGCACATAGTGATCTAGTAAGATCACTATGTGCTGGGTAAATGAATGGGGAGAAGTGTATGACGCTGATTGGTCAGTGTCATACACTTCTCTTCGCAACGCCCACTTGGTCAAAAAGTAAAACACATCCAGTTGTCCATTTAGGGTATGTTCACACGCTTAACAAAAAATGTCTGAAAAATACGGAGCTGATTTCAGAGAAAACAGCCTCTGATTTTCAGACGTTTTTGAAGCTGAAAATGAAATTTGGAGCTTCTTTTGAGGCTTCATTTCAGACGTTTTTTGAGGCGTTTTTTTAGGCGTTTTTCATAGTGTTCAATGGAAAATCAGCTCAAAAAAACGCCTCAAGAAGTGACATGCTACTTCTTTTTACGGAGCGTTTTTTACGCTCCATTTTTTGACAGCGACGCATAAAATGACAGCTCGTCTGCACAGAACATCGTAAGACCCATTGTAAGCAATGGGCAGATGTTTGCCAACGTATTGGAGCCGTCTTTTCAGGCGTAATTCGAGGCGTGAAATGCCTCCATTACGTCTGAAAAGAGGTCGTGTGCACATACCCTTAGAAAGTCATTAGCATAAAGGTAAAATAGGTCGTAACTCCGTCAAAACTTATAGTTTTTCTAAATAAAAATCACTGCTGTTACCTACATTACAGCGCCAATCACATCATCTACAAGATAGGCCACTTATAATATGGTGACAGAGCCTCTTTAAGCTGCGTAGCTTCTGTAGTCTGACACGGGCGGACACATTAGTCTGAGGCTTTATTCAGACGAACGGGAATTACGTCCGTGCAACGCACGTGATTTTCACGCGCGTTGTACGAACCTATATTGGTCTATGGGGCCGTGCAGACATGTGCGTGATTTTTACTCAGCGTGAGTCCGCTGAAAAAAAGTCACAACATGTCCGTTCTTTGGGCGTTTTGCGCGAATCACGCACCCATTGAAGTCAATGGGTGCGTGAAATCCACACATGCCGCACGGAAGCACTTCCGTGCGAACTGCGTGATTCGCGCAACAGCGGTGAAAAGGATGAATGAAAACAGGAACGTACCACGTGCTTTTCTGTTTACAAACATCCAAATGGAGTGTCATAATGATGGCGGCTGCGCGCAAAGCACGCAGCCGAACATCATATGCTGCCGCCACACGGAGCTGTTAAGTGGCTTTTGCGCAGGCAAAACGCAGCGATTTTGCATGCGCAAAAACGCCACGCTCGTGTGAATCCAGCCTAACACTGTCATGGTTCCTAGCTACAGGCAGGGGAATATCAGTCCCTGCAGCTACTGTGCTCTCAATTGGAGGTTGTTTTTCCTTTAAAACCCACAGCTGGGGCTGCACACAGACCCTTGTTACACAGACGACATACTCCAATATGTCTGAGTACATTGCTCCTTCTCTAGTAGGCAACTGTTTCTGCTGAGGAGCTTCCTCCAATCTCTGTCGCCAGAACCTGCTGAAGACATCTAAGAAATAGATTAGGGGATTGCTCTTCATACTAAACTTTCTCAAAGACTCTTATCTGAGAAACGCTGAACTCTCTGGGCACTTCCGCCCTCAGTTTCCTAGAGGGAGGAAAAAAGTTTAAGGTTAATTTTTGTAACAACAGCTAAACCCTAAATAGCAGGTCACAGCCGCAAAATACAAAAAGTAAGACGTGCTCCATAATTTACAGCACGGACACCCTTCCATAGCAATACGGAAAGGTGTCCGTGGCCAATAAAACTGAACGGGTCTGTAATTGCGGACCGTATCGCGGTCCGCAATTACGGAGATTTTTCCCGGTCGTGTGCATGGGGCCTTACAGTGTAAAGCCTTGTTCCCACAGTACAGATTTGATGCAGATTTTGAATGTATTTTTTAAGCCAAACCCATGAAAGGAACCTAAACAAAAGTAATATAGAATGGAAGTCCTTAGGCTTTATTCAGACGAACGGGAAAAACATCCGTGCAACACGCGCGTTGCACGGACCTATATTAATCTATGGGGCCGTGCAGACATGTGCGTGATTTTTACTCAGCGTGAGTCCGCTGAAAAAAAGTCACGACGTGTCCGTTCTTTGGGCGTTTTGCGTGAATCACGCACCCATTGAAGTCAATGGGTGCGTGAAAACCGCGCATGTCGCACGGAAGCACTTCCGTGCGAACAGCGTGATTCGCGCATTAGCTGTCAAAAGTATGAATGAAAACAGAAAAGCACCACGTGCTTTTCTGTTTACAAACATCCAAATGGAGTGTCATAATGATGGCGGCTGCGCGCAAAGCACGCAGCCGCGCATCATATGCTGCTGCCCCACTGAGCTCTTAAGTGGTTTTTGCGCACGCAAAACGCCGCGTTTTTGCGTGCGCAAAAACGCCACGCTCGTGTGAGTGAGGCCTAAAAGTGATCCTCTCCTGGATCCAATTTAGTTTTTTTGCTTTAACTATGCATGCAAAATCTGCAGCAAATCTGCACGGTGTGAAAAAAGGCCTAAGGGTGCAGTCAGATGCCCCAGGTTTTGTTCCAGAAATTTTCTGTGACTGAAAATTAGTTCCATTCATCTGAATGGTGATGTTTCTGTAGCAGGTCTATGGGTTTCTGCAAGTTCCATTCAGATGAGAGGAACTGATTTTCAGTCGCAGAAAAATTCTGCAACAAAATCTTTTTGCAAGATACTGCACCCATTAGGGCTCATGCACACATCCGTGACATTTTACACGGCCGGAAAACACGGATCCGCAAAACATGGACCGCACATTGATGGCTTCCGTCTGCGGTCCATACTTTTAATGGACCAGTGAATAAAATGACCGAGACTGTTCCACAAAACGAACAGGAATAGGACCTGTTCTATTACTTGTGGAATGGACACACGGATCCGCAAAAAAAAACTTCTGTATGCATTGCCCCATAGAAATTAATTGATCAGTGTGCTACCCGTTAAAAAAAAACGGATAGCACACTGAAGAATTTCACTGAAGTGTGCATGAGCCCTAAGTCATATATATATTACCAATCATGATCAGTAATGCAGTAATATTTTACAATAATCTATACTTTTAATGAGTATTAGTGTATAAGAAAATAGTGTATTTTTTCTTGTATTTCACAAGTTCCTGGGTTTGTGCATAAACTGTCAAAATATTTTGCTGCTTCCATTTAGGATTCGGCCTGCAGCACAGTCAGTAGCATATGATGCCAGTATTTTCCTACTTTATTTCCATGGGGAAAACACATAAAAAATAGTACACATCTCAGGGAACTCCTTTTTTTCCCAAAAAAGTATGTGCAGTCCTGGCCAAAAGTTTTGAGATTGATAAAAAGTTTGGTTTTCACAAAGTTTTCTGCTTCAGTGTTTTTAGATATTTTAGGCCGAATTCAGACAAACTTAGAATACATCCGTGTGACGGCTGTTAAAACAACGTCCATCACACAGACGCATGTATTTCAATGGGGCCGTTCACATGGCCGTTGTTTCAACAAACCATGTGAAGGGTCCGTTGAAATGTAGAACATGTCCTATTTTTTCCATTGTCGTGAATCCCTCTATAGACTCAATCTATGGCGATCCGTGAAAACAGAACCCGCGAGGGGGCACTTCAGACATCTATTAGTCCCCTAGGGAACTAGAACCAGCGACTGTATTGCAGTGTACAGTCATTTTCATGGCTTAACAGAGGCAGCGTTGTAACGTCCGTGGTCGCTGACCACAAACTCCTTCCATCCAGTCGATGCCCTTCTCTCCAGAGATGTCTGCACATACGGCCATCCTGTTCCACAGTGACCACCAGGGTGCGCTCGCGAGCTCAGTCAAGACTTAAGAAGCCAAAGCGCACGCAGGTGGGAGATTGAGCTGATTGCTCCCAGAGCACCCTGGGCTATAAGAAGAGCCCAGCCCCTTCCTCCCATGCCTGAGCGTCGTTGTCGTACCCAGAGTTTGTCTATGCAAATGGTCTCCTAGTGTCTTCCAGTTCCCAGTGTTTCCCGTACTTGTATCCTGTATCATGTATCCCGTGCTATCCTGGTCAAGAGCCGTGCTGAGCTGTAGACGTGCTGTGCTGCATACCACGCCTGTCCTGCTACACCACACCTGACGTCTGCCTGCTGCCTAGTCCAAGCCGAGCCTGCCTTGCTATTGTCCGAGCTGCCACAGGTACCCTATATGAACTATAGACTTTTACCTGCGCCCTGTTGGCCAGCTGCCATACCGCCAAGGCGGTATGGCCCAGTGGGTCCACGAACCCAATGTGACAAGAGTGAAGGCAATCCTGGAGGCCTTCATTAGGCCCCTGGACTGCCATGACAACCATCATTACCCCCGATCTTGTTGCAGGGGATATGATTTGTCGGAGGTGGCCGTCCCCCTCTTTTCAATGCCTGAGATGCTGCAGTCACAATTGATCGCAGCATTTGAGGGGTTGAACAGCCAGGAACAGCGTGATCAGGTTTTGGGCCAAATCTTGACAGATGACAACCCATTCGTCCCTAATCAGCGCTTGTAGTTTATCACAATTTCTGTGTTTTTGTTTGGTCCACCCGTTTTTTGAGGATTGACCACAGGTTCTCAATGGGATTGAGATCTGGGGTGTTTCCTGGCCATACTCCCAAAATTTCAATGTTTTGTTTACTGAGCCACGTTGTTATCACTTTTACCTTGTGAAATTGTGCACAATCATGTTGAAAAAAGCATTGTTCATCACCAAATTGCTCCTGTATCGTTGAGAGAAATTGCTGATGGATGATGTTTAGATACCATTCTTTATTCATGGCAGTGTTCTTAGGCAAACTTGTGAGTGAGCCCACTCCCTTGGATGAGAAGCAACCCACACATGAATGGTCTCAGGATGCTTTACTGTTGGCATGACACGGGACTCATGGTTGCGCTCACCCTTTCTTCTCCAGACAATCATTCTTCCAAATTTCACAAACAGTCTGAAGTGTCTTCATCAGAGAAAAACCTTTACCCCAGTCCTCTGCAGTCCAATCCCTATACTTCCTGCAGAAAGTCAGTCTGTCCTTCATGTTTTTCTTGGAGAGAAATGGCTTCTTTTCTGCCCTTCTTGACACAAGACCGGCCTCCAAAAGCCTTTGCCTCACTCTGCATGTAGATGCACTGACACCTGCCTGCTGCCAACCCTGATTAAGCTCTGCACTGGTGTAGAACCAATCACGTAGCTCAATCCTCTTTAGGAGATGGTCCTGGCAATTGCTGGACTTTCTTTGGCCCTGAAGCCTTCTTCATAGCAATTGAACATCCCTCCTTGAAGTTCATGATAATCTAATAAATGGTTGATTTAGGGGCAAAAAGCAATGTCTTGGCCTGTAAAGCTCTTTCGATGCCAAGTAAAAATGACTGCACGTGTTTCCTTGGAGGTTACCATGGTTAACAGAAGAAGACAATTATTTCAAGCAACCAGTCTGCTCTTATAATTTAACCAGCATGACAGAGTATCAACTGCCTTGTCCTCATTAACACTTTCTCCTGAGCTAACGAGAAGATCACTAATAGATGTCAGCAGGTAATTTTGTAGCAGGGCTGAAATGCAGTGGAAATTGAGTTTTTGTGATTAAGTTCATTTTCATGACAAGGAATGACTTTGAAATTAATTGCAATTCATCTGATCACTCTTAATAACATTCTGCAGTTAATGCAAATTGCCACCATAAAAACTTAAGCAACAAACTTTGTGAAAACCAAAATTTTTGCCAGAATCAAACATTTTAGCTAGGACTGTACGATAAAGATGATGGAGTAGTATATTTCAGAGTAATGGTGCCAACACAGCAGTGCTGGATAGCAATGTCCTATCTGTCCACAGATCGGAGAGTCGGGTCCGTTTTCACAGACTCGATTCGCCCTCTGAAGTTAATGGGTCCATGAAAACAGGTGCCACTCGGATGACATGAAAAACGGCCCGAGTAGCACTCGGTCCTGTTCAACAGGCATTATCCCCAGCAACCAGTTAGTGAAGGTCAGAATATGAAAACGTGCCATCATTGTCTTTTAATGGTAACTCCTCTACTGGTATTCCCTGCACAGTATGTGCCACAGAGCAGTGCCCACAAACTAGCCCTACAAAACTGAATAATCCCATGTAAAATGTTCCCATAATTATTTTTATTATTTAAATATAAACCCAGCAAGGATGAGGGAAGGCAACTGCCTTTTGTAGAACTACACAAGCAAAACTGAAGTTGTGTCCATATGTTCCATGCAGTGTTGTTGCCCACTAAATTAAATGGATGACCATGTAACATATACCGTGTTCCAAATTTTTATGCAAATGTTATTTTTCGCTGATTTTCCTAAATAGTCGATGCAAATGACAGTCAGTATAATCTTAAAGCCATCAACCGTTGGAGTATAATGCAAATTTTATTGAACAAATCTCCTAATGATAACAGATTTTTTTTTAGAAGTAAAAAACTCAAAATGCACTGTTTCAAATTATTATGCACAACAGAGATCAAAACATTTTAAAGGTTGTAAAGAGTACTAAAATGGTAATTTGTTGAATTTGCAGCATCAGGAGGTCATATTTACAGAAATCAAAAGCTCTTTCAATCAAAAAAAACTTAACAGGCCAAGTTACATGTTAACATAGGACCCCTTCTTTGATATCACCTTCACAATTCTTGCATCCATTGAATTTGTGAGTATTTGGACAGTTTCTGCTTGAATATCTTTGCAGGATGTCAGAATAGCCTCCCAGAGCTTCTATTTTGATGTGAACTGCCTCCCACCCTCATAGATATTTTGCTTGAGGATGCTCCAAAGGTTCTCAATAGGGTTGAGGTCAGGGGAACATGGGGGCCACACCATGTGTTTCTCTCCTTTTATGCCCATAGCAGCCAATGACACAGAGGTATTCTTTGCAGCATGAGATGGTGCATTGTCATGCATGAAGATAATTTTGCTACGGAAGGCACGGTTCTTCTTTTTGTACCACGGAAGAAAGTGGTCAGTCATAAACTCGACGTACTTTGCAGAGGTCATTTTCACACCGTCAGGGACCCTAAAGGGGCCTACCAGCTCTCTCCCCATGATTCCAGCCCAAAACATGACTCTGTCACCTCCTTGCTGACGTTGCAGCCTTGTTGGGACATCGTGGCCATTCACCAACCATCCACTAGTCCATCCATCTGGACCATCCAGGGTTGCACGGCACTCATCAGTAAACAACACGGTTTGAAAATTAGTCTTCATGTATTTCTGAGTCCACTGCAACCGTTTCTGCTTGTGAGCATTGTTTAGGGGTGGCCGAATAATAGCTTTATGCACACTTGCAAACCTCTGGAGGATCCTACACCTTGAGGTTCGGGGGACTCCAGAGGCACCAGCGGCTTCAAATACCTGTTTGCTGCTTTGCAATGGCATTTTAGCAGCTGTTCTCCTAATCCTATTAATTTGTCTGGCAGAAACCTTCCTCATTATGCCTTTATCTGAACGAACCCGTCTGTGCTCTGAATCAGCCACAAATCTTTTCACAATACGAGGATCACGCTTAAGTTTTCTTGAAATATCCACGCTTTTCGGCAGCAGAGAGATCCTTTTTCTTTCCCATATTGCTTGAAACCTGTGGCCTGCTTAGTAATGTGGAACGTCCTTCTTAAAGGGAATGTGTTGCCAGAAAAACATGTTTTTTTTTTTTAAATTAAACATTTAGTGTGTGGGTGATTAAACATTGTTCAAATTTTTTTTATTTTTTTCACGAGTCAGGAAATATTATAAATTAATTCTAATTTATAATACTACCCATTTTTGGTCACTAGATGGAGCTATCCCCAAAATTGCAGCTTTGCAAAATTGGGTAAAAAGCCCTCGCTCTAGTGAGCTCTCAGCATCCCCCCCTCCTTTATCCTGGCTAGTGCCGGGATAAACGAGGGGTTTGAACGGTGTAACCTCCTACACTGTGTGTCGCCATTTTTTGAGCTAACACACAGTGTAGTAGGTTTACATACAGTAGTAAACACACACAAACACGAACATACATTGAAATCTCTTACCTGCTCCTGCCGCCGCGGCTCCCTCCGGCCCGTCCGCTCCGTTTGCTGCCGCTGGTCCAAGTGCACAAATCCGGAAGCCGCGACCGGAAGTAGTAATATTACTGTCCGGCCGCGACTTCCGGTCCACAGGAAAATGGCACCGGACGGCGCCAATTTCGAATTGGACTGTGTGGGAGCGGCGCATGCGCAGTTCCCACACAGACGCCGTACACTGAAGTCACTGGGACGGGAGCCGTTCGCAGTCCCTATGGGACTGTGGCTGCCGTATTCCATGTCTGTATGTGTCGTTAATCGACACACACAGAAATGGAACAAAAAATGGCAGCCCCCATAGGGAAGAAAAAGTGTAAAAATAAGAAAAAGTAAAACACAAACACACAAATGAATATAAACGTTTTTAATAAAGCACTTACATCTTTAACATATAAAAAAATAATTTGTGATGACACTGTTCCTTTAAGTAGTTTTCCTTTGATTTGGCACACCTGGAAAACTAATTATCACAGGTGTCTGAGATTGATTACAATTACCCAAGGAGCCCTAAGACACAATACCATCCATGAGTTTAATTGAAAAACGAATAATTAAATGTTTATGACACTGAAATCCAATGTGCATAATAATTTGGAAAACGGTGTACTAGTATGTTTGCTCCAAGTCCTGTAGAACAAGAGCTGCAATTTTCAGAGTGGGTGCATTCACACGTGGCAGATTTAGTCACAGAAATTCCATCTGAATTGGGTTGTATTTGCAGCAGGTACGTGGATTTCTGCAAGTTCCATTCAGGTGAATGGAACTGATTTGCAGTCACAGAAATTTATGCAACACAGGGAGATGTGCTGCCGACCGATAATATTTTACTTTTTTAAAACGATACGATCAGCAGATGATTGAGCGTTTGCTTGTTCATCTGCTGATTGTTGCCCTGTTTACACAGGGGAATTATCGGCAAGGAGCATTCTATGAACGCTCGTCTGTACGATAATCGCCCATGGTAAAACCCCCTTCAGAGTTGATCTTTTCAACATAAAAACGTATAACGTATAAATATATTGTGGTCAATTCAGAGAACTAGCACATAATCTGTTCTTTCCAAGGACTCTACAAAGGACCAGGGGGCATTCAATTGTGTGTTTCAGACATCCATGTAGGAAACGGTTCTTCACCATTATAGTATGTTCACACGTGCTATTTTCGGCCGAAAAACGGCCGAAGAAATCGGAAGCAGAACGCCTCCAAACATCTGCCCATTGATTTCAATGGGAAAAACGGTGTTCTGTTCCGACGGGCCGTTTTTTTACGCGGCTTTTATGAAAAACGGCCGCATAAAAAAACAGCCTCGCAAAAAGAAGTGTATGTTACTTCTTTGGACATTTTTGGAGCTGTTTTTCATATACTCTATTGAAAACAGCTCCAAAAACGGCCGTTAAAAACGCAGCGAAAATCGTGAGTGGCTTAAAAAACGTCCGAAAATGAGGAGCTGTTTTCCCTTGAAAACAGCTCCGTATTTTCAGATGTTTTTGACTCAGCGTGTGAACATACCCTCAGAGTAGTCAAACTATGGAATGCCCTTACCCAAGTGGTACAAATGGCAGATACTATGTCAGCATTTTAAAAAAGGGCTAGATATATATTTACTGTTGAATTGCATTGGGGGTTATAACTAATTTTCAGTCGCAGAAATTTTTGCAACAAAATCTGCCGCATGTGACTGCACCTTAAATGTGTCTCTTCTTTTACCCTTCTCTATAGTTGCAGATCTGCATGGTAGTCTATTATTGATCTTTTCTATCAGGGCAGATGTTTGCTGTTCTCGGCATGCAAGATATTTGTTAATTATTTTTTATTTGTTAATTAGTTAGAACATAATATTTACTCCTGACACTGCCTGCGCCATGGATCACCATGGATCGCCTGCTCGGGGATCGCCACTGTACAAATAGGAACAATTATTATTCATTCAGACTTAAAACTCTTTTACAAAGATTCTCATTTGTGTTGCTTAAATGTTGGATTGATACAGGGGCGGACATACCGCATGTGCAGCCGGTGCAGCTGCACAAGGGCCCCGCGTGGGAAGGGGGCCCGTTCAGTGGCGTAACTACCACAGTAGCAGCCGTAGCAGCTGCTACGGGGCCCGCGGCATGGGGGGGCCCGTGTCGCCCTGACAGGCACATTACATTTTATGTACCAGGCCTGGCGGCACGGGCCCCCTCATGCCTAGTAGCATCACAACACTAGGCATGAGGGGAGGGAGGGGGCGGGGGCCCGGTGATAGCCGCCACACTGCACTACCAATCGGGAGGGAGGGGGCGGGTGCCCGGGCCCGGTGATAGCCGCTACACTGCACTGCCAATCTGGCACAGATGAATAGGACAGGACGGCGATGCTGGTGGTAGGAGGAGCGCTCAGGCAGGGGAGAGGACAGGGGGCGGTGCGACGTAAGACTTCGGGCGGCTGGACAGTACAGTCAGGACTGCCGGAGAACTCATAGGATGAGCGGAGGACAGACACAGGACGAGTGGAGGACGTGCAGACTGCAGAGGACAGGTAGATGAAGTTAAAAAGTTCATGTCAGAAGGGAGAAGTTTTTATGTAGAAAAATCTGCCTCATAATTCCTTCCGGAATTTTGAGGCATATTTTGACCTGCCGGTAGAACACTTCCCGCGTTTTTCATTGCGTTTTTTTGTGGCGTTTTTCGGCCATCGGGCCGTGGGCAGGGAAACGCAGCAAAAAACGCATTTTCTGCCTGCCATTGTTGTCAATGGGAAGTCAGAGACAGAAACGCCCGAAGAAAGGGCATTGCGCTTCTTTTTCCCGCATGCGGTTTTTACTGCTCGCAGGAAAAATTTCATGGATTTCAATGGGAGGCACTTTCTGACGTTTTTCGCGAAAAAAACCTCAGTGTGAACTCCCCCTAACACAGGGGCGTAACTACTGCTATAGCAGCCGTAGCGGCTGCTACGGGGCCGCGGCATGAGGGGGCCCGCGTCACCTGCCGGCACGGGCCCCCACCTTGGCCGGAATCTCCGCTAGCTGCCGCTATGGCTGCTACAGCGCGATGCCACGGAACACTACGGCAGAGCAGGGAGTATCTCCCCGCTCTGCCATTAAACATAAGACATGTATCCCCTATCCACAGGATAGGGGATACGTGTGTGATCGCTGGCATTGATAGGGAGAACGGGGGACCGAAAGTCCCCTGAAGTTCTCCATCACAAACCTCGGACTTCCGGGGTCTGTGTCGGCAGCTCCGTAGAAATGAATGGAGCGCCGGTCACACTTGAGCTGCGCAGACACCGGAAGTCAGAGGTGAGTGATGGAGAACTTCGGGGGACTTTCGGTCCCCCGCTCTCCCTATCAATGCCAGCGATCACACATGTATCCCCTATCCTGTGGATAGGGGATACATGTCTTTTGTCTTTTCACACTGTAGGTCGCATTTTTTTGAGTGATTGGGGGTGTATGGCGTTCCCTACAGGGGGGGGGCTGTATAGCGTTCCCTACAGGGGGGGGCTGTAAGGCGTTCCCTACAGGGGGGGGCTGTATAGCGTTCCCTACAGGGGGGGCTGTATAGCGTTCCCTACAGGGGGGTCTGTATGGCGTTCCCTAAAGGGGGGTCTGTATGGCGTTCCCTACAGGGGGGGGCTGTATGACTTTCCCTACAGACCCCCCCTGTAGGGAACGCCATACAGAACCCCTGTAGATAACGCCATACAGACCCCACTGTAGATAACGCCATAAAGTCCCCCCTGTAGATAACACCATACAGCCCCCTGTAGATAACGCCATACAGCCCCCCTGTAGATAACGCCATACAGCCCCCTCTGTAGATAGCGCCATACAGTCCCCCCTGTAGATAGCGCCATACAGTCCCCCCTGTAGATAGCGCCATACAGTCCCCCCTGTAGATAGCGCCATACAGTCCCCCCTGTAGATAGCGCCATACAGACCCCCCTGTAGATAGCGCCATACAGACCCCTCTGTAGATAGCGCCATACAGTCCCCCCTGTAGATAACGCCATACAGCCCCCTCTGTTGATAGCGCCATACAGTCCCCCCTGTAGATAACGCCATACAGCCCCCTCTGTAGATATCTTGAGATTCAGTCCTGCTTGATAGGTAACAGTGCAGTAAGCTAAGCATGATAAGATCATCTAAATTATTGCATCTCAGTTGCATGAGTGCTTTGTGTTATATTCAATGATTCAATTTAACCTAAGTCTCTAAATGTGGGCAAAGAAAATAAAAAAACTATACTCACCTCCTCCCTCGCCTCCGTTCACCCGCCGCAGCCCCCATCCTCCTGTCTCGGTCTGTGTTACAAGTGTACAAGGCTGCACTGGTGACGCGCTGCCGATGGCACGTGACCGCTGCTGCCAATAACTCCTCATTGGTGTGCTGCTGAGGACAGTAGTTCCACAGCAAATCGCTGTTGAGGGCATTGATTGGCTGCAGCGGTCATGTGCCATCGACCGCGCGTCACCACAGCAGCTTTGTAAACACAGAAAGGGATAGGGGCTGCGGAGGGGGAACGGAGGCGCCGGAGGAGGTGAGTATAGGTTTTTCATTTTCTTTGCCCACATTTAGGGACTTAGTTTAGATAAGAATTTAACCCGGAAAAAAATGTGTTACTTGTGTTCTAAACTGGTAATAAAATGTACAATATAAATCTTCCTTCATAATTTTTATTAGTAAGGTTTATTTTTATATGCATATATATGTTTAGGTAACTTTGTCGGTATTGGGGGGGGGGCGGGGGGGCCCTGGCACATTATCTGCACAGGGGCCTTTTGCAGTCTGTGTCCGCCACTGGATTGATATCATTTCTAAACTTGCCTACACATAATACTTGGTATGAGGATCACTGTAAAATATGTTGCCAAGACGACATGCTCAGGATTTCACATTAGCTCATCACTGAAATATTCTTATTTTATGTGTACAGATAGCCTAGTTAGACAGTGACCATATAAAGCAAACATAATATATAGTTTACATTCTAAACATATGAAGCATTACATGGTATGGATTCAATAACATTTTTAAATCTTCCATGTCATGCAGCCCTCCAGAGTAAAGGCCCTTTTACACTGGTCAATTATCGGGGAAAGTTGCCGATAATTGCCCTTTGTAAATTGGGCAGCGATCAGAAGATGAACGAGCAAACGCTCGGTCATCTGCTGATCTTATCGTTTTAAAAAAGTTAAATATTATCGTTGTCGGCAGCACATCTCATACATAGCTCTTTGTGACAGGAGCAAACGAACGCCGATCAACGAGCTGTCTCGTTGATCGGTGCAAGTTGCATCGGCCAAAATAAAAATAAAAACTGGCCGGTGTAAGAGGATCTTAAAGGGGTATTCCGGTTACAACAAGTTACCCCCCTATCCATAGGGTAAGGGATAACTCGCTGATCGGTGGGTGTCCGACAACTCGGACCCCCACCATTTACGAGAACGGGGAGCCCGAAGTTGCCCGAACCGCAAGTTTGAACCGAGCGGCAGGTCGCTCATGCGCACTTACTCTCCATTCATTCTCTATGGCAGAAGCTGAACGCTGCACTCGGCTATGTCCGGCGCTCCCATAGAGAATGAATGGAGCGGCAGTGCGCATGAGCGACCTGCCGCTCAGTGCAAGCGAGGGGTTCGGGCGAATTCGGGGTCCCCGTTCTCGTAAACAGTGGGGGTCGGACACTCACCGATCAGCAAGTTACTCCTTACCCTACGGATAGTGGGTAACGTGTTGTAATTGGAATACCCCTTTAAGACCTTACTCACACGAGTGTTAAATCGGACGTGAAAAATGGCAGTTTTTTACAGCTAATCTACATACGTTCAAGATGCGTTTTCACAGATCACGGGTGCCGATGGTTGCTATTGCAACCAGGAAGCCCAGCAACGGCATCCTTGTTGGCCAGGTACGGAAGCCTAGTAAGTCCTGTCCAAGGCAGGACATCAGGGGCGTAGCTAGGGGGGGGCAAGCAGGCCACGTGCCCCGGGCGCAGTTCAGAGGCCCCTCCTCCTGCACTATAATTGTACCTGTGTCGCAAGGACACAGGTACAATTAGAAGCAATGAATGACCGGGCACGTTCCGTGACCGGGCACGTTCCGTGCCCGGCCATTCAGCGCCTTTCCACCAATGAAGCGACTGGTACCTTTTGTACCAGTGACGCTTCCGTCGATGAAAGGCGCTGACTGATTGGCAGGGAAAGTCATCCTGCCCAGCCAATCAGCGCCTTTCATAGACGCCGCGTTCAACCCCCTGGAGACCTGCGAAGAAGAGAGCAGGTCTCCATGGCTGCCGGACGGCGTGGGAGCGGGAATAAGGTGAGTTTGAATATTTTATTTATTTTTTTAAAATTGTAATAGAAGTGTGGCTGTATCTGCGGGGGGACTTTGTCTACACGGAGGACTATATCTACAGGGCTGGGCTATATACAGGGGGACTATATACAGGGGGACTATATCTACAGGGCTGGGCTATATACAGGGGGACTATATCTGCTGGGCTATATACAGGGGGACTATATCTACAGGGCTGGGCTATATACAGGGGGACTATATCTTCTGGGCTATATACAGGGGGACTATATCTACAGGGGGGATATATCCAGGGGGACTATATACAGGGCTGGGCTATACACAGGGGGACTATATACAGGGCTGGGCTATACACAGGGGGACTATATCTACAGGGCTGGGCTATATACAGGGGGACTATATCTGCTGGGCTATATACAGGGGGACTATATCTACAGGGGGACTATATCTACAGGGGGGATATATCCAGGGGGACTATATACAGGGCTGGGCTATACACAGGGGGACTATATACAGGGCTGGGCTATACACAGGGGGACTATATCTACAGGGCTGGGCTATATACAGGGGGACTATATCTGCTGGGCTATATACAGGGGGACTATATCTACAGGGGGACAATATCTACAGGGGGACTATATACTGGAGTGGGCTGTCTATAGAGCATCATATACAGGGGTGGGCTATATAGTATATAGCCCCCTGTAGATATAGCCCACCCCTGTACATGGTGCTCCATAGATAGCCCACCCCAGTATATAGCCCCCGCTGTAGATATAGTCGCCCTGTATATAGCCCAGCCCTGTAGATATATTCCCCCTGTATATAGCCCACCCCTGTAGATATAGCCCCCCCTGTAGATATAGCCCACCCCTGTAGATATAGCCCACCCCTGTAGATATAGCCCACCCCTGTGTGTATCCCAGCCCTGTAGATATAGCCCAGCCCTGTAGATATAGCCCAGCCCTGTAGATATAGCCCAGCCCTGTAGATATGGGCGTCCCCCTGTAGATATGGCCCCCCCTGTAGATAGCCCCCCCTGTAGATAGCCCCCCCTGTAGATATGGTCCCCCTGTAGATATAGCCCACCCCTGTATATAGTATCCCACAAATAGCTCCCCCATATAGTGCTCCACAGAAAGCCCACCCCTGTATATAGCCCCCTTGTACATATAGTCCACCCCTGTATATAGTGTTTCACAGATAGCCCACCCCTGTATATAGCCCCCCTTGTACATATAGTCCACCCCTGTATATAGTGCTCCACTAGATAGTCCACCCCTGTATATAGTGCTCCACAGATAGCCCACCCCTGTATATACTATATACAAGGGTGGGCTATCTGTGGAGCACTATATACAGGGGTGGACTATCTAGTGGAGCACTATATACAGGGGTGGACTATATGTACAAGGGGGGGGCTATATACAGGGGTGGGCTATCTGTGAAACACTATATACAGGGGTGGACTATATGTGGAGCACTATATACAGGAGTGGGCTATATCTACATGGGGGCTACATACATGGTTGGGCTATCTGTAGAGCTCTATCTACAGGGGGCTATATACAGGAGTGGGCTATCTGTAGAGCACTAGGGGGAGTTATTTGTGGGACACTATATACAGAGGTGGTCTATATGGGGGCACTTTCTACATGGGGCTCTATGGCAGGCACTATCTACAGGGGGCACAGTGTGTGTGTGTGTGTGTGTGTGTGTGTGTGTGTGTGTGTGTGTGTGTGTGAGACGCGGTGTATGGTGCTATTATAATTAGAGGTGCAGTGTATGGCGCTATTATATTTAGAGGCATAGTGTGTGGTATAATGATAACTTTATATTTATTTATAGGTGCAGAAATGTTGGAAAAGTGAGAAGCTGAAGACATCTGAGCAGCAAACTGCAGAAATGGGCTGTGACCGGGAGAAACCACCATAGAGGTCTGGACCGGATGGAGAAAAAGAACTAGAATCTGAGACGTCACCGGTGAGTCACTCAATGTAAATGTTCATTCTGCCTCTAATCAGCACTGTAGTCACTGTATGATCTGCAGCGAGATGATGGGTGGTATGATTATGATAGGATTTATTTTTTGTGAAACGGCATCTCCCAGCCTATCCCTACCATTGTTCGGGCCATGCTGGGAGCTGTAGTTTTACACCGTACACACCTATATGGCAGGGGTTGCACTAAATTGAGCTGTATGTGTGCTGGTGTTGTATTTATGTACCGAGCTTGGTTCTGGTGTTGTGTATAGAACCATATTGCTTGTGAAATGTACAAATAATTTTATGCTCGCGTTACATAAAAAGAAATGACACGTCGATTGGTAGAGAAAACAAACACGGCGAGGGGGAAGGAAATGTCAGGAAAGAGGTTGGGGGGGGGGGGCGCCAAACTGAATCTTTGCCCCGGGTGCTGGAGAACCTAGCTACGCCTCTGCAGGACATAATAGGCTTAGCTGTCAGTTGAAGAATCACCATTACAAAACACTGCACTACATACGAAGTGCAGTGTATTGTACACGGGATCAGAAAATCATATCCTCAAGTTCCCAGGTACGTGTAAAAAACAAGTGAAGAAAAGTAAAATAAAATGTTTAAGAAAAAATAAATAAAACGTTTTAGGTAATAAAAACAATAATCGCCCTGTTTCCCTGATCAAGTCCTTTATAATTGAAAAAAAATGAAAAAAGAAACCAATACATAGTAGTTATCGGCGTGCTCGGAAAGGCCTGAACTATAAAAATATCACATTATTTTTACCGCACGGGGAACACGTAAATTTTTTTATAAAAAATGATGACAGAATTTCTTTTTTTGATCACCTTGTCTCAGAAAAAATTTAATAAAAAGTGATCAAAAAGTCGCAAGTACTCCAAAATGCAACCCACAAAGACTACAGTTCGTCACTCAAAAATCAAGCCCTTCCACAGTGATATCAACTAAAAAATAAAAAAGTTATGGCTGTCAGAAAATGGCGATACTACAACATGATTTATTTTTAGAAAAGAGTATTTTTTATGTGGGAAAGTAGTAAAACTAAAAAAAACAATATAAATTTGGTGTTGCTGTAATCTTATCGACCCACAAAATGAAGTTAACATGGTGTTTATGTTGCACGGTGAACACTGAAAAAAAGAAGAAACAAAACAGTACTAGAATTGCTGTTTTTTGCTTTCCTCGTCTCCCAAAAAAATGGAATAAATAGTGATAAAAAAAAATTACAGCTCGTTCCACAAAAACCAAGCCCTCACACAGCTCCGTCAACGGAAAAATAACACGCTATGACTCTCAAAACGCAACGATGCAAAATGATGCTAATTGACGGCCCAGACAAAAATTTTAGGTCCAGTAGTTTTTCACTAAAAACCCCACATCGTCATTTGCTAGACCCCACAGGTGGACCCCGTAGATGCAGTGGAGATGAGGGCACTTTAGGGCCTTGTGCCGCTTATAGGGCTAGTGAAGAAGACAAATATTAGGCAATGCTGGTGTGCAGTTATTTTGTACGATACCCCAAAAACGTGGCCTGTGCATAAAGGATTGGTTCAAAGCGTACCACACCAATCCATGGATTATTCATTTTATTATTCATTCACCCCATTATTACATCATCCTATTATGCCCTGATGTACTCCGCCCAGCTTATATATATCCTGATGTACTCCACACAGCTTACATATACCCTGATGTACTCCCCACAGCTTACATATACCCTGATGTACTCCACACAGCTTACATATACCCAGGGGCGTAACTAGGAAAGACTGGGCCCCATAGCAAACTTTTGACCGGGACCCCCCCTCTGCTGGGTATCACACAACCCCCCCTTGTAGATAGTGCCTCCCTATAGATTCCACCACACAGCGCCCCCCTATAGATAGCACCATACACAGCCCCCTGTAGATAATGCCATACAGACCCCCCCTGTAGATAACGCCATACAGACCCCCTCTGTAGATAACGCCATACAGACCCCCTTCTTAGATAACGCCATATAGCCACCCCCCCCCCAAAAAAACGGCCTATAGTTTGTCCTACAAAAGACATGCATCCCCTATCCACAGGATAGGGGATACATGTGTGATCGCTGCCAGCGATAGGGAGAACGGGGGACCGAAAGTCCCCCCTAAGTTCTCCATGACTAACCTCGGACTTCCGGAGTCTGCGCAGCTCACTAAAAATGAAAGGAGCGCTGGTCACGCATGCGCACAAGCGCGACCAGTGCGCAAGTCATTTCCATGGAGCTGCCGACACAGACCCCGGAAGTTCGAGGTTTGTCATGGAGAACTTAGGGGGGACTTTCAGTCCCCCGTTCTCCTCATCGCTGGGCGTCCCAGCGATCCCACATGTATCCCCTATCCTGTGGATAGGGGATGCATGTCTTTTGTAGGAACAACCCCATAGCGGCTGCTAGCGGAGCCTGCGCCATAGGAGGGGGCCGTGCCGGCGGGTGGCACGGGCCCCCTCATGCTGCAGGCCCCGTAGAAGTCGCGACGGCTGCTATAGCGGTAGTTACGCCACTGCATATAGGTTTGTACGGCTTAAAACTACAGCTCCCAGCATGGCCGGAACAATGGTAAGGATATGCTGGGAGATGCGGTTTCACAAAAAAAAAATCATATCACCATCATCTCGCTGCAGATCATACAGTGACTACAATACTGATTAGAGGCAGAATAAACATTTACATTAAGTGACTCACCGGTGACGTCTCAGATTCTAGTTCTTTTCTTCTCCCTCCGGTCCAGACATCTATGATGGATTTCTCCCGGCCATGACCCATTTCTGCAGTTTTCCATTTAGATGTCTTCAGCTTCTCACTTTTAAAACATTTCTGCACCTATAAACAAAGTTAAAATTCTCAACACATCTAAATATAACTGTCTCACACACACACACACACACACACACACACACACACACACACCCCGTGCCCCCTGTAGATAGTGCCCCCTGTAGATAGTGCCCTACATAGAAGCCCCTGTAGGTAGTGTAGGTAGTGCCCACATATGGACTCCAGAGCTGCAAGGCAATAGTGCTAACCACTGAGCCACCGTGCTGCCCTACATATAGCTTCCCCTATAGTTAGTGCTCCACGTATAGCCCACCTCTGTAGATAGTGTCTCACATATAGCTCCCCCTGAATATAGTGTCCCACATATAGCCCACCCCTGTAGACTGTGCACTACATATAGCCACCCTGTTGCTAGTGCCCCACAGGTAACCCACCCCTGTATATAGTGTCCCACACATAGCCCACCCCTATAGAATGTACCCTAAAAAATAGCTCCCCTATAGATAGTGCTCTACATATAGCCCACCCCTGTATTGTGTCTCACATATACTGCCCCAAATATAGACCCCCCTGTAGATAGTCGCCCACATCCCCACATACAGACCTCCCCTGTAGCTAGTGCCCCACATATAGACCCCCTGTATATAGTGCCCCACATAGACCCCCCCTGTATTTAGTGGCCCACATATAGACCCCCCCTGTATATAGTGGCCCACATATAGACCCCCTGTATATAATGGCCCACATATAGACCCCCCTGTATATAATGGCCCACATATAGAGCCCCCAGTATATAGTGGCCCACACCCCCACATATAGACCCCCTGTAGCTACTGCCCCACATATAGACCCCCTATATATAATAGTCCACATAAAGATGACCCCCCTGTAGATAGACCCCCCACTATAAATACTGCCATTCACATTTTTATGAGGAAAAAAATATATAGACTTGACATACTCACATGATCCCGTTCCCACGCTGTTCACTGGCGATGCAGACATGCTCTCTTCTGAGCATGTCTGCAGGAGCTGAACGAGCGTCCTCCAATGACGCTGATTGGCGGGGCAGAATGACTTACCCCGCCAATCAGCACCTTCCAAGCATGGAAGCGGCGCGATAATGTCATCGTGCCGCTAGCCAATCAGTGTCATTGTAAGGCACTGGATGGCACTGGATGGAACATGCCCGGCCATTCAGTGCTAATACATGTATTTGGCTGTCACTAGCACTGGGGCCCCCTCCGGTGCTAGCGACACCTACAGGCATGAGAGGGCATGTGTAAGGCTCGGCGGCGCGGGCCCCACAGTAGCGGCACTACTGCTGTAGCAGCCATAACGGCTGCTAGCGGCACCACCGGGCATTTGGGTGGGCGTGTCGGCTGGCAGCACGGGCCCCCTCAAGCCCCGGGCCCCCGTAGCGGCCGCTACGGCTGCTACCGCGGTAGTTACGCCACTGCATATACCCTGATGTACTCCCCACAGCTTACATATACCCTGATGTACTCCGCACAGTTTACATATACCCTGATGTACTCCTCACAGCTTACATATACCCTGATGTACTCCGCACAGTTTACATATACCCTGATGTACTCCGCACAGTTTACATATACCCTGATGTACTCCTCACAGCTTACATATACCCTGATGTACTCCACACAGCTTACATATACGCTGATGTACTCCCCACAGCTTACATATATCCTGATGTACTCCGCTCACCTTACATATACCCTGAAGTACTGCGCACAGCTTACATATACACTGATGTACTCTGCCCAGCTTACATATACCCCCAAATTAGAAAGTGAAATACCAGTTAAACCCCAAAAAAAATTACTACCAAGCAAAATCTACGCTCCAAAAGCCAAGTGGCGTCCTTTTGAGCCGGACAGTGTGCCCAAACAGCAGTTTATGACCACATATTGGGTATTACTGTACTCTGGAGAACCCCCTTAACAATTTATGGGGTGTGTGTCTCCAGTGGCACAAGCTGGGCACAACCTATTGGTCACTGAAATAGCATATCAGTGGAAAAATTGCAACCTGCAACATCCACTGTGCACTATATCTGCAAAACACTTGCGGGGTCAAAATGCTCACAATACCTCTAGATACATTTCTTAAGCGATGTAATTTACAAAATGGGGTCATTTTCCAGGGTTTCCACTTTACTGGAAGCTTAGCTCAATGCAACATGGTGTTAGAAAGTTAATTTAGTAAAATCTCCACTCCAAAAACCAAATTGCGCTCCTTCCCTTTAGTGCCTTGCTGTGTGTCCAAATAGCAGGTGTCACGACGCGGGGTGTGGACCCACTAGGCCGTATTGCATAGCGGGATAGCAGCAGGCCCAACAGGTATATGCAATGTCTATAGTTCTGAAAGGATACCTGAGGCAATGTAGACAGTAGCAGTGGTTTCAGGCAAGGATGAGGCTCCGGCAGTAGACAGACACCCGGTGGGGTGCGACACAGTAGATGTAGCGGAGAGTACAACTCGACTCCAACTCTTCAAGGCACAGGGGCACAGTAGCCCGGGATACAGGGTACAGGCGGCAGGAATGGGAGGGCAGAGCCCTTTTTATAGTCCAGAGACATTCTGGGCTAATTGCAGCTATTCTGCATGTGCGCGTACTGGCTCATCAAGGCCGAGCACGTGCGGGCGCACGCACCCTGTGGGAGCCGATCTCAGAACGTGGAAGTGAGTGCCGGCGTCTCCCAGGACGGGGATGCCACCCGGAACTCACTCGTCCATGGCTATGGCCGTCAGAGGGTAAGTCAGAACAACGGTCTGCGACCATAGACATTACAGTATCCCCCCTCTTTCACCCCTCTTCTTGGGACCAGAGCGGGAGAGAAACTTCTTCATGAGGGCAGGAGCATTGATGTTCTCTTCTGTCTCCCAAGACCAAAGCCCCTCCAATCCACCAAATAAAATGTTCCTCTTCCTACTCTCTTGGTTTACATGATCTCCCTCACCTTGCATGTCTCCGATGACCCGCTGGAAGCCACTGCGGGACTAGGAGTCTTGGAGTAGCAGTTCAGGACCACAGGCTTTAGTACAGAGATGTGAAAGGAGTTTCGGATCTTGAGGGTGGGAGGCAGCCGAAGCTTGTGGGAGATGGGGTTAATCTGCAGCAGAATCTTGAAGGGTTCGAGGAACCTGGGAGCAAACTTGCAAGATGGCACTCTCAGTCGGATATTCTGAGAAGACAGCCAGACCTTAGTGCCTGTAAGAAACTGGTGAGGCTCTCGTCTTCTTGTGTCTGCTTTTCTCTTCATGCGGTCGACCGCCAGCAGAATAGCAGATCGGGTCTGCTGCCATATCTGTAGAAAGACCCTGTAGAAAGACCCTGAATGTAGAGTCAGCTTCAGGCACCTGGGACATAGTGGAAACAGGAAGAGGTATTCGTGGATGTTGGCCTCAGACAATGAAAAATGGGCTGGAGGTGGTAGACTTCTTAGTATGGTTGTTGTAGGAGAACTAAGCCCAAGGAAGCAGCTGCACCCAGTCATCATGCTGCCTGGAGATAAAGTTCTGCAGATAGTTCTCCATAATCTGATTATTCCTCTCGACTTGACCATTGGACTGGGGATGGTATGCTGAGGAAAAGTCCAACTTCACACCAAGGAGACTGCAGAGGACTCTCCAGAAATTTGAGGTGAACTTAACTCCCTGATCCCACACAATATGCATAGGCAAGCTGTGCAGACGGAAGATGTGTTGGATGAAGAGACTGGCCAGTCGGGAAGCAGAAGACAGCACAGTCAGTGGAACGAAATGAGCCATCTTGGAGAATCGATCCACCACCACCCAGACCGTACTGCATCCAGCAGAGGGAGGCAGGTCCGTCACAAAGTCTATAGCAATATGTTGCCAGGGGACATTGGGCACAGGCAGCGGCTGGAGCAGACCAGCTGGTCTGGAGTGGGCAACTTTATTTGCTGCGTACACCGTGCAGGAGGAGACAAAGTCTGTGACATCTTTGGGCAGCGTGGGCAACCAGAACTGAAGGGCAATCAGGTCTTGGGTCTTAGGTGCACCCGCGTGACCTGCCAGCTTGGAACTGTGTCCCCAGCGGAGGATTCTTCCTCTGTCTGCCAGACGCACAAAACTCCTCCCCAGGGGAATGTCTCTAACCTGTAGGGGGTTGACAGAGATGATGCAGGAAGGGTCAATGATATTCTGTGGGGGCTTCATAGTGTCCTCTGTCTCGAATGACCTAGACAAGGCATCGGCCCACACATTCTTGTCAGCAGGACGGTAGTGGAGCTCAAACTGGAACCGAGTGAAGAAAAGAAGACCACCTGGCCTGACGCGGGTTCAGCCGTTGCGCCGTCTGGAAATAGGTGAGGTTCTTGTGATCCGTGAATACCAGGATTGGATGAGCTGCACCCTCTAGTAGGTTTCTCCACTCCTGCAGAGCCAGCTTGATGGCCAGTAACACCCAATCCCCAATCGAGTAGTTGCGCTCTGCGGGAGAAAAAAGCTTAGTGTAGTAGCCACATACCACAGTCTTGCCTTTGGAGCCTCTCTGGAACAGAAGTGCGCCAGCACCAACAGAGGAGGCGTCCACCTCCAACGAAAACTGTCGAGACACATCAGGATGATGGAGGACTGAGGCTGACGTGAAGGCCTTCTTTAACCCCTTAACGCTCAGTGACATACTATTACGTCATGGAAAGCGCGCTGTTCGCGCTCCATGACGGAATAGCACGTCTCGGGAGTAACGGCCGTTTCGGCCGTCCTCCCGACACATACAGGAGCTGTGACAGCTGCTGTCTCGTACAGCAGCTGTCACAGCTCCTACATCGGGGACCGATCGCTGTGTCCCCGCTGATTAACCCCTTAAAAGCCGCGCTCTATAGAGATCGCGGCTTTTTAGGGGTTAAGCTGCCATCGCCGGCCTGCTACACGATAGCGGCCGGCGATGGTGACTATGGCAACCGGACACCAAACAATGGCGTCCGGCTATGCCATAGACGGAAGCCTAGTGGGTCCTGACAACGTCAGGACCCACTATGCTTGCTGTCAGTGAGTAGCTGACAGTTCTAATACACTGCACTACGCATGTAGTGCAGTGTATTAGAATAGCGATCAGAGCCTCCTGCCCTCAAGTCCCCTAGTGAGACAAAGTAAAAAAGTTAAAAAAAAGTTAAAAAAAGATGTGTAAAAATAAGAAAATAAAAGATGTAAAAGTATTAAAAGTAAAAATCCCCCCTTTTCCCTTATCAGTCCTTTATTATTAATAAAAATATATAAACAAATAAACTATACATAATTGGTATCGCCGCGTCCGTAACGGCCTGAACTACAAAATTATTTCATTATTTATCCCGCGCGGTGAACGCCGTAAAATAAAATAATAATAAACCGTCCCAGAATCACAATTGTTTGGTCACTTCACCTCGCAAAAAATGGAATAAAAAGAGATCAAAAAGTCGCATGTACCTAAAAATGGTATTGATGGAAACTACAGTTCGTTACGCAAAAAATAAGTCCTCGCACGGCTTTATTGATGGAAAAATAAAAACGTTATGGCTCTTAGAATAAGGTAACACCAAAAGTGAGTGATTTATTGTGCAAACGCCATAAGACATAAAGAAATACTATAAACATCAGGTATCGCCGTAATCGTATTGCCACACAGAATAAAGTGAATATGTCATTTATAGCGCACGGTGAACGCTGTAAAAAAAAATAGAATAAAAAAACAATAGTAGAATTGCTGTTTTTTAGTCACCACGCCACCTAAAAATAGAATAAAAACTGATCAAAAAGCAGCATGCACCCCAAGAAAACTACAATGGATTCCTCAAGGGGTTTAGTGTCCAAAATGGGGTCACTTTGGGGGGTTTCCAATGTTTTGGCACCACAAGACCTCTTCAAACCGGACATGGTGCCTAATAAAAAAGAGATCTCATAATTCACTAGGTGCTCCTTTGCTTCGGAGGCCGGTGCTTCAGTCCATTACCACACTAGGGCCACATGTGGGATATTTCTCAAAACTGCAGAATCTGGGCAATAAGTATTAAGTTGCGTTTCTCTGATAAATCCTTTTGTGTTGTAAAAAAAATGGTATAAAGAGGATTTTCTGACAAAAAAAAAATGTAAATTTCACACCTAATTTGCCCTAAATTTCTGTGAAACACCTAAAGGGTTAATAAACTTTCTAAATGCTGTTGTGAATACTTTGAGGGGTCTAGTTTCTAAAATGGTGTGTTTGATAGGGGTTTCTAATATATGGGCTCCTCAAAGCAACTTCAGAACTGAACTGGAACCTAAAAAATAAATAAATGAGGCAATACTTTGCTTCTTACATTATACTGATAATGAGCCGTGCCCACCCCGAGGTGACCCCAGTTTTGACCGTTTGTATAAACGGAGACCCCTATTAGACCGTTTCAGTGCCCGGTTTTCACAAGCATTCACCCCCCGAGACGTGTATTTCTATTGATGAGTCCCTGGTACATTTTAAAGGGAGGGTTCAATCCCGCGAGTACCTGCCGGGTAAGAGGGCAAGGTATGGCGTGAAGATATATAAGCTGCGAGAGTGCATCAGGGTATACCTACAAATCTAGGATATATGAAGGAAAGGCCACCCCCAAACCAGACTGCATCCTGGACTACAATAGGTACATGGGAGAGGTGGACTTGTCAGATCAAATCCTGAAGTCCTACAGCGCCATGCGGTGTGGTATAAGAAGCTGGCCGGGCACATAATACAGATGGCTTTGTACAATGCGTACGTGCTACGTCGATGTGCAGGCCAGACGGGAACTTTCCTGGAATTTCAAGAGGTGATTATCAAGAACCTAATCTTTAGGGACCAAGAAGGGTGGGCACCCAGTACTTCTGGAAGCGGGGCCACACGCATCGTACCAGGGCGGCAACACTTTCCAGGAGAAGTTCCCCAAACTGGCAAGAAGGGAAAAAGTCAAAAGAGGTGCAAAGTCTGGGATGACACAATATACCAATGTGACCCGTGTCCCGAATAACCAGAGCTCTGTATGAAAGAGTGTTTTAAAATTTATCATACATCCCTTGGTTTATAATTTACCCCAATATTACTTACCCTGACGCCCCCCGCACAGCTTATCCCCCCTCGTCTTTCCCCTCTGAGCCATGCTGTGTGCCCAGGCAGCTGATAACAGCCACATGTAGGGTATTGCCGTACCCAGGAGAACCCACATTACAGTTTATGGGGTGTAGGTCTCCGGTCAAAATGCTCACTACACCTCTAGATGAATGCCTTAAGGGTGTCGTTTTTAAAACGGGGTCACTTCTTGCGGGTTTCAACTGTACTGGTACCTCAGGTGCTTCTGCATACATGACTTCGCACTAGAAAATCCCCAGTAGGCCAAATGGTGGTCCTTTCCTTCTGAGCCCTCCCATGGGCCCAAACGGCAGTTTATCACCACAAATGGGGTATTGCGGCACTCAGAACAAGTTGCGCAACAGAATGGGGTATTTTGTTTCTTGTGAAAATAAGAAATTTTCAGCCAAAACGACATATTATTTGAAAAAAAAAATTTTGTTTTCATTCCCAGCCCAATTCAAATAAGTTCTGTGAAAAAACTATGGGGTCAAAATGGTCACAACACCCATAAATGAATTCCTTGAGGGGTGTAGTTTCCAAAATGGGGTCATTTGTGGTTGATTTCTATTGCTTTGATACCTCTGGGGCTCTGCAAATGTGAAATGGCACCCGAAAACCAATCCAGCAAAATCTGGACTCCAAAGAACAAATAGCGCTCCTTTGCTTTTGAGCCCCCCCATGGTCCCAAACAGCAGTTTATCACCACAAATGGGGTATTGCCACACTCAGGACAAATTGGGCATCAAAATTGATTATTTTATTTCTTGTGAAAATAAGAATTTTTGAGCTAAAATGACATATTATTGGAAAAAATATATATTTTTTTCATTCCCAGCCCAATTCAAATAAGTTCTGTGAAGAAACTTTTGGGTCTAAATGGTCACATTATCCATAAATGAATTCCTTGAGGGGTGTAGTTTCCAAAATGGGGTCACTTCTGGTGGGTTTCCATTGCTTTTATACCTCTGGGGCTCTGCAAATGCGACATGGCACCCGGAAACCAATCCAGCAAAATTTGGACTCCAACAAACACATAGCGCTTCTTTCCTTCTGAGCCCTCCCATGAGCCCAAACGGCAGTTTATCACCACAAATGGGGTATTGCCACACTAAGGACATATTGGGCAACAAAATGTGGTATTTTGTTCCCTGTGAAAATAAGAAATTTTGATCACAAATGACATTTTATTGGAAAAAAATACATTTGTTTCATTTCACAGCCCAATTCAAATACGTACTGTGAAAAAACTGTGTGGTCAAAATGGTAACAACAACCATAAATGAATTCCTTGAGGGGTGTAGTTTCCAAAATGGGGTCACTATTGGGGGATTCCTACTGTTTTGGCACCTCAACACCTCTTCAAACCTGGCATGCTGCCTAAAATATATTCTAATAAAAAAGAGGACTCAAAATGCACTAGGTGCTTCTTTGCTTCTAAGGGCTTGTGTTTTATTCCACGAGCGCAGTAGAGCCACATGTTCAAAATTTCTAAAAACTGCAGAATCTGGACAATACATATTTAGTAGTGTTTCTCTGGTAAAACCTTCTTTGTTACAGAAAAAAAAATGAATAAAATTGAAATTCAGAAAGAAAAATGAAATTTGAAAATTTCACCTCCACTTTGCTTTAATTCCTGTGAAATGCCTGAAGGGTTAAAAATTTTTGTAAATGCTGTTTTGAATACTTTGAGGGGTTTAGTTTTTAAAATGGGGTGTTTTATCAGGGTTTCTAATACATAGGCCCCTCAAAGCCTCTTCAGAACTGAAGAGGTACCTTAAAAAAAAAGGCTTTTGAAATTTTCTTAAAAATATGAGAAATTGCTGTTTATGTTCTAAGCCTTGTAACGTCCAAGAAAAATAAAAGAATGTTCAAAAAACGATGCCAATCTAAAGTAGACATATGGGAAATGTGAACTAGTCACTATTTTGGGTGGTATAACCGTCTGTTTTACAAGCAGATGCTTTTAAATTCTGAAAAATGCTATTTTTTCTAAATTTTCTCTACATTTTGCTATTTTTCACCAATAAACACTGAATATATCGGCCAAATTTTACCACGAACATGAAGCCCAATGTGTCACGAGAAAACAATCTCAGAATCGCTTGGGTAGGTTTAAGCATTCCGACGTTATTACAACATAAAGTGAAATATTGCAGATTTGAAATATGGGCTCTGAGCCTTAAGGCCAAAACTAGGCTGCGTCCTTAAGGGGTTAAACTCTTGAACGCAGCCTCTGCTTATGGAATCCCTACCTTGGCGTTCATGCCCTTTTTGGTGGGGGTAGAGATGGGAGCTGTCAGTAAGGAGAAGTTGGGGATGAACAACCGGTAGAAGTTTGCAAATCCCAGGAAGCGCTGTATGGCCCTTAAGCCTTGAGGGCGTGGCCATTCTAAGACAGCCTTTACCTTTTCAAGATCCATTTTGAGACCCTGATCGGAAATGATGTTGCCCAGGAAGGGTAGAGACTTTCTCTCGAACACCCACTTCTCCAGCTTGGCATATAGGCGATTCTCCCTTAATCGAAGAAAAACATGGCTGACATGTCTTTGGTGAGTCGCTGGATCTGGGAAAATAATCAAAATGCCATTGAGATAGAGGAGATCACGGAAGATGTCATTGACAAACTCTTGGAAGACCGCAGGAGCGTTACACAGGGCATAACCAGGTATTTGTAGAGCCCATCACGAGTATTAAATGCCATCTTCCATTCGTCACCCTAATAAATACGGATTAGATTGTAGGCTCCCCGCAGGTCTAGTTTGGGAAAAAATGTTGCTCCCCATATGCGATCAAACAGTTCAGAAATGAAAGGTAACGAGTATCTGTTCTTTACCGTGATCTGGTTGGGGCCCGGTAGTCAATGCAGGATCAGAGGGATCCGTCCTCCTTTTTTAACAAAGAAAAAACACGGCCCCAGCCGGGGATGAGGATTGGCGTATGAAGCCCCTCTCTAAAATCTCCTTGATATAGGAAGCCAACAACTGGGTCTCAGGTAAGCAGAGAGAGTATACCCTACCACGAGGAGGAGACAAATCAGGGATCAAGTCAATAGGACAATCATACGCCCGGTGTGGAGGCAACATCTCTGCCTCCTTCTTGTTGAAGACATCTGAGAACTGAGAGTAGCAAGAAGGCAACCCTGCCAATGACTGATGCGGAGGAGACTGAACCGGATGGATATGCCCCAGACAGTGGTTGAGGCACTTGGGACCCCACTGGAGAACCTCTCCGGAGTTCCAATCCAGGACTGGGGCATGTAGACGGAGCTAAGGCAACACGGGGTTGACGGCCTTGGGCAGGACAAAAAAGGAGATGAGCTCAGAATGAAGGGCTCCCAATTGAAGCCTCAGCAGTTTGGTCACAGACAATATTGGGTCGGGCAGCGGCAGTCCATCTACTGAGGCAACGATCAACGGCTTCTCCAGAAGGGTAGTGGGCAAGTGAAGAAGATCCACAAGGTCTCCGCGTATAAAATTGGCTGCAGAGCCAGAGTCCAGATAGGCAGAGGCCAGGTGGGTCCGTTTGCCAGCGACAATAGACACAGGGATAGACAGCTTGAAAGAGATTTCTCTGTCAAATGCTGTGTCTCCCAGGTTTGTCTCCCCAACCAATCCTAGGCGTTGGAGTTTTTTGGCTTCTGGGGACACAGACGCACGACATGGCCAGCGAGGCCGGAATATAGACAAAGTCCAGAAGTGTGCCTGCTCTGTTTCTCCTGGACAGATAGTTGATCCACTTGCATAGGGACCTCGGATGGAGCAACAGATGAGGACAAGAGGGGTTGCTGGAAGTTGGGAGCCAACCTAGGAAGCCTTCTCTCTCGCCGAACCTCTTGGGATCCTTCTCTGAGCCTCATATCAACCCGGGTAGCAAGTAAAATGAGGTCGTCCAAGGTAGGTGGTGGATCACGGGCAGACAGTTCATCCTTGATCTCAGATGACAGTCCATGCCAGAAGGAAGGTTCAGTAGAGAGGTAGCTGCCGACGAGACTCGTCCAGGCTCCTCAAACACAGTGCGGAATAGCCGCAGGAACCCCTGGAAGTCACGGGTCTCTGGTCCCCGTCGTTCCCAGATAGGGTTCAGGGCTTTGCCAGCAAGCAGGGAGACAATGAAGGCGATCCTGGCGCCGTCCGAGGGAAATGTTCTGGCGTGCAAGGTGAAGTGGATATGACACTGGTTGAGAAATCCCATGCATGTGCTTGCGTCTCCGTTAAAACGAGGCTGTAGTGGCAGCGAGAACCGAGGATCAGAACTGGTGCTGACAGGAGGTGTAGCAGGAGGATCAGCCGGAGAAGCTGGAACAGGAGCAGAGGTGGAAGCAGCTAGCGCCCCTAGATGTAGTGCTATGGAGTTTACTGCCGCCTGGAGCACATCTTGTCGTGTTCGCTGGTCCTGCGGATCTACTTGCATGGCTTGAGAAGGTGACAGGCCCTTGAATTGACCAGCAGGGTCCATGGCCTGAGCGTACTGTCACGACACGGGGTGTGGACCCACTAGGCCGTACCGTGTAGCGGGATAGCAGCTGGCCAAACGGGTATATGCAATGTCTATAGTTCTGAAAGGGTACCTGAGGCAATGTAGACAGTAGCGGTGGTTTCAGGCTTAGACAGGTGCCAGAACGAGCTTGATCTCTGAGGAGAGAGGAGTGTTTTGGGTGTGGTGCACTGTGCTTGGAGCATATACCGTCCCGGGGACTCTGCTTTATCACCTGCCCAGGTTTACTACACCTGCCTGGGCTAGCAGAGTGACCCTAGGGGGGCTCCATCTGGAGATGGAGTCCCGGTCCTCCACCCTCCGGAGAAGGCCGGTTGGGGATGGAGGGACATCCCAGCCGGCTGGGAAAGTGGAGCCAGCCCTGGGGGAGAGAAGGACATCTTGAGGCAGTAACAGCGTGGCCTCGTCCTCTCCCAGAGTTGGGGCATCGCAGCATGGCGTGAGGAGAGGAGGAGAAGGACAACTGGGAATGGATCAACAAGACTGCAGGGACCCGTCCGAGTGGGGGTCACTGAGGCCAGGAGAAGACACCGCCACGTTTGGCTCCCGTCTGGTGGCCCACATGGAGGAGTACAAAGATCTGGGGAGGTCCCTGCAGCGAATCCGCGGCGACCTGACCGTGGCCTGGCAGAGGGCAGCCAAGTCATCATGCAGCAGGCGGGCAAAGTTCGCTGCACAGGTCCGTGCCCTGCTAAGGGAAGTGAAAGAGGTGGAGGAGTGGAGGGGAACGATAATGGCCGGAGGGGGAGTCTTCGCCGAAAAGCTAAAAAATGAAGACAGATTCCAGGCGATGGCTGACGCAAGCCAGAGAGGGGGGAAGCAGCAGGAAGAGGCAGCTGAGACCAGCATGGAGACCAGCATGGAGGTCACCGTGGGAGAACCCCTGAAACGCCGGTGCCGGTCCCTGACAGTGAGTCAGACTCTGAGGCACCGCACAAGTCAGGGGAGCTCACGGTGAGGGAGGAGATCTCTCCCAACATGGCATGCCTGCCAGAGTCCAGGTCGGAGGGAGAGCATCCCCCTGGGATACTAACACAGATCCGGGATAAGGAGTCCCCCGTGTCTCTGGAGAACTTCAGCTTCGGCCCGGATCTGCCCCCGGAGGAGGAAGCACGAAGTGCGGCAGCAGAGAAGCGGAGAAGGAAGAAGCTGAGACAGAAGCAGAGGGAGGAGAGACGGCTAAAACGAGGTGAGGCTCGTATATGTTCATTGGTCTCCCCTGCACTCCGGTCCGGGTCAGAAGAGATTCTGGCCCAGAGTGCAGGTCCCGCAAGCCCCCCAGCCCCGGCTTCTGTAGTGGAGTCGGGGCGGGAAAGCGGGAAGATTGAAGTGAGGACGGGCAAAATGGCGCTGGACGCTACTCACAGTGAAGTGGGCGGCACTGGCACCCGGAGCGCAGCAGGGGGCGTGGTCCCATACCCGGCTGACGGCGAGCCCCGGAGACCGGTGGGCGGTGTGAGCCATGCATCGGAGGAGGGGACGGACCAGAAGTCGGCTGCAGCGCAGTCCCGTGTGTCGGGTGCTTGTAACGTGGCCGGTCCTGTCACACAGGGACCGGCCGGCGTGATAGGTCTGCAGGCACCCGAAGCCTCGGATATGGGCGGGGTCAGAGACTGCAAGGGGCGGAGCCAGCCACTCTGGAGCGGAGGAGGGGAGTGGCCTGGCAAGAATAAGTGCAGAACGGCTGCTGCAAAGCAGCCCTGCAAAAGAAAAAGCAAATGAAGTCACCGAAGGCAATAAAGTTAATAAAGAAAGTAAAAATAAAGATAAGAATAAAAATATTTCTGCAAGTAAAGAAATGTATTTTCCTGCACTGGCAAGCGATATGGACACCGATGATGCGGAGGGTCGCGTGGAGGTGCCGCTTATGTCATCTGGCGGCCCCTCCATAGCTGCACCTGATGATGCAGAGGTGGGGTTTGAGGTCAGGGCAGGGAAAGCAACGGAAGAGCAAAAAAATAAAGAACCTGGCTTGGCCAAGAGAATGGTAGGATCGCGGGTGAATGTATCAGCCGGTGATGTAGGGGGGCCTGGTGCTCCTCTCCCCAGTGCCCTAAGCAGGACTTATGCTGGGGTAGTGGGGGAGGGACCACCGGCCCACCCATCCTCGTCCTCTGGCCCTGGGGAAGATCACTTGCAACAGCGCCTCCTGCAGGCCTTAAGGGAGGGGAAGCAGTCCCTAATTGTAGGGGTGTGCAGAGGGGCCTATCTTTCTGGATAGATAGGTAGGGGTTGGAGGCCTTCCGAGAGAAAAGAGGTGATCAGTGGTCACTCCCAACAACCGGGCAGGCTGTGGTCAGGAGGAATGTGGTCTCCGGTGGCATGGCAATGAGATCTGTAACCCCAGAAAAACGGTGGTGGAGCTGCTGCTGGGGATGGGCTTCAGGGCATGTGACATCTTTGCCCTGATACACCCTCATGGCTCAGCTGAGTTTGACTTCAGCTTTGTTCAACCAGGAGGCCTGGAGGTCTTCTGGGGGAATTATGAGCTGAAGGACGAGCCCGGCTGGCGGGATTTTGCTGCACAAGCAATATCCCGCCAGAATGGTCTCAAGAAGGTGACAGTTCTCACACGTAACGAGTCACTTTCTTGTGTTGACATCATGACCTGGTTAAGTCGGTTTGGAGAGGTAGCGGAGATGCCCATGAAAAATCTGGATGAGTTTGGCATCTGGTCGGGGGCCTGGACGTTTATGGTGAAACTTAAGCATCTGGGGCAAACTGTGTCCCACATTCCATCCTCTGCTTTCCTTGGGAGGGATCACATCCTGGTCTTCTACCAGGGACAGCCGAGGCTGTGTTACCGGTGTGGCGACCCCTCACACTTGAGTGCGGCCTGTAGGTCATCTAGCTGCATCGTGTGATCAGATTAGGTGTCACCTGTGTGGTGACTTAGGTCACCCATTCAGTAGGTTTCCTCGCTCCGTGGTCAATGCTGTCGCCAAGCCTGCAGGAGAAGAGAGTGGGGTGGCTTCTGTGGGTGAGGAGGCATGCAGAGATGGCGGGGCAAAAAGGCAAGTGAAGACATCAAGGAAAGGGCTACAGCCTTCCTACCATCGAAGGCTGGAGAAGAGGCAAAAGGAGAGGGAGCTGAGGGAAGTCCAGGTAACTGGGGGGACCTCTGGCCTGAACCCGGATCCTGCCCTGGAGACGGATGCCCTTGGGGACGCTGAACTGGATGAGGAGGTCAATTGGATCCAGAGGGAGCAAGTGGCTGAGGACTCTCAATCCTCCCAATATGAAAGTGTTGGTGAGGAAGAGAGGGTACAGCCTAAAAAAAACATCTGGGACACAGGATAAGATCTTGAGGGGGCCAAAGTCATCTGGCCAAGCCCCGGCCACGGAAGGTAAAATTTGCACCCCTCCCCCAACCGCTACCAAGCCCTCATGGATCTTCCAGGTTCTCAGCAAAGTGAGGAGGAGGGTGAGGTAGGGGTCAAAGGCCTCTGGGGCAGGGGTCAACCTGGGACAAGGGGACGAGGATGGGAGTCTGAGTGAGGGGGGGAGGTCCGCCAGGAGGAGACTCCACTACCTCCAAAAAAAGAACTAAAGAGAGGGTCTGGAGGGTCCTCTTCAGATCATGACAGGGGAGGGAAGAAGAAAGCCATCTAATTTTATCATCCAGGATGGCGGTACCCACACTGTTGATGCTGGCTTCCATTAATGTCGCCAGCATTAAGTCAGATATGGCTAAATTTGCAGCCTTTGATTTTCTCAGCCGAGTTGAAGCTGACTTTTTGTTTTTGCAAGAGACCAGACTGTCACTTTTGGCAGATGTTGTAAAAGCCAGGAGGGATTGGCGACGTGGACCCTCATACTGGTCTCTTGCGGCTGAGCCATATAGCGGTGTGGCGGTTCTTTTCACCGCACCGGTAAAATGCAGACGGATGATAGAATTAGAAATGGGGATGTGCCTGATTTTAGATGTTCTCATGAAGGGACAAGAATTAAGGCTAATTAACATCTATGGTCCCCAAACAACGTGGGACCGAAAAAGTCTCTTTATGAGGATTAAGCCTTTCCTTTTTTCTAGTCGACAGGTCATCTTTGGAGGGGATTTTAACACTGTCGTTAGACCCCGTGATAGAGGAGGTTCCAAAGATGGACTGGGCTATGATAGCGTGGCCTTAAATAGCATAGCTAGCGAGGCTCGCCTGGTGGATATCCACATTAGGCATACCCCAGGTCACCCCGGGTTCACCTATCAAAGAGGTAGTTATAGGTCTAGGATAGACAGGCTTTTTTTGAAGGAGGAAGCCATCTCTTCACCAGTGTCCGTTGTTGAGGTGGAATTCTCCGACCACTGTAAGATTTTGTTTTCTCTGGACATTGCAGTATCCCTCCGGATGGGACGAGGCTGAATTCCACTCTCCTGGAAGGAGCAGAGATAAGACAGGCTTTTCTTCAGGACCAGGTACCTTTGTTGGATCTAGGTGGCACTAAGTCAGAGTGGTGGGAGTTGTTCAAATATCGGGTGGCAGGATTTTTCTGCCGGCTTTCAGGCCTCAGGTCCATGAGCAGGTACCGCCTGTATCAGGAACTGAGGAGGAAACTCGAACGTCTGGTCTCGGCCGGAGGTAGCCAGGTGGAGATCTCCGGGGTGAAATCGTTGCTCACGAGGTGTCAGTATGATAGGCACGCATCTTTGGTTCTTGAGAGGGATTTCGGAAGGTACTGCTCGCCCGACCCCTACAGGAACTGTAAGATGTCAGTGAGTAGTAAAATAATGACTGGACTAATAGACAGTACAGGGTCCCAGAGGAGATCCAAGTCAGGGATTCTGGAGATCGTTAGATCCTTCTACTCTCACCTTTTGGGTAAGCAGGATCCAGACCGAGAGGAGATGTCGGCTTTCCTGGCTAAAATTGTTCCCGAGCCAGGAGAGGATTCCTCTCTTAATGTTTTGATAGATCCAATCAAAGAAGAGGAAGTAATGCTGGCGATTGACGGGCTAGGTCTGAAAAAATCGCCAGGGCCGGATGGCTTAACATCCGAATTCTATAAGACCTTTAAAGGAACCCTAGTTCCCCTCTTGACATCGGTGTTTAATGAGTGTCTATCCTCGGGCACTCTGCCGAGGTCAATGAGGAGGTCAGCTTTGATTGTTCTATCAAAGGGTAAGGATTCGACTCGTATTGAGAATTGGCGTCCCATAGCGCTCCCCAATACGGACAGAAAGGTTCTCGCCAAGGTGCTCTTTAATCGGTTGGTGAAATTTGCACCCCGGCTCCTTTCACCTGTCCAGCATTGTTCCGTTCCAGGCCGCAGCACATTTAGTGCTGTCCTCAGTGTCAGAGAGGCAGTGGAGCGGGGAAATTCTGGCCAGTGGAAGGGGTACGTCCTGTCCTTGGACCAGGCCAAAGCGTTTGACCGGGTGAATCATGAGTATCTATGGTCGGTCCATCTGAGGTATGGCCTGCAGGGTGGGTTTGTCAATTGGCTCCAGACCTTATACGCTGGGGCAGAGACTTTTGCACTGGTTAACGGTTGGGTTGGAACCCCCTTTGAGGTTGGGTCCGGTGTCCGCCAGGGCTGTCCCCTGAGTCCCTTGCTATATGTGTTCGCGATTGACCCTTTTCTTAGAAGGGTTGACCGTGGACCATTGGCGGGGATCGGGATCGGCTTGGAAGGGCCAGAAGCCACTCAGAGGGTGGTTGCATACGCGGATGACGTCTCCATCTTCGTCTCCTTGCAAGGGTAGGCGGAGTGGGTGATGTCAGAAGTGGAATGTTACTCGCAGTGCATCTGGGTCCAAGATTAAGCTTGACAAGTGTGAGAGTCTCTGGCTGGGAGGAGGAGATCCTAGTTTTGGTCTCCTGGACACCCTACCTGAGCCTCAGGGGTCTGCAAAGATCTTAGGAGTGGAATTTGGCCCGGGTGATTATCCCAAGAAAAACTGGGATGGCAGGCTAAACTTAGTTGCCCAGAAGGTCGGCCAATGTAAGGGTTGGTCCTTAACCCTTAGAGAAAGGGTTCATTTGGCCAAAGCTTACCTGATGCCCATGTTGCTCTACCTTGGCAGTGTGTGCATCTTGCCAGAACCTCTCTGGGCTCAGGTCTATATCCTGTTCTTCCAACTGTTGTGGGGGAGCAGGCTTAACCTAATTAAGGGAGAAGTCACGTATCTACCAAGGAGACTAGGAGGGTTAGGTATGGTTAACCCAGTGGTGTTCCTAGTGAACACTTTTATTAAGATTAATCTAGCAAACCTCGGACAAGAGAGGGCTCCTTGGTGGATTCTCTCCTGCAGGGAGTGGTTTCAGCCCTTCTCCCATGAATGGGAGGGAGGAGGCCAAGTGAAAGACCTGCGTACACCCCACGGGCATCTCCCGGCTTATGCCGCCCTGTTTTTGAAGATGGTGCGCCGGTGGGGTCTGGAGGTGTGGGAGATCGGGACCATGCCGAGAAAATTTCTCGACAGAAGGGTTCTGATGTCCCACTTCCAGAAGCCCCTGACACTCAAAGACTGCCCAAGTAGTGACCTCGGGGAGGGATTAAAACGTTTAAATTCAGTGAGGATTCCCCAGAAGTTTTGGGATCTGGCTTGGCGCTGCTTCCACGGGAGACTGTACATAAGCGGCAATCTGAAGTACAGAAACACTGATGACAGAGGATGTCCTCGGGAAGAGTGTAGCAATGCACTGGAGAGTATGGAGCATTTCCTGCTTCATTGCCCCTTTAATGCAGAGGTATATAAAAGGGTGGGTACCTCCATCGGCTGGCCCGGCTTAGCCAACCTCTCCTATGCCGGGTGGGATTATGGGATGTTCAGAGAACTAGGTGGTAGGGACTGTAACACTTCCTTTTTAGTTAGCATAGTGGTTAGGCACTTTACTTGGAATGCACAGTGTTTAGTATCTACGCAGAGCAAAATCCTCCGGGTTGATGAGGTCATATGGAATATCATCGGTGACCCGGTGAAGATGCGTTCTTTGGAGGTCGATTGACTGGGAGCACCCAAAGCCTCTCGCTTATGGAGGGGCTTTTCATTTAGGGTGCCTTAGGGTATCGGCCTTCAGGGGGGGGGCTGATCCGGCTCGTCTGGGGGGGTTCACCCTCGTTTCGGCACATAAAATGAAGCGATAGGGAGAATAATAGGGAAAGGAGGGTAAGTTTAGGGCTAGATTAAACAAAGGGTAAGAGAAGGGACAGAAGTAGGGGAAAGCGATAGGGAAAGCCATAGGGAAAGTGTCGGCATGGGTGGAACCTGGCCTTGGGGGGGTCGGGTGGGTCTCTTTTCTCCTTCCTTCTGGTGGTAGGCTGGATTAGTGCACTTCAGGTTTTTGTTTTTTGATACGTAAAGGCAGTATAAAGGCTTACAGGAACCGAACTTGGTGCTTTCGGGTTGTGGTTTTGTTGTTTCGTTGCTATGAATATGTGAGGGATAGTGAAAGGGGTTTAGATAAGTTGGGTGGGGGAATTGGGGGGAGTGGGGAGGGGTGTGGTTAAAGTTTATTTTCCCGCTCAGGCCCGGACTATGCAGAACATGAGAAGACATGGGGCGAGGGTCTGAGTGGGAGGTTTAGGGTGAGGTGGTGGAGGCCAACGCCAGGACTAAGCGGACTTGAGAGGACATGGGGCGGGGGAATTTATATAAAAAATGAAAATAAAATAAATGTTAGGGTGTATATAATGTGTGCGGTGTATGGTGTTTCACCATGTATATAGGTATGTATACCGGGGGTTTGACACATTTCCGGCTGATTGTATCTAATGAGTACGGAAGGGAGTGAGTGGGGGTGAGTGGATTCTGGTAGGAGGAGGGGGGAATATGATAAAGGTTGAATGTGGATGAGTGCAAATGGATGAGGAAATTGGCCAAGACCAGGGATGGGAAAAAATGCAGTAATGTATTTTGTGTATATACTGTTGTGATTTATGTTATGTATTAGTTATGTTGTTATGTTTTTCTATTTTTCTAATAAAAACAAAGAGTTTCCGGCTAAGATGAAGCTCCGGCAGTAGACAGACACCCGGCGGGGTGCGACACAGTAGATGCAGCGGAGAGCACAACACGACTCCAACTCTTCAAGGCACAGGGGCACGATAGTATGGGATACAGGGTACAAGCGGCAGGAACGGGAAACAATGGCAAACAAATGGTGTATTTTTGGGAGTGTTTCCACTGTTTTGGCACCTCAAGACCTCTTCAAACCTGTCATGGTGCCTAAAATATATTCTAATAAAAAGAAGAATTTAGGAAATCCTCTAGGTGCTCCCTTGATTCTGAGGCCTGTGTTTCAGTCCATAAGCACACTAGGGCTACATGGGGGATACTTCTAAAAACTGCTGAATCTGGGCAATAAATATCGAGTTGCCTTTCTATGGTAAAACCCCCTGTGTTACAGAAATTTTTTTAAATGTCACCCCTACTTTCCTTTAATTCTTGTGAAACACCTAAAGGCTTAAGACCCTTTCTCAATGGTGTTTTGAATACTTTGAGGGGTGTAGTTTTTAAAATTGGGTGATTTATGGGGGTTTGTATTGTATGGGCCCCTAAAAACCACTTCACAATTGAACTGGTCCCTGAAAAAATAGCCTTTTGAAATTTTCTTCATTATGTGAGAAATTGCTGCTAAAGTTCTAAGCCTTGTAACCTCCTAGAAAAAAAAAGAACGTTCAAAAAACAATGCCAGCATAAAGTAGACATATGGGATATGTGAAATAGTAACTATTTTGCGTGGTGTTACTATCTGTTTTACAAGCAGATACATTTAAATTTAAAAAAATGCAAAATTTTGAACATTTTCCCAACATTTTGGTGTTTTTCACAAAAAAATATTGAATTTATCAGCCAAATTTTTTCACTTAGATAAAGTACAATATGTCATGACAAAAATTTCTCAGAATAGTTTGGATAGTTAAAAGCATTCCCAAGTTATTACCACATAAATTGACACATATCAGAATTGAAAAAAAACCCGTTACGTGTGGACAAGCCCTAAGGGAGAAACTAGTGCAAAGGTAAGAGTTCATGGCAACCAATCAGGTCACTGAAACATGAGTGGTAGAATATGATTGGTTGCCATGGACAACTACTCCACTTTTCCTTTGCACCAGTTATGATACATTTCCCCCATTGATCGTTGAATGGCGCAAGCTTGCTCCTGTCACAAGGAGCTACTTATGGGGGCGAGTGCTCGTTACTTCGATCACTTATCCCCATACATTATCATCATGTCAGCAGCGCGTCTCCCTACTTACACCAGGAGATGTGCTGCCAACAATGATAATATTTTGCACTTTTAAAACAATACGATCAGCAGTTGAACGAGCGTTGATCTGCTGATCGCTGCCCTGTTTACACAGGGAAATTATCAGCAACGAGCGTTATATGAACAAGCGTTTGCTTGATAATTAGCCCATGTAAAATTATTATTACTCTACTCATTGTCTGGATTTCACCATGAATCCAATAAAAAATACTGACCACAACCTACTCTACAAGTTGTGCAGGATAGAAGAATTACCGCTGAGGCTTTGACCCTTGTCTTGTCAACTATAGAAGAGGCTGGACGCAGCTGCAGGCTTGAGGGAAGCCGACATGACCGTCCTGGTAGGGAAAGGGTTAATGTTAAGAGGTGAGGGAAAGGTGAAGAAGCTGAAGGAGGGACGGGGAGGAGCTAGGGGGGACGGGGGGGCCGTTACTGCGCTTCCCGCTGTTTCTCGGCATTGAGCCGGAAGCAGCGGGAGGAGTAGTACACAAGAAGCAAAGCTCCCCGTTGCCCGGCTTTTTAGTATGGCAGAGGCCCTGATTTTAGAGCGGCTGCGTGCCGCTGCTGTGCACCACGGTCCCGGATGGCTGGAGGAGACCGTGGCTGCATTAACGCGGATCCCGGACGCCGTTTCGCCACGTCGGGCACGGCGTTCGGGGTCTGTTGTAAGGGACAGGCTCCCCTCCCCCGGCCCCCCTACGAGCATGGCTATGGCGGCGGGGGGGGAGTCGGCAACAACCGCTCCTGCGCTGGGCAGGCAGAGAGCGGTAGCAGGGGTGACGGCGATGCAGGCTGTGTCGACCCGTCCCTCTCGGCGGTCCCGACCTCCAGAGCGCCTGAGTCCGGAGGTAGTCCCGCGGACACGGCGTCGCAGAGGGAGCCCGATCCCGGACGCTGCAGGCCAGGCAGCTGGGAGGACCGCCCCTTCCCAGGCCCTGCGTCCTGGCAGGAATCCCAGGCCGCGACGGGGTCCGGCGGTAAGCAGGGAGTCGCAGGCCGGGCTCCCTGTCACCCCTCCCCCATCAGATGGAAGATGTCAAGAGCAAGGTACGGCCGCCCCGCATGGTGATGTTCCGGCCAGGGGGCAGGCTTCGTCAGGATCGTCTAGACGGACGACTAGATCTGCAGCGACGTCGAGGCAACAGGTCCGGTCGGAAGTCTGGGTCCCGGCGGTCGGGCGGCAGGTTGCCGGCCCATCGGTCAGCGCGTCCTCATCCCCTTTCCGAAGAGGTCGTTGGGAGGGACAGTCGTCGGCGAGAGAAGAACTGGAGGAAGGTGAACTGGACGTCTATCGTCGAGGTCAGGATGGTCCGGCTGACGGGAACACAGCGCCTGTGCAGCCCGGTGAGTGTATAACTCCTTTATTGTCTTATCCAGCGATTTTTATGTCGGGTGTCGGCGGGGGGGCTGCTAGCATAGCATCGGGGGCCGGTAGTGGCGCGGGCGGACGCGACGGAGCGGGTTTGGCAGATTTAGTGGGTTGCTTACGGGAGCTGGTGGGGCGCCTGGATAGGGCCGCGGCGCCGGTAGTAACGGAAGTGTCCCCTGCGGTAGTTTGGGAAGGCTCCAGGGAAGTGGGATCGTTGCAGGCACGTCCTGTGGTGGCGGTTAGAGAGGCGGTCGCGGTGTCGGTGCAGACTGAGGCACAGAAGGACGGCGATCGAGTGCGCATGGACGATCGTGCTCGGGGGGAGGTGTATGTTTGTTTTGAGGGTCCGTTGGGGGCGCATTTAAAGCAGGAGGTGCGTGATCGGATCTGGAAAGATGAATATGTTGAAATTTTTTCTCTCTTGCCGCTGGCTAAATTCAATTTGGATAAGAGCAAGCGGGATGAGAGTAAAAAGGACGAGGAGGAACGGCGGCGGTATAGGCTTATCCCGCAGACGTTCGTTAATTGGTCGCAGGCGTTCGCCATATTGGCTAGTGTGATAGGGGAAAAGGCGCCGGAAAATTGTTCGGCGTTATTTTGTTATTTTGATGCTATTGGGGAGGCTCATAGGGCGTATGGGGGTCAGGCGTGGCTGCGATATGATGAGCAATTCCGTCAGCGGAAGGCGGTTCGGCCGGCGATTCGGTGGGACCAGAAGGATATTGCTCTCTGGTTACGGGTTACGGTTCCGGTTAGGCAGCCCTTTCCCGGGAGCGGTGGCCAGGGAGGCCAGACTAGTCAGAGTGGACCAAGCGGCGGGGGAAAGGCGGGGTTTTGCTGGCAATTCAATGAAGGCCAGTGTAAGTTCGGGGCCACGTGCAAGTTCAAGCACGTGTGCTCCGAGTGTAATGGTGCATCACACGGGGCGGCAAAATGTCTGCGTAAAAAGAGGTCCGGGAACCAGCACGGGGCTGGTCAAGGGGGTGTCGCCGGTGAGGGTGGAAAGGATGGCCCCTTATCTAAATGAGTATCCGGATAGGGCGGCGGCTAAGTTGCTTTATGAAGGGTTTAGTGTTGGTTTTGTTATTCCTCCGCCTCCTTATGAGGTTCCGGTTACGCGGAGAAATTTAAAATCGGCTTACGTGCATGCGGAAGTCGTGTCGGAAAAGTTGTTAAAAGAAGTTTCGTTGGGGCGCATGTCGGGGCCATTTGTGGAGTCGCCGGTGAAAGATTTAGTTGTGTCCCCTTTGGGTATTGTCCCTAAACGCGAGCCCGGAAAGTTTCGTTTGATTCAACATTTATCGTATCCCAAAGGTTCGTCGGTAAACGACGGGATTGATCACGAGTTGTGTTCCGTAGTTTATACCTCATTCGATAAGGCGGTGGGGTTAGTGCGGGCTGCGGGTCCGGGGGCGCTGCTAGCAAAAACCGACATCGAGGCGGCGTTCAGGTTGTTGCCGGTGCATCCAGAAAGCCAACGGCTGTTGGGCTGTTTTTGGAATGGGGCCTTTTACGTGGATCGGTGCCTTCCGATGGGGTGTTCTCTTTCTTGTGCATACTTCGAGGCGTTTAGTAGCTTCGTGGAGTGGGTAACGAGGGGAGTATCCGGGGTCGATTCGTTGATCCATTACTTAGATGATTTTTTGTGCGTTGGCCCGGGGGGTTCGCCGGTTTGCGGTAACTTGCTTCATGCCCTGCAGAAGGTGGCGAGGGATTTTGGGATCCCTTTGGCGCCGAAAAAAACGGAGGGCCCGGTAGCGACGATTTGTTTCTTGGGAATCGAAATTGACTCGGTGGCAATGGAGTGTCGGCTCCCGGCGGATAAGCTGGGTGCTTTGAGGCTGGAGGTGCGACGGGCTTGTAGAAGGAAGAAAATGTCGTTGAGGGAGCTTCAGTCGCTGCTGGGGAAGTTGAATTTCGCCTGCCGGATTATGCCGATGGGGAGGGTGTTTGGTAGAAGGTTGGCGGCGGCAACGGCGGGAGTGCGGGCGCCGCATCATTTTGTGAGGCTCAAGGAGGAGCACCGAGCTGATCTTCAGGTTTGGGATGACTTCTTGGGCCAGTACAATGGTCGCTCGCTATGGATGGCCCCAGCGCAGGATACGAGTGATCTGAATATTTTCACGGATGCGGCTGGGGCGGGTGGCTTTGGAGCTTACGGGGGAGGTCCGTGGTGCGCAGGTCAATGGCCGGCTAGCTGGGTGTCCAGTGGATTGACGCGGAATCTGGCCCTGCTCGAGCTGTTTCCCATCGTGGTGGCGGCTACCATTTGGGGGGACAGGCTCAGGGATAAGAAGGTCCGTTTTTACTGCGACAGCATGGGTGTGGTGCTTGCCATTAATAACATCACGGCGTCCTCTCCTCCGGTAGTTCAATTGTTGCGACATTTAGTGTTGGTGTGTTTGTCGCTGAACGCGTGGGTGGTGGCGGTGCATGTCCCGGGTGTACGGAATTGTGTTGCTGATGCTCTTTCTCGCTCGCAGTGGGACCGGTTTCGGCAATTGGCTCCGGGAGCGGAACGTATTGGTTTGGCGTGTCCGGATCATCTATGGGATCTGGTATCGGTCCCGTAGAGCAGCTGTTACAAAGGTCTTTGGCGGGCACGACGTGGAGGGCTTATGCTGCTTGTTGGAGGCAGTGGGAGGAGTGGGTAAGAGAGTTGGGTGATGTCAATACGGATAGAGACAGGTTGGTGGCACTTTTGTATTGGTTAGGGGATGCCTGGGAGGCGGGGTTTTCAGTAGCGAAGGTGAACCGGTTTATATCCGCGGTGGCGTTTGGGCTTAAGTTGCGGGGCTTGCGGGATGTATCGAAGGAATTTCTGGTATCGCAGGCTTTGAAGGGGTTGCGCAGAGGTAGGGTGGAGGCGGATAGTAGAAGGCCGGTGTCGTTTGCTTTGCTGGGCTTGTTGGGTGGTTCATTGGCATCGGTATGTCGTTCTTCAGATGAAATGGATTTGTTTCGGTTGGCTTTCTCGTTGGCGTTCTTCGGAGCATTTAGAATAGGTGAGTTGGTGTCGCCAAGTACTAAACAGGCAGGGGGGCTGAGATCTGGGGAGGTGAGCCTTTTTGCAGATCGGTTGGAGGTATGGTTGCGTAGATCAAAAACTGACCAATTAGGGAAGGGAAAACTGATAGTTTTGTTCGCTCTCCCGGGGTCGGTCATGTGCCCAGTAGAGTGCATGCGTGGTTTTACAAAAAACAGGGGGTCTCCAGATTTGCCTTTGTTATGTCATGTGGACGGGTCGTTCTTGTCCAGGTTTCAGTTTGGAGCTGTTTTTAAAAAATGTTTGACGGCGGTTGGGGTTGCGGCAGGCTCATATTCATCTCATTCCTTCCGGATTGGCGCAGCAACGGAAGCAGGGCGCTGGGGGTTGGATGATGAGGGGGTGAGGCGTATTGGTCGTTGGGAGTCTAAAAGGTTTAAGTCCTATGTCCGCCCCCATATGTTGTAATTTTGTTGTTTATGCTTGCAAATGTATATGGTGGTGCCTAACTGTGTTTTCCGTTTCAGATTCGCCTCCTTGTCTGGTGTGGTTGATGGGTCATTCGTACGTGCACTGGGGGGCTTTGAGGGCGGACGTCCGCCCGGATGGTCGCCAGTTGCGCATTCCGCGACAGGATGCGGTTGTGCATTGGCTGGGGTTTAGAGGTATGTCGTGGAACAGGGTGTTGGCGGAATTCCAGACATATGTGCGGCTTGATAGGGTTCCGGAGGTTTTAGTGTTGCACGTGGGTGGGAATGACTTAGGAGTCCGCCCTTTTCGTGAGTTGGTGCGGGATATCAAACATGATTTGTTGTGTTTGTGGGTATCTTATCCCAAGTTGGTGGTAGTGTGGTCGGACATAGTCCCAAGGAAGCATTGGCGGTTAGCTAGATCGGTGGAGAGAGTCAATAAGGCTCGGATAAAAGTTAACCGGGCGGTGTCCCGTTTTGTGGCAAAGAACGGGGGCATTTGCGTGAGGCATAGGGATTTGGAGTCAGGATTGGGGAATTTCTGGAGGAGTGACGGGGTTCATCTGACCGAGGTTGGCATTGATATTTGGAGCTTGGCTATAGCAGAAGGCATAGAAAGGGCGGTGGTGGTGTGGAGGAACTCACAGGCTTAAGGTGGTCAAGGCCTGTTTCGCGGTGGCGGGGGGAGTCCTTGAGGCCAGTCAGTACAAAATGGTGGGGGGGTCGCATCGGGGGTATGCGTCCCCCAAAAAAGGTACATGGTTGAAGACTTCATCGGGTGTTATCCCTTTGAAGTGGTCTTCTGGTAGAAGGTATGTCACTTGAAGGCTTCATCGGGTGTTATCCCTTTGAAGTGGACTTCTAGTGGTCGGTATATCACTTGAGGGCTTCAACGGGTGTTATCCCCTTGAAGTGGACTTCTAGTGGGTGGAGCCATCTGCAGAGGTGAACGGTGCTTCCGAGCTGGTTTACGGCTGGAGGTAATTAGTGGTTTGCAGATGGCTAATTCGGTGTGTTCTTGAAAGGAACATCTGAAGGGGCTTCAAGGACTTCCTCTGCTCGGGTTAATGTTAACGTTTAATGGTTATTTATGATTCTGACCCATGTTGGGTCATGTGAATTATTAGGAGGAATTCTCTGGTGGATTCCTAACTAGTTATCCGAATGTTTCGGATTTAAATTGTTTTTATAAAACTGTGAAATTAATAAACGGCTGCTGTGGCCATTTCACATCCAACCTCGGTGTCATGTGTCGTTACTAAATGGGGGTGGGGGATAGTATGGTTTAAGGTTAACACACGACTCTACCTAGGCAGGTCAAGAAGAGGCTGGACGCAGCTGCAGGCTTGAGGGAAGCCGACATGACCGTCCTGGTAGGGAAAGGGTTAATGTTAAGAGGTGAGGGAAAGGTGAAGAAGCTGAAGGAGGGACGGGGAGGAGCTAGGGGGGACGGGGGGGCCGTTACTGCGCTTCCCGCTGTTTCTCGGCATTGAGCCGGAAGCAGCGGGAGGAGTAGTACACAAGAAGCAAAGCTCCCACCCTCCCACCCTTGTTTTGTTACTCCTTAGGTCTTCTGTACGTCCGTATATGAGCGTTGTGTTTTATTTTGTGTGTTTATTTAACATGTTTTTCTTTTTTCCGGAGTAGGTTCTGTTGTCATGGCAGCTGGCGGGGGGAGTCCTTGAGGCCAGTCAGTACAAAATGGTGGGGGGGTCGCATCGGGGGTATGCGTCCCCCAAAAAAGGTACATGGTTGAAGACTTCATCGGGTGTTATCCCTTTGAAGTGGTCTTCTGGTAGAAGGTATGTCACTTGAAGGCTTCATCGGGTGTTATCCCTTTGAAGTGGACTTCTAGTGGTCGGTATATCACTTGAGGGCTTCAACGGGTGTTATCCCCTTGAAGTGGACTTCTAGTGGGTGGAGCCATCTGCAGAGGTGAACGGTGCTTCCGAGCTGGTTTACGGCTGGAGGTAATTAGTGGTTTGCAGATGGCTAATTCGGTGTGTTCTTGAAAGGAACATCTGAAGGGGCTTCAAGGACTTCCTCTGCTCGGGTTAATGTTAACGTTTAATGGTTATTTATGATTCTGACCCATGTTGGGTCATGTGAATTATTAGGAGGAATTCTCTGGTGGATTCCTAACTAGTTATCCGAATGTTTCGGATTTAAATTGTTTTTATAAAACTGTGAAATTAATAAACGGCTGCTGTGGCCATTTCACATCCAACCTCGGTGTCATGTGTCGTTACTAAATGGGGGTGGGGGATAGTATGGTTTAAGGTTAACACACGACTCTACCTAGGCAGGTCAAGAGAATTAGGGAGAGGATCAGCACAGCCAACACGGCACCTTCATTTATTTATCCTTTTACTTTTAATCTCGGTTCAGATTTGAGAGCGGATTCAGCAGGTTGATAGGATTGTAGTGCATGACATACACCTCATCTGCTAGAAATTAAGCTAAATATTATTGTAGTGTCATTATAGGCAGAGCTGGAACAAAGTCGGAGGTGGCCCCTTAGGCCAGGTTCACACACATTTGCTGCAGGTTTTGGGCAGTTTTTGGCACAGATTTTTGGGCCAAACACAGAAGTGGACACAAAAGGAAGGAGATGCATGAATCTTTTCTTTATTTACTTTTGATCCACTTCTGGCTTTGGCCCAAAAAACCGAGCCAAATACTGTCAAAAAAACGGCATTAAAACTGTGTGTGTGTGATCCTGGCCTTAGTAATAGTTTTTGCCTGAAGCTACTTCCCCTGGTTCTTCTTTAATGATAGGAATCACTTGCGCAGAACGTTCCTCCCACAAGTCCATGCATGCTGCAGAACATGAGAAAATTGTATGTTTTGACTGAAATGCCAAAGTATTGTGCAGCACATCATTTGGGATTCTAGGATGTACTTGGGAGCCTGGGGCAGCACAATCCAATAGATTATGTTGTCTAACATTTTAGAGGTCAACTAGATGGAGTCCCACGGTATTTGGCCCTTCATTGCTTCTCCCATTAACCTGATTATAGGTTTTGGTCACATATTATTTACATTTCTACACAGAAAACAAGTAAAAATATCAAAATATTGACGGGACTACTTTACGTACAACTCTGGAGGAACCCCTGACAACATTTCCCTGCTTTCTTTGATCTTGATTTTCACGAGCGTGTGCGTTTTGCGCGCGCAAGAAATGCGGCGTTTTGCGCGCGCAAAAGGTACTTAACAGCTCCTTGTGTCAGCCTCGTATGATGCGAGGATGCGTGATTTTCGCGCAGCCGCCATCATTATGAGACTCTGTATGTTTGTAAACAGAAAAGCACGCGGTGCTTTTCTGTTTTCATTCATACTTTTTACTGCTCTTGCACAAATCACGCACGTCACATGGAAGTGCTTCCGTGTGCTGCGCGTGGTTTTCACACACCCATTGACTTCAATGGGTGCGTGATGTGCGAGAAACACACAAATATAGGACATGTCGTGAGTTTTACGGAGCGGACACCCGCTGCGTAAAAATCACTGACTATCTGCACGGCCCCATAGAATCATATAGGTCCGTGCGAGGCGTGTGAAAATCACTCGCATTGCACGGACGTATATCACGTTCATCTAAATAAGCCCTTAGGGTAGGAACACACACAGCGTATTCAGGGCGGATACACTGAGTCAAGCTGCGCAGCGTATCCACACTGGACGCCGCAGGGAAAGCCGTCCAGAAAATGGCACCACATTGTGATGCGCCTTTCCAGTGGAATTTCCGCTGCGAAGCAGCGCCGGAAAAAAAAACCTTTCATACTTACCCCCTCCCTCTTCTCGGCGCGTAGTCCGGCCTCCCAGGATGACGTTGCAGGCCATGTGACGCTTCAGCCTGTGATTGGCTGCAGCGGTCACATGGCCTGCAATATTATCCAGGGAGGCCGGACTGGCGAAGAAGCGGGAACTCTGGGTAAGTATAACTTTATTTTCATTTTTTCTTACTTGCGATTTTTGGAGCGCATCGCTGTGATCCGCAAATATCACAACACACACTGCTTTGTTGCGGGTTTAAGCACTGCTGCTAGTGTAATACACTGTGGATTTTCCGCAATAAATCCGTTGCGGAAAATCTGTAGTGTTTACGCTGTTTGTGTTCCTACCCTTAAAGTGGTCCACCTGGTCACTTCTTACTTTATTCTTACTTACCCTAGACGGCAAACAATGCAATTAAAAGATCTAAATGTCCTATTACACCGCCGTGTAAATGAGCGCCAATCAATGAGAAAGCCCATTGATAGGCGTTCGTTTGCTCCTTTCACAAGGAGCTATGTATGGAGACGAGCATTTCTATTATGTCGGCAGCGCATCTCCGTGTTTACACAGGGAGATGTGCTGCCGACAATGATAATATTTTATGCTGCATAAACTATACAATCAGCCGATGAACAAGCGTTTGCTTAATTATAGGCTGATTGCTGCTCTGTTTACACAGGATAAGGCCTGATGATTCACACGAGCGCTGTGCATCTCGGACATGAAAAACTGCAGTTTTTCACGTCCGAGGTGCATCCGTGCTCAGCGCTGCGGGACGCGATGTCACGCATCCCCTATAGTTGAGAGTCTATGGAGGGATGCGTGATGTGCGAAAACAACGGACATGTCCTATTTTCACACGGACCCTTCACACGGTCCGTTGAAACAACTGCTGTGTGAACGGCCACATTGAATTACATAGGTTCGTGGGATGTCCGCTGTTTCAACGGCCGTTCCACGGACGTTTAACACACTCGTGTAAATAAGCCCTAATAATCAGGACCGAGCGTTTTGTGAACACGCCTTTGCCCGATAATTGGCCAGCGTAAGGGCAGATACAGACGGACGTTGCGTTTTTGCGCGCGCAAACAACGCAGCGTTTTGCGTGCGCAAAAACCATTTGACAGCTGCGTGTGTCATCCGTGTATGATGCGCGGCTGCGTGATTTTCGCGCAGCCGCCATCATAGAGATGAGGCTAGTCGACGCCCGTCACTGTCCAAGGTGCTGAAAGAGCTAACTGATCGGCAGTAACTCTTTCAGCACCCTCGACAGTGAATGCCGAACACAATATACAGCAACCTGTTAAAAAAAAAGAAAAAGTTCGTACTTACCGAGAACTTCCCGGCCGTTGCCTTGGTGACGTGTCCTTGGTGACGCGTCCTTGGTGACGCGCCTCTCTTGACATCGGGCCCCACCTCCCTGGATGACGCGGCAGTCCATGTGACCGCTGCAGCCTGTGCTTGGCCTGTGATTGCCTGGAGCTGTCACTTGGACTGAATTGTCATCCCGGGAGGTCAGACTGTTCTCGGTAAGTCAGAACTTCGTTTTTTTTCACAGGTTCATGTTTATTGGGATCGGTAGTCACTGTCCATGGTGCTGAAACACTGTTTAACTCTTTCAGCACCCTGGACAGTGACTATCTCCGGACGTCGCGTACCGGAAATTTTTTTGCCGGGTTCGGCCAAAACTAGTTCGGCCGAACCCGGTGAAGTTCGGTTCGATTGTCCGGGTTCGCTCATCTCAAAGACACTCCATTTGGATGTTTGGAAACGGAAAAGCACGTGGTGCTTTTCTGGTTACATTCATCCTTTTGACAGCTGGTGCGCTGTTTCAGTCGGTTCGCACGGAAGTCCTTCCGTGCGACCTGCGTGCTTTTCACGCACCCATTGACTTCAATGGGTGCGTGATGCGCGAAATACGCAGAGATATTGAACCTGTCGCGCTTTTTGCGCAGCTGACAAACGCTGCGCAAAAAGCACGGACTGTCTGTACTGCCCCATAGACTTGTATTGGTCTGTGCGTGGCGCGTGAAAACCACGCGGCCCGCACGGACCGAATACACGCTCGTGTGAATCCCCCCTAAGGCTGCATTCTGACTGTGCAGATTTGCTGCAGATTTTGCATGAATTTTCTTAGCCAAAACCAGGATTAGAACCTGAACAGAAGAAATATATAAAGAAAGGCCTATGGGTATGTTCACACTGCTTAGCAAAATACGTCCGAAAATACGGAGCTGTTTTCAGGCGAAAACAGCTCCTGATTTTCAGACGTTTTTGTAGCAACTCGCATTTTTCGCGGCGTCATTTACGGCCATTATTGGAGCTGTTTTTCAATGGAGTCAATGAAAAATTGCTCCAAAAACGTTCCAAAAAGTGACATGCACTTCTTTTTCGCGGGCGTCTTTTTACGTGCCGTATTTTGATAGTGACGCGTAAAATTACACATCGTGATAACAGAACACCTTAAAACGAATTACGTCTGAAAACACTGCGAGTGAACATACCCTTATAGATCTGCTCTCCCGGATCCAATTCCGGTTTTGGCTAAAAAAAAAAAAAAAAAAGCATGCAAAATCTGCAGCAAATCTGCACTGTGGGTACCTAAAAGGGTCCTTACCTCAGGCCTCCAAATCTGTTTTTCCCCCTGTCAATGTAGCATATAGCTACACCGACATGTTGCGAAAACTGCATGGCAAAACCACATTCGTTTCTTTACTGCGATTTGCCAGGGTTTCTGTGCTAACTGCACTACCACGGCAAATCGCGGTAAAAACACATGCAGTTTTCCTGTGTGAATACATCCTTAGGTTTTGCTGCGTTTTTGTGGAGCAGCCAAAAACTGCTCTGCAAAAACGTATGTATTCTTTTTCACAATTTTCTGCGGTTTTGCAATTAGCATGTAAACTGCGGTCAATCGTGGTAAAAAAGGCATGCGGTTAAAAATGCAGCAAAACCGCACCGTGTGAATACACCTTTTGGGATAGACATGCTATACTAGGTTTCACTGATCTATTACATCTATTAAATTAGTTATGTAATTTTGTAAATCAGCATGTAACGTCCATGGCCGTGGGCCGTCGGGTTTACTCACCTCCCGACGCCCGCAGCCATGGATCCGTGAGCGCTGGTCCCTGTCTCCTTCCTAGGAGACGCCAGCGCTCACTTCCGCTCCGTCCTGCTGTGTCCCGTAGGGTGCGCGCACTCGCTCGCGCACAGCCTTAAAGGGCCAGCGCGCGCACAAATGATTTCATCATCATCATCATCTGCCCTGATTTCCTGGTCTATAAGAAGGCCCCAGGCCTTCTGATCCTTGCCTGAGCTTTGTTAGTCTATCCCAGTCTGTCTCGCAATGGTCCCTTAAGTGTCTTCCATTCCAGCTGTTACCAGTGCCCTGTTACTGTTCCTGTATTCCGTATTGTTCTAGTTCCTGTGCCTACCAGCATTGGAGTAGTGTCGTCTGCCACGTCAAGTGTCTTCTGCCACGTCAAGTGTCGTCTGCCACGTCAAGCATCCTCTGCCACGTCCAGTGTCCTCCGCTTCATCGGATACTGCCCGCCACGTCTGGCGCCACCTGCCGCACCAGCCTCCATCCGTGCTGAAGCCACAGCCACCTTCCGGACTATTTCAGGTACCCAAGCATTACTGTCTGCCATTGACTTTCGCATAGACTGTGACCTGGTCAGCTGCCTCCCCGCTACGGCGGAGCGGCCTAGTGGGTCCACATACCCTGTGTCCGTGACACAGCATAGCCAGTTAACTATTGGGTGACAGCTGTGGCCCATAAGATTGCATGCAACTCAATGTATTTGTTTGGACTGCAGCTGTAGCTCAATAGTTAAAATCAATCTGTAAGGGTATGTTCACACGGCCTATTTACGGACGTAATTCGGGCGTTTATGCCCCGAATTACGTCTGAAAATAGCGCCTCAATAGCGTTGACAAACATCTGCCCATTGAAAGCAATGGGCAGACGTTTGTCTGTTCACACGAGGCGTAATTTACGCGCCGCTGTCAAAAGACGGCGCGTAAATAGACGCCCGCGTCAAAGAAGTGACCTGTCACTTCTTTGGCCGTAATTGGAGCCGTTATTCATTGACTCCAATGAATAGCAGCGCTAATTACGGCCGTAATGGACGCGGCGTTCAAGCGCCTGCACATGCCGTTACGGCTGCAATTACGGGGATGTTTTCAGGCTGAAACATCCCCGTAATTTCAGCCGTAACGGACGCCCTCGTGTGAACATACCCTGACACTACAAAAAGTCTAGGTGTAGCCCTGGCCCGAGGCCCAATTTCTGTCGTATTTTAGAGTATAAAACGCTCTTATTATTCTCCAATATACACTTAATTTATGTCTGCAAACATCTGTTCATTCATTTCAATGGGAAATAAGCTGTGAAGTTCATATGAGGCATATTTTTCCGTTGCCAAATTATAAAAACTCCTTGTAAAAATCTGATTTCTAGACCATGTTCGCATGACATATTTTCAGGCGTATTCCGAAATACATGCATGTATTATGTTCTGAAATACACTTGAAATGCCTGCAAACAGCCTCCCATAGTTCGTATTTATACGCCGATATGTCACTCCTTAAAGCGTTTGACAAGTTGCTTTTTCCCATTCCCCATTTACACTTCAAATAACGGCTGGGTTCACACGACCTAGTTTCAGACGTAAACGACGCGTAATTTCAGACGTAAAAGCCAGTTATCGTGTGCACATACCCAAACACTTCGAAAATAAACCTCAAAATACACTGCAAAAATGTTGGAAAAAATCAGCTCCAAAAACGGCTGGATTCAGAGGCTGTCTTCTCGTGAAATCGACCTGGTAATTTTCAGCCTGAACATGGCCTGATTGGCATCTGTGAACATTTTTTAGGTCAGTGCGTCCTGAAGAATGGCTGTAAATTTTATATATCACAAGTGCAGAGAGTGCCATGCCAATTATAAGTGTTTATGTAACAAAAACATATTACAGAATGTTTCTACTTTTTGCTGCTCTACTGTATGTGCCAAAATGTGGACCCCTTTGCCAGAAAAGCCATAATGAAGGATAACTAATGTTTTTTGTTTTTTTGATGGAGTCCTATTATATATATTGTGAATAAAGATTGCAGTCCTTGCAGTGTGACCTGATCCTCGGACTATCCAGACTTGCAGGTAATACAGGAATGACTTGCAATCTACAATGGTAATGGCCTGGGGCCAATTTTGATAGGTAAGAACATGAGAACCTCTCTGGACACGATCAATCTGTGACAACATCAGAAAAGTGACAATACCTGTTTACCTGTTCAGCTATGACCAACAACTGCCATAAGAGGTTTATATGGTGATAGATATTTAACATTTTTCTATAGTTCCATTATTGTATATTACAGTAATTTAGAGATTACATAGATTTAAGCAGCACAAAAAGTTTGATGGTAATAGACATGAAAGCAGAAAATTTTTGCTTGACATAAGATCTAATAATGACATGTTCTTAGTAAATTACGTAAAGCATCTTTGTATGGGGATTAGGCACATGTTATATGTAACACAGGGCTGTAAATATATGAAGGTAAAAGATGTGACAGATTTCTCTACATCTAAGAATGCTCCACAATCTATGCATAGAAATAAATCTTTCACTTGAGTTTGTCATGGAGGTTGTATAAAAAGAGGAATGCTGCAATACAGGTGGAGTGAGAACGGGCCAGACAAAGTGAGAGATGGCCTGAGGAATTTAGAGTGCAGTCATAGTAAGGGAAGAAGAACGTGTAGAATACATCTACAGAATCTGACACTGGATTGTGTTTTACTGTGGTAGTGGAAGCCAAACTGACTGGAAATTCCATTTATGGTCCACGCCTTTATTAGAAAACTCTGAGGGTAGGAACACTGGGGATTTTCCGCAACGGATTAATTGCGGAAAATCCACAGCGTATTACAGTAGCAGCAATGTGGGTGAGATTTCAACAAATCTTGTCAGATAAATATTTGCTGAAAATAATGCACATAATTTGACCTGCGGTGCGGTTACTTCAACCGCAGCATGACAATTAATTCTGCAGATACGCAATTCTTCTGTTGCGGGTTTACCCATTAAATTCAATCGGGTGCTTAAACCCGCAACAAAGTGGTATGTGTTGCAATATTTGCGGCGGAATCATAGCGATAGCCCGCAAAAATCGCAAGTAAGATAAAAAAAATAATAAAGTTATACTTACCCAGAGTTCCCTGCTTCTTCGCCAGTCTGGCCTTCCTGGATAACGTTGCAGGCCATGTGACCGCTGCAGCCAATCACAGGCTGCAGCGGTCATATGCCCTGCAACGTCAACCAAGGAGGCCGGACTACCCACCCAGAAGAGGGAGAGAGTAAGTATGAACGAATGAACGAATAAAAAGACCTGAAGGCCAAGGCTAGGATTTTTTTTTTTAGGCCCTCTATGGCAGTTTTCTGGCGTATAAATCTTTAGCAAATTTTGCATTTTCATGCTGCCACCACTTTTTTAAAAAATTGGCAGGTTTTAGCGGAAGGGTGCGCGGCTACCTGTGCCCAACAAATTCACTATTATTTAAGCCAGAAACTGGTGTAAATTAAAGCGGAGATCTATTCAAAGCGTCCGCCTCTTAATAAATTGGGCACATTTTACTCCAGTGCTCTTTAGATTAAGACTGGCATATGAAAACTGGCATATGAAACGCTAAGTTTAGCCTGGATTCACACACAGTATTTTACTATGTTTTTGCACGTTTTTCATATGTGGTTTTTAGGGCAACCAGATGTTACATTAAAATTTATAGTGAAATAAGAAATGCACTTCATAAAACTGCATTTGGTTTGTGGTGCTTTATTTGCTTCAACTCCACACTGCAGAAAAAGCCACTGAGAAAATATTCATACATTGACCAGCGGTGCGTTTTTTTAATCCGCAACATCTTAATTTATGTTGCGGAATCGCTGCTCTTCTGTTGTGGGTTTTCCCCATTGAATTCAATGGGGAGGTAAAACCCGCAACAAAGAGCCATGTGTTTCATCTTTTGCGGAAGAAACGCTACGATCCACAACAAAAAACGAAAATGAGAAAAAAAAATTAAGCTTTTTTTCTTGAAAACTGAAAAAGTCTATACTTACCCCTGGCTGTTGTCATAGCAATGCGATCCTCTGTACTGAGCGCAGCCTGGCATACTGGTATGGCGTTTCAACCCATGTGACTGTTGCAGCCAATAAAAAGGCTGCAGTGGTGACATGGACTACAGCATCACCCCGGGAGGTCGGGCTGTACTCAGAGTAAAGGGACGCGTCACCATGACCGAGGGTTAATATAAACTTTTTTTTTTTCTGCAGTTATTCCACAGTATTTGGTTCCTTTCCTGTTTTTGACTTAAAAAAATTAATGCAAATGAATTTACATATATTTACATATAGCAGATTTTGTTGCATAAATTTCTGCGACTAAAAATCAGTTCCATTCATCTGCAGATATTCATGTGCTTGATGCAGAAACAACCCCATTCAGATGAATGGAACTCATATTTAGTTTGCAGACATATCTGATACAACCTTGCTACTAAAGTCTCTGGCTCAGACTAGATTGCAGCTAGAGCCTTGCTTAGATAGATCATATGCACATATTTAAATGGGTTCTCAAGGATTTTAACATCCTTAAGAAAGGCTGACAATGTTTGATCGATGGGGGTTCGACTTCCAGGACCCCAACCTATCGGCACATTGCAGAGACCATAGCACTGACATGAATGCTGTGTCCCCTTCATCATTTCCATAGGCCGACAAACTATTGCTGGTACTGTAGCTCGTCCTATTTTACTGAATGGGATGGCGCAGTCAAAAGTTTGCTATGAGACCCAGTCTTTCCTAGCTACACCCCTGGATAGGCCATCAATGGAAAGTTAAGTCAATTAAGCAATGCAAAATGATAGTCAGAGGCCTAATTTTTTTCTTTTTAAAATCGTTCGAAAAAGTCTTTAGTAAAAAAACAAACAAACACAGTTAACTGGGTTGGGTGCGGATTTGGGATCAAATAGTGTGCCTGCCATACAGCCAGCTTAAGCCAATACGAAATGCTCAATAGTGATAGAAAGAAAAACATCCCATCCCCACATTAACACCTCAGATCTTAGTTTAGTACAATTGCGGCTGGGTGTACCCTGAGGATATGAAGCATCATCGGGAGTACCTGTTATTTTACTACGGACACTCCTCTCTGGACTGCTGGGCTCATACATCTTAGGGTAATTGACGGACGTATTTCGGCCGCAAGCCCCGGACCGAACACACTGCAGGGAGCCGGGCTCCTAGCATCATAGTTATGTACGACACTAAGAGTCCCTGCCTCGCTGCCGGACAACTGTCCCGTACTTTAATCATGTTTTCAGTACGAGACAGTTGTCCGGCAGCGAGGCAGGGGACTCCTAGCATCATACATAACTATGATGCTAGGAGCCCAGCTCCCTGCACTGTGTTCGGTCCAGTACTTGCGGTCGAAATACGTCCATCAATTACGGACGTAATGACTTCGTGTGAACCCAGTCTTACAGTCCTATGGACTTCAGACACGGTAAAACTATGCTGAATACAGAACTTCGATTCAATTGCAACCTCCTCGTCCTTGTTTTACATCATACTGAAATTTTGCTTTGTGAAAATAATTTCTGAAGTAAAATGAGGTAACATAAGAATACAGTAGATATTACACACGTGCATAGGTTCAGTTATTTTTGCAACAGGGAGAGTATGAGAGCAATCTAAGTTTTCATTACCCAGATATGTTTACATAGCTTATTCTGCAAACAGTTATTTGTACCTGTCACACATCACCTCACCTGACCTGACCTGTGGACGGTAATATTTTTGCATATGTATAGATTTTATTTATCATACATATAAATGTTAGCAATTTGTGCCAAGTAGGCATAGCAACCAGTGCTGCCACTCCACATGTGACATAGCAATATACAAGCTTTTAATCCTAACGATACTATAACTGAAAGAACGCAGTTAAATAAACCGCCGCTGTGCTTCTAAAGAGTTGACCGCAAAAAGTTGTGTCTCCAATCCTGCCTCTATCCCCCTATTACATTTTCATCAAAAGATCATGAGATTTATCTCCACCAGATTACTGCATCTGAATCATCATGCTAATACCCATAAGATCCCTCTTGTTCTTTTGAGCGCTGACGCCGGAAAGGCATCTGACAGAGTCGATTGGCTTTTCATGGTTAAAATCTTGCAATATTTTGGTTTCGCTGAAGCGTTTGTGTCTGCTGTGTTGTCCCTCTACTCCCACCCCCATGCCCATTTTAGGGTATGTTCACACGCAAACTCAAAAACATCTCATAATACGGAGTTGTTTTCAAGGGAAAACAGCTCCTGATTTTCAGACGATTTTTAAGCCACTTGCGATTTTCGCTGCGTTTTTCACGTCCGTTTTTGGAGCTTTTTTCAATAGAGTCAATGAAAAACGGCTCCAAAAACGTCCCAAGATGTATCCTGCACTTCTTTTTCGTGTCCGTTTTTTTACGCGTAAAAAAACACCGCAAAAAATGCTCCATCGGAACAGAACGCAGTTTTCCCATTTTAATCAATGGGCAGATGTTTGGAGGCGTTCTGTTTCCGATTTTTCGGGCGTTTACGGCCCGAAAAATGGCCGAAAATAGGCCGTATGAACATACCCTTAGAGTAAACTAAAAATTCCGACATCTCTAATGGTACGAGGCAGGGTTGGCACCTTATATCCATCCCTGTTCGTTATGGTAAGGGTATATTCACACGATTAACAAAACACGTCTGAAAATACGGAGCTGTTTTCAAGGGAAAACAGCTCCTAATTTTTCGCGGCGTTTTCGCAGCGTTTTTTACGGCCGTTTTTGGAGCTGTTTTCAATAGAGTCTATGAGAAAACGGCTCCAAAAACGTCCCAAGAAGTGTCCTGCACTTCTTTTGACGAGCCGTCATTTTACACGCCGTATTTTGACAGTGACGCGTAAAATAAAGTCTAGTGGGAACAGAACATCGTAAAACCCATTGCAGGCAATGGGCAGATGTTTGTAGGCGTAATGGAGCCGTCTTTTCAGGAGTAATTCGAGGCATAAAACGCCTGAATTACGTCTGAAAATAGGTCGTGTGAACATACCCTTATGGAGACTCTGATTCAACATGTTCAAAAATATCCTAAAATTCAAGGCATCTCTTTTGATAATCCCAGTCAAAAAACTGCTGCTTTAGACGATTTACTAATATTGATAACTAATCCCCAAATTGCTATACCAGCTTTGATGACCACCTTTGAACATTTTGGTTACCTCTTTATCTAGATCCCCTGATCAACTATATGCTCAAAATGATAAACCACTGCTATCCAATATTAGAACACAACTGAAACAATATGACCTTCCATTGTTATCTTGGATGGGCAGAAATAATGTTCTAAAAACCTATGTTATGCCAATAATTTTATATGTCATGTCTATGGTTCCTATCAAACTACCCCTAACCTTTTTTAAAGAAATACGCAAATTATTCTCTAGATTTTTGTGGAAACATAAACGCCCTAGACTTGCGTTCTCTCTCTTGACTTTGCCCAGAAGCAGCGGCGGACTAGGCATACAAGATGTCCGATTATATTACAAAGCTATTAATTTAAGTTGATGGTTGGATCTGGTTCATACCACCCCTGGATCCTTGAGATCCTTTACTTAGACCTGACAGGATCCATTATTTCTGGGTCTCGTACCCTACTAACCACCTTAATTCCTTGCTATGCAATGTCACACAAGCGACTCTCATTGAGTGGCACAAAACTAACTCACTAACGAATTAGGTCCCTGCCCCCACCCCACTAGCACCCTCAAGCATTATTCCATACACTTTGGACCCGAAGAATGTTGACCCCTACAACTTATGGAAGGAATTGTCTAAAATCCCTTTAACTCAATTACTCCCTCAAGCAAAGACTCCTTCCCCATCCTAGTGGAATATGTTTTTAGGCAATCACGCTTTGAGTTTCATCCACCATGCTTACCTGAACAAACATTGTGACACCTTTCTCTCTAAATTCACCATAAAACGAGATTTCACCTGGCCAACATACATTTTACCATGGGAGAATATAACGGTTCTCACCGGTTTGTTTGTGGATCCTCTGTGTCGTCTGGGAGATGGTGCTTGGAACCCAGGGCAACGCTTGGCACAGTGGGTAGAGGCGGTCGGATGGTAAGGCAGAAGTCAGGACAGGCAGCAGACGTCGTAATGGGTATGGATGCAATAGGTCAAGGCAGGCGGCGTAATGGGTATGGAAGCAATAGGTCAAGGCAGGCGGCAGGCGGCGTAACGGGTATGGATAGCAATAGGTCAAGGCAGGCGGCAGGCAAGGATAGTCAAGTTCAGGCAGAGGTCAACAACGGTAAATCCAGACAAGGCAGAAGGGAAGGAAACAGAGAATCAGGGTACAGGGAAACTCACAGGGAACTTGGTTCAACAAGCATGGAAGAGAGGATGGAGGATCCTTAAATAGGAAGTCTTTCGAATTAAGGCACGCGCTGGCCCTTTAATAAAGGACGAGTCAGCACTCGCGCCCTCTAGTGGCTGCAACCGCACATCGAGGATGGCGGCCGCGGAGGGAGGTAAGGGATGCACTTACCTGACGCCGCCCAGGGCTAGCAGAGCTTCCGGATCTGGTAAGTGGAGCTTGGGATGAGCATGTGGTAATGGAGGGCGCAGGAACCGGAGCAGAGGCCATGGGGAAGGCGGGGAATGGCGCGGCAGCCGTTACAGAGAAAGAACTAGGTACACACCATTTATGCCTCATGCACCCGACCGAGTGTGCCGTCCGAGTCCTGTCAGTGATCCAAGGAAAGATAGGACATGTTCTATCTTTCCTCGGATCTGAGACTCTGACCATTTTTCATGGACCCGATTCACCCGTCAAAGAGAATGGGTCCGTGAAGATTACAGGGTGCCACTCGGATGCCGTCAAAAACGGCCCAAGTGGCACAACGGTCGTGTGCAAGAGACCTTAGACTCTGACACAACATTTACACTAAATAACTCTCACGGTTTTTCTAGGTGTACTCGCTTACAAGAAAACTCTTTCAAGCTTTTATCACGGTGGTACAGGACACCTGAACTCCTGTATCACTTTAATCTGATAGACAACCAGCTATGCTGGAAGTGTAACTCGGCTACGGGTTCTTTATTCCATAAATGGTGTCAATGCTCTTCCATAAAAACTTAATATTGAGAAAGCTTTGAGAGATATGGGAGTGTTACACTCTTCTCTAACACCTAACATGGTAATTCTATCTAGACCATCTACATCGTACTCTCCATCTAAAAATAATCTGTTGTCCCATTTGCTAAAACGTTAATTCCGCTTCATTGGCTTAAAAAAGACCCACCAACCTTTCAAGAATGGCTCAACCAATTTGCAGACTAGAAGAACTTTCCCATTGGGAATCTAATACTCATCCCACCTTTTTAAAAATCTGGAAACGCTGGTTGCAATGGTGGGGTACTCAGACCGCGATTGCCCAGTAATACTATCATATACTTTAAAACTCAGGGATTATATTTGTACATAATGTTTATTATATGTCAATAATGTATGAAGCTGAATTACCGTTTGCATTTTTTGCTTCATTTTTGATTCTTCTTTGTGGAAATACTTGTTACATGTCTCATAATATTTGGCATCCTGTACCCCCCCCCCCTCTCCCGTAATTCCCCTCCTCCAGTTACCCTATCCCTTCCATGTTCACAACATACTGTATGCTGACACATTCTTGATACCGTCTCTAACTAACATCATGTGAGATAATGATGATGCTCTGTATTACTTGACTTAGGTTCTAGATTTATACTCTGTATAAAATGTGGATGTGTCTTTCTAGGACTTGTATGATATATGTTAACTTTTGCATAATCTGCATGTTTTTGTTTTCAAAATATTATATAAAGAATTATAAAAAATAAAAAAGAGATCATGAGATTCTTCACGCTCACACTCCAGTAACAGACACACAGCATAGCAATGTTTTCATCAGTGCTTTTTGCTGGTTTTTTTTTTTTGTAAGTGGGGGGGGGGGGGGGCAAAATGCTGCAGCCAGAGGTAAGTTAAAAGTCTATGGTAAAATATGAAAATGGCGTTTTGGCTTGTGGCATTTAGGTAGTGTTTTTGAGGTCAGTGCGTTTTCATAAAAAAAGCAGCAGGCTCTAGGTATAAAGTTTTTTTATTTTTGCACTTTCTCCATAAGGTTTCTTTTTTAGGCCTTTTTCATACACAGAATTTTTCTTTAAATTTAAACTGCATAAAAAAAACCGCTAGTGTTATTACGGGCAGTATCACACACAGTTTTAATGCAATTTTTGGCTCAGTGTTTTTTTTTTTAAGCCAAACACAGGAGTGAACACAAAAGTAAGGAGATGCATCAGTCTTTTCTTCAGGCCAGGATCACGCACGCACGCACGCACGCACGCACGCACGCACACACACACACACACACACACACACACACACACACACACACACACACACACACACACACACGTGTGGATGAGTTCAAATCTCATCCACTCTGCTGCTACTGTACTACCTTGTGGATTTTCCGTAATGAAATCCGTTGTGGAAAATACGCAGAATTTACACTACGTGTGGACCTACATCCATGTATGCAGTCAAAGTAGACACATTTGAGAAAATCTTTTCCAGAACATTTGTTGGATACATAAACCTGTACCTTTCATTTCCTGTGGCCGTATATCTGTCAAGTAGAAATAATTTAAATTTTTCAGGCTCGAGGCTGTGGAAGCTTTTGAAGTTGCAAATATATTTTTATGTGACTTAGCAGTAAAACAAGTGAAAAGAACTATGTGGTAGAGCTATGCGGAATGTTATTTTATGCCATTTGCTACATCATAAGTGAGAGAATATTCTAGGTGGTATACTTAAAGGGGTTTTCCGAGTTAAAATGACATGTGTGTTAATGCTTGTAATTTATTAATTTAAATACATTTGTCATATACTTGCATTTTCCAACTTGGCCCCGTTTCCAGATGCTGCCGTGGGGTACATGACGGGTGACGTCACTCTCTGGCCGCTGTGTTGATCTTCAATTCTCTTCCGGGTGTACGTCACTTGTGACGTGCTGTGTGTGGGCTGTTCTGTTGTACTGCCCGTAACGCGCATGCGCGGTCCCTGCTGTTCTTACTTCAAAGACGAAGGTGCGCTGTGTGCCGCCGTATTTGCCCCATATGGCAATGTATTACCTTAATATATTATGGCAAGGTATTCCGCAATGCAGTATCCAATGAATCTTGACCCAAATTTGGATTCAAAACTCTGAAATCAGAGGCACGCAGCGGTACATTATTTGTACGGGTGACATATTACAGATCTATACAACTTGTATGGTGACATAATAGGTTTGCGTGCATGAGACAACAGTGCCATATAAACAGTGCTACTACAACAAGGACTGCCGCTAGGGGGACCTTCGGAGCTTATTGCATACTTTTTTTGTACAACAGAACTAAAATAAACAAATAAAATAATGTTAAAATGTAGACATTCACTTTAAAGAGTTCTCCTGACATGTTTATTTTAGTAAATATCTGCATTCCCCTTAAAATAAAGATTCTGGAGAATCTTTTCTTAGAACTCTGTGTTGTACCATTCCTCTGTTAATACTCCTACAAATTTATGAACAAATTGACAACTGTTTGTAATTAGTAGGGGGTGTGTCCCTACACAGTCTTACACTGTCCAATCAGTGCTCATAGTCTCAGACTGTATAGGGAAACGCCCCTTTGACAAGGGGATTGGTAACACCTAGTTGGCAATTTATTCATAAACTTCTAGAAGGAATAACAGAGGAACGGCACAACACAGAATTCTAAGAAAATATGTTCCAAAATTGTGATTTAATGGGGAATAAAATTGTTCATTAAAACAGACATATCAGGAGAGCTGTTGGGTCCTCTTTCTGTTTGTTTGCATTGTGTTCTCATCGCATCTCATATGTTTTACTGTCTATATAATACCAAAAACAAACCAGAGTAGACCAACCAGGTCAGAAGGACACAAATATATTTATTTTCAGCCATAAATTGCCTCATAAAGTTTAAAATCCAGAACAATTGTGGATACGACCGTCTGAGTCACCTATTATGTTACTGAAGTTTTGTTCTATACATTTAATTAATTCATAAGTCATGATATTTTCTTTCCTTTTCCTACAATCAACGTTTATCACCTCCATAGAAGGTTTTCCTTTCCATGGTTATGCGGGTAAGGAGGAACATCTTCCATGAGTCCTAGCGGCGCAGCCCAACAGCAATAAAACATTTATCACCTATCCTGTTTATTGTGACAAAATCCCTTTGAGGTCCTATTATGCACAAACAAAATAAATTTAAAACGTTGTACATGATGTAGTTAAATACATTATGTACAAACATATTTCGCTTTGGGGGCTCTCCTGAACTTATACTACACCTTCATTCCTGTTTAACCCCTTCGCGCACCTGGGCGTAAATGCATGTCCAGGTGAGCAGTAACTTCACGCACCTCGGCGTGCAGTTACGTCCACGCTTTAACAGTTAATCGCCGTGCGACGCTACACCACAGTGGCGGTTGACTGTGCAGGGTGTTTGCCCTGCTCTGCCCGTTGCAGATCAACGGCCCATCACTGCTGATTTTGGCAGTTAACCCCTTAGATGTGGCGGTTGATTGGGATCGCCGCACTTAAGGAGTTTAGAGCAGATTGAAATTACGTGGGCTGGTGATGGTTTCCATGGCAACCGGAGGCCAGACAATGGCCTCCGGGGCTGCCATGTACGGAAGCCTATGAGGACCTGCCGGATGCTTCCTGCCAGAATGAGTCACGTCACAATGACAGAATATTCTAGCAGCGATCAGCAATGCAAATCTTCATGTCCCCTAGTGGGACAAGTTAAAAAAAGCTAATAAAAATGTTTTAAAAAAGTGTAAAAATAAAAGTTATAAGTTACATAAACAAAAAATGCTTTTTTTCCTAAAAAAAGTACACATATTTCATATCAGCGCGTTCGTAACGACCCAAACTATAAAACTATAATATTATTTTTCCCGCACAGTGAACAGCGCAAAAAAAATAAGTAAAATAAACAATGCTAGAATAACTATTTTTTGGTCACCACCCCTATCAAAATATAGAATAAAAAGTGATCAAAAAGTTCGTATGTACCCCAAAATAGTACCAATAAAAACTACAACCCTTCCCGCAAAAAAACAAGTCCTTACACAGCTTTTTTGGCTGAAAAATAAAAAAGTTATGTTATGTTTTTTTATAAATAAGTGATTTTATTGCACAAACGCTGCAAAACATAAAACAATTATATACATATGGTATCACCGTAATCGTATCGACCCGCAGAATAAAGTTAAAGGGTCATTTATAGCCCAGGGTGAACGCCGTAAAAAAAAGAATAAAAAATATTGTCAGAATTGATGATTTTTGGTCAACTTGCTTGCCAAAAAATTTAATAAATAGTGATCAAAAAAATTGCATGTACCCCAAAATGGTACCAATGAAAACTACAGATTGTCCCGCAACAAATAAGCCCTCACACAGCTCCGGTGAAGAAAAAATAAAGAGGTTTTGACTCTCAGAATATGGCGATGCAAAATGTGCAGAGCGTTCCAAAAGCAGATAAGATCGGGCACCATTTATCAGTGCAACACTGGCCTCACATCTGCAGATTATTATTTATTTACCCCATTATTATACCCGCTAATTATGCCCTGATGTACTCCACTGTATTGGCCTCTCAGGGGCTTTCAAAATCGACATGACACCCGAAAACCATTTTAGCAAAATTTGAGCTCCAATAGCAAAATAGCGCTCTTTCCCTTCTAAGCCCCGCTGTGAGTCCAAACAGCAGTTTATTACCACATATGGCATATTTTCGTAATCAGGAGAAATTGTTTTACGAATATTGGGGTGCTTTTCTCCTTTATTCCTTGTAAAAATTCAAAATGTCCACGTTTTTTCAGAAAAAAAAGTAGATTTTCACCGTTACAGACTAATTCCAATAAATTCAGCCAAACAACTGTGGGATCAAAATGCTAACTATACCCCTAGAAAAATTCCTGAAGGGGTGTAGTTTCCAAAATAGGGTCACTTTTGGGGGGTTTCCACTGTTTTGGTACCTCCTGTGCATTGCAAACGAGACATGGCACTGAAAACTATTCCAGCAAAATCAGAAATCCAAAATCCAAATGGCGCTCCTTCTGTTCTGAGCCCTTCTATGGGTCCAAACAGCAGTGTATTACCACATATGGGGTATTGCTATAATCGGGAGAAATTGATTTACAAATGTTGGGGTGTTTTTTCTCCTTTAATCCTTGTAAAAATTTAACATTTCTATGTTTTTCAGAAAAAAAAGTAGATTTTCATCTTCACATACTAATTCAAATAAATTTAGCAAAAAAAAACTGTGGGTTCAAAATGCTAACTATACCCCTAGATAAATTCATTGAGGGGTGTAGTTTACAAAATGGTGTCACTTTTGGGGGGTCTTTACTGTTTTGGCACCACAAAACCTCTTCAAACCTGACATCGTGTATAAAATATATTCTAAAACAAAAGAGGCCCCAAAATCCACTAGGTGTTCCTTTACTTCTGAGGCCGGTGCTTCAGTGCATTACCACACTAGGGCCACATGTGGGATATATCTAAAAACTGCAGAATCTGGGCAATAAATATTGAGTTGCATTTTCGTGGGTAAAACTTTTTGTGGTACAGAAAAAAATGTATTACAAATGAATTTTGGCAAAAAAAAGTGAAATTTACTTTGCTTTAATTCCTGTGAAACGCCTAGAGAGTTAAAACACTTTCTGAATGCTGTTTTGAATAATTTGAGGGGTGCAGTTTTCAAAATGGATTGATTGATGGGGACTTTCCAATATAGGGGTCTCAAGCATGCGGCCCCTGGGGCTGTCATCTGCGGCCCGCGGTACACAGAGCCGCTAGTATCGGCTCTGCTCCGAGACTCTGGAATTCCCTGACATCGCTGTCCACAGCGATGTCTGGGGCTTCCCCAGAGCCGGAGTCCCGGTCAGAGCGCTAGTACAGGCTCTGCTCCAGGACTCTGTGGAATTCCCTGACATCGCTGCCCATATATGGACAGTGTGTCAGGGTCTTCCCCAGAGCGGAGTCCAGGGCAGAGCGCTAGTACAGCCTCTGCTCCGGGACTCTGTGGAATTCCCTGACATCGCTGTCCACATATTAACAGCGATGTCTGGGGCTTCCCCAGAGCCGGAGTCCCGGGCAGAGCGCTAGTACAGGCTCTGCTCCGGGACTCTGTGGAATTCCCTGACATTGCTGTCAACATATGGACAGTGTGTCAGGGTCTTCCTCAGAGCGGAGTCCCGGGCAGAGCGTTAGTATCGCCTCTGCTCTGGGAGGCTGCAAAATTCCCTGACATTGCTGCCCATATATGGACAGTGTGTCAGGGTCTTCCCCAGAGCGGAGTCCCGGGCAGAGCGCTAGTACAGACTCTGCTTCGGGACTCTGTGGAATTCCCTGACATCGCTGCCCATATACAGTGAAGGAAATAAGTATTTGATCCCTTGCTGATTTTGTAAGTTTGCCCACTGTCAAAGACATGAACAGTCTAGAATTTTTAGGCTAGGTTAATTTTACCAGTGAGAGATAGATTATATTTAAAAAAAAAAACAGAAAATCACATAGTCAAAATTATATATATTTATTTGCATTGTGCAAAGAGAAATAAGTATTTGATCCCCTACCAACCATTAAGAGTTCAGCCTCCTCCAGACCAGTTACACGCTCCAAATTAACTTGGTGCCTGCATTAAAGACAGCTGTCTTAAATGGTCACCTGTATAAAAGACTCCTGTCCACAGACTCAATTAATCAGTCTGACTCTAACCTCTACAACATGGGCAAGACCAAAGAGCTTTCTAAGGATGTCAGGGACAAGATCATAGACATGCACAAGGCTGGAATGGGCTACAAAACCATAAGTAAGACGCTGGGTGAGAAGGAGACAACTGTTGGTGCAATAGTAAGAAAATGGAAGACATACAAAATGACTGTCAATCGACATCGATTTGGGGCTCCATGCAAAATCTCACCTCGTGGGGTATCCTTGATCCTGAGGACGGTGAGAGCTCAGCCGAAAACTACACGGGGGAACTTGTTAATGATCTCAAGGCAGCTGGGACCACAGTCACCAAGAAAACCATTGGTAAGACATTACGCCGTAATGAATTAAAATCCTGCAGTGCCCGCAAGGTCCCCCTGCTCAAGAAGGCACATGTACAGGCCCGTCTGAAGTTTGCAAATGAACATCTGGATGATTCTGAGAGTGATAGGGAGAAGGTGCTGTGGTCAGATGAGACTAAAATTGAGCTCTTTGGCATTAACTCAACTCGCCGTGTTTGGAGGAAGAGAAATGCTGCCTATGACCAAAAGAAAAACACCGTCCCCACTGTCAAGCATGGAGGTGGAAACATTATGTTTTGGGGGTGTTTCTCTGCTAAGGGCACAGGACTACTTCACCGCATCAATGGGAGAATGGATGGAGCCATGTACCGTCAAATCCTGAGTGACAACCTCCTTCCCTCCACCAGGACATTAAAAATGGCTCGTGGCTGGGTCTTCCAGCATGACAATGACCCGAAACATACAGCCAAGGCAACAAAGGAGTGGCTCAAAAAGAAGCACATTAAGGTCATGGAGTGGCCTAGCCAGTCTCCAGACCTTAATCCCCAGAGCGGAGTCCCGGGCACAGCGCTATTATCGGCTCTTCTCCGGGACTCTGGGGAAGCCTCTGACATCGCTGTCCATACATCAACAATGATGTCAGGAGCTTCCCCAGAGCAGGAGTCCCAGTGATGTCAGGAGCACAGCTGGAGTCCCAGTCTACAGGGGGCACTGCTGTGGCAGCATCTACAGGGGGCACTGCTGTGGCGGCATCTACAGGATGCACTGCTGTGGCGGCATCTACAGGGGGCACTGCTGTGGCGGCATCTACAGGGGGCACTGCTGTGTTGGCATCTACAGGGGGCACTGCTGTGGCGGCATCTACAGGGGGCGCTGCTGTGGCGGCATCTACAGGGGGCGCTGCTGTGGCAGCATCTACAGAGTACAGAGGGCGCTGCTGTAGCAGCATCTACAGAGGGCGCTGCTGTGGCAGCATCTACAGAGGGCGCTGCTGTGGCAGCATCTACAGAGGGCGCTGCTGTGGCAGCATCTACAGAGGGCGCTGCTGTGGCAGCATCTACAGAGGGCGCTGCTGTGGCAGCATCTACAGAGGTCGCTGCTGTGGCAGCATCTACAGAGGGCGCTGCTGTGGCAGCATCTACAGAGGGCACTGCTGTGGCAGCATATACACAGGGCTCTGCGACACTATCTAAAAAGGGGCTGCCCAATCTTGACATGTGTGCTTATTGAGCCGCTGGACTGTATTTAGTGACACTTAAACTGGAAAGCTGGATTATTGAAATAAGCACGTGGAGAAATCTCTCAAATTTTAAACCTAGCGGTATTATTATAGTAATATAGTGTTATAGTAGTTCAAATAACTAATTGATTAACAATAATTTTGTATTGTATCAAATCTGAAATTCATGCGGCCCGAACACTTCACATTTTTTCTATATGCGGCCCACTTACCCGGCCGAGTTTGAGACCCCTGTTCTAATATATAAGGCCCTCAAAGCCACTTCAGATCTGAACTGGTCCCGGAAAAAATTGCCTTTTGAAATTTTCAGGAAAATATGAGAAATTGCTGCTAAAGTTCTAAGCCCTGTAACGTCCTAGAAAAATAAAAGAATGTTCAAAAAACGATGCAAACATATGGGAAATGTAAACTAGTCATTATTTTGTGTGTTATTACTATCTGTTTTACAAGCAGAGACCTTTAAATTTCGAAAAATCATAATTTTTGCACATTTTCTTTAAATCTTGGTGTTTTCACAAATAAATATTGAATTTATCGACTAAATTTTTTCACTATCATAAAGTACAATATGTCACGAGACAACAGTCTCAGAATCACTTGGATAGGTAAAAACATTCCGAAGTTATTTCCACATAAAGTAACACAAGTCAGTTTTAAAAAATCGGCTTCGTCCCGAAGGCCAAAACAGGCTCAGTCCTGAAGGGGTTAAGAAAGATAATTCTCTTTGATAACACAATTTCTAATCAAGAATCTAACTATTGCTAGCGATCATGATTTTACTTTGTCTTTATACTAATATTATTTTGTCAGGCCTGGTAAATGGTATTTAAAGGTAATCTGTCACGATGAACGGCCCTGGACTAATATAATTGGTGCATAGCTGAAGATACACAGATTCCAACGCTGTAATTATTATCTCTGAACACTCTTCACTCCCCCACTGTTAACCATATGGTACATCCCGATATGATAATTACATCATTGGAATATGTGTCTCTTCAGCTATCCACATATTCTAGTAGTTCAGAGCCATTTTTCATGGTGACAGATTCTATTAAAAAAAATGTGGATTCTTTGGGTATCTAGGCTTGGAATGTATCCGGGTAAGTTGTAGCACCTTAGGGTTTTATATATCCTTCATTCATACTATTTAGTTGCAACCTGCTCAGAACCTGATCATTTTTATAATGTTTAGCATACTTTCATAATTTATTTCTATTATTTCTAGAGTCAAAAATGCTAATTTTTTGGATTTTTAAAAAAATAAACCTTCACCAATAAAAAAAAACTCCTCATGTTGCATAGGACAGCCACCGATCAGACATTTATTGCATATCCATTAGAAAAAAATACACATAATAAAATAATAAATAGATTTAAAAAAAAATGCCTGGATAATTGATTTGCTATTTATTTTTAAATGCATTACCATTGACTAAAGACCCCTGCACACGACCGGTGATTACAAGCATGGCCGACAGCGGACAATCACTCGCATTTACGGACCGTGCTCCCATTTTAAACTATGGGAGAACGGTCCATAAAATAAAAAAATAGGACATGTCCTATTTTTTGCGGGTCGTTTCTATGGCCCGGACACCTTCCCGTAAATATATGGGAAGGTGTCAATGGGCAATAGAAATGAATGTGTCCGTACTGTGATTATAATCGTGTGCATGGGGCCTCGAGGTACTATTGCCCAATATGGGCCGAGTAATCGAGCGCTGTTAAATGAGTCATTGATCAGCGCTCGTTTGCTCCTTTCACATGGAGCAATGCTTGGTTATGTATGGGACGAGCGATCGTTACTACTATAATATTTTACATTTTTAAAACTATACGATCAGCAGATGAACAAGCTGTTTATACAGGGCAATTATCAGCAACGAGCGTTCTATGAACGAGCGTTTGCCCAATAATTGGCCGGTGCAAAAGGGCCTTAAAGAGGCTCTGTCACCAGATTTTGCAACCCCTATCTGCTATTGCAGCAGATAGGCGCTGCAATGTAGATTACAGTAACGGTTTTATTTTTAAAAAACGAGCATTTTTGGCCAAGTTATGACCATTTTTGTAGTTATGCAAATGAGGCTTGCAAAAGTCCAAGTGGGTGTGTTTAAAAGTAACAGTCCAAGTGGGCGTGTATTATGTGCGTACATCGGGGCGTTTTTAATACTTTTACTAGCTGGGCGCTCTGACGAGAAGTATCATCCACTTCTCTTCAGAACGCCCAGCTTCTGCCAGATCACGCTGTGACGTCACTCACAGGTCCTGCATCGTGTCAGACGAGCGAGGACACATCGGCACCAGAGGCTTCAGTTGATTCTGCAGCAGCATCGGCGTTAGCAGGTAAGTTGATGTAGCTACTTACCTGCAAACGCTGATGCTGCTGCAGAATCAACTGTAGCCTCTGGTGCCGATGTGTCCTCGCTCGTCTGACACGATGCAGGACCTGAGAGTGACGTCACAGCGCGATCTCTCGAGAACACGGCTGTGTCTGCACTGCCAGAAGCTGGGCGTTCTGAAGAGAAGTGGATGATACTTCTCTTCAGAACGCCCAGCTAGTAAAAGTATTAAAAACGCCCCGATGTACGCACATAATACACGCCCACTTGGACTTTTACTTTTAAACACACCCACTTAGACTTTTGCAAGCCTCATTTGCATAACTACAAAAATGGTCATAACTTGGCCAAAAATGCTCGTTTTTTAAAAATAAAAACGTTACTGTAATCTACATTGCAGCGCCTATCTGCTGCAATAGCAGATAGGGGTTGCAAAATCTGGTGACAGAGCCTCTTTAAGGTTCTGCTCACGTTTATAATGTGTATTTGCTAGATTTGTCAGGAGCAGTCTCCAGCGTATACGCCGATGTGCCCATAGACTTTCATTAGCCAAACATATTCCAGAAGAGTGTCTTTTGATATATGTTTGGCTGGTGCACATTTGTATACTCTTTTTTCACAATGAGAGTCAATGGCAGAGATATTCAACTATATAGGCATACAGTTGAATACGTTTGTGACATGCGTTCAACGCACACTACAAACCTGAACATCGAATGTACAGTCACAATGCAGTGTGAACAAAGCCTTAGGGCTCATGCACATGACCGTATTACAGCTCTGACCACAACTAGGGTGTAGAAAACTAGGGGTTCCATAGAGGTACATTAGCTCTCTACTGTACTTACGCATATAGAGTGTTTGTTTGTCAGAGTCCGTACTCGGTATGTAAAGGGAATATCTCTGAACATACGGCGTCTGACACTGCTGCACAGCCTCTTGCTCGTGTGCAACTGGTAGCCCTTTGTCATCAATCTGAAGTACAATCCATTTAGATTCCAATTTTTTCTAACCCATGATAAAAAGTTTATTTGTCCTTGTACTCCAGTCTGTAATGGTATAATTCTATATTTTAGAAAGTGTCAAAATCCATCTCATGAAAGTTCAAAGACCTAGCTACATAAACTGCACTGGAAACAAGTTTTTTAGTGGAAAATACCAATAAGACATGCATTGTTAGGTGTCAGATTGTATGACAATTATATAGCAGACAGTTCAATGATAGTTCAACATGAATCCCTGGTAAATGTCAAAGCCGAGCCCATCCCTCGGGGCATACAGATGGCATAGTCACATTGTCTTTTCATACATATCAACATCCAATAAATAATTAACATTTATTGGAGAATCAGACAAATCATAGTACAGTATGTGGAGGTAAAAACAGCCACTGGTGACATATAATGGGAGAATATATGAAAAGGCTTATGGCAGTTTTCTGGCGTAGAAAAAAAGTTGCACATTTTGGCGCACACCATAGTTGCACTAAAATTTACGAATTTACAACTTTTTACTTCTCTTGCCACTCTTCAAAAGTGGCGGAAAACAGGGACGGGGTTTGGCAGGAGAGGCAGGGCCTCAGACAGAACAACATATTTACCATAATTTACGCCAGAAACTTGTGTAAGTTATATCGCATTTCTACACATGCTCATAGCCGGGGTAGAGTTGCATTTTTGTCGCAGGATTGGCCAAAGTTGCACCAAATTTATTAACAGGTGTACACTTCTTAATAAATGTGTTGCATTTGCCATCCATATAGATTATTTGAAGTCTGACATTTGAAACACCAGTCTTAATATATTCACCCAAAGTTGCTATAAGGACATGATACATATATAGAGCAGAGTTGCCAACCTCCTCTTTGATTTTTTCTTGACAACTGAACCAAAAATCTAATTTTGCGTCATATGTCCTGCCCCTTCTTATAGATCACACCCGCCACATCACGCCCTCAAAATGCCCTCAATATAATATCATTAAGTCACAAAGACCCCCCAAAAAAACAATTCACACATGTTACACAACCTGCCACTCCAGTGCCAATGCTTTGTTTACGTAGCAGCAGTGATATGGTCCGTTGCTGCTGTCACGTAAACAAAGACTGGCAGGGGATGATGGGTGCATAGGTGCTAAAGCGGCAGGCGATGTAACAGATGAGTATTGAGGGATATAATATTTTGGGTGAAACTGGGGACAGGAACCAATATGTCTAACTACAGCTCATTCATAAATGGGCGCCTTTGACAAGTGAATCCATTAGGTTCTCATTAGGATGTAGCACCTCCTTACACTTCGTATATCAAGTACTCAAAATTGTAGGAGTAGTAGTGACATGGGAGCAGATACATTTCTTTCCTTCCTACAGTCAGTCTCTGCCTAACCTGATATGACTGATAACAGGAAACAAAATATCTTATTTAAAGAGGCTCTGCCATCACATTATAAGTGCCCTATCTCCTATATAAGAAGATCGGCTCTATAATGTAGGTGAGAGTAATGCTTTTTATTTCGAAAAAAGATCTATTTTTACCACTTTATGAGAGATTTTTAGCTTTATGCTAATGAGTTTCTTAATGCCCAAATGGGCGTGTTTTACTTTAGACCAAGTGGGCGTTGTACAGAGGAGTGTATGACGCTGACCAATCACCGTCATGCACTTCTCTCTATTCATTTACACTGCTCTAGCGATATAGTAATATCGTTATGTGCAGCTACATACACAAACTAACATTACTGTAGTGTCCTGATAATGAATATACATCACTACCAGCCCGGACGTGATGTTTATTCAGAATCCTGACATGTCTGTAGCGTCTCTGTGAGATTTACAGCAAGGCAAGCGTAATCTCGCGAGATTGCAATGTAACCTGTCATTCTAAACGAGATTACGCTTGCCTTGCTGGAATCTCACAGAAAAGATTGAGAAGTGTCAGGATTATGAATAGACATGACGTCCTGGCTGGAGGTAATGTATATTCATTATCAGGACACTGCAATAATGTTATAGGGTGTGTATGTAGCGGCACATAACGATATAACTATATCGCTAGTGCAGTGTAAATGAATGGAGAGGAGAGCATGACGCTGATTGGTCACTGATTGGTCAGCGTCATACACTCCTCTGTACAATGCCCACTTGGTCTAAAGTAAAACACGCCCACTTGGGCATTAAGAAACTCGTTAGCATAAAGCTAAAAATCGCTCATAAAGTGGTTTAAAATACATTGTTTTTCTAAATAAAAAGCATTACTGTCACCTACATTATAGCGCCAATCTTCTTATATAGGAGATAGGGCACCTATAATGTGGTGACAGAGCCTCTTTAACTGTATTACAAATGTAGATGAGACAGCTTAGCAGAGGCAAGACCCACAAAGGGGGCGCACAATGTGCTGAGGTGACCGGGTGTGCAGATTGCTGATGGAGGACTGTCATTAGTACTCACATCGGGGGGTGGGCGCAAGGGGTAGCTTTGCTGATGCTTTGTTTTTCAGTACTGACAAAAGCACAAGAACAGAAGTGAGGGAAGAAGCGGGCATAAATGGCTCCGGGGATATGATGCTGCTATTTAGGAGAGGGCATCTCCTAATGACTATGGTGCGAGGGACACAGAGTTGTCCTTGCCTGTGGGGCACCACGAGGAGGACTGTAATCAGCTGTGCTTCCCCAGACTGGTAGGGGCACTATTACATAAACTGGCGCTTCTACTCTTCTTGTTGCATGATGGACGCGGCCAGGAGTTTGGAGGAGCCAGCACTCGTTTTAGACTGCATCGGGCCACTAATGGACTTAGTCGCTAAACCAGAAAGAGAATGAAAGAACTGGAGGATCAACTTATCCTTTCCCTCTCTCTCTCTCTTCCTTGCATTCCCCACCCTCTATATCATTGCAGGCTCAGGGGTCCCTTGTTTGCACTGCCCATGACATTAATTGGCATATGCGCAGGTTTGTTTTGACAGACACTACGGACAGCAGAAAAAAACCACCTGCTCTTTGTGGACTATCGACGGTTGGCAACCCTGATATAGAGATCTATGTAAGTGTAGCCACCTGTACAAATGTGTAGATTTAAACACATGACTGTGTCCCCAAGATCGCTTGTATATAAATGGAAATAAGCACGTTGCATTTTTGTTTCTTTGCAAAAAAATATTGTTTCTTTTATCAAAAAGATTGATATCATGTCAGATGAAATACAAAATAATGCAGATTGTGTCCCCAAGATCGGCATTTACTGAGCAAATATTGATAATATAAACATTTTAATACTTTATGACTAAATGGTATTTGTGGTTTGGAGATACCTAAACGAATATTTTAGGGAACTACGTTATCTGTACATTTGCTTCCCTGCAGCCCGTCAATAAGCCATAGACTGTTTGATGACTGTTTGATGACTGTTTGTATAACATAGGTCCCCTAGGAAACTATAAACCACTGTTTTTTGATGAGCTTCATGGACAACCATGGGGAATCTAATTTCCCTGTAGGAAAATCAATTGTATATTAGTACATTCAACATAATGTGGTTCCATAGTGGTTTTAAACAGGTGCTTACCTACCTGTAATACTGAGATAGATGCTAAAAGGAAATAACCTTTTAAATAAAAAATAATTAAGGGGTAAAAAATGTACCTTCCTGTGGGACCCCTACAACTACCCCATTCTAACTGTAAGGGTATGTGCACACGAGAACTGTCTTTTACGTCTGAAAAGACAGACTGTTTTCAGGAGAAAACAGCTGCGTCTTTTCAGACGTAAAAGCTCCTCCTCGCATTATGCGAGGCGTCTTTGACGCCTGTAATCTTGAGCTGCTCTTCATTGACCTCAATGAAGAACGGCTCAAATTACGTTGCAAAGAAGTGTCCTGCACTTCTTTGACGAGGCAGTCATTTTACGCGTCATCATTTGACAGCTGTCAAACGACGACGCCTAATTGACAGGTCGTCTGCACAGTACGTCGGCAAACCCATTCAAATGAATGGGCAGATGTTTGCCGACGTATTGTAGCCGTATTTTCAGACGTAAACGAGGCATAATACGCCTCGTTTACGTCTGAAAATAGGTCGTGTGAACCCAGCCTTATAGTGACTAATCTTGCCATCGCTTTTTTCGAAAGAATCTCCTAACCAATAAAACTCTGGTTGTAGGACACTGCCATTGGGATTAATCCTGCGTCCTCGTATATACAAATGGATTTCAAATACTTTTCAAGTTGAATTGAAACAGGGGTCTAGCTATAGGGGATGTAATGGTAGCAGTTGCACTCAGGCCCTTGTGCATGAGGGGGCCCGAAATCTCATCTATCATATAAGAAGACACCAGTATTATAAATGGCACATAGTAGGTGGGAGCCATGTTACAGGTTTTGTATTTGGGTCCAGGAGCTTCAAGTTACAGATGTGAAATGAAAGATTCTTGTGTGAAAATGATCACAAGGAAAATTCTGTAAATTAGAGACCTGTAGTTGTGTGAATATTTCAATCAAAATCCCAGACTAATCCTATTTAAGTGTTGCAAATTGCTGCCCTGAAACTAAGTACTGATATAGCATAGTCTTATTTCTTTCAGACAAGATAAAACAGACTCCAAAACATGACTCTATTGAAAGAGTGCATTTGATTTAGTTCTTTCTCTCATCCTATTCCTTCCATTTTTATTTTAGTTTACCAGCAAGGCTCTGTTCACATCTGCGTTGGGGTCCAGTTCTGACGTTCCGTCTGAGCTTTCCGTCAGAACGGGACCCTGATTAGACACAAACTGACGCTGACACGCATTTCAATGGTAGGGGATCTGGTGCCCATGGTTTCTGTTTGTCTCCGTTGTGCACCGGACCCGTCGTTTTGCCGGAAGCAATAGTGTAGTCGACTACGCTACGTTTCCGTCTGTGTCAGTTTGTGTCTGATCAGGGTCCCGTTCTGACGGAAAGTCAGAACGGGACCCCAATGCAGATGTGAACAGAGCCTTACATTTGTTGTGTCATAATCTTCTGGCTCCTCTCCACCCAGGGTCCTGTCTTCATCATAATTAGACAGCCCAAATAAATTTGCTGAGTTCCATCTACTATAAAATTTCCACGAAGTTCATCAATAAACCAGATCCTATTTGCTTAACACAAATAATCTTCTGAAATAAAATGTCTATTGAGGAATGTTTGTATCGTAGCCAGTGGAAGAAGTGTTCTATTATATATTTAGTTGGGAAAAGTTAAATCTTCCCAAATGCTCACTGAAAGCCTGTAAAGGTATATATTGGTCCTCATGCACACGGGCCGGCCGGCCGCGGAGTGTCACCCACGAGCCACCCGCAAATCGTGGGCTGTGCACATGGCCGTGTTCATTATTTTCTATTAGCCTGGACCACAAAACACGGCCATAATAAGAAATGTCCGTTCTTTTTTCGGTCCAGGCTCCTGGACCATGTACGGACCGTGGAAACCACAGTCGTGTGTATGGGCCCATTGAAATGAATGGGGCCGCAATTCACCCGTGGATTTTCGTGTGCATGGGGCCTTATATTCACCTAGGCTCTAAACATACTACAAATATTACTAAGTACAGTAAAAAATAGTGTAGTACTGTGTTAGCCAGAAACAATATGCAATGTTAAATACTTTTGTGTCAAAAAAGGCAAAAGTATAGTAGGTATGATACCTTTATTGGCTAACCATTAAAGTTCTATATGCGAGCTTTCAGAGCACACAGGCTCCTTGGTCAGGCAATTTACACAGACATACAATCTTCACAGACATACAATAAAACAGGAGGTGGATACACCCGTGGAAAAAACACTTCTCTGGACCTGATCACAGTTTGGCAGATTTAAAGGTCCTAATTCTGAAGGGTCATTTTAAAAACAACAGAGAAAGAAAAATTTGGGAATTCAAGATAATGATAAAATCCCAGTCATTGACACAAGGCCTCAATCTAACACCAGGATTTATGAGCCACTACATGGACACACGTCACATCCCCGATCAGACTGACTCCCGATCACTTATCTCCTAAATCATCACCCCTATAACCTCAGTTTTATTGCCCCGGCTTATCTTAAAGAGGCTCTGTCACCAGATTTTGCAACCCCTATCTGCTATTGCAGCAGATAGGCGCTGCAATGTAGATTACAGTAACGTTTTTATTTTTAAAAAACGAGCATTTTTGGCCAAGTTATGACCATTTTTGTAGTTATGCAAATGAGGCTTGCAAAAGTCCAAGTGGGTGTGTTTAAAAGTAAAAGTCCAAGTGGGCGTGTATTATGTGCGTACATCGGGGCGTTTTTAATACTTTTACTAGCTGGGCGTTCTGATGAGAAGTATCATCCACTTCTCTTCAGAACGCCCAGCTTCTGCCTGATCACGCTGTGACGTCACTCACAGGTCCTGCATCGTGTCAGACGAGCGAGGACACATCGGCTCCAGAGGCTACAGTTGCTTCTGCAGCAGCATCAGCGTTTGCAGGTAAGTAGCTACATCGACTTACCTGCTAACGCCGATGCTGCTGCAGAATCAACTGAAGCCTCTGTTGCCGATGTGTCCGACACGATGCAGGACCTGTGAGTGACGTCACAGATCTGCACTGCCAGAAGCTGGGCGTTCTGAAGAGAAGTGGATGATACTTCTCATCAGAACGCCCAGCTAGTAAAAGTATTAAAAACGCCCCGATGTACGCACATAATACACGCCCACTTGGACTTTTACTTTTAAACACACCCACTTGGACTTTTGCAAGCCTCATTTGCATAACTACAAAAATGGTCATAACTTGGCCAAAAATGCTCGTTTTTTAAAAATAAAAACTTTACTGTAATCTACATTGCAGCGCCGATCTGCTGCAATAGCAGATAGGGGTTGCAAAATCTGGTGACAGAGCCTCTTTAATGATGTATCACCTCAAGTACTAATTGTCTTGTGTAACATCTTAAATGTTGTTTTTTTTTCTCAGTCATTAATTTGTAAATTGCCTGACGAAGGGTCCTTTGTGCTCTGAAAGCCGCATATAGAACTTTTATGGTTAGCCAATAAAGGTATCATACCTTCTATACTTTTGTCTTTTTTTACACAAAAGTATTTAACATTGCATACAAATATTACTAACATGCAAAAACTTATTTCATTTGCCCATAATTCACTAGTTGTTTTCTTAACCGCTTCCCGACCGCCCACTGTATATTCACGTCGGCACTTGCTGGGCTCTGTGCAGTGCCGACGTGAATTCACGGTGGGTGTTAAAAGCACGATCCGGGTGTCTCAGAGTAGCGCTGACACCCGGATCGCGCTGTTATCACCTACCTCTGTTCCCGGAGATATGATCGGGACCTGATTAGTTCAGGTCCCGGTCATGTGATCGCAGGGAAAGTGTGTTGTAGCAACGAACTGGAAAGTTTGTTGCTATAACAAACTGGAAAGTTTGTTGCTACAACAAACTTTCCCGGGGACCGATTGCAGGTGCTGCAGTCGGTTATAAGGCAGAACCGGGGGCCATATAACAGCCCCCGGGTCTGCCATGCACAGCAGCCTATGAGAACCAGCCGGATGCTGGTTCTCATAGGCTTCCTGTCAGTGTGACTCTCAGCGTCACACTGACAGTTCATAATACGTTACACTACCTAGGTAGTGTAATGTATTATAGCAGCGATCAGTGCTGCCAGGCTTCAAGTAAAACAAGTAAAAAGTAAAAAATAAAGTAATAAAAAAGTTTTATAAAAGTGTAAAAACAAGTTATAAAAGTTACAAAAAGAAATAATGCTTTTTTTCCTATAATAAGTCTTTTATTATAGGAAAAAAATGAAAATGTTAAAAAAAGTACACATATTTGGTATCACCGCGTTCATAACGACCCAACCTATAAAACTATAATATTATTTTTCCCGCACGGTGAACACCGCAAAAAAATAATTAAAAAACAATGTCAGAATCACTTTTTTTTGGTCATCAACCCTCCCAAAATATAGAATAAAAAGTGATCAAAAAGTCGCATGTACCCCAAAATAATACCAATAAAAACTACAACCCGTCTCGCAAAAAACAAGCCCTTACACAGCTTTTTTGACGGAAAAATATAAAATTATGGCTCTCAGAATATGGTGACACAGAAAAATATTTTTTTTTATCAAAGTGATTTTATTGCACAAATGCCACAAAACATAAAAAACTTATATACATCTGGTATCGCCGTAATCGTACCGACCCGCAGAATAAAGTAAAATGTCATTTATACCGCACGGTGAATACTGTAAAAAAAAAAAATACAAAAAACATTGTCAGAATTTATGTTTCTTTGTCACTTTGCTTCCAAAAAAATCTAATAAAAAGTGTTAAAAAAAAATCACATGTACCCTAAAATGGTACTAATGAAAAGTACAGATTGTCCCGGAACAAATAGGCCCTCACACAGCTCCGTTGGAGAAAAAATAAAAAAGTTCTGGCTCTCAGAATATGGCGATGCAAAATGTGCAGAGTGTTCCAAAAGCGGATAGGATCAGGCGCCATTTATCAGTGTGACACAGGCCACATATCTGCGAATTATTATTTATGTACCCCATTATTATACCCTCTTATTATGCCCTGATGTACCCCGCACAGCTTACATATACCCCCACATCATAAACTGAAATACCAGCAAAACCCCAAACAGAACAGTTACCAAGCAAAATCTGCGCTCCAAAAGCCAAATGGTGTTCCCTCCCTTCTGAGCCCCACAGCGTGCCCAAACACCAGCTTACGTCCACATATATGACATTTTATATTCGGGAGAACCCGCTCAACATTGTATGAGGTATTTGTCTTCAGTGGCACAAACTGGGCACAATATATTGTGCATTAAAATGGCATATCAGTGGAAAATGTAAATTTTCACTTTGCACCATCCGCTGCGCATTAACGCCTTGGCGCACCACGACTTAATAGAATGTCGTGGTGCGAGGGGTTATATATGGAGCGGGCTCACGCGCTGCGCCCGCTCCATATTCTGCAGCTGTCAGCTGTGTATTACAGCTGACACCCGGGACTAACGGACAGGAACAGCGATCGCGCTGTTACAGGAGCCTGTAAAATGACATTATACTGCAATACATTAGTATTGCAGTGTATTGTACCAGCGACCTAATGATCGCTCGTTCCAGTCCCCTAAAGGGACTTTTGGGAGGTTTCCACTGTTTTGGTACCTCAGGGGCTTTGCATATGCGACATGACACCCGAAAACCAGTCCAGCTAAATTTGAGCTCCAAAAGCCAAATATTGTTCCTTCCCTCCTGAGTCCTGTCGTGGGTCCAAACAGCAGTTTATTACCACATATGGCGTATTGCTGTAATCAGGACAAATTGCTTTACAAATTTTGGGGTAAGTTTTCTCCTTTATTCATTATAAAAATTAAACATTTCTATGTTTTTTCAGAAAAAAGTAGATTTTCATTTTCACGGCCTAATTCCACTAAATTCAGCAAAAAAACTGTGGGGTCAAAATGCTAACTATACCCCTAGAACAATTCCTTGAGGGGTGTAGTCTTCAAAATGGGGTCAGTTTTGGGGGGATTCCACTGTTTTGCTTACTCCAGGGCGTTGCAAACGCGACATGGCACTGAAAACCAATCCAGCGAAATCTGCGCTTCAAAATCCAAATGGCGCTCCTTCTCTTCTGAGCTCTGCTGTGGGTCCAAACAGCAGTTTAGTACCACATATGGGGTATTGGCGTAATCGGGAGAAGTAGCTTTACAAGTTCTGGGGTGCTTTTTAATCTTTATCCTTTGCAAATATTATTTTTTTTAAATATTTTTTCAGAAAAAAAGTAGATTTTCACTTTCACAGACAAACTCCAATAAATATAGCAGAAGACCTGTGGGGTCAAGATGCTAACTGTACCCCTAGATAAATTCATTGAGGTGTGTAGTTTCCAAAACCGTCTCACTTTTGGGGGATTTCCACTGTTTTGGTACCACAAGACCTCTTCAAACCTGACATGGTGCCTAAAATATATTCTAAAAAAAGGAGGCCCCAAAATCCACTAGGTGCTACTTTGCTTCTGAGGCCTGTGTTTCAGTCGATTATCACACTAGAGCCACGTGTGGGATATTTCTAAAATCTGCAGAATCTGGGCAATAAATATTGAGTTGCATTTCTCGGGTAAAACCTTCTGTGTTACAGATTTATTACAAATGAATTTCAGCAAAAAAAAAAATAATTTGTAAATTTCACCTCTACTTTGCTTTAATTCCTGTGAAGCACCTAATGGGTTAAGAAACTTTCTGAATGCTATTTTTAATACTTTGAGGGGTGCAGTTTTAATATGGGGTGATTTATGGGGTCTATCTAGTACATAAGGCCCTCAAAGCCACTTCAGAACTGATCTGGTCCCTGTAAAAATCGCCTTTTGAAATTTTCTTGAAAATGTGAGAAATTGCTGCTAAAGTTCTAAACGTTGTAACGTCCTAGAAAAATAAAATAATGTTCAAAAAACTATGCAAATATAAAGTAGACATATGGAATATATAAAATAGTAACTATTTTGTGTGGTATTACTATCTGTTTTACAAGCAGATACATTTAAAATGAGAAAAATCATAATTTTTGCAAATTTTCTCTAAATTTTGGTATTTTTCACAAATAAGCAATGAATTTATTGACCAAATTTTTCCACTAACATAAAGTACAATATGTCACGAGAAAACAATCTCAGAATCGCTTGGATAGGCAAAAGCATTCCAGAGTTATTAACACATAAATTGACACATGTCAGATTTGAGAAAATGGGGCTGGTCATGAAGGTCAAAATGAGCTCAGTCTTTAAAGGGTTAAAGAACAAACAAGACAAGAAACGGTTAAAAATTTGTTATATTGCTTATTATGTAAAATTTTATAATGTTTAATAAAAACATTGAAAAATAAAAAAGAAAGAGTAAATTTGCTATATTCATTGTTTGATCTTGACCCAGATTTATTATAACCTCTATGAACCTCTATGACGTTCTCTTTTATGATTTCTACTGGTCTCCTTAACCTGTTCATAAATTGGGCCATATATGTAATGTAGGGCTAAACACAACTAAGGCTACATTCAGATGAGAGTCGGCAACCTCGGACGTGAAAGACGGACGTTATTCATGTCTGAGGTGCACCCATGTAGGATGCGTTGTTACGGATCCCCCATAGACTAGTCTATGAAGGGATGCGTGACACTCAGTAAAATAGGACATGTCCTATTTTTTTCACGAACCCTTCACACGCTCCGTTGGAACAACGGTCGTATGAACGGCCCCATTGAAGTATTTTAATGGCCATAACACGGATGTGATACACGCTCATCTGAATGATCCCTTAGTCACTAAAACAGTTTATGTGATAGCAATAATAAAATATATAGTACAACCTAAAAAGTAATAAATGATAATCGTATAATTTTTCACAGCCTACATCTCTATACAGAGGAGGATATATAACATAATATCCCTCATATATAACAGCAAATTCCAGTATTTCCAAGTGTCAGTCTATGTGCAAGACAAAAAATGTTTTGTTTTCCATCAGGTCTAGAATTTCCAAATAGGATGGGGGATCAATGTCAACAGGACTGTCTTGTTAGACCAGGTGTGGACATGTCTGTGACCTCTAAATTGATCTTTGGTCAAGATTTTTTTTTAGAACACAACAAACTGGATAGTTTCAGTGGTTCATGTGTTGACAGATCTTATGTAAACAGATTCTTTGTATGCACTACTATTTGGAAGTTGTTATCATGCAATTAATCCGATACTTCATGTAGGTGAAGAGCCCCGCCTCATCTCGTCTAAACAATCCAATATTGTGATTAGAGCAGAATGGTTTCAGAATAAAGGTCTGTCCAAAAAAACAGCCACTGTGGGACTCAGCAGCCAATAGGGTCATTATCACTCTCATCAGATCCTGTCCCCAATAGGGATCACTATCTAATATCTCAAACACGCAGGCACTGGGTAAAATTAAAGTGGAAGTCATTTAAGCTACTGTATTATATTTTTGAAGTATGGGAAGGAACCAGAGAACCTGGAGAAAACCTTCACAAAACCTACCTGAATCCGGGATAAAAAACTAAAAAAACCTGTCCCTGGTCAGATTTGAATCCGGGATCCCAGTGCTGAAAGGCGAGAGTGCTAACTACTGCCACCATTAAAGGTGATAAGGGGCAGGAAAATAAGAGGAGAGGCAGTGGGCAGTGAAATACAGAGGACTGATAGGCCGAGGAAAGGAGGACAGCCTAATGACCATGATAATGAAAATCTTTTAATTTCTTGAAGGTACCCATATGGCTCTTTTACAAGGGCCAATTATCAGGCAAACGAGTGTTGACAGAAAGCTTGTTTCCAATCATGGCCCTGTGTAAACAGGGCAACGATCAGCTGATGAACGAGCATACGCTCGTTCGTCTGATTGTATCGTTTCTGCAGCCTAAAATATTATCACACATGATAGAAATGTATGGGGACGAGGGATCGTAGTAATGAGCGCTCGTCCCCATACATAGCTCCTTGTGAAAGGAGCAAACAAGCGTTGATCAACGAGCTGTCTCGTTTAAACGGCCCACAATGGGTCGCGTAAGAGGACCCATACCTGATGGTGGGCATTGCAGAGTGGGGTCTTATGATTACTTATTATCCGTATTGCAGATTATTTCATACCCACTTAATCATGTACTGATAATCCAAAACCAGTAAGATTTACAATAAGCTTTATATTTACAAAATCTGAGCGCTGGACGCTTGGTCGGCTAACAGCTGCTCCTCCCGACTACTGTCAGCAGAGTCCAGACAATCCCATACACATTAGGCTTCGTTCACATCTGCGCCAGTGCTCCGTAGTCGAGAATGGAATCCTTGCGCAACTGAGACAAACGGAAACCATTAGCACCGGATCCGTTACCATTGAAATCAATTGTGATGGAAACGTAAACCTTTGGTTTCCATTTGTGTCAGTTAGGGTCCCGTTCAGGGGCGTAACTAGGAAAGACTGGGCCCCATAGCAAACTTTTGACTTGGGCCCCCCCTCCCCTGGGTGTCACACAACCCCCCCTTGTAGATAGTGCCTTTTTTACAGCCCCCCTGTAGATAACGCCATACAGCCCCCTGTAGATAACGCCATACAGCCCCCCTGTAGATAATGGCATACAGCCCCCTCTGTAGATAACGGCATACAGCCCCCTCTGTAGATAACTCCATACAGCCCCCTCTGTAGATAACTCCATAGAGCCCCCTCTGTAGATAACGCCATACAGCCCCCCCCTGTAAAGAACGCCATACAGACCCCCTGTAGATAACGCCATACAGAGTTCCCCCTGTAGATAACGCCATACAGCCCCCTTTGTAGATATCTACAGAGGGGGCTGTATGTCGTTATCTACAAAGGGGGCTGTATGGCGTTATCTACAGGGGGACTCTGTATGGCGTTCTCTACAGTGGGGGCTGTATGGAGTTATCTACAGGGGGGCTGTATGGCGTTATCTACAGAGGGGGCTGTATGGCGTTATCTACAGAGGGGGCTGTATGGCGTTATCTACAGAGGGAGCTGTATGGCGTTATCTACAGAGGGGGCTGTATGGTGTTATCTACAGAGGGGGCTGTATGGCGTTCTCTACAGTGGGGACTGTATGGCGCTAACGGCATACAGCCCCCACTGTAGAGAACGCCATACAGCCCCCACTATAGAGAACACCATACAGCCCCCCCTGTAGGTAACGCCATACAGCCCCCCTGCAGGTAACGCTATACAGCCCCCCTGTAGGTAACGCTATACAGCCCCCCCTGTAGGTAACGCTATACAGCCCCCCTGTAGGTAACGCCATACAGCCCCCTCTGTAGGTAACGCTATACAGCCCCTCGTAGGTAACGCCATACAGCCCCCCTGTAGGCAACACTATACAGCCCCCCCTGTAGGTAACGCTATACAGCCCCCCCTGTAGGTAACGCTATACAGCCCCCTGTAGGTAACGCTATACAGCCCCCCCTGTAGGTAACGCTATACAGCCCCTCCCCTGTAGGTAACACTATACAACCCCCCTGTAGGTAACGCCATGCAGCCCCAACCCCACAAAAAAATCCGACCTACAGTGTGTCCTACAAAAGACTTGTATCCCCTATCCACAGGATTGGGGAATACATGTGTGATGGTAGCGATAGGGAGAACGGGGGACCGAAAGTCCCCTGAAGTTCTCCATGACTAACCTCTGACTTCTGGCGTCTGTGCAGCTCAACAAAAATGAAAGGAGCGCTGGTCACGCATGCACACAAGCGCGACCGGCGCTCCATTCATTTCTACGGAGCTGCCGACACAGACCCCGGAAGTCCGAGGTTTGTGATGGAGAACTTCAGGGGACTTTCAGTCCCCCGTTCTCCCTATCAATGCCAGCGATCACACATGTATCCCCTATCCTGTTGATAGGGAATACATGTCTTTTGTTTAATGGCAGAGCGGGGAGATACCTCCTTGCTCTGCCGTAGTGTTCAGTGGCGTCGCGCTGTAGCAGCCGTAGCCATATGAGAATACAGCAATATTATAAAAAAAATTATAGTTGGGAAAGACCTTCGTACAGATTTGGTATTAGAGACCAAAAGCTTCAATCTTTACCTATGGAAGCAACAATGCAAAATGCTGCGTATTTGAAATATAGACATAAAAGTTACAGATGTGGGAACAGCTGCATTAACTAACATTAGCTCCATATTTTGGACTTTCCAAATACAGAACCTGTAACTGGGCCTCATCTTTCAGCTGTAGACAGAAGAAGAAATCCTTTCTTTTGAAATGGTTTATTAAACCGCACAGAAATATTTGTAACATTACAGGGAGACTGCACGATAGGCTCATCAGGTCAGATTGCAAACACAGGGTCACCAGCCACTATGTGCCTCTGCGGTTCCTAATGGAAGCCATTCACTACCACGCAAAATGCAAGTCAGGGTAATTTCCAATCCCTGCACCGTACCCATATGTTACAGAGAAAAACTATTTATGCAGCCGAGTCCTAGCGGGGCTAAACACTGCTTTTCCCTTTAAACCATCTTGGCGGGCATAAGTCGTGGTACCCACTAAGTGGAACAGTCTATTTACACTTACGTACACCACAACATAATTGGCATCTGTAGTTTTGACACTAATGGAATAGTGGAAATTCTTTTGAAACTAGTAAACCATATGACACAGGTCTATATGTTGACCAGCTTGCTAGTAACGGTTTTCCTCAGAAGACTAGTACAGATGATGACACAGGTATGCAGTGCACTATTCTTGCTGTATTAATGGACAGCAGTGGGTGGTATGAGAATCCAGCACAGATGTGGACCCCTTATTGTATTACAGGTCATTACAAAAGAAGCCACACATAATCCCTTTTACTGGTCAAACTTAGTCTAATGTTCTGTCCCTCAAAATGTCTCCCTCTTCCTCAGAGTCTCTGTCAGTGTCGTGTTTGTTCATCTTATATAAGCAGGGTGAATGTGGAAATATCCAGATGATAAATTGTTAAATACATTTCTGTATATCCAGAAATGACAACACTACGGTCAAATTGCATCAACAACTGGCTCCGACCTTCCCCCAATCCACAGCAAATCTGCTAATCCATTGCCATGTTGGATACCTTTCAGGGGCGTAGCTAAAGGCTCATGGGCCCCGACGCAAAAGTTCTTATTGGGCCCCCACCCCGCAAACTTCTCATGGCTGACAGCCCGCAGCTTTCAGTTGCATCGCTGGGTCTCCTAAGTGACCCAACAATGCAGCACTAGCAGACAGGGGCGTCACTAAGGTCTTAAAATGTCAGGGGAAATAGCCCCAATACATATGCCCCCCCCCCCCAAGAAAATGTGTGTGTATATGTGTGTGTGTCTGTGTATATGTGTATATAGGAGACAGCATATCTATAGTACTACGACCCTATAAACTATGGATAGGATTAGATACAGTGGCTCAGCAGACAGTATCACACATGATAGGATTATATACATGGCGCAGCTCTCTGACATTGCGGCTCCAGCGCTGGACCCAGGAAAGGTAAGAATAATAATTGTTTTGCTTTTTTATGTGTTACTAATTATTTTTGTGTGTTTGTGTTATTTTACAGGTTCGGTCGTTGGACTGCGTCGGATTCGAGGACTACTTCAATGACAGCGTTTTTTTTATTCTCAATAAAATGGTTAATAAGGGTTGTGTGGCTTTTTTTATTTCAATAAAAAAAAAATTCTATGTCAATGTATTTTTTTAAACTTTATTATTACCACCTTAGTAATAGCTGCTGGCTGATAGACAACGTCCATTACTAGGGTGGGGCTTAATGTTATGCTGGTGCAGAGGCTAAGACAAACCCCCATTATTACCTTGGTACACACCGCCACCAGGGGTCCTGGGAAGAGACGGGTATGAACCAGTACCTGACCATCTGTAGTGATGGTCGGGCACTGGGGCGGCCGCAGGATGGTAGTATTAGGCTGGGGAAGGCCAAAAACAGTGGTTCTTCCCACCCTGGTAATGCTGCCTGCTGCTGCTATGGCTGGCTATGGCTGGTTATGAAAATTTGGGGGGACCCCACATTGTTCTTTCCAATTACTTTATATATTTTTTTAAAGATGATGTGGGCTTTTCATAACCAGCCAGATACAATAAAGCAGCAGCAGCCTAGCATTACCGGGGGGGGGGGGGGGGGCTGCTGTTTATGGCCTTTCCCAGCCTGATAATACCAGCCCACAGTCGCCCCAGTATCCGACCATCACTGCACTACTGGATCGTACCCGGCCCTTCCCGGCACCCCTGGAGGCTGTGGGTACAAGGGTAATAATGGGGATAGTAATAAAGTTAAAAAAAAACACAAAGACATAGAAAAAATATTTTATTGAAATAAAAAAAACCCACGCAACCCTCATTAACCATTTTATTGATAATAAAAAAAGCTGCCATCGAAGTAGTCCTCGAATCCGACGTAGTCCAACGACCGAACCTGTAAAAAACACAAACACAAAAAAAACGATTAGTAACACATGTGGTAGGCTTCGATACAGGGCCCATGTGTGATACTGTCTGTTGGACCCTCTATCTAAGCCTACTACAAGGTAGGCTTAGATAGAGGGTCCAGCAGACAGTAATATTATACAGTACCAGATTACTGTCTGCTGGAGCCTTGTATCTAAGCTTACCAGGGTCCAACAGACAGTATCACATATGGGCCCTGTATCTAAGCTTACCATGTGGTTATGTAAGATGCCTAGATACAGGGCCCCAGCAGACAGTAATCTTACACAGTATTAGATTACTGTCTGCTGGGGCCCTCTATATAAGCCTACCGTGTGGTAGGCTTATATACAGGGCCCATCAGACAGGATCACACATGGGCCCTGTATCTAAGCCTACCAGGTGATTGGCTTAGATACAGGGCCCAGCAGACCGCATCTCACAATCTGTCATCCTGTCTCATGGGCCCTCTAAGCCTGCTACATCGTAGGCTTAAAGGGGTTGTTCAGTCCCTAAACATTGGTGGCCTATTACCCAGGATAGGCCATCAATAGCTGATGGGTCAGGGTCCGACTCCCAGGACCCCGCCAATCAGCTGTTTTGAAGGGGCCAAAGCGCTCATATGAGAGCTCACACTGTGAGTCGCCGACACGGATTCACAGTGTGAGCAAGTGACCAGAATGAAGGGGAAGCAGCTCTCGTACGAGTGCTGCGGCCCCTTCAAAATAGCTGATTGTCGGGGTCCTGGGAGTCGGACCCCGACCTATCAGCGTCAGCAGACAGGGATATTAATCTTACCCTCCTCTTCAGCCGCAGCGGAGGTCCTGTCCTGACTCTATCCAGGGTCGGGATGTTGTGCACGGTGCATAGCGTTGTGACATCATGTGCTGCGCACAGCGCTGTGGTGTCAGGACCTCCGCTGCGTTCCGGAACCAGGCGGGTAAGTACTGTCAGTTTTTTTAATTGAAAAATACTTTATTGACAATCAATCGTCATCATACAAACATTACTGCGACACAGCGCAAGCCATGAAGCAGCAAATAATAAATAATAACAGTCGTCAAACATAACATGACAGTATAATACACAGTACAGGTTAACCCATGCTATACATTACACCACATGCTACACTAACATTCTTGCATTCACTAAAGTCAAACAACAAAGCATTACAGACAAGTGATGGGGTGGGGGGAGTGGGTAGGAGGGGGTAGGGGAAGGGGGGAATCACAGGCCGGAAGCTTTACTGAAAGACAACACACAAGAAGGGAGAGTGGGGGGAAGGGGAGTATCAGTCCTATTCCTCATCGACGTCCGGGCTGTCCCAGGTGGAATAGTCTCTGAGCAGGCTGTGGATCATCCTGCGGCAGTCCTGGACGGACACACTCTCTCTCCGCAAAATCAGACGATTCCTGGCAAACCATATAGCGTCCTTAAAACAGTTCATAAGGCGCCAGGCCTCCTGGATTGCTCCATCCGTGTTACTCCCAGGAAATAGTCCATAAAGTACCGAGCGGTACGACAGTCTGTTCCTGGGAACTGAGTCCTTGAGTTCATGTTCCAAGGCTTTCAACAGACCCTGCGCAAAGGGGCACTGCCAGAAAGTGTGCAAAGATGTTTCCTCCGTGAAGGGGCACCTGGGGCAGTACCGTGCCTTGCACAGGTTGCAGGCATGCATGAATGACCTAAGTTACTATAGTAACAGGGGCCCGCGGCCCCAGTTACTATAGAAACTTTTTATTGATGTGGTGCGGGGGGGCGGCAGGCGGACAATTGTGACCGCTGCGACCCCTATAGCTACGCCACTGATACCTTCTCCCATCACCCCAGCGCAAACACAAGGACTGGCTACAACCATGGAGTCACACATAGTGATAGTGTACAATAAATAAGCCCTGCTCCAAAGTTATACAGACATGTAATACGCTCATGTAAAATAGATCTAGCACAGGAGGCATACACAGCGGCCGGCCTGTGAGCACATGTGTCTGGATATTTGTAGAATTTATTGTGCATGGTAAAGGACTTGCATATTTGCATGCTGTCAGTAAACAGACCAGGCTTATTTGAATAATTCAGCTCAAAACTCAACCTAAAATCTCCTCCCAGCACCATAAAATGAACTTCAGTGAAGTTGGTTGAGTAAAATATAATGATCAATGATAAAAAAAAATATGACATACTGATACTTATGTTATACACATCAAACCAGGACAGATCCAATAGTGACATTCCCCATACATATAAAACACCAGTAAATATACAGGGACACTAAATTGTACTCTACTGTAAAGTTGTTACAAATTTTATTCAGCTATTTCTATGTGTGGGAAATTGAGGGGCAAGCCCTGTGGCTGCCATTACAGCTCACACCAGGGTTTACACAGTCTTATACTCCATATACCGCTGCATACCCAGACAGATTTTCTGTGTGGGAATCTAAATATTCTGGGTAACATTTCCTGTGCTGTAATGGCAGCACATTGGTTGTCACCCATAGTTCCTAGAAACAAGTATAGGCCCTTTTACACGGGCCAATTATCGGGCAAACGCTCGATCATCTGCTGATCATATCGTTTTAGCTGCCTAAAATATTATCGTTTTCGGCAGCACATCTCCCTGTGTAAACAGGGAGACGCGCTGCCGACATGATAATAATGTATGGGGACGAGTGATCGGAGTAACAAGCGCTTGTGCCCATGCATTGTTCCTTGTGAAAGGAGCAAACGAGCGCCAGTTGTCTCGTTGATCGGCGCTCGTTTACACGACCCAGGACGGGCCGTGTTATAGGACCTTATGGCTCTGTTCATACCTTGTTCCAATGAATATGTCAAACGCAGAGCCGCAACATATTCTATAACATATTTTAGTGCGGACATAATGGCAAGCAACAAAAAAATATGAGAAACCAATAAGGGCTTTTAAAGGGGATATCTGCTTTGGACAATACCTATTTATTTGAAGGATATCCAGCAATAAATTGATGACAGGGTACCCCCTGCTGGGATTAGCTGTAATTTGTGGGGGAATCTGGCAGAAAGTCTTCCATTTCTCTGCAGCGCCATCATAGGTAATATTAAGCATTGCACAGTACCCATTGAAAAAATAGATTATCTGTGTAATGCACGGACATTCTGGGTCCTCCAGAGAGTGACACTCTTTGTATTCATTCGCCACTCTAGATAATAGATGAGGTCCCATTTATTAACTCAGAATAGTGTGTTTGAAATGAATTTTCTAAGCCAGACAAGACCTTTATTTTGAAACAAAGCTTTAGTTTGAACTAATTTAAGCTGGCGGCACATCTGTTACACCTCATAAGCATAGACATTAGATCATCTATTCACTCAGTGGACTGGACTGTCTTTTCCCGTTTGACTGGACCTGATCCTCATGTTCCTTTTTGATCATCCTATTTTTTCTGGTGACAGAGGTGTCTGGCAGCTGCTGAAGATATGTTTTATCTATATTTGCCGTGTAGGAGAATGCAATCTATTTTTCACTGTTATCAGTCATTTCAGTCTCGAGAGAGTTTGGGTCCTTTTAGGGTATGTTCACACGCAGGGGCGTAACTGGGAAAGACTGGGCCCCATAGCAAATTTTGACTGGGGCCCCTCCTCCCTTGGGTATCACTCAACCCCCCCTTGTAGATAGTGCCTCCCTATAGATTCCGCCACACAGCGCCCCCTATAGATAGCACCATACAGCCCCCTGTAGATAACATCATACAGCCCCCTGTAGATAACGTCGTACAGCCCTCCCCCTGTAGATAACATCATACAGCCCTCCCCCTGTAGATAATGCTATACAGCCCTCCCCCTGTAGATAACGCTATACAGCCCTCCCTTGTAGATAACGTCATACAGCCCCCCCTGTAGATAACGCCATACACCCCCCTGTAGATAACGCCATACAGCCTCCCCCCTGTAGATAATGCCATACAGACCCCCCCTGTAGATAATGCCATACAGACCCCCCTGTAGATAATGCCATACACACCCCCTGTAGATAATGCCATACAGACCCCCTGTAGATAATGCCATACAGCCCCCCTGTAGATAACGCCATGCAGCCCCCCTGTAGATAACGCCATACAGACCCCCTGTAGATAACACCATACAGCCCCCCTGTAGATAATGCCATACAGCCCTCCCCCTGTACATAATGCCAGACAGCCCCCCTGTAGATAATGTCAGACAGCCCGCCCTGTAGATAACGCCAGACAGCCCCCCTGTAGATAACGCCAGACAGCCCTTCCCCTGTAGATAACGCCATACAGCCCCTCCTGTAGATAACGCCATACAGACCCCCCCTGTAGATAACGCAATACAGACCCTCCCTGTAGATAATGCCATACAGACCACCCCTGTAGATAATGCCATACAGACCCTCCCTGTAGATAATGCCATACAGATCCCCCCTACAGACCCCCTGTAGATAATGCCATACAGACCCCCCTGTAGATAATGCCATACAGCCCCCTGTAGATAACGCCATACAGACCCCCCTGTAGATGACACCATACAGCCCCCCTGTAGATAACGCCAGACAGCCCCCCTGTAGATAACGCCAGACAGCCCCCCCTGTAGATAACTCCAGACAGCCCCCCTGTAGATAACGCCAGACAGCTCCCCTGTAGATAACGCCAGACAGCCCCCCCTGTAGATAACGCCATACAGCCCCCCCTGTAAGTAACGCCATGCAGCCTCCAACAAAAAACGGCCTATAGTTTGTCCTACAAAAGACATGCATCCCCTATCCACAGGATAGGGGATACATGTGTGATCGCTGGCAGCGATAAGGAGAACGGGGGACCAAAAGTCCCCCGAAGTTCTCCATGACAAACCTTGGACTTCCAGCGTCTGCGCAGTTCAATAAAAATGAAAGGCGCGCTGGTCACGCATGCGCACAAGCGCGACCGGTGCGCAAGCCATTTCTATGGAGCTGCAGACAGACCCCGGAAGTCCGAGGTTTGTCATGGAGAACTTCAGGGGACTTTCGGTCCCCCGTTCTCCTTATCGTTGCCAGCGATCATACATCTATCCCCTATCCTGTGGATAGGGGATGCATGTCTTTTGTAGGAACAACCCCTTCAGTGGCGTCGCGCTGTAGCAGCCATAGCGGCAACTAGCGTAGCCTCCGGCCATGGGAGGGGGGCCCATGCCGGCGGGCGAAGCGGGCCCCCTCATGCTGCGGGGCCCGTAGCAGCCGCTACGGCTGCTACTACGGTAGTCACGCCACTGTTCACACGGCCTATTTTCAGACGTAATTCGGGCGTTTTACGCCTCGAATTACACCTGAAAAGAAGGCTCCATTAAGTTTGCAAACATCTGCCCATTGCTTGCAATGGGTTTTACGATGTTCCGTTCAGACGAGGTGTAATTTTACGCGTCGCTGTCAAAAGATGGTGCGTAAAAATACGCCCGCATCAAAGAAGTGCATGTCACTTCTTGGGACGTTTTTGGAGCCGTTTTTCATTGACTCCATTGAAAATCAGCTCCAATAACGTCCGTAAAAGACGCCGCGAAAAACGCGAGTACTTGCAAAAACGTCTGAAATTTCGCCTGAAAACAGCTCCGTAATTTCAGACGTATTTTGCCAGTGTGTGTGAACATCCCCTTACACTGCCCTACAAGGGCCATGTAAATGAGTGCCAATCAATGAGACAGCTCGATGACCGGCACTGGTTTGCTCCTTTCACAGGGAGCTATGTTTGGGGACGAGCACTCATTACTACGATTGCTCGCCCTCTTACATTTCTATCATGTCGACAGTACGTCTCCCTGTTTACACACGGAGATGTGCTTGCCCCAACGATTATATTTTGTGTTGCAAAAACAACACAATCAGCCGATGAACGAGCATTTGCTCACGTGAACACTCGTTTGCCTGATAACTGGCCCTTGTAAAATAACGTTTTGACTGTAGTGTTAATGGCATTAATGATAGGAAGTCTGGAAAAATATCTGTCCTCGTGATTACAACTTTATCTCACATCATTTGATAACCTTCAGATACATTTACATACTTGTGAAAGATATCAGCTCTTCTTTATATATACACTTTAGCTTTGTACTTTGCTTTAAAATATGTTTAGATTTAGGGCTATTTCTTCTGTGTGAAGGCACTAATCGCTAACTGGCCTCAATGTGTTGTCATATTTCTGCCTGTAATATCTATGGGTTTCACAGATCTTTTCCCCTTGTATGTTACACAAGCGGCTGGTCCAGTGGTGATTAGTCGGGTTTGAGCATTAGAACAGGTCAGGACAAGCTGTGGAATCTCAGTGACTAGTCACCATTAGGACAAGGGCAGGAGGTCATTTAAACTGGAGTCAAACCTGTTGTTTTAGTAGGTATGACCTGGATTTTAACACTTAGTACAGATACTTTGAATATTTTGTAATGACATTATTGAGGAGTTTTGTGATTTTTGACACCTTGATTATAAAAATATAATTGAATTTATGGTGTCTCTATAATATTATATTAAGTTACTCATTCTTATCCTTATCCAAATAAACGTATTGTGCGTTAAAACAATGCAGAGCAGCGACTGCATTCATCCCCTAAAAAGCCTTCACATAATACAAAAGCTGTCTCCACACACAAGGGTAAGCCTAAACCCTTAAAGGAACAGTGTCACCAAATTATTTTCTTTTATATCAGTTTTATGTTAGGGTTTTATTAAAAACGTTTAGGGTATGTTCACACGGCCTATTTACGGACGTAAATCGGGCGTTTTTGCCCCGAATTACGCCCGAAAATAGCGCCTCAATAGCGCTGACAAACATCTGCCCATTGAAAGCAATGGGCAGACGTTTGTCTGTTCACACGAGGCGTATATTTACGCGCCGCTGTCAAATGACGGCGCGTAAATAGACGCCCGCGTCAAAGAAGTGACCTGTCACTTCTTTGGCCGTAATTGGAGCCGCTATTCATTGACTCCAATGAATAGCAGCGCTAATTACGGCCGTAATTGACGCGGCGTTCAAGCGCCTGCACATGCCGGTACGGCTGAAATTACGGGGATGTTTTCAGGCTGAAACATCCCCGTAATTTCAGCCGTTACGGACCCCCGCCGTGTGAACATACCCTTATATTTATTTGTGTGTTTGTGTGTTACTTTTTTCTATTTTTACACTTTTTCTTCCCTATGGGGGCTGCCATTTTTTTTTCCATTTCTGTGTGTGTCGATTAACGACACATACAGACATGGAATACGGCAGCTCCAGTCCCATCCACTATGGTGTACGCCGTGTGTGTGGGAACGGCGCATGCGCCGCTCCAACACAGTCCAATTTGAAATGCGCGCCGGCCGGCGCCATTTTCCTGTGAACCGGAAGTCGCGGCCGGACAGTAAGATTACTACTTCCGGTCGCGGCTTCCGGACTTGTGCACATGGAGCAGCGGCAGCAGACGGAGCGGACGGACCGGAGGGAGCGGCGGCGACTGGAGCAGGTAAGTGATTTCTGTGTATGTAAGTGTTATACTGTGTGTTTACTAGTGTATGTAAACCTTCTACACTGTGTGTTAGCTCAAAAAATGGCGACACACAGTGTAGGAGGTTAGACCGTTCAAACCCCTCGTTTCTCCCGGCACTAGCCAGGATAAAGGAGGGGGGGATTCTGAGAGCTCACTAGAGCGAGGGATTTTTTCCCAATTTTGCAGCATAAAGCAATGTGGTTGCTTTACCACATGCAATGCTGCAATTTTGGGAATTGCTCCATCTAGTGACCAGTGCTTGGAAATATTATAAATTGAATCCAATTTATAATATTTCCTGACAAGCGAAAAAAATAAAAAAAATTACAAGAATGTTTAATCACCCACACTAATTGTTTAACTAAAAAAAAACAAACATGTTTTGCTGGCAACACATTCCCTTTAAATGCTATGTGCAACTTTGAAAGGGATATTTTGTTGTAATAAAAAGGTCAATCATTTTGTTTTGTGCAACTTTATAATTAGTTTCCACTTAATTATTTTTACTTTTAGAGATACAGCTGCTCTGTAATTCTGTATACAGAGCAGATGTATCTCAAAAAGTATATATATATATATATATATATATATATATATATATATTTATTTATTAAACTTATTATAATGTTGCACAAAACACACCAATTAACCTTTTTATTATAAAAAACAAAAATCCATTTCAAATGTGTAAATAGCCTTTAACCCCTTCAAAACCCAGCTCATTTTGGCCTTCAGGACCAGCCCCATTTTTTGTTAAATCTGACATGTGTCACTTTATGTGGTAATAACTTCAGAATGCTTTTACCTATCCAATTGATTACGAGAATGTTTTCTCGTGACATATTGTAGTTTATGTTAGTGAAAGAATTTGGTCGATAAATTCTGTATTTATTTATGAAAAATGCCAAAATGTTGAGAAAATTTGCAAAAAAATTATGATTTTTCTAAATTTCAATGAATCTGCTTGTAAAACAGATAGTAATACCACCCAAAATAGTTACTAGTTAACATTTCCCACATGTCTACTTTATGTTTGCATCGTTGTTTGAACATCCTTTCAATTTTCTACGACATCACAAGGTGTAATGATAGGGGTAGGGAAACGGACAAGTGAGCCCTAATCTACCCGCCACTCTGTCCCTGCCTACTTGCAACGACCCGCCCTAGGCGACGGGGTACAACTGGGCGGCGGTCCCTATGCTCAGTAAGTGCACGAGACAAACAGACAAGGGTACACAAAGCTAAGGGAAATGGGGCAGTTGCCCACGGCAACACCGTGAGCAACAAGAGGGTGAATGAGCCGAGTCAAACCAGGAGTGTACGAGGTACCAAACGCAGAGCAGGAGAGTAGTCAGAAAGCCAGGGTCAGTATGGAGCAGGATCAAATAGTCAGGAGCTGTAGCTGGGCCAGGAAACCACACGAGAAGAATCACAAGCAAGGAGGAACAGGAAAGGCAGGTATAAATAGACCGAGGGCGGGAGCTAGCTCCGTCTGGCCAGGCTGCGATAGGCTCTCCCACTCCTAAGCCTGCCAGCCTGAGTGGTGGAAGCTGAAGTCAGTCTCAGAGACATAGACTCAGGTGCCGACTGATTACCTATGGGCGTTAACCCCGAAGCTGTGCCTGGCAGATCCTTTACACAAGGCTTAGAACTTTAGTAGCAATTTCTCACATTTTTAAGAAAATTTCAACACGTTTTTTATTTCAGGGACCAGTTCAGTTCTGAAGTGGCTTTGAGGGGCTCATATATTTTAAAACCTTAAACACCCCATTTTAAAAACGGCACCCCTCAAAGTATTCAAAACAGCATTCAGAAAGTGTTTTAACCCTTCAGGTGTTTCACAGGAATTAAAGATAAGTAGCGGTGACATTTACAAATTTCATTTATTTTGCTGAAATTAATTTTTAATCAATTTTTTTTGTAACACAGAAGGTTTAACCAAAGAAACGCAACTCAATATTTATTGGCCAGGTTCTGCAGTCTTTAGAAATATCCCACATGTGGCCCTAGTACGCTAATGAACTGAAGCACAGGCCTCACAAGCATAGGAGCACCTAGTGGATTTTGGGGCCTCCTTTTTTTTTAGAATATATTTTAGACACCATGTCAGGTTTGAAGAGGTTTTGTATGCCAAAACAGTGGAAATTCCCCAAAAGTGACCCCATTTTGGAAACAACACCCCCTCAAGAAATATATCTAGGGCTATAGTTAGCATTTTGACCCCACAGTTTTTTTGTTACATTTTTTGAATTAGTCTGTAAAAATGTTTAAAAAAAATTCTGTGTTTTCCTTGTGTTCCAGCCAGTGGCACCTTGCAGGTATTGTTTATATCAGGATTTTTTCTAACCCTTTCAAACATTGGGTGTCATGTTTGGTTATTTATCCTCATGACCGATTACATCAATTTACTTACAGTGAAGGAAATAAGTATTTGATCCCTTGCTGATTTTGTAAGTTTGCCCATTGTCAAAGACATGAACAGTCTAGAATTTTTAGGCTAGGTTAATTTTACCAGTGAGAGATATATTATATATCGAAAAAAAAAAAAAATCACATAGTCAAAATTATATATATTTATTTGCATTGTGCACAGAGAAATAAGTATTTGATCCCTTTGGCAAACAAGACTTAATACTTGGTGGCAAAACTCTTGCTGGCAAGCACATCAGTCAATAGTTTTTTGTAGTTGATGATGAGGTTTGCACACATGTTAGATGGAATTTTGGCCCACTCCTCTTTGCAGATCATCTGTAAATCATTAAGATTTCGAAGCTGTCGCTTGGCAACTCGGATCTTCAGCTCCCTCCATAAGTTTTCGATGGGATTAAGGTCTGGAGACTGGCTAGGCCACTCCATGACCTTAATGTGCTTATTTTTGAGCCACTCGTTTGTTGCCTTGGCTGTATGTTTTGGGTCATTGTCGTGCTGGAAGACCCAGCCACGAGCCATTTTTAATGTCCTGGTGGAGGGAAGGAGGTTGTCACTCAGGATTTGACGGTACATGGCTCCATCCATTCTCCCATTGATGCGGTGAAGTAGTCCTGTGCCCTTAGCAGAGAAACACTCCCAAAACATAATGTTTCCACCTCCATGCTTGACAGTGGGGATGGTGTTCTTTGGGTCATAGGCAGCATTTCTCTTCCTCCAAACACGGCGAGTTGAGTTAATGCGAAAGAGCTCAATTTTAGTCTCATCTGACCACAGCACCTTCTCCCAATCACTCTCAGAATCATCCAGATGTTCATTTGCAAACTTCAGACGGGCCTGTACATGTGCCTTCTTGAGCAGGGGGACCTTGCGGGCACTGCAGGATTTTAATCCATTACGGCGTAATGTGTTACCAATGGTTTTCTTGGTGACTGTTTTCCCAGCTGCCTTGAGCTCATTAACAAGTTCCTCCCGTGTAGTTTTCGGCTGAGCTCTCACCTTCCTCAGGATCAAGGATACCCCACAAGGTGAGATTTTGCATGGAGCCCCAGATCGATGTTGATTGACAGTCATTTTGTATGTCTTCCATTTTCTCACTGTTGCACCAACAGTTGTCTCCTTCTCACCCAGCGTCTTACTTATGGTTTTGTAGCCCATTCCAGCCTTGTGCAGGTCTATGATCTTGTCCTTGACATCCTTAGAAAGCTCTTTGGTCTTGCCCATGTTGTAGAGGTTAGAGTCAGACTGATTAATTGAGTCTGTGGACAGGAGTCTTTTATACAGGTGACCATGTAAGACAGCTGTCTTTAATGCAGGCACCAAGTTGATTTGGAGCGTGTAACTGGTCTGGAGGAGGCTGAACTCTTAATGGTTGGTAGGGGATCAAATACTTATTTCTCTGTGCAGAATGCAAATAAATATATATAATTTTGACGATGTGATTTTCAGTTTTTTTTTTATATAATCTATCTCTCACTGGTAAAATTAACCTAGCCTAAAAATTCTAGACTGTTCATGTCTTTGACAGTGGGTAAACGTACAAAATCAGCAAGGGATCAAATACTTATTTCCTTCACTGTATATTGCTGTTGTGATTGGCTTTATATCCTGGTACACTGAGCTGGTTCCCCTCTTTTTCCATGACTATATATCATACATTTTGGATTAAAATTACATTTTATTGTGCATTGATTCTGTATAGGATCTTGTCTGTACTTTTGTTATGCCCATCGTATCTTTTATTTCTCTGTTCCATTGTGAAGGTTGCATTTTTATTACCTGTACATGTTTGTATATTTTAGCCAATGGTTAGCCAATAAAGGTATCACACCTACTATACTTTTGTCTTTTTTGACACAGAAGTATTTAACATTGCATATATTTTAGCTTGATCATTCAATAAAATATATATTTTTCATCGTTCACATAAGGTCTTGTTTTGTCCTCAATAGGTTCTACTGATAAATGGTGCCCAATCTTATCTGCTTTTGGAACACTCTGCACATTTTGCGTCGCCATATTCTGAGAGCCAAAACTTTTTTATTTTTTCTGAGCTGCGTGAGGGCTAATTTGTTGCAGGACAATCTGTAGTTTTCATTGGTACCATTTTGGGGTACGTGCGATTTTTTGATCACTTTTTATTCAATTTTTTGGGGCAAATGAGGTGACCAAAAACCATATATTCTGATAATGTTTTTTATTCTTTCTTTTACTGGGTTCACCATGGACTATAAATTACATATTCACTTTATTCTGCGGGTCGATACGATTACAAAGATACCATATGTGTATATATTTTTTTATATTTTACAGTGTTTGCACAATAAAATCACTTTTTTTTTTTAAATCATTTATTTTTTGTATCACCATATTCTGAGAGCCATACATTTTTTATTTTTCGTCAAAAAGCTGTGGGAGGGCTTGTTTTTTGCGGGACAGGTTGTAGTTTTTATTGGTACAATTTTGGGGTACATGCAGCATTTTGATCACTTTTTATTCTGTTTTGGGAGGGGTAGTGAACAAAAAACAGCAATTCCGGAATTGTTTTTAATTTTATTTTTTTACGGTGTTCACCATGCGGGGGGGGGGAGGGGGAGATAACATGATATTATTATAGTTTGGGTTGTTACGGATGCGGGCAAATGTGTACTTTTTTAATGTTTTCAGTTTTTTCCTATAATAAAATTATTTGCAAAGTTATGAGCATTTTTCTAAATATGCTAATGTGGCCAGGGCCGCACCGTCCATGAGGCGAGATGAGCATCTCTCCCCTCAGGCGGCGCCACTGAAACCGCCGCCAGCCCCACCTCAACTATAATTGTACCTGCGTCTACAGCACGCAGATACAATTACATGAATAAGCGCTGAAGGCGCTTTTCAATGACATAAGCGCGCGCTGCTTGCGTCGTTGATTGACATGGCAAGGCAGCCTGCCAGTCAGCACCTTTCAAAGATGCAGCGTTGAGAGGCGCTGATTGGCTAGACAAAATGGCTTGCCTTTTAATGACGCAAGTGGTGCGATGATGTCATCGCGCTGCTTGCGTCGTTCAGCCCCAGAAGACCTGCTTAGAAGAGAGCAGGCCTGCATCTCAAGAGGACTGCACGGGAACTGGTTTAGGGGAGTATTTAATGTTTTTTTTTTCTGTTAAAAGTGTGAGGGGCTATATGTGGAGCACTACCTACAAGGGGGACTGTATGTGGGGGTTCTATGTGGAGCATTATCTGCACGGGGGGCCATATGTGGGGCACTATCTACAGGGGGCTATATGTGGGGCACTATCTACAGGGGGCTATATGTGGGACACTATCTACAAGGGCTACTATTTACAGGAGGATTTATGTAGGGCACTATCTACGGGGGTCACTATCTACAGGGCCCCTATGGGGGGCACCATCTACAGGGGGCTCTGTGGGGCACTGATTGTGTGTGTGTCTGTGTGTGTGTGTGTGTGTGTGTGTGTGTGTGTGTGTGTGTGTGTGTGTGTGTGTGTCAAAGTGTATGATGCTAATATAATCAGGAACACAGTGTATGGTTGTATTAGAATTAGAGGTGCAGTGTTTGACGCTATTATATTTAGGGGCGTTGTGTGTGGCACCATAAGAATTGTATCTTCATTTATAGATGCATAAATGTTTGAAAAGTGAGAAACTGAACACATCTGTGTTGAAAACTGTAGAAATGGGCCATGGCCGGGAGAAGTCATCATAGATGTCTGGACCGGATGGAGACGTCACCCATGAGTCACTTAATGTAAATGTTTATTTTGCCTCTAATCAGTACTGTATTTACTGTATGATCTGCAGCTGCTAGTGATGTAGAACAGCCAGGGGGATGTCAATCAAGATTTGGAGGTGCCATTTCAATTTTCGCCCCAGGCAACAGAAAAGCTAGAATCGGCCCTGAATGTGGCTCTAATAGCCAAATAGTAGGTGACTCTTTTCACTCTGGTCGTGTAATGTTTTCTGTATGACGCTGTCCAATCATCATACAGCTTCTCCTCCTTCCCCGCCCAGCAACTCAGTGTGATCATATAGTATACAGCTTCCATTCCCGACTCTGTTTTCAACTGGTTGTGTCACAGCTAGAACTGCGATCTGAATCTCATCTTTCATATGCCACCAGAACCACTGTTCTTGGAGGTCCACAACCCGAGATATGGCTGTTTGAAATGACCCCCCTTGCCTCCAGGCTCACTCTCTCACACTGTGTGAAGCAGCTTCATGCTGATAGGACAGCGTCAGAGGCTGTGGGGTAGCGCCACCTCAGGAGAATCGCTGGTGTTGACACCCACTTGTCAGGTATAGGCTCATTTGCATATTTAGAAACCAGCTCATAACTTTTAAAATAGTAAACGTTTTGGGACACAATTTTCACTAGTATTATCAGTGTGACAGTGCCTATTAGATTAGCTAGGAGATTGGGCATTACTAAACTAGTGACAGATCCTCTTTAAATGCCCTTGGAATTTTACTTCCATGTTGCTACATTGAATGACTAAGTGGGCACCATCCCATCAGCAATGGACTTATAAGGCCTAGTTCACATCCCGTCAAATGGCCTACGTTTGACTTATACGCCAGGAAAAGCTCCAAACTTATACAGTAAACGTAGACTGGGTTAGATGATCAGTGGCATCCATCACTATAGACTATAATGATATACGTTAAACGTATATGTCATGAACTCTCATGATCGCGTTCATGATGTATAAGTTAAATGGACCATTATAGTCTATGGGTGACGGATGCCATGGTTAGGCATCCATTTTTACGTATACGTCATCCATACACTATAATGTTATTCATTTAATGTATACGTCATGAAAAGCTATTGAAAAGCCTATGACCTATATGTTAAATGTATACCTGTGACATATGCCCAAAAGTGGCATACATCACCCATAGGCTCCCATGTTAAAAAAAATGATACTCCGCATTATAATTTTCATGGTATTCTGTTCCTAAAACAAAATAAAAGGTGTACTGACATATACTTGCCCAATGGATGCCAAAAGCACCCTCTTTTGTCCTTCGTCGGGCTAATGGGGCTCTATGGGCACATTAAGCGTGTATGTCGTGAGTTTAACGTAGGGCATAAATGAATGTGAAGGGGGCTTAAGTGGAAATCTCACAGACAGCCCCTCTTTCTATACAATTTTAGGCCATCTTGATAGAGTGTGGTTCCTGGTGGGGTAGCTCTCATGGCTGGAGAGCTGACTTCAATGGTCATTGTGCACTTCTTTATTTGGGAAAATGTAGCAATGCAATTTAGCACATAATAATGGAGGCCAATGGGCAAGAAGCAATTCTTCTTTAATGAAAATGTTATGGCCTGTTCGTGCATAACGTATGGGTGTAGAATGTGTGAGGTGTATGAAAAAAATTGTAAGTTGCTTGCTTTAAATTAACATTATTTTTTTAACATTACTTGTAGATATAAACTAAACTGGACCGTGTATTATTTACTGTGACCTGACAAGGTCAAACCAACTTAAGGCCCTTTTACACTGGGAAATTATCAGGCAGACAAGCGTTCATAGAACGCTCATTCCCAATAATTGCCCTGTGTAAAAAGGGCAGCGATCAGCAGATAAACGAGCAAACGCCTGTTCATCTGCTGATCGTATAGTTTAAAAAAAAGTTAAATATTATCGTTGTTGGCAGCACATCTCCCTGTGTAAAGAGGGTGACGCGCTGCCGACATGATAATAATGTATGGGGACGAGTGATCGGAGTAATGACCGCTCGTCCCCATCCATAGCTCTGTGTGACAGAAGCAAACGATCGCCTATCAACGACGTCTCGTTGATCGGCGCTCGCTGCACCGGCCGAATATTGGCAGGTGTAAAAGGCCCTTTAGTTAGTTAGCCAAGTAGTTAAAAAAAATGGGTGCGGTAAAGGATCAAAGATATGCTGGCTTGGTATAAACACTGCAGATGTTCACAAAAGAGGAAATACACTGTTTCATGTACGTGTCTGTATATTGCATGAATAGATGTTTGATGGTCATGTTGACTATTGAGGATGGAATAAGATTGTCTATGGACAACTTTAATGTAACAATAGAAAAAAATGGGGTTTGAAGCCTGCTGACCACCCCTCGGTGCACGGTCCAGGTGCATTCCAGACACCAACTTGAACGTAGAAACATTTATCGCAGTAGGTGGAACCAGCACCAGAACCAGGTTATGACTAAGGACTCTTTGGAGTCAGAAACGTGTCAATTGGATTAATTCTTTGTGGGTGCTCTGTGTTTTTTGTATTGATGTTTTTACTTTGTTACAAATAAAAAGGACTTTTTAGCTGACAAGTAGGTTCCACTTACTGCAATAAATTTTTCAATGGACAACTTTAAAATTGTCGTGTAAAGCCGACATATTCAGCTGAATGCTTATTTAGCAGACAGCTATCTGTCCCAGCTCCCCCATAAACACTTGGATTGGTTCAGCATATATGTTAAATTAAATTGGGAAAAGGGAAATAAGTCGCTGCCAGACCCCTCTAACAATGGCTCATCTTCCAGTGGCATAAAGGATTCGGCATCATAAAACAGAGTGTTGAATAAGTCCGTCCACATACAGTGCACTACAGACAACTGAGTGCAGCAATCAATATAAAGAAAGTGTCCTAATTCCTCAACACTTGAAATAATAAAACAACTTTTGTGCTTTACCAGTGTCCTAATTAGAGATGAGCAAAATTCTCAAAGTTTGTTTTCAGGTCCAATGCCTTGGAATCGGTCATCCGATTAAATTTTGTCTGAATAAAATTTGCCTCGAATTAAAAGTACCCCGATTGCCCTAATACATCGTAGACATCAAAGATTGTCTGAATCTCTGATGTATTCTAGCACTGTATCCATGTTAAATCCAACCCATTTCAAGCTCTTCAGCAGGTTTATGCTGCCCTACCTGAGGGCAACAAAAAGTAGTGCCAGAGACCCTGATTCCTTACTTGTCAGCGATTGGTAGTTTTTGTTAAAATATGTTTTTCTCATGCAGATCCATGGAGTCCACCCATCCGCCGCAGATTGGCAACTTTCTCCCTAAGCAGATCACTAGGGCAATATAAATAATAATAATTACATTCACTTTGCTTGACTTTACTCCATGTAGGTCTGATGCCTCAGGGAAGGGAGAAACTGCATTGTTACATTGGACAAACATTTTAGGGTTAAGGCTATGCTTTGGGTGGCCGTAACCTCCCTTAGGCTAATGTTGGCTTTTATCAAAAGAGTTTAATATAATAATACTAAAATAAAAAATTAAATCATAGCTAACTTAGTATATCATATACACTATATGGACAAAAGTATTTGGACACAACTTCTAATCATTCAAATCCAGTTTTCATTCTGTCCCACTGCCACAGGTGTATAAAATCCTGCACCGACCTAGCCATGCAGTTTTTAAAAAAAACATTTGTGAAAGAATGGATCGTTCTAAACAGCTCACTAAATTCCAGCACAGTACTGTAATAGGATGCCACCATTGCAACAAGTCAGTTTGTGAAATTTCTTCCCTCCTAAATATTCCACAATCAACTTTGAATGGATTTATTGTAAAATGGAAGCGTTTAGGAATCACAGCAACTCAGCCATGAAGTGGCAAACCATGTAAAGTTAAAGAGCGATGTCACCAAGTGCTGAGGCACATAGTGCATAAAAGTCGCCAACGCTCTGCAGACTCAAAAACTGCAGAGTCCCAAAGCTCCTCTGGCATTAACATCCGCACACATACTGTGACCCAAGAGCTTCATGACATGGGTTTCCATGGCCGAGCAGCTACATGCAAGTCTTACATCACCAAGCACAATGGCAATCATAAGATAAGTGGTGTAAAGCGCGCCGCCACTGGACTCTGAAGCAGTGGAAACATGTTCTGTGAAGTGATGAATCACGCTTCTCTATCTGGCAGTCTAATGGATGAGTCTGGGCTTGGCGGATGCCAGGAGAACGTTTCGTTTCTGACAGAGCCCTGACTTCAACCCCATGGAACACCTTTGGCATGAACTAGAACGGAGATTGCGAGCCAGGCCCTCTCATCCAACATCAGTTTCAGGCCTCACAAATGCTCTTCTTTATAACTACGCAAAAATTCCCACAGACACACTCCAAAATTTTGTGGAAAGCCTTTCCAGAAGAGTGGAAGCTGTTTTAGCTGCAAAAGGGGACCAACTTGACATTAATGCCTCTGGATTTAGCATGGGATGTCATCAAAGCTCCTGTAGGTGTATTGTGTAGGTCCCAACACTTTTGTCCATATAGTGTATGTTAAGTGCTTTTACACATACAAATATCTGACCAATATCTGTCCAATCAGATCAATTTCAGTCTGAATGGCCAATTAATCTGATTAAAATCTATCTGAACTGCCAGAAAACCATCTATTTTATATTTTAAGATGATTATAATAAATGAGTAAGATGAGACTTGGTTCTAACTTAATAAAATATCTGTGTATGTAAACGTCTGAGTCAGACCAATTTCATCATCTGTAAGATCGGTATGATTGGTCATAAATCTGTATGTGTAAACCCAGCTACAATGCAGAGTAACACTGTATACCAATGATGTCAGAAGGTCCTTCTTTTGTATATCAGGTTTCAAAAAATATAGACTGATTCTTTTACTAGTGGTGGGACTTGTCTCTCCCTTTCTCAGGAAAACCTCCATATATAAGGAATTTCTTAGCCAATGAACATTTCTCTTCATAGCTGTTTGCATTAACCATGTAAGATATGTTTCTTATTTGTACATCACCGGGCTAAATTTATGGTTAAAACAAAAATTTGCGAATAAATCACATTTTTTACTTTGGTGCATTAACACTTTCAAAAACACAAAATAAATGTACTATAAGGCAATGGTTTCACAAGGTCATGACATCCTCTGCGAGTCACAGCAATACTGCCCCTGGATTTCAAGCCCCTCATGGGGAAAAAAAGCGCAATCGACCATATGATCACTTTTTCTTGTAGGGAAACATTAACATCAGGGTGTGATCAAGATTTTACCACTACTCCTAGTGTGGAGCCCTGGCCTAAACACCCACAACCAATGCCTAATTTTTTGAAAGTCCTGTTTGTTGATATATGGGCGAAATATTCTAGGAAAATATACTTAGAACTGTTTCTATGGAAAATCACATCTCTGTATCACAACTACACTTAATTTGTGGTTTTCATTGCAGTTGCAGTTTTCCTATTGTACCTCAAAAATGAAGAAAGAAACTATTTACAAAACGTGGCATAGACACTGCAGCATGCCTTTAAAACATGTCGTTTTTAACAGCACAGTGTGAATGGGAATTTACAAAACCCTATTACGGCAGCAGCAAAAATGTCCTGCAAAAACTCCAAATCTTCTCTTATTCTAACTCCCCTTGCTTCTCTGCAGGTTCAAATTTAAAAATATATTATCCCCGGTAACTACAATGAAAATGATATTTTTTCTATAATCTAACATTGTAACTTTACTTATACTTTGTCTTACGGTGTACACTGGGCAGTGATCAGCAGATGAACGAGCAAACGCTCGTCTATCTGCTGATCGTATAGTTTTAAAAAAGTTTAAATATTATAGTTGTCTGTAGCACATCTCCCTGTGTAATGGGTTTCAGAATATATAAATATTTATGTGTGTATATATATATATATATATATATATATATATATATAATAACATATGTAAGTATATACTGTATGTACATATATATATATATATATATATATATATATATATATAATACATGTAATAGGACGCCTGAATGGTGAATACATTATGTGATAGCTCAGTAGGAATAGGATAATGGTGAAACTTGCGACTAGTCTGCTTTGTTATTCTACTTCAGACAAAAAACACTCAGTATGGAATTCTAGTAAGCCCACATCCACCATCCACCCCTCTACTCTCACGCCCAAAACATTCTATGCCTTAAAAGTAAACAGCACTCTCAACCAAAGATAAGATGTTGCTCAGCAAGGGACAGCAAAGCCTGAATGGCTGGATGCCATTGAATTCCATCATTAATTATTGCATTACTCTTGGATTTTAGGATTGACACTAAACATGGTTCTGGCTACTTGTTTTAATGCATTACTATACATTCAATAGACCATGGTTTGTACACCTGATGCAAAACTGATGCAAAAAATACATCATAACCCAAGCCTTAGATTTAATATGATTGAATGCGTTCACTCTGCAAAACATTGCACTGGGTTTCTTCTGCATAAACATAGCATAATAAGGCTTCATGCACACAGCAAACCTCACACATAGGCCATAGCCACCCTGTGTGCTTGTATAGTGCTTCTGTGTGGCCCTATATTCTCCTTGAGGAGCAATGCTTCTGGTGGTGAATCAATGCTTCTAAGGGGGGATTTCTCTGTAATACAGCAGGCAATGGACTTGCCACGTCCGTGTGAGATCAGATACACGCAGAAGATACACGCAGAAGTATAGTATGTTTCTAGATTTCATTGGGCGGTATGTTATGGATTCATACAACACTGATTTGTAATGCAGTCTAGTGCAAAGCCAAGAAGGTTTAGTATCGCTATAGCTGACAGAGTGTCTTGCTTGTTCCTTGCTTCACTAGGTCTTTTTAAATCTAATCACATTGCCAAAGTGCTGTAAATAACAAACCCTAAAGGCCCTTTTACACCGGACGACACTCGGCCGATGCAGCGAGCGCCGATCAACGGGACATCATTGATCGGGGCTCGCTTGCTCCTGTCACACGGAGCTATTGATGGGGATGAGCGGTCGTTACTCCGATTTCTCGTCCCCATACATTATTATCATGTCGGGAGCGCGTCTCCCTGTTTACACAGGGAGATGTGCTGCCGACAACGATAATATTTAACTTTTTTAAACTATACGACCAGCAGATGATCGAGCATTTGCTTGTTCATCTGCTGATTGTTCCCCTGTTTACCCAGGCCAATAATCGGCAACGAGCATTATATGAACTCTCGTCTGCCCGATAATCGCCATGTGTAAAACCCCCTTAAAGCGGCTCTGTCACCAGATTATAAGTGCCCCTATCTCCTACATAATCTGTTCGGCGCTGTAATGTAGATAACAGGAGTGGTTTTTATTTTGAAAAATAAACTTTTTAGAGCAAGTTATGAGCTATTTTAGATTTATGATAATGATTTTCTTAATAGACAACTGGGCGTGTTTTACTTTTGACCAAGTGGGCGTTGTACAGAGGAGTGTATGATGCTGACCAATCAACATCATACACTTATCATTGTTCCAGCCCATTGTTACAGTGTGATTGTGCAGTGAAAGAAGCTGGGCATACTGTGAATCGCCAATACACTTGTGGCGGCGGTTCACAGTACTGCAGCCTTCTCTCATTCATTTCAATGGGAAATTGCTATAGTGCTATGAGCCGCCATTACAAGCGTGTCAGTGATTCCCAGAGCGAGCAGATAAGGAATGAAGAAGAAGCCGTGCTATGTGGGCCGCAGTCACTTTAATACAGCTGATCGGTGGGGGGCCCAACTGATTAGATATTGATGGCCTATCCAAAGGATAGGCCATCAATTCTTAGGGCCTGGACAAGCCCTTTTTAATGTAACTGACCACACATACTGTGTACAAGCAATAGTAAATACATAGAAAAAAAATCAAACGATTGCATGGGAAACAAATGAGTTTGATCCATTTCTGAGCATGAACTTTCCAACACCAACATACCATTCAGACCACACAATATCTCCAACACACCCTTCTGGTCAGTGAGTTATGACTTCTACATTCTGGAATGACACGCCAAAATTTGCAGGTTCATATTCTCACAGATTCAAATAAATGACATTGACGGGATTTAAGAATATTCAACCCTTCATACAACAGTTCATATTTTGCATTTTTTCTAACGCTTGGTTGCAATATCACTTTGTGCTACTTAGTGTCAACGTTTGCTGAGCTGAACTCGGTCGTCCGCAGCAATGAAGTAAAATAACACAAGTATCGGCAGTCTTTTTGTCTTAAAACTTCATTGAACTTTGAGTTGGAAATGAAAAGCATTTGACTTTTTCTCTTTAGTTGTAAATCCTTTATCCTTATCTAAATATGAGTCATAGTATGAATAAGTCCTGCTCTGTGCAAATCTCATTTAACCCTCTCATTGCTAAATGTAAAATTTGCAGAAAATGGTAGGTGCAGTGCAGGTGCCTTTAAATAAATCTCTGATCCAGTAGGAAAATATCAAGCAATAGTACATGTACAGTAGATTTCGCATTCACTGGATTTATAGCACAGTATGAATTACTGAATGTGGCTGTCCAGCCTGGTGAGGTCAATGGGAGTGAACATGAGGGAGGTGGGGACCTAGCAGCAGGTAACTGAAGATGGATGGCAGCCAGCCACACCTAGCTGTGACATACAGTAAGCTGATCCCTCTGCCCCTACCCCTTCCTACAGACCAACATAAAAAGGGGAAGCTGCTGCCTAACAGACACTGGATTCCTCTAGCAGACCAGCAGCACCAACTTCTTTTCTCTTATCATCATCTACACTTGCCACAATGTCTTTCCAATCCAGGGGCTTCAGCACTCGCTCAGCTATCCCCCAGGGAGGTGTTAACTCAGTTAGAATCAGCCAGACCCGCACATCTAGTGGATCTGGTTCAGGATTCGGAAGGTCAGGAGGAGGCTTCAGCAGCTCAAGCTTATCCAATCTTGGCTCAGTGAAGAAGAGTGTCTCCTACGGTGTTTCCAGTGGCAGATCTGGCATTGGTGGTGGCTATGGAGGTGGCTATGGAGGTGGCTATGGAGGTGGCTATGCAGGTGGCTATGGAGGTGGCTATGGAGCTGGCAACGTAGCTGGACCTGGAATCCATGAAGTGACCATCAACCATAGCCTGCTGGCACCCCTTAACCTGGAGATTGATCCCAACATCCAAACCGTTAGGAAGGAAGAGAAAGAGCAGATCAAGACCTTAAACAACAAGTTTGCTACTTTCATTGACAAGGTAAGGAATTATTTTACAGATTTTTATATGATTTGTACTATTAATTATTTAGTTCACCCAATAATACTTGACTGAGTTATTTGGTGAAATCTGGGGGGCTTCATGTAACTATATCTAAAAATGTATAAAGTACGGATGAGAAAAAATACTAGAATGAGACTGATGCATGTAATGTTGGTGGACTCCTGCTTACTAAAGTCGTACTTTTCATTCATTTAAGAGTTACGGAACAGGCCGTCTAGAAATAACATATTGCATGGAGAGTTTTTCTGACTGTAACTTCCAGGAGCACAGTACAACTTTGTAATTCAAGTACTGTCTCTTAATTTTTAACCTTATCAGTGCTGCAGCAGGTGATTTTCCTAATGCTTGTACCCGATTACCAGTGACCAGTTATACCATTACATAGTGTATTTACTATGTTAACGTTGTCTTTTGTATATTGTTTTCTGTAAACAGGTAAGATTCCTGGAACAACAAAACAAAGTTTTAGAGACAAAATGGGACCTTCTGCAGAACCAGAAGTCTTCTAAAACCAGTAACATTGGACCCTTGTTTGAAGCATACATTTCCAACCTCCGGAGGCAGCTAGACAGCCTGGTCAATGATAAGGGCAGACTGGATGGAGAACTCAGGAACATGCAAGACTTGGTTGAAGACTTCAAGAACAAGTAAGTCGGAATATAAAACATTCAATTATCTTGTGTATACAATAAGTGTGTAGAAATTGTATGAAAATTACAACCTGTAAATTGTGTGCTAAGAAATACATTACATTAATATATCTCAATGAATTCAAAGCTCTCTGTATGGACAAGTGCCACACCCTAATGGGACCAAATAAAATGGAAAGAGGGGAGGGTTTGCAAAATCCTGTGTTGGCCAAGCAGAGGCTGACAGGAACTAAAGCAAACAATGTAGATAAACCTGGGGTGTGTCTCCTAGAGGAAAGTCAATAGCAGGTAATCTAGATCAAGGGAAATCTACATGTCCAGTACAAAGGGGCTTGGTGCACACAATGAAGATTTTAGTTTCAGCTCATTTTCAGTATCTAATGTCATCCTCCAGGAACAAACACATTTGTACATACACGTACATATTCACTTACCCAGACTTTGCAGTGCGGTGGCAACTCAGTATACAAATGCATAGTTTTGGGGCTTACGGACAAGTTTGCATTTGTGCACAGAACTATTTTTACTGGAGAGTTTATATTTCCACCAAATAAGAGCAAGTATTTCACTGTAACAGATCAGCCCATTGTTAGTAACAAAGTACAAACAGGAACTCCTGCCAAAGTGTATAACGAAGGCTCCCTTGATACACAGAACAGCACACCACCTAACCTTTTCCTTCCCGGTGGAACTGCGTGTGTTTAGAGCTGTATTTTGTATCTGAAGTCTTGGCAGACTCTTTTGCTGGCATGAAATAATTCCCACTATGCCACTTACATCACTCACCAAGAAAAAAATTGGAATGCCCGGTTTAGATACCACATTAGAGACAGCTACAAGTGAAATTACAATAAGGTCTACTAGTTCTGTCTTGGTATGAAATGTCATTATTCTTATGATAACCTATCATTGGACAGGTTAGGTTCATTAAACAGCATGAAAAGAAAAACCTGGCTGCCCGGTTTGCTGAGGAGATTATATAACAATGAATAGAAAGGGAATACTGTTGTTTTTTGATTTTCATTTCCAGCCCTTCCTGCCAATTGTACTCACCATACATGTCTCTTCTTTCCTCCTTGAAGGTATGAGGATGAAATCAACAAGCGCACTACAGCTGAAAATGAATTTGTTGTTCTCAAGAAGGTGAGCTTTTCTTCTTGCCCGAATACCTTCTTTTCTAATAAAATCGTCCAGTCATATCCAATGTAGAAACATATCTAGATGAACCTATCATTAGAACCTACCGTAATGGTGAACTTGAGTAGCTAGGGAGTGCTAGAAGATCCTAGTATGGAATTTCATGACCATTTTCTGCTTTTTACAGGATGTGGATTCTGCCTACATGAACAAAGTAGAGTTGGAAGCCAAGGTTGATGCTTTGACTGATGAGATCAACTTCCTGAGGGCTCTGTATGAAGCTGTAAGTAGCACTATATGTAGTTTGGTAAATATTTTAGACCAATATCTACACCGTACATCCAGTGTTGTCATTTCTAAATTTGGATATTCTTTCGTAGGAGCTGCGTGAGCTGCAGGCACAGATCTCAGACACCTCCGTTGTCCTGTCTATGGACAACAACAGAGCTTTGGACCTGGACAGCATCATCGCTGAAGTTAAGTCTCAGTATGAAGACATCGCTGCCAAGAGCCGTTCCGAGGCTGAGTCTGTGTACCAGAACAAAGTAAGCTTACAATAAACACTATGAATGTTATGACTTCCCATACTAAATCCTCATTTAGTTTTCCAACAGCTCTAAATCTGCATGTGATTTATTGGAGATTTCTAAGTGTATTGTGGATTTTGCGTCTACAGTTCCAGGAGCTCCAGGCCACAGCTGGACGTCATGGAGATGATCTGCGAAACACCAAGACTGAGATCTCTGAGCTGAACCGTGCCATCCAAAGACTGCAGGCTGAGATTGAGAACGTGAAGGCCCAGGTACGTTTGACTTCTCGGCTTCATTATGTTTAAAGAAGATTATATAGATGTATGGCTGCCTGGAGACACCATGCAAACTGAATCCTCTAAGAGAGTCTTTATTTGCAACTTCGGCATATAAACCAATAGAAATGTTGTCATCTTATTCAATTTTAGATAATGTAGCTCGTTCACTTATTTATAACACTTTATAGCAGGTGCAATAACGGAAGATTTAATGTTGCCTGGAAGCAACAAAAAGCAAGCAGCGAGCATACACTTGGATTAGTAACGTTTAGATGGCTTTGTGAAAGTTTAGTCTAAGGGCAGGGCGTGGGCGCATGATTCATAGTGTGATCAGCTGCTGCTCTTAAATAATGCAGGTCATAACATAACACTTCAATCTACCTGCACAATGAGCACAGTCTGACATCTGATTCCACCTGCTTTCTGTATGCTGCTACCATCTTAGTTATTTATTTTTTTTACATTTCCAACAGCTGCATAACGATAAATATACTCCATGAGACATGGATGGTATAGTAAAGTATATAATAATACATTTATACTTATTCCGTTTTAATTATTTTTTTTTAAAATATATTAGCGTGCTAAGCTGGAAGCTCAGATTGCTGAGGCTGAAGAGCGTGGTGAACTGGCATTGAAAGATGCCCGGGAGAAACTGGCAGAACTGGAGGCTGCTTTACAGAAGGCCAAACAGGACATGGCTCGTCAACTGCGTGAATACCAGGAACTGATGAATGTCAAACTGGCTCTGGATATTGAGATCGCCACCTACAGGAAATTGCTTGAAGGAGAGGAGAGCAGGTATGGAAAGGACTGTTTAATAATTTGTTGGTAGTAGTAATTAAAAAGGCTGTGTTATTCTTTATTTATTTTTTAAAATAAAAAGGAACATGTAAACTAAATCTATCAATGGTTATGCTATAAATCAATTTAAATTTTTTTCTTTTCAGACTGGCTGGTGAAGGTGTTGGCACTGTCAGCGTATGTAAGTATCTATCTATCTATCTATGTAATATGGTGACCTTATGGAATCAAGGATTTATGTAGGAAATGTCTTTGAATGTTTTACATGGAATCCTGACCACTTCTTTGTTTACAGCTGTGGTGAACTCAAGCTCCTCCATGGGAGGTGGTGGCGGTGGAAGTGGATATGGAAGCTACGGTGGATCCACCTTCTCGTCTGCACCAAGCTTCGGTGGTGGATCAGGATTCGGCAACAGCTCTATGAAGTTCGGCAGTGGTGGTGGTGGTGGATCATCCGCTGTGAAGTCCTACTCTGTGACAACATCTTCCAGCAGAAGCAGCCGTAAATACTAAGTAGTTGTTGAAGTTCCTGATAATTGACATCACCAGTTCTATCCATACCTCCCAACACAAACATGTTTTATTCTGCAGAATAGAGGCACCATGTTTAAGCGCTGGGTTTGACTTGCATTATTAAACCCTCAGTGTTGTGCCAAGTATTTGCAACAGAACTTGCCTCGTATCACTAACACTGTTTGGGGGTATGGCTGGTCACTGATGTTGTTCAAAGCAACTCCTCTCTGTCTTTGCAATGTTCTTTTTTGCTCCCTCTTACTGCCCCTTAAGTCTGTGTTCTCCTTGAGTACAACACGGTGACATGAGAACTGGCTGATGGTTATAGCATAATCTTAAAGCCATCATACAGCAGACTTATAAAACCTCTGCAGGTCAATGTTTAGTATGGAGGTGATGCCCGCATCCCACAGAAAAAAAAAATACAGTATTTTTGGGTGGATTAAAATGTTATGGTATCTTAATGCAGAGAGAATTTCCATTATTGTATATATCAGTAGAAACATATTCGGTGCTATTATTCACCCTCAAATATAAAAAGTCTGCTAAAATCGCTAATGCCAAGTAACATGTCTTCAAAAAAAAGTCACTGATGCCCTTAACAAAAAAAGAAGCAGCATTGGAAAACTTCCATTGTCCACTCTGTAACATCTGGTCTGTGTTAGTTGGTGGAAGTCTTCGGACTTTGTTAGGGAGGGATTTTATGTATGGTGTGAAATTGTGAAACATCTTGAATAAAATTCCTTTCAATTCAGAAATACCGCATTTGTGTTGATTATCTGTACTTTGCACTTGAAGAGGGTGTTCACTGGTTATATAACGGGAGGCGGGGTGGCGTGCATGGCATAGTACAAAGTACAAGTCTACTTGGTGGCTATTGTACTCAGTGAATGGTTACTACTGAAATTGTAACTTTTACTTGACCAACAAGTGTACACTAGGGTTTGAATGGAAGCCACATATATTTCATTTCCTTATCTATTATTTTTTCATATATTTTTTTTTATTCTGCGGAGAAATTAAAACTAAGTTATTTAGAAACGTTTAACCCTAAGTACTCCATAATAAGTGTTGCTTTTCATATATAAGAGGGGAACAGTAAGAATAGTTTCTGGATTATCAGAAGAGGAGAGACTCTATTACTTCTTAGGGGATGTTCACATGCAGCGGTTTCAGACGTAATTCGAGCGTTTTACGCCTCAAATTATGCCTGGAAAAATGCCCCTAATACGCATACAAACATCTGCCCATTGCTTTCAATGGGAATTACAATGTTCTGTTCCCACGAGCCTTTATTTTACGCGTCGCTGTCAAAATACGGTGCGTAAAATGACGGCTCGTCAAAAGAAGTGCAGGACACTTTTTGGGACGTTTTTGGAGGCGTTTATCATTGACTCCATTGAAAAACAGCTCCAAAAACGGGCATAAAAAATGCAGCGAAAAACGCGAGTTGCTACAAAAAAAAAAGTCTGAAAATCAGGAGCTGTTTTTGCCTGAAAATAGCTCTGTATTTTCAGACGTTTTTGCTCACTGCGTGTGAACATACCCTTAGAGTCCATACACATGGCATTGCTGCTTGCACAGACCCAGCAGGGAAGCACATTAAGTACTTTCAGATGCCACTTTATTTTGCCTTTGTAATACTACATATGATGGTGCATGGCACAATTTTATTCTTGCGGATTATCATGGAATCCATGATAAAAAGATTCTGTGTGCCTTCTGATAAAATCAGAGGCACATGGAGGTACAATAGTGGCCAATAACAGGCTATGGGGGCTGTAGTACAGACGGTACAACACAGATACATATTACTGTCATGTACATGAGACCTTAGAGGGAGTTTACCAGACTTCCAATTATTCTCTATATCTCAGATCTGCATTTACATGGCAATAGTTGGGTTGGCACACTTGGGTTTCTCTACCGACCACTGTTGACACACTACTATCAAAGAGATCAGTGAAAGGATTGAGAACATTTTCTGTCCAGATCATACAATGATTGATTCTTAAATCATAGCTATAACCACATGTGCAAAACACGAGTCCTCATATTACCAATCTTCGTCAATACTTCCTCTGATTATATCCAATAATTCTGTTTTGCATTTCACCTAAATAATTAAAATAGAAGTTTAGAACTTTTCAGCAAGAGCTAGCCCGTCATTGTAACTTCTATATACATACAGTATATTACGAACAATAATAAAGCCTCATTGGAATGTTGACTCTGTTCAGGAAAAGCCAACAGGAAGGTAAGCAGTCTCTCAAGCTTCCTGCTGGGTCTCCCCAAGGAGAGTTACTATTGCAATAAGCTAGTATACAGTACATAGCACCTCACATAGCTACTACTTTGAGTCGAAGAGATTGAAAATAAATTGGAAGACTTGTCCAATGATGGGTATAACTGGTTAGCTTCTACAAAGACACATCTACTTACAAAATAGCCATGTAATGGACTCTTTACGTACAATTCTTCCCATTTTAGTTTAATAATAGTGCAAATATTATAGCTCGGGAATTACTTTAAAAGTTGTCATTGAAATTGACATTATATCTTTACTGTAAATTACATTTTTTACATTTATCTGCTGTAAATAAAGGAATGGATATGCTAAAGTGTCTATTGCTGTAACATTTTCCTTTGCTACAAATCCTTATCATTGGGCTGCAGAGCAGTAAGTTAAAAGACAAACTTTTAATGTAATGTTTACATGATGTATTGTATTGGATTCTCACCACTTAAAGAGGCTCTGTCACCACATTATAAGTGTCCTATCTCCTACATAAGGAGATCGGCGCTATAATGTAGGTAACAGCAGTGCTTTTTATTTAAAAAAAAACTATTTATTTTCACCACTTTATTAGCGATTTTAGATTTATGCTAATGAGTGTCTTAATGCCGAAGTGGGCGTGTTTTTACTTTAGACCAAGTGGCCGTTGTACAGAGGAGTGTATGACGCTGACCAATCAGCGTCATGCATTCCTCTCCATTCATTTAGTCAGCGCATAGGGATCCTTTTAGATCCTTATGTGCTGTCTTATACTAACACATTAACAATACTGAAGTGTTTAGACAGTGAATAGACATTCCACGGGATGTCTATTCACAATCTCTGCACTTCGTTACTGTTTCTGTGGTAGTTACAGCATTGGAAGCGTAATCTCGCGAGATTACGCTGTAGATGACAGGTTACAGCGAGATTACGCTTTGCTCTGCTGTAACTACCACAGAAACAGTAACGAAGTGCAGGGATTGTGAATAGACATCCCGTGGAACACTTCAGTATCGTTAATGTGTTAGTATAAGACAGCACATAGCAATCTAAAAGGATCCCTATGCGCTGACTAAATGAATGGAGAGGAGTGCATGACGCTGATTGGTCACTGATTGGTCAGCGTCATACACTCCTCTGTACAACGCTTGGTCTAAAGTAAAAACACGCCCACTTGGGCATTAAGCAACTCATTAGCATAAATCTAAAATCGCTAATAAAGTGGTGAAAACAGATCATTTTTTTTAAATAAAAAGCATTACTGTCACCTACATTATAGCGCCGATCTCCGTATGTAGGAGATAGGGTACTTATAATGTGGTGACAGAGCCTCTTTAAAGAGGCTCTGTCACCAGATTCTCAAATCCCTATCTCCTATTGCATGTGATCGGCGCTGCAATGTAGATAACAGTAACGTTTTTGTTTGTTTTTTAAAACGATCATTTTTGGCCAAGTTATGAGTAATTTTATATTTATGCAAATGAGTTTTGAAATGGACAACTGGGCGTGTATTTTTACGTATTTCCAACTGGGCGTGTATTGTGTTTTTAACAACTGGGCGTGTTTACTTGTTTTACTAACTGGGCGTTGTGAATAGAAGTGTATGATGCTGACAAATCAGCATCATTCACTTCTCATCGTTCCCACCCAGCTTCTTTCACTAAAGAGACACAGCATGACGTCACCAACAGGTCCTTCAACCTTGTCGTCGGACAAAGAATATACATTGGCTGAAAGGCGTCCAAAAGGTTAATATGCTCATCTCTAGGGAGTATGCTATGCTTACCTGCACATGGTGATGCTGCTGCAAATTCAACTGTCCGCCTGGAGCTGTGGTGTCTTCTCTCTTCCGACGCCAAGGTTGAAGGACCTGTTGGTGACATCATCACTCCCAGCCAGCTTCTTTCACTGCAGACACAGCGTGACGTCACCCACAGGTCCTTCAACCTTGGCGTCGGAAGAGAGAAGACACCACAGCTCCAGGCGTACAGTTGAATTTGCAGCAGCATCACCATGTGCAGGTAAGCATAGCAAACTCCCTAGAGACGAGCATATTAACCTTTTGGACGCCTTTCAGCCGATGTATCTTCTTTGTCCGACGACAAGGTTGAAGGACCTGTGGGTGACGTCACGCTGTGTGTCTTTAGTGAAAGAAGCTTGGTGGGAATGATGAGAAGTGAATGATGCTGATTTGTCAGCATCATACACTTCTATTCACAACGCCCAGTTGTTAAAAACACAATACACGCCCAGTTGGAAATACGAAAAAAAACAGGGCCAGATGTCCATTTCAAAGCTCATTTGCATAAATATAAAATTGCTCATAACTTGGCCAAAAATTATCGTTTTTTTGAAAAAAAACCGCTGCTGTTATCTACATTTCTGCGCCGATCACATGCAATAGGATATAGGGATTTGATAATCTGGTGACAGAGCCTCTTTAACTGACCTGGTGTCTATTGACCGTGCAGCAGACTTCACTGGTGTGTGAGGGTCTGGTAGGAAAACAGCCTACACGCTAGGAAACTTCGAAACAAATAATCATTTAATTATTAAGTCCAGCATTACTCTATATTGATCCAACTACATGATCGACAGCAAAATATATCTTCCCCGGGGTCGTAAAGAGTTTTTCCAACACGTTGGAAAATAATAAGGGCCCTCAACGATCAGAGCTTCTACTGGTTAAAATATATTGTATCTCCTCATATTATGCATTGACCGGGTAAACAAACCAATATGGTTTCCAAGCATATTATTTCAATGTCTAGTTTTATACTTCTGAGAAAAATTCTCATTGTTTATCCAAAATACGAATCACCGAGATTCTCTGCAAGTCTCAAACCTGATGAATTGTTTTTACCATATTTATTTCTGAGATATTACATCAATTAATAATATAGTCAGCATAATGCTTAATCAGTATCTCATACAGAAAGTAAGATGAGACTGCAAATATTTCCATAATGGATATACCCCTGCCCCTGAATAAAAATACACCAATTAAGATTGAACATATCTGAATACATATTTTGCTTGCTTTTCCTATCCATCTGAATGCTTGGGTAGAAAAATATAACCTTCCTATTCTATCAGCCTGTTTTTGCTCAATGAGTGTGTAGATCGATGGGTTCCCAATTTTGTCCCATACCACTTTAGCTAAAGTCAGTGCAGAACACCATCTTCCGCACACTTTATTTAGGCATGTGGTACGCCTATATTAAAAGTATAGTAGCAATATATATTTTTGGGAGGAAGAGGAGGTTTAGACTTTTAAATAGGTTTCTTATTTTGTATTCTAAATTATTGGAGCTCCTTGTGTGTATAACTATAAGATAAATAATACATAACCTTTGATATCTTGCAGATCAGTGCCAAATACCGTCTGTACTTGTGCTTTTATGTGAGGCCAGACGGATTATTTGTGTTATTTACTGCTTAGTTAATATTACAAGGACAAGGGGTCTGCTTACAATGTAGGGTGTGATTCTAGAAACGACATAGCCTGCTGAGGAGGAAATTGTGTGTTGCCAGTGTAAAGTTACAAATCTAGGTGTGTCAAAAGGGAAGGGTGTGTACATCAACTTTGCGCTCCTTGTCCCTGTAACATTTATCTGCACATGTGTATAGATTGCTGCATATTGGACCTATTAAATATCTAATTGAATATGTGTAATATGATCAAAATTCCTTTTATTACAATTCTAGATAGATAGATAAAACTTTATTTATCCCCAAAAGGAAATTATTTTGTTTCTTACAGCTCCGAATAGTACACGATCAAAAAGTCAGAAGTTATCTTAGACTTCGTTCACATCTGCGCTAGGGCTCCGTTCCGATGTTCCGTCTGAGCTTTCCGTCGGAACAGAGCCCTGACAGACACATAGGTTTCCGTTACCATTGATTTCAATGGTGACGGATACGGTGCCAATGGTTTCCGTTTGTCTTCGTTGTGCAAGGGTTCCATAGTTTTGACGGAACCAGTAACGTAGTCGACTACGCTATTGAGTTCATCAAAACTACGGAACCCTTGCACAACGGAGACAAACAGAAACCATTGGCACCGGATCCGTCACCATTGAAATCAATGGTGATGTGAACGGAAACCTATGGTTTCCATTTGTGTCTGTCAGGGTTCCGTTCTGACGGAAAGCTCAGATGGAACGTCGGAACAGAGCCCTAGCGCAGATGTGAACGAAGCCTTTTTAGGCTTAAATATATAATCCTCAGTATAAAAGGGTCAATCCATGCAGACCTGAACCTCAGTAGGCTTTTCAAAAATCTGTAAAACTAATTTGATTGTAAATGCTCCAGGGTGTAGTCTCTTTTGACAATGAAAAAACTTTGATTCCATTGAATAGGGCTATCTTGTGGCTACCCTGGTAAAATGCCTTCTTTGATTTGTATAGAAAAACTCCTTTGGAAACCAACAGCCAGCATCAGACTATTCCCCTATTTTGCCTTGGCCGATGAACTTGCCAAGACAGCCATCTCTTTTCCCTATTAGGGTAAGTTCACACGCTTAGCAAAATATGTCTGAAAATACAGAGCTGAAAACAGCTCCTGAATTTCAGACGTTTTTGTAACAACTCGCGTTTTTCATGGCGGATTTTATGGCCGTTATTGGAGCTGTTTTTCAATGGAGTCAATGAAAAACGGCTCTAAAAACGTCCCAAGAAGTGACCTGCACTTCTTTTTTGTGGGCGTCTTTTTATGCGCCGTATTTTGACAGCGGCACATACAATTAAGCCTCGTGGGAACAGAACACCGTAAATTCCATTGCAAGCAATGGGCAGATGTTTGGAGACGTAATGATGCCATTTTTTCAGGCGTAATTAGAGGCGTAAACGGCCCGAATTACGTCTGAAACCACTGCGTGTGAACATACCCTTATTTGCTTTTGCTATCCTAATAAACACCCTAATATTTTGGTCTGGAAATGACGGTGTCTTTTTATGTAGACAGCACTTTCATATACTATACTATCGATAGAAGCTAGACTCTTAGGTCTAAAAGTGAACTTAACAAAGTCGACTGTGCCCCACCTTGACAAGAATAATTATGTTTAAATTGCGACTAGATCCCAATTACAAGTAGTGGGGAGTGGTTTATGCTTGCATTGCCTAAACTCCCAGCCACAAAGACAGTCAGTGTCTTACAAATTCCAAGCGTAGGAATTGTAAAGAAAAATTTTATTTCTTCCAAAAGTAGTTTAGCAATATCAGACCCACTTTAGGGACTTAGAGAATTTGCTTCCGGTTGGGATTGACAGTGCATAGATTGGCCAGGAACATGCCCAGCGCTACTCCAGATAGAGGCCACTGGCCGTCAAGTTTCACTCAAGGCACTTGCCAATGTGGTATAGGGGGAACTGAGAAGACATGCAACCAGTTCTGCCTCCCTAACAACGGCCATTGATGCTGTATGTGGTGTTCTTACATTAGCCCATATGGAGTTGAGTACTGCTTATCTTGTGATGAAATGGCAGCTTGGCTGAACTTTCTACACTCTCACAGTGTCAATTTTAGAGATGGAAAGGACTTAAATACCTGGAAAAACTGTTTCATACTACTGCCTATACTCACTACAGGACTTGCAAAATACCTTCTGTCTTCTAAGGATAGCCTTCTAATGATGTCTGCAGCTTACAAATGCTGTACAGATCCAATTGGGCACTTTGACCCTGGCTATTGACCGATCCTTGTTGAAACTTATGTTCACCCCTTATAAGGTGCTTTAAGATTGTTTCCATACTCTCTGGAAAGTATATATATTCTAAATAGGGAGAGGATACCCACAAACTCAAGTAGGACTTCCTAGAGAAGCTTGCCTTGTCTCTTTGAGAGAACATGTCTGTTTTAGTAAATAATTGTATACCCAAACAATTCTGGAGCATCTTTCTGTAGCATTATGCATTATACAATTTCTCTGTTATTCCTCATACAAGGTTAAGAATAAATTGACAACTGGGTGTTACCAGTTGGGGGTGTGTCCCTACACAGACTGACAATGTCCAATCAGTGCTCCCAGTCTCAGACTGTGTAGAGACACACCCCTTTGACAAGGGGAATGTAACACCCAGTTGTCAATGTATTCATACATTTCTAGGAGGAATAACAGAGGAATGGCACAACGCAGAGTTCTAAGAATATATGTTCCAACATTCTTATTTCATGGGGAATACAAGTAATTACTAAAATAGACATGTCAGGAGAGGTGACAGATCATCCCAAAACATCCCTTTTACCGCAACTGAAGGGAGGAAGTATTTTTAAATTTCTCATAGCCCCTCGTATTATTATGGGGGGGGGGGGGGTGCTCACAATGGAATAATTTATAATATTATAAATTAGAGCATTGTCATTTATGCTACTCCCTAATCTAACAAAAAGGCAGAGCTGTACTTAATGAATGTAAGTATTCCCCCATCTATTGTATCTCACAGGCAAGTATTCCTGAAATTCCTTCTGTGAACACATCATGTTCCGGACTGACTTGTTTCTACCTGTTCTACTGAATTATAATCGTACTTTAATTGTTTACAAAGGGTGAGAGTTAATACAGTGAAGCGGTTAACCACCATTTAAAAGTCATTAAACTGTCAAAGACAAAACAGATTGTGAGATTGCAAATAAGAATTGATTACAAGAGATTGCTGCTCCCTTAGCTTTACCGAAAATAATCCATGGAGGAATATTTAGCTTTTTTAAGAGTTCTGAATACTGTATGTGTCCAATCTAAGGGTATGTGCACACGCTATCTTCCGTTTATGGCTGAAATGACAGACTGTTTTCAGGAGAAAACAGCTGCCTCGTTTCAGCCGTAATTCCTCCTCCTCGCATTTTGCGAGGCTTGTCTGACAGCCGTAAATTTTGAGCTGTACTTCATTGAGTCCAATGAAGTACGGCTCAAATTACGTCTGAAAGAAGTGACCTGCACTTCTTTTGACGAGGCTGTATTTTTACGCGTCGTCGTTTGACAGCTGTCAAACGACGACGCGTAAATGACAGGTCGTCTGCACAGTACGTCGGCAAACCCATTCAAATGAATGGGCAGATGTTTGCCGACGTATTGGAGCCCTATTTTCAGACGTAAAACGAGGCATAATACGCCTCATTTCGTCTGAAAATAGGTCGTGTGAACCCATCCTAAGAGTATCTACTACTAAAGTAGCTATGTACAAATGTATTGTGCCTCACTTCATATGCTTGCCTCAGACTTTAACCTTTATGGCTTCCTGGAGCAAAGGTGGTTTTTGGATCTGACTCTAGTGACTTGGTTACGCTATGCCTTGCTTTGCAGTAATGTGTGATAGTTGCTGAGTCAGTCATAGACAACAGAAGAAAACATAATATGTTGCTATGAGAGCACAGAGTATAGGCCGAGCTAATACATTTCCTACAGTTTTTTTTAATTCTAGCTTTTAAAGTTTTGTTGTGAACATAGTAACATAATGAGGCTCTCTGACTAGTTTAGCAATGCCCTATCTCCTAGCTAATCTAATAGGCGCTGTCACACTGATAATAATAGTGAAAATTGTGTCCCAAAACATTTATTATTTTACAAATTTTGAGCTTTTTTCTAAATATGTAAATGAGCCTTTATCAGACACGTGGGAGGTAGCAGCAGCGATTCTCCTGAGATGGAGCGACCTCACAGCCTCGCTGTCCTATCAGCATCAACCTGCTTCACACAGTGTGAGAGACTGTGGCAGGAGGGAAGGGGGATTACTTCAAACAGCCATATCTTGGGCTGAGAACCACCTAGAACAGCGGTTCTGGTGTCATATAAAAGTTGAGATTCTATTCCTTCATAGGACACAACACCAGGATCGCAGTTCTAGCTTTGACACTGGAGATATCGCAATTTGAAAACACAATCGGGAATGGAAGCTGTATACTATAATCACACTGTGTTGTTGGGCAGGGAAGGGGGAGAAGCTATATGCTTGTAGGTGGTTGCTACGGTGGTGGGCAATAGATACGACACTGTGGTTGATTTAACAGTTGTTTACTGGGTAAATTCAGAAACGGATCTCCTCCTGGTTAAAACATTTATCTTTGGGTGACAACTGTCCTCTGTAATGAACGCCAGAACACAGCCAGGAAGTAACCACGGGCTGAAGGTTGGGGGCGTCGAAGGGCGTGGCTCTAGGGCTGTTCCGTCTCCTCTGTGTGGGAAAGTCTCTGGTGCACTGTCGCGCCTACGGGAGTCACGCTTCCTCGTCCTCGCTTAGGGGGAAACAAGTCCAGTACCTGTGCTCCTCTGCGTCTTGATTCTCGGCTTTGGGGTGGCGTCCCAGGGTCTGGCTACAGGACCTCTGCACGACTGGACCTCTGCACGGCTGGACCACGGCACGGCTGGACCTCTGCACGGCTGGACCTCTGCACGGCTGCACCTCTGCACGGCTGCACCACTGCACGGCTGGACCTCGGCACGGCTAGTGCTGCTGGCTGTTGGGCGGCTAGTGCTGCTGGCGGCTAGTGCTGCTGGCTGCTGGGCGGCTAGTGCGGCTGGCTGGCTAGTGCGGCTGGCTGGCTAGTGCTGCTGGCTGCTGGTGCTGCTGGATGGCTAGTACTGATGGGGGCTAGTGCTGCTGGGGGGGAGTTGGTACTCACTGCTCCCCTTCCTTTACACTTGTCCGGCCTGTCTCTTACTGGTCCGGCTCTTCTTCTCCTTTTCCCTCACTCTACAGCTGCCTGCCTTGGTTCCTTGCTCCACCAATTTCCACGCCAATTCTCTCTCTCTTCACCACTTCTCTCTCTCTGACACCCTCCAAGGCTGCTTGCCTTGGTTCTCTGCTCCACCAGTCTCCCGGCCGCTTTTCTCTGCCACACTCCAAGGCTGCTTTTCCTCACCTCCTTCTTCACACTGCTTACCGCCCTCCTTCCTCTCCTCCTCGCGCCCGTTCCTCTCCTTCCGGTCTCTCTTCACCTTACTCCTTCTCCGTTCTTCTCGCGCCCTTCTCCCCACTTCCGGTCGCGCGTCGCCCCACTTCCGGCGCCTCCGTGCACCCCACTTCCGGCGCATCCGTGCGCCTCACAGCCGCTGATGCCACCCCACTCCGGACAGGTAAGTCCTCGGGGGTATTGAACCCCCTTACACTTCCCCCCTCGTTCTGAAGTGCAGTCCTCTGCACTTGTACTTTGTAGTCCCGTAGATAAGCCGGTCGTCTGTTACGGCTACTTCTCTGAGGATATCGTAATCCGTGGTTCTCTTCGGGTGTTGATGACTCCAAGAGCCCGGCTAACTCTGCTGCCTCCATTGGCATGTGTTCCTGGCACACCGAGGGGTCATCTGACGCGATCACCAGCCACCAGTCCTCTCCTGCAGCAGTCGGCAATGAACTCCTCTGCTCTTCTGGTCCTGGTGAGGATACCACGTCTGGCATGGGAAAGGTGTAGGGTCGCAACAGGTTCCGGTGTAGGTTTCTACTCTGGCCCTGATCCCTTCTGGCCGTACTTCATACACCGGGAGTTCAGGATCAATACGCTTAATTACCACATATGGTCTTCCTTCCCATCGGGGTTCTAGCTTACCCCCGCGTGTCGCTCGGCGGTTCCTGACCAATACTCGATCTCCAGGATGAAAGATTGCGTGATGTCTACCTCGGTTCGGAGTCTTCTCTCTTACTCCAACTTTCTCCACCCCGCCTTTCACGATGTTCAAACGCCTCTGGTGCTCCTGTACCCATTCAGCAGGAGACCTGTCCACGTGAGACTCTGGGGTCTCCCAAAGGAGCGCTAGTGGCAACCGACTGGGACGGCCGAACATCAGCAGATACGGGGTGATTCCCGTTGTGCGGTGCACCGTGTGGTTGTAAGCCCACACCAGGTCGTCTATGTACTCGGACCATCGTTCCTGTTTCTCCTCCCCCAGGGTTCTCAGCAGACCAAGTAATGTGCGGTTAAATCTTTCACAGGCCCCATTGCCTTGTGGGTGGTAAGGCGTCGTCCTCGATTTCCTTATTCCATGTAGGGCACACAGCTCCCGTATGAGTTCGGATTCGAAGTTCGGCCCTTAGTCGGATAATAGTCGTCTCGGACACCCGTAAGGACGAAGAACGTGTTTCCACAATGCAGTGGCTGTTGTTGACGCAGTCTGATTCCGGGTTGGAATCACTACCGCGAATTTGGAGAAGTGGTCGACACAGACTAAGGCATACTTGTGGCCCGACGTGACTTCCTGTATGGTCAGAAAGTCGACCGACAACAGCTCCAGCGGTTCTCCCGTTTTGATGACCATTGGCTCTTCACATTTTTCAGTAGCCTTATGCACCACACAGGTCACACATTCTTCGCATACGTGCCTGGTTACTTCCTCTAATCCTGGAGAGTAGAAGTGATTATGGATCAATTGAACCGTTTTGTCCGCTGCAAAGTGGCCTCCCTTCTCATGCATCCACCTGCATACTGACTTCACGTCTGCCTTTGGTAACACCAGCTGCCATAGTTCTAGGTACTCTAGCGGAGCCCACACTCTGCGGTACAGGACTCCATTCCGCAGCTCCAACCGCGGCCCAGGATCCGTGCTCGCGACGTCAGTCTGCTCCTCTCCGCCGGTGTTGGTCTTTTCCCTTGCATTAGGACAGGCTGCGGCTACCCTGATGTCCGCATCCAGCTGCTGGCGTTGCGCCCATTCGGTCTGGTCATACAGTTCAGCCATTCCGGCAGTTGCTTGGACCACTGTAGTGACCCTCTTGGTCCTTGACTCTGTCGGGACAACTCGCAGTGGGGGAATCTCGATTTCCTCTTGTTCTTCATCCACCTCTCCGTAAGGGACTTCACAGGGCTGTCGGGACAGTGCATCCGCATTGGTGTTATCCTTGCCAGGTTTGTAATGGATCACGTAGTCGAACCGAGCCAATCGGGCCACCCACCTCTGTTCCATCGCTCCCAATTTTACAGTATTTAGGTAGGCCAGGGGGTTGTTATCAATGTAGATGTCCACCTTGCTGCCGGCTAAATATTCGGCAAAGCGTTCCGTCACGGCCCACACTATCGCTAAAAGCTCTAGTCTGAATGAGCTGTAGTTAGCGGGGTTGCATTCCGTTGGTCGGAGACTGCGGCTCCCGTACGCAATGACCCGTTCGGTTCCCCCTTGCTGTCGTGCCAGCACGGCTCCCAGTCCTTTTAAGCTACCATCGGTGTATAACTGGAATGTTCGGTTAAAGTCAGCGGACGCTAAGATAGGGGCTGACACTAGTCTGGTCTTCAACTCCTCGAACGCCCGTTGATGAGGTTCCTGCCACTGTTCGGCGACACTCCGACTGTGACTTCCCTTCTTCTGTGTTGGCTGTCCGCACAGGAGTTGATTCAGGGAGGCCGCGATCTTGGCGAAGTCCTGAATAAATCGTCGATAGTATCCGACTAATCCCAAGTAGGCCCTTACTTCCGTTGTGTTTTTCGGCACGGGCCACTCTTGCACCGCCTTCACCTTCCCAGGGTCTGGGGCAATCACCGCCCCGTCCACGAGATGACCGAGGTACTTGATCTGTTGACGGGCCAACTTACACTTACTAGGCTTCAACTTGAGACCATACTGGCCCAGCCGCTTCAACACCACATGTAGGTGCTGGAGATGTTCGGTGAAGGTCTTGGAGAAAATTACGATATTGTCCAGGTAGATCAGCACCGACTCGTAATTCAAGTCCCCTAAGCAATGTTCCATTAACCTCTGCAATGTACTGGGCGCGTTGGTGAGCCCAAATGGCATTCGGTTAAATTCAAATAGTCCAGAAGGAGTGATGAATGCCGTCTTCTCCTTGTCTTTCTCCTTCATGGGCACCTGCCAGTACCCACTGGCTAGGTCCTGTGTGGTATAATATTGTGCTTCTTACTCCTCCACACGTGGTAGCGGGTAGGCGTAACGATGAGTGCATGCGTTTAGCTTCCGATAGTCCACGCAAAATCTGAGGGTGCCGGTGGAATATTTCGATACCGTTCCCTGATAGTTGGGTTGATTCCGGTGTGGATTTCGTGCTCGATATTGGTGGTACACCCATAATCCTCTTCATGTTGGGCGAACCGCCAGTCAAACTGCCGCACCAAAAGCTTCAACTGCTCCTCGGCCTCTGTCGTCGGGGCCACTCTGTTCAGCTCCAACTGTTGCCACAACCGATTGCTTGAATCCTGTTCAGGAGTAGGACCCTGATCCTCTTGCCTTGACCTTCCTGCAGGGCATTCGGTATTGGTTGGAACGGACACGTCTTCCGGCCGGACTAACTCGATGCCCGCCAGTAGGGTGCCCGCTGAGATGACAATGGCCTTCGGGGTGGGATTCATCAACCGGACTGTGACCATGCCTCTTGCGATTCGACACATCGTTCTTCCAACCACCCACGCACTAGGATTCTCCATAGTCTTTACGTGTTCCACTACGACCAGGGCGACCTTCGGCCAGTGGTGTGTTCCGACCATCAAAGGAACAGCGACCTCTTGATGGGGTTGTAGCCGGATTCCCGTTCTGCTTGGAGCGCGGACCATTCCAACTTGCCCCACGAGGGTCTTCCAGCTTCCTTGCCGTTGACACACCTGATGAACATGAAATAGGGTCCGTTGTACCTTCTGATCAGATGCCAGACACTCCCAATAACTGTCACCGCCTTCATTGAACATTAGCCCATGTATCTCTTGCAGAACATTCATGCCGATGATTATGGGCACGCCTGATTGAGCGCAGTTATGGACCACCACAATGCCGGCCCATTGGAACTCTCGTCCAAACACCTCCACTGGTAGCCAGGTCACCCCCGCCATCGGAATTTTGAAGGCTATTGGCTGCCATTAGCTCTATCCAGGGTGCTTCTAACCTCTGATAGTTGTGGAACTTGTCATGGAATAGCTGGTACGTCATGGTCGTCACCTCGGATCCCGTATCAATCATGCAGGGGACCTCCACTCCCCCAATGACGGCCGTCACCACTGGACATCGGCCCATCAACAATTCCCCGTTCCCTCGTGGGCCTAACAGTGAATTGCACGCGGCTTGACCCTCAGCGGCGGGAGCTCCTAGTTTAACGGCGGCTGTTCCCTTCTGGTCAACCGCTCCGCTCTGCACTCTCGGGCAAAATGTCCTGGTTGATCACAGCGCCAACAACGCCGAGGGCCACCTAGCGGCCCTCTGGATGATCGCGGCGGCGGTGTTGGTCTATCGGCCATCACTCTCAACTGCGCGACCTCCGTTTTCAACTCCCGGGTTGCTTCTCGGACATCCCGAGCGAAATCTTGAAACCCGGATCCCGGTCGCTCCACTCCACCTGGCGTCGCTTCTGTAGGGCCAGTACATTACGAAGCTACATTGGCTTCCCCAGCTTCCTCTCGATGGAGTTCCAGGACCTCTCTTAGCACATCGCCCATCGTCACCGTTGGTGTGGCTCTGATGAACTCTCGCAGCGTCCTTCTCTAGGTGCGGCTATCCAGACCGGAGATGAACTGATCCCTCACAAACCGGTCGGGCTCGAGTAGCGCCGCACATCCCTCTGGGTCTTTCTTCACCAACCGACTCCACATACCTTGAAGGCCCACTGCAAATTGTTGGAGGGACTCCCCATTCCTTTGCACGCGCGTGTAGAATTTCTTTCGCAGATCAGCGACTGAAGTGACATCCCCGAATAATGAGTCCAGTCTATTGATAATAGCTTCTAGCGTGTCACGCTGGTCAGCTGGTAGGACCAGTACAGCTCTCCTGGCGTCCCTCTCTAGGGAATTGAGTGCTAAATCGGCTTGGTGGGCTAATGGCACCTGGAACAAACGGGCGGCTGCCCGTACCCTCTCGGCCCAATCTGCAATAGGTACACTCTGTCCATCAAATTTAGGGATGTTCATCAGGTGGTTGCTATGGTGGTGGACAATAGATACGACACTGCGGTTGGTTTAACAGTTGTTTACTGGGTAAATTAAGAAACGGATCTCCTCCTGGTTAAAACATTTCTCTTCGGGTGACAACTGTCCTCTGTAATGAACGCCAGAACACGGCCAGGAAGTAACCACGGACGGAAAGTTGGGGGCGTTGAAGGGCATGGCTCTAGGGCTGTTCCGCCTCCTCTGTGTAGGAAAGTCTCTGGTGCACTGTCGCGCCTACGGGAGTCACGCTTCCTCGTCCTCGCTTAGGGGGAAACAAGTCCAGTACCTGTGCTCCTCTGCGTCTTGATTCTTGGCTTTGGGGTGGCATCCCAGGGTCTGGCTACAGGACCTCTGCGTGGCTGGACCTCTGCACGGCTGGACCACGGTACGGCTGGACCTCTGCACGGCTGGAGCTCTGCACGGCTGGACCTCTGCACGGCTGGACCTCTGCACGGCTGCACCTCTGCACGGCTGCACCACTGCACGGCTGGACCTCGGCACGGCTAGTGCTGCTGGCTGTTGGGCGGCTAGTGCTGCTGGTGGCTAGTGCTGCTGGCTGCTGGGCGGCTAGTGCGTCTGGCTGCTGGTGCTGCTTGGCGGCTAGTACTGATGGGGGCTAGTGCTGCTGGGGGTGGGTGTGTTGGTACTCACTGCTCCCCTTCCTTTACACTTGTCCGGCCTGTCTCTTCCTGGTCCGGCTCTTCTTCTCCTTTTCCCTCACTCTACAGCTGCCTGCCTTGGTTCCTTACTCCACCAATCTTCCTGCCGCTTCTCTCTCTCTCCAATGCTTCTCTCTCTCTCTGCCACGCTCCAAGGCTGCTTGCCTTGGTTCTCTGCTCCACCAGTCTCCCGGCCGCTTTTCTCTGCCACACTCCAAGGCTGCTTTTCCTCACCTCCTTCTTCACACTGCTTACCGCCCTCCTTCCTCTCCTCCTCGCGCCCGTTCCTCTCCTTCCAGTCTCTCTTCACTTTACTCCTCCTCTGTTCTTCTCGCGCCCTTCTCCCCACTTCCGGTCGCGCGTCGCCCCACTTCCGACGCCTCAGCGTGCCCCACTTCCGGCGCAGCCGCGCGCCTCACAGCCGCCGATGCCACCCCGCTCCGGACAGGTAAGTCCTCGGGGGTATTGACCCCCCTTACATGCTGATTGGACAGTGTCATACAGAAAATAATACACTGCCCAGAGTGAAAAGAAAGAGTCACCTCATATTTTGCTATTAGAGCCACTGCCACGTTGGGTATGTGGACCCCCTGGGCCGTACCACCTTGACGGTTTGCAGCTGGCCAACAGGACACAGGTCACAGTCTATAGTTTGTATAGTGTACCTGTGGTAACTCAGACAGTAGCAAGACAGGCTCGGCTGGGACTAGGGAAGCAGGCAGGCGCCAGGCTTGGAGCAGCAGGACAGGCGTGGTACACAGCACAGCACGACTTCAGCTCAACACGGCACTTGACCAGGATATCACGGGATACAGGTTACAGGTAGCAGGAACGGGGAACACTGTGAACTGGAAAACACTTAGGAGACCATTTGCATAGACATACTAGGATAACGACAACAAGGCTCAGGCATGGCAGGAAGGGCTGGGCCCTTCTTATAGTCCAGGGTGCTCTCGGAGCAATCAGCTCAATCTCCCACCTGTGTGCGATCTGGCTCCTTGTCCGGACTGAGCTCGTGAGCCCACCCTGGTGGTCACTGTGGAACAGGACGGACGCATGTGCCGAAAGCTCTGGAAAGAAGGGCGTCGACCGAATGGAAGGAGTTCATGGTCAGCGACCACAGACGTGAAAGCTACATTAGCATATTTAGAAAAATGCTCATAACTTTAAAAATAATAAACGTTTTTTTAAAACAAATCATACTGTAGTTATCAGTAGCAAAGCACCTATCAGATTAGTTAGGAGATAGGGAATTAATAAACTGGCGACAGATCCTCTTTAACCTTAGGCTGGGTTCACACGACCTATTTTCAGACGTAAACGAGGCGTATTATGCCTCGTTTTACGTCTGAAAATAGGGCTACAATACGTCGGCAAACATCTGCCCATTCATTTGAATGGGTTTGCCGACGTACTGTGCAGACGACCTGTTATTTACGCGTCGTCGTTTGACAGCTGTCAAACGACGACGTGTAAAAATACAGCCTCGTCAAAAGAAGTGCAGGACACTTCTTTGGACGTTTTTGGAGCTGTTTTCTCATAGACTCCAATGAAAACAGCTCCAAAAACGGACGTAAAAAACGCCGCGAAAACGGCGCGAAAAACGCCACGAAAAATGCGAGTTGGTCAAAAAACGTCTGAAAAGCAGGGTCTGTTTTCCCTTGAAAACAGCTCTGGATTTTCAGACGTTTTTGTTGACTACGTGTGAACATACCCTAAGATGTATGAGCCCAGCAGTCCAGAGAGGAGTGTCCGTAGTAAAATAACAGGTGTTGGTTCATATCCTCAGGGTACACCCAGCCGCAATTGTACTAAACTAAGATCTGAGGTGTTAATGTGGGGAGGGGATTTTTTTCTCACTATCACTACTGAGCACTTCGTATTGGCTTGAACTGGCTGTATGGCAGGCACACTATTTCATCCCAAATACGCACCCAACCCAGTTAACTGTGTTTTTTTTTTTTTTGCTAAAGACTTTTTCCAACAATTTCAAATATATATATATATATATATATATATATATATTAGGCCCCTGACTATCATTTTGCATTGCTTAATTGACTTAACTTTTCCATTGATGGCCTATCCAGGGGTGTAGCTAGGAAAGACTGGGTCTCATAGCAAACTTTTGGCTGCGCCGTCCCATTCAGTAAAATAGGACGAGCTACAGTACCAGCAATAGCTCTTCGGCCTATGGAAACAATGAAGGGGACACAGTATTCATGTCAGTGCTATGGTTTCTGCACTGTGCCGATAGGTTGGGGTCCTGGAGGTCAAATCCCCATCGAACAAACATTGACAGCCTTTCTTAAAGAGGCTCTGTCACCAGTGCCCCATCTCCTACATAATCGATCGGCGCTGTAATGTAGATAACAGCAGTGATTTTTATTTTGAAAAATGATCATTTTTGAGCAAGTTATGAGCTAGTTTAGATGCAGCATCAGCGTTTGCAGGTAAGGAGCTACATCGACTTACCTGCAAAAGAGAGAAGTTCTTTTGTATGGCAGTGGATAAATAGCCAACCTAATAATAGGTACATTTCTTATCATACTTGCCACCTTTTTGGAAGGGACATCAGAGTGATTGTAAAAATATTCATATGAAGCTATATATAATGCTCTAAATAACGCTAGATATCAGACCAGACCCCCTTAACAAATAAAGACTTTAGAACAGACCCCTAAACAAAAGCAGACCACAGCCAGACCCTCTAAAGTCATACAGACACCCAAGGCCGGCGTCAGCACCCGGCGAACCCGGGCAAGTGCCGGGGCCCACTGCTCTTGTAGGGGCCCACTCGGCCGCCGGGTGCTTTACGCCACCCACCTGCTTAAATGAACTGTAGCCATCCATGGTGCATGGCGGCAGATTGCAGAGGAGCAGAGCGGAGGCCCCGTCTCTCGCATCCATAACAACCTAGCGTTGTGGCGCAGATGGCGTATTCATGTCACGCTGACGCGATTACGTCATTGTGGATGTGAGCGGCGCCAAGTCAGGTGCCAGTGGGAAGACAGTGACGGGAGTTAGGACCGTGTTAGGTGAGTTTGTTTTAATTATTTTTATTGGAGCAAAGGCACCAAACTGGCCGGGGACACAAACCTGTGATCTAAAACTTTCACATGGGGGCAGAAACTGGGGTCTCACTTGACTTTTACATGGGGGAACAACAACGGACTAACTTCTATATGGGGGCATGTATGTATGTATGTATGTATGTCCATGTATGATACTGTCTGATGGACCCTGTATCTAAGCCTACCTTGTGGTAGGCTTAGATACATGGTCTAACAGACAGTATCACACATTGGCCCAGTATCTAAGCCTACCACATGTGTTACTCCGTTTTTTGTGTGTTTTTTACAGGTTTGGTTTTTGAACTACGTCGGATTCGAGGACTACTTCGATGATGGCTTTTTTTATTTTCAATAAAATGGTTAATTAGGGTTGTGTGAGTTTTTTTATTTCAATAAAATTTTTTTCTCTGTCCTTGTATTTTCTTTTAAACTTTTATTATTACCGCTTCAGTAATGGCCACTGGCTGATTGACAGCGTCCATTACTGAGGCAGGGCTTAGTGTTAGCCGGCGCAGAGGCTAACACTAACCCCCCATTATTACCCCGGTACCCCCACCATCAGGGGTATCAGGAAGAGCCGGGTACAATCCAGTAGACGACCATCTGTAGCGATGGTCGGACACTGGGGCGGCCGCAGTCTGTTATTATAAGGCTGGGAAACCTTCCCATCCTGGTAATACCAGGCTGCTGCTGCTGTGTTGTGTCTGGCTGGTTATGAAAAATGGGGGGGCCTCAAGTCATTTATTATTTTTAAATGGAAAAAAGGATCCCTGCATTTTTAATAACCAGCCAGATACAACACAGCACCGGCAGAGAGCATTACCAGTGTGGGAAGGGCCACTGTTTCTTGCCTTTCCCAGCCTAATAATAACAGCCTGCGGCCGCCCCGGTACCCGGCCATCAGTGCAGATGGTCGGGTGCTGGATCGTACCATGCTCTTCCCGGCACCCTTGGTGGCGGTGGGAACTGGGGTAATAATGGGGGTTAGCGATAGCCTCTGCACCGGCTAACACTAAGCACCACCTTAGTAATGGATGTTGTCAATCAGTCAGCGGCCATTACTAAGGTGGTAGTAATAAAGTTAAAAAAAATACAAGGACATAGAAAAAATATTTTATTGAAAAAAAAACACATCCCGAGTTAAACATTTTATTGAGAATAAAAAAAAGCCGTCATCGAAGTAGTCCTCAAATCCGAAGTAGTCCAACATCCGAACCTGTCAAAAAATTTGTAACGAATAACAAAGCAAGGCAATTACATACATACACACACACACACACACACACACACACACACACACACACACACAAACACACACATGCACGCACGCACGAACGAACGAACGAACGAACGAACGAACGCACGCACACAGACACACACACACACACACACACAACACACACACAACACACACATTTTTAAGGGGGGGTTGAACGTATTTTAGTACAAGGATACTTACTGCTGGGGCCCTGTATCTAAGTATATCATAAAAAAAGCTGTAGATACTCATCTCTCCTTGTTTTTGCTGCTTGTAATTCCCTTCATTCCCGGGTCTGCTGCAGACAACATCCACATGTTGTTTGCAGCGGCACACAGAGGTGAAAAGGACTGTAGGAGCGAGGAGAGGTGAGCATTTAGAAAGAATGCTGGGCACCTGGAAATTTGCCTGCTCCTGCGGAAGTCTGGGAGGTCTCCACTTTTTCGGGAGTCTCCTGGACATTCCTGGAGAGTTGGCAAGTATCTCTAATAAACTCTCATTAGTATTTGAGCAATTTGACCTAGAGAACAATGCAGTAGACAGAACTGAGAATAAAGTATTGGTTGCTGCCGAGCAGCAACTAATTTTTTAATTTAAACTCAGGAGAGAAAACGCTGCAGAAGAAAAGCATAGCAGTTGATGCATTTGAATATGATCCTTATCAGGAATGTGCAGTTGCTTTAAATGAAAAAAATATATAATTTTGCACCTTGTCTATTATATAGGGAAAAATATCTGGGATTCGCCAAAGAATCAAGGTAACAAAACTAAAGTGACTACTAATATTCTTTATAATCTGTTGTAGAATGAACATTTTCCCATTAATACACAGTAGTAGCTGGGACACAGCACTGTATAATACACCCTGCAGCTGCTGTTTATTTTTTTTTATTTTAAGAAATCATGTCAATCAGTGCTTGACAAAGTAAATGGAACTTCCTGCAAAAAAAAAATCTGTGACAAACTTCTTTTGCAGGAATAAGTAAGTAGTGCTATATGTAACGCCAGTCATCTGTGTATAATCATCACGTTCTGATATCAGATTGTGATGTTTATACAAATGTTATTTACATTTCCATTATTTCTTTGAATTTGACAAAAAAATAAATCTTCAGATTATGTGTTAGAGAATTTACTACTTTGCATGTATTTTTGTGTTCAGGTATAAATATGTTTCTGCACAAACATTTACTACTGATCTCACCAAAGGCGCAATTTCATAGTAAGCCAGTCTGTTTGCCACCATATAGCGCTCGGTACAGCGCAGTATTACGGAGCATGGTGTGACTTTTTCATACAAATCCAACAAAAAAAAACTGTATGCCTCCATATAAAATAAGATACATAGAGAGGTACAGAAGGGCCCACAGAAGTCTCTGGGCGCCGTGTTATGTTCTGTTTTTAGCCGTAATACACTTGCGTGCATCATGAGGCAAAATGTGGGGAGTATGTAAAGCAGCCATGGTAAGAAGACAGAGACTCAATGCAAAATATATTACATGCTACATGTTCAATTACTCTTATGCATAAAGGCCTATTATACTTTAAAAAAATATATAATACAAATATGTTTCTTTAAAAGGTTCGGCTACAATATATTAAAATGCTGAAATGAACCATGAATAGCTAGCAGCACTTTCTGCAGAAATATCTCACATATGTGACAAACTTTAACACAGATCATCTCATGTTATGCAATATTTAGACTCACTAACAGCTTTATGAGACTTATGTAATGAAAGCAAAGCAAGCTATAAATATCAATGCTGGCTCGCCACTGATTCAGAAATTAGATATTTTAAGGAGAACAATTTTTTAAAAGAATAAAAAAATCTAGCAATCTGCCCTTTTAAGGGCTAAAAAATGTATAAATAAATAAATGAAGCAATATAAGGTTGTTGGTGTTGCTTGGCATTAGATTTTTATTATTATAAATGTATTAGTGTTAATGCAGATGTATTATTGGCACATGTCTCCTTGAGTTAGATGATAAATTCTTCACATACTTCTCCGACTTGTTCATCGCCCGGTGAGTTCGTAGTGTGGAGATAATTATTGTTCAGTGTTCACAACTGTTCTCTAATGAAATTCTTACTGGATGGCATATTGTGGTACGAACTCTCCCTACTATTGAATGTTGGTGTTCATTGCATTTCACTAAGTAATCTACTAGAACACAGTGTATGTCACGGGACACGTGGATAGTGAGACTGTCAGGAATTTTGAGGCAGATTTTAACCTACCTGCACTCTCATCGCTGTGTTTTTCACCCGCGGCCATTGAGGGCCACGGGCAAAATAGCGCTGGGAAGAGCTCTTTCTCTGCCTCCCATTGATTTTAATGGGAGGTCAGATTGCCTCCCATTGATTTCAATGGAAGGTCAGAGGCGGAACTGCGGCAAGAAGGAGCATGCCGCTTTTTTTTCCTGTGAGTGGCTAAAACCTGCCGCAGAAAAACAAGCCTCTGCCTCCCATTGAAATCAATGGGAGACGGTTCGGCTGTTTTTGGCGCTGATTCCGACTCGGTTCCGTGTAAAAATCAGCGCCAAAAAACTCTGTGTGAACTGGGCCTAAGACCTCCATACGGAGATGTAGCCTTGGCTGATACAATCCCCAGGTTGCTACTCCCAAACTTGTCTCTCTTGGCAACGGCCAACGTGGACAGGCGTGATGCAGAAACAGCAGACAAAATGCAAGGTCAGGTATAGAGAAGGTCAGGGCAGGTGACAGACAAGCACTTATGGTTAGTGGAGTCAAAGGTCAGCGCAGGCAGCAGAGGGTCGTCATGGGTAACAAGAAAGAGATCAGGGCAGGCAGCCGGCAGAGATGGTCAAAGTTCAGGAAGTGGTCAATCACAGGAAATCCAAACAAACGATAAAGCAGGGTTTTACTAGCGAGCTAGGAGGAACCTAATTACTCAAAGTAGTGTGTGGGTGGGACTTTTTTATAGTCTGGGAAAGAGGAGTAGTAATTTGGTGTGTACTGGCCCTTAAGGAGAGGAAGGTTTAGTGGGCGCAATAGAAACAGGCTCAGATACAGGAGGAGATCTGTGGCAATAGAGGCCGCAGCCAGAACAGGGAGAGGAGTAGTGGCGCCGGCCAGGAGCCAGAGGATGCCGTGGAGATGTAAGTGTATGGCAGTGGCGGGGATCAGCGCCAGTTACAGTTTTTCAGCATGGTTCCTGCATTATCTTTTGCAATTGCTAATTTAAGCTTGGTTTAAGTATATTAAATGCAGGTATATAATAGCTTTCTATATCCTTAGTGTTATCTTCTAGTATGGGATAATAATATAAATGATAATCTAAATACTTTCATATCTAAACTGTGTACCACACTGGTAGGACCATGTAAGGCTCCATACATACAGGTCTATGGGTCCTTACTGTAATGCAATGTACATCTGATTTTACCTATAGTGCCGCACAGAGTTACCAGATGGCAGCACACGGGTGTCTACAGGGCTGTATTATGGACCTGTGGTGTAGTCTCTGCGCCGCCATATGGATCAATGTACATGGAATAGCATGTTCATAAGCTATAAAGCAACAAGCCTAACCTGTGACAAGGAAAGTAAGATGACTGTAATATAATTATATTCATTGCCGTCTTCTATAGCTACATTAGGAGGGATTTATTTACCCTTCTCAATGCATACATCATACCTCCCAACCGTCCCACATTCAGAGGGACAGTCCCAGACTCTGGGCGGTTTCCCACTGTCCCGGGTGGCCGGTGGTATGTCCCGGTTTCAACTGTACCTGTGTCCTCAGGATGCAGATACTGTAGTATCCAATGCTAAAGCAGAGAACCATCAGCTCCCTGCTTAAGCATTCAACTATGGAGTCCCGGGCCAGAGTAGTGCAAGCTCTCTGGCTGGGAACTCCTGTCTTAGAGAAGCCTGTGGCATCAATATGCATATATGGACAGTGACGTCAGGGGCCCCTTCTAGGAGCGGAATCCCCGACCAGAGCATCGGTAACGATGTAGCTGGGGATTCCACTCTAGCAGTCCATATATTGACAGTGATGTCAGGTGCTTTTAGATGTCGGAATCCCCAGCCAGAGCATATTATACTGTGTTGGGGGCAGCTATAGTGACATTATACTGTGTAGGAGTTCTATGGGGGCATTATACTGTGGGGAGGCACTATGGGAGCATGATACTGTGTGGGCTTAAGCAGGTGTGTATGGGCGAGGATTGTATATGGTTAGAGGCGTGTTTTCAAGGTATCTCTCAGGTCCGCGACCCGCCACAGCTCTCCCGTGTAGATAGCGACACACAGCCCCCCCCTTCTAGATAGTGCCCCTTGTAGATAGTCACACACAGCCCCCTTGTAGATAGCCACACACAGGCCCCCCTTGTAAATAGCCACACACAGCTCCCACTTGTAGATAGCCACACACAGCTCCCCCTTATAGATAGCCACACAGCTCCACCCCTTGTAGATAGCGCCACAGCTCCCCCTTGTAGCTAGCCACACACAGTCCCCCCTTCTAGATAGTGCTCCTTTTAGATAGCCACACACAGCCCCCCTTATAGGTAGCCACACACAGCCCCCTCTTGTAGATAGCCACACACAGCTCCCCCTTGTAGATAGCCACACACACAGCTCCCCCTTGTAGATAGCCACACACACAGCTCCCCCTTGTAGATAGCCACACAGCTCCACCCCTTGTAGATAGTGGCACAGATCCCCCTTGTAGATAGCCACACACAGCCCCCCCTTCTAGATAGTGCCCCCTTGTAGACAGCCACACACAGCCCCCCTTGTAGGTAGCCACACACAGCCCCCTCTTGTAGATAGCCACACACAGCTCCCCCTTGTAGATAGCCTCACACAGCTCCCCCTTGTAGATAACCACACATAGCTCCCCCTTGTATATAGCTACACAGCTCCATCTCTTGTAGATAGCGCCACAGCTCCCCCCTTGTAGATTTCCACACGTATCCCCCTTCTAGATAATGCCCCCTTGTAGATAGCCACACACAGCTGCCCTTGTGGATAGCCACACACAACCCCCCTCCTAGATAGCGCCCCTGCCTTCTAGATAGCACCCCCCATTCCCTTGTAAGTAGCGCCGGATAGCCTCCTCCTTCCCTTGTACTTAGAGCAAACAGAGCAGAGAGAGGTAGCCTACCGCTACCACTCTCTTCTCTGCCTGACTCACTGTCAGGAGGAGCAGGTGGTCATGCGGCAAAGTGGCGGATGATCACTTTTGACTGGGGTCGGTGATGACACAGGACTAGACCAGTCCAGTCACCTGACCTCAGGTGACTGGATTGGTCCACTCCCGGCACCGACCTCACTTGGCAGCGGCCGGCCTGCATATTTTCAGATTCAGAATCTGAAAATATGCCCGGCCGCAGAATACTATTCCTTTGCACTGCGCATGTACATTTTGGCGCATCCTCACTGCAAAGTTCCCGGAGACTGTAAATTTACGGACGGTCGGCAACCCTGTCCGTGTGAGCGTGTCCTGCGTGTCTCTGACACGCAGGATCAAGCTGCTATCGATCACATCTAAGTGATTGATTACAGGTGGAACCTGCGTGTCTCTGACAAGCATTCACTGAACCCGTCAGTCCCACGGACCTGACGTATGCAGTTCTCAGCGCACGATAGAGCTGCTCTGTATAGGGTATACAAAGCAGCTGTATCTCAAAAAGTAAAACTTTTTTTTAATAAAAAGTATTTTGAAATTTGCACCAATCGCACTGATTCTAATTCTAAGCACTGGCCATGGCACATGCATAATTGATACAGATGTCAGATGAATGGTATACAAATAAAGGTATACAAATGTGTACTGTAGCCTTTCCATAGATTTTTAAAAGTTCTGAAGCTTTTCTGGCATGTCACACACACCCACAGCAACAGAGATCCTGGATGACTCATCGTGTTAAAATGTGTGTTCCTAGCAGTTTAACACTTTTCTAACCAAGAATCAAGAAAAGTATTTGGGCTTGTCCACACACAACGGTATTGCTGTAGCAATTCTGTTGAAAGTCAAAGGCTTTCCGCTGCTGCAAAAACGCACCATTTCCTGTGGTTTTTGCGGCAGAAAATAGTGCGTAAATTGCTGCGTTTTTCCCAATGTTAGGAGATGTAGACATCTCCTATGAAAAACACAGCAATTCTGCACACTTTCCATAACAGGAATTGACATGCTGCGGTCCGAAAAATACGCACAGCAGGTCAATTCCGGCTTGGAAATTTTACGCAGCATGTGGATGAGATTTGTTAAATCTCATCCACTATGCTGCTACAATATTCTGCTCCATTTTTTCCAGCCAAAATCCCTGCCGGAAAAAACGCTGGGTTTCCGTTACGTGTGGACGAGCCCTTTCAATTGAATAAGTTACATCAAGCTACAAAGCTGATCAGAATCTATTTCCTCCATTTTGACTTGATCAATTAAGGGACTGTTGAGTTAAAATAATACAAAAATGAGTCCAATAGATAATAATAATCTTTATTTATATAGCGCCAACATATTCCGCAGCGCTTTACATTTCAGAGGGAACATGTACAGATAATATGAGATAGTGACAAAGGAATACCTCCCAACCAGAACGGGCCTTTTGGGTGTGCGACTGTGCGATCGCACAAGGCGTATGACTCCAGCAAGAGGAAGGGGGCGCTGTGCTGGCTCCCCTCCCCGGGGCTAGCGACTGCCACATTCACTTGTATCTGTGTCCTCAGGACACAGATACAATCGAATACTATAGGCTGCAGGCCACATTAGGCCTGCAGCCTATAAGACGCTGGGACAGAGTCCCTGCGCAGGCCGGCGTGATGACGTCACTGCATCACACTTGCCTACACATGTATTCTGTCTGGAGGTCGTGGAGTGCTCCGTCCGTTGCGGGAACGTGGCTGGGTAAGTAATATTTTTTTTGGGGGGAGACGACTGAGTATCTAAAATGGTGGGGGGATTACTGTGGCATAAGGGGAAGGCTGTGCATCTAAAAGAGGGGGATTACTGTGTGGCACTATCTACAAGGGGGGCTGTGTGGTACTATACAGGGAGAAGGGCTTTGTGGCACTATCTACAAGGGGAAGTGCCACTAGACAGGGAGGGAGGGCTGTGTGGTACTATCTACTAGGGGGGCTGTATCGCACTTTCTACAATGGGGGTGGCACTATCTACAAAGGGGGCTGTGCATCTAAAATGGGGGGATTGCTGTAGGGCACTATCTACAAGGGTGGCTGTGTATCTAAATGGGGAAAGAATGGCTGTGTGGCACTATCTACAAGGGGGCTGTGTGGCACTATACAGGGAGGAGGGCTGTGTGGCACTATATACAAGGGGAGTATGTGGCACTATACAAGGGGGAGGACTGTGTGGCAATATTTACAAGGTGGGGTGTGTGGCACTCTCTACAATGTGGGGTGTGTGCTGCTATCTACAAAGGGGGGCTGTGTGGCGCTATCTACAAGAGGGGTTGTGTGGCACTATCTACAAAGGGGGGCTGTGTGGCACTATACATGGCGGAGGGCTTTATTGCACTAGGTGGGGACTGTGTGTGTGGCACTATCTGCAGGGGGCTGTGTGTGTTGCGCTATCTACAAGGGGCTGTGTGTGGTGCCACCTACAGGGGGCTGTGTATGTGGCGTTATCTACAGGGGATGCAGTGGCACTATCGGCAGGGTACATAAAGTGGGCCTACTTGCACGTCCCGTCCTAGGCGACGGCGTACAACTGGGCGATGGTCCCTACGATCAATATGTGCACGACAGACAAACAGACAAGGGTACACAGAAGCTCCTGGGAAATGGGGTAGTTGCCCACGGCAGGACCGTGAGCAACAAGAGTAGTGAACGAGCCAAGTCAAACCAGGAGTGTACGAGGTACCAAACGCAGAGCAGGAGCGTAGTCAGTAAAGCCAGGGTCAAAATGAAGCAAGGTCAATAATGATAGCGGGAGAAGCAGGGCCAGGAAACAGGAAAGAATCACAGGCAGAGACAAGCAGGAAATGAAGGTATAAATAGACCGAGGGCGGGAGCTAGAACCGTCTGGCCAGGCTGTGATAGGTTCTCCCACTCCTGAGTCTACCAGCCTGAGTGGTAGCAGATCGAGTCACTCTATCAGACTTAGGAGCAGGTGCAGACTGATTAACCACGGGCGTCGACACAGAAGCTGTGTCTGGTAGATCCTTTACGGTAACAGTATGGGGGTGTTATTTAGTCACTATATGTTTATGGTGTGGCGGTATTATTCAGTAACAGTATGGTGGTATTATTTGGACACTATGTGTTTATGATGTGGCGGTATTATTCAGTAACAGTATGGGGGTGTTATTCAATCACTATGTGTTTATGGTATGGCGGTATTATTCAGTAACATTATGGGGGTATTATTCAGTCACTATGTGGTTATGGTGTGGCAGTATTATTCAGTAACAGTATGGGGGCATTATTCAGTCACTATGTGGTTATGGTGTGGCGTTATTATTCAGTCACTATGTGGTTATGGTGTGGTGGTATCATTTGGACCTTATATTGTGTTATTATAGAAGAGGCTGGACGCAGCTGCAGGCTTGAGGGAAGCCGACATGACCGTCCTGGTAGGGAAAGGGTTAATGTTAAGAGGTGAGGGAAAGGTGAAGAAGCTGAAGGAGGGACGGGGAGGAGCTAGGGGGGACAGGGGGGCCGTTACTGCGCTTCCCGCTGTTTCTCGGCATTGAGCCGGAAGCAGCGGGAGGAGTAGTACACAAGAAGCAAAGCTCCCCGTTGCCCGGCTTTTTAGTATGGCAGAGGCCCTGATTTTAGAGCGGCTGCGTGCCGCTGCTGTGCACCACGGTCCCGGATGGCTGGAGGAGACCGTGGCTGCATTAACGCGGATCCCGGACGCCGTTTCGCCACGTCGGGCACGGCGTTCGGGGTCTGTTGTAAGGGACAGGCTCCCCTCCCCCGGCCCCCCTACGAGCATGGCTATGGCGGCGGGGGGGGAGTCGGCAACAACCGCTCCTGCGCTGGGCAGGCAGAGAGCGGTAGCAGGGGTGACGGCGATGCAGGCTGTGTCGACCCGTCCCTCTCGGCGGTCCCGACCTCCAGAGCGCCTGAGTCCGGAGGTAGTCCCGCGGACACGGCGTCGCAGAGGGAGCCCGATCCCGGACGCTGCAGGCCAGGCAGCTGGGAGGACCGCCCCTTCCCAGGCCCTGCGTCCTGGCAGGAATCCCAGGCCGCGACGGGGTCCGGCGGTAAGCAGGGAGTCGCAGGCCGGGCTCCCTGTCACCCCTCCCCCATCAGATGGAAGATGTCAAGAGCAAGGTACGGCCGCCCCGCATGGTGATGTTCCGGCCAGGGGGCAGGCTTCGTCAGGATCGTCTAGACGGACGACTAGATCTGCAGCGACGTCGAGGCAACAGGTCCGGTCGGAAGTCTGGGTCCCGGCGGTCGGGCGGCAGGTTGCCGGCCCATCGGTCAGCGCGTCCTCATCCCCTTTCCGAAGAGGTCGTTGGGAGGGACAGTCGTCGGCGAGAGAAGAACTGGAGGAAGGTGAACTGGACGTCTATCGTCGAGGTCAGGATGGTCCGGCTGACGGGAACACAGCGCCTGTGCAGCCCGGTGAGTGTATAACTCCTTTATTGTCTTATCCAGCGATTTTTATGTCGGGTGTCGGCGGGGGGGCTGCTAGCATAGCATCGGGGGCCGGTAGTGGCGCGGGCGGACGCGACGGAGCGGGTTTGGCAGATTTAGTGGGTTGCTTACGGGAGCTGGTGGGGCGCCTGGATAGGGCCGCGGCGCCGGTAGTAACGGAAGTGTCCCCTGCGGTAGTTTGGGAAGGCTCCAGGGAAGTGGGATCGTTGCAGGCGCGTCCTGTGGTGGCGGTTAGAGAGGCGGTCGCGGTGTCGGTGCAGACTGAGGCACAGAAGGACGGCGATCGAGTGCGCATGGACGATCGTGCTCGGGGGGAGGTGTATGTTTGTTTTGAGGGTCCGTTGGGGGCGCATTTAAAGCAGGAGGTGCGTGATCGGATCTGGAAAGATGAATATGTTGAAATTTTTTCTCTCTTGCCGCTGGCTAAATTCAATTTGGATAAGGGCAAGCGGGATGAGAGTAAAAAGGACGAGGAGGAACGGCGGCGGTATAGGCTTATCCCGCAGACGTTCGTCAATTGGTCGCAGGCGTTCGCCATATTGGCTAGTGTGATAGGGGAAAAGGCGCCGGAAAATTGTTCGGCGTTATTTTGTTATTTTGATGCTATTGGGGAGGCTCATAGGGCGTATGGGGGTCAGGCGTGGCTGCGATATGATGAGCAATTCCGTCAGCGGAAGGCGGTTCGGCCGGCGATTCGGTGGGACCAGAAGGATATTGCTCTCTGGTTACGGGTTACGGTTCCGGTTAGGCAGCCCTTTCCCGGGAGCGGTGGCCAGGGAGGCCAGACTAGTCAGAGTGGACCAAGCGGCGGGGGAAAGGCGGGGTTTTGCTGGCAATTCAATGAAGGCCAGTGTAAGTTCGGGGCCACGTGCAAGTTCAAGCACGTGTGCTCCGAGTGTAATGGTGCATCACACGGGGCGGCAAAATGTCTGCGTAAAAAGAGGTCCGGGAACCAGCACGGGGCTGGTCAAGGGGGTGTCGCCGGTGAGGGTGGAAAGGATGGCCCCTTATCTAAATGAGTATCCGGATAGGGCGGCGGCTAAGTTGCTTTATGAAGGGTTTAGTGTTGGTTTTGTTATTCCTCCGCCTCCTTATGAGGTTCCGGTTACGCGGAGAAATTTAAAATCGGCTTACGTGCATGCGGAAGTCGTGTCGGAAAAGTTGTTAAAAGAAGTTTCGTTGGGGCGCATGTCGGGGCCATTTGTGGAGTCGCCGGTGAAAGATTTAGTTGTGTCCCCTTTGGGTATTGTCCCTAAACGCGAGCCCGGAAAGTTTCGTTTGATTCAACATTTATCGTATCCCAAAGGTTCGTCGGTAAACGACGGGATTGATCACGAGTTGTGTTCCGTAGTTTATACCTCATTCGATAAGGCGGTGGGGTTAGTGCGGGCTGCGGGTCCGGGGGCGCTGCTAGCAAAAACCGACATCGAGGCGGCGTTCAGGTTGTTGCCGGTGCATCCAGAAAGCCAACGGCTGTTGGGCTGTTTTTGGAATGGGGCCTTTTACGTGGATCGGTGCCTTCCGATGGGGTGTTCTCTTTCTTGTGCATACTTCGAGGCGTTTAGTAGCTTCGTGGAGTGGGTAACGAGGGGAGTATCCGGGGTCGATTCGTTGATCCATTACTTAGATGATTTTTTGTGCGTTGGCCCGGGGGGTTCGCCGGTTTGCGGTAACTTGCTTCATGCCCTGCAGAAGGTGGCGAGGGATTTTGGGATCCCTTTGGCGCCGGAAAAAACGGAGGGCCCGGTAGCGACGATTTGTTTCTTGGGAATCGAAATTGACTCGGTGGCAATGGAGTGTCGGCTCCCGGCGGATAAGCTGGGTGCTTTGAGGCTGGAGGTGCGACGGGCTTGTAGAAGGAAGAAAATGTCGTTGAGGGAGCTTCAGTCGCTGCTGGGGAAGTTGAATTTCGCCTGCCGGATTATGCCGATGGGGAGGGTGTTTGGTAGAAGGTTGGCGGCGGCAACGGCGGGAGTGCGGGCGCCGCATCATTTTGTGAGGCTCAAGGAGGAGCACCGAGCTGATCTTCAGGTTTGGGATGACTTCTTGGGCCAGTACAATGGTCGCTCGCTATGGATGGCCCCAGCGCAGGATACGAGTGATCTGAATATTTTCACGGATGCGGCTGGGGCGGGTGGCTTTGGAGCTTACGGGGGAGGTCCGTGGTGCGCAGGTCAATGGCCGGCTAGCTGGGTGTCCAGTGGATTGACGCGGAATCTGGCCCTGCTCGAGCTGTTTCCCATCGTGGTGGCGGCTACCATTTGGGGGGACAGGCTCAGGGATAAGAAGGTCCGTTTTTACTGCGACAACATGGGTGTGGTGCTTGCCATTAATAACATCACGGCGTCCTCTCCTCCGGTAGTTCAATTGTTGCGACATTTAGTGTTGGTGTGTTTGTCGCTGAACGCGTGGGTGGTGGCGGTGCATGTCCCGGGTGTACGGAATTGTGTTGCTGATGCTCTTTCTCGCTCGCAGTGGGACCGGTTTCGGCAATTGGCTCCGGGAGCGGAACGTATTGGTTTGGCGTGTCCGGATCATCTATGGGATCTGGTATCGGTCCCGTAGAGCAGCTGTTACAGAGGTCTTTGGCGGGCACGACGTGGAGGGCTTATGCTGCTTGTTGGAGGCAGTGGGAGGAGTGGGTAAGAGAGTTGGGTGATGTCAATACGGATAGAGACAGGTTGGTGGCACTTTTGTATTGGTTAGGGGATGCCTGGGAGGCGGGGTTTTCAGTAGCGAAGGTGAACCGGTTTATATCCGCGGTGGCGTTTGGGCTTAAGTTGCGGGGCTTGCGGGATGTATCGAAGGAATTTCTGGTATCGCAGGCTTTGAAGGGGTTGCGCAGAGGTAGGGTGGAGGCGGATAGTAGAAGGCCGGTGTCGTTTGCTTTGCTGGGCTTGTTGGGTGGTTCATTGGCATCGGTATGTCGTTCTTCAGATGAAATGGATTTGTTTCGGTTGGCTTTCTCGTTGGCGTTCTTCGGAGCATTTAGAATAGGTGAGTTGGTGTCGCCAAGTACTAAACAGGCAGGGGGGCTGAGATCTGGGGAGGTGAGCCTTTTTGCAGATCGGTTGGAGGTATGGTTGCGTAGATCAAAAACTGACCAATTAGGGAAGGGAAAACTGATAGTTTTGTTCGCTCTCCCGGGGTCGGTCATGTGCCCAGTAGAGTGCATGCGTGGTTTTACAAAAAACAGGGGGTCTCCAGATTTGCCTTTGTTATGTCATGTGGACGGGTCGTTCTTGTCCAGGTTTCAGTTTGGAGCTGTTTTTAAAAAATGTTTGACGGCGGTTGGGGTTGCGGCAGGCTCATATTCATCTCATTCCTTCCGGATTGGCGCAGCAACGGAAGCAGGGCGCTGGGGGTTGGATGATGAGGGGGTGAGGCGTATTGGTCGTTGGGAGTCTAAAAGGTTTAAGTCCTATGTCCGCCCCCATATGTTGTAATTTTGTTGTTTATGCTTGCAAATGTATATGGTGGTGCCTAACTGTGTTTTCCGTTTCAGATTCGCCTCCTTGTCTGGTGTGGTTGATGGGTCATTCGTACGTGCACTGGGGGGCTTTGAGGGCGGACGTCCGCCCGGATGGTCGCCAGTTGCGCATTCCGCGACAGGATGCGGTTGTGCATTGGCTGGGGTTTAGAGGTATGTCGTGGAACAGGGTGTTGGCGGAATTCCAGACATATGTGCGGCTTGATAGGGTTCCGGAGGTTTTAGTGTTGCACGTGGGTGGGAATGACTTAGGAGTCCGCCCTTTTCGTGAGTTGGTGCGGGATATCAAACATGATTTGTTGTGTTTGTGGGTATCTTATCCCAAGTTGGTGGTAGTGTGGTCGGACATAGTCCCAAGGAAGCATTGGCGGTTAGCTAGATCGGTGGAGAGAGTCAATAAGGCTCGGATAAAAGTTAACCGGGCGGTGTCCCGTTTTGTGGCAAAGAACGGGGGCATTTGCGTGAGGCATAGGGATTTGGAGTCAGGATTGGGGAATTTCTGGAGGAGTGACGGGGTTCATCTGACCGAGGTTGGCATTGATATTTGGAGCTTGGCTATAGCAGAAGGCATAGAAAGGGCGGTGGTGGTGTGGAGGAACTCACAGGCTTAAGGTGGTCAAGGCCTGTTTCGCGGTGGCGGGGGGAGTCCTTGAGGCCAGTCAGTACAAAATGGTGGGGGGGTCGCATCGGGGGTATGCGTCCCCCAAAAAAGGTACATGGTTGAAGACTTCATCGGGTGTTATCCCTTTGAAGTGGTCTTCTGGTAGAAGGTATGTCACTTGAAGGCTTCATCGGGTGTTATCCCTTTGAAGTGGACTTCTAGTGGGCGGTATATCACTTGAGGGCTTCAACGGGTGTTATCCCCTTGAAGTGGACTTCTAGTGGGTGGAGCCATCTGCAGAGGTGAACGGTGCTTCCGAGCTGGTTTACGGCTGGAGGTAATTAGTGGTTTGCAGATGGCTAATTCGGTGTGTTCTTGAAAGGAACATCTGAAGGGGCTTCAAGGACTTCCTCTGCTCGGGTTAATGTTAACGTTTAATGGTTATTTATGATTCTGACCCATGTTGGGTCATGTGAATTATTAGGAGGAATTCTCTGGTGGATTCCTAACTAGTTATCCGAATGTTTCGGATTTAAATTGTTTTTATAAAACTGTGAAATTAATAAACGGCTGCTGTGGCCATTTCACATCCAACCTCGGTGTCATGTGTCGTTACTAAATGGGGGTGGGGGATAGTATGGTTTAAGGTTAACACACGACTCTACCTAGGCAGGTCAAGAAGAGGCTGGACGCAGCTGCAGGCTTGAGGGAAGCCGACATGACCGTCCTGGTAGGGAAAGGGTTAATGTTAAGAGGTGAGGGAAAGGTGAAGAAGCTGAAGGAGGGACGGGGAGGAGCTAGGGGGGACAGGGGGGCCGTTACTGCGCTTCCCGCTGTTTCTCGGCATTGAGCCGGAAGCAGCGGGAGGAGTAGTACACAAGAAGCAAAGCTCCCACCCTCCCACCCTTGTTTTGTTACTCCTTAGGTCTTCTGTACGTCCGTATATGAGCGTTGTGTTTTATTTTGTGTGTTTATTTAACATGTTTTTCTTTTTTCCGGAGTAGGTTCTGTTGTCATGGCAGCTGGCGGGGGGAGTCCTTGAGGCCAGTCAGTACAAAATGGTGGGGGGGTCGCATCGGGGGTATGCGTCCCCCAAAAAAGGTACATGGTTGAAGACTTCATCGGGTGTTATCCCTTTGAAGTGGTCTTCTGGTAGAAGGTATGTCACTTGAAGGCTTCATCGGGTGTTATCCCTTTGAAGTGGACTTCTAGTGGGCGGTATATCACTTGAGGGCTTCAACGGGTGTTATCCCCTTGAAGTGGACTTCTAGTGGGTGGAGCCATCTGCAGAGGTGAACGGTGCTTCCGAGCTGGTTTACGGCTGGAGGTAATTAGTGGTTTGCAGATGGCTAATTCGGTGTGTTCTTGAAAGGAACATCTGAAGGGGCTTCAAGGACTTCCTCTGCTCGGGTTAATGTTAACGTTTAATGGTTATTTATGATTCTGACCCATGTTGGGTCATGTGAATTATTAGGAGGAATTCTCTGGTGGATTCCTAACTAGTTATCCGAATGTTTCGGATTTAAATTGTTTTTATAAAACTGTGAAATTAATAAACGGCTGCTGTGGCCATTTCACATCCAACCTCGGTGTCATGTGTCGTTACTAAATGGGGGTGGGGGATAGTATGGTTTAAGGTTAACACACGACTCTACCTAGGCAGGTCATGGTAATATTGGTCTTATAATAGTGAGTTGTGTTCAGTAACAGCATGCAGGTAATATTTAATCTGGTATAGTGGTATGATTTAATTTATTATATAACCGAGAAGGACATGGTGTCCAAAGCTCACATAGAGCTCCACCCACATAGAGCTCCGCCCAAAGCCCAACCGCCAGTTAGCTTCGCCCACAGCCAGAAGACTGAGGAAGGAGATGTGAGTGATTAGTGGCATAGCTATAATACCCTTCCTCCCATACACAGTATAATGCCTCCTCCCTCCCATACACAGTATAATGCCCCCTCCCTCCCATACACAGTATAATGCCCCCCTCACTCCCATACACAGAATAATGCCCCCTCCCTCCCATACACAGTATAATTTCCCCCTCGCTCCCATACACAGTATTATTCCCCCTCCCTCCTATACACAGTATAATGCCCCCTCCCTCCCATACACATTATAATGCCGCCCTTCCCTCCCATACACAGTATAATGCCCCCGACTCCCTCCCATACACAGTATAATGCCCCCCTCCCTCCCATACACATGAGGGAGGGGGAATTATAATGTGTATGGGAGGGAGGGGGGCATTCTACTGTGTATGGGAGGGAGGGGGCATTATACTGTGGGGGCAGCTATGGGGGAGAATTATGCTGTGTGGGGGCAGCTATGGGGAGCATTATGCTGTGTGGGGGCAGCTATGGGGGCATTATACTGTGTGGGGGAAGCTATGGGGGGCATTATACTGTGTGGGGGAAGCTATAGGGGCATTATACTGTGTGGGGGCAGCTATGGGGGGCATTATACTGTGGGGGCAGCTATGGGGGGCATTATACTGCGTGGGGGAAGCTATGGGGGGCATTATACTTTGTGGGGCAGCTATGAGGGACATTATACTGTGGGGGCAGCTATGAGGGGCATTATACTGTGGGGGCAGCTATGAGGGGCATTATACTGTGTGGGGGCATCTATGGGGGGCATTATACTGTGTGGGGGCAGCTATGGGGAGCCTTATACTGTATGGGGGCAGCTATGGGGGGCATTATACGGTGTGGGGGCAGCTATGGGGAGCATTTATGTATATTAACAGACCACTGCATTCCTTTTGCTAGCAAACCCATATAACAGGTTTTCTATACTAGTGACTGTATATGTATATGGATCATTTTTTAGTGTAAGAGCGGGGACATATTCTTTGTGACTTTCAACACTCCTCGAGGCGCTAGAAATCAGTGATGCAGTTCTCTGCACACCGCCTTCTGACTTTACTGCATTATTGATACAGTAATTCAGCATTTGGGGCCCCACTTTTAACTTTGTCCAGGGCCACACTTTGTCTAAAACCGGCCCTGGCAACCGGGCCCTGCGACTCTGCAGCTGCGTTCTGGCCCGGGCACTTCTTCTCTGCTCCGGTGCCGGCGCTGCACTGAAACAGATACGTGATGTGTTCAGTGACATTACAATGCGATGTATGTCATACTCAGTGCAGCGCTGGGACCGAAGCAGAGAAGGAGCGCCAAGTGGTGAGTGAAAACCAATCACCGCTCGCTCCCTGGACCTTCAAGGCATTATTTATATTTTGTGGGGATACTTGGGGGACATTATACTGTGTGGGGTGCACTTAAGGGAACATTATACTGTGGAGGAGGGCAATAAGGGGCATTATACTGTCTAAAGGCATTAAATGGGGCATGATACTGCATGGTGGGCACTAAAGAGGGCAATATACTGTGTGGGGGGCTATAAAGGTGCCATTATACTGTGTGTGGAGGCATAAAGGGGTATTACACTGTGTGGGGGCAGTAAAGGTGGCATTATACTGTGTGTGAGGCACTAAAGAGGGTATTATACTGGGGGCAGCTATAGGGGCATTATACTGTATGGGGCAGCTATGGGGGCATTATACTGTGTGGGGGGCACCAAAGGGGCATTATACTGTGTGAGGGCACTAAAGAGGGCATTATACTGTGTGTGGGGGCATAACAGTGTATTATACTGTGTGGGGGCAATAAAGGTGGCATTATACTGTGTTTGGGGCACTAACGGGGGCATTATACTGTGGAGGGAAGCTATGGGGGCATTATACTGTATGGAGCAGCTATGGGGACAATATACTGTATGGGGCACTAAAGGGACATTATAATGTGTGGGGGCAATATATGGTGTTGGGGCGCTAAAAAGGACATTATACTGTGTGGGGGCATTAGACTCTTATGAGGCATTTTTTTAATGATGGGGTGGGGCACCAAAAGAAAATTTTGGACATGGCGCCATCTATCCTAATGTTGGCCCTGCTCCCAACTGTCCCGGATTCAGTGGGACAGTCCCGAATTACAGGCGATGTCCCACTGTCCCGGGTGGCTGGTGGTATTTCCCATTTTCAACTGTATCTGCATCCTCAGGACGGACATACAGTTGAATTCAATGGTGAAACAAGGAACCTTCAGATCCCTGTTTCAGCATTCACTGTCCACTCGTCAAGGACTCCCCAGGCACAGCGCTACTTTAAGCGCTGAGCCCGGGGAAGCCCTTGACGTCACTGTCCATATATGAACTGCGATGTCGGGCTTTCAACTATGGAGCCCCCGGCTAGAGCAATGCAAGCTCACTGGCCGGAGACTCCTGTCTTGGGAAATCACTTGACCTATTTGGCTCCTCCAGGACAGGAAACCCTGGCCAGAGGATTGCCAACGATTTGCCTGGGGATTCCAGAATCTCAAAGCACCTAACATCACTGTCAATATATGGACAGTAACCTCAGGTGCTCCTCCTAGTGCTGATTCCCTGTCAGAGCAGTGCCGACGCTCTGGCCTGGGATTCCACTCCTAGAGGACATGGGTACTTGGTGTGGCATTATCTACATGGGCACTATGGGCACTGGCACTTTACATGTGGGCACTGGCACTAGAGACATCTAAGGGGGCATTATACAGTATGGGGCAGCTGAGGCGGCATTATACTGTATGGGGCAGCTATGGAGAATAATACTGTATGGGGCAGTTAAGGGGGCATTATACTGTATGGTGGCAACTAAGGAGACATTATACTGTATGGTGGCAGGTAAGGTGGCATTATACTGTATGGGGTAGCTGTGGGGGCATTATACTATTTTGGGGCAGCTATGGGGCATTATACTATATGGGGGAATTTGTGTGGAATTATACGGTTTGTGGACAGCTATGGGGCATTATACTGTATGGGGTAGCTACGGGGCATTATGCTGTATGGGGGCATCTATGGGGCATTATACTGTATAAGTGCAGGTATTGGGGCATTATACTGTGTGGGGGCAGCTATGGGGGCAGTATGATGTATGGGGGCAGCTTTGGGCATTATACTGTATGGGGCAGTTATTTTGGGAATTATACTGTGTGGGGGCAGCTATGGGGCATTATGCTGTATGGGGGCAGCTATGGGGCATTATGCTGTCTGGGGGCAGCTATGAGGCATTATACTGTATGGGGGAATTTATGTGGGCAATACACTGTGTTCCAAATTATTATGTACATTGGATTTAAGTGTCATAAACATTTAATTATTAGTTTTTCAATTAAACTCATGGATGGTATTGTGTCTTAGGGCTCTTTGGATCATTGTAATCAATCTCAGACACCTGTGATAATTAGTTTGCCAGGTGTGCCCAATCAAAGGAAAACTACTCAAGAAGGACGTTCCACATTATTAAGCAGGCCACAGGTTTCAAGCAATATGGGAAAAAAAAGGATCTCTGCTGCCGAAAATCGTGAAATATTGCAATACCTTGGACAAGGTATGAAAACATTGGATATTTCAAGAAAACTTAAGCCTGATCATCGTACTGTGAAAAGATTTGTGGCTGATTCAGAGAACAGACGGGTTCATTCAGATAAAGGCATAATGAGGAAGGTTTCTGTCAGACAAATTAATAGGATTAGGAGAGCAGCTGCTAAAATTCCATTGCAAAGCAGCAAACAGGTATTTGAAGACGCTGGTGCCTCTGGAGTCCCGCGAACCTTCAGTAGAAACGGTTGCAGTGGGTTCAGAAATACATGAAGACTAATTTTCAAACCGTGTTGTTTACTGATGAGTGCCGTGCAACCCTGGATGGTCCAGATGGATGGAGTAATGGATGGTTGGTGAATGGCCACCACACAAGGCTGCGACTTCAGCAAGGAGGTGGCGGAGTCATGTTTTGGGCTGGAATCAGGGGGAGAGAGCTGGTAGGCCCCTTTAGGGTCCCTGATGGTGTGAAAATGACCTCTGCAAATTACGAAGAGTTTATGACTGACCACTTTCTTGGAACCGTGCCTTCCGTAGCAAAATTATCTTCATGCATGACAATGCACCATCTCATGCTGCAAAGAATACCTCTGTGTCATTGGCTGCTATGGGCATAAAAGGAGAGAAACTCATGGTGTGGCCCCCATGTTCCCCTGACCTCAACCCTATTGAGAACCTTTGGAGCATCCTCAAGCAAAATATCTATGAGGGTGGGAGGCAGTTCACATCAAAACAGAAGCTCTGGGAGGCTATTCTGACATCCTGCAAAGATATTCAAGCAGAAACTGTCCAAATACTCACAAAATTCAATGGATGCAAGAATTGTCGAGGCGATATAAAAGAAGGGGTCTTATGTTAACATGTAACTCGGCCTGTTAAAGGAAGGGTGTCGCGAAAAAAAATAATTTTATATCAATTTGCTTTTAGTGTTTTATTAAAAAATGTTTTATTTATTTGTGTGTTCGTGTTTTACTTTTTTTTATTTTTGAACTTTGTCTTGTCTATGGGGGCTGCCATTTTTTTCATCTCTGTATGTGTCGATTAACGACACATACAGACATGGAATATGGCACATACAGCCCCATAGTGAATGCGAACGGGACCCGTTGCATTCACTATCCTGTACGCCGTCTGTGTGGGAACAGCGCATGCGCCGCTCCCACACAGTCCAGATGGAAGGTCTTCGGCCGAGCGACGTCCGGGGCCATTTTCTTGTGGACCGGAAGCCGCGGCCGGACAGTAAGATTACTACTTCCGGTCGCGGCTTCCGGACTTGTGTTCTAATGCAAGCACTTGGAGCGGAGGGAGCAGACGGAGCGGACGGACCGGATGGAGCGGCGGCGGCAGGTGCAGGTAAGTTATTTCTGTGTATGTACGTGTTTTAGTGTGTGATTACTACTGTATGTAAACCTATTACACTGTGTGTTCGCTCAAAAAATGGCGACACACAGTGTTGGAGAAATATATATATACACAGAGCGGTAAGCCGCCGGTTACTGACCACAGCAGCGCTATATACGCATCATATTTTGTACCGATCCAGTCCCCAGCACGGCTCAGTGCCCGACGAAGGTCTGTCTGACCGAAACGTCGACGTCGCACATGCAGCCTCTGGCATCCATAATAAAAATATATATTTTTGTAACACAAGCAAGGTGTGCCGAGTACAAATTCTTAACCTACACCCGTGTTGGGACCCTACCTCGAGCACCCAAAGAAACCAGTGCCATCTGAACACAACCATATACACAGTGTAGGAGATTTGACCGTTCAATCCCCTCCTTTCTCCTGGCACTAGCCAGGATAAGGGAGGGGGGATTCTGTGAGCTCATTAGAGCGAGGGTGTTTTCTCAAATTTTGCAGCATAAAGCAATGTGGTTGCTTTACCACATGCCAATGCTGCAATTTGGGGAATTGCTCCATCTAGTGACCAGCACTGGGAAATGTTATAAATTAGAATCTAATTTATAATATTTCCTGACTCGTGAAAAAATAAAAAAAATTAGAACAATGTTTATTCATTTATACACTAACTGTTTAACTAGCGACACATTACTTTTAAGTTTTTTTTGATTGAAAGAGCTTTTGATTTCTGTAAATATGACCTCCTGATGCTGCAAATTCAATAAATTACCATTTTAGTTCTCTTTACAACCTTTAAAATGTTTTGATCTCTGTTGTGCATAATAATATGAAACAGTGCATTTTGAGTTTTTTACTTCTAAAAAAAAATCTGTTATCATTAGGAGATTTGTTCAATAAAATTTTAATTATACTCCAACGGTTGATGGCTTGAAGATTATACTGACTGTCATTTGCACCGACGATTTAGGAAAATCAGCGAAAAATAACATTTGCATAATAATTTGGAATGCGGTGTATACTGCACAGGACAGCTATGGTGGAATGACAGTGAAGGAAATAAGTATTTGATCCCTTGCTGATTTTTCAAGTTTGCCCACTGTCAAAGACATTAACAGTCTAGAATTTTTAGGCTATGTTAATTTTACCAGTGAGAGATAGATTATATAAAAAAAAAAAAAACTGAAAATCACATAGTCAAAATTATATATATTTATTTGCATTGTGCACAGAGAAATAAGTATTTGATCCCTTTGGCAAACAATACTTAATGCTTCGTGGCAAAACCCTTATTGGCAAGCACAGCAGTCAGACGTTTTTTGTAGTTGATGATGAGGTTTGCACACATGTTAGATGGAATTTTGGCCCACTCCTCTTTGCAGATCATCTGTAAATCAATAAGATTTTGAGGCTGTCGCTTGGCAACTCGGATCTTCAGCTCCCTTCATAAGTTTTCGATGGGATTAAGGTCTGGAGACTGGCTAGGCCACTCCATGACCTTAATTTGCTTCTTTTTGAGCCACTCCTTTGTTGCCTTGGCTGTATGTTTCGGGTCATTGTCATGCTGGAAGACCCAGCCACGAGCCATTTTTAATGTCCTGGTGGAGGGAAGGAGGTTGTCACTCAGGATTTGACGGTACATGGCTCCATCCATTCTCCCATTGATGCGGTGAAGTAGTCCTGTGCCCTTAGCAGAGAAACACCCCCAAAACATAATGTTTCCACCTCCATGCTTGACAGTGGGGACGGTGTTCTTTGGGTCATAGGCAGAATTTCTCTTCCTCCAATCACGGCGAGTTGAGTTAATGCCAAAGAGCTCAATTTTAGTCTCATCTGACCACAGCACCTTCTCCCAATCACTCTCAGAATCATCCAGATGTTCATTTGCAAACTTCAGACGGGCCTGTACATGTGCCTTCTTGAGCAGGGGGACCTTGCGGGCACTGAAGGATTTTAATCCATTACGGCATAATGTGTTACCAATGGTTTTCTTGGTGACTGTGGTCCCAGCTGCATTGAGATCATTAACAAGTTCCCCCCGTGTAGTTTTCGGCTGAGCTCTCACCTTCCTCAGGATCAAGAATGCCCCACGAGGTGAGATTTTGCATGGAGCCCCAGATCGATGTCGATTGACAGTCATTTTGTATGTCTTCCATTTTCTTACTATTGCACCAACAGTTGTCTCCTTCTCACCCAGCGTCTTACTTATGGTTTTGTAGCCCATTCCAGCCTTGTGCAGGACTATGATCTTGTCCCTGACATCCTTAGAAAGCTCTTTGGTCTTGCCCTTGTTGTAGAGGTTAGAGTCAGACTGATTAATTGAGTCTGTGGACAGGAGTCTTTTATACAGGTGACCATTTAAGACAGCTGTCTTTAATGCAGGCACCAAGTTGATTTGGAGCGTGTAACTGGTCTGGAGGAGGCTGAACTCTTAATGGTTGGTAGGGGATCAAATACTTATTTCTCTGTGCACAATGCAAATAAATATATAGAATTTTGACTATGTGATTTTCTGTTTTTTTTTTTTTTTTAAATATAATCTATCTCTCACTGGTAAAATTAACCTAGCCTAAAAATTCTAGACTGTTCATGTCTTTGACAGTGGGCAAACTTACAAAACCAGCAAGGGATCAAATACTTATTTCCTTCACTGTATATTGTATGAGGCATCTGTTTGGGAATTATACTACATGGGGACATACTGTTATGGGGCAGCTATGGGAGCATTATACTGTATGGGGAATTTGTGTGGGCATTATTCTGTATGGGGCATCTGTGTGGGCATTATACTGTATGGGGGCATCTGTGTTGGTTTTATACTGTATGGGGGCATCTGTATTGGTTTTATACTGTATGGGGGCATCTATGGTGGCAGCTATGGGCATTTTATACTGTGTGAGAGCAGCTATTTGGCAGAACACTGTGTGGAGGGCACTATGGGGTATTATACTGTGGGGGGGGCAGCTATAGAGGCATTATACTGTGTCTGGGTTCTATGGGGCATTATACTGTGGGGAGGCACTATGGGAGCATGATACAGTGTGGGCTAAGCGGGTGTGTATGGGCGATGATTGGACAGGGTTAGAGGCATGGCTTAAAAGGTAAAAAGGTTGTCCCTCTTTGCAATACTTGAAAGTTGTGAGGTATGCAAAAGTAATTAACAAATCAGACAAAAGGCGTGAGGACCCATGCTCGCAAGAGCTTACAGTCCATAAGGCAATAGGGGTGACACAACATGCAAAAGGTGCTTGTTTTATACAATGGTCTAGTCATCTTTCTAACAAATAGGGTAGTACACATAAAGCTGCATGAGCCGGTCACCAGCCAGTATATGTGTATGACAGACATGAAGTGTATTTGGGTGCAAAGAGTGTGGGGGATACTGCTGAATGAGGGGATCAGGCTCTGAGGACTAATGCAATAGGGGGTCCAAGGAAAGGAGTCAGATTAGGGAATGTTATAGGCCTCTCTTAAAAGATGTGTTTTCAGGGAACACTTAAAACTGGATGTTGGGAATTAACCTGATTGTCCAGGGTAGCGGATTTCAGAGGCTGGTGCAGCACGAGAAAAATATGTGAAACGGGAGTGGGAGATTCGGATTATGTAGGATGGTAATCTAAGATTGTTGCCATAATGTAGACCACGGGTAGGGTGGTAGACAGAGATCAGTGAGGAGATGTAAGGAGGTGCAGCACTGTGGAGATTTCTGTGGCTCAGAGTTATAAGTTTGAATTGTATTCTGAAAGGAATGGGCAACCAGTGCAGTGACTGGCACAGGGTAGAGGCATTGATATAGCGGTTTGTAAGAAAGATGAGCCTGGCTGCTGCCTTCAGGATAGATTGGAGAGGGTAGAATTTAGGGGGGAGATCAATTAGTAATGAGTTACAGTAGTCAAGATAGTAATGAGTTACAGTAGTCAGTTACTGTTTCCACAGTAAGAAAAGTCAAGTACCATTGTACCAGCCATAATACAGCAAATAAAAATATTTATCGGCCCCAACTAACCAGGACATGTGGCCCACTAGTCCATACTCCAGTTTAGACATTGTAGCTAAACTCTTTCTACCCAGTACTGAAAATCAGTACAGCACCTCATAGCAGAGCTGTCAGGAAGCCAGTCAGTTTTCAACCAACACAAGTCCAAGAAGAAATATAGAATTAAGAGACTCATCAGTATGTGTTTATCTCTTGCTCTCTTGTCAGCCACATTAGATGCTTCTAGAATCCAGAAGGACCCATAGCAGGTGCCTCGACACCTAGTTGACAATAAACTGAACTGCAGTCATGCAAACAGAGGAATAGTATTTTTTGCTTGAGCAGCGACCAAGTGGTGTATAGTAGTGTCACATAGCAGATGTTCTGCACAGAAGAGAACACACATAGTAGGGCTAAATGGCAGAAACCTACTAACCTTCCCTACTAACTCTCTTCCACGAAGAACAAAGTTCTTGCACCTGTTGGGCCCCCGCAAACTCTGGGTCCCATAGCGCCTGATGTTGCTGCCACAGCTTTAGTTACCCCATGATTGTCAGCCTGCCATACCGCACTGCAGACTGTATGATCAGTACCATCAACCTAGCTACCACGTGACCCACACCAGTTGAAAAAAAAAGGCTCACTTAGAGCTGAAACGTTGCTGGTGTCTGCACTATGGGACAATAAAAAGGTTCACTTTTTTGGAATGCTGATGTCATCGCTTTTTCTTCCACACCAGTGTCTAGTCACACTCCAATCCATCTCATACTTCCTAAGGCCACCACAGATGAAAAATTTATTTTTAATTTTATGTCTCTTAAATTTCTTTCTCCTTGTCTCAATTGTTTCTTACTCCTTAACTCACTCTGACACTCTCTACCGACCTAAAGTCCACACTTTCACCAGACTATATACACACCTCATATAAGAAGATTATTTATTGACATGTCAGCCTTCCAAATTTTCTTAAATTACCATTGTGGAATACCCGCAAATGTCACCATTGCAAGCAACCAGAGATTATATTGTCACATAAAAAAAAGACCCTTGTTAAAGGGTCTTTTTGAGTGACCTGTTTGTTACTGTAATGTAGTGGAAAAAAACCTCTGAGAAACTAGTCAACCATGTTATAATGTTTTATAGGACAGACCCATGCTAAGTTACCAATTACCAATTTCAGAAACATGTCCATATATTTCATCAGATGAAAGCAACAGTGTCACGGGAGATAGAAATGACTGAAATTGGGTTTCATTCAGCCAATCAGTTTCATGCAAAAATTGCTGGTAGGACCGGTAAAGTAAAGAAAGTCAAAGTACATTTATTGCTTCTGTATGGAACATTTTGGATTTTGAAAAACAGACTTACCTCTGCTAATGTAGTCCACCACAACTTTTGTAAAAAGGTAAAAATGTAAAGTGTACGTATCTCTATGAGTAAAAATTAAAATAACCGTTTCATGGTACTTACTTTGCCCATCATATTTATAATATAGTTAATTAGCTGATTCTGCCCTTCGTATATACATGCAAAGTTGTAGCAATAGATTAGAGAAAGAGAAGCAAAGGTACCCAACCTGGAAATTATTAACTACTGCAAAAAGGGTAAAGTTTCACATATAATATGGTGTCTAGATTCTTGGACAGTGAGCACTATAGCTGTCACGGTCACAGGGTATGTGGACCCACTAGGCCGCTCCGCCGTAGCGGGGAGGCAGCTGGCCAGGTCACAGTCTACACGAAAGTCAATAGCAGATAGCAATGCTTGGGTACCTGAACTAGTCCAGACGGTGGCTGTGGCTTCAGCACGGATGGAGGCCTGTGCGGTAGGTAGCGCCAGATGTGGCGGGCAGTATCCAATGTAGCAGAAGACAGTGGATGTGGCAGAAGACACTGGACGAGGCAGAAGACACTGGACGAGGCAGAAGACACTGGACGTGGCAGAAGACACTGGACGTGGCAGAAGACACTGGACGTGGCAAACGACACTGGACCTGGCAATCGACAGCAGGTGCAGTAGACACGACTCCAACACTGGTAGGCACAGGAACAAGACCAATACGGGATACAGGAACGGGTAACAGGGCATGGGTAACAACTGGAACAGGGAAACACTAAGAGACCATTTGCAAGACAGACTGGGATAGACTAACAACGCTCAGGCAAGGATCAGAAGGCCTGGGGCCTTCTTATAGACCAGGAAATCATGGCAGTTGATGATGATGACGATTTCCTTTGTGCGCACGCTGGCCCTTTAAGGCCGGGCACGAGCGTGCGTGCGCACCCTACGGGACACCGCAGAATGGAGCGGAAGTGAGCGCTGGCATCTCCTAGGAAGGAGATGGGGACCAGCGCTCACGGATCCATGGCTGCGGGCGTCGGGAGGTGAGTAAACCCGACGGCCCGCGGCCATGGACGCTTCAATAGCAATACATTTCTTGCAGAATACCACCAAATTGGCTTAAGCTAGACTAGTAAAATGTATATTAGGCTTAGTTCACATTTGCGTCAGGGCTCCGTCCAGGAATTCCGTCTGAGATTTCCATCAGAAAGAGCCCTGACTGAAACAAACAGAAATCATAGGTTTCCGTTTGCATCACCATTGATTTCAATGGTGACGGATCCAGTGCAAATGGTACCCATTTGTCTCTGTTGTGCAAGGGTTGCGTTGTTTTGACGGAAGCAATACTGTAGTCGACTACGGTATTGCTTCCGTCAAAATGACGGAACCCTTGCACAATAGAGACAAACAGAAATTATTTGCACCGGATCCGTCTCCATTGAAATTAATGGTAATTTATGGTTTCCATTTGTTTCAGTCAGGGCTCATTCTGATGGAAAGCTCTGACGGAACACCTGAACGGAGCCCTGACGCAGATGTGAACGAAGCCTTAGTAATGTGTGGTGTCTCCTATCTGCCTTGAAGGAAGTCATCTGGCTGACATGTTGAGTGATGAGCGGTAGGTCAGCAGTAGTATACTTTTGCTAATGTTGGATAAACTATATAGTGGTGTACTACATGTAAAAGACACTGACCTTGTAATGTTGGCAGGGAGAAAACAATGGAAGGTAAAAAGAATCTTATGGACACATATATATCAAAATCACATCACTACACAGGTTGAACACAGTATAGTGTACATGAAGTGTTATTGCTGATCCTAGGTTACACTCAGGCCTCATACACACTGTCGTATTATGGCTCCATACAAGCTTTGAGTCTTATGGAGACGTAATACACCACCAAAAATATAGTGGCATGTTCCATTGGATGCCGTAGTATGTAAGCATTCTCCCTTAGAAACATTGCTTTTACTGTGGAGGAGGAAACATTTGGCAACACACAAACTTCCTATCACTCCCTAGTATAGAGGTGTAGGGACTCAGTGTATCATCATAAAGGCCCTGTGTACACTACTATGCTCTGTTGTGTGTATGAGGTCTAATTTAAGATGAGCTTTACAACATTTTAGATGAACTTTATAAAATTAGGTGATACATGATGCTGTTGAACGTGTCAACATCTGAAGCATCTGGTGGTGGTTGACCTACATATGACGCAAAAAGGTGGAGTCTTGCTTCATTCATGTGGTCAACTAAATTTAAGTATTCAAATACACACTGCGATAAATGCTGCTAGTGTTACCCTGTGGGAGGTGTATGAAATCGCTTGTGTGCTTGATTTTTCATGCCCCTGCTTTCCACATCACACTACATGTGGGTTATGGCACGGCTCTTTAACAATTTTTTTTTGTGCTGCCTCAATTGAATATAGTTTATTTATATACTGTTTTGGTCTTCTTCAGCCCTGAATAGGCCATAGAGGCAGATGGTGTCTACAAACAAAATGTGACATCTACCAGAAATGTCAATGACAATTCAACCGTTTTTTATCACTGTAACAACTGTATAATAAGAGATATGGTCAGATACAACCAGAGAAGAGTGGATTAAATACCACAATCTGTAATCCCCAGCGGATTGATTGCCAGGTAAACCTAAAAAGCACGGTGCTACAAATGGTTTCTTGTTATGTGTTCAGTAAATATTGCAAATCTTACGTAAGAACATGATTGGTTGCTTATTAGGGGATTTTTAGATCTTCATAACATTATTTGTCTAGTAATTGGATAGGAAAGTCCCAGAAGTTTTATAAAATGCTGTAATAGGATTAAATGCTTTACCAGTCCCCACAACTAATTAACATAATTTGCGTATCAACTAGGATCGGTAGTGAGTAGAGATGAGCTCATTTTCTGAAATTTGTTTCTGGTCAGATTTGATCGTATCTGCCTCCTGATTCTATTTGTTCTGATTAAATTTGCGGTAAATCAATGTCCCCAGATTGCCCCAAAAAGTTACCTTCCATCAGTCGGTGTCCCATATCAGAGCATCAGGATTCTCAGTCCTTGGGGAACTTCCTGACATAACTGTCCATATATGTACATACACATGAGCCTCACGAGGACCGTAGTCTCCAGACAGAACATCAGGATTGAGAGAGGGGAAGTTCTCTAATCCCCCGAGGCGGGCCTCCAGCTGCTACAACTTTCCACAGCACCCCTGTGACTTAACCTGCTATATGCCTATACAGTGGGATACGTTGCAAAATGGTGGCCAGTACTCAGCGGCCACTATTTTGACACCATTTGTGTGCTGTGAACCTCAAAATGGTTTTAGACTTTCTGATGAATTACATTAGTTTAGAATTGATTTGCTCATCTCTATTAGAGAGTGAAATGCTATATCTCAATCTTATGAATCAGTAAAGCTGCCCATAGACAAAAAAGATTTTCCCTTCCCAGAAATGGAGGGTAAAGTGTCAATTTGTTATTGTAGGAAATCAGAGGAAATGGGATTAAATTTACTTAAAATCACAGAAACAGACCATACTTACTAATACAAAGGCAGGCTAAGGGCCGTTTTACATCTGCCAATTTTTACCGTAGCGAGCGCTGATTAACGAGATGGCTCGCTGATCAGTGCTCATTTGCTCCTTTTCACAAGGAGCTATCTATTGGGACGAGCGATCGTTACTGCGATCGCACGTCTCCATGCATTACCATCATGTCGACAGTACCTCTCAGGGAGATGCGCTGCCGACAATGATAATATATTCTGCTGCATAAACGATACGATCAGCCGATGAACAAGCTTTTGATCGTTCATCGGCTGATTGTTTCCCTGTTTATTCTGGGCAATGACCTTGAACGAGTGTTCATATGAACGCTCGTTTGCGCGATCATTGGCCGTATAAAAGGATGCAGACAAGCCACAATAGGTTTGAGAGTGGCTGTTCATCACTATTTTGCACTTGTGTGACCTCCCTCCATAACACATTGCGGCTGGTCTGCATCCTGCTGGGAACTGTTTTTTTAACCTGCCCTTATATTTACAAAAACTGCTACCAGCAGGCAAATCCCTATGTCCCAACTATCATAGATAAATGAACTAACATTATTACGCTTATATTAAGCAAAAGGACTAACTACATATATTGATTTAAAAGTTATAACATATCCTCCGTTTGGAGAGTAACCTTGAGCAGTGCAAGCAAGGCCAAGTGTATATTTAGCCAGTGTTGCCCAGCGGCTGCAGAACGCCGGGCCAGACAGACGGTAATCAGCAGGAACCAACGGAGGTACACATTAAGTTAAAATTGATAGTGTCAGAGCCCCCCGACATGTTTCGCTGCGCAAGGCAGTGTCCTCAGGGGTTCAGGGGCTAATAACCTGCCCTTGTATCAATAAGTATGACCTTTTTATTGTAGGACAGGCTAATAGATAACAGCTGACTGTTAGTTATTAAAAAGCTACATCAAAAGTGACAACCAATATGGCTGCATTTCCTGTTGTCACTCTTGGCCAAATAACCACCACAAAAGTACAGAAAAATACCAATATCTCAGTAATTAAACGTAATCATCAAATTTGGTCCTCTGCGCTAACTTCTAAATTAAGCCTCATGCACACGCCAGTGCCCATAATCACGGTCTGTGATTACGGGCACGGCTGGCAGCAGATAGTCACCCGCATTTGCAGGCGCGTGCTCTCATTATAAAGTATGGGAGCACGGTCCGTAAAATCAAAAAATAGGACTTTATGTAACAATAGTAACTTTATGGTCCCTAAATTACGGTTAGCAAACGGTAATCTCACACAACACCCTAAAGAGGTTCTCCACAATTTCTTTGCATTTTACTCCTCTCTATATAAATCTCCTCCCCATTTAGAAACAGTGAAAGCCGAGGCATTATTTCAGGATATCTCCTTGCCTATATTGAAGGACCCTCACAGAGATAATATGGAAGCCCCTATATCGCTTCAGGAAGTTTTGGATGCGATTAAATCCCTCAAATCTGCTAAATCTCCAGGACCAGATGGGTTCTCTAATCTTTACTATAAAAAATGTGCAGATGTTTTGGCCCCTCCCTTGGTCACCCTTTTTAATTATATGAGGGATGGGCGCCCTCCTGGACCTGAAGCTTTTAAAGCATACATTTTGGTGATCCCCAAGCCAGGTAAGGACCCCTCTTCCTGTCAAAATTATCGGCCATATCATTTATTAATGTTGATATGAAAATACTCACAAAAATTTTAGCCAACCGACTTAATGCCTTTCTAGAACAATACATTCACCCTGATCAAGTGGGTTTTGTACCGAATAGACAAGCGGATGACCAGACTAGAAGGATCATTGATCTTATCTCCCTTGTTCATTCCCATTGGGATGGATCGCAGAGGTCGGGAACATTGTGCCTGTCGCTGGACCTGCATAAGGCCTTCAATTCCCTGACCTTGGACTACTTATTCTTTGTATTACGGAAATGGGGTTTTGGCGATAAATTTATTACTCTTTTGAGAGGCCTTTACTCGACTCCATCTGCCCAGGCATACTCTATATACTGCTAAAGCCTCTGGGGGTTTGGGTTTACCGAACCTCACTAAATACTATTCTTCTGCTCGCCTGACACCCTTAGTCTCACTCCATAGTAGCAGTAATCAAACACGTTGGATTTCTATTGAACGGGCAGCTACCCCTTGGGTTCCTGTGGACCAGTTGTTATGGTTGCAGTCCAAATACAGACCACCTTTATTGTGTCCACTCCTCTCTTCTTCCTTGGCGCTGTGGGATAGGCTGGGTCACAGGTTTCGGTTTTGTTCTATACATATGCCTGCAGCTCGATTGTTTGCTAACCCTATTTTTGCTCCTGGTATGCAGCCACCTGCGTTTCAATGGTGGCTGGACAAGGGTTTGTATCGAATTGGACAATTCTAAAATCCTGTCATTTCTATCAGTCTACTCGCCACATGCTGGAATCTGAGATTTTTCTATATCACCAGATTCACCATTTTATGTCCTCATTTCGACCTGCTTTGGTTCTGCAAAGTACGTCTGTATTTGAACAGTTATGCTTAAATAATCCTAATAGTTATCACCTTCTATATCATCTTTACTCATATTTGGTCTCTCTGTCAGACAAACTATCACATATGTCTATGTGGGAGAGGGACTTAAACACATCCTTTACTGTAAGGGAATGGCAGGATATGCCAGAACGTACTGCAAAAATTTATATTAATGCTTCGTTGGTTGAAGCCAATTATAAAGTATTTTTACGGTGGTACCTAGTTCCCTCTAGACTGGGCAAGATGTTCCCTGCTTCCTCATCATTGTGCTTCAGACACTGTGGATGTGTGGGAGATCCTTTACATATATGGTGTGGTTGCCCAAAGGTTCGCAGATTTTGGTGGAGAATCTTTAATATGTTATATTCCACAACTCAGATTAATTTGACTCTGTCTCTGACACAGGCGTTACTTAATCAGACCATCCCTGGCTTGTCTAAGGCCTCTCATAAATTTGTATCCTTTCTTTTTCTGGCAGCCAAAATTGCTATAGCTAAATTTTGGAAGAGCCCTGTGATTCCTCTTCATCTGGCTAAGACTAAGTTGAATTGGATTATGGTGAATGATCGATTACACTGTCTCAGATAAGGAAGAACTCTTCCTTCAAGTTTGGCAGCCATGGCTCAGATACCTAGGGACGATCTCTTAGGTTTATTTTGTCTCTAGGATCCTCGTCCCTCAGTCTCCTACCCTTCCCTTCTCTTCCCCCTCTTTCTTTCCCTTACCGTTTGTATCCCCTCGCCTTTTTTGCTCTTGACATGTAGCAATATTGGGTATATATTTGCCTGCTACAGTTTGATTTATGGGGACTGCCCCCGGCTGCTACTTGTACTGTTTACCGTATGTTTGTTATTTGAAAACCTTCAATAAAAACTATTGAAACACAAATTATTCATGGATATTTTCTGACTGTTTTGCGGGATGAGGCAGGATTAGAAGGCAAATATCGCTACAGGGGTATTTTGTTTTTCCTTCCTCTGCATCAAGCAGCTGAGTCTAAGAAATGTTGAACTTGATGGAATATTTCTCCGACATCTCTAGGTCTTGATAATTACAAATCCTAACAGCATTTTATTTCTATATTATAAATCTTTTGCTATTGTTCAGCCTTACTGGAATGTGGAGCTATGCACTAAATTCCCATAGGTGTAGGCTTTAGATGTTGTATGTGTAGCAATTGGTTGACCAGATTTTGGGACTATGATATAGACAATAGGGCCATAAAACAACTAAATCTAGTCCGAAAGCCACACGTGCTCATCTTAAAAGTCTTCATGAAATTGATTGATTAATATTTATGCAGCAAAAAATGTATTATGTTAAATTGAACCCATATTGGACAAATACAGAGATTGGAATTTTCTCAATGAATTATATAAGGAAATACTATAGATAAATAAGTACCCTTTTGTAAATGGAAAAAATATATAATTTAAATATTCCGTAAATAAACGAAAAGGACCGTTTTTGTTTCAGAAAAGCAGAAAATAGTTTAATTCAAGAAGTTTCAAAAACATATCAATGTATTCCAGCAATTTGCACACATATAATTTAGAGTAATTCTGATAACTTGTGTCCAATGATCTACAGCATGGGAAGTGAATGACTGTACACATAACAGCCATACAAATGATGGAACCAATTATTGTCTTAATTAGAACAAATTGCTCTTTTCTATATATCAATTCACAATCTATTTTGTTTATCCACCAAGTTAAACCAGATTTAAAAAAATCAATGCAAATCCATTACATGAATATAGGATGGGTATTACTGTAGCATAATACAAAGTACAAATGAAATAGCTTCCAAGAATGGTTTGTGTATGATGTATTACTGACCATAGCTTTGCATAGACAGGTTGAGGACCATGCTGAAAAGAATGGTGCTAGGAAATGCACGTGAAATGTGGTAGATTGGCCCTTCTGCCAAATAAGAAGACACCAGTATTATAGATGACACTTGATAGGTGGGGACCGTGCTAAAGATTTTGCATTGGGTCCCATGAGCTTCAACTTACACCTATAGTTGATATGTATAGTGCAGATTGATTTATAGGTTTTACAGTAGCATTGTCTTATAGGGTTCTAATTCTCTTGCCTAGTTCTTTATAGCATTGTATTAGGTTTAATAAATTTGTTCTCATCTTTTAAAACTCAAGGACATGACTAGAATAGAACTACATTATTTAGTGCATTGGATATTGTTAGATGGCAGTCAAAAACTTTAAAGTACAGGTAAGTATTACCTTGCTTCAAAGGATTGGATAATTAAGTGTAAGGAAATACAGGGAAGCACAAAATCAGAAAGTTGCACATTAAACCCTACAGGCTTTAGGCTTTTCTTGTAGTTGATGTAGTTTTTCTGACAATGCTAGCACTTGAACTGCCTCCACCAACTGTGGAGTACCCCCCAGGGCTGAGAACACCACTGGTAGCATGCTCAACAGAACCACTATGTAATCCCCCTGTGACATATCCAGAGCTGGAGCCGAAGCTACTTCCGCTGCTAAATCTGCTTCCAATTATATTTTTTCCACTCCCAGAGCTGAATCCAGATCCTCCGTGGTAGAGTCCGCTTCCACCTTCGTAACCTCCTCCACCTGAAGAAAGGACTCCTCCAGTGCTGGAGCTCACCACCGCTGTCAAGAACAAACCATTATTTACTGTATGTCTTCCTAAAAACTACAATGGTAAATGCGATATCTGAAGTATTACTTACAGATGCTGACAGATCCGCCATCTCCACACAGTCTGCCAATAAAAAGAGGATATTGAGTTAAAAATAACTGAAAAATTACACAGTAGCTCAGTATCTTCATAGTACCTACACCTGATTAGAACAAACCAGGAAAACAAAAAAACATTAACAATCATGGCAAGGCCGTAAAGAAGAACCATGGCGCCCCATAACAAAACTTGAAATGAGGCCCCAAACCCCATGACCCCCTTCAGTCACAAGTGAGTTCATAGCATAAAAAGCTTATCTTTTTATTTTTGGTCCCCTGTGGCTTTCTCCTTGTCCTTAGTCCATCAGTGATCTATGTCCAATTTTTCATTGACCTCTTTCACAATTTATAGTAATCACTAACTGCACATCTGCTGTCAGTAGAGATGGGCACCCTTGGTTGTTGGGCCCCATGGCAATGGCTATGTCTGATACCCTGGTAGTTAAGACCATGAATCCTGGTCTGTGCCCTATGTGTTTCTAAACAATTTTATTCTATACTGCTGTAATAATGACCAAAATTCTAGGGTATAGGGATTTTTACATTGAATTCCATATTAGATTTTATGGGGAAATACATTTTCATAAGGTGGTAAAAGAGTAAAGACAATGATACAATATATAGCAAGCTGCTCATACAAAGACATTCTTCATCCAAATTTGGGATATGAGGTAAAATAATGCAGGCCACACCAAATTTCCAAAACAGTTTCAACCCCTACAAACTATTTCATAACGTGTTGAAATCAGAATCTCTGTTAAATGGAAACATGTGAAAATTATTTGGACACGACTGTTAAATTATATTTTTAGCTTTGTTAAAATTAAAGGAAAAGTTTAATTTCGCTATTTTCAGCATGACATTTAAAGGTACTCTACACTTTAAAAAAATACTTTGTCACCACTGAAAACCCCCTAAGCTACAACAATCATTATTTAGCTTAAAAGACACTGATTCCATCATTTTTATACTTCTACTGGCTTGCTTTCTCCCGCTTAAGCCCATAAACAGGCTATGCTGATGCATAGAGAGAACTACTAAACTCGGCGATATAAAGATAAAACTTATAGATTCGGAAGCAGCATCTTTTAAGCTATTGACTGATTATTGTAGTTTAGGCGGGGTTTCTACAGGTGACTGATTTCCTATAAGTTTTTCTTATCTCTTTTTACTGTGCAGTTGAATGTTTTCTATTGGTGCCCCGGAGCAGTCATTTTGGTCTGGGGAGAGACTGACTACAGTCCCTCAAAATTGGAAAGAGGAGCGGAGGTACAGAAAAATGTCTGTCCCATGATTTCTACTTGATCTCACATAACTTTAGTTCTGAGAACCTGCCGAAACATTTATATACATATTAGCTGTTTCTATAAACATCACATATGGGCTATTACTTAGGTACAGCGGCTCGTCCGTATGTATGAATTCTTTACAATGTAACATTCAGTGTTACTGACATGTAACAACAAGTTAACGTTCAGTGGTTAATGATTATAATATAACCTTTTGGACAATATTAAAAAAATTGGGACACTGAAAGTATCTCTAAAAAGTCAATACAATACAATAGAAATTTTTTGGGGTAATGTGTTAACCTGATTTTAGTTAAATTATCAGTTGCCTTACTACTCACCTGCTCTCTTCTCCTTCCAGAAGTTTCCTGTAGGTGGCGATCTCAATATCCAGAGCCAATTTAACATTCATCAGTTCCTGGTATTCTCTCAGTTGGCGAGCCATGTCCTGCTTGGCCTTCTGTAGAGCATCCTCCAAGTCAGATAGCTTATTTTTAGCATCCCGGACAGCTGCCTCTCCACGATCCTCAGCTTCAGCTATAGCAGCTTCTAATTTGGCACGCTTTTGTAAATAAAACAGAAAATATTCAGAAATAATAATCCTAAAGTCTCATACATGAGGAATATGGCAAGAAATGCACTACTGGCCTACAACATTGGGGCACCGTATTCTCCCCTAGAAGCAATATTTTTATAGGAGAATACCAATGTCAAATTGCATTTGTTAAAGCATGCCATATTGTTTTATTGTTGAATTTGTGAAACAAGACCTCAATGTTAAATTGGAGGCTCACGGAGGTACAGTATGGGCACATAGCAGGCTTTGGGTATTGTATCAGAGACCTGTGTATCACAGATCCCAAATGCAGCCATGTGCATGAAGCCTAAAATGTAGAATATAATATTTTTTAATGGATCTTAGTTTTTAAGCCTAGAGCTGTTGCGTTTCAGAAAAGAAAGCACATGGGTAACATATTTAATAAAATAGGGTTGTCTATTTTTAAGCAATCCATTTATGGGTCAGTACTTTGCTTGTATTGTATCACTCTTGTCAAATTATGAATTGTGGACTGTGTGTGTTCATGGTTCAGAAATGGATTGACCGTTACTTAAGAATCTATCCATATATTATATAAATACATTACAATTATGGTACCTGTGCTTTTGCATTGTCTATTTCTCCCTTGAGTCTGTTCACAAGTCTGCTGTGCTCTGCAATTTCATTTTTGGTACTTCTTAAGTCGTCGCCATGCTTAGTAGCGGTGATACGCAGTTCCTCAAACTGAAAAAAAAAGAACACAAGGAACACTATTAATCTAACAACCCATTAATAAAAATCTATTAATATATAAAGCAGATATATTAATATATAAAGAAATATGAAGCAAATAATTTAATTCATATAAATTTGGAACCATCTTGAAAGGATATGTTGATAATTGTGGTTACAACTTATGGTATTAAACAGGCAATATAAGCAAAAGAAACTTACCTTAGTTTGATACCACGACTCAGCCTCAGATCTGCTCTTGTTAGCTATGTCCTCATATTGAGCTCTGACCTCTGCGATGATACTGTCCATATCCAAGTCCCTGCTGTTATCCATGGACACAACAACCGAGGTGTCTGAGATCTGGGCATGGAGCTGATCTATCTCCTAAAATATAATGGTAACCAGCCGATACTTGTTAATATGTATCTCAAAGGTTAATAATAGTTTATTGGTAGACATGGTTTCTATGGCTTTCTGGGGATCTGTGCAATTTTCCAGGGTTATAGTTATTTCATGTGGCCAAGATCCTCAAGCTAATGCTCAGTTCTACTGTTGCTTTTCATAGCAGAAAAAGCATAACCGATCAAAGTGCTATCAGGGTTTGGGTGACAGATCTCATGTTATGGAAAGGTCCAAGTAGCTCAGATCATTAGTATGGAGTTAGTGCAAGAAATTTCTATAGAATATTATTACAGGGCAGAATTTTAGAAAGTCAACTAGACCTTTTATCGGGGGTAAGGGTTACAGAGTGCTAATATTTGCAATAATATTACCATCTGGAATATTTCTCGTAGGAAGTTGATTTCATCTATCAGCGCTGACACCTTTGCCTCCAGTTCGGTTTTATTCAAAAATGCACCATCAACGTCCTATATAAAAGAGGGTATTTGTTACAATGTTAAAACAACCAAGGTCTAGAGCACTTATATAAACTAATCAGAACAAAATAATAAGTGATCAGAAGAACTATAGACGTTTGTGTGTATACTGTACTGTACATAAGTTGGCAAAGTTTTACAAGGCCACATATACACTGAGCTTAAATCAACAATCTAGAAGATTAAAGTAAAGTCAACCCAAAGGAAGATTTTCATCTACATATATACAGTATTTAATTATAAATTATTTGTTTGGATTGATTTGTTTTTAAGTGATCAGTTTATAAATCACATGTAGACTGAATGTTGAAATGGCGTCAGACTGTCGAAAATCTTAAACCTAATTTTGTTGAAGGATGCAGTATGGCTTAGAAAAAACAAAACTATGAAATTAAAATCTCAAAATTCACAAATACGCCTCATATACTGCACACATCTGATCCGATCCAGTTACTGAAGCCTTCTAAATCCTCTGAAATCCTTTGAAGTCGCTAGGAAAAGTTTTTGTAGTCAATGTGAACAGAACTGTCAAAATTGCGTCACATTCTGATTGCATGAATCAAATGTTAAACAATGGTTTGGTCAGTAGTCATGGTCTGCAGAATAAGGTCTTTGTTCAATGTAGCTATAGATACCAGAGGAAGAATAGCTAGCAATACGTCTATCAGTAACAACAGAACTGCAAAGTTCTTGCCAGAATTTTAAGTGTATGATACTCGTCCTATGTTCATCACAAAAATGACTCCGAGAACAATGGTTCAACATTTCTTACATACCAAATGCATGAATTAAAATATCTGAGTTGTAGTTAGACTTACCTGCACCAGAGACACCCTCACCCTGTATCTAAATACCGCATTCGAGCGGAGTACCTTGTTGGAGCTCCCAAAGTACCCAGCGCCAGGGCACATTCCCCGCCAGCCCCACTTCAGCTAAATTTTTGGCTCAGATTGTGTCATAGCATAGGATATTTGCAAGTTTAACTAGTTTAATGGCGCATTTTGTTGTAACTAGTGCAGGGCTGGACATAGACAGAAGAGGGTTCCCGTGCATAAACAGTATGTGGGCCCCTTACTCTCCAATAGCTCATCAAAGAAGACCCCGTCTTTATAGCTCTCTAGCAATCCACCAATAATTGTGAGCCGTTGTCATTAGATTAGTCCCTTATTACATGCACTCTACTAGACAGCAGAAATCTGCTTTTAAGGTGGCACCATCCACCTGGTTGCCCCAATGGTATGTTTGCCCCTAAGCTAGTGTCCTCCACTATGTAATATACACTTGCAGATATCATAGTAGAACACAAGTAATTCCTAACAACTCACTATAAACAAAAAATACAAACCTGTGAGAATAGTTCAAAGTTATTTTAGTTCAATATGCAGAAATACATTAGACAAATGCAGAGACCCATCCATAATAGCCTATATAATGTTTAAGACAGTGAGAAGGAAAAAAATACAAGGACAGGGACATTTCAATACAACATTTTAATGGAATCATCAACAGAAACATAGGTTATCCAATCTTTTTCCTTCTTATACAATGACCACACATTATAACAATTTGTCACTCTATATACTCACTTTTTTGAGGACGACAAATTCATTCTCAGCAGCGGTGCGCTTATTGATTTCATCTTCGTACCTGAAGAGAAATCAAAAGATGCCTTTTTTGTAACAACAAAAATAATCAACACTATTCATAGGAAAACTGTCTTTGATATTAAAACTTGTACCTTTAAATGATGGACATTTTGTTTTACAATTATTGCAGAAAAAGTTATACTTACTTTGTTTTATAATCCTCCACAACATCTTGCATGTTTTTAAGCTCAGCCTCCAGTCTTATTCTGTCCCCACCAAGGCTTTCAAGCTGCCGTCTTAGATTGTTTGTGTAACCCTCAAAGTGGGGCTCTAGATAACTTTTCACGGTTTTTTGTTCTTGTAAAAGTGTCCATTTAGTCTCCAGCATTTTATTTTGTTGCTCCAGGAAACGGACCTGTAGATTAGTAAAAAATTAGTTACAGACCATGTTAATAATTTGCCTCTTTGTAATGATAAAATATATTATTATTTTATACCTTGTCAATGAAGGAGGCAAATCTGTTGTTGAGGGTTTTAATCTGATCTTTTTCTTCTTTCCTTACTCTCTGTATGTTTGGATCAATCTCCAAATTTAGCGGTGTGAGGAGACTTTGGTTAACGGTAACAGGTGTGATGCCAGCTGGACCAAGTCCACCGCCATATCCACCACCAAACCCAATACCATAACCACTAAATCCTCCACCAGCCCCAAATCCAGAGCCAGCACCATATCCACCACCAGCTCCAAATCCAGAACCACCACCAAATCCAGAGCCAGCACCATATCCACCACCAACCCTACAGCTGTAGCTTGAAGCAGCACCAGCAACACCAGATCCACGTCCACCATAAACGTAAGAGCTCCTCACAGGTTGAACACTTCCAACTGAGATTCTGCTCCCACCTGAGCCTACATTGTAAAGGCTTCTGCTACCAATGCTTGGACCCCTACGGTAAGAGGACGCACTAAATCCACCAACATTCCTTGGTAAGTAAGAAGAAGAAGAACTGAAATTTCTAGCTCCAGATTTAGAGGAGGTACGGTAAGTTTGGTGCGGCATTTTGTCTTGTTATGGAAAGATGATGATTTGTCTCAGAAGCGAGATGGAGAACAGCCTGTGACAAAACCAGCTCTGTTGGCATCTATTGTTGATAAGACCTTATATACAGATGTCAATTTGGGCTTGGTCAACAATAAAACCGAGAGACCCTTTTATTGGCTTCTATGGGCTGGCAGTGCCCTATCCTATTCATATTACCTGAAAATTAAGACTCTCTCACACACCTTAGACAAAAATGTAATTATTTCTATATGGCGGCGTCTGCCCAATAAAAACTACATTAATTTTATATGGTTGAAACTGCAGAAACAGACAAATGAATCAGATAATTTAATTTGTTCTCAAGGATGAGCAACAAGCCTACAAAAATTTACAAACTGGCAGAATTCCAGCATTTCCTCGAAGAGATAAAAATAATCATAGATGTAAACATGTTACACTAAATTATTAGTAACATAAAAGTGCTACCTTTTACTGCAATATATATGTAATAATTACATGTCTGCATGACAAAGATCTTGTTAAAGCCTGAAAGTGGAAACAAGGAAAATTATTATAGACATTTTAGCAGATAACTTTGGTTGAATGTTCAATGTCTCATAAAAATTGGGGGAACATATAATGGCACAGAGAGTTTATTTAATACTGCCTTATGACTAATCAAAGCTTTCTCTTTTATGCTTTCTCATAACTTATTGTACTGTATAGCCTTCCTGGAAATTCTAAATCTAATCTTCTAACAAATAAAAAAAATCTGGATTTCTGATTTTTATATAGTGTCCCAGACGTGTCCACTTGGGGATGTTTCTAGAAAAAGAAATTATGCACTTGGCAGAGCCATGTGCAGGAGGTTGTATGGTGGCATTTGGAGTCCATAGGAGCTCCGTAGGGTGCTCTGTATGGCACCGAATTACAAGGTTATTTCTCCCTAAAAGAATATCTCATCACTTTTTTTTCTGTCTAATTCACAGGGAATGGAACAGATTTAACTTCCGTATGAAAATGGATTAGTAAAGAGCTACATCAGAGATCCACAGGAGCCATATTTCTGCTCTGTACAATGTAGAGGTTGTAAGAGTATGTTCACACGAGGGCGACCGTAATGGCTGAAATTACGGGGATGTTTCAGCCTGAAAACATCCCCGTAATTTCAGCCGTAACGGCATGTGCAGGCGCTTGAACGCCGCGTCCATTACGGACGTAATTGGCGCTGCTATTCATTGGAGTCAATGAATAACGGCTCCAATTACGGCCAAAGAAGTGACAGGTCACTTCTTTGACGCGGGCGTCTATTTACGCGCCATCATTTGACAGCGGCGCGTAAATTACGCCTCGTGTGAACAGACAAACGTCTGCCCATTGCTTTCAATGGGCAGATGTTTGTCAACGCTACTGAGGCGCTATTTTCGGACGTAATTCGGGGCAAAAACGTCCGAATTACGTCCGTAATTAGTGCGTGTGAACATACCCTAAGAAGCTGTGATACGGTCATAGGTTTAAAGGCCGTTTTACACCGGCCGACAAGCGGCTGGTGCAGTCAGCACCGATCAACCAGACATTGTACCGCATAATGTACTGGGAATCTGAAAATAAAAAAAATTGTGGGGTGAATGAGCAAAAAGAGATTACACCATTTTTTGGGGTGTTTTATTTTTACGGCACCCATCAGGCAGTAAAAACTACATATTCACCTTATTCTACAGGTTGATACGATTACGGCGATACCAAACTTATATGTTTTGTTTTATGTTTTACCACTTTTAAAAAAATAAAACTATTTGCTAAAAAAAAAAAATGTTTTGTGTCACTATATTCTGAGAGCCATAACTTTTTTATGTTTCCATCAAGTTAGAGGTGTGGGGGCTTAAATTTTGTGGGCGAGCTGTAGTTTTCACCGATACCATTTTGGGGTACATGCAATTTTTTGATCACTTTTTATTCCTTTATTTGTGGAGCTAAGGTGACCTAAAAACAGCAATTTGCATGTTTATATATTAATTTTTTTACGTCGTTCACCGAGCGGGTTAAATAACGCTATATTGTGATAGTTCGGACCTCTACGGAGCTGGCGATACCCGTTATGTTAACTTTTATTATTTTTAACATTGCTTTAGGGAAAAAATGGGAAAATGTTTTTTTTTTTTACTTTTAATATTTTTTTTTGGAACATTATAAAAATCTTTATTTAACAGTTTTTTACTTTTTTTATTAGTCCCCCTAGGAGACACGAAACAGCGATCGTTGGATATCTTGAATGATATACTGTAATACTAATGTATTGCAGTATATCGTGAGTCTGACAGTCCCCTTTGAAGCCCTTGCGGAGTACAAAGATGGCAGACCTGGGGGCCTTTATTAGGCCCCCATGCTGCCATAACAACCACTGTAAATGGCCGATCATGCCGCGGGGGGGCTAAATGGTGTGTTTTAGGGGGCCCCCTGATTCTAACAATTTAAATGCTTCGGCATTTAAGGTGTTAAACGGGCGGAATCAAAGTGATCTTTGATTCCACCCGCTGCAGTCAGGTGTCGGCTGTGTAACACAGCCGTCTCCCACTGAGTATGCAGCGAGCTCAGCCAGTGAGCCCGCTCCATACTTCCCCTTAACGGCTGCTGCGTACCAGTACGTGACATGTCGTTAAGGGGTTAAAGAATGTCTTCAAAATATTTCACAGCCATTAAGTGGTAAAAATTGTACTGTCCTGGTCAAAAGTTTTAGGACTGAAACTAATTTTGCTTTGCACAAAGTTTGCTGCTTCATTGTTTTTAGATCTTTTAGTCAGATGTTTCCATGGCATACCGAAGTACAATTATAAGCATTTTATAAATGTTTCTTTTTCAAGACTCCTTCAATTCGCCCTGGCATGCTGGATATCCGCTTCCGGACAAATTCTGACTGATTTCAACCAATTCTTGCCTAATCAGTGCTTGGAGTTTATCCCAATTTCTGTGACTTTGTTTGTCCACACGCTTTTTGGGGATTGACCACAGGTTCTCAATGAGAGAGATCTGGGGGATTTCCTGGCCATGCTCCCAAAATGTCAATGTTTTGTTAACCGAGCCACTTAGTTATCACTTTTGCCTTGTGATATGGTTCTCCATCATGCTGGAAAAAGAATTGTTCATCACCAAATTTCTCCTGGATCTCTGGAAGAAGTTGCCTTTGGAGGATGTTTAGATGCCATTCTTTATTCATGGAAGTGTTCTTAGGCAAAATTGTAAGTGAGCTTACTCCCTTGGAGGAAAAGCAACCCACACATGAATGGTCTCAGGATGCTGTACTGTTGGCATGACATAGCACTCATGGTAGCGCTCACCTTTTCTTCTACGGACAATCATTCTTCCATAAGTCCCACACAGTCTGAAGGGGGCTACATCAGAGAAAATAACTTTACCCCAGTCCTCTGCAGTCCAATCCCTGTACTTCCTGCAGAATGTCAGTCTGTCCTTGATGTTTTTCTTTGAGGGAAGTGACTTCTTTGCTGCCCTACTTGACACCAGGCCAGCCTCCAGAAGCCTTCACACTGACTGCCTGCTGCCATTCCTGAGCAAGCTCTGCACTGATGTTGAACTGATGCCAAAGCTGAATCCTCCATAGGACACGGTCCTGGCACTTGCTGGACTTTCTTGGGTGCCCTGAAGCCTTCTTCAATTGAACCTCTAACTTTGAGGTTCTAGATGGTCAGATAAATGGGTGATTTAGGGGCAATCTTACATGCAGCAATGTCCTTGCCTGTAAAGCCCTTTTGATGCAAAGCAATGATAACTGCAAGTGTTCCCTTGGAGGTAACCATGGTTAACAGAAGAAGACAATGATTTAAAGCACCATCCACATTTTAAAGCAGCCTGTCTGCTGAAATGGCTGAAATGCAGTGGAAATTGTTTTTTTTTTGTGATTAAAGAGGCTCTGTCACCAGATTTTGCAACCCCTATCTGCTATTGCAGCAGATCGGCGCTGCAATGTAGATAAGAGTAACGTTTTTATTTTTAAAAAACGAGCATTTTTGGCCAAGTTATGACCATTTTCGTATTTATGCAAATGAGGCTTGCAAAAGTACAACTGGGCGTGTTGAAAAGTAAAAGTACAACTGGGCGTGTATTATGTGCGTACATCGGGGCGTGTTTACTACTTTTACTAGCTGGGCGTTGTGCATAGAAGTATCATCCACTTCTCTTCAGAACGCCCAGCTTCTGGCAGTGCAGACACAGCGTGTTCTCCAGAGATCACGCTGTGTCGTCACTCACAGGTCCTGCATCGTGTCAGACGAGCGAGGACACATCGACACCAGAGGCTACAGATGATTCTGCAGCAGCATCGGCGTTTGCAGGTAAGTCGATGTAGCTACTTACCTGCAAATGCTGATGCTGCTGCAGAATCAACTGTAGCCTCTGGTGCCGACACGATGCAGGACCTGTGAGTGACGTCACAGATCTGCACTGCCAGAAGCTGGGCGTTCTGAAGAGAAGAGGATGATACTTCTCATCAGAAAGCCCAGCTAGTAAAAGTAGTAAACACGCCCCGATGTAACACACATAATACACGTCCAGTTGTACTTTTACTTTTCAACACGCCCAGTTATACTTTTACTGTAAACACGCCCAGTTGTACTTTTGCAAGCCTCATTTGCATAAATACGAAAATGGTCATAACTTGGCCAAAAATGCTCGTTTTTTAAAAATAAAAACGTTACTGTAATCTACATTGCAGCGCCTATCTGCTGCAATAGGAGATAGGGGTTGCAAAATCTGGTGACAGAGCCTCTTTAAGTAAATTTTCATGGCATGGAATGGCTTTGCAATTAATTGCAATTCATCTGATCACTCTTCATAACAATCTTGAGTAAATGCAAATTGCCACTATAAAAACTGAAGCTGCAAGCTTTGTGAAAACCAAAATTGGCGTCAGTCTCAAAACTTTTTGCCAGGACTGTATATATTATAACATAACTTCACTAAAGAGGAAAAATTAGGGAAGGTTCTAAATTGTATTGTTTGATCAATTATTAAATATAAGGACACTCAGAGCTAAAATATGTAAAGAATTAATAAATTCACCCTGACTTCCAGTATTCCTCAAGATCCTGTCTTCACCTTTGTGGTGGTATAAGGAACATGAGTGTGTATCAACCCTATCATTATGAATTTTTCGATATTCCTGCAGTAATTCATCAGGAGTTTGTTTTGTACGCAATATGAATTACACTGAATCAGCATTGATGTAAATCATATGTGCAGTGTCCCAGATACACTGCAGCAATGTACTGTGATGTCTGACATTGTATGTAAAAATGTGTTTAACCCCTTAAAGGGGTTGTCCAGGAAAAAAATAATTCTAAAAAATGTCCCCCAGCCTTGATTTGCCTTCCCTAATACCCCCTATTAAACTTCTAACCAGTTTCTGTTTGATTTCCATCATCACTGCTGCTTTTTCTGTTTGTTTACATCCCTTGCTGTTTGTTTACATCCCTTACTGGCTGTTTCCTGTCTTGTAACCCACTATACCCATGATCCCCGGCTGCATCTGAGGAGACAGTTGCATCCTCCCCCTTCCTCCAAAGCACCTCAGCTATTTGCATACTGCCACGCCCCTCTATGGTCACATGGTCCTTCCCTGCTCTAATTACAAATAACAGGCAGACGGCTCCCTCCCTGCACACTGTCTGAGGCCGGATTACACGAGCGTGTGCCTTTTGCTTGCGCAAAAAACGCGTCGTTTTGTGCGCGCTAAAGGTACATAACAGCTCCGTGTGTCAGCCCCGTATGATGCGCGGCTGCGTGATTTTCGCGCAGCCGCCATCATTATGACACTCCGTTTGTATGTTTGTAAACAGAAAAGCACGTGGTGCTTTTCTGTTTTCATTCATACTTTTTACTGCTGTTGCGCGAATCACGCGTGTACCACGGAAGTGCTTCCGTGTGCTGCGCGTGATTTTCACGCACCCATTGACTTTAATGGGTGCGTGATGCGCGAACAACACACAAATATCGGACATGTCGTGAGTTTTACGCAGCGGACACACGCTGTGTGAAACTCACAGACAGTCTGCACGGCCCCATAGACTAATATAGGTCCGTGTGAGGCGCGTGAAAATCACGCGCGTTGCACAGACGTATTACACGTTCGTCTGAATAAGCCCTTACACAGTAATAATCATCATTATCCTTTGTGCCTCCATCTATCCCTGATCTAAGTACAGGCCCCCGTCTCCCTCCCCCGCCCCTTCCACAGCCTGATAAATGTCAGGGTATGTTCACAGGCAAAGACGTCTCAAAATACGGAGCCGTTTTCAAGAGAAAACAGCTCCTGATTTTCAGCCGTTTTTTGTGCAAATCGCGATTTTCGCTGCGTTTTTTACGCCCGTTTTTGGAGCTTTTTTCACTACAGTCTATGGAAAACGGCTCCAAAAACGTCTCAAGAGGTTTCCTGCACTTCTTTTTCGCGGTCGTTTTTTTATGCGTAAAAAAACACACCAAAAAACGCTCCTTCGGAACAGAACGCCGTTTTCCCATTGAAATCCATGGGCAGATGTTTGGAGGCGTTCTGCTTCTGATTTTTCGGGCGTTTACGCCCCGAAAAACGGACGAAAATAGGCCGTGTGAACATGCCCTAAGTCTGCCCACTCCACCTAAGTCAGACATTTTGGTACACACAATCCAGTGAGCACATTTACCTCACCTGCTGCTGGATCTGTTCCAATAGATCCTGTATTAGGCCCTGTTCACACTGAGTTTTTTTGCTGGCAGAAAATTCTGCATCAAGATTCTGTCTTGAATTTGGAGGCAGATTTTGACCTGCCTGCACGCCGTTTGCCACGTTTTTTGCCCGCGACCATTGAGGGAAAAAGAAGCGACATGCCCTATCTTCGGGCGTTTACTCCTCTGACCTCCCTCTGACATCTATGGGAGGCAGAGAAAGCGTTTTTTGTAGCGTTTTTGCCCGTTGCGCTCAATGCCCGTGGGCGAAAATCGTGGCAAACGGCGTGGAGGCAGATCAAAACCTGCCTGAAAATTCAAGCGAAATTTTGAGGCAGAATTTTCTGCCTGCAAATAACTGTGTGAACAGGGCCTTACAGTGAAGCAAACACTACTCCAAACAATGGTAAAACGTTTCTTTTTTTTACATAATTTACTATAAATGTATATGTAAGGCCCCATACACACTAACGTGCTTTTGTGGGCGCAATTCCCCCGAAAATCCACGAGAGAATTGCGGCCCCATTCACTTCTATGGGCCCATGCAAAAGACCGTGGTTTCCAAGGTCCGTGCATGGCCCAGGACCCTGGACCGCGGAAAGAACGGACATTTCTTAGTACGGCCGTGTTCTGCGGTCCAGGCTCATAGAAAATAATGGATGCGGCCATGTGCACGGCCCGCGATTTGCGGGTGGCTCGCAGGTTACACTCCGGGGCAGGCCGACCCCAACATCACGGCCGTGCACATGGCTACGGTCGTGTGCATGAGGCCTTAGTGTGTCTCACTATTTATATATTTTTTTATATATACATTTTTGTGTATATATATATATATATATATATGATGTGTGTGTGTATATATATATATATACACACATACATATATATGAACACATACAAATTATATATATATATATATATATATATATATATATACACACACACGCATATACATACACAAAATTATAGATATATATAGATGGATATATATATATATATATATATATATATATACACATATATACACATATATACACACAGTGCGGGAACTACAAGTGTGAAGAAGGATGAGAAGGTGTGGACGACGAGATTGTCAGAGGAGGGGGCGTGTTCTGTGATTGATGACGCTCCGTGTCTTTGCTAAGACAGCACTTTCGACTGTGTAAAGACACGGCGCGTCATCAACTACCTTTAGGCTCTATTCACACGAGAGGGTCTGAGTGTCGGCCTATAAAAAACGGCGGTTTTGGTCAGTTTTCTTGGCCGTTTTGCATCTGTTCCGTTCCGGGCCATGCTTCCGTTTTTAACCCGTTTTGCACCCGTTTTTTTCCTTGTCCGTTTTAAAAACGGATGAATTTCATTTGTCAATTTTCTTCCACACACTGCCCCCTGTAGATAATGCCACACACTACCTTCTATAGATACTGCCACAGCCCCCCTGTAGGTAATGCCACACAGCCCCCTGTAGGTAATGCCACACAGCCCCCCTGTAGGTAATACCACACAGCCCCCCTGTAGGTAATGCCACACAGCCCCCTGTAGGTAATGCCACACAGCCCCCTGTAGGTAATGCCACACAGCCCCGCTGTAAGTAATGCCACACATCCCCCTTGTAGGCAGTGCCACACAGCCCCCTGTAAGTAATGCCACACAGCCCCCTGTAGGTAATGCCACACAGCCCCCCTGTAGGTAATGCCACACAGCCCTGCTGTAGGTAATGCCACACAGCCCCCCTGTAGGTAATTCCACACAGCCCCCCTGTAGGTAATTCCACACAGCCCCCCTGTAGGTAATGCCACACATCCCCCTTGTAGGCAGTGCCACACAGCCCCCTGTAAGTAATGCCACACAGCCCCCTGTAAGTAATGCCACAGAGCCCCCTGTAGGTAATGCCACACAGCCCCCCCTGTAGGTAATGCCACATAGCCCCCCTGTAGGTAATGCCACACAGCCCCCCTGTAGGTAATGCCACACAGCCCCCCTGTAGGCAGTGCCACACATCCCTCTTGTAGGCAGTGCCACACAGCCCCCTGTAAGTAATGCCACACAGCCCCCTGTAAGTAATGCCACACAGCCCCCCTGTAGGTAATGCCACACAGCCCCCCCTGTAGGTAATGCCACATAGCCCCCCCTGTAGGTAATGCCACATAGCCCCCCTGTAGGTAATGCCACATAGCCCCCCCCTGTAGGTAATGCCACACAGCCCCCCTGTAGGTAGTGCCACACAGCCCCCCTGTAGGCAATGCCACACAGCCCCCCTTGTAGGTAGTGCCACCCCCCCTACTTTCCTGTAGGGGACGGCTCTGGAGAAATCCCTCACTTCACTGTCCATATATGAACAGTGAAGTGAGGTACTTCTCCTGGAGCGGAATCCCCAGCCACATCGGCCGGGATTCCGCTTCAGAAATCCCTGACGTCACTGTCCATATATGGACACAGTGAAGTCTGTGACTTCTCCTGGAGCAGAATCCCCGGCCACATCGGCGGGGATTCCGCTTCAGAAGTCCCTGACGTCACTGTCCATATATGGACACAGTGAAGTCAGTGACTTTTCCTGGAGCGGAATCCCCGGCCAATTCGCCGGTGATTCCGCTTCAGAAGTCACTGTGTCCATATATGGACACAGTGAAGTCCGTGACTTCTCCTGGAGCGGAATCCCCAGCCACATCGGCGGGGATTCCGCTTCATTAGTCCCTGACGTCACTGTCCATATATGGACACAGTGAAGTCTGTGACTTCTCTAGGAGCGGAATCCCCGGCGACATCGGCGGGGATTCCGCTTCCTTAGTCCCTGACGTCACTGTTCCTATATGGACACAGGGAAGTCTGTGACTTCTCTTGGAGCGGAATCCCCGGCCAATTCGCCGGTGATTGCGCTTCAGAAGTCACTGTGTCCATATATGGACACAGTGAAGTCTGTGACTTCTCCTGGAGCGGAATCCCCAATCCCGGGCTCGGGGATTCCGCTCCTACAGTGAGCAAATAAACACCCTCCTCCTCCTCCTCCTCACATGCGCTTCGGACTGTGAGGAGGAGAAGGAGAGAGCAAGCGACGGCAGACACGGCCGTCACAGTACACACCGTCTCCACATATTAAAACTTGCGCATGCGCAATGAAACACACGGCTGCTGAAGACGCAGCCATATCATTTAACAGAGCATGCGTGGTAGTGTCAACCACGCATGCTCTAAGCAGATGGGGAAAACACGTGGTACAGTTACGTCATTTATGACGTAACCGTACAATATGAAAACCGGAAACCGCAAACCGGAAGTTAGGCGCGAATGGACGGGTATGCACAGGAAGTGCAAATTTTACATGGACAAGCGGTCACGTGACGGAAGAGGGGATACGACGATACATCCAGCTAATCAAACGTAAGTACATTACAAACTTAAATGTTTTTTATTGTTTAGTTTAATTAAAAGTAATTTTTTACTTCCGGAAAACCCCTTTAAGGACACTCATAACTCTTTTATTTTTTGTACGACGTAGTTGTATGAGACTTTGTTTTTTGCGGGACGAGTTGTACTTTATGTAGGTACCATTTTTTGGTACAAATACATTATCGTTGAATTTCTATACATTTTTATTTTGCCGAAAATGCAGAAAAAAAGCAGTTGCGCAGCAGTTTTAATATTTTTTTTTTACACCATACACCGATCATCATAAATAATGTATACATTTGTTGTACAGGTTGTTATGGTCGTGGCGATACCAAATATGTCTATATTATTTCATGTTTTGGAACTTATATTTTAAAAAGTTTATTTATTATAAAAAATGTGTGTTTCTGTGTATTTTTTTTTTACTTTTTATTTATTTATTTATCATTATTTTTTTTTTTACATTCATTTAACTTTTTTTTTTAATCCCATAAAGGGATTTATCATTTTGATTTTTATTTTGTAACTGTAATGTACTGGCATAGATCTATATGCCAGTACATTAGCCTGTTACTGATTGTACACAGGCAGTTGTTAGGGCACACCTCAGTATGTCCTAACAACAGGAAATATGTTCAGACAGCCCTGGGGTCCTTCAATGGACCCTGGGCTGTCTGGCCATAAAAGTTGTGGGCTTTGATCGCGTCACAGTTATCTTCTGTGACGCGATCAATGTGCAGTCCCCCTCTTTGAACGCCGCGATCAGTTTTATTGCGGCGTTCAAAGGGTTAACGGCGGAGGGAAGAGGTTTCTCTCTTCTCCGCTGTCAGAGCGGGGCCGTGGCTGTGTATTACAGCCGTTGCCCCGCTATCGATCGCACGCAGAGACGGCTGTCACACAGGAAGAGTATGCTCGTCCTAATGCGCGAAGTGCTTGCCGCTCAGGACGAGCATACTCGTCCTGTGTCGGCAACCAGTTAAAACTGTTCCTTTAAGGCTGGGCTGAGGGGAGGAGTCAAGGCGGATCCCTTGTCGTTTTGAATCAGTTAGTTAGTGCTGAGAGAGCCAAGTAACGGTTGGAGTGAGGAGTAAATCCTGTGGAGGGAGAAACCCTGCAGCTCTGAGGAGAAAATCCAGTTTAGAGATCTTGGATCAAACCTGGAGAAACACACACAAGTAATCCAGTTGTGTAATTACCACAGAGAGCAAATCCAGCTCATGAGAGAATCAAAGGAGGAAATTCAGAAGGAATCCTCTGCCTTGTCTCCTCACCTGCCAGCCTGCAGCCATTGTGTCTGTACCCTACCAAATCTGAAGTATAGGACCATAAGTTACTATTTACAAGTTATTCAACCATCTCCCGTGTATTCAATCTGCACCCACGTTACCAACAAGGGCACCCCAAATACCATCAAACCGGGAGGCTGTACAACAGGGTGTGCCCCAGGGGGAAACTACAACTACTACCATCTACATTCACCATACAGTGCAGACCCCCTCCATTTTCCCTGTAATGGCTCTGCAGGGAGTGCTTGAAGGCCCAGCCACCATGTCCCTATACCGCCCTCGCACTACCCCATCACCTCCGGGCCATTGCATATGCGGCGTCTCATAGACAACCTACGTATACAGGAAGTAGACTCCTCCCACCAACAGATAGCAGCCCTCCTCCTAAACCTATCAAAATCTGCGACGTCCCCAACTAGACAGACCTTCCAAAGACATCTACCAATGGAAGATCAAGGCACGGGACCGTGAAAGCCATGTAGGCCGTATTGGGGTTAGGGATCTATCAAAAATAGAACTCTACTGTTGGTCCCCGAACAACAGTATTTGTGCTTCCAGTGAGAAACAGCATCTATAGCTTATTTTATCACGAAAAGCCAAAACTAGAAGAGTGGAAAACAAATGTCTTAGAATTAGATTAGAACTTTATAAACAAGCTTTGAGTTGACCTAAGCTGATAAAATGCTAGTAGGACAACATTTCTAGAAATGTGTGTTCATCTTTTAATGTAAAGTTTATGTACAGCTGAGTATTAGACTATAAGCCTTAAAGCTTGGATATCGGTCCCCCTGAATAGAGTAGTCAGAACTTGGGTGACGTCTCAGGGACAGTGACCTAGAGTAGCATAGCATAGCAGGAGCGGACTTCTCGACACCATGCAGACTTTTCGGTGAAGGAGCTGCGCTCCACCGCAGGAGAAGTTTGGTTGCAGTCAGGGACAATGAATGACTAAGACTGTTAACCTTGGGTGCAGAGCCTAAAGAATCTCCTGTGCTTCCCTCTTAACCCCCTCAAGGAGTTAATGGTCTTAAGCGGTAAAATTCCCTGTTTGTGGTCCCCAGGATAGTCCCCAATAGATGGTCGGGCTGCAGATGTTGGGTATGAAATGTTTTGTTGTCAAACAGATGTGGGTCAGTAACAGGCAGTGTCAGGTCCAGTAATCGGTATTAGCAGACAAGGTCGGGTGCAGGCCAAAAGTCTCTAAACGGATAAATCAGATCAAGCGGAGTCAAGACACAAGGTGACTCAAGCACAGGAAGCTCAGGTAACAACAGGAACAAATGTTAGAACAGCCTAGAACTAATAACCAAGTGAGGAATTACAGGAGCAGTTCCTTTTTACCGCTGCAGCCATTTTTCATATTTTTGTTTCTTTCTCCCCACATTCTAAGAGCCAGAACCTTTTAATTCTTTCGTCGTCATAGCCATATGAGGACAAATTTTTTGCGGGATGAGTTGTAATTTTTAATGGCACCATTTATTGCACCATACTGAAATATTTTAAAAAAATGTATAGGGGGGAATAGAAAAAAAAAAGCACTTCCTCCATTGTCTATGGAGTTTTGGTTTTACGTCGTTCAATGTGAGGAGAAAATGACATGTTAACTTTATTCTGCAGGTCGATATGATTAGAGAGATACCCGATTTATTTAGCTTTTTTTATGTTTTACTACTTTTACAAGACAAAATCCATGTGTTAAAAAAATAAATGTTTTTGCATCGCTATATTCTGAGACCCATAACTTTTATATTTTTTGTTGATGGAGCTGTTTGAAGGCTTGAATTTTTTGCAGGGAGCTTTAGTATTTTGGAATGCATACAACTTTTTGATCTCTTTTTATTCCATTTTTGGGGTTCGATAAGGTTTTTAAAAGCAGCAATTTAGATTTTTTTATTTTATTCTTTTTTTACGGCAATCACCATGCGGTATACATAATGCTGTATTGTAATAGTTCAGACTTTTATGGACGTGGCGATACCAATTAAGGTTATTTTTTTATTTTTTACATTACTTTAGGAGGAAAATTGCAAAAGGGTTTGTTTTTTTAACTTTTAATATTTTTTTCCTATATTATTAAAAACATTACTTAACTCACTAGGGAACCAGAATAAGCCATTGTTAGGGCTTAATAAGAGGACCAAGATAGGGATTAATAGGAGGACCAAGATGGCAGACCATCTGTCATGACAACCATCGACACTCCGCAATTGGTTCCTGGGGGGTCCGATGGGATGACAGAGGGGTTGCCCCCTCTATCTAATAGCTTAGATACTGTGGCCACTATTGACCGAGGCATGTAAGTGATAAAACGTCCAGAATCCGAGTTATCTACAATCCCGTCCGTTACAGCGAGAGAACATACAGCCAACACCTGCTAGATAAGTAGTTTGTTCAGCCTTTGAGCCCACCCCTTACCTCCTATTCCTGGCCATGACGTACAAATACGGCAAATGTCAAGAAGTGGTTATCCATTAGATAATGTGCCTGATCCTGCAGCTGAAGCAGTGGTGCCCCTTGTCATGGTGAAGCCACGACTTTGGATGGGCTGACATGTTCATCACACGTCGGCAGTTGTCGGCCCTGGGCTGACAGTATATCTTTATTAGCAATGGAAACTTACACAGGATTTTTCGGTTCAATATACAGAGATTTTTGGCCCTTACAATTTAATTGTTAGTCCAGATTGCCAGAGATCAGCCTAAGGGTAGGAACACACTAGGCGGATAAGCTGCATAAAACTACGCAGCGTATCCGCCCTGGTAGCCGCAGTGAATTTTGCCGAAAAAATGCACCAAATTGTGGTGCGGTTCTTCGGACGGCATGTCTGCTGCGGAAAACTGGCCGTAGTCATGGCAGCCCGGCCTCCTGGGATAATGCTGTAGGTCATGTGACTGCTCCAGTCTTTGACTGGCTACAGCAGTCACATGGGATGAAACGTCATTCCAGGAGTCTGGGCTGCGCTCACAATAGGGGATCAAATTGCTAGGACTATAGCAGGGGGGTAAGTTTAAGATTTTTTATGAATTTCAAATAAAAAAAATAGCTTTTTTTTCCATCTGTGATTTTGAGGCAGAATTGCAGTGTTTACTAATTTAATGTTTAAAGAGTTTTTCAAATTCAAAAGCTATGTAAACTTTTTTTTTTTAAATAAATCAATGTTTTATTTCAACCATCTTTTGAATCTTTTGAAACATCTTAAGAAACAGTTGTGACATCTCTGAGTGTTTGCTTTGAAAAAGAGCATGACGAGGAAGTATGCCATTATTTTCAACTGGTGCTACATATTATAACCAAAGAATTTAGTATGCCCACATCAATGCATACAGTAGCACAAAACCCATTGCAGTGATGTTACTCTTAAATCTGCCCCCAATATTTAATTTGTGGTAATAGTAGTTAGAGGGGTGTCGATAACGATTGTCCCAGAATAGACACTAAATCAGACATGCTATGAGGTCTACAAGGTTGGACACCCTACTGATCTTGAAAATGATGGTCACAGTTTTCACTTCACAATTTGCTGTACATGCGTAATCCTTCTACATCAAAATGATTCAAATTTACGAAAATTGGCATATCCAAAGAGGAATCGAAAGAAGAGACCAGTAGGTCAAGTAGGGAATATGATGCGATATATTGCTATTTCAGATTTATGATGTTTTAACAATTGGATGGAATTTAACAACTTCCTCTTCTGGTTCTTTTATAAAGCTCAGTCTGTCACTTCCAAGGACAATAAATATCTGCAAATTCTCTCCTACTTACCTGTTATAGGATCAAATCTGTATACGCTAAATGCCCCACTCCTACACACCACTATTTTATCTGTCTCCGTAGACTCTCAATATGCTGATGATACAATCCCCAGATCTTTTTTCACCAAACAGGTGTATTTAAATTTTGAACACCTACAAAATAGTCCAGATCACAAACCATTGAAATAACAAAACAACAGCTAATTGCCCTCATGGGCAATATTATGGCGTTTTTTTACTCTTGCAAAAATGGTCATCATAAAAAAGAAAAATTCCAATAATTTAAAATATATGAATCACCAAATGTTGACTGCTGCTCTAACTTCCAAATTACTTTTATATGGACAATCTTAAAGGGAATGTGTTGCCAGCAAAACATGTTTTTTGTTTTTTAATTAAACATTTAGTGTGTAGGTGTTTAAACATTGTTCAAATTTTTTTTATTTTTTTTTCACGAGTCAGGAAATATTATAAATTAGATTCTAATTTATAATATTTCCCATTGCTGGTCACTAGATGGAGCTATTCCCAAAATTGCAGCATTGCATGTGGTAAAGCAACCACATTGCTTTTTGCTGCAAAATTGGGTAAAAACCACTCGCTCTAGTGAGCTCTGAGAATCCCCCCCTCCTTTATCCTGGCTAGTGCCGGGATAAACGAGGGGTTTGAACGGTCTAACCTCCTACACTGTGTGTCGCCATTTTTTGAGCTAACACACAGTGTAGTAGGTTTACATACAGTAGTAAACACACACAAACACGAACATACATAGAAATCTCTTACCTGCTACTGCCGCCGCGGCTCCCTCCGGCCCGTCCGCTCCGTCTGCTGCCGCTGGTCCAAGTGCACAAGTCCGGAAGCCGCGACCGGAAGTAGTAATCTTACTGTCCGGCCGCGACTTCCGGTCCACAGGAAAATTGCGCCGGACGGCGCGCATTTCAAATTGGACTGTGTGGGAGCGGCGCATGCGCAGTTCCCACACAGATGGCGTACACAGAAGTGGATGGGACGGGACCCGTTCGCAGTCCCTATGGGACTGTGGCTGCCGTATTCCATGTCTGTATGTGTCGTTAATCGACACATACAGAAATGGAAAAAAAAATGGCAGCCCCCATAGGGAAGAAAAAGTGTAAAAATAAGAAAAAGTAACACACAAACACACAAATTAATCCAAACATTTTTAATAAAGCACTAACATCTTTAACATATTAAAAAAAAAATTGTGGTAACACTGTTCCTTTAAGTTTTGAGTGGAAATCCTTTTTAATAAACATCACAGAAATGTTATGGCAAATATACTATATTAACCCCTTGCCACCGCAGCCATTTTTTTGGGATTTTCACTTTCGTATTTTCATCCCCACCTTCCAAAAGCCACACCTTTTTTTATTTTTCTGTCGATATAGCCATATGAGGGCTTGTTTTTTGCGGGACAAGTTGTAGATTTTCAGAACACAATTTATTCTACCATATAATGTGATGGGAAACTGGAAAAATTTTTGTTGTGGGATGGAAAAGGAAAAACAACATTGATTCCTCAATATTTTGGGGCGTTTCGTTTTTATGCCATTAACTGCGTGGTATAAACATCATGTTAACTTTGTTCTGTGGGTCAATACAATTATGGCGATACCAAACTTATATCGTTTTTTTATGTTTTACTACTTTTACAAGGAAAAAAACGTAAAAATAAAATTTGCGTTTTGTTGCCATATTTTGAGAGCCATAACTTGTTTTTTTTGGACGATTGAGCAGTATGATGGCTTATTTTTTGCGGGGCGAGATGTAGTACTATTGGTACTATTGGTACCATTTTTGGGTACATGAGACTTTTTAATCACTTTTTATTCTATTTTCTGTGGGAGATAAAGTGACCAAAAAACAGCGATTCTGACGTTTTAATTTCTTATTTTTTACAGCATTTACTGTGTGGGCTAAATAATGATATATTATAATAGTACAGACTTTTAAGGATGCGCTGATACCAGTTATGTTAATTTTTTAAAATATTGTGAATTGGGGAAAATTGGAAAAGCGATTTTTTTTTTTTACTTTTAATATTTGCATTTTTTATATATGAAACAAATGCTATTTTACTGTAGTTAACTTTTTTACTAGTCCCCCCATGGAAATTGAACCAGCGATTATTGGATCGCTTGCATGATCTACTGCAATAGTAATGTATTGCAGTATATCGTTATACTGACAGTCTCCTATAAAGCTCAGCCGGAAGCAGTGCTTCAAACGAGCACAAAGATGGCAGACCTCGGGGCCTTGATTAGGCCTCCAGGCTACCAGAACCATCGGCACCCCGCGATTGCAATGCGGGGGAGGGGGAATGGCACGCTGGAGAGGGCCGCACCCTTATTTTAATGGGTTAGATGCCACGGTCGCTATTGACAGCAGCATCTAAGGGGTTAAACGAGCAGGATCGCACTCGGGCGGGATCCCGCTCATTACACTGAAGTGTCGGCTGTAAGTAACGGATAAAACGCTCGACACCCCCACCCGACGTGCGCTGGATATATACGGTGGATGTCGGGAAAGGGTTAAAGTAAGAAATATCTACATGTAGGTTATAAATACTGTAGAAGGATATTTGGGTCTTTCAATCTGGAGGACTCGATGCGTCCATGTTTTATATCGACATCATATTGATTTCAATAAGAACTGTGTGATGCGTTATTTATCCTGTGGGGGTGCTGTCGAGAAATCAAACCCTAGCTGCTGGGATCCCACACGGATTACAGCTGATTGCTGTAGGTCTCCGCATTGGGACCTCCTGTGATAAGCTAAGGCTGTGTTCACATCACCGTTCCTTTCCGCTGAGGGATTCCATCGGAGGTTTCTGTCGGGTTAACCGCTCAATGGAAAGGCAAACAGAAACTTTAGCTTCCGTTTCCCTCACAATTTAACTTAATGGTGACGGAAACGTAGTTAATGGTTTCCGTTTGTCACCGTTGTGACAGGGTTCCGTCGTTTTGACGGAATCAGTAGCGCAGTCGACTGCACTATTGGTTCCGTCAAGAACAACAGAACCCTGTCACAACGGTGACAAACGGAAACTATTAGCAACGTTTCCGTAACCATTGAGATCAATTGTGAGGGAAATGGAAGCTAAGGTTCCAGTTTGCCTTTCCGTTGAGGGGTTAGCCCGAAGGAAACTTCTGACAGGGCTCCTCAATGGAAGGGCAACGGTGATGTGAACAGGCTCTTACTGTCGACGAAAAAGTCTGGGAAAAAAATGTATTGTCCAAAGCAGATAACCTCTTTAATGACATTAATAGTTCAAAACCATAATGGATTTCATTACTATTGTCACAATTTGGCGCATATTTAAAAAAACACCTTTCTCTATTTCATTGTACAATTGTCATGTACTGCTACTGTAAGAACAACATTAAGAATTCATTTGAAGATATAATTTGATTTGAGACTAATCTATATTTTACAACAGAAATGGATTAACCAGACAATAAATCACACTATAAATATTGTTCTATGACTTCAAGGAACATTGTCCTTTCAAAATAATACAATGTGATAACTGGAGGACAATGCTGTAAAGAGGTTCAGCTGTCACCAGACAATAGCTCAGTATCACAGGATCAATATAATCTGGCTTTGTAGCAGTTGCTGAGCAGACAAAACGTGCTGAATGCTCTATCTCCAAGGTAATAACTAAATGGGAAGGAAATATATACAAATTGAAGCATTTATCATGCGTAAGCAAGAAAACAAATAAAATTCATTCATTCTATCCAAACCACGACTTAACTAGATTCATGAGTACTGATCACTGTATTAAAGGGATTTTCTCATATATTTAATTTTATTATCATTAATTTGATATGTGTCTGAAGAAGAGAAGTTGTATGTTCATATAGATGGTATAGCAGGATATGTGTGCTTTATGGCAGTTACAATGAATGTGTCAGGGTCGGACTGGCCCACCAGGGAACCGTGCAAAATTTTCTTTCGGCGCCCCACCCCCATCATAAAGAAAATGCCCCATAAAAAAGTATAATGCCTCCCCACAGTATAATCCTTTTTTAGTGCCCCACACAGTACAATGCCCCCTTTAGTGCCCCCCACAGTATAATGTCCCCTAAGTGCCCCCACACAATATACTGCCCCAAACGCAGTATAATGCCCCTTTAGTGCCCCCCAACACAGTATAATGCCCCTTTAGTGCCCCAGTACAGTATAATGACCCCATAGATGCCCCATACAGTATAATAATAATATTTAATAATATATTATAACCCCTATAAGGACACTGTAATGATGGGGGTAGGGAAACGGACAAGTGAGCCCTAATCTACCCACCACTCTGTCCCTGCCTACTTGCAACGACCCGCCCTAGGCGACGGGGTACAACTGGGCGGCGGTCCCTACGCTCAGTAAGTGCACGAGACAAACAGTGGTGAATGAGCCGAGTCAAACCAGGAGTGAACGAGGTACCAAACGCAGAGCAGGAGAGTAGTCAGTAAGCAAGGGTCAGTATGGAGCAGGATCAAATAGTCAGAAGCTGTAGCTGAGCCAGGAAACCACACAAGAAGAATCACAAGCAAAGGAGGAACAGGAAAGGCAGGTATAACTAGACAGAGGGCGGGAGCTAGCTCCGTCTGGCCAGGCTGCGATAGGCTCTCCCACTCCTAAGCCTGCCATCCTGAGTGGTGGAAGATGGAGTCAGTCTCAGAGGCATAGACTCAGGTGCAGACTGATTACCTATGGGCGTATACACAGAAGTTATGCCTGGCAGATCCATTACAGTACCCCCCCCCCTTTTATGAGGGGCCACTTGACCCTTTCTAAGTGGACCTGGTTTATTGGGGAAACGAAGGTGGAACTTCCTGACCAATACCCCAGCATGAACATCCCGGGCGGGTACCCAAGTCCTCTCCTCAGGCCCGTATCCTCTCCAATGGACCAGGTACTGAAGGGAGCCTTGGACCATCTTGCTGTCCACAATTTTGGCCACCTCGAATTCCACCCCCTCAGGGGTGAGAACGGGAACAGGAGGTTTCCTCGAGGGAGCCAAGGACGGGGAGCAGCATTTAAGGAGGGAGGCATGAAACACGTCGTGTATTCGAAAATATGGGGGCAACTCCAGTCGGAAGGAGACAGGATTGAGGACTTCAATGACCTTATACGGCCCAATAAACCGGGGAGCAAACTTCTTGGACGGGACCTTAAGGCGCAAGTTCCTAGACGATAACCACACCAGATCCCCGACCATAAACAAGGGGTTAGCAGAACGTCTTCTATCAGCCTGAGTTTTTTGTATGCTCTGGGACGCCTCTAGGTTCTTCTGAACCTGGGCCCAGACTGTGCACAGTTCCCGATGAACGGGATTGTTGGAACTACCAGGTGAAATGGAGGAGAACCGTGGATTAAACCGAAAATTACAGAAAAAGGGGGAGACCCCTGACGAGTTACTGACCCGGTTATTAAGGGAAAATTCGGCGAGGGGAATGAATGAGACCCAATCGTATTGACAGTCAGAGACAAAACACCTTAAATATTGTTCTAGAGATTGATTAGTCCTCTCCGTTTGGCCATTCGTTTCAGGATGGAAGGCAGAGGAGAAGGACAGATCAATCTCCAACTTTTTACAGAAGGCTCTCCAAAACAATGAAACAAATTGTACCCCTCTGTCCGAAACAATATTGACAGGGGCCCCATGGAGACGCAGGATGTGTTTGACAAACAAGGTAGCTAACGTCTTGGCATTGGGTAGTTTCTTGAGGGGCACAAAGTGGCACATCTTACTGAAGTGGTCTACTACAACCCACACCACCGACTTGCCTTGAGATGGAGGAAAATCGGTGATAAAATCCATGGAGATATGGGTCCAAGGTCTCTGGGGAATGGGCAAAGAACGTAGTAAGCCCGCTGATCGGGACCTGGGAGTCTTGGACCTAGCACAAACCTCACAAGCGGCGACGTAAGACTTAACGTCTTTAGGCAACCCAGGCCACCAATAGTTTCTGGCAATGAGGTGTTTGGTACCCAGGACGCCTGGATGACCCGATAGTGCGGAGTCATGATTCTCCCTAAGTACCCTTAGCCGGAATTGCAGGGGAACAAACAGCTTGTCCTCAGGAAGGTTCCCGGGAGCTGAACCTTGATCGGCCGCAATTTCAGAGACTAAATCAGAATCAATAGAAGAAATGATTATACCAGGAGGCAAAATACAAGCAGGATCCTCCTCCGAAGGAGGGCTGGCCATGAAGCTACGCGACAGAGCATCGGCCTTAATATTTTTAGACCCAGCCCTATAGGTAACCAAAAAGTTGAATCTGGTAAAAAATAGCGCCCATCGAGCTTGTCTCGGGTTTAGCCTCCGGGCAGATTCTAGGAAAACCAGATTTGTGTGGTTGGTAAGGACCGTTACCTGGTGCCTAGCCCCCTCCAGGAAGTGGTGCCACTCTTCAAATGCCCATTTAATGGCTAAGAGTTCGCGGTTGCCAATATCATAGTTACTCTCAGTGGGCGAAAACTTCCTGGAGAAGTAGGCACAGGGACGGAGATGGGTGAGGGACCTGGTACCCTGGGACAAGACAGCCCCCAGTCCCACCTCGGATGCGTCAACTTCCACGATAAATGGCTCCATTTGGTTGGGCTGAAGCAGCTCCGGGGCCGAGATAAAGCACTTCTTAAGGACCTCAAAAGCCTGGATAGCCTCAGGAGGCCAGTGGAGGAGATCAGCACCTTTGCGAGTGAGGACCGTAAGAGGCTTAGCGATGACCGAGAAGTTAGCAATAAATCTCCTGTAATAATTAGCGAACCCCAAGAAACACTGTAACGCCTTCAGGGAGGCAGGTTGGACCCATTCCGCCACAGCCTGGACCTTGGCGGGGTCCATGCGGAATTCATGAGGAGTGAGGATTTGACCCAAAAATTGTATCTCCTGTACCCCAAACACACATTTTTCGGTTTTCGCAAACAGTTTGTTTTCCCGAAGGACCTGGAGCACCTTCCTGACATGCTCAATGTGGGAGGACAAGTCCTTGGAAAACACCAGTATGTCATCAAGGTACACTACAATAAATACCCCAGGTAATCTCTTAAAATCTCATTTATGAAATTCTGGAAGACCGCAGGAGCATTACACAACCCAAAGGGCATGACGAGGTATTCGAAATGACCTTCGGGCGTGTTAAACGCAGTCTTCCACTCATCCCCCTCTTTGATGCGGATAAGGTTATACGCCCCCCGTAGATCAAACTTAGAGAACCATTGGGCCCCCTGAACCTGATTAAAGTGATCAGGAATCAAAGGAAGGGGATACTGGTTCCTTACAGTGACCTTATTCAAGTTACGGTAGTCAATGCATGGCCTAAGACCACCATCCTTCTTCCCTACGAAGAAGAAGCTAGCACCTACCGGGGAAGTAGAGGGGCGAATGTAACCCTTGGCCAGGCATTCCTGGATATACTCTCTCATGGCTTCACGTTCGGGACAAGAAAGATTAAATATCCTACCCTTAGGGAGCTTAGCTCCTGGTACCAATTCGATAGCGCAATCGTATTCCCTATGAGGAGGTAACACTTCGGAGGCCTCCTTAGAGAAAACATCAGCAAAGTCCTTAACAAACTCAGGTAGCGTGTTCACATCCTCAGGGGGAGAAATAGAATTAACAGAAAAACATGACGTCAAGCATTCATTACCCCATTTGGTAAGCTCCCCAGTATTCCAGTCAAACGTGGGATTATGCAACTGCAACCAGGGAAGGCCTAAAACCAAATCAGACGATAATCCCTGCATCAACAGTACAGAGCACTGCTCCAAATGCATGGAGCCAACAAGGAGTTCAAAAACAGGGGTATGCTGTGTAAAATAACCATTAGCAAGAGGAGTGGAGTCGATACCCACTACCGGGACAGGTTTAGGCAAATCAATCAAAGGCATAGCTAGAGACATAGCAAATTCCACAGACATGATATTAGCAGAAGACCCTGAATCCACGAAGGCACTGCCGGTAGCAGACCTACCACCAAAAGAGACCTGAAAGGGAAGCAAGATTTTATTACGTTTCATATTTACGGGAAATACCTGTGCGCCCAAGTTACCTCCCCGATGATCACTTAGGCGCGGAAGTTTTCCGGCTGCTTATTCTTACGCCTAGGACAGGTGTTCACTTGATGCTTGTCATCCCCACAATAGAAGCAGAGACCATTCTTCCTGCGCTACTCTCTACGTTGTCGGGGGGACACGGAGGCCCCGAGTTGCATAGGTACCTAAGAGTCTTCCGTGGAAGAGCGAAGCAACGGGACCTCGGGAGGCATCATGGGGGAGTCAGAGGGGAAAACACAAAAACGTTCAAGTTGTCGTTCCCTGAGACGTCGGTCAAGTCGTACCGCTAAAGCCATAACCTGGTCAAGGGAGTCAGAAGAGGGATAGCTAACTAGCAGGTCTTTCAGGGCGTTCGACAGGCCCAACCTAAACTGGCACCTTAAGGCAGGGTCATTCCACCGAGAAGCTACGCACCACTTCCTAAAGTCAGCACAATACTCCTCAACAGGTCTCTTACCCTGACGTAAGGTCACCAGCTGACTCTCAGCCAAGGCAGTCCTGTCAGTCTCGTCATAAATGAGTCGAGAGCAGAAAAGAAACGATCAACGGAGGAAAGTTCAGGGGCGTCAGGAGCCAAGGAGAAGGCCCACTCTTGGGGCCCTTCCTGGAGCCGGGACATAATTATACCCACCCGCTGGCTCTCAGAACCTGAGGAGTGGGGCTTTAAGCGAAAGTAGAGCCTACAACTCTCCCGAAAGGAAAGAAAAGTCATCCGGTCCCCTGAGAACCGGTCAGGCAACTTGAGGTGGGGTTCAAGAGGTGAGGTGAGGGGCACTATCATGGTAGCGTCAGGCTGGTTGACCCTCTGAGCCAGGGCCTGGACATGTAGGGAGAGACCCTGCATTTGCTGGGCCAGGGTCTCAAGGGGGTCCATAGTAGTATCAGGGACCAGGGTAGACTAGGTATAGGGCTTGTGATTATGTAATGATGGGGGTAGGGAAACGGACAAGTGAGCCCTAATCTACCCGCCACTCTGTCCCTGCCTACTTGCAACGACCCGCCCTAGGCGACGGGGTACAACTGGGCGGCGGTCCCTACGCTCAGTAAGTGCACGAGACAAACAAACAAGGGTACACAAAGCTAACGGAAATGGGGCAGTTGCCCACGGCAACACCGTGAGCAACAAGAGTGGTGAACGAACCGAGTCAAACCAGGGGTGAACGAGGTACCAAACGCAGAGCAGGAGAGTAGTCAGTAAGCCAGGGTCAGTATGGAGCAGGATCAAATAGTCAGAAGCTGTAGCTGAGCCAGGAAACCACACGAGAAGAATCACAAGCAAAGGAGGCACAGGAAAGGCAGGTATAAATAGACAGAGGGCGGGAGCTAGCTCCGTCTGGCCAGGCTGCGATAGGCTCTCCCACTCCTAAGCCTGCCATCCTGAGTGGTGGAAGATGGAGTCAGTCTCAGAGGCATAGACTCAGGTGCAGACTGATTACCTATGGGCGTATACACAGAAGTTGTGCCTGGCAGATCCTTTACAGACACAGTATAATGCCCAAGTGCCACACACAGTATACTGCCCCCTGTTGTGCCCTTACACGGTATAATGTCCCCTTAGTGTCCCCCACACAGTATAATGCCCCCTTTGTGCCCCCCGACAGTATAATGTCCCCCTCCCCTGGGTGCCACACACAGCCCCCTCTTGTAGATAGCGACCCCCTGTAGATTGTGCCATACAACCCCCTTGTAGATTCTGCCATACAGCCCCCTGTAGTGCCATACAGCCTCCCACCTCATCCTTGTAGATAGTGCTATACATCCCCCCACCTAGCCTTGTATATAGTGCCTCAACCTCCTCCTTGTAGACAGTGCCCCCACCTCCCCATTGTAGACAGTACCATACAGCCCACACCTCCCTCTTGTAGAAAGTGCCATACAGCCCCCCCACCCCCTTGTAGACAGTGACATACAGCCCCCCACCTCCCCCTTGTAAACCGTGACATACAGTCCCCCACCTCCCGCTTGTAGACAGCAACATAGAGCCCCAACCTCTCCCTTGTAGACAGCGCCATACAGCCCCCACCTCCCCCTTGTAGACAGCCCAGTACAGTCGCCCACTCCCCCTTGTAGACAGTGCCATACAGCCCCCCACCACCCCCTTGTAGACAGTGCCCCCTTAACAAATAAAACAAAAACGTTATACTCCCCTAGGCCTCGTTCCCGCGACGAACGGAGCTGCTTTACAATGCCAATGGGATCCCTGCGTAGGCCGGTGGGATCCATTGACGTCATCACGACTAGTAGCCTAGTAAATGGCAGGGGGCTGTATGCCATAATGTTCAATAGTATCTGCGTCCTAAGGATGCAGAGACTATTGAATGTGGCATGGCTATCGCTGTAGCAGCCGCTATGGCTGTTACAGTGGTAGTTCAGCAGAGAGCAGAGAAGGAGCACCCAGGCCCGGCAACTCTGCAGCTGCCTTTCCGCCCGGGCGCTCCTCTGCTCTCGGCATAACTACCACTTCAGAAACACAAGCAGGGGAAGGGAGCCAGCGCAGCGCCACCTTCCACCTGCTGGAGTGAGGCGCCCTGTTCGATGGCACAGGTCGCACACTCCAAAGGCCAGCCCTGCTCATTCAGAAAACATGACACCGCCCAGAGTGAAAAGAAAGCGTTACCTCCCATTTAGCAAGTATAGCCAAATTAGAATATTTAGAAAAATGCACATAACTTTGCAAATAATAAATGTTTTGGAAAAAATTACACTGTATTTATCAGCATCATAGCGTCTATTAGATTAGTTAAGAGATAGGAAATGAATAAACTAGTGACAGAGCCTCTTTAACAGAGATGTTTTTTATTGATGGCCTATCCTTAGTCGATCAGCTGACTGAAGGGTCCATGTCGTTCGTAGCGCTATATAGTTTACCAGGCACAGCGCCATACATACCTGTAGTGGCTGTGCCTGAGATTGCAGCTCAGTCTAATTCACTTGAACGGGACCGGAACTGTAATCCCAGGCACAGCCGCTACAGATGCGTACGGCGCTGTGCCTGGTAAACTATAAAAGGCTGCAGCGTTTGTTGTTATGGTCCCTTCAGTCAGGTGATCGGTGGGGGTGCTGAAAGTCGTACCTCCACCATTCTAATATTGTTGACCTTTCCTATGGGTAGGCCATCAATATTAAAATGTCCTGGAAAACCTCGTTAACCCCGAAACCACCTCTAACCACTAGATTTGTTACCAGGAATTCTATGGTTAGCCCCTACAAAACTGACACTGAGCTGAAACATAGCATTGGTAACCTCGGTAACTTTATAATTTATCTAATGTGGTGCTGCCTTCCTGTCCTGGCCTTCATTGGATGGTAACCTCAGAGTTCGGTTCTTCGTGGCTTTGCAAACTATTATTATATTACTGTGCTGCTCGCTTTATTTGTTTGGTTTACACTGCCCCCAGTGGTCTGGGTTGTTCTACGGGTTATTATCCCTAGTGGTTTAGGGTGTTCCTGGAGGTCTACGGTGAAGAAGAGCTTAAATACAGTAACTTCTGTTTAGTAACTTGATAATCTGCAAAATCCACAAAAAATATAGCATGTGTGAACCCAGCCTAAAGGCACTCTAGACAAAAGTGATGCACTGTGTTAAGTTTTGTGCAGGGCCTAAGGATGTGGTGAATAAGGCCTTGTTCACAGGGCGCCAAAAATAACCCTGAAGTGTGGATATGCCATTAATGTCCAAGCCGGGAAATCCCCTTTAAATTATCCTTACACAGGGATTCAAAGGACACCAAAAGGGAGAATTCCTGTTGTCATGGACATGCCATGGACAGGGAGTAAACCAACTGTGGCACTATCAAATTTGCATTAGTACTAAAATGGGTGGCGAGTTGAAGGGATTATTTGTTTTTCACCTTAAAGAGGCTCTGTCACCACATTATAAGTGCCCTATCTCCTACATAAGAAGATCGGCGCTATAATAATGTAGGTGACAGCAGTGCTTTTTATTTAAAAAAAATGATCTATTTTTACCACTTTATTAGCGTTTTTAGATTTATGCTAATGAGTTGCTTAATGCCCAAGTGGGCGTGTTTTTACTTTAGACCAAGTGGGCGTTGTACAGAGGAGTGTATGACGCTGACCTTTCAGTGACCAATCAGCGTCATGCACTCCTCTCCATTCATTTACACAGCGCATAGGGATCCTTTTAGATCGCTACGTGCTGTCTTATACTAACACATTAACAATACTGAAGTGTTTAGACTGTGAATAGACATTCCACGGGATGTCTATTCACAATCTGTGCACTTCGTTACTCTGTCTGTGGTAGTTACAGCAGAGGACGCGTAATCTCGTAAGATTACGCTGTAGATGACAGGTTACAACGAGATCACGCTTCCTCGGCTGTAACTAGCACAGAAACAGTAACGAAGTGCAGAGATTGTGAATAGACGTCCCGTGGAATGTCTATTCACTGTCTAAACACTTCAGTATTGTTAATGTGTTAGTATAAGACAGCACATAGTGATCTAAAAGGATCCCTATGCGCTGTGTAAATGAATGGAGAGGAGTGCATGATGCTGATTGCTCAGCGTCATACACTCCCCTGTATAACGCCCACTTGGTCTAAAGTAAAAATACGCCCACTTGGGCATTAAGCAACTCATTAGCATAAATCAAAAAACGCTAATAAAGTGGTAAAAATAGATCGTTTTTTTTAAAATAAAAAGCATTACTGTCACCTACATTATAGCGCCGATCTCCTTATGTAGGAGATAGGGCACTTATAATGTGGTGACAGAGCCTCTTTAAAACACCCCTCACCAGGATAAGGACCTTGCTAAGGGAGTTCACAAATTGTACCCCTGGAGTAGAGTTCAATGGAAACAGCTGACTCCTTGCAGATAGTATTCTGAGTTGTGGTACAAAATGGTAAGGCAGGAGCATGGTTGTACAAATCGGAGGTCAGGGGTGGTAGTGCAATACGGAGCACAGATATGGGTCAGGCCAGGCAGCGATCAGATAGCGATGTCAGAAAACTGTCCGGGTCAATCATCCAAAAGTAACAAACCAAAGAACAATGTTACAAACTAACAGGAAGCAAAGAACCAATAATAAAAGGCAGTGACGGGTAGGTAGAAAAGACGTCGGCCACAGCGGTAGGATGAACGGTCAGGGTCCCGTGATATCTGTGTCATGCATCACCCCCTCAGGCCCTGCACTAGGTACCAGTTTTGCACATGTTCCTTTAATATAAATACCTATCACGAAATGTGAAGACATATATAATATACCCACAACTGGATAAATAATGTACAGCACACAATTTGTACCATAGAAATATTCAGAAAAACTTTATTGAAATACACATAACAACAATTGGCCATCAAAAATAAAATCAATGATACAAGCAATAAAAAGACTAGCATGGAGATACAGCAAGGACATATATAAATAGCATGCTAGTAAACATAAACATCATGTGATGTGGTACAGTACAATGATCTCAATGCAAGCCCAAATGGGTATACCATAAACAATATGAAGTAGAGCAAGTTAACCAAATCATATATACCCAAAAACAGCTATAACCTCAGTTTCAAAGTGTAGCAGTGAGCAACACATTATCACTGCTTAAGCAATTAAAGAGGAGAGTCAAAGAATAATAGGATCCCTAAAGACCATTACCAACCTGTAGATTGCATGATATGTCCTAAATGTAAGTGTATAACCACCCTAGACGCCCCCGACGCGCGTTTCGCCGTCAGCTTTCTCAAGGGGTACTCAACTATTTGAAATGCTTTATCAAGGCTGCTGATTTAACCCCTTTCCTCCACAGCCCCGTAAATGTAAAGCAAAGAAAGCATTGCCTTAATGCACTGTGCTGTACATTTATGACACTGTGATCACGTAGGCACTGCAGTTTTTCCCATGTGATCATGACATGGGCGACCGTGATTGACTTTACCGGTACAATAAAGTTTCTGTGTTATTTATTCCGCGACCTCATACAGCAACATTAAAAAAAAGTTATGGTTGTTGGAATGCGTTAAAGCAAAACTAACTTCTGTGATATATAGTCTCAGATCCCTAGGAGGAGACTTCAAGTTATATTGACCAATCAGGAAGAGCTGAATATATAGTAATTTCTTAAAGAGATATTTCGTACAGTGCTGCACACATTTCTGTCACAGTTCTAGTTTACTGCTGCAGTATTGAAAAAGAACAATAGAGGGCAGCAGGAACTCACTGTACAATCGTTCATGTTATTGTGAGTCGATGCACTTTGATGTACACTATGCAGAATGCTTTGGTACTTTTTCCCTTTAAGTGTACTCTACTAGACTAGGTTCACACGTGTTTTTCTTAGAGATCATTTTTAGTATTGGCTTTGAGTAAATAATATTCCTACATTTGTTGTTAACGTTTCTTTTGCTCCATTGCAAAAATAAATAAATATCTACATTAGAATTAGTGGGTCACTTTGTATTGTTTTATTATTATTCTATATTTTTTTTTGTACAATTAATGACACGCGTTCTTGTAATAAAATAAATGGGAGCTCTATGGCTAGCACTTAAAAAGGACTTTGGCAATATATGGGCGGCTACGTAGCTGACAATATATAGATCCTCTTTGAATTAAAATATTTTTGAGGACTCTTTGGCTCTAACTGAATGGTACATTCAGCTCTGTGGCTGGTACATAATATTGAGAATATGTGTTGCTGGTCGTGTTATGAGTGCACTACTATTCGCACCATTGTAAGGCAGAATTAGAATACCAACTCAAAGCCAGGTCTTATTACCCAATATTAACCAAGCCAGACTTTATCACCCAACACTAATCCAAGCCAGGCTTTATCATCAAACATTAACATAAATCAGGCCTTATCACCCAACATTAACCCAAGCCAGGCCATATTCTGCAACATTCACCCAAGCCAGGCTTTATCACCAAGTATTAACTCAAGACAGGCCTTAATACCCAACATTAACCCAAGCTAGGCCTTATTATCCATTAACCCAAGCCAGATCTTATCACCCAACATTAATCCAAGCCAGGCTTTATCACTAAAAATTAACTCAAGCCAGGCCTTATTACCCCACATTAACCCAAGTAAGGCTTTATTAGCAACCGAACATTAATCCAAGCTAGGCATTATCACCCAACATGAACTCAAGCCAGGCCTTATTACCCCACATTAACCCAAGTAAGGCTTTATTAGCAACCGAACATTAATCCAAGCTAGGCATTATCACCCAACATGAACTCAAGCCAGGTCTTATTACCCAACATTAACCCAAGCAAGGCTTTATTATCAATCAAACATTAGCCAAAGCCAAGCCTTACTACTCAACATTAATCCAAGCCAGACTTTATTACCCAACATTAACCCAAGCACCAACGACTGTTGACCTCCTCCACTTCGGCGGCCGCCAGCCTGTTTACACTCAGTGTCAGCGTCCTCTGCCTGCTTCCTTAGGATGCTGGCGTGCTCTGCCTCCAGGACTCGTAGGGTGTGCGTGAGCGCTCCGGACGTTTCTTAAAGGGCCAGCGCACACACCAGGAATAGTGTCCCCAGCCTATCCCTTCATACCCTGGACTATATAAGGAACTCTGCCTACATTCCCAGTGCCTGAGCAATGTTGTTACTAACCCAGTGCTAGGGTTCCATATCCTATTTCCTGAATCCTGTGTCTTTGACTAGTTCTGTATCCTGAGTCTTGTACCCTGAGTCCTGTGTCTGTGAGCAGTCCTGTATCCTGAGTCCTGTGACCAGTTCTGTAGCCTACTTCCAGTAATCCGGCACCAGCCTGCTTCAAGTAATCCGGCACCAAATTGTATCCGCTTTCTGCAATCTGACTGTGTCCAGCTGCCACCAAGGTACCATCTACCAGTGACTGTATTATATCTGTCTGGCCAGCATCTACTCTGTTATGATGGAAGTAGCCTAGTGGATCCACAACCCCATTAGACATTACACAAGGCTTTATTATCAATCAAACATTAACCCAAGCTAGGCATTATCACCCAACATTAACTCAAGCCAGGCCTTATTACCCAAAATAAACACGCCAGGCCTTATCACCTAACATTAACTCAAGCCAGGCCTTATTACCCAACATTAACCCAAGCCAGGCCTTATCACCCAAAATTAACCCAAGCCAGGCTTGATTGCACAGCATTAACACAAGCCTGGCCTTATCACCAGGGCCGTTTCTGCCATGAGGCGAGATGGCCTTTCACCTCAGGCAGCAACTTGCCGTGTTTTAGAGTGGGCGGCACAGTGGCAAACAGATGCCCCCTTCTAAGTGCAGAAAAGGCACATAGTATTTAGCTGCTCTGCACCATTTACTTAATCCTCATTTTCCCTGATGCATTCCCTGCATCTTACTAAAATGAAGATCCAGCAGCTCCATTGATTGAGCTAACACCACTTGCACTGGACATGTCAGTAATGTTAGCTGCTGCTGAAGTCACTCATCCAATGGAGCAACTTGTCGCTCTTAATTTTCATTAAGAGTCAGCGGCAGGCAAAAGGAGGGCTTGAGTCAATGGGACAGAGCTGCTGCACAGGGGTCTAAAAGTTGTAAGTGAGGAAAGGGGGCCCTTCTGCCCTCAGTAGTGAGTAGAAGCTCTGAACTTGCTGCACCAGAAATGGGTGGAGCTTAGCAGTATGCATGGGTGGAGCTACCATATTGAAGATGGAGCTGTATCTTAGCAGGACTTGTCACTCTACTCCTGCCTGCATTGATCTGCAGGGGTGAGCGCTGGTCAAAAGAAATCTGGTAAATATTTACTACAGCGTATGTAAAAATTAGGTGACATCAGCAGATGTGAAACTTGCATGTATTCAGCATGAGTAGGTGCATGTGTCCAGCATGTAAGTGGTGTTTGTGTGTGTGGCATGTGTCCGTGTATGGTTTGTGTGGATGAGGCACATGCATTTTTTAAAGGGATTGTATGAGATTTTTAAAAAAATTCAGTGCCTGCAGTAAATATTCTAAAATAAAAAAAAGGCAGATTACTCAGCTTTTAAATTCTGCTGCTGCTCCTGTGTCAATGCTCTGGTTACATCCACCATTCCTGCACAGGCCTTAGCAGTGATGCCTGCATGTATAGCATGTGACCACTGAGGCCTGCGATTGGCTGCAGTGGTCACGTTACATCATTGCTGCAGGAGTGGCAGGGACCATTGGTGCTGAAGCTGCAGGGGATTTAACAGGTGAATATTGCTTTATTTTTTATTTTATATAATTTCCTGCTGGCAGAATAATTTTTTAACTCTCACAGTGTCTACATTTTGGTTTAGATTTACAAGTCTGAGTGATCAAATAGCAGTTAGATTTCCTACTTAGGATTTTTTGGGTGGAGGCATCATTTTCAGTTTTGCCTCAGGCAGCAGAAAATCAGGGCGCTTATCATCCAACATTGACCCAACTGAAAGAGCCAGTGTAAAAACAATGAAGACACAGAATAAAAAGCCCAGGGTGTCCCTGCCTGAGACTGACAAACGGAAGAAGCCATAGGGAGAGTTTAGCGAGATGGCCCGGGATGTGAGATTGAGATTAGACACTATCCTAAACAGGAAATATGGCGTGGGTGACCTGGATATCTAAAGGACATTCTTTTGCAGGCTACTTTTTTTCTTCAGACACAGTAAGTGCAACAATGCACGCCAAAAGCTACATTAAATTGGACGTACTTCACCATTGGAGCGGGTATTGTTTGTGCTCTGCTATAGCTTTGAAGTATCTTGGAAAGTATTGAAACCTGTGTCCACCTCTCAACAGAGAGCAATTCTTATTAAAAAACATCTATCAGTACAGCGGAGGGAGTCCTCTTGCCATATTTCATGACCATGGTTTTGAATGCTGAACCTATAGAACTATCTATATAACAATAGTCTGCCCATTGTATATAAATAGGATAGATGCATGATTTTTTATTTTTTTTCATTGTGCAACAAGTTCACTGCAGATTATACATTGAAAGGTCTAAAAATATGCAGCATGCTCATATTTCCATGTGGAATTTTTCTGCTACTTGTTAATGGAGTTTTGAAAACCCTATTCACATGTATTGTACTGTACATTACCCCAGATTGGCGTTTCAAAATCTGCATTACAAATTCATGACAAATCTGCCACGCCTAAATATGGCCTATGAATTCATGCTCCCTCCACCTTGAATCGAAGTGCCTTTTATAAGTAAATTTATGCCCCTCGCCTTTATTGAGTATACGTTTCTAAAGTCATGCATCCTATTAGGAAACGTCCGTCCCTTTAAGATTACCATGACTACTAATCCAGCTTCTGGGCGGTTCTGGTTTTAGTTGAAAATACAATTTACAACTCTCCCGAAAATTAAAGAAAGACTTACGATCACCAGAAAGGTAAGTTCACTTTAGGTTGAACCGGTGTTGCGACTGGAATGACTGCTTGGGCCTGCGCAGTTTCATGATGTTGAATCCTTACGGCCAGACCTTGTACCAGTCAAATTGTGCATCTGTTCCACGAGGGCTTGTATAGGTTCCATCATGAAAAAAGATCATATTAAAGGCTTGTGATTATGTTATGAAATCACCAGTTGAGCAATTAACAGAGGGGAAGTTTATGGAATCGCTAGGTGAGTAATTTCCCAAAGGCAGCTGGAGACTGTCAGAAATAAGCGTGCAAATAAATCCGCAACCCCAAATCCGTCACAACTTTGATCAACAGAATCTAAGGCTACTCTATGGTTTTTGCCAGAGCCCACCGGAAGGCAGGTTGGACTTTGCAGCATAAAACCCAGGTTGTTTTAACAGAGTTCGATGTTGGATAAGAGGTGCAATGCAGGCAATACCAAAGCAGATAGCAAGACAGCCCGAGGGCAAACAGAAAGTCCAAATCACAAAGCTAGTGGATATCAGGGATTGCAGAGGTCAAAACCAGCCGGGAGCAGAAAGTCCAAATCAGTAAGCAAAGGGTAATCCAGAGACAAGCCGATGTCCAGTTCTAAAAAGTGCAAATAGTCAAAGGTACAGGGTATAATCAGTAGTTTGATCAAACACAAGGAAACAACCAAAATCACATGCAGAGAAAACAGAACCAGCCTGGATTTAAAGAGACTCTGGCACCAGATTTTCAAACCCGGTTGGACATAACTTTAAACACGCCCAGTTGTATATAAGAAAGGCTCATTTGCATAAATATAAAAATGGTCATAACTTGGCCAAAAATGCTCGTTTAAAAAAAAAAAAAAAAAGTTACTGTTAGGGTATGTTCACACGTAGTCAACAAAAACGTCTGAAAATCCAGAGCTGTTTTCAAGGGAAAACAGACCCTGCTTTTCAGACGTTTTTTTACCAACTCGCATTTTTCGCGGCGTTTTTCGCGCCGTTTTCACTGCGTTTTTTACGTCCGTTTTTGGAGCTGTTTTCATTGGAGTCTATGAGAAAACAGCTCCAAAAACGTCCAAAGAAGTGTCCTGCACTTCTTTTGACGAGGCTGTATTTTTACGCGTCGTCGTTTGACAGCTGTCAAACGACGACGCGTAAATAACAGGTCGTCTGCACAGTACGTCGGCAAACCCATTCAAATGAATGGGCAGATGTTTGCCGACGTATTGTAGCCCTATTTTCAGACGTAAAACGAGGCAAAATACGCCTCGTATACGTCTGAAATTTGGCCGTGTGAACATACCCTTATCTACATTGCAGTGCCGATCTGCTGCAATAGGAGATAGGGGTTTGAAAATCTGGTGACAGAGCCTCTTTAAATACTCCACCCTTAAATCTGATAGGAAGAAAGTCAGAGAAGTGGAATAGGCTCAACAACTAAAACCAGAACCGCCCAGAAGCTAGACTAGTAGTCATGGTAATCTTAAAGGGACGGATGTTTCCTAACGCATCCATGATCATGTGATGTAAACGGCTTGACAAAAATACCGCCTGTACTCTGATGAATCGTTCCCCATTTCACGTTCTCTTCTCTATCTCTCTCTCAGCCCAGTGCCTACCTCTCCCAGCCTACTCTGAGACCCATTGGCTGCTCAAGTCAGCTGGGTGTTGAAGGCAGGCTGTACAGGAAATTAAAGATCTCATCCAGGATGTGCCACAGCTATATTGCTGTGTATTTAGCACAGTAATATATGTTTCTCTAATAACATGCAACCAGAAAAAGCCAAGTTTAGTACCCCCCCCCCCCCGGGAGCCCAGCTTACAGTTCCAGTACCCACCATGGCCGGCAACCCTTTAAACAGCATCCCACTCGCATGCACGGCACTCGATCAAGATGTGCTGTGCGGCGTCGGCAAGGGCCCACCAACCCCTCCAGGTCCTGTCCCAGTTGCAACCCCTGCGACCACGATTGTTATGCCCCTGGGAAATCTCCATGACTCCCGACAGAGCAGGCAAGTCTACCACATTGGCAGCTGGCAGCCATTTACTTCAATGGAAGCTGTATCAATATATCATTGAAATCTATGACTGTGGATTGATACACTGCTGGAGGTATTGTTTATTAGGGACAGTACCCTGGCGCTGTTTATCATGGTGCACTCTGCTAACACTATTTGGGTTTGTCTCTGCTTGCACTGTTTATGGGGGGCTGCTTGTTAGCGGAGGCAATTTGGCTGACATTAGGTGTGGGGTTCTTAGTACTTGTGGGCGGTGTTTATAAAGGAAACAAATTCCACTAAGTTCTCCAAGTTTAATTGCAGTGGAATATTATATACTGTATACACATACACAGTACCTATATCTTGTTGCATTCATAAAAGTGGACCTATGTTTTTTTTTGTCCCTTTTCCATACGATAATTACATTCATTTATATGTTTCTTTTCAATGGATTGAGCCCAGCAATGTAAAGTATGACTCTACTAATTAGATATAATTAAAAACATTCCTTTATGGATATATTTAACTTGCACACCAGGAGTATTACAGATCAGGCACAGTATTTTTAGATCCATTCCACTTATGTAAATAGATGAAAACTTTTAATAAACTTTCCTACAGAAAACCCATTGTCAGCAGATTATGCATTACTTATCATCAGGCAATTTAATATTAATCCTTAGGAAAGCAGATCTGGTTCACTGACAGTGACGGGAAAATTGGCCAGAGCCCCCAATTCCTGGGCCCCTTATGAATGCAAGTAGAGAGCACAGAGGAATCGTATTTCGCTCCATAGTCACCTGATCTCATCACCTGGAAGCCTTATGCCACATTCACACTTTGCATACAGATTTAAAACCAACTGCAGGTTTACTTTTTTTGTTAAAGAAAAAAAAAACAGTTCTAAGAAATGCTCCTGTTGGTGCTTCTATGGAAACCTGAGAATGTAAACGCACATGCAAAAACCATGATCACAGTTTTTATATACTTTTTTTTATTGCTGCTGCTTTCCTCATCAAAGTCAATGGTGATAACAATATGACAGATAATGCTGCTGCAGTAAGCCTTAAATGATGAATGGATTTCACATTTACTATGTGAATAATTTTTTTTTATAAATCTCATTCACATTTATGCAGCTTCTGGATGCTAGTTTTTCCAATGTAAAAAATTAAGCTGGACACAAAGGAGGGAATTTATCAAACACTTTACACCACTTGAATGAGTGGCAATATCTACAGGGGGCTCTATATGGGGCTCTATAAACAGCTGGCATTGTGAATGGCACTATCTACAGGGGGCCCTGTAAGTGGCGCTATCTACAGGGGCACTGTATGTGGTGCTTTACTTTACAGTGTTTGACACAATTTTATTCATGGGCACAGTGTATAGTACTATTATATTAAGGCGCACAGTGTATGGTGCTATTACATTCAGGGGCATAGTGTGTGGCACCATGTGAATTTTATCTTCGTTTATAGGTGGCGAAATGTTGGAAAAGTGAGAAGCCAAAGACATCTGAGTGGCAAACTTTGCAGAAATGGGTCGTGGCAAGGAAACGTCGTCACGGACGTCTGGACTTGATGGAGAAGAAAAGAGAAAGAGGACGACTCCAATCTGAGCAGACATCACCTGTGAGTCACTAAATGTAAATATTTATTCCCCCTGTGACTGATCAGTACTCAGGGGCGTAGCTAAAGGCTCATGGGCCCCGATGCAAGAATTCTTACTGCCCCCCCCCCCCCCCGCAAACTTCTCATGGCCGACGGTCCGCAGCTTTCAGCTGCATCGCTGGGTCTCCTAAGTGACCCGACAATGCAGCACTAGCAGCCGGGGCGTCACTATGGCTGGGTTCACACACCCTATTTACGGACGTAATTCGGGCGTTTTAGCATTGAATTACGTCCGAAAATGCGGCTCAAAAGCGTTGGCAAACATCTGCCCATTCATTTGAATGGGTCTTACGATGTTCTGTGCCGACGGTCATTTTTTTTTACGCGCCGCTGTCAAAATGCGGCGCGTAAAAAAGACGCCCTCGTCAAAGTAGTGCATGTCACTTCTTCAGACGTAAATGGAGCCGTTTTCCATGGACTCCATAGAAAAACAGCTCCAATTACGTCCGTAATGGACGCAGCGAAAGACGCCTGCACATTCCATTACGGCTGAAATTACGGTGCTGTTTTCTCCTGAAAACAGCACCGTAATTTCAGCCGTAACAGACGCTGCCGTGAAAACATACCCTCAGGGCTTAAAATGTCAGGGGAAATAGCCCCAATACATATGTGTCCGCCCAAAAAAAAGTGTGTGTACAGCATATCTATAGCACTACGACCCTATAAACTATAGATAGGATTAGATACAGTGGCTCATCAGACAGTATCACACATGATAGGATTAGATACAGTGGCTCAGAAGGCAGTATCACACATGAGAGGATTAGATACAGTGGCCCAGCAGACAGTATCACACATGATAGGATTAGATACAGTGGCTGAGCAGACAGTATCACACATGATAGGATTAGATACACAGCTCAGCAGACAGTATCACACATAATAGGATTAGATACAGTGGCTCAGCAGACAGTACCATACATGATAGGATTAGATACAGTGGCTCAGCAGACAGTACCACACATGATAGGATTAGATACAGTGGCTCAGAAGGCAGTATCACACATGATAGGATTAGATACAGTGGCTCAGCAGACAGTATCACACATGATAGGATTAGATACACAGCTCAGCAGACAGTATCACACATGATTGGATTAGATACACAGCTCAGCAGACAGTATCACACATGATTGGATTAGATACAGTGGCTCAGCAGACAGTATCACACATGATAGGATTAGATACAGTGGCTCAGCAGACAGTATCACACATGATAGGATTAGATACAGTGGCTCAGAAGGCAGTATCACACATGATTGGATTAGATACACAGCTCAGCAGACAGTATCACACATGATTGGATTAGATACAGGGCCAAGCTCGCTGACATTGCGGCTCCAGCGCAGGACCCAGGACAGGTAAGAATAATAATTTTGCTTCTTTATGTGTTACTGATTATTTTTGTGTGTTTGTGTTTTTTTACAGGTTCGGTTGTTGTACTTCGGATACGAGGACTTCTATGATGGCGTTTTTTTTATTCTCAATAAAATGGTTAATGAGGGTTGTGTTTTTTTATTTCAATAAAATATTTTTTCTATGTGCTTGTATCTTTTTAAACTTTATTATCACCGCCTTAGTAATGGCCGCTGGCTGATTGACAACCTCCATTACTAAGGCGGGGCTTAGTGTTAACCGGTGCAGAGGCTACACTAACCCCCATTATTACCCCGGTACCCACCTCCACCAGGGGTGCTGGGAAGAGCCGGGTACGAACCAGTACCCGACCATCTGTAGGGACGGGCAGGCACCGGGGTGGCCACAGGCTGGTATTAGGCTGGGGAAGGCCAAAAACAGTGGCACCTACCACCCTGGTAATGCTGCCTTCTGCTGCTGTGTTGTATCTGGCTGGTTATGAAAATTTGGGGGGACCCCACATCGTTCTTTCCAAATATTTTTTTTTTTAAATGACGTGGGGTCCCCCCCATTTTTCATAACCAGCCAGATACAATAAAGCAGCAGCAGCCTAGCATTACCAGGGTGGGAAGGGCCACTGTTTTTGGCCTTTCCCCTCCTGATAATACCAGCCTGCGGCCACCCCAGTGGCCGACCATCACTACAGATGGTCAGGTACTGGATGGTACCCGGCTCTTCCCAGCACCCCTGGTGGCGGTGGGTACCGGGGTAATAAAGGGGGTTAGTGTTAGCCTCAGCACCGGCTAACACTAAGCCCCGCCTTAGCAATGGATGCTGTTAATCAGCCGGCGGCCATTACTAAGGCGGTAGTAATATAGCTTAAAAAAAAAACACAAAGACATAGAAAAAATATTTTATTGAAATTTAAAAAAAACCCACACAGCCCTCATTAACCATTTTATTGATAATAAAAAAAAGCTGTCATCGAAGTAGTCCTGGAATCCGACGCAGTCCAACAACCGAACCTGTAAGAAAACACACAAAAAATTATTAGTAACACATGTGTTAGGCTTAGATACAGGGCCCATGTGTGATACTGTCTGTGGGACCCTGTATCTAAGCCTACCACAACGTAGGCTTAGATACAGGGTCCAGCAGACAGTAATCTTATACAGTATAAGATTACTGTGTGCTGGGGCCCTGTATCTAAACCTACAGTGTGGTAGGCTTATATACAGGGCCCATCAGACAGGATCACACATGGGCCATGTATCTAAGCCTACCATGTGATTGGCTTAGATACAGGGCCCAGCAGACAGGATCACGCATGGGCCATGTATCTAAGCCTACAGTGTGGTAGGCTTATATACAGGGCCCACCAGACAGGATCACACATGGGCCATGTATCTAAGCCTACCATGTGACTGGCTTAGATACAGGGCCCAGCAGACAGGATCACACATGGGCCATGTATCTAAGCCTACCATGTGATTGGCTTAGATACAGGGCCCAGCAGACAGGATCACACAATCTGTGATCCTGTCTCATGGGCCCCCTAAGCCTGATACATCGTAGGCTTAGGGGTTGTACAGTCCCTAAACATTGATGGCCTATCCACAGGATAGGCCATCAATAGCTGATGTGTCTCTCGGGACCCGCAAATCAGCTGTTTTGATGGGGCCATAGCACTCGTACGAGAGCTGCTTCCCCTTCATTTCACTACTCGCTCACACTGTGAATCGCCGACATGGATTCACAGTGTGACCGGAATGAAGTGACAGGAATGAAGGGGAGCAGCTCTCGTACGAGTGCTGCGGCCCCTTCAAAACAGCTGATTGGCGGGTCCCGGGAGTCGGTCCCCGCCAGTCAGGGCTAACCTTACCTTCCTCTTCGGCCGCGGCGGGAGTTCTGTCGTCTCGATGCTGTGCGCGGCGCATAGCGCTGTGACGTCATGCGCTGCGCACAGCGCCTGACGTCAGGACCTCCGCTGCCATCCGGAACCAGGAAGGTAAGTAAGTATGTTACTATAGTAACATGGGCCCGCGGCCCGAGTTACTATAGTAACTTTTTATTGATGTGGTGCGGGGGGCCGTGGGCCCCCCTGGCTTCGGGGCCCAGTCGCAATTGCGACCGCTGCGACCCCTATAGCTACGCCAGTGTCAGTACTGTAATCACTGTATGATCTACAGCGAGATGGTGGGTGGTAGCATTCTATTTTGTGAAATATCAACTCCCAGCATAATCTTACCATTGTTTAGGTCATCCTGGGAGCTGTAGTTTTATGCCGTACAAACTTATATGGCAGGGGTTAAAGGTGTTGTCTGGGCATGGGATGGTTTTTTATGCTGATGACCTATCCACATGATAGGTCATCACTATATGATCAGTGGGGGTCCGATACTCGAACCCCGCACCAATCAGCAGTTCCGGCTGTTTCCGGCATCGTAAGTTATGCAGTGTTTGGTGCCAGAAGCAGAAGGCTCCGACCACTGTATAGCGGCCGTGCTGCAGTACTGTAGCTCTTCTCCTATTCACTTGAATTGGAGCGGAGCTGCAGTGTTGCAAATGATCTCTGTATTGAGCTGTATTTATGCTGGTGCTGTACATACGTACTGAGCTTTGTTCTGGTGCTGTAAATATGTACTGAGCTTGGTTCTGGCACCGCATCTGTTTGTCGTGGCTAACTGTGCACGCCGCACTGTCCTCCACCCTTCTCACAGTGCACAGCCTAACTAAATGGGCTAAGCATGCTTAGGATATTGGATGTGCACATATAGGTCTATACGTAATGGGTGAGTTTAAAATAATGTGTGGGTAGGTACTTATGTATGCTTATGTAATTATATACATAGTCTGGTACTCCAATTAAACATGCTGGACAGGGAGTTTCTTTATTTAGTGTTCACTTCAATATAGGGTGTATTTGGATTATTGTAATTGTTTTATTAGATTATTACAATAATAATAATTGTATTATTATTATTATTATTATTATTATTATTATTATTATTATATTCCACCATAGAGGGATTAGGGAGATATCTATATTGAGACAGCTCACTCTCTGTAAATTAGCAGTCAGAGAATGTGGGGCCCACATACTGTCCTTGAGCAGGCACCCCGCTGCTGTCTGTGTCATGCTTGTTTTTTAGGGGTGTTAGGCTGGGTTCACACGTGGCGGAATTTCACTTAAATTCCGCTGCGGACACTCCGCAGCGTTAATCCGCAGCGGAGCCGTTTGTCCATTGACTTACACTTTAATTTAGCAGTGTTCGTTTAGACGAGGCGTAAAATTCCGCTGCGGAGCATAGGCTGCGGAGCGGAATTTGGTGTCCGCAGCATGCTCTGTCTGTTGCGGAGCAGTGGCGGACTCATGGCGGAATTTCTCCATTGACTTCAATGGAGAGTCAAAATTCCGCAATGAAGTCCGCAGATCTTATGTGTGCTGCGGAGCGTATTGGTTTTACTACCATGACATTTCTTCATTCTGGCTGGACCTATGTATTTCTAGGTCTACAGCCAGACTGAGGAAGTCAATGGGGCTCCCGTAATGACGGGAGCGTTGCTAGGAGACGTCTGTAAATAGTCACTGTCCAGGGTGCTGAAAGAGTTAAGCGATCGGCAGTAACTGTTTCTGCACCCGGGACAGTGACTACCGATCTCAATATACATGTATCTGTAAAAAAATAGATAAGTTCATACTTACCGAGAACTCCCTGCGTCTGTCTCCAGTCCGGCCTCCCAGGATGACGTTTCAGTCTAAGTGACGGCTGCAGCCAATCACAGGCCAAGCACAGGCTGCAGCGGTCACATGGACTGGCGCGTCATCCAGGGAGGTCGGGCTGGATGCCGAAAGAGGGACGCGTCACCAAGACAACGGCCGGTAAGTATGAAAATCGTTTACTTTCACTAGGGAAAGTGCTGTCCCTTCTCTCTATCCTGCACTGATAGGGAGAAGGGAAGCACTTTTCCCGCAGTCCGCAGCAGCTAGTCCGCATCAATGTACTTCACATTTTGTGCAGATCCGCAGCAGAATCTGCAACGCAGATTCTGTGCGCCATTGATGCGGACAGTTGCGGAGGAAATCCGCCACGTGTGGTCATGCCCTTAGGGCAATAGTTATACCTGCAGTCTCCTTATGGCAATTGCTGTACCACTTTTCAGAGAGAGTGGTAGAGGTTGCCAAAATCAGCCCCCTCAGTCAGTCATCCCTACCCTCCCTACACACCATCTCCTGCGGCCGCCAGCATTGCATAATATTGGAAAGCAACTGTAAAGGGGAATCAACCATGAGCATAACGCTCCCCAAAGCTCTACAATGCTGATGACATGTGGGGGATATTCACTTAACAAATAATACTTGAATATGTTTATTGACCAAAGCTTGGTCATTATTGTAAAATGTTATACTCTGATTCACAAAATGTTATGAAAAAAAAGATGTTTATGTCATTAGTGTGAGAACCACATAAAACATGTCTTAGGCCCTGTTCACACGGAGTTTTTTGCAGGAGGAAAATTCCTCCTGTAAAAACTGACCCTGGAGGTTTTCATGTTTGATGTGGTTTTTGACGTGGTTTTTGACGTGGTTTTTGACGTGGTTTTTGACGTGGTTTTTGACGCGGTTTTCCAGGCGGTTTTTCAGGCTGTTTTTGCCGAGGTTTTCACACGCATGAGGCTGGGTTCACACAACCATGTTACGTCCATAATGTACGGAACGTATTTCGGCCGGAAGACCCGGACCGAAGACAGTGCAGGGAGCCGGGCTCCTAGCATCATAGTGATGTACGACACTAGGAGTCCCTGCCTCTGCGTGGAACTACTGTCCCGTACTGTAATCATGATTACAGTACGGGACAGTTGTCCTGCAGCGAGGCAGGGACTCCTAGCGTCGTACATCACTATGATGCTAGGAGCCCGGCTCCCTGCACTGTCTTCGGTCCGGGTTTCCGGCTGAAATACGTTCCGTACATTACAGACGTAACATGGTCGTGTGAACCCAGCCTGACAGCCTTCTGTCAACGGATCTGTCACCATTGAAATGAATGGTGATGCAAACGGAACTTACTTCACACTTGCCTTTCCGTTGAGGGGTTCCCCTGACTGAAAGCACCGACGGAACCCCTGAGCAGAAACCACGCTGATGTGAACAGGCCCACATTAAAAAAAACATTGTTTTCTGTTTGCATCATCATTGACTTCAATGCTGATGGATCCGTTGCTAATGGGATTCCCTACACTGCGGTATTGGTTCAGTCGAAACGACAGAACCCTTTGCACAACGGGGACAAACAGAAACAATTAGCAACGGATCTGTCACCACTTCACACTTGCCTTTCCGTTGAGGGGTTCCCCTGACTGAAAGCACCGACGGAACCCCTCAGCGGAAACCACGCTGATGTGAACAGGCCCACATTAAAAAAAAAAAAGTATACTTACTTCTTGAATCAATTTCCCAACATCAATGTCCATTCGGTGGTACACCTCTGCTGTCGTCATTTCTGTTCCTGAAATGTTAAAAAAAAAATAAAAAAGAGATGACATACATGAACAACTGCATAACAAAATTAAAAAATTAAAAATAAAAAAATCTAAAAAAAAAATTTAAAAAAAAAATCAGAAAAAAAAATTAAAAAAAAAATTCTAAAAAAAAAAATGCACAGCTCCATACATGTATAGCATGTATGGAACATAGGAGCAAGTGCACTTACTTGTATTTGGATGCAGGACTTCGGTTTTCTGTATCCCTGAGTTCTGTCCACGATGTTTTTCAGCCTCCACGAGCAGACAGGAAATGACAGCCCCTTTCTGGGCTGGACTAGCAGCAGGAGACTGCAAGAAACTCCTCCAAAACTCTCGGCAATATACTCGTCAGAAAACACCTCACTAGTTCGAGGTGTTTTTTGACGTGTCCCCATTGCTTTCAATGCGGTTTTGGACGCGGAAACCGCATCAAGAAGGGCCATGTCCCTTCTTTTTGCCGCGAGGCGTTTTTTTTACTCGCGGTAAAAAAACGCCTCCGTCTCCCATTGAAATCAATGGGAGTCATTTTGGGTCGTTTTTGGCGCGTTTTCCGACGCGTTTTCCGCGTCAAAAAACGTGTCAAAAAACTCCGTGTGAACAGGGCCTTAAAGAGGGTTTCTGGGTTTTATGTAAATTTAGCTTAATCCCTGTATAAATTAAAAGTTCTCCAACTTTCTAATATGCTTTGTGTTTCATTTCCTCACTATCTTAAAAATATTATGCTGGGTGAGCTGGAAAAAAGAGTCTGCAAGGGCGCTGCTGCACACGGATGAGACCGAAGTGACAACTTCGGAATGATGATGATAATTCAATGATAAAATGATGATAATTGAATAAAATTTATTGGTATTATGACTACGCGTTTCAATGCCGTACCGGCATCTTCATCAGGTCATGAAAGAGAGCACAGACATCACAGTTTAAATAGAATCTTAAAGTTCGAAAAAACCCGCCAATGTGAACAAGGGCAGGGCGTTCAAGTGACGTCAGAGTTCAAAGGTTAAAAAATGATAACAATGAACAACACATAATAAACATAATCAAAATGATAAAAATAATAAAAAAGGAAAGATAAAGTCCATATGCTAGGAGACTATATAAGAACAATGAAACAAGTGGTACAGAATGAATCGCAGGGAATGCAGAACTAGATGAGGGGCTAACCGTGAAATGAACAGATAAATAGGTGCTGGTGTAAATGCAAGATATAAAACAATTATAAACAGTATAAGAATATAATAAAATATGTAAAATATATAAATAGGCAGTATATTGGCACGATAATCAGGAAAGTCAGAGAGACAAATGAAAGTTTATCCCTATACACTCAAAAGAACGGAGTCGGCAAATGCCGGTAAAACATAAATAAATAACGGCTCAACGAATTTAGAAGAAAGAGATGACATATGTATAAATTTAGAATGCAAAAACATAAATGTGAGCATTACTGAGAGAATAAGAGTAACAATACTGTATATGAATAATTTATATGAAATTGGTGAACAAATGAATCTGGTATGGTATAATGATACGCTATAAAGCCGATATTCAAGTCGGCAGCCGGTAAATGATAATAGGTAAAGAACAAAATAATAAAGATGAAAAATGATGTGGAGACAAGAGGCTAAATAATGAAATGTACAATTGTAAAGGACAGTAAGTGGTAATTAACAGTATGTACTATTAATACTAATGATGGCCAAGGACATATGTCCTGAATATATTCCAAAGGAAACATGAATGTGCCTATAACGGAAAAAACCACTGATGATGCAAGAGAAACTTAAAATAAGCAACGATGAAGATAAAACATTAATAATACATAACACAAAATTGCACAAATATATTAAACCGACAATGCGGGTCAAAAAACAGTATAGCCATGATATATATAATATAATGTCATATAATGAACTGAAACATAAATCAATAAATGAAAAGAATAAGAATATACTGTATTAGTAATTAAGGCAATTATTAATCCAAAGTGGACTCAGAGACATCATTGAGGCCATCAGGTTGAAGAGTTTTCATTTTAAAAATCCAGTAGTTTTCGCGTTGTTTAAGTTTGCTGAATCGATTAGTGATATTGAGCGGAATTTGCTCTATAGGTGTAATGAGCAAACTACTAAACTGACTATTATGTGTAGTGGAGAAGTGTCGAGAGACACTATGTTTTAAAAAACCAGTATTTATGTTGAATCTATGGTTGTTGATCCTGGTCCGCAAACATTGCGTAGTACGGCCAATGTATTGGAGATGACACGGACATTCCAACAAATATATAACGAAAGAGCTTCCACAGTTCAGAAAGCTATTGATCTTAAAGGATTCTTTAGTCATTGTGGATGTGTAAGTGGAGGCCTTGTGAGTGATATTGGTGCAGCACATACATCGCTGTCGGCCACATTTGTAAGAGCCTAAAATTCTAGGAAGCAAAATGGAAACAGGTACCATGGAGCCTGAGGAGCAACAATCCTTCAAAACCCACTGTAGATTCTGCTCACCTTTTTTCACCAACAGTTAAACGCACTATGGTTTCAGCACCAGTCTCCACTGCCGTTCCCACTGTACCTAAGCACACCAATGTCCCTATGGATACTATCTCGGCACCACCCATTAATCACCTTACCAAAGTACCCATCAATGCTTTTAAGGCTTCGGAATTGGAATTCCGTCTAATACAATTCCAATCCACCATTGAAGAGTCCTCCAATCCCATCCCAATATCCCTATCTCCCAATGAGTCCATTTCATCCTCTGACCATGGCATATCCCCCTCCCTCTTACAATTGTCCATTCATAATACCTCTGCTAGTCTTTTTGAAATGTCTCTACCTACCTGTACAGAGAATGTCGCCTTTGCATCATTGCCCAATGATGCAATTTTTGTTGCATCTGAAGCTGCAGCTTCAGCACCTGTATCCTTTTTAGACACTACTACTTCTTTTTTAGGACTTCCTTCCCAACTCACAATGCCACCTGTCACGCCGACCATCAACAGCAACGACCACCTCATCACTTACCTCATAAGTCCAAAAATTCAAACAATTACACATTTTTTTCCCTTAGTTCAAAAAATATCGACAAAAAGAAAATTAGATATAGAGGAAGAAGAGGAGGCCGTAAACGAAATGCAAACAAAGAGAACCTCACCAACCAATCTGAAGAAACATCGAACCATTTATTAAAAATCAAACTTTTCAATTTATCCTCTTATGAATTTAATACACATGAGATTAGTCTTCTTAGCAAAGGTCTCTCTTTTTGCCCTGTCTCCCCACCCAATACTTTTGATCTCTTTATGGACCTTAATCGTTTCATCCGTAAACTTGCCCTTACTAGGCATTTCTCTATGTCCAAAATGACCCCTACCGTTCCATTACCAACTGCGATTTCTGAACCATCCACTTCAGTTAGTCCCCAAGTAATTATTGCCACTAATTTGAAGCCTAAATCAAACTTTTACCCTTTGCACCACCAAGGTTCCTTTATAGAAACCTTTTCTGCTTTAGTAGGTAATGAACTCAGATCCCTTGATAAACCCATTAATACTCCTCATAATCTCACTTACCAGGAGAGAATTGCCCTGAAATCATTAGCCAAAAATAATACTATTGTGATCCGTTCTGCTGACAAGGGCGGTGGGATTGTTATCATGGACAAGGACAAATATTTGGATGAATCTTATAGAATTTTGGACGATAGCAGTTTCTATGTTAAATTAGCTATAAACCCGTTACCCATTCATATACCTAAATACGCCCTTCTTATAGATACAGCTTTCCATGAAGGGATCATCACCAAAAAGGAAAGAGGCTTTCTCAATATGCCCTTCCCAAGCATACCCTTTTTATACCATCTCCCAAAGGTGCACAAATCCATAACTAACCCCCCAGGTCGTCCGATCATATCGGGGATCGGGTCCCTTACTAGCAACCTTTCACATTTCATTGATACTCACCTTCAACCTTTAGTAGTCAGCCTTCCATCATACCTTAGGGACTCGACCCAAGTAATCAGAGAACTTCACTCACTTAACATCACCAATTCTATGTACCCCATCAATTTCCTCACAGCTGATGTAACTGCTCTTTATAGCAATATTCCCCACTCCAAAGGTCTAAAGGTCATTAGTTCTGCATTATCTACTAAAACCTGTATGCCAGAGAATCAAATTGCATTTTTAAACAAATGTGTTGACTTTATTTTAAATCACAATTCTTTTACTTTTGATAATAAATTCTATAACCAAATCAAAGGATGCGCCATGGGCTCAAGGTTCGCACCGTCCTATGCTAATTTATATATGGGACAATTTGAAGATCAATATATATACCATGATCACCCCTTCAAAAGTAAAATTCTATTTTATAAACGTTATATCGACGACCTCCTCTTCGTTTGGTTGGGCAATGAGACCGAAGCTTTATCCTTCATTGAACATCTAAATTTGAATAACTTAGGACTGTCTTTCACATACATTTTTTCCACTCTGTCTATCGACTTTTTAGACCTGACCATTTCATTTGATACCAGAATTAATAAATTTATAACAAAGACACATTTCAAATCTGTTGATGTAAATAGCTACTTAAATTTCAACAGTGCCCACTACCCCCCATGGATTAAAAATGTTCCCTTTGGACAGTTTAGAAGAGTGAGAAAAAATTGCACAACCGACTCTGATTTTACAGAGGAATGTAACCTATTGGAAAAAAGGTTCAGGGAAAAACATTTTCCTTTAAGTTTAATCAAAGGGGCACGTCATAAAGCTTCTCTATTATCACAATCTTCGTGCATTAAGCAAGATAGAGCAATCGAAAATAAACAGAAATTTAGCAATAATTTTATTACAACTTTTAATAGTGGAAACAAAAAAATCCGAGAGGTCCTTGATAAACATTGGCACATTTTGAGAAATGATCCTTTTTTAAAAACTGAATTACCGGATAGACCCACCATTACCTATCGACGATCAAAATCTCTTAAAAATATTTTAGCACCTAGCAAACTGAAAAATCCCATGGTACCTGTTTCCATTTTGCTTCCTAGAATTTTAGGCTCTTACAAATGTGGCCGACAGCGATGTATGTGCTGCACCAATATCACTCACAAGGCCTCCACTTACACATCCACAATGACTAAAGAATCCTTTAAGATCAATAGCTTTCTGAACTGTGGAAGCTCTTTCGTTATATATTTGTTGGAATGTCCGTGTCATCTCCAATACATTGGCCGTACTACGCAATGTTTGCGGACCAGGATCAACAACCATAGATTCAACATAAATACTGGTTTTTTAAAACATAGTGTCTCTCGACACTTCTCCACTACACATAATAGTCAGTTTAGTAGTTTGCTCATTACACCTATAGAGCAAATTCCGCTCAATATCACTAATCGATTCAGCAAACTTAAACAACGCGAAAACTACTGGATTTTTAAAATGAAAACTCTTCAACCTGATGGCCTCAATGATGTCTCTGAGTCCACTTTGGATTAATAATTGCCTTAATTACTAATACAGTATATTCTTATTCTTTTCATTTATTGATTTATGTTTCAGTTCATTATATGACATTATATTATATATATCATGGCTATACTGTTTTTTGACCCGCATTGTCGGTTTAATATATTTGTGCAATTTTGTGTTATGTATTATTAATGTTTTATCTTCATCGTTGCTTATTTTAAGTTTCTCTTGCATCATCAGTGGTTTTTTCCGTTATAGGCACATTCATGTTTTCTTTGGAATATATTCAGGACATATGTCCTTGGCCATCATTAGTATTAATAGTACATACTGTTAATTACCACTTACTGTCCTTTACAATTGTACATTTCATTATTTAGCCTCTTGTCTCCACATCATTTTTCATCTTTATTATTTTGTTCTTTACCTATTATCATTTACCGGCTGCCGACTTGAATATCGGCTTTATAGCGTATCATTATACCATACCAGATTCATTTGTTCACCAATTTCATATAAATTATTCATATACAGTATTGTTACTCTTATTCTCTCAGTAATGCTCACATTTATGTTTTTGCATTCTAAATTTATACATATGTCATCTCTTTCTTCTAAATTCGTTGAGCCGTTATTTATTTATGTTTTACCGGCATTTGCCGACTCCGTTCTTTTGAGTGTATAGGGATAAACTTTCATTTGTCTCTCTGACTTTCCTGATTATCGTGCCAATATACTGCCTATTTATATATTTTACATATTTTATTATATTCTTATACTGTTTATAATTGTTTTATATCTTGCATTTACACCAGCACCTATTTATCTGTTCATTTCACGGTTAGCCCCTCATCTAGTTCTGCATTCCCTGCGATTCATTCTGTACCACTTGTTTCATTGTTCTTATATAGTCTCCTAGCATATGGACTTTATCTTTCCTTTTTTATTATTTTTATCATTTTGATTATGTTTATTATGTGTTGTTCATTGTTATCATTTTTTAACCTTTGAACTCTGACGTCACTTGAACGCCCTGCCCTTGTTCACATTGGCGGGTTTTTTCGAACTTTAAGATTCTATTTAAACTGTGATGTCTGTGCTCTCTTTCATGACCTGATGAAGATGCCGGTACGGCATTGAAACGCGTAGTCATAATACCAATAAATTTTATTCAATTATCATCATTTTATCATTGAATTATCATCATCATTCCGAAGTTGTCACTTCGGTCTCATCCGTGTGCAGCAGCGCCCTTGCAGACTCTTTTTTCCAGCTCACCCAGCATAGCATCTGCGGTCGTTCATCTTGAATCACCGGCCTCGAGTCCCGGCAGCAGCAGCACCTTTCTCTCCATCGCTCAATTTTCATTGCTTCAAGGTAAGCATCACTCTTCTCAATTATCCATTCTCACTTGGGTAACCTGCACCATGTGGCGCCGTGTTTCGCTTTCTCTCACTCTTAAAAATATTAGTATGCTGCCAGTGAATGAGAACACTGTTGTTTATATTTAGAGACTGAAAGTTTGTACATACCCAGTCCTGTTCTCAGCTGAGAAGTTTATACAATTGTCCATTGACAGACTACTGGCTGCTGCAGTAAGCAGCTTGTAGTATGCTGATTTGTCAAACACCTGTCTGAATTTCTTACATTTATATGAACTTTTTTGCTAATGGTAAAAACGATATCATTAACTGCTATGCAAATAGTGGTTTATTGAGGAACAATATAGCGTAACATAAATGCAGTTGCTTGGAAGGAGGGAGAAGAAATAGTTAAGCGCTCAAAGAGAAGACCGAAGAGGAATAAAGGTTTAGTGAACAAAGCCAGTGCAACAAGTGTATGACAGCGCTTCCATTTCAGCAGTGGTGCTTATGGCTGGAGTTACGTTTGCTTGTGTAAACGTGGCCGTAACGCCTTCCACTGCCAGAACTGAATCCACCTTTATGATGATCATGATGATGATGCTGATGTCCACCATGAGAGGATGATCCTGAATGGTGTTTACCTCCAGTGCTTGAGTGCAGGACAGCTAGTGACAAGAAAGCTTATTAGTGTGAAGAATAAAATAAATTCTGCAGTATACCTGGGAACCAAATATGTATAGTATAGAAATAAATATTAATGTGTTTCACTTACAGACGCTCACTGAACCATCAGAAGCCAATCTGGAATAAAGCAAAAATGTATAATATGTTAGTATGTATAGCTTTATATAAGTACAAAGTATAGGTATACAAAATGGTAAAATGGTAGGCTATGGACATATTTTATTATATAACACTATTTCATATCGTCTGCAATCACCTGCATTCCTCGCCCTCCAGCATCTTCTTATAAGTGGCGATCTCAATATCCAGAGCCAGTTTGACATTCATCAGCTCCTGGTATTCTCTCAGTTGGCGAGCCATGTCCTGCTTGGCATTCTGTAGAGCAGACTCCAGTTCAACCAGTTTGTTCTTAGCATCTCGGACAGCAGCTTCTCCACGTTCATCAGCCTCGTTAATTGCAGATTCGAATGCAGCGCGCTGTAAAAACATCAAATAATTTTATAAAAGATATGGAGCGGTGTTTCCCAATCACTGGTGCCCCCTGTGGCAGTTCTAAATACAATTGTGCCATAGTGGCACCAAGGATGTCATAGTATAACTGAAACTTGGCCTTATCGTCAATACCCAGGGGCAAACATAGTATGGAGGCAATCGCAGGAGGGTGTTCCACAAAGGAGACAGAAAAATTCCCCTTAAATGGACTTTGGCAAATTTCTACATAAATGACACCATACACTTAGGTGGTTTCAGGGTCAGTGATAATATTCCTGTCATACTCCTGCTGGTCTACAGTGGTTTAGTTGTTAATTCTTAATATCTCTGGCGGTCTAAAGTTAAGAAGGAGCATTGATATACATTTTACAGTACACGGTGGTTATAAGTTAATATCTAATATAACTGGAGGTCTATTGTGCTTTACTAGGTAACATTGTTATTATTATTATTATTAGTATTATTATTATTATATATCTTGTGTATCTTGGAAAATAATTTCATCTTGTGTTAATTTTTTTGTAATAAAAAGCTCTAAATCCGTGGTTTTCTTCACTTATCCATGGTGTAACATGATACAATTCTGTCTTGCTCCCACTGCCACTAGGGGGAGCTCACTGCATAGGGATTTATTAAACGCAATAATAAATTCATATGCAGTGAGCTCCCCCTAATGGTGGCAGAAATAATATCAGCCTTTAACTGGATTTTTCCTGAACAGCTCATAGTTTGTTTTTTCCAGGCTCTAGGTACACCCTACCCCTATAACAGCACCTTTTATATTTCAAAAGTGGCTCACAAGCTAGAAAAAGTAGCAACCTCTGATAAAGAATGTGCTGGATATTATGTGAAATTAGGCCAATAATTTGAGTTCTGCCAGGGGGTCATGATGTGTATAAGCTACCTAGCTGTGTTTGAGTTTATACTTATAGTTTTAACAATATTTTTTCCAGATTCTTCTAACATCTTCTAGACCATCATCCCTTTCATCAGGGATGGGGTGAGGACACAAAGTGATACATGATAGAATTCTAAAAAATGAACTTCTGAAATGTCACGTTCGATGGCACTTTGGAGAGAGCGGCCCCTTTACTATAGAAATTGCTGGTGGCTGAGTTTGCAGATTCCACCAATGTGATCTTCTGATGTGTGTCTATAACAGATTTCCTCTTTAATGAAAAGTCAGATAAAACATTCAGCCAATAGTGATATATAAAATGGTTACCCCCCCCCCCCCCCAGTTACTGAGGTTCTTGGAACCCTACAGTGAAGACTGCCATGTAATGTAGGGGACAATTTAAGGTCTTCCAAGTATATTTTTATTTTCTATGATGTCTGCTAATACACAACTTACAGCATGTCACCTTTTATGTATGTTTGTATCATTCTGGATTTTATTTACCTGGGATTTAGCACATTCAATCTCTCCTTTGAGTTTCTGAATTGCACGGTTAAGTTCGGCAATCTCATTCTTGCTGTTCTCTAGATTATTGCCATTTCTTCCAGCCGCCATGCGAAGTTCATCAAACTGTTAATAGGAAATACATGGAAGTGCTAAGCAAAAATGTTAACAAATGCAGAAGAGAGTATATAGTATCTGGGCCTTAGACGCACCCTTGACTGGTACATGGTCTCAGCTTCAGCTCTGCTTCTATTAGCAATATCTTCATATTGAGCTCTGACCTCAGCGATGATGCTGTCCATGTCTAGGTCTCGGCTATTGTCCATCGACACAACTACTGAAGTGTCTGAGATCTGAGACTGGAGCTGACTGATCTCCTGCAGAATTAGGAAATGATCAGAAATATGTATAATTTTATGTTATTACTTGATAATTAAATGAACTATAAACATTGAAGGTTTGTGCCAAAGAGTAAATGGCTTTTACCGCATCATACAGAGTCCTCAAGAAGTTGATCTCATCGGTGAGAGAGTCGGCCTTAGCTTGCAGTTCAGCTTTGTTCATGAAAGCGGCATCTACATCCTGCAAAAGAAGTGGATAAATAGATTGTACCGCAACTTCATGTACTATCATTTACCTAGGGTAGTTCTAGATGTTGGTACCTACCCTCTTTAGCAGGACAAACTCATTCTCTGCTGCTGTGCGTCTGTTCATTTCTTCTTCATACCTATGTAGGATATCATAATTACTTAAAAGTCATATTTCAGTTCTGCATGCTGAAAGTAAGTGTCCAAGCACTGTGCCCCTTTGTGTCTGCAGCCGGAAAAAACTCATATGCACTGCAAAGGACTGTAATACTCACTTTGATGTTAGGACATGTGTTATGTTGAACCTTTCTTTTAACTAATTCTATGGTATCCTAATATTGAATTCTTTTACTGTAGCAATGCACTTGTTTAAAGACAGAGTATTAAGGAATAAAGAGGTGGTCGAGTCCTAAAAAATTGAGGCTATGCCATCAATATCTGATCGGTCGAGTTTTGACTCCCGGGCCCTCTGCCGATCAGCAGTATTACAGCCATCTCCCATTGAACTGAATGGGCAAAGGCTTTAATACTGTGAACTGCCGCTACAAGTGTGTCAGCGATTCACAGTGTGAGCAGTAAAGGAAATGAAGGGGAAGCAGCACTTGTATGGCTCCAGTAGTGAGTCATTCCATAATAAGCTTCTAGGAGGGAGGGATTGTATTAGAACAGGTTTGTCCAATTACCCAATTGAACCAACATTTTTTTTGCATAATCCTAAGAAAATTATGTAAATTTCTTACTTTCTCTTAAATTCTTCCATTGTTTCCTCCATGTTGTTCCTTTCTGCTTCTAGACGAGCACTTTCACTTTCCAGATCGTCCAGTTGTCTTCTGAGGTTGCTGATAAAAGCCTCAAACAGAGGTTCAATCTGACACTTGGCTGTTTTCTGCTCTTGCAGAAGAGCCCACTTGGTCTCCAGCATCTTGTTCTGTTGCTCCAGAAATCTTACCTACACGGAAGTGCAAATATTAGGGAACATTATATTATATATGTGCACCGATGATCAAAGTTCCGCTATTACTGTTTGAATGGTAGACAAACCTTATTCTAGGAGCACACATCTCTACCACATACTATAAGTTAAAGGGGTTGTCCACTAGCGGACAACTAGTGACCTCTCCACCGGACAGGTCATCAGTATATCATCGGTGCGGGACCGACACCCAGACCCCGCACCGATCAGCAGCTCCGGTTGCCTGCGGGCACCAGATGTCATTGCAAAGTATGCAATGTACGGAGCCGGAAGCAGTTGCCTCTGGTCATTGCATTCACTTGAATAGGAGCAGAGCTGCAGTACGGCAGCACAGCCGCTATTCCATGACCGGAGTCTCTTGCTTCCGTTATGGACGTCCGGTGCCCACAGGCAGCCAGAGCGGCTGATCTGTGCAGGGTCTGGGTGTCGGACCCCCACAGATCATGCACTTATGACCTATCCGGTGGATAGGTTTATTAGTTGTCCGGTAGTGGACAACCCCTTTAATTCTACCACTTGACTTGGCTCTCAGTCAGAATGAACATACTGTACAGTTATACCAGTAACTTAACTTTTTGAGGAATTTTGGCTCTTCCTGGTTTCTTAGTTTTCCCAGGAACATTTTCTGCTCTTAACTTTTAATATTTAATTCTGAATTCTTATACATTTGTATCATTTTATTTTGTTTCTATTAATGAGTGAAGAGGGAAATACAACATTGTTTTGTTATTTTTTTTTAAGTAGAAAAATATCCATTTGAATCTGAATAGTGACTGTTACTAAAAGCATCAATCCAATGTAGCATGTATCATCATAATTCTGCCTCTGTATGCGTCACCTTAAAGGGGTTTTCCCACAAATACATGTATCCTCTATCCACAGGATAAGGGATTCATGTGTGATCGCTGGGGGTCAGACCGCTGTGGGTCCCAGCAATGAGGAGAACCTGGGACCGAGAATCCCCCTAAGTGCTCCATGAGAATCGAGCGCTGGTGTGCATTCTCAACCAGTGGCTGATTCATTTCTATGGGTCCCAGAAGTACCATAGAAATGAATGAAGCGCTCAACAAGCATGCGCACCAGTGCTTCATTCTCATGGAGCACTTCAGAGGACGTTCGGTCCCCCGATCTCCTTATCGTTGGGGGTCCCAGCAGTCGGACCCCCAGCGATCACACATGTATCCCCTATCCTGTGGATAGGGAATACATGTGTTTTGTGGGAAAACTCCTTTAACTTAACTACCAGTAGGTTTATGGCTAAACACACATACCCCTTTGGTTCTTAAGATATGACTATGTCAGCAAAGAGTGGCCTAAAGTAGTGTAGAGAAGATTTCATAAGCATTTACAATCAGGACTGACCTTATGCTGGATGGTGCCCTGTGTAGTACTTTCTATTGATGCCCCACTAATGGTGCACCACCATAAAGCGCCAACAAACATTGCCCAATCAATAAACTAGGGTATGGATCTGCATCCTGTGCCATTGCCTTTCTATAGGTTTATGCAGCAAGGGTGAGATCGTAGGTGCAAGCTCTGGGTTCTGAGGCAATCAGGGCCAGTGGTCACTGACCGCAGAAGCCACACCCCTAAGGCCAGTTTTATTTTCCTTATAAAACAATTTAAAGGGGTTTTATAATGATGGCCTCTCCACAGGATAGGTTATTAATATAAGATTGGTGGGGGTCTGATTCCCGGAACCCCCCGCCGACCAGCTAACTGAAGGGGCTGTAGCGACTAACGTCGTGACCTCTTCGATGTTTACCAGGCACAGCACTGTACACTTTCATAGTAGCTTTGACTGGAATTGTAGCTCAGTGCCATTCACTTGAATGGGACCGAGACTGAAATCTCAGGCACTGCCGCTACAAAAGTTTATGATGCTGTGCCCCATCAATCAGCTGAACGTTAGGTCCCAGTGGTCGAACCACCATTGATCTGATGTTGATGACATGTCCTAACGATAGGCCATTAATATAAAAGTCCCAGAAAACCCCTTTAACGATATCCATTTTATTAACATCCTTACTCTATTTATGCAAATATTATATTAGAATTTATTCAAAATTGAGTGCTTTTATACTGATATAAAATGCATACTCCATGTAGCTTCATCTTTTTGTAGACTATATATATATATATATATATATATATATATATATATATATATACCTAGATATACCTATATCTCTTCAAAAACTCACCTTGTCAATGAAGGAGGCAAACTTGTCGTTCAGTCCTTTGATCTGATTCTTCTCCTCAGTCCTTACTCTCTGCATGCTTGGGTCAATCTCCAAATTTAGAGGGGCAAGAAGACTCTGATTTACAGTGACATGATTGATCCCCCCTGAACAAGAGGATCTTCCAAAACCACCAGTACCTCCAAATCCAGATCCATGTCCACTTTTGCCCAAGTTAAAACTTCCAGTTGAAATCTTATGGCCCTTGGATCCAATATTATGGGCACTTGCGCTGCTGAAGCAATGTTGAGTCTTGTGGCCGTGTCCTGTGTGTTTAGAAGAGTGTGATAAGAAGCTGTGAGAGCTGGAAGGTTTAGGTGAAGCCACAGAACAGGAGCTGAAGTTCTTGTGTCCTGAGGATGGAGTGATGAGACATGATGGATCTTCTCACAATGGTGGCCTACAGAGGATGCACAGTAGACTAGAGTTAAGCTGCTGCTTTGAAGACCTTGTGTCCGCTGTTTTTATACTTGCATTGGTTATTAACTATCACGTAAAATTATTACAACTTCTTGAGTGTTGTTTGGTAGCATCATTTGTTTCAGTTTATAGAAGGCAGTTCAGCAACACGCCCGTATTAGCACAGCTATAATGTACATTATTGGCGTATTTAGAGAAATTAATACGTTACCTTGTTCCATGCATAATACTGAGCGAGAAAAAAGGTAGTACTCAAAAAAGCTGGCCGCAGACTGAAATAGTCAAGTTTTCCCATCTTTGAATGGACGCTGTATCCATAGAATGTAAGAATAATTGGATGATGGAACTAGTTAAAAAACGGAATATGGATTTAAGGGGGGACCCCTCTTTTGGACACTGTGGAAAGGCATTACTTAGAGCGGTACTAGCTCTACAGGACCTGGATAGTTGATGATATAAGCATCATGTCATTATCCGGCAACAGGACCCCCAGTGATCGGCTTATCATCTAGGAACCTGTTTTCCCATGTGAAATAATTTCCTTCCTGATCACATAAAATTCAGAGTGATGCATTTCTATGATCACATTATTTATTTCCTGAGTAAAAAGATTTGTGCAATGCATTTATTTTACCTGTATAATTCATATTAGAAAAAACTGATAAAATGAAATAATCTGGGAATGATGAAGTCGTCAGCACAGGGATGCGCGTTCGCTTCCTCTATCCGCATGGAATCATTGGGTACGGAACATGCCTGTTTGGAGGTTTTTTAAGCATTCTTTAGCATTTTCTGTTTTCTCGACTGCATGTCGTGTCCTTGGGTTTTTGGATTGTCTATCTACATGATAGTATTTGTTAGTCTATTTAGTCGCCCAGACTGCGGGTTAGGTAACCATAACGTTTCTCTTGTCATTTTTTCATTTGATTACAGTATCTTGGCAAGTCAACTATTGCTACTTGTAATCATTATTGTGCATGTTATGAAATATGAAGAATCTATTATTATCTCGTAAAACACAAGAGAAAGTATAGGTAGAGCACTGGATGAGGAATGGTGATTTTCTAATAGAAGAATATTACAAGAATAGAATAAAGTCATTAGGTTCTTACAAAATATTTTAAGTCATTGTCCATTTTGAACTATCCCTTCTAGTCACAAGGGTCCCCCAATAATAGACTTATTACCGGGTGTTCCGCTAATGGGACCCTCGCAAAACAGCTGTAATCTATAGGGGAATATGGCAGCAAGTGTTCCTTTTCCCTGCACCGCCACCACATGAAAGATTACATAGTTCCTATTGAAATCAATGAGCTGTCCATGTGGTGCAAAAATGTGATAGGTTAACCAGAGCGAGAGACGCTATTTGTAGCCACTCTCCGCTCTGGTTAATGCATTAGAGGACTGGACAGAAGACCCCCTCTATTAACTCAGAATTCCTTAATAATGTATTTAAAAATAGGTTTTCTAAGCCAGACAACTCCTTTAATGCCTGAAGGACAATGGCATTTTTAGGCTGAAGGACTACACACATGTTTTTGTGTCGACTTTCCGGATCGTATAACATTGTTATTTTTGCTTCAAGGCAGCTGATTTTTTTGCGGGACAAGTTTTAGTTTCTATTTATACAATTTTGGGGTGCGTATAATTGTTATGATTTAATTTACATTATAGGGTACAAGCAAAAACCCTCATTCTTCACTGACCTAAACTAAGTGTCTATCTATCTATCTATCTATCTATCTATCTATCTATCTATCTATCTATCTATCTATCTATCTATCTATCTATCTATCTATCTATCTATCTATCTATCTATCTATCTATCTATCTATCTATCTATCTATCTATCTATCTATCTCTCCGTCTATCTATCTATCTATCTATCTATCTATCTATCTATCTATCTATCTATCTATCTATCTATCTATCTATCTATCTATCTATCTATCTATCTATCTATCTAATATATATATATATATATATATATATATACAGTATATATATATATATATATATATATACATACACACTACGTGGACAAAAGTATTGGGAGACATGGCATTGGTTTTTATGGCTGTGGGGCTGCATGTAAGCCTTACATCGCCAAGCACAATGCCAAGCAGTGGATGGAGTGGTGTAAAGCACACCGCCACTGGACTCTGGAGCAATGGAAATGTGTTCTGTGGAGTGATGAATCACGCTTCTTTATCTGGCAATCTGGTGGACTCCTCTGGGTTTGGCGAATGCCAGGAGAACATTAACTGCTTGACTTCATTGTGCCAACTGTAAAAGTTAATGGAGGAGGGTTAATGCTATGGGGTTGTCTTTCAGGGGTTTAGACTTAGTTCCAGTGAAGGGAAATCATAATGCTTAAGCATATTTTTGACAATTGTATGCTTCCAACTTTGTGGGGACAGTTTGGGGACATTCCTTTTCTGTTCCGGCATTACTGTGCCCTAGTGGACAAGCCAAGGTCCATAAAGCAATGGTTGGGTGAGTTTGGTGTGAAAGAACTTGACTGGCCCACATAGAGCCCTGACCTCCACTTCATTGAAAACCTTTGGGCTGAACTAGAATGGAGATTACGAGCCAGGCCCTCTCATCAAACATCAGTGTCTGACCTCACAAATGCTCTTCTGGATGAATGAACAAAATTTCCCATAGACTCTCCAAAATCTTGTAAAAAGCCTTACCAGAAGAGTGAAAGCTGTTTAAGGCTGTGTTCACATCACCGTCGCTTTCCGCTGAGGGGTTCCGTCTGAGGTTTCCATTGGGTTAACCCCTCAGCGGAAAGACAAACGGAAACCTCAGCTTCCGTTTCTCTCACCATTGAACTCAATGGTGACGGAAACCTAGCTAATGGTTTTTGTCTGTCACCGTTGTGACAGGGTTCTGTCGTTTGCCGGAATCAATAGGCAGTCGACACGCTGCTCTAATGGCCAGGAACAGCGATGGCGCTGTTCCTGGCTGTTTAACTAGTTAAATGCCACAGTCAATTGCTACCACGGCATTTATAGGGGTCTTCCCATGAAGGACATTTATGACATATCCACAGGACATGTCATAAAGGTTAGATAGATGCGGGTCCCATCTCTAAACCCTGTTCTATCTTACTCGGCTCCGCTGTCTCCCGGCCACTTCCTGGTTAGGTGGTTGGGAATTAAAGAAACAGCCGAGTGCTCGCATAGAAGTGAATGGGAGTTACGGAAACAGCGTAGCACCACGAGCTACGCTGCTTCTATAACAGCCATTCGCTACTGTGGGACTTACAGAAACAGCGAAGCTAACGAGTTACGCTGTTTACGTAACTCATTCATGTATTGTACCAGCGATCTAATGATCACTGGTTCAAGTCCCTTAGGGGAACTAATAAAATGTGTAAAAAAAAAAGTTATATATATTTTCAGGAGTGTAAAAAAAAATATTAAAAGTAAAAAAAAACCTTTTCCCATTTTTCCCCAAGTACAATGTAAAAAAAATAAAAAAATGGGTATTGCTGCGTCTGTAAAAGTCCAAACTATTACAATATAGCATTATTTTAATCGCACGGTTAACGGCGTAAAAAATAATAATTAATAAATCATTGTTTTTTGGTCACCTTAGCGCTAAAAAGAATGAAATAAAAAGTGATAAAAAATTACTATGTGCCAAAAAATGGTGCCGATAAAAACTACAGCTCGTCCCGCAAAAAAATAAGCCCTCACACCGATCAAAGGATGAAAAAATATAAAAGTTATAGCTCTCAGAATGTGGTGAAACACAACAATTTTTTTTTTTTTAACCAATAGTTTTTCTTTGTAAAAGTAGTAAAATATGAAATGTATTCCTATTTTCTGTAGTCTAAAACCCGGGTGCGTCTTACGGTATGTTCACACGCAGTGTTTTAAGGCATATTTCGGGGCGTTTGTGCCTCGAAAAACACCTGTAAAAACGGAAGCTGAACGCCTACAAACATCTGCCCATTGAAATCAAAGTGAAAAACAGCATTTAGTTCATACGGTGCGTCTTTTTATGCCGCTGTTTTAAAAAACGGAGCGTAAAAAGACGCTCCGTAAAGAGAAGTAGCATGTCACTTCTTGAGGCATTTTTTGGAGCTGATTTTCCATTGAACACTATGAAAAACGCCTCAAAAAACGTCTCAAAAGAAGCCTGACAAGAAGCTCCAAATTAAAAGAAGCTTAATTTTCAGCATCAAAAAAAAAAACATTGGTATGTTCACACTGAGTTTTTTGCAGGCGGAATTTCTGCCTCAAAATTCCGTTTGGAAGTTTGAGGCAGATTTTCCTCTCCCTGCACCCCGATTTCCGTGGCATTTTTCGCCCGCGGCCATTGAGCATAAAACACCGCGAAATACGCTTTCTCTGCCTCCCATTCAAGTCAATGGGAGGTCAGAGGCGGAAACGCCCGAAGACAGGGCATGTCACTTTTTTCTCCCGCAGGGCGGTTTTACCGCTCGCGGGAGAAAACTGCCCCCGCCTCCCATTGAAATCAACGGGATGCATTTTCGGGCCGTTTTTGACTAGTTTTTCGGCGCGGTTTCCGTGAAAAAAAAACTCGGCAAAAAACTCTGTGTGGACATAGCCTGATAGTCCGAAAAATACGGTATATGTTGTTATGGCTTTGGGAAAACCAAATATGTGGGTGTTATTTTAAGTTATATTGAAGGTTTATTGCATCTTGTTTTCAATGTTTATTTATAATTTTTTTTTACAAGGTACGGATGTAGCCATCTTTACCTTGACTCATAACTTGTTGGAGCGTGATATCACACAACAAATGCCTTTGAAATGCCGTTAAAAAAGTAAAGTTCAAGTTTCCTGACACTGTGTATTTAATGCGTTAAAAGTCAAGGTAAAGATGGCTACATCTGTACTTACATACATTTAGTTTACTCAGTGATAACATATATTTATGATGTTTGAATACATACTGTTTTAGCAGTTCACATTTTTTATAGGTGATGTATCATATTTTAATGCCTATTAAATGATGACATTGGTGACAACAACAGGAGCAGTTTATACAGGCGCTGTCAACCATTTAATGGGTGTTTGTCACTTCTGTTATGAATCAGGTTTTTATTTTCCTCTTTTTAAAGGGGTTGTCCAGGAAAAATTATTTTTCTAAAAAGTGTCCCCCAGCCTTTGTTTGCCTTCCTTAATACCCCTATTAACCTCCTAACCAGTTTCTGTCTGATCTCCATTGTCACTGCTGCTGTTTCTGTTTGTTTACATCCCTTGCTTCTGGTCCTGGCTGTTTCCTGTTTTGTAACCCACCATACCCATGATCCCCTGCTGCATCTGAGGAGACAGCTTGCACACCCCCACCACCCCGCTTCCTCCAAAGCATCTCAGCTATTTGCATACTGCCACGCCCCTCTATGTTCACAGGATCATTCCCTGCTCTAATTCCAGGCAGCTCCCTCCCTGCACACTGTCTTACACACTAATAATCATTATCCTTTCTGCCTCCATCTATCCCTGATCTAAGTACAGGCACCCATCTCCCTCCCCCGCCCCTTTCACAGCCTGATAAATGTAAGTCTGCCCACTCCACCTATGTCAGACATCTTGGTACACACAATCCAGTCAGCACATTTTCCTCACCTGCTGCTGGATCTGTTCCAAGAGATCCTGTATTACGCCCTGTTCACACTGAGATTTTGATCTGCCTGCACGCCGTTTGCCGCGTTTTTTGCCCGCGGCCCCTGAGCTTCGCAGCCTAAAAACGCAGCGAAAAATGCTTTCTCTGCCTCCCATTGATGTCAATGGGGGGTCAGAGACGTAAACGCCTGAAGATAGGGCATGCGACTTATTTTTCCCGTGAGCGGTAAAACCGGTAAAAACGCCTCCGCCTCCCATTGAAACCAATAGGAGGCGTTTTTGGCCGTTTTTTGGCGCGTTTTCCGACGCGGTTTGCTCAGTATAGGCCATCAATATCTGATCTGTCAGGGTCCGACACCCGGCACACCCGTCGATCGGCTGTTTTGAAGGGGCCACGATGTTCGTACGAGCGCTGCTTCCCCTCCATTTCCTTTACTGCTCACATTGTGAATCACGGACACACTTGTAGCAGCGGTTCACAGTATTACAGCTTTCTCCCATTCAGGTGTATACTGTAATACTGTGAACCGCCGCTACAAGTGTCCCCGTGATTCACAGTGTGAGCAGTAAAGGAAATGGAGGGGAAGCAGCGCTCGCAGCCCCTTCAAAACAGCCGATCTGCAGGGAGACGGGCCACCACCGATGAGGTATTGATGGCTTATCCTGGGGATAGGCCATCAATTTTTGTGTACTGGAAAACCCCTTTGACACCCCAAATATGATTACTTTATGGAAAGTAGACCCCAAGGTATTAATTTAACGACATAGCAAAGATTTGAAAATCTGCTGTGTAAAATGTCTGCAGCATGCAGATGTTTGGTAAAATCTCATCTACTTGCCTTGTACTCCGTGTGTTACATGGTGACTTTGGCCACGACACAGGTTGTCCGACCAAAGATCGCTATGTCCCATAGCCTACAGTGCAAGTAATGAAAGTCAATGTGGTCGCGTTGTGACCTGCAAGTAACTGCGACACGACAGTTTGGATTTCTTGCAACTGTCATGTCGTGGCAACTTGCGCGTTGCGACACAACCACATTGACTTTTATTACATGCAATGTAGGCTACGGGACATAGCGATCTTTGGCTGGTCGACCTGTGTCATACGTGGCCAAAGTCGCCATGTAGCAGATAGACAAATTTATTTATAGAGGACATTTTTATTGAAAAAATAAAAAGTGTGTTTTTTTTTTTTACATTACATTATTCTTCTCCCTCTCTGGCAGTCTGCCAGAGAGGGTGAAGATGCAACTGGTGACCGCCGTGACCTGCAATCATTTGACCAGAGACCACTCTGAAGCCCGGTGATACAGCTGTCTCTAGACAGCTGTATCATGGAGCTCCTTACCGTCGGCACACATGTGATCGCTGTGAAAGGCTGTCACAGCATTCACATAGATGAGCGCCTTACCGTCGGTGTGCAAGCACTGCTGGGAAGAACAATGTAATCGCTGTGACAGGCTGTCACAGCGATCACATGATCGGAGACCACGCTGAGTGGTCTCCGGTTAAAATTCCATGATACAGCTGTCTAGAGACAGCTGTATCACGGAGTTAAATGCCGCCGGGAAGAGGCAAACCTGCTAACTCATCAGGACGTTCTGGAACGGCCCTGCAGAGTAAATTGTGGACCGCCCGGACGTGGCTAAACACATGAGGAAACACGTGGAACAGTTACGTCATTTGTGACGTAACCGTACACTCTGATAACCGGAAACAGGAAGTTAGCTATCTGAGCTAATGGACGGGTCTGCAGAGGAAGTGACAATTTTGGATTAGCAAGCGGTCACGTGACTGAAGATGGAATACGCCGCTACATTCATCAGATCCAACGTAAGTATATTGCAAAGTTACTTGTTTTGCATTGTTTAGTTTAACTAAATGTGATTATTTGCTTCCGGGAAAACCCCTTTAATTATTTTTATGACATTTCCAGGAGGTGGTTATGAACATTAACTGCAGACAGGGTCCTCGGGACAAGCGGTAGGTGGATGGGGGGGGGATGCAATTTATAGAATACGAGAAAAAAAGTGCCCTTCCTTTTAAAGCTTTGTACAGCCAATCAGATTCTATGTCTGATAATGGCTGATAATTCTGTAGCTACCAGTTAGCATTTTCCCTGCACTAAACGGCATCTGTCGCCAACAATAGACCTTTTCTGTGTGCCAGGCGAAGACTGAAAAAAATAAGAGCACATGTTAGGCCTCATTCACACGGCACGGCTGCATTAGGAATAATAGACCCCTAATGGGGCTATTCACACGACCGATTTTTTGACGGCCGGGAAAACCGTCCGTCAAAAAATAGGACATGCTCTTTCTTCGCCCGGGTACCCGGCCGCCCGGCTCCCATAGAAGTCTATGGGGCCGGGTAATACACGGCCATCACCGGGATGTGTCCCGAGTGATGGCCGGGTTTTCCGGAGCTTGCGCTCTATCTCCTCCTCCTCACAGCGCAGAGTGCATGTGAGGAGGAGGAGTTGATGCCATTCTGACGAATGGCATCGCTGTACACTGTGTAGCAGGGCCGGGGTGTACAGCAGGTGGAAGGGAGCGCTGCGCTGGCTCCCTTCCCCTGCTTGAAAAGCACCCTGGCCCGGCGACACCTTCGATGGCGCCGCTAGCAGCTGCAGCTGCAGCTGCTGCTACTGCTGCGGCTGCTACTACTGTAGCGACGCCACTATAGCAGAGCAGGGAGGTATCTCCCCGCTCTGCTATGTGCTAGCCGCACTTTAGCTCCTTGAAGGAGCGGAATCCCCGTTTCCTGGACAGAGCGCTTGATGTCTCTGTCCATATCTGGGCAGTGACATCAGGGGAAACTCCTGAAGCGGAATCCCCGAACACATGGGGATTCCCGTTCAGGAGTTGCCGCTGATGTCACTGTCCGGATCTGCCCGGCCCGGCACGGATGCAAAACTTAATGCAAACCGGCCGGGCAAAATGGCCGATTTTACCGGCCGACACTCGGGCTCGGGAACGACCCGGTCGTGTTTTAATCCCGCCTTAATCTGTGCATTCTGAAACCCCTGCATTGGGCACCAAGTTAGGCCTCATTCACACGACAGGGTCCGAGTGTCGGCCCGGAAAATTTTTGGCCGATTTTCCCGACCGGTTTGCATCCGGTTTGCATCCGTTCCGATTCCGTTCCGGGCCGTGTTGCCGTTTTTACCGGCCGATTTGGACCCGATTTGCATCCGATTTTTTCCCTGTCCGTTTTAAAATCGGATGAGTTTCATTTAAATTTGTTGCCACACACAGCTCTCTGGAGATAATGCCACACAGCACCCTATAGGTAATGCCACCCAGAGTCCTGTAGGTAATGCCACCCAGCCCCCTGCAGGTAATGCCACCCTGCCCCTATAGGTAATGACACCCTGCCCCCTATAGGTAATGCCACCATGCCCCCTATAGGTAATGCCACCCTGCCCCCTGTAGGTAATGCCACCCTGCCCCTTGTAGGTAATGCCACCCTGCCCCTTGTAGGTAATGCCACCCTGCCCCCTGTAGGTAATGCCCCCCTGCCCCCTGTAGGTGATGCCACCCAGCCCCCTGTAGGTGATGCCACCCAGCCCCCTGTAGGTGATGCCACCAAGTCCCCTGTAGGTGATGCCACACAGCCCCCTGTAGGTTGCACCCATCCCCCCCACATTCCAGGAGAAGTCACTGACTTCAATGTCCATATATGGACAGTGTAGTCACTGACATCTCCTGGAGAGGAATTCCCTGCCACAGGTCGGGAATTCCGCTTCAGAAGTGAGTGACGTCAGTGTGTCCATATATGGACAGTGTAGTCACTCACTTCTCCTGTAGCGGAATCCCCGGCCATAGCGTCGGGGATTCCACTGGAGAAGTGAGTGACATCGCTGTGTCCATATATGGACAGTGTAGTCACTCACTTCTCCTGTAGCGGAATCCCCGGCCATTGAGTCGGGGATTGCGCTGCAGAAGTGAGTGACTTCGCTGTGTCCATATATGGACAGTGTAGTCACGCACTTCTCCTGTAGCGGAATCCCCAATCCCCGGCCGGGGATTGGGGATTCCGACTCCTAAAGGGAGCAAAAAAAGACCCTCCTCCTCCTCACATGCACTCTGCGCTGTGAGTAGGAGGAGAGAGTGCGCGAGCGACGGTAGACACGGCCATCACTCGGGACACATTCCGGTGATGGCCGTGTATTACCCGGCCCATAGACTTCTATGGGAGCCGGGCGGCCGGGTACCCGGCCGAAAATAGGGCATGTCCCATTTTTTGACAGCCGGTTTTCCCGACCTGTCAAAAAATCGGTCGTGTGAATAGCCCCATTAGGGGTCTATTGTTCCTAATGCAGCCGGGTGACGGCCGATTTATGAACGGCCGGCACCCGGCCGGGAAAGCCTGTCGTGTGAATTCCGCCTTAGCTTGTCTCAACCCTGGTTATTCCAAAGAAGTTTCCGCAATATTATTGACTTCAAGTCGTCTAAGTTTTAAAAGCATCATTCAAACACCAATAATGGTTTTCAAAAACACAGTGTTTCACACCATATTGCTTCAGTGCACAATTGTGATTTTGGTAGTGCATCCATTACCCCTATTGAACAAATATCAGCTGGCGTACCGAATAGGTTTTTAAAACTTAGACAACATGAAAACTTCTGGATCTAGAAAGCGGGGTGGGGGGAACTGTGATATTGCGGAAACTTCTTTGGCATAACCTTTTGTTTTTTAGGTCCTGATTGTAAACACCCGCCAACATGGACTGTGACCTTCCTTTTTAAAGTTATGTGGTAGAGAAGAGAGAGAGAAAGCGGCACTACCTTAAGGCAATACTGTTTTAACCCCTTCAGGACCAAGCTCATTTTGGCCTTCAGGACCAGACCCATTTTTTCAAATCTGACATATTTCACTTTATGTGGTAATAACTCCGGAATGCTTTTACCTATCAAAGCGATTCTGAGAATGTTTTCTCGTAAGACATTGGACTTTATGATAGTGGAAAAATTTTCTCGATAAATTCAATATTTATCAGTGAAAAACACCAACATTTTGTGAAAAATTGCAAAAATTACCATTTTTCTAAATGTAAATGTATCTGCTTGTAAGACAGGCAGTTATACCACACAAAATTGTTGCTAATTAACATCCCCCATATGTCTACTTTATATTTGCATCATTTTTTGAACGTCCTTTTATTTTTCTATGACATCACAAGGCTTAGAACTTTAGCAGCAATTTCTCACATTTTCAAGAAAATTTCAAAAGGCTATTTTTACAGGGGCCAGTTCAGTTGTGAAGCGGCTTTTAGGGCCTTATATATTAGAAACCGCCAAAAAGTCACCCCATTTTAAAATCTTCACCCCTCAAAGTATTCAAACAGCATTTAGAAAGTTTCTTAACCCTTTAAATGTTTCACAGAAATTAAATCAACGTGGAGGTGAAATTTTCAAATTTCATTTTTTTTTTGCAGAAATTCATTTTTAATCTATTTTTTATGTAACACAGAAGTTTTTACCAGAGAAACGCAACTCAATATCTATTGCCCAGATTCTGCAGTTTTTAGAAATATCCCACATGTGGCCCTAGTGTGGTAATGGACTGAAGCACAGGCCTCAGAAGCAAAGGAGCACCCAGTGGATTTTGGGCCTCCTTTTTATTAGAAAATATTTTAGGCACCATGTCAGGTTTGAAGGGTTCTTTCGGTTCCAAAACAGTGGAAATCCACCAAAAGTGACCCCATTTGGGAAACTAAACCCCTTGAGGAAATTATCTAAGGGTACAGTGAGCATTTTGACCCCGTAGGTTTTTTGCAGAAATTATTGGAAGTAGGCCGTGAAAATTAAAATCTACATTCCTTCAAAGAAAATGTAGGTTTAGCTAATTTTTTCTAATTTCCGCAGGGACTATAGGAGAAAAAGCACCACAACATTTGTAAAGCAATTTCTCCCGAGTAAAACAATACCCCACATGTGGTAATAAACAGCTGTTTGGACCCACGGCAGGGCTTAAAAGGAAAAGAGCGCCATTTGGCTTTTGGAGCTCAAATTTAGCAGGAATGGTTTGCGGAGCCCCTGTCGCGTTTGCAAAGCCCCTAAGGGACCAAAACAGTGAAAACACCCCAAAAATTACTCCATTAAGAAAACTACACCCCTTGAGGAATCCATCTAGGGGTGTAGTGAGCATTTTGACCCCACAGGTGTTTCATAGATTTTATTAGAATTGGGCAGTGAAAATAAAAAAAATCCTTTTTCTTCAATAAGACGTAGCTTTAGCTCAAAATTTTTAATTTTCTCAACAAATAAAGGAAAAAAATAACCCCAACATTTGTAAAGCAACTTCTCTGGAGTACGGCAATACCCCACACGTGGTCATAAACTGCTGTTTAGACACACGGCAGGGCTCAGAAGGGAAGGAGCGCCATTTGCTTTTGGTGTACAAATTTTGCTGCATTTGGTTTCTGGTCGCTATGTTGCATTTGCAAAGTCCCTGTGGAACCAAAACAGTGGATCCCCCCAGAAGTGACCCCATTTTGGAAACAACACCCTCAAGGTATTCACCTAGGGGTGTAGTGAGCATGTTAACCCCACAGGTGTTTTGCAGAAATTCGTGTGCACACGATGTAGGAGAGTGAAAATGGGAATTTTTCCTTAGATACGCCAATATGTGGTGCCCGGCTTGTGCCACCATAACAAGACAGCTCTCAATTTTTATGCGGAGTTTCCCGGTTTTAGAAGCACCCTACGTGTGGCCCTAATCTTTTGCCTGGACATTCGACAGGGCTCAGGAGTGAAAGCGTACCATGTAAAATTGAGCCCTAATTTGGCGACATATAAAGTATTGGTTCACAATTGCAGAGGCTCAGATGTGAAATAAAAGAAACCCCTGAGAAGTGACCCCATTTTGGAAACTACACCCCTCAAGGCATTTATTAAGGGGTGTAGTGAGCATTTTCACCCCACGTGTCTTTTCCATAAATAATTGCGCTGCCGAAGGTACAAATTAAAATTTTGCCCTAGATATGCCAATTCATTGTCAAATATGTCGTGCCCAGCTTGTGCCACTGGGGACACACACCTCAAAAATTGTTAAAAGGGTTCTCCCGGGTATGGTGATGCCGTATATGTGACATAAACAGCTGTTTGGGCACACTGTAGGGCTCAGATGAGTGGGAGCGCCATTTGGCTTTTGGAGCGTGGAATTTGCTTGGTAATAGTTTTGTTTGGAGTATCACTGTTGTTTCCGTTTATAATGTGGGGCATATGTGAGCTGGGCAGAGTACATCAGGGGCATAGTCAGGTGGTATAATAATAAGGTAAAAAAATAATAAAATGATCCATAGATGTGTGTTACGCTGTGATCGATCCTTTCTGCACAGGCCGGTGTCGCACTGATAACTGGCGTCCTTCCTTATCCCCCTTTTGGTCCACACTCTGCACCTTTGCAGTTTGGGAAAGTGTTGTCCTGGTATAATACGGACGCCCTCGCTTGCAGCGGATATGGTTGGGCCCACCCCTTCCTGGTTCCCTAATTTTAGTGCCTTGATACATCGCCTTTTGAAACAGAAGAAATGTTCCCCTCGGGCCGGCACAACTGGATATTTTTCTTTCCTGACTTATTGGAGCCTTAACTTATTTTATTTTTTCATAGACGTAGTGGTATGAGGGCTCTTTTTTTACGGGACGAGCTGTAGCTTTTATTGGTACCATATCAAGGTACATGCAACTTTTTGATCACTTGTTATCCTTTTTTTGGGAGGCAAGGTGACAAAAAAACAGCAATTCTGCCGTAGCTTGTTTTTTTTTATATACAGCGTTCACCATGCGTTATAAACTACATGTTACCTTTATTCTGCGGGTCAGTACGATTCCGGCGATACCTAATTTATAGAACTTTTTTATAACTTTTTGCACAATAAAATAACTTTTGGAAAGAGAATGTATTTCTTCTGTCGCGATGTTGTGAGAGCCATAACTTTTAAATTTTTTCGTTGATGGAGTGGTGTGAGGGTTTGTTTTTTGCGAGACGAGGTATAGATTTTATAGGTACCATTTTTGTATACGTGCGACTTTTTGATCACTTTTTATTTAAATTTTTGGAAGACAGTGACCAAAAAAACAGTAATTATGGCAGTGTTTTTCAGGTTGTTTTTTTACGGCGTTCACTGCGCTGAATAAATAACATCATATTTTTATAGTTTAGGTCGTTACGGTCGCAGCGATACCAAATATGTATGGTTTTATTATTTTTTTCAATAATAAATGACTTGATAAGGGAACAGGGCAATTGTGTTTTATTTTATTACTTGAAACTTCTATTGTATGTTTTACAACTTTTATTTTTACTTTTTTTACACTTTTTTTTTACACTTTTATTTAGTCCCAGTAGGGGACTTGAATGTCCAACTGTTTGTTTGATGTTCTAATACATTGCACTACCTATGTAGTGCAATGTATTGGAACTGTCAGTTGTTCACTGACAGCAAGCCGATCAGGCTCCGCTTCTGGGCGGGGCCTAATCAGCTTACGTAATGGCAGACAGGAGTCCATTGTTAGGGCTCCTGTTGCCATAGTAGCAGTCGCCAGCCTTGCCATCGCGTGGCAAGGCTGCCGATTTGCTACAAACCTCTAGGATGCAGCGATCACAATGGATCGCTGCATCGAAGGGGTTAATGCCAGGAATCGGAGCTAGCTCCGGTTCCTGGCGATAGATCGGGGTGTCCGCTGTAACATACAGTGGACACCCACTGCTGATGACGCCGGCTCAGCTTCTGAGCCGGAAGCTGAGCCGGCGCCATCTTGCCGATGGTACCGGAAGCCTCCTGGGCCCCGCCGACGACGGGGCATAGGAGGATTCTGTTACAGGCTGATCGGGAGGTAAGTATTAGCCCTCCGATCGCCTTTGCAGCCACCGGCAACCCAGCGATCACATTGCTGGGGTGCCGGTGGCTATAAACTCCTCACATGCTGCGATGTCTATTGAACGCAGCATGTGAGGGGTTAATCGGCCGGATCGGATGCTAGTTCCGGTCCTAGCCGATACCTCAGGGTGACAGCTGTAACATACAGCTGTCACATGGCGGTGATGTCGCTGGCTCAGCTCCTGAGCCAGCTTCATCTCCATCACGTACAGTTACGTGAAAAGGCGGTAAGCCACCAGCTTTAATCACATAACTGTACGTGATTGGGCGGGAAGGGGTTAATCATTTAGCATGCATCAAAAAAAAAACAGTTGGTCTTAGGTAGAGATGAGCTAACTTATGAAAAGTTCGGTTCGGCTAGTTCGCCGAATTTCACGAAAAAGTTCGATTCGGACCGAACTAGCTCTGACCGAACCTGTAATTTCCGTGCGCCGAGCATGGTACTGTCCAGGGTGCTGAAAGAGTTAATGGGCTGCACTAACTCTTTCAGCAACCTTGACAGTACCATGCTCGGCGCGCGGAAAATACAATTTTAATGTAATAAAAAAAAATAATAAATACGTTCATACTTACATTCCTCCTGTCCGGCCTCCAGCGATGAGGTTTCATCCATGTCGCCGCTGCAGCCAATCACAGGCTCTAGTGGCGGTCACGCACGTCACGTGACCGCCTCTGCAGCCAATCACAGGCTGCAGCGGCCTCTGCAGCCGATCACAGGCTGCCGCGGCCTCTGCAGCCAATCACAGGCTGCCGCGGCCTCTCAGCGTCAACATCTCCTCAACATCTGCACGCTGCTCTCCTGAAATATTCTGTGCTGCTGTGAACTCTGCTCTTACTATTACGTAGCTCTCAATCTGTTACCTCTCCTCCACTCCTGACCTCAATAACACCTTCACATGATTGGCAAGTCACCACCCCGCACAAGATCCGCACGCTCATCTCCTGAAATACTCTGTACTGCCTTAAACTCTGTGGACAGGTCAGGATCCTGTTTCTTTTAAATGCTGCTGGGGAACCCACTCGATCCACTATATAAGGCTGCGCCTCCATCCTCTTCTGCCCAAGTCACTTATTCCCAAGCACTGTAGCGCAGCCTTATATAGTGGATCGAGCGGGTTCCCCAGCAGCATTTAAAAGAAACAGGATCCTGACCTGTCCACAGAGTTTAAGGCAGCACAGAGTATTTCAGGAGATGAGCACGGCCGGCCACGGGCAGCCGGTCGTTTTTCCGAGCCGTGCTCCCATTATAAAGTATAGGAGCACGGCCCGTAAAATAAAAAAAATAGAACATGTTCTATCTTTTTAACGGCACGGGCACTTTCCCGTGAGAAAACGGGAAGGTACCCGTGGCTAACAAAAGTCTATGGGCCCGCTATTTCGGGTCGTAATTACGACCCGTAATAACGTTTTTTTTTACGGTCGTGTGCATGAGGCCCCGTAATGACGGGTGGCTACATGTGTGCACCCGTCATTACGGCAGTGTTGCTAGGCGACGTCAGTAAATAGTCACTGTCCAGGGTGCTGAAAGAGTTAACTGATCGGCAGTAACTGTTTCAGCACCCTGGACAGTGAATTCCGATCAGAATATAGAGTAACCTGTAAAAAAAAAAGACGTTCATACTTACCGAAAACTTTCTGCTTCCTCCAGTCCGGTCTCCCGGCCGTTGCCTTGGTGACGCGTCCCACTCGACATCCGGCCCGACATTCCTGGATGACGTTACAGCCCATGTGACCGCTGCAGCCAATCACAGGCTGCCGCGGCCTCTGCAGCCAATCACAGGCTGCTTTGGCCTCTGCAGCCAATCACAGGCTGTCGCGTCACAAGAGAAGGTCGGACTGGAGGAAGAAGAGGGACTCGTCCCTAAGACAACGACCGGGTACGTATGAAATGCTTTTTATTTTATTTTTAATCAGCAGCCTCTTTTCTCTATCAGTGATTGATAGAGACAAGTGGCTGCCGATTTGTATAATAATTTTGACCGGGTTCGGTCAAAACGTGTTCGGATTCGCTGCGAACCGAACTTTTCCCGATGTTCGTACCAAAACCGGGTTCGGTTTTCCCGGTTCGCTCATCTCTAGTCTTAGGGTATATTCACACGTCTTAACAAATTACGTCTGAAATTACGGAGCTGTTTTCAGGCGAAAACAGCTCCTGAATTTCACACGTTTTTGCAAGTACTCACGTTTTTCGTGGCGTCCATTACGGATGTAATTGGAGCTGTTTTTCAATGGAGTCAATGAAAAACAGCTCCAAAATCGTCCAAAGAAGTGACATGCACTTCTTTGACGCGGGCGTCTTTTTACGCGCCGTCTTTTGACAGCGACGCGTAAAATTAAACCTCGTCTGAACAGAACATTCTAAAACCCATTGCAAGCAATGGGCAGATGTTTGCAGGCGTAGTGGAGCCATCTTTTCAAGCGTAATTCGAGGCGTAAAATGCCCGAATTACGCCTGAAAATAGATCGTGTGAACATACCCTTAGACTCACCTATTGTGGTTGTGCAATCATAGGCACAACACTATTTCTTAGCATGAAAATTTGGAGACACACTAATTGCAAAACGGCTATGAAAAACCGACAGTTAATCCGTTTTTAATGGGCATTTTTTTCACTGTCGTGTGAATGTAGCCTAATACTTTTTAGTAATGTATAAAAATAACGGTTTTAGTAAAAAATTGCATATGATGCATTTTCAATGATAAATGTATAAAGCAACTCAAAACTTTATTATAAAAATACTTTTTTAATATATTTTTTTTACTTATTGTAATGACGGGGTAGGGAGACAGACAGGTGAGCCCTAATCTACCCGCCACTCAGTCCCTGCCTACTTGCAACGACCCGTCCTAGGCGACGGGGAACAACTGGGCGACGGTCCCTACGCTCAGTAAGAGCACGACAGACAAACAGACAAGGGTACACAGAAGCTAGGTAAACGGGGCAGCTGCCCACGGAGACACCGTGAGCAACGAGAGTAGTGAACGAGCCGAGTCAAACCAGCAGTGCACGAGGTACAAAACGCTGAGCAGGAGAGTGGTCAGTAAGCCAAGGTCAATAACAAGCAGAGGATCAGTAGTTCAAGCAGCAGCAGCAGAGCCAGGAAACAAGCAGAGCAGAATCACAGGCAAAGGAGGAACAGGAAAGGCAGGTATAAATAGACAGTGGGCGGAAGCTAGCTCCGTCTGGCCAGGCTGTGATAGGCTCTCCCACTCCTAAGCCTGCCATCCTGAGTGGTGGAAGATGGAGTCAGTCTCACAGACATAGGAGCAGGTACAGACTGATTACCCATGGGCGCCGACACAGAAGCTGTGTCTGGCAGATCCTTTACAGTACCCCCCCCTTTTATGAGGGGCCACCGGACCCTTTCTAGGTGGACCTGGTTTATTGGGGAAACGAAGTTGGAACCTCCTGAGCAATACCCCAGCGTGAACATCCCGGGCGGGTAGCCAAGTCCTCTCCTCTGGCCCATATCCTTTCCAATGGACCAGGTACTGGAGGGAGCCTTGGACCATCCTGCTGTCCACAATCTTGGCATCCTCGAATTATACCCCCTCAGGGGTGAAAACAGGGACCGGAGGTTTCCTCAAGGGAGCCAAGGACGGGGAGCAGCGTTTAAGGAGGGAGGCATGAAACACGTTGTGTACTCGAAAAGACGGGGGCAACTCCAGTCGGAAGGAGACAGGGTTAAGGACTTCAATGACCTTGTACGGCCCTATAAACCGGGGAGCAAACTTCTTGGACGGGACTTTAAGGCGCAAATTTTTAGAAGATAGCCACACCAGATCCCAGACCACAAACAAGGGGTTAGCAGAACGTCTTCTATTTGCCTGAGTCTTTTGTATGCTCTGGGATGCCTCTAGGTTCTTCTGAACCTGGGCCCAGACTGTGCACAGTTCCTGATGAACGACATCTACCTCAGGATTGTTGGAACTACCAGGTGAAACGGAGGAGAACCGTGGATTAAACCCAAAATTACAGAAAAAGGGGGAGACCCCTGACTAGAGATGAGCGAACCGGGACAACCGAACCCGGTTTCGGTCCGAACTTCCGTAAAAGTTCGGTTCGCAACGAATCCGAACTTCACCGTGTTCGGCCGAACCTGTTTTGACCGAACCCGGCTACATTCTGGCGCCTGCCACATGTTACATCTAAAATGGAGGATTTCACAAGATCACCTGACATCAGGCTACCCCATAATGCCTTGCAAACGGCTCTCCCAGCCAATCGGGAGGCAGCATAGGGGCGGGCTCAAGCCTGCAATAAAAGTCTATGCACGGAGCTCAGCTGCCATTTTACAGACAGGAGCTGTAGGGATAGCATCTCTGTGCAGTAAGGGAAAGCTTTAGGAATCTAAAAGGCAGGAATCCAGCAATCGAAGGGGCTCATCCACTACTCACTACTCAGCCAGTGTGTGAATACGCTTTTATAAGGGGCTAATCCCCGTTGCATCCAACTTGCAATACAGGCAGGCTTTGTAGTACTACAACGCCCAGCATTCCCTGAGTCAGTGCACAGTGGCTGATATAAATTCTCATTCATTGCCATTTGCCATGCCAGTGTCAGTGTGTGAATACACTTTTAGAAGGGGCTCATCCCCGGCCGTTAACATAACAAACAAATAACAATCCAACTTGCAATACAGGCAGCCTTTGTAGTAGACGTAGTACTACAACGCCCAGCATTCCCTGAGTGCACCGCGGCGTGGCTGATAGAAATTCTCATTCATTGCCATTTGCCAAGCCAGTGTCAGTGTGAATACGCTTTTAGAAGGGGCTCATCCCCGGCCGTTAACATAACAAACAAATAACAATCCAACTTGCAATACAGGCAGCCTTTGTAGTAGACGTAGTACTACAATGCCCAGCATTCCCTGAGTGCACAGTGGCTGATAGAAATTCTCATTCATTGCCATTTGCCATGCCAGTGTCAGTGTGTGAATACGCTTTTAGAAGGGGCTTATCCCCGGCCGTTAACATAACAAACAAATAACAATCCAACTTGCAATACAGGCAGCCTTTGTAGTAGACGTAGTACTACAGCGCCCAGCATTCCCTGAGTGCACCATGGCGTGGCTGATAGAAATTCTCATTCATTGCCATTTGCCAAGCCAGTGTCAGTGTGAATACGCTTTTAGAAGGGGCTCATCCCCCGGGTTTTGATTCAACTTGCTGCACTACAGCAGTGAAATGTCTGGTAAAAAAAAGGTTGTGAAAGGACGGGGTAGAGGAAAACACACCCATGCCGTCTCCTCTTCCAGTCCAAATGTTGGATCTGTTGGTGCCAGACCCAGTACCAGCATTTGTGGCACAAGACATGTGCCCAGTTCCACTAGTAGCAGCAGCCATGTGCCTGCTGGTAGTAGTAGCAGTATCAGCAAGCCAGACTTGTCCATCTCCTCCGGTGGGCGGGTTACTTTAGACAATACGGCCATTGTGGACTGGTTGGCTGGCTCGCGGTCATCTCAGCAGGAAGACTCTGACGATCTGGCTTCAAGACAGGTTTCGTTGGATTCCAGATCCTCTACAGTTCCTTGGCACAGTGACAGTAGTAATATAGGTATTTCTAGCGTTTCCATTCCATCATCTATGTCTTCGCTCCCCCTTCCTAGCGGGAAGCCATCTTTCCTGAGAGTCCTATGAGACATCTCCTCGGGTGCGAAGGAAGATACTGAACAACATAGTGATGATGATGATTTGTTTTCCGCGAGTCAGCCAACGGAGTGTGTTGCGGCGGTGGAGGAGGTGGAAGCAGTGTCCGAGACGCATAGCTGCGGTAGTGGGGGTGTTGGTGGTGGTAGCCGTGGTGACAGACGCAGTAATGAGGGGGGGCATGGAGCCCGCCATGATGTCACATCACATTCACAACACAGTGACAGAAGTGGCGGGGATGATGAGGAAGGCTATGATGATGATGTTGTTTTAGACAGGACGTGGGAACCAGGTGACGAGGTGATGACGGCGTCAGAGGAGGAGGGTAGTAGTGGCGGCACTGGCCATGATAAACAGCCAAGCCGAGGTAGGGGCAGAAGTCAATCTGCCAAACGTTGCAGCGGTAGGGTCAGCTCAGGAGCCGGTGACGGCGACACTGATGCTGGTGTAGGCTCCCGAAAAAAGCCTGCCAGACAAGGGGCAAGCTCGGGTGGTGGTGGTGATGGTGTTGGTGGTGGACGTGGTACTACCTCTTTACGGTACTCTGCCATGTGGCAATTTTTCTGTCCCTTCCCGGAGGACGAAAACATGGCACAGTGCCGTATCTGCAATCAGAAAGTAAGGTGTGGGCAGGGCAGCAATATAGCAACTACCGCTCTACGTAAACACATGGAGCGGCATCACAAGGCCATGTGGGACAATCGACATGCCCCACTATCATCATGTAGATCTAATGAAGACCCCTCTGCCGCTGCTGCTGCTCGAGTCCATGTCATCTAAGTAGTAGCCAGGCCTTATCCACCATGTCGTTGTCATCATCATCATCACTGTCATCTAGTGCTCCTCCTACGTGCCGTCAGTTATCCATTACGGAATCGTTGTCCAATAAGCAACAATATATACCCAGTCATCCACTTGTCATGCGGCTTAATTCACACCTGGCTAAGTTGTTGGTGGTGCAGTCGCTGCCGTACCACCTGGTCGACTCCGCCGGCTTCAAGCAATTGATTGCGTGCGCTCAGCCTCGGTGGCGAATACCTAGCCGACATTACTTCTCCAAAACAGCTGTCCCTGCCTTGCACAAGCACGTGGAGGAAAAGGTGTGCCAGTCCTTGCAATTATCCGTGTGCAGCAGGGTACATGCCACCGTCGACACGTGGAGCAGCAACTATGGGCAGGGACAGTACATGTCTTTCACGGCCCACTGGGTCAATATTTTGCAGTCCGATGCACCACCGCAGCAATGCCAGGCATTACCACCTCCACGCTTGTATCTTTCTGGTTCAACTCCGGATACCAGGCGCCTACCATCCTCCTCCTCCTCCTACTCCTCCTCCTCCTCCTTGCCTTCCTCCTTGGAGGTCTTCCCGTCCCCGACAGGACACAACGTATCTTCCACTCCTCCTCCTCCTCTTTTGATAGGTGCAAGGTGAAGCGCCACAACGCTGTCTTACACATGCTGAGCCTGGGCGAGAAAAGCCACACAGGGCAGGAGCTGCTGCTGTGCATCAAGGAGGAAATCGCACGCTGGCTGTCTCCTCTGAAACTCACACTGGGCAATGTTGTCTCTGATAACGGGAAGAACGTTGTGGCTGCACTGCGTCTAGGTCACCTGACACACGCTCCTTGCATGGCACATGTGATCAATCTGGTCATAACACGCTTCTTAAAGTCATATGTTGGTTTGAAGGGTGTGCTGGCCATGTCCAGGAGGGTTTGCGTTCGCTTTAGATGGTCGTATGCATTTAAGCACGCCCTCCTGGACTTGCAGCGTCAAAACAATCTCCCAGAACACAGCCTGATTTGCGACGTTCCAACACGCTGGAATTCCACCCTGCACATGTTGGACCGTCTGTACGAACAGCGGAAAGCCGTGAATGATTTCCTGATGCAGCAGACGGGCAGCGTTTGGAGCCAGTGTAATTTCGAGCTCAGGCACTGGCAGCTGGTTAGAGACGCATGTCGCGTTTTGAGGCCCTTTGAAGAGGCCACACGATTTGTGAGCCGTGACGCTAGCGGAATGAACGATGTTATGCCGCTGATATTCATTATGGAGCAAACGCTCACAGCGATGATTCAGCAAAGGATGGAGGAAGGATCACATCTGGCTATGGATGTTGAGGCGGAGGAGGAGGATGAGGATACAGGAACTGGATTTGGAGATGGAATCGCAGGAAGGGATAGGGGACGAGCCAGCCGCACAACATGACAGTGATGGTGGTGATGACGAGTCTGACGACGACCTTGATGATGGACAACCATGGCAGTATGGGGCGGACATGGAACCAACCGGGCCCTCTGAAACGCTTGCCAGGATGGCGAGTTGTATGCTTCGTTACTTGCGCGCTGACTGTCGTATTGTTAGCATGAAGCAAAGAGATGAGTACTGGATAGCTACACTTTTAGACCCTCGGTATAAAGCCAGAATGGAGGAGTTTTTTGCGCCTTCCGAGAGGGAGGCAAAATTGGCTTATTATCGAGAGAAGCTATGCAGCCAGCTTGTCACGGCTTTCAAACGGCAAACACCTGCTGCAAGCATGTCTGACCGGGGGGCCACTCTCCGCTCCCCACTGTCTCATCGTTCCACCGCCTCTGGCAGAGCTACCTCTGCAATAGGCGGCAGCAGCAGCGGCAGCAGCAGCAGCAGCAGCCAATTCAGTTTGGAAAATATGATGACAACATTTTTACATCCAATACCCCGACCTGACACACATCGTAGTCACCAAAGGGATGTTTACCATCACCAGGTGCAGCACCTAAACAACCAGGTTCACTCGTACCTGGACTGTGCCCTTTCTCCGTCAGAAATGCTGATCCCAGACCCCATGGACTTCTGGATCAGCAGATTGGATCATTGGCAAGAACTGGCCCAGTTTGCCATGGGTATACTGTCTTGTCCACCCTCCAGTGTAGCGTCAGAGAGGGTATTCAGCGCGGCAGGGGGCTTCGTCACCCCTAAGCAAACAAGATTGTCCGCCAACAGCTTGGAAAATCTCACGTTTCTGAAAATGAATCAAGCGTGGATCGGTGAGGATTTTAAAACCCTTGTGCCTGATGCCACTGATTAGATCTGACATTGCTGCTGCCGCTGCCGCCTGCTACTGCCGCCTGCTACTACGGGATTCTGTCCTGTCCACTCTTTTTTTAATGTGCCGCTGTTGGTGCTGCTACTACTTCTACCACCAATCCAGCCCCAGTGCCGCCTGCTACAAGCAGGCCTGCCCCACCACAGGGCTTTGTCCTGTGACTGTCGTCCAGTCTCTTTTTTTAATGTGCTGCTACTACTACTACCAGTCTACCACCACCCTTGCTGTCTTTGTTGGCTACCTCTACTACCACCAATACACCTCCACTGTCGCCCATCTGCTAAAAGCAGCCCTGAGGCCTGCCCCACCACAGGGCTTTGTCCTGTGACTGTCGTCCAGTCTCTTTTTTTAATGTGCTGCTACTACTACTACCAGTCTACCACCCTTGCTGTCTGTGTTGGCTACCTCTACTACCACCAATACACCTCCACTGCCGCCCGTCTGCTACAAGCAGGCCTGGAGGGCTTGTCAAAAGCCATTGCTTGTTGCTTTTACATCCATGTATGGATGAACCCCGGCAGGCATCTGCCAATAAAAAGGGTAAATTTTTGGAGGGCTTGTGAAAAGCCATTGCTTGTTGCTTTTACATTACATCCATGTATGGATGAACCCCGGCAGGCATCTGCCAATAAAAAGGGTAAATTTTTGGAGGGCTTGTCAAAAGCCATTGCTTGTTGCTTTTACATCCATGTATGGATGAACCCCGGCAGGCATCTGCCAATAAAAAGGGTACATTTTTGGAGGGCTTGTCAAAAGCCATTGCTTGTTTCTTTTACATCCATGTATGGATGAACCCCGGCAGGCATCTGGCAATAAAAAGGGTCAGTTTTTGGAGGGCTTGTCAAAAGCCATTGCTTGTTTCTTTTACTTCCATGTATGGATGAACACCGGCAGGCATCTGCCAATAAAAAGGGTAAATTTTTGGAGGGCTTGTCAAAAGCCATTGCTTGTTGCTTTTACATTACATCCATGTATGGAGGAACCCCGGCAGGCATCTGCCAATAAAAAGGGTAAATTTTTGGAGGTCTTGTGAAAAGCCATTGCTTGTTGCTTTTACATCCATGTATGGATGAACCCCGGCAGGCATCTGCCAATAAAAAGGGTACATTTTTGGAGGGCTTGTGAAAAGCCATTGCTTGTTGCTTTTACATCCATGTATCTGTATGGATGAACCCCGGCAGGCATCTGCCAATATAAAGGGTACATTTTTGGAGGGCTTGTCAAAAGCCATTGCTTGTTGCTTTTACATTACATCCATGTATGGATGTACCCCGGCAGGCATCTGCCAATAACAGGGGTACATTTTTGGAGGGCTTGAACTCATAAGCCATTGCTTGTTGCTTTTACATCCATGTATGGATGAACCCCGGCAGGCATCTGCCACCATAAAGGGTACATTTTATTAGGGCTTGTCAAAAGCCATTGCTTCTTCTTTTACCACCTTATATGTATGAACCCTGGCAGGCATCAGCCGCCTAAAATGGTTAATTTTTGTACCTTTTTTAACAATGCATTAAGCATACAACATGCACAAGTGCAGTGGTTTCTGTTAGTTATCACCGTTTCCCATCCGTTTTCCTATAGCCATACATGTTGGCGTAACTTTGACACTAACTTTGCCTTAAAGACAGCTCAAAAGTACTTGGATACACTCATGGGTGACCTAAGAATGTTATACAGGGCTTCTAGGGCTTTTAAACAGTGTTATACACTGTTTTTAGGGGCTTTCTTGTATTACAGGTTCGGTCAGAACTAGTTCGGTCCGAATCGAACTTTTTCATGAAATTCGGCGAACCTGCTGAACCAAACTTTTCATAAGTTCGCTCATCTCTACCCCTGATGAGTTATTAAGGGAAAATTCGGCGAGAGGAATGAATGAGACCCAATCATGTTGACAGTCAGAGATAAAACACCTTAAATATTGTTCTAGAGACTGATTAGTCCTCTCCGTTTGGCCATTAGTTTCAGGATGGAAAGCCGAGGAGAAGGACAGATCAATCTCAAAATTTTACAGAAGGCTCTCCAAAACAATGAAACAAATTGTACCCCTCTGTCAGAAACAATATTGACAGGAACCCCATGGAGACACAGGATGTGTTTGACAAACAAGGCAGCTAACGTCTTAGCATTGGGTAGTTTCTTGAGGGGCACAAAGTGGCACAAGTCGGCTTCCAATGCTTTGGATGTGGATAAACTCCAGCCTGTTGCACGACATTTCCGTGAATTTCACGCCAGCAATCCTAGGGGTTTTGAGGTACGCGGTATTGATAGGGTCTCCCTGGGCTGCAGAGGTGGTGATGTACGTTTGCCTTTGCTAAGAAAAGAAATGAAGTGGATTACGTTATTAAATACTATAGCCCCATTTGGTTTAAACGAAGCCACTAGTTTCAGGCCTTTTTTGTAAACTCTATAACCATGCGTGAATTTTATTTTGTCTAGGGTTTCTTTCTTGTTTTTTATTCTATTTTTTTGTTACAGTATAATCCCTTTAGCGAACGGGCATAGTGAATCTTTTCATTGGTGAAGACTTCGCTTGGGTACAACTGAAGATTTGGAGTATAGAAGACACACACATATAATTCTGTATGATATATATATTTTTTGACATGTATATATTTTTATATCTTTGTGTCATTACCAATATTCTCTGTATAAAAGTGTTGTAGTGTGGAGTTCTATATGTGTATACTTATACTATACTGCACAGCACTATGTCTCGAGTATACTTACTGTCATGATATTTGTTACGGTTAGGTAGACTTGTGGTAGTTACGATCCATTATTATTACATATTGTGCTCTCCTTATTACCTGTATATATTTTTATTTATATATATCTGTTTATTTATCTCTTCACACCTCTGCAAAATGTCGAATGTTACTTGTTCATGTCATTTTATATTTGTTATATTTTTATACATATATAACTATTTATCCACATTTTTTTATTTCATATATTATACCTTATATTGCACTTATACCAATTTTCATTCCTTTTGTTCATTTATTTTTATTTTTATTTTTTCTTATATTGTGCACGGCACTTTATCTTCATTACCTTGTATCTGGTAATGTCTTCTTTCATTTTTATAGTAAATCATTTATCACTTTAATCACCAGTATTCCTGGCGTATATATTTTCATTTTTCACTCATTTATTTTTATTTTTTATTAATTATTATTTTTTATATATATTTTTTTATTATTTTTTATTATTTTTTATTATTATTTATACTTATTATTATTTTTTTTTTTATTCATATTTATATTAATTTTTTTATTTTTATATTATATTATTATATTATTTTATTTTATTATTATTTATTATTATTATTTTTTCTTTTCTTTTCTTTTATTTGTTTTATTTTTTATTATTTCTTGCACGTTTCACATATCACTATTAATTAATTTCTCTTATCCTATGCATGTATTTTTTATATATATGTATTTTTATTGACATTGTATAAATTGTTGTTTCTGCATTTTTGTATTTATTTCAACTATATACACATATTGTTAGCTGGCCCCTTCGCTACAGAAATTTCCTCTCCTCGCTATTGTGGGTTGTCTCTCCTGCGGTGTCTGCACAGACGCTCGGCCGCGCACCTGTGGCGGGGTATGCATCCGGGAGTGCCGCTCAGCGTCTAGGGTTGCCATGGTGGTGTTTACATCACGTGGCACCTGTCATATGACGCGCGGCGCGTCCCGCGATGCGTGCGCCGCTCGGTGGGCGTGTGGAGCGCCGATTTTCACTCACTGCAGGTGAGCCTAACCCTGTCTATCTACTATTTAAACCCCTAGATTTTTAATGTATGTAGCCTCCTGACGAAGCCGGTCATAGGGCGAAACGCGCGTCGAGGCGCTTATTCACCCATCCACTCCATTGATCCTCCACGCTCTCCATCATGTCTCTGGGTATGTGCATAGGTTTTTTCAGCTTTTTGTAGCCTCCACAACATTGTGCTATTTTAGCTAGTCGTGGCAGTCTTATTTCTCTTGGCTATTTGAGCCTTTATACTATCTGTATACGTTCTCAGTTATACTTTTCATGTACTTTTATACTGTATAGATTTTGCACTTACTACTACATGCACTTTATACTGTGCAGGCTACGCATATTGACATACTTTACACGCTGTTAATCTAGCTGATTACATGGCACTATGTATGGGACTCACCACCCCATACTCCCGGGCTTACTAATTATTTATCTATACTTGAGCGTGTGTTAGGTCTCTAGTGGACGGTTGATTCTGTTGGTTTTGGTCTATTCCATCTGACCCTGTTGCATATTTCTCCGTGTTATTGTATCATATCTCTTTTCTCATTACTTGTCATTGTTATTATATTTAATAAAGAATTTTTTGTACTTTTATTTTTGGAGTACATTACTTGCTTTACTTGCTTTAGGGTTAATATCCCATTTTGGTTCGTTTTTAGGTCTATACATTATAAGGGACCCCAGTACACGCCATCTTTGGTGTGAGGTTGTTGTTTAGGTTGTTTGCACAAAGTGGCACATCTTACTGAAGCGGTCTACTACAACCCACACCACCGACTTGCCTTGAGATGGAGGCAAATCGGTGATAAAATCCATGGAGATATGGGTCCAAGGTCTCTGGGGAATGGGCAAAGAACATAGTAAGCCCGCTGGTCGGGACCTGGGAGTCTTGGACCTAGCACAAACCTCACAAGCGGCGACGTAGGCCTTAACGTCTTTAAGCAACCCAGGCCACCAGTAGTTTCTGGCAATGAGGTGCTTGGTACCCAGGATGCCTGGATGGCCAGATAGTGCAGAGTCATGATTTTCCCTAAGTACCCTTAGCCGGAATTGCAGGGGAACAAACAGCTTGTTCTCAGGAAGGTTCCCGGGAGCTGAACCTTGATCAGCCGCAATTTCGGAGACTAAATCAGAATCAATAGAGGAAATGATTATACCTGGAGGCAAAACACAAGCAGGATCTTCCTCCGAAGGAAGGCTGGCCATGAAGCTACGCGACAGTGCATCAGCCTTAATATTTTTAGACCCAGCCCTATAGGTGACCAAAAAGTTGAATCTGGTAAAAAATAACGCCCATCGAGCTTGTCTCGGATTTAGCCTCCGGGCAGATTCTAAGAAAACCAGATTCTTGTGGTCGGTAAGGACCGTTACCTGGTGCCTAGCCCCATCCAGGAAATGATGCCACTCTTCAAATGCCCATTTAATGGCTGAGTTCACCGTTGCCAATATCATAGTTACTCTCAGTGGGCGAAAACTTCCTGGAGAAGTAGGCACAGGGACGGAGATGGGTGAGGGACCTGGAACCCTGGGACAAGACAGCACCCACTCCCACCTCGGAGGCGTCAACCTCCACGATGAATGGCTCCATTTGGTTGGGCTGAAGCAGCACTGGGGCCGATATAAAGCACCACTTAAGGACCTCAAAAGCCTGGACAGCCTCAGGAGGCCAGTGGAGGAGATCAGCACCTTTGCGAGTGAGATCCGTAAGAGTCTTAGCGATGACCGAGAAATTAGCAATAAATCTCCTGTAATAATTTGCGAACCCCAGGAAGCACTGTAACGCCTTCAGGGAGGCAGGTTGGACCCATTCCGCCACAGCCTGGACCTTGGCAGGGTCCATGCGGAATTCATGAGGAGTGAGGGTTTGGCCCAAAAATGGTATCTCCTGCACCCCAAACACACATTTTTCGGTCTTCGCAAACAGTTTGTTTTCTCGAAGGACCTGGAGCACCTTCCTGACATGCTCAATGTGGGAGGACCAGTCCATGGAAAACACATGTATGTCATCAAGGTACACTACAAGAAATACCCACAGGTAGTCTCTTAAAATCTCATTTATGAAATTCTGGAAGACCGCGGGAGCATTACACAACCCAAAGGGCATGACGAGGTATTCGAAATGACCTTCGGGCGTGTTAAACGCAGTCTTCCACTCATCCCCCTCTTTGATGCGGATAAGGTTATACGCCCCCCGTAGATCAAACTTAGAGAACCATTGGGCCCCCTGAACCTGATTAAAGAGATCAGGAATCAGAGGAAGGGGATACTGGTTCCTTACAGTGACCTTATTCAAGCTTCGGTAGTCAATTCATGGCCTAAGACCACCATCCTTCTTCCCTACGAAGAAGAAGCCAGCACCTACCGGAGAAGTAGAGGGGTGAATGTAACCCTTGGCTAGGCATTCCTGGATATACTCTCTCATGGCTTCACATTCGGCACAAGAGAGATTAAATATCCTACCCTTAGGGAGCTTAGCTCCCGGTACCAAATTGATTGCGCAACCATATTCTCTATGAGGAGGTAACACTTCGGTGGCCTCCCTAGAGAAAACATCGGCGAAGTCCTAAACAAACTCAGGTAGCGTGTTCACCTCCTCAGGGGGAGAAATAGAATTAACAGAAAAACATGACGTCAAGCATTCATTACCCCACTTGGTAAGGTCCCCAGAATTCCAGTCAAACGTGGGATTATGCAACTGCAACCAGGGAAGGCCTAAAACCAAATCGGACGATAATCTCTGCATTAACAGTACAGAGCACTGCTCCAAATGCATGGAGCCAACAAGGAGTTCAAAAACAGGGGTATGCTGTGTAAAATAACCATTAGCAAGAGGAGTGGAGTCGATACCCACTACCGGGACAGGTTTAGGCAAATCAATCAAAGGCATAGCTAGAGACATAGCAAATTCCACAGACATGATATTAGCAGAAGACCCTGAATCCACGAAGGCACTGCCGGTAGCAGACCTACCACCAAAAGAGACCTGAAAGGCAAGCAAGATTTGATTACGTTTCATATTTACGGGAAATACCTGTGCGCCCAAGTGACCTCCCCGATGATCACTTAGTTCTCCGGCTGCATTCTTACGCTTAGGACAGTTGTTCACTTGATGCTTGTCATCCCCACAGTAGAAGCAGAGACCATTCCTCCTGCGGAAATCTCTACGTTGTCAGGGGGACACGGTGGCCCCGAGTTGCATAGGTACCTCCGAGTCTTCCGGGGAGGAACGAAGCAACGGAACCTCGGGAGGCATCATGGGGGAGTCAGAGGAGAAAACATCAAGACGTTCAAGTCGTCGTTCCCTGAGACGTCGGTCAAGTCGTACCGCTAAAGCCATAACCTGGTCTAGGGAGTCAGAAGAGGGATAACTAACTAGCAGATCTTTCAGGGCGTTCGACAGACCCAACCTAAACTGGCACCTTAAGGCAGGGTCATTCCACCGAGAAGCTACGCACCACTTCCTAAAGTCAGAGCAATACTCCTCAACAGGTCTCTTACCCTGACGTAAGGTCACCAGCTGACTCTCGGCAAAAGCAGTCTTGTCAGTCTCGTCATAGATGAGTCCGAGAGCAGAAAAGAAAAGATCAACGGAGGAAAGTTCAGGGGCGTCAGGAGCCAAGGAGAAGGCCCATTCTTGGGGTCCTTCCTGGAGCCGGGACATAATTATACCCACCCGCTGGCTCTCAGAACCTGAGGAGTGGGGCTTTAAACGAAAATAGAGCCTACAACTCTCCCGAAAGGAGAGAAAAGTCTTTCGGTCCCCTGAGAACCGGCGGGCAACTTGAGGTGGGGTTCAAGAGGTGAGGTGAGGGGGACTACCATGGTAGCATCAGGCTGGTTGACCCTCTGAGCCACGGCCTGGACCTGTAGGGAGAGACCCGGCATTTGCTGAGCCAGGGTCTCAAGGGGGTCCATAGTGGTGTCAGGGACCAGGGTAGACTAGGTATGGGCTTGTGATTATGTAATGACGGGGGTGGGGAGACAGACAAGTGAGCCCTAATCTACCCGCCACTCAGTCCCTGCCTACTTGCAACGACCCGCCCTAGGCGACGGGATACAACTGGGCGACGGTCCCTACGCTCAATAAGTGCACGACAGACAAACAGACAAGGGTACACAGAGCTAGGGGGAGAAGGGGCAGTTGCCCATGGCAACACCATGAGCAACAAGAGAAGTGAACAAGCCGAGTCAAACCAGGAGAGTACGAGGTGCCAAACGCAGAGCAGGAGAGTAGTGAACAAGCCAGGTCAAACCAGGAGTGTACGAGGTACCAAACACAGAGCAGGAGAGTAGTCAGCAAGCCGGGGTCAATATGAAGCAAGGACAATAGTACAAGAAGCTGCAGCAGGGCCAGGAAACCAAACGAGAAGAATCACAAGCAAAGGAGGAACAGGAAAGGCAGGTATAAATAGACAGAGGGCGGGAGCTAGCTCCGTCTGGCCAGGCTGTGATAGGTTCTCCCACTCCTAAGCCTGCCACCCTGAGTGGTGGAAGATGGAGTCAGTCTCACAGACATAGAAGCAGGTGCAGACTGATTATCTATGGGCGTTAACCCCGAAGCTGTGCCTTTCAGATCCTTTACACCTGCCACTTAATCAAAAATCGCAAAAGGAGGCAAACTTTGTTCAATGTCCAATCAAAAATAGCTATTCCCTGATTTTAAACCAATGAAAAATCGGGCTTCAAACAAACAAACTTTCGAAAATATATATAAGATGTTGCAATGTTTCAAACACCTTCAACTGCATACTGAAAATAGCTGATTTCACTTTCACGAGTAAGAGCGCTACATACCACATACAATAGAATTCTGTAAAAAGTAGTTTCCATTCGTTCAGACTCTGCTCCTAAGAAAAAGATCCTAGAGAAGGATGTCCTCGGAGCATCACCATGACAATCAGGGAAGCTATGACAAAGAGATGAACCCTGATCCCGCCAGTATATTAGTAAGGAGCCCGCTACAATTACTAATTTCACATCATGTTACCATACCGATAATAAGATAAGTTAATAATCTGCCACATGAATATGATCAAGTGTTTTTTTTAACTATTATGTAACAATGTTTTTGTCAACATCGAGACTGTCAGTGAGATGTGATGTCAGAAACAGTTATCTCTTCTGCTGCAAATTTTGTGTCCTTATACTGACCTGATGAAGGGACTAGTTTGGTCCAAAAACACGTTGTCTTAATAAATGAATACCTAACCAAAGAAAATAAGTTTTACTCCATCACCTATGATGAACCAGGCACCGTGACCCGATCACTGCAAACGTTTTCCTAATCGACGTTTAAAATGAATCTTTCTCGCACATTATTTAGGTCTTTTCTCAAATTCCATTTTTTACTCGCTTTTACCTTCTTATATGTAGTCATTTGCCTCTGTTTAATTTTTACAACAATTTTTACTACTGCTTATTTGTTAAAATACTAGTATCATATAGTAACATCAGGAGTGTTTCATTAACATTTTACTAATATATTATTAACAGTGTAGGTTTGACAAATCTCTTGAGTTTTATTGAATTTTATTAATATTTATATAATTTTATATTTTACACCAGATTCATTTTGGTTTGTGTATATGCATATGTCTTAATATCCATCATTTATTCCACATCTGCTCTCCCATTCTTACGACACCATACACCAAGATATATGTATACTTATATTCAGTTTCATATATGCGGCCATGTTTATTTGGATCTTTAGGATCAACTAACGACCAATTTTTCATAACCTGGGATTCTACACTGTGGCTGCTCGCAGCACATATTACATCTATATGAGTGATAAAGTTTTGGGGTTCTTGGGTTGATTTTAGAATAAAGGTTACGTGCCTTTTATAAAGGTTATTTTTATTGTTAGGAATTATGTGAATAGAACAATTCAATACCTTCTGTTAGTAGTGTGGAAAATAAGGTTAGTTGCCTAAAATTTACCTGCCACCTACTAGGGCAAATCTTTTTTTTTTTCTTTTTTTTTTGTGTATTGTATTAGTGTGTCCCCCACCAGGCTTCCGTAGGTCATATGACCATGGCCTGTGATCCTGGTTACTGGCACGCTATGCTTAGCTTTGCCACATTCCCTTGGTTACCCACCTATCCTACATTATACAATACTGTTCCTGCACTGCCCTTACAGTGATCTGCCTTTTTTTTTTTTTTGTGAGACCGCTGATTTTATTATTATACTGCTCCCTACAACTATTTACATCAGAATGATATTTTATTGCAGTGTATTTTTTAAAAAAAAGATTTTAGCCTCTCATCATGCCATATGGGAGATTAATAAGTCATGTTGTTTTAAGGCTAATACATCTATGCCAGCATTGTCTGAAATAGTTCTATTTTTTGTTCTTGAGATGAATGTTTATATTTAGTCTTTTTCTTTCTATGGAGAATATAGATAAATATTTACCCATTTTTGGGTGATAAGGAGTCTATCATCCTTGAGAGTCTGGAGAATGACATTGTTTACTATAAGGGAGGGAGTAGTCTGACTCAGCATCTATAACGTGGTATATTTTGGGAAATCATGGATTTGCATTTAAAAAACCTTCTAAGACCATGACTGGTTCAGGACAAAACATATTGTCATTGTAAGCTATTGGCTAAATCAAATCCAAATTAACGTCACATTGTAAACATTGTAAACAATTGGCTGGAATCAAGCTGCTCCTACTTCAAAATATTTTATTGTAATTGTTTGATGAATAAACGTCAGAAGCGTATTTTGAGCATATAAGAATGGTCTCTGTGTCTTCCTTCTCTCCGATATATCGATAACCTATGATTAGGCTCTGGATAATTTCACTGGGCGGATATCGGTTGACATACCTACTAAAATTTCAGTCTAATATTTATTTTGGGCCATGATTGCCTCAGCAGTGAGGTTGCTGCTCAAAGTTTGATTGGCCCCTCATTCTGTCCGTCATCATTACCCTCGGACCACACATGACGTCACTCTGTCTGATTTTGGCAGTTCATTTTGAAAGTTTACATAATTTGTTATAATATAAATGTTTTGCGTGTTCTGTGCATATCTTGCGGCCTTGAAGAAGATGCTAGTTCAGCGTTAAAATGCATATCCTAATAAATTCTGCTTGTACTATTACCCTCTGGTTCGTGTCTGATGTTAGCAGCGCTGTTTCACTGTTCCCTGTTTTTTAAGGCATTCATATGTATAAACGTAGCAGTGAAGTTATCGTCTACCATTCAGGACTGAGTTGCTGCTGACAATTTCAATCATTTCTGCCTAGACCACGGTTGTGCCTGTGATTGCGCAATCATACTAGGTGAGCATATCTGCCACACTTCTGCTTTTCTTCAAGCTACCTGCTTAGGTGATCTGCACCATGTGGCGGCATGTATCAGCTTTTTTCTTCTAGATATCACATTTGCACTTTGGCTTCAATTCATAACAGAAGCCATAGTTCTGTGTCAGATTCGTCAGGAGACAAATCATTGAGTTTAAATTGAACCTGTCGAGGTCCCGTCAAGGTTTCCGTCATTTCGACAGCAATAATAGAACAACATGATGCGCTTTTCTTGCTGTCAAAAGGGACAGAACCCCCATTCCTGATGGAATCTAAAAGCCTGACACTGCAGTTACTGTTGTGTTCTGCTCATTGAAATTTAGACTTAATCTCAGTTACTTGAGTTTGCATTCATATTTATTGCATATATTACACTTGCTATTTACTGCCCTCTATTACATTGGATGTGCCATTTTGGTTTGGCTCCCATCATTTTTGTGCCCTTTTTCAGATGTATAACTTTTTTGTTCTGTCAAAAATTATCTTCAAATGAACCCAAACGAATACTGTGCCAGCATATGTAAACCGATTACCTTACATTTGAAAATGTCTGAAATTAACTTACATTGTAAAATAAAATAAAATGTATACCTTAACTTATACAATTTATTGTAGTGGTTTTCCGTTCTTTTAAAAACTGATGCAGCCCATGCTTTTCAATAATGATTAAAAAAAAAAGGGTATCCATATGACAGAAGACTCTTTGGCATATGCTTGCTTCATAGAGCCCTTTGGATATTGTACAGTATACGTCCTGATACCTTTTTTTTGCCCCAGATATATGCTGCCAACTTTGTAAAGTCTTGTGGTTTTGTTGTATATCATATGTGTGTACCTTTTGTTTTTTGCTTTTTTTTGTTTGTCTGCCACACTGGCAATAAATGCTGCTGTTTTTTTTTTAATCTTAATACCTTGGTTGGGTCCATTGTGTGTTGTTTTACTGTATACTGGGCAGGGGTTTTATGAGTCCCCCCTGGTGGAAAATCCATTTTCACTTTCCACTCACAGTGAACCCAGAAGTACTGTGGTGTTACATGTGTGCTGCTTATAGAGTCAAACCACTTCTCTAAAAAAAAAACATAGACTAAGTTGTAACCTATAACACTTAAAATAGCCTAGACATAAAAAATTAAGAATGAAGTTCTTCAGCTCTGATGTAAAAGCTCTCCTTGGGTCCACCACCAAGCGGATTCATCCTTACTTTGTATTGGATCTTTGCACAAATTGAAAATGATTTATGTACAGTGTATAGTATAACACAAATACATTATGTAACTAGTATGATATGCCATGGGCCTCCACAGCATTTTGTGCTAACACTTCCTGTTTTCTGCAGCTTTTTGGTCAGTTTTGCTGTATAGACTGGGAGAGGACGAGCAGAGTTATCTTATTATCATTAGAGGGTTGGGTAAATTAATGTCAGCTCTATTTTACTGCTGGAGGCCTAGATAAGGCATGATAGTAACGCTAAACTCTTTACACACAGATCCTAAAAGTACTTTTACACCGGCCAATTTTGGCTGGTGCAAAGAGCGCCGATCAACGATCATTGATCGGCGCTCGTTTGCTCCTTTCACAAAGAGCTAGTATAGGGACGATCGCCCATTACTCTGATCACTCATCCTCATACATTTCTATTGTGTCGGAAGCACAACTCCCTGTTTACAATGATAATATTTTGAGTAATTAAAACTATGTGATCAGCAGATGATCGAGCGTTTGCTCGTTCATCTGCTGATCACTGAATGTTTACACAGGGCAGTTATCGGAAATGAGCATTCTGGGAATGTTCATAATTGGCCAGTGTAAAAGGCATTAAGACTTCGTAGGCATATACCCTGTCACTTCCTGGTCTTTGGGGGAGTGGTCTGTACTCCATCACTTCCTGGAGACTTTAATAATTTGTGAAATTTTTTTGTCAATTGATTCCAATTTTATTTCAGCTGCCATAAAAGACATATACCCTAATGCACTGTCTATACAAACAGTGCAGGAAGAAAGTGTGTGTCTCCAGTATGCCACTACAGGGAAGTTATTAAAATAATAAATGTGTTCCTCTTCTACATAATAATATCTAATTAATGAAACTAAAATTAAATAAATAATACATTCCCTTTCATGAGCATAGTATATCCATGAGTTATTCAGCCTGGTTTCCTGGGAAAAGTCATAATTCAAATGAAAATACAGTATGATCCATCAGCAACAGATCGGCTATTTGTTGATAGTCTTCAAGTAGCCACATTTTTTCACAAGATTTTTCTGTTGCATCTTAATAATGTACGTAGGAATCAAGCAGCTCCTAGTTTGATGGTGGTTGGCTGTGAATGGCTAGTTCCCAATTGCATTTTTTTAAAATCCAATAATGAAGCAAACCATTTTAATTGCCTGTTAATTACCTGTTTTGATATAAACAAATGTAAAATAATACAATTTTAACTTGATAATTATTGACGCTATATAATTTTATTGCAGAAGAAAAGATTCCATGTTTCATAGCATTTGCAGAAAAAAATGAAAAGCATTTGGCAATATTATTCTAAGGAATAAAATGTAGGAAACGAGCGACGATGAGAATGGAGAGCAGGCTGCTCTTTATGTAAAGTTCAACAATAGTCACCATGTGCTGAGTGATGCTTAGAGACATGACTGTGTGAGTTTAATCTTCCTTTATGGGAATATCCACTTATTCCATGGGACATTCCTTTAGATTGGTGTTTTCCCCCAATGCTAGAGTGCAGAACAGCTACAAAGGAGAGAAATTGGTTATTTTAATTGTTCACCTATATAATTTACCAGGTTTATTATTAAGTATGATATATATATATATACAGTACTGTACAAACGTTTTATGTAGTTGTGTGAAAAATGCTGCAAAGTAAGAATGCTTTAAAAAATATAAGTGTTAATATTTTTTTTATCAACTAACCAAATACAAAGTGAATGAGCAGAAGAGAAATCTAAGTCAAATTAATATTTGGTTTGACCACCCTTTGCCTTCAAAACAGCATCAATTCTTCTAGGTACACTTGGACAAAGCCATGGATTTTGTAGGATTATTATCGTCAGGTGTATGATTAACCAATTATACCAAACAGGTAACAATGATCATCATTTTCAGAAGTAGGTTGAAACTAAGTCATTAACTTAACAGAAACAGCTGTGTAGGAGGCTTAAAACTGGATGAGGAATAGCCAAACTTTGCTAAAAAGTTTAGATGTGGAAGACAGTTTCATGCGGCAGGTCCACCATGGCAATACTGAGCACAGCAACAAGACACAAGTTAGTGTTACTGCATCAGCAATGTCTCTCCCAGACAAAGACTTCAAAGCAGACTGGGGTTTCAAGATGTGCTGTTCAAGCTCTTTTGAAAAAGCACAAAGAAACGGGTAACGTCCAAGAACGTAGATGCATTTGTCAGCCAAGAAAACTTAGTGCAGCAGATCAAAGACACATTATGCTTACTACCCTTCAAAATCGGAAGATGTCCAGAAGTGCCATCAGCTCAGAACTAGCAAAAACCAGTGGGATCCAGGTACACCCATCTACTGTTCAGAGAAATCTGGCCAGAAGTGGTCTTCATGAAAGAATTGCAGGAAAAAAGCCATACCTTCAACGTGGAAACAAGGCCAAGCGACTCAACTATACACAAAAACATAGGAACTGGGGTGCAGTAAAATGGCAGCAGATGCTCTGGACAAATGAGTCAATTTTTTTAATTATTTAGCTGTAATAGAAGGCAGTTTGTTCGCCGAAGGGCTGGGTAGCAGTACAATAATGAGTGTCTGCAGGCAACAGTGAAGCATGGTGCAGGCAAGTGTACCTAGAAGAGTTGATGCTGTTTTAAATGCAAAGGGTGATCACATCAAATATTGATTTTATTTAGATTTCTCTTATGTTCATTCATTTTTTGTTAATTGATGAAAAAAAAATATTAACACTTATATTTTTGAAAGCATTCTTACTTTGTAGCATTTTCCACAACTGCCTAAAACTTGTAACTTTTACACAGTACTGTATATATATAATTCTTAACTATTGGGCCATATAGTGTATATAGCCGCTGAGTGGATCTCGCTCTGACAAATCACATGACCCATGCAAAAAGCCGTATATGACACTCTGAGGTCTTCTTCTGGAAGAAGATTTGTTAATGATGTCATGAATATTGGTGGTTCACAAATTAATGTAAGAATTGTATAGCTGTAGCAGCGCTCACTCACAACAATGGCTGCCTGCCTGTGCCTGCCTAACACACTGACTGACTCCTATATCTCTCTAAATTCTGTATCTCTAACAAATTGTTGTAAATCGAACTATCTATTCTCTACTCCTCACTATAAACACACTCACTGACACTAATCCACTATACATCTGTATTCTGTGTTTTACTATCTCAATCTCTGTCTGATGTCCTCTTTCTCCTCTCAGTATGCCCACAAAGCAGCAGCATTTCCTGGTTGGACTGTTTATAGTGGGTATGACTCATATGACTGTTATCCACTGAGTCATCAGTGACTCACACCTACTCCCCCTTATGATTAGCTGTGCTAGAGAGAGGGGCGCCTGCAAGCCATTATAGGGATGCCGACCGTGCCACCACATTATGTGTGTAATATACTGAACCTAAGATCATTTTAAACATATTGGATTTATATATGCATATTTTAATATCTATATTACTTACAAATATTAACAGGTCCTTCTGCACCCAACCTATAAGAAAAAATATATATGCATTACTATTATTATTATTATTATTATTATTATTAGTAGTAGTAGTAGTAGTAGTAGTAGTAGTAGTAGTAGTAGTTGTAGTAGTAGTATTGTGATTACTATTATCTTAATTATTTATAAACTAATACAATAAATTATTAAATGAAGTTTTGTCCAACATCATACAACACAAATGCTTCTAACTTTGTATTTGATTATTCGAATAGCAGTACATGCGAGAATGCATTAAGTAAACAAGCACATTACTGTCCTATAATACTATATACCTTAATGTCCTATAAAATGTAGACTTTACATGCAAATTTGGGGAGATTTATAATTTTTAGTTAGAAGATTTTGTTGTGCCATGTTACCAGGCAACCAATGTTCTTATCATCATATTTAGAACTATCTATTGATTCTTCGGTACTTGTCGATAATTATAGGATTTTTGAATAAATCTTAAAAAATTTGTTCCATTAGGACTGACCTGCACTCCTCATTTTCCAGCATCTTCCTATAAGTGGCGATCTCAATGTCCAGGCTCAGCTTAACATTCATCAGCTCCTGGTATTCTCTCAGTTGGCGAGCCATGTCCTGCTTGGCCTTCTGTAGAGCAGCCTCTAGTTCAACCAGTTTAATCTTGGCATCTCGGACGGCAGCTTCTCCACGTTCCTCAGCTTTATTTATTGCAGATTCTAGGGCTGCACGCTAGTACAATAGGAAGCACTTTTATTTGAAACAGAACAATGTCTGACCAAAGAGTGAATGTGTAGCGTACTTCTTTATCATAAAAAAAAAAAGTACTTGCTTAAGGCAGGTTACTATAAGCCCCTCTCCAAGGTAATGCCACACAGCCCACCCCTTACAGGTAGTGCCACACAGCCCCCTTCCCAGGTAGTGCCACACAGCCCCCTCCCTGGTAGTGCCACACTGCCCCCCTCCCTGTAGGTAGCACTTTTGGGGCTCCCTCTAGGAATGGAATCCCCAACCATAGCATTGCCCGGGAATTCCACTTCAGCAGGAGCCCCTGACGTCACTGTCCATATATGGACAGTGATGTCAGGGGCAACCCCAGAGCCATAGTTCCGGGCAGAGCGCTAGTAGCAGTCTGCCTGGGTCTCCTGCTCTGCTCCTGACATCACTGTCCATATATGGATAGCAAAGGCTCTGCTCCGGCTCTAGGGAAACCCCTAACATAACTGTCAATATATGGATAGTGATGTCAGGGTTAACACCAGAGCCAAAGTCCCAGGTAGAGCGCTACTAGCACTCTGCCTGGGATACTGCTCTGCTCCTGACATGACTGTCCATTTATGGACAGTCATGTCAGGGGCTTCCCCAGAGACGGATTCCCAGAGCAGAGCTGCTTCTAGCGCTCTGCCTGGGATTCCTTCTCTCCTCCTGGCATCACTGTCCATATATGGACAGTCATCACTGTCCATATATGGACAGTGATGTCAGGGGCAACCCCAGAGCCTGAGTCACATGGAAGAGCACTATTAGCACTCTGCCTGGGAGTCTGTAGCCTAGTAAATGGCAGAGTAGGGAGTTACCTCCCTGCTCTGCCATAGTGTTTAATAGTATCTGTGTCCTATGGAAGCAGATACTATTGAATGTGGCATCGCTACTGCTGTAGCAGCCATAGTGGCTGATAGCGGGGCCACTGGGCAAGGGGGGGCCGTTATGGCAGGCAGCATGGGCCCCCTCATGCCACGGGCCCCGTAGCAGCCGCATTGGCTGCTACTGCGGTAGTTACACCACCTCCTAGACAGGGGCTCCCTCTAGAAGCGGAATCGCATCGGCAACACTCTGGCCTGGGATTCCACTCCTGGAGGAGACATGATGGCAGCGTCAGCACCTGGCGGCCGAGTCGGCCCCCCGAAGTTGCCTGGGTTCGCCGGGTGCTGACGCTAGCCTTGCTTACTACACATTAAAATAAATACACAGTTATGATACTCTGTCCACATGGATCATGTACCTGGGATTTAACATTTTCGATCTCTCCTTTAAGTCTCTGAATTGTCTGGTTGAGTTCAGCAATCTCATTCTTGCTGTTCTGCAGACTATCTCCATTTTGCCCAGCTGCCATATGTAAGTCATCAAACTGAAGGTAAACAATTTTTTTTATTAATTGTCTATGGGTAAGAGTAAACTGTATTTCCGTCTCTAAAAGATCTACATTGATAAGATTATAACCTTATCAATGTATAGGCCAGACTCACCCTTGACTGGTACATAGCCTCGGCCTCAGCTCTGCTCCTGTTAGCAATCTCCTCATATTGAGATCTGACCTCTAAAATAATGCTGTTTAGGTCAAGGTCTCGGCTGTTGTCCATTGATACAACCACTGAAGTATCTGAGATCTGAGCCTGGAGCTGAGCAATTTCCTATGTTTTAGAGAAAATTAAACACAATATAAATTAAGAATATCTAAAATGGAAGATCCCTTCATTAATAAAGTTCATAAAAACCTATACGCAGCTTAAATACACAAACACATATATATATATATATATATATATATATATATATATATATATATATATTAAAAAAAGAAAAAAAGCAGCACCGTTCAATTGGTGTAGGGTGCAAAGTTCCTGTTCGGACACACAACCGATGTCCCAAATTACCCAACACAAATCCAAAATACAAGACAGCAGAAATGTCGCAAGTGGTGATTAAAGTGATCCTACTTTTTCACTGAATTTGGAGTGCTGCCTTGTATTTTGGATTTGTGTTATATATATATATATATATATATATATATATATACATATATATATATATATATATATATATATATATATATATATATTTACTTGTGTGTGTATGTGTGTGATTTGTTAATTACATCTATTACAGAACCAGTCAGGAATACTTATATAATACTTAATATAATAAAAGTAATAAAAGTGCAAAATTCAAACTTACTGCCTCATAAAGTGTCCTTAGGAAGTTGATCTCATCAACTAAGGAGTCTGCCCGAGCCTGAAGTCCAGCTTTGTTCAGAAAAGCTGCATCAACATCCTATTGAAGACGGTACATAAAGAATACAAAGTCATATAAATGTTCAACTAATATAAAGCATGTTCAGCTAATATAAAGCAATAAGTAATATTTTTTGTCTTTTCAATATAAAATTAAACTTTCAAATCAAAATCCAATGCAATTGAAAGACATATTTTAAGCCCAAAAGACAAGACAAGACAAGCAGCTATCTCTAGAACGGGCCCCCTAAACCCCGTTCTAGATTACTCAGCTCCGGTGCCTTCCAGCCACTTCCTGGTTAGGTGGTCGGGAGTTAGGGAAACAGCATAGCTCGCCATGCTACGCTGTTTCCATAGCTCCCATTCATTTCTATGGAAGTTCTGGAAACAGTGTAGCTCAGTGATCTCGGCTTTTTCCGTAACTCCTTACCACCTAACCAGGATGTAGCCAGGAGGCAGCAGGAGCCGAGTAAGCTAGAACGGGGTTTAGGGGGCCCATTCTAGAGATAGGCTGAGGTGTGGATATGCCATAAATGTCCATCATGGGAAAACCCCTTTAATTAGAGAACATTATTTTGCATTACTTACTCTCTTAACTCCAGCAAATTCATTTTCTGCAGATGTGCGTCTGTTTAATTCTTCTTCATAGCTAAATAAAAAAAAAAAATGATCATTAACCTGAAAGCAAAATAGATTTGTTTTTCTATCCAAAATGTCCTGCCGGAGTAAAAAGGCTGTGTATACCGGCTGTGAATGCATTTTTTTTTAATCTTTGTTTTATTTAATTTTAAACAACTTTTGAATTGGTTTTTACAAAAAAAAAAAAAAAAAGTTTAACTTTTTGAGATACAGCTTCTATGTGTCCTGTATATATAGAAACTGTATTTTGCGGTCAAAGACCAATCCACCAGATAAGCGGGACTGACAGCTTCACTGAGCGCTGGTCCTGCGTGTCTCTGACATTCAGGATCCAGCAATTATCGATCACATCTAAGGGTATGTTCACAGGTCAGCGTCCAATACGCCTGAAATTACGGAGCTGTTTTCAGGAGAAAACAGCTCCTGAATTTCAGACGTAATTGCTCGTACTCGCGTTTTACGGACCTAATTGGAGCTGTTTTTCAATGGAGGCAATGAAAAATTGCTCCAATTACGTCTCAAGAAGTGACATGCTCTTCTTTGACGCGGGCGTCTTTTTACGCGCCGTCTTTTGACAGCGGCGTGTAAAAAAACAGCCGGTGTGCACAGAATATCATAACCCCATTGCTTTCAATGGCCAGATGTTTGCCAGTGCTTTGTAGCCGTATTTTCGTAAAACGCCCGAATTACGTCCGTAAATAGGGCGTGTGAACATACCCTAATAGCTAGATCCTGCGTGTCAGAGACACTCAGGACCAGTGCTGTCAGTCCCAATGACTTGACGAATTCGGCTTTGACCGCAAGATACAGCTACTATGTATACTGAATACATAGAAGCTTTATCTGAAAAACTATTTTTTTAAATAAAATTCAATTCAAAAGTTGCTCAACTTTGAATAAAACTTTGAATTATTTAAAAAAAAATGCCTTCGAGAGTTTACATTGCCTTTAAGCTAGCGATAAACATAAGATAGCTGTTGACCAAACACTTATTTGTTTGATATCTATTTCCCCTTAAACCCCAAAAGTATGCAGACTCAACTTAGTCAATCATTCATATTTATCTGAATAATGGAAGGGCAAAAACCACTACCAGACGCTACTGGCAGTACTTATCTCCTGGCAAAATCTGCTGTTAGGTGACAGTCGCGAGAGCCCCTGTACACATTATATCTGCTATAGGATCTATCAAAATGAATTTAATGTGTGAGCAGCTTTATTTTGGTGTCTTACATTCATACCATGTTGGTTGTCTACCAACATTATACTTATTAGAGTGCACAATGGAGACAAACGGAAACCATTTGCACCCGATCTGTCAACATTGAAATCAATGATGATGGAAACCTATGGTTTCATTATGTTTCAGTCAGGGCTCCATTCTGACGGAATGCTCAGACGGAACGTCAGAATAGAGCCCTAACGGATATGTGAATTACATATGTAATATTGAGGTTTAAATTACATTCTGGTTCTGACTGCTGATTTAATAATAAGTAAGTACAATAAACTTGATTTGCCAAGACAGATAGTCTTTCTTTTTTTTTTTTTTATATAATCTAGTGAATTTATTTCATGTAATACCTCCTTCTCAGTTCTTCAGCTGTTCCCTCCATACTGCTCCTATCTCCATTCAGACGAGCTTTTTCAGATTCCAGATTCTCCAGTTGTCTCCTGAGGTTGCTGATAAAAGTCTCAAACAGAGGTTCAATCTGACACCTGGATGTCCTTTGTTCTTGTAGAAGAGCCCACTTGGTGTCCAGCATCTTGTTCTGTTGCTCCAGAAACCTAACCTAAATGTTACAGTTAAAGGTTAATATATTGTAGCATCTTGTAGTATAAGAGCTACATAACATATTACTTTTGTAAATGAAGAAGTGTTATATAATGAAATATTCATTTAGGTCAAAAATATTTATTTAATGTTAGTTAAAGTTACATGATTAGAAAAAAGGTTGTGTTTTTTTCTTTTTTTCCAAAAACAGCACCACTCTTGTCCATGGGCAGTGTCTAGTGCTCCAGTTAATCCTCATTCACTTGAATGCAATACCAGACACAGCCCATGGACGAGAGTGGCACCATTTCAGAAAAAAAAAATAGACCCCCTTTTATATATATATATATATATATATATATATATATATATATATATATATATATATATATATATATATATTATTTTTTTATTTTTTTATTTTTTTTTATTAAATCCCACACAACTTCTTTAAGTTCCAGTTTTAATTGTAGAATGGCAGTCACCAATGGTTTTTAGAACATTTTCAGTATGAACAATACATTAATTTGTAGGAAATAAATTTATGTTCTATTAAGATTAACGCATATAGTTTAAATGAGGTATATTTTGGCCAGATCAGATGTGGATTTTCTGCTGTCAATGCATTATGGGTAAACTGTGTAGAACAATGTAAGTGTAACTTGCCATATTAACATCTTTAAATTAGCCTAAACATTGCTAATTTTGGTCTTAATCATTCTTAAAGAGGTTTTTCCCATAATCATTATTTATCACCTATACACAGGATAGGTGATAAATATCTGATCAGTGTGGGTCTGACCGCTGGGCCCACCACCAATGACGAGAATGGGCTGACCTTGCCGTTTCTGGAAGCCCCATATGAATGGGGCGTTAGTGCGCATGCTCCATTCTTTCCTATGGGGCTGCTGAGCTTTATCTTTAATAATTACTCAATGAAATTTCAGACAATCAGACTAGAACATTGGCTTTTAATAAGCTGCCTCAATACAAATAACCAAAAATGTAAAGTGTATTTAAGCACTAATGATTTTTTATACCTTGTCAATGAAGGAAGCAAACTTGTTGTTGAGACCTTTAATTTGGTTCTTCTCATCAGTCCTCACTCTTTGGATACCATTGTCGATCTCCAAGTTGAGAGGAGCCAGTAGACCTTCATTTACAGTAACAGAGGTAATCCCACCAGAACAGGATGACCCTCCAAATCCATGAGCAATGCCTCCAATACCACACACAGATCCATGCCCGCTCTTCCCGGAACTAAAACTTCTAGCTGAAATCTTATGCCCCTTGAATCCAATATTCTGAGCACTTGTGCTGCTAAAGCAATGTTGAGTCTTGTGGCCGTGTCCTGTGTGTTTAGGAGAGTGTGATAAGATGCAGTGAGAGCTGGAAGGTTTAAGTGAAGCCACAGAACAGGAGCTGAAGTTCTTGTGTCCTGAGGAGCTGAGGAGCTGAGGATGGAGTGATGAGACATGATGCTTCTTCTCAGTAAGATGATCTACAGAAGATGCAAAGAGCTCAGGAGTCTGCTCTACTGAAGTCTTCATGAGCTGTTGCCTGCTGCTTTTATACTTGAACTGGGTGTTTCCATTGTAATTTGAAGTTACTTTGGAGCATTGCTTGGTAGCGTTATTTTCTACATTTATAGAATACATACGACAGACACACCTGAATGATCAAAGCTAAGCAGCAATGCATAATTTATAATAAAACAATATCATGAAAATGCTCCATGATATATATAAATGAGAATTACTTTGATTATTTATAGTGTCAGCAATATGTACAGGATTTACAGACATGTTTTATTATACTAGCATTCAGTTATATGTCTGTGTCTGGCTTTTCAAAAAGTAAATGTAGTGAAATAATGTTTTATACATGCACGCATTAAGATATATACTTATATAAAGTTAGGTGATAAATGGGATCAAGGTTTGTTTGATGTATCTTTGATACCATGACGCCAAAGTAGCTAAAAGGGGTTGTCTCATGTCTTTTTAACCTGGCAATGCGCTGGTGGCTGCAGAGCTGGCTTCAGAAACCCTGCAGTATTAAATGTCTTCCATCCAATGTCAACCATCTAAATGAAAGACCAACTAGAATAGGTCAGTTCTGCCTAAGCTGAGACACTAGTTTTTAGTGGCACAACCCTCTGGCTGATAGAGGGGGTTCCAGTCAGGGACTCCCCCTATTATGTAATATCTTTATGAGATGACCCCTTTAATGAGTGAGATTGACATGGTATCACAGACTGGATCATTAACTGACTTAAAATAGTCAGTACCAACATCATCAAATCTTACTTTTTAGGGCAAAATTAATTGGACAAAATCATGATGTATTTGAGATGTAAAACTTAAAGAGGCTGTGTCACCAGTTTATAACTGCCCTATCTCCTACCTAACCTAATAGGTGCTTTGATGAGGATAACCACTGTTTTTTTATTTATGCAAATTGTTTCTAAATGCCCAACTTATGCCCAATTTATGCAAATTGTTTCTAAATGCCCAACTGGGTGGTTTTGTTTTCTATTCACCAAGTGGGTGTTGTATAGAAAAGTGTATGACGCTGATTCAAAGCACAGGGTGATCTCGCGAGATCCCGCTGTGATGCCACTTTCTCCTGCAGGTCCTTCACCAGAGCGACGGAAGACTGAACAGATATCGCCTCCAGCCATGCCAGGACGTTTATCCGAATCTGCACGGCTGGAGGCGATGTCTGTTTAGTCTTCCGTTGCTCCGGTGAAGGACCTGCGGGATGAAGTGACATCACAGCGTAATCTCGCGAGATCACCCTGTGCTTTGAATCAAGCTGGGCTGGAATGAAGAGAAGTGTATGATGCTGATTGGTCAGCATCATACCTTTTCTATAAAATGGCCACTTGGTGATTAGAAAAAAAAACGCCCAGTTGAGCATTTAGAAAAAAATTACATAAATCTAAAAATGTTCATATCTTGGTCAATAATAAACATTTAAAAACAAAAGAACAGTAGTTATCCTCATCAAAGCACCTATTAGATTAGGTAGGAGATAGGGCAGTTATAAAATGGTGACAGAGCACCTTTAATGGCTGTGTACACTTTTGCAAGCATTTTAATTTTTTTATTAAATGATTTAAGCAACTTTTAATAACAGTGTACATAGACTTTAACTTCTTCTGACATATACAGTTGGAAACATTGATTATGTTCATTACTAAAGGGGTTGTACCATAATGATACCGCCACCAATCGCGAAGGCTGTATTTGACTGAATCGTCGGCGCACATGCTTGACCACTGCTTTATTCAGTTCTCACTGCAGTTAGGTGGAACGGGAGGTTTGGAAACCCCGTTCTCCCGATCGGTGGAGATCCCAGTGGTTGGGCTCCCAGCAATCAGACAATTATCAGCTATTCTGCAGATACCGTAGGTAATAATGGTTGATTCTGGCTCAACCACTTTAACTGCAAATTGCATTGAAAATGTCAAAAGAACTATCATTCTTCATAATTATTCAGACTACGGTATCTGTGACTCTTTAAAATATGAAAGACAATAAAGTAGTTGAGAGGAAAAATTACTGAAGTCTATGAACTTTGTATGGTTTACACAAATACTTTGACCCTTAATCAAATCTGATCTTTTACTTAAAGAGTAACTGCACTTTCATCAAACTTTTGATATGTCATAGAGACATATAAAAAGTTTGGATTGGTGGGGTCCGGGTGCTGAGACCACCACTGTTGCTGATATGAAGATGCAAAAGCACTCAGCTGAGTGCTTTGCACCTTCAGCTGTGATCTGTGTCTATGTGAGCCATCTTCAGGCTGTCGAAGAGCGCTGATCATAGCAGAAGGTGGAGAGCGCTCAGCTGAGCGCTTCTGCACCTTCGTTTCAGCAACGGTGGGGGTCTCAGCCCCCGGACCCCCACTGATCCAAACTTTTAATATGTCTCTGTGACATAATAAAAGTTTGATGAAAGTGCACTTATTCTTTAAGGTCCAAATTACTAGATTGAAGTTTAAGTTTCAACATATTAGAAGCCACAGCTTGTAAGGGGTAAAATAAAATTGTGGATTAGAAATAGGTTGAAAATAAATATAGTTAATGGGGTTTTCCAGCCAGTAAAAATTGATGGCCTAACCTCAGGAAAGGCCATTAATAGCTGATGGGTCGGGATCCAACTCTCAGGACCCCCGCCGATCAGCTGTTTTGAAGTGGGTGCTGCGCTGCTTCCCCTTCAGTTCTACTTGATCACTGTGAATCGTCAACACACATGTAGCGGCAATTCACAGGTATTGCAGCCTTTTCTCACATTCACTTCAATGGGAGAAGAAGGCTGCAATACCTGTGACTCGCTGCTAAATGTTTGTCGACTATTCACAGTGATCAAGTAGAAATGAAGGGAAGCAGCATTTGTACAAGTGCTGCACCCCCTTCAAAACAGCTGATCGGTGGGGGTCTCGGGAGCCGGACCCTGACTCATAAGCTGTTGATGGCCAATCCTGAGGATAGGCCATCCATTTTTACTGGCTGAAAAACCATTTTAATAAGGTACAGGAACAAATATTTAAATGTAAAACCTCTGTAGCAGTGAGTATGGGTGATCCAATATGTTTGTCTATAGGCAAATATAAGAAAGAAAGTTGGAAGAGTAGAGAATAGCAATATGGCTTATTCAACAATTAAGTGGTGGAGTTTTCTGATGTGATTTGGGGAACGGTCTAATTAAAATTAAGAATGGCTTTGAGTGACATAAATTTATCATAATTTACAGCAGAAACTAATATAAATTACGGGGGAAATTTATGTCAGCTCGTGGTTATCTTAGATTATCTTAGATTTCACTTCCTGGCGCATGGACTACCAGAGATGCGCCCAATTTATTGAGAGTCTTACACGTCTTAATATATTTTATATTTATATTAAGAATTTATATTAAGACTGGCGTATTAAATTCCCCCACCCCCCATTGAATACAGGGAAAACAGATGATGACAGGAGAATCATATATATAACAGAAATAAGTAGTACAATCTTCTTACTGATATAAGGAAGGGTATTATATCAATGTGACTATTCCTGGGGAGAAGCATAATTCACACATAGATCTACTAATACATGGCATGTAATGGGTGCCAATAACTTCTAACTGAAAAGGACATTAAGAAATGTGTTTACTGTAAGGGAGTAAAGTAAAAGCTATTACAACTCATAGACTACTACTTATACGTTTTTAATTAAAGCGACCTTCCAGTCCAAATAAAAAAATTTGCTATGCATTGCATATGTATAGTCAACCTACCTCTATTCCTGCGTTCCGCTCCCTCGTTTTCACTCACCAAAATGGCCCTTGCAGTATCAGACTTCCCTATGAAGAGCTTCTTTGGAAGTTCAATACACACACCTTCACCCCCATAACTGCCCAGTTAAAGTCACCTAATTCTTATTGTCTATACTTGAACCCCTTATTAATGAACAGGTAGAGTACTATAAGTTCATCGGAAATTACAATTATGCTAGGATGAAGAGAAGAGAAAATGTAACAAGACAAATGGATACAATTACATAAATCATGAACATACCATTGAACATAATGTTAAAAAGCGGTAGACATGATCTATGTTCTTCAGTGATCTTTAGCTTTGGTCATTCAGATGATGAAAGAAGGAAACACATTTTTGTTTTTATACAATTAATTGGACATCCTAGTAAAAAAAACAAAAACATACGAACACAAATTTGTATAGGCAATATAGGCAATCATTATTAATGTTCACACTCTTGCAATACAGTGTGTTTAAAAAAGTGCTCATCCAGTAAAAATATAAAGGCCTGGAGGAGGCTTGGTCTCCAGATGTACACTCAGGATCTCCGGAAAGCTGTTGGTGGTTTCTGGCTGCAGAAACAACGCACAAGTGGGCACGAGTGAGACTGTGTGGTTTAGTAGGAGTAAGGCAGAGAAAGTCAGAGGTGTCCAGGTCGCAACCAACTTTAGCAGAGCATCTAAACAAGCTCCCATTGCATGAGACACCAAATTCTCAGGAGCAGTGGATCTGAGAAATGCTAAAGGGCCCCCGAGAACCAGACCGCCAGAGACTGGAGAGTCCAGGGAACAGTTGTGCGGTCGTGTGCCAAAAACGTAAAAATCAGCAAGCTGGTGAAAAGATTAAGTTCACTCTGACTGGTGGACCACCCAGGTACAGGGGCTGCATGTATCATCAGGCCCAGGAAGATGGTGGACTCTTAAAGACGGGCCCGTGCCTTTACCCACTGGAGGCCTGCTTCACCACAGGAGAATCTATAGGAGTTCGAGCCTGACGAGGAGCTGGCTACTACTGTGCCAGAGAGGAGGAAGATTGGTGGCCGAGGAGGAGGTTGTTTTGGTGTTGGGCAACCTACTACCGGATACGGGGACTGCATATTGGTGGAATACTCCTTTAATGTGATGGTACACGTTCTTGTGACCGTTCTTATTCATGCCCAGCCTATGGTCTACATCGGGTCATGTGTTCAGGACAGTTTCCTGATTGTTCCTTTGTTCCCCTTGAAAAGTTAAGAGAGACTGTTACCATTAAGTTCCTGTTGTTCGTGAAGTAAGGGACTGTTCCTGTGTTCCTGTTTTGTCCTTTTCCCCTTTTGATCTTCGTGCCTATGCGATCTTTGTGTCAGCGACGGCACATATTAAACCAGGGGCATGTGTAACTCTAAGGCTGGGTTCACACGACCTATTTTTCAGACGTAAACGAGGCGTATTATGCCTCGTTTTACGTCTGAAAATAGGGCTACAATACGTCGGCAAACATCTGCCCATTCATTTGAATGGGTTTGCCGACGTACTGTGCAGACGACCTGTAATTTACGTGTCGTCGTTTGACAGCTGTCAAACGACAACGCGTAAATTGACTGCCTCGGCAAAGAAGTGCAGGACACTTCTTTGCAACGTAATTTGAGCCGTTCTTCATTGAAGTCAATGAAGAGCAGCTCAAGATTTACGAGCGTCAAAGACGCCTCGCATAATGCGAGGAGGAGCTTTTACATCTGAAACGAGGCAGTTGTTTTCTCCTGAAAACAGTCTGTCTTTTCAGACGTAAAAGGTAGCTAGCGTGTGCACATACCCTTAAAGGGGAGTTTTATGCTTGCTTTGTTTGTGTGTACATATACCCGAATATGGTTCATTTATTTGTGCACTGTGCCTTTTAAATGATTGGCACCCTGATGATGGATGATGGTTGGCTCGTTGGTGGTGTAAATTACTTTACACATGGCCTAAATGGTAATAATATGCTGTGTCATAACAGTGGCAGAAACCTGGCTAGAGAGAAAGCTGCTGTAAGAAGTGTGTGAGAGTGAGCTGAAAAAGCTGCTGAAACCGCACGATGAACACAGTAAAAACGAGACACAAAAACAATGGCGAATACGCTTTTTTTTGCCATTTCTCACCACAAATATTTTTTTTTTCAGTTTCCCAGTACATTATATGGCAAATTAAAAGGTGCCATGAAAACTACTACTCATCTCACAAAACATAAGCCCTCATACGGTTATTTCGATGAAAAAATAAAAAAAGTTATGGCTTTTGGATGGCGTGAGGAAAACACGAAAATGAAAAATCGGAAATTGGCTGCGGAGGGAAGGGGTTCTTTGGCTTCTATAAGTTATAATAATGGAAAATGTGGACGTCTACTTATCTGGTATAACTTATATTGTTAAGATATGCAAAACAGTATGATTGTTGGCGTTTGACTTTTGAAGCGTGAAAAGAAGGAGGTTCCTTTTATCATTTCTCCTGCACAGAGTTACACCTAGCCAACCACTGTGCAGGGAACACAGCTACATTGAAGAGAAGCAGGCTGTGTTGTAGTTTCCTGCACTGCTGGTGGAAGGGAGCATCTCTGTGCAGGAAAAATCAGTGAGAAAGCCATTGTGCTAGTTAACGATTCTAATGATCAGTGAGAGTCCAGGCATTACTGGAGATATGCAATCCTTTTGTTAAAGGGGTATTCCCACAATTACAATTATGGCTGTTAAATAAATCTAGCAAACAATCATTTTTTCACTTATAAGTAATTAAAAGAAAAATTTATGTTCTTCTACAATAAGCCCATACACCTTCTTCTCTGTTATTACCTTGTTGTCGTTAGTTATGTCTAGCAGTAGTTCTATTTAGTCAAGAACGAACATGCGCAATATGTATCTCCCCACTATTTTTCTATAGCGGTACTGTTTCTATCGGTCAGTGAAGTCAGACAGCACATGCGCGATTGCCTCCTTGGGTCACTGTGGGAGCTACCCACTACCATACGGAATCTCCAAATCTAAGGGAATTTCACCCTCGGCTTTGATGTGGCTAAGTAGAACAACCCAAAACCTGCAATCCCTCGGCATGTCACGCCAGTCACGAAATGCTATCTTTTGCGGACTCCCTTGACCGTTGGCTTTGATAATACAGTGAGGACTCACCTAAGCTCACAACAAAGGGAGGTTCTGAATTTTGTAGCAAAGGCCTTGGATTCTCGTCATAACCAGACCCGTTAAGACATACTCGCCACTGAATGAACTCTTACACAAGGTAATGCAATATAAGCTGGTAAAACAGTGAACAGCTTTCAATTAGACAACTACAGTACATCAATGTTATGCTGTACAAGTGGATTTGGGATTCGCCAACTTCTACCGGCAGTTTATCCCAAACTTCTCATCACTGATGGCTACCATCTCTACCCTTACCAATAAGGGTGTGAACGCCAAGGTGTGGACTCCAGAGGCAGAATCTGCATTTAATAGCCTCAAGAAAGCCTTCACTTCAGCCTCCATCCTTCATCATCCTGATGTGTCTCAGCAGTTCTCATTGGAGGTGGACACTTCTTCTTTTAGTGCAGGTGCACTTCTGTTCCAGAGGAGCTCCAAAGGAAAGGCAGTAGTATGTGGCTATTACTCAAGACTTTTTTCCTCTGCAGAGCGCAACTACTCTGTTAAGTATGGACAGCACCAAAAAGAACGTGGGGCATTTCTTTCAACACTCTGCGTGTATCTTATATTTTCCTGAACCAAGGAGAATATTGCCGGTTTATAGTGATATACAAGCTGAGGGTACATAATCTACAATCACAGTCCCGAAACTTCTTCTGGGACTACTAGCATCTGCTGTGGTACTATATATTCCGAGTCTGCAATTTCATGAACGGGTTGCCACTAATAACTTTAGAATCTTTCTCACATACAATACTGATTTTCATGAGTTGTGACATATTCAGCACTATACTTTGTGGACAGCACCAAAAAGAACGTGGGGCATTTCTCTCAACACCCTGTGCGTATCTTATGTTTCCCTGAATTAAGGAGAATATTGCTGGTTTATAGTGATATACAAGCTGAGGGTACATAATCTACAATTATAGTCCCGAAACATCGGGACTATTAGCATCTGCTGTGGCACTATATATTCCGTGTTTGCAATTTCTTGTTTCAATCTCGAATGGCTTTAAACATATATTAACCTTATATTTCATCTATTATATATTTTTTCAATGGCCAACTTCTGATATATATTTACACAGTGCAAGTATTTTACATTTACCTTCCGATGCGATATGTGTGTTTCCCTTTTTCTCTCTTGGAGGTGCAGGCATTTGGGGTGTCCTTTTCGGGGTGCCGCCTCGCTGTTGGTTGTGTTCGTTTCCTGTGGTCCGTCAGCGGTGGATCGAATGGGAGAAATGAATTTCAGTAAGGACAGATGTTTGAAAAAATATATATCTTTATTTAAATAATATAATAAAAAACATCTCTAGAGCAAATGCCTACGACACAAACAGGCCTTACCGACCAACTGAATTGTATGATGTGTTTCTCTAACCAACATACTACAAATTAAATGCAAAAGTATTGTAACTTCAAATAATAAATCGCAGAAACACATACACATTCAGACCTGATTGACCTCTCTCTCATTAAGTACACGTAGCATAAATTCGATCTGCAGGGTTTTTGTGCCAAACTTAAGCACTCTTGAAGTATATAAAGTACTAAATTCCTATATATATTTAGGCAACATAAGGATCCTCTGGTCATATGTATGTATATATATAACTTTTTATGTTGGGAATAATTTATTTATTTATTTATCCCTGAACATATTTTTTAGTCCAACATTTGATTTGTTCGTACGCTAATGTTATATACATAAAGTATTAATTATGCTTGGTTCAACATGCAAAAATTATAACCAAGTCAGTTTAACTTTTTGCAATCCATTGTTTGTTTTTGATTTTATGTTTCCTAGTTTAATGTTTGTGATGTATTTTTAACGTATGATGAGGCTCACACTGCTTTGCCTGTCTCAAGAACTATATTAACCAAGATACCGCATATAACAATTAATATCCTGGGCACTCATATGTTATCAGATATTTTGTCTTCTTTAGGGAATGGACACACCCGACAATGTATCTACTCAATACTCTCCTTGTTGCGCATACTAATGCCGTTTCCAATTGCAGGCTTACTCCACCTGCAATGATGGTCAGCATTTAGTGTTATCCAATCACTCAAATGTGCTTCAATTACCACCCACGTATATCAAGCAGGCAGAGCAGGAAGAGCTCTCACATTTCTTTGGCATGATTAAGAGCACGGTATGTGCTTGAAACGCGTAGGCCAGGGTAATCACCCAGAACTACCATACATCTTGGGACTGCGTCTCCCGTCATTTTTAACCTTATTTCCCCAATAAAGGTGGGAACACTTCTTCCTTTTTAAATCAAAGTACGACTCAGCGCTGGATCATTTTTTCTTTTTCTCCATTACGTACCGCCAGCCGTAGCGGGGATCCGAGTGGCAAGTCCGGAGACGCATCAGACCGGTGAGCTGGAGGTTTCCTCCCTTTCTATACTATATCCAAGTATACGGCAATTCCTCCGTGCCTACCGGACTGTATATATATATATGAAGTGGAGTGTATTATATCTAACACAGCAACGCACATTTCAACAGTTCCTATCATTAGGACTCCAGTGTCTCTGCCACACTCCGATTTTATGCAATTTATTTCTCAAGATTGTTTCTATATATATATCACCTATATCTATCCATCTAAATATAAATTACAGCAAATGGCTTGTTTTTAACTTTCCATGACCAGAGGGATTCATTTACTTTGATCATTTCTGTTACCAAGAAAAGATCCCAAATCCTGAAATATGCCTGTGTTTCCTAAACCGTCATGTTCAAGAACGGAAATGGCTGCCTTCGTGTTTGGAGAAGCTGTCCATACGAATTGTTTCAACGCAACTTTACACAATAAATTCAGAGACCTGGAAAAACTGGCATCCAATGAAACCAGAGTATGGTGGGATCTCACCACTCTGCGTAACTATATTTCAAAAGAGATGATTCCTAGGGGTCTAAGGTTGCGCAAAGTACCCACTAACAAATATTCGGAGGAATTCATAACGGATTGGAACAAATTACTGTCTGAATGTTCCATCAATCTCATGAGATTGATCACCAAACACGAGGAAATCAAGCTTACAGAACTCCAAACGGATATTACCAAAATAAGGGAGGAAATTAATCTGTCAGCCAGCTCACCTGACTTTACAACCCTACAAGGGAGAATGGATGAACACTTGGAGAAATTGGAAAAATCCATTGCTGATATCAAGAAAACAAAATTCATGCGTGACAGCCAAGATTACAGCAACAACGAGGTCTATTCATGGAACAGAGGAAATTTCAATAGACGAGGAACCAAATCTATTTTAAGAAATCGCAATAACTCATACAGAGTTAACTCCAGTTCACACAGGGTCAGTTTTAGCTCGACTGAACCTGAAACAACTGATGGAGCGGAGGAGGAATCTGATCCAGAAACATCACGAGGGGCTCGTACATCTAGGTCCTATCATGGCAACAAGCGAGATTTCTCAAAAAACGGGGGAAGAGGGGGGGCAGAAAACACAGGTCAAATGGATATCATCCAACCCAGGAGGTTGAGGAACCACAGATGAATCTGGATGTGATCAACCTGTCGTCAGCACCTCTCTCCCCCATACAACACAAAGTTCTTTCATTTGGACTAAATTTCGTGCCTAATCAGAATTTTGACGTCTTCTCCACTCTACTTGATATTAACAAGTTCATTCGCAATCTAACGGTAAAGAGACACTTCCTGACTTCTGAAACAGTTTCTGATGGTGAAAAAACAACGGACCCTCCAATAAACAGCAATGCTTATAGGACACTCATGTTCCAGGAACAGATGACAATGCTCTGCCTTGAAGATTTAGCGGAGGAACACTCACAACAGCCAGTTATCAACCAAGCATCTAGGTTCGCAACGAGGAATGCCAAGTTTTATCCCATACAGTCACGGACTGAGTCCATGGATACTTTCCAATTGGTCATAGGGAACTGCACAAAATCAAAAACCAAATGGGACTAAGCAAAACTACCAATAACCTGACCATTATGGAAAAACAAGCTATCAAATCCTTACGGGATAATGAAAACATAGTTATCCGTATGGCGGATAAGGGAGGTTCCATCACGATCATGGACAAAGACATGTATATGGACCAGATCCATCAATTATTGGATGACACCAATAATTATTTCAAATTGTGTTCTAATCCCACTAATGATTTTTCCACAGTATTGAAGAATTTAGTGGATTGGGGTTTAAATCAGGGTTCGCTTACTAAGAAACAGCAAGATTATTTATTGGAAGAACACCCAGTGGTACCCATATTGCATGCCTTACCTAAAACACACAAGGGCATCATCCCTCCCCCGATGCGGCCTATAGTATCGGGTATAGGTTCGCTGAGTGAAAGAATATCGGAATGGCTTGACAGTCTTTTACAGCCACTTGTTTTCAGGGCATTTTATTTCTTGTCACAATCGAAGTATAAACTCGTTCTGCTCTTATGCAATAGAGAAAGTCAGGGGAACTACCAGAGGGGGTAACATCAGACACCTTCTCTTGACGAGAGAGGCCTTCTGGATATATAACCTAGAAACACGTGTTCCGCTTGGTCTCAACCTTAAAAAGGAGCTTATGTTTCATTATTGACCACATTAGTGCTACCGGCAGTGCCTTCGTGGATTCAGGGTCTTCTGCTAATATTATGTCTGTGGAATTTGCTATGTCTCTAGCTATGCCTTTGATTGATTTGCCTAATCCTGTCCCGGTAGTGGGTATCGACTCCACTCCTCTTGCTAATGGTTATTTTACACAGCATACCCCTGTTTTTGAACTCCTTGTTGGCTCCATGCATTTAGAGCAGTGCTCTGTACTGTTAATGCAGGGATTATCGTCCGATTCGGTTTTAGGCCTTCCCTGGTTGCAGTTGCATAATCCCACGTTTGACTGGAATTCTGGGGACCTTACCAAGTGGGGTAATGAATGCTTGACGTCATGTTTTTCTGTTAATTCTATTTCTCCCCCTGAGGTGGTGAACACGCTACCTGAGTTTGTTCAGGACTTTGCCGATGTTTTCTCTAAGGAGGCCTCCGAAGTGTTACCTCCTCATAGAGAATATGATTGCGCAATCAATTTGGTACCAGGAGCTAAGCTCCCTAAGGGTAGGATATTTAATCTCTCTTGTCCCGAACGTGAAGCCATGAGAGAGTATATCCAGGAATGCCTGGCCAAGGGTTACATTCGCCCCTCTACTTCTCCGGTAGGTGCTGGCTTCTTCTTCGTAGGGAAGAAGGATGGTGGTCTTAGGCCATGCATTGACTACCGAAGCTTGAATAAGGTCACTGTAAGGAACCTGTATCCCCTTCCTCTGATTCCTGATCTCTTTAATCAGGTTCAGGGGGCCCAATGGTTCTCTAAGTTTGATCTACGGGGGGCGTATAACCTTATCCGCATCAAAGAGGGGGATGAGTGGAAGACTGCGTTTAACACGCCCGAAGGTCATTTCGAATACCTCGTCATGCCCTTTGGGTTGTGTAATGCTCCCGCGGTCTTCCAGAATTTCATAAATGAGATTTTAAGAGACTACCTGGGGTTATTTCTTGTAGTGTACCTTGATGACATACTTGTGTTTTCCAAGGACTGGTCCTCCCACATTGAGCATGTCAGGAAGGTGCTCCAGGTCCTTCGAGAAAACAAACTGTTTGCAAAGACCGAAAAATGTGTGTTTGGGGTGCAGGAGATACCATTTTTGGGCCAAATCCTCACTCCTCATGAATTCCGCATGGACCCCGCCAAGGTCCAGGCTGTGGCGGAATGGGTCCAACCTGCCTCCCTGAAGGCGTTACAGTGCTTCCTGGGGTTCGCTAATTATTACAGGAGGTTTATTGCTAACTTCTCGGTCATCGCTAAGTTTCTTACGGATCTCACTCGCAAAGGTGCTGATCTCCTCCACTGGCCTCCTGAGGCTGTCCAGGCTTTTGAGGTCCTTAAGAAGTGCTTTATCTCGGCCCCGGTGCTGATTCAGCCCAACCAAATGGAGCCATTTATCGTGGAGGTTGACGCGTCCGAGGTGGGAGTGGGGGCTGTCTTGTCCCAGGGTACCAGGTCCCTCACCCATCTCTGTCCCTGTGCCTACTTCTCCAGGAAGTTTTCACCCACTGAGAGTAACTATGATATTGGCAACCGCGAACTCTTAGCCATTAAATGGGCATTTGAAGAGTGGCGCAGCTTCCTGGAGGGGGCTAGGCACCAGGTAACGGTCCTTACCGACCACAAGAATCTGGTTTTCCTAGAATCTGCCCGGAGGCTAAACCAGAGACAAGCTCGTTGGGCGTTATTTTTTACCAGATTCAACTTTGTGGTTACCTATAGGGCTGGGTCTAAAAATGTTAAGACTGATGCACTGTAACGTAGCTTCATGGCCAGCCCTCCTTCGGAGGAAGATCCTGCTTGTATTTTGCCCCAGGTATAATCATTTCCGCTATTGATTCTGATTTAGTCTCTGAATTTGCGGCTGATCAAGGTTCAGCTCCCGGGAGCCTTCCTGAGAACAAGCTGTTTGTTCCCCTGCAATTCCGGCTAAGGGTACTTAGGGAAAATCATGACTCTGCACTATCTGACCATCCAGGCATCCTGGGTACCAAGCACCTCATTGCCAGAAACTATTGGTGGCCTGGGTTGCCTAAAGACGTTAAGGCCTACGTCGCCGCTTGTGAAGTTTGTGCTAGGTCCAAGACTCCCAGGTCCCGACCAGCGGGCTTACTATGTGCTTTGCCCATTCCCCAGAGACCTTGGACCCATATCTCCATGGATTTTATCACCGATTTGCCTCCATCTCAAGGCAAGTCGGTGGTGTGGGTAGTAGTAGACCGCTCCAGTAAGATGTGCCACTTTGTGCCCCTCAAAAAACTACCGAATGCTAAGACGTTAGCTACCTTGTTTGTCAAACACATCCTGCGTCTCCATGGGGTCCCTGTCAATATTGTTTCTGATAGAGGGGTACAATTTGTTTCATTGTTTTGGAGAGCCTTCTGTAAAAAGTTGGAGATTGATCTGTCCTTCTCCTCTGCCTTCCATCCTGAAACTAATGGCCAAACTGAGAGGACTAATCAGTCTCTAGAACAATATTTAAGGTGTTTTATCTCTGACTGTCAATATGATTGGGTTTCATTCATTCCCCTCGCCGAATTTTCCCTTAATAACCAGGTCAGTAACTCGTCAGGGGTCTCCCCCTTTTTCTGTAATTTTGGGTTTAATCCACGGTTCTCTTCCGTTCCACCTGGTAGTTCCAACAATCCCGAGGTAGAGGTCATTCATCGAGAACTGTGCACAGTCTGGGCTCAGGTTCAGAAGAACCTAGAGGCGTCTCAGAGCATACAAAAAACTCAGGCAGATAGAAAACGTTCTGCTAACCCCTTGTTTTTGGTCGGGGATCTGGTGTGGCTATCGTCTAAAAATTTGCGCCTTAAGGTCCCGTCCAAGAAGTTTGCTCCTCGGTTTATAGGGCCGTACAAGGTAATTGAAGTCCTCAATCCTGTCTCCTTCCGACTGGAGTTGCCCTATCTTTTCGAGTACACAACGTGTTCCATGCCTCCCTCCTTAAACGCTGCTTCCCATCCTTGGCTCCCTCGAGGAAACCTCCGGTCGCTGTTCTCACCCCTGAGGGGGCAGAATTCGAGGTGGCCAAGATTGTGGACAGCAGGATGGTCCAAGGCTCCCTCCAGTACCTGGTCCATTGGAGAGGATACGGGCCTGAGGAGAGGACTTGGGTACCCGCTCGGGATGTTCACACTGGGATATTGGTCAGGAGGTTTCACCTTCGTTTCCCCAGTAAACCAGGTCCACTTAGAAAGGGTCCGGTGGCCCCTCATAAAAGGGGGGTACTGTAAAGGATCTGCCAGGCACAGCTTCGGGGTTAACGCCCATAGATAATCAGTCTGCACCTGCTTCTATGTCTGTGAGACTGACTCCATCTTCCACCACTCAGGGTGGCAGGCTTAGGAGTGGGAGAACCTATCACAGCCTGGCCAGACGGAGCTAGCTCCCGCCCTCTGTCTATTTATACCTGCCTTTCCTGTTCCTCCTTTGCTTGTGATTCTTCTCGTTTGGTTTCCTGGCCCTGCTGCAGCTTCTTTTACCATTGTCCTTGCTTCATATTGACCCTGGCCCGCTGACTACTCTCCTGCTCTGCGTTTGGTACCTCGTACACTCCTGGTTGACTCGGCTTGTTTACTACTCTTCTGCTCTGCGTTTTGGACCTCGTACTCTCCTGGTTTGAATCGGCTTGTTCACTTCTCTTGTTGCTCACGGTGTTGCCATGGGCAACTGCCCCTTTCTCCCCCTAGCTCTGTGTACCCTTGTCTGTTTGTCTGTCGTGCACTTATTGAGCGTAGGGACCGTCGCCCAGTTGTACCCCATCGCCTAGGGCGGGTCGTTGCATGTAGGCAGGGACTGAGTGGTGGGTAGATTAGGGCTCACTTGTCTTTCTCCCCACCCTCGTCATTACACTACAACAGATAAACCCTTTCTCCTATAAGCTTCGACTGCCTCCTATCGTCAGAATCCGCCAACTCCTTTCATGTGTCCCTTCTGAAACTGGTGGTCGTGAACCGCTACAGTAAGACTCCTAGTCCCGCAGTTGCTCCCAGTGGGCCATCTGATGTGTTTGAGGTGAAGGAGATCCTGGACTGCAAGAGGGTAAGAGGAAGGACTTTCTATTTGGTGGACTGGAGAGGTTTTGGTCCTGAGGAGAGGTCCTGGGAGCCAGGAGAGAACCTTAATGCCCCTACCCTCATTAAGAAATTTCTCGCTCGCTCTGGTCCTAAGAAGAGGGGGCGTAAGAGGGGGGATACTGTAGCGTCCATGGCCGCAGACCGCCGTTCCTCCTCACCCCTCAGTGGCCGCTGCCATGGATCTGTGAGTGCTGGCCGGCTTCTCCTTTCTAGGTGACGCCAGCACTCACTTCCTCTTTGCTCGGCACTTTCCCGTATTGTGCGCGCGCGCACACTCGTGCCCGGCGCACATGAATTATATTTTAAATTAGCCCCAATCAGTCTGGACTATTTAAGGGGCCCTGCCCCTTCACTTCCTGCCTAAGCGTTGTTAGTAATTCCCATATTAGTCTTTGCAAATGGTCCCTAAGAGTTATCCTGTTCCCAGTGTTCCCGTGCCCTGCTACCTATATCCTGTATCCTGTGCCGTGCTTTGTTCCTGAGCCTGTCTAGTGTTGGAGTAGTGTCCTGCTGCACCTTCTGCCGTCCACCACGTCTGGCACAACCTACCGCACCTACTGTCGTCCCCCACGTCTGTCGCAACCTGCTGAAACTGCTGTCATCCGCCACGTCTGGCGCAACCTGCCACATCCAGCCCCATCCGTGCTAAAGCCTCTGCCACTGTCTGGACTATTCAGGTACCCTTGTGCTGGACTTTGTATTGATTGGGTGCTCTGTTGTTTGGCAAGCCGCCTCCCTGCTACGGCGGTGCGGCCTAGTGGGTCCACATACGCACAGACTGTGACAATAGTGCCCTTCTACTGCCCCTACACAGTAAAAGTATCTCCCAAGTGCCCACCACACAATAATAGTTTCCCTTTTTTTTGCCCTTACAAAATAATAGTGCCTGCTTAGTGCCTTCCTCACAGTAATAGTGCCCCCTTGCAGCCCCTACACAGTGATAATGCCACTTTAGTGCCCCCCAAACAGTTGAATTAATACTCAGCTACAGTAATTCCACATGCTCAGTGAATGAAGCAGCTCAGGTTACAGGCCTATGTACATGCCTTTGGCCTACGCTGCCATTGGCATGGCACAGGTAGGCACAAAGACCACACTGCATCACACAGGCCTACATTGAGTTCTAGGCACTTTGCAGGCCACAATTTTTAAGTTGCCTGCGGTCTACGAGTGGGTATGGTTGATGCAGTTGAAAGGGATGCAAGGGGTAAGTTTTGACCATGTAATTCCCCTTGTATATGACCGTGGTAGAAGCTATGTATCTGTATCCTATAATTTTTTTAGAATGAAGGATTTAAATTTAAATGTTCATGCTAAATGAGCTTAAAAGCAATCCAAACAATATGAAGTGTTTCTGCTCTTGTACTCTCAGTTGACAACTGGGGGCGCATCTAAAGGGGAGTTCATTCCATCTTTTCACTTGTTGTGGTGCTGTGTGGTGCTGCACTTGTGGGGGGGACGTGGCCCAGAGCCAAGGTAGCTTGGCCTGGCAGCAGAGGTACTTCTGGGCCTCTGGATTGCTCCCTCTGTGGGTGCAGTATTGTGGTATTGGGCGCCACCATGCGGTGCTGAAAACAATGGGGTAGGGACCCACTTAAAGGAGGTCGCCATGAAGTTGCATGTCGGCTTATACAATTTGATAAAAATGTTAACGAAGAACCTCATGTTCATGCGGTCCTGGTTTCTCCTCTTCCATTTGAGTATATCCAAACAATATTAATGTGTAATTTCCACCTAATACTTGGTTATGTCTGCCTTTACTTCAAGAACAGCATCAATCCAGTTAGGAGTTCCATTATGATTTTGAGAACATTCATGTTCATTTTACCATATTCCCCCACTAACTAGGTTCTCGGTTCCTTAGAAGACTCCAGGTGAATATTGAAGTGATTCACCAACACATTTTCTATAAGAGGGAGGTCTTGTGATTTTGCCAGTTGTAATGTCCGTGGCTGCGGGCTGTCAGCTCCAGCCTCCCGCTGACAGCCGCAGCCACGAGCCGGCAAGCGCTGGCCCCAGCCTCCTCCTCAGGAGACGCCAGCACTTGCATCCACTCACCTTTGCCGGAGCCCGCAGGGTGCGCGCGCGCGCTCGTCCACGCTCTTCAAGGGGCAGCGCGCGCACCGGACATCTTGAACGACCTTTGACCCGTGAGTACCCTGGGCTATAAGAGGGGTCCAGCCCCCTAGTTCGATGCCTGAGCGTTGTTAGTTTTCCCAGTCTGTCTTGCAAATGGTCCCTTAGTGTTTCCCGTTCCTGTTGTTACCCGTATCTTGTTCCCGTTCCTTTTTCCCGTGCTTTGCCCTAGTATCAAGTCGTGCCATGTCCTGTGTTTTCTGCCACGTCTTGAGGAATCTGCCACGTCCTGTGTCATCTGCCACGTCTGGAGGAATCCGCCACGTCCTGTGTCATCTGCCACGTCCAGAGGAATCTGCCACGTCCAGAGGAATCTGCCACGTCCGGAGGAATCCGCCACGTCCTGTGTTATCTGCCACGTCCGGAGGAATCCGCCATGTCTGGCACAACTTGCGGCCCCTGTGTCATCCGCCACGTTTGGCGCCATCTGCTGCACCCATCTCATCTGTGCCAGAGCTGCGGCCACCATCTGGACTATTCAGGTACCCTTGTGTGGGACATTGTATTTCTGGGGTGTCCTGTTGTTTGGCCAGCTGCCTCCCCACTGCGGCGGTACGGCCTAGTGGGTCCACTAACCCGCTTCATGACAGTACGCTCGGGCCATGGACTCCGCTGGTCAACCTGAGACGTTGACTACACAAGCCATGCTGGCTGAGATGGAGGATCTCCAGTCACGACAAGACCAGCTCCTCCTGTCGGTGAACGCCATAGCCCATCGGCTGCTTGCTCCAACCACAGTCATCACCGCACCCGTTCCTGCGGTTCCGCCTGCTACACTTCCTGTCTGTACCGGTACCAACCCCCTGTGTTTCTTGCCGCTACCTCCACGCTATGACGGAGATCCGAGGTCCTGCAGGGGATTTTTGAATCAGTGCCTGATCCATTTCAGACTACATGCCAGGTCCTTCTGTTCGGATGACGTCAGATTCACCTTCATCATCTTTCTCCTTACCGGCAAAGCCCTGGCATGGGCCAATCCTCTGTGGGAACATCAGGGACAAGAGACCCGGGACTTGCAGTGCTTCTTACAGACCTTCCGCTCGATATTTGAGGAACCTGGGAGAGTTTCTTCGGCTGCTGCATCCTTGCTGACCCTACACCAGGGAGATCTCTCCGTGGGCGAGTATGCCATTCAGTTCCGTATCCTGGCTGCTGAATTGACCTGGAACAACGAGGCTTTGGTGGCTACATTCTGGCAGGGACTGTCTTCAGGGATCAAGGACGAGCTGGCTGCTCGCGATCTGCCATCTACCCTGGACGATCTTATTCTACTCGCCTCCCGTGTCGACATGAGGATCCGGGAACGTTCCCAAGAGGTTCTCCGGGGGAGAGAACTTCCCAAGCTGGATTCTGCTGTACCGCAATCCTTCTCAGTCGATGCAGAGTAATTATGTTAAATTGTCTACCCAGGAGAGACAACGCAGACGCACTTCTGGACTTTGTTTGTATTGCGGCCATAGAGGCCATATTGTGCGTCTGTGTCCCCATAGGCCGGATAGACCCCATTACCTAGGATTGGTTGGAGAGACAACCCTAGGTGGAACGGAATCTAACAGGGGATTCGCTTCCAAATTGACTATTCATGTGACCCTGGTATACGGTGACAGGACTCATCAAGTCTCTGCCTATCTTGACTCTGGCTCTGCTGCAAATTTCATCCAGAAAGAGCTGGTGGATCATCTTCAGCTGCCCACAGTTCCCCTGGAGACATCTTTTGCTGTTGCCTCAGTTAATGGACTGCCTCTGCCTGTTCCCATTATCTCTAAAACCAAGCCGTTGAAGCTCCAGGTTGGAGTACTTCACTCTGAATTTATTTAGTTCCTTGTTTTGCCCAAGGCCATCAATCCTGTTCTGCTGGGCCTGCCTTGGCTTCGACTACATGCCCCAGCCCTGGACTGGAATTCTGGAGAGGTTCTCCAGTGGGGCTCCAAGTGCCATGGTCGTTGTCTGTTGCAGATCCATCCTGTCAAGCCTTCTCTGCCTCAGTCGCTGTCGGGACTGCCTCCCCATTTTGCTCAGTATGCAGATGTTTTCAGCAAAAAGGAGGCCGAGACGCTGCCTCCACATCGCACCTATGACTGCCCCATTGAACTCGTTCCTAATGCCTCTCTTCCCCGTGGACGGGTATACCCTCTCTCCTTGCCTGAATCTCTATCCATGTCGGCCTATATCAAGGAGAATCTGGAGAGGGGTTTTATACGAAAATCTTCCTCCCCGGCCGGGGCTGGATTCTTCTTAGTTAAAAAGAAGGATGGATCTCTTCGTCCCTGCATTGACTACAGGGGCCTCAACCTGATCACAGTCAAGAACAAATACCCGTTGCCACTCATCTCTGAGCTATTTTATCGCATACGAGGGGCCAAAATGCTTTCTAAACTTGACCTGCGTGGAGCTTACAATCTAGTCCGGATTCGCCGGGGTGACGAATGGAAGACGGCATTTAACACCCGGGACGGGCACTACCAATACCTGGTGATGCCCTTCGGACTGTTTAACGGCCCCACAGTGTTTCAGGAGTTCGTTAACGACATCTTCCGAGATCTACTCTATGTCTGTGTTGTTGTTTATCTCGATGATATTTTGATTTTCTCCCCAGATCAGACGACTCATCGGAGGCATGTCCGTCAGGTTCTACTACGATTGATTGAGAATCATTTATATGCCAAGCTGGAGAAGTGCGTCTTTGAGAAGAGTTCTCTGCCCTTCCTGGGCTACATCATCTCGGATCAAGGCCTCAAGATGGATCCTGAGAACGTGAAGGCTGTCCTGCAATGGCCACGTCCCCAAGGCTTAAGGGCCATACAGCGGTTCCTGGGATTCGCCAATTTCTACCGGCAGTTTATTCCTAACTTCTCTTCTCTGACGGCCCCCATTTCATCCCTTACCAAGAAGGGTGTGAACGCCAAAGTGTGGACTCCAGAGGCAGAGTCCGCATTTATTAGCCTCAAGAAATCCTTCACTTCAGCCTCGATCCTCCATCATCCTGACGTATCTCGGCAGTTCTCACTGGAAGTGGACGCTTCCTCTGTCGGTGCAGGTGCACTTCTGTTCCAAAGGAGCTCCAAAGGAAAGGCAGTAGTATGTGGCTACTACTCTATACTGTTTTCTTCTGCTGTGCGCAATTACTCCATTGGAGATTGGGAGCTGCTGGCCATCAAATTGGCTCTGGAGGAGTGGAGACATGTTCTAGAGGGCGCTGCTCACCCCATCCTGATCTTCACCGACCACAAGAACTTCACTTACCTTCAGTCCGCTCAAAGACTTAATCCTCGTCAAGCCAGGTGGTCGCTGTTCTTCACCAGTTTTCTGTTTGTGCTCCACTACCGTCCCGCGGACAAGAATGTGAGGGCCGATGCCCTGTCCAGATCGTTTGAGATGGAAGACACGGTGGAGTCCCTTCAGACCATCATAGACCCGTCCTGCATTATCACTGCTAATCCTCTGCAGGTTAGAGACATCCCTCCTGGGAGGACTTTTGTTCGGTTGGCAGACAGGAGAAGAATTCTTCGCTGGGGACATAGTTCTAAACTTGCTGGGCACGCCGGTGTCCGTAAAACCAGAGACCTGATTGCTCGTCACTTTTGGTGGTCCACGCTACCTAAGGATGTTCTGGACTTTGTCTCTTCTTGCACTGTGTGTGCCTCTAACAAAGTGACTCACTCCAAGCCTGCCGGTCTGCTTCAACTTCTGCCTGTATCCAGTGCCCCCTGGCAGCACATTGCGATGGACTTGGTCACAGAACTCCCCCCTTCAGCAGGATGTAACACTGTCTGGGTGGTGGTGGACCGGTTCTCTAAGATGGCTCATTTTATCCCGCTGACCGGCCTACCTTCTGCTCCTCGTCTGGCAAGTCTCTTCATTCAGCACATCTTCCGCTTGCATGGCTTGCCTCTTCACATTGTGTCCGACCGGGGGGGTTCAGTTTACCTCAAGGTTCTGGAGAGCCCTCTGTAAACTCCTGGATGTGAGATTGGACTTTTCCTCTGCCTATCATCCCCAGTCCAATGGGCAAGTTGAGAGGATCAACCAGATCATGGAGAATTATCTCCGCCACTTCATCTCTGCACAGCACGATAACTGGGCACAGCTTCTACCATGGGCCGAATTTTCTTACAACAACCACACAAGTGAGTACACCACTTCCACTCCGTTTCACATCGTGTACAGTCAACATCCCAGAGTCCCTCTTTCTGTGTCGACTTCATCTTTGGCTCCCGCTGCTTACTCTGCATATGGGGACTTCCTGCAAATCTGGCAACAGACCCGGTCCTCTATTTTGCTGGCAGTAGATCGCATGAAGCGAAAGGCGGATACTAAGAGAAGAGAGCCGCCTCAGTATCTTCCCGGGACTAAAGTCTGGCTGTCCTCTCGGAACATTCGCTTGAAGGTGCCCTCATACAAGTTCGCTCCCAGGTTCCTTGGACCATTCGAGGTCCTGCAGTAGATCAACCCTGTCGCCTACAAGCTTCGGCTGCCTCCTACCCTCAGGATTCCCAACTCCTTCCACGTCTCCCTCCTGAAGCCTGTGATCCTAAACCGCTATTCCAAGACTCCCAGCCCTGCGGTTGCTCCCAGCGGCTCCTCGGACATCTTTGAGGTCAAGGAGATCTTGGACACCAAGAGAGTGAGAGGAGAGACCTTTTATTTGGTGGATTGGAGGGGGTTTGGCCCCGAAGAGAGGTCCTGGGAGCCAGTGGAGAACCTCAATGCCCCAACTCTTCTAAAGAAGTTTCTCTCTCGCTCCGGTCCCAAGAAGAGGGGGCGTAAGAGGGGGGATACTGTAATGTCCGTGGCTGCGGGCTGTCAGCTCCAGCCTCCCGCTGACAGCTGCAGCCACGAGTCCACTCACCTTTGCCGGAGCACACAGGGTGCGCGCGCTCGTCCCCGCTCTTAAAGAGGCAGCGCGCGCACCGGACATCTTGAACGACCTTTGAACCGTGAGTACCCTGGGCTATAAGAGGGGTCCAGCCCCCTAGTTCGATGCCTGAGCGTTGTTAGTTTTCCCAGTCTGTCTTGCAAATGGTCCCTTAGTGTTTCCCGTTCCTGTTGTTACCCGTACCTTGTTCCCGTTCCTGTTTCCCGTGCTTTGCCCTAGTATCAAGTCGTACCACGTCCTGTGTCTTCTTGCACGTCTTGAGGAATCCGCCACGTCCTGCGTCATCTGCCACGTCCGGAGGAATCCGCCACATCCTGTGTCATCTGCCACGTCCAGAGGAATCTGCCACGTCCAGAGGAATCTGCCACATCCGGAGGAATCCGCCACGTCCTGTGTTATCTGCCACGTCCGGAGGAATCCGCCACGTCTGGCGCAACTTGCGGCCCCTGTGTCATCCGCCACGTTTGGCGCCATCTGCTGCACCCATCTCATCTGTGCCAGAGCTGCGGCCACCATCTGGACTATTCAGGTACCCTTGTGCGGGACATTGTATTTTTGGGGTGTCCTGTTGTTTGGCCAGCTGCCTCCCCGCTGCGGCGGTACGGCCTAGTGGGTCCACTAACCCGCTTCGTGACACCAGTCTATATATCCCAGCGTTCCATCATGCTTCTCAAATCAGTCAAACAGATTTATCTCCATGCAGCCTACATGTGTCATCATGAAGTGTGAATATGCCAGGCATAAAGCACAAAAGTGAATAAAGTGAATTATGCTCTAATCAAAGGACCAACTTCATTGTGGTTGAACCACATTGTGTTTGAAGGTCTAGATAGGGCTTCGTTCACATCTGCGCTAGGGCTCCGTTCCGAGCCCTGACAGATGCAAACAAAAACCATAGGTTTCCGTTTCCATCACCATTGATTTCAATGGTGACGGATCCGGTGCCAATGGTTTCCGTTTGTTTCCGTTGAGCAAGGGTTCCGTCGTTTTGACGGAATCAATACCGTAGCAGACTACGCTACCTGTGCAACCATTACTGTACAATACTGGAGCAGAGGAAAAAACTCTGACCAGGTAAAGTCTCTTCCAGGTAGCGACGCTTCAAATGTTAAGAGGGTTTAGATCTCTAAGCAGAGTCTGTTCAGAAACTGACTGGACCAGTCCTTCATTAACTATTTAGAGTAATTCCTGCTATGTTTGGAAGCACTTGCCAGTCATAAAGCATAAAATGACAGAGCAAGACCGGCATTGGTTAAAGTCTTTGGCTGGTGAATATGCATGGTCAATTTGAATGCTGATCTTTTGCCATACAATGCACAGATGTCCTCTGTCACTTGTTGACATTCTTCTTATGATCTATTTTACACAATTTTACCAGTAGATACTGCACTTTGCATATTCTGGACACAGACAATGCCTGGACAATATCAGATAATTCAGCGTTCTGCTGCATTTTACCAGATGCACTGTGTATAGTTTTTCTATGGGGCTCCTGTTGGAACTGAGTTTACAATAATTCTCTAATATATACCTATTTTCTAAATCACTCCTTTACAAACGGAGGTAACTTTGTCTGCTAGGGAAAATTAATAGCGGGTAACTGAAGTCCCCTATGGCTGCTTTTCTCTATTGAGAACTTCCATTCCAGTCTTCCTCCAATCTTTGACACCATACAGCGATCATAAATGGAGAATGTGTCAGTTGGTGATGGCAGTGAACGCAACCACATGTAAAAACTGCTTTGAATTTGTAAAACATGATTTGACATGGGACACCCAAACCTTTGCAACTGTATTTCTATGTTGACACTTGGGTGCCAACAAAATCCTTCAGCTTATTGGCATAAGAACCAGTGGCACTGAGTTATGCCACTACTGGAATTTTTCTTTTTCTACATATCTTGGCAGTGATGAAACCCCATATTGTGATTTTTCACGTACCATTTACATTCCTAATATATTCTCTGTAAAATAATTCTACATTGTCAATAAGTTGACCCTTTAAAATGTTTTGATGGGAAAATAAGTAAAAGAATGAAGGACACTTAAACTGGTAATGGTGAGTCTTGTTATACTGCCACTTTATGGTAGGCACAAGGCTTTTTATCTTGGTGGTAATATTTCAAAACATATTTTTTTCTATTACTATTTCCTTTTTTTATGCAGAGCAGGAAATATGTAAAACTGCGTAATAAATCCAATAAATTATATAAAATTGTATCATGAGGAAGACGATCACTTTGTGAGCTGGGTATTAAGTCTCCATCACTTAGTATTAGAGTTTTCACTAGAAGTTTATAATAATAAGCAACCAGGAATAACTAGATAATATGTTGTACAGTCAGCTCAGTTTATTGGAGGCAGCATAGAAAAGCAGTCATGATTACAATGTATCCTATAAACATAGGTGAAATAACTAGACTAAAATATAATAGAATCTAACTTTCATGCATGCATAACGATGAAGCATATATGTATATATATATATATATATATATATGCACACAGTATTGTGATATCCATTATGCATTCATGTTAGGGATCTGGTCTACCATTCCACTTCAACAATGGTGGCTGTGGCCAGAGTGATCTACTGGATTTATTCCCTCCCTTATGGTGGTGATGAGAATGGTGATGTCCACCCTGGTGGCCTCCTGAGTATTTTTTACCTCCAGTGCTGAAATGTAGGTCAGCTGCAAAGTACAATAAATAAATTAGTTTACAGAAAATATATACTTTTATATGAAAACAATATTTGATGCTTTATATATTCCTATAAGTATTTTTAAGACACACACTACTGCATGGTATATGGTAAACTCAATGCTTGTACTTACATATATTCACAGAGCTGTTCTCAGCCATCCTAATACAGAACAGAGAAAAATATTATTTTTATGTTCTATAGTTTCTATATAGTTCTATACTGCTTGTGTGTTAAGTTTTACTGTGTTTGTCTGCCAGTTTTATGTTTAGTGCGATTATTTTATTATATGGTCACATATAATGTTACAATTTAGATATAATCCTGATAAAATAAACAATGATTCAATAAATCCTTATAATATGTTGACATTTTATGCCTATACAAAAGGACATAGCTATGGGTGGTGCAGAGGTAGCGGTTGTCCCCGGGCTCTGGTGATTGAGGGGGCCCAAAGACCCAAAGTTACCAGTATGACAAATGGCACATGCCAGGTAGGGGCCCTGTTACATATTTTTGCACTGGGGCCCAGGAGTTTCATGTTACACCTCTGCCCATAAAAAATGTCTCATATTGTACACAGTTTGAAAGGTGGTGAGGTATTGAACGTCTAGGCGAGAACACTAAGGGGTAGATTTACTAAGACTGGCATTTCATACACCAGTCTTATCTTTCTGCTCCATAGCAGTAAAGTAAGAGCCAACATAATTATTAATAGGCGCAAGCCTCTTAATGAAACTGTCGCATCTTTCCGCTGGTTGTGTGCCACAATTTTAGAATAACAATTTGGGTCGCATGGCCCGGCACCATCCTTGTTCCTTCCCTTCGATCAGACACAAAATAATAAAGTGTACTTACCGCTCCGCTTCTTCCACCTGAATCTCCACAGACTGCAACATCAGCACGCGGTACATACAAGGTCTTGGCTCTGAGCAGCGGCGGGACATTATATGTGACGCAATCACGCAGCACACAACATTCAGTGTCAGAACGTTATGTGCTGCGTTGCATATAACTGTCTGACGCTGCCTTGTATGTGCAGCAGCCTGATGATGGAGCATGAGGAGATTCTGGGAAGAAGCAGAACGTTGGGGGTGAGTTCATTTTTTTTTTTTTTTCATTTCTTTTCCTTTATTTTAATTTGTGAACTTGGGGGGTGGGTCCAGGGCTTAGCATGGAGTCTGCCTGTCCCCTCATACACTTCTGACCACTGCCTGGCTCCTGTTATGCCCCTGGCCAGCTACGAACTGGTGCGAATTTCCACATTCATTTATGCCAGGTTATGGCGTCAATTATATTAAATTTGTTAGGAAGCTGGTGGCCACATCCCCTTTAACGTAGCTTGGTAAGTTGATCAATTCCCCCCTACGTTATTTGAAGTCTTATTGGCCATTGGTTATGTCAATTCTAGGGGGTTGTAGAATGTCATTTTAGAATTTGACATTTACTTTCCATTTCCAAAACCTTGTATATTGGCACCCCTGGTGGCGGTGGGTATCGGGGTAATAATGGGGGGTTAGTGTTAGCCTCTTCACCGGCTTACACTAAGCCCCGCCTTAGTAATGGACGCTGTCTTTCAGACAGCTGGTTTTCCCTATTGAATTCAATGGGGAGGTAAAACCTGCAACAATTAGCACATGTTGCCAATTTTGAGGTGGAAAAGCTGTGTTATCAGGGGCATCAGGCCTAAAATTACCTAGGGCAGCACAAACTCTAAATACGGCCCTGGTCGCTACGTAGGTCAGTGAGGTATCGACACAGGACTGTGTGTATACCTGATCAATAATAGGGGAAATGGGCCCCAGTGTTCATGTGGGGGGCAGGGGAGGGAATATTAATGGTGTAGCTCTGAGCATTTATTTTAGGGTATGTCTACACGTAGCTTAAACACTGCGGATTTGACAAAAACGTATTGAATCGATATAGTAGGTAATGGATGATGAACACAGTCAATGAAAGGGTCCAAAGGAGGCAGTCAAAGACCATCTGGAATAAAACAAAACCATGGTATAAAGAGGCTTATAAGACAATCTGTAGAATATCAATAATTAAATCAATCACATATACAGAGTGTTATATGTTAACCTATTGAGGAGGGAGACAAAAGCAGAACCAAACCGGTTAACCATCCAATACCAAAGATGTACATCAGGCCAGCGTCGGACCCACTTTGAAATCAAGGTTCAGACCATTACGGGCCAAGGTGTTTAAATTGAAAATCCACTCCAACAACACTATCACCACCATGTCTAAGTGGGGATATGTAGTCTACAATCCAAAACGTAAGATCTCTAATGGTATGACCAGCATTAACAAAATGCTGAAAACAGGAAGATCTAGTCTCTTGGTACGTATAGTGGACTTATGTTTGTTAATCCTGATATGGTATTCATTGGTCGTTTCCTCTATATATAGTAATCCACAGGGACACTTCAAGATATAAATTACGTAATCTGATGAACGTGTCAAAAAATGCCTAATTTTGAAATTAATGTTACTTAGGGGATGTTTATAGACGGGACCCTTGCACAAGTCACTGCAATTGTAGCAACTTAGGCATGGGTAACAGCCAACCCTAAGGGGTACTAATTGTAGCAAAAATATTTTAGAGATCCTGGGTAGTTGGCGGGCACAATATACAACTAACAACTAATTGCCTTTAGGCAAGAAACCCTATTTCCCAACTGCCATGAAGGTAAAATAAATTCTTTAATCTGCTATATATAGCAAAAAGACAGACCACACATAAGGATTAAAATTGTCACATCTCGGCGCGCCGCCATTAGTCCCGTTTACCCCTGAGGACGTTACAGAAGTAGCGAAACATGTCAGGAGGGTTTCTCATATTTTAATTCCTGCTGGTTGCCAGACACACTGTTGGACAAACCCAATCAATTGACTGTCAGATTAGTGGTCTTCACACCGGTCGATAGGTGTCTCACACCGCTGCATATGCAGTAACCCTTCACACTTTTGTCTGGCACCATGCAGTGACAATTTTAGTCCTGGATCAGATACAACGTATGGATACCTGTGTCGCTGCATCGGTACTGTAGTGAAGTACTGTTGTGAAGAGGCCGCGGTGCTTCAGCACATGATTATCTGTGGGGGTCCAAGTCAAGGGACTCCCATCAATCACAAATTGATGCCCCATACTAGAGATAGTATACTTCAATGTAAAATTTTGTAAAAAGTTATTTAAAATTACATTTCATACTATATTATAAAAACAAATGTTGGTATTTACTCTAATTTCCTTTGCAAATAATGTTTGGAAATAATTAAAATTTACATAAGTTAGAGTCAGATATTAGAGTCAGATATTTTCAACTAAGCAACTTTATTGGCATGCGCTCATATAAGAAAAAAGGGAAACTACACCAGTAATAAACGAAAGCAGTGATGGTATACAAAAGCACTTACATTGACTCAAAATGTGGTACTAGGGCACAAAGACAACAAAGGGCATAGGCATATAAGAACTGTCAACAATCTATTGAATACTCTATTGGCAAATTAGAATATTCTCTGCTATATTACACTATTAGTATTTAAACAACTGTCCAAGTCATAAGGTGTATATATATATATATATATATATATATATATATATATATATGTATATATATAGTATAATGTAATCTTCACTTCTCAAATTCAACCTTATCACTGTCCTACCATCTCTTCCATAAAACTTTACTGGTAAAGGACCTAGACACCTAATCTGTTATATAAATTTCTTAACAAATATCATTCTGCCATAGGTATTTTATACCTTATGGATTTACCACTCTGAGTTTAACTATATTACATTTGAAATTAGATGAAAAACTATGACCTGAATGACAAAGAGTATTACAATCCTATTACATACTGTGTGTCAGTGATTCCCAGTCTTTTACAGCAGGGATGGCAAACTCAACCTGCTCATATATGCCTGGCGTGGATACACGCAAAGCAGTAAACAGATATCTTCCACAATATTCAATTATATAATGCTTTACCCTCCCCTACACCATGCTTCTTTGAAGTAGGAAAACACTAGGTGTTCACTAGTAGTAAAAATATGTTAGGGATTTTCCCATGGTAAAAACCTTGTGAATCGCTGTTATATGGCGAATATTTTCTAATCTTACACTTAAACATAAGGGCTTCTAATACATGATATCCTTGGGGACAGATGCAGTCTTATAAGTAGGCCTAGAATAGCAATATCGCAACTATCACATTTGACAGTACAAGAATTTTAATTGGATAGATAGTTCTTAATTATTATTTTGTTTAATGGACAACTTATAGACTATGTACATCTTTAAATGGAATATTTTTTATTAAATCAATGTGTTTTGTGTTTTTATTTTTCTAATTGATCTCTAGTAACATTTTATTTTACGTCTTACGATACAGCTTCTATGTATCCTGTATTAATAAAAGTTGTATCGTCCTCTCTCAGATGATTCTGTCAGTTCAGCTGAACTGACGGCTCGGCTGAGAACGGGTCCTGCGTGTCTTTGACACACAGGACCTAGCTAATATCAAAGACATCTAAGTTCATTCTAAGTATTTAACAGATTACAAAGAGCCACTTTGACGGCAGGTTACTAGTCTAAAAAGTAGCAGTTTGTAGTCTGTTGCTAAGGAGCAACTGAAAAATCTCTGTGAAAATTGAGTTACTCTTTAAGCTCATTTTGTAAAGTCATCACTGCAAAAGCAACCCAAAGATAGCGGCTATTGGACTAATTTATAGCATGAAAATTGCTGGTGACAGCCGATTCACTTCAACAATGGTGCCCATGGCCGGAGTGATGTTTTGTTTTTGAGCTATAGCTGCTTGAGCTGAATCCTCCCTTGCGATGGTGATGATGACTTCCACCATGGGATGTTGATCCTGAGTGCTTTCCTCCAGTGCTGGAGTGCAGGACAGCTAGAATGAGTGAAGGAAATATTATATAATCCATATATACTACAGGTAAAACATTACAGTATATCGCTAATGTCAAATATACTTACAGACATTCACGTGACCCTCAGAAGACAGTCTGGAAAATAAATATTAATGTAAACTTATTATTGTCATTAGAAGTATTAAAATAGTATAATAAAACCGCGGCATTGCTGAATTGTGCTGATTCTCATCATTTAAAAATTAAATGATCTTCTAATCAGAGGGTCAATTTCCTTAAAATGTCAACGTCAATGTCATGACATTTTACTTCTATTCAATTGCAGTAGTGTCAAAAAAGCCAATGTAGTCATGGCACCAGAGTTTGCCATAAATTCACACTACAACTACCCTCAATGGGCCGTAGGAGAAAGTGGTATTATTAAACCTCCTCCAGAGACTGTGGTGAAGCCTCCTCTATGGAGCCGGCATGCAGAGGTAGGTGACTTAATTTACCAGAGGAGGAGATTTATTAGGCTAGTAGTGTTAGATGTGATCTGTATAGTAAAAATAAAATACTATATATATAGAAAACTTTAGTAAGGTCAATCCTTCTATGACTGCGAAGACAAATATCATATAAAAGAAGAAACATTAGGTTTATTGGTAAAGTGGCATAACTTACCGGTGCTCTTCTCCTTCCAGCATCTTCCTATAAGTGGCGATCTCAATATCCAGAGCCAGTTTGACATTCATCAGCTCCTGGTATTCTCTCAGTTGGCGAGCCATGTCCTGCTTGGCATTCTGTAGAGCAGACTCCAGTTCAACCAGTTTGTTCTTGGCATCTCGGACAGCAGCTTCTCCACGTTCTTCAGCCTCTGCTATAGCAGATTCCAGGGCCGCACGCTAGAGAAGACATTGCACAAGATAATCTAATTTACTTCACCAATCTTAAAAATATGCAGGTATTATTCTTTCTCCTTAAAGTGAACATGGTCATGTTAGGTAGTTATTATAAACCTTCTGCAAAATGCTGGAATATTCACACAAAACAGTTTGCATTGCCCTATCACTTTTTTTTTCATTCAAGCTGCATATAAGATACCATTATATAGAAAGAAAAAACGGTTGCAATTTAATCAAGGTTCTGTACCTGGGATTTAGCACATTCAATCTCTCCTTTAAGTCTCTGAATTGTTTGGTTGAGTTCAGCGATCTCATTCTTGCTGCTCTGCAGATCATTTCCATTTCTTCCAGCTGCCGTACGCAAGTCCTCAAACTGTATGTAAAAATGAATGAGAAATACTTTGGTGTGGTTGATAAATTAACATTTGCTAATTACAACTTATGGGTAAATGTTATCAAACCATCAGAACTGGTCAAGTATTAGAAGTCTTGGACAGTTCTCTATGGTTAGATATCAGTAGCAATGAGTAAAACCTGTTTCCAGCCTTTAAGTTTATAGACTATCAATGTATGATCGGGGGTACAGCCCATAGGAGTCTGATAGGACCACTGATCTGTAGAATGAAGGTCACTTCAGTGTTTATTTAGGCACATAAACATCCGTCTGTGTGGCTGAGTCTGGAACCGCAGTTCAGATCTGTTCATATATCCTATCTTAAAGGTAACCAAACTTTCAAAAAACTTTTTACATGTCATAGTGACATATCAGAAGTTTTGATTGGTGGGGGTCCGAGCACTGGGACCCCCACCGATTGCTAAAATGAAGAGGCAGAAGCGCTCGGGTGAGTGCTGTGCTGCTTCATTTCTAATCAGCTTTCCTTAAAAAGCCGAGCGAGCGGTGTAAGGGCTCATAGAATGTCACGGACCCATGTTTTTTTGAAACTTTATTTACCCTTTAAGGATGCAGTGTTAGTGTAAATTCCTGGACAACATTAATATTATTTGCTTATATTATATTAAATATTGTTTAATATTATAATACTAAAGGTTATTTAATATTATGAAGACAACCTCTATCCCTATTAGGGCATATGGACATCGTAGAGGGGGTCCGGCACTTGGGAACCCCATCTATGAGACACAACGGAGAGCTGCTCTGGCTTATTCAAGCCATTTATGCAACACATGGATGGCCATTCATTTGATTGCCCACCATGTAATACTACATTTCCCCTGCAGGGGAAACAACTGGCTAGATGTGGCTTTCCCATAAAAATTAGCTGCTCCTTTCTGAAAGGGGTTGTCTGTGATGAGATAACCCCTTTAACTTGGTTTTTAAAATATCAATAGCACCACGGCCACTAAAATAAAATAGCTCTACTATCAAGGTTGTGGTCAAAAGGAAAAACACAAAAGCAATGCAAAAACATGAAAAACAAGCCAGAATTAGTTTAGCATTGTTATTCAATTGTGTTTCTTTTTTATCTGCGAAGTTATGATGTTACAAAACTGGAATATCTACAGTCACATAGCTTTTTCAATACTGAGAATTTTTCAACATAAGTTCAGTTCTCTATGTTATTATCTAATTAGATTGTTAAGCTCACCCTTGACTGGTACATGGCCTCAGCCTCAGCTCTACTCTTGTTAGCAACGTCCTCATATTGAGCTCTGACCTCAGCGATGATGCTGTCCATGTCCAGGTCTCGACTGTTATCCATGGACACAACCACTGAGGTGTTTGAGATCTGAGCCTGGAGCTGTCCAATTTCCTAAAGTATTATAGAATTATTTTTTTTTTAAATCAATTTGATATTGTACATTACTTTAAAGAGCGAAAATAAGAAGATAAAACATGGGCATTTATTTACCGCATCATAGAGAGTCCTCAGGAAGTTGATCTCATCGGTGAGGGAGTCTTCCCTAGCCTGAAGTTCAGCTTTGTTCAAGAAAGCTGCATCAACATCCTATAATACAAATATCAAGCAATGGTACAGATGTAGCAATCTTTAACTTGACTTTTAACGCATTAAATACACAGAGGCAAGAAACTTTAACTTTACTTTCTCAATGGCTTAAAGGGGTTTTCCCATCATGGACATTTATGACATATCCAAAGGATATGTCATAAATGTAAGATAGATGAAGGTCCCACCTCTGGGACCCGCACCTATCTCTAGAATGGGGCCCCCTAAACCCCGTTCTACCTCTCTGTGCTCCGGCTCACTCATGTGATTTCTGACCATGAAGAAGGAAACAGCGTAGCTCGCTGAGCTACGCTGTTTCCGTAAGTCCCAGAGAACTCCATGGTAGTTCCGAAAACAGCATAGCTCGCTTGCTACGCTGCTTCCGTATCTGTCAATCACTACTATGGGAGTTACAGAAACAGCGTAGCTCAGCAAGCTATGCTGTTTTCGTAACTCCCTACCATATAGTCAAGAAGTGGCCGGGAGGGAGCGTGGAAAATGATAAAACAGGGTTTAGGGGGTCCTGTTCTAGAGATAGGTGCCGGCCGGCATCTATCTGACATTTATGACATATCCTGTGAATATGTATTTAATGTCCCTGATGGGAAAACCCCTTTAAGTGATACGTTTTCCTATAATGTATATTTGTGATATTAGTTGAACCAGAAAACTATTAATGTTCATGACTTACTCGCTTAACAGAAACAAATTCATTTTCTGCAGCTGTTCTTCTGTTGACCTCTTCTTCATACCTGTGGAATTAAATGGATTGTATTTATATTTAATGGCTTATTACACCCTACACAAGTGATGAAATTAACAAGTACTGAGGTCAACACTATATGGAGATTTGGTATTATTCCAAATATTGGTACCATCTTCCTAATCAACATTTTTAACTAACTTCAGAATGTTGCTGTAAAATTCAGTACTAATAGAGAACCCAATAGTCAATGTTACTGAACCAGGTCTGCTGGAGGAGAATTATTCTTTATATACTTCTGTGTGGAATATGTACAAAGATGTAATTTAGGACCATGTAAATATACACCATCTTTTCTTCTCTGGATCCGTACTGTTGGTGTCCACATCTAGGTGCTGCACCTGTCACCTCTCTTCTACCTCCGTAGCAATCATCATGCCCTGAGGTAGTAAGTTTACCCGTTTTCTATGCTTATTACATTATGATGGTTCCTCCATCCCTATCACCGATGGTTGGAAGTTTATCAGATGTTGCATCATTTTGGCTTTGTTATAATTTACTTTGTTGGTCCCTTTTGGTTGTGAATATTTTCTGACATCCATTATTTAACACTATATAGGTGTATGTGTTCTGTAAAGCACAGCCAGACCTTCACTTTAACTATGTACTAAATAATAGAGTTCTCTTTTCTTTTTGCGCTTGTCCACTTTAGCAAGAAATTCCTGTAGGGGCCCTATAGTAGGGACAAGCCCAGATTTGTGGGTGTATCTGTTTGAGTGTCACTGGGGCATATCAGGGCTTTGACGGCTTCCCTTCCCCTCCCAGCCAAATAGCCCCCTTGGTTGGAGTACAGAAGTACTGTTGTGAGAGGGCCTATTTAGGGTCAGGGCAGAGTTCTCGGTTGCCTTTGTAAGGGCAGCTGCTCTGACCCACATCAGGGTCCATTAGGGTAATTTGGGGGATTCTCTTTGTGATTTTTTTCATGTAGATATACACAAGATTCGCTGAGGAACTGTTTTTTCATTATGAGGATATTGGTAGGTATTAGCATGTTCACAGCTTTGTTAAGTGATATACAGTATGTATCTACATATGTTCCTGTGGAAGTCCTACATATACTCCTAAGGAAAAGGGCATCAGAAGTGAGAAGAATCGCTGGGGACCACGTATATCACTTTAACATGGCCCAACTATAGTATCAAAGGGTGTTTGTTAGCTTTCTAAGGTGTCTCAAGTATAAAAGTTATGCAGTGAACCAGTACCGTCTCCTCAGTTCCTCCACTGTCCCTTCCATGCTGTTTCTTTCAGCCTCAAGACGAGACCTCTCACTTTCCAGATCGCCGAGTTGTCTCCTGAGGTTGCTGATAAAAGCCTCAAACAGAGGTTCAATCTGACGCCTGGCTGTTTTCTGCTCTTGTAGAAGAGCCCACTTGGTCTCCAGCATCTTGTTTTGTTGTTCCAAAAATCTAACCTGTAATAAAAGTTAAATAAAACAAAATAAGAATGAAAACTAGTATAAAGCTCTGTTCACACTAGCATCATGACTCCTATTTATAACAGAGTCATCAGAGCTATTCCAGATCCATTTTGTAAAAGATACAGACAACCCTTATTGCCTTATAATGTGGTCTGTCGAGGTACCAGTATTTTTGAAGGCAAGAATAGAACTGTAGACTGCATTATTCTTGCCATAAAAAAAATTCCAAAACCCACAACGGAAACTAATAATACCAGTGAGAACAGAGCCTAAAAAACAACAACTTGCTTTTCTATATCATGTATTCTTTTAATTTATGCAATTGTTCGTTCATTAGCGTTACATATAAATCCATCCTATGTAATATTTCAATGACTAGAACATTGAAGGAGGAAGCAATTTGAGATTATGAAAATTTTCTGCTTGGGTATTATACAGAAGTCTCAGATTTTTAGATATATTGAGGGTTACATAGTTACATACTTGATAAAGATGAAAAAAGACACTTGTCCATCAAGTCCAACCTATAATCCTACAATGTTGATCCAGAGAAAGGCAAAAAACCCCCGTGAGGTTGATGCGAATTGCCTCATTAGGGGAAAAACTCCTCCCTGACTCCAAATATGGAAATCAGAATAAATCCCTGGATCAACGTCCCATCTCCAGAATCTAGTACTCATAACCTGTAATATTTTTTTTTTTTAAGAAAGACATCAAGGCCCTTCGTAAACGTACTCAATGAGCTAAGGTTAAGAGATTTGATGGATGTTTTAAATATGCGTGAATATTTGTTAGAGGTAGCCATTATAAACTAATTTTAAGACAACTGGTGAACATCAAGCCAGGAAATATTTTTTTTCCCTGTCTCCATGAGCAGAATGTTCATATGTAGTTTTATAGTATTTTCTTCTGGATAAACATAGATATTTAACTTAATAATATATTAAATGTCTTTCACCATTTTCACCAAAATAATTCTACAAATTTTTATCTACAAAGAGCATCACATCAATTATAAGTCAAAAGACATAAATTGTCTATCATCCTCAATTAATACACTTTATTTCAGTTTAATAAACCAGAGTTTCATCAATGCAATATGGTTCAAATATATTATAATTATTTCATCTATTTACTGATATCAGTAGTACTGCACCACATTAGATCTAGACTAAAAGTAAAGATGTTTTACCTTGTCAATGAAAGAGGCAAACTTGTTGTTGAGCCCTTTAATCTGATTTTTCTCTTCAGTTCTCACTCTCTGTATGTTTGGGTCAATCTCCAAGTTGAGAGGAGCCAGTAGACCCTGGTTCACAGTAACAGAGGTGATACCTCCACAGCCAGATAGTCCTCCAAATCCATGACCGATACCACCAATGCCAAACCCAGACCCATGTCCGCTTTTCCCTGAATGAAAACTGGCTGATGACATCTTATGCCCCTTGGATCCAATATTATGGGCACTTGCGCTGCTGAAGCAATGTTGAGTCTTGTGGCCGTGTCCTGTGTGTTTAGGAGAGTGTGATAAGATGCTGTGAGAAATGGAAGGTTTAGGTGAAGCCACAGAGCAGGAGCTGAAGTTCTTGTGTCCTGAGGAGCTGAGGATGGAGTGATGAGACATGATGGTTCTTCTCACAGAGGATGTAAAGTGCAGTTGCTCAGTCACCTTAAGTTGGCTGTTATTGTCGTACTAACAGTTTCTCTGCCTTTTTATATTTGAAGTGGGTGTAGTCATAGCTATATAGCCTATCATTAATGCATGTGATTCTGGCTTGGTGGCATCAGATCCTCCTTGCTTCATAGAAAATAAAACAGTCATTTGTTTTCAATATAGCATCCTTTTAAAAACTTTAGAGTTAAATTCAAAGAACATGGGTGGATGGAATAAGTATTAAACTGTTTCATGAGCAATAAAAGAATGAACAGTTAGTGACTGGGAAGCAAAAATGTTTGTCATTGTAAAAAACTGATTACTCAAAAGAAAAAAGGTTAAAAAGCCATAAAAGAAGCATAATGGATAAAATAGGTATCTATACGTATATGTAAACATAAATTATTTTTGACTACTCTTGCTACCTTATTATTCTATTTATAAACATCGCTTCTACTGATAAAGTACAATTTATAGATGCTTTCTCTATCTCAACCTATGATTACTAGTTTTACAAATTATTGCATATTCTTAACTCTTGGGTTATTCCACGAAAAACATTTATCACCTATACACAGGGCTGTACTTGGCTGTCTCAGGTAGCCTCGTAGATTTTGAATGGAGCGGCAGGGTATAAGAGTGAACACCACTCCATTTAAACTCCTCCTCTCTGCACCCCCGTTCTAGTGATCGGTGGGGGTCAGAGCTGTGGGGCCGCAGCGATCATGCATTTATTACCTATCCTGTGGAAAGGTAAGAAATGTTTTTTTTTTATGGGACAACCTCTTTACCAACAGAAAGAACAAAGAAAAATGACATGTTTATGAATAAATCAAAAAGCAGTGGTCCTATAGTTCTTATCAGCAGCTGCATTACACAACATGTAACTTGAGGACCAGGCGAAAATTTTGGCCTTAAGGACATGAACATTTTTTTATTTTGCCACTTTGCATTCTGGCAGTCATAACTTTTTTATTTTTATGTCGATGTAGCTGTACAAGGCCTAGTTATTGTGGGACGAGTTGTACTTTTTTAAAGTATGTGCCATTTTTTGTTCTATATACATTAGCGTTTAATTTATATTATATTTTATTCCGGGAAAATGCAGAAAAAATTGTCCCAGTTTTTATTATTAATGTTATAGATTTATTGTAAAGGTTGTTTTGATTACTAAATATCTTTATATTATTTAGTGACTTGGGACTTATATTTAATCCATTTTATTAATTGTACAAATGTGTATTTATGTGTTTTTTTTAAATTGTTTTATAACTAATCAGATTTTTTTAACATAATTGTTTTTATATATTTACAGTTTTAAACCTAAAGGGGATTTTAAATGATGTTCTTTATTTATTTTTATTATAATGTACTGCCATACAATAAATTACATGTTCTTTACTTCTTACTATAATGTACTGGCATACATTTATATGCCAATACATTAGCCTGTATACTAAGGGTCAGTTCACACAGAGTTTCTTGACACGTTTTTTGACGCGGAAACCGCTTCAGAAAACGCACCAAAAAACAGCTGAAAATGCCTCCCATTGATTTCAATGGGAGGCAGAGACGTTTTTTCCCGCGAGCGGAAAAAACGGCTCACGGGAAAAAGAAGCAACATGTCCCATCTTCGGGCGTTTACGTCTCTGACCTGCGTCTTTTGTCCACGGCGCTCAATGGCCACGGGAGAAAAAAGCAGCGAAAATCGGCGTGCAGGCAGAGCAAAATCTGCCTCAAAATTCCAAACGCAATTTTGAGGCAGATTTTCTGCCTGCAAAAAAACTCTGTGTGAACCCAGCCTTATAGTACACAGGCAGTTGTTAGAGCATGCTTATGTTAACAACAGGCAATAAGGTCAGAGAGCCCTGGTGTCCTTTAATTGATCTAGTCAATGGATATCATAGACCAGACACTACATACAGACTAAGCATATGTTAGCACATATTTTTTTTTCATGTACCTTTTTGAACTTCATATGCCACTCGCTCCACCAGAAAAGGTGAACTGTATGAATTATTATTTCTTATTTATTTTTGTCCTACAACTGTTTAGGTGGCCTTAGTGAAATATAAAGGAGTTTTCTAGGACTGCTATATTGATGACTTATCTTTTCGATATCCATAATTGATCATTGGAGGTCCAACTCCCGACTCCTTCTTTTGACTCCCTACCAGGCACAGCACCATACATTTAGTTGTGGCTGTGCCTGGTACTGCAGCTGATCGTATGTAAAGTGCTGTGCCTCAGTAAACAATGAAGAGGATGCAGTCCCTTCATTCAGATCAATAGAAGAATCAGATCCCCACCGATTAGATACTGATGACCTATACTAAGGATACGCCATCGATATTACAGTTCTGGAAACCCCCTTTAATCTTAACACATAACCAGCTTGAACATCCTAGACAGCAAATGGACATTATATTGCTTTTCTATTTGCAAGTACATTTAGGAAGTTATACAGGGAAACGGAAAAAACATTTATGTTAAGAAATCTGTAAAAAGGAAATTCGTGATTTTTTATATAACATTTTAAATAATCTGTATATTCCTGTTTAGCACGTGAAGTTTATTTTGTGGTATTATTTACCATGTCTCGAAAATGATTGCCTGGCAGACAACACCAACTCTCACAGACTATCCAAAATATCACCAACTGGAAACACCCCACAGACAAGTTCTCCAGCAGCCCAAATGATCTTCCACATGAACAAATGGCAAAGCTCAGCCTACATCATGTGGAAACAGACAGAGCTCCGCATCAAAGCCAGAAACAACAGACTTCAAAACCAATTTTAAATTAGCCCTCATGCACACCCATTCATTTCTATGGGCCCATGCACACAACCGTGGTTTACACAGTCCGTGTGCATTGGCCGGGAGCCGAACCGCAAATAAATAGGACATGTCATTATACGGGCCACATTTGCGGTCTGGGCTCACTAAAATCAATGTGTGCACAGTCCGTGATTTGCGGACAGCCCGTGGATGACACTCCGCGGCCGTCCGTGCCGTAATCACAGGCCGTGCAGACGGCTATGTTCGTGTGCATGAGGACTTAGAGTTTTGAGACTGCTGACCAACAAATAGATGTCTCAGGCTCTGTCCTTCTCCCATCCTATCACATCCTTCAACACACAGACTCAAGGGGACTATGACATTAATAGGTATCATACCTTTTGACACTAGGGGCAAGTTGTTATAAGAACTACATAGCATTAAAAAAAAAGTTATGCTTAGAGTCTTCATATGTGGAGGACAATGTGTGACCGCATTAGTCCAATAGTACTGAAGGTGTTCTCTTTTTTTTTTTTATATAATCCACCTTGTGGAAAGGTAAAAACACTGGCGCAGCAGTTGTCAATGATGGCTGGGCTTTGTAGTTCTATAGCCATCCCTGGCTTCTTCAGATGTTTTCCAATAAGCCTTGTATAGAGGAGATGACAAAAATAGAGTAGCACTGCCAGTAACTTCTGAAAAATATATTTATTTCTACTCATAAACACAGTTTTAAAAACAGCATGTAATTAAAAACGTGGCACGCCAAGTCAGCCCGACCCTTGGTTTCGCCGTATCCGCTTCTTCCGAGGCATCAGTTTATGGATTCATTGGGTCATCAGAGCGGCTAAGTATATATTTATGTGTGGAACTAATAGTTTCCTACTACAGGTCATGACTAACAAAAGATTGATTTTTGGCTACTATTAACAGTTAATACCAGCAAATAATTGGATAGGGGAAATTATTTTATAAATATTAAATGAATAATTATAATACTGTCATGAAAATAATAAAACAATCTCTAGTCATTTTATTTTGATGAAACCTCTAGTTGACTTCAGTGATGACAAGGTATAGAGCTGTTAAATAGAAACCTATCAATCCCCTTTTTTTTTTCCATTTTATTTAGGTTATAGAATCATTGATCAACAAAATGGTAAATATGGTTCAATGTGAACAAGTAAATGTCTGCACCTTTTGGAGCAAAAACTATGCATGATGTTCATATCCTAATGGATCACTTTTATTTGATTGTAATTTTTAAAGATAAACTAAATTTAAGCACTGAATGCCATTTTGCTGCATCAAAAGCTAAAAAAAAAAAAAAGGCTGAGGGGTTATAGGATATCTCTATATAAGTCCAATGCAATATGTAATTTTTTATGTAAAACCCATAAAGAAGACATAGTCACTGCATGTGGTAAAGGGAAGTACGACAAAATCTCAGAAATCCACAGCATTAGTTTACTGTTCAAATTATACATTTATGGGACATGCTACCACATTATTTGGTAATAGCTGAAAGTGCGGATAATTTTAAGGATTAGATATATTTTCAGAGAAACCAAATATACAAGGTTACTAGAATTCATAGGGCCCCAAAATGTAGCAACTGGAAACCGAAACAGCAGCATATGTAGCAATAATTAAAGGTATCGATATTGGTGCCATATATTATAGAATCCACATAATTATGCTAGATAGCAGAAAGCCAAAAACTCAACGTTTGGACCCCATAGCAGTTGCTATGATTGCAACGGCTATAGTTATGCCCATGCTGGTATTAATGTAGAATGTTGATCCAGGAATCTGCCCAATTGCCAGTGGGTATCAAGTAGGAATCTTTTTACTCTGTGGCAATGTGGCCTATGACAGTTGTTTTTTGCCTTTCTTTGGATTAACTGGCTGGAGTTGACGGACTTATGGTTTTTGTCAACCCACTTACTATGTAAGGGCTCGTTCACATATATACATTGTCCTCGTCAGTTTCCCTCCGGCGTGTAGCAGAAAAGCCAGAGGGAAACTGATGCTAGAACGGATCCCATAGCTTTCTATGGGATCTGTTCTGGCACATGGGACCTAAGTTGTGGCATCGTACAGCTCTGGATCTGTGCTGGAGCCGGATCCAAAAACGTTACCTGCAGTGTTTTTGTGTTCGGCTCTCTGGGAAGTATGGCACCATATCCTATTTAATGTACTGTTCCCCAGATCAACGCCTGGTGCTGCCGCATCCACCTTCCAGCAGAACACGGCGTGGAAATCCCTGGCCAGAGCATTGTCGACGCTCTGACTTGGGAGCAGGAGCAGAATCCCTGGCCAGAGCGTTGCCGATGCTCTAGCCGGGGATTCCACTACTAGAGGGAGTCTCTGATGTCCCTTTCCATATATGGAGAGTGACGTCAGGGGTCGTCCTGGACCGGAATTCCCGGCCAGGGCATTGCCGACACTCTTCTGCGCCTGGAGAAGATAGTACCACCCATGCCCCCTGTAGATATCGCCACCCATGCCCCCACTGTAGATAGCGCCACCCCCTCGGTAGACAGCTCTCTCCCCCTGTAGATAGCGCAATCGGGCTCCCTCTAGAAGTGGAATCCCCAGCCAGAATATCGGCCACGCTGTGGCCGGGGATTCTGCTCCAGGAGGAGCTTCTGACGTCACTGTCCATATATGCTCCTAGAGTATCCCTGTCCGTATATGGACATTGACGTCAGGGGCTTTTCTAGGAGCGGAATCTCCGGCCAGAGTGTCGACAATACTCTGGCTGGGGATTCCACACCTAGAGGTAGCCCCACTAGCAATATCTACAGGGGGGCAGTGGGTGGCACTATTTACAGGGTGTGTGGGTGGCACTAACTACATGGGGTGTGGGTGGCACTATCTACAGGGGGCATGGGTGGACTCTATCTACAGGGGGCTGTGTGGCGCTATCTACAGGGTGCTGTTTGCCACTATCTGCAAGTCGTGTGTGGCACTATCTACATAGAGCACTGTGGCATTATATACAGGGGGTTTATGGCACTATCTACAGAGATCAATGTGGCACTATCAACAGAGGGCACGGTGGTATTATCTACAGAGGGCACTGTGGGATTATCTACAAATTAAATTCATCCGTTTTTAAAACGGACAGTGAAAATCGGATACAAAACGCGTCACAATCGGCCGTCAAAAATGGAAACACAGACACGGAACAGATGCAAAACGGTCGTCAAAAACGGCCCAGTATGGGCGTTTTTAAATGCCTACACCCGGACCCCGTTTTGTGAATAGAAACGTGAGCCATTTCGACGTGGCATGGGGTGGGATTGGGTAGCTGTAAAGGTGCCAAATACTAGCTACTGTCTGAAGTTAGGGCTAGTGTTTGGCACCTTTGCATGTTCACAAGGCTGCTTCAAAGATCTGTTCTGATCTGAAGTGACTGGACAGCAGCTGCTTTCTGGGCTCTCCCTCTCGGCGCCAGCCTCGGAACTGCACTAAATATGACACATGTGACATTACAAAGTGTTTGTCAGACTTCGGTGTAGAGCTAAAATACCAGGATCACGTCAGAAGTTTTGTGAAATGACAAGTACACAACGTGTATCTAGTCTATCATGTTGTAAAGGATCTGCCAGACACAGCTTCTGTGTCGACGCCCGTGGTTAGTCAGTCTGCACCTGCTCCTAAGTCTGATAGATTGACTCCTTCTTCTACCACTCAGGCTGGGAGGCTGAGGAGTGAGAGAGCCTATCACAGCCTGGCCAATTTTTTGGAAAAGCCTAATGGCAACTGATACATTTTTGCATCAGTTTTTGCATCAGTTTTAATCACTGAGAGACAAAAAAAGTGATGCTGATGCAACTATGTGTAACGTCCGCGGCCGCGACCACAGACTCCCCAGTGCTGGCCGGCATCTCCTTCCTAGGAGATGCCATCACTCACTTCCGCTCCGCTCTGCTATCTCACGTGCCCAGCCTTAAAGGGCCAGCACGCGCACATGAAAAATAAATGCAAATCAGCCCTAATCACCCTGGACTATAAAAGGGGCTCTGCCCTTTCACTCCTTGCCTGAGCATTGTTGTGTATTTCCATGTTAGTCTTAGCAAATGGTCCCTTAGTGTTATCCTGTTCCCAGTGTTCCCATGCCCTTCTACCTGTATCCTGTATCCCGTGCTGTGTTTGTTCCTGAGCCTTATCGAGTGTTGGAGTCGTACTGTGCCACCTGTGACGCCTGCTGTCATACACGTCTGGTGTCATCTACCACACCTGATATCATCTGCCACGTGTGGTGTCATCTACCTTCAAGTTTCATCTGTGCCTAAGCCTCTGCTACTGTCTTGACTATTACAGGTACTCTTGTTCTAGTACTTTGTATAGACTGTTGTTTGGCCATCTGCTACCCCGCTATGGTGCAGCCTAGTGGGTCCACATACCCATGCAACGTGGCACTATGTCTATTAATTTACTACTATTGACTCTAATTAGTATTTTCTATGTGCTGTATTACTTATATAGTTTTACCACAATATTATTGGCTGTTCAGTGCAGATTATTGTATACTATTGATTTAATGTGCATATACATAAATAATCTTCAATTAATTTATGTTTAACTTTGGATCTATTGTTTCTTTGTTCTCTATTAATTGATTATAATGGGAAACAAATAGTTTTTTTATAACTTTCTACTATTTGACATTTTCCTGCTTCCAGTATTACCACTTAAGTGGGTTTTAACCCCTTAATGACCGGGCCATTTTGCACGTTAATGACCAAGGATTATTTTTTGTTTTTTCACGGTCGCATTCCAAGAGTCGTAACTTTTTTTTTATTCCGTCGACATAGCCGTATAAGGGCTTGTTTTTTGCGGGACGTGTTGTATTTTGTAATTGTACCATTTTTAGATGCTTATAACATATTGATTAACTTTTATTAACTTTATTTTAGGAGAGAATTGAAAATAAGCAGCTATTCCAGCATTAATTTTCACGTTATAAATTTACACCGTTTACTATGCAGCGTAAATAACATGTTAACTTTATTCTATGGGTCGGCACGATTACGGGGATACCAAATATGTAAAGGTTTTATATGTTTTTTCTACATTTGCACAATAAAAAGCCTTTTAGAAAAAAATTACTTGTTTTTGCATCGCCGCATTCCAAGAGCCGTAACGTTTTTATTTTTCCGTCGATGTGGTCGTATGTGGGCTTGATTTTTGCGGGACAATGTGTAGTTTTCATTAGTACTATTTTGGGGTACATAGGACTTATAGATTAACTTTTATTTTATTTTTTATGGGGGGAATGGGAGAAAAGAGAGAATTTTGACGTTGTTTTTTGCGTTTTCTTTGGACGCCGTTCATCCGGCGGTTTAATTAATATGTTCATTTTATTGGTCAAGATGTTACGATCGCGGGGATACCATATATGTGTATGTGTGATTTGTTTTGACCGTTTTACTAAATAAAACCACTTTTTGGGCCAAAAAAGTAGTTTTATTTGACTTTGACTGTAATTTTTATTTTATTTTTTTTCACAAACTTTATTTAACTGTTTTACATTTTTTTTTTTAGTCCCACCAGGGGACTTCACTATGCGATGTGCTTCGTATACCAAAGCATTATTACCTGTCAGTGTAAAACTTTGTTAGACCCCCGGCTGTCATGGAAACCCGACGGCGACCCGCGATTTGTTTGCGGGGGCGCCGATTGGGTGACAGAGGGAGCTCCCTCCCTCTGTCAAACACATTAAATGCCGCTGTCACTATTGACAGCGGCATTTAATGGGTTAAACTGCCGGAATCGGCGCGCGCTTCGATTCCGGCAGTTGCAGCAGGAGCCAGGCTGTGTATAACAGCCGTGCTCCTGCCGCTGATCGCGTGGGTACAGTGTCAGTACCCGCGCGATCACAGGACGGATATATCCGTCCTCCTGCGCGAACTAGCAGCTGCTGAGGACGGATATATCCGTCCTTCGGCGTTAAGGAGTTAAGTTTCTGAACATAAGGTGCATCTACCTGCAGAATAATAAAACGTACAAATTCCGCAAACCTTCTTCTTCCCTTAGGCCTCGTTCACATCAGCGTCGGGTCCTGTTTGGGGTTTCCGTTCATCCATTGCATCAGAGGAACAGGTGAACGGAAAGCCAAACGTAAACCATAACTTCCGTTAGCATTACCATTGCTTTCAATGGTAATGCTTTAGATGCAAATGGTTTCCATTTGTCTCCGTTCTGTAAGGTTTTCGGTTTTTTAGCAGAAAAAATAGCGCAGTCGACTACAGCCTCCAGCATCTACTGTATTTCTGACTTTTATATGTGAGAACTTGCTTTATGTGTATTAGTTATCTGCTAAATCATAATTTTTTCTTATCCAATTACTAGTTTTCCATAGTGTTATGGTCTCAAGGACCAATTAATATTGGAACTTGCGGTACCACTGTATACTGACTTATACTTCCATATGCAATATTTTAAATCTAATATAGATAAACTTGTAACTACCTTTAGAACAACATTTATTTTTAATTCAGTATCCCCTCTTGTTCTGTTTTAGAATGATACAGATTAAGGGCCAGTTAACACTGAAATGGAAACCGTGTCGAAATCAGCGGCAAAAACTGACAAAACCGCCTCTCATTGATTTCAATAGGAGGTGGAAGCGTTTTTATTTTCCCGTGGCGGCTTTTAGCCGGTCGCTGGAAAAAACAGCGGCATGTTCTTTCTTGCCACGGTCCCGTCTGTGACCTCCAATTGAAATCAATGGGACGCAGAGGAAGCGTTTTTCGCAGTGTTTTTTGCCCACGGCCCTCAATGACCGCGGGCAAAAAACAATGTGAAAAATGCAGTGAAGAACGCAGTGAAAACCGCGGCAAGAATGTGCAGGCAGGTCAAAATCTGCAATAAAATTCCTCTATTGGTGGCTTCTAGTAGCCATATTGCTATATTTTAAATCAATTTTTATGGAGATGATTTGGAGCTCTGTATTGGTAAACAACTCTGATCGCTATAAGATATGCAGTATCATTTTCATTGAACTCTGCTCATTCTGGCCTTAGGAGTCCAGTGAGTGGTCATACTCAGTAATTGACAGCTATCTTTGTGTGCACACTCATATAAGGAAGGCTGGCAATCATTGAGTGAGACCGCCCATGGGACTCCAAAACCCAGAATGAGCAGAGGTATCAATAAATGACAAGTTATATTGAATCTTTTCCCACAAAACTAAATATTAATCTGCTCAGCTCCTCCAGCTCCTTAACATACTGCTAATTGGACTGCATGTTTAATGTGACAGGTTCACTTTAAGAAATGATTTAGCACAAATTGTTTTCAATGGTAGACAATCATTTTAAGATTGCTTGATTAAAGAGTAACTACACTTTTATCAAACATTTGATATGTCATAGAGACATATCAAAAGTTTCGATTGGTGGGGGTCTGAGTGCTAAGACACCACGTCACCCTGCACATCGACTGTGATCAGTGCTCATCATCAGCCTGGAAACGGCTCTCATAGATGGCTCATTTACATATTTAGAAAAAAGCTCATAATTTTTGAAAAAATAAATGTTTTGGGACACAACACTAGTGTTATCAGTGTGACAGCGCCTATCAGATCAGCTAGAAAATAGGGCATTACTAAACTGGATGGGTCGGTGCATTACATAGGGCCATAAACAATGTTTACTTAGCACCATTCACTACCTGAAAATGAGGAATACACCTTGGGTTTTGGAATTTGTGAAAAAGGGGTTGGTCTACAAATACCTTCTGTTTTAAGAAGACAATACTAAACTTTACTTTATAATTATGGAATTTTTTAAAATCTTTTAAATTAATGTATCTAAGGGCCTGTTCACATCCACTGCGCTATTGATTCCGTCGAATAAACGGAAACCTGCCGGAATGGTGACAAACGGAAACCATTAGCAATGTTTCCGTCACCATTGATATCAATGGTGATGCAAACAGAAGCTGTGGTTTCCGTTTGACTTTCCGTGGCGGGGTTCCACGACGGAAACCTCCAACGGAACCCCTGAAAGGAAAGCGAACGCTGATGTGAACCGGCCCTAAATGTTACTTTCCTTTTGAGAACAAAATATTGGTTCTGACTTATGAAAGGTAAATATTTGAATAAACACTAGAATTTCAACAGGTGACAGAGCATGCATTGCAGTTTATTAAAGCAATATACACTAAATAAAAGGTACACGGCTAATACAATAATTAGAATATTCTAGAATAGCAGGCTAGTCGCGCTAATGCAAACATAGACATACAAAGTAGCTTGCTGCACATATATTACAGCTTCCTAACCGCATAGACATATCATTCATTGTATACTATATATGTACACTTTAGCAGTGATGTCCATGTCCATGGCTAGAGTGATGCTTGCCAAGAGAGATGTGGCTGCTGGAGCTGAATCCTCCCTTATGATGATGATGGCTGCTTATACCATGCGATTTTTCTCCTGAATGATGTTTTCCACCAGTGCTAGAGTGTAAAACAGCTAAGAAATATAAAAGAAATTGGTAAGTTAAGAAAGCTTAGAAAAAAACTAACAACAATGGCATGGCAATAAATTTGGTCATCAAACATATTACTGACTATACAATAGCAGGTAATGGATCAGTTACATAGTTCATAACAATATGAAACCCACCAAGAGATTGAACTGAACAGGGGTTGGCATTGCTGCCTTGCCTTAGATCCCTGGCCAGGACGGTGACATCTACAAAGAGTTTCTATGTTCTACTTATGTTCATGTGTGATTTTCCTGGGTAATAAAATTTCATTCTGTACTTTAAAACATACTAGTAATTAGTGTCTCATATTTTTTTATAATCAGTTACCTATATAGGGCAATTAGAATACATTTTATATATTATACAGAGCTGCTGAATTCAGTTTTAAGGGGTCTTATAAAAATCATAAGGGCATATGGGCATCAAAGAGGACATATAGACATCATAAAGGAAGATCCCCTGCTTAGGGTTCCCTTCCATGATTCAGCGTGTGGAGCCACTAAGTGAGCACTACAAGGACAGCCATTTATTTAAATGGCCGGCATTGAAATACTATGTTTTCAGCAAGAGGTGTGTGTTGGGGGCAGTGTTGTAAAAAATAGACTCTGGTTCGCTTCTGAGCACGGGAGTCTCATGAGGGTATGTTCACACGCATTGCAAAATACATCTGAAATTACGGAGCTGTTTTTGCCTGAAAACAGCTCCTGATTTTCAGACGTTTTTGTAACTACTCGCGTTTTTTGCGGCGTATTTTACGGACATAATTGGAGCTGTTTTTCAATGGAGTCAATGAAAAACGGCTCCAGAAACGTCCCAAGAAGTGACATGCACTTCTTTTTACGCGCCGTCTTTTGACAGCGACGCATACAATTACACCTCGTGGGAACAGAACATCGTAAAACCCATTGAAAGCAATGGGCAGATGTTTGTAGGCGTAATGGTGCCGTTTTTTCAGGCGTAATTCGAGGCGTAAAACGCGCGAATTACGTCTGAAAATAGGCCGTGTCAACATACCCTGACATATCTCCAAGTTGACATTGGCCAGCCTCAGATTTTAATTGGACTTAATGCACATGCTTCACTTCCCAAGACTTAGCAGTACAAACATACATGTTAACAATCTTAATATATTTACTTACAGATATTAACATGGCCTTCTGAACAAAGCCTGAAAAATACATGGTAAAGAATATAATTAATTTAGCGAAATTCAGATTTTTACATTGACAAGTATTTTTCTTGTAGCAGTCAACGATTAACTTAACATATATAGAAATCATTATCATCCTAATATGACCATCTGATAAATTCTCCATTTCTTAAGTAAACCAATCCGAATTGCAGATCTGTGACATCAATGAATAATAAGGATATTGTGATGTTGTCACTGTAGTTCTAGTTTACTCAATATAGATATTATTTCAGGTACTCTACAAATTATTCAAAGTGATTAATCATTTGATTGAATATATTATATTGCTACGTATTTTTACTTTAAGTCTACTTTAACTAATATACATTAACCTATGCGTTTCAAGGAGACTGACCTGTGCTCCTCTCCTTCCAGCATCTTCCTATAAGTGGCGATCTCAATATCCAGAGCCAGCTTGACATTCATCAGTTCCTGGTATTCTCTCAGTTGGCGAGCCATGTCCTGCTTGGCCTTCTGTAGAGCAGACTCCAGTTCAGAAAGTTTATTCTTGGCATCTCGGACAGCAGCTTCTCCACGTTCCTCAGCCTCTGCTATAGCAGATTCCAGGGCAGCACGCTACGAATAAAGAACATATATTAGTTTATTATATACAGTATTTAAATTGATTTATACCTCATAGTTGCTCTCCTTTAGGGCTTAGGTCTTAAGTCTATATGTCAGCCACATTTCCCGGACCGAACACAGTTCAGGGAGCCATACTCTTAGCATCATAGTTATGTATGATGCTAGGTGTCCCTGTCTCCCAGCGGGAATACTGTCCCATACTGTAATCCTGTTTTCAATACAGAATGGCAGTCCCACAGGTAGGCAGTGACTCACAGCATCATGGGTGACTATGATACTAGTCGTATGGCTCCCTGAGCTGTGTTCGGTTCGGGGAACACAGCCATGTGAATAAGGCCTCAAGTTGTGTTTACATGTTATTTTCACATATTAAGTGTAAGTCGTTCTAAAGTGCTAAAACACTTAAAATATATAATCCTATCATTAGAATTTCTGACATACAGATGTAACAATCTGTAACTTGACTTTTAATGCATTAAATACACAGTGGCAAAAAAATTTAAGGCTGTGTTTACATCAGCATTGGGCTTCCATTCATGGGTTCCGTTAAACCTTTCCGTCAGAAGAGTTGACTGCGCTATTGTTTCTGCTAAAAAAATGGAAACCTTACGGAACGGAAATATATGGAAACCAATTGCAACGAAAGCATTACCATTGAAATCAATGGTAATGCAAACGGAAGCTATGGTTTCCGTTTGGCTTTACGTTCATGGGTTCCTCCAACGGAAAGGTCTCTAACGGAACCCATTAACGGAACCCATGAACAGAAAGCCGACGCTGATGTGAACAGACCCTAACTTGACTTTTTCAATAGCTTTTCAATGGCTTTAGTGATGAGTTATCACGCTGCAGCAAGTTACGAAAGTCAAGATAAACTGTGCTACATCTGTATGGTAAATATCTGTGCATGTATTGAAGCTATACTATATACATATCTATAACAGGCATAGCCATCACAATAATTGTTGAGTTCCATGCAGTGTATACAGATCTAGATAGATAAACCAGTTATTGGATTATTGTTAATCATACCTGGGATTTAGCACATTCAATCTCTCCTTTCAGCCTCTGAATTGTTCTGTTAAGTTCAGCGATCTCATTCTTGCTGTTCTGCAGGTTGTTTCCATTTCTTCCAGCTGCCGTACGCAAGTCCTCAAACTGCAGACAAAGGGACAAATCGAAATAATACATTGATATTGTGTCTGATTCTATGCTGAAGATAGCAAAAAAATCCACACACTTGGTTCTTTATTTTCAATGCTTGCGCCAAAGTTGACTGATGAGCACTTTATTTGTATATTCAATGCTCATTCATCCACATTCATTGAAGTATTTTGGCACAGACTGATGTCTGAGTCACAATGAAATTGAGTTACTAGCATTTTCATAATTCTTTATATATATATTACTCACCCTTGACTGGTACATGGCCTCAGCCTCAGCTCTGCTTCTATTAGCAATATCTTCATATTGAGCTCTGACCTCAGTAATGATGCTGTCCATGTCCAGGTCTCGACTATTGTCCATGGAAACAACCACTGAAGTGTCTGAGATCTGAGCCTGGAGCTGACTGATCTCCTGAAGAGTAAATTATAGTAACATTGAAATTGACTATAATCCCATCATTCGGCTTTATAAAATGTAAAGTATCAGAAGTGTTACCGCATCATACAGAGTCCTCAAGAAGTTGATCTCATCGGTGAGAGAGTCGGCCTTAGATTGCAGTTCTGCTTTGTTCATGAAAGCGGCATCTACATCCTACAGAGGAGAAGGAAGAAAATTATTTGGGCAACAATGTCTCTCATAAGTCACATGGTAGTCATTCACCAACACCATTTTTGTTTGCCTTCATCATTTACCCTCTTCAAAGCTACAAATTCATTCTCAGCAGCTGTACGTCTGTTGACTTCCTCCTCATACCTTCAGAAAGACAAGATGTTCAGTGTACATGTATGTAGAAGTGAACTATAAATCACTTCTAAATCATTCAAATCCTTAAAAATTATAATTTTGAATTAGGGTGAATTTAGTTTCTTAATAGGTCTGTAAATAATAATTGAAATTCTAGCTAAATTTCCAATGTAGGGTGATATTTTCTAAGAGTTGGAGAACATCTGAGGAACATAACTTTGTTGAATTTATTGAGAGGAAACATCTATAAATCTTATTTCAAAACATGGTTTATGGTTCACAACCTTCCGAACTTTGATGGACCAAGAACACATTATGCAATATTTTTGGTCTGTTGAGTGCTTGAAGACAACGCCATTTATACTGTAAGCATGGTCCTCCAAGTGATCATTAGATCACTATTTGGAATCTATGCATTTTTGGGTTCACCGTCTATTAAACATGAAGCAAGTAACACTATGGGGTTTTACAACAGCTCAAGCATAACCTTACTGAATCAGGTTCCTCTTGGTAAAATACTGCTTATAATTCCAACTAGTCAATTCTGTTTTAAGCAAATCCATCTTGTGACAAAGCTGCAGCTAATGTTGGTTGTCAATAAACATGACAATATAAAACTGCTCTATTCGACTATTCATCTCAAATTGTTAATGTATAAAACATGAAACCATTCTTCAGACTACCAATGAAAGTGATTATGGCAGTACCTTCTCTTCAGTTCGTCCACAGTTCCTTCCATATTGTTCCTTTCTGCATCTAGACGAGACCTCTCACTTTCCAGATCGTCCAGTTGTCTCCTGAGGTTGCTGATAAAAGCTTCAAACAGAGGTTCAATCTGACACCTGGCTGTTTTCTGCTCTTGTAGAAGAGCCCACTTGGTCTCCAGCATCTTGTTTTGTTGTTCCAAAAATCGAACCTGTTAAAACATGAGCATTTTGATTTTTACTAAGAGGGTTTAAAGGCAATTTCTCTATCTATCTATCTATCTATCTATCTATCTATCTATCTATCTATCTATCTATCTATCTATCTATCTATCTATCTATCTATCTATCTATCTATCTATCTATCTATCTACAACCTACCATAGCTTTTAATGTGTTTTTCTTGCCTTCTTCTTTAATGGTGGACATGATATTGCTTGAGATTCTATTTTCGATTTGCTTTAATGAACATTTCATGAACATTCATTACTCACCTTGTCAATAAAAGAAGCAAACTTATTGTTAAGACCCTTTATCTGATTCTTCTCTTCAGTTCTCACTCTCTGTATGTTTGGGTCAATCTCCAAGTTCAAAGGAGCGAGAAGACCCTGGTTGACTGTAACAGAGGTGATACCTCCACAGCCAGATAGTCCTCCAAATCCATGACCGATACCACCAATGCCAAACCCAGACCCATGTCCGCTCTTCCCTGAATGAAAACTGGCTGATGACATCTTATGTCCCTTGGACCCAAAATTCTGGGCGCTTGCACTGCTAAAGCAATGTTGAGTCTTGTGGCCGTGTCCTGTGTGTTTAGGAGAGTGTGATAAGATGCTGTGAGAGCTGGAAGGTTTAGGTGAAGCCACAGAACAGGAGCTGAAGTTCTTGTGTCCTGAGGAGCTGAGGATGGAGTGATGAGACATGATGGTTCTTGATTTGCAGAGGATTCAATGTGCACCTTTCTAAGTAATGTTCAGGCAAGTTGCGCTGTGGAGCTGACTATTCTTCCATCCTTTATATACCTACAGTGGGTGTAGTCTCTAATATAGACCATGTTATTGCTACCTATGACTCTAGCTTGGTGACATTGGTTCCTCCTTCTTTCATAGAAAATAAAACAATCACCCACCTCTATTTTCAAAGCTGCAACACTTTTATTAGTTGCTAACAATTCTTAATAAAACAATGAGGCTGACGGGAAGCAGAATTAATTGACATTTATCATAAAAAGGCTTAAAATGTTACTGTATATGGAATGATACACCACTTGTCTAAAAAAAAAAGGGCAATTACATATTTCTAATTTTCTCAACCAACTAAATGTAGAAATGTCATCAAGCATTTATGTGTTGTTTTACTATTTTATTTTACTGTATAGTGAACTTGTATTTTCCAGTAATATCTCCACATTGAAGACATTCAGACTAATGTCAGATAAAAGGTTAATAGGATACAAATTGGTGACATATTGGTAGGATATATATTTTCGGTTGGGGTCCGACTGCTGTGATCTGTGCCAATCGATAGAAAGACCGTTCTTCAGAGGCCACATGGTAGGCTCATTAATGTCAAAGGGGATACAAAGCGCCTTTCTCATTGATGTACAGTAGCACTATCAATCCGGGTTTTCTATTTTCACTATTCCTATCTACATTCTGTGGTAAATTCCTCCATGTAAATTGGGAGAAGCTGCAGCTGTACTCTACCTATAAATACCTACACCAGACTTGTGCCTGAGTTTGCAGGAGCTGCAGCAGCAGCAGCAGCGGCAGGAGCAGTACATTATGGAACATAATGGACAGACAGCGGCATTGGCTGCATATAGCCCGGGGATAAATAGCCAGTCCCTACTCTTAGCAATGGAAGATCTATTTATTGGCATCAGGCATGGGTGTGTGAAAATCCCCATGGATCCATGCCTTACTCATCTTCACAGATGTAATGTTTTCCACACTTGGGGATGACAATTTTGTCTGCATTGGTGTGACGACGCCACCTGCTGCGCTGAATACCCTATCTGACAGTACACTGGAGGGTGGACAAGACAGTACACAGATGGCAAACTGGGCCAGTTCCTGCTACTGGTCCAATCTGCTGACCCAGAAGTCCATGGGGTCAGGGATCAGGGTATCTGCTGGAGAAAGGGCACAGTCCGGGTACGACTAAACTTGGTTGTTCAGGCGGTGCTTATCTGTTTGCTGATGTGTGTCAGGTTGGAGTGGCAGATGAAAAGACTGTTTGATCATGTTCAGCAAACTTTATCGGCTACTGGTACTACTAGTGCATGTTGTATCAGTAGCGCTAGCAGAGGCAGTGGAACATACCAGGTAGACATCTGACCAGCAGGTGTCTGCTCGGTGAAAACTGTGGCAATCTAGGTACAGAGTGTATCATGATAATACGCCAATTTTGTCTTCCTTTCGGCAGCAGGAAAAAATTCCCATTTTGTCTTTTTATAGTGAGGGTCTAAAAACATGGCTATCCAATAGAATTCCCTTTGCTTGATGCTAACAATACGCTTGTCAGCATATATGTAGCCAAGAATGCAGCTTGCCATGCTCGCTAGCGTGTCAGAGAACCCAGTTGTTTCGTTCTCCACTCCGCAATGTGTTGGCTGGTCATGGCCAGCTTCGTCTTTATTATCATCATCATCAACTCCTCCACGTTCACCAGCATGCGACATCGTCTATCTTGGTCTGCAACAGCCACAGGGCAGCAAGCAAGATGGGGAAGCTGTTCTTCCTCCATCCCTTGTTACATCAGTCTGTGCGTTTGCTTCAATATAAATATCAAAGAGAGGACATTGTTGACATTGTTTGTCCCTACTCACAATTCTGGTGGTCTCTTCAAAGGGCTTGAGTAGGTGAAAATGCATACCTGATGAACTGCCTCTACGTGATCTTAAAATAGCACATACTCTCTCCATTGGTGGTCTGATGCATGATGTAATCATGGACCATTTTACGCTGCTCAAACAGACAGTCCAGTATATGCAAGGTGGAATTCCAGCCAGTTGGAACGTCGAAGATTGTACAAAGGAAGACCGTTCTGACGATGCAAGTCCAGGAGGGCGTTCTTGGCCACATAAGAATGGCTGAAATGAACAGACACTCTCCTGGATATGGTCAGCACCATCTGCAAGCCACAATACATTTAAAAAAAATGTTGCCCCACCAACTTTATGACGTGTGCCCTGCAGGGAGCATTTGTTATATTCCCCATATGGAGTTCAGCCACAATGCTCCCTCCATTGTCGCTGACTAAGTTGCCAAGTTATAGTTGGAGTGGAGACATTCAGCGGGAAATTTGCTGCTCAATGCAGAACAGCAACTAAGCCGTTGTGTGGCTTCTCTTGCCCAGGCTCATCAGGTGTAATACAGCATGGCAGCACTACAGCTACACATATGAAAGGACAGAGGGGAAGTGGATGCAACGTTCTGACCTGTTGCTGTTGGGGATGGAAAGATGTCCATTGAGGCGGCTGTGGTGCAGGCAGATAAGCACTTAGTGTCACAACCAGACCTGTACGACTGTGGAGGTGTCACTAGCACCTGGTCTTGTCGCAGTGGTCTGGAGTTAAAGCAGTAGAAGTTCACGGTGATGTTGACAACAACAACCATGGTCTACTTGTGGATGTGTCATGACTTCTAGAATGACAACAGGGAGGAGCAGGACAGTCTTGATGAAATGTGCTGAAGGAGAGCCGTAGTATCTACATTTGTGCCTGAACGGCCCATGTACTGTCTGCCTGCAGTGCTTGCTCCCTGCAATGGTTTAGTCAACTGGCGATGTAGAGAAAAATTCCCACACAGGAGATGCTTTTTTGAGGATGTAGATACAGATGAAACCGGGATAAAAACTAAAAAAATGTAATGTGCAAAATGACGTTAGTTATGTGCGCTAAATTTCTGTTTCTTTTTTTTTCTCGACTAATTCCTCAGGCCTATGCTTGACGCAGAACAATATACCAATTTTTCTCTCTATCAAATTGTTGTAGATCTAACTATATATTTTTCTTCTCCGTACTATGAAACAAACTCACTGACACTAATCCACTGTCTATTTGTAATCTGTATTTTACTATCTCTCACTCTATGTCGGACATCCCCTATCTCCTCTCTGTATCCCCACAAAACAGCAGCATTTCCTGGTTAGGCTACTTATAGGGGCTATGACTCATATGTTATGCACTGAGTTATCAGTGACTCACACCTATACACCCTCATGATTGGCTGTGCTAGAGGGAGAACTGCCTGCAAGGCATTATGGGATAGCCGCCTGGCCACCACCCGAGGTCATGTGATTCGTCTTTGTCTTCTTCTGATCTGTAAAATGGTGGGCGCCATTTTGAGAGATTCATGCGGGACAAATGCCCAAACTTTCGGATTTGCTAAAATCCAAATCTTTTGGGAAATTAGGCCCCAAAACCCCTGAAGACGCTACATATGTAGCAAAACATGTCAGGGAGCTAACTGAATTTTCATACAATGTGAATCGCTGACAGCTATAGTTAGGGATAGTTTACCACTAGGTAGTGGACTGCAGCCTAGACTGGCAAGTAATATACTGGATCCTGTCTATAGCCCAGTACGAGTTAGACACTTTGTGTCTTAGTTCACTTTACCGTCAGCTCGCATTGATCTTTTTAACCATTGTGTGGTCTGTCATTGTTACTCAGTAAATAATAATAAAAGTTACGTTTTAAAAAAAATATCCACACAAGTGGTAGTTGGGAAATAGTGATTTATTTTCCTTTTGGCGATTACTTATTACTAATTATTCATTGTTGCCCGCCAACTACCAGGGCCTCCATAAGTGTTTGTCAATATAATCCAAAGGCACACTCCCAAATGAATAGCACTCAGGGCATACTTTACTATAATGATAGTTCAAGTATCCACTGTCTACTTTGGCTTAAGAGTCTACCGCTACACAAATATACATATATTATTGTATATATAAATATATACGTTTCCAAAGAAAAGTCAGCATTCCAATAGGTTAAAGTAGAAAAAATAGGACTTTATTAGCCCATGTGTGTGACTTTTCAGCCCACTATACTGGGGCCTTTCTCAAGCAATAACATGGTGTATGCAGTGAGTGTAAATAGTCTAAAAGTACATACGGTATCAAACAACTATCAAATAATCAATTGAGATTGTGTTATACATACAGTATCAGATCAAAGACACATGTAGAGATGTAGCCAAATTGGTCTTGACTTGCAGCGTGATATCACACAACAAAAGCCATTGAAAAGCCATTGAAAACGTCAACACTGTGTATTTAACCCCTTCAGGACTGAGCCTGTTTTGGCCTTCAGGAAGAAGCCGATTTTTCAAATCTGACATGTGTCACTTTATGTGGTATTAACTCCGGAATGCTTTCTCCTATCCAAGTGATTCTGAAACTGTTTTCTCGTGACATATTGTACTTTATGTTAGGGAAAAAAATGTGGTCGATAAATTCAATATTTATTTGTCAAAAACACCAAGATTTAGAGAAAATTAGCAAAAATGTGCATTTTTCTAAATTTAAATGTATTTACTTGTAAAACAGAGAGTAATACCACACAAAATACTTACTAGTTTATATTTCCCATATGTCTACTTTATGTTTGCATAGTTTTTTTATTTATTTTTTTATTTTTCTGGGACGTTACAAGGCTTAGAACTTTAGCAGCAATTTCTCATATTTTCAAGAACATTTCAAAAGCCTATTTTTTCAGGGACCAGTTTAGTTCTGAAGTGGCTTTGAGGGCCCTATATATTAGAAAGTCCCCATAAATCACCCCATTTTGAAAACTGTACCCCTCAAAGTATTCAAAACAGCATTCAGAAAGTGTTTTAACCCTTTAGGCGTTTCACAGGTATTAAAGAAAAAGTAGAGCTGAAATTTACAAATTTCATTTTTTTTTGCCACAATTCATATGTAATAAAAAAAATTCTGTACCACAGAAGGTTTTACCAAAGAAATGCAACTCAATATTTATTGCCCAGATTCTGCAGTTTTTAGAAATATCCCACATGTGACCCTAGTGCGGTAATAGACTGAAACACAGGCCTCAGAAGCAAAGGAGCACCTAGTGGATTTTGGGGCCTCCTTTTTTTAGAATACATTTTAGGCGCCATGTCAGGTTTGAATAGGTCTTGTGGTACCAAAACAGTAAAGACCCCCAAAAGTGACCCCATTTTGGAAACTACACCCCTCAAGGAATTTATCTAGGGGTATAGTTAGAATTTTGAACCCACAGTTTTTTTGCTAAATTTATTTGAATTAGTATGTGAAGATGAAAATCTACTTTTTTTGTGAAAAAACGTAGAAATTTAAAATTTTTACAAGAAATAAAGTAGAAAAAACACCCCAAAATATGTAAAGCAATTTCTTCTGATTATAGCAATACCCCATATGTGGTAATAAACTGCTGTTTGGACCCAAAGCAGGGCTCAGAATAGAAGGAGCACCATTTGGATTTTGGATTTCTGATTTTGCTGTAATAGTTTTCAGCGCCATGTCGCGTTTGAAATGCACAGGAGGGATGAAAACAGTGGAAACCTCCAAAAAGTGACCCCATTTTGGAAACTACACCCCTGAAGGAATTTTTCTAGGAGTAAAGTTAGCATTTTAACCCCACAGTTGTTTTGCTGAATTCACTGGAATTAGTCTGTAAAGGTAAAAATCTACTTTTTATCTGTAAGAAACGTAGACATTTTTAATTTTTACAAGGAATAAAGGAGAAAAAGCACCCCAACATTTGGCAAACAATTTCTCCCGATTACGTAAATACCCCATATGTAGTAATAAAGTGCTGTTTGGACCCACACCAGGGCTTAGAAGGGAAGGAGCGCTATTTGGCTTTTGGAGCTCAAATTTAGCTGGAATAGTTTTTGGGTGTCGTGTCGAATTTGCAAAGCCACTGAGAGACCGAAACAGTGGAAGCCCCCCAAAAGTAACCTACACCACTTAAGGAATCTATCTAGGGGTATAGTGAGCATTTAGGCCCCACACGTCTTTTGCAGAATTTATTAGAATTAGGCCGTGAAAATTAATATCAACATTATTTCCACTAAAAAGTAGAAGTTTTTCAGTTTCACAAAGGATAAAGGAGGAAAAAGCACCCCAACATTTGTAAAGCAATTTCTCCCGAGTACGGCTATACCCCACATGTGGTCATAAATGTTTTTTAATTAGAAAGTAATTAACCCTTTCCGAACTGATCCATGTTTTTCTTTTTCGTTTTTCCTCCCCGCTTTCCGAGAGCCACAACTTTTTATTTTTCCGTCAATAGAGCCGGTGTGAGGGCTTATTTTTTGCGGGACGTGCTGTAGTTTTTATTGGTACCATTTTTTAGTACATAAGACTTTTTGAGCACTTTTTATAAAAATTTTTGGTAGGGCGTTCACCGTGCAAGTTCAATAATGGTATATTGTAATAGTTTGGACTTTTACGGACGCAGCGATACAAATTTTGTGTATTTTTTTATTTTTTTACACTACTTTAGAGAAAAAATGTGAAAAGGGTTTCTTTTTGGACTTTAAATATTTATTTAATTTTTTCCACTAATAATAACTATTTACTTTTGTTTTTACACATTTTATTAGTCCCCCTAGGGTACTTGAACCAGCAATCGTTAGATCACTGGTAGAATACACTGCAATACTAATGTATTGCAGTATATTGTGATTTTTACAGGCTCCTGTAACAGCGCGATCGCTGTTTCTGTCCATTAGTCCCGGGTATCAGATGTAATTCCCAGCTGACACCCGCAGCGTATGGTGCGGGCTCAGCGCGTGAGATGCTCCATATATCACCCCCCACACCACAACATGCTATTAAGTCATGGTGCGCAAAGATGGTGCAGAGTGAAAATTAAAATTTTCCACTGATGTGTCATTTTAGTGCACTATATGTTGTGCCCAGTTTGTCCAATAAATACCTCATAAAATATTAACCGGGTTCTCCCGGGTATGGCGATGCCATATCTGTGGACGTAAACTGCTATTTGGGCATGCTGTAGGGCTCAGAAGGGAGGGAGCAGCATTTGGCTTTTGGAGCGCAGATTTTTCTTGGTAGTAGCTCTGGCTTTTTGCTGCTATTTCAGTTTATAATGTGGGGGCATATGTAGGCTGGGCAGAGTAGATCAGGGGCATAATAAGAGGGTATAATAATGAGGAAAATAAATAATAATCCGGAGATATGTGGCCAGTGTCGCACTTATAAATGGCACCCGATCCTATCTGCTTTTGGAACACTGCACATTTTGCATCGCCGTATTCTGGGAGCCGGAACTTTTTTATTTTTTCACCACCGGAGCTGCGTGAGGGCTTATTTGTTGCAGGACAATCTGTAATTTTCATTGGTACCATTTTGGGGTACATGCGATTTTTTTTTATCACTTTTTATTCCATTTTTCGGCAAGCCAGGTGACCAAAAACCATCAATTCTGACAATGATTTTTATTTATTTTTTACGGCGTTCACCCTGGGCCATAAATGACTATTATATTTTATTCTGCGGGTCGATACGATTATGGCGATACCATATGTATATCGTTTTTTTTACATTTTGCATTGTTTGCGCAATAAAATAACATATTTAGAAAATAAATTATTTTTTGTGTCACCATATTCTGAGAGCCATAACTTTTTTATTTTTCGGTCAAAAAAGCTGTGTAAGGGCTTGTTTTTTGCGGGACGGGTTGTAGTTTCTTTGGTACCATTTTAGTGTACATGCGACTTTTTGGTCACTTTTTTTTTGTTCATTTTTTGCTTATAATAAAAGACTTACTATATGAAAAAAAGCAGTTCTTGTTTATGTCACTTATAACTTTTATTTTTACACTTTTTTAAAAACATTTTTATTCTTTTTTTTACTTGTCCCACTAGGGGACACTTAGACTTGCAGCTCTGATCGCTACTAGAACACATTACACTACCTACGTAGTGTAATGTGTTCTAACTTTCATTGTGACGTGATAGTCACACTGACAGGAAGCCTACGACGAAGCCATTGTCTGGCGTCCGGTTGCCATGGGTACCATCGCCAGCCCCTGTGATTTCACGTTGGGGCTGCCGATCTGCGCTAAACAACTTAAATGTGGCGATCAAAATCGAACGCCGCAATTAAGGGGTTAACTGCCGAAATCAGCGGCGATGGGCCACTGATCGGCAACGGGGAATGCAGGGCAGACACCCTGCACAGTTAACCACCGCTGCGGTGTAGCGCCCCGCGGCGGTTAACTGTCAAAGCACTGACGTAACTGCACGTCGAGGTGCACGAAGTTACTGCACACATCAACGTGCAGTTACGTCAAGGTGCGGGAAGGGGTTAATGCGTTAAAAGTCAAGATAGAGATAGCTACATCTATATAGTGGGTATAACTCGATACCGTATTACAAAATATTACAACAAAGTGCCCAGTGCATGTGATAAAACATTATTTTCAGACTCATCCGACATAGAGTCCAGTCAGAGACTGCTTTCCATACATGCTGTAGTTCTCGGCATCTTGATAATGCTACTGCGCATGTCAATAGCAGGAGATATGGTCAGCGTCATAAAATCTATATTACACATGTCTGCACAGGCGCAATGGATACTTTGTACTTGCACATGCGTATTGGCTTCATTGAACTCATATTGTCATATCAAAGAAGGGCACAGATTGCGCACAAACTAGATTTAACTTCTCTGACTAGTAGACTACTGCGAAGAGATATTTAGAACACTTATAATGTGTTTATGCCACATCAAGTTCTATAGAACACTCACAAATGGCCAGGCTCCCCTTGTAGAGCAGACCCCTATATAAGAGGTACCGGGAAACAACTCCAGTGATCCATATATAATGGACCGCGGTTTCGCCCATAACCCTTGTCACTATTCTTTACAAAGAGTACATACCCTACACAGCTGCACATCTAAGGCATACGTGTCATTATATTTTCTTTGATTTCGCCCGTTGCAGTGAGGTGTCGGCTGTGACATACAGCCGACACCTGCTCAGTATGGAGTGCGCTCATCCTGTGAGTCTACTCCATACTTTCCCTTGGCAGCTGCCATGTACATGAACGTAGTATGTCACCAAGGGGGTTAAAACTCTTGTGTGTAATCCATCTAGTCCCAACGCCTTATTCCATTTAACTTAGCTGGGACCATATCTACATTCAGCCAATTAAGAATATTAATTCCTGTATTAACAGCACTGGCACCGTCTATATAAACTCTTTCTTCTTTTGTAGAACACATTTAGTAGCTTTGCCTCCTCTTGATCCCCTGTGACCAGCTCCCTATTACCACTTTTATATAAATAAATAGATATTCTGTCTGAAATTGTACTTATTATATTGTTGTTAGTACATTTATGAATAATTAAATAGCATACAGTATGTAATAATAGTATAAGAAAAAAAAGTTAAATAAAATGTATATTCAAACTGATTGGCCCCTCTGATCGTATCCCAGATCAAATTGTACAATTCTTGCACGTTCATGATCTCCCTATTATTCATACTCTAAAATGGGATACCTTCAAAGCTTATCTCCGGGGCTGTTTACAGTACACAACATCATATATAAAAAAAACTACAGTCCACTCGGAAAGGGAGATGAAGAACCTTGTGGTGGATGCCGAATCATTGTACATTTCTGATCCCACTGAGGCCCATAAATCTTACTGATTGGGTTTGACCCATGTGTATAAGCATCAGCTTCAACTAAAAACAAAGTGCAAACTTTTCTTTACGCGTCAGTACTATTTTGAAATGGGTAATCAGTCCAGCCAACTTTTAGCCCATTTAATTAGATAGGAAAACACTTCTAACTCGGCTTTAAAGATCCAAGATTCCACTGGCCACTTATTAACGGCAGGGGATGCCATTGCCATCAGATTTAGAGACTATTATGCCACGCTATATAGCTCCTCTTCTGACTATACTATAGCTGATGTTTTGAATTATTTAGCTGACCTGGTTTTCCCCAGCTTATCATCTGAACAAGTTGCTTTACTTGGCGCCCCCATTTCTATGGAGGAACTTAAGGATGCGATTTGTGAAATGGTGCCCCACAAGTCACCTGCCCCTGATGGGCTCCCCATTGAAGTCTATAGGAGGTACCAAAAACACATGGGTCCGTCATGGGTCCGTCAATACTAGATACTCTCAACCAGGCCTTAGTCACTCATTCACTTCCTTCCACTTTCTATGATGCCTCCATCATAGTTTTACTGAAAATTGGTAAAAACCCAGAGAACTGTGGATAGACCGATCTCTTTAGTTAACCCCTTATGGACGCAGCCTTGTTTTGGCCTTAAGGCTCAGAGCCCATTTTTCAAATCTGACATATTTCACTTTATGGGGTAATAACGTCGGAATGCTTAAACCTAAACAAGTGATTCTGAGAATGTTTTCTCGTGACACATCGGGCTTTATGTTAGTGGTAAAATTTGGACGATATATTCATTGTTTATTGGTGAAAAATTGCAAAATTTAGAGAAAATTTATAAAAAATAGCATTTTTCAGAATTTAAATGCATCTGCTTGTAAAACAGACGGTTATACCACCCAAAATAGATACTAGTTCACATTTCCCATATGTCTACTTTAGATTGGCATTGTTTTTTGAACATTCTTTTATTTTTCTTGGATGTTACATAAAAAGCAATTTCTCATATTTTTAAGAAAATTTCAAAAGCCTTTTTTTTAAGGTACCTGTTCAGCTCTGAAGTGGCTTTGAGGGGCCTATGTATTAGAAACCCCATAAAACACCCTATTTTGAAAACTAGACCCCCTCAAAGTATTCAAAACAGCATTTAGAAAGTTTATTTAACCCTTCAGGCATTTCACAAAAGTTAAAGCAAAGTAGAGGTGAAATTTGCAAATTTAATTTTTATTCCTGAATTTCAATTGTATTCAATTTTTTTCTGTAACACAAAAGGTTTTACCAGAGAAACACTACTAAATATGTATTGTCCAGATTCTGCAGTTTTTAGAAATGTCCCACATGTGTCTCTAGTGCGCTCGTGGACTAAAACACAAGCCCCAGAAGCAAAGAAGCACCTAGTACATTTTGAGGCCTCTTTTTTATTAGAATATATTTTAGGCAGCATGCCAGGTTTGAAGAGGTGTTGAGGTGACAAAGCAGTAGAAATCCAACAAAAGTGACCCCATTTCGAAAACTACACCCCTCAAGGAATTAATTTATGGTTGTTGTTGTTGTTGTTATCATTTTGACCCCACAGTTTTTACACAGCACGTATTTGAATTGGGCTGTGAAATTAAAAAAATTACATTTTTTCCAATAAGATGTAATTTTTTATCAAAATTTCTTATTTTCACAGGGAACAAAATACCCAATTTTGTTGCCCAATTTGTCCTGAGGTATCAAAGCAATGGAAACCCACCAGAAGTGACCCCATTTTGGAAACTACACCCCTCAAGGAATTCATTTATTGGTGTTGTGACCATTTTGACCCCATAGTTTTTTCACATAACTTATTTGAATAGGGCTGGGAATTCAAAAAAATTATTTTTTTCCAATAATACGTAGTTTTGGCTCAAAAATGTCTTATTTTCACAAGAAATAAAATACCCCATTTTGTTGCCCAATTTGTCCTGAGCGCGGCAATGCCCAATTTGTGGTGATAAACTGACGTTTGGGCCCATGGGAGGGCTCCGAAGGAAAGGACCACCATTTGGCCTACTGGGGATTTTCGGGTGCTAAGTCATGTATGCAGAAGCCCCTGAGGTACCAGTACAGTTGAAACCCCAAGAAGTGACTCAGTTTTAAAAACTACACCCCTTAAGGCATTCATCTAGAGGTGTAGTGAGCATTTTTACCGCGGAGATACACCCCATAAACTGTAATGTGGGTTATCACGGGTATGGCAATACCCTCAATGTGGCTGTTATCAGCTCCCTGGGCACACGGCAGTGCTCAGAAGGGAAAGATGAGGGGGATAAGATGTGCGGAGTGCATCAGGGTAAGTTAAACTGGGGTAGATTAAAAATCAAGGGATGTATGATACATTTTGAAGCACTCTTTCATACGGAGCCTTAGTCTTTCGGAACACGTGTCACATTGATATATTGTGTCCTCCCTTATCCCCCTCTTATAGCAGACTTTGTACCTCTTTTGACTTTTTCCTTTCTTGCCAGTTTGGGGAACTTCTCCTTGAAAGTCTTGCCCTGGTACGATGCGTGTGGCCCCGCTTCCAGAAGTACTTGGTGCCCCCCCTTCTTGGTCCCTAAAAATTAGTTTCTTGATAACCACCTTTTGAAATTCCAGGAAAGTTCAACTCTGGCCTGCACATTGACGTAGCATGTACACATTGTACAATGCCATCTGTATGATGTGCACGGCCAGCTTCTTATACCACACCCCATAGCGCTGTAGGGTTTCAGGGCTTGATCTGACAAGTCCACCCCTCCCATGTACCTATTGTAGTCCAGGATGCAGTCTGGTTTGGGGGTCTCTGTACTGGTACCTCGTACAGGTACATGGGTACTGGTGTGGGCATGTATTGTTGTCAATACAAGGACATCTCTCTTTTCCTTGTACTTGACACACAATATGTTGCTGCTAGATTGTGCCCTGCTCTCACCCCTTCTGAGTGTTTGCCCAAGCAGAGTCTTAGGGAGGCCTCTCAGATTTCTTCTAGCAGTGCCGCATGCTGCAGGACTTCTGGAAGCGAGGCACTTGAACAGCGGGACGCTGGTATAAAAATTATCCATGTAGAGTTGGTAATCCTGGTCTAGCAGTGGGTGCACCAAATCCCACACAAGTTTTGCATTAACTCCCAGTAAGGGGGGGCATTCTGGGGGCTGAGCACTGGTGTCCTTCCCTTCATATATCCTAAATTTGTAAGTATACCCTGATGCACTCTCGCGCAGCTTATACATCTTCACCCCATACCTTGCCCTCTTACTCGGCAGGTACTGGCGGAATTGAAGCCTCCCTTTAAAATGTACCAAGGACTCATCAATAGAAATACAATTCTCAGGGGTGTATGCTTGGGAAAACCGGGCACTGAAACGGTCTAATAGGGGTCTCCGTTTATACAAATGGTCAGAACTGGGGTCATCTTGGAGTAGGCAATGCTCATTAGGAGAAGCGAAGTATTGCCTCATTTTAATTTTTTTTTAGGTTCCGGTTCAGTTCTGAATTTGCCTTGAGGGGCCCATATATTAGACACCCCCATCAAACACCCCATTTTAGAAACTAGACCCCTCAAAGTATTCACAACAGCATGTAGAAAGTTTATGAACCCTTTAGGTGTTTCACAGGAATTTAGAGCAAAGTAGAGATGAAATGTACATATTTATTTTTGTCAGAAAATCCTTATTATACCATTTTTTTCTAAAACACAAAAGGTTTTACCAGAGAAACGCAACTTAATATTTATTGCCCAGATTCTGCAGTTTTGAGAAATATCCCACATGTGGCCCTAGTGCGGTAATGGACTGAAACACCGGCCTCCGAAGCAAAGGAGCACCTAGTGGATTTTGAGGCCTCTTTTTTATTAGGCACCATGTCCGGTTTGAAGAGGTCTTGTGGTGCCAAAACAGTGGAAACACCCCAAAAGTGACCCCATTTTGGAAACTAGACCACTTGAGGAATCCATTGTAGTTTTTTCTTGGGGTGCATGCGGCTTTTTGATCCGTTTTTATTCTATTTTTAGGTGGCGTGGTGACTAAAAAATAGCAATTCTACTATTGTTTTTTTATTCTATTTATTTTACAGCGTTCACCGTGCGCTATAAATGACATATTCACTTTATTCTGCGGGGCGATACGATTATAGTTTTTTTTTATGTCTTATGGCGTTTGCACAATAAAATACGTTTTGTAAAAATTCATTCACTTTTTGTGTTACCTTATTCTAAGAGCCAGAACTTTTTTATTTTTCCATCAGGAAAGCCGTTCGAGGACTTGTTTTTTTGCGTAACGAACTGTAGGTTCGATCAGGACCATTTTTAGGTACATGCAACATTTTGATCTCTTTTTATTCTATTTTTTGGAGGTGAAGTGACCAAACAATTGTGATTGTGGTACGGTTTATTATTATTTTATTTTACGGCGTTCACTGTGCGGGATAAATAATCAAATAATTTTGTAGTTCAGGAAGTTACGGACGCGGCGCTACCAATTATGTATAGTTTTTGTTTATTTATCTATTTTTATTAATAATAAAGAACTGATAGGGGAAAAAGTGGGATTTTTACTTTTATTACTTTTAAAACTTTTATTGTCTTATTTTTACACATCTTTTTTTTACTTTTTTTTTAACTTTATTACTTTGTCCCACTAGGGGACTTGAGGGCAGGAGGCCCTGATCGCTATTCTAATACACTGCACTACATGCGTAGTGCAGTGTATCAGAGCTGTCAGCTACTCACTGACAGCAAGCATAGTGGGGGACCCACTAGGCTTCCGTCGATGGCATAGATGGACGCCATTGTTTGGTGTCCGGTTGCCATAGTAACCATCGCCGGCCGCTATCGTATAGCAGGCCGGCGATGGTAGCTTAACCCCTAAAAAGCTGCGATCTCTATTGAACGCGGTTTTTAAGGGGTTAATCAGCGGGGACACAGCGATCGGTCCCCACTGTAGCAGCTGCGGCAGCTGCTGTACGAGACAGCAGCTGTCACAGCTCCTGTATGTGTCGGGAGGGTGGCCGAAACGGCCGTTACTCCCGAGACGTACTATTAGGTCATGGAGCGCGAACGATACAGCTCCCATGACCTAATAGTACGTCCAGGAGCGGGAAGGGGTTAATGGAGATGATAAAATCCTGACTAAAATATATGCTAGAAGACTGAACCAAGTTATTTTAACAATCATTCATCCGGACCAAACTGGGTGCATGCCTGGTGAAATCTACTACTATCAATATTAAACAAGAACAAACAATCATACAGGTGGGTAGAGCTCATAATATGCCCATGGCTATTGCTTCATTAAACACCATGAAGGCATTTGATTCTGTTGAATGGCCATTCCTTATAGATTGCCTTCAGCGTTTTGGCTTTGGACCTAGTTTTATAAACTGGATCCAACTTCTTTAAAAAATCCCGCCGGGGCTAATGTGGTGGTCAATGGTATCCCATCGGAGTCTTTTTCCCTCGCTAGGGGAACACGACAGGGTTGCCCCCTTTCCCCTGCTTTATTTGCAATTGCCATAGAAGCTATAGCAATCCGATTAAGATCTACCCCCACAATAAAGTGTATACACTGGGATGGGAAAACTAGTGTGGTGGATCTGAACGCAGATGATAAGGTTCCTTACTTATCTAATACATATGAGTCTTTTGGTCATGCCCTTACTTTACTTGACTCCTTTTCATGGTTTTCAAGGTTGAAGGTCAACTGGCAAAAGTCTGTTTTAATGTACATGCCTCCAATCCACCCATAGACCCTATAGTAGCACAGTGTGGCTTGACTGTAGTTGACAAATTTACATACTTGGGAATTCCTATGGATCACACTAGGGTGAAGGCCGACATCCTTGATCCATTATTCTCCCACATAGGACTGAAATTTAAATTATGGTCTAGACTACCTTTATCAGTCGCTGGATGCATAAACTTGGTTAAAATGATTGTTCGGCCTAAAGACCGGTTTCTAGACACGCTTTTGTTAGACTCGACTTATTACCTATATATTTAGATTATCCTCAATTTGCAAGGTCAACCACGTTGCTATCCCTACATAGAGTGGCCTTGGCGGTATGGCGCGCCACTAAGGCTATGCCACATTTTAGAGATGCTATTCCCGATCTGCCTTTGTGGAATAACCCCACTTTACCATCCCTACAAGCCATTCCAGATTCTAAGTTCTGGCGGGACTTGGGAGTATTGAAGGTTGGGGATGTGTTTAATGACGGCTCCTTCCTCACATTTATTAAATTGCAGCAGACTCACCACTTCCCTGAGCTATAATGGTACAGATACCTCCAGCTTCGACATGCCATTCAATCCCTGTTCCTGCCTAGTACTGTTGCTATATCTGTGTATCCTATTATTGGTATAGTGAAATCACAGGGTCCTAGGGGACTAATATCTGCATTATACACACATCTACTCTTCACCCAAGTGGCCTCGACACCATTACCAATATATGATAAATGGGTCATGGATACCAGATATCACCCCTGGAGATAGGACTGATGTGCTGAGCTCTCACCTCTCAGTATCTCCGGCAATTAATAATAAACTAATTCAGCTTTGCATTATACATAAATCTTATTTAACACCTACCAGATTACACAAAATGAGCAGAACACCCACGTCAGCTTTTCATAGATGTTACCAACCGGAGGCAAATTTCTGGCACCTTATGTGGGACTGACCCTACATTTTCACCTTTTGGACATGTGTGTTTGACTTTCTGACATCCCTTTTACCTACCCCTATACCTATATCTCTTAAGGTTGCTTTATTTGTCATTTTAGATGAGGAGCAGTGGCCGCATTACACACGCATATTCTTAAAAGAATCTATATTTCTTGCCAGCAAGGCTATAGCCATACATTGGATGGCAAACAGGCCACCTTCTCTCTCACACTGGAAAACACTCATAAATACTGTCCTCTCCTACGAGCGCCTGGTCTATCAACACAGGGGCTGTCCAGACAAATTCTATAAAGTATGGAGCCCGTGGTTGGACACTTCAGTGTCCATTGATTTGGAAGACTCTTAACTCGCAATGTGTAATTTGCTCTACAATATGTGATTCACTCATGTAATGTATTGGCGGCATAGACAACTTGTTCTGTTGTTGTTTTCTTCTATTGAAAGTTCTGTTTAAAAAGTAAAAATATTGTGAATGTTGCTTTTACACTTTACTCATATCGTATGTGATTACACATGTTACTTTTAGTGTACATTTGAGATGTATCAATGTATGCCATTTAATCCTGTTTGCAACATTTGAAATAAAACAAATAAAAAATAAATAAAAATAAAATGTAATTCTCATTATAATATATTTCTTATTTTGTTATTGGTATAAACGACTGAAAGGGGTTGTCCTGTTCAGATGGACATTCCCTTTATGATATGCTGAGCAAGGGAGCAAGTTGTCACCCAAGAAGGTGTTATCTCGAGGGAAGTGTCCGGCAAGTGTTAATTGGAGTCAATGACAGGGATAGCTGCTCTTTGTAGTTTATCTCTGACCCAGCTAATAAAGGGGGCCCAGACTAGAGGGACGCTTCCTATTATATTTATATGCCCTAAAAAGTCATATGAAGAGAGGTTCCTTTAGACAGACAACACTAATTTAAATGAACTCCTAAATCAATTTATATCAATCCAATGTGTAGAGCCTTGGATTGATATAAATGGATTGTAGAGCCTATCGGATTGTAGAGCCTATACGGTTGGCCCCATGCACACGACCGTAAAAAAAATCTCCGTAATTGCGTACCGCAATACGGTCCGCAATTACGGCCCCGTCCGGTTCTATTAGCCGTGGACATCTTTCCGTATCGCTAGAGAAGGGTGTCCGTGCCGTAGAACCGTGCCGGGAAATATGGAGCATGTCCTACTTTTTGTTTTTTTTGGGCCGTGCTCCCCTTTGCATGGGAACACGTCACGAAAATGTGGCCCGAGGGTGTCGGTGGATGGCAGTGCTCGCAATTGCAGGCCGTGATTACGGGCACGGCCGTGTGCATGAGGCCTTAGTGCCTAGACCACTCCAAATTTTTACTCATTGTACCATTAAAGGGGTTGTCTGGTTTATATAACTTATTTTCAAAGAGCATTGTGAATTAATACAGGGGTGTTTCCTCATTCAGAACCACCATCTCTCTCTCTCTCTGTCTAAAGAACCAGCCATGGCCTTGCACTACATGAACATCCCATTGATTTCAATGGGCACCATGAAATACTTAATTTGCCCCCTGTGGTGGCATTGCTGGGCAATAAAACACTTGCTGACGAGTTTCCATGAAAACGGGGTTTCCAGCAGCAATACACCAGTTTATTTTCAGTGGACCTTGTTAACAAAAGTGATTGCAAAAAGTGGACAACTCCTTAAAAGCATCTTTGTAATCGTCTTTAGAATGGTTAATACCTGTCATGCTTGAAGAAGGGGGCGTTACACCCCCGAAACATCTTGTGTTTGTTTGTTGCTCCAAAACTAACAAAAGGCTACAAGATATCTGTATGTGAAATTTCTTCCCTCCTAGATATTCCACGATCAACTGTGAGTGATATTATTGCAAAGTGGAAGCTTTTAGGAACCACAGCAACTCAGCCACAAAGTCACAGACTACATAAGTGGAGTCACCGAGTGCTGAGACGCATAGTGCATAAAAGTCACCAACGCTCTGCTGACAATAACTGCAGAGTTCAAAACCTACTCTGACATTAACATCAGCGCAAAAACTGTGCCCTGGGAGCTTCATGACATGGGTTTCCATTGCGGGCAGCTGCATGCCAGCCTTACATCACCAAGAACAATGCCAAGCATCAGATGGAGTGGTGTAAAGCATTCTGCAACTGGACTTTGGAACAGTGGAAACGTGTTCTGCGGAGTGATGAATCACGCTTCTCTATCTGACAGTCTGATGGACGAGTCGGAGTTTTGCAAATGCCAGGAGAACGTTACCTGCCTGACTGCATTGTGCCAACTGTAATGTTTGGTAGAGGAGGGATAATGCTATGGGGTTGTTTTTCAGGGGTTGGCCTATGCCCCTTAGTTCCAGTGAAGAGAAATCTTAATGCTTCAGCATACCAAGACATTTTGGACATTTGGATGATTCCAAATTTGTGGGAAGAGCTTGGGGAAGTTCCAGCATGACTGCGCCTGTTGCACAAAGCTAGCTCCATAAAGGCATGGTTGGGTGTGTTTGGTGTACTTGAAGAACTTGACTGGCCCACACAGAGCCGTGACCTCAACCCCATGGAACACTTTCGGGATGAATTAGAACGGAGGTTGCGAGCCAGGCTCTCTCATACAACATCAGTGTCTGACCTCACAAATGATCTTCTGGATGAATAGGCAAATATTACCACAGACACACTCCAAAATCTTGTAGAAAGCCTTCCCAGAAGTGTGGAAGATGTTTTAGTGTCAAGGGGGGGGGGGGAGGCAACGCCATATGAATGCCTATGGATTTAGAATGGGATGTCATAAAAGCACCTGTAGGTGCAATGTGTAAATTTCCCAATACTTTTGTCCATATAGCATATTTCGCATTCACCTCACAGCAAGTGGGCCCGTGTGCTTTCAAATGTGAAGGCTGAATTTTAGTCCCAATCTAGTCCTGGTAACGTCAGACCTGTTGAAAGGGTATGTTCACCTGTAGTAGGATATGCTGCAGATGTTCCTTCTGGATCTGTGGGCGGAAAATCCGCAGTGCATTACAGTAGCAGCAAAGTTGATGAGATTTTAGGAACTCTCACCTACACTCTGCAGAAAAAACTCACTCAGAATGCATGCGTAAATTAACCTCTGGTGTGGAATTTTGTTGCAGAATTTGCTGTGAATCAGCTGCATATCTTTAGCGAAATCTGCAAGTTAAAAAAATTCACTATTTTTTAAGTAAAAAAATATAAAAATCTATAATCACCTCCCCAACTGTACAGAGACCATTCTGGAGAGCAGAGACACGATGCTATGAGAGCGCCAAGAGAGGTGAGTATAGTATTTTTTTTCATGTTGGCTGTTTTCGGGCCTGGAAGAAACGCCCGAGTGTAAGCATTTATTCCCTGCGGGTGGATTTCCCTGCGGTTTCTGGGTCAGATTCAATGTGGACTTTTCTGCCACTTATCCAACCCAAGTAAACATACCCTAACACAGGGGCCCACTAAAGCAGGATTCTTTGTGTCCTCCAAACATTGGAGATCAGACATACTTGAAATACAGAAACGCATGGCTGACAATGGATCTAGGCAAAACTGATAGTGTGATATGTCTAGTGCAGGACTGAGGGGACGTCCACGTGAATCCCTGTTTCATGCTCCCTTACACCGTGCACAAGGCATAATACAGTGCATCAGTTTTCACAGCGTTCTCCTTAAAAGGGGTATTCCTACCTGAGATATTTATAGCATATCCACAGATCCTCTGTGGACTACCATTCTTCCAATAGGTAGGATATCCAGAAGTGGAACCCCCACATATCAGACATTAATGGCATATGCTGTCGATTTGACAAACATTTCTCAGATGGGAATATCCCTTTGAGTTTTATTGCGGCCCTTGTGAGTGATACATTCTGACAATGTAGCCCTTGGACTAGAAGAGATTGTACACCCCTACCCTAAAGGGTATTCTACTATTTCATGCACGACTGAAGACTTTGCTTTCTTCTATCTGGCAGCACAAACCACACTCAAATTTTTTTATTTTTGTGCTTGCCATTGGAATCCACCAGCAGCGCCATGGCGTTGTAGGATTAGTACCGTGGATCATACCTCATTCCACATGTTATTACGAGAATTGTGCCTAAGTTTGCACAACTCCAACAGGTGAGTGCCCATTTGTCTTCTCGTCAGACTCAACACTCATGCGTTCACAATATAACTGTGTCTCTATTTATTTGCTGTGGATATTCATATTCCTTGCTTTTATATTAGTTATAATAGCGAACAATTATTAGAGTAAGTTAACACACGGCAGATTTGTTGCAGACATTTCTGTGACTAGAGGTTGCAGAAATCCATGCACATGCTAAAGAAGCAACCCTATTCACATGAATGAAACAGAAATGGCAGAAATTTCTGCAACAAACCTGCCACGTGTGAATATACCCAAAGTGTGCTTTTTTTTTTCCTTCATTAAATTTGTAACCCTTACCCCTAAAAAGGCTATTCTTCAAAATTGAGCTTTTATATTTATGAAAAAATAATACCAAGGTTGTTCTTTTTCAAACAAGCATGACTAGTTTATTACAAGCAGAACACACTGCTCAGAAAGACAAGACTCACTACAGTTACACAACATTCAGTCATTTCAGATATTTCAGACAGTTTAAAGTGATTATCCAGCCTTGAATAACATTTAGTTTTTCTGTTTTTAATTTAAATAGTTAAAAAATTCTGTTATGATCAATTTCATAATACAACTTTATAGCAGTCGGTGCGTTGTTTTTCAGATACAAAGCTCCAAATCTCCTGCATATATTTAAAACATAACGTTCTGGCTTCCAGCAGCCACCACTAGAGGGAGCTAAAGAACTTACTGAATACTGTAATACGTTGAACTCAATAATTAGACAGTATGTAGTAAGCTCCTAAGATCCCTCTAGTGATTGCTGCTGCAAGCTGTCAAAAATATATATTTTATATCTATGTCTATGCAAGGGATTTGGAGAAATTTTAAGAAATAAATCAACGCAGAATTTTTGACCTCAAGAAAACTACATGGGGTTTAAAAAATGGTGGAGGTTCACTTTAAGGCAAACATTATTTGAACAGTAGAATAAAAATAAAATTATCAAAACAAATCAATATGTGAAATGAAATATGTCACTTGTGTGTTCTGGTGACAGCAGTGTTGAGGAGCCCCTCTGCCATTTTTACTGTTATATTTATTTAATATAGAGCATTTATTTGACTGAATTTACTTTAATCATATAAGATTTATATTTATGATTTATTTATTGTATCTGGGAAAAAACACAGAATTACCACTGACATTACCGAGCAGAAGTCACAGATGCTGACAATTTATAACAGTCTAATATCTGATTTCTAGTCAATGTTTTTCAAAGCTATGAAAGGTAAACTATGGAATAAAAAGCACACTTCTATTTATACTAACAGCTATGCCCATGTCCTGAACTGTATTTCCCCGCCGACAAACTTCCGGTACTGAATCCGCTCTTATGATGATGTACATTGCTCCCATGGCCTCCACTTGTGGAGTGCAGAACAGCTTAAGAAAAAAAAAGCAGAAAATAAGCACAAAGCAGTCTATCTATCTATCTATCTATCTATCTATCTATCTATCTATCTATCTATCTATCTATCTATCTATCTATCTATCTATCATCTATCTATCTATCTATCTATCTATCTATCTATCTATCTATCTATCTATCTATCTATCTATCTATCTATCTATCTATCTATCTACATAACTACTGCTGTAGCTGCTACGGGGCCCATGGTATGTGGGGGCCCGTGCCACCCGCCGACACGGCCCCCTCCCATGCCCGGTGGCGCTGCTAGCAGCCTTTATGGCTGCTACAGCGATAGCGACGCCGCTACGGGGACCGTGCCGCCCGGCCCCTAACATTTAAGGGCCGGGCAGCACAGGCCCCCTCATGGCCTGTGGCATCACTAGCATCGTAGGGGGTCCTGGTGCTAGCGACAGCCACATTCATTTGTATCTGCATCCTATAAGGCACTGGGAAGTCTCCCTGCGCAGGCCGGCATAATGATGTCACTGCATCACGCTGGTCTGCGCATGCACCCCGCCCAGAGGATGTGAAGCGTTCCGTCCTTAGTGGAAACGGGGCAAGGTAAGTGCAATATTTTTTTTTTGGGGGGGGGGGGGGCTGGGTGGCAATATACAGGGGGAGCAGAGTGGCACTATATACAAGGGGGGAGCAGGGTGGCATTATATACAAGGGGGGAAGAGCAGGGTGACATTATATACACTAGGGTGGAACAGGGTGGCATTATATACAAGGGTGGCATTATATACAAGGGGGGAGCAGGGTGGCATTATATACAAGGAGGAAGCCATGTGGCATTATATACAAGGCAGGAGCACTGTGGCATTATATACAAGGCGGGAGCAGTGTGGCACTATATACAAGGGGGAGCTGGGTGGTACTATATACAAGGGGGCGCAGGGTGGCATTATATACAAGGGGGAGCAGGGTGGCACTATATACAAGGGGGGCAAGGGGGCACTATATACAAGGGGGAAGCAGGGTGGCACTATATACAAGGGGGGAGCAGGGTGGCACTACATAGAAGGGGGGAGCAGGGTGGCACTATATACAAGGGGGGCTGTGTGGCACTATATACAAAGAGGGCTGTGTGGCACTAAGGGGAGCTGTGTGGCACTATCTTCTAGGGGGGCAGTATGGCACTTTACAAGGAGGAGGACTGTGTGGCGTGGCGCAATCTACAGGGGTCTGTGTGGCCCTATCTACAGGGGGCTGTGTGTGGGACGATTTACAGGGCTCTGTGTCTGGCGCTATCTACAGGGGGTTGTGTGGCACTATACAAGGGAGGGGGGCTGTGTGGCACTATATACAGAGGGAGCTGTATAGCGCTATCTACAGGGGGAGGTGGGGGGCTCTAACTGCAAGTGGTGTGTGACATTGTCTATAGTGCGGCTGTATGGCACAATCTACAGGGGGCAGTATCTACAGGGGGCACTATCTATAAGGGTGGCTGCGTGTGGCATCTAGGGGGGGGGGGCAGTCAAAAGTTTGCTAAGGTGCCCAGTCTTTCCTAGTTATGCCCCTGTATCTATCTATCTGTCTATCTATCTATCTATCTATCTATCTATCTATCTATCTATCTATCTATCTATCTATCTATCTATCTATCTATCTATCTATCTATCTATCTATCTATCTATCTATCTATCTATCTCGTATCTATCTATCTATCTATCTATCTATCTATCTATCTATCTATCTATCTATCTATCTATCTATCTATCTATCTATCTATCTATCTATCTATCTATCTACCTATTTGTAAGTAGATTTAGCTTTAGTGCATATTTATTTATATTTAGTGGTTTAGGTGGCATTAGTGTTGCAGGGTGCTGTCACCATTCTATGTTTTGCTGTATATCTGCAGTCATGGGTGTTCTTGCACCTGCATACATTTTGTATCATTTAGTTGGAATGTGCTGTTCAAATTTTTGTTGTGTTTATGGTATCCATATATGTGGGGTTAGTGACTGCCTCCACTTGTTGTTCTTGCACTCCTCCCATTCTGCCCTGGGTGATTTTAATCAGTTCAATGCTGGATCCTACCATCCCCAGGTATATATGTAGGCTTAGTCCCAGTTCTGGGTGTATGTGCAGCGTAGGTTCCCACCTTACAGAGGTCGCCTTGTCGTGGCAGGTGGGCAAACACTTTTTGATCAAAATGTGCACTAAGAACCTCCCTATTTGTAAGTAGATTTAGCTTTAGTGCATATTTATTTATATTTAGTGGTTTAGGTGGCATTAGTGTTGCAGGGTGCTGTCACCATTCTATGTTTGCTATCTATCTATCTATCTATCTATCTATCTATCTATCTATCTATCTATCTATCTATCTATCTATCTATCTATCTATCTATCTATCTATCTATCTATCATCTATCTATCTGTTCAAAATAAAGATGGTGCATTATACTTACAGATGCTAACAGAGCCACTTCCTTCTCCAGATAGCCTGAAATACGCCAAACATATTGATGGAAATATTATACTCAGCAGACAACATACACCTGAGTTATTATTTTTATTAATTATTTACTTCCTGTCATTTATATAACACCATCATATTCTGCAGTGTTTTTTTTTATACAGATTATAATGATTTACATCAGTCCCCATCCTCTGTAGATAAGTGATAAGGTCTCTTGCACACGATCGTTGTGCCACTCGGGCCGTTTATGATGGCATCTGTGTGGCACCCGACACGGACCCATTCACTTTAGCGGTAAATCGGGTCCGTGAAATATGGTCCGAGTCTCCGATCCGAGGAAAGATAAAACTGTCCTATCTTTCCTCAGATCACTGACGGGACTCGGACTGCACACCAGGTCATGTGCATGAGGTATAAGTGTATTTGGTGGGAAAACCAGAGGATATTCCTACCTGCATTCCTCTCCTTCCAGCAATTTCCTGTAGGTGGCGATCTCAATATCCAGTGCAAGTTTGACATTCATCAGCTCCTGGTATTCCCGCAGTTGACGTGCCATGTCCTGCTTGGCCTTCTGTAGAGCTTCTTCTAGCTCAGTCAGTTTGTTCTTAGCATCATTGACAGCCATCTCTCCACGCTCTTCAGCCTCTGATATGGCAGCTTCCAGTTTTGCTCTCTGTAGAAAAATAACAGATAAATAGATTATACTGAATAATACATTAATATATTTGAACCATACTCTGCAGTTTTTGAGAAGTGACATCAGAGAGATTCGAAAAAGTGGCATATGAGGCAGCACACTATGCGTGCACACGAAATTGTTGGCCTTATCCCCAGCTTATTTATATAGGACACACTCCCAACCTATAGGATTTAAAGAGGCTCTGTCACCACATTATAAGTGCCCTATATTGTACATGATGTGATCAGCGCTGTAATGTAGATTACAGCAGTGTTTTTTATTTAGAAAAAAATGATCATTTTTGACGGAGTTATGACCTATATTAGCTTTATGCTAATGAGTTTCTTAATGGACAACTGGGTGCGTTTTACTTTTTGGCCAAGTGGGTGTTGTACAGAGGAGTGTATGACGCTAACCAATCAGCGTCATACACTTCTCTCCATTCATTTACACAGCACATAGCGATATAGCTATATCACTATGTGCAGCCACATAAACACACTATAACGTTACTGCAGTGTCCTGACAATGAATAGGCATCACCTTCAGCCAGGACGTGATGTGTATTCAGAATCCTGACCACTTCTCTGCACTTCTCTGTGAGATTTACATCATAGCAGGCGTAGTCTCGCGAGATTACGCTGTAAACTGTCATTTACAGCGAGATCTCGCTGTGCTGTGCTGTAAATCACAGAGAAGTGCAGAGAAGTGGTCAGGATTCTGAATACACATCACGTCCTGGCTGGAGGTGATGCCTATTCATTGTCAGGACACTGCAGTAACGTTAGTGTTTGTGTATGTGGCTGCACATAGCGATATATCTATATCACTATATGCTGTGTAAATGAATGGAGAGAAGTGTATGACGCTGATTGGTCAGTGATTGGTCAGCATCATCCACTTCTCTCCACAACGCCCACTTGGTCAAAAAGTAAAACACGCCCAGTTGTCCATTAAAGAAACTCATTAGCATAAAGCTAAAATAGGTCATAACTCCGTCAAAAATGATCATTTTTCTAAATAAAAAACATTGTTGTAATCTACATTACAGCGCTGATCACATCATGTACAATATAGGCCACTTATAATGTGGTGACAGAGCCTCTTTAAATCATAAATAGTGCATAAGACCCCCTTCATCACACCCAAAAATTAATGCAGACCTCCTAAAGTAAAACAGACCACATACCAGACCTTCTAAACTAATAAAGACCAGACACCCTAAACAAATTCAGACCCTAGACCATACCCTTAATAAATACTGACACCCGACCTGACCTGTAAATAAATACTGACCCCAAATCATACTCTCTAAATATATACAGACCCCAGACCAGACCCTCTAAAAAAAATACAGAAACCAGACCATACATTATAAAGAAATACAGACCCCAGACCATACGTCCTAAAGAAATACAGACACTCTAAAGAAACATAGACCCTAGACCAGACCCCCTACAGAAATACTTAATATAGACATCCGACCCCAGACCTCCTCTTAGTACAGACCTCAGATCAGATATGCAGATACCTCTCCCCGCTTCTGCAGTCCTCACTTCACTCTCAGGCGCCACCGTAAACAACGTCCTGACACCAGGGAGTGAAGGAATGAGGACAGTTGAGTATATTTTTAAGAAGATGTGGCGCCCAAGAGATTTTCCTGCTCTTCCGGGAGGTCTCCCCTTTCTTGGGAGTCTCAATAATAATAACAACTTAATATTACCTGATCTTTCACACTATCAATCTCTGCTTTAAGTCTCTGAATAAGGCGATTAAGTTCAGCAATTTCGTGCTTAGTATTGCGTAGATCATCGCCATGTTGTCCGGCATTCGTACGCAGTTCCTCAAACTGCAAAGGAAAAAAAATCTTCTGTTAATATGGACTGTTTGTGAAGACATGAAATGTATTACTCCTATTATGATACTGTATGTAGATTAGTCAGGTAGTTCTGCTTGACAGCAGCAGTATCATGCAGAGTTTCAAAGACAAAGGGTAGGGGGCGCATTCTGGTGATTGCCTTGGGTACCAAGAGAACATGTGCCGCCCATAGCTGGTAAAGTAAAACTCATGAACTATTGTTTGGAGTAATAGTTAAGTAGAAAGAACTCTGGTTTTATTTTTCAGCATAGACCTCATTTTCTGTATGTACTATTCAGTTATCAAATGTTCTACTATATGTAGTTTATCAATTCCTCACAGTTTTTAAGATCTCTTTTTGCTGTTATTGTATGGGATCCTTGATTGTTTGATTCCGGAGGGGAAATCTGTCCTGGTCATGTGATCATCACACAGTTATACAGCTTGTTCCAAGACAGAGCTCTGATAACTGTACTGTAACTTTAAGAAGACCAGTGCTATAAATAACATATGATAGTTTGGGGGCCTATGATATATTTTGCATTGGGATCTAGGAACTTCAAGATAAGCCTATAGATCTAAGCATACTACAGAGTCTGATATCTCAAAATGGAGTGTCTGAATGCCTTGATTATGGGGTGTTCTTGAAAAATTAGTTTGTGGTCATGTATGAAGTAGATCTAGTCATTATAATGGTGCTTCATATTTAAAGGGAACTTGTCACCAGTTCCTTCCCCTGCTCCCAAACCGCTTATACCGCTAGTCAGGTCTTGAGAAAAGCCACGTCCACATGCCTATAATACATGTCTTGATTCTTTCTAAGCGCTGGAAAAAACACATTTATTCATTGGTAAATCGTATGCTAATTAGGCACAAAGAGTCCCCAGGACTAGGAAGTGTCCGGCATCTTACACTGTAACACCACCCCCTTTCCCTCCCTGTTCCGTTGCCTGTACACTTGCCTGACGTCTCTCTTCCTTTGGCCGCTTGATACAAATCCCACGCCTATGCTGTGCAGTCTGTATCCACATTAGGCAAGTGTTCAGGGGAGGTTACAGGGAGGGAAAGGGGTTGAGTTACAGAGTAAGGCCCCATGCACATGATCATAATTTTCATCCATAATGACGGAATCCGTAATTATGGATGAAATTGCGGACCCATTCATTTCTATTAGCCACGGAAACCTTTCCGTATATTTACGGATGTGTGTCCGGGCCATAGAAATGATCCGCAAGTTATAAAACATGTCCTATTCTTGTCCGCAATTGCGGCACAGACTTCCCATATGGGTGTTTCCGCAAAAGCGGATGGCTACGAATGTGTATCCGTAGCCGTTGGATCTTTATTTGCGGACAGTAAAAACCCTTACGATCGTGTGCATGAGGCCTAAGATGCAGGACACTTCCTGGCCCTGAGAACTATTTAGGCATAATCAGCTTACGACAAATAAATAAATGTGGTCTTCGAGCGTTTAGAAAGAAACTACATATATTACAGACATGTGGACACTGCTTTTCTCAAGACCTGACCAGCAGTATAAGTGGTTTGCGGGGTGAAGAAACTAGTGACAGGCCCCCTTTAATTGTAGTGACTTTGATTGCTGCGCGCTCACCCTGGTTTGGTACAGTGACTCAGCTTCTGCTCTGCTCTTGCTTGCAATGTCTTCATACTGAGACTTAGGGGGGATTCACACGAGCGTGTATTCGGTCCGTGCGGGCCGCGTGGTTTTCACGCGGCACGCATGGACCAATACAAGTCTATGGGGCAGTACAGACAGTCCGTGCTTTTTGCGCAGCGTTTGTCTGCTGCGCAAAAAGCGCGACAGGTTCAATAACTCTGCGTATTTCGCGCATCACGCACCCATTGAAGTCAATGGGTGCGTGAAAATCACGCGCACCACACGGAAGCACTTCCGTGGGACGAGCGTGATTCGCGCAACAGCAGTGAAAAGGATGAATGAAAACAGAAAAGCACCACGTGCTTTTCTGTTTCCAAGCATCCAAACGGAGTGTCTTTGCGAGGAGCGAACCCCGACAACCGAGGCAAACTTCACCGGGTTCGGCCAAACTCGTTTTGGCCGAACCCGGCAAAAAAATTTCCGGTCCGCGACGTCGGGAGAGATTCACTGTGCATGGTGCTGAAAGAGTTAAACTGTTTCAGCACCATGGACAGTGACTTGCGATCCCAAAATACATGAACCTGTAAAAAAAAACGAAGTTCTAACTTACCGATTACTCCTGTCTCCTTCCTGCAGTCCGACCTCCCGGGATGACACTTCAGTTCAAGTGACAGCTCCAGCCAATCACAGGCCAAGCACAGGCTGCAGCCAATCACAGGCTGCAGCGGTCACTTGGACTGCCGCGTCTTCCAGGGAGGTGGGGCCCGATGTCAAGAGAGGCGCGTCACCAAGGACGCGTCACCAAGGACGCGTCACCAAGGCAACGGCCGGGAAGTTCTCGGTAAGTAGGAACTTTATCTTTTTTTTTAACAGGTTTTTCGCTGTTGTGTTCGGCATTCACTGTCAAGGGTGCTGAAAGAGTTAGCTCTTTCAGCACCTTGGACAGTGACGGGCGTCGACAAGCCTCATCTCTATGATGCCGGCTGCGCGAAAATCACGCAGCCGCGCATCAGACACGCATGACACACGCAGCTGTCAAATGGTTTTTGCGCTCGCAAAACGCCGCGTTGTTTGCGCGCGCAAAAACGCAACGCTCGTGTGAATCTCCCCTTAACCTCGGCAATGATGCTGTTTAGGTCCAGGTCTCGACTGTTGTCCATGGAGACAACGACAGATGTGTCTGAGATCTGAGCCTGGAGTTGAGCAATTTCCTAGAGAATATAGAAGACAATAATATCCATTAGCTTTAGTTATAATAACTTCTAACAAGCAGACATCATAAAATATTTTTCTAGAGTTCAAATTTAAAGTTATCTTGATATTACAGATCTGAGCTTGTCAAGGTAGCACAGCTGAGTTTGCCATTTCACACATTTGCAGCAATATCTCAATACGTTAATAATGCTAAGTTATCTTAACCCCTTAGTGACCAGCCCATTTTAGGCCCTAATGACCAAGCTATTTTATTCGTTTTTCTATAGTCGCATTCAAAGAGCTATAACGTTTTTATTTTTTCGTCTACATAGCTGTATGAGGACTTGTTTTTTGCGGGATTAGTTGTGCTTTTTAATAGCACCATTTTTGGGTACATATAATTTTTATATTAACTTTTATTAACCTTTTTGGGGGGGATTATAAAAAAAACCTGAAATTCCGCCATTGTTCTATGCGTTTTTAAATTGACGCCGTTCACTATGTGACGTAAATAACATTTTACCTTTATTCTATGGGTCGGTACGATTACGGCGATACCACATATGTAGAGTTTTTTTTATGTTTTACGACTTTTGCACAATAAAAACACTTTTGAACTAAAATTATTTGTTTTTGCATCGTCGCTTTCCAAGAGCCGTAATTTTTTTATTTTTCCATCAATGTAGTGATTTTTTGGGCTTGTTTTCTGCGGGACAAGACGTAGTTTTGAATGGTACTGTTTTGGGGTGCATGGGATTTATTGATTCATTTTTATTATGACTTTTTTGGGGGGCAATGGAAAAAAAATTGCAATTTCGCCATGGTTTTTTGCGTTTTTTTTTTACGGTGTTCACTTTGCGGTTTAAATTACATATTAACTTTATTAATGGAGTCATTACGGTCGCGGCGATACCATATATGTGTACTTTTTTTTTTTTTTACACTTTTACTAAATAAAACCACTTTTTATGGAAAAAAATGGTTTTATTTATTTTTTTACTGTACTTTTTATTAATAATCTTTATTTCACTTTGATGACTTATTTTATTAGTCCCACTAGGGGATTTTACTGTGCGATATTCCGATCGCTGCTAGAATGCTCTGGTATACTTCGTATACCAGAGCATTATTGCCTGTCAGTGTAAATCTGACAGGCAATCTGTTAGGACGTGCCTCCGGCGCGTCCTAACAGGCATATGTCCAGGGCAGACCTGGGGGCTTTTATCAGGCCCCCGGCTGCCATGACACCCCATCGGAGACCCGCGATTGCATTCGCGGGCTGCCGATGGGTGACAGAGGGAGCTCACTCCCTCTGTAAACAAAGTTAAATGCAGCGGTCGCTATTGACGGCGCCATTTAACGGGTTAAACGGCCATGATCGAAGTACACTTCGATCGCGGGCGTTGGAGCAGGAGCTCAGCTGTCATCAGACAGCAGAGCCCCGGCTCCTGCCTGCACGGGAGACCCGTGCAGGACTTAGACTAGGCTGACGTGAAAAGGCGTCAGCCTAGCCTAAAGCCCATTAGTGACCGACGTAAAAAGGCGTATTAGTGGTCACTAAGGGGTTATATCTGTTACAAATATTCTATTTTTGTATTTATTTTGCACAAATTATGTTAGAATTATGTTTTCTCACTATGAGAAAGTTATTATCTTCCTATAACTCATACCGGGCCGTTATAAATTTAATCTGTGTATCTTAATCCAAATATCTTCTCATGAACATTTATTAGGTTTTCGTCCTTTTATAATACATCATTTAGCAGCTTTCTCTATAAGCTGATAGCTGATTGACCTTATGTGCAACAGCGAATGTGATTGGTTAAAGCCACCACTGGGATTATCTAGGATTATAATAAAAAGTGTATTAATCTCGATAAATAGTGCACTTTGTGGGGCTCCATCTCTTATTGTAGCTCAGTCCCATTAACTTAATAGTAATGAACCACAATTCCAAAAAACAGCCCATGGACAACAGTGGCACTGTTTTTGGAAAAAAGAGTGGACCCTTTTGTCTAAACCCTGAAAACCACATTAGGCTCCAGCTTTTAGACTCATTGAAAAACAGGAAAACCCTTAGACTCATTCACACCTATGTACATTTTCCTGAAAAACAGTTCGATGGGACACTAAAAAGGATAGACCCCCATTAAAGGCAATTGGGTTGAGGTTTGCCAACATCTGTTTAAAAATGGATACAACATAGCTGTCATGGTTCCTTTATAACCAGAAGCCGTGAGTCTAGTGTAAATATACATTTGTAACAATTTAGGTTGCTCTAAGGTGAGTACTGGCAGCAATGTTTGTAGGAGTACATGTACATATGCATAAATGTGAGGAGATTTAAATAACAGACCATATCAAAGAGGGTGTGCAGGAAGTTGATCTCATCTGTTAGAGAATCAGCCTTGGCTTGTAGTTCTGCTTTATTCATAAAGGCTGCATCAACGTCCTAAGACAGAAGTAGAGTCATGTGATTATAACCTGTCAAATATACAATGCACAGTGTCCGAATAATTATTAACAAATATGGGAAATAAGGAGTGCAGAAGAATCAGAAGCCAATACAAAATAATTTAACCCCTTTTCCGGACATCCGCTGTATATATACAACGTAAGCTGAGACTGAAGTATGAAGCGGGCTCACAGGCTGAGCACGCTCCATAACTTAAGTGTGTTGGCTGTAATTTACACTTAGATGCAATGAGCAGCTTCCCACTCGTTCTATAGCGACTGCATCAACTAAGCCGTTAGAAAGAGGGGGCGGTCCCCTCCGACGTTTCATCAGCCGTGCCGCGATCACGAGATGCTGATGGTTGTTATGGCAGCCTAGGGGCCTAATGAAGGCCCAAGGTCTGCCATCTTTGTACTCCTATTAAGCCCTGGCTTAAAAGGAGCCTGTAAGATCAGCATATACTGCAATACATCAGTATTTCAGCATATCGTGCAAGCGATCCTATGATTGCTAGCTCAAGTCCCCTAGGGTGACTAATAAAAAAAAGTAAAATACAGTTAAATAAAGTTTTATATATATATATATATATATATATATATATACATACACACAGTTAAGTCACATTACTATGACCAGCAGCTAATATCCAGAGTAACCGCCATGTGAAGCACGGACAGCAGGTAATATCCAGAGTAACCGCCGTGTGAAGCACGGACAGCAGGTAGATGGGCTGGGAGTGACGCAATAAGGTGCTGGTAGGTTGTCTCAGGTATCTGGTGCCAGGCTGACTGCAGTGCATCCAACGTTTGCTGGAGGGTGCATGGGGGAGGATTTAAAGAGCGAGCAAGACGATCAAGGTGGTCCCACAGATGCTCAATTGGGTTCAAGTCTGTCGAATTAGGGGGCCAGGGAAGTACTTGGAAGTCTTGGTCGTGTTCTTCCAACCACTGCCAGACATTTCTAGCCATGTAACATGTCGCATTGTTTTGCTGGAAGATTCCATCTGTCCCAGGGAAGACAAACAGCTTGTATGGGTGGACGTGATCTGCAACGATGGATTCGTACCCAAATCGGTTCATAGTGCTTTCCACGTGGATGAGTAGGTCCAGAGAATGCCATGAAAAAATTCCCCAGACCATAACGCTGCTGCAACCAGCTTGTCTTCTTCAAGCACAGGTTGCAGGGTGTTTGTTCTCTGATGTTTCTCGCCTGACATGTCAACATCTATCCATTCCATGAAGCAGAAATCGTGACTCATCAGACAAGGCAACCCCATCGGTGGTCCAATTTTGCCATGCAAATGGAAGCCTTTTTTTCTGATGCACCTTTTAGCATAGGATCAGTGGCCATCCGTCAGCTGCAGAGCCCCATATACAGTAGGGTTTGTTGAACTATTTTAGACACACGTCAGGTAGCCCCCTTGTTGATTTTCATGTGAGCTGCTCTGCTGTAGCGTGTGGTTTGGCTCTCTTGCACCTTTGTAGCCGACGTTCACCTCTCACATCAATGGCACGTGGTGCTCTGCAGTTTCCATGTCAGTTATTCCCAATGGTGCCATTTGTCCAATCACTATACACTTTCACCACAACAGCACGTGAGAAATACTACCACTCTTGGCCGGAAAGCCAATAATCATCCCTTTTTGCAACTATAAAAAATCGCCGCTTTTACCCATGGCAACAACGAGAGATATGTGTTCAGACAGCCTATCACATACCTTATATACCCACCAAGCCAGCCCACAATGCATCACTTCATTCATGGGCTACGAGCTGCCAACATCAAAAGTAGGAAGTGAACATAATAATGTGACTCGACTGTGTATACGCATTTATATAAAAATATTAAAGGTAAAAAAAATCTCCTTTTCCCTGCAAAATGTAAAAAACAAAAAAGGACTGGTATTGCCACGTCCATAAAGGTCCAAACTATTAAAATATAACATTATTTAACCTGCATGGTGAATGCAGAAAAAAATAAATATGAAAAATGCCAGAATTGCTGTATTTTGGTCTCTTTATCTCCCACAAACTTTTTTATGAAAAATGATCTAAAAGTCTCATGTATCCCAAAATGGTACCAATAGAAACCTCAGCTCGCCCCGCAAAATTCAAGCCCTCCCTGTAAAAGTAGTAAAACATAAAAAAATCTATAAAAAATTGATAACTTCTTAATCGTATTGACCCACAGAATAAAGTTAACATTTTTACTGCATGGTGAACGCCAAGAAACAATGGAGAAATCACAGTTTTTTCCCCATTCCAGTGGATAAATACGTTTTTCTCAGTTTCCCAGTACATAACACGGTACAATAAATCATGCGGTGAAAAAATACAACTTATCCCACAAAAAAACAAGCCCTCATATTGCTATATTGACCGAAAAATTTAAAAGTTATGGCTTTTGGAAGGTGAGGAGGAAAAAGCAAAAATTAAAAAGCAAAATTGGCTGCAGAGGGAAGGGGTTAAAGACCTGATTTGAATATGTTGCATATAAACTTAAAATCAATTAATGAAGCTCTGCATTAAAAAGTGAAGAAAATAATCTGAGGATCGTCTAAATCAGTGGTCTGCAACCTGTTCTTCTCCAGATGTGGTAAAACTACAACTCCCTGCAGCTGTCAGAGCATTTAAGGACTTGTCTTTTCACCAAAGCTGTAGCATCACAGGTTGCAGTCCACTGATCTATATTAAAGGGAAACATATACCCCATCATATCTACAACGAATTCTTTATCGGGTTTGGAGAGTTCTTTAGGCAGTCACTCTGAAATATAGCAGAATATTTTTTATTATTTCAATAGCTAGATGCATTAGATAGACAGACAGACAGATCACTTACCCTCTTAAGGGTCACAAATTCATTTTCTGCAACTGTACGTCTGTTCAACTCCTCTTCATATCTATAAGAGAACAATGTTAATTAATTGATCTTACAAATGGGCCAAATGTTTTATGAGTTTGCGCTGCGTTCTTAAATGGTAATTGTATCTCCCTGTAGTGTATGACACTGGTTATCAGGCCCAGACTTCAGGATGAATTTGCAGCCAGCCATTTAACACAATAATGCCCCAGACATACTACAATCCCACATGCCTATTACTCAACATCCCTCATGACACTGGCATAGCTATAGGGGTCGCAGCGGTCGCAGTTGCGACCGGGCCCCTAAGCCTGGGGGGCCCATGGGCCCCCGTTGCCATACTGCATGTTTCCTAACTAAATCTTCTGTGCCGTGAAGCCGGCACTTCCTGGTTACGGTCACATGGTACACTTAGTGTACCATGTGACCGTGTTGTCATGTGACACTCTTCCAGACAGAGCAGAAGAGTCGGTGCGGAGGACTCCAGGTAAGCTGCAGTGTAATGTAATTTATTGTGTTGTAATGTATTGTGTTGTGATGCCTTGTCATGTATTGTGTTGTATTGTGTTGTTTGCGGTGGAGAGGGGGGGGGCGTTAAATCACAGCCCCCCCTCCTCTCTCCACCGCAAACTGCACAATACAACATAATACAGTATAGTACACATGACTATGAGAGCGGGGCTGCGGCTGTGTAATACAGTCACTGCCCCACTCCTGAGTCCTGACATGTGCGCGCCGTCAGGATGATCCGATGCGGCCGGCGCTGCACTAATGATCTGTGGCACTGAAGACAGAACATGGCGGGCGCGCTACAAAACACCCCCATGTTCTGTCTTCAGTGCCTGAACCGCCGCTCATTAGTGCAGCGCCGGCCGCATCACCTCATGCTGACCGCGCACGCACTTCCTGTCAGGAGCAGGGCAATGGCTGTATTACACAGCCGCAGCCCGGCTCTATAACGGCGGAGATGAGAGAAACCTCTCATCTCTGCCATTATTCTCCTGATTGCTGCGATCACAGCTGACTGCAGCATTCAGGGGAAAATGAGAAGGGGGGATGCCCCTGGATCGCATCACAGGGAATTCCCTGTGACGCGATTGAGGGACATACCATATATGGGCAGACAGCCCAGGGTCCATTGAAGGACCCCAGGGCTGTCCTACCATATTTCCTGTTGTTAGGGCATACTGAGGTATGTCCTAACAACTGCCTGTGTACTATCAGTACACAGGCTAATGTACTGGCTTATAGCTATAGGCCAGTACATTGAATTTTAAAAATAAAGTAAAAACAAAGTAATGTTAAATTAAAAAAATACACATACACCTTTTTTACAATAAACATTAAAATAAGTCTCAATACATAAAACATACACATAATCGGTATTGGCGCGGCCGTAATAACCTGCACAACTATTATTTTGCATCATTTATGATGTGTACTCTGTAAAAAAAAAATAATAATTGATTTCTATCACTTAGGCCCCATTCACACGATTGCGGGATCGGCCGGCCGCCACCCGCATTTTCGGGCCGTGCTCCCATACAAAGTATGGGAGCACGGCCCGCAAAATGCAAAAGAATGGACATGTTCCATAATTTTCTGAACATTTCTACGGCACGGACACCCATCCATAGCGCTACGGAAATGTGTCCGCGCACAATGAAAGTGAATGGGTCCATTTTTGCGGAGCGCAATTGCGGTCCGCAAAAATGGAGGTTATTTACGGTCGTGTGCATGGGGCCTAATTGTGAGGCACAAGGTGCTATGATGAATTTAACCTCCATGTGCCTCACATTAATAGTAATTAACCCCATCATGTACCTTACATATTAACCCATTATGACTGAGAAACATGATGGGGTTAATTACTATTAATGTGAGGCACATTCAAAATTCATCACACCTCGTGCCTCACATTAGAAAACGAAAGAACTTTTTTTAATTTTTTATTACTGTTGGCAAAGTAAACGAAGTATCGGTATCGAAGTCCAAATTTTGGTATTGGGACATCCCTACACTGTGGGTCGCGTCCCCCTGGGGGTTCGTGAGTCACTCACCGAGGTCCCGGTTCCAATCAATGATGGAGCAAGGAACTGACATCTCCTTGATCCAGCATTCACTGTGCCCTGAGCGGCTGGACACAGGTTGGCGGGCTGTAGCGACATCATCGCGCCTGCCTGCGCTGAGTCACTCATAGCACAGACCGGAGGAGGCGAAGGATCCTCCACCCGACGTGGGAACGGGGATAGGTAAGTAATTATGCTATTTTTATATTATGCACATATGGGGGCATTATACTGTATGGGGAGCTGATATTGCAGGGGGGAATTATACTGTATGGGGGGCTGTTATGGGGGGGCATTATACGTTATGGGGCATTATACTGTGTGGGGGCAGCTATGGGAGCATTATACTGTGTGGGGGCATTATATTATGGGGGCTGATGGGCAAGGCGTCTGGGCATAGGCGCGCGCAGGGGTCTGATGATGATGGTGGTGTTGGGGAGGGGTAGGGGGGCCCAAGCTGAATTCTTGCACCCGGGCCCATGAGCCTTTAGCTACGCCCCTGCCTCATGACCTGTATTCATAGGGGTATATTATGGAGGGTATTAAGAACAGGAAACAAAAATACCAATACTTATATACTAAATAATAATACTAAAGAGAAAGACACCTACTGTATGCTGCTCTATCATTATTAGTTTTTTTCTATATTATTACGAGATTTTTTTTCATGCTCACTTTGACTTGAACTCTTCCACTGCTTCCTCGATAGTTCTTCTTTCTGACTCTAGACGAGCTCTCTCACATGTCACACTTTCAAGTTGTCTCCTGAGATTGCTGATAAAAGCTTCAAACAAAGGTTCAATCTGGCACCGGGCTGTTTTTTGGTCTTGTAATAAAGCCCATTTAGTTTCCAACATCTTATTTTGTTGCTCAAGGAACCTCACCTAAGATAACAAGAAAACATGTCTGCTAACAGTGTTTGATCTTCAATGATTGATTAAACTAACAAACTAACTAAAGGCCCTTTTATGCCGGCCCATAATCGGCTGTTGCAGCGAGCGCCGATCAACGAGAAATCGCTGATTGGCGCTCGTTTGCTCCTGTCACATGGAGCTATGGATGGGGACGAGCGGTCGTTACTCCGATCGCATTGTCCCCATCCATTATTATCATGTCGGCAGCACATCTCCATGTTTACACATAGCCCCCTGTAAATAGTGCCACACAGCCCCCTGTAGGTAGTGCCACACAGCCCCCTATGGGTAGTGCCACAAACCCTGCTTTTTGATACTGCCACACAGACAACTGTAGATAGTGCCACACAGCCCCTTGTAGGTAGTGCCACACAGCCCCCTTAGGTTGTGCCACACAGCACCCTGTAGGTAGTGTCACACAGCCTCTTTGTAGGTACCACACAGCCCCCTGGTAAGTAGTGCCACACAGCCCCCTGGTAGGTAGTGCTACACAGCCCCCTTGTAGGTAGTGCCACACAGCCCCCTTGTAGGTAGTGCCACACAGCCCTCAAATTGAAATCAGCATCTCCATAAAGCTTGTCAGCAGAGGGAAGCATAAAGTACTCTAAAATTTCCTGGTAGACGGCTGCGTTGACTCTGGACTTGATATTACACAGTGTCCAAAGTCCTGTTTTCAGATGAAAGTAAATTTTGCATTTCATTTGGAAATCTCGGGTCCCAGAGTCTGGAGGAAGAGTGGGGAGACATCAATCCAAGTTGCTTGCAGTCCAGTGTGATGTTTCCACAGTCAGTGATGGTTTGGGGAGCCATGTCATCTGCTGGTGTGTGTCCACTGTGTTATATCAAGTCCAGAGTCAACGCAGCCGTCCACCAGGAATTTTTCTAACACTTCATGCTTCCCTCTGCTGACAAGTTTTATGGAGATGTTGATTTAATTTTCCAGCAGGACTTGGCACCTGCCCACCCTGCCAGTAGTACCAATACCTGGTTTAATAACCACAGTATCAATGTGCTTGATTTTCCAGCAAACCCGCCTGACCTAAACCCCATAGAGAATCTATGGGGTATTGTCAAGAGGAAGATGAGAGACACCAGACCCAACAATGCAGACGAGCTGTAGGCCGCTATCAAAGCAGCATGGGCTTCCATAACATCTCTGCAGTGCTACAGGCTGATCGCCTCCATGCCACGCCCCATTGATAACACCTCAGCAGTGCCACAGGCTGATCGCCACCATGCCATGCCGCATTGATGCAGTAATTCATGCAAAAGGAGCCCCGACCAAGAATGCAGTGCATATACTGTACATACTTTTCAATAGGCCAATATTTCGGTTTAAAATCATTTTTGAAATTGGGCTTATATAATATTCTAATTTTCTGAGACACTAAATTTTGGGTTTTCATTAACTGTTAGCCATAATCATCAACATTAAAAGAAAAAAATGCTGGAAATAGATTACTCTGTGAATCTATAGAATATATGAGCTTCACTTTTTGAATTGAATTAACTTTTTGATGATATTCTAATTTTTTACATAGTTACATAGTTACATAGTTAGTACGGCTGAAAAAAGACACATGTCCATCAAGTTCAACCAAGGGAAGGGAAAAGGGAAGGAAAAATTTCTACACATAGGAGCTAATATTTTTTTGTTCTAGGAAATTATCTAACCCTTTTTTAAAGCCATCTACTGTCCCTGCTGTGACCAGCTCCTGCGGTAGGCTATTCCATAAATTCACAGTTCTCACTGTAAAGAAGCCTTGTCGCCTCTGCAGCTTGAACCTTTTTTTCTCCAGATGGAGGGAGTGCCCCCTTGTTTTTTGAGGGGGTTTTACAAGGAACAGGATTTCACCATATTTTTTGTATGTGCCATTAATATATTTATATAAGTTAATCATGTCCCCCCTTAGTCTTCTTTTTTCAAGGCTAAATAGGTTTAATTCTTTCAATCTTTCCTCATAACTTAAATTCTCCATGCCCCTTATTAGCTTCGTTGCTCTTCTTTGTATTTTTTCCAACTCCAGGGCATCCTTTCTATGAACTGGAGCCCAGAACTGAACTGCATATTCTAGATGAGGCCTCACTAATGCTTTGTAAAGTGGCATTATTACATCCCTGTCCCGCGAGTCCATGCCTCTTTTAATACACGACAATATCCTGCTGGCCTTTGAAGCAGCTGATTGACACTGCATGCTGTTATTGAGTTTATGATTTACAAGAACACCCAGATCCTTCTCAACAAGTGAATCCGCCAGTGTAGCTCCCCCTAGGACATATGATGCATGCAGGTTGTTGGTACCAAGATGCATAACTTTACATTTATCTACATTAAACTTCATTTGCCAAGTGGACGCCCAAACACTTAGTTTGTTTAAATCTGACTGTAATTCATGAACATCTTCCATAGTCTGAACTATATTACATAGCTTGGTGTCATCTGCAAAAATAGAAATAGTGCTATTAATCCCTTCCTCTATATCATTAATAAATAAGTTGAATAATAGTGGTCCCAGCACTGAACCCTGGGGTACACCACTTATAACCGGGGACCATTCAGAGAAGGAATCATTGACCACAACCCTCTGGATACGGTCCTTGAGCCAATTCTCAATCCAATTACAAACTATATTTTCTAAACCTATAGTCCTTAATTTACCCATTAGGCGTCTATGGGGGACAGTGTCAAATGCCTTTGCAAAGTCCAAAAACACTAAATCCACAGCGGCCCCTCTGTCTAGACTTCTGCTCACCTCTTCATAAAAACAGATTAGGTTAGTTTGACAACTTCTGTCCTTAGTAAAACCGTGCTGGCTGTCACTTATAATGCTATTTATTGTCACATAATCCTGTATATAGTCCCTCAATAGCCCCTCAAACATTTTCCCCACGATGGATGTTAAGCTTACTGGTCTATAATTACCCGGGGAAGACCTAGAGCCCTTTTTGAAAATAGGCACCACATTTGCCCTGCGCCAGTCCCTTGGCACTATACCAGTCACTAGAGATTCTCTGAATATTATGAAAAGGGGGACAGAAATAACTGAACTAAGCTCTTTAAGAATTCTAGGGTGTAACCCATCTGGTCCCGGAGCCTTGTGCACATTTATTTTATTTAATTTAGCTTGGACCATCTCTACATTCATCCAATTCAGTATATCAACTGATATATTAACAGCACTGGCACCGGCTACATCAGCTGCTCTTTCTTCTGTTGTATATACAGAGCTAAAGAACCCATTTAGTAACTCTGCCTTCTCTTGATCCCCTGTGATCAACTCCCCATTACCATTATCTAGGGGTCCTACATGTTCAGACCTTGGCTTTTTTGCATTTATATGCTTGAAGAATTTTTTAGGATTTGTTTTACTATCCTTGGCCACCTGCCTTTCATTTTGTATTTTTGCTAATTTTATTACATTTTTACAGATTTTATTAAGCTCTTTATATTTTACAAAGGCTACAGCTGTACCCTCAGATTTGTATTTTTTAAATGCCCTTTTTTTGTCATGTATTGCCCCTTTCACAGAAGGTGTAATCCATGTGGGGTTTAATTTGAGTCGTTTATACTTGTTACCTGTAGGAATAAATTTTGCACTATAATAACTCAAAGTAGATTTGAAAATCTCCCATTTATCATTTGTTCCATTATTTGACATTAGTTCTTCCCAGTCTATATCCTGAATTGCAGCCCTCATCCTGGGGAAATTGGCTTTCTTAAAATTAAATGTTTTTGCCCTCCCAGCCTGCGTTTGTTTTTTACAGTATAGGTAAAATGTAACTATATTGTGATCACTGTTACCGAGGTTTTCACGAACATTGACATTCCCAACAAGATCTGCATTATTAGAAATGACCAGATCCAACAGAGCTTCACCTCTAGTCGGGTCTTCCACAAACTGGCCCATAAAATTTTCCTGCAACAGGTTGAGGAAATGTCTCCCCTTTGCAGTTGAAGCCGAACCATGACACCAATTAATATCCCGGAAATTAAAATCTCCCATTATCACTACAGTACCCGCCTGTGCAGCCCGCTCCATCTGTTTATATATCTGACCTTCCATCTCCTCAGTTATATTGGGGGGTCTATAGATTACACCAAAAGTAATTTTTTCAGTGTTTACCTCCCTTTCTAGTTCCACCCACAAGGTTTCAACCTCCTCACAGTCTTCACCCACTATTGTCTCTTTCACACTCGCCTTCATATCACTTCTCACATACAGACATACACCACCACCTTTCCTATTTGTCCTGTCTTTACGAAAAAGTGTAAAACCCTGTAGATTTACAGCCCAGTCATGTGAAGAGTCCAGCCATGTTTCAGCAACACCAACTATATCTATATTTTCTTCCAGTATCAAGGCCTCCAGCTCCCCCATTTTGCTTGCTAGACTTCTGGCATTTGTGAACATACACTTTAACTTGCCTGTCAGTTTTTCACTTTTATTATCAGAAATGTGATTTGACATTAATCGGTCCTTTTTATTTACACTGATGTTTTGTAACGAAAGGATCTCCTTATCTTGTTGTCTAGTCCTCTCCCCACATTCTGTTTCTCCCCCCACCAATATAGTCTGACCCCTCTCTAACCTGGCTACCCCTTTTTTTTCTACATTGACCTCCCTCCTCAGCCCTAGTTTAAATACTCCGCCACCCCAGCTAGAATTCTCTCCCCCAGCACAGCGGACCCCCTTCCATTTAGGTGCAAATCATCTGCAGAATACAGTTTGTACCCCAATGAAAAGTCAGCCCAGTGCTCTAGGAACCCAAATCCTTCTCCTCTACACCAAGACTTCAGCCATGCATTTAACTCCCTAAGCTCCCGCTGTCTTTCCTGTGATGCGCATGGCACAGGCAGTATTCCTGAGAATACAACCTTGGAGGTCCTTCCCTTCAGCTTGTAGCCTAGTTCTTTAAAATTATTCTTAAGGCTCCTCCACCTACCATTTATTCTGTCGTTGGTACCGACATGGACCACGACAGCTGGATCATCACCAGCCCCTCCCAGCAATTTGTCCACCCGTTCCACCACATGCCGAACCCTGGCACCAGGGAGACAGCAAACCATTCGGTTGAGGCGGTCATGGCGACAAATTATTCTATCCGTCTTCCTGATTATAGAATCCCCTACAACTATCAATTGTCTTGGCTTGCCTGCATTACCATCCCGCCGACTACTAGCTGGGCTGTTCTCCCGGCTGTTAGGGAGATCAGTATCCACTAGGGCTGCCTTTTCTGAGACTGACACCCTCGCATCATCACCCAACCTGGCAATTTTGCTTGGAATGCCAGAAACCGGATCGGCCTTCCTTGTCTTTGACCCCTTTCTACTGCCCCTAACTACATTAACCCAGCTACTTACCTGATCCTGCTCACCCATGTCTTCACCCTCCAGTTGTAACCCACTAACTGCATGCTCATTGAGAAGGACTAGTATATATATCTCCTAAACCTGCTGGGATTACACTGTGCATTATAGAGTATGTAAACTTATCTACCCTAAATGTCCTTTAAACCTAGAAATAATAATGTGCCAACATTAACAAATAGACCATTTGTATATCCTAAGCAGCACGAGAACACTAAATAAGAGCGAAGGTTATGTTTTCCTGTGTAAGTGGTATACTTAAATTTCTATTTATTTTACCTTACCTTGTCAATGAAAGAGGCAAATTTGTTATTAAGGCCTTTTATTTGATCCTTTTCATCAGTCCTCACTCTCTGGATGTTTGGATCAATCTCTAGATTCATTGGAGCCAGTAGACTTTGGTTCACTGTTACAGCTGTAATTCCTGTAGAGCAGACAGGTCCTCCAAAATCATGGCTAGATCCACCAAAGCTGTGTCCATACTCATGTCCAAATCTTCCAACTGACATCTTGTGTCCACCTGAGACTACACCGTAAACACTTTTGCTGCCAACGTTTGATAAGGCTTTGTGGCCACTTTGTGTTTTCTTTGTAGTGAATGAACTAAGGCTATGCTTAGAAGGCAAGCAAGCAGAAGATGAGCTGAAATTCACTGCTCCTGATCTTCTTTGGACTGAATGATGAGATTGATGAGACATGCTAATTAGAATTCGGAGGTTGACTATGTTGTGATTGCTGAGTGGTTCTTTCTTTCTACAGACCAAAGACATGATCCTTTTATACACTCATAGAACTGGGTTTGGTCACTTTGATGTTTGCCTAAGACCACGTAATTGTCTCTTATGAGCTTGGAGTTCTGAAATTATTGCATTGTAGTCCTCCTAGTTTAATAGGAGAGGAAGCACCAACACACCTCAAATATTAATTAAGATGAAATGCATAAAAACTCACCATAAAAATCTCTTTGAGCTTCCTTTCTATAATGTCAATTCTGACAAGACTAAAAAGGACCATTTAAAGAAAGCATTGCATACACTTACTGTAAGTAGTTACTAAAAAAAGACTGCTCACTTGAAGGCAGATGTGAAAACTCCTTACCTCCTGTACCAGGGCTACACCGTCCAAAAGACAAGGTGAGCACACCTTCTAAATTCTGGTTTTGCTACACTATTTAGAACAACATGGTTTGGCACAAATCGTGGCACATAAGTGTCATGGATAGTACCATTCTCTGATTGCAAGGGGTGGCAAATAAAAAAAAGATGCCACCTCCTGCATAGTTTGACATTTTGGGGTGTTGCTGCTATTTCCGCAAAAATGCAGTGGATGTGCCAAGATTCTCCGCATTGCTCTATATAAATTGCCGCAAAACCGCATCTAGAAAGAGTGCAGGACCTTTAGGACATCATGGTCACATGACCAAGATCCTGCACCCAGGCACCACAGAGGAGGAGGACTGTAAGTGTATGTGTGTGTGTGTAGTATATGTGGTGATGTTTGTTTGTGTGTGTGTAGTGTGTGCATTTGTGGTGTAGTCGGGCATGGAAATTAAATTTTAAACAACAAATTCCTACTAATTGGCAAACATTTGCATGTGGGGGCCCCCGGTGTAGCACCCAGTGGAAAATGATTCCTACTGTAATAATCAAAAAAAATAATGACAATATTCCAAATACACTATACATAAACAATACACTCTAAATAAAGAATTGTGTACGTAGCAATAATATCCTACATGCTACACATCTTCCAAACATGTGTACGCATACTTACTTACCTACATACAAACCTACGCTCACTACATTACACATATACATTTTTTAAAGGGGTTCTCATCTTTGGATAATCCCTACTTGTTTAAAGGATCCCTTGACAATAAGATTTTCATAAAGTGTCCCCCTGCTGGGGCCCCCAGTGATTGCTGTAATCTTTGGGGAAACCTGGCTATAAAGGGGGTTTTATTATCGGGCAGACGAGCGTTAATATAACGCTCATTGCCGATAATTGCCCTGTGTAAACAGGGGAACGATCATCTGCTGGTCGTATCGTTTTAAAAAAGTTAAATATTATCGTTGTCAGCAGCACATCTCCATGTGTAAACAGGGAGACGCGCTGCCGACATGATAATAACGGATGGGGACGAGCGATCGGAGTAACGACTGCCCGTTCCCATCCATAGCTCCGTGTGACAGGAGCAAGCGATAGGCGCTCGCTGCACCGGCTGCTTATTGGCCGGTGTAAAAGGGCCTTTAGTGTTCAATTTTCCTGCAGCGCCACAACAGGGGAAATTAAGCATTACACAGCGTCCATTCAATTAAATGGGTTGAATGTCTAATGCAGGACAGGACATTTCCTATAGAGCGATAAACACTATTCTCCACTCTGGCCAAGAAATAAGGATCCTGAACGGGGGACCCACCTCTATGAACTCAAAATTCCCGAATAGGGTATCTTAAAATGGATTTTCTAAAGTAGACAACCCCTTGAAAGACCTATATGTGCACATTCAGTACCATAGTCGCATGCAACCCATTTAGTTAGGTTGTGTCTCCCAGCTTTTTGCCACGCTCCCTAACTACACACGTTTCGTTTAGTGTAAAGATACAGTATGCTCAATCCATACCCTAACTAGTGCATAGATACAATACCAAAAACGAATACAGAGTTACAGTACCAGAACCAAACACAGTACATAAAAACAATGCCAGAACTGTGCTTATTACATAAATATAATGCCAGAACTAAGCCAATATCAATTTTAAAGTCAGGTTAACCCCTGCTATATAACTTTGTACCAGGTAAAACTACAGATCCTAGTTTGACCTGAACATTGGAAAGGGTGTACTGGGCATTGTTGTTTCACAAACAAAAATGATACCACCCATCATCTCACTGCAGACCATATGACTACTAGTGACTACTTATCAGACACAGTCCAGGCAACATAAACAATGACATTCAGTGACTCACAAGTGACATCTGATTGATGTTGTTCCCCTTGCTTTGCTTCTCCATTGAGCCCAGACAATCATGACGACTTATCATGGCCAAGACTTGTCTCTACAATTGACTGTCCAGATATCTTTGGCTCCATGCCTCCTGAAAATAATATTTACACACACTGTGTCCCGTGAATATACTGCTGTTCCACACTGTGCCCTCTGCATATAATGATGTCCCACACTGTACCCCCTGACTTTAATTCTGTCCCACAAATTGCCCCCTGAATATAATGGTGCCACAAACAGTGCCCCCAAATATAATGCTGTCCCACAATGTGCCCCTGAAAATAAAAGTTCCATTGACTGTGTCTCCTGAATATATTGCTGTACCCCAATGTGCCACTTGTATACAATGATGTCCCAAACTGTGCCCCCTGTATAGAATTCATTCCCACAATGTGCCCCTGAAAATATTAGAGCTACATATAGTGCCCCTAAAAATAATGGTGTCCCGCACTTCTGAGGTGAGGACTAGGTCACTGTCTTACCAAAAATGGTCGATGTAATGTGCGGATGCTAGAGGATTTCCTGGTAAGTTCTGCTATGGCTACTGCTCTGCTGCACATTCATGTGCAGGATGGTGGGGGCACCAGCAGCACGGTGGCAGGATTAAAACCAAAACATCCAATCACATGGATAGAGGAAGGAGACAGTACAGTGCAGTGTGCAGTAATCTAATTGGCTGATATGTGGTGCCGAGTTGGAGGCTAACCAAATAATCCCCTCCCCCTCTCTCTGCCTTGACATTCCCTGCCTCCAAACCAAGCCGACGCTGACCAGAACATTACATCTGGCACCAACAGCACTGTGTACTGGGACAGGATTTTGTTTCTACCCAGGTTCTGTGTTTCTAGCAACCTGATCGGCAAAACTGGGGGGAATGGGCTGATTCCCACCTCTGGGTGTAGTGTTTGTGTGTAGTGTGTATAAATACTGTAGTGTCTGTGTGTAGGTGGTAATTTTTTTCTTTTTTTTGTCTGGTCTGGGTTTTGAATTAATTTAGGGGTCTAGTCTGGGGTCTAATTTAATCTAAGGGTCTGGTCGGAATTTATTTTGGGGTTTAATTTTTGGTTTGAATTCATTTAACCCCTTCCCGCCGCAGCCATTTTTCAGATTTTCATTTTATATTTTTCCTCCCCACCTTCCAAAAGCCATAACTTTTTCATTTTTCCATCGATATAGTCCTATGAGGGCTTGATTTTTGCTGGGTGAGTTGTAGTTTTTCGTAGCTCCATTTATTGTACCATATAATGTACTAGAAAACGGGAAAAAATTATTTGTGGCGTAGAAAATTAAAAAAACTGTGATTCCTCCATTGTTTTATGTGCTCAGTTTTTACGGAATTCACCATGCAATTAAAACAACATGTTAACTTTATTCTGTGGGTCAATACGATTACGGCGATACTAAATTTATATTGTTTTTTCTATATTTTACTACTAACTAAAAAACTAACTGTAAAAAATAAAATTTATTTTGTGTCGCCAAATTCCGAGAGCAATAACTTTTTTATTTTTCCGTCGATTAAGCGGTATGGGGGCTTATTTTTTGCGGGATAAGCTGTAGTTTTTGATGCTACAATTTTGGGGTACATGTAAGGTTTTGATCACTTTGTATTTCATTTTTGTGGGAGATGAGATGACCAAAAAATATAGATTCTGGTGTTTGCATATTTTTTTTTTTCACGACGTACACTGTGCGGGTTAAATAATGATATATTGTAATAGTTCAGACTTTTACAGATGCTACGATACAAATTATGTTTATTTATTAATTTTTTAACAATTCTTTTAAAACCTTTATTTCACAGATTTTTAGCTTTTTTATTAGTCCCCCTACGGGACTTGAACCAGCGATCGTTGGAATGATGTTGTAAAGGATTTGCCTGACACAGCTTCTGTGTTGACGCCCGTGGGCAATCAGTCTGCACCTGCTCCTATGTCTGTGAGACTGACTCCATCTTCCACCACTCAGGATGGCAGGCTTAGGAGTGGGAGAGCCTATCACAGCCTGGCCAGACGGAGCTAGCTTCCACCCACTGTCTATTTATACCTGCCTTTCCTGTTCCTCCTTTGCCTGTGATTCTTCTATGCTTGTTTCCTGGCTTGCTGCTGCTGCTTATACTACTCATCCTCCGCTTATTATTGACCTTGGCTTTCTGACCCCTCTCCTGCTCAGCGTTTTGTACTTCGTCCTCTCCTGGTTTGACTCGGCTCGTTCACTACTCTTGTTGCTCACGGTGTCTCCGTGGGCAGCTGCCCCGTTTCCCTAGCTTCTGTGTACCCTTGTCTGTTTGTCTGTCTTGCACTTACTGAGCGTAGGGACCGTCGCCCAGTTGTACCCCGTCACTTAGGACGGGTCGTTGCAAGTAGGCAGGGACTGAGTGGCGGGTAGATTAGGGCTCACCTGTCTGTCTCCCTACCCTGTCATTACAGATGTAAGCGGCACTATGATTTCATCGCGCCACTAGCGTCGTTGAATGGAAGGGCACGGCATCGTGCCAACCAGGACCTTTCAACGACGCAAGCGACACGATAACATCATTGCGCCGCTTGTGTCGTTGAAAAACGCTGATTGTCAAGGCAGAATGTCTTGCCCTGCCACTCAGCGCCTTTTACGGACGCAAGCATCGTGATGACATCATCGCGCTGCTTGCGTTATTATAAGGCACTGAGTGGCTGGGCAAGACATTCTGTCCTGCCAATCAGCGTCTTTCAATGATGCAAGCGCTGCGATGATGTCATCGCACCGCTTGCGTCCTTCAGCCCCAGCAGACCTGCTCAGAGGAGAGCAGTCCTGCATTGCAAGAGGATGGCACGGTATAAGGTGAGTATGTAAAGTTTATTTTTTTCTGATAAAAGTGTGAGTGGCTATATGTGGAGCACTATCTACAGGGGGGCTATATGTGGAGCACTATCTACAGGGGGCTATATGTGGAGCACTATTTACAGGGAGCTGTATGTGGGGCACTATCTACAGGGGCTACTAGCTACAGGAGGATCTCTGGGGCCACTATCTACAAGGGGCTCTATGGGGGGCACTATGTATGTGGGGCACTGTCTACAGGGGGCACCATGTATGTGAGGTGCTGTCTACAGGTGGCTCTATGTGGGGCACTGTCTACAGGGGGCTCTATGTGGGGCACTGTCTACAGGGGGCTCTATGTGGGGCACTGTCTACAGGGGGCTCTATGTGGGGCACAGTCTACAGGGGGCTCTATGGGGGGTACTGTCTATAGATGGCTTTATGGGGGCACTATCTACGGGGGGCTCTATGTGGGGTAATATTTACAAAGAGCTCTATGGGGCACTATCTACAAGGAGGTACTGTGTGTGTGTGTGTGTGTGTGTGTGTGTGTGTGTGTGTGTGTGTGTGTGTGTGACACAGTGTATGGTGCTATGATAAACAGGGACACAGTATATGGTGCTATTATAATCTGGGACACATTGTATGGTGCTATTATAATTAGAGGTGCGGTGAATGGGCTATTATATTTAGTGGCGTAATGTGTGGCACCATGAAAATTTCATCTTCGTTTATAGGTGCAGAAATGTTTGAAAAGGGAGAAGTCATCATGAAGACATCTAAATGGAGAACTGCAGAAATGGGCTGTGGCCGGGAGAAGTCATCATAGAGGTCAGGACCAGATAGAGAAGTAAAGAGAAAAAGAACAACTAGAATCTGAGAAGACGTCACCTGTGAGTCGACTAATGTAAATGTTTATTCTGCCTCTAATCGGTACTGTAGTCAATGTATAATCTGCAGCAGGGTGATGGGTGGTATGATTTTTTTCTTTTTCGTGAAACAGCAACTCCCAGCATATCCTTACCATTGTCCGAGCCATGCTGGGAGCTGTAGTTTTTCACCGTGCAAACCTACACGGCAGGAGATGCACTAAATAGAGCTGTATTGGTGCTGTATTTATGTACTGAGATTTGTTCTGATGCTGTATATATGTGTTGAGCTTGGTTCTGTTGCTTTTTATATATGTACGGTGCTTGGTTCTGGTGATGTGTGTATATATATGTATTGAGCTTGCTTCTGGTGCTGTATTTATGTACTGAGCTTGGTTCTAGTACTGTATTTATGTACTGAACTTGGTTCTGGTTCTGTATTTATGTAATGAGCTTGGATCTAGTACTATATTTATGTACTGAGCTTGTTTCTGGTCCTGTATTTATGTACTGAGCTTGGTACTGGTGCTGTACTTATGTATTGAGATTGGTTCTGGAACTGTAATTATGTACTGAGCTTGGTTCTGGCACTGTTTATATGTACTAAGCTTGGTTTTGGAGCTGTATTTATGTACTGAGCTTGGTTCTAGTACTGTTTATATCTATGAGCTTTGTTCTGGAGCTGTAATTATATAGGATATATTTATAATAATAAAATTGCAGGGCAGATGGAATTTTTTTCAATTCATTGTATATTTAATGGATACCTGTCAGGTAGTTTTAAAATCTATAAAATCAACTTTTAAAATGGCGCACACTATATGCTAATTACTCATTAAAGGGTCATGGGGTGTTGCCGCTATCCTGAAGAGTCACATAGTCCTGCCTCCAAATCCATCTTTAAATGCTTGATTGACATCCCCCTGGCTGTTATACATCACTAGCAGCCTTCTCCAACTCTCTTGGATGCTCCATTGCCTTGCACTACTTGGGCACACACCGTGCAGCGAGGTGTACTCTGCCCGGCTTAATTGCTGCACCGTGCATGCCAGGGGAGTACAATGCAATGGTGCATCCGCAAGACTTGGAGGAGGCTGCTAGTGATGCAGAACAGCCAGGGGGATGTCAATAAAGATCTGGGGGTGGACACCATTTAAATTTTCACCTTAGGCAGCAGAAAAGCTAGAATCGGCCCTGACAATACTTTTCTCTTTTTGGACACAAAATTATTTAACATTGCACAATAAGAGGTAGTATTGGAGCAGAAGAAGAATGACACAGTATTGGGGGTAGTAGCAGGTAAAATACTGGGGCAGCAGGCAAGCTATATTTTAGGCAATAAAACTGTTAAAGCGGCAGAATTAAGAGGAGTTTGTTTTATTAAAAAAGCACAAAGGTGATGAGGAGCAAAAGACACCTGCAGAGACGAGTCATGGCTGGGAGAAGTAATTATGGAGGTCTGGGCCAGATTGAAAAGTAAAGCATTTATCTCCAATCAGAGAAGACCTCACCTGTGAGTGACTGAATGTCATTGTTTGTTCTGCCTCTAACTACGTTGGATCAGTACTGTAGTCACTGCATGTTCTGCAGCAAGATAAATAGTGGCACTATTATTGTTTGTGAATCAACAGCTCCCAGCATACCCTTGCAAATGTTTAGGTTGTCGTGGAAGTCAATGGCTCAAAATATATTAGACTGAAATTTAGAAGAGTCCAATAGACTCTCAGGCCAGGCACTTTATCTAGCATCCTAATAAGGATATTTCATACCGATATATATCGAGAGAGGAGAAGAAAACACACAGACGCTGCTGATATGCTCAAAATACTCCTCTGGAGGTTTATTTACAAACTCAAACTATAATACTATCATTGAGAAGGGGTGTAGGCTTGAGGTTAACCAATGAGAGACAATGTGACAATATTTGTTATTCAGTCAATAGCAGACCATAAGATACATCATTATAATTCTTCACACATCAGGTTTGCAGGTGGCCTTATCTCTCTTGGGCAGAATGGTCCCGTAATATGGGGAGACATTCCCACACGCATATTTGCCACTCTCCCATCTCACTCCCTGTGCCTTCACTGCAAGCTTCGTATGGGAGCCAAGGTCAAAGATAAAACATACAAAATCAACATAACTTTTGTTAAAGGAACAATGTCTTTCTTATTCACTACAAAAGAACCAAGATGGGAACTCCAGACAAGATGGCTGCTGCACGAAACGAAATAATTTAAACATTATTATAATCACTTTCACATAATACATATTTTAGTAATTCGGCAACCTGCTTGATAATTTATAATGTAATTTCATACAGAGAATATAAGCAAATAAACCATCCTTCACAAACCCCCCTTTTTCTCATATTAAAATATGGAAATTATATATTATGATTATAAAACTCAAACAATATATCAATAGGGCCACAACTAATATGATGCCATCACCAATGTCCAGTTTGGGTATAGGGTCCCACCAGTGTATTGACAAGTCCTGTACATCATCATCATCTTCTTCTATCTTCTGCTCTTCTCTGACTGTCGCCCTCAGTGTAACCCACAAAATTATGGTGTCAGGCTGGTGGTGTCTAGTGGGGGATTTATTATTAACCCCCTCCTGGTCACTTACTTATTAAAACACTTGGATGCTGCTAACGGGTTCACTTTTTTTTTTCCTTGCTTTACTTTGAACTTTGCTTATGTCATCAGGACCTGGTTTGGTCCTTCTCATCTGTCAGACACCGTCTCTTTTAGTTTACGTCACCGAGCTGTACATAGCACCTCATGCTGTGAGCCTGGGGTGAGATACCACGTAGACGGATTAGTGAAGTTTTATTGTGACTACCACAATCCCTCCTTATCTGTCCTCTTCCTCTGGCAAGTTACTTGTCTGGGCGGCTGCTTAGAATTGTGACACTGCCGTCAGTTCATGACAATGGCGTTGTACTGGCTCAGGCTGCGCCTGCTGCATCTCAGTGATGGAGTTCATCATATTAAAAGTCTTTTAGTTCATATTTACTGGCACTTGCTGGAGACCCCCAACCCTTATCAATTGTTAATATAACTGGTTCCCGACCGCTGGTTGTATTTTTACGGCCAGCGGTCCGGGTCCTTAAAACCAGAGCCATAGACTTTTTACGGCTCGGGTTTTAACTTGCTGCCCACGCAATCGGGCAGCTGAATGTCGGGTCTCCGAATGTCAGTGACTGCCGGGGACCCTGAGGAGAAGATAGAAGCAGCTTTCGCTGCTTCTGTCTTCTCTGATGACTTGTACACAGCGCTCAATGAACACTGTGTATAGGAATAGAGACAGCAGCAGCGGCGCTGTCTCTATTCCTCCCTGTGATCATGTGAATGATCACATGATCGCCGGGTGCCGTTACTGACAGACTGCTGCTGGGTCTTACTAGACCCAGCACAGCCCTATTAGTGACAATCATTGTTGTAACGCTAGCGCTGACCCAATTACCTTAATATAGACATGTAATATACTAAAATTTACGGTAGACAATGACGATCACAAATAAAAGGTCTATTTTAGGGTAAAAGATTTTTTTTTTACTATTATTTTCAAACTTTATGAATAAAAATACTAAAATAGCAAAAAAGGTGTGTATATAAACGATAAAAAAAAGAAACCTGCATTGTCTATGGAAAAAACGTCGCAAAAATCACGTCGTTAGCCCAACAAATAAAAAAGTCATAGCCATTTAACTAACACGTGCTAAAAATGGCTAAACGGTGTCTGGTCCTGAAGGCGCAAAATAGCCCGGTCCTGAACTGGTTAAATACTAATCTGGTGATATCATCTACGTAATATAAAACTTGTTCTAAGTACATACAATAACAATGTCAGGCCCTTAAACTAAATCAAACACACCTTTATATAAGAAAAACGTCTCTGTTCCACTGGACAGGGCACCTAGAAGATGTGTAATTACTGGGTACATTTCATTTGCACTTGGTGTTACTCTTTTCAGCAGGATTTGTACCTTGATCTGAGGTGATTGCCTGGAACAGCTTCAACTCACAAAAATATACACAGATTCCACATGTTTATCTGACAAATGTCGCAAACCAATTTTTCTCACTCTGATTTGTATTGCATGGGAAGGCCTCTCAAGATCTGTTCTCTTCGTGGGAGGCGGGTATGATAAGCTTGGCACCGGTCTGCCAGGAATGTTCTGTAGGCAAATCAAACAGCTCTCCAGAATTTAGCAGCAACAGCTGTAAAGCCTGGGACATACCAATTAGATCTTACCAAATCGATCCTTGCAGTCTTGGGGCATATGTGAGGTCACGCCATCAATACAAGTGCCATCAAGAGTGCCTTGGGTGCTACCGGTTTACCTTCCTTTATCCGTCCACATTCTGTTAGAATCTGGTTCTCACGCCTTTCGCTCCCAGTTGGAAACTTCCTGTGGAGAACAATCTTTTTCATTGTATAATCATTAATTGATCTTAATCAAATAATGAATTTGAAAAAAAAAAAAACATCAGCAAATAACATCTTTACATTAAACGTTCACATTGAGCAATAACTAGAAGTGATACATGCAAACTCACTTTTCTTCTTTATATATATATATATATATATATATATATATATATATATATTGCACAGAATTTTATGCTCTAAAATTTTCCTTTCACAACAACAACAACAAAAATAAATAATAAAAATGTTTTCAAATGGGAATATTCCGCTTCTGTACCTTTTATCTGACGCCTCCAATAGTCCAATGCTGAGGCTGGTCTAGAACTTTACATAAAACTTAACCTCAGTATTTAACGCCTTCGTGCCATTTCACGTACCGTTACGTGATGGGAGATGGCCTTTTCGCGCATCTCCACGTAACTGTACGTGATGGAGATGAAGCTGGCTCAGGAGCTGAGCCAGCGACATCACCGCCGGGTGACAGCTGTATGTTACAGCTGGCACCCTGAGGTATCGGCCAGGACCGGAGCTAGCCTCCGATCCGACCAAATAACCCCTCACATGCTGCGTTAAATAGAGATCGCAGCATGTGTGGAGTTTATAGCCACCGGCACCCCAGCAACGTGATCGCTGGGTTGCCGGTGGTTGCAAAGGTGATCGGAGGGGTAATACTTACCTCCCGGTCTGCCAGTAACGGAATCCTCCTATGTCTCGTCGTCGGCGGGGCCCAGGAGGCTTCCGGTACCATCGGCAAGATGGCGCCGTCTCAGCTTCCGGCTCAGAAGCTGAGCCGGCGTCATCAGCAGTGGGTGTCCGCTGTATGTTACAGCGGACACCCCGATCTATCGGCAGGAACCGGAGCTAGCTCCGATTCCTGCCATTAACCCCTTCAATGCAGCGATTCAATGCAATCGCTGCATCAAAGTGGTTTGTATGCAATCGGCAGCCTTGCCATGCGATGGCAAGGCTGGCGACTGCTACAATGGCAACAGGATGCCTAACAATGGCTTCCTATCTGCCATTACGTTAGCCGATTAGGCCCCGCCCGGAGGCGGAGCCTGATCGGCTTGCTGTCAGTGAACAACTGACAGTTCTAATACATTGCACTACATAGGTAGTGCAATGTATTAGAACATCAAACAAACAGTTGGACCTTCAAGTTCCCTAGTGGGACTAAAGAAAAGTAAAAATAAAAGTTGTAAAAAATACAATAAAAGTTTCAAATAATAACACAAAACACAATCGCCCTTTTTCCCTTATAAAGTCATTTATTATTGAAAAAAATAATAAAGCCATACATATTTGGTATCGCTGCGACCGTAACGACCTTAACTATAAAAATATTATGTTATTTATTCCGCACAGTGAACGCCGTAAAAAAAAAACTAAAACTAACATATTTGCTATTTTTTGGCCACTTTGTCTTCCAAAAATTGAAATAAAAAGTGATCAAAAAGTCGCATGTACCTAAAAATGGTACCTATAAAAACTATAACTCGTCTCGCTAAAAACAAGCCCTCATACAGCTCCGTCGACGAAAAATGTAAAACCGTTATGGCTCTTACAACTTGGCGATATAAAAAAATCCATTCTCTTTACAAAAGTTATTTTATTGTGCAAAAAGTTGTAAAACATAAAAAGTGCTATAAATTAGGTATCACCGGAATCGGACTGACCCGCAGAATAAAGCTAACATGTAATTTATAATGCGTGGTGAACGCTGTATAAAAAAAACTAAAAAAATATGCCAGAATTGCTGTTTTTTGGTCACCTTGCCTCCCCAAAAAAAAAGGATAACAAGTGATCAAAAAGTCGCATGTACCCCAAAATGGTACCAATAAAAACTACAGCTCGTCCCACAACAAACCAGCCCTCATACCACTACGTCTATGAAAAAATAAAATTAGTCAAGGCACCAATAAGCCAGGAAATAAAAATATGCAGTTGTGCCGGCCCGAGGGGAACGTTTCTTCTGTTTCAAGTGGCGAATTATCAAGGCTCCTAAAATTAGGGAACCAGGAAGGGTAGGGCACAAACATATCTGCTGGAAGTGAGGACGCACCTGTTATACCAGGACAACACTTTCCCAGCAAAATTCCCCAAACTGCAAAGGTGCCGAGTGTGGACCAAAAGGGGAAAAAGTAAAGACCATTTATTAGTGCGACACCGGCCTGTGCAGAAAGGATTGTGTCACAGCATAACACACATCTATGGATTATTTTATTGTTTTTTTTTACCCCACTATACCACCTGAATATGCCCCTTATATACTCCGCCCACCTTATATGTACCCCCAAATTATAAATGGAAACACCAGTAAGACTCCAAACAAAAACTACTACAAGCAAAATCCACGCTCCAAAAGCCAAATGGCGCTACCTCCCTTCTGAACCCTACAGTGTGCCCAAACAGCAGTTTACTTCCACATATATGGCATCGCCATACCCGGGAGAACCCTTTTAACAATTTTTGGGGTCTGTGTCTCCAGTGGCACAAGCTGGGCGCCACATATTGGCATATCTATTGAAAAACCATTTTCACTCTGGCAGAAATTGGTGTGCACTCGATGTTGCAATCACCTGTGGGATTAATATGCTCACTACACCCCTAGGTGAATACCTTGAGGGGTGTAGTTTTCAAAATGGGGTCACTTCTGGGGCTTTCCACTGTTTTGGTCCCACAGGGACTTTGCAAATGCGACATAGCGACCAGAAACCAATCCAGCAAAATCTGTACTTCAAAAGCCAAATGGCGCTCTTTCCCTTCTGAGCCCTGCCGTGTGCCCAAACAGCCGTTTATAACCACATATGTGGTATTGCCGTATACAGGAGAAGTTGCTTTACAAGTGTTGTGGTGCTTTTTCTCATTTATTTGTTGAGAATATGAAACGTTTTCAGCTAAAACTAGGTCTTATTGAAGAAAAAGGATTTTTTTTATCTTCACTGCCCAATTCTAATAAAATCTATGAAACCCCTGTGGGGTCAAAATGCTCACTACACCCATAGATGGATTCTTCAAGGGGTGTAGTTTCCTAAATGGAGTCACTTTTTTGGTGTTTTCACTGTTTTGGTCCCTTAGGGGCTTTGCAAATGCGACGTGGTCTCCGCAAACCATTCCTGCTAAATTTAAGCTCCAAAAGCCAAATGGCGCTCTTTCCCTTCTAAGCTCCACCGTGTGTCCAAACAGCCGTTTATGACCACATTCGGGGTATTGTTTTACTCGGGAGAAATTGCTTTACAAAAGTAGTGGTGCATTTTCTCCTTTTAGTCCTTGTGGAAATTAGAAAAAATTAGCTAAACCTACATTTTCTTTGAAAGAATGTAGATTTTCATTTTCACGGCCTACTTCCAATAATTTCTGCAAAAAACCTGCGGGGTCAAAATGCTCACTATACCCCTAGATAATTTCCTCCAGGGGTAAAGTTTCCAAAATGGGGTCACTTTTGGGGGATTTTCACTGTTTTGGCGCCGCAAGAGCCTTTCAGACCCGACATGGAGCCTAAAATATTTTCTAATAAAAAGGAGGCCCCAAAATCCTCTAGGTGCTCCTTTGCTTCTGAGGCCTGTGCTTCAGTCAATAAGTGCACTAGGACCACATGTGGGGTATTTCTAAAAACTGCAGAATGTGGGCAATAGATATGGAGTTGCGTTTCTCTGGTAAAACTTTCTGTGTTACAAAAAAAATAGATGAAAAATGAATTTCTGCAAAAAAAAAAAGAAATGTGAACATTTCACATCTACTTTGTCTTAATTCCTGTGAAACATCTAAAGGGTTAAGAAACTTTCTAAATGCTGTTTTAAATACTTTGAGGGGTGAAGTTTTTAAAATGGGGTGGCTTTTTGTTGGTTTCTAATATATAAGGCCCTAAAATCCACTTCACAACTTAACTGGCCCCTGTAAAAATAGCCTTCTGAAATTTTCTTGAAAATGTGAGAAATTGCTGCTGAAAGTTCTAAGCCTTGTGATGTCATAGAAAAGTAAAAAGATGTTCAAAAACGATGCCAATCTAAAGTAGACATATGGGTGATGTTAATTAGCAACAATTTTGTGTGGTATTACTATCTGTCTTACAAGCAGATACATATAAATTTAGAAAAATGCTAATTTTTGCAATTTTTCGCTAAATGTTGGTGTTTTTCACAATTAAATACTTATTGTATCGAGCAAATTTTGCCAGTAACATAAAGTCCAATGTGTCACGAGAAAACAGTCTCAGAATCGCTTGGATAGGTAAAAGCATTCCGGAGTTATTACCACATAAAGTGACACATATCAGATTTGAAAAAATAGGCTGTGTCCTTAAGGCCAAAACAGGCTCAGTCCTTAAGGGGTTAATATTCCCACAACACTTCTTGAATACAGTTATTAAACAAACTAACTTTGGGATAACATCTGGAGAACTGCTGATATCTTATTGTACAAACACCAGTTCAATACTTGGGATAAAAACGATTCCCCTGTCACTACACACAACTTCTGCAGTGGGGACGATACTGGCCGGGCTTCAGACCACCCTGAGAACAGGTCTACACACACAAGCACATTGTCATACACTCCTACCTCGGGTAGTTGTATGTTCTGCAGTCGCTGGGACGGGTAATCTGGCCGGGCTGCACTTTTCACAGGTACCTTTGCTGTTTTACATATATCACGCCGTGCGCACATCATGCAGGCTGCTACAAACCTAGTGGTGGCATTATTGTATCCAGGGACAAGCCAATTTACTGATACCTGGCTGCATATACCCTTGTTGTCAGGTCTGTCATCTCTTGCTCTCTCAATTGGCTTACTCGATGATCCAATAAAGTTCATACTACCAATGGGCTCATAATTGTGGATGATGCCAAAAGCGTACCTAGAGTCAGTGTAAATGTTGTCCGTCTTACCTTCTGCCAGGTTACAAGCCTCAGCGAGCACCTCCAGCTCCGCTCCTTGAGATGAACAAGAAGGTGAGAGTGGTTTCTGGATAATTTACCTGGTGCCTCGTATCCTGTCTTGTACATACTGTATATGATCAAGTATTTCTACATTACAAATTTACATTACAAACCAATGTCACATATAGATAGAACATTTCAAAAGGACGGAGTTTTATTTTTCCACATTCATCTGATGATCCAGGACACTTGTAAATCCCACCCCACCAGGTCCTGTAAATACCTGATTAATACAAAAACAAACAAATTATGTTACTGAAATCTGGCATAAAATGAACAATGTTCAGACAATTTTTTTGTTTTGTTTTGTCTTCTCCCCCATCTAAATCTGTAAAGACTCATCTGTGGGTGACGTCACCTCGGCCTCCTGTGTAAATTTGCTGGAGGGGCATGATCTCTTACACAATACCTCATATTGGGTGGAGACTGCAGCACAGCATACCCAGTGCCCTATTTACCGTTCTGGAAGGATCTGGAACCATCTATACAGAAATACCTCAAAATGTAGGTTACTGTCATACACATTTAATTTGAATTACTCATTGGGGTCTCATACACATTTTGTAGACCTCCTAGAACCAAATTCATCAATTCAAAACAAAATAAAACACAAAACAAAACTACCTGATCAGTCCCTTCACCATTCCCTCCTATTTGGACTCTGAGAAAGTAATGTAGCAGAGTTCAAAACTACATATCTCAACATAATAAAGTCGGGCACTCTATCTGACACAACAGCCTGGAACAAAAATGACTTTCTCCTGACAAAAATACATTTTATCTTTAAAATGACTTGCAACCATTTACCTGTAAAACATCTCACATTTTCAAAAATAACATTTAGGCAGCACCATAGCACGTGCCTCATGTGTGAAAACAAAAACAAAACAATTGTAATTAGTTATTCAATAAAACAGAAAACGATATATCTGGTAATACTGCAAACCAATAAACTATATATAAGAATATTGAACAGTGGGGGCACATACATTTTCAAGACCCCGTGTCTCACAATATCTGTATTTTAATTCATTTGAATTAACATCAAAACATTCCAACATTAAATCTTATCACACCATAACACATAAATATGCAGCGTAACTTTTATCTTTTTACAGACAGATCCAGCCGGCTGTAATATTTTTATCGCTTGGTGTAGTTACGGACGACAGCGCATGCGCAAAGATAAGAAACATTCCTTTATGGAGTGGAACTGATTTTAACCCCATACACAAAACACTAAGAATTTTTGTATTTTTTTTTTAGACATTACTGCTGTTAAAAATAAGAACATACAATATAGATCTGCTTTATTGTGGCCACTAGTTTCACACATGTTACATTACACACGTCTCACACATCACACAGATGTCACATCACACCCGTTCACATTACACTCCCCCCGTTCTGACCCATGTTAGTCACTGCAATGTACCCGGCTGCTCCGTTTTCTTCACTCTCCCTATGAAAATTTACACCTGTATTCAAATTGTTCTTTCTCACATCAACTTACTTGTAACCACCTGTAATCACTTACTTTGTTCTTTTAACTTTCTCAACTTTCCACAAACCATTCTATTTATCACATGCAAACATCCATCTTACTGCTGCCAGCTTCTTCAACTATTTTTTTACAGTGTGTTATTTTGCCTTCACATACTTTACAATTAAAGTCCCAGCCCCTTATGCTCATTCAACTATAATGATGGCCAGGACCCGTGCCCCAAAGCATTTTTTTCTCACTTCCTCCTGACCCCATGGTCGGAGAGCAGTAGGGTGATCTCCGGTAAATCCCCCACCTCCAGGCAAACTGGCCACGTTTGCCGACAGATATCTCAGACCAGTCTATCTCCTAGACTGTCTTACCAATATGATATCAAAAGTCGTTCCTCCAGACATTCTAGCAGTAGGCTTCCCTTTCCTCTGATCCCTCACTGTATTGAACATCAAGAACAGCCAAAATGATGCCAATCAACAATTGCAAGAGCAAATTCTTCAACACAATTGACATTCATGAACCTCCATTGAATCAAACAGGAGTTGGTCACATTCATTTCAAACATCTACAAACCCCTCACTGCCGGGGTATAGCTTTTAGTTCATACAGAAGAACCCTTACACACAATATTACAAGCTGGCAGTGTGTGCTAAAAGTTTATCAATTATTATTCAAAACTACATTCAAAGTTTTCTCTGTTGCACTGGATTCTCCATTATCAGGACTTAAACATTGAAGCCCCTGTGGTACTACAGGATATTACTCACAACTATCCAACTTTTCTCTCACCTACAGACAGTCACTACCTCCCAACTATAATCCCAGACAAACGGGTAACAGAACAACAATTTTACACAGCTAAATAACAAATGACGCTACAACAGAGCAGCAAGCACAAGTTTTTTTTCTCACTGCCCAGACTACAATCTTTTCATTTTAAATACTTCACATGTGAGTTACAACTTCTCTCCGCCATGCGCTACGTCACTGCATTCCAAAGGGGGAGGTCTTACACTTCTCACAATTTTTTCTGGTTAACAATGTAATTGCTGGCAAAAATTCTCTCATGTCTTTCATATCAACAGTTTAAATTCACGTACGCACCAGCGATCTTTCATCACACAAAAAGTTTCAACATACCTTTTTGGATCCATCTTTCATACCACTGCTGGATAAAGTGCCACGTCCAGAAGATGTGACATCATGACAGCTAAATTCCAAGGCTTACGCAATACATGTGTGAATGGTGTAAGAATAAGCTCCTTACCTACCGCGTTTTTTTGTAATTCACAGATGTAAAGCCAGACCTCTCTAGCGACAGCTATCAGACGAGCAATCTCCCGGGTTTTTTCGGCACCATTACTGTCGTGGAAGTCAATGGCTCAAAATATATTAGACTGAAATTTAGAAGAGTCCAACAGACTCTCAGGCCAGGCACTTTATCTAGCATCCTAATCAGGATATTTCATACCGTTATATATTGAGAGAGGAGAAGAAAACACACAGACGCTGCTGATATGCTCAAAATACTCCTCTGGAGGTTTATTTACAAACTCAAACTATAATACTATCATTCAGAAGGGGTGTAGGCTTGAGGTTAACCAATCAGAGACAATGTGACAACATTTGTTATTCAGCCAATAGCAGACCATAAGATACATCCCAGATACATCATTATAATTCTTCACACATCAGGTTTGCAGGTGGCCTTATCTCTCTTGGGCAGAATGTTCCCGTAAGATGGGGGATACATTCCCACACGCATATTTGCCACCCTCCCATCTCACTCCCTGTGCCTTCACTGCAAGCTTCGTATGGGAGCCAAGGTCAAAGATAAAACATACGAAATCAACATAACTTTTGTTAAAGGAACAATGTCTTTCTTATTCACTACAAAAGAACCAAGATGGGAACTCCAGACAAGATGGCTGCTGAACGAAACAAAATAATTTAAACATTATTATAATCACTTTCCCATATTACATATCTTAGTAATTCGGCATCCTGCTTGATAATTCATAATGCAATTTCATACATAGAATATAAGCAAATAAACCATCCTTCACAAGGTCATAATGTGAACTATAGTTTCACAACAGCAGTTACAATGACTTTATAATTCATCTCTCTACTGATCTTAGTTTTGGTACCATATTTATTTACAGTGCTTGGTTTTGATGCCGTATTTAATTACTGAGCTTAGTTCTGGCATCGTAATTATGTCATTATTTACTCTACTTGGATCTGATACAGTATTTATGCACTGAGCTTAATTCTGGTACTGTACTTATGATTTGTGCTTCCTGTAGTTCTGGTAGCTCAGCTATTTCTGAGCTCAGTTCTGGTACAATATTTATGAATTGAGCTTGTTTCTTGTTGTACTTGTACTTTAAAATAATGGTGTTCCCATCAACCAGTGTTCAGTTAGGGTATGAGAGGAGAGAGAATCTTGCGTTTGAGAGAGAGAGAGAGAGAGAGAGAGAGAGAGGGAGAGAGCTACTGAGGGAGAGTGGAGTGCTGGAGAGCATGCTGTGGAGCGGCAAGTGAGCAACAGGGACTGGCGTTGGGCCTGCGTGTGTGGGTCCTGGAGCGTGTTGGGGGTGGCGGGCCAGAGACTCCCCGTGTGTGCAAGAGTCACATGAGCAGTGGTGTGTACAGGAAGTAGCCTCCCCACGTGTGTGAGGAAGTCAGTAAGTAATCATTCAGCTGGTTGCGGCCTACTAGACCTGAAATTGCAGAACCAGTGAGTCAGCAAGTGAGTGAATCAGCAACCCATCATTTATTGACCTGAGCCCATGTCTAAGAACTGTTTATAGTGAGTTCATTAGGGGAAATAAATTGTATTAATTATTCCAAAAATATGGTATATAAGGTAACCCCATACTGTAAATAAAAAACTGAAAAACAGCATATGGCCATAAAGCAGTTAAAGGGGTTGCTCAATTTGGGGGCTGTTTTTTATCCACAGGAAGCAGATGGCTCCTGTCACAGTATAGCGGCTGTGCTGGGTTACTGCAGCTCTACTCCTATTCACTATAATATAAAACTCTTTTGGCATAAATTTCCCAATGTACCGTCCAGTCACATTTCTTTCTTTATTTCCTACTAGCTTTTATACCCGGCGTTGCTCGGGAGGTTGACTTACGGTATAGATAGAGTAAAAGCTCACTATTTAAATACCCAATTATGTGTTGTAAGGCCCAATGCAAATGACCGTAGAATTCATCCGTAATTACGGACCCATTAATTTCTATTGCCCATGGACACCTTCCTGTATATTTACAGGAAGGTGTCCATGCCGTAGAAAGGCTCCACAAAAGATAGGACATGTCCTGTTTTTGCTTTTTACGGACCGTGCTCCCATACTTTATATGGGAGCACGACCCGCATAATAATTAGAGAGTATTAAAAGTTAACTTACCTGCTTCTTCCTCAAATCCGGCCTCCCGGGATGACGTTTCATCCCATGTGACCGCTGCAGCCAATCACAGGCTGCAGCGGTCACATGGACTGCCGCGTCATCCAGGGAGGTCAGACTGGATGTCAAGAGGGACACATCACTAAGACAACGGTACGTATGAACTTCTTTTAATAAGGGGGGATTCACAGGAACGTGTATTCGGTCCGTGCGGGCCGCGTGGTTTTTACGCGCCACGCACAGACCAATACAAGTCTATGGGGCAGTACAGACAGTCCGTGCTTTTTGCGCAGCGTTTGTCAGCTGCGCAAAAAGCGCGACATGCTCAATATCTCCGCATATTTCACGCATCACACACCCATTGAAGTCAATGGGTGCGTGAAAGCCACGCAGGTCGCACGGAAGCACTTCCGTGTGAACCGACTGAAACAGCGCACCAGCTGTCAAAAGGATGAATGTAAACAGAAAAGCACCACGTGCTTTTCTGTTTCCAAACATCCAAACGGAGTGTCTTTGAGATGAGCGAACCCGGACAACCGAACCGAACTTCACCGGGTTCGGCCGAACTCGTTTTGGCCGAACCCGGCAAAAAAATTTCCGGTACGCGACGTCAGGAGATAGTCACTGTCCAGGGTGCTGAAAGAGTTAAACTGTTTCAGCACCATGGACAGTGACTTCCGATCCCAATATACATGAACCTGTAAAAAAAAACGAAGTTCTGACTTACCGATAACTCCCGGCTTCTTCCTCCAGTCTGACCTCCCGGGATGACAATTCAGTCCAAGTGACAGCTCCAGCCAATCACAGGCCAAGCACAGGCTGCAGCAGTCACATGGACTGCCGCGTCATCCAGGGAGGTGGGGCCCGATGTCAAGAGAGGCGCGTCACCAAGGACGCGTCACCAAGGCAACGGCCGGGAGGGAAGTTCTCGGTAAGTACGAACTTTTTCTTTTTTTTTAACAGGTTTCTCGCTATTATGTTCGGCATTCACTGTCGAGGGTGCTGAAAGAGTTACTGCCGATCAGTTAGCTCTTTCAGCACCTTGGACAGTGACGGGCGTCGACTAGCCTCATCTCTATGATGGCGGCTGCGTGAAAATCACGCGGCCGCGCATCATACATGGATGACACACGCAGCTGTCAAGTGGTTTTTGCGCGCGCAAAACGGCGCGTTTTTTGCGCGCGCAAAAACGCAACGTTCGTCTGAATCTGCCCTTACAATCGCTGCGTAAACTCTGCCCGAAAGCGCTGCCCCTTCTATCTTTCCAGCATTGATAGAGAGAAGGGGCTGCCGATTAGTGCAAAGAAAACTGGTCCGTAAGTACGGGTGGAATACTGGTGACACCGGACCCAATGTTATTGGAAGCACCATTAAATATCCTTAACACTGTGATCACTTGATAAAAAACAAATGTATTCCCTTTAGGAAATAAAAGTCCTAAGCCAGTGCTCCTAGACTAAACTACGAAAGTGGTGCATGAGGGGCGGGGACTTCTGATTCATGCCCATTTGGCATAATTTTTCCTCGCTCTTCATCTTTACCATTAGTCCCTCCATCGCTCATTGCTTCTCCATGCATTTTAGTCCCTCAATCGCTCATTGCTTCTCCATGCATTTTAGTCCCTCAATTATACGAGACAGGACAACTATCCTGCCTCTGTGTAAACCCGCTGTGGCCAGCATCGCAGTGCTGCTGTTTTAGGCAATTCAGCGAGGAATGATGTACGTTGCAGCCAAATATGGGCTGCCACGTCATCAATTGGGAGGGTGGAACCTGTCAGTGCAATCCGTTACCTGGGGAATGCGTGTCCAATCAAAAATAGCTATTCCCTGATATTAAACCAATGAAAAATCGGGCTTCAAACAAACTTTCGAAAATATATATAAGATTTTTTATGTTATTTTTAAACTCTGTAGAAATGTATGTATTTCATGTCCTGTATAAAAGCCAATGCCCTTAACCATATTTTCTCTCTGTGAAGGGTATTTAATAAATTAAGTCTTGATCCAACCTTAACCTGTTCCAGCACCACGACGTAATAGCATAACGTGATGCAGGGGGTGATGTTTGGAGCGGGCTCACCCGCTGAGCCCGCACTATACACAGCGGGTGTCAGCTGGACTAACGGCCAGGAACAGCGATAGCGCTGTTTATGGCTGTTTAACCACTTAAATACTGCAATCACGATCGCAGCAGCTTGGACGTTAGAAAAAGGAAGGCGCCGCCCTCCGACAGGTCATCGCCCCCCCCTAATGAAGGCCCCTAGGAATGCCTTTCTTCATCTCCTGTAAAGCCTTGGCTCTGGCAGAGCTTAACAGGAGCCTGTAAAAATGACAATATACAGCAATACATTTCCCATTATTCCTTTAAAGTAAAGTAAAAAATGTAATCAAAATATGTATCGCCACGTTCAAAGAATTCCGAACTATTACGACATACCATTATTTAACCCACACGGTGAACGCCGTACAAAAAAAAAATTAAAACGCCAGAGTCTCTGTTTTTTGGTCACTTCATAACCCACAATCAAAAAGTCTCATGTAGCCTAAAATGGTACCAATAGAAACTACAGCTCTCCCTGCAAAAAAAAGAAAGCCCTATATGGTGAAAGTCGTAAAAGCAAAACCCCTCAAAAGATTGAGGAATCACAGTTTTTTTCCTATTCCACCCCACAAATAATTTTTCCCCAGTTTCCCAATACATTGTATGGTACAATAAATAGTGCCATGAAAAACTACAACTCGTCCCACAAAAAACAAGCCCTCATATGGCTTTATCAACGGAAAAATAATATTTTTTATGGTTTTTGGAAGGGGGGGAAGAAAATATGAAAACGAAAATCCATAAAATGGCTGTGAAGGGAAAGGGTTAAAGGCTATGTACACCATTGACATTGTTTTTTTTAAATAAAATTCTGCATCAGCGTGATTGGTACAACTTCCTAAATACATTTTATTAAAAATTATTTTCACTTTTTGAGATATAGCTGCTTTGCATCCTGTATACAGGATATAGCTGTATCGTTTGCTAAGACCTGAATTCGTCAGGTCCGCAATAGCAGCTGTGACGCAATAGCAGCTTGATCTTACATGTCAGAGACACACAGGACCTGCTATGACTAAACCCGTCTGTCCCGCGGATCTGACGGATTCAGGTCTTAGCGAACGATACAGCTACCCTGTATACAGGATACAAAACAGCTATATCTCAAAAAGTTAAATAATGTTTAATAAAATGTATTTAGGAAGTTGCACCAATCACACTGATGCACAATTTTATATATATATATATATATATATATATATATATATATATATATATATATATAAATAAATGATGACAGAGGTGTACATAACCTTCAAGAATACAGTTTCTAAGCATTGATTTGACCGCTAGGGTTTTCAATATAGACACAGACTCACAGTAAAATTGTAACCTCACTCGTAAAAGGCACGTTGCTAGGGTAATTATATAGATTACACATAATCTAAAGTGATTTTAAATGAATGCATAATAAGGTAGAGGTCATAATCTGTTGACCTGATAACATCTAATAATAAATGAGGAAAATGCCATAATGACCTTGTTACTGTTAATTTATGCCAGTAAAATCACGTCTACTACAATTTTACATTACAATTGCCTGATGTTACTGTTTATTTAATGTATAGCAAATTTCAGATGCAACAAAATCTTAATTTCCTCAAATTTCACTATTTTCACTGGCATCAGGCGCCTCCATCACTTTTAATGGCAACAATAGTGCAGCATGCCACCAATGTGAACATAGCCTTACTGTCAAAAGTACCTCAATTATATACTAAAAGTGACAGATTACTGTAGTAGAATGTCCTGTGAGCATGTGCATGGCAAGATCTTCTGCTATGCCCATGACCAATTCCTCTTTACCACCCCTCTCACCTCCTAACACTATTGTATCTAGAGGTCTTATGTTCTGTAGTATTCCATATCTCAAACATCTATCCTTCTCCAATCCTTTAAGCGCATCCTAAAAACTCACCTCTTCCAAAATATTTTTAACCAGTCTTTTACTACTCAACATCCAGTCTAAGGCCCTGTTCACACAGAGTTTTTTTTTTACGTGGAAACCGCGCCGCAAAACTCCTCAAAAACCGCCCCAAAATGCCTCCCATTGATTTCAATGGGAGTTGGACGAGTTTTTTTACCACGAGTAAAAAAAACGTGTCGCGGTAAAAAGAAGCGTCATGACCCATCTTGAGGCGGTTTCCGCCTCCAAAATCCCATTTCAATCAGTCAGAAAGAGGAAAAAAAAACCCTCGACGAGTGTTTTGACGAGTTTTTGTCAAACCACTGTGCAAAAACCGTCAGGAGCAGTTTTTGCAGGAGGAATTTTCCTCCTGCAAAAAACTCTGTGTGAACACAGCCTAACAAGATATTGAGGCTTACTCATTCCATCCCCTATTGTAACTACCCCCTATAGATAATAAAGTTTATGTAGGCAGGGTCCTCTCCTAACTCTTGATATGTATTTGTTCTGTTACACTGTTATTGACATGTTGCATTGTGTTATGTTCAGCATTCAGCCATAACATTAAAACCACTGACAAGTGACTTGAATAACAATTATCTTGTTACTATTGTATGATATATAAGGCAGCAAGTGAACAGTTAGTTCTTGAAGTTGATGTGTTGGAGGCAGGAAAATAGGCAAATGTAAGAATCTGAACGACTTTGACAAGAACCAAATTTTAATGTCTAGACGACTGGGTCAGAGCATCTCCAAAACAGCAGGTCTTTGTGGGGTGTTCCAAAAGTGGTCCAAAGAAGGACAGCATGGGCACCAAAGTCTTGTTGATGCATGAGAGTGAAGGCTAACACGTCTGGTCCAATCCTGCAGAATAGCTACTGTAGCCAAAATTGCTAAAAAAAAAAAAAAGTTGATGCTTTACTAGAAAGGTGTCAGAACACACCGTGCATCTCAGTTTGCTGCTTTTGAGGCTGTTTAGCCACAGACCGGTCAGAGTGCTCATGCTGACACCTGGCCACCGCTGAAAGCGTCTACAATGAGCAAACAAACATCAGAACTGGACGATGGAGCAATAGAAGAAGGTGGCCGGGTCTGATGGATAACATTTTCTTTTAAATCATATGGACAGTCGGGTCATGAGCGACATCTACCTGGGGAAGGATGCACTATGGGAAGAAGGCAAACCGGCAGAGGCAGAGGCAGTGTGATGCTCTGGCCAATGTGCTGCTGGGAAACCTTGGGTCCTGGCATTCATGTGGATGTTACTTTAACACATACCACCTACCTAAACATATATATAACCTATTGTTATATTAATGTAGTATTGATATAGTAATGTATTATTATAGTAATGTAGTATTATTATAGTAATGTAATATTATAGTAATGTAGTATTGTTATAGTAATGTAGTATTGATATAGTAATGTAGTATTATAGTAATGTATTGATATAGTAATGTAGTATTCTTATAGTAATGTAGTATTATAGTAATGTAGTATTGTTAAAGTATTGTAGTATTATAGTAATGTAGTATTGCTATAGTAATGTAGAATTGTTAAAGTACTGTAGTATTATAGTAATGTAGTATTATTATAGCAATGTAGTATTATTATAGTAATGTAATATTGTTATGGTAATATAGTATTGTTATAGTAATGTAGTATTATTATAGTAATGTAGTATTGCTATAGTAATGTAGTAGTATTATAGTAATGTAGTATTGTTGTAGTAATGTAGTATTATTATAGTAATGTAGTATTGTTATAGTAATATAGTATTATTATAGTATTGTAGTATTATAGTGATGTAGTATTGTTATAGTAATGTAGCATTATAGTAATGTAGCATTGAGGAAGCGAATAGTTGCGAAACGCGCGTCGGGGCGCACACACTGATCGTCAGGGAACACAACAAGATACTATATGGGTAAGATTATCATGCCTACTCCTGAAGTTTCAGGGGATGGTTTACCTCTATCTTTTTAGTATGGTATGCTTTCTGTCAGGATCATCTGTGTCCTATAGTAGCACCAATACTTGCACTGCACTTTAACCCCTATCCGCACCAGGACGTAACTGTCCGTCGTTGCGGGAAGTTACTTCCCGCACGAGGACGTACAGTTACTGAGTTAATCCCGGTGCACACTGTCGGCGACAGTGTGCACCGGGAACCAGGAGGTCAGCTGTCGCCGACAGCTGACACTCCCCTCTTGCCGGCCAGCGGTCCTTTGCCGCTGATTTCGGCGCATTAACCCCTTAAATTCGGCGATCGGGTGCAATCGCCGAATTTTAGGGGTTTCTAACATATCGGCAGACCCCCGTCCGAAATCGCGGGGTCTGCCGATAGTTAGTATGGCAAACGGAAGCCAAACAATGGCTTCCGGGTCTGCCATGGACAGAAGCCCATCAGGACCAACCTTCGGCTGGTCCTGATAGGCTTCCTGTCAGAGTGACAGAAAGTCACTGTGCCGTTCCCGATGCACACTGTCGGCGACAGTGTGCATCGGGAACTTGGAGATCAGCTGTCCCCGACAGCTGACTCTCCAGTGTTGCCGATCAGCGGCTCATCGCCGCTGATTTCGGCAATTAACCCGTTACATGCGGGGCTCGATTGCGATCTCCGCATGTAGCGGGTTTGTAGCGCATCAGCAGCCCCCATGCAATCGTGGGGGCTTCTGATGCTTGTGATGGCACCTGGGGGCCAGACAACGGCCCCCAGGTCTGCCATGTATGTCAGCCTATGAGGATCAGCCTCTGCTGATCCTCGTAGACCAACTGTCAGAGTGACTGTGACGTCACACTGACAGTTGGAATACATTACACTACCTAGGTAGTGTAATGTATTCTAGCAGCGATCAAAGCTGCAGGTCAAAAAAATAAAGTGTAAAAAGTAAAAAATAAAGTTAATAAACAAAAATATAAAGTGTAAAAAGTTAATAAAAATGTTTTATAAAAGTGTAAAAATAAAAGGTTTTGTTTTCCTATAATAAGTCATTTATTATAGGGAAAAAATGAAAACGTTAAAAAAAAGTACACATATTTGGTATCGCCGCGTTCGTAACGACCCAATCTATGAAACTATAATGTTAATTTTTCTGCACGGTGAACGCCGCAAACAAAATAAACTGAAAACTGTCAGCATCGCTATTTTTTGGTCACCACCCCTCCCAAGATATAGAATAAAAAGTGATCAAAAAGTTGCATTTACCCCAAAATGGTACCAATAAAAACTACAACCCGTCCCGCAAAAAACAAGACCTCCCACAGCTTTTTTGACGAAAAAATAAAAAAGTTACGGCTCAGAATAGCGTGTCCCAGAAAATAAATTATTTTATAGAAACTTCATTTTATTGTGCAAACGCTGCAAAACTTAAAAAAAACTATACACATATGGTATCGGCGTAATCGTACCGACCGGCAGAATAAATTAAAACGTAATTTATTGCGCACGGTGAACGCTGTAATAAATAAAGAATTTAAAGCGCCAAAATCGCTGTTTTTTGGTCACCCTAGCTCTAAACAAGATCCTGAGGGGCCAAAATTCTCACTATACCCCTAGAAAAATTCCTTGAGGGGTGTAGATTCCAAAATAGGGTGACTTTTGGGGGGTTTCCACTGTTTTGGTCCCTCCGAGGCGTTGCAAACCCGACATGGCACTGAAAACCAATCCAGCAAAATCTGCTTCCAAAATCCAAAAGGCGCTCCCTCCCTTCTGAGCCCTGCTGTGGGTCCAAACATCAGTTTACGACCACATATGGGGTATTTCCGTAATCGGGAGAAATTGCTTTACAAATGTTGGGCGGCTTTTTCTCCTTTATTCCTTGTAAAAATGAAAACATTTTATGTTTCCACAGAAAAATAGGTGATTTTCATCTTCACAGACTAATTCCACTAAATTCTGCAAAAAAACTGTGGGGTCAAAATGCTAACTATACCCCTAGAAAAATGCCTTGAGGGGTGTAGTTTCCAAAATGGGGTCACTTTGGGGGGGTTTCGGCTGTTTAGGTACCACAAGACCTCCTCAAACCTGACATGGTGCCTAAAATATATTCCTAAAAAAAGGAGGCCCCGAAATCCACTAGGTGCTCCTTTGCTTCTGAGGCCGGTGTTTCAGTCCATTACCACACTAGGGCCACATGTTGGATATTTCTAAAATCTGCAGAATCTGGGCAATAAATATTGAGTTGCGTTTCTCTGGTAAAACCTTCTGTGTTACAGATTTTTTTTTATTACAAATGAATTTCGGCAAAAAAAATGAAATTTGTACATTTCACCTCTACTTTGCCTTAATTCCTGTGAAAAGCCTAAAGGGTTAAAATATTTTCTGAATGTGGTTTTGAATACCTTGAGGGGTACAGTTTTCAAAATGGGGTGATTTATGGGGACTTTCTAATATATAAGGCCCTCAAAGCCACTTCAGAACTGAACTGGTCCCTGAAAAAATAGCCTTTTGAAATTTTATTGAAAATATGAGAAATTGCTGCTAAAGTTCTAAGCCTCGTAACGTCCTAGAAAAATAAAAGTACGTGAAAAAAAATGATGCAAACATAAAGTAGACATATAGGAAATGGTAACTAGTAACTATTTTGTGTGGTATTACTATCTGTTTCACAAGCAAATACATTTAAATTTAGAAAAATGCTAATTTTTGCAAATTTTTGCTAAAATTTGAAGTTTTTCACAAATAAATATTGAATTTATCGACCAAATTTTTTCACTAACATAAAGTACAATATGTCACGAGAAAACAATCTCAGAATCGCTTGGATAGGTTAAAGCATTCCGGAGTTATTACCACATAAAGTGACACATGTCAGATTTGAAAAAATAGGCTGTGTCCTGAAGGCCAAAACAGGCTGTGTCCTAAAGGGGTTAAACTAGTGATACTCTTGCCTGTAACTTATATTGGAAAACCGTTTACTACTTATAATTTGGGTCTCCCTGATATATCGCTGTGCTGACTTCATATTGAGTTTCTCCTGTCATATACAGTTTTAAACGTTTGTTGTTATATATATTGAATAAAGAACCTTTTTGATACCCTTTGATATATATTGGCTTTAAGACTCTGTTTTTCTTGCATCTATATATATACTATAGAGTTGCCGTAATACTAGAAATGGGAGGATGTTTCTTGGAACAATACCTAGCCCAGTGTTAGCCTCTGGAAACTATTGGTTATAATTATTATAGTATTATAGTATTATAGTGATGTAGTATTGTTATAGTAATATAGAATTATTATAGTAATGTAGTATTGTTGTAGTAATGTAGTATTATAGTAATGTAGTATTATTATAGTAATGTAGTATTGCTATAGTAATGTAGTATTGTTAAAGTATTGCAGTAATGTAGTATTATTATAGCAATGTAGCATTATTATAGTAATGTAATATTATTATAGTGATGTAGTATTGCTATAGTAATGTAGTAGTATTAGGGCAAAGCCCCACGTGGCGGAATTGCTCTTTAATTCTGCTGCGGACACTCCGCAGCGTTAATCCGCAGCGGAGCCGTTTCTCCATTGCCTTCCACTTCTCTTTAGTAGGCTTCGTTTAGACGTGGCTGAAAATTCCGCTGCGGAGCATAGGCTGCGGTGCGGAATTTGGTGTCCGCAGCATACAATGGATGTTGCGGACCAGTGGCGGACTGGTTGCGGACTCATTGCGGAAGTTCTCCATTGACTTCAATGGAGATTCTAAATTCCGCAATGAAGTCCGCAGATGTCATGCACATGTTATGTGTGCTGCGGATGCGTCTTACTTTTTTGACATGACATTTCTTCATTCTGGCTGGACCTATGTATTTCTAGGTCTACAGCCAGACTGAGGAAGTCAATGGGGCTCCCGTAATTACGGGAGCGTTGCTAGGAAACGTCAGTAAATAGTCACTGTCCAGGGTGCTGAAAGAGTTAAGCGATCGGCAGTAACTGTTTCTGCACCCTGGACAGTGACTACCGATCCCAATATACAGCAACCTATCAAAAAAATAGAAGTTCATACTTACCGAGAACTCCCTGCTTCTGTCTCCAGTCCGGCTTCCCAGGATGACGTTTCAGTCTAAGTGACGGCTGCAGCTAATCACAGGCTGCAGCTAATCACAGGCTGCAGCGGTCACATGGACTGCCGCGTCATCCAGGGAGGTCGGGCTGGATGCCGAAAAAGGGACGCGTCACCAAGACAACGGCCGGTAAGTATGAAATTCTTTTACTTTCACTAGGGAAAGTGCTGTCCCTTCTCTCTATCCTGCACTGATAGAGAGAAGGGAAGCACTTTTACCGCAGTCCGCAGCAGCTAGTCCGCATCAATTTACTGCACATTTTGGGCAGATCCGCCGCAGAATCTGCAACGCAGATTCTGTGCGGCATTGATGCGGACAGCTGCGGAGGAAAACCGCCACGTGGGGCCATGCCCTTATAGTAATGTAGTATTGTTGTAGTAATGTAGTATTATTATAGAAATGTAGTATTGTTATAGTAATGTAGTATTATTATAGTATTGTAGTATTATAATAATGTAGTATTGCTATAGTAATGTAGTATTATTCTAGTATTGTAGTATTATAGTAATGTAGTATTGTTGTAATGTAGTATTATTATAGTAATGTAGTATTGTTGTAATGTAGTATTATTATAGTAATGTAGTATTATAGTAATGTAGTATTATTATAGTAATGTAGTATTATAGTAATGTAGTATTAGTATAGTAATGTAGTATTGTTATAGTAATGTAGTATTGTTATAGTAATGTAGTATTGTTGTAGTAATGTATTATTATTAAAGTAATGTAGTATTGTTATAGTAATGTAGTATTATTATAGTAATGTAGTATTATTATAGTAATGTAGTATTATTATAGTAATTTGAATAACTGATTAACAATAATTTTGTGTTGTATCAAATTTGAAAGTAATGCGGCCCGTCAACTTCACATTTTTTCCATTTGTGGCTCATTTACCCGGCCGAGTTTGAGACCCCTGATGTAGATGAACAGTTTAGGGCAATACACCCTGGATAGTACCTAGAATTAAAGGACAAACTAAATTGCAGGTTTATTTTATTTTGTTTTCTGTTCTGTTCAATTCTAGGTTGTGTTTACGGGGGGACGTCCAGAACAAAGGCCAATATTAGTTATATAAGGGTAAAGAAAATGTAGGAATATTGAAAGAATTAGGTTGTAGAAAAAATTGGCAACTGGAATAAATTTGTTTTTATATGTTCATCTTGCACCAGAATTTCCTTTAACCATTGTACCATACGTTAGACCAAGGGTCTCAAACTTTGCCGGGTAAATGATCCGCACATAGAAAATATGTGAAGTTGACGGGCCGCAACATTACTATAAGGGCATGACCACACGTGGCGGATTTCCTCCGCAACTGTCCGCATCAATGCCGCACAGAATCTGCGTTGCAGATTCTGCTGCGGATCTGCACAAAATGTGCAGAAAATTGATGCGGACTAGCTGCTGCGGACTGCGGGAAAAGTGCTTCCATTCTCCCTATCAGTGCAGGATAGAGAGAAGGGACAGCACTTTCCCTAGTGAAAGTAAACGATTTTCATACTTACCGGCCGTTGTCTTGGTGACGCGTCCCTCTTTCGGCATCCAGCCCGACCTCCCTGGATGACGCGCCAGTCCATGTGACCGCTGCAGCCTGTGCTTGGCCTGTGATTGGCTGCAGCCGTCACTTAGACTGAAACGTCATCCTGGGAAGCCAGACTGGAGACAGAAGCAGGGAGTTCTCGGTAAGTATGAACTTATATTTTTTTTACAGGTTGCTGTATATTGGGATCGGTAGTCACTGTCCCGGGTGCAGAAACAGTTACTGCCGATCGTTTAACTCTTTCAGCACCCTGGACAGTGACTATTTACAGACGTCTCCTAGCAACGCTCCCGTCATTACGGGAGCCCCATTGACTTCCTCAGTCTGGCTGTAGACCTAGAAATACATAGGTCCAGCCAGAATGAAGAAATGTCAAGTTAAAAAAGCAAGACGCATCCGCAGCACACATAACATGTGCATGACAGCTGCGGACTTCATTGCGGAAATTAGAATCTCCATTGAAGTCAATGGAGAAATTCCGCCATGAGTCCGCCACTGCTCCGCAACAGACAGAGCATGCTGCGGACACCAAATTCCGCTCCGCAGCCTATGCTCCGCAGCGGAATTGTACGCATCGTCTAAACGAACACTGCTAAATTAAAGTGAAAGTCAATGGACAAACGGCTCCGCTGCGGATTAACGCTGCGGAGTGTCCGCAGCGGAATTTAAGTGAAATTCCGCCACGTGTGAACCCAGCCAAATACTACTTTACTATAATAATACTACATTACTATAACAATACTACATTACTATAACAATACTACAATACTATAATAATACCACATAACTATAATAATACTACATTACCATAACAATACTACATTACTATAACAATACTACATTATTATTATAATACTACATTACTATAATAATACTACATTACTATAACAATACTACATTACCATAACAATACTACATTACTATAATAATACTGTATTACTATAATAATACTATATTACTATAACAATACTACATTACTATAATAATACTGTATTACTATAATAATACTATATTACTATAACAATACTACATTACTATAATAATACTGTATTACTATAATAATACTACATTACTATAATAATACTACACTAATATAACAATACTATATTACTATAACAATACTACATTACTATAATAATACTGCATTAGTATAATAATACTGTATTACTATAATAATACTAAATTACTATAATACTACATTACTATAATAATACTGCATTACTATAATACTACATTACTATAATAATACTACATTACGATAATAATACTACATTACTATAATACTACATTACTATAACAATACTACATTACTATAACAATACTACAATACTATAATAATACCACATAACTATAATAATACTACATTACCATAACAATACTACATTACTATAATAATACTGTATTACTATAATAATACTATATTACTATAACAATACTACATTACTATAATAATACTGTATTACTATAATAATACTATATTACTATAACAATACTACATTACTATAATAATATTACACTAATATAACAATACTATATTACTATAACAATACTACATTACTATAATAATACTACAGTACTACATTACTATAATAATACTGCATTACTATAATAATACTAAATTACTATAATAATACTAAATTACTATAATACTACATTACTATAATAATACTGCATTACTATAATACTACATTACTATAATAATACTACATGACTATAATACTACATTACTATATCAATACTAAATTCCAATAACAATGCTACATTACTATAATAATACTATAATAATACCGCTAGGTTTAAACACCTGAAATTTGCGAGTTTACTCCACATGCTTATTTTTACAATCAGTACAGTTTTCCAGTTTAAGTGTCGCTAATTGCAGTCTGGCTGCTCAGTTGGCAGCGTTTGGCAGAATGTCAAGATTTGGCAGCCCCTTTTTTAGATAGTGCCACAGTGCCCTCTGTAGATAATGCCCTGGGGATCATTTAATTGTGGCAGTTGTGCTGCCTGCAAATTTATTATACGTTCATCCTCCTTTTATGATTCCAAAAAAGATCGGGAATATAAGATTGTGTTTAACATAACCTGTAAGACGGAGGCTGTGATTTATTTTGCAACATGCCCCTGTGATTTGATCTATATAGGAATGACTAGCAGGCCCTTTAAGACACGTGTACTTGAACACGTTAGTAAGATTCGTACAGCAAGCAATACCTAAGATGTTGACCAACTACAGCCGATTGCTAGACATTTCTATCTACATCACTCCTGTGACCCTAGTGGTATAAGATTTTGGGGCATTGATAGGGTCAACCTGGGCTGTAGGTGTGGTGATATTCGTCAAGCCCTCCTGAAGAAAGAAATGAAGTGGATTACTTTGCTAAATACCTCTACACCTTTTGGCCTCAATGAGGCCACTAGCTTCAAACCTTTTCTATGATTGTTATAAGCAGCGCAAATTTTCGTTTTGGGGGATTGCTTATGTATTGTCTATATTCTAATTCTATTTTTGTTATATTCTAGTGTTGCTGGCTCCATTGGTGTCATTGTCTATCCTGTGAGATGTACGTCCTTTTTTGTGAGGATTGCGAGTGACCATTATTCCTGGACATGCTGCTTAGCGCTGGTGCTTTTTGTTTATGTATTCATTTATTTATTTTTTATGTTTTATTTATTTATTATTTTTTATTTTACATTTTTTTCTTCATATAAGTCATAATTATTGGTTTTGTATTGTTTGTATGTGAACTATATAGTAATGTATGCATTATATATGTTTTGTTTTGACACTTATTAACGCCTCCTTTTCATGCGTTATCATGTTTTTATATTGAGCACTTGAATGTATTTTAGTATTTATTTATGTCTCACTACTATTTTGACACTTATTTTTATTTTTATTTTTTCGTTTTAATTTTAATTCTATTTATTATATATAATTCTTTCGTTCACTTCCTATTCCGTATTATTCTGTTAATAATAGACTTGTTCACATTTTGATAATCAACACACACTCATTTCTTGTGTCACTTTTTGCATACATTCGTATTTTGTTTATTTATTTATCACATATTTATTTTTAGTATTCTATGAACTATATGAAATTTCAAATTGATTTATTATGTATTGATTAGATATTGTATTTACATGTTTTTATATTCATTTATTATTTGTTTTGATCATTTTATGTATGGGTTGTATCTTTCCATTTTATTTATATATTTTTTGTATAAGTATCTTTATTTATTATATTCATTCAATATAAAATTATAAATTATTTATACTTCTGTTGGTAAACCCTTTCATTATGGAGCAGTATCATATTAAGTGCGTGTATATCAGATCCCCATCTATTCCTTGATGGTCTCTGTGCTTTATTTGCACAGACGCTCACTGGCGCATGCGCTGTGGGCACTGCATCCCGGAGTGCCTGATTGTTTGTTCACGTTACTATGGTGACGTGCGTTTCAGCAATTGAGACGCATCGTCACGACGTGGACATCTTGGCGCTACCCGATGATGCAGTGTCTGCATCATGGCTACTGAGCGCCGCCCTGGACGTGCATTCCACAGGTGCCACCAATGGAACATTCTCTGGCGATAATATATAAACCCCCAGCTTTTTAACGATGATTAGCCTCCTGACGAAGCCGGTCGCAGGCGGTCGCGCGTCTCTGTGCCATCTCTCCACGTCCACAGGTACATTGGTTTTCACATCTATCCTTTTTGGGCATGCATCTGTATTTTTGCTCTACACATGCTCTGTTTATTTGTAGCGGGCATTTGCTATGCATATCTTGCAATGGGCAGCATTCCCTTTACAGATGTAGTCTAATATATATACACTCTCTATACCTTATTTGCATTTCATTATACGTGTGTGCATGGCATGGTAGTACTGGGACGTTTTCTGAGTTTGGTTGTCTCTTGTTTTCCCTTATGGTATTTTGTCATCTGTACCTGACTGCTATTCCTCCTGATATATGATCCGTTATTCCTGTTGTATTTAATATCATTATACCATGTATCGTTAGTAATAATAAAGATGTATATTTTTTACTATCCATGGTTATTTTCATAGTCTATTGGGACGCTATGTCCCTTGCGCTTTTGCGCCTTGTAGGTTGTTTCTGAGCGTTTGGCAGAATGTCAAGATTTGGCAGCCCCTTTTTAGATAGTGCCACAGTGCCCTCTGTAGATAATGCCACAGTGCCCTCTGTAGATATTGCCACAGTGCCCTCTGTAGATATTGCCACAGTGCCCTCTGTAGATATTGCCACTGTGCCCTCTGTAGATATTGCCACAGTGCCCTCTGTAGATAATGCCACAGTGTCCTCTGTAGATAGTGCAACAGTGCCCTCTGCAGATAATGTCACTGTGCCCTCTGTAGATGATGCCACAGTGCCATCTGTAGATACAGCCACAGTGCCCTCTGTAGATAATGCCACACCCACATGTAGATAGTGCCACACACCCCTTTATAGATAGTGCCACACACACACACCGCTATAGATATGCCCACATATCCCCTATAGATAGTAACACACACACCCTATAGATAGTGCCACCCCCCTATAGATAGCTCCATTGGGGCTCCCTCTAGGAGTGGAATCCCCAGCCAGAGCGCTCTGGCCGGGGATTCCTCTGCTGGAGGAGCCCCTGAAGTCACTGACCATATATGGACAGTGACGTCAGGAGATCCTCCTGGACCGGATACCCCGGCCAGAGCATTGCCGACGCTCGAGCCGGGGATTCCTCTGCTAGAGGAACTCTGTCATCACTGTACATATATATCTGCAGCACTTTTGTTTCCGTGTAAAAACCTGGAAACCTAGCGAACGGAGGCAAACGGAAAGCATCTGAAACAAAATAATTACCATTGAAATCAATGGTAATTCGAACGGAAGCAATGCTTTCTGTTTGGACTCTCGTTCATCTCTTCCTCTAACGGAAGAGTCGTAAACGTACTATAACGGTAGTGTGAAAGGATATAGAACAGCTGTATCTCAAAAAGTAAAAACAATTTTGAATAAAAACTAATTTGAAACTTGCACCAATCACACTGACTTACATTTTTATAAATAATAGAAAAAAAATCACTTTCAAAGGTTTTCATAGCCTTTAACAAACATGTCTTACAAGTGTACATTTTTTAGCAGTTTACCTTCAGACAACTCCCTCCATTGAAATGAATGGAAACCTCCCTCTCAATATGGACATCCAATATGTCATATTTTACATTAATATTATTGCTAAAGATGAGCAAATCATTGTAAATTCTACTCCCCTAAATGCAACCCTGGCCTATTGATTCTGTCATCTCTATTTGTTACTTTAAGATTTCACTGGATATGGTAGCATGACATCTAGTGACCTGTTTGTGAATTGCTCTATTTTTATAGATTATTTATTTTTGTTATCATTTCTTTCCTATGTATTACTTTTTATAGGCTTCATCAGTGCTATACTGCAGCAGTTATGGCCACAGTGTATTTATGGAACAGTTTACATGTCCTCCTACTACTGAAGGATTAAACATTTATTTTTGAGCATGTGATGGGATATATAACACATAATAGAGAGTGAGTTGTGGGAGGTGCATGACATGATCACCTCTTAAATTCCCCATGTGCAGGGCCGCCATCAGAAATGTTTGGGTCCCATACAGCTTTGCCCCCCCCCCCCCATTATCAGGGGGATGGGGTGTGGCAACGAAAAGTGGCGGGTGGGGGGCAATTGTGAGACGCAAACTGGGAGTGGCTCTAAGGAGGGGCAGGGTGAAGAGAGTAGGCAGGCAGGGGCACTCTCAAGGGGGGAGACTAGGTGGCAGCACTCTAAGGGAGGGAAACGGATAAGAGAGCCGAAAGTTGCAGAGGCAGGAGTGGAGCCACGGGGAGATGCAACCTGACAAGGGCTATTTACAGAGCAGTGGAGAGAGACAGGTGGGCAGCGGCTTTGTAGTGGACCAAGGGGAAGACAGTAGGTCTGCAGAGGAGGCAATATAGAATAAATCTTTGCAATAAAGCTGCTTTTACACAGCAGAGTCACTCACCAAGTTGTAGTTCTGGCCACTGCTTCTGGCTCCTGCAGGCTCTTAGACCTTCCGCCGTCGCGGCACACCTGGAAGAAGTCTCTACCTCCTCCTCACACGAGGCACCTGCGTAGACACCAGACCAGTTGGTAAAATTGTTTCAGAATCCTGACCAGTTCACTTAATGAATACACACCCAAATAAGACCCCCAATTTAATTCAGACTTCTGACCAGACCCCTAAGTTAACTCAGACCTCAGATAAGACCACTAAATTAATTTAGAATTCTCTAAATGAATTCCGACCCCAGAACAGACCCCCAAAATAATTCAGAGTGCAGAGGAAAGCCCTAAATTACTTCCCTACTCCAGTAGTTACTTTAGAGTAGGGAACAGGCCTTGCAAATTAATGGGGCCTGTTCCTTTCTCTAAACTAACTACCACTGGGGATAATTTTATATATGCTGCAGTGGGCAGTACGGCGCTGGAAGGCAGCAGCCAGCAAGCCCCTTTATTTATATTTGTGGCCGGGTCCCTGACCAAAGCACGAGCCGTACTGCCCTGATAGTGCCCATGTGTAGCAGTTAGAAGCTACACCTCGCTCCAACGGCCGGGGACGGAGATAACTCTAACTCTGGCTTTTTAGCCACTTAGATGGTCAATAGAGACCACGACATCTTATCAGTGGGGGACTGATGCATTATCATGGAACACGTGGGCCTACTGAAGGCCCCCAGGTCTGTCATCTTAGTCATTCTATTAAGTTCTGCAATACAATATACAAACAAAATCAGTAAAAAAAAACCTGTTTTGCCATTTTTGCATAAAAATAGCGTAAACAATCAAAAAAATATAATTGTCTGGAAGACTGTCGACAAGATTTTGGAGTGTGTCTGTGGGAATTTTTTCCCACTCATCCAGTAGAGCATTTGTGAGGTCAGACAGGGATGCTGGACGAGAGGGCCTGGCTCACAATGTCTGTTCTCGTTCATCACAAAGGTGTTGGATGGGGTTGAAGTCAGGGCTGTGTGCAGCCATTCAAGCTCTTCCACACCAAACCAAACTCACCCAACCATGACTTTATGGGCCTTGCTTTGTGCATGCTGAAACAGAAGAGGGCCTCCCCACAAACTGTTCCCACGAAGTTGGAAGCATACAATGGTCTGAAATGTATTGTTATGCTGAAGTATTAAGATTTCCCTTCACTGGAACTCAGGGGCCTAGGCCAACCCTTGAAAGACAACCTTATAGCATTACCTCTCCTCCATCAAACTTTACACTTGGCACAATGCAGTCAGGCAGGTAACATTCTCCTGGCATTTGCCAAACCCCGACTCGTCCACCAGACTGCCAGATAGAGAAGCAGAATTCATCACTCCACTGAACACGTTTTCACTGCTTCAGAGTCCAGTGGCGGCTGCTTTACACCACTCCATCCGGGAGGCACTCGGCATTATTCTTGGTGATGTAAGGCTGGCATGCAGCTGCTGGGCCATGGAAACCCATGTCATGAAGCTCCCGGGCACAGTTTTTGTGCTGATGTTAATGCCGGAGGAGGTTTGAAACTTTGCAGTTATTGTCAGCAGAGCGTTGGCGACTTGACTCAAATAAGTCGAGTCGTGTACCCCCCTTTAATTCCCTTTTATAAAGCAGACACTGAAACAGAGTTGGAATTTAATGGCCACAGCAGCCGTTTATTATTATCATAAATAACCATAACTTTTTTAAATAACCATATATAACATAACTTTTTGAATTCCCCTCCGAGGAATTCAACATAACATACTTAACCATATGACCCTCTCCGGGTCAACAAAAGAATGACAGGGGCAAGTCCTTGAAGCCACCAATAATTTTGTATTTACAGGCCATCTGCCCACCAATACCTTACCCCCAGCCGTAACCCGGCTCGGGGGCACCGATTACCTTTTTGCAGATGACCTCCACCATATATGTCACAGCCTTCAAAAGGGGTAACACCCTAAGAAGCCGATTTCCAACAAAATTGGGGTGTGCATCCCGTGATGCATCCCCTCCCACCACATTTTTCGACCTACTTCAAGGACTCCGCCCCGCAGCTGCAATGACAAAACCAAGATGAACACCTGACTTCTTCACGCCAGTGTCCATCACACCATATATATATAAAGCTTTGACTTTCCAGGCTGGAAACCACCAGCCAACAAAACACCATCCAGTGACCACGATGAGACCCTCCACTCCAACATAGGGCGGGCGGGCGGGGACATGTTCCTGCTTCAGCGTCCTGGCGAAGATAGGAAGAGAAAGCACAGGAAAAGGTACATTCCCTTACTTTCCCCCACCCCTTTTCTTACTAGCCCTCCTACTAGCTTATCCCCCACCCCCATAGGCCAATCCAACTCGTTACCCCTCCCATCTATTTCAGTCATGGAGGCCTCCCCTTATTCTGTTCTTTTGTCTGCAGTACGGCCTCTTCTTGACTCAAATAAGTCGAGTCGTGTACCCCCCTTTAATTCCCTTTTATAAAGCAGACACTGAAACAGAGTTGGAATTTAATGGCCACAGCAGCCGTTTATTATTATCATAAATAACCATAACTTTTTTAAATAACCATATATAACATAACTTTTTGAATTCCCCTCCGAGGAATTCAACATAACATACTTAACCATATGACCCTCTCCGGGTCAACAAAAGAATGACTGGGGCAAGTCCTTGAAGCCACCAATAATTTTGTATTTACAGGCCATCTGCCCACCAATACCTTACCCCCAGCCGTAACCCGGCTCGGGGGCACCGATTACCTTTTTGCAGATGACCTCCATTATATATGTCACAGCCTTCAAAAGGGGTAACACCCTAAGAAGCCGATTTCCAACAAAATTGGGGGGTGCATCCCGTGATGCATTCCCCCCCCAACACATTTTTCGACCTACTTCAAGGACTCCCCCCCGCCAAAGCGACATAGGCCTTGACCACCTCAAGCCTGTGAGCTCCTCCACACGGCCACCACTATTTCAATCCCTTCAGACAGGGCCAGGCTCCACATATCAATTCCCACATCATTCAAATGCACTCCATCTTCCCTCCAATAATTGCCTGTCCCAGCCTCCAAATCCCAATGCCGCACAGCCACTCCCCCACTCCGTGCCACAAAACCAGATATGGCTCTGTTGGCCTTAATCCTAGCCTTATTGACCTTCTCCACGGAGCGAGCCCACCGCCAACTTTTTCTCGGGACGATCTCCGACCATGCAGTCACCAGTTGGGGATGTGCTGACCACAAGCATAACAGGTCATGTTTGACGTCCCGCACTAGTTCACGAAAAGGGCTTAAGCCCAGATCATTCCCTCCCACATGTAAAACCAACACCCCCGGTACCCTGTCCAACAGCACAAAAGTGTTAAACTCCTGTAACACCCTGCCCCAGGTCATACCACGGAAACCCATCCATCGCAAAATTGCTGCGTCCCGCGGAATCCTGAGCTGTCTGCCGTTGGGCCGTACATCCGCCCGTATGGCCCCCGAGTACACATAAGAATGCCCCATGATCCACACCAAACAAGGAGGAGGGCCTGTAAAACAAAGGAAAAACATACTCGCACACCATTCACCCTTGCACACAACACCACATCACATGCGGGAACGCACACACCCAGATCAGTAATGCAGAAAAGCATAAATTACAGCATATGAGGACAAACATACGAGCGAAAGCGCGCTGACTCCCAGCGCCCGATGCGCTGCACCCCGGCGTCGTCCAAACCCCACCTCACAGCTTCCGTCGCCGCTCCTATCCGAAAGGAATGAGACGAGTACTGTTCCGCCCCCACCTGACATGCCACCAAACACTTTTTAAACACTGCCACAAACTAAAAACGCGACAGGAAAGTACCATCCGAATGCCGAAGTAACGGTGAATCTGAAATAACTGCGCCCGACAAGAACTCCCTGAGGCAGGAAACCCTACATACCGCCTTCCCCGGCAAAGCGAACAACACCAACCTCCTTCCCCTACCCATTTGATCAGTTTTGGAATAACGAAGCACTATCTCCACTCTATCCTCATACACATCCACATCATCCTGCCTCACACCACCCGGTGCAGACGCACTAGGGGACACCAGCTCCCCCACCCGGAAAGCCCCGAAAAAGGCTAAAGAAAAAGCCAAACGAAACAGCTTACTCTCAGAAGGTGATTTACACACCTGCCACGCCACATCACCCAACTCACAAAGCAACTGAAATGACACTGGACGCCTCCTGTTCCGTACCACGACACCTTTTCTCAAACCCCGCAATGCTTGGCTCACCAAGAAATGCTTTGTGACGTCCACCAAGCTCCGGAGCTTCAAACCAAAAGCTATGGCCGCCATAAAGCGATTGACCTTGGCAACCGTGCAACCCGCAGAAAATGCCTACCCCAGCCAAAACAGCAACGCAAGTATCCTGTCATTGTCAGACACCACATCCCCCAGTGACCTAATCCACTCTTCCCACTGACACCATCCAGCGGAATATGCTGCCCACGTCGATCTGGCTAGGGATCGCTCAATCAAGGCACCGGCAGCCCGTACACCAGCTCCCAAAGATGACTGGGACAGTCCATCCCAGTCAAGTCCGCGTCCGGCACCAGCTGACGAAAACGACCCCACTGTGAGCGAGAAAGTGCGTCAGCGATACAATTTTCCACCCCCGGTACATGCACCGCCACTACCCACGCATTCAACTGCAGACAAGTGAGCACCAACTTTCTTAACAAGCGAATAACTGGAGGAGACGACGCTGACACATTGTTTATTGCCACAACAACCCCCATATTGTCGCAATGAAAGCAAACTTTTTTGTCCCGGAACCTATCCCCCCAAATGGTGACTGCCACCACGATGGGAAATAGTTCGAGCAGGGCCAAGTTGCGCGTCAAACCCCCCTCCACCCATGAGGCCGGCCACGTACCCGCGCACCACTGACCTCCAAAGAACGCTCCGAAACCCACCGCTCCCGACGCATCAGTGAACAATTCCATATCGAAACTTTCCAACGCCTGAGACATCCATAAGGAGCGCCCATTGTATGTAGCCAAGAAATAAAGCCATACTTGCAAATCCTCTCGGTGATCAGCTACCAACCTGATAAAATGATGTGGCTCCTTAACCCCCGCCGTCGCAGCTGACAGCCGACGGCAAAACACCCTACCCATCGGCATGATGCGGCAGGCAAAATTTAACTTCCCCAACAGCGACTGTAACTCCCGTAACGTGATCTTTTTAAGCCGACACGCTCTGTCCACCTCCAACCGCAAAGCCACCAGCTTATCCTCTGGCAATCTACACTCCATTTTCACCGAATCTATAGCAATCCCTAAAAACAAATGGATGACGTCGGACCTTCCGTCTTATCAGCCGCCAAGGGGACCCCAAATTCCCGGGACACCCACGTAACCGTCTCCAGCAAGTTCGCGCACATTCCCGAACCCGCCGGACCGACACACAAAAAGTCATTGAGATAATGTATAACCGAATTCACCCCCGCAACACTCCTCACAACCCACTCTAAAAAGGTACTAAAAACCTCGAAATAATCACAAGACACCAAACAGCCCATTGGCAGGCAACGATCAACAAAATATCCCCCGTTCCAGTAACACCCCAAAAGCCGCTGGCTGTCAGGGTGCACCGAGAGCAAACCAAAAGCTGCCTCGATGTCAGTCTTTGCCATTAACGCCCCCCGTCCGTACCCGCGCACCAGCTGTACCGCCGCATCAAATGACGTATAGACGACCGAACACAAGTCAGGATCTATCCCATCGTTAACCGACAACCCTTTTGGAAACGACAAGTGGTGTATCAGACGGAACTTGTTCGGTTCCCGCTTTGGCACCACGCCCAAGGGTGACACTACCAAATCCGGCACCGGAACCGATGTGAAAGGGCCCGCCATTCTGCCCAGCTCCACCTCTTTCTTACGTTTTTCTGATACTACCCCTGCATGCTGATAAGCCGACCGCAAGTTGCGCTGCGTAAAAGGGACCGCGTGAGGCGGGGGCGGAATAATAAAACCCGAACTAAAACCTGAACTAAGCAGCAACGCACCTTCCTTGTCGGGGTATCTACTTAGATAGGGGGCCATCTTTCTGACCATTACTGGCGTCACCCCCATGACCAGAGGACCCACTTGCTCCCCCTTGTCGGCGCCCTTTTTTAAAGCATTTTGCCGCCCCATGGGACTGCCCGCTACAATGGGAACAGACATGCTTAAACTTACAGGTGGCTCCGAATTTACATTGGCCTTCATTGAAATGCCAGCATGTTCCAAGCTTGGAGCCCGACGCCTGCCCAGCCTGAGCAGAGGTTCCCGCCCCGCTTCCGCTCCCGGGAAAGGACTGACCCTGCTTGTACAACGCAGTTACCTTCAACCACAAGGCTATGTCCTTGTGGTCCCACCGGATGTTTGGCCGTACCGCCTTTCGTTGACGAAATTGTTCGTCGTACCGGAGTCACGCCTGACCCCCATAGACCCTATGAGCCTCCCACCGCGTCCAAGTAGCAAAACAGCGCCGAGCAATTGTCCGGCGCCTTCTCCCCAATAACACTTGCCAATATCGCGAAAGCCTGCAACCAATTGACGAATGTTTTCGGGATTAACCGATACCGTCTCTTCTCCTCCTCATCCTTCTTAGTTTCATCGCGCTTAACCTTATCCAAATTAAACTTTTCCAAAGGCAGAAGGGAAAAAATTTCAACGTACTCGTCTTTCCAAATACACTCTCTAACCTCCTGTTTCAAATGGGCTCCCAACGGGCCCTCATAACACACATAAACCTCGCCCCGTGCACGATCATCTAACCGCACCCTATTCACCTCCTTCGGCGACTCCGTCTGCACCGAGACCGCTACCGCATCCCCCACCTCCCCAGGTGATATAACTCCCGTACCCAGTATTGGGGCGCTCGTATGTTAACCCGTCCAAACCGCAACCGGGGACGCAACCGCCTGCCTGGGGGGCGTGGCCCCCCCTAAGCGCCCCACTAACTCTTTTAAACAACCCACTAACTCCGCCAGATTATCCCTATCCCCACGCGCTTGCGACGCAGAAACCCCAGAACACTCTGCCCCAACTACATCCGCCCCGACACCCGACATTAATAACGCAGGAAAAGGTAACGTAGGAGTCAACTCACCAGGCTGCCCAGGGGCTGTGTACCCGTCAGCCGGACCCGCATGTCCACCCGCCGCTCACCATCATCTAATGCTCCGGTCCCGCTGTGGCGTTGTCCGCATTGACAATGTGTGCACGGGGAATTCCAGCTCCTGGAAGAGACTTGAGGAAGGGACATCGCATCATCCTGGCGGGACTCGACTCCTCTCTGCTGTGCTGAAGCACCGGCACCCTGGTGCCCGTTGTCTGGCACGCACACCACTGACCGCAGACGTCGATCACCGACACCTTTGCCGACGGTCATCTCCTCGTCTGATCCAGCCGGCCCTCTGGCTGGAACATCGCCATACAGGGCCGCCGATAAACTTCCGCCCCGTCTAGACGAAGGAGGAGGGGTGGCCGGAAGTGAAGGCCTCCATCTTGTGGACGTCGCCGTCGGGCGCCGCCGCGTTCTGGGATTCCTCCCCTGACCGGCCCGCGGAGCAGCAGGCGTCTGCACCGCAGACCGACCTGAAGGGTCCACAGAGGGGCTCCTCCTGCAGCGCCGTGCCCGCAGGATCACCTCCGGATTGAGCCGAAATCTCGTTTACCTCCGTAATCTCGCGAGATTTCGTTTCACTTGCCGGAATCTCACAAAAAAGAGTCAGAAGTGTCAGGATTCTGAATACACATGACGTCCAGGCTGGATGGTCATGTGTATTCATTATCAGGACACTGTAGTAATGTTAGGGTTTGTGTATGTAGCTGCACATAGTGATATAACTATATCGCTAGTGCAGTGTAAATGAATGGAGAGGAGTGCATGATGCCGATTGATCAGCGTCATACACTCCTCTGTACAACGCCCACTTGGTCGAAAGTAAAAATACGCCCACTTGGGCATTAAGAAAGCTCATTAGCATAAACCAAAATCGCTCCTAACGTTGTGAAAATAGATCTTTTTTTAAATAAAAAGCATTACTGTCACCTACATTATAGCGCCCATCTCCTTATATAGGAGATAGGGCACTTATAATGTGGTGACAGAGCCTCTTTAACTAGGGAAAGTCACCCTAACGTTGTGATATTAGTATGACACAAGGCCTAAGGAATCTGGCCATATATGTGTCCTAGTTGACCCTACAGAATGCAGCATAACACCCTGAAAAGGGGCGACCCCACTCTCCAACCTAATCCAAGTAATCCCCAGAGATCTCTATCTTCTCCAACAACTTTTACAGTTCGTACCGGGAAGTGGATTTTTTAACCGTAATTGGTTTGACACTAGCTAAACTAAAGTGTGGAGTCTAAGGAGTCTCCCAACTCTTCACCTAAGGACCCCTGCAAGAGGGTATAGACATTCCCGGTCAGATTCCAAGGTCATAGTTCCACAGTGTAGTCTAGATGGCGGTTTGCGCTGCAGGAATGTTTGGAGCGCTCAGGAATCAGAGTCGAAGTTAAGTCAGGGGCCGTCACCGGGAGAGGAGTCAGAATGTGACAAACCAGAAGAGGAGACAAGGATGTAACCAGAAGGACCAGTGGTCGAAACCAGAAAATTGAAGTGCCAGATGGCAAATCCAAAGGAGCAAGACAAAAGCGATAAATCCTGAGGCAAGGCTAAGGCCAAGGTCAGTGTCAGGGTAAAAACACAAGTAACTAGGTTAGACAGAATGTACCTTAATTTAGGGGCAAGGGTATCTAGCTAGATCTTAACATTTATCTTCATCAAAGTGGGCTGGTCATCATTGAGACCTGACGCAGCCCGCAGCTGTTTGACGAGTGATGGCAGTCGCAAGAAGAAGAGCAATGGAAAGTAACAATTGCCACAGAACTATTGTAAACTGGCAAGCAGGAGGGTGAGCAGGGTGACGTAACAGTATTATTTGTTGAAACCCTGAGATAGAACCAAAGGCTCGTGTCTCAACTCGAGAATTTGCATTGCATGAGAGGAGAAGGAGGACAGCACCACAAGGAGCTACATAGATTTTGGGGGATTTTGCACTGGATACTGAAGGCAAATCTCTACCATGGATATGCTGCAACTATAGGAGCACATTTCACCTACCCACAGGATCTCGGTGCTATCCAACTTTCATTTTCATTGGCTCCTAAGAAGAGGAGGAGTGTGGCATTGGCTTTAGAATGAAAGCTGGTAGTGGGCAGTGGTCTAAGGCTAAGGTCGCTATCCTGAAATGTGTCATGGGTGTAGTGGCTCTGTCACTTGGGAAGGATGAGTGTATGTATGCGTGTGTCTATGTGTATATATATTATATTTGTGCATGTGTATATGTATCTATCCATGCATATGGATATTTATGTGTGTACATATGTATATATGTAGGTGTATGTGTGTATGTATATGTGTGTACCAAGATATACAAAAAGGATAGGGCATATTTTCCAATACGTTTTGCCATTTTTCTGAAAAAATTCTGTTCACAAGAGTGTTGCTCAGGTTGTGCCACATATTTATCAAATTTGCTTCCACAAATCTTCCATAGCTATCTGGGAAAAGGGGTTGTGGCATGCGAATCATACACTGTGTAACTTATTTACTGAAGAAAAGAAAAGTGGTGGTAAGCTATGGCAAGTACAACCCAGTCTAACTCCATAACCGCGCAGTATATCTCTATTGGTCAAGTGATATAAACAGCATCCAGTTTATATAGTGTCCAGATCATGATGGTCAATGGTCTTTGCAGTGACTGATGCTTGGTTGTCTGCTTCACTTATACTATAAAAAAGCTGGTTCTAAATAGTCCTTGTAGCATTAAAGCAGAACTCCAGGTTTCCCCTTCACTGAGACTCATTTGCTGCAGCATATGTGAAAAATTATCTGATCAATTTCTTTTTCTCACTGCTGGTGTTGCTTTATTTGATGCCTTTCTTGAAAAAATATAATATTACAGGTTATGAGTTCTAGATTCTGGAGATGGGATGTTGATCCAGGGATTTATTTTGGTTGCAATATTTGGAGTCGGGAGGAATTTTTACCCATAAGGCAATTGGCATCAACCTCATGGGGGTTTTGCCTTCCTCTGGATTAACACGGTAGGATTACAGGTTGGATTTGATAGACCTGTGTCTTCTTTCAACCTTATCAACTATGTAACTATGTAACTATAACCCTTCTGACCTTGCTTTAATGCGAACATTCACTGACTTCTTGTTAAAACTTTGCTGTGCTAATGCTTATACACAGCGTCAATGTGAGTACATGGAGCTGCAGCATGACAGGGACAGACCAACAGCATGAGCCAATCTTTATGCGTATTTACAGGCAATTTATGGGGTTTTCTGGACACGGCTTAAATGTCCCAAGATTTGTGTTGCACTGGAGTCTTTCAGCCACATAAATGAATTTACGTGGCAAAAGTCAGAGCTGATGTGTGATAGTACTGAAATATTTATCAAGACACATCATACACAAATCCTTAAGAAAACATGTCAAACTGCATTACCACTTCTCTCACGGAACAGGTTTATAAAATGGCAAAGAATAACAAGTGATGAGAACTGGCTCTGAGCCCACAAAAACTGAATATACTATTCACACAATAAATAGATAAAAATGTTAGGTTAACCTCCACCCAAGAAGCTCATAAATAGTGACAGCCTAGTAATACTTTAGGTCTTTAGAAACAAAATGTGTATTATATACTGTGAATACATTTTTGTTAATATCAAATGTCTCTTTAAATAGAAGTCTTTTTGGTAATGTTGATAGGAGGAGAGCAATAGATGCTCTATTGTTGTTTCACCTGCAATCCCCAGTAAGCAGGATAGCTTAAAGGGGTTGTCCAGGCCGAACAACTGATGACCAATCCACAGGATAGATCATCAGTATATGATCGGTGGGGGTCTGACAACTGCACCCCACACTGATCAGCTTCTCCGGCTGCCTCCGGGCGCCGGATGTTATGCAGGGTGTGCAGCATTCGAAGCCGGAAGCAGATGGCTCCGACCATTGCATAGCAGTTGTGCTGCAGAACAGCAACTCTGCTCCTTTTCACTTGAATAGGAGCAGAGCTGCCATACGGCAGATTGGCCGCTATTCCGTGACCGGAGCCATCTGCTCCCGGCATGGACATCCGGTGAACGGAGGAAGACGGAGCAGCTGATCTGTGCAGGGTCCGTGTGTCAGATCCCCTCTGATCATATACTGATAACCTATCCTGTGGATAGGTTATCAGTTGTCCGTGCCTGGATAACACTTTTGAACGGTTTGTCCCAAATGTATAACCACTTCTCGAAACAAAGCGGCAGCAATGAGCAGCTGAAACCCCCAACAATCTAGGAGGAGCTGCAGATGGCATATTTACCCTGCAACAGCCGATGAAAGAGAATTGTAGTATTAAATTGAGCCCATTCAACTGCTTATTGAAGCTTTCTGCTGTGGCTATTCGAGAGCAGTCCCAAGGGGGTGGTTCACTTTCATTATGCCTACATGCCTGCCAGGATTCAAACTCAGAAACTCTTGTGTACCAGGCAGTAGATCATCTTACTGAGACATAACGAGCTATATGCTGGACAGCTTCACTGCTGAATCTGTTGTCTAGTTTCTCTTGAATTTTCTTATCTGGTTTTCTTGCCTTGATTGCTTTGATTGGTTTCACCCTTTTTGCTTACTATTTAAGCATGGCATTACCACTTTCTCCTTGCCAGACTATTGAGCTTTCTGCCTCTAGTCTTGTTCCTTGCTGCCTCTCTACAGACTGTTGCTACTTATTTGTGTAGCAGATGGCATCCATCAGAGGCATCCGTTGGCTATCTGTTGCCCTTAGACTCTCATGTTCTATTGAATTGCTGTCATGACAAATTGTATAACTTAACGCAATGCGCGAAAAAGTAAGGGTGCACCATTTATACCGAACTTGGATGGTTTTCTGACCACGTCTCTGCCTTTTTCTACAACTTTTGTTGCTCATCTGTGTACCAAACGTGGATGGTTTCCAAGACCACGTCCAAGCCTCATGCTTGTCACGGCGTTGGGTGTGGATCCCCTGGGCCATACCACGTAGTGGAATAGCAGCTGGCCAAAAAGGTACAATGCAAAGTCTATAGTTCAGAAAGGGTACCTGAGGCAATGTGGACAGTAGCGCTGGATTCAGGCTAAGATGAGGCTCCGATAGTAGACAGACACCCAGCAGGTGTGACAAACTAGATGCAGCGGAGGATACAACATGACTCCAACTCTTGGCGGCACAGAGGCACGGTAGCACGGGATACAGGGTACAGGCAGGAGGAACGGGTAACACTGGGAACTGGAAAACACTAGGAGACCATTTGCAAAGACAAACTTTAGGTAACACAACAACGCTCAGGCAATGATCAAGAGGGCAGAGCCCCTTTTATTTTCCAGCAGCATTCTGTGCTAATTGCAGATATTCTGCAACTGTGCGTGCACTGGCCCTTTAATGCCGTGCACTCGCGGGCGCGCGCGCCCTGCGGGAGACAGTCTCTGAACCAGGAAGTGAGTGCCGGCGTATCTCAGGAGAGAGAAGCCGCCGAGAAGTCAAACTTCCATGGCCACGGCCGTCAGAAGGTAAGTCAGAACGACAGTCCACAGCTATAGACGTTACAATGCTAAAAAATGGTCTGTGTACCAAACCTGGACTATTACTTCAATACTCTTGCTACAATCATCATCCTTTCTAATTGTTTTAGCAACTGAACTTCGTATGTGCTAGAGACCGTGACAATGCTTCACATGTTGAGAAGGGTACAGTTGAACTTTTGCAGTTGAGGATCTCCTTGAGGGTGAAAAGAAATGGTTCTGGATTTCTTGATCCCACAGATCTCCCACAGCTTCATTATAAGTTAACTTTAAAAGTCTTTTCTAAGGACAGTATGGATGTGGGCTGAGAGCCCCTAGTACACAAAGAACTTCTCCTACAATGTTTTGGCCATGTTCATCGCCCTCTGATGGACTAGGCTTGATGATCAGTGACCAATAATACTTTACTGACATTGTCCTCATCAGGTTTAATGGAGGGAAAATGAAATCGACTTCTATCCAGGCCAACGGCTGTCTGGGCAGGCATAATAGGGTGTCGCTATTAATGTTACTGGTGCCGGTCGGTACTTCAGGCTGAAATCGTACACAACTACCACAGCGAGCCACCGGTGCCCTGTAGCATCAAGCTTGGCTGTTGTCCTCACATAGGTTAGCAGATTGTTGTTGCTGTGGATGTCCAAACATACCCCGTGGAGATAGTAGTGCAGCTTGTCCACCACTGTCCACTTCAATGCTAGGAAGTCTAGCTTGTGTGCAGGGTAGTTATGCTAACTGGGAGTGAAGCCTCCACAGATGTTGCAGACTGGTCGTAGGGAGCCATCCTCATCCTGATAAAAACCTGCGCCGTGCACTTCAAGGGAAAAATCCACTTACAGCACATATGGCTTGCAGGGATCCGCATAGGCCAAGACCCGGAGCTTTTGTTAGACAAGATTTTGGTTTCTGAAATGCCTAATCATATGCAGGAGTCCATCTTTCTATAAACGGCTCATTGAACTTAAAATAGACCTTTTGTGGCTTCTAAAAATGACCTGTCTCTCATAGAGGGAAACACGCTTGGGTGAGAGCAGTCAGATGTTTTGCAAACTTTAAGTACTGTGGTAAAAATCTTCTGTAGTTTTCACAGAACCCTAGAAGAAACCTGAGCTCCCTCAAGTTGGTAAGCTTAGGCCATTTGACCATGGCTTCCATTTTGGCAGGATCTGTAGAGATCCCTTTTCGGCTGACAATGTGTCCCACATATTTTATAGCCTTCTGACAGAACCGAGACTTGCCAAAAGGCAACTTCAACCCGCCATGTTCCAGCTGGTCCAGTTCTTTGAACGACCTGTGGTTGTGCACTTGTAGGGGTTGGCAGAACCTGATTAGATTATCTAAGTAGACCAGGACTTTCTATTGTATTGCATTGGTTTCATGAGAAATTAACCAAATTCATCAAAGGTAAGAGTGGACACATCTGCACATATTCTGACTTTTATCTGCAGGACTTCTCTTGTGCTGCACCCATTCTGTGGAACTCACTGCAGTGACCATTAGACTTGCTCCCAACATTCATGCCTTGAAAATAAATTTCTTCAAGGCGGTTTATGTGACTTTACCATAGTCCATGGTTAGTGCAGTGGAAATGAACTTACATTTTTACTAATATCAGGTTATGAATTTATCAACATATTGCAGGTGTGTCAATTGCAAAAAAAAAGACATGCAAGACAATATGGCTGGTAATCATTGTATTCTGGAAATGGTGGTGAAGTAAACACATAATTTAATACAGATTTTTAATAATAAGATGAAGACAAAACCCACTTAAAAGCAACATAAACACACAATTGTGGAGGACATAGGATGTAGAGTTTAGCGTAGAAAAGGGAACAGATCAGTGACTGCATTAAAGCTAGTTTTATAGAGCACAGCCGACTAAGGTAATTCTCATGACAGTGCAATTATTTGTGCAGCCCGTCCAAGATCAGCCAGGCTTAACAGTGATGTCCATGCTTCCCCTTGGATAGACTGCTGGAGCTGAAGCTTCCCACATGATGATGTTGGCCACTTGTACTATGTCCAGTGGAGCTGCTGACCACGGCTAAAATGTATACAATTTGAATAAACAATTTACACTCTATACTGAAGTAAAATATTTGGATTATTTTAAATTCACAAAACATAAATTCTTTAAAAAATTGCACCCAAATTTTTTTTAATTATACTGGAAAAGGTGCCTAAAATACTAGCTTCATGAAAAGCTGAGTTTTACGGGAATTAATTGTGGAATAGGTCTAAAATCTGCACTGCACAGAATCCTCAGAAAGATGCTTTATATTTTTTAGGTTTCATTAGGCCCCTTGCACACGACCGTAGTTTTCATCCGTAAATACGGAATCTGTAATTATGGATGAAATTGCAGACCCATTAATTTCTATTGGCCACAAACACCTTTCCGTATATTTACGGATGTGTGGCTGGGCCGTAGAAATAATTTCCAAAATATAGAATATGTCCTATTCCAGTCCGCAATTGCAGCGCAGACTCCCCCATTGATGTCTTTGGGCGCTCCCGCAATTGTGTATCCGTAGCCATCGGATCCGTATTTGCGGACAGTAAAAACCCTTACAATCGTGTGCATGAGGCCTTAGTGCTATTTAGCTTTATGAGGAGTGTTGATTTGGCAATAGTGCACATAAGAACACATAGTATATATTGTAGCTGTGGCTTTTCACAGAATAGTCTTGGAACAGGTTGGGTTGTGTTTCTATACTTACAGATACTAACAGATCCATGGCCTTCACCAACAAGTCTGCAAATGAAAGACATTTGTTTATAAACACATTATAAAAAGTACAAAAAAAGCAAATTTTTGGGGAAAATATGAATTAAAGGGGTTGTCTCATCAGGATAAGCCCTGTCCATGTGCCATATTATCGCACATAAACATCATAGGAGTGGGTCCTTCTGGTCGGGACCTCCATGTATAAGCCAGAATAAACAGCCATTTATCTGAATGACCACCACGTACTACTACATTTCCCCTGCTTTAGCCGCTGCAGGGGAAATGTCTGGCTGGCCGAGTCTTACCCTGGCAAAATCACCCGTTTTCCGTCTGTAATGAGACAACCCCTTAAAATTCTATATTTGTTACAAAGTATTTTTTTTTCTAGAAAATCTGTTTGTCTGATACATCTACGCTTTAATGAGTATAACAGCAGACACACAGCAGACACACCTGCTCTCTTCTCCTTCCAAAAGTTTCCTGTAGGTGGCAATCTCAATATCCAAAGCCAATTTAACATTCATCAGTTCCTGGTATTCTCTCAGTTGGCGAGCCATGTCCTGCTTGGCCTTCTGTAGAGCAGACTCCAGTTCAACCAGTTTATTCTTGGCATCCTTGACAGCAGCTTCACCACGCTCTTCAGCCCCTGTGATGGCAGCTTCCAGCTTAGCGCGCTAGGTTTAAAAAAAATATAAACCAAAAAAGTTTTTAAAAATGTATTCAATTATTAGTCTATTTACATGAAGAGCACTTTTCACCAGAGGGTGGGCCAAAGGTGTCTTTTTTTTTCTACTTTTGTTTTTTATCTGAAGCAAAGCCTCCTAAAATCCTTCTACCCCGATGGTGGGTCTTGTGGGATTGATAACTACTACATCTGCCATTTTGTAGAAGCCAGTTACCGCTTATGTTTCCATACTCAGTGGTGAGAGTTCCTAGATCTGTGGAAGACTTGCTCCGATCATGGATGAGGAATCAAAACTGGACTATGAAAAGCTTACAAAGGCACTTGCCTCTGATGCTTAATTTATACGGAAAAGTTGATATTGATTGCATTGAAAAAAGGACACCTTGTGATCAGCTTAGTGTCAGATGACCCTTCTAGAAAAAAAAAAAAGGATTTTGAGGTCAGGCAATCTCTTTACCCGTCATGCACACTACCTCTGTGCCGCTCGGGCTGTTCTTAACAGCATCTGAGTGGCACCCGATAGTCTACACGGACCCATTAACTTTAACGGGTGAATCAGGTCCGTGAAAACTGACCCGATTCTCCGATCCGAGGAAAAATAGGACATGTTATATCTTTCCTCGGATCACTGACGGGACTCGGGCGGCGCAAACGTGTGTATGAGGGGTTAGTGTTAATCCCACCTGTCTCCTGAAGCTTCCTGTGCAGAGTAAGGCAAAACATGAAATATAATATAACAATACTGTTACTGTTAAATCACAAAACATGTTATATAGTTATAAATGTATAACACATTCTAATACTGTCTACTAAAATTACCAGGTACGGCATATGGCAAAATATGCTTTTTCAATCAGACAAAAACGCACAGGACAACTCTGTAGTTATTAAATCACTGATCTCAGATCATATGTTTTGCTCCATGATATTTTTTCTCTTAGATATTTTATGATTCTTAATACTGAAAAAATAAATTATTTATTAAAATCCTATATTTTTTTCAGAATTACCCGACATATAAATATTTGCACATATCAATCTACTGCACCTTTGTAGTGTACTTAATTCATCCCGTTGACATTGGAAAAGTTTCAGTCATGGTAACTGACTGTGAAACAATTGTTCATATTGTATGCAATGGTTTCATAGGGCCTGTCATATGAATCACCCCTATGCATGACGAGGTAAATCAGTGCAACACTGTGACTAATGTCAGATCATCCTCTTTAACGAGCTCTCCCACGCCTCACCTAGATTCTCAACCAGCTCCACCTCTTCCCTATAACTTTGTGAATTATCCCAAATTAAGTAGGCATCTTACAGCTGACTACAGATTGGCTTACAAGATACATGTATGCAGTTTTAGCATTCGAAGAAAAACTAGATCAACTGTGTTTTATTAGATTTTTAATGACCGGTGCTGGGAACAGATTCTTTAGCAGCTTGATAAATGTGGGAAATATATACAGTATTCTGTCATATAAACAAATGAAAGTACCAAACATAGGAATATACACTATAATTTTCAAAGGTGGTCATCAAATTGACCTATACTATATATCTATGTATCTATATCAATCTATATATCTATAGATAGATAGATAGATAGATAGATAGATAGATAGATAGATAGATAGATAGATAGATGGTATAGATCAATTTAATGACTACATGTGAAAATGATAATGTCCGGACACCTGGTGGCATACTTTTAGGAAATCCTCGGTCTGCCAGACAGTGTTGGACTAAGGCTCCTTGGGTCCACTTCATGGTTATCCTTGCTTATGTAGGAGACATCAGTAAAGTCTAATAGGTTATTTGTGAATGAACCCATAAGAAAAAGTGATTGGCTTCAAAGTCAAATGACTGTTTTTTGCTTTTCCTTTGGGTGACTGTTCATTTTTAAGGCCCAAGATTGTATCAGAGCCTGGGCCTACTGGAGGATCCACTGGTACTGTGGTGGACTAGTCCAAATCTGCTACCAGATTCCCCCAAAATGACAAGATTGTTCTTTAATCTGTCCTCTATTAAATTATATTGCCATTCTTGTAAATTTTTATGTGACTTTACTGTGACATTCAAATCCGAGAGCTCACAATGCTGACATTTTGATGACATTGTCTAAAAAGTTTAAAAAAGATATCCTATTTTTTGGCAACATGGGGCCCAAGGGAGACTTGATGACCCCTAGACTGTCATTAGGAACAATACCTACCAATGCATACCAATAGAGTTGCTAAAAAAGTGTTGCCATCTTAAAAAATAAATAAAAAAAATTAGGATATATACTCCTGAATAAGAAGCTATGGCCCTATTAGCATTGAAGTAAGGGCCCCATAAACATTGCAATGATCAGATCAATTATCTAATCTATTCCTATTCATACCAATGCTCCATGGATAAATAATGAAGGATTCCACTTTTGGATAAAACAAGCCAATAACTTGACAATTTGCATTTCATTTACCTGTGCTTTCACACTCTCTATTTCACCCTTCAGTCTTTGGATCAGACGAGTCAGTTCATTAATTTCATGCTTAGTATTTCGCAGGTCATCACAATGTCTTCCGGCTGTCATACGCAGCTCCTCGTACTGAGCAGGAAAATGCAGGTTAAAAACATATAGACTTCAGATTAAAAGTTCTATCACTATATCAAGTGTACTACTCTACCCATAATAGTGGCGTATGGTATTTGCCTTAGGAAACACTTGGCTTAGAATTGCTTTATTCAGGGGATAATAGAATAATGCCCAAGTAAAGTGACAGATTTATATATAAATTGGGCAGTATTCTGTTTTCTTAACTGTTAAGGTATGTTCACACGGCCTATTTTCAGTCGTTTTTCAGGCCGTAAACGCCCCAAAAAACAGCTAAAAATACGGGGGCTGAACGCCCCCAAACATCTGCCCATTGCTTTCAATAGTAAAAACGGTGTTTCGTTCCCAGGGGGGCGTTTTTTACGCTGTCATATGTAAAAAAAAATGCGTGTAAAAAAAAGCCCCGTAAAAAAGAAGTGCATGTCATTTCTTGAGCCATTTTTGGAGCCGTTTTTCATTGTCTCCATAGAAAAACAGCTCTAAAATCCTCCGTCAAAAACGTATCAATAAATGTTTGATGCTTAAAAAAACGCTGAAAATCAGAGGCTGTTTTCCCTTGAAAACAGCTCCGTATTTTGCAGCCATTTTTTGTTAAGCGTGTGAACATACTCTTATTCTATTCTTTCTCTTTGTTGTGCCATTTAAATATACTATATAAACTGCACATCAGATAACTGCATGGAGATGATATTAATGATGAAATGGTTATTCTGGCATTTTTTTTTTTTTTTCAAGAAACAGTGCCACTCTTGGCCATGGAAAGCTTCTGGTATTGCAGCTCAAGTAACAATCTTGACACAGCCTTTAGATAAAAATGGTGCTGTTTTTGGAAAGAAAAAACACACCTTTTTTTTTCTAATCATGGGCAACCCCTTCAACATAATCTTGAGCTATAATCCATAAACACCTTTCAGGTACTGTGGATATAATCTGTGGTGCCCTCACTTTAATCTCCCATTATTTCACTTTTATTAGAGTTAACATGTTGATCAAGGCCCTAGAAGGTCCTAGATGGGCCAAAAGCCAAGGGGGCCCACTGCCACCCCAAAAGCAACGAGCAGCTTCCTACTGTCTGCTAGATTGCATGTAAATGACTGAGAATATGAATCTTATGACTATATTACTGGTGGTTTGTTAGAGAGACATAAGTAGTGCTCTATGATGAGCTATTGAGGAGCAAGTAGACCATATACTGTTCTTGCATAGGCCCCCCTGCTTTCTGTGTTCGCCCTTAACTAAAATAATGTAATATAAATAATCCCAGAGATTCAGTATCGTTAAACTGTATGGCAAGTATAATTTGTAGGAGAAATCATTGGTAGATTAAATTGTGGTAACTAAAAGAAATACCTTTAAACTCTAAACCATGTTAACATGCTTTGTGGATTACAAGGGATTTTGTTGGGTGTCGCCAATAATTCAGAAATAAGTTTCTAACTCTGTGAATTTGGCTCACCCTGGACTGGTACATGTCCTCGGCCTCAGCTCTGCTCCTGTTAGCGATCTCCTCATATTGAGCTTTAACCTCAGCAATGATACTGTCCATGTCTAAATCTCTGCTGTTGTCCATAGACACAATGACGGAGACATCTGAGATCTGGGCCTGGAGCTGAGCAATCTCCTAAGCAAAGGGACACAAAATAATGTTGTCAACCATATGTGAATGAAAACAAAGTATTCATGCTGATCCTAGGCATTCTATCTATCTATCTATCTATCTATCTATCTATCTATCTATCTATCTATCTATCTATCTATCTATCTATCTATCTATCTATCTATCTATCTATCTATCTATCTATCTATCTATCTATCTATCTATCATCTATCTATCTATCATCTATCTATCTATCGAATGCCAATTTATTACTCCAAATAAAGTGTGCTTAGATATTCACATTAGCCTTGTGCCCAAATGGAGAGTTTCTTATAGTATCACAGACACACAAGCACATGGGGTTGCCATAAAGGGGTATAGGAGGTAGTATTTTGTTTTCACCCCTTAATGACCAAACCAATTTTTTCTTTTTCCATCCTTACATTCCAAGAGCCATAATTTTTTACATTTTTCATCGATGTAGATGTAGCTTTGTTCTTTGCGGGATGACCTGTTTCAAAAAGCACCATTTTGGGGTTTATATAATTTATTGATTTAGCTTTCAGTAATTTTTTGGGGAAGATAATACAAAAAAAAGAGCAATTATGCCAATATTTTTTGCTTTTTTTTTTCCCCTGTTTACCATGCGGTAAAAATAGCATGTTAACTTTATTCTACAAGTCGGTACAAATGCGGCAATTACAATTCTGTATAGTCTTTTTTTTACGTTTTAAGTGCTTTTGCACAATAAAACATATTTTATTGAAAAAATCATTATCGTGTCGCCATATTCTGAGATCCATACTTTTTTATTTTTCCATCGATGTAGCTGTATGAGGGCTTATATTTTTGGGGAAAAATTGTAGTTACTAGTGGCAGACCTGGTGGCCTATATTAGGTCCCTGGATGACATGGTAACCTATTGGCATCCCGCGATCCTGTCGCGTATGTGCTGATGGGCAACAAAATCCTGCAGTTGCGGCAGGAGCATGGCTGCGAATAACAGCCGTGCTACTGCTGCTGATCACGTGGGCACAGTGGCAGTACTGTACAACATGGGCCCTAATGTATGGTCAGTTTTTAACAGAATTTTCATTTACAAATGAGAAATTATGTAGGACAATCTAAATATTTAGGACCAGAACACATGCATTTTATTCCCTTATAACTAGTTTCATTACAACAAAATGTCCTAAGGTTTCACGGTAGCAATGATATCCACTGTGCCACCTTTCCACCCATCTTAAAAAAAAAAGTCTTAATTTAACCCCTTAGTGACCACCAATACGCCTTTTCACGTGAGTCACTAATGGGCTTTAGGCTAGGCTAACGCCTTTTCACGTCAGCCTAGTCTAAGTCCTGCACGGGTCTCCCGTGCAGGCAGGAGCCGGGGCTCTGCTGTCTGATGACAGCTGAGCTCCTGCTCCAATGCCCGCGATCGAAGTTTGCTTAAGGGACTCTCTCTATTGCTTTATTATAATGCTTAGTGAGTAACAGATGGATTTAAGAGCTTTCTGGTTGATGAAGACTTGCAGAAAGTTTTACAAGATACTTACCGCATCAAAAAGGGCGCGCAGGAAGCTAATCTCCTCAGTTAGAGAGTCCACTTTAGCTTGTAGTTCAGATTTGTTGATAAAAGCAGCATCAACATCCTGTAAGGTTAATAAGATTCTTATTAATATAGTAAACGACTATTACAAGAGTATAATCCTGAAGTAATGTTTAATACATACTCTCTTAAGTCCAACAAATTCATTCTCTGCTACTGTGCGTCTGTTGATCTCCTCCTCATACCTGTTGGGTTACATTTGATGATTATTGGAAGGACAGCAATTTACTCCCACCAGTCCATGTATAATATATAGATTGTTTATATATTGTTTATCATTTTGCCATATTTCTATTCATTATTTAAACCTGGAAAACCATAAATTCACATTCAATTCGATTTTTTACAAAAAATAACGTACTTTTTCTTGAACTCCTCTACTGAATCTTCCATGTTCCTTCTTTCTGACTCCAGACGAGCTCTCTCACCCCCAAGACCTTCCAATTGTTTCCTGAGGTTGCCGATGTATGCCTCAAAGAGAGGTTCAATATGGCTTTTTGCAGGCTTTTTGTCTTGTAAAAGAGACCATTTTGTCTCTAGCATCTTATTCTGCTGCTCCAGAAATCTCACCTACAATAAACAATGTACGGGAACTAAGATTGGCAGTACATAGGGGAATGAGAATATTGGGGTCATATATTTTTTAACAAAAACAGTCAATAATGTAAGAATATAACATTATTCAATTCAGACAACGTAAAGTAACTTCCATGTTCAGCAAATCTTTATGTGAGCCTTTAAATATATAAATGATCACCTGGGATCCGTGTCCTTGGACTTCTTTACTGTCCCACAAAATCCTTTCTATAATGCTCTACTTTTCTTAACTGACACGGCGCCGCCATGAGAGCTAGAAGTTGCTTACAGTCAAAACAACGTGTCTATTTCTTACCTGGAGCTCCTGCTATGTGCTGTTATGGAGGTATACATAAAAATAAACATTGTCAAAACTTTGGCTAGGTGCCCACCATGTTTGGTGATCATGAAACGTTCCTACTGAACATATCCCCCAGACCTATCCAACTGTATGCAAGGGCTTCCAATGACTCCAATTGTAAAAATATATATATATATATATACTGTGGGGTATATGTTTTTTTTTGATGCATACAATTGTATTGAAAACCATAGCTTTCAATAAAGTTGAGGCTATGATATCCCAATGTATACCGGCCAAACCTATGGCAAAAGGACACCCTTTTGGCATAAGTTTGGCTATTAAAGTCCATGGGTATGATGGCATATACGTCAAACATCCACCACAGACTTAATATGTATTAAGGTCTTAGAAATCCCTTTTAGACCCTTGAGACATAGGATATTTTATAAGCAATTTAAACTTTTTTATATATAATCAAATTTTAGTCCAATTTATACTTAGTATAACTATTTAAGTGTCAAGAGGCTGAGTGTTCCCCAGTATAGACTGAAGACCGTTTTACACAGGGCAAACAAACCTTCATACGAACACTCATTCCCGATCATTGCCCTGAGTAAACAAGGCAACGATCAGCAGATGAAAGGGGAAACACTCATTCATCGGCTGATCGCATCTTTTATGCAGCACTAAATAATATCGTTGTCGGCAGCACATCTCCCTGTGTAAACAGGGAGATATGCTGCAGACATGATAGAATTGTCTGGAGTCGAACGATCGTAGTAATGATCGATCGTCTCAATACATAACCAATCATTGCTCCTTGTAAAAGAGCAAACAAGCGCTGATCAATGAGCTGTCTCGTTTATCGGCACTCGTTTTCACTGCCCATATTGGCCCATAGTCACGTGGATAAAGTCAGAATATTTTTTGGGCAAGCAGGCAAGAATGTGTCGTGCATCATTGTTTACTATGCTTATTTCATATCCTAAACTAAGGATACTTAGTTTAGGATATGAAATAATAAAGAATTTCATAGAGTTGTAGGTACCATTTCAGTAATAGTAATATGTCATGTAGTGGTCTGATTGGACATACTAGACCAATTATTTCTAGTTTCCCTGTGCATTTACTCTATAAATATCTCTGTGTCACAAAAAGCCATGGTTCAAGTTAAAACTATACCATGCCTGTATAAATATGTTACTAGGCCTAAACTTGGCCATGGAATAAATAATAAAATGTGCAGTCCTACACTTCCCCACTGTGACACCCACTAGGATCGCTATGAAGGAATCCTTTTTCATATGACTACTGGGTGAGCGCCGACACTTTTTCCTATGAATATACAATAAATAATTAATACACATAAAAACGTGTGTATGAATGGTCTACCCCTGTACTTTTGGTCACAGTAGATGCTGGATGGAAATATCTACTTTACAGATTTGATTACAGTAGTTGATATATGGGGATTATACATTAACTATTGTCCATAAGGTTTGCTGTGTGACAATCCTAATATGAACTGTTACTTACTTTGTCTATGAAGGAAGCAAACTTGTTATTCAGACCTTTAATCTGGTCCTTTTCATCAATTCTGACTTTCTGGATATTGGGATCAATCTCCAGATTGAGAGGAGACAGGAGACTTTGGTTAACAGTAACAGCTGTGATACCAGGAGAACAAAATGATCCACCAAATCCATAGCCAGCGGAACTCAATCCATGGCCAATTCCAGACAAACTATAGGCATGTCCACTTTTCAATCCAGTTGACATCTTATGTCCACCAGACAGAACGCTGTAGACACTTTTGCTGCTGAATGATGGGTGCATTTTGTGGCCAATTGATATCTTCTTAGAGGTGATGGAACCATTGGAGCTATGTTTGCTCAATGATGGTAAGCAAGCTGAGGATGAGCTGAAGCTCCTGATTCCATGGCTGCTATGTCCAGATTGGTAAGACATCTTTGAAAAATCTGTTGAAATCTGTGGTGCTTGGAGAAGGAGCAGAATAAGATTCAGATGCGTACCTCTTAACCCAGTGCTGAAATTTGTCCCTTTTATATATCTGGAGTAGTGGGCTTGGTGACTTTGAAGAGCACTAAGACCTTGTAATTGCATCTTGTGAGCTTCCTCTTGGAATTTTTACATCACCATCATCCTAGTTTAATTAAATTTAATAGAACAGTTAAATAAAACTCTATGTAGCAACACACCTAAAATTTTAGTAAAGATGAAAAGCACTTAATGCGGTTGATTTTTCACAGTAACCGAGCACACCCCATCTTGTGCATATTATGTTTATAGGTGTCATTTACGTAAATAGGGGTCAGCTTGTAAAGTGCTCTTTATTAGACTGTATAGTCCTCAATTTGTCACACAGTGTCACATAAACGCAAACCTATTCCTGTTTATTAGGAACATTTTAATTTTATATCTTCATAAAACGTCTAGGGAGAAAGACAGAATATTAATGCCAAATTAATTATATATTAGGATAGCTTAACATGATCCCCCTACTTGATTATCCTGTTATATCCATGTCAATAAATTCCAAGTTAACTATTTTGGTTATTTTATTACTTTTATGTCTGTTTGTAACAATTATCTATTAAAGAGACTCTGTCACCACATTATAAGGGCCCTATATCCTACATAAGAAGATCGGAGCTATAATGTAGGTGACAGTAATGCTTTTTATTTCGAAAAACGATCTATTTTAAGATTAAAAGCAGGATTCCAGCAAGGCAAGCGTAATCTCGCGAGATTACGATGTAACCTGTCATTTCAAACGAGATTACGCTTGCCTTGCAAGAATCTCACAGAAAAGATTCAGAAGTGTCAGGATTCTGAATAAACATCACGTCCAGGCTGGAGGTAATGTATATTCATTATCAGGACACTACAGTAATGTTAGTGTTTGTGTATGTAGCTGTACATAGCGATATAACTATATCGCTAGTGCAGTGTAAATGAATGGAGAGAAGTGTATGACGCTGATTGGTCAGCGTCATACACTCCTCTGTACAACGCCCACTTGGTCTAGAGTAAAACACGCCCACTTGGGCATTAAGAAACTTATTAGCATAAAGCTAAAAATCGCTCATAAAGTGGTAAAAATAGATCGTTTTTCTAAATAAAAAGCACTGCTGTCACCTACATTATAGCGCCGATCTTCTTATATAGGAGATAGGGCACTTATAATGTGGTGACAGAGCCTCTTTACATACAAAAACGGGCAGATCTATCAATGCATAATATATGTCAATGGAAAATTTCCATGGACATGACTGTAAATAATTATTGTATAGCACATTCTGATGTCAAAACATGACGATTATATAATAAAATGATCAGGGCTCCCTAATTAACTCTTAACGTTCATAATACTACTGTATTATTATATGACAAAAGGGTTTGTAGACCCCTTCAAGCTTCCGAGCTTTTGATAAAAGTTCCTCCTTGTTGATACTTATAACTCATCATGCACAATCAGAGACTGGCATTCTGCTTGAAATGTACATTAGCATTAATACATGTCTTCATTATTTTTACAGTACATTATCAATTAAAAAAAAATAATGAAATGGGAACAACATTTTTATATCACACCTGTGTTTCTAAAATGATACATATTCTAGTGCCAATGGTATGATTTTGACATAAACCTATTTATATCCTAAAAAAATTATCTCAGCTTGAGTTCTTGTCGACTTACTCGTGAGCTTAGGAAGTGCACAATAAGGGAAATAATTATGTAAAAAAATAGAATTAAAAAATTCATAGCTCATCTATCATGTTAAAAAAATAGTGCAGTGATTTGGTAACCATGATCAACACCACTGCTATTATTTGCACAAGTTTTAACGTATGACATACGCTGTTTGCCTATACCTGATTTAAGTTAAAAATGTACTTTATAGCGGACCTGTCACCTCTGCTGACATGTCTGTTTAGTAATTAATTGTATTTCTATGAGATAACAATTCTAGAGCATCTTTTCTTTGAACTCTACGCTGTGCCGTTCCTCTGTTATTACTCTCAGAAACGTATGAATAAATTGACAACAGGGTGTTACCAGTTGGGGGGGGGGTGTCCCTACACAGACTGACAATGTCCAATCAATGGTGGCAGAGTGAGAATGTGTAGGGCACGCCCCTCTGACAAGGGGAATGGTAACACCCAGTAGTCAATTTATTCATGCATTTCTCGGAGGAATAACAAAGGAATGGCACAACATAGAGTTGTAAGGAAATATGTTCCAAAATTGTTTTTACATGGGGAATACACGTGTTTACTAAAATAGACATGTCACGAGAGGTGACAGGTCCTCTTTAGGCATTTGATGGGGGAAGGCCAATAAGTAAAGTTTGCAGAAGTTATTCATCAGGTTTGAGATTTGTAGCTTAGGTGAATCAATGGAGGAAAAAAATATAACTATTGGTGAATAGGCTAATGGTAGTAAGAGATTTATGGCACTATAGGACCAGCTGGAGTTTTTTTGTGCAGGTATACTTAACAAACATTTTTTTTTGCCTTCCAGCAATAGTAATCATATCTCCCAAATCCATGAAGACAGAAATAAATGAATCTCCACAAAGATTTCTGTACACAGCTGATTATTTGGAGCAAAGTGGTAGCTGCCAACCATTTCTCAATTCTGCCATAATTTGCAGTACCGGATTTACATCTCTGTGTTTCATGTGTATTCATATGTAAACATTCCCTTTAGCAGATGTGTTTCCCCCCAGGGCCACCAGTAGGCACAGGGCTTTTGTGCCTAGTGGTAAATCCAGCCCTGATAATGGGTAGTTAAGTAAAGCTCCTCACTTTCTCATGTCTTTCTCTGTATTTTAATGTTAATACTATTGTTTGACATATTGTGTACTAATATTTTCTTTTGCATTTCACCATGGATTTTTGTCGCTATGCCCACAGTCCTTGACCTCAAACTACTTTCCGGTCAATAATTACCATCTCAGTATTCAGTGATTGAATTTCAGTCACCTATTGAGATTAACCTGATTATTATGACTTTTTTTTCTCATTATTACACATTCACAATCTAATGCGCAGTCTTATGCAAAAAAATAAAAATAGAGTACCATTAACCCTTTAAGATCACAGCTTATTTTAGCCTTCAGAACTTTTCCATCGACTAAGCGGCTGTTCACATATATCAGTTGTCCCTGTCAGTTTCCCTCCGGCGTTTTGCAGAAAAGCCAGAGGGAAACTGATGCTAGAACGGATCCCATAGCTTTTCACGTACAGCACCGGACCTGTACAGAAGACGGATCCAAAAACATTACTTGCAGAGTTTTGTGACCGGCTCCCTGGGAGGTCCGGTGCCATACCTATCTTAATGCACTGTCCGCCAGATTAATCCCGGGTGCTGCCGCAATCACCTTCCATTTGGAGTGCTGCTGCTTTTCCTTGATTTGTCTACATGTGAGGGATTCACAAGTCGGATCCCTGGAGGCTGGCAACCAATTGACCCTTGTGAGGTCCAGTTCTGCTGTGCTGCTCTTACTTCAACGTTTGAACTATCTACAGAGAGGCGTGAGTGGCACTATCTACAGGAGGCTGTGTGGCACTATCTACAGGAGGCTGTGTGGCACTATCTACAGGGGGCACTGTGACATTCTCTACAGAGGGCACTGTGGCATTCTATAAAGAGGGCACCCTGTGGCATTATCTACAGAGGGCACTGTGGCATTATTTAAAGGGGGTTGTGGCACCACACTAAAGGCAGCTCTGTGGCATTATCTACAGAGGGCATTGTGGCATTATCAACAAAGGGCACTATGGCATTATTTACAGAGGGCACTGTGGCATTATCTACAGAGGGCACTGTGGCCTTATCTACAGGGGGTGTTTGGCACTATCTACAGGGGGTGCATGGCACTATCTACAGAGGGCAATGTGGCACTATCTACAGAGGGCACTGTGGCATTATGTACAAATGAAATTCAGACGTTTTTAAAAAAAAAGCCAGTGAACTGATGCAAAACGGGTCACAATCAGCCGTCAAAAATGAAACAACACGAAACGGATGCAAAACGGCCGTCAAAAAAAGGAACCAAGATGGACGTTTTTAACTGCCAACACCCGTACCCTGTCGTGTGAATAGAAAGAACAGCTATCCCGACGTGGTGTGGGATGGGTAGGAGATGCGGGGTGGGATAGGGTAGCTGTAAAGATGCCACAAACTAGCTCCTCCCTGAAGTTAGGGCTAGTGTTTAGCGCCTTTGCAGTTTCACAAGGCTGCTTCGAAGATCTGATCTGAGGTGAGTGGACAGCAGCGGACTCAGTGTTGCACTGAACATGACACACGTGACATTACAATGTGTGTTTCAGAGTTCATCGTAGCGCCGAGGACGGGCCAGAGAAGGAGAGCCCTGACATGCGAGGATCACGTCAGAAGTTTTACGAAATGACAAGTACACAACATGTATCTAATCTATCATGTATCCATCTATCACAAACTATGCAACACTCTGATAAAATTGGCACATTTTCAGACCCTAGACTACCTTTTTGTTGGAACATTGTGGTAAAAACTGATGTTAAAAACGGATGGTAAAAGCTGATGACAACTAACGACAACCGATGACAGCTCAAGGTTTTGTAGTAAAAAAATGTGAAAAAGCCTGATGGCAAGTAATACTTGAGAGACAAAAAAACTAATGCTGATGCAAATGATATATTTGAACACACCCACATGAGGGCTTGTTTTTAGCGGGACAAGTTGTATTTTTTAAAGGCACTATTTTGGGGTACATATAATGTGTTGTACAACTTATAGCAATTTTTTGGACGAGTAGAAAAATAGAGAAATTCTGCCATTGTTTTTGGGGTTTTGTTTTTACGGTAATGGCGATACCAAATTTATATAGTTTTATTATGTTTCACGATTTTTGCATTGTAAAAACACTTAAAAAAAAGTATTTATTTTTGTGTTGCCATAACTCTGAGAGCCATAACTTTTTATTTTTCCATCGAGGGAGCTGTGTGAGGGCTTTTTTTTGTTGTGGGATAAGTTGACGTTTTCAGAGGTACTATTTTTGCGTACATACAACTTTTGGATTGTTTTATATACTGTAATTTGTGTAGTGGGATAAGCAAAAGAACATAAATTCTGGCATTGTTTTTAGCTGTTTTTTTTTTACGTTGGCTTAAATAACATGATAATATTATAGTACGGGTCATTATGTAAGCGGGGATACCAATTATGTATATTTTTTTAATAATAAAGCCTATTTTGGAGGAATAAAGGATGTTTGTGTTTATTTCTTCATTTTCTTTTTTTATATTTTTTACTTTTTATTTAGCTCTTTTAAACTTTTATGTTTTAGTCCCTTTGGTCGATATGACTATGTGATTGTATGTTAGCTAATATAAAATACTGAAATTTTTCTGTATTGCAGCATATTAAATGCCTGTCTCGGATCCAAGCCGTTAGAGCAAGGTGTCAGCTGTGTAACGCACATTCGCGTCGTCACTATTATGTACATTTATGCCGCCGTGTCATTCCCTCCTTGACTCCGTCCGCCCGCCCTACTCACTCACATTTAGGAGCAGGAGGAGGGCGGCGGTCTGAGCCAAGTATGGCGGTGGTCTGAGTGTGGCCGGTGCATGCTAGTCCAGAGTGGACCAGTCCAGTCACCTGACCTGAGTCACCTGATGCCGGCATGTAAATGTAGAAATTTAGTTATAGTGTAGACATAGGATAGGACCTGTCCTAAAAGCATGAAGTGAGGTCAGATGACTTAAAGTGTTTTTTTCATCAAGGACATTTAGGATATATCCACAGGATATGTCATAAAGGTCAGATAGATGCAGGTCCCACCTCTGGGTCCCAGATCTATCTCTAGAACAGGGCCCCCTAAACCCCATTCCACTACTTTGTGTTGTGGCTGACTCGTGTGATACCTGACCATGAAGAAGAAAACAGCGTAGCTTGCTGTATGGCCTGAAAATGATGTTACAAGGGAATTAGGTAGCGGGACAGTCGTCTCCTGGGGTAGACGGGCACTCGGTATCAAACACGCCAGTTAATTTCAGTCCGCACAGCAAAGATGTGGTACTACTGGCCTCAGCCAGTTTTATTTACAGGTTGTACATGAATAAAAAAAGAAAACAAACAAAAAGAAAACTCTATGCCTGTCCGGCACTAACTATACAATCAGGTATCCCAACTAACACAGTGCAGGCCTAATGCCTGGCACCATAAACCATGCAGACCATACAACCTGTTATGAATGCAGTCGTTTTGCTCTCACAAGCTCCTCTCCCCAGGCTGAGAGAGAGTGGGACTGAACTGCAGCCTTTTTAAAGGGCTATCACACCTGACCCCTGATTAATAGCTAGACAGCCCAAGACCAGGACTGTGTGGATGGAGTGGAACCCACCCATCTCTCCCCACTCCAACAACCAGGCCCTTTTCCAGGTTTTAGATAAAACTTATTGCAGAGGGAGAACCACATTCTCTGCTGAATTTATTCCCTGGTTGTTTTCAGATAGCAGAAGACAGAAATCTTGGGGAAATATAGACCCCCATCCACAACCTCTCCACATGGTCTGTCACAATATCTAAATAGCCCTTGGCAGAAAAAGGTTTCCCACCTCTGACGTAGAGGATGCCCCCTTGTCCTTGTTACAGGCCTAGGTGTAAAAATATCATTAGAAAGATCTCTATACCGTCCAATTATATGTTTGTACATTGTAATTAGATCGCCTCTAAGCCGTCTTTTTTCTAAACTGAATAGACCCAGATTTGATCAACTTTCTTGGTACTTGGTAGTTGTGTAAAGTGAATTGGAAATTCTTTATGGATAAAGATAACATACACAAAAGATGCTTATTTTTGTGTCATAGAGGTGTTAGTAATCCTCCAGTAAGCCCATGGGAGAAAAAGTGTAAAATATTTCATGTTGCACCTCTGCACTTTGGAGCCACTTTAGCAAATGATACAATATTATAATCTTAGGGAACTGCAGAAGGTTAGGATGAGAAGTAGGCAGAGTAAGCGGTCCCCTAGGGCACCAGTGAGAAAGGGGGCACAATAAATGGCTTACAAAAAAAAATAAAACAATGCTCTGCCTTTAAATAAATGTTTGCTGTCTGACAGATGATTAATCACTGGAATAGGGTATCCACTAATATTAATAAATACATTTTATTGAGTATACTTTAAAATCAACAAAAATGGTGACTTAAAAAAGATCACATATAACAAAATTAATGAGGTCCCTACTCCATGGGATATGCTCGTATTCACGATTACACCAATGGTGGGTGTGTTTAGAAGTAGAGAGCTTAAAGAAAATGATTATTAAGCACCATTCAGGTCATTCAGTGCTTGCTCATTTTACACTAATAGTCTATATCAGATATTTATTTTGGTAGTTTATTAACAGAGACTGTTGTGTTAAAGCATTACCAGTTAGTCAATTGGTTCAGCTCCTATATTCATCAGTCCCACACCCACATTAACCCTGCATTCAGGGAATCACAGCATGAAGATGTATATGTGACATGGAAGGCTGTTGTATTAAAGTACTAATAGTTAGTAATTTAGTATGTCTTATTTTTGTCAGTCCTACAACCCCATTCACCCTGTTTTCAGGGATTCACAGCATGAAAAATATGTACTTGGCAAAGAAGACTAATGTATTGGAGCATTATTATTTAGTAGTTTGACACAGCTCCTGTTTGCATCAGTCCATCAGCCACATTAACCCTGAAGTCAGGGAATCACAGCATGGAGGACATGCAGGTGGCATGAAAAGCTGCTGTATTGGAGTACTACAAGTTAGTCATTCAGTTTACCTCCTATTTCCTGCTGTCTTACAGCCTCAATAACACTGCATTCAGGGAGTCACAGCATAAAATATATACAAATTATTTCTATCTCTTCCAAACTGTCTAGTCTGAACTATTTTGGAAGCGCTCTGAAAAGAGCGTACTACCTAAGCTATCTGCCTCTAAGTTTATCCTGTCACTATACTCAAGTTATCTTTAGCCTCTCCAACATGTTTCACCCTGCATTCAGGGATCTTCAGGGAGAGTCAGGCTAAACATATAGTCATTTATACAGGTGCAGTGCAATGCTGTGTGACAGATGCCCACAGAAAAAAAATAGCGCCCAGGGGAAATCAAGCTTTGCACAGTTCTAACTGAAGTCAATGGGCTGTCTGAACAGATATAATGGGCCCTCCATAGTAAGAGAGGATCTTTGTAGCTGCTCTGGCTAATAGGTAAGGACCCCTAACACCAGAAATCTGTCTATTCCCCTAACAGGGTATATGTAAACTAGCCTTCTAGATCAGACAACCCCTTTAAAAAAAATACAATGATCTCTGATTTGATGCAAATTATACCATGATTCAATAACATAATACAAAGAAGATATTCATGAACTGAAGTTTATTGAACTGAAATAAAGGGGCGAAAATTGTACAGAACCAAGAAACTGATGGTTAAAGCAATGAAGACATGAAAACCTATATATGGGGAAAAGGTAAGGAAGCGCAATTTAATGGTATACTTTGCTTTAGGGTATACTATATGGGTATACAAGGAGTAGTTGCTAGTCAGCCATCAATATTTGAATTCAATTTATGTTTGGAAATATCAATATTTTTATTTTATTTTTATTAAGTGTGTAATTTATCATGTGTAGAGAATTAACACATGGTCAGCTGATGTAGATTGTCATTAACCATTAAAAAAAATACATTATTTAGTCATGTCATGTACTGTTTAAGGTAAAGCAGACAGGCAGGCAAAAAGCATGCGAAAAAGTCAGCAACTCATAGATACTTTTCCTTCAATCATTCGAAGACAATATCGAATTACATTTTTCGTGAACTTGATGAGTTGGTTCTAGATGTTGTCATAGTTGAGCTGCTACCAGAGTTATATCCTGCCCCAGAGCTGAAACTTCTGTTGACGTTTCCACTGCCAGAGTTAAAATGATTTCCACCACTGAAACGGCTGCCACTCATTCCTCCACTGACGCCAGCTCCACCACTGACACCACCAGAACTCATTCCTCCTTCATGGTAGTAGCTACCTCCACTGCTGGTGGAACTTCCCCCGGTAGATGTAATAACAGCTATAGAAAAAGATTGCATACATATTACATCTTCAGTATGGACAATAACAGCAATAATGCATATGGAAATGGCATGGCATGATAATACTCACATATCTTAACGGGGCCAGCACATTCTCCAGAAATCCTAAATGAATTTAAAAAAAAAAAATTTTGTGTCCATTTTATAGACAAATAATCACCACTATAAAATACTATTTTCTAAAATCTTTTGTTAATGATCTTAAAAACATATCATTCATATATAAGAATCATAATATATATTTTTTAAATAATACATTTTGTAATTTTTTACCTTAAGCCATACATTTCCAAAAAGAGAAAGCAGAGGTTAAATAGAGAGACATTGTAGAAAAATGATTCAGAAAATATCTCCAAGTGATATCTACTGTATATAAAGTGGGTCATTAAGTCAAATAGTTGTTTAGTCCTGATTATTTTTAAGGTATTTTTAAAACTACATAAATGATATGGTTACCTGCATTCTTCTCCTTCTAACAGTTTCCTGTAGGTGGCGATCTCAAGATCAAGAGCCAGTTTAACATTCATCAATTCTTGGTACTCTCTCAGTTGGCGAGCCATATCCTGCTTGGCCTTCTGTAGGGCATCCTCAAGGTCGGTCAATTTATCCTTTGCATCTTTGACAGCCATCTCCCCACGATCCTCAGCTTCTGCTATGGCAGATTCTAGTTTGGCTCTCTAAAAACATAAATGTAAAAACTGTAAAAATATAGCCGCTGCTTTAATAAACACACAAGTAGGTTCTTGTATCTTTTAGTAAGTACGTTTCAATGCAGTAATTCTTATATCAGGGCAATTATACTTTGCCATGACCAGATTCTTTGCTCAAATACTCAAGCTTTTCTAATATACAGTACATCATACAGATAAAAATGACTACATTTTAGAAAAATTTAAATTAGGACATGAATCTAGCTAAATGTCGTTTTTTGTCATAGGATAATTACAAAAAAAGATTATATTCATTTACCTGAGCCTTTGCATTTTCAACCTCTCCTTTGAGCCTGTTAACAACTCTGTGAATATCTGCAATTTCATTCTTGGTATTTCTCAGGTCATCCCCGTGCTGTCCTGCTGTAGTTTGCAGCTCTTCATACTGAAGAAAAGCATAGAGATATATTTTACATTTGTTCATAAATTGTACATCCCATAGATTGAGATGGTACATTTCTCCCACCTGTACTTACTTTTGATTGATACCAGGATTCAGCCTCAGCTCTGCTGTTCTTGGCGATCTCTTCATATTGGGATTTGACTTCAGAGATTATGTTGTCCATATCTAGATGTCGGCTGTTATCCATGGACACAATAACTGAGGTGTCAGAGATCTGAGTTTCAAGTTGACTTATCTCCTATAAAATTTAGATGGGAAACAAATCAAAAATTTAATATTGCAGTAATATACAGTGAAAACACTTCGGGTGACCATTTAAAATTGGATTAAAAGTAGTCTTCTAGATAGGGTGGTCCTCTCCAAGAAGATGGCCACTATGCATAGTATTTAAATACAGGAAATTAGTCTAGATAAAAGGGTGGTCTTCTCAAAGAGGTGGTGTTTTGGAGACGTGTCACTGTATAATAAAACCTTTTGTGACAACCACCCACATTTGTAGGGGAAAATGGGTGGATCTCTCTAAAACAAAAGCCAACATGCATGAGATTAGGGGAATTAAAAATCGATCAGAACAAAACTGGTCTAGATCAGGAGCGGTCTTCTCAAAAAGGTGGTTTAACAGTAGATGTTGAAACATAGCGCAAATTGTTGTAGTATAGGGAGACATGGGGAAACCCTCATTGTACTTTAGTAGAAATACACAGAGTTCCATATGAGGCTTCCAAATAAAATGTGTTGTACTATGTCAAGTCATGTTCCAAATAACCATTTTTGTTTACTTTTTTTAAATCGCTGAATAATGACTTGATATATGGGGTTCCCACTATGTGATTAGAGCTCTTCTCCTTTAAAAACAACCAATGTCTGTTTTTAGTCAAAATCATGACTTACCATCTCAAAAATTGCTCTTGAGAAGTTGAGCTCATCAGTCAAGGAATCAACCTTTGACTGTAGATCGGTCTTGCTCATAAATGCTGCATCAACATCCTGTAAATATAATATAAATAATGTTACCCCAATTGGTAATTCAAATTTTTTTCTCTCACAGAAATGATGTATATTTGTTACCCTTTTCAGTACTACAAATTGATTTTCTGCTGCTGTACGCTTGTTGAGTTCATCTTCGTACCTATGGAAAACGTGACAACAAGTCATTATTAGTTTCTCGGCTGGTACAATATGATAGGTTTTATTAAATATTTAAATAAAATCATACTTTTTCTTGAAGTCGTCCAATAAATCTTCCATGTTCCTTTTCTCTCCTTCAAGACGTGACTTCTCACCTTCAACGGAATCTAACTGTCTTCTGAGGTTGCTTATGTAGGAGTCAAAAAGTGGTTCTACATTGCTTTTCACAGTTTTTTGCTCTTGCAGGAAAGCCCATTTGGTCTCCAGCATTTTATTTTGCTGTTCTAGAAATCGCACCTATAACGTAAAATTGTATACAGTATATAGGTGTTATGAAGTATTTTGTAGGAGAGAACATGACATCACTATATGAGAAATTAATAGTGGGAATATTGACAATTGTTATTATTTGTATGTAGTTTATTTGTTTATATCAGTTTTAGTTTTACAAACTAATGTATTTGTAAAAATAACTAATTTTGTAAGAATTTTTTGGGGTAATTATGTATGGAAGAATATAAGTAAAAAGGGGATGTCCAGCAACAAGATATACAGTTACAGAACTTATGAGTATATCATGGAGAATCATGTAGACCCTAACATATGACAGAACATTTCAGAGAAAAACTATTCAATATTATGAGAAGGCTAATTTGACTTGATACTATATACTAATATTATATTTCTCTTTTGTTTTGTGCTTTTTAGCTAAACTTAGAAGGACTAGGCCTAGGTGAACAAAATTCTATTCCCACAGATCATCAGTTCTACAGTTCAGTTGCACCTCTTATGTCCATTATTTGCGTTGCAATTTAAGTTATTTGTTTGTGTAGTCTTTACCTACCTTGTCAATAAAAGAAGCAAATTTGTTGTTCAATGTCTTGATCTGTTCCTTTTCCTCTTTCCGTACTCTCTGGATATTTGGATCAATCTCCAAATTCAAGGGGGTCAGCAGACTTTGGTTGACGGTTACATTTGTAATACTTCCATATCCACCATGGCCAAAGCCAGATCCATTAATGCCTGAGCCTCCAAATCCTGGACCACCAAAGCCAGCGCCACCAAAACCAGCACCTCCATAGCCAGGTCTGCCAAAGCCAGCTCCACCTGAGCCATATCCAGAACCCATACCACCACCAAAACCACCACCCATACCAGCCCCTCCATATCCACTCATTCCATTATTACAACTTGCAACAGAAATTTTTCTTGTTCCTCCAACATTATAGGCACTTCTGCTGTACTGGGGCTGCAATCTTGAGCCACTACTGCTTCTTGAAGAGCTCACAGTGTTCCTATTCACATTCCGTGGCATAGAAGAAGAACTAAAATTTCTGTAGCTAGAGCTACTGCGACTGGTTTGGTGAGCCATAGCAGGAAAGGATAGATGAGGCTAACTGCAGTGTAAGCTTGGGAGATCAGTTCTGAAGTGAAGGCAACATCTCCTTTTATATACAGTTAATGGGTTTGGCAACATTCTACAACACAAAAATACACTATAATTGCATTTTTATTGGTATAAAGCGCTGGCATGGCATTTCATAGTTCTATCATTTGCAGAAACGGAAATAACTACACACCTTCTAAATTACAAAAAATTTACAGATGGTTATTTTCCCAACTATAAAACAAGAATAGAATAAAAGAATAGATAAAACGTAATAGTAGTGTCATAAATGTTGCCATGTGTTTGCCTACTATGTTATTTTCGTGTTTTCTTTCTCCTTCATGTTTTTTAATATCTTATATAAATGTATTTTTAGATTATTTTTTTAGAATGGTTTTGTTGGTCAATGCATTGTTACTATTTATTAATTGTGAGTTTGTTTCTAAGATCCAGCCCTCATGCACTACCAACAAGTCAAGTTTTCATGATGTCCTTGTAATTGCACAGATGCTTTACAGGGGTCTATCTTAAAAAGATTTTAGAGATGAAAAAAAAATCTTTGCCAGGTTTAAGATTTACAGCTAATCAGACTTGTTTGCATTTTGGAGAATCACTGAAGAGATTTCCGCTCACCTCTTGGTGGGGTCTGTCAGCTGGTGCCTCCACTGATCCAAACAATAGGCTGATCATGGTATACAGTCTACACACCATTATAAAGAATGGGAGTTATGGAAGTCTCTGAATGTTATTTTTGCCAGGGCATTTTTTCATTAACCAACGCATTAATGACAATATTACGAATATAATAATGTCAAGCAAAATGCTGCTTTATTGGTGCTTTGGTGGTGATGAAGGAGTATTAATAAAAATGTGGTCAAAATGCCAGATTCCCTCTACAGGCGCATATGTTAAATATATCTTTATTAAATCCAGATATTCAATGTAATATAGGGTTAACAGGATTTGTATTGTATAAGGCCTAGTTAAGAAATGTCCTAATATATGTACTTTGTATATCGTTTCCCGTGGCTTTCTAGGTTTCTACTTGAAGTCATTGATTGGAATTCTTTTTTGTCTACTTTATTAGACTAGAAATCTGTTCTGATCGACTGACTTGCAATACAGTTATCAGAGCTCTGTCTTGTAATTTGCACCTGTGTGACCATCACGTGACCAGGACAGATCTTTATCCTCTATTAATAAACAATAATATTTCCCATTCAATGACTGTATGACTTCAAAGTGTCGGTCAGTCTTTAAGAGATAAAGACTTTACAGAGCATGCTCGACTCTTGCTGTTACTCCAATAGACTTCATTGGAGAAAGCCATGAGCAACCACCCCTTATTGATTTAAATAGGGAAAGGCTTATATGCATCAGTTCTCTCGATATGTGAGGGTCCCAGAGGTGAGACCTGAACCAATAAAGTATTTATGACATATCCTATGGGAATCCTGTGTACGTTCAGCTTATGCGATGGGACACACTTTTGGCATATAAGCTAAAATACTTAACTGGTGTAGGTCCCACCTCTTGGCCCCTCCAGGACCGATTCTAGCTTTTCTACTGCCTGAGGAAAAAATTTAAATGGCGCCCCCCCAGATATTGATTGACATTCCCCTGGCTGTTCTACATCATTCTAAGCTACCTCCAACTCTTTCGGATGCACCGTTGCCTTGTACACCCCTGGCATGCGCGTTGCAGCCTGGCAGAGTACACCTCACTGCACGGTGTGTGCCCAAGGAGTACAAGGCAATGGCGCATCCGAGAAGGTTGGAGGAGACTGGTAGTGATGTATAATAGCCAGGGGGATGTCAATCATGTATGGAAAGGTGGGTTTGGAGGCAGGACTATGTGACTCTTCAGGATAGTGTCACCGCCCCATGACCCTTTAATGAGTAGATAGCATATAGTGTGCGCAGTGTTAAAAGTTGATTTTATAGATTTTGCTGCATCTGAAAAAAACATACACGGAAATGTTTGGAAATAAGTAATGTATTACCGCATGGTGGAGGTTCAAGTGGTTAAAACTACGCGACAAATTCCCATTAAGTATACAATTACTTAAAAACAACTCCATCTGCCCTGCACTTTTGTTATTATAAATATATCCTACATAATTACAGCTTCAGAACCAAGCTCTGACATATATACAGTACCAAGCTCAGTACATAAATACAGCACCAGAACAAAGCTCTGACATATATACAACACCAGAACCAAGCTCATACATATATAAGGCATGAGAACCAAGCTCAGTACATATATACATCCCAGAACCAAGCTCAATACATATATACATCCCCAGAACCAAGCTGAGTACATATATACATCCCCAGAACCAAGCTCAGTACATAAATACAGCACCAGAACAAAGCTCAGTACATAAATACAGCTCCAGAACAAAGCTCAGTACATAAATACAGCACCAGAACCAAGATCATAACATATATTCAGCACCAGAACAAACATCATAACATATATACAGCACCAGCACAAATACAGCTCAATTTAGTGCAACCCCTGCTGTATAGGGTTGTATGGCATAAAACTACAGCTCCCAGCATGGCCTGAACAATGGTAAGGATATGCTGGGAGTTGTTGTTTCACAAAAAAAATCATACCACCCATCATCTCGTTGCAGATCATACAGTGACTACATTGCTGATTAGAGGCAGAATAAACCTTTACATTAAGTTACTCACCGGTGACGTCTCAGATTCTAGTTTTTATCTTTTCTTCTCCATCCGGTCCAGACCTCTATGATAACTTCTCCCGGCCACAGCCTATTTCTGCAGTTTGCCGCTCAGATGTCTACAGCTTCTCACTTTTCAAACATTTCTGCACTTATAAACAAAGATACAATTCTCATGGTGCCACACACTAAGCCACAAAATATAATAGTGCCATACACTGCACCTCTAATTATAATAGCGCCATACACTGTGTCCCCGATTATAATAGCACCCTACACTGTGTCCCTGTTTATAATAGTACCATACACAGTGTACCACACACACAGTGCTCCCTGTAGATAGTACCCCAGAATAGAGCTCCCTGCAGATAGTGCCCCACAAACAGCCCCCAGTAGATAGTGCCCCACATACAGCCCCCTGTAGATAGTGCCCCACACACAGCCCCCCGTATTTAGTGCACACATATAGCTTGTTACATCTGCGGTCACGGACCACCACCTCCGCCTTACCTACCTCCCGTAGATCTTACTCTTCCTGCCAGCGTCTATCTACCTGGAGCTGTGCTGTAGTGCTCACTAGAGGGGGCACGCGCTGGTTCCCGGCTTTAAAGGGCCATATGTAAATAATTAATTAATTATTCCCAGATCACCCTGAACTATAAAAAGGGCCCTGCCCTTCTGATCCTTGCCTGAGAATTGTTTGTAATCCCCATGTTAGTCTTGCAAATGGTTCCTTAGTGTTGTCCCGTTCCAGTGTTCCCGTTCCCTGCTGCCTATATCCTGCATCACGTGCTGTGTTATTGTTCCTGAGCCTGTTTAGTGATTGAAATCGTGTCCTACTACACCCGTTGTCATCCGCCACATCTGGCGCAACCTACTGCACCAGTTGTCATCCGCCACATCTGGTGCAACCTACTGCACCTACTACCATCCGTGCCAGAGCCCCTGTCACCATCTGGACTATTTCAGGTACCCTTGTGCTACAAACTTGCATAGACTTTTGCATAAACTGTGACGTGGCCAGCTGCCTCTCCACTACAGCGGAGCGGCCTAGTGGGTCCACATACCCCTAGATTGTGACATAGCTCCCCTGTATATAGTGCCCCACCCCTGTAGATAGTGCCCTATATATAGCTCCCCCTTTAGATAGTGCTCCACATATAGCCCATCCCTGTATATAGTGCCCCATATATAGTCTACCCCTGTATATAGTGCCCCACATATAGCCCACCCCTGTATATTGTGCCCCACATATAGCCCACCCCCATAGATAGTGCCCACATATAGCCCACCACTGTATATATAATGCCCCACTTATAGCCCACCCCTGTATATAGTATCTCTCATATAGCCCACCCCTGTATATAATGCCCCACATATAGCCCCCCCTGTATATAGTATCCCTCATATAGTCCACCCCTGTATATAGTGCCTCAAATATAGCTCCCTCTGTAGATAATGCCGCTCACATTTTTATTAGAAAAAAACCTTTACATACTCAGCTTGATCCCGTTCCCACGCCATCCAGTGGCAATGCAGACCTGCTCTCTTCTTAGCAGGTTTGCTGTGGCTGAACAACGAAATGCGTTGATTGACAGGGCAAGTCAGTCTACCCTGCCAATCAGTGACTTTCAAAGACACAAGCAGCGTGATGAAGTCATTGTGCCGCTTGCGTCGTTGAAAAGCTCTGAATAGCCGAGAACGGAGCTTATGCAATTATAGTGCCAGAGGGGGTGGCGGCGGCTGGTTTTACTGGTGCCGCTGCCCCCTCAGAGAGGCATCAGGCTGCCGCCTGAGGCGAGATGCTCATCTCGGCTCATGGACGGTGCGGCCCTGGGCCCCTTACATATCGAGAGAACTGATAGACCCGGCGGATGTCAAAATAGTGTCCTTTTTGGCATACGCCAAGCAGGTTTACATCGGTACACAGTGGGCAACACAAAAGACAAAATAGTTTATATTTTTTAAACATTACGGCCAATGTATGTATGTCATTGTGTGGCATGAAATGGTATGCTGTGCATTTCACCCTTTGGATTGCTGAAGGTGATGTCACCTGCAAAAAATCTTACCTAAATGCACCACATAAAGAGCTTCCTGCAAATGTTTACATTTGCAGCATACCCTAAAATCCAAGTGAATTGTTTCTGCCATGAGTGAAAGCATGTTTTTTTTTTAAACCCTCATCCTGCACCAAAAATCTGAAATAATAACTTTAAGTTTGATACAATATCTCCCAACACAGCGGTACTGAGTTTGCTGGGATTTGAAAGGTGAGTATGTGTGTGTTTGTTATTTTTACCCAAATGTAGCTATGTAGGGGGGGGGGGCACCCATTAAACTTTTTTTTACCAATTTGTGTATAGAATACAAATTTTCTGTTTTTATGGAACAAATTAAGTACCATGTGACATTTTACATATAGACTGTGTCAAGTTGGCAGTACAGACTAAAAGACACATGGACATGGTTAGAAAAAATGTCATAAAAACACAACCTCATACAGGTACATGGATATAAAAATGTATAAGCTATGGCTGTTGGAATGCTGGAAAGGCAAATGCAGTGGAAACGCAGCGGAACACAGCAAAAAATGCTTGAAATCCAGAGGTGCACGTGTACTTTGCTATAATCAATGCTTGACACTACTTCCACTGGTAAAATCACCATGAAAAAATAACCGCAGCATTTCTGCAGCAATATGCGCAGCAAAAGTGCCCTATTTGGCGCGGATTTCTGTGACAGATTTAGGTTATGTTCACACGCTGTGTTTTCAGGCATATTTTGGGGTGTAAACGCCTATAAATACGTCTGAAAAACGGTAGCTAAATGCCTACAAACATCTGGCCATTGAATTCAATGGGAAAAATGGCGTTTCATTTAGACAGGTTTTTTTTTTACGATGCCATTTTAAAAAACGGCACGTAAGAAAAAGCTGCGTAAAAAGAAAGAGCATGCCAATTCTTGAGCCGTTTTCAGAGCTGTTTTTCATTGTGTCAATAGGAAAACAGGTCCAAAAATGACTCCAAAAAAGCCTAAAAAAAAACGTTTCCAGCTTTAAAAATGGCTGAAAATCAGAGGCTGTTCTCTCTGAAAACAGCTCAGTCATTTTCAGCCGTTTTTGACTTTGCGTGTTAACATAGCCTTACCAGTGTTTTTCTTTAAGATTTTGCTGCAGATTTTATGTATTCTGTGTCTATAATCTCATTTGCCTCCATTAAAGAAAGCTGTGATACATGGAGACTGAAAAACATTGTATAAAGTGATCATGATCAATCTAAGTTAAAAATAGGAAGAGAAGTGCAGGTGAATCCATTATTGTTTGGTATTATCCATCCATTACTCATAAAGTTACTGCAGTTTAATTGCCATGGAGTATGTGTCAAATAAAACATATACAATCAGGCTCTAGTTTGTTGGGTTGGGCACAGACATTTTACTGACCGACAATAATAGTGTCATCATGTTACAAAGCTTGCTATACTTTACTCACAAATAATGAATATAATTATTCCACTGAAAAAACATTCACTCCTATAAATCACACATAAAAGGACTGGCAAGGGCGGAAGGGGAACTTGATACCTAGGCCAGTCTTGATATTACTATCGGTAACTAAATGGGGAGATTTAAAAAATATATTGAATGGGGAGATATATACCTTCTGGTAACAGAATGTCAAGGAAAAAAAGGAGACGAATATGGCTAAATAGGGAAGTTCTAACTATAAGACAAGAACAAAGAGTATTTAAAGCCTTGGAGGCTGAGGTTTAAGAAAAGGCATTCCAGAGACAAAGATAGGAAATATAAAAATGAAATAAAGCTAGCAAAGTTAGCTAAAGAAAAATAGCTAACAACTTAAAAATGAATACAATTATTGTTTCTAAATATATAAATGTTCAGAAGAAAAAATATAGATAAATATTGTAACGTTAAAAGATGATCATGGAAATATAATTGTAAAAGTCAAATAAGAGGCCGTACTTAACCACGTACTTTTAACCATTGTTCATTGATGAGCTGCCAGTGCCGGCTATTCAGGGTAACAGTAATAAAAGTTCTTCACCTGACATTACCTATTTAACACAAGAGGAAGTAAAACTCCATCTGAACAAATTAAATATTGAGAAAGCCCCCTGGCGTAGACTGCATTCATTCACAGGTATTAAGTGAATACAGCACGGTAATTGATAGACCATTATATCTCATCTTCTTAGACTTTATGTAAACAGGGTCAGTGAGTCAGGATTGGGGGAAGGCCGATGTTGTATTAATATTGAAGGTGGGTAAAAAAGGTGGTACAGGTAACTACCATCCGGTTAGTCTGACATATGTGGTATGTTAAATATTTGAAGATATTCTAAGGGATGAACTGAAAAATTTCAAGCAGTAAATAATCTAATAACTGATAACCAGCATGGATTCATAAAAGTCAGGTCGTGCCTAACCAGCATGCTCAGTTTCTATGTGGGGGTAAGTGCAAATCTTAAGGTTGGTAATGTGGCTGATATATCTGGATATTAAATGGATACAACTGGGGTACCTTTTGACCATCCTTGTCTTCCACATGCCCTGACCTTTTGCTAGTGAACCATGATGAACCTCTGCCGCCTGCTCTGACCTTTGGCTAGTTACCCTTGACAAACTTTTGCCGCCTGCCCTGATCTTTTTGCTATATCTGACTTTGCATACTATCTTTGAGTTTGCACTATTTCTGTTAACGTTGGCCTTCACCAGGGGAGACTACTCAAGGGGTAGCGACCTGGGGTTCCCCTGCCTCAAATTCCAAGGGTGAAAACCAGGGTTTCCCTTAGACTGCGCTCCCCGGTTTAGCCCTACGTCAAAATCCTTGGTGACAAAGTGGGTTCACACCACACTCTGCTGATCCCATGACTTATTTCACGGGCCCCGTGACAGTACCCCTGTGCACAGAGCAAGTAGAAGAGGCTGTTATAGATGCAAAAAGCTATATTAACATCCATGGTTTTGGAATTGTACTATATGTCCAAAAAGCTCATATAGGTGTGATGGTCTGGTGTCCACATACTTTCGACCAGATAGTATGTGTTTATATACACTGATCAGCAATAATATTTAAACTATCTGCCTAATATTGTGTAGGTTCCATTTGTGCCATCAAAACAGTTCTGACCCATCGAGGCATGGATGCCACAAGACCTCTGTAGGTGTCCTGTGGTATCTGGCACAAAGATATTAGCAGCAGATTCTTACGTCCTGTAAACTGCGAGGTGGTACCTCCATGGATTGGACTTTTTTTTTCTCTATATCATCCTACAGATCCTCAATCGGATTGACAGCTGGAGAATTTGGAGGCAGAGTCAACACCTTGAGCTCTTTGTCAAGTTCGACAAACCATTCCTGAACAATTTTTGCAGTATAGCATTATGCTGCTGATAGAGGTCACTGTCATTAGGGATTACTGCTGCCATTAAGGGGTTCCCCAGCAGAACATTGACCAGTGCATTACACTGGCTCCGTCGGCTTGCCTTCTTCCTATCAGAATCCTTGTGCCATTTCTTCCCCAGGTAAGTGACGCACGCGCACCCGGCCGTTTACATGATGTAAAAAAACACGTGATTCTTTAGAACTGGCCACATTCTACCATTGCTCCATGGTCCAGTTTTGATGCTCATGTGCTCATTGAAAACACTTTTGGCAGTGGACAGGGGTCGGCATTGGTACTCTGACCGGTCTCCATCTACACAGCAAGCTGCAATGCACTGTTTGTTCTGACACCTTTCTATCATTGCCAGCATCAACTTTTTCAGCAATGAGCCTTGACTGCCCATGACCCTGTCGCCAGTTTATAGGTTGTCCTACCTTTGGCCACTTTTAGTAGGTACTAACCACTGCCTACTAGAAACACTCTAGAAGATCTGCTGTTTGGAAGATGCTTTGACCCAGTAGTAAAGGCATCACAATTTTTGTAACTTTTGAGCCATTTGCGACTTTTCTACGCCAGAAAACTGGAATAGAAAAGTTGATGCATTCCCCAGATGTGTATAGATTATTGTAATAGAATAGCCAAGAAATGTAAATTTACAGCCATTGCGTCTTAATGAATTAGATGCATCTCAGAGTGGCTGTGCACCAGAAAGTCAAACCTACGCCAGCTATGAGCTGGTGTAGATTTGTGCTATAATTGACACCAGTTTGTGGCGTAAATTATAGTTAATTTTTCCTCCCTCTAAAGTGGCAGAGGCAGAGTAAAAATAAAAAAAATGGCAACATTTTGGGGTTATGTCTGGTATTGCATCTCAACTCCATTGAAGTGAATGTGGCTCAACTCCCATACCGCAGATGCCAATTCCTTGTTATTTTTTTCATATTTTCATATTTGTAGAAATACCACAAGGTTTTTACCATGAAATTAGAAATGTGTAGAATCAAAAATAGAGTGACGGAGAATGCAAAACATTATACTGAGGTGACAAATAAATCCAGACCATTTTGCTTACTGTACTTTGTAAAATTATACTTTCAAATAATTATATGGTCTTGATTAATCGTCATAAACTCTGAAGAAAATAAAACAAAAATAAATCACCAGTACATTGTAGAAAAGTTGAAGTTAAAGAGGCTCTGTCACCAGATTTTGCAACCCCTATCTGCTATTGCAGCAGATCGGCGCTGCAATGTAGATTACAGTAACGTTTTTTATTTTTAAAAAACTAGCATTTTTGGCCAAGTTATGACCATTTTTGTATTTATGCAAATGAAGCTTGCAAAAGTCCAAGTGGGCGTATTTAAAGTAAAAGTCCAACTGGGCGTGTATTATGTGCGTACATCGGCGCGTTTTTACTACTTTTACTAGCTGGGCGTTCTGACGAGAAGTATCATCCACTTCTCTTCAGAACGCCCAGCTTCTGGCAGTGCAGACACACAGCGTGTTCTCGAGAGATCACGCTGTGTCGTCACTCACAGGTCCTGCATCGTGTCGGACGAGCGAGGACACATCGGCACCAGAGGCTACAGTTGATTCTGCAGCAGCATCGGCGTTTGCAGGTAAGTCGATGTAGCTACTTACCTGCAAACGCTGATGCTGCTGCAGAATCAACTGTAGCCTCTGGTGCCGATGTGGCCGACACGATACAGGACCTGGGGCAGGAAGTGAGTGACGTCACAGCGTGATCTCTCGAGAACACGCTGTGTGTCTGCACTGCCAGAAGCTGGGCGTTCTGAAGAGAAGTGGATGATACTTCTCGTCAGAACGCCCAGCTAGTAAAAGTAGTAAAAACGCCCCGATGTACGCACATAATACACGCCCAGTTGGACTTTTACTTAAAACACGCCCACTTGGACTTTTGCAAGCCTCATTTGCATAAATACAAAAATGGTCATAACTTGGCCAAAAATGCTCGTTTTTTAAAAATAAAAACGTTACTGTAATCTACATTGCAGCGCCTATCTGCTGCAATAGCAGATAGGGGTTGCAAAATCTGGTGACAGAGCCTCTTTAACAACCCTGACCCTGATTAGGATACATGGGCTAACTAAAATAAAAAAATTGCCCTCTCTTCAGACATAACCTAGATAGTCCATGTTAATTCTAACTGCAAAGTAAATTCTGATGTTATCATTGTACACAAAGGACATATATGTGACATATCCAAAAACATGTGATAAACCCCATCAAACAGCGATCAGATTCAGATAGAGTTGCCTGTTGCTGAATCTCTGTGAACCCTGTTGTGGTTTAGTCCCGTTGTTGTGGCAGAACTTGGCACACCAATTGGCCCAGTCTAACCCTGTGGTGGTTGCACTGCACTCACATTGGCCAGAGATGTAGGGTTAGTTAACATGATGTTTTAGAAATCTCGAAATATTTGTTTTTGTTCATGCAGTTACAGTCTAACAGTGTGAGAAACATATCTTAGTACTTTCTGTTTAAAATGATAATCCCCCACTATTGCAATAAAACAATGCATTAACACAAATATTTCGTGCAATACTTAAGTTACACTTAAATGGTCACTAACTTTTCAACAAACTTTGCATAAATTAATAGTACAAGAAAATAAAAAAAACTTTATGACATATCTTATTAAGAGAAAATGCCTCCATTTATGAGGTTCCTTTGCTATCCCCCAACCTCTTCCCTTCTAACTGTTCACTCCCTCTGAATTTACTGCTAAATCCATCTCCACAAGACAAGATGGATGGAGGAATAAGGTTACATGCTGTCCAAAGAAGTATATGGTGAAGATAGGGGGAGAAGAGAGAAGGAGCAAAGTGAGAGAGAGAGGTGTAGCGTCCATGGCCGCGGGCCGTCAGGTTTACTCACCTCCCGACGCCCGCAGCCATGGATCTGTGAGCGCTGGTCCCCATCTCCTTCCTAAGAGACGCCAGCGCTCACTTCCACTCCGTTCGGCTGTGTCTTGGAGGGTGCGCGCGCACGCTCATGCCCGGCCTTAAAGGGCCAGCGTGCGCAAATAGGAGGAAGTCATCATCATCAACTGCCACGATTTCCTGGTCTTCTAATCATTGCCTGAGCGTTGTTAGTTTTCCCAGTCTGTCTTGCAAATTGTCCCTTAGTATTTCCCATTCCTGTTGTTACCTGTGCCTTGTTCCCCGTTCCTGTTTCCCGTGCTGTGCCTTAGTATCAAGTCGTGCCACGTCCGGTGTCTTCTGCCACGTCCGGAGGAATCAACCACGTCCTGTGTCATCTGCCACATCCAGAGGAATCTGCCACGTCCTGTGTCATCTTCCACGTCCAGAGGAATTTGCCACGTCCTGTGTCATCTGCCACGTCCAGAGGAATCTGCCACATCCTGTGTCATCTGCCACGTCCGGAGGAATCCGCCACGTCTGGCACAACTTGCGGCTCCTGTGTCATCCGCCACGTTTGGCGCTGTCTGCTGCAACCCTCTCCATCTGTGCCAGAGCTGCGGCCACCGTCTGGACTATCCAGGTACGCTTGTGTGGGACATTGTATTTCTGGGGTTTCCTGCGGTTTGGCCAGCTGCCTCCCCGCTACGGCGGTACGGCCTAGTGGGTCCACTAACCCGCTCCATGACAGTACGCCCAGGCCATGGACCCCGCTGGTCAACCTGAGACTTTGATGACACAAGCCATGCTGGCCGAGATGGAGGATCTCCAGTCACGACAAGACCAGCTCCTCCTGTCGGTGAATGCCATAGCCCATCGGTTGCTCGCTCCAACCACAGTCGCCACCGTACCCGTTCCTGCGGTTCCTCCTGCTACACTTCCTGTCTGTACCGGTACCAGCCCCCTGTGTTTCTTGCCGCTACCTCCACGCTATGACGGAGATCCAAGGTCCTGCAGGGGATTTTTGAATTAGTGCCTGATCCATTTCAGACTACATGCCAGGTCCTTCTGTTTGGATGACGTTAGGATCGCCTTCATCATCTCTCTCCTTACTGGCAAAGCCCTTGCATGGGCTAATCCTCTGTGGGAACATCAGGGACCAGAGACCCGGGACTTGCAGTGCTTCCTAGAGACCTTCGGCTCGATCTTTGAGGAACCTGGGAGAGTTTCTTCGGCTGCTGCATCCTTGCTAACCCTACACCAGGGAGACCTCTCCGTGGGCGAGTATGCCATTCAGTTCCGTATCCTGGCTGCTGAATTGACCTGGAACAACGAGGCTTTGGTGGCTACATTCTGGCAGGGACTGTCTTCAGGGATCAAGGACGAGCTGGCTGCTCGCGATCTGCCATCTACCCTGGACGATCTTATCCTACTCGCCTCCCGGGTTGACATTAGGATCCGGAAACGTTCCAAAGAGGTTCTCCGGGAGAGAGTACTTCCTAGGCTGGATTCTGCTGTCCTGCAATCCCCCTCAGTCGTCCCACCAGAGGATCCGATGCAGGGTAATTATGTCAAATTGTCTACCCAGGAGAGACAACGCAGACGCACTTCTGGACTTTGTTTGTATTGCGGCCGTGGAGGCTATATTGTGCGTCTGTGTCCCCAGAGGCCGGAGAGACCCCCTTGCCTAGGATTGGTTGGAGAGACAACCCTAGGTGGAACGGAATCTAACGGAGCATTCGGTTACAAATTTACTATTCCTGTGACCCTGGCATCCGGCGAGAGTACGCATCAAGTCTCTGCCTATCTTGACTCTGGCTCTGCTGCAAACTTCATCGAGAAAGAGCTAGTGGATCATCTTCAGTTGCCCACAGTTCCCCTGGAGACGTCTTTGGCTGTTGCCTCTGTTAAAGGACTGCCTCTGCCGGATCCCATCATTTCTAAAACCAAGCCGTTGAAGCTCCAGGTTGGAGTCCTGCATTCTGAATTAATTTCCTTCCTTGTTTTGCCCAAGGCCATCAATCCTGTTCTGCTGGGCCTGCCTTGGCTTCGACTACATGCCCCAGTCCTGGACTAGAATTCTGGAGAGGTTCTCCAATGGGGCTCCAAGTGCCATGGTCGTTGTCTGTTGCAGATCCATCATGTCAAGCCTCCTCTGCCTCAGTCGTTGGCGGGACTGCCTCCCCATTTTGCTCAGTATGCAGATGTTTTCAGCAAAAGGGAGGCTGAGATGCTGCCTCCACATCGGACCTATGACTGCCCCATTGAACTGGTTCCTAAAGCCTCTCTCCCCCGTGGACGGGTATATCCTCTCTCCTTGCCTGAGTCTCTATCCATGTCGGCATAAATCAAGGAGAATCTGGAGAGGGGTTTTATACGAAAATCTTCCTCCCGGCCGGGGCTGGATGATTCTTCTTCGTTAAAAAGAAGGATGGATCTCTTTGTCCCTGCATTGACTACAGGGGACTCAACCTGATCACAGTCAAGAACAAATACCCGTTGCCACTCATTTCTGAGCTATTTGATTGCATACGAGGGGCCAAAAATTTTTCTAAGCTAGACCTGATTTGTTTTTATGAAGAGGTAAGCAGAAGCCTAGACAGAGGGGCCGCTGTGGATATAGTGTTTTTGGACTTTGCAAAGGCATTTGACACTGTCCCTCATAGACATATAATGGGTAAATTAAGGACTATAGGTTTAGAAAGTATAGTTTGTAATTGGATTGAGAATTGGCTCAAGGACCGTATCCAGAGAGTTGTGGTCAATGATTCCTACTCTGAATGGTCCCCAGTTATAAGTGGTGTACCCCAGGGTTCAGTGCTGGGACCACTATTATTCAACTTATTTATTAATGATATAGAGGATGGGATTAATAGCACTATTTCTATTTTTGCAGATGACACCAAGCTATGCAATATAGTTCAGACTATGGAAGATGTTTGTGAATTGCAGGCAGATTTAAACAAACTAAGTGTTTGGGCGTCCACTTGGCAAATTAAGTTTAATGTAGATAAATGTAAAGTTATGCACCTGGGTACGAACAACCTGCATGCATCATATGTCCTAGGGGGAGCTACACTGGGGGAGTCACTTGTTGAGAAGGATCTGGGTGTACTTGTAAATCATAAACTAAATAACAGCATGCAGTGTCAATCAGCTGCTTCAAAGGCCAGCAAAATATTGTCGTGTATCAAAAGAGGCATGGACTCGCGGGACAGGGATGTAATATTACCACTTTACAAAGCATTAGTGAGGACTCATCTAGAATATGCAGTCCAGTTCTGGGCTCCAGTTCATAGAAAGGATGCCCTGGAGTTGGAAAAAATACAAAGAAGAGCAACGAAGCTAATAAGGGGCATAGAGAATCTGAGTTATGAGGAAAGATTAAAAGAACTAAACCTATTTAGCCTTGAGAAAAGACGACTTAGGGGGGACATGATTAACTTGTATAAATATATGAATGGCACATACAAAAAATATGGTGAAATCCTGTTCCATGTAAAACCCCCTCAAAAAACAAGGGGGCACTCCCTCCGTCTGGAGAAAAAAAGGTTCAACCTGCAGAGGCGACAAGCCTTCTTTACTGTGAGAACGGTGAATTTATGGAATAGCCTACCGCAGGAGCTGGTCACAGCAGGGACAGTAGATGGCTTTAAAAAAGGCTTAGATAATTTCCTAGAACAAAAAAATATTAACTCCTATGTGTAGAAATTTTTTACTTCCCCCTTCCCATCCCACTTCCCCTTTCCCATCCCTTGGTTGAACTTGATGGACATGTGTCTTTTTTCAACCGTACAAACTATGTAACTACTATGTAACTATGTAACCTGCGGGAGGCTTACAATCTAGTCCGGATTCGCCGGGGTGATGAATGGAAGACGGCATTTAACACCCGGGACGGGCACTATGAATACCTAGTGATGCCCTTCGGACTGTGTAACGCTCCCGCAGTGTTTCAGGAGTTCGTTAATGATATCTTCCGGGATCTACTCTATGTCTGTGTTGTTGTTTATCTCGATGATATTTTGATTTTTTTCCCCAGATCCGACGACTCATCAGAGGCATGTCCGTCAGGTTCTACTACGATTGAGGGAGAAGCATTTATACGCCAAGTTGGAGAAGTGCGTCTTTGAGAAGAGTTCTCTGCCCTTCCTGGGCTACATAATCTCGGATCAAGGCCTCAAGATGGATCCTGAGAAAGTGAAAGCTGTCCTGGAGTGGCCACGTCCTCAAGGCTTAAGGGCCATACAGCGGTTCCTGGGATTCGCCAATTTCTACCGGCAGTTTATTCCTAACTTCTCTTCTCTGACGGCCCCCATCTCGTCCCTTACCAAAAAGGGTGTGAACGCCAAGGTGTGGACTCCAGAGGCAGAGTCCGCATTTATTAGCCTCAAGAAAGCCTTCACTTCAGCCTCGATCCTCCATCATCCTGACGTATCTCGGCAGTTCTCTCTGGAAGTGGACGCTTCCTCTGTTGGTGCAGGTGCACTTCTGTTCCAGAGGAGCTCCAAGGGAAAGGCAGTAGTATGTGGCTACTACTCTAGACTGTTTTCTTCTACTGAGCGCAATTACTCCATTGGAGATCGGGAGCTGCTGGCCATCAAATTGGCTCTGGAGGAGTGGAGACATCTTCTGGAGGGCGCTGCTCACCCCATCCTGATCTTCACCGACCACAAGAACCTTAATTACCTTCAGTCTGCACAACGACTGAATCCCCATCAAGTCAGGTGGTTGCTGTTCTTCACCCGTTTTCAGTTTGTGCTCCACTACCGTCCCGCGGACAAGAATGTGAGGGCCGATGCCCTGTCCAGATGATTTGAGACGGAAGACACGGTGGAGTCCCTTCAGACCATCATAGACCCGTCCTGCATTGTCACTGCTAATCCTCTGCAGGTTAGATACATCCCTCCTGGGAGGACTTTTGTTCGGTTGGCAGACAGGAGAAGAATTCTCCGCTGGGGACGTAGTTCTAAACTTGCTGGGCACGCTGGTGTCCGTAAAACCCGAGACCTGATTGATCGTCACTTCTGGTGGCCCACGCTACCTAAAGATGTTCTGGACTTTGTCTCTTCTTGCACGGTGTGTGCCTCTAACAAAGTGACTCACTCCAAGCCTGCCGGCCTGCTTCAACCTCTGCCTGTACCCAATGCCCACTGGCAGCACATTGCGATGGACTTTGTCACAGACCTTCCCCTCTCAGCAGGATGTAACACTGTCTGGGTGGTGGTGGACCGGTTCTCTAAGATGGCTCATTTTATCCCGCTGACCGGCCTACCTTCTGCTCCCCGACTGGCGAGTCTCTTCATTCAGCACATCTTTCGCTTGCATGGCTTGCCTCTACACATCGTGTCAGATCGGGGTGTTCAGTTTACCTCTAAGTTCTGAAGAGCCCTCTGTAAACTCCTGGATGTGAGTTTGGACTTTTCCCCAGCTTATCACCCCCAGTCCAATGGGCAAGTTGAGAGGATCAACCAGATCTTGGAAAATTTTCTCCGCCACTTCATCTCTTCACAGCACGAGAACTGGGTACAGCTTCTTCCATGGGCCGAGTTTTCAAACAACAAACACACAAGTGAGTCCACCACTTCCACTCCGTTTCACATCATGTACAGTCAACATCCCAGAGTCCCTCTTCCTGTGTCGACTTCATCTCAGGTACCCGCTGCTGACTCTGCATATGGGGACTTCCTACAAATCTGGCAACAGACCCGGTCCTCTATTTTGCTGGCGGTAGATCGCATGAAGCGAAGGGCAGATACTAGGAGAAGAGAGCCGCCTCAGTATCTTCCCGGGACTAAAGTCTGGCTGTCCTCTCGGAACATTCGCTTGAGGATGCCTTCATACAAGTTTGCTCCCAGGTTCCTTGGTCCTTTCGAGATCCTGCAACAAATCAACCCTGTCTCCTATAAACTGCGGCTGCCTCCTACCCTCAGAATCCCTAACTCCTTCCATGTGTCCCTCCTGAAACCAGTGGTCCTGAACCGCTACAGCAAGACTTCTAGTTCCACAGTTGCTCCCAGCGGTCCTTCCGATGTATTCGAGGTAAAGGAGATCCTGGACTGCAAAAGGGTAGGAGGAAGGACTTTCTATTTGGTGGACTGGAGAGGGTTTGGTCCTGAGGAGACGTCCTGGGAGCCAGAAGAGAACCTCAGCGCTCCTGCTCTTATTAAAAAGTTCCTCTCTCGCTCTGGCCCCAAGAAGAGGGGGCGTAAGAGGGGGGATACTGTAGCGTTCATGGCCGCGGGCCGTCAGGTTTACTCACCTCCCGATGCCCGCAGCCATGGATCTGTTAGTTCTGGTCCCCATCTCCTTCCTAGTAGACGCCAGCGCCCACTTCCGCTCCGTTCGGCTGTGTCCCGTAGGGTGTGCGCGCACGCTCGTGCCCGGTCTTAAAGGCCCAGCGCACGCAAATAGGAGGAAGTCATCTTCATCAACTGCCACGATTTCCTGGTCTATAATCCTTTCCTGAGCATTGTTAGTTTTCCCAGTCTGTCTTGCAAATGGTCCCTTAGTGTTTCCCGTTCCTGTTGTTACACCCGTGCCTTGTTCCCCGTTCCTGTTTCCCGTGCTGTGCTTTAGTATCAAGTCGTGCCACATCCGGTGTCTTCTGCCATGTCCGGAGGAATCAACCACGTCCTGTGTCATCTGCCACGTCCTGTGTCATCTGCCACGTCCTGTGTCATCTGCCACATCCAGAGGAATCTGCCACATCCTGTGTCATCTGCCACGTTCAGAGGAATCTGCCACATCCTGTGTCATCTGCCACGTCCGGAGGAATCCGCCACGTCCTGTGTCATCTGCCACGTCCGGAGGAATCCGCCATGTCTGGCGCAACTTGCGGCTCCTGTGACATCCGCTAGGTTTGGCGCTGTCTGCTGCAACCCTCTCTATCTATGCCAGAGCTGCGGCCACCGTCTGGACTATCCAGGTACCCTTGTGCGGGACATTGTATTTCTGGTGTTTCCTGTGGTTTGGCCAGCTGCCTCCCCACTACGGCGGTGCGGCCTAGTGGGTCCACTAACCCGCTCCGTGACAAGAGGCAGAAAGACATCCAGAGACGCTGCTACAGCTTCTAGTAAGTAACTATGTACTTCGATATTAATGTTACGTTCCGTTAATTACTAGATTCACTGCCTGATAAGAACGATTAAAGGAATCCGTTTTATTGATAAATTGTTAAAAGTAGCTCATGAAACCCACATACAAATATAACAGGCTCAGACAAGTGGTCAGAAACAGAGATGGTCTATTACAAGTTCCATTTACAGACCAAAATCTCCCCTTATTGTATACAGCTCTGAGGCCACTTGCTGATAGATTAATCCTACGCGTTTCAGTATCACAGGTACACGTGATACATCATCAGGGATTAAAGTTTAAAGTTTAGAAATATTTGTGCCGGTTAGCACGGTTTTTGTGCATATTACATCCCGGGGCGTGCACGACTCTGATACAATGGCCGCTTCTAGTAAGTGTTTTATTTATCCCCAGTGCTGGATTCACAGATACACTGCTCATTACCGCTGTATAACTTGCAAGACACAAGTCATATAATGGTTAGATAAAGTGTTAGTCTTTATGTACACACAAATGACAGACTATTCTGAAGAGTCACCTGAAAGGTTAGTTATGCTTTAGGAACCAATCAAATAGGATCTTACATCTGTCATATTAGTGTTGTATCCTGTATATGATTATTTTGTGACTTTTAATAAGTGTAGTTGATTATGTAGCATATTATGTCTTATTAAGACAATGTCATAGACTGAAGAGAGAAATAGAGGCAAGGAGATACTATTGATATTCTGCTATGTACTGTATAAGTAAGGACCATTTAAATGTGGTTGTTGAGTTAAAAAAATCCATTTTCATATACCTCATTACCGAATTCTGAGTTTTAATAGAGGGAGATCCTCTGTTCAAGATCCTCACAGGGAAATGGTGCTGGCAGGAGGGAGCATGAGTGGAGAGCTGCTGCAAAGAGCATGATTGGCTCCGGAGGACCTGTCCTGCATTACAGAAACAACTCATGGATTTGAATGAAAACAGTGTAATACATAATTTCCCCTATGGTGGCGCTGCAGGGAAAAAAAACCACTTTCTGCCAGGTTTCCACACAGATTACAACTGATCGCTGGGGGTCCCAGCAGGAGGACACTTTCTGATCAGTTTATTGTCAAGGGAACCTTCTCACAAACTGGGATTAGTGCACAATCCCTTTAATCTGTGACAATGGGTTATTAGTACAGTCAGTACTATTTAGTCTGTTAGCAGTCATCTCTAAAGATTACTGTGTCATATTGTGTTTTTTTTAAATAATGTATAACATGTTATATGGTGTCATTGTTGCATTAGTTGAGGAAAGGCTTTTTTGTGTAACCACATGGGAATTGTTTAAATATTAGTGTAAATGAGCAAGCAAGGTATTGTAAGGGGTATTCAAGCAATCGGTTCTGTTGCTAATATTTCTATATACAAGAAATTATATATGATGTCATATTGTGCAATATGCAGGGTTCGACTGGCCCAAATGATTACCCAAGGATCCTTCGGTTGGACCAGGTTCTGACACAATAATGGGCCCTTAATACAACCGGGCTCCAAAGTTCCAGCAGAAGAAATCCTCATTTGGAGTTGACATTGAAGCTAATCACTTGCCACTAGGGTTAATTTCTTTTGAGTTGATTCCAAAATAACCCATTAGACCTTACTGATGCCCTTTGTGACAACATGATAAGATCTAAGAATCATTTTCTCTGAAGGGCCCAAGGAAACCTAGTCCAAAACTGACATTATGTGTTGTTTAGATTCGTTGCCTGCCTTACTGGAGCTTACTATCCAATATCATACATTTGATAAATGACCAAGCTTTCACATAAGTAAAAGAAAACTAGTGTGAATACATACTCATAATAATGCATTTTTATTGAAGAATTTCAAGAAAGTTAAGCTTTTTAAGCAAAAATAACAAAATGAAGCAAAACAAAAAAATCCCAATAATTTTATAGAGAATTAAAACATAATTTCTGTTATATTTAGGATATTAGACATACAGAAAGTGGCTTATAGGTCTCATGATGTTTCTGTGGCAAAACATTCAATGTGTTAATGGGCTAAAATCCTCATTATAATACTGCAATTCTTTAAGGATCTTAAAACTTCCTTGAGGATGTGGAGGTTGTTGATACAATTTTTACATTGGAATTATTGCCACTTCCAGAAAAAAAGCCAGCTGGTTTTAAATTGTTTGCACTGAAGCTTCCACCACCAATTCCTTGCCCCCCACTAATACTGTATCCGCTTCCGCTGCTAACTCTACTTCCGCTTCCACCGCCAACACCGAAACCACTGCCAGATCCATAGCTGTGACCTGCTCCACTACTGGTACCATAGTTTGAGCTCACAACAGCTGTTAAACAAAAGTCAAATTGTTAGTTATTCAGATAGTTGATGGAATAAAAAAATAATTTTTGCTCAAAAACTGACACTTACATATGTTTACTGGTCCAACACCATCTCCAGCCAACCTGTAATGAATACAAAAGTTTCAATGTATATAACATTTTCTCAAATATGTCTAATTATAAATAAAATGATGATACATTGACAACAAGAAGTATATTTACCGGCTCTCCTCTCCTTCCAGCAGTTTCCTGTAGGTGGCAATCTCAATATCTAGAGCCAGTTTAACATTCATCAGATCTTGGTATTCACGGAGTTGGCGAGCCATGTCCTGTTTGGCCTTCTGTAGAGCAGCCTCCAACTCTGTAAGCTTTTGTTTGGCATCCTTCAATGCAAGCTCTCCTCGCTGCTCTGCATCAGCTATAGCGGTCTGCAGTTTGACAATCTAGAGGCATAAAAAATAGGACCTGTCAGTAAATTGACAGTGCTCACATCTATAAACTAAATGAAAGAATGTAACTTTGGACCATATGGTTGCTCCAACTGTATGACCAGAATGGATGAATTATACAAATGGTTACATGATTTGCTCGAAAAAAACACGTTTTCACAGAGGTAGAAGATGGGTTGTTGGGAAATGAACGTTTTTGGTTTTTAGCATAGTTTAGGATTATAAAGTCCATTATTATGTCATAGAACGGCATCTGTGTAATGTAAGGGACAATCCATAAATTGCTTGATTCTTATTCCGAGAAGAGTGAACAAATGCAATTACAGTTTTGAGCTTTGACATTACAATAGCTCATCATCTCCATGTAGAAGAACGTATTTTACTATTACGATAATGCCCACAGCTATTCTACTTACTTGTTTCTTCACGTTGTCAATTTCTGAGCGCAGCCTGTTAATCATACGGTTGAGCTCTGAAATTTCAGTCTTTGTGCTCTTCAGATCATCACCATGTCTTCCAGCAGATACCTGGAGCTCCTCATACTGTAGGAAGAGTAGACATTAGTAGAAATTACATGCAGAATTTACAATAACCCTAGCTAGTTGTTGGTAAGTAGCTCTAGAGAATAGTTTGCATTAGTTATGATTTGTGTTTCTTCTATTTGGTTTATATGGATAATTTATCAATTAGTCAGAGAATGCTCAGGATACTGAAATAAAATATTCCATTTGGTCAAGCTATCATTAATAACCTAGTTCGTTGTTTTTGGACAGACTTGCAGATATTATTAAAGTGCTATTTAAACTGTTCACTCACTTTACTTTGGTACCAAGACTCAGCCTCTTGGCGACTTCGGTTGGCAATCTCCTCATACTGAGACTTGACCTCAGCAATAATGCTATGTAGATCTAGATCTCTATTGTTATCCATGGACAAGACGACTGAAGTGTCTGAGATCTGTGTTTGCATTTGGGCAAGTTCCTAAAAGTTAGAGAACAACTTGAGTATTACAAAGACAAAATAAAGAATTTTGAAACTTAAAAGTTTATCACAATGATCTAAAGATTTTAAGTAATAAATCCATTGTTTGGCAACCATACATCTAGCAGGTCCTTGAACTCTAAACTGGCAATCCACATAATTGCATTCCTAATTTGAAAGATTTTGCCTGACTGGAAGTCTGTGTTTACTGTTATCAGATCCCACTATTAGATAACCATCTTAACATGAGCAATACACTTCACATCAGATTATGCCATATCTACTATACATCCTAAGGGTATGTTCACACGGCAAACTAAACATGGCTGTAAAATACGTAGCTGTTTTCAAAGGAAAGCATTTTTTGATGCGTTCTTTACGGACGTTTTTGGAGCTGTTTTTCTATTGAGACAATGAATAATGGCTCCAAAAACGGTTCAAGAAGGGACATGCACTTCTTTTTGTGGGGCGTTTTTTTATGCGCTGTTTTAAAAAAACGCCCTGTCGGAACGAAACGCCATTTTTCCCATTGAGGTCAATGGGCAGATGTTTGGAGTCATTCAGCTTCCATATTTTTAGCGTTATTTCGGGGCGTTTATGGCACGAAACACGGCTGAAAATAAGCCGTGTGGACATACCCTTATAGGGACCAGCTGTATTGAATGCCGAGGGAGCAGATGCACCTTGGTCCTGGTGCCTGAAGGAGCCCAAGGGCTCCTCTGACACATAAGAAGACAAATGGCACGCGGTAGGTAGGATGCCGATTTTGAATTGGGGCCTAGGAGATTTCAGCTACGCCTCAGAAACCGGTCCACCCTTTTCCTAAAATTTTTGATATTTTTGTAATGGATGTGAATTGATCCAGTTTTAGAATTTAGTTAGACGCAGTCAAGTAGTTTTCAATGTCAGAGTCTATGTTCTGTTCAACAAAGGTCAAAATTTCAATTGTATCTGAAAGTAAAAAAATTTAAAACTTTAAACTACCCCTAAAATAAAAGTCCTCAACTAGCAAATATGGAAAAAAAATAGATTCTGGCTTTTTAGGTTCTGCTACCCAATGTGGTTATCTTAGATATCTACTTTTGTAGGCCTTCACAAAACTACTTTATAATAGGGTACCCATTATGATGATTCACTACTATCTTAGGCCACGAAGTTGAGTACTCAAGGTTAAGTTCAGAAAAAGAGATCTAATAACTTAACAGATCTAATTTATACTGCACTCAACTGATTTTTCTAACAGTTTTATAGCCCTATCTACCTACTGATAATTTCTAAAGTTGGCTCTACAAAGTGCCACCATGGCACTGCCGAGTTTGAATAGTACATATGTTCTTAAAAGTTCAGGTTGTTTGGAAAAAAAGGAAATGTGCATACTGTATATTTCACAATAATTATGTAAAGGAATTTAAAAATTTGAGACTTACTGCTTCAAACAAAGCCCTCAGGAAGTTGATCTCATCTGTCAGACTAGTCACTTTAGATTCCAGTTCCACCTTATTCATGTATGCAGCATCAACATCCTAAAAAGAGCACAGATCCACTTGTTTTTAGGATCTCACACAGGTGTAAATGACATAATACTGATATACATAAAATGACAAGTGACATACCTTTTTGAGCACCACAAACTCATTTTCAGCGGCTGTACGCTTATTGATTTCATCTTCATACCTGACGGGAACAAAAACATTTATATAAAACATGTTCAATGAAAACACTAGCTATTATTAAAGATGATAAAGTGTAATCTACTGCAAGATTCTGTAGTGACCCTCATTAATTGCATATCCTGGTAAAGAAAACCATACTTCAAAAACAGAACCATTGTATACCACTTAGTGAGTTATTTATCACTGATGTTTTGTAGCTTGTCTTGGCTGTTCTTTTCAACTTACAAATACAACATTATTGTATATGAAAAGTACGTGTTGAATGTGACGAATATCTTTGCTGACTTACTTGGCCTTGAAGTCCTCTACAGCATCCTGCATATGTTTCAGTTCTCCATCCAAGCGAGCCTTATCGTTGGTTAGGCTGTCCAGTTGCCGCCGAAGTTGATTAATATAAACCTCAAAGAGGGGTTCTATGTTATTCTTCACTGACTTAACTCCTTGTTCCTGCAAAAGGTTCCATTTGGTCTCCAGAACTTTGTTCTGTTGTTCTAGGAACCTGACCTAGAAGAGAGAGACAGAAATACGGATGCAAAGGTCATCAGTAATGTGTATATACATATATATATATATATATATATATATATATATATATATATATAAAACATATTAATATTTACTATCATGATTGACCTATGGAGAAATAGTGAAAATAAAATGTAACACCCTACCTTGTCAATGAAGGATGCAAATTTGTTGTTAAGAGTCTTGATTTGCTCTCTCTCCTCCGTTCGCACTTTCTGAATTGTTGGATCAATTTGCAAATTTAGAGGAGCTAAAAGACTTTGGTTAATAGTAACCTGCTGGATTCCCCCAGGGGGACATACTGGAAAGTCAGATCCACCACCAAATCCTTGACCGACTCCAAACCCAGAGCTGAATCCAAAGCCAGCACCACCACCAAATCCAGATCCAACTCCGCCATGGGATTGTGAATTTGTAGGAATGGAAATTCTTTTGTTTCCTCCTAAACTGTACAGACTTCTGCTACCAAAGCCACCAGAGCTGGCCCGGGCAGCATTTACACCTCCAGAGCAAGAGCGATTGACTGAAGCTGAACTAAAGCTGCTACGATTTGCCCCTGATTGAACAGCAGAAGCAGCACTGAAGTTCTTTGTTCCTCTAGCAGAGTATGTGGTTTGGCGAGACACAGACATGGTCCTTGTGGATCTGCGATGCTGAGATTGAGCACAGAACAAAGGCAGAGTAAATGGCTCAGTCTGAACGTCCCCTTTTATTTGTCTCAGTACAAGGGTTTGGTCACAGTGCTGAGTATGCATCATCTTACCTCAATAATGGTTTTGGTATGCCTTTTAGCAATCAAAACGCTGAGCTCATCTGATTTACTTATATCTTTAGTATATGAAGTGCAAGGTAAATCTGTGTGAAAAGTTATTGACCAATTCTAAATTCTAGGGGAAAAAAGTTGAGAACAAGACAAGACAAGAATTAGTGAACGGTCGGGATCCTACACCCACAGAAAACAATACTGAGTATGACATATTTCCTACATACTGGATATTTGTAGTAGTGATCAGCTTTTATGTAATTATAAAATGTACAAATGAAAAAGAATAAACAGGGATTAAAACTACAATCTGAATTTGATAATTTTATAACTATGGACGTCATTATCAATTGTTGTTCCACAATCAGTTCTTGGAAGGTATTGGATCTGTCCGTGGAGCATAGAAAGCTCCTTACCAATTGATCTTTATTTAAAGTCATGCTAGCAGCACTCAAGGTGCCCATGGCAGAACCGTAGCCAGGTTTTCCTTAAGCCAGGACAAATGTACAGTTTGACCTAGTCCTGAATCTTTTTACCCAGCTCAAGGCAAAGTGGCTTCATGGCATCCCCGAAACAATGGACATTCCACGGTATTTCCCCTAAGTCCCTGATCCTGACCTTATAAAACTTCAATCCCCAGGGTACAATGTATAATGTTGTCAGAAATTTGATTGTCCAGATGTGGCAGCAATCAGAGCCTTCAGCCTCTAGGCCCAATTTGCCTGGTTTCTTGGGCGCAATCTTGGGAAAATAATTTAGCTTGAGCTAATATCAAACACAAAATGACCACAATAAGGGTATGTTCACAAAGGGCGGATATGCTGCGTAAAAGTACATAGCGTATCCGCCCTGGAGAGATATTTGCTGTGGAATCGCAGCTTTTCTGCCGCAAAAATCGCAACAAATAAGCAGCGGTTATGCAAAAACAATTGACATGCTGTAGATTCAAAAAACGCACCGCAGGACCATTTCTGAGCGTTTTTTACGCTCATTATTTACGCAGAGTGTGTATGAGATTTGTTCAAATCTCACCCACTTTGCTGCTACTGTATTACGCTACGGATTTTCTGCTACAACATACGTTGCGGAAAATCCGCCGTATTTATGCTACAGGTGAACTTACCCTAATAGTTTTATTATTTCTGTATCAAAAAAACTGTCGATCCTATTCCTTAGTCAAATATATATATTGATCTCATAGCGCCACAGTATATTCACTAATTCACTAAGCTGCTTCTAGTTGAATTTAATATTCATGAACAAGTCTCACCAAATGGCTAAGTCACATCTCCTGCATGTTAAAAGTCCAAGTTGTGATTTTTGTATATCCCTGCTGCTGGTAAACTCCGACTTGGCATCTAAATCCAAGGCTTTTCATAGGGAATATAAGTATTTACTAAAATAGGCATGTCAAGAGAAAGGTCCTCTTTAAATCACGACATAGGTAGGATAATCAAGGGAATAAATCTGAGTTTATCATTTGCGGACTTAAATTTTTCCATCTCTATGCATGACTCATGGGGCTTATATATTCTGCTTCTCTGAATCAATTGTGCAAAAAATTCTAATGGAATGAACCTGATGGATTGAATTTATTTTTCATCCATGGTAACTATACTCAAGCACAGCATCCCAGTCACTCGATGAAACATTGAAGGTTGATTGAGTGATGTGCATAAGTATGCATGACTATGGGATAAACACAGCATTGTGCCAAAGTGATTGTTGCCTGTATTGTGGACGAATGTGATTGTATAGGGTGTGGATGGAGCAGACAAGAACAATAAGAGGTGTATACATTAAGACGTATGGGTGTGGATTGTGAAAAGATCTTAGTGACAAAATATTTGAGAAACAACATTCTCTTTCTCTAACATATTCTAACTGACACCTATTAATGCAGGACTTAGTATCCTCTTTAACCATTTCTCAAAACCTTTTATTGGAAAAATATGTATAGTCAGGGTGGGCTCCAAATTTATGTGGGCCATTAGGTGATAGAGTCCAGGGCAGACCTTAGGTTTGATGGTATCCTGTAGAGGACTCTCTAGTGCTGTCCTCCATAAACAAAATAAAATTTTCTACAATTGTCGACATTTAGACAAAAAACAATATATACTGCCATCAGCAGCATTAGGCCAGATTCACACGGGCGTTAAAGGTTTCCACATCCGAGGTGCATCCGTGCTGTGCACTGTGGGATGCGATATCACACATCCCCCATAGACTAGAGTCTATGGAGGGATGCGTGAAGCGTGAAAAAATAGGACGTACTATTTTCTCACGGACCCTTCACACGGTCCGTTGAAACAACGGCCGTGTGAACAGCCCCATTGAATTATATAGGTCCGTGTGACGGCCGTTGTTTCAACGGCCGTCACACGGACGTTTAACACGTTCGTGTGAATAAGGCCTTAAGGTTATGTCCACACATGGGGTTTTCGCTGTGGGGGTGTTTAAATGATATTAATATATTTTCTTTTAAATTTTACTAAAGAACATAAAAAAACAAAACACTGGTGAATATACCCTAAGGGCATGTTCACACGGCTTATTTCAGGCAGAAAAATACAAGCCTGATTTCAAGAGAAATCAGCCTTTAAAAACAGGGTGTTTTTGGGGCAGAATTTCAAAGCATTTTTCAATAATTTTTTTGAATAGTTTTTGGCATTGTCAATGGGAACTGTTGAAAATCTGTTTCAAAAACACCTCAAGAAGTGACATGCACTTTTTTCTGGAGGTATATTTTTACGCTGTGATTTTTCAAACAGCCGCGTAAAATTATGCCTCTTATGAACTACACTATATAGTCAAGAAGCACATTATGGAAAGCGCACACCCAACATAATAGAAATTCAAGTTTTATTAGATAGAAATGTGTTTAAAATATCTAAAACTAGAAAAAAAACATATAAAACATTTAACAGGACCTGCTGCAGTATCTACCCATAATACGGTGTCAACAATAAATACACGTCAATAGTATACACATACTATATGAACAGCCAGAGTGGTGATTAAGAGATGATACAATGACATTGTTACTGCTTACGGCCAATGCGACAGCAATAATTATGTAATAAGGTGTATAAAGTGCAAAAAAGCGCAAGAGAAAGAAGTGCGCTATTTGAACATTTAAGGCAAACATATGTGTGAACAATGTGACATCATGAGTACTATGAAAGTCCCCAGTAAGAGAGCAACAGTTGAGTACAAAAAAAAAAATGTGCAATAGTGCACATGACCCAAGAAAACGGCAGCCTGGTAGCCTTCCCCACGTGTATCGTTTCCTCCAAATGCAGCTTCGAGAATATCAACTAATTGTCGTTTGGCGTCCGGAATGCGCAAGACCAGGGCTGGTTATTAGCGCATACACATGACAATGTTAACTACCAAGTGTCTATTGCGCAGGACCAGGGCCGGCAATAAAGAATGTAAGATATACATATTCCCTATCTAAAGTATAAATGTTTAACAAATAACCTAGATGTATCTTGTGGGTACAAGGCAATTCTATCCATATATTGGCACAGCAGTAGGCCCTTAGTATCGGCTGAGTTAGGAATCCAATCAAAAACTCTAATTTTGTGCATATAAGGCTCTGTTTATGTTAAATTTGACCATTTCATTAGAGGTATACGTCAGGAGGATTTCTGGATGCTGCGATTTATGCAAAGGCATACAATGACATATATTGCCGATAGTCTTCCATTCATAAAAATGAAACTGTTCCTTTTATTTCTGTTTTTCTCCATAGTCTACTATGCTATTCTATACAGAAAAAAAGAAAAAGCATGTCACAACATACTGGCCCAGCATATGCCAAAAGAACACTTTTTTGCCATATGTCGTGTAAGTAAGTTTTTCAATAAGCTATAAGTATCCCAAAATTTTGCCAATAATAAACTCGTCCCTCACATGTCTATGTTGACCTAAAATAAAGTTATATATCGGCTATATGGCTTTAATGGTCTTCGCGTTGAATGCGGCTCGTGACCATCTCTGAGTGCTGACTGTCACGCTCAAGGCAAAAAAGGTTGTGTTATAAACATTGTGTTAGCGATTATTCTAGTATTATATTGTTGTACATGTCTGCTATGACTTGATAGCACTACCTCCATTTACCTGCATTACTAAGCTTGTAAAAAATTTATTATTTTAATTTTATAACTTGTTAAATTTCATTATTTCTTTTACTGACAGAAAAATCTACTGCCCTTAGCAAAATGTTGAGAATCACACAGAACTGTAGATGTTCAAAAGCCAGGCTGTCACATTTTTTCATAAGAATTTGTAAAATAAGGAATAATTACTTAATAATTCTTATTAAAGCTTAACTCTACTCACACATTCAATCTTCCCTTTCCTAATCCCTCCATGTCACATACCCAGATGTCCAGGAATCTGAGATATAAGGACGGAGTTGTATGGTAGGGTCCACACACTGGAGAGAATTTAGTCACTTTCAAATTTTATTTCCGAAAGTAGCACCTCTGTAGGGTCAACAAAGAATTTAGTTTTAACTTCTTAAAGGGAGTCTGTCACCAAATGTCCATATTGAACTACCAACAGGTTATTATAGAATAGGCTAACCTGATCCTGACGTGTATTATGTCTTTCACCAGAGCGCCTCATTTAAAGAGAAAAAGCTTTTATTACATTTATGCAAATGAGCATTTTGGAGCAACGAGGGTGTCACCATTGCTTCAAAACGCTCTTTCGTCATTCCCCAGTTCAACTCCCTTCCATCCCAGCTTTGTTTGATTGACAGGGGCCAGGCAGCGTACTAGGCAAGTTCACGCCTGGCCCCGTAGTGCAATGAACACACGCATGTCCCTACATCCTAATCGGCGCATGCACAGTATTAGTTTTAGTGCCGATTAGAACGATTAGCATAAAGGTGACACTGCGCATGTGCCAATTAGGATACGACGCATGAGCAGTACAAACTTTAAGTCCCCATTCTAATCGGCATTACTACGTATGCGCCGATTAGAATGTAAGGACGCTCGCGTACACTACACTACGGGGCCAGGCGTGAACTCGCTTAGTACGCTGCCTGGCCCCTGTCAATCAAAGGAAGCAGGGAGGGAGGGGGATTGAACTGGGGAATGACGAGAAAGCATTTTGGAGGAATGGTGACGCCCTCGTAGATCCAAAATGCTAATTTGCATAAATGTAATAAAAGCTTTTTCTCTTCAAAGGAGGCGCTCTGGGGAAAGCCATAATACACGTCAGGATCAGGTTAGCCTAATCTATAATAGCCTGTTGATAGTTTAATACGGACATCTGGTGACAGACTCCTTTTAAGAAGTTAAAACTAAATTCTTTGTTGACCCTACAGAGGTGCTACTTTAGGGCTTGTCGCTTCTTTTTCTCATGAGCATTTTTTTCTCGCGGGAAAAAAAAGTGCTCGCTGGAAAAAAACGTCTGCACCTCCCATTAAAAACAATGGGAGGCAATTTCGGCCGGTTTTTGCCGCGGTTTCCGTGGCAAAAAACATGTAGAAAAGCTCTGTGTGAACGGGGCCTTACAAAAAACGCTGTGTGAACATACCCTTGTTTTTAGCCGCTTTTTGTCTTTTTGTAAACCATTTTTGGTAGGGGTGCCCTGAGGACATTTTTTTCTTCCAGGGGTGCCTCGAGCCTGAAAAGGTTGGAAAAATCTGACCTAGACTGTCTGTTAACTATGGACTTCAAAACTGTCTGAAATTAGAACAATATAATTCCTTCAATTAATGGAATATAAATTCATCTCGAGCAACTACCTGCTTGGAGGAAAATATACTGTATAGGGATTAGCGAATTCTTTCTACATTAATCGAATTCGGTCAAAATTTAATAATTTTGGATTCAACTAAATCCAAAACTTTTGGGGTTTACGTCATACGAATCACGGCAAAATGACAGCCACCAGAGAGTGCTGGCCACCATTTTACAGATTAGAAAAAGGATCACATGATCTCAGACAGGCTTCCCCATAATGTCTTGCAGGCAACCTTCCCAAAATGCACTGCAGTTATCCCTTCCTCTAGCACAGCCAATCATGAGGGTTATAGGTGGAAGACTCAATTATAAAAAGCCCAAGCAGAAAATGCTACTGGTTGGATACAGTCCTAGAAGACATCACAGAGTCAGGAACGAGTTTTCAAACCAATTGGGGCTCTTGCAGTGAATTTATTGCATCAGAACTAAAACGAATTTCGGGAAAATCGCTCATTTCTATTCCTGTATGTTTCTGTTGGCCATTGACCTAGTGGGTAAGTATTCCTTATAGGACATAGTATGGACACTTTTCATGCACCTGCTTCTGTAAGGTAGTAACCATACTTTATATAAGATACTTCCCAGCTCAGTTTAGTGCAGACATAAAATCTACACAAATTACAAAGTTGAAAAATAATATTTATAAGGTTGAACATTTTACTAAAACTATAACACTGCGTCTTTTATAGATGAGTTAATTTCAAATTGCATAAAGTAAGAAAACATATATATATATTTATGTTTTCCGTCAGGTTCTTTACTTAAAGGGGTTAACCAGGCATGGACAACTGATGACATATCCACAGAATAGGTCATCAGTATATGATCGGTGGAAGTCTGACACCCAGACCCCACACAGATCAGCTGCTCCGGCTATCTCCAGGCATCGGGTGTCCATGCCGGAAGCAGTACTGCTCAAGTGAATAGGAGCAGAGCTGCAGTACGGCTGCAATGCAGTAGTCGGGCCATCTGCTTCTGGCTCTGAATACTGCATACCCTGCATAACATTCGGCAGCCGGAGCAGCTGATCAGTGCAGGGTCCAGGTGTCGGACCCCGACCGATCATATACTGATGATCTATCCAGTGGATAGTTCATCAATTGTCCTTGCATGCACAGCCCCTTTAAGTATTTCAGATGTAGGAAACCTAAAAAACAACATTTATTATGGTAGAATGATTGCCATATTTGGAGTTGGGAATTATTTCCCGAAAATGAGGACAATTGGCTTCTGCCTCATAGGGGTTTTTGCCTTCGTCTGGATCAATATTACAGGACATTGGATTGAACTAGATGGACTTATGTTTTATTCAATGCTACTATGTTACTTATACCTGCAGGCCATCTTTACCAAAAACTGAGGTTGAAGCTCTGGAATAAAGGGGAGGTGGACTGAACATGGTAGATGATGAAGTTTATTCCTATATAACTATGGATGTATTCCTTCCTGTTATAGTTGACTCCTGTATGTAAACAGCTGATCATGGGACAATTATTTAATCGTGCAACACTTTTTACCCATTGTTGCCAGTCTCCTATTGATTTTACAAGATTATACCCGCAGTATTTCAGGAGAACATTACAGATTACTTCAAGGAGTATCCTTTAAAATGTTTTTCAAAGAATAGCAGAAAAAAATGCACAACATCGTTTTAAGAATATTTGCAGTTTATTGCAGAGTACATAACATAAGACATTTTAGAAGTATTACACAAAGTTAAGCGACAGCTGAATTGCACCCTTGGGAAGAAAAGTAACTGAGAAGTTAACAAATACATTATGTATTTTTTTTCTACTTATTGTTTTTCCAAATGAACTATGGGTCACCAACCATATGGATGAACAGTGACCTGGATTGCTGTTTTTGATACTGTACAGAACTAGAATCTGCCAAGTGAGGATCCTAAAGTCATACCTGGGACAAGAAACAACCCAGGATACATGAACCCCACTGGTTAAAACACTCTAATAATTTACAATGGATTTTCATAGCCACTAGACAGAGTGGCAAAAGACATGATGGAAATGTATTTCCTGGGGCAGTACTAATATCTCCTGGAACTTGTGGAGGTTTTTGAAACAATTTTTACACTTGAGCTGCTGCCACTTCCGGAGCCAAAGTTTGCCTGTTTTCCACTGTTGGCAGTGAAACTTCCTCCACCGATCCCTCCACCATATGCACTTCCGCTTCCTGAGCCGTATCCACCTCCCATTCCAGAGCCGTATCCACCTCCCATTCCAGAGCCGTATCCACCTCCCATTCCAGAGCCGTATCCACCTCCCATTCCAGAGCCGTATCCACCTCCCATTCCAGAGCCTTGACCAGCTCCACTGCTACCACCATAGGATGAGCTTACAACAGCTGTCAAAAAAATTGTATAGTTAGACATAATGGATTATTCCATATAAAAAATACAGAATATCTCTAAGCATGAATTGAATAGATGGACTTACAGATGTTTACGGCTCCTACACCTTCTCCAGCCAACCTAAAAAATAAAAAAAAATTCAATTTACATTTTTTAATTGGAAATATATCTGTCCACTAATAATATACATTTCAGGTAATAACAGATCTTCCATGTAGATAAATAATAGTTCATCTGATGTCATTTGAACATGATATCTTAACCATGCAGCGCTCGCATTGCGCTGGGAAGTAGTCCAGCATATTCATGAGCTGCTGCTCCTACCGCCCAGCTGCCGATTATTAACAGCTTTCTCCCTTTTACTGTGCATAGGGAGAAAGTTGTGAATCTGCGGAGGCTGTGTGGGGGGAACGGACACTCATGAATATGCCAGACATGTCAAAGAGGTTTACAATTCTACTCCGCTTCAGGGTCCTGAGAGAGATTTTTTTATACTGACGCATTTTGCTTCAATACTACGGAAAATTCTGATAGAAATATATGGTTATGGATTTTATTGCAGTTACCTGCTCTCTTCTCCTTCCAGCAGTTTCCTGTAGGTGGCGATCTCAATATCCAGAGAAAGTTTGACATTCATCAATTCCTGGTATTCACGAAGTTGGCGAGCCATGTCCTGCTTGGCCTTATGAAGAGCATCCTCCAACTCTGTAAGCTTTTGTTTGGCGTCTTTCAATGCTAGTTCTCCTCGTTCCTCAGCCTCAGCAATAGCGGTCTGCAGTTTGGCGCACTATTTATTAATGAAATAAATCCATCATTAATATTTGTTTCAGAATATACATGAACGTAATATCTTCTAATATAAGACAGAAGGTTTCTGCCAAAAGCGATATGCGCCTTTCATCCTTTTAAGGTTTGTGTTGAAATCAGTTTTAGGTTTCTGGGGCAACAAATATTCCATTCTAATTTTATAGGCATGCTATTAATTTCCTTAATCCAACCTTCCTGGCAGAAGTTAAAATCTGAGACAATGTGACACTGTAACAATCTCTTTGTTACAGTACAATATTCATTCCTGACACTTATTTTTAATCCCTCAAGCTATTTTTCTTACTTGTTTTTTCACGTTGTCGATTTCAGAACGCAGTCTGGAAATCATACGGTTGAGCTCTGAGATTTCAGTCTTTGTGCTTTTCAGATCATCACCATGTCTTCCGGCAGACATCTGGAGCTCCTCATACTGGAGACGAAATGAATAAGTACACGAATGATAAAATGTAAGATTAGATACATATCATATAAGCTATACAAGGAAAGTTGATGTGTGACATTGTTAAGTATCTACAGCTGATGACAAAATGTGTCCCGTCAATACGACTTGAATGTCAGTTTTTCTGCAAGGTATCCTGCAAGTGTTTACTGCATTACCACAACCCAAGATTTTCAGGTTATGAGTGGAGTTCGGCTTTAACATCAGATGTCATGTTTTATATCATTCTAAATTTGCAAAAGTTAAACCTCGCTTATAAATATTATAAATAATTTAAGCTATATATTCCTTACTGTTACTAAGTAGGACTCACCTTTGTTTGGTACCAAGATTCAGCTTCTTGTCGGCTTCTGTTGGCAATTTCCTCATATTGAGTCTTGACCTCAGCGATGATACCATCAAGGTCCAAAGCTCTGTTGTTGTCCATAGACAATACGACCTGAGTGTCTGAGATCTGTGCCTGCATCTGGGCAAGTTCCTGAAATGAATATGGAAAAAGGTTACTTATGTCTGTTAATGGTGATGAGGACTTAGAGGGGAAAAAAATATCCCCATAGTGCCCATTGCTTCCCAATATATTTTCATTATACTATCTACTATTTTTTTAAGCTTTTTGGACTTGTGTGGGCTCTTTATTCTAACGCTTACGTCAGTAACTCAATATTTAGCCAAATATTTGGCAAATATGATGGTAGTACAACTTTTTTGTTTTCTTTTTGTTCCCATAATGGCCTCCCAACTGATTTTCTATGTTTACATAACATATACTACAGAACATAGTTAATGTGTGAAATTATAATTACCGCTTCATACAGAGCCCTCAGGAAGTTGATCTCATCATTCAGAGCATCCACCTTGGATTCCAATTCTACTTTGTTCATGTAAGCAGCATCTACATCCTAAGTCAACAAAAGTTTAGATCAGTCAACATCCTACAAAGAAAATCTCTACAATTTACATTCCTGTGATTGGCAATTATAATCACCTTTTTGAGCACCACAAATTCATTCTCTGCAGTTGTTCTCTTGTTAATTTCCTCTTCGTATCTAAGCAAAAAATAATTATATGTTTATACTAACCAACAGCAAGTACAGTTCATCTCCATTCACGGTCATAACACATGTAAGAATTATGCTATGTCATGTCGGTTTCAAAACTTCAAGTTTTACATAAAACATGTTCTAATACTGAACATTAATTATCCAATTCTTACTTACAATAAACATTGAGCAAGACGGGAGTTTGATGGCTGTAACAATTCTAGGTTTTCTAGATTAACTGATCTGCATTTACCAGTCTGATTGATTGATTGATTGATTGATTGATTGATTGATTGATTGATTCATTGATTGATTCATTCATTGTGGTGAAACAAGTCATAAATGAATGGGATTCTAAATTCCCACATTTTGGATGTTTGAAAAAGGAGTTTCTGCCCCCAAAACTCAGCATGGACATATTTCAGGCTTAATTAAGCATGCTTCAAGAAACAGGCGACATCTTCACTTACTTTGTCTTGAAATCCTCTACAGCATCTTGCATCTGTCTTAACTCTGATTCCAGACGACCCTTGTCACTTCCTAGGCTGTCTAGTTGTCTCCGCAGTTGATTAATATAGGCTTCAAAGAGGGGTTCAATGTTATTCTTCACTGTCTTGACTCCCTGTTCTTGCAAGAGGCTCCATTTGGTCTCCAGAACCTTGTTCTGTTGCTCTAGGAATCGTACCTATGTAGCAACAGAAAGCAATTATAATCAATAATGCATTATTCTAGAGATTTTTGCATGTCTAGTGTAGCAGGGAAAATATGAAGCATGAAAAGAACCTACCTTGTCAATGAAGGTTGCAAATTTGTTGTTAAGAGTCTTAATCTGTTCTCGTTCTTCTGTGCGCACTTTTTGAATAGATGGGTCAATTTCCAAATTGAGAGGAGCTAAAAGGCTTTGATTAATTGTGACTTCTTGGATTCCTCCAGGTGGGCAAACTGGAAAACCTGGTCCACCTCCAAATCCTTGCCCAACACCAAATCCTTGCCCAACACCAAATCCTTGACCAGCACCAAATCCTTGACCAGCACCGTATCCTTGACCAGCACCGTATCCAGAACCTACACCGAAACCTGCTCCACTACCAGCTCCAAACCCAGAGCCATATCCATAACGCGACTGAGAGCTCAGGGACATTCTTTTGTTTCCTCCTAAGCCACTAAGACTCCTGCTGCCAAAGCCACCAGAGCTTACCCGGCTACCAGCACCACCACCAGAACGAGACATTGAGACTGAGCTAAAGCCACCTCGGTTTAGCCCTGATGGAACTGCAGAAGCAGCACTGAAGGTTTTTTTATAAGTTGTTTGGCGAGATACAGACATGGTCCTGGATCTGTGATGCTGAGGATGAGAAGAGAAGAAGGCAGAGTGAACGGCTCAGTGATGAAACTCCCCTTTTTATCTGTCTCAGTATGTGGGTTTGGTCCAAGGAAGTGTATGTATCATCTTACCTCAATAATGGGTTTGGCATGCCCTGCAGCAATCTAAACACTGAGCTCATCTGATCAACGTACATGTCTATTATATGTAGTGCAAAAAGTATGCAATAGCTTGTATTCGGTGTGAATCTTTTCACCCATTCCAGACACTTGACTATAACAAGTCAGCACACCAGCTAGAAGACTTCTTGTGTAAATCCTAACCCACTAGATTGCTGCAATATAGATATGAAGACCTGGGAGATAGATAGATAGATAGATAGATAGATAGATAGATAGATAGATAGATAGATAGATAGATAGATAGATAGATAGATAGATAGATAGATAGATAGATAGATAGATAGATAGATAGATAGAGGATATGATAAATTAATTGATTGATATCCTTAAAGAGGCTCTGTCACCAGATTTTGCAACCCCTATCTGCTATTGCAGCAGATAGGCGCTGCAATGTAGATTACAGTAATGTTTTTATTTTTAAAAAACGAGCATTTTTGGCCAAGTTATGACCATTTTTGTAGTTATGCAAATGAGCCTTGCAAAAGTCCAAGTGGGTGTGTTTAAAAGTAAAAGTCCAAGTGGGCGTGTATTATGTGCGTACATCGGGGCGTTTTTAATACTTTTACTAGCTGGGCGCTCTGAAGAGAAGTAACATCCTCTTCTCTTCAGAACGCCCAACTTCTGACAGTGCAGATCTGTGACGTCACTCACAGGTCCTGCATCGTGACGGCCACATCGGCACCAGAGGCTACAGTTGATTCTGCAGCAGCATCAGCGTTTGCAGGTAAGTCGATCTTACCTGCAAACGCTGATGCTGCTGCAGAATCAACTGTAGCCTCTGGTGCCGATGTGGCCGTCACGATGCAGGACCTGTGAGTGACGTCACAGATCTGCACTGTCAGAAGCTGGGCGTTCTGAAGAGAAGAGGATGTTACTTCTCTTCAGAGCGCCCAGCTAGTAAAAGTATTAAAAACGCCCCGATGTACGCACATAATACACGCCCACTTGGACTTTTACTTTTAAACACACCCACTTGGACTTTTGCAAGCCTCATTTGCATAACTACAATAATGGTCATAACTTGGCCAAAAATGCTCGCTTTTTAAAAATAAAAACGTTACTGTAATCTACATTGCAGCGCCTATCTGCTGCAATAGCAGATAGGGGTTGCAAAATCTGGTGACAGAGCCTCTTTAAAGAAGCCAATTCCTGAACAACACTATGTACTAAGTTCAGAGAATCAACAGGTCTGAGCCAACAATGAAATATTGATATTTGCATTAGAAAATCTACAAATAATCAAACAACTAATATAATATGGAAAAAAAAAAAAAAAGCAAACCTCTGCATAAGAAAATGTACATTGTGATGTTTTACAATACTCATTCCCCACCCAGGGAGAGGTTATGTGTTCATCATTTGTCAGTCACAACTCTGCTGTGCATGCATGTAATAGATTGCAGATACTGTAATGACTAAATCTAACAGTGTCACTCCCTAAACTGTGGTTAGCAAGGTATTTTTTTACAAACAGGTAAGGAATGTTGCTATGGTGCTAGTAAATCTCTTTAGGACATCACTTTGTCATGTGGAAACAATAGATCCCCTGTTCTCAGTCAAGGAAAGAAAGAGAGTTTAAAATGAACAAGCACATGATTCTATGAATCTATGTTACTTGCGGGGATGTGCTATTATTACTATTAGTAGAAGTGGTGGCCATATTGTTATTATTATTATTTATTGCTTATCAGACAATGTACCAGAAATGTATTAATAGGAGTTTCAAGAACGACTTGTCACTAGGCTTTATAGGGGAATATATTAGGACTGGTTTTTCAAACGCCAGTGTTAAACTAATTTATGTCGGGAGAATGTGCTCTAATTTTATTGAGAGGTGCACAGCTCTTAATAAATGTGTTGCATTTTTGGCTGTTCGTGCAACAGAAATGAAAATCTACTCCTTCTTTGAGCAAATGAAAATCTACATCTGAAACTGAAGATTCTGCCATAAATTAAGGGAGATCTGTCATTCTTATTTAGACCCCACCCCCTTAGGCTAGACCCCACCCTTTTTCTCGCCACTATTGGAAAGTGGCAAGAAAAGTAAAAAAAATTAAAATATTGCGTGCGCTACATTTTGCAACTTTTTTTACACCAGAAAAACCCAAATAACACATCAGACCTTATTTAATATATGTCTTGCACGTGCAATGAGAACAACAAAGTGATGTGCACATGTTCTGTATATATAGAGGGTACAATTCAGTCTAATACTGGGTGCTGGTCCCACCTCTGGGAACCTCAACTATCAAAAGAACAGGGGTCCCTGACTACCATTTTGCCAGGTGAGGCAGCTTCATCAAGGCAAAAAATGAAGGGAGAATCGGCCACACATGTGCATGGTTCTCTTAATGTAGTGCGAGTGGTTTCAACTTTAATTCATCTGTTTGCGGTACGACATCTCTGCAGTTACTAGTGGCCGCTATGCCACTATTTTCTGCTGACCAGATCGCCTCTTTGATGTGAAGACTAGTAACAGGTCCTCTCTTATACTTCCTTTGGGACATAAATAAATACATTTGATGACACTAAGTCCTGTGAACAATACACTTAGGCCCCATGCACATGACCGCAGAAATTATCCGTAATTACGGTCCATAAATGCTGACCATAATTACGGACCAATTCATTTCTGTTGCCCACGGACACCTTCCCGTATATATTTACGGGAAGGTGTCCATGCCACAGAAAGGCTCTGTAAAAGATAGGACATGTCCTACTCTTTGCTTTTTACAGACTGTGCTCCCATACTTTATATGGGAGCACGCCCCGCAAATGCGGGTGGCTGTCATCGGCCAGCCGTGCCTGTAATCACGGACCTTGATCACGGGCACCGTCATGTGCATGGGGCCGTAGTCCTTGAAACAGTTTATTTGATTGGTTAAGGCACACCATGATATTGCCTCCCCCATATATATATAAATATATATATATATATATATATATATATATGTATTTATATATTTATATATATATATATATGTATATATATATACAGCACACAAGAAAATGGCGACAGAACACTGCGAACACTAATGTCACCTAAGACGCTAAATATAAATAAATATGCATTACTGCTAAAACTACTTACAATAGGGAGGTTCTTAGCGCACATTTTGATCAAATTCTGTGAGCCCACCTGCCACGACATGGCGACCTCCATGAGGTGGGAACCTATGCTGCAAATACACCCAGAACTGGTACTAAGCCTACATATACTTGGGGATGGTAGGAACCGGCATTAAACAAATTACATGTAGACAGGTGTAAGAACGCCTGTGACTGCAAATTTATACAGCACACAAGAAAATGGCGACAGCACACTGCGAACACTAATGTAACCTAAGCCGCTAAATAGAAATAAATATGCATTACTGCTAAATCTACTTACAATAGGGAGGTCCTTAGCGCACATTTTGATCAACTTGTGTGAGCCCACCTGCCACGACAAAGCGACCTCTAAGAGGTGGGAACCTACACTGCAAATACACTCAGAACTGGGACTAAGCCTAAATATACTTGGGGATGGTAGGAACCGGCATTAAACTAATTAAAATCACCCAGGGCAGAATGGGAGAAGTGCAAGATCAAAAATGGAGGCAGTCACCAACCACACATATATGAATCACATAAACATCACAAAAATGTGAACAGCACATTCCAACAAAATGAAACAAAACGTGTAGACAGGTGCAAGAACGCCTGTGACTGAAAATTTATACAGCACACAAGAAAATGGCAACAGCACACCGCGAACTCTAATGCCACCTAAGCCGCTAAATATAAATAAATATGCATTACTGCTAAATCTATCTTATAGAGGTGGGCTCACACAATTTGATCAAAATGTGCGCTAAGAACCTCCCTATTGTAACCTGTAGGTAGTTCCCACGAAACTGATGAATGATGATAAATCATCTATTCTTTATGACTGACACCATCCTAATCTCGTTTCCGACCCTGTTCATAATTTTGTTATGAATTCCCATTTGTTTGTACAAATGCTGGTTCTCGTTAGGCTCAATGCACAACTATTTACCACTTAACATTTATCTGAATTTTATGTACCTGCGAGTCTGACATTCATTGCTTCATTGCAGTAATTTCATTAATTATACACCACATTGGATAATTGTTTACTTCTTTAAAAATTTTCAATAAAAACTGAATTAAAAATATATCTAAACATAAATAAATATTGATTAAGATATAAAATGGATACATTTATCACCTATTCACATGATAGGGGATGTATTTTAGATTGGTGGGGTTATGACCACTGGGACTCCCACTGATTACTAGAATGGGAGAAAAAGTCAATACGTCTGCAGTGGGAAGAAGTACTATTCACACTGCTGTCACTTGGCTGTTTTCATTCCTCCTATAGAGTTTTTGAAGTGGCAGCGTGTATTCTTTGACCTCTGCTCTATACAAGACCTCCCCATCATAAACATGCTTATTGGGAGAGACAGGGGTCCTCCATTCTAGTGATCATGGGGTCCAAGTGGTCAGACACCCACTAATACAACATTTTTCACCAATCCTGTGGGTAGTTGATAAATGTTAATAGCTGGAATACTCCTTTAAAGGGTTGCCTGGGCACGTGGTGGTTTTTCATACTGATGACCTATCCAGGGCCGGCCTTAGGTTGAATGGTTCACATATATAGACACGCACATACTGGAACATATATACTGCACATACAGTACACTAAGGCAGATATTTAGACAAACAGGCAAATATATATACACACATTCTGGAATACATATATACATACATACATGCATACATACATACATACAGGTAAATATATAGACATACAGACACACACACACACACACACACACACCGGCACATAAATACACAGACAGGAACATATACAAATACATAAAAGGCACATATATACAAACACAAAGACACATTCACATACAGACCCATATATACCAACACAGGCACATATATACACAGTACAGATAATGTAGTAGATGTTACCTGCAGTCCTATGTAACACCACAGATAACACACAGTGATAACTCTCTGATTACAGATAATATAGTAGATGTTATCTGCAGTCCTATGTAACATCACAGATAACTGTAATGACAGGGTAGGGAGACAGACAGGTGAGCCCTAATCTACCCGCCACTCAGTCCCTGTCTACTTGCAACGACCCGTCCTAAGCGACGGGGTACAACTGGGCGGCGGTCCCTATGCTCAGTAAGTGCAAGACAGACAAAACAGACAAGGGTACACAGAAGCTAGGGAAACGCGGGAAGCTGCCCACGGAGACACCGTGAGCAACAAGAGTAGTGAACGAGCCGAGTCAAACCAGGAGAGAGCAAGGTACAAAACGCTGAGCAGGACAGTGGTCAGAAAGCCAAGGTCAATAACAAGCAGAGGATGAGTAGTACAAGCAGCAGCAGAAAGCCAGGAAACAAGCATAGAAGAATCACAGGCAAAGGAGGAACAGGAAAGGCAGGTATAAATAGACAGTGGGCGGGAACTAGCTCTGTCTTGCCAGGCTGTGATAGGCTCTCCCACTCCTAAGCCTGCCATCCTGAGTGGTGGAAGATGGAGTCAGTCTCACAGACTTAGGAGCAGGTGCAGACTGATTGCCCACGGGCGTTGACACAGAAGCTGTGTCTGGCAAATCCTTTACAATAACACACTCTAATAAGTATACCCACAGGCACATATAAACACACACAGAGGCACATATAACTGGAGATACACTTTAAAAAGTTTAATTCCATGAATTAAACATAGTAGTACAGTATATAAGCATAGTATATAAGGGTCAGCATAGTATATAGGGGCAGCATAGTATATAAGGGGCGACATATTATATAAGGGGCAGCATAGTATATAAGGGGCAGCATAGTATATAGGGGAAGCATAGTATATAATGGCAGCATAGTATATAAGGGGCAGAATAGTATATTGGGACAGCATAGTATATAGGGTGCAGCATAGAAGATAGGAGCAGCATAGTATATAAGGGGCAGAATAGTATATAAGGGGCAGAATAGTATATAAGGGACGGCATAGTATATAAGATGCAGCATGTTATATAGGGGCAGCATAGTATATAAGTGGCAGCATAGCATATAGGGGCAGTATAGTATATAGGGGAAGCATTGTATATAAGGGGAGCATAGTATATAGGGCATCATAGTATATAGGGGCAGCATAGTATATAGGGAGCAGCATAGTGTATAAGGGGCAGCATAGCATCTAAGGGGCAGAATAGTATATAGGGACAACATAGTATATAGGGGCAGCATAGTAGTTAGGGGACAGCATAGTATATAAGGGGCATCATAGTATATAGGGGAAGAATCGTATATAAGGGACAGCATAGTATATAAGAGGCAGCATGGTATATAGGGACAACATATTATATAAGGGGCAGCATAGTATATAGTGGACAGTATAGTATATAGGGGCAGCATAGTATATAAGGGGGAGCATAGTATATAAGGGGCATCATAGTATATAGGGGAAGAATAGTATATAAGGGACAACATAGTATATAAGAGGCAGCATGGTATATAGGGACAACATATTATATAAGGGGCAGCATAGTATATAGTGGACAGTATAGTATATAGGGGCAGCATAGTATATAAGGGGGATCATAGTATATAGGGGGCATCATAGTATTCAGGGGCAGCATAGTATATAGGGAGCAACATAGTATATAGGGGCAGCATAGTATATAGCGGGCAGCATAGTATATAGGGGGCAGCACAGATATCTTCATTTTATCTGTTCTACTTTAATAGTGAACACACACACATACACAGAGACATAAATACATGCAGACACACACATACTGTAACATATACACATACGAACACAGAGATTTATATATATACACCCATATACACACACAGAGACATATAGATACACATAGGAACTTACCATCTCTCCTTGCTGACAGGATCACAGATTTCTTGCAGGACAGGCTGTGGGGGGAGCTTCCTGTCCTCTTTCTCTTCGGCTCTTGTTTACTCCGTGTGTGTAACTAAGAGCAGAGGACAGAGCAGAGGATAGGATTGGTCATCAGTATATGATCCGACACCCGGACCACACACCGATCAGCTGTTTCGGCTGCCTCCGGGCACCGGATGTCTGTGCCGGAAGCAGATGGCTCCGGTTGAAATACAGCGGCCATGCTGCAGTACTGCAACTCTGCTGTTATCCAAGTGCATAGGAGCAGAGTTGCAGTACTATAGGATGGCCGCTATACAGTGTACGAAGCCATCTTCTTCTGGCACTGAACACTGCATAACATCCGAGCCGAAACAGCTGATCAGTGCGGGGTCCGGGTGTTGGATCAAATACTGGTGACCTATCCTCTACTCTGTCATCTACTCTTAGTTACACAAACGAAGTAAACAAGAGCCAAAAAGCAAGAGCAGAGGAGGAAGCTCTGCCCACAGCCCTGTGGATAGGTCATCAGTCTGAAAAACCACCCTGTGCCCGGACAACCCCTTTAAGTTCTATCCCTGTTCACCTCTTTGTCTAAACTGTCCTATTCACTTCTGAATGCGGATGTAGCCATCTTTATCTTGACTCTGATAACTTGTTGCAGCGTGATATCACACAACAAAAGCCATTCAAAAGCCGTTAAAAATTCAAGTTAAAGTTGTTAGACACTGCGTATTTAATGCGTTAAAAGTCAAGATAAAGATGTCTACATCTGTATGGACTATGGAGGGCATTTATTAAGACTGGCGTTTCACACGCCAGTCCTAATCTAAAATACGCTGGAGTTAAATGTGTCTAATTTATTAATACACAAATACCAAACTTGTTGGGCTGTGAGTGCCCCGCCCACTTGTTAGAAAACTGCACAAAAGTCACATTTTTGTTTATTTTGCGCAAATTGTGACTTTTCCGCCCTTTGCACTTTTTCTATCCTCTATATCTTTAAAAAGAGAAAGTATGTTCTTCTTCTTATTTAACTATAAAGCAAATTACCAAGCCTTTAACCTACAAAGTGACTCAAATAATTTATAGCAACATGAAATACCGATGAGTGAAGACTGATGTTGCAATTTCATAATTTGCTGACACTGCATATTCAAGAAAATACAGGAAAAAAAGGACTGTGAATTAGCTAAAATGTTAAGTGGAAAGTAAAATATTTCACATACATCTAAAGAGACAATTTTGACCATCAAAAACATTACCATACTACTTAATATATAATCATTTAGATACAAAAGATTGTTGAAGGATCTAGTTTTTGACAGCCTAACATGTAGTAAAAGATCTGAATGGACACAAATATTTGATTGGTTGTACATGGCACAGATCAAGTTGAATTTGAGATTAAAATGTTGTGCATCGTGTAAACTCTGAGTAATGTACACAAATGTAAAGGAGCGGCCGCACTGTCGCCCTGAAAACAGTAAGCGGAGGCCGCCATGACAGGTATAGGAGGGAGTAGGTGAGGAAAGGGTTAAATTATAGAAGTGATATGGGGAGGGTTTAGAAGAGTTTAGGAATAGGGGAGTGGTTTGGATGGGAGGAGTGGCTGTGCTAACTTGGTCTTCCCGCTGTTTTCCTCAGTGCGTTGGAGACAGCGGGAAGAGGCACGTCAATCGCAGTGACACACATTGAAAAGGCAGTTAAGACGAGCTTACCTGCCTCCTTGTGATGGTGTCGTTCGAAGGCCTCGTGGAGCGGCTCAGGGCGGCGGCTGTACACCATGACGCAGGATGGCTGAAGGCGCAGGTGACATGACTGGTGGGGTTGCAGGTGCCTCAGGCAGCTGGGCCCCGGCGCTCACATCGAGCGGTGTCTGTGGCCGGGGGTGGCACACCTTCACCCATGTCGTCCCCTGTAGTGCTGGACTTGGCGGTGGTAAGCCCGTTGCTGTTCAGCCCTCCTTCCGGGAAGCGGGGGGAGCATCCCAGGTTCCGTTTCCCCTGCTGCTGTGTCCGCCCGCCGGCGAGGCTTAGTCCTGAAGAGGTCCCGCGGGTTCGGCGCCACAGGGGAAGCCCCTCCAGGGTCGCTGCAGGCCGGTCCTCGGGGGTCCTGGCAGAAATCCCCATCCGCGGCGGTTCCCGGCGGTTGAGGGGGGGGTTAGCTCCTGGCTTCCTAAATTCCCCCTCCTCCATCTGGTGCGATGCACGAAGGTGGGATGTCATGTCGGCAGCCCCGCCTGGTGACGTTCCAATCAGGGGGCGGGCTTCTTCAAGGCCTACATCAGGGAGGATTTCCTGTCCGGTTTTCAGTGGCGTGCGGTCTGAGGTGTGGATACCGCAAAACGGGCAGCCGGAAGCTGGCCCTATCAGCATCAGCTCTCATCTGGAGGCCGGCCATTCACGGCAGTCGGCTCGGGGATCTCTGTGCCCTCATTGTGTGTGTGGGCAGCGGTCGCATATGGCGTTTGAACTGGAAGACGGAGAAGTGGACGAGCGTCAGCGTGTTCAAGTCTGTCCGGCTGGAGGGATCACAGCGCCTGAGCAGCCAGGTGGGTGTTTATCTTCTCTATCTTTTCCTGCTATTTTAATGTCGGGAGGCATGGGGGGGTGTCGAGCAACGCGGGCGTTCGCGGGTCTTACGGGGTGGTAGTTACGCCAGCGGATGGGGGTAGCGGCGGTTTAGCGGAACTAGTGGGCTGCTTGCGCGAGCTGGTTAAAAAATTGGATGGGTTGCAGGCCCCGGTAGCGGCTAGGGTGTCCCTGGTAGCGGTCTGGGCGGGGTGACGGAGCCGGTGGTGGTTAGACAGCCTTAGGACAGGGGCGATATAAGGGGTTATGCGGGGGTTGTGGCGGTTTCAGTGCAGACGGATGAGGTTCAGGATGGGGACAAGGTACAGCTTGATGATAAATCGCAGGGTGAGGTTTATGTGCGCTTTGAAGGCCCGCTGAGGGCGCATCTGAAACTGGATGTTCATGAGCGTATTTGGAAGTACGAGTATGTAGAAATATTTTCTCTTCTTCCCTTGGCGAAATTTAATTTGGATAAGGGAAAAAGGGATGAGAGTAAGAAGGAAGAGGAGGAACGTCTGCGTTATCAGATTATTCCGCAAACGTTTGCGAATTGGCTGCAGGCTTTCGCGATATTGGTTAGCGTTATTGGGGAGAAGGCACCGGACAATTGTTCCGCTCTTTTTAGTTACTTGGATTCTATTGGTGAGGAGCATCATGTTTATGGGGGTGCGGCGTGGCTGCGTTATGACGAGCAGTTTCGGCAGCGGAAGGCGGTGCGGCCCAGCATTAGATCAGAAGGATATTGCATTATGGTTGAGGGTGACTGCTCCGGTTAAGCCGGGTCAGTCCTTTCCAGGGAGCGGTGGGTCTGCAGGGCAGGTCAGCCAGTCCGGTCAGGGTTCCAGTTCAAAACAATGTTTTTGCTGGCAAGTTAACGACGGCCAATGTAAATTTGCGTCAACGTGCAAGTTTAAGCACGTTTGTTCCAATTGCAGCGGGTCATCCCATGGTGTGTCAAAGTGTTTGCGAAAAGGCAAGAGATGGGGCAGTCAAGCGAGTTCAGCTGGTCAAGGGGGTGACGCCGGTGAAGTTGGAAAGGATGGCCCCCTTTCTAAGTAGATATCCGGATAGGGCTGGGGCAAATTTAATTGCTTATGGTTTCAGCGTAGGTTTTGTTATTCCCTCTCCCCATATGACATTACAGTCACTCGTCGGAATCTTCGGTCTGCTTACCAGCACTCCGAGGTGGTGGCCGACAAACTTCGGAAAGTAGTGGAGTTAGGTCGCATGGCGGGGCCTTTTTTTGGAACCGCCTGTGGCTGATTTTATTGTTTCCCCATTGGGTGTCGTGCCTAAGCGCGAGTCTAACAAGTATATTTTGATACACCATCTTTCTTTTCCCAGGGGTGTGTCAGTTAATGACGGCATTGATCCGGTGTTAAGGATCTGCCAGGCTCAGCTTCTGTGTCTATGCCCATAGGTAATCAGTCTGCACCTGCTTCTATGTCTGTGAGACTGACTCCATCTTCCACCACTCAGGATGGCAGGCTTAGGAGTGGGAGAGCTTATCACAGCCTGGCCAGACGGAGCTAGCTCCCGCCCTCTGTCTATTTATACCTGCCTTTCCTGTTCCTCCTTGCTTGTGATTCTTCTCGTTTGGTTTCCTGGCCCTGCTGCAGCTTCTTGAACTATTTGACCCTGCTTCATATTGACCCTGGCTTACTGAATACTCTTCTGCTCTGCGTTTGGTACCTCGTACACTCCTGGTTTGACTCGGCTTGTTCACTACATTCCTGCTCTGCGTTTGGTACCTCGTACACTCCTGGTTTGACTCGGCTCGTTCACCACTCTTGTTGCTCACGGTGTTCCATGGGCAACTGCCCTTTTTCCCTTGCTTCTGTGTACCCTTGTCTGTTTGTCTGTCGTGCACTTATTGAGCATAGGGACCGTTGCCCAGTTGTACCCCGTCGCCTAGGGCGGGTCGTTGCAAGTAGGCAGGGACTGAGTGGCGGGTAGATTAGGGCTCACTTGTCTGTTTCCCTACCCCCATCATTACATAATCACAAGCCCATATACCAAGTCTACCCTGGTCCCTCACACTACTATGGACCCCCTTGAGACCCTGGCTCAGCAAATGCAGGGTCTCTCCCTACAGGTCCAGGCCCTGGCTCAGAGGGTCAACCAGCCTGATGCTACCATGGTAGTGCCCCTCACCTCACCTTTTGAACCCCACCTCAAGTTGCCTGACCGGTTCTCAGGGGACCGGAAGACTTTTCTCTCCTTTCGGGAGAGTTGTAGGCTCTATTTTCGCTTAAAACCCCACTCCTCAGGTTCTGAGAGCCAGCGGGTGGGTATAATTATGTCCCGGCTCCAGGGAGGGCCCCAAGAATGGGCCTTCTCCTTGGCTCCTGAAGCCCCTGAACTTTCCTCCGTTGATCTTTTCTTTTCTGCTCTCGGACTCATTTATGACGAGACTGACAGGACTGCCTTTGCCGAGAGTCAGCTGGTGACCTTACGTCAGGGTAAGAGACCTGTTGAGGAGTATTGCTCTGACTTTAGGAAGTGGTGCGTAGCTTCTCGGTGGAATGACCCTGCCTTAAGGTGCCAGTTTAGGTTGGTTCTGTCGAACGCCCTGAAAGACCTGCTAGTTAGCTATCCCTCTTCTGACTCCCTAGACCAGGTTATGGCTTTAGCGGTACGACTTGACCGACGTCTCAGGGAACGACAACTTGAACGTTTTTGTGTTTTCTCCTCTGACTCCCCCATGATGCCTCCCGAGGTTCCGTTGCTTCGCTCTTCCACGGAAGACTCGGAGGTACCTATGCAACTCGGGGCCTCCGTGTCCCCCCAACAACGTAGAGAGTTCCGCAGGAAGAATGGTCTCTGCTTCTATTGTGGGGATGACAAGCATCTAGTGAACACCTGTCTTAGGTGTAAGAATAAGCAGCCGGAAAACTTCCGCGCCTAAGTGATCATCGGGGAGGTCACTTGGGCGCACAGGTATTTCCTGTAAATATGAAACGTAATAAAATCTTGCTTCCCTTTCAGGTCTCTTTTGGTGGTAGGTCTGCTACCGGCAGTGCCTTCGTGGATTCAGGGTCTTCTGCTAATATCATGTCTGTGGAATTTGCTATGTCTCTAGCTATGCCTTTGATTGATTTGCCTAAACCTGTCCCGGTAGTGGGTATCGACTCCACTCCTCTTGCTAATGGTTATTTTACACAGCATACCCCTGTTTTTGAACTCCTTGTTGGCTCCATGCATTTGGAGCAGTGCTCTGTACTGTTGATGCAGGGATTATCGTCCGATTTGGTTTTAGACCTTCCCTGGTTGCAGTTGCATAATCCCACGTTTGACTGGAATACTGGGGATCTTACCAAATGGGGTAATGAATGCTTGACGTCATGTTTTTCTGTTAATTCTATTTCTCCCCCTGAGGAGGTGAACACGCTACCTGAGTTTGTTCAGGACTTCGCTGATGTTTTCTCTAAGGAGGCCTCCGAAGTGTTACCTCCTCATAGAGAATACGATTGCGCTATCGATTTGGTACCAGGAGCTAAGCTCCCTAAGGGTAGGATATTTAATCTCTCTTGTGCCGAACGTGAAGCAATGAGAGAGTATATCCAGGAATGCCTGGCCAAGGGTTACATTCGCCCCTCTACTTCTCCGGTAGGTGCTGGCTTCTTCTTCGTAGGGAAGAAGGATGGTGGTCTTAGGCCATGCATTGACTACCGTAACTTGAATAAGGTCACTGTAAGGAACCAGTATCCCCTTCCTTTGATTCCTGATCTCTTTAATCAGGTTCAGGGGGCCCAATGGTTCTCTAAGTTTGATCTACGGGGGGCGTATAACCTTATCCGCATCAAAGAGGGGGATGAGTGGAAGACTGCGTTTAACACGCCCGAAGGACATTTGGAATACCTCGTCATGCCCTTTGGGTTGTGTAATGCTCCCGCGGTCTTCCAGAATTTCATAAATGAGATTTAAGAGATTACCTGGGGGTATTTCTCGTAGTGTACCTTGATGACATCCTAGTGTTTTCCAAGGACTGGTCCTCCCACATTGAGCATGTCAGGAAGGTGCTCCAGGTCCTTCGGGAAAACAAACTATTTGCGAAGACCGAAAAATGTGTGTTTGGGGTGCAGGATATACCATTTTTGGGTCAAATCCTCACTCCTCATGAATTCCGTATGGACCCCGCCAAGGTCCAGGCTGTGGCGGAATGGGTCCAACCTTCCTCCCTGATGGCGTTACAGTGCTTCTTGGGGTTCGCTAATTATTACAGGGGATTTATTGCTAACTTCTCGGTCATCGCTAAGCCTCTTACGGATCTCACTCGCAAGGGTGCTGATCTCCTCCGCTGGCCTCCTGAGGCTGTCCAGGCTTTTGAGGTCCTTAAGAAGTGCTTTATCTCGGCCCCGGTGCTGGTTCAGCCCAACCAAATGGAGCCATTTATCGTGGAGGTTGACGCGTCCGAGGTGGGAGTGGGGGCTGTCTTGTCCCAGGGTACCAGGTCCCTCACCCATCTCCGTCCCTGTGCCTACTTCTCCAGGAAGTTTTCGCCCACTGAGAGTAACTATGATATTGGCAACCGCGAACTCTTAGCCATTAAATGGGCATTTGAACAGTGGCGCCACTTCCTGGAGGGGGCTAGGCACCAGGTAACGGTCCTTACCGACCACAAGAATCTGGTTTTCCTAGAATCTGCCCGGAGGCTAAACCCGAGACAAGCTCGATGGGTGTTATTTTTTACCAGATTCAACTTTTTGGTTACCTATAGGGCTGGGTCTAAAAATATTAAGGCTGATGCACTGTCGCGTAGCTTCATGGCCAGCCCTCCTTCGGAGGAAGATCCTGCTTGTATTTTGCCTCCAGGTATAATAATTTCCTCTATTGATTCTGATTTAGTCTCTGAAATTGCTGCTGATCAAGGTTCAGCTCCCGGGAACCTTCCTGAGAACAAGCTGTTTGTTCCCCTGCAATTCCGGCTAAGGGTACTTAGGGAAAATCATGACTCCACACTATCTGGTCATGCAGGCATCCTGGGTACCAAGGATCTCATTGCCAGAAACTATTGGTGGCCTGGGTTGCCTAAAGACGTTAAGGCCTACGTCGCCACTTGTGAGGTTTGTGCTAGGTCCAAGACTCCCAGGTCCCGACCAGCGGGCTTACTACGTTCTTTGCCCATTCCCCAGAGACCTTGGACCCATATCTCCATGGATTTTATCACCGATTTGCCTCCATCTCAAGGCAAGTCGGTGGTGTGGGTTGTAGTAGACCGCTTCAGTAAGATGTGCCACTTTGTGCCCCTCAAGAAAATACCCAATGCTAAGACGTTAGCTACCTTGTTTGTCAAACACATCCTGCGTCTCCATGGGGTCCCTGTCAATATTGTTTCTGACAGAGGGGTACAATTTGTTTCTTTGTTTTGGAGAGCCTTCTGTAAAAAGTTGGAGATTGATCTGTCCTTCTCCTCTGCCTTCCATCCTGAAACTAATGGCCAAACTGAGAGGACTAATCAGTCTCTAGAACAATATTTAAGGTGTTTTATCTCTTACTGTCAATATGATTGGGTCTCATTCATTCCCCTCGCTGAATTTTCCCTTAATAACCGGGTCAGTAACTCGTCAGGGGTCTCCCCCTTTTTCTGTAATTTTGGGTTTAATCCACGGTTCTCCTCCGTTTCACCTGGTAGTTCCAACAATCCCGAGGTAGAGGTCGTTCATTGGGAACTGTGCACAGTCTGGGCCCAGGTTCAGAAGAACCTAGAGGTGTCCCAGAGCATACAAAAAACTCAGGCAGATAGAAGACGTTCTGCTAACCCCTTGTTTATGGTCGGGGATCTGGTGTGGCTATCGTCAAAGAACTTGCGCCTTAAAGTCCCGTCCAAGAAGTTTGCTCCCCGGTTTATAGGGCCGTACAAGGTCATTGAAGTCCTCAATCCTGTCTCCTTCCGACTGGAGTTGCCCCCAACTTTTCGAGTACACGACGTGTTTCATGCCTCCCTCCTTAAACGCTGCTCCCCGTCCTTGGCTCCCTCGAGGAAACCTCCTGTCCCCGTTCTCACCCCTGAGGGGGTAGAATTCGATGTGGCCAAGATTGTGGACAGCAAGATGGTCCAAGGCTCTCTCCAGTACCTGGTCCATTGGAGAGGATACGGGCCTGAGGAGAGGACTTGGGTACCCGCCCGGGATGTTCACGCTGGGGTATTGGTCAGGAGGTTCCACCTTCGTTTCCCCAATAAACCAGGTCCATCTAGAAAGGGTCCGGTGGCCCCTCATAAAAGGAGGGGTACTGTTAAGGATCTGCCAGGCTCAGCTTCTGTGTCTACGCCCATAGGTAATCAGTCTGCACCTGCTTCTATGTCTGTGAGACTGACTCCATCTTCCACCACTCAGGATGGCAGGCTTAGGAGTGGGAGAGCCTATCACAGCCTGGCCAGATGGAGCTAGCTCCCGCCCTCTGTCTATTTATACCTGCCTTTCCTGTTCCTCCTTGCTTGTGATTCTTCTCGTTTGGTTTCCTGGCCCTGCTGCAGCTTCTTGAACTATTTGACCCTGCTTCATATTGACCCTGGCTTACTGACTACTCTTCTGCTCTGCGTTTGGTACCTCGTACACTCCTGGTTTGACTCGACTTGTTCACTACTCTCCTGCTCTGCGTTTGGTACCTCGTACACTCCTGGTTTGACTCGGCTCGTTCACCACTCTTGTTGCTCACGGTGTTGCCGTCGGCAACTGACCCTTTTCCCATGCTTCTGTGTACCCTTGTCTGTTTGTCTGTCGTGCACTTATTGAGCGTAGGGACCGTCGCCCAGTTGTACCCCGTCGCCTAGGGCGGGTCGTTGCAAGTAGGCAGGGACTGAGTGGCGGGTAGATTAGGGCTCACTTGTTTGTTTCCCTACCCCCATCATTACATCCGGTGTTATGTTCGGTGGTGTACGCGTCTTTTGACGAGGCAGTGGGTTTAGTTCGGGCAGTGGGGGAAGGTGCACTGTTAGCAAAGACGGATATTGAGGCGGCTTTCCAGCTATTGTCGGTACATCCTAACTGCCAACGGTTGTTGGGTTGTTTTTGGGATGGGGAGTTTTTTGTTGATCGTTGTTTGCCCATGGGTTGTTCCTTGTCATGCGCATAGTTTGAGGCCTTTAGCTCTTTTTTAGAATAGGTGACGCGGGAAGTTGCGGGGGTGAAATTGGTTATTCACTACCTCGATGATTTTTTATGCGTTGGTCCGGGTGGATCCTCGGTGTGCGCCAATATCCTGTACGGAGGGTCCAGTTACGGTTATTCGGTTTTTGGGCATTGAAATTGATTCTGTCATGATGGAATGCAAGCTCCCAGAGGATAAATTGACGGCTCTTCGTTCAGAGGTACAGCAGACGTGTCATCTCAAAAAGATTACGTTGCGCAGCTTGCAGTCATTATTGGGGAAGTTGAATTTCGCGTGCAGGATCATGCCGATGGGCAGAGTGTTTAGTAGGCGTTTGGCTGCTGCGACTGCTGGTTTGCTAGCGCCACATCACTTTGTACGGTTGAGCGCTGAGCATCGGGCGGATTTGGGAGTGTGGCATAGTTTTTTGGGGCAATACAATGGGCAGTCCCTTTGGATGTCTGGGGCTCTCGACTCCGTCGATTTGGATCTGTTTACGGATGCAGCTGGAGGGGGTGGTTTTGGGGCTTATTGAGGGGATCAGTGGTGTGCCGGGGGGTGGCCAGTCCAATGGATGGAAGGAGGATTGACAAAAAACTTGGCTCTGCTCGAGCTATTTCCCATCGTGGTCGCTGTGACCAATTGGGGGGATAAGCTTAGGGACAAGAAGATTTGTTTTCACTGCGACAACCTTGGTGTGGTATTGGCTATCAATAATATCTTGGCGGCGTCTCCTCCGGTTGTTCAATTGTTGCGGCATCTAGTGCTAGTTTGTTTGTCCTTAAATGCTTGGGTGGTGGTGGTACATGGGCCAGGGGTTGAAATTGGGTTGCTGACACTCTTTCTTGCTCGCAGTGGGATCATTTCCGTCAGCTGGCGCAGGGAGCGGATCGGATCGACAAGGCTTGCCCAGATCATCTATGGGAGCTGGTTTCACTGCAGCAGAAGCATTAATTGAGCGATCGTTGGCAAGGTCTACGTGGGTGTCATATATGGCTGGCTGGGCTCAATGGGAGCTTTGGGTGAGATCGTTGGGTGACGTCCGGTCAGACCGGGTACAAGTTGGTGGCTTTTTTGTATTGGCTGGGGGACGCGTATGAGTCTGTTTTTTCTGTGTCTAAAGTGAACAAGTTTGTGTCCGCTGTAGCGTTCGGCTTAAAATTACGTGGATTCAAGGCTGTGACCAAAGAATTTTTGGCATGTCAAGCGTTGAAAGAGATGCGGAGGGGGAGAGTGTCGGTAGATAGTAGGCGGCGAGTTTCCTTCCGGATTCTTTGCTTGTTAGGTACGGTGGTGGAGGCTTTCTGTAGTTCGGGGTTTGAAGTTCGGTTGTTTCGCCTGGCTTTTTCTTTAGCCTTTTTTGGGGCTTTTAGACTGCGTGAATTGGTCTCTCCGAGTGTGTCGCGTTTGGGCGGCTTGTGTCAGGATGACGTGGAGTTATTTGCTGATAGGGTGGAGATTGTGCTGCGTCGGTCGAAAACGGATCAAACAGGCAGGGGCAGGAGGATTGTGTTTGCTATTGAGGGTTCGGTGATGTGTCCAGTGCATTGTTTTTCTGCTTTTGGAGTACAGGTCGGGTTAGCGGGTCTTCCTTTACTGCGGCATGCGGATGGGTCTTTTCTATCTTGGTTCCAATTTAGTGTAGTGTTTAAACGCTGTTTTCTGCAATCGGGATACGTGCGGCTGAGTATTCTTCGCATTATTTTCGTATTGGCGCTGCTACGGAGGCAGTGAGATGGGGGTTGGATGATGCAGGGGTTCAGCGCATTGGGAGATGGGAGTCTAACTGTTTCCGCACTTATGTTCGCCCTCATCTGATGTAATGCTGTTAGTTCTGCTAGGTTGTTGAGTTACGCTACTGTTTTATGGAGTGCGAGTTTGGATTCTAAATGTATGCATGTGTTTTTCTCTCTTTACAGGTTCACGCCCCTGTCTTGTGTGGATCTTGGGGCACTCCTTTGTGTATTGGGGTGCCCGGAGGGCGGATGTTCCCCCTGATGGCAGCCAACTTAGGATTACGCGGGACGACGCCGTCCTGCATTGGTTAGGGTTTCGAGGCATGGTCTGGAACAGGGTTTTGCCCCAATTTCAGGTTTATACACACCTAGACCGTGTTCCTGGAATCCTAGTGCTGCATGTTGGGGGGAATGACTTGGGTGTGCACCCATTTCGTGATTTGGGGAGGGATGTTAAGCATGACTTGTTGTGCTTATGGGCTTTTTACCCGGGCTTGATCATAGTGTGGTGGGATATTGTGCCAAGAAAAACATGGCGTTTGGTCCGATCTGTTGACAGACTTAATAAGGCCCGAATTAAGGTGAATAGGTCTGCGTTTGTGGCACGAAACGGAGGAGTTGTGGTCAGGCACAGGGATCTGAAATCAGGGGAAGGGTGTTATTGGAGACAGGATGGGGTGCATTTAAATGAGGTTGGGATGGATTTATGGAGTCTGGCCCTGGCAGAAGGGATTGCAAGAGGGGTGTTGGTGTGGAGGAGCTCACAGGCTTGAGGTGGTCAAGGCCTATTTTGCAGTGGCGGGGGGAGTCCTATAGGTTGGTCAGTAAAAACTGGTGTGGGGGTCACATCAGGGGTATGCGTCCCCGAAAAAATATGTGGAAGGCTTCTTATGGTGTTACCCCTTTGAAGTGCTTTATGGTCAAAGCCATCTGCAGAGGTGAGCGGTGTCTCCGAGCCGGGTTATGGCTGGAGGTAAAAACAAGTGGTGGTGGCAGATGGCTATTTCTAATTTGCAGTAACCCCAAGGGCTTCCCCAGGTCATGTTATTGGTGTTATATATATATTGACCCTGTTAAAGGTTTGTTTTATGTGTATTTTGGAAGAATTCCAATTTTGGGGAATTCTATGTTAATTTGGTTAGCTTGGTTATGAAAATTTTTATTTTCTGTAAATTAATAATAAACGGCTGCTGTGGCCATTAAAATCCAACCTGAGTATCATGTGTTGTTCTTTATTAAGGGGGTCAAAGTAAATGTTATATCACACGACTCTACTTATCCAAGTCATGTACTGTAAGGACGGTCCAACTATCCCCGATACAGTATCTCCGGCTGAGGATAAGAAGAATTGCATACATTGGAGTTTAAAGTGTAGCTAAACGTTTGACAAACTTCTGACATGTCAGAAGTTTGGATTGGTGGGGGTCCGAGCACTGAGACCCCCACCAATCGCTAGAACGAAGCAGCTGAAGCGCTCGTGTGAGCCCCCACAGATTTGTATCTATTCGGCTTTTTCCGGAAAGCCGATGTATCGGAGTACGGGCTCATAGATTTTCTATTGAGTCCATACACGATACATTTATTTCCGGAAAAAGCCGAACAGACACAAAGCGGTTGAGCACTCACACGAGCGCTTCAGCTGCTTCGTTCTAGCGATTGGTGGGGGTCTCAGTGCACGGACCCCCACCAATCCAAACTTCTGACATGTCACAAACCCGATTCCCACTCTCAACAAAAATGCATGGACGTTACAGAATGAGTTTGTTTGTCCTTAAATGCTTGAGTGGTGGTGGTACATGGGCCAGGGGTTGAAATTGGGTTGCTGACACTCTTTCTTGCTCGCAGTGGGATCATTTCCGTCAGCTGGCACAGGGAGCGGATCGGATCGACAAGGCTTGCCCAGATCATCTATGGGAGCTGGTTTCACTGCAGCAGAAGCATTAATTGAGCGATCGTTGGCAAGGTCTACGTGGGTGTCATATATGGCTGGCTGGGCTCAATGGGAGCTTTGGGTGAGATCGTTGGGTGACGTCCGGTCAGACCGGGTACAAGTTGGTGGCTTTTTTGTATTGGCTGGGGGACGCGTATGAGTCTGTTTTTTCTGTGTCTAAAGTGAACAAGTTTGTGTCCGCTGTAGCGTTCGGCTTAAAATTACGTGGATTCAAGGCTGTGACCAAAGAATTTTTGGCATGTCAAGCGTTGAAAGGGATGCGGAGGGGGAGAGTGTCGGTAGATAGTAGGCGGCGAGTTTCCTTCCGGATTCTTTGCTTGTTAGGTACGGTGGTGGAGGCTTTCTGTAGTTCGGGGTTTGAAGTTCGGTTGTTTCGCCTGGCTTTTTCTTTAGCCTTTTTTGGGGCTTTTAGACTGCGTGAATTGGTCTCTCCGAGTGTGTCGCGTTTGGGCGGCTTGTGTCAGGATGACGTGGAGTTATTTGCTGATAGGGTGGAGACTGTGCTGCGTCGGTCGAAAACGGATCAAACAGGCAGGGGCAGGAGGATTGTGTTTGCTATTGAGTTTTCGGTGATGTGTCCAGTGCATTGTTTTTCTGCTTTTGGAGTACAGGTCGGGTTAGCGGGTCTTCCTTTACTGCGGCATGCGGATGGGTCTTTTCTATCTTGGTTCCAATTTAGTGTAGTGTTTAAACGCTGTTTTCTGCAATCGGGATACGTGCGGCTGAGTATTCTTCGCATTATTTTCGTATTGGCGCTGCTACGGAGGCAGTGAGATGGGGGTTGGATGATGCAGGGGTTCAGCGTATTGGGAGATGGGAGTCTAACTGTTTCCGCACTTATGTTCGCCCTCATCTGATGTAATGCTGTTAGTTCTGCTAGGTTGTTGAGTTACGCTACTGTTTTATGGAGTGCGAGTTTGGATTCTAAATGTATGCATGTGTTTTTCTCTCTTTACAGGTTCACGCCCCTGTCTTGTGTGGATCTTTGGGCACTCCTTTGTGTATTGGGGTGCCCGGAGGGCGGATGTTCCCCCTGATGGCAGCCAACTTAGGATTACGCGGGACGACGCCGTCCTGCATTGGTTAGGGTTTCGAGGCATGGTCTGGAACAGGGTTTTGCCCCAATTTCAGGTTTATACACAGCTAGACCGGGTTCCTGGGATCCTAGTGCTGCATGTTGGGGGGAATGACTTGGGTGTGCACCCATTTCGTGATTTGGGGAGGGATGTTAAGCATGACTTGTTGTGCTTATGGGCTTTTTACCCGGGCTTGATCATAGTGTGGTGGGATATTGTGCCAAGAAAAACATGGCGTTTGGTCCGATCTGTTGACAGACTTAATAAGGCCCGAATTAAGGTGAATAGGTCTGCGTTTGTGGCACGAAACGGAGGAGTTGTGGTCAGGCACAGGGATCTGAAATCAGGGGAAGGGTGTTATTGGAGACAGGATGGGGTGCATTTAAATGAGGTTGGGATGGATTTATGGAGTCTGGCCCTGGCAGAAGGGATTGAAAGAGGGGTGTTGGTGTGGAGGAGCTCACAGTCTTGAGGTGGTCAAGGCCTATTTTGCAGTGGCGGGGGGAGTCCTATAGGTTGGTCAGTAAAAACTGGTGTGGGGGTCACATCAGGGGTATGCGTCCCCGAAAAAATATGTGGAAGGCTTCTTATGGTGTTACCCCTTTGAAGTGCTTTATGGTCAAAGCCATCTGCAGAGGTGAGCGGTGTCTCCGAGCCGGGTTATGGCTGGAGGTAAAAACAAGTGGTGGTGGCAGATGGCTATTTCTAATTTGCAGTAACCCCAAGGGCTTCCCCAGGTCATGTTATTGGTGTTATATATATATATATTGACCCTGTTAAAGGTTTGTTTTATGTGTATTTTGGAAGAATTCCAATTTTGGGGAATTCTATGTTAATTTGGTTAGCTTGGTTATGAAAATTTTTATTTTCTGTAAATTAATAATAAACGGCTGCTGTGGCCATTAAAATCCAACCTGAGTATCATGTGTTGTTCTTTATTAAGGGGGTCAAAGTAAATGTTATATCACACGACTCTACTTATCCAAGTCATGTACTGTAAGGACGGTCCAACTATCCCCGATACAGTATCTCCGGCTGAGGATAAGAAGAATTGCATACATTGGAGTTTAAAGTGTAGCTAAACGTTTGACAAACTTCTGACATGTCAGAAGTTTGGATTGGTGGGGGTCCGAGCACTGAGACCCCCACCAATCGCTAGAACGAAGCAGCTGAAGCGCTCGTGTGAGCCCCCACAGATTTGTATCTGTTCGGCTTTTTCCGGAAAGCCGATGTATCGGAGTACGGGCTCATAGATTTTCTATTGAGTCCATACACGATACATTTATTTCCGGAAAAAGCCGAACAGACACAAAGCGGTTGAGCACTCACACGAGCGCTTCAGCTGCTTCGTTCTAGCGATTGGTGGGGGTCTCAGTGCACGGACCCCCACCAATCCAAACTTCTGACATGTCACAAACCCGATTCCCACTCTCAACAAAAATGCATGGACGTTACAGAATGAGTTTGTTTGTCCTTAAATGCTTGGGTGGTGGTGGTACATGGGCCAGGGGTTGAAATTGGGTTGCTGACACTCTTTCTTGCTCGCAGTGGGATCATTTCCGTCAGCTGGCGCAGGGAGCGGATCGGATCGACAAGGCTTGCCCAGATCATCTATGGGAGCTGGTTTCACTGCAGCAGAAGCATTAATTGAGCGATCGTTGGCAAGGTCTACGTGGGTGTCATATATGGCTGGCTGGGCTCAATGGGAGCTTTGGGTGAGATCGTTGGGTGACGTCCGGTCAGACCGGGTACAAGTTGGTGGCTTTTTTGTATTGGCTGGGGGACGCGTATGAGTCTGTTTTTTCTGTGTCTAAAGTGAACAAGTTTGTGTCCGCTGTAGCGTTCGGCTTAAAATTACGTGGATTCAAGGCTGTGACCAAAGAATTTTTGGCATGTCAAGCGTTGAAAGGGATGCGGAGGGGGAGAGTGTCGGTAGATAGTAGGCGGCGAGTTTCCTTCCGGATTCTTTGCTTGTTAGGTACGGTGGTGGAGGCTTTCTGTAGTTCGGGGTTTGAAGTTCGGTTGTTTCGCCTGGCTTTTTCTTTAGCCTTTTTTGGGGCTTTTAGACTGCGTGAATTGGTCTCTCCGAGTGTGTCGCGTTTGGGCGGCTTGTGTCAGGATGACGTGGAGTTATTTGCTGATAGGGTGGAGACTGTGCTGCGTCGGTCGAAAACGGATCAAACAGGCAGGGGCAGGAGGATTGTGTTTGCTATTGAGTTTTCGGTGATGTGTCCAGTGCATTGTTTTTCTGCTTTTGGAGTACAGGTCGGGTTAGCGGGTCTTCCTTTACTGCGGCATGCGGATGGGTCTTTTCTATCTTGGTTCCAATTTAGTGTAGTGTTTAAACGCTGTTTTCTGCAATCGGGATACGTGCGGCTGAGTATTCTTCGCATTATTTTCGTATTGGCGCTGCTACGGAGGCAGTGAGATGGGGGTTGGATGATGCAGGGGTTCAGCGTATTGGGAGATGGGAGTCTAACTGTTTCCGCACTTATGTTCGCCCTCATCTGATGTAATGCTGTTAGTTCTGCTAGGTTGTTGAGTTACGCTACTGTTTTATGGAGTGCGAGTTTGGATTCTAAATGTATGCATGTGTTTTTCTCTCTTTACAGGTTCACGCCCCTGTCTTGTGTGGATCTTGGGGCACTCCTTTGTGTATTGGGGTGCCCGGAGGGCGGATGTTCCCCCTGATGGCAGCCAACTTAGGATTACGCGGGACGACGCCGTCCTGCATTGGTTAGGGTTTCGAGGCATGGTCTGGAACAGGGTTTTGCCCCAATTTCAGGTTTATACACAGCTAAACGTTTGACAAACTTCTGACATGTCAGAAGTTTGGATTGGTGGGGGTCCGAGCACTGAGACCCCCACCAATCGCTAGAACGAAGCAGCTGAAGCGCTCGTGTGAGCCCCCACAGATTTGTATCTGTTCAGCTTTTTCCGGAAAGCCGATGTATCGGAGTACGGGCTCATAGATTTTCTATTGAGTCCGTACACGATACATTTATTTCCGGAAAAAGCCGAACAGACACAAAGCGGTTGAGCACTCACACGAGCGCTTCAGCTGCTTCGTTCTAGCGATTGGTGGGGGTCTCAGTGCACGGACCCCCACCAATCCAAACTTCTGACATGTCACAAACCCGATTCCCACTCTCAACAAAAATGCATGGACGTTACAGAATGAGTGAGACTGTGTCCACTGAAAAGTTGGGATGGGACTTTATTGCTCTCAAGATCGATGGTGTCCAAGCTGGTGCAGTAAAAATTAATTTTGTTAAAATATCTTAAAATGGCAAACAAACATTTTAATCTACTTTGCTTTCAAACACTCCTCCGTTTCCCCGCCGTTGGTGTCCATGGATCACTGCCGCTTGTTTATTAGAGGACAGTGTGACCATGGAGAGCAATTATAGCCACTGGATATTTCCATCAATTACACAATTTAAATATTTCTCCACCTTGTAAAGGGAAGAGAAACATAAATTAACCCTTTCCCGCCGCAGCCATTTTACAGATATTCACTTTTTTTTTTTCCTTCTCACCTTCCAAAAGCCATAACTTTTTTATTTTTCCATAAATATTGCCATATGAGGGCTTGTCTTTTGCGGGACGAGTTGTAGATTTTCACAACACTATTTGTTGTACCATATATTATAGTGGGAAACTGGAAAAAAAATATATGCTGGGTGGAATAGGAAAAAAACTGTGATTCCTCAATCTTTTGGGTGGTTTTGTTTTTACGGGTTCACCATGCGGTACAAACTGCATGTTATCTTTATTCGGCAGGTCAATACAATTACTGCGATACCAAATTTCTATTGTTTTTTTAATGTTTTACTACTTTTACAAGGAAAAAATTATTGTTAAAAATAAAATTTGAGTTTTGCCGCCATATTCTGAGAGCTATAACTTTCACATTTTTCCGTCGATTTAGCGGTATGAGGGCTTATCTTTTGCGGGGCGCGCTGTAATTTATATTGGTACCATATTGGTATACATGAGACTTTTTCATCACTTTTTATTTCATTTTTTGTGGGAGATGAAGGGACAGCAGACTAAATAATGATATATTGTAATAGTTCAGACTTTTATGGACGCGTCGATACCAGTTATGTTATTTTTTTTTTTTAAATTGACGTGCTTGAGAGAAAATGGGAAAAGGTTTTTTTTTTAACTTTTAATTACATTTTTTTATTTTATTTATTAAAAAAAACGTTATTTGACTGTTTTTTACTTTTTTTACTGGTCCCCCTAGGGGATTTTAACCAGCGATCGTTAGATCGCTTGCACGATATATTGCAATACTAATGTATTGCAGTATATCGTGATTCTGACAGTTTACTATAAAGCCCTGCCGGAGGCGGGGCTTCATAGGAGTACAAAGAGGACAAACCTGGGGCCTTCATCAGGCCCCCAGGCTGCCATGCCAACCAATGGCACCCCCCGATCTCGCCGTGGGGGGGATCGTTGGAACGATACGGGGGTCGCTCCCCTGATTTTAGTAATTTAAATGCCGCGGTCACTATTGATCGCTACATTCAACGGGTTAAACAAGCGGGATCGCGCTCAAGCGGGATACCGCTCATTACCCGGAAGTGTTGGCTGAAACACACAGTCAACACGCTCCATACTCCCCCACCCGGTGTGCGCCAAATATAAACGGCGGATGTCGGGAAGGGGTTAAAGGCTAATATCTGATTTTATATTCCCTTCAACAATGCCTGGAGCTATTTAGCAAAGTCTTAGGATGTACTTGATTTCTCCAAGAACAACTTTTTCTATGTAGTTTTCACTTAGACTGAAACAATAATATTAATATTTTGTCGAAAATTTTGAACACAAATCTTTGGCACAAATGGTTTTACTCATTAGTCATGTCTCACACTCAAAGAACATACAGAACATAGTTTGAAATATTTTTGTTTCCTTTTTTCTTTTAATTTAATTTCAGTTAGCAAACAATGGGCTTGGCCAAGATGTGTTTGCCAGAGGCAACAACAATCATAATTTACTCTTCCAGACAAATACAATCCCCTCCGGCAATTATTTAATCCTGACATGTAAAAAAGAAAGAAAGCTTGATTTATTGACAACTGTGAGATTAGGAGATTAAGGGAATGTTCAGATCACACTGTTAGAAGCCTGCACCTATCAAGGATTGTTTTTTAAGAGATCTGTAGTTTACATTGTTTAAAAACACAAAGGATACATAATATATAATAATTATATAATAAAAAATATAAGAATTATATAAAATAACAAAATAAATAAAAAATAAATAAATAATAAATAAAAAATGAAAAAATAATAAAGTATTGAAGATGAAAATAAATATGAGAGAAAAAAGTGACAACATGTAAGATGACCCAAAAAATTAATGTAATATATTGTATAATAGGGGCCCCTATTATACATTATATTTTTTATTATATAATTATTATATATTATGTATTTCTCATTATTTATTTATTACATTATTATTTTTATTTTTATTTATTCATTTTTTCATGTTTATTTATTTATTTATTATTTTTTTCATAAATATTTCTTTATATTTTTTATTTTTTGTGTTTTGTTTTTTGTTTTCGTTTTTGAAGCTCTTGCTGGCACAATTTTTGTTTAGTGTCACATTTATAAATATTTATTCATTACTATTTTTCATCATTTGTTGATGTTGCACATTATCTTACACTATGTTATTTATTCCTATTTGTCGTTATTACTACAATTGTATATATGACTGTATGCGCTGGACAATATTATCAGTGTATGACATTTATCAATATCTATGTACCTATTCTGATCTATTGGCCATCCTTACCCTTTCGGGTTATTCACCATATTAGCCCCACTCCTGTCATTCATTTACTTGTCTTGTCACTGTCACTTCGGTTTCCTTAGCTGTGGTATGTGCACAGACGCTGGATTGCGCATGCGCCGTGCGACCCACATCCGGGAGTGCCGCCTAGCGTCTGACGTTGTCATGGTGACTCTCAGTTGAGGTCATCATGCGGCGCCTGGTCATCTGACGTGCGGCGCGTCCCGGGATGTGTGTGTCGTTTGGTGGGCGTGTCCAGCGCCAATTTGCGCCCGCCACAGCTGATGGTAACCTTAATCCTTTCCCATATAAGCCCCCCTGATTTTAGGTCACTCAGCCTCCTGACGAAGCCGGTCTGCTTGGCGAAACGCGCGTCAAGGCATCTTTCATCCTTCCTTCTGGGTCGTCTGTTCCGCTCCCCATCATGTCTCAGGGTATGTGTTGGCTTCGCTTTCCTGCATGACATCATTCCTGTTCTTTCATGTATTATTACAGGTTCACCCTGCCTTACCATCTCTGCCCAGGTATTGTGTTGGGATTCTATACAGCACACTTATACTTATTAGATGCATAGATATTTCCCATCAGATGCATAGATATTTTTCCTTATCTCTTCATCTATCTGGGCACTGCCATTCTGTATGCATGATCATTTCCCTGAGGGTTATTTGAGCGGTCTTTTGACTTCCCTAGGTTGGCTGACTCTGCATGTTCATGGTCTTTTACATCTGACCGCACTGTTTTTTATCTCCTTATGTGGTCCATTCGTTGTTTATATTCCGTTATACTTGTATCATTTCTAAATAAAGATTGTTCATTTTTTCTATATTATATAGTTGACTATCATTCTTAGGGCTATGTCCCTTTGTTGTTCGCTTTTGGTTGTCTACTTATATTAAGGGACCCCTTTTCATGCCATGCCATTGCTTTGGTTTGAGGTTTTTGTAGGTTTTTCAATTATTCTTGTCTGTTTTGCAGAAAATACCTCAGGATATATGGATTTCAGGAAACGAGATAAGGATTGGATTATACGACTTGGTACCATATTTGGAGAGAATCCAGTAGTAACTACAGAGAGTAGTAATACTAAGGGCTTGAAGCTTAAAATTCGTGATCTTTTAAAAAAACGTATTAAAGTTTGGTGGAACAAAGCAGCGTTAGAAAATTATCTACAGAGAGATATTTTACCTCGAGGTCTACGTCTGCAGGTTTTCCCAACCTTAGATTTTGAGGACCCCTCATTTGTATCCAAATGGGAGGAATCCCTTACAAGATGCTCCCGTACGCTCATTGAACTGCTCATTGGAGCAGATCGCAGAACCCTTGATTCCTTGGAAAAGGAGATTGATCTCCTCAAAGACAAAATACATCAGTCCCTTACTAAAGAAGAGATCGATGTTTTTGATAAAAAACTTGAGGAAGAATTGGTCAAGTGGGAAAGAGAGATACAAGATCTTAAAATCAGAAAATTTCAACGAGATCTGAGCGATTTCCAGTCTAACAAAGTATATCGTTGGCACACTAAAAGGGATAGAACCCGCTCCTTTTCCCGCTCTGTATCCTCTACTTCTCTTTTATCTGATGAAGAATGTGGCGGTTTTTTAGACAGACCACAGGCCGCAGGAGATGGAGACCCATTGTCCAACTCCAGAACACCGGCAGTAAAAAGAAAGACCAGGGGGGTGTTCAACAGGGACAAGAGAAACAGGAGGCTCTAAAGGTAATTAATCTTTCCACGCATATCTTATCACCGTCACAAATAGATGTTTTAGAAAGAGGTTTATCTTTCTCTCCTACTGGGAAATTTGATCTCTTCACCATTGTTAAAGATCTGGCCCTGTTCTCTAGGAAGCTCATACTTAAAGGCATGGTGTCGCCCGAAAAACATGTTTTTTTTTTAAAATTTAAACATTTAGTGTGTGGGTGATTAAACATTGTTCAAATTTTTTTTATTTTTTTCGCGAGTCAGGAAATATTATAAATTTTTTCAAATTTATAATACTACCCATTTTTGGTCACTAGATGGAGCTAGTTCCCAAAATTGCAGCATTGCAACATTGGGTTAAAAGCTCTCGCTCTAGTGAGCTCTCAGCATCCCCCCCTCCTTTATCCTGGCTAGTGCCGGGATAAACGAGGGGTTTGAAAGGTTTAACCTCCTACACTGTGTGTTGCCATTTTTTGAGCTAACACACAGTGTAGTAGGTTTACATACAGTAGTAAACACACACAAACACTAACATACATTGAAATCGCTTACCTGCTCCTGCCGCCGCGGCTCCCTCCGGCCCGTCCGCTCCCTTTGCTGCCGCTGTTCCATGTGCACAAGTCCGGAAGCCGCGACCGGAAGTAGTAATATTACAGTCCGGCCGCGACTTCCGGTCCACAGGAAAATGGCGCCGGACGGCGCCAATTTCGAATAGGACTGTGTGGGAGCGGCGCATGCGCAGTTCCCACACAGACGCCGTACACGGACGTGAATGGGACGGGAGCCGTTCACAGTCCCTATGGGACTGTGGCTGCCGTACTCCATGTCTGTGTGTGTCGTTAATCGACACACACAGAAATGGAACAAAAAATGGCAGCCCCCATAGGGAAGAAAAAGTGTAAAAATAAGAAACAGTAAAACACAAACACACAAATGAATATAAACGTTTTTATTACAGCACTAACATCTTTAACATATAAAAAAATTATTTGCCATGACACTGTTCCTTTAAGAAACACTTCAATAGAACTGACTACACGGTTCCTGCTGGTTCTCTGGCCGATAAGCAGGCTTTCGATGCTTTATTATCGCTTCTGGAGGAACAGGAAGAAAGGGTAGACCCCCGCCTTCCCATGCATCTGTGTCGCCGCTCACAATATTTCCCCCCTTTCGCGCTGTGCCCATCAGTGGATATCTTCTTTAAATTGGTCAAGAAAGATCTAGAGGGTATTGTAGATAAAAGGTTGTCCTGTAATCTCAACTTTAATCAAAGACAGGCAATTAGTGAACTTAAACAACTTAGGGATGTGGTTATTAAACCAGCCGATAAGGGGGGTAATGTTGTGATCTGGCCGGCACGGATGTATGAGAGTGAAGCTTTCCGACAATTGGAGATGAGACACTGCTACCAGCGGTTACCATCTGACCCTACCCAGACCTTTAAAAATGAATTGGATACCCTACTACAAAGGGGTGTAGATGAATTGATTATAAATTTGAAATTGAAGGAGGGACTTTCGGTCGACTTTCCTATTAAACCAACATTTTACTTATTGCCGAAAGTGCATAAGAATGCTACCAATCCCCCAGGTCGTCCGATCGTATCGGGGATTGGAGGCCTTTGTGAAAACATATGTAGATTCATAGACTTCTTTTTGCAAAAATGTGTAGAAACCTTACCATCTTATATTAGGGACACCACAGAGATGCTCCAGGATTTAAATGGGCTGCATCTTGATAGTGATATGTTCCTTGTAACATGTGACGTGGAGTCCCTGTATACGTCTATATGCCATGACCACGGGATGCGAGCTTCAAGATATTTTCTTCAGATGACCAACCATGACCCGGATCTGATTGAGTTTGTTTTATGCCTTCTCAACTATGCTTTGACTCATAATTTCTTTACGTTTAAGGACCACCTCTTCCTGCAGCTCCAGGGTACGGCGATGGGGGCGACGTGCGCGCCCTCATATGCCAATTTATTCCTGGGTCTGTGGGAGAGGGACATCGTCCAACAGACTCCGGGTCATGATGGGATACTCCTGTGGTCAAGGTATATAGATGATATTCTGTTCATCTGGCAGGGCTCCACGTCGCAGCTTGACTCATTCCTTAATTCCTTTAATGTTAACGACTTTAACATAAAATTGACGTGGAAATATAGTCAGACCTGCGTGGAATTTTTGGATATTTGCATTACAAAGGATGATACTGGATCCATTTCTACTGACATCTATAGGAAGAAAACCTCTAACAATGCCCTCCTTCATGCTTCTTCTGCACACTATCCAAAGGTTAAGAAGGCTATACCAGTGGGTCAATTTTTAAGGGCTAGGCGTATCTGCTCCAGTGACAGTAACTTTGAGCGTCAAGCATCTGACATGACAGCAAGATTTAGAAACCGTGGCTATAACCAGAGAGACATCAACAGGGGCTATCTTAGAGCGAAACATTCAATCCGAGATGGACTTCTGGTGAGTAAGCCAAAAAAGAAACATGTAGACCAAAACGTCAGATTTATTACCACCTTTAACCCACAATGGACCGAGATCTGCAACATTTTACAAAAACACTGGAGGGTACTACTTACTGATCGTGACTTGGCAAGTGTCTTGCCTAGCTATCCCTCCATTACTTGGAGGAGATCTAAGAACTTAAGGGATCTCTTAACATCCAGTCACTATGTCCCCAGTGCTCTTCCTAATCCCTTCGGTAGTCGTGGTCCCCCTTGGGGTTCTTATAATTGTGGGAATTGTTCCGCGTGTAAATACATCCCACGTGCCTTTAAGTTCTACAGTTCTGACAGAGGCAAAGACTATAAGATCGTTTATCATATCACATGTAATACAGCGGCTGTGATTTATTTCACTATCTGCCCTTGCGATCTCATTTACATTGGTATGACCAGTAGACCTTTGAAGGTACATGTGTTAGAACACGTCAACAAAATTAAATCGGCTGCTAGCGTTAGGGAACTTGATAAACTGCAACCTATAGCCCGTCATTTTCGCGAGCACCACTCCTGCAATCCCAGGGGCTTTGAGGTTCGTGGCATAGATAAGATCTCTTTGGGGTATAGAGGTGGTGATATACGGTCGGCTCTTTTGAGAAGGGAGATGAAATGGATCACGCTTCTTAATACCACGGCACCATTTGGTTTAAATGAGGCCACTAGCTTTAAGCCCTTCCTATAAATTACAGCTATGCCTGAATTTTATTTTCCTAGGGTGGCTTTTTTGTTTTTATTTACATGTATTTTTTGTTTTACAGAGTGTTCATTTATTTGTGTGGGACTATTTCTATATGTACCCTACTGGATTGGTGAAGATATCGAGATTATCATCTAGATCTCCTGTGATCAATGAAGATTCAGACATAACTGCCTGTTATATGTCTACTGTACATGCATTATTTTTATTTTTATTTATTTATTTTTTATTTACTTCTATTTACTATTATCATGTACATTATTTTCTCAGTTTCAGACATATGTGTCTATTACCTATCTAGTGTATGTTTATAATTTGGTACAATGGTCTGTTATGTGTTTTTTGTATATTTATTATTTTTTATGTATATATCTTGGATATAATTTCTTGTATGTTCACTATATTTATATATAATATATTTTATTTTAATATGATATTGGTTGTCATTATTTGTATTTGTATATACTGTATATACGTACATGTATATATATATATATATATAAAAAAAAATTTTTTTTATTTTTTTTTTCTCATTTTTTTAATTAATATATATTTTTTTTTATTATATTTATTATAATGAATTTTGCACTACAAATGTTATACTGTTGTATAATATTTTATATATACATTTTTGTTATTTCTAGCACTTCACTTTTCTCTCTTTTTTCACTTTTCACTTTATTCCATGCCCCTATTATACAATATATTACATAAATTTTTTGGGTCATCTTACATGTTGTCACTTTTTTCTCTCATATTTATTTTCATCTTCAATACTTTATTATTTTTTCATTTTTTATTTATTATTTATTTATTTTTTATTTATTTTGTTATTTTATATAATTCTTATATTTTTTATTATATAATTATTATATATTATGTATTACTCATTATTTATTTATTACATTATTATTTTTATTTTTATTTATTCATTTTTTCATGTTTATTAATTAATTTATTATTTTTTTCATAAATATTTCTTTATATTTTTTATTTTTTGTGTTTTGTTTTCGTTTTTGAAGCTCTTGCTGGCACAATTTTTGTTTAGTGTCACATTTATAAATATTTATTCATTACTATTTTTCATCATTTGTTGATGTTGCACATTATTTTACACTATGTTATTTATTCCTATTTGTCGTTATTAATACAATTGTATATATGACTGTATGCGCTAGACAATATTATCAGTGTATGACATTTATCAATATCTATGTACCTATTCTGATCTATTGGCCATCCTTACCCTTTCAGGTCATTCACCATATTAGCCCCACTCCTGTCATTCATTTACTTATCTTGTCACTGTCACTTCGGTTTCCTTAGCTGTGGTATGTGCACAGACGCTGAATTGCGCATGCGCCGTGCGACCCACATCCGGGAGTGCCGCCTAGCGTCTGACGTTGTCATGGTGACTCTCAGTTGAGGTCATCATGCGGCGCCTGGTCATCTGACGTGCGGCGCGTCCCGGGATGTGTGTGTCGTTTGGTGGGCGTGTCCAGCGCCGATTTGCGCCCGCCACAGCTGATGGTAACCTTAATCCTTTCCCATATAAGCCCCCCTGATTTTAGGTCACTCAGCCTCCTGATGAAGCCGGTCTGCTTGGCGAAACGCGCGTCGAGGCATCTTTCATCCTTCCTTCTGGGTCGTCTGTTCCGCTCCCCATCATGTCTCAGGGTATGTGTTGGCTTCGCTTTCCTGCATGACATCATTCCTGTTCTTTCATGTATTATTACAGGTTCACCCTGCCTTACCATCTCTGCCCAGGTATTGTGTTGGGATTCTATACAGCACACTTATACTTATTAGATGCATAGATATTTCCCATCAGATGCATAGATATTTTTCCTTATCTCTTCATCTATCTGGGCACTGCCATTCTGTATGCATGATCATTTCCCTGACGGTTATTTGAGCGGTCTTTTGACTTCCCTAGGTTGGCTGACTCTGCATGTTCATGGTCTTTTACATCTGACCGCACTGTTTTTTATCTCCTTATGTGGTCCATTCGTTGTTTATATTCCGTTATACTTGTTGTATCATTTCTAAATAAAGATTGTTCATTTTTTCTATATTATATAGTTGACTATCATTCTTAGGGCTATGTCCCTTTGTTGTTCGCTTTTGGTTGTCTACTTCTATTAAGGGACCCCTTTTCATGCCATTGCTTTGGTTTGAGGTTTTTGTAGGTTTTTCAATTTACCATTTATAGTCTGACTTCCCTAAAGACCCTTTTACACAAGTCAATGATCGGGTGAATGAACGTTCGCATGACCGCTTGTTCACGAACATTGCCCTGTGTAAATATGGCGGCGATCAGTCGATGAACGAGCAAACACTAATTCGTTGGCTGATCAGATCTTTTATGCAGCCATAAAAAATGGCTGCTAATCGGCAAAACATTTTCCCGTGTAAACAGGGGATGTGCTGCTAACAAGATTCTAAGTAATTGGAATGAACAATGGTACGTAGTAAAGATCGTTCATTCCCATACTACAATCATTGCACCATTTGAATGGATCAAAAGAGCGACAATTAGTAAGCTGTATTGTCAATCAGTGCTTGCAGAAGTGGTTAATCATGGGCAAATATCTGCCCCTGTACTGTAAAACCAATTTAGGCAGATTCTCAATGTCCTCGTCAGATTAGCAGTTTATCTAAATTACCCGTTCATCCCACAAATACCTCCATATAATGGCATCCGAAGGAATGTGAAAATATGGCGTATCATAGCTCTGTACAATTTGGTCATTTGAGTCCTTTAAATCTTGGAAACTGGCAGTCTTGACCACATGTTGCATCATTGACAGAGGCGTAACGTGAAGCTCCTGAAACCCAACACAAATTCTGTAACAAGGCCCCTCATCTGCCATGTGGCATTTATTATACTAGTGTCTTCTTATATGATAGAAAAGCCTTTCGGCCCCCTCAGACATCAGGATCCGGATGCAACTGTTACCTCTGCACCCCCTATAGTTACGCCCTTGATCAATGGCATATGCTTTCATTCTACAAATGTGACTTTCTCTTTGTTATGTTTTTAGACTAGACGGGCTAGAAACATAATATATAATTACGGCACGTTGTTTTGTGTAAGCAAGGAATGGCAGCACTATATTTTTTAATTTTAGTCCGTCCTTTTGCTGACTAGGTTCTGATCAGCCCTTTAGGTTAGATGGATTTTTCATAAAGTTGTGATTCATTTTTCCTTTAGTTCTAGTTGGTTTTTTTCCTGATACTTTTGAATCTGTATCATATTTACATATATTTTAATACTTCATTGATTCATTCACATTTATTACAACTTGAAGTGTTTAAGATTATTACACATTATTGATATTATTCTGGTGTCCTGAGCTGATACATCTGTTGCAATATGGTAACTGCTTAGCCATCCCCTTTGCTTTAAACCATTGATTTATATGAAAAATGTCACTATATTTTTTGACATCTTTATGCCAATGTTTGGCAACGGGCAAGTCTATATTGATACATAAACCTAATAGAGTTTTTCATATAAGGTTGACTACAATGGGGGGAGCAAAGCAAATAATGAATGTATTACTGTGTACAATTCAAGCTCCGAGCTGTACAAAGCCATAATCCGGGCCCTGTAGAAGTCTATGAGGCCCTACAGTCTGATTTCACATGAAGGCATACAAACGTAGGGGAGAATGTCTTCATAATACGGTGCCATACGGAGACGTCATACCCTACCCCGTGTGCCACTGTACAGACTCTGTTGTCTACATGATGCCTAAGACTGAATTCATCTGTGTTTGATTTGATTCAGCAGGTATTCACCCCAGCAAAAACCAGTGCTGCAAAAATGTGTTAATACATTTAGTTTCGCTCCAGTCTTAGTGTAGTGTGTTTGTTTTTTCCTTGTGACCTTTTCAGATCACAGGATTATGACTGCAAGTTTTAAATGACCATTTTTATGTAATTTTATGCAATTTTTACATGTACATTTTCACCTTTTTTAAGTCAGATTGTGGAAAATTCCTCAAATAAGTGAGCCACAAAAACTATATGGTTCTAAAAGCACCAATCACTGCAATGGAATATTTTTCTTATACAAAAGTGCACTAAAAACTGCATTTACAAAGCAGTATCACAAGTGTTACATTTTCTAGACCATAAAATGACATGAATATGAATGATGGACTCAGAGCTGAATGAGGAAATATTGGTGTTAAAGGGTTTTCACCCATCGCGACAACCCGTCCATACACCTTATAAGGGTACATGGATGTCATAGAGGGGTTCCCCACTGATTGGGTCTCCCTCTATGAGCCAGATCAGAGAGCCACTGTGTATTAGTGGCTGCTACTCTGGTGGATTTGGCCATTCATTTGAATGGCCACCATGTAATGTTACATTGTCATGGTGAGACAACCATTTTACTGAAGTAATTACAATATTACTAATAGTGTACGAGATACAAGAACAATGTCCCATTCGCTCACATGTTATGCTGAGGCAGATATTTTGAGTACATAACTTTGCAAATAATTTTGTGAAGAATAATAATCAACCTGTACATATTGAATTGACAGTGAAGCCATTGATTTAGTTTACACATGGAAGAATTTACTTTATTTGTGGCATAAACATTTGGTAAATCTTTGTATACAGTTTCTCCTTTCAGCCATAACGGTTGTCATGTCTAATTATTGCATGTGTTATCATTATGATATGTGTATGCAGGATAAGCTTGGTCTAATCCCTAGATAAATTGTTGGGACTTATATCAAGGCTTTAGCTAGGGGGGGCTTTAGGCTCATGGGCCCCAGATGGTAGGTATTAAGGACTAGGTACAACAAACTATTCTGCCTTGGCTGCGGTATTAAGATACAGGGCTAGGGAGACAAACTAAAGCACTCCCCCGAGTGAGGAAAAGCCTAGCTATGTCACTGCTTATGTAGATGTACTTAAAACAGGTCATTTCAAATATATCTGACTTATTTGGGAGCACAAAATCAGGATCCGGAAGGAGAAAGATTTCATTACAATGTATTTTTGCAAGCAGGAGGTATATTCTGGGGTATTACAATGGCACAGCCTCTAACTTCTGTAGCTTGACTGGCTGGATAAGAATCTTATGCTGCTGCTGCCGCCACCACCACCACCACCACCGCCGGAGGACATGCCATAGCCTGAGGAGCTACCAGAGCTGAATCCACCTCCTCCATAAAAGCCTCCTGCTCCACCACCTCCTCCTCCAGAACTAAAGTTATAGCTTCCACCTGCGCCACCGCTGCCGCCGCCACCACCACCACCAGATGCCAGGCTTGTTTTTCCACTGACGACAGCTATAAAACAGAAGAATGGTATATATGTTATCTAATAAAATCCATATTGGAAATATATACATAAATACATAAATGGAATAATAATGAGACAATATCTTAAAGTTTGTATAGTATTCCAGTTCATGGTATTATTAAATTATATTCTGCATATACATAGAAACAGGACACAAACTAAAACTGTCTGAAAACAATGTATTATAATAAGTAATACTTACAGATGCTGACAGTGCTGTCTGTAGACAACCTACAAGTTTCAGGGGAAAAAATGGAAATCATTAATTTAAATGACACAATTAATAATCATTTATTATCATTTATTTCCCTTAAAGTGGATATCAAAGACCATTTCCCTCACTCAATGTGTGACAGTTTCCTGTTACTCTTCTCTTTCTATAACGAGTCTACCATTGCAGTAATAGAAATCACCTTCCTGGTGAGTTTGCACACAGCAGTTAATCTGTACAAGCAGAGATGCAGTGTAAAGCATGGAGAGAAGTCAGAGCTACAGACTGATTCTCTGATAAGACATGATGTGGATGGGACATAGCTGTGCCCTAATTGAGTGGAGCTAAAAATCAGCTATGAAAAAACACTAAAGGTAGACATTACCCAAAGCATATTCTATTTAAAAAAAAAATAAAAAAAATAATATATATATATATATATATATATACACACTGTATAACTGAATACAAACTCCATATTTAGCTTTCAATGCCATGTTAATATAATGCCCTATAGAATGTATAGAAGAATACTTCCAGAATGAACAATATTCCCTCATGCAACCCAATGGCTACACTACACATGAAAACAAAGTGATTACAATAATATATTTTCGTCAATCGGGAGCTACAATCTGCAGTAAAAACAAAAATGCATCTAATTTACTTTAGCTTATATGACATATTCACCAACAATAAAATCACATTATAGCAACTCTTACCTTGTCTCTTCTCCTTCAAGCAGTTTCCTATAAGTGGCAATTTCAACATCCAAAGCCAATTTGACATTCATCAGTTCCTGGTATTCACGGAGCTGACGAGCCATCTCTTGTTTGGCACTGTGCAGAGCAGCCTCCAATTCTGCCAGTTTAGAATGGGCATCTTTCAGGACAACCTCACCACGGTCTTCTGCTTCAGCAATGGCTGTCTGAAGTTTAGCGTTCTTAAAAAAAAATACATTTAAAAAAAAGGATTTAATAACAATATAAAACTGCAATTTTTATGGCCTTACCTCTTTATAAAATTTTATTTCTTGCAAATGAGTTCCCTAAATTCTGCAAGCAACACTCTAATCTCCCTAGATTTGCATTCGCATCTGGATGTGCTGGGCATAGTACCGATTTATCCACCCTTAACTTTTTTTGAATTACATTAAGTTATACAATTTGTCATGATTCCAATTCAATATAATCTCGCGACATCCAATAAAGAATGTTATACGTAACGTATATGTTTTTAAAAAAAATATGAGAGTCTATAAGCAATGGATGGCCAAAAGGGCAACAATGGGTGGCATCCATCACAGCCGTCCAAAAAAAAACATATACGTTAAATGAATACACCTTTAAAATGGGAGTCTATGGGCGACAGATGGCTGATGAATGGCAACCATGGGAGGCATCCATTGGAAGTATACTTTTTTTTTTTGTTTGTTTACCATCTTGTGCCACACATCTCGGGATATGTTGGGTTTAGAGCTAAGTTAAGGGAGGCCACTTTTGTATATACTGTACCCACAGAAAAGAGCATCTGAATATAAGAAAACTAATGAGAGCAACATAAATCCTATTTGTAATTTTTACCTGTTTCTTCACATTTTCGATTTCAGCTCGGAGCCTCTGAAGTTTGCGGTTTAGTTCAGAGATCTCATTCTTGGTGTTGCGCAGGACATCACCTTGTTGGCCAGCAGAAGCTTGCAGTTCTTTAAACTGTCATAAAATATAGAATATTAGATGTAATTTTAAAAGACTCTACACATAAATTCTAGGAAATATTTACACTGTCAACCTCATCTATTATCCTTAATTTATTCTAAATAGTGCACTTACCCTGCCTTGGTAAGCAGCCTCAGCTTCTGATCTGCTCTTTTTGGCGATATCCTCATACTGAGCCTTCACCTCAGCGATGATGCTGTCCAGATCTAAAGCTCTGTTGTTGTCCATAGAAAGGATGACTGAGGTGTCTGAAATTTGGGCTTGGAGTTGTGTCATTTCCTGTAAGACACAATAATAATCTTAGCGCACCATTCAAAACTGACGCTTTTATCAATGAGCAACTTTATTAAATTATAGATTTCTATTTTATGAATTGAAGAATGCCAAAATCCCTTCAAACCGACAGATAGTAAAGTATAACTTACTTGATCATATAGGGTCCTGAGGAAGTTGATTTCATCAGTCAGAGCATCAACCTTGGCTTCCAACTCTACCTTGTTCATGTAGGCAGCATCCACATCCTACAAAACATGACAGAGAACATTACTTATCCCCTTCCGTGTGGTTGTAAGCCCTCGTGGGCAGGGTCCTCTCTCCTTCTGTACCAGTCTGCCACTAATTAAGCTCATGTTTATTTTTCTTATTGTCTTGTGTTATGTGCTTAAACCCTTCTGTATTTCCTATGTACCGCACACATAATAATAATAATAATAATAATAATAATAATAATAATAATAATAATAATAATAATAATTTAAAGAAAAAGAAGAAGTACTAAAGAAATGAGAAAAGAGTCAACTATCCTCAAATTTTTAGCAAATTTATAATTAATATCATAAGGAAAATATGAAAGGCCTTGCCTAAATAAATCCACGTCACAACCCCAGAGAAAGATATGTTCAAAGTTACATTTGAAGAAGATGATAACCTGAATGTAGAGCCTGAATGTCTGAAACTCAGAATGTCCACACAGCCCAGAAGTCAGGTCAGAACATCAGTTTGAGCATAATTTAACAATCAGTGTATATTTTTCCAAGAATTTTGAAATTAGAGTTTTTCATTCTAAAAAGTTGCTACTTAAAATATAAATGTGTTTGTGTTGTTTCTTTTTTTTTGTCCGTGAGCTATGTTTGGTATTGCAACTCAACGTCATTTAAGTGAAAAAGGCTTAGCTGCAATATCAGACACAGCTCATGGACTGTTCTGAAATAAAAAGAAGCCCCCTACATTTCTGATCTTGGACAACCCCTTTAAGCATGAGTTTAACACTAGTGGTAACCACTAGAGACAATGCTGAGTAAGAGTAAGCACTAAGTGAGTAAGAATCATAGTATGTAATCTATGAACCTTCAATGGCAATGGTATAAATAAGTCATTTGTGTACATTTTGCATTTTCACTTGACATTAGATTTTTTATTATTATTATTATTATTATTATTATTATTATTATTATTATTATTATTATAATTATTATCATCATTATCTTGTACTTCAATATGGCCTCTTAAAAAAGTCAGTCACTTTTGCCTGTATTTGTTTTGTCCTCTACTTACTTTTTTGATCACAACAAACTCATTTTCTGCAGAAGTCCGCTTGTTAATTTCATCTTCATATCTACATAGATGAAAAGGGATGAGAAGATTGAATCATTTGGACCCAGTGACAACATATTATCTAGTGGAGAATCCATTCAATTTATTTTTATTCACTATCCTTCATTAACAATTGAGTACATAAGCTGGTGTTTGCCACATATCAGGTCCACACCCCATTTTCTTCAGAATATAGCACAGGAGAAATTAATAAGTGCCCACAGTATAAAGTGCCACGCCCTATTCTTGTTCCTGCTCAGTATAACAAAAAATGATGGCCAGAAACCTCCATCAGTGCCACACCCCAACGTATTGCAATTCAAAAGTATAGATAGCCACAAGTACAATAACATTTTTACTTTCGTTGAAAGAATTCATTGGTCTCGTAAACCAAAGACAATGCAACATGAAATGTTCTTATCAATTATTGAACTTACTTGTTTTTGAAATCATCCACCAAATCTTGCATATTTCTGAGTTCTCCATCCAGTCTATACTTATCATTTTGGAGAGCATCCAGTTGTCTCTTTAAGCTGCTAGTGTATGCCTCAAAAATAGCTTCAATGTTTCCTTTGCGGGATCCTCCTCCCTTAACTTGTCCTCCCTGTTCTTGTAAGAGGCTCCATTTTGTTTCAAGTACCTTGTTTTGTTGCTCAAGGAAACGTACCTAATGTCAAAATATAGAAATGTTTTCAAATTATCGCCTGCACACAAGTATATGTTCTGCAAAGTATAATTTACATCACCGACCACGTAATAGTTAAAGAGCATAACATTGACAAAGGTCTTGCACATCTTACAACTACAGGACATCTTACATGTATATAAAATACAATTGTTTTCCAAGTACAATGCTGTAAAAAAACAAATTACATCAATTATATGGAGGATTGCTTAAAAAGTTCAGCAGTGCCTGCTTTCTTAGAGGTCAAGTAAGCATGATATAGAACAGATTAGTATTGACATCTAGTGATCAGAAGTCTGAATATGCAACAGTCTCAGAATACAGTAAATTATTCCAGTTTGGCACAAATCTCAGAGATTGAAAGAACATTACCTTGTCGATGAATGAAGCAAATTTGTTGTTCAAAGTCTTGATTTGTTCTCTTTCTTGAACTCTGACTTTTTGTATGTTTGGGTCAATCTCCAAATTCAGTGGGGCAAGAAGACTTTGGTTGAATGTAACTTCTTGAATGCCAGCTTGGGCACCTCCTGGAAAGCCAGGGCCTCCAAAGGAACCATATCCTCCAGCTCCACCTCCATAGCCACCACCAAATCCAGCTCCTGCACCGAAACCTCCTGCACCATAACCTCCTGCACCAAAACCTCCTGCTCCACCTCCATATGCTTGGCCACCTGCAGTGCTGATGGAAATGGTCTTTCTACCACCTATATTATATAGGCTTCTGCTACCAAAGCCTGCACCGCCAGCTCCACCGGCGCCACCAGCCCCACCAGCTCCACCAGCAGCTCCAAAGCCTCCACTGCTTCTGGATACAGAGAATGAGCTGAACCCCTTCTTTTGGACTCCACCACCGAATTGCTTATATTGGCTCATTGTGGCTTGGAAGGAGGTGAGCAGACCAATGGGAAGAAATGAGAAGAGTGGATGAGACTGGACACCACTGTGTTCAGGCGTTAGAAAATTCTCATTTATATACCCTGTGTCCAGTGTATATTAGTGGAAGGATCAATTTACAAGTTACGTTTGCTTGACATGCCTTTTCATGAAAATAGTATTTCAGGAATGACATTGCTTCCAGGCACTAATTTTACAGATGTAGCAGGTGAAAAGAAAACTTAGCAAGAGTGACCTGAACACCACTTTTTTGATCAATTGTAAGATAAAATGATGTATATTCCTCCATTGAATAATTATGTCTAAAGATGGTAGAAGCAATTTACCAGGTTTGAGACTGGCACCAAATCAAAATGATTTCCATCGTGGAAATCCTATAGAGTTCAACTCACTTGGGGTGTTTAATAGCTGGCACTGATAACCTGCCATAGTTATAAAAAAAAAAAGAAGAAAAAAAGTGCATGTTGTTAAAGAGAATATTGGTCAGTTGGTCTATCGTCTCTCTTCAGTCAGCCATAATCTGTTATTAGGGTATGTGCACCGTTTTTTTGCTTTGCAACTGATCTAAACTGACTGGAAACTGATGACGAATTGAACTTTTTTGCATTGGCCTCAGTCCCATGGAAATGAGTAGGATTCGTCATAAACTGTTTGTTTTTTTTTGTTTTTTAACAAACTATGCACATGTGAATATAACCTAAATTGGGTTTCTTATTATGACAACCCCTATTCAAATTGGATTTAGCCTGGCAATCAGTTTAAAAAAGCCATGGCTAATAGAAGGGGGCCCGAGTGGGGTAACCCAGCTTCTAAGGTTGTGTTTTTAAACAGACCCTTAAAAATAGGGTATTCAGGTTTCAGCAAGTAAAGGTAATTCTTTGTATAATGAAAAGTTTTATGATTTTCCAATATTTTTTCTGTATCAAGTCCTCTTGGTTTTCAAGATCTCTGCTTGCTTTCACTCAATAGGAACCTGCCTTTTTAGAGTTTCATTACAGTTATTAGAGCTCTGTCTTGTAATGAGTCGAGCACCTGTGTGACCATTTCATGACCAGGACAGATCTTTATCCACTCGAGGTAAACAGTGAAGGTTCCTATTGAAAGACAACAAACAGAGAACCTGAATGTATACTTATATATTTTTTTTTTTAAAAGTACCCAGGAACCTTGCGATAATCACAAAAAATCGAAATGGGTTGGATATAGTTTTACGATTTTCACAGGGTCGCTTGCAACATTCTTTCCAATAGGGAATCATGGAAATCACTGGACAACTAGATATTGCTATAGAGCCCAAGACGTAAAGCGGTTGTCTCATCACAGACAACCTTTTAATATGGGAGCCACCACAGCGATCAACTGATTGCCGCAAGTTCGGCACCAAGACCCCTGCCAAAAACAACTGTTTTGGGAGACTGTTTTCTATGAGTCCATTCATAATGAGAACAATAAACACCTATGATGAGTTAATAATACCTCTAGAGTTGGCGATTCACTATTTTCCTTTGCATGCATTTTGGACTGTAGAGGTCTGTCTTTTTAGGGTTCTTTCACACATGGCAATTTTACTGTGCCTTGGCCACTGCCATAAAATCATTGCAGGCTGTGGCACAGAGTACTTAAAAATATATGACGCAGATTTGTATCGCATATTTCTTTGCTACGTACCAAAATGCGCTATCCGTTACACCTCCCATCAAAATGAAGACTAATATTTTATCAGTGAGAATGCTTACCTGACTCATTCCACTGCCTCTGCCATTTTATTACCTTTTTAGTCACAAAGAGATTATGTGAAGCTCAAGCATACATATTCTTTTACCAGTAAAATGGAGCACGGAAGCAGCACTCAAAGCAAAAAATTGTTAAATTGATTAAATTTCAAATTTTTTTGCTTTGAGTGCTGCTTCCGTGCTCCATTTTTCTTATATATCATATGGGGAGACATCACTCCTCAACATTTGAATCCTAGCGCCAGCCTATTTTGGTTTTATTGACACGGTGCTGCTCCTACTTTATGCTTTATCTTCTATTCTTTTACCAGTGTCGTACATAGAAGAGAGGGGCCCCATAGCAAAGATCAAAATGTTTCCAGGTTATAACACCCAGGACAGGAGGACAATGTTTTTTGTAATCCAGAATGGCTTACTACCCTTTCTTTGACCCATGGGCCAATTTACCCACCCCTTTGTTTGTAAACAATGCAGTTTCTCTAAAAAGAGAATTTCAGTACAGGTTCTTGTCACCAAATACCAAGGTGATGACAGTAAAGGGGGTTTTACACTGGGCAATTATTGGGCAAACGATCGTTCATAGAATGCCCGTTGCCGATAATTTCCCTGTGTAAACAGGACAGCGATCAGCAGATGAAGCGCAAACGCTCGTTCATCTGCTAATCGTATCGTTCTAAAAAAGTAAAGTATTATCATTGTCGGCAGCACATTTCCCATGACGTGCTGCCAACATGATAATAATATATGGGGACGAGCGATTGGAGTAACGAGCACTCGTCCCCATACTAGCTCCTTGTGACAGGAGCAAACGAGTGACGATCAACGAGCTGATCGTCGCTCGCTGCATCGGCCAAAAATCAGTCAGTGTAATAGGGCCTTAAGGCCCTTTTACATGGGCCAATTATCAGGAAAACTACCGTTTAAGGAATGCTCTTTCCCGATCATTGCCCTGTGCTGCTGACATGATAGAAATGTATAGGGACATAGCTCCTTGTGAAAGGAGCAAACGAGTGCCGATCGGCGCTTGTTTACAAGGCCCACTTCCGGCCGTGTAAGAGGACCCTAACCAGGGCCGGGCCCCTTCTCTCCGAGGAACCCATTGCAGACCCATAATCTGACTCTATGGTATGTAGGCGATTGCCTTGCTTTATTACTCTGGGTGAATAAAAGATATATTTGAAACTTGAATTTTACCTTGTGATAGTGCTATTATATGGTCACTACAGCAGCCTCTTTTATAGTGGCATTAAATGGTACTAATATATGGGCACTATGGTTGGTATAAATGTATGGGCAATCTATAGAGTAATGAGAGATAGACAACCAGACTTTTACTCATCAGAAAAGGGTCTAAATCTCTTCTAACACAAGTTCCTGACAGAATTTGACTGCATTGTTAACATAGTTTTCATAACACGTTCCTTCTTGTTGTGATCAAAGTGTTCTTTGTTACCTGAAAATAATATATAGTAAATCTTCTCTTTTACGTATGACCTCTGGTTATATAGTCCATGTAAAAAAGACCCTCAACTGCCTTAAACTCTGTATTTATTAGGTTTATTATTACAGGGTATTATTACAGTGTATAATAATAATAATAATCTTTATTCGTATAGCGCCAACATATTCTGCAGCACTTTACAATTGAGAAGGAACATGTACAGACAATATCAGACATTACATAGTGATAAAGCTATTTTGAAACAGGAGTGAGGGCCCTGCTCACAAGAGCTTACAATCTATGAGGAAATAAGGGAGACACAAAATGTAAAAAGTGCTTATTAAGTACAATGGTCCAGCCATGTTTTATACACATGGGGTAGTACATATAAAGTTGCAATGACCAGCCAGTGTCTGTACGTGACAGACATGAAATGCATTACAGTGCAGGAAGAGTGGGGGATACTGATGAATGAAGGGGTCAGGTATTGAGGAATAATGGTGGGAAAAGGCAGTCAATTTATGGAATACAGACATGAGTCAATTTATGGAATGCGATAGCCTTGTCTAAAATTATGTGTTGTAAGGGCCTGTTTAAAACTGTGGATATTGTGAATTGATCTGATTGTCTGTGGTAGCGCATTCTAGAGAACTGGTGCAGCATGAGAAAAGTCTTGAAGACGGAAGTGGGCGGTTCGGATTATGAAGCAGGCTAATCTTAGATCATTGGCAGAAAGTAGAACCCGAGTAGGGTGGTAGACAGAGATGAGGGAGGAGATGTAAGGAGGTGCAGCACTGTGGAGAGCTTTGTGGGTGAGAGTAATGTTTACATTTTATTATCAAGTGTATGGATAACCAGTGCAGTGACTGGCACAGTGTAGAGGGAATGTTGTAGCGGGTGTATATAGGGTGCAGGGTCTCTGTCCAGAATAGCTAATAGACCCCAGCGGCTAATTTGTTGAGAGCGAGTCGTTGATCATAGGGAACCTTCCTCATGGTACTTTGGAAAAGCACTGCCCAATTTCTCTAAGGGCGGGTTCACACATAGCGGAATTTCACTTAAATTCCGCTGCGGACACTCCGCAGCGTTAATCCGCAGCGGAGCCGTTTCTCCATTGACTTTCACTTTAATTTAGCAGTGTTCGTTTACACGATGCGTACAATTCCGCTGCGGAGCATAGGCTGCGGAGCGGAATTTGGTGTCCGCAGCATGCTCTGTCTGTTGCGGAGCAGTGGCGGACTGGTTGCGGACTCATGGCGGAATTTCTCCATTGACTTCAATGGAGAGTCAAAATTCCGCAATGAAGTCCGCAGATCTTATGTGTGCTGCGGAGCGTATTGTTTTTACTACCATGACATTTCTTCATTCTGGCTGGACCTATGTATTTCTAGGTCTACAGCCAGACTGAGGAAGTCAATGGGGCTCCCGTAATGACGGGAGCGTTGCTAGGAGACGTCTGTAAATAGTCACTGTCCAGGGTGCTGAAAGAGTTACGCGATCGGCAGTAACTGTTTCTGCACCCGGGACAGTGACTACCGATCTCAATATACATGTATCTGTAAAAAAACATATAAGTTCATACTTACCGAGAACTCCCTGCGTCTGTCTCCAGTCCGGCCTCCCAGGATGACGTTTCAGTGTAAGTGACGGCTGCAGCCAATCACAGGCCAAGCACAGGCTGCAGCGGTCACATGGACTGGAGCGTCATCCAGGGAGGTCGGGCCGGATGCCGAAAGAGGGACGCGTCACCAAGACAACGGGCGGTAAGTATGAATTTCTTTGACTTTCACTAGGGAAAGTGCTGTCCCTTCTCTCTATCCTGCACTGAATAGGGAGAAGAGAAGCACTTTTCCTGCAGTCCGCAGCGGCCAGTCCGCATCAATTTTCTGCACATTTTGTGCAGATCCGCTGCAGAATCTGCAACGCAGATTCTGTGCGGCATTGATGCGGACAGTTGCGGAGGAATTCCGCCATGTGTGGTCATGCCCTTAGGGTATGTTCACACGTAGTCAACAAAAACGTCTGAAAATCCAGAGCTGTTTTCAAGGGAAAACAGACCCTGCTTTTCAGACGTTTTTTTACCAACTCGCATTTTTCGCGGCGTTTTCACGCCGTTTTCGCGTCGTTTTTTACGTCCGTTTTTGGAGCTGTTTTCATTGGAGTCTATGAGAAAACAGCTCCAAAAACGTCCAAAGAAGTGTCCTGCGCTTCTTTTGACGAGGCTGTATTTTTACGCGTCGTCGTTTGACAGCTGTCAAACGACGATGCGTAAATAACAGGTCGTCTGCACAGTACGTCGGCAAACCCATTCAAATGAATGGGCAGATGTTTGCCGACGTATTGGAGCCGTATTTTCAGACGTAAAACGAGGCATAATACGCCTCGTATACGTCTGAAATTTGGCCGTGTGAACATACCCTAATGGAACACAATTGGCAAGTAATTTTGAAGTGTTGGAATTATTAGTTGAGGTTCTTCCTACATAACCAATATCACTGTAAGCAGACCATAGGGGAAACATTGATATTAATGCAAGTAACTCCATATCACAGATAATAAATAGTCATTAAAAATAACTTTTAATATCCATCATTTAAATATATAGAAAAAGTGCACATATAAATAATGCAAAAAAAAAAAAGAAAGGTGAGACTGTGGGATGGTTTCCACGCAAGATAAGAAAAATTTTGTCAGGTGTTAGAGAGAAGGGATGTGGACAGGTCTCCCTTAAAGAGGCTCTGTCACAACATTATAAGTGCCACATTATACTATCTCCTATATAATCTGATTGGCGCTGTAATGTAGATAACAGCAGTGGTTTTTATTTTGAAAAACGATAGTTTTTGATCAAGTTATGAGCAATTTTAGATTTATGATAATTAGTTTTAGAATAGACAACTGGGCATGTTTCACTTTTTACCAACTAGTCGTTGTACAGAGACGTGTTTGACGCTGACCAATTAGTGACCAATCAGCGTCATACACTTTTCATTGTTCCAGCCCATTGTTACAGTGGATTATGCAGTGAAAGAAGCTGGGCTGGAACAATGAGAAGTGTATGACGCTGATTTGTCACTGATTGGTCAGCGTCATACACTCCTCTGTACAAAGCCCAGTTAGTAAAAAGTAAAAACACGCCCAGATGTCTATTAAGAAACTAATTAGCATAAATCTAAAATTGCTTATTACTTGCTCAAAAATGATCGTTTTTCAAAATAAAAACCACTGTTGTTATCTACATTACAGCGCTGATCAGATTATGTAGGAGATAGGGCATTTATAATCTGTTGACAGAGCCTCTTTAAATATGCCTACACTGCCCCTATTTTAACCTCTGTATTTGCTCTGAAAATGGAAGACTCCACAAAACTGTTTTGCACAAAATGCTATAGGTTCATTAAGTGCTATAACTAATAGTGGCACGTACAATATGTTACTAGTTCCAAACGTAGTGACTGCACCAAAAAAATAAAGTGTGGGGAGGGGTAAAAATGCACAGTTGTGCAAAAAAATCAGAGACGGTCTATGGTCTGAGGTTACCCCCTACCGACTGCACTTTTTCTATATGTTTTAATGATGGATATTAAATGTTATATTTTATTAAGTTATGTTAAGCAGTTCAATCCCTAATGAAATCTTATATAGAATATGACGTAGTTATTTTCTTTTTAATGCGTATAGTGCCCCTGTACAGCAGCATAGATTGCACACAGTCGGGCAGATTTACTATTCAAAATTTGACACAATTCTGGCGTACATTCTGTGTACCCAGTTTATTAAATATTTTAGACTATTTTTAAACTATATTATTTTTCAACATGCTCATCAAGGGGCGTGAATTAGTGGGAACGAGGCCGTAATTGAATAACAGGGGTGTGGCTTAAAATGTAACACTGTGCACTATAAAGTGTCTAGCATGTCCAGCTAGATGCGCCAAATTTATCATACAACATGCACCATATGGATAAATTTGTCTAAGTTTACACTGGGAAGGTGTCACAAATTATTATATTTTTTTTATACAATATTGCTTTTAGTTTGATATTAAAATAAATTTTATTTATTTGTGTTCTTGTGTTGTACTTTTTACTTTATTCTTACCTTTACTTCTCTATGGGGGCTGCCATTTTTTTTTTCATCTCTGTATGTGTCGATTAACGACACATACAGAGATGGAATACGGCACATACATCTCCATAGAGAATGCGAACGGGAGACGTTCCATTCAATATAGCATATGCCGTCTGTGTGGGAACGGCACATGCGCCGCTCCCACACATACCAAAAGGAAGGTCTTTGGCAGAGTGGAATCCGGTGCCATTTTCATGGCTTCCGGCCATATATTCAAGGCAGCGAAGATGCAAGTAATAGGAGCGGAGGCGGCAGCGGCGGCAGGAGCAGGTAAGTTATGTTTGTGTATGTGATGTGTGTTTTACATTCGTGTATGTTTGTGTTATACTGTCTGATTACCAATGTATCTAATCCTCCTACACTGTGCATTTGCTCAGAAAATGGCGGCACACAGTGTAGGAGGTTTGAAGATTCAATCCCCTCCTTCTCCTGGCACTAGCCAGGATAAGGGAGGGGGGATTGTGTGAGGACACTAGAGCGAGTGTGTCTACCCCAAATTTGCAGCATAAAGCAATGAGGTTGCTTTACCACATTGCCAATGCTGCAATTTTGGGAATTGCTCCCTCTAGTGACCAGCACATGGAAATGTTATAAATTAGAATCTAATTTATAATATTTCTTGACTTGTGAAAAAATGAAACAAATTAAAACAATGTGTAATCACTTATATACTAACTGTTAACTGAAAAAAAATATATAAATAATAATTTCTAGCGACACATTCCCTTTAAAACTTAGGCAGTTTTAGTAAATCTGCTCCAGTATGTCTGCCCTTGTATTATTAGTATTGTATATTGGATTTTATTAGAATTTTGGAATTGCATTATTGCTTACACATTATAAACATATAAAACATAACAATGCATTTATATTGAGCTGCTCTGTGTCCAAATATTTTTATAAATGAGACAATCTCTACCATTGACCTGTGCACTGAACAAGAAATTCTCATAACCTTGTACCTTGAGAATAGGAAGTATCTGTAGCACATTTTTTTGTTTAATCTTAGATGCAAAATATTAGAAAAATTATCCCTCTACAGACTCTGTAATAGTTCATATTGTCACCCAGCACTAACAGAAACAACTAAGAAATAGTTGAATATGATATGTACTAACAAAACAAATTAAATCTCATGAAGTAGATATAATTAAACCAGAGTCGTAGCTAGGGGTTTAGCACAGGGGGGGGGGGGGCATGTCTGAGTGGGTCCCAACCCAGTGAATGCATGTTTACAACTAAAGAGGCACATTCTAATTATATACCAGCCATCATCCCTGAATATAACACCCAACATCTCTGTTTATAACCCCCATCATCTCTGAATATACCAGCCATCATCCCTGTATATGACCCCCATCATCCCTGTATATACCAGCCTTCATCCCTGTATATAACCCCTGTCATCTCTGTATATACCAGCCTGGCTAATATATACAGGTAAGATGGGTATTATAAACAGAGATGATGGCTTGTATATACAGGGATTATGGGGGTTATATAAGGGGATGATGGCTGGTATACACAGGGATGATGAGGGGTTAATGCAGGGATGATGGCTGGACTACCCATCATCCCTATATATAACAACCATCAATCCTGTATGTAAACCCCATCATCCCTGTATATACCAGCCAGGCTAGCCCTGCCGTATAGGTTTGTACGGCGTAAAACTACTGCTCCCAGCATGACCTGAACAATTGTTAGGATATGCTGGGAGTTGCTGTTTCACAAAAAAAACAAAACATACCACCCATCATCTCGTTGCAGATCATACAGTGACTACAGTTCTGATTAGAGGCAAAATAAACATTTACATTAAGTGACTTACTGGTGACGTCTTTTCAAATTCTAGTTGTTCTTTTTCTCTTTTCCTCTCAATCTGGTCCAGACCTCTATGATGACTTCTCCTGTCAAAAGCCCATTTCTGCAGTTTGCCGCTCAGATGTCTTCAGCTTCTCACTTTTGAAACATTTCTGCACCTGTAAACGAAGATACAATTCTTATGGTACCACACACTACGCATCTAAATATAATAGCGCCATACACTGAACCTTTGATTATAATAGCACAATACACTTTGTTGCCGATTATAATAGCACCATGCACTGTGTCCCTGATTATAATAGCACCATACACTGTGTCCCTGATTATAATACCACCATACACTGTGTCCCACACACAAGCATAGTGCTCCCTGTAGATACTGCCTCCATAGATCCCCCTGTAGATAGTACCCACCTACATCCCACTGTAGATAGTGCCCCACATATAGCCCCCCTGTAGATAGTGCCCCACATTTAGCCTCCTGTAGATAGTGCCCCACATTTAGCCACCTGTAGATAATGCCCCACATATATAACCCCCGTAGATCGTGTCCCACATGTAGCCCCCCAGTAGATCGTGCATTACATATAGCCCCACTGTAAAAAATGCCCTACTTATAGCCTTCCCTGTAGATTGTGCCATTCAAACTTTTAAGTGAAAAAACAACAACTTTACATACCTTGATCCTGTCCCAGCACCGTCCTGTGTCAAAGCAGGCCTGCTCTTTTCTGAGCATGTCAGCTGGGGCTGAACGACGCTTGCATCGTTGAAGGGCGCTGATTGGCAGGGCAGAATGTCTTGCCCCGCCAATCAGCGCCTTTCAACAACAGAAGCGCAAGCGTCGTTGAAAGGCGCTGACTGGCGGGGCAAGTCATTCTGCCCTGCAAATCAGCGTCCTTGGGCAGGTGGGGCATGTGCCCCGGGCTAAACTGAGAGGGAATGTGGGGATTGCCAGAGCCGCATCGACCATGACGGCGGCCAGCTGCCTCTCTGATTGGGCGGTGGTGCCACTGAAACCCCGCCCAATTGTGTCCCTGATTATAATAGCACCATACACTGTGTCCCTGATTATAATACCACCATACACTGTGTCCCACACACAAGCATAGTGCTCCCTGTAGATACTGCCTCCATAGATCCCCCTGTAGATAGTACCCACCTACATCCCACTGTAGATAGTGCCCCACATATAGCCCCCCTGTAGATAGTGCCCCACATTTAGCCTCCTGTAGATAGTGCCCCACATTTAGCCACCTGTAGATAATGCCCCACATATATAACCCCCGTAGATCGTGTCCCACATGTAGCCCCCCAGTAGATCGTGCATTACATATAGCCCCACTGTAAAAAATGCCCTACTTATAGCCTTCCCTGTAGATTGTGCCATTCAAACTTTTAAGTGAAAAAACAACAACTTTACATACCTTGATCCTGTCCCAGCACCGTCCTGTGTCAAAGCAGGCCTGCTCTTTTCTGAGCATGTCAGCTGGGGCTGAACGACGCTTGCATCGTTGAAGGGCGCTGATTGGCAGGGCAGAATGTCTTGCCCCGCCAATCAGCGCCTTTCAACAACAGAAGCGCAAGCGTCGTTGAAAGGCGCTGACTGGCGGGGCAAGTCATTCTGCCCTGCAAATCAGCGTCCTTGGGCAGGTGGGGCATGTGCCCCGGGCTAAACTGAGAGGGAATGTGGGGATTGCCAGAGCCGCATCGACCATGACGGCGGCCAGCTGCCTCTCTGATTGGGCGGTGGTGCCACTGAAACCCCGCCACTGAAGCCGCCACCCCCTCCTGCACTATAGGCGGTGAATGGCTGGATACATTCCGTGCCCGGCCATTCAGCGCCTTTAAACCCGTTACCACGCCATCCAGTGGCAACGCAGACCTGCTCTCTTCTGAGCAGGTCTGCTGGGATTGAACGACGCAAGCGGCGCGATGACGTCATCGTGTCGCTTGCGTCGTTAAAAGGCGTTGATTGACAGGGCAATTCATAGTGCCCTGCCAATCAGCACCTTTCATAGACGCAAGTGGCGCGATGACATCATCGCGCCGCTTGCGACGTTCAATCTCAGCAGACCTGCTCAGAAGAGAGCAGGTCTGAGTTGCCACTGGACAGCGCGGGAACGGGATTAAGGTGAGTATGTAAAGTTTTTTTTTTTTATCCTAATAAAAATGTGAGTGACAGTATCTTCAGGGGGCTATATCTACAGGGGGGGCTATATACAGGGATGGGCTATATGTGGAGCACTATAGGGGGAGCTATATGTGAGGCCCTATATACAGGAGTGGGCTATATACAGGGGTGGGCTATATGTGGAGCACTATAGGGGGAGCTATATGTGAGGCATTATATACAGGGGTGGGCTATATACAGTGGTGGGCTATATGGAGCACTATAGGGGGAGCTATATGTGAGGCACTATATACAAGGGTGGGCTATATGTGGAACACTATTTGTAGGTGGAGATATATGTAAGGCATTATACAGGGGTGGGCTATATGTTGGATACTATATACATGGGTGGGCTAAATGTGGAGCACTATCTACAGGGGGGTTATATGTGGGGCACTATCTACAGGGGAGGCTACATGTGGGGTACTATTTTCAGAGGGGGGCTATATGTGTGGCACTTTATAGAGGGGGCTATATGTAGGGCACTATCTACAGGGGTGGCTATATGTGGGCACTATCTAGAGGGTGGCTATATATGGGACACTATCTACAGGGGGCTGTATGTGGGGCACTATCTACAGTGGCTCTATTGGGCTCACTATCTACAGGGGGATCTATGTAGGACACTCTACAGGTGGCTCTATGGGGCCACTATCTACAGGGGGCACAGTGTGTGGGGGACACAGTGTATGGTGCTATTATAATTAGAGGTGCAGTGTATGGCACTATTATAATCAGGGACAGTGTATGGTGCTATTATAATTAGAGCTAAAGTGTATGGTGCTTATATATTCAGCGGCACAGTGCCTGGCACCATGAGAACTTTATCATTATTTATAGGTGCAGAAATGTTTAAAAAGTGAGAAGCTGAAGACAGAGTTGCAAACTGCAGAAATGGACTGTAGCCAGGAAAAGTAGTCACAGAGGTCTGGACCAGATGGAGAAGAAAAGAGAAAAATAAAAACTAGAATCTGGTATAGTCACCTGTCAGTCACTTATCTTTATTTAGCCTCTAATCAGCACTGTATGATCTGCAGCGAAATGGTGGTATGATTTTTTTTGTGAAACAGCATCTTCAAGCATATCCGTACCATTGTTTGGGCCATGCTGGGAGCGGTATATAATTTAGTGTTAACCTATATGGCAGGGGTTGCACTAAATTGAGCTGTATTTGTTCTGGTGCTGTATTTATGTACTGAGCTTTGTTCTGGTGCTGTATATATGTACTGAGCTTGGTTCTGCCCGGCCACTTAGCGCTTATGCATGTAATTGTATCTGCGTTCTATAGACGCAGGTACAATTAGTGCAGGAGGTGGTAGCGGCGGTCATGGCGAGGGTGATGGCGGTGGTCCCCACCATCTCAGTGGGCCCGGGGCCACCCCCCCTCCCACTAGCTACGATACTGAATTAAACGTAATCATACGATACGCCACTTTATAGCAGAAAAAATTGTGAACTGGGCCTAAGAGATGATCATGGCGGTTACCATACCACACAAATTTGAACTATCAACTTAAATCTTAAGCCCCCTGCGCACCGGACAGAAATGCTGTGGATGGTCGCACAAAAAAAATCTTCAGCTAAATACAGTACCAGTTATGTGGATGAGATTTTAACAAATCTCACTCACGCTACAGAACATTTGTCGCATGTAAATCAGTGCATGCTTCAGATTTTCTGTGGAAATTTCTCTGAATAAAATCAGTTCCATTTATCTAGAATTAACAAATAGAGAAAAAACCACGGCGCCACATAGTGAAGTAGGTTTGGATAGGCTAATGGAGGATAGAAGATACCATGCTCACCAGAAAGCCATAGGTAATGCGCGAGGAAACAGAGTCCACAGGTGCTGCTGCCAGATCCGGACCGGTGACCAGAGGTACCGCTGGTGTATAGTGGATAAAGGTAAAAAAAAAAGAGGGGATCTATATTGGCGCTGCTGAGTGGACCAGGTACGATGGAGAAACGAGTAGTCTCTTCCTTGGTTTAAATAGGTGCTTTATTGCAACGCGTTTCGACGCCGAACTGGCGTCTTCATCAGGCATAAAATTTTAGTTTAAAACATGCTGGTATATATATACAACACTGGTTACTGATTGGCCCAGTTCAGATGGAACAGAATTAGCAAGAAAAACCGCCAAAACATGGTGGGTCAAAGTTCAAACAAATATCAGGCAAAATAACAGAAATAGTCAAATTGAATTACGATTAGAATAGGAACATATAGTTAAATGAATAAAAACTCGGGATATTAAAATACAGAATAAAAGATGTTTTACGTGATTTTTATATAAGTCAAATGTTGTAGCGGCACCGAGAACGTAAATATTTTAAGTAGAGAGATTTTTCTCATAATGTGGTCGGCAAAGGTTTATTTTGCGTTAGTAATACTATAGCATAAATGTATTACTTTTATTCAGTGTTTTTATTGATGTAGTAGATGGGGATTTGTTTAGGTCAATGCGGGCCGTAGTCATGGAGATTATTTAAACTACGGAAGCCGAGGCGGGCCAAAACTAGGTGGTGGACCGCATACGGTGGAGCGCATGGTGGAACGCAAAATGGCACGCAAAGTCCGGGGAATAGTGTGGGATGTCATTACGTACAGGGATGGACCGAACTATTGCTGAAAAGGTAAGTAGAGATTTGTCTGAACGAATTTTACTTCACAATAAAGGGAAACTGACGATAAGTAATCTGTGAGTCAGAAGTTTTTTTAGTTGAGACGATTTGAATGGTTTATTCACATATAGAGGTTAATTAGAAGATCGGGAGAAGACGGTATTTGATTGTGTATGTGATCGCTAGGTTATGATAAGGAAATCATGAAGGTATATGTATGTGCGTCTTGGTGTGTTTACTAGACGGGTCAAGGCATATCTTAATTAGGAGAATTAGTAACTATTGGTAGGACTAGTCCAAGGACGACTCTGAGATGTCGTTCAGGCCTCTGGGGTGTAATGTATCCATTTTAAATATCCAAAAATTCTCTCTTTGTTTCAACTTATTGAACCTGTTTGGGACATCGGGGTGAATATGTTCAATAGGAGTAATGCGGATTTCATTAAATTGGTAATTGTGTATTTGAGCAAAGTGGCGAGAAACACTGTGTTTTAGAAAACCAGTTTTGATATTGAAACGGTGGTTATTAACCCGGGTCCGTAGGCATTGCGTAGTTCTGCCTATGTACTGTAGTTGACAGGGGCATTCTATAAGGTAAACGACATACGAGCTGCCGCAGTTGAGAAACGTTCTGATTGGAAAATTCTCATCGGTAACTGAGGATGTGTATGTATGTTTGTTATGATTAATAATGTCACAACATAAACAGCGTGGCCGACCGCATTTGTATGAACCTTTGAGATCCGAGAGGAAGTTAGTTTTGGGTATTAGAGGTTTTTTGATTCTACTAGGAGCCAGGATATTTTTAAGGGTGGAGGACCGCCTGAAGGTAATAATCGGTTTTATGGGGACCAGGTCTTTCAAGTAAGGGTCATTTTTGATAATGTGCCAATGCTTACCTAAGATAGCTCTGATTGACTTATTACCTTTGTTATAGGTGGTAATAAAATTGGTATTGAAATTCTTACTAGGTCCAGGATTTCTAGGGGGCGGGTTTAGGCAGGAATCTTGTGTTAGTTCAGTGGCCTTCTGTCTAGCACCTTTTATTAATTTCAGAGGGAAATGTTTGTCCTTAAATCGTTGCTCAAGGACATTGCACTCCTTGTGATAGTGAGTGTCCGTACTGCAATTTTTCCTGATTCTTCTAAATTGTCCGAATGGTATGTTTTTCAACCAAGGGCGGTAATGGGCGCTTTTAAAATCGATGTAACTGTTTACATCTACCAGTTTGAAATGTGTTTGGGTAATGAATTTATTGTAAATGCTATCATAACTAATTGTGAGGTCTAAAAAATCGATGGAAATCGGGGAGAAGGTGTGCGTAAATGTTAGTCCATACTCATTATTATTCAAAGTCTTGATGAAAAGGGAGGCTTCATCGATACTTCCTCTCCAAACAAGAAAAAGGTCGTCAATAAAGCGTCGGTATAATATTATATTGTCTTTAAATTGGTGTGAGCCATGAATGTGTGTTTTTTCAAATGAACCCATGTAGAGGTTTGCGTATGCTGGTGCAAATCTGGTGCCCATGGCGCATCCTTTAACCTGGTTGTAAAAGTTATTGTTGAAACTGAAAGTATTGTGGTAGAGGATGAATTTAATGCAATTGATTAGAAAAAGGACTTGTGAATCAGGAATTAGGGTATTGGATGAAATATAGGAATGGACAGTTTCTATGCCCTTACTATGAGGGATATTACTGTACAAAGCGGTAACATCTGCTGTAAGGAAACCAATTTGGGGTAGGGAGGGGTCAAAATTCAAATTATTCAGATCTCTAATTAATTGTGTAGAGTCTTTTAAGTATGATGGTAGGGTCAATACAATGGGCTGGAGATGGAGGTCAATAAAATGGGAAAGGTTACTGGTAAGTGAACCTATCCCAGAAATAATAGGGCGTCCTGGGGGGTCAGTGAGTGACTTGTGTATTTTAGGTAGGTGGTATATGAAAGGCATATTTGGGAATGGGACAGATAGGAACTGTTTTTCTTTTTTGTTAATTAGGCCTTCAATGACAGCAGATTCAATAAGATTTTGATATTCTGATATATAGGAGGACAGTGGGTTGGTGGTTAATTTATTGTAAAATGAGGTATCACTCAAAATCCTCATAGTTTCGCCCAAGTAGTCGGTTCTATCCTGGATAACTATGCCCCCTCCCTTATCTGCCGGGCGGATAAATATATTTGTATTATTCTGGAGGGTTTTTAATGCCTTTCTTTCGTAGGAGGTCAGGTTGTCTGGGTGATGTGATGGTGTTTCAAATGACCTAAATTTGTTGCTCACTAAGGTGGAAAAGGTTGCTAGCATAGGTCCTTGGTGATAGGTTGGGTAGAATGTTGATTTGGGTGGACTTCTACTGGAACAGCGCTTGGAGAGGCCCTGTTTGGGGGTTCTTCGGTATTGTAAGTTGAAGAGGTGGTGTGTTTAGCGATAGCAAAATGTCTCGTCAAAGTCAGTTTTCGTATAAACCTATTCAGGTCCATAAATAACTCAAAGGTGTCGACTGGTGCTGTTGGACAGAAGGAAAGTCCTCTATTTAGTAGGCTACATTCATGAGTGTTTAGTGTATAAGATGATAGGTTAAATAATTTTATTGTGGGACAAGGTTCCTCTTTTTGCTGAGAGATAGGTGTTGATTTGTTTCGGTTCTTTCCCCCTCTCCGTCCTCTAGGTCTGTAGCCAGCTTCCTTTTTGTAGAGATTTTTTGTAGTTTTGGAAAAAAGTTTGTGATCGACTGAGCTTTGGGGCTCATAATGAAAGGGATCAATATGTCTTGACTCATGATCGTGGGGGTTAGAGGTGGCCTGACTAGTTGTGAGGGGAGCCCTAAAAAAGATGTTGCTGCAAAAGTGAAGTCTAGGGTAGAAAGGGCTAGGTTCGTATCTGGGTTGATGATAGTACACTCCTGGGGTAAATTAGAGGTCTCTAGCGGTTCATGAAAAAGAGTGTCTGGTGAAGTTGGATTGGGTGACTGAGGAGGGTTGTGAATTGATAGTTGTAGTAGGGACGAGATATCATCCTCTATGCAGTCGTTAAAGGAAAAAGTAGGGGAGTTGTTAATGAGGGGTATTTCCATTTGTTCAGTTATAGAGGGTAATCTAGAAAGGTGAAGTTCCAGATCTGAGGATTTAAAAGCGTTGATAGGTACTTGGTGAATTGTAGGTCGTTGAGAGCAAGATTTGTTTGTTACAATGGTAGGGGGTGTACCATCAACCAATTTGTTAGGGATGTTGGTCAGAAGGTGGTTTTTGTTCATGATAATGTCTTGGGGTTTTGTTAGGGAGATTGACCCGTTGGTTCGATTAATAGGTCTAAGTTTCAGTTTCAACAATAACTTTTACAACCAGGTTAAAGGATGCGCCATGGGCACCAGATTTGCACCAGCATACGCAAACCTCTACATGGGTTCATTTGAAAAAACACACATTCATGGCTCACACCAATTTAAAGACAATATAATATTATACCGACGCTTTATTGACGACCTTTTTCTTGTTTGGAGAGGAAGTATCGATGAAGCCTCCCTTTTCATCAAGACTTTGAATAATAATGAGTATGGACTAACATTTACGCACACCTTCTCCCCGATTTCCATCGATTTTTTAGACCTCACAATTAGTTATGATAGCATTTACAATAAATTCATTACCCAAACACATTTCAAACTGGTAGATGTAAACAGTTACATCGATTTTAAAAGCGCCCATTACCGCCCTTGGTTGAAAAACATACCATTCGGACAATTTAGAAGAATCAGGAAAAATTGCAGTACGGACACTCACTATCACAAGGAGTGCAATGTCCTTGAGCAACGATTTAAGGACAAACATTTCCCTCTGAAATTAATAAAAGGTGCTAGACAGAAGGCCACTGAACTAACACAAGATTCCTGCCTAAACCCGCCCCCTAGAAATCCTGGACCTAGTAAGAATTTCAATACCAATTTTATTACCACCTATAACAAAGGTAATAAGTCAATCAGAGCTATCTTAGGTAAGCATTGGCACATTATCAAAAATGACCCTTACTTGAAAGACCTGGTCCCCATAAAACCGATTATTACCTTCAGGCGGTCCTCCACCCTTAAAAATATCCTGGCTCCTAGTAGAATCAAAAAACCTCTAATACCCAAAACTAACTTCCTCTCGGATCTCAAAGGTTCATACAAATGCGGTCGGCCACACTGTTTATGTTGTGACATTATTAATCATAACAAACATACATACACATCCTCAGTTACCGATGAGAATTTTCCAATCAGAACGTTTCTCAACTGCGGCAGCTCATATGTCGTTTACCTTATAGAATGCCCCTGTCAACTACAGTACATAGGCAGAACTACGCAATGCCTACGGACCCGGGTTAATAACCACCGTTTCAATATCAAAACTGGTTTTCTAAAACACAGTGTTTCTCGCCACTTTGCTCAAATACACAATTACCAATTTAATGAAATCCGCATTACTCCTATTGAACATATTCACCCCGATGTCCCAAACAGGTTCAATAAGTTGAAACAAAGAGAGAATTTTTGGATATTTAAAATGGATACATTACACCCCAGAGGCCTGAACGACATCTCAGAGTCGTCCTTGGACTAGTCCTACCAATAGTTACTAATTCTCCTAATTTAGATATGCCTTGACCCGTCTAGTAAACACACCAAGACGCACATACATATACCTTCATGATTTCCTTATCATAACCTAGCGATCACATACACAATCAAATACCGTCTTCTCCCGATCTTCTAATTAACCTCTATACGTGAATAAACCATTCAAATCGTCTCAACTAAAAAAACTTCTGACTCACAGATTACTTATCGTCAGTTTACCTATATTGTGAAGTAAAATTAGTTCAGACAAATCTCTACTTACCTTTTCAGCAATAGTTCGGTCCATCCCTGTACATAATGACATCCCACACTATTCCCCGGACTTAGCGTGCCATTTTGCGTTCCACCATGCGCTCCACCGTATGCGGTCCACCACCTAGTTTTGGCCCGCCTCGGCTTCCGTAGTTTAAATAATCTCCATGACTACGGCCCGCATTGACCTAAACAAATCCCCATCTACTACATCAATAAAAACACTGAATAAAAGTAATACATTTATGCTACAGTATCACTAACGGAAAATAAACCTTTGCCGACCACATTATGAGAAAAATCTCTCTACTTAAAATATTTACGTTCTCGGTGCCGCTACAACATTTGACTTATATAAAAATCACGTAAAACATCTTTTATTCTGTATTTTAATATCCCGAGTTTTTATTCATTTAACTATATGTTCCTATTCTAATCGTAATTCAATTTGACTATTTCTGTTATTTTGCCTGATATTTGTTTGAACTTTGACCCACCATGTTTTGGCGGTTTTTCTTGCTAATTCTGTTCCATCTGAACTGGGCCAATCAGTAACCAGTGTTGTATATATATACCAGCTTGTTTTAAACTAAAATTTTATGCCTGATGAAGACGCCAGTTCGGCGTCGAAACGCGTTGCAATAAAGCACCTATTTAAACCAAGGAAGAGACTACTCGTTTCTCCATCGTACCTGGTCCACTCAGCAGCGCCAATATAGATCCCCTCTTATTTTTTTTTTTACCTTTATCCACTATTTATCTAGAATTGGGATGTTTCTGCAACAAGCATATGGATTTCTGCAAGTTTCATATAGATGAATGGAAATGATTTTTAGTCACAGACATTTCTGCAACAAAATCTGCTAATTCAACCTTACGTATTGTATATTGTACTCTAAACAAATAAACATGAATAAAGATCAATTATCTAAAACAACTAGGGTCCTGTGGAACCCTGGTAATCTTTGCAACCCAGTCAGGGGTTCTTTAAAAGAAAGGTTCACTTTAAATGCAGGAAATTGTGGATTGATATTCAGTTTATTTAACCCCTTAGTGACCACTAATACGCCTTTTTACGTCGGTCACTAATGGGCTTTAGGCTAGGCTGACGCCTTTTCACGTCAGCCTAGTCTAAGTCCTGCACGGGTCTCCCGTGCAGGCAAGAGCCGGGGCTCTGCTGTCTGATGACAGCTGAGCTCCTGCTCCAACGCCCGCGATCGAAGTTTACTTCGATCGCGGCCGTTTAACCCGTTAAATGCCGCCGTCAATAGCGACCGCGGCATTTAACTTTGTTTACAGAGGGAGTGCGCTCCCTCTGTCACCCATCGGCGGCCCGCGAATGCAATCGCGGGTCTCCGATGGGGTGTCATGGCAGCCGGGGGCTTGATAAAAGCCCCCAGGTCTGCCCTGGACATATTCCTGTTAGGACGCGCCGGAGGCACGTCCTAACAGATTGCCTGTCAGATTTACACTGACAGGCAATAATGCTCTGGTATACGAAGTATACCAGAGCATTATAGCAGCGATCGGAATATCGCACAGTAAAGTCCCCTAGTGGGACTAATAAAATCAGTTATCAAAGTGAAATAAATATTATTAATAAAAAGTACAGTAAAAAAATAAATAAAACCATTTTTTTCCATAAAAAGTGGTTTTATTTAGTAAAAGTGTAAAAAAATAAAAAAAAGTACACATATGTGGTATCGCCGCGACCGTAATGACTCCATTAATAAAGTTAATATGTAATTTAAACCGCAAAGTGAACACCGTAAAAAAAAAACGCAAAAAACCATGGCGAAATTGCAATTTTTTTCCATTGCCCCCCAAAAAAGTCATAATAAAAATGAATCAATAAGTCTCATGCACCCCAAAACAGTACCATTCAAAACTACGTCTTGTCCCGCAGAAAACAAGCCCAAAAAATCACTACATTGATGGAAAAATAAAAAAATTACGGCTCTTGGAAAGCGACGATGCAAAAGCAAATCATTTTAGTTCAAAAGTGTTTTTATTGTGCAAAAGTCGTAAAACATAAAAAAACCTCTACATATGTGGTATCGCCGTAATCGTACCGACCCATAGAATAAAGGTAACATGTTATTTACGTCGCATAGTGAACGGCGTCAATTTAAAAACGCATAGAACAATGGCGGAATTTCTGTTTTTTTTTATAATCCCCCCAAAAAGGTTAATAAAAGTTAATATAAAAATTATATGTACCCAAAAATGGTGCCATTAAAAAGCACAACTAATCCCGCAAAAAACAAGTCCTCATACAGCTATGTAGACGAAAAAATAAGAACGTTATAGCTCTTTGAATGCGACTATAGAAAAACGAATAAAATAGCTTGGTCATTAAGGCCTAAAATGGGCTGGTCACTAAGGGGTTAAAGATGTTTGGCACGGAAAAAATAAAACATTCAATTCTAAGTCATTTTCTCAACTTTCACATTCGCATTGACTTATGGTGAGAAGATAACTGCAATGTATATTGCGATAAATTTGGCACAATGTTTTGTCAAACAGCAGAATAGATGGGAGAATGAGAAGTTTAGGTTGTCCATACAATGGGGCTCTGAGTGAGCACTGTAAACAAGGAGATGTGCTGCCGACATGATGAAAATGTATGGGGACGAGCGATCGTCCCTATACATAAGCAATTATTGCTTCTAGTGGAAGGAGCAAACGAGCGACGATCAACAAGCTTTCTTATTGTTCAGTGCCCGTTTTCACGGCCCATATCGGGCAGTGTAATAGGAGCTTAAGGTCTTCCTCGGAAATAATTATTCTTGCAATTTAAACTGCATCAAAAAAAGCTTCTAAAAATGCTAACGTTATTAAAGAGGCTCTGTCACCAGATTTTGCAACCCCTATCTGCTATTGCAGCAGATAGGCGCTGCAATGTAGATTACAGTAACTTTTTTATTTTTAAAAAACGAGCATTTTTGGCCAAGTTATGACCATTTTTGTAGTTATGCAAATGAGGCTTGCAAAAGTCCAAGTGGGTGTGTTTAAAAGTAAAAGTCCAAGTGGGCGTGTATTATGTGCGTACATCGGGGCGTTTTTAATACTTTTACTAGCTGGGCGTTCTGACGAGAAGTATCATCCACTTCTCTTCAGAACGCCCAGCTTCTGGCAGATCACGCTGTGACGTCACTCACAGGTCCTGCATCGTGTCATACGAGCGAGGACACATCGGCACCAGAGGCTACAGTTGATTCTGCAGCAGCATCGGCGTTTGCAGGTAAGTAGCTACATCGACTTACCTGCTAACGCCGATGCTGCTGCAGAATCAACTGAAGCCTCTGGTGCCGATGTGTCCTCGCTCGTCTGACACGATGCAGGACCTGTGAGTGACGTCACAGCGTGATCTGGCAGAAGCTGGGCGTTCTGAAGAGAAGTGGATGATACTTCTCGTCAGAGCGCCCAGCTAGTAAAAGTATTAAAAACGGCCCGATGTATGCACCTAATACACGCCCACTTGGACTTTTACTTTTAAACACACCCACTTGGACTTTTGCAAGCCTCATTTGCATAACTACAAAAATGGTCATAACTTGGCCAAAAATGCTCGTTTTTAAAAAATAAAAACGTTACTGTAATCTACATTGCAGCGCCGATCTGCTACAATAGCAGATAGGGGCTGCAAAATCTGGTGACAGAGCCTCTTTAAAGTGTAACATGCATTTTTTTATGGCTTTTTAGTGCCTTTTTTTTCATTTGGAGTCATTTTGCACATGCATTTTTCAAGCTCTATAGAGATGGCTATGAGAAAAAGACCTACAAATCCCAGAACATGCTGCGTTTGAAAAGTAAACATCACTGACAATCAAAATTGCCTCAAAAACTGAACAAACCTAAACGCAGTTGTGTGTGGTGCATTTTACTACAGACTTTAATGTAACATCTGGCTGCACTAAAAAATGCAACAAAAACGCCATTAAAAATGGCACAAAAAAAAAAAACACAAAAACTCAGTGTGCATAATGCAGCCTAATTGTGGCTTGTGCAGTTTTACTTACAGGAAATCAATGGATCATTGTGCAGCCCCCATGGGGTAGCTACTGGACTGTATGTGGAAGACTCATTATCCTGGGCCCCTGAATCTCACCTATACTGCCCTGATAGCAGCTGTGAGTAGGGGTTCTTCGGCATGGAAAAGTGTTTCCCAAGGGTTCCCCAACAGTAAAAAGGTTGGGAATCACTGATCTAAAAGCAGATCTATTTTAATGCTCGAAGGGTAAACCTCTTATTAGTAATAAGTCACAAGCTGCCAAAAGAGTAATTACCTTGGCTTGATGGTTTGATCCAATTTAATGAACAAAAGGGAGTGTTTGCCCAATAGCTACAGGTTTTAAACTATGTTGTTAATAGTTATGTATGCAAAGATAGCCATAATTGTGTAATGATTAATTGGTTTATTAGCTATCACATTCATCAAATATACAAGTGTCACTGAGCCATTGTAAACGTATAAAATATGGTATATATAGTATTCCAATAAACAGATTTTTCAATTTTCTTTATACAGTAAAATTGCAAATGGTCTGCAGGACCAGAGATACACTGGTTTAGTCAATGTTACATGGTATTGTGTGCTTTTAAAGGGGTTTCCAGAGTTAGAAAAAAAAAAGGGTCTGCTATTTTTCCTTTAACATTGAGGCCCCATGCACACGGCCATAGCCGTAATCATGGTCCGTGATTACGGGCACAGCCGGCCGCGGACAGTCACCTACATTATAAAGTATGGGAGCATGGATAGTCACTACTGCACATAAGAGAACACTTCCAGGTCTCCAGCTTCCTTAGTAAGCCCCATGAATGTCCCTCAGATTTGGGGAAGGATTTATATTACTGATGTACTCTAGATTCTAGACTCTGGGGTATGATCCCTTTTATGTCCTTCTCAATGATTGCGATGCTAACCAGCTTTTTTTTAATTGTTTGGTTTTTTTTTGGAAGATTTTAGCCTATTGGTGAACTAAAGTACTGTAATCAGGAAGGAATATATTAAACACAAAGGAGTCGGTAGAACAGATAATTGGATCACCAACGTGATTTAGAAAGAAAGATTGAAATTGTAGATGCCTAATATATTATGTATTGGCTACAGGTGAAACTCTTCAGACAGGTGAGCTCTCTTCTTCGGACAATGTGTGGTACAGAAACCAAAATGATAGGGCTTCTGCGCACATAACGAAATTGCTGCAGAAAATTTCTGCAGAAACTAACAGAATTTCTGCTGCGATTAAACCACACCATTTCCTGCGTTTTTTTTACTGCATAAAATGTTGCAGCAATTCAGTCCACTTTCCGCAGCAGGAATAACACGCACCGCAGATTTGTTAAATCTCAACCACTTTGCTGCTACTGTATTCCGCTATGTGTGGACAAGACCTTACAGTATTTATGTAAGTGGACAAAACAGCAAAAAGATTTTATCAGTTTGATGTATATCAGTCTCCAAAAAAATATGATTTAGATCCATTTATCAGAATGCAGAAGGTTAAAGGACCATTGTCACGAAAAAAATATTTTTTATATCAATTTGGGTTTAGTGTTTTATTAAAAAATGTTTATTTATTTGTGTGTTTGTGTTTTACTTTTTTTTATTATTTCACTTTTTCTTGTCCATGGGGGCTGCCATTTTTTTTTCCATCTCTGTATGTGTCGATTAACGACACATACAGACATGGAATACGGCACATACATCCCCATAGTGAATGCGAACGGGAGCCGTTCCATTCACTATGCTGTACGCCATCTGTGTGGGAACGGCGCATGCGCCGCTCCCACACAGTCCAAATTGAACTGTGCAACGTCCGGCGCCATTTTCTTGTGGACCGGAAGTCGCGGCCGGACAGTAAGATTACTACTTCCGGTCGCGGCTTCCGGACTTGTGCACTTGGAGTGGAGGTAGCAGACGGAGCGGACGGACCGGAGGGAGCGGCGGCGGCAGGAGCAGGTAAGTTAGGTCTGTGTATGTGCGTGTTTTACTGTGTGTTTACTAGTGTATGTAAACCTACTACACAGTGTGTTAGCTAAAAAAATGGCGACACACAGTGTAGGAGGTTTGACCGTTCAATCCCCTCGTTTCTCCCGGCACTAGCCAGGATAAAGGAGGGGGGATTCTGAGAGCTCACTAGAGCGAGTGAGTTTTCTCAATGCTGCAATTTTGGGAATTGCTCCATCTAGTGACCAGCACTGGGGAATATTATAAATTAGAATCTAATTTATAATATTTCCTGACTCGTGAAAAAATGAAAAAAATTAGAACAATTTTTAATCACCTATACACTAATTGTTTAACTAAAAAAAAAATAATAATTTTTCTAGCGACACATTCCCTTTAATGTTGTTGACACCTTGATGTGAAGAGAGGACAGTCTGAGGCCAGTCGATTTTTACCATGCAGATGTCATTGGCTTGCTGTTGGCTTGTTGTGCATGGTCTTTTTGCATAAATTTAAACCCTTTCCACCACATTAATTTTTCGGATATTCATTATCTCCTCCCCACCTTCCAAAAGCTATAACTTTTTTTATTTTTCCGTCGATATAGCCCTATGTGGGCATGATTTTTGCTGGAAGAGTTGTCATTTTTTATGGCACCATTTTTTGTACCATATAATGTATTAGAATAATGCAAAGAGAATTGCCAAAGGCAATAGGAGCCCGTTTTTTTTCCAACTTCTTTTGATTGATAGAACTAGTTTAAATATATAAGATAACTTTATTGCTTAACAAAGGACATACAACATCAATTTTAAAATTACAATGTGGGCTGGCAAGTAAGGTAAGTGAACTGACAATCCATTCAAGTGGTTTCTACTAGGTGTCAGCGACTAAGTTATAAAATGTTCAATTGTATTTGCCAGCTAAGATAGCATTGAGCTAAAAGAATTAATACAGCACCCCCGACATGTTTCGATACAGATGTAGTGTCTTCAGGGGTTATGGAGCTAATAACGGCATGCTCCGAAAAAATACACCTCTTTATAAGCCACCAATAGGGTGGGGGATGGTGTGTCCCTCGCCAATCTGAACCATGTATAAGGAACGAGCCCTATTCCCTACTTGATGAACATGCAAAGTGTCCAATAGGGGGTTGGCGCGATGCAGCCAATCAAAGACGGACACCTGCGCACTTGTGCATAGGATTGTCAGTGCACTTACCTTACTTGCCAGCACACCTTCTAATTTTAAAATGTATGTTGTATGTCCTTTGTTAAGCAATAAAGTTATCTTATATATTTAAACTAGTTCTATCAGTCAAAAGTAGTTGGGGAAAAAACGGGCTTCTATTGCCTTTGGCAATTCCCTTTGCATTATTCTAGTTTTATACAATTTTTCAGTTATATAATGCATTAGGAAATGGGAAAAAATTCTTTGTGGGGTAGAAAATGAAAAGCACAACAATTTCTCCAATGTTTTTGCTCTTCGTTTTTACTGTGTTCACTGTGCAATTGAAGCGACATGTTTATATAGTTTTCGTTATACTTTACTAATTTTACAAGGAAAAAAATATTTTATTTTCCATCAATTGAGCAGTATGAAGACATATTTTTTGTGGGAGCATTTTGGGGTACATGCAAGTTTTTAATTACTTTTTAGGGTGTGTTCACATCAGCGTTCGGTTCCGTTGATGGGTTCCGTCAGACCTTTCCGTTGGAGGAACCCATCAACAGAAAGGCAAACAGAAACCATAGCTTCTGTTTGCATTACCATTGATTTCAATGGTAATGCTTCCGTTGCTAATGGTTTCCGTTTGTCTCTGTTCCGTAAGGTTTCCGAGTTTTTTGCCGGAAAAAATAGCGCAGTTGACTGCGCTATTGATTCCGCCAAAACAACGGAAACCTGTAATTGTTCACGTCTAAGTTATGAACTTAGATGTAATGGCTAACCTGCTGACACTAAACCCGTCAGTCCCACTGACCTGACGGATTCAGGTCTTAGCACACGACACAGATGCTCTGTATACAGATTACAAAGCAGCTGTATCTCAAAAAGTTAAAATAAATGTAATAAAAACTAATTATAAGGGGGACGTGGCCAACTGCTAATGTGAGAGGACGTGTGCGGCGGTAGCTCTGGGCCAGCGTCCTGCTTACTTTCATCCTGAGACTGTAAATCCTGCCAAAATTCCATACCAACTGTGAAAGAAGGGAAGGAAATCTCCTAAGAGAAAAATGGGTCCAACTAAAGCCAAACTTAAAAACTTAAATCTTATGCCCACATAGTGCACCAAGATGACGCCGGTGGGCGCTCCTCTATGCAGACATTAGCGAAGGTAACAGCTGTGGTAGAAGATCCTCTACCTACCGCCTCAGATAAAGGGATGACACTACAAAAGGCGTCTGAGAAGCTCTTAACTGCCATTCTAGACACCCGCACATCACTCACCGCGAAGATTGATGAGGTGAGGGTGGATGTGGGCCTGCTGCGCCAAGACCTTCAAAATCTGAGGAAGCCGTGACTGAGGCGGAGGGCCGAGTATCCTCCCTGGTGGACCGCACTGAGGACATGCCGGCTGCTATACAAAACCTACACCGAAAGGTCGATTTGTGGCGACAGAAGGCGGATGACCTGGAAAATAGGTCGCAACTAAATAATCTCCGGATTGTGGGCTTGCCGAAGAATGCTGAGGAGCCACGCCCTGGGGAATTTGTGGAAAAATGGCCTAGGGAAACCTTCTCTGCTGCTTAATTTTCTATGGCTTTTGCGGTGGAGAGGGCGCATCACGTACCAGCTAGACCTCCCATACCGGGAGCCCTACTGAGACCCCTGCTAGCCCATCTGCTAAACTGTAAGGACCATTATACAGTTCTCTTGGAGGCCCGCAAGGCTGGAGGGATCCGGTTTGACAATATTTCAGTATCCATCTATCCTGATTTCTCACCTGATCTAGAGCGTCAAAGAGCGTCCTATGCTCAGATTAATCGAAGACTTCGGGACTTGCAGATCCCATATTCAATTGCATATCCTGCTAGACTCCGGGTTGTGGATGGAGATCGCGCATTATTTTTCACTATTTTTCACTGTCTGAAGCTGATGACTGGCTCACTAAAAACAGACGTTCTCCTCGTCGCTGATCCTAATCGATGTTCCTGTTGGGTGACTATAGCTGACATATGGAACTCATGGTTATCCAGTATTGTTTGCCATATATGTTACTCCTGATGGTTGAAGCCATGTGTGCTGTTGCTACAGAACTGTACATTGTTATTTACTGCAGAAGGTTAAGTGGAATCCATAGCACTGGTTACTTAGTAAGGATATTTATATTCCTCACCTTATTATTCCTGTGGTTGGGATGTAATTGGCCAAATATGGGTAACTAATTGGTGACCAGTTATACATATGTCCAGATTTTCCTGTATAAAAGGTGCTGGCCAGGAGAGAGGCGTTGCAGTATTCAGATACTCTTGAGTCTTCACGGCAGAAGTTACGCTAGCTGTAGAGACTACCCCCCTAGATTCTAGGCTGCGAAAAGTTTGCTCCTGTTGAGCAATGTGTTTTACCGGCTACGTTATACGAATTTATGGGTCAATTAAGAAGGCTTCCGACATGTATGAATACACACTACATATATTGCGGATAATAAGTTACAACTACTGGATCAGGCATTTTGATGTTCAGATATTGGTCCGTGGGGCTTTGGGGTATAGCTCTCAGGAAAGTCGCAACAATGGGAAATGGTGGGATTACAGTTAATGTGCTGGAATATGCAGGGTATGGGCAGTGGCGGATCCTCATATGGGGGGTTCGGGCGGCCGCCCGGGGCCCAAGGCTCCCAGGGGGCCCATGGCTGCCTAAACCGCACATGAGTTAAAAAAAAATATCCAGGGCTGCTGCCGGCCGCATTCGGTCATCGGTCCCACGTGCTGATGAAGAGGAGGAGGAAGGCATGTGCAGGGGGAGTCAATTGCGGCCAGGGAACAGGGGCACAGCACATCAGCTGTAGAGAGCAGACTGTCAGAGTGTGATGGGCAGGTGCTGGAGTCTCCCTGACAGTCTGCTCCTCTGTGCTGCTGTGCACTGTCCCTCCTGTCTAAACCTTCAGCAGCTGCCTGATAACGGCAAGACTGCAACTAGAAGGTGAAGGACCTGTGGTGACGTCACAGTCACATGATTAAGGTCCTGGAGGCTGCCAGAGCACCGCAGAGGAAGAGGCTGTGGTGAGTGTGTGTATAGTGTATATAGTGTGTGCTGTGTGTATATAGTGTGTGCTGTGTGTATAGTGTATATAGTGTGTGCTGTGTGTATATAGTGTGTGCTGTGTATATAGTGTGTGCTGTGTGTATTGTGTATATAGTGTGTGCTGTGTATAATGTATATAGTGTGTGCTGTGTGTATAGTGTATATAGTGTGTGCTGAGTGTATATAGTGTGTGTTGTGTGTATAGTGTATATAGTGTGTGCTGTGTGTATAGTGTATATAGTGTGTGCTGTGTGTATAGTGTATATAGTGTGTGCTATCTGTATAGTGTATATAGTGTGTGCTGCGTGTATAGTGTATATAGTGTGTGCTGTGTGTGCTGTGTGTATAGTGTATATAGTGTGTGCTGTGTGTGTATAGTGTATATAGTGTGTTCTGTGTGTGTATAGTGTATATAGTGTGTGCTGTGTATAGTGTATATAGTATGTGCTGAGTGTATATAGTGTGTTCTGTGTGTATAGTGCATATAGTGTGTGCTGTGTGTATATAGTGTGTGCTGTGTGTATAGTGTATATAGTGTGTGCTGTGTGTATAATGTATATAGTGTGTGCTGTGTGTATAGTGTATATAGTGTGTGCTGTGTGTGTGTATAGTGTATATAGTGTGTGTTGTGTGTATAGTGTATATAGTGTGTGCATAGTGTATATAGTGTGTGCTGTGTGTATAGTCTATATAGTGTGTGCTGTGTGTATAATGTAAGTCTATATAGTGTGTGCCGTGTGTATAGAGTTTATAGTGTGTTAAATGTAAGTCTATATAGTGTGTGTATGTGTATATTGCATATAATATGTGTATAGTGTGTGTGTGTGTGTGTGTGTGTATATATATATATATATATATATATATACATAGTGTGTAAATAGTATGTGCTGTGGGTATAATTTAAGTCTATATACTGTAACTCTATATAGTGTATATAGTGTAAGTCTATATAGCATGTGTATAGTGTATATAGTGTAAGTCTATATAGTGTGTGCTGTGTGTATAGAGTTTATAGTGGGTATAATGTAAGCCTATATAGTGCAACTGTGTGCGGGTAGTGTGTGTGTGTGTGTGTGTGTGTGTGTGTGTGTGTGTGTGTGTATAGTGTGTGTGGTTTGAATATATAGTGGGTGGTGTTAGTGTCTATTGTATATAGGGTGTTTCGTTTCAAAATTTTTGTGTGTGAAATTATTTCCCACCTATAGAGCGCTCTGCAGTCAGATGCTCAGAACCCTCCCTCCCCCGCCTTGCAGTATAATATCCCCCATAGAGCCCTCAGTAGTTATTATACTGCAAGGGGGGTCATCAGAGCGTCTGACTGACTGCTGAGGGTTCTATGGGGGGATAACTCCTCCCACCCAGAGCCATAAGTGTCAGACGCTCAGACCCTCCCATAGAACACTCATCAGTCGGTCAGAAGCACTGGGGAGGGGTGTCTGACTGCTTAAAGGGTAACTAAGCTTTTTTTTAAAATTACATGTCATAGTGACATGTCAAATGTTCTGATCGGTGGGAGTTCGGGCACGGAGACCTCACCATTCGCTAGAACAAAGTGGCAGAAGTGCTCAGGTGAGTCTCCTCTGATAGCCGAGGAAGCGGTGTACGGGCACAACAGAAAGTCTATGAGTCTGCACAGCTCTCCGAGGAAAGATAATGAGAAATTAAGTGGAACAGCGTTCACCCGAGCACTCCTGCCGCTTTGTTTTAGTGATCGGTGGGTGTCTCAATGCTCGGACTCCCATCGATCAAAATTTCTAACATATCATTATGACACGCGAAAAGTTTTTTAAAAGTTTAGTTACCCCTTGGTGACTGAATTTATTGGTCTGAGTTAATGTATGGCCCTGGGGTCTTAATTTGCTTAGGGGTCTGGGGTATAAGACAATTTATGGTGTTTCATTTCTGAATTTTTATGTTGCTATAGACGCTGAAAATGGCTACAGAATCGAGGGGCAAAGATTTCTCATAAGGAAACTCTGCAGTCATCAGGGGAAGTCGCCATAATGGTCTGTGTCAGATGGAGAAGAAAAGAGAACGACCCATCAGTGAAGACATCACCTGTGAGTCATTGCATCTATAGATCTGTCCCCTCACCTGACATGTCTGTTATAGGAAATCCTTGTATTCCACATAAAGTCTTTGTGTACCCAGGACTAATAGACAAATGCGTGTTACCATTCCCATTGTCAGGAGGATGTGTCCCTACAGAGTGTGATACAATCAGCGATGGTTGGAGACTGTCAGTATGTAGGGACACAGCCCTTTGACAAGGGGAACCATAACACTCATTTGTCAATGCTCACACAGAAAGGTGGTGTTTAATATAGACACGACGTGGCAGCGCGGTGGTGGAGAGGGGGGCCCAAGCTTGTGGAACAGCGCATGGCCTATGGTCTACTTAATCCGCCACTGGGTATGGGCTCCACTGAAAAAAGACTTATGATTTTCTCTGTTTTCAGACACCAACCTCATTTGACTTGTTTGCAAGAAACGCACATGACAGATGACACGGTTCATGTTCTGAATAAACCCTGGTTACAATGGGTTGGGCATGCATCACACACATCTTATTGTTGGGGTGTGGCCATCCTGGTGCATTCTAGTCTCAGATGGAAACTGCTCCAGTCCAAAATTGATCCTCTTGGCAGATTAATTTTTATGCATGCAGTCATTGACGAGTGTCCCCATTACAAATGGGGATTCCTAACCCCCCCACTGGTCACACTGGAGATCATTCAGGATGCAATGAGATTTTCGTCATCATATCCGGGATTCCGTATTATATTAATGGAGGATTTCAACCTTCTTATGGACCGTTTACACTGTCCCGTGGGACACAGTTCAAATAGGTCGTCAAAACTGAGCCTTCTTATGCGAGAAATGGGGTGCATAGATTTATGGAGAGCTACTCATACTGGTATTAGAGAGTTTACGTGCCATACCCCACAACACAATGCACTATCTAGAATAGACTATGTTTTTGGATCTCCTGTCATCTTAAGAGAAGTGGACTATATATCACATTTACCAAGAGGGATTTCGGACCATAGTCCAGTACTGGTGAAATTGCAACAGACACAGGTTAGTCGGAGGGGAGTGTGTAAAATCCATCCTTTTTGGCTCCAACTCATCCGGCAGAATGACCGGATACCCAATCAATTGTCAATATTTATAGATGCCCATTCTAAAATGGAGAATCCCATGCTTGTTTGGGATACCCTTAAAGCCTATTTGAGGGGATGTCTCCGGTCCTTAATATCGTATGTTAAACGTTCTTCAGCCCTTCAAGAGGAGGACTTGGCACAAAGGTGCTCGCAATCAGAGGCGAGATTTGTACAAGATCCATCCCCGTCGAATAGACATGAATGGTTAGGTTTGGGTAGACAGTACCTTCAGGTTCTGAAAGATAAATCCTCGCGTAAATTGTTTTTTTGCAAGCAATCCCAATTTGAGCTGGGAAACCAGTCTAGTAAACTCCTTGCTCAAGTAGTTAGGAACAACTCTACATCTCCACCTGTCCCCGGAGGACATCCTTAATCAATTTGCACTATTCCATGGTCAATTATATTCCTCTCGGGTTGATTATGAGCCGGGTGAGTTGGAATCGTATTTGGATGGGGTGTCTTTCCCTATATTGACGTCAGAGCAGGTGCAGATGTTGGATTCCCCTTTCACTGTGGAGGAGATATTGGGTGGGATGGCATCAATGTCTAAAGGAAAGGCCTCTGGGCCGAACGGGATCCCACTTGAGGTCTATATACAATATGGGGAATTGCTAGCTCCTCAACTGTTGACCCTTTTCGGGAATCTGCTCTCCCAGACTCAATGTGTGATACAACCATAGTAGTTTTATTAAAACCTGAGAAACACCCTGAAGATTGTGGGTCTTATAGACCAATATTGCTGTTAACAGTAGATTATAATATATTAACCAAGATGCAAACTAATCGTTTATGTACAGTGATACAGGATGCCATTTCCCCAGATCAATCTGAGTTTATACCTGGCAAATCCACTTCTCAGATTATAAGGCAATTGCAGATTGCGTCGCAGATTGGCTGGGATGAGCTGCTGGACTGGGCCTTGGCTTCCCTGGATGCGGCGAAGGCATTTGACTCAGTCGAATGGCTTAATCTACTGGCAGTGCTATGCAGATTTGGATTAGGGGAAAGTTTTATTAAATTGGTATCTATGTTGTACCGGTCTCCTAAGGCTCAGGTGTTGGTGAATGGGGTGCTATCCCCTTTCTTTTGCCCCATAGGGGCACGAGGCAGGGGTGCCCCCTTTCGGCACTCCTATTTGCACTTGCTATAGAACCATTAGCTCTTCGGATTAGACAAGATTCCGCATATACAGGCATTAGAATAGGCTCTAGTGAGGATCGTATAGGCCTGTATGTGGACGACATGGCACTCTTTATAGCTAATCCCAATGCTACTCTCCCTAGAGCTGTATCCATTATTAATATATTTGGGAAATATTCAAGTCTATTGACTTCAAATATTTGGGAATTCGTATTGCTAGGGACACCACTTGATACAATGATTTAAATGTCACACCTTTACTGAAATACCTTAGGGATAAATTCCAAGCGTGGAAACTTTTGCCAGTGACGGTGGCGGGACGAATAAATCGGATGAAAATTATGGTGTTGCCCAAGCTATTGTATATACTGGAACATGTAGATGTAATTGTACTTAAACGTTTTTTCAGAATGTTGATCTCACTATTTGTGCCGTTTGTGTGTGTGTGTGCGGGGGGGGGGGGGTGGTTCTAAGCTTAAACTTTCAACTCTTCAGAGACCTAAGGATGAGGCTGGAGCTGCGTTGCCGGACGTATTTCTGTATTATCTGGTGGGTCAGCTTCGATACCTGGTGACCTGTGTCTCTTCCCCCTTGACGTCTAATACTAAACTTCACCTAGCTCATGTGCTGGGCTTAAAAACTTTGTGGCCAGTGTTGGAACCACATGACTTTAGCCACCTCAACTTGCTACCCTTAGACAAATTGGCAAGACGGGTTTGGCAACAAGCTAAATCTGTAACGGGATTTTCTGGGGTAGTGGCTGATGTCCCATTATGGGATAATCCGAGCTTCTCCTACCTCCTGGGTATACCTGGTAAAACCTACTGGATATCTAGGGAGGTACATACCTTGTTACAACTTCTTAAAGCGGATAACACTGGCATGTCGGTGAGTGAGATTCGGGAGGCCTTTAACATACCACCAGGGTATACATTAGATTGTATGCAATTCCATCATGCAGTGGCTAACCAGTTTCCACCAGCATCCACAACATTCTCTAGTTGTCTTCTAGTGGCACTTTTAGGTACCCAGACAGCGAAAGGGTATGTATCTCTAATTTACTCTCATTTGTTGGATACTAAAATGCGACTAGAACCCATGGTAGCAGAGAGTAGATGGAAGGAATTAATCCCCTCGATGTCTGAAGAGGATTGGAGGGAGGCCCAGAGATCCTATTTGCTAGTCCATCCTGCTGCTAATAATAAATTGGTGCAATTATATATAATACATCAATGTTACTTAACACCGATCAGATTGAGACACATGGGAAGGATAGCATGCTCTAGCTATAGGGCTGAATTTATACATCTAATGTGGCAATGTCGGAGGATCTCTACTTTTTGGGAAGATGTAGTAGCCTTACTGAAGTGTCAGGGAAAGAGGTTCAACTCAAGCCCGATGTATGCTTGTTGGGGTTGATGTCGGAGGAACAGTGGTGGGTGCATGAGATAATTTTTCTTAGGGAGTCACTTTTCATGCCAAGGAAGGCTGTGGCTATAAGATGGATGGCTGATAGGAGGTCGACGATAGCTCAATGGCGTAGATTGATAAATTACATCCTTCCATAGGAGAAAATTGTATATAAACATTGTGATCGTTCGGCTAAATTAAATTTAACCTGGGGTGGTTGGTGCTCCTCGAATCTCACTCACTGTACAATTCAAGGATTGACTGATTCTTTGGCGAATGCTCTAATTGGGAATGGTCAAAGTGTATTGGTGGGATGACATGTACTCTCTTGGACACATAGTTATAGATCAATGTATGGGGTATATCATTCATATCTGATCATGTATTTGTTCTAGTAATTCTGCTGCATTTGCTTACCTTTATTTGTATCTCTCTGTAATGCTATGTGGCTTATGAACAATTGGTTTACATTGTGTCATTTTGTATGCATAGTGGCTGCTGTTCCTTAAAGTCTTATGGAATACTAGATGCATATTGTTATTCTAATGTATCTGTGCAATTGACTCTGTTACTTTATTTTTAATAAAACGAGTAAAACAAAAAAACGAATTATAAAGTTGCACAAAACACACTGATAGACATTTTTATAAAAAAAATAAAAATAAATAAATCACTCTCAAAGGGTGTACATAGTCTTTCACTTTTTTTTTTTACTAGTTAGATCGCTTGCACTATATACCACAATACTAATGTATTGCAGCATATCGTGTCTCTGACAGGCACCTATTAAGCCCTGCTGGATGCAAGTCTTAAAATGAGTATAAAGATGGTAGACCTGGGGGCCTTAATTAGGCCCCAGGCTGCCATGCCAATCATCGGCACCACGCGATCGCGTTGCAGTGGGGGCTGATGGTCTGTTAGTGGGAGTCACCAAGCTATTTCGAACTCTTTAGATGCTGCGGCCGCTGTTGACCGCGGCATCTAAGGGGTTAAACTATCAGGATCACACTTCTCCTACCTGACTATTTTCCATCAGGTCTGTACACCTAAAGTCCTCTAAACTGTTGTTTCTTTGATAGAAGTGTACTGGAACTGGAATGTTTATATTCCCATGAGTTATGCTTGACCTGTGACCGTTCATCCTCTGTGTCTGTCCAGTTTCTCCCATAGAGTCTGTGAGGCATTAAACACACGTGATCAGATTGACCACATTGTATGGGCTACTAGTAAACTCCGCAAAGCTCCCCTTAAGAGTAAGTTCACACGTAGCATAAATAAAGATTTTCCGCAGCGGATTTCATTGCGGAAAATCCGCAGTATAATACGGAAGCAGCAGAGTGGATGAGATTTGAAAAAACCTCATCCACACGCTGCATAAATGATATACCTGGTTTAATAACCACAGTATCACTGGGCTTGATTGGCCAGCAAATTCGCCTGACCTAAGCCCCATAGGGAATCTATGGGGTATTGTCAAGAGGAAGATGAGAGACACCAGACCCAACAATGCAGACGAGCTGAAGTCCTCAAAGCATAGTTACATAGTAAGTACGGTTGAAAAAAGACACATGTCCATCCAGTTCAACCAAGGGACGGGAAAAGGGAAGGTAAAAATTTCTACACATAGGAGCTAACATTTTTTTGTTCTAGGAAATTATCTAAGCCTTTCTTAAAGAGGCTCTGTCACCAGATTATAAAATCCCTATCTCCTATTGAATGTGATCGGCGCTGCAATGTAGATAACAGCAAAGTTTTTTTTTTTTGCAAAACGATAATTTTTGCCCAAGTTATGAGCAATTTTAGATTTATGCAAATGAGCTTTTCAATGGACAACTGGGCGTGTCTTCTCGTTTTACCAACTGGGTGTGTCTTGTGTTTTTACCAACTGGGCGTTGTGAATAGAAAAGTATGACGCTGACAAATCAGCAACAGGTCCTTCAACCTTGGCGTCGGAGGAGAGAAGATACATCGGCTCCAGGCATCCGAGAGGGTAATATGCTCGTTTCTAGGGAGTTTACTATGCTTACCTGCACACGGTGATACTGCCGCAGATTCAACTGTACCCTCTCGGACGCCTGGAGCCGATGTGTCTTCTCTCGTCCGATGCCAAGGTTGAAGGACCTGTGGGTGACCTCATCGTTCCCACCGAGCTTCTTTCACTGCAGACACACAGCGTGACATCACCGACAGGTCCTTCAACCTTGGCGTCGGACGAGAGAAGACACATCGGCTCCAGGCGTCCGAGAGGGTACAGTTGAATCTGCAGCAGCATCACCGTGTGCAGGTAACACATAGTAAACTCACTAGAGACGAGCATATTACCCTCTCGGACGCCTCGAGCCGATGTATCTTCTCTCGTCCGACGCCAAGGTTGAAGGACCTGTGGGTGACGTCACGCTGTGTGTCTGCAGTGAAAGAAGCTGGGTGGGAACGATGAGAAGTGCATTACGCTGATTTGTCAGCATCATACACTTCTATTCACAATGCCCAGTTGGTAAAACGAGTAAACACGCCCAGTTGGTAAAAACACAATACACGCCCAGTTGGTAAGACGAGAAAACACGCCCTGTTGTCCATTGAAAAGCTCATTTGCATAAATCTAAAATTGCTCATAACTTGGGCAAAAATTATAGTTTTTAAAATAAAAAAAAAACACTTATCTGTTATCTACATTGCAGCGCCGATCACATTCAATAGGAGATAGGGATTTTATAATCTGGTGACAGAGCCTCTTTAAAGCCATCTACTGTCCCTGCTGTCACCATCTCCTGCGGTAGACTATTCCATAGATTCACAGTTCTCACAGTAAAGAAGGCTTTTTGCCTCTGCAGGTTGAACCTTTTTTTCCCCAGACGGAGGGAGTGCCCCCTTGTTTTTTGAGGGGGTTTTACATGGAACAGAATTTTACTATATTTTTTGTATGTGCCATTAATATATTTATATAAGTTAATCATGTCCCCTCTTAGTCGTCTCTTTTCAAGGCTAAATAGGTTTCATTATTTTAATCTTTCCTAAATACTTAGATTCTCCATGCCCCTTATTAGCTTCGTTGCTCTTCTTTGTATTTTTTCCATCTCCAGGGTATCCTTTCTATGAACTGGAGCCCGGAACTGAACTGCATATTCTAGATAACGCCTCACTAATGCTTTGTAAAGTGGTAATATTATATCCCTGTCCCGCGAGTCCATGCCTCTTTTAATACACGACAATATCTTGCTGGCCTTTGAAGCAGCTGATTGACATTGCATGCTGTTATTTAGTCTCAAGAAGTGACTCCTCCAGTGTAGCTCCCGCTAGGACATATGTTGCATGCAGGTTGTTGGTACCCAGGTACATATCTTTACATTTACCTACATTAAACTTAATTTGCCAACTGGATCCCCAAACACTTAGTTTGTTAAAATCCGCTTGCAATTCACGAACATCTTCCATAGACTGAACATTACTACATAGCTTGGCATCATCTGCAAAAATAGAAATAGTGCTATTAATCCCATCCTCTATATCATTAATAAATAAGTTGAATAATAGTGGTCCCTAGCACGGAACCCTGGGGTACACCACTTATAACCGGGGACCATTCAGAGTAGGAATCATTGACCACAACCCTCTGGATACGGTCCTTGAGACAATTCTCAATCCAATTACAAACTATACTTTCTAAACCTAAAGTCCTTAATTTATCCATTAGACGTCTATGAGGGACAGTGTCAAATGCCTTTGCAAAGTCCAAAAACACTATATCCACAGCGGCCCCTCTGTCTAGGCTTCTGCTCACCTCTTCATAAAATCAAATCAGGTTAACCTGGGCTTTCATAACACCTCAGCAGTGCTACAGGCTGATCGCCTGCAAGCCACGCCACATTGATGCAGTAATTCATTCAGAGTCAGAGCCCCTAAGTATTGAGTGCATATACTGTACATACTTTTCAGTAGGCCAACATCTCGGTAGTAAAAAATCATTTTTGAAATTGGGCTTATATAATATTCTAGTTTTCTGAGACACTAAATTTGGGGTTTTCATTAACTGCCATAATCATCAACATTAAAAGTAAAAAAAATGCTGTAAATAGATCACACTGTGTCAAATGAATCTAAATAATATATAAACAATATTTGAGTTTCATTTTTTTAATTGAATTACTGAAATAAATTTAACTTTTTGATGATATTCTAATTCATTGAGATGGACTAGTAAACACTGTGTTCCAAATTATAATGCACATTGGATTTAAGTGTCATAAACATTTAATTATTAGTTTTTCAATTAAACTCATGGATGATATTGTGTCTTAGGGCTCTTTGGATCATTGTAATCAATCTCAGACACCTGTGATAATTAGTTTGCCAGGTGTGCCCAATCAAAGGAAAACTACTTAAGAAGGACGTTCCACATTATTAAGCAGGCCACAGGTTTCAAGCAATATGGGAAAGAAAAAGTATCTCTCTGCTGCGGAAAAGCGTGAAATAGTGCAATACCTTGGACAAGGTATGAAAACATTGGATATTTCAAGAAAACTTAAGCGTGATCATCGTACTGTGAAAAGATTTGTGGCTGATTCAGAGCACAGATGGGTTCGTTCAGATAAAGGCATAATGAGGAAGCTTTCTGCCAGACAAATTAATAGGATTAGGAGAGCAGCTGCTAAAATGCCATTGCAAAGCAGCAAACAGGTATTTGAAGCCGCTGGTGTCTCTGGAGTCCCGCAAACTTCAAGGTGTAGGATACCCCAGAGGTTTGCAAGTGTGCATAAAGCTATTATTCGGCCAACAATGCTCACAAGCAGAAACGGTTGCAGTGGGCTCAGAAATACATGAAGACTAATTTTCAAACTGTGTTGTTTACTGATGAGTGCCGTGCAAACCTGGATGGTCCAGATGGATGGAGTAGTGGATGGTTGGTGAATGGCCACAATGTCCCAACAAGGCTGCGACGTCAGCATGGAGGTGGCGGAGTCATGTTTTGGGATCATGGGGAGAGAGCTGGTAGGCCCCTTTAGGGTCCCTGATGGTGTGAAAATGATCTCTGCAAAGTACAGGGTGGGCCATTTATATGGATACACCTAAATAAAATGGGAATGGTTGGTGATATTTACTTCCTGTTTGTGGCACATTAGTATATGGGAGGGGGGCAACTTTTCAAGCTGGGTGTTGACCATGGCGGCCATTTTGAAGTCGGCCATTTTGTATCCAACTTTAGTTTTTTCAATGGGAAGAGGGTCATGTGACACATCAAACTTATTGAGAATTTCACAAGAAAAACAATGGTGTGCTTGGTTTTAACGTTACTTTATTCTTTCATGAGTTATATACAAGTTTCTGACCACTTATAAAATGTGTTCAAAATGCTGCCCATTGTGTTGGATTGTCAATGCAACCCTCTTCTCCCACTCTTCACACACTAATAGCAGCACCGCAGAAGAAATGCTAGCACAGGCTTCCAGTATCCGTAGTTTCAGTTGCTGCACATCTCGTATCTTCACAGCATAGACAATTGCCTTCAGATGACCCCAAAGATAAAAGTCTAAGGGGGTCAGATCGGGAGACCTAGGGGGCCATTGAACTGGCCCACGACAACCAATCCACTTTCCATGAAACTGTTCATCTAGGAATGCTCGGACATGACACCCATAATGTGGTGGTGCACCATCTTGCTGGAAAAACTCAGGGAACGTGCCAGCTTCAGTGCATAAAAAGCGAAACACATCATCATGTAGCAATTTCAGATATCCCGTGGCCTTGAGGTTTCCATTGATTGTCTATGCTGTGAAGATACGAGATGTTTTTTTTTATTCACTGTGCAATAGTAAATATACGTGGTTTTTCCCTTGAGTAATATATGTGTTTCACTGGATGAATACCAATGGGAATTTTTTGGTTAGAACCTAACCTTTAATGTGAGATTTATTTCTTTTTTTAAGCAATTTCAGATAGTGATACAATTGTATCCATAAGGTTCGTTCACTAGCGCTTGCGCACTTTACATTGACATATGTAATAAGTTCAGACAGGACAAGGATGAGATTTAAATGGTTAATACCATCACACTCTAGTATTTATAATTTATTTTAGCATTTTCCTGGTTTTTATTTATTTTTATATTTTTATATTTTTTTATAGTTATTCAAAAAATATTATGTTTAAATATTTTTGTTCCAAGTTGGGACCGGTACCCTCCTTGTCACAAGGTGTGTGCCAGGAACTGAAGCAACATGAGCAGCTGCTCTGATGAATTACTGCAGAGTTACTTATGAGTAAGGAAACGCGTAGGGCTAGATAACTACAGATAGGCAGGATTAGTGTGTTGCTAAACACGAGATCCTCACAGTGGAATCCACAGCAGCAGCAGCTGAAGCTGTATCAGCTACTGGCACACACTGGGCTTGATAAAGCAGCTGATCTGCTAATAAGAGAGCTGCACAGACATCTCTATAGCAGCAGTAGCTGAAATACAAGAGATTCATATAGAGGAACTCCTAGAGCAGCTGCTCATGTTGCTTCAGTTCCTGGCACACACCTTGTGACAAGGAGGGTACCGGTCCCAACTTGGAACAAAAATATTTAAACATAATGACCCGGAAATCCTGTTAATGACCGAGGCAGAGAAGGCTGAGCCGAACGAATCTGCACGAGGCATCAGTTTTGACACTCAGGGTCCCACTGGAGAACCTCTTCAGAATTCCAGTCCAGGACTGGGGCATGTAGTCAGAGCCAAGGCAGGCCCCCAACACAGGGTTAGGCTTTGGATAGGACATAGAACGACAGAAGTTCGGAGTGAAGAGCCCCTGCTTGGAGCCTCAGTGGCTTGGTCACAGCTATAACTGAGTCTGGCAGAGGTAATCCATTTACTGAATCAACTGTCAACGGGCTCTCCAGAGGGGTGGTGGGTAATTGAAGAAGGTCCACCCGGTCTCTACGGATGAAATTAGCAGCAGATCCAGAGTCCAGATACGCAGAGACCTGATGAGTTCTCTTGCCGGACACTATGGTCACAGGTATGGACAATTTAGACAGAAGTCCTTTCTTACCCAAGGTTGTCACTCCTAGCAACCCTAGGCTTTGGGATCATTGGGGACACAGGCGCAAAAGATGGTCACCGAGGCCGCAATATAGACGAGTCCTGTAGTGCGTCTGCATTGTCTCTCCTGGGGGGATAGCTTACATTGGTCCATCATCACAGACTCCTTAGAAGGATCGACATCTGAGGACAGCAGGGGTTGCTGCAAAGTAGGGACCAGGCTAGGAAGGCCTCCTTTCCGATGAACCTCTTAGAGGCGTTCTCGGATCCGTATATCAATCCGGGCAGATGAGGTAATCCTGGGTAGACGGCAGAACTCGAGCGGCAAGTTCGTCCTTAATTTGAGGAGCCAGTCCATGCCAGAATGCAGCCACCAGGGCCCCATTGTTCCATAACAGCTCTCCCACCAGGGTGCGGAAGTGGATGGCTTACTCACTCACGGAGGTGTCTCCTTGGCGTAGGTTAATCAAAGAAGCCTCTGCAGATGAGACTCGTCCAGGCTCCGCAAACACCATGTGAAAAGTCTGGAGGAAGCCTTCGAAGTCACGGGTCTCTGCTCCTTGTCTCTCCCAGATAGGGTTCACCCATGCAAGAGCCTTTCCGTGAGGAGGGAAATGATGAAAGCGACCCTGGCACCATCAGACGAAAATGTCCTAGTATACAGGCTGAAGTGGATCTGGCACTGATTCAAAAATCCACGACAGGTACTTGCGTCTCCATAATAGCGGTCAGGAAGTGGCAAAGAAAAACGCGGGTTAACACTGCCAAGAAGTGTAGTCTGAGGATCAACATTGCCAGGAGGTGTAGTAGGAGAAATGGCAGCTTGTGCCTCCTGCCGACGTGCAAGAATGTTAAATGCCTGGAGGAGTTGGTCCTGTCGAGACCGGAGGTCTAGCATATCCGCCCGCATCTCTTGTGATGTCGTCATGGTCTTGAATCGACCAGCGGGGTCCATGGCCTGAGTGTACTGTCCCATAGGATTTCTAGTCCCACTGGGCCGTACCACCTTGGCGGTATGGCAGCTGGCCAACAGGGTGCAGGTCAAAGTATATAGTTCATATAGGGTACCTGTGGCAGCTCGAACAGTAGCAAGGCAGGCTCAGCTGGGACTAGGCAGCAGGCAGAAGTCAGGCGCGTTATACAGCACGGCACGACTTTGGCTCAGCACAGTACTCGACCAGGATAGTACAGAATGCAGGTAACAGGAACAGGAACAAGAACACACTAGGACCATTGCATAAACAAACTTAGGGCAAAACAATAACGCTCAGGCATAGAAGCAAGGGGCTGAGCCCCTCTTATAGTCAAGGGACTAAGAGGCTGATGGATCATCAAAGTCCGGGGTGGGCGCTGCCCCTACGGGATCCGACTGAGGTGAGTGGAAGCGAGCGCTGGAATCACCTGAGGAGGAGACTGCGGTCAGCGCTCGCCGACTCGTGGCTGTGGCAGTCATGGGGAGAGTGGCACTGACGGCCCGCAGCCACGGACATGACAAGAACATTCACTAAAGATGAGCAGTGTAATCCTGAATATATACCAGAACATGCACTAATGATGAGCAGTGTAATCCTAAATATATACAAGAACATTCACTAATGATGAGCAGTGTAATCCTGAATATATACCAGAACATTCACTAATGATGAGCAGTGTAATCCTGAATATATACCAGAACATTCACTAATGATGAGCAGTGTAATCCTGAATATATACCAGAACATTCACTAATGATGAGCAGTGTAATACTGAATATATAACAGAACATTCACTAATGACGAGCAGTGTAATCCTGAATATATACCAGAACATTTACTAATAATGAGCAGTGTAATCCTGAATATATACCAGAACGTTTACTAACAACGAGCAGTGTAATCCTGAATATATACCAGAACATTCACTAATGATGAGCAGTGTAATCCTGAATATATACCAGAACATTCACTAATGATGAGCAGTGTAATCCTGAATATATACCAGAACATTCACTAATGATGAGCAGTGTAATCCTGAATATATACCAGAACATTCACTAATGATGAGCAGTGTAATCCTGAATATATAACAGAACATTCACTAATGATGAGCAGTGTAATCCTGAATATATACCAGAACATTCACTAATGATAAGCAGTGTAATCCTGAATATATACCAGAACATTCACTAATGACGAGCAGTGTAATCCTGAATATCTACCAGAACATTCACTAATGATGAGCAGTGTAATCCTGAATATATAACAGAACGTTCTCTAATGATGAGCAGTGTAATCCTTAAAGGAACAGTGTTACCACAATTTTTTTTTTAATATGTTAAAGATGTTAGTGCTTTATTAAAAACGTTTGGATTAATTTGTGTGTTTGTGTGTTACTTTTTCTTATTTTTACACTTTTTCTTCCCTATGGGGGCTGCTATTTTTTTTTCCATTTCTGTATGTGTCGATTAACGACACATACAGACATGGAATACGGCAGCTCCAGTCCCATAGGGACTGCGAACGGGGCCCGTTCCATCCACTAATATGTACGCCACTGTGTGGGAACGGCGCATGCGCCGCTCCCACACAGTTCAATTTGAAATGCGCGCCGTCCGGCGCCATTTTCCTGTGGACCGGAAGTCGCGGCCGGACAGTAAGATTACTACTTCCGGTCGCGGCTTCCGGACTTGTGCACATGGAGCAGCGGCAGCAGACGGAGCGGAATGACCGGAGGGAGCGGCGGCGACTGGAGCAGGTAAGGGATTTCTATGTATGTTTGTGTTCAGTGTGTGTTTACTACTGTATGTAAACCTTCTACACTGTGTGTTAGCTCAAAAAATGGCGACACACAGTGTAGGAGGTTAGACCGTTCAAACCCCTCGTTTTTCCCGACACTAGCCAGGATAAAGGAGGGGGGGATGCTGAGAGCTCACTAGAGCGAGGGCTTTTTACCCAATTTTGCAGCATAAAGCAATGTGGTTGCTTTACCACATGCAATGCTGCAATTTTGGGAATGGCTCCATCTAGTGACCAGCAATGGGAAATATTATAAATTAGAATCCAATTGAATCCAATTTATAATATTTCCTGACTCGTGAAAAAAAAAATTAGAACAATGTTTAATCACCTATACACTAATTGTTTAACAAAAAAAAAAAATAATCATGTTTTGCTGGCAACACATTCCCTTTAATATATAACAAAATCTTTACTAATGATGAGCAGTGTAATCCTGAATATATACTATAACATTTACTAACAATGAGCAGTGTAATCCTGAATATATACCAGAACATTCACTAATGATGAGCAGTGTAATCCTGAATATATACCAGAACATTCACTAATGATGAGCAGTGTAATCCTGAATATATACCAGAACATTCACTAATGATGAGCAGTGTAATCCTGAATATATATCAGAACATTCACTAATGACGAGCAGTTTAATCCTGAATATCTACCAGAACATTCACTAATGATGAGCAGTGTAATCCTAAATATATACCAGAACATTCACTAGTGACGAGCAGTGTAATCCTGAATATATACCAGAACATTCACTAATGATGAGCAGTGTAATCCTGAATATATAATAGAACCTTCACTAATGACGAGCAGTGTGATTCTGAATATATACCAGAACATTTACCAACAACGAGCAGTGTAATCCTGAAAATAAATCGGCAAGTTCACTAATGACGAGTAGTATAATACTGAATATATTTAATAACGTTCTCTAAAGACGAGCAGTGTAATCCTGAAAATGCACTACCGTTCAAAAGTTTGGGGTCACCCAGACAATTTTGTGTTTTCCATGAAAACTCACACTTAGGCTGCGTTCACACAACCTATTTTCAGGCGTAAACGAGGCGTATTATGCCTAGTTTTACGCCTGAAAATAGGGCTACAATACGTCGGCAAACATCTGCCCATTCATTTGAATGGGTTTGCCGACGTATTGTGCAGACGACCTGTAATTTACGCGTCGTCGTTTGACAGCTGTCAAACGACGACGTGTAAATGGACTGCCTCGGCAAAGAAGTGCAGGGCACTTCTTTGCCACGTAATTTGAGCTGTTCTTCATTGAACTCAATGAAGCACAGCTCAAGATTTACGAGCGTCTCAGAGCGTCTCAGATGCCTCGTAAATTACGAGGAGGAGCATTTACGTGTGAAACGAGGCCGCTGTAAACAGTCTGTCTTTTCACACGTAAATTTCTCTCATCGTGTGAACATACCCTCATATTTATCAAATGAGTTGCAAAATGACTAGAAAATTAAGTCAAGACATTGACAAGGTTAGAAATAATGATTTTTATTTCAAATAATAATCTTCTCCTTCAAACTTTGCTTTCGTCAAAGAATGCTCCATTTGCAGCAATTACAGCATTGCAGACCTTTGGCATTCTAGCTGTTAATTTGCTGAGGTAATCGGGAGAAATTTTACCCCATGCTTCCAGAAGCCCCTCCCACTAATTGGTTTGGCTTGATGGGCACTTCTTGCGTACCATACGGTCAAGCTGCTCCCACAACAGCTCTATGGGGTTGAGATCTGGTGACTGCGCTGGCCACTCCATTACAGATAGAATACCAGCTGCCTGCTTCTTCCCTAAATAGTTCTTGCATAATTTGGAGGTGTGCTTTGGGTCATTGTCCTGTTGTAGGATGAAATTGGCTCCAATCAAGCGCTGTCCACAGGGTCTGGCATGGCGTTGCAAAATGGAGTGGTAGCCTTCCTTATTCAAATCCCTTTTGCCTTGTACAAATCTCCCACTTTACCAGCACCAAAGCAACCCCAGACCATCACATTACCTCCACCATGCTTGACAGATGGCGTCGGGCACTCTTCCAGCATCTTTTCAGTTGTTCTGCGTATCACAAATGTTCTTCTGTGTGATCCAAACACGTCAAACTTCGATTCGTCTGTCCATAACACTTTTTTCCAATCTTCCTCTGTCCAATGTCTGTGTGCTTTTGCCCATATTAATCTTTTCCTTTTATTAGCCAGTCTCCGATATGGCTTTTTCTTTGCCACTCTGCCCTGAAGGCCAGCATCCCGTAGTCGCCTCTTCACTGTAGACGTTGACACTGGCATTTTGCGGGTACTATTTAATGAAGCTGCCAGTTGAGGACCTGTGAGGCGTCTATTTCTCAAACTAGAGACTCTAATGTACTTGTCTTGTTGCTCAGTTGTGCAGCGGGGCCTCCCACTTCTCTTTCTACTCTCGTTAGAGCCTGTGTGTGCTGTCCTCTGAAGGGAGCAGTACACACCGTTGTAGGAAATCTTCAGTTTCTTGCCAATTTCTTGCATGGAATAGCCTTCATTTCTCAGAACAAGAATAGACTGTCGAGTTTCACATGAAAGCTCTCTTTTTCTAGCGATTTTGAGAGTTTAATTGAACCCACAAATGTAATGCTCCAGATTCTCAACTAGCTCAAAGGAAGGTCAGTTTTATAGCTCCTCTAAACAGCAAAACTGTTTACAGCGGTGCTAACATAATTGCACAAGGGTTTTCAAGTGTTTTCTAATTATCCATAAGCCTTCTAACACAGTTAGCAAACAAATTGTACCATTAGAACACTGGAGTGATGGTTGCTGGAAATGGGCCTCTATACACCTATGTAGATATTGCATTAAAAACCAGACGTTTGCAGCTAGAATAGTCATTTAGCACATTAACAATGTATAGAGTGTATTTCTGATTAATTTAATGTTATCTTCATTGAAAAAAACTGTGCTTTTCTTTCAAAAATAAGGACATTTCTAAGTGACCCTAAACTTTTGAACGGTAGTGTATAGCAGAACATTCACTAATGATGAGCAATGTAATCCTGAATATATACCAGAACATTCACTAATGACGAGAAGTGTAATCCTGAATATATACCAAAACGTCCTCTAATGGCGAGCAGTGTAATCCTGAATATATACCAGAACGTTCACTAATGACGAGCAGTGTAATACTGAATATATAACAGAACGTTCTATAATGATGAGCAGTGTAATCCTGAACATATACCAGAACATTCACTAATGACGAACAGTGTAATCCTGAATATATTCCATAACGTTCTCTAATGACAAGCAGTGTAATCCTGAAAATATATCAGCACGTTCACTAATGTCGAACAGTGTAATCCTGAATATACACCAGAACGTTCACTAATGACGAGCAGTGTAATCCTGAATATATACCACAACGTTCTCTAATGATGAGCAGTGTAATCCTGAATATATACCAGAACGTTTACTAATGACGAGCAGTGTAATGCTGAATATATACCAGAACCTTTACTAATGATGAGCAGTGTAGTCCTGAATGTATACCAGAATATTCACTAATGACGGGCAGGGTAATCCTGAATATGTACCAGAACATTCACTAATGACGAGCAGTGTAATCCTGAATACATTACAGAACATTCACTATTAATGAGCAGTGTAATCCTGAATATATACCAGAACGTTTACTAATGACGAGCAGTGTAATGCTGAATATATAACAGAACCTTTACTAATGATGAGCAGTGTAATCCTGAATGTATACCAGAACATTCACTAATGACGAGCAGTGTAGTCCCGAATATATACAAGAACGTACACTAATGATAAGCAGTGTAATCCTGAATACATACAAGAACGTTTACTAATGACGAGCAGTGTAATCCTGAATATGTACCAGAACTTTCTCTAATGACGAGCAGTGTAGTCCCGAATATATACAAGAACGTACACTAATGATAAGCAGTGTAATCCTGAATACATACAAGAACGTTTACTAATGAAGAGCAGTGTAATCCTGAATATATATCAGAACATTCACTAATGATGAGCAGTGTAATCCTGAATATATATCAGGACATTCACTAATGATGAGCAGTGTAATCCTGAATATATACCAGAACATTCACTAATGATGAGCAGTGTAATCCTGAATATATATCAGGACATTCACTAATGATGAGCAGTGTAATCCTGAATATATACCAGAACATTCACTAATGACGAGCAGTGTAATCCTGAATATATACCAGAACATTCACTAATGACGAGAAGTGTAATCCTGAATATATACAAGAACATTCACTAATGACGAGCAGTGTAATCCTGAATATATACCAGAACATTCACTAATGATGAGCAGTGTAATCCTGAATATATACCAAAACGTCCTCTAATGGCGAGCAGTGTAATCCTGAATATATACCAGAACGTTCACTAATGACGAGCAGTGTAATCCTGAACATATACCAGAACATTCACTAATGACGAACAGTGTAATCCTGAATATATGCCATAACGTTCTCTAATGACAAGCAGTGTAATCCTGAAAATATATCAGCACGTTCACTAATGTCGAACAGTGTAATCCTGAATATACACCAGAACGTTCTCTAATGATGAGCAGTGTAATCCTGAATATATACCAGAACGTTTACTAATGACGAGCAGTGTAGTCCTGAATGTATACCAGAATATTCACTAATGACGGGCAGGGTAATCCTGAATATGTACCAGAATATTCACTAATGACGAGCAGTGTAATCCTGAATACATTACAGAACATTCACTATTAATGAGCAGTGTAATCCTGAATATATACCAGAACGTTTACTAATGACGAGCAGTGTAATGCTGAATATATAACAGAACCTTTACTAATGATGAGCAGTGTAATGCTGAATATATACCAGAATATTCATTAATGATGAGCAGTGTAATCCTGAATGTATACCAGAACATTCACTAATGACGAGCAGTGTAGTCCCGAATATATACAAGAACGTACACTAATGATAAGCAGTGTAATCCTGAATACATACAAGAACGTTTACTAATGACGAGCAGTGTAATCCTGAATATGTACCAGAACTTTCTCTAAATGACTGAGTGTTGCCTGACCTGAGGGTGTATCTGACCTTAGGTGTCTCAATGAGTTGGTTTACTGCTGATCCTCAATGTCTGGTCCGGTCCTGGAAGCCTGGATAAGTTTTATGTTTTACATGGACACATGTATTTTTTTATAGAAACACTGTGAATTTATGAATGGTTGCCAACTCTACTTCTGACCTTGGATGTGTGGACAAGTGAGTGTACGCCCGGCCCTGTATACCTGGACAAGAGAGTATACTTCTGAATCTGAAAGAGTGTGGGAGCCTATGCCAATTTTGTTTACTACATGCCATTATTACATGTGCACTGCATGGCATTATTATTATTTGCTTATCATATGGCACTGCTATTTGTACACTTTTTGGCATTTCTTTTTGCAATATGTAAGACGCTATTACTTTATTTGGCTTGGATGTTTGGGCATCGTATAGAACTGTTATTTACACAATATTTGGCACTGTTATTTGCTCACTGTTTGTTACTATTGGGACTCTCAGAAGGTACTGATTCCCCTTGCAGAGACCTGGAGTGTAAGGGTTAATGCTCCCTCTGAAAAAGTAGAAGAAAACTGTTTCTTTAGTAGGAATCAATACCGATGTAGCCTGTGCTATTCATTTAGTCAAAACAACAAAACCGTTACACAACGGTGACAAACGGAAACCATTGGCACTGGATTCGTCACCATTGAAATCAATGGTGATGCAAATGGAAACCCATGGTTTACGTTTGTTTCAATTTGGATTCCGTTCATGGGTTTCCCTGATGGAAAGGTCCGACGGAACCCATGAACGGAGTCCTGACGCAGATGTGAACGAAGCCTTAGCTTGTTCCACCAGGGGTCAGTGGGGGTTGCAGCTTCAGCCCCAGCTTTAGGGTAAGGCCACATGTTGCGTCGTTGACGTGGTTTTGTTGCTGTTTTGGTGCGTTTGAAAACCGCATGCGTTCAACTGCATGCGTTTTTTGTCTCTGTAATGCTGCAGTTCTGTTTCGTTTTTAAAAGAAATAATTGATGGACATAGTTTTCACCCGTGTTGAAGTTTGTTAGGTGCTTCCTGTATATAGTTTATTACAATGCATTGCAGAACTATTAGCAAAAACGCAAGCAGTTCAGCAACAACATTGGCAGCGTGATCATTAACCGCATGCGGTCGGAGATTATGAAGATGCAGTTAACTGCACAAAAAACACATTGCAATATAATAGCAGCAGTCCGTCCATAACCAAAATTCCACCATTGACTTCTATTGAAAAATTACTTGCTGCAGTTTAAAAACGCAACATAAACGCAACGTGGCTGCACCGTGTGGCCTTACCCTCAGATTTCAGAATATTACAAGTGTAGGGTCAAGCATCTGGGTTGCATGGCAAATACACCAGTCAAATCTATTGATTCTTAGCACAGCTTTTCAAAGCTAAGTAAATCTGAGTGCCCAGACTCCAAAGTTCTGGACATGGGTGGGGGTGTCCCGACATGGGTGGGGGTGTCCCGACATGGGTGTGGTGTCTCTTTCATTCCCAAATCATTTTCATTTCCTGACATACCTAAAAGAAGAAAATGATGAAATTTTAGAAAGCCCTTTAATAAAATAGTAATTGAGTTTGTAGGTTAAATAGTCTTGCTTTTGTTTAGCTGTTAGGCATAAACCGAGAAGCTGGTGACAATTTTCCTCTAAAAGCAGAATCCCCCTGCAGCTGTATCTTCAGTAACCTTAACATGACATGAGCAAATTAAGAATGTCACAGGTGGGGGTGTGCGAGCCTGAATATGCTGCGAATAGCAAAATGTTATCTACTTATGGTACTAAAAAAGGGCTTGGCTCCTATCATCGACTTAAGAATGCAGATAGTCTCTTTCAGACCTATGTTTCTCACATCAACATAGAAATAAAAGATTTTATCATCACCATGCAAAAAAACAGACAACATCATTATTCTCTGGCCTGGAGGTAAAAACCTTGAAGTCTATAATTTAAAATAATATCTTAAAGAGTATGGTGGCTCAGTGGTTAGCAATGCAGCACTGGGGAACTCTGCTCAGGGGTATAGCTTGAAACTCCTGGGCCTATTGTAAAACTGTACCATGGCCCCCAAATCACCATGTGTCATTTATAGCATTGATGTCCTCTTACAGTTGTGGCAGAAGGTCCAAGTTGAATTGCAACCTCTACCCTCCCTAAAGTTATCACGCTGTTTTGCTCAAACCTTGAAAAGAAAATATGCCCATAGAGTGTGTATGATCACCCAATTGTCACAAAGTTGTTTTAATTACTTCAAAAACATATAGATCGGTTGATTGACTTCCAATAAATTTGTTTTGGGCATGATTGATAAGGCAATCAAAATGCAGGAGGGATTTAACGGGAGAGTGTTTCCCCATAATAAATCCACTCCTGTAGTTTGATTTTAAAACCAAAAAGTAAAACCTAAATTACAGCTTTTTTCTTCAGAATTGACCTTGATCTATTGGATTTATACAATAGATAATGGTCGGTAATACTTGCCCTCCTCACTGAGGAGCTGAAGAAGACCTGAGACCAAATAGGGTAACTAAATAGAGGGCTCTGGTCTGGGGTCTGAATAATTATAGGGGTCTGGTCTGGGGTCTGAATTATTTAGGGGTCTGGGGTCTAAATTAGCTTAAAGGTCTGGTCTTGGCTCTAAATGAACATAGGGGTCCAGTCTGAAGTTTGAATTTATTTAGGTGTATGGTCTGGGATAAGCGTCTGGTTTGGGGTTTGCATTTATTTAGTGGACTGGGGTCTGAATTAATTAGGGATCTGGTCTGAGGTCTTAATTTATTGAGTTGTCTGAATAAATGTAGGAGTCTGGTCTGCGGTATAATATATTTTATGGGTTCGGTCTGGGTTCTGGTTATTGTAAGGGTCTGGTCTTCGGTCTGAATTAATTTAGGAATTTTGTCTTAGGTTTGAATTAATTTAGGGGTCTGGGTTGGGGTCTGTATTAATTTAGGGGTTCAGTCTGAGAAATTGATTAATTTAGGGGTTTGGTCTGGGGTCTGAATTAAACATCTACAGCTTGGAACTGTAAAAGTGAAATGGTGCATTAGCCTGTTTAGGTATTACCGCCAATCCTGGGCTTCACGTTAGTCATCTGACCATTACTAGACTGGTAGGTAGCAGGACCTGTGTAGGGGAGAGAGATAATTAGAGATAAACCTAAGCCTATATCAGGGGAATAGCTAGGGGGACGGCAGGCGGGGAATGTTCCCCGGGAGCAACTAGGTGGTAGGGAAGGGGGGGCACCTCAGAGCAGCTGATCGCTGCTGATAGGCGCACTGTATGTCGGACAATTGCAGAAGCGATCAGCTTTTGGAAGAGCCAGGAGTTCATGCAGCGGCGTTCTGACTGGGGTCTGTGATGGCCAGGGAGTGGACCAGTCCAGTCACCTGACCCCACGTCAGTGACATGAGGTCAGGTGACAGTTCAGGTGACTGAACTGGTCCGATCCAGGGCTGTCACCGACCCTAGTCAGAAGGAACTCTGCCACTGCCTGTGCCGCATGACCTCCCCGGCACCTCCGGTAAGTAATGTCAGGCAGAGCGGAGAGTGGTATCGGTAGGCTACCGGTCGCTGCTCTGTGTACAGTGTGGCCCTAAATACAAGGGGGAGTGTGGCGCTATTTAAAAGGGGGGAATGTGGCGCTATTTACAAGGGGGGAGTGTGGCACTATTTACAAGGGGCAGCGGGCTGTGTTTGGCACTATCTACAAAGGGGCTGTGTGGTGCTATTTACAAGGGGGGCTGTATGGCACTATCTACAAGGGGATCTGTGTGGAGCTATCTATAAGGGGGGGCTGTGTGGAGCTATCTACAAGTGAGGCTGTGTGGCGCTATCTACAACTGGGGGATGTGTGGCACTATCTACAAGAGAGGGGCTGTGTGTGGCACTATCTACAAGGAGGATGTGTGGCACTATCTACAAGAGAGGGGCTGTGTCTGGCATTATCTACAAGGGGGGTGTATGTGGGGCAACTTACAAGGCAGATGTGTGTGGCACTATATACAAGGGGGACTGGGTGTGGCACTATTTACAAGGCAGGATGTGTGTGGCGCTATCTACAAGGGGGGCTGTGTGGCACTATCTACAAGTGGGGCTGTGTGGCGCTATCTACAACAGGGGGGCTGTGTGGCGTTAACTGCAATGGGGGCTGTGTGTGGCCCTATCTACAGGGGGCTGTATGTGGCGCTATCTACAGGGGGCTGTGTGTGGCCTCTTTCATTTATCTTCTTTTAATTTAATTTTATGTTAACTACGTTATGTAACTATATCGCTTGTAAAATGTAGAAATGCTTTTATGGTCGAGTTACATTAAGAAAATTATGAAAAAAAAATTACACCTCATTAATTGGTAGAGAAAGCAAACATGGCGAGGGGGATCGAGATGTCAGGAAAGAAGTTGGAGAGGGCGCCAATCTGAATCTTTGCCCGGGGTGCAGGAGAACTCAGCTACGCCTCTGCCTATATGAGCAGGTTACATGCATTATCGGTTTAACCCATTGGGATGTAAAGTGTCAAAACACCGAATACATTTACAGTCCTTGTCTTTAACCCCTTCCCGCCATTTCACGTACAGTTACGTGATGGGAGATGGCCTTTTCCCGCATCTCCACGTAACTGTACGTGATGGAGATGAAGCTGGCTCAGGAGCTGAGCCAACGACATCACCGCCGGGTGACAGCTGTATGTTACAGCTGGCACCCTGAGGTATCGGCCAGGACCGGAGCTAGCCTCCGATCCGACCGATTAACCCCTCACATGCTGCGTTCAATAGAGATCGCAGCATGTGAGGAGTTTATAGCCACCGGCGCCCCAGCAACGTGATCGCTGGGTTGCCGGTGGCTGCAAATGCGATCGGAGGGGTAATACTTACCTCCCGGTCCGCCAGTAACGGAATCCTCCTATGCCCCGTCGTCGGCGGGGCCCAGGAGGCTTCCGGTACCATCGGCAAGATGGCGCCGGCTCCGCTTCCGGCTCAGAAGCTGAGCCGGCATCATCAGCAGTGGGTGTCCGCTGTATGTTACAGCGGACACCCCGATCTAACGCCAGGAACCGGAGCTAGCTCCGATTCCTGGCATTAACCCCTTCAATGCAGCGATTCAATGCAATCGCTGCATCAAAGTGGTTTGTATGCAATCGGCAGCCTTGCCATGCGATGGCAAGGCTGGCGACTGCTACCATGGCAACAGGATGCCTAACAATGGCTTCCTATCTGCCATTACGTTAGCCGATTAGGCCCCGCCCGGAGGCGGAGCCTGATCGGCTTGCTGTCAGCGAACAACTGACAGTTCTAATACATTGCGCTACATAGGTAGTGCAATGTATTAGAACATCAAAAAAACAGTTGGACCTTCAAGTCCCCTAGTGTCAAAAAAGTAAAAATAAAAGTTGTAAAAAATACAATAAAAGTTTCAAATAATAACACAAAACACAATCACCCTTTTTCCCTTATCAAGTCATTTATTATTGAAAAAAATAATAAAGCCATACATATTTGGTATCGCTGCGACCGTAACGACCTTAACTATAAAAATATTATGTTATTTATTCCGCACAGTGAACGCCGTAAAAAAAAAACTACAAAATACTGACATAATTGTAATTTTTTGGTCACTTTGTCTTCCAAAAATTGAAATAAAAAGTGATCAAAAAGTCGCATGTACCCAAAAATGGTACCTATAAAAACTATAACTCGTCTCGCTAAAAATAAGCCCTCATACAGCTCCGTCAGCGAAAAATTTAAAACCGTTATGGCTCTCACAACTTGGCGACAGAAAAAATCCATTCTCTTTACAAAAGTTATTTTATTGTGCAAAAAGTTGTAAAACATAAAAAGTTCTATAAATTAGGTATCGCCGGAATCGGACTGACCTGCAGAATAAAGGTAACATGTAATTTATAACCAGTGGTGAACGCTGTATAAAAATAACTAAAAAAATATGCCAGAATTGCTGTTTTTTGGTCACCTTGCCTCCCAAAAAGAAAACGATAACAAGTGATCAAAAAGTCGCATGTGCCCCAAAATGGTACCAATAAAAACTACAGCTCGTCCCACAACAAACCAGCCGTCATACCACTACGTCTATGAAAAGATAAAATTAGTCAAGGCACCAATAAGGGAGGAAATAAAAATATGCAGTTGTGCCGGCCCGAGGGGAACGTTTCTTCTGTTTCAAGTGGCGAATTATCAAGGCCCCTAAAATTAGGGAACCAGGAAGGGGAGAGCCCAAACATATCCGCTGGAAGTGAGGGTGCCCGTATTATACCAGGACAACACTTCCCAGCAAAATTCCTCAAACTGCAAAGGTGCGGAGTGTGGACCAAAAGGGAAATAAGTAAAGACCATTTATGAGTGCGACACCGCCCTGTGCAGAAAGGATTGTGTCACAGCGTAACACACATCTATGGATTATTTTATTGTTTTTTTTTACCCCACTATACCACCTGACTATGCCCCTTATATACTCCGCCCGGCTTACATGTACTCCACATTATAAACGGAAACACCAGTAAGACTCAAAACAAAACTACTACAAGCAAAATCTACGCTCCAAAAGCCAAATGGCGCTACCTCCCTTCTGAACCCTACAGCGTGCCCAAACAGCAGTTTACTTCCACATATATGGCATCGCCATACCCGGGAGAACCCTTTTAACAATTTTTGGGGTGTGTGTTTCCAGTGGCACAAGCTGGGCGTCACATATTGGCATATCTATTGAAAAACCATTTTCACTCTGCAACATCGAGTGCACACCAATTTCTGCCAATCACCTGTGGGGTTAATATGCTCACTACACCCCTAGGTGAATACCTTGAGGGGTGTAGTTTCCAAAATTGGGTCACTTCTGGGGGGTTTCCACTGTTTTGGTCCCACAGGGACTTTGCAAATGCGACATAGCGCCCAGAAACCAATCCAGCAAAATCTGTACTCCAAAAGCCAAATGGTGATCCTTCCCTTCTGAGCCCTACTCTGTGCCTAAACAGCAGTTTATTACCACATATGTGGTATTGCCGTACACAGGAGAAGTTGCTTTACAAGTGTTGGGGTGCTTTTTTTCATTTATTTGTTGAGAATATGAAACATTTTCAGCTAAAACTACGTCTTATTGAAGAAAAAGGATTTTTTTTATTTTCACTGCCCAATTCTAATAAAATCTATGAAACACCTGTGGGGTTAAAATGCTCACTACACCCCTAGATGAATTCCTCAAGGGGTGTAGTTTCGTGAATCGAGTCACTTTTGGGGAGTTTCCACTGTACTGGTACTTTAGGAGCTTTGCAAAAGTGACATGGTGTCAAGAAACCAATCCAGCAAAATCTGTGCTCCAAAAGCCAAACGGCACTCCTTCTCTTCTGATCCTTGCCGTATGCCCAAACAGCAATTTATGACCACAAATGGGGTATTGCCGTACTCTAGAGAAGTTGCTTTACAAATGTTGGGGTTCTTTTATTCCTTTATTTGTTGAGAAAATGAAAAATGTTGAGCTAAAGCTACGTCTTATTGGAAAAAAAGGATTTTTTTTATCTTCACTGCCCAATTCTAATAAAATCTATGAAACCCCTGTGGGTTCAAAATGCTCACTACACCCCTAGATGGATTCTTCAAGGGGTGTAGTCTCCTAAATGGAGTCACTTTTTTGGTGTTTTCACTGTTTTGGTCCCTTAGGGGCTTTGCAAATGCGACGTGGTCTCCGCAAACCATTCCTGCTAAATTTGAGCTCCAAAAGCCAAATGGCGCTCTTTCCCTTCTAAGCTCCGCCGTGTGTCCAAACAGCCGTTTATGACCACATGCAGAGTATTGTTTTACTCGGGAGAAATTGCTTTACAAAAGTAGTGGTGCATTTTCTCCTTTTAGTCCTTGTGGAAATTAGAAAAAATAAGCTAAACCTACATTTTCTTTGAAAGAATGTAGATTTTCATTTTCACGGCCTACTTCCAATAATTTCTGCAAAAAACCTGCGGGGTCAAAATGCTCACTATACCCCTAGATAATTTCCTCAAGGGATATAGTTTCCAAAATGGGGTCACTTTTGGGGGATTTCCACTGTTTTGGTGCCGCAAGAGCCTTTCAAACCTGACATGGAGCCTAAAATATTTTCTAATAAAAAGGAGGCCCCAAAATCCTCTAGGTGTTCCTTTGCTTCTGAGGCCTGTGCTTCAGTCCATAAGTGCACTAGGGCCACATGTGGGGTATTTCTAAAAACGGCAGAATCTGGGCAATAGATATTGAGCTGCATTTCTCTGGTAAAACTTTCTGTGTTACAAAAAAAAATAGATGAAAAATTAATTTCTGCAAAAAAAAAAAGAAATGTGAACATTTCACATCTACTTTGCCTTAATTCCTGTGAAACATCTAAAGGGTTAAGAAACTTTCTAAATGCTGTTTTGAATACTTTGAGGGGTGAAGTTTTTCAAATGGGGTGAGTTATCGAGGGTTTCTAATATATAAGGCCCTAAAACCCACTTCACAACTGAACTGGCCCCTGTAAAAATAGCCTTTTGAAATTTTCTTGAAAATGTGAGAAATTGCTGCTAAAGTTCTAAGCCTTGTGATGTCATAGAAAAATAAAAGGATGTTCAAAAAACGATGCCAATCTAAAGTAGACATATGGGAAATGTTAATTAGCAACAATTTTGTGTGGTATTACTATCTGTCTTACAAGCAGATACATATAAATTTAGAAAAATGCTAATTTTTGCAATTTTTCGCTACATTTTGGTGTTTTTCACAATTAAATACTTAATGTATTGAGCAAATTTTGCCAGTAACATAAAGTCCAATGTGTCACGAGAAAACAATCTCAGAATCGCTTGGATAGGTAAAAGCATTCCAAAGTTATTACCACATAAAGTGAAACATGTCAGATTTGAAAAAATTGGCTGTGTCCTGAAGGCCAAAACAGGCTGTGTCTTGAAGGGGTTAAGTAGTGTTTCTCTACTGCCACCCTGTCTTTGAGGCAGTACCCAATTAATGATTTGGAAACAGAGAGTTTGTTTAAGAACTGGCTGAAGTCCAGTGGCATAGGGCTGAAGTAGGCGATCATGAAAACAAGCGCTAGCTTTACTAATACTGTCAGTCCAAAACACTATGGGGCAATCTGGTGAGGAAGTGAGAGACACGTCACTAAGTGGGGATAAAGTACTCAGCAGATTTTTTGTTAGTAATGTTCTGTTCAACTGCTCCCATAACACGTGTTCTTAGTTCCTTAAAGGGGTTTTCCCATCAGGGACATTTATGGCATATCCACAGGATATCAGAAAAAAGGAGATTTTTGAAGCAGCACTAGTCCCGAGTATGGTGCGGTGCACGCTGTCAAGCCAGGCAAACCAACTCCAGCACGATGTATATCCAAAGAAGTAGTAGGACAACAGCACACGTCTTCAAATCATCAAAGTGGTTTTATTGTCAAGACATCCACAAACGACAAGCAACGTTTCGACCCATAGTGAGTGAAGGGTCTTTGTCAAGCCTAACATTATGTCTAAAAACATCGTTATAAATGGGTGAATACAAATGATCACATGGCCCATTCCAACCAGTGAACATCGTGAATCTGGTCTCCCAGGTGAAGCATACATTAGTCTTAATGACATACATCAAATAGTTATATAATCTTCAAAAACGTGCAAAACTACAATGTGTAATACATCTTTAATACATCATCATCAATAATATATCAATCATTGTTATTACAATAGAAAAGTGAAGGAGGAAAGTTCACCACACTCCAGGTTCCAGCTACGATCACAGAGCTCTACTGTGCATGCTCAGCAATCAATCATCTCTGCTGTGCAAAAAATACAGACCATCATTGGATGCCTTGAAGAGGCAGTATGAAAGTGAAGCTAAAAGAAAGATTTCACTGGAGTTACATCTATCTACATTATTGGAGTACTACAAGGCACAGAGAATCCCCAGAGGCTTAAGATCACATTTACGCCCGAATCTGTTTCCTAATAATGAGTACTTCTGCACGAAGTTTGAACACATATCTAATAAATATGCCTTTGATTTAATACTTCTCAATGTGGAATATCTACAATCAGAAATTGCATTGATTGAAAATAAATTGAAGGAAGTTGAAGTATCAATTGTCCAATCTTCCAATGAGCTAATCTTTGGTTCTCTAAAGGAGAAAATCTCCATGAATTTGGATAGAGTGAAGACCGAGATAGAGAGAACGAAAAGAGATAAATGGCATCGTGATTTGGAGGACTATCGTAATGGTAAAATCTACAATTGGCAAAATATGAATTCATATGGTCCTTCCCAGAGGCGGAGAAAACCGAGAAAATTGGGGAGTGGCAATCTGTTATACACTACCGGTGATTCTGATTCAACCGATGACGCCAATCATGCACCTTTTTTAGACAAAGGTCCACTTGGAAGTATGGACGGTCTAGGAGGGGTGGACGGAAACACCAACGGCAACGCAAGAGGCCGATTTCGTTCGAGATCGAGACCCCCAATGAGGAGGAACCCTCCAAGAATGAAAATATAGTGGTAAATATCTCATCTATAGACCTCACGAATGACCAACTTCAGGTGTTACAGAAAGGTCTTTCATTTTGTCTTGATACTGATGTTGATTGGTTCCAATTGGATCTTGATCTTAAAAGTTTTTTTAGACGTCTGAACCTTAAAGTAATGTTTTCTAAAGATAATGTTACTGTCTGTGAGAAAAGTGATTCTGATTGTATGTTTCAGTCTAGCAAATTGGGTCTTAGACCAACTAGCACATATATGCCTCCCTCTAGCCCGATTATTGATACGTTTTCAAAGATTGTGTTAGATGAGATTAAATCATTAAAAGAGAGTACTACACATGATACAAGGAGTAATTTGAATCTTACAAATAAGGAAAGGAAGGCTTTAAATGAACTTATGAATAATAAGGAGATTACTATAAAGCAGGCCGATAAAGGTGGAGCCACGGTCATTTTGGACAGTAGTAAATATGAGTCAGAGATTTATAGTCAATTGGCAGATAGTGAGATATATCGATTGTTACCTAGAGACCCCAAGTTAGAGCTATTGAAAGAGATCAAAGGTATTATTGATGTTGCAGTGGAACAGGGTATTATTGACCAACAATTGGGGAAGTTTCTGAAGGTGGAGGAACCAATTACTCCAATATTATATACACTACCTAAGATTCACAAAAATCTCCATGCCCCCCCAGGCAGACCAATTGTGTCGGGGAGGGGTTCAATTTTTAATAATATTGCAATCTTCCTTGACAAAATCCTGAGAGAATATGTTTTGAAGGCCTCGTCTTACATTAAAGATACAACAGATTTTTTACATAAATTACAACTGATTGAGGCCAGTGGTCCTGTATTTCTTGTATCATTTGATATTGTATCTTTATATACTAGCATTGAACACAATAGAGGTTTAAGGGCAATAGAGAAATGTCTCGCCAGCACCGGATGTGACCCAGGGTGTAGACGCTTCATCCTCCAGCTGCTGGAGCTGGTACTAAGGAAGAATTATTTTCTCTTTGGTGACCAGTTCTATTTACAGCTAAGGGGGACGGCGATGGGGTCCAACGTGGCCCCAACGTATGCGAACATCTTCATGTCCACCTTTGAGGAGGAGTATGTCTACACCTCCCCCCATATGGATCACATCCGCTGCTGGTGGAGATTTATTGATGACATTTTTGTCATATGGGAAGGTGATAGGTTGGGTCTTGATCAGTTTTTGTTAGAACTTAACACTCATATTCCAGCTCTTCAATTTACCATGGTTTGTTCTGATCGAGAATTACAATTTTTGGACACTTTGGTACAATGGAAAGACGGAGTATTTTCCACAGATTTATTTGTGAAACCCACAGACAGAAATAATCTCCTTTTATATAGTAGTAACCATCCTAGACACATGATTGAGTCGTTACCATGGAGTCAATTATTAAGGGTAGATAGGATTGTGTCAGATACTACACAGAAACAAATTAGGTTGACTCAGATGTGTAATAAATTTACGAAGAGAGGTTATCCTAGGAAACTTGTACAGAAACATAAGGATAGACTAGACAATTGTTTGGAATCCAATATTAAGGGTGTACAAGTTGAACGTATACCATTTATATCAACTTTTGGCAATTTGAGTGGTCGCATAGGTAATATTCTGCGAAAGAATTGGCCTATAGTGTCCAAGGGACATAATGAGATTGACACGTTGAGAATACCACCTATTATGTCATATCGGAGGACTAAGAATATCAGAGACACACTGGTTAAGTCAGACGTGGGTAGTAGAAAGAAAAATACACAATTGCTACTTTGCCCCCCCAAAAATGGTAATTTTCCCTGTCTGAATTGCTGCAATTGCAATAATATTGTGAAAGGGAATAGTTTTCAGCATCCACATACGGGGAGGGTCTTTAATATCAGACACAGATTTACGTGCAATTCAGATTTCGTTGTATATATGATTACATGTCCTTGTTCATTGATTTACATAGGAGAGACAACTATGCCTATTAAATTGAGAATTAATAAGCATAAAAGTACAATCAGAAAGAAAATGATGGAACTTCCATTACCAAGGCATTTTATTGAAAAGAATCATCAGTTAAATCAATTGAGATTTAGGGTAATAGATTGTGTCCCGATACTCAGGAGGGGAGGGGATAGACAGAAGCTATTGAAAAAGAAAGAATTACGTTGGATCTTTGAGTTAGATTCCCTATACCCCAAAGGTTTGAATCTAGAATACAAGATAATTCCTGGACTCTGAAATCCCATTGCTGTTTTTAACATTTTTTTAATATTGTACACTTGATGGGTGATTTCTGACACATTGTGTAGCATCTATTTTTTTGCATCGTCTTGTATCCCTGAGGGTCTTGATATTTTTGGAATATTTCTTACAGATTTGAGCATGTTCGTGATGGAGGTTTATTCACCACACGCCAGCGGATTTATGATCAGAACGAAGGTTATAGCGGTTCCTTTCATGTTGGCATCCATCTGTATTTTTTATGCAATATTTTTGAGTATAGTGGTTTTTTGATTGGGTGGGCTATGGTTGATGCTCTATCATCATTATATAAATCTCGTGTTCTGTGCGATATAGGTGTCCGACATGTTTCGTTGGACAGATATTACGAGCATTCCCTAGAAAGTCTTTTAATCACTTTGAGTGATTCGATTTATGTAGGCGAATTAACACTAAAGAGTATTTGATGACACTAACTTTTAGTGATTGATATCATGTAGTAATATGAACCTGATCCCTTCTTCTTCTGTCTGCCCTGTTCACATGTGACTTCACATCACGGAATGAAGGCTTTTTTATCATCATTATATAAATCTCGTGTTTTGTGCGGTATTATTGTCCAACATGATTTGTCGGACAGAAGTTACAAGCATTCCCTAGAAAGTTTTTGAATCACTTCGGTGATCCGATTTATGTAGGCGGTTTAACACTAAATAGTATTTGATGACATTAACTCCTAGGGATTGATATCATGTAGTAATATGAACTTGATCCCTTCTCCCTCCGTCTGCCCTGTTCACATGTGACTTAAACAGAGTGAAGGCGTTTTTAATTATTGAATTATTTTTGCCTCAAAATATACAGATATGGAGCTGCAGTATGATGGATTCTTGTTATGACTGAGGATGTCTTATATTTAACTTCTAGTGATTGATATCACGAAGTAATATGAACCTGATCCCTTCTCCCTCCGTCTGCCCTGTTCACATGTGACTTATACAGAGTGAAGACGTTTTTAATTATTGAATTAATTTTGCCTCAAAATATACAGATATGGAGCTGCAATATGATGGATTCCTGTTATGACTGAGGATGTCTTACATTTATACATACTTTGATCACTATTTTGGATCGAACGCTGGTCTGTATTTTTTGCACAGCAGAGATGATTGATTGCTGAGCATGCACAGTAGAGCTCTGTGATCGTAGCTGGAACCTGGAGTGTGGTGAACTTTCCTCCTTCACTTTTCTATTGTAATAACAATGATTGATATATTATTGATGATGATGTATTAAATATGTATTACACATTGTAGTTTTGCACGTTTTTGAAGATTATATAACTATTTGATGTATGTCATTAAGACTAATGTATGCTTCACCTGGGAGACCAGATTCACGATGTTCACTGGTTGGAATGGGCCATGTGATCATTTGTATTCACCCATTTATAACGATGTTTTTAGACATAATGTTAGGCTTGACAAAGACCCTTCACTCACTATGGGTCGAAACGTTGCTTGTCGTTTGTGGATGTCTTGACAATAAAACCACTTTGATGATTTGAAGACGTGTGCTGTTGTCCTACTACTTCTTTGGATATCCACAGGATATGTCATAAATGTCAGATAGGTGCTGCTTCCGTAACTGCCATTCATTACTATGTGAGTTACGGAAACATCATAGCTCAGCGAGCAGTGTAACTCCCGACCATATAGTCAGGAAGTGGCCAGGAGGCAGAAAATGGTAGAACAGGTGTAAGGGATCTGCCAGACACAGCTTCTGTGTCGACGCCCGTGGTTAATAAGTCTACACCTGCTCCTAGATCTGATAGAGTGACTTGATCTGCTACCACTCAGGCTGGTATCAATTGTTGTACCTGGCCTGCCAGCTACCAAGGGTCCAAACTATATCTATTTGCAAATTTATAGGGTTAATCACCCTCTTTTTTTCTGGACCCTGTTCACACTGTGGAACATCCAATCAATTACCAATATATCTAGGTTATGGCTGGCTTTTTATCCAAAAAGCCCAATCCAGAGAGTTTCACCGCTGAAGCTGCATATGTGTTCACCAAAGAAAAAATTCCTTTACATCAATTTGATGTTCACACAGCGTTTAAAGATTTACAAAAAACATATCAAAGATTCATTCGATCAAATTGGGAAATAGCAAGTCTGGAAACTTATATGCAACAAAAAATAGTATATAGAGGCTTACGTATCAATATTGTACCAAATTTATACCGGAACGACAACACATTCATGAAAGGATGGGAGGAGCTCTTGACGGATAGCTCTCTCCGCATGCTGAGTTATCTCTTAGGGTATGTGCACACACACTAATTACGTCCGTAATTGACGGACGTATTTCGGCCGCAAGTCCCGGACCGAACACAGTGCAGGGAGCCGGGCTCCTAGCATCATAGTTATATACGATGCTAGGAGTCTCTGCCTCTCTGCAGGACAACTGTCCCGTACTGTAATCATGTTTTCAGTACGGGACAGTAGCTCCACGGAGAGGCAGGGACTCCTAGCATCGTACATAAGTATGATGCTAGGAGCCCGGCTCCCTGCACTGTGTTCGGTCCACTACTTGCGGTCGAAATACGTCCGTCAATTACGGACGTAAATAGTGTGTGTGCACATACCCTTAGAGTTTGAGAAACGTGATCATAATATAACTGCAGTTCAGCTTGAAAAAGAGATCGAGGATATACAGACATTTAAATCCTCCCCTGAGTTTAATACATCTGAAATTAAGTTACAAAAAAGCATCGAGAAATTGAGGAGAAATAAAAGATCGCAAACATCGAAAATATATTCGCGATTGCAGGGACTTCGATACGGGACAAGCGTACACATACAAAACACGTTCACAGCCTATATTGAAACAGACTGCTGTCTATACAGATTTCTCAGAATCTGACACCTCGGGTACTGATGACTCTAGGTTACCCAGTGAGAACTTAAGGCTAGGCACTAAACGCAAAATCAAGGTCAACAAAAATTATAAATTTAATTCATCTAAGAGAACTTCTACTTCGTCCAGGTCCCCTACAGCAGATCATTCCAATCAAAGTGGGGCATGTTTCCCTACCAGTTTCAAACCTACGTCCTCTACTTCTGTTGCCTCACGATTGTTAGGCTTTTCAAACACACTTCAGATGCCTCAAACTTCTGGCGTGGAACAAATAGGCAATGGGAACAATCCCAGTTCATTAAGCAGTGCAAACACACCTATGACTCCTATCACTACTTTTCCTTTTTTAGGACCACCCAACTCACGTTGGGGTCCAAAACAATAACACCAGTTAGTACACATGATCTCAGAGATGATAATATGCAGATCTTTAACCTATCCTCATTACAGCTAAATCCCTATCAAGAAACCTTATTACGGAGGGGATTGTCATATACGCCTGCACCCGCCTTTGATGATTTCGTTTGGTCAAAGGATATTAATCTTTTTGCTAGGAAACTAGCATTACATAAACACTTCAAAAACATTACCCGGGACGGTACACGCTGTAGCCACGAGGAACAAAAGACCCTAAGAGATCTTGAAACCTTACTTGAGGAAAATGAATTTGGAGTTGCTGCTGCTACTGGCCCCTTCTCCTCTTTACGACCAAAGTCCAAACTCACTCCTCCATTTTCTCAGTACAGTCATATTGACATTTTTGTCAAGATGGTGTGTACTGATCTATGTAAATTGAAAAATGATAAATCAAAGGTTTTCGGTAACCTCAGTACTAGTGAGAAATTGGCACTGGATGACTTATGTAGAAATGACGAGATAGTTTTAAAATCCTCTGACAAGGGAGGAAATGTAGTTGTCATGGACCGATTAGACTACACACAAATGGTCCACAAACTATTAGATGACACCACTACCTATGTCATACTGACAGGCAATCCCACTGACCGGTTTCTGGTCGAACTGCACCTCCTCCTTTCAGAGGCCAAAACCAATAATTTACTAACTATGGATGAATTCAAACGATTATACAATTCCAACTCGACTCTGGCAACGTTTTACGCCTTGCCAAAAATACATAAGGCTGTTCATCGTCCCCCCTGGTAGACCAATCGTGTCAGGAAATGACAATCTCACACAGGGTATCAGTCTTTATGTAGAAGAAATTCTTTCACCGTTCGTCTCCTCCCTACCCTCCTTTCTAAGGGACACCAAAGACACTGTTGCCAGGATCCAGGAGATTGATGTCACTCAAACCACTATACTTGCTACCATTGATGTGGAATCGTTATACACCAACATTCAGCACCATTTAAGTTTAAATGCAGTTAAACACTTTTTGAGCACCAAAGGTACTCAATTTCATCTGCACAATGATTTCGTTCTATCACTGTTACAATTTCTACTCACACATAATTTCTTTGTTTTTGACAGAAAATACTACAAACAAATAAAAGGCACAGCTATGGGCACTGTATGCGCACCCACTTATGCAAATTTATTGTTGGGGTGGTGGGAAGACACCATTGTTTTTACGGATGATTTACTTTTTTTTCACATCACATATTTTGTTCTGGGGGAGATTTATCGACGATATTCTCATTTTCTGGGACGGTGATATTAATTAATTTAATGATTTCGTTCTGGTACTTAATAAAAATGACATTGGCATGAGATTCACTCATGAAACACACAGGAGTGAGATAAATTTCCTTGACCTCAAGATCTCCCTGGACCCTGGCGGCAATGTACATACCGATATTTTTCGCAAAGCCACTGCCACGAACAGCCTCTTACATTGGCAAAGTCATCACCTACCGGCCCTTAAAAAGGGCATACCGATAGGGCAATATCTCAGAGCTAAGAGAAATTGCTCTGATGAACAATCTTTTCAGATTGAATGTGATGAACTATACAATAAATTCGTGGCACGTGGTTATCCTAGAAAATGGCTACACAGGGCCTATACCAGGGCTAAGGCAACTGATAGACAGTATTTAATTCAGGACAATGGCACAAATCCCGTCAAAACTGAGTCATCAAGTGCCATCCGTTGTTTTGGTACATACGACGTCTGTTCCTCTCAGGTCATGGAGATCCTTAAAAAACATTGGTCAATACTTACCATCGACCCAGACCTTAAAAAGGTAATTTCAGCGGTTCCGAGTATCACTTACCGCAAAGGTAAGAACTTACGAGAACTTTTGGTACACAGCCCCTATTCCACAAAAATCAGTTCCCAACAAACTTGGTTAAAATCTCTTTTGGTTAAAAGCTCTCACCCCTGTGGTCGTTGCTCCTTCTGTCCTCTTATGCCCATGACAAAAACCTTCACCAATCCACCTGATGGTAAAACTTATGTTATTAAGCAGTTTATCAACTGCCATAGCAGTGGGGTGATATATATAGCGAAATGTCCTTGCCCTAAATTATACGTGGGCAAGACTATACAGGAACTAAGAAGGAGAATTTCCAAGCATCTGAGCACGATCAATCATAAAGAGGACACTACACTGTCCAGACATATGCACCAGCTACATGGTGGTGACACCAAGCTACTTCAGTTCTGGGGTGTCACCCAGATTAAATTAGGACCCAGGGCTGGAAATTTAGATCAAATTCTACTGCAGGAGCAAGCACGATGGATTCATCGTTTGCATTCTCTTAGCCCCTCTGGTCTGAATGAAGGATTTACATTCGCGGCTTTTCTCTGAGATTAATACATTATGTTCAGTGTCACGACTACCGTGTCACGGGCCCATAATCTAATCTCTATTCTTATGTTTTCAATTTTTACTTCCTACAGTAATATTATATAGAACTACAGACACTGTCCAACTATTGAGTTCTGATGGCCTCATACTCTCTGTGTTTTACTTAGGGCACTTTTATCCTCTTTTGACCTTCAATAGGGACCATTCGCATGTTCGTGAGAAACATCTATTTATGCTTAAAGAATTCATCTCAGTATTTTCTACATTAATTGTCTTGAGAAGTCTACAGTATGTGTTTCTTTAAAACAAACCTTACACGCAAATGTAATATTAGTACCTTCTGTACTTTTCATGAAACTGGCCTGTTCTAATTATCACTTCATTATAGTCCCTAATAATCCTCTTATAATCACTTTAGTACAGAGCTGGCATGCAAGTGTGTACATAAACTTGCAGTTATACCCATGCCTCTGCGTTTTGTTGGCATCCTATCAGCAGTGGTATCTGCCGTCATATCACTGACCTTTATTATATATTTATTAAATTATTCATGAGTTGGTACATCGTGTAGTTTCATTTACCAGCATATATTTAATATCCATTTTCAATACCAGTGATTCTCAGGTGCATAATTGATCTGAATATAAACGCACCACTCACCTATCTGATGATTCTTGCGAGCGGTCCTAAGTGTAAGTACCGAATAAGTCCTTAAGCGCATGCGTGAGCTTTCCTGCTCAGATGTTCGGGCTTTCCACCGTTCTATTGGCAGCTCCACCTGCCACTCAAATGGGGGTTGGAGATTTCCACCCACCCCCGCTACTATTGGTCCAATCTGTACACACACCACCTGATACATCATAGAGGATTCCCATAACAGAGAGAACTTCTCGGCGCGCCGTCAGTAGCCCCATGAACCCCTGAGGACGCTACATACGTAGCGTAACATGTCGGGGGGGGGGCTCTCCTTTCAATTTTAATACATGCTGAAATTTAGGGTTTAACAATTTAACAATCTAACTGCTTAGGAGTCCATTGTTGCTACCAACGGTCTCCAGACCTTGCCGGTCTGCAGGTATAGACGGCAAATACACGTGCATACTGATACAACCACCAATGGTTGCTGACCCGATCCATGCACTGAGAATTTTAACCATTTTTGTTGGTTTTGTCTGTTTGTCGGTTTGCTGAATCAGCACAATAAAGATTATATTTTAAAATTTAACAATTCTAATGGTAGTTGGGAAATAGGGCTTCTTTGCCTCTAGCATCTGTTTTTCAATTGTTGTACCTTGCCTGCCAGCTACCAAGGGTCCAAACTATATCTATTCACTCAGGCTGGTAGTCTCAGGAGTGGGAGAACCTATTACAGCCTGACCAAACGGTTCTAGCTCCCGCTCCCTCGGTCTATTAATACCTTCATTTCCTGCTTGTCTTTGCCTGTGATTCTTTCCTGTTTCCTGGCTCTGCTGCTCCTGCTATTATTATTGACCTTGCTTTATTTTGACCCTGGATTTACTGACTACGCTCCTGCTCTGCGTTTGGTACCTCGTACACTCCTGATTTGACTCGGCTCGTTCACTACTCCTGTTGCTCATGGTGTTGCCGTGGGCAACTGCCCCATTTCCCTTAGCTTCTGTGTACCCTTGTCTGTTTGTCTGTCGTACACATATTGAGCATAGGGACCGTCGCCCAGTTGTACACCGTCGCCTAGGACGGGCCGTGCAAGTAGGCAGGGATTGAGTGGCGGGTAGATTAGGGCTCACCTGTCTGTCTCCCTACCCCGACATTACATAATCACAGGCCCATATACCTTTTCTAAACTGGTCCCTGACACAACTATGGACCCCCTTGAGACTCTGGCTCAGCAAATGCAGGACCTCTCCCTACAGGTCCAAGCCCTGGCTCAGAGGGGCAACCAGCATGATGCTACCCTGGTAGTGCCCCCCACGTCACCTCTTGAACCCCACCTCAAGCTGACCGGTTCTCAGGGGACCGGAAGAATTTTTTCTCCTTTCAGGAGAGTTGTAGGCTCTATTTCCGTCTAAGGCCCCACTCCTCAGGTTCTGAGAGCCAGCGAGTGGGTATAATTATGTCCCGGCTCCAGGACGGGCCCCAAGAATGGGCCTTCTCCTTGGCAACTGACGCCCCTGAACTTTCCTCTGTTGATCTTATTTTTTCTGCTTTCGGGTTCATATATGACGAGACTGACAAGACTGCCTTTGCCGAGAGTCAGCTGGTGACCTTACGTCAGGGTAAGAGACCCATTGAGGAGTAGTGTTCTGACTTTAGGAAGTGGTGTGTAGCTTCTCGGTGAAATGACCCTGCCTTGAGGTGCCAGTTTAGATTGGGTCTGTCGAACGCCCTGAAAGACCTGTTAGTTAGCTATCACTCTTCAGACTCTCTAGATCAGGTTATGGCTTTAGCGGTACGTCTTGACCGACGTCTCAGGGAACGATGACTTGAACATTTTTGTGCTTTCTCCTCTGGCTCCCCCATGATGGCTCCCGAGGATCCATTGCTTCGTTCTTCCACGGAAAACTCGGATGAACCAATGCAACTCTGTGTCTCCCCAACAACGTAGAGAGCTCCGCAGGAAGAATGGTCTCTGCTTCTACTCTGGGGATGACAAGCATCAAGTGAACAACTGTCCTAGGCGTAAGAATAAGCAGCCGGAAGAACTTCCGCTCCTAAGTGACCATCGGGGAGGTCACTTGGGTGCACAGGTATTTCCCGTAAATATGAAACTTAATAAGATCTTGCCTCCCTTTCAGGTCTCTTTTGAGGGTAGGTCTGCTACCGGCAGTGCCTTCGTGGATTCAGGGTCTTCTGCTAATATTATGTCTGTGGAATTTGCTATGTCTCTAGCTATGCCATTGATTGATTTGCCTAAACCTGTCCCGGTAGTGGGTATCGACTCCACTCCACTTGCAAATGGTTATTTTACGCAGCATACTCCTGTTTTTTTAATCATTGTTGGCTCCATGCATTTGGAGCAGTGCTCTGTACTGGCGATGCAGGGATTATCGTCCGATTTGGTTTTAGGCCTTCCCTGGTTGCAGATGCATAATCCCACGTTTAACTGGAATACTGGGGATCTTACCAAATGGGGTAATGAATGCATGACATAATGTTTTTCTGTTCATTTTATTTCTCTCCTTAAGGAGGTGAACACTCTACCTGAGTTTATCCAGGACTTCGCTGATGTTTTTTCTAAAAAGGCCTCTGAAGTGTTACCTCCTCATAGAGAATACGATTGCGCTATTGATTTGGTACCAGGAGCTAAGCTCCCTAAGGGTAGGATATTTAATCTCTCTTGTCCCGAATGTGAAGCCATGAGAGAGTATATCCTGGAATGCCTGGCCAAGGGTTACATTCGCCCCTCTACTTCTCCGGTAGGTGCTGGCTTCTTCTTCGTAGGGAAGAAGAATGGTGGTCTTAGGCCGTGCATCGATTACCGAAACTGGAATAAGGTCACTTTAAGGAACCAGTATCCCCTTCCTTTGATTCCTGATCTCTTCAATCAGGTTCAGGGGGCACAATGGTTCTCTAAGTTTGATCTTCAGGCGGCTTATAACTTTATCCGCATCAGAGTGGGGGATGAGTGGAAGACTGCGTTTAACACGCCCGAAGGTCATTTCGAATACCTCGTCATGCCATTTGGGTTGTGTAATGCTCCCGCGGTCTTCCAGAATTTCATAAATGAGATTTTAAGAGACTACCTGGGGGTATTTCTTGTAGAGTACCTTGATGACATACTTGTGTTTTCCAAGGACTGGTCCTCCCACATTGAGCATGTCAGGAAGGTGCTCCAGGCCCTTCGGGAACACAAACTCTTTGCTAAAACCGAAAAATGTGTGTTGGGTGTGCAGGAGATACCATTTTTGGGTAAAATCCTCACTCCTAACGAATTACGCATGGACCCGGCCAAGGTTCAGGCTGCGGCTGAATGGGTCCAACCTGCCTCCCTGAAGGCGTTACAGTGCTTCCTGGGGTTTGCTAATTACTACAGGAGATTTATTGCTAACTTGTCGGTCATCGCTAAGCCTCTTACGGATCTTACTCGCAAAGGTGCTGACCACCTCCACTGGCCTCCGGAGGTGGTCCAGGCTTTTGAGGTCCTTAAGAAGTGCTTTATCTCAGCCCCAGTTCTGATTCAGCCTAACCAATTGGAGCCATTTATCGTGGAGGTTGACGCCTCCGAGGTGGGAGTGGGTGCTATCTTGTCCCAGGGTACCAGGTCCCTCACCCATCTCCGTCCCTGTGCCTACTTCTCCAGGAAGTTTTAGCCCACTGAGAGTAACTATGACATTGGCAACCGCAAACTCTTAGCCATTAAATGGGCATTTGAAGAGTGGCGCCACTTCCTGGAGGGGGCTAGGCACCAGGTAACAGTCCTTACCGACCACAAGAATCTGGCTTTCCTAGAATCTGCCTGGAGGCTAAACCCGAGACAAGCTCAATGGGCGTTGTTTTTTACTAGATTCAACTTTTTGGTCACCTATAGGGCTGGGTCTAAAAATATTAAAGCTGATACACTGTCGTGTAGCTTCATGGCCAGCCCTCCTTCGGAGGAAGATCCTGCTTGTATTTTCCTCCAAGTATAATCATTTTCTCTATTGATTCTGATTTAGTCTCTGACATTGCGGCTGATCAAGGTTCAGCTCCCGGGAACCTTCCTGAGAACAAGCTGTTTGTTCCCCTGCAATTCCAGCTAAGGGTACTCAGGGAAAATCATGACTCTGCACTATCTGGCCATCAAGGCATCCTGGGTACCAAGCACCTCATTGCCAGAAACGAATTGGTGGCCTGGGTTGCCTAAAGACGTTAAGGCCTATGTCGCCGCTTGTGAAATTTGTGTTAGGTCCAAGACTTCCAGGTCCCGACCAGCGGGCTTACTATATTCTTTGCCCATTCCCCACAGACCTTGGACCCATATCTCCATGGATTTTATCACCGATCTGCCTCCATCTCAAGGCAAGTCGGTGGTGTGGGTTGTAGTAGACCGCTTCAGTAAGATGTGCCACTTTGTGCCCCTCAAAAAACTACCCAATGCCAAGACGTTAGCTACCTTGTTTGTCAAACACATCCTGCAACTCCATGGGGTTCCTGTCAATATTGTTTCTGACAGAGGGGTAGAATTTGTTTCATTATTTTGGAGAGCTTTCTGTAAAAAGTTGGAGATTGATCTGTCCTTCTCCTCGGCCTTCCATCCTGAAACTAATGGCCAAACTGAGAGGACTAATCAGTCTCTAGAACAATATTTAAGGTGTTTTATCTCTGACTGTCAATATGATTGGTTCTCCTTCATTTCCCTCGCCGAATTTTCCCTTAATAACCGGGTCAGTAACTCGTCAGGGGTCTCCCCCTTTTTCTGTAATTTTGGGTTTAATCCACGGTTCTCTTCCGTTTCACCTGGTGGTTCCAACAATCCCGAAGTAGATGTCGTTCATCGGGAACTGTGCACAGTCTGGGCCCAGGTTCAGAAGAACCTAGAGGCGTCCCAGAGCATAAAAAAGACTCAGGCAGATAGAATACGTTCTGCTAACCCCTTGTTTGTGGTCGGGGATCTGGTGTGGCCGTCCTCAAAAAATTTGCGCCTTAAAGGGAATGTGTTGTTTTTTTTTTATTTAAACAATTAGTGTGTGGGTGATTTAACATTGTTCAAAGTAGTAATCTTACTGTCCGGTCCACAAGAAAATGGTGCCGGACGGCGCGCATTTCAAATTGGACTGTGTGGGAGCGGCGCATGCGCCGTTCCCACACAGACGGCGTACATTGAAATGGATGGAACGGGCCCCGTTCGCAGTCCCTATGGGACTGGAGCTGCCGTATTCCATGTCTGTATGTGTCGTTAATCGACACATACAGAAATGGAAAAAAAAATGGCAGCCCCCATAGGGAAGAAAAAGTGTAAAAATAAGAAAAAGTAACACACAAACACACAAATTAATCCAAACGTTTTTAATAAAGCACTAACATCTTTAACATATTAAAAAAAAAATTGTGGTAACACTGTTCCTTTAAAGTCCCGTCCAAAAATTTTGCTCCCCGGTATATAGTGCCGTACAAGGTCATTGAGGTCCTTAACCCTGTCTCCTTCCGACTGGAGTTACCCCGTCTTTTTGAATACACGACGTGTTTCATGCCTCCCTCCTGAAACGCTGCTCCCCGTCCTTTGCTACCTCGAGGAAACCTCCGGTCCCTGTTCTTACCCCTGAAGGGGTAGAATTCGAGGTGGCCAAGATTGTGGACAGCAGGATGGTCCAAGGCTCCCTCCAGTACCTGGTCCATTGGAGAGGATACGGGCCTGAGGAGAGGACTTGGGTACCCACCCGGGTTGTTCACGCTGGGGTATTGCTCAGAAGGTTCCATCTTCGGTTCCCCAATAAGCCAGGTCCACCTAGAAAGGGTCCAGTGGCCCCTCATAAAGGGGGGGGGGGGTACTGTAAAGGATCTGCCAGGCACAGCTTCTGTGTCGACGCCCATGGTTAATCAGTCTGCACCTGCTCCTAGGTCTGATAGAGTGACTCGATCTGCTACCACTCAGGCTGGTAGGCTCAGGAGTGGGAGAACCTATCACAGCTAGGCCAGACGGTTCTAGCTCCCGCCCTCGGTCTATTTATACCTTCGTTTCCTGCTTGTCTTTGCTTGTGATTCTTTCCTGTTTCCTGCTATTATTATTCACCTTGCTTCATTTTGACCCTGGCTTTACTGACTACGCTCCTGCTCTGCGTTTGGTACCTCGTACACTCCTGGTTTGACTCGGCTCGGTCACTACTCCTGTTGCTCACGGTGTTGCCGTGGGCAACTGCCCCTTTTCCCTTAGCTTCTGTGTACCCTTGTCTGTTTGTCTGTCGTACACATTTTGAGCGTAGGGACCGTCGCCCAGTTGTACGCCGTCGCCTAGGACGGGCGGTGCAAGTAGGCAGGGACTGAGTGGCGGGTAGATTAGGGCTCACCTGTCTGTCTCCCTTCCCCGACATTACAACAGGGTTTAGGGGCCCCCTTCTAGAGATAGGTGTGGGTCCCACAGGTTCCGGGCCGTATTTCCGTTTTTAATGGCCGATTTTGACCCGTTTTGCATCAGTTTTTTTCCTTGTCCGTTTTATAAATGGATGAATTTCCTTTGTCAATTTTTTGCCACACACTTCCCTCTGCAGATATTGCCACACAGCCCCTGTAGATAATGCCACAGCTCCCCCAGCAGATAATGCCACACACTGCCCTCTGTAGATAATGCCACACAGCCCTCTGTAGATATTGCCGCAGCCCCCCTGTAGATAATGCCACACACTGCCCTCTGTAGATAATGTCACACAGCCCCTTGTAGATACTGCCACAGCCCCCTGTAGATTATACCACACACTGGCCTCTGTAGATAATGCCACACACTGGCCTCTGTAGAAAATGCCACACACAGCCCCTCCTGTAGGCAGTGCCACACTCACACAGCCCCCTTGTAGGTAGTGCCACACTCACACATCCCCCTTGTACATAGCACACCCGTAGATGGCACCTCCCCCTGTCGATGACAGCCCCCACATAGATGGCACCCCCCCTTCCTGTAGATAGCGTCACTTCAGGAGATCACTCCAGAAGAAGTCCCTGACTTCACTGTCGATATATGGACAAGGACACCAGTCACTTATCCTGGAGCGAAATCACCAGCCACAGCGCCGGGGATTCCACCACTCCAGGAGAAGTCACTGACGTCACTGTCCATATATGGATAGTGAAGTCAGGGACTTCTCTTGGAGCAGAATCCCTGGCCAGAGCTCCGGGGATTCTGCTTCATGTGTAGGGGACCACACCAGGAGAATTCACTGTCTGTATATTGAGAGTGAAGTTAGGGACTTCTCCTGAAGCGGAATCTCCGGCCACAGCTTCGGCAATGCTGTGGCCGGGGATTAGGGATTCCGCTCTCATAGGGAGCAAAAAAATATTCTCTCCTCCTCACATGCACTTTGCACTGTGAGAAGGAGAAGAGAGCAAGCGAGCAGCAGAAAGCTCGGCCATCACTCAGATCACATCCAAGTGGCAGCCGTGCTTTACACGACCCCATAGACTTCTATGGGAGCCGTGCGGCCGGTATAACGGTCCAAAATAGGGCATGTTCTATTCCTTTACTGCTTTAACAGGCCGTCAAAAAATCGACCATGTGAATCCCTGTCGTGTGAATAGGGCCTAAGTAACGATGGAGTTAATTCAAGGGATAAAGGGCATACACTTGAGAGTTGTCACGTTGGGACAGGAATTCATTGGTGTAATCAGTATTATGGAGTATACTGATACTAGAGCACTTGTTGGCTGTATTTCTGATAATTGTGTTATTTGTAAGGTTCAAGCGGGTTGGTCCTTGGCTATGTGTGCCTTAATCTTGATCTTCCTGAATAATCTCAAAATTGTGTGAGACTGGGCAGTATGATAACCCTTTATTGAGTAGCCTTACCTCTATTGATGCCAAATCCCATGATGGGATATTAATGAGTCCTGTCTCTCTGGGTCCAGGATGTGACTGTGTTTTGTTGCTGCAGTGGTGGTGATCTGGTTCCTCCTACAGTGGCGCTTGCCCCCATGTCAGGTCCTCCTTGTCGTCTCTGAGGGCCCCTGGGGATTTGGGACAAAAAATGGGCCATAGAAGTGTTGCCGTTGGAAGCCGAATGGTATGGGGCACAGTACCTCGGTGGATGTGGGTTAAGATCTTTTTGTTGCCACCTGTAGACTCTCCATGTGTTGTAATCAGTTGTATCTTTTATGAATTTCTGTCTCTTTTTCTCTTCTAAGTTCATGCAACACGTGTTGAGTTTCTGTGTCAACTCACCAAGGGCAGAATTCTGTGTTTCAGCTGGGAGTATATTTCTGACCCATGGTTCCAAATCGGTGATTTCGCTGTGAATTTTTTTCAGATCCTTCTGTTTTTCTAACTGTAATTAAGATGAGGTCAAAACGCCTTGTTTAACCCATTAGTGACCACCAAGACGCCTTATCGCTGCGGTCACTAAAGGGCCTTAGTTTAGGCCACTACATTTTCATGGCGTCCTAGTTTAAGTCATGCACGGGCGTCCTGTGCAGGCTGAAGCCGGTACTCCAGCTGTAACGATTGTGATCTGAGTTTTTCTCCGTTCACGACTGTTTAACTTATTAGATGTCGTCTACATTTGTTGATATCACTGGAACTAAAAATAAAACCTGTTCAATTTTCTTAATATATTCAGTTGTGTGCTGTGCTATTTTCTACCTACAAGAACAATAGCGAGAGCAGCATCTTTGTAGTTTCAGGAGGAGGCAACCTCTGTCATCTATGCATATTTGGTATTGTTGTTATAGTACCGACAAATAGTATAAAGATAACATGTTATTGACGCCACACGGTGAACGCTGTAAATGTAAAACAGACAAAATTGCTGTTTTTTTTTTTCCATTCCCTCAAAAAAATTAACAGAAGGTAATAAAAAAATTATATTTACCCCAAAATGGTGCCATAGAAAAATACAACTCATCCCACAAAAAAAAAGTCATCATACAGCTGTCGATAGAAAAATAAAAAAGTTATGGCTCTTTGAATGCTCTTTTAAGGCCTAAAATAGGCTGGTCACTAAGGGGTTAAGATTGGCTCAAATTCAGCGCAGTTAACCTTGTTGTTACTGAATAAAGTTGGCTGTAAGTGAGATCTCAGTCCACTCGGTAGTCTGTTTGTTCTGTGGTATACATTCAAGGTATTTTGTTTCTTGTGTGTAACTTTCAGAAAATCATTCAGATCACCCCTTATCACTATGGGATCTGGACCCTCCTTTTAATTACATTCTCTATGGCAGTTTAATATTTACTGGCTTTCTGCATTGTACTATTTAGGATTACTTACAGGTTCCTATTTGATTTTCTGTTTTATATTTTTTTTTGCATGACTTTTGCTTATTTGTTTATTTCACAGCTTGATAAAGGACTGGCCAGGTCCGAAATGTTGCCTACACTTGTTGATATCACTGGAGCTAAAAATAAAACCTGTTCAATTTTTTTAATACATTCAAGTTGTCTGCTGTGCTATTTTCTACCTACATGGATATAATTTGGGCCTACGACTGTGGGATTGTGATCTGGGGTCTGAATTTATTTAGTGGTCTGGTCTAGGGTTTGTTTTTGTTTAGTGGTCTGGTCTGTGGTCTGAATTAATTTAAGGGTCTGGTTTGGGGTCTGAATTAATAGCGATTGACTGCTATTTGCTGCAGAAGCGAAGGACCAAAGATGTCTGAGAAGCAAACTCTGCTGTCATTGGGAAAAATCATCATGGCGGTCTTGGCCGGATGGGGAAGAAAAAGATAGTGATAACTCATCAGAAAAGAGGTCACCTGTGAGTCACTGGATTTAATTGTTATTTAGCCTGTAACTGTGTCTGATCAGTTCTGGATTCTCTTTCATGGATTTCAATGTGATAATACTCTGCAGATGGCCTGTGTGGACCAAATATCTGACCACCATATGGTCAACCGTATAGTGGTATTGCTGATTATAGTGGTCTTACTTTAGTGAATTCTGCTGCCAATCTCTGTCTTTCAAAGTGCTGTTCTGTCCATGGTAACATCACAATTGGTTGACACTATCATGTGATGCAACATTCCATAGAAAAAGCATCATCATGTCAAGTTGTAAACTGAGAAAACCAAAAAGCGGCGGCAGTTTGGCAGTGGGGCAGAAATAAAAAGGAGAGTGTGATACTATTATATACTTTAATGAAATCTTTTGTGGTATACAGTATATGCCACTCTTTATATATATATATATATATGTGTGTGTGTGAGTGTGTGTGTGTGTGTGTGTGTGTGTGTATATTCTTGTATACTTCAGAAACTAACACCTTCTCAAAATAACTTTTTCTCTGTGTATAAGTGTTAATAACATGATAAAATTATGACATGTACACAGGATAGGTGGGGGTATCCATCTCTGGGTCTCCCATATATAGGGAGAATAGGGATCCCCCTGATTCCCTGTTTCAGACTCCAGAAAAAGCCTCCCTGCTCAATAAGTTACCAATAATACCTATCCACCTATAAATAAGATTAAATTGTTTTCGAATGGCACTTTTTTCCTTACAGGAACACTAAATATCAAAAATTTACTAAATAAAGAAAATCTCAGCAGTACCTTCCCTTATATCTTCTTTATCTTAGGATCTATTCTGTCTGCTATTGAACTATTAAACTAAGTAATATATTAAGACATCTTCTGTACTGTACGTATCTTATAAAATCAGCCATTTCTCCCCTCCCCTTCATAAAAATGCATTGTCTAGATAAGACAACTGGCTGCTACTGGCTTCCCACACTGATCGGTTTTCAATAGGAGACAATAAATGTGAAGCTGTGCCCTTAGCTAATCCCCACCCTGTCACGATCCGTGGGTATGTGAACCCACTAGGCCGCACTGCCATAGCGGAGTAGCAGCTGGCCAAACAACAGTCCTAGCACAAGTGTACCTTTGATAGTCCAGACAGTAGCGGAGGCTAGGCACAGAAGATTTTGCAGGCAGAAAACACCAGATGTAGTGTATAACAGCAGCTGTGACAGGTGGCACAACACGACTCCAACATTCTAAGGCAGAGGAACAAATATAGCACGGGATACAGGATACAGGTAGCAGGGCACGGGAACAACGGGAACAGGATAACACTAAGGGACCATTTGCTAAGACTAACATGGGTAAACACAACAATGCTCAGGCAGTGAGTGAAAGGGCAAAGCCCTTTTTATAATCCAGGGTGATCATGGGCTAATTACAGATTTTACACATGTGCGCGTACTGGCCTTTTTAGGCTAGGCGCGAGTGCACGCACCCTACAGGAACAAGCACAGTGATGCAGAAGTAAGTGCCGGCGTCTCTAAGGATGGAGACGCTGCCCAGCACTCACTCGTCCTTAGCCGCGACTGTCGAGGGGTAAGTTAGAACGACGGTCCGCGACTGTGGAGGTTACAGTATCCCCCCTCTTACGCCCCTTCTTCTTAATGAGGATAGGAGCATTGAGGTTCTCTTCTGGCTCCCAGGACCTCTCCTCTGGACCAAACCCCTTCCAATCCACAAAATAAATAGTTCTTCCTCCTATTTTTTTGAAGTCCAGGAACTCCTTAACATCAAACACATCGGCAGAACCGCTTCAGTAGAGACACGTAAAAGGAGTTGGGGATCCTGAGGGTAGGGGGCAGCCGAAGCTTATAAGAGACGAGGTTAATTTGCTGCAGGATCTCAAAGGGTCCGAGGAACCTGGGAGCAAATTTGTATGACTGCACCTTCAGACGGATATTCCTTGAGGACAGCCAGACTTTGGTACCTGGAAGATATGGAGGCAGCTTTCTTCTCCTAGTATCTGCCTTTCGTTTCATGCGATCGAGGTGAACTGAACCCCCTGTTCAGACACAATATGAAGAGGCAAGCCATGCAAACGCAAGATGTGCTGGATGAAGAGGTTAGCCAGTCGAGGAGCAGAAGGTAGGCTGAACAGTGGGATAAAATTAGCCATCTTCGAGCACCGGTCTACCACAACCCAGGCCGTATTGCATCCTGCAGAGGAAGGGAGGTCTGTGACAAAGTCCATTGCTATATGCTGCCAGGGAGCATTGGGCACAGGCAGATGTTGGAGCAGACCGGCAAGCTTGGATTGAGCAACTTTGTTGGAAGCACACACAGTGCAGGACGAGACAACGGCCACAATATCTTTGGGGAATGTGGGCCACCAGAAATGATGGGCAATCAGATCTCGGGTTTCACGAGCACCCGTGTGCCCAGCCAGTTTGGAGCTGTGCCCCCAGCGAAGGATTCTCCTCCTGTTTGCCAACCGCACAAAGTCCTCCCTTGGGGGTCGTCTCTCCAACCAATACTAGGCATTGGCGTTTTTTTGGCTTCTGGGGACACAAACGCACAACATGGCCTCCGAGGCCACAATACAGACAAAAATCCCGAAGTGTGTCTGCGTTGTTTCTCCTGGACTGACAATTTGATTAGGTCCATCTGCATAGGCTCCTTTGGAGGAGCAACTGGTGAGGGTACCAGAGATTGCTGGAAAGTAGGAGCCAGCTTAGGGAATCTTCTCTCCCGACGAACCTCTTGGGATCGCTGCCGGATCTTCATGTCAATCCGGGTGGCAAGAAGAATGAGGTCATCCAGGGTAGGTGGCAGATCACAGGCGGCAAGCTCGTCTTTAATCTCGGAAGACAGTCCCTCCCAGAATGTAGCCACCAAGGCCTCGCTGTTCCAGGACAACTCTGCCGCCAGGGTGCGGAACTGAATGGCGTACTCGCCCATGGAGATGTCTTCCTGGCGAAGGGTCAGCAGAGATGCAGCTGCTGACGAGACTCTTCTAGGTTCCTCAATACGATGCAAAAAGTCTGTAGGAAACACTGGAAGCCACGGGTCTCTGGTCCTCGACGTTCACAGATAGTATTCGCCCATGCTAGGACCTTGCCAGTAAGGAGAGAGATGATGAAAGAGATCCTTGCAGCATCAGACGGGAATGCTCTGGCATGTAGACTGAAGTGGATCTGACACTGATTCAGAAATCCCCTGCAGGTACTCGCGTCTCCGTCATAGCGAGGCAGTAGTCGGCACTGGTACTGACAGGAGGAGTAGCAGGAGGAACAGCTGGGGCAACAGGAACAGGTGGTGTGATGACAGCAGCTTGCGCATCCAGTCGATATGCAGTGGCGTTCACCGCCAGGAGGAGTTGGTCCTGTGGTGACCTAAGGTCTCGCAGGTCTGCCTTCATGGCTTGCGACGATGTCATGGTCTTGGGTTGACCAGTGGGGTCCATGGCCTGAGCGTACTGTTACGATCCGTGGGTATGTGGACCCACGAGTAGCAGCTGGCCAAACAACAGTCCTAGTACAAGGGTACAGTGGCGTAACTACCACAGTAGCAGCCGTAGCAGCTGCTACGGGGCCCGCGGCATGGGGGGGCCCGTGTCGCCCTGACAGGCACATTACATTGTGTGCCAGGCCTGGAGGCACGGGCCCCCTCATGCCTAGTAGCAGCATCACTAACGTGACACTAGGCATCCGGGGAGGGGGGGGTCCCGGAGCCCGGTGATAGCCGCTGCACTGCACACTGTGCAGTTGAATAGGACGGCGATAGGTGGTAGGAGGAGAGGACAGGGGGCGGAGCTAAAGGGAACAAACGACTTCGGGCAAGTCTATGTCTTCTATGAGGGACGGACCAGAGCTCCCTCAGCCATTACACACAGCGCTGACACTAAGCTCCTCCCATCAGCCTCTGTGTCACACGGATCCAGGAAGTGTCCGGACTGACTGTGTCTTCAGCTACAGTGGTGGAGGGGGAGCCCGCTGCTCCGTGAGGGCGGTAAAGTACCAACACAACCAGCTCTGTGCCAGTGCATCCTGCCGCCGCCGCCATGTTATAGGTGTGCTTACTGCTGTGTGTAATAAATGCACCAGTTGCCTGTGTAACGCTTACAGGGGGTGTTTGTGTTTAGCTTTGCATAGAGGACGATATTATACAGGGCAGACCAGAAGTTGGTGCAGGCTTTGCAGTGCCTGATGTTTCTATCCAGACCAGGACCTGCGTTATGTGGATATTCTCTCTTATCCACAGTGTGTATGGTGATGTCGCTGTGTCTGGGTTATAGAGGGTTAATAATCACCTGCTGCATGAAGTCCAGTGCGAATGTTCCTTTGCTGGACCTGTTACTGGAATGATTCCAGGGGTCATTCATGACTATGTAACTAAGGGCTGATTCAGACGACCGTGGCGTTTTGCCTGCGCAAAAACCACTTACCTGCTCCGTGAGGCAGCAGCATATGATGCGCGGCTGCGTGCTTTTCGCGCAGCTGCCATTATGACACGCCATTCGGATGTTTGCAAAGAGAAACGCACGTGGTGCTTTTCTGTTTACATTCATCCTTTTGACAGCTGTTGCGCGAAAGAGGCCGTTCGCATGGAAGTGCTTCCGTGCGACCTGCGTGGTTTTCACGCACCCATTGACTTCAATGGGTGCGTGATGCGCGAAATACGCGGAAATATTTAACGTACCGCGCTTTTTAAGCTGCGCAAAAAGCACGGACTGTCTGTACTGCCCCATAGACTTCTATTGGTCCATGCGTGCCGCGTGAAAACCACGCGGCCTGCGCGGACGCAATTCACGGCCGTCTGAATCAGCCCTAACAGTCAGTGCCAGAATAATCGGGAATTCGTAAAAATGGAGTAGACATCGAGCAGCAAATGTGTGTTTTTGATGCTTTTTGCGCCAACGATGACAGTACGCAAAAGTGTAATGTGAAAGGGGTGTGGCTGAGTTGTCAAAATGCGCCAAATGTATTATAGACATGTACGTGAACCCCAGCCATGAGGTGGTGTAAGAATGACAAATGTGTCTAGCAAGATGGGGAATATATCTAATTCTATGTTTGCTACTTTGGTTAGGCCCCATGCACACGACTGTAAAAAAAACTCCGTAATTGCGGACCGCAATACAGTCCGCAATTACGAACCCTCCCGGTTCTAGCGCTCCGAAAATGTGTCAGTGCCGTATAACCGTGCTGGGAATTGTGGAGTATGTTCTACTTTTCTAATTTTGCGGGCCGTGCTCCCGAAAAAGTGGCCCGCGGGTGTCGGCAGCCGGCCGTGTGCATGAGGCCTAAATTTGTGCACCCTACAGAACTATTTTCAAATCTCCCTTATTTGTCTCCTAATGTACATGATAAACTATATTAATATTTCCAGGGGGGTAGCTAAAGGCTCATGGTGGTCAGAGCTGTAGCACTTGAGTTAAATGATGAGCATGTTAAGCCTGCTCCGCCAGCCCACCAGCTGCTGTTTGACACGTTTTTCCCTATTAGGTCGTTCTCCTATGGGTCGAATAAGTTGCGTAAAAATCATGCAGCGTATCTGACCTGGAACCCGCAGTACATTCCGTGTGAAAAATCACACTTTTTTTCTCTTTTTTCCGAACGTAATTTGCGCTGTGAAAAATAACGCTAATACTTACCCCCTCCGTCTTCTCTGCGCGTAGTCCGGCCTCCTGCGATGATGTTACAGGCTATGTGACAGGCTGCAGTGGTCATATGGGACGAAACGTCATCCCAGGAGGCCGGACTGCAGGAAGGAGAGCATTCTGGGTAAGTGTGATTTTTTTATTTTTTTTTCCTGAGTTGGACACAGGATAGGGGATACATGTGTGATCGCTGGCATTGATAGGGAGAACGGGGGACCGAAAGTCCCCTGAAGTTCTCCATCACAAACCTCGGACTTCCGGGGTCTGTGTCGGCAACTCCGTAGAAATGAATGGAGCGCCGGTCGTGCTTCTGCGCATGCGTCACCAGCGCTCCTTTCATTTTTATTGAGCTGCGCAGACGCCGGAAGTCAGAGGTTAGTCATGGAGAACTTGGGGGGACTTTCAGTCCCCCGTTCTCCCTATCAATGCCAGCGATCACACGTGTGGATAGGGGATACATGTCTTTTGTAGGACACTATAGGTCAGATTTTTTTTGGGGGTTGGGGCATGGCGTTACCTACAGGGGGGGCTGTATGGCGTTACCTACAGGGGGGGCTGTATGGCGTTACCTACAGGGGGGGCTGCATGGCGTTACCTACAGGGGGGCTGTATAGCATTACCTACAGGGGGGGCTGTATGGCGTTATCTACAGAGGGGGACTGTATGGAGTTATCTACAGAGGCACTATCTACAAGGGGGGGTTGTGTGACACCCAGGGGAGGGGGGGCCCCAGTCAAAAGTTTGCTATGGGGCCCAGTCTTTCCTAGTTACGCCCCTGCAAGGGTACCTTTGATAGTCCAGACAGTAGCGGAGGCTAAGCACAGATGAACTTGCAGGCAGATTACAACAGACGTGGTGTATAACAGCAGGCGTGACAAGTGACATAACACGACTCAAACACTATAAGGCACAGGATCAAATATAGCATGGGATACAAGATACAGCTAGCAGGGCACGGGAACAACGGGAACAGGATAACACTAAGGGACCATTTGCTAAGACTAACATGGGTAAACACAACAACGCTCAGGCAATATGTGAAAAGGCAGAGCCCTTTTTATAGTCTAGGGGGCTAATTACAGATTTTACACCTGTGCATGTACTGGCCCTTTAAGGCCGGGCGAGAGCACCCTACGTGAACCAGCACAATGATGCAGAAGTGAGTGCCGGCGTCTCTCAGGAGGGAGATGCTGCCCAGCACTCACTCGTCAATGGCCGTGGCCGTTGAGGGCTAAGTTAGAACGACGGTCCGTGGTTGTGGACATTACACACCCTAAGTGGCCAACCAACTGAAAATTAAAAAGGCCAGAAGGAAACTAACCCCAGTGTTCTCTGCAGAATTTCTACAACACATTGTTTTAGGGACATGCAGAAAATCCTGCAAACTGAAAAACAGTGTGAGCAAGTTTAACACTTATTTACTTATCTCATCATTTCTAGGTTTAGAGCTCCTTTAACCTATATACAGAAGAACAGACTTGGCTTTTATTTGAAGATCATGCTTTATTTCCATTTTGTATCAGAATGAGCTTTTGATGGCAATGACATCTGTAATGAAATATTTTTGAGAGCACTTTCAACTTCAAGATAAAAACCCACAACCACCCCGAATACTATATGAAAGGTGGAGAGAAACTCGAAAGATTACATTCTACTAAAGAGGAGTAGGCTGAAAGGGACATGAAATGGTTCCAGTGATTTGTAATGGCAATTTTCTCTATTTACATGTGGCTTCGATTTTTTGTTTGTTTTTGTTTTTTCTCATATATTTTGACACAATTGTACAAAGCATTTGTAGTTATTCCTCAGGAATCATGGAAGCATCTGCATATCATTGTACCGACTTTTCACATAATTGTATGGACAGTTTAAATCATTTTTTTCCTACTCCCCATTTATAGAATACAACTCAAGAAACCTTCTTTAGTGATAGGAATATAATGATTACAGAGCAAATTCTGCACATTAATCACTCATTCATGTGACTAATATTTCATATTCTGAATTCTTTAGGATGCTTGGAAGGCTCTCAGGCTTTCAGTTGTGGAGACAATCTTCACTGGTGCACGCCTCTTGTCTTGTTTCCCAGAACTGGAGAAGCTAGAAGATGAACTTGAAATATTGCCTCCATAGCCAGAGGAGAAACCACCACCCGATGAAGCGTTAGAGCCACTCACAACAGCTGTAGGAAAAATGAGGAGATTTGAATCGATTTTTTTTTATTTAACATGTATATTAATGTAATGCTAAACAAAAAATCCTTAAAGGAGTCACCTGTGTCTCCCTACCAACCCTATTTATTAGAAGAGTCTACCAACGTTGAACAGATCACAGGGTGTAAGGGTAGCGGAGCGGCCCTGACATGGATGCGATGCGGCCAACAACCGCGCCGGCACCATGTTCGGCGCGGCTATCAAATACCCAGTTCATTATCGCGTGTTATTGCAGGTAAATCGCCCCTTTAATTAATGGCCGCAAAATTTTGCATATAAAGGGACGTTTTACCTGCATTAACGTGCGGACATTAACAGGGTATTGTAGCGGGCCTGTCAGGGCCGCTCGGTGTGGCCTTAACCTCATATGGCTGGGACCCCCAATAATCAGCTACAGTCTGCTAAGGAATCAGTCAGTAAGTATTATTAAGCCAATAATAAGCTGTCCATGTAAAGTATGGATGTGGAAGCTCTTACAGAGTGAGAGCTGCTTTTTGTAGCCACTCACCGTTTTTGCTAATAGGACAAAGGTCCCCCTCTATTAGCCCAGAATTATCCTAAAACCATATTTGACCACTTCATTGCTGTAGGGTTTACGCCCCCCCCCCCTCTTTATTACGAGCCTATTTTTGCCATATTTTTATGTTTTTGCATTGCCACATTCAGAGAGCCATAACTTTTTTATTTTTTCATTGATGTAGCAGTATAAGGGCTTGTTTTTTGTGGAATAAAAATATTTTTTAATAGAACCATTTTCGGGTAGATATAACTTAGGGTATAGTCGACTTAGTCGACTGCGTTATTGATTCTGTCAAAACAACGGAACCCTGTCACAACGGTGACAGACGGAAACCATTAGCTAGGTTTCCGTCACCATTAAGTTCAATGGTGAGGGAAACGGAAGCGGAGGTTTCCGTTTGACTTTCCGCTGAGGGGTTAACCCGACGGAAACCTCAGACGGAACCCCTCAACGGAAACTAATGGTGATGTGAACAGGCCCTTATTTATTAACTTTTATGAATGGAAAAAAAATTCAATTTTGCCATAGTTTTTTTGCATTTATTTACGTCCTTTTACATTCTAACGGTTCCTAACGGTGTGTTTATTTTTTTGTATCACTTATGGAAAATCAAATCACTTTTTATGGGGAAAAAAAACATTGTTTTTTTAACTTTTTTGTAATAAACTTTATTAAACTTGAATTTTTTTTATTTTGTCCTACTAGGGGATTTCACAATGCAATCTACTCATCACTTTTATAATGCTTTGGTATACTCAGTATACCAAAGCAATATTGCCTGTCATTGATAAACTGAAAGGAAATCCATTAGGCCATGCCTCTGGTACTGCCTACTAGGCATATAGCTATGGCAGGCCTGAAGCCTTTACTAGAACCCTGTCTGCCTTTTCAACAAATCAGCACCCCTCATTTCCGAAGGACAAGCAGTACTGCTGGGTTCTTCCCTGTGACCGCTGCTGTATAATAACAGCACCGTCACAGGACTCTGCGGCGCCACTTGGCAATGGCAGACAGTTAATAGGGCCACTGTTTAAAACTGGTGGCTCACAGTTAACTGCCTACCCGCTGCAATGTATAAAGTCGTTAAAAATGTGACTCGAATCATGGGAAACTGAAAAATTATTACAATGTTTAAGAGGCATATTTTTAAAGTACCTTATACAGTCAAATTAGACCTGTGCCTAACATGGTTCCCTTGAACCCCTGATAAAAATTTAATTCTTACTTATGTGCATGGCATAAAGAATATTTAGTACAATATCATATCATGGATGTAATACTTACAGACATTGACTTGATTAGTAACTTCTCCTGATATCCTGTAGGAGCAAAAAGAAAATATATTCATTTTATAGTAATCAAAATTATGGCAATCATAATCTTGATATTGCATTCAGGTTCTTTTTTTTTTCCACCTATGCTTTCTAAATAGGGTTACTGTCATACACAGATTATATAGCTGGAATGTAACTTGCCTGCTCTCTTCTCCCTCTAGCAGAGTCCTGTAAGTGGCAATTTCAATATCCAAAGACAGCTTGACGTTCATCAGGTCCTGGTATTCATGGAGCTGGCGAGCCATCTCTTGTTTCAGTCTTTGCAGTGCCGCTTCCAGTTCAGCCAACTTACTCCTGGCATCACTTACAGCCCTTTCTCCTCTTTCCTCAGCCTCCGCAATGGATAATTCAATGTTGGCATTCTAGAAAAGAGCAATTGATTCATAGTTAGATAGCGCCATTTTTACTCTTATTTAAAGATGGTACACGGTCACACCAAAAAAAAAAATGCCATTGTGAACAAGCATTTACAGCAATATGTTTTTTCATTTATATGGGAAAACAAAAGGGAACATTACCTGTTTCTTTACATTTTCAATTTCAGCTTTAAGTCTCTGAATTGCTCTAGTAAGCTGTGAAATTTCATTCTTGGTGTTTTTCAGCTCATCACCCTGCTGGCCAGCCGCACTTTGCAACTGCTGGAACTGTTGTAAAAAAACAATAAAAGTTAAGAAAGCTCTAGAGAAATGTCTTCAGTTCCATAATATATAAAACAGGTTTTTTAAGGCCTAAAGGAAATTGTGAGGCTGAAGAGGTGGAGCCCCACCTTGGTCCTGATAATAGCTTGTCCCACCGCACCCTGAAGGGGGTTTCATGTAAAATGTCTAAACAGGCCTAAAAAATTGATTATTGATTTAAAGTTGTTTCATTCTCTGTCCATGCCCAGCGGCATGACTACAATTCAAATGACCCCATGACAATGTCAGGGATGGGCCCATGTCACCTGGTTGACAGCAGTATCACTATTTTAAGCAATCAATAAATAAATAATATTGCCATGTAACAAATCTTGCGCATAAACTAGAACACACACAGTTGAGCTACATAGCAGAAAGCCAACACTATCTTTTCTCCCTGTTCAAAAAAGAACATTTGGGTTCTACATTGAATTTACTATTGTTGTTGCACCAGAATTCTAGCCTAGGCTATGCCTTTTTTTCAAAAGGTCTAGAAAAGGGGGTATGGCTTAGCAGATAGGGTGTGGCTTAAAATGTGCCAGTGTGCGACAAAATTTGGGCTAAAAAAAACTGGCGTAAACTAAGCCAACCAAGTTAGTCTAAGGAAGAAAAAAAGTGTCTAACATGTGTAGCAGGAAGCGCCAAATTTAAAATACAGCATGCACCACTTTAATAAATTTGGCGCATTGTCTGACTGCCTGGTCTAAGTTTATGCTGTCTAAATATTAGACTGTATTAGTAAATCTGCCCAATGTTAATGCACCTGAGCAGACACTCAGTCTCTAGGCTTCATAGCAGCTGATAATGACTGCTATAGCTACAATTATGCCCATGTATGTACCACCCGTGACAACATTGACTTATTTTATTACTTGACTACCTATTCACATCTATAAACTTGCCGGAATGTGCCTGATGGACTCAACACAACTATTACTATAGTCCTCAATCTTAATCTCTTGTTTTCAGTAGCATAGCGAAAGGTCATTTTCGAACCTTGTTCTTGTAGGCGTCTTCTGCTTCAGCTCTGCTCCTGTTGGCCAATTCCTCATATTGAGCCTTTACTTCAGCGATGAGATCTTCAAAGTTCAGGGACCTATTGTTATCCATTGATAGAATGACAGAGGTGTCGGACACTTGTTGCCTAATTTCACCAAGCTCCTGCAAAATTCCAGAATAGAAATGAAATGAGAAAAACAAACAAAGGACGATTCTATTTGTGGTCATATTCATTTTGCACACTGCATTTACTAAAATGAGAATTGTTTTCTTTATAATACATGGCAATGTAATTACTATATCTATTTACAGATACAGTTCTGAATTGAGTTACCTGGTCATACAGAGCTTTCAGGAAGGCGATCTCTTCATTTAGTCCATTTACTTTAGCTTCCAGTTCTACCTTGTTTAGATAAGCTGCATCAACATCCTAGGAATTAAGAAGACAGAGAATTTATGGGAAATATAAGTGCTGAAATGTCTATGTGTACGTATAACGAAGAGCTTGATTTCCATACATGAACTTTGTTATTCATGTTTTGTTACTTTGTTTGCGCTCTATGCAATTATTTATTGGCATTTTGTCATTTTCTCTTGTTTTAGAGATGCGCAAAAAATCATTCATTTTGATGTTTTAAAAAAATCTACAGACTTGTTTCATCTTCATAGGCCATGTAAACCTAAGTAGAACTCCCTTCTCTAAAGGCACCATAGTGTCAGTAAGTGTCGGGGTGGAGAAAACCAGCTCAAGTATCACTCTTCTCTCCTGCACAGGAAGGAACGAGAAGGTGGGGCAAAAAAGGCCCAGGAACTTCTGCCCAGGGAGAGGGGGCATGGTGTGGCATTGTGAACATAAAACTACATTTCATATAAATGCCTCCCTGTATAAATGCATCTAGCCTGAAAATACTTTTTGGAGACAATATCTGTAAAATAAAAATATTTAGTGCTCTTTGCAAGGCAGTGCCTGAATATGTTGAGGTTATTGCCTAGCAACAGGTACTGAGGTCAGCTAGTGACTACCCTGAATCTCCATACTCCTTTGGAGACCAATTTAGTTAATAACTATTCTGCAAAAGCCCTAGTGGTATATATTGATGACAAGCCACCACAATTCCTTCCTCCAGGACTTCTTCCGAGAAAAGAACTTATGTTTTTAATCAAATGAGGTTTAGAAGACAGATTTTATCTTACAGCTGGAGTTCTTCTTTATGTATCAATAAAGAAAGAATTAATATATATAATCTTAGGTTGAATTGGCACAGCATTCTTACCTTTTTGAGCAGCACAAATTCATTCTCTGCTGCAGCTCTCAAGTTAATTTCATCTTCATACCTAGTGGAAAGATTTTTTTTATAAAATGTCTTATATATGTCATTTAAAACACAACACAATTTATAATTCCACCAATTTGGTATTAATGGTTACTGGTATGTCAACTTCAAGTGGAGAGTCCTAAAATTGTTTCTAATACCGTAAGAAACCCATATATTTTTATAAAGTCTTTACTATGAAGATAATGTGTGAGAAAAATAAAATGTTTGCAAAATTAGTACTAAGAAAATCAGTTAAAAAACAAAATGCAGATTAACATGCAATTAAGCCAATGACAGGCTGAGATGTAGATATAAAAGCCCCAAAAAGGAAATTGCGAAAGCAGTGAGCACTAGTATTTCCCTCACCTTTGTTTCACAGTCACATGGAACTGGGAAGTGGCATCTGTAGTCACTTGCCATTAAACTTAATGAGTTATGGAAGACAAGATTCATGTGTCAGTAGGGTTTTCAACTGCCAGAACCCCATCATTTAGGCCTTTATGGTATGTCATAAAAGTATTTTTGTAGACAAACCCTTTAAACCTGCAGAGTCTGTTTTTTGCAAGGGTGAAAATAACACCAATGACAACAAACTCTCCTATGTGAGCTACTTATACGTCTGACATAGGAATGACATGAGAGAAAAGAATATGGTAGTTTTGCGATACATGCAATATATTTAACCCATTAGATAATCCAGCTTGAAGTAAGACATGTACCACCAAGCTTTACTGCTACAATCGTAAAACCCAATTGAATGTGTTTTAGGAATATACCTGCGTTTAAACTCCTCAACACGATCCTGTTCATTTCGCAGCTCTCCCTCAAGGCGACCTTTGCTACCAAGTATGCCATCCAGCTGGCTCTTCAATGAATTAATGTAGGCATTAAAGAGAGGCTCAATGTTACTTTTTTTACTCGCTTGGCCCCCCTGTTCTTGTAACAGGTTCCATTTGGTCTCAAGTACTTTATTCTGCTGCTCAAGGAATCGGACCTATTAAAAGATAACAAGAAACATATCCCACATTTAGCTTATATGTAAGTCAAATTAATTGCATTACGATGAATATACCAACAGATCACTACCATAGCAACATAAATACATTCACATATACTGAAAAGATTGTCAGGTTTAACCAGGATAATAAAAGCAATAGCATTGTAATACAATATAAAATATACTATCTGTTGAATTCGATGACATATCAATGACGTTATAAAGATAAAGTAGAATTTGTTAAATATTGTACCTTGTCAATGAATGATGCAAACTTGTTATTTAGGGTCTTAATCTGTTCTCTTTCTTCTTTCTTGACTATTGAAATGTTTGGATCAATCTCCAAGGCGAGTGGAGATAAGAGGTTTTGGTTGTAGGTCACATTTACAATACCTGGAGATGGTAAGGCACCACCAGAACCAGTGAACCCTCTGCTTCCTCCTGAGCTGCCAAAACCAGCACCAGATATCTTACTGCTGCTACCACCTACGTTAAGAAGACTTCTGCTACCAAAGCCTCCACTAGGTGCGGAAAAAAGACTTCCGCCACCACGCTGACCAGATGTGCTCATGCTGATCCTGCTTCCACCTCCTACAGAGGATGAGCTAAAACCTTTGGAAGATGCTCCATATGAGCTTGAAGCACGTTGATTCCAACTCATTGTAGACGCAGGTAGTACAGAACAGCAGAGAAGAGAAGATGGGGACAAGTTCAGCAGGTGCAAAAAGTGCACTGTCTTTACTTCTCTTTTACTTATATATTGAAAAAATCTGGGCTTGGTCAGTTTTTGAGACAGATCAATTTACATTTGGACCTTTGCCTTGCAGAAATATGTTGTTTTTAACCTGCTTAACTTACTTTAAAGCAGGTATGTTGTTTCGCTTCAAGGCATCTGAATTAATGCTGCTGTAACCTTACATAATTTAGAGTCCATGAAAATGCATTAAAATAATTGCTGATAGTGACAAATGACTTTCCATTGTAGCTTAACCTGTTTGAAGGCTGTACACAAAACAATGTTTGAGTAAAGGCATCAATTAGATGCTCCGTACCAGATATGTTTCTAAGAGCATTGTTGCCTGTAGTAGAGTTGTTAGAAATGTGCGGACAGACATCAAAGTATAGTTGCATAGTTGATAAGGCCGAAAAAAGACACAGGTCCATCAAGCCGAACCTATAATCCTACCGTGTTGATCCAGAGGAAGGCAAAGCCCCCATGAGGTTGATGTCAATTGCCTTATGGGTAAAAATTCCTCCCGACTCCAAATATTGCAATCAGAATAAATCCCTGGATCAACATCCCATCTCCAGAATCTAGTACTCATAACCTGTAATATTTTATTTCTCAAGATAGTCATTAAAGTCCTTCTTAAACTTGTTCAAAGAGTCAACCATCACAACATCCTGTGTTGTAGTAGCTAGACTATTCTTCACCCGGGTAAAGATGCCGTTTGCTGCCCTAGCCCAATATCTAAATACCCTGGTCAAGCCTGAGGGCACATGCCCCACCAGCATACGTGATATCATATTCCATTCCTAGAAATGTGAACTGGAAATGCTATTCAGACATTGGAAAATAAAGAATAAGCATAAGGAATTATCATACAATATAGACAGTACACATCTAGATAATATTGATGATAAGGCCCTGCTCACACGTTTTTTGCAGGCAGAAAAAATCTGCCTCAGAATACCTTCAAGAATTTTGAGGCAGATTTTGAACTGCCTGTACGTATTTTTCCACTTTTTTTCTCCGCGTTTTTCGACCCCGCGCCCATTGAAGCTCAGCTAAAGGACCAAGGGGAAAAAACAATGCAAAAACGGTCAAATGAGCTAAGCTTTTTTCTTTCAGGTGAAAACCGTGGCAAGAAAGGACGGGCCGCTTTCTTTTCCCACGAGCGGCCAAAAGCCGCCCGGGAAAAGAAATGTCTCCGCCTCCCATTTTTCAGCGCTGATCCTGAAGTGGTTTCTGCGTCAAAATCAGTGGCAAAAAAACTCTGTGTGAACTGACCCTAAGCAATATGTGTCTTTGACACAGATGTGAAATAGATTTAGCTACATCAGTATGTATTCTTTTCAAGATACTCTTTGAAAGATACTGTTAAGGTGCCCATATATGTAACAATAATAGCTGACAAGTGGAAAATACAGACATTACAAAAGCATTTTAGACTGTGCAATAGAAATTTAGTAGAATAGTCTTTACAGATATAGGGATTTTCACATTATTTTTACTGATTAAATGCCCCAATAGATATCCTATGACAACATACACGTGCAGAATAATTTTCTACACAGAAAACTATTACTATTGTGGCATATTTTGTAGTGTAATAATCAGTTTCTCCAGTGGAGTAGCTACTGGTGGGTGCAGAGGTTGCAATCCCACCCAAAGACCCTCAAGGGCTTTCTGCAAAATAAGAGAACTACAGTGCTATACATAGGCTTTGTAGAGTTGTGGTGGCATATGTATATAGATCCTATAAAGTGTGAAATCATTGCATGTGTTGTTGTGGGGTTTTGGTCCTGTTTTTGTTATATATAATGTATGTGATTTATTATGATTTTAAGCATTTGTCATTGAATGTGCTGATATCTGATAAAACCATTAGACAAGATGCTTCAGGGCATTTACCAGACTAAGCTTACATTTAAGCCAGAAGGAGTGGTAGAAAATGTATGCAAAGCCTTCATTTACCATACGTTTTCACATTCTGTTGTACAGAGATAAGACTGTTTTTTCAATTCAAGACAAAAAAAAACCTTTATGACAAAATAACATTGTACAAAGTTTTAAAATCCTCAAATTTTTCTCTTTGACAAAGCAACACAAACAGGATTTCTCATTCCAGACGATGAAGAAATATAAGGAAGTATGCAGGTTTATGGAATTTAGGAAAAAGGTTGTGTATCTTACGCTCATTCCAAACTGGCATCACAAGGATCCTGTCTCTCTTGCATCTCCTTTAACCTTAAACAGGAATAGACTCCAAAAGAAGGGAACTGTAATGATGGGGGTAGGGAAACGGACAAGTGAGCCCTAATCTACGCGCCACTCTGTCCCTGCCTACTTGCAACGACCCGCCCTAGGCCACGGGGTACAACTGGGCGGCGGTCCCTACGCTCAGTAAGTGCACGAGACAAACAGACAAGGGAACACAAAGCAAAGGGAAAGGGGCAGTTGCCCATGGCAACACCGTGAGCAACAAGAGTGGTGAACGAGCCGAGTCAAACCAGGAGTGCACGAGGTACCAAACGCAGAGCAGGAGAGTAGTCAGTAAGCCAGGGTCAGTATGGAGCAGGATCAAATAATTAGAGGCTGTAGCTGGGCCAGGAAACCACACGAGAAGAATCACAAGCAAAGGAGGAACAGGAAAGGCAGGTATAAATAGACAGAGGGCGGGAGCTAGCTCCGTCTGGCCAGGCTGCGATAGGTTCTCCCACTACTAAGCCTGCCATCCTGAGTGTTGGAAGATGGAGTCAGTCTCAGAGACATAGAATCAGGTGCAGACTGATTACCTATGGGCGTATACACAGAAGTTGTGCCTGGCAGATCCTTTACAGTACCCCCCCCTTTTATGAGGGGCCACCGGACCCTTTCTAAGTGGACCTGGTTAATTGGGGAAACGAAGGTGGAACTTCCTGACCAATACCCCAGCGTGAACATCCCGGGCGGGTACCCAAGTCCTCTCCTCAGGCCCGTATCCTCTCCAATGAACCAGGTACTGAAGGGAGCCTTGGACCATCTTGCTGTCCACAATCTTGGCCACCTCGAATTCCAACCCCTCAAGGGTGAGAACGGGAACAGGAGGTTTCCTCGAGGGAGCCAAGGACGGGGAGCAGCGTTTAAGGAGGGAGGCATGAAACACGTTGTGTATTCGAAAAGATGGGGGCAACTCCAGTCGGAAGGAGACAGGATTGAGGACTTCAATGACCTTATACGGCCCAATAAACCGGGGAGCAAACTTCTTGGACGGGACCTTAAGGCGCAAGTTCCTAGACGATAACCACACCAGATCCCCGACCATTAACAAGGGGTTAGCAGAACGTCTTCTATCAGCATGAGTTTTTTGTACGCTCTGGGACGCCTCTAGGTTCTTCTGAACCTGGGCCCAGACTGTGCACAGTTCCCGATGAACGACCTCTACCTCGGGATTGTTGGAACTACCAGGTGAAACGGAGGAGAACCGTGGATTAAACCCAAAATTACAGAAAAAGGGGGAGACCCCTGACGAGTTACTGACCCGGTTATTAAGGGAAAATTCGGCGAGGGGAATGAATGAGACCCAATCATATTGACAGTCAGAGATAAAACACCTTAAATATTGTTCTAGAGATTGATTAGTCCTCTCAGTTTGGCCATTAGTTTCAGGATGGAAGGCAGAGGAGAAGGACAGATCAATCTCCAACTTTTTACAGAAGGCTCTCCAAAACAATGAAACAAATTGTACCCCTCTGTCCGAAACAATATTGACAGGGACCCCATGGAGACGCAGGATGTGTTTGACAAACAAGGTAGATAACGTCTTGGCATTGGGTAGTTTCTTGAGGGGCACAAAGTGGCACATCTTACTGACTTGGTCTACTACCACCCACAACACCGACTTGCCTTGAGATGGAGGCAAATGGGTGATAAAATCCATGGAGATATGGGTCCAAGGTCTCTGGGGAATGGGCAAAGAACGTAGCAAGCCCGCTGGTCGGGACCTGGGAGTTTTGGACCTAGCACAAACCTCACAAGTGGCGACGTAGGCCTTAACGTCTTTAGGCAACCCAGGCCACCAATAGTTTCTGGCAATGAGGTGTTTGGTACCCAGGATGCTTGGATGACCAGATAGTGCGGAGTCATGATTTTCCCTAAGTACCCTTAGCCGGTATTGCAGGGGAACAAACAGCTTGTCCTCAGGAAGGTTCCCGGGAGCTGAACCTTGATCAGCCGCAATTTCAGAGACTAAATCAGAATCAATAGAAGAAATGATTATACCAGGAGGCAAAATACAAGCAGGATCTTCCTCCGAAGGAGGACTGGCCATGAAGCTACGCGACAGTGCATCGGCCTTAATATTTTTAGACCCAGCCCTATAGGTAACCAAAAAGTTGAATCTGGTAAAAAATAGCGCCCATCGAGCTTGTCTCGGGTTTAGCCTCCGGGCAGATTCTAGGAAAACCAGATTCTTGTGGTCGGTAAGGACCGTTACCTGGTGCCTAGCCCCCTCCAGGAAGTGGCGCCACTCTTCAAATGCCCATTTAATGGCTAAGAGTTTGCGGTTGCCAATATCATAGTTACTCTCAGTGGGCGAAAACTTCCTGGAGAAGTAGGCACAGGGACGTAGATGGGTGAGGGACATGGTACCCTGGGACAAGACAACCCCCACTCCCACCTCGGATGCGTCAACTTCCACGATAAATGGCTCCATTTGGTTGGGCTGAACCAGCACCGGGGCCGAGATAAAGCACTTCTTAAGGACCTCAAAAGCCTGGACAGCCTCAGGAGGCCAGTGGAGGAGATAAGCACCTTTGCGAGTGAGGTCCGTAAGAGGCTTAGCGATGACCGACAAGTTAGCAATAAATCTCCTGTAATAATTAGCAAACCCCAAAAAACACTGTAACACCTTCAGGGAGGCAGGTTGGACCCATTCCGCCACAGCCTGGACCTTGGCAGGGTCCATGCGGAATTCATGAGGAGTGAGGATTTGACCCAAAAATGGTATCTCCTGTACCCCAAACACACATTTTTTGGTTTTAGCAAACAGTTTGTTTTCCCGAAGGGCCTGGAGCACCTTCCTGACATGCTCAATGTGGGAGGACCAGTCCTTGGAAAACACCAGTATGTCATCAAGGTACATTACAAGAAATACCCCCAGGTAATCTCTCAAAATCTCATTTATGAAATTCTGGAAGACCGCAGGAGCATTACACAACCCAAAGGGCATGACGAGGTATTCGAAATGACCTTCGGGCGTGTTAAACGCAGTCTTCCACTCATCCCCCTCTTTGATGCGGATAAGGTTATACGCCCCCCGTAGATCAAACTTAGAGAACCATTGGGCCCCATGAACCTGATTAAAGAGATCAGGAATCAAAGGAAGGGGATACTGGTTCCTTACAGTGACCTTATTCAAGTTACGGTAGTCAATGCATGGCCTAAGACCACCATCCTTCTTCCCTACGAAGAAGAAGCCAGCAACTACCGGAGGAGTAGAGGGGCGAATGTAACGCTTGGCCAGGCATTCCTGGATATACTCTCTCATGGCTTCACGTTCGGGACAAGAAAGATTAAATATCCTACCCTTAGGAAGCTTAGCTCCAGGTACCAATTCGATAGCGCAATCGTATTCTCTATGAGGAGGTAACACTTCGGAGGCCTCCTTAGAGAAAACATCAGCGAAGTCCTGAACAAACTCAGGTAGCGTGTTCACCTCCTCAGGGGGAGAAATAGAATTAACAGAAAAACATGACGTCAAGCATTCATTACCCCATTTGGTAAGCTCCCCAGTATTCCAGTCAAACGTGGGTTTATGCAACTGCAACCAGGGAAGGCCTAAAACCAAATCGGACGATAATCCCTGCATCAACAGTACGGAGCACTGCTCCAAATGCATGGAGCCAACAAGGAGTTCGAAAACAGGGGTATGCTGTGTAAAATAACCATTAGCAAGAGGAGTGGAGTCGATACCCACTACCGGGACAGGTTTAGGCAAATCAATCAAAGGCATAGCTAGAGACATAGCAAATTCCACAGACATGATATTAGCAGAAGACCCTCAATCCACGAAGGCACTGCCGGTAGCAGACCTACCACCAAAAGAGACCTGAAAGGGAAGCAAGATTTTATTAAGTTTCATATGTACGGGAAATACCTGTGCGCCCAAGTGACCTCCCCGATGATCACTTAGGCGCGGAAGTTTTCCTGCTGCTTATTCTTACGCCTAGGACAGGTGTTCACTTGATGCTTGTCATCCCCACAATAGAAGAATAGACCATTCTTCCTGCGGAACTCTCTACGTTGTCGGGGGGACACGGAGGCCCCGAGTTGCATAGGTACCTCCGAGTCTTCCGTGGAAGAGCGAAGCAACGGGACCTCGGGAGGCATCATGGGGGAGTCAGAGGGGAAAACACAAAAACGTTCAAGCTGTCATTCCCTGAGACGTCGGTCAAGTCGTACCGCTAAAGCCATAACCTGGTCTAGGGAGTCAGAAGAGGGATAGCTAACTAGCAGGTCTTTCAGGGCGTTCGACAGACCCAACCTAAACTGGCACCTTAAGGCAGGGTCATTCCACCGAGAAGCTACGCACCACTTCCTAAAGTCAGAACAATACTCCTCAAGAGGTCTCTTACTCTGACGTAAGGTCACCAGCTGACTCTCGGCAAAGGCAGTTCTGTCAGTCTCGTCATAAATGAGTCCGAGAGCAGAAAAGAAACGATCAACGGAGGAAAGTTCAGGGGCGTCAGGAGCCAAGGAGAAGGCCCACTCTTGGGGCCCTTCCTGGAGCCGGGACATAATTATACCCACCCGCTGGCTCTCAGAACCTGAGGAATGAGGCTTTAAGCGAAAGTAGAGCCTACAACTCTCCCGAAAGGAGAGAAAAGTCCTCCGGTCCCCTGAGAACCGGTCAGGCAACTTGAGGTGGGGTTCAAGAGGTGAGGGGCACTACTATGGTAGCGTCAGGCTGGTTGACCCTCTGAGCCAGGGCCTGGACCTGTAGGGAGAGACCCTGCATTTGCTGGGCCAGGGTCTCAAGGGGGTCCATAGTAGTGTCAGGGAGCAGGGTAGACTAGGTATAGGGCTTGTGATTATGTAATGATGGGGGTAGGGAAACGGACAAGTGAGCCCTAATCTACCCGCCACTCTGTCCCTGCCTACTTGCAACGACCCGCCCTAGGCGACGGGGTACAACTGGGCGGCGGTCCCTACGCTCAGTAAGTGCACGAGACAAACAGACAAGGGAACACAAAGCAAAGGGAAAGGGGCAGTTGCCCACGGCAACACCGTGAGCAACAAGAGTGGTGAACGAGCCGAGTCAAACCAGGAGTGCACGAGGTACCAAACGCAGAGCAGGAGAGTAGTCAGTAAGCCAGGGTCAGTATGGAGCAGGATCAAATAATTAGAAGCTGTAGCTGGGCCAGGAAACCACACGAGAAGAATCACAAGCAAAGGAGGAACAGGAAAGGCAGGTATAAATAGACAGAGGGCGGGAGCTAGCTCCGTCTGGCCAGGCTGCAATAGGTTCTCCCACTCCTAAGCCTGCCTTCCTGAGTGGTGGAAGATGGAGTCAGTCTCAGAGACATAGACTCATGTGCAGACTGATTACCTATGGGCGTATACACAGAAGTTGTGCCTGGCAGATCCTTTACAGGAACATTCCCAAATAAAAGGTTTGCCAATGATTTTCTTCCCTAGGAATCCTTAACTAATTTTTGGTAAAAGCTAACAATCAAAAAACAGAAACATCTGCAGCACTAGTTTAAATGGGGTATCCAGGATTAGAAAAACATGGCTGCCTTCTTCCCAATAGAGTGCCACATCAGTCTACAGGTTTTGTCTGGTATTGCAGCTCAGCACCATTAACTTCAACTTTTCTAATCATGAGCAACTCTAAACTTTAAATTAAGCCTTAGGGATCATGCACGTAGCCATTTTATGTCTCAGTACAAGTTGTGAGGAGCACCCAATATTGCCGTACTGTACCACTATATGCCTCAAATTCAATACAGATGGTTTATGGAAGCTTTGTGTATGATTCGGACAGAAAACAAAAGTGCCTTGCTCCATCAGACCCCTTCTTACAGAGCAAATCTCAAGCAGAAGCAAATGCTTCTAGTGCCATCAGCTCCATAGTACAGAACCATAGGGACTCTGTGTGCTGCCATACAGACTTAATGTGTTAGAGGGATTAGCACATCTCTCCTTCCACTCACCCTATTGTAATGTTCTAAATCCTAATTTGTGGAATAGATAGGAATTCTGTGTAGTCCCCCTTTCCGTGTTTTGTTTGTCCTTGTGTGCTAAATGTGTCCCTGTTGGGATCTGTCTTCCCCCAATCTGTTAATGTGTAGCCTGTCCCACATTTGTTGCAGCCAAGGACCCAGTGCAGAGCCGAGTGCATAGCCTTTATCCTTAAAAATTCCGGGTTGTAGCAGGTAGCTCCCACCATGACGCTCAGAAGTGTTTGTAACCACTCTCGGGGAACTCCTACGGGGTCCACAACCCCAACCTCGGGATTGATTTCTCTATGATGAGAGAACTTCCATCGAGTTGTTTGTTATTCATTGTTTGGTTCAGTAAATGGAAATCCTTCTAAGAAGCTGCCGATGTTGACTCCTGAATATGTCACTCCCCCGATATAAATGTATACAAGTCTGCCATGTGCATGAGACCATAAAAAGCACATATTTAAAAACTGCATGTTTTTGAAACCCCCGTACTCACTGTACAAATTTTCAGCTTCTACCAGTCTTTAATCACTAGGTTACAACGATGACGTGTCATGTTCAAGACGTGACCACGGCAGTCTACTATTATGTTGGTATGAATGGCACGTCATTGTTGATGCCACTTTTTATTAAACAATGATCAACCTTTAATTGACATTGAACTGGAAAACCCCTTTAACAAATAAGCAAATTATAACATATAAACGATCAGTGATGGAAGCTAACTGTAGGAGAATTGACAAAATGAACTTGAATTCAACCAGACTGGTCATAAAATAATGTTTTATGCTGCCGTTATATTTTACTTGACCATGAACCACGTAACCTACTCTATGTACAATCTGATAGTGGTTAAATCTGCACTGTGACACAATGATTAACAATCTATTCCTTTCTGAAGAGATTTCCACTATTACAATATTCTTAACGCTTTGAATAAGCAATGAATCTTCCATTCTTCTAGAAAGCAAATATGCAAGATCCAGTATTACAACTATTTAAACACTGTGAGGAATGCGCACGCACAGATTTTGAAGTACTGGTAATAATCATTTTTTTCTTATTGTTAGCCAGCAGCGGAGGTGTAACTAAATAAATGTATGATGGGGTGATAGTAAATCGTGGAATGCCTTTCCCTTTCAGGCCGACAGTTTAGCTACTCTTTATACCCCTTGTACATACAAGACGTGCCAATGCATCTAAAATGAAGAAGAAATAAAATGACATTTCTTTGTTAATAGTTTTGATTAAAAACGTTACACGCTATTTGTGTATACAGCTCCTATGCAGAAATATGTTTCTCTATGGATACAGACTACAAAAACACTCTGTGTAGACTGATGCAGTCATGCGTTATACCACTTCCTGTGCCCCCTCTTATATTGTCTATAGGTTAGCAGGAAGCAATGGTCAGCTTTCTAGTCATTTCCATGAACACATATAGGTCTGCATAGGAGCCATAGACACAAAACTATCGAATTTTGTTAATTTACAAAGTTGTTTATTTTTTTTATTCTAAATTAATACAAAAATGCATTTTTCCTTTAATGGGGGAGTGAAATAGCTAATGGCCAACTTTGGAAAATATACTCACACTGCTTACCTTAAGCCTGTTATTTCCAACCTCATTACCTTGGGGGGACCCCTGAAGAATTTTACTACTTACATGGAACCTCTACTTCCATTTCCACCTCAAAGAAGTGCGTTGAACGGTGTGACGCATTCTATAATTGTGTCGCACTATATTCATTCTGGCTTAGATATGTTGACTGTTTACCAAGTATCTTTTAGCATGCTGAACTATTTCCATGCTGACTGCAGGGGCGTAGCTAGGGGGGGGGGGCAGGCGGGGCATGTGCCCCGGGCGCAGCCTGGAGGATACTGATAGGGGGGCGCCGAAGAGCAGCTGATCGCTGCTGACAGGCGCCCCGTATGTGGGACACCTGCAGCAGCTTAGGAAGAGCCAGGACATTAGGCGTTCTGATTGGGGTCTGTGACGGCCAGGGAGTGGACCAGTCCAGTCACCTGACCTCACGTCAGTGACATGAGGTCAGGGGACAGGTCCACTCCCGTGCTGCAGCCTTCCTGCCTGTGCTCTGCCGAGAAGCAGAAGAGGAAGCTCCGCCCACACACAGTCCGTCCTGACCTGTCAGCAAGGAGACATGGCGAGTGTCTGTGTGTAATGTGTGTCTCTGTGTTTGTATGTGTATATGTTACAGTGTGTGTGTGTCTCTGTCTGTCTGTGTCTCTGCATGTGTTTTTCTCTTACATCTACTACATTATCTGTACTCAGAGAGATATGACTGTTATCTGTGATGTTACACAGGACTGCAGGGAACATCTACTACATTATCTGTACTGTGTACTAAATTACAATCTCAGCACTGCTACACAGTACAGATAATATAGTAGCTGTTACCTGCAGTCCTGTGTAACACCACAGATAACACAGTCATATCTCTCTGAGTACAGATAATGTAGTAGATGTTACCTGCAGTCCTATGTAACACCACAGATAACACAGTCATATCTCTCTGAGTACAGATAATGTAGTTGCTGTTGCCTGCAGTCCTATGTAACACCACAGATAACACATAGTGCTAAATTACAATCTCAGCTCTGCTACAATGTGTTATCTGTGGTGTTACATAGGACTGCAGGCAACAGCTACTACATTATCTGTACTCAGAGAGTATTCACTGTGTTATCTGTGTTGTTACATAGGACTGCAGGTAACATCAACTACATTATCTGTGCTGTGTACATATGTGCCTATGTGGGTATATATATGGGTCTGTTTGTGAATGTGTCTTTGTGCTTGTATATATGTGCCTTTTATGTATTTGCATATGTTCCTGTCTGTGTATTTATCTGCCGGTGTGTGTGTGTGTGTGTGTGTGTGTGTGTGTGTGTGCGTGCGTATATGTGTCTGTACGTCTATATATTTACCTGTATGTATATATTCCAGATGTGTGTATGTATAGTTGCCTGTATGTCTAAATATCTGTCTTTATGTATGTACAGTATATATGTTCCAGCGTGTCTATATATGTGGTTAATTTTTTGTTTGTGTAGGGGGCGGCAATAGAGAGTCCCGCACAGGGCGCCATCCAAGCGAAGGCCGGCCCTGGCTGTCACCAACCCTAGTCAGAAGGAACTCCGCCGCTGCCTGCGCCGAATGACCTCCTCGGCTCCTCCGGTAAGTCACACCAGGCAGAGCGGAGAGTGGTATCGGTAGGCTACCGCTCACCACTCTGTTCACAGTGTGGCGCTATTTAAAAGGGGGAGGGAGTGTGGCGCTATTTACAAAGAGGCAGCAGGATGCTGCCCCTTTGTAAATGGGCACTATCTGTTTATAATGTGCCACTATCTACAAGGGGGGCTGTGTGTGGCACTATCTACATGGGGGCTGTGTGTGGCACTATCTACATGGGGCTGTGTGTGGCACTATCTACAAGAGGGGGGCTGTGTGTGGCACTATCTACATGGGGGCTGTGTGTGGCACTATCTACATGGGGCTGTGTGTGGCACTATCTACAAGAGGGGGGCTGTGTGGTGCTATCTACAAGAGGGGGGCTGTGTGGCGCTATCTACAGGGGGCTGTGTGTGGCCTCTAATTTATTTTCTTTTAATTTATTTTTATGTTAATTACATTATAGAACTTGTAAAATGTAGAAATGCTTTTATACTCAAGTTATATTAAAAAAATTGTGAACAAAAAATTACATCTCATTGATTGGTAGGGAAAGAAAACATGGCGAGGGGGAAGGAGATGTCGGGAAATAAGTTGGGGGGGGCGCCAATCTGAATCTTTGCCCCGGGTGCTGGAGAGCCTAGCTACGCCTCTGCTGACTATAAAAGTACAAGGGAACACCAGTTGGAAAACAATGCACTATGTGATGCTCAAGGTAGAACAGTGTTAGCTTTATAATGGCAGGACTACATCAGTATTATAAACTGCTCTAAGTATATACATTTAACACTGTGGCTAGCAGAAAACTCAAAGACATGATCACACGTACAATCTTAGGGTAGGAACGCACTAGGCGTAAACACGGATTTCATTGTGGAAAATCCGCAGCATAATACAGTAGCAGTAGTGTGGGTGAGATTTCAACAAATCTCATGCCCAAACAGTGGGGAAAAATATCATAAATTGACCTGGGGTGCATTTTTTTTTTTCAGCAGCAGCATGTCAATTAATGCTGCGGAATCGCTGCTTTTGTGTTGCGGGTTTTCCTCCATTGAATACAATGAGGTGCTTAAACCCGCAAAAGAGTGGTGTGTGTTGCTTCATTTGCGGCGGAATCGCAGCGAGTAAGAAAAAAAAAGTTATACTTACCCAGAGCTCTCTACTTTTTCTCCAGGCTGGCCTCTAGTGATGATGTTTCATCCCATGTGACCGCTGCAGCATTCACATGGCCTGCAACGTCATCCCAGGAAGCTGGACTACGCACAGAAGAGAGGGTGGGGGTAAGTATGAACTTTTTTTTTTCCGGCACTGCTTTCCGCAGTGGAAATAGTGCCCGAAAAAACCCGCCACGATTGTGGTGCGGTTTTTCGGTCGGCATTCCCTGCGGTGTTCAGAGCAGATACGCTGTGCAGCTTGACGCAGCATTTCCGCCCTGAACACGATGTGAGTGTTCCTACCCTTACGATGTTGGCCAGTTGTGTGAATCCTGGGTCTTGGCTCTTTCACTATGTATCTATGACTGTTGACCAATTTCCTAACCCTCACAAGAGTTAAATAAAGAAGAAAATCAAAGAAACTTGGTACAAAGCTTTAGGCCCGAATCAGGGGCGTAACTAGGAAAGACTGGGCCCCATAGCAAACTTTTGACTTGGGCCCCCCCTCCCCTGGGTGTCATACAACCCCCCCCCCCCACCCTTGTAGATAGTGCCTTTTTTACAGTCCCCCCTGTAGATAACGCCATACAGCCCCCTCTGTAGATATCTACAAAGGGGGCTGTATGGCGCTATCTACAGGGGGGCTGTATGGCGCTATCTACAGGGGGTCTGTATGGCGCTATCTACAGGGGGTCTGTATGGCGCTATCTACAGGGGGTCTGTATGGCGCTATCTACAGGGGGTCTGTATGGCGCTATCTACAGGGGGCGGTATGGCGTTATCTACAGGGGGCTGTATGGCGTTATCTACAGGGGGACTGTATGGCGTTATCTACAGAGGGACTGTATGGCGTTCCCTAAATAATATAAAAAAGACTGTCCTTGCAAATAAATACCAAGCGTCAACAAAGTGCTATTCACTTATAGTTAACATGTTAAACTTTCAGGCTTTTCATATTACTATCCCTGTCTACTCAATTTTGGCTAGAATACTGTTCATAAATCATGGCTTATAGTCTTGACTTTTTGAGTTTTTAAAAAAAATCTATTAATATATGTGGTATCTTCAATATTTGATGGTTTAATCGGCTGTGTATGGTCGTCTTTGAGGCCAGGATCACAGTTTTTGTAGCAGTTTTGGGCTTAGTTTTTGAGCCAAAAACAGAAGTATACACAAATGAAAGGAGATGTACCAGTCATTTCTTTATACCTTTCCTTCTATTTGCATCCACTTCTGGCTTTAACTAAAAAAAACTCAGCCAAAAGGACAGGGGATACATGTGTGATCGCTGGCAGCGATAGGGAGAACGGGGGACTGAAAGTCCCCCCAAGTTCTCCATGACTAACCTCTGACTTCCGGCGTCTGCGCAGCTCAATAAAAATGAAAGGAGCGCTGGTCACGCATGCACACAAGCACGACCGGCGCTCCATTCATTTCTACGGAGCTGCCGACACAGACCCCGGAAGTCCGAGGTTTGTGATGGAGAACTTCAGGGGACTTTCAGTCCCCCGTTCTCCCTATCGCTGCAAGCGATCACACATGTATCCCCTGTCCTGTGGATAGGGGATACATGTCTTTTGTTTAATGGCAGAGCGGGGAGATACCTCCCTGCTCTGCCGAAGTGTTCAGTGGCGTCGCGCTGTAGCGGTTGCTAGCGGAGCCTCCTGCCATGGTGGGGGCCCGTGCCGGCGGGCGACACAGGCCCCCTCATGCCGCGGGCCCTGTAGCAGCCGCTACTGCTGCTACGGCGTTAGTTACGCCACTGGCCCGAATCACACACACAGTTTTGATGCAGACTTTGTGGGAACTTTTGGCTGAGTTTTTTTAGTTAAAGCCAGAAGTGGATGCAAATAGAAGGAAAGGTATAAAGAAATGACTGGTACATCTCCTTTCATTTGTGTATACTTCTGTTTTTGGCTCAAAAACTAAGCCCAAAACTGCCACAAAAACTGTGATCCTGGCCTCAAAGACGACCATACACAGCCGATTAAACCATCAAATATTGAAGATACCACATATATTAATAGATTTTTTTTAAAAACTCAAAAAGTCAAGACTATAAGCCATGATTTATGAACAGTATTCTAGCCAAAATTGAGTAGACAGGGATAGTAATATGAAAAGCCTGAAAGTTTAACATGTTAACTATAAGTGAATATCACTTTGTTGACGCTTGGTATTTATTTGCAAGGACAGTCTTTTTTTTATTATTTGATTATTTTACCTTAATATTACCATAATCATTTTTACTGGGGCACTGTTATGTTTTAGAATTTTGCTACATTTGTTTTTTTGTGCGCACTTGAAAGGGATACTTTAAAAATGATAAAAATTACAATATTAATGCACATACAAAAATTGTTGCCTAATTGGCACGATAAAGTTATACCAATGCATGACGATTCATTTTATATAATTCAATTTAACAACTTAAAATGGATTTGTCAAGTTATCAATGAAAAATAGACATTTTCAGACACTAGACACTAAGACACTAAGCTGATCAATGGGTATCCCGATGCGAACAATCCCCAGCAATCCGCTGTAAACTAAGTGGGAACCTAGAATTACAGGGGATTGCCCATAAAAGACATTTATGACATATCCACAGGATATTGAGCTAAAAATAGGACATTTTTGAAGCAGCACAAGTCCCGAGTTCCTGGTGCGGTGCACGCTGTCAAGCCAGGCAAACCTTCTCTGGCATAATGTAAATTCCAAGAAAGCAGTAGGACAACAGCACACGTCTCCAAATCTTCAAAAAGGTTTTATTGTCATAGGGTCATCCTTCTATTAATTCAGAATTCCCTAATAGCACTTTTGAAACAACCCCTTTATTGTCCATGTTCATTCTAAAGTAAGTCATACAACTAAGCTCCCATACTGTATGCTGTATGCTTAGCAGAGATGAGCCTTTCGCTAATGGGCAAATTTTATATGACATAGCAATATATGCCTTCTGATATGGTAAAAATTCAACTGTTGGCAATATGCCAATTCATTTTTTTTCTGATTCATTTCTATTGCTAAGTGTTCAGAACATACCTCTGAAGGTCCAGGTACAATATCTTTGTAAAAGTAATGAATCCATTGAATTGGTATATGAAATAAGTGCAAGGTCTATAGCAGATTCCAGTAGCTGAAACAATCAGGCAGAAGGGTGCTAATAGTAGGAGTAGTATACTATCAGTCCCGGTTCGGGAAAAACAGATAAGCGGCAACAGGTTGTAGTGTGAGGCAGAGACATGGTCAGAAAACAATCCAAGTTCAGTACACAAATAAGCAGAAAAAGTTTGTAGAGAGGCAGAAAGGATATAGTCTACAGAAAGGAAGCTCACAAGTCTGATAATCAGGACGAGCAAGTGCCAGACTTTTATGGCAATCAAGGCAAAAAACTGGAAGCCGCCACACGATACAGGGTACAGGAAACCGACTGGTCACGGACACAGGATGCAGGATACCGACTGGTCACGGACACAGGACTCAGGATAGAGGACTGGCCACGGACACAGGATACAGAACCTTTGCAGGCTAACACTGTGTTAGTACAACATTGCTCAGGCACTTGGGAGATGGTGAAGGTCAGTTTTTTGAGCCAAACACAGGAGTGGACAAAACAAAAAAGATGTATCAGTTTTTTCTTTATATCCTTCCTTTAGGATATACTTCTGGCTTTGGTTCAAAAGCGTGAGACAAAAACTGTCACAAAAACGGCATCATAACTCAGTGTGTGATCCTGGCCTTACAGGTGCCCTGTTACTGAATCTAAAGCTCACATTAAAAGCAACACCTAGATCTGTAATATCACCTAGAAGAATCAGTCCATTCCGTCATATGAAACTACTAATGTATAACATTTAGGAAGGTTGGGTTGTTAATAAAAAAGTAAAGCCTCCAGGAAAAAGTAATTGCCTATTGATGCAATCATCAGCTCTCTATAAGTACTGTAGTATAAGTTGTCATTATAAAACTACTTCTATTATATTCTTGTGTGTCACAAAATCCTATCTTTTTTGTCATTGAATTTTGTCATTTTTTTATAGCCCCGTTACTGTTATTGGGGTGAAGGGGGCAGGGACATGGCTGAGGGAGCGGGTGCTGGATACTGGGGTATTTAGATACAGAATAAGTGCAGTAAACAGAATCTTTTCCCCAGGTTATATGGACGCAGATCATGTATAGTCTATGTAACCTGTGGTGTTGTGTGCATTACGATTCTGGGTGGAATGTCTTTTTTAGGAATCAGCTAGCTGACTATTGTAATTTTATTCTGTTTTTATCACTTTTAATTAGAAACAATTGGTACAAATTCAAACACTGTATTATAATATATGCAATTTATTAGACAAACATTACAGCTTGGAAAGAGGTTAAAGATTAACCAAAATGAACTGATGTATCTAGAGCAAGCATCATGTGTCAAAACAGTACAGTGATACAAGCATAAAGCGCAATATACAAAACATAACATTCGCAGATGTTCAGAGTATTGCTTAGAACAAGGCATAAAGTATTTATCAAACCTACTTTGCCCACATATCCTAGTTTTCTTAGAAGAGTTTGTTTTTGTTCAATAGCTCAGTGTGTATATTTTCCCACTTTCCTCATGATCTTGGAGACCAACTCTACTGAAAACCTGAAAACTTAGATGTGACTATAATAAAATCCATCATCCTCCATCAACCTTATGTTACTTTCAAAGAGCTTTAATAAGCTGAGAACTTCTAGGGAAGGTCCTCACACTGGAGGTTATTGGGGATTTCCATTCCATGACTATAAAATATAAGTTCTGCAGGTCAAGAAACTCATTGTTGGTTTTCATTTTTTTTTTGTTTTCTTTTAACCATAACCTTCATTGACCACCAGTTCTCCGATTTGGTGCTCCCAAACAATGCTTTGCCCTGCACCCCATGAGTGCGACATGGAAGAAAGAGCTATATTGATTTTAATGGTAGTCACACCTAGATTTTAACTTTTTAAATTGAGTTAGCCTTCAACTATTTCATAGATGCTATAAGATAAAAAAAAAGCAGATAAATTCTGAGAGCCTTCCTGTCTATAGTAGCACACTATTGCTTGCTGGACTGAATGTAAACCGTACACGTAACAATACAATGTTCAAGGTTTTGCCCTTACACTAGAGTTTGCCATACGCACACAATATTAGTAATAGAAACTGATGAAATGGTTGATCTTCCTTAGCAACTTCTGCTATCATGGAAAGAAATTGAGGATTAAACTGATTGTTTCCATTATTTCAGGTCAAATGGTTTTATTCAAATATCAGCAGTTGTAATAACAAGAGTAATGGATTAAAATAGGCAATGTCATTTTACATTGCAGTGGTAATAGTTTAATAGGGCTGAGTCTTCTCTTTCAAGACCTTGAGCAGTGGTGGAGCTTGAAGCTGCTCAGTCTAGAATTGAAGTGGTAGCGTTCACTTGGGAATTCATTTCATTGGGAGGTGTGCTCTAGCTTATAATAAGATATAGTGATTATGACATTTCATCATAACTGGTTTACATTGCCTGGCGGCATGACATTATTGTATTAATGAGGTGAAGCAAGTAGGAGAGAAGAACATAACCTAGCAGACAGAAAAGATACTTGTTGGGGTAAAAATACACTTAATTTATTTTTCTGCTTGATGAGGAAGAAGATGTTTTGGAGATAATTGTCATGCCTTGGCCTTGCCTGCTTGAAGAGCTAAAGCCACCCCCTCCGACACTGTAATCTCCTCCTCCTCCTCCTCCACCACCTATAGAATATCCTCCTCCAAATCCGCTACCTCCACCAGCCCCATAATCAATTCCACCTCCTCCATATCCACCAGATCCTCCTCCATATCCACCAGATCCTCCTCCATATCCACCAGCTCCTCCTCCATATCCACCAGCTCCTCCTCCATATCCACTAGCTCCTCCTCCATATCCACCACCGCCTGCTCCATATCCACCGCCTCCAGCGCCATATCCACCGCCTCCAGCGCCATATCCACCTCCTCCAGCGCCATATCCACCTCCTGATCCTCCTCCGCCTCCAATATTATATGAAGTGGAACCACTGACCACAGCTGTAAGAAAAAGTGTTCATATTAGAAGGTAATATTTATACATTTCACCAAAAATATGATTTAAATAATTACTGTTCACTTACAGATGTTCACAGGATTTGTGATCTCTCCAGACATCCTGTAATTTAAAATAAAAGAAAATCAGTTTCATTAAAAAAAAACCAGTAGAAATAGCGCATTCTGAATAGAAGCTTTTAATTCACATTATTTGTATACACTGTATATATCATTGAATTCAATAGTTTACAACCCTTACCGGTTAAGAATATTTCATGCTTATTATCTATAGTTCAACTGCAAAGGACTATCTATATTGGCAATAAATCTTAACTCAGAGCTAGGCAGGGGTCAGCAAATGAAACATGGTTTCATGATGTACCAAATGGTGCAATTGAGATTGTTAGGCTGTATAAGACTCCAACATGTAATTTTCATACTATTTTGATTAGTTCATGTAATTCCTAAGCTATTGAATACAATGAAAGCCCATGACATTAGGAATACGCAGAACATACCTGCATTCTTCTCCTTCCAGCAGTGTTCTGTAGGTAGCAATCTCAATATCTAGGGCCAGTTTCACATTCATCAGCTCCTGGTAGTCACGCAACTGCTTAGCCAAATCTTCCTTTGCCTTTTTAAGGGCAACCTGAAGTTCATCAACTTTCTTCTGGGCATCTTTTATAGCAAGCTCACCACGTTCTTCAGCTTCTGTGATCCCTGATTGCAGAATAGCACACTAAAAACAAGAAATATAATTAGAGTAAAATATATTTGTATGGCAGTCTATCTAATAACATTGGACAGAGGCAGTGGGGTTCAGGCCCATTTACAATGGCCAAAGATTGGGCTCATTCGTCAGCTGATTCAATCTTTAGGGGCTCTAAAAATCTATATTTAACAATACTGAACTACAAATATGTGAATGCCAGCTTTTAGGCGACAAAGATTCCGATGGGCCATCAGAGGCATAAGTATAATGGTTTGTGCTTAGACATATTGTTATATCCAAATAGCTTGGAATGAGGGATGTATACAAACAATATGAGGAACATGCTTGTTTTATTGTATAGTTGATGCTTGAAACCTGTTGTGTGCTTATTATACTACATGATGTGAGTGGCCAACAATGCTTTTACCTGTTTCTTCACGTTTTCGATTTCAGCCTTCAATCTTTGAATCATACGGTTCAACTCAGCTATCTCGTTTTTGCTGCTTTTAAGATTGCTACCATGTTGACCTGCTGTCTCCTGTAGTTGCTGAAACTATAGAAGAACATACAGACAATAAGGAGAGATTTATTAATATTGTCTGAAAGATTCACAGTATAAAACTGACCAGACAGGCAGTCTGAAGATGCCCCAAATTCATCACAGTAGCGCACGCTGTCTGATAAATATGGGGGATCTTTCTAGACATGTCAGACACTTTTCTCTTCCTTCCCACCTCATAACTGGCTATCTTAACATCGATATATTACGCCATAGAATGCGCATTCTATTAACAAATCTGGTGCATTTTATGTCTGTTCTTCACCACACTTTTCAAAACTGTCTAGGGAGGTGCAAAGAATGTCTAAAACACAAGAAAATTGGTGCACGCATGTATGCCTTTTTTGGCCCAATTTATGCCAGATTTCTGGCAATTTTTGCTTAGTAAATTTTATTCTATAGGTAGTAATATAACCATTTATTGGACTAAGTATCATTTCACATGATATAACGTATAAGTAGGAAATATGTGACATCAATACAATAAACTTGACGATAATTTTTTTTAGATTATTTCAAGTCTCTTAAAGTAACGCAACTGCTTATTAATTATATTAATCCACTTTAGGACATAATAAGATAATTTGGTACTATGATGCAGAAGTCAATACTCATTTTTACTATTTTATATATAATATCTGGTTATATAAAAGATGTCATTTATGATCAAGCTATACAGCTTCACTGGTAACCTATTTAATCAATTTAGCACAATATTATCATTGACCAGATTTAGCCAAAACTTAGTTATATGTTGATATTGCACAATGAGTAGTTGCATCACAATGTGCGACCTGTTAAACTATGCGCTATAATAAAGTTGATAATCTTCAATATTTAATGTGGTTAATATTGCCACGCCCAAGTAGCAGTAAGATTCACCCTGTACGTTATTAAGATGAAGAAGATCTGTAGCATGCCAACAACAATAACTGAGGTTAATATTCTTAAACTCCCAAGGCGTGTTTTAGACATTACAAAGATGGCATTATCATTACCTTCATGGCATATGCAGCTTCAGCCTCGGCTCGGCTTTTCTGTGCAATCTCTTCATACTGAGCCTTAACCTCAGCAATGAGTCCATCAAGATCTAGAGATCTATTGTTGTCCATAGAAAGAATTACTGAAGTGTCAGAGATCTGGCCTTGAATGTCACTCATCTCCTGCAATTTAAATACAACTGCTTAGTGGTCGTCTAAAGAAAAAAATGCAATATACCTATAAACATCTTCAGTGAAATGAGGTTGGTGATGATAAATGCATGTTAAGCTTATAATAAGCACAGTCAATTCTTTAAAAATGACATTTTAACAACATACTCAACTTGACATTTATTTTGGTTCATAGTCAAATGTCTTATTAACATACTTAAATGTGTTTTCTAGTTTAGAACAGCCATTGTCAAATACAATTTTAAGTAAATTCGTACTTAATAGATGAGGATTCCCAATTCAGAAACCTCATCTATTAGCCAAGTCAAAGAGAAGCTACAAAGAGCATCTCACACTCTGGAGGACCCAAAACATGTACAGGCCACTGAATGAAGTAGTAACTGTGTAATGCTTCCTTTCACCTGTGGTGCTGCTGCAGGGAAATTGAACACCTGCTGCCTTGTTGCCAAGGCACTTTACAATTTATCATTGGTAGTCCTAGCAGAGTTACATGTACAGGCTGAAATCAGCCTATTGTTGGGGTTCTTTCTAACAAAAAGGGATTGTCCAAAGAGGACAACCTCTTAAATGGACAGACACTGCATTGACTAGGTAGTAACTAGAAGGGAGAATTTACCGCATCATAAAGTGTTCTTATAAAGTTGATCTCATCAGTCAAAAGATCTGTTTTGATTTCCAGTTCCACCTTGTTCATGTATGCAGCATCCACGTCCTAGAAATAATTTAACATAATGAATCAATGAATGCACAATCACCAGACCTTATGAGCTTTAGAAAATTATTAGTGATTGACCGCAACAGTTCTATTTGGCATTTCTATATGACAGCCAGTTCTAGATTGTTGGAGCCAGCTTTTCAATGAAAGAAAAACAATATTAATGGTCAAGGTTAAATAGCATTCCGCCATAGGTATTAACAAAATCAGCAAAAACTGCCAAAAAAATAATAATTGGAAATTATAATTTTTCTAAACACTGGATTAAACAGTGGCAAAGTCCATAATAAAATGATTATGTTAATGTCAGATTTTCTTTTTCTGCACAATCATTATGGGGTATAGCAGGTCACTGTATTTATTACACATATTACTGAATTCTTTGATTTTATTGCATGTTTGTTAATGCTCACCTTCTTGAGGATCACAAATTCATTCTCAGCAGTTGTGCGCTTATTTATCTCATCCTCATATCTACCAGAAGGAAAACAAAATTGTAATCTATATTGTGTATACTGTATATACAGAACTTTTAATAATACCATGTTCATCACTCATTCTAGAGTATCTCTTTCCTATAACTTTTGTCTATAAGGTAGGAGTAGCCGAGTAGATTAAAACAATATAGTCTAGTATACATATTGTATATGTGAATTTAAATATTCATGTACAATAAAAGCTTTGCATTTAAGATTACTAAATAAATTACAGCCATAGCATAAAAAAAATATCACACATTTTCCTTAACCATGAAATCTTATGGACTTGGAGAACTTGGCCAAAATGCATTAGGAAGTCCCACAGTGATAAAAGTTTTGACACATTCCCACCTTACTAAGCTTAGAACATATAAATTCACCCCTTAAATAAGTAAATTTCTATTAAACAACCATTACTAAGTCATAATGTTTTAAATATATTTGCTATAGAAATACTGTATGATGTGGTAGGGTCTGTTTACATAATGGACAATCAGACTCTATGCATTTAGATGACTCATACTTGTTCTTGAAATCTTCCACAAGGTCTTGCATGTTCCTCAGTTCTCCATCCAGACGGGTTTTGTCGTTAAGTAATGAATCCAGCTGTCGCCTCAGGTTACTGATGTAAGCTTCAAAAAGAGGCTCAATGTTGCTTCTTTTTGTTCCACCTTTTTGTCCTTGCTCCTGTAAGAAGCTCCACTTTGTCTTTAGAACTTGATTTTGTTGCTCCAAAAATCTGACCTAGAATACACCATAATATAGCCAGCATATAATACAATGGTAAAACAACCAAAAAGCATAAATACAAAGGCAATAAAAAATTATTCAATGAATTATGTTACCTTGTCAATAAAGGTGGCAAATTTATTGTTGAGGGTCTTAATCTGCTCCCTTTCTTCTGTTCTCACTTTTTGAATAGTTGGATCAATTTCCAAATTAAGAGGTGCTAGCAAGCTTTGGTTAATTGTTACTTGTTGAATTCCACCAGGTGGGCACACAGGAAAATTTGGGCCACCAAAACCTCCATCTGGAAAGTTTCCTCCAGGTCCACCAAATCCTCCACCATATCCCCCTCCACCTCCCATTCCACCACCACCATATCCCCCTCCACCTCCCATTCCACCACCTCCCATTCCACCACCAAATCCTGCTCCTCCAGCCCCTCCACCAAAGCCTAAACCACCTCCACCTGCTCCACCACCAAACCCATAGCCACCACCACCACCACCACCAGCACTACTGCCTAAACCACCACCATGGGCACTTGCACTAATAGATATTCTTTTATTTCCCCCAAGGGAATAAAGGCTTCTAGAACCAAAGCCGCCAGAACGTCCAAAACTACCACCACCACCTCCACCACCCCCTGAAGTTCTACATACAGTAGCTGAACTGAAGCTGGTTCTTACTCCACCACCACCACCACCACCACCACCACCACCTCCTCCAAGTGAAGAAGCTGAGAAGTTCCTGCTACCCGACACAGACTTACTACCAAATGACTGGTTCCTACTCATTTTGGGAAATTCTAGGATTAAGAAAAATGTAAGAAATGAAAAAGCTGATCCACAAAAGCAGAAGTCAGAGGGAAGGAGTCTAAGCCCCTCTGTGCAGTGAGTTCGTTCTCTCACCTTTTATATCATCTAATAAGTGGGTTTGGCTGCCTAGGGAATCAGAAAATCAATTTAATGTAATCATGGGCTTGGCAGATTTGGCATGCCTGGCAGCACATCTTTTATTTTTGCTGCTTATTGGATTGATAAATTGGGACACACCTCTTAATGAACAGGAAAAAAAAAAGGTATGAGATATTACTTCACTTGGCTTTGGGGTTATGAAATCCTTTTATGTATTAGATTAGTGAGCATATCCCAGAATAGATCTCCAGGCTACCTTTTTTTATATTTTGGAATCAATGTGCAGTACCAGCATATTATAATCTGTGTTCCACCCCTTCATGTCATCCCAATTCATTTTAGACTTTGTGCCAGATCATTAATATGGAAATTACTCTGTGATTGAAAAACAAAAGGTTCTCATGTGGTCTACCTTGTATGTTACAATTGTTATTGTAATCTATAATCTAAACTAGTACGTAAATAAAACCACATTAAAGATATATAACAAAGAGACTGAATCACAATGTAAGGGCAGATACAGACGGACGTTGCGTTTTTACGCGCGCAAACAACGCAGCGTTTTGCGCGCGCAAAAACCATTTCACAGCTGCGTGTGTCATCCGTGTATGATGCGCGGCTGCGTGATTTTCGCGCAGCCGCCATCATAGAGATGAGGCTAGTCGACGCCCGTCACTGTCCAAGGTGCTGAAAGAGCTAACTGATCGGCAGTAACTCTTTCAGCACCCTCGACAGTGAATGCCGAACACAATATACAGCAACCTGTTAAAAAAAAAGAAAAAGTTCGTACTTACCGAGAACTTCCCGGCCGTTGCCTTGGTGACGCGTCCTTGGTGACGCGTCCTTGGTTACGCGCCTCTCTTGACATCGGGCCCCACCTCCCTGGATGACGCGGCAGTCCATGTGACCGCTGCAGCCTGTGCTTGGCCTGTGATTGGCTGGAGCTGTCACTTGGACTGAATTGTCATCCCGGGAGGTCAGACTGGAGGAAGAAGCCGGGAGTTATCGGTAAGTCAGAACTTCGTTTTTTTTTACAGGTTCATGTTTATTGGGATCGGTAGTCACTGTCCATGGTGCTGAAACAGTTTAACTCTTTCAGCACCCTGGACAGTGACTATCTCCGGACGTCGCGTACCAGAATTTTTTTTCCCGGGTTCGGCCAAAACTAGTTCGGCCGAACCCGGTGAAGTTTGGTTCGATTGTCCGGGTTCGCTCATCTCAAAGACACTCCATTTGGATGTTTGGAAACAGAAAAGCACGTGGTGCTTTTCTGGTTACATTCATCCTTTTGACAGCTGGTGCACTGTTTCAGTCGGTTCGCACGGAAGTGCTTCCGTGCGACCTGCGTGGTTTTCACGCACCCATTGACTTCAATGGGTGCGTGATGCGCGAAATACGCAGAGATATTGAACCTGTCGCGCTTTTTGCGCAGCTGACAAATGCTGCGCAAAAAGCACGGACTGTCTGTACTGCCCCATAGACGTGTGTTGGTCTGTGCGTGGCGCGTGAAAACCATGCGGCCCGCACGGACCGAATACACGCTCGTGTGAATCCCCCCTAATCTAAATAGGTGTCATGTAACCGATCTCCACATAATACACATTCATAAAAACGACTTAAAGAGTCTCTGTCACCAGATTATCAAATCTCTATCTCCTATTGAATGTGATCGGCGCTGCAATGTAGATAACAGCAAAGTTGTTTTTTTTTTAAAAAACGATAATTTTTGCCCAAGTTATGAGCAATTTTATATATATGCAAATGAGCTTTTCAATGGACAACTGGGCGCGTTTTCTCGTTTTACCAGCTGGGCGTGTATTGTGTTTTTACCAACTGGGCGTGTATTGTGTTTTTACCAACTGGGCGTTGTGAATAGAAGTGTATGACGCTGACAAATCAGCATCATACACTTCTCATCGTTCCCACCTTCTTTCACTGCAGACATACAGCGTGACATCACCCACAGGTCCTTCAACCTTGTCGTCGGACAAAGAAGATACATCGGCTCCAGGCGTCCAAAAGGTTAATATGCTTGTCTCTAGGGAGTTTGCTATGCTTACCTGCACATGGTGATGCTGCTGCACATTCAACTCTACCCTCTGACGCCTGGAGCTGATGTGTCTTCTCTCTTCCAACGCCAAGGTTGAAGGACCTGTGGGTGACGTCACGCTGTGTGTCTGCAGTGAAAGAAGCTGGGTGGGAACGATGAGGTCACCCATAGGTCCTTCAACCTTGACGTCGGAAGAGAGAAGACACATCAGCTCCAGGCGTCAGAGGGTACAGTGCAGGTAAGCATAGCAAACTCCCTAGAGACGAGCATATTAACCTTTTGGACGCCTGGAGCCGATGTATCTTCTTTGTCTGACGACAAGGTTGAAGGACCTGTGGGTGACGTCACGCTGTATGTCTGCAGTGAAATAAGCTGGGTGGGAATGATGAGAAGTGTATGATGCTGATTTGTCAGCGTCATACACTTCTATTCGCAACGCCCAGTTGGTAAAAACACAATACACGCCCAGTTGGTAAAAACAAAATGCATGCCCAGTTGGTAAAACGAGAAAACACGCCCAGTTGTCCATTGAAAAGCTCATTTGCATAAATATAAAATTGCTCATAACTTGGGCAAAAATTATCGGTTTTAAAAAAAATGTTGCTGTTATCTACATTGCAGCGCCGATCACATTCAATAGGAGATAGGGATTTGATAATCTGGTGACAGAGCCGCTTTAAGGTCCTTTTACGTGGGCCAATAATCATTCATGCCCTTTAGCGGGTTTCACACTGGGAAATTATTGGGCAAACAATCGTTTATAGAATGCTCGTTGCCGATAATTGCCTCGTGTAAACAGGGCAGTGATCAGCAGATGAACTAGCAAATGCTCGTTCATCGGCTGATTGCATCATTTTAAAAAAGTTAAATATTATTGTTGTCAGCAGCACATCTCCCTGTGTAAACAGGGAGTCGTGCTGCCGACATGATAATAATGTATGGGGACAAGTGGTCGGAGCAACGACCACTCATCCCTATACATAGCTCCTTGTGACAGGAGCAAACGAGCGCCGATCAACGAGCTGTCTCGTTGATCGTCGCTCGCTGCATCGGCCAAAATTGTCCAGTGTAATAGGGCCTATACATTTTCCTATACATTTGCACCATGTTGGCAGCACAGCTCCCTGTTTCACAGGTAAATGTACTGCCAATAACAATAATATTTAGTGCTGTATAAAAGATGGGATCAACAGATAAATGAGTGCTCACTCATCGGCTGATTGTTGCCTTGTTTACTCAGGGCAATGATCAAGAACGAGCGCTCATATAATTGCTTGTTTGCCTAGTCATTGGCCCATATAAAAGGGCCTTTATTTATTATGCTTTGTATAAGAATATTCCATTCAAAACGTAAAAAATGTATTTGTGACTGTATTTAATTCAAAATTATGGGAAAGGGATTTTGGTGTTTACCCTATGTTTGTTGTATGTGTAAGTTTAAACTTTGTTTTGTTCAGGGATCCTAAACATTCCCCCTGAACCCTATAATGGGGATAAGCATGGTAAGATGTTTAGTTTGCCACTAATGTTTTGCCACGCTGGTGTCCAAGATACATAGCCGCTGAATAGTCTTCCTAGGGTATGTACACCCTGGTACTAGTGTTTCTCCTCGGGATTGTAAAAATCAATCTATAATGTGGCAGCTCAGCATTGCCTACAAGGTCAGTTAATGTCCACACCCGAGCTGCCGCTACTCAAGACATAGTAACATAGCTAGTACGGTTGAAGTTGTTATGGAAGCATAGATATATGGGAATTTGTGGGCATGGTTTGCCATCTTTGTTTGGGATGTTACCTCAGTATAGTGGGTTACTAATAAAGTGCAAGAGAAAATTTTATAGCAATAAGTTGCTAATAACTTCAGCAATTTTAGCATTTATATATTCAATGGGAGAAGATAACTTTTGAAATACAGATTTGCACAGATCAGCAAAACACAGAAATTCACATGGGATAATGTACAATTCAGCAATGTAAAAAGCTTCACTCATCACTTGTCCCAATATTACCCATCAATGAATCATTGTCTATACGTAATAACCTGTCCACTGGAGCTCATGAAACTATTCCACAGATACACCTTTTGGCACAATAACAAACCAAAATGATCTATCAATATCTAAACAATGATGCTACATGGAACCTCAAAAAGAAGACAGTGAATTAGGAAAACATTAAATTCAATAAAACTAAAATGAAATTGAACATGGTAAACTGTATGTAAATTATGAAAAGATTTACATACCCTATGGAAGCTTGTTAGTAATGGAATAACACTGGAAGTAAGAATAAGTATCATTATTTTCAAAGTTATTGTAATTCCTGTCGTTAGTATCTTAACCCCTTCCCGCTGCTTGCATTCTGGGCCCTAATGACCAATCTATTTTTTACGTTTTTCCATCGTCTCATTCAAAGAGCTATACATTTTTTATTTTTGCGTCGACATAGCTGTATAAGGACTTGTTTGTTGCGGGACAAGTTGTATTTTTTAATAGCACCATTTTGGGGTACATATTATATATTGATTAACTTTTATTAACTTTTTTTGGGGGGGGAACAGAAAAAAACCCTGAAATTTCGCCACTCTTTTTTGCATCCTAAATCAACTCCGTTTACCGTGTGATATAAATAACACAATAACTTTATTCAAGTTGTTAAGATTGCAACGATACCAAATGTATAGAGATTTTTTATGTTTTACTACTTTTATACAGTATAAACACTTTTTTTTCAAAATTATTTGTTTTTGTGTCTCCATATTTGAAGAGCCGTAACTTTTTTATTTTTTCGCCGATGCAGTTGTATGGGGGATTTTTTTTTGCGGGATGACTTGTAGTTTTGTACCATTTTGGAGTAGATGCAACTTTTTGATCATTTTTTATCACATTTTATTTAAGTCAGGATTCACAGAAAACAGCAATTTTTCCATTGTTTTTTATTTATTTTTTTACAGAGTTCACCGTGTGGGTTAAATAATGTAATAGATTTATAGTCGGGGTCGTTACGGACGTGGCGATACCAAATATGTGTAACGTTTTTGCTTTATTTCATTTTTTTAATAGTAAAGCACTTTGTAAGGGGAAAAAGTGGGTTTTTCATTTTTTTCACTTTTTTATTAACTTTATTAAACTTTTTTTTAACTTTTGTACTAGTCCCACTAGGGGACTTTAATATGCGATCATCCGATCACTTTTATAATACACTGCAATACTTTTGTATTGCAGGTATTACTGCCTGTCCGTTTAATACGGACAGGCATCTGCTAGGTCATGCCAGAGGCATGATCTAGCAGGCATTCACTACAGGCAGACCTGGGGGCCTTTATTATTCACCCGGCTGCCATCGGAGACACAGGCACTCGGCGATCTTATCGCCGGGTGTCAGTTGGATGAGAGGGAGCTCCCTCCCTCTCTCCAAAACCACTCAGATGTGGCGCTCGCTATTGAGCGCCGCATCTGAGGGGTTAAACAGATGAGATCGATACTAATATCGATTTCACCCGTTCGAGCAGGGATGCCCCAGCCCTCAGCTACCTCTGGTAGCTGAGAGCAGGGAGATTTAACGACTCCCTGTTCTGTTTATTTATTCTGATGCAGCGCAGTGAAAAGGCTATTGCATCAGAATAAAGCCCACTAATGACCGCCGTGAAAAGGCGTATCGGCGGTCATTAAGGGGTTAAAACATCTCACAATGTTATTACCCTCTGTAGTGTCCATGGCTGCGGGGCCCCGGGTTTACTCACCTCCCAATACCCGCAGCTATGGATCAGTGAGCGCTGGCTCGCATCTCCTTCCTAGGAGACTCCAGCGCTCACTTACGCTCCGGTCCGCTGTGTCCCATAGGGTGCGCGCGCACGCTCGTGCCCGGTCTTAAAGGGCCAGCGCGCACGCATGAGAACAATCATCATTATCAACTACACATGAGCACTTCAGCTGCTTCGTTCTAGAGATTGGCGGGGGTCTTCGTGCTCGGACCCCCACCAATCCAAACTTCTGACATGTCACTATGACATGTCAGAAGTTTGTCAAGCGTTTAGATACACTTTAAGGCCTTTTCAGGCTTTTCATACATTAATAATTAAAGGATTTACCCATCTGAACAACCTTGTTCCTTTAAAGGCATATGGACACCAGGAAGAGAGGTCTGTCTTTCTTATATGTAGCTAAGACTGCAGTTCTTATTTGGAAGACTTTTTTTTACTTTTAAGAAAAAAATAAAAAAATCTGTGTAAAAAGTAAAAATTAATGCAATCACTAATAATGTTACTCAAAATAAACATAAAAGAATGGTAAGCACTTATACATACTTTATTCTAAAGTTGTTTAATGCAACACAAATTAATTTAGTAAAGACTTAGAATTAATTTAGCATTTTTCTTACAATATAAAGCTGTAATTACAATAAATAAGAAAAGTTAAGAAGTTTATTTGTAAACACATGAAATGCAATGCAGACATGGGTTCATATTCTTTGTAGTGGCAAAATTATCTATTGCATTCTATAGGCATATACATTCAGATTGCTTCTGCTTTGTAAAAGTGAGGACCTATAAAAAAACAAAAAGTACTTTAATACAGAAAATAATTTGCATGTCTATCTATCATCAGTGCTTCTGCGTATAACTTTGCCCCAAGGTTTTATTACACTGTTTCACAAACCATTAGCCTCTGTTGTGATGGAAATTAAAGTTGGAATTATAATTTAAATTATAAATGAGATTATAAATCAGAGGCTGTAATTAAATGCGGGCACAACACCTTACATGACTCGAGAATTACCCTGTAGGGAGTATTTTGGCTTTTAATGATTTTTGTTACTTCCTTATTCTTATAACTATAAGCATTTGCTATCGTAATATAACTGTGAAGAATTAACATATTAAATCACAATGGAATATTTACGATCTTTAGGGATATAGTGTTATTCAAATATCGATATTGCTGTATGTTGGTCAATAAGCAATCTCTGCATACATTGGTAGGAAATGCAGAAATGATAGTATATATTACTAGTGCTTTGTGCACTTACATTGTCATTATCAACTCGGTAGTACGGTTAATGGTCGAGACTTATGTATAGCGTTTGCCTTTTATTTGTCTAGTCTCTATATGGTTATTATATCCTGATGTGGTATAATTTTATATTGTTTTTGTCAATTTTTATTATTATTTTATTATTTTTTGTTATTATTATTCATTTATTTTTGTATTTATATTTTTATGTTTTTATGAGTTGTTTTTGATATATATAATATTATGTTATTGTTTTATTATCCACATCTAGTATAATTCCATTTACGAGGATCATTACCCCATTTGTATATTAGTTTTTAAGTTTGCAGTGCACAGAGAAGATGTACCCTATGCACTGCCATTTATAACCTGAAGACTGAGCAATAATATTGATTTAGCACCCCCAGATGACCATGCTATGTTCGTTGCAAGTTAATTTGATAATTGCTATTTAGCACAGTCAATGGTGCAGTTCCCAGGTTATTGTGCTGAAGTAGTCTCTGTTTGAAAGGCGTCTCCTACAGCACACTAGATAGTGCAGCTGCCATTTGAGCCCTAATAAGGGCTATTACCTCGTACTTGTTACCGATTCTAAAGCCTCGGTAACTTGCAACGAACATAGCATGGTCATCTGCGGGTGCTAAATCAATATTATTGATACTAGTAATATATACTATCATTTCTGCATTTCCTACCAATGTATGCAGAGATTGCTTATTGACCAACATACAGCAATATCAATATTTGAATAACACTATATCCCTAAAGATCGTAATCAGTGACAAAGTAAATAAAAACTCTGGGGAAAACTAACAAAGACATTTAAATAAAGCAGTGAATTCTACAATGGAATATTTAGAAGAAAATAATTTAGAGATGAGAAAAATTAAAATGGCCAATTTAAATGGCCAGTAGTATAGGGAAAATACCAAAAAAACATAGAACTAGAAGACTAATACAAGGAACTCTAAACATAGAGAATACACAAAAATATCAGCAATTTGTTCCTAATATCCTAATCCTTTCTTCTTTTTGATCCTATTTTGTCTCATATTGCAATTAAAACTGAAAAATAAATACTTAAAGAATTTTTCTTTGAGTGTTCCGGGAAATCAGCCATGTTCCCTCTCCGTCTCCTCACAATCCTGTGTCTGGTGGTAAGGCACCTCACACACTGCTCTGTCTAAATGTGTGGTTTGTGGCTATCACAATTATTTTCACCAAATGCACTTGCAAATGAAGTCTCACATCACTTCATATCCAAATTCTAGTATCCAGTGTATGCAACATATTTTTCAATATTTGTTACTTTTAAATGAAAATCATTTACAATACCAGCATTGTACGTAAAATACCCCTTACAAACTATTTACTTTAAACATGAGTTAACCAATATTGCAATATTTTAAATGTTTTTACCAAATCCCTATGCATGGGTTTGTATGTAACAATTCTTCATAAGAATGCCTTAAAACGACATGCTTCATTTAACACTTCAGGTGCTAAAGCTTCTAGTTTGGTGATCCAGAAGACCTTGCGTTGTAATTGAAGTCTTCCATTTTCATCTTCATTGTCCCTAACCTCAATCTGTTCCAAAACTTGTCATCGTAGGTCATACATGAAATGACCAGCTTCATGAAAGAGTGTCGCTCCTGAGGTTTCATGGAACTCTTTTTTCCTTACCTCTTTTTTGTTTCTGCGACTTTCCCTTTTTTGCATCCTCTCTTTCTGTTTTTGTTCCTTATATTTTTTGATACTTGACTTACATTCGTTTAGTCGTATTTTAGATTTTCTGGAGATCTGTCCAATGTATGCTTTCCGACAGGAGCATTCTAATAAATATATTAAATTTCTTGTATCAAAGGTATAAAAACTTGTGTTTTAAATCCTCTTGTCGGATGGCACACTGTGCCCTCTTAATGATCACAATGCAATGCTGATATGATAGACAGGCAAATGGGCCTTTACGTTGAGTTGCTAGAATACATTGTCTGTCCAGCTTATTTTTATGTATATCGCTTCTAATCAAAGTCTTATTTAATGATCTACCTTTCCGCTACCCAAATATTGCTCATTCCTTTACAGTGACCCCAATTTCAGGTCCTGTCCTAGGAGGTCCCAATATCTGAGAAGCGGTTTATTTTTTCACTAAATCAAACATGTTTATGTGGAAGTACTGTATATACTAAACGATTTGATTATTTAATTCCTAGTTTCTCATTTCTGATCTAGGGATTGTTCTAACTTCACCACCCACATTCTCTAATATTTTATAGTGGTACCCTCTATTTATACATTTAGTGGTTATTTTACTTCTATTTTTGTTATACTCTTCATTTGTACTAGCAGAAGTCTTTCACGTCTCGGTATACTCCGGGCCAGAAGAACTGCTGCAAGGTGCGCTCCTGTGTCCCCCCCCCCTAAATGTCCTCCTAAAACATGTGTGTGGGCCAGCTCCAGGACCTTGCACCTGTAAGGTTGCGGCCCCACTAACTGTTCAGTAACCTCCTCGTTAGCCTTATCCACTGTAGACAATAGGTCATTGACCAACACAAAGTATGGATACTGCATATTTCCCTCAGGCTCCTGGGCCACACCATTCAGAATTTTTACATTTTCAAATGCTTTTTTTAGACTTGGGTCTCTCAACTAAGCAGGGCCAAAATGTGTCCTAGAAATTCCCCAGTCAGGGATTTCCTGCTCAGAGAGAGAATCCTCAGGCTCATCAGCTAAGACACAAAAGAGAAACACCTTATTCCCAATGCTATCAGCAATAACATAATTTAAAGAGATAGATGAAGGCTCGTCCTTATCTGTCAGTGTCTTTTCCCACAGTAGCCAGAATATTGGAAATTCATAGCCGAGAATAAGTTCATTTATCAATCCAGGTACAACCCCCACATGGCAGGTAACAGTTCCATTAGAGGTTTCCACAGAGACCTGCGCAACGGGGTACTCCTTTGTGTATCCATGTACACACTGTACAGCCATTTTTTTTTTTTGGGGTGCACCACCTTATAGGGGATTGTAGCTCAGAGCAAGGTGACCACGCTACCTGTGTCAAGAAGTGCTACACTGGGGGCGTGGCTTGGCTGCCGGACTGAATGGCCGCTTGAAAGCTCAGCTCCGCACTGCCTTACCGACATTCAGCGACCACTTAACGCCTGATACCTCTCCTACACCCTGACTTTGATGTACCGGAGGATAACACGCCAGGCATGCCCAGAAGAAGAAAATCGGTGTCCAGACCAGCGAAACTGCTGGATTTCTATTTCCCTCACGACCGCCAGAAGGTCAAAAATGGCGCAGATGCCTGCTCACAAACGGGTTCACTCACCTCAGCTCCGGGATCCCCGCACGCCACGACTCCACCCCGCAGGAGCAGTTCTGTCCCGGCTCTGTCGCCTCACACTCTGACAGCCTCTCCTCATTCTCAAGAGATGGAGTTACCTCCGACCCTGGTGTTACCGGAACTCAGAGGCCGCCATCTTAGGGATCAAACACGTGGCACCTCTTCTTCCTCAACTCCGTCTCCTACATCCAGGAGTCCTGCGAAACAGCAGAAGAAGGACCCACGCCTCTCTCAGACTTCTTTGGGGCCGGACAAAGACGGACACGATGACGAAGGTATGTCTTCAAGATCCCCAGATGTTTTAACTGACATGCCATCTTCATCTAACCCTGTCACAGAACTTACCCTTAAGACCATGTTGCAAGCTCTGCAGCAGTCTCCCTACTCTGGATTCGCTCATTTACTTAAACCTATGTCGGAAGCGTTACACGCAGTGGAAGATAGGGTTCAACATGTTGAATCAAAAATGAGCGTCTTTGCAGCCTCTCACAATGAGCTTATAGATGCCCATTATGACCTTGAAGCTAACTTTTCACAAGTGAAAGCTAAAATTGCCGACTTAGAAGACCGCTCCCGACGTAATAACGTCAAATTTCGAGGTATCCCTGAAGACATAGCAGCCAAAGATCTGACCCATTTTATCCGAGATTTTGTCAAGTCTGCACTGCCTAAATGCACCTCTAGGGACCTGATCATTGACAGAGCCCACAGGGTTCCCAGACCTAAGCATCTAGCTGAGGATGTTGCAAGGGACGCCCTGGCCCGCTTCCACTTTTTCCACATAAAAGATAACTGCATGAATGCTGTCAGACAAAAGGAGACTCTTCCTGCGCAATACAACCAGATCTCCATATATGCAGACCTATCTGCTGTTACTCTGCAACTTAGGAGAGAACTTTCCCCCATCACTACTGCTCTGAGAGATCACAAGATCCTATACAAATGGGGATTTCCAGTGCGTTTATTGATCAACAGGAATGGCTCCCTGCACGCAATCAGAACCGTTAGAGATGGAGCGCTGCTCCTCCAACAGTGGGGTATTTCCGTTTCTGTAGTTCCCCCAGAATCTACGAAGAGAGCTCCCCCACAACCTGTGAAAGATGACTGGCGAGTGATCAACTTCCGTAATCGACCACGACATTGAGGTACACCCTACGGCAGGGGCGCTGCTGGGCTCTTTGAGGCCTAGAAATCCGGTTCACAAGCGGACTGTTTCCCCCCGCATATGTCTGAACTTCCCTGTTGTTCAGACCTTCCTTTGAGAAAGTATTCGAATTCTTTTGTTTTGTTACTGTGAGTTTTTTGCTTGTTTATTGCAGCTATCTTTATCTCATATATACTTGTACCGCCATCAAAGTGCATACCTGCCATTAATTACTATAGTATATCATTTCTGTAATGGAAGGAGTATGATTCTTATGTCTGAGGGAGCTTATAGTCAGCAGACCGTGTTCTTTTATAATGGCTCTTAAAATTGGCTCTCTAAACGTAAATGGCCTTAACAGTCCGCATAAGAGGGCGTATATGTGGAAGGAAGCGCAACAATTAGCATGTGAGGTTCTTTGTATACAAGAGACTCACCTTTTGAAACAAGATGCTCATCGCATCAAACACCCTCAATTTCCCTATGTCTTCCAATCACACCACTCCACCAAAACCCGAGGTGTGCTGATGGCTATAAGAAACTCAGTTGCCTTTCAAGTAATTGAATTGTTTGCTGATCCTAACGGTAGATATATTTTCCTGATTTGTCTGATTAACAATGTAAAATATTCCCTGTTAACGCTGTATGCACCTAACACGCACCAGATGAGATTCCTACATAAAATCCACAGATTGATTTCCAAACATAAACAGGGACAATTAATTATATGCGGGGACTTTAACGCTGTTATGGATGTTGACATAGATACCTCTTCACATTCTCGTCTCTCAAGAGTTGCCCTCAGTGATTGGTTTTGGGGGGAGGAGCTGTACGATATCTGGCGTATGCAACATGGTTCGGAACGAGACTACTCGTTTCATTCCCAAGTACATAATAGCTACTCTAGAATTGATATGTTCATAATAGATAAAACGACACTTCTTTTGTCGCAATCCACGACTATTGGAAGTATTCAGTGGTCGGACCACGCTCCAATTACTCTGACGATTGCGGAATCGTATAATACTCCTCCAGATTACCTTTGGAGATGCAACTCTTTTCTGTTAACACATCCTACTTATAAAAAAGACATAGAAAGAGACCTTCATGAGTACTTTCAACAAAACGATACGCCAGATGTCGGGATCTCCTCCCTATGGAACGCACACAAAGCATACATTAGGGGCACTTTTATCCGATTAGGTCACACTCTTCGCAGAACACGTGTAGCGGAGATTTCTTCGATAACAACCGAGATCCGCATTTTGGATACAAAAAATAAATGATCACCCTCGACGGAATGGGCCTCTCAATTACTCCTCCTACGCCAACGCCTTTGTCTCTGCTTACTATCTGATTATGAGAAAAACCAAAGCTCGATATTATTCACAAAACAATAAGGCAGGGAAACTATTAGCCGCTCAACTTAAAACTCAACAACAGAAAGCTAGAATCCCTTACTTGATAGACCCCCATAATCGCAAAAAAATTCTTGACCCCAGAGACATAGTAGATCAGTTCCGCAAATATTACTCATCCCTCTACAACCTAAAGGATGACCCCTTTACTGCTTGTCCCAACCCCCCTGAGATACTAGACTTTCTCCGGAGGGCGTCTTTGCCTAAATTGTCCGTAGAACAGCTGGAATCCCTAAATGCCCCAATCACACCGCAAGAAACTTTGACAATTATCCGCTCCCTCCCACAAGGCAAATCCCCAGGCCCAGATGGCCTTTCTAACTCTTATTATAAAAACGTATCCACTATATTAGTTCCTTACTTGACAAAGTTTTTTCAACATGCCATGGATCTTGGTTCCTTTCCGAAAGAAAATCAGTCGGCCATTATTGTCACACTCCCTAAACCGGGTAAGAATCCTGATGTTCCCCAAAATTTTAGACCAATTTCGCTACTGAACTCAGATTTAAAACTATATGCCAAATTAATTGTAACGCGGCTTTCCCCTCTGTTGACTACTTTGGTGAGTGTAGATCAGGTGGGTTTCGTTAAAGGACGGCAAGCGTCAGATAATACGAGAAAGATCTTAAACCTAATTCACCTTATTGAAACGCGAGCTACGCCAGCTTTGATGCTGGCTTTGGACGCTGAAAAGGCGTTCGACCGCATTAATTGGTCTTACGCCTTTGCGACCCTTAGGGAGATGGGATTTGAGGGCACAATATTGAAGGCCATTGGAGCTCTGTACTCGTCGCCTACAGCAAAAGTATACACTAATGGAATCCTGTCCACGGAGTTTAATATATCTAATAGCACCCGACAAGGATGCCCTTTATCCCAAATAATCTTCATATTATCCATGGAACCTTTAGCTCAACACATTAAACTTTGCACGGAAATTCAGGGAATACAATGCCGGGACAAATCACATATAATTTCTTTATATGCAGATTACATCATCCTATCTTTAACTGATCCAGAATCCTCGTTGTCCTCATCTATGGACAGTATCAATGCGTTTGGGAAAATCTCATATTATAAATTAAATCACAAATACTTCCTTTCCACCTAGACTCTTCTACACTACATTTCCTTAAAACCAAATACCCTTTTGACTGGCAAATGAAAGGTATTCAATATTTAGGTATAACCTTAACTTCCTCCTTTAGGAACCTATATGAGGCTAATTATGAACCGCTTTTGAAGACTATTCAAACCGACACAGAGCGACTACTGAAATTTGAAACCTCATGGCTTGGCAGGATTGCAGTATGCAAAATGCTTCTATTACCCAAACTTTTATACCTATTTAGAACCTTCCCTATCGCTCTTCCCAAGAGATTCTTTCAGATAGCGCAAAAAACCCTCTCCCAATTTGTTTGGTCAAGACACCAACCTAGAATTTCCATGCATTTGCTTACTAAAGACAGGAAGATAGGCGGTTTGGGTATACCAGACATTCACAGCTACTACATTGCCACTCAAGTAGCACAAATATCTAGCTGGTGGGCCATGGATGGGGACAAACAATGGGTACAAATAGAAGCCTCTTATACTTCGCCCCTGCCCTTAAAATCTACACTATTCTTGCAGTTTTGGGAGTTACCATATCCCTGTCCACTATCTCCATTGACAAAGTCTACTTTGGAATGCTGGTCCTATATTCAGCGTAATACACCTCACCGCGTTCCTTTACTTAAAAGCAATATCCCCTTAGAATTTTTTATGCTGATAATTCCTAACCTTTCTTTATCATCATGGATTGCAAAGGGTATCAAAGATGTTTCCTTATTGTTTGAGCACCGGCAACTGGTGAGTTTTGATCATCTCAAGTCTGAATTTTCTCTATCCAACTCAGACCTTTTCAAGTACTTACAAATAAAACACTGCATTATGAACAACAACAATTTGGATGCTTTATGCAACTTTAAACTGACACGCTGTGTGTCTGCAGTGAAAGAAGCTAGCTGGGAATGATGACATCACCCACAAGTCCTTCAACCTTGGCGTCGGACGAGAGAAGACACATCGGCTCCAGGCGTCCGAGAGAGTACAGTCGAATCTGCAGCAGCATCACCGTGTGCAGGTAAGCATAGTAAACTCCCTAAAGACGAGCATATTACCCCCTCGGACGGCTGGAGCCCATGTATCTTCTCTGTCCGACGCCAAGGTTGAAGGACCTGTGGGTGACGTCACGCTGTGTGTCTGCAGTGAAAGAAGCTGGGTGGGAACGATAAAAAGTGTATGACGCTGATTCGTCAGCGTCATACACTTCTATTCACAACGCCCAGTTGGTAAAACGAGAAAACATGCCCAGTTGTCCATTGAAAAGCTCATTTGCATAAATCTAAAATTGCTCATAACTTGGGCAAAAATGATCGTTTTAAAAAAAAAACGTTGCTGTTATCTACATTGCAGCGCCGATCACATTCAATAGGAGATAGGGATTTGATAATCTGGTGACAGAGCCTCTTTAATCATCCTGCACCTGTGTGGGGGGAAGAGCCTATGTTAACCTCTTAATAGGCGTCTAGGAATATATCTCCTTTGGCAGATTAACCCCCTCAACCTGTTAAAACATATATACAGTATATATAAGATCAGGTCGTAGCTCAAACAGTCCATGGTGGAATGGTAGCTCTATATATTGTATATACTTAAAGGAGCATGTAAGCGGATGTGGGGTTTCCGCTTCAAGTTAGATGGATTAGATTACTCTTAGCTAGCGCTGTTCCTCTAGATCCCATGTGCTCAATGATAGGTCTCTTAACCCCTTAAGGACGCAGCCTAGTTTGGGCCTTAAGGCTCAGAGCCCATTTTTCAAATCTGACATATTTCACTTTATGTGGTAATAACGTCGGAATGCTTAAACCTATCCAAGCGATTCCGAGATTGTTTTCTCGTGACACTTTGGGCTTCATGTTCTTGGTAAAATTTGGTCGATATATTCAGTCTTTATTTGAGAAAAATTGCAAAATTTAGAGAAAATTTAGAAAAAATAGCATTTTTCAGAATTTAAATGCATCTGCTTGAAAAACAGACGGTTATACCACCCAAATTAGTCACTAGTTCACATTTCCCATATGTCTACTTTAGATTGGCATCGTTTTTTGAACATTATTTTATTTTTCTTGGACGTTACAAGGCTTAGAACATAAACAGCAATTTCTCATATTTTTAAGAAAATTTCAAAAGCCTTTTTTTTAAAGTACCTGTTCAGTTCTGAAGTGGCTTTGAGGGGCCTATGTATTAGAAACCCCCATAAAGCACCCCATTTTAAAAACTAGACCCCTCAAAGTATTCAAAACAGCATTTAGAACGTTTTTTAACCCTTTAGGCATTTCACAGGAATTAAAGCAAAGTGGAGTGGAAATTTGCAAATTTCATTTTTCTTTCTGAATTTCAATTTTATTCTATTTTTTTTCTGTAACAAAGAAGGTTTTACCAGAGAAACACTACTAAATATGTATTGTCCAGATTCTTCAGTTTTTAGAAATGTCCCACATGTGGCTCTAGTGCGCTCGTGGACTAAAACACAAGCCCCAGAAGCAAAGAAGCACCTAGTGCATTTTGGTGGTGCTTTTTTATTAGCATATATTTTAGGCAGCATGCCAGGTTTGGAGAGGTGTTGGGGTGCCAAAACAGTAGGAATCCCCCAAAACAGACCCCATTTTGAAAACTGCACCCCTCAAGGAATTAATTTATGGTTATTGTTACCATTTTGACCCCGTAGTTTTTTCACAGCGCGTATTTGAATTGGGCTGTGAAATTAAAAGAATGACAATTTTTCCAATAAGATGTCATTTTTGATCAGAATTTCTTATTTTCACAGGGAACAAAATGCCCCATTTTGTTGCCCAATTTGTCCTGAGTGCGGCAATACCCCATTTGTGGTGATAAACTGCTGTTTGGGCCCATGGGAGGCCTCAGAAGGAAAGGAGCGCTATGTGTTTGTTGGAGTCCAGTTTTGCTGGATTGGTTTTTGGGTGCCATGTCGCATTTGCAGAGCCTCAGAGGTATCAAAGCAATGGAAACCCACCAAAAGTGACCCCATTTTGGAAACAAAACCCCTCAAGGAATTTATTTATGGGTGTTGTGACCATTTAGACCCCACAGTTTTTTCACAGAACTTATTTGAATTGGGCTGTGAATTTAAAAAAAACAACTTTTTTCCAATAAGATGTAGTTTTGGCTCAAAATGTCTTATTTTCACAACGAATAAAATACCCCATTTTGTTGCCAAATTTGTCCTGAGTGCGGCAATACCCCATTTGTGGTGATAAACTGCCGTTTGGGCCCATGGGAGGCCTCAGAAGGAAAGGAGCGCTATGTGTTCTTTGGAGCCCAGATTTTGCTGGATTGCTTTTCGGGTGCCATGTCGCATTTGCAGAGCCCCAAAGGTATCAAAGCAATGGAAACCCACCAGAAGTCACCCCATTTTGGAAACTACACCCCTCAAAGAATTTATTTATGGGTGTTGTGACCATTTAGACCCCACAGTTTTTTCACAGAATTTATTTGAATTGGGCTGTGAATTAAAAAAAAAAAAATTTTTTCCAATAAGAGGTCGTTTTGGCTCAAAATTTCTTATTTTCACAAGGAATAAAATACCGCATTTTGTTGCCCAATTTGTCCTGAGTGTGGCAATACCCTATTTGTGGTGATAAACTGCCGTTTGGGCCCATGGGAGGGCTCAGAAGGAAAGGACCACCATGTGGCCTACTGGGAATTTTCTGGTGCTAAGTCGTGTGTGCAGAAGCCCCTGAGGTATCAGTACAGTTGAAACCCCCGAGAAGTGACCCCGTTTTAAAAACGACACCCCTTAAGGAATTAATCTAGAGGTGTAGTGAGCATTTTGACCCCACAGGTATTGTGTAAAAGATAATGTGCAGCAGTTGGTGCAGAGCGAAATTTGCAATTTTCTATACATATATGCCAATTCAGTGTCCGATATATTGTGCCCAGCATGTGCCACCGGAGATATACACCTCATAAACTGTAATGTTGGCTCTCCCGGGTACGGCAATACCCTACATGTGGCTGTTATCAGCTGCCTGGGCACACAGCAGGGCTCAGAGGGGAAAGATGAGGAGGGGTAAGCTGTGCGAAGTGGATCAGAGCGAGTAAAACTGGGGTAAATTAAAAATAAAGGGATGGATGATAAATTTGAAAACACTCTTTCATACAGAGCTCTGGTTTTTCGGGACACGCGTCACATTGATATATTGTGTCCTTCCTTATCCCCCTCTTATAGCAGACTCTGCACCTCTTTTGACTTTTTCCCTTCTTGCCAGTTTGGGGAACTTCTCCTAAAAAGTGTTGCCCTGGTACGATGCCTGTGGCCCCGCTTCCAGAAGTACTGTAAGGCTTCAGGACTTGATCTGACAAGTCCACCCCTCCCATGTACCTATTGTAGTCCAGGATGCAGTCTAGTTTGGGGGTCCCTGTACTGGTACCTCGTACAGGTACATGGGTACTGGTGTGGCATCTCCCTGGTCTTGTACTTGACACACAATATGTTGCTGCTAGATTGTGCCCTGCTCTCACCCCTTCTGAGTGTTTGCCCAAGCAGAGTCGTAGGGAGGCCTCTCAGGTTTCTTCTAGCAGTGCCGCATGCCACAGGACTTCTGGAAGCGAGGCAGTTGAAGAGTGGGACGCTGGTATAAAAATTATCCAGGTAGAGGTGGTAACCCTGGTCCAGCAGTGGGTGCACCAAATCCCACACTATTTTTGTATTAACTCCCAGTAAGGGGGGGGCATTCTGGGGGCTGAGTACTGGTGTCCTTCCCTTCATATATCCTAAATTTGTAGGTATACGCGGATGCACTCTCGCACAGCTTATACATCTTCACGGCATACCTTGCCCTCTTACCCGGCAGGTACTCGCGGAATTGAAGCCTCCCTTTCAAATGTACCAGGGATTCATCTATAGAAATACACTTGTCGGGGGTGAATGCTGGGAAAACCGGGCACTAAAATGGTCTAATAGGGGTCTCCGTTTATACAAACGGTCAAAACTGGGGTCATCTCGGGGTGGGCACGGCTCATTATCAGTATAATGTAAGAAGCGAAGTATTGCCTCATTTTTATTTTATTTTTTAGTTTCCAGCTCAGTTCTGAAGTTGCTTTGAGGGGCCCATATATTAGACACCCTTATCAAACACTCCATTTCAGAAACTAGACCCCTCAAAGTATTCACAACAGCATTTAGAAAGTTTATTAACCCTTTAGGTGTTTCACAGGAATTTAGAGCAAAGTAGAGGTGACATTTAATTAATTTAATTTAATTTATTAGGCACCATGTCCAGTTTGAAGAGGTCTTGTGGTGCTAAAACAGTGGAAACCCCCCAAAAGTGACCCCTTTTTGGAAACTAGAGACCTTGAGGAATCCATTGTAGTTTTCTTGGGGTGCATGCGACTTTTTGATCAGTTTTTATTCTAATTTTAGGTGGCGTGGTGACTAAAAAAAACAGCAATTTTACTATTGTTTTTTATTCAATTTTTTTTACAGCGTTCACCGTGCGCTATAAATGACATATTCACTTTATTCTGCGGGGCGATACGATTACGTCGATACCAGATGTTTATAGTTTTATTTTATGTCTTATGGCGTTTGCACAATAAAATACGTTTTGTAAACAATCATTCACTTTTTGTGTTGCCTTATTCTAAGAGCCATAACTGTTTTATTTTTCCATCAGGAAAGTCGTGCGAGGACTTATTTTTTGCGTAACGAACTGTAGTTTCGATCAGTACCATTTTTAGGTACATGCGACTTTTTGATCTCTTTTTATTCCATTTTTTGGGAGGTGAAGTGACCAAACAATTGTGATTGTGGTACGGTTTATTATTATTTTCTCTTACGGCGTTCACCGCGCGGGATAAATAACGACATCGTTTTGTAGTTCAGGCCGTTACGGACGCGGCGATACCAATTATGTATAGTTTATTTGTTTATTTATATATTTTTATTAATAATAAAGAACTGATAAGTGAAAAAGGGGGACTTTTACTTTTATTACTTTTAAATCTTTTATTTTCTTATTTTTACACAACTTTTTTTTACTTTTTTACACTTTTTTTACTTTGTCCCACTAGGGGACATGAGGGCAGGAGGCTCTGATCGCTATTCTAATACACTGCACTACATGCGTAGTGCAGTGTATTAGAGCTGTCAGCTGTTCGCTGACAGCAAGCATAGTGGGTCCTGATTTTGTCGGGACCCACTAGGCTTCCGTCGATGGCGTAGCCAGAGTCCATTGTTAGGATTCTGGTTGCCATAGTAGCCATCACGGCCCGCTATCGTGTAGCAGGCCGGCGATGGCAGCTTAACCCCTAAGAAGCCGCGTTCGCTATTGAACGCGGCTTCTAAGGGGTTAATCGGCGGGGACCACCGCGATCGGTCCCTGCACACTAAGCTGTGATAGCCTGCTGTCGGAAACAGCAGGTATCGCAGCTCAGACATGCGCCGGGATTAAATGGCGCCGTGTTTACTCAGGTCAGTAATAGTACTGACCTGAGCGCGAACGTTGTACTTAGCAGGACGTACTATTACTGACCTGAGCGCGAAGGGGTTAAAGTTTGAAACTTCCCTGCTGACTAACGCTTATTGCCTAACGCTTAGTCGCTAGTCCAAAAGAAAGGAAATAAAAGAGGGTGAGGTACACTAGGGCACTTGTAGTGCTCCAGGCTGTGAGTTGTTAATAACTGTGATAGCTATGGTCTATTTGACTTAAAGAGGCTCTGTCACCAGATTTTGCAACCCCTATCTGCTATTGCAGCAGATCGGCGCTGCAATGTAGATTACAGTAACGTTTTTATTTTTAAAAAACGAGCATTTTTGGCCAAGTTATGACCATTTTCGTATTTATGCAAATGAGGCTTGCAAAAGTACAACTGGGCGTGTTGAAAAGTAAAAGTACAACTGGGCGTGTATTATGTGCGTACATCGGGGCGTGTTTACTACTTTTACTAGCTGGGCGTTGTGTATAGAAGTGTCATCCACTTCTCTTCACAACGCCCAGCTTCTGGCAGTGCAGCACTGTGACGTCACTCACAGGTCCTGCATCGTGTCGGCACCAGAGGCTACAGATGATTCTGCAGCAGCATCGGCGTTTGCAGGTAAGTCGATGTACTGCCAGAAGCTGGGCGTTGTGAAGAGAAGTGGATGACACTTCTATACACAACGCCCAGCTAGTAATAGTAGTAAACACGCCCCGATGTACGCACATAATACACGCCCAGTTGTACTTTTACTTTTCAACACGCCCAGTTGTACTTTTGCAAGCCTCATTTGCATAAATACGAAAATGGTCATAACTTGGCCAAAAATGCTCGTTTTTTAAAAATAAAAACGTTACTGTAATCTACATTGCAGCGCCTATCTGCTGCAATAGCAGATAGGGGCTGCAAAATCTGGTGACAGAGCCTCTTTAACTTAAAGCCCACTGGAATGCTTTTTTGCATTCAGTACCATGTTTTTTTGATCATATGAAAATGTGGCAAGGTTGTACAGATGTGTCCTTCCCTTTCCTCTTATATCCTCAGTTGTATGGCACGAGATGACCAGCTTTGAAAAAAAAAATAAAAAATTATGTGATGATACTGTCATGGGATGTCTATGCTATATGTGTCTGTGTATGGCCACCCCGTGTTTGTGATGTGGAATACAGCTTGTCAGTGGTTTTGCTAGCATGTCGCAATATTGTATTGAATTGGTTTCATTAGAGTTTGGAGTAATTAATCAAATTTAAACAAAGGTAAAGGTGGACACATCTGTATGAATTCTGAATGAAATGTACTTAATTAATTTTAGATGAACGTTTCAGGCATGTGCTTACTGTACTGTACTTGACTATAGTACAGGCAACTTCTGATCTCTCCTATTGGAATCTTTGTCAACCTTGCTCATAAATATCATTAACATCGGCTACTTGGCTTTGCCTAGTACGTTTAGAACTTGGTATTACAATATCCACTAGAAGTAAACAACTTGTAAATAAAAGTTATAAAATCTTTGCTTAAACTTATCAGAAATCGTTATTTAACAAAAAAATAAACTCTAACTCAAAAATTAGTACCTCGAGTTGTAGTACTGACTCTATTGGGGAGGTCCCTTCTCCAATTAACATTCTAACAAATCAGGACATAGGGTCAGAGATGATTGCTCCTTAGGCCTTATTTACACGAGCGCGTTAAACGTCGGTGGGACGGCCATTGAAACAGCGGCCGTCCCACGGACGTTATGTAATTCAATGTGGCTGTTCACACAGCCATTGTTTCAAAGGACCGTGTGAAGGGTCCGTAGAAAAATAGGACTTGTCCTATCTTTTCACGCATCATGCATCCCTCCATAGACTCTCATCTATGAGGGATGCGAGACATCTCGTCCTGCAGCACCGAGCACGGATGCACCTCGGCCATGAAAAACTGTAGTTTTTCTTGTCCAAGGTGCGCAACACACGTGTAAATAAGGCCTTAGTTTGATAAACCCTTGCCAAAAAGTAAGGAGAAGCCAATTAGAGAAAAACAACATTACAACTTTTAGGGTGATCTCAGTAGGGGAAGAATCCACTTTAATGGATACCAACATAGTCCAGAAATCCGTAGATGCAGATGTAATGATGGGGTAGGGAGACAGACAGGTGAGCCCTAATCTACCCGCCACTCAGTCCCTGCCTACTTGCAACGACCCGCCCTAGGCGACGGGGTACAACTGGGCGACGGTCCCTACACTCCATAGGTGCACAACAGACAAGGGTACAAAGAAGCCGGGGAAATGGGGAAGTTGCCCACAGGAACACCGTGAGCAACAAGCGAGATGAACGAGCTGAGTTAAACCAGGAGATGAGCGAGGTACAAAACGCAGAGCAGAAGAGTGGTCAGTAAAGCCAAGGTCAATAACAAGCAGAGGGTCAGTAGTTCAAGAAGCTGCAGCAGGGCCAGGAAACCAGCAGAGAAGAATCACAAGCAAAGGAGGAACAGGAAAGGCAGGTATAAATAGACAGAGGGCGGGAGCTAGCTCCGTCTGGCCAGGCTGTGATAGGCTCTCCCACTCCTAAGCCTGCCATCCTGAGTGGTGGAAGATGGAGTCAGTCTCACAGACATAGAATCAGGTGCAGACTGATTACCTATGGGCGTTGACACAGAAGCTGTGTCTGGCAGATCCTTTACAGTACCCCCCTTTTATGAGGGGCCACCGGACCCTTTCTAGGTGAACCTGGTTTATTGGGGAAATGAAGGTGGAACCTCCTTACCAATACCCCAGCGGGAACATCCCGGGCGGGTACCCAAGTCCTCTCCTCAGGCCCGTATAATCTCCAATGGACCAGGTACTGGAGGGAGCCTTGGACCATCCTGCTGTCCACAATCTTGGCCACCTCGAATTCTACCCCCTCAGGGGTGAGAACAGGGACCGGAGGTTTCCTCGAGGGAGCCAAGGACGGGGAGCAGCGTTTAAGGAGGGAGGCATGAAACACGTCGTGTACTCGAAAAGACGGGGGCAACTCCAGTCGGAAGGAGACAGGGTTGAGGACTTCAATGACCTTGTACGGCCCTATAAATCGGGGAGCAAACTTCTTGGACGGGACTTTAAGGCGCACATTTTTTTGACGATAGCCACACCAGATCCCCGACCACAAACAAGGGGTTAGCAGAACGTCTTCTATCTGCCTGAGTCTTTTGTATGCTCTGGGACGCCTCTAGGTTCTTCTGAACCTGGGCCCAGACTGTGCACAGTTCTCGATGAACGACCTCTACCTCGGGATTGTTGGAACTACCAGGTGAAATGTAGGAGAACCATGGATTAAACTCAAAATTACAGAAAGAGGGGGGGACCCCTGACGAGTTACTGACCCGGTTATTAAGGGAAAATTCGGCGAGTGGAATGAATGAGACCCAATCATATTGACAGTCAGAGATAAAACACCTTAAATATTGTTCTAGAGACTGATTAGTCATCTCAGTTTGGCCATTAGTTTCAGGATGGAAGGCAGAGGAGAAGGACAGATCAATCTCCAACTTTTTACAGAAGGCTCTCCAAAACAATGAAACAAATTGTACCCCTCTGTCAGAAACAATATTGACAGGGACCCCATGGTGACGCAGGATGTGTTTGACAAACAAGGTAGGTAACGTCTTAGCATTGGGTAGTTTCTTGAGGGGCACAAAGTGGCACATCTTACTGAAGCGGTCTACTACAACCCACACCACCGACTTGCCTTGAGATGGAGGCAAATCGGTGATAAAATCCATGGAGATATGGGTCCAAGATCTCTGGGGAATTGGCAAAGAACATAGTAAGCCCGCTGGTCGGGACCTGGGAGTCTTGGACCTAGCACAAACTTCACAAGCGGCGACGTAGGCCTTAAAGTCTTTAGGCAACCCAGGCAACCAATAGTTTCTGGCAATGAGGTGCTTGGTACCAAGGATGCCTGGATGACCAGATAGTGCGGAGTCATGATTTTCCCTAAGTAACCTTAGCCGGAATTGCAGGGGAACAAACAACTTGTTCTCAGGAAGGTTCCCAGGAGCTGAACCTTGATCAGCCGCAATTTCAGAGACTAAATCAGAATCAATAGAGGAAATGATTATACCTGGAGGCAAAACACAAGCAGGATCTTCCTCCAAAGGAGGGCTGGCCATGAAGCTACGCAACAGTGCATCAGCCTTAATATTTTTAGACCCAGCCCTACCCTTAGGGAGCTTAGCTCCTGGTTCCAAATCAATTGCGCAATCGTATTCTCTATGAGGAGGTAACACTTCGGAGGCCTCTTTAGAGAAAACATCAGCGAAGTCCTGAACAAACTCAGGTAGAGTGTTCACCTCCTCAGGGGGAGAAATAGAATTAACAGAAAAACATGACGTCATGCATTCATTACCCCATTTGGTAAGATCCCCAGTATTCCAGTCAAACGTGGGATTATGCAACTGCAACCAGGGAAGGCCTAAAACCAAATCGGACGATAATCCCTGCCTCACCAGTACAGAGCACTGCTCCAAATGCATGGAGCCAACAAGGAGTTCAAAAACAGGGGTATGCTGTGTAAAATAACCATTAGCAAGAGGAGTGGAGTCGATACCCACTACCGGGACAGGTTTAGGCAAATCAATCAATGGCATAGCTAGAGACATAGCAAATTCCACAGACATAATATTAGCAGAAGACCCTGAATCCACGAAGGCACTTTGTAAGTATGGCCTTTTTCGGTGGTTTTGTATATGTCCCTGTGTTTTTATCGGTTCTGTTTGTGCATCAGGAACGTTCTGTTCCAGTTTAGGAGTTAGGGACTCGCAAGTCTGGGGATCCTTGTCGTGGATTGCGAGCTTGCGTCCTTTTGGCCAAAATGATTACCAATACCCCAGGTATTATTCATTATTATGTATATTCGCTTCTCTTGGACACAGCCGGGTCTTTGATGCTGGGAGAGCATGGTGTGTTGTTGTTTGGCATAGCAAGCAGGGTAGCCCGCTCTATGAATTATCAAGGCGTCACAAATAGGCTTCTACCTGGCTATACACGTTGTGCCTCATGACGTACACACTATCCCTCCATGTTTCACTCACTTGCACCCCATTATCCATTTATTTCTATTGAGGCACTTCATTTATTACTGCCCCCTATATTTCACTTATAGTATTACACTTGCACACACACTATTCATTTATTATTTCTTACTACACATCCCATGCACCACACACCACTCCCCTCAAGACCAGTGGGAGTGGCTATTATTATTTAAAACACCTGCTCGCCCTTTCATCAGCATTTCTGACCTGGCTGCGTCCATTTGTAAGTATGGCCTTTTTCGGTGGTTTTGTATATGTCCCTGTGTTTTTATCGGTTCTGTTTGTGCATCAGGAACGTTCTGTTCCAGTTTAGGAGTTAGGGACTCGCAAGTCTGGGGATCCTTGTCGTGGATTGCGAGCTTGCGTCCTTTTGGCCAAAATGATTACCAATACCCCAGGTATTATTCATTATTATGTATATTCGCTTCTCTTGGACACAGCCGGGTCTTTGATGCTGGGAGAGCATGGTGTGTTGTTGTTTGGCATAGCAAGCAGGGTAGCCCGCTCTATGAATTATCAAGGCGTCACAAATAGGCTTCTACCTGGCTATACACGTTGTGCCTCATGACGTACACACTATCCCTCCATGTTTCACTCACTTGCACCCCATTATCCATTTATTTCTATTGAGGCACTTCATTTATTACTGCCCCCTATATTTCACTTATAGTATTACACTTGCACACACACTATTCATTTATTATTTCTTACTACACATCCCATGCACCACACACCACTCCCCTCAAGACCAGTGGGAGTGGCTATTATTATTTAAAACACCTGCTCGCCCTTTCATCAGCATTTCTGACCTGGCTGCGTCCATTTGTAAGTATGGCCTTTTTCGGTGGTTTTGTATATGTCCCTGTGTTTTTATCGGTTCTGTTTGTGCATCAGGAACGTTCTGTTCCAGTTTAGGAGTTAGGGACTCGCAAGTCTGGGGATCCTTGTCGTGGATTGCGAGCTTGCGTCCTTTTGGCCAAAATGATTACCAATACCCCAGGTATTATTCATTATTATGTATATTCGCTTCTCTTGGACACAGCCGGGTCTTTGATGCTGGGAGAGCATGGTGTGTTGTTGTTTGGCATAGCAAGCAGGGTAGCCCGCTCTATGAATTATCAAGGCGTCACAAATAGGCTTCTACCTGGCTATACACGTTGTGCCTCATGACGTACACACTATCCCTCCATGTTTCACTCACTTGCACCCCATTATCCATTTATTTCTATTGAGGCACTTCATTTATTACTGCCCCCTATATTTCACTTATAGTATTACACTTGCACACACACTATTCATTTATTATTTCTTACTACACATCCCATGCACCACACACCACTCCCCTCAAGACCAGTGGGAGTGGCTATTATTATTTAAAACACCTGCTCGCCCTTTCATCAGCATTTCTGACCTGGCTGCGTCCATTTGTAAGTATGGCCTTTTTCGGTGGTTTTGTATATGTCCCTGTGTTTTTATCGGTTCTGTTTGTGCATCAGGAACGTTCTGTTCCAGTTTAGGAGTTAGGGACTCGCAAGTCTGGGGATCCTTGTCGTGGATTGCGAGCTTGCGTCCTTTTGGCCAAAATGATTACCAATACCCCAGGTATTATTCATTATTATGTATATTCGCTTCTCTTGGACACAGCCGGGTCTTTGATGCTGGGAGAGCATGGTGTGTTGTTGTTTGGCATAGCAAGCAGGGTAGCCCGCTCTATGAATTATCAAGGCGTCACAAATAGGCTTCTACCTGGCTATACACGTTGTGCCTCATGACGTACACACTATCCCTCCATGTTTCACTCACTTGCACCCCATTATCCATTTATTTCTATTGAGGCACTTCATTTATTACTGCCCCCTATATTTCACTTATAGTATTACACTTGCACACACACTATTCATTTATTATTTCTTACTACACATCCCATGCACCACACACCACTCCCCTCAAGACCAGTGGGAGTGGCTATTATTATTTAAAACACCTGCTCGCCCTTTCATCAGCATTTCTGACCTGGCTGCGTCCATTTGTAAGTATGGCCTTTTTCGGTGGTTTTGTATATGTCCCTGTGTTTTTATCGGTTCTGTTTGTGCATCAGGAACGTTCTGTTCCAGTTTAGGAGTTAGGGACTCGCAAGTCTGGGGATCCTTGTCGTGGATTGCGAGCTTGCGTCCTTTTGGCCAAAATGATTACCAATACCCCAGGTATTATTCATTATTATGTATATTCGCTTCTCTTGGACACAGCCGGGTCTTTGATGCTGGGAGAGCATGGTGTGTTGTTGTTTGGCATAGCAAGCAGGGTAGCCCGCTCTATGAATTATCAAGGCGTCACAAATAGGCTTCTACCTGGCTATACACGTTGTGCCTCATGACGTACACACTATCCCTCCATGTTTCACTCACTTGCACCCCATTATCCATTTATTTCTATTGAGGCACTTCATTTATTACTGCCCCCTATATTTCACTTATAGTATTACACTTGCACACACACTATTCATTTATTATTTCTTACTACACATCCCATGCACCACACACCACTCCCCTCAAGACCAGTGGGAGTGGCTATTATTATTTAAAACACCTGCTCGCCCTTTCATCAGCATTTCTGACCTGGCTGCGTCCATTTGTAAGTATGGCCTTTTTCGGTGGTTTTGTATATGTCCCTGTGTTTTTATCGGTTCTGTTTGTGCATCAGGAACGTTCTGTTCCAGTTTAGGAGTTAGGGACTCGCAAGTCTGGGGATCCTTGTCGTGGATTGCGAGCTTGCGTCCTTTTGGCCAAAATGATTACCAATACCCCAGGTATTATTCATTATTATGTATATTCGCTTCTCTTGGACACAGCCGGGTCTTTGATGCTGGGAGAGCATGGTGTGTTGTTGTTTGGCATAGCAAGCAGGGTAGCCCGCTCTATGAATTATCAAGGCGTCACAAATAGGCTTCTACCTGGCTATACACGTTGTGCCTCATGACGTACACACTATCCCTCCATGTTTCACTCACTTGCACCCCATTATCCATTTATTTCTATTGAGGCACTTCATTTATTACTGCCCCCTATATTTCACTTATAGTATTACACTTGCACACACACTATTCATTTATTATTTCTTACTACACATCCCATGCACCACACACCACTCCCCTCAAGACCAGTGGGAGTGGCTATTATTATTTAAAACACCTGCTCGCCCTTTCATCAGCATTTCTGACCTGGCTGCGTCCATTTGTAAGTATGGCCTTTTTCGGTGGTTTTGTATATGTCCCTGTGTTTTTATCGGTTCTGTTTGTGCATCAGGAACGTTCTGTTCCAGTTTAGGAGTTAGGGACTCGCAAGTCTGGGGATCCTTGTCGTGGATTGCGAGCTTGCGTCCTTTTGGCCAAAATGATTACCAATACCCCAGGTATTATTCATTATTATGTATATTCGCTTCTCTTGGACACAGCCGGGTCTTTGATGCTGGGAGAGCATGGTGTGTTGTTGTTTGGCATAGCAAGCAGGGTAGCCCGCTCTATGAATTATCAAGGCGTCACAAATAGGCTTCTACCTGGCTATACACGTTGTGCCTCATGACGTACACACTATCCCTCCATGTTTCACTCACTTGCACCCCATTATCCATTTATTTCTATTGAGGCACTTCATTTATTACTGCCCCCTATATTTCACTTATAGTATTACACTTGCACACACACTATTCATTTATTATTTCTTACTACACATCCCATGCACCACACACCACTCCCCTCAAGACCAGTGGGAGTGGCTATTATTATTTAAAACACCTGCTCGCCCTTTCATCAGCATTTCTGACCTGGCTGCGTCCATTTGTAAGTATGGCCTTTTTCGGTGGTTTTGTATATGTCCCTGTGTTTTTATCGGTTCTGTTTGTGCATCAGGAACGTTCTGTTCCAGTTTAGGAGTTAGGGACTCGCAAGTCTGGGGATCCTTGTCGTGGATTGCGAGCTTGCGTCCTTTTGGCCAAAATGATTACCAATACCCCAGGTATTATTCATTATTATGTATATTCGCTTCTCTTGGACACAGCCGGGTCTTTGATGCTGGGAGAGCATGGTGTGTTGTTGTTTGGCATAGCAAGCAGGGTAGCCCGCTCTATGAATTATCAAGGCGTCACAAATAGGCTTCTACCTGGCTATACACGTTGTGCCTCATGACGTACACACTATCCCTCCATGTTTCACTCACTTGCACCCCATTATCCATTTATTTCTATTGAGGCACTTCATTTATTACTGCCCCCTATATTTCACTTATAGTATTACACTTGCACACACACTATTCATTTATTATTTCTTACTACACATCCCATGCACCACACACCACTCCCCTCAAGACCAGTGGGAGTGGCTATTATTATTTAAAACACCTGCTCGCCCTTTCATCAGCATTTCTGACCTGGCTGCGTCCATTTGTAAGTATGGCCTTTTTCGGTGGTTTTGTATATGTCCCTGTGTTTTTATCGGTTCTGTTTGTGCATCAGGAACGTTCTGTTCCAGTTTAGGAGTTAGGGACTCGCAAGTCTGGGGATCCTTGTCGTGGATTGCGAGCTTGCGTCCTTTTGGCCAAAATGATTACCAATACCCCAGGTATTATTCATTATTATGTATATTCGCTTCTCTTGGACACAGCCGGGTCTTTGATGCTGGGAGAGCATGGTGTGTTGTTGTTTGGCATAGCAAGCAGGGTAGCCCGCTCTATGAATTATCAAGGCGTCACAAATAGGCTTCTACCTGGCTATACACGTTGTGCCTCATGACGTACACACTATCCCTCCATGTTTCACTCACTTGCACCCCATTATCCATTTATTTCTATTGAGGCACTTCATTTATTACTGCCCCCTATATTTCACTTATAGTATTACACTTGCACACACACTATTCATTTATTATTTCTTACTACACATCCCATGCACCACACACCACTCCCCTCAAGACCAGTGGGAGTGGCTATTATTATTTAAAACACCTGCTCGCCCTTTCATCAGCATTTCTGACCTGGCTGCGTCCATTTGTAAGTATGGCCTTTTTCGGTGGTTTTGTATATGTCCCTGTGTTTTTATCGGTTCTGTTTGTGCATCAGGAACGTTCTGTTCCAGTTTAGGAGTTAGGGACTCGCAAGTCTGGGGATCCTTGTCGTGGATTGCGAGCTTGCGTCCTTTTGGCCAAAATGATTACCAATACCCCAGGTATTATTCATTATTATGTATATTCGCTTCTCTTGGACACAGCCGGGTCTTTGATGCTGGGAGAGCATGGTGTGTTGTTGTTTGGCATAGCAAGCAGGGTAGCCCGCTCTATGAATTATCAAGGCGTCACAAATAGGCTTCTACCTGGCTATACACGTTGTGCCTCATGACGTACACACTATCCCTCCATGTTTCACTCACTTGCACCCCATTATCCATTTATTTCTATTGAGGCACTTCATTTATTACTGCCCCCTATATTTCACTTATAGTATTACACTTGCACACACACTATTCATTTATTATTTCTTACTACACATCCCATGCACCACACACCACTCCCCTCAAGACCAGTGGGAGTGGCTATTATTATTTAAAACACCTGCTCGCCCTTTCATCAGCATTTCTGACCTGGCTGCGTCCATTTGTAAGTATGGCCTTTTTCGGTGGTTTTGTATATGTCCCTGTGTTTTTATCGGTTCTGTTTGTGCATCAGGAACGTTCTGTTCCAGTTTAGGAGTTAGGGACTCGCAAGTCTGGGGATCCTTGTCGTGGATTGCGAGCTTGCGTCCTTTTGGCCAAAATGATTACCAATACCCCAGGTATTATTCATTATTATGTATATTCGCTTCTCTTGGACACAGCCGGGTCTTTGATGCTGGGAGAGCATGGTGTGTTGTTGTTTGGCATAGCAAGCAGGGTAGCCCGCTCTATGAATTATCAAGGCGTCACAAATAGGCTTCTACCTGGCTATACACGTTGTGCCTCATGACGTACACACTATCCCTCCATGTTTCACTCACTTGCACCCCATTATCCATTTATTTCTATTGAGGCACTTCATTTATTACTGCCCCCTATATTTCACTTATAGTATTACACTTGCACACACACTATTCATTTATTATTTCTTACTACACATCCCATGCACCACACACCACTCCCCTCAAGACCAGTGGGAGTGGCTATTATTATTTAAAACACCTGCTCGCCCTTTCATCAGCATTTCTGACCTGGCTGCGTCCATTTGTAAGTATGGCCTTTTTCGGTGGTTTTGTATATGTCCCTGTGTTTTTATCGGTTCTGTTTGTGCATCAGGAACGTTCTGTTCCAGTTTAGGAGTTAGGGACTCGCAAGTCTGGGGATCCTTGTCGTGGATTGCGAGCTTGCGTCCTTTTGGCCAAAATGATTACCAATACCCCAGGTATTATTCATTATTATGTATATTCGCTTCTCTTGGACACAGCCGGGTCTTTGATGCTGGGAGAGCATGGTGTGTTGTTGTTTGGCATAGCAAGCAGGGTAGCCCGCTCTATGAATTATCAAGGCGTCACAAATAGGCTTCTACCTGGCTATACACGTTGTGCCTCATGACGTACACACTATCCCTCCATGTTTCACTCACTTGCACCCCATTATCCATTTATTTCTATTGAGGCACTTCATTTATTACTGCCCCCTATATTTCACTTATAGTATTACACTTGCACACACACTATTCATTTATTATTTCTTACTACACATCCCATGCACCACACACCACTCCCCTCAAGACCAGTGGGAGTGGCTATTATTATTTAAAACACCTGCTCGCCCTTTCATCAGCATTTCTGACCTGGCTGCGTCCATTTGTAAGTATGGCCTTTTTCGGTGGTTTTGTATATGTCCCTGTGTTTTTATCGGTTCTGTTACTGCCGGTAGCAGACCTACCACCAAAAGAGACCTGAAAGGGAAGCAAGATTTTATTACATTTCATATTTACGGGAAATACCTGTGCGCCCAAGTGACCTCCCGATGGTCACTTAGGCGCGGAAGTTCCTCCGACTTGTTATTCTTATGCCTAGGACATTTGTTCACTTGATGCTTGTCATCCCCACAGTAGAAGTGAAGACCATTCTTCCTGCGGAACTCTCTACATTGTTGGGGGGACAATCGGACGTCGGTCAAGTAGTACCGCTAAAGCCATAACCTGATCTAGGGAGTCAGAAGAGGGCTAGCTAACTAGCAGGTCTTTCAGGGCGTTCGACAGACCCAATCTAAACTGGCACCTTAAGGCAGGATCATTCCACCGAGAAGCTACACACCACTTCCTAAAGTCAGAACAATACTCCTCAACAGGTCTCTCACCCTGACGTAAGGTCACCAGCTGACTCTCGGCAAAGGCAGTCTTGTCAGTCTCCGAGGAGAAGGCCCATTCTTAGGGACCGTCCTGGAGCCTGGACATAATTATACCCACCTGCTGGCTCTCAGAACCAGAGGAGTGGGGCTTTAAGCGAAAATAGAGCCTACAACTCTCCAGAAAGGAGAAAAAAGTATTCCGGTCCCCTGAGAACCGGTCAGGCAACTTGAGGTGGGGTTCAAGAGGTGAGGTGAGGGGCACTATCAGGGTAGCCTCAGGCTGGTTGTCCCTCTGAGCCAGGGCCTGGACCTGTAGGGAGAGGCCCTGCATTTGCTGAGCCAGGGTCTCAAGGGGGTCCATAGAGTGTCAGGGACCAGGGTAGACTAGGTGTATGGGCTTGTGATTATGTAATGATGGGGTAGGGAGACAGACAGGTGAGCCCTAATCTACCCGCCACTCAGTCCCTGCCTACTTGCAACGACCCACCATAGGCGACGGGGTACAACTGGGCGACGGTCCCTACACTCAATAGGTGCACGACAGACAAACAGACAAGGGTACAAAGAAGCCGGTGAAATGGGGAATTTGCCCACGGGAACACCGTGAGCAACAAGCGAGGGGAACGAGCCGAGTCAAACCAGGAGATGAGTGAGGTACAAAACGCAGAGCAGAAGAGTGGTCAGTAAAGCCAAGGTCAATAACAAGCAGAGGGCAGTAGTCCAAGAAGCTGCAGCAGGGCCAGGAAACCAGCAGAGAAGAATCACAAGCAAAGGAGGAACAGGAAAGGCAGGTATAAATAGACAGAGGGCAGGAGCTAGCTCCGTCTGGCCAGGCTGTGATAGGCTCTCCCTCTCCTAAGCCTGCCATCCTGAGTGGTGGAAGATGGAGTCAGTCTCACAGACATAGAAGCAGGTGCAGACTGATTACCTATGAGCGCTGACACAGAAGCTGTGTCTGGCAGATCCTTTACAGCAGATAATGAGGATAGCGAACAATCTACTTTACAAGCCTCCAACTGAACCATTAATCAGGGATATACTGGTTGCAATAAATAAATATAATGCTTCTCTCCTTGATCTTTCGAAGAATATTGGCAGCCTGCAGGAAGAAGTGCAATTGCTACGAGATGATATGAAACAATTGCATACTGCTACAACAGATAATAAGGAAATTAATTCCATGTGCAAAAAACAGGCACCTAATCTAATGGACCTAGAAGACAGTTTGCAGTGGTCTAATATCCGAGTCCTGGGCTTTCGAGAAAAGAGTAAAAGCACTGAATGCCGTGGATTATACAAAACTAGCTTCTGGAGCATGTGGATCGATCATTTGAACTACATGAAATTGATTGTGTCTATAGGATACCAACAAGAAATACTATTCCGGGCAATAGACCTACTGTATACTGGCTACTGTCACGAAGCGGGTAGTGGACCCACTAGGCCGTACCGCCGCAGCGGGGAGGCAGCTGGCCAAACAACAGGACACCCCAGAAATACAATGTCCCGCACAAGGGTACCTGAATAGTCCAGATGGTGGCCGCAGCTCTGGCACAGATGAGATGGGTGCAGCAGATGGCGCCAAACGTGGCGGATGACCCAGGAGCCGCAAGTTGCGCCAGACGTGGCGGATTCCTCAGGACGTGGCATATAACACAGGACGTGGCGGATTCCTCCGGACGTGGCAGATGACACAGGACGTGGCGGATTCCTCTAGACGTGGCGGATTCCTCCAGACGTGGTGGAATCCTCCAGACGTGGCAGATGACACAGGACATGGCGGATTCCTCCAGACGTGGCAGATTCCTCTGGACGTTGCAGATTCCTCTGGACGTGGCAGATGACACAGGACGTGGCAGATTCCTCTGGACGTGGCACGACTAGATACTAGGGCAAAGCACGGAAACAGGAACGGGGAACAAGGTACGGGTAACAACAGGAACGGGAAACACTAAGGGACCATTTGCAAGACAGACTGGGAAAACTAACAATGCTCAGGCATCGAACTAGGGGGCTGGACCCCTTTTATAGCCCAGGGTACTCACGGGTCAAAGGTCGTTCAAGATGTCCGGTGCGCACGCTGCCCCTTTAAGAGCGGGGACGAGCGTGCGCGCGCACCCTGCGGGCTCCGGCGAAGGTGAGCGGATGCAAGCGCTGGCATCTCCTGAGGAGGAGGCTGGGGCCAGCGCTTGCCGACTCGTGGCTGCGGCTGTCAGCGGGAGGCTGGAGCTGACAGCCCACAGCCACGGACGTTACAGCTACATGTTTTTGCTCAAAGGAGAGAGATGCAATTCTTAAGAAAATTAGGCAAATATCTGACTTATGCCTTAAAGGTCATACAATTATACATTTTCCTGACTATTTTGTGGATACTTCGAAACTACGTGAACATTTTTTTTAAGGTTAAAAAAAGACTCAGGACAGCAGGACTTTCATATGCAGTACTGTTTTCAGACAAACTAAGTGTAATGTGTAACAGCAAAATAAAAAATAAAAATCATGAACCCTTGGAAGTAATGAAATGGCTTGACATGAAAGGTAAAGTTAGCTAGCTTCCTTCTTATTATTGAAATGACTAATCTCCAGGTATTATTGTGGAATATTCAAGGACTAGATGATTGGGTTAAAAGAGTAGCAGTATTTGACTTATTAATTCACTACTTATTTTTCTGCAAGAGACACACTTGACACAGTCCACACATACTGCCTTATTCAGGCCTTGGATTGGGTTTATCAAGCACTCTTTTCACCTTGAGGTGTTAGGCTCATAGTACATACCGTAAAGATACTCATATTGTTTGTTGCACACAAAAGATAAATATTGAGGGTCACTATATTTACACTGTCAATATATATTGTTTACACTGTTGCACTGTTAATGGTTTGACTTGTATACTAGCAAGTATATACATACACTCTTTTTACTAGAAATGTTAACACCACTGCTCTGTTTCACCCTAGGTATACAAACATGTCTACTATTTATATTTGGTGATTTTAACTGCGTCATAGATACTCTCTTAGATAGACTTAATGATAAAATTAAAGGTAATTAAAATAACCTCCTAACACCTCTAGCCAAATTTGCTTCAAAGCTGGATAGAGCAATCTGTGGCACAAAAGGAATCCTGTGAATAGACAGTACTACCGTCACTGTAAAACGCATACTTCCCTCTCGCATATCGATCTTATTGTTTATAATACACTAGCAATCCCATATATTATATAAATGAATTAGAAAACTTGTGAAATTTTAGACCATAGTCGTTTAACTTCAGTATTGCCATATAACCCATTAGGTAAATTAATAAAAACATTTAAAACCAATTTTGTCACATCACAAAATTCTATCAACAATGTTGGAGCTATTTAAACTCATTTTGAAGCTGTTATTAGTGATATCTCTGGAATTGTTGAGGAATTTAAGTATTATTATTCTAATATATATGCCTCTAATTCTTCTTATTTATTGATCGACTTAGCGCCCTTTTACACAGTTCAAGTATCAGGAAAACGATAATTCCCGATAATCGTTCAGCGGCTGATTGTATAGCTTTAAATGCCTTAAATATTATCGTTGTCGGCAGCACGTCTCCCTGTGTAAACAGGGACATGTGCGGTCGACATGATAGAAATGTATGGGGACGAGCGATCGGAGTAACGAGTGCTCGTTCTGATATAAGGAAGAGAGGAAACCTCCGGCTCACCGGTTTGTGCATCTCCAGACACCTCGCTCGGATCCCCGCGACGGCGCGCGGTAGGTAATGCAAAAAAGAAGGAGAGTTGATCCAGCGCTGTGTAGAGTTTAAAAGGGAAATGCTATTCCCACTTTTATTAGAAAAATTGATTAAAAGTGAAAAAGTGAAAAAGGAGACGCAGTCTCAAGATGAAGAGTAGTACTGGGTAATTACCCGAGCCTACGCGTTTCAAGCACAAGCGGTGCTCTTAATCATGGCAGAAAATATCTTCTTTTTTGCTCGTTCTGATACATACTCCTTGTAAAAGAAGCAAATGAGCGCCGATCAAAGAGCTGTTTCGATGATCATCACTCGTGGAGGAATTACGCATAGATTTAACTCAACATTCGTTTGGTAATGCCCCAGGCCTGGCTAGCCTATCAATGACTATCTACTGTATGTTATATGTATTATTTTACTACATTTAAATGCAGTTATAAATTATTCATTTTCCAAAATTAACAAAATCTATGGAGAAGTTCTTGATAGTCACTATCCTAAAGCCAGATAAGAATCCTCTAAGTGTAGATGCATATTGCCCCATCTCGCTCCTTAAAGGTAATGTGTTGCCAGAAAAACATGTTTTTTTTTTAATTAAACATTTAGTGTGTAGGTGATTAAACATTGTTCAAATTTTTTTTATTTTTTTCACGAGTCAGGAAATATTATAAATTAATTCTAATTTATAATATTTCCCATTGCTGGTCACTAGATGGAGCTATTCCCAAAATTGCAGCATTGCAAAATTGGGTAAAAAGCCCTCGCTCTAGTGAGCTCTCAGCACCCCCCCTCCTTTATCCTGGCTAGTGCCGGGATAAACGAGGGGTTTGAACGGTCTAACCTCCTACACTGTGTGTCGCCATTATTTGAGCTAACACACAGTGTAGTAGGTTTACATACAGTAGTAAACACACACAAACACGAACATACATTGAAATCTCTTACCTGCTCCTGCCGCGCGGCTCCCTCCGGCCCGTCCGCTCCGTCTGCTGCCGCTGGTCCAAGTGCACAAGTCCGGAAGCCGCGACCGGAAGTAGTAATATTACTGTCCGGCCGCGACTTCCGGTCCACAGGAAAATGGCGCCGGACGGCGCCAATTTCAAGTTGGACTGTGTGGGAGCGGCGCATGCGCAGTTCCCACACAGACGGCGTACACAGAAGTGGATGGGACGGGACCCGTTCGCAGTCTCTATGGGACTGTGGCTGCCGTATTCCATGTCTGTATGTGTCGTTAATCGACACATACAGAAATGGAACAAAAAATGGCAGCCCCCATAGAGAAGAAAAAGTGTAAAAATAAGAAAAAGTAAAACACAAACACACAAATAAATATAAACGTTTTTAATAAAGCACTAACATCTTTAACATATTTAAAAAAAAATTGTGATGACACTGTTCCTTTAACAACAGCGTCAAAACTTTGGTGAGAGTACTTGCCAATCGCTTGAGAGAGGTTGTATCTACTGTGATACATCGAGATAAAACTGGCTTTATGCCATCTAGATCAACTTCAATTACCATAGGAAGTTTATATATCAAATTGCAGGTGAAATGTGGCGATAGTGGTGCTGTCATGTTACTCGACACTGCCAAAGCTTTTGACAGCGTTGAGTGGCAGTACATTTAGAAGCGATTTGAGATGTTTGGATTTGGGAAAGAAAAATTTCAGATGGTTGAAGATTCTTTACCGCAATCCATGTGCAAGATTAAAAATTGCTGATAGTATTTTGGCTCCATTTTTGTTGGCTAGAGGTACCAGTCAAGAGTCTCTACTGTCACCATTGTTCTTTGCTATGGCACTGAAGCTCCAGGCAATATATCAGGAATGGTCCTGTGATTATTGGCTTTAAATATCGCCAGATTAGGGATCAAATATTCAGGGGAAAGAAGAAAACCTGGACCGCACATTCACTTGCTATACTTGATCTTTTGTGGCTCAGCAAAATTTAAAAATGTATGAACATGAGGTTCTTAGTTTACGATTTGATCAAACTGTATAAGCCCACTTGGCACTTCACGGCGACCTTTTTTTTGTGGGTTCCTACTTTATCAAGTGCAGTATCGCATGGCAACCAGTGCCGCTGCAACAAGTACCCATAGAGGGAGCAACCTTAGAAGACATACAGCAGCCATGCTGCCAATCTAAGTCCCCTTGGCACTTGGCCACGTACTCCCACAGACACAGCACTGCAGCAACAAAGACCACCACACAACACCACAAAAAAGTGAACAGATGGAAAATGTTCACCTTTCCTTGTAGGATCAAATATGTTTCTTTGCGGATGATATCCTGGTATATCCGGCCAGGTCCTCCACTTAATTGCCGGAAATTACTGGTACATTAGACACCTTTGGCACAAATCCTTACTTCTTCCACTTGGAGATTATAAACAATTGATTACAACAATAGTTCCAGTTCAAAATGAATTCAAATATCTGGGCATATTTATTTCAGATAACCCAGTTGATTATGTTAAACGAAATATAACCCCTCTCTTGTCTTATATCAGACAAAATTGTAGGACTTGGCAAAAACAAAGTCTTCCATTTATGTAGAGAACTAGCCTTGTAAAAATGATTATTTTGTCAAAGGCCTTGTGTATTTTAAAGAATACCTCTTTGGATACCAATTTGGATTAAATCTAACGGATTTAAATATTTTCACTCTATAATAAATGAATTTATTTGGGCTGGAAAGGGATGTCGTATTAAATTACAACACTTGCACTATCCACTTAATTAAGGGGGAGCTACAATACCAAACTTAAAACTATATTATAATGTATCAAAGCTACAATATTTGATAACTTGGGAATTAGATGGCCTGTATAAGATTATTCTCCCTCATGGCTCTCAGAGATTCTCGGACCCTTTTTTGACCCTTTAAAGACCCAGACATTTTTCGTTTTACGTTTCATTTATTCACTCCCCACCTTTCAAGAGCCATAACTTTTTTATTTTTCTGTCAATTGAGTGTTGTAAGGGCTTATTTTTTGCAATGGGAGTTGTAGTTTATATTGTCACCATTTAAAGTACCATTTGTAAATCCATTGTTTTTTGGGTATCATTTTTACAGATTTCACCGTGCGGTAAAAACGACAACAAAACTTTATTCTGCGGTTCAATTTGATTACGGTGATACCAAGTTTACATAGGTTTTTTTTTTTATAATTTACTACTTTTACAAAGAAATACCTATTTGTTAAAAAAAAAATTAATTGGGGTTCTCAATAACTGGTACCATAATCATCAACATTAAAAGAAAAAAATGCTGGAAATAAATCACACTGTGTGTAATTATTCTATATAATATATGAGTTTCACTTTTTGAATTGAATTACTGAAATAAATTAACTTTTTGATGATATTCTAATTCATTGAGAAGGACTAGTATATTAGAAAACCCCTATAAATCACCCCATTTTAGAAATGCAATTTCATATTTATTGCCCAGATTCTGCAGTTTTTAGAAATATCCCACATGTGGCACTGTAGGGTTCAGAAGAGAGGGAGCACCAATTGGCTTTTGGAGCGCAGATTTAGCTTGGCAGTTGTTCTGTTTGGGATTTTACTGGCATTTCATTTTATAATGTGTGGGCATATGTAAGCTGTTCGGAGAACATCAGGGCATAATAAGAGGGTATAATAATAGGGGAAATAAATATTAATCCGCAGATGTCGGGCCACTGTCGAACCGATAAGTAGTGCCCAAGCTTATTTGCTTTTGGAATGAACTGTACATTTTGTGTCGGTATATTCTGTGAGCCAGACCTCTTTTATTTTTTCTCCAATAGAGCTGGGTTAGGGCTTATTTGTTGAGGGAAAATCTGTAGATTTCAGTGGTACCATTTTGGGGTACATGCAATTTTTTGATCACTTTTTATTACATTTTTTGGCAAGCAAGGTGACCAAAAACCATCAAATCTGACAATATATATGTATTTTTTTAGTGTCTACTGTGCGCTATAAATGACATTCTACTTTATTCTGTGGGTTGATACAATATACATCCTCCTTCACATCCCCCCTGACCCACTTGTAGAAAATAAAGTGGGTTTTTTTCCGTTCACCTTGCATTTTTTTTGGCAATTTTAAGGCAAAACCGCCATATTTGTGCCGCAATTACAAAAATTACATTAAAAAAATAATGGCACAAAACATGAAAAAAACCAGTGCTTTTAGGCTATATTCTCACAGTGATATATTTAGATAGGTATTACCCTCTTACAATTTTATATATAATATGTTGGAGTAATTCACACTAGGTGTACACCACCAATTATCGATATATGAACAAAGGAACGGGGAGTGGGAAAAGTAGTGTGTTACATCAATGTTAAAAATAAAAAATACTTTATTGAATAATTATTAAAAACAATGTTAGATGAAAAAATGATGACGTTGTGCCAAAGTCCCCTAGATTGGCACACTGAGACAATATTATGTCTAAATTAATTGCTTCGTTTTATTAAAGATATATGTGTCTAGCCTCCCCCTGTGTATATGCGAGGAGGCTCTGCAATAGTCCCTGATCCAGAGATTAAAGTGTTAATTATTAGCAAATGGCTGTCCCCCTCAGTATCAATGACGAGACAGTCAACCTGCATATGACACTAAAGGTTCCTCCAGAGATCAGAATCTGAACCCCGTGAGGAAGGACTTTATTCTTAAAGCACTGAGATTCATCCTTACACGGAACTATTTCTTATTTGATGGGCGGTTTTACCTGCAAATTAGGGGCACGGCGATGGGAGCAGCTGTGGCCCCCACATTTGCCAACATATATCTTGGCTGGTGGGAAGAGGTAATGGTTAATTTGCTGCAAATCCTAAGCAAAATCTGTAAAGGTAAATTCACACATACCATAAACACTATGGATTTTCCGCAATTAATTTCACTGTGGAAAATATGCAGTGTAATACAGTAGCAGCAGAGTTGATGAGATTTGAACAAATCTTATCCACATGCTGCGTAAAAAATGCACCAGAAAACCGTTGATAAATTGACTTGCGGTACGTTTTTTTTTTTAATCCGCAGCATGTCCATTATGTTGCAGAATCGCTGCTTTCTGTTGTGGGTTTTCTCCATTGAATTCAATGGGGAGGTAAAACCCGCAACAAATATCAGATGTTGCAATTTTTGCGGTGTAAAAGCTGCAATTCTGCCACAACAAAATTGCAATTTAGAAAAAGAAAAAAGCGTATGCTTACCCAGATCTCTGTGCTTCTACGTCCAGCCCGGCCACCAGGGATGACATTTCATCTCATGTGAGTGTTGCAGGAAGTCAGATAGACGCGTAGCATGGAATGTATAGGTTTTTAGTTTTTTTTACATGCCTTAGTGCTTCTTACATCCTCACAAGTGCTCCACCTTCTCTTAAGGCGCCCTCCACATCGTGTTATCGCCGTACGTTTATCTTGTACGTCGGAAAAGTTCCCGACGTACACGATAAATGTGTTCATAGGGCTCCATTATGTCCTTTTGGTCTCCGTCGGGTTCATATACTACGGTATACATTTTTTTTTTTTTTTTGAAGGATGGAATGGCGTAGTAGACTCTGCTATTCCATCCTGAGAGATCCCGCAAAAAAAACGTATACTGGCAGAGCATCACAAGCACTCCGCCCGCGGACTTTGGCCCAGGTAAAGCTCCTGACGTCTGTGCTCATTTATGGACAGTGAATTCAGGCGTTTCCCTAGCGCCATTCCCCAGGCGACGTATCCCATTGTATGCCATATATTTTGTCTGAATTCAATAAAATCCAGGGTATCAAACGTGCTCGATCGTGCTGAAAACAGAAGTGTTCATTTTCATGCTCCAACTGCAATTGTGGTGATACCAGTAGCGTATCTAGCATGGGGGGGACCTGGGCCCACTGAGATGGTGGGGCCCAGGGCCAGTACCCCAGTGGTGGTATGTCCCAGTTTTCATCTGTATCTGCATTCTCAGGACGCAGATACAGTTGAATCCAATTCTGGAGCAAGGAGCTGATGGCTCCTTGCTCCAGCATTCAGACAGGCGCGATGTAGTGAAGTCATTGCGCCTGTCTGCGCAGAGCCACACACTGCACAGAGCGGAGGAGCAGACGGACCACCTCCACTCGTCGTGGAAACGGGCATAGGTAAATATTGTATTATTTTATTAGGCTTTAACGGGCATTATACTACACAGTAGTGGCAGCTAAGGGGGAATTATACTGGGTATGAGGGCTGCTATAGGGAAGTATACTGTATGGAGGCAGCTTTGGGGGCATTATACTGCATGGGGCAGCTATGGGAGCATTATACTGTATGGGGGCAGCTATGGGGGCATTATACTGCATGGGCAGGTTTGGGGGCATTATACTGTATGAGGGCAGCTATGGGGGCATTTTACTGTATGAGGGAAGCTATGGGGGCATTACACTGTATGGGACATTATACTGTATGAGGCAGCTATGTGGGCATTATACTGTATGTGGGCAGCTATTGGGAGTTATACTATATGTGGGCAGCTATGAGGCATTATACTGTGTGCGAGGCAATATGAGGGCATTGTACTGGGTATGGGGCAGCTATGGGGGCATTATACTGTATGTGGGCAGCTATGGGGCATTATACTGTGTGGGAGGCTCTTTGTGGGCCTTAGACTGTGTGGAGACAGCTATAGGGACATTATACTATGTGGGGGCAGCTATAGGGACATTATACTGTATGGAGGGCAGCTATGGGGGCATTATTCTGTGTGGGGAGGCACTATAGGGGCATTATATGGTGTGGGCAGCTATAAGGACATTATACTGTGTGGGGGCAACTAATGGGTCATTATACTGTGTGAGGCCACTAAGAGGTCTATATACTATGAGGGGGCACTAAGAAGTCATTATACTATGTGGGGGCAGCTATAGGAGCATTATTCTGTGTGCAGCCAACTATAGGGGCATTATACTGTGGGGGCAGCTATAGGGGCATTATACTATGTGGGGGCCACTAAGCAGTCATTATACTGTGTGGGGGGCCCACTGGGTTGGGGCCCACTCAGATTTGTTTCACCCCCCCCCCTGTGCTAAACCCCTAGCTATGCCTCTGGGTATTACATTTTCTTGGAGCATGTTATGGTACAGGTCTGAGGTAACCGTTGTGTTGTAGAAGATAGGTCCAATTACCACTGTACATGAAAGGGCCGCCCAAACTGTAACCCCAGGTTGATTCAACTGTTCTTCAATTGTTGCGAGGTGGTTTTCTGTTGAGTAATAAATACAGTTGTGCTTCTTAACAGCACCTGAAAATGTAAAGTTGGCGTCACAAGTTATTGTTCTAATAATGCCATCTTCCTGTGTTTCTTCATTCAAAATTGCCACACAAAATTGTTATTAGACTGGTTGAAAAATCTCCCCCTGCAAATCTACTTATGCACCCCCCTGTATTGTACTTATCTGTAACCCCATTATGAGCAAAATCTATCTCTATTCCTTGAGTCATCTGGGCTCTGGTACTAATTGGAGTAGATATGGGATAAAAACTGTAACAGATCTATTTTTAAATGGGTGTGTTAAATCATTTGATGTATCACAAACAGAATGTGCTCTTCCAAAAGTACATATATAGATCTCTACAAATAAGATCTGCTACAAGAGATATTGCTTTAACCATTAGGGTAAGCCCACATGGAGCGGCCCTGACACGGTCGCAACGCGGCCAACAACCACGCAGGCACCATGTTCGGTGAGGCTGTCAAAAAGCCTTTTAGTGACCGTACGTTCATGCAGGTAAACCGTCCCTCAAGCGGCCTCGTGCGGCCATGAATTAATACACTCTTTATGGCCGCACAATTTTGCAAGTTACAACAAGTTACAACCTATTCATTCTCTATGGCAGCGCCGGAAAAAGCCGAACACTGCACTCAGCTATCTCCGGCGCTCCCATAGAGAATGCATGGAGCGGCAGTGCGCATGAGCATGTAATCGGAATACCCCTTAACAAGGAATTTGACAGCCGCGCCTACAAAGTGCCAGCGCGGTTGTTGGCCGCGTTGCGACCGTGTCAGGGCCAAATTCTTTGTGGGGTGGAATTGGAAAAGACTGTAATTCCCAGATTGTTTTTTGAATTTAGTTTTTATGGCTTTTACCATGCTGTAAAAAAGTCAACTTAAAGAGGCTCTGTCACCAGATTTTGCAACCCCTATCTGCTATTGCTGCAATGGAGATAAGAGTAACATTTTTATTTTTAAAAAAACGAGCATTTTTGGCCAAGTTCTGACCATTTTTGTATTTATGCAAATGAGGCTTGCTAAAGTCCAACTGGGCGTGTTTAAAGTAAAAGTCCAACTGGGCGTGTATTATGTGTGTAACATCTGGGCGTGTTTACTACTTTTACTAGCTGGGCGTTCTGACGAGAAGTTTCATCCACTTCTCTTCAGAACGCCCAGCTTCTGGCAGTGCAGACACACAGCGTGTTCTCGAGAGATCACGCTGTGTCGTCACTCACTTCCTGCCCCAGGTCCTGCATCGTGTCGGACGAGCGAGGACACATCGGCACCAGAGGCTACAGTTGATTCTGCAGCAGCATCAGCGTTTGCAGGTAAGTCGATGTAGCTACTTACCTGCAAACGCTGATGCTGCTGCAGAATCAACTGTAGCCTCTGGTGCCGATGTGGCCGACACGATGCAGGACCTGGGGCAGGTAGTGAGTGACGTCAGAGCGTGATCTCTCGAGAACACGCTGTGTGTCTGCACTGCCAGAAGCTGGGTGTTAACGAACAGAAGTGGATGATGCTGATTCGTCAGCATCATACACTCCCATTCCTAACGCCCAGCTAGTAAAAGAAGTAAAAAATGCCCCGATGTACACACATAATACACGCCCAGTTGTACTTTTACTGTAAACACGCCCAGTTGTACTTTTGCAAGCCTCATTTGCATAAATACAAAAATGGTCATAACTTGGCCAAAAATGCTCGTTTTTTTTAAATAAAAACGTTACTGTAATCTCCATTGCAGCGCCGATCTTCTGCAATAGCAGATAGGGGTTGCAAAATCTGGTGACGGAGCCTCTTTAACTGTATTGTACTGGTCAATACGATTACCACGATACTAAATTGATAGTTTGTTTTATCCTTTACTAGTTATGCAAAGAAAATACTATTTGTTAAAAAAAACTGTTTTGTCGCCATTGCTTTTTTTTGGGGCACATACGACTTTTTGATAAGTTTTTATCCAAAAAAAATGTAGCGATAATTTTTTTTTAAGCCATTTACCATATGAGTTAAATAATGTTAAATTGTAATAGTTATGTTTTTTACATTACATTAGAGGAAAGATGGAAATAGGAAAAAGGTTTTTTTTCATATCTTTTTTATTTTCTGTACACTACTGAAAACTTTATTTAACTATCTTTTATACCTTTTATTAAGATACTGTTACTAATGTATCGCAGTGTATTGTCATTTTTACAGGAGCAGTAAGAAGGCAGACCAGCGGGCCTTCATTAGGCCCCAGGCTGTCATGACAACCATCGGCACGATCGCATCGCGGTGGGGGGGGGGGAAATGGACTGTCGGACGGGGCCGTCTTACTCCTTCTAACGTCTTGGACGCCGCAGTCTTTATTGACCGAGGCATCTAAATGGTTAAACGACCAGGATCAGAGCGATCTCTGTTCCTGGCTGTTAGTGTGAGTTGTCAGCTGTAATACACTACTGACATCCGCGGCATATGGAGCTCGCTCATTGCGTGAGTCCACTCCATACTACAGCCACCGCACCTTCACGTACAGTGTCGTCATGGTGTGTTAAGGGGATTACAAATCTCTCAGGACTATTCACATCTGCTCCGTTATGGGAGGTTCATTGCAGATGTGGCCGAGATTATCAGAGATTACTGGAGACAATAGCACAGCATGCTGCGCTATTGTCTCTGTTAAAATCACAAACACCTTGACAGAAAACCGACGGAATCTATTAAATTCAACCGTAGCTTACGTTATTCCCTTGTTCTGCTCCTCTGATGGAGCAGAACAATGGAACACACCGACGCAGATGTGAACATAGCCTTTTAAAGATCTGTTGGTATTTCTCGTCAGTTTAAAATAAAACTATGGGTTCATTGTCCAAGATTTTGAATATCTTTTACAGGACTTAAAGTGGCTATGTACACCTTTGAAAGGCATTTTTTTTTTTTTATAAAAAAATCATTCAGTGTGATTGGTGCAACTTTATAATTAGTTTTTTATTTAAAATAAATAATACTTTTTGAGATACAGTTACTCTGTATTCTCTATACAGAGCAGCTGTATCGTTCACTAAGACCTGAAAATCAAGAAGTCAAAGATGTCTGTGCTGCTAATTCTGCAAATACGAGTCAAGGCTGGAAGAGGTCAACATGGCCATCTGGGCCGAATCAGGAAGAAAAGTAATGTAAATGACTCCAATCAGAGAAGATGTCACATGCAAGTCACTTGATATTACTGTAGTGTATTTACTTATATGATCTGCAGAGTGCCTGTGCATAACTGGTATCTACCACTATATGGTCACTATATACTGGTAATTTTGGTCTTTATATAGTGGTTTTTATTCATTAGCAGTATGGTATTATTATTCAGTCACTATGTGGTGGTAATCTGTTATCATGGAGTGGCAGTACTATTCAGTAACAGTATTGTGCAAATTATTCAGACACTATGTGGTGGTAATATGTGGTCATGGTGTGGCTGTATTATTTGTCACTTGTATAGTGGTATCATTGGTAATATTGGCCTTGGTATACTGGGCTTTGTTCAGTAACGGTATGGTGATATTTGTTCCTTGTATGTAGATAATGGTATTATTTGGTAACATTATAACTATATAATTTAGGGGTATATTATCATACACAGAAAATTTACTTATAGATATTTTCTCTTTAAGACTAGGAACACCCGTGCATCCGAGCAAAAAGTGGGAGGGGTGTTTGGGGGAGGGAGTGTTTAGAGGGATAGAGGAGAGAGTGTCAGGCAGAAGGCCCAGGTGAAATACATGCGCTGGGGCCAATAGGACATAGTTACGCCCATGAGTGAAAAAAGTAGTAAATATGAAATAAATTAGACATATTTAGTATTTCTGCAACCATAATGACCTGTAGAATAAAGAAATCATTTTATTTATAATGTGTATAGCATGAAAAAAAAGCCAAAAAACTGTTGTGGATTTAAAAAAATAAATAATTCCCTTCCCCCAACAATTTATTTTAATGAAGGTTAATCAGTAAATTATATGTACCACCTAAATAGTGCTATTGAAAAAGAAAAGCGACTTTTTCCCTATTTTGCAACGCAGATGTGAACCTAGTCTAATATAGACATGTAGCTGTAGGGTGGGTTCACAGAATCAATTTCACTGGAGGGCCCTAGGCACCCCAGTCCGACACTGGTTGTATATTAAAAGGGGGATAATATTACCGCTTTATAAAGCAGTAGTGCAGCCTTATCTGGAATATCCAGTTCAGTTCTGGGCTCCATGTCATTGATAAGTACGTTGGAGAATATTTAAAAAAAATTACATTTATTTTGTCCTAAGAATGAGCGTCTAATGGGGGTACATGATAAACTTGTTTAAATATCTTTTGGCTATTTGCCGCAATCCCATAATACAAAAGTTTAGTGTACAAATACAGTATCAGATTCAGGCCTTATGCATAGATACAGTTCCATAACCAAGCTCAGTACATATGTACAGCACCATAACAAAGCTCAGTACATAAATACAGCACCAGAACAAGCTCAGTACATAAATACAGCACCAGAAATAAGCTCAGTACATAAATACAGCACTAAAAACAAGCTCGGTACACAAATACAGCACTAGAACAAAGCTCAGTACACACATATAGTACCAGAACCAAGCTCAGTACATATATACATCACCAGAACAAAGTAGTACCAGAACCAAGCTCAGTACATACATACAGCACCAGAACCAAGCTCAGTACATATACAGGACCAGAACAAATCTCACTACATGAATACAGCACCAGAACCAACACCACAACATAAATACAGCACAAGAACCAAACTAAGTTTATATATATATACACAGCACCAGAACTAAGCTCAGTATATAAATACAGGACAATTGCCAAGCTCAGTACATAAATACAGCACCAGAACAAAGCTCACTACATCAATACAGCGCTAGAAAACAGGTTCAGTACATAATTCCAGCACCAGAGCAAAGTTTAGTACATAAATACGGTGGTGAAACCAAGCCCAAAATATAAATATGGTAACACAGCCAAGCTCAGTACATAAATACATTACCAGAACAAAGTTCAGTACATCAATTTGGTACCAGAACAAAGCTCAGTACATATATACGGCCCTAGCACAAATGCAGCTCAGTACAGAGAATTATTGCAAATTCAGGTTAGCCCATGCCATAGAAATTTGTATGGTATGGTATGAAAATACAGCTCCCAGTATGGCCTGAACAATGGTAAGGATATGCTGGGAATTGCTGTTTCACAAAAGAATGGTCCCACCCATCATCTCGCTTTAGAAAATACAGTGACTACAGTACTGATCAGTAAAAGGGAGAATAAACATTTATATTCAGTGACTCACATGTGATGTCTTCTCAGAGTGCAGTCGTTCTTTTTCTCTTCTCCATTCCTTCCAGACCTCTGTGATGACTTCAGATCTTTTTGACTCCCTGCTTTCCAACACATCCTCACCGGTAAACGAACACAAAACCCTCATCCACAAAGTGTCCCTAAATATAATGGAATAATACACACTATGCCTCTGAATATATCACCACACACCGTGCTATTGAATATACTGCCACACACTGTGCCCCTGAATATAATAGCACTATACGCAGTGCCTCTGAATATACAGCCGCATACTGTGACTCTGCATATACTGCCACACATTGTGCCTCTAAATACACTCGTGTCACACAGTGTGGGGTGGAATTAAGCACCACACACACCCAGTGCCCCTTAAATATAGTGCCACACTATGTTCCCCTGAATATACTACCATTCCCTGTACCCCTAAATTTACTGCCTTACAGGGCCTCCTGTACGTAGAATCACACAGTGCCCCCTGTACAGATTTCCACACACAGTACTCCCTGTAGAAGTGCTATAAACAGTGCTCCCTGTAGATAGTCACACAAAGATCCCCTTGTAGAAAGTGACACACACTGCCCGATGTAGATAGTACCACAAAGTGTTCCATGTAGATACTACCACACACATTTCCTATTGTAGATAGTGCCACACACAATGCCCCCAGTAAATAGTGTCATACACAGTGTCCACTGTAGATTAGCTGTTGTTTTAACAACTGGCTCGGGAGAACAAGCCAGATCCCACCCCTGCTGTGACTCCCTCTCTATCTCCCATTGCTAGGATTCATCCCAAGAGGTCCAAGCCCCCAGGACCCTTGTGCCTGGAATCTACCCCCAAAGTCTGACACTACCTTAGGAGCTAGCATGGCTTGGAGAACAGAGGATGTTGCGTAAAGCTGGTAAAATTTTTAATATTCAACTTCAATTGGGTTCCTGTTTGGGCTGAAGTCCACAAGAATATTAAGCTTGGTTGTTTGTGCCCTTAAGTTGGTGTAGATATCTGAGGCCAATTGTGTCAGAGTGGAATTGGATATAAATACATTATAAAACAAGCATATGTGCATTTTCAAATGAGTAATGCCTTCAAGGAACTTTTTGCCCTGGAGTACCTATATGAAATATTATATTGGAAGACATTGCAGAAGTTGTTTGTTTCTTTTTGGATTTTATTTGTAATTGTCAATTTTCTGTTTTTCTTTTCGTTACTGCCCCCTTTACCACTTGCATTTGGCTTAGGCAATTCATAACCAATGAAACACACTCACTCTAAAACTATCCAACACAATTTTTATTTTTTTTGTTTGTTTTATGGACCTTTGTCAGTATGAGGCCTCGTGCACACTTCAGACACCGTTTTCAAAGCCGTTTTTGACGGATCCGTGTGCCCGTTTTAGCGGCCGTGTGCACTCCCGTGTGCACTCCGTGTTTCCGTTTCCGAGTGCCGAGCATGGTACTGTCCAGGGTGCTAAAAGAGTTAATGGGCTGCACTGATCGGCGATAACTCTTTCAGCACCCTGGACAGTACCATGCTCGGCGCTCGGAAAATACAATTTTAATGAAATGAAAAAAATATATAATAAGTTCATACATACTTTCCTTTGTCCGGCCTCCAGGGATAACATTTCATCCATGTCACCGCTGCAGCCAATCACAGGCTGTAGTGGCGGTCACTCACATCAGGATGACATCAGAAGGCCGGCCTCCAGGGATGACGCTTCATCCCATGTGACCGCCTCTGTAGCCAATCACAGGCTGCAGCAGCCTCTGCAGCCAATCACAGGCTGTCGCGTCATATAGGAAGGTCAGACTGGAGGAAGAAGAGGGACTCGTCACCAAGACAACGACAGGGTACGTATGAACTGATTTTTATTTTATTTTTTATCAGTAGCCTCTTTTCTCTATCGGTGATTGATAGAGACAAGTGGCTGCCGATTAGTGTAATATATTTGTAATGTATTTCTGCCCGCCTGGCCATTGCTAGGCAACGGCTGCGTCACACACGGACGGCACACTGATGCCTTCCGTGTGGCCTTCAGTTTTTTTGACGGTCTCATTGATTTGCATGGGCCTCACGGTCACGGAATCTCGGACCAAAGTAGGACATGCTCTACTTTGGATCGGAACGGAGCAACGGGACCGTCAAAAAAACTGAAGTGTGCATGGCCCCATTGAAATGAATGGGTCAGGGTGCTAGCCATCAGAAAAAACGGCTAGCACCCTGAAGAAAAACACTGAAGTGGGCATGAGGACTGAGTTGGAGATAAAATAGGACATTGCGCTTACAACCTGCAATAACCCTGACACCACTACACTACCAGATAAACAGCTACAGTGAAGGAAATAAGTATTTGATCCCTTGCTGATTTTGTAAGTTTGCCCACTGTCAAAGACATGAACAGTCTAAAATTTTTAGGCTAGGTTAATTTTACCAGTGAGAGATAGATTATATTAAAAAAAAAAGCAGAAAATCACATTGTCAAAATTATATATATGTATTTGCATTGTGCACAGAGAAATAAGTATTTGATCCCTTTGGCAAACAAGACTTAATACTTGGTGGCAAAACCCTTGTTGGCAAGCACAGCAGTCAGACGTTTTTTGTAGTTGATGATGAGGTTTGCACACATGTTAGATGGAATTTTGGCTCACTCCTCTTTGCAGATCATCTGTAAATCATTAAGATTTCGAGGCTGTCGCTTGGCAACTCGGATCTTCAGCTCCCTCCATAAGTTTTCGATGGGATTAAGGTCTGGAGACTGGCTAGGCCACTCCATGACCTTAATGTGCTTCTTTTTGAGCCACTCCTTTGTTGCCTTGGCTGTATGTTTCGGGTCATTATCGTGCTGGAAGACCCAGCCACGAGCCATTTTTAATGTCCTGGTGGAGGGAAGGAGGTTGTCACTCAGGATTTGATGGTACTTAGCTCCATCCATTCTCCCATTGATGCGGTGAAGTAGTCCTGTGCCCTTAGCAGAGAAACACCCCCAAAACATAATGTTTCCACCTCCATGCTTGACAGTTGGGACGGTGTTCATTGGGTCATAGGCAGCATTTCTTTTCCTCCAAACACGGCGAGTTGAGTTAATGCCAAAGAGCTCAATTTTAGTCTCATCTGACCACAGCACCTTCTCCCAATCACTCTCAGAATCATCCAGATGTTCATTTGCAAACTTCAGACAGGCCTGTACATGTGCCTTCTTGAGCAGGGGGACCTTGCGGGCACTGCAGGATTTTAATCCATTACGGCGTAATGTGTTACCAATGGTTTTCTTGGTGACTGTGGTCCCAGCTGCCTTGAGATCATTAACAAGTTCCCCCCGTGTAGTTTTCGGCTGAGCTCTCACCTTCCTCAGGATAAAGGATACCCCACGAGGTGAGATTTTGCATGGAGCCCCAGATCGATGTCGATTGACAGTCATTTTGTATGTCTTCCATTTTCTTACTATTGCACCAACAGTTGTCTCCTTCTCACCCAGCGTCTTACTTATGGTTTTGTAGCCCATTCCAGCCTTGTGCAGGTCTATGATCTTGTCCCTGACATCCTTAGAAAGCTCTTTGGTCTTGCCCATGTTGTAGAGGTTAGAGTCAGACTGATTAATTGAGTCTGTGGACAGGAGTCTTTTATACAGGTGACCATTTAAGACAGCTGTCTTTAATGCAGGCACCAAGTTGATTTGGAGCGTGTAACTGGTCTGGAGGAGGCTTAACTCTTAATGGTTGGTAGGGGATCAAATACTTATTTCTCTGTGCACAATGCAAATAAATATATATAATTTTGACTATGTGATTTTCTGTTTTTTTTTTTTTAATAAAATCTATCTCTCACTGGTAAAATTAACCTAGCCTAAAAATTCTAGACTGTTCATGTCTTTGACAGTGGGCAAACTTACAAAATCAAGGGATCAAATACTTATTTCCTTCACTGTACCTGCTGTCTCCTTCCCTCTTCCCTTTTAGATTGCAAGTCCTCTTTTTTTTTTTTTCTTTGCCAGTCTGTCACTTATTAAGCACATGTCTATTATGCTTGTTGTTTTTATTGTCTTGTGTTATGTACTTTAAACCTTTCTGTATTTCATATGTATAGTGCCCTGGAATTAGTGTCACTTTAAAATAAATAATACAAATAATAATTCTACTTATACTACTAATAGTAATAATAATAAACTTTTTAAGGTTGGGATAACTACTTAATTGTATTTTTTTAACTGATTTATTTTTGCATAATATTTATGGCTGATGGATCGAACAAATGGCGTGAATTTGAATTTTACTTTGGTAGTAGGCTAAACAAAACTGTAATAATCTGTAACTATATTGCATTGTATGATGGTGAAAAGTAATATATGATATCTAGAAAATCCATCATGCTAGAAAAAAAGCACACACTACAATCCACTTTAGATCCACATGCAGTTTATTGAAGATATAAAGAAAAGACAAGACATGCCAGCCTGGAGCTGAAAGATCCAGTAATGCATTAAACAGAATTTTATATACAACAAACACCCAGGATCCGTGACTTACATAAGAAAGCAGGAACTTACAGGACTGGCATCAGCCATGACCTAGCTCAGAAGTCTCAAACAAACTCACCTAGGTATGTTACAGGGATACACAGGAGTGCAATTACATTCATACACAGGGAATATAAAGGACACGTCACCCTTTTAAATGATATGGTCTTGATCTTTTGTTTTGACAAATACAGTGGTGTGAACTTCCCAAATGCCTGAGAATATATTTAGCAATTCAACTGATGTATATGACTTATCTAAGATTTTAAAGGGAAGTATGGAATGTATACCTACATAATAGTCAATTGTATCCATAAGAACAAACAAGGTATGAGCCAGGATGATACAACCGAACATACTAGTGAAGCTTCTTGTATTTGAGCAGATTAACAAAAGTATAGTGAAGTTTAGAGTTGAAGGGTGGTGACTAGTGCTTAGGAAAGGGAACATGTTAATATGTTGTTTTCATTGAGGTTGATGATGTTTTTGACACCGCCACTGTGCTTCTGGTTCCAGAACGGCTGTAATTGCTGCTTCCTTGAGAGGCACCATATTGACCACTGCTGCCTCCTCCATATGACATTCCACCTCCGGAACCTCCTCCAACACCATATCCACTTCCTCCACCTACTCCATATCCACTTCCTCCACCTACTCCATATCCACTTCCTCCACCTACTCCATATCCACTTCCTCCAGCAGCACCATATCCTGCTCCTCCAGCAGCACCATATCCTCCTCCTCCACCAGCACCAAATCCTCCAGCTCCTCCAGAGAGGCTTGTGGAACCTCCACCGACAACAGCTAGATTTAGGGAATAGAATCATTAGTTATTTTCATACATTACTGTCACTTAATAAATACATTTCCTTAATAGTGAGCTGTACTTACAGATGCTGACATTGTTGACTATTTGTCCAGACATTCTGAAAACACAAAAACATGTAGAGGTTTAATTTTCAGTGAATTTGTAAATGATTGTTGATACTAAACTAGTTGAGATCTTGGCTGGCTGATAACATGGATTACATGCAATTTGAAGGTCTTTAAAGGAAATAAAATATCTCTGAAAAATATTAAGGAATCTAAGCATGATGTTCTAGACCTTGGTCCATCAGGTAGACAGAAACCAAAGTGACAAACATATATTAATATTTCACAGACATATGTATCACATAAAACTGACCTATCCTCTTCTCCTTCCAGCATGGTTCTGTAGGTGGCAATTTCAACATCAAGAGTAAGTTTCACATTCATGAGCTCCTGGTAGTCACGCAGTTGACGGGCCAGGTCTTCCTTGGCCTTCTGCAATGCAGCTTCAAGTTCAGCCAGCTTATCCCTGGCATCTTTCAAAGCAAGTTCACCACGGTCCTCAGCTTCAGCAATGGAGGCCTGGGTAGCTACAATCTGTTGATCGAGACAATGAAAAAGTTTTATTATGTTCTTGATTCCCAAAGGAAACTCCTTAATTGTAACTCCAGGTGTCAAGTCTTCAATATTAGGGAAAAAAAATTTAATAAATCAAGGCTAGGCCTACCTGCTTCTTGATACTTTCAATCTCAGACCTCAGCCTCTGTATCAAACGGTTCAGTTCTGACATTTCACTCTTTGTGTTCTTCAGGCTATCACCTTGCTGTCCGGCGGTCGCTTGCAGCTGCTTGTACTAATATGCAAAGAGAAAAACTCAGTATTGGTAACATGAACACAAAGTAGATCACATGTTAATTGTACTTTTATAAATATAATAAATGAAAAAGGTATTTTATCGAATGCATAGGTATTGATCTTCATTGCGTAAAATACTGAGATGTTACATAATGAGAGTTTCTGTAAAAAATAATATTAATGATGGGAATGAATATTAATTTCCTATTTGCACATGATAAATTATATGTATTCCATAGAATATTTCATAATACATTGTCTAGGTTTCGACTTGCATTGGCAAAATATCTACAATGAGTAGAGGGTGGGGTCTAATTATATGTGTTGATAAAGGTTTTGATTTACATACATTAGCAGGTGGATGATACTAACCTTGTTGTCGTATAATGCTTCTGCTTCAGATCTGCTTCTCTGTGCAATCTGTTCATATTGATTCTTAATCTCACCGATAAGGTCGTTCAGGTTCAAGTCACGGTTATTATCCATAGACAGAATAACAGAGGTGTCACCAGATCCTCCTTGTGTGGTTGAGAGCTCCTACAAACCACACAAAGCATCATTCATACATTCATAAGCTAAAGTTTAAAGCTAAAATCAAAAAGTTTATATTCATTCCATTATATTAAATTATTTAATTAAAATTACATAGAATTAAGATATATATTTAGCCAAATTTAGGCACAAGTATTGTTGTTTTACAAGAACATTTCATGGTGTCCATTGGAATATAACAAGAAGACTTACAGCATCATATAGAGTTCTAAGGAAGTTCAGTTCTTCTGTCAGTCCATCCACCTTGCACTCCAAATCCACCTTGTTCATGTATGCAGCATCAACATCCTGTAAGGGAAGAATAGTAGATTCATTCATATATAATTCAATCACCACATCTTCAGTCTTTGTAGCTTGGTTTTCTTAAACATATCAAGTAAAATGATCAATGGGATTTAGCTTACTTAAATACAACTCACCTTCTTAAGCACGACAAAGTCATTTTCTGCTGCAGTACGCTTATTAATTTCATCTTCATATCTATAGAAAATATACACAAAATTAAATATGGATAATTCTTATTATATATGACATATACAATAAAGGTACATTGTATAATTTACAAAAACAATACCATTTTTTTAGTTAATGCCCAGAAGTTCTTGGCAGATTAATTCATATAATAACTACAATTAAAAATTACAATCCCATCATACTTTTTCTTGAAGTCTTCCACCATTTCTTGCATGGTCTTCAGTTCATTCTCTAGACGGCTTCGCTCACTTGTTATACTGTCAAGATGTTTCTTCAGATTGCTAATAAAAGCTTCAAACAGAGGTTCTAGGCCGGGTTTTTTGGAACCACCCTTTGAGCCTTGTTCTTGTAAGAGACGCCATTTTGTTTCTAGTACTTGGTTTTGCTGTTCCAAGAATCGAACCTAGAAATAAAATCAAAAGGCATCCTTATACTCTAAGACCATGATTAATGTAAAAAAATCTAAGTAAATAGCTATGCAAAATTTTAATTCAAAGCACTGTCTAAAATGAATGCCCACATACACTTATAGAGGTCATAAAATAAAGTTAAATTGAGTTAAATTTAACTTTTGTCATTTTCTTAAGTCTTACCTTGTCAATAAAAGTTGCAAACTTGTTGTTGAGGGCTTTGATTTGTTCCCTTTCTTCAGTTTTTACTTTTTGAATTGTTGGATCTATTTCCACATTAAGTGGTTGCAAAAGGCTTTGGTTGATGGTGACTTCCTGGATTCCACCAGGTGGGCAAACAGGAAAACCAGGATCACCTCCTTGTCCACCACCAAATCCTCCTTGTCCACCACCAAATCCGCCTTGTCCACCACCAAATCCTCCTTGGCCTCCACCATATCCTCCTTGGCCTCCACCGAATCCTGCTGCACTGGCACCGAATCCTCCTGCACCGCCACCGTATCCTCCTGCACCGCCACCGTATCCTCCTGCACCGCCACCGAATCCTACTGCACCGCCACCCATTCCTCCTGCACCGCCACCCATTCCTCCTGCACCGCCACCCATTCCTCCTGCACCACCACCATAGCCTCCTCCAACTCGAACGCTGCTTGCACTAATTGAAATTCTCTTATTTCCACCAAGGCTCAATAGACTTCTTGATCCAAAACCAGAATTACGATTGCCACCTGATCTTCCACCACCAACTGAGCAGGTACTAAAGCTCCTGCTTCCACCACCACCTCCTTGCTTTTGTATATAAGCAGCCATAATGGATTCTGAAAAATGAAGTTGAAAGGGAACAAAAAAGAACAGATAAGGTGAAGGAGTGAGGGCCCCTTTGCACTGAGAGACAGCAGTCTCCCTTTTTATCTGTTTGAAAAGTTGGGCTTGGTTGCATGGGTGTCAAGAGACCAGTTTAATGCAATAGTGGGTTTGGCAAAGCTGGCAACCACCCATCAATCTGCTAAACTGATCACACCTATGGGAAATATTGCTTTGCTTGCACTGCTCAATCTCAGTAATCTATTTCTCTCTGTCTAACTATGAGAGCACTGATATCAAGAATTATTTCAAAGTCACCGTATATAAATTGTGTTCTATTTTCTTCTAATATACTAAATTGAAGGAATAAGCCTCAAGGGTTTCATTGCAACGTTCCCACGATCATTAGGGTACATTATCATTTTATGTCTGATTTTAACATACAATAGAGCTAAATTATTAAAAGAAGACACCTGTATATAGGACACGCACATACTTATAAGATTATTGTTGATTAGCCAGATTGTTTATGTAACACTGGGCATTAATCTTATATGTCTACCATAATGAAATTAGTTCTTACTTACATGCATTTACTTGTATTAAACTAAATGAATCAAAAAATGAACAAGACAAAATCTAGTTGGAATGGAATGGCAATATATATAATTTATTTGAATAGCTATGTTATCTTTTGTTGTGATACTCTGAGTTCTGCTAAGCACCAAAGCTTGCGCGCCTACAACCCCATGAATTGCAATAATTAGTAATAAACAATTATGTCTTACAAAATGCATAGATATGCAATTCTCAAAGTTATGACAAGGGGGCAGTAGAGCGTAAGGGCAAATGTACTATAAAGACAGACCATGAAGATGCTATGGGGCCCTTTGGGAGAGAAGCCCAATCCTGGCTAGCCCATCCCCTTTGCTGGTGGGTGGTTAGAATATATGCAAGATTTCCCATTGCATTGTCAGCAAACACGGGGGTAAGGAATTGGCCCAAAAGTCATGGAAATGGCATAGAGGGGCAAACTAAAACCTGGCCCTTCTGTCTTTATTCCAGTAGTTGTTGGGGGTCTCGGCTCATAGAACCTCACCAATGACAAGTGATGGTCCATCTTTAAACATCTTCTGGCATGTCATGTGTTGGAAGACATTCAAAAGTATTCCGCTCTGTTTACAGGATTGTTCATAATTTTTTATAAGTTAGTAGGAGCGATTGCCCTATTCGAATAGCCTGAAACATACTATTCAGAGGTATCCATGTGACCCATAAGAATGCTAACCAGAAGTAATCTTATTAATTAATACCCCTAAAAATAAATACCAAGTAGGGCAGTCCATGGTAGCACTGACATTGGGAACCATTCTGTTCATACTATTCATTTGTTATTATGATCAAATATTATTGTAATCAGATAGATAGACATATTCAGTTATATATTCCTGTCCACAGGCCAAGCTCTTCCTGTACAAACCATATTACTTGTGTTTGTGCTTTGATCAACAGTGCTAAAACCTATAGATAAGACGTGAGTATTGATTGCTCTTTATGTTCTGATTTGGCCAGTAATAAGTGGAAAAATGCAGCATAAGATAAGAATTTCAACAGGACCCTTACGTTTTGAAGGCCCTGATGCAACAAAGGAGAATAGCAGCATGGAGGCACAATGGCTTAAAGGGGTTTTCCAGACAATAAAAAGGCCATCAATAGCTTATGGGTCGGGGTCCGACTCCCGGGACCCCCGCCGATCAGCTATTTTAAAGGGGCAGCAGCGCTCGTACGAGCGCTGCTTCCCCTTCATTTCTTCTTGGGGAAAAAGCTGCAATACTTGTGAATTGCCACTAAGTGTGTGTCAAACATTTACAGTGAGCAAAAAGAAATGAAGGAGAAGCAGCGCTCGTACAACTGCTGTGGCCCCTTCAAAACAGCTGATCGGCGGGGGTCCCGGGAGTTGGACCCCGACCCATGAGCTATTGATGGCCTATCCTGAGGATAGGCTATCAATTTTTATCGGCTAGAAATCCTCTTTAATATGCTAAAAACACAGTGATGTAATAATGCTATACAGACCTATCTCACAATACAGATGCTTGACTTTTATATTGTGCATAGATCTATACAGCCTGCTGCACCAAGAGGCATTAGTACTGTCCAATATATGTATACACATGGAATGGCCAGTTTAGACAAGATCTGGATGTGGTTTTCCAGCTTATAACGTTTATGACATATCAATCTTATATAATGAAACAGACTATAAGCAGCAACAACTTGCTTCACCAGTAGGATATCACAACATCGACAGCTAATAATCAACTAGTGTAGACAAACATCAAGGTACAACACCGTCCTTCTATGCCATACTCTGAGTGACATTTTAGCTCTTGGGTTCTCTTAAGGAATTTACTAAATTACCACTCAACCAATATAGACCATAATTGTGTATGCATGGCCCCTGCTAGACTGCAATTTTAGTAGCAGGACCCTCACTGATCACACTTATATGACATGTCTGATTGAGTCATTGGTAATCTATCCTTTAATTTTTGGGGGGTTGTACCCTGTCTTCTTTTAATTAAACCTGGCAATTTTTCAAAACAGACAGGTCTTACGAAAATCTGATTAATTAGACATAATGATGTTCCCTAGCTTGATCCTATTAGCATTTATTAAAATTTGAGAGGTATTGTGAAACCTCATTAGAAAATCTCCTGAGAACCGACAGCTAAAATGCTCAGAGGAGAATATTTAAAGGTATTTTTTGCTGAGATGAGCAATCTATCAAAAGAAAAATAAAAGTAGTTTCAGTGGGACAAATGCCAATAAAACAAACTATTACATATCGCATGTGTATAAGTAGGGACCACTAAAAGCATTATTACATGATTTTTTTATATTGCAAATGCAATACTTACACAGTGCATTCACTAGTGTCACTAGACAAGCAAATATTTACAACAAGTTACCCCTTATCCGTAGGATAGGTGGTAACTTGCTGATCGGTGGGTGTCCAACAGCTGGGACCCCCACCGTTTTCGAGAACGGGGTCCCCCCAATTTGAACGGAGCTGCAGGTCGCTCATGCTCACTGCCTCTTCATTCATTCTCTATAGGAGCGCTGTAGATAGCCAAGTACAGTGTTCAGCTATTTCCGGCCTTGCCTCAGAGAATGAATGGAGCGCACTGCGCATGAGCGACCTGCCGCTCTGTTCAAATTGGGGGTACGGGACCCCCGTTCTCGTAAACGGTGTGGGTCCCTGCTGTCAGACACCCACTGATCAGCAAGTTACCCCCTATCCTACGGATAGGGGGTAACTTGCTGTTACCAGAATACCCCTTTAAATAAGTTTTCCCATTTTGACAACCCCTTCTCATTAAGAGGAATGGTGGGTAATCAGTTAATCACCTCAGGTCCGGCAGCTGAAACCCCTGGTGATATTGCCAGGAAAACTGTGGGTGATTGCTCATTTCACATGCAGTGACCACTATTGGGGAAATGTAGTATTACATGACAATGGCTCTTGTGGCTAATAGAGGGGGTCCCAATCACACCCTCCTTAGGATGAACATATGCTTTATGCCATCTTTGTTACTGAGCCACAAGTTTTCTAAAGTAAACCTGGCATCAGGAATAGATTCTCATGCGGGAATCGGTTCCAATTTTTTGCAAAAAAATATCTCATGTTACTCTTATAGTCATAGTCAAAATATAATTTATTTTTCTTTACTCCTTTACACTGATGAACTCTTATTATCTCCGCTCTCCAATGTGAAGGCCCTCAAAGAAAACAGCTTCCTGGGCCAATTTGAGAGCAACAAGGTGGGTTTACTGCAGTCACCTTGAATGTATAGGTTTTAAGTGGAGCTTTAAGCAACTGTAATAATCTACGTTAATAAAAAGGTTTTTTATTTTGTGCCAGCTATTGTGCCAGTTACTTTGAATATACCAGCATGGGTGGAGTGTATGCATGTTAAGATAGAGGCACATAGCCAGAGTGTATTACACAAAATCTCTACTCTTTCCTTCTGTTTTTGAACCCATTCTAAGTAGAAAAGCAAATTTTGAAAGTCCTATTTACACAATCAGTTGATCGGTCAGATTTAGGCGAGTGAGCACAAAAATTGCTTAATGTAATTAGGTTATGCGAATAACCCATCAGCGATACAATGGTCATTGATCATGTGGCAAGTAATTTATGCGAATATAAAAATTGTCATTTGTCGTTATGACATTGGGGTAGGTAAACATCATCAAGTTTGATTGACTGATGACAAGTGAAACTATTAGAGAGGCGCAGCCTACCAATTATCATCTAACATTATAGATGTGAATGCAGTGAATAACGTTCGATCAAGGAACAAAACAATGAATGAGTTCATAATAATTATTCTATTCAGATTATTTTTCTGTATATGGGTGTATGTAATCGCTATTAGGATGTGTACAGTGATCGTATCGGCGATCGCTAATAGAAATATCTGCTCGCGTAATACTTAAGAGTATTAGCAAAGCACAAGGCAGAAAGAACCACTGACCAACGGAGGAAGACTGACCAAAAATAAAATAAGCAAATGAGCACTGTCAATGCCATTGGCTCACAAGGACTGTATATGCCACTGACTACTGGAGACTGCACTACTGTTACTATCCCCTGGAATGGTATTTACTACTGAATCACCAAGCCTAAGCACATGGGACTGGAAGTTAGGCCCCATGCACACGACCGTAAAAACTCCCGTAATTACGGGCCGTAATTACGGCTCGTAATTACGGGCCTATAGACTTCTATTGGCCATGGGTACATCCCCGTATGCTTACGGGAAGGTGCCCGTGCCGTTGAAAAAGATAGAACATGTCCTATTTCAGGCCATAATTACGGCACGGGTAGCCCATAGAAGTCTATGGGGCTCCCGTAATTACGGGTGACTACGTGTGTGCACCCGTAATTACGGGAGCGTTGCTAGGCGACGTCAGTAAATAGTCACTGTCCAGGGTGCTGAAAGAGTTAAACGATTGGCAGTAACTGTTTCAGCACCCTGAACAGTGGCTACCGATCACAATATAGATAAAGCTGTAAAAAAAAAAAAAGACGTTCATACTTACCCAGAACTCCCTGCTTCTTTCTCCAGTCCGGCCTCCTGGGATGACGTTACAGCCCATGTGACCGCTGCAGCCAATCAAAGGCCAATCACTGGCTGCAGCGGTCACATGGACTGCCGCGTCATCCAGGGAGGTCGGACTGGATGTCAAGAGAGGGATGCGTCACCAAGACAACGGCCGGGTAAGTATGAATTTATTTTACTTTTATTACGGAAAGGGCTGTCCCTTCTCTCTATCCTGCACTGATAGAGAGAAGGACTGCCGATTAGTGCAGTGCAATTTTGCAGCCAAAAACATGCCCGTAAATACGGGTGGAATACGGGTGACACCGGACCCGTATTTACGGGCACGGGTCCGTAAATACTGGTGCAATACAGGTCGAATACGTGTGACCAAGGACCCGTATTTGCGCCAGTATTTACGGGTGGACAAAAATACGGTCGTGTGCATGAGGCCTTAGCCAGAAACACGAAACCAAGAGGCCTACACTGATACAATGCCCATCCCGCTCTGCCGCACTGTATCAATGAGTTTATATATTATGTTGGTAAAAGCGCAAAAGTTAAGCAATTATTTAGGTTCTTTTTACATTTTCCCGTAGAGAAACCCAAATTATTACAGAAATAAGATGGATGTTTATACCATTACAACTATTGAAGATACTATGATTTGGTCCGTAAATGTGATTTAACTACTAATGCAGTACAGTAGAAGAGGACAGAAGATGACAATTAAAAGGGGTTGTCCAGGCTCGGGGCTGTTTTTCATAGGGATAGATCATCAGTATATGATACCGATCAGTTGTTCCAGGCGCCTGAAGCTATGCTGTGGTCGTGCCGGAAGCAGATGGCTTCGACTTCCTGCACTCACCATGCATAGCTTCCTGCGCCTGGAGGCCATCAGTATAAAAAACACCTCCGGGCCTGGACAACCCCATTAACATGTTACAATTCAATAAATGATCATTATTATTTTTATCTATAAACTATATCATTTCATCAATTATCCAATGATAAACAATACTTTTATAATTTATCTTCAATCCTTTGTGCATTTACTTTGGACAATTGAGACCATGATGCCGTTGAACAAAACACTGCCCTAACTGTGGTACTGTAGATAAAAAAATTTGAAGGATTTGGAAAAAAATCGTTCGTTTTGTAGCTACATCAGCTGTTACCCAAGGGGAGCCCAAACTATAGCAAATACAATATATACCTACAAAACAAGAAATGACTGGATTTAGGAAGAAAGGATAGCTCTCACTATAGTCTTGTTGGAGACTGAAGATTTTATCAAAGTAGCAGCTCTTCCCTGACACACCATTCAGCTCTAATATTAAAACCTCCTGCCTAATATTGTGTAGGTCCCACATGTGCTGCCAAAAAGCTCTGACATCTCGAGGCATGGATTCCACAAGACCTCTGAAAGTGTCCTTTGGTATCTGGCACCAAAATGTAAGCAGTAGATTGTTTAAGTCCTGTAAGTTGCGAGCTCGTACCTCCATGAATTGGACTTGGTTTTCCAGCACATCCCACAAATGCTCAATCGGCTTGAGATCTGTGGAATTTGGAGGTCAACTCAACACCTTGAACTCTTTGTCATTTTCCACAAACCATTCCTGAAACTTTTTTTGCAGTGTGGCAGAGCACATGATCCTGCTGAAAGAGGGCACTGGCATTAGGGATTACAATTGCCATTAAGGGGTGTTCTTGATTTGCAACAATGTTAAGTAGGTGGTACGTGTCATAGTAACATCCACATTATTGACAGGATACAAGATTTCCCAGCACAACATTGCCCAGAGTATCAGAATGCCTCTACCGGCTTGCATTCTTCCTATAGTGCACCTGGCCATCCAGATGATGTAAAAGAATATGTGACTCATCAGACCAGGTCACCTTCTTCCATTGTTCCGTTGGCCAGTTATGATGCTCGCGTTCCCATGGCAGTCGCTTTCGGAGGTGGACAGGGTAAGTATAGGCACGCTGACCAGTCTGCGTTAACGCAGCCAAGAACAAAGCAAGCTGTAATGCACTGTGTGTTCTCACACCTTTTCTATCATAGCCAACATAATCTTTTCAGCAATTTGTGCAACAGTAGCTCTTTTGTGGATCAGACCAGGTGCACCAGGCCTTAGCCTAGTATATCTCACCCCTTGACAGTTGGCATTGTAACAAGATAATTAATGTTATTCACTTCATAAATATAGACGAAAAGGGAAAGCGGTAAAGATCTTGTAGGTGCCCAGTCCTACATGGTAGAGGAAAAATTAGTAAGTTCCTACCATTCCGCGTAGCAGATATAAATGAGGTTTAGAAAACATACCCCATTTTACCATTATCTTCAAGCCATCTGGATATTTTGTAGCATTTACCATCTAGCCAGCCAGGCCTATTCTGTGTGTCAGGATATTTGATATATTTAATAATTTCAACAAAGAGCAAGGGTACATGCTGGTTTTGTGGCAATAAAATGTGTCTGTGTGGCAATAGAAAAGAAGGGCAGCACAGAGCTGAACCTGACCATAACTAACTGGACTGTACTTTTCTAAATACAAAGGGCAGCAAGGTGGCTCAGCAGATAGCACTGTTGACACTCCAAACACATACTGATGGATTAATTGTCATTCCCTATGTGTGTTTGAGATAGGGAAAATTAGATATTGTGTGTTGAAGTTCAATGAACTCTGTACAGCGCTGCGTAATATGTTGGCACTATATAAGTTACAGGAAATAAACAAAACAAGTACAACATCTGTAAAGGTTTACTAAAGCTTCTTTTATCATAATTTTAAAATGTCCTAAAATATGTTTTTCAATAGTCTTTGACGCATTAAGAGCAGAATGCAGTGGCCAGTATTTTGCTGATGGCCTTAATGGGTAATGGGAAGACTCTCCATCCTCCGTGACCCTGCTCTGTTGTTCTTCTTGGACTGTCCAAAAACATGTCACCTTACATGATAGTTGATCCTGTCAAAGATCAATCAGTTCCTGCCAGTTGCTGCTGAGCAAAACTGGACTACTGAAAAAAAAACCCGCATTCACTCTCTACCGCCGATTGTAAAATCTGAATCAGGACCTTAAACTATCAAATATTATTTCTATCAGTGCTTTCTTCTCGTATGGTAGAGAGACCTCGGCTTTCCTATGTTGATGCTACAACTCTCTTATTAATACGCTTTATACTGTGTACCTAATAAAATGAAATCCTTGCGGAACTGTCAACCTTTACAACATTCTGGCTTTTAATATGCTGCAGTTTACTTTACACTCGTGCCCGAGAAGTCATAAACTAAAATAATGCAGTAAAACCAGGTTTAATGAGCTACAGACTATAATTTTTCTCATTTTACTGTCATATTTATTTGAAAATCATTATTATGCTTACATAAAAACCAGTAACAATATAAAAGGTTTTTAATTCAAAAGGAAAGATTTTTTTTGGACAAAAAATTCATGGAAAAATTATATCGTCCAAATTTTTATGGCAGTTTGTCAAATTTAAACCAAAGATACAGTTGCTATGAGGCGCAAATAACAGTATTATACATCTTGAAATTGTTTTTAAATTGAAATTAAAAAGTTTTTGCATTTTAATAACACTGCTTTGCAAATGTTCTCTTCCGATTGGCTGATTTCCTGTTGTCATCAGCAGAATTTTGGGAATACAGAGCGGAGAGGGGCTGTCATGTGGCCATCTGCACTTTGCAATAGCTCCTGTCATCACCAGTCACAGAATACATGACATGGTTGTTCTGTTGATTTTACTGGGAGAGCTGCTGCAGGTAATTAAATTACCTCCTGGCTGTTTAACTCTAGAGTCCGAATTGCTCCAAATTGCCACTGTCAGTCGAGCCGTCAGTGCAGTTCACAGACGGATTAGACTCTGAACGGCTTTTTGAAGTTTCTAAGTGATACATAGAAGCTGCAGAGGTGAAACTGTGAATTTTTTTTAATACAAGTACATTATAAAGGTAATTTTGATCACTAAATAAATGTATTTCACTAAAAAAGGTGTAGCGTTTAAAGGTAACCTGTCACGTCAAACATGCAATCTGATCTGGGGGCATTATGTTATAGAGCAGGAGGAGCTAAGCAGATAAAAATATAGTTGCGTGTGAAAAGTTACAGGATATCCTTTCATTTATTGATTTAAATCCCTTCTCATTCTGGGATGATGAGTCCAATGGGTGGTCTCCACAAAGTGATTGGCAGCTATTTCTGTATTCACAATCATACATGGAAGGCTGTCAATTAACGGTTGATACCACCCACTGGACTCTTTAGGCCACGGTGAGCAGGGATTTAAATTAATAAATGATAGTTTATCCTGAATGTTTCTGCACAAAACTATATATCTATCTGCTCAGCTCCTGCAGATCTAAAGACCGGACTGCATGTTCAAAATTACAGACTTCCTCTAAATGGCATGTGCTGTACATTTATGCTGCTGGAAGCATGTAGCTAGTAACCAGGGCTGTAAATGTACAGCAGATCGATGACGTGGGCACAACGGCTGTGCCCTTGTAATGGCCCGAGGGAGGATGGCTGTGATTGTTATCTATGATCTCAGCCGTTTAGCCCTTTTAGTCTTTTTTATACCTTTAGGCCAATGGCGGAATTGTTTTTTTTTTTTTTGTAGTTGGTTGTTTTTTACATTCTCTGCCAAATTTTTTATTAGAAATATTAAAATGCTAAGATATATATATTCTAAAATAATACAGCTTGCCACACAAAAAAAACAAGCCCCCCCCATATACCTATGTAAATGGAAATATAAAAAAAAGTTACTGCGGAAAACAGTGAGGCAAAACAAAAAAGTTCCCCTGCGTCCTCAACGCCAAAATCGGCTGTGTCTTTTAGGGGCTAAAGGAAACATTCGGGAAATAAAATTCTCGGATATACTAATGACAGTGGTTTAAATTCATATATATTTACTCTCCATGCTAGGTAACCGCCAGAATGTATTTGATTTAGGGATTAGATACACAGTGTGATTGATTGTTTATTCAGCATAAATTATATATGACGGCATCTTTTATCCAAGTACAGTAAATAATAATTTGATCACCAAATTAAAAATCAATTAAATTAATTATTCATAAATATATGTTATAAGAGGCTTACAATATCAAGATATAGGGAAGCCATCTATACTGTAGGCAACACCTAACAAAAAATAAAAATATATCTGCTGTTATGGTGTAAAACCTTCACTAAGGCCTAGTTCACACAGAGTTTTTTTTTGCAGATTTTGACTTGCCTGTGCTTTTCTGCTGCGATTTTCACAGCATTTTTTGGCCGCAGACATTGGGGACCACGGGCAAAATGGGAGGTCAGAGGCGAAATCACGGCAAAAAAGAAAATGCCGCTTTTTATTTCGCGACGGGAGCGGCTACAATCCACCCGAAAAAAGACGCATCTGCCTCCCGTTGAAATCAAGGGGAGGCGATTTCAGCAATTTTTTGGCGCTGATTGCGACACGGTTACACGTCAAAATCAGCGCCAAAAAATGGGCCTAAGGCCTGAAGCACATGGCGGAGCATGTATGGGGGTACCCAGTGTCCCTATGGCTCTTAAGCATGGAGTCATATGGAACCCATGTGCCGGTGCTTGGTGCCTCCCTATGGCCCCGTATTATTACGTTAATATATTATTCTATTTATATGCTATTCTATTCTATAAAAAAAAAAAATATTTGTAATATACATCCTATCACTGAGCTTAAAATTTAGGGATCATGCATTGTGTCATCGATCTCTATGTATACAGTTGGTCAAGCACAGTCCCTTAACATCAGGCATAAAACCTAATATTAACTTTTCCAATGTAACAAAAACCCTAGCTTCATGCACATTATATGCTTATCTCTAGTCCATCCCCTCGTTCACACATGCTTCCTCCCAAATTCCTCCTGCCATCTTCCATAATTGCTTTTGGCTTCATGGTTGAATCCTCCCTGAACTGTTCTCTACCAGACCCCTATTTAAATTATTGTCTGTGACCACAACACTCGGGCCTGTTAGGAGATAGAAATCTGTGGTCACTGAGACAGGAAGTGATGTCATTTGATTGACCGTTAAAGACAGCAGGACACAGGAAAATGATGCAGTCATGTTACATGGCATCTGTTAGATGTCACATGTTGTTTTCTCACCAAACAGAACATGTCTGCAAAAAAGAAATGAAATGTTTGATTTACAATGATTGGTTGAGTGGCAAAGCTGTGAGAGGGAGGAGAGCCCTTAAAGAGGCTCTGTCACCAGATTTTGCAACCCCTATCTGCTATTGAAGCAGATAGGCGCTGCAATGTAGATTACAGTAACGCTTTTATTTTTAAAAAACGAGCATTTTTGGCCAAGTTATGACCATTTTTGTAGTTATGCAAATGAGGCTTGCAAAAGTCCAAGTGGGTGTGTTTAAAAGTAAAAGTCCAAGTGGGCGTGTATTATGTGCGTACATCGGGGCGTTTTTAATACTTTTACTAGCTGGGCGTTCTGATGAGAAGTATCATCCACTTCTCTTCAGAACGCCCAGCTTCTGCCAGATCACGCTGTGACGTCACTCACAGGTCCTGCATCGTGTCAGACGAGCGAGGACACATCGGCACAAGAGGCTACAGTTGATTCTGCAGCAGCATCAGCGTTTGCAGGTAAGTAGCTACATCGACTTACCTGCTAACGCCGATGCTGCTGCAGAATCAACTGAAGCCTCTGGTGCCGGTGTCCTCGCTCGTCTGACACGATGCAGGACCTGTGAGTGACGTCACAGCGTGATCTGGCAGAAGCTGGGCGTTCTGAAGAGAAGTGGATGATACTTCTCATCAGAACGCCCAGCTAGTAAAAGTATTAAAAACGCCCCGATGTACGCACATAATACACGCCCACTTGGACTTTTACTTTTAAACACACCCACTTGGACTTTTGCAAGCCTCATTTGCATAACTACAAAAATGGTCATAACTTGGTCAAAAATGCTCGTTTTTAAAAAATAAAAAACGTTACTGTTATCTACATTGCAGCGCCTATCTGCTGCAAAAGCAGATAAGGGTTGCAAAATCTGGTGACAGAGCCTCTTTAAGTATACACATATGAGGAAATCTGTCTAAGGCTTTACGCCAATTTTATGGTGTAGAAAAGTCGCAAATTATGGCAAATGCCATAATTGCGCTATAATTTATGACCTTTCACACCTCTTACTCCTTTTAAAAGTGACGAGCAAAGTGGCCAAGGTTTAGCGGGAGGGGCAGAGCATCTCGCAGACTGACAGATTTACCATCACTTACACCAGAAATAGGCAGAAAATATGGCACAAATTTACGTCTGCTCATAGCAGGCGTAGATTTCATTTTCTGGCGCACAGACAGCCAAAGACGCCCCAAACTTATTAAGAGGCATGCACATGTAGATAAATTTGGCACATTGTACTCCAGCGCACTTCAGCTTAAGACTGGCGTATAAAGATATAAGCTTTTTTAGACCCAGAAACAGAGATATTATTTTCAGGACGGCTACTAAATGTGACAGATAGTGGCTTTTTAGTTATTAATTATGACTGGAAACTGCATTCCTTCTGGAGTTCCCCTTTAATTATACTTTTTTTTTTTACATTTTAAAACAGAACGGTATGGTACATAACATGTTTTTATTCTATGTATTTCCCAAAACCATAAACTTTAAATAAGATAATAAACAGCTTTATTGGGTGAAGATGTGTAATTTTCTCTTTAATTATACAGAACCATCTTTTTGTTAGCTTGTAAAATTTCAAAAGTTTTCTCCAATAAAGTTTCCTTAATGAATTAGTCACTATGTGACCTCATTCTTTTTTTATTTATTTAATAACTGGAAATATAAATGAAAAAATAACATGATGATGTGTTCGGACATGGATATCGCAGTGGATTTACTGCAGATCTGACCATATGCATTGGATTTTTTTCGCTGCTTGTGATCGTGGCAGCAATCTGCCACGAGTAAACGGACCACATGTGGGCTAATGGTAAAATTGAGACTTTATCCTTCTACACCATTCTCCTTACTCTAACCTTCTTAGAGCTTCTGTAAAACTAAAAAAAAGGGAGAGAATGCGGGTAGGGGGAGAATGCAAACCATTGTAGGATGTGTTGAGTCTTTAAATAAAGGTTAGATCTCCTGGGATGTTGGCTATTTTTTCTTTACCATGAAATTGGATGAGATTTAATTTAATCTCCCATTTATTAAAAGGACATATGGAACCAATGAAGGAACCGCCCATACAGCACAACATCTTCCATATACTGTACTACAGGAGGATTTAGTAACCAGGGACCACTGTAGAGCTAAACTATACATTTATTTTCTGTATATTTTCCGTTAGTTCACTAAACTTTTAGGCCAGGATCACACACACAGTTTTGACCAGTTTTTGGCCAAAAGTAGATCCAAAGGGAATCTCCTTTCTTTTGAGTCCACTCCTGTGTTTGGCCAATAACTACACCAAAACTGTGTGTGTGATCTTGGCCTAAGGGCAAGGACCGGTTCACATCTGCGCTGGAGGCTCCATTAGGATCTGGACGAAAATACTGGAAACAATAGCACAGCATGCTGCACTATTGTTTCCTGTAAAATCACAGACACCATGTTGGAATCGTTGGGCGCCAATGGTATTTTCATTGTTCGGCTCTTTTGACAGAGTAGAACAACGGAAACACAGACACAGATGTGAACAGGCCCTTAGTACACATTGCAGATTTGTTGCAGAAATTTCTCAGACTGAAGAATCAGTTTCATGCATTTGAATGGGGATATTTTTGCAGCCGGTCCTTGGTTTTCTGTAAGCCCTATTTAGATGAATGGAAATGATTTTCAGTCGCAGACATTTTTAAGTGTCGCAGCCAATACTGAAATGTATATGGGATTAAAAACCACCATCATAGCCATGTAATGTTATGTTCCTCACAAAATTGGGATAATCATTGGTCAGAACGGCCAATCACTCTGATATGAGGCCACATGCACTTCGTGTGCAGCTGTATGGTGCCTCTATATGGCACTGTATTACAAATATATTTGAATTGTACTTGACCGTAGGATAAACAGAGAACGGTTTTGTAACCCCTTAAAGCAATAACTGCGTGTGACATTCCCAACTCCTTTAAGCTACCCCTTTACCTTTCTTCCACCCAATGATGAAACTGAGACTTAGAGCTGGAATGAATTGGCCACAGCAGCCATTTTATTAACAAAACAGAAAAACAACGCATTAATAAATACCATCAACAAAAATACCAAATAAATAACCATAACTTAATAACCTTTCCACGCAAACCCCATCCAAACATCGTTCACGTGAAAACCATACCCCTCCATACGGAAAATTGGGAAGGTCCTTGGAGCTAATAAGAAGGATCTGGCGCCATTCTGCCCATATCTGTATTATTTACCCCCAGCCGTCCTGCAACAGGCTCAGGGGCACCATGTGAACCACAGATGGCTAAAGCATTTCTATTTTGCTCCCCGGGACCCCACCCAGCAGGAGCCCATATAAGCCAGATCCCCCACCATGTATAATCTGGGAGGGACCATCACCAGTATGAATCCCTCCCCCACCAATTTTAACCAACTCCAATGATCCCCCAAAACCCGCCATACGCTGCCATGACACCTGCCTAACAACCCGGACCCCTAGAACATAACCCCCCAAAAACAACAAATAGGGAGGGAGGGTGGGACAACTGTTCCTTCCTGTGCTTCTGGACAGGCTAGCGCTCAAACCAGAGCGCCGCCTGTCCACCTCGTGTTCTAGCTCCTCCCTTTCCTTTTTTGCCAAGGTCATGTAGCCTCCTCTTATGCCCGGGGCTCAACTCCCGCCGTTCTTTATGTTATGCTAATTTTCACAATTTTAAACTAACCTTAAAAATTATTCAAGTTAAAACAAAGTGATCAATGTGGTCAGCCAAAACTTTTATGGACGGTGTATGCCATCATCTAAAAAGGTTGTAACAGGTCCAAGTGACAAACCTACAGTCTTAATGCTCTAATGCCCTCCAGTTTAGCCAGGGAGGGTATTTATCCTGATGCTCCATTGGCAGATCAAGCTGGCAATAGACATTAGGTTATTAATGTACCCATCAACAAGATAATGTATATAGGTGCAGTCCTGCTGCCCCAGACATCTATTGTTAGGGGAAACAGGGATATATTGCATTTCAACATACCCAATTCCTTGCATCCCTGTGAGATAATTGGTTCAAGAGGTCTATGGTATCTGCTTATGCCCCTCTATGCGATAATCATACATGTTTGGCCGACAGCTATCTCAGGTCATTTTATCCTAATTTGTACTTAATGCCCAACTGGGCTTTCTTTTACTTTTCACAAAGTGGGTGTTTTAAAGAAAAGTGTATGACGCTGACCTATCTTCATTCATGCCCAGCTTGTTTCACAGCACAGCATGATGTCGAGAGATCACTCTGTGATGAGACTTCCTCCCACAGGTCCTTCACTGGAGCCATGGAAGATTGAACAGACATCGCTTCCAGCCACTGCAGATTCGGATAAACGTCCTGGCACGGCTGGAGGCGATGTCTGTCGACTCTTCCGTCGCTCCGGAGAAGGACCTATGGGAGGAAGTCCCGTCACAGCATGATCTCGCGAGATCACGCTGTGCTATGAAACAAGTTGGGCATGAATGAAGAGAAGTTATATGACGCTGATTGGTCAGCGTCATACACTTTTCTTTAAAAAACCCACTTGGTGAAAAGTTAAAAAACACCCAGTTGGGCATTAAGTACAAATTAGCATAAAACTAAAAATTATCATAACTGTGGTGTCTAAGGGGACCCCAGGTATTCACCCTTTAACCCCGATACAGGTATCTGGACTTTGCTGCTTGGGAAGCCCAGGTCGCTGCTCCCAGAGTAGTCCTTGGTGACGACCAACGTAAACAGGTGCAGTACTAAATCGTCAGTATGCATGGTCAGGTATAGCAAAGATCAGGGCAGGCGGCCAACGGTCACTCCCGGTTGGTTGAGCAAAAGGTCAGGGTAAGGCGGCAGAGTTTTGTCGCGGGTCAGAAGCAACATGTCAGGGCAGGCGGCAGGCAAGGATAGTCAAAGGTACAAGCAGAGGTTAATCACAGGAAATCCAATTAAGTATAAAGCAGGGAATCACTAGACTCTCTAGGATGAACCTAATTGTTCCGGCAAAATGTAACAGAGAGGGAGATCCCTCTATACCCAGGGAAAGTTGGGTAACAGATTAGGCACACGCTGGCCCTTTAAAATTGCATGGGTCAGCGTACACACTAAGAAGTGCAGACAAAGATCGGCAGCAATGGAGGCCGCAAGCAGACCTGATAGAGGAAGGTACATGGAGCTGGCCAGGAACCAGGGGATGCCATGAAGAGGTAAGTATAACGTAGCAACCATTATATACCCCACATCTCAGTAGAAGCTTATATTTAGTTTAAATGCACATATATCAATTAATTTACCTTAAGGGTCCATGCACACAGCATTGACACGTGCATGGACCCTGTATGATGACACATGGAGTCCCTAAAGGTTCATATAATGGACTTGTAGACACTCCATGGTTCGAGTTTTGATGTACATGGCCGTATTATGGCTTCATTTTGTATAGAGCTGTAATAGGACAACCATAGAGGTAAATAGGGCCTCACTATATCTCGGTTACTCTTTGATTTCATACCGAGGCCTGCTCTTGGCATGTACCATTGAATGCTGTTTGTATGAAGCTACAGACAGTACCCAACAGAGCAGCTATGTAGTATGGACCAGTACAGGATTTGGTGTTCCACAGTTCAGCCTCCTGCACATGGGCCATGGCTTTGCTGTTTGTATGTCACCAGTTGACAGGTCCTTGTCGAATCTTGAGTGACTGCTCTAGTAAAGCTATTGGCATCAGCTCTGTATGAATGAGTCGGTGTCTGGTATTGCCTAAAAAGTAGATACATATAATTAGTAATATCACACAAACTGTCCCAATCTTCTGAATCTAAAATTAATTGGCAGTTTCTATCACAATTAAATATGTATGAGATGCAGGAACTGCCTAAAACCTCCTATGGCAATTTAAATGTAATCATTTTACTGAGAGCAACGCCCTTCTAATAATCCTCCTGCATATATTACTGACCTTTATAGAGATGCCTTTGTACTTTGACTTACTGAGCTTAGGTGCCAACGTGGTACTTTTATGGGCATTCCAGGAAAAGGTTTCAAATTTAATAGAGGCATAACCTAATGAAAGATTTAGAGGACAATAACATTTGGTCTTCCATACTAAGAGTGACCTCAGTGCAATATTGGGAAGAATTGCTTGTATCTGACTGAGACAGTCAGATTAGGTGTATGCTGTATTAGTTGCAATTCGGTCTCCGAGAAAGCTCAAAGCATAGATAAACCCTAATTTATACTGCCACCCAAATTGCCCCACAGAGAGCCATTAGTTTCAGGAGAACCCAAGCATACAAAAAAAGAAGTTATGATTTAACATATGGCTAAAATGATGGCATAAGCACTATGGATGGCACAATTGTATTGGAACTAAGTTTCTAATATTTGGTAACTGTATGCCTTTGCTAGGTTTCTAGCACCCTAAGAAAAATGATTTTATATGGGTGTGGCTATATTGATAAGAGGAACTAGGCAATTTTGTCCCTTCATGCACTTGATATATATTTTTATTTGCTACTTTTTTGTCTGAACATTTCTAATATTGGGTAGGACTCCCTTTGCCCTTTGGATAGCCTGAATGATTCATGGTATGGGTGCAGATGGTGCTGGAAACATTCCTTAGAGCAGTGGTCTCCAACCTTTCTTACCTTGAGTGCCACATTCAGAGATGGTCATGAGCTAAATTTAACACAAAGAGATCGTGGAGGCCATATTACTGATATAAAACAGGAAACAATGGGAAAAGTCAAGGATACTGTCAGGATGTTTGGTTAATAGGGAGAACTTATCTATATCCCGACCCCTTTTGATCTGGATCCATACAATTAAGTGCTGAGCGTTTAATTGTGACTACAATAATATTTAACCCCTTAAAGGGAATGTGTCGCTAGAAAAAAAATATATATATTTTTCTTAAACTGTTAGTATATAAATGATTACACATTGTTCTAATTTTTTTAATTTTTTCACAAGTCAGGAAATATTATAAATTAGATTCTAATTTATAACATTTCCATGTGCTGGTCACTATAGGGAGCAATTCCCAAAATTGCAGCATTGCAATGTGGTAAAGCAACCTCATTGCTTTATGCTGAAAATTTGGTGTAGACACACACGCTCTAGTGTGCTCACACAATGCCACCTCCTTTATCCTGGCTAGTGCCAGGAGAAAGGAGCCGGCTGAATGTTCAAACCTCCTACACTGTGTGCCACCATTTTTTGAGCGAATGCACAGTGTAGGAGGATTAGATACAGTGGTAATCACACAGTATAACATGAACATACACAAACATAACTTACCTGCTCCTGCCTCCGCTGCCTCCGCTCCCTTCCGCTCCCTCCGCTCCTAGTCCTTGCTTCTGAACATATGAACGGAAGCCGCGACCGGAATTAGTCATCTTACTGTCCGGCCGCGGCTTCCGGTCCACATGAAAATGACGCCGGATGTCGCTTGGCCAAAGACTTTCCTTTTGGACTGTGTGGGAGTGGCGCATTAGCCGTTCCCACACAGACGGCGTACGCTATAGTGAATGGAACAGCTCCCGTTCGCATTCATTATAGGGATGTATGTGACGTATTCCATCTCTGTATGTGTCGTTAATCGACACATACAGAGATGAAAACAAAAATGGCAGCCCCCATAGAGAAGTAAAAGAAAGAGAAAAGAAAAAAGTAAAACACAAAAACACAAATAAATAAAATTTATTTTAATAATATACTAAAAGCAAAAACGTATATAATTTTTTTTTTTTCGTGACACCTTCCCTTTAACGACGAGCGACGGATATATTGCTGGTTCCCGCATCCTGACAGATATATCCGTTGCTTGTATCTCGTACTTCCACTGTACCCACGTGATCAGCGCCAGGAACACGGCTGTGTACACAGCCAGGCTCCTACCGCAACTGACAAAATTAAAGAGAATTTAGATTCTGGCAATTTAACCCCTCAGATGCTGCGGTCAACAGTGACCGCATCATCTAAGGTGTTTGACAAAGGTAGGGAGCTCCCACTGTCACCCCATCGGCACACCCGATGGGTTGCCATGGCAGCCGGGGGTCTAACAAAGTTTTACACTGACAGGCAAAAAAGCTTTGGGATACTAAGTATCCCAAAGAATTATATCTGCGATCAGATGATCGCATTGTCAATAGAGAATACAGAGCAGCTGTATCTAAAAAAGTAAAACAACTTTTGAATAAAGACTAATTAAAAAGTTACACTAAACATACTGACTGGCCTGTTTATAAAATATATATATATATATATATATATTGAAATCGGGGGAAAAAAAAAGTGCCCCTCAAAAGGTGTCCATGGCCTTTAATAATAAACATAATAACAATTAACTGTTAAAAGCACCAATCAATAAATAAATTACCAGCATTGGGAGACTATACCTCATCTAAAAAACATTGCTCAGAATTTATTAAAAACAAGGTAGGGTGGGCGGGGAGCTGTTCCCGAAGATCTTGGAAAAAACTGGCAAACAAATAGCTGAGCGGCGGTCTTATAAATGAGGAATCTTCCCGCCACAAACCCTGGACCACCAATTAGAAGAATTCCAGGACTGCACAAGCCACAGTTGGAACATTCTAGAACCTGCTCGTATGTTCCATACAGCTGACCTGTTCTTGACCTCATAAGGTAAGAACTACTTTGGGAATAAAAATGGGGAAGGGGGGAGAGAAAGGAACAAACCAAAATACCGAACCATCTAACCATTCAATTAACAATAATATTAATAACGAGACTGTGCCATTATGTGTCCCCCAAACAAATGCTTTGGGGTACCGGGGGAGGTCAGTCTTAAACCCTGGTAGAGTTGGGTAGTAAGCATGTATTGGACCTTTAAGATCAGGGGAGTTAAAACACACGCACTAGGAAGTAAACGAGACACAGGGGGAGATCTGCGGCGAGAGAGGCCACTAACAGCCGAGAATGAGGCAGGATTGCAGTGCCAGCGGGTTTTGGCAGTTCGCCTGCCAATAGGCTTACATATTAGTTCATGTCTAGTTATTATGGAATGTACATGAAAAGACAGCCAGGGCCAGTTTTAGACAAAGTGTGGCACTGGGCAAAGTTAAAAGTCGGGCCCCAAATGCTGAGTTACTGCATCACTAATGCAGTAATTTTAGAAGGTGTTCTGCAGAGAACTGCATTGCCGATTTCTAGCGTGTCCAGGAGTGCTGCAGGCCCCAAAACATATGTCCCCCCTCTCACGCGGAAAAAAATATCTATATACATATACAGTTATTAAATCATACCATTATACCAGATTAAATATTACCTGCATACTGAAACTGAACACAACTCACTATTATAAGACTAATATTACCAATAATAATACAATATAAGGTACAAATAATACTGCCACATCATAACCACATACTAACTGAATAATACTGCCACACCATAACCACATAGTGACTGAATAATACCCCCATACTGATAGTGATACTACCACCACACCATAACCACATAGTGACTGAATAATACCCCCATACTATTACTGAATAATACCCCTACACTGATTAATACCACCACACTATACCCACATAGTGACTGCATAATACCTCCATAATGTTACTGAATAATACCACCACACTATAACCACATAGGGACTAAATAATACCCCCATACTGTTACTGAATACTACTGCTACACCATAACCACATACTAACTGAATAATACTGCCACACCATAACCAAATACTGTTACTGAATAATACCCCCATACTATTACTGAATAATACCCCCATACTGATAGTGATACTACCACCACACCATAACCACATAGTGACTGAATAATACCCCCATACTATTACTGAATAATACCCCTATACTGATTAATACCACCACACTATACCCACATAGTGACTGCATAATACCTCCATAATGTTACTGAATAATACCACCACACCATAACCACATAGGGACTAAATAATACCCCCATACTGTTACTGAATACTATTGCTACACCATAACCACATAGTGACTGAATTATACCCCCACACTGTTACTGAATAATACCTCCACACCATAACCACAGTGACTGAATAATACCCCCATACGGTTACTGAATAAAAACCACTATACAAAGACCAATATTACCACCAAATAGTGATTGATGCCAGTTATACACAGGAGCTCTGCAGACCATATGTGATTACAGCACATTTATATCCAGTGTCTCACAGGTAATGTTTTCTCTGATTAGAGTCTTTCACTTTCCCTTTTTTTCTCCATCCACTGTGTCGACTTATTCCAGCCATTACTCGTCTCTGCAGAATTTGAGACACAGACATGTTGGTTTCTTGCTTTTCCAGCACCCTCCCCACCTATACCCCACCCTCTAAATAAACATGTCATCCATGTGCCAAGATGGTAATAATGATCCCTTAGTGCTCAACACAGTAAAAGTGCCCCCTCAGTAACTGTGCCCCCACACATTAATAATGCCCCCTTTGTGTCCCCTGTAGATAGTGCCACAGTATCCCCTGTAGATAGCACCACACACATAGCCCCCTTTATATAGCGCCACACCCCACCCCCTCTTGTAGATAGTGCCACACATCCCCCCTTGTAGATAGTCCCAGACAGCACCCTCCTTATAGATAGTGCCACACAGCCATCTACTTGTAGAATGTGGCACACACATAATCTCTTGTAGATAGTGCCACACACACCCCCTCTTGTAGATTGTGCCACACAGCTCTCTCCCTGTAGATAGCGCCACACAGCCCTCCCCTCCTGTAGATAGTGCCGCACAGCCCCCTATTAGATAGTGCCACACAGCAACCTCCTTGTAGATAGTGCCACACACCCCCTTGTAGATACTGCCACACCGTCCTCCTGCTAGTAGACTGTGCCACACCCTAGTAGACAGTCCTCCCCCTAGTAGACAGTGGCACACAGCCCTCCCCCTTGTAGATAGTGCCACACAGATCCCTACTAGATAGAGCCACACATCCCTCCCTCTTGTAGATAGTGCCACACAGCCCCCCTTTGTAGATATTGTCGCACACCCCTCCATTTAGATAGTGCCATACCGCCCCTTCTAGAAGATAGTGCCACACAGCCCCGCTTTGCAAATAGTGTCACACAGCACCCATTGTACATAGTATACGGCGCTGCTACATTGTTCATTCATTTTTTTCGGTATATTCTTCTATATGTTGCGGTGACATTCCTTGTTTACCGGTCTGGATTCTGGCAGCAGCACACCATTTATATTTACCTGATTAAACCTACATCAGAGTTGTGTCTGTTTGAGCACAACCAGTATAGGTGAGCATATATATTTTACTCTACCTATATGTCCAACTATTCCGGATTTATCTGCACTATGTGCCGTGCAGCTCTCTTTTCTGTTCTTGTACATAGTGCCACACAGCTCCCCAATTGTAGATATAGCCACACAGCCCTCCCCCTTTATAGTGCCACGCAGCCACCCTTTGTAGATAGTGCCACACAGCCCCCCCCTTGTACATAGTGCCACACATCCCTCCCCTTGTACATAGTGCCACACAGCCCTTCCCTGTATAGTGCCACAAAGCCCCCCTTTGCAGATGGTGCCACACAGTGCCCCTTGTACATAGTGTCACACAGTCCTCCCCCTTGTAGATAGTGCCATACAGCCCCCCTTGTAGATAGTGCAACACAGCCCCCCCTATTCTACATAGTGCCATACAGACCTCTCCCTTGTACATAGTGTGACACAGCCCCCCCTTGTAGATAGTGCCACACAGCATTCCCCCCCTGTTTTAGATACACAGACCCCCCCTAAAAAAATTGGAGTTACCTAGCCCCATTCCTGCTCCACACAGCCTCCAGATGGGACCCTTGCATAGGCCAGCATGATCCATTAACGTCATCAGCCCCCCTTTGTAGATAGTGCCACACAGCCATCCCCCTGTATAGTGCCACACAGCCCCCCTTTGTAGATAGCGGCACACAGTGCCCCTTGTACATAGTGCCACACAGCCCGCCTTGTAGATCGTGCCACACAGCCCTCCCCCTGTATAGTGCCACACAGCCCTCCCTCTTATAGGTAGTGCCACAGAGCAATCCCACCCAACCCCTCCCCATTTTAGATACACAGCCCCCCAAAACAATTTTTACTTACCTTGCCTAGTTCCCGAGATGGACGAAGCTGCTCCACACAGACTCCGGACGGGCCCCGTGTGTAGGCCAGCTTGATCCGTTGACGTCATCATGCCGGCCTGCACAGGGATTCTATCTCAGCATTTTATAGGCTGCAGACCTAACGTGGCCTGCAGCCTATAGTGTTTAATTGTATCTGTGGCTATGGCTGCTTTAGTGTGCAGGTGGCCCTGAGAGGATGGCAATTGCCCACTTTGCCCCCCCCCCTAACGCCGGACCCGAGGACATCAGTGTCTGCTTTCGATCTATTAACAACTGAGGGCTCTTAATAATTATCTTTTCTATCTACAGAATGACATGGTACAAATATAATTTTTCCTTTTGCTAGGGGGCTAGAGGTCTGGCTGTATACTAGTTATGTAACTGCCTAGGCCTAAGACATGGTACAACTTGTAGTTCCACAAGAGATGAAGACAAACAAATTATAGATGGTCTGATACTGCACCTAGTGGCCTAACCTGAAGTTCTAACTTTGCAGCAATCATTGTAATAATAATAGTTAAGCGAAATAAGTCTATAAAAACTATATAATAAAAAGTAGTCTTCATAACTTCCCATTTACTGCATGTAAAACCCTGTCTTGTGATGACAGCCTGCAATAAAAACAAGTCTAAAGCCTGACTCAGGATTGGCCTCCATGGAGAATAATATTTGTAGTAATTTTTTCCAGAGGATTCCCTTATATAAGACTAGATGGCGGTATGGCAGCTGGCCAACAGGGCACAAGTTACAGTCTATAGTTCGTATAGGGTAGCTGTGGCAGCTCGGACAGTAGCAAGGCAGGCCCGGCTGGGACTAGGCAGCAGGTAGACATCAGGCCTTGTGTAGCAGGACAGGCGTGGTATACAGCACAGCACGAATTCAGCTCAGCACGGCACTTGACCAGGTTAGCACGGGATACAGGATACAGGCTACATGAGTAGGGAACACTGGGAACTGGGAAACACTAGGAGACCATTTTCATAGAAAAACTTACGGTACGACAACAACGCTCAGGCGTGCGATGAAGGGGCTGAGCCCTTCTTATAGTCCAGGGTGCTATGGGCTAATAAAACATGAGAGTCCGGTGCGCGCGCTGCCCCTTTAAGAGCGGGCACGAGCGTGCGCGCGCACCCTACGGGACCCGGCCGAGGTGAGTGGAAGTGAGCGCTGGCGTCTCCTGAGGAGGAGACTGGGGACAGCGCTTGCAGATCCATTGCTGCGGGTATCAGGAGGTGAGTGAGCCTGACTGCCCGCGGCCATGGGCATGACAGTATCCCCCCTCTTACGCCCCCTCTTCTTGGGGCCAGAGCGAGAGAGAAACTTCTTCAGAAGGCTAGGAGCATTGAGGTTCTCCTCTGGCTCACAGGACCTCTCTTCAGGACCAAACACCCTCCAATCCACCAATAAAAATATCTTTCCTCTTACTTTCTTGGTGTCCAAGATATCCTTAACTTCGAAGGTGTCTGAAGGGCCGCTGGAGGCAACCGCAGGGCTAGGAGTCTTGGTATAGCGGTTCAGAACCACCGGTTTCAGGAGGGAGACATGGAAGGAGTTGGGATTCTTGAGGGTAGTAGGCAGCCGAAGCTTGTAGGCGACAGTGTTGTTCTGCTGCAGGATCTTGAAGGGTCCGAGGAACCTAGGAGCAAATTTGTACGATGGCACCCTCAGTCGGATATTCCTGGAGGACAGCCAGACCTTCGTGCCAGGGAGAAACTGAGGCGTTTCTCTTCTCCTATTGTATGCCTTCCGTTTCATGCGGCCGACCGCCAGCAGGATGGAGGATCGAGTCTGATGCCAGATCTGCAAAAAGTCCCTAAAACCAGTGTCAGCAGCTGGAACCTCGGACGTATCAGGCACCGGGAGAGTAATTTGTGGGTGTTGGCCATAGACAATAAAGAACGGTGTCATCCTTGTGGACTCGCTGGTATGATTATTGTAAGAAAATTTAGCCCACAGGAGCAACTGCACCCAGTCATCATGCTGCTTGAAGATTAAATGGCGTAGGTAGTTCTCCAAGATCTGATTGATCCTCTCGACCTGACCATTGGACTGAGGATGGTAGGCTGAGGAAAAGTCCAACTTTACAGCTCAAACTGGAACCTGGTAAAGAACAGCGACCACCTGGCCTGACGAGGATTCAGTCGTTGGGACGTCCGGAGATAAGTGAGATTATTGTGGTCCCTAAAAAATAGGATAGGATGAGCTGCGCCCTCTAGTAGATGTCTCCACTCCTCCAGAGCCAATTTGATGTCCAGTAACTCCCGATCCCCAATCGAGTAGTTGCGTTCTGCGGAAGAGAAGAGCTTAGAGAAATATCCACATACCATTGACTTGCTCTTGGAACCTCTCTGGAACAGGAGTGCCCCAGCACCGACAGAGGAGGCGTCCACCTCCAACGAGAACTGTAGGGAAACATCTGGATGATGGAGGATAGAGGCTGATGTGAAGGCATTCTTCAGGCTATTGAATGCGGACTCTGCCTCAGGAGTCCACACTTTGTCATTCATGCCCTTCTTGGTGAGGTTAGAAATAGGAGAAATCAGTAAGGAGAAGTTTGGGATGAACTGTCTGTAAAAATTGCCGAATCCCAGAAAGCTATGTATGGCCCTCAAGCCTTGAGGGCGTGGCCATTCCAGGACGGACTTTACCTTTTCAGGATCCGTCTCAAGACCTCGATTCGAGACGATGTAGTCCAGGAAGGGTAGAGCATCTTTCTCAAACACGTACTTCTCCAACTTCGCGTACAGACGATTCTCCCCTAACCGCAGCAAAACTTGACAGACATGTCTCTGATGCGTCATAGGATCTGGAGAAAACAATCAAGATGTCATCAAGATAGACCACAACACAAACATGGAGGAGGTCACAAAAGATGTCATGAACAAACTCCTGGAAGACCGCGGTAGCATTACACAGGCAGAAGGGCATTACTAGATATTCATAGTGTCCATCACAAATGTTAAATGCAGTCATCCATTCGTCACCCTAGCGAATCCGAATTAGGTTGTAAGCCACGCGCAGGTCTAGTTTGGCAAAAATCTTGGCACCACGTATATGATCAAACAGTTCTCTGGTTGAGACCCGGTAGTCGATACAGGGACGTAGAGAACCATCCTTTTTCTTGATGAAGAAGGACCTGGCTCCTGCCGGAGAGGAAGATTTCCGTATGAAGCCCCTCTCCAAGTTCTCTTTAACATAGGCGGACATGGACTGAGTCTCTGGTAAGGAGAGAGGATATACCCTACCACGGGGAAGGGATGCACCAGGAATCAGCTCAATAGGGCAGTCATACGCCCGGTGTGGGGGCAGCGTCTCCGCCTCCCTCTTGCTGAAGACATCCGAAAATGCAGCATAATGACCAGGCAATCCTGCCAATGACTGAGGCAGAGGAGGCTGAGTCAAACGAATCTGTCCAAGGCAACGGTTGTGACATTCGGGACCCCACTGGAGAACCTCTCCAGAGTTTCAGTCCAGGACTGGGGCATGTAATTGGAGCTAAGGCAGGCCCAGCAGCACGGGGTTAACGGCATTGGACAAGACAAAGAATGATAACAGCTCGGAGTGGAGAGCTCCCACTTGTAGCCTCACAGCAATAACTGGATCTGGCAGAGGTAGTCTAGAGGTAGTCCATTCACAGATGCTACCGTCAATGGCCACTCCAGAGGGGTAGTGGGTAATTGAAGAAGATCCACCAGGTCTCTACAAATTAAATTAGCAGCGGATCCAGAGTCCAGATACGCAGAGACCTAATGCGTTTTTTCGCCGGACTTTATGGTCACTGGTATGGACAATTTAGACGGAAGTCCTTTTTTATCCAAGGTTGACTCTCCTAGCAACCCTAGGCATGGGGACTTTTGGGGACACAGACGCACAAGATGGCCTCCGAGGCCGCAATATGGACAGAGTCCCGAAGTGCGTCTGCGTTGTTTCTCCTGGGTGGATAGCTTACACTGGTCCATCCTCACAGACTCCTTAGGAGGATCGGCACCTGAAGTTGCTGCAAGGGTGGGACCGTTCTAGGAAGGCCTCTTTCCCAACGAGCCTCTAGGAGCCGTTCTCGGATCCCCATATCAATCCGGGCAGGCAGAAGGATGAAGTCATCCAGGGTAGACGGTAGATCTCGATTGGCAAGTTCGTCCTTAATTTTAGAAGACAGACCCCACCAGGACCTCATTGTTCCACAACAGTTCTCCCACCAGGGTGCGGAAGTGGATGGCGTACTCGCTCACGGAGGTGTCTCCTTGGCGTAGGTTTAGCAAGGAAGCCGCTGCAGATGAGACTCGTCCAGGCTCCTCAAACACCATGCGAAAAGTCCGGAGGAAGCCCTGGAAGTCACGGGTCTCTGGACCTTGTCACTCCCAGATAGGATTCGCCCATGCAAGAGCCTTGCCAGTGAGGAGAGAGATGATGAAAGCGACCCTTGCGCCATCAGACGAAAATGTCCTTGCATACAAGCTGAAGTGGATCTGGCACTGGTTCAAAAATCCACGACAGGTACCTGCGTCTCCATCATAGCGGTCAGGAAGTGGCAAAGAAAAATGGGGATCAACACTGTCAGTAGGTGTAGTAGGAGGAACGGCAGCTTGTGCCTCCTGACGACGAAGGTTTAAGGCCTAGAGGAGTTGGCCCTATCGAGACCGGAGGTCCAGCATATCCGTCCGCATCTCTTGTGACGACATCTTGGTCTTGGATCGACCAGCGGGGTCCATGGCCTTAGCGTACTGTCACATTGAGTTTGTGGACCCACTGGGCCGTACCGCCTTGGTGGTTTGGCAGCTGGCCAACAGGGCGCAGGTTACAGTCTATAGTTCGTATAGGGTACCTGTGGCAGCTCGGACAGTAGCAAGGCAGGCTCGGCTGGGACTAGGCAGCAGGTAGACGTCAGGCGTGGTGTAGCAGGACAGGCGTGGTATACAGCACAGCAAGACTTCAGCTCAGCACAGCACTTGACCAGGATAGCACGGGATACAGGATACAGGAGTAGGGAACACTGGGAACTGGGAAACACTAGGAGACCATTTTGCATAGACAAAATGAGGGTACGACAACAACGCTCAGGCGCGGGAGGAAGGGGCTGAGCCCTTCTTATAGTCCAGGGTGCTATGGGCTAATAAAACATGAAAATCAGATGCGTGCGCTGCCCCTTTAAGAGCGGTCAAGAGCGTGCGCGCGCACCCTACGGGACCCGGTCGAGGTGAGCGGAAGTGAACGCGGGCGTCTCCTGAGGATGAGACTGGGGCCAGCGCTCGCAGATCCATGGCTGCGGGCGTCAAGAGGTAAGTGAGCCTGACTGCCCGCGGCCATGGGCATGACAGTATGCTTCCAAACCTGGTAATTAATCTGCATTTAGAAGTCAAAATGCCACATTCCCAATAACTGATTGATAGTTCTTACCTTTTCTAGTGAAATATAACCTAGATGTTCCATTACCTAATAATCTCCTCTTATTTGTCCTCCATACAAGAAATATAAGTGGAAATTTAGAATCAGCTAAGCAGTAATGATTCACACTGAGTTTTTTTGATTTCAATGGGAGGCAGAGGTGTTTTTTTTCCCGGGCAGCTGTTGGCCACTCATGGAAAAAAAAGCGGAATGTGCTTTCTTTAGCGGTTTCCGCCTCTAACCTCTCATTGTAATCAATTGGAGGCAGAAAAAACCTGTGGTGCTCATTTCTGAGCGTTTTTGCTGTGTTTTTTTTCCCTGCGGTCCTTGCATTAAATTCAACAGTTTTCTTCGTGTTTTTGCGAATCCGTTGATACGGATGCTTTACGAATGCACTACGGACCGTATATACGGACACCGTTCCGTATATGCGGATGGTTTACGGATGACTATAAATGACTACGTATCCGTATTGACAGTATTTACGGATGGATGAAATCTACGGTCGTGTGCATGGGGCCATGGATAGAAAATGTATTAAGATGTTGATGGATTTATAATGATCATATAATCTTAAAGACTCTGGGTACCAGAAATATTTGCAGTGTAGCTTAGGCCTTATATCTCAATGTGACACCAAATGGTACCTCCGTACGGCACTGCATTACTTACAGATGCCGTATCAGAGGGTGTATGTAGCCTTAATTCACTTGTGTGTATGAGCCCTTAGACTCACAACCTCTACTTTATCAGTATATACAGTGACGGAAATAAGACCAGACCTTAATCCCATCGAAAACTTATGGAGGGAGCTGAAGATCCGAGTTGCCAAGCGACAGCCTCGAAATCTTAATGATTTACAGATGATCTGCAAAGAGGAGTGGGCCAAAATTCCATCTAGCATGTGTGCAAACCTCATCATTAACTACAAAAAAACGTCTGACTGCTGTGCTTGCCATCAAGGGTTTTGCCACCAAGTATTAAGTCTTGTTTGCCAAAGGGATCAAATACTTATTTCTCTGTGCACAATGCAAATAAATATATATAATTTTGACTATGTGATTTTATTTTATTTTTTTATATAATCTATCTCTCACTGGTAAAATTAACCTAGCCTAAAAATTCTAGACTTTTCATGACTTTGACATTGGGCAAACTCACAAAATCAGCAAGGGATCAAATACTTATTTCCTTCACTGTATGTATCACTAAACAACCATTACTATTATTTGGAAGCAACCAGCTGTATATACATTACTCAATGTCCACAGTAGTTTTAAAGTTTAATATAAAGATAGCCATACACATTATAAGAAAGCCATTGACAACTGTGTTATGTATGACCTATGCTACCATAGATACATGAATATATATGGTGAGAGGTTAGATTCTTCACCTATTTTATATGTGAATTCTAATTTTATCATTGTACCTGCAAGCCTATAAGCCAGAGATAGCTCCAAATTATGGCTTAAAATATTTAATTCCAATTTTTTTTGTCTTCTGATAACCGCCACTGTAGTGAGTTTGTGGCCAATATGGCACCAAGATTTGGCAGTATAGTGTGAATTGACCTTTTCATTATGAGCAATGTGTTTGTACATCCTAAATTGATTGTCCAGGATTAGAGAAATATGGTTCCTTTTTTTCCCAAAAACTGCACCACACCTGTCCATGGGTTTTATCTTGTACTGCAGTTCAGTTCCATTGAATAGGTGTGGCGCTGTTTTTGGAAGGGAGGAAACAGGTTATTCTAATCCTGGACAATCCATTTAATTTTGGACTCAATCAGTCTAAAGTCCATGCAGAAGGCTACACCATTTGTGGCAATAGTTTAATTAAATGCATAAAACAGGGTTGAAATTAAATTACATAATGATATGGTTATCACACCCAACAAAGGAAGCTGAAAGGACAATGAGAGTAGAAGTGCTCTGTCTGCTAGACTGAATCTGCAGGAGAGTTTTAGTACCTGTCAGCTAGACAGACACTCCCAGAAGGTCATTTTTCAAAAGCTGGTTGCTCTTCTTGTCTTGACCAGGCTACCAGCCAAGTTCACTTTGTTAAAATTCGTTCTCGTTATGCTCAACACCTTATGTCCATTGATTGATTACAATGAGCTTTCTTCCTGGACGTGGACACACACACACACACACACACACACACACACACACACACACACACACAAACACACACACACTTTACTAATGAAATTATGGCAGTTCTCTGGCATGATTGCCACCACCACTACTGTCACTGACCCAAACTTAATTACTGTCATTGGCTTCCCAGTTACACTAACTGCAACTAGTTTATGAAAGATTTCCACCACATTTCAGAACTTAGAAGTGGTGGTGAACAACCTGGAATTAATCAGTTGTGTACACAATATTTTTTTTTATACTCAAGTCCCCATTGGAGGTTATGGAAACCACTACTCTGAAAATTTCAATGACATACCTGACAGAAGGTACACCAGCCATAGTAAATCTGCCATGTTATTTTTAAATTTAAATATATATATATATATATATATATATATATATATATATATATATATATATATATATATATACACACTACCGTTCAAAAGTTTGGGGTCACCCAGACAATTTTGTGTTTTCCATGAAAACTCACACTTATATTTATCAAATGAGTTGCAAAATGACTAGAAAATATAGTCAAGACATTGACAAGGTTAGAAATAATGATTTTTATTTGAAATAATAATTTTCTCCTTCAAACTTTGCTTTCGTCAAAGAATGCTCCATTTGCAGCAATTACAGCATTGCAGACCTTTGGCATTCTAGCTGTTAATTTGCTGAGGTAATCGGGAGAAATTTCACCCCATGCTTCCAGAAGCCCCTCCCACAAGTTGGATTGGCTTGATGGGCACTTCTTGCGTACCATACGGTCAAGCTGCTCCCACAACAGCTCTATGGGGTTGAGATCTGGTGACTGCGCTGGCCACTCCATTACAGATAGAATACCAGCTGCCTGCTTCATCCCTAAATAGTTCTTGCATAATTTGGAGGTGTGCTTTGGGTCATTGTGCTGTTGTAGGATGAAATTGGCTCCAATCAAGCGCTGTCCACAGGGTATGGCATGGTGTTGCAAAATGGAGTGATAGCCTTCCTTATTCAAAATCCCTTTTACCTTGTACAAATCTCCCACTTTACCAGCACCAAAGCAACCCCAGACCATCACATTACCTCCACCATGCTTGACAGATGGCGTCAGGCACTCTTCCAGCATCTTTTCAGTTGTTCTGCGTCTCACAAATGTTCTTCTGTGTGATCCAAACACCTCAAACTTCGATTCGTCTGTCCATAACACTTTTTTCCAATGTCTGTGTGCTTTTGCCCATATTAATCTTTTCCTTTTATTAGCCAGTCTCAGATATGGCTTTTTCTTTGCCACTCTGCCCTGAAGGCCAGCATCCTGGAGTCGCCTCTTCACTGTAGACGTTGACACTGGCGTTTTGCAGGTACTATTTAATGAAGCTGCCAGTTGAGGACCTGTGAGGCGTCTATTTCTCAAACTAGAGACTCTAATGTACTTGTCTTGTTGCTCAGTTGTGCAGCGGGGCCTCCCACTTCTCTTTCTACTCTGGTTAGAGCCTGTTTGTGCTGTCCTCTGAAGGGAGTAGTACACACCGTTGTAGGAAATCTTCAGTTTCTTGGCAATTTCTCGCATGGAATAGCCTTCATTTCTAAGTTTAAGAACAAGAATAGACTGTCGAGTTTCACATGAAAGCTCTCTTTTTCTAGCCATTTGGAGAGTTAAATCGAACCCACAAATGTAATGCTCCAGATTCTCAACTAGCTCAAAGGAAGGTTAGTTTTATAGCTCCACTAAATAGCAAAACTGTTTACAGCGGTGCTAACATAATTGCACAAGGGTTTTCAAGTATTTTCTAATCATACATTAGCCTTCTAACACAGTTAGCAAACACAATGTACCATTAGAACACTGGAGTGATGGTTGCTGGAAATGGGCCTCTATACACCTATGTAGATATTGCATTAAAAACAAGACGTTTGCAGCTAGAATAGTCATTTACCACATTAACAATGTATAGAATGTATTTCTGATTAATTTAATGTTATCTTCATTGAAAAAAACTGTGCTTTTCTTTCAAAAATAAGGAAATTTCTAAGTGACCCCAAACTTTTGAATGGTAGTGTATATATATATATATATATAGTCACTAAATGACATGGGTATTCCAATGGATATGGCATAAATGTTTGATAGATATAGGTCTCACCTCTGGGACACCAAATCTTTCGGGGGAATGAGTGTCCAGTGACTACGGATATGCCCTAAATGTCTGTCGTTGGAGTACTCATTTAAGTGTACCTCCAATTATATAGTGAAATGATAATAGTGCAGGACTATGCACAATAATTTTTTTAATAGCTTGCATAGACAGAGGTCCGTGCTGCAGGCTGCTCATACTGTTCAGTAAGAGACAGAATCCTGCTCTGTCTCCTAGACTCCTGTCTCCAGTACGTAAGCTAGCACTGTAGGATGTAATGTGATTCTACAGTGCTGGTTCCTTTACTGGAGACGTTAGCCCAAGAGACAGCACTATAATTGTTTCTCTATTTAATAGGAGGTATACTTTAATTACTACAAGAATAGTAATAGTCCTTCGATATTAATTCTGATGCATTCTGCAAGAAACATGATCTGAAGTACGTGTGCAACACAGCATTTTCGTAGTAAAGCTTTCACACATTCCGAGTCTTTTGAACTTAAACCATGAATTTAATCTACTTTGTTCCAACTTTGATTCTCCGCAACTACTCTATTGAAAATCGAACATAATCGTGATTAATATCACAGATATAAGCTTGATGAGTTTCATCCTTGTCTCAGCATCTACATAATTTCGATTTTGGAATGCATGAAACTTGGCTTTACATTACATGAGTCAGCTGTGTCCCAGCCAATGGTATTCTTTTATAATAATATCAATGAGCACAATAATTAAAAAGAAAATTACTAATTCAATGAGAAATACACTTTTTACAAGCCTGTCCTTGGTCAGTACATACAAATATGTTTGGGATATAACAGGTTATTACAAGGATCAGCAGTGTGTCACCATAAAAAGCTATGTTATTATCAGAGCCACTCCCCTCGCCAAAGCTTTTTAAAACCTGTAATTTGCCATTAGTCAGTATAGGTTTTTTATTGCATTTTCCCATCATTTTATGTTATTTCTCATCAGATATAAATAGGTATGTCCCCATTACTCAAAGATTATAGCTGTTACCACCTCAGCCTGGATAACATGTCAAATCCTCAGCTCCCCCTATCTGTCAGCCATGTTTCAACATGAAGCTTTGAACCATGCCTTTAACCATTCCGGAATATGGCCTACTAAACTTTTATTGTTCTTTAAATACTACTGCTATTAACATTCTCTGCCTTTTTCACAGGACTAAATATTAATTTTATATGCAATAAAATCAACATCAGAAAAATATATGTATATGTCCATAATATGGCATGTGGCATTTAAACTTAGTGTTACATTAAACAAATTCAAGTTCAACTCAAATTTTTTTTTACAAAAACATATGCAAAATGGTGCATTAACAATCAGGCTATGTTACTAAAACTCTGGCATCATGATTCTGTTCCACCAGAGTTCACGAGCACAGAGGTTTTTTTTATTGTTTCTTTTAATGTATTTTTACATTTTGCTGGTCAAACTAAACAGATCTAATTTACCTTAAGTTGTAAGGTTTGGACAATACCTTTTTGTTAGACGGGGTTCCCAATGTTCATCTAATCACCGGGCGTCCTGCAGTTGATACCCCCAGCAATCAGTTGTAATTTGTGGGGGAATACAACAACAGAAAGATTCGATTTCCCTGCAGTGCCACCGCAGGGGAAAAGAAACATTGCAGTTTCCAATTAAAATAAGGGGTTGTCTTAGTAATTCACGGAGCTGGGTCCTCCCGAGCAAAATATGCTCTTTGTAACAAGGGGACTATCCATAATTAACTCATAATTCCCTAAAATTTTATTTGAAAATTGATTTTTAAAAAGGCAATCCCTTTTTAGTAACAATACAATATGATAAATTAATACACGTCGATTGTTTCAAGGGGATCTGTTATAAAATATAAAAAAAAATGATGATTTTAAGCCATATTTGTAAAAAAATCAATTGAACATTTTTGGATTTTTTTTATTTTTATTTACAGATGAAAACAAATTATTCCTGGTCTAAAGTACACACATCCAACTTCTACAGAAAATGCAGTAAAAAGATATATGCTTCCAAAATGGCATAACTATAAAAAGCAAGCGCAAGTAAGAGAACAATTAGTATATAGTGTGATATATAGATGAAATGAAAGATGGCAGCTAACAGCTTATGTACATGAGCAGTCTTGCTCTAGTAGCCATGTTTCAAATGGCTCTTTAGTATGCAAAATTGTTTTGAGATAGTAAGTACGATCAAGGTTGGTGGAGGCAACTGGGTAAAATATGTGGCTTCCCCAGTAGCAGTGTTCTATAATGTGTGGGAAACCAAAGCTAGTCATACTTATTAGGTAATTGTTGTCAGATCTCCATATCAGCCCTCCATCTAAAGTATATGGTGGCAGAAGCAGGGTCTGCTATATACAGGGTCCTGACACTAGAACGTTGTTCAACCTGTTAATGTGCCTGTAGAACTGATATGTAGAGCCATTATTTTGTTACTATTTTGTGGTGACTAATTTTTTTACCTATAAATCACAGGCAGGTGCAGACCTGCTCGATTATATGGAGGGAAGAAAGGGGCAAATCGCTCAGTGTCGTCCCTTCCTTGTCGCCTCCACCACCAACTTCCACTAGCACTCCCCAAACACTCATAGTAACAAAAGTGTCAGCGTTTCATAAGGTTTAAACAATATAAAAGTTTTAGCGTGTAGAAGAAGAGGCGACGGTGCACCACATTCATAATAAGTTTTCCACAGATTATAAGACAGTGCTACTGGTGAGTGGGACCCCATCAATTGTTTTTGCCTGAAAGCCTCCATTAACCCAGATCTGGTCCTGGGTGCAGAAACCGTTAAAACAGTCCTTTATTGCACAGACCCTCCAACCAGCAGCCCAGATCTCAGTTTCCTGGACCCCTGTGAGTTTCATTTGGAGGGGGGATATTGAATTCCAGTTAAACGTTAATTTTTAAAGGGGTTGTCCATTTTTTTGTCCACAAACAGTGCAACTCCTGTCTATGAGCTGTGCCTGGTTTTGCAGCACTTGACATGTGGGTGGACATGTGCTTCCAGGCAACTTTCATACTGTGATTATAAATTACTATTTCTAATATTTTCAGTTCGTAGTATGAGATGTAGACATCGGTGATATATGCTTTAAATCACACCTTTATGTTAGATCTGTAGCAGCTGTCGTCCTAGGTATAGTTTATGATCATTGCCTTTAGAAGACATCAAAATGTCTTGCACGTAAATACTCTGACTTCTTTTGATGAATTTCATTTACATCTCAATTTGATAAAAAACTGAAAAGAATGCAGCCTGTAAGACAAGTGTGAAAGCCTTCAGGAAAAAAGAGCAGCCAATGGTAGCAAAATGAGATTACAAATACTACACCGAGTAGTAGAATGATAGTGACACACCCGTTCCCAGCATTGCTGCACGCTACGGGGGCTTTGTACACACAGGTATAGAATGGCGGAGCTCTGCAATGTGAGGCTACGCCCTGCAAGTCTTACGAAACTTCTACACAGCAGTAGAGAATAACTTCAGCAGCAGGATTTCCAATGAGCCTTCTCTCCTAACAGGAGAAATTCTCACTATCCACCAACACTACAAACTAAAATAATCGAAAACAAATGAACACTAAGCTATGTTCACACTAATGTCGTGGTTTCCGTTTATAATGGAAAGCATAACACAGTGCTGATTCCGTTGCACGACAGATACTACAGGTGCCCGACGGACCCCATTGACTTAGGGCCTGTTCACATCACCGTTCATTTCCGTTCCGGGGTTCCGTCCGAGGTTTCCGTCGGGTGAATCCCGCAACGGAAAGTGAAAGCACAGCTTCCGTTTCAGTCACCATTGAGATCCGACGGAATCAGTAGCGTAGTCGACTGCGTTATTGATTCCGTCGGAAAACTGGAAACCAGGCGGAATGGTGACGAACGGAAAGCATTAGCGATGTTTCCGTCACCATTGAGATGGTGCCGGAACGGAAATGAACGGTGATGTGTTGAGTTCACATGTGGCAGATTTATTTCAGAAATGTCTGCGACTGAAAATCAGCTCTATTCATCTGAATGGAACTTGCAGACATCCATAGACCTGCTGCAGAAACAACCACATTCAGATGAATGAAGCTGATTTTCAGTCGCAACAAATCTGCTGCGTGAACTTATACTTACGGTGGCACACAGAGCCCCATACAGCTCCATACTACAGAGCTGCAGGGACAATGCTTCATAACGGGCCATATGTGAAGAACTATTATCACCTAGAAGCAATGCGGAATCTGACATAATAAAAAAACGCTGTTTGAAATTGGAGGCGTATGAAAGGTACAGAAAGGCCCCATGCACATGCACGGTACAGTACAAAACAGATCTGTTTATACAGCTGTGTGCATGATGCCTCGGTAGGGCTCGCCTGTTCTGGTCACTCCCATAGAGTTTGAATGGCGTGGCAGCTGGAATGCTTGACCGCTCTCCATTTAAACTTAATGTCGGGAAGGGGCATAGCTATAAGGGGTACAGAGGTAGCAGTCACACCCAGACCCACAAAGGCCCTTCTGGCAAATGATAAATGGGGGCCCTACTGCAAATTTTGCATTGGGGCCCAGGAGCTGCAAGACGCCTCTGCATTCATGTAAGCAGAAACTTGGGGCCCCTGTTCTACTGATCGGTAAGTGTCCTAGTGGTGGCTTCCCCAGCAATAAAATATTTATCTACTAACCTGTAGATAGGTTATGAATATATTTGGGAGTGGGGGAGCTCTTTAAAGACCAGGGCACATTGATGTCCTTCCTCCTGTCTCCTCTATGATGATATTGGCTACACTACAAGCTGATCTATGCCCAGCAGTTTCAAATGAGCAGTGCAAAAGGATGAATAAAAACGGAAAAATAAAATCTTAGTACAAGGAAGCTTATAAAGCACCACAGAAGGCATTCAGTTGCACAACAAAGAAATTCATTTTCCTGGGTAAACATAACACCACCTAATACTACATGTCATTGACTAACTAATCCAGCCTGGCACTAAAGCGGCACTGTCCTGCCACTGACCTGTAACATGCAGCAGAAGGATCAAGAACTCAGTATTCTTGCCCTGCAGCTCCCCCTCAAGGAAACTTATTGGACAGAAAACCTTGGTAAATTCACTTCTAGATGTTATCGGTCTATTCTGACAGCTGGAAGGACAAAAATATAAGGAGTAAACACACCTGTTTGGTGTAAAATAGGATTTGAAATGAATCCACAACCTCTATATGGCACATCTGCGCTCAATGGCACAACTGGCATGCTAATAAAACATGATTTACAATTAAAGGCTATGTACACCTATGAAATCATTTTGTTTTTTTGATAAATCTGTGTGTTTCGTGCAACTTTCAAAATACTTTTTATTAAAAAATATTTTTTACTTTTTGAGATACAGCTGCTTTGTATCCTGTATATAGAGCAGTTATATCTTCCGCTGAGACCTGAATCAGTTGGGTCCGCTTGGCTGGCCAGTTATGTGACAGCGGGTCCTGCGTGTCTCTGTTATGAACTTAGATGTGATCGGTAACAGCTCGATCCTACGTGCCAGAGACACGCAGGACCTGCTGACACTGAACCCGTCAGTCCCACGGACCTGACTGATCCAGGTCTCAGTGGAAGATGCAGCTGCTCTGTATACAGGATACAAAGCAGCTGTATCTCAAAAAGTAAAAATTATTTTTAATAAAAAGTATTTAGAAAGTTGCACCAAACACACTGATAGACATTTTCATAAAAAAAAACAACAACAACACGATTTTAATGTTGTACATAGCCTTTAAGGCCAAGAGCACACACACCGGTTTGATGCAGTTTTTGGTGCAGTTCTTCTGCAGCAAAATCTGCCAAAACGCCTCATTCAGACATTGCATATTTGGTCAATATATTGTATCTAAATAGGAGAAGTATAAATCTTTCCATTATATTTCCCATTTGTTCAGAATACACTTCTGGTTTTGGCTTGAAAATACTGATGAAAAATACTGACCAAATCTGAACTTTTACTTCCCAGTTCAGCTATCCATGGGTGAAATCCACAGCAAGTCCGCAGAAAATCTGCATACAAGCACATGCGGATTTTGTGGTGGATTAACTGCGCTCAAATCAGGGGCGGAAACATTTGCCACATGTTAATAATCCAGGACCTGAGGCGGGCACTCAATGAGACACACCTGGAGTTGAGATACTTAGGTTAGCGCCTGGCTTGGGCAGCTAAGAAGGCATCTGTGGCAGGCATACACTGTAGAGGGAGCAACTGTGGATTACTTTTGGAACAATAAATATGGGTAATGCGCTGGGGTACTCTAGGAGCTACGTAAGAGTTGCATAGATATTGTATATATGCAATTTCTCGTCTGATCTATTCACATGAGTGAAAGTTCTGGAAAGGCTAGAAGACGGTATTGGAATAGAGCCTGTACGGAGGAGGCACACCCTGCAGCTCCATTCCACAGAGTTGTAGGCACTCCTTGTGTCGCTGTATGTTACCTCTGTTCGGCAACATATTAGTCGTGTGCATGATCCCGTAATCCAGTGCTTTGCAGAAATGGTCACATGTCCCAAATGTCCGCCATGTATAAAGTTTTCTGTTTTTTTTTTTTATTGGAAATGCCACTTGCCTCTATGTAGAAATACTTTGATATTAACTTGTGTGTTATGGACGCTAGAATAACAATTGCTACACACATGAGGTCCTTTAACACGATGTAATTGCAAAAACAGCGGCACATTACTATGCAGAATGTTAGAAAAAAAGAAGCAAAATAATAAATGCAAACTTTAACCATTAAAAATCAGTCCTATGAAAACCTAGAACAGTGGAAAAATATTTCAAAGACAACCCTAGGGCCATTTAGACATACAACAAGCCTGACATACCACAGGCTTGTGCCCTTTCTCCACTTCAAACTTTCACCTTTCTTCCCCCAGTTTAGAAAAGACCCTTTACTGCTGAAAAATGAGTCACACCTTTGGCTTTCTTGCCTGTAGGGACTCGTAGCTGTGTAAAATTACCTGCAGCCTTCGGAGGGGAGGGGGAATCCATATTTTGTCTTTAATTTATTATTACTACCATTAAGAAACAAGCATAAACACATAATGCATTCCAGTGTCAGCTCAAGGGAGGTTCCCTGCTCACTTCAGAAATCCATAGGGCGTTGCCCCATACAATTACATGTATGCAGACTATCACTACTGCAGAGCACTCATTCATACTCACTTGTCTGCAGAAAATCCACTACAAATCCATACAGAAATAAAATACAATGCTTTATTAGTTGTTCCCAATGAGATTATATATTACGGAGACCCAGCTAAACGTCCCAACATTGTCTTGAAGGACTTTTTGAAAGGAATAAATTAATTTTGCAAGAATATAGGACACATGCCCAGCTCCGTACGACCTCTGAGTTCTATAGAGGTATAATACAGCACCCATAGCCGGACTGGGGTCCCTTGGGCCCATTAGAGGGAATGATTCAGAGGGCCTACCCACTGTCTCTACAGAAAATGTGCACATCCACTTGTTATCATTGTACATATACTGTAGTACATGTCTTCAATAAGGTCCAATAGGATATTTAAGAATCACCCATAAGAAATGGACCCTAGCTGCAAGTGCTTGACTCTCAAGTCCGCTCCAAATGAGGTTTTTTTCTGTTGTGTAATTCATACGAGCGTGTTCGGTCCGTGATATACGGTCCGTATGTCTGCCGCATTTCCCAGACCAAACACACTGCAGGGAGTTGAGCTCCTAGCATCATAGTTATCTATGACCCTAGGTGTCACTGCCTCGCTGCGGGAAAACTGTCGCTTACTGTAATCATATTTTCAGTATGGGACAGTAGTTCCGCGGAGAGGCAGGGACTCCTAGCGTCATAGATAACTATGATGCTAGGAGCCTGACTCCCTGCAGTGTGTTTGGTCCGGAAAATGCGGCCGACATACAGACCGTATATCACGGACCGAATACGCTCGTGTGACTTAGGCCTTAGACTTTTTGGGACCCATTATTGGGTCAGATTCTGGGCCCACCAGAGAATCCTCTGGTAATCTAGTGGGCCAGACCAACCCTGACAATAGATTTATATGCGACCCTGTTGTACTAATGTATGCTACTAGGGAAGAATATCTCAGTAATGTGGCGCCGTATGGAAACACCATATGAAGACACAGAGTGTCAATGTTTCCATTGTATGGAGTCGCTGAGATTACGTGTATCACTGCTGTGTGTATGAGGGCTAAGAAAGTAATGGTTTTATGGAGGGGGCAGTTTGTGGCATTTATTTACAAAAATGACATTCAATTATTATATGCAGGCTACACTGGCAAATATTTGTAATACAATTATAATTGCATAGAATTGTACACATTTTCACAAAAAAAGGGAACATGCAGGGGAGATACACAATACAATTCTTCATATTTATGAGTTGTGTGAAAAAGTGTACAATACCAACTTAGTAGATAAGAAGCAAAGGATGGGGGTAGCCTTGACCAGCCTACTTATAAGATTAATTTTCTAGAATAGAGAAAAGAAGAGATGTGTTTATGGGAAAATAAATGTATATAGGACAGAAGCACTTTATTCAGTTGCCCATAAATAGGCAGATCAAAGAGAATACAGAGCACTGTACATATTGATGAACCACTGTGGGGTGCATAGGTTCCATGTGTGCTTGTACTTGGGGTGTTTTATATTATATTAAGCAGTATAATATATAAAGCAACGTAGTGTAAAATGGGTCGGCATGAAATTATGAGAACATCACAATATTTTAGCATTATATTAAAATATATATACTGTATATATAACAATTTTTTTCTAGCTTTTCTGCTGCCTGAGGCGAAAATTTAAATGGCGTCCACCAGGTCTTGATTGACATCCCCCTGGCTGTTCCACATCACTAGTGGCCTGATTGCGGCTGTGCCACTGCCATGTACTCCCCTGGCATACACGGTGCAGCAAGGAAGCTGGGCAGAGTACACCTCGCTGCATGGTGCGTGCCCAAAAAGTACATCTGAGAAAGTTGGAGGAGACTGGTAGTGATGTAGAACAGTCAGGGAGATGTCAATCAAGCATGGAAAGTTGGGTTTAGAGGGAGAACTATGTGACAATTCAGTATAGCGGCACTGCCCCATGAAACTTTTTGAGTAATTAGCATATAGCAGGAGCCATTTTAAAAGTTGATTTTTATAAATTTTGATGCATCTGAAAAAAATATACAAGGGAATGTTTGGAAATATTGTCAGGACATTTATTACTGCATGGTGGAGGTTCAGGGGGTTAAACCTACCTGACAGGTTCCCATTAAATATCCAATGAATTAAAAACAATTCCATCTGCCCTGCAATTTTGATATTATAGATATATCCTATAAAATTACAGCTCCAGAACAAAGGTCAGTACATAAATACAGCATCAGAACTAAGTTCAATACACAAATACAGCTCCAGAACTATGTTCAGTACATAAATACAGCATCAGAACCAAGCTCAATACATATGTACAACACCAGAACAAAGCTCAGTACATAAATAGAACACCAGAACCAATCTCATACATATATACAGCACCACAACAAAGCTCAGTACATAAATACAGCTCCAGAACTAAGCTCAGTACATAAATACAGCAACAGAACCAAGATCACTACATATATACAGTACTGGAACCAAGCTCAATACATAAATACAGCACGAGAACCAAGCTCAGTAAATATATACAACACCAGAACCAAGCTCAGTACATAAATACACCACCAGAACAGAGCTCAGTACATATATACAGCACCAGAACAAAGCTCAGTACATAAATACAGCATCAGAACCAAGCTCACTACATAGAGCACCAGAACCAAGCTCACTACATAAATACAGCAACAGAAACAAGCTCCGTACATAAATTCGGTACCAGCACAAATACAGCTCAGTTTAGAGATCATTCGCAAACTTAGTGCAACCCCTGCCGTATAGGTTTGTACAGCGTAAAACTACAGCTCCCAGCATGGCCCGAACAATGGTAAGGATATGCTGGGAGATGTTGTTTCACAAAAATAAAATACCACCCTTCATCTCTCTGCAGATCATACAGTGACAACAGTACTGATTAGAGGCAGAATAAACATTTACAATGAGTGACTCACAGGTGACGTCTTCTCAGATTCTAGTTGGTTTTTTTTCTCTTTTCTTCTCCATCCGGTCCAGTCCTCTATGATCATTTTTCCCGGCCATGGCCCATTTCTGCAGTTTGACGCTCAGACGTCTTTAGCTTCTCACTTTTAAAACATTTTCACACCTATAGATGAAGATAAAATCCTCATGGTCCCACACACTACCCCCCTAAATATAATAGCACCATACACTGCACCTCTAATTATAATAGTGCCATACACTGTGTCCATTATTCTAATAGCACCATACACTCTGTCCCACAAACAGTGCCCCTGTAGATAGTGCCCCCTGTAAATAGTGCCCCCCATAGAGCACCCTCTAGATAGTGCCCTTCATAGAGCACCCTGTAGACAGTGCCCACATAATACCCCCTATAGACAGTGCCCCAAATAGAGCCCCCTGTAGACAGTGCCCACATACATAGTGCCCCCTATTGAGCCTCTTCTAGATACTGCCCCCTATAGATAGTTCCCCATAGAGCCCCCTGTAGGTAGTGTCCCCCATAGAGCCCCTGTAGATAGTGCTCTACATAGATCCCCCTGTAGATAGTGGCCCCATAGAGCCCCCTGTAAATAGTGCCCTACATAGATCCCCCTTGTAGATAGTGGCTCCCATATATCCCCCTGTAGATAGTGGCCCACATAGATCCCCCTGTAGATAGTACCCCACATACAGCCTCCTGTAGGAAGAGGTGGCGGTGGCTGGTTTCAGAGGCGCTGCTGCCCCCTCAGAGAGGCAGCAGGCCACCTGTGGAGAGAAGCTCACCTCGCTTTGTGGCCCTGTATACATCCTATAAAGTGTAAAGTCATTGTGCATGAGATTTGGTGGCCCTGGAAAGGATTGTTCATTGGCGCAACAGTGCCTCTGTATACAGGTGAAATATACAATGATTCACAATCCGTGATCCACTCTAAAGTCTTAGAACAGCAATAGAAAAATATTTAGAAACATATTTTCCTTGCTACCAAAGTCTGTAATGAATCGATTTCTTGTAGGGGAAAGGTTTCTAGAGATCAGAGACAAGTGGAATAAAGCAGACACTGAAGGATGCGTATGTACTGCTACAGGAACTCACAGTAATGATTCAGAGCTGACACCCTATAATTTATAGCTGCACACCAAACAATAGCATGTGCCTCTTAAATAATTCTAATAAATAGTGAACTCTACTTCCTTATGATCTCCCGGCTATTGTAGATTTACAATCATGTCTGCAGTACTGTGCTGTATTTCAGTCTCAACAAGTAATTCTAACTTTATACTACATTTATACTGGGTAAATTATTTTTGTCACCCCTGGGTAATGAGGTTTGTAAAGGGGGCACCTTAGGGATAGAATTTCTCTTTAACCCCTTAAAAGGGTTTTCCGAGATCTAATATTTTTTTCCGCTGCCGCTTTTTTTGGCCATAAATTTACCCCACTGACTACTTTTTTTCTTTTACTTTGTATTCCTGATCATTAAAGCTTGTCTGTTGTCCTCCTGCTGTTTATTTTCCTCGCTCCGTTTCTTCACTGCCATCTTCCGGTCATACTGGGCATGCAAAGTACCTTTCATTAGCTTTAAAACCTAATGGAAGGGCTGCGCAGGCGCAATACATGATGTACAGAGTATGCGTGGTTCAAAGAGAGATTCTTTGAACCGCGCATGCGTGAGCTTGATGCCTCATCGACTGGGACAATCCACTGAACGAATGTCACTGATGATGCGCCGTTCAGGGAGCAGGCCGGAAGAAGACTTCGTCCGGAAGTTCAGAAAAGCGATGAATGGTTGGGGCTTCATCGGAAGTCCTGAGTTCCGCTGGGGGCGGCGTCACGTGATAGAAGTTGCGATTAGGTAAGTATATGACAAAATTTGTTTAATAGATATTTATTATGTGTCAGTAAATAGATTTTTTCAAGTGGAAAACCCCTTTAGGGACACCGCCTAGTTTGGACCTTAATGATCTGAAAAACATTTTTATTTTTTGTCAACATTTTTTGGGGGGATGCTAAAAAAAACAGCAATTCTGCTATTGTATTTTTGGTTTTGTATTTGCAGTGTTGTTCTCCATGCGGTGTAAATGACATAAGAAGTTTACTCTGTGGGTCACTACCATTACGGCGATACCGAGTAAATCCCTGTGTATTATTTAAGAATCCACTGCATTTATTATAGAATTAAACTAGGTGGTCGTTTTCAGTGAATGCCATAGAATTTCTAGTTTACTCATTTCTTTACTCTAGGAGTTCATGCACACAAGCATATAATGACTTTGTACATGCTCTGAGTTTTACAGAGCCCTAATACGGCGCCCATAGGGAAGAATAACTCCCTAATACGGCTCCCTGTGGAGCACCACACAGTGGCACACAGAATACCTACAATTCTGAACCACCAGGACTCCCTGTGCCCCCGTACAACTTCTGTGCAAGCGGCTCTGCTGTATGCACGATTCCTTGGGTAAGTTCCCACGGGCTGGAATTGCTCCAGAAATGTTCTGCAGAAATTCGCAGGGTATTCCAAAGAAATTTGCAGGGAAATCCGTAAAACAGATCTTCCGATTTTGGTGCAGGTTTGCAGTAATCAGTGCCCATTCTCCTATGCGGATTTCCTTTAAAGCAGAAAGCATTGCGGATCCACAAGTAATGCGCAACAAAATCCCCAACAATATATTGCTTGTGGATTTTTACTTACCTATTGAAGTAAATCCACCCAGCAAGTAAATTTCCATGAGGGAAAAATCCTGTAACATGTGGATGAGATTTTATCAACAAAGTTTTCTGACAGTTTAGGTAGCTCCTATGAAGTGAAGTTCAAAAATGAAGTTTCCCTTTAAACACTGTCCTAGTGTAAACCACCAATGCTCCTGTAACTTCTAGAGAACAGTAAAGTTAGAGGGAAGTTTGAGGGAAAACTGGCATTGGGGCAGATTTACTAATACTTTTGTCAATTCAGACAGAAGAGGCCGTACTGCAGACAGAAAATAATAAAGGGAGGCCTTCATGACTAAGATAGGAGGGAGAGAATAGCAGGGTTGGGTCAGTGGCCTTTTAGGAAAAGAAGGGGTTAAAGAGAGGTCTAGGAAGGGGGATAGGGGAGGGGTTTTGTGGGCTGTACTTACTTTCCCGCCGTCTTCACATTCACTGCGCATTGGGACAAGGAAGCCATGGGCGTTCCTTGCCATAGATTCAGATGAAGGCGTCTTCGAGCGACTCAGATCGGCGGCAGCCCTGCAGCCCCCTGGTTGCCTGGTGTCTTCTGAGTTGTCACAGGTCCAGGATGGAGGTATGGACGTACATGATGGATTGCTGGCTCCCATATCTCTGGAGCCAGCACCTGTTTGTTCCCGGCGCTCTCGGGGGACGGGCGTGGCGCGCAGTGAGCCCGTCTCCCCGACTGGGCAGGGTGAGGCCTACAACACAGGCGTGATGCACAGCACGCAACGCTCGCGCCCACCTGCCCGTCTGAGCCCGGATGTCGTCTTACGGGTGCGGCGCCGCAGGAGGAGCCCATCTGTGGACACTCCGGGTCGGACTTCTGGGCGGACTGCCCCTGCTCCGAGGTCGGGTCCCGGGAGGAATCCCAGAACTCGGCGGCGCCCAGCGGTTGAAGGGGAAGTGCGGCCTTCACTTCCGGTCGCCCCTCCTCCCTCTCCAAGCAATGACGGATTGAGTTCGGCGGCCCAGCATGGCAAAGTTCCAGCCGGGGCACTGGCTGCCCTGATAAGCGAGGATGTTTTGTTGGAGGCATATTCTTCCCCAGGATGGTCGTAGGCTGCGGTTGGCAGTGTCGGCGCTTCAAGGCGGACAGCTGGGAGCAGGTTCCTTCTCTCAGGCGGTGAGTGCTCCTGCTGCATCTATCCCCGATGGAGCTCCTGCTGCCCACATGACCCCGAGGAGACAGAATACCCCATGCCACGCCAGTGCAGCCAGCGTCCAGGAGCATTGGGGGATGGGGAGTTGAGGAACCCTGCACGTGGACAAGCGGCTCCGGCTGATGTGATCACAGCGCCTGTGCAGCCTGGTGAGAGTTTAACTCCTTATTTGCCTTTTCCTGCTATCTTTATGTCGGGCGTCGTTTCAGAGGTCGTAGCGTCGGGGGGGGTGGTGCCAGGGTAGATGGGTCGGCGGGGGTGTCGGTGAATTTGGCGGATTTGGTTGGGTGTTTAAGAGATCTCGCGGGTCATCTGGGCAGGACTCCGTTGCAGGCAGCTGCGGTGGCGCACCCGGTCGCGGTTTGGGCTGGGCCAGCTGGGGCTTCAGTTTGTTCTCCAGTTTCTGTGGTCGCATCCACGGAAGCGGTGGCGGTGTCGGACCAAACGCAATCGCCCAAGGAAGTAGACAGGGTTCGGTTAGATAATCGCGCTCATGCTCTGATTGCGTCCTGCCTGATTAGAGTTTATGCTTTACCGAGGTGTGTGTTTGTGTGTGTGTATGTATGTGTTTCTTTTCTTTCAGGCCGTTCCCCCTGTTTGGTTTATATTATGGGGCATTCCTATGTTTACTGGTGTGCTCTTCGTGCAGACGTTCGGCGTGATGGGCGGCAGCTCCGTATCCCGCGGGAAGACTCTGCTATTCACTGGCTGGGGTTCTTGAGTATTATCTGGAGCCGGGTGTTGCCCGAGTTTCAAACTTATGCACAGCTTGATAGGGCACCTGATATCCTAGTCCTGCATGTCAGGGTAAACGACTTGGGCTTGCACTCTTTTCGTAAACTGGTCAGGGATGTAAAGCACGACGTGGTTTGTCTGTGGGCACGGCATCCTTATTTAATGACAGTATAGTCAGAGATGGTCCCGAGGAGGTGTTGGCGTTTTCCTAGATCTGTCGAGCGGGTTAACAAGGCCCGTATCAAAGCTAACAGTGCAATTTCCGGCTTTGTGGCAATGAACGAGGGTATCGCGGTCCGTCATTTGGATCTAGAGTCTGGGACGGGGAATTTTTGGAGAGCTGATGGAAATCATTTGAATGATTTGGGCATCGAGAGGTCAGTGGTGGATTGGGGTAACAATCAGACTTGAGGGGTTCAAGGCCTGTTTCATTATGGTGGAGGGAGTCCTTGAACTAAGTAAAAAACAGTGGTGGGGGGAATAGTTGGGAGATGGCTTCTTAGGATGTAATCCCTTGGAAGGCTTAGTGATATATTAGAGGTCATCTGCAGAGGTAATCGGTGCCTCTGAGCCGGGTTACAGCTGGGGGTAAGGAATTGGGGTGGGCAGATGACCAAGGTGCATGCTTCAAGGACTTGCCCTGGTCTTTTTCCATGTCAGGAAAAATGTTTTTTAAGTTATGACCCTGAGGGTCGTGTTTTAGTTATTTATGGTAGGAATTTCTTGTAGTAGTTCTCGTTTTATTGAATATCTTATAAAAGTTAAGAATTAGTTTTTTTCTGTACGTAATAAAACGGCTGCTGTGGCCATTAAAATCCAACTCTGTTTCCGGTGTCTATTTTATTTATATGTAAAGTTTTTAATTAAGAAAAATGGTAAAGTACATGACTCTACTTACTTGAGTCAGGCTTAGAATCCCACTAAATGCGCCTGTTTTATTACAGTGTATGATAAATTTGGCTCTCCTTTCGAAATTTCTGTCTAACATTATACCACCTCAATTTGGTGTACATTAGGCCTAGCCCCCTTTTTTGCTAAACCATGCCCCCTTGTCGGATGAGTCACAAACATCTGTTCTTTTTGGTGCATTTCATGGATGATTTTGTCTAAGATGATTTGTGGCAAAAAGAAGGTGCAACGTAGGCCAGAGTTTTGGTTCAACACCAATAGTAAATCTGTCCCGATATAACACATTAGCTATGACAATGCACCAGGGTAAAGCTGGCCATATACGATATAAAAAAATCGGACAGTTGATGCAGTGACCAATCTCTTCCCCCACAAACATGTTATTTATTTCCTAAATAACTGCCACTGCTTATCTTGCAGGCACCCGAGGGGTTAACAAAAGGATGCCTTCTGACTGAAGGGGCTAGGGTGGGGGGTATTTCATAATAGGGGATTTTTGGCAATTTTCCATTGGTTCCAATGTTTAACTAGGAGGTGGAGCTAAGTTAATAAAAGTTTGACCCCAACTAATTTTTCCTCACCCAGGGTGTCCTGGTAAAAATCTTACTTTCATTTTCTTTATTATTGTGCAATGTCAATTTCGGTAGTAGGCACAGTGGCCTACTGTTTTTCTGATCTTTTGTACAGATGACGTTTATTGATATTTGTGTTCTCTTTGTCACAGCTGGAGCGAAGCGAGCAACGTTTATACAGAAGGGTCATCTGATTCTATCATCAAAGACATACATGTCTACCGCGAATAGGTGGTGGCCGATATTTGAGATGACCACTTCAAATATTTATGCTTCACTTCAAATATTTATATTTCAGCGTCATACACTTCTCTCCATTCATGTCCATTTGTACTCAGCACAGCGTGATCTCGCTGTGCTGTCACATACACCCACATTAACTTTACTGAAGTGTCTTGAGAGTGAATAGACATTGCCTCCAGCCAGGACGTGATGTCTATTCACACTGCCGACACTTCGGTAAAGTTTTTGTGGGACTTACTTGCGAGAGCACGCTGAGCCGCCATTCACAGCGTGATCCCGCGAGATCACGCAGTGCTGTGAATAAGTCCCACACAAACCTTACCGAAGTGTCAAGAATGTGAATAGACATCGCGTCCTGGCTGGAGGTGATGTCTATTCATTCTCAAGACACCTCAGTAAAGTTAATGTGGGTGTATGTGACAGCACAGTGAGATCACGCTGTACTGAGTACAAATAGACATGAATGGAGAGAAGTGTATGACGCTGATTGGTCACTGATTGGTCAGCGTCATACACTTCTCTTTACAACGCCCACTTGGTCAAAAGTAAAAAAAAACACGCAGTTTGGCATTAAGAAACGAATTTGCATAAATCTAAAATTGCTCATAACTTGATCAAAAATGATCGTTTTTCAAAATAAAAAACAGTGTTGTTATCTACATTACAGCGCCGATCACATTATGTAGGAGATAGGGCACTTATAATCTGGTGACAGAGCCTCTTTAAGGGGAAATTGAGCTGTCCCTATCTATGACCAGAGATAGCTAAACTATTAGTAGAAAGAATTGAACTCAGATTGCATTTGTGAGGACATGAACTAAATAGACTTTTTTGGTCATTTTTGGTCCTTTTTCTGTTGCCATCCATTGTATATTAAAGTACAAAAATAATGACAAAAAAATTATTATTACTGAGAATATCAAAGCTCTATAGCTGAATGAACAGGCAAACATTTGTAGCTCTGCTGTAATAACTTGATGTCAATCATTGACTTATAAAGCGTGCAGGTTGGCATACTTTGGCATTTAAAAAGTAAGCCACAAGTTGTACCATGAATAATCTCTCAGAGATCAACCTTCCTGCCAGGGTATACAACTGTTGAATAGCAGTATAAAGTGTGGTCGTAGCTATCCAGCAACTTGGCATCTGCAAGATGGATAATATGCATTTATACAAAGCACTGACACACCCATCTACAGACTGGCATAGACGGGACAGGCACAAACACACACATATACAGGTTAGTCAAATAGAGACACAGAATACAAAGAAGTACTGATCTATGAAGGGAAGTTAGGAGCGGCACATTCATATACAGAAAAGTGACAGATTGGTATTGAGAGACTAAATACATGAGCAAGAATTATATACATTGACTACCATTTTGTCCCATTTAGTTTTACTGATGACAATTTAACATTGACGTTTTCATAAAATTTTAAATTTGTCATTACCCTAGGCTAAGGTAAAAAATATATATATATATATTACAATATGTATATATATATATATGTATATATATATATATATATATATATATATATATATAAAGCCTTATTAGCAGGAAACAATTAGTAAGTTGCTGTTGACAGATCTGTTCTTCTTAAAGGGTAACTAAATTTTCAGAAAACTTCTGACATGTCATAGTAACATGCCAGAAGTTTTGATCGGTGGGGGTATGAGTACTGTGACCCCTACCTTTCGCTAAAACGAAGCAGCAGAAGCTCTCGGTTGAGCGCTCTATTGCTTTGTTTTTTATTGGGTTTTCTTGGAAAGCCGATATAACGGTGTACAGGCCCATAAACTTTCTATTAAGTTCGTACACCATTATATCGGCTATCCGAGAAAAGCCGATCAGAAACCAAGCGGCTAAGCGCTCACTGTCCACAGACTAAAACTTCCGACAGAAGTTTTCTGAAAATTTTGTTTTTTCTCTTTAAAAGATTGAGTACATAATAGTGTCTTGCTATGAATGGGTTCTCAGTGTGAACGGACCATGAAAACCTTAATACCTTTCCTCCTAGCATCCAAAATAAGATCCATTATTAGCAGCTAGCCTTTTTGTGGACAATAAAATAAACTGAAAAAAATGTGCATAAAATGTAAAGAAAAAAAAAAGAAAAATAACAGTCATAATATAAAGTTGCCAAGTTTATAGACCTCTTGCTTTACACACATGCAAACATTTTAATACAGTGTTTCTGAAGACTCTGGTAACAAGTTCTTATCGTAGAATATCACCGGACAAGATGTTCTTACCACTGTTAGGATAGGATAGGAATGATTCACTGGATCATTAATGTAGCAAGTCCCTAAGAAAAAATAACCATTCTAAATCCCAGTCTTAGGGCTTATTCAGACGAACGTGATATACGTCAGTGCAACGCGGGTGATTTTCACGCGTCTTGCATGGACCTATATTAGTCTATGGGGCAGTGCAGACAGTTACGTGATTTTTACGCAGCGTGAGTCCGCTGCGAAAAACTCACGACATGTCCGTTCTTTGTGCGTATTTCGCGCATCACGCACCCATTGAAGTCAATGGGTGTGTGAAAATCATGCGCACCACACGGAAGCACTTCCATTCGCGCAACAGCAGTAAGAAGTATGATTGAAAACAGAAAAGCACCACGTGCTATTTTGTTTACAAACATACAAACAGAGTGTCATAATGATGGCGGCTGCGCGAAACTCACGCAGCCACGCATCATACGGGGCTGACACACGGAGCTGTTAAGTGCCTTTTGCGCGTGCAAAACGCCGCGTTTTTTGTGCGCGTAAAACGCACACGCTCGTGTGAATCCGGCCTTAGTGTAAGTTCACACGGATTTTGTTGCCGAAAATCAACAGCATAATACAGTAGCAGCAAAGTGGATGAGATTTGAACAAATCTCATCCACACGCTGTGTAAATGATAAGCAGAAAAACAGCTCAGAAATTGAATTCAATGGTGAGGTAAAACCCACAACCAATAGCAAATGTTGCGATCTTTGCAGCAGAAAGCTGCGTTTCCACCTCAAAAATCGAAACTCGTAAAAAAAATTATACGGTACTCCTGGGATGTCGTTTCATCCCATGTGACCGCTGCAGCGATCACATGGGATGTAGCGTCATCCCAGGAGGCCGGGCTGCAGGATGGCTACGTAAGTATGAAACTTTTTTTTTACGTGCAGTTTTCCACAGCAAACATTCTGGGCGAAAAACTGCACCACAATTTGGTGCGGTTTTTCGGCTAGAATTCCCTGCGGCGCCCAGGGCGGATGCGCTGCGTGCTTTTACGCAGCGTATCCGCCCTGTGTGGACCTACCCTTAAAGGTGTTGTCTTATCAGGGACAACCCCTTTCAGGATGCAGCCCCTGCAGAGATCAGCTGATCATTGCAGATCCGGCTCCCAGGAACCCCAGCAAACAGCTGATTTCATCGAGGGAAGCCTTGTCTGGTCAGACATTTCCCTTGCTGGAGAAATGTAGTATTACTTGGCAGCCATTCAGAAGCTTACAGATTGGCTCTTCGTTCTGAATCACAGAGGGGGGGGGGGTTCCAAGCAGTGGACCCTTTCTATGATGTGTGAATGCCCTAATAGGGCTTTTGGGTCTTGCTCCTCTTCATGAGACAACCCCTTTAAAGGGCTTTTAGGGCATCTGGACATCATTGATTGACGTGCCTCAGGCCGGGATACGTCATCACAAGCCAGTCCTGGCGGTATACGGCGTCTGCGCTGTGGGCAGATGAGGCCAGTACACCTCGCTTGACTGCATATGTGCCAGATGCCGCTGGAGGTGGCTTGTGATGATGTATTCTGGCCTGAGGGACATCATTCAAGCCAAAAGGGGGACCGGCCAGCGTGACTCTTCAGAGGAGTGGAACCACACCCATCACTCTTTACGGGTCATTTCCATATATTGCATGCTGCTTTCAAAGTTCTTTTTCTACTGTTGGATGGGCCAGAATATTCAAGAGCATCATTGTCAACCTATTAACAAATTACAGAGACCAAGCAGGACAGCTTCTAGTCAAATGTTAATGGCTGCATGTTCCTGGTGGGCTGGCCACTCCCCATCCAAACGTGAATCCGATATAAAGATAGAACAATGCTCCAAAGACGAGGTATGCTTCAAGCTATTTTTGTTTTGACACTTTTTTTTTTCTTATAACCATGGCAGGACCGCTTGTGCATTCAATTAGTCATATATAGCATCAACATTTCGAGTAATTTCTTCCCTTCATTCGGCTGTTAAATTCTAGACGCGTGTATGAGCAGCGGTGTCGCTACTCATACACGCGTCAAGAATTTAACATTTCGATGAAGGATATAAATTACTCAAAATGTTCCTGCTATATAAGTAATTGAATGCTCCTGTCATGGTTCTGAGCAAAGAAAAAGTTAAAAAATAAAATCACTTCGAGCAGACCTCGTCTTTGGAGCACTGTTTCATTTTTGGATATAACGGTGTAAAACTATCACTGCCCTGGATAACAGGTTGGTGGTCAGTGTTTCCTCTAATATCTCAAATGTGTACTCTGGAATGAAAAGAATTAAAACAACATACTAATGAGGATCCAACAGCTCTACCTGTCTGCAGGGTGTAGACTTTTTAACTCTATCATTTCCAAAGCACACAGCTTAGAGGGAACAGTGTTGGTGGCGGTTTGGGGGCCTCAATTCTCCTGAAAGGTTGACTTTACAGTATATGTTAACCTTTGAACACCATTGTAAAAAATCGACATGAAAAACAACATGAAGGACTTGTCCACACATAGTGGAATTGCTGCGTTTTTTTCCATCTGGAATTGCAGACAGAAAAAACACAGCAGAATACAGTAGCAGCAAAGTGGATGAGATTGAACAAATCTGCTGCAAAAAACGCAACTCTGAAAAAGCTATACTTACCTAGGAGTCTCTGTTTCTTCCTCCAGGCCGGCCTCCTGGTATGACATTTCATCCCATGTGACCGCTGCAGCCAAACACAGGCTGTAGCGGCGGTCGCTGGGGATGAAACTTCATCCCAGGAGCCCGGCCTGGATGACATTAGAGGGCCGGCCTCCTGGGATGACGCTTCATCCCAGGAGGCCGACCTACTGGCAGGCCAGTTAATGCAGCAGTATTCCGCAGCGGACATTCCGGGGGGAAAACTGCACCACAGTTTGGTGCGGTTTTCGCCCGGAATTTCCTGCGATGCACAAGTGTATACGCTGTGTGCTTTTATGCAGCTTATCCGCCCTGTGTGAACTTGGCCAAAAACAGCAATTTGCAAAAACATTGCTTTACATCTTACGATACAGTAAGTAATATGATGTAATAAAAAACAAATTGTTCCCTTGCATTATAGGAGCTCAGGAAAATGGTAGGAGTAGCAACCAGCAAAATTGACACTGTACTTTAAGGATATTGAGGTACTGAATATTTAGATTGTGCGGTCAAGTTTTCTACCGCGACTTGCGAAATCGCTGCAAAATGCTGCAATTTTCTCAATATTCTGCAGAATAGTAACTTAATTGCACCATCAGAATACACTATTAGGGGGGATTCACACGAGCGTGTATTGCGTCCGTGCGGGCCGCGTGGTTTTCTTGCGCCACGCACAGACCAATACAAGTCTATGGGGCAGTACAGACAGTCCGTGCTTTTTGCGCAGCGTTTGTCAGCTGCGCAAAAAGCGCGACATGCTCAATATCTCCGCGTATTTCGCGCATCACGCACCCATTGAAGTCAATGGGTGCGTGAAAACCACGCAGGTCGCACGGAAGCACTTCCGTGCGAACCGACTGAAACAGCGCACCAGCTGTCAAAAGGATGAATGTAAACAGAAAAGCACCACGTGCTTTTCTGTTTCCAAACATCCAAACGGAGTGTCTTTGAGATGAGCGAACCCGGACAACCGAACCGAACTTCACCGGGTTCGGCCGAACTCGGCAAAAAAAATTCCAGTACGCGATGTCAGGAGATAGTCACTGTCCAGGGTGCTGAAAGAGTTAAACTGTTTCAGCACCATGGACAGTGACTTCCGATCCCAATATACATGAACCTGTAAAAAAAAAACGAAGTTCTGACTTACCGATAACTCCCGGCTTCTTCCTCCAGTCTGACCTCCCGGGATGACAATTCAGTCCAAGTGACAGCTCCAGCGAATCACAGGCCAAGCACAGGCTGCAGCGGTCACATGGACTGCCGCGTCATCCAGGGAGGTGGGGCCCGATGTCAAGAGAGGCAATGGCCGGGAGGGAAGTTCTCGGTAAGTACGAACTTTTTCTTTTTTTTTTAACAGGTTTCTCGATGTTGTGTTCGGCATTCACTGTCGAGGGTGCTGAAAGAGTTACTGCCGATCAGTTAGCTCTTTCAGCACCTTGGACAGTGACGGGCGTCGACTAGCCTCATCTCTATGATGGCGGCTGCGCGAAAATCACGCAGCCGCGCATCATACACGGATGACACACGCAGCTGTCAAGTGGTTTTTGCGCGCGCAAAACGCCGCATTTTTTGCGCGCGCAAAAACGCAACGTTCGTCTGAATCTGCCCTTATACAGGCTGTAACCCAGGACCAGTACAAGATAAGCAATCTTCCCATTATCAAACCACTGTCTTTCAACACGTTGAAAAATCTGTTTAAAGTGTAGCTAAACGTTTGACAAACTTCTGACATGTCAAAGTGACATGTCAGAAATTTGGATTGGTGGGCGACCGAGCACGGAGACCCCCACTAATCGCTAGAACGAAGCAGCTGAAGCACTCGTGTGAGCGCTCAGAAGCTTCGTGTCTGTTCGGCTTTTTCCAGAAATAAATGTATCGTGTACGGACTCAATACAAAGTCAATGAGCCTGTACTCCGATACATTGACTTTCCGGAAAAAGCCGTACAGACACGAAGCGGCTGAGCGCTCACACGTTCTAGCGATTGTGCTCGGACCCTCACCAATCCAAACTTCTGACACGTCACTATGACATGTCAGAAGTTTGTCAAACGTTTAGCTACACTTTAAGATTGAGAGACTCAGAACATGATAAACCCACAATATCTTCTCATTCACAACTTAGTTCTCAGGCCAGTTGTTCTATTGGGTCCACCTGGACTACACGTAACCGTTTTTGGCTTTTTTGGGGCCAAAGATAAAATAATACACATGAATTTCCTTAAAAAATCAACTGTATCATGGATGCACAAAGAACACGTCTTTAAGTGAGTGAAATGTGTTTGCAAAGTTAATGAAGTAGGCCTCAGCCCAGCAAAGAACGAGGTGTGTGAGAAATCTCAGCCAAGCTTTGGGTGGATACAGAATGCTATTGAATGAAGTTTAATTACCAGCAAAAAAAAAAAAAAAAAAAAACTACGTGCAAGCAAAATCCAGCATTTCACACTGAGCTTCAACCAGCCCAACCCTGCAAGCTGTACCCGCCCAGCAAGCAGCTCCACACCCGGGACAGACACAACAGGATTGCTGCTGTCCCAGGTATCCTAGACTGATTACCTGACCAAACATTTCATGATCCATTTTCTTCCTCTCTGGAAAGTAATGAGCAAAAAATAGTCTATTATGGCATCACAATGGGCTACACGCTTCATCCTTTATCATTTAGTGGCCCAGTGATTGGCACTGTTGTCTTCAACACTGGGGTCCTGGGTTCAAATCCGACCACGGACAAAGATCTGCATGTAGTTTGTACAGTATGTGCTCCCCATGTTAGCACAGGTTTTCTACCACGCTCCAAAAATATACAGAAGGGGTATCTAGATTGTGAGTCCCACTGGGGATAGCAAGTAAGTACAACGTCTTTGCAGCGCTGTGGAATAGTTTGGCGCTATATTGGTGACAGAAATAAAAAATTGTGGTGTCAAACACATTTCAGGCAGTTGTGAGTAAATACAGGTCACACACCATCAACATCTTAACGTAACAATTAACCCATGCATTCTTGCAGCCTTTCTCCAGTATCAGTTTTATTGACCTCTTTAAAGTATCTTGGTATGTAGTTTCAGGCTTGTACCATTGATTTCCATGTAAACGCAGCAAATCGGACACAGACCGGGATTAGTATTAGGACATATTTAGATGAGTGTTAAAACTCCACCGAGTTCAGTCAGTGAAATACTGTCAATTTTGCATAAACTTTTTCTGGATGGCATCAGAGTGCCATCTGTTTTCAGCTCCATGAAAAAAACTGAAGAATGCCCTCAATTGTCCAAACCCACTGAAAACACCCCCAGGATGGTCACACGGCCACAGAAACACCATTTTATTTATTGCTTATAGTATTGTAAGATTTCTCTTGTGTGTATTTTGTACTTCAGACCATGTCTTATGTTCAGGACCACACTGCTCTGGCTGTACGTCCTGGTTTTTCTTCCCAAGTGTCTCCAGGCAAACATCAATGAAAAATGGAACGAATGTCCGTGTGGCATCAGTTTTTCACGCAAGACCCATTGACATGGATAGTCCGTAAACAATTTTTTTTGTCTGAATTCGCCAATTAGCTATAAGGGTGCGCTCACACGTGGTGTACTTGTATTGTGTTTCTGCAGCATAAACACACCCTGCGAAATATTTACAATGGATGTCTATGGGAAAAATATACCGCAACGCAAGGACTAGAGAAATCTGTCTGAGTGGCTGAATATTTTTCCTGTAGGCATACATGGTAGATTTCTGTTTTAATACATCGTAAAGGCCGGATTCCCACACAGTGTAAACCCTGCGGAATTTCTGCAACGGAATTCTGTGTGTAAATTGCGCAGCATTTACAGTAGCAGCAAAGTGGATGAGATTTAGAAAATCTCATGTCCAAACTGCGGAAAAAAACTGCAGCGTAAACATTAATAACTTGACCTGCGGTGTGAAATTTAATTCCTCAGCATGTCAATTTATACTGCGTTTCAGTTGATTTTCCGTTGTGGGTTTTCCCCGTTGAATTCAATGGGGATGCAAATTCTGCAACAGAAAGCCAAGTGTTGCGACTTTTGCAGCAATTACGCTGCAAAAATCGCAACTACGGAAAAAACAAAACATACTTACACAGATGCTTGTGTTTCTTCGTCCAGTCCAGCCTCCTGGGATGACGTTGCATCACAGGCAGCAGCGACGGTCACATGGGATGAAACGTCATCCCAGGAGGCCCGCCTGAATAAAGTCATAGGGCTGTCCTCCTGGGATAAAGTTACATCACACGTGACCGCCGCTGAAGCCAATCGCAGGCTGCAGTGGTCACATGGGCTGCAGCGTCATCCAGGGAGGCCGAACTGCACAGGAGGGACGCCATAACAACGGCCTAGGTAAGTATGACCATTTTTTACCGCTGCTTTCCGCAGCGGAAAATCCATCTGACGAAACGCACCACAATGTGGTGCGGTTTTTCGGATGGAATTTTTTCCTAAATTGCACCTTCTTTTTGGTGCAAATTATTTTAGACAAATTTATTAAAGAAATGCTCCCCAAAAAACCCAGATATTTTTTAAATCGCCTGGCAAGGGGGTGTGGCTTCATGAAAAGGGGCGTGGCCCAAGATGAGGTGATCTAAAATAAGTAAGCCAAGAGGTGGTATAAAATTAGAAAGAAGTGTCTAATAGTGCGCCAAATTATCATCCAATATGAGCCAATGTAATCAATTTGGCGCACCTAGTCTAATTCTAAGCTATCTGAATTTAGGATCGTATTAGTAAATCTGTATACTGTAAAATGGGTAAAATCTGAAGAATTTCTTCAAGTAATTTGGGACAGATAGGGCGTGCTGCAGATAATAATTCCTCCAGCCTTCCCTAAATCAGCACTATTTTTGTTTCTGTTGCATGTGAATGGGGTTTAGAAAAGATCCAGTCATTTGCATCTACTGTATATTTGGTGGGGAGTCCCTACAGGTTTTTAGGGAACATATTTTGTAAAAAAGTTACCTACAAATTTCCATAGAACTAAATACAATTGGAGAGAATTCTACATGTCAATGTATTATCACTGTACTAAGCCAGAGATCTCATTCATATTTCTTTGCCTAGAGACAGGGGCGGACATACCGCATGTGCAGCCGGTGCAGCTGCACAAGGGCCCCGCGTGGGAAGGGGGCCCGTTCCTCTGCTGGCCGACTCAGTTCTCAGCTGCGCGATGCTGAGGACTGAGACAGAGGCCCGTGGACCACTGGCGTAGCTATAGGGGTCGCAGCGGTCGCAATTGCGACCGGGCCCCGAAGCCAGGGGGGCCCACGGCCCCCCGCACCACATCAATAAAAAGTTACTATAGTAACTCGGGCCGCGGGCCCCTGTTACTATAGTAACATACTTTACTTACCTTCCTGGTTCCGGATCGCAGCGGAGGTCCTGACGTCAGGCGCTGTGCGCAGCACATGACGTCACAGCGCTATGCGCCGCGCACAGCATCGAGACGACAGAACTCCCGCCGCGGCCGAAGAGGAAGGTAAGATAGCCCTGACTGGCGGGGTCCGACTCCTGGGACCCGCCAATCAGCTGTTTTGAAGGGGCCGCAGCACTCGTACGAGAGCTGCTCCCCTTCATTCCTGTCACTTCATTCCGGTCACACTGTGAATCGGTTTCGGCGATTCACAGTGTGGGCGAGTAGTGAAATGAAGGGGAAGCAGCTCTCGTACGAGTGCTGCGGCCCCTTCAAAACAGCTGATTTGCGGGTCCCGGGCGACACATCAGCTATTGATGGCCTATCCTGAGGATAGGCCATCAATGTTTAGGGACTGCACAACCCCTAAGCCTACGATGTAGCAGGCTTAGGGGGCCCATGAGACAGGATCACAGATTGTGTGATGCTGTCTGCTGGGCCCTGTATCTAAGCCAATCACATGGTAGGCTTAGATACATGGCCCATGCGTGATCCTGTCTGCTGGGCCCTGTATCTAAGCCTACCACACTGTAGGTTTAGATACAGGGCCCCAGCACACAGTAATCTTATACTGTATAAGATTACTGTCTGCTGGACCCTGTATCTAAGCCTACCTTGTGGTAGGCTTAGATACAGGGTCCCACAGACAGTATCACACATGGGCCCTGTATCTAAGCCTTAGGGTATGTGCACAGACACTAATTACGTCCGTAAGTGACGGATGTATTTCGGCCGCAAGTACCGGACCGAACACACTGCAGGGAGCCGGGCTCCTAGCGTCGTACTTATGTACGACGCTAGGAGTCCCTGCCTCGCTGTGGGACAACTGTCCTGTACTGTAATCATGTTTTCAGTACCGGACAGTTGTCCGGCAGCGAGGCAGGGACTCCTAGCGTCGTACATAACTATGATGCTAGGAGCCCGGCTCCCTGCAGTGTGTTCGGTCCGGTACTTGCGGCCGAAATACGTCCGTCAATTCCGGACGTAATTAGTGTGTGTGCACATACCCTAACACATGTGTTACTAATCATTTTTTGTGTGTTTTCTTACAGGTTCGGTCGTTGGACTACGGCGGATTCCAGGACTACTTCGATGACAGCTTTTTTTTTTATTAATAAAATGGTTAATGAGGGTTGTGTTTTTTTTTTTTATTTCAATAAAATATTTTTTCTATGTCTTTGTGGTTTTTTTTAAACTATATTACTACCGCCTTAGTAATGGCCGCCGGCTGATTGACAGCATCCATTGCTAAGGCAGGGCTTAGTGTTAGCCGGTGCAGAGGCTAACACTAACCCCCTTTATTACCCCGGTACCCACCGCCACCAGGGGTGCTGGGAAGAGCCGGGTACGATCCAGTACCTGACCATCTGTAGTGATGGTCGGCCACTGGGGTGGCCGCAGGCTGGTATTATCAGGAGGGGAAAGGCCAGATACAGTGGCCCTTCCTACCCTGGTGATGCTAGGCTGCTGCTGCTTTATTGTATCTGGCTGGTTATGAAAATGGGGGGGACGCCACGTCATTTAAAAAATAATTGGAAAGAACGATGTCGGGTCCCCCCCAATTTTCATAACCAGCCAGATACAACACAGCAGCAGCAGGCAGCATTACAAGGGTGGGAAGGGCCACTGTTTTTGGCCTTCCCCAGCCTAATACTACCAGCCTGCGGCCACCCCGGTGCCTGCCCGTCACTACAGCTGGTCGGGTACTGGTTTGTACCCGGCTCTTCCCAGTACCCCTGGTGGCGGTGGGTACCGGGGTAATAATGGGGGTTAGTGTAGACTCTGCACCGGCTAACATTAAGCCTCGCCTTAGTAATGGAGGTTGTCAATCAGCCAGCGGCCATTACTAAGGCGGTGATAATAAAGTTTAAAAAGATACAAGCACATAGAAATTTTTTTTATTGAAATAAAAACACAACCCTCATTAACCATTTTATTGAGAATAAAAAAAACGCCGTCATTGAAGTCCTCGTATCCGAAGTCCAACAACCGAACCTGTAAAAAAAACACAAACACACAAAAATAATCAGTAACACATAAAGAAGCAAAATTATTATTCTTACCTTTCCTGGGTCCAGCGCTGGAGCCGCAATGTCAGCGAGCTGGGCCCTGTATCTAATCCTATCATGTGTGATACAGTCTGCTGAGCTGTGTATCTAATCCAATCATGTATGATACTGTGCTGGGCCCTATATCTAATCCGATCATGTGTGATACTGTCTGCTGAGCCACTGTATCTAATCCTATCATGTGTGATACTGTCTGCTGAGCCACTGTATCTAATCCTATAATGTGTGGTACTGTCTGCTGAGCCACTGTATCTAATCCTATCATGTGTGATACTGTCTGCTGAGCCACTGTATCTAATCCTATCATGTGTGGTACTGTCTGCTGAGCCACTGTATCTAATCCTATCATGTGTGGTACTGTCTGCTGAGCCACTGTATCTAATCCTATCATGTGTGATACTGTCTGCTGGGCCACTGTATCTAATCCTATCATGTGTGATACTGTCTGCTGAGCTGTGTATCTAATCCTATCATGTGTGATACTGCCTTCTGAGCCACTGTATCTAATCCTATCATGTGTGATACTGTCTGCTCAGCCACTGTATCTAATCCTATCCATAGTTTATAGGGTCGTAGTGCTATAGATATGCTATGCTGTCTCCTATACACACACTTTTTTTTGGGGCGGACACATATGTATTGGGGCTATTTCCCGGACATTTTAAGCCCTGAGGGTATGTTCACACGGCAGCGTCTGTTACGGCTGAAATTACTGTGCTGTTTTCAGGAGAAAACAGCACCGTAATTTCAGCCGTAATGGCATGTGCAGGCGTCTTTTGCTGCGTCCACTACGGAAGTAATTGAAGCTGGTTTTCCATGGAGTCCATGGAAAACGGCTCCATTTACATCTGAAGAAGTGACAGGCAGTTTTTTACGCGCCGCCTTTCGACAGCGGCGCGTAAAAAAAAATGACCATCGGCACAGAACATCGTAAGACCCATTCAAATGAATGGGCAGATGTTTTCCGACGCTTTTGAGCCGCATTTTCGGATGTAATTCAATGCTAAAACGCCCAAATTACGTCCGTAAATAGTGTGTGTGTGAACCCAGCCTTAGTGACGCCCCGGCTGCTAGTGCTGCATTGTTGGGTCACTTAGGAGACCCAGCGATGCAGCTGAAAGCGGACCGTCGGCCATGAGAAGTTTGCGGGGTGGGGGGGGGGGGGCCCTGGCACATTATCTGCACAGGGGCCTTTTGCAGTCTGTGTCCGCCACTGCCTAGAGATGATATTGCCATGCAAGTGTGATTGGTTTCATTTAGTGCAAGGAAGGGCATTTTGGTAAAGAGAAATATTTTCTTCGAGGGTATGTGGGTTATTTTTACATGAGGTCTAAACTGACCAAGCCAGAATAAGCAGCATTGCCTCGTATGGGTGTGGTAAAGATTCCTCCCTGCTCTAATTCTATCAAGGTTGTTCCCCTGGAGCTCTGGGTGGGGCACCCGACTCTCCCATGATTTCTCTGCAGATCATAGTGAGAGACGAAAGCATTCTCACCCCACCCAGACGCGCCACTTATTTCACATTGTACAGCAGGACACTTCCCAAAGACAACACTTGTGTCCTATTAAAAAATCCCTAAGTTATGGGGCAGCGTGTATGGAAACACTAGTGGCTTGACAACAGCATGGGGCACTAAATCTAATAACTAGCTACAGTTGCTATGCAATCAAATGCAAACAACCATTGTTTTTTTCAATAATATTTTTGACAGGATGTGCAGGGATGTCAGTCCCATGATCACTACTTTATATCATATATTTCTAGGGAGCACTTACATAGATACATGTGAGTGATATTTGCAAACATTGTTATAATGGTCTACAGCACTTTAGGCTTAGTGGCCCTTTGATATAGTTTGGTGCAATGTGTCGATTTATGCCGTCACTGCACTACCTTAGATTTAGACATAAGGCTAAATTCACACTGCATTTAGTGTTAATATTTCACAGGGATCGCTTTAAATGGACTGTTGCATGTATATACAGACATAAGAAACCGTAGGAATATAGAGCTGCATTGTCAGCCATAGACGGACACGCAATATAGATGGTTTTTTTTTGTATATAGTTTCACTGAAGTGCGCTTTTTAATTAATTTGCGGCTGGAGAATCAAGCGCATCCGTTTGGCATACACCTGGCCAAGTCTATAGACACGGAGATATTCCAGGTGTATAGCTGACAATAATAATAATTATTATAATTCTACAGCTAGAAACATAAAATAATTTAAAGCTCTGTTCACACTAACACCATGTCTTTAATTTAGAACAGGGGTATGACGGATGTGATGGGATCTGCCGGGGACCGCGTATTTTCGATGGACAGAATAGTGCATTAGACTGAATCAGGAAAGCCGGATGAAAGATCTTTACTTGTATCGCAGTAGAGCTAAAGTGCAAAGGGCTACAGGATCCAATATTTTAACTGACTAATTTGTCAAGTCTAATGCGGTAAAAGTTATTTTGTTCGCTAAAAATGTTTGTTTCTGGCTGCCATTGGATAAAAGGTACGGGTGCATAGTTGCTCTACATTGAAATGAAAACCGTCGAATGAAAGCACTGGGCAGTTGTACTTGGATTACATGAATCTGATAGTAGATTGAATCTATTAAGGTCCATTCACTTGTTGCAATTTGGGTGCAGTTAGAACCGCCTCAAAAAAACGCAGTGGAAACTGCATGAATTTCTATTGCAACTTAATGCGTTTTTCAATGTTGCAAATGTAAAGAGTGAAAACGCCTAAAAAAAAAAACAAGCACCAAATCACAATAAAACCGCATTCGGTTTTCAGATGCTGTTCTAACTGCACCCCAAACGCAACGTGTGAATGGAGCCTTAAAGGTTTTAGTCCTCATGCACACAACCATAAAAAAGCTGCAAGTTGCACGGAGCTGCAATACGGCACTCATAGAAATCGAATGTACCTCAGTATACCTCCTGTAATAGTGAATTAAAAGTTACAAAGAAGCATTTGCACCAGTTCGACTGGAGGGGCTAAATACTCCATAAAGCTCCTAATAGCCACTTTAGTATTAATAAGATAGGTGAAAAACCTCAGTCAGTCAACTGTATTTGAGAGGGTCGCAGGCTGTCGAGTCCCGCTCAGGATGAAATACCTGCACACCTCTCTGCATGCCTGAACCCTGTGCTGCTTAGCACTATCCCTGCAAGTCAGTACTAGTAGTTATGAATCGCCCGCTGGCTGTCTTTGGATTGTTGAGATTTAAAACCTTCCAATGTTGAACCCCTCCCTCCCCTCCAGTGCATGACTCAGACACCTGAGCACCTGGAATCTGCACATTTTTGCTGTATTTTAGCAGAGTGCCAGAGCCCACACCCATATTACTCTGCAGGAATCCTATGAGTCAGGTTTGCCCCTTCAAGAAAACCACTTGCACAGTGGTCTCCTTTAGGCTACGTTCACATAGGGCGTATACTATGCATAAAGGTACACAGCGTATTCGCCCTAGCGGCCGCAAGGAGTTCCGGCTAAAAAAAACGCAACAAATTGCGGTGCAGTTTTTCGACCGGATTGTCCACTGCGGAAAGCTGGACGTTTAAAAAAAACATACTTAGCGTAAACACTGCCGAATTTCCGCAATGGAATTCTGTGAGGAAATTATGCAGCATTTACAGTAGCACCAAAGTGGATGAGATTTTGAAAATCCCATGCCCACGCTGCGGAAAAAAAACGCTTTGCAGGTAAGTTTCTGAGCGTTTTTTTTTCGTTCATCATTTACGCAACGTGTGGATGAGATTTGTTCAAATCTCATCCACTTTGCTGCTACTGTATTAGGCCTTATTCAGACGGGCGTCACACGGACGCATGTATTTCAAAGGGGCCGTTCACACGGCCGTTGTTTCAACAGACCATGTGGAGGTTCCGTTGAAATATAGAACATGTCCTATTTTCTTCCGTCTTCACGGATCCCTCCATAGACTCAAGTCTATGGGGCTCCATGAAAACGGGACCCGCATGGGGGCAACACGGACGTGAAAAACGGCCTTAGGCCTTATTCACACGGACGTGTCCGTTTTGCGCACGCAAAAGGTCCGTGTGGCATCAGCATATGATTTTCGCATCATTATGACACTCTGGTTTTCTGTTTACAAACAGAAAAGCACGAGGTGCTTTTCTGTTTTCATTCATTCTTTTTACTACTGTTGCGCGAATCACGCGCGGCACCCGGAAGTGCTTCCGTGTGCCGAGTGCGATTTGCACGCACCCATTGCCTTCAATGGGTGCGTGCTGTGCGAAACACGGGCAAGTATAGGACATGTCGTGAGTTTTACGCAGCGCACATACTCTGCGTGAAAATCACTGACCGTCTGAACGGCCCCATTCACTAACATAGGTCCGTGCGACGCGCGTGAAAATCACGCGTGTAGCACGGACGTATAACACGTTCGTGTGAATAAGGCCTTAAGCTGTGGATTTTCCGCAACAAAATCTGTTGCGGAAAATCCACTATATTTACGCTACGTGTGAACTTACCCTTAAAGTTACTAGCTTGAGCTGAGCATTCATATAATGTAAGGAATTTTAAAGAAACGTGTGTACTTGTCATATTTGATTTAGGAATGTGACTAATAAATATATTTTATTATTGCAACAAAACAGATTCTTCTAGGATATGCCATCACTTGCTGATCGTAGAGACATTGTGTCTGCACAGGGCCCAGATGGGAGTGGTGCTGTACAGGGAATAGAAGGAGCTGCATCCCCTTCCTTCTAGCAATCGTGAGAGCCCCAGCACTCGGACCCCCACTGATCCGCAAGTGACATCATATCTTAGAAAAAAACAAACTATTTAATTTGTTATTTGGTGAACCAAAACTTTTAACAAAATCAATCATCATAGATATTAAAGAGAAACACCATGTGAATTGTTCAGAAATCATAATTTCTGAAGCCAGTGTTACCTCACCACCATTTCAAGTCGGATGTCGGTGGTATGCGTTATACCAGAAAACTGGCAGCGTGTCATTACTTCTCACACGACATGTGTGAACAGCATGCAACACCAGCTCTCCATCAACCTGTGTGATCTAATGTTGGTAAAAACTCCAGACTGCTTTCTATGCCCTGTAGATAACATATGGGCATTGCAGAGGTTCTCTCCAACCTCAGAGCTGTGGCTGGGCACCAAATATTGAAGATGATCCATTGCTTCCTGCAGTAAGAAACTACTGTGGTTTCTCTAAGTAATATTCCAAAACTTCTCTTATTGCAAAAAGAATACCAGTATTAGGACGGGTACACCAAATTGCCATGTAATTGTGTGGGGGAAAATTCTCACCCTTAGGCCAGATTCGCACGTACGTGTCCGTTTTGCTTCCACAAAAAAATGCAGCGTTTTTCCTGTGTTAGGGTATGTTCACACGCTTAACCAAAAACTTCTGAAAATACGGAGCTGTTTTCAAGGGAAAACAGCCCCTGATTTACAGACGTTTTTTAATCAAAGTCGCGTTTTTCACTGCGTTTTTAACGGCCGTTTTTGGAGCTGTTTTTCTAGAGTCAATGAAAAACGGCTCCAAAAACATCCCAAGAAGTGACATGCACTTCTTTTTCGAGGGCGTCTTTTTACGTGCCGTTTTTGGAAAACGAGGCGTAAAAAAACTCCCCGTCGGAACAGAATTTGCCGTATTTCCCAATGAAATCAATGGGCAGATGTTTGGAGGCGTTCTGCTTCCGTTTTTTCAGCCATTTTTCGAAAACATCCTGAAATACGCCTGAAAACACTCCGTGTGAACATACCCTTACAGTTCTGTGTGCCACCAGTGTGTGTTCCGTGTGCCATCCATTTTTTATGTCAGTGTTGGTGCACATTTTATTATTTTTTTTCTCTGCATTTCTTTAGCAACTGGTGCTTGAATCACGCAGGAAAAACGCAGTGTTTTTTTGCGGACCCAAAACGGGCACATTCGTGTGAATCTGGCCTTAGGCCTATCCACAGGATAGGTCATCAGTATATGATTGGGGGGGTCCGAAACCTGGACCCCACATCGATCAGATGCTCCGGCTTCCTGGGGCACCAGACGTCGATGCCGGAAGCAGATTGCTCCGGTCACGGAATAGCAGCCGAGCTGCAGTTCTGCAGAATGCCCGCTATGCATTGGTCAGAGCCATCTGTTTCCGGCTCCAACTACTGCATACCCTTCAAAACATCTGGTGCCAGGAGACAGCCGAAGCAGCTGATCAGTGCAGAGTCCGGGTGTCAGACTCGCACCAATCATATAATGATGAACTAGCCTGTGGATAGGTCATCAGCTGTCCGTACATGGACAACCCCCTTTAAGCCAATGTAGCTATGTGGGGTCACGCACACTGTATAAACTTATTGTAAACAAAATCATATTCATGGGAGATCTCTTTATTAACCCCTTTAGGACACAGCCTGTTTTGGCCATGTGGCACAGCCGATTTTTTCAAATCTGACGTGTCACTTTATGTGGTAATAACTCCGGAACGCTTTTACCTATCCAAGCGATTCTGAGATTGTTTTCTCGTGACATATTGTACTTTATGTTAGTGAAAAAATTTGGTCAATAAATTCAATATTTATTTGTGAAAAACTTCAAATTTTAGCAAAAATTTGCAAAAATTAAAATTTTTCTAAAATTAAATGTGTTTGCTTGTAAAACAGATAGTAATACCACACAAAATAGTTACTAGTTAACATTTCCCATATGTCAACTTTATGTTTGCATAATTTTTTTTCACATACTTTTATTTTTCTAGGACGTTACAAGGCTTAGAACTTTAGCAGCAATTTCTCATATTTTCAAGAAAATGTCAATAGGCCATTTTTTCACGGACCAGTTCAGCTCTGAAGTGGTTTTGAGGGCCTTATATATTAGAAAGTGCCCATAAATCACCCCATTTTAAAAATTACACCCCTCAAAGTATTCAAAACCACTTTCAGAAAGTATTTTAACCCTTTAGGCGTTTCACAGGAATTAAGGCAGAGGTGAAATTTACAAATTTCCTTTTTTTTGCCGCAATTCATTTGTAATAAAAAAAAAAAACTGTAACACAGAAGGTTTTACCAGAGAAACACAACTCAATATTTATTGCCCAGATTCTGCAGATTTTAGAAATATCCCACATGTGGTCCTAGTGTCCTAATGGACTGAAGCATCAGCCTCAGAAGCAAAGGAGCAGCTAGTGGATTTTGGGGCCTCCTTTTTTTAGGAATATATTTTAGGCACCATGTCAGGTTTGAGGAGGTCTTGTGGTACCTAAACAGTCGAAACCCCCCAAAAGTGACCCCATTTTGGAAACTACACCCCTAAAGGCATTTTTCTAGGGGTATAGTGAGCATTTTGACCCCACAGGATCTTTTTTTAGAGCTAAGGTAACCAAAAAACAACGATTTTGGCACTTTCAATTCTTTATTTCTTACAGCGTTCACCGTGCACAATAAATGACGTTTTACTTTATTCTGCCGGTCGGTACGATTACGCCGATACCATATGTGTATAGCTTTTTTGAAAGTTTTGCAGCGTTTGCACAATAAAATTATGTTTCTATAAAATAATTTATTTTCTGAGACACGCTATTCTGAGCCGTAACTTTTTTATTTTTTCGTCAAAAAAGCTGTGGGAGGTCTTGTTTTTTGCGGGTTGTAGTTTTTATTGGTATGATTTTGGGGTAAATGCGACTTTTTGATCACTTTTTATTTTATATCTTGGGAGGGGTGGTGACCAAGAAATAGCGATGCTGACATAGTTTTCCGTTTATTTTGTTTGCTGCGTTCACCGTGCGGAAAAATTAACATTATAGTTTCATAGTTTGGGTCGTTACGAACACGGTGATACCAAATATGTGTACTTTTTTTTTAAAGATTTCATTTTTTCCCTATAATAAATGACTTATTATAGGAGGACAAAAACTTATTTTTACACTTTTATAAAACATTTTTATTAACTTTTTTTTACTTTTTACACTTTATATTTTTGTTTATTAACTTTTCTTTTACTTTTTACACTTTATTTTTTTGTTTATTAACTTTTCTTTTACTTTTTACACTTTATTTTTTTGACCTGCAGCTTTGATCGCTGCTAGAATACATTACACTACCTAGGTAGTGTAATGTATTCCAACTGTCAGTGTGACGTCACAGTCACTCTGACAGTTGGTCTACGAGGATCAGCAGAGGCTGATCCTCATAGGCTGACTGGCATATATGGCAGACCTGGGGACCGTTGTCTGGCCCCCGGGTGCCATCACAAGCATCAGAAGCCCCCACGATTGCATGGGGGCTGCTGATGCGCTACAAACCCGCTACATGCGGAGTTCGCAATCGAGCCCCGCATGTAACGGGTTAATTGCCGAAATCAGCGGTGATGAGCCGCTGATCGGCAACACTGGAGTGTCAGCTGTCAGGGACAGCTGATCTCCAAGTTCCCGATGCACACTGTCGCCGACAGTGTGCCATCGGGAACGACACAGTGACTTCCTGTCACTCTGACAGGAAGCCTATCAGGACCAGCCGAAGGTTGGTCCTGATGGGCTTCCGTCCATGGCAGACCCGGAAGCCATTGTTTGGCTTCCGTTTGCCATAGTAACTATCGGCAAACCCCGCGATTTCGGACCGGGGTCTGCCGATATGTTAGAAACCCTCAAAATTCAGCGATTGCAACTGATCGCCGAATTTAAGGGGTTAATTTGCCGAAACCAGCGGCAAAGGACCGCTGGTCGGCAAGAGTGGAGTGTCAGCTGTCGGGGACAGCTGACCTCCCGGTTCCCGGTGCACACTGTCGCCGACAGTGTGCACCGGGAAAAGCTCAGTAACTGTACGTCCTTGTGCGCTAAGACACTTGCAGCAGGGACGTACAGTTGTGTCCTGGTGCGCCTAGGGGTTAATTAGTAACTATTTTGTGTGTTTTCCAAGCAGATACATTTAAAATGAAAAAGATCATAATTTCTTACAATTTTCTCTAAATTTTGGTGTTTTTCACAAATAAGCAATGCATTTATTGACCAAATTTTTCCACTAAGGGCTTATTTAGACGAACGTGATATACGTCCGTGCAAGGCGCGTGATTTTCACGCGCCTCGCACGGACCTATGTTAGTCTGTGGGGCCGTGCAGACTGTCCGTGAGTTTCACGCGTAAAACTCACGACATGTCCGTTATGTGTGCGTTGTTCGCGCATCACACAATGTCCGTTATGTGTGCGTTGTTCGCGCATCACGCACCCATTGAAGTCAATGGGTGTGTGAAAATCACGCGCAGCACACGGAAGCACTTCCGTTTGACGCGCGTGATTCGCGCAACAGCAGCTATTAAATACCTTTTGCGCGCGCAAAATGCCGCGTTTTTTTGCCCGCGCAAAAGGCACCCGCTCGTGTAAGTCTAGCCTAACATAAACTACAATATGTCACGAGCAAACAAATTCTGAATTGCTTGGATAGTTAAAGCATTCCAAAGTTATTACCACATTAAAGAGACTCTGTCACCACATTATAAGTGTCCTATCTCCTATATAAGGATATGGGCGCTGTAATGTAGGTGACAGTAATGCTTTTTATTTAAAAAAACGATCTTTTTTCACAACGTTAGGAGCGATTTTAGTTTATGCTAATGAGCTTTCTTAATGCCCAAGTGGGCGTACTTTTACTTTCGACCAAGTGGGCGTTGTACAGAGGAGTGCATGACGCTGACCAATCGGCATCATGCACTCCTCTCCATTCATTTACACTGCACTAGCGATATAGTTATATCACTATGTGCAGCCTCATACACAAACCCTAACATTACTACAGTGTCCTGATAATGAATACACATGATCATCCAGCCTGGACGTCATGTGTACTCAGAATCCTGACACTTCTGAATCTTTTTTGTGAGATTCCGGCAAGTGAAACCAAATCTCGTTTACCTCCGTGATCTCGCGAGATTTCGTATCCGTTGCTGGAATCTCAGAGAAAAGATTCAGAAGTGTCAGGATTCTGAGTACACATGACGTCCAGGCTGGATTTCATGTGTATTCATTATCAGGACACTGTAGTAATGTTAGGGCTTGTGTATGTAGCTGCACATAGTGATATAACTATATCGCTAGTGCAGTGTAAATGAATGGAGAGGAGTGCATGATGCCGATTGGTCAGCGTCATGCACTCCTCTGTACAATGCCCACTAGGTCGAAAGTAAAAATACGCCCACTTGGGCATTAAGAAAGCTCATTAGCATAAACTAAAATCGCTCCTAACGTTGTGAAAAAAGATCGGTTTTTTTAATAAAAAGCACTACTGTCACCTACATTACAGCGCCCATCTCCTTATGTAGGAGATAGGACACTTATAATGTGGTGACAGAGCCTTTTTAAGTGACATGTCAGATTTGAAAAAATGGGGCTGGTCCTGAAGGGGATAACATTTCCCATATGTCTACTTTATATTGGCATCGTTTTTTGAACATCCTTTTATTTTTCTAGGACGTCACAAGGCTTAGAACTTTAGCAGCAATTTCTCACATTTTTAAGAAAACTTCAAAAGGCTATATTTTAATGGACGGGTTAAGTTCTGAAGTGGCTTTGAGTGGCCCATACATTAGAAACCCCCATAAATCACCCTATTATGAAAACTGCACCCCTCAAAGTATTCAAAACAGCCTTCAGAAAGTGTTTTAACCCTTTAGGGGTTTCACAGGAATCGAAGCAAAGTAGAAGTGAAATTTACAAATTTCATTTGTTTTGTTAAAATTCATTTGTAATACAGTTTTTTCTGTAACACAGAAGGTTTTATCCAAGAAATGCATCTCAATATGTATTGACCTGATTGTGCAGTTTTTAGAAATTTCCCACATCTGGCCCCAGTGTGATAATGGACTGAAGCACCGGCCTCAGAAGCAAAGGAGCACCTAGAGGATTTTGTGGCCTTTTTATTAGATTATATTTTAGGCACCACGTCAGGTTTGAAGAGGTCTCGTGGTGCCAAAACAGTGGAAACCCCCCCCCCCCCAAAAGTGACACCATTTTTGAAACTACACCCCTCAGGGAATTTATCTAGGGGGTATAGTTAGCATTTTAACCCCACAGGTTTTTTGCTAAACTTATTTGAATTAGGCCGGGTTTACACGAGCGTATGCGTCTTGCGCACGCAAAAAACGCGCCGTTTTGCGTGCGCAAAAGGCACTTAGCAGCTCCGTGTGGCATCAGCATATGATGTGCGGCAGCGTGTTTTTCGCGCAGCCGCCATCATTATGACACTCCGTTTGGATGTTTGTAAACAGAAAAGCACGTGGTGCTTTTCTGTTTTCATTCATCCTTTTCAGTGCTGTTGCGCGATTCACGCTTGTCCCACGGAAGTGCTTCCGTGTGACATGTGTGGTTTTCACGCACCCATTGACTTCAGTCATGTCGTGATGCGTGAACAGCGCACAAATATAGAACATGTCGTGAGTTTTCCGCAGCGGACTCACGCTGCGTAAAAATCACGCACCTGTCTGCACGGCCGCATAGACTATTATAGGTCTGTGCGACGTGAAAATCACGGACGTATAACACGCTCGTGTAAATGAGCCCTTAGTCTGTGAAAATGAAAATCTAATTTTTTTCTGGATTTCTAAGTTTTGCAAGGAATAAAGGAGAAAAAGCAAGCCAACATTTGTAAAGCAATTTCTCCCGATTATGGAAATACCCTATATGTGGTAATAAACTGCTGTTTGGACCCACGGCAGTGCTCAGAAGGGAAGGAGCGCCATTTGGACTTTGGAGCGTAGATTTTACTGAATGGTTTTCGGTGCCATGTCCCATTTGTAATGCACTGGAGGGACCTAAGTAGTGGAGACCCCCAAAAAGTGACCACATTTTGGAAACTACACCACTCATGAAATTTTTCTAGTGATATAGTTAGCATTTTGATCCCACAGGTTTTTTGCTGAATTTATTGGAATTAGTCTGTGAAGATGAAAATCGACTTTTTTTTCTGAAAAAATATACAGGGTGGGCCATTTATATGGATACACCTAAATAAAATGGGAATGGTTGGTGGTATTAACTTCCTGTTTGTGGCACATTAGTATATGGGAGGGGGGAAACTTTTCAAGCTGGGTGTTGACCATGGCGGCCATTTTGAAGTCGGCCATTTTGTATCCAACTTTAGTTTTTTCAATGGGAAGAGGGTCATGTGACACATCAAACTTATCGAGAATTTCACAAGAAAAACAATGGTGTGCTTGGTTTTAACGTTACTTTATTCTTTCATGAGTTATTTATGTCATTATGGGTGTCAGGTCCGAGCATTCCTAGATGAACAGTTTCCTGGAAAGTGGATTGGTCGTCGTGGGCCAGTTGAATGGCCCCCTAGGTCTCCCGATCTGACCCCCTTAGACTTTTATCTTTGGGGTCATCTGAAGGCAATTGTCTATGCTGTGAAGATACGAGATGTGCAGCAACTGAAACTACGGATACTGGAAGCCTGTGCTAGCATTTCTTCTCTGGTGTTGCTATCAGTGTGTGAAGAGTGGAAGAAGAGGGTTGCATTGACAATCCAACACAATGGGCAGCACTTTGAACACATTTTATAAGTGGTCAGAAACTTGTAAATAACTCATGAAAGAATAAAGTAACGTTAAAACCAAGCACACCATTGTTTTTCTTGTGAAATTCTCAATAAGTTTGATGTCACACATGACCCTCTTCCCATTGAAAAAACTAAAGTTGGATACAAAATGGCCGACTTCAAAATGGTCAACACCCAGCTTGAAAAGTTTCCCCCTTCCCATATACTAATGTGCCACAAACAGGAAGTTAATATCACCAACCATTCCCATTTTATTTAGGTGTATCCATATAAATGGCCCACCCTGTAGAATTTTCTAATTTTTATAAGGAAAAAAGGAGAAAGAGCACCTCAACATTTGTAAACCACTTTCTCCTGATTACGGCAATATCCCATATGTGGTAAAAAAAACAAAACTGCTGTTTGGACCCACGGCAGGGCTCAGTAGGGAAGTAGTGTCATTTGGATTTTGCAGCTCATATTTTGCTGAATTGGTTTCTGGGGGCCATGCCGCATTTGCAAAGACCCTGAAGTACCAGTACAGTAGAAATTCCCCAGGTGTGTTCCCATTTTGGAGACTATAGCCCTCAAAGAATTAAATTAGAGGTGTAGCGAGCATTTTGATCCCTCAGGTGTTTTATAGATTTTATTAGAATTAGGCCGTGAAAATGAAAAATATATTTTTTCCAATAACATGTAGATTTATCTTATAATTTTTAATTTCAACAAGGAATACAGGAGAAAAGACACCCCAAAATTTGTTACACAATTCCTCCTGAGTAAGGAAATACCCCATATGTGGTTTTCCAACACCCTCCACACCTATTCCCCACACTCTACAAAAACTCGTCATTTATAGTGCCCCAGATGGAAATAATGCTGGCCCCACACAGTAATAGCTAACACATTTGAAGAACCCGGTAGTTGGCAGGCAATAGGGAATACATATAATATCTAATTGATTAGCGGTAAAAAGTAGCCCTTTTTCCCAACTACCTAATTTTGACACAATAATATTACCCCAGCACTTATGTGTCGTTTTTGCACTTCATCTGCTAGTCCGCACTGTCCTTTTAATATTTGTGTGGTTCTTTTTTTTGTTCTTTAATAAAGATTATAATAAAGAATATATTTTAAATGTAACACCTTCACACAAATAGGTAGTTGAGAAAAAGGGCAGTTATAGTCCACCCACACAGTAATAGTGCTCACTTTGTACTTCCTACACAGTAATGCTTTCCTATGTGCTCCAACAGAGTAGCTATGACCCCCTTATTGCCCCATACTGTCGTTAAGTCCGCTATGTGTTCCCACATAATAGTAGTCTACTTTTATGCTCCCATATAGTGGTTGTCATCTTTTGTGCCCCCATAGAGTAGTTAGGTCCCCTTTTTTGACCCAAATAGTAACTGGTATCTACCACTATATAGTTACTGTGTAACAGCCACCATAAAGCCGCGCTCACACACTCAACCAGCGCCAGCATCTTCTGGCTCCAAGCCGACGCCGCTACTCTCCTACAGTTTTAGTTGCTGGCGGTCTCCCACGCTACTGATACTCACCTCCTGGCTTGGTAACGGCTGCTGTAGCTTGGCTACTGATGTAATTTAGCCCTAAGCCAAATCTCTTAGTAACACAGTGGGTTCACACAATCCTTTGTTGGCCCCATGACAGTCACTATTTCCATGAGTCCCGTGACACACTGTATGGCAGTAATATCGTTCTTAGTATAGTGGTTTTTATTCAGTTATGCCTCATGCACACATTATGCGCCGGCCGGGTCAAGTCAGTGATCTGTGGAAAGATAGGACATGTGGTGGTATTATCCAGACACTATTTGGTAGTAATATGAAGTCATGGTGTGGTGGTATTATTTGTCCCTTGTATAGAGGTACCATTGGTAATATTGGCCTTTGTATATTGGGTTTTGTTCAGTAACAGTATGGTAGTATTATACGTTGCTTGTATAGTGGTATTATTTAGTAGCTGTATGACGATTATTTAGAGGTATACTATTGTACATAGAAAATTGTCTTATAGCTGTGTTGTCTTTGAGATCTATATATCAATGTGTCTGTGTGTGTTTGCATTTTTTGCTGGCCTGGGCAAAACATGCCTTGGGGCTTGTGCCTCTGATCTTAATAGATCTTTTCAGACGTGTTATCCCCATGCACATTGCAGATCAAGCTCGCGAGACCCAGGTCCAAAATTGGAAATGGGGTCCAATGTAAAACGTAGATTGACTATCTATAGGTAGATGTCATTCTCATTATAGAATGATGTAATATTCACTGGGTAAACATACTTTTTCATATATATTACTAGTATTCAATTTTGTACACGAGAGCCTATGAATCTAAATACGGTAATCAACTCAATCGGGTATGGTTCTCAAGGAAGTTATTAATATGTAACATTCTAGGTATAGGTGTGAAACACCAAAATTTATATTTTATGAATAAATTTAAATAATAACAAAGAAAATGATCACTTATCTCCCGTCCCTACCTATCTCTACAATAATTGTAGTACAAATAAATATGTCTAGCCTTACTGACAAGTGCAGATCGGTAGATTTAGGCCTGTAATAGCATAGTACTATGGAAGAAACCTTGCTAGAAATATTTCTAGCTCTAGAAATTCATGTCTGTGGGTATTCCACTATTTACATTGATATATTGATAAACCACCAGCCTACAGATGGCCATTCACTACAGATTCTAGACAGCTGTAAAGGCCGGTTAAGACCATGTTGTGCCAAATGACAGTTCCCTTAAGTGACACAAAGCGTGTGACAGATGATGACCGAAGGCATATCACACTAAATATATGAAAAAGTTGATCTATTGTCAGATTGTTTTGGTTATTGTCACATGAAGTTAAAAAGCTTGTCCCACAATCAATTTTTTTTTTTTCAAAAGCCCAGTAGAGTAATGGCAACTAAAAAGAGACTCCCCCATGCCCATATTGACTTACTTAGTGTTTCCCTTTGATATGCTGGTGCCCCTATCTCCCATTCATGCCGCTTTCTACGTACAACCTAAGAAGCAGTCTGTTTTTTTCCCACCACGTGACCGCCGTTTGCTTCTGGGAAATTACAATTTCCAGAAGCTCCCTGTGTCTCCTAGTGCCAATTCTGTAGTCTGATAGTACTTTTATATCATCCTGCAGGGGCGTAGCTAGCGAGGGGGCAGGCGGGGAATGTGCCCCGGGCACAACTTGGAGGGGATGCCAGCGCCACCCCCTCCTGCACTATAATTGTACCTGCGTCTATAGGACACAGGTACAATTAGAAGCAATGAATGGCCGGGTACGTTCCGTGCACGGCCATTCAGCGCTTTTCTACGAGTGAAGCAGTATCGCACTTCCGTCGTTGAAAGGCACTGACTGACTCGGAAAGCCATTCTGCCCAGCCAATCAGCGCCTTTCATAGACGCTTCGTTCAACCCCAGGAGACCTGCGCAGAAGAGAGCAGGTCTCCATTGCTGCTGGCCGGCGTGGGAACGGGATTAAGGTGAGTTTGAATAGTTTGTTATTTTATTGTAATAAAAAAGTGTGTGGCTTTATCTACAAGGGGGGCTTTATCTACGGGGGTGGCTTTATCTACAGGGGGCTTTATCTACAGGGGGGCAATATCTATGGGGGGGCTTTATCTACAGGGGGCCTTTATCTACGGGGGGGCTCTATCTAAAGGGGTGGCTATATACTGGTGTGGGCTATCTATGGAGCACCATATACAGGGGTGGGCTATATCTACAGGGGGGCTATATACAGGGGTGAGCTATCTATGGAGCACTATATACAGGGGTGGGCTAAATCTACACGGGCGCTATATACAGGGGTGGGCTATCTGTGGAGCACTATATAGAGGGGTGGACTATATGTGGAGCACTATATACAGGGGTGGACTATATCTACAGGGGGCTATATACAGGGGTGGGCTATCTGTGGAGCACTATAGGGTGAGCTATTTGTGGGACACTATATACAGGGGTGGGCTATATCGGGGCACTATATACAGGGGGCTCTATGGCAGGCACTATCTATAGGGGGCATGGTGTGTGTGTGTGTGTGTGTGTGTGTGTGTGACACAGTGTATGGTGCTATTATAATTAGAGGTGCAGTGTATAGCGCTATTATATTTAGGGGCGTAGTGTGTGGTATAGTGAGAACTTTATCTTTATTTATAGGTGTAGAAATGTTGGAAAAGTGAGAAGCTAAAGACATCTGAGCGGCAAACTGCAGAAATGATCTGTGACCGGGAGAAGTCATCATAGAAGTCTGGACCGGGTGGAGAAAAAGAACTAGAAACTGAGACGTCACCGGTGAGTCACTTAATGTAAATGTTTATTCTGCCTCTAATCAGCACTGTAGTCACTGTATAATCTGCAGTGAGATGATGGGTGGTATGATTATGATATGATTTATTTTTTGTGAAACAGCCTCTCCCAGCATATCCTTACCATTTTTCGGGCCATGCTGGGAGCTGTAGTTTTATGCTGTACATAATACGGCAGGGGTTGCACTAGATTGAACTGTATTTGTGCTGGTGTTGTATTTATGTACTGAGCTTGGTTCTGGTGCTGTATATATGTACTGAGCTTGGTTCTGGTGTTGTGTATAGAACTATATTGCTTGTAAAATGTACAAATGTTTTTATGCTCGAGATACATAAAAAGAAATGTGGAAAAGAAATGGCACGTCATTGATTGGTAGAGAAAACAAACACGGCGAGGGGGAAGGAGATGTTGGGAAAGAGGTTGGGGGGGGCGCCCAACTGAATCTTTGCCCCGGCTGCTGGAGAACCTAGCTACGCCTCTGCATTCTGTGTGGATGTTTTCTTGTACACTCTCAGCTGCAGCTGTTACACAGGCTACTGGAATACAGGGGATGCAAGCAGAACAGACACACAGCGGTCTTCTCTGCGCATGCTCGCCCTGTGCAATCAGACTGGCTGTACAGGCTGAGTCAGTGATTTACATAGAAAGTAGGGAGGAACGGCACATGCTTGACCGGAGAGTCAAGAACTACTGGAGGATGTGTGCAGTAGCAATGAGGGTTAAACAGTGCATGCGCTTAAAGGTTCTTAGGGGGTGAGTGCTCTGAAACATAGCATTTATGATAATTGATTAAAAATTACAAAAAATGATTTTTCAGTTAGGGCAAATTGAACCATCAATAACATCTTGGAAATACCCCTTTAATACTTGAAAATACTGCAGCACTGGGGTCCTGTGTTCTAATCCAACCAAGAACAGCACCTGCATTGATTTGTATATTCTCCCAGTATTTGTGTAGGTTTCTTGCAGGTACTTTCGTTTCCATCCACACTCTGAAAGTGTGTGTGTCTGATAGAGGCATAGCTAGGTTCTCCAGTACCCGGGGCATAGATTCCGTTTGGCGCCTACCCCCCAAACCTTTTTCCAGACATCTCCGCCCCCCTTTTTATGTAACTCGAGTAGAAAGCCATTTGTACAATTTACAAGCACTCTAGTTCTAAATACAGCACCAGAACCAAGCTCATTACATATATACAGCACCAGAACGAAGCTCATTACATATATACAGCACCAGAACAAATTTCATTACATATATACAGCACCAAAACAAAGCTCATTACTTATATACAGCACCATAACCAAGCTCAGTACATATATACAGCACCAGAACAAAGCTTATTACATATATACAGCCCCAGAACAAAGCTCATTACATATATACATCTCCAGAACCAACCTCATTACAAATATACAACACCAGAACCAACCTCATTACATATATACAGCACCAGAACCAAGCTCATTACATATATACAGCAGCAGAACAAGCTCAGTACATATATATATACAGCACCAGAACAAAGCTCAGTGCATATATACGCACCAGAACAAAGCTCAGTGCATATATACAGCATCAGAACAAAGATCAGTACATATAAACAGCACCAGAACAAAGCTGAATACATATATATATATATGCAGTACCAGAATCAAGATCAGTACATATATACAGCATAAGAACCAAGATCAGTACACATATACAGCACCAGAACAATGCTCAATACATATATACAGTGCATGAACCAAGCTCAGTACATATATACAGTGCCAGAACAAAGCCCAGTACATAAATACAACACCAGCACAAATACAGCTCAATTCACTGCAACCCCTGCTGTATAGTCTTGCACTAAATTGTATACAGCTTCCAGCATGGCCCAAACAATGGTAAGGATATGCTGGGAGATGCTGTTTCACAAAAAAAAAAATAATCATACCACCCATCATCTCGCTGCAGATCATACAGTGACTACAGTGCTGATTACAGTTTATTCTAGTTGTTCTTTATCTCTTTTCTTCTCCATCCGGTCCAGACCACTATGACGACTTCTCCGGTCACAGCCCATTTCTGCAGTTTGCAACTCTGATGTCTTCAGCTTCTCACTTTTCAAACATTTCTGCACCTTTAAACGAAGATAAATTTCTCATGGTGCCAGACACTGTGCCCCTAAATATAATAGCACTATACACTTATTCGAGACGAGTCAATGTAATGTTGACATCTATACAGCTGAATAAAGACATCTTGGTTCAGCCTCTTATTACCTTCTTTGCCACATAGTTTTTTCTATGCACCTGCTTTTTATGGTGGTCAATCGCGACCACAGCATTTAATTTGCTAGAATCAGGGGGACGACCCCTCAAACACCCCATCGCCCCCCACGACATGGTCGGCTAGTGAAAATGGTTGTCATGACAGTCTGGAGGCCTAATGAAGGCCCCCAGGTCTGCCATCTTTGTACTCCTTGACTGGCAGAATCACGATATACTACAATACATTAGTATTACTGTTAAGGATCTGCCAGGCACAGCTTCTGTATCCACGCCCATAGCTAATCAGTCTGCACCTCCTTCTATGTCTGTGAGACTGACTCCATCTTCCACCACTCAGGATGGCAGGCTTAGGAGTGGGAGAGCCTATCACAGCCTGGCCAGACGGAGCTAGCTACCGCCCTCTGTCTATTTATACCTGCCTTTCCTGTTCCTCCTTGCTTGTGATTCTTCTCTGTTGGTTTCCTGGCCCTGCTGCAGCTTCTTGAACTACTTGTCCCTGCTTCGTATTGACCCTGGCTTACTGACTACTCTTCTGCTCTGCGTTTGGTACCTCGTACACTCCTGGTTTTACTCGGCTTGTTCACTACTCTCCTGCTCTGCGTTTGGCACCTCGTACTCTCCTGGTTTGACTCGGCTCGTTTACTACTCTTGTTGCTCTCGGTGTTGCCGTGGGAAACTGCCCCGTTTCCCTTTGTTCTGTGTTTCCTTGTCTGGTTGTCTGTCGTTCACTTACTGAGTGTAGGGACCGTCGCCCAGTTGTACCCCGTCGCCTAGGGCGGGTCGTTGCAAGTAGGCAGGGACTGAGTGGCGGGTAGATTAGGGCTCACTTGTCTGTTTCCCTATCCCTGTCATTACAATTACAGTATATCATGCAAGCGATCCAATGATCGCTGGTTCAAGTCCCCTAGGGGGACTACTAAAAATACGTAAAACACAGTTAAATAAAGTTTTTTTTATGTTCCAAAATAAAAACTATTTAAAGTTAAAAAAAAACAACTTTTCCCATTTTACCCCTAAAGCAATGTTAAAAAAAATATTAAATAACATAACTGGTATCTCCACATCCGTAATAGTCCAAACTATCACAATGTTGCGTTGTTTAACTCGCTCGGTGAACACCGTAAAAAAAAATAACATTTTGAAGTCGGCCATTTTGTATCCAACTTTAGTTTTTTCAATGGGAAGAGGGTCATGTGACACATCAAACTTATCGAGAATTTCACAAGAAAAACAATGGTGTGCTTCGTTTTAACGTTACTTTATTCTTTCATGAGTTATTTACAAGTTTCTGACCACTTATAAAATGTGTTCAAAGTGCTGCCCATTGTGTTGGATTGTCAATGCAACCCTCTTCTCCCACTCTTCACACACTGATAGCAACACCGCAGAAGAAATGCTAACACAGGCTTCCAGTATCCGTAGTTTCAGTTGCTGTACATCTCGTATCTTCACAGCATAGACAATTGCCTTCAGATGACCCCAAAGATAAAAGTCTAAGGGGGTCAGATCGGGAGACCTAGGGGGCCATTCAACTGGCTCACGATGACCAATCCACTTTCCAGGAAACTGTTCATCTAGGAATGCTTGGACCTGACACCCATAAGGACATAAATAACTCACGAAAGAATAAAGTAACGTTAAAACCAAGCACACCATTGTTTTTCTCGTGAAATTCTCGATAAGTTTGATGTGTCACATGACCCTCTTCCCATTGAAAAAACTAAAGTTGGATACAAAATGGCCAACTTCAAAATGGCCACCATGGTCAACACCCAGCTTGAAAAGTTTCCCCCCTCCCATATACTAATGTGCCACAAACAGGAAGTTAATATCACTAACCATTCCCATTTTATTTAGGTGTATCCATATAAATGGCCCACCCTGTATATATATATATATATATATATATATATATATATATATATATATATATGTATGTATATATAAAACATGCAAATTGCTGTTTTTTTGTCACCTTAGCGCTCCAAAATTTTTTAATAAAAAGTGATCAAAAAGTCACATGTACCCCAAAATGGTATCAGTGAAAACGACAGCTCGCGCTGCAAAATTTGAGCCCTCACACCACTAAATTCATCGAAAAATATAAAAGTTATGGCTCTCAGAATATGGCGACAAAAATATTTTTTTAGCAAGTAGTTTTATTTTTTTAAAAGTGGTAAAAAAACATAAAACAAAACATATAAATTTGGTATCGCCGTAATCGTATCAACCTGTAGAATAAGGTGAATATGTCGTTTTTACCTCCTGATGGACGCCTTAAAAAAAACAAAACTAAAAAATGGCATAATCCCTGTTTTTTGCCCATTTCACCCCACAAATATTTTTTTTTAGATATGCAGTTTGACGTGCAGCAGATACGCATGCGGATTAGTCCCATTCTATGGGGCTAATCCCCCAGCTTTTTGGTGCAGAATCTGCGAGAATAAGGGTATGTGCACACACACTAATTACGTCCGTAATTGACGGACGTATTTCGGCCGCAAGTCCCGGACCGAACACAGTGCAGGGAGCCAGGCTCCTAGCATCATACTTATGTACGATGCTAGGAGTCCCTGCCTCGCTGCCGGACAACTGTCCCGTACTGTAATCATGTTTTCAGTACGGGACAGTAGTTCCACGGAGAGGCAGGGACTCCTAGCGTCGTACATAACTATGATGCTAGGAGCCCGGCTCCCTGCACTGTGTTCGGTCCGGTACTTGCGGCCGAAATACGTCCGTCAATTACGGACGTAATTAGTGTGTGTGCACATACCCTAAGAGCATTCCACTTTTTGTCACAGATTTGTTTTTTCAACACCTGGACAAAAATATACGTTGATTTTTTTTTTTCTGCTGCATGTGAACGGGGTTCCAAAAAACAAATTTCATATGCATTGGATGTGGAATGATAGTGTATTTGATGAGAATTTCAGTGCAGAATAAAGGCCGAAATCCTCATCAAATATTTAACGTGAGAACAGGGCCTATGGTGGATGTGCACGTTGCTATACACTTTGAACACCAGATGGTGCCATACTATGTAAGAAAATGTCATAACTCTTCACTGCCATTTACATGTTGTTAAAAAAATTATCCAAACATTGTACTTTTTTATGATCTATACAATGAATATGATATTTAATAGTGGAACAATCTTATTAAGGTGACAAGTAAAGTATTAATGTAAAAAAAATAAACATATAAGTGGGAATACCCTCTAAGGTTCCAGCTTAAACAAAAATACACAGACCTTGAGTCTATCGTTGTACATGATATACCTGCAAAAATCTAGTACTGAAGCAGTTAAAATGCGCTTCTGCTGAGCACAAAGGTAGTATCTCTTCAGCGTTCCTGCGCCACACCTTTCCCAAGCCTCTGTGGTTATACAAAACAAGGCAGCTCAGTGTGAGAGATCGCTCTGCCAGTGTCTACATACAGGGTGCTGTCTGGGCTGCTCTCCTTGGGTGGAGTCTGTGTGCCTGAGGCTTTGCAGCTTGGAATTGTGACAAAAACACAAAGCCATTGTGCTTAATACAGAATACTACAAAATCGATCCAGCTAGAATATTCTGGAGGAGAAGACGTCTACCTTGATATGACCAGACCATACAGTATTCCCAGTTAATCTAAATCAAAGGTCCTTAAAATAATCAGGTTCAACAATCACTTTACAACCAAATATTAAAGTGGTTTTCCAAGAAAAAATGACTATGTTAATGCTTGAAATTTAACAATGTAAATACATTTGTAATATACTTACATTTTCCAAATTGGCCCTTTTTCCAGATGCTGCCATGGGGTGCTTGACGGATGACGTCACTCTCTGGTTACTGTGTTGATGTTCAATTATTTTCCGGGTATACGATACTTGTGACGTGCCGTGTATGGGCTGTTCTGTGGTACAGCCCGTAACGCGCATGCGTGGTCCCTGCTGTTCTCGAGATAACAGCAGGGACCGCACATGCGCGTTACAGGCGGTAGAACAGAACAGCCCATACAGGGCACGTCACAAGTGACGTGTTGAATACCCGGAAAAAAATTGAAGATCAACACAGTAACCAGAGAGTGACGTCATCCGTCAAGCACCCCACGGCAGCATCTGGAAAAAGGGCCAATTTGGAAAATGTAAGTATATTACAAATGTATTTACATGAATAAATTACAAGCATTAACCAATAGTCCTTTTATCTCGGGAAAACCCCTTTAAGCCTTAAAATGGGTTGTCCTATGATTAAATATTACATTTCTCTGTTAGATCAAGCTTACCTCCCAACCATCCCGCATTCAGTGGAACAATGCCGGATTCCCGGTGGTGTCCCGCTGTTCCGTGCAGCCGGTGGTATGTCCCGGTGTAGACTGTACCTGCGTCCTGTATCTGCGTCCTAGAGGTAGGAACGGTAGAAATGGGGGCAGCACAGCAGAACTAAGCCTCCAAGGCACAACGTGTGCCAGCCTCCAGGAATCCGGCTTGTAGACCCCCAAAATGCAGACAAGGACAAGAGAAAGAGGCGGCACTCCAAAGTAGAAGATTTAAAAAAATCTGGGTTTATTCTCCCATATGTGCAAAAAAGATTTTTTCAGTTTCAGCTGCTCAATGCAGCCTGTGTCAATCTTCTACTTTGGAGTGCCACTTCTTTCTCTTGTCTTTGACTGTCCATATATGGACATTGACGTCAGGGGCTCCTCCTGGATCGGAATCCCCGGCCATAGCGTGGCCGATGCTCTGGCTGTGGATTCCCACTCCTAGAGGGAACACCAATGGCGGTGTAGACAAAAGGGGTAGCGCTCTCTACAGGGGGGCGCTATCTTCAAGGGGGTGTGGCACTATCTACAGGGGCACTGTGGCCCTATACGGGCACTATCTACAGCGGACACTGTGGTGCTATCTACATAGGACACTGTGGCACTATCTATGTGGGCATTGATACTTTATATGTGGCCACTGGGCAGCTCAGGTGGCATTATACTGTATGGGGGCAGCTAAGGCGGTATTATACTGTATGGGGGCAGCTATGGGGAATTATACTGTATGGGAGCATCTAAGGGGGAAATTTTACTGTATGAGGGCAGTTATGGGGCATTACAGTGTATGGGGCAGATATAGGGGCATTATACTGTATGGGACAGGTGGGGCATTATACTGTATGGGGCAGCTGTGGGGCATTATACTGTATGGGGCAGTTATGGGGCATTATACTGTATGAGAGAAGCTATGGTGCATTATACTGTATGGGGCAGCTATGGTGGCATTATACTGTCTGTGGCGTGTATGGGCGGGGTTAGAGGCGTGGCATAGGTTGTCCCTCTTTATGATACTTGAATGTTGGGAGGTATGAAACAAGTAAAATCTAATAGTTTTTCAATTGGAAATATTTTTAAGAGGATACTGTAGATATTGCTATTACACACTTGATATGGCGTCCCCTGGTGCTCTTTTGATTCCCTTTACAGAATGTACACTTAATGTGCACCAATTCCGGTGAGAAGAACCTGCAAATAGTGCACCAGTTCTTATTGGCTGGCCAGCACAATAGCAGAAATCACGCCACCCGTGTAAGAGGATCCGGGCGATGGGATTGAGCAACTGGGCATGTGTGTTGACTGGCACTTAATACAATAGGTGGACGTTCTTAGAAGGAAATAAAAAAAACACCAGGCAGTGGGCATTTGTTTTAAATGATTTCAATATAAAAATTGTTATGTTTTACGCGATCGAAGAGGGAAATTGATTATTTAATTGTGGGACAACCACTTTAACTAGATATATATGGTGCATACCGAAGAAGTTCGAAGAAGCTATTGACAGATACCATTTTACTAAATTCTATACTACATATATATATATAATATATCTATATGGGTTATAATTCCATCTAGATCATAATTCATCTGTGACAATGCATACATATAATGATTAATAAACTCTAACCGTGTAATATAAAGTATCAGCAAGTTAAAATTACGTTTTTATTCAGGCTTCTAAGAACTGTGGTTTCGCTCCATCCATTTAACATGAGTAATTGCTACAAAAGTGTTAATTTGAATGAAGGGCCTTCAAAACTCCACCCAACAATATTTCATAATAAATAATACACTATATGGACAAAAGTATTGGTACACCTACACATTACAACTACAGGAGCGTTTATGACATCCCATATTAATTCCATAGGCATTAACATGGATCTCATGCTACAGCACAGTTTGTATCAGTTCTCTGTTATGTCAACTTCTGTTAAAGCAGGGATGATAATAATGTGACGAAGCAGTCTCCGGTCTGTATATTATACCATCAGCTCTAAAGTATAGCAAAAGTATACATGATATTTGTGCCAAAAGACCAAACACCATTATTGTCCAGAGCCCAGATACTATCCGGCTAGCCCTAGGCCTCAAGGTGATTTCCCCCTCCTTTAATATTTTGCTTCTATAGAGGGGGAAACCTGCACAGATTCACATTGTACTCAATGGGCTCTGCTGCAATACCAAAAAAAAAGTGAAGGGAGGCACTGTTTCTGGAATAAAAGCAAGCCCTTTTTCTAATCTCACACAAGAGGAGGTTAAACAGCATCTCTACCTAAGCTTAAAATCACCATTAGTGATTTGTTCACATTTGTCAAATTGTTAAAAAAAAATCCATATAGGGTACGTCCACATACATGACAAACCTAAAGTTCGGAGTCTGACACACCAAAATATTTTAAAACAAAAATATCTTTATTAAATACATTTTAAAAAATAACATGAATTAAAAAACAGAGATGAATTCCACAGTGCAGAAAAGACAACCAGATCACACGTATATAATATATAATATTATGTCCAAATGTATGGGTAATAGGCGACACTGTTAAGCTACAGAAATGCAAAGATACATCAGTGGTATATTACATTTATATGATATGCATATTCTGTTACATAGCCAGCATGAAAGAACAATAAATAGCAGCAGAAAAAATAGCAGCAGAAAAAAGGGGGGGGCTAATCAGCAGCAGGACAGCTCTGTATATCTATCTACATAGACAAGTAGAATCAAAATACATGTAGATTACAGCGTGATAAGAGCCAGACAAAGAAACCAGTATCCATACTATGCACACAAATTATATGGCTCAGCTGGACCCCGTAAGTAAAGAGCACAATACAAAATCAGAGCTGTGGCTGTGTTGTCAGCCACAAGTGCAAACAGCCACTCCCCCTTGTAATGATCAAAATACAAGACTCATAGTGCTGAAGGTGGACATATGCTGGAAACGCAGCTCATACCCATTGGAACAGGTCACCGTCACTGGCGTCACCCCGACGCGCGTTTCGGCCCGGAAGCCTTCGTCTGGGGGTCTGGGTCACCCCCAGACGAAGGCTTCCGGGCCGAAACGCGCGTCGGGGTGACGCCAGTGACGGTGACCTGTTCCAATGGGTATGAGCTGCGTTTCCAGCATATGTCCACCTTCAGCACTATGAGTCTTGTATTTTGATCATGACCTTCCTAAGTAGAGTCGTGTGTTAATGAACCTTCCCTTACCCATCTTATCCCTCCACCCCCACCTTTAGGAAAGACACGTGACACCGAGGTTGGATGTGAAATGGCCACAGCAGCCGTTTATTAATTTCACAGTTTTATCAAAACAATTTAAATCCGAAACATTCGGATAACTATTTAGGAATCCACCAGAGAATTCCTCCTAATAATTCACTTGACCCAACATGGGTCAGAATCGTACATAACAATTTAACGTTAACATTAACCCGAGCAGAGGAAGTCCTTGAAGCCCCTTCAGATGTTCCTTTTTAAGAACACACCGAATTAGCCATCTGCAAACCACCAATTACCTCCAGCCGTAAACCAGCTCGGAAGCACCGTTCACCTCTGCAGATGGCTCCAACCACTAGAAGTCCACTTCAAGGGGATAACACCCGATGAAGCCCTCAAGTGATATACCGACCACTAGAAGTCCACTTCAAGGGGATAACACCCGATGAAGCCCTCAAGTGATATACCGACCACTAGAAGTCCACTTCAAAGGGATAACACCCGATGAAGCCTTCAAGTGATATACCTTCTACCAGAAGACCACTTCAAAGGGATAACACCCGATGAAGTCTTCAACCATGTACCTTTTTTGGGGGACGCATACCCCCGATGCGACCCCCCCACCATTTTGTACTGACTGGCCTCAAGGACTCCCCCCGCCACAGCGAAACAGGCCTTGACCACCTTAAGCCTGTGAGTTCCGCCACACCACCACCGCCCTTTCTATTCCTTCTGCTATCGCCAAGCTCCAAAGATCAATGCCAACCTCGGTCAGATGAACCCCATCACCCCTCCAGAAGTTCCCCACTCCTGACTCCAAATCCCTGTGCCGCACACAAATGCCCCCGATTTTTGCTACGAAACGGGACACCGCCCGATTAACTTTTAATGCGAGCCTTATTGACTCTTTCACTGACCTAGCCAACCGCCAATGTTTCCTCGGGACTATGTCCGACCACACTATCACCAACTTGGGATAAGAAACCCACAAACCCAACATATCGTGTTTGATATCCCGCACCAACTCACGCAAGGGGCAGACTCCCAAGTCATCCCCACCCACGTGCAACACTAAGACCTCCGGAACCCTATCAAGCCGGGCCTATGTCTGGAATTCTGCCAACCCCCTGCTCCATGACATACCTCTAAATCCCAGCCAATGCACAACCGCATCCTGTCGCGGAATGCGCAACTGGCGACCGTCCGGGCACGTACGAATGACCCAGTGCACGTACGAATGACCCAGCAACCACACCAAACACGGAGGCGAATCTGAAATGGAAAACAATTAGACACTGCCATACAAAACATTTTTTAAGCGTTAACCACAACCTCATAACAAATGGAGCGGACATAGGACTTAACTCAGTTGGACTCCCAACGACCAATGCGCCGCACCCCTTCATCATCCAACCCCCAGCGCCCCGCTGCAGTTGCTGCGCCAATCCTGAAGGAATGAGATGAATATGAGCCCGCCGCGACACCAACCGCCGTCAGACATTCCTTAAATACATCTCCAAACTGAAACCTGGACAAAACGACCCGTCCACATGGCGTAACAAAGGCAAATCTGGAGACCCCGCTTGCGGCTTAAAAAACCCCGCATGCACTCTACTGGGCACATAACCGACCCCGGGAGGGCGAACAAAACTATCAGCTTACCCTTCCCTACTTGGCTAAGCAAAGCAAACGACACAGGCCTTCTACTATCCGCCTCCCCTCTACCTCGGCCCAACCCCTTCAAAGCCTGTAGCACCAAAAATTCCTTAGATACATCTTGAAAGCCTCGTAACTTGAAACCAAACGCCACCGCAGATATGAACCGGTTCACCTTTGCCACTGAAAACCCCGCCTCCCAGGCGTCCCCTAACCAGTACAAAAGTGCCACCAACCTGTCTCTATCCGTATTGACGTCACCCAACTCTCTTACCCACTCCTCCCACTGCCTCCAACAAGCAGAATAAGCACTCCACGTCGTGCGCGCCAAAGACCTTTGTATCAGTTGTTCTACGGGACCGAGACCAGATCCCAAAGATGTTCCGGACAAGCCAAACCGAGACGTTCCGCTCCCAGTGCCAATTGCCGAAACCGGTCCCACTGCGAGCGAGAAAGAGCATCAGCGATGCAATTCCGTACCCCCGGCACATGCACCGCCACCACCCACGCGTTCAACGACAAACATACCAACACTAAATGTCGCAACAATTGAACTACAGGAGGAGAGGACGCCGTGATGTTATTAATGGCCAGCACCACCCCCATGTTGTCGCAGTAAAAAAAAAAAAAAACGAACCTTCTTATCCCTGACCCTGTCCCCCCAAATGGTTGCCGCCACCACGATGGGGAACAGCTCGAGCAGGGCCAGATTCCGCGTGAGTCCGCTGGACACCCAACTAGCCGGCAATTGACCTGCACACCACGGACCTCCCCCGTAAGCTCCAAAACCGCCCGCCCCAGCCGCATCCGTAAAATTATTCAAATCACTCGCACTCCCGCCGTTGCCGCTGCCAACCGTCTACCAAACACCCTCCCCATTGGCATAATCCGGCAGGCGAAATTCAACTTCCCCAGCAGCGACTGAAGCTCCCGCAGCGTCATTTTCTTCAGTCTACAAGCCCGCCGTACCTCCAGCCTCAAAGCACCCAGCTTATCCGCAGGGAGACGACACTCCATTGCCACCGAATCTATTTCAATTCCCAAAAAACAAATCGTCGCTACTGGGCCCTCCGTTTTTTCTGGCGCCAAAGGGATCTCAAAATCCCTCGCAATCTTCTGTAGTGCATAAAGCAAATTACCGCAAACCGGCGAACCCCCCGGGCCAACGCACAAGAAATCATCTAAGTAATGGATCAACGAGTCGACCCCGGATACTCCCCTCGCTACCCACTCCACGAAGCTACTAAACGCCTCGAAGTACGCACAAGAAAGGGAACGCCCCATCGGAAGGCACCGATCCACATAAAAGGCCCCATTCCAAAGACAGGCCCAACAGCCGTTGGCTTTCTGGATGAACTGGCAACAACCTGAACGCCGCCTCGATTTCGGTTTTTGCTAGCAGCGCGCCCGGGCCCGCAGCCCGCACTAACCCCACCGCCTCATCGAATGAGGTATAGGCTACGGAGCACAACTCGTGATCTATCCCGTCGTTTACCGACGAACCCTTGGGATACGATAAGTGTTGAATTAAACGAAATTTTACGGGCTCACGCTTAGGAACAATACCCAACGGGGACACAACTAAATCTTTTACTGGCGACTCAACAAAAGGCCCTGACATGCGACCCAACGAAACTTCTTTTAACAATTTGTCCGACACGACCTTGGCATGCGAGTAAGCCGATTTTAAATTCCTCCGCGTAACCGGAACCTCATAAGGAGGCGGGGAATAACGAAACCAACACGAAAACCCTCGTAAAGCAACTTAGCCGCCGCCCTGTCCGGATACTCATTTAGATAAGGGGCCATCTTTTCCACCCTCACCGGTGACACCCCCTTGACCAGCCGCGGAGGACTGGTTCCCTGACCTCCTTTTCCGCATACATTTCGCCGCCCCGTGTGATGCACCATTACACTCCGAACACGCGTGCTTGAACTTGCACGTGGCCCCGAACTTGCACTGGCCTTCATTAAATTGCCAGCAAAACCCTGCCTTTCCCCCGCCGCCTTGTCCAACCTGACTAGACTGGCCTCCTTGGCCGGCGCTCCCGGGGAAGGACTGCCTAACCGGAGCCGTAACCCGTAACCAGAGAGCAATATCCTTCTGGTCCCACCGAATCGCCGGCCGAACCGCTTTTCGCTGACGGAATTGCTCGTCGTATCGCAGCCACGCCTGGCCCCCATACGCCCTATGAGCCTCCCCAATAGCATCAAAATAACAAAACAACGCCGAACAATTTTCCGGCGCCTTTTCCCCTATCACACTGGCTAATATGGCGAACGCCTGCGACCAATTAACGAACGTCTGCGGGATAAGCCTATACCGCCGCCGTTCCTCCTCGTCCTTTTTACTCTCGTCCCGCTTGCTCTTATCCAAATTAAATTTAGCGAGCGGCAAGAGAGAAAAAATCTCTACATATTCGTCCTTCCAGATCCGCTCACGCACCTCCTGCTTTAAATGCGCCCCCAACGGACCTTCGAAACACACATACACCTCCCCACGAGCGCGATCATCAATACGCACCCGATCGCCATCTTTTTGCGCCTCGGTCTGTACCGACACCGCGACCGCCTCTCTAACCGCCGTTACGGGCCGCGCTTGTAACAATCCCCCTTCCCTGGGACCCTCCCAAACTACCGCCGGGGACACTTCCGTGACTACCGGCGCCACCGCCCTATCTAGGCGCCCGACCAGCTCTCTCAAGCAACCCACTAAGTCTGCCAAACCCGCGCCATCGCGCCCGCCCGCGCCACTACCGGCCACCGATGCGACGCTAGCAGCCCCCCCGCCGATACCCGACATAAAAATCGCTGGATATGACAATGATGGAGTTATACACTCACCGGGCTGCACAGGCGCTGTGTTCCCGTCAGCCGGACCATCCTGACCTCGACGATACACGTCCAGTTCACCTTCCTCCAGCTCTTCTCTCGCCGACGACTGTCCATCCAAACGACATCTTCGGAACGGGGATGAGGACGCGCTGACCGATGGGCCGGCAACCTGCCGCCCGACCGCCGGGACCCAGACTTCCGACCGGACCTGTTGCCTCGACGTCGCTGCAGATCTAGACGTCCGTCTCGCTGATCCTGAAGAAGCCTGCCCCCTGGCCGGAACATCACCAGGCGGGGCGGCCGTACCTTGTCCTCCGAATCTTCCATCCGATGGGGGAGGGGTGACAGGGAGCCCGGCCTGCGACTCCCTGCTTACCGCCGGACCCCGTCGCGGCTTGGGATTCCTGCCAGGACGCAGGGCCTGGGAAGGGGCGGTCCTCCCAGCTGCCTGGCCTGCAGCGTCCGAGATCGGGCTCCCTCTGCGACGCCGTGTCCGCGGGACTGCCTCAGGACTGAGGCGCTCTGGAGGTCGGGACCGCCGGGAGGGACGGGTCGACCCGGCCTGAGTCGCCGTCACCCCCGGCAACGCTCTCAGCCTGCTCCGAGCAGGAGCGGTTGTTGCCGACTCCCCCCCCGCCGCCATAGTAATGCTAGTAAGGGGGCCGGGGGAGGGGAGCCTGTCCCCTGCAACAGACCCCGAACGCCGGGCCTGGCGTGGCGAAACGGCGTCCGGGATCCTAGTTAATGCAGCCACGGTCTCCTCAAGCCATCCGGGACCGTGGTGCACATCAGCGGCACGCAGCCGCTCTAATAATACGGCCTCCGACATTGTTATAAGCGCGGGCAACGGGGAGCTTGTCTCTCCCTGTGTTACTCCTCCCGCTGCTTCCGGCTCAATGCCGCAAACAGCGGGAAGCTCAGCAACGGCCCCCTGACTCCTCCTTGTCCCTCCTCCACCTCCTCCTAACTCTCCCTCCAACTCTCCCTTACCTATTAACCCTTTCCCTACCAGTGAGGTCATGGAGGCTTCCCCTTAAGCCCTGCAGGCTGCGTCCAGCCTCTTCTTTACAAGGGGGAGTGGCTGTTTGCACTTGTGGCTGACAACACAGCCACAGCTCTGATTTTGTATTGTGCTCTTTACTTTTCGGGGTCCAGCTGAGCCATATAATTTGTGTGCATAGTATGGATACTGGTTTCTTTGTCTGGCTCTTATCAGGGGTACTCACATTGCAATACACGCTGTAATCTACATGTATTTTGATTCTACTTGTCTATGTAGATAGATATACAGAGCTGTCCTGCTGCTGATTAGCCCCCCCCTTTTTTCTGCTGCTATTTTTTCTGCTGCTATTTATTGTTCTTTCATGCTGGCTATGTAACAGAATATGCATATCATATAAATGTAATATACCACTGATGTATCTTTGCATTTCTGTAGCTTAACAGTGTCGCCTATTACCCATACATTTGGACATAATATTATATATTATATACGTGTGATCTGGTTGTCTTTTCTGCACTGTGGAATTCATCTCTGTTTTTTAATTCATGTTATTTTTTAAAATGTATTTAATAAAGATATTTTTGTTTTAAAATATTTTGGTGTGTCAGACTCCGAACTTTAGGTTTGTCATTTATTCAGCGGGTTCACCGTTTATTACCATGCTTCATTCCCCATAAACTATTATGTATCAGGTCATAGTTGTGACTTTAATAAATGTATCCGGGGGATAATCTTTGTGGTGTTCTTCATGTAGGTATACTACGTCCACATACAGCATAAACACTGCAGAATTTCCGACCGGATTTTCTGTGCATAAAATTGTGCAGCGTTTTTGCAAGAAAAATTGACATGCTGCAGATTGCAAAATCGCACCGCAAGTCAATTTCTGCACTTCTTTTCTGCATATTCTTTCCTGCTGCGTGTGGATGAGATTTGTTGAAATCTCACCCACTTTGCTGCTACTATAATACGTTGTGGATTTTCCACAATGAAATCCGTTGCGTTAAATCCGCAGCTAATCTGTCCCATGTGTACATAACCTAAGGCCCCATGCACACGACCGTAAAATCTCCCGTAATTATGGACTGTAATTACAGACCCATTCATTTCTATGGCCGATGGACACCTTCCCGTATATTTACAGGAAGGTGAATGCACCTTGGAAGCTTCCCGAAAAAAATAGGACATGTCCTATTTTTTTATTTTACGGACCGTGCTCCCATACTTTATAATGGGAGCATGGCCCGTAAAAACAGACGGCTTTAATTACGGGTCATAATTACGGGCACGGTCGTGTGCATGGGGCCTTAGACATCTGGGTTTCTGAAAAAGCTAAGTCACAGCCAATATGGCTACCATTATAGCTCCCACCGAGATTGTCAGCAGGCTTTTCCAGCATAGTAAAAATCGACTAGTGACTGCTAATGCAGCAGTACAGGAGCAAGAAATAGCTGAACAGAATTATGACAACATGACACAGAGAGCGTCTGAAGGTCCTATATTTACATATATGAAGGTGCATAGACAACAGGGCACTGTCATATAAGGCGCATTTTTAGTGCAATTTATATATCTTGCTTAGCGGTACGATACATATTGATGAAACATAGTCATCTGTAATATTTTCGGGTCCTTTTATTCATTCAATTCTTGTGAACTACCCAGAATTAATACGCACTGGTCTGCCACAATTTTCTTTCCTTTACTGCCACCTTGTGGTTTTTTATTATTGCTGTAGAAGTGTATGAAGTTGTCTGTTAAATTAAGTATAAGTTGTCTACAATCCAAAAAATATAGTTAAAAAAAGAATGTGAAATCGAACATAAATGGAGAGGGATTTGGATGGATGTTTAACTTATTTCAGTGGTCAATGAGATATGATGGAACAATGTTATCCTGTGCATAGCAAAGAACCGGTCTAAAAAGGTCTAAGAGCCCATCAGAAGCGAAATGTATGTCATCTATATATGCAGAGTTGCCCAACATGACAATTTCTCATGGCAAGCACCAAAATGGTTCAAGTAGACACTTCTGACTGACAGGAGAGATAGTGGCAAGGAGTTGAAAAAAAGTAAATAGTGGACTTTGCACACTTCTTATTGGCCAGAGTGAATGGAAAACTGCGCGGGGGACGTGCTCAATGCTAGAGTGGTAGGCTGGTATGCAGGTTGACTAAATTGTAAAACAAGTTGGGACTTGGCACAAGGTTCTTAATATTTTGTTAATTGCAGCTGTAGCCAACCCTCACCCACGAAAAAAAAATGGAGCTGGACGCATGCAGCCACTGTTCTCTTTAACCCCTTAAGGACGCAGCCTAGTTTGGGTCTTAAAGAGACTCTCTCACCACATTATAAGTGCCCTATATCCTACATAATCTGATTGCCACTGTAATGTAGATAACAGCAGTGGTTTTTATTTTTAAAAAACATAATTTTTTTAGCAAGTTATGAACAATTTTACATTTATGCTAATTAGTTTCTTAATAGACAACTGGGCGTGTTTTTACTTTTTACCAACTGGGCGTTGCACAGAGGAGTGTATGACGCTGACCAATCAGTGACCAATCAGCATCATACACTTCTCATTTTTCCAGCCCATTGTTACAGCGTGATTGTGCAGTGAAAGAAGCTGGGCTGGAACAATGCGAAGTGTATGACGCTGATTAGTCACTGATTGGTCAGCGTCATACACTCCTCTGTGCAACGCCCAGTTGGTAAAAAGTAAAAACACGCCCAGTTGTCCATTGAGAAACTCATTAGCATAAATCTAAAATTGCTCATAACTTGCTCAAAAAGGATAGTTTTTCAAAATAAAAACCACTGCTGTTATCTACATTACAGCGCCGATCAGATTATGTAGGAGAAAGGGCACTTATAATCTGGTGACAAAGCCTCTTTAAGGCTCAGGGCCCATTTTTTAAATCTGACATATTTCACTTTATGTGGTAATAACTTCGGAATGCTTAAACCTATCCAAGCAATTCTGAGACTGTTTTCTCGTGAGACATTGGGCTTTATGTTTGGTCGATATATTCAGTGTTTATTTGTGAAAAATTGCTAAATTTAGAGAAAATTTAGAAAAAATTGAATTTTTCTAAATTTAAATGCATCTCTTGTAAAACAGACGGTTATACCACCCAAAATAGTTACAAGTTCAAATTTCCCATAAGTCTACTTTAGATTGGCATCATTTTTTTGAACATTCTTTTATTTTTCTTGGACGTTACAAGGCTTAGAACATAAATAGCAATTTGTCATATTTTTAAGAAAATTTCAAAAGCCTTTTTTTTAAGGTACCAGTTTAGCTCTGAAGTGGCTTTGAGGGGCCTGTGTATTAGAAACCCCCATAAAACACACCATTTGAAAAACTAGACACCTCAAAGCATTCAAAGCAGCATTTAGAAAGTTTTTTTTAACCCTTTAGGCATTTCACAGGAATTAAAGCAAAGTGGAGCTATCACGGAGGAACACATTCTTACAACAGGGATACCATCCATGTATTATAGAAGATCAGATCTACAGAGCAACAAGAACTCCAAGGAGCAATCTTCTGGAGTACAAGAAGAAGGAAGACAACAACAGGGTGCCCCTAGAGGTCATATACAACCCACAAATTAACATCTTGAGGGAAAATTTCTGCTGAACCTGTATTTAACAAAGACAATAAACTGAAGGAAATATTCCCGGATTTACCTCTCCTTGCATACAAACAGCCACCAAACCTAAGGAATCTCCTGGTCAGAAGTGCCCTCTCACCACCATCAGAGACTGGCACTTTTCCTTGCAACAGTAGAAAATGCAAGATCTGTACCAACATCTGGTCAACAAACACTATCCAGATACCAAACACGCAGCAGAACTATAAAATCACTGGCACGTTCTCCTGTACATCCTCCAATGTAGTTTACATGATCCTGTGTACAAGGTGCATCAATAAAGGAATCTACATTGCGGAAACCATACAAAAACTACAAACCAGGATGAATCTTCACAGACATACAATAAAACAGGAGGTGGATACACCCGTGGGAAAACACTTCTCTGGACCTGATCACAGTTTGGCAGATTTAAAAGTCCCAATTCTAAAGGGTCATTTTAAAAACAACAGAGAAAGAACCATTTGGGAATTCAAGATGATGATGAAATTCCAGTCATTGACACAAGGCCTCAATCTAACACCTGGATTTATGAGCCACTACATGGACACACGTCACATCCCCCATCAGACTGACTCCCGATCACTTATCTCCTAAATCATCACCCCTATAACCTCCGTTTTATTGACCCGGATTATCTTAATGATATATCACCTTATGTACTAATTGTCTTTATGTAACATCTAAATGTTGTGCTTTTTTCTAAGTCATTCATTTGTTAACTCGCCTGAAGAAGGAGCCTCTGTGCTCTGAAAGCCGCATATAGAACTTTTATGGTTAGCCAATAAAGGTATCATACCTTCTATGTATTGTCCAGATTCTGCAGTTTTTAGAAATGTCCCACATGTGGTCCTAGTGCGCTCGTGGACTAAAACACAAGCCCCAGAAGCAAAGAAGCACCTAGTGCATTTTGGGGCCTCTTTTTTTATTAGAATATATTTTAGGCAGCATGCCAGGTTTGAAGAGGTGTTGAGGTGCCAAAACAGTAGGAATCCCCCAAAAGTGACCCCATTTTGGAAATTGCACCCCTCAAGGAATTAATTTATGGTTGTTGTTACCATTTTGACCCCACAGTATTTTCACAGCACGTATTTGAATTGGGCTGTGAAATAAAAAACAATTAATTTTTTTCCAATAAGATGTCATTTTTTATCAAAATTTCTTATTTTCACAGGGAACAAAATGCCCAATTTTGTTGACCAATTTGTCTTGAGTGCGGCAATACCCCATTTGTGGTGATAAACGGCCGTTTGGGCCCATAGGAGGTCTCAGAAGGAAAGGAGCGCTTGGGCTCTTTAGAGTCCAGATTTTGCTGGATTGGATTTGGGATTCTGTCGCATTTGCAGAGCCCCAGAGGTATCAAAGCAATGGAAACCCACCAGAAGTGACCCAATTTTGGAAACTACACCCCTCAAGCAACTCATTTATGGGTGTTGTGACCATTTAGACACCACAGTTTTTTCACAGAATTTATTTGAATTGGGCTGTGAATTAAAAAAAAATATATTTTTCCAATGAGATGTCGTTTTGGATCAAAATGTCTTATTTTCACAAGGAATAAAAATATGACCCCATTTTGAAAACTACACCCCTCAAGGTATTCATTTATGGGTGTTGTGACCATTTAGACCCCACAGTTTTTTCACAGAATTTATTTGAATTGGGCTGTGAATTTAAAAAAAAATGACATTTTTTTCCAATAAGATGTAGTTTTGGCTCAAAATTTCTTATTTTCACAAGGAATAAAATACCCCATTTTGTTTCCCAATTTGTCCTGAGAGCGGCAATAGCCAATTTGTGGTGATAAACTGCTGTTTGAGCCCATGGCAGGGCTCAGAAGGAAAGGACCACCATTTGGCCTACTGGGGATTTTCTGGTGCTAAGTCATGTATGCAGAAGCCCCTGAGGTACCAGTACAGTTGAAAACGCCGAGAAGTGACCCCGTTTTAAAAACGACACCAATTAAGGCATTCATCTAGAGGTGTAGTGAGCATTTTGACCCCACAGGTATTGTATGAAAGATAATGCGCAGCAGATGGTACAGAGTGAGATTTGCAATTTTCTATACATATATGCCAATTCAGTGTCTGATATATTGTGCCCAGCATGCAACACCGGAGTCATACACCCCATAAACTGTAATGTGGGTTCTCCCGGGTACGGCAATACCCTACATGTGGCTGTTAACAGCTGCCTGGGCACACAGCAGGGCCCAGAAGGGAAAGATGAGGGGGATAAGCTTTGCGGAGTGCATCAGGGTAAGTAAAACTGGGGTAGATTAAAAATCAAGGGATGTATGATAAATTTTCAAACACTTTCATACGGAGCCCTGGTTTTTCGGGACACGTGTCACATTGATATATTGTGTCCTACCTTATCCCCCTCTTATAGCAGACTTTGCGCCTCTTTTGACTTTTTCCCTTCTTGCCAGTTTGGGGAACTTCTCCTGGAAAGTGTTGCCCTGGTACGATGCGTGTGGCCTCGCTTCTAGAAGTACTGGGTGCTCTCCCTTCTTGGTCCCTAAAGATTAGGTTCTTTATAACCACCTCTTGAAATTCCAGGAAAGTTCCCCTCTGGCCTGCACATTGACATAGCACATACGCATCGGTATGATGTGCCCGGCCAGCTTCTTATACCACACCGCATGCCGCTGTAGGGCTTCAGGACTTGATCTGACAAGTCCACCCCTCTCATGTACCTGTTGTAGTGCAGGATGCAGTCTGGTTTGGGGGTCTCTGTACTGGTACCTCGTACAGGTACATGGGTACTGGTGTGGCCATGTATTGTTGTCAATACAAGGACATCTCTCTTGTCCTTGTACTTGATACACAATATGTTGCTGCCAGAATGTGCCCTGCTCTCACCCCTTCTTGTTTCCCCAAGCAGAGTCTTAGGGAGGCCTCTCAGATTTTTTTCTAGCAGTGCCGCATGCCACAGGACTTCTGGAAGCGAGGCAGTTGAATAGTGGGAAGATGGTATATAAATTATCCAGGTAGAGGTGGTAACCCTGGTCCAGCAGTGGGTGCACCAAATCCCACACAATTTTTGCATAACTCCCAGTAAGGGAGAGGGGGCATTCTGGGGGCTGAATACTGCTGTCCTTCCCTTCATATATCCTAAATTTGTAGGTATACCCTGATGCACTCTCGCACAGCTTATACATCTTCACGCCATACCTTGCCCTCTTACTCGGCAGGTACTGGCGGAATTGAAGCCTCCCTTTAAAATGTACCAAGGACTCATCAATAGAAATACACTTCTCGGGGATGTATGCTTGGGCAAACCAGGCACTGAAACGGTCTAATAGGGGTCTTCGTTTATACAAACGGTCAGAACTGGGGTCATCTCGGGGTGGGCACTGCTCATTATCAGTATAATGTAAGAATCGAAGTATTGCCTCATAATTAATTTAAAAAAAAAAACATTTATTTATTTTTTTAGGTTCCAGTTCAGTTCTGAAGTTGCTTTGAGGGACCTATATATTAGAAACCCCTATCAAACACCCCATTTTAGAAACTAGGCGCCATCAAAGTATTCAAAACAGCATTCAGAAAGTTTATTAACCCTTTAGGTGTTTCACAGGAATTTAAAGCAATGTAGAGGTGAACTTTACATATTTCATTTTTTTTTCAGAAAATCCTTTTTATTCCATTATTTTCTGTAAAACAGAAGGTTTTACCAGAGAAACGCAACTCAATACTTATTGCCCAGATTCTCCAGTTTTGAGAAATATCCCACATGTGGCCATTATTAGGCGTCCGGTTGCCATAGCCACCATCACCGGCCATGTAGAGAGCCGACGATGGTAGTTTAACCCCTAAGAAGCCTCGATCGCTATTGAACGCGGCTTCCAAGGAGTTAATCAGCGGGGACACAGCGATTGGTCCCCGCTGAAGGAGCTGCGGCAACTGCTGTACGAGACAGCAGCTGTCACAGCTCCTGTATGTGTCGGGAAGATGGCCGAAATGGGCGTTCCTCCCGCGACGTACTATTCCATCGCTGAGTGTGAACGATGCACTTTGCAGGACGGAATAGTACGTCACTGAGCGCCAAGGGGTTAAGCTGCATGGCCGTAGCGAAAGTATGCACCCGCATAGACTCTCTGAGCTCTCCCCTTAAAGGGGTTTTCCCATCAGAGGCATCTATGACGTATCCGCAGGATATGTCATAAAAGTCAGATAGATGCGGGTCCCATCTCCGGAACCCGCACCTATCTCTAGAACTGTGCCCCCTAAGCCCTGTTCTACTACAGTGTTGTAACTGAAGCGTTTGATTTCCGACCATGACTTACAGAAATAGCGTAGCTTACGGAGCTACGCTGTTTCCGTAAGTCCCATAGAACTGAATAGTAGTTACGGAAACAGCGAGCTACGATATTTCCGTAAGTCATGGCCGTTCTAGAGATAGGTGCAGTTTTCAGAGGTGGGATCCGCATCTATCTGACATTTATGACATATCCTGTGGATATTTCATAAATGTCTCTGATGGGAAAACCCCTTTAAAGTATAGCTAAACGTTTGACAAACTTCTGACTTGTCATAAAGAAATGTCAGAAGTTTGGATTGGTGGGGGTCCGAGCACTGAGACCCCCACCAATCGCTAGAACGAACCAGCTGAAGCACTCGTGTGAGCGCTCAGCCACTTCGTGTCTGTTCGACTTTTTCCGGAAAGCCGATGTATTGGAGTACGGGCTCATAGACTTTCTATTGAGTCCGTACACAGATACATTTATTTCCAGAAAAAGCCGAACAGACACGTAGCGGCTAACCGCTCACACGACCCCTTCAGCTGCTTTGTTCTAGTGATTGGTGGGTTCTCAATTCTCAGACCCCAACCAATCCAAACTTCTGACATGTCTCTATGACATGTCAAAAGTTTGTCAAACATTTAGATACACTTTAATGATCGAGTTGAGTGCTGAAGAAGCCCTCTGCCCCATCATAGAGAGAACTGTCTAGTCATATAGTAGCTACGCAGTCCTCTCTATCCCCTTTCAGGCCTTCAGGCTTATTAGCCGCTGGGCCTATGACTGTGGGGCATGGAAGGGGTTAATCTAGTTCCAGTAGGGCTAGGGCATGGCTTATTTACCCCCCCTGTTTTCCTTTTAGCGGGGTAGTCTATAGGACCATAGGGTCCCCTCCTACAGGGCGTTCTTAGGGGGGCATCGGCGGGTTTACCCCCCTCCTCCCTGCCTTGGTTTATAAGGCAAGGGCAGGAAGACATCTCCCTCTTTTGGCCGTCACTTGTCCCACCCACCCTCCCTATTTACTGTTTATCTCTGTTTTGTTTTGCTTTTAAAGAAACATCAATAAAATAGAAAGAAAAAATATATATAAGAAACATTAAGAAAGCAATATATACAGTGAAGGAAATAAGTATTTGATCCCTTGCTGATTTTGTAAGTTTGCCCACTGTCAAAGTCATGAACAGTCTAGAATTTTTAGGCTAGGTTAATTTTACCAGTGAGAGATAGATTATATATAAAAAAAATAAAAAATAATCACATAGTCAAAATTATATATATTTATTTGCATTGTGCACAGAGAAATAAGTATTTGATCCCCTACCAACCATTAAGAGTTCAGCCTCCTCCAGACCAGTTACACGCTCCAAATCAACTTGGTGCCTGCATTAAAGACAGCTGTCTTACATGGTCACCTGTATAAAAGACTCCTGTCCACAGACTCAATTAATCAGCCTGACTCTAACCTCTACAACATGGGCAAGACCAAAGAGCTTTCTAAGGATGTCAGGGACAAGATCATAGACCTGCACAAGGCTGGAATGGGCTACAAAACCATAAGTAAGACGCTGGGTGAGAAGGAGACAACTGTTGGTGCAATAGTAAGAAAATGGAAGGCATACAAAATGACTATCAATCGATATCGATCTGGGGCTCCATGCAAAATCTCACCTCGTGGGGTATCCTTGATCCTGAGGAAGGTGAGAGCTCAGCCGAAAACCACACGGGGGGAACTTGTTAATGATCTCAAGGCAGCTGGGACCACAGTCACCAAGAAAACCATTGGTAACACATTACGCCGTAATGGATTAAAATCCTGCAGTGCCCGCAAGGTCCCCCTGCTCAAGAAGGCACATGTACAGGCCCGTCTGAAGTTTGCAAATGAACATCTGGATGATTCTGAGAGTGATTGGGAGAAGGTGCTGTGGTCAGATGAGACTAAAATTGAGCTCTTTGGCATTAACTCAACTCGCCGTGTTTGGAGGAAGAGAAATGCTGCCTATGACCCAAAGAACACCGTCCCCACTGTCAAGCATGGAGATGGAAACATTATGTTTTGGGGGTGTTTTTCTGCTAAGGGCACAGGACTACTTCACCGCATCAATGGGAGAATGGATGGAGCCATGTACCGTCAAATCCTGAGTGACAACCTCCTTCCCTCCACCAGGACATTAAAAATGGCTCGTGGCTGGGTCTTCCAGCACGACAATGACGCGAAACATACAGCCAAGGCAACAAAGGAGTCTCTCAAAAAGGAGCACATTAAGGCCATGGAGTGGCCTAGCCAGTCTCCAGACCTTAATCTCATCGAAAACTTATGGAGGGAGCTGAAGATCCGAGTTGCCAAGCGACAGCCTCGAGATCTTAATGATTTACAGATGATCTGCAAAGAGGAGTGGGCCAAAATTCCATCTAACATGTGTGCAAACCTCATCATCAACTACAAAAAAACGTCTGACTGCTGTGCTTTCCAACAAGGGTTTTGCCACCAAGTATTAAGTCTTGTTTGCCAAAGGGATCAAATACTTATTTCTCTGTGCACAATGCAAATAAATATATATAATTTTGACAATGTGAGTTTCTGTTTTTTTTTTTATATAATCTATCTCTCACTGGTAAAATTAACCTAGCCTAAAAATTCTAGACTGTTCATGTCTTTGAAAGTGGGCAAACTTACAAAATCAGCAAGGGATCAAATACTTATTTCCTTCACTGTATGTATATCTGAAATATAATATATGGACAAATGGTATATCTGTACATCCTCTTTTATTATATTTGTATTTGGACGTATTGGTCTATTTATTTACTGTTTCTTGTTTGTTTTACATTTTTCTGTATTGTAATATCTATGTCACAGCAGGCGGTGTTTGGAGAAAGGTCTGACCTACATGCCCTTCTATAGGCATTTGGGTAACAAAAATCGTTATGTGTATATAGGGTTTATGTCTTGCAATTGTTTATTATTGAAAAAACAAGATTTTTTTTTAAATAAATATATATAATAAAGCTGTGGTTGACCCTCGTGTTAACCCACATTATAAACATAACTAAAACCTTGCTTAAGTTATTTCACCCGTGATATGGTAATCCACCCTAGCCAAAATTCTTATAGTAGTGGTAAGCACAGTCTTTCTGCACTCATCTGTATGATCAGTGCAGGGAGGAGACCGGAAGCTGAACCATCAGACCATCAGTGTTCAGCTTCCTGCTACAGATCGTGGTGCAATAGATGGGATCATAGGTTGAATTCTGTGTGGAGAGAGGAGCAGTCTGTGAAAAAAGGGGAGCATAAGAAGCAGTCTGTGTGAGAGGGGTGCATATGGAGGAGTCTATGAGAAGTGGGTTGCAGTCTGTGAGAAAGAGGGACCATGAAAAGCAGTCTGTGTATTAGAGGGGGCATGGGGAGCAGTCTGTAAGAGGGGGCAGGGGAAGCAGTCTGTGAGAGGGGGGCATGGGGTGTGGGGACGTAAACAGTGTAAGGACGCTGCATCATGCTGGGTAGAGTGTGTAAAGTGTTAATTAGTGGCCCTTTAGGCAACAAGGGGGCTGCAGTGTAGAGCAGTTCTTGCGAGCCGCATGGAGCCTGAAAATCGCATCAGATTGAAGTGGGTCCAGCTCTTTTTTTTTTTTTTTTTTAAAGCGGGATTACTACATCAGGTAGGTTGTCAGGGAGCCTCCCCGCAAAGTCATTGGGGTGTGAAAGCTGCGGAGCAGACATGGATAGGAGCTCCTCTGCAACAGTGCAGCAAGTTAGAGGCCGCAGGAGCTGAGAGTGGCTGGAGTGGTCGCAGGCTGCAAGTTGGAGGAAAGAGGGAAGAGGGCATAGAATGGAAAAGAGCCTGATCCCTGTATCAGGGAGGAGTGAAAAGCTCTGTATAAGGACAAACTGGTGAGCCACCATTGCCAGTTTTTGAATGTTTCAAGAGACTGTGCCTCTAACCTGTTAGAAGTGCTTTTGCACCCTCTTGTGGCTATTTTTGTAATACCACCTGTATAGTAAGAAGGCCGGTTGTTTGCATATTAACTGGGCTTATTGCCGTTACTCAAATGAAAACTTGCAATTCCTTTACGCCGTCATTACATCATCACTTCTATCACAAATTCCCAAAACAAGAGATTTATTCAACATTTTATGACCCATGGCAAAACATTGCTTGGTATGCCATCTATACATCTATAGTAACATAGTAGCGTTGAAAAAAAAAAAAAACAGTCCATCAATTTCAACCCATTGTTCCACAGTGTTGATCCAGAGGAAGACAAAGTAACCCAGCGAGGTAGGTGTAAATTACCTCATAAGGTTGATTGAAATTCTGACTATAGATCTGGCAATAAAAATAAATCTGGACCAATTTCCATCTAGTACACATAAACTGTAATATTATCTTGCAGCCCCAGCACGGATCCGTGAAAACCCCAGTTCATGTTGCAATAGAAATGAATGGGTCCACAATTTATCTGCAAAAAATTGCAGATGCAAATGCACAGTCGTGTGCATGAGGCCTTACAGTAAAGAATCACTTCTGTGCTGAAATGGAAACCTTTCCTCATATAGTTTGTATGCGTAGTGTCACATTGGTTATGTGGACCCACTGGGCCGTACCGCCTTGATGGTATGGCAGCTGGCCAACAGGACACAGGTCTCAGTCTATAGTTCGTATAGTGTACCTGTGGTAGCTCAGACAGTAGCAAGACAGGCTCGGCTGGGAATAGGCAGCAGGCAGGCGCCAGGCATGGAGTAGCAGGACAGGCGTGGTACACAGCACAGCACGACTTCAGCTCAACACGGCACTTGACCAGGATAGCACAGGATACAGGTTACAGGAACGGGGAACACTGGGAACTGGAAAACACTTAGGAGACCATTTGCATAGACATACTAGGATAATGACAACAAGGCTCAGGCAAGGCAGGAAGGGACTGGGCCCCTCTTATAGTCCAGGGAGCTCATGTGATAATTTGGCACTTAACTCACACATGTTTGCGTTCTGTCTCAAGGCTGGACTGAGCTCACGAGCGCACCCTAGTAGTCACCCATTAGCCCAGGGTGCTCATGGGCTAATTTGTCACTCAGAGGGAATGTGTCGCTAGAAATATTTTTTATTTTTTTTTCAGTTGAACAATGAGTATATAACTGATTACACATTGTTTTAATGTTTTAATGTTTTTTAAGCCAAGGAAGGGTAGAGCATCTCTCTCAAACACGCACTTCTCCAACTTGGCGTACAGACGATTCTCCCTTAACCGTAGCAAAACTTGACGCACATGTCTCCGATGAGTCACTGGATCTGGAGAAAAAAATCAAGACGTCATCAAGACAGACCACAACACAAACATAGAGGAGGTCACGGAAGATGTCATTAACAAATTCCTGGAGGACCGCGGGAGCATTACACAGACCGAAGGGCATTACTAGATATTCATAGTGTCCTTCACGGGTGTTAAATGCCGTCTTCCATTCGTCACCCCGGCGAATCCGGATTAGGTTGTAAGCCCCACGCAAATCTAGCTTTGAAAAAATCTTGGCTCCACGTATGCGATCAAACAGTTCAGAAATCAATGGCAACGGATACCTATTTTTTACCGTGATCTGGTTGAGACCCCGGTAGTCGATGCAAGGACATAGAGAACCATCCTTTTTCTTGACGAAGAAGAACTCCTGCCGGGGAGGAAGACTTCCGTATGAAGCCCCTCTCCAAGTTCTCCTTAACATAGGCGGACATTGACAGAGTCTCTGGCACGGAGAGAGGATATACCCTACCACGGGGAAGGAATGCACCAGGAACTAGGTTGATAGGACAGTCATACGCCCGGTGTAGGGGCAGTGACTCTGCCTCTTTCTTGATAAAGACATCCGAGAATGCAGAATAATGACCAGGCAGGATTGAGGCAAGGACTGAGGAAGAGGAGGATGAGTCGAACGAATCTGTACCGGGCAACGGTTGAGACACTCGGGAACCCACTGGAGAACCCCTCTAGAATTCCAGTCCAGGACTGGGGCATGTAGTTGGAGCCAGGGCTGACCCAGCAGCACAGGATTGACAGCTTTAGCCAGGACAAAGAACAAGAGGAGCTCGGAATGGAGGGCTCCCACTTGGAGCCTCAGCGGCTTGGTCACAGCTACAATTGGGTCTGGCAGAGGTAGTCAATTCACAGATGCAACTATCAACGGCCTCATCAGTTGGAAATTGGGGAAGATCCACCAGGTCTCTACAAATGAAATTAGCAGCGTATCCAGAGTCTAGATACGCAGTAACCCGATGCGTTCTCTCGCCGGACACTATGGTCACGGGAATGGACAATTTAGACGACAGTCCTTCTTTACCCAGGGTTGTCTCTCCCACCAACCCTAGGCTCTGGGTCTTTTGGTGACATAGACGCACAAGATGGCCTCCGAGGCCGCAATATAGACAGAGTCCCGAGGTGCATCTGCGTTGTCTCTCCTGGTTAGACAGCTAAAACTGATCCGTCCTCACAGGCTCCTTAGGAGGATTAGCATCTGAGGACAGCAGGGGTTGCTGCAAAGTAGGAACCGGGCTAGGGAGTTCTCCCTCCCGACGAGCTTCTTGGAACCGTTCTCGGATCCTTATATCAATCCGGGCGGCCAGAAGGATAAGGGCATCCAGGGTAGATGGTAGATCTTGGTCGGCAAGCTCATCCTTAATCCTAGGAGTCAGTCCCTGCCAGAATGTAGCCACCAGGGCCTCATTGTTCCACAACAGTTCTCCCGCCAGGGTGCGGAAGTGGATGACGTACTCGCCCATGGAGGTGTCTCCCTGGCGTAGGTTCAGCAAGGAGGCGGCTGCAGATGAGACTCGTCCAGGCTCCTCAAACAACGTGTGAAATGTTCGTAGGAACCCCTGGAAGTCACGGGTCTATGGTCCTTGTCTCTCCCAGATAGGGTTCGCCCATGCAAGGGTCCTGCCAGTGAGGAGAGAGACGATGAACGTGACCCTTGCGCCATCAGATTTAAATGCCCTTGCATACAGGCTAAAGTGGATCTGGCACTGGTGCAAAAATCCACGGCAGATCCTCGTGTCTCCATCATAGCGGTCAGGAAGCGGCAAAGAAAATCGGGGATCAGCACTGCCAGGAGGTATAGTCGGAGGATCAGTACTGCCAGGAGGTGTAGTATAAGGAACGGCAGCTTGCACCTCCAGCCGACGTGCAATAATGTTCAATGCCTGGAGGAGTTGGTACTGTCGAGACCGGAGGTCTAGAATATCTGCCCGTATCTTCTGTGACGTCGTCATGGTCTTGGATTGACCAGCGGGGTCCATGGCCTGAGCCTACTGTCACGTTGGGTATGTGAACCCACTGGGCCGTACCGCCTTGACGGTATGGCAGCTGGCCAACAAGACACAGGTCTCAGTCTATAGTTCGTATAGTTTACCTGTGGTAGCTCAGAGAGTAGCAAGACAGGCTCGGCTGGGACGAGACAGCAGGCAGGTGCCAGGTGTGGTGTAGCAGGACAGGCATGGTACAACTTCAGCTCAACACGGCACTTGACCAGGATAGCACAGGATACAGGTTACAGGTAGCAGGAACAGGGAACACTGGGAACTGGAAAACACTTAGGAGACCATTTGCATAGACATACTAGGATAACGACAACAAGGCTCAGGCAAGGCAGAAATGGGCTGGGCCCCTCTTATAGTCCAGGGAGCTCATGTGATAATTTGGCACTTAACTCACACATGTTTGCGTTCTGTCTCAAGGCTGGACTGAGCTCACGAGCGCACCCTAGTAGTCACTGTGGAACAGGACGGCCGCATGTGCAGACATCTCTGGAAAGAAGGGCGTCGACTGGATAGCAGGAGTTCGTGGTCGGCGACCATGGACGTTACATGTAGGTTGCACTTGATGGTTGATGATGGTATTATGGTATTTGTATTTTACAGATTTTTTTATTCGGAAAAGATTGAATGTGAGTTGTATTTTTAAAAAAAATTTTTGTCTTAGTTTTATGTGTCTCTATTTTTTCTTAGTCCATCCCCAATGGGATGACCTTAATGGCATAAACTGGGACAAGGTCCTCAAAAATAAAAATACACAAACTAAATGGGACATTTTTAAAAGCCTCTTAAAGAGTTTCTGTCACTAGTTTATTAATTTCCTATCTCCCTAACTAATCTAATAGGCACTTTGCTGCTGATAACTACAATGTTATTTGTTTTTCAAAAACGTTTAGAATTTGCAAAGTTATGAGCATTTTTCTATATATGCTAATATGGCTCTAATACCCAAATAGGAGATGACTCTTTCTTCTCACTCTGGATGGTGTAATGTTTTCTGTATGACCTTGTCCAATCACCATACAGCTTCTCCCCTTCCCAGCACAGCAACACAGAGTAATCTTATAGTATACAGCTACCATTCCTGACTGTGCTTTCAACTGGTGATATCATCAGTTGTTTCACAGCTAGATTAGAATCTAATCTGTTCTAGGTGGTCCACAGCCAGAGATATGGTTATTTGAAGTGATCCTCCTTCCCACCAGCTTTAGTTTCTTAAAGGGAATGTGTCGCCAGAAAAACATGTTTTTTTTTTAAAAATTAAACATTTAGTGTGTGGGTGATTAAACATTGTTCAAATTTTTTTTATTTTTTTCGCGAGTCAGGAAATATTATCAATTTTTTCTAATTTATAATACTACCCATTTTTGGTCACTAGATGGAGCTAGTTCCCAAAATTGCAGCATTGCAACATTGGGTTAAAAGCCCTCGCTCTAGTGAGCTCTCAGCATCCCCCCCCTCCTTTATCCTGGCTAGTGCCGGGATAAACGAGGGGTTTGAAAGGTTTAACCTCCTACACTGTGTGTCGCCATTTTTTGAGGTAACCCACAGTGTAGTAGGTTTACATACAGTAGTAAACACACACAAACACTAACATACATTGAAATCTCTTACCTGCTCCTGCCGCCGCGGCTCCCTCCGGCCCGTCCGCTCCCTTTGCTGCCGCTGTTCCATGTGCACTTGTCCGGAAGCCGCGACCGGAAGTAGTAATATTACTGTCCGGCCGCGACTTCCGGTCCACAGGAAAATGGCGCCGGACGGCGCCAATTTCTAATAGGACTGTGTGGGAGCGGCGCATGCGCAGTTCCCACACAGACGCCGTACACGGCAGTCAATGGGACGGGAGCCGTTCGCAGTCCCTATGGGACTGTGGCTGCCGTATTCCTTGTCTGTGTGTGTCGTTAATCGACACACACAGAAATGGAACAAAAAATGGCAGCCCCCATAGGGAAGAAAAAGTGTAAAAATAAGAAAAAGTAAAACACAAACACACAAATGAATATAAACGTTTTTAATAAAGCACTAACATCTTTAACATATAAAAAAATAATTTGTGATGACACTGTTCCTTTAAGCCCCATGCGCACAACCCTATATATATATCGTACGTAATTGCAGACCGCAATTACGGTCCGCAATTACGGACCCTTCCACTTCTATTGTCCATGGTCAACTTCCTGTTTATTTACGGGAAGGTGTCCTTGCCGTAGAAGTGTACCGCAAAAGATAGGGCATGTATCTTTTGCTTTTTACGGTCCGTGCTCCCATACTTTGTATGGGAGCACAGGCCAAAAATGCGGGCTGCCCGCAATCGCGGCACGTGATTACGGGCACGGCCGTATACATGGGGCCTTACACTGTGTGAAGCAGCTTCATTCTGATAGGGCAGCGTCAGAGACTTTAAGGTAGCTCCACCTCAGTAGAATCGCTGGTGTTGACACCCATTTGTCAAGTATAGGCTCATTTGGATATTTGGAAAAAAAGCTCATAACTTTAAACAAAATTAACCTTTTCTAGGACACAATTTTCACTAGTATTATCAGTGTGACAGCGCCTATTAGATTAGCTAGGAGTTTGGGAATTTCTAAACTAGTGACAGATCCTCTTTAAATAGGTCCTGTGAAAAAGATATACCTTATGGGAATAAACAAGCTAGAAACAGGATGAAACCAATGTGGTTAAATAAAACAGTAAGGGGGGGAATAAATGATAAAAAAGAAAGCGTTCAAACTACTAAAACAAGATGGTAGTGATGAGGCATTAAATAGTTATTAAGAATATGTTGTGTAAAAGACAAATAAAGGCAACCAAGATTAAAACAGAGGGACTCGTTGCCAAAGGAAGTAGAAATAACCCAAAAATATTTTTTCACAGACATATATAATAAGAAACTGAAAAGTGTTGGCCCTCTCAAAGATAATCTCAGTGTAATGGTGAGGTAGGATGTGGAAAAGTCCAATCTATTAACCCCTTCCCGCCGCAGCCCTTTTTCAGATTTTCATTTTCATTTTTTCCTCCCCACCTTCCAAAAGCCATAACGTCTTTATTTTTCCATCTATATAGTACTATGAGGGCTTGATTTTTGCGGGACAAGTTGTAGTTTTTTGTAGCACCATTTATTTTGCCATATATTGTACTAGGAAACGGGAAAAAAAATATTTGTGGGGTAGAAAATGAAAAAAACAGCGATTCCTCGATGGTTTTTTGCGCGCCATTTTTACCGAGTTCACTGTGCAATTAAAACAACATGTTAACTTTATTCTCAGGGTCAATACGACTACGGCGATACCAAATATATATACTATTTTCTATATTTTACAACTTTTACAAGTAAAAATCTAAGTGTAAAAAAGAAAATGTATTTTGTGTCGCCAAATTCCGAGAGCCACAACTTTTTTATTTTTCCGTCGATTAAGTGGTATGAGGGCTTATTTTTTGCGGATAAGCTGTAGTTTTTAATAATACCATTTTGGTGTAAATGTGACGGTTTGATCACTTTTTCTTTAATTTTTTGTGGGAAATTAGGTGACCAAAAAATAGAGATTCTGGCGTTTACAATTATTATTTTTTTATGGCGTTCACCGTGCGGGTTAAATAATTATATAGTGTAATAGTTCCGACTTTTACGGACGCGGCGATACCAATTATGTTTATTTATTTAATTTTTTTACTATGCTCTAGGGGGAAAATGGGAAAAGGGGGGTTTTTTGATCTTTTAATTTTTACAATTTTTTCTTACACAAAAAAAAAAAACCTTTAACAAATTTTTACTTTTTTTATTAGTCCCCCCAGGGGACTTAAAACAGCGATTGTTAGATCGCTTGCATGATATACTGCAATACTAATGTATTGCAGTATATCGTGATTCTGACAGGCAACTATTAAACCCTGCCGGAGATGGCGGACCTGGGGGTCTTCATTAGGCCCCCAGGCAGCCATAGCAACCATTGCCCCCCGCCGCGATTGCAATGCGGGGGGCTCGATGAGCTGTTAGAGGGGGTCGCCCCTCTCTTTCTAACGATTCAAATGCTGCGGTCTCTGTTGACCGCAGCATTTAATGAGTTAAATTAGCGGGATCGCGCTTGAACGCAATGCCGCTAGTTACTCTGAGGTGTCGGCTGTAACAAACAGCCGACACCGGCATCGTATGAAGCGGGTTCACTCCGTGAGCCCGCTCCAACTTCCCCTACCCGACTTTGGCGTATGGATACGTCAAATGTCGGGAAGGGGTTAAATGCCTCTTTCTCTACTGTGTTTACACATGAAAATCCAATGTCAGATGACATGATTAGAGATAAAGTAAATTCTCCATTAAATGTCACCTACTTAACCCAGCAAGAAGTGCAGCGCCTCCTTAAAAACACTAAAATAGACAAATGACCGGATGGTATACACCTCCGCTTTCGACGGGAATTAAAGAGAACCTGTCACCTGCCCAAAAAGCTGCAGCTGACATCTCAGTTAGATTGCAGGCTCCTCGCAGACTCTGCCACTTTTAAAATTTTTCTTCTAGCTGTCACCATTGCTGAGATATACGTGCCGTTAGTATTGGTGCCTGATATGAAAATAAGGCCTTTGACTGTCAAGTGGGCGGGTAACACCTGTCACTTGATAAGGGGTAACCACCCACTTGACAGTCTAAGGCCTCATTTGCATATCGGACACCAGAACTAACGGCCCCGGTATCTCAGGAACAGTGGGGGCTAGAAGAAAAAAATAAAAAGGATCAAAATCTGTGAGGCGCCTGCAATCTAACTCAGATGTCAACTGCAGATTTTTGGGCAGGTAACAGGTCCTCTTTAAGTACTGTGATAGATAGACCCATATTTCTGATGTTTAAGGATTCTATCATGACTATGTCTGTTTCACAGGATTGGCGCATAGCAAATGTGGTGCCAATATTCAAAAAGGGCTCAAAAAGTGAGCCCGGAAACTATAGACATATAAGTTTAACCTATACTGTGGGTAAAATATTTGAGGGTTTTCTATGAGATGCTATTCTCGAGTATCTCACTGGAAATAAACTGTTGTTAAGAAAGTTTTATTCTAAAGTTATATTTACTACATGTAATGGATATTACATTTGAATTAAGCTGTGCAAACTTCACAGGAAATGTTTTAGCTGACAAAGCGTTAAATACGCTTTTAAAGATAAACTGATATCAAATGTGTGAGACAGTTGAACTTCTCAATAAAGATGGGAATCTCTAGAGGAAGTTCAACTGTGACCTAATTTCATTCTGTTGTTAAACATTTCATGACAGGAAAGCCACAAACGGTTTTCAATTCGTCTGAATCGCAATACGACTTGATATGTGCATATAAACTTGTGCTTATGTACTGAAGCTCAGACAACTGCTGATCTGCCATTTGTCTCCTTGCCGCAAGAATAAAAGAAGCACATAATTCCACTTATTCAGATGAATCCTTGAATTTTTATTGTTAAGAATGGAAAATTGTCCTAACATCTTGGTTCTTCGAACCGGAATCCAACATCTCCGGAAGCTCGTCCTCTCAAGGACTGTACACCGTGCATGGGGTGTGTTGTTCAATCAACTCACTAAATCTAAAGACCTCCGGCTGAATTGCCGTCAAACTGAGGCAAGTCAGACAGAGAGACAAGTTAGAGGGATGGATTCTAAAAGAACGTAGTAAGGAGAATCGAGGATCCGAGTTTTCATCTGAATAACGATAATATAATTTTCTTTATATATATTTTTATTATTTTTCATATTTAGATGTTATAAGGTTATGTTATAAAAAAAAAAAACCTAAGTTGGATCTTAGGTACTAAGAGAACTCTTAGTTATATTAAGCAAGGGTCTTAATATAAAAACCTGAGAATACGGTTCTCGAGGTTAGCAGTCCATAGCCTGTGTGAGAAGGCTACAGGAATAAATAACTCTGTGCAGCATGTTAAAGATAAAGTACTTGGAGATTTGGAGGATCTCTTATAGATTAAGGATTATAGAGTATTAAGATTATTTGTTTAATAAAGTTTAAGATTGTGATTAAAAGTATTGAATGATTGAGATAAACTAAATCCAAAGTTAAAGGAACAGTGTCATCACAAATTATTTTTTTATATGTTAAAGATGTTAGTGCTTTATTAAAAACGTTTATATTCATTTGTGTGTTTGTGTTTTACTTTTTCTTATTTTTACACTTTTTCTTCCCTATGGGGGCTGCCATTTTTTGTTCCATTTCTGTGTGTGTCGATTAACGACACATACAGACATGGAATACGGCAGCCACAGTCCCATAGGGACTGCGAACGGCTCCCGTCCCATTGACTGCAGTGTACGGCGTCTGTGTGGGAACTGCGCATGCGCCGCTCCCACACAGTCCTATTCGAAATTGGCGCCGTCCGGCGCCATTTTCCTGTGGACCGGAAGTCGCGGCCGGACAGTAATATTACTACTTCCGGTCGCGGCTTCCGGATTTGTGCACTTGCACCAGCGGCAGCAAACGGAGCGGACGGGCCGGAGGGAGCCGCGGCGGCAGGAGCAGGTAAGAGATTTCAATGTATGTTCGTGTTTGTGTGTGTTTACTACTGTATGTAAACCTACTACACTGTGGGTTAGCTCAAAAAATGGCGACACACAGTGTAGGAGGTTACATCGTTCAAACCCCTCGTTTATCCCGGCACTAGCCAGGATAAAGGAGGGGGGGATGCTGAGAGCTCACTAGAGCGAGGGCTTTTAACCCAATGTTGCAATGCTGCAATTTTGGGAACAGCTCCATCTAGTGACCAAAAATGGGTAGTATTATAAATTAGAAATAATTTATAATATTTCCTGGACTCGTGCAAAAAAATAAAAAAAATTTGAACAATGTTTAATCACCCACACACTAAATGTTTAATTTTTAAAAAAAAAAACATGTTTTTCTGGCAACACATTCCCTTTAAAGAAAGATAAAAACTTTCAAACTGTGGTTTAAAGACTCATCCAGAACATTTGCTGCTGGCTTGACTGCCCTTATTTGTCTCTGGACGCCCCTGACACCAGAAGTGTTAAAGGTAATCAAATATTTCTTTGGTGAAGTTGAAATAAATTACTGTTATAGATTAAACATATATAAGACTCCTTGACTGAGAAGATTGAATGTATGAGGGTTCAATAAATAAAACCCTGTGTGTATAAGGGAGTCCAATTAGGAATGGTCCTACGTAAAATTGTTACAAGGACAAATTAATAAGAAAAATACTGTTAAAACACCCAGGAACATTATGTATATGACTGATCAACATAATACTTGTGAATGTTGTTGTAAGCATTGTGTGTGTACAGTGACTTTGGTGAAAATACCTTGTGGTCACATATACTTAGATAGTATACACTCAACAATATATTATAGACCTCCGATATACCACGGAGATATAACCATAATCACCCTTTGTTGCCATGAAATAATATCTCCAGAATTTATTGGTAAAAGGTGGCAAAATATAGAAAAATGTAAACAAAGTTATTTATGACATAGTATAATCTCTGAAGACTATTTAGATTTGGGATATTAATGAATACTACCGAACCTTGTTTCTCCAATCTGAAGTGGATTAACGTCTATTGTCTCGAAGGCTTCTCATTAAGTTTGGTTGGTCTTTTAATATTTACTATATTTGTGATGATTAAAATACTTACAAATATTAGAAAAGGACGAAGGCCCACCAGATTGTTTTAAATGTCTTGTCCTGAGTGTCTGTTTGGATTAATGTTGGCTATTTCTACTGAAGATTGGAGAATAGTCCGAAAAATTAATAAAGGATACAAAGTTAATCAAACAGGATTTGGTTCCTTAAAAAACAATCTTTTTACATTTAAAGTGTTTTGATTAAATATACATAAGACTCCTACTCTAGAAAAAACTATTGCCACATTATTAACGGACCTAGAAGGAGGCAAACTATACATCCAGAAAGACGCCCCATTTAGGTGTCCATTAAATAGAGAGGACCCCGAGACATATACTGAAATTGCTAAATTAGACATCCTTTCAAAAGGACGCCGCTTGTAACATGGGTAACGTATCAGGAAAAGCTTCAGGATGTGGTTGTTTGTGTTGTTATCAAAAAAATATATATATTGCTTTAGAAGGGGATGTTAAGTATATGCACAAATTAGATGTGGAGAATGTAAAATATAATACGTGGTGTGGCAAATTTGGATTTAAAAGGAAGTTGAGTGTAATTGAATGTGATAATGGGGTGAGAAGGTTAGAAGGAATGTAAAAAGTCTTGCTATCTCTCTCTCTCTCTCTGCCTCTCTCCCTCGAGTGAAATATTACAACAAGCATGGTCTGCATAAAGGATATAAAGGACTGCAAATTTATTCGAAAACAAATTGATAATTATGTATTTTTCTCTTTCCTACTGTCTCCAGATTGGTGACAATATTTTGCCTTCACACATAGAGGTAAACAATATGCCTGGATGGTGCTTTCCCAGGGTGAAGCAAATTCCCCTGATATTTTCACCCATAAAATGAAAGAGCTGCTGCATAAGTGGTCCCCCAAACACTTCACCACTTGTATATTACAACATGTTGATGATTTGCTTTTGTGTTATGTCATCCATTTTATAACAATAATTAATTTTCGTTCTCTTATTTTAAAACTATTAAATTCTAGAATTAATTTGTGTAACAACAGTTTACATTTTAGTTCCTCTTTCTTAGATGCCTATCAGATAAGTCTAGCCACAAACTGTAACGTTTCTTCCTATTAGATATGGCCTAACAGATATAGCTCATCCCAAACTGACACACAGCTAAAAAATATGATGAGAACATTTATGATAACTCATGTGATAATGTATATGTGACTTTTATGATGACTCAAGCTCACAGTCCCTTGTGACTGGGGTGGGGTGGGCACAGACAGAATGAGTATATAACATATGTATTGTTCCTTAGTAAATTAGAGAAAGTGGGAAGGAAAAGGAGCAACAATCCAAAATGGATTATAACTATCCACGGAAATATATATTCTTACCTAGCAATCTTTTCAGATTTGCAGCAATATTGAGCCATGGGGCGAGCCATGTCTCAAGAGGGGCAGTGGTAGAGAATATATCTAGGTTGTTCAGGGCTTATGGGTTTACAAACTACTCAAAAACTTTTTGTTTAACATGTTTGATTTGTGCAAAACGCAATCCTCAGGGGAATATAAGACCAAAGAGAGGACAGTTCCCAAATCAACAATATCCACTCCAACACATTTGTATGGATTTCATTGAATCAAACAAATGTGAAGGGAAGAAATATTGCTGAATGATTATTGATGCATTTACTAAATGGGTAGAAGTATTCCCCACAGCAAGCCCAGATTCTATCACAGTCGCTAGCATTGGTAAAGGAGATAATACTTAGGTTTGGGATACCTGAGAAAATATACAGTGCCAATGGATCTCACTTTGTGAATAATGTCATATACTTACTAGCACAGAACTTACAAATAGAATTTAAAAATCACTGTGCATACTATCCACAATCAGCAGGATTGGTAAAAAGAAACAATGGGATACCAAAAAAACTAATTTAAGAAAACAATGGAAGAGACTGGGAATAATTGTGTATATTGTTTATCATTAGTAGTTCTAGATATGCGTGTGACTCCCACAGCATCAGGTTTCACACCTTTTGAAAGGATATATGGCAGACCTTTTATAATTCCAACTCTGAGACCATTTTATAGGATTGATGAAGAAGCAGATAATACCTTAGCTGACTATATGGTAAAAATGTTAACCAACAAGGAAGTTCCTATCTCTAATTATATTCCAGGTGACCCTGTACCTGAACCTGAACCTGTGAAGCCAGGAAATTGGATCCTGATCAAAGTTATAAAAAGAAAACACTGGTATCGTCCTCATTGGGAAGGACCATATCAGGTTCTGCTTACCACACCTACGGCCATAAAGATAGCTGAACGTGCCTCTTGGATACACTTATCACACTGTGAGGTAGTTAGGGAATTGCAACTATCCTCCTAGGCTATAAAAGACGGATTACAAAGGGTGGTCATTTGTTAGAAGTGACTGGTCTCAAACTTCAGCGAAGAAAACATCCAGAGACAGGGAAAAATATTATTAGTTATTCTAGGCATCCTATGGAGGTTCAAGGTGTGTCAACCTAATGTATGGGATCCCTGGGAAACAGGGTCGGGTGAAAGGATTCCTTAAAGACTTAGCTTGGAGGATTAAACATTTTAATTTCACTGAAGGTAAGACTGCAACATATGAAATAGATTTCTGCACTGTGGTTAGATATCAATGCACGGATAGAAACACAGCTCACAAACTAGCATATTCAGATAAGTACATTTGTACTATCTATGTAAAAACTCTAATAAAAAAGGATAATGGACTATATGCCATAGGAACTGATGTTTCTGGTACTGACCCTATAGGGCATTTCTTTATTGAGGTTAAGAAAAGTATGCAACTGAAAGTTCTTTAGCCACGAAGATAGACCTACCCTCTATAGTCTATCTGGCCAACTTCACTTATGAAGATAAAATGGCATTAGAAACAGGTTACAATTATAAAAATGAATGGTTAGCCTGGATGAGATGCATTGCAATCCAAAATAATAGAACTAACTGTATCGCTTACGCAAAAGCTAGGCCACATCTGGGTACTATACCTTTCAGGCTATCAGATAAGGAGAACCCACAAGGTCTGCAATGCATGTTATCTTTATATAATGCATCATATAATCCATGTGATAAATTATGTAAGACACTCTCTTTATTGTACCCACCTGTGGGGAGAGATGAAATCCCTCCCTTAGTAGTTGCTTACTCAGGCAACAACCCCTGCTTTCTGAGGAATGGGCAAGGTAAGAAAGAAGGGAACCTCACTGAAGAGTTTTGCGAAACCACCATAGATATTGGTACCGATAATGGTAATTACTCCTCTAATTGGTTTACCAACCAAACAAGGGTAAAGACTGATCTCTGGTGGCTATGTGGGGACAGGAAGGCCAAGTGGCAGGGAGGCTGTACTCTGGTTCAGCTTCTGATAACATTCCACTTATTTTCAGCCCCTGAGTTTCAGAGAATGAGAAAAAGCCCTGGAGACTATATGAATCGCTATAAGCGGTCTATCCCTGGAGGTTCCTTTGACCATAGAATATATATATAGATGAAATAGGAGTACCACAAGGGGTGCCAAATGAGTTTAAGGCCCAAAATCAGATTGCATCATGCTGGTGGTCTACGATAAATAAGAATGTCAACTGGATTAATTACATTTATCACAATCAACAGAAATTTGTTAATTATACCAGAGATGCAATAAAGGGCATTGCAGCTCAGTTGGGACCTACATCCTTAATGACATGGCAAATAGAATGGTCCCGTATATATTACAAGCAGAAAAAGGGGTTGTCTGCAAAATGTTTGGTACCTTCTGTTGTACTTTTATTCCCAATAATACAGCTCCTAATGGTAGTATTACCAAGGCATTGGAAGGACTCAATTCCCTGTCCGAAGAGCTTGCAGAAAACTCCAGAATAAATGACATTTCACCTCCTGGATTGAGGGGTGGTTTGGAAAATGGACTGGCCTGGTAACCTCTGTACTCATGACCATTGCCGTTGTTGTCAGTATATTGACTGTTTGTGGATGTTGTGCGATACCCTGCATAAGAGGGTTGATCCATAGGTTAATTGAGTCCTCAGTGACAAAGACTATGTACCAAGAGATTTAAAGTAAGGACGTATACGATGACTTAGAAACACCCCATGACGACTACCAAAATTCTGAAGTATGAAATGATTGGTTTAAAACTTAAAGAGGCTCTGTCACCAGATTATAAGTGCCCTATCTCCTACATAATCTGATTGGCGCTGGAATGTAGATAACAGCAGTGGTTTTTATTTTGAAAAACGATCATTTTTTAGCAAGTTATGAGCAATTTTAGATTTTGTTTCTTAATGCCCAACTGGGTGTGTTTTTACTTTTGACCAAGTGGGTGTTGCAAAGAAGTGTATGAGGCTGACCAATCAGTGACCAATGAGTGACATACACTTCTCATTGTTCCAGCCGAGCTTCTTTCACTGCACAATCTCACTGTGCTGTGGATCATGCTGGGCTGGAACAATGAGAAGTGTATGTCACTGATTGGTCACTGATTGGTCACTGATTGGTCAGCCTCATACATTTCTTTGCAACACCCACTTGGTCAAAAGTAAAAACACACCCAGTTGGGCATTAAGAAACTAAATCTAAAATTGCTCATAACTTGCTCAAAAATGATCGTTTTTCAAAATAAAAACCACTGCTTTTATCTACATTCCAGCGCCGATCAGATTATGTAGGAGTATAATCTGGTGACAGAGCCTCTTTAAGAAGAGAACCTGTCCTGTATGTCTCACAGAACATTTCTTAATAAATTTACAACAGAGGGGAACGTTAGGAAAGTTTTATTCTAAATTTATATTTACTACATATAATGGATATTAAATGTGCATTAACCCCTTTAGGACACAGCCTGTTTTGACTTTGTGGACACAGATGATTTTTTCAAATCTGAAAATGTGTCAATTTATGTGGTAATAACTCTGGAATGCTTTTGCCTATCCAAGCGATTCTGAGATTGTTTTCTTGTGACATATTGTACTTTATGCTAGTGAAAAAATTTGGTCGATAAATTCAATATTTATTTGTGAAAAACTTCAACTGTTAGCAAAAATTTGCAAAAATTAGCATTTTTCTGAATTTAAATGTATTTGCTTGTAAAACAGATAGTAATACCACACAAAATAGTTACTAGTTAACATCCCCCATGTCTACTTTACGTTAGCATCGTTTTCTTTCACGTCTTTTTATTTTTCTAGGACGTTACAAGGCTTAGAACTTTAGCAGCAATTTCTCATATTTTCAAGAAAATTTCAATAGGCCATTTTTTCAGGGACCAGTTCAGTTCTGAAGTCCCCATAAGTCCCCATGAATCACCCCATTTTGAAAACTGAACCCCTCAAGGTATTCAAAACCACGTTCAGAAAGTATTTGAACCCTTTAGGTGTTTCACAGGAATTAAGGCAATGTAGAGGTGAAATTTACAAATTTCATTTTTTTTGCCGAAATTCATTTGTAATAAAAAAAATCTGTAACACAGAAGGTTTTACCAGAGAAATGCAACTCAATATTTATTGCCCAGATTCTGCAGTTTTTAGAAATATCCAACATGTGGCCCTAGTGTCCTAATGGACTGAAAAACAGGCCTCAGAAGCAAAGGAGCACCTAGTGGATTTTGGGGCCTCCTTTTTTTAGGAATTTGTTTTAGGCACCATGTCAGGTTTGAAGATGTCTTGTGGTATCTAAACAGTCGAAATCCCCAAAAAGTGACCCCATCTTGGAAACTACACCCCTCAAGGCATTTTTCTAGGGGTAAAGTTAGCATTTTCACCCCACAGTTTTTTTGCAGAATTTAGTGGAATTAGTTGGTAAAGATGAAAAACACCTTTTTTTCTGAGGAAACATAGAATTTTTCATTTTTACAAGGGATAAAGGAGAAAAAGCACCCCAACATTTGTAAAGCAATTTCTTCCGTTTACGGCAATATCCCATATGTGGTCATAAACTGATCTTTGGACCCACAGCGGGGCTCAGGAGGGAAGGAGCGCCTTCTGGATTGGTTTTTAGTGCCATGTCGGGTTTGCAAATCCCCGGAGGGACCAAAACAGTGGAACCCCCCAAAAGTGACCCTATTTTGGAAACTACACCCCTCAAGGAATTTTTCTAGGGGTATAGTGAGCATTTTGACCCCACATGATCTTTTTTAGAGCTAAAGTGACCAAAAAACATCGATTTTGGCGCTTTAAATTCTTTATTTCTTACAGCGTTCTCCGTGCGCAATAAATTACGTTTTATTCTGCGGGTCGGTACGATTGCGGCGATACCATATGTGTATAGTTTTGTTTAAGTTGTGCAGAGTTTGCACAATAAAATTACGTTTCTATAAAATAATGTATTTTCTGAGACACCCTATTCTGAGCCGTAACTTTTTTATTTTTTCGTCAAAAAAGCTGTGGGAGGTCTTGTTTTTAGCGGGACGGGTTGTAGTTTTTATTGCTACTATTTTGGGGTAAATGCGACTTTTTGATCACTTTTTATTCTATATCTTGGGTGGGGTGGTAACCAAACAATAGTGATGCTGACATAGTTTTCTGTTTATTTTGTTTGCGGCATTCACCGTGCGGAAAAAAGAACATTACATTTTTTACTTTTTACACTTTATTTTTTTGTTTATTAACGTTTTTATACTTTTTACACTTTATTTTTTTTACCTGCAGCTCTGATCGCTGCTAGAATACATTACACTACCTAGGTAGTGTAATGTATTCCAACTCTCAGTGTGACGTCACAGTCACTCTGACAGTTAGGCTACGAGGATCAGCCAGAGGCTGGTCCTCTTAGGCTTCCATACATGGCAGACCCGGAGGCCGTTGCCTGGCCTCCGGATGCCATCACAAGCATCAGCAGCACTCCTCTGTACAACGCCCACTTGGTCTAAAGTAAAAACACGCCAACTTGGGCATTAAGAAACTTATTAGCATAAAGCTAAAAATCGCTCATAAAGTGGAAAAATTGATAGTTTTTCTAAATAAAAAGCGCTGCTGTCACCTACATTATAGCGCCCATCTCCTTATGTAGGAGATAGGGCACTTATAATGTGGTGACATAGCCTCTTTAATGTGGATAAATGTAAGGTTATGCACTTGGGCTGAGGAAATAATTTTACAATTATGCATTAAACGGTAAAACACTGGGTAAAACTACTACAGAAACACATTTGGGGATATTGATAGACAGTACATTTACCTTCAGCAACCAGTGCCAGGCAGCTGCTGCCAAGGCAAATAAAATCATGGGATGCATCAATAGAGGCATAGATGCTCATGACAAGAACAAAGTTTGGCATCTATACAAATCACTGGTCAGGCCACATATGGAATATTGTGTAAAATTTTGGGCACCTGCGTATAAGAAGGACATGGCTGAACTAGAACGGGTGCAAAGAAGGGCGAACAGGGCAATTAAGGGCTTATTCACACGACAGTGAAAAACGGCCATGTGATGGCAGTCCTTTTAATGGCCTTCACATGGCCGTTTTCAGAACAATGATATTCTATGGGTGCATTCAGACGGCCGTTTTTTTAACGGCCGGTAAATAATGGCCGTCAAAAAATAGGACATGTCCTATTTTTGGGCCGTTTTAACGGCCTGACGGCCCCCATAGAAGTCAATGGATCTGTTTTTAACGGCTGTCAATACATGTATCAACCATTAAAAACGGATCTGTTACATGGGCATTGGCAAGGGAACTACTAATTCCCTTGCTGGCTATCGTTGGCATACTCACCTTTGCAGCGCTTCTTCAGGTGTGGTCACTCGTCTTCACGGGTTTGAAGGCGCCTCGATGACATCATCGCCCCATCGCGTTGCCTTGCCAGATCCCGTGCAGACGAGTGGCCACACCTGAAGAAGACGAGAGATGGCGCTGCACCCGTGAGTATGTAGGCAATGATCTACAGGGAGGCTGGTGTGACATCATCTACAGGCAGGCTGGTGTGGCATCATCTACAGGCAGGCTGGTGTGGCATCACCTACAGGCAGGCTGGTGTGGCATCATCTACAGGCAGGCTGGTGTGGCATCATCTACAGGCAGGCTACTCCTGTGTAGTTGCTAGCACGCAGCAGTTTTGACTCTGCTGTGTCGTGTCTGCTCACAGAGGATACTTGTGCATGCGATCTATTGCAGTTGCATGCATGTACCTGGAACTTATTGCAGCAATATTGTTGTAGGGGCTTCTCCACCGCTGGGCTTTATTTACAGCCCGTTGGAGGAACCTTTATTTTTGCTTGCAATTGACTGTTTTCTCACCAACACTGAGAGGTCAGTCGTCTATACAATTTAATAAATTTTTATAGAATCGGAGCAATCCAATTTAGGCATAATTTGTCATATCGTGCCAATTTAGGGGACTTTGGCGCAACGTAATTTACATCCAACAATGTTTTTAATAACAATTTAATAATAAAGTATTTTTGATTTTTTTTCATTGATAAAACACACTACTTTTCCCACTCCCCCTGTTCCTTCAATCATATATTGACAATTGGTGGTGTACACCTAGTGTGAATTACTCCAACATATTATATATAAATTGTACGGGGGTAATACCCATCCAAATACATAACGATCTACAGGGAGGCTGGTGTGGCACGATCTACAGGGAGGCTGGTGTGGCACGATCTACAGGGAGGCTGGTGTGGCACGATCTACAGGGAGGCTGGTGTGGCATCATATACAGGGAGGCTGGTGTGGCATCATATACAGGGAGGCTGGTGTGGCATCATATACAGGGAGGCTGTAAATAGTGTCTAGGTGAACATGTGACCTTTCTTTGGGTGTTTTCAGGGGGTTGGGACAAAAAAAGCCTGACCAATGAAATTCATCAGTTTTTTTAACGGCCATGAAAAACTGATGCAAAATCGATGTCAAACGGCCATTAAAAACAGACAGACAGACTGGAAATGGATGAGAATTTGGAGACACACTGATGCAAAATGGCCATGAAAAACTGACAGTTGATCAGTTTTTAATGGACATTTTTTTTCACTGTCGTGTGAAAAAGGCCTAAGGGAATGGGCGGATTGCAGTACCAAGAAAGGTTATCAAACTTGGGACTATTTAGTTTAGAAAAAAGACAGTTTAGGGGCAATCTAATTATAATGTACAAATATATAATTGGACAGTACAAAGATCTTTCTAATGACCTGCAGTGTCCCAGATACACTGCAGCAATGTACTGTGATTTCTGACATTACATAGTTACATAGTTACATAGTTAGTACGGCTGAAAAAAGACACATGTCCATCAAGTTCAACCAAGGGAAGGGAAAAGGGAAGGAAAAATTTCTACACATAGGAGCTAATATTTTTTTGTTCTAGGAAATTATCTAACCCTTTTTTAAAGCCATCTACTGTCCCTGCTGTGACCAGCTCCTGCGGTAGGCTATTCCATAAATTCACCGTTCTCACTGTAAAGAAGCCTTGTCGCCTCTGCAGCTTGAACCTTTTTTTCTCCAGACGGAGGGAGTGCCCCCTTGTTTTTTGAGGGGGTTTTACAAGGAACAGGATTTCACCATATTTTTTGTATGTGCCATTAATATATTTAAATAAGTTAATCATGTCCCCCCTTAGTCTTCTTTTTTCAAGGCTAAATAGGTTTAATTCTTTCAATCTTTCCTCATAACTTAAATTCTCCATGCCCCTTATTAGCTTCGTTGCTCTTCTTTGTATTTTTTCCAACTCCAGGGCATCCTTTCTATGAACTGGAGCCCAGAACTGAACTGCATATTCTAGATGAGGCCTCACTAATGCTTTGTAAAGTGGCATTATTACATCCCTGTCCCGTGAGTCCATGCCTCTTTTAATACACGACAATATCCTGCTGGCCTTTGAAGCAGCTGATTGACACTGCATGCTGTTATTGAGTTTATGATTTACAAGTACACCCAGATCCTTCTCAACAAGTGAATCCGCCAGTGTAGCGCCCCCTAGGACATATGATGCATGCAGGTTGTTGGTACCCAGATGCATAACTTTACATTTATCTACATTAAACTTCATCTGCCAAGTGGACGCCCAAACACTTAGTTTGTTTAAATCTGCCTGTAATTCATGAACATCTTCCATAGTCTGAACTATATTACATAGCTTGGTGTCATCTGCAAAAATAGAAATAGTGCTATTAATCCCTTCCTCTATATCATTAATAAATAAGTTGAATAATAGTGGTCCCAGCACTGAACCCTGGGGTACACCACTTATAACCGGTGACCATTCAGAGAAGGAATCATTGACCACAACTCTCTGGATACGGTCCTTGAGCCAATTCTCAATCCAATTACAAATTATATTTTCTAAACCTATAGTCCTTAATTTACCCATTAGGCGTCTATGGGGGACAGTGTCAAATGCCTTTGCAAAGTCCAAAAACACTAAATCCACAGCGGCCCCTCTGTCTAGACTTCTGCTCACCTCTTCATAAAAACAGATTAGGTTAGTTTGACAACTTCTGTCCTTAGTAAAACCGTGCTGGCTGTCACTTATAATGCTATTTATTGTCACATAATCCTGTATATAGTCCCTCAATAGCCCCTCAAACATTTTCCCCACGATGGATGTTAAGCTTACTGGTCTATAATTACCCGGGGAAGACCTAGAGCCCTTTTTGAAAATAGGCACCACATTTGCCCTGCGCCAGTCCCTTGGCACTATACCAGTCACTAGAGATTCTCTTAATATTATGAAAAGGGGGACAGAAATAACTGAACTAAGCTCTTTAAGAATTCTAGGGTGTAACCCATCTGGTCCCGGGGCCTTGTGCACATTTATTTTATTTAAATTAGCTTGGACCATCTCTACATTCATCCAATTCAGTATATCAACTGATATATTAACAGCACTGGCACCGGCTACATCAGCTGCTCTTTCTTCAGTTGTATGTACAGAGCTAAAGAACCCATTTAGTAACTCTGCCTTCTCTTGATCCCCTGTGATCAACTCCCCATTACCATTATCTAGGGGTCCTACATGTTCAGACCTTGGCTTTTTTGCATTTATATGCTTGAAGAATTTTTTGGGATTTGTTTTACTATCCCTGGCCACCTGCCTTTCATTTTGTATTTTTGCTAATTTTATTACATTTTTACAGATTTTATTAAGCTCTTTATATTTTACAAAGGCTACAGCTGTACCCTCAGATTTGTATTTTTTAAATGCCCTTTTTTTGTCATGTATTGCCCCTTTCACAGAAGGTGTAAGCCATGTGGGGTTTAGTTTGAGTCGTTTATACTAATTACCTGTAGGAATAAATTTTGCACTATAATAACTCAAAGTAGATTTGAAAATCTCCCATTTATCATTTGTTCCATTATTCGACATTAGTTCTTCCCAGTCTATATCCTGAATTGCAGCCCTCATCCTGGGGAAATTGGCTTTCTTAAAATTAAATGTTTTTGCCCTCCCAGCCTGCGTTTGTTTTTTACAGTATAGGTAAAATGTAACTATATTGTGATCACTGTTACCGAGGTTTTCACGAACATTGACATTCCCAACAAGATCTGCATTATTAGAAATGACCAGATCCAACAGAGCTTCACCTCTAGTCGGGTCTTCCACAAACTGGCCCATAAAATTTTCCTGCAACAGGTTGAGGAAATGTCTCCCCTTTGCAGTTGAAGCCGAACCATGACACCAATTAATATCCCGGAAATTAAAATCTCCCATTATCACTACAGTACCCGCCTGTGCAGCCCGCTCCATCTGTTTATATAGCTGACCTTCCATCTCCTCAGTTATATTGGGGGGTCTATAGATTACACTAAAAGTAATTTTTTCAGTGTTTACCTCCCTTTCTAGTTCCACCCACAAGGTTTCAACCTCCTCACAGTCTTCACCCACTATTGTCTCTTTCACACTCGCCTTCATATCACTTCTCACATACAGACATACACCACCACCTTTCCTATTTGTCCTGTCTTTACGAAAAAGTGTAAAACCCTGTAGATTTACAGCCCAGTCATGTGAAGAGTCCAGCCATGTTTCAGCAACACCAACTATATCTATATTTTCTTCCAGTATCAAGGCCTCCAGCTCCCCCATTTTGCTTGCTAGACTTCTGGCATTTGTGAACATACACTTTAACTTGCCTGTCAGTTTTTCACTTTTATTATCAGAAATGTGATTTGACATTAATCGGTCCTTTTTATTTACACTGATGTTTTGTAACGAAAGGATCTCCTTATCTTGTTGTCTAGTCCTCTCCCCACATTCTGTTTCTCCCCCCACCAATATAGTCTGACCCCTCTCTAACCTGGCTACCCCTTTTTTTTCTACATTGACCTCCCTCCTCAGCCCTAGTTTAAATACTCCGCCACCCCAGCTAGAATTCTCTCCCCCAGCACAGCGGACCCCCTTCCATTTAGGTGCAAATCATCTGCAGAATACAGTTTGTACCCCAATGAAAAGTCAGCCCAGTGCTCTAGGAACCCAAATCCTTCTCCTCTACACCAAGACTTCAGCCATGCATTTAACTCCCTAAGCTCCCGCTGTCTTTCCTGTGATGCGCATGGCACAGGCAGTATTCCTGAGAATACAACCTTGGAGGTCCTTCCCTTCAGCTTGTAGCCTAGTTCTTTAAAATTATTCTTAAGGCTCCTCCACCTACCATTTATTCTGTCGTTGGTACCGACATGGACCACGACAGCTGGATCATCACCAGCCCCTCCCAGCAATTTGTCCACCCGTTCCACCACATGCCGAACCCTGGCACCATGGAAAAATGTGTTTAAAACTGTTCCTTTAAGGCTGGACTGAGGGGAGGAGTCAAGGCGGATCCCTTGTAGTTTGGAATCAGTGAGTTAGTGCTGAGAGAGCCAAGTAACGGTTGGAGTGAGGAGCAGTTCATGTGGAGGAGAAAATCCAGTTTAGAGATCTTGGATCAAACCTGGAGAAACACACACAACTAATCCAGTTGTGTAATTACCACAAAGAGTAAATCCAGCTCATGAGAGAATCAAAGGAGGAAATTCAGAAGGAATCCTCTGCCTTGTCTCCTCACCTGCCAGCCTGCAGCCATTGCATCTGTACCCTGCCAAACCTGAAGTAAAGGACCGTAAGTTACTATTTACAAGTTATTCAACCGTCTCCCGTGTATTAACTCTGCACCCACGTTACCAACAAGGGCACCCCAAATACCATCAAACCGGGAGGCTGTACAACAGGGTGTGCCCCAGGGGGAAACTACAACTACCACCATCTACATTCACCATACAGTGCAGACCCCCTCCATTTTCCCTGCAACGGCTCCGCAGGGAGTGCTTGAAGGCCCAGCCACCGTGTCCCTATACCGCCCTCGCACTACCCCATCACCACCGTGTCCCTATACCGCCTCGCACTACCCCATCACCACCGGGCCATTGCATAAATTTGGCGTCACGAACAGGATTGTTATATCACCTCTGTGCCTCCTAAAGAAATTTGCTAAGAGACTTTATTGCTGTTGAAATATCGCTGCATAGAGAATTGCAACCAGCAAAACAGGGGTTAATCAGCCATCTTGGAAAACCCAGTGTTTAAGCAGCAGCAGGGTGATTTCAGAGACTTTGTGTGTGAAATTTACTGTGGCCCCTCCAGGGTGCAGTACGAGACTGTTACAGGAAGATATCGCTGTTTGTGTGAAGAAAAAGTGGCACTAGAGACTGTATTTGATTTATAAATTGTCTGCTGCGTCACGACCGCATTTTGTTCCAGCCCACGAGGGGTTAACTAGTCGACAGTGTTACAGCGGGAAAGCGGAAACCAGAATAACCCCCAAGTACCAGCCCGCCCACTTCCTGGTGGGAAGAGCCAGAATCTGCCAAGCAACAGTGAAACATCACGTGGACAGCGGAACCAAAGTTCCTACCTCTTGTTGTGCCGGGGACGGAAAACACCAGCCGCAACTACCGGAAGTCCCTGGGCGCCGCCATCTTGAAAGTTACCCAGCCGGAGCCGCAATAGCCGCCGCTGCTGAGAAAGATAAAGAATTGATTCCCACTTAGCACTGCGAGAGTGGAAGTATCCTACAGCCGCGGAAGTCACTGCGCTACAACCAGATAAGAGACTCAGTTTGAAAAATTCTCACAGTGTTGCTAAGGGCAACAAACCACAAATATAGCAGAAATGTCTGACAATGGGGAAGAAGTTTCTCCCAGCAACAGTGGATTACCCCCAGCAACCCAGGTAATGCCAATCACAATGCCCTACTACTTTGGAGCACCATGGCTCCCTCGCTACCATGGAGAAAATCATTCACTGAAAGATTTCAGACAGAAGATGTTGTCCATGTTTCGCTTGTATCCTCTCTCCACAGAACAGAAGGTTGAGATATTAACTGGACAGCTAGAGGGCACAGCTTTGAGGGAAGTGAAATCCTGGCCCAGAACTGAAAGAAAGGCAGTTGAACAAATTCTGGACCGGCTGCGCGCCATTTTTGAAGTGAGAACTGTGGCAGAAATCAAGATGAAGTTCTTTGGAAAAAAACAACAGCCCAGTGAGTCATTGAGAGACTTTGCTTTATCCCTGCAGGAGGCGCTACGAGCAATTATGCAGGTAGAACCCATGGAGGCTCCAGCTGCTGACAAGGCCTTAAAGGAACAGTGTCACCAACATTTTTTTTTTTATATCAGTTTTATGTTAGGGTTTTATTAAAAACGTTTATATTTATTTGTGTGTTTGTGTGTTACTTTTTTCTATTTTTACACTTTTTCTTCCCTATGGGGGCTGCCATTTTTTTTTCCATTTATGTATGTGTCGATTAACGACACATACAGACATGGAATACGGCAGCTCCAGTCCCATAGGGACTGCGAACGGGGCCCGTTCCATCCACTTTGGTGTACGCCGTGTGTGTGGGAACGGCGCATGCGCCGCTCCCACACAGTCCGATTTGAAATGCGCGTCGTCCGGCGCCATTTTCCTGTGGACCGGAAGTCGCGGCCGGGCAGTAAGATTACTACTTCCGGTCGCGGCTTCCGGACTTGTGCACATGGAGCAGCGGCAGCAGACGAAGCGGACGGACCGGAGGGAGCGGCGGCGACTGGAGCAGGTAAGTGATTTCTATGTATGTTCGTGTTTCAGTGTGTTTTACTAGTGTATGTAAACCTTCTACACTGTGTGTTAGCTCAAAAAATGGCGACACACGGTGTAGGAGGTTAGACCGTTCAAACCCCTCGTTTCTCCCGGCACTAGCCAGGATAAAGGAGAGGGGGATTCTGAGAGCTCACTAGAGCGAGGGATTTTTTCCCAATTTTGCAGCATAAAGCAATGTGGTTGCTTTACCACATGCAATGCTGCAATTTTGGGAATTGCTCCATCTAGTGACCAGTGCTGGGAAATATTATAAATTGAATCCAATTTATAATATTTCCTGACTCGTGGAAAAAACAAAAAAAATTAGAACAATGTTTAATCACCTACACACTAATTGTTTAACTAAAAAAAAAAAAAACATGTTTTACTGGCAACACATTTCCTTTAAGAGAGCAATTTGTGGAGGGAGCTGGATCTAAAGCCCTAAAAAGCCAGCTCAGAATGTTGGCCTCCCAGAACACAGACTGTCCTTTCCAGGACTTTAAAGAACTAGTCATAAGGATCCTGGGGACTGAAGCTGCATCGACTCCAACTAAATTTTGTCCCTATTCCATAGAGACACCCCATGAGCTTCCCTCTGACTACCGAGTTACCTTGGGAAGCCAAGATGCCATTGCTCCGTCAACCCCCAAGCCAGAGCCAGATTCAGTTGCTGAACTGAGAGAACAAGTTGCTGTTTTGACCAAAAGCCTCACTAAAGTGTGTCGGAGCTTGGAAGATCTGAAGCAGCACCAAGAGGAAAGCCACCGGTACACCAGTAACAGGTTCCGTGATAGACCTGTTAGAAAAACTTTAACTTACCAGAATCCGGGTAGGCTCCCTACTGACAAGTTTGATGCTAAGGGAAGACCCATTTGCCGCAGGTGCCAAGGAGCTGGCCATGTTGAGAGAGAATGCCGTCAGTTAAACGACAAACCCCCGAGGCAATGGACCGCCCCTCGGGTGGAAGGCCACTATGTCCATCAACTCCAGAAAGCATACCCCGCTTTCATCAGGACACTGATCAGCTGATACAACCTCCAGACCCATGGCTGAAAGTCATAGCTGGTAATGGAGAGTCAATATCACTACCGTTACTGAGAACCTACAATCCAGGTGAGAGAGATGAAACTACCACAGCAAGGCGTAATTGTGATAGAACTGAAGGATGATGAATTTCCACCAATGGTGCTGGGCATGAACATACTCCACAATTGCTATGAAGAAATGCTAGATGCCCTACATGGCGTCCTTCCTACAGCTTCTACCTCTAAGCAAGTTGCGCTTCAGAACGCCATACGTCGCCTGACTGCTCAACAGAGATTCTGCAATGAAAAGGGTGAGATTTGCCGTGCTCGTATTATGGACAACCAACCAGTGACTCTGCAGCCAGAGACAGAAACAATGGTGTGGTGCAGAGCTCGTTCAGGTTTACACGGTAAAGACTATCAAGCTCTAGTGGAACCTCTTCCACTGGAAGAACACCCAACAGTACAGGCAGCTAGAAGCCTAATGACCGTTTCCAATGTGAGGGTACCCATCCGCCTCCTGAATCTTGGCGATCAAGCTGTGGAGCTGAAGAAGCATTACCCAATTGCCAAGCTGTCACAGATCTTTGTGGAAGACATTTGAAGTCCAGAAACTGTTGTGTCCCAACATGCTAACCAAAGTCGTGTCACGCCTGGCAAGACAACAAAACCCTGGTGGACCGAGATCCACGTTGGCGATGCCAATACACAAGAAGAACAGATTGAAGGAGTCCTAACAGTAGCCCAAGATCACCAGCAAGCTTTCAGTAAGCATTCCATGGACTTTGGAAAAGCTACCATCATACAGCATACCATTCCCACAGGTTCACATCCACCCATCAAGGAAAGGTACCGTCCTATTCCACCTGCTATGTACCAACAGGTGAAGAAACCGCTTCGGGAGATGAAGGATGCTGATGTGATTCGGGAAAGTTACAGTCCATGGGCTGCACCCCTAGTCCTAGTGAAAAAGAAGGATGGTGATATCAGGTTCTGTGTGGACTACGGGAAACTCAATAAGATCACCCACAAGGATGCGTATCCCTTGCCGCGCATTGAAGAATCCTTGACTGCCTTGGGGTCTGCTGCCTATTTCTCTACTTTGGACTTGACCAGCGGGTATTGGCAAGTACCCATGGCCCCTGAAGACAAAGAAAAGACTGCTTTCACTACCCCTATGGGATTGTTCGAGTTCAATGACATGCCCTTTGGACTCTACAATGCCCCAGGAACTTTCCAGAGACTGATGGAACGCTGCCTGGGTCATCAGAACTTTGAGACCATCCTCCTGTACCTAGACGATATCATCATCTACTCAAAGACGTATGAAGACCATTTGCAGAATCTGGCTGAAGTATTCCAGACCCTCATAAAGTACGGCCTGAAAGTGAAACCCTCTAAGTGTCATCTCCTGAAACCAGAAGTCCGTTACTTGGGTCATGTCGTCAGTGCAGATGGGGTGCTTCCTGATCCAGAGAAAGGGGCAGCTGTGAAGAACTGGCCAACTCCTAAGACCGTCAAAGAGGTGAGAAGTTTTCTTGGGTTTGCAGGATACTACAGGCGTTTCATCCCACACTTCGCCCAGGTTGCAGAACCGCTTCAGGGATTGTTAAGAGGCCAGTCAAAAGAAGCCCTGAAGAGAAGAATCCCAATTGAGTGGGCTGAAGCCCATGAAACTGCCTTCAAGGAGCTAAAACAACTGCTGATTGAACCACCAATCTTGGGATATCCTGACTATCAGCAACCCTTCAGAGTGTACACAGACGCCAGCAACAAAGGGTTGGGAGCAGTCCTGTCGCAGGTACAAGACCAAAAGGAGAGAGTCATTGCTTATGCCAGCAGAGCTCTTCGTGGAGCTGAGAGGAACGATCAGAATTATAGTTCCTTCAAGCTGGAGTTCCTAGCTCTTGTGTGGGCCGTCACCGAGAAATTTAAAGACTACCTTGCTGCGACACCCTTCTTCGTCTATACAGATAACAATCCACTAGCCCACTTTGACTCCACCAGACTCGGAGCTCTTGAACAGAGATGGGCAACCAGACTGGCCAACTACCAGTTCGTAATCAAGTACCGGTCTGCTACATCCAATAAGAATGCTGACGCCCTGCCCAGATTGCCCGTTGATGATGAAATCGCCCAAAGTCAAGATGAGTGGGAAGAAGTAGAAATGGCAACTTTCTACGCCCAGTTTGCTGCACAAAATACGCTGATCGCCAGAGAAAGAAAAGATCACTCTGAGCCAGAGTTTCCTGATCCTTCTAAGGATCCAAGACAATGGGTTAAGATCCAAAGAGAAAGTCGAACTCTCCGAGAACTCCAGACTTCTCTTCTACAGCACAAGACTCCTGACCGAATACGAAGCGGTAAAGCTGATCTAGAATTGATTCGTCTATCGCCTCTTTGTGTCAAGAGGGCTGGTACAGAGAAACACTCTAGATCCTATTACAGGTGAACGTCTGCATCAAATTTTAGTACCCCGGCGAGATGCCAAAACAGTGTTGGAAGCATATCATGACCGATCAGGACACTTTGGGGTTCAGAAAACTGAAGCTACCATCCACAGACGATTTTACTGGACGGGTGTGAGAAGACACATAGAGCAGTAGTGCCGGGAATGTCCTATTTGTGCCCAGAGTAAAGGACAGCTTTCAGACCAGAAAGCCCCACTCCATTCTATCATCAGCCATAAACCTCTGGAGCTCATAGCCATTGACCATGCCAAGCTGGAACCAAGTCGCTCAGGGTATGCCTATGCCATTACAATCATTGACCATTACACCAAGTTTGTTGTTGCTTTGCCTGTGAAAGACCTGACTGCCAAGTCAACTGCTGCCATCATTTGGAAGAATTTCGTGCTTCCTTATGGCTGCCCAGACAAGATTCTGACTGATCGTGGATCTGCATTCGAGTCCCAACTGTTCCACGAGATGTGTTTCCTACATGGCTGCCAGAAGCTCAGAACCACCGCTTATCATCCACAAGGAAATGGCCTGTGTGAGAAGATGAACCAGATGCTCATTCAGATGCTGAGAACTGTTCCATTTCAGAAAAGAGCTGATTGGCCAAGTCTATTGCCTGAACTGGTGTACCTGTACAATAATACCATCCATTGTTCCACAGGGTACACACCCTACTATCTCCTGTTTGGCCGACAAGGAAAGTTACCATCAGATATGGCCTTGGATGTCGAGGTGCCAGACACCATCAATCCCCTGCCAAAGATTGAGTGGGTGAGTGACCACCAACGTCGCCTGGCTAAAGCAAACGAGATTGTGGAAAATCGGATGGAAGATGCTCGTCAAAAGCAACAGGCAGATTTTGACAAGAATGCATGCCCGTGCAAAGCCATTCCAAATCGGGGACCGTGTATGGCTTAAAAACAACCATCGCACCAGCAAGTTAGACAGCAAGTGGGAGAAAGAACCCTACACTGTAAAGTCTATCCCATAGCCAGGTACTGATGTCTACAAGATTGAGCGAGAGGGCCGAGATCCTCAAGTTGTACATCGCAACAGGCTTAAACCCTGCCAGAAGGAAGACAGACCTACAGAACCACAGTCGACTGAAGAACTTCCTACAGCTGGAGAAGCCCCACCGCCCACAAAGGAATCTCCTCCAACTAAAGATTCTCAGCCCACCAAAGATGAGCCGATGTTCCGTACTTTTTATTGGTTTCTCAAGCCATGGATGTCCGTGTTCATCCCCAGTGTTGTTCCTGCAATGAATACCATCTCACAGCCTTCGGCAACAGAGTCCAGACCTCATCCGGAAGAATCCATAGACCATGAGGTTGTGACAGAAGAGTCCCTGAGAAGATCCGAGAGAGTTACCAGAGGTAAGATGCCAGCCAGGTATCAGGATTGAACTATTATGGAACTCTCGTACTGCGTTTGTTAGTCAGTGTTCATCCATTCAATTGGCTGACTAAAGCTTAAGAGAGACCAAGAACATTTGCCTCTGCTATGTCCCAGATGGTCCTAAGCGCCCATGTTTCCAGTTTAGTGCCGGACTATGGACACTACCCCAGTTACATTGATTGATTGATCTACGACCCTGTTCCCCTTCTAGAAAATTCATCGTCCCATTACATTTTAAAGATTTAAAGAACTTATAAATGTTTGCCGTATATTTGTACATGTCATGTTTTACAGAAGAGGCTGGACGCAGCCCGCAGGGATTAAGGGAAGCCGACATGACCGTCCTGGTAGGGAAAGGGTTAATTAGGTGAGGGAGAGTTGGAGGGAGTTGGAGGGGGGACGGGGAGGAGTTAAGGGGGACGGGGGGCCGTTACTGAGCTTCCCGCTGTTTCTCGGCATTGAGCCGGAAGCAGCGGGAGGAGTAACACAGAAACAGTAAGCTCCCCGTTGCCCGTGCTTCTCAGGATGACAGAGACTTTAATGTTAGAGCGGCTGCGTGCCGCTGCTGTGCACCACGGTCCCGGATGGCTAGAGGAGACCGTGGCTGCTATAACAAAGATCCCGGACGCCGTTTCGCCACGTCGGGCCCGGCGTTCGGGGTCTGTTGCAAAGGACAGGCTCCCCTCCCCCGGCCCCCTTACAAGCATGGCTATGGCGGCGCGGGGGGAGTCGGCAACAACCGCTCCGGCGCAGAGCAGGCAGAGAGCGTTGCCGGGGGTGACGGCGACGCAGGCCGGGTCGACCCGTCCCTCTCGGCGGTCCCGACCTCCAGAGCGCCTCAGTCCGGAGGCAGTCCCGCGGACACGGCGTCGCAGAGGGAGCCCGATCCCGGACGCTGCAGGCCAGGCAGCTGGGAGGACCGCCCCTTCCCAGGCCCTGCGTCCTGGCAGGAATCCCAGGCCGCGACGGGGTCTGGCGGTAAGCAGGGAGTCGCAGGCTGGGCTCCCTGTCACCCCTCCCCCATCAGATGGAAGATTTGGAGGACAAGGTACGGCCGCCCCGCCTGGTGATGTTCCGGCCAGGGGGCAGGCTTCGTCAGGATCGTCTAGACGGACGCCTAGATCTTCAGCGACGTCGAGGCAACAGGTCCGGTCGGAAGTCTGGGTCCCGGTGGTCGGGCGGCAGGTTGCCGGCCCATCGGTCAGCGCGTCCTCATCTCCGTTCCGAAGATGTCGTTGGGATGGACAGTCGTCGGCGAGAGAAGAGCTGGAGGAAGGTGAACTGGACGTGTATCGTCGAGGTCAGGATGGTCCGGCTGACGGGAACACAGAGCCTGTGCAGCCCGGTGAGTGTATAACTCCATCATTGTCTTATCCAGCGATTTTTATGTCGGGTGGCGGCGGGGGGGCTGCTAGCATTGCATCGGGGGCCGGTAGTGGCGCGGGCGGACGCGACGGAGCGGGTTGGGCTGACTTAGTGGGTTGCTTACGGGAGCTGGTGGGGCGCCTAGACAGGGCCGCGGCGCCGGTAGTAACGGAAGTGTCCCCTGCGGTAGTTTGGGAAGGCCCCAGGGACGTGGGATCGTTACAGGCGCGTCCCGTGATGGCGGTTAGAGAGGCGGTCGCGGTGTCGGTACAGACCGAGGCACAAAAGGATGGCGATCGAGTGCGTATGGATGATCGTGCTCGGGGGGAGGTGTACGTTTGTTTTGAGGGTCCGTTGGGGGCGCATTTAAAGCAGGAGGTGCGCGATAGGATCTGGAAGGACGAATATGTTGAAATTTTTTCTCTCTTGCCGCTGGCTAAATTTAATTTGGATAAGAGCAAGCGGGATGAGAGTAAAAAGGACGAGGAGGAACGGCGGCGGTATAGGCTTATCCCGCAGACGTTCGTTAATTGGTCGCAGGCGTTCGCCATATTGGCTAGTGTGATAGGGGAAAAGGCGCCGGAAAATTGTTCGGCGTTGTTTTGTTATTTTGATGCCATTGGGGAGGCTCATAGGGCGTATGGGGGTCAGGCGTGGCTGCGATACGATGAGCAATTCCGTCAGCGGAAGGCGGTTCGGCCGGCGATTCGGTGGGACCAGAAGGATATTGCTCTCTGGTTACGGGTTACGGCTCCGGTTAGGCAGTCCTTTCCCGGGAGCGTCGGCCAGGGAGGCCAGTCTAGTCAGGGTTGACAAAGCGGCGGGGGAAAGGCGGGGTTTTGCTGGCAATTTAATGAAGGTCAGTGCAAGTTCGGGGCCACGTGCAAGTTCAAGCACGTGTGTTCCGAGTGTAATGGTGCATCACACGGGGCGGCAAAATGTCTGCGAAAAAAGAGGTCAGGGAACCAGCACGCGGCTGGTCAAGGGGGTGTCGCCGGTGAGGGTGGAAAAGATGGCCCCTTATCTAAATGAGTATCCGGATAGGGCGGCGGCTAAGTTGCTTTATGAAGGGTTTCGTGTTGGTTTTGTTATTCCCCCGCCTCCTTATGAGGTTCCGGTTACGCTGAGGAATTTAAAATCGGCTTACTTGCATGCGAAAGTCGTGTCGGAAAAGTTGTTAAAAGAAGTTTCGTTGGGCCGCATGTCGGGGCCGTTTGTTGAGTCGCCGGTAAAAGATTTAGTTGTGTCCCCGTTGGGTATTGTCCCTAAACGCGAGCCCGGAAAGTTTCGTTTGATTCAACATTAATCGTATCCCAAGGGTTCGTCGGTAAATGACGGGATTGATCACGAGTTGTGCTCCGTAGTTTATACCTCATTCGATAAGGCGGTGGGGTTAGTGCGGGCTGCGGGTCCAGGGGCGCTGTTAGCAAAAACCGACATCGAGGCGGCGTTCAGGTTGTTGCCGGTCCATCCAGAAAGCCAACGGCTGTTGGGTTGTTTTTGGAATGGGGCCTTTTACGTGGACCGGTGCCTTCCGATGGGGTGTTCCCTTTCTTGTGCATACTTCGAGGCGTTTAGTAGCTTCGTGGAGTGGGTAACGAGGGGAGTATCCGGGGTCGACTCGTTGATCCATTACTTAGATGATTTTTTGTGCGTTGGCCCGGGGGGTTCGCCGGTTTGCGGTAATTTGCTTCATGCACTACAGAAGGTGGCGAGGGATTTTGGGATTCCTTTGGCGCCGGAAAAAACGGAGGGCCCGGTAGCGACGATTTGTTTCTTGGGAATCGAAATAGACTCGGTGGTAATGGAGTGTCGTCTCCCGGCGGATAAGTTGGGTGCTTTGAGGCTGGAGGTTCGACGGGCTTGTAGAATGAAGAAAATGACGCTGAGGGAGCTTCAGTCGCTGCTGGGGAAGTTGAATTTCGCCTGCCGGATTATGCCGATGGGGAGGGTGTTTGGTAGGAGGTTGGCGGCGGCAACGGCGGGAGTGCGTGCGCCGCATTATTTTGTGCGGCTCAAGGAGGAGCACCGAGCTGATCTTCAGGTTTGGGATGACTTCTTGGGCCAGTACAATGGTCGCTCGCTATGGATGGCCCCAGCGCAGGATACGAGTGATTTGAATATTTTTACGGATGCGGCTGGGGCGGGTGGTTTTGGAGCTTACGGGGGAGGTCCGTGGTGCGCGGGTCAATGGCCGGCTAGCTGGGTGTCCAGTGGACTCACGCGGAATCTGGCCCTGCTCGAGCTGTTTCCCATCGTGGTGGCGGCTACCATTTGGGGGGACAGGCTCAGGGATAAGAAGGTCCGTTTTTACTGCGACAACATGGGGGTGGTGCTTGCCATTAATAACATCACGGCGTCCTCTCCTCCGGTAGTTCAATTGTTGCGACATTTAGTGTTGGTGTGTTTGTCATTGAACGCGTGGGTGGTGGCGGTGCATGTCCCGGGAGTACGGAATTGTATCGCTGATGCTCTTTCTCGCTCGCAGTGGGACCGGTTTCGGCAATTGGCACCGGGAGCGGAACGTCTCGGTTTGGCTTGTCCGGAGCATCTTTGGGATCTGGTATCGGTCCCGTAGAGCAGCTGTTACAAAGGTCTTTGGCGCGCACGACGTGGAGTGCTTATGCTGCTTGTTGGAAGCAGTGGGAGGAGTGGGTAAGAGAGTTGGGTGACGTCAATACGGATAGAGACAGGTTGGTGGCACTTTTGTACTGGTTAGGGGACGCCTGGGAGGCGGGGCTTTCAGTAGCGAAGGTGAACCGGTTCATATCTGCGGTGGCGTTTGGGTTTAAGTTGCGGGGCTTTCGGGATGTATCGAAGGAATTTCTGGTATCGCAGGCTTTGAAGGGGTTGCGCCGAGGTAGGGTGGAGGCGGATAGTAGAAGGCCGGTGTCGTTTGGTTTGCTTAGCTCGTTGGGCGGTTCATTAGCATCGGTATGTCGTTCTTCAGATGAAATGGATTTGTTTCGGTTGGCTTTTTCGTTAGCGTTCTTTGGAGCATTTAGAATAGGTGAGTTGGTGTCGCCAAGTACCAAACAGGCAGGGGGGCTGAGATCTGGGGAGGTGAGCCTATTTGCAGATCGGCTGGAGGTATGGTTGCGTCGGTCTAAAACTGACCAAGTAGGGAAGGGTAAACTGATAGTTTTGTTCGCTCTCCCGGGGTCGGTCATGTGCCCAGTAGAGTGCATGCGGGGTTTTACGCAAAACAGGGGGTCTCCAGATTTGCCTTTGTTACGTCATGTGGACGGGTCGTTTTTGTCCAGGTTTCAGTTTGGAGCTGTTTTTAAAAAATGTTTGACGGCGGTTGGTGTGGCGGTAGGCTCATATTCATCTCATTCCTTCAGGATTGGCGCAGCAACAGAAGCGGGGCGCTGGGGGTTGGATGATGAGGGGGTGAGGCGTATTGGTCGTTGGGAGTCTAAAAGGTTTAAGTCCTATGTCCGCCCCCATATGTTATGATTTTTGTTGTTTACGCTTTACAAATGTTATATGGTGGTGCCTAATTGTTTTTTCCGTTTCAGATTCGCCTCCGTGTTTGGTGTGGTTGATGGGTCATTCGTACGTGCACTGTGGGGCTTTGAGGGCGAACGTCCGCCCGGATGGTCGCCAGTTGCGCATTCTGCGACAGGACGCGGTTGTGCATTGGCTGGGTTTTAGAGGTATGTCATGGAACAGGGTGTTGGCGGAATTCCAGACATATGCGCGGCTTGATAGGGTTCCGGAGGTCTTAGTGTTGCACGTGGGTGGGAATGACTTAGGAGTCCGCCCCTTTCGTGAGTTGGTGCGGGATATCAAACATGATATGTTGTGTTTGTGGGTATCTTATCCCAAGTTGGTGATAGTGTGGTCGGTGGAGAGAGTCAATAAGGCTCGCATAAAAGTTAACCGGGCGGTGTCCCGTTTTGTGGCAAAGAACGGGGGCATTTGCGTGAGGCATAGGGATTTGGAGTCAGGAGTGGGGAATTTCTGGAGGAGTGACGGGGTTCATCTGACCGAGGTTGGCATTGATCTATGGAGCTTGGCGATAGCAGAAGGCATAGAAAGGGCGGTGGCGGTGTGGAGGAACTCACAGGCTTAAGGTGGTCAAGGCCTGTTTCGCTGTGGCGGGGGGAGTCCTTGAGGCCAGTCAGTACAAAATGGTGGGGGGGTCGCATCGGGGGTAGGCGTCCCCCAAAAAAGGTACATGGTTGAAGACTTCATCCGGTGTTATCCCTTTGAAGTGGTCTTCTGGTAGAAGGTATATCACTTGAAGGCTTCATCGGGTGTTATCCCTTTGAAGTGGACTTCTAGTGGTCGGTATATCACTTGAGGGCTTCATCGGGTGTTATCCCCTTGAAGTGGACTTCTAGTGGTTGGAGCCATCTGCAGAGGTGAACGGTGCTTCCGAGCTGGTTTACGGCTGGAGGTAATTGGTGGTTTGCAGATGGCTAATTCGGTGTGTTCTTAAAAAAGGAACATCTGAAGGGGCTTCAAGGACTTCCTCTGCTCGGGTTAATGTTAACGTTAAATTGTTATTTACGATTCTGACCCATGTTGGGTCATGTGAATTATTAGGAGGAATTCTCTGGTGGATTCCTAACTAGTTATCCGAATGTTTCGGATTTAAATTGTTTTTATAAAACTGTGAAATTAATAAACGGCTGCTGTGGCCATTTCACATCCAACCTCGGTGTCATGTGTCTTTACTAAAGTGGGGGTGGTGGGATAGTATGGTCTAAGGTTAACACACGACTCTACTTAGGCAGGTCAAGAAGAGGCTGGACGCAGCCCGCAGGGATTAAGGGAAGCCGACATGACCGTCCTGGTAGGGAAAGGGTTAATTAGGTGAGGGAGAGTTGGAGGGAGTTGGAGGGGGGACGGGGAGGAGTTAAGGGGGACGGGGGGCCGTTACTGAGCTTCCCGCTGTTTCTCGGCATTGAGCCGGAAGCAGCGGGAGGAGTAACACAGAAACAGTAAGCTCCCACCCTCCCACCCTTGGTTTGTTACTCCTTAGGTCTTATGTACGTCAGTCTATGAGCGTTGTTTTATTTGTGTGCTTATTTAACATGTTTTTCTTTTTTCCGGAGTAGGTTCTGTTGTCATGGCAGCTGGCGGGGGGAGTCCTTGAGGCCAGTCAGTACAAAATGGTGGGGGGGTCGCATCGGGGGTATGCGTCCCCCAAAAAAGGTACATGGTTGAAGACTTCATCGGGTGTTATCCCTTTGAAGTGGTCTTCTGGTAGAAGGTATATCACTTGAAGGCTTCATCGGGTGTTATCCCTTTGAAGTGGACTTCTAGTGGTCGGTATATCACTTGAGGGCTTCATCGGGTGTTATCCCCTTGAAGTGGACTTCTAGTGGTTGGAGCCATCTGCAGAAGTGAACGGTGCTTCCGAGCTGGTTTACGGCTGGAGGTAATTGGTGGTTTGCAGATGGCTAATTCGGTGTGTTCTTAAAAAAGGAACATCTGAAGGGGCTTCAAGGACTTCCTCTGCTCGGGTTAATGTTAACGTTAAATTGTTATTTACGATTCTGACCCATGTTGGGTCATGTGAATTATTAGGAGGAATTCTCTGGTGGATTCCTAACTAGTTATCCGAATGTTTCGGATTTAAATTGTTTTTATAAAACTGTGAAATTAATAAACGGCTGCTGTGGCCATTTCACATCCAACCTCGGTGTCATGTGTCTTTACTAAAGTGGGGGTGGTGGGATAGTATGGTCTAAGGTTAACACACGACTCTACTTAGGCAGGTCAAGGTCCACAGACACCGAGGACGGCTTTCTTCAAAAAGGGGGTGTATGCAGTGTCCGAGATACACTGCAGCAATGTACTGTGATTTCTGACATTGTATAGAAACATGTGTTTAAAACTGTTCCTTTAAGGCTGGAGGAGTCAAGGCGGATCCCTTGTAGTTTGGAATCAGTTAGTTAGTGCTGAGAGAGCCAAGTAACGGTTGGAGTGAGGAGTAGATCCTGTGTAGGAGAAACCCTGCAGCTCTGAGCAGAAAATCCAGTTTAGAGATCTTGGATCAAACCTGGAGAAACACACACAACTAATCCAGTTGTGTAATTACCACAGAGAGCAAATCCAGCTCATGAGAGAATCAAAGGAGGAAGTTCAGAAGGAATCCTCTGCCTTGTCTCCTCACCTGCCAGCCTGCAGCCATTGCATCTGTACCCTGCCAAACCTGAAGTAAAGGACCGTAAGTTACTATTTACAAGTTATTCAACCGTCTCCCATGTATTCACTCTGCACCCACGTTACCAACAAGGGCACCCCAAATACCATCAAACCGGGAGGCTGTACAACAGGGTGTGCCCCAGGGGGAAACTACGACTACCATCATCTACATTGACCATACAGTGCAGACCCCCTCCATTTTCCCTGTAACGGCTCCGCAGGGAGTGCTTGAAGGCCCAGCCACCGTGTCCCTATACCGCCTCGCACTACCCCATCACCACCGGGCCGTTGCAGACCTGTTTTAGACCTAGGCCTGTAACAAGGATAAGGGGGCATCCTCTATGTCTAGAGGAAAAGAGGTTTCACCATCATCACAGACAGGGATTCTTTACTGTGAGACTATGGAACTCTCTGCCACAGGATGTTGTGATGGTTGATTCTTTGAACAAGTTCAAGAAGGGCCTTGATGCTGTTCTTGAAAAATATAGTATTACAATATCCAATCTAACTTCTGGAACACCGTCTAGGGAGAAAAAATTTCAGATATCAGCAGAAAGCGCAAATTCTTAAAAGCACATTGCACCCGCATAATATTTACAATGCCACTACAGGCCAAAAGTACAATGAGTAACCTTTTGAGGGTGGAAACTCTACCACACGTATTACAGCCCAATCCTTTTATTTCCGACATCTGACAAACGTTGGCTGAATAACTTCCAATACACATTAGATGGTTGGCTGGTCCTGCCAAAATCAGCGAGTTCAGCTGATGTAAGTCTTAGGCTGGGTTCACACGACCAATTTTTAGATGTAATGGAGGAGTTTTACGCCTCGAATTACGTCTGAAAAAACGGCTCCATTACGTCGGCAAACATCTGCCCATTCATTTCAATGGGTTTGCCGATGTACTGTGCCGACGACCTGTAATTTTACGCGTCGCTGTCAAAAGACAGCGCGTAAAATAACAGCCTCGTCAAAGAAGTGCAAGACACTTCTTGGGACGTAATTGGAGCCGTTTTTCATTGAATCCAATGAAGAACAGCTCCAAATTACGTCCATAAAAGACGCCCCGCAAAACGCGAGTACATGCAATTACGTCTGAAATTCAGAAGCTGTTTTCTCCTGAAAACAGCTCCGTAATTTCAGACGTAAATGCAGTTATCGTGTGCACATACCCTAATGTGTATGGCCACCTTTAGATCACCTTATTGTAACATATGGGGACAGAATCCCCAAGAAATAAGGGAAAATGTTGATGACCTAAATATGCCTTTAGTGACCCATCTGGTGTATTGCGCCTTAAAGCGCTATTGTCCCGCTGTTATGTGTGGTTGATACTGCTGTTTTCTTTATCCCTCACTAGGTGGCACTTGTGTAGTAATGAAACAGGCCAGTGACTAGCCTTGTATAGGAGAAGATATACTACAATATGCTTTATTTGAGGAGAGGGTGGTTAATCTAGCCACTGTAAACGTTGTGTACATATTTCATCTTATTGTGTTTATTGATTGCTTTTATAAAGGGAGGCAAGGTGCTCAGCTTGTTTACAATTCATATTTAGGGTGCTGGAATCATGGCCGGCCTTAGCTATGTGCGACACGTGTGGTCGCACAGGGTGCCGGGCGCCATGCTGTAAGGGTACGAGCCAGTGAGGAGAAATGTTCCTTCCTCTCCACTGCTGTGTGAAGTGAGCGCTGATTCGTGGAGCAGCAGGGGCCTCTGTCTGCTCCACCAATCAGCACAGCCTGTACTGCACAGTCACACAGACTCAGCACTTCACGCAGCTCCTTCCTGCTGTGCTGTTGCCACAGTGAAGACTCCTCCACGGAGCTCCGGTAAGAGCAGCAGCTTTAGGTTAATCCATGTTTATTTATGTGCTGTGTGAGGGAGGAGGAAAGAGGGAAGGGGTTAAGTGATGTGTAACAGGATGTTGTTTTTTTTTTTTTTTGCAAAGATCGATTTTGTGGGGGAGGGGAGACTAGGTTATAGGTGCTTTGTGTGTGTATTTTACAGATCGATTTTGAAGGTGAGGGGACATTGCCCTAAATGCTATAGGAGTCCCGTGGGGGGATTCTTTATAAATGTATTTTTTGAGGAGGGGGACTTCTGTATGGTTTATTTAGTGGTGTAGGAGCTTATTATGAATCATGGGGGAGGGGAACTTGGCGTTCTGTATGGGGAGAAAGGATTCTTTAGGGTACGGCCACACGGAGCGGCCCTCACACTGTCGGAACGCGGCCAACGACCCCGCTGGCACTATGTAGGAGCGGCTGTCAAATACCTCGTTAAGGGGTATTCTAGTTACATTCGCATGCGCACTGCCGCTCCATTCATTCTCTATGGGAGCGCCGGAGATGGCCGAGTGCAGTGTTCTGCTTTTTCCGGCGCTCCCATAGAGAATGAATAGGGGGTAAGTTGTTGTAATTTGCAAAATCGTGCGGCCATAAAGTGTGTATTAATTCATGGCCGCACGTTAATACGGGTAAACCGTCCCTTTATCTGCAAAATCGTGCGGCCATGAATTAATACACCCCTTATGGCCACATGATTTTGCAAATTACAACAGCTTACCCCATATCCATTCTCTATGGGAGCGCCGGAAAAAGCCGAAACACTGCACTCGGCTATCTCCGGCGCTCCCAGAGAGAATGAATGGAGCGGCAGTGCGCATGTGAATGTAACTGGAATACGTGCGGCCACTAACAGGCTGTTTGACAGCCGCACTGAACATGGTTCCGGCGTGGTTGTTAGCTGCGTTGCGACCGTGTCAGGGCCGCACCGTGTGGCCTTACCCTTAGAGATAATATGTGTGGGGGGGAGCAACTTGATAATAAGGGTAGGAACACACAGGGTGGATACGTAAAACTACACAGTGTATACGTCCTGAGAACCGCAGGGAATTTCAACTGAAAAAATGTACCAAATTTTGGTGCAGTTTTTTGGGCGGAAAGACTGCAGAAATAAATTTTAAAAAAAAAGCTAATACTCCCAGCCGTAGTCCCTCTCTCTCTCTGAGCGTAGCCCGACCTCCTGCGATGACGCTGTAGTCCATGTGACCGCTGCAGCCTTTGATTGGCTGCAGCTGTCACATGGGATGAATCGTCATCCCTGGAGGCCGGGCTACTCTCATAACAGAATACACATCGCTATGACTATGGCCGGGTGTACTACTTTTTTTTTTCTCATTTGAGATTAACGATAAGCAAAGTTTTTATCATTGATCTTCTCCTTTGTTAACACTGACCAAATAACATTATAATTGGTCAGAAACTAGCGAATCATGATGATAATTGGCTAAACTAAATAGGCCTTTAATGGGGGTATATTCAGGCTTAGTGCCTATGGCAGCGTGAGTTGTAAATACGGCCCTGCTAAATACGGCCCTGCTAAATACTATTCAACACTATAGCAGAGCAGGGAGGTATCTCACTGCTCTGTGATCTACTAGGCTGGTGGTTCCCAACATGAGGTTCCCATGAGAACCCTCCAGGGGTGCCGCGACACTCCTCTGGATAACTGCCACGGACGTGCTTTCTCTCCTCGACATAGCGCAAAGTGGATGTGAGGAGGAGATTTTTTTGCAGAACCCCTGTAGATAGCACCCCCCGAGTAAATGGACAGGGGAGTGTGGGGCTGATGGTCATTTTACTGTGAGTGGGGGGCGGGGGCTGATGGTCTTCAAGTGGTTTCCACCTCTGACCTCCAATTGAAATTAATAGTAGGAAGAAAATAGCTGTGTCGCTCGTTTGGAGCTTTTTTTGCTGCGTCTTTTGCATTCGCTTCAACGGCTTAAAAAAAACCCCCATCAAATAACGCTGTCAATTCAAAAGCAGATTTTTTCTGCCTTACAAAAAACGCTGTGTGAACATACCCTAAGAATGTAGTGCATATTTTTAGCTATTTTCTGTCTTTCTCTAAACTATTTTTGGTAGGGGGGCCCTGAGGATTTTTTTTTTCCAGGGGTGCCTCAAGTCCGAAAAGGTTGGGAAACTCTGTACCAGGCTACAGAGGCGCCTGCAGCATATGAGGCGCAGGGACAGGATCCCTGCACAGTCGGCGTGATGACATCTCTGGATCAAGCCGGCCTACGCAAGGATCCGGTCATCAGCATTGTGGATCAGCTCTATTCGTCGTGGGAACGGGGCCTAGATGAGTAAAAAAAAAATTGTTTGGGGGCACTGTCTACAAAGGAGAGGTGGGGCTGTGTGGCACTGTCTACAAGGAGGTGGGGCTGTATGGCACTGTCTACAAGGGGGAGGTGGGGGGCTGTGTGGCACTGTCTACAAGGAGGTGTGGGGCAGTATGGCACTGTACAAGGGGGATGTGGGGGCTGTATGTCACTCTCTACAAGGGGGAGGTGGGTGCTGTATGACACTGTCTACAAAGGGGCGGTGGGGGCACTGTGTACAAGAGGGAGGTGGGGCTGTATGACACTTTCTACAAGGAGGAGGTGGGGATTATGGCACGGTCTACAGGGAGGCTGTACGGCACAATCTACAGGGGGCACTTTCTACAAGGGGGGCTGTGGGGGCATTATACTCTGTGGAGGCCACTAAGCGGACATCATACTGTGTAGGGCCACTACAGGGGGCAATATAATGTGTGTGGCACTTAGGGGGCATAACACTGTGTGGGCACATTTAGAGGACAAAATACTGTGTCCTTGAAGTCGTTATAACATATTACATTATTAAATATTATTATACTGTGTGTGGGGCACTAAAGGGGCATTACACTGTGTGGGGGCACTATATAGGGCATTATACTGTGGGGAGGAATTATGCTTTTTTATGGGGCATTTTTTATAATGGCCTGGGGCGCCGAAAGTTAATTTCGCACGGGGCGCCATCTACCCTAAGGCCGGCCCTGGCTGGAATGTACGACCTGGATGCCATTTTAAAGGCTGCATTTAGCATTCTATAACATGGTGGTGATGGAAACCATGTTGGAAGGAAGTTGGTATAACAGGAGAGGTTTTGATGCAAAGAGGGAATGTCGTAAAAGCTGCTGTGGAGGTGGAGAAAGAGAGAACTAGACGGATTTCCTTGGAGCTGGAACTGAGGATTCTCAGTTGGACTCGGGAGACATGACCTAGTGACTATCTTTTGTTGGGCCTGCAGTGGTGACAGGCCCTGATGAGCATGCAGGGGTGGTGTGTGGTAGCTGGGCTAGGCGGTGAAGGGTACATAGAGGAGACATGACCCAAGATAGTCAGTGAGAGGTGTACCGGCAGTGGCCAGGAGTAGTGCAAGACTAAGGTGAGAGTCGTCCCATGTGGAGGTTTATAAAGCATATTTATAAAGCAGCCAGTAGCCACCAGCTCAAAGGGCACAAGGCCTAAAGTACGCCATAGCAGCCACCATCTTAAGACCTACTAGGCCTGAGAAGATAGCACTTGTATCAAGGAGAGGTGTTATTGGCTCTTTACCTGCCGGAAACCAGAATTAGCCAGTCATCTTGCCAGCTTGAGCCATAACTAAGTCTGTGCCTCTCAGAAGTGAGACAAACTGTAAATACCATAACTAAGTTGTGCATCAGAGAGTGGGAAGAATTGCATAAATTGTCTACAACCATGTGCACTATCAGCGCTGGTCAGAATTGTATATATTTGAAAGCGCAAGTAAAGTTATCAAGTTTGGCACTCTAAATCCTGCTTTATTTTGTCTTGTTCTGTGACATCCCTGCAGGGTATTTTCACCATCTTGCTCCACCCTCCACCACTTTACAATATCCCTATGGTTATCGAAGTATGGTGCAGTTACAGTATACCGCGGGAGGTCCAGGTTTTGCAGCCGTGTTACGGACGCTAAATTTCTCCTTTATTATGGCCATCTAAAAGCAGTCTTTGGTCTCACACACACTCTATTTTGTACTGAGCTGTAATAGGACACCCACGGCTGTGTCATGTGCATAAGGAGATCAATGGAGCGGGGCGAAGCTGTAGTGTATTGCGGCTTCACTGGGGGTAGAAGCAGGGAGGCTATAAAGGACAGAAGGGGGTTAAGTAAGGCAGGAATGCAAGGGGTTAAACAGTAAGCGGAGCAGGGGTGGCTTTGCAGGGTATAGATCATTTAAGGGGGCAATAAAGGGGAAGTGTCAAAGTTTGGCGCGCAGAGGGAGAAGTTGGAGCTTACTTGTGTGCAGAGATGGCGTATTCCATGGATGAATTTTTGGCCGCGGTCCGGGAAGCGGTGCAGCGAGAACAAGTATGGGCACTGTCCACTTTGATGGCGGTTGTTTCCGCTAGCGGGGATGCGGTGGCAGAACTGGGTGCCGGGGTCCGGGCCCGACATTCTAGGCCGCCAGAACGCCTCAGCCCTGAGGTTACTCCATGAGTTCGGTGCCGGCTAGGGAGCCTCCAGAGGGACCCTCCTGCCGCAGACATCCAGAGACGCTCTGCTCAGGCGTCGCTGCGAGTGGGGAGGAATCCGGTACAGCGGCAGGGTTTTGCGGGAGGTGGGCGGGTGGCTCCTCCCCCCCCTCCTTCAGGACGACCTGAGACTGAGAGCGGTACGACTGATCCGGTTGGTGAGGTGCGTGCCGAGGAAGCAGCCAGGCAGGGGAACATCCTGCCGACGGGAGCGACAAAGTCCCAGCGACGTGCAGGCTCTCAGGAACTGGGTCGATCAACTGCTCCAGCTGCTGGAGCAGCGGGGAGTAAGTCAGCCGGAGCCGTGGAGTTCCGATGCTGCGGCCTGCGCAGGAGTGTAGGCTGGCAGCCTGTTCGTCGTAACCAGGGGGCGGAGCTTAGCTCCCCTGGTCTGGCGCATGGGAGTGCTGCCAGGGAGGAAATGGAGGAAGGAGAGTGTCTGGAGGTTGCCGAGGATGACGCAGACGACTTCTCTGATGTCCCTCCATGCAGAGAAGGGATTCCCAGGTTGACGGTCGGGGGCACTGCCAGCAGGCCAGAGAGGTCTACAGGAGAGGGTTCGGCGGCTGCTGAGTGTCCTGCCCAGGGACGGCCAGGTTAGGAGCGGTCGGGTTGTGGTGAGGGTAGGGGGTCTGTATTGCCTTGGGGTGCTGGGGGCAGATGGATGCGGAGAGGTCAGTGTGTGAGGTATTGTCTAGGGTGCTTGCTTTTTTGTCCAGTCTGGGGGGTGGGGTAATGAGTACGAGTGGTTCCCCGGCTGTGGTGTGGTCTGCGATGGGTCAGACAAGGGGAGGACCTGGTGTGGCTGGGGGCTGTGTGACTGTGGAAAGTCGGGAAGGAATGGTGGTAGTTGCGGAGGCAGTGGCACCTGCGGTGAGTGTGCAGGGAGAGATAAGTGGAGGGGAAGGTAGTCGAGGTACCAGCAGCAGACACGGATAGTGGGGGGACACCTGCGTTGGAGGGGGGCGTGTCCACTAAGGCAAAAGTGGCGGATGATGTGCATTTGGCGGAAGCGGCCAGAGGAGAGGTATACGTGTGCTTTCAAGGACCTCTGGGAGCTCATCTGAAGCCAGAGGTCAAGGAGGAGATCTGGAAGGACGAATACGTCATGATCTTCTCCGCATTGCCTTTGGAGAAGTTTAACTTAGATCGTGTTAAACAAGACGAGAGTAAAAAGGATGAGGAGGAAAAGCGGCGGTATCGCTTGATTCCTCGTACCTTTGCTAGCTGGCTACAAGCGTTCGAGATTTTGGCTAGTGTTGTGGGTGAAAAAGTGCCGGAGAATTGTTCGGCGTTGGTTTGTTATATGGGTGGGATCGGTGAGGCTTATCAGGTGTATGGAGGGGTTGCTTGGCTGCGTTATGATGAGCAGATCCGACAGCGGAAATCGGTTGGGACCGCAAGGATATTAGCTTGTGGATGCAACTTATGGTGGTGCCAAGGAGTAGTGGGCAGTCCTTTCCTGGGGCAGCCGGTGTGCCTCAGGTCCGGGGTCCTTGGCTGGGACACGAAAGGGCTGTTGCTGGCAGTTTAACAAAGGCAACTGCAAATTTCTGTCAGACTGCCGTTACAAACATGAGTGCTCCGGTTGTGGGGGCGCACATAGCTTGTCTAGATGCTTCAAGCGGGGTAAGGGACAGGAAGTTGGACAGAAGAGGGGTGACGCCGGTGATGGTAACAAGAATGCTGCCTTATCTCGGGGGGTATCCAGATAAAGCGGCGGCACAATTTTTGCGGGCGGCGTTCACAGAGGGTTTTCATATCCCATGTCACCAGGGCGGACCATTGATAGTACATCAAAATTTGGTGTCAGCTAGGGCCCGGCTGGGAGTGGTGGCGGATAATATCAGGAAGGAGGTAGATCTAGGTAGGATAGCGGGCCCGTTTAATACACCGCCTTGGGTGGGTATGCGGGTTTCTCCTTTGGGACTTGTTCCGAAGAAGGAGCCTAATAAATTTCGGCTCATCCAGCATTTAGCTTTCCCGGTGGGTGGGTCGATTAATGATGGCATTGATCCAGAGTTGTGCTTAGTCTCATATACGTCATTTGATTCAGCGGTGGCGTGTGTTAGGAAATTTGGGAGGGGACCTCTGTTAGCAAAAACCGACATTGAGGCGGCGTTTCGGTTGTTGCCGGTTCATCCGGCTAGCTTCCCGTTGTTGGGGTTTTGTTGGGGGGCAAAGTTTATGTAGATTGTTGCTTGCCGATGGGTTGTTCGATATCATGCGCGTACTTTGAGAGGTTCAGTACCTTTTTGGAGTGGGTAGTGAAGCAGATAGCCGGCTGGTGTACAGTTTTACGCTACCTGGATGATTTTTTTTTTTTTGTTGGTCCGTCGGGATCTATTGTTTGCATCATATTGTTACATACAATGGAGCGGGTGGCGGCAAATTTCGGGGTACCATTAGCACCCGAGAAGACAGAAGGGCCTGCCATGACGGTAACATTTTTAGGCATTGTAATTGATTCAGTGTGCATGGAGTGTCGGTTGCCGGCAGACAAGCTGCTGGATCTAAAAGAAACGGTCGCTAGGGTTAGGGGGGCACGGAAGGTACAGCTGCGGGAGATGCAGTCCCTGCTTGGGAAGTTGAATTTCGCCTGTCGGATTATGCCCACGGGGCGAGTGTTCTGCCGCCGGCTGGCCTTCGCTACGGCGGGGGTGGAAGTACCTCAACATTTCATTCGACTGTCGGCGGAAGTGCGAGCTGATTTGGGGGTGTGGGAGGATTTTTTGGTTTAATTTAATGGTAGGTCTGTGTGGATGGATGCGGTTGTTTCGAGTGTGGATATGGAATTGCATATGGATGCTTCGGGTTTTGGGGCTTATTTTCAGGGGGTATGGTGCGCGGGGTCATGGCCGGATAATTGGAAGGCGGAGGGTTTGGTGACTAACTTGGCATTGCTAGAGTTGTTTCCCATTGTGATGGCAACAGGAATATGGGGCGAACGTTTTCGCAACAAAAAGTTGCATTTTTGTTGCGATAACCTGGGTGTCGTGCAGGCCATAAATAAACAGACGGCTAATTCCCCTCCGGTGGTTAGATTGCTTCGCCATTTAGTGTTACGTTGTCTGGGTTTGAATACTTGTTTTGTGGCTGTTCATGTTCAGGGAATTGTTAACGACATTGCTGATTCTCTCTCTCTATTTCAGTGGGACAGATTTCGCAGGTTGGCACCGGGTGCGGAGCGACTGGGGAAGTCCTGCCCCATATGGCTGTGGGATGTGGTCCAGGGGTGTCGGCAGCATTGATACGTCAGTCCGTGAGTACTGCTACTTGGGCGCCGTATTCTAGGGTATGGGCTTGTTGGGAGGATTTGTTGCGACAGGTGGGGATGCATGAGGCAGATGAGGTGCTGGGCTCCTTGCTGTAGTACTTTGTCGGATTATCTTTTAGTGAAAGGACTTCTTTTTCAGTGTCTTCACAGCGGGTGGCAGCTGTAGCCTTTTGGTGCAAATTGAGGGGCATCTGTGATGTTTCTAAGTCCTTTATGGTTAGGCAGGCTTTGAAGTGTTATCGGAAACAGGGTGTGCGAAAGGACACTCGCCAGCCGGCTTCCTTTAAGTTATTGGGTTCTTTGGGTAGGAGTTTGGAGCAGGTGTGTTCGAGTTATGAGGTTTTCTTATTTAGGGCAGCATTTTCTTTGGCATTTTTTGGGGCGTTTAGAGTTTCTGAGTTGGTGGTGCGTAGTGGAACTATGGTGTGCGGTTTGTTGTTGGGCGGTGTTCAGCTGGAAGGGGATTCTGGGACATGTACTATTCAGCAGTCAAAAACAGATCAGACGGGCAGAGGTTTGAGAGTGGTTTTGGCGCGTTTGGAGGGTTCCCCTGTGTGTCTGGTTGCTTGTGTGGAGCAATTTGTAGTTGAGTGGCCATGGGATGGCGCTCTGCTTTTGGTGCATGAGAATGGTAGTTTTTTTTATCCCGGTATCAGTTTGTGGCGGTTTTTCGAAAGTGCTTGGCCTTGTTGGGTGTGGTGGACAAGGAATTTTGTTCTAATTCATTTCGGATTGGAGCGGCCACAGAGGCTTCCAGGTGGGGGTTGTCCGATTCGGTGATTAAGAGAATTGGAAGATGGGAGTCTGCGAGATTTAAGGGTTATGTTCGGCCTCAGTTGGTATATTAGGTTGCATGGGGGATTGCATGTTATGTTCTGTTTAATGTTTTCATGTGCAGACGTTTGTTTGGCATGGATTGTCGGCCATTCATTTGTTTACTGGGATGCACTGCGGGCAGATGTACGTCCGGACGGTCGACAGTTGGGTTTGGCGCGGTCAGAAATGCAAGTAAGGTGGCTGGGGCTTAGGGGCATGCTGTGGAATAGAGAGAGTCCTATCTGAGGTACAATTTTACACGGCGCTGGATAGACCGCCTGATGTTTTACTTTTACACGTAGGGGGCAATGATATTGCTCTCAGACCTTCCAGGGATTTAGTTAAGGACATAAAGTTGGATCTGTTGCGTCTCTGGTCTGTTTTTCCAGGCATGTTAGTGGTGTAGTCGGATATCGTGGCGCGTAGTGCTTGGCGACAGGCACGCTCAGTAGTTAGTTTGAATAAGGCTAGGGCAAAGATTAATAAGGCAATTGCCCGCTTCATTCGCAGGAACGGTGGGATTGCGGTGCGTCACCGCGATTTGGAGACTCCCTCGGCAGAGTTGCACAGAGCCGATGGGGTACATTTGAACGCGATAGGGATTGACATATGGTGCTTGGGTTTGCAGGAAGGTTTGGAGCTTGCGCTTCAGGTGTGGTGGGACGGCCGACAGTAAGGTTTCACTGTAGCCCATTTGTGGCGGGAAAAAGGGGTTCCTTAGAGGCAGAAAATTGAGGTTATGGTGCATGAAAATGGGACGTGCATCGGATTTGTGAAAAATACATCAGGTGGAGTTCGTGGGGGGATGGATTTGTTTAAGAATGTTATTTAATAAATATGGCTGCTATGGCCTTTCACCACAACAGTTGTCGGAGTCTTATTCTAGGGGTAAAAGTGAGGGGTCATAGTTAAGTATTCGATCCTTTAAAGTCAGGAGAGCAATGGAGCGGGGCGAAGCCGTAGTGTAATGCAGCTTGACTGGGGGTAGAAGCAGGGAGGCTGTAAAGGACAGAAGGGGTTAAGTAAGGCAGGAATGCAAGGGGTTAAACAGTAGGCAGAGCAGGGGTGGGCTTTGATTGGTATAGGTTATTTAAGGGGGGCAGTAAAGGGGAAGTGTCAAAGTTTGGCGCGCAGAGGGAGAAGTTCCCGCCCTCCCGCCCTACAATCTGTCTTTTATTTCTGATGTTGTATATGGTGTTAACGTGTTTTTCTTTTTCAGGGAATGGAGTTTTTCTTGTCATAGCAGCGGTTGATGTGTGTTGCTGGAAAAGGGGTTCCTTGGAGGCAGAAAATTGAGGTTAAGGTGCACGAAAATGGGCCGTGCATCGGATTGGTGTGAAGTACATCAGGTGGAGTTCCTGGGGGGATGGAGTCCCCAGGAGCAATTTACAAATGGTACACGGTGCCTTTGGGTCGGATGTGAACGCCCAAGGGTAAAATTGTTTTTTTTTTTGCCTTCAAGGAGCTTTTCCTCCCGCCCAAAATTGACTTATGTTTTTATGTTATTATTATTGTTATTTATATGTAATACTTCTATATACATTTATGATTATGCTAAATTTGCATATTTGCTTCAGAATGTTATTTAATAAATATGGCTGCTATGGCCTTTCACCACAACAGTTGTCTGAGTCTTATTCTAGGGGTAAAGGTGAGGGGGTCATAGTTAAGCCGACCGAAGTATTCAATCCTTTAAAGTCAGGCCTATGGCTGAGAATACATTCTGTGATTTCAGAGATGTAGCTACAAGGGGGGCAGAGGTAGCAGTAGCACCCAGGTCCTGGCACCAAAGGGGTCCCAATGGCCCCTCTGCCACATAAGAAGACATCAATATTATTAATGATACATGGTAGTTGAGGGCTCTATTACAGACTTTGTATTGGGGCCCATGAACTTCACGTTATGCCTCTGCTCCTATCTGCATGGCATTTTTTGTGTGTTTTGCCATGGCTTTTCACAGGGCCAACCAATTCCCTCCCACACTTCAAAAATATATTGAGAGGTCCACTGGCTTCCTGTGAAATTATTCAGTTTTGTCCCATTGTTTGATGCTCTTCTTTCCTGGATATATGCTGCCCTCTAATGGTAAAAAGGGAAAGCAGACAACGTTTCACATATTTTAAACAATTAAAAAATTTTGGACCAATAATATGCACAAAACATTATATATTATAAACTATTGCACACCCAATATGGTAAAGAGTCAAATTTTTATTATTTCGATACAGAAAAAAAGTAGAATAATTTAAAACCATACAAATGTCACGCATAAAGACAATAAGAAAAATACATTTGTAACGTCCAGTGGGGTTGTGGAACCACTGAGCTACATAGTCGTAACGGAGTAGCTGCTGGCCAGACAGGTGTAATACAGTCACGGGCAGATGGTATCTTGGTGGTAGCTGGACACAGTCAGATAGCAGGTGGCAGATTACTGGAAGCAGGCTGCTGCCGGATTACTCGAAGCAGGACTGGTCACAGACACTGGACTCAGGATGCAGAATACAGAACCTTTGCAGACTAACACTGGGTTAGAAACAACATTGCTCAGGCACTTGGTTAGTGGGCAGAGTTCCTTAAATAGTCCAGGGTATCCAGGGATAGGCCGGGGATACTTTTACTGGTGCGCATGCTGGCCCTTTAAGAACAAGCACTAGCGCGCACGCACCCCACAGGTGCAGTCCGGGGAAGGAGGAAGCAGAGAGCTGAGCGCGCCGGCGTCCCTGGAATGGAGACGCCGACGGGGATTCACGGTCCTGCTGTCGCAGCTGCCGGTAAGAGGGGAATGCCGACAGTCAGCGACCGCGTGCATAACATTATTAATGTAAACAAGCCAATAGCATAGTAATACAAATAAGTGTATATAACACTAGTGACCATATAGAGCTAAGAATAGTGCAAATAAGCACAAAAAAATTTGCTGACAAATAAGGAGCAATTTACAAGTAATGTACTTGCCTAAATAAAAGAAACAAGATGAAGGAATGTATAAAGTCTAATCTAAAGTGCAACTATAAGTAGACCCTAATATTAGGAAATATATAGACAATGTGACCTCAGATTACCAAATTGGTGTAAAGAGAGCAACGTGTGAAGAAGTATACATGACCCGAGATGGACTGCAGAATGAAAATCATCCCCACGCGTATAGCTGCCTCCTAGTGCAGACCATATTACTATGCTATTTACATTGATGTATTTTTCTTATTGTCTTTATGTGTGACCTTTGTATGAGCGAGATATTAGAAAAGCGTGTTTTTGACCCGTTTGTATTCTGTAGACTTTATCATGGGTAAATTCCGCAGTTGGTCCTATGGCATATTGCACATGGACCCGTTCCTTGTCTGGTTTTAGATGATATAAGTTTTTTTCTGTATTGAAATACAAAATTTTTTACTCTTTACCATATTGGGTGTGCACTTATCTATAATGTGCTTCTTGACTAATATATATAATTTATGCTTTTATGCACATTTGTAGTACCCCACTTTTGTGATTATTCTATAGTAGGGCCCGTATTTTTCTAGTTTGTCAGACAAAACTTTTTATATAACTCCAGTGTTTTACTTTGAATTCAATATTTGCCAACATCTTTAAATACAGTTTAAGATGTTGATATGACATGGACCTGACAAAATAAAGTTGTGTTGAAAGAGATGTTGAGCTGAAATTGGCATCTGAGAAATCATTAAAAAAAAAAATGATTACTATTATTACTCAACAAACTATTGCTGCTTATTTGTGTACCAAACTTCATTAATTTTCTTATCACATCTTTGCCTTATGCTACAAAACGTTGCCGTTTGTGTACCGAATTTGAGTTGTTTCCTGACCACGTCTCTGCTGTACTTTAAAAACTGATTGTTTCAGCCACTGAAATCGGAATCTGCTTTTAAACAGACAAACTGTGTGGTGGTATTATTGGTCATGAAATAGTGGAAATATGCAGCAGTCACTGTATGGTGATGTTATGCTGCAGTCACTGTATTGTGGTATTATTCAGTGGCCTCTATAGGGTGTTTTATTCATTTACTAATGGTGGTACTATTTGGTTATAAAAAGGTTGTATTAATCAGTCACTGTATGGCGGTATTATTTAGTCACTATTAGTATTATTGGTCATGATATGGTGTATTTATTTATTTTGTCAGTGTATGTTGGTATTATTCAATCACTATATGGTAGTATTAACCCCTTAATGACCAGACTATTTTAAACCTTAATGACCAAGCCATTTTTTACGTTTTTCCATTGTCGCATTCCAAGAGCTATAACCTTTTTATTTTTACGTCGACATAGCTGTATAAGGTCTTGTTTTTTGCGGGACAAGTTGTATTTTTTAATAGAGACAAAATGATAGTTTTTTACCGCTCAGACGGTTGTAGATGTACAGTCTGAAGTGTCCATCAAGGGTTTGACCTTCCCCTCAGCTAGCATGCAGAAAGAATGATCCAAATTTCCACTGGTGTGTATATCTCGCTGGTACTTGTGGTTCCACACAGAAGTGAAACTGCAGAAATGCAACTGCTTGCTGTGTATATCCTCGTACGTGATGTTCTAAATCTCCAACAAGGGAGAAAAAGGAGATAGTGCACTACCTTTTGGAAACTGCAAATTCCACGACTTTATTCCATACTTACAAAAATGGATATAGATAAAAGCATAAGATAAGCTCTTGTAACACGCCAAATAATGCAACCCGACCCTGGGTTTCGCCCTTCTGGCTTCCTCTGGGGCAGAGGATATCCATTTTTGTAAGTATGGAATAAAGTCGTGGAATTTGCAGTTTCCAAAAGATAGTGCACTATCTCCTTTTTCTCCCTTGTGGAGATTTAGAACATCACGTACGAGGATATACACAGCAAGCAGTTGCATTTCTGCATTTTCACTTCTGTGTGGAACCACAAGTACCAGCGAGATATACACACCAGTGGAAATTTGGATCATTCTTTCTGCATGCTAGCTGGGGGAGGTCAAACCCTTGATGGACACTTCAGACTGTACATCTACAACCGTCTGAGCGGTAAAAAACTATCATTTTGTCTCTGTTTTTTGTGGTGTTGAGGATTTCACCTCTTTTTTTACCTGCTCCGGTTGTTCATCTCCTTGTTGAGATATTTCAGTGAGTAGAGAGCTGAGTTGCATATTTGGTTGTATTTTTTAATAGCACCATTTTGAGGTACATATTATTTATTGATTAACTTTTATAAACTTTTTTTTGGGGGGGAATAGAAAAAAACCTGAAATTTCGCCACTCTTTTTCATGTCTTAAATCTATGCCGTTTACCGTGTGATATAAATAAAACAATAACTTTATTTAGCGGGTTGTTACGATTGCAACGATACCAAATTTGTATAGTTTTTGTATGTTTTACTACTTTTACACAGTAAAAACACTTTTTTTTTTCAAAATTATTTGTTTTTGTGTCTCCATATTTGAAGAGCCATTACTAGGGGACTTTAATATGCGATTCTCCGATCGCTATTATAATACACTGCAATACTTTTGTATTGCAGTGTATTACTGACTGTCCGTTTAAAACGGACAGGCATCTGCTAGGCATTCGCTCCAGGCAGACCTGGGGGCCTTTATTAGGCCCCCGGCTGCCATTGGAGACATAGGCACTCGGCGATCGTATCGCCGGGTGTCGGTGGGAGAGAGAGGGACCTATTGTGCACCGCATCTGAGGGGTTAATCGGGTGAGATCGATACTTATGTCGATCTCACACGGCAGAGCAGGGACGCCCCCAGCCCTCAGCTGCCTCTGGCAGCTGAGAGCAGGGAGATTTGACGGCTCCCTGCTCTGTTTACTTTATCCTGATGCAGTGCCGTAAAAAGGCATATGCATCAGAATAAAGCCTGTTAGTGGCCGCCGTTAAAAGGCGTATTGGCGGTCACTAACGGGTTAATCAGCCAATATGCAATGGTAATCTGTTGTGCTTGTATAATGTTATTATTTGGTTATTGTATAGTGGTAGAATTCAGTCATGGTATGTATTATTTATTAGCTATATAAAAAATTATGTGCAATGGGGCTACACACTGTGTAATCCAGATAAAAATTCAACTCATTGACTCCAGGAAAAGTTCCTCGAAATCCCCAATATCTAGGAGGCTAGATGTGGTAGATGAAGTATCAGAACACACTTGGTATTTCAACTTCATGGTCTCCCAGCTTTCACATAAAGTGGTTCTGCAAAGGAAAAAAGCAGACAAACATATCGCAGACGGCGCTCATAAATATATAAGTTTTGCCTTGTTCAGCTTCTTCTGGGGTATGGCTAAAGCATGCTCTGGTCTCATTAAATATACATTGTGCTACACATTGTTAGACACACCTGCATCTATACACATAGGATACCTATTCTAAAACAATCAGCATGTATTACATTAAAAAGCAATATAAAATATTATTTCCTCCACTCTTTTTATTAATAGCAGATTATATTGTGACATCTGAAAATAAACTGTGTACATAGCAGAAAAAGTCCACTGCAATAAGACATAGTTCACTCTTACTCTACTGCAGACAGATTATAGATTCATATGATTCTTTGAAAACAAATTCATATCAGCAATCTACCCTATTGCAATCAATTTATTGTAATGACGGGGAAGGGAGACAGACAGGTGAGCCCTAATCTACTCGCCACTCAGTCCCTGCCTACTTGCAACGGCCCGTCCTAGGCGACGGCGTACAACTGGGCGACGGTCCCTACGCTCAATAAGTGCATGACAGACAAACAGACAATTGTACACAGAAGCTAAGGGAAATGGGGCAGTTGCCCACGGCAACTCCGTGAGCAACAAGAGTAGTGAACGAGCCGAGTCAAACCAGGAGTGTACGAGGTACCAAACGCAGAGCAGGAGAGTAGTGAACGAGCCGAGTCAAACCAGGAGTGTACGAGGTACCAAACGCAGAGCAGGAGAGTAGTCAGTAAGCCAGGGTCAATATGAAGCAGGTACAAATAGTTCAAGCAGCAGCATCCGAGCCAGGAAACAGGAGAATCACAGGCAAAGGAGGAGCAGGAAGTGAAGGTATAAATAGACAGAGGGCGGGAGCTAGCTCCGTCTGGCCAGGCTGTGATAGGCTCTCCCACTCCTCAGCCTCCCAGCCTGATTGGTAGAAGGAGGGGTCACTTGATCAGACTTAGGAGCAGGTGCACACTGACTAACCACGGGCGTCGACACAGAAGCTGTGTCTGGCAGATCCTTTACAGTACCCCCCCCCCTTTTATGAGGGGCCACTGGACCCTTTCTAGGTGGACCTGGCTTATTGGGAAACCGAAGATAGAACCTCCTGAGCAATACTGCAGCGTGAACATCCCGGGCGGGTACCCAAGTCCTCTCCTCAGGCCCGTATCCTCTCCAATGGACCAGGTACTGGAGAGAGCCTTGGACCATCCTGCTGTCCACAATCTTGGCCACCTCGAATTCTACCCCTTCAGGGGTGAGAACAGGGACCGGAGGTTTCCTCGAGGGAGCCAAGGACGGGGAGCAGCGTTTCAGGAGGGAGGCATGAAACACGTCGTGTATTCGAAAAGATGGGGGTAACTCCAGTCGGAAGGAGACAGGGTTAAGGACTTCAATGACCTTGTACGGCCCTATATACCGGGGAGCAAACTTTTTGGACGGGACTTTAAGGCGCAAATTTTTAGAAGACAGCCACACCAGATCCCCGACCACAAACAAGGGGTTAGCAGAACGTCTTCTATCTGCCTGAGTCTTTTGTATGCTCTGGGACGCATCTAGGTTCTTCTGAATCTGGGCCCAGACTGTGCACTGTTCCCGATGAACGACATCTACCTCAGGATTGTTGGAACCACCAGGAGAAACGGAGGAGAACCGTGGATTAAACCCAAAATTACCCGGTTATTAAGGGAAAATTCGGCGAGGGAAATGAAGGAGACCCAATCATATTGACAGTCAGAGATAAAACACCTTAAATATTGTCCTATAGACTGATTAGTCCTCTCTCCCGCCACTCAATAGTTCAAGCAGCAGCATCAGAGCCAGGAAACAGGAGAATCACAGGCAAAGGAGGAGCAGGAAGTGAAGGTATAAATAGACAGAGGGCGGGAGCTAGCTCCGTCTGGCCAGGCTGTGATAGGCTCTCCCACTCCGCAGCCTCCCAGCCTGATTGGTAGAAGGATGTTTCACTCTATCAGACTTAGGAGCAGGTGCAGACTGACTAACCACGGGCGTCGACACAGAATCTGTGTCTGGCAGATCCTTTACATTTATTCTTTGCAATGACACGTTGCTGAACCGCATAAAACATGGCGAATTAATAAGCATAGAAGCAGTAATAGCAAATTACTGCACACAGTAATAGAGTCCTGTTCACACTAAGGGTAAGGCCACACAGTGCAGTCACGGTGCGTTTATGTTGCGTTTTTAAACTGCAGCAGGTCATTTTTCAACAGAAGTCAATGGTGAAATTTTGGACATGGACAGACTGTTGCTATTGTATTACAATGTGTTTTTTGTGCAGTTGACTGCATCTTTATAATGTCCGATCGCATGCGTTAATGACTGCGCTGCCAAAGTTGTTGCTAAACTGCTTACGTTTTTGTTAACAGTTCTGCAATGCATTGTAATGAACTATACAGTATACAGGAAGCAACTAACAAACTTCAACACCAGATAAAAACAAAGGGACATATACAAAAACACCGAAAAAGGCCATACTTGCAAATGGACACAGCCAGGTCAGAAACGCTGATGAAGGAGAGTGAGCAGGTGCTTTAAATAATAATAGCCACTCCCACTAGTCTTGAGTGGAGTGGTGTGTGGTGCATGGGATGTGTAGTAAGAAAAGAATAGTGTATGTGCAAGTGTAATGCTATAAGTGAAATATAGGGGGCAGTAATGAGTGAAGTGCCTCAATAGAAATAAATGAATAATGGGGTGTAAGTGTGTGAAACATGGAGGGATAATGTGTACGTCATGAGGCACAACGTGTATAGCCAGGTAGAAGCCTATTTGTGACGCCTTGATAGTTCATAGAGCGGGCTACCCTGCTTGCTATGCCAAACAACAACACACCATGCTCTCCCAGCATCAAAGACCCGGCTGTGTCCAAGAGAAGCGAATATACGTAATAATGAAAAATACCTTGGGTATTAGTGATCATTTTGGCCAAAAGGACGCAAGCTCGTAATCCACGACAAAGATCCCCAGACTTGCGAGTCCCTAACTTCTTAACTGGAACTGAATGTTCCTGATGCACAGACAAAACAGATAAAAACAAGGGGACATATACAAAAACACCGAAAAAGGCCATACTTGCAAATGGACACAGCCAGGTCAGAAACGCTGATGAAGGAGAGTGAGCAGGTGCTTTAAATAATAATAGCCACTCCCACTAGTCTTGAGGGGAGTGGTGTGTGCTGCATGGGATGTGTAGTAAGAAAAGAATAGTGTATGTGCAAGTGTAATACTATAAGTGAAATATAGGGGGCAGTAATGAGTGAAGTGCCTCAATAGAAATAAATGAATAATGGGGTGTAAGTGTGTGAAACATGGAGGGATAGTGTGTACGTCATGAGGCACAACGTGTCTCGTGTGAGTGCTCAGCTGCTTCATGTCTGTTCGGCTTTTTCCAGAAATAAATGCATCGTGTATGGACTCAATACAAAGTCTATGAGCCCGTACTCTGATACATCGGCTTTCCGGAAAAAGACGAACAGAAACGAAGCAGCTGAGCGCTCACACGAGCACTTCAGCTGCTTCGTTCTAGAGATTGGTGGAGGTCTCAGTGCTCGGACTCCCACCAACCCAAACTTCTGACATGTCACTATGACGTCAGAAGTTTGTCTAACGTTTAGCTACACTTTAAGGCCCTTGTGCCGGCCCGAGGGGAACATTTCTTCTGTTTCAAGTGGCGATTTATCAAGGCCCTAAAATTAGGGAACCAGGAAGGGGAGGGCCCAAATATATCTGCTGGAAGAGAGGGTGCCTGTATTATACCAGGACAATACTTCCCAGCAAAATTACTTAAACTGCAAAGGTGCAGAGTGTGGACCAAAAGGGGGATAAGAAAGGACATTTATCAGTGCGACACCGGCCTGTGCAGAAAGGATTGCTTCACGGTGTAACAAATATGTATGGATTATTTTATTGTTTACCCCATTATTATACCACCTGACTATGCCCCTGATGTACTCTGCCCAGCTCACATATGCCCCACATTATAAACTGAAATACCAGTAAAACTCCAAACAATACTACTACCAAGCAAAATCCACGCTCCAAAAGCTAAATGGCGCTCCTTCCCTCCTGAGCCCTACAGCGTGTCCAAACAGCAGTTTACTTCCACATATATGGCATTGCCATACCTGAGAAAACCCATTTAACAGTTTTTGGGGTGTGTATCTCCAGTGGCATAAGCTGGGCACAACATATTTCCCACTGAAATGTCACCATCCGCAGTGCAATCATTTATGGAAAAGACCTGTGGGTTGAAAATGCTCACTACACCCCTTAATAAATGCCTTGAGGGGTGTAGTTTCCAAAATGGGGTCACTTCTCAGCAGTTTCTTTTATTATTTCACATCATAGCCTCTGCAATTGTGAACCAATACTGTGTAAATTGCCAAATTAGGCCTCAATTTCGCATGGTACTCTCTCACTCCTGAGCCCTGTCGATAGTCCAAGCAAAAGATTAGGGCCACATGTAGGGTGTTTCGAAAACCGGGAAACACAGCATAATAATTAGAGAGCTGTCTTGTTATGGTGGCACAAGCTGGGCACCACATATTGGCATATCTATGGAAAAAATACCATTTTCACTCTGCAACATCGAGTGCACACTAATTTCTGCAAAACACCTGCGTGGTTGAAATCCTCAATACACCCCTAGGTGAATACCTTGAGGGGTGTAGTTTCCAAAGTGGGGTCACTTGTGGAGGGTTTCCACTGTTTTAGTCCCACAGGGGCTTTGCAAATGTGACATAGCAACCAGAAACCAATCCAGCAAAATCTGTACTCCAAAAGCCAAATGGCGCTCCTTCCCTTCTGAGCCCTACTGTGTGCCCAAACAGCAGTTTATGACTACATATCGGGTATTGCCGTATTCAGGAGAAATTGCTTTACAAACTACACCCCTAGACGAATTCTTCAAGGGGTGTAGTTTCATGAATGGAGTAACTTGTGGACAGTTTCCACTGTACTGGTTCCTTAAGGGCTTTGCAAAAGTGACATGATTCCAAGAAATCAATCCAGCAAAATCTGTACTCCAAAGCCAAATGGCGCAACTTCTCTTCTGATCCTTGCGGTGTGCCCAAGCAGCAGTTTATGACCACATATGGGGTATTGCCGTACTCCAGAAAAGTTGCTTTACAAATGTTGGGGTTCATTTTTTTCTTTATTTGTTGAGAAAATGAAAAATTTTGAGCTACAACTATGTCTTATTGAAGAAAAATTATTCTTTTTATTTTCACTGCCCAATTCTAATAAAATCTATAAAACCCTGTGGGATCAAAATGCTCACTACACCCGTAGATTAATTCCTCAAGGGGTGAAGTTTCCAAAATGGGGTCACTTGTGGGAGGTTTCCACTGTTTTGTTCCTTCGGGGGCTTTGCAAATGTGATAAATTAGAGAAAAAATTAGCTAAACCTACATTTTCTTTGAAAGAATGTAGATTTTAATTTTCACGGCCTACTTCCAATAATTTCTGCAATAAACCTGTGGGGTCAAAATGCTCACTATACCCCTAGATAATTTCCTTGAGTGGTCTAGTTTCCCAAATGGGGTCACTTTTGGGGGATTTCCACTGTTTTGGCACCGCAAGAGCCCTTAAAACCAGACATGGTGCCTAAAATATTTTCTAATAAAAACGAGGCCCCAAGATCCACTTTTTTGCTTCTGAGGCCTGTGCTTCAGTCCATTAGAGAACTAGGGCCACATGTGGGATATTTTTAAAAACTGCAGACTCTGGACAATAAATATTGACTTGCATTTGTCTGGTAAAATCTTCTGTGTTACAAAAAAAATTTATTAAAAATGAATTTCTGAAAAAAAAAAAGAAAATTTGTAAATTTCACCTCTACTTTGCTTTAATTCCTGTGAAACGTCCAAAGGGTTAAGAAACTTTCTAAATGCTGTTTTGAATACTTTGAGGGGTAAAGTTTTTAAAAGGGGATGATTTATTCGGGGTTTCTAATATATAAGCCCCTCAAAGCCACCTCACAACTGAACTGCCCCCTGTAAAAATAGCCTTTTGAAATTTTCTTGAATATGTTAGAAATTGCTGCTAAAGTTCTAAGCCTTGTAAGGCCCTAAAAAATAAAACGATATTCAAAAAACTATGCCAAAATGAGGCTCTGTGAGGATGGTCAAAAGTGGCCGGAGCGGGAAGGGGTTAATTAGCGTTATACTCAGGGCTGCTTTAATCATAGGGCAAAGGTGCAGTTTTATGGGTCTTCTGCAGCCAGGTCCCCTGGCAACAGCACAATTTTCAACTGTATCCGCTTACTCAAGATGTGAATACAGCTGGAAACTATGCAGAGCAGGTAGCCATCAGTTCCCTGGACCACCTTTTTCCCTGAGCAGCTTGGCCACACACAGCACAGACTGGAGACTTGAAGAGGGATCTCCTCCATTCGTCGTACAAGGCTAGGTGAGTATTTATCTATGCTTTTTAAGAGGTACTATAACCTTTATATACTGTGTGTGAGAGGCACTATTGGAGCATTATATACCGTGTGTTGCCACTAAGGGGGCATGATACTGTGTGGAGGCACAATGGGGGCATTGTACTGTGTGTGGAGGCACTATAGGGGCATTTTACTGTGTTGGGGTCACAATGGGGGTCTTATATAATGTGTGGAGGGGCACTATAAGGGCATGATACTGTGTGTGAGGCTACTGTGTGGAGCCACAATGGAAGCATTATACTTTGTGTGGAGGCTCTACAGGGGCATTTTACTTTTTTGGGGTCACTATGGGGGCCTTATAATGTGTGGAGGGGCACTATGGGGGCATGATACTGTGTTGGGGCATTACAGGAGCATTATACTGTGTGTGTGGAGTACTATGGGGCCTTAATTTACCTCTTGCCGGAAGGGGGGAGCCCACTTATGATATCTTTACATTGGGTCCACCAATGGATAAAATGGCCCTGGTTATACTATTATATGTAGATTAGAGTTTGTGATAAGCCAATTATTTTGTGTTGGGTCTAATGCAGGACAAACATTTATGGATACAGTTTCCCCAATACAGAAAAACAACTTTGGAGGAATACAGCCCACTCTACAGAACACCAAGACTCACCTGGCCTTGTTCACTGCCACTCTTCTAGGATAAAAAGGGGAATAGAATGTTTGGTAAATCAGCATGCGACTAGAAGGCTTTTCCAGAAATTAATCAACCCCAAATAAAATGCTAATACAAACAATTCCATTATTAGGCCTTTTTCGGACAAAGTGTATTGATGTGTTTTCGGTTTTATTTTTTGGGAGCTAAAAACACAAAACAGCTTATGCTGTTATTAAACTTTAACTAAAATCCTAATTTGAGAAATATTACATTTTATGTATTTATTCTGTGCACTTTTTTATTTGTATGCTCAGTTTCTATTTACTTATAAAGAGTTCTGTACTATCTACAGTTTTTCACAAGATGGCAGTAACGTTTTCTATATTTATGTATGTGTTTAATAAGCACAATGACCAACCACATTATAGAATGAGTCTATAACAAGAATGACTAATAATATTAATCTAGAACAAAATATAAGCGGGAAGTTTTACCATTGGCAAAAAAGCTGTATTAAAACAGCATTGAATATTACTAAGGCTATGTTCACACTGGCGTCATGGCTTCGGTTTATATCAAAATCCATGATGCTTTGCTGGATCCAAAACTGTGCTGAATGGACCCTTCTGTTGGGGCTCTGTCCATGCTGCAAAAGTGATGTAACTGTGAACATACTAAAACCTTTCAGGTACACTGTTCTGTATAATAACTAATGTTATGTAGAAGATGAATCTGTACTAAAAACGTGTCAAATGAATTCATGACCCAGCTTATGCCCGTTCACATAGTTTTTTGCAGGCAGAAAAAATCTGCCTCAGAATTCCTTCAGGCATTTTGAGACAGATTTTGAACTGCCTGCACGTATTTGAACTGCCTGCTCTGTAGAGCGAGGTGTCAGCTGTAATATACAGCTGACACCTCGCTCTTATATTTAGCAGGCACAGCTCCTGAGCCAGCTCCATGACATACGTGTACATCAAATGTCACAAAGGGACTATTCAGCACAAGATTTTGAATCTATTTAGAGTAAAAAATAAAAAGGTATTTAAAGAGGCTCTATCACTAGTTTATAACTGCCCTATCTCCTACCTAATCTAATAGGCGCTTTAGTGTAGATAACTACAGGTTGTTGTTTTATTAAACGTTTATTTTTTACCAAGTTATGAACATTTTAAGATTTATGCAAATCAGTTCTTAATGCCCAACTGGGCGTTTTTTAACTTTTTCACCAAGTGCGCGTTGTAAGGAAAAGTGTATGATGCTGACGTCACTGTGACGTCACTTCATCCCTCAAGTCCTTCACCTGAGCGATGGAAGACTGGACAGACATCGCCTTCAGCCATGCCAGGATGTTTATCCGAATCTGCAGAGGCTGGAGGCGATGTCTGTCCACTCTGGGGAAGGACTCACGGGATGAAAAGTGACGTCACAGCGTGATCTCGCGAGATCACGCTGTGCTGTGGATCAAGCTGGGCTGGAATGAAGACAAGTGTATGGCGCTGATTGGTCAGCGTCATATACTTTTCTTTACAAAGCCCACTTGGTGAAAAGTAAAAAAAACGCTTAGTTGGCATTAATAACAAATTTGCATAAATCTTAAAATGTTCATAACTTGGTAAAAAATAAACGTTTTAAAAAAAAACAAACAAAAACACAGTAGTTATCTGCATTAAAGCACCTATTAGATTAGGTAGGATATAGGGCAGTTCTAAACTGGTGACAGAGCCTCTTTAGAGGGAGTCTGTTACCAGAACTTCCGCTTTGAACTAGCAGTATGCTAATATAGTTCATGGTAAACTGATTTTAAATGTATTTGCCTTTTTCCCAGGGTGCCTGCTTTGCATTAAAAACACTCTTAAAACATTTATGCAAATTAGCATTTCTTTGCAACGAGGGCATGTCCGTTGCACAAAAACGCTAGCGCGTCATTGCCCTGTTCAGACCCCCTTTCTCCCTGCTTGCTGTGATTGATATGGGCCAGGCAGCATACTTCAAGTTCACGCCTGGCCACGTAGTGTAGTGAACGCGCGCGCATTCCTACATCTTAGTTGGTGCATGCGCAGTATAAACAATATGTCCGCCGTTGTAATCAGCACTACTGTGTATGCAGTGGAATTCCCGGTCACAGCGTTGGCAAAGCTGTGGACGGGGATTCCGCTTCAGGAGTTGCCCCTGATGTCTCTGTCCATATATGGACAGGGACATCCAGCTCTCCGTCAAGTAGCGGAATCCCCGGCCACAGGGGGATTCCGCTCCTTCAGGGAGCTATATTGGTGCTATCTACAAGGGGGCTGTGTGGCAATACCTACAAGGGGGCTGTGTGGCACTACCTACAAGGGGGCTGTGTAGCACTACCTACAGGGGGGCTGTGTGGCACTACCTACAAGGGGGCTGTGTGGCACTACCTACAAGGGGGCTGTGTGGCACTACCTACAAGGGGGCTGTGTGGCACTACCTACAAGGGGGCTGTGCGGCACTACCTACAAGGGGGTTTGTGGCACTACCTACAAGGGGCTGTGTGGCACGACCTACAAGGGGCTGTGTGGCACTATCTACAGGGGGCATCTGTGAGTAGCGGGCTGATGGTCATTTTAGTGAGAGTGGCGGGCTGATGGTCGTTTTACTGTGAGTGGGGGGCTTATTTTTTTATCCAGGGGTGCATCGAGTCCGAAAAGGTTGGGAAACTCTGTACTAGGCTACAGGATCACACTAGCCTACGCAAGAATACCATCATCGGTGTTGTGGAGCAGCTCAGTTCGTCATGGGAACGGGGCCTAGGTGAGTAAAAATGTTGAGGGGCATTGTCTACAAGGGGAGGTGGGCGGCTGTATGGCACTGTCTACATGGGGGAGGTGGGGGAGCTGTATGCCACTATTTACAAGGAGGAGGTGGGGGATTATCGCACTGTCTACAGGGAGGCTGTATGGCACAATCTACAGGGGGACACTATCTACAAGGGGAGGGGCTGTGTGTGGCGGGAAGGGGGCATTATACTGTGTGGAGGCCACAAAATGGGCATTATACTGCGTAGGGGCACTACAGGGGGCAATATACTGTGTGTGGCACTAAGGGGGCATAATACTGTGTGGGCAAGTAGGATAAGATTGTCCAGGGTAGATGGCAGATCTCAAGCAGCCAGCTGGTCCTTAATACCCAAAGACAGTCCCTGCCAGAATGTGGCCACCAAAGCCTCGTTGTTCCAGGTTAACTCAGCAGCCAGGATATGGAACTGAATGGCATACTCTCCCACGGAGAGGTCTCCCTGGTGTAGGGTCAGCAGAGATGCAGCAGCCGAAGAAACTCTCCCAATTTCCTGGTCCGAACGAGGGGAGACAAAAAGCCACGGCGCCACTTGGTATGGATCAAGAAGGTGATGTAAGGGGATGAAGAATATAGAGCACCACACCTATCACCACCGGGTTTCTCCGGGTTTGTGACCGGTGACAAGCCGACTCCTGCACTGGCAGCCTGACCTTTGGATCTACTAACTTGGTACTACTTCTCTAACTACAACGACCCTCCAGGAACGGACTTGATCCACCACTCCCACCTCGTTTGGTGATATTGTGTTCACGTCCACAACCACCCTCCATGATGTTGGATTTCACCAACGAAAGGAACCGACTGCGGGAACGTCTCATCCTTGAGTCCATTGGGACTGATACCTTGCAAGGACTTTCTCACATAGTGAGTAACACCTCATCCGTCGAGGAAACCCTTAAGATGACGGACCTATACCTTTCTCTTGAGGATCTCCTTAAAAAAGAGGCTTTACAGAATATTGACTGTCAGTTTCTGTTGTTATATATATCTGCTAATATCACCCCCAGAGGTTTGAGGTTATCCATCACTAACCCCTACCCTGCTGACACTGCTTTCAGCAGCGATTGGATGTCTCATATAGACGCATGTCATTTAGGCTTTCTTGAAAGACTGCTTACTAAACGTACCTCGCTTAGCACTGCTTTACTATCTGACATCTCTATTACTAAAGAACAATTACTACACTACAGCGATCACTGTGATTTCCTCAAACTAGAGGAATCCACTAGCAGAAGACTCATCTCTTACGAAAAAGACCTCATTCTGAGAAAAGTTAAAAAATTTAAAAGGGACCAGCTAGACTATGCCACTGACCCTGCTGGTGATTGGAAAAAGAACATCATTCCTTCCCTAGACAACAAAAAAACCATCACACCTGAGTATGACACCGCTTCGAATAGATACATGTCGGTAAAACCCACTCACATCACCCCACGTGATAGGGTCATGAATCACAGCAGATCTTTCAGGAATAGTAACAAATCTAGACCCAACAGAACCAATGAAATCACAAAAATTGGAGAATCAATTATGAATACCGCATCTTTGGTCACCACTGATAATATGTGTCTTAATACAGCCACAATACCCACTCTAAATCAGTCCCCACAACCCAACATACCTTCTGGGTTTAGCCAATACAGCCCCAGAATACCGATGAATGCTTTTAAATCCTCTGATTTGGCAATGCATCTATCCCGGCTACCCCCTGCATCCGAACCTATGGAGGTACCCCCAATTATTGACCTATTACATGCATCACTGATCAACGATTCTATTGACGAGGAGGACGGTAATCCTTTCCCATCCCTCCTTGAGCTTTCGGTCCACGACACCCCATATTTCTCCAATCCAACCTCCCCTGCTGATCTTTTCTTCAGTCATAACACCACCCAGGGACCCATAAATCCTAACACTGATTTAGCCACGTCAGTTCTGGATATTACTTATGCAGCGACGTCTTTTTTAGGCCTCCCTTCCCAGTTAGTCAGACCCCCGTTAACTCCCACTATTGCGAGCAAGGACGTACTAATTCCATACATCATGAGCCCCAAAGCTCAAACTATCACCAGCTTCTTTCCCACAATTCAAAAAATTTCCACCAAAAGGAAACTAGGTATAGACCCAGAGGACGAAGAGGAGGTAAGAAACGCCATAAAACAGCATCAATCTCTCACCAAAAAGAGGAACCTGGTCCAGCATCAATAAAAATATTTAATTTATCGCTACACTCTCTAAACACACATGAATGTAGCCTTTTGAACAAAGGACTTTCATTTTGTCCCACATCCTCAATTAACAATTTTGAGCTTTTTATGGACCTCAACAGGTTCACGAGGAAGCTCACCCTCACCAGACATTTTGCCATGACCAAATCCACTGCCATACCCAACACTGACATAGAACCACCTGATAACCCTGCTACACTAAAGGCCATCTCAGTAGAGGTTCGACCAAAGTCTAACTTTTATCCAACACACCACCAGGGCCCCATGATCGAAACCTTTTCCTCCCTGGTAAGCAATGAGTTTAGAACTCTTGATTTACCATCCATTTACCCTGATAATTTAACTAAACTTGAAAGGAAGGCCATGAAGAGTCTCCAAAGAAACAATGATATCGTAATCCGCCCAGCTGATAAGGGGGGGGGAATAGTCATCCTAGACAGAGATAAGTACCTAAAAGAAACTTCTAGGATTCTTAGTGACACCACGTTTTACAATAAATTGTCCACTAACCCGTTACCTATGTACATACTCAAATATCAAGACCTCATTGATTCAGCAGCCTCATCAGGTTTGATTAACAAAAAAGAAAAAAGGTTCCTCTCTGTCACTTTTCCAAATATGCCTTTCATTTACCATTTACCCAAAATTCACAAATCACTAACAGATCCCCCAGGACGTCCCATCATTTCGGGAATAGACTCCCTCACTAGCAATCTCTCACATTTCATAGACCTTCATCTCCAACCACTTGTTCTCACCCTACCCTCCCACCTGAAGGACTCCACACAATTAATCAGAGACTTAAATGATCTAAAACTTGACCCTTCAATAGCCCCAGTCTGCTTTCTGACAGCGGACGTAACCACACTTTATAGCAACATCCCCCATGATAAAGGCATAGAAGTAGCCCAGGTATCTCTATCCCAAATTAACAACATGTCCGAACCGCAGGTCGAGTTTTTAGCTAATTGCATCGACTTTATTCTCAAGCATAACGTCTTTAGTTTTGACAGCAACTTCTATCACCAAATAAAGGGATGTGCAATGGGCAGCCGGTTTGCACCCTCCTACGCAAATCTGTATATGGGGGCATTCGAAAAAACTTATATCTATGGCGAACACCCCTACAAAAACAATATTCTACTTTACAAAAGATACATTGATGATCTGTTCCTAGTGTGGAGGGGCACTGAGGAGGAAGCTATGCGTTTCATCGATACCCTCAATAAAAACGATTATGACCTAACATTCACATATACCTTTTCTTCAACATCAATAGACTACCTAGATCTGACTATTAATCACGACATTGTCAGAAATAAATTTATAACTAAAACACACTTTAAACTAGTCGATGTCAATAGCTATATTGACTTCAGAAGCGCCCACCACCGTCCCTGGTTGAAGAACGTACCTTTTGGGCAATTCCGTAGGATTAGAAAAAACTGTAGTACTGACAATGATTTTGATAATGAATGCGCGGTCCTCGAAAAAAGGTTCAAAGATAAAGGTTTCCCAAAAAATCTCATCAAAGGTGCACGATTAAAAGCTTCTAAGCTTACTCATATATCTTGCCTTAATCCCTCAAGCAATACTCCGAAATTGGATACAACTAATCCCAATCTGAATTTCATCACCACCTACAATAGGGGCAATAAAATAATCAGGAACATACTTTCGAAGCATTGGCACATTCTCAGAACTGATCCGTATTTAAAGGACACATTACTATGCAAACCTAATATTACTTTCCGTCGGTCCCTATCCCTTAAAAACATATTGGCCCCTAGCAGAACAAATAAACTTCCTATAACCAATACTGACTTTATTTCTAGTATCAAAGGGTCATATAAATGCGGACACTCACGCTGCCTCTGCTGCAAGTCCATTAGTCACAGAAAAATAGATTACACATCCACAGCCACCAATGAAACTTTCACCATACAGTCTCTCCTGAATTGCGGTAGCTCCTATGTCATCTATTTATTAGAGTGTCCGTGTCATTTACAATACATTGGTAGAACCACTCAGTGTTTGAGAACCAGAATTAATAACCATCGATTTAATGTAAATAATGGATACCTTAAGCATAGTGTCTCTAGGCATTTTTTTCATAAGCATAACTGCGAATTCAATAAAATCAATATTACTCCAATAGAGCACATCAGCAGTACCGTCCCTAATAGATTCAACAAATTGAAGCAGAGAGAGAACTACTGGATTTTCAAAATGAACACCCTTCACCCTTTGGGTCTAAATGATATCGCAGAATCATCTTTAGATTAATCAATCCGACTATCCTTCAGTCCTCCACAATATGGCATTATCTAAGCACTTCCAAATCCTCTTTTGGTCCACCACTACATTTATCCGAGTTCATGTGTCTTTTGCTAAATTAACATCCACTAATTTTTCCTGCTATATATAACACTTGATGCTAACGTACCTTCCGTTTGCGTACATACATCCTCTGCTATTTTTACCTGCTATCGCTGATTCATGGCCCTATTTCAAATACCCTAGTGTTAGACCTATCTATTAATCTTAGTTTCGGTCACACTCTTATATCTGACAATCCTCTTCTACTCACCCCTCGTCCGATGCCCATATTCTGTCCCGGCTTAGCAGCCTCCGCCGGTCCTGCCTGAGCATCCCATCTTTCTCTCGCGTATTGCGTTCCACCTTGCGTTCCACTTCTGTTTGGAGCGCGTCGGCTTCCGTTACCCTTTTGGTTCCCGTGGCGACATGAAAACAAAACATACAGTAGTACTCCCTAACAGTATACACAACCCCCAGCCAAACAACTTTCACTGATACCATCCACATTTTTCAATGAAATTAATTAAACTACGATATTATTATTTATTCATTTATTTATTTTTAAAAACTTGCTACGCTCCAAAACATTTTTTTTGTAGAGTACACAGCCTTTTTATTTTATTATATATACCTTTTATCTGTCCTCCATGTATTTATATTATGATATGTTTTATTGAATTGTACTTTTGAACTTTGACCCGCTGTTGTGTTTTCGCGGTTTTTTTGTGCAATTATCCAGTCTGAACTGGCGCTATATAAACTTGTCTCTTTTCTTCTGTAAATCTCATGCCTGATGAAAGCGCCGGTTCGGTGCTGAAACGCGTTGCAATTAAAACAGTTTTTTACAAAACTATTCACCCGATCTCAGCAATCTTATCTGTCCGCAACTATTAGCAGCGCCGTATAGATCCTCATTTTTTATCTGCTAATTTCCTGGTCCGTAAGAAGCACTGCAAGTCACGGGTCTCTGGTCCCTGATGTTCCCACAGAGGATTAGCCTATGCCAGGGCTTTGCCAGTAAGGAGAGAGATGATGAAGGCGATCCAGACGTCATCCGAAGAGAAGGACCTGGCATGTAGTCTGAAGTGGATCAGGCACTGATTCAAAAATCTCCTGCAGGTCCTCGGGTCTCCGTCATAGCGTGGAGGTAGCGGCAAGAAGAACAGGAGATCGGCACTGGTACAGACAGGAAATGTAGCAGGAGGAACAGCAGGAATGGGTGCGGTGACGACCGTGGTTGGAGCAACCAGCCGATGGGCAATGGCGTTCACCGACAGGAGGAGTTGCCCTTGCCGTGACTGGAGGTCTTGCATCTCGGCCAACACGGCTTGTGTCGTCAAGGTCTCAGGTTGACTAGCGGGGTCCATGGCCTGAGCGTACTGTCACGGTTTGGGGTATGTGCACCCGCACCGCCGTAGCAGGGAGGCATCTGGCCAAACAACAGGGAACCCCAGCAATACAAAGTCCCGCAGAAGGGTACCTGGATAGTCCAGACAGTAGCCGCAGCTCTGGCACGGATGGAGGTGGTAACGCCAGATTTGGCGGATGACAGCAGAATCCCTCTGGACGTGGCAGAAGACACAGGACGTGGCGGATGACACAGGACGTGGCAAACAACGGCAGGTGCAGTAGACAACGTCTCCAACTAGTAGGCACAGGAACAAGAATACAGCCTGGGATACAGGAACAGGTAACAGGGCACGGGTAACAACTGGAACGGGAAACACTAAGGGACTATTTGCAAGACAGACTTGGGATATACTGACAACGTTCAGGTAAGGATAAGAAGGGCTGAGGCCTTCTTATAGTTACAGGAAATCATGGGAGTTGATGATGATGATTTTATTCATGTGCGTGTGCTGCCCCTTTAAGAGCGGGCACAAGTGTGCGCGCGCACCCTACGGGACGGAAGTGAGCACTGGCGTCTGCTAGGAAGGAGATGGGGACCAGCGCTCACAGATTCATGGCTGCGGGAGTCAGGTGAGTAGACCCAACGGCCAGCGGCCATGGACGCTACAGTCTAGATAAGTATTTATTTTATTATTTTTATTAGGCACTATAAAGGCATTATACTGGATGTAGAGGGCATCTATCGGGGCATTATACTGTGTGGGGGCAGTTATGGGGCATTATACTGTGTGGTGGCAGCTATGGGGGAATTATACTGTTTGGGTGAGGCAGTAGAGGTCATTATACTGTGCATTATACTGTATCTGGGCATTATACTATGTGAGGGGCATTATGCTGTGTGGGGGCATGAACGGTATGGGGGGCATTATACTGTGTGGGGAGGCACTATTTGGCCATTATTCTGTTAGTGGGGGCATAATACTGTGTATGGGGAATTACAGTATACTGTGTGGGGGCATTATACTATGTGAAGTGGGCTCTATGGGGGCATTATACTGTGTGGGGGGCCATTATGGAGGCATTATTCTGGGTGAGGCCACTATACTATGGGGAAGCAGTATGGGGCATTATACTGTGGGGGCACTATGGGGGTATTATACTGTGGGGGGCACTATGGGGGCATGATACTGTGTGGGAGGCACAATGGGGGCATTATACTGTAGGCATGGCACTATACTGTGTGTGGTGGCATTATACTAAGGTGGTGGCATTAAATTGTGAGGTGACATTATACTCTGTGGAGAGTCACTATGGGTGCTTTATACTGGGGTGGTGGGCGTTATGGGGGCATAATACTGTGTGTGGAAGCATTATAATGTGTATACTGGGCACTATTGGGGCATTATATTGGGTGTGGTGGACACCATGGGTCATTATACTGTGGGGGGCATTAAACCGTGTGGAGTCCACTATGGGGCATTAGACTGTGTGTGGGGGGGCACTTTTGGGAATAAGGCCGGGTTGCAATAGAACGGATAGGCTGTGTAAAAACCACCTCGTATCCGACCTGAAACCCGCAGGACTTAACACAATGTGGTGAGATTTTTCAGACGGAAATTACACTGCGTAATTAAGTGCACATACTTACCCCCTCCCTCCTCTGACGTCCTCACTGGTTTCCTTGGATGACGTTTCAGGCCATGTGATGCTGCAGCCTGTGATTGGCTGCAGTGGTCACATGGGATACAACATCATCCCAGGAGGCCGGTCTGCACGAAGGAGGGCATTCTGGGTAAGTATGTTTGTTGTTTTTTTTCCGGCGTTGCGATTTTTGAGGCGTAAATGCTACGAATACGCTGTAAAATTCGCAACACATGGCTTTCTGTTGCAGGCTTTGCATTCCCATTGAATTCAATGGGGAAAACTCGCAGCAGAAAATCAATGAAAACGCAGCATAAATTGACATGCTGCAGAATTACATTCCGCACCGCAGGTCAATTTATTAACGTTTACACTGTTTGTTTTTTCCGCAGCGTGGGCATGAGATTTACTAAATCTAACCAACTTTGATGCTACTGTAAATGCTGTGGAATATGCGCACAGAATTCCGTTGCGGAAATTCCGCAGCGTCTTTGCTACGTGGGAACCCGGCCTTAGGCCGGATTCACACGAGCACGTGTGTTCTACGCGCGCAAAAGGTACATAACAGCTCCGTGTGTCAGCAGGGCATGATGCGTGGCTGCGTGATTTTCGCGCAGACGCCATCATTATGACACTCTGTATGTTTGTAAACAGAAAAGCACGTGGTGCTTTTCTGTTTTCATTCATAGTTTTTACTGCTGCTGCGCGAATCACGCGCGTCACACGGAAGTGATTCTCACGCACCCATTAACTTCAATGGGTGCGTTATGAGCGAAAAACGCCCAAATATAGGACATGTCGTGAGTTTTACGCAGCGGACACACGCTGCGTGAAAATCACGGACTGTCTGAACGGCCCCATTGACTAACATAGGTCCGTGCGACGCGCGTGAAAATCATGCGTTGCACGGACGTATTATACGTTCGTCTGAATAAGCCCTTATACTGTGGGAAAGCACTATGGGGTCGGTATACTGTGTGTGGAGACATTATAGTGTGTGTGGCAGGGCATTATACTCGGTATGGTGGGCAGCTGGGTGTGTATGGAGAGGGTTAGAGGAGTGGCTTATCGTAAAAAAAAATTGACGCGATGCCGCAGGAGTTGTCCCTTTGCACAATACATGAAAGTTGGGAGCTATGCCTAATTTATGAATCTATATACCATCCAAAAATCACAAAGTGTCAATTATAACATTCCTCGGTACTTAGATCAGGTTTTCTGTGCCTGTATTTTTCCTCATCTGTTCCACTGTTATTCCCGTCTCACCCTTTGCTGGGGAATGTTACAAAACCCTGCATGGTTCTTATGTTTGTCCTTCAGAACAAGCTGTGAACTTTCAGTAATATGTGAATAACAATTCCTGTAGTTATTTGATGTCTAACCTCTAAGGTAGAAAATGTATCCCTCAAAGGGTTTGTTCTCCCCTAGGAAAAAGTATACAGGAGACACACATTATACGCCTTAGATAGATAGCAGTATCTGGTTACTAAAACATACGATCCATTTATGATGAGCCTGCATTTTTCTAAGCTATAAAATGTATTCTGAAAGCATAAAATCATGTATACAGCATTACCAGAGCAGACATGTTCCCACCCTAGAAACTGCATTATAGAGATCAGTAAAACTGGCCATACACATTACATTTACCCTTTCGCTGCCAGGGGTTTCTCAACATTTTGTACCCCTGGCAGCCAGGACAAATTTCACTCTGTTAACCCGTACTTATAAAACCTGATTTCTAAAATAGAAAATTCATATTAAACCCCCATATATTTTTGGAAAGAAGACACCGATCACATTGTCAAAATGCCACTAAACTGTTTATACAAAAGCAACTAAGGGCCTGTTCACATAAGCATTGGCTTTCCGTTGAGGAGTTCCGTTTGAGGTTTCCATCGGGAGAACCCCTCAACGGAAAGCCAACGCTGATGTGAACAGGCCCTTAATGCAATTTTGCGACAAAGTAAAAAATACATACAAATTCATGTTTGTGGCTATAAATCGGACCCAAACTGAAAATAAGACACACAACATGTCCTAAAAATAAAAGTTCAAGATCTTGAGATTTTATACATATCAATTATGTCTACAGTATCTCTAAATAAAAATATCTTTACAAAATCACCAGAACTGAAGAGAGCAAAAATCTGGCTGTGAGCTAGAAATTAAAAAAGGAACAACGTATATAAAACAAGGATTACACCCCTTTTAAAAAGTAAGACCACCCCCACACTATATATTTCCAGAAAGCAGACAGCTTATCTTATCAGGCTAGTAACAATCATGAGTACCTTCATGTAATATTGTGACAAAGACAAATGTTAAAAAAAAAATATCATTAAATCTTACATTTGCACTTACAACTCTCATCAGAGCAGAGGCTTACACACAAAAACAATGTAAAAATATAAGATCAACGTGTAAAAAGTTGTAAGTACCATAAGCGTCTACATCAACAAGAGCTTGAGCTCTCAAAATGTCTGACATAGGCCACGCAACACCTAAAAATGTGATTTAAAAAAAAAATATATATATATATATCTATATATATATATTACGCTGTAAAAATCGCAACTCCGGAAAATGGAAAAAAGACATACATACCCAGAACCCTCTCCTTCCTGAAGTCCGGCCTCCTGGGATAACGTTTCATCCCATGTGATAGTTGCAGCCAATCACAGGAAAGAGTCGCAACATTTGGCTTTCTGTTGCAGCTTTTGCATCCACATTGAATTCAATGGGGAAAAACCCGCAACAGAAACGCAAGAAAAACACAGCATAAATTTACATGCTGCGGATTTAAACTCTGCACCACAGGTCAATTTATGAATGTTTTGTTACATTTTTTTCCCACAACGTGGGCATGAGATTTTCTAAATTGCATCCACTTTGCTGCTACTGTACGTGTTGCGGAATTTTCGCATACAATTCCGATTATTATATATATATATATATATATATATATATATATATAATCACGAATCCCGAAACCTTATCTAATTTGTTAACTAATACCAATATTTATTGTGGAACTAGTTAGAAATGATTCTTTATGGCCAACCATCAGTGGATGAAAATGTCATTTCTGACTAACAGAAATTAGACATTCTTCCGTTATTGCTATGATGGGTACCTCTAACGGGCATTGCTAGAGAAGCAGTTAGAGGATTTTACACTAACGATCTTTTACAGACAGGATAAGGACAATCAAAAATGTATAAACTTTATTGAGGTTTGTTTGTGTGTGGTGTGAGTGTTTGGTTCAACTTACGTGATGCCAAAATTCCCATGCTGGTAAATTTCCGGATCTTGAAGTCAATAAATGACCTAATTAGGCAAAGAGAGGGGATTAGATGAGCAACTGCCTGTCTTCTTACTTCTTTTCTTGAAAAAAATAAGATTCCTCCTATATGCTCTCTAATTGATAAGGAGGGGTGATAACATGAACAAAAATTAATCTTATCCCCGTCTAAAGCCGTATAGCGACAGGAGGAGGATTACAGTTAATTTTTATCTCCCTCTATGCCGTTAGCGCGTCCGCCTCTTGCCCCCTTCTGCTCTCGGAATGTGGCGACAAAAAACAATGAATTTTTATTAAAAAAAAGTGTTTTTAAAGTGCAAAAGTAGTAAAACATAACAGAAAATGTATTGAAATTTGGAATCGCTGTAATTGCACTGCACGGTGAATGCCGTGAATATATAGCCCAAAGAAAAATAATAGCAGAGTTGCTGTTTTTTTCCACACCCTCCCAATACAAATTTATGAAGGTTTTTTTTTAATACATTATATGTACCGCACAATGGTGCCATCAAAAAACACAACTTGTCCCACATAAAACAGGCCCTCACTGATACATCAATAGAAACATTAAAATTCATGGCCCTCGGAATGCAGTGATGAAAAAAAAATGCAGAATCCGCAAGGACCAAAATAGCTGCGTCCTGAGGAGGTTAAGACTTATGAAAGTTCTTAGGACATGCACCCAAAACCGTCATATGGTAAGTTGTTCACCCGATAGAATACGCATGACAACATTTATATCTCAAGGAGGCATTACTAGTCTTACCAGCTGCAGACAGTAGGAGGCAGCATAACACTCTAGCAAAATTCAGGAGCATAAATCAACACAGGAACGCCATGGAGGAGACGGTGAGGGTTGTGTGCACTGGCACACTTTTGAATTGTACAAGTATTTATCGTGGTATACACCTTTGTGGTTCCCATTACCCACTCCATATAATATAAATGAGAGGGTATTTGAAAATCTTCTATTTTCACTTTTGAATTGTAGGCTACTCTAAAGCTTTATGTGGGCAAATGCACGCCCCTTAGGCATGGTTTAATTCTATGTAGGAAAGTATGTGTAACATCCACTTCTGCGGACCTTTGGGACGAACCATCCCCCCCCACCGCGGCAGCCATGGACTTGTGAGCGCTGGTCCACATCTCCTCCCCAGGAGACGCCAGCACTCACTTCCGCTCCACTTGCGCGCACATGTTTAACATCACTAATTAGTCCATGATCACCCTGGACTTAAGTAGGGCCCTGCCCTTTTGCTTATTGCCTGAGCGTTGTTCGTATTCCTCTGTTAGTCTTGCAAATGGTCCCATAGTGTTCCTGTTGTTCCCTTGCCATGCTACCTGTATCCTGTATCCCGTGTTGTAGTTGTTCCTGTGCCCGCTATAGTGTTGGAGACGAGTTTTGCCATCTGCCACGTCTGCGGTGTTACACCACGTCTGGTGTCATCTGTTTCGTCTGCATCACCTGCCATCAAGATCCCATCTGTGCCTAGCCGTTGCTACTGTCAGGACTATCACAGGTACCCTTGTGCTTGGACTATATATATTGACTTGGTACACTGTAGTTTGGCCAGCTGCCATCCCGCTACGGCGGTGTGGCCCAGTGGGTCCACACACCCACAGATCGTGGCAGTACGCTCTGGCCTCCATTCTTTTCCGAACCCTGTTGGCCGAGCTGACCTGGAACAACGACGCATTAGTGACAACATTCTGGCAGGGTCTACCCTCTGAAATCAAAGACGAGCTTGCCGCTTGAGACCTGCCCTCTACTCTAGATAACCTCATTCTTCTAGCCACCGGGATTGACATGCGGATTCAGGAACGGTCTCAAGAGGTACGCCGGTCCAGAAGACTTCCTAGGCTGGCTCCTACATTTCAGCAACCGCTGTTGCCCTCATTAGCTACTCCACCTGAGGAGCCAATGCAAGTAGACCGCCCTAAATTGTCTGTCCAAGAAAAACAACGCAGACACACTTCGGTACTATGTCTATATTGCGGCCTCGGAGGCCATTTTGTGCGTCTGTGCCCCAAAAAAACAAAAAACTCCAGTGCCTAGGTTTGGTTGGCGAGACAACCCAAGGTGCAAGGGCGCTAAATAAAAGACTCTCTCCCAAATTGTCCATCCCCGTGACCATAGTGTCTGAAGAAAAGATGCACTGGGTCACTGCCTATCTGGACTCAGGATACGCGGCAAACTTCATCCAGCAGGATCTAGTGGATCATCACCGGCTACCCACTGTTCCTCTGGAGACGTCTTTGGCTGTTGCCTCGGTGAATGGTCTTCCTCTGCCCGATCCAATCGTGTCTGAGACCAAGCCACTGAAGCTCCAAGTTGGAGCCCTTCACACGGAACTGATTACATTCCTTGTCTTAAACCAAAAAAAGAGATCTTGATATTATACAATTATTTGTCAAAATACAATTTAATTTTTATTTTATTACTGTACAATAAATTATACATCAATACAAAAATAACCCCCCTCCCAAGTATATACTATAGACATATAAAAATTATTATATAAAAGAAAACCAGATGACCTCAATTGTGATATCATAAATCATGAATAATAATGACTCCTCATGAAATGTAGATACACCTCGAGTGAAGTGAATAACATTTATATTATCGTAAAGCACGATCAACATGGCAATATAAATCACAGTGCAGTAAGTTTATATGCTATATAGCTCCAAACAGCATGACCATGCTGGTAATCCTGCTAAAAGCAGTGCGAGAAAATTAACGCTGCAAATGGCACGATAATTGCACAGAAATGACCATTATCAGTAGTTAGACATACCTGAGGAGGACATGGTAAATATATAATAGGGCACCTGGACACCGAGCACCTCGACGCGCGTGACGCGGTAACCAGGTGCCCTATTATATATTTACCATGTCCTCCTCAGGTATGTCTAACTACTGATAATGGTCATTTCTTTGCAATTATCGTGCCATTTGCAGCGTTAATTTTCTCATACTGCATTTAGCATGATTACCAGCATGGTCATGTTGTGTAGAGCTATATAAATAAACTTACTGCACTGTGATTTATATTGCCATGTTGATCGTGCTTTACGATAATATAAATGTTATTCACTTCACTCGAGGTGTATCTACATTTCATGAGGAGTCATTATTATTCATGATTTATGATATCACAATTGAGGTCATCTGGTTTTCTTTTATATAATAATTTTTATATGTCTATAGTATATACTTGGGAGGGGGGTTATTTTTGTATTGATGTATAATTTATTGTAAAGTAATAAAATAAAAATTAAATTGTATTTTGACAAATAATTGTATAATATCAAGATCTCTTTTTTGGTTTAATATATATGAATATTATGGTATCTTGAGTATAATAAATTGGCAAGAAATATATTTATATAGGTGATAATACATTCCTTGTCTTGCCTAAAGTTGCCAATCCGGTTTTGCTGGGTCTGCCGTGGATCTAGTTGCATGCTCCAGTCCTGGATTGGAATTCAGGAGAAGTTCTCCAATGGGGCCCCAAATGACCCCACCGCTGCCTGGTATAGATCTATCCCATCCAGCCTCCACTTCCTCAGCCATTAGCAGGATTACCCACTCATTTTTCCCAGTTTGCAGATGTCTTCAGCAAAAAGGAGGCTGAGATGCTTCCTTCACACCGATCTTACGACTGTCCAATTGAACTGGTTCCTAATGCTTCTCCTCCCTGTGGACGGGTATATCCTCTCTCCTTGCCAGAGACTCAGTCCATGTCAGCCTATATCAAGGAGATTCTGGAGAGGGCCGGGTACTTCTTCGTTAAGAAGAAAGACGGATTTCTTCGACCCTGCATTGGCTACCGTGGTCTCAACCAGATCACGGTCAACAACAAATACCCGTTTCCAGTAATATCCGAACTGTTTGACCACATACGAGGAGCCAGGATTTTCTCTAAACTAGACTTGTGTGGGGCTTACAATTTGATCCGAATCATCCATGATGAATAGTGGAAGACGGCATTTAACACTCGAGATGGGCACTACGAATACCTGGTGATGCCCTTTGGTCTGTGTAACGCTCCTGCGGTCTTCCAGGAATTCGTCAATGATATCTTCCAAGATCTCCTCTATGTCTGTGTTGTGGTCTATCTCGATGATATTTTGATTTTCACTCCAGATCCGACGACTCATCGGAGGCATGTTCGTCAAGTTCTGCTGTGTTTACGAGAGAATCGCCTGTATGCCAAGCTGGATAAGTGCGTCTTTGAAAAAAATTCTCTGCCCATCCTGGGCTACATCATATCGGATCAAGGTCTCAAGATGGATCCTGAAAAAGTGGAGTCCGTCATTGAATAGCCATGTCCTCATGGCCTGCGGTCCATACAGCGTTTTTTGGGATTCGCCAACTTCTACCGGCAGTTTATCCCATACTTCTCATCACTGACGGCTCCCATCTCTACTCTTACCAAGAAGGATGTGAACGCCAAAGTGTGGACCCCAGAGGCAGAATCTGCATTTAACAGCCTCAAGAATGCCTTTACCTCAGCCTCGATCCTCCATCATCCTGAAGTCTCTCGACAGTTCCTGTTGGAGGTGGACGCTTCCTCTGTTGGTGCAGGTGCACTTCTGTTCCAGAAAAACTTCAAAGGAAAGGCAGTTGTGTGTGGCTATTACTCTAGACGTATTCCTCCGCTGAGCGCAATTACTCTATTGGGGATCGCGAGTTATTGGGCATCAAATTGGCGTTGGAGGAGTGGAGACATCTGCTAGAGGGCGCAGCTCATCCCATCCTGATATACACTGACCACAAGAACCTCACTAATCTACAGTCGGCTCAACGGCTAAACCCTCGTCAAGCCAGTTGGTCACTGTTCTTCACCCTTTTCCAATTTGTGCTCCACTACTGTCCTGACAAAAATGTGAGGGTCGATGCGCTATCCAGGTAGTTTGAGACTGAGGAAATTGTGGAGTCCCCCCAATGTATCATAGACCCATCCTGCCTTATTACGGCTAATTCCCTGCAAGTTAGAGACATCCCTCTGGGGAGGACTTTTGTGCGGTTGGCAGACAGGAGGAGAATCCTTCACTGGGGACACAGCTCCAAACCAGCTTGACACGCGGGTGTTTGTAAGACTTGAGACCTGATAACTCGTCATTTATGGTGGTCCACGCTGCCCAAAGATGTTATGGACTTTGTCTCTTCCTGCACTGTGTGTGCTTCAAACAAGGTTGCTCACTCCAAGCCTGCCGGTCTGCTTCAACCTCTGCCTGTGCCCAATGCCCCTTGGCAGCACATTGCAGTGGACTTTGTCACTGACCTCCCTCCCTCAGCTGGATGCAATACTGTCTGGGTGGTGGTGGACCGGTTTTCTAAGATGGCACATTTTATCCCGCTGACCGGCCTACCTTCTGCTCCCCGACTGGCGAGTCTCTTTATTCAACACATCTTTCGCTTGCCCCTTCACATCGTGTCTGATCGGAGGGGTTCAATTTACCTCAATTTTCTGGAGAGCCCTCTGTAAACTCTTCGATGTGAGATTGGACTTTTCCTCAGTCTATCACCCCCCAGTTCAATGGGCAAGACTAGAGGATTAACAATATCATGGAAAATTAGCTCAGCCACTTCATCTCCATCCAGCATGATGTCTGGTTACAGCTTATTCCATGGGCCGAATTCTCGTATAAGAGCCACACAAGTCGGTCCACCACTTCCACACCATTCTACATTGTGTACAGTCAACATCCTAGAATCCCTCTTCCTGTGTCGACTACATCTCAGGTACCCGCAGCTGACTCTGCATTTGGAGACTTTCTGCAAATCTGGCAACAGACCCGGTCCTCTATTCTGCTGGCAGTTGATCGCATGAAGCGAAAAGCAGATAGATGAAGAAGAGAGCCGCCCCAGTATCTTCCGGGTACCAATGTCTGGCTGTCCTCCAGCAATATCCGTCTGAAGGTGCCTTCATACAAATTTTCTCCCAGGTTCCTCGGACCTTTTGATATCCTGCAACAGATTAACCCAGTCTCCTACAAGTTTCGTCTGCCTCCTACCCTCAGAATCCCCAACTCCTTTCATGTGTCCCTCCTGAAGCCTGTGGTCCTGAACCGCTACACTATAACCCGTAGCCATGCAGTTGCTCCCAGCGATTCATGTGTTTGAGGAAAAGGAGATCCTGGACTTCAAGAAAGTAGGAGGAAGAACTTTTTGTTTGGTGGTTGGGAGGGGTTTGGTCCAGAGGAGAGGTCCTGGGAGCCAGAAGAGAACCTCAATGTCCCTACCCTCATGAAGAAGTTCCTCTCTCGCTCTGGCCCCAAGAAGAGGGGGCGTAAGTGGTGGGATACAGTAACATCCACGGCCGTGGACCATCAGGACTACTCATCCCCCGACTGCTGCGGCCATGGTCTTGTGAGCGCTGGTCCGAAAATACTCCCCAGGAGACACCAGCACTCACTTCCCTTTTGCTCATTTTTTGAGCGTTGTTCGTATTCCTCTGTTAGTCTTGCAAATGGTACCTTAGTGTTATCCTGTTCCCGTGCCCTGCTACCTGTATTCCATGTTGTAGTTGTCCCTGTGCCCGCTATAGTGTTGGAGTCGACTTCTGCCATCTGCCACGTCTGCTGTGTTACACCACGTTTGGTGTCATCTGTCATGTCTGCATCACCTGCCATCAAGATCCCATCTGTGCCTAGCCGTTGCTACTGTCTGGACTATCACAGGTACCCGTGTGCTTGGACTATATATATTAACTTGGTACACTGTTGTAACGTCTGTGGTCGCTGACCACGAACTCATTCCATCCGGTCGACGCCCTTCTCTCCAGAGATGTCTGCACATGCGGCCGTCCTGTTTCACAGTGACCACCAGGGTGCGCTCGCGAGCTCAGTCTAGACAAGTAGCCAGGTTGCACACAGGTGTGAGATTGAGCTGATTGCTCACAGAGCACCCTAGACTATAAGAAGGGCTGTGACCCTCCCTGCAATGCCTGAGCCTTGTTGTCGTTATCCTAGTATGACTATGCAAATGGTTGCCTAAGTGTTTTCCAGTTCCCAGTCTTCCCCGTTCCTGCTACCTGTAACCTGTATCCCGTGCTATCCTGGTCAAGTTTCATGTTGAGCTGAAGTCGTGCTGTGCTGTGTACAATGCCTGTCCTGCTGCGCCACGCCTGGCGCCTGCCTGTTGCCTAGTCCCAGCCGAGCCTGTCTTGCTACTGTCTGAGCTACCACAGGTACACTATACGAACTATAGACTGTGACCTGTGTCCTGTTGGCCAGCTGCCATACCGTCAAGGCAGTATGGCCCAGTGTGTTCACATACCCAACGTGACAACTGCAGTTTGGCCAGCTGCCATCCCGCTACGGCGGTGCGGCCCAGTGGGTCCACACACCCACAGATTGTGACAGTATGGCACTATATGGGTTCTTTTTGGTAGTGTGTAAGCACTGTATGACAGTATTTGGGTAATGTAGTATGTGCTGTGTACTTGGGCAATGTTTGGCATTAATTGGTCTATCCTTGCACTCTATGCAGTAAGAATATGCTGTATGTGTTTCCATATTTATCTAGGGACTGTATGGAACTCTGCTAGCATATTTTTGTAGACACGAATAAGCATGGAATTTACAATGTCAGAGCCCACAAAATAGCTGTCCTTTTTTCCCCTCTGAGAAACTTTGAAGGTATGTCCCCCACCCCCCAACCCCCTTGAGCATAAACAGTCTGTTCCTCATTTCTCCGTTATACCTTTCCCAGTACATTTGAAGACTTTCTATATTTGTTGTTGCCCTTAGCAACCATATCTCCAACTTCTCCCCTTTAGACTGATTTCCCTTCTACTAGTCATTTTTCAGGGAATCAACCCGTGGACCAGCTAGAGGCACCTAAATTCTGGGGTCAGCCAACTAACTTGACCCTAACTGAAGTTGTGGAAAATGGGGGTGTTATATGTTAAACTGGGAAGTCTGGTTGCTTCTTTCGCAGGGTTTCGCAGAAATCAGTTTATGCAGGAGACTTAAAAACAACATGGTGCTAAAAGGCAGAATTTCACTTTAAGGTCCTATACATCTAATGATTTTATGCACAATATAACTTTAGTGAGCTTTAACAGCCAGTGAAAATTATATTTGGCTGCTAATTCTTATATCATCCACAAATAAGAAATGTGTATACGATGTGCTGTGGTGTAACCAATGTTTGACTTGATGAATTCTTTGACTTGATTCTCTCTTCCTTACTCCCTTCTGTTTCCTGACAATTTCCCCTACAATTCCACTGTCCTTTTAACCTACTTCCCTCCCACATATAATTGATGGAGATGTCTTCTGTCTGGGGAATTTTTCACAGGGATCACAGTACCTACACAATAGATTCTGTGTTCATTTGCCAAGAGAAAAAAGCATAGTAAACTGCTTCTTTTCCATCGACAGTCTTGTTTTTTTATCCAGCATAAGTTATATTTTATAATTTATCAATCGCTGTGTTTTCCCATTCCACCCCCCAATTATTATTTTTTTCAGTTTTCCAGTACAATATATGGAACACTAAATGGTGCCATTAAAAACTTACAACTCATCCTGCAAAAAACAAGTACTCATATGGCTATGTCGACGCAAAAATAAAACTGTAATGACACTTGGAATGCGACGATGGAAGAACTAAAATGAAAAAAAAAACTATATTGGCTGTCTCCAAGGGGTTAAATTTATAAGCAATCTGACCTCTGTATTCCTGAAATAGAGGCATTTAGAGGTACAGTAAGGCCCATACACTTCTATGGGCAATGTATTACAGCTCCGTATCACTATGAGGTAGCACTGAGCTGTAATACGCTAATATATGTACAAAGATTAAATCGGAGGGTCACATATTTCACAATTGGATGTAATGAATGAATAAGGGCACGGCCAGACGTGGCGGAATTCCTCCGCAACTGTCCGCATCAATGCCGCACAGAATCTGCGTTGCAGATTCTGCTGCGGATCTGCACAAAATGTGCAGTACATTGATGCGGACTAGCTGCTGCGGACTGCGGGAAAAGTGCTTCCCTTCTCCCTATCAGTGCAGGATAGAGAGAAGGGACAGCACTTTCCCTAGTGAAAGTAAACGATTTTCATACTTACCGGCCGTTGTCTTGGTGACGCGTCCCTCTTTCGGCATCCAGCCCGACCTCCCTGGATGACGCGCCAGTCCATGTGACCGCTGCAGCCTGTGCTTGGCCTGTGATTGGCTGCAGCCGTCACTTACACTGAAACGTCATCCTGGGAGGCCGGACTGTAGACAGACGCAGGGAGTTCTCGGTAAGTATGAACTTATATGTTTTTTTACAGATACATGTATATTGAGATCGGTAGTCACTGTCCCGGGTGCAGAAACAGTTACTGCCGATCGCTTAACTCTTTCAGCACCCTGGACAGTGACTATTTACAGACGTCTCCTAGCAACGCTCCCGTCATTACGGGAGCCCCATTGACTTCCTCAGTCTGGCTGTAGACCTAGAAATACATAGGTCCAGCCAGAATGAAGAAATGTCATGGTAGTAAAACCAATACGCTCCGCACCACACATAACATCTGCGGACTTCATTGCGGAATTTCGATTCTCCATTGAAGTGAATGGAGAACTTCCGCAATGAGTCCGCAACCAGTCCGCCACTGCTCCGCAACAGACAGAGCATGCTGCGGACACCACATTCCGCTCCGCAGCCTATGCTCCGCAGCGGAATTGTACGCAGCGTCTAAACGAACACTGCTAAATTAAAGTGAAAGTCAATGGAGAAACGGCTCCGCTGCGGATTAACGCTGCGGAGTGTCCGCAGCGGAATTTAAGTGAAATTCCGCCACGTGTGAACCCGCCCTAAGGGAAAGGAACAAGTGGAAACTCCCTCATACCGGCTTCTATTGTAGCTCTGAACAGGTTGGCTGGAATGTGGAAACACGCCAGGAATAGTGCAGTTCCTTAATTGAAATTGTGTCTACTGTATAATTCACAAACAAATATCATCTGTATCTAATGTAAAAGTAATATCTTCAGGACAGTTAATCTCATGTCAAGTAGTAATAAATGTAAATATATTACGTAGATTAGTTATGTTTATTCTGTGTTATATGTGATAGTTCATCAAGGGGGATTTGCACAAATGTAATGATAAAGAACACAAAAATGTAAACTCAAAGGACTATTTGTCAAAAAATCCCAGACTTCTGTCTGCAGTAAAGACTAACTTCATTGTAGAGAATTATAATTACATTCTATAATCTACCATAATAATTAGTTAGAATTTGAACTAGCTTTTACATTTTTTTTTTAAAATAAAGGACTGATGTACTGCATGAGTATCTTTACAACAGGATATCCTTGACATTTTTTCTGGCATTATTTCCCATTGTCTTCAAATGGTAAAAATACAATAACAAAAAAAACACACAAACCCATAATGTTTAAAAAAAAAAAAACACCAGAGTTTGGGACATACATTTTTCAGTCAGAAAAAGTTAGGCCGGGTTCCCACGGGTCGGATACGCTGTGTAAAAACTGTGCAGCGTATCTGACCTGGAACCCGCAGCACCTTCCGTCTGATTACGGATCCGTAATTATGGGTAATCAGTGGACTCATTCATGTCTATGAGCCACGGACACCTTTCCGTATATTTACAGATGTGCGTGCGAGCTGTAGAAATGATCCGCAATTGCGGCACGGACTCGCCCGCGGAAGTCCATGGGTGCATGCAAAATTGTGCATTCGTAGCCATCTGCAATTGCAGAAGCGTGTCTATGCAACTGCAGGGGATTCCTCAAGAAAATGGCACCTGAGCGATCACGTGACCATTTCAAGTGTTTGGGACATGTTGGTGACATCATTTGTAGCCTCCCATTTTTTTGTTGCGGATCCGTAAATACGGAAGCACTACAGACCGTATTTGCAGATAGCATGCCAGATATGCAGCTGAGCTGCGGATTACTTGCGGATGACTACGGATTCATATTTGCGGACAGTAAAAAACAATACGATTGTGTGCATGGGGCCTTAGGAGTCTACAGGGCCATACTGCAACTCCATATGCATCCTTTTTCATACGTATTAATACAGAGTATTTTTCTGTTGTATTAATGCTGAAACAGACAGAAAAAATTGTACCATGTTCCATTGGATGCCGTATTAGAACTTATTCACACAAGCATATCTGATTTGCATTCACCAAAAATTGGGCCGTTTTTCATACATATGATTGTCCGTGTTGCGTCAGTGTGGTTTCCACGTGTCATCCGTCTTTCTCGTCTGTGTTTCTCCTCTGCAAGCACTTGCTGGTTATACTTTTATTTTCTTCTCTGCATTTCTTTAGCAACTGATATCATCGGCTTCAATGAGTGAATCTGATCCGCAAAAAATGAACCAGAATAGGACATGTAGTGAGTTTTACGCAACTCTCTGTGAAAAAACACGGATGTGTGAACAGCCATATTGAATTGAATTGGTCAGTGTGCTGTCAGTTATTTAAACCGATGGCACACAGACGTGAAACACATTAGTGGGAATAGGGCCTTAGGCTTCGTTCACCTCTGCGCTAAGGCTCCGTTCCGACGTAGCTTTCCGTCAGAACAGAGCCCTGACAGACACAAATGGAAACCATAGTTTTCCGTTTCCATCACCATTGATTTCAATGGTGACAGATCCGGTGCCAATGGTTTCCGTTTGTCCCCGTTGTACAAGGGTTCCATCCTTTTGACGGAACCAATAGCGTAGTCGACTACCTTTGGTTTCCGTTTGTGTCAGTCAGAGTCCCGTTCCGATGGAAAGCTCAGACGGAACGTCGGAACGGGACCCAGGCGCAGATGTGAACGAAACCTTAGAGAGATATTTTCACCAAGACGCATTATGTATCGCTTTGGAATCCATTGGAAACAATGGTGATGCAAAAGGAAACCTAAGGTTTCCGTTTGTTTCAGTCAGGGTTTCGTTCATGAGTTCCCCTGACGGAAAGCTCAGACGGAACCCGTGAACGGAGCCCTTTCGCAGATGTAAACGTAGCCCAAAGAGTATTGGCTGTAATGGATTTGCTGTGTGTAAGCCATCTGCTAACATTGTCATCAAAGAAGTGGGACCTATTGCAATAAATGTTATACTGACCATGGGTGACACTTTATTGTATGCCAATGGCTGACCTTGGAGTGTGGCAGTCATTAAATTTTCTTTAAGGTTGCGAATAGCCCTAGTTTATTGCACACAAGTATCCAACTCTTAACATGCTGAAATAATTGTTTTCACTCAAACACACACTGCTGCTTACAGGTCTTGAAATTTTCTACAAAAACTGGATATTCAATATTAACACTTTGTTTACATTAAACATTACGTGTGCATGACTTCTCACATACATCCAATGTCCTTTTGTCAGAACATATTTTGGACCTAACCTCCTTGTTAGACTACATCTTTACTTCCAGAACACATAGGGGCAGATGTACAAGACTAGTAATTCACAATCTTAGCTTTCTGCTGCGCTGAAGTAAGATATGCATGCCCTAACTAATCTGTTGCATATTTCCGCATTCATTTGCAAACCATCCCCCCAATCGGACATTAAAAAAAATGTATACTCACCTCACCGCTCCTTTTTCCTTCCCCCCCTCAGTCTCCCTCAGCATGCCACAGCTCATACAAAGTCCTGACGCTGAGCAGCATTAGGGCCTTATATGCGATGCAGCACTCAACAACCTGACTGTTGCAACATACAGCATCCTGACACTGCCGGGTTTCAGTACCTTGTATGAGACACGGCCTGTGAAGGAGGCTGGGGGGACCCGAAGGAAGCGGTGTGGTGGGAATAAATATATATATTTTTTTGTTCTTAAATTGTCCGATGGGGAAGGGGACAGGTAGACTGATCGTGCAAGGTACCGGACCTCTACCTTGCTACACCCCACAGAGTAAAATCGACCCCAGCTAGGAGCTTTCCAACATCATTTACTATTAGATTATGACTATAATTTATGCTGGCTCTCTGGCATAAATTATAATAGTCTACGCCCATTTTTCCCCAAAAGTGGCAAAGCTGGCGTATAGTACTCAAATTTCAATGACTTTTGGGCCTTTTGCGACCTTTTTTACACCAGAAAACTGCAGTAGAAATGTTGATAAATTCTCCCCATAGACTTCATTGCAGGGACCACACTGGGAACCCGATGTAGAAATTGCTTGTCTATGGATTTCCGTGTAAACAGAAGTCTGATCTTCTTTGAGTCACAACATGCTGCATGCCACCACCACATCTCTCTCTCTCCTTCACTCATACTCACCTCTTCACGGTACCGCTCCATTCAATCCAGGCTGCGGTCTGGCCTCTGTCCACACAATGCCAGCTCTGCTACATCTACTATTCCTGGTATGGCTGTGGACAGCTCACACTACTAGTTACTTAACTCTCTGCCCCTGCTGTCCTTGGGTCTGGAGTAGCAGCATGCACTAATCGGTCATCTTCACCGGTTGCGTTTCTATATAAAGCTCTCACTCGCAGTTTGACTTTGCTAGAGCAATAAGGTTGCTCTCTCATAAAGCTTGGTTCTGTGTTTGCGGTGATTGATCCATTGGACTGTATCATCGATGATTCTTGTTTGCCTCCTACCTACCGACCCTGGAACGTGACCCCTACTATTCTTCAGTACCAATGCCTACAACTACCGCTACAGATCTGCACTCGAGACTGTACACCTAAATAGTAAGTGCGCCATTTGTCACTTCTATTCCGTTTGTTATTTATCGTCTGTTGTATCAGGAGACTATTTCCGGGGTCAGCGATGAGGGGATTCCTTGCCCTGAAGAAAAAGACCCTATACAAGGGTTGGAGACTGAAATGGCGTGGATCCCCCAGAATCTGCTCCCCGGTCTAGTCACCAGAAATCCTGTACGACACGGTGGGTTCACTATACCCTCTGCCGCCCAAAAATATTATTACTATGCTATATTGGACAGAGACCATCACACTGCATGCTCACCTCCATATACTTTATATCTTTGACCCAGTGAACCCCTTTAAATTTAGGATAGACAATATTCTCTTATGTGTAATCAACAGCAGTTACTTATTAGGGTGCAGTCGCACATGGCAGATTTTGTTGCAGAACTTTCTGTGATTTAAAATCTGTTCCATTCACCTGAATTGAACTTGCAGAAATTATATAGCTGCTGCAAAAACAACCACCTTCAAATGAATAGAACTGGTTTTAAGTAACAGAAACTTCTGCCACAAAATCTGTTGCGTGTGAATCCACTCTTATGGTTTCTCCGATTTGTAACCATTCTGATTCTTTAAAAAAAACATCTGAATATAAGAACTTATGCACGCAGTTGTATTACAGTGACGTATAAGATCCGAGTTGTACTAAGCTGTAATATAGCATTTGTAGAAATCGATGGGCCTTATGTGCCTTCATATGGCTCTGCTTTCAAACAGACATATTGAGACTTTATGTGAGATTCATACGGAATCCGAGAAAAAAAATTGTGGAATGCTTCATTGGACAATATATTGCAGAGGTTTTCACCTCTAAAAGCATTGCATAATACTGTACCGTACGGAGACACCATACGGTGACACACAGACTTTGACACAAACATCTAACAGTTTATGGAATCATACCAAATAGAAAGCTATAAATGGTTCTAAGCCAGGTCATAAGAAGACTAACTATCCAAGAAATGTTTCCAAATGACCTATTCCAAAAATATTTTATTTCAGTCAGTTGCACCCAATTGCAATGCTAGACATAGTGTGCCCTAACATCAGACAAACTGAGCAGACAGCCCTGGGGTCCTTTCTAGGTCCCCAGGGCTGGCTGCAGAGAGATTCCCTGCTCTTTGATCACATCACCAGGTTTCCAGTGACACAATCAAAGAGGGGAGTTCCCTTTGATCTTGCCGTGGTCACGGACCACGGCGATCAAAGGTTAAACATCTGGGGTCCGAATGTTTTCTGACCCCAGCTGTATTTAGCAGGCTCCTCTAAGATCAGGAGCTATTAGTTACTGATCCTGCTTAGAGGATGAGTGCTCACAGGAGCGCTCATCAGCCTCTTCTACAGTGACGCCAAAAGACGTCGCTGTAGACTAAGGCCCCATGCACATGACCGTATTTTCCTCTATCCCAAAATACCGTCCGTAAATACGGATCCATAGGCATCCATATTTCATCCGTATATACGGAAGGGTGTCCATAAATACAGGCCGTATTACATCCGTATATACGGATCTGTAAAAAAAGATGGAGGATGCAAATGATGTCGTCAGCATGTTGCATTGCAACACTTCCGTAAATACGAACGGTATACGGATGCATATCCATAGCCGTCCGTATTTACGGAAGCTCCCATAGACTTCTATGGGAGAGTCCTTGCTGTAATTACGGACAAGAATAGTACCGGTTCTATCATTTTTTTTTCAGCACGGACACCCATCAGTAAAAATACTGAAAGGTGTCCTTGGCCAATAGACATGAATGGGTCAGTAATTACTGTCTGTAATTATTGATGAAAAATACGGTCGTGTGCATGTGGCCTAAGCATATATGTGCCGCCTGCCGTCAAAAGATGGTGGGCGGTCGTTAAAGGGCATCTGAACAAGGCCTTATCTAAAGTGTGTAAAGGTTCCCTAAGGCCACGTGCACACTTCCGACACCGTTTACATGGCCGTTTTTGACGGATCTGTGTGCCCGGTTTAGCGGCCGTGTGCACTCCGTGTTTCCGAGCGCCGAGCATGGTACTGTCCAGGGTGCTGAAAGAGTTAATGGGCTGCACTGATCGGCGGTAACTCTTTCAGCACCCTGGACAGTACCATTTTAATGAAATAAAAAAATAAGTTCATACTTACTTTCCTCCTGTCCGGCCTCCAGCGATGACGTTTCATCCATGTCACCGTTGCAGCCAATCACAGGCGGCCAATGATGTCAGAAGGCCGGCCTCCAGGGATGAAGCTTCATCCCACGTGACCGCCTCTGCAGCCAATCACAGGCTGCAGCGGCCTCTGCAGCCAATCACAGGCTGCTGCGTCAGAAAGGAAGGTCGGACTGGAGGAAGAAGAGGGACTCGTCACCAAGACAACGACCGGGTATGTATGAACTGCTTTTTATTTTATTTTTAATCAGCAACCTCTTTTCTCTATCAGTGATTGATAGAGACAAGTGGCTGCCGATTAGTGTAATATTTTTGTAATGTATTTCTGCCCACACGGCCATTGCTAGGCAACGGCTCCTTCACACATGGACGGCACGCGGATGCCTTCCTTGTGCCTTCAGTTTTTTTGACGGCCCCATTGACTTGCATGGGCCTCACGGTCACGGAATCTCGGACCAAAGTAGGACATGCTCTACTTTGGATCGGAACGGAGCAACGGGATCGTCAAAAAAACTGGTGTGCATGGCCCCATTGAAATTAATGGGTCGGGGTGCTAGCCGTCAGAAAAATGGCTAGCACCCTGAAGAAAAACACTGAAGTGGGCATGAGGCCTTACACTGGCCAATTATCAGGCAAACGATCATTCACAGAACGCTCGTTCCAGATAATTGCCCCGTGTAAACAGGGCAACGATCAGCTGATGAAGGAGCAAACGCTTGTTCGTCGGCTGTTTGCATCGTTTTTAAATGCCGAAACCAATATCAATGTCAGCAGCTTAGCTTTAGCTAAAAAAAAATATTTCCACAAGTAATAAAGAAGAAAAAGCCCTCTAACATTTGTAAAGCAACTTTTCTGGAGTACGGAAATACCCCATATGTTGGCATAAACTGCTGTTTGGTCATACGGCAAGGCTCAGAACAGAAGCAGCGCCACTTTTTTTTTTTCCAATAACAAGTAGCTTTAGCGCTAAACTTTTCATTTTCTCGACAAAGGAGAAAAAGCACCCCAAAATTTGTGAAGCAATTTCTCTCGAGTACGGCAATACCTCATTTGTGGTCATAAACTGCTGTTTGGGCACACAGTAGGGCCCAGAAAGAAAGTTGCACCATTTGGCTTTTGGAGTGCAGATTTTGCTGGATCGGTTTCTGGGCGCTATGTCGCATTTGCGAAGCCCCTGTGGGACCAAAACAGTGGAAGCCGCCCAGAAGTGACCCCATTTTGGAAACTACACCCCTCAAGATATTCACCTAGAGGTGTAGTGAGCATGTTAACGCCGCAGGGTTTTTCCCGAAATTGGTATGCACTTGATGTTGCAGAGTGAAAATAAGAATTTTTCCATAGATATGCCAATATGTGGTGCCCAGCTTGTGCCACCATAACAAGCCAGCTCTCTAATTATTATGCTGTGTTTTCCGGTTTTAGAAACACCCTACATGTAGCCCTAATCTTTTGCCTGGACATTCTACCAGGCTCACGATTGAAAGAGTACCATGCAAAAATTGAGGCCTAATTTTCCGACTTACAAAGTATTGGTTCACATTTGCAGAGGTTCTGCCACATATGTGGAAGTAAACTGCTGTTTGGGCATGCTGTAGGGCTCCGAAGGGAGGGAGGGAGCGCCATTTGGCTTTTGGAGCGTGGATTTTGCTTGGTAGTACTATTTGTTTAAGTGTTTGTGTTTTCAATTATAATGTTGGGGTACATGTAAGCTGGACAAAGTACATCCGGGGCATAGTCAGGTTGTATAATAATGGGGTAAAAAACAATAAAATAATCCATAGATGTGTGTTACGCTGTGAAGCAATCCTTTATGCACAGGCCAGTGTCTCACTGATAAATGGCGTCCTTTCTTATACCCCTTTTGGTCCACACTCCGCACCTTTACAGTTGGGGGAATTTTGTTGGGAAATTGTTCTCGTGTAATACGGGCACCCTTGCTTCCAGCAGATATGTTTGGGCCCTATCCTTCTTGATTCCCTTGGTACCATTTTGGGGTACATGTGAGTTTTTGATCACTTTTTACCATTTTTTTATTTATTTTTTTGGGAGACAATGTGATCAAAAAAACAGCAATTCTGGCATAGTTATTTATTTTTTTTCATACAGTTTTCACCATGCGTTATAAACTACACGTTAACTTTACCATGCGGGTTAGTAACATTCCAGCGATACCAAATTTACAGTACATTTTTTTTTATATATATATGTTTTACAACTTTTTGCACAATAAAATTTACTTTTGGAAAAATTTATTTTTTTCTGTCGCCATGTTTTGAGAGCCATAACTTTTTTAATTTTTTCGTCAACAGAGCTGTATGAGGCTTGTTTTTTTTTTTGCCGAGACAAGCTGTAGTTTTTATAGGTACCATTATTGGATACATGTGATTTTTTGATCACCTTTTATTCCAATTTTTGTAGTGCAAAGTGACCAAAAAACAGAAATGCTGGCATTGTTTTTTAAGCTGTTCACTACATGGATTAAATAACAACCTAATTTTATATTTCAGGCCATTACGGTCACGGTAAAACCAAATATGTATGGTTTATTTTTGATAAAAAATAAAGGACTTTATAAAGGAATAAGGGCGAATGTGGTTTATTTTATTACTTGAAACTTTTATTTTTACACTTTTTTTTTTTTTTTAGTCCAACTGTCTGATTTATTCTCTAATACATTGCACTACCTATGTATGTATTAGATCTGTCAGTCGTTCACTGACAGCAAGCCAATTAGGCTTCACCTCCGGGCGGGGCCTAATCGGCTTCCGTAACGGCAGAGCAGGAGGTCATTGTAAGGCCTCCTTTTGCCATAGCAGCAATTGGCAGCCCTGAGATCGCATACAGGGCTGCCGATTTGGTACCAACCGCTAAGATGCAGCAAACGTAGCATACAGCTGACATCCACCATTGACGCCAGCTCCGCTCCTGAGCTGGCGCCATCTTGTTGGCTGCGGAAGCCTTTTAGGCCCCGCCTCTGGGCGGGCCCTGGAAGGCTTCTGTACTAGGCAGACCGGGAAGCCAGTATTATGCAATACAGACAAACACTGTATTGATCAGGCACAGTCAGTGGGTGAATAAACAATGAAATCCAATGACTCATTCTTTCACTATATATTGTAGTTCGCCATTTCCTGTTTGTTTTTTTCATCTGGACCAGACAAGCATAAAGGTTGGATGACACAGCTCTACGGAGTTTGCCATCAAAGCATTGTGACAGCCACAGATTGCCCATTGAAGCTAAAGGGGGAACACTTTCGTACAGCATATGGTGGATAGGTCATCGGTTCAGAAGTTGACAATGCCTTAGAGTCAGAATAACAGAGCTCTAAAATACATAAGTAATATGAGATATTTAAGTGGAGAATTTCGGACCTAAAAAACAAAATGGTGCATTTTAAAGTGTACCTAACTCCAGGTGACTTTTCAGAATATGTTGTCAAATGTGTGCGCATGAGAAATATAAATTTCTGGCCATTTATATATCCTGCCCTCCAATCTCTATCTAATATATATATATATATATATATATATATATATATATATGTATATGTATATATATATATATATATACTGCAGCAACATGGAGGACATTATACAGCAGTACTGAGAAGTGATGGTCTATCTTGTCTTAAAGAGGCTCTGTCACCAGATTTTGCAACCCCTATCTGCTATTGCAGCAGATAGGCGCTGCAATGTAGATTACAGTAACGTTTTTATTTTTAAAAAACTAGCATTTTTGGCCAAGTTATGACCATTTTGGTAGTTATGCAAATGAGGCTTGCAAAAGTCCAAGTGGGTGTGTTTAAAAGTAAAAGTCCAAGTGGGCGTGTATTATGTGCGTACATCGGGGCGTTTTTAATACTTTTACTAGCTGGGCGCTCTGAAGAGAAGTAACATCCTCTTCTCTTCAGAACGCCCAGCTTCTGACAGTGCAGATCTGTGACGTCACTCACAGGTCCTGCATCGTGACGGCCACATCGGCACCAGAGGCTACAGTTGATTCTGCAGCAGCATCAACGTTTGCAGGTAAGATCGACTTACCTGCTAACGCCGAGGCTGCTGCAGAATCAACTGTAGCCTCTGGTGCCGATGTGGCCGTCACGATGCAGGACCTGTGAGTGACGTCACAGATCTGCACTGTCAGAAGCTGGGCGTTCTGAAGAGAAGAGGATGTTACTTCTCTTCAGAGCGCCCAGCTAGTAAAAGTATTAAAAACGCCCCGATGTACGCACATAATACACGCCCACTTGGACTTTTACTTTTAAACACACCCACTTGGACTTTTGCAAGCCTCATTTGCATAACTACCAAAATGGTCATAACTTGGCCAAAAATGCTCGTTTTTAAAAAATAAAAACGTTACTGTAATCTACATTGCAGCGCCTATCTGCTGCAATAGCAGATAGGGGTTGCAAAATCTGGTGACAGAGCCTCTTTAAGGATACAGAAAAAGCAGTACTTTCAGAGTAAGTGATCAGTTAGGAGGTGGGGGAGGAAAGGCGCCTGCTAAGTGGAGAAAAGGGAATTTTTCTCTAATAAAATATATTACAAAGTTTCTTCACTTTGCTTGTACTACTGATTTATACTAAGTTTGTTTAAAAAGTTAGTGACTATAAAACCCAATGCTTAAGTCTCCTTTAAGTCAATGGATCAGTATCCGTTCTGATTAATTTTGCATGGCATACAGCTTTGGAATAGTGTAAAAAAAAAAAGTTTGGTTCTGGTCTGTTGAAAGGTAAACTGAAGGTTGGACCATTGTGTTGGCAGCTTTGTATATAACACGTACGTTGATCGAAGAGATTAACTAATCGCTAAAGATGTGTTGCAAACAAAAATCAACTATATGTAAACCAGGATTTGTCCCGTGCCCCATAACGAACTCCCCCACTGTAAACTAAAACACTCACTTTTATGTTCTGCACGGCATTAAAAATGACCTCTGCTACTTGCTTGGAATTTCTGGAAGTCTTCCAGCATGAAATCTTGTGAACTTTGCGCTGATTAAAGGTTTCTTGCTCTTTACTGCTGGGAACCACTTTTGTTTGCCTTTCAAACAATTCGGAGCCTACTATCTAATCTGGGCAGGGTCATGTAAAACATTCTGCCGCTCATTGACAAAAGGTGGATTTTTGATAGTCAAAGGAAATTATACCAAGAATGAATTGGCTTTACAAGTGTAATGAATAAAGATAAAAAGATCACCTTAACGAATATTGATCATTTAATTAGCAAATGACTGGTCCAGAGGAACTGCAAAATAGTTTGCAATTTGTCAGTTGTACAAAATCTTGACATCAGAGGTGTGAATTGAAACTTCAAGATACCAATTCAAAATCTGTAACAGGACTCAAAAATACTGTTATTTTCTTATGTCGCAGAGTGGCCTTTGGGCCCACGGGCACCCGGGTGTAATTGTTACCTCTGCACCCCCTATATCTAGGCCCCTGACTGAAATCATGCATGGTCTAAAAGACTGTTCAGACATCAACTGGACTACATTTTATGCTACCACTTTTCCAAGGTGGAGCCTGGCCAGAACCATGCACATCCAAACATGGGACACAATTTAGAAACATTAAATGCCCTATTAGTGCATGTTAATATAATAGAGGGGTTCTTTCGGTCAGTACCCTGCTTCATGAGCCGTAGTGAACTGCCTGGAACAGCGGCTACAGTCTTGCAAACCTGGCACGTCCATGCGTGTTGTGTCACGGCTCCATGGGTTATGTGGACTCACTAGGCTGCTCCATGGTAGTGGAGTAGCAGCTGGCCAAACTACAGTCAATAAAAGTCTTTAGAACTAGAGTACCTGTATAGAAGCTCTGAAAGACATGTTGTGTGGCAGACGATGGTGTGGCAGATGACACGTGGCACATAGGATGAACTCCACTCCAAAACTAGACAAACAAACACAATTACTGGATACAGGAAGCAGGATATGGGAACAGGATACAACCAAGGGACTATTTCCTAAATGAACATGGGTAGACACAACAACGCTCAGTCAAGGAGAGTAACGGCAGAGCCCTTAAAGTCCTGGGTGTAAGGGGATTGGCTGGGGAACCTTGCACAGGTTTGTGTGCTGGCCCTTTAAGGCTGGGAGTGAGCGTGTACACCCAACAGGACACAGAGGGGAGCTGCAGCCACGTGTGCCTGCATCTCACGTCTGCCGGTAAGTAAGACATGTCGGTGGTCAGCGACCGCAGGCACAACAATATGGACAGCCGTTGAGCTACTACAAGGGAAATGTATGGCCATACGCAGCGTTCCCTGGCTATCAGCTATTCGGGAGGCTGGACCCACAGTGATCAGTTGATTGCCACGCAGGCTTTTTTTTTCTTCCTTTCCTGAGCCCCATACATGTATAGTAAGGGCCTCCTAGGCTCATTTCATTGAAAGGATTGGGGGATGGAATATGATCGTTATTGAGCAAATCAGTAAAGTATGTATGTCTAGCTTTTTTAACCCCTTCCCGCATTTTCACAAAACGGAAAGGGTCCCCTTCCTGCATTGTGACAGGATGGTGATTGTTCCGGAACAGAACCTGTGTCTACGCGATAACCGCAGATGTGACTGACAGCTGTACTCCCGCTGCAAACGGCTGGGATTGGAGAAACCTCCAATCTCAACTAACCCCTTAAATGCCACAGTCAACAGCGACCGCAGAATTTACATTTTTAACAGAGGGAGGGGGCTCCCCCCGTCAGCCATCGGCGGCCCACAAATGCGATCACTGGCTCGGGATGGGTTGCCATGGCAGCCGGGGGCCTACCAAAAGCCCTCTGGCCTGCCATGGCTATATGCCTATCAGGCCGCACCAGAGGCATGGCCTAATAGATTGCTTGTCAGTTTTACATTGGCAATAATGCTTTTGTATAAAAGTGAACAGTTAACATAAAATAAAACCATTTTTTTCTGTAAAGCTTTTATTTAATAAACATGTAAAAAATAAAAAAAATACACTTATATGGTATCACAGCGAATGTAACGACCAAAAAAATAAAGTTAACACATTATTTAAACAGCACGGTGAACGCAGTATAAAAAAAATGGCAAAATTGATTTTATTTTCAATACCACCAAGAAATCTAACAAGTTAAGAAATTTGTCCCATGTACCCCAAAATAGTACCAATAAAAACGACACCTTGTCCCACAAAAGAGAGCCCATATGTGGCTACATCTACAAAAAAGTAAGAAAAAGTTATGGCTCATGGAATGTGGCGACGCAAAAACAGTGTTTTTATTGTACAAACAGTAAAACATGAGAACCTAAATATATGTGGTATCACAATAGTTGTATCGGCCCATAGAAAAAAAAAAAGCAACATGTTCTAGAAGTCGCCCAACGAACTGGGTAAATTTAACTCCCGAAATGTAATAAAAGTTAACCAATATACTATATGCACCCAAAAATATTGCCATTAAAAAATACAACTCATCCCGCAAAAAACAATCCCTCATACGGCTATGTCTAAAAAAAATAAAGTTATGACTCTTGGAATGCGAAGATGAAAAAAGAATGCCTGGTCATTAAAAACCACTAAAATAGGCTTGGTTATTACGGGATTAATAAACTAACCGAAAACTGCAGTGTGTGAAGGCCTAATTCAGTTTTCAGACTTTTGGGATTTTTTTATTTTAAATTTTCTTCACCAAATTGATTTGCCTCGTCTGATTTTTTATTTTTTACAATGAGGTGATGATAAGCTGAACTTTGGAAGGAAATTTCTTGCTATGTACTCATTTTCTTTTATTACCTAATGCCATAATTGCTTGATATATAAAGTGTGTGTGTGTGTGTGCGTGTGTGCGTGTGTGCGTGTGTGTGTGTGTGTGCGTGTGTAATGCAAGCTAGACCAGGTAAAGCCGGAATGAGTTTCAAATTGTGTAAAATTTATACTTATAGGGTTATTCCTAACTAAAACACTTATGGCATATCCACGAGATCTGTTCTAAATGTCTTACGCCCTCTTAGACCTCTTTATGACGTATGCACAGGATACGTCATAAATGTCAGATAGATGCGGGTCCCATCTCTGGGACCCGCAACTATCTTTAGAACGGAGCCCTCTGAACCCCATTCTACTGCTGTGTTGTGGTTGAAGCGTATGATTTCTGACCATGAATAATGGAAACAGCGTAGCTTGCTGTGCTACACTGTTTCCGTAAGTCCCATAGTAGTGAATGGCAGTTACGGAAGCAGCTAGGCATGCAAACTTTGCTGTTTCTATAACTATCGTTCAGTTCTATGGTATTTACGGAAACCGTGTAGCTCAGCGACATCCTGTGAATATTTTTTTGTATAAAATAAAAAATGCTATCTGATCCAGTGAGTGCCGGGATTTTGTTTATTCAGTATTTTTGGATTATTTTCTTTCCACGTGCACCACGCTCGAAACTGAGTGCCGACCATCTTTTGAACATATCCTGTGGATATGTCATAAATGTCTCTGATGGGAAAACCCCTTTTTAGGCATGAATCCCTGATCACTACTCTAAAGCTTCATGCACACGACCGTATTGGTTTTGAGGTCCACAAAACCAAGGGTCAGTTGTGGTCCGTCAGATGTTGTGCATCCGTGTGTCATCAGGACACGTTGATCCACAACAATTCACTAGTATTGGTGAATCCAGACCATAAAATGACTTGTCCTGAGTTTTTGCAGTTTGGATTTGCTACGATATTCCATCCTTCAAATAAAAGGTATACCAGGCCGACGGGGCCAAAAAGACACTCTTTTGGTCTCCGTCGGGATAATGGAGCCCAATGAACACATTTATCTTGTACGTTGGGTGCTTTCCCGACGTACGAGATTAACGTAGAGCAATCATGTGATGTGAATAGGGTCTTACTTGTCAGAAGCTCTCACTAGGTCCCGCCACTTCCCACCAAGAATGATCAGTGAGCAGATGGAACACCAGCAAGTACAAGCCGCCCTTAGCATCAGGGGTAGCCATACTGGAACGTCTTGGCGCTGCTATCGAGTGGCAGAACACTAACTAGCATGGCGTCTGGGCCAGCCATTTATCCAAAGTAATTTTGATTGCCAGCGAGCCAACCATCTTCCGCACCTACTTCAACTAACGTAACGTTACAGTGCAATAAATAGAATAAACAACATAAATATCTTTTTTTGGACCATCTCCTCCTGGGGGATGAACACAATATTATAGGCACAGTAAACCTAAATAAATGGCATTATTGCAGAATAAAATAAAGTCCTATTTAATCCTTGCTACCAGGGGGTCTTGGACATTTTGGGCCTCTGGTAGCCAGGACACGTTTCACACTTTTGACTTGTACAAATAAAACCTAAAATACAAAATAAAAAATTATACTAAACCCCCATACCTAGGTAATTACTTTCAGGAAATATATATCAATATAAACAAGATTACACTTTGACACAAAATTACATGACGATGCCTGTGTATAAAATGTAATTATTTAGAAAAAAATGCATCTAACTCAATATTGGTGGCAAAAAAAAGGGACCTGAGTAGAAAATTAGATGCACCACACATCCTAAAAATAAACGTTCAAGATGTGCAGAGTACCTTTCTTAGATCAGTGCCTTTGCCTTTTCCTAAAACAAAAAATGGTATAGTCCATAGTAATGTATCCATAGGATACCTGCATGAACTAATCATGGCGTCGGTCATGTGACACACTGCCCACACCATGTAACCACTGGCATTCAGGTAACACATTTTTTACTTCTTGAGATACAGCTTCTATGTATTCTGCATACGTAGAAGCCGTATCCTCTATTCAAAGCCAATTTATTAGGTCAGCTGTACTGACGGCTTGGCTGATCATTGTTAGCTGGATCCTGACGGAATCAGCTTTGACTGAAGAATACAGCTTTTATATTAACAGGATTTATAGAAGCTGTATCTCAGTTATTTAGAAAAATAAAAAATCTATTTAAAAGTTGTTCAAACATTAGATAAAACATTGATTTAGTTTAAAATATATATATATATATATATATACATTCTCCCTCCAATAGTGTAAATAGCCTTTAAAGGAGTTTTCTAGGATATTTGATCACTTTCTGATTGGTGGGAGTCCAAATTGCCACAATCTCAGCAATCCCTCAGTTTTTCTCTGCATAGCAGGTAGACTGGAGTGCCACTGTAGGAAAAAAGCCCAAGAACTTTGTTCTTGGTGGAGATCTCAAAGGTCAGACTCCCCTCAGAATAATGATAATGTTATCGTACATCCTAGTGATATGTCATAACACTATCAGATGTGAATACCATTTTAATCATTGCTCTGCAACTTTCTAATTTACATGTGTTTTTAGTTCCTCACCGTTTTTAATATCTCTGCCTGCTGACAGTGAATGGGAACATTCTTGTTTACATACAGAGGATGAATGAAATCCTATACAGATCTAATGCTTCTCAACTTAATCAGGAACTGAAAAAGCAATTTGCTTTCCAGGGCTAGATTATAGGGAAGGCTCGATGTGCCTCGGGTCCTCCACAAACTAGCGAACCACCACGATCCAACCTCCCTGCCCAGAACGGTTATCTCTATCTCTTTGTCCATATATTTAGCTATCCCGTCTATCATGCATTCTCTATTAGTAGTTTATACATTGCACACTTTAGGGACCCCACCACCTCTCTGGGAAATGGGGATCCCCAAATTGCTGTTCAGCAATCGTATCTAGCAGAGAAGAGGTGGAGAGTCATGCGTGTGGCTTTCTCTATTTTGAAGTCTAAGGGAGTTGCTGGCTTGGCATTTTCCATAATTCCCTTACACTTTAGTGGTAAGTGCCACCCGCATGCTTGCCCACCTCTCCTATATGTGGTTGTTATAAGGGGTTATTTAGTCCAGTTTCCAGAGGTTGAATTGGGTTCACTACATTTTATTTTTATTTTTTGCCCAGTGACCTCCAAAATCTTAATATGGCCCTGATGTTTCCAAAGAATTACATGACATAAAATTGAACCTGTTACATTTATGATTTTTTAAATTAATTTTTTTATCTGTAAAATTTCGTATTAACTACATCTTTCATTCCTTTTTTCTTTCAAATTGCCTGATTTATGTATCGTTACATGGTTCCAGCCCCTGTACAGAACTGCTTCCTGTCCTGGCAAGCTTAACAATTGCTGCTTGCAGACTGTACACTCCGCCAATTTCTTTTCCTGCTAAATAACTTCTCTTGCTCTCATGTTTTCCTATTTCTACATTTTGCATTGTGCAGCTTACGAAAAATGTAAGGAAATTGGCTACATATTTGTTTTACTGCATCCACACTAAAGTACAAGGCCCATCTTCCTCCCTAGGGGTGGGAGGTGCTTCACTAATATCTTAGAAGACAGCAGGATAGAAAAGACACTGGGGATATAGTTGGCATAGGTGAGACAGTTTAGTGAGCCATGACTCATGACTTGTGTCCTACTAAAAAAAATATATATATTTGTTATACTTTTCTACTCTAGTCATATTAGACAATAGACAATTGCAGGGCTTTTCTGCTTACTTTTAATAAAAGGTTCCTCCTCAGGCACCATTTATAATGTTAAGAGCCTATTTGTCTACTCTCCTAGAATATTCTGTAAGCTCCCAGTAAAAGGGGAGACCTCTCAGACTCCTGGAAGAATAGGCAAGTCTCCCGGAGGCCATGCTTCCAATGACTCACAGACAACATCTTTTCTGATTGTAGTCATTCATTTTCCCTGAATTCTCCATCCAGACCAGCATGAAGACTTCTTCCAACTATGATTTTGATTTGGCAGTTTACCAGACAGACCTCTTTAGCCCTCAATTCTGAAGCACATTCTCACCATCTGTAGAAAACTTCTTATCCGGCTTACCACTTTAATAGTGGCATGCTACTGCTTCCTTCCACCTGCCACTGTGTGAAACACTGATTCCCCTTCCCTTCAACTATTTAGCTGGCCATATACTTGCGATAGCTGTCAGCCAAACAAGCTACTTCTTCTGACTTCCCAATACACGGCTTGGCCGAGCGTGCATGTGTTTTCAATAGGGAGAAAGGAGATAGCCGCTGCCAGACTCCTTTGACAGTGGCTTATCTAAAAGGATTGGGCATGTTTAAATTCAACATGCTTCAGCCTTCTCTCTCCTGACCTCTGCCGTCAGGGGAGAATCGGGATGCCACTATACACATTAGACGGCAATTATTTAAAAATCACCAATAAATGATCCCACCTGAATAGCAAATCAAATACTCCTATCACAAAATACAGGCAGGATAACCAGAATAACGCAAAGTAAAACATCTTCATTAGATACAAGATAAAATACAGAAAATGAAATGGAACGACAAACCCATGATGCAAGGATCCCCACACATGAATACTAAACTCCTATAGAAAAAAATACATGAATAAATACAGCAAAGTGCAAGTGCCTGAACAATAAATACAGCAGCCCTATAGTGACAAGTGTCGAGTTAGGGAAAACAATTAGACTAGACAGGCACAAAAAGGGGGACAGAATACAGACCAAAACAGGGGCACCCTGATCCCACAACACGTGTTTCGCCACCTGCTCCATCCGGGGGTCGTCAACACACATTACATTACAATACACATTAGATGGTCGGACGGTTGCGCCTAACTACCGAAATACATCTAATGTGTATGGCCCGCCTAAGTTAGACAGGGGGAGGGCAGGGTAATTGAAAGAAATAAATTAAAAAAACATGCAACACTTTTTTTTACAGGCCCCATTAACTGCAACCCTAGGCCATGGTCTAGTTCCTAGCACATAATGGTTGCATTCTGGGTGAAGCCAATGGAAGCTTCATTATTTTTTCGGCATTCCCTTTCGAGTCTAATTCCTGGGATCTGATTTAATTTTGTGGTCAGAAGTCTGGTGTCTGAATTAATTTTTAGGTCTGAGGAAGGAGTCTTAAAGAGGCTCTGTCACCACTTTATAAGTGGTCTATTTTGTACATAATATGATCGGCGCTGTAATGTAGATTACAGCAGTGTTTTTTATTTAGAAAAACGATCATTTTTGACTGAGTTATGACCTATATTAGCTTTATGCTAATGAGAATGTTAATGGACAATTGGGTTTGTTTTACTTTTTGACCAAGTGGGCGCTGTGGAGAGGAGTGTATGATGCTGACCAATCAGTGACCAATCAGCGTCATACACTTCTCCCCATTCATTTACACAGCACATAGCGATATAGCTATATCGCTATGTGCAGCCACATACACTAACATTACTGCAGTGTCCTGACAATGAATATACATTACCTCCAGCCAGGACGTGATGTGTATTCAGAATCCTGTCACTTCTGTAGCATCTGTGTGATATTTACAGCAAGGCAAGCGTAATCTCATTTTAAATGACAGCTTACATCGTAATCTCGCAAAATAACGCTTGCCTTGCTGTAAATATCACACAGACGCTACAGAAATGTCAGGATTCCGAATACACATCACGTCCTGGCTGGAGGTAATGTATATTCACTGTCAGGACTCTTGAGTAACGTTATAGTGTGTTTATGTGGCTGCACATAGCGATATAGCTATATCGCTATGTGCTGTGTAAATGAATGAGAGAAGTGCATGACGTTGATTGGTCACTGATTGGTCAGCATCATACAATTCTCTCCACAACGCCCACTTTGTCAAAAAGTAAAACACGCCCAGTTGTCCATTAAGAAACTCATTAGCATAAAGCTAATTTAGGTCATAACTCCGTCAAAAAATCTACATTACAGCGCCGATCATATTATGTACAAGATAGGCCACTTATAATGTGGTGATCGAGCCTCTTTAAGTAATAATTTGGTTTAATTAGAGCAATCTAAATTATTTTTGGGGTCACGGGTAGAGATGAGCGAACCGGGACAACTGAACCCGGTTTCGGTCCGAACTTCCGGAAAAGTTCGGTTCGCAGCGAATCCGAACTTCACCGGGTTCGGCCGAACCCGTTTTGACCAAACCCGGTCAAAAATATTATACAAATCGGCAGCCACTTGTCTCTATCAATCACTGATAGAGAAAAGAGGCTGCTGATTAAAAATAAAATAAAAAGCATTTCATACGTACCTAGTCGTTGTCTTGCGGACGAGTCCCTCTTCTTCCTCCAGTCCGACCTTCTTTTCTGACGCGGCAGCCTGTGATTGGCTGCAGAGGCCTCTGCAGCCTGTGATTGGCTGCAGAGGCCTCTGCAGCCCGTGATTGGCTGCAGAGGCCTCTGCAGCCCGTTATTGGCTGCAGCGCTCACATGGGCTGCATCGTCATCAAGGAATGTCGGGCCGAATGTCGCGAGGGACGCGTCACCAAGGCAACGGCCAGGAGACCGGACTGGAGGAAGCAGGGAGTTCCCGGTAAGTATGAACGTCTTTTTTTTTTTAGAGGTACTCTATATTGTGATCGGTAGTCACTGTCCAGGGTGCTGAAACAGTTACTGCCGATCAGTTAACTCTTTCAGCACCCTGAAGAGTGACTATTTACTGACGTCGCCTAGCAACGCTGCCGTAATGACGGGTGCACACATGTAGCCACACGTCATTACGGGGCCTCATGCACACGACCGTAAAAACACCCGTTATTAAGGGTCGTAATTACGACCCGAAATAGCGGGCCCATAGACTTCTGTTAGCCACGGGTACCTTCCCGTTTTCTCACGGGAAGGTGCCCGTGCCGTTAAAAAGATAGAACATGTTCTATTTTTTTATTTTACGGGTCGTGCTCGTAATTACGACTCGTAATTACGAGCACGGCCGGTCACGGGCAGCCGGCCGCTTTTACGAGCCGTGCTGTCATTATAAGGGTATGTTCACACGACAGCGTCCGTTACGGCTGAAATTACGGGGATGTTTCCGCCTGAAAACATCCCCGTAATTTCAGCCGTTACGGCATATGCAGGCGCTTGAACGCCGCGTCCATTACGGACGTAATTGGCGCTGCTATTCATTGGAGTCAATGAATAACGGCTCCAATTACGGCCAAAGAAGTGACAGGTCACTTCTTTGACGCGGGCGTCTATTTACGCGCCGTCATTTGACAGCGGCGCGTAAATTACGCCTCGTGTGAACAGACAAACGTCTGCCCATTGCTTTCAATGGGCAGATGTTTGTCAGCGCTATCGAGGCGCTATTTTTGGACGTAATTCGGGGCAAAAACGCCCGAATTACGTCCGTAATTAGTGCGTGTGAACATACCCTGTGTTCACACGCACTAATTACGGATGTAATTCGGGATTTTTTGTCCCGAATTACGCCCGAAAATAGCGCCTCGATAGCGCTGACAAACATCTGCCCATTGAAATCAATGGGCAGACGTTTGTCTGTTCACACGAGGCGTATATATACGCGCCGCTGTCAAATGACGGCGCGTAAATAGACGCCCGCGTCAAAGAAGTGACCTGTCACTACTTTGGCCGTAATTGGAGCCGTTATTCATTGACTCCAATGAATAGCAGCGCCAATTACGTCCGTAATGAACGCGGCGTTCAAGCGCCTGCACATGCCGTTACGGCTGAAATTACGGGGATGTTTTCAGGCGGAAACATCCCCGTAATTTCAGCCGTTACGGACGCTGTCGTGTGAACATACCCTAAATTTTATAGCAGCACGGCCCGTAAAATAGAAAAATAGAACATGCTCTATTTTTTTAACGGCACGGGCACCTTCCCGTGAGAAAACGGGAAGGTACCCGTGGGTAACAGAAGTCTATGAGCCCGTTATTGCGGGTCGTAATGACGACCCGCAATAACGGGTGTTTTTACGGTCGTGTGCATAATGGGAGCACGGCTAGGAAAAACGACCGGCTGCCTGTGGCCGGCCGTGCTCCTCTCCTGAAATACTCTGTGCTGCCTTAAACTCTGTGGACAGGTCAGGATCCTGTTTCTTTTAAATGCTGCTAGGGAACCCGCTCGATCCACTATATAAGGCTGCGCTACAGTGCAGCATTTAAAAGAAACTGGATCCTGGCCTGTCCACAGAGTTTAAGGCAGCACAGAGTATTTCAGGAGATGAGCGTGTAGATTCAGTGCTGCTGTGAACTCTGCTCTTACCATTACGTAGCTCTCAGTCTGTTACCTCTCCTCCACTACTGTCCTCAATAACACCTTCATGATTGGCAAGTCACCACGTAACGGTAAGAGCAGAGTTCACAGCAGCACAGAGTATTTCAGGAGATGAGCGTGCGGATCTTGTGCGCAGTGGTGACTTGCCAATCATGTGAAGGTGTTCTTGAGGACAGGAGTGGAGGAGAGGTAACAGACTGAGAGCTACGTAATGGTAAGAGCAGAGTTCACAGCAGCACAGAATATTTCAGGAGAGGAGCGTGCAGATTCTGTGCTGTTGTGAACTTTGCTCTTACCATTACGTAGCTCAGTCTGTTACCTCTCCTCCACTCCTGTCCTCAATAACACCTTCACATGATTGGCAAGTCACCACCCCGCACAAGATCCGCACGCTCATCTCCTGAAATACTCTGTGCTGCTGTGAACTCTGCTCTTACCATTACGTGGTGACTTGCCAATCATGTGAAGGTGTTCTTGAGGACAGGAGTGGAGGAGAGGTAACAGACTGAGAGCTACGTAATGGTAAGAGCAGAGTTCACAGCAGCACTGAATCTGCACGCTCATCTCCTGAAATACTCTGTGCTGCCTTAAACTCTATGGACAGGTCAGGATCCTGTTTCTTTTAAATGCTGCACTATAGCGCAGCCTTATATAGTGGATCGAGCGGGTTCCCCAGCAGCATTTAAAAGAAACAGTGTGTGTGTTTGGGTATGTGTCTTTGTCTGTTTTTGTTTTTATATGTGTGTTTGTGTTTATGTGTGTTTGTGTATATATGGGTGTGTTTGTGTATATGTGTTTGTGTATATATGGGTGTATGTGTATATGTTTGTGTGTAGATGTTTGTGTGTGTGTGTTTTTGTATATGTGTGTGTTTGTGTATATGTGTGTATATGGGTGTGTGTTTATGTGTGTGTTTGTGTATATATGGGTGTGTTTGTATATATATGGGTGTATTTGTATATATGTTTGTGTGCAGATGTTTGTGTGTGTGTGTGTGTGTGTTTTTGTATATGTGTGTGTTTGTGTATATGGGTGTGTGTTTATGTGTGTGTGTTTGTGTATATATGGGTGTGTTTGTTTATATGTGTGTATATGTGTGTTTGTGTATATGTGTGTGTTTGTGTATGGTTGTTTGTTTGTGTGTGCGTGTATATATGTGTGTAGGTGAGTAGAAGTATTGGTATTGTTCACATTGATAACTGTTTTTTTATGTTGTTGCAGATTTTGATGTACCGATTGGACTACATCTTCGATTCGTTGGACTACTGCGTAGATCTACGTTTTTTCAAATTTTAATAAAATGGTTAACGAGGGTTTTGTTGGGGATTTCTTATTTCAATAAAAAAGAATTGTCTTTGTGTTTTTTTTTTTAAACTTTATTAGTGCCTAGATAATGGCAGTTGGCTGATTGACAGCGTCCATTATTAAGGCGGTACTTAGTGTTAGCCGGTGCAGAGGCTAGCACTAACCACCCATTATTACCCCGGTACCCACCACCACCAGGGGTGCCGGGAAGAGCTTGGTACGATCCAGTACCCGACCATCTGTTGTGATGGTCGGGTACTGGGGCGGCCGTAGGCTGGTATTATGAGGCTGGGAAGGACCAAAAACAGTGGACCTTCCCACCCTTGTAATGCTAGGCTGCTGCTGCTGTGTTGTATCGGGCTGGTTATAAAAATGGGGGGGGGCCCCACGTCGTTTTTTTTTTTTGAATTTAAAAAATTTAACAATAGACGTTGGGTCCCCCACATTTTTAATAACCAGCCATATACAAGGCCGCAGAAGTCTGGCATTACATGGGTGATAAGGGCCACTGGTTTTGTCCATTCCCAGGCTAATAACACTGTGTTTTATGTGGCTGGTTATGATAAATTGGGTGGAACCCCATGTCATTTAAAAAAAATAATAATAATAATTTAAAAAAAATGACGTGGGGGTCCCCCCCACTTTTATAACCAGCCAGATACAACACAGCAGCAGCAGCCTAGCATTACAAGGGTGGGAAGGTCCACTGTTTTTGGCCCTTCCCAGCCTCATAATACCAGCCTACGGCCGCCCCAGAGCCCGACCATCACAACAGATGGTCGGGTACTGGATCGTACCTGGCTCTTCCCGGCACCCCTGGTGGTGGTGGGTACCGGGGTAATAATGGTGGTTAGTGTTAGCCTCTGCACCGGCTAACACTAAGCCTCGCCTTAGTAATGGATGTTGTCACTCAGACAGCGGCCATTACTAAAGTGGTAGTAATAAAATTTGAAAAGAAAAAGACAAAGATATAGATAAAATATTTTATTGAAATAAAGCACCCCCAACACAACCCTCATTAACCATTTTATTGTAGAAAAAAAAACTGTCATCGAAGTAGTCCTCGAAACCGACGTAGTCCAAGCACCAAACCTGTAAAAAAAAAAAAAATGAAATAAAACATGTCATAGGCTTAGATTCAGTTTAATGTGTGATACTGACTGTTATACCATGTATAGAAGCCTGCCGCCAAGTTGACTTAGATACAGGGCGCCAGCAGACAGTATCATACATGGCCATACAGACATATATACAAACAAACATACATGCAAACATACATGCAAACATACATACATATATACAAACATACACACATACATACATGCAAATTATCATACATACATGCATACACACACACATGAAACCATACATACAAACATGCAAAGATACATACATACATATATACAAGCATGCACAAATATACATGCAAACATAAATACATGCAAACATAATTACATACATGCACATATATATAAACATACATGCAAACATACATGCAAAAATAAAAACATGCAAACATACATGACAACATACAAACATACATACATACAAACATGTATACATACATGCCAACATACATGACAACATACATACATGAAAACATACATACATACATGCAAATATACATTCATGCAAACATACATAAATTCAAACATAAATACATACATACATGCAAATATATACATGCAAATATACATACAAACATGCACATATATACATACATGACAACATACATACATGACGACATACATACATACATGCAAACATACATACATACATGCAAACATACATAAAATGCAAACATACATACAAACATACATACATACATACAAATATATACATGCAAATATACATGCACATATATACATACATGCCAACATACATACATACATGCAAACATACACACATGCAAACATACATACATGCAAATATATACATGCAAATATACATACAAACATACATGCACATATATACATACATACATGACAACATACATACATGCAAACATACATTCATGCAAACATACATTCATGCAAACATACATACATACAAACATACATTCATGCAAACATACATACATGCAAACATACATACATACATGCAAATATATACACGCAAATATACATACACACATGCACATATATACATGCAAACATACATGCACATATATACATACATACATACATACATACATACATACATACATGACAACATACATACATACATGCCCAAAAAAATAATAATACGTTCATACTTACTTTCCTCCTGTCCGGCCTCCAGCGATGACGTTTCATCCATGTCGCCGCTGCAGCCTGTGATTGGCTGCAGAGGCGGTCACGTGGGATGAAGCGTCATCCTGACGTGCGTGACCGCCACTACAGCCTGTGATTGGCTGCAGCGGCGAAAGGGATGAAACGTCATCGCTGGAGCCCGGACAGGAGGAAAGTAAGTACGAACGTATAATTTTTATTTTTTTATTACATTTAAATTGTATTTTCCGCGCGCCGAGCATGCTACTGTCAAGGTTTCTGAAAGAGTTAGTGCAGCCCATTAACTCTATCAGCACCCGAGACAGTAGCATGCTCGGCGCACGTAAGTGACAGGTTCGGTCCAAACTAGTTCGGTCCGAATCAAACTTTTTTGTGAAATTCGGCGAACTAGCCGAACCGAACTTTTGAAAAGTTCGCTCATCTCTAGTCACGGGAATGGGGCTAGGTGAGTAAAAGTTTGATTTGTTTGGACACTACACTATCTACAAGGAGGGTGTGTGGCACTATCTTCAAGGGGGGCTGTGTGGTCTCCGTGCAGTCTGGCCTCCTGTGATGACACTGCAGCCCAGCCGCTCATGTGACCGCTCAAGCCCGTGATTGACTCATCCCATGGGATTGCTGCAAACGTCATCCCAGGGGGATCAGCTGCACGGTTGACAGCAAGAGAAACAAGAAATCATTGCTACAGACTTTTTTTATTCAATTTAAACTTGAAAAAGGATTGGGCTTTTTATCAGATTTGTGATTTTTGCTGCAGAATAGCAGCTCTTCCACAGCTTTGCTACTTATTGCGACTTTTACCTCCCCATTGAGTTCAATGGGGAAGTAAAAACCGCAACAAAAGTGCAATAATAACACAGCATAAATTGACATGCTGCAGATTTAAAAAAACACACGTTTTCTCAGCGGATTTTTTCAGCGTTTGGGTAAAATTAGTTCAAATCCCATCCACTTTATTACTACTGTAATACGCTGCAAATTTTCCACAATGAAATGCATTCTGGAAAAACTGCAGCAAATCTGCCCAGTATGACCATGCCCTGAGGTTGGGTTCAAACAGTGCAGATAGTGCATGCATTTTTTAGCAAAATCCAGAATTAGATCCAGGAGAGCAGACTTATAAGGCCTTTCTTTATATATTTCTTCTGTTTTAGGTTCTGTTCCTGGTTTTGGCTTAGAAAACACCTGCAAAATCTGCAGCAAATCTGCACTGTGGGAACCCAACCTTAGGCCAAATTCACACGAGCGTTGCAAACCTCTGACGTGAATAACTACCGTTTTTGACGTCCAAGGTGCATCCGTGCTGCACCCCTGCAGGATGCGTTATCACGCATCCCCCATAGACTAGGGTCTATGGAGGGATGTGTGAAGTGCAAAAAAATAGGACATGTCCTAGTTTTTTAACGAACCCTTCACGCAGTCCGTTGAAACAACGACCATGTGAACAGTCCCATTTAATTACATAGGTCCATGTGACGCCTGTTTTAACGGCCGTCACACGGACGTATTACACGTTTGTGTGAATAAGGCTTTAGGGTATGTTCCCAAGCACAGGATATGCTGCAGATTTTCTGCAACCGAAAATCTGCAGCAGAATCTCTAGAAAATTTGTCACACAAATCCGCACCAAATAGTGCATTTTTCCTGCTCCTATTGCCGTGGAAAACTTCAGCACTTAGGCCGGCCTCCTGGGATGACGTTTGATGATTGGCTGCAGCTCACATAAGATGAAGCGTCGTCCCAGAAGGCTGGCCCTCTGACGTCATCCAGGCCGGCCTCTTGGGATGTTTCATCCCATGTGACCGGCCTCTACAGCCTGTGATTGGCTGCAGCATTCACATGGGAAGAAATGTCATCCCAGGAGGCCACGCTGGAGGGAGGAACATAGACTTCTGGTTAAGTATGAGATTTATTTTTTTCTCTGAGTTGCATTTTTTGCTTGCGCTGCGAGCCCGATACAAAAAAAAATGCAACAACTGATATTTGTTGTGGGTTTTACCTCCCCATTGACTTCAATGGGGAAAACCTGCAACAAATTTGCAGCGTTTACGCAAATACAATTGACTCGCTGCAAAATAAAGTTCTGCCCCGCAGGTCAATTTCTGAGCGTTTTTCCCGCTCAGTTTTTACGCAGCGTGTGGATGAGATTTGTTTTAACTCATCTGCTTTGCTACTACTGTATTTTCTGCGGATTTTCCGCAAATAATTCCATTGCTGAAAATCTGCAGTATTTACGTAACGTGTGAACTAACCCTTAGGGTGCAGTCACACGCGGCAGATTTTGTAGCAGAAACTATCTGTGACTTAAAATCCATTCCATTCATCTGAATTTAAGGCCTTATTCACACGAACGTGTCCATTTTGCGTCCGCAAAAAACTGACACGTTTGTAATGCATTGCAATTCAGTGTAGCATCTGTGTGTGTTCCATGTGGCATCAGTTGTTGATGTGTATGTCTGTTTATGCATACCTCCCAAATTTCAAGTATCAGAGGGACAACCGATGCGGCACGCGCAGTGCGTCGCGCCAATTTTTTTTTCTTTAGCCATGCCTCCAGTCCCCGCCCATACACACTCGATTCAGCTCACACAGTATCATGCTCCCATAGCGCCTCCCACACAGTATAATACCAAATAGCTGCCCCCACACAGTATAATGCTCCCATAGCTGCCTCCATATACTGCCCCGTAGATGCACCCATACAGTATAAAGCCAACACAGATGCCCCCATACAGTATAATGCCCCCTTAGCTGCCCCCAGTGCCCTTATTGATAGTGACCCAGTGCCCATGTAGATAGTGTCCATGTACATAGTGCCATGGTGTCAATGTAGATAGTGCCACATCCCCCTTGAAGATAGCGCCATTGGGACTCCCTCTAGGAGTGAAGCCCCCAGCCAGAGCATAGGTCGTGGATTCCGCTCCTAGAGGGAATCCCTGTCACTGTCCATACATGGACAGTGACGTCTGTGGCTACACCTTGAGCAGAATCCGCATTGCCGACTCTGGCCAGGGATTCCGCTCCAGGAGGAGCCACTGACGTCAATGTCAATATGTGGACAGTGACCTCTGGGGTTTCCTCTAGGAGCGGAATCCCCAGCCAGATCAACGGCAACAGAGATTCCGTTCAAGGAGTAGCCACTAAATCTGAAGCAAGAATTAGTTCAGAGTGGAGGGAGCTCCTCTGCTCGCTGAGGATTCCCCGGGCACAGCGCTACTTTAAGCAATGTGCTTGGAAGCCCCGTTGCCGACTCTGGCCGGCGATTTCTTTCCAGGAGGAGCCACTGACTTCAAAGTCTATATATGGACAGTACCGTCAAGGGCTTCCCCGAGCACAGCGCTTAAAGTAGCACTGTGCCGGGGGGTCCTTGGCGAGCAGAGGAGCTCCCTCTGTTCCTCCCCTACAAACTAATTCTGAAGCAGGGAGCTGATGGTTCCCTACCTCAGAATTCGTTTGCTAGTGGGAAATTCCTCCGGCCGCCCGGGAAAGCGGGACACCGCCCGGAATCCGGGACTGTCCCGCTGAATCCAGGATGGTTGGGAGGTATGCTTTATGTGTATATATATTTGTTTTTTTTCTCCATTTCTTATGAACTAGTGTGTAAATCGCAGACAGTGATTTTCACGCGCCCATTGACTTCAATGGGTGCATAATGTGCAAAAAACGCACAAGAATAGAACATGCAGGGAGTTTCACGCAACTGAAACACGCTGCATGAAAAACACTGCATGTGTGAATGACAGTGTTTTCAAAATGCAGCATACTATAGGTATGGTGCTTTTGTTTTATTTTTTTAGGAAAAAACTCAGAAAAAATATACATTGCCGTCGCTCTCCTCCTGCATCTTCTACACTCCATAGTAAATGTGTGCGTTGAGCCTTCCTCCCTTAAAGGATCAGTGCATGCCAAATTCCTTCCCAGGATATTTAAGGGTCCTTCCCCTGTCCAACATTGCCTAAGCAATAAGGTTCCATTTACAGTAGCTTGCTAGAGATATCCTGCTGATTGTTTATTTGGAAATCCGGTGTATATCTCTGCCTGTACCTTGGACTATCCTTACCTGCTGCCTGCCCTGACCTCTTGCTTATTACCTGTGATAAACCTTTGCCACCTGCTCTTACTTTTGGCTCTACCTGACCTTGAATTCCATCTGCTGCTTCTGTACTAATCCTGTTAATGTCGGCCATTGCCAAGGGAGACTACTCTGGGGGTAGTGACCTGGGGTTCCCCAGCAGTGAAGTCCAGATCCCTGTATAAGGGTTAAAGGATGAATACCTGGGGTTCCCTTGCTCTCTGCTCCCCGGTTTAGCCCCATGTCAAATCCCTTTGTGACACAGTGGGTTCACACCATCCCCTATTGACCCCGTGACAGTCTCATTATCCATGGGCCCTGTGACCAAGCCTTTTGTACCAATTCAAGCAAAGATGTCCAGACTGTCTTATTTTGGAAATATCATGAGACTAGCCAGCTAATTGGAAAAGTAAATTATGCATGAAAATGTTAGAGAAGAGGATTTGTGTGTACTATCATTCAAAGACATACTGAGAATTCTGTCAACGGAGGAGTTCACTCGGACAAAGATTTATACACCCATATGGACGCATGGAGACACATGGACTAACCAGTCGCCATCAGTGCCCTCCTTATGAAGCCCCCAACAATGCAACAATGGCATCAAATCAGCACATAGCTGCTACCTCGCATGGTTCTTAGAGAGGAAAGAGAAACCTTATATATGACAATTTTTTTTGTAATGTCTTTATTCTGCCATAGTGTTATACTGTTCTTGGATAAATGTTGAATATATTGGAAAAATACTGAATATACTATAGTATATCTTTTGTCTTTATTGTATATTAAAATTAATTGGATGATCTGAGACATTTTAAATGTGACAAATTATCAAAAAAATAACAATTCGGTTGAGGGGCAAACTCTTTTTCATAGCACTTTACATATACCCACCACAGATAAATGCTATTTTTACTGCAAGTAACAAGCGTTCTTAGATGGAAAGATAGGAGACATTGCAAAGAAAATTGGTATATTCATATATCCAAATGTTTTCACTTTAATATTGCCGCTTATCTAAACTAAAACAAAATTCTAAACTACTCATTGTTTAGATTTGGTTGCTCTGTAATGGGCCTTGTATATTATGAGTTGCATGTATCAAAAGAGTCAGGAGATAATGGGACTGTTCTGTGTGTATTTTATCACTATACTTTAACAGCAGCATCAACTAGAAGGGTATGTTTACACAGGGCGGATACACTGCGTAAATGCACACCGCGTATCCACCATGGGCGCCTCAGGGAATTCAGGCCGGAAAACCGCACCAATTGTGGTGCAGTTTTTCTAACAGAACATCCGCTGCGGAAAACCGCACATAAACAACAAGTTTGATACTTACGTAGCCATAGTGACGTGTCCCTCTGCCGTCCTGCAGGCTGAACTCCTGGGATGACATTTCACCCCAGGTGACCGCTGCAGCCTGTGAAGCCTGTGTGAAGAAACACAGAATAACTATTAGATTTTTTTTTATTTGCTGAGTTGCGTTTTTTGCGGCTGAATCGCAGCTTTTCCACTGCAAAAAAAACGCAACATCTGCTATTTGCAGGTTTTACCTCCGCATTAGGCCTTATTCACACGAACGTTGAATACGTCCGTGTGACGGCCCTTAAAACAACGGCCGTCACACGGACCTATGCAAATCAAAAACATTTTGCTGACTCCAAAAACGACACAAAATGCCATACCTAGAGCATGTTGCGTTTTGATAACAATGCTGCTGACCCTAAAAAGCCACAAAAATCAAAACGCTCTGTATGCAGGCTTTTAAAAAATTCAATATAGTCTTTAAAGTAACATCTGGCCGCAGCGGTTTTGACCTAAAAGTAGTTATGAAAAATGGCAACAAAAACGCCATGAAAAACGCAGCAATGCACCAGTAGGGAAAGCAGCCCGCATTACGTATACAGCGTTCACAGAAATCTATGGGCCTATAATGTACCTCTGTGTGCCTCTGGTTGTTTTCTCTCATTGATTCTTATGTCATATTATGGAGTTATACTTCCCTGGGAACATAGCTTCTAAGGCAGAATAAGGTTGTGTACATGTGGCCATAGGACTGTAATAAAGCCATCTGCAATTTTTTATTTCTCCAGTGTTAACTTAGGCTGGCCATATGCATTAGATGTATGTCTGCCAAACTGATTTAGGAGGGACCGGCCGACCCTCTGTGTATGGCAGAGTCCCGAAACTCCCCCCGACGGCAGATGTCGGGTGAGAGAAGGGTCAGGCATGTTGAATTTCCGCATACCCTGTGCGCCGCTGCCAGACTCGTCTTTCCCCCTGAGAGAATAGCCATGCTTGGCCGAGCTTAAATGTGCATGGGGGAAGTCTAAAATGTATGGCCAGCCTTAGCTGTGTTCCCATCACTGGTGCCCTTCTGTTAAAGGGTTCTGTCAGGTTGACCCCATTAACAGAAAGGCAAAAGGAAATCTAAGCTTCTGTTTTCCTCGCCATTGATATCAATGGTGAGGGAAATGGCAGCTTAGGTTTTCGTTTGCCTTTCAGTTGAGAAGTCAACCTGATGGAAACTTCAGACGGAACCCCTCAACGGAAGGGCAACGGTGATGTGAACAGGCCCTTATCCAATTATCAGATCTCTCTCACTCATAAGAGAGAAATTTTAATAAAAAAGATATTAGGGAATAATGTAGTATAACCGAAGATGAACTTTAATAACGGAGCCATTAGCAGATGGGAACTTTAAATACTGTTAATAGTTGTGAGATATTTTTCTGTAAATTTCATTTAGTAACAAACATGTGCTAACCCTATCATCCAGAGGGGATACTGAAAAGTGGCAATAAATGCTTGCCGGCTTGCACAAACAGGTTTTCCCATGGAGATTTACAGGATGTTACACACAAAAAGCAAAAACATGGGTCTAGAACCGGAAAGATCATTAAGAATTCTCTAAGAAAAAAGGGCAACCCTCGTAAAAATATCTTGGCATAGTCAGGGGTTGTTGCTTAGGGAAAATTTGTAATTAACATATACCATCCCATAGATATACTAGGCAGTTACATTGTAGTCATGAGGAATTCACACAAAGGCACTTTGAATGAATAGGTTTTAAATTATCACATTGGCTTCGTACATTTAGTTAAATCTTCTAGAGTCAGCTGGTTCTCACAGACCTAGAGGGCAAGTGAACAATGGATCACAAAATAAAGAAGAGTGGAAAGCCCAAAAGATTGTTATTGAGAATGGGCAGACTACCTTCTGCAGATTGTTTACGCTGTTATGCTCCGAAGGCTGATTTCTGGCACATGATATAGTCTTGTGATCCCAAAAGGGGCTTTTGGGAAGAGAGTTCTTCTGTTATTGTCATTGCTACATACACCTATCCCTTTACACCCTAAAGTTTGTCTATTAGGTATATTAGATGAAGAGATATGGAGACTTCACACCAGAATTTTTTTGAGAGAAACTTTATGCTTAGTACAAAAAAAAACATAGCACTACCCTAAATGAATGATCACCTTCCAACCATTAACTGTTGGATTTAATTGGTAAACTCTGTGATCCCATTTGAATTTTTTTTTAATCAAAATATATATGGATATATGAAATAATTCCCCTTTGACAGCGAACCCTGCTATAGGTTCTTAAGCAATACGTCGCATTGATATTACCAGACATTCACCACATATAAGCGCTATTAGAAAGTACAGGTCCTTTTTGTTTTATTTCCTTACTAATGTTAAACTTTGTTACAATGAAGGTTAATACACGTGTTGACATATTTGAAATGCATACAATTCTTCTGTGTTTTCTGTGTTATATGGATTTTCATTACTGATATGCTTACTTTATTTCCTATCTGTATGACTTGCCATGTCGATAAGCTTTAGACTGTCTGCGTTAGATATATAACCAAACCCGTATATGGCTAGGGAAAAAGGTTAACTGAATGAATACACACGACACAATTGCAAACTCTTAACGTGGGTTGATTCTGGGTCGGCCGCAGCTTTTATTATTAATTTTCCAACTTAGAAATTAGCAGGATTGGTAGTAGAAACCCGTATGCTGGCCAACTAACAAAAAGTGGGCATGTAGGTAAAAACTTCCTTACAAAAACTGCCAGCTGTGACTGTGATATAAACAAATACAGACAAGTACATCACCGAATAGCAGTGAAAGGTTAGAACGTGAGAAAAATATATACTCCAAACTGCTACAATTCTCACGTTAAAAGTAATTAAATACATATTGTAATATCACGATTGTAAAAAAAAAATAATAATATAACATCGGAATGAAAACCCCATTCATGGAATACAAAAAAGGGATGGGAGGGATAGATTTTGACCAAAAGAGGGAGAAACCACAGTTTTAAACACTGGGGGCGTGACCGTTTACACCCTTAACTGTTCCCCATAGACCATAAGTTTGCAGCTATAAGAAGATGCCATAGGTTGAGCTGTGAGCTCTAAAACAACATACCCTAGCCGAGCTTTATTCATTTTAACCCTAAAGTTGCCACAGTCTTAGGCACAGCGGCTATGCGCCTGTGTGCCTACAAGACTGTCTTCATAATAAATATATATATATATATATATATCTTCAAACCCGTATATGGCTAGGGAAAAAGGTTAACTGAATGAATGCACACGACACAATTGCGAACTCTTAACATGGCTTGACTCTGGGTCGGCCACAACTTATGCCAGCCAACTAACAAAAAGTGGGCATGTAGGTAAAACATCCTTACATAAACCGCCACAAGGGGGGTGTGTATTCCACCACTACATGCTATTCTGCCCCACCATGACCCCTAGCCAGAAACAGAGCCTGTTCGGGCCATTCTGAAGTCCGGATAAATATATGTCTAGGCCTATATCCGTAAGGTGGGCACCATCAGGGAACAAAAGTCATCTATTATTGCCCTCCAACTGCCTGTGCCGGATTACTACCCCACCCATGTCTCTCACAAAATGGGAAACTCGTGTGTTGAACAATCTTCTACCTCTTTCGGTAGTATTTCCATCCCGGGCCCCATGCCAGACCACTCGGGGGACTATCTCCGACCATACGAGCACCAGCTCGGGAAAAAAGTATGTGAAACGCTCCAGGTTAGATTAAATGAGTGAAATCAATTCGACAAGGCGAACCAAGCCTAAATCATTCCCCCCCATGTGAATCACCAACACCGTCGGCACCATCCTGTGCCTACTAATGTCAACCACCTCTGGCAGAGTCTGCAGCTATCGTACACTTCGAAGCCCCCTACAATAGACCTCTGCGTCCAGGAAACCCAAAGACAAACCACCAGGCCAAATGGCCACTCTGCGCTCAGCCCAGAAAATGTAGGAATGGCCCAAAATCCACACAGATGGCCGGTAACCTGAAAAACAAAGAAAATGAGTGCAGAAGCAAATCAGGGTGAACATAACCAGAGAAACAGTCAGAACGCCAACGCCCATTGCACCGAACCTCATTGTCAGGAAGGCTCAATTCACTGGCAGTGGTAGCTGCATCTATGCGAAATGAGTGGGTACCAAATTCGCCCGAGGGGAAACCAGCATGCGCCAGGGACTTTTTAAAGGACCGAGGAATGCTGAAACTTGGTAAGTGGGCTACCATCGTCGTGAGAGAAAAACTGATTACCGCTCTTATGAACGCGTAAATAGGAAGACCCCATAGCAACTGGGCAGCCGAGCCCGAAAAAACCGGGCACAACGTGACCCAACAACCCCTGCCGAAGCCATCCGACTTTGACTGTCTGATACGGAAATGTACTCCAGAAGAAAACAAACTAACGTCGTCGAAAAAAAGGCCGCCTGGGCGGGAGGAACTTATGGGTACGAGCTCGGATACGCGTTACAAAAAAGGAAAGAACGAAGACTGCCGAAAAAAGAGAGGACTCAAAGAGGGAGGAACAAATTAACGGCAAAACATCAAGCAACTTCAACAATATGGGGAACAAAATAGGGCGCCTAGATTCCCGACGAATAGCGGACTTCTTCCACACCTTCAAAGCCTGTGAGATAAAAAATTATTTTGTAACGTCAGACCATCCGTGGAGTTTAAAGAAAAATGCTAACCCAGCGAGACGACACTGCGCATCCAAATCTGATATGCCGCGATCGAGTTAGCGCGTTAAATACTCTATAGTGAAGGATAACGCGGACTCCAACCACACCTAACCATACATTCCAAGCATTACCATATGCTGTCCAGGTAGATGAAGCAAGGAAGGATCTCACAAACGGGACTAGATGAGTTCCAACAGCTTCCAAAGCGAATCCGTGCGCTCCTATCTTCAATACAGTTGTATACTTTTTTTTTGTTTAAACCTCTTTAAAATAACACTGTTCCCAGCAGGATGCTGACAAGCCACAATATTATATTGGAGAGTGGGCACAGGTATAAGAACTGACAGTCAATTATTCACACACCAACCACTACTGCACATAGAAAAGGCTTGTAAGGCTCTATTCAGATCACATTCTCTAGAATACAAATGAGGTATACGTCTGTTTCCTCTTTATACCTGAAACATGTATAGCCCATTGTATTGAAAGAGTATTATAAAGATGTGCAAATACCCCTTGTGTTTTTGTTTGGTTCTAATTCATTGTCTAGTTTTGGTTTTGCAAGAGGTTCTGATTGCATTCACCCAGTTTTGGTTTTGCCTTTATTTTTGTGTGAAAAGGGCAATTAAAAAGTAGGCATCATAAAAGTTACTACTCTTTAGGGCCTGCTATACCGATTTCACCTAATTATTTAGTAATAATTACTGATCAGACACAGTCAGAATAAACAATGACCTGCCGTGACTCATAAGGACATCGTCTCTGATTGTTCTCTTTCCCATTTCTTTTCCAGTTGGCCATGACTCGTCTCTGCAGGGTTTTTCTCCCAGACATCTGTGGCTCCTCACTTTTTACAGCAGATCCTCACCTTCTGTAGCAGAACAAATTCCTTATTCTGATGTTAATTCCAATACTAATACTGTACCCCAGAAAATTATAGTGTCACCAATACTGTGCCCCAGAGATATACTGTGCCTCAAAGTTAGTGCCAACACTGTGCCAAAGCGATAAACACTGTGCCCTAGAGAAATATAGTGCCGCCAATGCTATGACCTGGAGATATACTGTACCCCAGAGAGTTATAGTGCCAATACAGTGCCTTATAGATATATACTGTGCCCTAGAAGGTTATAGTGCCATCAATACTGGGCCCCAGAGATATACCGTACCCCAGAGAGCTAAAGTGCCATCAATACTGCCCCTCCCACCAATACTGTTCCCCAGAGAGTTATAGTGCCACTAATATTTTGCTATAAACATATACTGTGCCCCAGGGAGTTGTGATACCACCAATACTGTGACTACAACCAATACTGTACCACAGGGAATTATAGTGCCACTAATACTGTGTCCCAGAGATTCAATGTGCCCCAGAAACTTTTAGTACCACCAATACTGTGCCCCAGATTTAGTGCCCTGAATACTGTGCCCCAGAGATATATGCTGTGCTCCAGTTAAAGTTCCACCAGTTCTGTATCCTAGAGATATTGTGGTCGTGGACTGCCGCCATTCCTCACCTTCCAACGGCCGCGACCGCAGACCACTGGCTTATTGCCAGCATCTCCCTCCTCTGAGACGCCAGCACACACTGCCGTCCTGCTCTGCACTGTCCTCTAGGGGCATGTAAAAACTTCCCTAACCAATCCCCAGATCACCCTGGACTATAAAAAGGGCTCTACCCTTCCACTCCTTGCCTGATCGGTGTTGTTGTCCTACCCATGTTCGTATTTCAAATGGTCTCTTAGTTGTTTCCTGCTCTCAGTGTTCCCGTATCCTGCTTCCTGTATCCTGTTGCTGTGTTTGTTTCTGAGCCTTAGCCTTTAGTTGGAGTCGAGTGTGGCTCATCTGCCACATCTGGTGCCATCTGCTACGTCAAGCACCATCTGTGCCAAACCGTCTGCTACACTTCTTGTCTGTCTGGACTCTTACAGGTACTCCTGTGATAAAGACTTTGCATAGACTATTGACTATTGTTTGGCCAGCTGGCTAATGTGGGTCCACATACCCCAGGACCGTGACAGATATTCTGTGCCACCATATGTGCCCTTGAAGATATTGTCCCACCATATTGGTCCCCATCGATATATTATACTGTCATATGTGCCCCCAGAGATATACTGTACTGCCACATGTGCCCTTAGAAATATACTATACAGACCAGACTCCTAAATTAATTCAGACCCCAGACCCAACCCCTAAATAAATTAATTCAAACCCCAGATGTGATGCCTAAATTCAGACCGCAATTAATTCAGACACCAGATCAGACCCCAGAATGAATTCAGACCACAGACCAGACCCCAAAATGAATTAAGGCACCGGACGCGTTAATAAATTCAGACACCAGACCTCTAACTAAATTCAGTACCCAGACCACTTAATAAATTCAGACCCCATCCCCACTGAATAAATTCAGACTCCATAGAGGGCTTTAAGTAAAAACTGTCCCCAAATGTTCCCGTGCCTGCTGTTAATCAGGCGGTTGAGAGTAAAATCTGTCAGGATCACAATTAGTGGACCTGTTCAGATTTTACAAAGTTAATCCAATGGGAACCAAACACCCGTATGGTTCCAGGTGTCGGTTATTGTCAAAGTCACCCAAAATTTGGACTGCTCATCTCTAATATGCAACACATAGAAAGCTATACTATTTTTGTTGTATAAACATTTGCATTGTTCAGTCATAACATTAAAATCACCTGCCTAATATTGTCCCTCGTACCGCCAAAATAGCTCTGACCTGTTGAGAAATGGACTCCACAAGACCTCTGAAAGAGTCCAGTAGTAAATGGCACCAAGACATTAGCAGCATCTCCTTTAAAGAGGATCTGTCACTAGTAATGCTCAATCTCCTAGCAAATCTGATAGGCACTGTCACACTGATAATGCTAGTGAAAATTGTGTTCCAAAAAGTTTATTATTATAAAAGTTATGAGCTTTTTTCAAAATATGCAAATGTGGCTATACTAGACAAGTGGGCGTCAACACCAGCGATTCTCCGGAGGTGGAGCTCCTCACAGCCTCTGACGCTGTCCTATCAGCATGAAGCTGCTTCACACAGTGTGAGAGACTGAGGCTAGAGGGAAGGGGGATCACTTCAAATAGCCATATCTTGGGCTGTGGACCACCTAGAAGTGATTCTGGTGTCATATGAAAGAGGAGATTCTAATCTTTCACATAGCACCAGGAACGCAGTTCTAGCTGTGAAACAACCAGAGGCAGGGGCTTAGCTAGGGGGGGCTGGCGGGTCATGTGCCACGGTTGCAACTAGGATGTAGCAAAGGGGGGGCGCCGCAGAGTTCTGCAGCCATCCGGTATACAGGGTGCCTATCAGCAGTGATCAGCTGTTTTGATACGGCTGCTCTGCCGCGGTGCCATCCTCTCAGGGCCTGTGCCGCCCGGCACATTACATTTACGGGCTGGGCTACAGGGGCCTTCTAATACCCGGTGGCGTCGCAAGCTAGGCCTGCTGCCTAATGGGGCCAGGACGTAGTCTCACCATAGGCCGGAGTGATAAGGTCACTGGATCACGCCAGCATACGCAAGTGTCCCACCTCGGGGTAGAGCATGGAACGGGGCTAGGTAAGTAATCTTTTTTATTTCTTGCTACAAGGGGGGTGCTGTGTGGCACCATCTGCAAGGGAGGTGCTGTGTGGCACCATCTGCAAGGGGGATGCTGTGTGGCACCATCTGCTAGGGGGGTGCTGTGTGGCACCATCTGCAAGGGGGATGCTGTGTGGCACCACCTGCAAGGGGCGTGCTGTGTGGCACCATCTGCAAGGGGGTACCGTGTGGCGCTATCTACAAGGGGGGGCTGTGTGTGGCGCTATCTACAAGCGAGGGGCTGTGTGTGGCGCTATGTACAAAGGGGAGAAGCTGTATGGTGATTGGACAGCGTCATACAGAAAACATAACACGCCCAGAGTGAAAAGAAAGAGTCACCTCCTATTTGGCTATTAGAACCACATTTACATATCTGAAAAATAAATCACACTGTAGTTATCAGCATCATAGCGCTATTAGATTAGTTAAGAGATAGGGAATTAACCCCTTAAGGACACAGCCTGTTTTGGCCTTTAGGACACAGCTGATTGTTTCAAATCTGACCTGTTAAATTTATGTGGTAATAACTTTTACCTATCCAAGCGATTCTGAGATTGTTTTCTCGTGACATATTGTACTTTATGTTAGTGAAGAAAATGTGGTCGATAAATTCAATATTTATTTGTGAAAAACACCAAAATGTAAGAAAAATTTGCAAAAATTAGCATTTTTCTAAATATTTCCCATATGTCTACTTTATGTTGGCATCGTTTTTTGAATGTCCTTTTATTTTTCTTGGACGTTACAAGGCTCAGAACTTTAGCAGCAATTTCTCACATTTTCAAGAAAATTTCAAAAGCCTATTTTTTTATAGACCAGTTCAGTTCTGAAGTGGCTTTGAGAGGCCTATATATATTAGAAAGTCCCCATAAATCACCCCATTTTAAAAACTGCACCCCTCAAAGTATTCAAAACAGCATTTAGAAAGTTTCTTAACCCTTTAGGTGTTTCACAGAAATGAAAACAATGTAGAGGTGAAATTTACAAATTTTCATTTTTTTTTTGCTGAAATTCATTTGTAATAAAAAAAAATCTGTACCACAGAAGGTTTTACCCGAGAAACGCAACTCAATATTTATTGCCCAGATTCTGCAGTTTTGAGAAATATCCCATATGTGACCATATTGTGTTACATGACTGAACTACAGACCTCAGAAGCAAAGGAGCACCTAGTGGATTTTGGGGCCTCCTTTTTATTACAATATATTTTATGCACCATGTCAGGGTTGAAGAGGTCTTGTAATGCCAAAACAGTGGAAAACCCCCAAAAGTGACCCCATTTTGGAAACAACAGCCTCAAGGAATCTTATCTTTGTCAACATGGTAGTGCTCAAAAGCAAAGGAATACCCTGTAGCTTTCAGGATATAGCTTCCACTTACAGAGGATTTAACCCCTTAAAGGGAATGTGTCGCTAGAATTATTATTTTTTTTAGTTAAACAATCATTATTTGAGTGATTACACATTGTTTTAATTTTTTTTTATTTTTTCACAAGTCAGGAAATATTATAAATTAGATTCTAATTTATAACGTTTCCATGTGCTGGTCACTAGAGGGAGCGGTTCCCAAAATTGCAGCATGGTCAATGTGGTAAAGCAACCTCATTGCTTTATGCTGCAAATTTGGGGTAAACACACTCGCTCTAGTATCCCTACACAATCCCCCTCCCTTACTCTGGCTAGTGCCAGGAGAAGGAGGGAGTTGAATCTTCAAACCTCCTACACTGTGTGCCGCCATTTTCTGAGCGAATGCACAGTGTAGAAGGATTAGATATAGTGCTCAGCAGACAGTATAACACTAACATACACGAACATAATACACACATCACATACACAAACATAACTTACCTGCTCCTGCCGCCGCTACCGCCTCCGCTCCTATGCCTTGCGCCTTCGCTTCCTTGAACATATGGCCGGAAGCCGCGACCAGAAGTCGTCATCTTACTGTCCGGCCGCGGATTCCGGTCCACAGGAAAATGCCGCCGGATTTCGCTCTGCTAACGACCTTCGCTTTGGTCTGTGTGGGAGCCACGCATGCGCCGTTCCCACACAGACGGCGTACGCTGCAGTGAATGGAACGGCTCCCGTTAGCATTCTCTATCGGGATGTATGTGCCGTATTCCATCTCTGTATGTGTCGTTAATCGACACATACAGAGATGAAAAAAAATGGCAGCCCCCATAGAGAAGTAAAAATAAAAAATAAAGTAAAATGTAGAACACACGAACACAAATAAATAAATTTTATTTTTTTATCATACTAAAAGCAATATGATAAAAAAAAAAAAAATTCATGACACCTTCCCTTTAACCCCTTAAGGACGCAGCCTAGTTTTGGCCTTAAAGAGGCTCTGACACCAGATTATCAAATCCCTATCTCCTATTGCATGTGATCTGCAATGTAGATAACAGTAACGGTTTTTTTTGTTTTTTTTAAAACAATCATTTTTGGCCAAGTTATGAGCAATTTTATATTTATGCAAATGAGCTTTGAAATGGACAACTGGGCGTGTTTTTTTTTCGTATTTCCAACTGGGCGTGTATTGTGTTTTTAACAACTGGGCGTGTTTACTTGTTTTACTAACTGGGTGTTGTGAATAGAAGTGTATGACGCTGACGAATACGCATCATACACTTCTCATCGTTCCCACCCAGCTTCTTTCACTAAAGACCCACAGCGTGACGTCACCCACAGGTCCTTCAACCTTGTCATCGGACAAAGAAGATACATCGGCTGAAAGGCGTCCAAAAGGTTAATATGCTCGTCTCTAGGGAGTTTACTACGCCAAGGTTGAAGGACCTGTGGGTGACATCATCACTCCCAGCCAGCTTCTTTCACTGCAGACACAGCGTGACGTCACCCACAGGTCCTTCAATCTTGGCGTCGGAAGAGAGAAGACACCACAGCTCCAGGCGTACAGTTGAATTTGCAGCAGCATCACCATGTGCAGGTAAGCATAATAAACTCCCTAGAGACAAGCATATTAACCACGCCCAGTTGTCCATTTCAAAGCTCATTTGCATAAATATAAAATTGTTCATAACTTGGCCAAAAATGATCGCTTAAAAAAAACAAAACGTTACTGTTATCTACATTGCAGCGCCGATCACATGCAATAGGAGATAGGGATTTGATAATCTGGTGACAGAGCATCTTTAATGCTCAGAGCCCATTTTTCAAATATGACATATTTCACTTTATGTGGTAATAACGTCGGAATGCTTAAACCTATCCAAGAGATTCTGAGACTGTATTCTCGTGACACATTGGGCTTCATGTTCGTGGTAAAATTTGGTCGATATATTCCGTGTTTATTAGTGAAAAATTTCAACATTTAGAGAACATTTTGAAAAAATAGAATTTTTCAGAATTTAAATGCATCTGCTTGTAAAACAGACGGTTATACCACCCAAAATAGTTACTAGTTCACATTTCCCATATGTCTACTTTAGATTGGCATAGTTTTTTGAACATTCTTTTACTTTTCTTGGACGTTACAAGGCGTAGAACATAAACAGCAATTTCTCATATTTTTAAGAAAATTTTAAAAGCCTTTTTTTGAAGGTACCTATTCAGTTCTCAAGTGGCTTTGAGGGGCCTATGTATGAGAAACCCCCATAAAACACCCCATTTTAAAAACTAGACCCCTCAAAGTATTCAAAACAGCATTTAGAACGTTTTTTTAACCCTTCAGGCGTTTCACAGGAATTAAAGCAAAGTAAAGGTGAAATTTGCAAATTTCATTTTTCTTGCTGAATTTCAACTTTATTAAAAAAAAATCTGTAACACAGCAGGTTTTACCAGAGAAATACTACAAAATATGTATTGTCCAGATTCTGCAGTTTTTAGAAATGTCCCACATGTGGCTCTGGTGTTCTCGTGGACTAAAACACAAGCCCTAGAAGCAAAGAAGCACCTAGTGCATTTTGAGGCCTCTTTTTTATTAGAATATATTTTAGGCAGCATGCCAGGTTTGAAGAGGTGTTGAGGTATCAAAGCAATAGAAACCCACCAGAAGTGACCCCATTTTGGAAACTACACCCCTCAAGGAATTCATTTATGGTTGTTGTTATCATTTTGACCGCACAGTTTTTTCACAGCACCTATTTGAATTGGGCTGTGAAATTAAAAAAATGAAATTTTTTCCAATAAGATGTAATTTTTGATCAAAATTTCTTATTTTCACAGGGAACAAAATACCCCATTTTGTTGCCCAATTTGTCCTTAGTGCGGCAACACCCCATTTGCGGTGATAAACTGCCGTTTGGGCCCATGGGAGGGCTCAGAAGGAAAGGAGCGCTATGTGTTTGTTAGAGTCCAGATTTTGCAGGATTGGTTTTCAGGTGCCATGTCGCATTTGCAGAGCCCCAGAGGTATCAAAGCAATGGAAACCCACCAGAAGTGACCCCATTTTGGAAACTACACCCCTCAAGGAATTCATTTATGGTTGTTCTTATCATTTTTTCCACAGCACCTATTTGAATTGGGCTGTGAAATAAAAAAAAATTACATTTTTTCCAATAAGATGTCATTTTTGATCAAAATTTCTTATTTTCACAGGGAACAAAATACCCAATTTTGTTGCCCAATTTGTCAGTGCGGCAATATCCCATTTGTGGTGATAAACTGCCGTTTGGGCCCATGGCAGGGCTCAGAAGGAAAGGACCACCATTTGGCCTACTGGAGCTTTTCTGGTGCTAAGTCATGTATGCAGAAGCCCCTGAGGTACCAGTATAGTTGAAACCCCCGAGAAGTGACCCCATTTTAAAAACTACACCCCTTAAGACATTCATCTAGAGGTGTAGTGAGCATTTTGACCCCACAGGTACTGTGTAAAAGATAATGCGCAGCAGATGGTGCAGAGTGAGATTTGCAATTTTCTATATATATATGGCATGTCAGTGTCCGATATAGTGTGCCCAGCATGTGCCACCAGAGATATACACCCCATAAGCTGTAATGTGGGTTCTCCCGGGTACGGCAATACCCTACATGTGGCTGTTATCAGCTGCCTGGGCACACGGCAGGGCTCAGAAGGGAAAGATGAGGGGGATATGCTGTGCGGAGTGCATCAGGGTAAATTAAAAATTAAGGGATGTATGATAAATTCTAAAACAATCTTTCATACAGAGCCCTGGTTTTTCGGGACACGTGTCACATTGGTATATTGTTTCCCTCCTTATCCCCCTCTTTGAGCAGACTCTGCACCTCTTTTGACTTTTTCCCTTCTTGGCAGTTTGGGGAACTTCTCCTGGAAAGTGTTGCCCTGGTAAGATGCGGGTGGCCTCGCTTCCAGAAGTACTGGGTGCTCCCTCTTCTTGGTCCCTAAAGATTAGGTTCTTGATAACCACCTCTTGAAATTCCAGGAAAGTTCCCCTCTGGCCTGCACATCGATGTAGCACGTACGCATTGTACAATGCCATCTGTATGATGTGCACGGACAGCTTCTTATACCACACCCTCGATTTCCGCATGGCGCTGTAGGGCTTCAGGACTTGATCTGACAAGTCCACCCCTCCCATGTACCTATTGTAGTCCAGGATGCAGTCTGGTTTGGGGGTCTCTATACTGGTACCTCGTACAGGTACATGGGTACTGGTGTGGCCATGTATTGTTGTCAATACAAGGACATCTCTCTTGTCCTTGTACTTGACACGCAATATGTTGCTTCTAGAATGTTCCCTGCTCTCACCCCTTCTGAGTGTTTGCCCAAGCAGAGTCTTAGGGAGGCCTCTCAGATATTTTCTAGCAGTACCGCATGCCACAGTACGTCTGGAAGCGAGGCACTTGAAGAGTGGGACGCTGGTATAAAAATTATCCATGTAGAGGTGGTAACCCTGGTCCAGCAGTGGGTGCACCAAATCCCACACAATTTTTGCATTAATTCCCAGTAAGGGGGGGCATTCTGGGGGCTGAATACTGCTGTCCTTCCCTTCATATATCCTAAATTTATACGTATACCCTGATGCACTCTCGCACAGCTTATACAACTTCACGCCATCCCTTGCCCTCTTACTCGGCAGGTACTGGCGGAATTGAAGCCTCCCTTTAAAATGTACCAGGGACTCATCAATAGAAATACACTTCTCGGGGGTGTATGCTTGGGCAAACCGGGCACTGAAATGGTCTAATAGGGGTCTCAGTTTGTACAAATGGTCAAAACTGGGGTCATCTCGGGGTGGGCACTTCTCATTATCCGTATAATGTAAGAAGCAAAGTATTGCCACATAGTGCATCCTGGACATGGCCATATGGTACATCGGGGTGTGGTATAAGCTGTCCGTGCTCCAGTAGGTCCTAATGGATGGCTTTTTCAGAAGCCCCATGTTCAAGTGAAGTCCCCAGAACTTGCCCAACTGTGCTGCATCTACAGGGGTCCACCTGTGGGATTGGGCATAAAATGATGTGGGGTTCTTAGTAATATACTGTTGGGCATATAAATTCGTCTGGGAGACCATAAGATCTATAAAGTCATCAGTGAAGAAGAACTTGAAAAAGTCAATTTCACTGAGCCCTGCCATATAAAATTTTATCCCTGAGCTGCCCGTGTACTCTGGGATTTGGGGCTCATAAATGTCTGGTGTGGGGGTCCAAATGGATGGCACTTCGCTCGGGGGCTTGAACTGCGGCGGGGTCATTTCGCTCGGGGGCTTCAACTGCAGTGGTGGTCCTGGGGCGTCTCCTAGGGGGTTCCTCTTCTTCATCACTGGATGAGGAGGTGGATAAGTAAAACAGAGTCTCACCATCCGACGACTCTGTGTCGGAGGCAAGAAATGAATATGCCTCTTCGGCACTAAATGTCCGTTGGGACATGTTTGATTGCTTCCCTAACTAGGAGCAATAGGCTGCTACCTAAACTAGCCAAAAATATTGATGTTTTTATAGAACGAGTGGGCTTCCCTGAGACTAAACCTAACTAGGGCGAGGGTTCCTAACACTAAACCTAACTAGATTTTATTTGAACTTCCCTGATACTAAATCTAACTATGGCAACTATTCCCTGACACTAAACCTATCTAGATTATTCCGAGCTTCCCTGACGCTAAACCTAACTACGGTGATGGACCCCTAACGCTAAATCTAACTACGGTGACAGATTCCTGACGCTAAATTCCCTGACGTTATACCTAACTACGCTTTTTCAACTAACCCTAATACCCTAACCCTAATACTAAACTAACCAGTTAAATTGTCTAAATTATTATTTCTTTATTTTTTTTTACATTTTTATATCTTTTTTTGTTTTATATGTTTTATAAAGAAAACATTTTTTAAAATAATCCCCAGGGACCAAGAAATTGGTCCTGAAGACTAAGAAGTGGTCAGTGATATGAGATCAGTGATAGGAGATCACTGACCAAAAACGTGGGGGGAACACAAAGAACACAATGAGGAAGGGTACAGGACTGGGTAGTGGATTGGGGAGGTGGGAAGCAGAACAAAGTTATTTTGTAACTTTTTTTTTCACTTTTTTTCACTCTTTATCTTCTCTTCCTCTTCTCACAACCGCAGGGCGGGTGCGGCAGGATGTGATGTCAGGGAGAGGAAGTGAAGAGACCGATCGCCACTATTGGACAGTTACTCACTAACTGACCAATAGTGGCGATCGTGGAGGCGGGACCATCGCGACATATATTATATTATATTTCCCTCTTTGCATCCCGACGCTCATAACTCTTTTATTTTTTGTATTTTTTGTACGACGTAGTTGTATGAGACTTTGTTTTTTACGGGACGAGTTGTACTTTATGTAGGTACCATTTTTTGTACCATGAGGGGCGTACATTATCGTTTAGCAGTAGTTTTAATATTTATTTTTTTACACCATACACCGATCATCATAAATAATGTTATACATTTGTTGTACAGGTTGTTACGGTCGTGGCGATACCAAATATGTATTTATTATTTCATGTTTTGGGACTTATATTTTAAAAAGTTTATTCATTATAAAAAAATGTGTGTTTCTGTGTATTTTTTTAACTTTTTATTTATTTATTTATCATTAATTTTGTTTACATTCATTTAACTTTTTTTTTTTTAATCCCATAAAGGGATTTATCATTTTGATCTTTATTTTTTAACTGTAATGTACTGGCATAGATCTATATGCCAGTACATTAGCCTGTTACTGATTGTACACAGGCAGTTGTTAGGGCGTACCTCAGTATGCCCTAACAACAGGAAATATGTTCAGAGAGCCCTGGGGTCCTTCAATGGACCCTGGGTTGTCTGGCCATACAAGTTCTGGGCTTTGATCGCGTCACAGTTCTCTTCTGTGACGCGATCAAAGTGCAGTCCCCTCTCCTTGAACGACGCGATCAGCTTTTATCGCGGCATTCAAAGGGTTAACGGCTGAGAGAAGATGTTTCTCTCCTCTCCGCTGTCAGAGTGGGGACGTGGCTGTGTATTACAGCCGTTGCCCCGCTCTCGATCGCGCGCACAGAAGGCTGTCACACAACACAAGAATGCTCGTCCTAATGCGCCAAGTACCCGCCGCTCAGGACGAGCATTCTCGTCCTGTGTCGGCAACCAGTTAAGCTGGCAGAACAATGTAACACCTCCAGAAGTGACCCCATTTTTAAAATCAGATCCTGAAAGTATTCATCTAGGGGTATAGTAATTATGTTGACCATATATTTTTAGCTGGAATTATGGGAGAGCATAAAACTGAAGTGCCTTGTGGCTTTTTGGGCCTAGTGAAATAAATTCCAGGCACAATGTTCTGAAGTGACAGAGCAGAAAACACCGTCCTCCAGTATTCATCTAGGGGTATAATGAAATTGTTTGTTTTATTTGAGGTATAATTCCAATGGGCACTCGTGTGATGGAAATAGGGATAAAATATCTGTACGTCTATATGAAAAGAGCAAAAGTGGTTAAAAGGAGTTAAAACAAAATTAGAGAATGAATACATTAATATTTTAGAGAAGAATGATAAGAACGAAAACATTCTTTGATGGACAACTTATCTGGACAAGTGTCGCAATGATAACTCATGTCTTTTCTAAGTCCATTTTTGTAACAAACGCATCATTTTTTTGTCTCTTTTTTTCAGTGGGGGAATTTCGGCTGGGAAGTACTGTCCCGGTACAGCTCTGCTGGCCTGACTTCCATGGGATGTGCTTGCACCCTCTTCTGCCCGGTCTTGGAACAGTAATTGTTTTATTACCTGTTCTTTATATTCAATATACCTGGCATTTTTCCTGTCTTGCGGTATAATATAAAGAAATTACACAGTTCTGTTTCAATTAAGTGCACTGCGACCTTTTTATACCAGACGCGTGACTTCCGCATCGCGTTGTATGGCTGTAATAATTGGTCAGCCAGGTCCACCCCTCCCATGTGCTGCCTGTACTCTTGTATGCACACAGGCTTGAGGGCTGTGGTGTTACCTCCTCTTACAGGAAAAGGGGTGCTGCTGTCCGCATGAATAGACGTGAGAATAGACGTTTTGTCCCTAAATTTGGTCAGCATAATGTTTGCATTACACAGGGACCTGCTTTCGCCAGGTCTCAATTTTTGATCCACCAGATTTTTGGGGAGGCCTCTGATTCCTCCTTATTATACCACAGGCCACTGTCTCTTTTTCAAACAGACACTTGAAAAGAGGGACCCTGGTATAAAAGTTGTCGATGTAAAGGTGATACCCTTTACCTAGCAGGGGGTATAAAAGGTCCCAGACAATTTTGGTACTAATGTTGAGGATGGTGAGGCATTCTGGTGGACAGATCTGGGAATCTTTTCCCTCGTAGATACGGAATCTGTGAGTGTACCCACTTTCACTCTCACAGAGATTGTAAATTTTGATTCCGTATCTTGCACCTTTACTTGGCAAATATTGCCGGAATCCCAACCTCCCCTTGAACACGATGGCAATATTTTTTTGTGGCGTGTATGCCTCTGAGAATTTCTCATTAAAATTAGTCAGTAGTGGCCTAATTTTGAATAGTCTGTCGTGGGTAGGGACACCAGGGGCAGGGCACTGGCTGTTATCGGTGTAATGCAGAAATTTTAACAGCGCTTCAAACCGTGTTCTCATCATTACAGCCCTGTACATTGGCGTATCATATAATACGTCAGTGGACCAATAGGGCCGTATGGTGGGTTTTTTAATAAGCCACATATTCAGAAAAAGACCCCAAAACTTTCGCATTTCTGCAGCATCAGTGGGATGCCACATCTGGCTTCTTGCATAGTAACAGGTGGGGTGACTTGCCAGATATTGTGATGTGTATAGATTGTTTTTTTGTAACCATCAGGTTCACTAAATCTTCTGTGAAAAATATTTTTTAAAAATCCAGTTAGCTGTACCTGGTGGTGACAATTTTTATTCCCGGGGCAGAAATGAATTCTGGAATTTGGGGAGAAAACATATTTGGGGGCACCCAATTGGAGTCACTTGACTGTCTGTCACCCCACTTACCCCGCCTTTGTGGGGGTATATATTTGCGTGTGTACAGATATATATATATATATATATATATATATATATATATATATATATATATATTAAAAAAATCACTACTATTACTAACACAATATACAGTGAAGGAAATTAGTATTTGATCCCTTGCTGACTTTGTAAGTTTGCCCACTGTCAAAGACATGAACAGTCTAGAATTTTTAGGCTAGGTTAATTTTACCAGTGAGAGATAGATTATATATATAAAAAAAAAAAGAAAATCACATTGTCAAAATTATATATATTTATTTGCATTGTGCACAGAGAAATAAGTATTTGATCCCCTACCAACCATTAAGAGTTCAGCCTCATCCAGACCAGTTACACGCTCCAAATCAACTTGGTGCCTGCATTAAAGAGGCTCTGTCACCAGATTTTGCAACCCCTATCTGCTATTGCAGCAGATCGGCGCTGCAATGTAGATTACAGTAACGCTTTTATTTTTTAAAAACGAGCATTTTTGGCCAAGTTCTGACCATTTTTGTAGTTATGCAAATGAGGCTTGCAAAAGTCCAAGTGGGTGTGTTTAAAAGTAAAAGTCCAAGTGGGCGTGTATTAGGTGCGTACATCGGGGCGTTTTTAATACTTTTACTAGCTGGGCGCTCTGATGAGAAGTATCATCCACTTCTCTTCAGAACGCCCAGCTTCTGGCAGTGCAGACACAGCGTGTTCTCGAGAGATCACGCTGTGACGTCACTCACAGGTCCTGCATCGTGTCAGACGAGCGAGGACACCGGCACCAGAGGCTACAGTTGATTCTGCAGCAGCATCAGCGTTTGCAGGTAAGTAGCTACATCGACTTACCTGCTAACGCCGATGCTGCTGCAGAATCAACTGAAGCCTCTGGTGCCGGTGTCCTCGCTCGTCTGACACGATGCAGGACCTGTGAGTGACGTCACAGCGTGATCTCTCGAGAACACGCTGTGTCTGCACTGCCAGAAGCTGGGCGTTCTGAAGAGAAGTGGATGATACTTCTCATCAGAGCGCCCAGCTAGTAAAAGTATTAAAAACGCCCCGATGTACGCACATAATACACACCCACTTGGACTTTTACTTTTAAACACACCCACTTGGACTTTTGCAAGCCTCATTTGCATAACTACAAAAATGGTCATAACTTGGCCAAAAATGCTCGTTTTTTAAAAATAAAAACGTTACTGTAATCTACATTGCAGCGCCGATCTGCTGCAATAGCAGATAGGGGTTGCAAAATCTGGTGACAGAGCCTCTTTAAAGACAGCTGTCTTACATGGTCACCTGTATAAAAGACTCCTGTCCACAGACTCAATTAATCAGTCTGACCCTAACTTCTACAACATGGGCAAGACCAAAGAGATTTCTAAGGATGTCAGGGACAAGATCATAGACCTGCACAAGGCTGGAATGGGCTACAAAACCATAAGTAAGACGCTGGGTGAGAAGGAGACAACTGTTGGTGCAATAGTAAGAAAATGGAAGACATACAAAATGACTGTCAATCGACATCGATCTGTGGCTCCATGCAAAATCTCACCTCGTAGGGTATCCTTGATCCTGAGGAAGGTGAGAGCTCAGCCGAAAACTACACGGGGGGAACTTGTTAATGATCTCAAGGCAGCTGGGACCACAGTCACCAAGAAAACCATTGGTAACACATTACGCCGTAATGGATTAAAATCCTGCAGTGCCCGCAAGGTCCCCCTGCTCAAGAAGGCACATGTACAGGCCCGTCTGAAGTTTGCAAATGAACATCTGGATGATTCTGAGAGTGATTGGGAGAAGGTGCTGTGGTCAGAGGAGACTAAAATTGAGCACTTTGGCATTAACTCAACTCGCCGTGTTTGGAGGAAGAGAAATGCTGCCTATGACCCAAAGAACACCGTCCCCACTGTCAAGCATGGAGGTGGAAACATTATGTTTTGGGGGTGTTTCTCTGCTAAGGGCACAGGACTACTTTACCGCATCAATGGGAGAATGGATGGAGCCATGTACCGTCAAATCCTGAGTGACAACCTCCTTCCCTCCACCAGGACATTAAAAATGGCTCGTGGCTGGGTCTTCCAGCACGACAATGACCCGAAACATACAGCCAAGGCAACAAAGGAGTGGCTCAAAAAGAAGCACATTAAGGTCATGGAGTGGCCTAGCCAGTCTCCAGACCTTAATCCCATCGAAAACTTATGGAGGGAGCTGAAGATCCGAGTTGCCATTCGACAGCCTCGAAATCTTAATGATTTACAGATGATCTGCAAAGAGGAGTGGGCCAAAATTCCATCGAACATGTGTGCAAACCTCATCATCAACTACAAAAAATGTCTGACTGCTGTGCTTGCCAACAAGGGTTTTGCCACCAAGTATTAAGTCTTGTTTGCCAAAGGGATCAAATACTTATTTCTCTGTGCACAATGCAAATAAATATATATAATTTTGACAATGTGATTTTCTGTTTTTTTTTTTTATATAATCTATCTCTCACTGGTAAAATTAACCTAGCCTAAAAATTCTAGACTGTTCATGTCTCTGACAGTGGGCAAACTTACAAAATCAGCAAGGGATCAAATACTTATTTCCTTCACTGTATATTTTTTAGCAAGTATAGATCAGCAGCACTGGGCAAAGAGATATAAGTTGGGTGCAAGCCTCTTAGGTCACAGTCCAATGACACTTCAATACAAGCAAAAGGAAAATGAGGCAGCACTACCGAATTAGTGAAAAAAAAAATCCTTTTGCATATATATTTTTTCGTTTTTTTTTTTTTTTTAAATTTAATTTAATTTTATTTTTTTTCCAACAGGAAACACGAACTGACAGCTCCTAAACAGCTCCCCAAAGGTCAAGGAGCAGTTCGGGGGGATTATAGAGGTCTCTAGGGGGTTTATTTCTAAATTTCACACTGGGACACACTAAATTACAGCTGTTCTCCCTGATCTCCTCACAACTGTGACAGGAATGAGGAGATTGGAGCCGGGGAAGGCGGTTTTTTCACATTTTGGCTGTGATTGGTCAGTCTGGATTGACTGACCAATCACAGCCATCTCCGGGCGGGGACAGCTGCGATCGGTCCCGCCACTAACATATGTGACTATCAGCTGTCTATGACTGCTGAAGTCACTGCTCTGTCACAGCGTGTTTACATGCTGTGACAGATTAACTGCAGGACGAGAATGCTCATCCTAATGCGGCAAGCACGCGCCGCTCAGGACGAGTATTCTCATCCTGTGTCGGCAAGAGGTTAAAAAGGGTTTATTAACCTAGTGACAAATCCTTTTTAAGTCCTGTAATTTGCGAGGTGGAGGTCTTCATGATTCATGCTTGGTTTTCCATCTAATCCCAAAGATGCTGGTTCGGAATGAGATCTGAGGAATTTGAAGGACAAGTCACCACCTTGAACTCATTGTCCTGTTCCTCAAACCATTCATGAACAGTTTTTGCAGTGTGCCAGTGCACATAATCCTTCTGAAAGAGGCCACTGCCATTAGGGAATATCATTGCCATGAGGGGCGTACTTGGTCTGCAACAATGTTTAGAAAGGTGGTATGTGTTGAAGCAATATCCACATGAATGGCAGTAACCAGAGTTTCCCAGCAGAACATTGTACCATTGCCCAAAGCAATGGTACAATGCTGTCTCCGCCAGCTTACCTTCGTCCCATAGTGCATCCTGGTACCATCTCTTCTCCAGGTAAGCGATGCACAACACCCAACCATCCACATAACATTAAAAAAATATAAATTCTTGAGATCAGGCATACCTCCCAACCGTCCCGGATCCGGCGGGACAGTCCCGGATCCGGCGGGACAGTCCCGGTTTCTCACCAGGTTCCCGCCGTCCCGGGCGGTCTGCAAAATTTCCCGCTGGGCGCTGCAGCTGTATCAAAACAGCTGATCGCTGCTGACAGGCGCCCTGCATGCCAGACCACTGCAGCAGCGATCAGAAGGCAGGAGTCTTGCGGCGGTGTTCTCACTGGGATCGATGCCGGCACGGAAGTGTACCAGTCCAGTCACCTAACCTCACCGGTCAGATGACAGGTCAGGTGACTGGACTGGTCCACTCCCAGGCCGACATCACCAGTGAGAACGCCGCTGCAAGACTCCTGCCTTCTTCTGACGATGAGTGACGTCAAAGCAGAGCGGAGAGTGGCAGCAGTAGGCTACCTCTACCGCTCTCCGCTCTGGCGGCATTGTGGCACAAAGTATAAGAGGGTTGTGTTGTGCTACCTACAGGTTGGCTGTGTGTGGCGCTATATACAGGGGGGCTGTATCTGGCACTATCTACAGGGGGGCTGTGTCTGGCACTATGTACAGGGTGCTGTGTGTGGATGATTTTTCCATTGACCGTTAGCAGAGTAACACAACTGAAAAAAAAAATCCCCATCATGTAACTCTGCTACCTGTCAATTGAAAAGTCATCCACCACAGGGTCTCCCTCTTGACTTTCATTGTTCTCAGCCTTTTGGTTTGTCCTGCAGCTGCTGCTGCCGTGATGAGCAAATGTTATACCCAAGATAGGAAAAGTAACATAAAGACGACATAACCGGATCCATAATATCTGTGATATCCAGACAGTCTAGAGATCCGCAGTGAGAATGTGCGCGCGTTATTTGCAGAAGGATCTGGCCGTGATTTGATGTGTTTATGCTGGATATTGGGCGTGGTTAGGGGCGTGGCTTTAAATGTCCCTCTTTTCCGAATTCAAAAGTTGGAAGGTATGGATCAGGGCACCTTTTTCCATTGATCCATGGTCTGGTTATGATGCTTACATGGCTTGGTGGTGGACAGTGGTCAGCATGGGCACTCTAAGGCTATGTTCACACAGAGTTTTTTTACAAGTTTTTTGACGTGGAAACCGCGCCGCAAAACTAGTCAAAAACGGCCCGAAAATGCCTCCCATTGATTTCAATGGGAGGCGTCTTTTTCCCGCGAGCGGTAAAACTGTCTCGCGGGAGAAAGAAGGGACATGCCCTATCTTCGGGCGTTTATGCCTCTGACCTCCCATTGACATCAATGGGAGGCAGAGAAAGCGTATTTCGCTGTGTTTTATGCCCACGGCGCTCAATGGCCGCGGGCGAAAACGATGCGAAAATCGGCGTGCAGGGAGAGGAAAATCTGCCTCAAACTTCCAAACGGAATTTTGAGGCAGAATTTCCGCCTGCAAAAAACTCAGTGTGAACATAGCCTAACAGGTCTGTGGCTATTCAGCCCTAAAAGCAGCAAGCTGCAATGTATTGTGCATTCTGACGCCTTTCTATCATAGCCAGAATTTACTTTTTCATCAATTTGTGCTACAGTAACTCTTCTATGTGATCGGACTAGATGGCTTAGCCTTCACTCCCTAAATGTATTAATGTACCTTGTGCTCCCATAACCCTGTCGCCAGTTCACTGGTTGACTTTCCTTGGACCAATTTTGGTAGGTACTAACCATTGCATACCGGGTACATCCCACAAACCCCACCGCTTTGGAGATTCTCTGACCCCGCTGACAATTTGGCCCTTGTCAAAGTCGATCAGATCCTTACGCTTGCCCATTTTTCCTGCTTTCAACACATCAACTTCAAGAACGGATGGTTCACTTGCTGCCTAATATATCCCACGCCTTGATAGGTGGAATTGTCACAAAATTATCATTGTTATTCACTTCACCTGTCAGTGAATTTAATGTTATGGTCGAACAGTGTTTATCATATGGAGCAAATATGAAGTTAAGATAACCTTAGATGTGACAGTCACATGGTTACATGTAGTGAACCATGCTAGCCGACAGCCTGCTGGTCGTGGCCATACTTTTAGGATGGATTCACACGTGGTGCAATTTTACGGCAAAGATTTGTCCACTATTAAGCCACTACAAAATCTGCATATTTTATGTGTGGATTTTAATTCAAATTTGATATGTTTTTTTTTTATCCTTTGCATAGCATTGTAAAACAGGCAAGTTATGTGGCATATTCGCTGGGGACAAATCCGTGTGGTAAGTGTGAATCCACCCTAAGAATCCACCCTTTTTAACCTGACCTTGTATCAATAACCTTTTCTTTCTGTGTTATTTAACACACAAATTAGAAGACTTAGAAGCCAAATCTTCAATGGAGCAAATAAAAACAAATAAAACTTGATATAACTGGCACCAGATTGTTAATATCAGATATTCTGCGTGTTGTTATCATAAATCTTGATGAAAATACGTTTGTATGCCATGCCCCTGTCTTCTGGAAAACACAAGTTTCCATATTTTGTAGAACATCTTAGAGGTAATGATGTTCCTCCGCAACAGAGCTATGTGACTCATTAACCTGGATCATAAGACCATAAAAAAATCCCTATTTATTTATTAACATTAGCACCTTTGGAAAAATACATGCCTTTCATATTAAATGTAAAAAATATTGTTGGCGCCACAGTGATATCATCACTTAAAGGGGTTTTCCCATCAGAGGCATTTATAACATATCCACAGAATATGTCATAAGTGTCAGACCCGCACCCATCTCTAGAATGGGGCCCCCTAAACCCCGTTCTAGCTTTGTCTGATCTCGCTGACTCCCGGCCACTTCCTGGTTAAATGGTCGCGAGTTACGTAACTCCCATAGTAGTGAATGTCAGTTACGGAAACAGCATAGCATTGCGAGCTATGCTGTTTCTGTAACTACCATTCAGTTATATAGGAGTTACGGAAACAGCGTGGCTCAGCGCGCTACGATGTTTACGTAACTCGCGACCATATAACCTTTTTCATGGTCGGTATTCACCTCATTCAGCCGCAACACAAAGCAGCTGAGCGGGGTTTAGGGGGCCCCGTTCTGGAAATAGGTGCAGGTCCCATTGGTGGGACCTGCATCTATCTGACATTTATGACGTATCCTGTGGATACATCAAAAATGCCTCTCATGGGAAAACCGCTTTAGGTTTAGATTCTAGAAGAAACACCGTGTAATATTGTGTAGGCAAAATCCACATATATCCTACAGTTCTGTCTGTTATGTTGGGTTGAAAACGTGGCTTGTGTAGCCGAGCTGAATAATTGTTTACTAAGTAACACAGAACAAAAATATAACTGTTTTAACTAATAATATTTGAGTAGTCCAAGCTGTAGACTCTATACGCCCTACATTTCTCCAAGGCACAGATAAAACAAATAAATTCTAATGGAAGAAATATTCTAATGCCTTACAATCGTGCAGTAGATATTGAGTTATATATTAAAGGAGATCAATCTTTATCACAGTGCTCCAATTAAACAATCATGAGTAATATGTCTAATGATAAAATGGTGTCGTGTTGTAGATAATAAAACAAGATAAAATAAATAAATCCTTAATTATAATGTAAAAATCAGTGTCATTATTTTTTTTTTCACGCCCACTAACCTCAACCCAATTTTAAGTTAAGTTTGCTCAAATGCACTGCAAAGACTGTGGGACTATATGAATACGTGGCAAGACCATTCCTGCCAAATGGCAAAAGTAGTGAATGCCCTGGCCCATACTGGAAGTCTCAAAACAGTTAAAAGAACTGAAAGCTTCTAGTCTCAGCTTGACTCCACAAAAAAGAAAGGTGCTACTGTAACACCGGCGGCAGGTGCCGCTCCTGCTGTATGTCCCCCTCACCGGGTTGCTCGCACTCCCCCCCCCGGTTACCTAGTGCTCCGGCTTCTTATGGCCGCTTTCCTCCTCTCTGCACATAGGACGCACGCGCACTCCCTGGCCGTTTCTTAAAGAGCCAGCGCGTACGCATTTATAATATTCCACCAATCCCAGTGCCTACTTAAGGCAGCCTCACTGGTCACCTGATGCCTGAGCAACTTTGGTGCAACTTAGTTTGTTCCTGTGAAAGTCCCTATATGTACCCTGCTATCCGCTACCAATCTGTATCCTGATGCGAGCCTGAAGACTCGCTTCTTGCTACAAACTGTGACCTTAGATCTATACCTGCCTGCCACAGCATCATCTTCCAGTGCCTGTACCCACTATGTACTTCACTGTTGTTTCGTGGTCCGCTGGGCCAGCTGCTACTCATTGCAGAACCACCTCAAGAGATAGCGTCCTGGTAGTCTCCCTACAGTGAAGTCCAGACCCCCATATGGGGGTTAGAGGGTGAATACCTTACAGGTGGCCCTATGTCAAACCGGTTGAGTAGCACAGTGGGTCCACACCCTGCTGCATATTACAGGTACAAATAGGACGCGCACTTTTACACGGGTAGATTTCTTGCCTGATTTGTCCCGATAGCTGCTCCACGTAAATGAATCGAACGACCAACAATCGTCATGTTAAAGCTTAATTTAAATGAAGCAACAATCATAAGTATGGGGACGAATAATCGTTAATACAATCGTTCTTCCCCATACAGTTGCATCATGTTGGCAGCACATCCTGTTTACATGGGGAGATGTGCTGCAAACAAACCATCAAGCCAACTTCTTATGCTGCTCAAACAGCATAAGCAGCATTAAAGAGGCTCTGTCACCAGATTTTGCAACCCCTATCTGCTATTGCAGCAGATAGGCGCTGCAATGTAGATTACAGTAACGTTTTTATTTTTAAAAAACGAGCATTTTTGGCCAAGTTATGACCATTTTTGTAATTATGCAAATGAGGCTTGCAAAAGTCCAAGTGGGTGTGTTTAAAAGTAAAAGTCCAAGTGGGCGTGTATTAGGTGCGTACATCGGGGCGTTTTTAATACTTTTACTAGCTGGGCGCTGTGAAGAGAAGTAACATCCTCTTCTCTTCAGAACGCCCAGCTTCTGACAGTGCAGATCTGTGATGTCACTCACAGGTCCTGCATCGTGACGGCCACATCGGCACCAGAGGCTACAGTTGATTCTGCAGCAGCATCAGCGTTTGCAGGTAAGATCGACTTACCTGCAAACGCTGATGCTGCTGCAGAATCAACTGTAGCCTCTGGTGCCGATGTGGCCGTCACGATGCAGGACCTGTGAGTGACATCACAGATCTGCACTGTCAGAAGCTGGGCGTTCTGAAGAGAAGAGGATGTTACTTCTCTTCACAGCGCCCAGCTAGTAAAAGTATTAAAAACGCCCCGATGTACGCACATAATACACGCCCACTTGGACTTTTACTTTTAAACACACCCACTTGGACTTTTGCAAGCCTCATTTGCATAATTACAAAAATGGTCATAACTTGGCCAAAAATGCTCGTTTTTTAAAAATAAAAACGTTACTGTAATCTACATTGCAGCGCAGATCTGCTGCAATAGCAGATAGGGGTTGCAAAATCTGGTGACAGAGCCTCTTTAAGTAAAGTTAGGGATAATAGCGCACTTGTGGGTGGAACTAGAAAGGGAGGTAAACACTGAAAAAATTACTTTTGGTGTAATCTATAGACCCCCCAATATAACTGAGGAGATGGAAGGTCAGCTATATAAACAGATGGAGCGGGCTGCACAGGCGGGTACTGTAGTGATAATGGGAGATTTTAATTATCGGGATATTAATTGGTGTCATGGTTCAGCTTCAACTGCAAAGGGGAGACATTTCCTCAACCTGTTGCAGGAAAATTTTATGGGCCAGTTTGTGGAAGACCCGACTAGAGGTGAAGCTCTGTTGGATCTGGTCATTTCTAATAATGCAGATCTTGTTGGGAATGTCAATGTTCGTGAAAACCTCGGTAACAGTGATCATAATATAGTTACATTTTACCTATACTGTAAAAAACAAACGCAGGCTGGGAGGGCAAAAACATTTAATTTTAAGAAAGCCAATTTTCCCAGGATGAGGGCGGCAATTCAGGATATAGACTGGGAAGAACTAATGTCAAATAATGGGACAAATGATAAATGGGAGATTTTCAAATCTACTTTGAGTTATTATAGTGCAAAATTTATTCCTATAGGTAACAAGTATAAACGACTCAAATTAAACCCCACATGGCTTACACCTTCTGTGAAAGGGGCAATACACGACAAAAAAAGGGCATTTAAAAAATACAAATCTGAGGGTACATCTGCAGCCTTTGTAAAATATAAAGAGCGTAATAAAATCTGTAAAAATGTAATAAAATTAGCAAAAATACAAAATGAAAGGCAGGTGGCCAAGGATAGTAAAACAAATCCAAAAAAATTCTTCAAGTATATAAATGCTAAAAAGCCAAGGTCTGAACATGTGGGACACCTAGATAATGGTAATGGGGAGTTGATCACAGGGGATCAAGAGAAGGCAGAGTTACTAAATGGGTTCTTTAGCTCTGTATATACAACTGAAGAAAGAGCAGCTGATGTAGCCGCTGCCAGTGCTGTTAATATATCAGTTGATATACTGAATTGGGTGAATGTAGAGATGGTCCAAGCTAAATTAAATAAAATAAATGTGCACAATGCCCCGGGACCAGATGGGTTACACCCTAGAATTCTTAAAGAGCTTAGTTCAGTTATTTCTGTCCCCCTTTTCATAATATTCAGAGTATCTCTAGTGACTGGTATAGTGCCAAGGGACTGGCGCAGTGCAAATGTGGTGCCTATTTTCAAAAAGGGCTCTAGGTCTTCCCCAGGTAATTATAGACCAGTAAGCTTAACATCCATCGTGGGGAAAATGTTTGAGGGGCTATTGAGGGACTATATACAGAATTATGTGACAATAAATAGTATTATAAGTGATAGCCAGCATGGTTTTACTAAGGACAGAAGTTGTCAAACTAACCTAATCTGTTTTTATGAAGAGGTGAGCAGAAGTCTAGACAGAGGGGCCGCTGTGGATTTAGTGTTTTTGGACTTTGCAAAGGCATTTGACACTGTCCCCCATAGACGCCTAATGGGTAAATTAAGGACTATAGGTTTAGAAAATATAGTTTGTAATTGGATTGAGAATTGGCTCAAGGACCGTATCCAGAGTGTTGTGGTCAATGATTCCTACTCTGAATTGTCCCCGGTTAGAAGTGGTGTACCCCAGGGTTCAGTGCTGGGACCACTATTATTCAACTTATTTATTAATGATATAGAGGATGGGATTAATAGCACTATTTCTATTTTTGCAGATGACACCAAGCTATGTAATATAGTTCAGTCTATGGAAGATGTTCATGAATTGCAGGCAGATTTAAACAAACTAAGTGTTTGGGCGTCCACTTGGCAGATGAAGTTTAATGTAGTTAAATGTAAAGTTATGCATCTGGGTACCAACAACCTGCATGCATCATATGTCCTAGGGAGAGCTACACTGGCGGATTCACTTGTTGAGAAGGATCTGGGTGTACTTGTAAATCATAAACTCAATAACAGCATGCAGTGTCAATCAGCTGCTTCAAAGGCCAGCAGGATATTGTCGTGTATTAAAAGAGGCATGGACTCGCGGGACAGGGATGTAATATTACCACTTTACAAAGCATTAGTGAGGCCTCATCTAGAATATGCAGTTCAGTTCTGGGCTCCAGTTCATAGAAAGGATGCCCTGGAGTTGGAAAAAAATACAAAGAAGAGCAACGAAGCTAATTAGGGGCATGGAGAATTTAAGTTATGAGGAAAGATTGAAAGAATTAAACCTATTTAGCCTTGAAAAAAGACGACTAAGGGGGGACATGATTAACTTATATAAATATATTAATGGCACATACAAAAAATATGGTGAAATCCTGTTCCTTGTAAAACCCCCTCAAAAAACAAGGGGGCACTCCCTCCGTCTGGAGAAAAAAAGGTTCAAGCTGCAGAGGCGACAAGGCTTCTTTACAGTGAGAACTGTGAATCTATGGAATAGTCTACCACAGGAGCTGGTCACAGCAGGGACAGTAGATGGCTTTAAAAAAGGGTTAGATAATTTCCTAGAACAAAAAAATATTAGCTCCTATGTGTAGAAATTTTTCCTTCCCTTTTCCCTTCCCTTGGTTGAACTTGATGGACATGTGTCTTTTTTCAGCCGTACTAACTATGTAACTATATCAGGGAACCCACATGGTGGAACTCCATAGAAATACTGGGGAGGACCTGAAGTGAGACGTTCAGGCACACTTTTGTTCTTCAAGTAGGATTGTCTGCACTTTTTACACGTGTGTAGGTCCCTTAACTAGCTGCGTGACTCGAACATACCAGTATTTCAGAAGCAGCGGTTTCCACATGGCCGGTAACAAGTGGGATCAGACTCAACACAAGGACCCACAATATTTTGTTACGACACCAAGTGATAGATTACCTGCAAACGCCACCCTACTATTTACTGTGGATTATTTACAGCACAGGATTATCATGGAGGACACAATGAGTGATTGGAAGGACCAAAACATGGTTAGGTTTTTTTTTATACATAACCACAAGTCTGGTAATTCACAAACAAAATATAAACAAGCCCTTCAGGAAATACTTTAGCATTGTGTAATACTTCCAGCCTGAATTTCATGAAAATTGTGGAGAGACCGTTTGAGTGCATTGTGTGAATTAACCCTTATGGTGGCATTAACTCTACCAGCCTTGACCTCAAATTTGCACGAACATGTTTTGGTTTATCGATTTGGAAATACCATTTGAAAGCTGTCAGCAGTTGCTATTGGAGACTACTAGACTACTCTGCAGACGCAACCTGTGGGTACCCTCTTCAGGGTCGCTTTAACCCCTTCCCGCAGAAGCCTTTTTTTTTTTTTTTTTTTAAGACTTGCATTTTTGCTTTTTCCTCTCCACCTTCCAAAAGCCATAACTATTTTTCTGTTGATCTAGCCATGAGGTCTTGTTTTTTGCAGGGCGAGTTGTAGTCTCACAGCACCATTTAGTGTACTATAATACGTACTGGGAAATGGGGGGGGATATTTGTGGGATGGAACGGGGAAAAAAAAATAATCTGATTCCTCCATTGTTTTTTGGGGTCCATATGTGTGCAGCAAAACCACCACATTAACTTTTTACGGTGATTCCAAATGTACTAATTTTACAAGGAAAAACTAATTGTTAAAAATGGAATAGGTGAGTAGTTTGTATTGGTATCATTTTGGGCTACATGAGACTTCTCAATTCCTTTTTTGTGAAACGAAGTGACCAAAAACAACGTTTTTTTTTGTTTTTCTATTGTGTCCGTGTGTTAAATAATGTTGTAATATAATAGCTGTCACATTTATGGACACGACAATACAAGTTATCTTAAAAAAATGTAACATTGCTTTTGTGGGAATACACACACACTTTCATTGCATTTAACTTTTTTCATTAGGTGTGTTTCCAGGATAGAGTGCTCTGAAGGCTAGTCTTCTCGAAGTCCCTCTAGATCAGGGGTCTCAAGCACGCGGCCCGCGGGCGGCCCCTGGGTCTGTCATCTGCGGCCTGCTGGACACAGAGCCGCTAGACTCTGGAATTCCATGACATCGCTTTCCATATATGAACAGTGTCAGGGTCTTCCCCAGAGCGGAATCCCGTGCAGAGCGTTAGTACAGGCTCTGCTCCGGGACTCTGGAATTCCCCAGAGCAGGAGTCCCAGTGATGTCAGGACCACAGCTGGAGTCCCAGGAAGAGCCTACTAGCACTCTGCCCGGGACTCCAGCTCTGGGGTTGCCCCTGACATCTGTCCATATATGGACAGTGATGTCAGGAGCAGAGCTGGAATCCCAGGCAGAGTGCTAGAAGCGGCTCTGCTCCAGGACTCCAGCTCTGGGCAAGCCCCTGACAGCACTGCGGCAGCATCCGCAGAGGGCACTGCGGCACTATCTAAAAAGGGGCTGCCCAATCCTGACGTGTGTCTGCCAAACGCTGCCAACTGAGCCGCCGGACTGCATTTAGCGACACAAACTGGAAAGTTGAAATAAGCATGTGCTGAAATTTTAAACTTAGTGGTATTATAGTAATGTAGTATTAATTTTATAGTAATGTATTATAGTAATATAGTGTTATAGTAGTTCAAATAAGTAATTTATTAACAATAATTTTGTGTTAATTCAAATTTGAAAGTAATGCGGCCCATCAACTTCCCATTTTTTCTATATGCGGCCCACTTACCCTGCCGAGTTTGAGAACCCTGCTCTAGATTATTGAGAACATAAGCTTTGAGGTTAGTGGGTTTGTGTCTTCCTTGCATTAGAACTATGTCTCATGTGTTGTAGATTTGCCAACCCCCCACCCCTCCAGTTTGTAATATTCTACTTTTATAGATTGTGGCATACATGTTACCATATAAAATCTGCATTATTTAAATCTAATTATATTTACACTGGTGAAATGGGAGTATCCATAGGCAATATTCACCTATAGGCGATAGGAAACAACAACTCCATAACCCTTTGTATAATGCATTCCCACACCACCCCCATCCTGCTGGAAATGATGCCCTGGCGCCCGTAATTCCCCTTTATGTACATAATGCAATTTTTCTATGGCAGTTTGGCAACGGATCTAAAAAGGTTCTTATTTGTCAATCCACTGTTCGGAATATATTTCGAGGTTTTTGAGTGGAAATGGGTCATTAAAATTACCACACATATCTGGAACCAACTATGAACAGAACAGAGATTTACAGAGTATAGAAATTCACCGGAAACTACAGGTTTTAAAAACAAATGTTTATTGACAGATTTTTTGGCAGGTGCATGACAGAATGAGTCCTACCAGTATCCACCCAGCGAGGACGGATGATAAGGCACATTGTAAGAGGGTTTATTTAGCTCTTGTTTTGGAAACAATTTTTTGTAAGGATTGCACAGAAAGCAGAGAAAGGAAAAAAAGATTCAGTAGACAGCACAGCCGAGCCCACAGAAAACCAAGCCCACCTTAAGTTGAGCCTGCTGAGGGAATCAGTACAAGTTGCTGGGGATATGTGCTCAAAAGTAACAAAACAGGCCATTCATACAGGTCTATTCCCTCCTATCCTCCCGCCTCCAGAAACAGGTAAAGAGTAAGATTTGGGAGAGCACCATTTATTGTCAGTAATTAGTGTGCCACCTCTTATGGCACTAGCTGGGGCAAGAGTTTCCAGGTTTTAAAATGTCCAAGTTTAGTTATAAAAATTTTAAGGCATCTACCCCAACAGTTCTGATTTCTGCCTTGGAGAAGGCTCATCTGTGAAAGAGTCCTGGCCGTGGGACAGCATTGTGCTGCTGTGATGAAGGTGCTCATGGTTTTGTGAAGACATCTGAAGATTCAGATAGTACTCGTCCGTCTTTGGTCTCAACTGTTTTCACTACTATGCTGCGTTTGGTTCTAGAGGTTTCCATTGGAGAGGAGCTACTGGAATATATGTAATTGCCTCCGTAATTGCCTCCATAATTGCCTCCGTATCCACCACTAATTCCTCCACCAAATCCGGAAGACAGTCCACCGCTGTAGCCGCTACTAACTCCTGTAGGGAAAAAATATAACATACTGAATCACTAAAAAGGTGACGTAAAGGTAATGTACAATATATATATGCGAAGCATTTTTAGGGGAGAACCAATAGACGTTTCGGTTGGATTCCACCAATGACAGCTAGAGATCTTCTACTAAACTCAGAATTGTGAAGGAGATGGACATCCCGATTCTGCCTGGTGGGGTCTCTGCAGCAGCCATTACTACATGCCTTCCACTTCATTACAGAAGAAGCGTTTGCACTAAAGACTCATGGACTTTGTACTCTCCCTTTTTCATGTTTTGCAGGAAGTGCACAATGTATAACCTGAACCGCTATCACTGGCGCTACAGTACTTGGAGATCCAGCAGTGATAATGGGGAGATTTTTTCTCAACTCTTTCTTAAAAAGTACCTACAAATGTACAGAAATTACTTAGAAAAATTGGAGTGCATTATAATAGTTTCTAAATAACTTTGATTAGCGATTTTTCGGTAGTACGGATGTGTACAGTAAGGCTGGGTTTACACGAGCATGTTACGTCCGTAATGGATGGAATGTATTTCGGCCGCTAATCTCGGACCGAACACACTGCAGGGAGCCGGGCTCCTAGCATCATAGTTCTGTACGATACTAGGAGTCCCTGCCTCGCTGCAGGACAACTGTCCCGTACTGTAATCATGTTTTCAGTACGAGACAGTTGTCCTGCAGCAAGGCAGGGACTCCTAGTGTCGTACATAACTATGATGCTAGGAGCCAGGCTCCCTGCACTGTGTTCGGTCCAGGATTAGCGGCCGAAATACGTTCCGTCCATTACGGACGTAACATGCTTGTGTGAACCCGCCCTTAGTGTTGCTGGCAGCTCTGCATTAGGAGACAGCATCCTGCTAGTCTCCATGGCTCTTGTAGCCAGAACAGCTGCAGCACTGCAGTGTAATGTGAACCTACAGCACTGAAGGCCGTTCTGGAGACGGGAGCCATGAAGACAGAGCAGAGTGCTCTGTCTCCTACTGCAGAGTTAAGAGCAGCCAGCAGCATGGACTATAGACCGTTCGTACTGCTAAGAGAAAAATTGCTAATAAGTCATTTAGAAAACCCAATATTGTGCGCACTCCTGCACTAAAAGTCATTCAAAATTTTGTCTGTATGACTGGAGATACTTTACGAAAGCATTTTTAGTAAGTTCAGCAATTTAGTAAGACTATAGTTTCATATGCCAGTCTGAATATAAAGCTTGCTTGAGTAAGATGCGCCAAAAAGTGTCTGGAGTAGATTTGCACTATAATTAACACCGGATTCTGAAGTAAATTGCAGTAAATTTATCAGGCTTCTGGTGGCCCTACCCCTTGGCACTTGGCAGAAGCGGCACAATAAGTTATTTTTAAGAAAATTGCAACATTTGCGCTGTTTGCGACTTTGCTACCCTCGAAAACTGGTGTTGAAATAGAATTCCCTCATATGGCTTTGACATGGAAAAAAGGAAATACCATACAGATTATTGTGGGGAAAAAGTTGAGCATTTTTCCAAGTATGATAATGTGGCTCTAAGAGCCAAATAGGAGGGGACTCTTTTCACTCTGGGCGGTGTAATGTTTTTTGTATGACGCTGTCCAATCAGCATACAGCTTCTCCTCTTCCCTGCCCAGCAACACAGTGTGATCATATAGTATACAGCTTCCATTCCCGACTGTATTCAACTTGTGATATCTCTGGTTGTGTCTCCAGCTAGAACTGCGATCCTGGTGTCATATGAAAGATTAGAATCTCCTCCTTTATATGACACCAGAACCGCTGTTCTAGGTGGTCCACAGCCAGAGATATGGGTGTTTGAAGTGATCCCCCTTCCCTCCAGCCTGTCACTCACACTGTGTGAAGCAGCTTCATGCTGATAGGACAGCGTCAGAGGCTGTGAGGTTGCTCCACCTCAGGAGAGCCGCTGCTGTTACCTCCCACTTGTCTAATAAAGGCTCAATTGCATATTTAGAATTAAGCTCATGATTTAAAATTCTTTGGGACACAATTTTCACTAGTATTATCAGTGTGACAGCGCCTATTAGTTAGGAGATTGGGTATTGCTAAACTAGTGACAGATCCTCTTTAATACATACGGTTGCAGGATAGTCTCAGATCATTGCAATTTTAAATCAGACGTTCTAACGTACTGCAGTAACAGCTGCTTTATAAATAAAGAATATAACTATTTAATGAGGTTGTCACAGCTCCTCCCATGTATAATTTTACTATATATCTTGTTAGAGTTTATTGCGGGCTTATTTTATTACACTCATCCTATCTGATGCAAAACCAACTTGGTTTTGTATGGATACCCTTTAAATCAGTTTATCTTGCACATTACTACTACTTTAGATATCAGTGGTTGGTTTAATAGAGAATTACCTGAGTATCCAGTAGTCTTGGTCTGAATACTGAGGTTCTGAATACCAGACTCCAACCTGAAAAACAAGTATAGCCATGAAACACACACCGATTTATAATCAACACATTAGTAATAACATTAACCCTACATCAAGCTTAGTGCGGACATTAATACAGTTTGTATTGGGCAATGAATTGATGCTAACATTTGCGAACAAGCTGTGCAATCATCAACATACATAGGACTATTTCTTACCTGCTCTCTTCTCCTTCCAGCAATTTCCTGTAGGTGGCGATCTCAATATCCAAAGCTAGTTTGACATTCATCAGTTCCTGGTATTCTCTCAGTTGGCGAGCCATGTCCTGCTTGGCCTTCTGTAGAGCAGACTCCAGATCTGACAATTTTGAGCGGGCATCCTTCAGTGCTAGTTCCCCACGTTCTTCAGCCTCTGCAATCTGTGCTTCAAGGTTTGCGCGCTGCAAGAAAAAAAATATAAAATAAAATTCAGTTTAAATCTATGCATGATTTTTTCACCTTCCCTCAATCATGGCTTCTTACAGTTTTACTAGAATAAAGAGTAATATTGTAAATAATATTTTGTAATACCTAAATATGAAAATATACCATTATGGTACAAAAGGACCAATGTTCAAATAACTCAATAGAAATGGTGGCGCAAATTTATAAAGACTGGTATACTATACACCAGTCTTAATCTAAAGCGTGCTGGAGAAAGATGTGCCTAATTTATTAAGATGCACCCTCTTAATAAATTAGAAACATTTCTGGCCGTCCGTGCGTCAAAGTAAATTTTACTCCAGCTATGAGAGCTAGATTAGATTTGCACTATAATTCACATCAATTTCTAACAAATTATAGTAATTTTGTTGGTGCGCTGGTAGCCCCGCCCCCTTCTGCTAAACTCCAATCACTTTTTGGTGAAGTGAAATCAACGCAGCAAAATTTGCACAAAATTTTTTATGCCAATTACGAATTTTGCGTCTTTCCTATGCCAGAAAACGGTCGGAGAATGAATGATAAATTCCATCTCTTTAGGTTTATGTTGTAATATACGTTAGACCCACCTGTGCCTTAAGTGCGTCAATCTCAGACTGCAGCCGTGTAATGTAACGGTTCAGCTCACTAATCTCGGTTTTGGTGCTTTTGAGGTCATCACCATGCCGTCCAGCTGATGCCTGGAGTTCCTGGTACTGTTGGCAAAAATATAATTGTAAAGGTGTTATTTCACACAAGCCACAACTAGAAATAAAATAAATCCATAATAAGATCCATCAGCAGTAGCTAACATGCTTGTTGATGGTTTCCAGATCAGTTAATGAAAATGTATACAGAACTACGATCTATCAACCATAAAACAATTGTTAATCAATAGTGAAGCATTTTAGTGGTGTATTTTACACCCTAAAGTTAGTTTTTATTTTTAGAAACTTGTAGCTAGATGACAGACTTACCTTAATCTGGTACATGGTCTCCACCTCAGTACGGCTCTTGTTGGCGATATCTTCATACTGAGTCTTCACTTCAGCAATAATACTGTCCAGGTCAAGACTACGGTTGTTGTCCATAGTCAGAACAACTGAAGTGTCGGAGATCTGAGACTGAAGCTCGCGAAGTTCCTGCATATACAGATAAGTAAACGTTAATATGGGAGTAGGTTTTACACTGGTTGTACTTCGGAAAAGATGAGAACTAACAACAAATTAGGACCTTCAACACCGATACGTCGTGATGTATGAAATACTTATATAGAAGTACTGGGCTTTGCAGACTTGATTTAAAGGGTTCATATAATAAAATGACATTCCAGATGCTGGACAGGGTGAATATAATCTACACCTCCTCCCGAGTAAACCTCTAACACATAATGTGGGACATGAAGGGAGGGAGAGTTGGCGCTATATAAGAAATGTCACACGCTCCATAATGTCGTCATTTATAAGAGAATAATTTCTGGACACAAAGTAAGTGTCTTATAAATGCATCAATGTTACAGAATAGAAACTTCTGCACATACCACAGGGGAGCGAGTAACAGCAGATGTTCCACCACTGCCCCGAAAAAGTACAGTACATCTCCACACAGGGCAGAATCAGGAGGGGGTTATAAGAGATTGTTGCCCTCTGCTCCACTTACTCCGGGCACAATTTATTAAGCATACATGGACCATAAAACATACAAATAATATCACACAGGGATATGATAATTCACCTAGAGTCAAATATAACACAATAATTTAGTCATGTTCTTTAAACTGGTCATGTACCAAGTTCAAACAAACAAGTCAAAAGTAAGAAAAAAATATAAAAATACGGGAACGTAGGTATAAAATGTCATTATAACCGGAGGCCCCTTAAGGAGTAAACTTACATCATACATTAGCTAGTTAAGTTTAATAACTGTTGAATATAATATGAAGCACTAACAATAATCTGTCGAGCGGGGGAGGGGATTTCAGTGTTTATTACTGTAAAACGTTATACTAACAATGTAGCCGATAAAAATATAATAAAACTCATCTCTCACCTCCTCATAAAGGTGGCGCAGGAAGTTAATCTCGTCTGTCAGCCCCTCCAGTTTGGCTTCCAGCTGCACCTTGTTCATGTACGCCTCATCGACATCCTGCAGACCAAGTTTCCAGTTTGTTAATCTAGGAATAAATTCACTTTTGTCTTCTAAATGATTTTATTGAGTAAATAAATTCCCACCTTCTTCAAAAGGACAAATTCATTCTCCATATCAGTACGTTTGTTGATTTCATCTTCGTATCTGCAGAAAACAATAAGATCCTGATTAAGCAGATGGTTTCAATAGGAAGAAGTGGAGGAAGGAGAAGGAGGTAGCTGTCCCTTTAAAAAGAAAATGTTCCATTACATAAAAGTTGGCAGAACTTTCCTTAATATGACGCTTCCAGACATACTGTTCTCGGCACCAGCTTCTGACTTGCCATTTATGGTTGGAATACTTTTCTAAGTTCGTCAACCTTCCTAAAGGAGTTGCACGCTCTTATTTATCTTTTAGTTCCAAGCGCAATACGTTCACATATGCATACAGGAAGAAAGATGGTCATGTTAGGAGATGGTATCACCATAAGCGGAGTAGGAGACATTGATGTCATTCTGGCTTGTAAGGAACATGCCCATAAAAAGACAAGTTCTGCTTACTGATTATACCATCCAAAAGTGGTGTTCATTTATAGGGAAAACATTCATACACCGAATCAGTCGCATCAGGGTGGCATGGAAATATAAAATCTACCAACATAATCGCTATTGAGCTCTAATGCAAACAGATCGGAGAATGGACTTGCCTACCAGTGCAATACATTGGGCAACGCTGTATAATGATTGTGGTCAAAGGGTTGCCTCACAAGGTCAACCTGGATCCATATGCTCTTAGGGTATATGGTTGTCCCATAGGGGGCCCCTACTCAGACTCCTTTCTATAAACCTTAACTGACAAACAGCAGTTCTCACCCTGGCAGGCTCAAACTATAGTGGTGGTGAGAAGCAGATCGCTTCCATCTGAGGAGTTCTCTTCAGGAGACCCCTTACATTTTCAGAATATATGGAAACTTTTAGTTTGCGTAGTGACAACTTATTTGACTTCACCGCCAAGGCCTCATGCACACGACCGTAGCTATGTGCACGGCTGTGATTTTCGGGTCGGCCGTCAGCCGCCCGCAAGTTGCGGGCCATGCACATGGCTACTGCCATTATTTTCATTGAGCCCGGACTGCAGAACATGGCCGTAATAAGACATGTCTGTTCTTTCTGCGGTGCGGGCTCCCGTGCCATGCACAGACCGTAAAAACTACGGTCGTGTGCATGGCCCCATAGAAATGAATGGGGCCGCAATTCTCCCGTCGATTTTCGGGGGAATTGCGGCATCAAAAGCACGTTCGTGTGCATGAGGCCTAACCTATAGAAACTTAATGTGGACCCTCAATACTAAACATACCTTCCGAAAAAGAACCATATCATAGTGGAGGGAACCCATTTGTATGGAGCACACTACATTTACACACTGCCCAACTACATGGAAAGCCAATATTTTCTGGAATCCAGTGGATCTCTAGGATATCACTAGGCTGGAGATAGGTGGTCTATAATTTATATATATATATATATATATATATATATATATATATATATATATATATATATATATATATATATATATATATATATATATATATATATATATATATATATACTCACTTGTTCTTGAAGTCCTCCACCAGACCCTGCATGTTTCCAAGCTCAGATTCCAGACGGTATTTCTCTTGCCCCAGAGTGTCGAGCTGACGGCGCAGGTTGTTGATGTACGCCTCAAACATACTGTCCATATTGCTGCGGGTGGTCTTCTGGTTCTGGAGGAGGCCCCACTTTGTTTCAAGCATCTTGTTCTGTTGTTCTAGGAATCGTACCTAAAATAGACAAGGTAACATGAACAAAGGATACACTAGTTATACCTGAAGACCAATGAGGGACACTTACTAAAATTTGTCAGGTATGCCATCGGAAATTACAGAGTACTGTAAGAATGCCACGCTTGTTGGGGAATATGGCATATACTACTGAATACCAGGTTACATGCCATAGTTCAGAATCACTTTTCTTCTGGGTAATGTATGGACACCTGTTACTCTACATGATACAACATATCACTGATTATCCGGAAAAAAAAAAAAAAGGTGTAATCTCACAATGCCGAAGATACGGTCACCTCTCCTGACCTCTATTTTAGTAAATACTTGTATTTTGCATTAAATAAATCCGGAGCATCTTTTCTTAAAGCTCTGCGTTGACATTCCTATTTTTTCCTCCTAGAAATTTAGGAATAAATTGACAACTGGGTGTGACCACTTTGTCAAAGGGGTGTGTCCCTATACAGTCTCACTCTGTCAGTGATTGGACAGCGTCAGACTGTGTAGACACCTAAGTGGTATCACCCAGTTGTCAAATTATTCATAAATTTCTAGGAGAAATAACTGAGGAATGGCACAACGTAGCGTAATAAGAAAAGATGTTCCATCATTTTGATTTCATGAGGAATACAATAATTTACTAAAACATACATGTCAGGAGAGGTGACAGGTCCTCAGTTTTTATTAAAAAAAAAAAAAAAGACCCCGTCACGGGGGATGGATCCCTGTAGATTAAGCCATTTGTAGAGTGCCCTACTAGAAATTGTTAAGCAATAAAAAATCCACTCAATTAAGGAAGCCATTATCAGTCAGAGGGCCAGAAGAAAAACAACTCCAGCCTCCTTAGAAACAAGAGGATTATTACTAAGGAGTCAAGGCTGCAGGGAAATGTGTCACAGAATGTCTGAAGGGACTTTTCCTGTTTCGAAGGAGCAGGAAGGAGGAACAGGCTTCATCTGGCCCCTAACCGACTAAACTAGATTTAGTGGATGCAATTGTGCGACTAGTTCAGCTGTAGGCTAGGGCTACATGACGACTTGTGCCCGCGTGACATGATCGTGAATGCGGTTGCACAGAGATCGAGCAGGTTTGGATTTCTGCTGACAGTTGTCACGGCAGCCTGCAGGTCACAATGCAACACCTACCACCATCTAGTAGCGCGACATTGCGATTTTTGTCGCATGATTACAAGTCACGGTGTAGTCCTGTGGAATCTAATCTGACTAGAAATATATTGTAACAAAACAACGGTTTAGAAACTAAATGGTGGAGGTCCAATTTTAATTGGACATACTGGAAAAGTGTCTTTGTAGAGGTCATTATTGCTTTTATTGTACCATGTACATGGTCATCAGCTTATGATTTACTATATTGAAGATGCAATTTTACTTTATAAGTACAAACAATAGAAAATTCATTCAATCGTGACAAAGAAATTTGTGTATTTAATGAATAAAATGTGTATTTCTATAGGAAATTAGAAAATCCTCATCTATGGCCTACCTACAGTGCAAAAAAAAATAAAAAATTATATATATGAAAAAAAATTACTCCACCTAGTGGCCAAATTGTTATGAAAGACATTCCTGGCATATTTTTGGACAGAAGGGAATATCCCTCAGCACAGCAGAGGTCAGTGTGGTAGCCCTGGCAGCGAATAAAATCATCACCGCCCAGAGATAAATAATGAGGTGTCCCTGACTTTTCTGGCAAAAGTAGAACATACACATGGCCTGTTAGAGGGAGAGACAAGTCTGGCAGCATGTTACTTTACAAAGATATTTCAGTCAGTTTGTGTTCACTTTCCCAGCGTATGACCTGCTGTACGTCATGGTGCCCCGCGGTGTGAATGGTTGCATTTTACTCTACTCTTGTGTACTTTGTGTTATCAGGCTTCATTCTTTGTGTACAGGACAGTGGACGGGGCACAGCAGGGTGCAGGTTACTTTCATTGCCCTATATGGTAATGTCGGCAGGTAAGTATCTGCGCCCCTCCCTACCAAAACAGACAGATAGGAAAGGAATTCCTGCGGACCCAGATAAGTAGTGTAATAAAATAGGAGTATATGCCAGCTGTCAGCCAGTTTGTTCCGAGCTATAATGGCAGCCATATTGGTTGTCACCCAGCTTTCCCAGGAGAAAGATAATTGCATAGAACTTCTAAGGGATTTTTTTAAATACATCATATACCCAGTAACCATTATAATTAGTAACCCATTAGCTGCCTGGACTCTTGCAAACATACAATGCTAAAGGCCCTATTACACCTGCCGATATTCGGCTGGTGCAGCGAGCGCCAATCAACCAGACATCGTTGATCGGTGATCGTTCGCTCCTGTCACACGGAGCTATGGATGGGGACAAGCGGTCATTACTCTGATCCATTAGGTCAGCAGCGCGTCGCCCTGTTACACAGGGAGATGTGCTGCAGACAACGATAATATTTCACTTTTTTTAAGGCGATACGATCAGATGATCGAGTGTTTGCTCGTTCATCTGCTGATCGCTGCCCTGTTTACACAGCGCAATTATCGGGAACGAGCGTTCTATGAATGCTTGTCTGCCCGATAATCACCCAGTGTAAAACCCCCTTAAGGCTTTATGAATATTGCCATATTACGGTTCTATGTTGTACGGATTCATATTACGGTGCCCAAAACCTGTTATACTGTATCTCCGGTTTATACAAAATGTTCTAACGGCTCCAAATGTTAGTACAGAGACTATGGGTCCGATAGATATATATATATATATATATTATAGATACATAGGGACTATGTACAGATTTTGTGGGAAATGGCCTATGGTGGTTCTTCGGCAATGAATGGGTTATTGTGTATTGCAGCATGACAAGTGCCAGGGATCAGACTGTAGACACTATACTGCAATAATAGACAAAACAAGAAGATCCCGACTAACTGGAAAGTTACTCGCCAAGGATTACGTTAGTAGATCCTGCACATCCCGGACAGTCTCTGTTGATCACTTTAACTCAACATGCCTGGAGGCAGGAACGGATTGTGAAACTATGTCCTGAAAGGTATTGGGAAGCGTTGCGATGTGAATACCTGCAGAGTTGTTTTTATACAATGTGTATGTTATCACCTTTCCCCAGTGCTATTTAAAAAACAATCTTGAATAGTATTTAACCATTTAAAGGGCATGCCCATATCACCAGTTAATAAAATCCATGCACTCGTCCCATCAAGTTGCAGCTGTTTCCTAACTCGGGTGTCAAACAATATGTCCCCCAGTACAGATCCAGCAAGGAGGGTGTCATCCAACTTTTCTCGAATACTGAATGCCACATCTGCCTTTAGGATTGTATGCACGTTGATGGACAATAGTACTGGATGATAGTCGTCACCCAGCTTTCCCTTAATCAGATAGGACTAAGAAATGGCTAAATAGAGTTTTAAAGAACTTGATGGAAGACGACGACTCAAGGACTTCTATTGGCTAGTGGTCTATTTTTTTTATTTAATTTACAATGTTATAATCTAATAGTTTCCAAACATGTCTGATGTGATAATCTATCTATCTAACATTAGGTTAAAAACAGATTTCTCTGTAAATTTTGCACATATAGTATAGTGATAACTGCATTCACGACACCTAATAGGGCCTGTTCACATGATCGTTGTCTTTCTGTTCAGGGGCTCCGTTCCGTCGGAAATTTCCGTCGGGCGAACCCCGCAACGGAAAGTCAAACTGAAACCACAACTTCCGTTTCCGTCACTATTGGTATCAATGGCGACGGAAACATTGCTAATGGTTTCCGTTCGTCACCATTCTGGCAGTTTTCCGTTTTAACGACGGAATCAATAGCAGAGTCGACTGCGCTATTGATTCCGTCGGAAAAACAGAAACCTGCTGGGATTGTGACGAACAGAAACCATTAGCAATGTTTCCGTCACCATTGATACCAATAGTGACGGAAACAGAAGCTGTGGTTTATTTGACTTTGTTGCGGGGTTCACCCGACGGAAACCTCAGACGGAACGGAAAGCGAATGGTGATGTGAACTGGCCCTTAGGCTTCGTTCACATCTGCATCAGGGCTCGGTTCATGGGTTCAGTCTGAGCTTTCCATCAGGGGAACCCATAAACAGAAAACAAACGGAAGCCAGAGGTTTTCGTTTGCATCACCATTGATTTCAATAGTGACGGATCCGGTGCAAACGGTTTCCGTTTGTCCCCGTTGTGTAAGGGTCCCGTCATTTTGACGGAATGAATAGCGCCGTAGACTATGGGATTCCGTTCCGTCAAAACGACGGAACCCTTACACAACGGTGACAAACGGAAAACATTTGCACAGGATCAGTCACCATTGAAATCAATGGTGATGCAAACGGAAACTTACGGTTTCCGTTTGCTTCAGCTTGGGTTCCGTTCATGGGTTCCCCTGACTGAAAGCTCAGAAGAAACCCATGAACAGAGTCCTGACAGATGTAAACAAAGCCTTAATATATAGATGTTTAGATAAAGTTGCGGCTACGATCTATATTAGGGGTCTTGTAACTTTCAGAGCAGCAGCAAAATCTGGTACATCACAAGACAAGAAATGAAATCAAAGAGCATTTTTTTTTTCTGGGAAAGCTGGGTGGCTGCGGTTACAACTCCCATAGGGGTCACCGACTAGCATTATACAATTAGGTAGTGTTTGCCATTCAGGAGCCTGGGAAAGCTGGTGACCATAGCATTGGGCTGTAAGAGGCCATATTGATTGCCGCCCTGTTTTAACATCAGAAAAAAAAAAAAAAAAATACTGAATATCATTTAACAATTGGACGACTGCTTTTTACTTTGGGAGTATGGAAACAGAAACCACTGTATTTTGTGCTACATTTAACCCATTCACAAGCAGATGGTGTGGAATTCTGTAGGGGTCCTGTCGTCCGTGGACAACTTTCTGGAAGACTAAAACATAGGATAGGGATAGAGGTGTATAATGTCTACATGGGAGGTCACTGGCCACCATGCCCGGTATGTGGCATTGTACCAGCTGTGGAGTGGGTGTGTCTGTGTGGCACCGCAGTCTGAATGTCACTTACAGGTTACTTTAGTTCATGGTTATGGTGAATGATTAAAAAAATAAAGCATCGTGCACATGGCGCAACGTGCAGAAGTTACAGCCATGCCGCCAAACGCTTACACCTCAAGTAATGCAAGAAGGGCTCAAACTACAGTGGAAGAAATCTACAGGAATCAAGCAATCTGGATCTCCGCTACTCATGTTCAAAGATCTAAAATCTTTTAAAGAGACAAGTCGCTGCACAATATTTTTTGCAGAACATAAGTTGTGGATGTTATCAGCACTGGAAGAAATGTCACCATGTATAAAGCTATGGAGTCCTGAAACACTGGATGTTAGTTCTATCCTGAGGGCATTAGATGGCATCCTGTGCCAGGTAACAGGTACTTCTCTCACCTTGTCAATGAATGTGGCGAATTTGTTGTTGAGGGTCTTGATCTGCTCCTTCTCCTGGGTCCTCACTTGTTGAATGGTGGGGTCGATCTCCAGGTTTAGTGGGGCCAGCAGGCTCTGGTTAACGCTGACTTGGGTGATGCCAGCTGAGCCCACACCTGCACCTCCATAGCCCGTTCTGTAGCCGCTGCCAAACCTGGATCCTCCTCCATAGCTGGAGCCCAGGCTGAAGGACGCGGTGCTGACCCTGCTGCCGGCCGGCGCTCCGCTGTAGGAGTAGCTGCTGAAGCCGGCGTTGCGTGGCGCTGCGCTGCTGGACGTGCGGTACACTTTGCTCATCTTTATGGACATGGTGGCGGCGGCTGATGTGCTGGAGTCAAGAGGAGAGGAGCGGCAATGTGCAGAGTGGGGAGCGGCTGTCCTTATATACAGAGTCGTCAGCAGGGGGGGCACTACTCACCCAGCACCTGAGTGGCTGGCTACTGAGAGGCGGGACAGTCACCTGTCGGTGCCTGGCACATCCCCCTCCTCTCCGCAGTCCTCTCTCCCTCTGATTACTGAAGCTCAGTTACCAAAGGGTTAATAGTGTCTGGAGAGGGGGGGAAGGGGTAAGGGTACAGTCCCAAATAAACAAAAATGCAGGAGCAGGAAGAGCCTTAGACACAATAATGGGGATTACTAAGGAGCCTTTACCCTAAGACAAGTTATCTTCAATCGATTGTTCACAATTGTATCACATGTTTTATGCTTTTATCCGACTCTGGGAAAGTAGAATTATTCTACAAATGAGCACATTTTCACCCATTTGAAGTCTCATCACTTCACAAATCTATTCGGAAATCATTTTAAATTCGCCAAACACAAATCTCAAAATGGCAAATCAATTTGCCAATACATCCCAATAGCCGGCAAACCCCAAACCACATCAAGAATCGGGCGGTAAAATAATTAATCGCTATTGAATATGCAAATTACTGAATATGAAAAAAACGTTTTTCTCATAGGATAACTAATAGGGTTGCAAAAATATGTGGCACCCAGCATTCCCAGACCCCTGAATGGCAAATCAGGCCCGTTATATAGAAATACATCCCCTTCTCCATATACAACTGCAAAGATCTGACTTGCAGAACTTTAGGACAGTTGGGGTATGTGCACACGACCTATTTTCAGACATAATTGAGGCGTTTTACGCCTCGAATTACGCCTGAAAAGACGGCTCCAATACGTCTGCAAACATCTGCCCATTGCTTGCAATGGGTCTTACGATGTTCTGTTCAGACGAGGTGTAAAAGACGGCGCGTAAAAATACGCCCGCGTCAAAGAAGTGCAGGACACTTCTTGGGACGATATTGGAGCTGTTTTTCATTGACTCCAATGAAGAACAGCTCCAATAACGTCCGTAAAAGACGCCGCAAAAAACGCGAGTACTGGCAAAAACGTCTGAAATTCAGGAGCTGTTTTTGCCTAAAAACAGCTCCGTCATTTCAGACGTGTTTTGCGTTTGCATGTGAACATACCCTCAGGTGACCACCCCCTTAGATGCATCAATAGCAGCCACATTGGTTGTCACCTAGCTTGCCCATAGCAATGATCAGTTAGTTCCTGAGCGATTATAACGATAATTGCCAAATCTAATAACACAAAACAATCAACAATAAAACTAACGCGTATCGTAATTGATCATGTAGACCTAAAAATCATCAGTTACATGAGCAATATCGGGAAATGGAAATGTCATCTGTGCCCCTATGACTGAACGTGTAATTGAAAATGGTGGCACATGTACAATGGTGGCACGGATGGATACTTGAAAAAAGAGGAAAACTTAAAGGGATTGATTCTAGAAGACATTAATAAGGCCCCATGCACACGAACGTGCTTTTGCGGCCGCAATTCCCCTGAAAATCCACGTGAGAATTGCGGCCCCATTCATTCCTATGGGCCCATTCACATGACCGTGGTCTCCACGGTCCGTGCATGGCCCAGGAGCCTGGAGCGCAGAAAGAACGGACGTGTCTTATTATGGCCGGGTTCTGCGGTCCAGGTTCATAGGAAATAATGTGCACGGCCCGCGATTTGTGGGCGGCTTGCGGATGACCCGAAAATCACGGCCGTGCACAAGGCTACGGTCGTGTGCATGAGGCCTAAGGCTGCAGTCACACAAGCGTGTAAAAAAATATGGGTTAATCTGTACGTGTGCGTTGCATTTTTGCATCCGTGTGCTTTGCGTGTGGCATGGTAACACAAGCGCCACCCAACCTTCCAAACACACATACTAAAAACTTAATTAATAAATAAAGACCAAGAGACAATGCAGATGGAATAAAATGGCCGCGGTATTTATTAAGGGGTTACATAATAAATAGAAACAATAAATATTAAACTTGTAATAAATAACAAATATTTTAATAAATATTAAAAACCAATAAATATTATACCAATAATTCATGACCTTGTCCACCCATAAACTGGGCGACTAAACCCCCACTAACAAGATACCGCAACAATAAAAGGGAGGGGGGGCGGGGCGATGATGTTCCTCCTCTTCATCCAACTCGGACGGGCAGCAGACCACTCCAAAACCTGGGAATATATATTCAAAATTCCCGCCTTTTTACCAAAGGGAACCAATGAAAACACCAGATTTTCCCGCCACATTGGAATTTTCCAGAACCTGTACGTGCCAAGACCAAGTGGGTGGGGCACCACTGACCTGAACTTGACCTCATACAGGTAAGTACCAAATAAAAATAGGGGAAAAAGAGGGTTAAACCAAATGACTTTTAATTAATGACCATAAAAGGAACTGAAGTAAAACAGGAGGAAAAAAGAGGGGGGGGGGGCGCCGTGTTACCATGAGGGGCTACGCTGTAAACCGGCTAAGAGCCCCTATTCATGTGTCTTGCAAGCACTTCCTCTTTTTTTTTCAATTTAATTGATGCGTGAAACACGGACAACACACGGATGTGCGTCCGTGTGCTGTCCATGGTTTTCACGCACCCGTTGACTTCAATGGTGCGTGAAAACAAACCAATATAGGACATGCAGTGGGTTTGATGCAACGGACTCTCGCTGCCTGAAAACTCACGCATGTGTGAATAGCCCCATTGAAATGAATGGGTCCGTGTGCTGTGCGCTGTTTCAATTCACCGCACACGGACGAGAGTCACACTCGTCTGAATGAGCCCTAAAGGGTATTCTCACCTCATACATTCATGGGATGTCCACAGAATATGCCAAAAATGTTTTATAAGACATGCACTTATGTGGGAAACAAGTCTTCCCCGACCCCGTCCAGCCTGATGAGCCAACCACAGCATCCAGGCGAAGAATGAGTGAAAAGATTGTGGCTGTTTCCGTAACGCTCATACGAGTAAACAAAGACATGCGCTGCTGGCTCTCCATTCATTGTTTGCCTGGATACGTTGGCTGCCACACCGGGGGGGTGGGCATCGGGGAACCCCCGTTCTCCACATAGGTGTGGGTACTAGAAGTTGGACCAACACCGATCCTGTAGATATGCTCTAAATCTCTGAGATGGGAAAACCCCTTTTAGACTGTGCGGCGATCAGTTGATCACTTCGATACCAGCTTTAGAAACCCCAGAAAAACAGTCGGTGTCACCAGGGAAAGCTGTGGCCAGCCATACATTTGCCGCTGTAGGAAGAAATGTACTGTAGTATTACATGAATCTCCACCTAAGTAATACATAGATGGGACGGGGCCGCCAGAGCAAGAGTCAGGGTATGTGCACACGATAACTGGCTTTTACGTCTGAAATTACAGAATGTTTTCAGGAGAAAACAGCTCCGTCGTTTCAGACGTAAATGCTCCTCCTCGCATTTTGCGAGGCGTCATTGACGCCCGTAATTTTGAGCTGTTCTTCTTTGAATTCAATGAAAAACAGCTCAAATTACGTTTCAAAGAAGTGTCCTGCACTTCTTTGACGAGGCAGTCAATTAACGCGTAGTCGTTTGACAGCTGTCAAACGACGACGCGTAAGGCTGGGTTCACACGACCTATATTCAGGCGTAAAGTAGACGTATTATGCCTCGATTTACGCATGAAAATAGGGCTACAATACGTCGGCAAACATCTGCCCATTCATTTGAATGGGTTTGCCGACGTACTGTGCCGACGACCTGTCATTTACGCGTCGTCGTTTGACAGCTGTCAAACGACGACGCGTAAATTGACTGCCTCGGCAAAGAAGTGCAGGGCACTTCTTTGCAATGTAATTTGAGACGTTCTTCATTGAAGTCAATGAAGAACAGCTCAAGATTACGGGCGTCAAAGACGCCTCGCATAATACGAGGAAGAGCTTTTACGTCTGAAACGAGGCAGCTGTTTTCTCCTGAAAACAGTCTGTCTTTTCAGACGTAAAAGCCTCTCATCGTGTGCACATACCCTAAATGACAGGTCGTCGGCACAGTACGTCGGCAAACCCATTCAAATGAATGGGCAGGACAATGAACTGGACAGGTTAAAAGTGGTGTGGGACCCGTGGGACAAGTATTGGATACAGGAATCTCTAGATTAGGTTGTTGGTTGAGCTCCGACTATCCCTCCCCCCCCCCCTTTATTCCCCTGGCCTCCCATGCAGCTCTAAGCCATATGTATATTTTGAAAATTTTCAATAAAAACACAGTTGAAACCAAATGAATGGGCAGATGTTTGCCGACGTATTGTAGCCATATTTTCAGGCGTAAATCGAGGCATAATACGCCTCGTTTACGCCTGAAAATAGGTTGTGTGAACCCAGCCTCACTGTTTCTTAGCGGATCTCTACTCTAGTTTATAGAGGCAGGATCCGAGTAGGTGGAGCATGGGAGAAGTCCTACCGAGGATAGTGAGAGAATGTAATAAGGGAGGATGGGAGTTGTAGGTATGATATGACATGTATGTGCACTTGTTCTGTCTAGCTGTAGGGTGGTCTTTCAGAGAACTACCTCTGGTGGGCTCAAGGAGCCCCAGCACAACACTGTCAAGATGACCTGTTTAGCAAACCATGTCCTCCACCTCTTTTCCCATTGTCATTTGTATCTCAAAGAATACAGCAATGTAGCCTGGGTAGCCACATTGGCAATATTTTTGGGCTGGTAGATGCTGTAATTTGGGGTCACATAATGTAAAATCCAGTCTAGGTGTTTTTAGTACACAGGATTCCCCTGTTCTCTGGATGAAGTACCATGTTATATGACCTAGTCATCTATGAAGTACCATATTCACCTATTATGTCTGGCACACGTTCCGTTATGTAATAATCACCTGCGGCATGCTCTGGAGAGTCCTATGATATATGTAAGCAGTGTACTAATAGTCCTGAATTACATACCTGTCAGTAAAACAGGTTGAAAAATGTGTTATCTGAGGGGAAAAGGCCTGTAGGCAGCAATTCATTAGTGATAGGTCTTATGGCGAGGCAGGGAGCGGAAGGTGCAGGTTACGTGGGTGTTGCAGGGCGTGACTGGCACACGTACTGCATACCTGCCCTGGAGCAGACACTACACCTGTCACATACTGCAGAGTGAAACACCTGTTTACTACCATCCCAGCTACTTGCAGCCTTTAGCCTTCATTCTAAACTGTAATTTATATCTTTAAGGCTGGGTTCACACGAGCGTGCGCAAAAGCCACTTAACAGCTCCGTGTGGCAGCAGCATATGATGCGCGGCTGCGTGCACTCCATTTGGATGTTTGTAAACAGAAAAGCACGTGGTGCTTTTCTGTTTACATTTAGAGAGTTTGACAGCTGTTGCGCGAATCACGCTGTTCGCACGGAAGTGCTTCCGTGCGACATTCGTGGTTTTCACGCACCCATTGACTTCAATGGGTGCGTGATTAGCACAAAACGCCCAAAGAACGGACATGTCGTGACTTTTTTTCAGCGGACTAACGCTGAGTAAAAATCACGGACATGTCTGCACGGCCCCATAGACTAATATAGGTCCGTGCAACGCGCGTGCAAATCACGCGCGTTGCACAGACTTTTTTCCCCTTCGTCTGAATAAAGCCTAAACCTGATTCATTACTGAGATAATCACATCAAGTTACAAAGGGAAGAATTGGCAATAGCGTTAACCCTTTGAGGATGCAGCCAGTTTTTTTTTGTTTTGCCTCAACGTTCCAACATTTTTATTTTTCATTTAGCCCCTTCCCGCCACAGCCCTTTTTCAGATTCTCATTTTCGTTTTTTCCTCCCCACCTTCCAAAAGCCATAACTTCTTTATTTATCCGTCGATATAGTCCTATGAGGGCTTGATTTTTGCGGGATGAGTTGTAGTTTTTCGTAGCACCATTTATTGTGCCATATAATGTACTAAGAAACGGGAAAAAAAAATATTTGAGGGGTAGAAAATTAAAAAAACAGCGATTCCTCCATGTTTTTTTGCACGCCGTTTTTACGGAATTCACTGTGCAATGAAAACAACATGTTAACTTTATTCTGTGGGTCAATGCGATTACGGCGATACCAAATATATATATAGTTTTTTCTATATTTTACTACTTTTACAAGTAAAAACCTAAGTGTAAAAAAGAAAATTAATTTTGTGTCGCCAAATTCCGAGTACCATAACTTTTTGATTTTTCTGTCGATTAAGTGGTATGAGGGCTTATTTTTTGCGGGATAAGCTGTAGTTTTTAATAATACCATTTTGGGGTACATGCGACATTTTGATCACTTTTTATTGAATTTTTTGTGAAGCGAAGTGACCAAAAAATTGTGATTCTGGTATGGTTTATTATTACTTTCTTTTATGGTGTTCACCGCACGGGATAAATAACTAAATACTTTTGTAGTTCAGGCCGTCACGGACGCGGCGATACCAATTATGTTTAGTTTATTTATTTATGTATTTTTTTTAATAATAAAGGACTGATAAGGGAAAAAGGGGAATTTTTACTTTTATTACTTTTGAAACTTTATTTTTTTTTATTTTAGACAACTTTTGTTTTTTCCCTTTTTTTTTTTGTCCCACTAAACTTGAAGGCAGGAGGCCCTGATCACATTTAGAATACACTGCCCTACAGTGCCCTGTCAGGACCCACTAGGCTTCCGTAGATGGCATAGCTGGAAGCCATTGTTAGGCCTCCAGTTGCCATAGCAACCAACGGCGCCCGTGATCATATTGCAAGACGTCAATGGTGGTTTAACCCCTAAGAAGCCGTGATCGCTATTGAACACGGCTTTTAAGGGGTTAATCAGCGGGGACCACCGCGATCGGTCCCTGCTGCAGAAACTGCGGCAACTGCTGAACGAGGAGTTGTCACAGCTCCTGTATGTGCCGGTAGGACGGCCAAAATGGCTGTTTGTCCCGTGACGTACTATTCCATTAATGGAGCGCGAACAATGCACTCATCATGATGGAATAGTACGTCAAGGAGAGGAACGGGTTTAAAGGCCCCCGTTACATTAGCAATCCATCTGTATTCCGGAATTATGTTTCAGGGGGCGTCAATAGGCTAACAAAAGTTCCCTTCTTTTATTTAGCCACGGCTGCTATTGACTGCAGCATCTAATGGGTTATATCTTTGGGATTGCAGTTATCTCTACAATTGGCCAAGATGTCAACTGTTTGAGGCTGGGTTCACACGACCTATTTTCAGACGTAAACGAGGCGTATTTTGCCTCGTTTTACGTCTGAAAATACGGCTCCAATACGTCGTCAAACATCTGCCCATTCATTTGAATGGGTTTGCCGACGTACTGTGCCGACGACCTGTCATTTACGCGTCGTCGTTTGACAGCTGTCAAACGACGACGCGTAAAATGACTGCCTCGTCAAAGAAGTGCAGGACACTTCTTTGAAACGTAATTTGAGCCGTTCTTAATTGAATTCAATGAAGAACAGCTCAAGATTACGGGCGTCAATGCCGCCTCGCAAAATGCGAGGAGGAGCATTTACGTCTGAAACGACAGAGCTGTTTTCTCCTGAAAACAGTCTGTAATTTCAGACGTAAAAGCCTGCTATCGTGTGCACATACCCTAAGTGGTATTACACAGGACGATTATCGGGCAGACGAGTGTTAATATAACGCTCGTTGCTGATAATTTCCCTGTGTAAACAGGGCAGTGATCAGCAGACGAACGAGTAAACGCTCGATCATCTGCAGGTCGTACCGTTTAAAAAAAGTAAACGTTTATCATTGTCGGCAGCGCATCTCCCTGTGTAAACAGGGAGACGCACTGCCGACATTATAATAATGTATGGGGACAAGTGATCGGAGTAACGACCGCTCATCCCCATCCATAGGTCTGTGTGACAGGAGCAAGCGAGCACTGATCAACGATGTCTCGTTGATCGGCGCTCGCTGCACCGGCCGAGTGTTGGCCGGTGTAAAAGGGCCTGGTATAACTGACTTCTGCGGATGATGGCGCAGGCACAGCCCCTAAGTCTGCATTGTCACATTGTACATTTACAGCATGGGGTGGGAGGTACTTGCATTGGGTATAGTAGCTTTACTTACAGAAGTTAACAATGCACAATATCCTATATTGTCTTTTAAAGTGAATGTGCTTAAAGGGGTTTTCCACGTTCTGACAACTGATGACGGATAGGTCATCGGTATATGATCGGTGCGTGTTTGACACTCGGACCCCGCACCGATCGCCACTCCGACTGCTTCCGGGCACCAGACGATATTGCCGGAAGGAGATGGCACTGGTCAAAGAATAGGGGCCGAGCTCCAGTACTGCAGAACGGCCGCTATGCAGCTCTTCTTCTGGCTCCAACTACTGCATACCGTTCCAAACATTCGGTGCACGAAGGCAGCCAGAGTGGCGGATCAGCGAGGTAGTCCGTGTGTCGGACACGCACCAATCATATACTGATGACCTATCTGGTGGATAGGTCATCAGTTGTCAGAAAGTGCTTTTTAAATAAACATTAGCTGGTGCTGCAGCACTTAAAGTGAACAGCGCAGCCCCTTTATGTTGCTAATCAGGCAGTGTCCCAGGGGTCGGTCACCCACTGATCACACTTTGATTTTCTGATAGGTCATCAACATATATTATTGGAACACCTTTGCCGCCCCTTCATATACTACCATCTGACAATATGGCTCCTCAGACCCATAACGGTTGCGCACCCTGCGCTCTAAGTATGTTGTACAACATGTGATCATGATTTTCTCAGTCTCTATTGTATATGGAAGCCTTTTTGTAAACCCACATGTACTATGAGGTTTTGCCAAATGCCTGATACCAGCTTAGTAATTTGTGGGCTATGTACTCCGGAAGATTGCCTCATTTGATTCACTTTATAAATGCATTACCTTCACTGTCTGTACGCATCAGCTTTTCATAGACCTCTTAAGACGTACCAATGAATGACCAGTCCAATGACATTTGTGATGTAAGGCCTATTATCCTAACCTGCTCAAGCTTAGTACATGGCTTTAATCTTCCTTTTGCTTTTTCTCTCAAGATAACAATATACTTGTCTTTGGGGAATTAAAACAAGATTTATCTGAAGCTGAAAAACTGATGTTATATAACTATTCTCTGCATGAAATGCTTTACTGCTGCGAGCTCAGGCGGGTGGAACATAAGAGGAGTGGCAGGGGGAGGCTGCGGGCAGGATACAGTAAGCCCTCAACGCCAGTACAAAAATAAGAAGTTCCCTGATTAACTGGACTTGTTTTGCAATGTGCAGTAGCCCGCTGGGATCTGGCATGCGACCTCTTTCTTTGGCCATAACTGGAATCCTTCCCAGTTAGGATTTCAGCAAATGTAACTAATTCCCTTGAGAAACTCCAAAAATGTATCTTTTTTTATTAGTCACTTGCTACTAGCTATTTTTAAATGACATATTGTCCTGTGTGAGGGTTTGCAATGCTCCCACAGTTTTTTTAGTTTTTTTTTGTAGGAATGTGCTACTGTTACAGACCACGTTAGCACTGTACTGGTTGGTACTTATGTAGAGAAGTTAATATGATCACCTTATAATAGCCTCCATGTTGGAACCACTAGCCCGCCAAGGACTCAAAACGGTGGAGGCCATGAGCATCATGGAAGAGGGTGCAAAACACTTGCTTTTTGCAGCCTTGAACCCAGTTAAAGACTCAGCTCTTGGGTAAGGGTGGTACATGTTGGGCCCTTCCTCTACAAAGGATGTTCCTACCGTATCACTATGACATATAGACAACCGTGGAGCCTATTACAATGACCAGTTGTAGACCCTACAATTTCGCTAACGGATCACACTTGATAATGATAGAGGAAATATGTATTTTTTGTGGAATTAAAATATGTAGAAGGGCAACATCTGTCCAAACCTTTCCCCCATATGCTGATGTCTCAGACTCAATATCGCAATACTGCCAACATGTTGTGAAACAAGTCTGGTAATATCTGTACAAATAATATATGTCAGGAGTCTTCTCATTGTAAAGTTTCATTAAAATATGTTGCCTATGTCCAAACAAGGATCATATGAGGACCTCGGCTCCCAACTAGTTAATACCGTCCTGTAGTGCCACTTTAAATCCTTTATAGTACAATATGATAGTAGTAAAGATGGAAACTTCAATTTTTTGGGTTGTATCAATTTCATTAGTCGCTAATCGCTTATGTAAAAGGAATATTACAAGTAATATGAAGGGCCTTAATCTGTGAGGCCCTTCATAGAGTGGAGTAAATACCACAGCATCTGCTATAGGACCCATAAAGGGCAGGGGTCCAACACAGAGTGGATCCATCCTATTTGTCCATAGGGTGTGTGAACCCAAGCACCTTCCGTCTGTTGCTTTGGGCTAAATAGATTAGAAATAATAATCTCTCTCCTGTTTGCTATAATGTATCAGTGTAGGTAAAATGTATCAGTGTGAAGTCCGGGCTGTGTAGTGAACAGAGGGTTGTCTAGACTGGATACAATTATAGCGAGAGCTGTATGAGGTCTGTATGGGGTTTTACAGCGACTCTCGAGCCTCCCCCTCGTTGATTCTCATTTACCTCAGTACATGTGTGAATATTACCTGATGTTCATGTTTTCTTACTGGTGGCCTAGTAGTCCGCACTAAATAATCGTTTGCTGGATCAGTATTTAGCATTGTTACATTGCATTGCTGAGTACTGGGTCAAAATCTGACTATGGCCAACATCTACATGAAGTTTCTATGTTCTCGCCGTGTCTGTGTGGGTTTCCGTCTGAGTTTTCTGGTTTCCTCCCACACTCCAAAAACTACGTAATACGTTAGGCCTCATGCACACTTCCAGCACTGTTTTATCGGCCGTTTTTGACGGATTCGTGTGTCCGTTTTTGTTTCCGTGTGCACTCCGTTTTCGTTCTGTGTTTCCGTTTTACACGGACGTTGTGCTTCCGTTTGGCTTCCGTTTTTCCGTTTAAAAAACGGAAGGTAAACTTCATTTGAACTTGTCACATGTCCCAGGAAACACACATAGAAAGGTTACAAGAAGTTTTTGGTGCTGTTTTCTGTAGCTTTCATAGCATAGAGTACAGTTTGAGATTACTCTGCTTGGCTTGCTTTTGTTTTTTTGGGATTTTTTGAGTGAAATATGTGCATCTACTTATTTTGTGACGCTGGGCACTAGTTCCCTGCTGCCAACTGTGTGTCAAAAGCTCCTTGGCAAGTTCCTCCCACGCGGCGTCCTTTTTTATAGTGGTCGTGGTAGCATTCTGCCCGCATATCCCACAGTTCTGGGTGATCATGCTTCAATGCTATGAGTCCCTCCACATCCATCTTCAGGAATGAATGTGTACTGTAGTCTGTGAGTCTGTGAACTTTGGCTCAGCCGTTGCTATGGCAAATTGATCCATCAAAAACGGACGGCACACGGAAGCCTCTGTGTGCCATCCGTTTTTTTTACTGACCCATTGACTTCTATGGACCACACGGTCACTGAATCACTGACCAAAGTAGGACATGTTCTACTTTTGACGGAACAACGGATCCGTTTAAATAACTGATGTGTGCATGGGCCCATTGAAATGAATGGGTTCAGGGTGCTATCAGTGACAAAAACGGATAGCACCCTGAAGGAAAAGACTGAAGTGGGCATGAAGCCTAATTGGCTTCCTATGAAATTGACCAGTGTCTGTGATAGGGACATTAGATTGTAAGCCCCATTCCGGACAGAGACTAATGGCAATCTCTACAGTCCTGCGGAATGTTTTGCCGCTATATAAGCATCAGAATTTAAAAAATTCTATCTTTGCTGTACTGGAAATCAGCTCTGTATGCATTTTCTTGCTTGTACACAGCGACCAATCTGAAGAGGCAGAGTTGCAGCGATGAGGGAGAGAGCAGCAGCATTATCCAATCATGAGACAGGAGGTGTGTCTCAGACTTTCTCAGACTCATTGTAAGCACTGTAGCCAAGTCATAGTTATAGGTCACAGCTCTACCCTATGGAGCTGAGCTAAAAAGCAGCAAGCACTGAGGAAAATAAATAATGGGTAGGTAGCATCTCTAGGTGCTGATAATTTTTGAGCTCATGACCATACAGTCGCTTCAAGCCTGTATGAGAATATCCTCATTTGCTGACAGCAAGCAGGGTTCTTGCAAACACTGAGGAATTAAAACACAAAGTATATTAAAAACTTGTACAACTTTTAATGAGTCAGTAATTCAGCTTTATTAAAGGGGTTTTCCCATCTTGGACATTTATGGCATATCCACAGTGAGCTCGGCTGTTTCCGTAACTCCCGACCACCTAACCAGGATGTGGCCGGGAGGCAGCGGGAGCCGAGTAAGCAAGAACGGGGTTTAGGGGGCCCCATTCTAGAGAGGAGGGACCCGCATCTATTTGACTTTTATGGCATATTCTGTGAATATGCCATAAATGTCCATGATGGGGAAACCCCTTTAACATCAATTAGTTAGAAATCAGTTATTCAATGAATAAATATTGACTAGATTAAAATCATTCCATAAATGGGCTTCTATAAAAAATAATAATAATTAATAATATATCACACTTGCATCTTAATAGTTTAAAATTGTAGAAAACGATTTGCTAGGGATTTCCTATGTGGCAATTAGGTCATTGCAGGATTTCAGCTTTCACATTTTAGTAACACTTATGAAGCAGATCAGCTTTAATAATTCTGTTGTAAATAAAGATTGAGAAAAATGGATTAACAGTATTATATATGGATTAATAGTCACCAATCACTTACAGCCCTACCACCCATGTATCTAATGTATATATATATATATATATATATATATATATATATATATATATTATATGCGCTTAATATAACATATCTGTACCTGTGGTTAAATGCTTAGATTACAATTCTAAAATATTAGTAGGTAACTCTCATTCCGTAAAACCTTTGACATCTCATAGTCACGTTAAAAGTTTTGATTGAAGTGGATTTCGATGCTGAGACCCCCACCGAAACAAAGGGGCAGAAGGACTCAGCTGAGCAATCGACGTCTTCGGCTCTCATTAGTTCTTCTGGCTCTCCTGAGAGAGTTGAGGTTAGCGGTGTACATTGCATAGACTTTCTTTGTGCCCGATCGCCACATTGCTCAACACTTGGGCTACATTTGCACGTAGAGTTGTTGCTGTGGATTTTCCATCTGTATTTGTTGCAAACTTTCGTCCAGAATTCCCAGTGGAATCTGGGTCGAATTTGCTGTGAAGTTTTCTGCAGCAAATCCGATTTGTGTGAACATGCACTTATGGTGTAGATTTGCTACGAATTTGTGGCACAATCCGTGTCCGAACATACTCTTAGGCAAACTGACCTCTCAGGAAGCAATGATAATTTTATTAGGAGCTTTTATTGGGCTATGAATGTACTGCTATAATATTTGGAGAAAGAAAAGATAATAAATATATAGGGAAAAAAAATCTTTATTTGAAAGTGCGCATTGACTACACTGTGCCATTACATTCTACACATCAGTTTTTGTCAGTATGTAAGTAGTGTCCAGCGTATGGTATTACTTTTGTACCCACCCATACTATGGCTATGTAGTAGGTCCAAGTTATACAGAGTCGTAATACTGCACCTATAGAAGTATGTGAACCATACTGTACCTCCATATATCTTCGAGTTTTTTCAAGGTATACACAGTTATTTTTGTATGTCGGATTCATATAAAAATTCATACACATGGGTACCATATGGCTTTGCAGTACAGAGCAGTAAGGACTCTGTGTGATGCTGTACAAGTAGAGCCATGTGAATGAGCCCTAGAAGCTCAAAACAATCAGCGTCAGGAACGGACATACCATTGGTGCAACCTGTGCAGTTGCACAGGGGCCCAGTAGGTAAGAGGACCCACTGGCAACTTATAGCAACCTTCTTCTGTCTGTTGTGCATGTTAATGCCTGAGATTAAGAATTTTTTGGCTAACAATTACTAATGAATTGTTAGAGAGACAAAAGGGGACGATCTATGATGAGAGCAAGGGGCCCATATACTGTTCTTGCACGGGGGCCCTCATCTGTCTGTATCTGCCACTGCTCAGCGGTATGCGAAACATAAAAATTGTTAAATGTACATTTCCATTATCCAACTTTTGCGATATGATACATTGCAGCCATGATTTGCATTGGAAATGGCGGTGTATATGTATGATAATTAGAGTGATGGATGGGTCCATTGTTCGTCTAGGGTTTGAAAATTTGTAGCGTGTAAATTCAGCTTTTCTTTTTTGCCATGCTTTTGCAGGTTGCCGGTAAAATGCCTATGGAATGCACAAGTACTTAACACGATACAGAATTGCTGACTCCTAAAAAAAATGAATCTTAAATTGAGTCACTCGTATACAATGATAAGGAATGTCAGGTATGCAGAAATTTGGGATTGGACAGAGGGTGGGTTCTGGGTTGATACAGTACACTGACTATCTAAAAGTAACAATACACGCTAGAGCAGCAGAATAGAACCACATATTTGAAAGCCATTAAGAAGACTACTGTGAGATATGAATATAACATAGGGATTACACCAACATAATGCAGAGCTGTCTCCGCCATTTGTTAACCTGTCTCTGATGTTTACTGTTTGTATTGTAACTTGACTTTCAGGTTTGTTTTACACTTTATTGTTAGCTTTTGTCCATCTTAAAGTGATGCATTTCCTCTTACACGGCCCGTCCTGGACCATGTAAACGAGCGCTGATCAACGGGACAGCTCGTTGATCGGTTCTCGTTTGCTCCTTTCACAAGGAGCTAGTATGGGGACGAGCGCTCATTACTCCGATCCTTCGTCCCCATGCGTTATTATAATGTCGGCAGCGCGTCTCCCTGTTCACACAGGGAGATGTGATGCCAACAACGATAATATTTAACTTTTTTTAAATGATACGATCAGTAGTTAAACGAGCATTTGGTCGTTCAACTGCTGATCGTTGCCCTGTTTACACAAGACCATTATCGGCAGCGAGTGTTATATGAATGATGGTTTGCCCGATAATTGGCTCTGTAAGGGCATGTTCAGAAATGGCGAAATTGCTGTTGAATTCCGCTGCGGTCAGTCCGCAGTGGAAATCTGCAGCAGCCATTTTTTTTTCATTGGTTTCTATACCCCTTTACGTAACTTAGTTCAGATGTTGTGGGAAATAACAGTGTGGAATTTAGACTGCAGTGAAGAATTATTTTCACACCGCAGCATGCACAGTCTGTTGCGGAGAAGCAGCGGATTTTCACTGCAGATTTCAGCCTTTGCAATGCAAGGCTGAAATCTGTGGCAAGTCCGCTGTGATATCCACAATGTCTGAATTACCTGTCAAATATGCAAATGTTGCTGCAGATTCGCTGTGTGCCGCGAATTTGCAGCAACATTTGCAGCTGAAAAATTCCCCCACGTCTGAACGTGCCCTAAAAGGGCCTTTACACTATGCTCTGATATGCCGTTTGACACATCAGGGGTCAATGAACATGGACCCCTACTAATTTACAGAATGAAAGAGCACCACTCAATCCCCAAATATAATATAAAATATATCAGAAAATTGGGATATGTCTCAAATTTGTCTGAAATTTTATGATGGATCTTAGACAGACAAATGTAAAAGGATCTAATGTCTTCTAAAGATAATCGCATACATAAGATTCTTTCAACCAGGTGACATGCACATTCAGCAAACCCACTTGTTATTTCAATAGAGGGGCGAGTTGAGTATCTGCCAGACTCGGGTGTCACTTATTTCCAGGTGAAATAATAGGACTAGAGGCAAAAGTCCAACCTGACCAATCGTTCAGAAATCAGAGGATTGTCTGGCAACTCCCATAGTGATTAAATTATTGGCAGATCTTATCAAGATCATGACCCTGGACTGTAGAGTATTCTCAGTCTAAGGATGATGTTAATATTAAAACTACCCTCCTAGTGGCCATACCTCCTATCCAACCTCTTCCTGACAAAAACACGGACACCTTGGGTTGGATAAATTTTGGCCACAGCAGCCATTTTATTAACAAACATACATAATAAAAACAACACTTTACATATGAAAATAACAATGGAAGGGGAGACCTTGGTGCTACAAAATTCTGTCACCAACCAGCCCGCCTGCATAGTATTTTACTCCCAGCCGTCTACCCACAGGCTCAGGGCCACCGTCATACCTGCAGTTGGCTGACCTAAAGTGCAACCACTCCCCGGGACACCACCCAGAAGGAGCCCAAATTGACAAACCACCAATCCATAATAAATTCGGGAGGGACCATACCCCCGATGAATCCCCCTCACCAATTTACCAACAACTCCAAGTGCCCCCAATCCGCCACATGGACATACTCAGACAACCTTTAAGTATGAGAGCCCCCACCCAGAAACAGGGCACTTACGATGCCTTCTTGAATTTGAAGGGCCCAAAGGTAAATTCCCACAGCGGTACGGTGGACTCCGGCACCCAACCAAAAATTTAATTGACCATCTTCAAAGTCATAATGACGAACAAAGATGCCCCCGTTCCTAACCACAAAGCCAGAAACCACCCTGTTAACTTTAATGCGCGCCTTATTGAGGTACGCCACCAACCGAGCATGCCGCCAGGACTTACGAGGGACAATTTCCGACCATACGACTACTACCCCGGGGAAACTGGACCACAATCTAAGGAGATCATACTTGATGTCCCTAATCAATTCCCTAAAGGGGCGAAAATCCAGATCATTGCCCCCCACATGCAACACCAGCACATCGGGGGCTCTATCAAACTCTGCGAATCGAAGGCCCCAAAAAACGCCCATGAGAATGCAAACCGGTATAAAGTCACTTCAAATGACGAAAAGCCATATCTCACAATCCCTCCATGCCGTGTCATGTGCCGACCAAGTACCAGGCGCCAGGGAAGACCAAATCAATCCTCACACGGCTCGTAGGCCAGCTCCCATAGCCATTCGGGGAAGGCGATCCCTTCCGTATCCACCTCCAGGGCCAACAAGCGAAACCGATCCCACTGCAATCGAGAAAGAGAATCTGCTATGTCATTCTGGACCCCAGGCAGTGGTGTAACTACCGCCGTAGCAGCAGTAGCGGCTGCTACGGGGCCCGCGGCATGAGGGGGCCCATGTCGCCCGCCGGCACGGGCCCCCACCATGGCCGGAGGCTCTGCTAGCAGCCGCTATGGCTGCTACAGCGGGACGCCACTGAACACTACGGCAGAGCAGCGAGGTATCTCCCCGCTCTGCCATTAACTGGTTCCCGACCGCTGGCTGTATTTTTACGGCCAGTGGTCAGGGTCCTTAAAACCCGAGCCATAGACTTTCTACGGCTCGGGTTTTAACTTGCTGCCCGCGCGATCTGGCAGCTGAATGTCGGGTCTCCGGCTGTCAGTGACTGCCGGGGACCCTGAGGAGAGGATAGAAGCAGCTTTCACTGCTTATGTCTTCTCTGTGTACAGGAATAGAGACAGTAGCAGCGGCGCTGTCTTTATTCCTCCCGGTGATCATGTGACTGGTCACATGATCGCCGGGTGCCGTTAGTGGCAGACTGCTGCTGGGTCTAACAAGACCCAGCACAGCCCTATTAGTGACAATTGTCACTATGAGAGGGCTGATTTCCCCTGTAACTGGGGCTGCTGTGCAGCTCCAGTTACAGTGGAAAAACATGGTGTAAAAGAAAGAAAAAAAATATATAAAGTTCCCCAAAGGTCTTCTTTGACCTTTGAAGGACAGACCATAGTAATAAAAAAATAATAAAGTATAGTGCAAAAAAAATGTAAATAATAAATACACATAAAATACCCACCCCAAAAAAAAAACGTTCCCCCCCGCCAAACATTGTTGTAACGCTAGCGCTGACCCAATTACCCTAATATAGACATGTAATATATAAAAATTTACGGTAGACAATGGCGATCACAAATAAAAGGTCTATTTTAGGGTAAAACTATGTTATTACCAAAAACAAATAGCTCAAACGTAAAAAAAGCTTATTTTTTTACTATTATTTTCAAATTTTATGAATAAAAATTCTAAAATAGCAAAAAAGGTGCGTATAAAAACGATAAAAAATGAAACCTGCATTGTCTACGGAAAAAAACGTCGCAAAAATCACGTCGTTAGCACAACAAATAAAAAAGTTATAGCTATTTAACTAACACGTGCTAAAAATGGCTAAACGTGTCTGGTCCTGAAGGCGCAAAATAGAGCAAAAGACATGTATCCCCTATCCATAGGATATCCACAGGACAGGGGATACATGTGTGATCGCTGGCATTGATAGGGAGAACGGGAGACTGAAAGTCCCCTGAAGTTCTCCATCACAAACCTCGGACTTCCGGGGTCTGTGTCGGCAGCTCCGTAGAAATGAATGGAGCGCCGGTCGTGCTTGTGCGCATGCGTGACCAGCGCTCCTTTCATTTTTATTGAGCTGCGCAGACGCCGGAAGTCACAGGTTAGTCATGGAGAACTTCAGGGGACTTTCAGTCCCCCGTTCTCCCTATCGCTGCCAGCGATCACACATGTATCCCTTATCCTGTGGAGATCCTGTGGAGAGGGGATACATGTCTTTTGTAGGACACACTGTAGGTCGCATTTTTGTTGGGAGGGGGGACGCTGTATGGCGTTCCCTACAGGGGGGGTGGCTGTATGGCATTCCCTACAGGGGGGAGCTGTATGGCGTTCTCTACAGGGGGGGGCTGTATGGCGTTCCCTACAGGGGGGGCTGTATGGCGTTCTCTACAGGGGGGGGCTGTATGGTGTTCTCTACAGGGGGGGCTGTATGGCGTTCTCTGCAGGGGGGCTGTATGGCGTTATCTACAGGGGGGCTGTATGGCGTAATCTACAGGGGGATGTATGGCGCTATCTACAGAGGGGGGGGGGGCTGTATGGCGTTATCTACAGGGGGGGCTGTAAAAAAGGCACTATCTACAAGGGGGGGGGGGTTGTGTGACACCCAGGGGAGGGGGGGCCCCAGTCAAAAGTTTGCTATGGGGCCCAGTCTTTCCTAGTTACGCCCCTGACCCCAGGTATCGCAATTATCCACGCATTAAGGGACAGACACCGCAACACTAACTGCCACAAAACTTGAACAACTGGGGGAAGATGCTGACACATTATTGATGGCCACTACCACCCCCATATTATCACAATGAAAATAAACCTTGCTGTCCCGGAACCTGTCGCTCCAAATCTCCACCGCAACCAGAATTGGGGAAATCTCCGGGAGAGCAAGGTTCCTTACAAACCCCAGATTGACCCACTCTTTCGGCCAACGAGATGCGCACCACTGGCCCTTACAATAAGCGCCAAAACCCACTCCCCCAGTCGTGTCTGTAAATAGCTCCTAATAAAAACTATCAACCACTGGAGACATAATAAGGGACTCTCTATTATACAAGTTTAAAAACTCGAACCAAATTGCCAAATCAGTCCTATGTTCTTTATTCAGCCGAATAAAATTATGTGGGGCCTCTACACCGGCCGTCACTCCCGACATACGCCTGCTAAAAAATCCAACCCATGGGCATAATTCGACAAGCAAAATTCAGTTTGCATAACAGAGACTGTAACTCCCGCAGTGAAATTTTACGCAAACGCCTGGCCCGATTCACTTCCGCCCGTAGCGCTTCAAGTTTATCCTTAAAGGAACAGTGTCATCACAATTTTTTTTTTAATATGTTAAAGATGTTAGTGGTTTATTAAAAACGTTTATATTTATTTGTGTGTTTGTGTTTTACTTTTTCTTATTTTTACACTTTTTCTTCCCTATGGGGGCTGCCATTTTTTTTTCCATTTCTGTATGTGTCGATTAACGACACATACAGACATGGAATACGGCAGCCACAGTCCCATAGGGACTGCGAACGGGGCCCGTTCCATCCACTAACATGTACGCCATCTGTGTGGGAACTGCGCATGCGCCGCTCCCACACAGTCCAATTTGAAATGCGCGCCGTCCGGCGCCATTTTCCTGTGGACCGGAAGTCGCGGCCGGACAGTAAGATTACTACTTCCGGTCGCGGCTTCCGGACTTGTGCACTTGGACCAGCGGCAGCAGACGGAGCGGACGGGCCGGAGGGAGCCGCGGCGGCAGGAGCAGGTAAGAGATTTCTATGTATGTTCGTGTTTGTGTACGTTTACTACTGTATGTAAACCTACTACACTGTGTGTTAGCACAAAAAATGGCGACACACAGTGTAGGAGTTTAGACCGTTCAAACCCCTCGTTTATCCCGGCACTAGCCAAGATAAAGGAGGGGGGGGGGATGCTGAGAGCTCACTAGAGCGAGGGCTTTTTACCCAATTTTGCAATGCTGCAATTTTGGGAATAGCTCCATCTAGTGACCAGCAATGGGAAATATTATAAATTAGAATTAATTTATAATATTTCCTGACTCGTGAAAAAAATAAAAAAAATTTGAACAATGTTTAATCACCTACACACTAAATGTTTAATTAAAAAAAAAAAAAACATGTTTTTCTGGCAACACATTCCCTTTAAGAAGACGTCATTCTAACCTAACGGAATCAATCGTGATTCCAAGAAAGACAATGCACCAGCTGGGCCCTTCTGTTTTATCAGAGGCCAATGGAACACCAAACTGCTTCAGAGAGATACCATTGTTAACCGACCACCCTCGCAGATAAGATAAGTGGTGAATGAGCCAAAATTTATTTGGTTCCTTCTTGGGAGCCACTCCGAGCGGGGAGACCACGAGATCTTGTAAAGAGATATCTAGAAAAGGGCCTGCCATACGGTCTAACTCCACCTCTTTTTTCAACTTGTCCCTAACCACCTCCCAAAACTGCAATGCCGAACGCAGATTACGCAACAAAAATGGAACCTCATAAGGGGGGAGGGATACGGAAAACAAAACGAAAAGCATCTGTCTGGTAATCTATTTAAGTAGGGTTCCATTTCTACCAACTTCACCGGAATCAGGCCCCTGGTTAGTTCCCCCTGTGCCCCAGTCCCTACTCTTCTTGAAACACTCTGCGGACCCGTGTGAAGTCCTGCCACAGGAGGAGCAACTATGCTTGAACTTACAGCCCGGTCCAAACTTGCACTGGCCCTCGTTAAACTGCCAGAAAAAACCCGATTTTCCTCTTGACCCCCCTGTCCCTGTACTGGGGTGTGTGGAGGGGCCGGCGGAACCGGCCCCTCCAGGAAAGGACTGGCATTAACAAACCGGAGCCATGACCCACAACCTTATGTCTTTGTTGTCCCATCTGATGTCAGGCCGCACCGCCTTCTTCTGTCGGAATTGCTCGTTGTAGTGCAACCACGTCTGCCCTCTATAAATCCGGTGAGCTTCGCCTGTAGCAAACATATAGCAGAAGAGCGCGGAGCAATGCTCCAGCGCCCTCTTCCCTATCACGCTTGCCGAAATAGCCAATGCCTGAAGCCAGTTTACAAAAGTTTGGGGGAACAATCGATAACGACGCTTCTCCGCTTTTTACTCTCTAACCATTTACCCTTATCCAGGTTAAACTTTTCCAACGGTAGTAAAGAGAATATTTCAAGATATTCGTCACTCCATATCTTTTACCTGACCTCCTGCTTCAGATGCGCACCCAACCGGCCCTCAAAGCAGACATACACTTCCCCTTTTGCCTTATCATCCAACCGCACCCTAGCCCCCTCTTTATCTTTCTCCGTCTGTACTGACACCGCTACCCCGCTTTCTTAGCTATACCCCCATCCCCCACAGGCTGACTATCTACCATCATAGGCCTAACCGACGGCGGTGCCCACGCCAGAACAGGAGAAGGGGAGCCCGAAGAACCCCCCCACAGCGCACCAATAGTTCCCGTACACAACGCAGCAACTCACGGACCTCACCCCCTTCATTTACCCCAACCCTGGAAGAGCACCGCTACCCCCTAACTCCTCTGTTTCTGTTGTCCCCCCTGAGACCCACCCCCTACTCCTGGGGACCTAAATATAGCCGGTAAAGAAAACGTAGGTGATATAGACTCACCGGGCTGCGTAGGTGCTATGTCCCCACCAGCCGGGGCGAGGGTGTCCTCCTGACATCCAGCCTCTCTACCGATCTCCCAGTCGTCAGCCTCATTCGGACCAGCGGGACCCGAATAGGCGCCACATGACCAACAGCCACGACCTTCTCCCGAAATGCCCTGCACCAGAGCAGACAACATGGGCCTCTCCGCCCGATGGTTGGGGGCCTCATCCACCCTGCAGCCCGCAGGTAGCCACCCACCAGCACTCCGCCGTGTCACCACCGACTGTGGCACACGCCTTGGACCAGGCACCTCATCAAGCTGGCTGGCGGGCCGACCAACTGGATCATTGCCAGCACAGCCCGCCGTAGATCCTCGTCCCCTGTGACTGGAGACAGTGGGCGGTCCCATATGCAAGGGAGCCTGCCCCCTCCGCCTCTGCTGAGTCAGGCCGATTTCCTGGATTCCTCTCAGACCGGGCCGTCTGGCTCCTGGTGGTGGAACTGGGGGCCTGGCCTGGAGGGTCCCTTGAGGGGCTCCTTACCCGGCACCTGACTCAGGGCAGCACCTCAGAGCTCAGGCACTCTGGAGGCTACGTGCGACGTGACCGCCACTGCAGAGGGGATGACGTCACGCCTGAGCAGAGGGGATGAGCGAGAGGACATGCTGCCAAGTGCAGACGGAGCAGAAGGCCCCGGCAACTCACCGCTCCCGATGGTCTCCGCCATGCCCGGATCTGACTCCAAAGGGCTGGATAGCCCCAGCCTCTCAGCCAGCCACGCCATCCCCCGTTCAGCCACTGCTGCTCTAAGCTGTACAAGCAAGGCCTCCATGGTAAGTAAAGAAGCAGACAGCGTGACAATTCAGAATGGTGTCTATTCACCTAATGGCGACCTCTGCCCTAGCCCCCCCCTTATATGCCCTCTAGCCTTGCCCTATAACCCACCGCCCCCAACTAACTCCTAACCACTACCCTAATGTTTTCTTAACTCTTTCCCTACCTACACCCCTGGTCATGGTGGCCTCCCCCTATGGCCTTTTGCCTGGTCCGGCCTGTACTGTACGATCTGTTAACAAAAATGTAATGTCTATAGTCAACTTATAAGTGCCCATAAACACTATAGCTGACCATACACTTTAGATCGAACCCGCCAATTTTGGTGGTATTGGCCGACGTTTACATTGTAACACAGAAGCAAATGGCAGGGGAAAGAGGGTTCAGTGATTTTTAGATTTTAACACGCCCGATCCTTTCATCCGGCAGCTGCTGATTCCCCTCTATCCATTGAAATCAACATGCAGGCTTGGCTGTGTGCATGGTTATGGCAGATTCTGGAGAAATAGCTGTTAACTGATTGAGCAAATTTACATCTTAAACTGGTCACAGATGTGCAATATTTATTGGCAGATCCAGCTAATTTTGGTGAAATCTGCAGAAAATCTAATGTTTGCTGTCAAATCCCACCAATATTGCAATATTGGCTGGATCTGCAAACAAACAATCTTATGTCTATGGACTGTATTAATCTGAACATACATATTAGAAAGCTGCCGCAGGAACGTTGGTTTGGCTGACCGCTATTCCTTTCCACTCCACTGTAAACATACACACTTAGCTCAGCAGGGCGTGCAGGTTTATTTCAATGGGAAGAGGCAAACAATAGATCAGCATACCTCCCAACTTTCAAGTATCACAAAGAGGGACAATTTTTTTTCTTTTAAGCCATGCCTCTAATCCCACCCAATCCCCGTCCATACACACCCGATTCAGCTCACACAGTATCATGCTCCCATAGTGCCTCACACACAGTATAATACCAAATAGAGGGATAGTAAAAAGAAGAGTACGGGCAAAATGCTAGTGTGAACTTAGCCTAATAAAATTAAGATATTAATAATATTTTTTTTTTTAAATAAACCCTGCCAGATTTTGAACCAGTGACCTATAAACTGTAAGGCAGACAAGCTGACCACTACATTATAGAAGCTGTCATATTTAATATAGGCCAAACAGTAGTAGTTGAGGGTCCAGTCAATAACGACAGGCGCTATCTCAGTCTATCCTGCCGGCAACGCCTGTCTGTCTGCTGCGTATAGGTGGTGACTGGTCAGATACTCACAGTCAGACTGGCTGCTGCATGCAGTGTGCACTGGGAGTGACTGTGAGACTCACCGATCACAGCTCCGCTTGTAGCTTTCCCACGATAATTAAGCACAGGAAAGCTACAATCTGGACTGTGACTAGTGAGTCGGACACTAAATCCACCCGCACCCCCCTGCCTGGTCTTTGGACATGAGGTCAGGACCAGGTGACTCACACGTTACTGGTCCCGGCACCGACCCAATGACGGTCTGTGTAGCTTTCCCACGATAATTAAGCACAGGAAAGCTACATGCGGGGCTGTGACTAGTGAGTCGGACACTCAATCCACCCGCACCCCTCTGCCTGGTCTCTGGACATGAGGTCAGGATCATGTGACTCACAAGTTACTGCTCCCGCCACCGACCCAATGGCAGTCTGTGTCAGAGGTCACCCCACTCAGAGACAGTTGGCAACCCTGCTCCCCGGACGCAATGATACTTTAAGCGCTGTGCTCGGGGAAGCCATTGACAGTACTGTCCATATATGGACAGTGACATCAGTGGCTAATCTTTGAGCGAAATCCCCGTTGCCGACTCTAGCCGGGGATTCCGCTCATAAATGGATAGTACCGTCAAGGGCTTCCCCGAGCACAGCGCTTAAAGTAGCACTGTGCCCGGGGAGCCCTCGGCGAGCGGAGGAGCTCCCCCTGCTCCTCCGCTATGAACTAATTCTGATGCAGGGAGCTGATGGTTCCCTGCTTCTGAATTAGATTGATAGCAGGACATACCCCCGGCCGCCCGGGACAGCGCCCGGAATCCGGGACTGTCCCGCTGAATCCGGGACGGTTGGGAGGTATGGATCAGGCATTTGAAATCCAAATCAGGAGACCTCCATACATATGTTCATAGAACGCTCGTTGCTGATAATTGCGCTGTGTAAACAAGGCAGCGACAGCAGATGAACGAGCAAAAGCTCGTTCATCTGCTGATCGTATCGTAAAGTACAATATTATTGTTGTCGGCAGCACATTTCCCTGTGTAAACAAGGAGACGTGCTGCCGACATGATAATAATGTATGGTGACAAGTGATTTGAGTAACGACCGCAAACGAGCGGAGCTGTCTCGTTGATCGGTGCTCGCTGCAATGGCCAAAATCGGCCATTGTAATAGGGCCTTTAGGCTTGGTTCACATATGCATGGGGACTTCGTTCATGGGTTCCGTCTGAGCTTTGTGTTAGGGGAACCGATGAACGAAATCCAAACTCAAACAAACGGAAACCATAGGTTTCCGTTTGCATCACCATTGATTTCAATCGTGACGGATACGGTGGAAATGGTTTCCGTTTGTCACCGTTGTTTAAGGGTTTAATAGTTTTGACGGAATGAATAGCGCAGTCGACTACGGTATTGATTCCATCAAAACGACGGAGCCCTTAAAGGGAATGTGTTGCCAGAAAAACATGTTGTTTTTTTTTTAATTAAACATTTAGTGTGTAGGTGATTAAACATTGTTCAAATTTTTTTTATTTTTTTCACGAGTCAGGAAATATTATAAATTAATTCTAATTTATAATATTTCCCATTGCTGGTCACTAGATGGAGCTATTCCCGAAATTGCAGCATTGCAAAATTGGGTAAAAAGCCCTCGCTCTAGTGAGCTCTCAGCATCCCCCCCCTCCTTTATCCTGGCTAGTGCCGGGATAAACGAGGGGTTTGAACGGTCTAACCTCCTACACTGTGTGTCGCCATTTTTTGAGCTAACACACAGTGTAGTAGGTTTACATACAGTAGTAAACGTACACAAACACGAACATACATTGAAATCTCTTACCTGCTCCTGCCGCCGCGGCTCCCTCCGGCCCGTCCGCTCCGTCTGCTGCCGCTGGTCCAAGTGCACAAGTCCGGAAGCCGCGACCGGAAGTAGTAATATTACTGTCCGGCCGCGACTTCCGGTCCACAGGAAAATGGCGCCGGACGGCGCCAATTTCAAGTTGGACTGTGTGGGAGCGGCGCATGCGCAGTTCCCACACAGACGGCGTACATAGAAGTGGATGGGACTGGACCCGTTCGCAGTCTCTATGGGACTGTGGCTGCCGTATTCCATGTCTGTATGTGTCGTTAATCGACACATACAGAAATGAAACAAAAAATGGCAGCCCCCATAGGGAAGAAAAAGTGTAAAAATAAGAAAAAGTAAAACACAAACACACAAATAAATATAAACGTTTTTAATAAAGCACTAACATCTTTAACATATTTAAAAAAAAATTGTGATGACACTGTTCCTTTAAATAACGGTGACAAACGGAAACCATTTGCATCGGATCCATCACCATTGAAATCAATGGAGATGCAAGCAGAAACCTACGGTTTCCGTTTGTTTCCGTTTGGATATGTAAGGTAGGACGGAACACATGAACGAAGTCCCAACGCAGATGTGAACAAAGCCTTATAGGGAACCTGTTAGTCCATTCATTTGTGAAACCGCACCATCGCCTGTAAAACTGGGCATCATAAAAATAAACAGAGCCACTTCATTAGCATTTGTAGAACACAGTCTCCGGGAATATGCGTTCATATGAGGTGTGAACTATGCACATGTAAAGTGTATGAGTCATGAGAAATATACGTCACTGACAAAATAAACACCAACAAGAATAAAAAATAAAAGTGCCTTATTTTACCTTTTATGGAGAACATCAATTCTGTGAATTGCAGGTATTCTGTGTGACAGGTCAGAAAAGAATGATTTATCCTCAATTAGATGAATGTTCTGGGAATTCTTTGTTATCTTCATGTACTGTATGCACAGATAGTTTGGATTTGATTGTCTTAATAATAAGGCCTTATTTACACGAGCGTATTTAACGTCCGTGATACGCGCGTGAAAATCATGCGCGTCGCACAAACCTATGTAAGTCAATGGGGCCGTTCAGACATTCCGTGATTTTCACACAGCGTGTGTCCACTGCGTAAAACTCACGGCATGTCCTATACTTGAGCGTTTTTTGCGCATCACGCACCCATTGAAGTTAATGGGTGCGTGAAAATCGCACACAGCACACGGAAGCACTTCCGTGAGTCGCACGTGATTCGCGCTACAGTTGTTAAATAAATGAAGGGGGAAAAAAAGCACCACATTCATTGCAGTTTCTAAGCATCGAAACCGCGTGTCATAAGGATGGAATATGCATGAAAATCACGCAGCCACGCACCATTCACTGAAGACACACGGAACTGCAACGCGCACAAAATGCTGCGTTTTTTGTGAAATTTCGCCTAATAATAATAATAATAAACTTTTATTTACACTACCGTTCTAAAGTTTGGGGTCACACAGACAATTTTGTGTTTTCCATGAAAACTCACACTTATATTTATCAAATGAGTTGCAAAATGACTAGAAAATATAGTCAAGACATTGACAAGGTTAGAAATAATGATTTTTATTTAAAATAATAATTTTCTCCTTCAAACTTTGCTTTCGTCAAAGAATGCTCCATTTGCAGCAATTACAGCATTGCAGACCATTGGCATTCTAGCTGTTAATTTGCTGAGGTAATCGGGAGAAATTTCACCCCATGCTTCCAGAAGCCCCTCCCACAAGTTGGATTGGCTTGATGGGCACTTCTTGCGTACCATACGGTCAAGCTGCTCCCACAACAGCTCTATGGTGTTGAGATCTGGTGACTGCGCTTGCCACTCCATTACAGATAGAATACCAGCTGCCTGCTTCTTCCCTAAATAGTTCTTGCATAATTTGGAGGTGTGCTTTGGGTCATTGTCCTGTTGTAGGATGAAATTGGCTCCAATCAAGCGCTGTCCATAGGGTATGGCATGGCGTTGCAAAATGGATTGATAGCCTTCCTTATTCAAAATCCCTTTTACCTTGTACAAATCTCCCACTTTACCAGCACCAAAGCAACCCCAGACCATCACATTACCACCACCATGCTTGACAGATGGCGTCAGGCACTCTTCCAGCATCTTTTCAGTTGTTCTGCGTCTCACAAATGTTCTTCTGTGTGATCCAAACACCTCAAACTTCGATTCGTCTGTCCATAACCCTTTTTCCCAATCTTCCTCTGTCCAATGTCTGTGTGCTTTTGCCCATATTAATCTTTTCCTTTTATTAGCCAGTCTCAGATATGGCTTTTTCTTTGCCTCTCTGCCCTGAAGGCCAGCATCCCGGAGTCGCCTCTTCACTGTAGACGTTGACACTGGCGTTTTGTGGGTACTATTTAATGAAGCTGCCAGTTGAGGACCTGTGAGGCGTCTATTTCTCAAACTAGAGACTCTAATGTACTTGTCTTGTTGCTCAGTTGTGCAGCGGGGCCTCCCACTTCTCTTTCTACTCTGGTTAGAGCCTGTTTGTGCTGTCCTCTGAAGGGAGTAGTACACACCATTGTAGGAAATCTTCAGTTTCTTGTCAATTTCTCGCATGGAATAGCCTTCATTTCTAAGAACAAGAGTAGACTGTCGAGTTTCACATGAAAGCTCTCTTTTTCTAGCCATTTTGAGAGTTTAATCGAACCCACAAATGTAATGCTCCAGATTCTGAACTAGCTCAAAGGAAGGTCAGTTTTATAGCTCCTCTAAACAGCAAAACTGGGTGGTAGACAGAGATGAGGGGAGAGATGTAAGGAGGTGCAGCACTGTGGAGAACTTTGTGGGTTGGAGTATGGGTATGTGCACACGATAACGTCAATTACGGCTGAAATTACGGAGCTGTTTTCAGGAGAAAACAGCTCCTGCATTTCAGACGTAATTGCTCGTACTCGCGTTTTGCGAGGCGTCAATTACGGACGTAAATTGGAGCTGTTCTTCATTGGATTCAATGAAAAACGGCTCCAATTACGTCCCAAGAAGTGTCCTGCACTTCTTTGGCGAGGCTGTCATTTTACGCGCCGTCTTTTGACAGTGACGCGTAAAATTACAGGTCGTCGGCACAGTACGTTGGCAAACCCATTGAAATGAATGGCCAGATGTTTGCCGACGTATTCGAGGCTTGTTTTCAGACATATTTCGAGGCGTAAAATGCCTCCAATACGTCTGAAGATAGGTCGTGTGAACCCAGCCTAAAAAGTTTGAATTTAATTCTGAAGGGTATGGGCAACCAGTGCAGTGACTGGCACAGGGTAGAGGCGTTGGTGTAGCGGTTGGTCAGAAAGATGAGCCTGGCTGCTGAATTCAGAATAGATTGGAGAGGGGAGAGCTTAGTGAGGAGAAGACCGACTAGTAATGAGTTACAGTAATAAAGACGAGAATGAATCAGAGCGACAATAAGGGTATGTTCACACGCAAACTCATTTTTCGCTGCATTTTTTACTGCCGTTTTTGGAGTCAATAGAGTCAATGAAAAATGTCCCAAGAAAAGACCTGCACTTCTTTTTCGCAGCCGTTTTTTCAAAACGTCCGTGTAAAAAAATAGCCCGTCGGACGTTTTTCCCATTGCAATCAATGGGCAGATATTTGGAGGCGTTCTGCTTCCGATTTTTCGTCCATTTTTCGGGCGTTTACAGGGGTGGGCTATCTATGGAGCAGCATATACAGGGGTGGGCTATATCTACAGGGGGGCTATATACAGGGGTGGGCTATCTATGGAGCACTATATACAGGGGTGGGCTATATCTACCGAGGGGCTATATACAGGGGTGGGCTATCTGTGGAGCACTATATACAGGGGTGGAGTATATGTGGAGCACTATATACAGGGGTGGGCTATATCTACAGAGGTCTATATACAGGGGTGGGCTATCTGTGGAGCACTATAGGGGGAGCTATATGTGGGACACTATATACAGGGGTTGGCTATATGGGGGGCACTATCTATGGGGGGCACTATCTACAGGGGGCTTTATGGCAGGCACTATCTACAGGGGGCTATATACAGGGGTTGGCTATCTGTGGAGCACTATGTACAGGGGTGGACTATATGTGGAGCACTATATACAGGGGTGGACTATATGTGGAGCACTATATACTGGGGTGGGCTATATCTACAGGGGGCTATATACAGTGGTGGGCTATATGGGGGCACTATTTACAGGGGCTCTATGGCAGGCACTATCTACAGGGGGCTCTATGGCAGGCACTATCTACAGGGGGCACAGTGTGTGTGTGTGTGGGACACGATGTATGGTGCTATTATAATTAGAGGTGCAGTGTATGGCGCTATTATATGTAGTGTGTGGTATAATGAGAACTTTATCTTTATTTATAGGTGTTGAAATGTTGGAAAACTGAGAAGCTGAAGACATCTGAGCGGCAAACTGCAGAAATGGGCTGTGACCGGGAGAAGTCATGATAGAGGTCTGGACCAGATGGAGAAAAAGAACTAGAATCTGAGATGTCACCGGTGAGTCACTTAATGTAAATATTTATTCTGTCTCTAATCAGCACTGTAGTCACTGTATGATCTGCAGCGAGATGATGGGTGGTATGGTTATGATATGATTTATTTTTTGTGAAATGTCAACTCCCAGCATATCCTTATCATTGTTCGGGCCATGCTGGGAGCTGTAGTTTTAGGCCGTACATACCTATACGGCAGGGGTTGCACTAAATTGAGCTGTATTTGTGCTGGTGTTGTATTTATGTACTGAGCTTGGTTCTGGGGCTGCAGATATGTAATGAGCTTGGTTCTGGTGTTGTGTATAGAACTATATTGCTTGTAAAATGTGCAAATGTTTTTATGCTCGAGTTATATAAAAAGAAATGTGGAAAAGAGATGTCACGTCATTGATTGGTAGAGAAAACAAACACGGCGAGGGGGAAGGAGATGTCGGGAAAGGGGTTGGGGGGGGGGGGGCGACAAACTGAATCTTTGCCCCGGGTGCTGGAGAACCTAGCTACGCCTCTGTGGTAGTGCCACACACTTGAGAAGCAGACATCAGGTTTAGGTAGGTTAGTAGATGGCGTGAACACAAGGAGCTCAATTTTAGGACTAAGTCACACGAACGTGTGTGTTTTGCGTGCGTAAAAAACCGCAGCGTTTTGCACGCGGCGCAGTTTCATGTGTCATCAGTGTTTGGTGCGTGTCTGCGTTATTTTCGCTCATATGGCATCCTTATGTCACGTTGTTTTGACGTATGCAAAATGAAATGAAGGAGGTGGTTTTCTTTTTCTCTTCATTTTTTGAGCAACTGTTGCGTCCGTGTGATGCCCGTGATTTTCACGCACGCATTGACTTCAATGGGTGCGTGATGCGCAAAAAACGCTCAAGTATAGGACATGCAGTGAGTTTCACATGCTGCGGAATGTCTGAATGGCCCCATTGACTTACATAGGTCCGTGCGACGTGCGTGATTTTCACGCGCGTATCACGGATGTGAAATACGCTTGTGTAAATAAGGCCTTGGGGCTTATTTACACGAGCATGTTAAAGGACCGTGGGACGGCCGTTGAAACAGCGGCCGTCCCACGGACCTATGTAATTCAATGTGGCCATTCACACAGCCGTTGTTTCAACGGACTGTGTGAAGGGTCCGTGCGAAAATAGGACATGTCCGTTCTTTTCGCGCATCACGCATCTCTCCATAGACTCTCAACTATGGGGGATGCGAGACATCGCGTCCCGCAGCGCTGAGCACGGATGCACCTCGGACGTGAAAAACTGCATATTTTCATGTTCGAGATGCGCCGTGCTCGCGTGAATCAGGCCTTAGAAAGATTCAGTTTCAGATAGAGAGAGGACATGATGTTAGAGACAATCACTGGTGTTTTGTATTAGAGCGGGGGGGGGGGGGGGGGTGATGTCATCGGAAGAGGCTTAGAATTGGGTGTCATCAGCGTAGAGATGGTACTGGTGCCAAATCTGCTGATAGTGTATCCAATAGGTGCTGTGTAGAGAGAACCATATCTTACATGTCAACCATGGAAATCAGGGCTATCATATCAGAAAAACTTTTCACATATCCAAAAACGTTTTGTTGCTACAGATGGGAATGATCATTATCAGCAAATTCGGTCATATCTGCGAAGTTATTTGTGTGACTGTGATCAGGATCGCCAACCTGAATTTTTTCTCCTTTCCGGAAAAACTTTTCCAAAAATCTCGGACAGCTAAAAATTCTTATGGACAAACTGGAAAACCAAAATTATTGAGAATAAGTCGTATACTGTATGTCCCTAACTCAGCATATTAAGATGAACACATTAGCAGCACTTACTGTAAACTTTTGATTATGACAGTGATAATAACCAGCACAAGCTCCTCCAGTTTCTAAAAATTCATTGACGCATCTATTCTTTTTGTTTTTACAGACACTGGATAAAAAGTTTCCTATTTTTACAGACAGTTGGCAACAATGACTGTGACCAGGTGTTCTGATTTCTGCCACATGATATGCCTCTGCCTAGTCATGCAACTATTTTGGACTTTTTTTCTCTATACCATTTAAAATTTTTACATGCATTTTTGGCTTACTACATGAACAGCATTATAGGATTTTTTTTTTTTTTTTTTAAAGAGACGCAGCTCCTGGCCACCATTCACCATACATAATTGTTATGTATATTGTTTCATATTATTAAACAGACCTATCTATTTTATAACCTCGTTGTTGACTATTTGGATTACTACCCCACCGTCAGATACATGATCCATATTGACTTTTACCTCTTCTGTCACTAAACTGCAGAAGACAGGCTGATTATTAATGATTGGATTTTAAGGGGTTTTCCAGCTAGAAGAAATTGAATCCTCAGGATAGGCCATTAATATCTGATCGGTGGAGGTTCGACTCTGTGCACCCCCGATCAGCTCTTTTGATGGGGTCACGGTGCTTATGCGAGAGCTGCTTCCCCTACAGTCCTGTCACTGCTCGTACTGTGAATCGTCGACACACTTGTAGCAGCGGTTCACATTATTACAGCCTTCTCCTATTCTAGTAAATGGGAGAAGGCTGTAATACTATTGTGAACCGCCGCTACAAGCATGTTGGCGATTCACAGTACAGAGCAGGTAAGGAATAAAGGGAAGAAGTGCTCGAAGCCCCTTCAAAAGAGCTGATTAGCGGGGGTGCCGAGAGTCGGACCCCTACCGAACAGATATTGATGGTCTATGCTGAGGATAAGACATTAATTTCTTCTAACTGGAAAATTCCAATAAGAAATCTTTTGCTTATTACCATAGTACAAGGTAGACAAAAAATAAGGTTAATAATCTCCAGAGAAAAAATGTTAGGCATGTAAATGCATTTTAATATCCAGATGTCCATCAGAAAATATCATAGACTGATATATTATTGGTACAAACAATTGGCATCAGTCATATCAGTAAGGCTTCGTTCACATCTGCGTCAGGGTTCCATTCAGGGGTTCCGTCTGACCTTTCAGTCGGGGGAACCCATGAATTGAACCCTGACTGAAACAAACGAAAACCATATGTTTGCTTGTGGGGGATGTGGCTCAGAGCCAAGGAGGCTTGGCGTGGTCTGATAGCATGGGTGCTTTTGGGCCTCTGGGCTGCTCCCTCTGCAGGAGTGGTGTTGCAGTGGCAGCGACCGCCATGCGGTGCTGCAACCAGTAGAGTAGGGACCCACTTTTTGAGAGGTCGCCGTGAAGTGACAAGTGGGCTTATACAATTTGATCAAAATGTTAACAAAGAACCTCGTTCATGTTTGTACATTTTTGCCTAGCAGCTATAGATCAATGTATTACAAGTGGATGTGCAGTCCATGTCTAGTTTCATATTGATATTGATTTCAATGGTGACGGATTCGGTGCAAATGGATTCCTTTTGTCTAAGTTGTGCAAAGGTATTGACGGAAACAATACCGTACTCGACACGGATAGTTTCCGTTTCTTTTAGTCAGGGTTCCGTTCATGGGTTCCCCTGATGGAAAGCTCAGACGGAACCCCTGGACGGAGCCCTGACGCAGATGTGAACGAAGCCTTACATGTACATCTATGTTTAAATATTTAATTTATTTTCCTTTGATTATAGAAAACCAACATATTCCTCAGAGTTCTAACTTCTTCGATCCCAGGTGCACACACCAGTGCCAACTTCATAGGAAGTCAATCAATCTATCAGTATGTCTTTGCACTGTGGGAAAAAACAAAACAGAAAACCCAGAGGAACCCACGCAAACATGGGGAGAACATATGAACTCCATGCAGATGTTTCTCCTTCAAATCCCCGGTTCCAGTACTGCAAGACTCTAGTACTAACCACTGAGACACCATTGTGCCCATTTAGCATTAGAATTCAGAAGTCAGAGGGTTCCCGAGTCCAAAGCTCTTCCTAATTCCAACGTCTCCAGCACTTACATTACATACCATAGTACACTGTGATATGTGGCACTCTGCCTACATATCTGTTTGCATCATACTGACATTTAGCACAGAACTTAGATCCATGATGTCATGAGGTGACTTATTATCTGTGAAATGTAACACTGACAACTTGCCTGCATTAAATCATTCTAAACTTCAGTCCATTGATGTCTTCCTGCGGAATCTGGATCTGTGTTGATACATTTTAACTTCTCAATAGTTTACTGGAACAAAGAGAAGACAGGAGATGTGGCCACTGAGAAAGGATAAGGCGGAAAGCATTATGATAAGAGTTGTCTGCTTGATTTTCAAATCGAAGTTGACAGGATTAGAGAATAGATATGAGTATGGTTTCCACAGAGAAGATTGCAGGAGTCGCTGACACAAATGGGATTATGAAAATAAACTATAAAGGGAGGACTCAGAAAACTACACGTTAGACAAAGCTCAGCTGAACCAGACGATTTCCGCGGGATCAGATGATGATCTCTTGTGTAAGGGGGCCACCCGACTCTCCCCCAACAGCAGATATTTGGGAAAAGAAGGATTGGGCATGTTGTACTTCAACATGCTCAATCCTTTGTTCCCACAGGATATAAACCGCTGTTAGAGGGGTCTTGCAGTAATGTATTTCTCTCGACCTCTCGACGGAGCATGGTTGTTTATATAGGGGTTGGGGAGATGGGAAAACACCTTTAAGGAATTAAAAAAGGTTGTCGACAACTCTTTGACCACCTTCAAGGATAATACGTTACATCAATGCATTTGTTTAGGTGTTTAGCCAGAATAAGGGGGGATTCACACGAGCGTGATTTGGCAGCGTGTAGGGCGCGTGGTTTTCGCGCGGCACGCAATGCCCTATAGAAGTCTATGGGGCAGTACACACAGTCCGTGTATTTTGCGCAGCGTTTGTTCGCTGCGCAAAATACGCGACAGGTTCAATAACTCTGCGTATTTCACGCATCACGCACCCATTGAAGTCAATGGGTGCGTGAAAACCACGCATGTCGCACGGAAGCACTTCCGTGCGAACTGCGTGTTTGCGCAACAGCTGTCAAAAGGATGAATGGAAACAGAAAAGCACCACGTGCTTTTCTGTTTCCAAGCATCCAAACGGAGTGTCTTTGCGAGGAGCGAACCCCGACAACCGAAGCTAACTTCACCGGGTTCGGCCAAACTCGTTTTGGCCGAACCCGTCCAAAAAATTTCCGGTCCGCGACGTCGGGAGACATTCACTGTGCATGGTGCTGAAAGAGTTAAACTGTTTCAGCACCATGGACAGTGACTTGTGATCCCAAAATACATGAACCTGTAAAAAAAAAACGAAGTTCTAACTTACCGATTACTCCTGTCTCCTTCCTGCAGTCCGACCTCCCGGGATGACACTTCAGTTCAAGTGACAGCTCCAGCCAATCACAGGCCAAGCACAGGCTGCAGCCAATCACAGGCTGCAGCGGTCACTTGGACTGCCGCGTCATCCAGGGAGGTGGGGCCCGATGTCAAGAGAGGCGCGTCACCATGGACGCGTCACCAAGGACGCGTCACCAAGGCAACGGCCGGGAAGTTCTCGGTAAGTAGGAACTTTATATTTTTTTTTACATGTTTTTCGCTGTTGTGTTCGGCATTCACTGTCGAGGGTGCTGAAAGATTTAGCTCTTTCAGCACCTTGGACAGTGACGGGCATCGACAAGCCTCATCTCTATGATGCCGGCTGCGCGAAAATCACGCAGCCGCGCATCAGACACGCATGACACACGCAGCTGTCAAATGGTTTTTGCGCTCGCAAAACGCCGCATTGTTTGCGTGCGCAAAAACGCAACGTTCGTGTGAATCTGCCCTAAGGTTGGCTACGTGTGAAAGAATTTTGATATCCTATGAATGCTTCCCAAAATGTACACTCTGAAGCATGTCACGGCTTGTTTGGCTAGGGCTAAAACGGGAGACATAGTCAAGGGATTTTGCAAAAAAATAAATAAATAAATAAAAACAACAAATAAAAAAACCATTGATGGTCAGCACCTCCTAAGGCTTTGTTCACACCTTCGTCAGTATGTTCTGTTGTTCTACTTCATTCAGAGGAGCAGAATAAGGGAATAACACAAGCACCGGCTTTCCTTCATGGAGTCCGTGATCTTACCAGAAGCAATAGCACAGCATGCTGCGCTATTGTTTCCGGTAATCTCTGCTGGATCTGCGACCGAGGCCCCTAACGGAACCTCCAACGCAGATGTGAACAGGACCTAACAAAGTGAAATAAATGAGCAGCTGCACATCTGTTGTGACTACAATGCAAAGGAATTTTGACAAATTAATTTTGAAGAGCCCCTCCCAGCGACGTTGCGCAGGAAATTTCCAGAGTAGTCTCCAATAGCAACCACTGACAACTAACAGATGTATTTCTGAATAATCCCCCAAAACAATTCTGGTGGTACAAATCTGAATTCAGCGATGGCAAATCAACCTGATGAGACAGATACAGGTCAACGCAGTCAGTAATCCCAAAGCAAAGTAAGAAAAGGGTGAAGGTCAAATCCAACATACTGTAGCTAACAATAAACACCTGCACAAATGACCAGGATCCAAAGAAACTTGTTGCTCAGGCAAGGTGTGGCAGTTCTGAGCACATATAAAGAATCAGAGGTGATCAGCCACGAGTTGAGCACCAACCAGGTGACATAGGCCTGTCCCTTTAAGATATAGCAGAGCTTGCGCACGTGCCACTTCTATGGAGAGGGCATTGCTGGTTAGATAAGATGAGGGATGTATAGCAAGTGGTATCCTGTTTTTTGTATTATTGGCACAGTAAAGGGCATAGAAGATTGACTTAGGATTAACCGCACTTCTGTTACATTAAGTAAATATTTGTATGCACATTTGAATAAAGTTTGCTCATGTTTTTTAATTAGTTGTTTTATAAATTGAAGTCTACATAAAAAAATATCTTACTATTTTATGTTTTAAGCTCCTACACAGATCTCCTCCCTTACATCTGTCCCCTACATCTTGCTAACATACATTTGGTAAGGTGGGGCAGGTGAATGCAGGATCAGAATATTCAGAGTTTGTTTGTAGCCTGTAAGCCGGGCAGGCCTTTGGGGTGTGCAACCTGTGCCATTGCACAGGGCGCATCACTCCAGCAGGTGAAAGGGGGCAATGCGCTGTCTCCTTTCCCCTGCTTGTGTTTGTTAAGCACTCGGACCCGGCGATTCTGCAGCTGCCTTTCCCCCCAGGCGCTCCTTCTCTGCTCTCGGCATAACTAACACTGTAGCAGCCATTACGGCTGCTAGCGGCACCACCGGGCATGAGGGTGCCCGTGCCGCCCGCCGGGACGGTCCCCCCATGCCTAGTGGTGCCCCTAGCAGCCGCTAGGTCTGCTTCAGTGGTAGCGACGCTACATTCAATAGTATCTGCGTCATTAGGAGGCAGATACTATTGAATCCTATGATCGAGGTATTGAGGTATCTCCCTGCTCTGCCAATTACTAGGCTACAGGCAGTTCGGTCTGCAGCCTATCAAGCGCAGGGACAGGATCCCTGCGCAAGCCGTCATGATGATGTTACTAGATCACGTCGGCCTTCGCATGGCTTCTGTCGGCATTGAGGAGCAGCTCTGTTCATTGCTGTAACGGGGCCTAGGTGAGTACAATTTTTTTGTTTAATTTGTTTGGGGTGCATTATCTACAAGGTGGAGGTGGGGGGCTACTGTTTACAAGGGGGAGGAGGGGGGCTATGTTCCTTCTAATTCTTGGCAGCTCCTGAGCGGGGCAGTTAGGGAGCATGGTAAGTCTCCATCAATGGTGGGCGAACTGATGACCAAAAGTAATACCTCCAGTAAACGCTAATATAGTGACTAAATAAGAGAATAAGAAAACTTATTTTAAATTAGTTTTCATTACTCTTTTAAATACTATAATATTACAAGTACAGCAGTAAAATAAACAGTTATAAACACCAATTATAGGATTCAATGAAAGAATCTCCCGTTACACTACTGTCCCTGTAGATAGCGCCACACAGACCCTCTGTAGATAGCGCCACACAGACCCCCTGTAGATAGCGCCACACAGACCCCCTGTAGATAGCGCCACACAGACCCCCTGTAGATAGTGTTACACAGACCCCCTATAGATAACGTTACACCCCCTCCCTGTAGATTGTGTTACACCCCCTCCCTGTATATAGCATCACTCACAGCCCCCCCGTGTAGATAGCATCACACCCAGACCTCCTGAAGATAGCACCACACAGACCCCCCTGTAGATAGTGCCACATAGACCCCATGTAGATATTGCCACACATGCTACACAGCCCCCCCTGTAGATAGCGCCATGCAGCCCACTGTAGATAGCGCCATGCAGCCTCCCTGTAGATAATGCCATACAGCCCCCTTGTATATACTGCCACAAAGCAATCCCCCCTCCCCTTGTATTTACTGCCACACAGCAATCCCCCCTCCCCTTGTATATACTGCCACACAGCAATGCCCCCTCCCCTTGTATATACTGCCACACACCAATCCCCCCTCCCCTTGTATATACTGCCACACAGCAATCCCCCCTCCCCTTGTATATACTGCCACACAGCAATCCCCCTCCCTTTGTATATACTGGCACACAGAAATCCCCCCTCCCCTTGTATATACTGCCACACACCAATCCCCCTCCCTTGTATATACTGTCACACAGCAATCCCCCTCTCCTTGTATATACTGCCACACAGCAATCCCCCCTCTCCTTGTACTTACTGTCGCACAGCAATCCCCCTCCTCTTGTATATACTGCCACCCAGCAATCCCCTTTCCCCTTATATATACTGCCACACAACAATCCCCCTCCCCTTGTATATACTACCACACAGCAATTCCTCACACCGCTTGTGCATACTGCCACACAGCAATCCCCCTCCCCTTGTATATACTGCCACACACCAATCCCCCCTCCCCTTGTATATACTGCCACACACCAATCCCCCCTCCCCTTGTATATACTGCCACACAGCAATCCCCCTCCCTTTGTATATACTGGCACACAGTAGATAGTGCCACATAGACCCCATGTAGATATTGCCACACCTGCTACACAGCCCCCCCTGTAGATAGCGCCATGCAGCCCACTGTAGATAGCGCCACGCAGCCTCCCTGTAGATAATGCCATACAGCCCCCTTGTATATACTGCCACAAAGCAATCTCCCCTCCCCTTGTATTTACTGCCACACAGCAATGCCCCCTCCCCTTGTATATACTGCAACACAGCAATGCCCCCTCCCCTTGTATATACTGTCACACAGCAATACCCCCACCCCTTGTATATACTGCCACACACCAATCCCCCCTCCCCTTGTATATACTGCCACACACCAATCCCCCCTCCCCTTGTATATACTGCCACACAGCAATCCCCCTCCCTTTGTATATACTGGCACACAGCAATCCCCCCTCCCCTTGTATATACTGCCACACACCAATCCCCCTCCCTTGTGTATACTGTCACACAGCAATCCCCCCTCCCCTTGTATATACTGCCACACAGCAATCCCCTTTCCCCTTATATATACTGCCACACAGAAATCCCCCTCCCCTTGTATATACTACCACACAGCAATCCCCCCTCCGCTTGTGCATACTGCCACATAAATCCACCTCCCCTTGTATATACTGCCACACACCAATCCCCCCTCCCCTTGTATATATTACCACACAGCAATCCCACTCCCCTTGTATATACTGCCACACAGCCGCCTCCCCTTGTATATACTGCCACACAGCCCCTTCCTCTTGTATATACTGCCACACAGCTATCCCCCCTCCTCTTGTATATACTACCACACAGCAATCCTCCCTCCCTTGTATATACTGCCACACAGCCCCCCTCCCCTTGTATATACTACCACACAGCAATCCCCCTCCCATTGTATATACTGCCACACAGCAATCCCCCTCCCCTTGTATATATTGCCACACCGCAATCCCCCCTTGTATATCCTGCCACACAGCAATCCCCCCTCCCCTTGTATATACTGCTACACAGCAGTCCCTCCTCTCCTTGTATATACTGCCACATACAGCAATCCCCCTCCCCCTCCATATACTGCCACACAGCAATCCCCCTCCCCTTTATATACTGCCACACAGTAATCCACCCTCCCCTTGTATATACTGCCACACAGCAATCCCCCCTCCCCTTGTATATACTGCCACACAGCAATCCAACCTCTCCTTGTATATACTGCTACACAGCCCCCACTTCCCCTTGTATATAGTGCTACACAGCAATATCCCCCTGTATATTACCACACAGCAATCCCCCCCCCCTGTGTATTACCACACAGCCCCCTAAAAAAGACAACTTTGTACTTACCTTGCCCCGCTCCCATGACGGACGGAGCGCTACAATGCCTCTTGGGCAGAACACATGCGCAGACCGGCGTGATGATGTGACATCATCACGCAGGCCTGCGCAGGAAATTTTCCCAGCGCCTTATAGGCTGCAGGCCTAACTTGGCCTGCAGCCCATAGTATTCATTTGTATCTGCGTCCTGAGGACGCACATACAAGTGAATGTGGCTGTCGCTAGCACCAGAGGCACTGCGACAGTGCGCAGGCTTTAAAGAGGCTCTGTCACCAGATTATAAATGCTCTATCCCCTACCTAATCTGATAGGCGCTGTAATGTAGATCACAACAGTGGTTTTTATTTTGAAAAACATCAATTTGAGATTTATGCTAATTCGTTTCTAAATGCCCAACTGGGCGTTTTTTAACTTTTGACCAAGTGGGCGTTGTAAAGAGAAGTGTATGAAGTCATACAATTCTCTCCATTCATGTCCATTTGTACTCACAGCACAGCGTTATCTTGCGACATTGCCTCCAGCCAGAATGCGATGCCTATTCACACTCCCGACTCTTCGGTAAAGTTTCTGTGGGACTTACTCACAGCAAAGCGTGATCTCGCGAGATCACGCTTTGAATGACAGCACAGCGTGATCTCGCGAGATCACGCTGTGCTGTGTGAGTAAGTCCCACAGAAACTATACCGAAGTGTCGGGAGTGTGAATAGACATCGCATCCTGGCTGGAGGCAATGTCTATTCACTCTCAAGACACTTCGGTAAAGTTACTGTGGGTGTATGTGACAGCACAGCGTGATCTCACGTGTATGACGGTTCTCTTTACAAAGCCAGCTTGGTTAAAAATTAAAAAATGCCCAGTTGGGCATTAAGAAACTAATTAGCATAAATCTAAAATTGTTCATAACTTGCTAAAAAAATGATCGTTTTTTAAAATAAAAACCACTGCTGTAATATACATTACAGCGCCAATCAAATTATGTAGGAGATAGGGCATTTATAATCTGGTGACAGAGCCTCTTTTAAACTTTAGTGAGATGGGGTGTACTGTCTACAAGGGGGAAGTGGGGGCTGTATGGCACTATCTATAAGGGGGAGGTGAGGGGCACTGTCTACAAGAGGGACGTGGGGGGCTGTATGGCACTATCTACAAGGGGGAGGTGAGGGGCACTGTCTACAAGAGGGATGTGGGGGGCTGTATGGCGGAATCTACAGGGGGGGTGTATGGCAAATGTACGCATTCCCTTTAAGTTGCATAATTATATATTATAGCTAAGTTACATATTTAGCCTAGTTAAATATTTCACATTTGTAATGTGGATAGCTACAAGGGTGAACTTGAATATGTCAATACTACATGACATTTAGTGACTACATGTGATCCTACTGTCATGATGGACAATGAACTATTCACGGACAAAGTCCTTTCATGATGATCTCAGGCTTTTCATATAAGAACTTCTACACAAATGATAAGACCGTTCTTTTTCATGGTGCATTTCACAATTAAAGAGGCTGTGTCACCAGATTATAAGTGCCCTATCTCCTACATAATCTGATTGGCGCTGTAATGTAGATAACAGCAGTGGTTTTTATTTTGAAAAACTATCATTTTTTAGCAAGTTATGAGCTAGTTTAATTTTATGCTAATGAGATTCTCAATGGACAACTGGGCGTGTTTTTACTTTTTACCAACTGGGTGTTGTACAGAGGAGTGTATGAGGCTGACCAATCAGTGACCAATCAGCGTCATACACTTCTCATTGTTCCAGCCCAGCATGATCCACAGCCCAGTGTGATTGTGCAGTGAAAGAAGGAAACACGCCCAGTTGCTAAAAACACAATACACGCCCAGTTGGAAATAAGAGAAAACACGCCCAGTTGTCCATTAGAAAGGCTCATTTGCATAAATATAAAATTGCTCATAACTTAGCCAAAAATGATAGTTTTAAAAAAAAAACAAAAAAACTTTACTGTTATCTACATTGCAGCGCCGATCACATGCAATAGGAGATAGGGATTTGATAATCTGGTGACAGGGCGGTTATCGGGCAGACAAGCATTCATAGAATGCTCGTTGCCAATAATTGCCCTGTGTAAACTGGGCAGCGATCAGCAGATGAACGAGCAAACGCTTAATCGTCTGCTGATCGTATCGTTTTAAAAATAAAAAATATTATCGTTGTCGGCAGCACATTTCTCTGTGTAAGCAGGGAGATGTGTTGCCGACATGTTAATAATGTATAGGGACGAGCGATCGGAGTAACGAGCGCTCGTCCCCATACTAGCTCCTCGTGACAGGAGCGAACGAGCGCCGATCAACGCGTTCTCTCTTTGATTGGCGCTCGTTTACACGTCCCAGGACGGGCCGTGCAAGAGGACCTTTAGTGTTCCCATCATTCATTTTACTTTAAGATAACATATGTTTGTATGTATAATTTTGAGGATTTATTACTACTACCTCTTGTGACAATTGAAATGGTCAGATTGTTCTGAAGAACTGTGAGATACATTTAAGGGCCCATTCAGACGAGCGTGAATAACGTCCGTGTGCTGCGCATGGAAATCACGCACAGCATACGGACTCATTGATTTCAATGGGGCCGTTCACACATGCGTGAGTCCGCTGCGTGAAATTCACTGCATGTCCTATATTGATGCGTTTTCATGCACCTACAAGCCCACTGAGGTCAATGTGTGCGTGGAAACCACGCACCGCACACGGATGCACATCAATTCGTTTGAAAAAAAAAAAATGTGCTTTGCGAGTGCGTGAAAAAACGCATGCCACTTGCAAAGCACACTGATGCATAACACAACGCACACGGACCAGATTTACGTGCGTTTTTCACGTGCGTGAATCTGATACACTCGTGTGAATGTAGCCTAACACTTACCACGTAGAGACAACAGTCTGAATTTGAGAGAATAATTTCTGATATGTGGTGAGACACATATGCTAAATCTAATTATAATATACCGGCAGAAATGGGAAAAGTCCCTCACAGGTGTATATGCACAGTGGGTGAGATCCATTTTGTTCAATGAGCCTCTTTAAATGGTTTTTCACATTTTTAAAAGTTCTAGTTAAGATCACTAGACTAAACCTGAGATTATCAATAGTGATGAGTGAATTTCCCAAAATTCATTTCGGGGCTGATTCTATTGAATCGGCAGTCCAATTAGATTCGATCCAAATAAATTTGCTGCGAAATGCAAGTGCCCCAATTGCCCTGCCTGACTCTGTTTTCAAGTTGGATACAGTCCTAGAAGACATAAGAGAGTCAAACAGGACAATCAGGACACTTGCGAATCCACACCTATAATAAAAATAAATACCATACTCACCTGACATGGTCTACCGTAGCAACACTGAGATGATGTTGTTTTGTTCCATGTGAGCTCTTGCAACGCATCCCTAGTGGCCTCCTGGGATGATGTAATTTTGTCTCATGCGACCGCTGCAGCCTGTGATTGGCTGCAGCAGTGACATGGGACAAAATTTTGTCATCTCAGGAAACTGCCAGGGACACGTCGCAGCCACAGTAAAGGCATGCCCCCATGTGGCGGATTTCCTCCGCAACTGTCCGCATCAATGCCGCACAGAATCTGCGTTGCAGATTCTGCGGCGGATCTGCCCAAAATGTGCAGTAAATTGATGCGGACTAGCTGCTGCGGACTGCGGTCAAAGTGCTTCCCTTCTCCCTATCAGTGCAGGATAGAGAGAAGGGGCAGCACTTTCCCTAGCGAAAGTAAAAGAATTTCATACTTACCGGCCGTTGTCTTGGTGACGCGTCCCTCTTTCTGCATCCAGCCCGACCTCCCTGGATGACGCGGCAGTCCATGTGACCGCTGCAGCCTGTGATTGGCCTGTGTTTGGCTGCAGCCTGTGATTGGCTGCAGCCGTCACTTAGACTGAAACGTCATCCTGGGAGGCCGGACTGGAGACAGAAGCAGGGAGTTCTCGGTAAGTATGAACTTATATTTTTTTTACAGGTTGCTGTATATTGTGATCGGTAGTCACTGTCCCGGGTGCCGAAACAGTTACTGCCGATCGCTTAACTCTTTCAGCACCCTGGACAGTGACTATTTACTGACGTCTCCTAGCAACGCTCCCGTCATTCCGCGAGCCCCATTGACTTCCTCAGTCTGGCTGTAGACCTAGAAATACATAGGTCCAGCCAGAATGAAGAAATGTCAAGTTAAAAAAGCAATACGCTCCGCAGCACACATAACATGTGCATGACAGCTGCGGACTTCATTGCGGAAATTCGAATCTCCATTGAAGTCAATGGAGAAATTCCGCCATGAGTCCGCAACCAGTCCGCCACTAGTCCGCAACAGACAGAGCATGCTGCGGACACCAAATTCCGCTCCGCAGCCTATGCTCCGCAGCGGAATTTTACGCCTCGTCTAAACGAACACTTCTAAATAGAAGTGGAAGTCAATGGAGAAACGGCTCCGCTGCGGATTAACGCTGCGGAGTGTCCGCAGCGTAATTCAAGTGAAATTCCGCCACGTGTGAACCCAGCCTTACATGGGACAAAACTACTTCATCTCAGTAGGCCGGCAGAGACGTGTCGCTAAAGGAGACCAGGTGAGTATGGTATTTGTTTAAATCTCCTCTTCTCCCCTCTTCCTTTTTCTAATCTGATATATGGCAGCTGGCAGCCGCCATTTTGCCATTTTTGCGCAGCATACCCAAAAATCTTGGGATTTCGCCAAATCCGAAACTTTTGCAAAATTTGGACAGATTTCAATTTGTTTAGAATCAATTTGCTCGTCCCTAAATATCAGAGATTATAAACTGGAAGTTATTTGCAGAAATTGAAGGTAGTCACATGGTGATGTAAAAACATATGTAGATGACAGTAGAAAAAAAGAACTACTAGCACCTTTCCTCTCTTGGTAAATTCTAAAGGGATAATGAAGGGCGAACTTTACTTCGGGGCATTCTTAAACTGTCTGATAGTTATTTATCCCGACCACCCAATAAACATGTACCCTCATCATTAACATTGGAAATTATAACTATAGACGTGATTGGTCAAACTAACATGGTGTATAATTGGTTCCGTTTTCAAAAAACATAGTATGGGCAAATAAAACTAGAAAAAACATACAATTATGTGTCACAGAATATCATTTTGTGCCACAGAATAAGATTTGTGTCAGAAAGGGCATTCAAGTTACATGAAATGCAATTTTGTGCAATATTATGCAAGAACAGAATACGTCTTATGTTCACATCAGCGTCAGGTTCTGGTCATCGGTTCCGTTCTACCTTTCCGTCGAAGCAACCGATGAACGGAAAGCCAATTGGAAACCATAGCTTCCGTTTGCATTACCATTGATTTAAATGGAAATGCTTCCCTTGCAGTTAGTTTCCGTTTGTTTCCATTCCGTAAAGTTTCCGTTTTTTTCATGGAAACAATAGCGCAGTCGCGTTATGAATGCATAAAGTCAATGATCATTCTGATAATAAAAAGTTTACAATTTCTTGGTGAAAATGTAAAAACTCTTTATGTTCGTGGCTGCCAGTATTATATACTGATTTATAGTCCTTAAAGGGGCTGTATGAGATCAAAACAACTTGGTTGCTTTCTTCTTGACGCATAAACACTATTGCCCAAAGGCTGTGTCTGGTATTGCAGCTTAGCCCCATTCACTTGCATGAGTATGAGTTGCACTACCAGAAACAGCCTTTGGAAAAAAGTGGCGCTGTTTAAATATCGAGGCAAACATGTTTTTTTTTCTATCTCATACAACTCGTTTAATCTTTATTATGTGTGATAAAAACCCTAATGAAGTCAATGGCATTGTCTATAATTACAATTATTTTCAGGAACCGGAAAATTAAATAAAACAGGTACCCTGTGATGTAGTCCTGGAAGATTTTCTTGAATTAAAGCAGTGGAGGAGGTGTGAGGGGGGGATGGGACAGCTATTGGGATGTACTACAAGGGATTATGTTTTATGTAATCACAGTGTGAGGAATTCCTATATAGCAGTCTGAATACTTTCTTTTGTTGTGGAAGCAGAATCCTAGCATGGTGTGACAATCATAAAATATCAAACCTGTCACTAACTGGGCGTGTATGAAGACTTTGAGAGGTTAGATGAAAGAAGTGCATGTATGTGTAGGGTAATTCTCTGTAAAATAGAATTCCAAAAATGCAGCCCGAATAGGGATGATGGTAATGTGCTATATAATACAGTAGGGCTGCTAGAACTCGTTTTGGATCCCCTAAACCTAACCATTTAGCCACACAAACTGCAGTATTTTTCAATCTGAGATCCTATCTAACGCCTCCACGTTAAAATACAACCCGCCGTAGCCAAGCAAGGTGCTGGGACCAATATAGCAGTAACTACTATAACCCTTTTAAAATCCCCAAGCTGAAGTATCTGTCTGCATATAATAATATTAAATGACATTAAAGGCTATGTACACTTTTGAAGCTAATTAATTTTAATAAATCAATGTTTTATCTGATTTTAAACAACTTTTAAATAGATTTTCATTAAGAAAATTATTATTTTTTACAGCTTCTATATATCCTGCATACATAGAAGCTGTATCCTTCCATCAAAGCCTATTCCGTCAGGTTATCTGTACTGGCGGCTCGAATAAAATATGGTCCTGCCTGTCTCTGACTCGCAGGATGCCGCGAATAGCGATCACATCGATGTGATCATTATTTCTGGATCGGACCAGCTTTCCGCTGACAGTATAGTTAAAACATTTTTTAATAAAAATCTATTTAAATGTAAAAGTTGTTTCAAATCAGAAAAAACTGATTTATTGAAAACATTTTTAGCTTCAAAAGTATAGATAGCCTTTATGGCTGGGTTCACACAGAGTTTTTTGCAGGCAGAAAATCTGCCTCAAAATTCAGTTTGGAATTTTGAGTCAGATTTTTCTCTGCTTGCATGCCGATTTTCGCTGCGTTTTTCGCCGTTCGCGGAAAAAACCGCCTTTGCCTCCCATTGAAATCAATGGGAGACATTTTTGGCCATTTTTTGGCGCTTTTTCAGACGCGTTTCCGCGTAAAAAACTGTGTAAAAAAAACTGTGAGAACTGGCCCGAATTTAGACATTTAAAGATGCACTAAAGAGCCCTGGGCACTCCATGTGCAGCCCAAGTGTGATCTATATTCGGTCCAATGTTTAATAAACATAAAATATGGGCAATAACAGTATTTCATTTTAAAACATACATTTATGTTACATATTATTATTTCGTGAAACAGAATGCAATTTTTTAGCAAATAAGATTTTTGTGACACAAATTACTATTCAAGGGCACAGAGTAATAGATTGTATCATATGATATTCCTTTGTGACATTGAACTTTTTGTGCTAGTTGGGCTTTATTTTACGCTATTCATGTATTTTGTATTTACAAAATAAATTTTAACCACAAAATTGTGATGCTTACAACAGGCGGTAAGTATCCCGCTCAGCCAAGCAAAATTGATATTCTCATATTTATTTCATGTCAAATATTACTATATTATACCAATGAATTCTGCAGATTTATGCAATAAAAGATAAAGATATTTCATGCTAAGAAAATGATTTTGCATGAACTTACAATTAAAACCAGACATTAGACTGACGTCGAAATCCATCTGCTGACTAATAGTATCTAATGCAATAAGACATTTATATTTATTAAAATATATAAAACCTGCTCAAGTGTCAAGTGAAAAGTTGCCTGGTGGAAAAAATGGATGGAAATAATGGATAATAAAGGTGGCAACATTATATATCCTGCTTCCTGTAAACTCTCTGGGCAATACCAGTATGTAAGGGTGGGTATTCCTGACACATTGCTGCTATGTAACACTATTGAAATCACTGGGACATGACATGAGGAGGAGTACATGACAACACTCTGTTATGACATCCTGAAATTCCTGTGACTCATATTTTCTGTTTTCTCTTTGTCCAAAAATAAGTAACCAACTATGTGTAGTTACGTTTTTGATCGGTACTGGAGATGTGGATGCTCTAAACCACAATCGGTTTGGCGCTGGCTAGACTGTTGCAGAGTATAAAGACTATCCCTGTTCTTTACCCTTAACCCGCGCAAGGAGGTATGGACTTTCTCAGCTGGTTTCCCGACCTATGGTCCCCAGAACCGTCACCAATTGGTGGCACGAGAGCCTAGGATCTTTACAAAGGAAGCTGTCAGGAATGCGAAAGGTCAGAGGGTGAGACAGGAGTGTAGTCAGGGGATAACCAAGGGTCAGAACCAGGAGTGGAACAACAGGTAACAGGTCAATCGTCTAAAAGGCGAAACAGTAGAGAAATCCAGGAACGAGAGCGAGATCAGGACCAAAGTCAAATTCAAGTTCAACCTGATGAGACCAACAGCTGGAGGACCAGTTACTAGAATGGGGAGAGGTGAGTAAAACCCGTTTACACGGGCCAATGATTGGTCGAACAAGAGCTTATACGAATGCTTGTTCGGGTATGTTGACGCGGCTTATTTTCGGCCGTTTTTCGGGCAGTAAACGGCAGAAAAAGGGCAGAATAATCGGAAGCAGAACGCCTCCAAACATCTGCCCATTGATTTCAATGGAAAAAACGGCGTTCTGTTCCGATGGGCCGTTTTTTTACGCAGCCGTTTTGAAAAATGGCCGCGTAAAAAAACGACCGCGAAAAAGAAGTGCAGGTCACTCTTGGGATGTTTTTGAGGACGTTTTTCATAGACTGTATGGAAAACAGCTCCAAAAAGGGCGTAAAAAATGCAGCGAAAAACACAGCGAAAAGCTCCGTATTTTCAGACGCTTTTGGTTAAGCGTGTGAACATACCCTTCCCGATCATTGCCCTGTGTAAACAGCGCAGCAATCAGTTTATGAACAAGCAAACACTCCTTCATCGGCTCTCCCGACATGTCTATTTTAGTCCATTCTTGTTTTCCCTGTAAAAAAAAAAAAAATCACAATTTTGAAGCATCTTTTCTTAGAACTCTTCATTAGATAGTTACAGTTGAAAAAAGACATATGTCCATCAAGTTCAACCAAGGGATGAGAGAAAGGGAAGGGATATGGGCAAACTTTAGAACATGGTTTTACTCCTATTGACACAGAGGAAGGTAAAACAAAACAAAAATCACGATAAGATATGAACCAATCTGCCACCAATTGGATCAACATTCAAACAAGAATTTAAACATTGACAATTGCGCCGATATTAATTTTACTCCCACTAACTGTGTGGTAATAATTTTTTAAAACAAAAAAAACTTTATTAATATCACTAATACAAAGATATACTTATTTACTGTATTCACCACATACAAAACAGACAAATTGTGTGTTAAAAAGTGTCCATGGACTGCCTAGTCATTGACGATATTTATATAGTCTTACTAATAGGGGAACAGAGGGTAGATATTTCAGGGAACATCCTTAGGGCAGATTTACACGAGCGTGTGTGTTTTGCGCACGCAAAAAACGCTGCGTTTTGCGCACGCAAAAGGCACTTAACAGCTCCGTGTGTCATGATCATATGGTGCGTGGCTGCGTGCTTTTCGCGCAGCCGCCATCATTATGACACTCTGTTTGGATGTTTGTAAACAGAAAAGCACGTGGTGCTTTTCTGTTTGCAATCATAGTTTGCCTTCTGTTGCGCAAATCACGCGTGTCACACGGAGGTGCCTCCGTGTGGTGCGCGTGATTTTCACACACCCATTGACTTCAATGGGTGCGTGATGCGCGAAAAACGCAGAAATATAGGACCTGTCGTGAGTTTTACGCAGCGGACTCACGCTGCGCAAAAATCACTGACAGTCTGCACTGCCCCATAGACTATCATAGGACGTTCGTGTAAATACGCCCTTATAGTTCGAAATCTATCCTGAAGAATTTGATAAATTTTAAGAATTTAATAACTTTAATTAATTACTAAATGACAAATGGAGGCATACCTCCCAATAATACCATAAACTGTAAATTGTATATCAATATAAACTGCTATCTCCCCTGAAGAAGCCACTATAGGTGGTGAAACATGTAGGGAGGCTGATTTAGGGAATCAATTTTAATTCACAAATCCATGTAGACTAGCCAGGCAATTCATAGATACTTATTTAGAGATAGAAATGAGTGTTGAGCTCAGCTCGTTGTATGAATAGGAAGAATACCTCCATTCTCTAGTAGTGACTCATTTATCTTGAGGAGCTTGGAGTTTAGAATTATAGGACAATACTTGTAATTGGTCACTCATATTAGTATCAATGGGAGGAATGCCTCCACCTTTTTAGGTAGAAAATCTATTGATCTTGTGACAATTTCAATGTCCACCATAATTATAGGGCAATATCTAAATGCTTGTCCTTTGTTACTACCTTAGGGTACCATTGGGAAGAATGCCTCCATTTACTATCTAGTAATCCATTAGTTCAGGGGCGTAGCTAAAGGCTCATGGGCCCCGATGCAAAAATTCTTACTGCCCCCCCCCCCCCGCAAACTTCTCATGGCCGACGGTCCGCAGCTTTCAGCTGCATCGCTGGGTCTCCTAAGTGACGCAACAATGCAGCACTAGCAGCCGGGGGCGTCATTAAGGCTGGGTTCACACACACTATTTACGGACGTAATTCAGGCGTTTTAGCATTGAATTACGTCCAAAAATGTGATTTTTTTTACGCGCCGCTGTCAAAAGGCGTAAAAAAGACGCCCACGTCAAAGAAGTGCCTGTCACTTCTTCAGACGTAAATGGAGCCGTTTTCCATGGACTCCAAGGAAAAACAGCTCCAATTACATCCGTAATGGACACAGCGAAAGACGCCTGCACATGCCTTTACGGTGCTGTTTTCTCCTGAAAACAGCACCGTAATTTCAGCCGTAACAGACGCTGCCATGTGAACATACCCTCAGGGCTTAAAATGTCAGGGAAATAGCCCCAATACATATGTGTCCGCCCAAAAAAAGTGTGTATATGAGACAGCATATCTATAGCACTACGACCCTATAAACTATGGATAGGATTAGATACAGTGGCTCAGCAGACAGTATCACACATGATAGGATTAGATACAGTGGCTCAGAAGGCAGTATCACACATGATAGGATTAGATACAGTGGCCCAGCAGACAGTATCACACATGATAGGATTAGATACAGTGGCTCAGCAGACAGTACCACACATGATAGGATTAGATACAGTGGCTCAGAAGGCAGTATCACACATGATAGGATTAGATACAGTGGCTCAGCAGACAGTATCACACATGATCGGATTAGATATAGGGCCCAGCAGACAGTATCACACAAGATACGATTAGATACAGGGCCCAGCAGACAGTATCACACATGATTGGATTAGATACACAGCTCAGCAGACAGTATCACACATGATTGGATTAGATACAGGGCCCAGCTCGCTGACATTGCGTCTCCAGCGCTGGACCCAGGATAGGTAAGAATAATAATTTTGCTTCTTTGTGTTACTGATTATTTTTGTGTTTGTGTTTTTTTACAGGTTCGGTTGTTGGACTTCGGATTCGAGGACTTCAATGACGGCGTTTTTTGTATTCTCAATAAAATGGTTAATGAGGGTTGTGTTTTTTTATTTCAATAAAATATTTTTTCTATGTGCTTGTATCTTTTTAAACTTTATTATCACCGCCTTAGTAATGGCCGCTGGCTGATTGACAACCTCCATTACTACGGTGGGGCTTAATGTTAGCAGGTGCAGAGGCTACACTAACCCCCATTATTACCCCGGTACCCACCGCCACCAGGAGTACCGGGAAGAGCTGAGTACGAACCAGTACCCGACCATCTGTAGTGACGGGCAGGCACCGGGGTGGCCGCAGGCTGGTAGTATAAGGCTGGGGGGAAGGCCAAAAACAGTGGCCCTTCCCACCCTTGTAATGCTGTGTTGCATCTGGCTGTTTATGAAAATTGGGGGGGACCCGACATAGTTTTTTCCAATTATTTTTTATTTTTTTTAAAATGACGTGGGGTCCCCCCCATTTTTCATAACCAGCCAGATACAATAAAGCAGCAGCAGCCTAGCATCACCAGGGTGGGAAGGGCCACTGTTTTTGGCCTTTCCCCTCCTGATAATACCAGCCTGCAGCCACCCCAGTGGCCGACCATCACTACAGATGGTCGAGTACTGGATGGTACCCGGCTCTTCCCAGCACCCCTGGTGGCGGTGGGTACCGGGGTAATAAAGGGGGTTAGTGTTCGCCTCTGCACCGGCTAACACTAAGCCCCGCCTTAGCAATGAACGTCGACAATCAGCCGGCGGCCATTACTAAGGCGGTAGTAATATAGTTTAAAAAAAAACACAAAGACATAGAAAAAATATTTTATTGAAATAAAACAAAAACCCACACAGCCCTCATTAACCATTTTATTGATAATAAAAAAAAAAGTTGTCATCGAAGTAGTCCTTCAATCCGACGTAGTCCAACGACCGAACCTGTAAGAAAACACACAAAAAATGATTAGTAACACATGTTAGGCTTAGATACAGGGCCCATGTGTGATACAGTCTGTGGGACCCTGTATCTAAGCCTACCACAACGTAGGCTTAGATACAGGGTCCAGCAGACAGTAATCTTATACAGTATAAGATTACTGTGTGCTGGGGCCCTGTATCTAAACCTACAGTGTGGTAGGCTTAGATACAGGGCCCAGCAGACAGGATCACGCATGGGCCATGTATCTAAGCCTACCATGTGATTGGCTTAGATACAGGGCCCAGCAGACAGGATCACGCATGGGCCATGTATCTAAGCCTACCATGTGATTGGCTTAGATACAGGGCCCAGCAGACAGGATCACACAATCTGTGATCCTGTCTCATGGGCCCCCTAAGCCTGATACATCGTAGGCTTAGGGGTTGTGCAGTCCCTAAACATTGATGGCCTATCCACAGGATAGGCCATCAATAGCTGATGTGTCGCCCGGGACCCACAAATCAGCTGTTTTGAAGGGGCCGCAGCACTCGTACGAGAGCTGCTTCCCCTTCATTTCACTACTCGCCCACACTGTGAATCGCCGACACGGATTCACAGTGTGACCGGAATGAAGTGACATGACTCAAATAAGTCGAGTCGCTTCTCCCCTTATGTAAATCTACCCTCCCAAAGCAGACACTGAAACAGAGTTGGATTTTAATGGCCACAGCAGCCGTTTATTATTTAAATAACAATAACTTTAAATACCATAATTTTTGAATCCCCAAAAAAGGGGATACATCATAACAACAAATAACCCACTGCGACCCTATCAGGGTCATAACATTATAAACCAACCAGAATGACAGGGGCAAGTCCTTGAAGCCACCGATACTTAATTTTGGCCATCTGCCCACAAATACCTTACCCCCAGCCGTAACCCGGCCCAGGAGCACCAAATTACCTTTTTGCAGATGACCACCATATATATATAAATATATATAACCCAGCTTTCAAAAGGGGTAACACCCTAAGAAGCCGACAAATTGGGGGTGCATCCCGTGATGCATTCCCCCCCCACCACTTTTTACGACCTACTTCAAGGACTCCCCCCCGCAGCTGCAATGACAAAATTTAACCTCCCCCAAAGACAAATGTCAATAAGCAAATAAACTTTGACGAGAAGAACCACCATCCGCAGCAACCTTTTGCCGCGGTCAACCGATCCACATCAGGGCGGGCGGGCGGGAACATGTTCCTGCTTCTGTGTCCTGGCGAAGAGAGGGAGAGCACAAACAGGAAACAGGTACATCCCCTTCAATCCCCACCCCTTCTCACTCAAGCCCTCCTGCTGTCCCCCCCCCCTTTCCTCTCATAGGCCAGCCAACTCTGTGTCCCTCCCATCTATTTTAGTCATGGAGGCCTTCCCTTATTCCTTTTTTCTTCTTTCAGTACGGCCTCTTCTTGACTCAAATAAGTCGAGTCGCTTCTCCCCTTATGTAAATCTACCCTCCCAAAGCAGACACTGAAACAGAGTTGGATTTTAATGGCCACAGCAGCCGTTTATTATTTAAATAACAATAACTTTAAATACCATAATTTTTGAATCCCCAAAAAAGGGGATACATCATAACAACAAATAACCCACTGCGACCCTATCAGGGTCATAACATTATAAACCAACCAGAATGACAGGGGCAAGTCCTTGAAGCCACCGATACTTAATTTTGGCCATCTGCCCACAAATACCTTACCCCCAGCCGTAACCCGGCCCAGGAGCACCAAATTACCTTTTTGCAGATGACCACCATATATATATAAATATATATAACCCAGCTTTCAAAAGGGGTAACACCCTAAGAAGCCGACAAATTGGGGGTGCATCCCGTGATGCATTCCCCCCCACCACTTTTTACGACCTACTTCAAGGACTCCCCCCCGCCAAAGCGAAACAGGCCTTGACCACCTCACGCCTGCGAGCTCCTCCACACTCCCACCGCTCGCTCAATTCCATCGGTCAAAGCCAGACTCCACATATCCATCCCCACCTCATTGAGGTGCACACCGTCCTCTCTCCAGTAGCTGCCTGTCCCAGCCTCCAGATCCCAGTGGCGCACCGCAACCCCACCATTACGCGTCACGAAGCTTGATATGGCCCTATTAGCCTTAATGCGAGCCTTGTTAATTTTTCCCACAGAACGGGCCATCCGCCAGTTCTTCCTAGGGACCATCTCAGACCACACCGTCACCAATTTAGGATAAGTTGCCCATAAGCAGAGCAAATCATGCTTGACGTCCCGTACCAACTCCCGGAAAGGGCGTATACCCAAATCGTTGCCTCCCACATGCAACACCAGTACCTCCGGCGCCCTGTCAAGCAGTACAAAATTGTGAAACTCGGGCAATACCCTGTTCCATGTCATTCCCCGTATACCCATCCACCTCACAACCGCCGCGTCCCGCGGAATCCTGAGCTGTCGACCGTCCGGCCGTACATCCGCGCGAAGGGCACCCCAGTACACAAAAGAATGTCCCATAATCCACACCATGCATGAGTCACGGCCTGCAAAACAAATGAAGAACATACACGCACCACCTCTTGCTGCCGCGTACCATTAATACTCAGGCGGAAACGCACGCACCCGGAACATGCTATACATCAATATATCACAACATGTTCAAGCGCACATAAGAACGGAAACGCGCCGACTCCCAACGCCCTATCCGCTGCACGCCTGCATCATCTAAACCCCATCTCACCGCCTCCGTCGCTGCCCCTATACGGAAAGAATGAGACGAGTATTGCTCTGCCTGCACCCCGCTAGCCACCAGACACTTTCTGAAAACCGAAATAAACTGATACCGCGACAGAAACGAGCCATCCTCGTGCCGCAGCAACGGCCCGTCTGAGAGATCTAAACCCGCCAAGTACTCCTTGACACACAACACTGGACAAACCGGATTCTTTGGGACCGCCAGCAAAACCACTCGACGTCCTGCCCCTCCTTGGTCCGTTTTGGACCTTCGCAACACTATCTCCACCCTGTCTTCATACAAATCGACATTATCCTGCAACAAGCCCCCCGCTCTCACCGAACTGGGGGAAACCAATTCCCCTACCCGAAAAGCTCCAAAAAAGGCTAACGCAAAAGCCAACCGGAAAAGCTTGCTCTCATACTCTGAACGACACACCTGCCGCACCACCACCTCCAGGGAACACAACAATTGAAATGACACGGGACGCCTCTTATCCCTCACCACTACACCCCGTCTCAGCCCTTTCAATGCCTGGCCCACCAAAAACCGCTTCGTGATATCTGCCAACCCCCGTAACTTACAACCGAAAGCAATGGCCGCCACGAAGCGATTAACCTTAGCGACCGTGCAACCCCGGGCGAACGCATCCCCCAACCAAAACAGCAAGGCCACCATCCTATCATCATCCGAGCACACATCTCCCAAAGATCTCACCCACTCCTCCCATTGCCTCCATCCAGCCGCATACGACGACCACGTCGCACTGGCCAGTGAACGTTTAATCAATGCACCTGCCGCCTGGATACCAGCTCCCACAGATGACTGGGACAGTCCACCCCTGTTAACTCCGCGTCCGGGACCAGCTGCCGGAAACGATCCCACTGCGAGCGAGAAAGCGCGTCAGCAATACAATTCTCTACCCCGGGAACATGCACCGCCACCACCCATGCATTTAAACTCAAACAGGAAAGCACCAACTGACGCAACAAGCGAACCACTGGAGGGGACGACGCCGAAGTATTATTTATAGCCATCACCACCCCCAAATTGTCACAATGAAAATGCACTTTTTTGTCCCGGAACCTGTCTCCCCAAATGGTGACCGCCACCACGATGGGAAACAGTTCGAGTAGGGCCAAGTTACGCGTCAGTCCCGCCTCCACCCATGCAACCGGCCATTTTCCCGCGCACCATTGACCTTTAAAGAACGCCCCGAACCCCACCGCCCCAGACGCGTCAGTGAACAATTCCAAATCGAAGCTATCTAACGCCCGGGACATCCAAAGAGAGCGCCCATTATACTGTGCCAGAAAATGGAGCCAGACCTGTAAATCTTCCCTGTGCTCTGCAGCCAGACGAATGAAATGATGGGGTTCCCGAACCCCCGCCGTCGCCGCTGCCAACCGCCGACAAAAAACCCTGCCCATCGGCATGATGCGGCAGGCAAAATTCAACTTCCCCAATAAGGACTGCAATTCACGTAGCGTAATTTTCCTAATCCGACACGCTCGCTCCACTACCAACCGCAAATCCCCCAACTTATCCTCCGGCAATCTGCACTCCATTGCTACGGAGTCGATAGTAATTCCCAAAAAACAAATGGTCGTCACCGGACCCTCAGTTTTTTCCACAGCCAAGGGTACACCGAACTCCCTTGACACCCAATTGACCGTCTCCAACAAATTTGCGCAAACCCCCGAACACGACGGGCCAACGCACAAGAAATCGTCGAGATAGTGAATAACTGATTCCACCCCCGCGACCTCCCTGACTACCCATTCCAAAAAAGAACTAAACACCTCAAAGTACGCGCACGACAACGAACAACCCATGGGAAGGCATCGATCAATGTAATAATCCCCTTCCCAATAACATCCCAACAACCTCTGGCTGTCCGGATGAACCGGCAACAAACGAAACGCCGCTTGAATATCAGTTTTTGCCATCAGAGCCCCTCTTCCGTAACCACGTACCAACGCTACCGCCGCATCAAACGACGTGTAGACCACAGAACAGAGATCCTGGTCAATGCCATCGTTAACCGACGCCCCCTTCGGGAAGGACAAATGCTGAATAAGCCGGAATTTGTTACCTTCTCGTTTTGGAACCACCCCTAACGGTGACACCACCAAACCTGGAACTGGGATCGTGCTAAAGGGGCCCGCCATTCTGCCCAGGTCAATCTCCTTCCGGATTTTTTCCGAGACTACCCCCGCATGCTGATATGCCGACTTAAGGTTGCGCTGCGTGAAAGGGACCTCATGCAAAGGGGGCGGAATAATGAAACCGTAACCAAAACCTAAACTAATCAACCGCGCCCCCTCCTTATTGGGGTACCTACTTAGAAAGGGGGCCATCTTTATGAGTTTCACCGGAGTCTCCCCCATAACCAGACGCCCCGCTGGCTCCCCCTTGTCGTTTACCCTTCTTAAAACATTTAGACGCTCCATGTGACTGCCCGCTGCAATGTGAACACGCATGCTTGAATTTACACGTCGCTCCAAATTTGCACTGCCCCTCATTGAACTGCCAACACGTCCCAAATTTTGAACCTGAGGCCTGACTACCCCCGCCGGAAGTTCCTGCTGCATTCCCGCTCCCGGGAAAGGACTGCCCCTGCTTATAAAGTGCCGTCACTTTCAACCATAAGGCTATGTCCTTATGGTCCCACCGTATATTCGGCCGCACCGCTTTCCTCTGCCGAAACTGCTCATCGTAACGAAGCCAGGCCTGGCCCCCATAAACCCGATGCGCCTCCCCCACCGCATCCAAATAACAAAACAAGCCGGAACAATTATCTGGCGCCTTTTCCCCAATAACGCTCGCCAAAATTGCAAAAGCCTGCATCCAATTGACGAACGTTTTTGGAATCAACCTGTACCGTCTCTTTTCTTCCTCATCCTTTTTTGTTTCATCCCGCTTCACTTTATCTAAATTAAACTTCTCCAGCGGAAGCAAGGAAAAAATCTCCACATACTCGTCCTTCCAAATCCTTTCCTTTACCTCCTGCTTTAAATGCGCCCCTAACGGGCCCTCATAACAAACATAAACCTCCCCGCGCGCACGATCATCAAGACGCACCCTATCAACCTCCTTTGGCGAGTCTGTTTGAACCGCCGCCGCCACTGCCACCGCTGCCCCGGCATTCAACCCCCCACCGTTTTGACGAACCGGAGCGCTTCCAACACTGCCCCCCCACACCGCGGCCGGCGCCACACCTGACGATTCTTGGGAAGGGGAACCACCTAGCCGCCCCACTAACACTTTTAAACATCCCACTAACTCCGCCAAACTATCCCCCGCACCCGCCTGTAGCGACGGGACCCCCGACTCCGCCGCGACGCCCACCGCCTCGACACCCTCTACACCGATACCCGACATCAATAAAGCTGGAAATGGTAACGTAGGTGTCAACTCACCAGGCTGCCCAGGGGCTGTGAACCCGTCAGCCGGACCCCCATGTCCACGTGGAGAGGCCCGCCGCTCACCGTCCTCCAATGCTCCGGACTCCCTCTGGCGCTGTCCGCATTGGCAATGTGTGCACGGGGAATTCCGATTTTCGTCTGAGTAAAGGGGGGGTGACATCGCATCATCCAATTGGCCGAGGTCCAGTTCATGCCTCATCCGTCCCGCTGAACCAGCTCCAAGCTGTTCCGTCCCTGGCACTCCAACCACCGACCTCATCCTGCGACCTCTGGTCGTTTCCACCTCGACGACACCATGAGCCGACCCTCTGGCTGGCACATCACCATGCAGGGTCGCCGTTGCCCTTCCGCCACGTGCTGAAGAAGGAGAGGATGTGACCGGAAGTGAAGGCCGCGTCCTCCTCGCCGCTGCCGCCGGGCGCTGCCGCGTTTTGGGATTCCTCCCAGGACCAGACGAAAGAGCAGCGGCAGGCCGCCCTGGGGTCTGGCCTGCAGGGTCCACTGATGGGCTCCTCTTGCGCCGCCGCGCCCGCGGGATGTCTTCAGGACTCAGCCTTGCGGGCGGGCGCGAGCGCCTCGTGCTGCGCGTCACGCCGGGAGTGCCAGCCCTGGCCTGAGTCATGGGGGAAACGGGCTCTCCTCTTCTCCTGCCCGACCCCCTGGTACGCCGGTCCTGTACCTCGGCCTGCTCCAGCATCCCCGCGACCACCGGCATGACAGAGCGCTCCCCGCATGCTCCAGCCGACTCTGCTCGCTCCTGGACCGGAGCGCCCGATTGTCCCTGCAGCAGCGTCGCTACTCGTGCTCCGAGCCATCCAGGACCCTGAGAAGCTGCCGCGGCCCGCAACAGCTCCATAGCCTCCTCATCAGACGCAGCAGGGGTAACAAACATGTTCCTGCTTCTGTGTCCTGGCGAAGAGAGGGAGAGCACAAACAGGAAACAGGTACATCCCCTTCAATCCCCACCCCTTCTCACTCAAGCCCTCCTGCTGTCCCCCCCCCCCTTTCCTCTCATAGGCCAGCCAACTCTGTGTCCCTCCCATCTATTTTAGTCATGGAGGCCTTCCCTTATTCCTTTTTTCTTCTTTCAGTACGGCCTCTTCTGGAATGAAGGGGAACAGCTCTCGTACAAGTGCTGCGGCCCCTTCAAAACAGCTGATTGGCGGGTCCCGGGAGTCGGATCCCGCCAGTCAGGGCTATCTTACCTTCCTCTTCGGCCGCGGCGGGAGTTCTGTCGTCTCGATGCTGTGCGCGGCGCATAGCGCTATGATGTCATGCGCTGCGCACAGCGCTTGACGTCAGGACCTCCGCTGCGATCTGGAACCAGGAAGGTAAGTAAAGTATGTTACTATAGTAACAGGGGCCCGCGGCCCGAGTTACTATAGTTACTTTTTATTGATGTGGTGCGGGGGGCCGTGGGCCCCCTGGCTTCGGGGCCCCATCGCAATTGCGACCGCTGCGACCCCTATAGCTACGCCAGTGCATTAGTTTATGGTACTAGTATATCAGTTTATGGTATTATTGGGAGGAATGCCTCCATTTGCTGCTTTTCATTGCTTTTCTTTTGCTGGTTTTCCCTGATGAATTCAATGGGGATGCAAAACACGCAACAGAATTCAAGTGTTGCAACCTTTGCGGCGGAATGGCAGCGATTCCGTAGCAAAAATTTCAAGTAAAAAAAATATATACTTACACAGAATTCCCTGCTTTTCTCCAGTCCGGCCTCCTGGGATGACGTTTCATCACATGTGACCGCTGCAGCGGTCACATGGCCTACACCGTCATCTTACTAGGCCGGACTACGCACGGAAGAGAGGATGGGGATAAGTATAAACTTTTTTCAGAGCTGCCTTCCGCAGTGGCACAATGTGGTGCGGTTTTACGGACGGAATGTACTGCGATTTCCAGGTTGTATATGCTGCGTAGTTTTTACGTAACATATCTGACCCATGAAAACCCAGCCTTAGTAGTCTCTTTTCAAGGCTAAATAGGTTTAATTGTTTTAAACTTTCCTCATAACTAAAGGCCCGTTTACACCGGCCAGTTATTGGGCAAGCGAGAATTCACATAACGCTCATTCCTGATTATTGCCCCGTGTAAATAGGGCAACGATCAGACGATCAACGAGCAAACTCTCGTTCATCGGCTGATTGTATCGTTATAAATGCCTTAAATATTATTGTTGTCGGCAGCACATCTATCTGTATAAACAGGGGGACGCGCTGCCGAAATTATAAAAATGTATGGGGATGAGCGATCGTAGTAACAATGACTCATCCCCATACATAGCTACTTGTGAATGGAGCATACGAGTGCAGATCAATGAGCTGATCGGTGTTCATTTACACAGCCCACGTTGGGCTGTGTAAGGGTATGTGCACACACACTAATTACGTCCGTAATTGACGGACGTATTTCGGCCGCAAGTCCCGGACCGAACACAGTGCAGGGAGCCGGGCTCCTAGCATCATACTTATGTACGATGCTAGGAGTCCCTGCCTCTCTGCAGGACAACTGTCCCGTACTGTAATCATGTTTTCAGTACGTGACAGTGGTCCTGCAGCGAGGCAGGGACTCCTAGCATCGTACATAAGTATGATGCTAGGAGCCCGGCTCCCTGCACTGTGTTCGGTCCGGGACTTGCGGCCGAAATACGTCCGTCAATTACGGACGTAATTAGTGTGTGTGCACATACCATAAAAGTACCCTAAGATTCTCCTTGCCCCGTATTAGTTTATTTGCTCTTCTTTGTATTTTTTCCAACTCCTGGGCATCCTTTCTATGAACTGGAGCCCAGAACGGAACTGCATATTCTAGATGAGGCCGCACTAATGCTTCGAAAAGTGGTCATATTTTATACCTGTCCTGCAAGTCAATGCCTCTTTTAATACAAGACAGTAGCCTACTGGCTTTAGAAGCAGCTAATTGACATTGCATGCTCTTATTTAGTCTATGAGCTACAAGAACACTCAGATCCTTCTCAATAAGTAACTCTCCCAGGTTAAGGCCTCATGCACACGACCGTAGTGTTTTTCTGGTCCGCAAATTCCAGGACCGTGTTCCGTGAAATGTCCTCCGCAGTTCATCCGTATGTAATCCGCAGTTCATCCGTATGTAATCCGCAAAATGCGGATAAGAAAAAAAAAAAAGGGTTAAGCAGGATGTCAAAAGCTTGTCCCAACCCCTTTAGAAGGTCACATGATCGCTCAGGAGCCATTTCCTTGTGCATTTTTCCTGATCTTTGCTTTGTGCGAGTTCGGTCAGATTGCGCTGCTGATATAGCTGTGGGTTTTGGCAGTTCTTCACTGCGAAGATGTCTTCTGATGATGTGGATGATGTACTCCTGTACTGGCTCCTCTCCAGGCGATTTGGACAGCAACCACCAATGCTGGACGAAGAACCGAGGAGGAGGAGGAGGAGATATTGGGTTCACCCCATTGTCTCCCAACGGCTGAGGAAGGGGCATTTTAACATGCTGTACTCAGACCTGCGGCAGCACCTGGACAAGTTCCTCAGCTACTGCCGTATGTCCGTTCAAACTTTTGACTGTCTGCTGGCGGACCTTCGTCCTGGACTCATCTTCCAGGACACCACCATGAGACGTTGCATTTCTCCAGAGGAACGCCTGATCGTCACTCTGAGGTAAGAAAACCTAAATCCCCTTCTACGCCATGTCTCTACCCTGCAAACAATATTAGAATACTTGTCCCCTGTGCATATTGCCGCCATGTCACCGTGCTGCAGATATTTTTCCTGTATGTGCATGTTTTTATATATATATTTTTATTTTTTTTACAGATTTCTTGCAACCGGCAACTCCTTTGCATCGCTACATTTCCATTTTCTGCTGGGGTGCTCCACTATTTCTAAGATTGTCAAGCTTACCTGCGAAGTCAGCTGGCAGCAACTTCGAGCAGCAGTGATGCCTAAGCCCAAGCCTGAGGACTGGATTCGGATTGCCGATGGCTTCTTACAATCAGCACAGTTTCCCAACTGTGTTGGTGCGCTGGATGGTAAGCACATCCGCGTAAAAAAGCCAGCTCACTCAGGGTCACAGTATTTCAATTATAAACAGTTTTTCTCGGTGGTGCTGTTGGCCTTGGCTGACAGTGACTATCGGTTTATAATTGTCGATATTGGGGCCTATGGAAGCTCTGCGGATGCTGCCATCTTCAGGGCTTCCAGAATGGGTGAACAGCTAGCATCTAACCATCTCGACCTTCCGGAACATAGACAGCTTCCAGGATCTACAGGACTACCAGCACCCTTTGTCATTGTGGGTGATGAAGGTTTCGGACTGTTCCCTCACCTGATGCGTCCATTCCCTAGGCGTGGCTTAGATGAACGGAGGCACATTTTTAACTACCGCCTTACCCGTGCGAGACGGTATGTGGAGTGCGCCTTCGGAATTCTAAGCAGCAAGTGGCGTGTGTTCCAGAGCTCCATTCAGATGAATCCTGAAAATGTGACAAAGGTTATCCAAGCCTGTGTTGTCCTCCACAATTTTCTGAGGATTCATGAGTCGGCAGTGGATGCAGAGCTGAACCATTTCTCAACAAATTCCATCGCTTTGGACTACACACAACATGGAAGACCTGGAGTGTCTGGACTGGCAGTCCGTAATTTGTATACAGACTATTTTGTATCACCTGAGGGAGCAGTTCCTTGGCAAAGGGATGTGCTTCGTCTGCCAAATTAAAATATAATAGGGACTGTTGTATTTCCTGTTTATGTTACAAATGTTAGTAGTTTAAAGTTGCAGTATGTAGAGTAGGGACTCGCAAGAGAATGAGGACCCTTGACGCGGGTTGCGAGCTAATGTATTTCTGTCGTTTTAAAAAAAAATTATTTATTAATTTTAAAAAAAAAATTTGATTCTTTGCATTCGGCAGAAATGCAAACCAATACCTCATTATGTTTTTCAATAATAAAAAATACAAACACATAATTAACTATTAAACTTCTATTAATCTTTACACAAAACAGTGTCATGAAACAAAAACAAAACAATATAATATTACAAAATTATAAATCATAAAATGATTGAGAAGGTGCAGGGTCGTGATGGGGTCGTGGAACAGCCTCCCCCTGTTGCATGTGCCGATATTGCTGTGGCGAAGGTCCAGGCATGCCATACCCTGGACGATCTTGACTGAATAATGGCATTGAGGCTTCATATGGTGGCTGCTGGCTGGCTTGAGCGGTTGCTGCAGGTGCTGGAGGGACACAGCGGAAGTTGCTTCCATCACACCCCCGCCTATGATACTCTATGGCTTTATGGATTTCACGTGGGTCTGGATGTGTTGCAAAAATTTCTACAACTTCGATTAGGGCTGTTTGGCACCTCATCTGCCTCTCAATTGGCACTCTTTTTAGCAGATTTGAAAGAGAGCGACAGAAGGTGCCCTCTTCCGTTTCTGTCGCTCTTTTTTCAAGGTGTTCTAAAACACGCAAGTCGACCTCCTGCCTTGGCTCTGTACGTGTGGTACCTTGATTGGGAGAACATCGGCGTTTAGCTCGGGGTAGAATTTGGGCTTCCGGTTCCGTGGCACAGACAGGATTATCCACTGGTGTGTTTTCCACAGGCACAGGAGTGGAAGTGGACCTAGCACTCCCCAGACCTACATCAGCCTCTTCTAGGCATCTGAGTCGTCTTCCGTCTCCAGATTATCCTTGGTTCTGTTGGAAAATTAAAACATAATGTTAGGGAATTTTAGTAGTAATTTAACGTCATGTCTACAGCAGGGCAAATACACTATGTAAACATATGCAGCTTATCCGATGGGCTGCCTAGAGGGAATAATGTGCTTGAATAGACCGTATAATTGGCCACACCAATACGTACTCTTTTAACATACTCACATGCATCACTACATGCAGGGGCGTAACTAGGAAAGACTGGGCCACATAGCAAACTTTTGACTGGGGCCCACCCTCCACTGGGTGTCACACAACCCCCCCCCCCCCTTGTAGATAGTGCCTTTTTTACAGTCCCCCCTGTAGATCACGCCATACAGTCCCCCCTGTAGTTAAGCCATACAGCGCCCCACTGTAGACTGTATGGCGTTATCTACAGGGGGACTGTATGGCGTTATCTACAGAGGGGGCTGTATGGCGCTAACGCCATACAGCCCCCACTGTAGACTGTATGGCGTTATCTACAGGGGGACTGTATGGCGTTATCTACAGAGGGGTCTGTATGGCGCTAACGCCATACAGCCCCCACTGTAGACTGTATGGCGTTATCTACAGGAGGACTGTATGGCGTTATCTACAGAGGGGGCTGTATGGCGCTAACGCCATACAGCCCCCACTGTAGAGAACGCCATACAGCTCCCTCCCCTGCAGGGAACGCCATACAGCCCCCCCCCCCAAAAAAAATGCGACCTATAGTGTGTCCTACAAATAACATGCATCCTCTATCCACAGGATAGGGGATACATGTGTGATCGCTGGCAGCGATAGGGAGAACGGGGGACTGAAAGTCCCCTGAAGTTCTCCTTGACTAACCTCTGACTTCCGGCGTCTGCGCAGCTCAATAAAAGTGAAAGGAGCGCTGGTCACGCATGCGCACAAGCGCGACCGGCGCTCCATTCATTTCTACGGAGCTGCGGACACAGCCCGGAAGTCCGAGGTTTGTGATGGAGAACTTCAGGGGACTTTCAGACCCCGTTCTCCCTGTCAATGCCAGCGATCACACATGTATCCCCTGTCCTGTGGATAGGGGATACATGTCTTTTGTTTAATGGCAGAGTGGGGAGATACCACCCTGCTCTGCCGTAGTGTTCAGTGAGCCCCCTCATGCCGCGGTCCCCGTAGCAGTCGCTATGGCTGCTACGGCGGTAGTTACGCCACTGACTATATGGCCAGACTACAATGATCAAAGTATATAAGCAATACTTACGGGTCAACCTGCATGACATCCAGCAGGAACGACAACTGTTTTGTGTATAGGTATGGTCTTTTTTTCTGCCGTCCGTCTCCGCTCCTCCCCTTGTCATTTAGCTCACGCTTGAATTGGTCACGGCACGTGTTCCAGCGTGTTTTCACGTAGTCAACTATGATATAAAATAAAACAATCACAGATCAACATATTTGAAGTGTACATTACTAGAACTTAGGAAATGTCGTTTTTTCGCTGAAAATGTTGGTGCAGATTTGGGGCGTTTACGCAACAAATCTGCACCAACATTTGCATATTTGACAGGTAATTCAGACGTTGCAGAAACGACAGCGGACTTGCCACAGATTTCAGTTTTCTCATTGAATTCAACATCAATTCCACCACGTCTGCCCGTGCCCACACGACAGCGTCCGTAACGGCTGAAATTACGTTGATGTTTTCAGGAGAAAACATCCCCGTAATTTCAGCCGTAACGGCATGTGCAGGCGCTTGAACACCGCATCCATTATGGACGTAATTGGCGCTGCTTTTCATTGGAGTCAATGAATAACGGCTCCAATTACGGCCCAAGAAGTGACAGGTCACTTCTTTGACGTGGGCGTCTATTTACGCGCCGTCATTTGACAGCGGCGTGTAAATATATACCTCGTGTGAACAGACAAACGTCAGCCCATTGCTTTCAATGGGCAGATGTTTGTGCACGCTATTGCGGCACATTTAGCGGACGTAATTCAGGGCAAAAATCCCCGAATTACGTCCGTAATTAGTGTATGTGAACATACCCTCATAGTGACATGTCACGTTTTGATTGGTGGTGGTCCGAACCATGAGACCCCCACAATCTCACGTGCACTTCTGCAGCTTCATTTCAGCGATTGGTGGGTGTTTCAGTGATCCAACCCCCACCAATCAAAACTTCTGGCATGTCATTATGACATGACAGGAGTACTCTTTAAAAAATAAGAAACCGCATCAAGATGTGAAACTTACCCATGCGTTTCTTTTGCGCTTTCGTTGCCTTCTCCCACTCTGAAAGATGCAGCTCAACGCAGACCTCCTGCCAGGCAAGATCTTTGAGATTCCTGTCAGCATACTCTTCCAGGCGCTTATCCCATAGACAGGGCTTGTGCTGGACCAGGATGATTAGCTTCTCCACGCTGAACATTGAAGCCATGCTGCTCTCTGCTGCTTTCCTGCACTGTCTCCAGCCTTCACGACGACAGAACTCATTCCCGGTCGTCGCCTAGCAACACTTCCGCAAATCCGCAAACTGCGGTTGACACACGGAGGTGTATCCGCAATTTCCACGGGCCCATTGACTTCTATGTGCATGTCCGCATCGAGTTTGCGGGCCGTAATAAGACATGTCCTGAGTTTATGCGGCACGGATTTGCGGACATGCGGAGACCCGTGAAAACACGGATAGTGTGTATGGGCCCATAGAAATGAATGGGTCCGCAATTCTCCCGTGGATTTGCGGGGGAATTGCGGACGCAAAAACACGTTCGTGTGCATGGGGCCTAACTCCCCCTAGGACATATGTTGCATGCAGATTATTAGTACCCAGATGCATAACTTTACATTTTTCCAGATGGAACTTTATTTGCCAAGTGGATATCCAAAAACTCAATGTGTTTAAAGACTTCCTTTCACTAATTTATTAATTCCCTATCTCCTAACACATCTAATAGCCGCTATGATGTTGATAACTACAGTGTGATTTATTTTCAAAAATGTTTATTATTTGCAAAGTTATGTGCATTTTTCTAAATATGCTACCGTGTTTCCCCGATAGTAAGACACCCCCGATTGTAAGACGTATCGGGGGTTTCAGGGGGGTCGGCTAATATAAGCCGTACCCCGAAAGTAAGACATATGTCTTACTTTCGGGGAAACACGGGGGTATTGCCGCCTCCTGCCCACTTCCGGATATATCCGTCCTCAGCAGCTGCTAGTTCGCGCAGGAGGACGGATATATCCGTCCTGTGATGGCGCGGGTACTGACACTGTACCCACGCGATCAGCGGCAGGAGCACGGCTGTTATACACAGCCTGGCTCCTGCTGCAACTGCCGGAATCGAAGCGCGCGCCGATTCCGGCAGTTTAACCCATTAAATGCCGCTGTCAATAGTGACAGCGGCATTTAATGTGTTTGACAGAGGGGGGAGCTCCCTCTGTCACCCGATCGGCGCCCCCGCAAACAAATCGCGGGTCGCCGTCGGGTTTCCATGACAGCCGGGGGTCTAACAAAGACCCCCAGGTCTGCCTTCAGCATCTGCCTGTTAGGCGATGCCGGAGGCATGACCTAATAGGTTGCCTGTCAGTTTTACACTGACAGGCAATAATGCTTCGGTATACTAAGTATACCAAAGCATTATATATGCGATCGGCACATCGCATAGTGAAGTCCCCTGGTGGGACTAAAAAAAAAAATGTAAAACAGTTAAATAAAGTTTGTGAAAAAAAAAAAAATAATAATTCGACAATTTTTTTCCAATATAAGACATACCCCGAAAGTAAGACATAGTGGGGCTTTTGGGGATAAAAAGAAAGTAAGACACTGTCTTACTTTCGGGGAAACACGGTAGTTTGGCTATACTTGCCAAATAGGAGGTGACTCTTTCTTTTCACTCTGGGCGGTGTAATGTTTTCTGTATGACATTGTTACAAACACAATACACGCCCAGTTGGAAATAAGAGAAAACACGCCCAGTTGTCCATTAGAAAGGCTCATTTGCATAAATATTAAATTGCTCATAACTTGGCCAAAAATGATAGTTTTTTAAAAAAAAACAACGTTACTGTTATCTACATTGCAGCGCCGATCTGCTGCAATAGGAGATAGGGATTTGATAATCTGGTGACAGAGCCTCTTTAAGTCGGTTTGTATTTTCTGAACATCTTCTGAACTATACTACATAGCTTAGGACAAAGAAGAAATGGAGACAGCACTACCGAATTTTCAAAGTGAAGATCCTTTTATTCCACGGTGCAACGTTTCAGCTCAATACGAGCCTTTCTCAAGCATAATAATGTGACACACAGAGCGCATATATATGCAATACAGGGTCATAAAGCCAATTACATACATATAATAAACTTGTGCAATAATGCTACAACAGGTATACAAAATTTTTATATCAATAGGATCCCCTATGAATGTGCTAATACATGAATAGAAAAATAAATAAAAAAACATTACATATACATAGTATAAATAGTGCATTCATTGTAATAAGGCCAATCAATCAGATGGGCTACATGTGTATAATGACATGTGGTAGTGTAAGAAAACAGGTGTATAAAATAAAGTTAAAAACATCTTACCCTCGCTGGATCGGCTGATAGCGTTGTGCACTTTCTTACTACATGAAAACTAAGCATTGCGTAATCCTAGCACCTGTGTGTATGAGTCATCGCATGATACGTCATTATACGCATGCGCATTGTCTACCAGAGGCGCTAGTCGCCATATCGAAAGAGGGCTATACACCCACAGATGTTTCCCATGGATGACGTCGGATCCTGTCCGTCTCAACTATGAGTCATTGGACATATCGTAGATTCGCGTCTGCGCAATGCCCATTAAGGATCGTCGGACCCATTTTGAAAGAGGGCAACATCACTCCATATGTTGCACATACATCCCATCCACTATAGAGTCTAATTGGTCAAATATAAAATGATGTGAACTATATATACTATCTCTGTAAACTGAGAATAAATATTAAGTCTCAGAACAATAATCCTTATACCTCATCTATAATGATGGGGATTTAGGAGCACATATGGGTATATATAAAGCTCATAATATACAGACACAGAGTTTTACACATCGTCTTAGAGATACTGTGGACGGAAGACATGAATAACATATATGAGAAAACTTTTCAAAAAATAGGATGCATATAATCAGGTATAAGAGTAGTGCAAATATACAGCCTCAACCGATCCTTGAGGCAAATCTTGAGAGTAATATCTAGGATAAAGAGAAAGGAGAAAAATATATAAAATAGTTTGTAGGACACTGACAATATATATCAGACCTAAACATTGTAAATAGCATACAAAATATAATTATAATATAGATATGGTCAAATTATTACCTATTCTCCTAATGCACAGAGGAGGGGGAGGAACAAGGAGAAGATGATAAATGCACGGGCAGATGTTCAAATCAGAATGTACCACTGGGTTATCTAGAGAAACTTGGAAAGATCTTGAAGTCTATATTTAGACCTCTAGGGGATAAGGTGTCTAATTTAAAAATCCATTCCAACTCCAATCTTTTCAGTTTGGAGATCCTATCTCCACCTCGTCTATGGCGCGGTACATGATCAACAATATATAACTTAAAGTCATTCTCGCCATGGTTATTTTCCACAAAATGTTTAGGTAATGGTAGGTCAATTTTCTTGGTACGAATGGTGGACTTATGGTTGTTTATACGTTTTCTGCAATCTAGAGAGGTTTCACCTACATACAATAATTTGCAAGGACATTGGATGATATATATTACATGGTCCGATTTACATGTAAGATGATGTTTAATTTTGTAGGTAGAACCTTTAATAGGATGGGTGAACACCTCGCTCTTAACCATATTCCTACAATTATTACAACCTAAACACGGGAAGCAACCAAGTTTTTGGCAAAAAATGATTGCCAACATCATTAAAAAAGAATGGGGGATACTTAGGCGTTCTTTTGATAAAATCCCGGAATTTGAGGTCCCACCACGTATAGCCTATCGCAGGACCAAAAATGTGAGAGATCGTTTAGTACATGCTGATGTGGGCTCTTTGACTAAGAATTATCAGTCTTTACTAGCCCCCCAAAAACTTGGTTGCTTCCCGTGTTTAGGTTGTAATAATTGTAGGAATATGGTTAAGAGCGAGGTGTTCACCTATCCTATTAAAGGTTCTACCTACAAAATTAAACATCATCTTACATGTAAATCGGACCATGTAATATATATCATCCAATGTCCTTGCAAATTATTGTATGTAGGTGAAACCTCTCTAGATTGCAGAAAACGTATAAACAACCATAAGTCCACCATTCGTACCAAGAAAATTGACCTACCATTACCTAAACATTTTGTGGAAAATAACCATGGCGAGAATGACTTTAAGTTATATATTGTTGATCATGTACCGCGCCATAGACGAGGTGGAGATAGGATCTCCAAACTGAAAAGATTGGAGTTGGAATGGATTTTTAAATTAGACACCTTATCCCCTAGAGGTCTAAATATAGACTTCAAGATCTTTCCAAGTTTCTCTAGATAACCCAGTGGTACATTCTGATTTGAACATCTGCCCGTGCATTTATCATCTTCTCCTTGTTCCTCCCCCTCCTCTGTGCATTAGGAGAATAGGTAATAATTTGACCATATCTATATTATAATTATATTTTGTATGCTATTTACAATGTTTAGGTCTGATATATATTGTCAGTGTCCTACAAACTATTTTATATATTTTTCTCCTTTCTCTTTATCCTAGATATTACTCTCAAGATTTGCCTCAAGGATCGGTTGAGGCTGTATATTTGCACTACTCTTATACCTGATTATATGCATCCTATTTTTTGAAAAGTTTTCTCATATATGTTATTCATGTCTTCCGTCCACAGTATCTCTAAGACGATGTGTAAAACTCTGTGTCTGTATATTATGAGCTTTATATATACCCATATGTGCTCCTAAATCCCCATCATTATAGATGAGGTATAAGGATTATTGTTCTGAGACTTAATATTTATTCTCAGTTTACAGAGATAGTATATATAGTTCACATCATTTTATATTTGACCAATTAGACTCTATAGTGGATGGGATGTATGTGCAACATATGGAGTGATGTTGCCCTCTTTCAAAATGGGTCCGACGATCCTTAATGGGCATTGCGCAGACGCGAATCTACGATATGTCCAATGACTCATAGTTGAGACGGACAGGATCCGACGTCATCCATGGGAAACATCTGTGGGTGTATAGCCCTCTTTCGATATGGCGACTAGCGCCTCTGGTAGACAATGCGCATGCGTATAATGACGTATCATGCGATGACTCATACACACAGGTGCTAGGATTACGCAATGCTTAGTTTTCATGTAGTAAGAAAGTGCACAACGCTATCAGCCGATCCAGCGAGGGTAAGATGTTTTTAACTTTATTTTATACACCTGTTTTCTTACACTACCACATGTCATTATACACATGTAGCCCATCTGATTGATTGGCCTTATTACAATGAATGCACTATTTATACTATGTATATGTAATGTTTTTTAATTTATTTTTCTATTCATGTATTAGCACATTCATAGGGGATCCTATTGATATAAAAATTTTGTATACCTGTTGTAGCATTATTGCACAAGTTTATTATATGTATGTAATTGGCTTTATGACCCTGTATTGCATATATATGCGCTCTGTGTGTCACATTATTATGCTTGAGAAAGGCTCGTATTGAGCTGAAACGTTGCACCGTGGAATAAAAGGATCTTCACTTTGAAAATTCGGTAGTGCTGTCTCCATTTCTTCTTTGTCTTGACTGAGGGGTCACTCGGACTGTGACCCAGGAGACGTGCACCCTCTTGAAAAATGTATCCTGTGCTGCTGATCTATTCCTATCTATATACTACATAGCTTGGTGTCATCTGCAAAAATAGAAACAGTGCTATTTATTCAATCCTCTATATCATTAATAAATAATTTAAATAATAGTGGTCCCAGCACTGAACCCTGGGGTACACCACTTATAACCGAGGACCTTTCAGAGTAGGAATCATTGACCACAATTCTCTCAGCCAATTTTCAATACAATTGCAAACTATACTTTCTAAACCTATAGACCTCAATTTACCCATTCGGGGTCTGCAAAGACATTTGACACTGTCCCTCGTAAATTTCAAAAACACTATATCCACAGCGGCCCCTCTGTTAAGGCTTCTACTCACTACACATTGTGTCGTTCCTCTTTTATTCCTTCAATTTATTCATACATTTCAAGGAGGAATAATAGAGGAACGGCGCATCATAGAGTTTTAAGAGAAGATGCTCCAGAATTGTAATTTCATGGGAAATGCAATTATTTACTAAAATAGACATGTCAGGAGAGGTGACAGGTTCTCTTCAAGTAGAACTAATCTTTGAGGAAATAAAACATCCGTTGACAATCAGTTCCTGAACTTTACAAGAACATGTTCTACAATGCAGTGTGACTATTCGGGTGTGTCTGAACTGAATATCTCTTATCTGATCAGCCAGAACTGTTGTGCCAACCTCACCTGCTGTAAGAATTGGAGTTACTTACAACTGGAGAATATACAGATAATGTAGTAATGACTCTTACAATATTACTCGCACGTCCTTAACCCCTTAGTGACCAGCCCATTTTAGGCCCTAATGACCAAGCTATTTTATTCGTTTTTCTATAGACGCATTCAAAGAGCTATAACTTTTTTATTTTTTCGTCTATATAGCTGTATGAGGACTTGTTTTTTGCGGGATTAGTTGTACTTTTTAATAGCACCATTTTTGGGTGCATATAGTTTTTTAATTAACATTTATTAACTTTTTTTGGGGGGATTATAAAAAAAAAACTGAAATTCCACCATTGTTCTATGCGTTTTTAAATTGACGCCATTCACTGTGCAACGTAAATAACATGTTACCTTTATTCTATGGGTCGGTACGATTACGGCGATACCACATGTGTAGAGGTTTTTTATGTTTTATGACTTTTGCACAATAAAAACACTTTTGAACTAAAATGATTTGTTTTTGCATCGTCGCTTTCCAAGAGCCGTAACTTTTTTATTTTTCCATCAATGTAGTGATTTTTTTGGGCTTGTTTTTTTGCGGGACGAGATGTAGTGTTGATTGGTACTGTTTTGGGGTGAATGGGACTTATTGATTATTTTTTATTATGATTTTTTTGGGGGCGATGGAAAAAAAATGCAATTTTTTTTTTTGCGTTTTTTTTTTTTACGGTGTTCACCTTACGGTTTAAATTACATATTAACTTTATTAATTGAGTCATTACGGTCGCGGAGATACCATATATGTGTACTCTTATTTATTTTTTACACTTTTACTAAATAAAACCACTTTTTATTATTAATCTTTATTTCACATTTATTACTTATTTTATTAGTCCCACTAGGGGACTTTACTGTACGATCTTCAGATCACTGCTATAATGCTTTGGTATACTTCGTATACCAGAGCATTATTGCCTGTCAGTGTAAATCTGACAGGCAATCTGTTAGGACGTGCCTCCGGCGCGTCCTAATAGGCATATGTCCAGGGCAGACCTGGGGGCTTTCATCAAGCCCCCGGCTGCCATGACACCCCATCAGAGAGCCAGGACTGCATTTGCGGGCCGCCGATGGGTGACAGAGGGAGCTCACTCTCTCTGTAAACAAGTTAAATGCCGCAGTCGCTATTGACGGCGGCATTTAACAGGTTAAACTTCGATCGCGGGTGTTGGAGCAGGAGCCCAGCTGTCACCAGACAGCAGAGCCCCGGATCCAGCCTGCACGGGAGACCCGTGCAGTACTTAGACTAGGCCAACGTGCAAAGGCGTCGGCCTAGCCTAAGGCCCCTTAGTGACCAACGTGAAAAGGCGTATTGATGGTCACTAAGGGGTTAAAGCTCGCTTCACACATGACAGAAAATTCTGCCGTGATTTGTTGGCAAATCATTGGTGGAATACACGGTAATATCCACAAGTGTCATACAGATTTTGCTGTGGATTTTGCTATGGATTTCACCGTTTTCAAAGCAAAGGGTGAAATCTGCTGCAAAAACCTAGCACAAATGTGCCACATAAAGATCACGCTGTGGAGTTTTTTTTAAACTGACCCCCCCAATTTTTATCTTACGACCAGTCTGACACAAGTCACGCTGGGCAGTACAGTTGCTGAGGTAACAATATGATGCCTGGTGAGTATCGTGCACAGGTCCTATATTAATAGACACCATGCATGATAGTTTTGGGGCATTGTATCAAATCCTAATTAATAGGACTCGGATACAGGCCTCATACAGAATTCTGATTGTTAACACCCATGCACTAAACTCTCCGGGCATTGCACGGCTGATTTGGCAACCATACCGCCCAGCGGTCACGTGTGTCAGATTAGTCGGCATATATGAAAATGGTAAAAAAAAAAACTGCCATGAACAATTCTACAAAAAAATGCAGCTGAATGCTGTGTATGAAAGCGACCTAAAGCTGACTATACAACTTGTGATATTTCACTTGTGGGGCTGACAAAAAGCACTTGATATTGAATTTTCGGTGAATCTCGCTGTGTCACAGAACAGAAGATGTCCAGTGTTGGATTACCAAATTGGCAGATAAGATGGCAGCCGGGCCTGGGGCTCTGGTGGGCACGCTTCTCCGGGGCCCTTTCCGCTCCTGAAATGTGTCATAACAAAAACGGTGGTGGAGCATAGACCCGTTGAGTGAGGGTATTTACGCGGGCATTAGTACTGAGTGAGGGCATAAAAGGGGGAATTAATGCTGTGGAGGCATAAAAAAGGGGAATTATTACTTTGTGAGAGTAATTGGGGGCATTATTACTTAGAGGGGTATAAGATGGGAAATAAGTACTGAGTGGGTGCATACAAGTGGACATCATTGATGAACAGGGGCATAAAAAGGGGCATTAAAACTGAGTGGGGCATAAAAGGGGGTATTGGTACTGAATGGGGACACAAAATAGGGCACTTACTGTGTGGGAAATAAAGGGGGCACTGTTACTATGTGGGGGGAACTAAAAGTGGCACAATCACTGAATGGTCTTAAAAAGCCACTGTTAGGCCTCATGCCCACTTCAGTTTTTTTCCTTTAGGGTGCTATCCGTTTTTTTCACTGATAGCACCCTGACCCATTCATTTTAATGGGCCCATGCACACTTCCATTATTTTCACGGATCCGTTGTTCCGTTCCGTCAAAAGTAGAGAATGTCCTACTTTTGTCAAGGATTCCGTGACCGTGGGGCCCATAGAAGTCAATGGGTCCATGAAAAAAACGGACGGCACACGGAAAGCTTCCGTTTTTAATGGATCCATTGCCTAACAACGGCACGGCGTGCCAAAGTTCACAGACTACAGTACACATTCATTCCTGAAGTTGGATGTTGAGAGACTGTTAACGGATCCGTGAAAAACGGAAGCCAAACGGAAGCACAACGTCTGTTTAAAATGGAAACACGAAACGGACACGGAGTACACAGGGAAACCACACGGATACCATAACGGACACACGGATCCGTGAAAACGGTGATGGAAGTGTGCATGAGGACTTACTAGGAACAAAAAAACAAAACGTATTGACATATAAGAACTACCAAAGTATTGCATTATAATGTTTCTGCCATTCATAACTTGCAAAAATGTATCTACTAAAAATCCCATCACTTGAATAATAACAGCGGGCATGCTACCTAAAAATAACACAGTGGCAAGAAACTTTAACTTGACCTTTTCTATGCTTTTCAATGACTTAAGTGATAAGTTATAACGCTGCAACAATTTATCAAAGTCAAGATAAAGATTGCTACATCTGTATGGCGTCCTAAGATATCACATATTGCAATGTACATATATAAATGTAATACCAGCGGGCACAATGTCTGAAAGTGGAAATTTTAGGATAAGAAGTAACTCGACATGCGTTCAGGTATTGAATGGAAAACAGACCAAGAGATTTTGGTGTCCCCTAAAGTCTGCTGCGCATGCGCATGTCTACACCCGAATGTTAATCTATTGCGCTTGTGTGTCGACTCTGAATTCTTCGTGGTTATTATAGCAAGCATGCTAATGAGTGGAGTTGGCCCGCTACATATTCAATATCCTACAATACAGTATATGGGGAGCAGCATGACTAGGAACCTGTTAAAGAGGCTCTGTCACCAGATTTTGCAACCCCTATCTGTTATTGCAGCAGATCGGCGCTGCAATGTAGATTACAGTAACGTTTTTATTTTTAAAAAACTAGCGGTTTTGGCCAAGTTATGACCATTTTTGTATTTATGCAAATGAGGCTTGCAAAAGTCCAAGTGGGCGTGTTTAAAGTAAAAGTCCAAGTGGGCGTGTATTATGTGCGTACATCGGGGCGTTTTTAATACTTTTACTAGCTGGGCGTTCTGAAGAGAAGTATCATCCACTTCTCTTCAGAACGCCCAGCTTCTGGCAGTGCAGACAGCGTGTTCTCGAGAGATCACGCTGTGTCGTCACTCACAGGTCCTGCATCGTGTCGGACGAGCGAGGACACATCGGCACCAGAGGCTACAGTTGACTCTGCAGCAGCATCGGCGTTTGCAGGTAAGTCGATGTAGCTACTTACCTGCAAACGCTGATGCTGCTGCAGAATCAACTGTAGCCTCTGGTGCCGATGTGTCCTCGCTCGTCCGACACGATGCAGGACCTGTGAGTGACGACACAGCGTGATCTCTCGAGAACACGCTGTCTGCACTGCCAGAAGCTGGGCGTTCTGAAGAGAAGTGGATGATACTTCTCGTCAGAACGCCCAGCTAGTAAAAGTAGTAAAAACGCCACGATGCAAGCCTAATTTGCATAAATACAAAAATGGTCATAACTTGGCCAAAAATGCTCGTTTTTTAAAAATAAAAACGTTACTGTAATCTACATTGCAGCGCCTATCTGCTGCAATAGCAGATAGGGGTTGCAAAATCTGGTGACAGAGCCTCTTTAAGGTTAATATATGCTGAAGAAGCGAACTAAGATGGAAACAGAGTCTAACTGAGTATAAGCTTCTCTAGATAAAGAGTCTAGGAATCGGATATGAGAATAACCCCACAAAAAGGGGGAGGGGCAAAAAAAGGGCAAGAGAAAGGTGGAGCAAAAGGGCAAAGAGAAAAGAGAAAAAGGAACAGGCATAGAGACCATTAGCAATCAAAGACTATTTGGTATTAAAATATTGCTAGTACGTTCGTATTCTCTAGCCCGTGTGGTTCCGATTCAAAGTTTTAAGTGTGCATCCAGTATCGCTCCCGTTTTTTTTAATAAAGCAATCCTATTGCCACCCGTCCTGGGTGCTGGAACCTTCTCTAGTCATAGTCAATATAGTAAGGCATGGAAATAAAAATATAGGTGGAGATTTATTAATACTGGCACAACATACTAACGGTACGCCGGTCTCTTCCCCAGTTCTGCATGTGACAGATTGATAAACAGGGTGTGCACCCTTGTTGATAATTCTTCCATTGTCTTATTAAATTAATGCCAGGTCAGACCTGGTTTTGTTTCTGAACACATTTCTAGTTAGCGCTTGGTTTGACTGTGAAGCCCCGCTCACATTTTTAGATACATTCCGACCAAAGGTGCAGAAGAAGACAAGCCGATTTAGAGCTGACTTTGGAGTAAATAACTTGGCACTAGGGTCTGTTTCTTATGGGTTATTCACAAGAAACCTATTTGATATTATTAATGATACTTTATTTATGGCAATGCCAATTGTATCAATCACATAATATTCATACAAGAGACAAATACACTCAGTCTTACTTAGACTAGGCAGTGGCACTTTAACTACAGAGCAACGATGTCACTGCGCAATTTAATTTCACTGCATTGCAGTGCCTGCCATAGGACATCAGCGGCCTGGGGCAAGTGGCTCCATGACATCACTACCTCACTCTGCTGACAGCACGGCTGGAAGAGACTTCAGCCGCTCCGCTTGTCATGGGAATTGGGTTAAGTTAGTATCAGTTTTATTATTTTCAGGGCCACTAATACTGTGTGGGGAACACAAAAGGAGGAATTATTGCCGTGTGGGGTGTACAAAGGGGGCCATTAACTCTGTGTGGAAGCACAAAGGGGGTCACAGTTAATGTGTGGCAGCACAAGGGGGGCACTGTTACTGTTTGGGGCACGATGGGGGCACTATAACTGTGTGAGGCACTAAGAAGAGTACTGTTATAGTGTGGGTCCTAAAGGGGGCACTATTACTGTGTAGGGTCTATTACCGCATGGGGCAAAAAAGGGAGCACTAATACTGTGTTGAGTACAGAGGGGGGAACTTTTACCATTTTCTACCTTTAGTATTACCGTCTGGGGCACTTTTACTGGGTTGCTATCTATCTGGCACTATTGTTTTCAGGGGAACTATTTGTCTGGCACTACAATTTTGGGGTCACTATCTGTATAGCATTATTATGTTTGGGTAACTATAGTTATGACACCAATATTTCTGCTGCTGTATTTGTTTTTATTTGTTCCAATGTTTCTGAAGTAGAGTATGTGGAGGCAGCCTCGGTAGGATGGGGTGTTTGTGGAGAGGGTTGGGAATAGGTGGCAAGGAGGCTGGAAAAGCAAGAAGCCAAAGATATCTTTACAGTAAAGAAGTCATGGCTGGAAGATGTCTACATGGCGGTCTGTGCCGGATAGAGAAGGAAAGGGAGAGTGAACGACTCCAATCAGAGAAGACGTTACAAGTGAGTCAAAACCCTTCCCAATAATGTGTCTTAAAAATGTAACCACTAAATAGTTCTAATTGTTTTCCTGAAGCTTAATTCACTGTGTGGACATCGAAAGACAATTAACAGAATATTCGGGTGGGAAGCCCTTATGTAAAGGATCTGCCAGGCACTACGTCTGTGGAGACTCCCAGGGTTAATCAGTCGACACCTGAGGCCAGACCTCTTAGACTGACACCGGCTCCCACCAATCAGGGTGGCAGGCTCAGGAGTGGGAGAGCCTATCGCGGCCTGGTCAGTCAGAGTTAGCTCCGCCCCCTGTCCATTTATACCTGCAGTTTTCTCTTCCTCATTGCTTGTTATTCTTTTGGATTCCTGGCCCCACTGCTGCTTGCTCCAGCCTGCTTCTGCCGTGCTTCTGCCTTGCTGCAGTTCTCCTTGACTTGACTTGCTTTGCTTTGCCCCTGGCTTGCTTCTGTCTCCGTGCCCGCTCGGGTTACTCACTTCGTCCTGGTCCTGACTGTTCGTTCGCCGCTCCGTTTCCTCGTGGCGTTCCGTGGCTACTGCCCCTTCCCTTGCGTGTTCCCTGTTTGTTTTCCTGTGCACTTAGACAGCGTAGGGACCGCCGCCCAGTTGTACCTCGTCGCCTAGGGCGGGTCGTTGCAAGTAGGCAGGGACAGGGCGGTGGGTAGATTAGGGCTCACTTTCCCTTCACCTCCTTCCTGCCATCACAGAATAACAAGCCCTTACCTAGTCTACCATTTCTCCTACGCTGTCGCTATCATGGACCCCCTTGAGACCCTGACCCAGCAGATGCAGGGCCTCTCCCTACAGGTCCAGGCCCTGGCCCAAAGGGTTGGGCGCACCACCTCACCTCTAGAACCCGACCTCAAGTTACCTGACCGGTTTTCAGGGGACCGTAAGACGTTTCTCTCCTTCCGGGAGAGTTGCAGACTATATTTCCGCCTTAAGCCCCACTCCTCAGGTTCCGAGAACCAGCGGGTGGGTATCATCATATCCCGACTCCAGGAAGGGCCCCAAGAGTGGGCCTTCTCCTTGGCTCCTGACGCCCCTGAACTTTCCTCTGTTGATCGTTTTTTCTCTGCCCTCGGACTCATTTACGACGAGACTGACAGGACTGCTTTAGCCGAGAGTCAGTTGGTGACCTTACGTCAGGGTAGGAGACCGGTTGAGGAATACTGTTCTGATTTTAGGAAGTGGTGCGTAGCTTCTCAGTGGAACGATCCGGCCCTAAGGTGCCAGTTTAGGTTAGGATTATCTGACGCCCTGAAGGATCTGCTGGTTAGCTACCCCTCGTCTGACTCTCTTGACCAGGTTATGGCCCTAGCAGTACGACTTGACCGACGTCTCAGGGAACGTCAGCTAGAACGCTTCAGTGTGCTCCCCTCTGACTTTTCTGCGATCCCCCCCGAGGTCCCGCCTCCTCGCCCCTCCACGGAGGACTCGGAGGTACCTATGCAACTCGGGGCCTCCATGTCCCCTCGACAACGTAGGGAGTTTCGCAGAATGAACGGTCTCTGCTTCTACTGTGGGGACGACAAGCATCTACTGAACACCTGTCCCAGGCGCAAGAATAAGAAGCCGGAAAACTTCCGCGCCTAAGTGATCATCGGGGAGGTCACTTGGGCGCACAGGTATTTCCCGTTAATGTGAAACGCAATAAAATTTTGCTTCCCTTTCAGGTCTCGTTTGCTGGCCGGTCTGCCACGGGCAGTGCTTTCGTGGATTCTGGCTCATCTGCTAATATCATGTCTGTGGAATTTGCTATGTCTCTAAAGATGCCTTGTATTGATTTACCTTATCCTATCCCTGTAGTAGGAATCGACTCTACTCCCCTTGCTAATGGTTATTTTACTCAGCATACTCCTGTTTTTGAACTCCTGGTTGGCTCCATGCATTTCGAGCAGTGCTCTGTACTGGTAATGCAGGGATTATCGTCTGATCTGGTTTTAGGCCTTCCCTGGTTGCAGTTGCATAATCCCACGTTTGATTGGAATACTGGGGATCTCACCAAATGGGGTAATGAATGTCTTATGTCATGTCTTTCTGTTAACTCTATTTCTCCCCGGGAGGAGGTAAACACGCTTCCTGAGTTCGTTCAGGACTTCGCCGATGTGTTTTCTAAGGAGGCCTCCGAGGTGTTGCCCCCCCATAGAGATTACGATTGCGCTATCAATTTGGTGCCTGGTGCCAAGCTTCCTAAAGGTAGGATATTTCATCTTTCATGTCCTGAACGTGAAGCCATGAGGGTGTATATCCAGGAATGCCTGGCCAAGGGTTTCATTCGCCCCTCGACTTCTCCTGTAGGTGCTGGCTTCTTCTTCGTGGGGAAGAAGGATGGTGGTCTTAGGCCGTGCATTGATTATCGTAACCTGAATAAGGTCACTGTAAGGAACCAGTACCCACTTCCTTTGATTCCGGATCTTTTTAATCAGGTTCAGGGAGCCCAATGGTTTTCTAAGTTCGATCTACGGGGGGCATATAACCTTATCCGCATCAAAGAGGGGGATGAGTGGAAAACTGCGTTCAACACACCCGAGGGTCATTTCGAATACCTGGTCATGCCCTTTGGGTTGTGTAACGCCTCTGCTGTCTTCCAGAATTTTATTAATGAAATCCTGAGAGAGTACCTGGGTAATTTTCTTGTTGTGTACCTTGATGACATACTGGTGTTTTCCAAGGACTGGTCCTCTCACGTGGAGCATGTCAGGAAGGTGCTCCAGGTCCTTCGGGAGAATAATCTGTTTGCTAAGACTGAAAAATGTGTCTTTGGGGTACAGGAGATACCATTTTTAGGGCAAATCCTCACTCCTCATGAATTCCGCATGGACCCTGCCAAGGTTCAAGCTGTGGCGGAATGGGTCCAACCTGCCTCCCTTAAGGCGTTACAGTGTTTTTTAGGGTTCGCCAACTATTACAGGAGATTTATTGCCAACTTCTCGGTCGTCGCTAAGCCTCTTACGGACCTTACCCGCAAGGGTGCTGATGTCCTCCATTGGCCCCCTGAGGCCGTCCAGGCCTTTGAGACTCTCAAGAAGTGCTTTATCTCGGCCCCCGTGCTGATTCAGCCCAACCAAGAGGAGCCATTTATTGTGGAGGTTGACGCTTCCGAGGTGGGAGTGGGGGCCGTCTTGTCCCAGGGTACCAGCTCCCTCACCCATCTCCGCCCCTGTGCTTACTTCTCTAGGAAGTTTTCGCCCACGGAGAGTAACTATGATATTGGCAACCGCGAACTTCTAGCCATTAAATGGGCTTTTGAGGAGTGGCGGCACTTCCTGGAGGGGGCCAGACACCAGGTAACGGTCCTTACGGATCACAAGAATCTGGTTTTCCTAGAATCGGCCCGGAGGCTTAATCCTAGACAAGCTCGGTGGGCACTATTCTTTACCAGATTTAATTTCTTGGTTACCTATAGGGCTGGGTCCAAGAATATTAAGGCTGATGCTCTGTCACGTAGTTTCATGGCCAATCCTCCTTCCGAGAAGGATCCCGCTTGTATTTTACCCCCTGGTATAATCGTCTCTGCCACGGATTCTGATTTAGCTTCTGATATCGCGGCTGATCAGGGTGCAGCTCCCGGGAACGTCCCTGGAGACAAACTGTTTGTTCCCCTGCAATACCGGCTGAGGGTACTCAGGGAAAACCATGACTCCGCTCTATCTGGTCATCCTGGCATCTTGGGCACCAAACACCTCATTACCAGAAACTATTGGTGGCCTGGGTTGCCTAAAGATGTTAGGGCTTACGTCGCCGCTTGTGAGGTTTGCGCTAGGTCCAAAACCCCTAGGTCCCGACCTGCGGGCCTACTACGTCCCTTGCCCATTCCCCAGAGACCTTGGACCCATATCTCCATGGATTTTATCACCGATTTGCCTCCATCTCAGGGCAAGTCGGTGGTGTGGGTGGTAGTCGACCGCTTCAGCAAGATGTGCCACTTTGTGCCCCTTAAGAAGCTACCTAACGCCAAGACGTTAGCTTCTTTGTTTGTGAAACACATCCTGCGTCTCCATGGGGCCCCAGTCAATATCGTTTCGGACAGAGGGGTACAATTTGTTTCCTTATTTTGGAGAGCCTTTTGTAAAAAGTTGGAGATTGATCTGTCCTTCTCCTCCGCCTTCCATCCCGAAACTAACGGCCAAACGGAAAGGACCAACCAATCCCTGGAACAATATTTAAGGTGTTTCATCTCTGACTGTCAATTCGATTGGGTCTCATTCCTTCCCCTTGCTGAATTTTCCCTGAATAACCGGGTCAGTAACTCGTCAGGGGTCTCCCCGTTTTTCTGTAATTTCGGGTTTAACCCAAGGTTCTCCTCCGTCTCCCCTGGTTGTTCCAATAATCCTGAGGTAGAGGATGTTCATCGGGAACTGTGCACTGTCTGGGCCCAGGTTCAGAAGAACCTAGAGGCGTCCCAGAGCGCACAAAAGATTCAGGCGGATAGTAGACGTTCTGCTAACCCCCGGTTTGTCGTCGGGGATTTGGTCTGGTTGTCGTCCAGGAACTTGCGCCTTAAGGTCCCGTCCAGGAAGTTTGCTCCCCGATTTATTGGGCCTTATAAGGTCATTGAAGTCCTCAACCCTGTATCCTTCCGTCTGGAGCTGCCCCCATCCTTCCGCATACACGACGTCTTTCATGCTTCCCTCCTTAAACGCTGCTCCCCGTCCTGGTCCCCCTCTAGGAAACCTCCTGTTCCCGTTCTCACCCCTGAGGGGGTGGAATTCGAGGTGGCCAAGATTGTGGACAGTAGGATGATCCAGGGCTCCCTCCAGTACCTGGTCCATTGGAGAGGATACGGGCCGGAGGAGAGGACTTGGGTACCTGCTCGAGATGTTCACGCTGGGGTATTGGTCAGGAGGTTCCACCTTCTCTTCCCCACTAAACCGGGTCCTCTTAGTAAGGGTCCGGTGGCCCCTCATAAAAGGGGGAGTACTGTAAAGGATCTGCCAGGCACTACGTCTGTGGAGACTCCCAGGGTTAATCAGTCGACACCTGAGGCCAGACCTCTTAGACTGACACCGGCTCCCACCAATCAGGGTGGCAGGCTCAGGAGTGGGAGAGCCTATCGCGGCCTGGTCAGTCAGAGTTAGCTCCGCCCCCTGTCCATTTATACCTGCAGTTTTCTCTTCCTCATTGCTTGTTATTCTTTTGGATTCCTGGCCCCACTGCTGCTTGCTCCAGCCTGCTTCTGCCGTGCTTCTGCCTTGCTGCAGTTCTCCTTGACTTGACTTGCTTTGCTTTGCTTTGCCCCTGGCTTGCTTCTGTCTCCGTGCCCGCTCGGGTTACTCACTTCGTCCTGGTCCTGACTGTTCGTTCGCCGCTCCGTTTCCTCGTGGCGTTCCGTGGCTACTGCCCCTTCCCTTGCGTGTTCCCTGTTTGTTTTCCTGTGCACTTAGACAGCGTAGGGACCGCCGCCCAGTTGTACCTCGTCGCCTAGGGCGGGTCGTTGCAAGTAGGCAGGGACAGGGCGGTGGGTAGATTAGGGCTCACTTTCCCTTCACCTCCTTCCTGCCATCACACCTTATTAAACTTTTGCACTGGGCCCGCCAATGTGTGAAAATGGCCAATTTTATGGGAAGCCTAAGTCCTTACGTATTGTGTGTATGTATATATACATATATATATATATATATATATATATATATATATATATATATATATATATATATATATACATACAGTGAAGGAAATAAGTATTTGATCCCTTGCTGATTTTGTAAGTTTGCCCACTGTCAAAGACATGAACAGTCTAGAATTTTTAGGCAAGATTAATTTTACCAGTGAGAGATAGATTATATAAAAAAAAAAAAGAAGAAAATCACATTGTCAAAATTATATATATTTATTTGCATTGTGCACAGAGAAATAAGTATTTGATCCCTTTGGCAAACAAGACTTTGTGGCAAAACCCTTGTTGGCAAGCACAGCAGTCAGACATTTTTTGTAGTTGATGATGAGGTTTGCACACATGTTATATGGAATTTTGGCCCACTCCTCTTTGCAGATCATCTGTAAATCATTAAGATTTCGAGGCTGTCGCTTGGCAACTCAGATCTTCAGCTCCCTCCATAAGTTTTCGATGGGATTAAGGTCTGGAGACTGGCTAGGCCACTCCATGACCTTAATGTGCTTCTTTTTGAGCCACTCCTTTGTTGTCTTGGCTGTATGTTTCGGGTCATTGTCGTGCTGGAAGACCCAGCCACGAGCCATTTTTAATGTCCTGGTGGAGGGAAGGAGGTTGTCACTCAGGATTTGACGGTACATGGCTCCATCCATTCTCCCATTGATGCGGTGAAGTAGTCCTGTGCCCTTAGCAGAGAAACACCCCCAAAACATAATGTTTCCACCTCCATGCTTGACTGTGGGGACGGTGTTCTTTGGGTCATAGGCAGCATTTCTCTTCCTCCAAACACCGCGAGTTGAGTTAATGCCAAAGAGCTCAATTTTAGTCTCATCTGACCACAGCACCTTCTCCCAATCACTCTCAGAATCATCCAGATGTTCAATTGCAAACTTCAGACGGGCCTGTACATGTGCCTTCTTGAGCAGGGGGACCTTGCGGGCACTGCAGGATTTTAATCCATTACGGCGTAATGTGTTACCAATGGTTTTCTTGGTGACTGTGGTCCCAGCTGCCTTGAGATCATTAACAAGTTCCCCCCGTGTAGATTTCGGCTGAGCTCTCACCTTCCTCAGGATCAAGGAAACCCCACGAGGTGAGATTTTGCATGGAGCCCGAGATCGATTGACAGTCATTTTGTATGTCTTCCATTTTCTTACTATTGCACCAACAGTTGTCTCCTTCTCACCCAGCGTCTTACTTATAGTTTTGTAGCCCATTCCAGCCTTGTGCAGGTCTATGATCTTGTCCCTGACATCCTTAGAAAGCTCTTTGGTCTTGCCCATGTTGTAGAGGTTAGAGTCAGACTGATTAATTGAGTCTGTGGACAGGAGTCTTTTATACAGGTGACCATGTAAGACAACTGTCTTTAATGCAGGCACCAAGTTGATTTGGAGCGTGTAACTGGTCTGGAGGAGGCTGAACTCTTAATGGTTGGTAGGGGATCAAATACTTATTTCTCTGTGCACAATGCAAATAAATCTATATAATTCTGACAATGTGATTTTTTTTTTTTTTTTTATATAATCTATCTCTCCCTGGTAAAACTAACCTAGCCTAAAAATTCTAGACTGTTCATGACTTTGACAGTGGGCAAACTTACAAAATCAGCAAGGGATCAAATACTTATTTCCTTCACTATATATATATATATATATATATATATATATATATATATATATATATATATATATATATACATACACATACACATGTATTATATATATATAAATACCTCTCATGTAGCAAAAGCAGCATTGACTTTTACATTGATACTGCAATTTCACAGGAAAAATAAACTTGGCTCAGCACATGAATGGCGGAAAGATTAGCTGCATGTTTCTGATGCAATCCTCTAGTCTGGAATTTGGAGCCTTTGTACATGAGTGAAAAGTACATAAACTACATCCAAATATTTTTTACAGAAACTATGTGACAATGATACAAATTCCTCCGGCACATACTTTCTAAAGAGGTGTAAAGTAATACTCCTGTTGGTGAAAGTTGGATAGTAGTAGTCACAGGAAGTTGGGAGGAGTTTTTCACAGATAACTGGTGCTATAAAGTAATTATTTTCACATGCCGCTCAGAAAAGTTAATGTTTACCTGGATAATGTGAAATCCTGCCTCCTCCCACTCTCCGACCTTGAAAGTGACTCATATTGGACAGACGTGGATGTCAGTAGTCTGCAATTACTTTTAAATACAGTGGAATGTGTGGGTTGGATTTCCTGATATTTACAGGTGCGGACAGACGATTTCTTTGCAAAATCCGAAATGCTTGTTATTTACCATGTCCAAGATCCGGTAGTACAAGGTATACTGGCTTTACTTCTGCAAGCCTGGCAGTCTTTATTTCTTGATGCCCCTTCCTGTACCTGGTAACTGCTTATGAAAGGAAAAATTACTTTTTAGGAGGCCATTAATACAAAGATTTGTCCACAATAAGCAAACCACATACTGTCCAGGCAAAGATATTGGAATCCCAAGAGCAACCTGGTTTCTATTGACTTACAGGGAACCTGTCACTAGATTTTAGAGCACTAAACCACCGGCATGCCGTTATACTGCCGGGGTTTAGCGTCCTAAACATTCACCCCTCAGAACTGTCAGCTTTTGCATTTGGTCTAGAAAGAAGTTATAATACGGCGTTCACTGTATGTATATTATCAGAAAAGAGTCTTGAAATTAATATTGCTATTAATCGTGCCACCAATAAAGATAATTTTTACAGCGGCACGATCGATGAAGATCAACAATAAACAATAGTTTTATCATTTATCTTCTCTTCATTCACACTTACTAATCATCGTTACAATTGTTCAGAAAGGAGCGGATTGTGGCGATAATTGACCAGTGTAAACCTTGAGGCTACATTCACACGAGCGCGACAGATTTACGCGTGCAAAAAATGTGCGTAAATCTGTCCGCGTGCGTTGCGTTTTGCATTAGTGTGCTTTGCGAGTGGAATGTGTTTTTCAAGCACTCGCTAGCACTTCTTTTTTTTTTCTTTTCAATGTAACTGGTGCGTAAAACACGGACAGCACACGGATGTGCATCCATGTGCTGTCCGTGGTTTTCACGCACCCATCGTCTTCAATGGGTGGCCAGGTGCGTGAAAACCAATATAGGACAAGCAGTGACTTTCACGCAATGGACACTCGCTGCGTGAAAAATCACGCATGTGTGAATAGCCCCATTGAAATAAAAGGGGCCGTGTGCTGTGCGTTGTTTCAACTCACAGCACACGGACGAGATTCACGCTCGTGTGAATGAGCTCTTGGGCCCTAAGTTAAATATTTAACACTACAGGACATGAATGATTTAGGAACATGAGTCAGATGGGCTCAGGTTAATAATGGTTACATTCTTTTCATTGTGGTTGGTTTCTATAGAACTAAATTTGCAGATCACTGGATATAGGATTCATTAATAGCTCTGCATTCCTGTCCGCTCACTGTCTTTCCCATGATAAAGCTTCAGACATTGCCTCTCCTGGCTCTCATTTTTGTTATTCTTCAGTCTCCAGCTGTGTTGTACAAGTTCTTGTTGCACTGTGCACTCCCCTCCTGTTTCCGACACTTGCCCTCTGTCTGTGTTTCTCAGGTTCACTCCCTGTTTGCATTTTTTAGTGGTGAACTAGGAAGCCTTGCACCAATATATAATCCAAACCAGAAATAGACAATTGAAATATTTCATTGTGATGGGTGAATGAAGCCACCTTGGTAGCTATTATTTATTTACCACTCATTACATATAGTGCCCATATATTGAACATGAGGATGCAAGGTCCAAGCAGATGTTGCAATCAGAGTCAAAACTTGAAGCTCATGGATCGGAATTTGTAAATTCTCTAACAGGATCCCCCACTTACCATGTGCCATTTATAATACTAGTGCCTTCTTATGTGGCAGCGGAACCTCCTCGGGACCCCCTTAGGCATCAGGGCCTCTTTTGACTGCTACCTCTGTACCACCTATAGCTACATCGCTGGTTGCCCCTGCGCCCCAGTGCTACAACATAACTGTGTAACAAAGCTAGACACTTTGTTGCCCCAATTTATTAAATAAAGCTCTCTTTACTGGTAACTTTTGCCCAAAAAAAGTGCAGCATAAAATCTGAATGTATTAGCCAGGTACTTGAATGTTTTTTTGAGGTACATTGATGGTAATTTATTAGGACTAGCGTTTCATATGCGAGTCTTAATATAAAGGGTATAACACCTACTAAGACATATGGGCCAATAATTCCATATAGCAAAATTACTTTGAACTGTGTGACTAGAACATAACGCTAATTTGCATAAACCTAATAAAAGTGTTTTCAATGCAAAGCAGGCACCCTGGGGAACTTGGAAAACACTTTTAAAATCAGGTTAGCATCAGCTATATTAGCATACTGCTAGTTCAAAACAAAGTTCTGGTGACAGACTCCCTTTAAGAGACGCATGCCTCCTAATAAATTAAGCGAAACTCTGACAGTCCTTGCCCCAGAAAGGGAAATCTATGCCAGCTATGGTCTGGAGTAGATTTCAGCTATGATTTACGCCAGTTTCTAATGTAAACTATAGTAAATTTGTTGGGCTGCGGGTGGCCCTGTCCCTCTCACTAAGTCATGTCTTTGAAAAGTGGCGGAGGTGGCATAAAAAATTTTAAGTCGCAAGTTTTTGGGGCAAACATTTTTTTTTCTGGCGCAGGGTGCCTAAATGGACACTAACTTTTCAAACAACTTATGCTAATCTCATAGTATACATGATAGATAGGGTGGGCCATTTATATGGATACACCTAAATAAAATGGGAATGGTTGGTGATATTAATTTCCTGTTTGTGGCACATTAGTATATGGGAGGGGGGAAACTTTTCAAGCTGGGTGTTGACCATGGCGGCCATTTTGAAGTCGGCCATTTTGTATCCAACCTTAGTTTTTTCAATGGGAAGAGGGTCATGTGACACATCAAACTTATCGAGAATTTCACAAGAAAAACAATGGTGTGCTTGGTTTTAACGTTACTTTATTCTTTCATGAGTTATTTACAAGTTTCTGACCACTTATAAAATGTGTTCAAAGTGCTGCCCATTGTGTTGGATTGTCCATGCAACCCTCTTCTCCCGCTCTTCACACACTGATAGCAACACCGCAGAAGAAATGCCTCCCAATCTGACCCCCTTAGACTTTTATCTTTGGGGTCATCTGAAGGCAATTGTCTATGCTGTGAAGATACGAGATGTGCAGCAACTGAAACTACGGATACTGGAAGCCTGTGCTAGCATTTCTTCTGCGGTGTTGCTATCAGTGTGTGAAGAGTGGGAGAAGAGGGTTGCATTGACAATCCAACACAATGGGCAGCACTTTGAACACATTTTATAACTGGTCAGAAACTTGTAAATAACTCATGAAAGAATAAAGTAACGTTAAAACCAAGCACACCATTGTTTTTCTTGTGAAATTCTCGATAAGTTTGATGTGTCACATGACCCTCTTCCCATTGAAAAAACTAAAGTTGGATACAAAATGGCCGACTTCAAAATGGCCGCCATAGTCAACACCCAGCTTGAAAAGTTTCCCCCCTCCCATATACTAATGTGCCACAAACAGGAAGTTAATATCACCAACCATTCCCATTTTATTTAGGTGTATCCATATAATTGGCCCACCCTGTATAACAACTTTGTAAATTACTTACTGGTAACATTTATTTATTTCAGTTACATATATAGCACCAAAATATTATGCAGCACTGTACAGAGGTCCTCTTATCTTACTGGATTTGAATCCATGACCCCAGTGCTGCAAGGTAATAGTGCTAACCACTGAGCCACCGTGCTGCCTATAAATGTAGCTTTTTTATCCATGTAGGAACAGAGAGAAAGATACAGACACGCTGCCAATACGAGTCTTTGGTGAGGGGAGTGGGAGCAACAGCAGAGTGAAAAAGACACAGACAGACCCTGAAGCAGCTTACTGGTAAATGATATGTCACCCCATTGCTGGATTTTTAGGTATACTGCTAATTTCTGCTGTATAATCTCTTCCATGCTGCGGCAGCGTGTGTGTGTGTTAGAAATAGGAGAGCAGGCTTCTCCGCTTCTATGTGTGCAGTATATAGAAGACATGATAGCTGTTGGTTCTGCCTACTAGCCCACAGAAACTTTACCGAAGTGTCGGGAGTCTGAATAGACATCGCATCCTGGCTGGAGGCAATGTCTATTCACTCTCAAGACACTTCAGTAAAGTTAATGTGGGTATATCGCGAGATCACGCTGTGCTGTGAGTACAAATGGACATGAATGGAGAGAAGTGTATGACGCTGATTGGTCAGCGCATACACTTCTCTGTACAACGCCCACTAGGTCAAAAGTTAAGAAACTCCCAGTTGGACATTAAGAAACGAATTAGCAGAAATCTAAAATTGTTCATAACTTGCTCAAAAATGATAGTTTTTCAAAATAAAAACCACTGTTGTTATCTACGTTACAGCACCGATCAGATTATGTAGGAGATAGGGCACTTATAATCTGGTGACAGAGCCTCTTTAACAAGCACTTTTTGCATTTTGTTTGTCCCTCTATTTCCTCATAGATTGTAAGCAATGTTCCCTCTATGTCTTGGCAGCTCCTGAGCGGAGTAGTTAAGCAGTGACTAAATAAGAGAATAAGAAAACTTATTTAAAATTAGCTTTAATTACTTTTTTAAATTCTATAATATTACAAGTACAGCAGTAAAATAGACAGTTATAAACACCAATTATAGGCATCAATGAAAGAATCCCTCTCTTACACCTCTGTCACTATAGATAGCACCACACAGACCCCTTATAGATAACGCCACACACAGACCCCTGTACATAGTGCCACACACAGACACCCTGTAGATAGCGCCACACACAGACCCCCTGTAGATAGCGCCACACACATCCCCATGTAGATGGTGCCACACACAGCTCCCTGTATATAGCGCCACACACAGACCCCTGTATATAGCACCACACACACAGCCCCCTGTAGATAATGCCACAAAGTCCACCCCTCTTGTAAATAGTGCCACACAGCCCCCCATTGTATATAGTGCCACACAGCCCCCCTTGTATATAGTGCCACACAGCCCCTCTCTCATATATATAGGGCCACACAGCCCCCCTTGTATATAGTGCCACACAGCGCCCCTCTGTTGTATATAGTGCCACACAGCCCCCCTTGTATATAGTGCCACACAGCCCCTCTCTTTTGTATATAGTGCCACACAGACCCTCTTGTATATAGTGCTACACAGCAATCCTCCCATGTATATAATGCCACACAGCTCCCCCTTGTATATGGTGCCACACAGACACCCCTCTTGTATATAGTGCCACACAGCTCCCACCATGTATATAGTGCCACACAGCCTTCCTTGTATATAGTGCCACACAGCCAGCCCTCTCTCTTGTATATAGTGCCACACAGCTCTCCCCATTTATATAGTGCCACACAGCCCCCCTCTCTAGTATATAGTGCCACACAGCCCCTCTCTTGTATATAGTGCCACACAGCTCCCCCATGTATATATTGCCACACAGCCCCCCTTTTTTGTATATAGTGCCACAGAGCCCCCTCTCTTATATATAGCGCCACACAGCCCCTCTATTGTATATAGTGCTACACAGCAATCCCCCATGTATTTAGTACTACACAGCAATCCCCCCGTGTATATAGTGCCACATAGCTCCCCCAAAAAAATATTGTACTTACCTTGCCCCGCTCCCGCGACGGACGGAGCGCTGCACAGCCTTGTGGGTGGGACGCATACGCAGACCAGCGTGACGCAGTGACGTCATCACGCCGGCCTGCGCAGGGAGTCTTCACAGCACCTTATAGGCTGCAGGCCTAACGTGGCCTGCAGCCTATAGTCCTCATTTGTTGTGAGGACGCAGATACAAGTGAATGCGGCTGTCGCTAGCACCGGGGCCCCCTCCGGTGCTAGCGACGCCACTGCATCTGCCCGCCGCCCGTGATAGTGCACGGGCTTTAAAAATGAGTGAGCGGGGGGACCGTGGAAGGTGCGTGGCCTTATAGGGAACACTAATTGTAATCTCATGTGAGCAGGGTCCTCACTCCTCTTGTTTGAATTGTTAATTCGTTTTTTTAGTATGTTATGTCTGATATTGTCTGTACTTGTTCCCTCTGAATTGTACAGTGCTGTGGAATATGTTGGCGCTATATAAATAAAGATTATTATTATTATTATAATGTTATCTGTGGTGAGGTAACTCCTTTAACCAGTTTACCAGCTGTAAACTCACATTGCTCTCCAGAGACATGAAGTTTGTAAAAGGTCCGGACTTTTCTGTTAATATTGTACAAGGTTATTTCTTTATATTGCGGTTGCCCACTGTGTTTGGATGTGAATTATTTCTGGATTTCCTAATTGTTGAAGGTCTGTGGTTTTACAGCAGATAAGATTGTCTCCTATGCCGGAGTCTTTAGGCTATTGCAATTTTGTATACTTAAACGGGCACTAGAGGGAGCAACCTCATTACTTTATGCTGCAAATTTGGGGTAGACACACTCTCTAGTGTCCTCACACAATCCCCCCTCCCTTATTCTGGCTAGTGCCAGGAGAAGGAGGGGGTTTGAATCGTCAAACCTCCTACACTGTGTGCCGCCATTTTCTGAGTGACTGCACAGTGTAGGAGGATTAGATACAGTGGTAATCAGACAGTATAACACAAACATACACGAACATAAAACACACATCACATACACGAACATAACTTACCTGCTCCTACCGCCGCTGCCGCCTCCGCTCCTATTCCTTGCGCCTTCGCTTCCTTGAACATATGGCCGGAAGCCGCGGCCGGAAGTCATCATCTTACTGTCCGGCCGCGGCTTCCGGTCCACATGAAAATGGCACCGGATTTCGCTCTGCCTAAGACCTTCCTTTTGGTCTGTGTGGGAGCGGGGCATGCACCGTTCCGACACAGATGGCCTACGCTGCAGTGAATGGAACGGCTCCCGTTCGCATTATCTACGGGGTTGTATGTGCCATATTCCATCTCTGTATGTGTCGTTAATCGACACATACAGAGATGAAAAAAAAATGGCAGCCCCCATAGAGAAGTAAAAGTAAGAAAAAAGTAAAAAGTAGAACACAAGAACACAAATAAATAAAATTTATTTTAATATCATACTAAAAGCAATTTGATAAAAAAAAAAAAAATTTCATGACACCTTCCCTTTAAATACGTTTCAGGCCTCCTGAGCAACCAGACTTACAGTAGCTTTCTTTTCCGGCCCACCTATAGGGAACTCCTGATTCATCCTACCAAGCGTCCCTACAGATCTCTCATGGGTTTGAGTACCGTACTGCTTATTCCCTGCTGATCCACTTTCTCTGGGCTGACTATTCCGACAGCCCCAGCAGACTTTCCAGAGCTGCCACGCCAGAAAGGAAATTACTCTGCAACAAGCACCGCTTCAACTGTGGCCTGCTAATACCCGCCCGGCCACTCTCCCCTGCAGTCTGCCTCTGTTTGTGCTAGACTAAAAATAGTCTGACAGCTTACCGTCTGCTTCGTGACAACAGAAAAATAGCACAATAATATTTGTACATCGCATCTCACGTCTGGACAGTGTCTTAAATCTGGGTCAGTATAATTACTAATATACAAAATTTATATTGTTATTTTTAATAAAAAACATAATTTGTTTTTTGTGTCGCCATATTCTAAGAACATGTTTATTTTTCTGTATGAGGGATTATTTTTTGTGGGATGACTTGTACTTTTCATTGGTACCATTTTGGGGCACATACGACTATTGATCACTTTTTATTGTTTTTATTGGAAGGCGGGATGAATAAAAAGCAGCAATTTTGGCATGTTTTTTTATTCTTTTTTTTACCATGTGGGTTAAATATCATAATAGTTTTATAGTTCAGGTCATTATGGAGTGCGCAATAACATTTATGTGTAGTTTTTGTGTGTTTTTTTATTATTTTCATAATAAAGCATTTTGTAAGTAAAAAAAAATATGGGTTTTTCATTTAACTTTATTTGTTATTATGTTTTTATTATTTTTTTTGGCTATTAAGCTTTGTTTGCGCCATAATTTTAATTTTGTTTGTCCCACTATGGAACTTCACTATGCAATCCTTGAATCGCTTTTACAATATACTGCAATACTTCTGTATTACAGTGTATTATGAATGCCAGTGTAAGGCTATGTTCACATCTGCAATGTGCAGTTCCGTTGTTCTGCTCCATCAGAGGAGCAGAACAAGGGAATAACAGAATTAATGGTTCCGTTGCACAACGGACACCGCTGGTTGCCGACGGAACCCATTGATTTTAATGGGTTCTATTGGCTTTCCGTTGGGGTATCCGTGATTTTATCTCCGGTAAACCCTGCCGGATCTGCGACGGAGGCCCATAATGAAGCCTCTGACACAGATGTGAACAGAGCCTTAAACTGATAGACATCGTATTAGGCGCATACAATGATGGCAACTGGGCACCTTTGTTAGGCCCCCGGCTGCCATGGAAACCTTCAGCACCCTGTGATCATGTCACATGAGCAGGCAATGGGCTGACAGAAATAGCCCCCTCCCTCTAAAACCACTTAAATGCTGTGGTTGCTGTCGACCGCGGCATCTATGGGATTAAATGGCAAGAATTGGAGGTCCCTCAATCTCGGCTGTTAAAGCAAGAGCCCAGCTGTCATTAGACAGCCAGGCAATTCTCTACCCGTCATTTGCTGGGCGTATGCCACAGCACCGTAAAAAAAAGTATAGAAAGGTGTATTGGCAGTCATTAAAAAGGTCGGGTAACCCTTTTACAAAAGGAGACATATCTCAGTCCATAGGCTGTAGTGGGGTTAAAATGGGGCACTTATTTCACCCTGCTTACAAAGTGTCTGTATCATTATGGACCTTTATCAATGACATATGAGGGGGCGCTTGGCAATAAAGTAAGCTAAAGTCTTCAGATAGTAAAACTACACAACTCAAACTTTTGTATCAGTGAATAATATCTTATTTTGGACCAGCATAAAGCCAGTTTTACTCCACAGCTCCCCGTGTCCCAAAAAGCTCCATCCCTAGCCAACATCTCATGCGTAATTACTATAAATATTTTATACTGTTTCTGTAAAAGGTCTTATATTCTGCAAACTGTCTTGTGTTCCTGCTGATAAAAACAAGCATGAAAAATGTGTGTCTGTAAATGATACATGAGAATCTACTTTAGCCTTATTGGGAAAGCTGCAGATAGAGGAAACCAGGAATTTAACTGTGCCTATCCCAATCCCAGCAGTTAACCATCCCAACCTTGTGTGTGGAAATTTCATTTACAGCCATTCACCTCTAGCACAATGAAATGGCCACTCCCTAGTCTCCGCAGTAATAGATATGTGATGTGGGAAACCTTCTTATTGGTGAGGGTAGAGAAGGTTCAGCAAAGTGCAAATTAACTATAGATGTTTAAAGGCTTATTTAGGTTGGCTGGACTGGATAGGAACTATACAATGGAGGAGAGCGGTATTGTAGATGTGTAGTGATCAATGACACCCAAGAACAAAGTTGCTATTCCTTAGCCCTGTAGACTGAGTTGTAAGTCTGTAATAAAAAGCTCATTGTCAGATGCTAATGTTACATTATGTGTTATCAGATAAATAACAAACTTTATCTTTTGTTTGAAACTCAACATATATGGATTCCTTATTTCCTGGTTTCTACGGGACCAATAGGACAAGAGAAATTAATTTACTTTATTACTTTATTTTTATCTTGGTCTTAAAATGGAAATTCAGTTAAATTTATGGTTTCAGTAAAATTCAGGTCTTGTGACTTCTTCAGAATTCTCAGAGGATCTTATTTGTTTTCTCAATTATACTATTATTTTATGTCCTCTGACACAACAGCGTTTTGCTTAGTATGGTATATATAGAAGTGCATGTTCACCTTTGAACATCATTTTATGGTAGACTTTAAAATTATTCTTTAAAATTGTTGGTCTTAGCGCACAATACAGCTGCTCTGTATACAGGATACAGCAGTTGTATCTCAAAAAGTAAAAATAATTTTTAATAAAAAGTGTTTTGAAAGTTGCACCAATCACACTGATAGACATTTTTATAAAAACATAAAAATAAAAATCAATATTTCAAAGGCATACATAGCCTTTAAATTCTACTTTAAAGTGGAAGTTACATATGACATTGTTGGATTCATCTATCTAATTGTGTTTCATGAAGTATATGTATCCAGGCCTAGGATTGGAATTAACATCCCCTGCAATATCCAGGAGGCAGAAGTGTTGAGGCCCTTTTACACGGGCCAATGATCGGGGAAATGGGCGTTCATATGAATGCTCATTCCCAATTATTGCCATATGTAAACGCTCGTTCATCGACTGATCGTACCTTTTTGGCAGCAAAAAATATTATCGTTGTCGGCAGCACATCTCCGTGTGTAAACAGGGAGATGTGCTGTCAACATGATGGAAGCGCATGGGGACGAATGATCGAAGTAACGATCACTTGTCCCCATACATTACTGATTATAGCTCCCTGTGAAAAGAGCAAACGTGTGACGAACTCGTTGATCACGCTCATTTTTACGGCCCAAATTGGCCGGTGTAAAGGGACCCCTAGTGGCAAGGTGGTAGGTCATCAATATACACATCACATGGTGGAGTGGGGCTGTGACAGATTTTGCACTGAGGTCCAGGAGCTTCAAGATAAACTGCTGTATGTGACTTTAAAGATCACCGCACTGGTCTCCACAATAACATGATCTAACATGGTCACCCCTGGCAGCAGTGTCTGTTGCTAGGCAGAGGCCCAAACTCACTCAGGCCCCGTCTAGCAACATCAGTGCCCGCACTAATTATTCATAAGGAAATCTAAAGGAATTTCTAACGAGTAATTACAATGACTGAATTGTCCTCTTTCACACAAATGTTTCTATTTGTTAACATCATGATCAACAACGGACAAAATCCAACTGATACACAACGTTCATCGGTTATACAATTCCTATACTCCAAAGTTACATTATATGGACAAAAGTATTCGGACACCTACACATTACACAGGAGGGAGCTTTTATGACCTCCCATTCTAAATCTATAGACATAATATGGAATTGCCCCCCTCCCCCCCCTTGGAGCTATAACACCTTCCAAACTTCTGGGAAGGCTTTCTACAAGAATTTGGAGTGTCTGTGGGAATTTTTGCCACATCATCCAGAAGAGCATTTGTGAGGTCAGACACTGATGTTGGACAAGAGGGCCTGACTCACAACCTCCGTTCTAGTTAATCCCAAAGCTGTTGGATGGGGTTGAGGTCAGGGCTCTGTGCGGACCAGTCAAGTTCCTCCACAACAAACTGACTCAACCATGTCTTTATCGACCTTGCTATGTGGTCTGAGGCACAGTCATGCTGGAACAGAAAAAGGCCGAACCCCAAACTGTTCATACAAAGTTGGAAGCATACAATTGTCCAAAATGTCTTGGTATGCTGAAGCATTAAAATTTCCCTTTACTGGAACTAAGGGGCCTAGGCCAACCGATAAAAAACAACCCCATAGCATTATCCCTTCTTACAGTCGGCACAATACAGTCAGGCAGGTAACGTTCTCCTGGAAGTCGCCAAACTCAGATTCGTCCATCAGACTGTCAAATAGAGAATTCTGATTTTTTTCACTACACACAACACATTTCCACTGCTCCAGAGTCCAGTGTCGGCGTGCTTTACACCACTCGATCCGTCGCTTGGCATTGTGTTTGGTGATATAAGGCTTGCATATAAAGCATGCAGCTGTTCGGCCATGGAAACCCATGTCATGAAGCTCTTGGCACACAGGTTATGTGTGGTTGTTAATGTCAGGGGAGGTTTAGATCTTTTCAGTTATTGCGTTAGCAGAGCGTTGGCGATGTATGCACTATGCGCCTCAGCACTCGGCGACCCCGCTTTGTAACTTTATGTGGTCTGCCACTTCGTGGCAGTTGCTGTGGTTCCTAAATACTACCACTTTGCAATAATACCACTCACAGTTGATCGTGGAATATCTAGGAGGGAAGAAATTTCACAAACTAATTTATTGCAGCTGTGGCATCCTATTACAGTTCTACTATGGAATTTAGTGAGCTCTTTAGAAAGATCAATTCTTTCACAAATTTATGTAGACAGATTGCATGGCTAGGTTCTTGATTTTATACAGCTGTGACAATGGGACTGAAAGAAACACCTGAATATAATGATTAAGAGGTGTGTTCTAATACTTTTGTCCATATAGTGTATATGCAACAAAAGCTTCATTTTATTTTATAGTATTATAATTTCTTTTTTTATTTTGCTGACATCATCCCTATAAAAAAAACAAATATATTATGGTCCCATCAAATGCCGTTGTCAACTCCATCAAAGGTCCACACTTCACATTCAACCAGGGCTGGGTATAGGGCTAGACACACAGTATTACTTCTTTACACTGCTGCATTTGTGCTTGGAAAAAAATCCCAAACTGATCTTACAAAATGTCTTCTGGCACGGGAAAATAGGTAACCTCATTCCACATGTTGTGTGTGTTCCCAAGCCCATAGTACTGTACCTATGTCCTCCACTTTGTACCGCTATGGCATCCACCGATGCCATACTTGAGCAGCAATCAATCTTGGCTGGCTGGCGGATCACAACATCCGTTCAGCCTGATGTGTCATTGTCACCATCTTTACCATTTCGTCTATTCTTATGTCTCAGGTTCCAGTCGGTGGGTCCAGGATAGTAGCGCCAAAGACAGGTTTCTGTAGCGAAGGTTATGGGATTCTACAGAATAGTAGGGGTATGGACAGTGTGAGAGATTTGATAGGATGATTATAGAATTTTTTAAGGCCGTCCTCACAGGGGTCTTCAGTGGTTAGCCCTTTCTCCGGTGGCAGCATGGGCGGGTGTGTCTGGAATCCTGGGTGGGTTACATGTCACATTGCATGTGGTGGGACCTAGTCATTCCACAGTGGTGGTGTCCGTTCAGACTGACTCGCCAAAGGAGGTGGACGGCATCCAACTAAATGACAGGGCTAGGGGCGTGATTTATGTTTGCTTTGAGGGCCCCTTGGGTGCCCATCTAAAGCAGGAAGCCAGGGAATGTATATGGAAGGATGAGTAGATGGAAATCTTCGCCCTCCTTCCCCTCGAAAAGTTAAATGGACTAGGGGTAGCGGAACGAGAGCAAAAACGGGAAGGAAGAGAAACATAATTATTGCCTGATACTACAAACATTTGCCAACTTGTCGCAAGCATTTGCAATTCTGGCTAGCGTCACTCGTGAAATGGCAGTGGAGCATTGCTGGGCTCTTATTTAGTATATGGATTCTATAGGTGAGGCATATCAGATTTAGGTAGGCTTGGTTCCGTTATGAGGAGCCATTCTGGCAGCATAAGGCGGTAAGGTCCCATATTCACTGGGATCACAAGGATATCGCTTTATTGTTGAGGGTGACTGCACCGGTTAGAGTAGGTCATTCCTTTACAGGGAGGGGGGTGAATTCAAAAACGGGTTTGTTCTGGCAATTTAACATGGGCCAATGCAAATTTGGGATTGCCTATAATTTCAAGCTGCTCCCACTTGTAGTGGCGACACTTACAGGAGTCTCAAAAGGCCTTAGTAAAGGGAAGTGGTTGGGGGGGGGGGTGGCTCAGCTAGCCAAGAGGGAGACGCTGTTGAGGCCAACAATGAAGGCCCCATTTCTAAGTAGATATCATGACAGTGCTAAGGAACAATTGTTGTTAGATGGTTTTGAAGTGGTTTTTCATATTCCTTCCCCTTCAGATTTAGTCCCCTTTTCGACCAAGAATTTAAAGTCTGATTATCAGCCCTACCAGTTGTTCTCCGACAAATTGGATGTGTCCCTTGGGTGTATGGTGGGCCCCTTCCCTGTCCGCCCAGTTCTGGAGTTGGTGGTCTCCCTACTTGGGGTTGTACCCAAAAAATTAACAAAAATAGTTTTTTTACTTATCCTTTACCTTTCGTGTCCGAAGGGTGGCTCAGTCAACGACGGTAGAGATCATGACCTTTGTTCAGCGGTGTACATCTTATTTGTCTCGGCCATTGAATGAGTGCGTTCTTATGGAAAAGGATTTATGGCCAAGACCGATATTGAAGCCGCGTTACGTGTTGGTTCTGGAAGTTCTCTAGTGTGCTCGCTCTTGCTGCATACGGATGTAGCAACGTTTATCTTGACTTTGATAACTTGCTGCAGTGCTATATTATGCAACAAAAGTCATGGAAACGCCATTGAAAGTCAAGTTAAAGTTTCTTGCCACGTGTTAAGAGTCAAGCTAAAGATTGCTACATCTGTACCATGCAGCTGGTGGCGCAGGTTTTTTTTTTTCTCCTCGTACCAGATAAAACTGAAGGCCTTGCAACCTGCATGAATTTTTTAGGCATTATAATTGATTCCTTGGCTGTGGAATGTCACCTTTCTGAAGATAAACTGGTAGCTCTTAGGCAAAAGGTGCTTAGAATATGTAAGCACACGAAAATTACCTTGCGAGAATTACAGTCTCTGATATGGAAATTGGAAGTTAGCGTGCCGCATCATACCAATAGGCAAGGTTTTCTGCGAGTCGCATCACTATGTGCATATTGTGGATGACCGGTTTATCCCGATTTGCTGCATGTGTGAGTATCAGGGGACCATGTTTGGGTAGATCTCCCAAGTATCCTCTCTAAATTTCAATGTAGTTTCGGTTTTCAGGCGTTGTTTTTAGAAAGGTGAGATCAGGAATGGAAGGGTCTTGTCCCACCCCTTCGGTATTGGGGCTGTTGTGAAAGTAGTGTCTTGGGGTTTAGATGAGGCAAAGGTGAGGTTCATTTTAAGGTGGGGATACAGTTCTGCTCATGCGCTCACCCTCATTTTCTTTAACGCTCTTCTCTCGTTGCTCTCTGTCTTATCAAAGTTGTTATGTTTTCTGTTGGGGGGAGCTTTGCTTTTTCTTGTACGAAAGTGGCGTACTGTTGCTTGCTGTTGTCTCCTATTGTAGGTGAACGTCCATGCCTGGTGTGGGCAACCTGAGGGCGTATGTGCAGCCAAATGGGCATTGGCTTGGTTTCCCGCCAAGCAGCGCAATTCTCCACCGGATAGGTTTTAGATGTATGTTGTGGGGCCACAATCTACCTGAGTTCCATTTGTATTCCCAGCTTGATCGATCACCTGACATCATTGTTCTGAACGTTGGGGGCAATGTTATAGATATCTTCACTTTCCGGAAGTTGGTGCGGGATGTGAAGCATGATCTGCTTTGTTTGTGGGCTTTGCTCCCCCACCTTATCATGCTTTGGTCGGATATTGTGCCTAGACAACAGTGGAATTTCACAAGTAATACTGGCGATCGATTATCACTATGACAATGAGAGGTTTAAAGATAAACTTTTTAAAATTATTTTCATGTCAAAATCTCAATGCGTTTTGAAATCGGACCGGTTTCTTCATCAGGCAGTGAAGAAACCGTTTTCAGTTTCGAGACGCATAGCAATTTTTACATGAAATTGATAAAAAAGAGTTTATCTTTAAACCTCTCATTGTCATAACGATAATCTATCCCAGTATTCCTTCTTCCATTGTTCCTTTTGGGCACTGTTTGACCAAGAACGGATACCGGGCAACATCTCTAGAAATCTAGGCATGTCCTCAAGTGTGTTGTGCTACCAGCACAACACCAACAGGTTAGCATAACCTATATGTTTTGATTTTGATTATCCAGGTAATGCCCTATGTGCACCTATGTGCTTTTTGTTTTAAGTTATTGGGACCTTGAGTCAGGAGAGGGTGGTTTTTGGAGGAAGGACAGGTTCACTTGAGTGACATAGGGATCGACACGTGGTGCCTGGCCCTTCAGGAAGGGACTGAGCATTGTTACTGTCGAGGAACAAGTCGGTTTGGGGTATTCAAGGCCTGCTTGCTGTGGTGTAGCTGAAGTCCTCAAAATCAGTGGTAAAATTATTGGCTAGTTATAGTGGGGATCTTTGGGGTGGTACCCCTAAGGAGTCGTTGGCGGATTAATATTGCATCTGCATGTGGTATTGGTGCTTCCGAGCTAGGTTGACGACTGGTGGTAAATATTGGCGTGGGCAGTTCCTGCCAGATCTTTTGTAGCCCCAAGGACTTCCTCTGCTTTTTAATATGTTATTCGTTTGTCTTGATGTGGTTGGTTGGATGAAGTGGTGTATTTATTGTGTATCCTAATTTATTGTTGGTTATTTATAATTAAGAAAATTATTTTTTAGAACTATTGTTTCTTTAATAAAATGGCTGCTGTGGCCATTCTGTTTTTTGAGTCTTTTTTGGTACGTTGGAGAGGGATAAGAGGTGATTATATATATATATATATATATATATATATATATATATATATATATATATAAAGGGGTACGACTCAATTTACTCAGTGTCACGAGACGGAGTGTGGACCCACTGGGCCTTACCGCGTAGCGGGATAGCAGCTGGCCAAACAGGTATGGTACAGAGTCTATAGTCCAGAAAAGGGTACCTGAGGCAATGTAGACAGTAGCAAGGCAGGCTCGGCTGGGACCAGGCAGCAGGTAGACTTCAGGCGTGGTGTAGTAGAACAGGCGTGGAGATGCAGCAAAACACGACAACAGTTCAGCACGGCAGTAGACCAGGATGGTACTGATAGCACGGGAAACAGGATACAGGTACGGGGAACACTTGGAAGCTGGCAGACACTTAGGAGACCATTTGCAAGACAGACTAAGGGAAACAACAACAATGCTCAGACGATGATAGGAAGGGTGGTGACCCTCTTATAGTCCAGGAATTGAGGAGTTGATGATGATTTCCAGGTGCGCGCGCTGGGCCTTTAAGAGCTGGCACGAGCACACGCGCGCACCTGGAAATCATCATCAACTCCTCAATTCCTGGACTATAAGAGGGTCACCACCCTTCCTATCATCGTCTGAGCATTGTTGTTGTTTCCCTTAGTCTGTCTTGCAAATGGTCTCCTAAGTGTCTGCCAGCTCCGGGAGACAGGCTTGATACCCGGAAGTGAGTACCGGCGCCTCACAAGGGGGACGACGCAGCACAGCAGCAGGACGTCCATGGCCGCGGTCGTCGAGGGGTAAGTTAGAACGACAGACCGTGGCCATAGATGTTACACTCAGGTCATGCTGTATGTATCTGGTAGTTACGCTCGTTCTGCAGGCATTCTGTACTAGTCAGTGTGAACTTTGCAACATGGTTTTTCTTTACCGATCACGTGACCAGTTTAGTTACTTTTTAATCTGACCTCAGGTTCCTTTCATGTCTACTTTCGCTCTGTTGTTCCCTTGATTACATTTATTTTCACTTTCTTTTTACTACACGTTTTACATAATAGATTGACATTTATTGCCCAGAGACTTCTCCCTTGTTTTAACTTTATTTATTGAATATCTTCTATTCATATATAGAAGTAAAATTTTTCTGTATTACAGAGATAAAGAATCCTTTTAAAAGGTCAGTATTGTGAGAAACAAGACATGGACCGCACATCCACAATATATACGTTGATCTGAGTCGCTAGGCATAATTTATAAACATGAACATGGGGTTCGTTATTAACATTTTGATCAAACTGTATAAGCCCACTTGCCACTTCAAGGCGACCTCTTTCAAAGTGGGTCCCTACTCTATCGGTTACAGCACCGCATGGTGGCCACTGGCACTGAAGCACCGCTCCTGCAGAGGTAGCAACCCAGAGGCCCAAAATCACCCATGCTATCAGGTTATGCCAAGCCTCTTTCACTCTGGGCCACGTCCCCCCACAAGTGCAGCACTACAGCAACAGATACCACCCCATAATACTGATGTAATCCTTTGAAAAGGGTTTAATAAGGCAGTTGTAGGAAAGTGCGATCACATTTCCCTGCCTTAAAGGGAATGTGTCGCTAGAAAAATGTTTTTTTTTCAGTTAAACAGTTGTATATAAGTGATTACACATTGAGGAAGATGCCGGCGCGGCATCGAAACGCGTAGCCTGGATTACAATAAATAGTTATCTATTATCTTTACTCCTTATTACTAAGTAGCAGCGCCGCTCATGATCCATTTTTTTGTCGCATTCATGAGAGTAAGGGTCTTTTTACACGGCTCAGTGATCGGTGCTCGTTTGCTTCCTTCACAAGGAGCTATGTCTGGGAATGAGTGATAGTTACTATGATACGTGATACATTTCTATCATGTCGGCAGCACATCTCCCTTTTTACACATGGAAATGTGCTGCCGACAACGATAATATTTCTTGCAGCATAAACGATAAAATCAGCTGATGAAAGAGCGTAAAAGGGCCTCTAGTGCCTATTTGCCCACATTATAATCCAATCTGTATTACAAGCCATTACAAGTTGTAATAGGTTATTTTAACAGACAACATTACATGTTATTACATATCAGTCAGCTGCAGCAATACTGTGGGCTGGCTCATTTCTAATATTCCAGCCATAGCACTACACACTTGCTCATGACGCAGGCTTCTTTTTTATAGGTACGAAGAACTTGAGTAGTGAGTGTGCTTATGTATGCACGTACACGTTGTACACATAACAATACTAATTTTGTTGGAAAACGCCTTTAAAATTAAAATGCAAAAAACACCTAGGGCACATGCCCCTCCAACCTCATCTAAAGCTGCCGTACATTAGGGATTGCAGACGGACATTTTCTGAATAACTTGTCATTTGTGGTTGGTCTGTGTAGGTTGTTATTATGGGCAACGCCATAATTGAAAACAACAAATTGTGGATCATTTTCTTCCATTGATCTGTGGCCTGGCCTGGGCTTCTATTGATGGAATGCAAATCTGTCATTTATCATTAACGACTTAACAGGACCGCTCCCGACAACAGAAGAAAAAAATCCAACATGGCAAATCAACTTTTACAAAGATATCTGGCCTCGGTCGGCATCTGTCACGCTCGTTTGTGTTATGAAAAGGCGCCAATAGATAGAAGAAAATGGTCTATATTGGCTTTTTCGGCTGTCCAAAATCTCTAGTATATGGCTAGCTTTAACTCCCTGGTAAATGAAACACACCTTGAAATGGTGCTCAGACCAGCCCAGTGACAAAGGGCAAAGATGTTATCAGTGTGTGCATGGGGTGGGGTGCAAACTCCCAACTATAGAAAATAGAAAATCTAAATTGATATAGCTGGGAGGGGAACCTGGAGTACAATTAACATGCAAGCCAGTTAAGGCGAATTATCTTCATAGCTGATAAGAGGAGAAGTGGTCTTCCTGATGCTTCCATCTTATTTTTAACCCCTTGTGTGCCTGCATAAGCCTCTTTGTTTAAGAGCATTATTATCCCATAGTAGACAAGTTTAAAACAAGAACTGCTCTGACAATAATTGATGAATATGTGATAACACGCATCAGTACAGAGCAGATTCCAATAAATTATCACTCTTATGTACTTATACGGTGTTCAAATGAATGATGCCTTGTGTGCGGACTCTGCCAATAGCTGAATTGTGCTCATTTAAGGTAGCAATGACACTGAATGATTCCTTAAAGGACCAATAATCCTAAAACATAAATTGGTTTATATAACAGAGATAATAATGAAGGAAGGTCTGCTGTGCAAGGAGAGAGGCTTCTGGGAGTGTTGGCTGAGTGTTTACCTAGGTCAATGTTGAGAGGGATAGTCAGAAAATTGTAAAGTAGACAGGTTAGAGAGGGACCAGATGTTATTGGTGGGTGGACAAGGGGATGACTAGGGGATGATGGGGGTTAGAATAGGATAAACAGATCCTTGCATTACAAACAGACAGAATACAAAAATTAAAAGTATGTCCTACCAACAGGGCCGCCATCAGGGGGGTATTAGGGGTAGTGGTGTGAGGGGCCCGGCCAAACCTAATTGAAAGGGGGGCCCGGCCACTGCTGCGACTTGTCTTTGGTAGAAAAAAACGGGCCCCTGCAAAGGAGCCCGTTTTTTTCACCAAATGAATGTCGTGAGCTGCGGGCCCCCCCTCTCATGGGGGCCGTCAAACACCGCCGACCGATGACTCGCACCCGCAAACTCGCGACCGTCCGAGCACGCACCCGGCAAAAGCGCGCAACCGCGACAGCACGGGCGCTCGCAGAAGCAACAGCACGCACGCTCGCAGCCTCGACAGCACGCGCGCACCCGCGATCGGCCGCGCGCGCACTTGCGATCGGCCGCGCGCGCACTTGCGATCGGCCGCGCGCGCACCCGCGAACGAAGCGCGCGCACCCGCGGACACACATGGACCCAACTTACCTGGAGCCTGGCTGGAGGTGAAGGACTGGACGTCTGGACCGAAGACCTCGCCTGGAAGACCTCGCCTGAAGGACCTCGCCTGAAGAGGACTGGAGTGGGAGCAGCAGCTCTTCTGACACGGTGAGTAAAGTGTGTCAAAGTGCTGTTTATGTATGGCCCTGTTCACACAAAGTATTTTGCAGGCAGAAAAAAAATCTGCCTCAAAATTCCTTAAAGAATTTTGAGGCAGATTTTGACCTGCCCACACTATCTTGCCGCGTTTTTTTGCTGCGTTTTTTGCCCGCTGCGATTGAGGACAGCAGGCAAAAAACGCTGCGAAAAATGCATTTTCTGCCTCCCATTGATTTCGATGGGAGGTCAGAGGCGGAACCGCGGCAAGAAAGGACGTGCTGCTTTTTCTTTTTTCCGCGACTGGCTCCCATTGATTTCAGATTAAATCAATGGGAGGCGGTTTTGGAAGTTTTTTGGTGCTGATTCTGACGCAGTGTCCGAGTCAATATCAAGGGCCAAAAACTCTGTGAACTGGGCCTTATTGTTAGGGCTTATTCAGACGAACGTGTAATACATCCGTGCAACGCGCGTGATTTTCACGCGCCTCGCACGGACCTATGTTACTCTATGGGGCCGTGCAGACTGTAAGTGATTTTCACGCGCCTCGCACGGACCTATGTTACTCTATGGGGCCGTGCAGACAGTCAGCGATTTTCACGCAGCGTGTGTCCGTGTGTCCGCTGCGTAAAACTCACGACATGTCCTATATTTGTGCATTGTTCGCGCATCACGCACCCATTGAAGTCAATGGGTGCGTGAAAATCACGCCCAACACTTCCGCAGCAGTATAAACTGAATGAAAACAGAAAAGCACCACGTGCTACAAACATACAAACAGAGTGTCATAATGATGGCGGCTGCGCGAAAATCACGCAACCGCGCATCATACGCTGCTGACACACGGAGCTGTTATGGACCTTTTGCATGCGCAAAATGCCACGTTTTTTGCGCGCGCAAAAAGCACACGCTTGTGTGAATCCGGCCTTAGGGTAGGAACACACTCGGCATGAACACTGCAGATTTTATGCAACACATTTTATTGTGGAAAATCCGCAGCGTATCACAGACGCAGCAGAGTGGATGAGATTTGAACAAATCTCATCCACACGCTGCAAAAAAAAATGGACCTGCAGTGTGGTTTTTGGCTTTTTAAGCCGCAGCGTGTCAATGTATTCTGTGGAATCGCCGCTCGTCTGTTGCAGAAATGCTGCGGTTCTGCCGCAAAAATCACACATGAGAAAAAAAAGAAGGTACTTTTTTAAATTGATAAAGTTTAGACTTACCCCGGCCGTAGTCCTGGTGACGCGATCCTCTATTCTTAGCGCAGCCCGGCCTCCTGTCATGACGTTTCATCCCATGTGACTGCTGCAGCGGTCACATGGTCTACAGCGTCATCCCAGGAGGCGGGGCTACGTTCAGAAGAGAGAGTCACCTAAACCACAGCTGGGGCAAGTCGAAACTTTTTTTTCCTGCAGGATTCCCGCAGCGGACACGCCTCACGAAACCTGCGCCACTATTTGGTGCGGTTTTGCTGGCAGAATTCCCTGCGGCTACCGGGGCGGATAAGCTGTGTAGTTTTACTCAGCATATCCGCCTAGTGTGTTCCTACCCTTATGATGTCGCTCCTGGAGCTGCTGCCGGTCTTTAAATAGGCAGTTGGTCCAGTAGAATTTGGAATTATTTTTTTTTGTGAACCAGCTTAAAAAAATACAAAACTTTTGTGTTAGGGCCTGTTCACATCACCGTTCGCTTCCATTCCGGGGTTCCGTCTGAGGTTTCCGTCGGGTGAACCCCGCAACGGAAAGTGACAGCACAGCTTCCGTTTCAGTCACCATTGATCTCAATGGTGACGGAAACATCGCTAATGGTTTCCGTTCGTCACCATTCTGGCTGGTTTTCGGACGGAATCAATAGCGTAGTCGACTGCGCTAATGGTGACGGAAACGGAAGCTGTGCTGTCACTTTCACTTTCCGTTGCGGGGTTCACCCGACGGAAACCTCAGACGGAACCCCGGAACGGAAGCGAACGGTTATGTGAATAGGCCCGAACACAAAAGTTTTGTATTTTTTTAAGCTGGTTCACATAAAAAAATAATTCCAAATTCTACTGGACCAACTGCCTATTTAGAGACCGGCAGCAGCTCCAGGAGCGAAAACATAAGGAACACACTAGGCGGATATGCTGAGTAAAACTCCACAGCTTATCCCGGGAGCCGCAGGGAATTCTGCCAGCAAAACCGCACCAAATAGTGGCGAAGGTTTCGGGAGGCATGTCCGCTGCGGGAATCCTGCAGGGAAAAAAAAGTTTAGACTTGCCCCGGCCGTAGTCCTGGCGACGCATCTCTCTCTTCTGAACGTAGCCCCGCCTCCTGGGATGACGCTGTAGACCATGTGACCGCTGCAGCGGTCACATGGGATGAAACGTCATGACAGGAGGCCGAGCTGCACTAAGAATAGAGGATCGCGTCACCAGGACTACGGCCGGAGCAAGTCTAAACTTTTTTATCAATTTAAAAAAGTGCCTTTTTATTTTTTCTCATTTGTGATTTTTGCGGCAGAACCGCAGCATTTCCGCAACAGAGGAGCAGCGATCCCACAGAATACATTGACACGCTGCGGCTTAAAAAGCCAAAAGCCACACGACAGGTCCATTATTTTTGCAGCGTGTGAATGAGATTTGTTCATATCTCATCCACTCTGCTACGACTGTGATACGCTGCGGATTATCCACAATAAAATGTGCTGCATAAAATCCGCAGCGTTCATGCCGAGTGTGTTCCTACCCTAAGGCCGGATTCACACAAGCGTGTGCAATTTGCGCGCGCAAAAACGTGGCGTTTTGCGCATGCAAAAGGTCCATAACTGCTCCGTGTGTCAGCAGCGTATGATGCGCGGCTGCGTGATTTTCGCGCAGCCGCCATCATTATGACACTCTGTTTGTATGTTTGTAGCACGTGGTGCTTTTCTGTTTTCATTCATAGTTTATACTGCTGCGGAAGTGCTGGGCGTGATTTTCACGCACCCATTGACTTCAATGGGTGCGTGATGCTCGAACAATGCACAAATATAGGACATGTCGTGAGTTTTACGCAGCGGACACACGGACACACGCTGCGTGAAAATCACTGATAGTCTGAACGGCCCCATAGAGTAACATAGGTCCGTGGGAGGCGCGTGAAAATCACGTTCATCTGAATAAGCCCTAACGATAAGGCCCAGTTCACAGAGTTTTTGGCCCTTGATATTGACTCGGACACTGCGTCAGAATCAGCACCAAACAACTTCCAAAACCGCCTCCCATTGATTTAATCTGAAATCAATGGGAGCCAGTCGCGGAAAAAAGAAAAAGCAGCACGTCCTTTCTTGCCGCGGTTCTGCCTCTGACCTCCCATCGAAATCAATGGGAGGCAGAAAATGCATTTTTCCCTGCGTTTTTTGTCTGCTGTCCTCAATCGCCGTGGGCAAGAAACGCGGCAAGATAGTGTGGGCAGGTCAAAATCTGCCTCAAAATTCGGTGCGCGGTTCCAGGCGGTCACGGGTGCGCATGCGCGGGAGTTTGCGGGTGCACGCGATCGGTCGCACGAGCGGCGGTCTTTGACGGCCCCCATGACGACCCCCATGCTACCCAGGGCCGCCATCAGGGGGGGTATTAGGGGTACTGATGTGAGAGGCCCGGCCAAACCTAATTGAAAGGGCCCGCAGCTCACGACATTCTTTTGGTGAAAAAAATGGGCCCCATTGCAGGGGCCTGTTTTTTTTCTACCAAAGGCAAGTCGCGGCAGTTTGCCGGGCCCCCCTTTCAATTAGGTTTGGCCGGGCCTCTCACATCAGTACCCCTAATACCCCCCCTGATGGCGGCCCTGGGTACCATGATATAGTTCTGGACGGAGTACCGTTAACAGGCGGTGCCACGGTAGGGGGGCCCAGAAAATTTAGCTGTAGGGGGCCCTGAAATTCCTGATGGCGGCCCTGCCTACCAACATATTCTGCAGCTCTAAAAATCAGGGAAAGCAGAATACTTGGAGACAGTTTCTGAAATGCATAAAGTCTCCATTGGAAAAGTAGGGGGTGCATAAGGGGTTAAAGAAGTGGGTGTCTTGGACAGAGATTGAAAAAAGAAGGAGGTAGCGCTGGCGGTGAGAGAAGAAAGGAGAAATGAGACGCTTTTGACTGGACATGACAGAATCAAGCTTTCTGTACACCCTACTTTTTTGTTTTATTTTTGGGGTCTTATATTTGTCATGGCAACTTGATGGTGATAGTGCCATGTTTTTAATCCCTGGGACTAAACTTCTAAAAGGAAATGCATGCACTGAATTTTAGGAAGACTGATATTCCCAGGATGAGGGCTTCACGCAAGGACATAGACTGATATAGACTTCTGCTGGAATAACAAGTGGAGCGCAGGGTTTTGTAAAATCGCTGACCTCAGAAGATCAGTTATGCCAATATAAAATGATGAGATGACAGTCCAGTGGGTTACATCTTCAAAGAGCTTTATTCATACAAAGCATTGACGCTGGACTAGTGTTTTTTCAAAGCAAAAAAATTTGCCAGGTACAAAATGAAGCGGCTGAGATATTGGCAATGACTTCTGAACAGTCAGCTCAAACTATCTGGATGGTAACATCTCTAAAGCTAAGTGATGCCTTCAGTTCTAGAAAGGGCTATGTTCACACCTGCAAGCAACTAATCTTAGAAACTTCTCCCCTTATTTAAAAATGCTCTGTGAAGATATGTGACAAGAGCGGCAGCAGTCAGATATCATGCACTATGCTCCAAAGCAATATACTGTGCATATATATATATATATATATATATATATATATATATATATATATATCTTGCAGAATTGTAGAAGAACAAGTCACAGCACCAGGAGTTCAAGATCAACCCTGAGAAAGGTTCAGGATGTGACCGAAACGTTGCTCACCTTTTGGTGATTAAACCAACATCTCTCCACCATCTTGAAGTCCTGGTGCTGCTCCTTGTTCTACAATTCTGCTATCTATTTCAAGTTAAAGGAGTTGATTCATCTTTTTTTGGTAACATGCACATGGCCTGATTTACAGCGATGTGAGCTGTGCTGTGTTTTTTCCTTCAAAAAGTGCATTGTCTACACAAATCTAGTTTTTTAATACAGATGTTCTGTTGCTCAGGGCCAGACACCAACCGTAGAGAGCCGACAGACAAAGATAAGCAGCACTGGACAAACAAATTGGGTGAGTGCACGCCTCCTGGGTCACAGTCCAATAACCCCTCAATCCCTCAAACCCCTCAAACAGAATAGAGAATGAGGCAGCACAACGAAATAAATGAAATAGTGATCCTGTTTAACCCCTTAGGGTCCGAGCCATTTTTTTATTTTTTATTTTCGTTTTTCACTTCCCTCCTTCCAAGTGCCATAACGTCTTTATTTTTCCGTCCATAGAGTGGCTTATATATTGCAGGAGGAGTTGTAGTTTCTATTGGTAGCATTTAAAGTACCATATAATGTACTTAGACGACCATCTCAGTAGGTAGAAATAGATAAAAGGACTTTATTGTCAACAGGGCTACGCGTTTCGATGCCGAAAGGGCATCTTCCTCAGGCCAATGCAGACTGTGCGGTTCCTGCCTCATTTATACACCAGGGCAAGGAAAAAAGACCGCCAGAAAAACCGGGTCAGAGGTCACAAACAAACAAAACAAAAATAAACCACATTATGGTGAACTATAAAAACTTACATACATAATGGTTTTACATAACAAGAAAGGAAATGAAAAAGGACTTCAAGGATGTTTTACGTGTCAGGGATGTATATTGCTTGTGTCAGATTATTCTGGCGTGTCATTACGGGATTTTCCACGAGAAAATCCTTTGCGATCAAAATATTATCTTTTATGACTGTAAATGATCAAATAGTCACGTAATTGATTATGAGTATAGGTTTTGTGTTTTTGATCATTAAAGCAATAAAACAATAGCAACCAAAAGACTGCTGAGTCAAGCGTCCTTTGTTACCTAGTGACAAAACTACGGAAGCCGTGGGGGACCAAAAGACTTTCGGTGGACCGCATATTGAACCGCATAGGATTGCGGACCTCAGCAGGGAAAAGTCAGAAGGGGACCAGGGCACGGCTTCCGTAGTTTTGTCACTAGGTAACAAAGGACGCTTGACTCAGCAGTCTTTTGGTTGCTATTGTTTTATTGCTTTAATGATCAAAAACACAAAACCTATACTCATAATCAATTACGTGACTATTTGATCATTTACAGTCATAAAAGATATTTTGATCGCAAAGGATTTTCTCGTGGAAAATCCCGTAATGACACGCCAGAATAATCTGACACAAGCAATATACATCCCTGACACGTAAAACATCCTTGAAGTCCTTTTTCATTTCCTTTCTTGTTATGTAAAACCATTATGTATGTAAGTTTTTATAGTTCACCATAATGTGGTTTATTTTTATTTTGTTTGTTTGTGACCTCTGACCCGGTTTTTCTGGCGGTCTTTTTTCCTTGCCCTGGTGTATAAATGAGGCAGGAACCGCACAGTCTGCATTGGCCTGAGGAAGATGCCGGTTCGGCATCGAAACGCGTAGCCCTCTTGACAATAAAGTCCTTTTATCTATTTCTACCTACTGAGATGGTCGTCTAAATATCTCTACCTAAGCAGCGCCGGTGGTCCCCCTTTTTTCCTGAATTTCAATCGCTGTACAAATCGATATCAAACTTTGTTTGATTGTGTTGTGGACCTGGCTGCAGCTTTCCAAGCCTGATTTGACACCTATGGTGTCCACCACCCGAGGTGAGCGCAATTGTCGCACCCATCATTTTCTTGATTTCCTATCAGATTCTCATTTGTCCTTTGTGGCGCCGTGTCTTTTTTCTAAACCCATTTAATATAATGTACTTGGAAGCTGAAAATTATTTGCGGGCTGAAATTGGAAAAAACTGCGATTCCTCCATTATTTTTTTGGTTACGTTTTTACGTCTTTCACCGTGTGGTAAAAACAACTTAACTTTATTCTGTGGCTCAATACGATTAAGGTGATATCAAATCTATATAGATTTTTTTTTATATTTTACTACTTTAAAAAAACTAAAAACTTTTTGTTAAAACAAAAATAGTTTTGTTTCACCAGATTCGGAGAGCCATAACTTTTTTATTTTTCCATGCATTGAGCGGTGTGTGGGCTTATGTTTTGCGGGGCAAGCTGTAGTTTTTATTGGCACCATTTGTTGGAACATATGACTTATTGATCACTTTTTATTAAATTTTTTTTGGAAGCTAAGGTAACAAAATACTGAGATTTTGGCAGTTTCCAATTTTTATTTTTTACGACGTTCACCGTGCACGTTAAATAAATGTAGATAGCTGCACACACAGCCCCTGTACATAGCTGCACACACAGCCCCCCTGTACATATCATCAGATACAGGCCCCTGTAGATAGTGGCACACACAGTCCCCTGTAGATAGCGCCAGACACAGCCCACCTGTACATAGCGCCAGACACGGCCCCCCTGTACATAGCACCAGACACAGCCCCCCTGTACATAGCACCAGATACAGGCCCCCGTAAATAGTGCCACACACAGTCCCCTGTAGATAGTGCCACACACAGCCCCCTGAAGATAGCTCCACACACAGCCCCCTGTACATAGCTCCACACACAGCCCCCTGTACATAGCTCCACACACAGCCCCCTGTACATAGCGCCACACACAGACCCCTGTACATAGCGCCACACACAGCCCCCTGTACATAGCGCCACACACAGACCCCTGTACATAACGTCACACACAGCAACCCTGTACATAGCGCCACACACAGTACCCCTGTAGATAGCTCCACACACAGTCCCCCTGTAGGTGCCACATTGCCGCCAGAGTGAAGAGCGGTAGAGGTAGGCTTTATACACACGACAGGGTCCGAGTGTCGGCTTCATATATGGACAGTGTAGTCACTGACTTCTCCTGGAGAGGAATCTCCGGCCACAGGGTCGGGGATTCCGCTTCAGAAGTGAGTGACGTCACTGTGTCCATATATGGACAGTGTGGTCACTCACTTCTTCTGTAGCGGAATCCCCAGCCACAGGGTCGGGGATTCTGCTTCAGAACTGAGTGATGTCACTGTGTCCATATATGGACAGTGTGGTCACTCACTTCTTCTGTAGCGGAATCCCCAGCCACAGGGTCGGGGATTCCGTTTCACAGGTGAGTGACGTCACTGTGTCCATATATGGACAGTGTAGTCACTCACTTCTCCTGTAGCGGAATCCCCGGCCACAGGGTCGAGGATTTCGCTTCAGAAGTGAGTGACGTCACTGTGTCCATATATGGACAGTGTGGTCACTCACTTCTTCTGTAGCGGAATCCCCAGCCACAGGGTCGGGGATTCCGTTCAGAAGTGAGTGACGTGATTGTGACCATATATGGACAGTGTGGTCGCTCACTTCTTCTGTAGCGGAATCCCCAGCCACAAGGTCGGGGATTCCGTTCAGAAGTGAGTGATGTCATTGTGTCCATATATGAACAGTGTGGTCGCTCACTTCTTCTGTAGCGGAATCCCCAGCCACAGGGTCGGGGATTCCGCTTCACAAGTGAGTGACGTCGCTGTGTCCATATATGGACAGTGTAGTCACTCACTTCTCCTGTAGCGGAATCTCCAGCCACAGGGTCGGGGGATCCGTTCAGAAGTGAGTGACGTCATTGTGTCCATATATGGACAGTGTGGTCGCTCACTTCTTCTGTAGCAGAATCCCCAATCCCCGGCCGGGAATTGGGGATTCCGACTCCTACAGGGAGCAAAAAAAAACACCCTCCTCCTCCTCCTCCTCACATGAACTCTGTACTGTGGTGAGGAGGAGGAGAGAGGGAGTGAGCGACGGAAGACACGGCCGTCAATCGGGACACATCCGGTGATGGCCGTGTATTACCCGGCCCCATAGACTTCTATGGGAGCCGGGCGGCCGGGTAAACGGCCGAAAATAGGGCATGTCCCATTTTTTGACGGCCAGGTTTCCCGGGCCGTCAAAAAATCGGTCGTGTGAATAGCCCCATCACTCACCGTCAGAAGAAGGCAGGAGTCTTGCAGCGGCGTTCTCAATGGTGTCGATGCCGGCCCGGGAGTGAACCAGTCCAGTTACCTGACCGGTGAGGTCAGATGATAGGTCAGGTGACAGGTCAGGTGACTGGACTGGTCCACTCACGGGCCGGCATCGATCCCAGTGAGAACACCGCCGCAAGACTCCTGCCTTCTTCTGATTGCTGCTGCAGTCAGCAGCGATCAGCTGTTCTGATGCAGCGCCCAGCGGGACATTTGCAGACCGCCCGGGACAGCGGGATAGCGGTGAGAAATTGGGACTGTCCCGCCGGATACGGGACGGTTCGGAGGTATGACCAGGACGGATACACTGTGTGCTTTTACGCAGCATATCCGCTCTGTGTGAACATACCCAAAGGGGATGTCCAGGCTGGGGGCGGTTTTTTATACTGATGACCTATACACAGGATAGGTCATCAGTATATGATCCGTGGGGGTCCGACACCCGAACTCCGAAGTCCGTGCCGGAAGCAGATGGCTCCGACCACTGTAATTAACCCACACTGCTATTCTGCTCTAGACGTTACAATTGGCCGCCGCATGAAGGTGGAGAATGAATAAAGAGGTGGCCACCATAAATGTGTAAAGTGGAAATACTGCTTTAACCCCATTTTAAGTGCTGGTTAAAGGAAATAGTTAAAAATGGTACAGTTACATTCTCAAATTTAGAATTTTCCCTAATTAGAGTATAGTTGAGAATTGCTATCTAACCCCTTATGCAAAATGTTGTACATGTACAGTACGTCATTGGTGGGGTGTAGTTCCCAGTGGAAAACCATGAGCCAGGAAACTTTCAGTGGAAGTATTCCCTGATGTATACCTCTGATGTATATCTTTGATGTATACAACTGTAAAGATATCAACCATTGGCCATAATGTAAAAAAAATAAATGTATACCGCGCAGTATCCTTTTTTTCCGTGACCCACTGTAAGGGAGATCACAGTCTGCTACGAGTTCTTATAGAGTAAACAAAAAGATATGCCAATGCATAATTCCCCAAACGGAAGCAAAAAGGACACTCTTTTGGCTTCCGTCGGGTGAATGGGGGCTGCTATTAGGCAACGGCACATTATTTTGTGTCGTTATGCATAAAGAGTGTCGAGTTTCTAACCACATCATCCCTCCCAGCTAATAGGAACATGATGATTAGTAGACAAAACAGTAGTTTCCATGACACCCCCCCCCCCCCCCAAATACCAGCCTGTCTGTGTTAATTTAGTGAAAAGATTTCCAAAGAAATAGAATTGCTGTCAGTAAATCAAGGCAGTCTTAATGTGATCTGTTGAGCGGACTCTTCTTGACCAAGGGCTGCTGTTGGAGGAATGAACATTCTTATAGGATGGATTTTTCCTGTGTAATTCTTTAATTTTCCTGCAACGTTTACAACGAAACAATGTGTCAGTCAACGTCTATGGTCAGCGTTAGGGTATGTTCACACGGGGAAACCGCGCCGCAAAACTCGCCAAAAACCGGCCGAAAATGCCTCCCATTGATTTCAATGGGAGGCGGAGGCGGTTTTCTCCCACGAGCTGTAAAACCGGCTCGCGGGAGAAAGAAGGGACATGCCCTATCTTCGCGCAATTACACCTCTGACCTCCCATTGACATCAATGGGAGGCAGAGAAAGCGTATTTTGCGGCGTTTTATGCCTGCGGTGCTCAATGGCCGCGGGCGAAATACGCCGCAAAAAACATTGCGAAAATCGGCGTGCAGGCAGAGGAAAATCTGCCTCAAACTTCCAAGCGGAATTTTGAGGTAGATTTTCCGCCTGCAAAAAACGCGGTGTGAACCTGGCCTTAGGGTTTATGCATGTAACCGTATTACAGCTTTGTACAACCTCTGAGTATTACTTATCTGTAATACATCGCCCAAACAAGTGTGAGACTGTATCTTCTTATACCTTTAATTTCATATATAGGCATTAGGAGGTTTTCATGCATAATGTGTCTGAATAAAATGTATGGCAGGCTCCATCAGATGGCGTATGTACAGAGGTAATCTCCCCTAAAAGCATTGCTCCTGTCGGAACATATCTCTATGGATACAGCACTAGACGGAGCCTGTGTTCACACAGAGTTTTTTGCAGGAGGAAAATTCTGCCTCAAAATTCAGTTTGGGATTTTGAGACAGATTTTGTCCTTCCTGCACGTCGTTTGCAGCGATTTTCGCCGCGTTTTTCGTCCGCGGCCATTGAGTGCTACGGGCAAAAAACTCAGTGAACTCTCTCTGCCTCCCATTGATGTCAATGGGAGGTCAGAGGCATAAATGCGCGAAGATAGGGCATGTCCCTTCCTTCTCCCGCGAGAAAACCGCCCTCGCCTCCCATTGAAATCAATGGGAGGCATTTTCGGCCAGTTTTTGACGAGTTTTGCGGAGCGGATTCCACTCCAAAAAGCTCGTCAAAATACTCAGTGTGAACAGGCCTTAAAGAGGCTCTGTCACCAGATTATAACTGCCCTATCTCCTACATAATCTGATCGGTGCTGTAATGTAGATAACAGCAGTGGTTTTTATTTTGAAAAACGATCATTTTTGAGCAAGTTATGAACAATTTTAGATTTATGTTCATTTGTTTCTTAATAGACAACTGGGCGTGTTTTTACTTTTGACCAACTGGGTGTTGTACAGAGGAGTGTATGATGCTGACCAATCAGTGACTAATCAGCATCATACACTTCTCATTGTTCCAGCCCAGCATGATCCACAGCACAGTGTGGTTATAGTGTGAAAGAAGCTGGGCTGGAACAATGAGAAGTGTATGATGCTGATTGGTCACTGATTGGTCAGCCTCATACACCTCTTTACAACACCCACTTGGTCAAAAGTAAAAACACTCCCAGTTGGGCATTAAGAAACTAAATCTAAAATTGTTCATAACTTGCTCAAAAATGATCGTTTTTCAAAATAAAAACCACTGCTGTTATCTACATTCCAGCGCCGATCAGATTATGTAGGAGACAGGGCACTTATAATCTGGTGACAGAGCCTCTTTAAGGTAGCACACACGGTCTCTGTGACGCCGTGTCCTGCTGTACAGGCTTCATGCCCAAGTCCCTACAGTCGTACTATGGAGTCGCAGATACTACATGTGCTTCCAAGCAAATCTTTTACAGAATCCAACTATTTATAGGCACAGGAGGTTTGTAATGGAGTCTCATAGGAGACATAATGCGGCGATGTGCAATGCAGTCTAAGCGATTAAAAGAGAACCTGTCCCTGACTTTATGCTGCCCTCTCTGAGAGCAGCATAAAGTAGTGACAGACAAGCTGATTTCAGCGGTCTGTCTCTGATGCATGAAAGTTTAGTGATTTAGGATAAATGTAATTTTGAATACTGCAGTGCGATGTGAACGCTCCTGATTTTCAGACGTTTTTTGAGCAACTCGCGTTTTCGCTGTGTTTTTTACGGGCGTTTTTGGAGCTGTTTTCAATAGAGTCTATGAGAAAACGTCTCCAAAAACGTCCCAAGAAGTGTCCTGCACTTTTTTGACGAACCGTCATTTTACGTGCCGTATTTTGACAGCGATGCGTAAAATAAAGGTTCGTCTGCACAGAACATCGTAAGACCCATTGCAAGCAATGAGCAGATGTTTGCCTCCATTGTCTGAAAAGAGGTCGTGTGCACATACCCTAAGGCTGGGTTCACACGACCTATTTTCAGACGTAAACGAGGCGTTTTATGCCTCGATTTACGTCTGAAAATATGGCTCCAATACGTCGGCAAACATCTGCCCATTCATTTGAATGGGTTTGCCGACGTACTGTGCCGACGACCTGAAATTTTACGCGTCGCTGTCAAAAGACGATGCGTAAAATGACTGACTCATCAAAGAAGTGCAGGACACTTCTTGGGACGTAATTTGAGCAGTTTTTTCATTGAATTCAATGAAGAAGACCTCAAAATGACGCCCGTAATTGACGCCTCGCAAAACGCGAGTACGAGCAATTACGTCTGAAATGCAGGAGCTGTTTTCTCCTGAAAACAGCTCCGTAATTTCATACGTAATGGTCGATATCGTGTGCACATACCTTTAATCTGCATAGGAAAAAAGCTGTTAATCATCAGCGGGTGGGCAGGGGGTGTGGAAGCTCATGAATACGCCAACCTCCTTCCTCCCAGCGTTTGCATTGTGCTGCAACATTTAAAATTTAAGCTATTCTAAATCACTAAACTATTAGACATGAGTGGCAGACCACTAAAATCAGCTTTTTTGTGACTAATTTACGCTGCCCTCAGAAAGGGTATCATAAATTTGGTGACAGGTTCCCTTTAAGGAATGAAAAGATCAAGGATATATAAAACTTTTACTGTTTAATTCTGGGCACTGTACTTAGCAATTGTCCCACAATATGTTCTGCTGCCAAACCCCCCTATGGAAATTCTCACATCATAAAAATACATTAAACATAGGTATCTATATGGCGCATTTTCAATCCATTACACAGAAATTTTAAAATCTTCAAGAGATAAATTTTGCTTACACCAGTAAGAGTCTGACGTAATAAAAGCAGCAGTTCAAGTGGCTGAAGTAGTGAAGTGATATGTCTGTATTATCTGGATGTTTGCCGTTAACATTAGTCATAGTTGTGAAACAATGTTACACATCTAATAGTAATCGTTTTGTAAACCTAGGTCAAGAAAAAGGCAAATCTTCTCATGGCCAACAATCAGCAGAGGAAATTGAAGGTCCAGTGCCCTGCAAAATCTGTAAAAGAGCCCCCAACCTACCATGTGACCAGTGGCGTAACTACCGCCGTAGCAGCAGTAGCGGCTGCTACGGGGCACGCGGCATGAGGGGGCCCGTGTCGCCCGCCGGCACGGGCCCCCACCATGGCCGGAGGCTCCGCTAGCAGCCGCTATGGCTGCTACAGCGCGACACCTCTTAACACTACGGCAGAGAAGGGAGGTATCTCCCCGCTCTGCCATTAAACAAAAGACATGTATCCCCTAGCCACAGGACAGCGGATACATGTGTGATCGCTGGCAGCGATAGGGAGAACGGGGGACTGAAAGTCCCCTGAAGTTCTCCATCACAAACCTCGGACTTCCGGGGTCTGTGTCGGCAGCTCTGTAGAAATGAATGGAGCGACGGTCGCGCTTGTGCGCATGCGTGACCAGCGCTCCTTTCATTTTTATTGAGCTGCGCAGACGCCGGAAGTCAGAGGTTAGTTATGGAGAACTTGGGGGGACTTTCGGTCCCCCGTTCTCCCTATCGCTGCCAGCGATCACACATGTATCCCCTGTCCTGTGGATAGGGGATACATGTCTTTTGTCTTTTCACACTGTAGGTCGCATTTTTTTGGGGGGTTGGGGACGCTGTATGGCGTTCCCTACAGGGGGGGGGGCTGTAAGGCGTTCCCTACAGGGGGGGCTGTAAGACTTTCCCTACAGGGGGGGCTGTAAGGCGTTCCCTACAGGGGGGGCTGTATGGCATTCCCTACAGGGGGGGCTGTACGGCGTTCCCTACTGGGGGGGGCTGTATGGCGTTCCCTACAGGGGGGCTGTACGGCGTTCCCTACAGAGGGGGGGCTGTACGGTGTTCCCTACAGGGGGGGCTTTACGGCGTTCCCTACAGGGGGGCTGTACTACGGCGTTCCCTACAGGGGGCTGTACGGCGTTCCCTACAGGGGGGGCTGTACGGCGTTCCCTACAGCGGGGGCTGTATGGTGTTCCCTACAGACCCCCCCTGTAGGGAATGCCATACAGACCCCCTGTAGATAACGCCATACAGTCCCCCCTGTAGATAACGCCATACAGCCCCCCTGTAGATAGCGCTATACAGCCCCCCTGTAGATAGCGCCATACAGCCCCCTGTAGATAGCGCCATACAGCCCCCCTGTAGATAGCGCCATACAGCCTCCCTGTAGATAGCGCCATACAGCCCCCCTGTAGGTAGCGCTATACAGCCCCCTTTGTAGATATCTACAGAGGGGGCTGTATGGCGTTATCTACAGGGGGGGGCTGTAAAAAGGCACTATCTACAAGGGGGGGGGGTTGTGTGACACCCAGGGGAGGGGGGGCCCCAGTCAAAAGTTTGCTATGGGGCCCAGTCTTTCCTAGTTACGCCCCTGCATGTGACATGATACTGTCTTATAATACTGGTGTCTACTCACATGGCAGATGGGCCATTGGATTCCTCAAGCACCGGGGACTAGGTGTGACTGTACCCCCTATAGCTATGCCCCTGCCAACAATGAAAATTATTGATGTTCCATTTACATGCGCATTCCACTTGGTAGTTGTTTGGGTTTTTTTAGTGCCGCTTTTCTCTGGAGAAACAAAAGTGGCAGGAAATAAAATCTAACTTTGATCTCGCCTAACATAATTTTTTGTTGATCAATTGTTGAGCAAGAATTTGTTAGTCACCATAGAAATTTCATCAGGTCCTGTCAACGTAATAATTATAAAAACCTTTATTTATATGGCCCTGGTATATTCTGCAGCCCTTTACATTTAAAGATGCTCTGTCACCACATTATAAGTTCCCTATCTTCTATATAATGTGATTGTCGCTGTAATGTAGATTACAGCAGTGTTTTTTATTTAGAAAAACAATCATTTTGACGGAGTTACGACCTATTTTAGCTTTATGCTAATGACTTTCTTAATGCCCAACTGGGCGTGTTTTACTTTTTGACCAAGTGGGCATTGTGGAGAGAAGTGTTTGACGCTGACCAATCAGCGTCATACACTTCTCTCCATTCATTTATTCTGCACATAGTGATCCTGCATTGTTCACTATGTGCAGTCACATACACACACATTAACATTACTCAAGTGTCCTGGCAATGAATAGACATTACCTCTAGCCAGAACGGGATGTGTATTCAGAATCCTGACACTTCGCTAACGTTTGTGTGAGATTTACAGCACAGCAGGCGTAGTCTCGCTGTAAATGACAGTGTACAGCGTAATCTCACGAGACTACGCCTGCTGTGATGTAAATCAACCACAAACGTTAGCGAAGTGTCAGGATTCTGAATACACATTCTGTCCTGGCTGGAGGTGATGCCTATTCATTGTCAGGAGTGGACACTTGAGTAACGTTAGTGTGTGTATATGTGGCTGCACATAGTGATCTGGTATGATCACTGTGTGCAGAATAAATGAATGGGGAGAAGTGTATGACGCTGATTGGTCACTGATTGGTCAGCGTCATACACTTCACTCCACAATGCCCACTTGGTCAAAAAGCAAAACACGCCCAGTTGGGCATTAAGAAAGTCACTAGCATAAAGCTAAAATAGGTCATAACTCCGTCAAAAATGATAGTTTTCTAAATAAAAAACACTGCTGTAATCTACATTACAGCGCCAATCATATTATGTAGGAGATAGGCCACTTATAATGTGGGGACAGAGCCTCTTTAAGGGCAGCAGTAAAGATACAAACAGACATATTGAAGTATATACGAACATCTGACAATGAAACAAAATGAAAGGGAAGCTTGCCCATATGAGCTTACAGTCTGGGATATTTTTTGTACAATTATCACCAATGGTCACTAAATCCTGTTTACAAAAAATAACAATGTGTGTGGCCTGCTTTATCCAGAATTAAAATACTGCTCTTATTTTGTGTTCGGTCCTGTCTTTCCTTCTTCACAGATGAAGCTGTAATGGGGAAGGTGTTACTACAACATATATTTGAAGGAGGACACAAGGCTAACCACTGTTCAATCGTTTACCTTGAATAAAGACATTTATGAGAAATGTAGTTTATTACTTACAAACGAACGTAAAGTTTAGATTTGTCCCAAAGCAGCTCTTTATTAATGCTGAAGATGTCCACTAAACCACTAGATCACCAGGAATAATGATCCACTGATCCATTGGATAATTAGGAATGATCATTGGATCAGGTTATAAGACCACTAACCACTGGATCATCAGGAATAATGATTGGATCATGATGTAAAACCACTAAAGCACTGGATAATCATGGGATCACAAGGTATATCCTCTAAACCAAAAAGAATAGAAATGGGTCCGGCACACGATGCAGTTAAAATTCAATTCTGCTTTATAGGTAACAAATTTAAAACCAAATAAACTAAAATCCCGGGTAAAGAAGGCTTACGCGTTTCTATAAGTAACAACAAAAATGTTAGAATTGTGTAAGCCTTATTCACACAGGAATTTAGTTTATTTGGTTTTAAATTTGTTACCAATAATGCAAAATTGAATTTTAACTGCATCGTGTGCCGGACCCGTCTCTATTCTTATGGATACCTACCTCCAACATATATCGTTTGTCTGCTAGCACTGATCAACACAGGACGTGTCAGCCAGACTGCATTGTGGTGACCTAATTTTTCACGTTCATGATAACCACTAAACTACTGGATCATCAGGAATAATGATTAGATCGTGACGTAAAACCACTAAAAGCAATGTATTATCACAAATACTCATGTGATCACAAGGTATAACCACTGCATCATCAGGAATAATGACTGGATCATGATGTATGACCACTAAAAACACTGGATTATCAGGAATAATCATTGGATCATGAAGCATAACCACTATGTCACTGGATTATTTGAATAATCATTGGATCATGAGAAATTATTACTAAATCACTGGAGCATTGGGAATAATCATTGGATCACAAGATATGATCACTAAACCAATGGATTATCAGGAATAATCATTGTATCATAAGGTTTGACCACTAAACTACTGGACAAATCAGAAATAATGATTGGATCATGATGTTATTATGGAATTGCAAGTTGAGCAATTACCCTAAGGCTGCTGGAGACTGCCGGGAGAGAGCATGCAAATAAATCTGCATCCTCAAATCCGTCACAACTCTGATTGACAGAGTCTAAGGCTACTCTAAGGTTTTCGCCAGAGCCGACCGCAAGGTGGGATGGTCTTTGCTGAATAGAACCCAGGTTATCTTAGCAGAGTTCAGTGTTGGACAAGAGGTGCAATGCAGTCAATACCTGAACAAGATAACCAGACAGCCAGAGGGTAAACAGAAAGTCCAAAACAGGGTAATTGGATATCAGGTAAAGAAGAGGTCAGAACCAGCCTGGAGCAGATAATCAAAATCAGTAAACAAAGGGTTATACAAATACACGCCGAGGTCAATGTCCAAGATATCCAGAAGTCAAATTTGAAGGGTATAGATAAGTAGCTTGATCAAAATGCCAGCAGACAGGAAATTTACAAGCAAAGCACAGGTAGAGGAAGCCAGGTATAAATACAACCCTACACCTGATAGGCAGAAGAACAGAGAAAAGAGATAGGATCAAAGTAAAACAACAGAATCGTGCAGAAGTTAGAACAGTAGTCATGGTGATCTTATGGCAACAGGCGTTTTCCTAACAGACGTATAACCACTAAAGAACTGGATTATTAGGAATAACCATGGGATCACAAAGTATAACCACTAAACCACTAAATTATTCGGAAAAATGATTAGATCCTGAGATATTATTACTAAATCACTGGATCATCGGAAATAATGATACAATGGATTATCAGTAATAATTATTGGATCACAAATTATGTTCACTAAAAAACTGGAATATCAAGAAATAATCATTGAATCATTAGGTATAACCACTAAATCATTAGATCATCAGAAATAATCATTAGATCACACGTTATGCTCACTAAACCACTGGATAGTCAGGAATAATCATTGGATCATAAGGTATGATCACTAAACCACTAAATTGTCAGGAACGAATGCCAGATCACCAGGTAGGAAAACTAAAGACTAAATTGTTGCATTGCACCTATAGACAAGAAATCAGGAACTGGGAACTATATAGTCTTTTATCACAGAAGTGACATGACAAGGGACTGATGGACTTTATAATACTAGTTCGCAAAAATCTAGGCACTGTAGCTATAATTGAGGAACCTGCGATATTCGAAACGCATAAGCGTATGACAATTTTGTACTGATGTCTGGGATTGCTAAATAATGCAAGATTGTCAAGAGTGCTGGCAACATATTTCTTTACTGTATCAGTAAGTCCCTAGCACAGGACTACTACTACCAGTGACCAAGCACTCAAGTTAACGGACTTGTTCAAAGTATAAACTGTCCACATGTTTAGTTGAGGGAATAGTTTGTCAACACAGAATTAGATGGCAAAAGAGAATAGAAGACATTGGCTGGCATCCGAGACAAGCAGGGCATAACATTCTTATGGGCTCTAGATCAAAGACAAATAGCAAGACCTTCAGATTTAGAAGGGAAGTTGGTCCACTTCAGATGTATGAACATATTATTTATCTTATTTAGGGAACAGAGAGAAAAATAGCTATAATTTACAAACAGTACAGAATATCCCCATATATTAATATCAGCTTTGATGATTGAGCCAACAGTAACAAAATAGAAATGTTCGGCCAACCAAGTGCATGTTTCTGTCTATTACTACTTTTAGAAATAAAAATGATTCCATCAACCATTCTAGAATTTGTCATTTGACTTCATTACGAGATATCCTGATGTGTTGTGGTCTTGGTAATACTGGATACACCATGCTGCCATGCCAAATAATATAATATAATAGAGCTCTAAAACTGAAACAAACTTGATCACAATGAGCAGTTGAATACAATGTAATGTTCCCTATAAGCAGCCATTGGAGGTGATTTAACGGAACGGAAAACAAACGGAAACCAACTGAAACGGAAGCATTACCATTGAAATCAATGGTAATGCATACGGAGGTAATGGTTTCAGTTTGGCTTTCCATTCATCGGTTTCTCGGATGGAAAGGTCCAACAGAACGATGAACGGAAGCCCGACGCTGATGTGAACACAGCCGTATATCTCTAGTTCTGGACACCATAATAAAAAATTTGTGAATGATGCTAGAATTTTTTTTATAAATCTGACTTTTATAAGCTGCAGACAATGGGGTTATCTCATCAAGACAACCCCTGTCCATATGTTCTTCTAGGGCGTTGGGATGTTATAGAGGGAGTCCATAATTCACTAGAACTTGCCAACAAGAATTGAACTGTTGTCATCCTAGTAAATTTAGAATGTTCTTAAATTGATCACATCATTTTTTTTTATACTTTTGTATACATATCCAGAGGCTGAAAACCGGTACAGACCTAATACTTCTCACAGCTGAGAGTTTCCAATAATTGTATCCAGTCTAGATAATCCTCTGTGCGGTAATTACATAAGCAACACAAATCCATCCCCTGTCCTGAGTTTGCTACAAAGTATCAGTTTACGCAAATTGTATCAGTGTAGAGTCCAGGCTGTTCAGCTCTCAGAGAATTGCCTAGACTGACTACAGTAAAAACAAACTCTCATCTGTGAGAAGCATTAGGTCTGTACAGATTTTGAGCCTCTAGATGTCAATTAAAAAAACAAGAATCACACCAATTAGGATTTTGATTTGTTTTTTGCAGTTTTTGTGTTTACCTACATAAGGTTTGGGTGAAAACTTGAATTTAAAACATTTTAATGGTTATGTGGCGACATATATGAAGTATTCGGTAAACATTTAAAGTGTAGCTAAACATTTGACAAACTTCTGACATGTCATAGTGACATGTCAGAAGTTTGGATTGGTGGGGGTCCGAGCACTGAGACCCCCACCAATCGCTAGAATGAAGCAGCTGAAGCACTCATGTGAGCGCTCAGCTGCTTCATTTCTGTTCGGATTTTTCCGGAAAGCCGATGTATCGGAGTACGGGCTCATAGACTTTTTATTGAGTCCGTACACCGATACATTCATTTCCGGAAAAAGCCGAACAGATACGAAGCGGATGAGCGCTCACACGAGTGTTTCAGCTGCTTCATTCTAGCGATTGGTGGGGGTCTCAGTGCTCGGACCCCCACCAATCCAAACTTCTGACATGTGACTTTGACATGTCAGAAGTTTGTTGAATGTTTAACTACACTTTAAGGCCCTGTTCACACACAGTTTTTTTGCAGGCGGAAAAATCTGCCTCAAAATTCCTGAAGGTATTTTGAGGCAGATTTTGACCTGCCTGCACTTTCTTTGCAGCGTGTTTTGCGGCGCTTTTTACAGCGTTTTTCACCCACGGCCATTGAGAGCCACGGGCAAAAAACGCAACGAACACCCCTTTCTCTGCCTCCCATTGATGTCAACGTGAGGTCAGATACTGAAACACCCCAAGAAAGGGCATGACGCTTCTTTTTCCCATGAGCGGTTTTTTTCCGCCCTCGTTTTTGCCCGTTTTATGGCGTCATTTCCGACGCGGTTTCCGCTTCAGAAACAGCACCAAAAAACTCTGTGTTAACATACCCTAAAGCAGATGACAGACGTTACATTTGTTGTAGCCATTTACAGGTGTATTGTTCAATTCTTACCTTAATTTTTTTAGTGTTATGATCTTTTTTTTTCCATTTTAGCAACCTGTTTATCTGCTTTCATTACCACAAGAATCCCATATGTGTATAGTTTCTGGGGAAACATGTTATGATAGATATGATAAATGCCTGGTATTCAGTGTGACAAGGGATTTACTTATTATGCCGTTGTCAAGTATATATATATATATATATATATATATATATATATATATATATATATATATATATTATTATGAATTATTTATGTATGTAACATATTGCCCAGCACTGCACAGAGAGTTTTATCACTCGCATCGGTCCCTGTCTCCATTGGGGCTTACATTCCCCTATATCAAGCACACGTACACTCAAGGGGCAAATTCATTGGAAGCCAGTAATGATATCAGTATGTTTTTTGGAGTGTGGTGGGAAACTGAGAAAGAACTGATGTAAACACGGAGAGAACATACAAACTTCATATAGATTTTTCCTTTGTCAGACCCAGGACCCATATGCTGCAATATGCACTCAACATCAGCCCATAACTTATGTCTGAAATCACTGCCAACTTATTTTCTACAGACGTGTGACAAGGATCCATCCACACGTGTGGCACCTGAGATCAAGCGACTCAATATACATAAGTTTGCATTCAACCATACCAAGTGTGCAGCCCAATGTGGATTCATTCTCACTCAAGTTTCAGTTAGGCAGGACAACCTACATTTTATAAAGGATATCTGGTTTACAAAACCTATTTCAAATGCCCTATTAGAGAACTTAAAATAATTGTCCCATGAAGAACATTTATCACTAAGTACAGCGCTTGGCTGTCTCCGTCAGCCCAATAAACATCCAATGTATCGGCAGCGTGACCACCACTCCATTCAAATTCCTCCACACTTCGGTCATGCAGTGAGGAGAAAAAAGGGTGTTTTGGACCCCCATTCTAGTGATCGATGGGGGTCCCAGCAGTGGGGTCCCTTCGAAGAGACATTTATCACCTATCCTATTAAAGGTGTTGTCCTATAAAGGACATTTATCACCTATCTAAAGGCCATACCGCATTCATGATCCTCATTTATTAGAGTCTATTCACACTTTGTTTGCAATGTATGTCAGAGGTATACGTCGGGAGTATTCCCCGACAAATACTTACAACAGATGCTTTAGTATAGGCAGAGCAATTCCATATAGTTTTTAAAAAAAAGGTATACTGACATATACCAAATAGGAGCCTATGGATATGTTTGACGCATACATCCGGAGTTTTTAACCTTAGCTAGAGCAGTGAAGCTACAAAAACTGGCTCTCCTTCTGGAGAAATTGGCCTGTCCTTGGACTACATGAACAGCCAATTGATTTCAACAGGGACCGTGTAATGCTTAATTTTCCCTGTGGTGGCGCTGCAGGAGAAATTAACATATAATGTTGGGTTACCCACAGTCACTGACGATTTCAGCAGCAGGACAACCTGGGCTTGGCGTATCGTCTGGGGATCCTTCTAACAAAAAGGGATTGTCCAAAGTGGACAACCCCTGTAATGGGAAAGTTGCCTGTTTTTTTTTAAATTAATTCTACTCTTCTACTCTAATTAATTCTACTCTAATTGTCTTACTGACAAGTAATAAGAATGAAATACAACTTCACCATTAATTGGGCCAATGATAAAATGCAGTTGGACATTAATGGCAGTGAATGGATTAGACATTCCCAAGGTCACCAGAGTTAATCATTCCGAAAGTGGTCAGAATACCTCATGGCTTAAGAATGTGCGATGAGATCACCATGGATTCAGAATATGTTTTGCTACAGGATATCCTTTATTTTGTTAACTCAGGTGAGGGCGGTAGGATATTTACCATAAGATCTTAAACCTGTCCCTGTAAATACAAAACTATCCCAGAAGGGAGTGGAAATAAGGAGACCATAAAAGAAACCAGATACAGGGGAATATAGTAAAGGGATATAGAACAATGGTTTACCTTGATGTTTTGCAGGCTTCCCAGTCACCCCCTTAGGAATGTACTCAGGGGGGGGGGAGTATATAGGAACTATGGTAACTTGATGGAAAGATGTCAGAGGAGGTCTCCGCTCCTGACCCCAGGCCGACCCATCAAAACAAACACAAAGTTCCTGTGATTTAATGGATTCATGAATCAATGTCCAAGAAGATAACAGAGCTCTTAGTCCAGCACATTTTATCAGAAGACCACAAAGCGCAAACAGTAATTGAGCATTCCCAGTCTCAAGGAATGTGGGTGAAGTCGAACAAATATGGTCTTTAGTGAATAAGCAATAAATTACGGATAGAATAGGGAGCTTCACTCAGTTATTTCCATTGATTTCTATGCTCATTGATATTGAAACCTCTCTCCATGTTGTGAAGACAAACATTTTAGAGCTAAAAAAAATATGTTAGTGGCTATCCCCAACAGGTTTATGGTGTTTCTAAAATATACTGTGCAGAAATTGGTGCTTGCCAGGGAGGAATTGTTAATTTGCATGAGCTCGTCCATAGAACTATAGATCTCTATGTAGCTATCTATTGTATCCCATCCATAGTGGTCACATAAATGTCCGTCAACCAAACTTCTTAGGGCTTGTTCACATCTGCGTTGGAGATTCAGTTAGGGACTTCTGTTACAGATTTGGCTGAAAGAAGAGGCTGGACGCAGCCTGCAGGGATTAAGGGAAGCCGACATGACCGTCCTAGTAGGGAAAGGGTTAATTAGGTGAGGGAGAGTTGGAGGGAGTTGGAGGGGGGACGGGGAGGAGTTAAGGGGGACGGGGGGCAGTTACTGAGCTTCCCGCTGTTTCTCGGCATTGAGCCGGAAGCAGCGGGAGGAGTAACACAGAAACAGTAAGCTCCCACCCTCCCGCCCTTGGTTTGTTACTCTTTAGGTCTTATGTACGTCCGTCTATGAGCGTTGGTTTTTTATTTGTGTGCTTATTTAACATGTTTTTCTTTTTCCGGAGTAGGTTCTGTTGTCATGGCAGCTGGCGGGGGGAGTCCTTGAGGCCAGTCAGTACAAAATGGTGGGGGGGTCGCATCGGGGGTATGCGTCCCCCAAAAAAGGTACATGGTTGAAGACTTCATCGGGTGTTATCCCTTTGAAGTGGTCTTCTGGTAGAAGGTATATCACTTGAAGGCTTCATCGGGTGTTATCCCTTTGAAGTGGACTTCTAGTGGTCGGTATATCACTTGAGGGCTTCATCGGGTGTTATCCCCTTGAAGTGGACTTCTAGTGGGTGGAGCCATCTGCAGAGGTGAACGGTGCTTCCGAGCTGGTTTACGGCTGGAGGTAATTGGTGGTTTGCAGATGGCTAATTCGGTGTGTTCTTTAAAAAGGACTATCTGAAGGGGCTTCAAGGACTTCCACTGCTCGGGTTAATGTTATGACCCATGTTGGGTCATGTGAATTAATAGGAGGAATTCTCTGGTGGATTCCTAACTAGTTATCCGAATGTTTCGGATTTAAATTGTTTTTATAAAACTGTGAAATTAATAAACGGCTGCTGTGGCCATTTCACATCCAACCTCGGTGTCATGTGTCTTTACTAAAGTGGGGGTGGGGGGATAGTATGGTATAAGGTTAACACACGACTCTACTTAGGCAGGTCAAGTACCGGAAACAATAGTGCAGCACGCACACCCTGACGGAAACCCGACGGAACATTAAAGTCAAAGGGTTCCGTCAAATGCTGATGATGTCCGCCATGCAACAGAACCGGTGCTTCCGGTATATTCTTTGTTCTGCTCCTCTGACGGAGCAGAACAACTGAAACACCAAAGCAGGTGTGAACCCAGCCTTACATAATGTACTGTTACCAGTGCTTTATAACTGCACAGAATGTATATTTAACATTGATTAATTTAGTATAGGTAGCAGTATTATTTAAATAAGACATTAATTTGTAAGTTTCTGATTTGTCTTAAAGTGGATCTGTGACTTGAAAATGCTCTGTCCTATTTAAAGAGGCTCTGTCACCACATTATAAGTGCCCTATCTCCTATATAAGGAGATCGGCGCTATAATGTAGGTGACAGTAATGCTTTTTATTTCTAAAAAAGATCTATTTTAAACCACTTTATGAGCGATTTTTAGCTTTATGCTAATGAGTTTCTTAATGCCCAAGTGGGCATGTTTTACTTTAGACCAAGTGGGCGTTGTACAGAGGAGTGTATGACGCTGACCAATCAGCGTCATACACGTCTCTCCATTTATTTACACTGCACTAGCGATATAGTTGTATCGCTATGTGCAGCCACATAGCCAAACACTAACATTACTGCAGTGTCCTGATAATGAATATACATCACTACATCACTACCAGCCTGGACGTGATGTTTATTCACAACCTGACACCTCTGAATCTTTTCTGTGAGATTCCAGCAAGGCAAGCGTAATCTCGTTTGAAATGACAGGTTACATCGTAATCTTGCGAGATTACACTTGTGTCAGGATTCTGAATTCCAGGCTGATAGTGATGTATATTCATTATCAGGACACTACAGTAATGTTAGTGTTTGTGTATGTAGCGGCACATAACGATATAACTATATCGCTAGTGCAGTGTAAATGAATGGAGAGAAGGGCATAACACTGATTGGTTAGCGTCATACACTCCTCTGTACAACGCCCACTTGGTCTAATGTAAAAACACGCCCATTTGGGCATTAAGCAACTCATTAGCATAAAGCTAAAAATCGCTCATAAAGTGGTTTAAAATAGATCGTTTTTCTAAATAAAAAACATTACTGTCACCTACATTACAGTGCCGATCTCCTTATATAGGACATAGGGCACTTTTAATGTGGTGACAGAGTCTCTTTAAGGCAGTATATTACAAGAACGGGTCCACTCTACTACTAGTCCAAACGGCACAAAAAATATTGTGCATTTGGCTAATATTGCCTAACAAAGAATACAGCTGACTCCTAGTTATAATTGGAGTGCTCCCCCATCTACCATTGACTGATGGCCACAGTGTACACATGCAGGGGAGTGGTGGGGGAGTTTTTTCTCTTGAATACAACGGACTCATATCTACGCAGTATTCTGTGTGTAGTGCTATTAGCCAAACAGTACAATATTTTTATGTGCCATTTAGACTAATTGTACAGCAGACATGTCCCTGTATTATGATGCTGTTAAATAGGGCAGAATATTTAGGCGATTTTACCATAAATGTCCAGAAAATTAACCAGAAATGATAAAACAGCAGTACTGAATGTCAACCAGCAGCTTCAAAAGCAACTAAGATTTTCAGGTGTATAAAAAGAGAGATAGAAACTTGTGATTCAAATGTAATATTACCCCTCTATAAATCCCTTGTCAGGCCACATATTGAATATAGGATTCAGTTTTGGGCTCCACATTGTAAATAGGCTATAGTAGAGCTGGAAAGCGTTCAAAGGCGGGAGACTATATTATTCAGTGGAATGAGAGGTCTAAAGGATTAGGGGACATTCATTGTGTGTGGAGGAAAGGTGTTTCAGACATCAATATAGGAAAGGGTTCTTTACTGTTAGAGTAGTTAACCATGGAATTCCCTACCCCAAGAGTTAGTAATGGCAGATACTATGTAAGCATTTAAAAAAGGGCTAGAGGTTTATCTAATAACGAATGGCAATGAGAGTTAAAACTAATCTAGCAATGAAAGACATGTAATTTATTGGGAAAGGTTGCCACAGAACAGGGGAAGACTAAGGAGGGGCCCACAATCAGAGGAGGGTGCAGACTATTATAAGCAGATAGGCAGGTCTGGTATTCGTGAACACTTTGTCAGTTTTTAGGCGTTCTTAATTTGGCCATACATGGTGAGAAATATAGATCCTCGGGCTCCCAGCTGTGGTGTACAAATCATCGCTCTCCTTATACAATGTCGAGATCATCATCACAACTCACTTATCACTGCTCACATTACAATGCAGGGACTATATAAACAGTTATTCTAAACGTTACTAAAATCTCATTTAATCCAGTAGTCTTTTTTTTAACTTAGAGAATAAACTGTTTGATAAAAGAATAGATTCCCCTGGCCATAAACTCCCTTGTTAGTCGGTTTCCTGAGAAAATGAGCTGTACTCAAAAGTAAGAATAAAGGTGGTTCTGGTGTATTCATGTATCAATAGGAGACTATAGGGATGCCCAAGTAGGCACCACCCATGTTTGCATACAAAGAGGCCATGTTGACGTCTTGGAGGTTTCCAAAATTGGACAATGACAGTAGAATCTGGACAAACATCACAAAGCTGCTCAACCTGATCAAGTTTCTCGGCCGGTATCATGTTTTAGGTTAGTAATTGGTAATATAAGCTGGGTGTAACTGGTGACCAGAAACAGGACATCAATATAGGGAACAGCTGAATTCATTTCTTATGAGGAGATGAATTCTCATTCTCTTCTCTATATTTTTTTTATTGCAAAATATCCAAGGATCTAAAAGGACAATTATCCTAATAATATATTACTGGGGCAGGAGGATCCTGGATGGGGGCTGAATGAGGGCTAACCTATATAGTGAAAACCCAGTTATACATAAAGGCAAAGTCAATCTAGCAGAAATGATTACAAGCACAGAGGCTGACTAAGGTCTACCTTTATTATACTGGCGGAGCAAGTCAGAACGCGTATTTCCACTTCTGAACCACAAGACAGCGAAAATCATTATTCTTAGTAGGGTGTTGTCTCAACAAGACAGACCAGTTACTTATAAACCGTTATAGTACCTGTGCAAATAGGTGGGGGCTGGTGCTGTCTACACTCGACATAACAATGTACTTCCTAGAACATACCAACGGACTGACTCAATCGAATTGTAAATTCTCCTTCAGAGAATATGAGCTCTGTTTGGCAATATTAATCATTCTGTAATTTTATTGAACTTGTTGCAGAGATGTGTACAGTCACTAACCTTATTCTTTCTATATCAGCTATTGTTCTTATGATTCCTTTGAACACTGTAGAGTCGATTCAGCACAATATTAGAAGAAAAGTGTGAATGAATTGATGGATTAATTGGTGACACTTGGAATTCTTATTTACTTTGTAATTTTCTTTGCAAATGATCTGATATCTTAAAGTGTAGCTAAACGTTTGACAAACTTCTGACATGTCATAGTGACATGTCAGAAGTTTGGATTGGTGGGGGTCCGAGCACTGAGACCCCCACCAATTGGTAGAACGAAGTAGCTGAAGCGCTCAGCCGCTACGTGTCTGTTCGGCTTTTTCCGGAAATAAATGTATCGGAGTACGGACTCAATAGAAAGTCTATGAGCCTGTACTCCGATACATCGGCTTTCCAGAAAAAGCAGAACAGACATGATGCAACTGAGCGCTCACATGAGCGCTTCAGCTGCTTCATTCCAGCGATTGGTGGGGGGTCTCAGTGCTCGGACCCCCACCAATCCAAACTTCTGACATGTCACTATGACATGTCAGAAGTTTGTCAAACGTTTAGCTACACTTTAAGGCTCTTTTATACCGGCCAATTATCGTGCAAACGAGTGTTCACAGAACGCTTGCTCCCGATAATTGCCCCGTGTAAACAGGGCAACGATCAGCCGATGAATAAGCAAACGCTCGTTCATCGGCTGATTATATCGTTTTAAATGATGAAACAATTATCATGTCGGCAGCATATCTCCCTATGTAAACAGGGAGATGTGCTGCCAGCATGATAGAAATGTACGGGAACAAGCGATCGGAGTAACGAGCGTTCGTCCCCATACATATCTCCTTGTGACATGAGAAAACGAGCACTGATCAATGAGTTATCTCGTTGATCGGCGCTCGTTTACATGGCCCATGTCGGGCTGTGTAATATCACCTTCAGAGAGTTGCATTTTGGAACATTGTAGTCTCATTCTAAAAATAAAATGTCATGTGAATTTCCACTATAGAAAAAATAAGGCAAAATAAGGTTGTATATATAAAATAATAGATCTTTTAACTGAGTTAAAGCATGCAATCCTCTTATTATTATGTTTCACTGCCGCTGGTCATTTTGGCCTTCAGGACGCAGCTTATTTTTCCGTTCTGGACTCACTGCATTCCTGGAAGCATAACTGTTTTATTTTTTTGCTGATGTTGCTGTGTGAGGTCTATTTTGCATTTTGCGATGTATTTTTTGGTACATAATAATTTGCAATTCATTTATACTAATAATATTTGCTGACTACAAAAAATCTGCCATTGTTTTTTATGGGGGTTATTTTGTGTCAATCCCTGAACACTTTAAAGTATGTTTTATATTTATTGAATGGGTTGTAACATATTAGAGACACCCATCTATTAGCGTGTTGGACCCTCTTTGATCTTCAGAATAGTAACAATTAGTTTTGCCATCAGAACTGCAGTTTATAGACTTATTTCATAATAACCCTTTTTATTTAAAATAATCGAGTTCTTTTTTTCAAGCGTGTGTTTTTTTATTCATCAATAACAGTATTATTTGGCCTAAGAATATAGTGCCCTGACCATATATGTGCCCTTTAGTGAACCTCTCCACACTCACTTAATAAATCCGGGTAAACACAACTTAGCTGGATGTCAACAGTTCATTTTTCTTATTTGTATGTAAGCAAACGATTTCAAAGCACACAGACTGTAATTGTACTTATCGAACAGCATATGGTCATAGTGGCTTGCATTATTCATAGCATAAGTCCTTAGTCAATACGGAGACGTTGCATGAGGGAAATGTGCACAGGAGCGCGCTGATGCAATGTTTCGTGGGACTGAAAAAGGGGGAGGTCCCCAAAAAATCGAATCAGGGTGAGAAAGTGGGAGGTCTCCCGAAACGTCGCATCAGAGTGCACCTGTGCACATTTCCCATCTGCAACGTCTCCGTATTGACTAAGGACTTATGCTATGAATAATGTTTCCCACTTTAACCATAAACCGTTTGAAATATTTTGCATACATAAAGATAAAAAATTAGAAATAAATTGTATTGTTTTTAACAAATTATTTTTATTGAACTTTATTTCAATTTTTTTTTGTCCCACGAGTAGGACATATTTACTGCCTGTGCATATAAAAAATAGATTAGCTCAGGACAGACCTAGGGGCCTTTGTTAATTCCCTTAAAATTGTCAGGGGGGGGGGGGCAAAGAGAGGGAAAAGAGTTCCTCGCCTTTATGATGTTGCAATCTTTATTGATCGCAGCATCACAAGTGTTAAACAGATGGGATATGCACTTTCTCCGTTAATGGCCACTGCTGCAGGGTGAGTCACAGCCACCCACCCCTGTGGGTGATGGCGTTGGCACAACTGCTGTGCCCCTGTGATTACAGTGGTGTAAATGTATTAAAAGTTAAGTGCAGGACTTCCGGTTCCGGCGCTGGGATGTGAGGACGGAGCTGCATGAGCTCCTGAAGCCCTGATCCCCTAACCCATCTACGCCACACACCCGCAGGATATAAACACCCAGGCATTAGGAGGAGAGGTGGGGGACAAGAACCGGGAGGTTTATGGAGAGATATCTCCTCCGGAGCGGCAGCAGAGAGATCTCCTGTCCGGCCGAGCACAGCACACGAGGTGAGGGGCCATCCAAGATGGCGGCGCCGCTGCAGCCACCACTTTCACAGAGCCGGTCTCAGAGCCCAGAAATTCAGAGGGAAATGCTATCGCCGTCGGTAATGACTGACTCACAGATTGATTATCGGAAGCTGGCAATTGAGGTAGCTACCCAACTGGCCCCCGACATCAGAGAATCCTTAATAGCCACAGTCACAACAACGCTCCAAAAACTCCAAAATGAGGTGACATCTCATGGCAATCGACTAGATGAATTGGAGCAGCGGGTTGGCCTCATGGAGGATGAATCAGCAGGGGCACATACCTGCATTAGAGACCTAATGCGAGATAACACAAAACTCAGAGACCGCTTAGAAGATCTTGAGAATCGGTCCAGAAGAAACAATTTAAGGATAGTGGGACTGCCTGAGCATATTAGACCGCAGCTCCTCCAGGGCATCTGCGAGACGGAGTTACCAGAAGCGCTAGGTCTGACCAGATCTTGCAGAGTGGAAAGGGCACACAGAGTGGGCCCCCCTGGTCCGAGCGCCAACGCCAAAGGAGAGCCGCAAAGCAGACCGCGCCAGGTGATCATGCGGTACTTGGATTACAATGACAAAGAGGAACTTTTGCGCACTTTCAGGAACCGCAATACCCCTTTGCATATAAGGGGGGCAAAAGTCATCCTGTTTGCAGATTATTCGGCAGAAGTCACAAGGCGGCGGAGAGCATTTGGAGGGGTTTGCACCTCCCTCTACAAACGCAAAATTAAATTTCAGCTACAGTATCCGGCCACTTTGAGGATCATGCAGACGGATGGCGCCACCAAGGTATTCCACAATCCTGAGGAGGCGGCATTATATGTAGACAAGATCCCTGGACTTCGGGGCCCTAGACAATCGGGAGAGGAGACGGCGAGTCAAGATACAGGAGGTGAAGGTCCCCGTACACCAGTTTCTTCATCGAGGGACTGTACATGGTCAGATATCGCCCGCAATTCCACTTCCTCACCCAAGCAACAACGGGCAGAATCGTCGAAGATGCCACATCGACAACGCTCAGAAAACCGGCTTGCAACCATCCCGGACTGATAAGTATCGCATAGAGGCTCCATGAGCGCATTTGATTGTGCCTTATATATTAATGTGGCAATTGGTTCTGGTGGGATATTATGCCGACAAAATTCCTGCTATAATAGGCATAAGCACTTGTACCCGTGTTGTATAGGAAGCACAACTTATTTTTTGATACTTTAAAAATTAAAATGTTAAGTTCCAATATATCACGAAAAGATGGCGGGAAGGGGAGGGGGGGAGGGGTCACAGACCAGAAAAAAGTGAAGTTATGTATGCCAATTTAAAGTTTGTCTCACAGGAAATGCTGGTGACATTCCTGGATGGGCATTTTGTTGTTAAAGGTTGTGCCAATTTTCTGGCACCGAATGTAAATGTTGTTATTGTAATGTTGGGAGCAATCTGGAGCAGACGCCGCCGGGCGGCTACCAAGGCAGCAAAGCACGCTTGCCTAGAATTAGATATTTATGACCAGTCAATTGTGAACCTTTTCGGAACGCCCACTTTATGCAGCTGACCTCGTGGAATGTAAAGGGGCTTAGGTCCCCTAACAAGAGAATGATGGTACTCCGTCACTTAAAAAAACTCCATACGGACATCGCTCTTCTTCAGGAGACACATTTGGAGGAGAGCGACTTCCACCGCATGAAAAAGTTGTGGGTGGGCCAAGTATACGGCTCTTCAGCTTGTGGCCGTAAAGCGGGGGTACTTATTTTAATAAATAGAAACCTGGTACACGAGGTAATTCATACTGATGCAGATAAGGAAGGGCGACTGCTCCATATTACTCTAAGCACACCATGTGGGGTATTAAGCATTTATAATGTGTATGGACCTAATAGTGATAATATTGAGTTTTTCAATGGTTTGGAAAGGGCCCTTATGTCAGATAATGTCCAGCACAAAATAGTGGGAGGTGACTTTAATTCAGTTTCTGATCACAAGGAGGATAGACGCACACACAGTTCACAAAGCACGGGATCCATTCCAACAGGGGCTCCCAGAAAACAGGACCGAGTGTTGGGACCTCTGATGGAAAGAATACACTTAATAGATCCCTGGAGAAGGGGTAACCCGGATGCCCGGGAATTTACACATTACTCCCACGCTCAACAGTCCTGGTCCAGGATTGACTACCTCTTAATATCCCCAACACTACAACCGAGGCTGAGAGCCGCTGAGATAGGGGACCTAGTGATCTCAGATCACGCCCCGGTACGAGTAGATTTTCAGGAAATATATCCCAGAGGATCAGACTTCATATGGAGATTCCCGGCTCATTTAGCAACTGATGACACCTTTGTGAGACAGCTAAGAGGGTGGTGGTTAGAATACACGTCGACGAATTCAGAACACAGAGATGACCCCTCACTGTACTGGGATACGGCCAAGGCAGTGCTGAGGGGAAGGATAATGGCGTATACTGCCAGCAAAAAACGGGAAATAACACAAAAATTTAATGCTTCTAGTGCTGCACTGAGGGCAACCTATACAGCATATTTGGCACACCCTACATTAGATGCCAGACAGGCCTGGATTCAGGCAAAACACTCTTTTGACGAGTGGGCAGCTCAGAAAGAAACAATATATACTCGAGACTTTGAAGCTACTTTACATAAGTTCGGAAGTAAGGCGGGTAAACTTTTGGCCAATATGGCTCGAGGAAAGCGCTCAGTGCAGCACATAGCGAAATTAAGGGATCATAATGGGCGAGAAACATGCGATCCAACTAGTATTAATTCCATCTTGGCTAAATTTTATGAGGAGCTGTACTCTGATACATCTTCCCTTCCGCTGACAGACACACTGTTAGACAAGGTCACTTTACCGGTCATCTCCGCGGAACAGTTGCAACTTCTAAATGCCAGGGTCACAAGGGGGGAGGTGGATGAGGCAATAAGAAACCTTAAAAATAGTAAGGCGCCTGGTCCAGATGGACTGACCGGCGAATTTTTTAAAGTAATGCGGGAACAGATTACGGAGACTTTGGTCTCCTTGTTTAACAATGCTCTGGGAGAGGAGGGGTTACCACCATCAGCAGACACATCTTATGTGAAATTATTGCTTAAACCTGGAAAGGACCCCCTACTACCAGGATCATACAGACCCATATCGCTCATAAACGTGGACGCTAAACTCCTTTCCAAAATCATAGCTGATAGGTTAGCGAATATAATGCCGTTCCTCATAGCCCCAGAACAAGTAGGTTTTATTAAAGGTAGGTCGGCGGTCACCAACATCAGGACGGTTCTGGCAGTGCTAGATAGAGTACAGCATAACCCATTTCCGGGGGAACATTCGGCTTTACTTTTACTTGACGCGGAGAAAGCTTTTGACAATGTCCGTTGGAATTGGTTGGATGCTGTCCTGGATAAGATGGAAATAACGGGGGCATTCAGGATATTATTACACCACATATACAAAGACCCTAAGGCTAGAATCTCCACACCAGGCTTTCTGTCTAAACCATTCCGTCTATGTAAAGGTACAAGACAGGGGTGCCCGCTATCGCCACTGCTGTTCAATCTGGCTTTGGAGCCGCTGGCACGTTATCTGGCGTCATCCAATTTATATACGGGCATAAGGGTGGGGGAGATGGAGGTCAAGGAAACGTTGTTTGCAGATGACATCTTGTTATTTCTCGCAGACCCCCTTAAAGATGTTCCGCGTATCTTCCAGGCATTGAACGACTTTGGGAGCTACTCAGGGTACAAAGTTAACACGTTAAAATGCCAGTTATTAGATTTGGGAACGCAGGACCCAACATATAGGCGGTCCCTAGCCTCCCTGGATGTTGAGATGGCTAAGTCAAACATTACTTATCTGGGTATTAAAGTGGGTCGGGCACCCAACTCGCTGTATGATCTAAATTATCCCCCCCTTATACAAGATATCCAAGCAGATCTTCTGAGATGGCACAGTCTACCTCTATCACTGATGGGAAGGAGCTGTTTGGTCAAAATGTCAGGATTTGCGAAATTACTCTACCCGCTCCAGACTATCCCACTTCTGGTCAAGCACTCAGATATCAATACACTCAACTCATCATTTACCAAATTCATATGGGGGGGGAAGAAACCAAGAATAGCGCTCACGAAACTCATGATGAGGAAGGCGGAAGGAGGGGTCAATTTCCCTAACATTCGGGGTTATAACCTGGCCTGCTTGAGTAGACATCTGCTAGATTGGAAACACAACACAGAGTTCCACTCCAATACTAGACTGGAGAGACAGCTAGCAAAACCTTGGGATCTCATGGCTCTGGTACACACAACGTTCACTTGTCTCCCAAAGATCGTCAAGAAATCATCTCTGTTACGAGATACCATCATTGCCTGGAAGGTATTGCGCAAACACTATAACCTCTCTTATCGCATTTCAAAACATATGCCCTTATGGCAGCACCCAGAGTTTGCAGCAGGAAGATCTAACAAACTAATGTCAGAATGGAGGGAGAAAGGGGTAGCGACTCTGGGGGATATGTTCCACGCGCAGGATAAGAGGTGGTTAACCTTGCAGGAGCTCCAGAATAAATATGTTTTTGTTCGGCATCAGCACTTACAGTACTTACAAATAGTTAATCACTGTAAAACTAAACTAGCGGATGTAGCGGATGAGGTCCCCCCCAACCTGTTTGATTCATGGTTCACGGACAATCACAGACACTCCATTTCCCAATTATATAGTACACTCAGACCAACACTAGTGAAGATGTCCCCGGGGCAGGCCTTTGGGAGATGGGAAAAACTGTTTAATTTACCAGGCATTGAAAAGCATATTGAAAAAGGGCTGGTGGATTTCAGGGCACACGTGCACAACGAAAACTGGAGGGAAACTCATCTGAAGATCATTCACCAAGCAATATATGCATTTACCCTGGCCCCCTCCGCCTCACAACCAGATAGGAAAACGTCATGCCCTAGATGTAATATCTCAAAGACAGACATGTATCATGGCCTTTGGGCGTGTGCACATATTCAGCCATTCTGGGGGGAGATAACATCCTTATTGCAGCAGGTGGGCAGGTTCCATGGGAATTTAGGGCCAATGGAGGTCTTATTCCATATACAACATGATGGAGAATTAGAAGAGACAGAAACGACACATTTAGCTCCCATGGCCCATGCCACACTGATAGTGGCAAAGAGGTGCATACTCCAAAACTGGCTGGTAGCTGAAGTACCGACTCAGAACATGGTGGTCCAGGGGTTGAGGAAACTGTTTTATCTAGACCGCATTGGTATATTACAGAATAAAGACACGCAGAGCAAAAAATTCTTTGAGAAATGGAAGCTTTTCCTCACAAAATATTTCACCAGTGAAGAACGAAGGGACATCATAGATCCGTTTACGGGAACGTCATGGTACTTGATTGAAGATCTTAAGGGCACTTTAGGGGCACTGAAAATATCACGGGAGTAAAGCATATATATCCACTGGGATTTCTTTATTCTTGCGGACTAGCTGCCTGAGTTGGTGAACTGCTTCACGAAGCTCCAATTGTTATGTATGCTCCAATTTCTTATTTGTTCTGTGTATTGTTTAGTTATGTAAGTTAGGCAGATATGCAAAGTTATGTAACAATGTTTACAGGAATACCCGACAGGTGGGGTTAAAGGAAGGGAAGGATAGAGGAGATAGAGGAGATGAAGGAGGGCTGATAGCCCATGGGGAATAACTTCCAAGATCAAACCTAGTTTGCTGGGAAGCATTCACTATCACATGTTCATTTATACATTTTTTGTAATGTTTATTATTATGGCAATGCATTACTGTATGATTTGTGTTTTTTTTGTGTGGTGAAAAAATTCAATAAAAATATGTTTAAAAAAAAAAAAAGTTAAGTGCTGGCTCCCAGCGCCTTACATTTACTTTGCAGGGCAGGAAGGGGGTTTATCGATGAGGGCGAGTGTCTGCCAGACGGAGGTGTAACTTGAAGCTCCTGGGCCCTAATGCAAAGTCTATAGCAGGACCTACCATGTGCCATTTATGATACTGGTGTATTCTTATAGGTCCTCTTAGGTACCAGGGCCCGTGTGCACCCGCAATCTCTTCTACCTATCCCCTATAGCTACTCCTCTGCTGCAAGAAACAATTGGCTTCTTTTATCACAGTGGTAACAAGAGAACTTGGCTATCCTTCAAATATTCTAATATTTATGGACAACTTTATTGTAAGCAGCAGATATATCACGAGCAAGATCAGAATGTATTTCCTATGTCCTATGTACTGCTGTTCATTAGCTATGACCAGAATGTTTGATGACAATTATTCATTGATATCTTGAGGTTACAGAACAATGACAGCGCGTCTGGTCTCCTGGTGGAGAAGTCACCAGTAGATAACGGTATTGAAAACACAAGTCTGGCTTTAGATACACGCGTGTATCATACACTAGATACATGTAATATTGTAACAGCAGAGGGCACTCACCACTGACTTATGTGGTTGAGCAAGTTACATAATTTCTGTCTTTTGATATAGTTCAGTAGAACAGGTTAATTTTATTTTTCTATACCGACATCCTTGATATTTAAAGAAGCCTCGATAAAAGCAGGCCAAGGACAAAGGTCACTCAGCAACCAGAGCAGCTAAGGTGAATCTGAGAAGAACCTGACCACCGCTCATATTCCAGATGTCCACCACCCAGGCACCACCAGGCAGCAATATTTCACAGATGACATGGAAAGATAGTAACAAACAGTCATTTCATGACACATATAAACAAACGTTAACAAATCCCATAGGTCTGCCCTTTGTGAGTTACTGTGCCATTTACTATGGACATGAGGATTCTTGAGCCTTCTGGTGCTCATCAATGTTATGCTCTTGTCAGCTTTAGCACTGAACTGTAGACTCGAAGAGTGGAAAGCTCCACATTCCAGACACAGGAATGTTACAGAATATACATGAAAATATAACCTAAAATACAGGTAAGTCATTTGTGAAACATTAGTGCAAACATAGGGTTTTCCAAATCAGCATTAATTTTATATAATTTTAATATTCACTTATAGAAAGGACTGTCATGTAACCTTATAGGCTAGGTACACCTTTGAAATAGTTTCTTTCTTTTCTTTTCTTTTTTTTATAAAACATGTCTATGAATGTGTTTGGTGCAACTTTTAAATACTTTTTATTACAAATAATTTTTACTTTTTCAGTTACAGCTGATTTGTATTCTGTATACAGAGCAGCTGTATGTTGCCCTGAGACCTGAATCCATCAGGTCAGCGGAACTGACGGGTTTAGTGACTACGGCAGTGGTGTAACTACCGCTGTTGCAGCCATAGCGGCTGCTACAGGGGCCCGCGGCATGACGGGGCCCGTGCCGCAAGCCGGCACAGCCCCCCATGCCTGGAGGCTCCGCTTGCAGCCGCTATGGCTGCTACGGCCGTAGCGACGCCACACTCAATAGTGTCTGCGTCCTTCTGACGCAGATGCCATTGAACACTATGACAGAGCAGGGAGGTATCTCCCTGCTCTGCCATACGCTACTGTTAACAGTGGTGTAGCTCTAGGGGTCACAACAGCCTAAGCCTGGGGCACCCGCTGGGCCCCCGCAACCACACCGCGCTAATCGCGCTGGTCCCTCTTCCTGATACAGTTTTAATGCCGGAGCATGGAGCTGACAGCTCCTTGCTCCAGCATTCACTCTGCCGTGAGCGGCTCGGCGCAGGCAGGCGCGATGTAGTGAAGTCATCGAGCCTGTCTGCTCCGAGTCACTCACTGCACAGACCGGAGGAGAAGGATTTTCCACCCATCGTGGGAACGGGGATAGGTAAGTAATTATGTTATTATTTTTCTATTCGGCATTATGGGGCATTATACTGGGTAGGGAAGGGGGTCTGATATGGTGGATGCTATAGGAGCATTTTACTAAATTGGGGGCATTATACTGTATGGGGGGCATTATACTGTGGGGAAAGCTATGGGAGCATTATACTGTGGGGGCAGCTATGGGGGCATTATACTGTAAGGGCAGCTATGGGGGCATTATACTATGTGGGGCATTATACTGTGGGTACAGCTATGGGGGCATTATACTGTGTGGGGCATTATACTGTGGGGGCAGCTATGGGTGGGCATTATACTGTGTGGGGCATTATACTGTATGGGGCAGCTATGAGGGGGCATTATACTGTGTGGGGTGCAGCTATGAGGGGCATTATACTGTATAGGGCAGCTATGGGGGGCATTATACTGTGTGGGGCATTATACTGTAGGGCTGCTATGGGGCATTATACTGTGTGGCCAGCTATGTGGGGCATTATACTGTGGGGGCAGCTATGGAGAGCATTATACTGTGGGGGTCAGCTATGAGGGGCATTATACTGTGGTGGTCAGCTATGGGGGGGCATTATACTATGTGGGGCATTATACTGTGGGGCAGCTATGGAGTGCATTATAATGTGGTGGTCAGCTATGGAGGGGCATTATACTGTATGGGGCAGCTAAGGGGATATTATGCTGCATGGGGCAGCTATGGGGTATTATGCTGAATGGGGGAATTTTGGCATTGTACTGCATGGGGGCATCTATGTGGGCTTTATACTGTACGGGGCATCTTTGTGGGCTTTATACTGTATAGGGCATCTGTGTGGGCATTATACTGTATGGTAGCAGCTATGGGGGCATTATACTGTGTGGGGGACACTATGGGAGCATGATACTGTGTGGGCTGAACAGGGTGTGTATGGGCAGGGGTTGGATGGAATTAGAGGCGTGGCTTAAAAGGAAAAAAAATGCAGCTGCATGCCGCATCGAATGTCCCGCTTTGTGATAATTGAAAGTATAGCACTGTCTACAGGGAGGGCTGTATAGCACTGTAGGGGGTCTGTATAATACTGTCTACAGGGGGGCTGTGTAGCACTGTCTACAGGGAGGGGCTGTATAGCATGGTCTACAGGAGGGGGCTGTATAGCACTGTCTACAGAAGGGGGCTGTACGGCACTATTTACAGGGGACACTATCTACAAGGGCGGGCTGTGTGTGGCACCCAAGGGAGGGGGGCCCAGTCAAAAGTTTTCTATGGGGCCCAGTGTCTCCTAGTTACGCCCCTGGACAGCGGGTCCTGCGTATCCCTGACATGCAGGATCCACCTGTTACCGATCATATCTAAGTTGATAACTTAGATGTGCTGGATAACAGGTGGATCCTGCGTGTCAGAGAGATGCAGGACCCGTTGACACTGAACCTGTCAGTGCCGCTGACCTGACGGATACAGGTTTCAGTGCTAGGTACAGTTGCTCTGTGTACAGAATACAAAGCAGCTGTATTTCAAAAAGTTTAAATAATTTTTAATAAAAAGTATTTTGAAAGTTGCACCAAACACACTGATGCACAATTTTATTTAAAAAAAAAACAGTTTCAAAGGTGTACATAGCCTTTAATCATTACAGACAATGGCTAAAGACATTGGATTGTTGTTGGTAGATCTGTATCTCTAGACAATATAATGACTATGGAGCCTGTCAAATACTCGTAGACAGGAAACAAATGAATCATTTGGGTGGTATGTTTTCCTGTCATATTCAACTGAGATAGGCAAACCGGGGCAGGACTTCATAGGATTACATGCACAGGCTTAGCCCTCATTCAGACATCTGCTATGCGGCCACATTTTAGCGTCCAAGTCCTGGCCCGACATGGAGTGCAATTTTTGCAGTCAACAATAGCTGCATGTGCATGGTGAACATTTATTCTACTGAAGCACATCATAGGGGCAAACATGATTCAAAGGTATTGAGAACTTTTATTGGATCTGCCAACAATCTAATGTTTATGTGTATTTTATCTCTCCAACATGTGCTTTCTGAAGAACAAGAATCGAATTTTAATGAAGAAGATATGAGTCACATGTGTTTCTGGTAGCCACTTATCTCATACCCCTTATTTACATTATAATGCCTGATTAGTCAAGCTTGACAGGCATGTTTATTATGGGAATGAGGAAAATAGCTGTTGACCAAATGATTATTCAGCTTCTTGTGGACACAGCAAAACTGACCATGTAAGGCTGGATTCACACTTGTATTTTCTTGTACTATGCTATTTTTTTTTTGTTCTCGAACAGATCTAAACTGATTGAAAAACTGAAGACAAATCGACATCCAATATGCTGCACTATCGTTTCCAGTATTTTGGGCCGAATCTGTGACGGAGGCCCCTAATGGAGCCTCCAACGTAGATGTAAACAGTCTAAAAGGGTATTTCCAGCTTGAAATGTTAGAAGAGGCTCTGTCACCACATTATAATTGCCCTATCTCCTACATAATGTGATCGGCACTGTAATGTAGATTACAGCAGTGTTTTATTTAGAAAAACAATCATTTTTGACGGAGTTATGACCTATATTAGCTTTATGCTAATGACTTTCTTAATGGACAACTGGGCATGTTTTACTTTTTGAGCAAGTGGGCGTTGTGGAGAGAAGTGCGCAGACGCTCACCAATCAGCGTCATACACTTCTCTCCATTCATTTACACAGCACATAGTGATCTAGCTAGATCACTATGTGCAGCCACATACACACACATTAACGTTGCTGACGTGTCCTGACAGTGAATTGAGATCACTTCCAGCCAGGACGTGATGTCTATTCAGAATCCTGACACTTTGGTAACATTTGTGTGAGATTTACAGCAAGGCAAGCGTAATCTCATTTTAAATGACAGTTTACAGCGTAATCTCGTGAGATTACACTTGCCTTGCTGTAAATCTCACACAAATAGCATAAAGCTAATATAGGTCATAACTCCGTCAAAAATTATCGTTTTTCTAAATAAAAAACTGCTGTAATCTACATTACAGCGCCGATCACATTATGTACAAGATAGGCCACTTATAATGTGGTGACAGAGCCTCTTTAATAACCAACTGGGCGTTTTTTAGCTTTTGACCAAGTGAGCGTTGTAAAGAGAAGTGTATGACGCTGACCAATCAGCGTCATACACTTCTGTCCATTCATGTACTCAGCACATAGTGATCTTGCTAGATCATGATGTGCTGTCGCCTACTCACACATTAACGTTACTGAAGTGTCTTGAGTAGAGATGAGCGAACTTGTGAAAAGTTCGGTTCGGCTAGTTCGCCGAATTTCACGAAAAAGTTAGATTCGGACCGAACTAGTTCTGACCGAACCTGTAATTTCCGTGCGCCGAGCATGGCACTGTCCAGGGTGCTGAAAGAGTTAATGGGCTGCACTAACTCTTTCAGCAACCTTGACAGTACCATGCTCGGCGCGCGGTAAATAAAATTTTAATGTAACAAAAAAAAAAAAAAATACGTTCATACGTACATTCCTCCTGTCCGGCCTCCAGACGTTTCATCCATGTCGCCGCTCGCTGCAGCCAATCACAGACTGTAGTGGCGGTCACGGACGTCACGTGACCGCCGCTGCAGCCAATCACAGGCTGCCGCGGCCTCTGCAGCCAATCACAGGCTGCCGCGGCCTCTGCAGCCAATCACAGGCTGCAGCGGCTTCTGCAGCCAATCACAGGCTGCCGCGTCAGGAAAGAAGGTCGGACTGGAGGAAGAAGAGGGACTCGTCACCAAGACAACGACCGGGTACGTATGAAATGCTTTTTATTTAATTTTTAATCAGCAGCCTCTTTTTTCTATCAGTGATTGATAGAGACAAGTGGCTGCCGATTTGTATAATATTTTTGACCGGGTTCGGTCAAAACGTGTTCGGCCGAACCCGGTGAAGTTCGAATTCGCTGCAAACCGAACTTTTCCCGATGTTCGGACCGAAGCCGGGTTCGGTTGTCCCGGGTCGCTCATCTCTAGTCTTGAGAGCGATGTCTATTCGCAATCCCGACACTTCTGTAATGTTTATGTGAGACTTAATAACAGCAAGCGTGATCTCGCGAGATCACGCTGTAAATGACAGCTTACAGCGTGATCTCGCGAGATCTCGCTGTGCTGTCATTAAGTCCCACACAAACGTTACCGAAGTGTCGGGATTGTGAATAGACATCGCGTCCTGGCTGGAAGCGATGTCTAATTACTCTCAAGACACTTCAGTAACATTAATGTGTGAGTAGGTGACAGCACATCATGATCTAGCAAGATCACTATGTGCTGAGTAAATGAATGGAGAGAAGTGTATGTATGCCCGCGAAAAATAAGTGCATGTCACTTCTTGAAATGTCTTTGGAGCCATTTTTCATGTAAAGGAGCCACATTGCTTAACTAGCGCTATAACCCCATAATTCTGAAAATCAGGAGGTCAAGGCAGTTGGATCCCCATCGATCAGTATGTCGGAGATTATTCTAGTGCTATGCCATCACTTACTATGATTGAAAAACTCGTTTAAGTTAAGTACCTTTTACACCGGCTGACACAGTGCAGATCGCCCAGTGCAGATAGCGCCGATCAACGAGACATCGTTGATTGGCGCTCGCTTGCTCCCGTCACACGGAGCTATGGATGGGACGAGCAGTCGTTACTCCGATCACTTGTCCCCATACATTATTATCATGTCGGCAGCTCGTCTCCCTGTTTACACAGTAAAATGTGCTGCCGACAATGATAATATTTTACTTTTTTAAAACGATACGATCAGCAGATGATCGGGCGTTTGCTCATTCATCTGCTGATCGCTGCCCTGTTTACACAGGGCAATTATCGTCAACGAGTGCTCTATAAACGCTTGTCTGCCTGATAATCGCCCCGTGTAAAACCCCCTTTAGCTACACTTAAAAATCTTATATGGCATTTTGTAACAGCTTGGATGGTCACTACCATTTTCCCCATAGCGGAGCTTCAAAGGGTAGTAAAGTACATTTGCTGCATACAGTAAAGAAGGGAGGAAACCTCCAGCTCACCAGTTTGATGCGTCTCCAGACTCGCCGCTCAGATCCCCGCTACGGCTGGCGGTGTATAATGGAAGAAAAGAAAGAAATGATCCAGCGCTGAGTCGTGCTTCAAGTTAAAAAGGAAACGATATTCCCACCTTTATTGGAGTGTAGAGGATTAAAATTGTAGGGAGACGCAGTCCCAAAACAAGTGTGAATAGTAGGCAGTTGTGCCTTAGCCTACGCGTTTCGAGCACGTCCTGTGCTCTTACTCATGGCAAAAGAATGTGCATTTAGCACTTTCTGTAAACTGCTGTATTATTAGTTTGTCAGTATAATATCACCAGTCCAAGTTGCTAACACTTAGGGTATGTTCACACAAAGTGTTTTCAGACATTTTTCAGGCCGTAAACGTCTCATAAAACGGTTGAAAAATCGGAAGCAGAACGCCTCCAAACATCTGCCCATTGATTTCAATGGGAAAAACAGTGTTCTGTTCCGACGAGGCTTTTTTTACGCGGTCGGCTTTTTAAAAAAAAACTTGAGCTGTTTTTCATAGACTCTGTAGAAAAAACAGCTAAAAAAACGTCCGTTAAAAACGCAGTGAAAAACCCGACTTTTGTTAAAAACATCTGAAAATCAGGAGCTGTTTTCCCTTGAAAACAGATCCGTATTTTAAGACCTTTTTGAGTTTGTGTGTGCACATACCGTTACATTATTAAAAAGTAACCCTGTGAAAAGTAGCAGTTTCCATAGGTCACACAATGAGTCCATCGAATACTAGCAATTGCCGGGGTTCCCCTCGTTCCAAATATTTGTGCATTTTCCAAACAGCATGAGACTGTCCACCTCAACAACACAACAAGAGCTTTCAAAGCCAGGACACGTCACAGACAATACTTAACAATATAACCAGCAGTTTTCCTGTTACGGGAAAACTTAGTGGCGTACAATAACTTCCTGTCATATGTAACAAACGCCCTTCCTGACATGACATCCATGACACCTGGGAAAATAAGATCTCCAGTGTTTGCTGCACTTTACTTCCGTCTACAGCAGTCCTCCAGCAGTCGCCCTTCTAAACATAGGATGGCACCTCTGCCTGCCAAGATTCCTCAGAAACATTCTTATAGCTGAAAAAAATTGTAGAAAATTAGTAGTAAGCAGAAAATATATGATATTGTTTACGTATGCAGAAATTTCAGAAATGATTGGTTTTAATTCAAAAATAAAAGGCATGAGTTTTTACTGAATCCAGTAAACACCTGCATATTACTTATATAAAAATAATGTAGATTAAAAAAAATGGCAGACATAAATTGGGAGAAATTATTTGTATGCTTTTTTTGTATAGCCCTAAATATTTTAAAGTGTAACTAAACTCTAAAAAATACTTTTGTTCGGTGGGGGTCCGAGCACTGAGACCACCACTGATTGCTAAAATGAACCTGCAGAAGCGCTTGGGTGAGCACTGTGCCGCTTCGGTTCTGATCAGCTGTCCTCGGCTTTCCTCTGAGCGATGTACGGGCTTAATAGAAAGTCGGAGATAGCGGATCAGAAACGCAGCGGCACAGCGCTCACCCAAGCGCTACTGCGGCTTCGTTTTAGTGATCGGAGGGGGTCTCTGTGCTCAGACCCCCACCGATCAAAACTTCTGTCATGTCACTATAACATGTCAAATGTTTTTTTCAAAGTTTAGTTACCCTTTAAAGGTCATTTCACATACTTACATAGTTGATAAGGTTAAAAAAGACACAGGTCCCTTAAAGGGAACCTGTCACCAGCATTTCACCTATTAAACCAGCAGTACCTGGTGGTAGTGGGTGAAAAATCATTTCTATATAACCTATAATTGTCGTCTTAGTCGACTCTGTAGCTTTAGTATTCAGCTTTTTAGTGTTCCCACACCGTATGCAAATGAGCATAAAAGAGTCATATCTTCGTTTGAAAAGAGTCAAATCTTCATTTGAAAAGAGTCATATATTCATTCCTCAAGTCTTTCCGATTTATCCCCGCCTCCTTACTTTTGATTGACAGCTCCTCGCCTTCCCCCAGCACACAAAATCCTGTGCTTGTGCATTGATGTCCTCTTCTGGTGTGTGCGCACAAAGGGACACCGGATTATTACGATAAAAAGCCCAAATGTTTGCAGACTGTTATTTACATTCAGAGGACGAATTTAGGAGAGGGGATAACGGCAATGAACTTTTTATAGCAGCGGCCAGTGAGGGATAAGTAAAGTTCAATAGGTGAAATGCTGGTGACAGGTTCCCTTTAAGTCCAACCTATAACTCTAAGGTGTTGATCCAGAACAAGGCAAAAAAAAAACATGCGGTGGATCGCAATTTTCTCATTAGGGGAAAAATTCCACTTTACAGAGTATAGTATGATCTGCACATACTGAAATTGTTCTCTACACCCTCTGCAAGGTGTAAATACGTTGAATTACTTATATTGTATAGGTCCTAAGTAACAGCCTGAATTATAGTTCAGAGCTGCATTCACAATTCTGCCGACTTCAGAGCTGAAATCTTGCTGGCTCGATGTCTGCACAGATCAATCTCTGGTGTGTCAAACTGCTTTTCTTCACGGCCAATATGCATCGTGCGGGCACGTTTTCACAGATCCCTCAAAAACTTGAATCTTTTGAGGGATCTGTGAAAACTGCCAAAAATAAGACATCCTGTTTTTTCATGGGACATTCAAACGGTTCGTTAAAACAATGACCGTGTGAATAATCCCATAGAAGTACATTGATTTTAATGCAGCCGTGTGACAGCCATTAAAAAAACGACCGTCACATGGCCGATTAGGTAGTTTGTGTGAATCACCTCTAAGAAAAAGCATTGGGAGTATTTCTGTTGCAAGACATGGATGCATTCACTGGGGCTTAAGGGTATGTTCACACAACCTATTTTCAGCCGGTTTTTTGGGCCGTAAAAGCCCTGAAAAAATTGCTAAACATGCGGGGGCTGAACGCCTCCAAACATCTGCCCATTGATTTCAATGGGAAAAACGGCGTTCCGTTCCCATCGGCAGTTTTTTACATAGCCGTAAAATTCCTTCAGGAATTCTGAGGCAGATATTGACCTGCCTGCGCTTTTTTGCCACAGCTTTTGTGGCGTTTTTCTGTCTTTTATTATTTCAATTGGAGTCATTTATGGCTGTTTTTTGGCGCTAATTCCGACATGTTTTCTTGCATAAAAATCAGCGCCAAAAAACTGTGTGAACTGGGCCTAATACATCTTTATTACTGAATTAAAGATAACATTTGTTGCTATACATATTCAGTCATTTAGCTGGTAAACCTGAGGGGAGAGATGGCCGCGGTTCTCTACATTAAAGTCTACGGATGTTATGGAAACTGCCAAGTTGGCTTACATACAACGCCACCTCTTTACTTCGCACCCTCCTGCACGTAGTGGCTGCAGGCCTTGGGAATAGTTCAAGGTACCACTGTTGTTTTAAAGGTGGTGATACCAGAGGTGGAAACCTTGAGGCATTTAGTGCAGTAAATCTCTTGTGGATTTGCCATAATTGTCTGAATACTCCTTTAACTGTGCTCAGAATCCGTATACAAGAAGAAGCCTATCTATCTTATACAGAAGCTGCTTTCTTTAATATTTTGAATAAGACTTGAAAACCTGGCACTTACTCCGGCAACAGACAAGAAGAGATTTGCTTCTCAGCAGAAAAACTGTTTTGTTAATGTCCTCTCATAAATTCCATTCAGTGACCCAGAGCGGCAGAAGGTCACCCTCCACCCTCCACGCAGACCTCGGTACTGGTACCTCTCATCCCTCACTACTTCTATGAAAACACATTAGCACTTGTTGATGTCACCAAGATAATAGCATGAAACAGAGCTCACCCCTGCCCATGAAACTGCGTAAGGTTCACATAGAGGTTTTATTGTTAAAATTGTTCAATAAATCACTGAAATAGGCAAGACTAGAAGAAAAAAAAACCCACAAAAATATTTGGTCAAGATGACCCTGAGTGTGAACTTATACAGAGAACAGATATTATAGTCTGTAGACACCACACTAAAATGCACATATGCAACTTATGTAGCCCACTTTCCGCTCGCGATTTTGAGACTGTTTTCATAATTTAACAAACCGAACAATACCCCAATTGGTACTAGTGGTACTAGTGACTAATTTTAACAAAACCAGAAAAAAGAACAAGTCACGACCAGGTATTTGAAAAAATACAAATAATCTTTATTAAAGTCAATTAGACATACAGAAAAAAACAACATATAACAGTTATACATAATAAAATACCATAGACCCTCAAACAGAAACGGAATCCGAACATAAAAGCAGAGTGGCCCCCCAGATGTACAAATGGTCCAATACCTCCTATAAATGGCTAAAGTGCATACATATATATTACTGAGCAGGTGCTAGGCGTGGTACGCCCTGCACAGATGGACACATAGTGCAATATAAAAAGTATATATAGAGTGCAGTCCTAAATATACATAATATACGTAGCAGGAGATGAAAATAGGAGACCAGGACCGGGAGAGGGGACCTCTGCTTAACCCGACGCGCGTTTCGCTGGTGCTTCGTCACCTATTTTCATCTCCTGCTACGTAGGTGTAGGTATATTATATAGCCTTGCATGTTATGTATACTTAGGACTGCACTCTATATATACTTTTTATATTGCACTTATGTGTTCATCTGTGCAGGGCGTACCACGCCTAGCACCTGCTCAGTAATATAGATAGAAACAAATCAGCAGCACAGGACAATGATTTCTCTCAAGCGGGTGCACGTCTCCTAGGTCACAGTCCAAGAGTGACCCCTCAGTCAGAATAGGAAGAAATTGAGACAGCACTCCAAAATATTCAAAAATAAAGATCCTTTTATTCCACGTGTGTGCAACGTTTCAGCTCAGTACGAGCCTTTCTCAAGCTTGAGAAAGGCTCGTACTGAGCTGAAACGTTGCACACACGTGGAATAGAAGGATCTTTATTTTTTAATATTTTGGAGTGCTATGCTCAGTAATATATATGTATGCACTTTAGCCATTTATAGGAGGTATTGGACCATTTGTACATCTGGGGGGCCACTCTGCTTTCATGTTCGGATTCAGTTTCTGTTCGAGGGTCTATGGTATTTTATTATGTATAACTGTTATATGTTGTTTTTTTCTGTGTGTCTAATTGACTTTAATAAAGATTGTTTGTATTTTTTCAAATACCTGGTCGTGACTTGTTCTTTTTTCTGGTTTTGTTTTCATAATTTCAAAGTGCCGCTGTACAATATCTAAATATTGAAGGCGTTTATGGTGAAGACTATGGAGGGATAGGGCAGTGTAGAGGTTAATGGTAAGATCCCCGGCGGTCATGGGCAGGGAAGGAGTTAATGCAAGAGTCCCTGGTGATCCCTCATGTGACCTTGGGAGTCCAGTCATTGAGGGCTCCTGGGAAATGAGGGTGTTGGCAAGTGCACAGTTTACCACCCTACTATTGTGGACACAGGCAGCAAAGGGCCCCTGTGAAGGAATAGTATATAGGCCCTTTGCTGTCAAATAACTCAGCAAAGAGCAACTCCTTTATGTCTCCATAACAATCCACCGGTAATTGTGACCTATTACATTTACAAGCTCAGTCTATTACATGCCATCTAATAGACAGTAGGAAGCTGTATTAGTACCCACCTTACCTATGGGTCCCTGTACAGCTGCAATCTTTGCACCTGCCACCCTCTAAAATCAGGCCTGGATACACAGTATAGAGTATTTTTTTTAGGCTGAGTTCGCATGTCGTGGATTTGTCGCAGATTTGCATTGTGGATTTTACCCTTTGAATGCAAATGGGTAAGATCTGTGTTAAAGAGGCTCTGTCACCACATTGTAAGTGGCCTATCTTCTACATAATGTGATCGGCGCTGTAATGTAGATTACAGCAGTGTTTTTTATTTAGAAAAACGATCAGTTATGACCTATTTTAGATTTATACTAATGAATTTCTTAATAGACAACTGGGCGTGTTTTTACTTTTTGACCAAGTGGGCGTTGTAAAGAGACGTGTATGACGCTGACCAATCAGTGACCAATCAGCGTCATACACTTCTCTCCATTCATGTACTCAGCACATAGTGATCTTGCTAGATCATTTTGTGCTGTCACTTACTCACACATTAACGTTACTGAAGTGTCTTGAGAGTGAATAGACATCACTACCAGCCAGGATGCGATGTCTATTCACAATCCCGACACTTCGGTAACGTTTGTGTGGGATTTACAGCACAGCAAGCGTGATCTCGCGAGATACATGAATGGAGAGAAGTGTATGACGCTGATTGGTCAGCGTCATACACTTCTCTTTACAACGCCCACTTGGTCAAAAAGTAAAAACACGCCCAGTTGTCTATTAAGAAAGTCATTAGCATAAATCTAAAATAGGTCATAACTCCGTCAAAATTGATTGTTTTTCTAAATAAAAAACACCGTTACCTACATTACAGCGCCAATCTCATTATGTAGAAGATAGGGCACTTATAATGTGGTGACAGAGCTTCTTTAAACTGGCAACAAAATCTGCAACAAATCCGCGACTTGTCAACCTTAAAAGGGTTACAATTTTCATTTCACAGGAACAAGTACAGATTTATTGTATATCTATTTTCTCCATGTATAGTAACCAGTACCATATTTACACCTCAGAAGAAGAAGTCCACCGTCCCTGAGTTTGGACACACGACATTACTATTTCTGACAGTCAGGGTATGTTCACACGCTTAGTAAAAAAACTTCTGAAAATACAGAGCTGTTTTCAAGGGAAAACAGCTCCTGATTTTCAGACATTTTTTAATCAAACTCGCGTTTTTTACGTAAACATACGCCATGTTGGAACAGAACGCCGTATTTCCCATTGAAATCAATGGGCAGATGTTTGGAGGCGTTCTGCTTCCAATTTAATAAAAATAAACAGTGTGAACATACCCTAACTGTTAGCAACTTGGCCTTATGGTGTGCTGGCAGCTGGCCAGTCGTGTCTGGATCTACTGCCTTCCAATATATTAGGGAAAACCCTGCTTTGTGACTGGTGATATTATACTGACAAACTAATAAAACAGCAGTTTACAGCAAGTGCTAAATGCAGCAAATGTACTTTACTACCCTTTGAAGCTCTGCTCTGGGGAAAATGGTAGAGACCATCCAGGCTGTTACAAGATTCCATATAAGATTTTTACGTGTAGCTAAAGGGCGTTTTACACGGGGCGATTATCAGGCAGACAAGCGTTCATAGAGCACTCGTTGCCGATAATTGCCCTGTGTCAGCAGGGCAGCGATCAGCAGATGAACGAGCAAACGCTCAATCATCTGCTGATCGTATTGTTTTAAAAAAGTAAAATATTATCATTGTCGGCAGCACATTTACCTGTGTTACCAAGGAGACGAGCTGCCGACATGATAATAATGTATGGGGACGAGCGATCGGAGCAACGACCGCTCGTCCCCATCCATAGCTGTTTCGTTGATCGGTGCTCGCTGCATCAGCCGAGTGTCGGCCGGTGTAAAAGGCACTTAAAGAGGCTCTGTCACCAGATTTTCAAACCCCTATCTCCTATTGCAGCAGATCGGCGCTGCAATGTAGATAACAGTAAAGTTTTGTTTTTTTTCAAAAACAAGCATTTTTGGCCAAGTTATGAGCATTTTTATATTTATGCAAATGAGCCTTTCTTAAGTACAACTGGGCATGTTTAAAGTTATGTACAACTGGGCGTGTATTGTGTATGTACATCTGGGCGTTTTTACTTGTTTTACTAGCTGGGCGTTGTGAATAGAAGTGTATGATGCTGACGAATCAGCATCATCCACTTCTCTTCGTTACCACCCAGCTTCTGGCAGTGCACAGACACACAGCGTGTCCTCGCTCATCCGACGCGATGAAGTTCCTGTGGGAGGAAGTGAGTGACGTCACAGCGTGATCTCGCGAGGACACGCTGTGTGTCTGTGCACTGCCAGAAGCTGGGTGGTAACGAAGAGAAGTGGATGATGCTGATTCGTCAGCATCATACACTTCTATTCACAACGCCCAGCTAGTAAAACAAGTAAAAACGCCCAGATGTAACGAACACAATACACGCCCAGTTGGACATAACTTTAAACACGCCCAATTGTACTTAAGAAAGGCTCATTTGCATAAATATAAAAATGGTCATAACTTGGCCAAAAATGCTCGTTTTTGAAAAAAAATCATTTTACTGTTATCTACATTGCAGCGCCGATCTGCTGCAATAGGAGATAGGGGTTTGAAAATCTGGTGACAGAGCCTCTTTAAAAGAGTTTTCCAATCATAGTAAGTGATGGCATAGCACTAGAATAATCCCCGACATCCTGATCGATGGGGATCCAACTGCCTTGACCTCCTGATTTTCAGAATTATGGGGTTATACCGCTAGTTAAGCAATATGGCTCCTTCACATGAAAATCGGCTCCAAAAGCGTCTCAAGAAGTGACGTGCACTTCTTTTTTGGAGGCTTTTATTTTTTATTAAAAACCGGCCGCTTAAAAAAATGCCCCGTCGGAACAGAACGCCGTTGTTCCCATTAAAATTAATGGGCAGATGTTTGGAGACGTTCTGCTTCCGATTTTTCGGATGTTTTCGGGCGTTTACGGGCCGAAAAACGGCCGAAAAAATAGGCCATGTGAACATACCCTAAGCGTGGCTTCACATGCCACCTTTATTGGAAAAAATGAATGTTTTTTGTGGCGTTCTCCTTGGCATTTTTTGCGCAAAAAAAGCTGCAGCCAGATGTTAGCTGGAGGTCAATGCTCAAATATTAAACACACTGTTTAATATTTGAGCAGTGCGGTTTTTTTTTTGTGTCTTTTTTTCTTTTGTCTTGCGTATTTTGGCTCAGAGGCATTTTTTCGGGTTGAAAAACGGCAGAAAATAAGCCGTGTGAACATACCCTTAGAGCTTAAAATCTCACATCATGTAACACAGAACATGGCAGCTTGTTGTCAGATTCTGAGAACCATCTGTTAGAAATATAAATGTCATTTGGCAATCTCAGCAGGTAGACTTGTTCTTCAAGTTATGTATGGCTTTAAAACGTAAAGCAGGGATTCCACAGTCTGCAATATATCAGTTTACATCCAGGCAGGCTGTCAGCAGAGGGAGAACAGTAAGGCTGGATTCACACGAGGTCATTACGTCCGTAATTGACAGACGTATTTCGGCCGCAAGTCCTGGACCGAACACAGTGCAGGGAGCCGGGCTCCTAGCATCATGGTTATGTACGATGCTAGGAGTCCCTGCCTCGCTGCCGGACAACTGTCCCGTACTGAAAACATGATTACAGTACGGGACAGTTGTCCGGCAGCGAGGCAGGGACTCCTAGCATCGTACATAAGTATGATGCTAGGAGCCCGGCTCCCTGCACTGTGTTCGATCCAGGACTTGCGGCCGAAATACGTCCGTCAATTACGGACGTAATGTCCTCGTGTGAATCCAGCCTTAGGGTATGTTCACACGGCAACGCAAAATATGTCTGAAATTACGGAGCTGTTTTCAGGCGAAAACAGCTCCTGAATTTCAGACGTTTTTACAAGTGCACGCGTTTTTCGCGGCGTCCATTACGGACGTAATTGGAGCTGTTTTTCAATGGATTTAATGAAAAACAGCTCCAATTACGTAGCAAGAAGTATCCTGCACTTCTTTGACGCGGGCATAATTTTACTCGTCGTCTTTTGACAGCGACGCGTAAAATTACAGCTCGTCTGAACAGAACATCGTAAGACCCATTGCAAGCAATGAGCAGATGTTTGCCTACGTATTGGAGCCGTCTTTTCAGGCTTAATTCGAGGCGTAAATCGCCTTCATTGAGCCTGAAAATAGGTTGTCTGCACATACCCTAATAGTAGTAATAAAACACTTCTATCCATCTCATATATTAATATATAGTATAGTTCTAGGCTGGGCTACATGATGACTTTGGCCCCAGGTCCCATGGCCAAAATTTGCTTTGTCCAGTAGCCTACATCCCAAGTAAAATTATTGCGACCACATTCACTGTCAATATTTCCCATGTAGGCTATATAACATAGTCATCTTTGACCGTGCGACCTGTGTGATAGATGATAGATAGATAGATAGATAGATAGATAGATAGATAGATAGATAGATAGATAGATAGATAGATAGATAGAGTCACAATATGGCCTCCGAGGCCGCAATACAGACAAAGTCCAGAAGTGTGTCTGCATTGTCTCTCCTGGGTAGACAATTTAACACGCTTCATCTGCATAGGATCCTCTGGTGGGACGACTGAGGAGGATAGTAAAGATCGCTGGAAAGTAGAATCCAGTCTAGGAAGTTCTCTCTCTCAGAGGACCTCTTGGGAATGCTCCCGGAGCCTCATGTCAACCCGGGTAGCAAGTAGGATGAAATCGTCCAGGTAGATGGCAGATCGTGAGCGGCCAGCTCGTTCTTAATCCCCGAAGACCGTCCCTGCCAGAATGTGGCCACCAATGCCTCATTGTTCCAGGTTAATTCTGCAGCCAGGGTACGGAACTGAATGGCATACTCGCCCATGTAGAGGTCTCCCTGGTGTAGGGTCAGCAGGGACGCAGCAGCCGAAGAAACTCTTCCAGGTTCCTCAAAGATCGAGCGGAAAGTCCGTAAGAAGTACTGCAAGTCACGAGTCTCTGACCCCTGATGTTCCCACAGAGGATTTGCCCATGCCAGGACTTTGCAAGAAAGGAGAGAGAGGATGAAGGCGATCCTGACATCATCAGAAGAAAAGGACCTGGCATGTAGTCTGAAGTGGATTTTGCACTGATTCAAAAATCCCCTGCAGGTCCTCGGGTCTCCGTCATAGCGTGAAGGTAGCCGCAAGAAGCACAGGGGATCGGCACTGGTACAGACAGGAAGTGTAGCAGGAGGAACAGCAGGAATGGGTGCGGTGACGACTGTGGTTGGAGCAACCAGCCAATGGGCAATGGCATTCACCGACAGGAGGAGTTGGTCTTGTCGTGACTGGAGATCCTCCATCTCGGCCAGCATGGCTCGTGTCGTCAAGGTCTCAGGTTGACCAGCGGGGTCCATGGCCTGAGCGTACTGTAACGGTTTGTGGGTATGTGGACCCACTAGGCTGCACCGACGCAGCGGGGAGGCAGCTGGCCAAACAACAGAGCACCCCAGTAATACAAAGTCCCGCACTAGGGTACCTGGGTAGTCCAGACAGTGGCCGCAGCTCTGGCACAGATGGAGGTGGGTGCAGCAGGTAACGCCAGACATGGCGGATGACAGCAGGTGCCACAGGTTGCGCCAGATATGGCAAATCACACCGGACATGGAAGATGATACTGGACGTGGCAGATTACACAGGACATGGCAGATGACACAGGATGTAGCAAACGACAGCAGGTGCAGTAGACACGACTAACACACTATTAGGCACAGGGACAAGAACACAGCACGGGATACAGGAACAGGTAACAGGGCACGGGTAACAACTGGAACGGGAAATACTAAGGGACCAATTGCAAGACAGACTTGGGATACACTAACAACGCTCAGGCAAGGATCAGAAGGACAGGGGCCTTCTTATAGTCCAAGAAATCATGTGAGTTGATGATGATGATTGTCTTCATGTGTGCGCGCTGGCCCTTTAAGAGCGGGCACGAGCGTGCGCGCGCACCCTACGGGACAAAGTGGACCGGAGCGGAAGTGAGTGCTGGCGTCTCCTAGGAAGTAGATGGGGAGCAGCGCTCACAGATCCATGGCTGCGGGTGTCGAGAGGTGAGTAAACCCGACGGCCCCTGGCCATGGATGCTACAGATAGATAAATGCACGAAGATCGCTATAGAATCAGCTTTGGAAAATTTGCTCTCCAAAAGACAGTTTGCGCACCATTCATCATAAGGTCAGACTTGCGCCCAGCGTCTAAGAAATGCGCACACATTTTGTATCTCTGAAGTCGGCAGAAGTTGCCAAATATGAATTCAGGTGTGTTTACCCAGTGACAAGCACCACATGTCAAAAAACATCACCTAAAATTACATATTCACATTTTTTTTAAAATGTATTTCCTTTTTTCCTTTTACACTTTTTAAAAAGTTAAATAAATTACATATTGTTTTACACAATATGGAAGCCATATATGTTCTGAGAAAAAACAAGAGCAAATACATGTAGGTGGAAGAGTAGTAGAAGAACAATATGCTTTTAAATTGGCAGATGGCTAGAACTCTCGTATTTTCGGTGCGGATTGCGCACTGAAAATTCCCTACAAGTTACAATATAACTCATGTGAATGGAGTTTACCTTTTTTTGAAGGATGGAATAGAATAGTAGACTCAGCTATTTCATTCTGAGAGATCCGGCAAAAAACGTATACCGCTCCTGACAACACTATATGGACAATAATGTCAGGAGCTTCCCAATGCTGGAGTCCCGAGGCAGAGCATTGCAGTTGCTCTGCTATTGGATTCTGGCACTGGGGAAGCTCCTGACATCACTGTCCAAATATGGAAATCAGTAACAGCGCTGGAGTCCCTGGGCAGAGCGCTAGTAGAAGCTCCAGGGACTTCAGTCCTGGGAAAGCTACTAACGTCACTGTCCATTTATGTACAGGGACTTCAGGAGTTTCCCCAGGGCCATTCCCCGAGCGACGTATCCCACTGTATGCCATACAGTTGTATACGTTTTGGCTGAATTGAACAAAATCCAGGGCATTAACCGGTCATGTGCCTGACCCATGATTTTGTTCACTGTAATTGACATCAGTACCAAAATCAGTTAACGCGCATAATGTACAAACGTGTGCGCACCACTTTCCATTGCCCAAACCGGGGAATGGAGTGGGGTCCCAGACTCCTTGGCTGTATGGGGCTCAGAAATTCCTGGTGGCGGCCCTAATTGTGCTTATTAAAATGTACCGTGCCTAATAACTTTTCCTTAAAGTTCACACTTGCGTTATATAATCCATTACTCTGATCTGGTTTTCTTGGTACTGGCAGCTGCTCACCCCCCTCTGCATGGATATAGAATGTGCATTTGACGTAAAGGAGAGGCTGGACTGCAGCACAGAGGGTTTAAGGGGATGCCTCCTTGACTGCTATAGGAGGGAAGGGGTTGATTATTTAGGTCAAGAAGGAGTTAGTGCAGAGGAGGGCAAGGAGGAGTTGGGGAAGGGAGGAGTTGGGGGTTGTATAACGGTTCTTCCCGCTGTTTTCGGCATTGAGCCGGAAGCAGTGGGAAGAACAACAGTGAAATAGTAAGCTCCCACTGCCCCTGCTCTTACCTGACTCATGGCGTCCGCCGACAGGATGCTGGAGCAGCTCCGTGCTGCAGCTGCTTTCCACGGTCCCAGGTGGCTAGAAGAGAATGTTGCGGCGCTGGCCAGGATACCGCAGGCTGGCCCCTCATCACACCGAGCCCGGCGCTCTGTGTCCACTGCTGGGCCAGACATGCTCCCCTCCCACGGCCCCCTCTCTATTTCCGGTGGCATGGCGGCGGGAGGGGAATCATTAAGCGATGCTCCTGATCTGATGGATGATCGTCCACCGTCGGGAGTGGCGGTTGCTCAGGCATGGTCACCCCGCCGCTCCTGGGGTTCTCGCCCACCAGAGAGGCTTAGCCCAGAGGTGGTCCCGCTGGTCCGGTGTCGCAGGAGGAGCCCCTCTAAGGACGCTGCAGGCCAGGCACCTGGGACGGCCGTCTCCTCTCAGGTCCTGCGGCCTGGCAGGAATCCTCAGCCACGACGGGGCTCGGCGGGCCATAGAGAGACGCAGGTCAGACTCCCAGTCACGCCACCTCCTTCTGATGCCCTTCCCAGGGGGTGATGTCCACGGCCGCCCCGCATGGTGATGCTCAGGCCAGGGGGTTGGCTTCCTCGAGGTCGTCAGGGGGGACGCCAAGATTGTCAGCAGCGGTGAGGCAACAGGTCCGGTCAGAAGTCTGGGTCCCTTCTGTCGGGCGGCAGGTCGCCGGCCCATCTGCCAGCACGCTGGGGTCCCCGTGTCGTAGATGTCGGTGTGATTGCCAGTCGTCAGCGCTAGAGAAGTTGGAAGATGGCGAGTTGGACGTGTCTCGGCGTGGTCAGGATTTTCTGGCTGGAGGGAGCACAGCGCCTGGGCAGCCTGGTGAATATGTAACTCCTTCTTTACCGTATCCAGCTATTTTTATGTCGGGTGTCGTGGGTGGGGGGTCTGTGAGTGCGGATGCATCGGCCTTCGTTAGTGGCGCTGCAGGGCGTGACGGTTTAATGGATTTAGTGGGTTGTTTGCAGGAGTTAGTCGGGCAGTTAGATAGGGCATCGGCGCCTTTAGTCCCGGCAGGGTCCCCAGTTGTAGTCTGGGAAGGTTCTCGCCAAGCTGGGGAGGCGATATCGTTGCGTCCCATTGTCGGGGAAGTTTTAGGGGCGTCCAGGTAGGCAATTGCGGTGTCAGTACAAACCGAGGCGCAAAAGGATGGGGATAGAATTCGTCTCGATGATGGTGCTAGTGGCGAGGTTTACGTTTGTTTTGAGGGCCCGTTAGGGGCTCACCTTAAACAGGAGGTACGCGAGCGGATTTGGAAAGATGAGTATGTTGAGATCTTTTCTCTTCTGCCGCTTGCAAAGTTCAATTTGGATAAGGGCAAGCGGGATGAGAGTAAGAAGGAGGAGGAGGAACGTCGGCGGTATAGGCTTATCCCACAGACGTTCGTCAATTTGTTGCAAGCTTTTGCAATTTTGGCTAGTGTGATCGGGGAAAAGGCACCTGAAAATTGCTCGGCGTTATTCTGCTATTTAGATGCCATCGGTGAAGCTCATAGGGCGTATGTTAGTCAGGCGTGGTTGCGTTACGATGAACAGTTTCATCATCGCAAGGATGTTCGGCCGGCAATTTGGTGGGATCAAAAGGATATAGCGTTGTGGTTAAGGGTGACAGCTCCAGTTAAGCAGTCCTTTCCCGGGAGCGTCGGGCACGGAGGTAAGTCTAGCCAGGCCGGGCAGGGATCTGGGTCAAAACTTGTTTTTTGCTGGCAATTCAATGATGGCCAGTGTAAGTTCGGGGTTACCTGAAAATTTAAACACGTGTGTTCGGAATGCAATGGATCCTCGCACGGGGCTGCAAAATGTATGCGGAAGTGGAAGCGGTCGGGTAATCAGTCCACCTCGACTGGTCAAGGGGGTGTCGCCGGTGAGGGTGGAAAAGATGGCCCCGTATCTTAATGAATACCCAGATAGGATTGCGGCCAAGTTAATTTATGATGGGTTTTGTTTTGGTTTTGTTATTCCCCCTCCTCCTCATGAGGTTCCAGTTACACGGCGCAATCTTAAGTCGGATTATTTGCACTCCAAGGTCGTTTCGCCAAAACTTTTTAAAGAAGTTTCGTTAGGTCGCATGGCGGGCCCTTTCGTTGATCCGCCGATAGAGAATTTAATTGTATCCCCCTTGGGAATAGTGCCAAAGCGTGAGCCCCTTAAATTTCGTTTGATTCAACATTTGTCTTTTCCCAGGGGGTCGTCGGTGAATGACGGGATTGATCATGATTTACGCTCGGTAGTTTACACGTCCTTTGACAAAGCAGTGGTGTTAGTTCGGAGGGCGGGGGCTGGCACGTTGTTGGCAAAAACTGATATCGAGGCGGCTTTTCGTTTGTTGCCGGTTCATCCCGAGAGTCAACGATTTTTGGGATGTTTTTGGAATGGGGGGTTTTACGTTGATTGGTGCCTTCCTATGGGGTGCTCCCTTTCTTGCGCATACTTCGAGGCGTTTAGTAGCTTCATGGAATGGGTAACGAAGGGCGTAGTCGCGGTTGATTCTTTGATACATTACCTCGACGATGTTTTGTGTGTCGGACCCAGTGGTTCGCCTATTTGTGGTAATTTATTGTATTCATTGCAAAAAGTTGCGAGCGAATTTGGGATTCCACTAGCGCCTGAAAAAACTGAGGGCCCTGTCACTAATATCTGTTTTTTAGGGATTGAGATTGATTCGGTTAACTTCGTTGCGTCAGGATGTGCGGCGGGCCTGTCGTTTAAAGAAAATCACATTGTGCAATCTTCAGTCTCTGCTGGGGAAGCTGACTATGTCGGATTATGCCAATGGGTAGAGTTTTTAGTAGACGTTTGGCAGCAGCGACAGCGGGCGTATGTGCGCCACATCATTTTGTAAGGATAGGGGTGGAACATCGGGCCGATCTCCAGGTATGGGATGATTTCCTCTGGCAATATAATGGTAGATCTCTATAGATGTCTCCGGTGCAGGACACGAGTGAGCTGGACCTTTTTACTGACGCGGCAGGGTCAGGCGGTTTTGGCGCATATGGGGGTGGTCAATGGTGTGCAGGGAGTTGGCCGTCTAGCTGGGTGGTCAGTGGTCTTACGCGCAATCTGGCCCTGCTCGAGCTGTTCCCTATCGTGGTTGTGGTAACCATTTGGGGGGACAGGCTCAGGGATAAAAACATTTGCTTTCATTGTGATAACATGGGTGTGGTGTTAGCGATTAATAACATATCTTCTCCACCTGTGGTTCAGTTGTTGCAACACTTAGTACTCTTTTGCTTGTCATTAAATATGTGGGTGGTGGCAGTGCATGTGCCGGGTGTTCACAATTGTATCGCTGACGCTCTTTCTCGCTCGCAGTGGAATCGTTTCCGTCAATTGGCGCTTGGAGCGGACCTGTTCGGTTTTGCTAGTCCGGAGCATCTCTGGGATCTGGTTTCGGTTCCGCAGAACGGTTGATTCAAAGGTCTTTGGCGAGCACGACGTGGAGAACTTATTCTGCTTGTTAGAGGCAGTGGGAGGAGGGGGAGGAGGTTTGGGTAACGTCAGCACGGATCAAGACAGGTTGGTGCCATTATTGTATTGGTTGAGGGACGCTTGGGAGGCGGGGTTTTCTCTGGCTAAGGTGAATAGTTTCGTCTCTGCCTTGGCTTTTGGTTTTAAATTGCGGGGTTTAATGGATGTGTCCAAGGATTTTTTGGTAGGGCAAGCTTTGAAAGGTTTGCATCGGGGCAGGGCTGAAGCAGATCGGAGGCGACCCGTGTCTTTTACTCTCCTCTGTTCCTTGGGCACATCTGTGGTGTCTGTTTGTAATTCGCCTTTTGAAGTTAAGCTGTTTCGTTTAGCTTTTTCTCTAGCGTTCTTTGGAGCACTTCGAATTGGTGAGTTGGTTTCTCCTAGTACAGCGCGGGCAGGGGGATTGAGACAGGAAGATGTGGGTCTGTACGGGGACAGACTCGAATTGTTTCTGCGGTGGTCCAAGACTGATCAATTTGGACGGGGGAAGTGCATAGTTTTGCTTGCCCTCCCGGGGTCAGCGATGTGTCCGGTTGATTGCATGTTTGCTTTCAAGCCACGGGTAGGGGGGCCTGAGTTGCCATTGTTCCATCATGAAAATGGATCGTTTTTGTCTAGATATCAATTTTGTGCGGTATTTAAAAAATGCTTAGCTGAGCTCGGGGTCGGTTCCGGCTCTTAGTCTTCTCACTCGTTTCGGATCAGCGCAACGACTGAGGCTGGGCGGTAAATAGTTGGTGGTGGTTTGCAAATGGCTAACTCAAGGTAAAAAACCGTGAAAATGGCTTCAAGGACTTCCCCTGCTCTAATTAGTGTTAATGTTGTTGTTATTACTGATACTGACTCATGTTGGGTCATGTGAATTATAGGAGGAATTCTCTGGTTGAATTACTAAGTACTTATCCGAATGTTTCTGATTAAATTGCATTTTTCGAACCAATGTAAATTTATAAACGGCTGCTGTAGCCATTTCACATCCAACCTCGGTTGTCACGTGTCTTCTTTGGTGGGGGGGGTGAGAAAAAAGGAGAATAAAAGGTTCAACAGCACACGACTCTACTTAGGCAAGTCTTGTGGATATTAATGATGTGTGACATCTTGTGGACCACTTAGCTCACAGGATCGCCATCTCCAGGGTGAGATGGTTGGCACACTTATAAAGTTCACTCCAACTCATGGAATAAAATTTTATACTAGCCGCAGCTAGCTTTATTGTCTTCACCACAGCAAGCAGTGTTACAACAAAAAAACATACAAAATAAATCCTAGGCCGTCCAGCTGCTAACTAAGCATTAACGCCTCATTCACACGACAGGGTCCGAGTGTCGGCCGATAAAATCGGCCGTTTTGGGCCGTTTTTCCCAGCCGGTTTGCATCCGTTTTGCATCTGTTCCGATTCCGCTCCGGGCCGTGTTGCCGTTTTTAACGGCGGATTTTGACCCGTTTTGCATCCGTTTTTTTCCCTGTCCGGTTTAAAATCGGATGAATTTCATTTAAATTTGTTGCCACACACAGCCCTTTGTAGATAATGCCACACAGCCCCCTGTAGGTAATGCCACCCAGCTCCCTGTTGGTAATGCCACCCAGCCCCTGCAGGTAATGCCACCCAGCCCCCTGCAGGTAATGCCACCCAGCCCCTTTTAGGTAATGCCACTCTGCCCCTTGTAGGTAATGCCACCCTGCCCCTTGTAGGTAATGCCACCCAGCTCCCTGTTGGTAATGCCACCCAGCGCCCTGTTGGTAATGCCACCCTGCCCCTTGTAGGTAATGCCACCCTGCCCCTTGTAGGGGATGCCACCCTGCCCCCTGTAAGTGATGCCACCCAGACCCCTGTAGGTGATGCCACCCAGCCCCCTGTAGGTGATGCCACCCAGCCCCCTGTAGGTGATGCCTCCCAGCTCCCTGTAGGTGATGCCACACAGCCCCCTGTAGGTTGCACCCATCCCCCCCCCCACATTCCAGGAGAATCACTGACTTCAATGTCCATATATGGACAGTGTAGTCACTGACTTCTCCTGGAGAGGAATTCCGTGCCACAGGTCGGGAATTCCGCTTCAGAAGTGAGTGACGTCACTGTGTCCATATATGGACAGTGTAGTCACTCACTTCTCCTGTAGCGAAATCCCCGGCCATAGAGTCGGGGATTCCGCTGCAGAAGTGAGTGACATCGCTGTGTCCATATATGGACAGTGTAGTCACTCACTTCTCCTGTAGCGGAATCCCCGGCCGTAGAGTCGGGGATTCGGCTGCAGAAGTGAGTGACATCGCTGTGTCCATATATGGACAGTGTAGTCACTCACTTCTCCTGTAGCGGAATCCCCGTCCAGTGGCGTAACTACCACTGTAGCGCGGGCCCCCACCATGGCCGGAGGCTCCGCTAGCAGCCGCTATGGCTGCTACAGCGCGACGCCACTGAACACTACGGCAGAGCAGGGAGGTATCTCCCCGCTCTGCCATTAAACTAAAGACATGTATCCCCTATCCACAGGATAGGGGATACATGTGTGATTGCTGGCATTGATAGGGAGAACAGGGGACTGAAAGTCCCCTGAAGTTCTCCATCACAAACCTCGGACTTCCGGGGTCTGTGTCGGCAGCTCCGTAGAAATGAATAGAGCGCCGGTCGCGCTTGTGCGCATGCGTGACCAGCGCTCCTTTCATTTCTATTGAGCTGCACAGATGCCGGAAGTCAGAGGTTAGTCATGGAGAACTTCAGGGGACTTTCGGTCCCCCGTTCTCCCTATCAGTTCCAGCGATCACACATGTATCCCCTATCCTGTGGATAGGGGATACATGTCTTTTGTCTTTTCACACTGTAGGTCGCATTTTTTTGGGGGGTTGGGGACGCTGTATGGCGTTCCCTACAGGGGGGCTGTATGGCGTTCCCTACAGGGGGGGCTGTATGGCGTTCCCTACAGGGGGGCTGTATGGCGTTCCCTACAGGGGGGGCTGTATGGCGTTCCCTACAGGGGGCTGTATGGCGTTCCCTACAGGGGGGGCTGTATGGCGTTCCCTACAGGGGGGGCTGTACAGGGGGGGGGGCTGTATGGCGTTCCCTACAGGGGGTCTGTATGGCGTTCCCTACAGGGGGGCTGTATGGCGTTCCGTACAGGGGGGGGGCTGTATGACGTTCCCTACAGGGGGGGCTCTATGGCGTTCCCTACAGACCCCCCCTGTAGGGAACGCTATACAGACTCCCTGTAGGTAACACTATACGTCCCCCCTGTAGATAACGCCATACAGCCCCCTCTGTAGATAGCGCCATACAGTCCCCCCTGTAGATAACTCCATACAGTCCCCCCTGTAGGGAACGCCATACAGACCCCCTGTAGGGAACACCATACAGACCCCCTGTAGGGAACCCCATACAGACCCCCTGTACGGAACGCCATACAGCCCACCCTGTAGGGAACGCCATACAGACCCCCTGTAGGGAACGCCATACAGCCCCCTCTGTAGATAGCGCCATACAGTCCCCCTGTAGATAACGCCATACAGCCCCCCTGTAGATAACGCTATACAGCCCCCTGTAGATAACGCCATACAGTCCCCCCTGTAGATAACACCATACAGTCCCCCTGTAGATAGCGCCATACAGCCCCCTCTGTAGATAACGCCATACAGTCCCCCCTGTAGATAGCGCCATACAGCCCCCCTGTAGATAGCGCCATACAGCCCCCCTGTAGATAGCGCCATACAGCCCCCCTGTAGATAGCGCCATACAGCCCCCCTGTAGATAGCGCCATACAGCCCCCCTGTAGATAGCGCCATACAGACCCCCTGTAGGGAACGCCATACAGACCCCCTGTAGGGAACGCCATACAGACCCCTGTACGGAACGCCATACAGACCCCCTGTAGGGAACGCCATACAGACCCCCTGTAGGGAACGCCATAAAGACCCCCTGTAGGGAACGCCATACAGCCCCCACTGTAGATAGCGCCATACAGCCCCCTCTGTAGATATCTACAAAAGGGGCTGTATGGCGTTATCTACAGGGGGGGCTGTATGGCGCTATCTACAGGGGGGCTGTGTGTGGCGCTATCTACAGGGGGGCTGTATGGCGTTATCTACAGGGGGGGCTGTAAAAAAGGCACTATCTACAAGGGGGGGGGGGTTGTGTGACACCCAGGGGAGGGGGGGCCCCAGTCAAATGTTTGCTATGGGGCCCAGTCTTTCCTAGTTACGCCCCTGTCCCTGCCCATAAAGTCGGGGATCCCGCTGCAGAAGTGAGTGACATCGCTGTGTCTATATATGGACAGTGTAGTCACTCACTTCTCCTGTAGCGGAATCCCCGGCCATAGAGTCTGGGATTCCGCTGCAGAAGTGAGTGACATCGCTGTGTCCATATATGGACAGTGTAGTCACTCACTTCTCCTGTAGCGGAATCGCCAATCCCCGGCCGGGGATTGGGGATTCCGATTCCTACAGGGAGCAAGAAAAGACCCTCCTCCTCCTCCTCACATGCACTCTGCACTGTGAGGAAGAGGAGGAGGAGGAGAGGGAGCGCGCGAGCGACGGAATACATGGCCGTCACTCGGGACACATTCCGGTGATGGCCGTGTATTACCCGGCCCCATAGACTTCTATGGGAGCCGGGCGGCCGGGTAAACGGCCGAAAATAGGGCATGTCCCATTTTTTGACGGCCAGGTTTCCCGGGCCGTCAAAAAATCGGTCGTGTGAATAGCCCCATTAGGGGTCTATTGTTCCTAATGCAGCCGGGTGACGGACGATTTATGAACGGCCGTCACCCGGCCGGGAAACTCTGTCGTGTGAATAAGGGCTAATTGTCCCTCACTAAGAGACCCTGAGCCTTGTGCCCAGTACCTCAGAACATAAGCAGTTTTACCTTACACGTTGGTGACTCTCACAGGCTAGCATGCCTGTCTTCCCCAGACTGAGAGCCCTGTGTGAACTGCACACACCTCAATTAAAGAGCCGCCTCAGGTGAAGCCTAACTAGGCTCATCAGACAGCCCAAGACATGGACTGTCTGTATGGAGCGGAAGCCCGCCCTTATCATTCACACTCCAGCAAACCAGGCCCTATTACGGGCTTTACACCCAAGCAACAGCAGAGAAAACCCTCTCTACTGTACATGTTCCCTGGTTGCTTAAAACTTGACAGTTTCTGCACTGTCCAGTAAGTAGCTACACTGCTACAGATGGTAAAGGTGATAACTACTATGGAAAAAAATTGATTCATTGGGGCAGATTTACTAATGTGTCTGCACCTAGAATGTGTGAAAAAATTTAATTTTAGAAGAGCTCTATGCACCTTTGTAGACACTTTAACAATAAGTTCCAAAAAAGAAGTGAGGTTTAACAGAAAGTGCCATGGCTTAAAATGTACCAAAGTGTTCCAAAGATGCGCCAGATCTGGCTTAAACTTCTGTTGCAAATAAAGCCAAATTGAAAACAGCATGATGAAGGAGAAAAGTGTCTCTCAAGTCTAGCTAGATGCACCAAATTTATAATACAGCATGACCACTGTGATAAAGTTGGTACATCTTTTGACTGCCTGTCTAAAAGGTTCTTTTACACAGCCCAACATGGGCCGCAAAAATGAGCTCTGTTCGACGAGACAGCTCGTGGATTGTCACTCATTTGCTCCTTCCACTTATTAATAGTTGGAGAAGGTAAATGTTGGCTGCTTCACTTCCCGTGCTTCAATGGTTTTCTCACAAAAGGTCTCAGATGACAGGATTTCCAAAGACATTTAAAAGTCGTATGTTGAGAGACAAAGAATTTAAGCAGAGTAATGTGTTAAAGAGGCTCTGTCCCCAGATTTTGCAACCCCTATCTGCTATTGCAGCAGATAGGCGCTGCAATGTAGATTACAGTAACGTTTTTATTTTAAAAAAACGAGCATTTTTGGCCAAGTTATGACCATTTTTGTATTTATGCAAATGAGGCTTGCAAAAGTACAACTGGGCGTGTTGAAAAGTAAAAGTACAACTGGGCGTGTATTATGTGCGTACATCGGGGCGTGTTTACTTCTTTTACTAGCTGGGCGTTCTGACGAGAAGTATCATCCACTTCTCTTCAGAACGCCCAGCTTCTGGCAGATCATGCTGTGACGTCACTTCCCCAGGTCCTGCATCGTGTCAGACGAGCGAGGACACATCGGCACCAGAGGCTACAGTTGATTCTGCAGCAGCATCAGCGTTTGCAGGTAAGTAGACTTAGCTGCAAACGCCGATGCTGCTGCAGAATTATCTGTAGCCTCTGGTGCCAATGTGTCCTCGCTTGTCTGACACGATGCAGGACCTGTGAGTGACGACACAGCGTGATCTGCCAGAAGCTGGGCGTTCTGAAGAGAAGTGGATGATACTTCTCGTCAGAACGCCCAGCTAGTAAAAGAAGTAAAAACGCCCCGATGTACGCACATAATACACGCCCAGTTGTACTTTTACTTTTCAACATGCCCAGTTGTACTTTTGCAAGCCTCATTTGCATAAATACAAAAATGGTCATATCTTGGCCAAAAATGCTCGTTTTTTAAAAATAAAAACTTTACTGTAATCTACATTGCAGCGCCTATCTGCTGCAATAGCAGATAGGGGTTGCAAAATCTGGTGACAGAGCCTCTTTAAACTTCACAATGGATGAAGGCGCTTACTACCGAACAGCTGGGTAAATAAACCAGGAGTTTTCTTGAGCTTCTGAGATAAGGAATCTAAGAAAAGATTATAAGTCGAGTCCCAGCTAGTTTTCCCTAGGAGGGGAGGTGGACATGTAAAGCATTTAGAGGAAAGATATTCGGGCAGGTGTATCGAAATTGGCACAAAGGAGAAGTGGAATGGTGGCCAATAGTAACCAATCAGATTCCATCTCTAATTTTTCATATGCCCTATGGAACATAATGCATCGACTTGACAGGTTGCCATGAGCAACTACTCCACTTTTCTTTTGCACCAGTTTTGATGCATCTATTTTGCTAAAATATTTGTGAATATTAGTACAGTGTTTCCCAATACATTCCCCAAGGAACCTCAACAAGTCATGTCTTAGGGAAGCGATACTTTCCGTTTGTCTTTCTGTTCATCTGTTCCTCTGACGGAACAGTTGAACGGAAAGCCCAAACGGTAGGAAAACGCTGTGAACAGCTCCTTAAAGGATTTGTCGCAGAAAAAAACATGTACTATTTATTGGTTTAGTGAAACAAAATAAAAGGTGCCCGTACACTTGTGGTAGTGAGCCAAACATTCACAAAACACACATGGTTTTATCTCAAATTGTCACAGTTTTTCAATATAGACTTTGACCGCAAGGTTTTCACAGATGAAACACGCAGTAAAAACGCACAGCACATTACAGCTAGGTGTGCGGGCACCATAAAATGGACCTATCAGCTTTCCTGGCATGTAAATAAATACTTGTATATGAAATAATAATTCTGCAGCATCTTTTTTTTGGGCTTTGAATTGTGCCATTCCTCTGTTACTACTCCTTAAAATGTATAAATAAATTAACGTCCTAAAACCCTTGCTTAAAGGGAATGTGTTGTTAGCAAAAACTTTTTTTTTTTTTTTAGTTAAACAATTAGTGTGTAGGTGATTAAACAGTGTTCTAATGTTTTTTATTTTTTTCACGAGTCAGGAAATATTATAAATTGGATTCAATTTATAATATTTCCCATTGCTGGTCACTAGATGGAGCAATTCCCAAAATTGCAGCATTGCATGTGGTAAAGCAACCACATTGCTTTATGCTGCAAAATTGGGAAAAAATTCCTCGCTCTAGTGAGCTCTCAGAATCCCCCCCTCCTTTATCCTGGCTAGTGCCGGGAGAAACGAGGGGATTGAACGGTCTAACCTTCTACACTGTGTGTCGCCATTTTTTGAGCTAACACACAGTGTAGTAGGTTAACATACACTAGTAAACACACAGTAAAACACGAACATACATAGAAATCACTTACATGCTCCAGTCGCCGCCGCTCCCACCGGACCGTCCGCTCCGTCTGCTGCCGCTGCTCCATGTGCACAAGTCCGGAAGCCGCGACCAGAAGTAGTAATCTTACTGTCCGGCCGCGACTTCCGGTCCACAGGAAAATGGCGCCGGACGGCGCGCATTTAAAATTGGACTGTGTGGGAGCGGCGCATGCGCCGTTCCCACACAGACGGCGTACACCATAGTGGATGGAACGGGCCCCGTTCGCAGTCCCTATGGGACTGGAGCTGCCGTATTCCATGTCTGTATGTGTCGTTAATCGACACATACAGAAATGGAAAAAAAAATGGCAGCCCCCATAGGGAAGAAAAAGTGTAAAAATAAAAAAAAGTAACACACAAACACACAAATAAATACAAACGTTTTTAATAAAACACTAACATCAAACTGATATAAAAAAAAAAATTGTGGCGACACTGTTCCTTTAAGGCCTCATTACACGGGCCAGTGGACGGCCGAACGCACGTTCTTATGAACACTCGTTTCCGATTATTGGTCTGAGTAAACAGGGAAATGCCTGGCTGGTCACATCTGTTATGCAGCCAGACGAGGCTGGACGCAGCCTGCAGGGCTTAGGAGGGAAGCCTCCATGACAGCCCTAGGAGGGAAAGGGTTAACTTTGTAGGGAAAGTTAGAGGTGGAGGAGGGACAGGGAGGAGTTAGGGGGCCGTTACGGAGCTTCCCGCTGTTTTTCGGCAGTGAGCCGGAAGCAGCGGGAGAAGTAACCACTCACCCAGTAAGCTCCCGTTGCCCCGCTCTGTTACGTAATGTCTGAGGCTGATATGCTGGCGCGGCTGCGTGCCGCTGCTGTGCACCACGGTCCCGGTTGGTTGGAGGAGACCGTGGCTGCACTTACTATGATCCCCGACGCCGATTCGCCACGTCAGGCACGGCATATGAGGTCTGTTGAAGTGGGGGACAGGCTCCCCTCCCCCGGCCCCCTTCCTGGCAGTAATATGGCGGCGGGGGGGGAGTTTACAACACCCGCTCCTGCTCAGAGGAGGCAGAGAGCGTTGCCGGGGGCGACGGTGACTCAGGCTGGGTCTGCCCGTCGCTCCCGGCGGTCCCGACCTCCAGAACGCCTCAGCCCTGAGGTGGTCCCGCGGACACGGCGTCGCAGGGGGAGCCCTAATATGGACGCTGCAGGCCAGGCAGCTGGGAGGACCGTCCCTTCCCAGGCCCTGCGTCCTGGCAGGAATCCCAGGCCGCGACGGGGTCCGGCGGTTCTCAGGGAGTCGCAGGCCGGGCTCCCTGTCACCCCCCCCCCATCAGATGCAAGATCGGGAAGACTAGCTACGGCCGCCCCGCCTGGTGATGCTCCGGCCAGGGGGCAGGCTTCATCAGGATCGTCGAGACGGACGCCTAGACCTGCAGCGTCGTCGAGGCAACAGGTCCGTTCGGAAGTTTGGATCCCAGCGGTCGGGCGGCAGGTTGCCGGCCCATCTGCCAGCGCGTCATCATCCCCGGTTCGGAGATGTCGGTGGGATGGCCAGTCGTCGGCGAGAGAGGAGCTTGAAGACGGTGAACTGGACGTGTATCGGCGAGGGCAGGATGGTCCGGCTGACGGGAACACAGCGCCTGTGCAGCCCGGTGAGTGCATAACTCCATCTTTGTCGTATCCAGCGATTTTTATGTCGGGTGTCGGCAGGGGGGCTGCTAGCGTCGGATCGGTGGCCGGTAGTGGCGTGGGCGGGCGCGACGGCGCGGCTCTAGCGGACTTGGTGGGTTGCTTGCGGGAGCTGGTCGGGCGTCTAGATAGGGCGGCGGCGCCAGTAGTTACGGAGGTGTCCCCGGCGGTAGTTTGGGAAGGCCCCAGGGAAGTGGGGTTGTTACAGGCGCGCCCCGTAATGCCGGCTACGGAGGCGGTCGCGGTGTCGGTACAGACCGAGGCCCAAAAAGACGGCGATCGGGTGCGTATTGATGATCGTGCTCGCGGGGAGGTATATGTTTGCTTTGAAGGTCCGTTGGGGGCGCACTTAAAGCAGGAGGTGCGTGAGCGTATTTGGAAGGACGAATACGTTGAGATTTTTTCTCTTCTGCCGCTTGCTAAATTCAATTTGGATAGGAGCAAGCGGGATGAGAGCAAGAAGGACGAGGAGGAGCGTCGGCGGTATAGGCTTATCCCGCAGACGTTCGTTAATTGGTCGCAGGCGTTCGCCATCTTAGCCAGTGTAATAGGGGAAAAGGCGCCGGAAAATTGTTCGGCGTTGTTTTGTTATTTTGACGCCATTGGAGAGGCTCATCGGGTGTACGGGGGGCAGGCTTGGCTCAGATACGATGAGCAATTCCGTCAGCGTAAAGCGGTTCGGCCGGCGATTCAGTGGGACCAGAAGGATATTGCTCTCTGGTTAAGGGTCACGGCTCCGGTTAGGCAGCCCTTTCCCGGGAGCGTTGGCCAAGGGGGCCAGTCCAGTCAGGTCGGACAGGGCGGTGGGGCAAAGTTGGGATTCTGCTGGCAATTCAACGATGGCCAGTGTAAGTTCGGGGCCACGTGCAAGTTCAAGCACGTGTGTTCGGAGTGTAATGGTGCATCCCATGGGGCGGCAAAATGTATGCGGAAAAAGAGGTCAGGGAACCAGTCCTCCTCGGCTGGTCAAGGGGTTGTCACCGGTGAGGGTGGAAAGGATGGCCCCCTATCTAAATGAGTATCCGGATAGGGCTGCGGCGAAGTTGCTTTACGAAGGGTTTAGTGTTGGTTTTATTATTCCTCCGCCTCCTTATGAGGTCCCGGTTACGCGGAGGAACCTTAAATCGGCCTACTTGCATGCTGAGGTCGTGTCGAAAAAGTTGTTTAAAGAAGTTTCGTTAGGCCGCATGGCGGGGCCTTTTATTGATCCGCCAATAAAAGATTTAGTTGTGTCCCCATTGGGTATTGTTCCAAAGCGCGAGCCCCAAAAATTCCGGTTGATTCAGCACTTATCGTTTCCCAAGGGTTCGTCGGTAAATGACGGGATTGATCATGAGTTGTGCTCTGTAGTGTATACCTCATTCGATAAAGCGGTGGGGTTAGTTCGTGCTGCGGGTCCAGGCGCGCTGCTCGCAAAAACCGACATCGAGGCGGCGTTCAGGTTGTTGCCTGTTCATCCAGAAAGCCAACGGCTGTTGGGTTGTTTTTGGAATGGGGCTTTTTACGTGGATCGGTGCCTTCCGATGGGGTGTTCCCTTTCTTGCGCGTACTTCGAGGCTTTTAGTAGCTTCGTGGAGTGGGTGACGAAGGGTGTAGCCGGGGTCGATTCGTTGATACATTACTTAGACGATTTCTTGTGCGTCGGCCCGGGAGGTTTGCCGGTTTGTGGTAATCTGCTTCATGCACTGCAGAAGGTTGCGAGGGATTTTGGGATCCCTTTGGCGCCAGAAAAGACTGAGGGCCCGGTAACGACGATTTGTTTTTTGGGAATTGAGATAGATTCGGTGGCTATGGAGTGTCGTCTTCCGATGGATAAGTTGGGGGCTTTGAGTCAGGAGGTACGTCGGGCTTGCAAGTTAAAGAAAATTACGCTGCGGGAGATTCAGTCGTTGCTGGGGAAGTTGAATTTCGCCTGCCGGATTATGCCAATGGGGAGGGTGTTTGGTAGACGGTTGGCGGCGGCTACGGCGGGAGTGCGTGCGGCACATCACTTCGTACGGCTCAAGGAGGAGCATCGGGCCGATTTGCAGGTAAGGGATGACTTCTTGGGCCAGTATAACGGTCGGTCGCTATGGATGGCTCCATCGCAGGATACGAGCGATTTGAATATTTTTACGGATGCAGCTGGAGCGGGCGGTTTTGGAGCTTATGGGGGGGGTCCGTGGTGCGCGGGTCAATGGCCGGCTAGCTGGGTGTCCAGTGGACTCACGCGGAATCTGGCCCTGCTCGAGCTGTTCCCCATCGTGGTTGCGGCGACCATCTGGGGGGACAGGCTCAGGGATAAGAAGGTTCGTTTTTACTGCGACAACATGGGGGTGGTGCTGGCCATTAACAACATCACGGCGTCCTCTCCTCCGGTAATTCAGTTGTTGCGACATTTAGTGTTGGTGTGCTTGTCATTGAACGCGTGGGTGGTGGCGGTGCACGTGCCGGGGGTACGGAATTGTATCGCTGATGCTCTTTCTCGCTCGCAGTGGGCCCGGTTTCGGCAATTGGCACCGGGAGCGGAACGTCTCGGCTTGGTCTGCCCGGAACATCTTTGGGATCTGGTCTCGGTCCCGTAGAACGATTGGTGGAAAGGTCTTTGGCGCGCTCAACGTGGAGTGCTTATTCTGCTTGTTGGAGGCAGTGGGAGGAGTGGGTAAGAGAGTTAGGTGACGTCAACACGGATAGAGACAGGTTGGTGGCACTTTTGTACTGGTTAGGGGACGCCTGGGAGGCGGGGTTTTCATTGGCAAAGGTTAACCGTTTCATGTCGGCGGTGGCGTTTGGTTTCAAGTTACGGGGCTTTAGGGATGTGTCTAAGGAATTCTTAGTGGGGCAGGCTTTGAAGGGTTTGCGCCGAGGTAGGGTCGAGGCGGATCGTAGAAGGCCTGTGTCGTTTTCTCTGCTGAGCTCTTTGGGCGGATCATTGGCATCGGTCTGTCGTTCTTCGGACGAGATGAGGTTGTTTCGGTTAGCTTTTTCTTTGGCGTTCTTTGGGGCATTTAGAATCGGCGAGTTGGTTTCGCCGAGTACCAAGCAAGCTGGGGGGTTGAGACTGAGAGACGTGAGCCTATATACAGATCGGCTGGAGGTATGGTTGCGTCGGTCGAAAACTGACCAATTAGGAAAGGGGAAGCTGATAGTGTTGTTCGCTCTCCCGGGTTCGGCTATGTGCCCGGTGGCGTGCAGGCAGGGTTTTAAGCCACAAGTGGGGTCTCCGGAGTTGCCATTGCTATGTCACGAGGACGGGTTATTTTTGTCTAGATTTCAATTTAGAGCTGTATTCAAAAAATGTTTGGCGGCGGTCGGTGTCGCGGCGGACGCGTACTCATCTCATTCCTTCAGGATTGGCGCAGCAACGGAAGCAGGGCGCTGGGGGTTGGATGATGAGGGGGTGCGGCGCATCGGTCGTTGGGAGTCCAACAGATTTAGGTCTTATGTCCACCCCCATCTGTTATGAGTTTTGCTGTTTGCACTGAATGTTTTGTGTGGTGGTATTTAACTTGCTTTTCCGTTTCAGATCCGCCTCCGTGTTTGGTGTGGTTGCTGGGCCACTCTTACGTGCATTGGGGGGCTTTGAGGGCGGACGTCCGCCCGGACGGTCGCCAGTTGCGCATTCCGCGACAGGATGCGGTTTTGCATTGGCTGGGATTTAGAGGTATGTCGTGGAGTAGGGTGTTAGCAGAATTCCAGACATATGCCCGGCTTGATAGGGTCCCGGAGATCTTGGTCTTGCACGTGGGTGGGAACGATTTGGGAGTCCGCCCTTTTCGTGAGTTGGTGCGGGATATTAAACACGATATGTTGTGTTTGTGGGTTTCTTATCCCAGGTTGGTAATTGTGTGGTCGGACATTGTCCCAAGAAAACATTGGCGGCTGGCTAGGTCAGTGGAAAGAGTCAATAAGGCTCGCATTAAGGTTAATCGCGCGGTGTCCCGATTTGTAGCCAAAAACGGGGGCATTTGCGTTCGGCACAGGGACTTGGAGTCAGGAGTGGGGAACTACTGGAGGAGCGATGGGGTTCATTTGACCGAGGTTGGGATTGATCTGTGGAGCTTGGCAATAGCAGAAGGAATTGAAAGGGCGGTGGTGGTGTGGCGGAACTCACAGGCTTAAGGTGGTCAAGGCCTGTTTCGCTGTGGCGGGGGGAGTCCTTGAGGCCAGTCAGTACAAAATTGGTGGGGGGGTCGCATCGGGGGTATGCGTCCCCCAAAAAAGGTACATGGTTGAAGACTTCATCGGGTGTTATCCCTTTGAAGTGGTCTTCTGGTGGAAGGTATATCACTCGAAGGCTTCATCGGGTGTTATCCCTTTGAAGTGGACTTCTAGTGGTCGGTATAGCACTTGAAGGCTTCATCGGGTGTTATCCCCTTGAAGTGGACTTCTGGTGGTTGGAGCCATCTGCAGAGGTGAGCGGTGCCTCCGAGCTGGTTTACGGCTGGAGGTAATTAGTGGTTTGCAGATGGCTAACTCGAGGTGTGTAAAAAAGGAATATCTAAAATGGCTTCAAGGACTGCCCCTGCTCGGTCTAATGTTAACGTTAAATTGTTATTTATGATTCTGACCCATGTTGGGTCATGTGAATTATTAGGAGGAATTCTCTGGTGGATTCCTAATTAGTTATCCGAATGTTTCGGATTTAATTTGTTTTAAACTGTGAAATTAATAAAACGGCTGCTGTGGCCATTTCACATCCAACCTCGGTGTCACGTGTCTTTTTCCTAAAGGTGGGGGTGAAGGGATTGGTAGGGATAAGGGAAGGTGCACTAACACACGACTCTACTTAGGCAGGTCATGTAAAATCATCGTTGTCGGCAGCACATCTCCCTTTGTAAATAGGGGATGTGCTGCCGAGAATAATGCAAACCGATAGAGATTAATGATCATTCATCTCCATACAGTATAGCATCGACCCGTGTAAAGGGGCTTGTTAACGAGCACAAATCAACTTGTTATATCCTCAATTTGCACTTGATATGGGCACAAATCTGCAGGTGTAAACCAACCCTTATATGTAAAGCGGCCTTATTGGATGTAAAAAAATCTTTAGTGCAGGGGTGTCGCTAGCCCATGCCTCGGATCTTAGGCCCGGTTCCCCGGATCCCCGGCAACTGCCACATGCCGATTGCAGAGCTTGCAATTGCGACCGGGCCGCGGCCGCCGGCACCGCATCTGTAAAGATTACTATAGTAACTGGGGCCTATGTAATAAACTACACAGACCACTGTTACTATAGTAATGACACATACTTACCCATCTTCCTTCCCGAGCGCAGCGTATGTCCTGACATCTTCTCGCGTCATGACGTCATGACGCTGTGCGCCGCGGATGGCGTCACAACGGTAGATGGTGTTGGGACATTCACTGCTCCCAGAGCCGAAGAGTAGGTAAGTGTAATGTTACAGTCTGCTGGGGTCCTGTATCTAAGCCTACCTTGTCGTAAGTTTAGGTACAGGGTCTAACAGACCGTGTCACACATGGACCATGTATCTAAGCCTACCACATGGTATTGTTATATAGGCTAAGATACAGAGCCCCAGCAGACAGAAATCTTATACAGTATAAGGCTGGATTCACACGAGCGTGCCGTTTTTGCGCAGGCAAAAAACGCTGCGTTTTGCCTGCGCAAAGGGCACTTAACAGCTCCGTGTAGCAGCAGCATATGATGCGCGGCTGAGTGCTTTTCGCGCAGCCGCCATCATTATGACACTCCATTTGGATGTTTGTAAACAGAAAAGCACGTGGTGCTTTTCTGTTTTCATTCAACCTTTTGACAGCTGTTGCGCAAATCACGCTGTTCGCACGGAAGTGCTTCCGTGCGACATCCGTGGTTTTCACGCACCCATTTCACGCACCCATTGACTTCAATGGGTGCGTGATGCAAAAAACGCCCAAAGAACGGACATGTCGTGACTTTTTTTTCAGCGGATTCACGCCGAGTAAAAATCACGGACATGTCTGCACGGCCCCATAGACTAATATAGGTCCGTACAACGCGCGTGAAAATCACGAGCGTTGCACGGACGTATTTCCCGTTCGTCTGAATAAGGCCTAAGATTACTGTCTGCTGGGGCCCTGTATCTAAGTCTACCTTGTGGTAGGCTTAAATACATGGTCTAACAGACAGTATCACACATGGGCCCTGTATCATGGCCTACCACATGTGTTACTAATGTTTTTTTTTTTGTGTTTGTGTTTTTTTACAGGTTCGGTCGTTGGACTATGTCGGATTCAAGAACTGTTTTTTTCATTTTCAATAAACTAGTTAATGGGGGTTGTGTGGGGGAGTTTTATTTCAATAAAATATTTTATATATGTCTTTGTATTTTCTTTTAAACTTTATTACTATTGCCTTAGTAATGGCTGCTGGCTGATTGACAGCGTCCATTACTAAGGCGGGGCTTAGTGTTAGCCGATGCAGAGGCTAACACTAACCCACATTATTACCCTGGTACCCACCACCACCAGAGTTATTGGGAAGACCCAAGTAAGATCCAGTTCCTGAACATCTGTAGTGATGGCCGGCCACTGGTGCATCCGCAAGCTGGTGTTATCAGGCTGGGATAACCGGCCAGATACAACATAGACACACCACTGTTTCTGGCCTTTCCCAGCCTTATAATACCAGCCTGCAGTCACCTCATTACCCGACCATCACTACAGATGGTTGGGTACTGGATCGTACCCAGCACCCCTGGTGGCGGTGGGTACCAGGGTAATAATGAGGGTTAGTGTTAGCCTCCGCACCGACTAACATTAAGCCCCGCCTTAGTAATGGATGCTGTCAATCAGCCAGCAGCTATTAATAAGGTGGTAGTAATAAAGTTTAAAAAATACAAGGACATAAAAAAATATTTTATATAAATAAAAAACCACCACACAACTCTCATTAACCATTTTATTGAAAATAAAAAAGCCGTAATCGAAGTAGTCCTCGAATCCGACGTAGTCCAACATCCGAACCTGTAAAAAAACACAAACACAAAAAAATAATTTGTAACACATAAAAAAGCAAAACAATTATACTTACCTTTCCTGGGTCCAGCGCTGGAGCTGCAATGTCAGCGAGCTGGGCCCTATAGCTAATCTTGTCATGTGTGATACTGTCTGCTGTGCCACTGTATCTAATCCTATCATGTGTGATACTGTATCTAATGTGATACTGTATCTAATCCTATCCATAGCTATAGGGTCAGAGTGCTACAGATATGCTGTATCATATATATATATATATATATATACAGTGAAGGAAATAAAGTATTTGATTCCTTGCTGATTTTGTAAGTTTGCCCACTGTCAAAGTCATGAACAGTCTAGAATTTTTAGGCTAGGTTAATTTTACCAGTGAGAGATAGACTTTATAAAAAAAAACAAAAAAACAGAAAATCACATAGTCAAAATTATATATATTTATTTGCATTGTGCACAGAGAAATAAGTATTTGATCCCCTACCAACCATTAAGAGTTCAGCTTCCTCCAGACCAGTTACACGCTCCAAATCAACTTGGTGCCTGCATTAAAGACAGCTGTCTTAAATGGTCACCTGTATAAAAGACTCCTGTCCACAGACTCAATTAATCAGTCTGACTCTAACCTCTACAACATGGGCAAGACCAAAGAGCTTTCTAAGGATGTCAGGGACAAGATCATAGACCTCTACAAGGCTGGAATGGGCTACAAAAACATAAGTAAGACGCTGGGTGAGAAGGAGACAACTGTTGGTGCAATAGTAAGAAAATGGAAGATATACAAAATGACTGTCAATCGACATCGATCTGGGGATCCATGCAAAATCTCACCTCGTGGGGTATTCTTGATCCTGAGGAAGGTGAGAGCTCAGCCAAAAACTACACGGGGGGAACTTGTTAATGATCTCAAGGCAGCTGGGACCACAGTCACCAAGAAAACCATTGGTAACACATTACGCCGTAATGGATTAAAATCCTGCAGTGCCCGCAAGGTCCCCCTGCTCAAGAAGGCACATGTACAGGCCCGTCTGAAGTTTGAAAATGAACATCTGGATGATTCTGAGAGTGATTGGGAGAAGGTGCTGTGGTCAGATGAGATTAAATTGAGCTCTTTGGCATTAACTCAACTCGCCGTGTTTGGAGGAAGAGAAATGCTGCCTATGACCCAAAGAACACCGTCCCCACTGTCAAGCATGGCGGTGGAAACATTATGTTTTGGGGGTGTTTCTCTGCTAAGGGCACAGGACTACTTCACCGCATCAATGGGAGAATGGATGGAGCCATGTACCGTCAAATCCTGAGTGACAACCTCCTTCCCTCCACCAGGACATTAAAAATGGCTCGTGGCTGGGTCTTCCAGCACGACAATGACCCGAAACATACAGCCAAGGCAACAAAGGAGTGGCTCAAAAAGAAGCACATTAAGGTCATGGAGTGGCCTAGCCAGTCTCCAGACCTTAATCCCATCGAAAACTTATGGAGGGAGCTGAAGATCCGAGTTGCCAAGCGACAGCCTCAAAATCTTAATGATTTACAGATGATCTGCAAAGAGGAGTGGGCCAAAATTCCATCTAACATGTGTGCAAACCTCATCATCAACTACAAAAAACGTCTGACTGCTGTGCTTGCCAACAAGGGTTTTGCCACCAAGTATTAAGTCTTGTTTGCCAAAGGGATCAAATACTTATTTCTCTGTGCACAATGCAAATAAATATATCTAATTTTGACTATGTGATTTTCTTTTTTTTTTTTTTATATATAATCTATCTCTCACTGGTAAAAGTAACCTAGCCTAAAAATTCTAGACTGTTCATGTCTTTGACAGTGGGCAAACTTACAAAATCAGCAAGGGATCAAATACTTATTTCCTTCACTGTATATATATATATATATATATATATATATATATATATATATATATATATATATATATGTGTATATATATATATACATATATACACACACATGTATATATACACACACACAGACACACACACATATACATACACGCACACATATATTTTTTGGGGGGGTGACCATATGTTAGTACAAGGATACTTACTGCTGGGGCCCTGTATCTTAGTCTATCATGAGTAACACTAACTGCTGGGGCACTGTATCTAAGTCTATCATGTGTGATACTCTCTGCTGGGGCCATGTATCTTAGGCCGGATTCAAAAAACGCGGCGTTTTGCGTGCGCACAAGGCACTTAACAGCTCCGTGTGTCAGCCCCGTATGATGCGCGGCTGCGTGATTTTCGTGCAGCCGCCATCATTATGACACTCCGTTTGGATGTTTGTAAACAGAAAAGCATGTGGTGCTTTTCTGTTTTCATTCATCCTTTTTACTGCTGTTGCGCGAATCACGCGTGTCCCACGGAAGTGCTTCCGTGTGGTGCGCGTGATTTTCATGCACCCATTGACTTCAATGGGTGCGTGATGCGCGAAATACGCACAAAGAATGGACATGTCGTGAGTTTTTCGCAGCGGAGTAACGCTGTGTAAGAATCACGCAACTGTCTGCACGGCCCCATAGACTAATATAGGTCCATGCGACGCACGTGAAAATCACGCGCGTTGCACGGACGTATATCACGTTCGTCTGAATAAGCCCTTAGTCTATCATGTGTAACACTAACTGCTGGGGCACTGTATCTAAGCCTATCATGTATGATACTGTCTGCTGAGACAAGGAGGGTATGTAGGGCTAACTACAGGGGACTGCATGGCACTGTCTACAAGGGGGATGTATGGCAGGGGGACTGTGTGTGGAAACATACAGGGGGCATTGTGTGGGGAACTCTCTACAGGTGTCTTTGATTAGAGCCCGGTGACATAACTTTGCTTGGGGCCCCAGAAATGCCAAATATGCCCTTGAGGGTTAGTGCAAGGATACTAAGGCTGGGTTCACACAACCTATATTCAGGCGTAAACGAGGCGTATTATGCCTCGATTTACGCCTGAAAATAGGGCTACAATACGTCGGCAAACATCTGCCCATTCATTTGAATGGGTTTGCCGACGTACTGTGCAGACAACCTGTAATTTACGCGTCGTTGTTTGACAGCTGTCAAACGACGACGCGTAAATGGACTGCCTCGGCAAAGAAGTGCAGGACACTTCTTTGCAACGTAATATGAGCCGTTCTTCATTGAAGTCAATGAAGAGCAGCTCAAGATTTACGAGCGTCACAGACGCCTCGCATAATGCGAGGAGGAGCTTTTACGTCTGAAACGAGGCAGCTGTTTTCTCCTGAAAACAGTCTGTCTTTTCAGACGTAAAAGCCACTCATCGTGTGCACATACCCTTACTGCTGGAGCCCTGTGTCTAAGGCTACATTCACACGAGCGTGACAGATTTACGCGCGTAAATCTGGTCGTGTGCGTTCCGTTTTTGCATCAGTGTGCTTTGCGTGTGGGATGTGTTTTTCACACACTTGCAAGTACTTTTTTTTTTGCAATGTAATTGATGAGTGAAACACGGATAGCACACGGATGTTGTCTGTGTGCTGTCTGTGCTTTTCACACACCCATTGACTTAAATGGGCGACTAGGTGCGTGAAAACGCACTAATATAGGACATGCAGTGTTTCACGCAACGGACACTCGCTACGTGAAAACTCGCGCATGTGGGAATAGCCCCCTTGAAATCAACATGTTCATGTGCTGTCAGTTATTTCAACGCACAACACACGGATGAGATTCACGCTCGTCTGAATAAGCCCTAAGTCTATCATGTGTGATATCGTCTGCTGGTGTCATGTATCTAAGTCTATCATGTGTAATACGGTCTGCTGGGGCCCTGTATCTAAGCCTATCATGTGTGATACTGTCTGCTGGGTCCATGTATCTAAGCCTATCATGTATGATACTGTCTTTTGAGACAATGCATTCAATTCTATCCAGCGGTGTAGCTATAGGAGCCTTAGTCTTAAGCCTTATTCACATGAACGTGTCCGTTTTGTGCGCGTAAAAAACGCAGCATTTTTCCTGCATTGCAGTTCCATGTGGCATCATTGTATGGTGCGTGTCTGGGTTTTTTACGCGCGTATGTCATCTGTATGTCACGCATTTCAAGTCAGCAAAATAAACTGAAGGAGGTGTTTTTCTTTTCCAAAATCATTCCTTTAGCAACTGTTGCCTGAATCACGCACAGCACATGGATGTGCGTCCGTGTGCTGTCCGTGATTTTCACGCACCCATTGGCTTCAATGGGTGCATGATGCGCAAAAAACGCACAAGTATACGACATGCAGTAAATGCATGTATAAGTATAGGACATGCAGTAAAAACACTGAATGTCTGAATGGCCCCATTGACTTGCAGAGGTCCGTGTGACGTGCGTTATTTTCACGCTCGTAACACGGACGTGAAATACGCTCGTGTGAATCAGGCCTTAGGGGGAGTTCACACTGAGTTTTTTTACGAGTTTCTTGACGCTGAAACTGCGCCGCAAAACGCTCCAAAAAACGTCTGAAAATGTCTCTCATTGATTTCGGAGGCGTTTTTTTTTTGCGAGCGGAAAAATCGGCTCGCAAAAGAAGGGACGCCCTATCTTCGGGCGTTTACACCTCTGACCTCCCATTGACATCAATGGCAGGCAGAGAAAGCGTATTTTGCGGCATTTTATGACCACGATGCTCAATGGCCACAGGCGAAAAGTGCCGCGAAAATCGGCGTGCAGGCAGAGGAAAATCTGCCTCAAAATTCCAAACGGAATTTTGAAGCATATTTTCCTCCTGCAAATAATTCTGTGTGAACCCAGCCTTAGGCCTTCTTTACACGAGCGTATTTCACGTCCGTGATACACGTGTGAAAATCACGCACGTCGTACATACCTATGTAAGTTAATGGGGCCATTCAGACATTCCGTGTTTTTAACACAGAGTGTGTCCGCTGCATGAAACTCACTGCATGTCCTATACTTGAGCGTTTTTTGCGCATTACGCACCCATTGATGTCAATGGGTGCGTGAAAATCACGGACATCACACGGACGCGCATCCGTGTGCGGTGCGTGATTCACGCAACAGTTGCTAAAAAAATGATGAGAAAAAGAAAATAACCTCCTTCATTTCATTTTGCATACGACAAAACCACTTAACATAAGGATGCCATACACGCGAAAATAACGCAGACACGCACCAAACACTGATGACACACGGAACTGCAACGCGCGCAAAACGCAGGGTTTTTTATGCGCGCAAAACGCATATAGATATGCTGTCTCCGATATATATGTGAAAAATATATATTTTCCGGGCAGGGCGGGGGGGGGGGGGGAATATATGTCTCGGGTTTGTACCCCTAATCTTTTAAGACCCTAGCAACGCCCCTGCTTTAGTATATGCCCAACTATCTATTATCTATTGTTCTCAAATTTACTACTCAGAAACCAGAATTGGATTGTAAACTAGATTTTGTATGTGGTGAAGCTGTTGAATAATCTTTACCCATTTGTTTCTTTGAGTTGTTGGGTTTCATGCATTTGTTACTTATTGTTGTGTAGAGGTAACTAGTTTAGGTGTCGAAATCTCTATTTATTTGTAATAGTTCCTTTCTTTTAGATAATCCCTTCTAGAGTAGTGTGCACACATGCAATAAAGTTGTGTAGATCCTACAGTTTCTATCCCACTAGAAAGATCCCGGCTCATTACATATTGTGTGATAATGCGCTACATTTACGCCACCACGTCCAAACATCTCGACGCATGTTGCCCCCACCAACACTGTTTCATACTTTCATGGGAAAGAAGGGCATCTTCCTTAACGCCCTTTTACACAGGCCGATGATCTGGTGAATGAGCCCTAATACGAACACTCTTTCCCGATTATTGACCCGTGTAAACATGGCACTGATCGGCCGAAGTACGAGCAAATGTTCATTCATCAGTTGATTGCATATTTTATGATGCCATAAAAATAGTATATTGTTGGCAGCAGATATCCCCATGTCAACAATCTGCAAACTGTATGGGGACGAACAATCGTATTAACAGTCTTTAGTCCCCATACTCCCGATTATTGCTCTACGTAAATGGAGCAAATGAGCGCTAATCGACATGCTATTACTGGGCTGAAAAGTGTTTTTCCCAAATAGTGTGTTTTACTACATGTGTGTGTTTTTTATGTGCCGTTTTTCACATTCCAAATCATGTGATTAAAAGATCATGTGATTAAAAGATCATGTGATGCAAAGATTCTTGTAAAAATTAAAACCTATGGAGGATCTTTGGAAAAAACAAAAACGATACTAACTGTTTGAAAAAATGCTAAACCAACACTTGCTGTGATTTAAGAAAAATGGCTCTGAGCCAAAATACGCAAGACAAAAGAAAAAAAATCCCAAAAAAAAAATCCCTGCACCGCTCACATATTAAACAGTGTGTTTAATATTTGAGCATTGACTTCCAGCTAACATCTGCCTGCTGCAGCCTTTTTTGCGCAAAAAAATGCCAAGGAGAACGGCACAAAAAACATGAATTTTTTCCAGGCAGCATGTGAAGCCACGCTTACACTTGTTTGCCAATATTGCTGCAATTGTGGATTACATGAGCCCTGTGCAGGTTCACACAGCCCATAAGTAGTGGAAATAGGGCGTTCCTGAGCTGGGCCCTTCCATCTTATGGGCCTCATAGGAGTTGTCTGTGCCGCCACTATGAATTGCATACGCTTGTTTATAGTCAAACTTTGTTTGTTCACAAAAAGAGGACCTGCTTGTGGCATACTGTAGTTGGCAAAGTCTTATACAAACAGAAAAATACAAACAAACTAAGAAAGCCATACATATTAGGCTTCGTTCACATCTGCGTCAGGGTTCCGTTCTGGTTTTCCGTCGGAGCTTCCCGTCAGAACGGAGCCCTGACTGAACAAACGGAAACCTTAGGTTTCCATTTCCATCACCATTGATTTCAATGGTGACGGATCCAGTGCAAATTGTTTCCGTTTGTCTCAGTTGTGCAAGGGTTCTGTCGCTTTGACGGAATGAATAGCGTAGTCGACCGGATCCGTCAGCATCGAAATCAATGGTGATGGAAACGGAAACCTATGGTTTCCGTGTGTTTCAGTCAGGGCTCCCTGACGCAGATGTGTACGATGCATTAGGGCTCATTCACACGAATGTGAATCTTGTCCGTGTGACGCTCCGTTGAAAAATAGAACATGTTATATTTTACTGTGTGTCACGCATTTCTCCATTGACTGTAGTCTGTGGGGGGATCCGTGACAACGCATCCCGCACGGGTCCACCTCGGACGTGAAAAACTGCAAAAAAGCCTTCAATTATCTTATATATAAAGTGACAGTCAGACACCCTTGGGCATTTGCATATGTAGAAGAATTAAAATGGACACATTGTTTTCTTTGTTTTCTTTTTTGTTGTTTTCCCCTGAGGTGTCAACCTCCCATAGAAAATATCCAGCAAATTGAGGTGAATGTAATACTGTTTAACATCAGACAACAATAACAACATGTCCATGTTTATTGTAAAACTTCCCATACACTTTGCAGTCTGTGATAATCTAATGTGAACCCTCCGACCAAAAAAAGGAAACAAAAAAAGAGTGTTTTTTCATCCAGTTCTCTATTGTTCTACCTAAGGAGGGGCAGCACCAGATATGTTTGGTACTGGCAGCTGCTCACCCCCCTCTGCATGGATATAGAATGTGCATTTGGCGTAATGTGGATATTAATAGTGGTAAAGGTGATAAATACTATGGAAAAACCAGATTCATTGGGGCAAATTTACTAATGTGTCTGCACCTAGATTGTGTTGAAAAATGTCATTTTAGAAGAGATCTATGCACCTTTGTAGACACTTTAACAAAAAGTTCCAAAAAAGAAGTGAGGTTTATCAGAAAGTGCCTTGGCTTAAAATGTACCAAATTGTTCCAAAGATGCGCCAGATCTGGCTTAAACTTCTTTTGCAAATAAAGCCAAATCGAAAACAGCATAAGGAAGGAGAGAAATGTCGCCCAAGTCTAGCTAGATGCACCAAATTTATAATACAGCATGACCACTGTGATAAATTTGGTACATCTTTTGACTGCCTGTCTAAAAGGTTCTTTCACATGGCCCAATATGGGCCGCAAAAATGAGCTCCATTCGATGAGACAGCTTGTGGATTGTCGCTTATATTTGCTCCTTCCACAAGGAGCAATGATTGCTTATGTATGGGGACGAGCGATCGTTATTACGATCGGTCGTCCCCATGCATTTCCATCATGTTGGCAGCTCATGTTGATGTGCTGCCGTCCATTTTTTTGGTCGGAAAGATGAGCAGATTAGCTGATAAAGGAGCGTTTGCTCGTTCATCGCCTGATCCTTGCCCTGTCTACACATGAATGCTCGTTCACCCAGCCCATGCAAGGGGATTACACTGACTAAAACTTATGTCTCCATTTCTGAATGTCTCTCTGCTCTTCAGAAAAAAGAGAAAACAAGCACCAGATAAGGCTCTTACATCCAAATATTGTGCATGTCCAATGCGTGGGCCTTAAGACTAATCCAACTATTGTTTCAAAGTCCATCTGACCAGCAGGAATGGTAAGAAATAGAAACCCCGTTCACACTGGCATCAAAGCTTCTGTAACCCTATTCTGCCCGTAAAAAAACAGAAACCTGACAGGACAGGTACAATGATTACAGTGATATTCGCATTATAGACATTTATGGAATATCCATATGAGACGCTTGCTCGGCTGTTTCTAAAGAAATAAATGGAGAGAGCTGAGCACATGCCCCTTATTCCAGAGATAGGTGCAGGTCCCAGAGGTGGGTGTCATGCTCCTCCCCCTCAGGGGCTACAATAAGCATAGCACAGTGTATCAGTTATTCCCGGAGTGTTCCTTTAAGATCGTCAATTTAGTAACAGCCACATTTTTTTCTTGTATACATCTTGTTAGTTTCAGCATGATTAGTCAGAAATTACTTTTTCATGCACCTTAGTAAATAGGGCTGCACCCTTATCAATGCTGTTCCAACTGTTTCATTTACTTTTCCCCTGTGACACACATTCCTTTACAGTAAATTCCCCCTCCCTTCTTCACCCTTGTCAAGGCGGAGGGGGCTGCTAAGACATTCCTGAAAGGATCAAACATTTCCAAGAAATGCAGTTATCTGAATGAGAAAAATATCTTTCTTCAAATTTCATTCGATTTCATCGTTTGAGGGGGGTTTGAATGTACATTTTATGTTCGGACCAAGTTCTTGCTGTCTCTCCCACCTAATTGTATGTTCTACTTAGAAAAGAGCAAAGTATTCAATCTACCTTTACCTTTGTCTTTTGCAAAAACCCTACATTTATCTCTTGCCAAATAAAGCTCACAGTATTTAAGGGGGTTTTACACAGGACGATTATTGGGCAGACAAGCGTTCGTATTACGCTCGTTGACGATAATTGCCCAGTGTAGAGAGGGGAACAATCAGCAGGTAAACGAGAAAATGCTCAATCATCTGCTGGTCGTATAGTTTTAAAAAAAGTAAAAGACTATCTTAGGTCGGCAGCACATCTCCCTGGGAAACAGGGAGACGCGCTGCCGACATGATAATAATGTATGGGGACAAGTGATCAGAGTAACGACCGCTCGTCCACATTCATAGCTCCGTGTGACAGGAGTAAGCGAGCGGCGATCAACGATGCCTCGTTGATCGGCGCTCGCTGCAACGGCCAAGTGTCGGCCGGTGTAAAAGGGCCTTTAGTCTCTTCAGTATAAAATGTTTCTCTGTTTTCTTTGTATTAGATTTATTTGCGATCTATGCACAATAGAGACTTGGTTGTTCTCGCTTGAGGAAAGTCTTCCGGTTTACTGACGAGTAATTGTTCAGTCATTCAGCAAACACCCCTAGGAACATATCATATTGTAGCATCCATTGATATCCGTCTATTGTGCCGTGAAAAGTGACGTGAAAAGTGTGCAAGTTCATTTTTACAGCCAACTTCTTAGATATCTGTCAGGTATTGGCTTGGAACTATTGATTTCTTACCACAGACATTAATCTGATACCTATGACCATCTTATAGGGGTTATGTGGGGATCAAAAATTATTAGCAGTGTACTCACTGCAGTATGTGAGTACACTCGCTAATATACATTCCGGTCCCCCGTCACGCTGATTCTGAGATTTTCATAGATTTTATAGCGCTGCAGGGGACTGGAAGTCTAGTTGCACAGCCTTCTTTGATGACGATACGACTCTTCGTCATGTGACTGGCACAGTTGTACTCTACGTACAAGCAGTAGCAGTATTACATCGATTGCAAAAAAGTACAGCGGGGCCAGTCACATGACGAAGAGTCGTATCGTCATCAAAGAAGACTTATGGTCCCCCGGGAGCACTATAAAAATCTATGAAAATCTCAGAATGTAGGGGACCAGAATGTATTTCAGAGAGTGTACTCACATACTGCAGTAAGTACATTGCTAAAAAAAAAATTGGTCCCTACATAACCCCTATAATATAAAACCAGTCAAGGACACATGTACCATATCGGTAGCCCCTTTCCTTTCCTACTGAGTGTTGAGAAACTATGAAATACTTTCTTCTCTATATACACTGTTAGCAAACAAGGGGGAATCGCCTCATGGAAAGAAAATGGGTAGGGCAAACACGAGCCATGTCCTTCTGTCCTGGTTGGCATTACCCAGCACTATAAGGCCTCATGCTCACTTCAGTTTTTTCCTTCAGGGTGCTATCCATTTTTTTCACTGATAGCACCCTGACCCATTCATTTCAATGGGCCCATGCACACTTCTGTTATTTTCACGGATCCGTTGTTCCGTTCCATCAAAAGTAGAGCCTGTCCTACTTTTGTCAGTGATTCCATAGGAGTCAATGTGTCTGTGAAAAAAACGGGCTTCCGTGTGCAGTCTGCTTGTGACGGATCAGTTGCCCTAGCAATGGCAGGGCGTGCTAAAGTTCACAGACTGGGACATGTGACAAGTTCAAATGAAGTTCAATACCTTCCGTTTAAAACGGAAACACGGAACGGAGACGTAGTACACACGGAAACCACACAGATACCATAACAGACACACGGATCCGTGAGAAACAGCCGTGAAAACGGTGGTGGAAGTGTGCATGAGGCCTAAGAGAGAAGGGCAATTTCATCTCTGCTTTGGCGCTCCTTTCCTCTAAGTAAACCCCTGCTAACCGTATTTATTTCTTGTTCTAGAAGAAGACTAATCCAGCAGACAATTATCTTGTACCAAAAATGTCTACATTTAGGGCTTATTTAGACGAACGTGATATACGTCCGTGCAACGCGCGTGATTTTCACGTGCCTCGCACGGACCTATGTTAGTCTATGGGGCCGTGCAGACTGTCCGTGAGTTTCATGCAGCGTGTGTCCGCTGCGTAAAACTCACGACATGTCCCATATTTGTGCATTGTTCGCGCATCACGCACTCATTGAAGTCAATGGGTGCGTGAAAATCACGCGCGTCACACGGATGCACTTCCGTGTGACGCGCGTGATTCGCGCAACAGCAGTAAAAAGTATGAATGAAAACAGAAAAGCACCACGTGCTTTTCTGTTTACAAACACACAAACAGTGTCATAATGATGGCGGCTGAGCGAAAATCACGCAGCCACGCATCATACGCAGCTGACACACGGAGCTGTTAAGTGCCTTTTGCACGCGCAAAACGCCACGTTTTTTGCGCTTGCAAAACGCACACGCTCGTGTAAATCCGGCCGTATAGTAACAGAAACGCTCAAAAACACGTTAGAAAGTCTCTGTGTGCAATTCAATAATGCATGCCCTAGGTTGTCGTGTACACCAAGAAAATTTGGGCTTTCATGGTCACGTTAAGAAAAGCTACAGACAGGGCTTTACATATTACAGTATTTTGCAGCCATAACTAGGAGTGTAACCTTCACAGAAAAAGTATAATAGAAAGATTTGCACCTCTTCCATATTTTGAACCCACTCCTGGTTTTGGCTTATAAATACTGATTCAAAGCGGGCTAAACAGCATATGAGGCTTTTCTGTCCAAGTATGAGTGTAAGGGTATGTTCACAAGCTTACTTAAAAACGTCTGAAAATACAGAGCTGTTTTCAAGGGAAAACAGCTCCTGATTTTCAGACTTTTTTGAGCAAACTCGCGTTTTTCGCAGGTTTTTAACATGCACTTCTTTTTCGTGGCCGTTTTTTTCCGTGTCCGTTTTCCAAAACGGCCACGTAAAAAAATGGCCCGTCGGAACAGAATGCTGTTTTTCCCATTGAAATCAATGGGCAGATGTTTGGAGGCATTCTGCTCCCGATTTTTCGGCCGTTTGCGGCCCTAAAAATGGCCGAAAATAAGCCGTGTGAACATACCCTTATAGGGTCAACCAGCTTTAGGCCAGGATCACACATGCAGTTTTGATGCAGTTTTTGACTATGTTTTTTTTAGCCAAACACAGGACTGGACAGAAAATAATGAAGATACATCAGGAGTTTCTTTACACTTTTTCTTCCTTTCTTATCCACTTTACGTGCTCAGCTGTAGACAGAAAACTGCTGCTTATAAATGCGTTGTTAACTGATACTTCACTGTTACCGCTAATCCTAAGAGCATTTCAAAAGCAAATTTGATAAGAGTGACATTTGCACATATTTAAAAGTAGTAAAATAGTATGTGATACACGTCGAAACTAGTAGATGGAAGTCGGCAATAATGACCCATTTAAACGGCTTCTGTCAATGTTCGTCCACGATCTCAGAATCCCCATAACATTAGGTCGGGCATGTTACTCCACAATATATGGTCATAAGAATACAAAAAATATAACATACAGGACATATATTACAGGAAAAAACATAGTTATTCCATTTAGGGAAAACCAAACAGGCAAGTCAATTAATGAAGAGATTACCATTTGTCAGATCACTTCTATCTCTATGCCCTCTGCATGCCCAATGTAGCATGTGTTGAAGCTGTACCAGTATGGCTCTGTTCACATCGGCGTTGAGGTCCCGTTCTGACATTCGGTCGGAGCTTTCCGTCAGAACGGGACCCTGAACAGACACAAACCGACACGTTTCGTTTCCATCACCATTTATTCCAACAGTGACGGATCCGGTGCCCAAGGTTTCCTTTTGTCTCTTTTGTGCATCGAATCCGTCGTTTTGCCGGAAGCAATAGCGTAGTTAACTACGCTATTGCTTCCGACAAAATGACGGATCCGGTGCACAAAAGGGACAAACGGAAACCATGCGCACCGGATCCGTCACCATTGGAATAAATGGTGATGGAAACGTGTCAGTTTGTGTCTGTTCAGTGTCTCGCTCTGATGGAAAGCTCCGATGGAACGTCAGAACGGGACCCCAACGCAGATGTAAACACAGCCTACCAGAGCTAATCTACAGTACTGGTGACATACATAATTCAAAATCAATTAACCATTTCCTTGATGTTCTCTCCTTTCATCTATAAATCACAATATAAAATTCCAAAAATATAGAGATTTACTTTTAAATCTGACTGGCTGCTATGGGCAACATGTGTGCAAGATTGCCTAAAAAGATTTCATGGATGGCAAATAGTAAGTTCGGTAACCCCACCTGTAATTCATAAATTGCTGCCTTTTTCGCTTTGTCTGACATTCATTTACAGAATAAAACATACTGCCAGAGGCTACACGTTCAACGTGAATACTACAGCTCAGAAAAACTATTGTTGTGGGCTGTGTAGTCAGGTAAGTGATACGGGGTGTGGTAAGACTTTGGAAATTAGAACAGGTGCAATATAGTTTATAAATGTGTCATTCATTCTGAGGAAACATCCTCTTTGCTCATAGCTCTTCATGTAGTCATAATCAGTAACAACAGTCTCATTCCTCCTTATCATGGTTAATATCCTACGTACAGTTATAGTTTATTACTAGTAAGAGGATTAGATTGTGCTTTATATCATGTTCTGGGCTGAGCCAGAGCTAGTCGTGGATCACAACCTCAAATCTCTGTTGGCTGCTTTCACACGGCAGTATTTAGGTCAGTATGTTGTATCTGTACTTATCCGCCAAAACCAGGAGTGGGTCCAAAACATGGAAGAAGTGCAAATCTTTCCATTATACTTCTTCTCTCTGTAAGTTCCTCTTCTGGTTTTAACTTGGAAATACTGATGCAAAATACTGACCAGAATACTCGTACAGGCACCCTTTGGCAAATAGCCTTTGCTACGCAGTGTTTTGCAGAATTTTTTTGTGGCATTTTCGTTGGTGTTTTTCACAGTATTTTTTTTTAGGAAAAAAATTCTGCAACCAGATGTTACTTTAAAGTCAAAAGTGAATTATTGAAAAGTCTACGTTCACGGTGTTTCGGTCTGTGGCATTTTGGTGAAGTTTTTGGGTTTGGTGGTATTTTTATCAAACGCAGCTTGCTTTGAGTATCGCGTTTTTCTTGCTGGATTTGGCTAGTATTGAACCAAAAAAATTGGACCGTGTAAGGGTATGTTCACATGCTTACTAAAAAACATCTGAAAATACGGAGCTCCTGATTTTCAGCTGTTTTTTTATGCAAACTCTCGTTTTTCGCTGCGTTTTTTACGGCCGTTTTTGGAGCTGTTTTTCTATAGAGTCAATGAAAAACTGTTCCAAAAACGTCTGAAGTGACATGCACTTCATTTCCCTTCTCTTCTTTACCAGCTGTAGCGCGAATCACGCCGTGTGCGATTTGCACGCACCCATTGACTTCAATGGGTGCGTGCTGCGCGAAACACGGGCAAGTATAGGACATGTTGTGAGTTTTACGCAGCACACATACGCTGCGTGAAAATCATTGACAGTCTGAACGGCCCCATTCACTAACATAGGTTTGTGCGACGCGCGTAGCACAAACGTATAACACGTTCGTGTGAATAAGGCCTAAGGGTATGAACGCACACACACCATAAACACTCCGGAGCATATTACAGTAGCAGAAGCAGTGTGATTTCAGCAAATCTCGTCCCCACACTGCGGAACAATGCTGCAAAAAAAAGAAAAACGCACAAAAATTGATCTGTGGTGCGGTTTCTTCAACCGCAGCTTGTCAATTAATGCTCCAGGAGCGCAGCTCTTCTGTTGCGGGTTTTCCCATTGAATTCAATAGGGTGCTTAAACCCGCAACAAAGTGGTGTGTGTTGCGATATTTGTGGCTAAATGACAGTGATTCCGCCGCAAAAATTGCAAGTAAGAAAAAAAAAAAAGTTATACTTAGGCCTTATTCACACGAGCGTATTTCACGTCCGTATTACGCGACATTGTTTTTCACACAGCGTTTGTCCGCTGCGTTAAACTCACTGCTTGTCCTATACTTGTACATTTTTTGTGCATCACGCACCCATTGAAGTCAATGGATGCGTGAAAATCACGGACATCACATGGACGCACATCCGTGTGCTGTACGTGATTCACGCAACAGTTGCTAAAGAAATTATGAGAAAAGAAAAACACCTCCTTAGTTTTTTTTGCTGACGTAAAAAACGCATGACATATTGATGACATATCCGTGTATAAAACACAGAGGTGCGCCGTACACGGATGCCACACGGAACTGCAACGCAGGAAAGACACAGCGTTTTTTACGCGTGGAAAACTGACACGTTTGTGTGAATAAGGCCTAACCCTAACCCCTGCTTCTTCTCCAGTCCGGCCTTCTGGGATGACGTTTCATCCCATGTGACCGCTGCAGCGAATCACAGGCTGCAGCCGTCACATGACCTGCAATGTCATCTCAGGAGGCTGGATTGCGCGCAGAAAAGAGGGAGGTGTAAAGCATGAATGGGTTTTTTTATTTTTCCAACGCTGCTTTACGCAGCGGAAATTACGCCTGAAAAGTGCACCACAAAGTGTTGCGATTTTTCGGACGGCATTCCCTGTTGTGTTCAGGGCAGATACACTGTGCAGCGTGACGCAGCGTATCCACCCTGAACACGCTGTGTGTGTTCCTACCCTAAGGCCTCCTTTCCACACACTATTTTTTTTTCAATGTTTTTAAACCCTTGTAAAAAAAACTCCATGGACGTTAAATGTTTTCCATAATGTTTTTTTATAATAGTTTTGTATGGTGGCTTTTGTTTTGTAAGGGTATGTTCACACGGGCTATTTTCAGCCGTTTTTTCAAGCCGCAAACGTCCTGAAAAACGGCTGAAAAATCGGAAGCAGAACGCCTACAAACATCTGCCCATTGATTTCAATGGGAAATACGACGTTCTGTTCCGACGGGGCTTTATTTTACGCCTCATTTTCAAATAACGGCACGTAAAGACGCCCTGTAAAAAGAAATGCATGGCACTTGAGCCATTTTTGGAGCCGTTTTTCATTGACTTAATAGAAAAACAGCTCCAAAAACGGCCGTAAAAAAATGTTGCGAAAAAACGCTAGTTGCTTAAAAAACGGATGAAAATCAGGAGCTGTTTTCCCTTGACAACAGCTCCGTATTTTCAGCCGTATTTTGTTAAGTGTGTGAACATACCCTTATATTTTGAATATGCATTTTTTTTCCTGGTGGTTTTAAAATCTTATTGAAAAGCCTAAGGGAAAAATGCCGGATAAAACGCCTTAACCTAGGGCATGGTGCGTTTTGAGAAAATGCCGCAAACCACAGCGCATTGTATTGAGTCTTTTCTGTATTTTACAATAAACTTCAAAGTAACATCTGGCCGCAGTGTTTATGACCTAAAAAAAAAAAACTGTGAAAAACACCAACGAAAATGCAGCAAAAACCGCAGCAAAACACTGTGTATGAATTTCCAGCCAGCGTTTTTTGGGAGTGTCAGGAGCCGGACCCACATCGAACAGCTTTTTACCATTATGGCTCCTATGTGAAAAGGGAATGTCTGTGGTGAGACAACTCCTTTGATACAGTTTTCTAGTATAATCTATACATCAGTTTCTGGTAACTACACCTGAAAGCTGAAATAACATATATTGCAATACCTGCTACTCACTAAAGAGACGCTTCTTTACTCTGTGACAACGCTAATTTGCTTCCTATGCAGGAGATCGGTCACAGAACCAGGTAGAATACTCCTTGATACTACGTTTATGGAGCAGCTTGGTTGTGTTCATTACTTTTATATTATTATTACTTTATGTATCTATGTTTTAGAGGAACGCTTAAACTGACAATGTGCTGTGTGCTAAACTCTTTTGTATGAATGAAACCTGCCCCTTCCCCTGGGCATCTCCACCCCGTCAACACTTCCAGTGGGAAGGATTAGAGGGAGGAGAGCACTATCCCTCCCCCTCCCCTATTCCTAATGCTGAGCTCTAGGTATAAATTCCACTTCTCAGAGCAGGACAGAGTAGCCAGCAGCTCCTTGCCAGTGGTCATTTTCAATCTCTGTATTCCTCCAGCCTGTAACCATGAGCTTCTCCTCTTTTTCTACTTATTCCTCAAGACAACAGCGCCCCTTTACCTATGGGTCTCAGTTTGGCGGAGGCAGCAGTGCTGCTAGTGTACATGCTGGGGCAGGAGGCTCAGGAGGTCGGATCTCCGTATCCAGGGTATCTACAGTAGGTTCAGGGTTTGGTGGTGGCTCCAGTTCTTTTTCATCTGGAGTTGGCCTTCTAGGGGGTGTCCAGAATGAGAAGGAGACCATGCAAGACCTCAATGACCGCCTAGCATCTTACCTGGAGAGGGTACGCAGTCTTGAATCAGCCAATGAGAAACTAGAAGTGCAGATTCGTCAACATGTGGAAAAGAAGGGACCCTCCAAGGACTGGAGCCCATATTTCAAGGCTCTGGAGGAACTGCGGAAACAGGTGTGTACATTTGCTATATACTGTATATATTCTCACTGACTTAAAAATGTAAGTTTGTAAAAGTTGATACAATTTTTTTTTTTTTTTTTTTTTTTTTTTAAATGTTGGAAATATAGTTGACTAACAATAGACTGTTTGAGGCTAACTTTTGAACAATAAAGACTTGGAATATACTATATGGGCGATTGTAGATTCTCGTGGAGAGAGGAGCATATGGGTGTGGACAGGATGAGGTTAAGCGGATTCTCTTCCTGTCGAAGATGAACTGCAAACAAATCATTTGTAAAGTGAATTATAGAACAAGACTCTAAGGATTTGAGTTTTAACACTTTTTTTTTTAAGCTGATCTTTGTATAATCGCTGATCATTTTCATATGTTGACCAAATCAAACGGTTCACTAAGGTTTTTGAGACTTAATAAAAACTTTATCAGAAGTGCGAAACCTGAAATTGTTCAGCAGCTGTGATAGTAGAACTGTGTACTGGAGGCAAGAGCTCGAAAATAGCTGAACGACCAGAGGTCTACTCTAGGACCATTCCATTGGCATTGCAGGGCTTACTGGGATTTATAGTTCCATGAAAGTCTCGACAAATTGTAAAGTAAAACATTTTTTAGACCCAACTGTTTGTGGTTATTGCTTATTTTTCGTTCTGATTCTATCTCTTTTTTTTTTTTTTTTATTTTTTTTTTTTCTGTTTCCAGGTATTTGGCAGCACCGTTGAGAATTCCCAGCTGGTTTTGCAGATTGACAACGCACGTCTTGCAGCTGATGACTTCAGAGTAAAGTAAGTCTAAATATCCTGTTGGGTTAATACAAACTTTCTCTTTCTTCATAACTAACCTCAGCCAAGGTGACCATTAACTTTTTTGCTTAATTATGATGAGACCAAGAAATGTGAAATTTTCTTTCACGGTTGAGCAAGAAATATCATGTCTATTTGCTGATTTGCCTTCCTTCTCACACTAGATATGAGTCAGAGCTGGCTATCCGTCTGTCTGTGGAGTCTGATATTACTGGGCTGCGCAAGGTCATTGATGATACCAATGTTTCCAGGCTGAACTTGGAAAATGAGTTTGAGTCTCTAAAGGAAGAGCTGGTTTTCTTAAAGAAGGCCCATGAAGATGTAAGTAATACAACTATGGAATATTTAAGAACTTTCTCGGGTGGTGTAGTCATGTTGATTGTAACTTTCTTGTGTTTCTACAGGATGTCCATCAACTCAATGCTCAGATAGCTGGTTCTGCAGTAACTGTAGAGATAGATGCCCCCAAATCTCAAGACCTTGGTAAAATCATGGCAGACATCCGGGCACAGTATGATGACTTGGCACAGAAGAACCGTGAAGATGCAGAGAAGTGGTATCAGTCAAAGGTAACAAAAACATTACAATGAGATACTGTTTTTATTTGCGAAAAAAAAGTTACATTTCTGTCCAGCATCGTTGTTAAGAGGAACATGTCTTGTCTTCCACACAGGTAGAAGAACATACAGTGCAAGTAACACAGGACTCCGAGGCCCTTCACTCCGCAAAGACCACAGTAACTGAGATCAGACGCAATGTACAGTCTCTGGAAATTGAACTTGAAACTCTTCAAAACCAGGTAAAAAAAAAAAATACACCAAGATTAATCACTACACCAAGCAAGGGCAGATCTACCAGAGTAGCAGGCATTGCCACTGTTATGGGGCACAACAGCTATGGGGGGGGGGGCCCCGCATCTCCACTTAAGGTGATGTGCAGTGAGAGATCAACAAGGATGAACTTCGGGAGACCTATGGTGAATTCACATACTGCAGACTCCGCATTGAAATCCTCTGCGATTTTACAATACATGTGGATGGAATTATAAAAACCCCTTCCACGTGTATCGGAAATCTGTGGAAGCTTGAGGGCATGCTGCGGATTTTCTTATCTGCAGGATGTCAATTCTGTTGCGGATTTTCACCTCATGTTTCATCCTTTGCAAGGTGAAACATGCAGTGAAAATACGCATCAAAATAAACCTGTAACACATCTGGATATCATCACAGATGTCATGGATTTGCTTCAAAATCTATGACAAAAGGTCTGCAGTCTAAGGCAAGGAGACGCATAGGACAGCATGCAGGGAATTATTCATAAGCTTTTCATGTAATGCACCTACGTGTTAAGTAGAGTGGGGTCTCGTTCACCCAATTTGCAATAGAGCCCCATAGTTACTTGTTTTGCCCCTGACGTCCAGCACACCATATGTATGTGATCACGGTACATGCTGCATCTTAAGGGTATGTTCACACTGCCTATTTGCGGCAGTTTTTCAGGCCGTAAACGCCTCCAAATATCTGCCCATTGATTGCAATGGAAGAAACTGCATTCTGTTCCGATGGGCCGTTTTTTTTAAAAACGGCCGCGAAAAAGAAGGGCAGGTCACTTCTTAGGACTTTTTTGGAGCAGTTCTTTCATTGACTATGGAAAACCCATCCAAAAAACGGCCGTAAACGCCTCAAATCACGAGTGGCTTAAACGTCTGAAAAATCAGGAGCTGTTTTCCCTTGAAAACCGCTCTGTATTTTCAGACTTTTTTTTTAGTCTAGCATGTGAACATACCCTAACAACGTTTCCTGGTTCCACAGAAACGAAACCTTGAATGTTCTCTCCATGACACTGAATCTCGGTATGCTATGGAACTGGAGATGCTAGGCGCCAACGCCCAGGCCTTTGAGGGAGAGCTGACACAAGTACGCAACGACTCCCAGAGACAACAGCTTGAGTACCAGAGTCTACTCAACACCAAACTACGACTGGAATCTGAAATCCAGACATACAGACGTCTCCTCGATGGGGATGACTTTGAGTAAGTGTAAAAGTTATTTTACTTGTCTTGCCTGACCAGAAATAATATAACAAAGCGTATTATTCATTTTTTTTTTTTAAACTTGTTGCAATCCTATTCTTCTGCACCCTACATGTATTTTCACTTACATCGGCCCATGCCTCCAGTGGAGATGTACCAGAGGCAATTTAATTTCTATTTTAAATCCAAAGAAACCAGACAAAAGTGAAAAAATCGACACAAGCATGGCATGAACAAAAATGTTTTCCCTTATATATTGCCCTGTATGGATTTCAACCCCCTAAGGCTGTTTTCACACATAATGTTGCAGATTTTGATGCCAAAGCAGAAGTGGATCCAGGAGGAAAACTAAACGTTCTTGCTTTATACTTTCCATTTCTTTTGAAACCACTTCTGGCTATGGCAAAAAAATTTGCAACAAATATGCAATGTGTTTCTTTTGCCTAAGCCACCATGCAGACTATAAGGCTGGGTTCACACGACCTATTTTCAGACGTAAACGAGGCGCATTATGCCTCGTTTTACGTCTGAAAATAGGGCTACAATACTTCGGCAAACATCTGCCCATTCATTTGAATGGGTGTGCCGACGTACTGTGCAGACGACCTGTCATTTACGCGTCGTCGTTTGACAGCTGTCAAATGACGACGCGTAAAATGACTGCCTCGGCAAAGAAGTGCAGGACACTTCTTTGCAATGTAATTTGAGCCGTTCTTCATTGAAGTCAATGAAGAGCCGCTCAAGATTTACGGCCGTCAAAGACGCCTCGCATAATGCGAGGAGGAGCTTTTATGTCTGAAACAAGGCAGCTGTTTTCTCCTGAAAACAGTCTGTCTTTTCAGACGTAAAAGCCACTTCTCGTGTGTACATACCCTAAATGTAAACCATCCTGTTACTTCTCAGCTTAACTTTCTTGTGATTTCTCCCTGCAGTCTCCAAGATGCAATTTCAGCATCAACAACACAGACGGTGAAGAAGGTCATCACAACAACACAGAAGATAGTAGATGGAAAAGTTATATCCGAAAGCAACGACACACATGTCCTTCAATCCTAACTGTGACCCTTCCTCCACCTGGAAGCTTTTTTTAAACCGTCCATTTCATTTAAATGAATAAAGATTTCCAGTTTTAAATTTAGTAGTAGTTGTGGTTATTGTTGACTTGGCATGGTTGAATAACAATGGGTATAAAGCATCTCTTCCTAGTTGTCCTTCTGAAGCTGACAATAAAAAAATATTGTCCCTGATGATGTATTCTGTTTATTGCACTTAAAGGGGTTGTGCGAGACTAGTAAAAAAATAAAATATATATATATATATATATATATATATATATATATATATATAATCTTCCATGAACAGTGCCTCTCTTCTCCATGGGCTGTGTCTGGTATTGCAGCTCATTCACATTTACTTCAATAGCAGACACTCATGGAGAAGAGCGGTGCTGTTTCTGGATGAGTGATCGTTATTTCCAGTTATACAACAAAGGTTAGGATAATACGCACAGATACTGGCCCAATATCAATCTAAATTGGTGGGTGGAAATGGTCAGTTGATATGGCTAAAATCTATCTTGCCATAAAGCAAAAAAATTCTGGGGTTGGATAATCATCCTTATTGCCACAATAGTAGTGGATGGATAGATGAACACCATTATGGGGAAGTGGAGGGTTTTATTTTGCATAACAATGGGATCAAATTTTTTTTTCCTCAAAAATAAATTAAAAAAAATGTGTAAAACATCTAGCCCCAGCCAAAGAGCAAGATATTCATATTGGGTCTCCTACAGAGGGGCATTCTGTACCGCTTTTCCACTGTCCATTTCCCAGATGGATCACCTGTTGTCCCTGTTTTTTCTTCTAAACAGACTTTACAAAACCATAGATTCATATGGTGCAGTAAATTTGGTACAGTAATACTGGGTGGAGTCCAGATGTTTCACCTACAATATGAACCGTTAAACATGGGTACAGTACACCCCTCTGAATAAGGCCTTGGTCTGAAATGTGTGAGTAAACCCAGCCGATTGTATCTACCTCCATTATGTCACTTATTACATCGACCATGCTGATAACTTTCTCCCAAAAATACAAGCTGCATTAAAAACAGCAACCGCTATAAAAATGCCAAATGTAATAAAATATTCAACTTGAGAGACTGAGCTGTGTGCCTATATATATATATATATAGTGTATATGTCTAAAAAAAAAAATCAGGGATATGAATCTCTGCAGTTAGCAATTGTGTATCCGTTTCTCCTGCTTTGGTGCAAATCAAAGTGACAACAGGTGCGCTGGAGAGGTATCACCAAAACAAACTCCAAAAATGGAATGGTTTTTCAGATGGAGACCATTCTGTTCTCCTTTTATCCTTTCTGACTGATTCTTCCCTAGTTTTGTATTTTGCTATCGTCCTCGTCACTAGTGGTAGAACGAGGCATTACCTGCAGGCCATTCAGTTTGCACAGGTAGTCCAGCTTTTCCGGGATGGCACATTTATACATGCTGTCGCGAGGTTTGTGGTGTCTCCCAGCACCGTCTCGAAAGGATGGAGCAGATGCCAGGACAGACCATTACATGAGGTGAGCTACACCAAGCCATAGACGGGCGTCAACCACTCAGCAGGACCGGTATCTGCTCCTTTGTGCAAAGAGGAGCACTGCCAGAGCCCTACAAAATTACCTACAGTGGGCTACTGGAGCTTCAGGGCCATTGTGAGAGGTTACACTGGTGCAGTGGGTCCTGGGTTACCCCTGGAGAAAGACTATGCCTGGTCTTATGTGGTCCGAGTGTGTAGGCAGTTCATGGATGATGAAGGCATTGATGTCATTTACTGGCCCTTATGTTCCGCAGACCTGAATCTAATTTAGTGCCTCTGGGACATTATCAAGCAGTGCACCCCATGCCACCTAGTCGCGCTACAGACTGTCCAGCAGCTCACTAGTGCCCTTCAGCCATCTCATCCGGAGCATGCCCAGACATTGTCGTAAGTGCATACATGTGAGCGCTATACACACACTTCTGTCACATGAGTTGCCCTGATGAAATTCACACAAATTTGATCTGCCTGTGATTTAAATTTTCGGGATGATTTGGAATCCAGCCATTAATTGGTTAGGGATTTTGGTTTCCATTGATGGTTGATAGGTCAGTTTGTTCTCAATGAATTACACAATTCATATCAGTGAAGACTTTAAACTTGAATCCTTTGTTCATCGAGATCCGATGTGTGAATACACAAGTGGCATATAAGCCTTCAGTACAAAACGTATAGTTTTCATTGCTTTTGCAGCTTCCTCATTGAAGTAAATGGGAAAAATGTGTCCTTAATACACTTTATAGAGTCTATTAAGGACAAATACACATTTCTTAAATTACTATGCAGAATTAACTCCATTTACAGAAAGTCATTAATCAGTTTTATTTATTTCTGTTGCTTATATAGAATACAATCAACATGGTTAATCCGCTTCTCCTAAATCATGAAATAAATTTGCAGGTGCTAAACTGCAAAAATATGCAGATGCACACTGCGGGCACTAAGATATATTTTGTTTATATTTATTATGCATTTTTATTAATTGCTTTACTGTTATATTTATTATGCTTATAAATGTGAGGTTCTTAGCGCTCAGCTTGATCAAATTGTGCGAGCCCACCGGCCACGACAAGACAACCTCATACAGTGGGGCCTTACACTGTACATTGTGCCTATATAACAGGAGACTCACCCCTTACTTGGGACTAAGCCCACATAATGAGCTCAGGGTAGGTGGGAGTCAGCTTTATTCTCCTCTAATTAAAACCAACATTGGACAGGTGGGAGCTGACTAACCATGTTGTTTGTATTGTTTATATGGGGCCGGTGACTGCCTCCATTTTGGTCGTGCTCTCCACCAACCTGTCCAAGGCTGGTTTTAATTAGAGCAGAATAAAGCTGACTCCCACCTACCCCTGAGCTCATTTTGTGGGCTTAGTCCCAAGAGAGAAATACGTTTTCTATTATATAAGCATAATGTACAGTGTAGGAACCCCCTGTATGAGGTTGTCTTGTCGTGACCGGTGGGCTCGCACAATTTGATCAAACTGAGCGCTAAGAACCTCACATTTAAAAGTATAATAAATATAGCAGTAAAGCAATTAATAAAATGCATAATAAATATAAAGTGTATATGTATCAGTGTGCACCTGCATCTTTTTGTTATTACTTATATACTGGCAGCATATTCTGCAGTGATGTACAGTACAGAAGTTTTCTTCACTCATTGTCCAAGTGGGGCCCACAATCTAAATTCCCTATCTGTATGTTTTCGGTGGGTGGGAGGAAACCAGAGTACCGGGAGGAAACCCACGCAAACACGGGTACAGCCAAATATAAACGATCCAGGTGCAACATGAATATGGGAACAGCTATAAAGATAAGAGACCTTGTTTGAAAGCTTTACCTTTCTTGGGGCCTGTTGAGTGTATACAGAAATCGAAGGCTAGGATAACAGAACAAAGGAGATAGCATCTATGGCCTTCAATTAGGACCGGGCAATAATGGTGAAGTGTGGCCCTCTATAATTCCTGCTTTAATCCATGGCTCTGGATTAGCCAAGTACTGAAAAGCTCCAGGATCCCCATTAAGGCTTCCCTCACGCATAAGGTCAGGTATACTAATACGGTCTTAAATTGAGACAGTTTAGAATTAGACAAGGTGTGCAGAATTTATCACAGTGGATCGTGCTGGATAATAAATGTGGTGCAGCTTTAGACACCTCTGTCTAACTTTATACCATTTCTTGGTTGGCTTACTTTGGCGCATCTTAGGCTGGATTCACATGAGCACATTATGTCCGTAATTGACAGACGTATTTCGGCCGCAAGTCCAGGACCGATCACACTGCAGGGAGCCCGGCTCCTAGCATCATAGTTATGTACGACGCTAGGAGTCCCTGCCTCGCTGCCAGACAACTGTCCCGTACTGTAATCATGTTTTCAGTACGGGACAGTAGTTCCACGGAGAGGCAGGGACTCCTAGCGTCGTACATAACTATGATGCTAGGAGCCCGGCTCCCTGCACCGTGTTCGGTCCGGGACTTGCGGCCAAAATACGTTCCGTCCATTACGAACGTAATGTGCTTGTGTGAATCCAGCCTTAGACTTAAGCCATGCCCCTTTTTCAGCGTAGGCCACGTCACCTTGTCAAGTGAGACTTAAAAGTTTCTATAACACTTTATAAATGTGGCGTTTGGCAGAGTTCTGGCTTAATTTCAGCCATAATTGTGACGCGTTAGGATTAGTAAATCTGCCTCATAGCTTTTTTATGCCTTTTTTTTTTAGCTTGTAAAAATCACCATGAAGCTCATGTGTTTGTTACAAGTATTTTTTTTGGTGGCATTTTTTTTATGCAGATAATTTGAAAAAAATCCCATGTTATAGCCATTTTTCAAGTCCTCTAGTGTAGCCTGTAGGAATGCACAATACCTAGAGCAAGCTGCACCTTGAAAAAAGCATCATGGACCCAAAAAACGCACCAAAAGTGAAAAAAAAGGCAAAGAACAAAAAAACATTGCTTGTAGCACGTTTTATACTTTACTATTGGCTTTCAGCAAACTTTAGGCCACAGCATTTTTTGAAAAAAAAGTAGCCAGTCAAAAAACCTTGCCGTTTTTCCAATGTATGAAACCACCCTAAGGCCGGATTCCCACGAGCGTGTGCGTTTTGCACGTGCACAAAAATGTGGCAGGTGCACCCATTCATTTGTATCAATTAAACGATAATGTAAATGGCACCTACATGAAGTAATGCTCGTCTCACAAAAAACAAAATCTCATACAGCTAAGTCGAACAAAAAATAAAAAAGTTATGAGAAATGGGATGCAAAGAGGAAAATATAAAAAAATGTGTTCTGTCCTCAAGGACGTGTTAAATGATACTCTGTGTAAAAAAAAAAATAATACAACAAATTAAGATGTGGAAGTTGTCTTAGTAGTTTTTATTCTTTTTTATATACTTTATGTAATGCCGTGCTACATAGAGTACTTAATGAGAACATCAGTGCATTCCCCAGAAGAGATTATAATCTACAGAAAACATGTAATTTCCGTGCAATAAGGGATCAGTTAAGTGCTGATCAATATCACCACTAAAACTGAACTCGCAAAGATCTGTGCTGCGCAATTAAAATCTTCATGACGTATTCAGGAAATTATGTGGCAGGTGCACCCATTCACCCATGCATGCCAGGTATATACTACAGACATGACTCACAAAATCACAGCTAAACCTGCCTTCTATCAGGATGTGGAAGAGACAATGACAACATTACAACAAATAGTCAACAACTATAGAAATGAGCTTATATTACATAGTTACATAGTTAGTATGGCTGAAAAAAGACACATGTCCATCAAGTTCAACCAAGGGAAGGGAAAAGGGAAGGAAAAATTTCTACACATAGGAGCTAATATTTTTTTGTTCTAGGAAATTATCTAACCCTTTTGTAAAGCCATCTACTGTCCCTGCTGTGACCAGCTCCTGCGGTAGGCTATTCCATAGATTCACAGTTCTCACTGTAAAGAAGCCTTGTCGCCTCTGCAGCTTGAACATTTTTTTCTCCAGACGGAGGGAGTGCCCCCTTGTTTTTTGAGGGGGTTTTACAAGGAACAGGATTTCACCATATTTTTTGTATGTGCCATTAATATATTTATATAAGTTAATCATGTCCCCCCTTAGTCGTCTTTTTTCAAGGCTAAATAGGTTTAATTCTTTCAATCTTTCCTCATAACTTAAATTCTCCATGCCCCTAATTAGCTTCGTTGCTCTTCTTTGTATTTTTTCCAACTCCAGGGCATCCTTTCTATGAACTGGAGCCCAGAACTGGACTGCATATTCTAGATGAGGCCTCACTAATGCTTTGTAAAGTGGTAATATTACATCCCTGTCCCGCGAGTCCATGCCTCTTTTAATACACGACAATATCCTGCTGGCCTTTGAAGCAGCTGATTGACACTGCATGCTGTTATTGAGTTTATGAATTACAAGTACACCCAGATCCTTCTCAGCAAGTGAATCCGCCAGTGTAGCTCCCCCTAGGACATATGATGCTTGCAGGTTGTTGGTACCCAGATGCATAACTTTACATTTATCTACATTAAACTTCATCTGCCAAGTGGACGCCCAAACACTTAGTTTGTTTAAATCTGCTTGCAATTCATGAACATCTTCCATAGTCTGAACTATATTACATAGCTTGGTGTCATCTGCAAAAATAGAAATAGTGCTATTAATCCCATCCTCTATATCATTAATAAATAAGTTGAATAATAGTGGTCCCAGCACTGAACCCTGGGGTACACCACTTATAACTGGGGACCATTCAGAGTAGGAATCATTGACCACAACTCTCTGGATACGGTCCTTGAGCCAATTCTCAATCCAATTACAAACTATATTTTCTAAACCTATAGTCCTTAATTTACCCATTAGGCGTCTATGGGGTACAGTGTCAAATGCCTTTGCAAAGTCCAAAAACACTAAATCCACAGCGGCCCCTCTGTCTAGACTTCTGCTCACCTCTTCATAAAAACAGATTAGGTTAGTTTGACAACTTCTGTCCTTAGTAAAACCATGCTGGCTGTCACTTATAATGCTATTTATTGTCACATAATCCTGTATATAGTCCCTCAATAGCCCCTCAAACATTTTCCCCACGATGGATGTTAAGCTTACTGGTCTATAATTACCTGGGGAAGACCTAGAGCCCTTTTTGAAAATAGGCACCACATTTGCGCTGCGCCAGTCCCTTGGCACTATACCAGTCACTAGAGATTCTCTGAATATTATGAAAAGGGGGACAGAAATAACTGAACTAAGCTCTTTAAGAATTCTAGGGTGTAACCCATCTGGTCCCGGGGCCTTGTGCACATTTATTTTATTTTATTTAGCTTGGACCATCTCTACATTCATCCAATTCAGTATATCAACTGATATATTAACAGCACTGGCACCGGCTACATCAGCTGCTCTTTCTTCAGTTGTATATACAGAGCTAAAGAACCCATTTAGTAACTCTGCCTTCTCTTGATCCCCTGTGATCAACTCCCCATTACCATTATCTAGGGGTCCTACATGTTCAGACCTTGGCTTTTTAGCATTTATATACTTGAAGAATTTTTTGGGATTTGTTTTACTATCCTTGGCCACCTGCCTTTCATTTTGTATTTTTGCTAATTTTATTACATTCTTACAGATTTTATTAAGCTCTTTATATTTTACAAAGGCTACATCTGTACCCTCAGATTTGTATTTTTTTAAATGCCCTTTTTTTGTCATGTATTGCCCCTTTCACAGAAGGTGTAAGCCATGTGGGGTTTAATTTGAGTCGTTTATACTTGTTACCTATAGGAATAAATTTTGCACTATAATTACCCAAAGTAGATTTGAAAATCTCCCATTTATCATTTGTCCCATTATTTGACATTAGTTCTTCCCAGTCTATATCCTGAATTGCCGCCCTCATCCTGGGAAAATTGGCTTTCTTAAAATTAAATGTTTTTGCCCTCCCAGCCTGCGTTTGTTTTTTACAGTATAGGTAAAATGTAACTATATTGTGATCACTGTTACCGAGGTTTTCACGAACATTGACATTCCCAACAAGATCTGCATTATTAGAAATGACCAGATCCAACAGAGCTTCACCTCTAGTCGGGTCTTCCACAAACTGGCCCATAAAATTTTCCTGCAACAGGTTGAGGAAATGTCTCCCCTTTGCAGTTGAAGCTGAACCATGACACCAATTAATATCCCGGTAATTAAAATCTCCCATTATCACTACAGTACCCGCCTGTGCAGCCCGCTCCATCTGTTTATATAGTTGAACATCCATCTCCTCAGTTATATTGGGGGGTCTATAGATTACACCAAAAGTAATTTTTTCAGTGTTTACCTCCCTTTCTAGTTCCACCCACAAGGTTTCAACCTCCTCACAGTCTTCACCCACTATTGTCTCTTTCACACTCGCCTTCATATCATTTCTCACATACAGACATACACCACCACCTTTCCTATTTGTCCTGTCTTTCCGAAAAAGTGTAAAACCCTGTAGATTTACAGCCCAGTCATGTGAAGAGTCCAGCCATGTTTCAGCAACACCAACTATATCTATATTTTCTTCCAGTATCAAGGCCTCCAGCTCCCCCATTTTGCTTGCTAGACTTCTGGCATTTGTGAACATACACTTTAACTTGCCTGTCAGTTTTTCACTTTTATTATCAGAAATGTGATTTGACATTAATCGGGCCTTTTTATTTACACTGATGTTTTGTAACGAAAGGATCTCCTTATCTTGTTGTCTAGTCCTCTCCCCACATTCTGTTTCTCCCCCCACCAATATAGTCTGACCCCTCTCTAACCTGGCTACCCCTTTTTTTTCTACATTGACCTCCCTCCTCAGCCCTAGTTTAAATACTCCGCCACCCCAGCTAGAATTCTCTCCCCCAGCACAGCGGACCCCCTTCCATTTAGGTGCAAATCATCTGCAGAATACAGTTTGTAACCCAATGAAAAGTCAGCCCAGTGCTCTAGGAACCCAAATCCTTCTCCTCTACACCAAGACTTCAGCCATGCATTTAACTCCCTGAGCTCCCGCTGTCTTTCCGTTACCACCCAGCTTCTGGCAGTGCACAGACACACAGCGTGTCCTCGCGAGATCACGCTGTGACGTCACTCACTTCCTCCCACAGGAACTTCATCGCGTCGGATGAGCGAGGACACGCTGTGTGTCTGAACTGCGAGAAGCTGGGTGGTAACGAAGAGAAGTGGATGATGCTGATTCGTCAGCATCATACACTTCTATTCACAACGCCCAGCTAGTAAAAGACGTAAAAACGCCCAGATGTACATACACAATACACGCCCACTTGTACATAACTTTAAACACGCCCAGTTGTACTTAAGAAAGCCTCATTTGCATAAATATAAAAATGGTCATAACTTGGCCAAAAATGCTCGTTTTTGAAAAAAAACAAAAACGTTACTCTTATCTACATTGCAGCGCCGATCTGCTGCAATAGGAGATAGGGGTTGCAAAATCTGGTGACAGAGCCTCTTTAAGTAGACCATAGGCCATGGACTGCTCCACAAACTTGGGCCCCCTTCCCCACCGCCGCTCTGCCGTGTCTATAGTGAACACCAGATTTTTGTGCGAGCATTGACAAATGGGTGTTACGATTCCCCTTGTCAAAGGGCTGTTTCCCTACATACTGACAGTCTCCAACCATCGCTGACTATCACACTTCCTCTTGACAATGGGAATGATAACACGCATTTGTCTATTAGTCCTGGGTACACCAAGGTATGTAGAATACAAGGATTTCCTACAACAGACATGTCAGGAGAGAGGACAGATTCCCTATAGATCCAGTGACTCACTGGTGATGTCTTCTCTGATAGGAGTTGTTTTCTTTTCTTCTCCATCTGACGCAGACGGTTATGGCACCTTCTCCTGATGAGACATCTTTACCCATCACTTCTGCAGCCATTTCCAGCCTCTATAGAAACACGCAAATTTAGACACCAAGGCCCAGAACCATACATTAAAGGGGTTGTCCGGGCACAGAATGTTTTTCATACTAATGAACTATCCACGTGCCCGGACAACCCCTTTTACTCAGACTAATAAATTTGGACCCCAGACTAGATCATAGAATACATACAGACCCAGACCTTCTAAACTATTGCAGTCCCCAGACTAGACCCCCCTAAACAAATACAGACCCCAGAACAAGCACCCTAAATAAATACAGACCTCAGACAGGACCCTCTACACTAATAATGACCCCAGACCTGACTCCCTTAATACAGACCCAGACCAGACCCACTAAACTAATACAGACCATAGACTAGGCCCCCTAAATACAGAACCCATAAACTATTACAGACCCCAGACCCCTAAATACAGACCCCCTAAATACAGACCCCAGACCTCAAACTAATACAGACGACCCTAAATACAGACCTGACCCCCTACACTAATAATGACCCCAGACCTGACTCCCTTAAGTAATACCGACCCCAGATCAGACCCTCTAATCTAATACAGACCCCATACCAGACCCCTAAATACAGACCCCTATAAAAAGACCCCTAAACTAATACAGACCCTAGAACAGGCCCCCTAAATAGACCCCATAAACGAATGCAGACCCCTAAATACGGACTCCAGACCCCTTAAACTAACACAGACCCCTAAATATACAGACCCTAAACCCCTCAAACTGATACAGAACTCATACACCCTAAATACAGACCCCAGACCCCTTAAACTAATACAGACACCAAACTTCCTAAATACAGACCAGACCCCCTAAATACAGTCCCCAAACCAGACCCTCTAAATACAGTCCCCACACCAGACCCCCTTAATACAGACCCCTTAAAGGGAATGTGTTGCCAGCAAAACATGTTTTGTTTTTTTTAATTAAACAGTTAGTGTATAGGTGATTAAACATTGTTCTAATTTTTTTTATTTTTTTTCACGAGTCAGGAAATATTATAAATTGGATTCAATTTATAATATTTCCCAGCACTGGTCAATAGATGGAGCCATTCCCAAAATTGCAGCATTGCATGTGGTAAAGCAACCACATTGCTTTATGCTGCAAAATTGGGTAAAAATCCCTCGCTCTAGTGAGCTCTCAGATTCCCCCCCTCCTTTATCCTGGCTAGTGCCGGGATAAACGAGGGGTTTGAACGGTCTAACCTCCTACACTGTGTGTCGCCATTTTTTGAGCTAACACACAGTGTAGAAGGTTAACATACAGTAGTAAACACACTGAAACACGAACATACATAGAAATAACTTACCTGCTCCAGTCGCCGCCGCTCCCTCCGGTCCATCCGCTCCGTCTGCTGCCGCTGCTCCATGTGCACAAGTCCGGAAGCCGCGACCGGAAGTAGTAATCTTACTGTCCGGCCGTGACTTCCGGTCCACAGGAAAATGGCGCCGGACGGCGCGCATGTCAAATTGAACTGTGTGGGAGCGGCACATGCGCCGTTCCCACACAGACGGCGTACAGCATAGTGGATGGAACGGGCCCCGTTCGCAGTCCCTATGGGACTGGAGCTGACGTATTCCATGTCTGTATGTGTCGTTAATCGACGCATACAGAAATGGAAAAAAAAATGGCAGCCCCCATAGGGTAGAAAAAGTGTAAAAATAAAAAAAAGTAACACACAAACACACAAATTAATCCAAACGTTTTTGATAAAGCACTAACATCTTTAACATATTAAAAAAAAATTTTTTGGTGACACTGTTCCTTTAAAAAAATCCATCCTCCTATACTTGCATAGCAGCTCACCTCAGTCTTCTCTGTGGGGTCTTGCTGATGCTCATGGACCTGCGGTCATGTGGCCAGCAGGTCTCTAAAGAGTAGTAAGAACTTTAGAGATTAGGTCATGTCTAAAGGTCCTTTTGCAGGATATATACAATGCGGTTTTGTCGCGTTTTTTGCCGCGATTCGCCGCAAAATTGCGGCAATAACGCGACAAAACTACATTGTGCTTTGGGCGGCCATGGGCCCCCCAGCAGCCTCGGGTCCCAGGCGGCCGCCCAAAACGCCCTATGATGAGCCACCATTGTGTGAACAGTTGGTTGTACATGTCACATAAGGTTTTGTAGAGTGGGAGATTAATCCTAACCTGGAAAATACATAGCTTTAAAGACTAAGTGAGTATTTCAAGCAAAAACATTGCAAGTATAATACTTATCAAATGGAGAGGTTCTCCTACTCTACCTCAGGGATAAATAATAATAATAGATAATGCTCCAATCAGATGTCCATAACTAAATGATTTGCGCAGGCTGGGCCTTAACAAAGATTTCCCACCTAAGCAAAGTTAAACCAACTATTCAAAATAATGGTTGTACTGTCAATCATATGTCTGATGTAGGTTATCATTCATTCAAGTCACGGTTTTTCTAGTAGTAGTCAGCAGTGTCAGACTGGGGCACATTGGGCCAACCATACTACATTTTTTGCATTGTAAACGGAGGTATTTCTGTTCATTTTCACCAGGAATGGATTTACTATTGAAACAACCCTAAAAAAGTGCATGTGATTTGCCCATGGGGATGCTCTTGGAGGCTGGGTCTCAGAACTGTGTCAAAATCTGCACCACCCAGAGGTTCCAACAGTTAACTGTGATAGAAAGTTAAAATAATTTTGACTTGTTTTCGAAATCTTGAATGTTCCAGCACTCATCTCACTGAGTTCTGTAGTGTTAAAATAAAATACTCCAAACTTGTCTTAGAAAACTTGGAGACTTTTCACAAATCATCCAAGTGGCTTCCTCAGTTAAACAGAGTAAATTACCCACAGTAGCCACTGTCCTCTAGTTTACATTCTATAAATATAGTAAATGGTTAGCATGGTTGCCTTACAGCACCGGGATTTAAATCTGACCAAACACCATATTATGAGTATCAGTACATAAAAGTAATTGTTTATATGCAGGATGGATTTTCCTTATAGCAGATTATTGAGATTAAATGTCCATTTACATTAACGAATTTAGATCATACTTATCAACTATCCAGTTTTTTGCATGAGACCCCTGCAAACCGAACCATAAAAAGGACAAAGTGGGTGTTCCTGGGAATTCTGGAGTGTCCCTGGGCGGAACGGGGGAAGAGGTAAAAATCTCAAAATGTTTGTATGATTGATTTTAACATGATATTAAGGGGTTAAATATGTGTGTGTAAACCTAGCCTAAGTATTTACAATTACAGAGGTAATTTCTCTATAATTCCTTAACAAAAGACATTCTTCCAGAAAATACAGCTTAACCATTTGTTCCAGTTCAGGAGCTCCTTTCATTCCTGAACGCCATTTCCAGACGTCGTAATAGTTCAACATTCCTGTCCAGATCAGATAATTATTGTTGCCTTTATTTTGTCATTCTAATGACTTACAACATGATTTATTATTTGATTTCTAGGTTATTATTAGCTCCGTCTGACTCTCCACCTTAATGTTCATTACCTCTCATAAAAAAACGTTTTCTCAGAAAAAAAAAGAAAAAAGCAGAGATATAAATTATTGAGTTTTCATCACATAATACTTTATTAAAGCTTCTATTTTGACCTTCCAGACCTCTGAGTGGCAGATTTTAATACACTCACACACAAAGCAAGTGGTTTGGTGGCCCCCAACTCTATTATTCCAATTATGTCCTTTATTGGGATTATTCTATTACATAATACAAAATATTTTTGAATGGAGAACCCCTTTATTTGCCATATAAATGATACAATGTCTAGGACTGGGGGTAGGAGAGCAAGGAAAACTTAGTCTTTTAGACATTTTTCCTTGTTCAAGTTGCTGAGATCAATTCTTGCATTTGCTTAAAAGTCAGTGTGAGCAAATCTTGAGTTTGTTAAAATGGCCCCCTAAAAATAAGCTGATCACAGGGTGCCTCGCTGCTGAGACCCCTAACAGTCAACACCAGTAATCTATGGGGGTACTGGTCAGTAAGTGTTTACTTTCTTTTTAGTGCCACCACAGGGGAAATGGGCTATCCATGTTATGTATGGACATTGCTGGGTCCTCAAAAGCAAGAGATGGTCTTTGCAGCCTCTCCCTGATCTGGCAAAGTGATTGTTCTGAATGGTGACCCCCTTCTATTGACTTAGACTTCCCTAATAGAGAAATAGCAAACAAAGGTTTTTAAAAATCATAATCCAAACTGTCCAATCTTTCTTTCCCACAAAAGGCCGATGTTGTGGGACCATAAAGCAGGCGCCATTGACATAGGATTGTCAGTAGATCTTTTTTAAGCACCTATCAGTTTTTGAATTACTGCATTTAGTTAAAGAGTATCTGCACGTTCAAAAAAACCTTTGATATGTCAGAGACATATCAGAAGTTGGATCAGTTGGAGTCCAGTTGCTGAGACCTCCACCATAAGTGAAACGAAGGTGCAGAAGTGCTCAGCTGTCCGCTCTGCCCCATTTGCAGTGATCAGAGTTCCTTGTTAGACTGAAGTCAGGCTCATAGTCGTTCTATGTGTGTTTAGCCTGAGGAGTGCTTCTGCACCTTCATTTCAGTGACGATGGTGGTCTCTGAATCCGGACCCCCACTGATCAAATCTTTTAATATGTATCTATGACTTATCAAAAGTTTTTAAAAGTACAGTTTAGGCTTCATTCACATCTGCGCTAGGGTCCCGTTCTTTCTGACCTTTCCGTCGGAACGGGACCCTGACTGACACAAACGGAAACCAAAGGTGACGGATCCGGTGCCAATGTTTTCCGTTTGTCTCAGTTGTGCAAGGCTTTCGTCGTTTTGACGGAATCAATAGTGTAGTCGACTTTGGTTTCCGTCTGTGTTAGTCAGGGTCCCATTTCGACAGAAAGCTCAGATGGAAAGGGACTCTAGCGCAGATGTGAACGAAGCCTAAGACTCTTTTACACAAGTCATTGATTGGGCAAACGAGCATTAATATGAATATTTGTTCCCGATCATTGCCCTGTGTACAAAGGGCAAAGATCAGCCGGTGAACAAGCAGACATCAGCTGATCTGCTCGTTTTGGTGGCCAATAAAATGGTTACTAGACGGCAGCACATTTCCCTGTGTAAACAAAAGACATTTTTCAAGAAAATGCTGATGATTCATTTGTTCCAGTTCAGGAGCTCCTTTCATTCCTGAACACCATTTCCAGACGTCTTAATAGTTAAACATCCTTGTCCAGATCAGATAATTATCATTGCCTTTATTTTGTCATTCTAATGACTTACAACTTGATTTATTGTTTGACTTTTGTGTTATTATTAACTGTGTCTGACTCTCCACCTTAATGTTCATTACCTCTCATGAAAACCATTTCCTCCTAAAATAAAAGCAGAGCGATAAATCATTGCGTTTTCATCTCATAATACTTTATTAAACATTCTATTTCTGCACCTCCGTTTCAGCAACGGTGGGGGTCTCAGAACCTAGACCCCAACTGATTCAAACTTCTGATATTTCTCTGACATATCAAAAGTTTTTGAAAGTACAATTAGGGCACATTCAGACGTGGAGGAATGGCTGTTGATTTGCGCTGTGGTCAGTCCGCAGCTGAATTCTGCAGCAGCCGTTTTTTACATTTGTTTCTATACATTTTTAGGAAACTTAATACAGACGTTGCGGAAAATAACTGTGCGGGATTTAGGCTGCGGTGCAGAATTTTCCCTCCGCAGTATGCTCATTATGTTGCCGAGAAGAAGCGGAATTTCAATGTGGATTTCAGCTTTTGCATTGCAAAGGCTGAAATCTGCAGCAAGTCCGCTGTGATATCCACAATGTCTGAATTACCTGCCAAATATGAAAATGTTGCTGCAAATTCGCAAAGAATCTGCAGCAACTTTTTCAGCGAAAAAATTCTGCCATGTCTGAATAAGGCCTTGCTTACTCTTTAAAAAAACAAATGTATCCAACACCCATGTGAGAAAAGTAACTACCCCCTTAGTTACTCAATCCCCCAAATGTGTAAATGTAAGGAATAGATTTTTCTGAAACAAGACAACTAGGATTTAAAGTGAACATACATTGTTTTCCCACAATCAAAGGAAATTCCACAGGAGATGAGAAATACAAAGTTGTTGAAATATCAGGCTGGAAGCGTTACAAAGATATTTCTGGAGAACTGCAAAATGTTCTAGTCTCTGCAAAGAATCCGATAGCAGTCTAATGCCCATGGGCGGGGGGGGGGGCCTAACTGTCCCCCCAGTGCCAGCTGTCTGAGGAAACAAGGAGCAGGCATATTGGATTTGAACTTGTTCGATCCTTTGTTTCTGCAGGAATAAACTGCACCAGATTATCATCTTTAGGGTATGTTCACACGCTGAGAGGCAGTTACGTGTGAAAAGACAGACTGTTAACAGCTGCCTCGTTTCACACGTAAAAGCTCCTCCTCGTAATTTACGAGGCGTCTGAGACGCTCGTGAACCTTGAGCCGTGCTTCATTGATTTCAATGAAGAACGGCTCAAATTAAGAGGCAAAGAAGTGCCCTGCACTTCTTTGCCGAGGCAGTAAATTTACGGGTCGTCGTTTGACAGCTGTCAAACGACGACTCGTAAATAACAGGTCGTCTGCACAGTACGTCGGCAAACCCATTCAAATGAATGGGCAGATGTTTGCCGACGTATTGTAGCCATATTTTCAGACGTAAAACGAGGCATAATACGCCTCGTATACGTCTGAAATTTGGCCGTGTGAACATACCCTTACCTATGGCAATGGGCTCTGGTGATCCAACTGGGCATGTTCAAAGGAGAAATTTAGAGAGATAGCCGTTTGCCAAAGAGCTATGTAAAGTATATGGCGAGTTTAAGGCCATATTCACACATTGTGGATTCTGTACAGATTTACTCATGGATTCCGCTACAATTCCGGCAATACATGTGAATATATATATTTTTTTAATTCCTCATTCACTTGCTTTTGAAAAAATCTGTGCAGAATAATGACAATGAAAAATCATCTAGAATCCACAGCAGTTCACTACTCCTGCGGATTCTGCATTGAAAAGTCATGGATTAGCTCTATTGAACTTCAATGAAGCTGAGCCGAAGAAGAACTGAGCTTCATTCGCAGATTTCTGCATTGGATTTTAAAGGGTTTTCTGAGATCAGCAAATCTGGTCAATGGGGGGAAATGTCATAAACCATAAAGATAAATTAGTCCTGTGTTCCAGCTGCCCCTGTGCTCCCCTCCACTCATTGTTTACTGTGCTGTAGCAATGGACTGCCCGTATACACATGAGATCGCTGAAGCCAATCACTGGCCTCAGTGGTATACAGCATGAGGCCGCTGAGGCTAGTGATTGGCTGCTGTGACCACGTGATTACACATAGCATATAATTTCTGCAGAAAAGTAAACAAAGAACAGCAAGGAGCACCTGCGCTGGAACTCCGGGGCATTTATCAGGTAAGTAATGGCCCTAATGGGTCTTTAGCATTTCCCCCTTGGCCAGATTTTTTCAGATCTCAAAATACCTATTTAGGTGAGGTCACACGGAGGTCCGTGCGAAAATTTACAGCGCATTACAGTATTTGCCATGTGGATGTGATTTAAACAAACATCCACATGCTGCTGAACATTTTTCACACAGAAACCAGAGCATGCTGCGGATTTTCAAATGGGTACCATGAATTGAAAACCAAAAAATCCTTAGAGACAAAGAAAAAGGGGATTTATGAGAGAGTAGCAAGAGAGTAGCAAGATGGAAACTGTACAACGCCCACTTGGTCAATAGTAAAACACGCCCAGTTGTCCATTGAGAAACTCATTAGCATAAATCTAAAATCGCTAATAAAGTGGTGAAAATAGATAGTTTTTTTTAAATAAAAAGCACTGCTGTCACCTACATTATAGCGCCGATCTCCTTATGTAGGAGATAGGGCACTTATAATGTGGTGACAGAGCCTCTTTGCTTCAGGTCTGCTAAGAAGATAGGACTGAAACGCTTCAACACAGACATCAAATTATTGGAAGTTAAGTTGCAATTATTTCTGCTATAGGTGGTACAATCGATTATTATGTTTAAGGGGGCAATTACTTTTTCACATTGGTTACATGGGTGCTGCAGATCTTTAGTCGTTGAAGATTCATAATTGTTGTATTAATCACGTCTCTTAAAGATCAGAAATAGAGATAAGACCTACCCTGTACATCCACAATTTCACCGATTTTCCTATTCTGCATCCATTTTTTCCATAGTATAATCAAATTGAACAAGATTTGTTAACTCGGTGATAGTAATGGGGTCTGAAGATTTCCAAGACCTGGCTATCAACTAGGGATGTCAATCAGCCCAATAAAACACAACGCCAATGCAGGGGAGGGGCGTATTGTGTGACGTAGAATTGTGGACAAAAATACAAAGGTAGCTTTCCAGAAGCTAAAGACTAAAGGGCATTGCCTTCTTGAAATACAGTTTCTTAAAGGGAAATATGCGAAATTCACTGGTAGCTGAAACAGCAAACCTGCTTTATACATACGTAGCCATGGCGACGCATACCTCTGCCGTCCTGCGGGCCGGCCTCCTTGGATGACGTTTCATCCCATGTGACCGATGCAGCCTGTGATTGGCTGCATCGATCACATGGGATGAAACGTCATCCCAGGAGGCTGGCCTGGAGGAAGAAGCACAGAATTCTAGGTAAGCATAAGGGTTTTTTTTCACCCGAGTTGCGATTTCTGCAGCGGAATCACAGCTTTTCTGACACAAAAATTGCAACGTTTGCTATTTGTTGCGGGTTTTAACTCCCCATTGAATTCAAAGAGCAAAACCTGCAACAAAAAAGCAGCGATTACGCAAATACAATTGACATTAAAAAACCGCACCGCAGGTCAATTTCTGAGTGTTTTTTCCACTCATCATTTACGCAGCGTGTTGATGAGATTTGTTCAATCTTATCCACTTTGCTGCTACTGTATTATGCTGCGTATTTTCCGCAATGAAGTCTGTTGCAGAAAATCTGCAGTATTTACGCTATGTATGAACTTACCCTTATTGTTCAATGGGATCTAAGCCAAACATTTTCTCTTCTTGTTTTCTCCTTATTCTTAAAGGGGTTTTCCACTACTGAACAACTGGTGGCCTATCCATCAGGTCATCAGTATGTCATCTGCGGGTTCGACACCCAGACAACGCACCATTAAGCCTCTACGGCTGCCTCCGGGCACTGGATGGTATGGCCCATTATGCGATGTACGGAGCCGGAAGCAGTTGGCTCCGTACATAACATAGCGGCTGTGCTGCCGAACTGCAGCTCTGCTCCTATTCACTTAAATAGGAGCAGAGCTGCAGTACTGCAGCTTGGCCGCTATTCAGTGGCCAGAGGTAACTGCTTCCAGCATGTACGTCCGGTGCTCGGAGGCAACCAGTGGATAGGTCATCAGTAGTCCAGTAGTGGACAACTCCTTTAAGGCCCTATTACACAGACCAATGATTGAGCAAACAAGTGTTCATATGTACGCTCGTACCAATCATTGCCCTGTGTAATCAGGGCAACGTTGAGCCGATGAGCTCGTTCGTTCATCGGCTGATCTGCTTTTATATGCAGAATTAAAAATCATCGTTGTCGGCCGCACATCTCCCGGTGTAATTAAGGAGATGCACTGCCGACATGATAAAAATGTTTGGGGACAAGTGATCGGAGTAACGAGCGCCCGTCCCTATACATATCCAATCATTGCTCCGTGTGAAAGGAGCAAATGTGCGCTGATCAACGTGCTGTCTCGTTGATTGGCGCTCATTTACACGGCGCTCGTTTATGTCGGGCCATGTAATAGTACCCTTATTTTATATCCATATATTTGTATTATTTTGAAGGGCGTCTATGAACTGCACTAGTCCACATGTATTCTAGAATACAGAGACTTTTTCAATGGATTTATTTTACCATGAAAAAGAAAATGAGAACATTTTAGTGTTTGCATTATGAAATGGTAATGTAATCTGACCTGATACATGTGTTATCCTAGATGGATCATTATTGAGGCAGAACACTTTATGAATCCTTTCATTTCTATGCTATTTAGAACAACATAATATTGCGTGATATTCGTTGAGGTTAGGTTACCTGTTTGGAATGAACCCGTGTGAACGAGGAGATGTAGATATAGTCTTTAGAAAGCAAAGCAAGCACAGACCTGATATTCCAGGAATACTATGTTTGTCCTGGTCTTTAACCCCTTCCCGCCGCAGCCACCTTTGGACTTCCTGACAGAGCCCCATTTTTCAAATCTGACGTATCAATTTATGTGGTAATAATTTTGGAATGCTTTCACCTATCCAAGAGATTCTGAGATTGTTTTTTCATGACAAATTGTACTTTATGTTACAGGTAAAATTTTGTCGATAAATTCAGTGCTTATTTGTGAAAAACACCAAAATGTTAATAAAATTTGCAAAAATTTGCATTTTTCTAAATTTGAATGCATGTAAGACAGATAGTAGTTAACATTTCCCATATGTCTACTTTATGTTGGCATAGTTTTTTAAATCTGCTTTTATTTCTCTAGGGCGTTACATGGCTTATAAGTTTAGCAGCAATTTCTCACATTTTCATGAAATTTTCAAAATCCTATTTTTATAGTGTATCATATGTGGTCATAAACTGCTGTTTGGGCACATTGCAGAGCTCAGAAGAGAAGGAGCACCATTTGGCTTTTGGAGAGCAGATTTTGCTGGATTGATTTTTGGGCGCTATGTTGAATTTACAGAGCCCCTGAGGTATCAGTACAGCGAAAATCCATGAAAGGTGACTCCATTGGGAAACTACACCTTTTGAGGAATTAATCTAGGGGTATAGTGAGCATTTTGACCCCTCATTTTTGCGAAAGAATTGGGAAAACAAAAAAAATAAAAAAAATTCCAATAAGATTTAGTTCTAGGTCAAAATGTTTCATTTTCACACGGATTATAGAAAAAAAAGCACCTCAACGATTGTAAAGGATTTTCTTCTGAGTACAGCAATACCCCATATGTGATCACACAAACTGCTGTTTGAACACTTTGCATGAATCGAAGGAGCACCATTTGGCTTTTTAAGCGCATATTTTGCTGAATTGGTGTTTGGGAGCCATGTTGCATTTGCAGAGCTTCCTGAGGTACCAGTACAGTAGAAATTCCCCAGATGTGACTACATTTTCAAAACTTTCCCCTCAAGGAATTAAATTAGGGGTGTAGATAGCATTTTGGCCCCACAGGTGTTTTATAGATTTTATTAGAATTGGGCCATGAAAATTTCAATCTAAACTTTTTCCAATAATATGTAATTTTAGCTCAACATTTTTACATTTTACAAGGAATACAGGAGAAAAGGCACCCAAAAATTTGTTACACAATCTATGACCACATATGGGCAATATGTTTTACTGGTATTTCAGCTTATAATGTGGGGGCATATGTAAGCTGGGCGGAGTACATCAGGGTATATGTAAGCTGGGCGGAGTACATCAGGGTATATGTAAGCTGGGCAGAGTACATCAGGGTATAATAGGGTGATGTAATAATGAATAATAAAATTAATAATCCACAAATTGGTGTGGTACGCCTTATTTTGCATAATTTTGCATCATTGCGTTCTGAGAGTCATTTCTTATTTTTACCGTTGACTGCGAGTGCTTTTTTTTTTTTGCAAAAAGCTGTAATTTTTATTGGTTCCATTATGGGCTACATGCAATTCTATTATTTTTTTTAATCACTTTTAATTCCATTTTATGGGAGACGAGGAAACCAAAAAACAGCAGTTCTAGTTCTTTTAACTGTATTCTGTGGGTCGAAACGATTACAGCGATACCAAATTTATATCGTTTGTTTAAGTTTTACTACTTTCCCACAAAAAAAACTTTTTTCTAAAAAAAAACCTATGTTTTAGTGTCGCCATTTTCTACTACTTATTGAGTGTATTGTAACTGTCATTTTTCTACTGATAGTTAGCCTATTAGGTCCTGCCTTGGGCAGGACGTAATAGGCTTCTGTACATGGCCGACTGGGAAGTCATTGTTAGGCTTCCTGGTTGCCATAGCAACCATCGGTACACTGCGATCGCTCGGGGGGGGGGGAATGGGGCACCGAGGTAGCCCCTCCCTCTGCCAACCACTTAGATGCGGCGGTCGCTATTGACCGCCGCATTTAAGGCGTTAAACTGCGGCGATCAGAGATAACAGTGATCGCTGCCGTTGCAGCGGGATGTCAAATGCATATTACAGCCGACACCCGCTACAGATGGCGCGGGCACAGCTCCTGTGCCCGTTTCATCTTCAGGACGTGATTGTACGCCCATTTGCGGTTAGTTATCATTAATATGGACGTACAGTAACGCCCAATCGCGGAAAGGAGTTAAAGCAGTATTAAGAATTTATGTTGAATATGTAATTAGTATCTATTCATTTACTTATTTATTTGTTTTCTGTCGCTTATTGTCATCACTCACAAAAGTATTTTATAATGACATGTTGATTCTGATGATGGTTACAGCAATAATGTTTCTAAACTGTCCATATATAATAAACTATATGGTTTTAAGTGCAATTTAAAAATGGCCGTATTATCATGGCATCCCTCTGACTAACTGATCCCTCATTCCTCTCCATTTACCCAACTATTGTTCTCAGATCCAGCTTGAATTGTCAGGATCTGCTGACAACCCAATGTCTATAGGGACAGCACAGCTGGGGAAGCAGGAATTGGACAGTTTGTCTGTAATATTCTTTGTTTCCCTGAGATCAGTGATGCCAGAGGGGCCGAGTAGCTGCTTGTCTTTATCCATCCATAGGAATAGCATGCCCATTTCAAGTTGGTTGGATAGTAGAAGAAACATAGCTATCTATAGCAACTTTACACGCTGGGTTACGTTGCAGGTGTGGGCACAGCTAGCACAGGGCCTTAGTACAATAACAATATATACGGCGCCTTACAATAGAATATCGACTTCACGCAAATAACTTACAAATAAGCCAATATCTTTCATTGCAATTCACCAGTAAGGCCCCATGCACACGACCGTAAAAAAAACCTCCATAATTGCGGACCGCAATACGGTCCGCAATTACGGATCCGCCCGAGTCTATTGGCCGCGGACACCTTTCCGTAGCACTACGGAAAGATGTGCGTGCCATAAAATCGTGCCGGGAAATATGGAGCATGTCCCACTTCTCGCATTTTGCGGGCCCTGCTCCCATACTTTGTATGGGAGCACGGCACGAAAATGCGGTCCGCAATTACGGGCGCACGGCCTGCCGCCGACTCCCGCGTGCTTGTGAGTACGGCCATGTGCATGAGGTCTACTAGTGAGCCATGAAATACTTCCGCTCAGTCCCTCACATACAAGATGAAAAGCAGTAGGAACTAGTATTATTTTCCTTACCTACTACAAAGGTGTGAAGGCTTGAACATACTCCAATGGACAGTGAATGTGGATATGTTGCCACCCCACCGCTGAGAACCAGAGATGATATGCCGTTAAAAAGTTTAATTGAAAAAAATTTACCTTTTGGTGGCATTAAAGTCAATGGTGTTTACAGAGATGCATTATATGAGTGAGCCATCGGAGTAACGACCGCTGATTCCCATCCATAAAACTTGTGACAGGAGCAAACGAGCGTCGATCAACGGTGTCTCGTTGAACCGCGCTCGCTGCTCCGGCCTCTTATCAGCCGGTATAAAAGGGCCTTTACAAGCATTTTATTAAGGGCTGAGGTCTGATGATTCTGTTCCCACCATTGTGAATGAATTCCCCTTAAACATAAGTAAATGTATATATTTTGTGCCTTTGTGGCAAGTACATGTACACTAAAACTGCAAATACATGTCAATGCTGCCAGTTGTGCAATAAAAAGAGGTTTATTCATACACTATATGGACAAAAGTATTTAGACACTTATTGATTACACCTACAGGAGCTTTTATAACATTGCGTTCTAAATCCATAGACATTATTATGTAGTTGGTCCCTTTGCAACTAAAACAACTTCCACTCTTCTGGGATTTTTTCCCAATTCATCCAGAAGAGCATTTGTGAGGTAAATCTCTGTTCTAGTTCATAACAAAAGAGTTTGATGGGGTTGAGGTCCGGGTTCTGTGCGGGACAATCAAATTCTTCTGCGCCAAACTGACCCAACCATATCTTTATGGGCCTTGCTTTGTGCACTGGGGCACAGTCATGCTGGAAGGGAAAAGAGCCGTCCCCCCAAACTGTTCCCACACAGTTGAAAGCTACAATTGTCCAAAATGTCTTGGTATGCTAAAGCATTAAGATTTCCCTTCACTGGAACTAAGGAGAATTGGCCAACCCCTGAAAAATAACCCCATAGAATTATCCCTCCTCCTCCAAACTTTACAGTTGGCACAATGCAGTCAGGCAGGTAACGTTCTCCTGGCATTTACCAAACAGAGACTCATCTATCAGACTGTCAGATAGAGAAGCGTGATTCATTACTCCACAGAACACGTTTACACTGCTCCAGATTCCAGTGTCAGCGTGCTTTTCACCACTCCATCCGACGCTTAGCATTGTGCTTGATGATGTAAGGCTTATATGCAGCTGCTCGGCCATGGAAATCCATGCCATGAAGCTCCCATTGCACAGTTTTGCGCTAATGTTAATGCCAGCGGAGATGTGGAACTCTGCATTAAAGTCGCCAATGCTCTGCTGGCTCAATAACTGCACTGTGGGCCTGAGGACTCAGTGACCTCGCTCTATTTCTTTACGTGGTCTGCCACTTCGTGGCTGAGTTGCTATGGTTCCTAAATGTATCCATTTTGAATAATACCACTCACAGTGGCTCGTGGAATATCTAAGAGGGAATAAATGTAATGAACTGACTTGTTGCAACGATGACATCTTATTACAGTACCACGTCCAAATTCAGTAAACTTCTTAGAACGACCCATTATTTTAAAAATGTTTATATAGACAGACTGCATGACTAGGTGCTGGATTTTACACACCTGTGGCAATGAGACTGAATAAAACACCTGAATTTAATGATTACGATGTGTGTCCCAATACTTTTGTCCATATAGTGTATCTTGTTTTAGTGAAGTGAAAATGTAACTAGATAATGTCTGCCACAAATCCTGTAACAATTATAAAGTTACTGGTGCGGCTGCCTGATATCACTCCAGGTGTGCCCTCAAAGAGACCCGTATGTGAGATACAGAGCCTTTTAAAACTGAGATTATCACTACTGGGCAGACGGAGAATAGATAACTACTAACCTCTCTAGTCACAGGCTGCAATTAAACCACAAGTAATTAGAAAAATGTATTTGGCCAGACTGTAGTTTGTTTTAAGATGTCTTTAGTATCACAACTTTCCCACCAATGTTGTTAGACCAGGACTATAAGACAATGGACGGTCCACTGTATCTGATTAAACTCACAAAAGACAATGGAAACCACTTAATCTGAAGTTTACAGATTAAACAAAATAAGGGTCCTCTTAAACGGTCCTACATAGGCTGCGTAAACGAGCACAGCTCAACGAGACAGCTCGCTGATTGGCGCTCGTTTGCTCCTTCTTTCACAAGAAGCTATGATCAGTAATGTATGGGGACGAGCAATCGTTACTACGATCGTTCGTCTCCATACATTTCCATCATGTCGGCAGCTCATCTCTCTGTTTACACAATGCCAATGAACGAGCGTCGGCTGATCGACGCCCTGTTTACACAGAGCATTGATCGGGAACAAGCATTCTGTGAATGCTTGTTTACCCAATAATTGGCCTAGGGGCAGTGCCAAGGGCGTCCTGCAGGGGGTCAGTCACTCACAGGGCAGAGGGGTGGCTACACCAGCGCTTCTAAGACACGCCCTCTGTTCATGGATTGGACAGAACTGCTCACATGACCAGCTGTAGCCAATTGAAGAACAGTTGGAGTGTCTCAGACTTAGGGCCGGCATGGAGGAGACAGAAGCAGAAGCAACTAGAGGAGAGGAGGAAGCTCCTCCCACAGCCTGTCCCTGCAAGAAGCTTGTGAGGAAGGGTGATAGTGAGTTTAATGGAGAATCTGTCTGCTGTTTGTGACTCTATATGTCTCTGTGTGTATGTGTGTATGTGTGTGTGTGTGTGTGTGTATATGTGTCTGTGTGTGTGTATATATGTGTGTGTGTGTGTGTGTGTGTGTGTGTGTGTGTGTGTGTGTGTGTGTGTGTATGTCTCGGTGTGTGTATATATGTCTGTGTTTGTATGTGTATGTGTTCCAATATGTGTGTATATATGTCTCTGTGCGTGTATTGGTGTGCCTAAGTGTCTGTATGTGTATATGTTTGTGTGTGTGTGTGTGTGTGTGTGTGTGTGTGTGTGCATCTACTTAATTACCTGTATCAGAGAGTTATCACTGTATTATCTGTTGTTACACAGGACTGCAGGTAATATCTACTACATTATCTGTATTCAGAGAGTTATCACTGTGTTATCTGTGGTGTCACATAGGACTGCAGGTAACAGCTACTACAATATCTGTATACAGAGTGTTATCACTGCGTGTTATTTGTGCTGTTACATGGAACTGCAGGTAACCTTTACATTATCTGTACTCAGAGAGTTATCACTATGTGTTATCTGTAGTGTTACGTAGAACTGCAGGTAACACTACTACATTATCTGTATTCAGAGTGTTATCACTGAGTGTTATTTGTGGTGTTACATAGGACTGCAGGTAATAACATCTACATTATCTGTACTGTGTATACATGTGCCTGTGTGTTTATCTATGTGCCTTTATGTATTTGTATATGTTCCAGTATGTGCATGTATAGTTATGTGCCTGTGTGTATATATGTGCCTCTGTGTGTGTATAAATATGTGCCTTTATGTATGTACAGTATATATGTTCCAGTATGTGCATGTCTATATATGTGGTTAAATTTGGGTTTGTGGATTGCAGCAATAGAAAGTCCCGCATAGGGCGCCATCCAACATAAGGCCGGCCCTGCTCAGTTTAAGTAGCTCTGCAGCCATTTCTGGATAGCGCTGAGGGGAACGTCAGATCCACGGAACAACTGGGGGGCACCAGGTAAGGTATGTATTATTTTACCATGTTGTACTGTATGTCCCAGTCCCCGGGACAGGAGGGACATATTCAATTGTATCCGCGTCCTTAGGACACGAATACAATTGAAAGCGCAGGCGAGCCAAGGGAACCATCAATTCCTTTCCTCATCGTTCGGCACCTTTTTTGTGGCGCGGGCGGCGCGATGACGTCACTATCGCTCTTGCATTTGCAATTGTTCCACTGGAGCACCCGATCAGAAAAGACCAGGCCTGCATCAACGGCAAACGTAAATGTGGATCCCAGGCCAACGCTAGTATCTCCTAGTGCGGGGGTTCCTTTGTATCTAAAGGAGTCCAGCACTAGGTTCATAGTGGCACCCGCACCCGAGACCGAGATGCGCCAAAATTCTGGCACATCACGGGTGACCCTGCGCCACTTACAAGGCTCCGTAAACTAAGCAGTGACAGCTCTAACCTGTCACTGTTTAGTTTACATCAGATGATGGCTGTTTATCTAAGTTCAATGCCCCCCCCCCCCCCATTTTTCATAACCAGCCAGATACAACATAGAAGCAGGCTAGCATTATCAGGGTGGGAAGGGCCATGTTTTTTGGGCTTTCCCAGCCTAATTATACCAACCTGCGGCCACCCCAGTGCCCGACCATCACTGCAGATGGTCGGGTTCTGGATCGTACCTGGCTCTTTCCGGCATCTCTGATAGCGGTGGGTAATGGGGGTTAGTGCTTGCCTTTTTACCGGCTAACACTAAGCCCCACCTTAGTAATGGATGCTGCCAATCAGAGAGTGGCCAATACTAAGGCGCCATGCACACGACCATAGTTTTTACGGATGAAATTGCGGACCCATTAATTTATATAGACACCTTTCCATATATTTACAGATGTGTGTCCGAGCCATAGAAATGATCCGCAAAATATAGAACATGTCCTATTCTTGTCCGCAAATTTTGGCACAGACTCGCCCGTAGAAGTTTATGGGCGCTTCCGCAATTGCGGTCGGCTTACGGATGTGCATCCATACTTGCGGATCCGTGTTTGCGGACAGTAAAAACCCTTACGGTCGTGTGCATGAAGCCTTAGGCAGTAGTAATAATGTTAAAAGGAAACACAGACACACAGAAAAAATATTTCACTGAAACAAAAAACCTAGACAACCCTCGTGAACCATTTTATTGAAAAATGCCGTAATCGAAGTAGTCCTCGAATCTGAAGTAGTCCAAGAACCGAACCTGTAAAAAAAACACAAACCAACACCAAAAAAACCCATTAATAACACATAAAAAAGCAAAACATTTATCATACTTACCTTTCCTGGTTCCAGCGCTGTAGCTGCAATTACAGCAAGCTGTTTCCATAACTTCGGGAGTTATGGGGGGCGTCAGCACTAACAGTGCCTAGAGCAGCATCAACTCTGTGTGTAAAAGGGCCACATTGTTTTCAGAGAACAATAAGTGACATCTATTTGTTCGTGGCACCCAAGAGTAAAGTCCCTTTTACACGGGTCAATGATCAGGCAGACGAGCGTCCATATGATTGCTCGTTCCCAATCGGCTGATGAACGAGCAAACGCTTGACCTCATCGGCTGATCTGCTCGTTTATGCTGCAAAAAATGTTATCGTTGTCGTCGGCGCATCTCCAGGTGACATGTTGTCAGGATGGAGGACACATTATCATGCTCCGATCCAAACAAAGAACCAGAAGATGAACCACCGGAAAGAAATTGCAATGATAAGCTTACTGAAAAATGTATTCTTTTTTTATTTTATGGTAGTATTTAAAAAAAAAAACACCAAACCCCTTTAGCGGAGAACATACACTTTATTGTATTGTGAGATAATTCCATTATTACTAACCTGTACAATTAAAATATGTCATCGTTTTTCAGCTTTGTCACCTTATGACGCATCTGTTCTTTTAGGTAATAGGCTTGTGGAGCCTGACCAACAGGGGCCCATACGGGATTGCAATCTCTGCAATCCTTATTGTTAAACCACATAATTATCTAGGAATATTTATCATTATCTGCAACCCATTTGTAAAGATGCAACCACAGGAAAGAAGATCTAAAGGTTGCAGAATCCAATATGCATAGCAAGGGTTAAATGATGTTGCGTGAGAGTGGTGGAAAAATCAGTAGGACTCTTTTAACAGGTGCCAAGCGACAGAAGCCCCACCCCTCTCCTATACACGCCTGGTAACTAACGCCCGTGTAAATTATTAACAGCCTCCTGAAATAGAAGATGCCGCTCTTTGAAAACACCTGCTCTTTTTCCACTTCTTCTATCCGCTTAATAATGATATGGAGGGAGGGTAGAAATTTGCCTGATTGTTTGCATATTGGGTGAGCCTGATGGTTGCTTATAATGAAAATGGTAGATAATCATAACTCCCACCGCCTAAATAAACATCACACACTGGAACCTACGTGAACAAAGACAGCAGATGTATAAGCACATTAACCCTTCATCTATTCTCCGCATGGGTCAACGTTTTTAGATCTTCTAGTATAGCTAACACTGGGAAACTTGCATGTTTATTAAAGGAGTGCTGTGCTAGAAAATGTTTCACATGTTTCCTTAGGTTATTGTCATCAGCAGGATGTATTTGTCTTTTTTCTATTTCAGATAGAACTAATATTGTTATTCCTGCATGAGAAGCAGCACTTCAGTTCCATGTCTAACATGCTGAGATGTGCCACCGACTCCCGTGTTCAGCAAAATACACTCCACAACATTGGAATTGCAACACCAAGAAGAAAAAGTTTTGGAAGTGTGAAAATCACAGGATCAATAGACATGTTAATGATAAGCAAATGATAAAGAAATGGAAACAAAATATTTCAAACATCTTGTGTCGAGTATGAGTGCCATGCACAGAAATACACGCACTTACATGCCTTGGCATGCTATCAATGAGGTTTTTAATGGTTGTCTAAGGAATGTTATGCCACGCTCAATGCACTTGGGCAGGCAATTCATCAAGATTGGCTGCTGGCAGCTCCCTTTGCAATTGCCGACCAATGAAATCCCAAATGTGCTCAATGGGAGACAAGTCCAGAGACGCTGCAGGCCATGGTAGCACATCTAGGCCATGCAGGCTGCTTACGGTAACATGAGCAACAACCTGGCATTGTCCTGTTGAAAAATGGCTTCTGGGACACTTTGGAGAAATGACCGTACCACTGGTTCCACGACCAAGTCAATGCACTATAATTCCGGGAGTAGGACCGTTGTGACATTCCCTTGTGAAGGCCTCTTCATGGCGTTGCCCACGTGGTCTCCAGACCAATCTCCAGCTATCATTGCGTATGAGACAAAAGCTCACCGCTGAAAAGGATAGACCTCCATTGCCATCTTGCACCATGATAGCCTTTGAGAGCGGTGGCGTTTGGTCAATGGAACATCTGTAACTGGATGTCTGGCTCAAAGCCCAATGTCTTGCAAACGCCTTCCTATTGTTTGTTTCAACACTTGTTGCCACCCTAGGTTTGGGATGTAATGTCCAATTTCAATTGCAGTATAGAATGGATCACTATGCACCAATCTTACAATCAAACAATCCGTCAGTGCAGAGGTTCGCCTCCGCACTCCTCTTGCTGTCATTCCCGTTCGTTGTTGTTCTCCCAAACGCCGGGACACACAACGTTGAACAGTGCTGACATCTCGGCCTAGGCGCATAGTGATCTGCCAGAGTGATAAACCAAGGTCTGTCAGTTCAAGTATTCTGTTCCTTTCAGTTTGCAACAAGTGGTATGTCGAACAGGAGGCATTGCACAATCACCCCAAACCACTTGATCCAATTTTTGAGGTTTCATGTCGTTAAAAACTTTGATTTCAACCTGGCTTTTATGCCCTTCCCACATGTCACAGATTGGAGCTAGGTGCTTGAAAATGTGATCATTTACAGATCTTAGCGACACCTACCACTTCCTCAATTTGTATAACCTTACTTCTTGCCCTTCTTTGTGATGCAATTTCAATGTTGATTGTATCTTCCGGTTCAGAGCCAGTTGCATCACATTCTGTTAAAATATCAATAGCATTTTGGTCAATTTAACACTTTTTGCAGTAACCCTACAAATAACTAATGCTGCATAGCCATGTATAGAAAAATAATATTCAAATTTAGAAAATGCATTATAAATCATCATTGTCAATAACCCCAGGTTCCATTTCTACATATGAAAAAGGATTATTATGCAGTTTTCCCATGGCTATGAGACAAGCCATTTCCCTGGTTGTGGAGGTGGTCCCAGACCCAATACCCATTCTCAAGTCCTTATACTACATCATACATTTGCAAGATCTTTGAAGCTCTAATCACAATACATGGCCATTATTTTTTATTTATTCCACAGTGCTGTAGAGAGATTGTGATCATCCACATCGGTCCACGTTCCCATTTGGGGAGGAAACCGGAGAAAACCCATGCAAACATGGAAGGACATAAAAACTCCATGCAGATGTTGTCCTTGGTTGGGTTCAATCCCAGGACCCCAATGCTGCTAGACAGCAATGTTAACCACTGAGCTACCATGTTTCCCTTGAACTAGGTCTAAAAACTCCAGTTTCTTCATAAATGTTAACTTTGTTTTCTACTCCGATAAACTGTCGACCCACATGATGGATCCAGTGGCGTAGCTATAGGGGTCACAAACTGTGACCGGGCCCCTAAGCCTGGGGTTGCCACACAGCGCTGACCCCGCTGGTCCCGCCTCCAACTGAATCTGTGTCCACAGCACGCACATTCAGTTGGGTTCAATGCTGGAGCCTTGCTCCACCATTCACAGGCAGGCTTGATGTAGTGATATCATCACGCCTGTTTGCGCCGAGTCACTCACAGCACAGTGCAGAGGAGGCGAAGGATCTCCTCCACCCGTCGTGGGAACAGAGATAGGTAAGTAATTATGTTATTATTTTTCTATTAGGTACATACATATGGTACATACATATGGGGACACTATACTGGGTATGGGAGGGGGGCTCATATGGTAGCTGCTATGGGGCATTATACTATATGGGGCAGCTATAGGAGGCATTATACTGTATGGGGGCATTATACTGTATGGGGCAGATATGGAGGGCATTATACTGTATGGGGGGCATTATACTGTATGAGGGCAGCTGTGGGGACACTATACTTGGTATGGGAGGGGGGGTCATATGGTAGCTGCTGAGGGGGCATTATACTGTATGGGGCAGCTATAGGAGGCATTATACTGTATGGGGCATTGTACTGTATGGGGCAGATATGGAGGGCATTATACTGTATGGGGGCATTATACTGTATGAGGGTAGCTATGTGGGCATTACTGTGGTGGTCAGCTATGGGGGGCATTATACTGTGGCGGTCAGCCATGGGGAGCATTATACTGTGGTGGTCAGCTATGGGGAGACATTATACTGCATGGGGGCATTATACTGTGGGGGCCGCTATGGGGGCATTCATGGGGTCTGTCGGGCAAGGCAGCTGGGCATAGGCATGCGCATCGGTCTGGTGGTGTTGGGGAGGGGTAGGGGGGCCCAAGCTGAATTCTTTCACCAGGGCCCATGAGCCGTTTTTCCACTCTTCTCTCTTTGCCTTTCCTTCCCTAATGTTAATATTGTAAAATGGAAGTTATTTTTTTTCTGGCCTGTGTAGACTTGGACTAATATTTGCATTCAGTATTTGCTTCCTCCCATACATGTCTATGTCTGTTTAGGCCAGGTTCCCACGTAGTTTAAATGCTGCGGAATATCTGAAACAGAATTCTGTGCGGAGATTGCGCAGCATTTACAGTAGCAGCAAAGTGGATGAGATTTGAAAAAGATCTCTTGCAAATGCTGCAGAAAAAAAATATACAGTGAAAACGTTCATCAATTGACCGTTGGTGCGGTTTTTAAATCTACCGCATGTCAAATTATGCTGCGGAAAAGTTGCTCTTTTGTTGCAGGTTTTCCCCATTGCATTCAATGGGGGGGGGGGGGCAAAACACGCAAAAATCGTGGGGTAAAAAAATTTTTTAAAATTTTTTAATTAATAAAAAAAGACTATACTTACCCCTCGAGCGTTATCATAGTGATGCATTCCTTTGTTCTGAGTGCAACTCGTATTCCTGGGTTGACATTTCATCCCATATGACTGCTGCAGCCAATCACAGGCTGCAACGGTCACATGGGCTGCAGCGTCATCCCAGAAGGCCAGGCTGCACGGAGAATTGAAGGAGACATTGCTATGACAATGGCTGGGGGACAGTATTAGCTTTTTTTTTCCGTCACTGTTTTCATAACGGTGATTCCACCCTAAAATCTGCACCCCAATGTGGTGGGGTTTTTGGGTGGAATTCCCTGAGGGCTCTAGGTCGATTATGCTGCGTACTTTTACGCAGGGTGTTCCGACCCATGAGAACTCAGCCTAAGGATATGTTCACACAGTGCAGATCAGATACGCTACGTAAAAGCACACAGCGTATCCGCCCTGTGCGCCGCACGGAATTCCGCCCAAAAAAACTCAACAAATTGTGGTTCAGTTTTATGTCCACTGGGGAAAACTGCACAGAAAAAAAATGGATACTTAACATGGCGATGCATTCCTCTGACGTCATGACGCTCTGCAGCTCTGGGTTGACGTCTCATCTCATGTTACCGCTGCAGCCTGTGATTGGTTGCAGCGGTCACATGGAATGAAACACCATCCCAGGAGGCCGGCCTAGACGAAGACTTCTCGGTAAATATACGGAAAAAAACTTCTGGGATTCAGACGCAAAAAAATGCAACATCTGCTATTTCTTGCAGGTTTTACCAAATAAGCAGCGGTTACGCAAATAATGGACATGCTGCTGATTAAAAAGATGCACCGCAGGTCAATTTCTGAGCATTTTTTCCGCTCCGCATTTACGCAGCAGGTGGATAAGATTTGTTTAAATCTCATCCACTTTGCTGCTACTGTATTATGCTGCGGATTTTCCACAACGAAATCCGTGGCTTGAAAATCGACAGTATTTACGCTACGTGTGAACGGACCCTTAGGGCTAGTTCACACGGAGTATTTTGGCGCTGTTTTTGACGCGGAAACCGCATCGGAAACGGTGCCAAAAAACTGAGGAATTTTGGGTCAGATATTTCCGCCAGCAAAAAACTCTATCAGTCTTTCTTTTGGCCAAATATTAAACAATGTGTTTTTTGTTTATAGAGTATATAGCTGTTTTTAGTGATAAAAAGGAGAAACACCTTGACAACATGTTGGAACATATAAAATGTATGTTTGGAGCTATAATAAGTGAAAAGAAAGTTTAAAAACAAATTAAAAAGAGCGATAAGACACTGACTCAGTTGTGAAATAACCTTGAACTGCTCAGCATTGATAGCATACAATGCTTCAGTGTCTGGACAGAACAATATAACAACACTTTTACTTGTTCTTCCCTGCCAGCTTCCCATAAAATTGGATGTTCCCATTACTCTCACAGACAAATGCTCAGGCCGTAATTTTAACAGATTTAAAATGCACTTCCAGAGTCAAGAGTTTATTGGTCACATTAACCTCAATACATTTTATGGTTTCACAATTGGAACCCTCATAGGTTTCTTTTTTGGGTGGCCCAATTCACACAACTTTATAATAGTGACAAAATACTGGAAACAAGAAAACGCAAAAAGTGGTCTTGGAAATCTCTTGGTCTAATCTAATGATTTCCATATTAATTTAAAGCTTGTAGTTATCTGTCTTTAGTATAAAATGGAAGCATGTAAAATTGTAAGTGGTTACTAGAAAAAGTTGATCCAAAATACAATTTTGAAGTTCGAACACTTAGGCTGGATTCAAACACAGCATTTTGCTGCTTTTCTGTGCAATTTTCAGTCCGTTTTTAATAGCGTGTTTTGCAGCGTTTTTAATGTATTTTTTTTAGTGCAGCCAGATTTTATATGAAAGTTTATAGTAAAATTCAAATACACTATACATAACTGCGTTTTGGTTTGTGGCATTTTTTAGGCCATTTTGTGGTCAGTGGCGTGCTCTGGGTATGAGGTTTTTCAGGCGTTTTTCCCAAAGGCTTCTCTATAGGACTTCAAAAAGGGCAGAAAGAAGCATGTACAAAATTACACCAAATGAAAAACGACCTTAAAAACGCTACTAAAAAGTAATCTTTCATTTTAATAACGGTAGCATTTTGAGAAGCATTTTTTGATACGGTTTAAAAAGCCAGAAAAATTCTGTGTGTGAAGGATGGGCCAATGATTGGGCAAATGAGCCTTCAAATGAACGGTCGTTCCCGATCATTGGCCTGTGTAATCCCAGGGCAACGATCAGTCGATCAACAAGAAAAAGTTCATTCATCAGCTGATCATATCGTTTATACAGCACAAAATATTATCATTTTCGGCAGCACATCTCCCTGTCTAAACAGGGACATGTGCTGCTGACATGATGGAAATGCATGGAGACATGCAATTGTAGTAATGATCGCTCGTCCCCAGACATTACTTATCATAGCTCCTTGTGAAAGGGACAAATGAGCTCTGATCAACGAGCTGTCTCGTTGATCAGCGCTGGTTTTAACGGCCAAAATTGGCGGGTGTAAAAGGACCCTTAAGATGATATTACACAGCCCGACGTGGGTTGTGTAAATGAGCGACGATCAACGAGACAGATCGGCACTCCTTTGCTCCCTTCACAAGGAGCTAGTATGGGGATGAGCACGCGTTACTCCAATCGCTTGTCCCCATACATTTTTATGATGTCAGCAGCACGTATTCCTGCTTACACAGGGAGATGTGCTGCCAACAACGATAATAGTTTCGGCATTTAAAACAATGCAATCAGCCAATGAATTTGCTCTTTCGTTGGCTGACCTTTGCCCTGTAAGGCCTTATTTACACGAATGTGTTTTACGTGCGTGCTACGCGCGTGAAAATCACGCGCGTCGCACGGACCCATGTTAGTGAATGGGGCTATTCAGACAGTCAGTGATTTTCACGCAGCGTATGTCTGCTGCGTAAAACTCACGACATGTCTTATATTTGCCCGTGTTTCGCGCAGCACGCACCGATTGAAGTCAATGGGTGCGTGCAAATCGCGCTTGGCACATGGAACCACTTCCGGGTGCCACGTTTGATTCGCGCTACAGTAAAATAAATGAATGAAAACAAAAAAGCACCTCCTGCTTTTCTGTTTGCAAACATAAAAACAGTGTCTTAATGATGCCAGCTGCGCGAAAATCACGCAGCCACGCACCATATACAGATGCCACACGGACCTTTTGCGCGCGCAAAACGCCGCGTTTTTTGCGCACGCAAAACGGACACGTCTTTGTGAATAAGGCCTAAACACAGGGCAATTATCAGGAACGAGCGTTCTATGAACGCACGTTTGCCCAATAATTGGCTGGCGTAAAAGGGCCTTTACACTTCACAATGCACTTCCATATTTTAAACATCAGCATCCACATAAAACAAAGGGCATCTATTGTAGTGAGCAAGGTTGCACCGTCCACGAGGCGAGATGAGATTCTCGCCTCAGGCAGCGGCCTGCTGTCTCTCTGAGGGGGCGGTAGTGCCACTGAAACCAGCCGCCGCCACCCCCTCCTGCACTATAATTGTATCTATGTCTATAGGACACAGACACAATTACATGCATAAGCGCTGAATGGCACTATCTACAGGGGGGGGCAATATGTGGGGCACTATCTACAGGGGGCTGTATATGGGGCACTATCTACAGAGGGCTATATGTGGGGCACTATCTACAGGGGCAACTATCTACAGGGGATCTATGGGGCCACTATCTATATGGGGCTCTATGCAGGGCACTATCACAAGGTGGTCACTATCTACAGGGGATCTATGTAGGGCACTATCTATGGGGGGCACTATCTTCAGGGGCTCTAAGGGGGGCACTATCTACAAGGGGCACTGTGTGTGTGTGTGTTTGTGTGTGTGTGTGTGTGTGTGTGTGTGTGTGTGTGTGTGTGTGTGTGTGTGTGTGTGTGTGACATAGTGTATGGTGCTATTGTATTATTATATTCAGGGACACAGTGTATGGCGCTATTATAATGAGAAGTGCAGTGTATGGCACTATTAGATTTAAGGGATTTAAGGTATATGGCACCACGAGAATTTTATCTTCGTGTTATAGTTGCAGAAATGTTTGAAAAGTGAGAATCTGAAGACATCTGAGAGGCAAACTGCAGAAATGGGCTGTGGCCGGGATAAGTCATCATAGAGGTCTGGACTGGATGGAGAAGAAAAGAGAAAAAGAACAACTAGAATCTGAGAAAACGTCACCTTTGAGTCACTTAATGTAAATGGTTATTCTGCCTCTAATCAGTACTATAGTCACTGTATGATCTGCAGCAAGATGATGGGTGGTATGATTTTTTTTTTTGTGAAACAGCAACTCTCAGCATATCCTTACCATTGTTCGGGCCATGCTGGGAGCTGTAGTTTTAGGCCGTACAAACCTATACGGCAGGGGATGCAATAAATTAAGCTGTATTTGTCCTGTTGCTGTATTTATGTACTGAGCTTTGTTCTGGTACTGTATTTATGTACTGAGCTTTGTTCTGGTACTGTATGTACTGAGCTTTGTTCTGGTGCTGTATATATGTACTGAGCTTGGTTGTTATGATGTATTTATGTACTGAACTTTGTTCTGGTGCTGTATATTTATGTACTGAGCTTGGTTCTGGTGCTGTATATTTATGTACTCAGCTTTGTTCTGGTGTTGTATTTATGTACTTGGCTTTGTTCTGGTACTGTATGTATGTCTTGTTTGTGGAGCTGTAAGTATATAGGATCTATTTATAATAATAAATTTGCAGGGCAGATGGAGTTGTTTTTAATTCATTGTATATTTAAGAGGAACCTGTCAGGTAGTTTTAACCCCTTGTGCAACCATGCGGTAATACATGACCTGACAATATTTCCATACATTCCCCAGTATGTTTTTTCAGATGCAGCAAAATCTATCAAATCAACTTTTAAAACGGTGCACACTATAAGCTAATTACTCATTAAAGGGTCATGGGGCGGTGCCGCTATCCTGAAGAGTCACATAGTCCTGCCTCCAAACCCATCTTTCTATGCTTGATTGACATCCCATTGGCTGTTATACATCACTAGCAGCCTCCTCCAACTTTCTCGAATGCGTCATTGTCTTGTACTACTTGAACACGCAAAGTGCAGCAAGGTGTACTCTGCCCGGCTTAATCGCTGCACCACGCATGCCAGGGGAGTACAAGGCAACGGTGCATCCACAAAAGTGGGAGGAGGCTGCTTGTGATGTAGAACAGCCAGGGAGATGTCGATCAAGATCTGGGGGGCGCCATTTAAATTTTCGCCTTAGGCAGCAGAAAAGCTAGAATCGACCCTGGTAGTGAGACTTCCCTTTATCAGCCAATCATACTCTATAATATGTGGTTCTGAAAGCAGAAAGACCCTTTTTACATGATTATGCTTCTTTGTTTTCTTTAATGAGAAACTTTTTTAAAAAATCTAAATACTAAGTGCAGTGTATATTTAGTACTGAATATATGAAACTAAATCCACTAAATAGCACATAGGACAATGGAAATGAATAAACACCAAGCGTTTTGCAAATCAAATTTTTTGTCCCTTTTTGCATAATTGAAATGCTGCTATGCAGACTTATGTTAGAGTTGCATAGTCACCTAGCATGCCCATTGTTACTTACCTCTCCCGGCTCCAGCACTGAGTTACGGCAAACAGCCATGGCTCCAGTCGACCGGAGCTCCAGCTACAGGTTGCATTCTCCTCTGCTACATTGACTCTTTTTCTGACTTCTGATACTGACCTCAACCTTGCTCCTGAATTACGCTCTTGTCTTGCCCTTCAAATTTATCACCTGATTCTTGTGGTTCTTCTCAAATCGACTCCTGGTCTGACTCTTGACTACGATTTTATCTCATACTCTGACTTGTCATAACCTTTCTGTTTAATTATTGACGATCCCTGGTTTACGTTACTGAATTCACTACAAGTTGCTCACTACAGCACATCCCCTGCCAATTAAGGAATTATTGTAGGGACTGTGACCTGGGAATCTGAGTGGGAAAGACCGCACTTCCTTGTTAAGGGAAAAGAAGGGGGAAATTCCTTAAACTCTGCACCTCAATCTAGTCCGCGCCAAACCGATTGAGGCTATAACAAAAATATAACACCCATCAAATCTAACTAGGGAAAGAAATTGGCAATAGTGCTATATAATGCAAAACTTATGCCATAATGTGCAGAAATAATGACGATATATAGAAACAATGCCTACACTGTAGTGCATAAATAATACCACCATATAGTGCTCAATAATACTGTTGCAATGTGCCCAAATAATACCTCCATACAGTGATAATAGCCAAAAACACCACTTTGTGGGTCTTGCTTTCTTCTGTCATGGTTCTGTTCAGTTGGGCAGGGAGGTTTGGTCTGGACAAGGGCCCAGGACAGGAGGTCCCTGGCAGAGATGATCACAAAATCATCTAGGTATCACCATATCCTAGCTGGTAAGACCCCAGTAGAAAAAGGTTGAGAAGCACATATTTAGAGAGAAGTGATTTTTTTTGCCCAGAGTTATTTTTAGTAAGAAAACTAGAATATGTACCCCAACTTCTACATCAGATGCGCTTTTTTTTTTAATCCTACTCTTTCAACTCATATTTAGGCCTCCATGTAAAGGCCGCCCTCGAATACTCAGCCAAGCATTTTTTCCTGGTTTTAAAAGGAATTCTCCAATAATGCTCAAGTGCCTGAGCAATTAAAGAGGCTATGTCACCAGATTATAAGTGCCCTATCTCCTACATAATCTGATCGGCGCTGTAATGTAGATAACAGCAGTGGTTTTTATTTTGAAAAACGATCATTTATTAGCAAGTTATGAGCTAGTTTAGATTTATGCTAATGAGTTTCTTAATAGACAACTGGGCGTGTTTTTACGTTTTACTAACTGGGTGTTGTACAGAGGAGTGTATGACGCTGACCAATCAGTGACCAATCAGCGTCATACAATTCTCATTGTTCCAGCCCAGCTTCTTTCACTGCACAATCACACTGGGCTGTGGATCATGCTGGGCTGGAACAATGAGAAGTGTATGATGCTGATTGGTCACTGATTGGTCAGCCTCATACACTCCTCTGTACAACACCCAGTTGGTAAAACGTAAAAACACGCCCAGTTGTCTATTAAGAAACTCATTAGCATAAATCTAAACTAGCTCATAACTTGCTAAAAAATGATAGTTTTTCAAAATAAAAACCACTGCTGTTATCAGATTATGTAGGAGATAGAGCATTTATAATCTGGTGACAGAGCCTCTTCAAGTTCTGCACTAGCTTGCTAGTTGCACTCTGCATCATTGTATATTTGGATTTCCTGTTACTGACCTCTTGCCTGAACTTTGACCATTCCTGACTGCCGCCTGCCCTGTCCACTTGCCTTTCAATAGTGATGACTCTCTACACCTGCCCTGACCTTTGGCTCTACTAATCGTGAATTAACGTCTGCCTTCCATGTCCAACGCTATACTGGACTCTGCCTTCTGTCTGCTGTTATTGTACCTCACCTGTCCAGGTTGGCCATTGCTAAGGAAGACTATTCTAGGTGTAGCGACCTGGGAATACTAGCAACCAAGTCCACATCTTCATACGTTGGTTAAACGGTGAACACCTCGTTTTCCCTTAAACTCTGCTGGCAAAAGTGACTTAGTGGATCCACACCATCCTCTTGGCTCTGTGACAGTAAAGGCCCTATTACACCGGCCGATTTTGACCTGTGCAGCGAGCGCCGATCAACGAGGCAGCTCATTGACTGGCACTCGTTTGTTCCTGTTACAAGGAGCTATGTATGGAGATGAGCGGTTGTTACTCCGATCATTCGTCCCCATACATTATTATCATGTCGGCAGCGCGTCTCCCTGTTCACACAGGGAGATGTGCTGCCGACAACGATAATATTTAACGTTTTTAAATTGATACGATCCGCAGATGAACAAGCTGCTCGTTCATCTGCTGATCGCTGCCCTGTTTACACAGGGCAATTACCGGCAACAAGCGTTCTATGAACCATTATTTGCCCGATAATTGCCCAGTGTAAAACCCCCTTTACTACAGTCTACAGGCCCTGTGACACTCCATATTCTTTTATCCAAACTATCTTTTTTGTTCTTTCTCCTGGTCGTTTCCTGATATTGTATATCCCTATTTGAACAGGGAAGTACAGATTAGATGTTATTTCTTTAAAGAGGCTCTGTCACCAGATTTTGCAACCCCTATCTGCTATTGCAGCAGATAGGCGCTGCAATGTAGATTACAGTAACGTTTTTATTTTTAAAAAACGAGCATTTTTGGCCAAGTTATGACCATTTTTGTAGTTATGCAAATGAGGCTTGCAAAAGTCCAAGTGGGTGTGTTTAAAAGTAAAAGTCCAAGTGGGCGTGTATTATGTGCGTACATCGGGGCGTTTTTAATACTTTTACTAGCTGGGCGTTCTGACGAGAAGTATCATCCACTTCTCTTCAGAACGCCCAGCTTCTGGCAGTGCAGACACAGCCGTGTTCTCGAGAGATCACGCTGTGTCATCACTTCCCCAGGTCCTGCATCGTGTCGGACGAGCGAGGACACATCGGCACCAGAGGCTACAGTTGATTCTGCAGCAGCATCAGCGTTAGCAGGTAAGTCGATGTAGCTACTTACCTGCAAACGCTGATGCTGCTGCAGAATCATCTGTAGCCTCTGGTGTCCGATGTGCATCGTCTGACACGATGCAGGACCTGTGAGTGACGTCACAGCGTGATCTGGCAGAAGCTGGGCGTTCTGAAGAGAAGTGGATGATACTTCTCATCAGATCGCCCAGCTAGTAAAAGTATTAAAAACGCCCCGATGTACGCACATAATACACGCCCACTTGGACTTTTACTTTTAAACACACCCACTTGGACTTTTGCAAGCCTCATTTGCATAACTACAAAAATGGTCATAACTTGGCCAAAAATGCTCGTTTTTTAAAAATAAAAACGTTACTGTAATCTACATTGCAGCGCCTATCTGCTGCAATAGCAGATAGGGGTTGCAAAATCTGGTGACAGAGCCTCTTTAAGTAAACATTTCACATAGTTGTTCTGTTTTTCTAAAATCCAAATTTCCAAGATCACTTTAGTAGTCAGAGACGTAGATATAGTAGGTGCAGAGGTAGCCTGAAACTAGCCAAACGTCCCTCTGGCACAAAAGAAGACACCCGTATATAAATGGCACATAGTAGGTGGGGGCCCTGCTACAGATTTTACATTGGGGCCCAGGAGCTGATAGGAAAGTTTGGCATTGACTCCTAATTAGTGTAAAGCCAGATGTAAAATGCTCTCACTTTACAAGGGCTAATAATAATACTAAACCCTCTAGTTTCTGATCATTTTAACATGTTCGTTGTGTGTAATTTGCTTCTCTGGAAACGTCTTGTTAAGCAAAGTAAGAGTAGATATTTCATATTCTCCATTTAAGGTATTTTAAAGATGTATTTTGAAGTTATTTTTAAGTACATACAATGCAGCTGGCACGATATTCTGTGGTTTTCCCAGCTTGTTACAGAAACTGGAGGAATGTTAGAGGGAAAAATGAATGTTTAGAAACAAATTCACATTATCAGAAGAATGCAAAGATAAACAAAGTCTCTGTTTAGACCTAATTCAAAATTCCTAGAACAAATATCAGTTCCAAAATAGATTATATATAATCAGCCTGGCATCTGTTTATGGCAGAGATTTTATGCCATTGAGTATTACACCAGATTGACCAAAGCTAATGACTGCTTGCTTGGAAAGCAAAACAGAATATTTATTTGTTTATATAGTACCAACATATTTTGCAGTTCTGTACAGAAGTTATCATCACTCACTGTCTCTAGTGGGGCTTACAATCGCTTATATAGTGCCAACACACACCGCAGCGCTGTACAGAAGTTATCACTCACTCACTGTCCACAGTGGGGCTCACAGTCTAAATTCTCTATCACTATGTTTTTGGAGTGTAGGAGCAAACACGGAGATAACATAAATATATATATATATATATATATATATATATATATACACCGCGTTCCAAATTATTATGCAAATGTTATTTTTCACTGATTTTCCTAAATAGTCGATGCAAATGACAGTCAGTATAATCTTCAAGCCATCAACCGTTGGAGTATATTGCAAATTTTATTGAACAAATCTCCTAATGATAACAGATTTTTGTTTCGAAGTAAAAAACTCAAAATGCGCTGTTTCAAATTATTATGCACAACAGAGATCAAAACATTATAAAGGTTGTAAAGAGAACTAAAATGATCATTTGTTGAATTTGCAGCATCAGGAGGTCATATTTACAGAAATCAAAAGCTCTTTCAATCAAAAAGAACTTAGCAGGCCAAGTTACATGTTAGCATAGGACCCCTTCTTTGATATCACCTTCACAGTTCTTGCATCCATTGAATTTGTGAGTATTTGGACAGTTTCTGCTTGAATATCTTTGCAGGATGTCAGAATAGCCTCCCAGAGCTTCTGTTTTGATGTGAACTGCCTCCCACCCTCATAGATATTTTGCTTGAGGATGCTCCAAAGGTTCTCAATAGGGTTGAGGTCAGGGGAACATGGGGGCCACACCATGAGTTTCTCTCCTTTTATGCCCATAGCAGCCAATGACACAGAGGTATTCTTTGCAGCATGAGATGGTGCATTGTCATGCATAAAGATAATTTTGCTACGGAAGGCACAGTTCTTCTTTTTGTACCATGGAAGAAAGTGGTCAGTCATAAATTCTACGTACTTTGCAGAGGTCATTTTCACACCGTCAGGGACCCTAAAGGGGCCTACCAGCTCTCTCCCCATGATTCCAGCCCAAAATATGTATCCGCCACCTCCTTGCTGACGTTGCAGCCTTGTTGGGACATGGTGGCCATTCACCAACCATCCACTACTCCATCCATCTGGACCATCCAGGGTTGCACGGCACTCATCAGTAAACAACACGGTTTGAAAATTTGTCTTCATGTATTTCTGAGCCCACTGCAACCGTTTCTGCTTGTGAGCATTGTTTAGGGGTGGCCGAATAATAGCTTTATGCACACTTGCAAACCTCTGGAGGATCCTACACCTTGAGGTTCGCGGGACTCCAGAGGCACGAGCGGCTTCAAATACCTGTTTTCTGCTTTGCAATGGCATTTTAGCAGCTGCTCTCCTAATCCTATTAATTTGTCTGGCAGAAACCTTCCTCATTATGCCTTTATCTGAACTAACCCGTCTGTGCTCTGAATCAGCCAAAAATCTTTTCACAGTACAATGATCACGCTTAAGTTTTCTTGAAATATCCAATGTTTTCATACCTTGTCCAAGGTATTGCACTATTTCACGGTTTTCGGCAGCAGAGAGATCCTTATTCTTTCCAATATTGCTTGAAACCTGTGGCCTGCTTAATAATGTGGAACGTCCTTCTTAAGTAGTTTTCCTTTGATTGGGCACACCTGGCAAACTATTTATCACAGGTGTCTGAGATTGATTACAATGATCCAAAGAGCCCTAAGACACAATACCATCCATGAGTTTAATTGAAAAACGAATAATTAAATGTTTATGAAGCTTAAATCCAATGTGCATAATAATTTTGAACACGGTATATATATATATATATATATATATATATACATACATACATACGCGCACATACATACATACAGAGTTTTATTTATAGCCGTGGTAATTTGATGTTATTATGGACGAGGTATCATTGTATCAAGACCATAAATCTGGACGATAAAGTTCTCCTCGGACAGGGTGGTTGGGGGGACAGAGGAGATTTTTAAAGATAAATATATAGGTAAGTACCATATTTTTCGGACTATAAGACGCAGTTTTTAGCAAGAATAAATCTTGCTAAAAAGTCCTTGCTTATTATAGTCGGCAGCCAAGGGACCCGGCAGCGCCGAGCCCCCTGACCGCTTCTTACTTAACCCCTTCCTGACCCATGATGTGCCGGCACATCATGGTGTGGGGAGAGGATGATGTTTGGAGTGGGCTCACGCGCTGAGGTGACACTGCAGGTGTCCGCTGTGTTTTACAGCTGACACGCTGCTCTAACGGCCAGGAACAGCGATGGCGGCCGCAGAATTTATAGGGGTCTTTCCATAAATATCAGATAGATGCAAGCCCCACCTCTGGGGTGACAGGACTTCCTCCCACAGGTCTTTCACCAGAGCTATGGAAGACTGAACAGATATCGCCTCCAGCCGCTGCAGATTCGGATAAACTTCCTGGCATGGCTGGAGGCGATGTCTGTTGACTCTTCCGTCGCTCCGGTGAAGGACCTACGGGAGGAAGTCCCGTCACAACGTGCTCTCGAGAGATCTCGCTGTACTGTGAAACAAGCTGGGCATGAATGAAGATAAGTGTATGACGCTGACTGGTCAGCGTCATACACTTTTCTTTACAACGCCCACTTGGTGAAAAGTTAAAAAAACGCCCAATTAGGCATTTAGAAAAAATTAGCATAAAACTAAAAATGATCATAACTTGGTCAAAAATAAACATTTTTCAAAAAAAACAAAAACTGTTGTTATGTACATTAAAGCGCCTATTAGATTAGGTAGAAGATAGGACAGTTATAAACTGGTGACAGAGCCTCTTTAACTTGGAATATATCGTGCAATACTCGCACCTTTCTCTTTACACAGTAAGAGAGATACTTCTTAATTACTTGGCTTATCCTCCCATAGAGCGAACACTGTCCCTCTCTGTTCCCTCCTACCAGTGTCATGGCATTTCCTGGGTCTATGCTAACGCGGGCAACTCTTCCTGCAAGGTGACAGCCCATAACCATTTTTTCTGCTGCCCAGCTAATCTGACAGGGCATGGCAAAACATTTTTGCATATCGCGGCTTAACAGTCCACTATACCACGGAACACAAGGTGCACAGAGAGTATATAGGCACAGTAAAATACAGTATGAGGCCCCATGTACGTGACCGTATTTTATCAGTAATTACAGTCCGCAATTACGGACCATAATTACGGACCCATTCATTTCTATTGGCCACGGACGCTGATGGGTGTCCGTGCTGAAAACTCTGAAAATTATACAACCTGTCCTATTCTTGTCAGTAATTACGGCACGAACCCTTCCATAGAAGTCTATGGGAGCTTCCGTAAATACGGACGGCTATGGATGTGCATCCGTAAACAGTCCGTATTTATGTGAGCGTTGCTAGGCAACGTGTTGATGACATCATTTGCAGCCTCCCTCTTTTTACGGATCCGTGTATATGGATCAAATATGGATGCAAGACTTACCGTATTTGCGGATACCAATCTGTAAATACGGATGAATTATGAATGCCTATGGATCCGTATTTACGGATAGATGAAAATACGGTCGTGTGCATGGGGCCTAATACAATATATATACACAGCATAAACTGTACCACACCCACAAACATCTTCTTAAACTGGTATACCTACCGTCCCTTACGTAAGGGGAACACAAGGTTTACCCCCCTTACATGTCACTCTATGTAAAGGGGTCGCATGCATTTTATTTAATTTTAGTTTAAAATTTATTTACTAAACGTAAGTCTGTAGAAGATAAATAATGATTTTTATTATAATTTTGTAGCTATTAATTTTTTATTTTTAAAAATGTCGTGGACACACACTTTCTTCTTGTATTGTCTGTATAGACATAGCAGCAGGATGTGTGTGTTTTATTCATTATTCTCTACACTATGTCACGTTGTTCAACATCTAACCAAGTCTGGCTATTCATTTCTACAGTACTTTAGTCCACATGTGCAAGTATAGTACTAGAAATACAAAATGTAAAATGTACCTTTACCTATAAATGTGCCTAAATCATAGTGATATATGCAAAGATAGCAAAGGGAATTCATAGAGTAAAAATACAAATATATTCATGTAGTTACCATAGAGCTTGTCAGATAAGCAAACAATATAAGCCGTCTACTTCCTAAGTAACACTTATTACGCAAATGGAGCCCAGAGCACACACCTGGTCTCTCCACCCATACCTCGTCACTGGGAGAAAAGCAGGGATTAAAAAATAATCTGAATTAGACTAGAACTGGGCAGCTCGGCATGGCGGGCGCAGACCCATCCACCAATCACAGTCGTCCATGTGTCATTTACTGAATAGCCAGCTTCTTTCTTGTCATACTATCCTGAACCACAGAAAGAACCTCACACATATGCAGAGTACATAACTCCAGCAGTACCAGCTAGCGGAGGTCAGTCTCACCTCAAATAATGAAACCATTTAACTATTTAGCTTTCAATGTAATTGTTCTGTCTTGCTGATACTAAAGAAACAATATTTTTTTGTGAAAATGTACAGTGTACAATATTTACACAATACACACTAAACGCCTTTACTTATGTACCGGTAATAACATTTCTCTGACATAAAAGAAAAAAAAAAGTGTGGATAACTGTTAAATTTAGTTATATTCCTTCCCGGAAATGCTAAGTGAGAACCACTATGGTAGCCACTACAGTTCCCAGTTCCCACAGGGTTTGTCACCCAGCTTTCCCAGACTGCTGAATGGCCTTATTATAAAACCATAAGGCTAGGGCTACATGGCAACGTTGGCTGCAAAACAGGTTGTGCGTCAGAAGATCACTGTGTCGCGCTGCGTACATCCTAGTAATGTAAGTGAATGTGGGAACCGCAACACCACAGTCGCAAGAAGTCAAGTGGGTTTAGATTTCTTGCGACTAGAGTTGCGGTGGCAACTTGCAGGACGCAAAGTGACCACGTTGACTTTTATTAACAGTGATGCATGCAGGGCGACACAGTGATCTTTGGTTGCGCAACCTATGTCACGGCCAAAGTCGCCATGTAGCCCTAGCCTTAGGGCTCGTTTACACGAGCGTGATATACGTCCGTGCAACGCGCTTGATTTTCACGAGTGTCGTACGGACCTATGTTAGTCTATGGGGCAGTGCAGACAGTCCGTGATTTTTGCGCAGCGTGAGTCCGCTGCGAAAAACTCACGACATGTCCTATATTTGTGCGTTGTTCGCGCATCACGCACCCATTGACGTCAATGGGTGCGTGAAAATCACACGCAGCACACGGAAGCACTTCCGTGGGACGAGCGTGATTCGCGCAACAGCTGTCAAACTATGGATGAAAATAGAAAAGCACAACGTGCTTTTCTGTTTACAAACATCCAAACGAAGTGTCATAATGATGGCGGCTGCGCGAAAATCATGCAGCCGCGCATCATACGGGGATGACACATGGAGCTGTTAAGTGCCTTTTGCGCACGCAAAACGTCGCATTTTTTGCGTGCGCAAAACGCACACGCTCGTATAAACCCGGCCTTAGTTTCATAGGAACGACTTACTCAGAACGTTCGCAGGCACGGGTATAGTAAATGACTGGCAAATCTGACGCAACTTGTAAATCCACGGTTTTCGACTGTTAAAATGCTATATTTGCTAGTCTCCATTACATACCAGATTTATAACAAAGAACATTAAATATCGTTCAGCTCTTCACTGTTTTTTGTTTTTCACCTTTGGACATGGTTTACAAAGGTTGACCACCACAAATTCTAAATGGGAATATCTGAGTTGTTAACATTTTTTGAAATCAGTTATCACCTATTTTTTCCCCGCTGACATACAGTGAAGGAAATAAGTATTTGATCCCTTGCTGATTTTGTAAGTTTGCCCACTGTCAAAGACATGAACAGTCTAGAATTTTTAGGCTAGGTTAATTTTACCAGTGAGAGATAGATTATATAAAAAAAAAGAAAAGAAAATCACATAGTCAAAATTATATATATTTATTTGCATTGTGCACAGAGAAATAAGTATTTGATCCCTTTGGCAAACAAGACTTAATACTTGGTGGCAAAAGCCTTGGTGCCTTCGATCCCGCCCCTTGAACCCTCTAGATGCTGTAGTCAATAGCGACCGCGGCATCTAAGTGGTTTCAGAGGGAGAGAGGCTCCCTCTGTCATCCCCATCGGTATCGCTGGGTTCTGATGGTTTTTATGGCAGGGCCTAATAAAATGCCTGTCAGTTTTTTAAACTGACGGGGATAGTACACTGCTTTAGAGAAGTATTGTAGTGTATTATAAAAGAGATCAAATGATGCTATAAATGACATAATAACTTTATTCTGCGGCTCGTTATGATTACTGCGATACCAAATTTATATAGTTTTTTTTATGGTTTACTACTTTGCAAAATAAAAGCCCATTTTTTAAAAGGTATTTGTTTTTTTTTCGCCATATATTTTAAGAGCCATAACTTTTTTACTTTTCCTCTGAAGCAGCTGTATGCGGAATGACTTGTAGTTTTTATTGGTACTGTTTCGGGGTACATACCCAAAACAGCAATTTTGGTCTTGGTTTTTAATAACATAATCATTTTATATTTCGGGTCATTACAGAAGCAATGTGTAGCTTTTTACATTTGTTTAAGATTTTTTCATAAAGAAGCATTTTGTAAGGGGAAAAAAGAATTATACTTAGACTATTCTTCTTTCCTATAGTCCAAGCAGCAGCACAGAAACAAATGGGTCAATCCCCCACTACTGGTAGGACAAGTGCCAAGAAACAAAAATTATTAACTAGACTACAAATAGGACCTTCTCTCCACCTCTTCTCTTGTGTCTTAAAAATAATACTGTATATGCACAAAAACAAATTTATTGGGAGGGATACAACGCTGTGCTGCTGCTTGGACTATAGGAAAGAAGAATAGTGTAAATATAATTCCTTCATTCCTGGTCATCCAACGCTGCAGCACAGAAACAAATGGGATATAGCAAGATCACACGGTGGGCAAGATGAAGACAAAACTGATTGACCGAAGGCTGCTTCCTCTGAAGCCCCAATGTCCAGTCTATAGTGCTTTATAAAGGTGTTTACATGAGACCAGAAGCCGCTGCACAGATCCGTTCTACTGGAAACCTTCCTCTCTCCGCACATGAAGAGGCCATTGGTTGGGTTGGGCCATTGGAAGAGGCCATTGGTTGGGCACAAACACCTTCTGACAGAGATTCCGCTTCTAATTTATAATATATGGTAAAGGTCTGCCTTAGCCATCTGGCTAACATAGCTTTAGAACCGTTAAATCCTTTCTTCTTTGGAAAAACATGATGAACAAATTCTCCACATTCCTAAAGGACCTAGTCCTTTCAATGTATAGCTGTAGAGCTCTATTAACATCTCGTGTATGCAGGTCTTGAACTGAGGCATCTGACTCCTCTGTTGTAAAAGATGGCAAACATATCTCCTGATTCATGTTTGTTACTGATGGTACCTTAGGGCAAAAGGCCCTGCTCTTGGAGGGTCCAATGCCCCTGCGTCCTCTGACCCAGTACGTGGGCTCCCCATCCAGCCCCAGAGGCATCCGTCGTCAAAATCGTCCACCTCTGTGACTTTATTTACCTTCCATTTACTTGGCCTTAACCACCACTTCAGATCTTCTCTGGTGCTGGCAGGGATAACCATGAACTCTTCCAAAGTCTTCATGGATCTGTTCCATTGGTATAGAAAGTCCTGCTGAAGATCCCTCATGTGCCCTCTGGCCCATGGGACCGCCTCTATGGCTGAGGTCATAAGACCTAGGGTTCTAATAACTTTGGGAGGGATACAACATTGACCAACCTCAGATCTTCTGTCTGGGTTACTAAGTTCTGAAGTCTCTCCTCTGAGAGAGCAATCCGCATCTCCCTGGAGTCCATGATGAACCCTAAAAACTGGCACCTCTGTGCTGGAATTAAATGTGACTTGTTTTGATTTATAAGCCAACCTAAGTTGACCAAAAACGTTGTCACTTCCTGGAGCTGATTCTGAAGCTGACTGGCCGATCTGGCTATCAGTAATCAGTCTTCCAAATATGGAACAATCATGATTCCTCTCTTTCTCAGATTCACCATCATGGCTGCCACCACGTTTGTAAAAATCCAAGTGGCTGAAGACAGTCCGAACGGAAGACAAGTAAACTGGTAGTGCTTCATTACACCCTTTACTGGAACGGCCACTTTTAGAAACTTTCTGCAAGATCTTCCTATGGGGATGTGTAGATATGCATCCATGAGGTCCAAAGTGGCCATGAAGTCTCCCTCTTCCAGTAGAGCCGTGGTGGATCTTATAGTCTCCATCCAAAACTTGTGTTTTGTTACGAAAGTATTCATGCACCTTAGATCTAAAATGGCCCTGAATCTTTCATCTGGTTTTGGAACCAGGAATAAAGTATAATAGACACCTTTGCCTCTTGAGAGTTGAGGAATTTCTTCTAACACCTCCTTGTGGATAAATTCTCTTATAGAGGCTATAAGAACGTCCTATGCTTGGGGATGTGGAGATAAGGAAGTGACCTGGAATCTTGGCAGTGAAAGGGACTGAAAATCTATTCTATAGCCTTCTGAGATGACCCAAACAATTCAGGGTTCTAAGCCTCGATTCTGCCAGACCGTGGCAAACTCCTGAAGTCTTCCTCCCACTGGTGGCAACCTGGCATCAGAAATTGTAGGAGGAGGATGGATTAGATCTACCCCTTCCACAAGATCTGCTAGAACTTCCACCTTGGAAAGCCGAGTCTCTTTCTTCTCCCTGAAATTTCTAGCCCTAGCCGCTGAGGCGGAACCTCCGTGAGGAAATTTTCTTTTGAGTCTTTGAAAGAAAGGGAGGGACTTCCCTTTCTTATCTGAGAGTTTTTCCATCAGTTCATCTAATTCTTCTCCAAAAAGCCTTCTAGGCTTATGCTCCATAACACATAAGGCATTTTTGGATTTCCAATCGGCCATCCACGATTTTAGCCATATGGCTCTATGGCCTGCAACAAATAACATCATACTTCTGGCTGATAGTTTCACTGACTAAAGGCATCGCTGAGGAAATCTATTGCCAAAGCCATGTATCTGAAATAATTTAAGGAGATCGTCCCTCTGGACAACATCCAGAATATCCTCCTGCAACTGAGCAAGCCAGGCCTTGAGACTTTTGACTACAGCTGAGCTGGCAATCGCTACTTTGGAATGTTCTACCCTGACATCATATGACTTTCTAAAGGCTGCATCAACATTGTGATCAAGGTGCTCTCTAAGACTAGCCCCATACTCAACCGGCACCAGGGTTCTTGTGCAAAATATTGCCACAGCTACATCAACCTTAGGAGAACTCTCCCACTCCTTAATCTGCTCTTCCTCAATCGGAAATATTAGCTTAAAGAGGCTCTGTCACCAGATTGTGCAACCCCTATCTGCTATTGCAGCAGATAGGCGCTGCAATGTAGATTACAGTAACGTTTTTATTTTTTAAAAACGAGCATTTTTGGCCAAGTTATGACCATTTTCGTATTTATGCAAATGAGGCTTGCAAAAGTACAACTGGGCGTGTTGAAAAGTAAAAGTACAACTGGGCGTGTATTATGTGCGTACATCGGGGCGTGTTTACTACTTTTACTAGCTGGGCGCTCTGAAGAGAAGTATCATCCACTTCTCTTCAGAACGCCCAGCTTCTGGCAGTGCAGATCTGTGACGTCACTCACAGGTCCTGCATCGTGTCGGCACCAGAGGCTACAGTTGATTCTGCAGCAGCATCAGCGTTTGCAGGTAAGTAGCTACATCGAGTGGATGATACTTCTCTTCAGAAAGCCCAGCTAGTAAAAGTAGTAAACACGCCCCGATGTACGCACATAATACACGCCCAGTTGTACTTTTACTTTTCAACACGCCCAGTTGTACTTTTGCAAGCCTCATTTGCATAAATACGAAAATGGTCATAACTTGGCCAAAAATGCTCGTTTTTTAAAAATAAAAACGTTACTGTTATCTACATTGCAGCGCCTATCTGCTGCAATAGCAGATAGGGGTTGCACAATCTGGTGACAGAGCCTCTTTAAAGGGGTTTTCACATGAGGGATGTTTATGACATATCCACAGGATATCCAAAGAAGTAGTAGGACAACAGCACACGTCTTCAAATCATCAAAGTGGTTTTATTGTCAAGACATCCACAAACGACAAGCAACGTTTCGACCCATTGTCGAAACGTTGCTTGTCGTTTGTGGATGTCTTGACAATAAAACCACTTTGATGATTTGAAGACGTGTGCTGTTGTCCTACTACTTCTTTGGATATACATCGTGCTGGAGTTGGTTTGCCTGGCTTGACAGCGTGCACCGCACCATACTCGGGACTAGTGCTGCTTCAAAAATCTCTTTTTTTTCTGATATCCACAGGATATGTCATAAATGTCAGATAGATGCGGGTCCCACCTATGCTATCTAGCATTTGTATATTACCTGATGAAAAGGCTGGTCCAGCCTTGAAACGCATAGTAATTAAAACTATATCTGATATTACATTTGCTTGTTTTAAATCCTCATTACTCAAGAAGGGTTTTACCAGTTAGCAGCGCCAGGGAATATCCTTTTTTTCCTCAAACTTCTCAAATTACCATTTACCACTGGACCCTTTGGATCCGGATCGGAACCCAGGCTGCAGCAATATTTTAAAACACGCTTTCAAGGATGTTGTGCTCCTAGCTCAGCAGAACTAATACCCTATCTGTGGCTTGTGCGCTTTGTGTTGTTTTTTCTCCTCTACGATTCAGTTATATGGGGCTTACGAAAACAGTGTAGCTCAGCGAGCTACGCTGTTTTCACCTTCATGGTCGGAAATCAGCCGACACACACACAAAGGTAGAATGGGGTTTAGGGACCCCGTTCTAGAGATAGGTGCGAGTCCCAGAGGTCTAAAAAGCGCATTGTATGTACTAGCAGCGCACTATACCAATTATGTAAATAAAAAGCGTAATCAAGCGTTTTTTATGCTGTTTTTGGCACATAAAATGCGCAAAAAAAAAAACATGTCAAATGCACGCCGTGAGAACCTGTCAACTGAAAAGTCATTCACTTCACTTTCATCATTCTAAGGGTATGTTCACACGCAATGTTTTTAGCTGTTTTTCGGGCCGTAAACGTCCCGAAAAACGGCTGAAAAATCGGAAGCAGAACGCCTACAAACATCTGAAATACGGCGTTCTGCTCCGACGAGGCGATTTTTATGCGCCAGTTTTCCAAAAACGGCACGTAAAAAGACGCCCGCCAAAAAGAAGTACATATCACTTCATGGGACGTTTTTGGAGCTGTTTTTCATTGACTCTATAGAAAAGACAGCTCCAAAAACGTCCGTAAAAAAACGCAGCCAAAAACGCGAGTTTGATTAAAAAATGGCTGAAAATCAGGAGCTGTTTTCCCTTTGTTTAGTAAGCGTGTGAACATACACTTAGCCTTTTGGTGTACCCTATAGCTAATGCATTTGTACAATCACACCCAAAATGGCAGTCGGACACTGTCTTAGCAATTTGAAGACACCTTTTCCTGACTTGTAGGAGGGGGGGGGGTGAGATTCCCTCCCACAATTACGGCATCTGTGAGACAGGTTGCTTTGCCTTATTCACCTTGCTGTAATTCTGGGATGTGCTCCCTCTGGTGGCCAACATAGGAAAACATGTCAAATTATTATTTAATTTTTAATATTCTCCACAAAAACAAATACAGCAAAAAACGTAAAAATATAATAGAAATAAGTAACTTACTTAAAAAAAAAAAACTTTTAATTCGCGACACATTCCCTTTAAAGAATCACGTAAGGCAAACTAAGTTCTGGAGTGGACAAACAGGGCTCCAAGCAGCGCAAGTCTTCAAGCTGAACGGGCAGACTCCTCTGGCTGTGCAGGTTCCCGGTCGCGGCCGCGACCGGACCGTCTTCTGGGACCCCTCGGGGGGCCGACCCCCTATAGAAATCCGGGTGTGAAGAAGGAGGGCGTCCTATGTGGGATCCTCTACCAGCAGAAGACAACAATGAGGGCCACTCTTGGAGGGGGACGTGAGGAAGGCCTAGATCCCAGAGGAAATCTGGCAAGTCATTGGGAGATCTCAGCGTATAGGTGTGACCATCGCGTCTAACCATTAATGCAAAGGGCAAGCCCCATCTATAGACGATGCCTCGATTCCGAAGAACCTCCAAAAGGGGCTGAAGAGCTGCTCTTTGTGCCAGAGTGTGCCTAGACAGATCCGGTAGTATACGTATCTGCGTCCCGTGATCAAAAATGGTGGGCTGTTGTCTGTTTTTTTTTAGAATAGCGGCTTTTATGGCAAAGAAATGTATCCGGCAAATTACATCTCTGGGCCGCTGGTCATCAAGGCTCAGTGGACGTAGGGCTCTATGAGCATGGTTAATTTCAATATGGGTATTTGGTGGACGACCCAATAACGTATTGAAGATGGTGGACAATGTGCAGAAAAGATCGGATGCAGGAATAGATTCAGGCAGTCCCCTAATACGTATGTTGTTCCTCCGATTACGATTCTTAATGTCGTCAAGATGTTGTAGCAGGGTAAATAATTGAGCAGAGTGATGCTGCAGAGTGGATTGCATGGTGACCAGTGTTACATTGTCAGTGACACGGTCGTGAGCAAGGGTATCCACTCTTGCAGAAAGTGAGGAAAGTTCAGCTCGAAACTGTGAAAACTCCAATTTACATTCGTCCACAATCTGTTTAGCAAAGGAAGTCATATCAGCCCTAGTGGGCAGCATTTGGACCATCTGACGAATATCCAAAAGAGTTGCCGGTCTATCCTCACAAACAGGTACAACTGAGGAGTCTGTATGACTTAATCTGAAAACAGCCGGCATTTCACCCGCATTGCGGGCAGAGTCCAGAACATGGTGGCTGGGAGAGAGGATGGCGGAACCCTGGCTGCGGGTATGGGAGAGAGGCAAGGACTGATGAAGCGAGGGAGACCCCTGGGGCATCGAGGATGGAGAGGACAGCTGGACATATGGGGGGCTACCCCATGAGGAGCCAGAGGACAATATGGGGGAACCTCCCAGTGATCCAGGACCCTGGTGAGGCTGGAGGGGTATGCGGGCCTGAGCAGCGGAAAGGGGAACATGAGGTCCAGGACCCTCGTACCCACTGTGCATATCCATCGGTGGAGAGGGTGTGTCCCGCGGGGGTCCGGCCTGAAGGCAGGGCCGATGCAGAGGCCCAGAGACAGCGGGCCAGGAGTCCTCCAGTGCAGGCGTGCCAGCGCTGCGTGGCGCCCTCCTGAACATATCCGGAGCAGGAAGAGGGACAGCAGGTCTGAGAGGCGAATCTGGGTGGGAGGCCGCCCTGAGAGACGACCCAGCAGCCACTTCCGGTTTCCTCATCATTTTGGAGGGCTGCGTGTTAGGCCTGGAGCTGAGTGTCAACCTTGGCGGCATCCCCGGTGGCAGCAGCGGAACACAGGGGGGTCCCCACAGACAAGACCTCCCCAACAGGGGAGGCTGGCCGGGACACAGCAGCGGCACAGGCAAGGCCGGGTTCCGTCACAGAGAAGACACGGCGGCCATCTTGGCAAGCTTCCTCACACGGAGCCTGTAAACCAGCACCCCCATCACAAAGTGAGGAGGCAAGGGCCCCCTGCGGTGGTCCCGGAGGAGGTAAAGAGACCTCCATGGATAGGAGACAGTGTCCCCAGTGCACTGGGGCAGCCCAGGTGTTAGGGCCGGGCAGCAATCTTGCCCTCGTGCCTCAGGCCGGAGCGAGCCCCGCAGCTGCATGGGAGTTTGCCTCCCGAAGTACGCCCCAATATCACTCTGAGGGGATGAGGGCTGTACAGATGGGGCTATCTTGCCTTTTTTGCTCGCCTTCCCCATTGTGAAAGCTGGATGACAGCAGGTATTGGTGAAGCTGGTGGAGGAGCTCAGGGAAGCACGTCTTCACCCATCCATAGCTGGCCATGCCCCCCCCCCCACATTCCTTTCTTTTAAGGCCCACACCCTCAGTCTCTTGCGACAATTCTCCACCCGAGAGGCAGTTGTCTATCGGCCCCCTGGTTCACCCTGACAGTTCTTAGATAACTTTGCTGAATGGCTTCCACATTTTCTATCCTCTGAAATACCCACTCTCATTATGGATGACTTTAACATCCCCATTGATAACCCAATCTCCTCATCTGACTCTCAGTTTTTATCTTTAACCTTCATCTTTCTCAGCCTTTCACAACTTACTAATTCTTCTACACATGAAGACGGGAATGTACTTGATCTGGTCTTCTTCCGACTCTGCTCAGTTTCTGACATTATTAAGTCTCCTCTCCCGCTCTCTGACCACAACCTGATCTCCTTTACTATAAAAAATCCTCTGCCTCCTCAGGACATACCTACCCATCATACATACAGGAATCTACATGCCATCAACACTCAGCAACTCATAGACATTCTACAGTTCACACTGTCCCCTATCTATTCCTTTGCCTGTCCCATTATGGCTACCAAACATTACAATAAAACTATCAAAAATGCCTTGGATAAAAAAGTGCCCCCTACAGCTTGAACCTCCCGATACAGACGGCGAGAACTTTGGCACACAACTTAAACTCGCCCTTTTCTGTTTTAGTGTCTCTCAAGATGCGCCTAACTTCTATGGAGAAAATCGCAGATCTCATGCATTAGAAATTCAAACTCAAAACCTACAACTATGTCCCTCACCATGCCAAACAAGCCTATTTCTCCTCCCTTATCTCTACACTATCTAATATACCAAAACAACTCAATGATACTTTTCACTTCTTCCTTAGTTCTAGAGTGCAAACACCTATCACAGATTTCAGTGCTAAAGACTTTGTCACTTATTTTAAAATTAAAATTGACAACATCCGGCATGATATTATCTCCCAGTTCCCAAGAAGCAACAGTCCCCTTTCACCCAAACACACATAACAGAAAAAGTCTTTAGGCTCCTCTCTTCTTCTCGTCCCACTACCGTCATTCGTGATCCTATTTCCTCGCACTTCGTCCAGCTTCTCTCCCCGGCAGTCATTAGTCCCCTAACTAAAATATTCACCCTCTATCTTTCTTCTGGAATTTTCTTCCTCTTTTTAAACAAGTTCAAATAAGTCCAATACTGAAAAAAAAATTTTTGACTAGTCCAGCTCTTTTACCGACCTGTCTCTAATCTCTCCTTCATTTCTAAACTCCAGGAATGCTTGGTCTACTCTCGATTAATTCACTCTCTGCTAACTCTTTTCTTGACCCATTACAATCTCGTGTCCGCACTTTACTCTACTACTCTACTCTACAGAGGCTGCCCTTAAAAAAGTCTAAAATTATCTGCTAACCGCTAAAACTAATGCCAATTACTCTCTATTCATTTTTATGGATCTCTCTGCAGCGTTTGACACTGTAGACCACCAACTACTACTCAGTATGCTCCAGTATTTTGGCAGCAAGGGCACTGCTCTCTCTTGGATTTCTTCCGATCCCTCATAATGCTGGTTCTACTTCTTCTTCACCTCTTCCCCTTGCTATCGGGGTTCCTCAGGGATCAGTCCTAGGTCCGCTCCTCATTTCTCTCTACACAGCCCCTATTGGACAAACTATCAGCAGATTTGGTTTCCAGTACCATCTCTACGCTGATGACACACAATTATATACCTCTTCTAATGATATCACCTCCGCTCTAATAAAAAAACACCAGTGATTGTCTATCTGCTGTATTTAAAGAGGCTCTGTCACCAGTTTATCAATTCCCTATCTCCTAACTAATCTAATAGGCGATTTGATGCTGATAACTACAGTGTGAGTTTTAAAAAAAAGTTTATTATTTTAAAAGTTAGGGTATGTTCACACGGCAAACAAAAAAATTTCAAGGGAAAACAGCCTATGATTTTCAGCCGTTTTTTATGCATCAAGCGTTTTTTTATGCGTTTCTTACAGTCGTTTTTGGAGCTGTTTTTCTATCGAGACAATGAAAAACAGCTTCAAAAACGACTCAAGAAGTTACACGCACTTCTTTTTTACGGGCCATTTTTTACGCACCGTTTTTTGAGACGGCCGGGTAAAAAAACAGCCTTGTGGGAACGAAACTCCATTTTTCCCATTTTTTTTTTAAATCAATGGGCAGATGTTTGGAGGCGTTCAATAATAAGAGGAGTGAGGGCCCTGCTCACAAGCGCTTAAAGAGGCTCTGTGACCACATTATAAGTCATCGGCGCTGTAATATAGATAACAACAGTGTTTTTTATTTTGAAAAATTATCATTTTTGAGCAAGTTATGAGCAATTTTAGATTAATGCTAATTACTTTCTTAATAGACAACTGGGTGTTTTTTAAATTTTGACCAAGTGGGCATTGTGAAGAGAAGTGTATGACGCTGACCAATCAGTGTCATACACTTCTCTCCATTCATGTCTATTTATATTCACTGCACAGCGTGATCTCGCGAGATCATGCAGTGCTGTAACATACACCCACATTAACTTTACTGAAATGTCTTGAGAGTGAATAGACATTGCCTCCAGCCAGGACGCGATTCCTAATCACACTCCCGACACTTCGGTAAAGTTTCTGTGAATGACAGCACAGCATGATCTCGCGAAGTGTCGGGAGTGTGATACTTCCTACCGCACCAATAATTTTTTATAGAGGTGCTGTCGCCCTCTGGTGGCTAAATACTTCCTGTACAAATCATCTGCGGTCAGGAAGTCAGATGGAATTGAGTAGGATATGTTCACATGTGGCAGATTTGTTGTATACATTTCTGCGATTGCCCAAAACTTCTAAATGGGAATTGCAGAAATCCCTGCACATGCTGATGAAATAATTTACATGTATGGAATAGATTTTTCAGTTAAAGAAACTTCTGCATGTGAATTTGAATATACCTTTAGTCTACACAAGGATTTGCAGTCTGTAACTATAGAGATACGGAGGTCTGTATAGAAGCGGTATACACAAAACGGTAGGATATTTTTAATCAAGACTATTTGTTGCAAAGTTGCTTTTTTTTCATTTTTTTTTCATTTTACATGGACTGGAGCAATAACAAAAAAATATTGGTTGCAAAGTTGATCATAGCCTTTTAGTGTCACTGGAAAACTCGACAAATATAGCATCAACCCAGGGCGTAGCTAAAGGCTCATGAGCCCCGATGCAAAGGTTCTTCTTGCCCCTCCCAAACTTCTCATGGCCGACGGCCCCCAGTTTTCAGCTGAATCGCTGGATCTCCTAAGTGACCCAACAATGCAGCACTAGCGGACAGGGGCGTCACTAAGGACTCAAAACATCAGGGGATATAGCCCCAATACATGTGTGTCCCCCCCCAAAAAAAAAATGTGTGCCTATGTGTGTATGTATATGCATACCTCCCAACTTTTGAATTAGTAAAAGAGGGACATATTAAGCTACGCCCCTAACCACGCCCAATATCCCGCATAAACACATCAAATCACGGCCAGATCCTTCTGCAAATAACAAGCGCACATTTTCACTGCAGATCTCTAGACTGTCTGGATATCACAGATATTATGGATCCGGTTATGTCGTCTTTATGTTACTTTTCCTAACTTGGGTATAACATTTGCTCATCACGGCAGCAGCAGCTGTAGGACAAACCAAAAGGCTGAGAACAATGAAAGTCAAGAGGGAGACCCTGTAGTTGATGACTTTTCAATTGACAGGTAGCAGAGTTACATGATGGGGATTTTTTTTTTCCAATAGTGTAACTCTGCTACCGGTCAATGGAAAAATCATCCCCCAGAGCCCCCCTGTAGATTGCTCCAGACACAGCCCCCTGTACATAGCGCCAGATAAAGCACCCCTGTAGATAGCGCCACACACAGTCCCCATGTAGATTGCTCCACACACAGCCCCTCTGTAGATAGCGCCAGATACAGCCCACTGTAGATAGCGCCACACACAGCCCCCCAGTAGATAGCGCCACAAACAGCCCCCTGTACATAGCGCCAGATACAGCCCCCTGCAGATTGCTCCACACACAGCCCCCTGTAGATTGCTCCACACACAGCCCCCCTGTAAATTGCTCCACACACAGCCCCCCTGTACATAGCGCCACACACAGCCCCCCTTTAAATTGCTCCACACACAGCCCCCCTGTAGATAGCGCCACACACAGCCCCCCTGTAGATAGCTCCACACACAGCCCCCTGTAGATAGATCCACGCAGCCCCCCTGTAGATAGCTCCACACAGCCCCACTGTAGATAGCTCCACACACACAGCCCCCTGTACATAGCGCCACACACAGCGCCCCCTGTACATAGGGCCACACACAGCCCCCCCTGTAGAGAGAGCCACACACAGCCCACTGTACATATCTCCACACACAGCCCCCCCTGTAGATAGCTCCACACACAGCCCCCCTGTAGATAGTGCCACACACAGCCCCCTGTAGATAGCGGCACACACAGCCCCCCCTGTAGATAGCTCCACACACAGCCCCCCTGTAGATAGCTCCAGACACAGCCCCCTGTAGATTGCTCCACACACAGCCCATGTAGATAGCTCCACACACAGCCCCCCAGTAGATAGCGCCACACACAGCCCCCCTGTAGATAGCACCACACACAGCCCCCCTGTAGATAGCTCCACACACAGCCACCCTGTAGATAGCGCCAGACACAGCCCCCCTGTAGATAGCCACACACACAGCCACCCCTGTAGATAGCGCCACACACAGCCCCCGGTAGATAGCTCCACACACAGCCCCCCAGTAGATAGCGCCCACACAGCCCCATGTAGATAGCTCCACACACAGCCCCCCCGTAAATAGCTCCATACACAGCCCCCCTATAGGTAGCACAACACAACCCCCTTATACTTTGTGCCACATTGCCGCCAAAAAGGAGAGCGGTAGAGGTAGCCGGCCCTACTGTTGCCCCTCTCCGCTCTGCTTTGACATCACTCACCGTCAGAAGAGGGCAGGAGTCTTGCGGCGGTGTTCTCACTGGTGTCGATGCCAGCCCGGGAGTGGACCAGTCCAGTCACCTGACCGGTCAGGTGACTGGACTGGTCCACTCCCGGGCCGGCATCATTCCCAGTGAGAACACCACCGCAAGACTCCTGCCCTCTTCTTATCGCTGCTGTAGTTGTTGTGATGCAGACCGCCCAGGACGGCGGGACAGCGGTGAGAAACCGGGACTGTCCCACTGGATCCGTTACGTTTTGGAGGTATGGTATATGTGTGTGTGTATAGCTATGGATAGGATTAGGAATTGAAAGAATAGGCAGCACCCCACAACAGAGTATCAAAAAAGTGAAAAAACTTTTATTCACCCATATGACAGATTGCAATTTTTTTGATACTTTGATGTGGAGTGCTCCCTATTGTTTTAATTCCTACATTTTTGGACTGTTGGTCGTGGTCTGGAGGCTTGCACACACAAAACCTTTGCAAAGGTGATTTTCTTCATTCGTTGGTGCGGCTCTTCTTTGTATTTTATGGATAGGATTAGATACAGTGGCTCAGCAGACAGTATCACACATGATAGGATTAGATATAGGGCCCAGCGCTGGACCCAGAAAAGGTAAGTATAGGAATTGTTTTGCTTTTTTATGTTACTAATTATTTTTGTGTGTTCGTGTCTTTTTACAGGTTCGGTTGTTTGACTAATTCAGATTCAAAGACTACTTCGATAACAGCGTTTTTTAAATTCTCAATTAAATGGTTAATGAGGGTTGGGTGTGGGATTTTTATTTCAATAAAATATTTTTTCTATGTCTTTTTGTATTTTTTTAAACTTTATTACTACCACCTTAGTAATAGCTGCTGGCTGTTTGACAACGCCCATTACTAAGGCGGTACCAGAGGTACAGGGAAGAGACGGGTATGATCCAGTACCCGACCATCAGTAGTGACGGTGGGGCACTGGTGCAGCCGTGGTCTGTTATTATTAGGCTGGGAAAGCCCAAAAACAGTGGCTTTCCCACCCTGGTAATGCTAGGCTGCTGCTGTGTCGTATCTGGCTGGTTATAAAAATGGCCGAACCCCACATCGTGCTTTCCAATTATTTATTTGTTTAAAAAAAAAATGCCGTGCGGCCCCCCCCATTTTTCCCTTACTTTCTCACACTGTGAATCCCTGACACGTCCGTGTCGGCGATTCACAGTGTGAGAAAGTGACCGTAATGAAGGTGAAGTATCGCTCGTAACAGCTGATTGGTGGGGGTCCCGCGATTCGTACCCCAACTCATCTGCTTCAGCAGTCAGTAATATAAAACTTGCCCTACTCTTCGGCCACAGCGGAGGTCCTGACTCCATCCAGGGTCGGGATGTTGTGCGGGGGGTAGGTACTGTCAGTTACTATAGTACAGGGGTCCGTGTAGTTTATTAAATAGGCCCCAGTTACTATAGTAACCTTTCAATGATGTGGTGCGGGGGGCCGCAGTCCCCCTTGCTTCGGGGCCCGGTCGCAATTGTGACCGCTGCGACCCCTAAAGTTACACCACTGACCCCTGCATAGACTATAAATGTCCGGGCAGTCCGCACTTAACTCTGCAAGGATGCTCCAGAACGTCCAGTAGAGTTAGCTGGTTTGCCGCTCCCTGGCGGAATTTTGCTCCATGATACAGCTGTCTCTAGACGGCTGTATCACGGAGCTTCAACCGGAGACCACTCAGCGTGGTCTCTGGTCACGTGATCGTTGTGACAACCCGTCACAATGACCAAATTGCTCCTCCCAGCAGACTGTGAGGAGCTCTGTGATACAGCTGTCTAGAGACAGCTGTATCACAGAGCTTCATCCAGAGACCACTCAGTTTGGTCTCTGGTCATGTGATCACTTTGACAGCCTGTCACAGTGATCACAGAAATTTTTCTTAGCAGATAACAAAATAATGTCATGTAAAAAACACACACACGTGACCACATTGGCTTTCTTTACTTGCGGTGTAGGCTATGGGACAGAGCAATCTTTGGCTGTGCAACCAATTTCGCAGCCAAAGTCACCATGTAGCCCCAGCCTTAGGCTGGGTTCCCACGTAGCGTAAAAGCTGCGGAATTTCCACAACGGATATTTGTGCGGAATTTCTGCAGCATTTATGGTAGCAGCAAACTGGATGAGATTTATAAAATAAATTGACCTGCAGTGCGGAATTTAACTCTGCAGCATGTCAATTTATGGGTTTTCCCCATTGAATTCAATGGGGATGCAAAACCCGCAAGCAAAAGCCTAGTATTGCGACTTTTGCGGCATAATCGCAGCGATTACACCGCAAAAATCCAAACTCCAGAAAACACAAAAAAAAACATACTTAGCCAGAACGCCCTCCTTCTTCCTGCAGTCCGGCCTCCTGGGATGACGTTTCATCCCATGTGACCACTACAGCTAATCACCGGCCTGCAACAGCATCACCTGGCTTGCAACGTCATCGTAGGAGGCCGGATCGAACGTCAAAGGAGGGAGGGGGTAAGTATGAGCATTTTCTTCCGTAGCGGAAATTCAATGTTGTGCAATTTTTCGGACAGAATCTACTGCGGGTTCCAGGTCGGACATGCTGTGTGATTTTTACGCAACATATCCGATCCGTGGGAACTCGGCCCTAGGGTGATTTTACATGTGATTCGCTGCAGATTTTACCTGCGGATCGATCAGATTTTACAAATCTCATCCACATGCTGCATAAATTTGACACTGCAGATTTTCAAATCTTTCATATGTCGTTAAATTAATACCTGGGGGGGGGGGGCCTAATTTCCAAAAAAACACAAAAAAGGTCGTATTAACGAAATGGGCAGGTAAACACCCATTCCCAGCAGGACGCAAGCCACAAATGCTAAATAGAGGGAGAGGGCTCAAGTGCATTAGATAGTAATATCCACTATTCTTGAGTGGTATATCTATGTCCCTTTTTGTGAATAATTTCCCAAAAATTTATTTTGGGGGTGTTAATGGGGTTTTCCAGTTCCCAAAAATGTTTGGCCTATACTCAGGATAAGCCATAAATATCTAAACAGTCGGAGCCTGAATCCCTGCTGATCAGCTGTTTTGAAAGGTCCGCAGCACTCGTACCAGCTTCCCCTTCATTCCTGTGACTGCTCACACTGTAAATCGCCAACACACTTGTAGCGGAGGTTCACAGGATTACAGTTTTCTCCCAGACAGGATACAGTAACAGACTATAACATACTGTCATACTGTGAACAGCTGCTACAAGTATGTCGGGAATTTAGTGTGAACAGTGACTTTTTTATTTTTGCATCGATGTAGCCATATGTGGGCTTGTGTTTTGGGGGACGAGATGTAGTTTAAATTTGTACTATTTTGGAGTATATGGGACTTATTGATTAACTTTTATTTTATTTTTCGGAAAAAGGAATGGAAAAAAAAAGCAATTTTGACGTGGTTTTCGTGTTTTTTTGTACTGCGTTCACCCGGCGTTTAATTAATGTGTTAACTTTATTGTTCAGGTCACTACGATTGCGGCAATACCATATATGTGTATTTTAATTTTCATTGTAATCTTTTTTTTTTTTTTTTTAATAAACTTTATTTAACTGTTTATCTTTTTTTTTTCTTTAGGCTTTATTCAGACGAAAGGGAATTACGTCCGTGCAACGCACGTGATTTTCACGCGCGTCGCACGGACCTATATTAGTCAGCGTGAGTCCGCAGAAAAAAAGTCACGACATGTCCGTTCTTTGGGCGTTTTGCGCGAATTACGCACCCATTGAAGTCAGTGGGTGCGTGAAAACCACGCATGCCGCACGGAAGCACTTCCGTGCAAACTGCGTGAGTCGCGCAACAGCTGTCAAAAGGATGAATGTAAACAGAAAAGCACCACGTGCTTTTCTGTTTACAAACATCCAAATGGAGTGTCATAATGATGGAGGCTGCCCGAAAAGCACGCAGCCGCGCATCATATGCTGCTGCCACACGAAGCTGTTAAGTGGCTTTTGCGCAAAAACGCCACGCTCGTGTGAATCCAGCCTTAGTCCCACAAGGGGACTTTACAATGCGATATTCTGATCGCAGATATAATGCTTTGGTATACTTAGTATACTAAAGCATTTTTGCCTGTCAGTGTAAAACTGACAGGCAAACCATTAGGCCATGCCTCTGGCACGGCTTAATAGGCATACAGCCAGGGCAGGCTAGGGGGCCTTTGTTAGTCCCCTGGCTCCCATGGCAACCTGTCAGCAGCCGGCAATTATGGGCCACCGATAGGTGACAGAGGGAGCCCACCCCCTTTGTCAAACCACTTAAATGCTGCAGTCTCTGGTGACCGCGGCATTTAAGGGGTTAAATGGCCAGGATTGGAGGTTTCTCCAATCCTAGCCGTTGCAGCGGGTGCCCGGCTGTCATTTACAGCTGGGCTCCCAGGGTGATTGTGCGGACACAGCTTCAGTGCCCGCACGATCACAATCACGTACATGCACAGTGGAATGTGCAAACGGTACGTGATTTTGCGCTAAAGTGTTAAGGGTGTATTCACACGGCGCCTTTTTGCTGTGTTTTTGGCCGGAAACTGCAGTGAAAAATAAGTGAGTTTTTACCACGATTTGCCGCAATTTTGCAAATCGCTGTTAAATCATATGTGTTTTTTCAGTGCAATTTTCACCCGAGCAGCTAAAACTGTACCGTGTGAATACACCCTAAAGGTCTAGGGAACTTGGTGATAGATGTAATACTATCAAATAAGGTCAATAATCCCCCATATGTAGGAATATACTTAAAAAAGCATCAGAAATTTTTTTCTACCGGAAGAATATACAGAAAAACATGATTTCAGTTATGTTCACATCTGTGCTGGAGGCTTGCTTGCAGGTTCTTCATGTGAAGAATTTGGCACAGCATTGAAATCCTATGATGGAACAGAAAAATTGAATCACTAGTGTAGTGAAAATAGCTTCAGGCCTCATGCACAAAACCGTTTGAAACCATAGGCACACGAAGGTAAGGTATGAACCCAAATAGTTCTTTGGACGCCATATTACCATATAAATCTGTGGTCCTATGCTGTACCTCCAGGTGCCTTCAATTTTATTGCATGCCATGAGGGCTTATTCAGATGAACGGGATATACGTCCGTGCAACGCGCGTGATTTTCACGCGCGTCGCACGGACCTATATTAGTCTATGGGGCCGTGCAGACAGGTGCGTGATTTTTACGCTGCGTGAGTCCGCTGCGAAAAAGTCACGACATGTCCGTTCTTTGGGCGTTTTACGCGCATCACGCACCCATTGAAGTCAATAGGTGCGTGAAAATCACGCATGCCACACGGAAGCACTTCCGTGGGACGTGCGTGATTCGCACAACAGCTGTGTAAAGGATGAATGAAAACAGAAAAGCACCACGTGCTTTTCTGTTTACAAACATCCAAACGGAGTGTCATAATGATGGCGGCTGTGCGAAAAGAACGCAGCCGCGCATCATACAGGGCTGACACACGGAGCTGTCAAGTGACTTTTGCGCGCGCAAAACACCGCGTTTTTTGCGCATGCAAAACGCACACACTCGTGTGAATCCAGCCTAATACTAAGAGGAACATGGTACGGCACAGAGGCACAATATGGCTTCACACAATACGGACCCGTAAGGACTCCATGTGCCACTGTACAAGTTCAAAGTGTAAGAAGGTTAGACTCTTTTGTGTGGCCCTTGACCATGACACGCTACCCCACTTGAGAATGACAAAGTAATGGAGGCAGACACAGCACAGTTTAATGGGACAAAATTTTTCTCTGGTTGGGCACAAAGCGCAATGAAGTGGGTATCATAGTCTCAAGTGGGTATACAGCTTAGAGGTTACAGTTTCAGACGGGGAACTTAAGTTGGTTACAGTCTCTGTTGAGCTCACACAGCAACTCACGACTTAGTGAACGCGGGGTCACTGTGGACTTAGCACTGTCTCCGGTCTTTGGTGCAGGCTTTCACCCGCTTCTGGTACAGGAACACGCTGGAAGTATGTGTGCCGAGCAGAGATTTACTTTTTTTAGTACAAGACATTCTCAGAATAACAATAGTTAGTGATTATTTCTTCAGTAATAATACAATTTCCAATGTCCAACTTATCGTATACTAATTTTATACAGATGTTGTACTTCAAAGATATATATTATATTTTCTTCTTCTCAGAAACATATTTAATATAATAACGCTTCAAAAGTTCCTATCCTATTACTTTTCCTCAGAAACAGGTTTTGGTGGTATAAAACTGTCCACTCCACATATATACAGTGCCCACCAAAAGTTCCAGAACACCCTCATAACTTTTGAACGGCTCGAGCTAGAGGGTTGAAATTTGGTTGGATTTAATGGGGTCATAAAATCTACCAGTTAGTGCCCAAAAAAACACCACCACCCCTTTGGGGGCGGCAAAACCTTAAATGGCACGGGGGGTCGAGTGGGGGCTCATTTGAAAGCTCTTTTCAATACAAAAACAATGCTGCAATCGATTTTGACATAGGAATTTTTTTTCACTGAGATATTTAACTTTAAAGTTATCATCTTCATTATCAGCTACCGCCGGTGTTAGCATTATCCAAAATGTACCCTGCGGGTAAAATCCTAAATGTGTGTGGGCGCTTGTGCGTGTGTGTGTGAGCTTGGGAATGTCACATCAAGGTGACTTTAAATTACGCATTATTATAATCGGCCTCGGCGATACAAAATGGACCTTATCTACGATTGTAACATGATTTCATGTATACGCATTTCAATGGTCGCTTGTGGTTTTCAGAGAGCGCTAATTCGGGGAGTAATTTTCATTTTTGTACGTTTATATTTTCATAACACAAAATGCATTTGACCGAAATGGAAAGGATCACTTTATTGATGATGAGAGGGTATGGCAAAGAAAAAATAAGATCCTATCGAGAAGTAGCGGCTTTATTCAATGCCACTTATCCTATCCATGATCCAATTTCATTGTCAACTGTTAAAAGAACTGTTCATCATTTAAAAATAACAATATCGGTTCAATTAAAGATGCACCAAGATCCGGAAGACCCAAACATGCTAGTATTGATGAAAAAGCTTTAGATGTTCTGCTCACTGTACATGATAATCATCATACATCTGTCTCGAGTGGAGCACAACAAAATGATATCAGCGCCACATCAGTTCATCCTTATAAAATACTAGACGTTCAGGTGCTATCCAAAGATGATTATGACCGAAGAGTGGAATTTTGCGATACAATGATGACACGATGTAATAATAATCATCAGATTTTCAACTGGACCTGTTTTTTGGATGAAGCTGCGTTTGAACTAAACGGTTCTGTAAATCGACAGAACATGAGGTATTGGGCAGACAAAAATCCACATTGGATGAGAGCCAGTCATACCCAGTATCCTCAGAAGGTTAACATTTTGGCCGGAATATTGCTCAATCATATTGTGGGACCGTTTTTCATTCAAGGATACATAAATGCAGAAAATTACTGCAATTTGCTAAGAAACCAAGTGATACCGGCTATTCAAAATATTGCTGGAGTAGCTTTCCGCAATGTTTGGTATCAGCAGGATGGAGCTCCGGTTAATTTTTCTTTGTGAGCTCTAAATCTTCTGAACGATAATTCTCCTGATCAATGGATTGGTAGAAGAGGCCCCATAGAATGGACACCGAGATCACCAGATCTGACCCCATTAGACTTTTTTTACTGGGGGTATTTAAAAAGTAAAGTCTATGAGACTAGGATGGCAAACTTAGAGGAGCTGCGGGAAAGAATAGTGAACATTTAGAATTCAATCACACCAGATGTTATAAATAACGTTATCGACACGTTTTACGTTCACTTAGGACACTGTCAAGTTGTTGAAGGACATCAGTTCGAACATTTGATTTAATACAGTAATTGTTTGTACTAATACACATAATTAGAGATGAGTGAACTTATGAAAAGTTCGGTTCGGCTAGTTCGCCGAATTTCACGAAAAATTTTGATTCGGACCGAACTAGTTCGGACCGAACCTGTAATTTCTGTGCGCCAAGCATGGTACTGTCCAGGATGCTGATAGAGTTAATGGGCTGCACTAACTCTTTCAGCAACCTTGACAGTACATGCTCGGCACGCGGAAAATAAAATTTTAATGTAATAAAAAAATAATAATAATACGTTCATACTTACATTCCTCCTGTCCGGCCTCCAGCGATGACGTTTCATCCATGTCGCCGCTGCAGCCAATCACAGGCTGTAGTGGCGGTCACGCACGTCAGGATGACGTCAGAAGGCCGGCATCCAGGGATGACGCTTCATCCCACGTGACCGCCTCTGCAGCCAATCACAGGCTGCAGTGGCCTCTGCAGCCAATCACAGGCTGCACCGGCCTCTGCAGCCAATCACACGCTCCTCTGTATAAATACTCTGTGCTGCGCTGCCTTAAACTCTGTGGACAGGTCAGGATTCTGTTTCTTCTAAATGCTGCTGGGGAACCCGCTCGATCCACTATATAAGGCTGCGCTACAGTGCAGCATTTAAAAGAAACAGGATCCTGACCTGTCCACAGAGTTTAAGGCAGCACAGAGTATTTCAGGAGATGAGCGTGCAGATTCAGTGCTGCTGTGAACTCTGCTCTTACCATTACGTAGCTCTCAGTCTGTTACCTCTCCTCCACTCCTGTCCTCAATAACACCTTCACATGATTGGCAAGTCACCACGTAATGGTAAGAGCAGAGTTCACAGCAGCACAGAGTATTTAAGGAGAGGAGCGTGCAGATTCTGTGCTGCTGTGAACTCTGCTCTTACCATTACGTAGGTCTCAGTCTGTTACCTCTCCTCCACTCCTGTCCTCAATAACACCTTCACATGATTGGCAAGTCACCACCCCGCACAAGATCCGCACGCTCATCTCCTGAAATACTCTGTGCTGCTGTGAACTCCGCTCTAACCATTACGTGGTGACTTGCCAATCATGAAGGTGTTATTGAGGACAGTAGTGGAGGAGAGGTAACAGACTGAGAGCTACGTAATGGTAAGAGCAGAGTTCACAGCAGCACTGAATCTGTACGCTCATCTCCTGAAATACTCTGTGCTGCCTTAAACTCTGTGGACAGGTCAGGATCCTGTTTCTTTTAAATGCTGCACTGTAGTGCAGCCTTATATAGTGGATCGAGCGGGTTCCCTAGCAGCATTTAAAAGAAACAGGATCCTGACCTGTCCACAGAGTTTAAGGCAGCACAGAGTATTTCAGGAGATGAGCACGGCCGGCCACGGGCAGCCGGTCGTTTTTCCGAGCCGTGCTGCCATTATAAAGTATAGGAGCACGGCCCGTAAAATAAAAAAATAGAACATGTTTTATCTTTTTAACGGCACGGGCACCTTCCCGTGAGAAAACGGGAAGGTACCCGTGGCTAACAGAAGTCTATGGGCCCGCTATTTCGGGTCGTAATTTCGACCCGTAATAATGGGTGTTTTTACGGTCGTGTGCATGAGGCCCCGTAATGACGGGTGGCTACATATGTGCACCCGTCATTACGGCAGCGTTGCTAGGCGACGTCAGTAAATAGTCACTGTCCAGAGTGCTGAAAGAGTTAACTGATCGGCAGTAACTGTTTCAGCACCCTGGACAGTGACTACCGATCACAATATAGAGTAACCTGTAAAAAAAAAAGACGTTCATACTTACCGAGAACTTTCTGCTTCCTCCAGTCCAGTCTCCTGGCCGTTGCCTTGGTGACGCGTCCCTCTCGACATCCGACCCGACTGTTATGGCAGGAAGAGGGGGAAGGGGATAAGTGAGCCCTAATCTACCCACCGCCCTGTCCCTGCCTACTTGCAACGACCCGCCCTAGGCGACGGGGTACAACTGGGCGGCGGTCCCTACGCTGACTAAGTGCATGGGAATACAAACAGGGAACAAGCAAGGGAAGGGGCAGTAGACCACGGAACACCGTGAGGAAACCAGAGTGGTGAACGAGCCAGTCAGAATCAGGAAGTCACGAAGTATACGAACGCAGAGCAAGGAGAAGGAAGCAAGCCGGGGTCAGAGCGAAGCAGGATAAGCGGAAGCTGTAGCAAGGCTGAAGCAAGGCAGTAGCAGGCTGGAGCAAGGCTGTAGCAGGGCCAGGAACTCCGACTGACCAGGCCGCGATAGGCTCTCCCACTCCTGAGCCTGCCACCCTGATTGGTGGGAGCCGGAGTCAGTCTAAGAGGTCCGGCCTCAGGTGTCGATTGATTAATCCTGGGAGTATCCACAGACGTAGTGCCTGGCAGATCCTTTACAGTACCCCCCCCTTTTATGAGGGGCCACCGGAACCTTACTAAGAGGACCTGGTTTAGTGGGGAAGAGAAGGTGGAACCTCCTGACCAATACCCCAGCGTGAACATCTCGAGCAGGTACCCAAGTCCTCTCCTCCGGCCCGTATCCTCTCCAATGGACCAGGTACTGGAAGGAGCCCTGGATCATCCTACTGTCCACAATCTTGGCCACCTCGAATTCCACCCCCTCAGGGGTGAGAATGGGAACAGGAGGTTTCCTCGAGGGGGACCAGGACGGGGATCAGCGTTTAAGGAGGGAGGCATGAAAGACGTCGTGTATGCGAAAGGATGGGGGCAGCTCCAGACGGAAGGATACATGGTTGAGGACTTCAATGACCTTATAAGGCCCAATAAATCGGGGAGCAAACTTCCTGGACGGGACCTTAAGGCGCAAGTTCCTAGACGACAACCACACCAGATCCCCGACGACAAACCGGGGGTTAGCAGAACGTCTTCTATCAGCCTGAATTTTTTGTACGCTCTGGGACGCCTCTAGGTTCTTCTGAACCTGGGCCCAGACTGTGCACAGTTCCCGATGAACGACCTCTACCTCGGGATTGTTGGAACTACCAGGAGAAACGGAGGAGAACCGTGGATTAAACCCGAAATTACAGAAAAACGGGGAGACCCCTGACGAGTTACTGACTCGGTTATTCAGGGAAAATTCGGCGAGGGGAATGAATGAGACCCAATCAAATTGACAGTCAGAGATGAAACACCTTAAATATTGTTCCAGGGATAGATTAGTCCTCTCCGTTTGGCCATTAGTTTCGGGATGGAAGGCGGAGGAGAAGGACAGATCAATCTCCAACTTTTTACAAAAGGCTCTCCAAAATAAAGAAACAAATTGTACCCCTCTGTCAGAAACGATATTGACTGGGACCCCATGGAGACGCAGAATGTGTTTAACAAACAAAGAAGCTAACGTCTTGGCGTTAGGTAGTTTCTTAAGGGGCACAAAGTGGCACATCTTGCTGAAGCGGTCTACTACCACCCACACCACCGACTTGCCTTGAGATGGAGGCAAATCGGTGATAAAATCCATGGAGATATGGGTCCAAGGTCTCTGGGGAATGGGCAAAGAACGTAGTAAGCCCGCAGGTCGGGACCTAGGGGTCTTGGACCTAGCACAAACCTCACAAGCGGTGACGTAAGCCCTAACGTCTTTAGGCAACCCAGGCCACCAATAGTTTCTGGTAATGAGGTGTTTGGTACCCAAGATGCCAGGATGACCAGATAGTGCGGAGTCATGGTTTTCCCTAAGTACCCTTAGCCGGTATTGCAGGGGGACAAACAGCTTGTCCACAGGGAGGTTCCCGGGAGCTGAACCTTGATCAGCCGCAATATCAGAGACTAAATCAGAATCAGTGGCAGTAACGATTATACCAGGGGGTAAAATACAAGCAGGATCCTTCTCCGAAGGAGGGCTGGCCATGAAACTACGTGACAGTGTATGAGCCTTAATATTTTTGGACCCAGCCCTATAGGTAACCAAAAAGTTAAATCTGGTAAAAAATAGCGCCCATCGAGCTTGTCTCGGATTAAGCCTCCGGGCAGATTCTAGGAAAACCAGATTCTTGTGGTCAGTAAGGACCGTTACCTGGTGTCTGGCCCCCTCCAGGAAGTGACGCCACTCTTCAAAAGCCCATTTAATGGCTAAAAGTTCGCGGTTGCCAATATCATAGTTACTCTCCGTGGGCGAAAACTTCCTGGAGAAGTAAGCACAGGGACGGAGATGGGTGAGGGACCTGGTACCCTGGGACAAGACAGCCCCCACTCCCACCTCGGACGCGTCAACCTCCACAATAAATGGCTCCCTTTGGTTGGGCTGAACCTGCACAGGGGCCGAGATAAAGCACTTCTTGAGAGTCTCAAAAGCCTGGACGGCCTCAGGAGGCCAGTGGAGGACATCAGCACCCTTGCGAGTGAGGTCCGTAAGAGGCTTAGCGACGACCGAGAAGTTGGCAATAAATCTCCTGTAATAGTTAGCGAACCCCAAGAAACACTGTAGCGCCTTCAGGGAGGCAGGTTGGACCCATTCCGCCACAGCCTGAACCTTGGCAGGGTCCATGCGGAATTCATGAGGAGTGAGGATTTGACCCAAAAATGGTATCTCCTGTACCCCAAACACACATTTTTCGGTTTTCGAAACAGATTATTTTCCCGGAGGACCTGGAGCACCTTCCTGACATCCTCCACGTGGGAGGACCAGTCCTTGGAAAACACCAGTATGTCATCAAGGTACACTACAAGAAAATTTCCCAGGTAATCTCTCAGAATTTCATTAATAAAATTCTGGAAGACAGCAGGGGCATTACACAACCCAAAGGGCATGACGAGGTATTCGAAATGACCTTCGGGCGTGTTGAACGCAGTCTTCCACTCATCCCCCTCTTTGATGCAGATAAGGTTATACGCCCCCCGTAGATCAAACTTAGAGAACCATTGGGCCCCCTGAACCTGATTAAAAAGATCCGGAATCAAAGGAAGGGGATACTGGTTCCTTACAGTGACCTTATTCAAGTTACGATAGTCAATGCACGGCCTAAGACCACCATCCTTCTTCCCCACGAAGAAGAAGCCAGCACCTACAGGAGAAGTAGAGGGGCGAATGAAACCCTTGGCCAGGCATTCTTGGATATATTCCCTCATTGCTTCACGTTCAGGACATGAAAGATTAAATATCCTACCCTTAGGAAGCTTAGCACCTGGTACCAAATCGATAGCGCAATCGTAATCTCTATGAGGGGGCAACACCTCGGAGGCCTCCTTAGAGAAAACATCAGCGAAGTCCTGAACAAACTCAGGTAGCGTGTTTACCTCCTCACGGGGAGAAATAGAGTTAACCGAAAGACATGACGTCAGGCATTCACTACCCCATTTGGTGAGATCCCCAGTATTCCAATCAAACGTGGGATTATGCAACTGCAACCAGGGAAGACCTAATACCAGATCGGACGATAATCCCTGCATCAACAGTACAGAGCACTGCTCCAAATGCATGGAGCCAACAAGGAGTTCAAAAACATGAGTATGCTGAGTAAAATAACCATTAGCAAGAGGAGTGGAGTCGATACCCACTACCGGGACAGGATTAGGCAAATCAATAAAAGGCATTTTTAGAGACATAGCAAATTCCACAGACATGATATTAGCAGATGAGCCTGAATCCACGAAGGCACTGCCGGTGGCAGACCGACCACCAAACGAGACCTGAAAGGGAAGCAAAATTTTATTGCGTTTCATATTAACGGGAAATACCTGTGCGCCCAAGTGACCTCCCCGATGATCACTTAGGCGCGGAAGTGTTCCGGCTGCTTATTCTTGCGCCTGGGACAGGTGTTCAGTTGATGCTTGTCATCCCCACAATAGAAGCAGAGACCATTCTTCCTGCGGAACTCTCTACGTTGTCGGGGGGACACGGAGGCCCCGAGTTGCATAGGTACCTCCGAGTCTTCCGTGGAAGAGCGAGGAGACGGGACCTCGGGGGGAATCGCAGGGAAGTCAGAGGGGAAAACACTGAAACGTTCAAGCTGTCGTTCCCTGAGACGTCGGTCAAGTCGTACTGCTAAGGCCATAACCTGGTCTAGGGAGTCAGAAGAGGGGTAGCTAACAAGCAGATCCTTCAGGGCGTTAGATAAGCCTAACCTAAACTGGCACCTTAGGACAGGGTCATTCCACCGAGAAGCTATGCACCACTTTCTAAAGTCAGAACAGTATTCCTCAACAGGTCTCCTACCCTGACGTAAGGTCACCAGCTGACTCTCGGCCAAGGCAGTCCTGTCAGTCTCGTCGTAAATGAGTCCGAGGGCAGAGAAAAAACGATCAACGGAGGAAAGTTCAGGGGCGTCAGGAGCCAAGGAGAAGGCCCACTCTTGGGGCCCTTCCTGGAGTCGGGATATAATGATTCCCACCCGCTGGTTCTCGGAACCTGAGGAGTGAGGTTTTAGACGGAAGTAAAGTCTGCAACTCTCCCGAAAGGAGAGAAAAGTCTTACGCTCCCCTGAGAACCGGTCAGGTAACTTGAGGTCAGGTTCTAGAGGTGGGGCGAGGGGTACTACTATGGCAGCGTCAGGCTGGTTGACCCTCTGAGCCAGGGCCTGGACCTGTAGGGAGAGGCCCTGCATCTGCTGGGTCAGGGTCTCAAGGGGGTCCATGATAGAGTAGAAGAAAGGGTAGACTAGGTATGGGCTTGTGATTGTGTTATGGCAGGAAGAAGGGGAAGGGGATAAGTGAGCCCTAATCTACCCACCGCCCTGTCCCTGCCTACTTGCAACGACCCGCCCTAGGCGACGGGGTACAACTGGGCGGCGGTCCCTACGCTGACTAAGTGCACGGGAATACAAACAGGGAACAAGCAAAGGAAGGGGCAGTAGCCCACGGAACACCGTGAGGAAACCAGAGTGGTGAACGAGCCAGTCAGAATCAGGAAGTCACGAAGTATACGAACGCAGAGCAAGGAGCAGGAAGCAAGCCGGGGTCAGAGCGAAGCAGGATAAGCGGAAGCTGTAGCAAGGCTGAAGCAAGGCAGTAGCAGGCTGGAGCAAGGCTGTAGCAGGGCCAGGAAACCAGGAAGAATCACAAGCAATGAGGAAGAGAAAACGGCAGGTATAAATGGACAGGGGGCGGAGCTAACTCCGACTGACTAGGCCGCGATAGGCTCTCCCACTCCTGAGCCTGCCACCCTGATTGGTGGGAGCCGGAGTCAGTCTAAGAGGTCCGGCCTCAGGTGTCGATTGATTAATCCTGGGAGTATCCACAGACGTAGTGCCTGGCAGATCCTTTACACCGACCTTCCTGGATGACGATACAGTCCATGTGACCGCTGCAGCCAATCACAGGCTGCAGAGGCCTCTGCAGCCAATCACAGGCTGCAGAGGCCTCTGCAGCCAATCACAGGCTGCCGCGTCAGAAAAGAAGGTCGGACTGGAGGAAGAAGAGGGACACGTCACCAAGACAACTGCTTTTTATTTTATTTTTAATCAGCAGCCTCTTTTCTCTATCAGTGATTGATAGAGACAAGTGGCTGCTGATTCGTATAATATTTTTGACCGGGTTCGGTCAAAACGGGTTCGGCCGAACATGGTGAAGTTCGGATTCGCTGCGAACCGCACTTTTCCGGATGTTCGGACCGAAACCGGGTTCGGTTGTCCCGGTTCGCTCATCTCTACACATAATACATGTCCTCGGAGTTGTTAAATACCGGGGGGAATGACGAACCCCGGGGTCCTTATCTCGGGCTGTGTACACACACACACACACACACACAAAAAAGCCGCCCTCGGCTTTACAGTTCATAGTCTTGTAATCTGCTAGGTAGAGCTCCTCTTGTGGTTCGTATGGGGTACCTGTGGAGTACTGTAGAAAGCTTTGCGTCCATCTCCCCTCCTGTTTCTCTGGCCTCCACGTATCATGGAACCCAGCAGATTGACTCCGGCATCAAGACATCAGTTAATTCTTATGTTTCTTTATTTGGACTGTTTTCTCTAGCATCAGATATTACAAATGTGCAAGGACGGAGCATGTTGTGATGTAAGGTTTTTATTGTACTTCCATCTCTCTGTTTGCACTTCATGTACAGGTGAATTTGGGTATTTCCTACCGATTTCCACGTAAGGAATTTTTTTCAACGGGGTTCTAACTTTCCTGACCTTTGACAAGGTAGAAAATTCTCCAGCTCACCTGACACACTCCTGTGTGTCGTTGAAAGCGCCCGGATCCTCGTGTCGGCACACGGAGTATCACGTAGAAAACAGGGGAAGAAGGTAGGATCCAGCGCTGAGACGTTTAAAATGGAAAACGATTTTCCGAGTTTAATTGTTGAATTTTAAAAGGAAGTCCAGTGGTATACGGTCCAGGGTGTGTATGAAGTTGAAGGAGGGTGTCCTCTTAGGCCTACGCGTTTCGGACGACGCTGCGTCCTTAGACTTAGACCACAGCCAAGTCTAAGGACGCAGCGTCGTCCGAAACGCGTAGGCCTAAGAGGACACCCTCCTTCAACTTCATACACACCCTGGACCGTATACCACTGGACTTCCTTTTAAAATTCAACAATTAAACTCTGAAAATCGTTTTCCATTTTAAACGTCTCAGCGCTGGATCCTACCTTCTTCCCCTGTTTCCTGACCTTTATGCTTTTTTGTTTCTCACCAGTACCTTGTCTCCTGGAAAGAATTCTGTAGGACCACGGCATGTCTCTTCTTCTCTTGCAAGGTGTATATTTTGTATATCCTGAATATATTCTTGTGCAGCTTTGAGTCTCTTACGATGCTCTTCCACTGAGTGGGGATATACTCATTATTCTCCTCCGGTTGATCCATCAGTAAAGAAAGTGGAAGGCATCCCATTCACCCAAATAGTAGTTGGTAAGGCGTATATCCTGTACTACCATGAATTGTATGGTTATATATCCATACCACATCTGCAATGTATTCCGGCCAGTATGCTTGACGCTCATCGGTCAGTGTTCTTATCATGTTCAGCAATGTCCTATTAAATCTTTCGCATACACCATTAGGCCCCATGCACACGACCGTGCCCGCAATCACGGCCCGCGATTGCGGGCACGGCCAGCCGCTGACTGACAGCCGCATTTTCGGGCCGTGCTCCCATACAAAGTATGGGAGCACGGCCCGCAAAATGCGAAAGAACGGACATGTTCCATAATTCCCGGAACATTTCCACGGCACGGACACCCTTCCGTAGTGCTACGGAAAGGTGTCAGTGTTCAATGAAAGTGAATGGCTCCGTTTTTGCAGACCGCAATTGCGGTCCGCAAAAACGGAGGTTTTTTACGGTCGTGTGCATGGGGCCTTACCCTGTGGATGATACTGGGTTGTTCTTGACTTTCTGATCCCATGAAAGAAACACAATTCCTTTATCGACTGTGACTCAAAGTTAGGTCTTTGATGGGATAGTATTCTTTTCAGACATCCATAGGGACGAATTTGTTGGGATGACTATTGAAAACTTTGTAAAATGATCTACACAGCATATTTGTATCCGGAGAATAGCTCTTGTACTGTGAGAAAGTCAACAATTCAAATGGTTCTCCAGTGACCATAGTTTGAGGTGGCATATTTTGGTCTTGTCCTTTATGTATTTTGAATTGAACACAGCTGTGACATACTTGTTGTATGTCCAGAAGAGGCTGGACGCAGCCTGCAGGGCTTAAAGGGAAGCCGCCATGACCTCCCTGGTAGGGAAAGGGTTAATAGTTAAGGGAGAGTTGTAGGGAGAGTTAGGAGGAGGTGGAGGAGGGACAAGGAGGAGTCAGGGGGCCGTTGCTGAGCTTCCCGCTGTTTGCGGCATTGAGCCGGAAGCAGCGGGAGAAGTAACACAGGGAGAGACAAGCTCCCCGTTGCCCGCGCTACTCCCTATGTCGGAGGCATTATTATTAGAGCGGCTGCGTGCCGCTGCTGTGCACCACGGTCCCGGATGGCTGGAGGAGACCGTGGCTGCATTAACGAGGATCCCGGATGCCGTTTCGCCACGTCAGGCCCGGCGTTCGGGGTCTGTTGCAGGGGACAGGCTCCCCTCCCCCGGCCCCCTTCCTAGCCTTACTATGGCGGCGGGGGGGGAGTCGGCAACAACCGCTCCTGATCGGAGCAGGCAGAGAGCGTTGCCGGGGGTGACGGTGACTCAGGCCGGGTCGACCCGTCCCTCCCGGCGGTCCCGACCTCCAGAGCGCCTCAGTCCTGAGGCAGTCCCGCGGACACGGCGTCGCAGAGGGAGCCCGATCCCGGACGCTGCAGGCCAGGCAGCTGGGAGGACCGCCCCTTCCCAGGCCCTGCGTCCTGGCAGGAATCCCAAACCGCGACGGGGTCCGGCGGTATGCAGGGAGTCGCAGGCCGGGCTCCCTGTCACCCCTCCCCCTTCGGATGGAAGATTCGGAGGACAAGGTACGGCCGCCCCGCCTGGTGATGTTCCGGCCAGGGGGCAGGCTTCTTCAGAATCGTCAAGACGGACGACTAGATCTACAGCGACGTCGAGGCAACAGGTCCGGTCGGAAGTCTGGGTTCCAGCGGTCGGGCGGCAGGTTGCCGGCCCATCGGTCAGCGCTTCATCATCTCCGTTCCGAAGATGTCGGTGGGATGGCCAGTCGTCTGCGAGAGAAGAGCTGGAGGAAGGTGAACTGGACGCGTATCGTCGAGGTCAGGAGGGTCCGGCTGACGGGAACACAGCGCCTGTGCAGCCCGGTGAGTGTATAACTCCATCATTGTCATATCCAGCGATTTTTATGTCGGGTGTCGGGGGGGGGTTGCTAGCGTCGCATCGGTGGCCGGTAGTGGCGCAGGCGGGCGTGATGGCGCGGGTCTGGCCGACTTAGTGGGTTGCTTGAGAGAGCTGGTCGGGCGCCTAGATAGGGCGGTGGCGCCGGTAGTCACGGAAGTGTCCCCGGCGGTAGTTTGGGAGGGTCCCAGGGAAGTGGGATTGTTACAAGCGCGGCCCGTAACGGCGGTTAGAGAGGCGGTCGCGGTGTCGGTACAGACCGAGGCGCAAAAAGATGGCGATCGGGTGCGTATTGATGATCGTGCTCGTGGGGAGGTGTATGTTTGTTTCGAAGGTCCGTTGGGCGCGCATTTAAAGCAGGAGGTGCGTGAGCGGATCTGGAAGGACGAATATGTTGAGATTTTTTCTCTCTTGCCGCTCGCTAAATGTAATTTGGATAAGAGCAAGCGGGACGAGAGTAAGAAGGACGAGGAGGAACGGCGGCGGTATAGGCTTATCCCGCAGACGTTCGTTAATTGGTCGCAGGCGTTCGCCATATTAGCCAGTGTGATAGGGGAAAAGGCGCCGGAAAATTGTTCGGCGTTGTTTTGTTATTTCGATGCCATTGGGGAGGCTCATAGGGCGTATGGGGGCCAGGCGTGGCTGCGATACGATGAGCAATTCCGTCAGCGGAAAGCGGTTCGGCCGGCGATTCGGTGGGACCAGAAGGATATTGCTCTCTGGTTACGGGTTACGGCTCCGGTTAGGCAGTCCTTTCCCGGGAGCTCCGGCCAAGGAGGCCAGTCTAGTCAGGTTGGACAAGGCGGCGGGGGAAAGGCGGAGTTTTGCTGGCAATTTAATGAAGGCCAGTGTAAGTTCGGGGCCACGTGCAAGTTCAAGCACGTGTGTTCCGAGTGTAATGGTGCATCACACGGGGCGGCAAAATGTATGCGAAAAAAGAGGTCAGGGAACCAGTCCTCCGCGGCTGGTCAAGGGGGTGTCACCGGTGAGGGTGGAAAAGATGGCCCCTTATCTAAATGAGTATCCGGATAGGGCGGCGGCTAAGTTGCTTTACGAGGGGTTTTGTGTTGGTTTCGTTATTCCTCCGCCTCCTTATGAGGTTCCGGTTACGCGGAGGAATTTAAAATCGGCTTACTTGCATGCCAAGGTCGTGTCGGACAAATTGTTAAAAGAAGTTTCGTTGGGGCGCATGTCAGGGCCTTTTGTTGATTCGCCAGTAAAAGATTTAGTTGTGTCCCCGTTGGGTATTGTTCCTAAGCGCGAGCCGGGAAAATTTCGTTTAATTCAACACTTATCGTATCCCAAGGGTTCGTCGGTAAATGACGGGATAGATCACGAGTTGTGCTCCGTAGTCTATACCTCATTCGATAAGGCGGTGGGTTTAGTGCGGGCTGCGGGCCCGGGCGCGCTGCTAGCAAAAACCGACATCGAGGCGGCGTTCAGGTTGTTGCCAGTTCATCCAGAAAGCCAACGGCTGTTGGGCTGTTTTTGGAATGGGGCTTTTTACGTGGATCGGTGCCTTCCGATGGGGTGTTCCCTTTCTTGTGCATACTTCGAGGCGTTTAGTAGCTTCGTGGAGTGGGTAACGAGGGGAGTATCTGGGGTCGACTCGTTGATCCATTACTTAGATGATTTCTTGTGCGTTGGCCCGGGGGGTTCGCCGGTTTGCGGTAATTTGCTTTATGCACTACAGAAGGTGGCGAGGGATTTTGGGATCCCTTTGGCGCCAGAAAAAACGGAGGGCCCGGTAGCGACGACTTGTTTTTTGGGAATTGAAATAGATTCGGTGGCAATGGAGTGTCGTCTCCCTGCGGATAAGCTGGGTGCTTTGAGGCTGGAGGTACGGCGGGCTTGTAGACTAAAGAAAATGACGCTGCGGGAGCTTCAGTCGCTGCTGGGGAAGTTGAATTTCGCCTGCCGGATTATGCCAATGGGGAGGGTGTTTGGTAGAAGGTTGGCGGCGGCAACGGCGGGAGTGCGTGCACCGCATCATTTTGTGCGGCTCAAGGAGGAGCACCGAGCTGATCTTCAGGTTTGGGATGACTTCTTGGGCCAGTACAATGGTCGCTCGCTGTGGATGGCCCCAGCGCAGGATACGAGTGATTTGAATATTTTTACGGATGCGGCTGGGGCGGGCGGTTTTGGAGCTTACGGGGGAGGTCCGTGGTGCACAGGTCAATGGCCGGCTAGTTGGGTGTCCAGTGGACTCACGCGGAATCTGGCCCTGCTCAAGCTGTTCCCCATCGTGGTGGCGGCAACCATTAGGGGGGACAGGCTCAGGGATAAGAAGGTTCGTTTTTACTGCGACAACATGGGGGTGGTGCTGGCCATTAATAACATCACGGCGTCCTCTCCTCCGGTAGTTCAATTGTTGCGACATTTAGTGTTGGTATGTTTGTCGTTGAACACGTGGGTGGTGGCGGTGCATGTGCCGGGAGTACGGAATTGTATCGCTGATGCTCTTTCTCGCTCGCAGTGGGACCGGTTTCGGCAATTGGCACCGGGAGCGGAACGTCTCGGTTTGGCTTGTCCGGAACATCTTTGGGATCTGGTCTCGGTCCCGTAGAACAACTGGTACAAAGGTCTTTGGCGCGCACGACGTGGAGTGCTTATTCTGCTTGTTGGAGGCAGTGGGAGGAGTGGGTAAGAGAGTTGGGTGACGTCAATACGGATAGAGACAGGTTGGTGGCACTTTTGTACTGGTTAGGGGACGCCTGGGAGGCGGGGTTTTCAGTGGCAAAGGTGAACCGGTTCATATCTGCGGTGGCGTTTGGTTTTAAGTTGCGAGGCTTTCAGGATGTATCTAAGGAATTTCTGGTGCTACAGGCTTTGAAGGGGTTGCGCCGAGGTAGAGTGGAGGCGGATAGTAGAAGGCCTGTGTCGTTTGCGTTGCTTAGCTCGTTGGGCGGTTCATTAGCATCGGTCTGTCGTTCTTCAGACGAAAGGGATGTGTTTCGGTTAGCTTTTTCGTTAGCGTTCTTTGGGGCATTTAGAGTAGGTGAGTTGGTGTCGCCAAATACCAAACAGGCAGGGGGGCTGAGATCTGGGGAAGTGAGCTTATTCGCAGATCGGCTGGAGGTATGGTTGCGTCGGTCAAAAACTGACCAATTAGGGAAGGGTAAGCTGATAGTTTTGTTCGCCCTCCCGGGGTCGGTTATGTGCCCAGTAGAGTGCATGCAGGGTTTTAAGCCGCGAGCGGGGTCTCCAGATTTGCCTTTGTTACGTCATGTGGACGGGTCGTTTTTGTCCAGGTTTCAGTTTGGAGCTGTATTTAAAAAATGTCTGACGGCGGTTGGTGTCGCGGCGGGCTCATATTCATCTCATTCCCTCAGGATTGGCGCAGCAACTGAAGCGGGGCGCTGGGGGTTGGATGATGAAGGGGTTCGGCGCATTGGTCGATGGGAGTCCAACAGATTTAGGTCCTATGTCCGCCCCCATTTGTTATGAGGTTTGTTGTTAACGCTTAGAAATGTTTTATATGGTGGTGTCTAATTGTTTTTCTGTTTCAGATTCGCCTCCGTGTTTGGTGTGGTTGCTGGGTCATTCTTACGTGCACTGGGGGGCTTTGAGGGCGGACGTCCGCCCGGACGGTCGCCAGTTGCGCATTCCGCGACAGGATGCGGTTGTGCATTGGCTGGGATTTAGAGGTATGTCATGGAGCAGGGTGTTGGCGGAATTCCAGACATATGCCCGGCTTGATAGGGTTCCGGAGGTCTTAATGTTGCACGTGGGTGGGAATGACTTAGGAGTCCGCCCCTTTCGTGAGTTGGTGCGGGACATCAAACACGATATGTTGTGTTTGTGGGTTTCTTATCCCAAGTTGGTGATAGTGTGGTCGGACATAGTCCCGAGAAAACATTGGCGGTTGGCTAGGTCAGTGGAGAGAGTCAATAAGGCTCGCATTAAAGTTAATCGGGCGGTGTCCCGTTTTGTAGCAAAAAACGGGGGCATTTGCGTGCGGCACAGGGATTTGGAGTCAGGAGTGGGGAACTTCTGGAGGAGTGATGGGGTTCATCTGACCGAGGTTGGCATTGATCTTTGGAGCTTGGCGATAGCAGAAGGAATAGAAAGGGCGGTGGTGGTGTGGCGGAACTCACAGGCTTAATGTGGTCAAGGCCTGTTTCGCTGTGGCGGGGGGAGTCCTTGAGGCCAGTCAGTACAAAATGGTGGGGGGGTCGCATCGGGGGTATGCGTCCCCCAAAAAAGGTACATGGTTGAAGACTTCATCGGGTGTTATCCCTTTGAAGTGGTCTTCTGGTGGAAGGTATATCACTTGAAGGCTTCATTTGGTGTTATCCCTTTGAAGTGGACTTCTAGTGGTCGGTATATCACTTGAGGGCTTCATCGGGTGTTATCCCTTTGAAGTGGACTTCTAGTGGTTGGAGCCATCTGCAGAGGTGAACGGTGCTTCCGAGCTGGTTGACGGCTGGAGGTAATTGGTGGTTTGCAGATGGCTAACTCGGTGTGTTCTTAAAAAAGGAATATCTGAAAGGGCTTCAAGGACTTCCTCTGCTCGGGTTAATGTTAACGTTAAAATTGTTATTTACGATTCTGACCCATGTTGGGTCATGTGAATTATTAGGAGGAATTCTCTGGTGGATTCCTAACTAGTTATCCGAATGTTTCGGATTTAAATTGTTTTTATAAAACTGTGAAATTAATAAACGGCTGCTGTGGCCATTTCACATCCAACCTCGGTGTCACGTGTCTTTCCTAAAGGTGGGGGTGGAGGGATAGGATGGGTAAGGGAAGGTTCATTAACACACGACTCTACTTAGGCAGGTCATGCAACAATCTTGGACTGTAGAAATGTTCTCTGATTCTTGCTAAAGTTTTCTCTGAACAAAAATGTCCACAAGTATCATGTATTACCTTGCATACTTGTTCTGTACTCGTAGAGGGTAAGACCAATTGCCAAACGTCATGTTGTTCTTTCTGTATCCAAATTTTTCTATACAGGATTCCTTCTCTAGTCTGTAGACAATCCTATTTTCTCATAATTAGCAGGGGCGTAGCTAGGGGGGGCAGGCGGGGCACGTGCCCCGGCCATTCAGCGCCTTTCCACGAATGAAGCAACTGGTACCTTTTGTACCAGTGAAGCTTCCGTCGATGAAAGACGCTGATTGACAGGGAAAGTCATCCTGCCCAGCCAATCAGCGCCTTTCATAGTGTTCAACCCCCTGGAGATGTTCGCAGAAGAGAGCAGGTCTCCATGGCTCCCGGATGGCGTGGGAGCGGGAATAAGGTGAGTTTGAATATTTTTTTATTTTTTTTAAAAAATTGTAATAGCAGTGTGCGGCTGTATATACAGGGGGGACGACTTTGTCTACACTGGGGGGCCTTTATCTACGGGGGTGTCTATCTACAGGAGTGGGCTATATCTACAGGGGGGGCCTTTATCTACGGGGGGTGTCTATCTACAGGGGGACTATATCTACAGGGGGACTATATCTACAGGGGGGCTATATCTACAGGGGGTGGGCTATATACAGGGGGACTATATCTACAGGGGGTGGGCTATATACAGGGGGACTATATCTACAGGGGGGTATCTATGGAGCACCATATACAGGGGTGGGCAATAGCTACAGGTGGGGCTATATAGTATATAGCCCCCTGTAGATATAGCCCACCCCTGTATATGGTGCTCCATAGATAGCCCACCCCAGTATATAGCCCCCCTGTAGATATAGCCCCCCTGTAGATATAGCCCCCTGTAGATATAGCCCACCCCTGTAGATATAGCCCACCCCTGTAGATATAGCCCCCCTGTAGATATAGCCCACCCCTGTAGATATAGCCCACCCCTGTAGATATAGCCCATCCCTATAGATATAGTCGCCCTGTGTATAGCCCAACCCTGTGTATAGCCCAGCCCTGTGTATAGCCCAACCCTGTATAGCCCAACCCTGTGTATAGCCCAGCCCTGTAGATATAGCCCAGCCCTGTAGATATAGCCCACCCCTGTAGATATAGCCCACCCCTGTAGATATAGCCCACCCCTGTAGATATAGTCGCCCTGTGTATAGCCCAGCCCTGTGTATAGCCCAGCCCTGTGTATAGCCCAGCCCTGTGTATAGCCCCCCTGTAGATATGGTCCCCCTGTAGATAGCCCACCCCTGTATATAGTCCCCCTGTAGATATAGTCCCCCTGTAGATATAGCCCACCCCTGTATATAGTCCCCCTGTAGATATAGCCCACCCCTGTATATAGTATCCCACAAATAGCTCCCCCTATAGTGCTCCACAGAAAGCCCACCCCTGTATATAGCCCCCTTGTACATATAGTCCACCCCTGTATATAGTGCTCCACAGATAGCCCACCCTTGTATATAGTATATACAGGGGTGGGCTATCTGTGGAGCACTATATACAGGGGTGGACTATCTAGTGGAGCACTAATATAATAATAATCTTTATGTATATAGCGCCAACATATTACGCAGCACTTTACAATTTAGAGGGGACATGAAACAAACAATATCAGACATTACATAGTGACAAAGATCATTTACAGTTCAAACATGGAGAGTGAGGACCCTGCTCGCAAGAGCTTACAATCTATGAGGAAATAAAGGAGACACAAAGTGTAACAGTGTTTGTTCTGTACAATGGTCCGGCCATTTTTATACACATGCGGTGGTAACATAAAGCTGCATGAGCCGGTCACCAGCCAGTATCCGTGTATGGCGGACATGAAGAGAAGGAGTGTGAGGGAATCTTATTCTGATGACTAATCTAAAAGGAGGGCCATGGAAAGGAGTCAGATTAGGGAATGTTATAGGCCTGTCTAAATAGATGTGTTTTCAGGGCACGTTTAAAACTGTGGATATTGGGAATTAATCGGATTGTCTGGGGTAGCGCATTCCAGAGGACGGGTGCAGCATGAGAGAAATCTTGGAGACGGGAGTGGGAGGTTCGGATTATGGAGGATTTTAATCTAAGGTCGTTGGCAGAACGTAGAGCCCGAGTAGGGTGGTAGACAGAGATGAGGGAGGAGATGTAAGGAGGTGCAGCACTGTGGAAAGCTTTGTGGGTGAGAGTAATAAGTTTGAATTTTATTCGGAAGGGGATGGGCAACCAGTGCAGTGACTGGCACAGATTAGAGGCGTTGGTGTAGCGGTTGGTCATAAAGATGAGCCTGGCTGCTGCATTGAGGATAGATTGGAGAGGGGAGAGTTTAGTGAGGGGAAGACCGACTAGTAATGAGTTACAGTAGTCAAGACGAGAGTGAATCAGAGCAACAATGAGAGTTTTGGCGGTTTCCTCCGTAAGAAAAGAGCGGATTCTGGAGATGTTTTTGAGGTGAAAATGACAGGAGCGTGAAAGTGATTGTATGTGAGGAGTAAAGGAAAGATCTGAGTCAAAAATAACCCCGAGACAGCGGGCGTGCTGCTTAGGAGTGATGGTAGTGCCACACACAGAGATGGAGACATCAGGTTTAGGGAGGTTAGTAGATGGTGGGAACACAAGGAGCTCAGTTTTAGAAAGATTCAGTTTCAGATAGAGAGAGGACATGATGTTAGAGACAGCGGACAGACAATCACTGGTGTTCTGTATTAGAGCAGGGGTGATGTCACGGGAAGAGGTATATAATTGGGTGTCATCAGCGTAGAGATGGTACTGGAAGCCAAATCTGCTGATGGTTTGTCCAATAGGAGCTGTGTAGAGAGAAAAGAGCAGCGGACCTAGGACTGATCCCTGAGGAACCCCGATAGCAAGGGGAAGAGGAGAAGTGGAACCAGAAAATGACACACTGAACGAGCGGTCAGAGAGATAGGGGTGGACTATATGTACAAGGGGGGCTATATACAGGGGTGGACTATATGTACAAGGGGGGCTATATACAGGGGTGGGCTATCTGAAACACTATATACAGGGGTGGACTATATGTGGAGCACTATATACAGGGGGGGCTACATACATGGTTGGACTATCTGTAGAGCACTATATACAGGGGTGGGCTATATCTACAGGGGGCTATATACAGGGGTGGGCTATCTGTAGAGCACTATAGGGGGAGTTATTTGTGGGACACTATATACAGGGGTGGTCTATATGGGGGCACTATCTACAGGGGCTCTATGGCAGGCACTATCTACAGGGGGCTCTATTGCAGGCACTATCTACAGGGGGCACAGTGTGTGTGTGTGACACGGTGTATGGTGCTATTATAATTAGAGGTGCAGTGTATGGCGCTATTATATTTAGGGGCGTAGTGTGTGGTATAATGATAACTTTATATTTATTTATAGGTGCAGAAATGTTGGTAAAGTGAGAAGCTGAAGACATCTGAGCGGCAAACTGCAGAAATGGCCTGTGACCGGGAGAATTCATCATAGAGGTCTGGACCGGATGGAGAAAAAGAACTAGAATCTGAGACGTCACCGGTGAGTCACTTAATGTAAATGTTTATTCTGCCTCTAATCAGCACTGTAGTCACTGTGTGATCTGCAGTGAGATGATGGGTGGTATGATTATGATAGGATTTGTTTTTTGTGAAACGGCATCTCCCAGCATATCCTTATCATTGTTTGGGCCATGCTGGGAGCTGTAGTTTTACGCCGTACACACCTATACGGCAGGGGTTGCACTAAATTGAGCTGTATTTGTGCTGGTGTTGTATATATGTAATGAGCTTGGTTCTGGTGCTGGATATAAGTAATAAGCTTGGTTCTGGTGTTGTGTATAGAACCATATTGCTTGTAAAATGTACAAATGTTTTTATGCTCGCGTTACATAAAAATAAATGACACGTCGATTGGTAGAGAAAACAAACACGGCGAGGGGGAAGGAGATGTCGGGAAAGAGGTTGGGGGGGGGGTGCGCCAAACTGAATCTTTGCCCCAGGTGCTGGAGAACCTAGCTACGCCTCTGTAATTAGACTACCCCTGTTTGTTAATTCTTCTTGTTGAATTCGAGTAGGTCAGCAGCCTTGTTGTTTCCAGTTAAAGATAAGCAGTATCGGGGCGTGGCTAGCTTCCGCCACGAGCAGTCACATGCTGTGAGAGCTCTGTCCCTGCTTCAGCGTCTTCTTATATAATCCTGCCGAAAATCTTCTGCAAACATTTCCTGGACCAGGTACGCTCAACGGAGGAGCCGAGGAGCTACTAATATAAGTAAAATTTGTCACTCGACCGCTACAGAACGGCTCAGGGAGTTTGCGAGGCCGAGAGGCCAACATGGCGCCGATGCTCCTGTGGTGCATGAACAGACTAATGTTAAGTATACGTGAGTCGACTACATCCCTAATGACTAAGATCGACGAAGTAAAGGTTCATCTCGGTATGATGCGCCAGGACCTCCATAAGCTCCGAGATCGAGTACGGGACGCGGAGACTCGAATCCCTCAGATCGAAGATGTCACTGCCCCTGTTGCGAAACAGCTCGAGGCCATGGAGAAGGCGGCAGAAATATGGTCACAACAATCCAATGGCCTTGAGAACTGGCTATGCCAGAATAATGTGCGCATTTTGGGCTTACCAGAACGTACTGAAGAAACGGATCCCAGTTCCTTTATGGAGCAGTGGCTCAAGGACACTCTACCCGCTGCTAAATTATCTACGGCCTATGCTGTTGAGCGAGCTCATCGGGTTCCTGCTCGCCCGCCTCCGCCACATGCGGCACCGAGACCTATGCTGGTTAAACTACTTAGTAGCAAGGATAGAGACGCCATCTTGAGAGAGGCGTGCCATAAAGGCCAAATTACCCACAATACAGCCTCGATTATGATTTTCCCTGATTTCTCTGATGTACTACAGAAAACTCATGCTACATTTGTGGGCATTAAGAAATGGCTGAGAGATTTTCAGATTCCATATTCCATGGTCTTTCCTCCAAGACTTCAGGTAGTTCATTAGGTGAAGTCGATTTTCTTCAATACCCCGGCGGAGGCCGAAGACTGGCTGAATAGTCGGAGCGTTGCTGCGCCATGAGGATGTCTTTAGTTTTAGCTGAGTGATTCTTCCTGGATTCGGCCATGGGACTTACAGTTGGACTATCAGAGCTGAGTATCGCTTATGCTTCACCTGTTTTCTACATATACTTACGCAGAGGTTTGATATATGATATTATCTGAAATGTTTCATGAATAGGACAGGTGCTTATCCTGTCCACCCCTTTTCCTTGACACTTGCAGCAGAACGTGGTTGTGAGACTCGTTTACAGTTACACTAGGATTTGATGTTCATATTTCTAGTCGTGCTATATATGATATGCTAATATATTGCATAGTTACCTATATAGGAAATATATTTTTGTTAGATTGCATTATATTAATGGGGGGGGGGTATGAATCTCCACATTGCATGTCGGGTGCTTGTGCCTGACCTAGTTGTGACTGACTAAATTGTATATTTGTCCTGTTTACTTCTGCTATACTTACTTGTTATGTACAGGTTAGGAAACGCTGATTGGACATGGCAATAGTCTGTGTACAGTTTCTTGTTTATCACAGACTACCCCCGTAACACCATATAGGTACGAATCTACTTCGGTTAGACATAACATCTGGTCTCTGAGGGGATTCCCAAATTTTGTTGCTTGTTTTTATTGTTTCTTTTGGTTTTTATTTTTTCATTTTTAATTAACAGTGTATGGTATCCTTGAGTGTACTGTCATGGAATGTACGGGGCATGGGAGACTCACATAAACGTAATCAGGTTTTTTCTCAGATCAGTGCGAGTGGACCACAAGTGATATGCAGGGGCGTAACTAGGAAAGACTGGGCCCCATAGCAAACTTTTGACTGGGGCCCCCCCCTCCCCTGAGTGCCACACAACCCCCCTTGTAGATAGTGCCTCTTTTAAACCCCCCCCCTGTAGATAACGCCATACAGCCCCCCCTGTAGATAACGCCATACAGCCCCCCTGTAGATAGCGCCATACAGCCCCCTGTAGGTAACGCTATACAGCCCCTCCCTGTAGATAGCGCCATACAGCCTCAACCCCCCAAAAAAATCTGACCTATAGTGTGTCCTACAAAAGACATGTATCCCCTATCCACAGGATAGGGGATACATGTGTGATCGCTGGCAGCGATAGAGAGAACGGGGGACCGAAAGTCCCCCGAAGTTCTCCATGACTAACCTCTGACTTCCGGGGTCTGTGTCGGCAGCTCAATAAAAATGAAAGGAGCGCTGGTCACGCATGCGCACAAGCGCGACCGGCGCTCCATTCATTTCTACGGAGCTGCCGACACAGACCCCGGAAGTCCGAGGTTTGTGATGGAGAACTTCAGGGGACTTTCGGTGCCAGTGATCACACATGTATCCCCTGTCCTGTGGATATCCTGTGGATAGGGGATACATGTCTTTTGTAGGAACAACCCCTTTAACCCCTTAATGACCAGCCTATTTTAAACCTTAATGACCAAGCCATTTTTTACGTTTTTCCATCGTCGCATTCCAAGAGCTATAACCTTTTTATTTTTGCGTCGAAATAGCTGTATAAGGTCTTGTTTTTTGCGGGACAAGTTGTATTTTTTAATAGCACCATTTTGGCGGACATATTATTTATTGATTAACTTTTATTAACTTTTTTTTGGGGGGGAATAGAAAAAAACCTGAAATTTCGCCACTCTTTTTCGCGTCTTAAATCTACGCCGTTTACAGTGTGATATAAATAACACAATAACTTTATTCAGCGGGTTGTTACGATTGCAACGATACCAAATTTGTATAGTTTTTGTATGTTTTACTACTTTTACACAGTAAAAACGCTTTTTTTTCAAAATTATTTATTTTTGTGTCTCCATATTTGAAGAGCCGTAACGTTTTTATTTTTTCGCCGATGCGGTTGTATGAGGGCTTTTTTTTTGCGGGAAGACTTGTAGTTTTTATTGGTACCATTTTGGAGTAGATGCGACTTTTTGATCACTTTTTATCACATTTTTTTTGTCAGGATTCACAGAAAACAGCAATTTTTCCATAGTTTTTTTATTACATTTTTTACGGCGTTCACCGTGCGGGTTAAATAATGTAATAGATTTATAGTCGGGGTCGTTACGGACGCGGCGATAGCAAATATGTGTAACTTTTTTACTTTATTTTTTTAATAGTAAAGCATTTTGTAAGGGGAAAAGCTGGGTTTTTCATTTTTTTTTCACATTTTTTTTTTACTTAACTTTATTAAACTTTTTTTTTACTTTTTTACTAGTCCCACTAGGGGACTTTAATATGCGATTCTCCGATCGCTATTATAATACACTGCAATACTTTTGTATTGCAGTGTATTACTTTTAAAACGGACAGGCATCTGCTAGGTCATGCCTCCGGCATGATCTAGCAGGCATTCGCTCCAGGCAGACCTGGGGGCCTTTATTAGGCCCCCGGCTGCCATTCGAGACACAGAGACTCGGCGATCGTATCGCCGGGTGTCGGTGGGAGAGAGAGGGAGCTCCCTCCCTCTCTCCAAAACCACTCAGATTCGGTGCACGCTATTGTGCACCGCATCTGAGGGGTTAAACGGGTGAGAACGATACTTATATCGATCTCACACGGCAGAGCAGGGACGCCCCCAGCCCTCAGCTGCCTCTGGCAGCTGAGAGCAGGGAGATTTGACGCTCCCTGCTCTGTTTACTTTATCCTGATGCAGTGCCGTAAAAAGGCATATGCATCAGAATAAAGCCCGTTTGTGGCCGCCGTGAAAAGGCGTATTGGTGGTCACTAACGGGTTAATGGCAGAGCGGGGAGATACCGCCCTGCTCTGCCATAGTGTTTAGTGGCATCGCGCTGTAGTAGCCATAAGCGGCAGCTAGCGGAGCCTCCGGCCATGGTGGGGGCCCGTGCCGGCGGGAGACACGGGCCCCTTCATGCCGTGGGCCCCGTAGCAGCCGCTGCAGCTGCTACAGCGGTAGTTACACCACTGATTAGATACATAGCTCAGCAGTCAGTATCACGCATGATAGGATTAGATACACAGCTCAGCAGTCAGTATCACGCATGATAGGATTAGATATAGGACTCAGCAGACAGTATCACACATGATAGGATTAGATATAGGACTCAGCTCACTGACATTGCGTCTCCAGTGCTGGACCAGGAAATTTAAGATAATAATTGCTTTGCTTTTTTATGTGTTACTACATTTTTTTTTGCCTTTTTTATTTTTTTACAGGTTCGATTGTCGGACTATGTCAATGACAGAGTTCTTTTTATTCTCAATAAAATGGTTAACAAGGGTTGTGTGGTGGTTTTTTTTTTTTCAATAAAATATTTTTTCTATGTCCTTGCATTTTTTTAAACTTTATTACTACCACCTTACTGATGCCCGCTGATTGACAATGTGCATTACTAAGGCGGGGCTTAATGTTAGCCGTGCAGAGGCTAACACTAACCACCATTATTACGCAGGTACCATCTTCCATAAGGTGTGCCTGGAAGAGCCGGGTACGATCCAGTACCTGACCATCTGTAGCGGCGGTCGGGCACTGGGCCGGCAGCAGGTTGATATTATTAGGCTATTAGGCTGGGAAAGGCCAACAACATTGGCCCTTCCCACCCTGGTAATGCTAGGCTGCTGCTGTGTTCTATCTGGCTGGTTATGAAAAATGGGGGGTGGGGGTGCGGGGGATTTTTTACCATTTAAAAAAAAAAATGACGTGGGGTCCCCCTCATTTTCATAACCAGTCAGATACAACATAGCAGCAGCAGCCTGGCATTACCAGGGTGTGAAGGGCCACTGTATTTGGCCTTTCCCAGCCTAATAATACCAGCCTGCGGCCGCCCCATTGCCCGACCATCGCTACAGATGGTCAGGTACTGGATCATACCTGGCTCTTCCCAGCACCCCTGGTGGTGGTGGGTACCGGGGTAATAATGGGGGTTAGTGTTAGCCTCTGCATCGGCTAACACTAAGTTCTTCCTTAGTAATGAACGCTGTCATTCAGCCAGTGGCCATTACTCAAAAGGTAGAAATAAAGTGTTAAAAAATAAAAAGACATAGAAAAAATATTTTATTGAAATAAAACAAAAACACACAACCCTCGTTAACCATTTTATTTAGAATAAAAAAAGTTGTTATCGAAGTAGTCCTCGAATCCGACGTAGTCCAACACCCGAATCTGTAAAAAATCACAAGCACAAAAAAAAAACCATTAGTAACACATGTGGTAGGCTTAGATACAGGGCCCCTGCAGATAGTAATGTTTCACTTACCCTTCTCTTCGGCTCTGGGCGCACCAAAGGTCCTGACGCCATCCAGCGCCGTGACGTCAAGATGTGAAAAAGACATCAGGACCAAAGCTGCGCTCGGGAACGAGGAGGGTAAGTATATTGTTACTATACTAACAGGGGTCCTTGTAGTTTATTACATAGGTCCCGGTTACTATAATAATTTATAATAGTCATGGCGCGTTGGACAGGTCACAATTGTTATACAGCCGACACCTGCTGAGTATGGGGGGCGCTTAGCCCGTTCCATACTTGCCCATGATGGCTGCTACGTACATGTACGTGGCATGTCGTTAGGGTGTTAAAAGGGTCCTCTGGACATTTCTTACTGATGGTCTATCTTTAGGATAGGTTATCAATATTAGATCGGCGGGGGTCCAACTCCCGGAATACCCGCCGATCAGCTTTTTTGAAGGGGCCGTAGTACTCGTCTCGGATTCAGACGAACGTGATTTGCGTCCGTGCAGCCCGCGTGGTATTCACGCAGGTCGCACGGACCTATACAAGTCTATGGGGCAGTGCAGACTGTCCGTGAGTTTTGCGCAGCGTGAGTCCGCTGCGTAAAACTCACGACATGTTCTATATTTAGGCGTTTTTCGCGCATCACGCACCCATTGAAGTCAATGGGTGCATGAAAATCACGCGCACCACGCGGAAGCCCTTCCGTGGGACGCGCGTTATTCGCGCAATAACAGTAAAAGAATGAATGTAAACAGAAAAGCACCACGTGCTCTTCTGTTTACAAACATCCAAACGGAGCACGCAGCCGCGCATCCATATGAACATGACACACGGAGCTGTCACGCTGCTGCCACGCGCGCAAAACGCATGCGTCTGAATCCGGCCTTAGGGGGAATTCACACTGAGTTTTTCTGCATGCTTATTGACGCGAAACCATGTCGGAAAACGTGTAAAAAAACAGACGAAAACTAATGCGTTTTTTTCCAGCAAGCGCTAAAAACCGCTCAAGGGAACAAGTGACTTGCCCCTACCTTCGTGCGTTTACATCTCTAACCTCAAATTGACAATAAGAGGCAGAGAAATTCGCCCGCGGCGCTCAATGTCCGCAGCCAAAAAACGCAGCAAAAAACACTGCAAACGGCATGCAGGCATGTGTTTTGAGGCAGATTTTTCTGCCTGCAAAAAACTCTGTGTAAACAGGACCTTAACCCCTTAGTGTCTAAGCCTGTTTTGGCCTTCAGGACCAGCCCCATTTTTGCAAATCTGACATGTGTCACTTTATGTGGTAATAACTCCAGAATGCTTTTACCTATCCAAGCGATTCTGGGATTGTTTTCTCGTGACATGTTGTACTTTATGATACTGAAAAAATTTTGTCATTAAATTCAATATTTATTTGTAAGAAACGCCAAGATTTAGAGAAAATTAGCAAAAATTAGCATTTTTCTAAATTTTAATGTATTTACTTGTAAAACAGATAGTAATACCACACAAAATACATACTAGTTTATATTTCCCATATGTCTACTTTATGTTTGCGTCATTTTTTGAACATTCTTTTATTTTTCTAGGACGTTACAACGCTTAGAACTTTAGCAGCAATTTCTCATATTTTCAAGAAAATTTCAAAAGGCTATTTTTTCAGGGACCAGTTCAGTTCTGAAATGGCTTTGACGGCCTTATATATTAGAAAGTCACCATAAATCACCCCATTTTGAAAACTGCACCCATCAAAGTATTCAAAACAGCATTCACAAAGTATTTTAGCCCTTTAGGCGTTTCACAGGAATTAAAGCAAAGTAGAGGTGAAATTTACAAATTTCATTTTTTTTCTTCAAAAATTCATTTGTAATAAAATTTTTCTGTACCACAGAAGGTTTTACCCAAGAAATGCAACTCAATATTTATTGCCCAGATTCTGCAGTTTTTAGAAATACCCCACATGTGGCCCTAGCGCGGTCATGGACTGAAACACAGGCCTCAGAAGCAAAGGAGCACCTAGTGGATTTTGGGCCTCTATTTTATTAGAATATATTTTAGGTACCATGTCAGGTGTGAGGAGGCCTTGTGCTGCCAAAACAGTGGAAACACCCCAAAAGTGACCCCATTTTGGAAACTATACCCCTCAAGGAATTTATCTATGGGTATAGTTAGCATTTTGAACCCACAGTTTTTTTGCTAAATTTATTTGAATTAGTATGTGAAGGTGAAAATCTACTTTTTTTGTGAAAAAATTAGGAAATTTTAAATTTTTACAAGGAATAAAGTAGAAAAAACACCCCAACATATGTAAAGCAATGTCTTCCGATTATAGCAATACCCCATATGTGGTAATAAATTGCTGTTTGGACCCACAGCAGGCCTCAGAAGAGAAGGAGCACCATTTGGATTTTGGATTTCTGATTTTGCTGGAATAGTTTTCAGTGCCGTGTCGCGTTTGCAATGCACTGGAGGGAAGAAAACCGTGGAAACCCCCCAATAGTGACCCCATTTTGGAAACTATACCCCTCAAGGAATTTATCTATGGGTATAGTTAGCATTTTGAACCCACAGTTTTTTTGCTAAATTTATTTGAATTAGTATGTGAAGATGAAAATCTACTTTTTTTCTGAAAAAAGGTAGCCATTTTTAATTTTTACAAGGAATAAAGGAGAAAAAGCGCCCCAACATTTGTAAAACAATTTCTCCTGATTACGTAAATACCCCATATGTGGTAATAAACTACTGTTTGTACCCACACCGGGGCTTAGAAGGGAAGGAGCGCTATTTGGCTTTTGGAGCTCAAATTTAGCTGGAATGTTTTTGGGTGTCATGTCGAATTTGCAAAGCCCCTGAGAGACCGAAACAGTGGAAGCCCCCCAAAAGTAACCCCATTTGGGAAACTACACCACTTAAGGAATCTATCTAGGGGTATAGTGAGCATTTAGGACCCACACGTCTTTTGCAGAATTTATTAGAATTAGGCCGTGAAAATTAATATCAACATTATTTCCACTAAAATGTTGAATTTTTTCAATTTCACAAAGGATAAACGAGAAAATGCACCCCAACGTTTGTAAAGCAATTTCTCCCGAGTACGGCAATACCCCACATGTGGTCATAAATGGTTTTTCATTAGAAAGTAATTAACCCTTTACGAACTGATTCATGTTTTGCTTTTTAGTTTTTCCTCCACGCTTTCCAAGAGCCACTACTTTTTTATTTTTCTGTCAATAGAGCGGTGTGGGGGCTTATTTTTTGCGGGACGAGCTGTCGTTTTTATTGGTACCATTTTTTGGTACGATGCCATATCGGTGGACATAAACGGCTGTTTGGGCACGCTGTAGGGCTCAGAAGGGAGGGACGCCATTTGGCTTTTGGAGCGCATATTTTGCTTGGTAGTAGCTCTGGCGTTTTGCTGGTATTTCAGTTTATAATGTTGGGGCACATGTAGGCTGGGCAAAGTACATCAGGGGCATAATAAGAGGGTATAATAATGGTTGTAAATAAATAATAACCCACAGATATGTGGCCAGTGTCGCACTGATAAATGGTGCCCGATCTTATCCACTTTTGGAACACTCTGCACATTTTGCATCGCCATAATCTGGGAGCCGGAACTTTTTTTATTTTTTCACCACCGGAGCCGTGTGAGGGCTTATTTGTTGCGGGACAATCTGTGATTTTCATTGGTACCATTTTGGGGTACATGCGATTTTGTTGATCACTTTTTATTCAATTTTTCGGCAAGCCAGGTGACCAAAAACCATCAATTCTGACAATGATTTTTATTTATTTTTGACGGCGTTTACCCTGGGCTATAAATGACTATTATACTTTATTCTGCGGGTCGGTACGATTACGGCGATACCATATGTATATAGGGTTTTTTATGTTTTGCAGCGTTTGAGCAATAAAATAACTTATTTAGAAAATAAATGTATTTTTTGTGTCACCATATTCTGAGAGCCATAACTTTTTTATTTTTCAGTCAAAAAAGCTGTGTAAGGGCTTGTTTTTTGCGGGACGGGTTGTAGTTTGTATGGGTACTATTTTGGCGTACATGCGACTTTTTGATCAATTTTTATTACATATTTTGTGAGGTGTGGTGACCAAAAAATAGTGATTCTGGCATTGTTTTTCGTTGTTTTTTTTTGCGTGGTTCACTGTGCGGGAAAAATAATATTATAGTTTTATAGTTGGGGTCGTTATGAACGCGGTGATACCAAATATGTGTACTTTTTTTTTACGTGTTTATTTTTTTTCCTATAATGAAAGACTTATTATAGGAAAAAAAGCAGTTCTTGTTTATATCACTTATAACTTTTATTTTTACACTTTTTTTAAAACATTTATTCTTTTTTTTACTTTTTTCACTTGTCCCACTAGGGGACACTTAGACTTGCAGCTCTGATCGCTGCTGGAATACATTACACTACACACGTAGTGTAATGCATTCCAACTGTCATTGTGACGTGACAGTCACACTGACAGGAAGCCTACGACGACCACCCTCGGGGTGGTCCTCATAGGCTTCTGTACATGGCAACCCGGAAGCCATTGTCTGGCGTCCGGTTGCCATGGGTACCATCGCCAGCCCCCGTGATTTCACATGGGGGCTGCCGATCGGCGCTAAAGACCTTAATTGTGGCGTTCAAAATCGAGCGCCGCAATTAAGGGGTTAACTGCCGATATCAGCGGCGACAGGCCGCTGATCGGCAACGGGGAGAGCAGGGCTGACACCCTGCACAGTTAACCGCCGCTGCGGTGTAGCGCCGCGCGGCGGTTAACTGTCAAAGCACTGCCGTAACTGTACGTCAAGGTGCGCGAACTTACTGCTCACCATGACGTACAGTTACGTCATGGTGCGTTAAGGGGTTAAAGGGAATGTGTTCCCAGCAAAACATGTTTTTTTTTTTTTAGTTAAACAATTAGTGTGTAGGTGATTAAACATTGTTCTAATTTTTTTTATTTTTTTCACGAGTCAGGAAATATTATAAATTGGATTCAATTTATAATATTTCCCAGCACTGGTCACTAGATGGAGCAATTCCCAAAATTGCAGCATTGCATGTGGTAAAGCAACCACATTGCTTTATGCTGCAAAATTGGGAAAAAATCCCTCGCTCTAGTGAGCTCTCAGAATCCCCCCCTCCTTTATCCTGGCTAGTGCCGGGAGAAACGAGGGGTTTGAACGGTCTAACCTCCTACACTGTGTGTCGCCATTTTTTGAGCTAACACACAGTGTAGAAGGTTTACATACACTAGTAAAACACACTGAAACACGAACATACATAGAAATCACTTACCTGCTCGAGTCGCCGCCGCTCCCTCCGGTCCGTCCGCTCCGTCTGCTGCTGCTGCTCCATGTGCACAAGTCCGGAAGCCGCGACCGGAAGTAGTAATGTTACTGCCCGGCCGCGACTTCCGGTCCACAGGAAAATGGCGCCGGACGGCGCGCATTTCAAATCGGACTGTGTGGGAGCGGCGCATGCGCCGTTCCCACACACACGGCGTACACCATAGTGGATGGAACGGGCCCCGTTCGCAGTCCCTATGGGACTGGAGCTGCCGTATTCCATGTCTGTATGTGTCGTTAATCGACACATACAGAAATGGAAAAAAAAATGGCAGCCCCTATAGGGAAGAAAAAGTGTAAAAATAGAAAAAAGTAACACACAAACACACAAATAAATATAAACGTTTTTAATAAAACCCTGAGGGTATGTTCACACGGCCTATTTACGGACGTAATTCGGGCGTTTTTGGCCCGAATTACGTCTGAAAATAGCGCCTCAATAGCGCTGACAAACATCTGCCCATTGAAAGCAATGGGCAGACGTTTGTCTGTTCACACGAGGCGTATATTTACGCGCCGCTGTCAAATGACGGCGCGTAAATAGACGCCCGCGTAGAAGAAGTGACCTGTCACTTCTTTGGCCGTAATTGGAGCCGCTATTCATTGACTCCAATGAATAGCAGCGCTAATTACGGCCGTAATTGACGCGGCGTTCAAGCGCCTGCACATGCCGGTACGGCTGAAATTACGGGGATGTTTTCAGGCTGAAACATCCCCGTAATTTCAGCCGTTACGGACCCCCGCCCGTGTGAACATACCCTAACATAAAACTGATATAAAAAAAAAAATGTTGGTGACACTGTTCCTTTAAGGCTTCAGTATAGGTGTTAGGGGGAGTTCACACTGAGTTTTTTTACGCGAACCGTGGCAAAAAACGTCAGAAAGTGCCTCCCATTGCGAACAGTAAAAACCGCTTGAGGGAAAAAGAAGCGCAATGCCCTTTCTTCGGGCGTTTCTGTCTCTGACTTCCATTGACAACAATGGCAGGCAGAAAATGCGTTTTTTGCTGCGTTTCTCTGCCCACGGCCCGATGGCCGAAAAACGCCACAAAAAAACGCAACGAAAAACGCGGGAAGTGTTCTTCCGGCAGGTCAAAATATGCCTCAAAATTCCGGAAGGAATTATGAGGCAGATTTTTCTACCTAAAAACTTCTCCCTTCTGACATGAACTTTTTAACTTCATCTACCTGTCCTCTGCAGTCTGCACGTCCTCCACCCATCCTGTGTCTGTCCTCCGCTCGTCCTATGAGTTCTCCGGCAGTCCTGACTGTATTGTCCAGCAGCCCGAAGTCTTGTGTCGCTCCGCCCCCTGTCCTCTCCCCTGCCTGAGCGCTCCTCCTACCACCAGCATCGCCGTCCTGTCCTATTCATCTGTGCCAGATTGGCAGTGCAGTGTAGCGGCTATCACCGGGCCCGGGCCCCCGCCACCTTCCTCCCCTCATGCCTAGTGTTGTGATGCTACTAGGCATGAGGGGGCCCGTGCCGCCAAGCCTGGCACATAAAATGTATGTGCCTGTCAGGGCGACACGGACCCCCCCCTGCCGCGGGCCCCGTAGCAGCTGCTACGGCTGCTACTGTGGTAGTTACGCCACTGGTGATATGTCTACAGGAAACGCATTTGATGCCCGATACAGTTAGATATATGCAAAAACCATGGATACAATGGTCAGCGCATGCCACATACTCCTCATACTCCAGAGATGTCTCCCTCATTGTTCATAGGTCCCTTTGATGGGAGCCAGGGGTCTTGAAGAAAGACGTTATATTTTTATCCATACTTGGATCAAGTGTCATCCTTATGTTTGCTTGTGTATTTATATCCCCCCCACACACAGTACCTAGCGGTCTTATATGAGGCAGTCAATTTTGCCTCGGCATATCCTTTAGCCAAGGTAATATGTATGGGGGATTATAACACCATCGCTAATTGTCTACTTGATAAATTTAGAATAGGAGAGGTGATTGACCATCAGTCTTTGCTTAGACCTTCTCCCCTAATGTTATTCTTAGCGGAAGTTGGATGGCATGACACTTGGAGACACCTTTGGCCTGGTGTCAGGGAGTTTACCTGCTTTACCCCAGGGAGGAATTCATTGTGCCATATAGATTATGTTTGTGGGAATGTGCAGACCTGTTCTGCGCTTCAATCAGTTGAACACTTGCCACGTGCGTTCTCTGACCACTCGCCCATACTGGTTCGCATGGGGGTAGACCGGAGGGAGACTTGTGCAGTCTGTAGAAAGATTCATTCGTTTTGGTTGACACTGTGACACTGTTTACCCATCAGGATCGTATCACAGATCAGTTACAGCTATATGCTCAGGAAAACTCGATAGACTCTGATCACTCTGCTTATTGGGATGCACAAAAGGCATACCTTAGGGACTGTCTCCAGTCCTCTATTTCCTACATTAAACGAGAATCGGTTAAAAAAAGAGACAGACTTAGCGGAGTCCTGTAAAATATTAGAAGCTACCTACATTTCTGACCCATCGGACAGTAATAGAGTCAATTGGTTACAAGCTGGTAGACAGTATTTACTCTGTATGACTGAAAAGAGTAAGGCCTCATTCACACGACAGGTTTTCCCGGCCGGGTGCCGGCTGTTCATAAATCGGCCGGCACCCGGCTGCATTAGGAATAATAGACCCCTAATGGGGCTATTCACACGACCGATTTTTTGATGGCCGGGAAAACCGGCCATCAAAAAATAGGACATGCTCTATTTTCGGCCGGGTACCCGGCCGCCCGGCTCCCATAGAAGTCTATGGGGCCGGGTAATACACGGCCATCACCGGAATGTGTCCCGAGTGATGGCCGGGTTTTCCGTGGCTTGCGCTCTATCTCCTCCTCCTCACATCGCAGAGTGCATGTGAGGAGGAGGAGTTGATGCCATTCGGACGAATGGCTGTGCGCTGTACACTGTGTGGCAGGGCCGGGGTGTACAGCAGGTGGAGGGAGCGCTGCGCTGGCTCCATTCCCCTGCTTGTTAAAAGCTCCCTGGCCCGGCGACACCTTCCATGGTGCCGCTAGCAGCTGCTACTGCTGCGGCTGCTACTACTGTAGCGACACCACTATAGCAGAGCAGGGAGGTATCAGGAGTTGCCGCTGATGTCACTGTCCAGATCTGCCCGGCCCGGAACGGATGCAAAACTTTATGCAAACCGGCCGGGCAAAATGGCCGATTTTACCGGCCGATATTCGGGCTCGGGCGGGACCCGGTCGTGTGAATCCCGCCTAAGCGTAGAATGTTTTTCACTAATCAGAAGTATTTTGAACATTTAATCCATCACAATACTGCATCTCCAGCGATTTTAAAACTCAAAACTCCTGGGGGCAATGTTCTGACCTCCACATCTGATATACTTTATGAGTTCTCTGATTTCTACAAAGATCTGTATGTATCTAGATTTGATAAATCAACAGATGACTTGTTTAGTTATTGTGACCATGTATCTTGTTCCACTCTAACTGACGATCAACGACTTCAACTTGATTACCCTATTACTGTAGCAGACATGGCTGAGGCACTATCGGACCTGTCCAGAGGGAAGGCCTCGGGACCGAATGGCATACCATTAGAGGTATACTTGAAATACCAGGACCAATTGATTCCTGAGTTAATAAAAACATATCAAACATCTTTAATAGCAAAATCCTTAACGGACTCATTTTATGATGCTGTGGTAGTTGTTATGTTAAAACCAGATAAAGACCCATTGGATTGCACATCATATAGACCAATAGCATTACTCAACACTGACTATAAAATATTAACAAAGGTTTTGGCCAACAGGCTCAATGGTGTTATGGCAACTATTATACACTCTGACCAGACTGGATGTATTCAAGGGAGGAGTACATCAGATAACTTACGTAGATCCCAAATTGTTTCCCAGATTGCATTAAGACGGTGTGAGGACTGGGCCTTGGCCTCTTTAGATGTGGCTAAGGCCTTTGATTCCATTGAATGGCCATATTTACTTCGTATTCTTTATAAGTTTGGCTTTGGGCCTGTGTTTATACAATTGATTGCCCTTTTATATCATCATCCCAGAGCGACAATTTCCTTGAATGGACAACTTTCTCCATATTTTAATTTGGCACGAGGCACCAGGCAAGGGTGCCCAATATCACCATTGTTATTTGCTATCGCTTTAGAGCCCCTGGCTATTTTAATAAGACATGATGAGGTATTTAGAGGCACACCCCTTAGCTATGGAGAAGAACTAATAGCCTTATATGCTGACGATATGCTATTGTTTATGTCTTCTCCAGATGCGTCATTGGAAAGGGCAATTACAATTATCAACCTGTTTGGAGAATATTCTGGTCTACGTATTAACTGGGAAATGTCCTGTCTGATGTACTTCTCCCCACTCAGGAGCTCTCTGGTGGACTCGCTGGTATATGGTTTGAGGGTAGTCTCTGGGTACTTGGGTCTTCATGTCAACAGATCGGACTCTGATATTATACGGTCAAATGTCGACCCTCTGATACCTTTCTTCAGAGATAAATTTAAGATATGGTCGGCCTTGCCCATTCGGTAGCGGGTCATATAAATCTTATTAAGATGGTTGTTCAACCCAAGTGTTTATATGTCTTGCAACATATATTTGTACATATTCCCATGTCATTCTTTAAAGCTTTGAATTCACAAATTATTGCATTTATTTGGGGGTCTTCTAAATCTAAATTGCAATTAGCAAAGCTGCAAAGGCCTAAAGACCTGGCGGGCATGGCTCTTTCTTATCTTTATGTATATTACCTGGCTGGTCACCTTAAATATCTGGGATCCTGGGTGTCTCCTGGGGAACCAGTGGGTTTGGGGAAATGTCTAGCAAATTATATGGGATTGCCTAAATTATGGCCTGTACTTGACCCTTTAGTCCCACTTGGAAGACTATCCTTACCGATCCATACAGTGGCCCGTAAAGTTTGGGAAGCAGCGTTAAAGATCTCTGGCAAGATCAGATAATGGCTGAGACACCCCTATGGCACAACAATACGATGGATCAGTTGTGTTCCTCACAGGATGATGTTTTTTGGTCACACCTAGGGGTAAACATTATTGGTGACCTATTTGAAAACAGTGCTCTGTTCTCTTTTACTCAGATTGAAGAAACTTTTCGGGCTCAAAGACATGCTTTCTATAAATATTTACAATTGCAGCACTCGATACAGGTCCAATTTAGTGGTAGAGTTATTGCCATCTCCTCCTATCCCCTAATAGGTATTATTAGATCACAGGGACCTGGAGGTTTAATCTCCTCAATCTACTCCTTTTTCCTTCATGCAAAGGCAAATAAAGCAGCTTTTCCAGCACTAGATAGGTGGCAGGAGCTGATTCCATCCCTGGATGTGGAATCTAGGGCAAGCCTTCTGGAATCACATAGATATGTTTCTCCTGCTATAAATAATAAACTTATACAGTTATAAATCATACATCAGAGTTATCTTACACCAATTTGCCTTCATAAAATGGGCAGACGGTCCAATCCCCAATGTCATATATGTTCCTTTAGTCCTGCAGGTTTTCAACATATATGGGATGGCCCAGTGATTCAGGACTTTTGGACTGACGTTACTGTCACGGTTTGTGGGTATGTGGACCCACTATGCTGCACCGACGTAGCAGGGAGGCAGCTGGCCAAACAACAGGGAACCCCAGCAATAAAAAGTCCAGCACAAGGGTACCTGGATAGTCCAGACAGTGGCCGTAGCTCTGGCAAGGATGGAGGTGGGTGCAGCAGGTAACATCAGACTTGGCGGATGACAGCAGGTGCCACAGGTTGAGCCAGCCGTGGTGAATCCCTCTGGACGTGGCAGATGACACAGGACGTGGCGGATGACACAGGACGTAACAAACAACAGCAGGTGCAGTAGACACGACTCCAACTAGTAGGCACAGGAACAAGAACACAGCACGGGATACAGGAACAGATAACAGGGCACGGGTAACAACTGGAACGGGAAACACTAAGGGACCATTTGCAAGACAGACTTGGGATATACTAACAACGCTCAGGCAAGGATCAGAAGGGCTGGAGCCTTCTTATAGACCTGGAAATCATGTGAGTTGATGATGATGATTTCCTTCATGTGCGCGCTAGCCCTTTAAGAGCGGGCACGAGCGTGTGCGCCCACCCTATGGGACACAGCGGACCAGAGCGGAAGTGAGTAGACCCGACACTTTTTTTATGCCCTGGGTAAGAATGCCACTTTTGTGTGCCCCCACAGTAAATATGCCCCCTTCTGTAAGCCCCCACTCATTCTTTTTATCCCCATTACTAGTGCCCCCTTTGCGCCACTCAAATAAAAAATTATACTCACTTAATAGACGACCAACTGGGTCGAACATTCTGCTTCCTACTAGATTAGCGGCCTGGCGCAGACGGTATGTGATGTCATTGCGCCAGGCCGCTGACATCATCAGCATACTCCCTCGTAGGCTACAGGCCTAAACCAGACCATGGCATGCACCATCATTGTTTGTCCAATTTCAGCCCTGGGCGGCCACCCCATTCAAGAATCCGCCACTGGTTGAGGACTGGTCGCTGTTCTAGATGTAAATGTTTCAATTTATTGGGATTTATCCTTATACATTGTTTCTCTTACTCCTAGCATTAATTCCTCATAAGATTTGGTGACAACCACACGTCCTAGGAGGGCAGATCAAAAAATAAGCAGAGCCCTCCACCTCAGCATCACATAACGTTCTACATTCAGCCAGATGTATTAAGTAAGAGAGTCCAAGGTCAGTGTATTTTTTTTTCCTGCATCTCTACACGATCGCATCGGCATGTTACTGGTCAATACTGAAGAGGGCAGCACCAAGATAGATGGCCTAAGCACCCGCAGCTTGCACTATCGATCCAGCACTTGGTGCCCAAGCCTATAGAATGACAAAAAGATACAATCAATAGTTTTTATCGTTTTTATTTGGGCACTATACGATAAATTATTTGGGCACTACATGGTACATCATAAGAGGGAGTGCATAGATAGAAGGTAATTGCACAGGGCATCAATAAACCTAAGGACGGTCCTGAATGTGGCCTAATAGCTGCAGCAGTGACATGATGTCCACTATGAAATGACCACTGTGGCCTAGTAACCAAAGATTACAGAAGCACCAGCGCAGGAGCCGCCGGGAGTATGGAAGATGAGTATTCGTTAGTGTAACAACTTGCAGGTATGTGGACCCAATAGGCTACTCTGCCATAACTGAGCAGCTGCTGATGAACAGAGTCTGTTAGATTCAGTAAAGATAAAGAACCTGGAAGGTCAGAAGTGGGTATATGCCAGACTGTCAGGGGGAAGCAGGCCTGTGCAGGATAATGAAGGTCAGCTAGGACACCGGACTGGAGTGGTGTAGTTGCCTCGGACACTGGACTAGGCTTGGATAACAGACTGGTGTAGTGCAGTCTTCTCGGACACTGGACTTGGCTTGGATACCGGACTGGAGTAGTGCAGTCGTCTCGGACACTGGACTTGGCAAGGGCACCGGACTCAACTCAAAAGGTGAAGTCATCTCGGACACTCGGCTTGGCAAAGTCACCGGACACAGATTGTGAAATCGTCTCGGACACTCGGTTTGGCACAGGACACAGATGGTGAAGTCATCTTGGACACTCGGCTTGGTATGGGCACCGGACACAGATTGTGAAGTCGTCTCGGACACTCGGTTTGGCACAGGACACAGATGGTGAAGTCGTCTCAGACACTCGACTTAAGCACTAGAACTAGACACAGATACTGGAAACAGGATTCAGGATACAGCTAAGGAACCATTTACAAGACAAACATAGGGAAGACACAACATTGCTCAGGCAAGGAAGGAGTGGGCAGAGTTCTTTTTAAAGTTTTGGAAGGTTAGTAGGACCCCCTTGATGAGTATTTTCTCTGGTATCTGAATCCAGAAACTTAATTTCTTATTTTTTTCTATGCTTTTTTTCTCCAGTTCAAAAGAATCCCCAAAAAATCTAATTCCATTAAGAATAAGTTTATATAGGAGAAAATCTTTATAAGCTCCTGGTCCTTGATACAAAATCTATACCAGGGTCCAACTATCATGTGCCATTATACTGTGTTCTTTATGTGGCAGAGGGGCATTGGACTCTCCCTGTGATAGAAAATGAAATGTGTGAAACTAAATATATTATTATTCATTATAGATATGGGGTTATTTTATGTATATGTATTAAACTCATTATATATTTTACAGAGATTTATAACATCTGAATATGTGGCACCAGTGACAGCCGACATGCTAGAATATCCACTGTATATATGTAAGTATTATAGCAAATAACCTATAGAAATTCTATAATGTGATGTCATCCAGAACGTTCCTAGAGAAGCATGACAAGCAAGACTGTTGTAAAAAAGACCCTAATGTTGTCAATAGGCTGAACATATATTTGTTGATATGATGAACCATACTAGGCCCACATCACAATATTTCACAATTTAAACATTTTTTTCCAGAAATACTTAAGATCGGCTGCCTCCTGCCAGGGGGACTCTCTGACGCAATATTTCATCTATATGCAGTATGTCCATCATTACTTACTATATACAGTACCCGCTAGTAGCTCTCTGCACTGAAAAAGTGACGAGCGGGCAAAATGCCCATAAGGAACCACAAGGAGGGCCACGTGGCCCCCAGGAAGAGAGGGGTAGTAGTGGGGAGCCTTAGTTTGGTAGGGATAGTGTAGGTAATGGGTTTCTTTGTCTAATAGGGAGCTGGCAACATGGCTGACGGGGCAAAGTAGTCAAGGGGAGGAAGGTAATGGAACAATAGCGGGCAGAGGGGCCTGAACATAGATGCATTGTAATTGGTTCAGAGGACTAGAGGTGAAGTAAAGGTAATTGGGTGAGGGAATTAGGGAAGGAGTAGCGTAGGGGGATTTAAGGTAGGGTCGCTCTGCCAAAAACATTTGCGACACATTAATGCCTGGTAAAAGCATTTGCAATGTCTTAGGGGGAGGTAGCATGGGAACCAGGGTGCCGGCGGCTGCTGTAGTCCCTTGGAGTCGACCCGTCAGTCCCTCAACCTTACAGCGCCATGGGTTAAAATTTCAGTAGGCCTAATTTAACTCAACTCTTTCAGTGTGAAACTGGAGGCGGACGTACGACTACGATGAAATAGACAAGGAGTTAAGTGAGTTACATTAACCAGTCATGGGTGACAATGGATACTGGCAGAATGTTTTTATATTTACAGAATTCAAGCGGAAAGTGGTGGAAGAGCGGATATCACCTCATATAGAGCTTCCAGAAGTCATGCAGCACATCATGAGGTACGCCTATAATTAGTTACTATATACAGTACCCGCCAGTCGCGCCTTACACTGAATATCATTCCAGATGTGTCCTCTAGTTTTCTTATTTGTACATGTATTGAGCTGACAGCAGCTAAAGATAGGAAGGCAACATACCTGGATGATATTGCCCCTGTACAAGAACAGTATATGAGCCTCAGTTCTCCAACCATATATCATCTCCCCTATCATAGAATATCCCGTTATTGCTCTCCAACAATCCTCCAGTAATTGTGAGCTATGAAATTCATTATCTCAATCCTTTACATGCAATCTAATAGACAGTAGGGTGCTACTAGCAGTTTTTAGGGTGGCAAAAGGCCACCTTGCCTGCTGGGTCCAATGCAGCTGAACAGATCTCACATATGGTATGTTCGCCCCTGATTTATGTTAGAAAGTCATATGTGAAAAGTCCTCTGACCAGTTAAATAACTAAGCCAAATGGGCAACCATCTTTTAATAGCCTCTGGGTTCCACATCATGTAACCGCTAAGGGGTTGTATTATATAATACTGTTTATTGTAATGCCGTGGTGAAGGAAAGGTACAGGGTTCAGGAGCCTTCTCTACTACTTGGCACAAGTGCCCAGCGCTGTTACACCATGTTTCCTAGACTTGTGCCCCAAACTTTGCTAGCAGTCAGGGGAGACACTGTTGTCATTATTATAAGTAATAAAAGCAGGTTCCAGGGAGCGGACCTATCCATGCTGCCTGTCACCCTGACGTCCACAGCGTTTAGCTGCAGCATTGTAGGGGTGGCAGGACCCCTAATGAAGTTACCCTGTGTTACTATGTGTGAATATGTGTATGAACCTCCTCAGAGACCCCATAATAGTTACTGTTGTGATGTAACATTGTAGAAGCATAAAAATTAGATAATATGTAATACACCTAAAGCTATAAAATACAATGTTGGGGACTGGTCTCTGTTCTAGATGAAAATGTTTCCATTGGTTGGGATTTGTCCTAATACTTTGTCTTCCTTACTCCTAGCATTAATTCCTCATAAGAGTTGATGACAACCACACGTCCCAGGAGGGCAGATCAAAGAATAAGCAGAGCCCTCCACCTCCCATCGGACATACCGTTCTACGTTCAGCCGGACGTATTCAGTAGGAGAGTCCAAGGTCAGTGTATTTTATTTCCTGCATCTCCACACAATAACACAGGGCGCATTACTGGTTAATACGGAAGAGGGCACCACCACTATAAATGACCTGAGTGCCCTCCCGTTCCAACAGTTGGTATTCAAACCTATGGAAAGGCAGAAAGATACATTTTCTAGTTTATTGACTGGGGAGACATCTATACTGCACAGGGCACCAATAAAACTAAGGACGGTCCTGGATGTGATATAATAGCCACACCAATGACATGTTGTCCACACTGATATGACCACTGTGGCCTAGTAACCAAAGACAACAGAACCACCAGCGCAGGAGTCACACGGAATTTGGAAGATGAGTAGTGAATCTTTGTTATATTGACATTTTTTTAACTTTTCTCTGGTATTTAAATCCTGGAACCCAATTTTCCATTTTCTACACTCTCTACTCCAGTGCTGGAGATGGCCGCCATCGTCTGCAGTATACAGTGGATACTTATTACTGACAAGCTGCCACCCAGTACTTTTGTAACATAGATAGAAAGGAGAACATGATGCTCACCACAAGATCATGGAGATCCGGAGCGCTCGCCTCTGGCTGCCAGGCTTTCTGAAGTAATATTTCATCTTTATGAGGTATTTCCATCATTAGTTACTAAATACAGTACCCACCAGTAGCCCTCTACACTGAAAGAGTGATAAGCGGGCAAAATGGCCATAACTAATGAGGGTGAGGGACATGTGGCCTCCAGAAAGGGGTAGTAGTGGTGAACTTTGGATAGTTTCCTTGTCCAAAATGAAGTAGCCACATGACCCGGTTTGGGCCTGATGGCAGGTGTAAGGAAATTGGGTGAGGGGATTAGGGGTAATTTAGACAGGGTTTTCCTGCCAAGAACATTTGTGACATGTCAAGGCCTGGTAAAAGTGACTAAAGGGATATAAGTGAAACAGTCTGTCTTCTCCAAATAATTGACACAATAGACTGAGCGTGGGTATAAAGTGGGGGTAGGCCACAGCTTTATTATTTATAGCATGGATGGAAAAAAACTTGTCCGCAGCTAAAACCGGAAGATCTTGATCTCGTTGACAATAACCGTCACCTCGCGTGCCACGCCACCGCTGCCGCGGTGGGCACGTCCTAGTTGATACGGCAGGTGACTGTACTCCCGTCGTCCCTAGCTTGACCGGACAAGGCCCCTCCACACCGCCAGCTGTGACTAGGAACAAATAAACAATGGGACAAAGTAAATAACATATAATTTACACACAGAACACAAAGGCACACTTGCCAACCAACCATGTTACATACATTAACAGAATTTGAGCTGACAGAAGACTACAACATTCTTAACAATGTTACAAGCCCTTGAAATACAACTTCTCAGGGCGGGCGGGCGGGAGGGTTCCTTCCACGATCCAAAGGGGGGTCCAAGAGGAAGCAAATCCCTCGTGTAGCCTAATTTATATGGGTGGGAGGGCCCACCCAGGATACTCCCAACAACCCCACCCTACCCAGGGGATAAGCCTGCTGGGTAAATCCCTTAAGGGGACATACCCTATAGTCACCAGCTCCCAAGCCTAAACAGCATGGGAGCTGTGAGACTAAAGGGATATAAATGAAACAGTCTGTCTTCTCCAAATAATTGACACAATAGACTGATCGTGGGTATAAAGTGGGGGTAGGCCACAGCTTTATTATTTATAGCATGGAGGGAAAAAACCTTGTCCGCAGCTAAAACCGGAAGATCTTGATCTCGTTGACAATAACCGTCACCTCGCGTGCCACGCCACCGCTGCCGCGGTGGGCACATCCTAGTTGATACGGCAGGTGACTGTACTCCCGTCGTTCCTAGCTTGACCGGACAAGGCCCCTCCACACCGCCACAGGAGTGAGGTGTACCCCTATACGGAGCTCCTACCCCCACCAGCCAAAAGGAAAAGCGCCCTATCAATGGCATCCTGAAGGCCTGACGGGAAGATGTCCAGCCCTATGTCATTTAAATGGACACCATCCTGTAACATCAACCCCTTGTTATCCCCCTCCAATTGTCGATGGCGTATAACCACTCCTCCTATAGACCTAACATGCCGGGACACCCGCAATTTGACCATACGCCTTGCCCTTTCAATGGCCGAATGGTTGTGAGCACCATTCCACAACACCCTTGGGACTATCTCGGACCATACTATAACCAATTCCGGAAAAAAGGTGGCAAAACGATTGAAATCAGCCCTAATGATAGAAATGAGTTCCGTCACCCTAACAGAACATAGGTCGTTTCCCCCCGCATGCACGACCACAACTGCTAGTCCATTTGTGACCTTGCTTAAATTAACCGCTTCAGGGAGAACCTGGAGCCATTTAAGGCCCCTAAAACCCTTCCAATGCACATCCACTTGACGGAAGCCGAGACTGGTACCCCCGGGCCGATAAGAAGCTCGTTGTGCAGCCCAATAAATGTATGAGTGGCCCAGCAGCCACACCACAGGCCTCCTGAAACCTAGAAAGAACGAAAATAGAAATAATTATCAAATCAACAAATGAGGGCGAACATAACGGTGGAAAGCATCTGACTTCCAACGCCCCAACCTTTTAACCTCCGCATCAGACATGCCCCCAGCCCAGGGTGCTATCGGCGTGTACCAAGAAACAAGGACCGGAGGGACGAACTGCAACAAATCTCATGATAACGTCTACCGGGCACAAGGATGAAGGAAGACTAAAAATGGACAACCACGCGCCCTGCCCATATAAGTCTGTTTTGGAACGACTAACCCTCACCCTGATTGAATCGGGCAGCAAAACATGCGCGAAGGGGAGACTAACTCACTTATGTGCAATGCGCCAAAGAATGCTAACAAAAGCACACTGAAACAATAAACACTCGTACGCGGATGCGCAGGTCTCCGCCGTGCTACCTACTATCCGCTGCAATAATGAGAAAGAAACAGGCGGGCGCATGTCAACAGATGGCTTTTCCTTCTTCCAACCCCGCAAGATCAACGAGAAAACCGGACTTTTAGTGGCGTCCAGCAAACCCAACAACTTGAACGCAAAGGCTACCCCAGACAAACGCTTTTGAGCCACCCCGGCAGACACCCCTTTATCCCGCAACCAAGACAGGTAAGTAACAGTAATACCATGGCAATTCTGAGGAGAGAGGAGCACATCCTCCTCCGCGCAGGCTAACCACTCTCGCCACGCCTTACCATGCCCGCTCCATATAGCAGGGGCAACCGAGGACTGCACCAATGGTATCAGATGTTCACCGGCAGATCCCAAAGGAAAGAGGGGCATGGGTAACCCTCCTGTTCCGCCAGCGGGTGCAGGTCCCTGAAACGATGCCACTGGAAACGAGATAAAGAGTCAGCAATCTCATTACATACACCAGGACATGACGTGCCTTGACAACCATATTAAACGACAAACACAAGAAAACAAGATGACGTAACAAAGCCAGAACTGGCGGAGAACTCGAGGTAAGTTTTTTAATGGCTATGACAGTGCTCTCATTGTCTGACCAAAACAATATCCTCTTATTGCGCATGTCACCTCCCCATATTTCTAAGGCAACAACGATGGGGAATAACTCCAGCAGTGTCAAATTCCCAGTGAGACCTGCTGCAAACCAATCCTGGGGCCACTGATGGGCCGACCATTTATTGCCAAAAATCATGCCATAACCCAAAGACCCTTCCGCATCGGTGAACAATTAGAAATCTGTATTGCAACACTCCCGTTCAGGAAAACAAGAGAGACCGTCGTAATCTGACAAGAATTTTAACCACATACGGCAGGTCGTCCTTCAAGGCTGCCGGCAGCCGGATGAAGTGATGAGGTTGCTTAACACCCGCCGTAGCCAGTGATAGACGACGCAAAAAAACTCTACCCATGGGGAATATCCTACAAGCAAAAGCTAATTGACCCAAAAGGGATTGTAAGTCCTTCAACGTCACTTTCTTTACCTTAAGACACGAACCTATGCAGTCCTGCAGCCGGGCTAATTTGTCCTGTGGTAAACTAAGAATCATTTTTTCGGTGTCAATCATGATACCTAGAAAAGACAAGGATGTAGAGGGACCTTCCGTTTTGTCCTCTGCCAACGGGACCCTGAACAGGGACATGAAATAACGAAAACAGTCTAACGTAGAACGACAAACCAGCGAATCAACTGGGCCAACGAACAAGAAATCATCGAGATAATGCAATACTGCAGAATTACCCGATTCCGACCTCACCACCCATTCGAGAAAAGTGCTAAACATCTCGAAATAGCGGCAAGATATGGAACACCCCATTGGTAAACAAAGATCAACATAATATAGCCCATCCAATTGACAACCAAGCAGGTGAAAACAGTCAGGATGTACTGGGAGGAGACGGAAAGCGGATTCAATATCTGACTTGGCCAGCAGGGCACCCTGACCCGCTTTTGATACTACTTGGACGGCCCAGTCAAAAGACATGTAAGACACAGCCGCCTCCTCCTTAGGTATACCATCATTGACCGAATCACCCTAAGGGAAAGACAAATGATGGATGAGTCTATATTTGCAGAGTTCTTTCTTGCGGACCACACCCAAAGGAGAAATCCGAAGATTCTCCAAAGGTGGGGAGGTGAAAGGGCCAGCGACGCGGCCCAGGCTAACCTCTTTATCCAACTTTTCCTGTACCACTGAGGGGAATTCCGTAACAGATTTTAAATTTGCGGCAAAAACAACCGCCGCTTGCTTAACGTGTGGAATATAAAAACCATGTGAAAAACCTTCAATTAGCATTACGGCTTCCTCGGTCCTGTGATTGTGACGCTCACTGGTGTCCTCTGGCTTCCCTGAAGGCACAAGTCTGGCAGGCATCTTCCCCTTTTTGAAACAGCGCAAGGCTGTATGCGAACCACCGCAGAATGAACATTCGTGTTTAAATTTACATGAGTTAAAGAACGTCTCCCCACCGCTGCGGACTGTCTGGAATGTCCCGCAACGGCGGATGACTGAAAGGAGTTAGACGGTTTTTGAGACAACATAAGTTGAATCCAAACATCCGTAGCCTTTGAAGACCAGCCGACCTCCGGCCTCAGCGCCAGACGTCGTCTGAATTCCTCATCGTATCTCCACCAAGCTGTACCACCATGCAATTTATAAGCAGAATATATTGTATCCAAATATGTAAACAACTCAAAACTTTTTTCCGGGTGCTTTTTGCTAAACACACTCGCTAAAACCGCAAAAGCTTGCACCCAATTCCCAAATGTTTTAGCCACTTTAGGCTTTTTATCCTCAGTTTTCTCAAACCGTCTCTCCTTATCCACAGTTAACTGTTCCGGGGACAATAATGTCCATATATCCACAAATTCACATTTCTCCACTTTTTCCTTTGTGTCCGAGGACAAATGCGTCCCCAAGGGGGCGACGCCACAAAAATAAGAATCCCGAAATAATAAACCCGGATTAGCCGGGGCCAACTCAGGCGGTGCGATTGGCGCCCCTGGAGAATGCACTGAGAGGCTAGGACCCTCCATTTTAGCCAACATAGATTTTAAAATATCCAACATTTCACCCCCGCCATTCAAGGCGGCCTTACCCCAAGCTGGAACGCAGGACAACTCACCAGTCATATGCGTCGAGGGAAGTGCATCAGGAGTCGACACGGTAGGCAGCGGAGGAACTACGGTAACCGCAGCAGCAGGTGCAGATGGATGTCTCTCCTGCCCTCGGTCGTGTGACCGCCTGCTCCGCCCATGTCTCCGGCTCCTATGCGAACACCTCGTAAAGCGACTGTCCCTACTGCTCACAGACGATGACGATGAATGGTGACCAGACCAGCCCCTGCGGGAACTGTGGGAACATCTTCTACTATGCTTGCTCCTGGAATGGCATCTATAACCGCTCCGGCGTTCCCCCGCTACGTGAACGCCCAGGTGATCGACTGCGCCTCCTACGCCTATTATCTAAGCAGCGACTCGACCCAGCCACAGATGGGGAAATGCTACGCCCACCACGGGGCCCATCTCTCTGGCATGATACACGGGCCCTGTGACGCTGTCCAGCAATGGGGACCTGAGCGCCATCCGTAGGCGTGCCTGGCACGCAATCAAAAAGCTAATCCGAGCTGTGAAAGGTTTGAGAGCCAAGCTCCTCTTGTGGAACTACATCACTATAGATTCTTCCCTGTTGATTATTAAACCGAAAAGAAAAATCTCGACATAATAATATTATATCAAAATATTTTTATTGTTACTTTATTAAACATCAATAAATACAAAACAAACAAAATTAACCCCCTCCCAAGTATATACTATAGACATATAAAATATAATTAAAAGAATGTGTACCAGGTTCACAACCCTCCCAAGTATATACTATAGACATATAAAATATAATTAAAAGAATGTGTACCAGGTTCACAAAATACAGTATCAAAAATAGTTATATATAGAGAAATAATTCCTCCCAATAGAGAATCACATCCCAGGTAAGTAATAGCTTATATCATGTGTATGAGTATCAGACTGACAGGTCCCTCCAAACAGTAAAGTATAGCAACCATGCTTAAGATAATGGAGACCTAATCAGAAACAAGCTATAGGCAGTTAGAAATAGAACACAATACCTGTTGAGGACATGATACTGGTGGGATGGGACACCTGGACACCAAGCACCTTGACGCGCGTTTCGCAACCTTCGTCAGGAGGACCTGAGCGCCATTCGTAGGCGTGCCTGGCACGCAATCAAAAAGCTAATCCGAGCTGTGAAAGGTCTGAGAGCCAAGCTCCTCTTGTGGAACTACATCACTATAGATTCTTCCCTGTTGAGCCTGCAATTCTGCAGAACCGACACTAGGTGGCAGTGTTGCTGCATTTACTGTGGGAAGCTGTAGTGCAGGGGGAGGAGGAGCTGTTTTACGCCCGAACCATCGAGCTAAACGGCCTTGTGGCCTGGTGACTGGCTCTATAGTAGCCTCTAAAGCCACCCCATTATCAATAATATGTGGACTAGCAGCAGGGGAACTTGCCCTAGCAATCCCCTGCTGCCCTGAACGCTGCTCTGCTGCTAATGCAGAGCGGCCACGTGACAGGGCTCCCTCAGCTGCCGGAGCTGTACTAGGCAGCGCCTGGGGGTTTCTAGCAGAAGCTCTGCCTCTCTGACGAGGCAGAGCAGGAGAGGGACTCAGACGGGAGGGGGGATGGCAGCGCCGAGCAGGCCGCGCCTGCCTACCTGTTGGACGCCCAGCGACATCAGATGGCTGATCAGGGGGAGACACAAGCAGAGAGGAAAGCCATCCAGCTCCCTCCCTCTCAATCCTCTCCTTCAGGAGTGCCATCAATGCTGCGTCCGCCATTCTACTACTCTAACAAGGTTAGTAGGTCAATCTCTATGGTTCCTTCCACGATCCAAAGGGGGGTCCAAGAGGAAGCAAATCCCTCGTGTAGCCTGGCCCACCCAGGATACTCCCAACAACCCCATCCTACCCAGGGGATAAGCCTGCTGGGTAAATCCCTTAAGGGGACATACCCTATAGTCACCAGCTCCCAAGCCTAAACAGCATGGGAGCTGTGAATCTGCAAGGGATTTACGGAGGTGTGAAATAGGGTGTCGGCGGTGTCTACAGGCTAGAAGTTCAGTTGCTTAATTCAAGCCTACTATTTTAGTGTAAAACTGGAGATGGCCGTACTGCTACGATGCGATAGAAAAGAGGTTACTTGCATTACCCAGTCATGGTCTTGCATGGGTGACAATGGATATTGGCAAAATGTTTTTATATTTACAGGACTTAAGCGGAAAGCAGTGATATGGGCCAGGATATCACTACGTATGGAGGGTCCTTAAGTCATGCAGCACAAGGACCTGGACTTGGGATGTAATAGACTGTTCGAAGTAAATGGCATACATTTGTTGGCGAAGAACGCAGTTGGTGTTCGAAACGCATAAGCAGTCTTGTATCATCACTTCCCCAGGCTGGGTGGTTTATAAATGTTTTTCTAATAAAGTCCTCACATTGTCAAGTGGATAGCTGGACCGTATTTTCTTGTTTTCTGTACATTTGTTGAACAGTTGTGGTTAGGGAGTCATGAAGATTGGTCAGGTTGAGGGTAGGGGGACAGCTGGGTGCAGGTCGGAACGGCTGGCCCTAAAAGTAGAATTGGTTGCCTGGTGGTTCACAACAAGGTTTTTGGCTGCAATAGACATTTCAGAGAGCATGGTGTATATTGGTCGGACATTGGTTATCTGTTAACAACCTGCAAACATGGTGTAAGTGTAATGGCGGGGTAGGGAGACAGACAGGTGAGCCCTAATCTACCCGCCACTCAGTACCTGCCTACTTGCAACAGCCCGTCCTAAGCGACGGCATACAACTGGGCGACGGTCCCTACGCTCACTAAGTGCACGACAGACAAACAGACAAGGGTAACAGAAGCTAAGGGAAATGGGGCTGTTGCCCACGGCAACCCCGTGAGCAACAAGAGTAGTGAACGAGCCGAGTCAAACCAGTACAAGGTACAAAACGCAGAGCAGGAGAATAGTCAGTCAAGCCAGGGTCAATATGAAGTAGAAGACAAGTAGTAAGCAGCAGCAGCAGGGCCAGAAAACAGACTGAAAGAATCACAGGCAAAGGAGGAGCAGGAAGTGAAGGTATAAATAGACAGAGGGCGGGAGCTAGCTCCGTCTGGCCAGGCTGTGATAGGCTCTCCCACTCCTCAGCCTCCCAGGTTGATTGGTGGAAGAAGGGGTTACTCGACCAGACTTAGGAGCAGGTGCAGAGTGAGTAACCACGGGCGTCGACACAGAAGCTGTGTCAGGCAGATCCTTTACAGTCCCCCCCTTTTATGAGGGGCCACTGGACCCTTTCTAGGTGGACCTGGCTTATAAGGGAACCGAAGATGGAACCTCCTGAGAAATACTGCAGCGTGAACATCCCGGGCGGGTACCCAGGTCCTCTCCTCAGGCCCGTATCTCCAATGGACCAGGTACTGGAGAGAGCCCTGGACCATCCTGCTGTCCATAATCTTGGCCACCTCGAATTATACCCCTTCAGGGGTGAGAAACCGGAGGTTTCCTCGAGGGAGCCGAGGACGGGGAGCAGCGTTTCAGGAGGGAGGCATGAAACACGTCGTGTATTCGAAAAGACGGGGGTAACACCAGTCGGAAGGAGACAGGGTTAAGGACTTCAATGACCTTGTACGGCCCTATATACCTGGGAGCAAATTTTTTGGACGGGACTTTAAGGTGCAAATTTCTTGAAGACAGCCACACCAGATCCCCGACCGCAAACAAGGGGTTAGCAGAACGTCTTTTATCTGCCTGGGTCTTTTGTATGCTCTGGGACACCTCTAGGTTCTTCTGAACCTGGGCCCAGACTGTGCACAGTTCCCGATGAACGACATCTAGCTCAGGATTGTTGGAACCACCAGGTGAAACGGAGGAGAACCGTGGATTGAACCCAAAATTACAGAAAAAGGGGGAGACCCCTGACGAGTTACTGACCCAGTTATTAAGGGAAAATTCAGCGAGGGAAATGAAGGAGACCCAATCATATTGACAGTCAGAGATAAAACACCTTAAATATTGTTCTAGAGACTGATTAGTCCTCTCAGTTTGGCCATTAGTTCCAGGATGGAAGGCCGAGGATAAGGACAGATCAATCTCCAACTTTTTACAGAAGGCTCTCCAAAACAATGAAACAAATTGTACCCCTCTGTCAGAAACAATGTTGACAGGAACCCCATGGAGACGCAGGATGTGTTTGAGATTCGAATCCTATGCAAGTAATCCGGTGTTCTGTACCACCTTGTAAGCACCTTATAAGAATTCTCCTGCATTCTAACACATCTAGAGAATCCTAGTGAATGCCGTAGAATGCAAGATCTATCTTCTTCAGAAAATGTGCAATTCAATTCTCTTTCCCATGCTAAAATAAAACCCTGAGATTCATCATCCAAAATTGTTATCAATTGTTTGTATATCTTAGAAAGAGACTTTTTAGGGGTTGATGCAAATAAAGTATAATTTTCCAACCAGGTGGGATCAGCTTTACGCTCAGCTATTAATGTCAGAAATTTCTTGCACGTATTTGAGAAATCGATTACTTGTAAACTTGTGGGTTTGGGGATGTCCAACTCTTCATGTAGGGTTTGTAGGGTGGGTGGGCCCAAGGCGTCAAATATTTTATCCATATGCAATGACTGCAGTTGAGACCAAGAGTCAGGAACCGTAGTGCATTTGGGGTTTACTAAACAAGGTAGTATAGAAAGTGGTGCCACCAGAGAAAACTTATTATTATGCAGATGTAGTGCCGGAGATGTGTGGCATACCTTAAGCATTCCCCACGTCATATCACTTATTACCGATGATCTAGCCGGGAACGCAGTTCCTACCCAGAGTGCGGAAGTTAAATTAGCCTTCATCATTCCCTTCTCTATAGCAACATGTGGGAGCCCCTTGTCCAACCTTGCCAGTTGTGTCCATCTCCCCAATTGTATGGCATTATAATATGAGGTCAGGTCTGGTAACGCCAACCCTCCCTCTCCTTTCCTTTTTATCAGCTGTAAATATGCAATTCTAGGCCTCTGTTTGTTCCACAGAAAATCTGTGAAAAGTCGTCTGAATCTTGAGAAATAGAATTTGGGGATCTCAATTGGTAGAGTCTGAAACAAGTATAAGACCTGAGGTAGTACGAATGTAGTTAGTAGATTCTTACGGCCTATCCATGACATATATGGGATATGTAGCTTATCCAAAAAGTCCTTTATTTTATAATACAATGGGTTATAATTCCGTATAAAAAGCATTTTAGGAGTAGATGTAATTTTAAGGCCCAAAAATTGCAATTCGGACTTTTGCCACTTAAAAGGTGAATTGGAACTAACTGTCAAAAATGTACTTTGAGATAGGGTTATATTTAATGCCTCCGATTTTTCGTAGTTGATCTTAAAATTTGAGACCCATCCAAATTCTTCTAAAATCTGGATGAGATTCGGCAAGGCTACCTTGGGGTTCGTTATAAATACTAACAAATCATCTGCATACGCAGCTGTTTTGTGTTCAAATCCTCCTACCCTGAGGCCCTTAAAGGGAATGTGTTGCCAGAAAAACATGTTTTGTTTTTTTTAATTAAACATTTAGTGTGTAGGTGATTAAACATTGTTCAAATTTTTTTTATTTTTTTCACGAGTCAGGAAATATTATAAATTAGATTCTAATTTATAATATTTCCCATTGCTGGTCACTAGATGGAGCTATTCCCAAAATTGCAGCATTGCAAAATTGGGTAAAAAGCCCTCACTCTAGTGAGCTCTCAGCATCCCCCCCTCCTTTATCCTGGCTAGTGAAGGGATAAACGAGGGGTTTGAACGGTCTATCCTCCTACACTGTGTGTCGCCATTTTTTGAGCTAACACACAGTGTAGTAGGTTTACATACAGTAGTAAACGTACACAAACACGAACATACATTGAAATCTCTTACCTGCTCCTGCCGCCGCGGCTCCCTCCGGCCCGTCCGCTCCGTCTGCTGCCGCTGGTCCAAGTGCACAAGTCCGGAAGCCGCGACCGGAAGTAGTAATCTTACTGTCCGGCCGCGACTTCCGGTCCACAGGAAAATGGCGCCGGACGACGCCAATTTCAAATTGGACTGTGTGGGAGCGGCGCATGCGCAGTTCCCACACAGACGGCGTACACAGAAGTGGATGGGACGGGAGCCGTTCGCAGTCCCTATGGGACTGTGGCTGCCGTATTCCATGTCTGTATGTGTCGTTAATCGACACATACAGAAATGGAACAAAAAATGGCAGCCCCCATAGGGAAGAAAAAGTGTAAAAATAAGAAAAAGTAAAACACAAACACACAAATAAATATAAACGTTTTTAATAAAGCACTAACATCTTTAACATATGAAAAAAAAAATTGTGATGACACTGTTCCTTTAATAGTGGGGGTCTGTCTAATTTTAAGTAGTAATGTTTCCATTATCAGTACAAACAACGTGGGGGACAAAGGGCAACCTTGGCGTGTGCCATTATGAATGGGGAAAGGATCTGAAAAGGTGCCATTCACTTGAATTTTCGCAGTAGGATCTTTATATAAAGAGAAAACCATATCAATGAATGGTTGCGGAAAACCGAACTTGGCAAGAGCCGCTTTTAAAAAAAAACAATCAACCCTATCAAAGGCCTTTTCCGCATCAGTCCCTAATAATATCAGAGGTATATTGTGTTGTCTAGCGTGATATATAGCATGTATTGTTCTTATAGTATTAAATTTACCCTCCCTCCCTGGTACAAATCCCACTTGTTCCACTCCCACCAATTTAGAAAGGAAAGTATTTATACGTGCTGACAAGATCTTCGCCCACCATTTCAAATCCGAGTTTAAGAGGGAAATAGGCCTATAGCTATCACACCTTTCCAGATCCTTACCCTCCTTAGGAAGGATTATAATGTTAGCCTCCAAAGCTTGCTTGGGGAAGTTGGCTCCACTCAACATAGCATTACATAACGACAGGAAATACGGCATTAGTATATTTTTAAATTTTTTATAATAAATGATGGGCAGCCCATCGGGACCCGGGCTTTTCCCATTTGGAATTTACATCAATATTTTTTCCATTTCAGGCAAAGTGAATGGGACCACTAATGAGTGTCTTTCCTCTTCTGACAAGGAAGGCGCCTCAATAGATGCTAGATATTTTTGTATGGCATCAACATGTGACGTTTCCCTATGCTGTTTAGGGTCTTTTGTAATATTATATAGGCCCAAGTAATATTTCCGAAACTCTCGAGCAATGTGATCTGTTGTGGAGAGTGTTTGTCCTGCCCCATCTTTTATGGAGGAGATAAACGTTTTCCCCCTTTGTTTTTTAATGAGATTTGCCATTATTTTATTCCCTTTGTCCCCATGAGCATATGTTTTGTATTTTAGTAGTTGAAGGGCTTTAGCCGATTGCACGTTGAGAATATTTTTAAGTTCCTGTCTGAGATGTCTTAATTCGATCTGAGCAGATGCCAACTGCGCACTTTTATGAATATTTTCTAGCGAAGCAATTTGACCCAGTACCCGGTTTATGTTTGTCGCCCTTTCCCTCTTGATTCTGGACCCTAGAGCAATAAATTCCCCCCTTACAAAGGCTTTATGCGTCTCCCATAGGATAGGTCTAGACACAAGAGGATCGTCATTAAATACAAAAAATTCTCTCATTCTATGTTCCAAGGCCTCGAACTCTTTAGTATTTTCTAGTAAAGTATCATTAAGCCTCCAATTCCACCCTCTTACTGGGAGTCCTGACAGTTTAAATTTAATGGAAATCGGAGCATGATCGGATATAGTGATGTTACCAATGGAGGAGGAGTTGACCACAGACAAGTATCTTTCGGAAATTAGTAAATGATCCAAACGCTGATATGATTTATGTGGCGCTGAATAAAAGGCGTAATCACGTTCAGACGGGTGGTGTATTCTCCACACATCTACTAGTTTCAGTGTAGTTAACAATATTTTAAGTCGTCTGCGTGCTTTATGGGTGATATGTGACATGTTGGAGGTGGAATCCAAATTCGGATCCAATACCAAGTTAAAGTCCCCTCCTACTATCACTAACCCTTCAAAGAAGAATTTAAGAGAATGCAATACCTTTGTCAACCACTGCGCCTGTCTCACATTTGGTGCATATAGATTAACCAATGTTATTTTTGTGTTCAAGATCGTACCTTTGAGAAATACGTAACGACCATTTGGGTCAATTTGAGTGGCTTCATGCATAAAAGGTACAGTATCTCTTATCGCTATAGAAACTCCCCTCGAGGCGGTAGAATAGGTACTGTGATACCATTTGTCATAGGGTTTAGTGGGAAGCGTAGGAATCTTATTTGATTTGAAGTGCGTTTCTTGTAAGAAAATCAAATCAGCACTTTCTCGTCTTAACATATTAAAGACCTGACTCCTCTTCTGTGGGGTATTCAAGCCCTTGGTATTAAATGATATAACTTTAAGCGAGGCCATATTGTAGAGTTACAGTGAGACAGACGCAGTGATATCCAAGCACGGTCACATAATAAACATAAAAACAAAAACTATATACATATATCCTTGCGTTAATATCAACCCCGAAGCGAGGAGATCCATAAGGAAAATCTAGGGCTGCAATTGAGAACTCCCATCCGGGGAAAACACAGGGTAGAGGACGGGGGGAAGGGCAGAACGCCATGTAACCACGTTCCACCTCCAGAAACTTTATCATCTAATTAAACCGTTAGACACTATTATACCATATTCTAGGCTGTCCTGTTGTTCCACCTCTATATACTAGTGTAAATTAATCTATGTATACCTAGCAATTTTTAGAAAAGTTTACAGGAGTCATAATGATACACAAATCCACATTCTAAAAAACATACCATATTAACACCTAATATCTTGTTAGCGATAATAATATAGTAGATAACAGAATATACACTGTCTTAGGACAGATAAAAGAAACCGACTATATGTGCAATGCAAAATACATAGGGATATGCTAATAGAGTACAACTTATCCAGAGAACACTCACGCATACACCATGGCTCATATCAATTTTTGTTAAAGCAGTAGAAATCTCATCAGCTTTGACGATCAATTCAATCAGCCAAATTAGGTACATGATGCTTCCGATGACGTGGGGATTTCATCCTGGTCGCCATCTCCCAACCTCGCGACTGCGGTAGATCTGGTAGCTCCGAGGCCGCCTGCACAGGCAACCACGACGGTATGTCAAGTGGAGGGGTGTCCAACTTTTCCCAAAATTTAGGGAGGTCATCTGGAGAGCGGATGGTAAGTTGTCGTCCGCCTATCATGGTCGCCAATCCGAACGGGAACAGCCATCTCACCGGCAGCTTTTTGACTCGTAGCATGTCCGTCACCGGTTTCAGGATCCTTCGCTTGGCCAATGTACTAGGTGCTATGTCCTGAAAAAAGAGGAGTTGTGTCCCTTCGTAGATAAATTCCTGTCGTTCCCTCAACGCTTTCAGCAAACTTGATGTGTCTATGAAGCTCAGCAGACCACATATCACATCCCTCGGTGGCTCATTCAACGCGGGTTTCGGCCTAAGTGCTCTGTGAACACGCTCCACCACCATATTGTCGGCCTTCTCCTGACCAACGAGCTCTGCGAAAATCTGGATGATCACCTGGGGTAAGGCATCGCCAGTTACCGATTCTGGCAGACCCCGCAATCTAATATTCCGGCGTCGGCTGCGATTTCCCTGATCTTCAATCATTAGATGCGCGTTGTTGATGTGATTTTGATGGGAAACGAGCAAGTCAGAAATAGCTGCGCTATGTCCTAGAATGGAGGTTTGTGCTTCCTCCAGCGAATCTACTCGGTGCCCAATCTGTTTGATATCTCCTTTTATATCCGCTAGCTCCTTCATTATCGGGGATATTGCTTGAGTCAGTACCTTTTTAAAATAGGAGCGCGATAGTGTGTCTCTTCCTCTTGCTGAGTCCGAGTATGCAGTAGAGCTGTCTCCCTCTGAATCGTCATCTGCAGCTTCTGCAGCATGCTGTGTCGGCGCCATTTTGTCCCGGCCCGCAGGAGAAGAAGTTTTCTTTCTCAGAAATTTGTCCATTTCGGACTGATTTTTGCCTTGTTTTCCAGGGCAGGGCGAGTCTCTACCCTTATCCCTTGATGTTCTCACCATGTCAGATGTTTAAATTGCCTTAGAAGCTGTAGTTTCCAGAGGTGTAGTGAGGAGCTCAGAGATTAAGCTACCATCACGCTACGCTGTAACTCCGCCCCCCCCAGGATGTGCTTGATAAACAAGGTAGCTAACGTCTTAGCATTGGGTAGTTTCTTGAGGGGCACAAAGTGGCACATCTTACTGAAGCGGTCCACTACCACCCATACCACCGACTTGCTTTGAGATGGAGGCAGATCGGTGATAAAATCCATGGAGATATGGGTCCAAGGTCTCTGGGGAATGGGCAAAGAACATAGTAAGCCCGCTGGTCGGGACCTGGGAGTCTTGGACCTAGCACAAATTTCACAAGCGGCGACGTAGGCCTTAACGTCTTTAAGCAACCCAGGCCACCAATTGTTTCTGCCAATGAGATGCTTGGTACCCAGGATGCCTGGATGGCCAGATAGTGCAGAGTCATGATTTTCCCTTAGTACCCTTAGCCGGAATTGCAGGGGAACAAACAGCTTGTTCTCAGGAAGGTTCCTGGGAGCTGAACCTTGATCAGCTGCAATTTCGGACACTAAGTCAGAATCAACAGAGGAAATGATTATACCTGGGGGCAAAACACAAGCAGGATCTTCCTCCGAAGGAGGGCTGGCCATGAAGCTACGCGACAGTGCATCAGCCTTAATATTTTTAGACCCAGCCCTATAGGTGACCAAAAAGTTTAATCTAGTAAAAAATAACGCCCATCGAGCTTGTCTCGGGTTTAGCCTCCAGGCAGATTCTAGGAAAACCAGATTCTTGTGGTCGGTAAGGACCGTAACCTGGTGCCTAGCCCCCTCCAGGAAGTGGCGCCACTCTTCAAATGCCCATTTAATGGCTAAGAGTTCACGGTTGCCAATGTCGTAGTTACTCTCAGTGGGTGAGAACTTCCTGGAGAAGTAGGCACAGGGACGGAGATGGGTGAGGGACCTGGTACCCTGGGACAAGACAGCACCCACTCCCACCTCGGAGGCGTCAACCTCCACGATAAATGGCTCCATTTGGTTGGGCTGAATCAGCACTGGGGCCGAGATAAAGCACTTCTTAAGGATCTCAAAAGCCTGGACCGCCTCTGGAGGCCAATGGAGGAGATCAGCACCTTTGCGAGTGAGATCCGTAAGAGGCTTAGCAATGACCGAGAAGTTAGCAATAAATCTCCTGTAATAATTAGCAAACCCCAGGAAGCACTGTAACGCCTTCAGGGAGGCAGGTTGGACCCATTCCGCCACAGCCTGAACCTTGGCAGGGTCCATGCGGAATTCATGAGGAGTGAGGATTTGACCCAAAAATGGTATCTCCTGCACCCCAAACACAAATTTTTCGGTTTTAGCAAACAGTTTGTTTTCCCGAAGGGCCTGGAGCACCTTCCTGACATGCTCAATGTGGGAGGACCAATCCTTGGAAAACACTAGGATGTCATCAAGGTACACTACAAGAAATACCCCCAGGTAGTCTCTTAAAATCTCATTTATGAAATTCTGGAAGACCACGGGAGCATTACACAACCTAAAGGGCATGACAAGGTATTCTAAATGACCTTCGGGCGTGTTAAACGCAGTCTTCCACTCATCCCCCTCTTTGATACGGATAAGGTTATAAGCCCCCCGTAGATCAAACTTAGAGAACCATTGGGCCCCCTGAACCTGATTGAAGAGATCAGGAATCAAAGGAAGGGGATACTGGTTCCTTACAGTGACCTTATTCAAATTTCGGTAATCAATGCACGGCCTAAGACCACCATCCTTCTTCCCTACGAAGAAGAAGCCAGCACCTACCGGCGAAGTAGAGGGGCGAATGTAACCCTTGGCCAGGCATTCCTGGATATACTCTCTCATGGCTTCACGTTCGGGACAAGAGAGATTAAATATCCTACCCTTAGGGAGCTTAGCTCCTGGTACCAAATCAATTGCGCAATCTTGTATTCTCTATGAGGAGGTAACGCTTCAGAGGCCTTTTTAGAAAAAATATCAGCGAAGTCCTGAATAAACTCAGGTAGAGTGTTCACCTCCTCAGGGAGAGAAATAAAATTAACAGAAAAACATGACGTCATGCATTCATTACCCCATTTGGTAAGATCCCCAGTATTCCAGTTAAACGTGGGATTATGTAACTGCAACCAGGGAAGGCCTAAAACCAAATCGGACGATAATCCCTGCATAACCAGTACAGAGCACTACTCCAAATGCATGGAGCCAACAAGGAGTTCAAAAACAGGGGTATTGTAATGTCGGGGTAGGGAAACAGACAAGTGAGCCCTAATCTACCCGCCACTCAGTCCCTGCCTACTTGCAACGACCCACCCTAGGCGACGGGGTACAACTGGGCGACGGTCCCTACACTCAATAGGTGCACGACAGACAAACAGACAAGGGTACAAAGAAGCCAGGGAAATGGGGAAGTTGCCCACGGGAACACCGTGAGTAACAAGCGAGGTGAACGAGCCAAGTCAAACCAGGAGATGAGCGAGGTACAAAAACGCAAAGCAGAAGAGTGGTCAGAAAAGCCAAGGTCAATCACAAGCAGAGGATAAGTAGTTCAAGAAGCTGCAGCAGGGCCAGGAAACCAACAGAGAAGAATCACAAGCAAAGAGGAACAGGAAAGGCAGGTATAAATAGACAGAGGGCGGGAGCTAGCTCCGTCTGGCCAGGCTGTGATAGGCTCTCCCACTCCTAAGCCTGCCATCCTGGGTGGTGGAAGATGGAGTCAGTCTCACAGACATAGAAGCAGGTGCAGACTGATTACCTATGGGCGTCGACACAGAAGTTGTATCTGGCAGATCCTTTACAGGTATGCTGCGTAAAATAACCATTAGCAAGTGGAGTGGAGTCGATACCCACTACCGGAACAGGTTTAGGCAAATCAATCAATGGCATAGCTAGAGGCATAGCAAATTCCACAGACATAATATTAGCAGAAGACCCTGAATCCACGAAGGCACTGCCGGTAGCAGACCTACCACCAAAAGAGACCTGAAAGGGAAGCAAGATCTTATTAGGTTTCATATTTACGGGAAATACCTGTGCGCCCAAGTGACCTCCCCGATGATCACTTAGGCGCGGAAGTTCTTCCGGCTGCTTATTCTTACGCCTAGGACAGTTGTTCACTTGATGCTTGTCCTCCCCACAGTAGAAGCAGAGACCATTCTTCCTGCGGAAGTCTCTACGTTGTTGGGGAGACACGGAGGCCCCGAGTTGCATTGGTTCATCCGAGTTTTCCGTGGAAGAATGAAGCAACGGAACTTCGGGAGCCATCATGGGGGAGCCAGAGGAGAAGGCACAACAACGTTCAAGTTGTCGTTCCCTGAGACGTCGGTCAAGTCATACCGCTAAAGGCATAACCTGTTCTAGAGAGTCAGAAGAGGGGTAGCTAACTAACAGGTCCTTCAGGGCGTTCGACAGACCCAATCTAAACTGGCACCTCAAGGCAGGGTCATTCCACCGAGAAGCTACACACCACTTCCTAAAGTCAGAACAGTACTCCTCATGGGTCTCTTACCATTGACGTAAGGTCACCAGCTGACTCTCGGCAAAGGCAGTCTTGTCAGTCTCGTCATATATGAGCCCTAGAGCAGAAAAAAAAGGTCAACAGAGGAAAGTTCAGGGACGTCGGGAGCCAAGGAAAAGGCCCATTCTTGGAGCCCGTCCTGGAGTCGGGACATAATTATACCCACTCGCTGGCTCTCGGAACCTGAGGAGTGGGGCTTTAGACGGTAATAAAGCCTACAACTCTCCCGAAAGGAGAAAAAAGTCTTCCGGTCCCCTGAGAACCGGTCAGGCAACTTGAGGTGGGGTTCAAGAGGTGAGGTGGGGGGCACTACCAGGGTAGCATCTTGCTGGTTGCCGCTCTGAGCCAGGGCTTGGACCTGTAGGGAGAGGCCCTGCATTTGCTGAGCCAGGGTCTCAAGGGGGTCCATAGTTGTGACAGGGACCAGGGTAGAAAAGGTATATGGGCCTGTGATTATGTAATGGCGGGGTAGGGAGACAGACAGGTGAGCCCTAATCTACCCGCCACTCAGTCCCTGCCTACTTGCAACGGCCCGTTCTAAGTGACGGCGTACAACTGGGCGACGGTCCCTACGCTCACTAAGTGCACGACAGACAAACAGACAAGGGTAACAGAAGCTAAGGGAAATGGGGCTGCTGCCCACGGCAACCCCGTGAGCAACAATAGTAGTGAACGAGCCGAGTCAAACCAGGAATGGACGAGGTACAAAACGCATAGTAAAGGTTTCCTTCACCTCCTGTATCATATTCTTGAAGTCCTTTTTAGTGGGCAATTGGGAAAAGCATTCCCTCCACATTTGAGGCATATCTAAAGGTGGTGAAACAGGGTCATCTTGATCCGAATCTGTGGCATACATAGGGATCTGAGCATAAGGGGTTAAAGATGGTGTGCCCCTAAATTATCCCCCACTACCAGCTGCTGGGCTGTGACCCTCTGAAGCTTAGGTGCAGCCAAGAATAGAGGGGCTGCTTGGTCTTGGGACTGTGACATTGGTGGAACAGTCAGCATGAGGGCAAGCTCCCCCTCTGATAGAGGTGCACCACGCTGCATGGCGGCTGCAGCCCCACCCAAATTAGGTCCGTCTCTCCCCTGACTGCCGGACGGTGCACTGGCCATTATAGGGGAGCCTGGAGGAGTCGTTGGAGCTGTCAGGCCCTGTGGCTTACCCTGTAGCTGGAAAGCCATGCCATCCATTTGCAGGGACAGCTCCTCCGTCTGCCGACACGAGGAGGCCAAAGATGGTGGCCGCTGCAGTTGCGGGAGCGGAGTGGCCTGTCTTCGGAGGAAGTAGCCGTCCAACATTGGTGGAGCAGGAGCGACCTGATGAGGCACTGCAGGGGTAAGTCCAGACCCTTGGGGTCTGTTTTTCCCCATAGATGGGCACTTGTGTGTGCTGCTATCGGCTGGTGCTGTGTGGCAGGGCACGGAGCTCCAAGCTTATGCGACCGGCGCCATCGACTGCTGGCCATGCCCCTCAGTCCGTTCTTTTCACGCATCACGCATCTCTCCATAGACTGTCATCTATGGGGGATGCGAGACATCGTGTCCCACAGCGCCGAGCACGGATGCACCTCGGCCGTGAAAAACTGTTGTTTTTCACGTCCGAGGTGCGCAACGCTCGTGTAAATAAGACCTAATACAGTAGCAGCAAAGTGGATGAGATTTGACCAAATCCCATCCACACGCTGCGTAAAAAATGCGCCAAAAAAACATTTATAAATTGACCTTTTTAATCCACATCATGTCAATTTATGTTGCAGAATCGCAACTTTCTGTTGTGGGTTTTCACCATTAAATTCAATGGGCAGGTAAAACACGAAACAAATAGCAGATGTTGCTATTTTTGTGGCAGAAAAGCTGCAATTCTGTTACAACAAAATGGCAACTTAGAAAAAAAAAAGCTTATACTTACCCAGAACTCTGTGCTTCTGCGTCCAGCCTGGCCACCAGGGATTTTTATCCCATGAGACTGCTACAGCCGATCTCAGGCACAGTCACAGGGGATGAAACGTTATACCAGGAGGCCAAGCTGCAAGACGTCAGAGACGCGTGGCATGGTAAGTATAGGCATTTTGTTTTTTTAGCTGCCGGCTACATTCAGACGAGCGTAGCTAACGTCCGAGGTGCACCCGTGCGGGACGCATTGTCACAGATCCCTCATAGACTACAGTCTATGTACGGATGCTTGACTCGCAGGAAAATAGGACATGGCCTATTTTTTCACGGACCCTTCATGTGCTTCGTTGAAACAACGGTCGTGCGAACGGCCCCATTGAAAAACATGAATCCGTGTGTCACATGGACGAGATACACGTCTGTCTTGAGAGCCCTAAGTGCTCCTTACATCCTCGCTTGTGCTTTTGGGGGGTAGATTTAGCTTGGCAGTTGTTCTGTTTGTGGTTTTACTGGTATTTCAGTTTATAATGTGAGGGCATATGTAAGCTGGGCATAATAAGAGGCTATAATAATGCTGTAAATAAATAATAATCCGCAGATGTGTAGCCGGTGTCTGATAAATGGTGCCCAATCTTATCCGCTTTTGGAACACTGCACATTTTGCGTCTACATAGTCTGAGAGACAGAACTTTTTTGTTTTTATGCCAACGGAACTGTGTGAGGGCTTATTTGTTGCGGGACAATCTGTAGTTTTCATTTGTACCATTTTGGGATACATGCAATTTTTTTGATCACTTTTTATTCCATTTTTCGGCAAGCAAGGTAACTAAGAAGCAGCAATTCTGCCGATTTTTTTTTTTTCAATTCGTTTTATTCAAAATATTCCAAACAAAGTATTACGGCAATTGGATAATAATCACAAGAGTAACAATAACACTGTGTACATAAAGAGAAAGATCAACAAGAATATACACTTATATAACTAGCAAGTACAAGTTATCCAGTCGCCAAATCATACAATGAAGTACAAGAATATTCAAAAACATTTCTCTGATGCTAAAGATAAACAAATAAACAAAACAAGTCACCTATGTCACATTTCAAAGCCATGAAGGAGGTCACATCTCATCCCATCAAGAAGACAAGGAATTAGAGTGGAGTCACAGGGAAGGGTTATCATTAGGAACATCAATGGTTGTCAACCACTGACCCCATATCTTTTGAAATTTGTCAGGGCATCCCCTGTGATAATACATCAGTTGCTCGTAGGTAAGGACAGTATTAAAGATTCTCTGTCACCACATTATAAGTGCCCTATATTGTACATGATGTGATCAGCGCTGTAATGCAGATTACAGCAGTGTTTTTTAATTAGAAAAACGATAATTTTTGACTGAGTTATGACCTATATTAGCTTTATGCTAATGAGTTTCTCAATGGACAACTGAGCGTGTTTTACTATATGACCAAGTGGGCGTTGTACAGAGGAGTGTATGACGCTGACCAATCAGCGTCATACACTTCTCTCCATTCATTTACACTGCAGATAGCGATATATCTATATCGCTATTTGCAGTCACATAAACACACTATAACGCTACTTATGTGTCATGATAATGAATATACATTACCTCCAGCCAGAACGTGACGTGTATTCATTCTCCTGACCACTTCTGTAGCGTCTCTGTGATTTACAACACAGCACAGCGAGATCTCGCTGTGAATGACAGTTTACAACGTAATCTCGCGAGACTACGCCTGCTGTGTTGTAAATCACAGAGACGCTACAGAAGTGGTCAGGAGAATGAATACACGTCACGTCCTGGCTGGAGATAATGTATATTCATTATCATGTCACATGAGTAGCGTTATACTGTGTTTATGTGACTGCAAATAGCGATATAGATATATCGCTATCTGCAGTGTAAATGAATGGAGAGAAGTGTATGACGCTGATTGGTCAGCGTCATACACTTCTCTCCACAACGCCCACTTGGTCATATAGTAAAACACGCCCAGTTGTCCATTGAGAAACTCATTAGCATAAAGCGTATATAGGTCATGAGGGTGGATTTACACGAGCGTGTGCGTTTTTGTGCACGCAAAAAACGTTGCATTTTGCGTGCGCAAAAGGCACTTAACAGCTCCGTGTGTCATCACATAGGATGTGCGGCTGCGTGATTTTCGTGCAGCCGCCATCATTATGACACTATGTTTGGATGTTTGTAAACAGAAAAGTACGTGGTGCTTTTCTGTTTGCAAATATACTTTTGACTGCTGTTGCGCGAATCACGCGCGTCCCACGGAAGCGCTTCCGTGTCATGCGCGTGATTTTCACACACCCATTGACTTCAATGGGTGCGTGATGCACGAAAAACGTGGACTCACGCTGCGCAAAAATCACTGACAGTCTGCACTGCCCCATAGACTAGCATAGGTCCGTGCGACGCGCGTGAAAAACACACGCGTTGCACGGATGTATTACACGTTCGTGTAAATCCGCCCTAGCTCAGTCAAAAATGATAGTTTTTCTAAATAAAATACACTGCTGTAATCTACATTACAGCGCCGATCACATCATGTACAATACAGGCCACTTATAATGTAGTGACAGAGCCTCTTTAACAAGCGATTTCCATGATGATATCGATGGAGCTGTATCTGCCATCCAGTGCATGGCTATAGTTTTTCTAGCCAGAAATAAAGATTCTTTCAAAAAAATACCAGTGTGATGCGTCCATTGTTCCTCATCTATAAGGCTATTTTTGGGGTATACAACAAAGGACCTGGTAATAATGGTGTAATGATGTCATATACCTGTTTCCAAAATTCCTATACAAACGAACACTCCCAAATGAGATGCCAAAAGTCTGCCTCTGTTTGATAACATCGATGGCAAGCCGATGTGGGTAGTCTACCCATTCGGTGCAGTCGCACAGGAGTGAGGTAAGTTTGGTGTATAATATATAACTGAATAAGCTTATTATTTATAGCTGGAGATACTGTCAAGTGCGATAATAAAATGTCAACCAAGTCTTCAGGAGAAAGTTCTGGTATCTGCGTTTTCTGACAATTTTTTTTATTCTTTTTGTTTTACAGGGTTCACCGTGGGCTATAAATGACATTTTACTTTATTCTGCGGGTCAGTACGACTACGGCGTTCCCATATGTATATAGCTTTTTTAATTATTATTATTATTATTATTATTATTGTTGTTGTTTTGCAGCGTTTGAACAATAAAATAACTTTTTTTTTTTTTTTGTGTCACCATAACTTTTTTATTTTCAGTCAAAAAATCTGTGTAAGGGCTTATTTATTGTGGGACAGGCTGTAGTTTTTATTGGTACTGTTTTGGAGTACATAGACTTTTTAATCACTTTTTATTTTATGTTTTGGAAAGGGTTTTGACCCAAAAATAGTGATTCTGGTATTTTTTTTTATTGTTTGTGCAGTGTTCACTGTGCGGGAAAAATAACATTATAGTTTTATAGTTTCGGTCGTTACAGACGTGGTGATATCAAACATGTGTACTTTTTTTAACGTTTTCATTTTTTTTCTATAATAAAATACTTATTATAGGAAAAAAAGGCAGTTTTAGTTTTTCCAACTAATGGGCTTCCGTAGGCCATTTTAGGCCTCCAGTTGCCATAGCAACCATCGGCATTGCGGCGATGAAGATTGTTTACAATCACTAAGATGCCGCAATCGCTGTTGATCGCGGCATCTAAGTGGTAAATGGCAGGGAGCGGAGCTAGCTCTGTTCCCTGCCGTTACAGCAGGGTGTCAGCTGTAACATACAGTTGACACCAGCAGCTGATGGTGCAGGCTCAGCTTCTGAGCCTGCTCCATCTTCTTGCGAACGGAGGCCTTTCAGGCCCCGTCTCCGGGTGGGGCATAAAAGGCCTCTGTACTTGGCAGACAGGAGGCCATTCTTAGGCCTCCGGTTGCGAAAGCAGCCATCGGTACCCCGCGATTGTATTGCGGGTTTCCGATATGCGATATTGCGGGGTTCCAATAGTAACCACACAGATGCAGCACTCGCTTTTGAGCACTGCATCTAAGGGGTTTATACGTCATAGGGCGTAAACGGGTTAATAAAAACACGTTTACATTTTTTTATTAATATTCACTTATATGCCAACATCCTTATCTTAATTTTGTAGTTCACGTTTAGGATGCAGTCATACAGGACAGATCTTAACGCAGAAATTTAAAAATCAGTTCCATTTATCTAAATGGAACTTGCAGAAATTCACCCGCTGCAGAAACAACCCTATTCAAATGAATAAAACTGATTTCTGAAAAAAAAAATCCTCGTATTTATTAAAAAAACTTTACAATTTAATCCTATACGTAAAAAAAATCTATTTAATAAATTCAGAAATCTGTCTGAGTTGCAGAATATTTTTCCCGTAGGATTAAATTGTAAAGTTTTCTGCAAAGTAAAAATAAATATGAGGCAAATACGCCACATGTGACTGCAACCTTAGGCCAGGATCCCACGTAGCGTAAGGCCTTGTTCACATGGCACTCAAAAAAACGATGTGTAAACGTGTCAAAAACACTAGAGTTTTTGTAAAGTCGTTTTTACAATACATACGTTTTTTACGCGTTTTTGTCGTGTTTTTTCTGCAATGGAATTCTGTGTGGAAACTCTGCAGCATTTACAGTAGCAGCAAAGTGGTTGAGATTTAGAAAATCTGCAGAAACAAATACACAAAAGTCGTGCAGAAAATGTTCTGCGGTGCGTTGTTGATTTCCGCAGGTTGTCAATTTATGTTGCGGGTTCTGTGCGGAGAAGCTGTATGTTTTGCCCATAGTCTTCAATGGGGAGCAGAAATCCCGCAAATTTGTTGCGGTTTTTACAGCGTTTACACAGTAAAAACCACACAAAATACGCAGGTGCAAAGAAATAAAGTTTTATTCAAATGAATGTTGAAAAAAAGAGAGGAAGAGGAAATAACTAAATTTTAGCTCTGTTATATCCATCATGGCTAAGAGAGCAGCATCCAACAGGAGGACCAGCAAAACCTGGTACGAAAGGATGGGTATTAATGTACCCCCCACCTCATTTGTCTTGTAAGTACACTCTGGCTTCCTACCTGTACCCTCATGTTATAGTAATATATATATATATATATATACTATGTGTGTATATATATATATATATATATATATATATATATATTTAGATTAATTTATTTTTTATATATATCTTTTATTATTATTTTTCTTTTTTTAGGTGGAGTCACGTCCCGTTATCTGGGATACCGCGTCAGAGGTGTACAGTGACCGGGATAAGAAGGCAGAGGCGTGGAAAGAGGTATTCTGGGCATTGTACCCTGATTTGGATTGTGCCTCAGAACCTAAGCAGCAGCAGATTGGTGAGTTTTATTTCTGTTCTTTCTGCATATTTTGTAATGCTCTGTTCACATCTGCGTTTGGGGCTCCATTAGTTTTAGGGGCCTCCGTTGCAGATTCCGCCTAAAATACCGCAAACAATAGCGCAGCATGCTGCGCTATTGTTTGCAGAGAATCCATAGACACCCCGATGGAACTCATTAAAATCAGGAGCCGGCTGTCACCGTTGTTCAATGGAGTCTGTGCTTCAGGCATTTTCGTTGTTTTGCTCTCTGACAGAGCAGAAAAACAGAATGCCAAACGCAGATGTGAACGGGACATAGATGACCCCTTTAGGGCTGGACACATTGACGGCTGTCACCCTTTCCTGAGTCCAAACACAGGACACAATGTCCAGTGTCAGGACTTTGTATGTTCCGCACAGTCTGCTTAAGGTGGCACTCTCAGGCAATCTGGACCGGGCCACTTTCATGGCACCTTAACCTCAGGGCCCGCCTATGGTTTCATGTGTTTTTTAATTTTAACACACCTATACCTCTTACGCATTACACCGTGTTCCAAATTATTATGCACATTGGATTTAAGTGTCATAAACATTTAATTATTACTTTTTCAATTAAACTCATGGATGGTATTGTGTCTAAGGCTGGGTTCACACGACCTATTTTCAGACGTAAACTAGGCGTATTATGCCTCGTTTTATGTCTGAAAATAGGGCTACAATACATCGGCAAACATCTGCCCATTCATTTGAATGGGTTTGCCTACGTACTGTGCAGACAACCTGTCATTTACGCGTCGTCGTTTGACAGCTGTCAAACGACGACGCGTAAAATGACTGCCTCGGCAAAGAAGTGCAGGACACTTCTTTGCAACGTAATTTGAGCCGTTCTTCATTGAGGTCAATCAAGAACAGCTCAAGATTACGGGCGTCAAAGACGCCTCGCATAATGCGAGGAGGAGCTTTTACGTCTGAAACGAGGCAGCTGTTTTCTCCTGAAAACAGTCTGTCTTTTCAGACGTAAAAGCCACTTCTCGTGTGCACATGTACCCTTAGGGTATGTTCACACGTAGAGTCAAAAACGTCTCAAAATACGGAGCTGTTTTTCGCTGCGTTTTCGCAGCGTTTTTTACGGCCGTTTTTGGAGCTGTTTTCATTGGAGTCTATGAGAAAACGGCTCCAAAAACGTCCCAAGAAGTGTCCTGCACTTCTTTTGACGAGGCTGTAATTTTACGAGCCGTCTTTTGACAGCGAAGCGTAAAATGACAGGTCGTCCGCACAGTACATCGTAAAGGCCATTGAAAGTAATGGACAGATGTTTACCGACGTATTGGAGCCGTTTTTTCAGGCGTAATTCGAGGCGTAAAACGCCTCCATTACGTCTGAAATAGGTCGTGTGAACTTAGGGCTCTTTGGATCATTGTAATCAATCTCAGACACCTGTGATAATAAGTTTGCCAGGTGTGTCCAATCACAGGAAAACTACTTATGAAGGACGTTCCACATTATTAAGCAGGCCACAGGTTTCAAGCAATATGGGACAGAAAAAGGATCTCTCTGCTGCCGAAAAGCATGAAATAGTGCAATACCTTGGACAAGCTATGAAAACATTGGATATTTCAAGAAAACTTAAAGAGGCTCTGTCACCAGATTTTGCAACCCCTATCTGCTATTGCAGCAGATCGGCGCTGCAATGTAGATTACAGTAACATTTTTATTTTTAAAAAACAAGCATTTTTGGCCAAGTTATGACCATTTTTGTATTTATGCAAATGAGGATTGCAAAAGTCCAAGTGGGCGTGTTTAAAGTAAAAGTCCAACTGGGCGTGTATTATGTGTGTACATCGGGGCGTTTTTACTACTTTTACTAGCTGGGCGTTCTGACGAGAAGTATCATCCACTTCTCTTCAGAACGCCCAGCTTCTGGCAGTGCAGACACACAGCGTGTTCTCGAGAGATCACGCTGTGACGTCACTCACTTCCTGCCCCAGGTCCTGCATCGTGTCGGCTACATCGGCACCAGAGGCTACAGTTGATTCTGCAGCAGCATCAGCGTTTGCAGGTAAGTAGCTACATCGACTTACCTGCAAACGCCGATGCTGCTGCAGAATCAACTGTAGCCTCTGGTGCCGATGTGTCCTCACTCGTCCGACACGATGCAGGACCTGGGGCAGGAAGTGAGTGACGTCACAGCGTGATCTCTCGAGAACACGCTGTGTGTCTGCACTGCCAGAAGCTGGGCGTTCTGAAGAGAAGTGGATGATACTTCTCGTCAGAACGCCCAGCTAGTAAAAGTAGTAAAAACGCCCCGATGTACGCACATAATACACGCCCAGTTGGACTTTTACTTTAAACACGCCCACTTGGACTTTTGCAAGCCTCATTTGCATAAATACAAAAATGGTCATAACTTGGCCAAAAATGCTCGTTTTTTAAAAATAAAAACGTTACTGTAATCTACATTGCAGCGCCTATCTGCTGCAATAGCAGATAGGGGTTGCAAAATCTGGTGACAGAGCCTCTTTAAGCGTGATCATCGTACTGTGAAAAGATTTGTGGCTGATTCAGAGCACAGACGGGTTCGTTCAGATAAAGGCGTAATGAGGAAGGTTTCTGCCAGACAACTTAATAGGATTAGGAGAGCTGCTGCTAAAATGCCATTGCAAAGCAGCAAACAGGTATTTGAAGCCGCTGGTGCCTCTGGATTCCCGCGAACCTCAAGGTGTTGGATCCTCCAGAGGTTTGCAAGTGTGCATAAAGCTATTATTCGGCCACCCCTAAACAATGCTCACAAGCAGAAACGGTTGCAGTGGGCTCAGAAATACATGAAGACAAATTTTCAAACCGTGTTGTTTACTGATGAGTGCCGTGCAACCCTGGATGGTCCAGATGGATGGAGTAGTGGATGGTTGGTGAATGGCCACCATGTCCCAACAAGGCTGCGACGTCAGCAAGGAGGTGGCGGAGTCATGTTTTTGGCTGGAATCATGGGGAGAGAGCTGGTAGGCCCCTTTAGGGTCCCTGACGGTGTGAAAATGACCTCTGCAAAGTACGTAGAGTTTATGACTGACCACTTTCTTCCGTGGTACAAAAAGAAGAACCGTGCCTTCCGTAGCAAAATTATCTTCATGCATGACAATGCACCATCTCATGCTGCAAAGAATACCTCTGTGTCATTGGCTGCTATGTGCATAAAAGGAGAGGAACTCATGGTGTGGCCCCAATGTTCCCCTGACCTCAACCCTATTGAGATCCTTTGGAGCATCCTCAAGCAAAATATCTATGAGGGTGGGAGGCAGTTCACATCAAAACAGAAGCTCTGGTAGGCTATTCTGACATCCTGCAAAGATATTCAAGCAGAAACTGTCCAAATACTCACAAATTCAATGGATGCAAGAATTGTGAAGGTGATATCAAAGAATGGGTCCTATATTAACATGTAACTTGGCCTGCTAAGTTTTTTTTGATTGAAAGAGCTTTTGATTTCTGTAAATATGACCTCCTGATGCTGCAAATTCAACAAATTACCATTTTAGTTCTCCTTACAACCTTTAAAATGTTTTGATCTCTGTTGTGCATAATAATGTGAAACAGTGCATTTTGAGTTAATTTACTTCTAAAAAAAAAATCTGTTATCATTAGGAGATTTGTTCAATAAAATTTGCATTATACTCCAACGGTTGATGGCTTGAAGATTATACTGACTGTCATTTGCATCGACTATTTAGGAAACTCAGCGAAAAATAACATTTGCATAATAATTTGAAACGCGGTGTATGTATGTAACTGTGTGTTAAAGGGGTCTGTTTTTTCATACTGATGACCTATTCACAGAATAGGTCATCAGTATATGATTGGTGGGGCACCGGATATCCGTGCAGGAAGCAGATGGCTCCGGTCACAGCATAGCGACCATGCTGCAAGTAAATAGGAGCAGAGTTGCAGTAACCCAGCACGGCCACTATGCAGTGCACATGGAGCCATCTGCTTCCGGCACTGAACACTGCATAACATCTTGTGCCCGTCTTGAGAAGGGTGTCCGTCTCCGAAGTCATCCTGCTTTCAGACTTACGCCGTATACATTTTCAACAAGTAACCACTGTAGGGTGGTCAGGTCATTATTCAACTTCAAGTTTAATGTGAAATTACTAAATTAAAATGCAGTGAGCTCCCCCTAGTGTTTGCTTATGTAAAACAATATGACATGTCAAAAGCTTTTTGAAATTCTAGCTACACTTTTATGTATGATATTCAGAATTGATAGAAAAAGCAAACTATTTGTCCATTGCATTCACTCTTTTATTTGTGTGGAGGCCCGTGTGTAATGTTTACATTTATGTTTTTTAGAACGGGATGTGAAGAATAGGTGGAGGTCCGTGCGGGATCGGTTCCGCAAGTTCATGAAAGAACAAGAGAAGAGTAGGTCCTCTACTACACGCCGCAGGTGTGCTTATAATAAGGAGCTGCAGTTCCTCCTGACTAGTCGGGACCTCCGGGTGTAAGTATATTTTTACTGCCATAAATACACATACATAACATACTGTATGTTCCAACTATCCCAGCACATCATTTATTTTACTACACATTAACTTTAATCATCTTTCCATTTTTTGCACATCCCGTTTTTAACCCATTAGTGACTGCCCATAGGTGTTTTTATGGTGGCCACTAACGGGCTTTATTCTGATGCAGTAGCCTTTTTACGGCGCTGCATGAATAAAGCAGTGCCGCCGGGAGGTGTAAAAGCCCCCTGCTCTCAGCTACGGGAAGTAGCTGAGGGCTTGGAACAGATATTAATTACTACCAGGATAGCAATCCGCATCAATCCTGCCTGTTTAACTCCTTCAATAGCGACCGCTGCATCTAAGTAGTTTTTGAGGGAGGGGGCACCCTCTCTCACCCCATTGGCACACCCGTGATGCGATCGCGGGTGTGCCAATCGTTTTGAAGGCAGCCGGGGTCTTTTGTTAGGTCTGCCTTTAGGCAATGCCCGCTAGGCCATGCCAGAGACATGGCCTTACAGATGGCTGTCAGTTTTTACACTGACAGGCAATATTACACTGCAATACAGAAGTAAAAGCAATCAAATTATTAAATAATTAACCCCTTCATGACTGCCGTACGGCTATATACGTTCCAACTGCCGATGCCCTGTGCAGTTGTCACGTATATAAATGTTGGCAGCGTGCATCGGGTTTTAATGAGTGCAGAGCTGCTTCAGTGTGAGCAGCTCTGCAATAATCTATGTGCCAGCTCTCTTCACAAGTGCCGACACCTCTTCCACTTAGTTTCATGAAACAACCATGCGTTTTTTATAATGAAACTAAGCTTAGAAGTACAGCGCTGCTCACACTGAAGCATTGCTGCACTTTTCTATCTCTTCCTGCTCTCTCCCCCGTGTGCCGGCACCTCCCTCCTCCTTCTCCCTCGATCAACGGCTTCTGCCCAGAGAGAACATAGCCAGTGTGCTTGTTATCTGGGCCAATAAGGAGCTGATGATCACCATGACAGTCTAATCATGGTGATCATAGAACAGTTTGTTTCATTAAAGAGGCTCTGTCACCACATTATAAGTGCCCTATCTCCTACATAAGGAGATCGGCGCTATAATGTAGGTGACAGTAATGCTTTTTATTTAAAAAAACGATCTGTTTTCACCACTTTATTAGCGATTTTAGATTTATGCTAATGAGTTGCTTAATGCCCAAGTGGGCGTGTTTTTACTTTAGACCAAGTGGGCGTTGTACAGAGGAGTGTCTGACGCTGACCAATCCGCATCATGCACTCCTCTCCATTCATTTAGTCAGCGCATAGGAATCCTTTTAGATCACAATGTGCTGTCTTATACTAACACATTAACGATACTGAAGTGTTTAGACAGTGAATAGACATTCCACGGGATGTCTATTCACAATCTCTGCACTTCGTTACTCTGTCTGTGGTAGTTACAGCAGAGGAAGCGTAATCTCGTTGTAACCTGTCATCTATAGCGTAATCTCGCGAGATTACGCTTCCTCTGCTGTAACTACCATAGAAACAGTAACGAAGTGCAGGGATTGTGAATAGACATCCCGTGGAATGTCTATTCACTGTCTAAACACTTCAGTATTGTTAATTTGTTAGTATAAGACAGCACATACTGATCTAAAAGGATCCCTATGCGCTGACTAAATGAATGGAGTGGAGTGCATAACGCTGACCGGTCAAACCCCCTAGAAGTGACCCCATTTTAAAAACTACACCCCTTAAGGCATTCATCTAGAGGTGTAGTGAGCATTTTGACAGGAGACATACACCCCATAAACTGTAATGTGGGTTCTCACGGTTATGGCATTACCCTAAATGTGGCTGTTAACAGCTGCCTTGGCACACAGCAGGGCTCAGAAGGGAAAGATGAGGGGGATAAGCTGTGTGGAGTGCATCAGGGTAAGTAAAACTGGGGTAAATTAAAAATCAAGGGATGTATGATACATTTTAAAACACTCTTTCATACAGATCCCTGGTTTTTCGGGACACGTGTCACATTGATATGTTGTGTCCTTCCTTATCCCCCTCTTATAGCAGACTCTGCACCTCTTTTGACTTTTTCCCTTCCTGCCAGTTTGGGGAACTTCTGGAAAGTGTTGCCCTGGTGCGATGCGTGTGGCCTCGCTTCCAGAAGTACTTGGTACCCCCCCTTCTTGGTCCCTGAAGATTAGGTTCTTGATAACCACCTCTTGAAATTCCAGGAGAGTTCCCATCTGGCCTGCACATCGACGTAGCACGTACACATTGTATAATTCCATCTGTATGATGTGCATGGCCAGCTTCTTATACCACATCGCTTGGAGCTGTAGAGCTTCAGGACTTGATCTGACAAGTCCACCCCTCCCATGTAGCTATTGTCTATCCAGGATGCAGTCTGGTTTGGGGGTCTCTGTACTGGTACCTCGCACAGGTACATGGGTGCTTGTGTGGCCATGTATTGTTGTCAATACAAGGACATCTCTCTTGTCCTTATACTTGACACACAATATGTTGCTGCTAGAACGTGCCCTGCTCTCACCCCTTCTGAGTGTTTGCCCTGCAGTGTCTTAAGGAGGTCTCTAAGATTTCTTCTAGCAGGGCCGCATGTCGCAGTACTTCTGGAAGCGAGGCACTTGAAGAGTGAGACGCTGGTATAAAAATTATCCAGGTAGAGATGGTAACCCTGGTCCAGAAGTGGGTGCACCAAATCCCACACAATTTTTGCATAACTCCTAGTAAGGGGGGCATTCCGGGGGCTGAGCACTGGTGTCCTTCCCTTCATATATCCTAAATTTGTAAGTATACCCTGATGCACTCTCGCACAGCTTATACATCTTCACGCCATACCTTGCCCTCTTACTCGGCAGGAACTGGCGGGATTGAAGTCTGCCTTTAAAATGTACCAAGGACTCATCAATACAAATATAATTCTCCGGGGTGTATGCTTTGGAAAACCGGGCACTGAAACGGTCTAATAAGGGTCTCCACTTATACAAATATATATATACACTACCGTTCGAAAGTTTGGGGTCACCCAGACAATTTTGTGTTTTCCATGAAAACTCACACTTATATTTATCAAATGTGTTGTAAAATGACTAGAAAATATAGTCAAGACATTGACAAGGTTAGAAATAATGATTTTTATTTGAAATAATAATTTTCTCCTTCAAACTTTGCTTTCGTCAAAGAATGCTCCATTTGCAGCAATTACAGCATTGCAGACCTTTGGCATTCTAGCTGTTAATTTGCTGAGGTAATCGGGAGAAATTTCACCCCATGCTTCCAGAAGGCCCTCCCACAAGTTGGATTGGCTTGATGGGCACTTCTTGCGTACCATACGGTCAAGCTGCTCCCACAACAGCTCTATGGGGTTTAGATCTGGTGACTGCGCTGGCCACTCCATTACAGATTGAATACCAGCTGCCTGCTTCTTCCCTAAATAGTTCCTGCATAATTTGGAGGTGTGCTTTGGGTCATTGTCCTGTTGTAGGATGAAATTGGCTCCAATCAAGCGCTGTCCACAGGGTATGGCATGGTGTTGCAAAATGGAGTGATAGCCTTCCTTATTCAAAATCCCTTTTACCTTGTACAAATCTCCCACTTTACCAGCACCAAAGCAACCGCAGACCATCACATTACCTCCACCATGCTTGACAGATAGGGTCAGGCACTCTTCCAGCATCTTTTCAGTTGTACTGCGTCTCACAAATGTTCTTCTGTGTGATCCAAACACCTCAAAATTCGATTAGTCTGTCCATAACACTTTTTTCCAATCTTCCTCTGTCCAATGTCTGTGTGATTTTGCCCATATTAAACTTTTCCTTTTATTAGCCAGTCTCAGATATGGCTTTTTCTTTGCCACTCTGCCCTGAAGGCTAGCATCCCGGAGTCGCCTCTTCACTGTAGACGTTGACACTGGCGTTTTGCGGGTACTATTTAATGAAGCTGCCAGTTGAGGACCTGTGAGGCGTCTATTTCTCAAACTAGAGACTCTAATGTACTTGTCTTGTTGCTCAGTTGTGCAGCGGGGCCTCCCACTTCTCTTTCTACTCTGGTTAGAGCCTGTTTGTGCTGTCCTCTGAAGGGAGTAGTACACACTGTTGTAGGAAATCTTCCGTTTCTTGGCAATTTCTCGCATGGAATAGCCTTCATTTCTAAGAACAAGAATAGACTGTCGAGTTTCACATGAAAGCTCTCTTTTTCTAGCCATTTGAGAGTTTAATCGAACCCACAAATGTAATGCTCCAGATTCTTAACTAGCTCATAGGAAGGTCAGTTTTATAGCTCCTCTAAACAGCAAAACTGTTTACAGCGGTGCTAACATAATTGCACAAGCGTTTTCAAGTGTTTTCTAATCATCCATTAGCCTTCTAACACAGTTAGCAAACACAATGTACCATTAGGACACTGGAGTGATGGTTGCTGGAAATGGGCCTCTATACAACTATGTAGATATTGCATTAAAAACCAGACGCTTGCAGCTAGAATAGTCATTTAGCACATTAACAATGTATAGAGTGTATTTCTGATTAATTTAATGTTATCTTCATTGAAAAAAACTGTGCTTTTCTTGCAAAAATAAGGAAATTTCTAAGTGACCCTAAACTTTTGAACGGTAGTGTGTGTGTATATATATATATATATATATATATATATATATATATATATATATATATATAAATTCCAAAAGCGTTTTTGTTTTTCACTTTTTTGGGATTTGTCTGCTCATAATAAAAAAATTAAAACATCGAATTAATTCAACTAATCTGGAAAATGAAAGTCTCATGAGTCTTGTAAATAATAAAGTAAAAATAGTTGTGATATTCAAAGCGGTTGTAAAGATATTATCGTTTAAAGAAGTGCATATCAGAAATTGAAAATTTTGACCCTGACACAGGGGTATCAATAAGTGTTAAAAATGCCAAGTATAAAAAAAAATGAAAACATTTTTTCTAATTACAAAATACAGAAGAATACAAAAAAAATTAAAAAAACGTACACATATTTAGTATTGCTGTGTCCGTAACGACCACAACTATAAAACTAATACATTATTTAACCTGCACAATGAATCCTGTAAAAAATGCTAGAACTGCTGTTTTTCCTTCATCCTGGCTTAAAAAAAATATTTTTACATAGTTACATAGTTACATAGTTAGTACGGCTGAAAAAAGACACATGTCCATCAAGTCCAACCAAGGGAAGGGAAAAGGGAAGGAAAAATTTCTACACATAGGAGCTAATATTTTTTTGTTCTAGGAAATTATCTAACCCTTTTTTAAAGCCATCTACTGTCCCTGCTGTGACCAGCTCCTGCGGTAGGCTATTCCATAAATTCACCGTTCTTACTGTAAAGAAGCCTTGTCGCCTCTGCAGCTTGAACCTTTTTTTCTCCAGACGGAGGGAGTGCCCCCTTGTTTTTTGAGGGGGTTTTACAAGGAACAGGATATCACCATATTTTTTGTATGTGCCATTAATATATTTATATAAGTTAATCATGTCCCCCCTTAGTCGTCTTTTTTCAAGGCTAAATAGGTTTAATTCTTTCAATCTTTCCTCATAACTTAAATTCTCCATGCCCCTTATTAGCTTCGTTGCTCTTCTTTGATGGCTATTAAAATATGGCTACATGATAACAAATAATTTAGACAGAAAACGTTATTTTTTTTTATTGCTGGTGATTTATACAACAAAATAGTCCATACTATATAACAAAAAAACTAAGAAAATGTTCTGAGTTAACATTATATCAAACAAAATATATTATGCAGTACAGACACTATCCCAAAAGTCAATGCTGGAAAATCAACAGCTACCCCCTAAAACCCTGGAGAATATTGTGTGGGGAGGAGAGAGAGAAAAAAACCATTACTCCTTAAACAACTACTAATACATTTTAACCCAGCCCTAAGGTCTTTTTCTGTTATGGGGATAGCTCCATTATCCAATTGTTCAAGATCTTATAAAAAAATTCCCCATCCTCTTTACTTAGCGTCAAGTAATATGATCTTTCTAAAAGCATCACTGTATTCACCTTATGGTGCCATTCTACTTCCCGTGGGAAATCTTTTGAGATCCATTTATAAATGATAACCAGTCTTGCCAGAAACAAAATCTTTATAATTAGTTTGCTACAACCACAGACTTTCAAAAGACCGGAAATGCCAAAAATAAATAGCATCGGTTCGATTGGAACCTCTTTCCAAATTAATTTAGAAGTAGATGCTGCTACTCCACTCTAGTATCTATGTAGCTTGGGACAACGCGACAACAAGTAGATGAGATCCGCTTGATGTGTACCGCATTTCTGATAATTATCGTTATCCCTTAAACCCATAGCCTTTAAAAGCTTTGGTGTGATAAAGACTATGATTGATCATAAAACAAATAAATTGGTGATCGTGATTTAATGATGCTTCTCCGATATGTTTATAAACTAACCCCCAATCGTTCCTAATCCCAAGATCCTTATACCATTTTCTTTGTGATTTAATATGATTTCCTTCATCCCCTAAAATTATTTTTTTATATATGGAGGACAAAAGTACTTTCTTACTTTTTAAATATTCTACTGATTTAAAGAAGGCTCTGTCACCACATTATAAGTGGCATATCTTGTACATAATGTGATCGGCGCTGTAATGTAGATTACAGCAGTGTTTTTTATTTAGAAAAACAATCATTTTTGACGGAGTTATGACCTATATTAGCTTTATGCTAATGACTTTCTTAATGGATAACTGGGTGTGTTTTACTTTTTGACCAAGTGGGCGTTGTGGAGAGAAGTGTATGACGCTGACCAATCAGTGACCAATCAGCGTCATACACTTCTCCCCATTCATTTACTCAGCACATAGTAATCTTACTAGATCACTATGTGCAGCCACATACACACACGCTAACGTTACTCAAGTGTCCTGACAATGAATAGAGATCACTACCACCCAGGACGTGATGTCTATTCAGAATCCTGACACTTCGGTAACGTTTGTGTGAGATTTACAGCAAGGCAAGCGTAATCTCGCGAGATTACGCTGTAAACTGTCATTTAAAACGAGATTACGCTTGCCTTGCTGTAAATCTCACACAAACGTTACCGAAGTGTCAGGATTCTGAATAGACATCACGTCCTGGCTGGAGGTGATGCCTATTCATTGTCAGGACACTTGAGTAACGTTAGTGTGTGTGTATGTGGTTGCACATAGTGATCTAGTAAGAACACTATGTGCTGATTGGTCAGCATCATACACTTCTCTCCAGGACGCCCATTTGGTCAAAAAGTAAAACACGCCCAGTTGTCCATTAAGAAAGTAATTAGCATAAAGCTAATATAGGTCATAACTCCGTCAAAAATGATCGTTTTTCTAAATAAAAAAACACTGCTGTAATCTACATTACAGCACCGATCACATTATGTACAAGATAGGCCACTTATAATTTGGTGACAGAGCCTCTTTAAAAAGGTGTAAGAACAAACCGTGATTTATATTTAATGGCCAAAAAGGCGTGCTTTATTTAAAAATATCTAAACAGACCGTAATCAGGGACCTTGTACAGTCTCTGCAGTTCCGTAAAAGTTTTTAGTTGTGCCTTATTAAGTAAATGTGATATCCTTGTGATGTGATGCTTTTTCCAAAACAAAGAGTCTGGCCGGCCGTCAAACTCACCAATATTCCTGTTGTCCCATAGAAGAGGGAATTCAATAAAGGTATTAATTTTTTCAATGCGTGTGACAGCATCCCAGACTGCCGATTATCATAAATAGGCCCAAGTCCCAAATCAGGGGAATTCAGAACTCCAGCGTCTAGAGCTTCAAATATATTAGACCATTTGTCCCCTAGTGTTTTCAACAAAAATCTATTAGCCCCCAGGCCCACCCAGTCCCGTAACTGTTGGAACTGAGAAGCTAAAAAGTATTTCCTCCAATCAGGAAGAGCAAAGCCACCTTTGGTTACTGGTAGGGTAAGTTACAAATTAGGTCATTAGAGATAGCTTCTAAAGTTTTAAATTGTTTTCCCGGTAACCAAATCGGAAAGTTGGAGAATTTTTTTTATATTTTAGGTAAAAAAAACATTTTGATCAGTGCAATTTTTGCATCTCTAGTCAATGGTAACTTATTCCATGCTTTAACTTTCCCCCTCAAAAATGCAAACAGAGGAATTATATTCAGTCTAATGTAGTCAGTAGGGTCCCTAAACATTTTTACGCCTAAATATTCAAACACCTCTACAGAGTTCAAGGCGGTAATCTGATCGGTGTTAACCTCAGCCGAGATATTTAACAAATTAGATTTTTGAAAATGAATTTGAAGGCCAGCCCGCTCACCAAACTCTTGGTATAACCAAATTACATGGTCGACCGAAGACACATCCCCTATAAACAGAAGAACATAGTCTGCGTATAACATGATTTTATCGACGTTATTACCCATTTGAAAACCCACTATATTCTCGGAGGTTCTTATCTTCATTGCCAAAACCTCAGTTACTAAATTAAATAAGAGAGGGGATAGAGAACAAGAATGCCGCACGACTGCCTTGGCTTCGACTACATGCCCCAGTTCTGGACTGGAATTCCAGAGAGGTTCTCCAATGGGGTCCCAAGTGTCGCAATCGCTGTCTGTCGCAGATCCATCTGGCCCAGTCTCCTTTGCCTCAGTCATTGGTAGAATTGCCTCCTTAGTACTCTCAATTTGCGGATGTCTTCAGCAAGAAGGAGGCTGAGACGCTCCACACCGGGCTTATGACTGCCCCATTGAACTGGTTCCAGATGCGTCCCCTCCCCGTGGCCGGGTATACCCTCTCTCCTTGCCAGAGACTCAGTCCATGTCGATCTACATCAAGGAAAATCTGGAGAGGGGTTTCATACGGAAGTCTTCCTCCCTGGCCGGGGCCGGGTTCTTCTTTGTCAAGGAAAAAGACGGATATCTTCGGCCTTGCATTGACTGACTACCGTGGTCTCAATCAAGTCACGGTCAAAAACAAATATCCATTACCCATAAACTCCGAACTATTTGACCGCATACGAGGAGCCAAGATCTTCTCTAAACTAGACTTGTGTGGGGCTTACAACTTGATTCTAATCCGTCAAGGTGATAAATGGAAGACAGCGTTTAACACTTGAAACTGGCACTACGAATACCTAGTGATGCCCTTCGGTCTGTGTAACGCTCCCGCGGTCTTCCAGGAATTTGTCAATGACATCTTCCATGACCTCCTCTATGTCTGTATTGTGGTCTATGTCAATGACATTTTAATTTTTTCTCCAGATCTGACGACTCATCGGAGACATGTCCGTCAAGTCCTGCTGCGACTAAGTGAGAATCAACTGCACGCCAAGCTGGGGAAGTGCGTGTTTGAGAAAGATTCTCTACCCTTCCTGGGCTACATCATCTCGGATCAAGGCCTCAAGATGGACCCTGAGAAGGTAAAGGCCGTCCTGGAATGGCCACGTACTCCACGCTTGAGGTCCATACAGCGCCTTTTGGGATTCACCAACTCCTACTGGCAGTTTATCCCATACTTCTCTTCATTGACGGCTCCCATCTCTACCCTCATTAAGAAAGGTATGAACGCCAAGGTGTGGACTCCAGAGGCAGAATCTGCATTTAATAGCCTTAAGAGTGCCTTCACGTCTGCCTCAACCCTCCATGATCCCGATGTATCTCTACAGTTTTCGTTGGAGGTGGACACCTCCTTTATTGGTGCAGGCGCACTTCTGTTCCAGAGAGGATCCAAAGGGAAGGCAGTGGTATGTGGCTATTATAGACTTTTTTCTTATGCAGAGTGCAATTACTCGATTGGGGATTGGGAGTTATTGGCCATCAAATGGGCTCTGGAGGAATAAAGACCTCTACTAGAGGGCGCAGCTCACCCCATCCTGATATATACTGACCACAAGAACCTCACCTATCTCCAGTCGGCCCAATGGCTGAACCCCGTCAAGCCAGGTGGTCACTGTTCTTTGCTCGGTTCCAGTTTGTGCTAAACTACCGCCCTGCCGACAATAATTTGAGAGAGCCGATGCCTTGTCCAGGTCATTCGAGACAGAGGACACAGTGGAGTCTCCGCAAAATATCATTGATCCGTCCTGCATCATCTCTGTTAATCCCCTTTAAGTTAGAGACATCCCTCCAGGGAGGACTTTTGTATGCTTGGCAGATAGGAGGAGAATCCTTCGCTGGGGACACAGCTCCAAACTGGCAGGACACGCGGGTGTCTGTAAAACCAAAGATCTGATTGCCCGTCAGTTCTGGTGCCCACGCTGCCAAAAGACATTGTGGACTTTGTCTCGTCCTGCACGGTGTGCGCGGCTAACAAGGTTGCTCACTCCAAGCCTGCTGGTCTGCTCCAGCCGCTGCCTGTGCCCAATGCCCCCTGGCAGCATATAGCAATGGACTTTGTCACGGACCTGCCCCCCTCACCTGGATGTAGTACGGACTGGGTGGTGGTGGACGGATTCTCGAAAATTGCTCATTTTGTTCTGCTTCCCCTGGCCAACCTCTTCATAATAATAATAATCTTTATTTATATAGCGCCAACATATTACGCAGCACTTTACAATTTAGAGGGAACATGAAACAAACAATATCAGACATTACATAGTGACAAAGTTAATTTACAATTCAAACCTGAGAAGTGAGGACCCTGCTCGCAAGAGCTTACAATCTATGAGGAAATAAAGGAGACACAAAGTGTAACAGTGATTGTTCTGTACAATAGTCCGGCCATTTTTATACACATGGGGTGGTAACATAAAGCTGCATAAGCCGGTCACCAGCCAGTCTCCGTGTATGACTGACATGAAGAGAAGGAGTGTGAGGGAATCTTATTCTGATGACTAATCTAAAAGGAGGGCCATGGAAAGGAGTCCGATTAGGGAATGTTATAGGCCTGTCTAAATAGATGTGTTTTCAGGGCACGTTTAAAACTGTGGATATTGGGAATTAATCTGATTGTCTGGGGTAGCACATTCCAGAGGACTGGTGCAGCACGAGAAAAATCCTGGAGACGGAAGTGGGAGGTTCGTATTATGGCAGATTGTAATGTAAGGTTGTTAGTAGAATGGAGAGCCTGAGTAGGGTGGTAGACAGAGATGAGGGAGGAGATGTAAGGAGGTGCAGCACTGTGGAGAGCTTTGTGGGTGAGAGTAATAAGTTTGAATTTTATTCTGAAGGGGATGCAGTGACTGGCACAGGGTAGAGGCGTTGGTGTAGCGGTTGGTCATAAATATGAGCCTGGCTGCTGCACATCTTCCACCTGCACGGCTTAGCTCTGCATATCGTGTCTGATCAGGGGGTTCAGTTCGCCTCAAAGTTCTGGAGAGCCCTCTGTAAACTCCTTGATGTAAAGTTGGACTTTTCCTCAGCCTACCACCCCCAGTCCAATGGTCAAGTGGAGAGGATCAATCAGATCATGGAGAACTACCTACAACACTTCATCTCCAGGCAGCATGATGACTGGGTACAGCTTCTTCCTTGGGCTGAGTTCTCTTATAACAACCACACAAGCGAGTCCACTGCTGCCACACCATTCTTCATTGTTTACGGCCAACACCCACAAATTTCTCTCCCGCTGTCAGTTACATCCCAGGTGCCCGCAGCGGACTCTGCATTCAGGGACTTCCTGCAGATCTGGCAAAAAAATCCTCTATTCTGCTGGCGGTTGACCGCATGAAGCGTAAGGCGGACACAAGGAGAGGAGAACCGCCTCCGTTTCTTCAAGGTACCAAGGTCTGGCTGTCCTCTAGGACTATCCGGCTGAAGGTGCCGGCACCCAAGTTTGCTCCCAGGTTCCTCGGACCCTTCGAGATCCTGCAACAGATCAACCCTATCTCCTACAAGCTTCGACTGCCTCCTACCCTCAAGATCCCCAACTCCTTTCATGTTTCCCTCCTGAAGCCTGTGGTCCTGAACCGCTACTCCTCTTGGTTCTGCAGTTACCTCCAGCGGTTTATCAGATACATTTGAAGTTAAGGAGATCCTGGACACCAAAAAAGTAGGAGGAAGAACCTTCTATCTAGTGGATTGAATAAATTTTCGTGGTATTGTATATCCCCCACCTGGATAATTGTAAATTCACTTCTCCGTAGTATCACTTTATCTAGTGGATTGGAAGGGATTTGGTCCAGAGGAGAGGTCCTGGGAGCCAGAGGAGAACCTCAATGCTCCTACCCCCATTAAGAAGTTCCTCTCTGGTCCCAAGAATAGGGGCGTAAGAGGGGGGATACTGTAATGTCCGCGGTCGCAGACCGCAGACTCCTCTCATCCTGCTGACGCCTTCCTTCCCGGAGATGCCAGCACATGGGGCCGTCCTGGCCTGCAGTGACCACTAGGGTGCGCGTGCGCGAGCTCAGTCCCGGCCTTAAAGGGCCAGCGCACACACATGTTTAGAATTGTCTAATCACCCTGGAGTATAGAAGGGCCCTGCCCCATCACTCATTACCTGAGCATTGTTGCGTTTTCCCGTGTCAGTCTAGCAAATGGTCCCCTAGTGTTTTCCTGTCCCCAGTGTTTCCATTCCTGCTATCTGTATCCTGTATCCCGTGCTACCTTGTTCCTGTGCCTTAAAAGAGTTGGAGTCATGTTGTGTTACACCACGCCTGGTGTCTGCTGCCAAGGTCCCATCTGAGCCTAGCCATCGCTACTGTCTGTACTACCACAGGTTCCCTTGCTCAGACTATAGACTTTACTTGGTACACTGTTTGGACAGCTGCTATCCCGCTACGGCGGTATGGCCCAGTGGGTCCACATACCCACTGATCGTGACACCTGTGGACCTGATGGGTTCAGTGTCAGCGGGTCGGAGCCACCTGTAATCTATTACATCTAAGTTGTGAAATGTCAGAGACCCGCAGGACCCACTTTCACTGAACCCATCAGTCCCGCGGACCTGATGGGTACAGGATTCAGCGAAACATACAGCTCCTCTGTGCACAGGATACAGAGCAGCTGCATCTCAAAAAGTAAAAATAATATTTATTAAAAATGACTGACATTTTTATATAAATAAAATAAAATACCCTTTCAAAACTTACATAGCCTTTAAAATACCTTTTAGTATTGTGGGGTTAAATACTGTTTCTCTTTAGTTTGTGTACTGCACAAATTTAAGTATATTTCATGAAAAAAAATCACTGTATAGCCATACAGTGTAATCCATAATGTACATTTTAGATGTGGATTTAATAATTTTGACATATTAATTAAATTTCTTGCATCAATATTTATGGTCATACATTTTGTCCTTTCTCATTCCTCTACAGATCGTCTGGCCATGTACCATCTCGGCCCCCAGAGCTCTCCCCTACTCATGAGAAGCTGCTGGTTGGGGAGAGCGACCCACCATATACCACGGAGCTGTTTGCGAAACCAGAGGAGGAAGATGATCACCAAGCAGGGCCATCAAGAGCGGGCCCAGCAACACTGCCTCAGCAGAAACAACTCATGGCCCTCAAGCTTCAGGCCCTGCCCACCCCCCTCCCCTTAAGACACCTTTCCAAAGGGGGGCACGAAGAACCCTCCGGACCATGGAGAGACAAATCCATGTGAAAGGGGAGGCTCTCTCCATGATTCGGAGGGTCAACCACGAAGACCACTGGGACCACCTGGGCGTTGCCTTGGCAGCTCGCTTTCGTGAGCTGCCACGGGACAAACAATGGCCATGTGTCCCAGTGGTCTTTGCGGTGATGGATCTCTTTGCGTCCCCCAAGTCTCAAGCTGAGATGGAGGAAGTCCTTGCCAACATCAGCAGGCCTTAGACTGCATCTTCTGAGCCACAACCACCACTGCCGCCTCCACCTCTACGATTTCCTCAATACTATGGCCCACCAAAATCTACTCATTCTTATCCGGACCCTTCATCCCACTCTTCTTTACCTTCTACTTCTTCCACTTACCTTTCTTATCTACATTGTCCTTCTCATTCTTACTATCCTGCTCCACCAACCACCGCAGCCACCACTTCCATCACCACCATGTTTTCAAACCCATCCCAATCTGCCCAATCTCCCTACTGGTTCTAATTTTAATTTAAAAAAAACTAACCCATGGGGGGTAAAAGACTTTTGATAAGGGTATGTATTGAAAAGGAAGGGTTTTGTTATGGTTGTATTTTAGTTCTAGTATATTTTTTGTTTATTTGCTAAACAATGCAGATGTAATGTAATATTGCTGATTGTGAAAATAACAATCAAGAATACAACTGAAAAAGTGTCTTTTTTAATTTGGGAAGATCATATCTTAAAATAACCTTTTGCAATTTTTTTGTAATAAAGCGGTGCCTTTATTGGAGAACCAGACAAGGTACTGTTGAGTGTAGGTAAATGTCCTAGACCATTTAGTACAAGTTCCTATAGTTTTCAGGGACAATTTTTAGAATGTGTAGGAAATGTGGAGCGTGTGACTGCAAAATTTGCAAAGAACCATACATCTGCGTCGGGCCATTCCGTTGTTCTCCTGCATCAGAGGAGCAGAACAAGGGAATGCTGGAAGCAACAGTTCCATTGCAGCATGGACACCACCGGCGGCCAATGGAACCCATTGACTTTAATGGGTTCCATTGGCTTTCCGTCGAGGTGTCGTGTTGGTATGAGTCTTTGATGCTATGAGTGCCTGCCTCCTAGCTGAAATACTGTCCCGTACTGAAAACCTGGGACAGTATTCCCGCAGCGATGCAGGGACTTCTAGCATCATAGATAACTATGCTGCTCGGAGCCCGGCTCCCTGAACTTGGTTGGTCCTGGAAATACGGCCGACACACTGTCCATATATCATAGAACGAACACTGCCGTCTGAATAAGGCCTTGCCAATTATCCCTAAATTATCCCTTATTTGCGTTAACTAGGAATGCTCTATGGGATATACGATTCTGCTGTGAAGAGACAGGGACTAAATACAATGTGAAAATAAGTTTACACATGTATATTATACGACAAGATATTACCCAATAATTTTATTTAAACAAAAATGGGAAAAAAACATTGAAAATAGAAACACTATTTAAATTATTTTCAGATGGAAACATAATCTACAAAATTTTTTTTACTTGAAAGGTTTGTCAGTCAAAACAAAGTTATTGAATTTGTTAATGTTTTTTTAAAATAAATTTAAACCCTTCCTGACATTTGACTTATGGCTACGTCATATCTGGGTAGGGGAAGTATGGAACAGGCTCACAGAGTGAGCCTGCTCCCTACGATGCGGGTGTCGGCTGTATGTTAGAGCCGACACTTCACAGTAACGAACCCGTTAAATCCTGCGGTCAATAGTGACCGTGGCATTTAAATTGTTAGAAAGAGGGGGTGACCCCCTCTAGCAGCTCATCGCGCTTCCCGCAATGCAATTGCGGGGTGGCGGTGGTTGCTATGGCAGCCTGGGGGCCTAATGAAGGCCCCCAGGTTTGCTATCTTTGTGCTTCTATTAAGCCCTGCCTCTGGCAGGGCTTAACCCCTTCCCTCTTTGGCCGCTTTTGACCTTCCTGACAGAGCCTCATTTTTCAAATCTGACATGTGTCACTTTATGTGGTAATAACTCCGGAATGCTTTTATCTATCCAAGTGATTCTGAGATTGTTTTCTCGTGACACATTGGACTTTATGTTACTGGCAAAATTTGCCCGATACATTCAGTATTTAATTGTGAAAAACACCAAAATTTAGTGAAAAATTGCAAAAATTTGCATTTTTCTCAATTTAAATGTATCTGCTTGTAAGACAGGCAGTTATACCACACAAAAATGTTGCTAACTAACATCCCCCATATGTCTACTTTAGATTGGCATCGTTTTTTGAACATCATTTTATTTTTCTAGGACGTTACAAGGCTTAGAACTTTAGCAGCAATTTCTCACATTTTCAAGAAAATTTCAAAATGCTATTTTTACAGGGGCCAGTTCAGTTGTGAAGTGGCTTTGAGGTCCTTAGATATTAGAAACCCCCAATAAGTCACCCCATTTTAAAAACTGAACCCCTCAAAGTATTCAAAACAGCATTTAGAAAGTTTCTTAACCCTTTAGACATTGCGCAGGAATTAAGGCAAAGTAAAGGTGAAATTTACAAAGTTCATTATTTTTTTCCAGAAATTCATTTTGAATCCATTTTTTTTGTACCACAGAATGTTTTACCCAAGAAATGCAACTCAATATTTATTGCCCAGGTTCTGCAGTTTTAGGAAATATCCCACATGTGGCTCTAGTGTGCTACTGGACTGAAGCACCGGCCTCAGAAGCAAAGGAGCACCTGGTGGATTTTGGGTCTCCTTTTTATTAGAATATATTTTAGGCACCATGTCAGCTTTGAACAGGTCTTGTGGAACTAAAACAGTGGAAACCCCCCAAAAGTGACCCCATTTGGGAAACTACACCCCTCGAGGAATTTATCTAGGGGTGTAGCAAGCATTTTGACCGGCCAGTTTTTTTGCAAAAATTTTTGGAACTAGGCCATGAAAATGAAAATCTACATTTTTTCAAATAAAATGTAGGTTTAGCTAATTTTTTTTCATTTCCAAAAGAACTAAAGTAGAAAAAGCACCACAACATTTGTACAGCAATTTCTCCCGAGTAAAACAATACCCCACATGTGGTAATAAACGGTTATTTGGACACACAGCAGGGCTTAGAATGAAAAGAGCGGCATTTGGCTCTTGGAGCTCAAATTTAGCAGGAATGGTTTGCGGAGGCCATGTCGCATTTGCAAAGCCCCCTAGGGGACAAAACAGTGGAAACCCCCAACAAGTGACCCCATTTTGGAAACTATACCCCTTGAGGAAATTATCTAGGGGTATAGTGAGCATTTTGACCCCACAGGTTTTTTGCAGAAATTTTTGGAACTAGGCCATGAAAATGAAAATCTACATTTTTTCAAATAAAATGTAGGTTTAGCTAATTTTTTTTCATTTCCACAAGGACTAAAGGAGAAAAAGCACCATAAAATTTGTAAAGAAATTTCTCCCGAGTAAAACAATACCCCACATGTAGTAATAAACGGCTGTTTGGAGACACGGCGAGGCTGAGAAGGGAAAGAGCGCCATTTGGCTTTTGGAACTCAAATTTAGCAGGAATGGTTTGCGGAGGCCACGTCGCATTTGCAAAGCTCCTGAGGGGACAAAACAGTGGAAACCCCCAACAAGTGACCCCATTTTGGAAACTACACCCCATGAGGAAATTATCTAGGAGTACAGTGAGCAGTTTGACCCCACAGGTGTTTTACAGAACTTATTAGAAGTAGGCCGTAAAAATGAAAATCTAAATTTTTTCAAATAAAATGTAGGTTTAGGTATTTTTTTTTCATTTCCACAAGGACTGAAGGAGAAAAAGCACCATAAAATTAGTAAAGCAACTTCTCCCGAGAAAAACAATACCCCACATGTGGTCATAAACGGCTGTTTGGACACACGGTAGGGCTCAGAATGGAACTAGCACCATTTGGATTTTGGATAGTGTCTGGGCGCCATGTCACATTTGCTGAGCCCCTGTAGTACTAGTACAGTGGAAACACCCCAAAATTTACTCCATTTGGGAAACTGCACCCCCTGAGGAATCATCTAGGGGTATAGTGAAAATTTTGATCCCAAAGGTTTTTTGCTGAATTAATTAGAATTAAGCTATGAAAATGAAAAATATTTTTTTTTTCCAACAAGATGTAGTTTTAGATCAACATTTTTCATTTTTACAAGGAATAGAGAAGAAAAAGCACCCCAACATTTGTAAAGTAATTTCTCCCGAGTACGGTAACACTCCATATTTGGTTATAATCAGCTGTTTACGTATATAGGAGCATTCAGAAGAAAAGGAGCGGTATTTATCTTTTGGAGCGTAGATTTTTCTGGAATGGTTTGCGGACGCCATGTTGCATTTGCAAAACCCCTGATGTACCAAACAAAAGTGACCCCATTTTAGAAACTACACCCCTAAAGGCATTGATCAAGGGGTGTAGTGAGAATTTAGACATCACAGGTGTTTTTCAGAAATGAATACGCAGTGGATGGTGCAAAGTGAAAATTGCAATTTTTCCACTGATCAGCCCTTTCACCGCACAAGATGTTGTGCCCCTAGAGAATCTTACCCCATAAATTGTTAAGCGGGTTCTCCCGGGTATGGTAATGCCTTATTTGTGGCCATAAATTGCTTTTTGGGCACACTGTAGGGCTAAGAAGGGAAAGACCGCCATTTTGAGCATGGATTTTGCTTGGTAGTTTTGTTTGGGGTTTTGCTGGTATTTCAGTTTATAATGTGGGGGCATATGTAATCTGTGCGGAGTATATCAGGCCATAGTAAGAGGGTATACTAATGGGGTAAATAATACAATTATCCATAGATCTGTGTTACGATGTGAAGCGATCCGTTATGCGCAGGCCGGTGTCACACTGGTAAACGGTTTTCTTTCTTATCCCCCTTTTGTAACGCTCTGCACCTTTTGGGGACTTTTTCTCCTTCGTAGTTTGGGAAATATTACTGGGAAAGTTTTGCGCTGGTATAATACGGGCGCCCTCGCTTCCAGCGGATGTGCGATGTCCCTTCCCTTTCCTAGTTCCTAAATACTAGGGCCCTGAAACTGAAGGAATGTTCCCCTCCGGCCTGCACATTGAGATGTTTTTTCATCACCGCATTACTAGTGCCGTAACTTTTTTGTTTTTCAGTTGATTGAGCGGTGTGCGGGCTTGTTTTTTGCGAGATGGGCTGTAGATTTTATTGGTATCATTTTAGAACACATACGACTTTTTGATCACTTTTTATTTCATTTTTTGGTAAAGGAAATTACCAAAAACAAGCAATTCTGGAATAGTTTTTTATTGTTTTTTTTATCGGCATCCACAGTGCGCCCTAAATTACATGTTAGCTTTATTCTGCAGGTCGATACGATTACGGCGATACCAAATTTATATAGTTTTTTTTATGTATTGCAGCTTTTGCACAATAAAATCACTTTTTTTATAAAATCATTTGTTTTCTGTGTCGACATTCTAAGACCCATAACTTTTTTATTTTTGCGTGCACAAAGCGGTGTCAGGGATTATTTTTTGCGGGACGGATTGTTGTTTTTATTAGTACTATTTTGGAGTAAATGTGACTTTTTGATCACTTTTTATAGCATTTTTTGGAAGGAGATGTGACCTAAAAACAAAGATTCTGGCGTTGTTTTTCATGGTTTTTTTTTACGGCGTTCACCGTGCGGGATAAATTACAAAATAGTTTTGTAGTTTGGGTCGTTACGGACGCGGCGATACCAATTATGTATAGTTTTTGTAATTTTTACGGTTTTTCCCATGATAAAAGACTTACTATGGGAAAAAAGTCAGTTTAGCTTTATTTTTATTTGAAATGTGTGTGTTTTTATTGTTTTACCACATTTTTATTAACTTTTTTTTACTTTTCTGACTTGTCCCACTAGGGGACATGAGGGCCTGATGCCCCGATCGCTACTCTAATACACTGCACTACATACGAAGTGCAGTGTATTAGCGCTGTCAGTTATTCACTAACAGCAAGCCTATGAGGACTCGCCGCAGGCGGGTCCTCATCGGCTCCCGTACAAGGCAGACTCGGACGCCATTTTCTGGCGTCCGATTGCCACAGCAACTCAGCGATTGCATCACTGGGTTGCCAGTAGGGTGAAAACCTATCAGATGCTGCGCTCTATTGAGCGCAGCATCTGAGGGGTTAATCTGCCGGATCGGAGAGTAGCTCCGATCCTGGCAATTACAGGAGGGTGCCAGCTGTATAATACAGCTGTCACCCCGCGGTGATGGTGCCGGCTCTGCTTCTGAGCCCGCACAAACACTGTGCCGTACATGTACGGCGCTTTGCGGGAAGCACCTCCCGACAGCGCCGTACATGTACGGCGCATGTCGGGAAGGGGTTAATGGAAGCCTGTTAGAAAGACGATATTATGCAATATCTTAGAATTGCAGTATGTAGTGCAAGCAATACAACGATTGCTCGTTGAAGTTCCCCTGGGTGGACTAATAAAAATAAGTAAAAATTAGTAAAAGGAAGTCTTTTTTTTTATGTAAAAAAATATATATGTATTAAAAAAAAAACTTTTTCCATTTTCTCCCATAGAGCATTGTAAAAAAATAAAAATATAATAAACCTAATTGGTATCACCGCATACGTAAAAGTCTGAACTATTATAATATATCTGTAATGATAGGGGTAGGGAAACGGACAAGTGAGCCCTAATCTACCCGCCACTCTGTCCCTGCCTACTTGCAACGACCCGCCCTAGGCGACGGGGTACAACTGGGCGGCGGTCCCTACGCTCAGTAAGTACACGAGACAAACATACAAGGGAATATAAAGCAAAGGGAAAGGGGCAGTTGCCCACGGCAACACCGTGAGCAACAGAGTGGTGAACGAGCCGAGTCAAACCAGGAGAGCACGAGGTACCAAACGCTGAGCAGAAGAGGAGTCAGAAAGCCAGGGTCAGAATGGAGCAGGATCAAATTGTTAGGAGCTGTAGCTGGGCCAGGAAACCACACGGAAAGAATCACAAGCAAGGAGGAACAGGAAAGGCAGGTATAAATAGACAGAGGGCGGGAGCTAGCTGAGTCTGGCCAGGCTGCGATAGGCTCTCCCACTCCTAAGCCTGCCAGCCTGAGTGGTGGAAGCTGGAGTCCGTCTCAGAGAGATAGACTCAGGTGAAGACTGATCACCTCTGGAGGCAGATCCTTTACAGTACCCCCCCTTTTATGAGGGGCCACCGGACCCTTTCTAAGTGGACCTGGTTTACTGGGGAAACGAAGGTGGAACTTCCTGACCAATACCCCAGCGTGAACATCCCGGGCGGGTACCCAAGTCCTCTCCTCAGGCCCGTATCCTCTCCAATGGACCAGGTACTGGAGGGAGCCTTGGACCATCTTGCTGTCCACAATCTTGGCCACCTCGAATTCCACCCCCTCAGGGGTGAGAACGGGAACAGGAGGTTTCCTCGATGGAGCCAAGGACGGGGAGCAGCGTTTAAGGAGGGAGGCATGAAACACGTCGTGTATACGAAAAGATGGGGGTAACTCCAGCCGGAAGGAGACAGGATTGAGGACTTCAATGACCATATACGGCCCAATAAACCGGGGAGCAAACTTCTTGGACGGGACCTTAAGACGCAAGTTCCTAGACGATAACCACACCAGATCCCCGACCATAAACAAGGGGTTAGCAGAACGTTTTCTATCAGCCTGAGTTTTTTGTACGCTCTGGGACGCCTCTAGGTTCTTCTGAACCTGGGCCCAGACTGTGCACAGTTCCCGATGAACGACCTCTACCTCGGGATTGTTGGAACTACCAGGTGAAACGGAGGAGAACCGTGGATTAAACCCAAAATTACAGAAAAAGGGGGAGACCCCTGACGAGTTACTGACCCGGTTATTAAGGGAAAATTCAGCGAGGGGAATGAATGAGACCCAATCATATTGACAGTCAGAGATAAAACACCTTAAATATTGTTCTAGAGATTGATTAGTCCTCTCAGTTTGGCCATTGGTTTCAGGATGGAAAGCAGAGGAGAAGGACAGATCAATCTCCAACTTCTTACAGAAGGCTCTCCAAAACAAAGAAACAAATTGTACCCCTCTGTCCGAAACAATATTGACAGGGACCCCATGGAGACGCAGGATGTGTTTGACAAACAAGGTAGCTAACGTCTTGGCGTTGGGTAGTTTCTTGAGGGGCACAAAGTGGCACATCTTACTGAAGCCGTCTACTACCACCCACACCACCGACTTGCCTTGGGATGGAGGCAAATCGGTGATAAAATCCATGGAGATATGTGTCCAAGGTCTCTGGGGAATGGGCAACGAACGTAGTAAGCCCGCTGGTCGGGACCTGGGAGTCTTGGACCTAGCACAAACCTCACAAGCGGCGACGTAGGCCTTAACGTCTTTAGGCAACCCAGGCCACCAATAGTTTCTGGCAATGAGGTGTTTGGTACCCAGGATGCCTGGATGACCAGATAGTGCGGAGTCATGATTTTCCCTAAGTACCCTTAGCCGGTATTGCAGGGGAACAAACAGCTTGTCCTCAGGAAGGTTCCCGGGAGCTGAACCTTGATCAGCTGCAATTTCAGAGACTAAATCAGAATCAATAGAAGAAATTATTATGCCGGGAGGCAAAATACAAGCAGGATCTTCCTCCGAAGGAGGGCTGGCCATGAAGCTACGCGACAGTGCATCGGCCTTAATATTTTTAGACCCAGCCCTATAGGTAACCAAAAAGTTGAATCTGGTAAAAAATAGCGCCCATCGAGCTTGTCTCGGGTTTAGCCTCCGGGCAGATTCTAGGAAAACCAGATTCTTGTGGTCGGTAAGGACCGTTACCTGGTGCCTAGCCCCCTCCAGGAAGTGGCGCCACTCTTCAAATGCCCATTTAATGGCTAAGAGTTCGCGGTTGCCAATATCATAGTTACTCTCAGTGGGCGAAAACTTCCTGGAGAAGTAGGCACAGGGGCGGAGATGGGTGAGGGACCTGGTACCCTGGGACAAGACAGCCCCCACTCCCACCTCGGATGCGTCAACTTCCACGATAAATGGCTCCATTTGGTTGGGCTGAACCAGCACCGGGGCCGAGATAAAGCACTCCTTAAGGACCTCAAAAGCCTGGACAGCCTCTGGAGACCAGTGGAGGAGATCAGCACCTTTGCGAGTGAGGTCCGTAAGAGGCTTAGCGATGACCGAGAAGTTAGCAATGAATGTCCTGTAATAATTAGCAAACCCAAAAAACACTGTAACGCCTTCAGGGAGGCAGGTTGGACCCATTCCGCCACAGCCTGAACCTTGGCGGGGTCCATGCGGAATTCATGAGGAGTGAGGATTTGACCCAAAAATGGTATCTCCTGTACCCCAAACACACATTTTTCGGTTTTTGCAAACAGTTTGTTTTCCCGAAGGACCTGGAGCACCTTCCTGACATGCTCAATATGGGAGGGCCAGTCCTTGGAAAACACCAGTATGTCATCAAGGTACACTACAAGAAATATCCCCAGGTAATCTCTCAAAATCTCATTTATGAAATTCTGGAAGACCGCCGGCGCATTACACAACCCAAAGGGCATGACGAGGTATTCGAAATGACCTTCGGGTGTGTTAAACGCAGTCTTCCACTCATCCCCCTCTTTGATGCGGATAAGGTTATACGCCCCCCGTAGATCAAACTTAGAGAACCATTGGGCCCCCTGAACCTGATTAAAGAGATCAGGAATCAAAGGAAGGGGATACTGGTTCCTTACGGTGACCTTATTCAGGTTACGGTAGTCAATGCATGGCCTAAGACCACCATCCTTCTTCCCTACGAAGAAGAAGCCAGCACCTACCGGAGAAGTAGAGGGGCGAATGTAACCCTTGGCCAGGCATTCCTGGATATACTCTCTCATGGCTTCACGTTCGGGACAAGAAAGATTAAATATCCTACCCTTAGGAAGCTTAGCTCCTGGTACCAATTCGATAGCGCAATCGTATTCTCTATGAGGAGGTAACACTTCGGAGGCCTCCTTAGAGAAAACATCAGCGAAGTCCCGAACAAACTCAGGTAGCGTGTTCACCTCCTCAGGGGGAGAAATAGAATTAACAGAAAAACATGATGTCAAACATTCATTACCCCATTTGGTAAGCTCCCCAGTATTCCAGTCAAACGTGGGATTATGCAACTGCAACCAGGGAAGGCCTAAAACCAAATCGGATGATAATCCCTGCATCAACAGTACAGAGCACTGCTCCAAATGCATGGAGCCAACAAGGAGTTCAAAAACAGGGGTATGCTGTGTAAAATAACCATTAGCAAGAGGAGTGGAGTCGATACCCACTACCGGGACTGGTTTAGGCAAATCAATCAAAGGCATAGCAATAGACATAGCAAATTCCACAGACATGATATTAGCAGAGGACCCTGAATCCACGAAGGCGCTGCCGGTAGCAGACCTACCACCAAAAGAGACCTGAAAGGGAAGCAAGATCTTATTACGTTTCATATTTACGGGAAATACCTGTGCGCCCAAGTGACCTCCCCGATGATCACTTAGGCGCGGAAGTTCTCCGGCTGCATTCTTACGCTTAGGACAGTTGTTCACTTGATGCTTGTCATCACCACAGTAGAAGCAGAGACCATTCTTCCTGCGGAAATCTCTACGTTGTTGGGGGACACGAAGGCCCCGAGTTGCATAGGTACCTCTGAGTCTTCCGGGGAAGAACGAAGCAATGGAACCTCGGGAGGCATCATGGGAGAGTCGGAGGAGAAAACACATAAACTTTCGCGTTGTCGTTCCCTGAGACGTCGGTCAAGTCGTACCGCTAAAGCCATAACCTGGTCTAGGGAGTCAGAAGAGGGATAGCTAACTAGCAGGTCTTTCAGGGCATTCGACAGACCCAACCTAAACTGGCACCTTAAGGCAGGGTCATTCCACCGAGAAGCTACGCACCACTTCCTAAAGTCAGAACAATACTCCTCAACAGGTCTCTTACCCTGACGTAAGGTCACCAGCTGACTCTCGGCAAAGGCAGTCTTGTCAGTCTCGTCATAAATGAGTCCGAGAGCAGAAAAGAAAAGATCAAAGGAGGACAGTTCAGGGGCGTCAGGAGCCAAGGAGAAGGCCCATTCTTGGGGCCCGTCCTGGAGCCGGCACATAATTATACCCACTCGCTGGCTCTCAGAACCTTTAAGCGAAAGTAAAGCCTGCAACTCTCCCGAAAGGAGAGAAAAGCCCTCTGGTCCCCTGAGAACCAGTCGGACAACTTGAGGTGGGGTTCAGGAGTTGAGGTGAGGGGAACTACCAAGGTAGCATCAGGCTGGTTGACCTTCTGAGCCAGGCCCTGGACCTGTAGGGAGAGACCCTGCATTTGCTGAGCCAGGGTCTCAAGGGGGTCCATAGTAGTGTCAGGGACCAGGGTAGACTAGGTATATGGGCTTGTGATTAAGTAATGATAGGGGTAGGGAAACGGACAAGTGAGCCCTAATCTACCCGCCACTCTGTCCCTGCCTACTTGCAACGACCCGCCCTAGGCAACGGGGTACAACTGGGCGGCGGTCCCTACGCTCAGTAAGTGCACAAGACAAACATACAAGGGAATATAAAGCAAAGGGAAAGGGGCAGTTGCCCACGGCAACACCGTGAGAAACAGAGTGGTGAACGAGCCGAGTCAAACCAGGAGAGCACGAGGTACCAAACGCTGAGCAGAAGAGGAGTCAGAAAGCCAGGGTCAGAATGGAGCAGGATCAAATTGTTAGGAGCTGTAGCTGGGCCAGGAAACCACACGGAAAGAATCACAAGCAAGGAGGAACAGGAAAGGCAGGTATAAATAGACAGAGGGCGGGAGCTAGCTGAGTCTGGCCAGGCTGCGATAGGCTCTCCCACTCCTAAGCCTGCCAGCCTGAGTGGTGGAAGCTGGGGTCCGTCTCAGAGAGATAGACTCTGGTGAAGACTGATCACCTCTGGAAGTTAACCCCGAAGCTGGACCTGGCAGATCCTTTACAATATCGTTACTTAACCCGCACGGTGTACGTGGTAAAAAAACATTGTAAACGACTGAATCGCTATTTTTTGGTCACCTCATCTCCCGCACAAATTTTTATAAATAGTGATCAAAACCTTGCATGTACTCCAAAATGGTAGCATTAAAAACGACAGCTTATCCCGCAAAAAAATAAGCCCTCGTACCACTTAATCGACTGAAGAATAAAAAAGTTATGGCTCTCAGAATTTGGCGACACAAAATAATTTTATTTTTTACACTTAAAAAACTATTTATATTTGGTATCGCCGTAATCATATTGACCCGCAGCATAAAGTTAACATGTTGTTTTCATTGCACAGTGAATTCCGTAAAAACGAAGCGCAAAAAACAATGGAGGAATCGCTGTTTTTTACCCCACAAATGATTTTTTTTTTCCGTTTCCTAGTACACTTTATTGCACAATAATTGGCGGTAAGAAAAACTACAATTCGTCCCGCAAAAATCAAGCCCTCATAGGACTGTATCGACGGAAAAATGAAAAAGTTATAGCTTTTGGAAAGTGGGGAGGAAAAAACAAAAATGAAAATCTGAAAGTTGTTTACGACGGGAAGGGGTTAAACAATAACAAACGGAAATACATAATTTTGAAATAAAAGCTTCAATACAATAACAAACAACACACTGAAAACATATTTTACAAAAAAAAATAAAAAATGGCCAAACATCCTGTACAACATCCATCGAGACCAGCTTCAAATCCTGGTAACGGAGGAAGACAATCTCTGATTTTAAGGCCGCAAACCACAGGAGTATTGCCAGGGCACAGCACCTTCAGGACTCAAAAAATAGTCCGCAAAGCCAACTCGCACATGCACCCCATAATTGTTGGGACAGTTGATGGCTATGTCAAAAGCTGGGTGCAGTGTCTCCACCCCTACCCTAGTTGTGGAGAACACAGCAGGCCTTGATCACAGCATCAACTGTGGTTGGCTAAAACTGGATGGACGTGGTTAAGACCCTCCACAGACTAACTATGATTCTGAAGGTGCATTCCACAACTCTTCGTGCCCGGCACAGCTGAAAATTAAAAATCCTCTTCCGGGCATTCAGTCTCCTTGGTGGGTATGGCCGCAGCAGGTTCGTCATTAGAAAGAAAACCTCATCCAATACCATCACAAAAGGGACTGGATCCGTGGTCCCCAAAAGAGGTCTTGAGGCTAGGAGCTTTACGCACTCTTGAAGAATTTGTAGGCCGATCTGCGATGTTTGCAGCACCCAAGAGTCCCCAGTAATGCCATAGGCGCCAACATCAATGGCAATAAATTTGTAATGTGCATCAGCCATCCTTACATGTTTAACATTAAAGTATTAAAGTATATGACAATCACATCTTGCCTGTAGTACACTTGGAATGAGAGCTTGACTACCAGACTGTACACCACACAATGTAGTATACAGGGAGCCCAAATGAAGATGACCTCACCCCACGAAAAACACAGAATGGAGCAGAGTAGAGGGAAATACAGCAGCAGGTAACTCAATAGATGTCTACATTACACTACATGACGTTTGCAAATGGAGGACTTGTTAACAAAAAAAACAGAGTGCTTCCTATATTACGATGAGTGACATTTTAACCATACGTGCCATGCACTAGATTTCTGAACACATTACTGCACACAAAAAACATGTGTTAATGCGCAGGGATACGCACATTTTTTTAGTTTGAATAAATTAAAATAAACCACAAACAAACATTTATGAATATATATTCAAATATTTACTCACCACAAAGTGATGAGCAGCCTCTCATCAACAAAAATGGCCTTCCTCATTATAGTATTCGCATACGTCAGATCTGTACGCAATATCTCCAGCAGACTATCAAACGCCACAATAGGAAGGCGAGTAAAAGCTATAAACTTCTCAGGATACCAAGAATAAACACATTAAAAAATATATAAACATAGAAATTCAAAAAGAAACATGTTTGTACATCAAATGTGCCTTCCTTTAACCAACCTCCTAAGATCGGCATATAAATTTACAAAATGGCCCTTTGTATCCCTCTCTAGAAGAAGGGGGTGCACCCAGTATCTATGTCTTACGAATATGTGCAACCAAAAATAACTAAAAAATAAAAAAAAACATAGACAAACATATTTTTTGTTGAATTCTTATCTGTTGCATACCGCCGCCATCTAACTATCCTCACGATGACTTCCAAAATTTATTTTAAGTAAGGCTTGTGTAGGTGTATAGGTTCATTAACATAAGTAAGCTCCATATTTGGCACAAAATATCAACCCACTCCTCTTCCCACAAATAAAAGAATTGGTGGGAAACAAAAAATAGGTCTGTCACCAGATTATAAATGGCCTATCTCCTACATAATCTGATCGGCGCTGTAATGTAGATAACAGCAGTGGTTTTTCTTTTGAAAAACGATCACCACTGCACAATCACGCTGTAACAATGCGCTGGAACAATGAGAAGTGTAGGACACTGATTAGTCACTGATCGGTCAGCGTCATACACTCCTCTGTACAACACCCAGTTGGTAAAAAGTAGAAACACGCCCAGTTGTCTATTAAGAAAGTAATTAGCATAAATTTAAAATGGTTTATAATTTAACTCAAAATAAAAACCACTGTTATCTACATTACAGCACCGATCAGATTATGTAGGAGATAGGGCACTTATAATCTGGTGACAGAGCCACTTTAAATAGGGGCTGAACAAATACCTAATTATGTGTGAAGGCTGTGGGTTGTTTTTTTTGTCATGACACTCACTTTATTTAATACACAGGTATTTGTAAAATTAATTTCCGCAAGCAAAACCGCTGCGGAAAAACCACACACAAAATCGGCATCATTTTCTGCTTAAAAAAAAAAAACAGTAGCTACCCCAGAAAAAAATGCAGATTTTATATTTTCTGCAGCAGTTTCTCCGTTTCTGAAATTCCGTAGCATTTACGCTACGTGGGAACCCGGCCTTAAAGTGACTGAGCCCTTCAGTATGGCCCATACTACTACCAATGTTTGTATATGGAGATTATATGGCTGTGTGCTTGATTTTATGTACCTGTTTGTGATGGATGAAAAACTAAACTCAATAAATAAAAGGGGTGTACACATAGTTTTGGCCATACGGTGCAATTACAATTAATAAAGGGGCACCATGTAGTAGCGGCTGCTACCAATTCCGGTACAAAAGTCCCGTGATTGCAACCACGTTGTTCCTCTCGGCCTGCCATCCCTGGAGGTGCTATAGTTAATTGCTTCTTATACCCCTGTGTGGGGCGACGTACAGCTCGTGCAATGGCACTCACTGCATCACTCGTCTTACAGATGCTCTTTAAAAATTCATGACAGAATCCCTTGTGGAATCAGTTGCGCTAAGGAGGGTTTGTTCACATTAATGTTATCAGGTTTATTTACCCGCTCTTTATATATATAAAAAATCAGCATGATGGCAAGAGTTTGGCTCTTTTGATATCTGTTATTTATAGAAGGTTAACATATTCTGCAGGGCTGTACATTGAATTCCATCCTCAGTTTTGGCTCAAAAAAAAGAAAAACAATCGACCTATCAAACAAGACATAACAGAGGGCAGATGTGACACCTCAGTCTTTTTCAGGAAAACAGTTGCCATACTAAATAGATGAAAACTCATAATGGGCAACAAGGGAAGGAACTGCGACCAAGGAGCAATAAGGCGCTCTATGCGGCCCTAGCACAGGGGTTAAATGTTTGGTTAGTGGTTCCTGGATTCAGAGGCAGATAATGGGAACATTGCAGAGCCTTTGGGTGGCTGCCATTTTTTGTTCCATTTCTGTCTGTGTCGATTAACGACACATACAGACATGGAATACGGCAGCACAGTCCCATAGGGACTGCGGACGGCTCCCGTCCCATTGACTTCAGTGTACGGCGTCTGTGTGGGAACTGCGCATGCGCCGCTCCCACACAGTCCAATTCGAAATTGGCGCCGTCCGGCGCCATTTTCCTGTGGACCGGAAGTCGCGTCCGGACAGTAATATTACTACTTCCGGTCGCGGCTTCCGGATTTGTGCACTTGGACCAGCGGCAGCAAACGGAGCGGACGGGCCGGAGGGAGCCGCGGCGGCAGGAGCAGGTAAGAGATTTCAATGTATGTTCGTGTTTGTGTGTGTTTACTACTGTATGTAAACCTACTACACTGTGTGTTAGCTCAAAAAATGGCGGCACACAGTGTAGGAGGTTACACCGTTCAAACCCCTCGTTTATCCCGGCACTAGCCAGGATAAAGGAGGGGGGGATGCTGAGAGCTCACTAGAGCGAGGGCTTTTAACCCAATGTTGCAATGCTTCAATTTTGGGAATAGCTCCATCTAGTGACCAAAAATGGGTAGTATTATAAATTTTGAATTAATTTATAATATTTCCTGACTCGTGAAAAAAATAAAAAAAATTTGAACAATGTTTAATCACCCACACACTAAATGTTTAATTTAAAAAAAAAAACATGTTTTTCTGGCAACACATTGCCTTTAAGTAGTTTTCCTTTGATTGGGCACACCTGGCAAACTAATTATTACAGGTGTCTGAGATTGATTACAAAAATCCAAAGAGCCCTAAGACACAATACCATCCATGAGTTTAATTGAAAAACTAATAATTAAATGTTTATGACACTTAAATCCAATGTGCATAATAATTTGGAACACGGTGTATACTGTAACTGTAACCAGTCTTGCATCAGTGTGTCCATTACATAAGGGTCACTATCTACAGGGGGGAGGGAGAGTGTGGCACTATCTTCAGGGGGGGGTGTGTGGCACTATCTACAAGGGGGAGTGTGGCACTATCCACAAGGGCGATGGGTGGCACTATCTACAAGGGGGCGTGTGTGGCACTATCTCCTGGGGGGAGTGTGTCAGTATCTACAAGGAGTGGCTGTGTGGCCCTAAATACAGGGGGGGCTGTGTGGCACTATCTACAGGGGGTGTGGCATTATGTTACCATATCTAATTGATTGGTAGAGAAAGCAAACATGGTGAGGGGGAAGGAGATGTCGGGAAAGAAGTTGGGGGAGGGGGGCGCCAAACTGAATCTTTTTTCCCTGGTGCTGGAGAACGTAGCTACGCCTCTGCATTACATGACCAGGACAGATATTTATCCTCTTGTAAAAAAAAAAGAATGTTTCTATTGAATACCAGCAAGCAGAGATTTTAACAAGCAGATGGAATTGATACAGAAAGTATATTGAACAATTTTATCACTTTTCTTTATACAAAACAACATTTATTTGCTAAAACAAGAATAATATTTTAATTATTTACTTGTGTTTGTTATTTTGCTTCAAGATTGTATTTTGTTTGCTTCACCTGTATTTACATGGCATAGCGTATTTGTGCATTGCCTCTGGATATATATACGGGGTGAGTTTGTTGGTGTATCCTGATAGAGGACGTTAAAGTTTACAGGACACGGATATACTGCTTGCAGACAAAGACAATGTTTTTCTCTCTAGTGTATTACCTATGCCAAATAAAAGTGGTCTCAGCACACAGCTAGGCTAGCTAGCATGGCTATAGAGCAAAGCAATCACCACTCTCTCATAATGTTCCTCTATGTAATGTGAATCCATCATTACCTGTGGCGACAGCTGCTATGTGCTACTCCTGCATTGGTCTCATCGTACCTGATTCATACAGGTACAAGAAACTGCATGCAGCAGCTGCAAGACATGTAGCTTCCTGTCAACAGACGGCACATCACGGGAGTGCGTGGGATGGGAGTATAAAGGTAAGGGCTCATTCAGACAAATAACGTCCGTGAGTTGTGCAGGGAAATCACGTGCAGCACACGGACCCATTGAATTCAATGGGGCCGTTCACACATGCAGGAGTTTCCACGCAGCGTGTGTCTGTTTCGTATAACTCACTGCATGTCCTATATTGGTGCATTTTTTAAGTCAATGGGTGCGTTAAAATCACGCACACCACACGGATGCACATCCGTGTGCTGTGTGTGGTTTACTCATCAATTCAATTGAAAATAATAATTTTAAAAAAGACGTGCTTTGCAAGTGCATGAATAACGCATGCCCCTCGCAAAGCACACTCATGCATAACGGACCAGATTCGCGCGCGTTTTTCACGCACATGAATCTGATATGCTCGTGTGAATGTAACCTAAAGGGGGTGAACCTTGTGACCACAGATGAAAGGGGCAGAACCTGCTGTAACTACTGCTGGAAAAGAGGTGGGGACCACGGTGTTGTGTGGGGCCTAGTGTTTCTACTGGAGGACAGAGAGTCTCTGCTGTGACCACTGGTAGAAGCGGGTTGCCCCTACTGTGACCACTGGGAAGCACTGCTGTGACTATTGGTAGAAAGAAAGAGTGAACTGCAGTAAATGCTGGTATAAAAAAGAGGGGCACTGCTTTGACTAAGTGTGAAAAAGGTTGGGGCTTTCTTTTATTACTGGGAAAAAGATGGGCCATGCTTTTAACCTGCTAAGTGTAGCAGGGGGAGCTGTGGTATGATGACTAGAAGAAAGTTGGGGACGCTGTGCTGTGACTACTGAGAAAAGGGAGGCTCTTTTGCTACTACTGCGGAAGAGAGAAATGGAAACACTGACTTCCGTTAAAGTTGTCATTTGGAGAAACCTTTGTTCTATGCAGTTTAACTATTGCAATATAAACTCGCAGGCATAAAGCAAGGCGCTGTGAAGTGATCCCCAGGTTTTCCCTTTAAGAACAGGTAGCCTGGTGATGGCAGAGCTTTCATTATAGTAATGCCAGTGGACCCTGATGATTTAAGTGGGATTCGCCAACAATCTAATAAATATGGACACCCGACACTAAAGAAAATGAAAATCTAATATGTTGAATTTCGATTGAAGAGTCTGGCATTTATTTTTCAAACTTAATGGGAAGTGGGAACTGTATAAAACTGTCTTCAGAAAGCTGCTAGCATCTAGAATTGTATCTTTTAACTCTATGCTTGTATGAAGGAAGCAGAGTGTTTGGAGCTCTTGAACAGAAAAATTGAGCCCTTACCTCATAAAGATATATTATGAAACTAACCACTATAGAATTTGACGGACTTTGCCTATGAATGTTGCGGAACGTAAAGGGGTTTTAGGACTTTTTAAAAAAAAAGTGGCCAAAGAAGAAGGGATGCATTAAAAAAAAAGGAAGTATTACTCACCTCATAGATCCCCCGGCGTTCCAGCGCCGCTGCTCCGGTCCTTCCTGCCGCTATTTATTGATATGGCTGCGCTGATTACGTGACTTAATGCTTCTTTATTTTTCTTATTCTTTAAGAATCCCTTCTTCCTTGGTCACTTTGTTTAATAAGTTGAAAACTCCTTTAACTTTAACATTCACTTTCCAAGCGGTCCTTACCGAGGCCGGAGGACTGTGCTACTCCTCAAGTCCACCGAGGGTTGGATTGTGCCCAAAGTGGCTGCTCGCTTAGGCCGATCCTACGGGTCTATGGGACACTAACCCTTGCAACAACCGAATCTGCGAAGGTGTATCTCGCGGTGTTGCACCAGCCATTTCATTTAGCTCTGCTCAGCACCTCTAGCGGCCCTTGTGACCACTAAGCTGCTACGTTTGACGGAATTTACTTGCAACCACCCACAGTTGCGAACAAGCAAACATGCACACCGCCTAACTCTGTGCAAAAAGAGTACGGTCCAAGGCCACAGAAAGGACTTCTCTCCTTCCAGCTGGAACAGCAGCAATATAGAGAAGTACACTTATTATAGTACTTTACACAGTTAAACTCTAACTTCTCTCTGGTCAATGTTCTCCTCACACACACCAACTTGAAATTGATGCCAGTTTACTTTAACTTGGAGTATATCGTGCAATACTTGCACCTTCAACTTTACACAGGAGAGATACTCCTAAATTACTTGGCTTATCCTCTAAGAGCCCGTAGCGCTAACACTCTCTCTCTCTCTCTCTCTCTCTCTCTCTCTCTCTCTCTCTCTCTCTCTCTCTCTCTCTCTCTGCCCTTCCTACCAGTGTTGTGGCACTTCCTGGGCCCATGGCAACTCCTCCTGAAACCTGACAGCCAGGAACCATCATTTCTGCTGTGGAGCTCCAGTTGCAGCAACTTGCGGGTCTCCAAGCGACCACATTGACTTTCATTAAATGCAAAGCAGGCAGGGCAACACAGCGAACGGTGTCACAGTCAAGGTCGCTGTGTAGCGCTAGTTTTTAGTGTCATAGGAACTACTTTCTGTTAGAAGAATTTATAATCTATCAATGAGATTCAAGGAGTCATCGGAATAAATTGAAGTATTGCTGCCTTTTATTCTCATTAATGAGGAGACAAAACGACATCAGATGAAGTCATCTTTCAGCCCCTGTCTGCTGATATCTTGTGTATCATGGTTTTTATACATAGAATAAACGTATTTCTTAGTCAGCCAATTACAGACACACGATATATTCCAGATACATCATTATAATTCTTCACACATTAGGCTTGGCCTTATCTCTCTCTCGGCTAAACTATTTCTGTAATATGGGGGAGGCACTCCCACAAGCATCTTTGCTGCCCTACCATCTCACTCCCTGTGTTTTCTCTGCAAGCTTCGTATGAGAACCAAGGTCAAAGATAACTAACTTCAATAACATGAAAACCTATCTTAAAGGAACAATGATTTTCTTATTCATTACAAAAGAAACAAGATGGAAACTGCAGACAAGATGGCCGCTGCACAAAATTACACACATCATATAAAGAATAGAAAATGGAGACTGCCCACCATCCTCACACTTGATAGCATATTTAACACTTTGGTCTCCATCACATAAGCATATATTTAAAATAAAACTTTTCTAACACTTAGGCCTCATTTACACGAGCGTGATATACGTCCGTGCGACGTGCGTGCTTTTCACGCGTGTCGTACGGACCTATGTAAGTCTATGGGGGCATGCAGACAGTTCGTGAGTTTTGCTCAGCGTGAGTCCGCTGAAAAAAACTCACGACATGTCCTATATTTGTGCGCTGTTCTCGCATCACGCACCCATTGAAGTTAATGGGTGCGTGAAAACCACGCATGCCGCACGGAAGCACTTCCGTGCGAACAGCGTGATTCGCGCAACAGCTGTCAAACTCTGAATGTAAATAGAAAAGCACCACATGCTTTTCTGTTTATAAACATCCAAACGGAGTGTCATAATGATGGCGGCTGCGTGAAAATCTCGCAGCCGCGCATCATACACTGATGACACACGCAGCTGTTAAGTGCCTTTTGCGCAAAACGCACACGCTCGTGTAAACCCGGCCTTACTCAGAACGACTCTTCTCAGGCTCAGGTAATGTAAGTGACTGGCAAATATTATGCAACTTTTGAATCCATGGTTATAGCAAGGAATAGGTGCTCCAGTATTTTAATACTGTCCTCTATGAAGAAAAGTAGGTTTAACCGATGACATAACTACCATTAAATATTGTTCAGCCCTCCACAGTTTTTTGTTTTTTACTTTGGGAAGGACATGGTTTATATAGGGTGATCACCACAAGTTCTAAAAGGGGTTATCCAAGTTGTAAAAGTGTTTTCAAAACAAATGCAAATGTCCTAAAATAAAAAAAACAATCCGTACTGACGTATTGTTCCCCTGGCGATCCAGCGTCAGATGCTCCGGCGATCCTCCCTATTTTCTTTTACATGTGACCGCTGCAGCCAATCAGAGGCCTCAGCCGTCATGTGTTGTATTCTTGGCATAAACGCTCAGCGATGGGTGCCATGAGGCCAGGAATACAAAACGTCCCATGCTAGCCGCATGTAAACAAACACCCAGAGGACCACCAGAGGGTCAGCACTGGATTTCTGGGGGAAAGAATATAAGAACTGATTATTTTTTTTTAATTTAAAACATTTTCAGCTGTTTTAAAAAAAAATTACCAGTTCGGATAACCTCTTTAATTGTTAGGAAAAATGGTGAAACAGTCTAAAATTTTTGATAATCATTTATATTTGGGAATATCACAATATTCTGCTTCTGTTTTACAACTTGGATTTTGGAAAGGTTTCAGGACAGGGCATGAGACTGGTAAGCTATGTGATCTAAATCAACAAACTTGCATACATTATAATTTCTATAGTTCATTTTGTTTGTTTTCCTCAACAATCCTGAGGCTGGGTTCACACGAACTATTTCAGGCGTAAACTAGGCGTATTATGCCTCGTTTTACGTCTGAAAATAGGGCTACAATACGTCGGCAAACATCTGCCCATTCATTTGAATGGGATTGCCGACGTACTGTGCAGACGACCTGTAATTTACGCGTCGTCGTTTGACAGCTGTCAAACGACGACGCGTAAATTGACTGCCTCGGCAAAGAAGTGCAGGGCACTTCTTTGCAACGTAATTTGAGCCGTTCTTCATTGAACTCAATGAAGAGCAGCTCAAGATTTACAAGCGTCACAGACGCCTCGTATATTACGAGGAGGAGCATTTACGTGTGAAACGAGGCAGCTGTTTTCTCTTGAAAACAGTCTGTCTTTTCACACGTAAATGCCTGATATCGTGTGCACATACCCTCAATATGTTCACTGCCTCAGTCTTCATTTTATTTGTTTGCTTTCAATCCTACCACCCATTTATGCCTTTGGTGGATTCTATCCACATCAGTCCCTCCCTCCTTGCCTCGCTCATGTACAGCTCACATGCACTAGTCACTTTCCTCATTTATCTTAAACCATCTCGTCCCACTCTGCAACACAGAAGTCGCTCTCATAAATCACTGAACCATGTCCAACCATTTACCTGCCACACATAGAAAACCTACAAATTTCATACACATTCCTTGTATGTCTTCTCCTGTTTGCTTTACCTGTGCACTCTGGAACTCTGCGTGCAGCAAACTCACCTTTTGTAATGACGGGGGTAGAGAAATGGACAAGTGAGCCCTAATCTACCCGCCACTCTGTCCCTGCCTACTTGCAACGACCCGCCCTAGGCGACGGGGTACAACTTGGCGGCGGTCCCTACGCTCAGTAAGTGCACGAGACAAACAGACAAGGGAACACAAAGCAAAGGGAAAGGGGCAGTTGCCCACGGCAACACCGTGAGCAACAAGAATGGTGAACGAGCCGGAGAGCACGAGGTACCAAACGCAGAGCAGGAGAGTAGTCAGTAAGCCAGGGTCAGTATGGAGCAGGATCAAATAGACAGAAGCTGTAGCTGGGCCAGGAAACCACACGAGAAGAATCACAAGCAAAGGAGGAACAGGAAAGGCAGGTATAAATCGACAGGGGGCGGGAGCTAGCTCCGTCTGGCCAGGCTGCGATAGGCTCTCCCACTCCTAAGCCTGCCATCCTGAGTGGTGGAAGATGGAGTCAGTCTCAGAGACACAGACTCAGGTGCAGACTGATTACCTATGGGAGTATACACAGAAGTTGTGCCTGGCAGATCCTTTACAGTACCCCCCCCCCTTTTATGAGGGGCCACCGGACCCTTTCTAAGTGGACCTGGTTTATTGGGGAAACGAAGGTGGAACTTCCTGACCAATACCCCAGCGTGAACATCCCGGGGGGTACCCAAGTCCTCTCTTCAGGCCCGTATCCTCTCCAATGGACCAGGTACTGGAGGGAGCCTTGGACCATCCTGCTGTCCACTATCTTGGCCACCTCGAATTCCACCCCCTCAGGGGTGAGAACGGGAACAGGAGGTTTCCTCGAGGGAGCCAAGGACGGAGAGCAGCGTTTAAGGAGGGAGGCATGAAACACGTCGTGTATTTGAAAAGATGGGGGCAACTCCAGTCGGAAGGAGACAGGATTGAGGACTTCAATGACCATATACGGCCCAATAAACCGGGGAGCAAACTTCTTGGACGGTACCTTAAGGCGCAAGTTCCTAGACGATAACCACACCAGATCCCCGACCATAAACAAGGGGTTAGCAGAACGTCTTCTATCAGCCTGAGTTTTTTGTACGCTCTGGGACGCCTCTAGGTTCTTCTGAACCTGGGCCCAGACTGTGCACAGTTCCCGATGAACGACCTCTACCTCGGGATTGTTGGAACTACCAGGTGAAACGGAGGAGAACCGTGGATTAAACCCAAAATTACAGAAAAAGGGGGAGACCCCTGACGAGTTACTGACCCGGTTATTAAGGGAAAATTCGGCGAGGGGAATGAATGAGACCCAATCATATTGACAGTCAGAGATGAAACACCTTAAATATTGTTCCAGAGATTGATTAGTCCTCTCCGTTTGGCCATTAGTTTCAGGATGGAAGGCAGAGGAGAAGGACAGATCAATCTATAACTTTTTACAGAAGGCTCTCCAAAACAATGAAACAAATTGTACCCCTCTGTCCGAAACAATATTGACAGGGACCCCATGGAGACGCAGGATGTGTTTGACAAACAAGGTAGCTAACATCTTGGCGTTGGGTAGTTTCTTGAGGGGCACAAAGTGGCACATCTTACTGAAGCGGTCTACTACCACCCACACCACCGACTTGCCTTGAGATGGAGGCAAATCGGTGATAAAATCCATGGAGATATGGGTCCAAGGTCTCTGGGGAATGGGCAAAGAACGTAGTAAGCCCGCTGGTCGGGACCTGGGAGTCTTGGACCTAGCACAAACCTCACAAGCGGCGACGTAGGCCTTAACGTCTTTAGGCAACCCAGGCCACCAATAGTTTCTGGCAATGAGGTGTTTGGTACCCAGGATGCCTGGATGACCAGATAGTGCGGAGTCATGATTTTCCCTAAGTACCCTTAGCCGGTATTGCAGGGGAACAAACAGCTTGTCCTTAGGAAGGTTCCCGGGAGCTGAACCTTGATCAGCTGCAATATCAGAGACTAAATCAGAATCAATGGAAGAAATGATTATACCAGGAAGCAAAATACAAGCAGGATCTTCCTCCGAAGGAGGGCTGGCCATGAAGCTACGCGACAGTGCATCGGTCTTAACCCCTTCGCGCTCAGGTCAGTACTATTACGTCGCGCTAAGTACATCGTTCGCGCTCAGGTCAGTAATAGTACTGACCTGAGTAAACACGGCGCCATTTAATCCCGGCGCGTGCTTGAGCTGTGATAACTGCTGTTTCTGACAGCACGCTATCACAGCTTAGTGTGCAGGGACCGATCGCGGTGGTCCCCGCCGATTAACCCCTTAGAAGCCGCGTTCAATAGCGATCGCGGCTTCTTAGCGGTTAAGCTGCCATCGCCGGCCTGCTACACGATAGCGGGCCGTGATGGCTACTATGGCAACCAGAATCCTAACAATGGACTCTGGCTACGCCATCGACGGAAGCCTAGTGGGTCCCGACAAAATCAGGACCCACTATGCTTGCTGTCAGCGAACAGCTGACAGCTCTAATACACTGCACTACGTATGTAGTGCAGTGTATTAGAATAGCGATCAGAGCCTCCTGCCCTCATGTCCCCTAGTGGGACAAAGTAAAAAAAGTGTGAAAAAGTAAAAAAAAGTTGTGTAAAAATAAGAAAATAAAAGATTTAAAAGTAATAAAAGTAAAAGTCCCCCTTTTTCCCTTATCAGTCCTTTATTATTAATAAAAATATATAAACAAGTAAATAAACTATACATAATTGGTATCGCCGCATCCGTAACGTCCTGAACTACAAAACGATGTCGTTATTTATCCCGCGCGGTGAACGCCGTAAGAGAAAATAATAATAAACCGTACCACAATCACAATTGTTTGGTCACTTCACCTCCCAAAAAATGGAATAAAAAGAGATCAAAAAGTCGCATGTACCTAAAAATGGTACTGATCGAAACTACAGTTCGTTACGCAAAAAATAAGTCCTCGCACGACTTTCCTGATGGAAAAATAAAACAGTTATAGCTCTTAGAATAAGGTAACACAAAAAATAAATTATATTTTACAAAATGTATTTTATTGTGCAAACGCCATAAGACATAAAATAAAACTATAAACATCTGGTATCGCCGTAATCGTATCGCCCCGCAGAATAAAGTGAATATGTCATTTATAGCGCACGGTGAACGCTGTAAAAAAAATTGAATAAAAAACAATAGTAAAATTGCTGTTTTTTTAGTCACCACGCCACCTAAAATTAGAATAAAAACTGATCAAAAAGTCGCATGCACCCCAAGAAAACTACATTGGATTCCTCAAGGTCTCTAGTTTCCAAAAAGGGGTCATTTTTGGGGGGTTTCCACTGTTTTAGCACCACAAGACCTCTTCAAACCGGACATGGTGCCTAATAAATTAAATTAAATTAATTAAATGTCACCTCTACTTTGCTCTAAATTCCTGTGAAACACCTAAAGGGTTAATAAACGTTTTAAATGCTGTTGTGAATACTTTGAGGGGTCTAGTTTCTGAAATGGGGTGTTTGATAAGGGTGTCTAATATATGGGCCCCTCAAAGCAACTTCAGAACTGAGCTGGAAACTAAAAAATAAAATAAAAATGAGGCAATACTTCGCTTCTTACATTATACTCATAATGAGCCGTGCCCACCCCGAGATGACCCCAGTTTTGACCGTTTGTATAAACGGAGACCCCTATTAGACCATTTCAGTGCCCGGTTTTCCCAAGCATTCACCCCCGAGAAGTGTATTTCTATAGATGAATCCCTGGTACATTTGAAAGGGAGGCTTCAATTCCGCGAGTACCTGCCGGGTAAGAGGGCAAGGTATGGCGTGAAGATGTATAAGCTGTGCGAGAGTGCATCAGGGTATACCTACAAATTTAGGATATATAAAGGGAAGGACACCAGTACTCAGGCCCCAGAATGCCTCCCCTTACTGGGAGTTAATACAAAAATTGTGTGGGATTAGGTGCACCCACTGCTGGACCAGGGTTACCACCTCTACCTGGATAATTTTTATACCAGCGTCCCACTCTTCAACTGCCTCGCTTCCAGAAGTCCTGCGGCATGCGGCACTGCTAGGAGAAACCTGAGAGGCCTCCCTAAGACTCTGCTTGGGCAAACACTCAGAAGGGGTGAGAGCAGGGCACAATCTAGCAGCAACATATTGTGTGTCAAGTACAAGACCAGGGAGATGCCACACCAGTACCCATGTACCTGTACGAGGTACCAGTACAGGGACCCCCAAACTAGACTGCATCCTGGACTACAATAGGTACATGGGAGGGGTGGACTTGTCAGATCAAGTCCTGAAGCCTTACAGTACTTCTGGAAGCGGGGCCACAGGCATCGTACCAGGGCAACACTTTTTAGGAGAAGTTCCCCAAACTGGCGAGAAGGGAAAAAGTCAAAAGAGGTGCAGAGTCTGCTATAAGAGGGGGATAAGGAAGGACACAATATATCAATGTGACGCGTGTCCCGAAAAACCAGAGCTCTGTATGAAAGAGTGTTTTAAAATTTATCATCCATCCCTTTATTTTTAATTTACCCCAGTTTTACTCGCTCTGATCCACTTCGCACAGCTTACCCCTCCTCATCTTTCCCCTCTGAGCCCTGCTGTGTGCCCAGGCAGCTGATAACAGCCACATGTAGGGTATTGCCGTACCCGGGAGAGCCAACATTACAGTTTATGAGGTGTATATCTCCGGTGGCGCATGCTGGGCACAATATATCGGACACTGAATTGGCATATATGTATAGAAAATTGCAAATTTCACTCTGCACCAACTGCTGCACATTATCTTTTACACAATACCTGTGGGGTCAAAATGCTCACTACACCTCTAGATGAATGCCTTAAGGGGTGTAGATTTTAAAACAGGGTCACTTCTTGGGGGTTTCAACTGTACTGGTCCATTAGGGGCTTCTGCGTACAAGACTTAGCACCAGAAAAGCTCCAGTAGGCCAAATGGTGGTCCTTTCCTTCTGAGCCCTGCCGTGTGCCCAGGCAGCTAATAACAGCCACATGTATGGTATTGCCGTACCCGGGAGAGCCCACATTACAGTTTATGGGGTGTATGTCTCCGGTGGCACATGCTGGGCACAATATATCGGACACTGACATGGCATATATATAGAAAATTGCAAATCTCACTCTGCACCATCTGCTGCGCATTATCTTTTACACAATACCTGTGGGGTCAAAATGCTCACTACACCTCTAGATGAATTCCTTAAGGGGTGTCGTTTTTAAAACGGGGTCACTTCTCGGGGGTTTCAACTGTACTGATACCTCAGGGGCTTCTGCACACACGACTTAGCACCAGAAAATTCCCAGTAGGCCACATGGTGGTCCTTTCCTTCTGAGCCCTCCCATGGGCCCAAACGGCAGTTTATCACCACAAATAGGGTATTGCCACACTCAGGACAAATTGGGCAACAAAATGCGGTATTTTATTCCTTGTGAAAATAAGAAATTTTGAGCCAAAACTACCTCTTATTGGAAAAAATAAAAAAAAATTTAATTCACAGCCCAATTCAAATAAATTCTGTGAAAAAACTGTGGGGTCTAAATGGTCACAACACCCATAAATAAATTCTTTGAGGGGTGTAGTTTCCAAAATGGGGTGACTTCTGGTGGGTTTCCATTGCTTTGATACCTTTGGGGCTCTGCAAATGCGACATGGCACCCGAAAACCAATCCAGCAAAATCTGGGCTCCAAAGAACACATAGCGCTCCTTTCCTTCTGAGGCCTCCCATGGGCCCAAACGGCAGTTTATCACCACAAATGGGGTATTGCCGCACTCAGGACAAATTGGGCAACAAATTGGGGTATTTTATTCCTTGTGAAAATAAGAAATTTTGAGCCAAAACTACCTCTTATTGGACAATATATCAATGCGACGCGTGTCCCGAAAAACCAGAGCTCTGTATGAAAGAGTGTTTTAAAATTTATCATCCATCCCTTTATTTTTAATTTACCCCAGTTTTACTCGCTCTGATCCACTTTGCACAGCTTACCCCTCCTCATCTTTCCCCTCTGAGCCCTGCTGTGTGCCCAGGCAGCTGATAACAGCCACATGTAGGGTATTGCCGTACCCGGGAGAGCAAACATTACAGTTTATGAGGTGTATATCTCCGGTGGCGCATGCTGGGCACAATATATCGGACACTGAATTGGCATATATGTATAGAAAATTGCAAATTTCACTCTGCACCAACTGCTGCACATTATCTTTTACACAATACCTGTGGGGTCAAAATGCTCACTACACCTCTAGATGAATGCCTTAAGGGGTGTAGATTTTAAAACAGGGTCACTTCTTGGGGGTTTCAACTGTACTGGTACCTTAGGGGCTTCTGCGTACAAGACTTAGCACCAGAAAAGCTCCAGTAGGCCAAATGGTGGTCCTTTCCTTCTGAGCCCTGCCGTGTGCCCAGGCAGCTAATAACAGCCACATGTATGGTATTGCCATACCCGGGAGAGCCCACATTACAGTTTATGGGGTGTATGTCTCCGGTGGCACATGCTGGGCACAATATATCGGACACCGACATGGCATATATATAGAAAATTGCAAATCTCACTCTGCACCATCTGCTGCGCATTATCTTTTACACAATACCTGTGGGGTCAAAATGCTCACTACACCTCTAGATGAATTCCTTAAGGGGTGTCGTTTTTAAAACGGGGTCACTTCTCGGGGGTTTCAACTGTACTGATACCTCAGGGGCTTCTGCACACACGACTTAGCACCAGAAAATTCCCAGTAGGCCACATGGTGGTCCTTTCCTTCTGAGCCCTCCCATGGGCCCAAACGGCAGTTTATCACCACAAATAGGGTATTGCCACACTCAGGACAAATTGGGCAACAAAATGCGGTATTTTATTCCTTGTGAAAATAAGAAATTTTGAGCCAAAACTACCTCTTATTGGAAAAAATAAATTTTTTTTTAATTCACAGCCCAATTCAAATAAATTCTGTGAAAAAACTGTGGGGTCTAAATGGTCACAACACCCATAAATAAATTCTTTGAGGGGTGTAGTTTCCAAAATGGGGTGACTTCTGGTGGGTTTCCATTGCTTTGATACCTTTGGGGCTCTGCAAATGCGACATGGCACCCGAAAACCAATCCAGCAAAATCTGGGCTCCAAAGAACACATAGTGCTCCTTTCCTTCTGAGGCCTCCCATGGGCCCAAACGGCGGTTTATCACCACAAATGGGGTATTGCCGCACTCAGGACAAATTGGGCAACAAATTGGGGTATTTTATTCCTTGTGAAAATAAGAAATTTTGAGCCAAAACTACCTCTTATTGGAAAAAATTACATTTTTTTGAATTCACAGCCCAATTCAAATAAATTCTGTGAAAAAACTGTGGAGTCTAAATGGTCACAACACCCATAAATGAATTCCTTGAGGGGTGTAGTTTCCAAAATGGGGTCACTTCTGGTGGGTTTCCATTGCTTTGATACCTTTGGGACTCTGCAAATGCGACATGGCACCCGAAAACCAATCCAGCAAAATCTGGGCTCCAAAGAACACATAGCGCTCCTTTCCTTCTAATACCTCCCATGGGCCCAAACGGCAGTTTATGGCCACAAATAGGGTATTGCCGCACTCAGGACAAATTTGGCAACAAAATGGGGTATTTTATTTGTTGTAAAAATAAGAAATTTTGAGCCAAAACTACATCTTATTGGAAAAAAAATTTTTTTTTAAAATTCACAGCCCAATTCAAATAAGTTCTGTGAAAAAACTGTGGGGTCTAAATGGTCACAACACCCATAAATAAATTCCTTGAGGGGTTTTGTTTCCAAAATGGGGTCACTTTTGGTGGGTTTCCATTGCTTTGATACCTCTGAGGCTCTGCAAATGCGACATGGCACCCGAAAACCAATCCAGCAAAATCTGGGCTCCAAAGAACACATAGCGCTCCTTTCCTTCTGAGGCCTCCCATGGGCCCAAACGGCAGTTTATCACCACAAATAGGGTATTGCCGCACTCAGGACAAATTTGGCAACAAAATGGGGTATTTTATTTGTTGTAAAAATAAGAAATTTTGAGCCAAAACTACATCTTATTGGAAAAAAAATTTTTTTTTAAAATTCACAGCCCAATTCAAATAAGTTCTGTGAAAAAACTGTGGGGTCTAAATGGTCACAACACCCATAAATAAATTCCTTGAGGGGTTTTGTTTCCAAAATGGGGTCACTTTTGGTGGGTTTCCATTGCTTTGATACCTCTGAGGCTCTGCAAATGCGACATGGCACCCGAAAACCAATCCAGCAAAATCTGGACTCCTAAGAACACATAGCGCTCCTTTCCTTCTGAGGCCTCCCATGGGCCCAAACAGCAGTTTATCACCACAAATGGGGTATTGCCGCACTCAGGACAAATTGGGCAACTAAATGGGGCATTTTGTTCCCTGTGAAAATAAGAAATTCTGATCAAAAATTACATCTTATTGGAAAAATTGTCATTCTTTTAATTTCACAGCCCAATTCAAATACGCGCTGTGAAAAAACTACGGGGTCAAAATGGTAACAATAACCATAAATTAATTCCTTGAGGGGTGCAGTTTCCAAAATGGGGTCAGTTTTGCGGGATTCCTACTGTTTTGGCACCTCAACACCTCTCCAAACCTGGCATGCTGCCTAAAATATATGCTAATAAAAAAGAAGCACCAAAGTGCACTAGGTGCTTCTTTGCTTCTGGGGCTTGTGTTTTAGTCCACGAGCGCACTAGAGCCACATGTGGGACATTTCTAAAAACTGAAGAATCTGGACAATACATATTTAGTTGTGTTTCTCTGGTAAAACCTTCTTTGTTACAGAAAAAAAATAGAATAAAATTGAAATTCAGAAAGAAAAATGAAATTTGCAAATTTCTCTATGAGGAGGTAACAATTCGGAGGCCTCCTTAGAGAAAACATCAGCGAAGTCCAGAACAAACTCAGGTAGCGTGTTCACCTCCTCAGGGGGAGAAAAAGAATTAACAGAAAAACATGACGTCAAGCATTCATTACCCCATTTGGTAAGCTCCCCAGTATTCCAGTCAAACGTGGGATTATGCAACTGCAACCAGGGAAGGCCTAAAACCAAATCGGAAGATAATCCCTGCATCAACAGTACAGAGCACTGCTCCAAATGCATGGAGCCAACAAGGAGTTCGAAAACAGGGGTATGCTGTGTAAAATAACCATTAGCAAGAGGAGTGGAATCGATACCCACTACCGGGACAGGTTTAGGCAAATCAATCAAAGGCATAGCTAGAGACATAGCAAATTCCACAGACATGATATTAGCAGAAGACCCTGAATCCACGAAGGCACTGCCGGTAGCAGACCTACCACCAAAAGAGACCTGAAAGGGAAGCAAAATTTTATTACGTTTCATATTTACGGGAAATACCTGTGCGCCCAAGTGACCTCCCCAATGATCACTTAGGCGCGGAAGTTTTCCGGCTGCTTATTCTTACGCCTAGGACAGGTGTTCACTTGATGCTTGTCATCCCCACAATAGAAGCAGAGACCATTCTTCCTGCGGAACTCTACGTTGTCAGGGGGACACGGAGGCCCCGAGTTGCATTGGTACCTCCGAGCCTTCCGTGGAAGAGCGAAGCAATGGGACCTCGGGAGGCATCATGGGGGAGTCAGAGGGGAAAACACAAAAACGTTCAAGCTGTCGTTCCCTGAGACGTCGGTCAAGTCGTACCGCTAAAGCCATAACCTGGTCTAGGGAGTCAGAAGAGGGATAGCTAACTAGCAGGTCTTTCAGGGCGTTCGACAGACCCAACCTAAACTGGCACCTTAAGGCAGGGTCATTCCACCGAGAAGCTACGCACCACTTCCTAAAGTCAGAACAATACTCCTCAACAGGTCTCTTACCCTGACGTAAGGTCACCAGCTGACTCTCGGCAAAGGCAGTCCTGTCAGTCTCGTTATAAATGAGTCCGAGAGCAGAAAAGAAACGATCAACGGAGGAAAGTTCAGGGGCGTCAGGAGCCAAGGAGAAGGCCCACTCTTGGGGCCCTTCCTGGAGCCGGGACATAATTATACCCACCCGCTGGCTCTCAGAACCTGAGGAATGAGGCTTTAAGCGGAAGTAGAGCCTACAACTCTCCCGAAAGGAGAGAAAAGTCCTCCGGTCCCCTGAAAAACGGTCAGGCAACTTGAGGTGGGGTTCAAGAGGTGAGGTGAGGTTCAAGAGGTGAGCTAGCTCCGTCTGGCCAGGCTGCGATAGGCTCTCCCACTCCTAAGCCTGCCATCCTGAGTGGTGGAAGATGGAGTCAGTCTCAGAGACACAGACTCAGGTGCAGACTGATTACCTTTGGGAGTATACACAGAAGTTGTGCCTGGCAGATCCTTTACACCTTTATTCACTAATTATTCCTTTCTAAATCAATGTCCTGGCTCTTACTGAAACATATTCACCAGTCTGACATCGCTTCCCCTGCTTCTCTACCTCATGGTGGTCTCCACTTCTATTATTCCCCCAGACCCAAGTACAGGCAGGGTGGAGGAGTAGGCATACTTCTTTCCCCTCAACACACTTTCCAGGTCATTCCCCCATGAACCTTCACTTACAGTCCCTTCCTTTAAGATCCACATCCTAAGGTCTTATTCACACGGACGTGTCCGTTTTGCGCACGCAAAAAAACGCTGAGTTTTGCGCGCGCAAAAGGTCCGTGTGTCATCAGCATATGGTGCGTGACTGCGTGATTTTCGCGCAGCCGGCATCATGATGACACTCTGTTTTTATGTTTACAAACAGAAAAGCACGAAAAATTTGATCAATAAATTCAGTATTTGTTTGTGAAAATCACCAAACTTTAGACAAAATTTGCAAAAATTAGCATTTTTCTAAATTTAAATGGATCTGCTTGTAAGACAGATAGTAATACCAAACAAAATAGTTACTAATTAACATTTCCCATATGTCTACTTTATGTTTGCATCATTTTTTGAACATCCTTTTATTTTTCTAGTACGTTACAAGGCTTAGAACTTTAGCAGCAATTTCACACATTTTCAAGAAAATTTCCAAAACCTATTTTTATAGGTACCAGTTCAGTTCTGAAGTGGTTTTGAGGGCCTTATACATTAGAAACCCCCATAAGTCACCAAATTTTAAAAACTGCACCCCTCAAAGTATTCAATACAGCATTTAGAAAGTTTCTTAACCCTTTAGGTGTTTCACAGGAATTAAAGCAATGTAGAGGGGAAATTTACAGATTTCTTTTTTTTGTCGGAAAATCCATTTTAATCCATTTTTTTCTGTAACGCAGAAGGTTTTACCTGAGAAATGCAACTCAATATTTATTGCCCAGATACTGCAGTTTTTAGAAATATCCCACATGTGGCCCTAGTGTCCTAATAGACCGAAACACAGACCTCCGAAGCAAAGAAGCACCTAGAGGATTTTGGTGCCTCCTTTTTATTAGAATATATTTTAGGCACCATGTCAGGTTTGAAGAGGTCTTGTGGTGCCAAAACAGTGGAAACACCCCCAAAAAGACACCATTTGGCAAACTACACCCCTCAAGAAATTCATCAAGGGGTATAGTGAGCATTTTAACCCCACAGGTTTTTTGCTGAATTTAGTGGAATTAGTCCGTAAAAATGAAAATCTATATTTTTTCCAATAAAACGTAGAAATTATAAATTTTTACAAGGATTAAAGAAGAAAAGCACCCCAAGATTTGTAAAACAGTTTCTCCTGATTACGGCAACACCCCATATGTGGTAATAAACGGCTGTTTGGACACACAACAGTGCTCAGGAGGGAAGGAGCGCTATTTGGCTTTTGGAGCTCAAGTTTACTCAATTGGTTTTCGGGTGTCATGTCGCATTTACAAAGCCCCTGAGGGACCAAAACATTCGACACCCCCCAGAAGTGACCCAATTTGGGAAACTACAGCCCTAAAAAGAATTTGTCTAGGGGTATAGTGAGCATTTTGATCCCATAGGTTTTTTGCTGAATTTAGTGTAATTAGGCCGTCAAAACGTCTATTGTTTTTTATTCTTTTATTTACGGCGTTCACCGTGTGCTATAAATTACATATTTCATTTATTCTGCGGGTCAATGCGATTACAGCGATACCATATGTATATCGGTTTTTTATGTTTTACGGTGTTTGCACGATAAAATCATGGTTTTAAAAAAATTATTTCGTTTTTGTTTCGCCTTATTGTAAGAGCCACAAATTTTTTATTTTTCTATCAAAAAAGCTGTGTGAGGGCTTGTTTTTTGCGGAACAAACTGTAGTTTTTATTGTTGCAATTTTTGGGTACATGCAACTTTTTAATCCCTATTTATACAATTATTTGGGAGCTGAAGTGACTAAAAATAGCGATTCCGGTATTGTTTTTTCATTATTTTTTTTATGACGGTCACCGTGCGGGATAAATTACATTATATTTTTATAGTTCAGGCCATTACGGACGCGGCGATACCAATTATGCATAGTTTATTTTTATTTTTTTATTTTTTAATAATAATAAATGATGAATGATGATGAAAAATAAAGTCCATCATCCAGACTTCTTTATAATGGATTATCCGTAATATATATAGAAAAGAAAAGTAGATCCAGAGTTTTTTGTATATAAAATATAGCTTTTACTTGTTTCTCTTAAAAAATTGCTTTAGAAAAAACATACATGTACAGACAATATATATAAAAGGTAGCAAGTGTACTGAATTTTTTGATGCTCATTCATAGCCTGTATCCAGTATCGTGAGGTGATACGACATTAACAGCAGTTCATGCGTGTATATAATGAATAAAGAGTGTTCATCAATTTTTATGTCTAGAGATCCTTTCCAGTAAGTAACCAACAGGTGAAAATAAGTGACCAATAGGTACAAGAGTATGGGGCTCAATGCCCCCCTACCCGTATGGATGTCATCCGTTTTCTCTGACAACCTTTAAAGCTTGCTGTCCAGTGGATCAGGAAAAAGCTCTCCTTGTATATATAAAGGATCTCCTCTGTGAACTCTCGTAGTATAGATAAAATCTCCCAACGCGTTTCCTCACGGCCACATGATTCTTCACCTCACGATACTGGATACAGGCTATGAATGAGCATCAAAAAATTCAGTACACTTGCTACCTTTTATATATATTGTCTGTACATGTATATTTTTTCGAAAGCAATTTTTTAAGAGAAACAAGTAAAAGCTATATTTTATATACAAAAAGCTCCGGATCTACTTTTCTCTTCCCTTTAATAATAATAAAGAACTTTATAAAGGAAAAAGGGCGATTTTTAAATTGTATTATTTTGACATTTTACTTTTGTACATTTTTTGTAACTTTTTTTAACTTTTTTTTTTAGTCACACTAGGGACTTGAAGATCCAATTGTTGGATCGTTATTATAATACCCTGAAATACTTACGTATTGCAAGGTATTATACCTGTCAGTTTCAAACTGACAGGAGGCATCTTAGGTCCTGCCTAATCGCCTTCCATAGATGGGAGACTGGAAGCCTTTGTTAGGCTTCCGGTTGCCATAGCACCGCTGTGATCCGACCCGATATTTTCCCCCAGTACTAAGGCTGCTAGTAGCAGCCCGTATTCAGGGGTAAACCTACCCTCTCTGCTGCCTGAGGCAAACTAGAAAAAGACGCCCCCCCCCCCCTAAATCTATCCAAGTTTTTGTCATTACTAGCTGTACACAACAAACACACAATATATATATAAAAATAAAAAAAATAGGAAAATATTTGTTGTTTTTTTGTTAAAATGCTGTTTGATGTATAGAAAAGATTTAAAGAATTCTTCTTACTGTATTACTTTAGTATCAAAGATCAACAACGCATCATTATCACTGAAAATGGTTTAACACATCTTCTTGCCAGGTGAAACTTCAAGGCCTGTTTTGAAGCGGCCAGCCTGGGCTGGTTTCTTTGCTCTACCTGCTGTATTGTAGTGGTCTTCCTGTGCTGGCTCGATGCCAGTGGTGGATTAATATGATCTTAGGCCCTGGGCTGTGCATAAGTTATGGGCCCACACCCTATACGTAAGTCTCACCTACATGTCAAAGTGCATCACATGCCACTCTGCAGACTGTCTCTTAGCCTGATCATCTGCTGCCACACTCACACTTCCCCACAGCCCCCACCACAGTCATTTATATAGATTATAAGACCAACATTATGTCACAAAGGGTCTGTGGACCCACTGGGCCGTACCGCCTTGGCGGTAAGGCAGCTGGCCAACAGGGATCAGGTGAAAGTCTATAGTTCGTATAAGTACCTGTGGCAGCTCAGACAGCAGCAGGGCAGGCTCGGCTTGGACTAGGCAGCAGGTATACGTCTGGCGAGGTGAAGCAGGTCAGACGTGGATATAGCACGACACGACTTTGGCACAGCACAGTGCTCGACCAGGATGGTATGGAAATGCAAGGAACAGGAACAGGTACAGGAACAGGAACACACTAGGAGGCCATCACATAGACAAACTAATGAACACAACAATGCTCAGGCATAGAACTAGGGGGCTGGACCCCTCTTATAGTCCAGGGTACTCACGGGTCAAAGTTCATCAACAAGGTCCGGTGCGCGCGCTGCCTCTTTAAGAGCGGACACGAGCATGTGCGCGCAACCTACGGGATCTGGCTGAGGTAAGTGGACGCGGGCGCTGGCGTCTCCTGAGCAGGAGGCTGAGGCCAGCGCTTGCCGACTCGTGTCAGGGGGGAACCGAGCTGACAGCCCGCAGCCACGGACATTATAGTATCCCCCCTCTTACGCCCCCTCTTCTTGGGACCAGAGCGAGAGAGAAACTTCTTCAGAAGAGCAGGAGCATTGAGGTTCTCCTCTGGATCCCAAGACCTTTCTTCAGGACGAAACCCCCTACAATCCACCAAATAAAAGGTCTTTCCTCTCCCTTTTTTGGTGTTCAGGATCTCTTGAACCTCAAAGGTGTCTGAAAGGCCGCTGCAGGCAACCACAGGGCTAGGAATCTTGGTGTAGCGGTTCAGGACCACCGGCTTCAGGAGGGATACATGGAAGGAGTTGGGGATCTTGAGTGTAGGAGGCAGCCGAAGCTTATAGGCGACAGGGTTGATCTGCTGTAGGATCTCAAAGGGTCCGAGGAACCTGGGAGCAAACGTGCATGATGGCACCATTAGTCAGAAATTCCTGGAAGACAGCCAGACCCTCGTGCCAGGAGGAAACTGAGGAGGTTCTCTTCTCCTTGTGTCAGCCTTCCGTTTCATGCGGTCGACTGCCATTAGGATGGAGGATCGAGTCTGCTGCCAGATCTGCAGAAAGTCTCTAAACGTGGAGTCAGCCGCTAGTAACTCGGAAGTATCGGGCACCGGGAGAGGAATTTGTGGGTGCGGGCCGTAAACAATGAAGAACGGTGTATTACTTGTAGACTCGCTGGTGTGATTATTGTAGGAGAATTCTGCCCATGGGAGCAACTGTACCCAGTCATCATGTTGCTTGGAAATGAAGTGGCGTAGGTAGTTCTCCAAGATCTGATTAATCCTCTCGACCTGACCATTGGACTGAGGATGGTAGGCTGATGAAAAGTCCAACTTCACACCGAGGAGTCCGCAGAGGGCTCTCCAGAAATTCGAGGTAAACTGACACAATATGCTGCGGCAAGCCTTGCAGGCGAAAGATGTGTTGGATGAACAGCTTGGCCAACTGAGGAGCAGAAGGAAGACCGGTCAGAGGAACGAAGTGAGCCATCTTCGAAAATCGATCCACCACCACCCAGACAGCACTGCATCCAACAGAGAGAGGCAGGTCCGTAATAAAGTCCATAGCTATATGCTGCCAGGGAGCATTGGGCACAGGCAGTGGCTGGAGCAGGCCAGCAGGTTTGGAGCGAGCGGCCTTGTTGGCTGCACATACAGAACAGGCATAGACTAAGTCCATAATGTCCTTGGGCAGCGTGGGCCACCAGAAGTGACGAACAATCAGATCCCGGGTCTTACGGACCCCCGCGTGACCTGCCAGTCCAGAGGAGTGTCCCCAGCGGAGGATTCTTCCACGATCAGCCAGGCGCACAAAAGTCCTCCCTGGAGAAATGTCCCCAACTTGCAGGGGATTGACAGGGATAATGCAAGACGGATCAATAATATTCTGTGGAGTCTCCAAGGTGTCTTCCGCCTCAAAAGACCTGGACAAGGCATCGGCCCTCACATTCTTGTCGGCCGGGCGATAATAGAGCTCAAACTGGAACCTTGTAAAGAACAGTGACCACCTGGCCTGACGAGGGTTCAGCCGTTGGGCCGTCTGGAGGTAGGTCAGATTCTTGTGGTCTGTAAAAATCAGGATTGGATGAGCTGTGCCCTCTAATAGATGTCTCCATTCTTCCAGGGCCAATTTGATGGCCAGTAACTCCCGATCCCCAATCGAGTAGTTGCGTTCTGCGGAAGAGAAGAGCTTAGAGAAATATCCACATACCCTTGACTTGCCCTTGGGACCTCTCTGGAACAGGACTGCACCAGCACCGACAGAGGATGCGTCCACCTCCAACGAGAACTGCAGAGAGACATCCGGATGATGGAGGATAGAGGCTGACATGAAGGCACTCTTCAGGCTATTGAATGCGGACTCCGCCTCAGGAGTCCACACCTTGGCGTTCATACCCTTCTTAGTAAGGTTAGAGATAGGGGAAGTTAGTGATGAGAAGTTTGGAATAAACTGCCTGTAAAAATTAGCAAATCCCAGAAAGCGCTGTATGGCCCTCAAGCCCTGAGGACGTGGCCATTCCAGAACAGACTTTACCTTCTCAGGATCCATCTGAAGACCTCGATTCGAGACGATGTAGCCCAGGAAGGATAGAGCATCTCTGTCAAACATGCACTTCTCCAGCTTGGGGTACAGACGATTCTCCCTTAATCGTAGCAGAACTTGACGGACATGTCTCTGGTGCGTTATAGGTTCTGGAGAAAAAATCAAGAGGTCATCAAGGTAGACTACTACACAAACATAGAGGAGGTCACGGAAAATATCATTCACAAACTCCTGGAAGACCGCCCCACGCAGGTCTAGTTTAGAAAAAATCCTGGCACGACGTATATGATCAAACAGTTCAGAGATCAGTGGCAATGGATATTTATTCTTTACCGTGATCTGGTTGAGACCTCTGTAGTCAATACAAGGATGAAGAGAGCCATCCTTGTTTTTGACAAAGAAGAACCCGGCTCCTGCCGGGGAAGAAGCCCCTCTCCAAGATCTCCTTCACATAGGTGGACATGGACATCGTCTTTGGCAAGGAGAGAGGATATACCCTACCACGGGGAAGGGATGCACCAGGAATCAGCTCGATAGGGCAGTCATACGCCCGATGTGGAGGCAATGTCTCCGCCTCCCTCTTGCTGAAGACGTCCGAAAATGCAGCATAGTGACTCGGCAATCCTGCCAATGACCAAGACAGCGAAGGCTGAGCCGAACGTATCTGCACCAGGCAACGACCTTGACACTCAGGGCCCCACTGGAGAACCTCTCCAGAATTCCAGTCCAGGACTGGGCCATGCAGTCGGAGCTAAGGCAAACCCAGCAACACAGGGTTAACAGCTTTGGACAGGACATAGAAAGACAGAAGTTTAGAGTGAAGGGCTCCCACTTGGAGCCTCAGCAGCTTGGTCACAGCTATAACAGGATCTGGCAGAGGTAGTCCATTCACTGAGGTAACTGTCAACAGGCTCTCCAGAGGGGTGGTGGGTAATTGCAGAAGGTCCACCAGATCTCTGCGGATGAAATTAGCAGCGGATCCAGAGTCCAGATACGCAGAGACCTGATGTGTTTTCTCGCCGGACACTATGGTCACAGGTATGGACAATTTAGACGGGTCCATCTTTACCCAAGGTTGTCACTCCTAGCAACCCTAGGTTTTGGGATCTTTGGGGACACAGGCGCACAAGATGGCCATCGAGACCGCAATAAAGATGTGCGTCTGCGTTGTCTCTCTTGGGTAGATAACTTATACTGGTCCGTTATTACTGACTCCTGACTCTTCCACACAATCCACTTTAACCATTTTATTAAAAAAAAAAAAATTTAAATCAGCGAAGTAATTCAACGACTCTACGACGTAGTCCAAATGGTCCAGCGGAACCTGCAAAACAAAAATTAGCAGTATGAAAAATAAAAATAAAGATGGCTGCCCCCACAGAAGTACAAACATATAATAATAAATAGTTACTTTAGGGAACATATTAAAATAACTAGAAAAAATAGGCCCATAAAGTAAAACATATAAAATAAAAAATAAATAAATTATAACACCTTTCCTTTAAAGAGAACCTTTCACCTTTCCATACATGTGCAGCAGAGTGCGTAATGGGGAGGGCTGCACAAACTCTGGGGCACTTTACTTTTTTTTTCTAGCCTCCTTCTTTATTTAGATATCGGTGCCGTAATATTTGGCGCCTGATATTTAAATAACCCCATGAACAGTCAATGGGGAGGTAATTGGCAATGGAGCGTGTTACATCGCCGTGACACTGTCCAATCAGCTACGGACAGTGTCACAGCATGACCTGGAGAGAGGAGAGCATGTGCGCGCAGCTCCGCCACCACTACGGAACAGAAGAGGAGAAGAGTGTGAACTCTTCTTCTTCTTTTCCATGTTATCGGAGCTGTGCGTGCGCACACTCTCACTCTTTAGCTCTCGACAGACAAGGACAACAAGACTGATCTCTTGCGAGAGATCACACAGTCTTGTACTTGCCTGCCGAGAGCTGAAAAGGGAGAGTGTGTGCGCGCACACGCTCTCCCCTAACCAGCTCTTGCTGTTGACACTATCCGTAGCTGATTGGACAGTGTCACAGCGATGTTACATGCCCCCTTGCCAATTACCGCCCCATTGACAGTTCATGAGGTTATTTAAATATTGAGCGCCAAATTTTACGGCACCGATATCTAAATAAGGAAGGAGGGTAGGAAAAAAATGTGAAGTCCCCCAGTGTTTGTGCAGCCCTCCCTATTACATGCTGCACTCAGCTGCACATGTATGGGGAGGTGAAAGGTTCTCTTTAAAGTGTAACAACTTTTTTAAAAACTTATGACATGTCAGAAGTTTTGATCAGTGGGGACCAAGCACTGAGACCCCCCACTAGTCGCTAAAACGAATCAGCAGAAGTGCTCGGGTGAGCGGTGTGCCACTTCGATTCTGTTTGGCTTTCCTTGGAGCAGTGTACAGGCTCAATAGAAAGTCTATGAGTCCATACACCGCTCACTCGGCTGAAAGTCGATCATAAATGAAGCGGCACAGTGCTCACCCGAGCACTTCTGCTGCTTCGTTTTAGCGATCGGTGGGGATCTCAGTGATCGGTCCCCCACCGATGAAAACTTCTGACATGTCAGTATGACATGATAAAAGTTTAGTTACAGTTTAAAGGCTATGTACACCTTTAAAAACTTATTTTTATTTATATATATATATATATATATATATATACACACAAGGTATCTATCAATGTGATTGGTGCAAGTTTTACTTACTCTTTATTGAAAATTATTGTTACTTTTTGAGATACAGCTGCTTTGTATCCTGTTTATAGAGCAGCTGTATATAGCGCTGAGACCTGAATCCATTGGGTCGCCTATCATCTATCACATCTAAGTTATCAACTTAGATGTGATCGGTAACAGCTCGATCCTGCAGGACCTGCTGACACTGAATCAGTCAGTCCCGCTGACGGATACAAGATTCAGCGCTATATACAGCTGCTCTGTTTTCAGCATACAAAGCAGCTGTATCTCAAAAAGTAACAATCATTTTTAATAAAAAGTAATTAGAAAGCAGCACCAAATCACACTGACCCCCCCCCCCCTCCCCCAACCCCCATTGAAGTGTAATAACTACTGAGGGTGCTATGGGGGGATTATACTGCAAGGAGGGTACTGACTCTGACTGCTGTGTGGGAGTGCTGTGGGGGAGTGCTGTGGGGGAGCTATACTGTGCTCAGCTTCCTGCCCCCACTAATTTAAAAGGGGTCGGCCAATGCTGGGGGGCCGGGAGTATACTGCAAGGGGGGTCTGGGCATTTTACTGACAGCAGAGGGCTCTATAGGGGGGAATTATCCCTCCATAGAGCCCTCACTAGTTACTGTACTGCAAGGTTAGGGGGGTCTGAGCATCTGACTGACTGCTCTAAAGGGGGGGCAGAATCCCCCCCTATAGAGCCCTCTGCAGTAAGTCAGACCCCTCCCCCATCCTTCCATTATAGTGATGTGAGGGCTCTATGGGGTGGATTATTCCAGCCCCATAGAGCCCTTTGCTGTCAGCAAAATGCCCAGACCTCCCTTGCAGTATATTCCCGGGTCCCAGTCCCAGCAGCTTCGGCCGACAGAGTTAAGGCAGGAACGTGCCTCGTGCGTCTCGTCACTTCTCCTCTTCGCTCGACCGCTCCTCCTGCAAACCTGCTCCTCTCTGGCATAACGTGCTGCGTACAGCAAGGAGGAGGAGTGTTACACACGTGCCTGTTATGCGGCACGTCTGCTAAGTCTGCATGCCCCCTCCCCCCGGTCCAGTCCGTCCCTGGCTGAAAATGCCGCCCGTCATTTTCGGGTAGGTGGCGCCGCCTGAGGCTGTCTGCTCACCTCGCCTCATGGCAGGTGCGGCACTGCCCATACTGGGAGATGCCGGGCTGCGGGGACCGCCTGTGTGCTGTGGACCAGTGCTGCAGCCCGTTAATCTACGTGGAGTGGTCGGGAAGGGGTTAATCCACAGCATGTCAATTGTATTTGCGTAATTGCTGCTTATTTGTAGCGGGATTTCCCCATTGAATTCAATGAGGAGGTAAAACCCACAAGAAATAGCAGATGTTGCTTTTTTTGTGACAGAATCGCAGCGAATCCGCGGCAAGAAATGCAATTCAGAAAATAAGATTTTATACTTACCCAGAATCCTATGTTCCTTCCTCCAGGCCGGCCTCCTGGGATGACGTTTCATCCCATGTGACCGTTGCAGCCAATCACAGGCGGGGGCATGCGTCGCCAAGACTATGTAAGTATGACTCTATTTTTGTAATTTTTTTTTAGGTGCAGTTTTCCGCAGCGGATATTCCAGTCAGAATACTACACCACAATTTGGTGCCTTATTTCGCCGGAATTCAAGATGCATTGGAACAATAAAAATGGAGGCAAAAGTACTCATACCCTTTACGCATCATGCACACTATTGTTTTCGTTTTGCGCATCACAAAACACAGATTCTGGTGGATTTTCCGTGCTGCCCATTTTTTCGTGACCCATACACTACAATGGGTGTGATGGACCACAAATACAGACAAGAATAGGACCTGTTCTATAATTTGCAGAACAAACACACGGTCATGTGCATGAGCCCTTAAGAGTATTTTCAGAAATCACCACCAGATGGCGCACATATATAAGTTATGTGCATTGTAAGGCCCTAAAATGTCCAATCACAAACATCGCAGCCTATAAATGTCCTCATGTAGTCACTCAGCACGTTGTGTATTAAACTCTGAGTTGGGCACAATGGGAGCTATTAATGTATTTATGTATTAAATATATTAACTGCATGGTATATGTGGCTTAAATATTTTTTGGTCTAATTGTGTGACCTTTGAACTTACTGGGTAGTCACACTTCTATTATTTCACACATCACTATATGTATGAGCACATTTTGCCAGTGGCGCACCTCCAATGGAGGCAGAGCACGCAGCTGCTAGGAGGCCCATGGGCCGGGGAATGAATGGCTGCCTCTGCAGTCTGTCTCGCCCTATCAATGGTGCCCGGCTACTGCGCCCCTATGCATCATGCCCTCTGCTGCAGCCTGCCTGACTATCTATTTTGTTTTTGTGTGCAGCAAATTAAGCTGGTCAATAAGCAGAGAGGTTGGCTATCCTCATTGGCCAGCCAAGTCTTGTGACATTTGTGTCCCACCCCGCTGGTGCGGCGGCTCTGCCTCTTTTGCATGAGAACGAGCGGAGAAATAAGTGCATGGGAGGCACATGGCTCAGGACTGTATATTGCCATTATCAAGTTTTTGGGTTTCTTTTAATATTTATTTTTTTTGGGTGTCCAAGTGTGAAGGAAGTGTTGGAGCATGGGACGTGGCCCTCTTCTAACTTTTCATATGGGGCCCTATGTTTTTTTTGGCATGCTTGAAAAAGCCTGGGTTACAGCCAAAACGTATGTTGTTATAAAAACACCTTGTTTGGACCGAGCGTTGTCACCACCATTTATTGCTTGTTGATAGTGTATGGGTGAGTTGAACCAAGCCCATCAGGCAACATGCACCAGAATGACTTCAATTTGAGTGCTGCTTAAACTTGTTATATAACTTGTAATTGGCCACATGTAGTCACTCAGCACGTCGTGTTTTAAACCAGGAATACGGTCCAACGGTATTTCAGTAATACGGTATTACCAGCAATATTGCGCAGCTATTGGAACCCACAAGTGAGCGGAGTTTCGGCTGTAAGAAGACGCCACTATGTGGGACCGTACCATTAGAGCCTAGACATAATGCTAGTCAAATAAGGTCAATTTTACCCCATATTTAGGAATATGCTTTGAAGACCATGAGAATATCTTTTACAACAGGGAACTTATAGAAATACATGACTTAACCTATGTTCAAAAATGGAATCACTAGTGTAGATGAAAGGTGTAGGTGAAAATAGCCTCAGGCCTCATGCACACAACCACATGAAATCAGAGGCACACGAAGGTACGGTATGAACCCATATGGTTCTTTGGGCACCATATTACCATCTAAATCTGTGGTCCCATGCTGTACCTCCAGGTGCCTCCAATTTCATTGCATGCCATACTACAGGAGGAACACGGTACTGCACAGAGGCACAATATGGCTTCACACAATACGGATCCGCTAGGACTCCATGTGCCACTGTACAGGTTCAAAGTGTAAGAAGGTTAGACTTTTGTGTGTGTCCCTTGACCCTGACACATTACCCCACTTGAGGATGGCACAGTAATGGAGGCAGACACAGCAGAGTTTAAAGAAGAGGCTGGACGGCAGCGCGGAGGGCTTAAGGGGAAGCCTCCATGACTGCCATAGGAGGGAAGAGAGCCAATAGGAGAAGAGGTAGTTGGGGAAAGGGAGGGGACGTATAGGGGAGGGGACGGGGGGAGTTGTCTGTTCCTCCCGCTGTTTTCGGCATTGGCCGGAAGCAGCGGGAGGAACAACAGGTAGCAAACTGAGCTCCCACCGTTAGATTGCATTTACTTACCTCTCGTGGCAGTGTTAGGATGGCTTCCCTGGCCGCAATGTTCGAGCAGCTGCAGGCTGCAGTGGCGTTTCACGATCCGGGCTGGGCGGAGGAAACCGTGGCAGTGCTAGCCCGGATCCCTCAGTCAGGCCCGTCGCGCTCTTTGTCGGCAGCCGGCATAGAGGCGCCCCCTTCCCCCACCCTCTTAACGGGCGTTAGTGTTACTGCAGCAGGGGAAGAGATGATCCCCGCGGCCCCTGCTACAATAAAGCAGGGGGCGTCGTCGGGAGCAGTGGCTCAGGCCAGGTCACCCCGCCGCTCCCGGCGGTCCCGTCCACCAGAGCGTCTGAGCCCAGACATGGCCCCGCGGGCCCGGCGTCGCAGGGGGAGCCCTCCTAAGGACGCTGCAGGCCAGGTTGCTGGGACGGGCGCCTCCTCCCAGGGCCTGCGTCCTGGCAGGAATCCCCAGCCGCGACGGGGCTTGGCGGCTAACAGGGAGTCGCAGGCTGGGCTCCCGATCACACCCCCGCCTTTAGCCGCAGTACGCAGTGTCCAATCCACGGCCGCTCCGCATGGTGATGCACCTGCCAGGGGGCAGGCTTCCTCGAGATCGTCGGGGAGGACGACAAGATCAACGCCGACGTCGAGGCAACAAGTCCGGTCGGAGGTTTGGATCCCTACGGTCGGGCGGCAGGTGGCCGGCCCCTCGGTCAGCATGTCGGGGTCCCCATGTCGTGGATGTCGGTGTGGGCACCAGTCGGCACCAAGAGAGGATTTGGAAGATGGAGAGCTGGATGAGACGGAGCGCGGTCAGGATTTTCCGGCTGGCGGGAATACAGCGCCTGGGCAGCCCGGTGAGTGTGTAACTCCAACGTTACCGTATCCAGCAATTTTCATGTCGGGTTGTGAGGGTGGGTTAGCAAGCGCGGAAGTTGCGGCTGTCGATAGTGGCGCTGTCGGGCACGATGGCTTATCAGATTTGGTGGGTTGTTTGCGCGAGTTAGTTGGGCGTTTGGATAGGGCAGCGGCCCCTGTAGTTCCTGCGGTGTCCCCGGCGGTGGTATGGGAAGGTCATCGTGATGTATTGCCGCGGTCCGTGGGTAGTAATGTTTCGGGGGTGTCAAGAGAAGCGGTAGCAGTGTCGGTTCAAACTGAGGCGCAGAAGGATGGGGATAGAATTAGGCTGGATGATCGCGCGCGGGGGGAGGTGTATGTCTGTTTTGAAGGTCCGTTAGGTGCTCACTTGAAGCAGGAGGTGAGGGACCGTATTTGGAAAGATGAATATGTGGAGATATTTTCTCTTCTGCCGCTTGCTAAGTTCAATTTGGATAAAGGCAAGCAGGATGAGAGTAAAAAAGAGGAAGAGGAACGCCGGCAGTATAGGCTTATTCCGCAGACGTTCGTGAACTGGTCGCAAGCTTTCGCTATTTTGGCGAGCGTGATCGGAGAAAAGGCGCCGGAAAACTGCTCGGCGTTGTTCTGTTATTTCGATGCCATCGGGGAGGCGTATAGGGCGTACGGTGGGCAGGCGTGGTTGAGGTATGATGAGCAATTTCGCCAGCGGAAAGCGGTACGACCGGCGATTCGGTGGGATCAAAAAGATATTGCGCTGTGGTTAAGGGTTACGGCCCCGGTTAAGCAGTCCTTTCCCGGGAGCGTTGGCCAAGGAGGTCAGTCGGGTCAGTCCGGACAGGGTTCCGGTTCAAAACTTGGGTTCTGCTGGCAGTTCAATGATGGCCAGTGTAAGTTCGGGGCCTCATGCAAATTTAAACATGTCTGTTCAGAGTGTAACGGTTCCTCTCATGGGGCTGCAAAATGTATGCGGAAAGGGAAACGGTCAGGTCCTCAGTCCTCCTCCGCTGGCCATGGGTCGGTCTCCGGTGAGGGTGGAAAGAATGGCACCGTATCTGACTGAATATCCGGATAGGGTTGCAGCCAAGTTAATTTTTGAGGGGTTTTCGTTTGGTTTTGTTATTCCCCCTCCTCCGTATGAGGTTCCGGTAACGCGGCGTAACCTTAAGTCGGCTTATTTGCACTCGGCGGTTGTTTCAGAAAAACTGTTAAAGGAAGTTTCGCTGGGGCGCATGGCTGGTCCTTTTGTCGAGCCGCCGGTTGTGAATTTGGTTGTATCCCCCTTGGGAATCGTGCCGAAGCGGGAGCCCCATAAATTCCGTTTGATTCACCATTTGTCCTTTCCCAGGGGAGCGTCGGAAAATGAGGGGATAGATCACGATTTATGCTCGGTGGTTTACACGTCATTTGATAAAGCGGTGGCGTTGGTGCGAGGGGCGGGACAAGGGGCGTTGTTGGCAAAGGCTGACATTGAGGCAGCTTTTCGTTTGCTGCCTGTACATCCAGAAAGCCAACGGCTGTTGGGTTGCTTTTGGAACGGGGGGTTCTACGTCGATAGGTGTCTTCCAATGGGGTGTTCTCTTTCGTGCGCATATTTTGAGGCTTTTAGTAGCTCCGTGGAATGGGTGACGAAGGGTGTAGCGGGGGTGGACTCATTGATACATTATCTGGATGACTTTTTGTGTGTCGGCCCTAGCGGTTCTCCGATTTGTGGTAACCTATTGTATTGTTTGCAGAAGGTTGCGTCTGATTTCGGAATTCCGTTGGCACTGGGTAAAACTGAGGGCCCAGTTTCTACCATCTGTTTTTTAGGGATCGCAATTGATTCGGTGGCTATGGAGTGCAGGCTGCCTGAGGATAAATTGGGACCATTGAGGCAGGAGGTGAGGCGGGCCTGCCGACTAAAAAAGATCACTTTGCGCGAACTCCAGTCGCTGCTGGGGAAGTTGAACTTTGCCTGTAGGATTATGCCAATGGGTAGAATTTTTAGTAGGCGCTTGGCGGCAGCGACGGCGGGTATAAGGGCTTCCCATCATTTTGTGAGGTTTGGTGTGGAACACAAAGCAGATCTGCAGGTATGGGACGAGTTCCTCGGGCAGTATAATGGTAAATCGTTGTGGATGTCCCCGGTGCAAGAAATGAGTGACGAGGAGTTGTTTACTGACGCGGCGGGGTCCGGGGGTTTTGGCGCCTATGCGGGGGGTCAATGGTGTGCGGGGAGCTGGCCGGACAGCTGGGTGATCAGTGGGCTGACGCGAAATCTGGCCCTGCTCGAGCTGTTTCCCATCGTGGTTGCAGTGACCATTTGGGGGGACAGGCTCAGGGATAAAAAGGTTTTAGGAGTGGTGTTAGCAATTAACAACTTATCGGCATCATCTCCACCGGTGGTTCAGTTGCTGCGTCACCTAGTGTTATTGTGCTTGTCGCTAAACGCGTGGGTGGTGGCGGTGCATGTGCCAGGGGTGTCCAACTGTATTGCTGATGCTCTTTCTCACTCAAAGTGGGATCGTTTTCGTCAATTGGCACCGGGAGCGGATGCGTCCGGCTTGGCTTGCCCGGAACATCTCTGGGAGCTGGTTTCGGTCCCGTGGAAGGGTTGATTGAGCGGTCGCTGGCTAGGGTGACTTGGAACGCTTATTCGGCTTGTTGGCAGCAATGGGAGGATTGGGTAAGGGTATTGGGCAACGTCTGTACGGAGCAAGACAGGTTGGTAGCATTGTTGTATTGGTTGGGTGATGCGTGGGAGGCGGGGTTTTCGCTGGCTAAGGTGAATCGTTTCGTGGCTGGTTTGGCGTTCGGTTTCAAATTACGCGGTTTCCAGGATGTATCCAAGCATTTTCTAGTAAGGCAAGCTTTGAAAGGATTGCGTAGAGGCAGGGCCGAAGCAGATCAGAGGCGACCTGTGTCTTTTGCCCTCCTTGGTTCACTGGGCGCATCGCTGGGGGCTGTTTGTAAGTCACCGTATGAGGTAGATTTGTTTAGGTTGGCTTTTTCCCTCGCGTTTTTTGGGGGCGCTCCGAATTGGGGAGTTGGTCTCCCCTAGTAAGGCTAAGGCTGGGGGGTTGAGACAGGCGGATGTTGGTCTTTACCGGGATATATGAAAAAGGAACGGGGAGAGGGAAAAGTAGTGTGTTTTGTAATTGCAAAAAAAATAAAAAATACTTTATTATTAAATTTATATTAAAACAATGTTAGATGGACGCGCGTTTCGCCGGTACTTCCGGCTTCTTCCAGGGGTGGCAGCCGCCGGAATGAAAGGCCAGATATGCTAAGAGTTCCTGATTGACAGGAATAGTAACCAATCAAAACAATTTGAGAGTGGAAACAAAGTAATGGTGCAACGTGATACCTCTGGTTAGTTCCAGCAATGTATCCATGTTAAAATAACACTGGCTAGGCTCAAGATGCATCAGATTGCAGCTAAAAAAATCTTTCCTTTCTTTCTTTATAACAAAAAACTTTTTTAAATTGCAGTCATATCAGGACATTCTGCTACATAATAAATGCACATATAGCATTGTCCTGCAGAGGCAGAGATATAAATGTAGATGTAACAAAAGAGGTTAACCTCGTAGATACACAGTACTGCATTGGCAATGATTGCTCAGTAAGTGTGTCAGAGATAGAAATTTTGAATATCAGGCACGATAAACTGGTAATGTGAGACCTTAGTTAGTTCCAGGTTCAAAGAAAACAACCAAAATTGAAACTTTCGTTCATGCCGAACGGTTTAACGGAGTTCATACGGAATATCCACTCACTTTCTCTCCTCAGAAGGGCCTCATCAAGGTTGCCCCCTCTGATGCCCATGTTGAGTTTACAGATGCCCCAACCTTTCAGAGTCTGCCACTCTAGATTATGCCTCTCTTTAAAATGTTTGGCGATTGGAGTAGGTGTGAATATTTTCTTCTGGAGTTTACAATCCTTCTCAGCTTTGTCATAGTTTATAATTGACCTGACATGTTCTCCAATACGGATTTTGAGTGCTCTGGTCGTTTTACCCACGTATCTCAAACCGCAGGGGCACTCCAGACAATACACGACTCCTTCGGAGTTACAGTTCATATGTTCTTTGATCTTATACAACGCCCCAAATCCATCAGTGAATTGCTTGGTTGTAGTCAGGATTCTACATGCTTTACATAACTTACAAGGGAAAAACCCCATAATCTGGGCCCTCTTAGTACCGTCACCCCGCGTAAAGTGACTTGCAACCAAAATGTTCGAAATGCTGGTTCCTTTGCGATAACCTGAAAGGGCCCTCTCACCCAAGATTGTGTTTAGATTAGGATCAGATTTAAGTACATGCCAGTGTTTGTTTATAATCTGCATCATGCTATCCCAGTCTGCATGATAGTCAGTGATGAATCTAGGCTGCATGGGGGTTTCAGAGGTTTTGATAGCTGTCTTGGCTCGTGTCTTTTTAGAAATGAGCAATTCTTCACGGTTGGTTCTCAGTGCTATGTTATAGGCCTCTTTGATATTGCGATTGGAGTAGTGTCTCGCCTGCAGCCTAGCCCTCAATTCAACTGCTCGTTTCTTGAAATCAACAAATGTCGAGCAATTGCGTCTCAATCTCAAGAACTCCCCCTTCGGTATTGCCCTAATTGTGTTTCTTGAGTGTGCACTTTCGGCAGCTAATAAGCTGTTGGTGGCAGTCACCTTTCTATAAAGATCCGTGTGGAGATTTCTCTCTGGATCTGTGTAGATGAGAACATCTAAAAATGGGATAGACTGTGGGTTATAGTCAAGGGTCAATTTCAGATTAAAATCATTGTCATTCAATTTCTCAATGAGATTCTCCAATTCAAGGACAGAGCCCCCCCAAATGACGAATATGTCGTCAATAAAACTCCTCCAGAGACAGACGTTATCTGTCAAGATTTTTTGCTCATCACAAAAAACAATTACCTCCTCCCACCAGCCAAGATAAATGTTAGCAAATGTGGGAGCCACAGCTGCTCCCATCGCCGTGCCCCTGATTTGCAGGTAAAACCGCCCATCAAATATGAAATAGTTTCGTGTAAGGATAAATCTCAGTGCTTTAAGAATAAAGTCCTTCCTCACAGGGTTCAGACTCTGGTCTCTAGATAGATAATAGTCTACCGCTGAACAACCCCTGGAGTGATTAATGCTGGTGTACAGACTTTCCACGTCACAGGTTACCAGAATTTCGTCCTGGTTAAGACTGATTCCATCCAACTCTTTCAATATTTGCATGGTGTCTCTGGTGTGGGAAGGTAAGTTCAACACAATATCACGGAGTTCATTGTCGAGCCACTTGTTACACTTCTCCGTGAGATTTCCCACACCAGAGACAATAGGCCTACCTGGGGGGTAAACAAACACTGGCATGTACTTAAATCTGATCCTAATCTAAACACAATCTTGGGTGAGAGGGCCCTTTCAGGTTATCGCAAAGGAACCAGCATTTCGAACATTTTGGTTGCAAGTCACTTTACGCGGGGTGACGGTACTAAGAGGGCCCAGATTATGGGGTTTTTCCCTTGTAAGTTATGTAAAGCATGTAGAATCCTGACTACAACCAAGCAATTCACTGATGGATTTGGGGCGTTGTATAAGATCAAAGAACATATGAACTGTAACTCCGAAGGAGTCGTGTATTGTCTGGAGTGCCCCTGCGGTTTGAGATACGTGGGTAAAACGACCAGAGCACTCAAAATCCGTATTGGAGAACATGTCAGGTCAATTATAAACTATGACAAAGCTGAGAAGGATTGTAAACTCCAGAAGAAAATATTCACACCTACTCCAATCGCCAAACATTTTAAAGAGAGACATAATCTAGAGTGGCAGACTCTGAAAGGTTGGGGCATCTGTAAACTCAACATGGGCATCAGAGGGGGCAACCTTGATGAGGCCCTTCTGAGGAGAGAAAGTGAGTGGATATTCCGTATGAACTCCGTTAAACCGTTCGGCATGAACGAAAGTTTCAATTTTGGTTGTTTTCTTTGAACCTGGAACTAACTAAGGTCTCACATTACCAGTTTATCGTGCCTGATATTCAAAATTTCTATCTCTGACACACTTACTGAGCAATCATTGCCAATGCAGTACTGTGTATCTACGAGGTTAACCTCTTTTGTTACATCTACATTTATATCTCTGCCTCTGCAGGACAATGCTATATGTGCATTTATTATGTAGCAGAATGTCCTGATATGACTGCAATCTAAAAAAGTTTTTTGTTATAAAGAAAGAAAGGAAAGATTTTTTTAGCTGCAATCTGATGCATCTTGAGCCTAGCCAGTGTTATTTTAACATGGATACATTGCTGGAACTAACCAGAGGTATCACGTTGCACCATTACTTTGTTTCCATTCTCAAATTGTTTTGATTGGTTACTATTCCTGTCAATCAGGAACTCTTAGCATATCTGGCCTTTGATTCCGGCGGCTGCCACCCCTGGAAGAAGCCGGAAGTACCGGCGAAACGCGCGTCCATCTAACATTGTTTTAATATAAATTTAATAATAAAGTATTTTTTATTTTTTTTGCAATTACAAAACACACTACTTTTCCCACTCCCCGTTCCTTTTTCATATATCGACAATTGGTGGTGTACACCTAGTGTGAATTACTCTAGCATATTATATATAAAATTGTAAGAGGGTAATACCTATTTAAATATATCTCTTTACCGGGATAGACTCGAGTTGTTGGTGCGGCAGTCCAAGACCGATCAGTTGGGCCGAGGTAAGCGGATAGTGTTGTTTGCTCTCCCGGGATCGACGATGTGTCCGGTCGCTTGCATGGGTGCGTTCAGGCCACTGGGAGAGGTGCCGGAGGCGTCATTGCTCCGTCATGAGAATGGCGCGTTTTTGTCTAAGTATCAATTTGATGCAATATTCAAAAAATACTTGGCTGTGGTTGGTGTGGGGGACGGGGGCTACTCGTCTCACTCGTTCAGAATTGGCGCGGCTACGGAAGCTGGGCGTTGGGGATTGGATGACGAGGGTGTGCGTCGCATTGGCCGCTGGGAGTCCAATAGGTTTAGGTCTTACGTGCGCCCTCATTTGTTATGAGTTGTACGTTGTTTCTTATGATTTTCTGTGAGTTTCTTGTCCTTTCTTTCAGATCATCGCCCATGTTTAGTCTGGCTGTTAGGACATTCTTTTGTGCACTGGGGGGCACTGCGGGCGGATGTGCGCCCGGATGGCCGCCAGCTCTGCATTCCGCGTCGGGATGCGGTGTTGCATTGGTTGGGATTTCGAGGTATGTTATGGAGCCGGGTATTGGCCGAGTTTCAAACATATGCTCGCCTGGATAGAGTCCCGGAGGTTTTGGTGTTACATGTTGGGGGGAACGATCTAGGGGTACGCCCCTTTCGTGAGCTAGTGCGGGATATAAAGCATGATTTGCTGTGGCAAAAAAGAGAAAGGTCCAGCGATGTGTGGTATAAGTGGGGGAAACTCCGTTTCCACTTTATTGAAGATAATACACCAACATACAAAGAGATCCGACAGAATGACGGATAACACCAGGAGAATAACGAGGTGGTTGAAATGGCAAGAAATGAAGCCTACGCGTTTCGAGCACTGGCTGTGCTCTTAATCATGGCTAAGACAAATGACCGACTGCAAGGTGAGGAAATAAATGTATCCTGGGAAAATGGGAGGGTGTGCCGAAAACGTAACAACACCCTCATTTATGGTAATTTCAACACCAGGAGACACGTTCAATGAAAAGGTACGTATAAATTGTAACCTGAGTGTATCTAATATATTGGAAATATTTATGAAGGAAATTCAACTAGAAAATGTGTTAGATACGTACTCTAACACAAGTCTCGGGAATATATAATACAGTATATCAATATATTAGATGCTTGCAGAACGTCATGAGTCTAAAACGAATGCATTTAAACAGAGAAATGAAAATAATTTCATGCAAAAAAACATAACATTGTAAGTGACAAGTGAAAATGAAAATACAGAAAAACAGGAATAATAATAAACACGGAAAACAAAAAGCAAATATACATACGAACATATGATAATTTGACCGGGATAGTAAAGTCGGCAATTAACTGCCGAAAATAATACAAAATTGATACACTAATAAAGAAAATAGATAACCGGATGAAAATAATGATATATATATGCGCAGTACTGTGAATGGCACCAAACTAATAATACGTAATGAAAACAATCCATGATCTATCAAATCTGAATACAATATAAGAGTGGGTGCCAGGGTGGAAAACAGAAATGCATATATAAAACCGAAAATATTTATATATAACTAACACCGGCCTAGTAAAAATAAGAAAGAAAAAGGAAAAATATCCATATATAGAGATATGTATAGATATATTAGATAGTTGATGAAATAGCTATAACCTACATATGAAAAATGTTAAAAAGTGTAAAATATAAAAACAAACTATCTTGAAAATGAAATGTAAACCCGAAATGCGGGTATATGATGGAACAATATAATATGACACTGGAAAAATTAAGAAATGGAAAGTACCCAAATAAAGAAAATGAAAAATCAAAAAATACCATCCCACAATTGGGGTTTGTTAGATATCAATAGTTAGATCTAAATCTGAAGTAGAACACTATTGTAATGAAGTTAACAAATGTACATTCTCGACCGTCTAATGTTTCTAAATGTAATGAGATGAACAATGTACTGAGATCAATTAATAATGAAACATCAATTCCTTTCGAAGATTAAGACCCTGGGGAAATCTAGTATTTAAATGGTAAATCCAGAATGCTTCCCGTGTCTGTAACCTGTGTTTAAGATCACCACCCCTATGGGTTTTAATCATTCTTTCGATGGCATATATTTGGAGAAAATCGATGTTTCTATTATGACAGGTGATAAAGTGTCTGCTTACATTGGAAATATTGACAATAGCCGGATTCCTAATGTAACTTAGGTGTTCTAATATCCTAGTCTTCAGTCTCCTTGTAGTACAACCTACATATTTTAAATTACATTGGGAACATTCCACTATATAGACAACGAAGTCACTATTGCAATTGATATATGTTTTTATTGGGAAGCTGGTAGAGTTATGTGAATCTGAAAAAGTTTTAGTGACTTTGCTGAAAGTACAAGTTTTACACGGGTGGGACCCACATTTGTAAAACCCCGTATAATGTAGCCATGTTGGAGACTTGGTATTAGGTGGCAGATATGAAGGGGAAAGAATATTACCCAAAGTTGGGGCTCGACGGGAGACTATACGATAGCCATTTTTCAGTATGGATTCCAATTTAGGATCATCAAACAATATTGGAATATACCGGTGGACCATATCTCGTATTTCGGAAAATTGATTATTATATTGTAAAATTAACGTTGGTTGGGATGAATTATTAATTTTTGATGGATCTCGACTTCTATTGTGTATAGAAAGTAAATCTTTTCTGTCTTTAGAATTAACAATGGCCTGGGCCCGATCTAAGGTCCATTTTTTATAACCCCTATTTCTTAGTTTGTTACAAATATTGGTTTGTTCCAACAAGAAACCTTGGTTGGTAGTACAGTTTCTTTTTGCCCTAGTAAGTTCACCTACGGGTATTGACGAGATGGTATGTCTGGGATGACTGCTGGTGGCATGGAGAATTGTGTTACCTGAAATAGGTTTATGAAAAGTCTCAGTTTGAATATTTTTGCCCACCAGCCCTGTTAGTGTCAGATCCAAAAAATGGATACTGACCTGATGATGAATATAGGTGAATGACAGATTGAGCAAGTTGGAATTAATAAATTCAAGAAACTTAGGTATGGCAGATACATCACCCTCCCAGATGATCAGGAGGTCGTCGATGTATCTGCCATACCAATGAATGAATTGGGAGAATGGATTATGGACAGAGAATAGGGTGGTCTCCTCCCACCATGCCATAACCAAATTGGCAATGGAGGGGGAAAACTTTGCACCCATAGAGACTCCTCTGGTTTGGAGGAAATAGTGACCATCATAATTAAAATAATTGTGAGTCATCAGAAATGACAAAACCTCAAGCATGAAAGCTTGCAGTTTGTCGTCATATGTACTATATTTCGCTGTATGATGTTTTAAAGCTAGACTAGCTATGTGATGGGGTATAGAGGTATAGAGGGCCACCACATCGCAACACAGCCAAGAATGGTTGAGATCCCACATTTTATTATCAAAAATGTGTAAGACATCCTTAGTGTCTCTCAGATGTCCAGGGGTTCGCTGTACAAGAGGCTGTAATAAAAAATCAAGCCACTCAGAGAGTTTCTCTGTGAGTGACCCGATACCCGAGACAATGGGACGCATGGGTGGAGGAATGATACCCTTGTGAGTCTTAGGTAATGCATACAGTATTGGAATAATTGGGTTCTGAACCAACAGGTAATTGTATTGTTTTTGTGTTATGATGCCATCCTCCAAACCCTCATTGAGTAAATCAGCAAGAAGTTTTTGAAATTTAGAAGTAGGATTGTAATCCAATTTGACATATGTCTCAGTGTCATTCAATAGCTCTGTTAGCTGTTGTACGTACATATTGCGGTCCATTACAGTAACGCTACCGCCTTTGTCCGACATGCGTATCACAATGTCTCTATTGTCTTTCAGAGATTTAATTGCATCTTTTTGATTGATGGTAAGGTTATGTTGTGATTTCATTTTACGGCTGCGACTAGCAATATTATGTAACTCCCTTTCAATGATGGACTGGAATCTATCCATCGAATCAGTTCTAGACTGAACAGGGTAATAAGTGGAGTTGGATGTAGGGAATTGAATCGCCATCGTATCTAAAGGCAATGTGTTCTGTTCAGCTAAGTCTACCAGATTTAATAACGTAACTTGTTCATTGAACATGAATGAACGGTAGATGTTAGTGTCTGATAAGACTATATCTGACGAATCAGAAATATTTACTGGGGGTGCTTCAGCATCCCCAAGAAAGTGCCTTTTAATAGTCAGGTTACGAATAAACTTATTAATATCTAACAATGTTTGGAAAATATCAAACTCTTTATTAGGGGCAAAATTTAAACCAAGGGCAAGTACTTCTATATGAGTAGGAGAAAGAGGAATATGAGACAGATTAATAACATCAATGGTGTCCATTAAAGTCTCTGATTGCGTAGGCGGCGTGGTAGTATGGTATCCACAGTTCCTATGCTTCCTGCCCCCCCTCCGCCCCCGTTTTTTGGGGGACCACGTTTGGCAGGAAAAGAGTGTCTAAAGGATCCGGACTCTCTTGACAGATCCGTATCAGATGTCCCCTCACCACCATCTGTTGTCTCCAACTCGGTGGAACTGAAGCTCACTCTGCGTTGGCTGGTGTGACGTTGTCTAGGTCTCCTACGATCTTTAAGAATGGATTTAGATCTGTTGTGAGGATAATCCCTTCTGGTCCAGTTGAACACTTCTCCTCTAGCATAGTCTTCTGTGTCTCTGAGGAATTTACTTTTTTTGGTGTCCATGATAGATTGTTCTAACTGGTCCAGGTGTTTCTGTGTCCTAGCTTCCAAGATAGAAAAATCAGGTGAGCTGGAAAATTTGTTTGTTTCCTCCTTCAGTTTGTCAATCTCCAAATTTAATTCAGCCAACTTGACTTCTTCCTGTTGGGTGATGAGGCTCATAAGTTTCAAAGAGCAATCCGATAAAATAATATTCCATTCCTCTGTAAATTCAACACTGTATTTGAAAGTGGGAATTTTGCGTAAACGTAATCCCCGTGGGATCATATTTTTGGAAATATAATTCCTCAATGTGGTCAAATCCCACCAAACACGTGCTTCATGAGCTAGGAGTTTCTCCAATCCTCTAAAGTGACTGTGCAGAGTAGTATCAGAGTCCAAGGTGTAATTAGTATCTCCAAAGACCGCTGCTGCCCTGTCAGCTCTCGATTTATTGAAATCCTGTGTCATGTTATTATCATGCAATATGCAACAAGATAGCCGTGAATAAAAAAATCAGAAGATTCCTGATAACTGTTACTAAAAGCAGTAATTCGTAATGGGAGTCACTTATTCGTTATATCCCATGTTGCCACAATCAAATGAAAAAGGGGGAAACCACCTCGTAGCCAGACTTCAATGAATTCAACAGGATAAACCTGTAGTGTTCCCAAATACTGGCAAGGAACAAGTGCTGGTGTGCAATAGAGACATTGTGATACGCATGTCGGACAAAGGCGGTAGCGTTACTGTAATGGACCGCAATATGTACGTACAACAGCTAACAGAGCTATTGAATGACACTGAGACATATGTCAAATTGGATTACAATCCTACTTCTAAATTTCAAAAACTTCTTGCTGATTTACTCAATGAGGGTTTGGAGGATGGCATCATAACACAAAAACAATACAATTACCTGTTGGTTCAGAACCCAATTATTCCAATACTGTATGCATTACCTAAGACTCACAAGGGTATCATTCCTCCACCCATGCGTCCCATTGTCTCGGGTATCGGGTCACTCACAGAGAAACTCTCTGAGTGGCTTGATTTTTTATTACAGCCTCTTGTACAGCGAACCCCTGGACATCTGAGAGACACTAAGGATGTCTTACACATTTTTGATAATAAAATGTGGGATCTCAACCATTCTTGGCTGTGTTGCGATGTGGTGGCCCTCTATACCTCTATACCCCATCACATAGCTAGTCTAGCTTTAAAACATCATACAGCGAAATATAGTACATATGATGACAAACTGCAAGCTTTCATGCTTGAGGTTTTGTCATTTCTGATGACTCACAATTATTTTAATTATGATGGTCACTATTTCCTCCAAACCAGAGGAGTCTCTACGGGTGCAAAGTTTTCCCCCTCCATTGCCAATTTGGTTATGGCATGGTGGGAGGAGACCACCCTATTCTCTGTCCATAATCCATTCTCCCAATTCATTCATTGGTATGGCAGATACATCGACGACCTCCTGATCATCTGGGAGGGTGATGTATCTGCCATACCTAAGTTTCTTGAATTTATTAATTCCAACTTGCTCAATCTGTCATTCACCTATATTCATCATCAGGTCAGTATCCATTTTTTGGATCTGACACTAACAGGGCTGGTGGGCAAAAATATTCAAACTGAGACTTTTCATAAACCTATTTCAGGTAACACAATTCTCCATGCCACCAGCAGTCATCCCAGACATACCATCTCGTCAATACCCGTAGGTGAACTTACTAGGGCAAAAAGAAACTGTACTACCAACCAAGGTTTCTTGTTGGAACAAACCAATATTTGTAACAAACTAAGAAATAGGGGTTATAAAAAATGGACCTTAGATCGGGCCCAGGCCATTGTTAATTCTAAAGACAGAAAAGATTTACTTTCTATACACAATAGAAGTCGAGATCCATCAAAAATTAATAATTCATCCCAACCAACGTTAATTTTACAATATAATAATCAATTTTCCGAAATACGAGATATGGTCCACCGGTATATTCCAATATTGTTTGATGATCCTAAATTGGAATCCATACTGAAAAATGGCTATCGTATAGTCTCCCGTCGAGCCCCAACTTTGGGTAATATTCTTTCCCCTTCATATCTGCCACCTAATACCAAGTCTCCAACATGGCTACATTATACGGGGTTTTACAAATGTGGGTCCCACCCGTGTAAAACTTGTACTTTCAGCAAAGTCACTAAAACTTTTTCAGATTCACATAACTCTACCAGCTTCCCAATAAAAACATATATCAATTGCAATAGTGACTTCGTTGTCTATATAGTGGAATGTTCCCAATGTAATTTAAAATATGTAGGTTGTACTACAAGGAGACTGAAGACTAGGATATTAGAACACCTAAGTTACATTAGGAATCCGGCTATTGTCAATATTTCCAATGTAAGCAGACATTTTATCACCTGTCATAATAGAAACATCGATTTTCTCCAAATATATGCCATCGAAAGAATGATTAAAACCCATAGGGGTGGTGATCTTAAACACAGGTTACAGACACGGGAAGCATTCTGGATTTACCATTTAAATACTAGATTTCCCCAGGGTCTTAATCTTCGAAAGGAATTGATGTTTCATTATTAATTGATCTCAGTACATTGTTCATCTCATTACATTTAGAAACATTAGACGGTCGAGAATGTACATTTGTTAACTTCATTACAATAGTGTTCTACTTCAGATTTAGATCTAACTATTGATATCTAACAAACCCCAATTGTGGGATGGTATTTTTTGATTTTTCATTTTCTTTATTTGGGTACTTTCCATTTCTTAATTTTTCCAGTGTCATATTATATTGTTCCATCATATACCCGCATTTCGGGTTTACATTTCATTTTCAAGATAGTTTGTTTTTATATTTTACACTTTTTAACATTTTTCATATGTAGGTTATAGCTATTTCATCAACTATCTAATATATCTATACATATCTCTATATATGGATATTTTTCCTTTTTCTTTCTTATTTTTACTAGGCCGGTGTTAGTTATATATAAATATTTTCGGTTTTATATATGCATTTCTGTTTTCCACCCTGGCACCCACTCTTATATTGTATTCAGATTTGATAGATCATGGATTGTTTTCATTACGTATTATTAGTTTGGTGCCATTCACAGTACTGCGCATATATATATCATTATTTTCATCCGGTTATCTATTTTCTTTATTAGTGTATCAATTTTGTATTATTTTCGGCAGTTAATTGCCGACTTTACTATCCCGGTCAAATTATCATATGTTCGTATGTATATTTGCTTTTTGTTTTCCGTGTTTATTATTATTCCTGTTTTTCTGTATTTTCATTTTCACTTGTCACTTACAATGTTATGTTTTTTTGCATGAAATTATTTTCATTTCTCTGTTTAAATGCATTCGTTTTAGACTCATGACGTTCTGCAAGCATCTAATATATTGATATACTGTATTATATATTCCCGAGACTTGTGTTAGAGTACGTATCTAACACATTTTCTAGTTGAATTTCCTTCATAAATATTTCCAATATATTAGATACACTCAGGTTACAATTTATACGTACCTTTTCATTGAACGTGTCTCCTGGTGTTGAAATTACCATAAATGAGGGTGTTGTTACGTTTTCGGCACACCCTCCCATTTTCCCAGGATACATTTATTTCCTCACCTTGCAGTCGGTCATTTGTCTTAGCCATGATTAAGAGCACAGCCAGTGCTCGAAACGCGTAGGCTTCATTTCTTGCCATTTCAACCACCTCGTTATTCTCCTGGTGTTATCCGTCATTCTGTCGGATCTCTTTGTATGTTGGTGTATTATCTTCAATAAAGTGGAAACGGAGTTTCCCCCACTTATACCACACATCGCTGGACCTTTCTCTTTTTTGCCATTGTTTCTTGCCGTGAGCCGTCGCGGTTGATCCGGGCGATATCGAGCACAGGAGTGTGAAGCTGGTGAGCTGGAGGTTTCCTCCCATCCCTTTTTCCCTGTTACAATTACTGCTTGTATACGGTCATAACCTCCGTGCACACCAGCACTTGTTCCTTGCCAGTATTTGGGAACACTACAGGTTTATCCTGTTGAATTCATTGAAGTCTGGCTACGAGGTGGTTTCCCCCTTTTTCATTTGATTGTGGCAACATGGGATATAACGAATAAGTGACTCCCATTACGAATTACTGCTTTTAGTAACAGTTATCAGGAATCTTCTGATTTTTTTATTCACGGCTATCTTGTTGCATATTGCATGATAATAACATGACACAGGATTTCAATAAATCGAGAGCTGACAGGGCAGCAGCGGTCTTTGGAGATACTAATTACACCTTGGACTCTGATACTACTCTGCACAGTCACTTTAGAGGATTGGAGAAACTCCTAGCTCATGAAGCACGTGTTTGGTGGGATTTGACCACATTGAGGAATTATATTTCCAAAAATATGATCCCACGGGGATTACGTTTACGCAAAATTCCCACTTTCAAATACAGTGTTGAATTTACAGAGGAATGGAATATTATTTTATCGGATTGCTCTTTGAAACTTATGAGCCTCATCACCCAACAGGAAGAAGTCAAGTTGGCTGAATTAAATTTGGAGATTGACAAACTGAAGGAGGAAACAAACAAATTTTCCAGCTCACCTGATTTTTCTATCTTGGAAGCTAGGACACAGAAACACCTGGACCAGTTAGAACAATCTATCATGGACACCAAAAAAAGTAAATTCCTCAGAGACACAGAAGACTATGCTAGAGGAGAAGTGTTCAACTGGACCAGAAGGGATTATCCTCACAACAGATCTAAATCCATTCTTAAAGATCGTAGGAGACCTAGACAACGTCACACCAGCCAACGCAGAGTGAGCTTCAGTTCCACCGAGTTGGAGACAACAGATGGTGGTGAGGGGACATCTGATACGGATCTGTCAAGAGAGTCCGGATCCTTTAGACACTCTTTTCCTGCCAAACGTGGTCCCCCAAAAAACGGGGGCGGAGGGGGGGCAGGAAGCATAGGAACTGTGGATACCATACTACCACGCCGCCTACGCAATCAGAGACTTTAATGGACACCATTGATGTTATTAATCTGTCTCATATTCCTCTTTCTCCTACTCATATAGAAGTACTTGCCCTTGGTTTAAATTTTGCCCCTAATAAAGAGTTTGATATTTTCCAAACATTGTTAGATATTAATAAGTTTATTCGTAACCTGACTATTAAAAGGCACTTTCTTGGGGATGCTGAAGCACCCCCAGTAAATATTTCTGATTCGTCAGATATAGTCTTATCAGACACTAACATCTACCGTTCATTCATGTTCAATGAACAAGTTACGTTATTAAATCTGGTAGACTTAGCTGAACAGAACACATTGCCTTTAGATACGATGGCGATTCAATTCCCTACATCCAACTCCACTTATTACCCTGTTCAGTCTAGAACTGATTCGATGGATAGATTCCAGTCCATCATTAAAAGGGAGTTACATAATATTGCTAGTCGCAGCCGTAAAATGAAATCACAACATAACCTTACCATCAATCAAAAAGATGCAATTAAATCTCTGAAAGACAATAGAGACATTGTGATACGCATGTCGGACAAAGGCGGTAGCGTTACTGTAATGGACCGCAATATGTACGTACAACAGCTAACAGAGCTATTGAATGACACTGAGACATATGTCAAATTGGATTACAATCCTACTTCTAAATTTCAAAAACTTCTTGCTGATTTACTCAATGAGGGTTTGGAGGATGGCATCATAACACAAAAACAATACAATTACCTGTTGGTTCAGAACCCAATTATTCCAATACTGTATGCATTACCTAAGACTCACAAGGGTATCATTCCTCCACCCATGCGTCCCATTGTCTCGGGTATCGGGTCACTCACAGAGAAACTCTCTGAGTGGCTTGATTTTTTATTACAGCCTCTTGTACAGCGAACCCCTGGACATCTGAGAGACACTAAGGATGTCTTACACATTTTTGATAATAAAATGTGGGATCTCAACCATTCTTGGCTGTGTTGCGATGTGGTGGCCCTCTATACCTCTATACCCCATCACATAGCTAGTCTAGCTTTAAAACATCATACAGCGAAATATAGTACATATGATGACAAACTGCAAGCTTTCATGCTTGAGGTTTTGTCATTTCTGATGACTCACAATTATTTTAATTATGATGGTCACTATTTCCTCCAAACCAGAGGAGTCTCTATGGGTGCAAAGTTTTCCCCCTCCATTGCCAATTTGGTTATGGCATGGTGGGAGGAGACCACCCTATTCTCTGTCCATAATCCATTCTCCCAATTCATTCATTGGTATGGCAGATACATCGACGACCTCCTGATCATCTGGGAGGGTGATGTATCTGCCATACCTAAGTTTCTTGAATTTATTAATTCCAACTTGCTCAATCTGTCATTCACCTATATTCATCATCAGGTCAGTATCCATTTTTTGGATCTGACACTAACAGGGCTGGTGGGCAAAAATATTCAAACTGAGACTTTTCATAAACCTATTTCAGGTAACACAATTCTCCATGCCACCAGCAGTCATCCCAGACATACCATCTCGTCAATACCCGTAGGTGAACTTACTAGGGCAAAAAGAAACTGTACTACCAACCAAGGTTTCTTGTTGGAACAAACCAATATTTGTAACAAACTAAGAAATAGGGGTTATAAAAAATGGACCTTAGATCGGGCCCAGGCCATTGTTAATTCTAAAGACAGAAAAGATTTACTTTCTATACACAATAGAAGTCGAGATCCATCAAAAATTAATAATTCATCCCAACCAACGTTAATTTTACAATATAATAATCAATTTTCCGAAATACGAGATATGGTCCACCGGTATATTCCAATATTGTTTGATGATCCTAAATTGGAATCCATACTGAAAAATGGCTATCGTATAGTCTCCCGTCGAGCCCCAACTTTGGGTAATATTCTTTCCCCTTCATATCTGCCACCTAATACCAAGTCTCCAACATGGCTACATTATACGGGGTTTTACAAATGTGGGTCCCACCCGTGTAAAACTTGTACTTTCAGCAAAGTCACTAAAACTTTTTCAGATTCACATAACTCTACCAGCTTCCCAATAAAAACATATATCAATTGCAATAGTGACTTCGTTGTCTATATAGTGGAATGTTCCCAATGTAATTTAAAATATGTAGGTTGTACTACAAGGAGACTGAAGACTAGGATATTAGAACACCTAAGTTACATTAGGAATCCGGCTATTGTCAATATTTCCAATGTAAGCAGACATTTTATCACCTGTCATAATAGAAACATCGATTTTCTCCAAATATATGCCATCGAAAGAATGATTAAAACCCATAGGGGTGGTGATCTTAAACACAGGTTACAGACACGGGAAGCATTCTGGATTTACCATTTAAATACTAGATTTCCCCAGGGTCTTAATCTTCGAAAGGAATTGATGTTTCATTATTAATTGATCTCAGTACATTGTTCATCTCATTACATTTAGAAACATTAGACGGTCGAGAATGTACATTTGTTAACTTCATTACAATAGTGTTCTACTTCAGATTTAGATCTAACTATTGATATCTAACAAACCCCAATTGTGGGATGGTATTTTTTGATTTTTCATTTTCTTTATTTGGGTACTTTCCATTTCTTAATTTTTCCAGTGTCATATTATATTGTTCCATCATATACCCGCATTTCGGGTTTACATTTCATTTTCAAGATAGTTTGTTTTTATATTTTACACTTTTTAACATTTTTCATATGTAGGTTATAGCTATTTCATCAACTATCTAATATATCTATACATATCTCTATATATGGATATTTTTCCTTTTTCTTTCTTATTTTTACTAGGCCGGTGTTAGTTATATATAAATATTTTCGGTTTTATATATGCATTTCTGTTTTCCACCCTGGCACCCACTCTTATATTGTATTCAGATTTGATAGATCATGGATTGTTTTCATTACGTATTATTAGTTTGGTGCCATTCACAGTACTGCGCATATATATATCATTATTTTCATCCGGTTATCTATTTTCTTTATTAGTGTATCAATTTTGTATTATTTTCGGCAGTTAATTGCCGACTTTACTATCCCGGTCAAATTATCATATGTTCGTATGTATATTTGCTTTTTGTTTTCCGTGTTTATTATTATTCCTGTTTTTCTGTATTTTCATTTTCACTTGTCACTTACAATGTTATGTTTTTTTGCATGAAATTATTTTCATTTCTCTGTTTAAATGCATTCGTTTTAGACTCATGACGTTCTGCAAGCATCTAATATATTGATATACTGTATTATATATTCCCGAGACTTGTGTTAGAGTACGTATCTAACACATTTTCTAGTTGAATTTCCTTCATAAATATTTCCAATATATTAGATACACTCAGGTTACAATTTATACGTACCTTTTCATTGAACGTGTCTCCTGGTGTTGAAATTACCATAAATGAGGGTGTTGTTACGTTTTCGGCACACCCTCCCATTTTCCCAGGATACATTTATTTCCTCACCTTGCAGTCGGTCATTTGTCTTAGCCATGATTAAGAGCACAGCCAGTGCTCGAAACGCGTAGGCTTCATTTCTTGCCATTTCAACCACCTCGTTATTCTCCTGGTGTTATCCGTCATTCTGTCGGATCTCTTTGTATGTTGGTGTATTATCTTCAATAAAGTGGAAACGGAGTTTCCCCCACTTATACCACACATCGCTGGACCTTTCTCTTTTTTGCCATTGTTTCTTGCCGTGAGCCGTCGCGGTTGATCCGGGCGATATCGAGCACAGGAGTGTGAAGCTGGTGAGCTGGAGGTTTCCTCCCATCCCTTTTTCCCTGTTACAATTACTGCATGATTTGCTGTGTTTGTGGGCGTCTCATCCGTCCTTGATGATTGTTTGGTCGGACATAGTTCCGAGGAAGGCTTGGCGCCTGGCAAGGTCGGTGGAAAGGGTCAACAAGGCCCGCATTAAGGTGAATCGGGCAGTTTCACGATTCATTGCCAAGAATGGGGGCATTTGTGTTCGTCACAGGGATCTGGAGTCTGGGGTTGGGAACTATTGGCGTAGTGATGGGGTGCATTTGACCGAGGTTGGAATTGATCTGTGGAGCTTGGCCTTAGCAGAAGGAATTGAGAGGGCGGTGGTGGTTTGGAGGAACTCACAGGCTTAAGGAAGTCAAGGCCTGTTTCGCTGTGGCGGGGGGAGTCCTTGAGGTTGGTCAGTACAAAATGGTGGGGGGGTCGCATCGGGGGTATGCATCCCCCAAAAAGGTATATCATTTGAAGACTTCATAGGGTGTTATCCCTTTGAAGTGGTCTTCTGGTGGTTGGAGCCATCTGCAGAGGTGAGCGGTGCCTCCGAGCTGGTTTACGGCTGGAGGTAAAGAGTTGGTGGTGGTTTGCAGATGGCTAATTTAAAGAAAAATCCGGTTTTAAAATGGCTTCAAGGACTTCCCCTGCTCTGTTAAAGTATTAAAATATGTTTATGGTTAATTCTGATTCTGACCCATGTTGGGTCATGTGAATTAGAGGTGGAGTTATCCGAATGTTTCGGATTAAATTGCATTTAAATAATGTAAATAAATAAACGGCTGCTGTGGCCATTTCATATCCAACCTCGGTTGTCACGTGTCGTTATTGGGAGATGGGCAGGAGAAGGGGGTGAACAGGTTCATTAGGTAAAATATTGCATGACTCTACTTAGGCCAGTCAAGAAGAGGCTGGACGGCAGCGCGGAGGGCTTAAGGGGAAGCCTCCATGACTGCCATTGGAGGGAAGAGAGCCAATAGGAGAAGAGGTAGTTGGGGAAACGGAGGGGACGTATAGGGGAGGGGACGGGGGGAGTTGTCTGTTCCTCCCGCTGTTTTCGGCATTGAGCCGGAAGCAGCGGGAGGAACAACAGGTAGCAAACTGAGCTCCCACCCTCCCGCATTAAAGTTAGGGGTTAGCTTGGGGATCGGGGTGGCTATGATTTGTTATTTGATTTATGATGTATAATTCCATAACTTGTGTTCCTCATTTTCTTTGGAGCAGGTTCGGATGTCATGGCAGCTGGCGGGGGGAGTCCTTGAGGTTGGTCAGTACAAAATGGTGGGGGGGTCGCATCGGGGGTATGCGTCCCCCAAAAAGGTATATCATTTGAAGACTTCATAGGGTGTTATCCCTTTGAAGTGGTCTTCTGGTGGTTGGAGCCATCTGCAGAGGTGAGCGGTGCCTCCGAGCTGGTTTACGGCTGGAGGTAAAGAGTTGGTGGTGGTTTGCAGATGGCTAATTTAAAGAAAAATCCGGTTTTAAAATGGCTTCAAGGACTTCCCCTGCTCGGTTAAAGTATTAAAATATGTTTATGGTTAATTCTGACCCATGTTGGGTCATGTGAATTAGAGGTGGAGTTATCCGAATGTTTTGGATTAAATTGCATTTAAATAATGTAAATAAATAAACGGCTGCTGTGGCCATTTCATATCCAACCTCGGTTGTCACGTGTCGTTATTGGGAGATGGGCAGGAGAAGGGGGTGAACAGGTTCATTAGGTAAAATATTGCATGACTCTACTTAGGCCAGTCATGGAACAGAACTATTTTCCGGCTGGGCACAATGTGTAATGGTACCAACAGTGGCACTTAGCTTTTTGGTTACAGTTTCAAGTGGGTACACAGCTTGGAGGTTACAAATGTTGGCACACATCTTGGCAATAAGGCCCTGTTCACACAGTTTTTTGGCGCTTATTTTGACCCAGAAAGCGTGTTGGAATCAGCTCCAAAAAATGTCTGAAATCTCCCCACCATTCATTTCAATGGAAGGCAGGGGCATTTTTTTTTACAAAGGGGCTATTGGCAGCTACTGGAAAAGAAAAGTGGCATGTACTTTCTTGGCGCGATTCCACCTCTGACCTCCCATTGAAATCAATGGGAGGCAGAAGAAACCCGTGGTGCTTGTTTCCGACCGTTTTTCACACCGTTTCTTGCCTGCGGTCCTTACATTAGTGTGGGGGATGGTTTATTTGCTTATATTCTCTGTATTAAATTACATTATGAATTATCAAGCAGGATGACGAATTACTAAAATATGTATTCTCCATTTTGTAATGACCTTTCCTCTATATAATTCTAGAGGAGTCTCAAAGAAATGTCTTATCTTCATGTGTCCATAATATGGTCTTCATACCCCATTGTAGTGGGTTGGCTGAACGCCCAGACATAAAGTCTGATGTCGGCATTTTAATGAAGAATTATAATTATGCACTTTAAATATTCTTATGGTCTGCTATTGGCCGAATAAGAAATATTATCACATTGCCTCTGATTGGTTAATCTCAAGTCTACACACCTTTTGAATTATATTATTATAATTGAGTTTGGCAATAAACCTCCAGAGGAGTTTTTTGAGCATACCAGCAGCGTCTGTGTGTTATTTCTTCTCTCTCAATATATATCGGTATGAAATCTCCTGATTAGGATGCTGGATAAAGTTCCTGGCGTGAGTGTCTGTTGAAACACTCGTCTAAATTTCAGTCTAATATATTTTGAGCCACTGACTTCCGTGACATTAGCTTTAATGGCCGCGGGCGAAAAAACGCAGAAAAAACTGAAGGAATTCTGGGGCAGATTTTATCTGCCTGCAAAAAACTCTGTGTGAACAGGGCCTTACAGTCTTCAGTGAGCTCACACAGCAACTCACAGTGCTTAGTCACTGTGAACTTTGCACTGTTTCAGTCTCTGGTCTTTGGTGCAGGTTTCCACCGCTTTTGGTACAGGAACACGCTGGAAGAAGTCCAAAAGCACTTGCAGGATACACAGGGCCTTCTCGGACCACAAAGCTCTTTCCCAGGCAGAAGCTAAGTAATTCAGCAGCGAAATCAGCCTGTGTGCTACTTGTCTCGCAGCCAGTGGCGGATTAAGTAGACCATAGGCCCTGGGCTGTTACCCAAAGTTGGACCCCACTTCTCCACTGCCGCACTGTAACTATTGTTAACACTTCCTTTTTGTCCAGGCATTAACAAATGGGTGTTACGACTCCCCTTGTCAAAAGGCTGTCTCCAACCATCGCTGACAGTATCGCATCGTGTAGGGACACATTCTCCTGACAAGGGGAATAGTAACACTCATTTGTCTATCATTCCTGGACTGCACAAAGATTTTTTGTGAAATACAAGGATTTCCTATAATAAAAATGTCAGGAGAGACGACAGATTCTATATGAATCTAGTGACTCAAAGGTGACTATGTAGTTTTTTTCCTCTTTTCTACTCTATCCGATCCAGACTTCATGACGACTTCTCCCGCCCATTACCCATTTCTGCACAATTTGGCACTCAGATTTCTTTGGCTCCTCACTTTTCCAACATTTCCACACCTATAAACAAAGATAAAATGATCATGGTGCCACACACTGTGCCCCTAAATATAATAGCACCAAACACTGCGCCCCTGAATAAAATAGTACAAACCCCGCGTAGAGAGCACCACACACATCCCCCTGTGGAGAGTGCCACCCCACCTGTGGATAGCGTCACACCCCCCTTGTGGGTAGCACCACACACATCCCCCTGTAGATAGCATAACACACAGCCCTACCTATAGATATCGCCACACACAGCCCCATGTAGATAGCGCCACACAGACCCCCCTGTAGATAGAACCACACACAACCCCCTGTGGACAGCTTCACACACAGACCCCTGTAGATAGAGCCACACACTGCCCCCTGTAGATAGCGCTACACACAAACCCCTGTAAATAGCGCTACACAGCCCTCCCCCTCTTTAAATAGCACCACACCCCCCTGTGGATAGCGCAAACCCCCCCCCCATAGAGAGCGCCACACACATCCCCTCTGTAGATAGCGCTACACACAGACCGCTATAAATAGCATCACAGAGCCCTCCCCCTCTTGTATATAGTGCCACACAGCCCCACCTTGTATATAGTGCTACACAGCAATCCCCCCTTTGATATAGTGATACACAGCGCTCCCCCTTCTATATATTGCTATACAGCAATCCCCCCTTGTATATAGTGCCACGCAGCGCCACCCCCTTGTATATAGTGCTACACAGCGCCTCCCCCCCCTTGGACCTGCAGCTCTTGTAATTGCTCAGTATAATGTCCCCCATAGCGGCCCAACAGTATAATGTCCCCCATAGTTGCCCCCACAATATATTGCCACCCATAGCTGCCCCATACAATATAATGCCCAACATAGCTGCCCCATACAATATAATGCCCCATACAGTATAATGCCCCCATAGCTGCCCCATACTGTATGATACTCTCCATAACTGCCCCATACTGTATAATGCTCTCCATAGCTACCCCATACAGTATAATGCCCCCTATAGCTGCCCCATACAGTATAATGCTCCCCAGCTCTCCATAGCTGCCAGACAGTATAATGCCCTCCATAGCTGACCCATACAGTATAATGCCCCCATAGCTGCCACATAGTATAATGCCCTCCATAGCTGCCCCATACAGCATAATGCCCCCATAGCTGCCACACAGTATAATGCCCTCCATAGCTTCCCCATACAGTATAATGTTCCCCTTAGCTGTCCTATACAGTATAATGCCCCCATATGTATGTACCTAATAGAAAAATAATAACATAATTACTTACCTATTCCTGTTCCCACGATGGGTGGAGGATGCTTTTCCTCCTCTGCACTGTCTCGTGAGTGACTCGGTTCAGACAGGAGCAATGACATCACTACATCGCACCTGCCCGCGCCGAGCCGCTCACGGCAGAGTTAATGCTGGAGCGAGGCTCCAGCATTCAACCCAACTGAGTCTGCGTCCCGAGGACGCAGGTTCAGTTGGAAGCGGGACCATAGTTTATTAAGATTATGTGCAGTTCAAACGGCCAGGGGCAGATTATAATGAGGGCAATCTGGGCAAGTGCCCGGGGCCCGAGGCTGGAAGGGGGCCCAGTTCGCCCTGGTTCTCCCTTACTGGCTGTTAAAATTACAGCCGGTTCAGAGAACTGGAATGAAGTGGGACCTCTCACCCAACCAGTGGAATAGCTATAGGGGCCGCACTACATCAATAAAAAGTTACTATAGTAACTGGAGCCGTGGGCCCATTACTATAGTAACTACAGTACTTACCTTCCAGTTTCCGGTGCGCAGCGTATGACATCACAACGCTATGCGCCGCGCACAGCATCCTGATCCTGGATAGAGTCAGGACATCCACTTCGGCTGAAGAGGAGGGTAAGTTTAATATCCCTGTCTGCTTGAAACTGATTGGCGGGGTCAGACTCCCAGGACCTCCGCCAATCACCTGTTTTGAAGGGGCCGCAGCGCTCGTATGAGAGCTGGTTCTTCCCCTTCATTCCGGTCACTTGCTCACATTGTGAATCCGTGTCGGTGATTCACAGTGTGAGCCAGTAAGGGAAATGAAGGGGAAGCAGCTGTCGTACCAGCGCTGCGGCCCCTTCAAAACAGCTGATTGGCGGGTCCCGGGAGACGGCCCCCCGACCCATCAGCTATTGATGGCCTATCCTGAGGATAGGCCATGAATGTTTAGGGACTGGACAATCCCTTTAAGCCTACGATGTTGCAGGCTTAGAGGGCCCATGAGACAGGATCACAGATTGTGTGATCCTGTCTGCTGGGCCCTGTATCTAAGCATCTTACATAAGCACATGGTAGGCTTAGATAAATGGCCCATGTGTGACCCTGTCTGATGGGCCCTGTATATAAGCCTACCACATGTACTGTATAAGATTACTGTCTGCTGGACCCTGTATCTAAGCCTACCTTGTGGTAGGCTTAAATACAGGGTCCCACAGACAGTATCACACATGGGCCCTGTATCTAAGCCTACCACATGTGTTACTAATCGTTTTTGTTGTGTTTGTGTTTTTATCGGTCGTTGGACTACGCCGGATTAGAGGACTATTTAGATTACGGCGTTTTTATTATCATTAAAATGGTTAATGTGTGTTGTCTGGGTGTTTTTTATTTCAATAAAATATTTTTTCTATGTCTTTGTTTGTTTTTTAAACTTTATTACTACCGCCTTAGTAATGGCCGCCGGCTGATTGACAGTGTCCATTACTAAGGCGAGGCTTAGTGTTAGCCAGTGCAGAGGCTATCACAGGAGTACAGTGTATAGTATTATTATATTCAGTAGTGCAGTGTATAGTACTATTATATTCAGGAGTACAGTGTATAGTACTATTATATTCATTGTATGATACTATTATATTTAGAAGCATAGCGTGTGGCATCATGAGAATTTTATCGTCGTTTACAGGTGCGGAAATGTTGGAAAAGTGAGGAGCCGAAGACATCTGAGCTGTGAACTGCATAAATGGGCCGTGCCCGAGAGAAATCATCATAGAGGTCTGGACCGGATGAAGAAGAAAAGAGAAAAAGAACGAAAAAGAATCTGAGACATCACCTGTGAGTCACTCAATGTAAATGTTTATTCTCCCTGTGACTGATCAGTACTGTAGTCACTGTATGATCTACAGCGAGATGACGGATGGTAGCATTCTTTTTTGTTAAACAGCAACTCTCAGCATGTCCTAACCTTTGTTCAGGCTATACTGGGAGTTGTCGTTTTATGTCGTACAAATTTATACAGCAATGGTTAAACTGAATTTGCAAATGATCTCTGTACTGAACTGTATTTGTTCTGGTGCTGTATATATGTACTGAGCTTGGTTCTGGTGCTGTATATATATACTGAGTTTGGTTCTGGAGTTATATATGTACTGAGCTTGGTTCTGGCATTGTATATATGTACTGAGCTTGGTTCTGGGGATGTATATATATACTGAGCTTGGTTCTAGTGCTGTATATATGTACTGAGCTTGGTTCTGGTGCTGTATTTATGTACTGAGCTTGGTTCTGGGACTATATTTATGTACTGAGCTTGGCTCTGGTGTTGTATATATGTACTGAGCTTTGTTCTGGGGCTGTATATGTGTGCTGAGCTTGGTTCTGGGTCTGTATATATTTACCTTCTCTTAAGGTAAAAGTATATGTTAAATCTACTTTTACCTTAAGAGAAGGTAAATATATACAGTAAAAACTAAACCCAAAAAACCATGGAGGAATCTCAGTTTTTTCCAATTCACCCATTATATGGTACTTTACATGGGGCCAATAAAAACTATAACTCCTCCCGCAAAAAAATAATCCTTCACACACCACTCCATTGACACAAAAATATAAAAGTTATAAAGCTCCTGACCACTTCAGTGTCTCAAAGTAATCTGCTTTCTTTCTTCTACTGTATATGGCTCGTTCTGCTTTTACAGCTAAATTAAAACTGTGCCAGATCTGTGTTCGCCTAAACAGAAATCTGCAAATTTATATGGTACAGCGTCTTTGGAGTTCGGGGGGGGGGGGCCCATACCTGAAAAAAGTGCCCGGGCCCATGGTACCCTTAATTTGCTCCTGCAGTTGGCCACGGGCCCCCTGGGAGCCTCGGGCTCCAGGCGGCTGCCCGAACCGCCCATATGATGATCCGCCATTGCTCGCACCTGACAGTCTCTCTGTATGCTTTGTACTCATTTAACTTCCTCTTTGAGGCTCACCAAAACCCTTCCTTGTATTGTACTGTACTTCTGGTACAATAATTATGGACTGAGCTTTGTTCTTGTGAAAAAAAAATCCCCAACTGTCCCCTCTTCTCCCAGTGCACACTGTAAAAAAACTGCGCATGCCTATGATGCTGAATGTGCACATATAGGTGTATAATGGCGGTACGGTGTATGTCCTTGTCAAATACTTTATATTGTGTTATAATATAAATGTTATTCGATAGAACTAAAGATACATTATGCTGACGCTGACAGTTAAGCAAAACTATATCAGCTATTTCAGTACCGGGAATGCATGAGTAATGAATGACAGTAGTAAGTCTTCCAAATGTAGACACGAGTATCACCTAAATGTTAAGCCATGCCTATACTCTGGGGTATTTATGACAGACAGAGGTAGACATGGGGGGGTGGTCATCTAGGATGGTCATCCAGGGAGACGCCCAAGGACATACACTGAGATCCCAATGATGAAGACACACACCCAGGCTAAGCAAGATGGAGATGACAAATGTCCCATACAATGACTATGTAAGATGATATCTTTATTCTGTATTACAATCTAAACTCTCTCTCTCTCTCTCTCTCTCTCTCTCTCTCTCTCTCTGTATCTGTCTATGTTTGTATCTCTGCTATAGTATTATTTTTATTACCATATCTAAATAAACTAACCATTTTTTGTATAAGTTTCCTCCTATTGAATACTGCTTAAGAATATTGAAGGAAACATGGTCAATATTAACTATTTGGTGAGTCAGAAAGGACGACATTTAACAGTCCTATGTCTGCAATAATGACAAAGTTAGGGTATGTTCACACGCCCTATTTACGGACGTAATTCCGGCGTTTTACGCCTCAAATTACGCCCGAAAAACGGCTCCAAACTGTCTGCAAACATCTGCCCATTGAATTCAATGGGTCTTACGGTGTACTGTGCAGACAGGCTTTTTTTTTACGCGCCGCTGTCAAAAGACGGTGCGTAAAAAGATGCCCGCCTCAAAGAAGTGCATGTCACTTCTTGGGATGTAATTGGAGCCGTTTTTCATTGACTCCAATGAAAACCAGCTCCAATTACGTCCATAAAAGACGCAGCGAAAAACGCGTGCACTTGTCAAAACGTCTGAAATTCAGGAGCTGTTCTCGCCTGAAAACAGCTCCGTAATTTCAGACGTAACTAGCGTTGCCGTGTGAACATACCCTTAAAAAACATTCCATTTTCCATGCATGTTACATTTCTCTTTAACCGCCGCCTGCCCTATCTGTCATGGTAAACACAACATGTGAACTGTTTTTTTTTTTACATTTACATAGATATCTATGGAGTGGTTTTTGCTGTGAATTTCTGCAACCCAAAAACGAAAAAACATGTCAACATACCCTAATAGGTAAACTGAACAATGCATGTTAAAGGTAGGGTGTCGCGAAAAAAAAATAATTTTTAGATCACTTTGCTTTTAGTGTTTTATTAAAAAAAAAATTTATTTGTGTGTTTGTGTTTTACTTTTTTTTTTTTCAAACTTTTTCTTCACTATGGGGGCTGCCATTTTTGTTTTCATCTCTGTATGTGTCGATTAACGACACATACAGAGATGGAATACGGCACATACATCCCCATAGAAAATGCGAACGGGAGCCGTTCGCATTCACTATGGTGTACGCCGTCTGAGTGGGAACGGGCACAGCCCTTCCCCACCTCGGTTCCAGCTGGATCTAGTGTTCATGTTTGTTCGTGCCCCTGTGGCTCAGGAATTAGGACTGCAGATGACGTCGGGCTAACTTCGTGGACAAGACATCCAGGCTGATGGGTTCACAGCAGCATTCTGAGTAATTTTCACCTTGTTTATTTTTTCCTGCTATTCTTATGTCTCCTCTTTCTGGGGTGATTTCTGGGCTTCAGGGACATAGGGGGACTGTAAATTAAGGGGGGTCTGGGTTTTCGAATGTAGAAAGTGGGGGTGATAGTCTGCTTGTTCTGGTAGGTTTTATTAGGGAACTGTTTGGACGGGAATAGTGTCGCTATAACAACTTCCCCGTCGCCAATATCGGCGTGGATACGTCTGGTGTGGGCTTCGGATGCCCCCATACTGTTTCGGTGGGGGGTACGGGTAGCTTGGCTGGTACCACAGAATCGGTAGCGGTCTCAGTTCAGACTGAATCGGTGGCGACTATCAATGGGATTCGCTTGGATGGCAAAGCAAAAGGGGAGGTTTATGTTTGCTTCGAGTGGCCATTGTGAGCGCATTTAAAGCAGGAGGTCAGGGAAAACATTTGGAAGGACGAATACGTCAAGATTTTTTCCTTATTGCCTCTTGAAAAGTTTAATCTAGATAAGGGTAAACGCGATGAGAATAAGAAGGAGGAGGAGGAATAGAAGCGTCGTTATCGCGTTATCTCCAAAACGTTCGTAAACCGGTTACAGGCATTCGCCATTTCAGCTAGTGTTATAGATGAAAAGGTGTTGGAACACTGTCCTCCCCCCTTTTCTGCTATATGGATTCCATCGGGAAGGTGCATCAGGTTTACAGCGGTCAGGCCTGGTTGCGCTATGATCAACAATTTAGACAAAGGAAGGCGGTTCATCCCAGTATTCGATGGGATCACAAAGATATAGCCCTTTGGTTGTGAGTCACTGTCCCAGTTAGACTGGGCCAGTCCTTTCCAGGGAGCGCGGGTTCCTCGGGTCAGTCTCCCTAATCCGGCTCTGGGGGTAAACCCAAACTTGACCTGTGATGGAAATTTCACTTTTGGTGTTGCAGGTGACTGAAATGAACCTGGAAAGGATGGTCAGGTTCCTAAATAACTATCCTGATAAGTCCAGGGCACGGCTGTTCTTTTAGTGTTGGTTTTCGTATCCCCCTTCCCCCCTACCCGGTTCCTTTTACTCCCAAAAATTTAAAGTCCGCTTATCAACATTCTGGGGTAGTTGGGGACAAATTGGCTAAGGAGGTAGAGGTGGGGCGCATGGCTGGTCCGTTTAGTTATGTCCCCATTCCAGATTTGGTTGTCTCTCCACTGGGGCTTTTCACAAAAAATAGGCAAACAAATTCCGTTTGATTCATCACTTGTCTTATCCAAAAGGGTCGTCGGTTAATGACGGTCTAGATCGGGAACTCTGCTCGGTGGTGTATACGACGTTTGATGTGACGGTTCAATGGGTGCGCTATTACGGTCAAGGGGCTCTACTGGAGGCGGCTTTCCACCTTCTACCTGTGCACCCTGATAGTCAACGGTTGTTGGGATGTTTTTTGGGGGATAGTTTCTACGTTGATAGTTGCTTCCTAATGGGCCTTTCCATTTCCTGTGCATACTTTGAGGCTTTTAGCTAGTTTTTAGAAAGGGTGATCAAAGCAGTCTCGGGGGTGGAATTGATTGTACATTACCTAGACGATTTCTTGTGTGTCGGGCCGGCCAGGTCGATATGGTTTGCGCAAATTTGCTAAATGCGGTACATAGTGTGGCGAGTTCCAACCACTACCATCGTTTTCTAAGGTATTACTATAGATTCCGTAGCAATGGAATGCCGTCTCCTGGACGATAAATTATTGGCGCTGAGGTCAGAGGTTGTTAGGGCTTGTAGGCTTAAGAAGATTATCCTGAGGGAGCTGCAATCCCTGCTGGGCAAACGTAACTTTGCGTGCCGCATTATGTCGATGGGCAGGGTTTTTTGTCATCGCTTGGCTTCGGCTACGGCAGGGGTGTGCGAACCTCATAATTTTATACGTCTCACGGCAGAGCTTAAGGTGGATTTGCGAGTGTGCGAAGAATTTCTTGAGCGTTATAATGGACGATCTTTCTTGATGGTTTCAGTGGTCGATAGCGTGAATGTTGACCTATTTACGAATACGTCAGGTGCAGTGGGTTTCGGGGCTTTCTTTCATGGACAGTGGTGTAACGGGTCTTGGGCTACTAGTTATGGAGGCTAAGAGGTGTATAACCGCTGAGCCTGGGACTGTTGCGGTCTAAGGGGTTAAAGTTACGTGGGTAGTCTTCCCTCCCTTCTTTGCTAATGAGTCAGGATTGTAGGGGAGGAGGGCGTAAGGATAGTGAGAGGGGGACCTGTTAATCTAATAAGGGGTAGTATATAGTTCCTGGCAGGAGCTTGTGAAGTCGATCCACAACACGATTCCGGTGGAGGGGAGTGACTGGCTGCAGTCGCTCCTTCCGGAAGCGGCTGTTCCAGCTTCCCCTTCTGGGCAGCGGCGCTCAACACGCACGTCTCGTCCACCGGCCCGTCTATCCCCGTCTGATCCAGGTAGGGTGCGGCCGCTGGCAGTGAGTTCCGATGCCTTGTGCATTGCCGCCCATCCCCTGCTGCCTGTGCTTCCTCCCCCGGCACCAGTGCCTCAGATCTCAGGGGTGCCAGGGGCATAGTTGGGGACATGGTTCCTCCGACGCCGGGTGCCCAGGTCTCCCCTGGGTTGGGTAGTTTTAGGCCCTGCCCACTGGCAGGTCGAGGCTCCGTTCTACAGGCTGTGGCCTCGGCCTCTATTTCTGCAGCAGCAGCTGCTTCTTCCGGGAGTGTCCCCCTGTTGTTCGCTTCGGAGGGTATGGCGGTTGCTCTGGGTGGTGGGGTGAGGGGTTCAGTGCAGTGTAGTGGGGCGTGGCTGGACCTTTACCCACCGGAGGATGAGGGGTCCCAGGATGGGTCGGAGCTCTTTTTCTCGCGGGGTTCCCATAGGTTACTGGCCTCCCGCTGACATGGCCCCCCCTTGCCTGTGCCTCTGTCTGTGGGTCCGTGCTCTTCATTGCAGGATGGCTCCCCTCGGGCTAGGGGTTCATATGGTCGCTGTGGCGCTAGCCGGTCCAGGTCTCGTCATCGCCGGGGGTCGCATCGTAGTCGGTCCCAGCGTTATAGCAGGCATCACCCTCGGAGGTATGGGCAGTCCGCTTCTGACTCCTCCTCCTCGGATGGCTACCGTGGAAGTTTGCGAGCTGATGGTGGCAGTGGCAGGAACCTTCGTGCTGGGTCTGACCGGGGTACTCGTAGTCGCTGTTCCTCTGTTGGAGCTCAGAGGGTTGAGTCCCCTGCGCCGGCTGCGCCCTCTGCAGTTCGCCTGCTGTGGTGGCTCCATCTGCACCGGCTGCTGCGCCTTCTCCTGGACACAGTGAGTATGCCTGCCTTTGGGCTTGGAATGCTGATAACATGTCTGATGCTGATTTATGGTCTGCTGTGCGATCTCTGGTGGCAGGTACCGTGTCTTTGCCCGTGGTACCGTCGGCGCAAGCCGTGGTTGCGAGGTCCATGGTTGAGGCTTCAACTTCTATGTCAACGCCTTCGGTGCCTGCTTTCAGAGATTCCTATTTCTGTAGTGTGTCTCTCCTGGGGGCTCACATGTCTGAGGACATTCGTGGGAAGATATGTAAAAATGACTACATTGACATTTGGTCCCATTTGTCGGTCGATTTGTCGACGGTTGATAAAGAGTGCCGTTTGAGCGGGGCGTTCTGGGTAAGCCCAAGGTCATGAAGTCGTTCAATAATTGGCTGCAGGCATTTACTATTTTGGGAGGGGGTGTTTAGTCAGGCTTGGCCTGATTGTGCGTGTCAGTTTTTTGTTTATCTTGATACTATTTTAGCGAGTATAAATCGCATGGGGTACGGCTTGGTGGCGGTATAATGAGGAGTTTCGGAGTCGGCTGGCTCAGAGGCCGGAGGTTGGTTGGGATACCAAAGCCACTGACATTTGGTTGCGTTTGATGATGGCGCAACGGCCCTTTCAGCCAGCTGCCCCCGCCTCCTCCCCTTCCACCAGGGGTGGGGCTGGTGATGGGGTCGGGGGTGCCGTAGAGCGAGTGCTTATTGGCTCTTTAATGAAGGGACATTGCAGATTTTATGCCTCTTGTAAGTTCCGGCATGAGTGCTCTACTTGTGGTGGAACCCATTCCGCTGTTAGGTGCTTCCGCCGGCTTGTGGCAGTCGCCAGCCCTGCGGGTGTTGGTGGAGGGGAGGACGCCGGTGCACGTGTCCGCGATGCTCCCGTGGTTAGACCGTTACCCCAAGAAGGTGGAATCCGCCCTGCTTAGAATAGTTTTTTGTTAAGGTTTTTTTATTCCTTTTACGGTGCAGGCCGCCCCGGTTTTGTCTCGGAATTTGAAGTCGGCTGTTGCGTTTCCTGATGCCATTAGGGATAAGGTGGCGAAAGAAGTCGAGCTTGGCCGGATGGCCGGCCTGTTTTCTTCTTTGCCATTTCCTAATCTTATGGTGTCGCCACTTGGTGTGGTTCCTAAGAAGGAGCCTGGTAAGTTTCGCCTCATTCATAATTTTTCTCACCCTAGAGGGCGGTCGGTGAATGACGGTATTAGCAGTGAGCTAGCAACTGTTTTGTATGTTTCTTTTGATCAGGCTGTCGACTTAGTGTGTCGGGCGGGGGCAGGTGCCCTTATGGCTAAGTCTGATATTGCGCCCGCTTTTCGTTTGTTGCCTGGTCACGCGGATTGTTTTCATTTGTTGGGCTGTGCTTTGGAGGGGTTTTTCTATCATGACATGTGTTTGCCTATGGGCTGCTCGATTTCTTGTTATTATTTTGAGGTATTTAGCTCATTTCTGGAATGGGCGGTGCGGGATCTTATGGGTTGTGGGTCGGGGACTCATTACTTGGATGATTTTTTGTTTGTCGGGCACTCTTCCTCTGAGCAGTGTCAGTTTTTGTTGAAGTCTTTTCAATTTATTTCTCAGCGTTTTGGGTTCCCCCTCTCTGAAGAAAATATGGAGGAACCCGTGACGGTGTTGTGTTTCTTGGGCATCGAAATAGATTCCGGTGCCATGGTTTTTCGCCTTCCGGGCGAGAAGGTCATGAAGTTGCGTTCTGCGTTGGATGTGGTCTTGTCTGCACGTAAGTTGGAGTTGCGACAGATCCAATCCTTATTGGGTTTGTTGGTTTTTGCGTGTCGTATTATGCCTATAGGTCGGCTGTCCCTAGCTACAGTTGGTGTTTCGGTGCCTTCTCATCATGTGTGGAGTTCTAGTTCCATTAAGGCTGACTTGCGCGTCTGGCTCACCTTCTTGGAGGATTATAATGGTCGTACGTGTTGGAGGGCGCCTCCTATTTCCAGCATCGATCCTGAATTGTTAACTGCTGCTGCTGGCGCGGTGGGTTTTGGTGCAATGCTTGGTTCGGTGTGCTGAATTCTGGCCTGATTCCTGGCGGGACAGGGGTTGGTGTGTGAATTTGACATTGTTGGGACTTTTCCCCATAGTTGTCACTGTTGAATTGTGGGGGGTGCTGCTTTCCAATCATTCTCTGGTGTTTTGGTCCGATAATAGGAGTTGTTTTTGCAGTTAACCAACTTTATTCCTCCTTAGGTCCGGTTCTGGCTTTGCTTAGCCATCTGGTGTTGCGTTGCTTACAATATAACATTAGGTTTTGAGCTTGCCATATTCCAGCTGTTCATAATGTTGTTGCTGATGCTTTATCTCGTTTTAATTGGAAGGTTTTTCGTTCCCTTTACCCGCAGGCGGATCTGGAGGAGACCAGATGCCCGGAATTCTTGTGGAGGCTGCTGGATTGGAGCTAGTTCAGTTGGTGAGGTCGTCCCTTGCGCCCTCTACCTGGGCTACTTACGGTAATGCGTGGAAGGAATGGTTGAGCGCTGCTGGGGATAGACGTTTTGGGGAGGATCCCGTGCTGCGTACAACTATAACACTTGAGTATTTGACTGCTTTGCGCGAGCGGGGGGTGTCGGGGGTGGTAGCTCAGTGGCGTCTAGCCGGGATTGCCTTCTTTTCTAAGTTGCGGCGTTGGTTGGATGTTTCTAAGTCCTTTTTTACTTTTCAAGCATTGAAGAGTTGGAAAAAATTGGCCTCCAGAAGGGAGTCGCGTAGACCAGTGTCTTTTTCCTCATTAAAACAATTTAATGCGGCTCTGCCGTCGATTTGTTCTTCCCATTGTGAATCTGTTTAATTTTCAGTGGCCTTTTCGTTGTGTTTTTTCGGTGCTCTGCGTATTTCGGAGCTGGTTCCAATGGGGGCGTCTCGCCATGGAGGCCTTCTGTTCAAGGATGTCGTGGTTTCTTCTGTGGGGGTTTGTTTACGTATACGTCACTCTACTGTCTTTGGGCGGGGTTGTTGGGTTTCGCTTCGGTCGGTTTCGGGTTAGGCCTGTCCGGTTGCGGCGGTGTCGGCTTTCCGGGCCGCTTACTACGTTTACGTTTTCGTCTATTTTTCGTAAGGCACTAGTGCAGGTGGGAAAACCCCCGGGGGAGTATGGGACTCATTCTTTCAGAATCGGTACGGCAATGATGGCCAGTGAGCTGAGATTATCTGATGCGGCAGTGAGCAATGGCAGATCATCATAGGGCATTTTGGGTGGCCGCCCGGGGCTCGAGGCTCCCGGGGGGGCCCATGCCCGCCCAAAGTACAATGTAGTTTTGTCACGTTTTTGATGCAATTTTGCCACGGATCGCAGCAAAACCATGACAAAACTGCATTGTGTATGTCCTGCAAAAGGACCTTTGGACATAAGGTCACATGACCTCATCTCTGAAGTTCTTACTACTGTTTAGAGACCTGCTGGTCACATGACCACAGTTCCTTAACCACTTCCTGACAAGGAGCTTTACCCCCCTTCCTGACCAGGCCAATTTTTAAGTTTTAGCCATGTGCCAATTTAAAAGCAAATGGTTGTACTATTATTTTTCCAACCTACATGTATTTGGTCTTGTTTTTCTCAGAACATATAGGGCTTCAATATTGTGTAAAAAAATAATAGATATATTTTACTTTTTTTTTTAAATATGGAAGGAAAAATTTAAAAATAAGTTAAAATAAATGTGAATGTGTGATTTTAGGTGTTTTTTTTTTTTATATCTGGTGCATGCCACTGGGTAAACACACATGAATAGATATTTGGCAACTTCTGCCGACTTCAACTATACCAAATATGTGTGCATTTCATACATGCTGGGCGCAAGGTGGCGCCTACAATGAATGGTGCGCAAACTGGCTTTTAGAGAAAAAATTTCCAAAGCTGGTTCGCTGACACCATTCGACCATTACAGATGTTGTGATGTTTCCAGTCCACAAAAACTGATGGCCTATCCTCAGGATAGGCCATCAATATCTGATCGGTCAGGGTCCGACTCCCGGCACCCCCGTCAATGGGCTGTTTTGAAGGGGCCACAGTGCTCGTACGACATGGCCAGCGAGGCCGCAATATAAACAAAGTCCAGAGGAATCGCCTGCGCTGTTTTTCTTGAACGGACAGTTTAAGACAATTCATCTGCATCTGAACCTCGGGTGGAGCAGAAAAAGAAGGCAAGAAGGTGTTCCGGAAGATGGGCGCCAGTCTAGGAAGCCGTCTCTCCTGTCGAATCTCTTGAGATCTCTCTCTGAGCCTTATGTCCACTCAAGTAGCCAGTAGAATCAGGTCGTCCAAGGCAGCTGGTAGATCTTGAGCAGCAAGTTCGTCCTTGTTCTCGAGCGATAGGCCAGTCCAGTAGGATGCTACCAAGGCCTCATTGTTCCAGGACAGTCCTCCTGCCAGGGTCCGGAACTGGATGGTTTATTCGCCCACGGAGGCGTCCTCCTGGCGCAGGTTAAAGATAGCAGTGGCTGCCGACGAGACTCGTCCAGGCTCCTCAAATACGGAACGAACAACCGCACAAACCCCTGGAAGTCTCGGGTCCCTGTCGTTCCCAGATTGGATTCCCCTCATCCGAAGGGAATGCTCGGGCGTGCAGAGGGAAGTGGATATGGCATTGGTTCAGAAACCCCCTGCACGAACTTGTGTCTCCATGGAACCGAGGTGGCAATGGCAGCGAGAACCGAGGATCCGAAACGGAGCTGCCAGGAGGTGTAGCAGGATGGTCGATCGGAGGAGCTTGAATAGGAGCAGTGAAGGAAGTAGCTAGTGCCCCTAGCTGCTGAGCCATGGAGTCTACTGCCACAAGGAGTTCATACTGTCGTGCTTGCAGATCCTGCAGATCCGCCTTCATGGCTTGGGAGGGTGACATGCCCTTGAATTGGCCAGCGGGGTCCATGGCCTGAGCGTACTGTCACGGCGCGGGGTGTGGACCCACTGGGCCGTACCACGTAGCAGGGTAGCAGCTGGCCAACTAGGTACAAAACAATGTCTATAGTCCAGAACGGGTACCTGAGGCAATGTAGACAATAGCGGAGACACAACTTGACTTTCACTGTAGACGGCACAGTAGATGCAGCAGAAGACACAACTTGACTTTCACTGTAGATGGCTAGTAGATGCAGCGGAAGACACAACTTGACTTTCACTGTAGATGGCTAGTAGATGCAGCGGAAGACACGACTTGACTCTCACTGTAGATACGATAGCACGGGATACAGGGTACAGGCAGCAGGAACGGGTAACACTGGGAACTGGAAAACACTGGGAGACCATTTTCAAGACAAACTTAGGTATACAACAATGCTCAAGCAAGGATCAAGTGGGCAGAGCCCTTTTTATAGTCTAGCAGCCATTTGGGCTAATTATTCAGTAATGACAGCTGGACGCGTACTTGCCCATGAAGGCCGTGCACGCGCCCTGCGGGAAACAGTCTGAGAACCCGGAAGTGAGTGCCGGCGTCTCCCTGGAGGAAGATGTCACCGAGAACACAGATGTCCATGGCCGGGACCGTCAGAGGGTAAGTCTGAACGACGGCCCTCGGCCATAGACATTACACTCGTACACACAGAGGAGCTGCCTGGACCGGTGTAAAACAATAAATGCTCCCTGTGTGATGTGCAGTATAGGATTCCCTCTCTGGCCTACATTAAATAATTGGTTCAGGTCACGTGGTATTTCATCCTACAGTAATGAAATCGGGCCATGGGACTTGGTGTTTCTTATAGTTTAAGTTGATAAAGTGTAGTAGGAGGGGGTTTATAATTAATACAATAGCCCCCTTTCTGTAGAGTAGAAGGGCCTTTAGAAAGACAATTTTGTAAAAGAAAAAGTTCTTTATTCTGTTTTGTAGGGCCAATACTTACCTGCCCGTGCTCCCACAGTGACTGAGACAGGGTCAGCATGCTCAACATATAGTGCAAAGCATGCTAAACCCTGCTACACGACCCACGTGGTGCCAGGTCCTGCTCGATCTGCACCGCCACATTGGGCTATGACCAATCTGGTGGTACTGCATAGCAGGGCCGAGAACCTTTCCCCTTGCATCCTGCTCTGAGCGGTGCATCTGGATCAGAAAGTAATCAATCCAGCAGCACCATGTTGGGGTGTCACGTCTTGGTGCTGTGCTTCATGATGATGACGTTGTGTAATCACCTCCTATATTTGTCCCGGCACAGACGAGAGTAGAGAGAAGTAGAACCAAGCAAGAAGCAGGAGAGGAGAAGCTGGCATAACCCCTGGTCCTGGATAATTGATTTTGGACTGTTTTTAATGCGGGACCACTGAATCTGCATTTAGACTTAGACGTCAAAAAAATCAAAACCCCTGTCACTAAAATAGATATATACCAGCGTTTATACAGATGCCTAGAATAATTTCAGATCTTAGACGAAGCCGTAAAAAATATTTTCAGACCCCAGACTGGACCTGAGAATAACTACAGACCCCTGGCTAGACCCCAAAAATAAATACAGACCTAGAAATAAATTCAGAAAGAAATCTCATGGTGTTTATCCCCTCTCCCCTGAGATAAATCCCCAGGTATCTAACACATAAAGTCACGAGCAAATATATACATTGATGAGATAAATACCCAATGTCATAGCCCCCCCCCCCGGAGGATAACCGAAGGAGTTTAACCAACCAACTACTTGATAAAACCCAGGATATGTATTCCACACAGAGATAATCGCCCAAGTGTATAAAGGCCCTATTACACCAACCAATTTTGGCCGGTGCAACGAGCGCTGATCAACGAGATCTCGTTTATCATCGCTCGTCTGTTCCTGTAATAAGGAGCTATGTATGAGGACGAGTGGTCGTTACTCCGATCGCTCGTCCCCATACATTATTATCATGTCGGCAGCGTATCGGCGCGGCAGGGACTTGTGCTGCCGACAACAATTATATTTCAGTTTATTGAAACAATACGATCAGCAGATGAATGAGCGTTCATCTGTCGATCGCTGCCCTGTTTACACAGGGCAATTATAGGCTAAGAGCATTCTATGAACGCTTGTCTGCCCGATGGTTACCCAGTTTAAAAGGGCCTTAACTCTCCCCAGAGATAAAATCACCCCTACAGAGTAAAAATTGTAAAAAAAAATGGGTGTATCACACGTCCCAATCACGATAAATCCCCAGGTATATATCTCACCCCCTTTATTTATTATTATTAATTTTATTTATTTATATTATTTTTTACTTTTCTTTTCTCACCCCCCCCCCTAATTTTTCTTGTTTGGAGAGGGCACCTATCCATGATTTTGACAGAATTGATATTATTGTAAATGATACTTTTCCTGTTTTCTCATGCTTTAATGCTTTACATCAGTTTATTCTGTTCAGGGCCTTACTAAGAGCTCCAACACATTGGGAGCGATATTGTGTCCTTTAACCCCTTGAGGACCAAGCTCATTTTGGCCTTGAGGACCAGACCCATTTTTTCAAATCTAACATGTGTCACTTTATGTGGTAATAACTCCGGAATGCTTTTACCTATCCAATTGATTCTTAGAATGTTTTCTCGTGACATATTGTATTTTATGTTAGTGAAAAAATTTGGTCGATAAATTCTTTGCTTATTTGTGAAAAATGCCAAAATTTAGAGAAAATTTTAAGTAATTATGATTTTTTCAATTTGAAATGTATCTGCTTGTAAAACAGATAGTAATACCACATACAATAGTTACTAATTAACATCCCCCATAGGTCTACTTTATATTTGCATTGTTTTTTGAACATCCTTTTATTTTTCTAGGACGTTACAAGGCTTAGAACTTTAGCAGGAATTTCTCACATTTTTAAGAAAATTTCAAAAGGCTATTTTTTTCAGGGAAGAGTTCAGTTCTGAAGTGGTTTTGAGGGCCCTATATATTAGAAACCCCCCATAAAACACCCCATTTTGAAAACTGCACCCCTCAAAGTATTCAAAACAGCATTCAGAAAGTGTTTCAACCCTTCAGGCGTTTTACAGGAATTGAAGAAAAGTAGAGCTGAAATGTTCAAATTTCATTTTTTTTTTTACAAAATTCATTTATAATAAAAAAAATTCTGTACCACAGAAGGTTTTACCTGAGAAACGCATCTCAATATTTATTGCCCAGATTCTGCCGTTTTTAGATATATCCCACATGTGGCCCTAGTGTGCTAATGGACTGAAACACCGGCCTCCGAAGCAAAGGACCACCTAGAGGATTTTGGGGCCTCCTTTTTTTAGAATATATTTAGGCACCATGTCAGGTTTGAAGAGGTCTTGTGGTGCCAAAACAGTGGAAACACCCCAAAAGTGACCACATTTTTTAAACTACACCCCTCAGGGAATTTATCTAGGGGTATAGTTAGCATTTTGACCCCACAGGTATTTTGCTATATTTATTGGAGTTAGTCTGTGAAACTGAAAATCTACTTTTTTTCTGGAAAAACATAGAAATTTAGAATTTTTGCAAGGAATAAAGGAGAAAAAGCACATCAATATTTGTAAAGCAATTTCTCCCGATTACGGAAATACCCCATATGTGGTAATAAACTGCTGTTTGGACCCACAGCAGGGCTCAGAAGGGAAGGAGTGCCATTTGGATTTTGGAGCGCTGATTTTACTGGAATGGTTTTCGGTGCCGTGTCACGTTTGCAACGCCCTGGAGGGACCTAAACAGTGGAAACCCCCCAAAAGTGACCCCATTTTGGAAACTATACCCCTCATGGAATTTTTCTAGTGGTATAGTTAGCATTTTGACCCCACAGGTTTTTTGCTGAATTTATTAAAATTAGTCTGTGAAGATGAAAAGAGACTTTTTTTCAGAAAAAAACAGAATTTTCTAATTTTTATAAGGAATAAAGGAGAAAAAGCACCTCAAAATTTGTAAAGCAATTTCTCCTGATTAAGGCAATACCCCATATGTGGTAATAAACTGCTGTTTGGGCCAGCGGCAGGGCTCAGAAGGGATGGAGCACCATTTGGATTTTGCAGCGCAGATTTTGCTGAATTGGTTTCTGGGGGCCATGTCGCATTTGCAGAGCCCCTGAAGTACCAGTACAGTAGAAATTCCCCAGGTGTGATCCCAATTTGGAGACTATACCCCTGAAAGAATTAAATTAGAGGTGTAGTGAGCATTTTGAGCCCTCAGGTGTTTTATAGATTTTATTAGAATTGGGCCATGAAAATGAAAAAATATTTTTTTTCCAATAACCTGTAGATTTAGCTCATAATTTTTCATTTCCACAAGGAATACAGGAGAAAAGACACCCCAAAATTTGTTACACAATTTCTCCTGAGTAGGGAAAAAAACTGCTATTTGTACATACGGCAAGGGTCTAAACGGAAAAAACGCAATTTGGTTTTTGGAGTGGAAATTTTACAAAATTAGTTTCTGACGCCATGTTGCATTGCGCTGAGGTACTAGTATAGTGAAAACTCCCAAGAAGTGACCCCATTTAGGAAACTACACCCCTCAAGGAATTCATATAGAAGTGTAGTGAACATTTTGACCCCAAAGGTTTTGCAGAAATTAGTGCACAGTGGATGTTGCAGATTGAAAATTGCCATTTTCCACAGATATGCGCTATTTCAGTGCCCAAGGTGTTGTGCCCAGCTTGTACCACTGGAGACACACACCCTATAAATTGTTAAGCAGTTCTCCAGAGTACGGCAATACCCCATATGTGGTCATAAAATGCTGTTTGGGCACACTGCCAGGCCCAGAAGGACCGCTATTTGTCTTTTAGAGGGCAGATTTTGCTTGGTAGTAGTTTTGTTTAGTGTTTTACTGGTGTTTCAGTTTATAATGTGGGGGCATATGTAAGCTGGGCGGAGTGCATTAGGGTATATGTTAGCTGGGCGGAGTACATCAGGATATATGTAAACTGTGCGGAGTACATCAGGGTATATGTAAGCTGGGTGGAGTACATCAGGATATATGTAAACTATGTGGAGTACATCAGGGTATATGTAAGCTGGGCGGAGTACATCAGGGTATATGTAAGCTAGGCAGAGTACATCAGGGTATATGTAAGCTATGTGGAGTACATCAGGGTACATGTAAGCTGGGCGGAGTGCAACAGGTCATAATAGGATGATGTAATAATGGGGGATTTTTTTTTTATATATATATAAAAAAAATCTTAATAATAAATACATTTTGTATAAATTGTTTAATACAGTCTTATCTTGTATTTATTTTACCCAAAGTGTGCTGGTTGGTCCATTAGTTTTTCGTTTTCTTTTCTGCTATATTTATTTTGGACGGCACCGTGCAATATATATTGCATTTCTTTTTGGGTTATTAAAAGGATAATATTTTTTCTTTTTGTTATATGTTAGCTGGGTTGAGTGTATCAGTGTATATGTAAGCTGTGCAGAGTACATCAGGGTATATGTAAGCTGTGCAGAGTGTATCAGGGTATATGTAAGCTGGGCGGAGTACATCAGGGTATATGTAAGCTGGGCGGAGTACATCAGGGTATATGTAAGCTGTGCGGAGTACATCAGGGTATATGTAAGCTGGGCGGAGTACATCAGGGTATATGTAGGCCGTGCGGAGTACATCAGGGTATATGTAAGCTGGGCAGAGTACATCAGGGTATATGTAGGCTGTGCGGAGTACATCAGGGGAAATGTAAGATGTGCAGAGTACATCAGAGTATATGTAAGCTGTGCGGAGTACATCAGGGTATATGTAGGCTGTACGGAATACATCAGGGTATATGTAAGCTGGGTGGAGTACATCAGGGTATATGTAAGCTGGGTGAAGTACATCAGGGTATATGTAGGCTGTGCGGAGTACATCAGGGTATATGTAAGATGTGCGGACTACATCAGGGTATATGTAGGCTGTGCGGAGTACATCAGGGTATATGTAAGCTGTGAGGAGTATATCAGGGTATATGTAAGCTGTGCGGTGTACATCAGGGTATATGTAAGCTGGGCGGAGTACATCAGGGTATATGTAAGCTGGGCGGAGTACATCAGGATATATGTAAACTGTGCGGAGTACATCAGGGTATATGTAAGCTGGGTGGAGTACATCAGGATATATGTAAACTATGTGGAGTAGATCAGGGTATATGTAAGCTGTGCGGAGTACATCAGGGTATATGTAAGCTAGGCAGAGTACATCAGGGTATATGTAAGCTATGTGGAGTACATCAGGGTATATGTAAGCTGGGCGGAATGCAACAGGTCATAATAGGATGATGTAATAATGGGGTGAATGAATAATAAAATTAATTATCCATGGATGGTGACGTACGTTTTGAACCAATCCTTCATGCACAGGCCGGATTATTGGGTGCAGGAGTCGCACTTCTAAAGGGTGTCTGTGGTGTTATACAAAACATCTGCATTCCAGCCTTCCCTAATCTTTGACTTCTTCACTAGCCCCATATGTAGCACAGACCCCAAAATGTCATCGTTTTCACTGCATTTACAGGGTCTACCAGTGGGGGCTGCAAATTGTGACGTGGGGCTTTAGGTGAAGAACTGCTGCACATATAAATTAGTCTGGGCCGTCGTTTTGCATTATTGCGTTCCAAGAGTCATAACTTTTTCTTTTTCCGTGGACGAGCTGTGTGAGTGCTTGATTTTCATGGAACGAGCTGTCGTTTTTATTAGTATCATTTTGGGGTACATGTGATAATTTGATCAGTTTTTATTCCATTTTTTCTGAGATGAGGAGACCAAAAAACAGAAATTCTCTCACTGTTTTTTTTATAAATTTTTAACGGCGTTCTCTGTGCAGTATAAACAACATGTTTGCTTTATTCTGTGGTTTGATACGATTACGGCAATACCAAATTTATATAGTTTTTATATGTTTTACTACTGTTACAAAATAAAAACACTTTTTTCTAAATAAAATAATGTTTTAGTGTCACCATGTCCTGAGAGCCATAACTTTTTTATTTATTTTTGTCAACGGAGCCGTGTGAGGGCTTGTTCTTTGCGTGACACACTGTAGTTTTTATTGGTACCATGTTTGGGTACGTGCGACTTTTTGATCACTTTTTATTCCATTTTTTTGGAAACAACGTGACCAAAAAAGGAAATTCTGCCATTGTTTTTTATTGTATTTTTTTTACGGTGTTTACTGTGCGGGATAAATAATATGATATTTTTTTAGGTCAGGCCGATACGAATGCGGCGATACCTATTATGTCTAGTTTTTGTTTGTTTTTTCGTTTTTTTCTAATTATAAAGGGCTTGATCAGGGAAACAGGGCGATTATTGTTTTTGTTACGTAAAACTTTTATTTATTTATTTATCTAAAACGTTTTTTACACTTTTTTTTTTACACATACTAGGGGACTGGAAGATCTGATCTTCTGATCCCCCGTACAATACACTGCACTACTTCTGTATGTACTGATGTAGTGCAGTGTATTGTAACTGTCATTTTACAACTGACAGTTGAGCCTATTACATCCTGCTTTGGGCAGGACCTAATAGGCTCCCGTTCCTGGCAACCAGGAAGCCGTTGCTAGGCTTCCTGGTTGCCATTGCAACCATCAGAACCCCGCGATTTTTTGCGGGGGGGGCAGCGGGGTGCAGAGGGAGCCCCCTCCCTCTGTATCAATCACTTAAATGCCGCTGTCGCTATTGACAGCAGCATTTAAGTGGTTAAACGAAGGCGATCGGAGATAACAGTGAGATGTCGGCTGTATATTACAGCTGACACCCGATGAACATGGAGCGCGCACAGCTCCTGTGCCCGCTTCATCCTCAGGGCCTTACTATACGCCCATTTGCGGGAAGGGGTTAATAAAAATGTTGTTTGTTTTTTTTTACATGTCTTTCTCTGATCTCCTCACGGATCTCACAGAAATGAGGAGATCAGAGAAAGTGACAGGAGCTTTCTCCTGTAGACGACGTCACAGACGGCTGTGATGGTCAGTCTCTGAAGACTGACCAATCACAGCAATCGCCGGCATGGGGGCCTGCTGATTGGTCCCTAGGCCGGTAACAGAGCCGGTTAGCTGTCAATGACAGCTGCCATCGCTGTGTTATCACTATGTGATTTCACATAGTGACAGTTTATTCCTGCTCCGTAATAGTACGGCGCAGGTCCGCTTCAATGAGCGGCGTGTGCCGTACTATTGCGGAGCAGGTACGCAACGGGTTAAAATAAGCATATTTGTTTGTGTTACAATTTCTGCTTCATTATGAAATTTATACTATTATAAATCTACACTGGTCGAAGGTAACCAAACTTAGGGTTAACTAATGAAAGCTCTATAATGATGGATACTGCACCTTTAAATGTAAATACTATAAAAAGGTGTTAGTAACATGATTGCTATACCTTGCTTTGAGAAAGTCCTAGCTGGGACGAAACGCGTCAGCTGAACTAATTACCCTGTCTTGTCATGGCTGTGAGATATACGTTAGCACGCCGTGCACTCGCTTTGAATGCATACAAATTGTACAACCGGAACTCCTTGTATACCCAATGGTGATGAATCGCTGGTTCCGTCCTGAAAGATGTGATTTTAGTACTCCCTGTATACTTGGCTGAAAAACTTGCTCAAGAAGTGGACACACAAAAGGAGAACTTTTGGTTACTATCGAAGCCATTTTTTTGTCCATGGGGCCCCTTGACACCTACAAATAGATGAGTATACCTCTCATGGGATCAACATGCTTGTGCTTTACATGGCTGGCTATATGCTATATTTCCTGGATAAATAATGTCTGCACTACTATAGGGATAATTTGAATGCTTTCTTATCCCTACTGTCACGTAGGTTACGTGGACCCACTGGACTGTACCGCCTCGACGGTATGGCAGCTGGCCAACAGGACATAGTTGAAAGTCTATAGTTCAATAGGTGTACCTGTGGTAACTCTCAGACAGTAGCAGACAAGCTCAGATGGGACTTTGGCAGCAGGCAGGCACCAGGCTTGGTGTAGCGGAGCAGGCGTAGATTCAGCGCAGCACGACTCCGATACTTCACAACACTTAGACCAGGATAACACGGGATACAGGTTACAGGTAGCAGGAACAGGGAACAGTGGGAACTGGAAGATACTTAGGAGACCATTTGCATAGACGAACATAGGTTAACGGAAACAAAGCTCAGGTAATGCAGGGAGGGGCAGAGCCCTTCTTAGGCTATGTTCACACGGAGTATTTTGCAGGAGAAATATCTGCCTCAAAATTCAGTTTGGAAGTTTGAGGCAGATTTTCCTCTCCCTGCACGTCGATTTTCGCGGCGATTTTCGCCCGCGGCCATTGAGCGCCGCGGGCATAAAACACAGCGAAATACACTTTCTCTGCCTCCCATTGAAGTCAATGGGAGGTCAGAGGCGTAAACGCCCGAAGATCGGGCATGTCGCTTCTTTTTCCCGCGAGGCAGTTTTACTGCTCGCGGGAAAAAGACGCCGACGCCTCCCATTGAAATCAATGGGAGGCATATTAGGGCCGTTTTTGGCGAGCTTTGCGACGCGGTTTCCGCGTCAAAAAACTCGCCAAAATACTCCGTGTGAACATAGCCTTATAGTCGAGGGTGATCTGGGAGCAATCAGCTCAATCTCACACATGTGTGTGCTCTGGCAACTTGAGGCTGGACCGAGCGCATCCTAGTGGTGGCTGTGGAACAGGACGGCCGCATGTGCAGACATCTCTGGAGAGAAGGGCGTCGACAGGATGGGAGGAGTTTGTGGTCAGCGACCACGGACGTTACACCTACTAATACATCTTGATACATGTATGTATGTTTTTCATAACTGTTTTTGCAGTATTATCACCCGGCCAGGTGATGTGGATTTATATTTTAATAATATTGTTGTCATATGTATTGTTAAGGGAAATTGTACCCTCACATACATAATTTTAATATTTAAAACTAAATTAATTAAAACTTTATTATTTTTATAACCCAGTGTATGCTGGTCTTGTCCGGAACCTTTTTCATTTTCTTTTTTGGTTTGTCATTATCATCCCGCACGGCACCATGTAATATTTATTACATTGACTGGGAAGTGCTTTAGGATTTTTTAATTCATATATCTCACCCCCCTATAAAAAATAAATTCTTAGGAGTATAATCAGCATAGATATAAATTCCCAGGGCGTGTATCCCATTCCCCATAAATAAACCCACACATATATATATATAATTGTAGCAGTGGAGCTACTAAGGGGCAGGATTTGGGCCCAGAATCATATATTTAAAAGGAATGTTTCAAGAGAAAATGTCCTTTCTCTTTATTTATTAGGCAAGAAACCTGGAAAAAGGTCTGGGTTGCTGGAGTGGAAGAGAATAGTAAAAGTTCCGTTCCGTCTCTAGGACAGTCCAGGGTTTGGGCTGCCTTAGGAGTCTCATTAGCTGCCAGCTGCCAGCTGTTAAGGCTCCTTTAAGAAAGGTGTGATCTATTCACACAGTGCCCCCAGTCTGAGGAAGACAGGTATTGCCAGCCTGTGGGAGTCAGAAGTTCTGATAAGAACATACGTTTGTTGTGAGGTGCTGGGCAGAAGGTCTTTCACCCTGAAGCTAGGGAAGCTGGATGTTTAGTTAGAGGCTGGACGGCCTAAGATTTATTTTTAAACTTTTTTATAAAACTGCTTTTCATGTATGAAGACAATAAAGCTGGTTGCGGACAGTTTCATCCACTGTGTTGGAGTGAAAGTTCTTAAGTGTGCCAACCATCTTACCCTGGAGATGGCAATCCTGTGAGCTAACTTACTTCAAGTTGTCACAATATATATACTAGCCCTTCTCAATGAATTAGAATATCATCAAACAGTTAATTTATTTCAGTAATTCAATTCAAAAAGTGAAACTCATATATAATATAGATTCATTACACACAGAGTGATCCATTTCCAGCATTTTTTTCTTTTAATGTTGATGAGTATGGCTAAGAGTTAATGAAAACCCAAAATTTAGTCTCTCAGAAAATCAGAATATTAAATAAGCCCAATTTTAAAAATTATTTTTAATACTAAAATGTAGGCCTACTGAAAAGTATGTACAGTATACACACTCAATACTTGGTCAGGGCTCCTTTTGCATGAATTACTGCATCAATGCGGCGTGGCATGGAGGCGATCAGCCTGTGGCACTGCTGAGGTGTTATCAATGCGGCGTGGTATGGAGGCGATCAGCCTGTGGCACTGCTGAGGTGTTATCAATGCGGCGTGGCATGGAGGCGATCAGCCTGTGGCACTGCTGACTTGTTATCAATGGGGCGTGGCATGGAGGCGATCAGCCTGTAGCACTGCTGAGGTGTTATCAATGGGGCGTGGCATGGAGGCGATCAGCCTGTGGCACTGCTGAGGTGTTAGGGAAGCCCATGTTGCTTTGATAGCGGCCTTCAGCTCGTCTGCATTGTTGGGTCTGGTGTCTCTCATCTTCCTCTTGACAATACTCCATAGATTCTCTATGGGGTTTAGGTCAGGGGAGTTTTCTGGCCAATCAAGCACAGTGATACTGTGGTTAATAAACCAGGTATTGGTACTTTTGGCAGTGTGGTCAGGGGCAAAGTCCTGCTGGAAAATGAAATCAGCATCTCCATAAAACTTGTCAGCAGAGGGAAGCGTGAAGCGCTGGAAAATTTCCTGGTAGATGCTGCGCTGACTCTGGACTTGATATAACACAGTGGACAAACACCAGCAGATGACATGGCTCCCCAAATCATCACTGACTGTGGAAATGTCACACTAGACCGCAAGACACTTGGATTTATGCCTCTCTACTTTTCCTCCAGACTCTGTGACCTTGATTTCCCAATATACTTTCATCTGAAAACAGAACTTTGGACCACTGAACGACAGACCAGTCATTTTAAAGGCTTAGGAAACCTTTGCAGGTGTTTTGTGTTGATTAGCTGATTAGAGTGTGACACCACGAGTCTACAATCTTCCTCTTTTACCCAATATTCTAATTTTATGAGAGACAAAATTTTTGGTTTTCATTAACTGTTAGCCATAATCATCAACATTAAAAGAAAAAAAAATGCTGCAAATAGATCACTCTGTGTGTACTGAATCTATATAAGTTTCACTTTTTGAATTGAATTACTGAAATAAATAAACTTATTGATGATATTCTAATTCATTGAAAACGACTAGTATATAACAGTCCACAGAGAGAAATCCCAGAGTGTATAACCCTCCACAGAGAAATTAAGAACCTGGGGGAGTACAACCTCCTCCCACAGGAAAAAAAACCTTGTTGCCTAACACTCTGCCCAAAAATCCACAGTTAATCAACCCCCCCCCCCCCCCCCAGAGATCAATCCAAAAATGTACACAGGTTGAGTCTAGCAGCAGTCTCCAGCCTGTGTTTCCCCAGCTGTTGCAAAACTACAACTCCCAGCGTACGATATGTTTGGACAGAGGCGTAGCTAGGTTCTCCAGCACCCGGGGCAAAGATTCAGTTTGGCGCCCCCCCCCCCCCCAACATCTCCTTCCCCCGCGCCGTGTTTGTTTTCTCTACCAATCGACGTGTCATTCCTTTTTATGTAACGCGAGCATAAAATTATTTGTACATTTCACAAGCAATATGGTTCTATACACAACACCAGAACCAAGCACAGTACATATATACAGCCCCAGAACAAATAGAGCTCAATTTAGTGCAACCCCTGCCGTATAGGTTTGTACGGCGTAAAACTACAGCTCCCAGCATGGCCCGAACAATGATAAGGATATGCTGGGAGATGCCGTTTCACAAAAAATAAATCCTATCATAATCCTACCACCCATCATCTCGCTGCAGATCATACAGTGACTACATTACTGATTAGAGGCAGAATAAACATTTACATTAAGTGACTCACCGGTGACGTCTCAGATTCTAGTTCTTTCTCTCCATCCGATCCAGACCTCTATGACGACTTCACCCGGTCACAGCTCATTTCTGCAGTTTGCCGCTCAGATGTCTTCAGCTTCTCACTTTTCCAACATCTCTGCACCTATAAATAAATATAAAGTTATCATTATACCACACACTACACCCCTAAATATAATAGCGCCATACACTGCACCTCTAATTATAATAGCACCGTGTCACACACACACACACACACACACACACTGTGCCCCCTGTAGATAGTGCCTGCCATAGAGCCCCCTGTAGATAGTGCCTGCCATAGAGCCCCTGTAGATAGTGCCCCCATATAGACCACCCCTGTATATAGTGTCCCACAAATAACTCCCCCTATAGTGCTCTACAGATAGCCCACCCCTGTATATAGCCCCCTGTAGATATAGCCCACCCCTGTATATATAGCTCTACAGATAGCCCACCCCTGTATATAGCCCCCTGTAGATATAGCCCACCCCTGTATATAGAGCTCTACAGATAGCCCAACCATATATGTAGCCCCCCTGTAGATATAGCCCACCCCAGTATATAGTGCTCCACATATAGTCCACCCCTGTATATAGTGTTTCACATATAGCCCCCCCTTGTACATATAGTCCACCCCTGTATATAGTGCTCCACTAGATAGTCCACCCCTGTATATAGTGTTCCACAGATAGCCCACCCCTGTATATACTATATACAAGGGTGGGCTATCTGTAGAGCACTATATACAGGGGTGGGCTATCTGTGGAGCACTATATACAGGGGTGGGCTATCTGTGGAGCACTATATACAGGGGTGCACTATATGTACAAGGGGGATATATACAGGGGTGGGCTTTCTGTGGAGCACTATAGGGGGAGCTATTTGTGGGATACTATATACAGGGGTGGGCTATAGCTACAGGGGGACTATATACAGGGGTGGGCTATCTACAGGGGGACCATATCTACAGGGGGACCATATCTACAGGGGGACCATATCTACAGGGCTGGGCTATACACAGGGCTGGGATAAACACAGGGCTGGGCTATACACAGGGCTGGGATATACACAGGGCTGGTATATACACAGGGCTGGGATATACACAGGGGGGCTATATCTACAGAGGGGGCTATATACAGGGGTGGGCTATACACAGGGGGGCTATATCTACAGGGGTGGGCTATATACAGGGGGAATATATCTACAGGGGGCTATATCTACAGGGCTGGGCTATATCTACAGGGCTGGGCTATATACAGGGCGACTATATCTACAGGGGGGCTATATACTGGGGTGGGCTATCTATGGAGCACCATATACAGGGGTGGGCTATATCTACAGGGGGCTATATACTATATAGCCCACCCCTGTATATGGTGCTCTATAGATAGCCAACCCCAGTATATAGCCCCCCCTGTAGATATAGTCGCCCTGTATATAGCCCAGCCCTGTAGATATAGCCCAGCCCTGTAGATATAGCCCAGCCCTGTAGATATAGCCCCCTGTAGATATATTCCCCCTGTATATAGCCCAGCCCTGTAGATATAGTCCCCCTGTATATAGCCCAGCCCTGTAGATATAGTCCCCCTGTATATAGCCCAGCCCTCTAGATATAGTCCCCCTGTAGATAGACAGCCCCCCCCCATAGATAAAGTCCCCCGTGTAGACAAAGTCCCCCCATGTAGACAAAGTCCCCCCCGCAGATACAGCCACACGTCTATTACAATTTAAAAAAAAACAATTTCAAACTCACCTTATTCCCACTCCCACGCCGTCCGGCAGCCATGTAGACCTGCTCTCTTCTGCGCAGGTCTCCAGGGGGTTGAACGCGGCGTCTATGAAAGGCGCTGATTGGCTGGGCAGGATGACTTTCCCTGTCAGTCAGTCAGCGCCTTTCATCGACGGAAGCGTCACTGGTACAAAAGGTACCAGTCGCTTAATTCGTGGAAAGGCGCTGAATGGCCGGGCACGGAACGTGCCCGGCCATTCATTGCTTCTAATTGTACCTGTGTCCTTGCGACACAGGTACAATTATAGTGCAGGAGGAGGTGGCGCTGGCGCCCCCTCTGAGCTGCGCCCGGGGCACGTGCCCCGCCTGCCCCCCCCTAGCTACGCCCCTGGTTTGGAGACCACAGCAACAGTGCAAAGAGGCTTTTATGCCACAAATAAATCGATGGGGAATCAATATATCATCTGCTCAAGAGTTTATAAAGAAAGTGGAGGAACAACTTCTCACCTCCAGTCTACGGTTTCTGTGTATGGGGAAATATGCACTCTGGTTGCTATAGGCCAGTGGTTTCCAATCTGTAATTTTTCAGCTGTTACAAAACTACAACTCCCAGCATGCACTGATAGCCTGCGGCTGTAAAGCAATATCCTAGATCCAGACAAGAGATGTCTGTCACTCTTAACACAGCACCATTAACCCTCCTAAATGTTGTGAATCTGAATTCTGAGTAATGACATCCATCATTGCTACATTTTCCCAAAATATCAAATAATATCAGTTCTCAGGGCCGTTTTTACACATTGGTCAGCCCAGTGCTTGGATTTCATGAGTGAGCATTTTTACTGATCATTTTCAAACCCACCAACATTTTAAAATTAAAATGAAACAAAGCAGCACCCCACCTCTTCCCCACAATGTACACACACACAGATACCACATATATACATACAAATCACACACCACATATATATACAGTACATACACATCACATATATAATTACCACACAAATGCAGCACATACACACACCACCTATATAAATGCCAAATATATATATACACACCACATTTATACATACATACATTACATATATACAGTACATACACACACACACACACACACCATACATATAGCTGACAGCAGGGGCGTAACTAGGAAAGACTGGGCCCCATAGCAAACTTTTGACTGGGGCCCCCCCTCCCCTGGGTGTCACACAACCCCTCCCCCTTGTAGATAGTGCCTTTTTTACAGCCCCCCCTGTAGATAACGCCATACAGCCCCCCCTGTAGATAACGCCATACAGCCCCCCTGTAGATAACGCCATACAGCCCCCCCTGTAGATAACGCCATACAGCCCCCCTGTAGATAACGGCATACAGCCCCCCCCTGTAGATAACACCATACAGCCCCCCCTGTAGATAACGCCATACAGCCCCCCCTGTAGATAGCGCCATACAGCCCCCTCTGTAGATAGCGCCATACAGCCCCCTCTGTAGATAGCGCCATACAGCCCCCCCTGTAGATAACGCCATACAGCCCCCTTTGTAGATATCTACAGAGGGGGCTGTATGGCGTTATCTACAGGGGGGACTGTATGGAGTTATCTACAGAGGGGGCTGTATGGAGTTATCTACAGAGGGGGCTGTATGGAGTTATCTACAGAGGGGGCTGTATGGAGTTATCTACAGAGGGGGCTGTATGGCGTTATCTACAGAGGGGGCTGTATGGCGTTATCTACAGGGGGGACTGTATGGCGTTATCTACAGGGGGGACTGTATGGTGTTCCCTATGGGGGGGCTGTATGGTGTTATCTACAGGGGGGGCTGTATGGCGTTATCTACAGGGGGGCTGTATGGTTTTCCCTACAAGGGGGGCTGTATGGCGTTATCTACAGGGGGGACTGTATGGCGTTATCTACAGAGGGGGCTGTATGGCGCTAACACCATACAGCCCCCACTGTAGAGAATGCCATACAGCCCCCACTGTAGAGAATGCCATACAGCCCCCCCCCCTGTAAGGAACACCATACAGCCCCCCCCTGTAGGGAACACCATACAGCCCCCCCCCTGTAGGGAACGCCATACAGTCCCCCCTGTAGATAATGCCATACAGCCCCCCTGTAGGGAACACCATACAGCCCCCCCTGTAGGGAACGCCATACAGCCCCCCTCTGCAGGGAACGCCATACAGCCCCCTCTGCAGATAACGCAATACAGCCCCCCCCTATAGGTAACGCCACACAGCCCCCCCTGTAGGGAATGCCACACAGCGCCCCTGTAGGGAACGCCACACAGCCCCCCCTGTAGGGAACGCCATACAGCCCCCCCTGTAGGGAACACCATACAGCCCCCCCTGTAGGGAACGCCATACAGTCCCCCCTGTAGATAACGCCATACAGCTCCCCCTGTAGGGAACACCATACAGCCCCCCCTGTAGGGAACGCCATACAGCCCCCCTCTGCAGGGAACGCCATACAGCCCCCTCTGCAGATAACGCAATACAGCACCCCCCTATAGGTAAGGCCACACAGCCCCCTGTAGGGAATGCCACACAGCCCCCCCTGTAGGGAACACCACACAGCCCCCCTGTAGGGAACGCCATACAGCCCCCCCTCTAGGGAACGCCATACAGCCCCCCCTGTAGGGAACGCCATACAGTCCCCCCCTGTAGGGAACGCCATACAGCCCCCCTTGTAGGGAATGCCATACAGCATCCCCAACCCCCCAAAAAAATGCGACATACAGTGTGTCCTACAAAAGACACGTATCCCCTATCCACAGGATAGGGGATACATGTGTAATCGCTGGCAGTGATAGGGAGAACGGGGGACTGAAAGTTCTCCATGACTAACCTCTGACTTCCGGCGTCTACGCAGCTCAATAAAAATGAAAGGAGCGCTGGTCACGCATGCGCACAAGCACGACTGGCGCTCCATTCATTTCTACAGAGCTGTCGACACAGACCCTGGAAGTCAGAGGTTTGTGATGGAGAACTTCAGGGGACTTTTTCAGTCCCCCGTTCTTCCTAACAATGCCAGCGATCACACATGTATCCCCTATCCTGTGGATAGGGGATACATGTCTTTTTTTTAATAGCAGAGCAGGGAGATAGCTCCCTGCTCTGCCGTAGTGTTAAGAGGCGTCGCGCTGTAGCAGCCATTGCGGCTGCTAGCGGAGCCTCCGGCCATGGCGGCGGCACGTGCCAGCGGGCGACACGGGCCCCCTCATGCCGCGGGCCCCGCAGCAGCCGCTACGGCTGCTACGGCGGTAGTTACGCCACTGGCTGACAGCTTCCTGCCCCACCATAGTATTGACGCAAATGCAGTTGAAACTGGCAGTCGTCCTACGACCTGGGGCCCTGGATGCCCAGTACTACCCATGTCCCTGATGCATACACATATACACACACACAACATATAAATACACACACACTACATAGATACAAACATATACACACGCACAAACACATACACCACATACAGTACGTATATACACACACCACATATAATATATATTCATGCACACACCACTGATATATATACACAGGCACCTAGAACAGATATACACTCCTCAACATTGAAATTGCAACACCAAGAAGGAAAAGTTTTGGAATTGTGGAAATCACAGGATCGATAGACATGTTAATGATAAGCAAATGATAAAAAAATTAAAACAAAATATTCCAAACATCTGTAATCATTCAGTATCAAGTATTATATACACTGGAGAAAAATGGAGCATAATAGCCAATGGTAAAAAATTTATAGCTTTATTGAACATATAGAAACATACACAAGGGATATTAAAAAGGTACAAAACTGGACAAAAGGACTCTATATAGTTTCAAAGTGACACAGCTAAAAGACTCTCTAATTTATAGAAGGTAATATGGGGTAAATCAAGGAGATGGATGGACTCACGGAATAGTAAGTGAGATGAAAAGCACCAGGGATCATACCACGGTAAAGTACAGCTAAAGCCTATAGAAATTACTGGCATAGAATCAGGTGCAAATAGGAAACCGTGTGCTGAGTCAGAGACCTGAGGATAGAGCATAAGTAGTATGCACAAACCAAATTGCCGGTCTAAGACCTAAATAAACCACAGATCCACCACTCCTTGAGGTAACTTACCCATGAAAGAAGGTAACCAGGAGAGTCAAGCTGTTTGTAAAGCGAACCCAAACGCGCGTTTCGCGATGTGCTTCCTCAAGGGGTGTATAGTGTCTGAAGAAATGACAGCTATAAATAGTACTAACCACAGATGGATTGAGTGTTTGTTGATTCAAAAAGATTGCGGCGCACGTCTCCTGCTGAAACCGGAAGTGAGGCATGCCCCACTTCCAGCCCCCAGCGCCGGAGCGCACACCGAGGATCCCCGACGCGTACAGGGATCCCAGGCATGCGCAGTGCGCTATCGGGGGCGGAGAAGGGGGCCGGCCACACACCAGCATCGCACGGACGAAGTGCGCACCTTATTGGATAAGAAACACGGTGAGTAAAAGGAGTTGTATGTCTATATCCCAATACTGCAATATAAGCCACATTAAAGAGCCAATAGTGCGATAATGCAGAACGAAGTTACAGACTGTACTATCAAAATACGGCAGTATTAGATGAATCAAGTTATTAGCAAACCTACACAGATGCAAAAAATGAAATAAAAAACAGTGACTTATTTAAAACTAGTAGTTATAAACTACTAAGTGTGACAATAGTAAACTAAATAATATCCAAAAAAGGATGAAGTACGAGGGGGAATGAAAATTCGCCCATAAAAAGTGAATATAATCTGAATGTGCACTGATGTTAAGACCATAATAGTGAAAATATACAAGGATTAAGATGCAGATAATATATAACGACAGGTGAGAAATAACAAGGGGACATGTAATAGAAGCAGTTGATCCGTAGGGATACATAGCATCTATGGATCCACGGATAGTATATGTTTCTTCTCCATCTGTATTTCAAAAAAGATCCAACTCAAACGATCAGGTTTTCATCGGAAAAAGGGGCTGTCAAGAAGGTGGTATATCAAGTACCTATGTAACATAATAAAAGACACAAAATTTAAATCTGAATTAAAAGCCAATGGTAATAGGGAATTTATAGAAAAGGGGCAAAGTTTAGTTGTTCGTTAAGGCCACTGGGCGTCATAGATCCCAATTTAACGATCCACATACATTCCTTTTGGGCCAAAACCTTCCTCAGATTACCCCCTCTGATGCCACAATGTAGACGTTCAATTCCACGGATCATAAGAGAGTTTGGGTCGCAGTTATGGTGTTGTTTAAAATGTCTAGGCAGCGTTTTAAGTTGTCTCAGGTCACTTATTGCTTTCGCTCCAGAGATGTCACGTACATGTTCTCTAGTACGTATCCTCAACTGCCTAGAGGTCAGACCAACATAGATCTTAGGACATCCACAAAGTGCGTAGTACACTACATATGTGGTGCTACAGGAGATGTATTCCCTGATTTTGAAGGTTCTTGATCCATCTGCTGTTAAAAAATCTTTAGCTCTACTAATATTGGGGCACGCAATGCACGCACCACATGGGTAGCATCCAACATTGGGTTCGCGTGAACCAAAGGGGTTAATATATTTAGGCACATAGTGACTTTTTGTTAGAAGATCTTTCAGATTTTTACTCCTTTTGGCCGTCATCATGGGTTTAAAAGAGAGACATTTAGCTAAGCTTGGTTCCGATCTTAAAATCGACCAATGTTGTCCAAGAATTGACCTCATTCAGTCCCTGTAAAGGATCTGCCAGGCACAACTTCTGTGTATACGCCCATAGGTAATCAGTCTGCACCTGAGTCTATGTCTCTGAGACTGACTCCATCTTCCACCACTCAGGATGGCAGGCTTAGGAGCGGGAGAGCCTATCGCAGCCTGGCCAGACGGAGCTAGCTCCCACCCTCTTTCTATTTATACCTGCCCTTCCTGTTCCTCCTTTGCTTGTGATTCTTCTCGTGTGGTTTCCTGGCCCAGCTACAGCTTCAACTATTTGATCCTGCTCCATACTGACCCTGGCTTACTGACTACTCTCCTGCTCTGCGTTTGGTACCTCGTTCACTCCTGGTTTGACTCGGCTCGTTCACCACTCTTGTTGCTCACGGTGTTGCCGTGGGCAACTGCCCCATTTCCCTTATCTTTGTGTACCCTTGTCTGTTTGTCTCGTGCACTTACTGAGCGTAGGGACCGCTGCCCAGTTGTACCCCGTCGCCTAGGGCCGGTCGTTGCAAGTAGGCAGGGACAGAGTGGCGGGTAGATTAGGGCTCACTTGTCCGTTTCCCTACCCCCTTCATTACAGTCCCATTGACTATTGTAAGTAGTGATAAATCGTACATTGTTGTCTGCGGGTCGATGTGTTTTGGTTTTTAGAAGGTCACAGCGTGGTGTTCTCCTAGCCCTATTATAGCCTGATTTTATGAGGCGTGTACTGTACCCTCTGTCAATGAATCTGGATTTTAGTTCATCTGACTGGTGTTCGAACAGTCTATCAGTGGAGCAGATCCGCTTCATCCTAAGGAACTGCGAAACCAGGATGGCTTTGACAGTTGGGCGTGTATGAAAAGATGATGCATGCAGCAGAGAGTTAACTGATGTGGACTTACGATAGACATCAGTCTGAAGAAATCCATCACAATCAGCAAAAATTTGAATTTCAAGAAAATCTATTTTTTGTCTATGAAATTTGTATGTTAACTTGATGTTACAAGAATTCAAATTCAACTGCTGCATGAACTCAGCCAATTCACTTTCCGACCCTTGCCAGATAAACAGAACATCATCTATATACCGAAACCAGTCACTGTTTTTTATTTCATTTTTTGCATCTGTGTAGGTTTGCTAATAACTTGATTCATCTAATACTGCCGTATTTTGATAGTGCAGTCTGTAACTTCGTTCTGCATTATCGCACTATTGGCTCTTTAATGTGGCTTATATTGCAGTATTGGGATATAGACATACACCTCCTTTTACTCACCGTGTTTCTTATCCAATAAGGTGCGCACTTCGTCCGTGCGATGCTGGTGTGTGGCCGGCCCCCTTCTCCACTCCCGATAGCGCACTGCGCATGCCTGGGATCCCTGCACGCGTCGGGGATCCTCGGTGTGCGCTCCGGCGCTGGGGGCTGGAAGTGGGGCATGCCTCACTTCCGGTTTCAGCAGGAGACGTGCGCCGCAATCTTTTTGAATCAACAAACACTCAATCCATCTGTGGCTAGTACTATTTATAGCTGTCATTTCTTCAGACACTATACACCCCTTGAGGAAGCACATCGCGAAACGCACGTTGGGGTTCGCTTTACAAACAGCTTGACTCTCCTGGTTACCTTCTTTCATGGGTAAGTTACCTCAAGGAGTGGTGGATCTGTAGTTTATTTAGGTCTTAGACCGGCAATTTGGTTTGTGCATACTACTTATGCTCTATCCTCAGGTCTCTGACTCAGCACACGGTTTCCTATTTGCACCTGATTCTATGCCAGTAATTTCTATAGGCTTTAGCTGTACTTTACCGTGGTATGATCCCTGGTGCTTTTCATCTCACTTACTATTCCGTGAGTCCATCCATCTCCTTGATTTACCCCATATTACCTTCTATAAATTAGAGAGTCTTTTAGCTGTGTCACTTTGAAACTATATAGAGTCCTTTTGTCCAGTTTTGTACCTTTTTAATATCCCTTGTGTATGTTTCTATATGTTCAATAAAGATATAAATTTTTAACCATTGTCTATTATGCTCCATTTTTCTCCAGTGTATATAACTATATATAGGAGTTGCCTTTTCTCAATATTAGGGTAGTATGCTATACGACAAGCATCTAGCCCCACATTTGCTGTATGAGTTGTTTTGTGTATTCATAATTCTGTATTCTGTGTCTCTCACAGCGACCGGCTCACAGCAAAATATGAACTTCAGAGCCCGTGACGAATCATGGCTCCTACATCTGGACCAAATATTTAATGAGGACCCTGTTTTAGTTTCAACCAGTGGTGGTAGGGATAGTAGGGAGCTCAGCAACAAGCTGAAGCTCCTTTTGAATAAGAGAACGAAAATTTGGTGGAATAAGGCCTTTCTTGCCAAATATATCTCCAGAGGCCTGATCCCTAGAGGATTAAGGGTGCAAGTGTTCCCTTCTTTTGAAATAGAAAATTATGAATTTAAACAGAAATGGGAAAAATTGGCAGATACATGCTCCATGGGTTTTATGGGCCTTTTGGTTCAGTCTAATTCTAATACACTAATTGAACTAGAAAAAGAGATAGAAGAGCTACAGACCGCTCTCAAAAAAGATTTTTCTAATGAGACTATTGTTAAGATACAAGATGATCTAGACAAGGATTACCTGAAATTGGAAAAAGACATTTGTGCGACCAAGTCAGGGAAATTCCTAAGGGACTCGCAAGATTACCTATCCAACAAAGCGTACAAGTGGCGTATGAGGCGGGGCCGATCCAGATCGAGATCCTTCTCCCACTCGAGATCTTCTTCAGTTTCATCCCGAATTTCGGTCGATTAAGTAAATAGAGCTAGGGAGATCAATACCAATATCACCACTGGGACTAATCAGGGATCCTCTGGCCTAAGAAGGCACTATGATAGAAATGCTAAACATAAGAACATACGCAACTACCAACAGGATAGGAACCCAGCCAATAAATTAGAGGTAATAAACTTATCCTCACATGTCCTCTCTGATGCCCAATGTGAAGTCCTCAGTAAGGGGTTGACTTTCTCACCCACTAACCATTTCAATTTTTTCACAGCGCTAAAGGATCTCCACTTATTCTCGCGCAAATTGGTTTTAAAAAAACTTCACAGTAGGAGCGCTGACAATTTCATTGTTACCACTGAGATGGAAAGAGAGGCCCTACAGGCCCTTGAGGAGTTATTGCGTGAACAGACCGCTGAGGTAATGGGTTCCTTTCCCACATCTGTCCTGCCTAGATCCACGAGGTTTCCTCCCTTGTCTTTGTGCCCCCAAGTAGAGATTTTTACCAGACTAGTCATGGATAAGTTCAAACAACTATCCACTACAAGGGATGGCGACAATCTCACTGCCCAGCAGAGGAAAGCACTTAGTGAATTGCAATTGCTGGACGATGTTGTAATTAAACCATCAGACAAGGGGGGGGAACATCGTGGTCTGGCCAGTGGCTAAATATGAAAAAGAAGCCCTAAGACAGTTACGTGACAAACAGACCTACGTCAAACTAACACACAGCCCCTTGTCTACTTTCTCTTCAGAATTAGCTAAGATCCTTGACAGAGCCTTGGATAAGGGACTCATCCCAAAGAGAATATATGAGGGACTTCTAACGGAGGAGCCCAAGATCCCCACGCTCTACCTCTTACCCAAGGTGCACAAGAGTCTTGTGGACCCCCCAGGACGTCCGATCGTGTCAGGTATGGGTGGTCTGTGTGACCCTATTTGCAAATTTGTTGATTATTATTTAAAACCGTTGGTCACCGACCTACCCTCATACGTTAAAGACACGACGGAAGTCCTGGGCAGGTTAGATGGTATCCAAATTGAGTCAGACATGCTATTGGTCACGGCGGTCGTAGAGTCATTATATACCTGTATACGGCACTGTGATGGAATGGAGGCGGTCCGCTTCTTCCTGGGGACCAGCAACCAGGATGATGAAATGTGTGATCTTATTCTGGAACTGCTCCAATATATCTTGTCCCACAACTTTTTTGTATTCAAAGATCATTACTACCTACAGACCATGGGCACTGCCATGGGAGCGGCCTGCGCTCCATTCTATGCAAACCTGTTTCTCGGTCTCTGGGAGAGGCAGGTTTTCCTTGGGGATGGCGCCCGGGCCGCCGAACATGTGCAGTGCTGGTTTCGGTATATAGATGATGTTCTGTTTATCTGGCAAGGGTCGGAAAGTGAATTGGCTGAGTTCATGCAGCAGTTGAATTCGAATTCTTGTAACATTAAGTTAACATACAAATTTCATAGACAAAAAATAGATTTTCTTGATATTCAAATTTTTGCTGATTGTGATGGATTTCTTCAGACTGATGTCTATCGTGAGTCCACATCAGTTAACTCACTGCTGCATGCATCATCTTTTCATACACGCCCAACTGTCAAAGCCATCCCGGTTGGGCAGTTCCTTAGGCTGAAGCGGATCTGCTCCACTGATAGACTGTTCGAACACCAGTCAGATGAACTAAAATCCAGATTCATTGACAGAGGGTACAGTACACGTCTCATAAAATCAGGCTATAATAGGGCTAGGAGAACACCACGCTGTGACCTTCTAAAAACCAAAACACATCGACCCGCAGACAACAATGTACGATTTATCACTACTTACAATAGTCAATGGGACAGAATGAGGTCAATTCTTGGACAACATTGGTCGATTTTAAGATCGGAACCAAGCTTAGCTAAATGTCTCTCTTTTAAACCCATGATGACGGCCAAAAGGAGTAAAAATCTGAAAGATCTTCTAACGAAAAGTCACTATGTGCCTAAATATATTAACCCCTTTGGTTCACGCGAACCCAATGTTGGATGCTACCCATTTGGTGGGTGCATTGCGTGCCCCAATATTAGTAGAGCTAAAGATTTTTTAACAGCAGATGGATCAAGAACCTTCAAAATCAGGGAATACATCTCCTGTAGCACCACACATGTAGTGTACTATGCACTTTGTGGATGTCCTAAGATCTATGTTGGTCTGACCTCTGGGCAGTTGAGGATACGTACTAGAGAACATGTATGTGACATCTCTGGAGCGAAAGCAATAAGTGACCTGAGACAACTTAAAACGCTGCCTAGACATTTTAAACAACACCATAACTGCGACCCAAACTCTCTTATGATCCGTGGAATTGAACGTCTACATTGTGGCATCAGAGGGGGTAAACTGAGGAAGGTTTTGGCCCAAAAGGAATGTATGTGGATCGTTAAATTGGGATCCATGACGCCCGGTGGCCTTAACGAACAACTAAACTTTTCCCCTTTTCTATAAATTCCCTATTACCATTGGCTTTTAATTCAGATTTTAATTTTGTGGCTTTTATTATGTTACATAGGTACTTGATATACCACCTTCTTGAGAGCCCCTTTTTCCGATGAAAACCTGATCGTTTGAGTTGGATCTTTTTTGAAATACAGATGGAGAAGAAACATATACTATCCGTGGATCCATCGATGCTATGTATCCCTACGGATCAACAGCTTCTATTACATGTCCCCTTGTTATTTCTCACCTGTCGTTCTTTTTCTTTCTGTTATTACGGTGTACCGCAACTGCAGTTTTTAATCCTTGTTCCTGCTTCTGCAGGAAATTTACATTATATATTATCTGCATCTTAATCCTTGTATATTTTCACTATTATGGTCTTAACATCAGTGCACATTCAGATTATATTCACTTTTTATGGGCGAATTTTCATTCCCCCTCGTACTTCATCCTTTTTTGGATATTATTTAGTTTACTATTGTCACACTTAGTAGTTTATAACTACTAGTTTTAAATAAGTCACTGTTTTTTATTTCATTTTTTGCATCTGTGTAGGTTTGCTAATAACTTGATTCATCTAATACTGCCGTATTTTGATAGTACAGTCTGTAACTTCGTTCTGCATTATCGCACTATTGGCTCTTTAATGTGGCTTATATTGCAGTATTGGGATATAGACATACACCTCCTTTTACTCACCGTGTTTCTTATCCAATAAGGTGCGCACTTCGTCCGTGCGATGCTGGTGTGTGGCCGGCCCCCTTCTCCGCCCCCGATAGCGCACTGCGCATGCCTGGGATCCCTGCACGCGTCGGGGATCCTCGGTGTGCGCTCCGGCGCTGGGGGCTGGAAGTGGGGCATGCCTCACTTCCGGTTTCAGCAGGAGACGTGCGCCGCAATCTTTTTGAATCAACAAACACTCAATCCATCTGTGGCTAGTACTATTTATAGCTGTCATTTCTTCAGACACTATACACCCCTTGAGGAAGCACATCGCGAAACGCACGTTGGGGTTCGCTTTACAAACAGCTTGACTCTCCTGGTTACCTTCTTTCATGGGTAAGTTACCTCAAGGAGTGGTGGATCTGTGGTTTATTTAGGTCTTAGACCGGCAATTTGGTTTGTGCATACTACTTATGCTCTATCCTCAGGTCTCTGACTCAGCACACGGTTTCCTATTTGCACCTGATTCTATGCCAGTAATTTCTATAGGCTTTAGCTGTACTTTACCGTGGTATGATCCCTGGTGCTTTTCATCTCACTTACTATTCCGTGAGTCCATCCATCTCCTTGATTTACCCCATATTACCTTCTATAAATTAGAGAGTCTTTTAGCTGTGTCACTTTGAACCTATATAGAGTTCTTTTGTCCAGTTTTGTACCTTTTTAATATCCCTTGTGTATGTTTCTATATGTTCAATAAAGCTATACATTTTTTACCATTGGCTATTATGCTCCATTTTTCTCCAGTGTATATAACTATATATAGGAGTTGCCTTTTCTCAATATTAGGGTAGTATGCTATACGACAAGCATCTAGCCCCACATTTGCTGTATGAGTTGTTTTGTGTATTCAGTATCAAGTATTAGCATCACGAGCAGAAATACACGAACTTACATGCCTTGGCATGCTATCAATGAGGTTATTAACCTGTTAGTGTAATGTCCCCAAAACATTACTAGAAAGATAATGTGTTGTAATTGTATTTCATGACGTTTTTCCACTATTAGGTACTGTCACTTTAAAAAGTAAATGTGAATTTGCAATGAACTGTTTTACAGCCTATGCTGGAGTGTCATATACGGAAGTTTCCAGAAGGTGGGAGGAGCTTAGGAGATAGAAGGGGGGTCCAGTGGCAGTTAGGGAGGAGTTGGAGTGAGTGATCAGTTGAGTTAAAAGCAAAGTGGAGTTGCTCCTGGGTTCATCCATCTAGGATCCAGAAGAGGCTGGACGCAGCCGCAGGGTTAAGGGAAGCCGGCATGACCGTCCTGGTAGGGAAAGGGTTAATGAGGTGAGGGAAAGTTGGGTTGGAAGGAGCTGAAGGAGGGACGGGGAGGAGTTAAGGGGGACGGGGGGGGCTGTTACTGCGCTTCCCGCTGTTTCTCGGCATTGAGCCGGAAGCAGCGGGAGGAGTAACACAGAGTAAGCAAGCTCCCCGTTGCCCGGTTTTTTAGAAATGGCAGAAGCCATTATGTTAGAGCGGCTGCGGGCCGCTGCTGTGCACCACGGTCCCGGATGGCTAGAGGAGACCGTGGCTGCAATAACGAGGATCCCGGACGCCGTTTCGCCACGTCGGGCACGGCGTTCGGGGTCTGTTGAAAGGGACAGGCTCCCCTCCCCCGGCCCCCTTACGAGCATGGCTATGGCGGCGGGGGGGGAGTCGGCAACAACCGCTCCTGCGCTGGGCAGGCAGAGAGCGGTGCCAGGGGTGACGGCGATGCAGGCTGGGTCGACCCGTCCCTCTCGGCGGTCCCGACCTCCAGAGCGCCTCAGTCCGGAGGTAGTCCCGCGGACACGGCGTCGCAGAGGGAGCCCGATCCCGGACGCTGCAGGCCAGGCAGCTGGGAGGACCGCCCCTTCCCAGGCCCTGCGTCCTGGCAGGAATCCCAGGCCGCGACGGGGTCCGGCGGTAAGCAGGGAGTCGCAGGCTGGGCTCCCTGTCACCCCTCCCCCATCAGATGGAAGACGTGGAGAACAAGGTACGGCCGCCCCGCATGGTGATGTTCCGGCCAGGGGGCAGGCTTCGTCAGGATCGTCTAGACGGACGCCTAGAGCTGCAGCGACGTCGAGGCAACAGGTCCGGTCGGAAGTCTGGGTCCCGGCGGTCGGGCGGCAGGTTGCCGGCCCATTGGTCAGCGCGTCCTCATCCCCGTTCCGAAGAGGTCGTTGGGAGGGACAGTCGTCGGCGAGAGAAGAACTGGAGGAAGGTGAACTGGACGTGTATCGTCGAGGTCAGGATGGTCCGGCTGACGGGAACACAGCGCCTGTGCAGCCCGGTGAGTGTATAACTCCATCATTGTCTTATCCAGCGATTTTTATGTCGGGTGTCGGCGGGGGGGCTGCTAGCATTGCATCGGGGGCTGGTAGTGGCGCGGGCGGACGCGACGGAGCGGGTTTGGCAGATTTAGTGGGTTGCTTACGGGAGCTGGTGGGGCGCCTGGATAGGGCCGCGGCGCCGGTAGTAACGGAAGTGTCTCCTGCGATAGTTTGGGAAGGCCCCAGGGACGTGGGATCGTTACAGGCGCGTCCTGCGGTGGCGGTTAGAGAGGCGGTCGCGGTGTCGGTACAGACCGAGGCACAGAAACGGCTGTTGGGTTGTTTTTGGAATGGGGCTTTTTACGTGGATCGGTGCCTTCCGATGGGGTGTTCCCTTTCTTGTGCATACTTCGAGGCGTTTAGTAGCTTCGTGGAGTGGGTAACGAGGGGGGCATCCGGGGTCGACTCGTTGATACATTACTTGGATGATTTTTTGTGCGTTGGCCCGGGGGGTTCGCCGGTTTGCGGTAATCTGCTTCATGCTCTACAGAAGGTGGCGAGGGATTTTGGGATTCCTTTGGCGCCGGAAAAAACGGAGGGCCCGGTAGCGACGATTTGTTTTTTGGGAATCGAAATAGACTCGGTGGCAATGGAGTGTCGTCTCCCGGCGGATAAGTTGGGTGCTTTGAGGCTGGAGGTTCGACGGGCTTGTAGAAGGAAGAAAATGTCGCTGAGGGAGCTTCAGTCGCTGCTGGGGAAGTTGAATTTCGCTTGCCGGATTATGCCGATGGGAAGGGTGTTTGGTAGAAGGTTGGCGGCGGCAACGGCGGGAGTGCGTGCGCCGCATCATTTTGTGCGGCTCAAGGAGGAGCACCGAGCTGATCTTCAGGTTTGGGATGACTTCTTGGGCCAGTACAATGGTCGCTCGCTATGGATGGCCCCAGCGCAGGATACGAGTGATTTGAATATTTTCACGGATGCGGCTGGGGCGGGTGGCTTTGGAGCTTACGGGGGAGGTCCGTGGTGTGCAGGTCAATGGCCGGCTAGCTGGGTGTCCAGTGGACTCACGCGGAATCTGGCCCTGCTCGAGCTGTTTCCCATCGTGGTGGCGGCTACCATTTGGGGGGACAGGCTCAGGGATAAGAAGGTCCGTTTTTACTGCGACAACATGGGGGTGGTGCTTGCCATTAACAACATCACGGCGTCTTCTCCTCCGGTAGTTCAATTGTTGCGACATTTAGTGTTGGTGTGTTTGTCGTTGAACGCGTGGGTGGTGGCGGTGCATGTCCCGGGTGTACGGAATTGTATTGCTGATGCTCTTTCTCGCTCGCAGTGGGACCGGTTTCGGCAATTGGCCCCGGGAGCGGAACGTCTCGGTTTGGCTTGTCCGGAGCATCTTTGGGATCTGGTATCGGTCCCGTAGAGCAGCTGTTACAAAGGTCTTTGGCGCGCACGACGTGGAGTGCTTATGCTGCTTGTTGGAGGCAGTGGGAGGAGTGGGTAAGAGAGTTGGGTGACGTCAATACGGATAGAGACAGGTTGGTGGCACTTTTGTATTGGTTAGGGGATGCCTGGGAGGCGGGGTTTTCAGTAGCGAAGGTGAACCGGTTCATATCTGCTGTGGCGTTTGGGCTTAAGTTGCGGGGCTTGCGGGATGTATCGAAGGAATTTCTGGTATCGCAGGCTTTGAAGGGGTTGCGCAGAGGTAGGGTGGAGGCGGATAGTAGAAGGCCGGTGTCGTTTGCTTTGCTTGGCTCGTTGGGGGGTTCATTAGCATCGGTATGTCGTTCTTCAGATGAAATGGATCTGTTCCGGTTGGCTTTTTCGTTAGCGTTCTTCGGAGCATTTAGAATAGGTGAGTTGGTGTCGCCAAGTACTAAACAGGCAGGGGGGCTGAGATCTGGGGAGGTGAGCCTTTTTGCAGATCGGCTGGAGGTATGGTTGCGTAGATCTAAAACTGACCAAGTAGGGAAGGGTAAACTGATAGTTTGTTCGCTCTCCCGGGATCGGTCATGTGTCCAGTGGAGTGCATGCGGGGTTTTACGAGAAACAGGGGGTCTCCAGATTTGCCTTTGTTACGTCATGAGGACGGGTCGTTTTTGTCCAGGTTTCAGTTTGGAGCTGTATTTAAAAAATGTTTGACGGCAGTGGGGGTTGCGGCAGGCTCATATTCATCTCATTCCTTCCGGATTGGCGCAGCAACGGAAGCGGGGCGCTGGGGGTTGGATGACGAGGGGGTGAGGCGTATTGGTCGTTGGGAGTCTAAAAGGTTTAAGTCCTATGTCCGCCCCCATATGTTGTAATTTTGTTGTTTATGTTTGAAAATGTTATATGGTGGTGCCTAACTGTGTTTTCCGTTTCAGATTCGCCTCCTTGTCTGGTGTGGTTGATGGGTCATTCGTACGTGCACTGGGGGGCTTTGAGGGCGGACGTCCGCCCTGATGGTCGCCAGTTGCGCATTCCGCGACAGGATGCGGTTGTGCATTGGCTGGGTTTTAGAGGTATGTCTTGGAACAGGGTGTTGGCGGAATTCCAGACATATGTGCGGCTTGATAGGGTTCCGGAGGTCTTAGTATTGCACGTGGGTGGGAATGACTTAGGAGTCCGCCCCTTTCGTGAGTTGGTGCGGGATATCAAACATGATATGTTGTGTTTGTGGGTATCTTATCCCAAGTTGGTGGTAGTGTGGTCGGACATAGTCCCAAGAAAGCATTGGCGGTTAGCTAGATCGGTGGAGAGAGTCAATAAGGCTCGCATAAAAGTTAACCGGGCGGTGTCTCGTTTTGTGGCAAAGAACGGGGGCATTTGCGTGAGGCATAGGGATTTGGAGTCAGGAGTGGGGAATTTCTGGAGAAGTGACGGGGTTCATCTGACCGAGGTTGGCATTGATCTTTGGAGCTTGGCGATAGCAGAAGGCATAGAAAGGGCGGTGGTGGTGTGGAGGAACTCACAGGCTTAAGGTGGTCAAGGCCTGTTTCGCGGTGGCGGGGGGAGTCCTTGAGGCCAGTCAGTACAAAATGGTGGGGGGGTCGCATCGGGGGTATGCGTCCCCCAAAAAAGGTACATGGTTGAAGACTTCATCGGGTGTTATCCCTTTGAAGTGGTCTTCTGGTAGAAGGTATATCACTTGAAGGCTTCATCGGGTGTTATCCCTTTGAAGTGGACTTCTAGTGGTCGGTATATCACTTGAGGGCTTCATCGGGTGTTATCCCCTTGAAGTGGACTTCTAGTGGTTGGAGCCATCTGCAGAGGTGAACGGTGCTTCCGAGCTGGTTTACGGCTGGAGGTAATTGGTGGTTTGCAGATGGCTAATTCGGTGTGTTCTTGAAAGGAACATCTGAAGGGGCTTCAAGGACTTCCTCTGCTCGGGTTAATGTTAACGTTTAATTGTTATTTATGATTCTGACCCATGTTGGGTCATGTGAATTATTAGGAGGAATTCTCTGGTGGATTCCTAACTAGTTATCCGAATGTTTCGGATTTAAATTGTTTTTATAAAACTGTGAAATTAATAAACGGCTGCTGTGGCCATTTCACATCCAACCTCGGTGTCATGTGTCTTTACTAAATGGGGGTGGGGGGATAGTATGGTCTAAGGTTAACACACGACTCTACCTAGGCAGGTCAAGAAGAGGCTGGACGCAGCCGCAGGGTTAAGGGAAGCCGGCATGACCGTCCTGGTAGGGAAAGGGTTAATGAGGTGAGGGAAAGTTGGGTTGGAAGGAGCTGAAGGAGGGACGGGGAGGAGTTAAGGGGGACGGGGGGGGCTGTTACTGCGCTTCCCGCTGTTTCTCGGCATTGAGCCGGAAGCAGCGGGAGGAGTAACACAGAGTAAGCAAGCTCCCACCCTCCCACCCTTGGTTTGTTACTCCTTAGGTCTTATGTACGTCCGTCTATGAGTGTTGTGTGTTATTTTGTGTGCTTATTTAACTTGTTTTTCTTTTTTCCGGAGTAGGTTCTGTTGTCATGGCAGCTGGCGGGGGGAGTCCTTGAGGCCAGTCAGTACAAAATGGTGGGGGGGTCGCATCGGGGGTATGCGTCCCCCAAAAAAGGTACATGGTTGAAGACTTCATCGGGTGTTATCCCTTTGAAGTGGTCTTCTGGTAGAAGGTATATCACTTGAAGGCTTCATCGGGTGTTATCCCTTTGAAGTGGACTTCTAGTGGTCGGTATATCACTTGAGGGCTTCATCGGGTGTTATCCCCTTGAAGTGGACTTCTAGTGGTTGGAGCCATCTGCAGAGGTGAACGGTGCTTCCGAGCTGGTTTACGGCTGGAGGTAATTGGTGGTTTGCAGATGGCTAATTCGGTGTGTTCTTGAAAGGAACATCTGAAGGGGCTTCAAGGACTTCCTCTGCTCGGGTTAATGTTAACGTTTAATTGTTATTTATGATTCTGACCCATGTTGGGTCATGTGAATTATTAGGAGGAATTCTCTGGTGGATTCCTAACTAGTTATCCGAATGTTTCGGATTTAAATTGTTTTTATAAAACTGTGAAATTAATAAACGGCTGCTGTGGCCATTTCACATCCAACCTCGGTGTCATGTGTCTTTACTAAATGGGGGTGGGGGGATAGTATGGTCTAAGGTTAACACACGACTCTACCTAGGCAGGTCAAGAGACAGGCTGCCTACAACATCAGACCATAGAGAAGCTCGCAGAAAGAAATAGAACAGTCTTGAGAGAAGGAGTTCTTAAAAAGGGAAACAGAGTAACAAGAAGCTATTTCTGGGATTTTGAATACCGCCACCATATATGTTGGTGAGTCTCGTCCTTCATATACTAGCCCTGACTACCAATTATAGAGGCAGAAGTAGCACAGGCCAGGAGCCATTAGGAGAGAGATTGGACAGATGTTGTATTTTCCCACTTACTATGGGGTCAGCTATGCCCTAGAATTGGGTAGTATCAGAAGAAAAGCAGAGAGAGAGAGAGAGAGAGAGGGTCTCCCACTCCGGCGGATTAGATGAGAAGCAGAAAGCTTTGGGGGCTGCATGGTATTGAAAGGATTGAGTTTACTACAAGGTATTGAGCCTCCATTTCATGTGGAAGATTGTAACTGCCATTTTGTGAACTGAAGTAAATTGTGCCTCGAGCTAACCTGTTCAACTACCACCTCAGCCTCCTGTCTTATTTTCTACTTAAAGACATTGCCTCTGTAACAGGAGTAACCACCAAGCATATTGTACCCAGTAAAACTACTGTGAACGTTTATTTGAACCCTGTCTCTTGGAACATCCTTATTTCGGGGTACACCACATAACATCCCAGGGAACAGAGAACAGTGTATCCCACAAGCACCACTTATTTCAATGTTTCTGCGGCCCGAGGTGCGGGAGAGAGATAGTGCGCCACCATGACCCAAAGGGCGCGAAAACCAACTTCAGCTCAGAGAGCCCCGCCCACCGCAACTCGGCGCCCGCGGTTACCACATTAGTGACCGTCAATTCGCCTGTTCACGGCGTTCACTAATGGGCTTTATTCTGATGCATATGCCTTTTTACGGGGCTGCATCAGAATAAATCTGCGCAGCCGGGAGCAGTAAAAGCTCCCTGCTCTCAGCTACCGGAGGGAGCTGAGGGCTGGGAGCAGACCTGCTCGAACGGATGGGATCGGAATCAACATCGATCCCACCCGTTTAACCCCTCAGATGTGTCGGTCAATAGTGACCACTGCATCTGAGTGGTTTTAGAGGCAGGGGTCTCGTCTCTCACCCCACCAGCACGGGGTGCCGATAGTTTCTATGGCAGCTGGGGGCCTAACAAAGGGCCTAGGTCTGCCTCTAGTGAATTCCTGTTGTAATGTTTACGGTTGCTGACAGTCGGCATTCCCCGCCTACCGGCAGCCACGACCGCAGGACTCTGGATTTCTGCCGGCGTCTCCTTCCCCTGGGACACCGGCACGTTCTGCTCTCTCCTACGGCCTGTGCCAGTAGGGTGTGCGCAATCGTCCCCGGTCTTAAAGGGCCAGCACACGCACCAGGAATATTACCCCAAACCAATCCCAGCACAACCTGGGATCGGTAAAGGAACTCTGCCCACTTCCTCAGTGCCTGAGCAATGTTGTGTTTAACCCTGTGTTAGTCTGCAAAGGTTCTATAGCTTCTTCCTGTATCCAGTGTCTGTAACGACTTCAGTATCCGTGTCTTGTGTCCGTATCAAGTCCCGTGTTCATGAAGACTTCAGTATCTGTGTCCGGTGTGCGTCAAGTCCAGTGTCCATGACATCTTCAGTATCCGTGTTCGGTGTCCGTGTCAAGTCCATTGTCCGTGACAACATCTGTATCCGTGTCCAGTATCCGAGACAAGTCCGATTATCCAGCACAAGCCAGCTTCCGATAGTCCGGCCCAAGCCAGCTTCCAATTATCCATCACAAGCCAGCTTCCTATTATCCAGCACAAGCCAGTTCCGATAGTCTGGCACAAGCCAGCTTCCGATAAAGCAGCATAAGCCAGCTATCCAGGTACTCTCATCTTATTGACTGTTATTGACATTAGTTTGGCCAGCTGTTATGGCGGTGTGGCCCAGTGGGTTCATATTCCCCATAGCAGTGACAGGTGGGACCAACTCCATAATAATTCCTATAAAGGCTCCTGTAAGTGTAATGTGTAGGTGTCCCAATACGGTTGTCCATATAGTGTATATAAAATATATCACAAGTAAATCAGTCTAAGATCAGTTTCACAAGGTCATAATACGTTCACATTAGAGCTTCCGTATTACGGCTGCAACACTTGAACTCCTGCGGTTTTACAGAACAAGCATAGGGTTTTATGGTAATCTAAGCTTGGTTCAAAGGAATGCAGACACTAAAACTTGCCCCTAGTATGGATGCATAAGGCCGGCCTTAGAGCTCATGCATACGGCCATAACATAGCTTTGGGAAAGACTTTACTGAGAATGGAATCTGATCCCATTCTTGTCACTAAATATACGGCTTGCACGTGCATTTCCCCTATTACATCAGATCCTATTGGAATGGATAAGTTGCCAACATGGAAATGCAGCAAAGTCATTCCTAGAACTTTTTTTTTTTAAATTTAGAAAGGTTTACCTGCTTTTACATGAACAGCTCTACCTAGAGATACTATTTTTAAGAACTATATATTTTATAGCAATGTTTAATAAAGGAGGGTCACTCATTCGGGCCTTTCATGTTAGCCAGAACAGGGGACGGCAATAAACAGCATCTCTCTGGCACTATTGGGATTATGCAACTTGTCCATGTATTACATGGATATCCCATTTTATCACATCATATTTATTTAAATGAAGATGGCTGTCTGACAGCTACTTCCTGTCACACATTCTAGCTAATTTCTTACATGACCATTCAGGGGGCCCTTCCCCTCTTACATCTCCCTTGCAGTCAATCTCAGTGAGAGAATGCCGACCCCACTGTGCTAAGAAATGTCTGACTGAATTTATGTCAGCACAGGGAGAAACATGATTTGGTTTCAGTGACCAAATGTGTTTCTTTGTTTAACCATTGGCTATCTCCCTAATCTCTAATATAAACATGCCCATTTGGGTTGGCCAAATGGGTATGTTATTACTGTGGTGGCAGCAGGTTACGGACACTACTTATCTAGTAGGAAACAATCTGTTCATATGGATTGAAATCCAGCCTGTCAATTCTAACCATGCCTTGGCCAACTTAGACAGACCAGAGCATTCACAATAATTTATAGCTACTAGCAATGAAGTCCGTTGTAAGAAAAAATACAATGGTATCTATAAATGTGTGCCCCTAATATGCCATCACTCTGCCACCTGTATGCCACCACTCTATCCCCTGTATGCCACCACGCTGTCCCTTGGGTATGCCATCACTGTCCCCTGTATATGTCATCACTGTCCCCTGGGTACGCCACCACTCTGTTGCCTGTATGCCATCACTTTCCCCTGTGTGGCACCACTCTACCCCCTGAATGCCCATTGTGCAAAGAATACAATAGGCGCTAGAAAACTAGGATGCTTTCACATATATAGTTGCATCGGCATCAGGTTTTTTTTGCCTCTCAAGCAATTACAACTGATACATTGTTGCATCAGTTGCCATGAGGCTTTTTCATAATTTTTACTACAGAACCATCAGTTGTCACCGGCTGTCATTAGTATTGATCATCCATTTTTACCACAATGGCCCACCAAAAAGATAGTCTAGAGTCTGAAAATGTGCCGATGCATAGCTTGTGATAGATTGGATACATGATAAATTAGATACTTGTTGTGTATGTTTCATGTGTAGATAATGCCACACTGCCTTCTGTATAGAGTGCCACACATCCCCTGTAGATAATGCCGCAGTGCCCGCTGTATATAGTGCCACACACCCTCCTTTAGATAATGATGCAGTGCCCTCTTAGATAATGCCACAGTATCCCCTGTAAATAATGCCGCAGTGCCTTCTGTATATAGAGCCACACGCCCCTTTAGATAATGATGTGTCACGTTGGGTACGTGGACCCACTGGACCGTACCGCCTTGATGGTATGGCAGCTGGCTAACAGGACACTGGTCACAGTCTATAGTTCGTATAGTGTACCTGTGGTAGCTCGGACAGTAGCAAGACAGGCTCGGCTGGGACTAGGCAGCAGGTAGGCGTCAGGCATGGTGTAGCAGGACAGGCGTGGTATACAGCACAGCACGACTTCAGCTCAACACGGTACTTGACCAGGATAGCGCGGGATACAGGTTAGAGGTAGCAGGAATGGGAAACACTGGAAACTGGAAAACACTTAGACAGACTAGGGTAACGACAACAAGGCTCAGGCAAGGGAGAATGGGGCTGGGCCCCTCTTATAGTCCAGGGGCTAGTGGGCTAATTTTGACTTCATTTCAGTTGCGCACGCTGGCATTTAAGAGCAGGCACGAGCGTGCGCGCGCACCCTACGGGACCCGACCGGGAGAAGCGAAAGTGAGCGCTGGCGTCTCCTGAGGAGGAGATGGGGACCAGCTGTAATGAATCGAGGTAGGGAGACGGACAGGTGAACCCTAATCTACCCGCAACTCAGTTCCTGCCTACTTGCACGGCCCGTCCTAAGTGACGGCGTACAACTGGGCGACGGTCCCTACGCTCAATAAGTGAAAGACAGACAACACAAGACAAGGGCACACAGAAGCAAAGGGGGAAGTAAGGGCAGTTGCCTACGGAACACCGTGAGCAACAGGCAGTGGTGAACGAGCCGAGTCAAACCAGGAGAGTACGTAGTAACAAAATCAGAGCAGGAGAAGAGTCAATCAAGCCAGGGTCAAAAAGTAACAGCGGTCAATAATGTAAATAGCAGGAATCGCAGAACCAGGAAACAAGACAATCACAGGCAAGGAACAACTGCAAGTGAGGGTATAAATAGACCAAGGGCGGCAGCAGAACCATCAGGCCAGGCTGTGATAGGTTCTCCCTCTCCTCAGCCTGCGAGCCTGAGTGGTAACAGATCGCGTCACTCTAGCAGACCTTGGAGCTGATGAAGGCTGATTAACCCCGACACAGAACCTGTGTCTGGCAAATCCATTACAGTACCCCCCCTTTTATGAGGGGCCACTAGACCCTTCCTAGGTGGGTCTGGCTTGTTGGGGAACCGAAGATGGAACTTCCTGAGCAATATATCGGCGTGAACATCCCGGGCCGGTACCCAAGTCCTCTCCTCAGGCCCGTATCCTCTCCAATGGACCAGGTACTGGAGGGAGCCTTGGACCATCCTGCTGTCCACAATCTTGGCTACCTCGAATTCTACCCCATCAGGAGTGAGAACAGGGACCGGAGGTTTCCTCGATATAGCCAAGGACGGGGAGCAGCTTTTCAAGAGGGAGGCATGGAACACGTTGTGTATCTGAAGAGACGGGGGTAACTCCAGCCGGAAGGAGACAGGGTTGAGGACCTCAATGATTTTGTACGGCCCTATATACCGGGGAGCAAATTTCTTGGACGGAACTTTAAGGCGCATATTTTTAGAAGACAGCCACACCAGATCCCCGACCACAAACAGGGGGTTAGTTGAACGTCTTTTATCTGCCTGAGACTTTTGGATGCTCTGGGACGCCTCAAGTTTCTTCTGAACCTGGGCCCAGACTGTGCACAGTTCCCGATGAACTATATCTACCTCGGGATTGTTGCAACCACCAGGTGAAACGGAGGAGAACCGTGGATTAAACCCAAAATTACAGAAGAAGGGAGAGATCCCCGACGAGTTACTGACCCGGTTATTGAGGGAAAATTCGGCGAGGGAAATGAAGGAGACCCAATCATTTTAACAGTCTGAGATAAAACACCTTAAGTATTGTTCTAGAGACTGATTAGTCCTCTCAGTTTGGCCATTAGTTTCAGGATGGATGGCCGAGGAAAAGGACAGATCAATATCCAGTTTCTTACAGAAAGCCCTCCAAAACAATGAAACAAATTGTACCCCTCTGTCAGAAACAATATTGACCGGAACCCCATGGAGACGCAGGATGTGTTTGACAAACAAGGTAGCTAACGTCTTGGCATTGGGTAGTTTCTTGAGGGGTACAAAGTGGCACATCTTACTGAAGCGGTCTACTACAACCCACACCACCGACTTGCCTTGGGATGGAGGCAGATCGGTGATAAAATCCATGGAGATATGGGTCCAAAGTCTCTGGGGAATGGGCAAAGAACATAGTAAGCCCGCAGGTCGGGACCTGGGAGTCTTGGACCTAGCACAAATTTTACAAGCTGCGACGTAGGCCTTAAAGAGGCTCTGTCACCAGATTTTGCAACCCCTATCTGCTATTGCAGCAGATCGGCGATGCAATGTAGATTACAGTAACGTTTTTATTTTTAAAAAACGAGCATTTTTGGCCAAGTTATGACCATTTTTGTAGTTATGCAAATGAGGCTTGCAAAAGTCCAAGTGGGTGTGTTTAACAGTAAAAGTCCAAGTGGGCGTGTATTATGTGCGTACATCAGGGCGTTTTTACTTCTTTTACTAGCTGGGCGTTCTGAGGAGAAGTATCATCCACTTCTCTTCAGAACGCCCAGCTTCTGCCAGATCACGCTGTGACATCACTCACAGGTCCTGCATCGTGTCAGACGAGCGAGGACACATCGGCACCAGAGGCTTCAGTTGATTCTGCAGCAGCATCGGCGTTAGCAGGTAAGTCGATGTAGCTACTTACCTGCAAACGCTGATGCTGCTGCAGAATCATCTGTAGCCTCTGGTGCCGATGTGTCCTCGCTTGTCTGACACAATGTAGGACCTGTGAGTGACGTCACAGCGTGATCTGGCAGAAGCTGGGCGTTCTGAAGAGAAGTGGATGATACTTCTCCTCAGAACGCCCAGCTAGTAAAAGAAGTAAAAACGCCCCGATGTACGCACATAATACACGCCCACTTGGACTTTTACTGTTAAACACACCCACTTGGACTTTTGCAAGCCTCATTTGCATAACTACAAAAATGGTCATATCTTGGCCAAAAATGCTCGTTTTTTAAAAATAAAAACGTTACTGTAATCTCCATTGCAGCGCCTATCTGCTGCAATAGCAGATAGGGGTTGCAAAATCTGGTGACAGAGCCTCTTTAATGTCTTTAAGCAACCCAGGCCACCAATAGGTTCTAGAAATGAGGTGCTTGGTACCCAAGGCAAAATACAAGCGGGATCCTCCTCAGGAGGAGGGCTGGCCATGAAGCTACGCGACAGAGCATCAGCTTTAATATTTTTTGACCCATCCCTATAGGTAACCACAAAGTTAAATCTCGTAAAAAACAACGCCCATCGAGCTTGTCTCAGGTTTAGCCTCCGGGCAGATTCTAGGAAAACCAGATTCTTGTGATCAGTAAGTACCGTTACCTGGTGCCTAGCCCCTCCAGGAAGTGGCGCCACTCTTCAAATGCCCATTTAATGGCTAAGAGTTCGCGGTTGCCAACGTCATAGTTTCTCTCAGTGGAGGAGAACTTCCTGGAGAAGTAGGCACAGGGACGGAGATGGGTGAGAGACCTAGTACCCTGGGACAAGACAGCACCCACTCCCACCTCGGAGGCGTCAACCTCCACGATGAATGGCTCCATTTGGTTAGGCTGAATCAGCACTGGGGCAGAGACACAGCACCTCTTATGGATCTCAAAAACCTGGACCGCCTCCGGAGGCCAGTGGAGGAGATCAGCACATTTACGAGTGAGGTCCGTAAGAGACTTAGCGATGACCGAGAAATTAGCAATAAATCTCCTGTAATAATTAGCAAACCCCAGGAAACACTGTAAGGCCTTCAGGGAGACAGGGCGGACCCATTCTGCCACAGCCTGAACCTTGGCAGGGTGCATGTGGAATTCGTTAGGAGGGAGGATTTGACCCAAAAATGGCATCTCCTGCACCCCAAAAACACATTTTTCAGTTTTTGCAAAGAGTTTGTTTTTCCAAAGGGCCTGGAGCACCTTCCTGACATGCTCAATGTCGGAGGACCAGTCTTTGGAAAACACAAGTATATCAACAAGGTACACTACAAGAAATACCCCCAGATTGTCTCTTAAAATCTCATTTATGAAATTCTGGAAGACCGTGGGAGCATTACACAACCCAAAGGGCATGACGAGATATTCGAAATTACCTTCGGGTGTATTAAACGCAGTCTTCCACTCATCCCCCTCTCTGATCCGGATAAGGTTATAAGCCCCCCCGAAGATCGAACTTAGAGAACCATTGGGCCCCCTGAACCTGATTGAAGAGATCAGGAATCAAAGAAAGGGGATATTGGTTAATTACAGTGATCTTATTTAAATTTCGGTAATCGATGCACGGCCGAAGACCACCATCCTTCTTCCCCACGAAGAAGAAGCCAGCACCTACCGGAGAAGTACAGGGGCGAATGTAACCCTTGGCCAGGCTTTCCTGGATATAACCTCTCATGGCTTCACGTTTAGGACAAGAGAGATTAAATATCCTACCTTTAGGGAGCTTAGCTCCTGGTACCAAATCGATTGCGCAATCGTACTCTCTATGAGGAGGTAACTCTTTGGAGGCCTTTTTAGAAAAGACATCATCGAAGTCCTGAATTAACTCAGGTAGAGTGTTCACCTCCTCAACGAGAGAAACCAAATTAATAGAAAAACATGACATCATGCATTCATTACCCCATTTAGTGAGATCACCAGTATTCCAGTTAAAAGTGGGATTATGCGTCTGCAACCAAGGAAGGCCTAAAATCAAATCGGACGATAACCCCTGCATCACTAACACAGAATACTGCTCCAAATGAATGGAGACAACAAAGAGTTCAAAAACAGGGGTATGCGGCATAAAATAACCATTAGCAAGCAGAGTGGAGTCTATACCCACTACCGGGACAGGTTTAGGCAAATCAATTAATGGCATAGCTAGAGACATAGCAAATTCCACAGACATAATATTAGCAGCAGACCCTGAATCCACGAAGGCACTGCCGGTGGCAGACCTACCATCAAAAGAGACCTGAAAGGGGAGCAAGATTTTATTAGGGTTCATGTTTACGGGAAATACCTGTGCGCCCAAGCGACCTCCCCGATGGTCACTTAGGCGTGGAAGTCTTTCCGGCTGCTTATACTTGCGCTTGAGAAAGGAGTTCAGTAGATGCTTGTCATCCCCACAGTAGAAGCAGAGACCATTCTTCCTGCGGAAATCTCTACGTTGTTGGGGAGACACGGAGGCCCCGAGCTTCATTTGTTCATCCGAGTTCTCTGTGGAAGAACGAAGCAACGGAACCTTTGGAGCCATCATAGGGGAGCCAGAGGTGAAGGCACCAGAACGTTCAAGTCGTCGTTCCCTGAGACAACGGTCAAGACGTACCGCTAAAGCCATAGCCTGATCTAGAGAGTCTGAAGTGGGATAGCTAACTAACAGGTCTTTCAGGGCGTTCGACAGACCCAATCTAAACTGGCACCTCAAGGCAGGGTCATTCCACCGAGAAGCTACACACCACTTCCTAAAGTCAGAACAGTACTCCTCAACGGGTCTCTTACCCTGACGTAAGGTCACCAGCTGACTCTCGGCAAAGGCAATTTTGTCAGTCTCGTCATAGATGAGCCCGAGAGCTGAAAAAAAAAGGTCAACAGAAGAAAGTTCAGGGGCGTCAGGAGCCAAGGAGAAGGCCCATTCCTGGGGGCCGTCCTGGAGCCGGGACCTAATTATACCCACTCGCTGGCTCTCAGAACCAGAAGAGTGGGGTCTTAATCGGAAATAGAGTCTACAACTGTCCCAAAAAGAGAAAAAAAAGTCTTCCGGTCCCCTGAGAACCGGTCAGGCAACTTGAGGTGGGGTTCAAGAGGTGAGGTGAAAGGTAATACTTGGGTAGCATCACGCTGGTTGAACCTCTGAGCCAGGTCTTGGACCTGTAGGGAGAGACCCTGCATTTGCTGAGCCAGGGCCTCAAGGGGGTCCATAGTAGAGTCAGGGACCAGGGTAAGAAAAGGTATATGAGCCTGTGATTATGTAACGAATCGGGGTAGGGAGACGGACAGGTAAGCCCTAATCTACCCGCAACTCAGTCCCTGCCTACTTGCACGGCCCGTCCTAAGTGACGGCGTACAACTGGGCGACGGTCCCTACGCTCAATAAGTGGAAGACAGACAACAGAAGACAAGGGCACACAGAAGCAAAGGGGGAAGTAGGGGCAGTTGCCCACGGAACACCGTGAGCAACAGGCAGTGGTGAACGAGCCGAGTCAAACCAGGAGAGTACGTAGTAACAATATCAGAGCAGGAGAAGAGTCAGTCAAGCCAGGGTCAAAAAGTAACAGTGGTCAATAATGTAAATAGCAGGAATCGCAGAGCCAGGAAACAAGACAATCACAGGCAAGGAACAACTGCAAGTGAGGGTATAAATAGACCAAGGGCGGGAGCAGAACCGTCAGGCCAGGCTGTGAGGTTCTCCCTCTCCTCAGCCTGCGATGCTAAGTGGTAACAGATCGCGTCACTCTAGCAGACCTTGGAGCTGATGAAGGCTGATTAACCCCGGCCGTCGACACAGAACCTGTGTCTGGCAAATCCATTACACCAGCGCTCACAGTTCCATGGCTGCGGGTGTCAGGAGGTGAGTGAGCCTGACGGCCCGCGGCCATGACCGTATCCCCCCTCTTACGCCCCCTCCTCTTAGGGCCAGAACGAGATGGAAACTTCTGAGGGTAGGGGCATTGAGGTTCTCTTCTGGCTCCCAGAACCTCTCTTCAGAACCAAACCCCCTCCAATCCACCAAATAAAAGGTTCCTCCACCAACTTCCTTGGTGTCCAGGATCTCCTTAACCTCAAAAGTCTCTGATGAACCGCTGGGAGCCACTGCAGGAGTGGAAGTCTTGGAGTAACGGTTCAAGATCACCGGCTTCAGCAGGGAGACATGGAAGGAGTTGGGGATCTTGAGGGTAGGAGGCAGCCGAAACTTGTATGAAACAGGGTTGATTTGTTGCAAAATCACGAAGGGTCCAAGGAACCTGGGAGCAAACTTGTACGATGACACCCTCAGACGGATATTCCTAGAGGACAGCCAGACCTTAGTGCCTGGAAGGAACTGGGGAGGCTCTCGTCTTCTTGTGTCTGCCTTGCTCTTCATGCGGTTGACCGCCAGCAGAATAGAAGATCGAGTCTGCTGCCAGATCTGTGGAAAGTCTCTGAATGCAGAGTCAGCTGCAGGCACCTGGGACGTAGAGGAAACAGGAAGAGGTATTCGAGGGTGTTGGCCACAGACAATGAAGAATGGACTCTTAACGGTGGACTCACTGGTGTTGTTGTTGTAGGAGAACTCAGCCCAAGGAAGCAGCTTCACCCAGTCATTATGCTGCCTGGAGATAAAGTGTCGTAGATATTTCTCTATAATCTGGTTTATTCTCTCGACTTGACCATTGGACTGGGGATGGTAGGCAGAGGAAAAGTCCAACTTCACACCGAGGAGTACGCAGAGGGCTCTCCAGAACTTTGAGGTGTACTGAACCCCCTGATCCGACACAATATGTAGAGGCAAGCCGTGCAGACGGAAGATGTGTTGGATGAAGAGATTGGAGAGTCAGGAAGCAGATGGTAGGCCGGTCAGTGGAACGAAATGAGCCATCTTGGAGAATCGGTCCACCACCACCCAGACCGTACTGCAACCAGCAGAGAGAGGCAGGTCCGTGGCAAAGTCCATAGCAATATGTTGCCAGGTGGCATCAGTCACAGGCAGCGGCTGGAGCAGGCCTGCCGGTTTGGAGTGGGCAACCTTATTTGCTGCGCACACCGTGCAGGAGGAGACAAAGTCTGTGATGTCTTTGGGCAGCGTGGGCCACCAGAACTGACGAGCAATCAGGTCTCGGGTCTTATGGACACCCGCGTGACCTGCCAATTTGGAACCGTGTCCCCAGCGGAGGATTCTTCTTTTGTCAGCCAAACGCACAAAAGTCCTCCCCGGGGGAATGTCTCTAACTTGCAGAGGGTTGACAGGGATGATGCAGGACGGGTTAATGATACTCAATGGAGACTCCATAGTGTCCTCTGTCTCGAATGACCTGGACAAGGCATCGGCCCTTACATTCTTGTCGGCTGGATGGTAGTGGAGCTCAAACTGGAACCGGGCAAAGAACAGTGACCACCTGGCCTGACGAAGATTCAGTCGTTGGGCCGTGTGGAGATAAGTGAGTTTTTTGTGGTCCGTAAATATCAAGATGGGATGAACTGCGCCTTCTAATAGATGTCTCCACTCCTTCAGAGCCAATTTGATGCCCAGTAACTCCCGATCCCCAATCGAGTAGTCCATCATGGGTGTTAAATGCAGTCTTCCATTCGGCACCCAAGCGAATTTGGATGAGGTTGTAAGCCCCACGCAGGTCTAGCTTTTGAAAAAATCTTAGCACCACGTATGCGATCAAACAGTTCAGAGATCAATGGCAACGGATACCTATTTTTTACTGTGATCTGGTTGAGACCCCGGTAGTCAATGCAAGGACGCAGAGAACCATCTTTTTTCTTGACGAAGTAGAACCCGGCTCCTGCCGGAGAGGAAGACTTTCATGTGAAGCCCCTCTCCAAGTTCTCCTTAACATAGGCGGACATGGACAGAGTCTCTGGCAGAGAGAGAGGATATACCCTACCACGGGGAAGCGATGCACCAGGAACTAGGTCAATGGGACAGTCATACGCCCGGTGTGGGGGCAGCGTCTCCGCCTCTTTCTTGCTGAAGTCATCCGAAAATGCAGAATAATGATCGGTCAATCCAGCCAAGGACCGAGGCAGAGGAGTCTGAGCTGAACTAATCTGTACCAGGCAAAGGTTGTGACACTCGGGACCCCACTGGAGAACCTCTCCAGAATTCCAGTTCAGGACTGGAGCATGTAGTCGGAACCAGGGCAGGCCCAGCAGCACAGGATTGACGGTTTTAGCCAGGACAAAGAACGAGAGGAACTCGGAGTGGAGGGCTCCCACTTGGAGCCTCAGCGGTTTGGTCACAGCTATAATTGGGTCTGGCAGCGGTAGTCCATTCACAGACGCAACCATCAACGGCCTCTCCAGAGGGGTAGTGGGCAATTGGAGAAGATCCACCACGTCTCTACGATTGAAATTATCAGCAGATCCAGAGTCCAGATACGCAGAGACCCGATGCGTTTTCTCACCGGACACTATGGTCACGGGAATGGATCATTTAGACGAAAGTCCCTCTTTACCCAAGGTTGTCTCTCCCACCAAACCTAGGCTCTGGGGATTTTGGGGACACAGACGCACAAGATGGCCTCCGAGGCCGCAATATAGACAGAGTCCCGAGGTGCGTCTGTGTTGCGTCTCCTGGGTAGACAGCTTAAACCGGTCCGTCCTCGGAGACTCCTTAGGAGGATCAGCATCAGAGGACAGCAGGGGTTGCTGCAAAGTAGGAACTGGACTAGGGAGTTCCTCCCTCATGACAAGCTTCTTGGAATCGTTCTCGGATCCTTATATCAATCCGGGCGGCCAGAAGGATGAGGTCATCCAGCGTAGACGAAAGATCCCAGGAGGCAAGCTCGTCCTTAATCCTAGGAGACAGTCCCTGCCAGTGTAATGACCGGGGGGTAGGGAAACGGACAAGTGGGCCCTAATCTACCCACCACTCTGTCCCTGCCTACTTGCAACGACCCGCCCTAGGCGACGGGGTACAACTGGGCGGCGGTCCCTGCACTCAGTAAGTGCACGACAAACACAACAAACATACAAGGGAATACAAGCAAGGGAAAGGGGCAGTTGCCCATGGCAACACCGTGAGCAACCAGAGTGGTGAACGAGCCGAGTCAAGCCAGGAGTGTGCGAGGTACCAAACGAAGAGCAGAAGAGTAGTCAGTAAGCCAGGGTCAGTATGGAGCAGGAACAAAATAGAAGGAGCTGTAGCTGGGCCAGGAAACCACACGAAAAAGAGTAACAAGCAAGGAGGAACAGGAAATGCAGGTATAAATAGACAGAGGGCGGGAGCTAGCTGAGTCTGGCCAGGCTGCGATAGGCTCTCCCACTCCTAAGCCTGCCAGCCTGAGTGGTGGAAGCTGGAGTCAATCTCAGGGATGTAGATTCAGGTGCTGACTGATTAATTAAGGGAGTTAACCCCGAAGCTGTGCCTGGCAGATCCTTTACAGTACCCCCCCTTTTATGAGGGGCCACCGGACCCTTTCTAAGTGGACCTGGCTTACTGGGGAAACGCAGGTGGAACCTCCTGACCAATACCCCAGCGTGAACATCCCAGGCGGGTACCCAAGTCCTCTCCTCGGGCCCGTAACCTCTCCAATGGACCAGGTACTGGAGGGAGCCTTGGACCATCTTGCTGTCCACAATCCTGGCCACCTCGAATTCCACCCCCTGAGGGGTGAGGACGGGAACAGGAGGTCTCCTCGAGGGAGCCAAGGACGGGGAGCAGCGTTTAAGGAGGGAGTGAGGATTTGACCCAAAAATGGTATCTCCTGTACCCCAAACACATATTTTTCGGTTTTGGCAAACAGTTTGTTTTCCCGAAGGACCTGGAGCACCTTCCTGACATGCTCAATGTGGGAGGACCAGTCCTTGGAAAACACCAGTATGTCATCAAGGTACACTACAAGAAATATCCCCAGGTAATTTCTCAAAATCTCATTTATGAAATTCTGGAAGACCGCAGGGGCATTACACAACCCAAAGGGCATGACGAGGTATTCGAAATGGCCTTCGGGCGTGTTAAACGCAGTCTTCCACTCATCCCCCTCTTTGATGCGAATAAGGTTATACGCCCCCGTAGATCCAATTTAGAGAACCATTGGGCCCCCTGAACCTGATAAAAGAGATCAGGAATCAAAGGAAGGGGATACTGGTTCCTTACCGTGACCTTATTCAGGCTACGGTAGTCAATGCATGGCCTAAGACCACCATCCTTCTTCCTTACGAAGAAGAAGCCAGCACCTACCGGAGAAGAAGAGGGACGAATGTAACCCTTGGCCAGGGATTCCTGGATATACTCTCTCATGGCTTCACGTTCGGGACAAGAAAGATTAAATATCCTACCCTTAGGAAGCTTAGCTCCAGGTACCAATTCGATAGCGCAATCATATTCTCTATGAGGAGGTAACACTTCGGAGGCCTCCCTAGAGAAAACATCAGCGAAGTCCTGAACAAACTCGGGTAGCGTATTCGCCTCCTCAGGGGGAGAAATAGAATTAACAGAAAAACATGACGTACAACATTCATTACCCCATTTGGTTAGCTCCCCAGTATTCCAGTCAAACGTGGGATTATGCAACTGCAACCATGGAAGGCCTAGAACCAAATCGTACGATAATCCCTGCATCAACAGTACAGAGCATTGCTCCAAATGCATGGAGCCAACAAGGAGTTCAAAAACAGGGGTATGCTGTGTAAAATAACCATTAGCAAGAGGAGTGGAGTCGATACCCACTACCAGGACAAGTTTAGGCAAATCAATCAGAGGCATAGCAAGAGACATAGCAAATTCCACAGACATAATATTAGTAGAGGACCCTGAATCCACGAAGGCACTGCCGGTAGCAGACCTACCACCAAAAGAGACCTGAAAGGGAAGCAAGATCTTAGTACGTTTCCTATTTACTGGAAATACCTGTGCGCCCAAGTGACCTCCCCGATGATCACTTAGGCGCGGAAGTTCTCTGGCTGCATTCTTACGCTTAGGACAGTTGTTCACTTGATGCTTGTCATCCCCACAGTAGAAGCAGAGACCATTCTTCCTGCGGAATTCTCTACGTTGTTGGGGGGACACGGAGGCCCCGAGTTGCATAGGTATCTCTGAGTCTTTCGGGGAGGAACGAAGCAACGGAACTTCGGGAGACATCATGGGGGAGTCGGAGGAGAAAACACATAAACGTTCATGTTGTCGTTCCCTGAGACGTCGGTCAAGTCGTACCGCTAAAGCCATAGCCTGGTCTAGGGAGTCAGAAGAGGGATAGCTAACTAGCAGGTCTTTCAGGGCATTCGACAGACCCAACCTAAACTGGCACCTTAAGGCAGGGTCATTCCACTGAGAAGCTACGCACCACTTCCTAAAGTCAGAGCAATACTCCTCAACCGGTCTCTTACCCTGACGTAAGGTCACCAGCTGACTCTCGGCAAAGGCAGTCCTGTCAGTCTCGTCATAAATAAGTCAGAGAGCAGAAAAGAAACAATCAACGGAGGAAAGTTCAGGGGCGTCAGGAGCCAAGGAGAAGGCCCACTCTTGGGGCCCTTCCTGGAGCCGGGACATAATTATACCCACCCGCTGGCTCTCAGAACCTGAGGAATGAGGCTTTAAACGAAAGTAAAGCCTACAACTCTCCCGAAAGGAGAGAAAAGCCCTCCGGTCCCCTGAGAACCGGTCGGGCAACTTGAGGTGGGGTTCAAGAGGTGCGGTGAGGGGAACTACCAAGGTAGCATCAGGCTGGTTGACCCTCTGAGCCAGGGCCAGGACCTGTAGGGAGAGACCCTGCATTTGCTGAGCCAGGGTCTCACGGGGGTCCATAGTGGTGTCAGGGACCAGGGTAGGCTAGGTATGGGCTTGTTATTATGTAATGACCGGGGGGTAGGGAAACGGACAAGTGGGCCCTAATCTACCCGCCACTCTGTCCCTGCCTACTTGCAACGACCCGCCCTAGGCGACGGGGTACAACTGGGCGGCGGTCCCTGCACTCAGTAAGTGCACGACAAACACGGCAAACATACAAGGGAATACAAGCAAGGGAAAGGGGCAGTTGCCCACGGCAACACCGTGAGCAACCAGAGTGGTGAACGAGCCGAGTCAAGCCAGGAGTGTGCGAGGTACCAAACGAAGAGCAGAAGAGTAGTCAGTAAGCCAGGGTCAGTATGGAGCAGGAACAAAATAGAAGGAGCTGTAGCTGGGCCAGGAAACCACACGAAAAAGAGTAACAAGCAAGGAGGAACAGGAAATGCAGGTATAAATAGACAGAGGGCGGGAGCTAGCTGAGTCTGGCCAGGCTGCGATAGGCTCTCCCACTCCTAAGCCTGCCAGCCTGAGTGGTGGAAGCTGGAGTCAGTCTCAGGGATGTAGATTCAGGTGCTGACTGATTAATTAAGGGAGTTAACCCCGAAGCTGTGCCTGGCAGATCCTTTACAGCCAGAATGTAGCCATCAGGGCCTCATTGTTCCACTATAGTTCTCCCTCCAGGCTGCGGAAGTGGATGGTGTACTCGCCAACGGAGGTGTCTCCCTGGCGTAGGTTCAGCAAGGAGGCGGCTGCAGACGAGACTCGTCCAGGCTCCTCAAACACCATGCAAAATGTCTGTAGGAACCACTGGAAGTCACGGGTCTCTGGTCCTTGTCTCTCCCAGATAGGGTTCGCCCATGCAAAGGACCTACCAGTGAGGAGAGAAATTATGAAAGCGACCCTTGCGCCATCAGACGAAAATGCCCTTGCATACAGGCTAAATTGGATCTGGCACTGATTCAAAAATCCGCGGCAGGTCCTTGCGTCTCCATCATAGTGGTCAGGAATTGGCAAAGAAAATTGGGGATAAACACTGCCAGGGGGTGTAGTCGGAGGATCAGTATTGCTAGGAGGTGTATTAGGAGGATCGGTAGCTTGCACCTCCAGCCAATGTGAAATAATGTTCAAGGTCTGGAGAAGTTGATCCTGTTGAGACCGGAGGTCTAACATATCCGCTCGCATCTCTTGTGACGTCATCATGGTTTTGGATTGACCGATGCTGCTGCAGAATCAACTGTAGCCTCTGGTGCCGATGTGTCCTCGCTCGTCCGACACGATGCAGGACCTGTGAGTGACGTCACAGCGTGATCGCTCGAGAACACGCTGTGTCTGTGCACTGCCAGAAGCTGGGCGTTGTGAAGAGAAGTGGATGATACTTCTCGTCAGAACGCCCAGCTAGTAAAAGAAGTAAAAACGCCTAGATGTAACACACATAATACACGCCCAGTTGTACTTTTACTGTGAACACGCCCAGTTGTACTTTTGCAAGCCTCATTTGCATAAATACAAAAATGGTCATAACTTGGCCAAAAATGCTCGTTTTTTAAAAATAAAAACGTTACTGTAATCTACATTGCAGCGCCTATCTGCTGCAATAGCAGATAGGGCTTGCAAAATCTGGTGACAGAGCCTCTTTAAAGTGGTTTCCCCTATATTACAAGTTAAGTCATATTGCTAGGATATGTCATCACTGTTGATCAGTGGTGATGCGAGTGGTGGGACTCCCACCGATCTTCAGGATGAACGGGGCTACATAGCTAGTTTAGCGCTGCGGCTCCTTCAAAATTTTTCTATGCACATCGGCGCTCCTGAGCACTCACTGTGCATAGACCTGGGACACCTCTCGGCATTCAGAATTATCAGAGTCCTAGAGATCTTAACCCCTATGCTGCGGGTGTCAGCTCCGTATTACAGCTGACAACCGGGACTGACAGTCATGAACAGCTGTTCCTGGCCGTTTAACCCCTTAGAGGCTGCGATCAATCACGATTTCAGGATCTTAGACGTTAAAAAGAGGGGGCGCCACCGTCCGATAATTCATCGGCACCCCCACAACGCGATCGTGGGGTGCCAATGGTTGTCATGGCAGCCCAGGGGCCTAATGAACGCTCCCAGGACTGCTCTTCTTCATCTCCTGTTAAGCCCTGCCTCTGGTCCCGTACCCTTCATCTGTACCGAATGGCATGTCACTCATTCTCTATGGCAGCGCCGGAAATAGCCATATGCTGTACTCGGCTATCTCCGGCGCTTCCATAGAAAATGAATGGAGCGGCAGTGTGCATGAGCGATCTGCTGCTTGGTTCAAACGAGGGGTATGGGACAACCGTTCTCGTAAATTGTGGGGGTCCCAGCTGTTGGACACCCACCGATCAGCAAGTTACCCCTTACCCTATGGATAGGGGGTAACTTGTTGTAACCAGAAAATACCGCTTTAAAAGGAGCCTGTAAAAATGAAAATATACTGCAATACATTAGTATTGCAGTCTATTGTATCACCGCTCTAATGATTGCTGGTTCAAGTCCCCTAGCGGGACTAATAAAATGTGTAAAAAAATTTAAGTTTTTAGTAGTGTAAAGAAAAAAATGAAAAAATTGAAAGTTAAAAAAAACCTTTTCCCAATTTTCCATTTAAAGTAATGTAAAAAATAGAGAAAAATATACAAAATTGGTATCGCTGCATCAGTAAAAGTCCGATCTTTTACAATATACCATGCCAAAAAAAGAAAAATATATAAACCGCGAGAATTGCTGTTTTTTGGTCACTTCACATCCCACAAAAAATGAAATAAAAGGTGATCAAAAAGTCTCATGTAGCCCAAAATTGTAACAATAGAAGGTACAGCTCACCCCGCAAAAATAAACCATCATACCGCTCAATCGACAGAAAAATAAAGAAGTTATGGCTCCCAGAATGTGGCGACAAAACACAAATTTTATTTTTAACAATTAATTTCTTCCTTGTAAAAGTAGTAAAACATAAAAAGAACTATATAAATTTGATATCGCCGTAATCGTATTGACCGGTAGAATAAAGATAACATGCCATTTTTACCATACTGTGAAAGCTGTAAAAATGAAATCCTCAAAAGAGGAATCAGTTTTTTTTCCTATTCATAGTTACATAGTTAGTTAATACACGACAATATCTTGCTGGCCTTTGAAGCAGCTGATTGACATTGCATGCTGTTATTTAGTTTATGATCTACAAGTACACCCAGATCCTTCTCAACAAGTGACTCCCCCGGTATAGCTCCCCCTAGGACATATGATGCATCCAGTTTGTGGGTACCCAGGTGCATAACTTTACATTTATCTACATTAAACTTAATTTGCCAAGTGGACGCCCAAACACTTAGTTTGTTCAAATCAGCTTGCAATTTACGAACATCTTCCTTAGACTGAACTATATTACATAGCTTGGTGTCATCTGCAAAAATAGAAATAGTGCTATTAATCCCATCCTCTATATCATTAATAAATAAGTTGAATAATAGTGGTTACAGCATGGAACCCTGGGGTACACCACTTATTACTGGGGACCATTCAGAGTAGGAATAAGACCACAACCCTCTGGATACGGTCCTTGAGCCAATTATAAAATCCAATTACAAACTATACTTTGTAAACCTATAGTCCTTAATTTACCCATTAGACATCTATGGGGGACAGTGTCAAATGCCTTTGCAAAGTTCAAAAACACTATATCCACATTTGCCCCTCTGTCTAGGCTTCTGCTCACCTCTTCATAAAAAGAAATCAGGTTGGTTTGACAACTTCTGTCCTTAGTAAAACCGTGCTGGTTGTCACTTATAATACTATTTTTTTGTCACATAATCCTGTATATAGTCCCTCAATAGCCCCTCAAACATTTTCCCCACGATGGATGTTAAGCTTACTAGTCTATAATTACCCAGGGAAGACCGAGAGCCCTTTTTGAAAATTGGCACCACATTTGCCCTGCGCCAGTCCCTCGGCACTATACCAGTCACTAGAGAATCTCTAAACATTATGAAGAGGGGGACAGAAATAACTGAACTAAGCTCTTTAAGACCTCTAGGGTGTAACCCATCTGGTCCCTGGGCATTGTGTACATTTATTTTATTAAACTTAGCTTGGACCATATCTACATTCATCCAATTCATTATATCAACTGATGTATTAACAGCACCGGCACCGGCTACATCAGCTGCTCTTTCTTCTGTTGTGTATACAGAGCTAAAGAACCAATTTAGTACCTCTGCCTTCTCTTGATTCCCTGTGACCAACTGCCCATTACCACTATTTAGGGGTCCTACATGTTCAGACCTTGGCTTTTTTGCATTTACGAAACTTGAAGAATTTTTTGGGATTTGTTTTAATATCCTTGGCCACCTGCCTTTCATTTTGTATTTTTGATGATTTTATTACCTTTTTACAGATTTTATTAAGCTCTTTATAATTACCAAAGGCTACAGCTGTACCCTCAGATTTGTATTTTTTTTGTCATATATTGCCATTTTTACAGAAGGTGTAAGCCATGTGGGGTTTAATATTAGTAGTTTATACTTGTTACCTATAGGAATACATTTTGCACTATAATTACCCAAAGTAGATTTTAAAATCTCCCATTTATCATTTGTACCATTATTTGACATTAGTTCTTCCCAGTCTATATCCTAAATTGGCTTTCTTAAAATTAGGTGTTTTTGCCCTCCCAGCCTGTGTTTGTTTTTTTACAATATAGGTAAAATGTAACTATATTGTGATCACTGTTACCAAGGTTTTCACGAACATTGACGTTCCCAACAAGCTCTGCATTATTAGAAATTACCAGATCCAACAGAGCTTCACCTCTAGCCGGGTCTTCCCCAAACTGGCCCATGAAATTTTCCTGCAACAGGTTGAGGAAAATTCTCCCCTTTGTAGTTAAAGCCGAACCATGATACCAATTTATATCCCTGTAATTAAAATCTCCCTTTATTACTACAGTACCCCTTGTGCAGCCTGCTCCATCTGTTTATATAGCTGATCTTCCATCTCCTCAGTTATATTGGGGGGTTTATAGATTACACCAAAAGTAATTTTTTCAGTGTTTACCTCCCTTTCTAATTCCACCCACAAGGTTTCAATCTCCTCACAATCTTCACCCACTAATGTCTCATTCACACTCCCCTTCATATCACTTCTCACATACAGACATACACCACCACCTTCATATCACTTCTCACATACAGACATACACCACCGCCTTTCCTATTTGTCATATCTTTCCGAAACAGTATAAAACCCTGTAGATTTACAACGCAGTCGTGTAAAGAGTCCAGCCATGTTTCAGCAACACCAACTATATATATATATGTTCCTCCATTACCAAGGCCTCCAGCACCCCCATTTTGCTTGCTAGACTTCTGGCATTTGTGAACATACACTTTAACTTGCCTTTCAATTTATCACTTTCAGTATCAAAAATGTGATTATTTGACATTATTTGGGCATTTTTGTTTTCATTGCTGTTTGTAACAAAAGGATCTCCTTATCCTGTTGTCTAGTCCTGTCCCCACAGTCTATTTCTCCCCCCACCAATTTAGTCTGACCCCTCTCTAACCTAACTACCCCTTTATTTTCTACATTGACCTCCCTCCTCTGCCCTAGTTTAAATACTCTGCCACCCCAGCTAGAACTCTCTCCCCCAGCACAGCGGACCCCCTTCCATTTAGGTGCAAATCATGTGCAGAATACAGTTTGTACCCCAATTAAAAGTCAGCCCAGTGCTCTAGGAATGCAAAGCCTTCTCCTCTACACCAAGACTTAAGCCATGCGCATGGCACAGGCAGCATTCCTGAGAATACTACCTTGGAGGTCCTTCCCTTCAACTTGTAGCCTAGTTCTTTAAAATTATTCTGAAGGCTCCTCCACCTACCATTTATTCTGTCGTTGGTTCCCACATGGACCACAACAGCTGAATCACCACCAGCCCCTCCCAGTAATTTATCCACCCGTTCCACCACATGCCGAACCCTGGCACCAGGGAGAAAGCAAACCATTCGGTTGAGGCGGTCTTGGCGACAAATTATTCTATCCGTCTTCCTGATTATAGAATCCCCTACAACTACTAATTGTCTTGCCTTACCTACATTAACATCCCACCGACTACTAGCTGGGCTGTTCTCCCGGATGTTAGGGAGATCAGTATCCACTAGGGCTGCCATTTTGGACACCGATACCCTCGCATCATCACCCAACTTGGCAATTTTGCTTGGAATATCATACCTTCCTTTTCTTGGACCCCTTTCTACTGCCCCTAACTACATTAACACAGCTACTTGCCTGGTCCTGCTGACCCATGTCTTCACCCTCCAGTTCTACCCCACTAACTTATTGCTCAATGAGCAGCATGCTCCACTCAAGATTGTCTATCTTCCTCAGTGTTGCATTCTGCTCCTCCAGATCTCTAATGCGAGCTTCCAGGTGAACAACATGCTCACATTTGCCACAGAGGTATGCCACCCTGGAACTCCGGCTCCAGTCGTGCATACATATGGAAAACTGTGCACTGAAGAAAACCTCCAATCTTGCTGTCCATTATCCCAGTTACAAAAAAACTGTGAACAATTGTTAAAGTATTAAGATAAAGTATTCCACCCCATAAATAATTTTTCCCAGTTTCCCAATACTTTATATGGGACAATAAACGTTGCCGTGAAAAACTATAACTCGTCTTGCAAAAAACAAGCCCTCATATGGCTTTATTGATGGAAAAATAAAAAACGTATTGCTTTTGGAAGGTGGGAAGGAAAAAATGAAAACAAAAATCCTAAAAATGGCTGTGACGGGAAAGGTTTAATATTATGGCATATCCTAGTGATATGCCATATCATTATGTGATGGGAATACTCACATCAGTGAGAGAGGAAGTTTCTCCTGCTTGGTTTTCAATGAAAATGAATATAGCTTGCAGCCTGTGACACAAACTGTATGAAAAGAAAGGTAAGGAATTCTTTAACAAACAAATGTAGTAGGTTTATTCCATACCGCAAGACACTTATCCTGAAGTTTTTTCTTTTGTGAAATTACACTTTAATCAATGCATACCAGGGGTGTAATTATAGAGGGTACAAAGGTGGCAGCCACAGCTGGGCATCTGGTACCTAAAGGGACCCAATGGCCCCCTTACCTCATAGAAGGGCACCAGTACTATAAATAGGATATGATGTTTGGGGTCCCTGGTTGCACATCATATTTAAGCTATGCCTTTGATGCATACACAACACATAACAGCCAGCTGAATTTTTTTTAGACAGCAGCTATCTCCCCAGTCGACTGCGCTATTGATTCCGTCAAAAAAACGGAAACCTGCCGGAACGGTGACAAACGGAAACCATTAGCAATGTTTCCGTCACCATTGATATCAATGGTGATGCAAACGGAAGCTAAGGTTTCCGTTTGACTTTCCATTGCGGGGTTCCACGACGGAAACCTCCGACGGAACACCTTAACGGAAAGCCAACGCTGATGTGAACAGGCCCTTAGCCTGTGTGTGTTCTCGTGGGAGGGAACACAGCGCAAGCCGCCCTGACACTGTCCGTAGCTGATTGGACAGTGCCAGAGCGAAGAGATCACGCCCCCTTGCAATTTAGTTAAAAACGCCCCATTGACAGTTCCAAGGTTTATTTACATATTGGGCGCCAAATATAACGGCACTGATATGTAAATAACGGAGGAGGCTAGGGAAAAAATGTAAAGTGAGACAGTGTTTGCGAAGCCCTGTCTATTACTTGCTGCACTCAGCTGCACATGTATGGGGAGGTGAAAGGTTCTCTTTAAGGGGGTTTTACACTGGGCGATTATCGGGCAGACAAGCGTTCATAGAACGCTCGTTGACGATAATTGCCCTGTGTAAAAAGGGCAGCGATCAGCAGATGAACGAGCATCGATCACCTGCTGGTAGTATCGTTTTAAAAAAGTAAAATATTATAGTTGTTGGCAGCACATCTCACTGTGTAAACAGGAAGACGCGCTGACATAATAATGGATGGGGACAAGCGACCGGAGTAACGACCACTCGTCCCCATCCATAGCTCCGTGTGACAGGAGCAAACCAGCGCCGACCAAGGATGTCTCGTTGATCGGCACTCGCTGCAGCGGCCGAATATCGGCAGGTGTAAAAGGCCCTTTAGGGATCATGCACACGGGCCCGGCGTCTGTAATGCTATAGAGCTCCTTAGCACAGAGATGTATGGAGTCCGATGAAGCATGACTTGATTTTTTTTCTGTCAGAATCATACGCAATGGATGAAATTGAAATCTGTGGTGAAAATCTGCTGGATATTTTTAACACTGAGTGGATGGGGTTTGTTAAGAACCCCATTCACTTACATTGCACTGGACGTTGTTGCAGAATTTTAGAGCGTATTCTGACACAAATATGCGATGTGTGAACCTGGCCTAACAGCTCGATACAATATGGAACAATAATACGGCCATGTAGATGAGCCTTTATTGTACAAGGCTCTGTACATAGGCACATTCGCTAGGATACACTGAAACACCCATAGACTTTAATAGCCAAACATATGCCAAATATGTCCATTTGGCATACTTTCAGCCACTGTACATTTTTCAACAGTATTAAATAGTGTGGTTGACTACGCTTTTTAATACAAGCAGATTGTTTGTTTGTTTTTACAATGGGATTTAAAGGCAGCTGTATGTAACTGTATAGGCATATAGTCCTATGCACCTGGGGACGGTATACAATCACACATGCACACCGCATGTATATGCCCAGATCGTGATATGATTACTAGTTTCATAAAAATCGGCCGATCTACCATATTTCCATTGGATGCAGCTGATCGTACTGGAACAATAAATGTAAAGATAAAAGACGAGCGAGTCGTTTTTCTTGATTCGTCATTTTGCCTGATGTGCAGATATTTTCTTATATTCACCAAAAGCAAAAATCATATCTAACATATCAAATTAATGTGCGAATCAGCAAAATTCGAGCTGGGTTAAAAATTGACTGTCTTTGTTTGGTGTTTTGGAATAAAATAGGGCGTATAATAGTAAATAAACGCTTGTCAGGTTAGTCACAGAACACACAGACCAGCCTACAGGCGCTCTAAAGCTGACGATTCAAAGCCAGTATTCCCTTATCAAAGATGGCGGCACAGGAAGTTACTGCGTAATTACGTCACGTAGCGCCTCGCTTTCCTTCGCTGGAAAGACCTAGCGCTGCGCACACGTGACCGCCTCATCCGGGTCTTCGCGTTCTTTCACACTCGGCCCAACATGGCAGCTTCAGGTGAGTGTGTGAGAGGAATAGAGGGTCGTGCCCGATACTGGGTGTGTAGCTGTCCTTTGGACGTGACATTTTCCGTGCATGTTGTTTAGTCTGCGCCGATACGACCCGTGTCTTTTCCGCCTATCACGGCGTGCTAAAAAGCGTAGTGCGCGGCTCCAGACACGCTGCTGTATAATCCCCGGGATGGCCCAGGCCGCACCCTGTCTGTGTACATGGAACACAGCGGAACCAAGGCGCCCTGGTCAGCACACTTCATTAGTGCGGCTTCCAATGCGAGTACACATGCTGACCTAGCTGCTGACACACAGCTGTTCCGAATGCAGCCCATTACACAACGCCGCTGTGAAGGGGAGCGGGAACCGGCAGATAGTTGGGGTCTTCGGCTGCGTAGCGTCGATTACATATAGTGTAGGACACGTCTACCCCCCATCCCTCAATGGTACGACCTGGCTGGAAGGTATGCGCTGCGTATGGGTACCTATACCAGGGAAGAACCACGTGGCTCTAGGAGGGGTGGGGGGAGGTAATCCTCGCTCATCTTGTTGTGGAGAGCAGGCCGTGGTACATAATGGCGGTAAAGGTCAGTGGCTCTGCGGCCTGTACCCCGCCTCTCGAAGAATCTGGACGTAAGGACGACACGTCAACACAGGCTAGGCCTTTCTTGGAAGAGCGGTGTCGCATGGGAGGCAAACAATATCGTCTTCAACCACTGCCCACAGCATGTCCTGACAACCGCACACCATGGCATTCTGGGGCTTGTAGTTGTACAACACACAAGGTCTTATCTGCTAAGGCATGAGTCTATCGTCTATATTGCTTCTCTGAGTGAAGTGCTAACTGTTCCCTGTTATCAGCCGTTTCAGCCTGGGGAAAGACTGACTAGTGTGCTTCGCTGAGACTACTGACTGAATGCAGCATGATGACCACTGCTTTATCTGACATTACTATGTATCTTAAAAAAACACCTTGTGTGTAGCTATGATATTATACATTTAAATGGAATCTGTCAGCAATTTCGAGACCTCAAAATTGGTGACCGTGCAGTATAGGCGAGGGGGTGGCATTATAACAATACCTGTTGCCCGTCATGCAGACTGCGTGACAGAGAAATCAATGTTTAATTCCCCCCTTGCTGCGATTACAAGTGCCAAGAAGGCGGCCCCTTGATGTGGAAGTGCTCCAGTGTCTCACTGCAAACTGCCAGCCCCGCCCCTCTAAGGGATGGCTCTAGCGGTCTCCAGACTGGGCACTAGAGCCGTCATTAGTGTCCAATGCAACCGTGGCACTGGGAGGGGGGGGGGGGAATTAAACGTTGGTTTCTCTTGCATGCAACTTGCATGACAAACAGGTTTTTTTTGTTTTTTTCTTTTGAAAGCCTGAGCTGTGCTTTCCCTCACCCAAATGCATAAAAAGTGGACAAGGATGTGTTCTATTGCAGCCCTTCTCTTAAAAGAGAGGCCTTCATAACCATTCCCTGACCCTCCAAACCATAGGTCCAGAGGATCAATGATCCCTCCTCGCCGAAGCTTAGGGAGACCCAACAACACTCCGAGGCTTCTACCTGGGCTGCCACCACCGTGTCCGCTTTCGAGCCTGCATCTGGTTGCACCTCCCCTCCGGCTTGCAGGGGAAAAAGGAGCCAGAAGGCCACACATTTTCCCCCTAGACCTTGGAAGGGTCCCAGAGGGGCACCGCATCCAAAAATCCTGTCACAAACACGCAGTGAAAATAACAAAATGAAATAAGTGGATGTGGGCTGTGATACAGCCTGGACATCTGCCAGGTATAAAAAATTCCTCATCTCCCAGCCAGAAGGCCAGGAGAATGAGGCTGGGTTCACACGAGCATGTTACGTCCGTAAAGAACGGAACGTATTTTGGCTGCAAGTCCTGGACCGAACACACTGCAGGGAGCCGGGCTCCTAGCATCATAGTTATGTACGACGCTAGGAGTCCCTGCCTCTCCGTGGAACTACTGTCCCGTACTGAAAACATGATTACAGTATGGGACAGTTGTCCCGCAGCGAGGCAGGGACTCCTAGCGTCGTACATAACTATGATGCTAGGAGCCCGGCTCCCTGCACTGTGTTAGGTCCGGGACTTGCGGCCGAAATACGTTTCGTCCTTTACGGACGTAACATGCTCGTGTGAACCCAGCCTAAAGGTGTGTGTGAAAGAGGAGTGCGTGCAAATGTGCTTTCACTCAGTGGGATCCCACTCCCAGTGAGTTGGGGCACCCCAGGGTCACCAGCCCTGGGGCACATAGCAACTCGGCCTTCCAAACTACCTGACCTCGATCCGGTGGTCGCCTGGTACCTTTAACCAAATGCGTACACTAGAGCGATGACCGTTGTGGTTCCCTGCCCTCCCCTCGGCGTTCTGTCATCCCTCTACGATGGCCATCTTCCACGGGCAGGGATAATTACTAAGCTCAGCTTGAGCAGGTACTACATTTGATCTTGGCCAAAAGGCCTAGAACCATTACACTGCTCTCCCCTATATACGCTGTCAGCAGGTTTGAGGCCTCAACTGCTGACAGATTCCCTTTTTTACCTCATGGGGAATTGCATATACAGCGTTTTCCTAATATTAGCAGAGTTCCTGCTATTATTAGAACGAACATCCTGATAGAACAGGAAAGCCACCGTCAGTAGGGAGGTTAGTTTATAAACACCAGTCTGCTGCTTTGTAACCAGAACACAGACTGCTGTAAACGGCAGCCAGTATTCTGCTGACTCCTTTAGGCACACAGGACATATATGCTGCACTTTTTCTGCACGAAAAATCTGCAGAGGATTACAGCACCATCCAAGTGGATGAGTCTTGAACAAATCCCATCCTCATGCTGCTGAACATTTTCTATACGGCTATCGGAGCATGCTGTGGATTGGGATTTTTAACAAATCTCATCCATATGCTGTGGAAATTGACCTGCAGTGTGGATATTGAAGTCTGCAGCATGTCTAATTTTGTTGCAATGAAATCCTAGTGTCTTGTATTTTACTGCGGATTATCCGCAGATCTGCGGCAAATTATACTAACCTTCCCAATCCCCTGGCAGTACCCACACGATCAGAGCGACTGATATATCCGTCGCTATGCGGGAAATAACAGCTGCTTGCAACGGATATATCGGTCGCTAATGTGTTTGACAGAGGGACGGAGCTCCCTCAGGCACCCCTGCAAAGAAATTGCAGGGCGCTGTCAGGTTTCCATGGCAGTGGGGGGGGGCCTAACAAAGGCCCCCAGGTCTGCCTTCAGCAACTGCCTATTAGGCCTAACAAGCTACTAAGTATACCAAAGCATTATATAAGCGATCAGTAGATCGCATGGTGAAGTCCCCTAGTGGGGCAAAAAAGTTAAACGTTTAAATAAAGCTTCTGGGAAAAAAGACAGTACAGTAAAAATAAAACCACTTTTTTTTCCCCCAAAAAAGTGGTTTTATTTAGTAAGTGTTGAACGAAAAAGTACACATATATGATATTGCTGCAATTGTAACGACTCAAAAAATAAAGCTAACACACTGATTAAACCGCCGGGTGAACGGCGTCCAAAAAAAACAATGGCGAAATTCCTTTTTTCCCTCCCATTCCCACCATAAAAGTTAATCAATAAGTCCCATGTACCCCAAAATACTACCAATAAAAACTACACCTTGTCCCGCAAAAAACGAGCTACATCGACAGAAAAATAAAAAAGTTACAGCTCTTGGAATGCGGCGATGCAAAATCAAGTAATTCTTTTTTATTTATTTTTTTAATGACCGTGCCTGAAAAGGTCTTAATGACCAGCTACGTTTTTCAGTTTTTACTTCTCTGCATTTCAGCAGCCATTATTTTTTATTTTTTTTCATTGACGTGGTCGTATGAGGCCTTAGATTAATTCAGGTTATTACGGTCGTTTAGATAACTAATATGTGTAGGTTTTTTGTTTTTATTTAGTGATGGGGCAATAAAATATATTTTATGCAAAATAATTACTTTTTTTTTAAGAAGCTCTTTCACCTACATAAGGAGATGGACGCTATAATGTAGATGACAGCAGTGCTTTTTATTTAAAAAAAACGACCTATTTTTACCACTTTAAAAGCGATTTTAGATTTATGCTAATGAGTTGCTTAATGCCCAAGTTGGCGTATTTTTACTTTAGACCAAGTGGGCGTTGTACAGAGGAGTGTATGACGCTGACCAATCAGCATCATGCACTCCTCTCCATTCATTTACACAGCGCATAGGGATCCTGCTAGATCCTTATGTGCTGTCTTATACTAACACATTAACAATACTGAAGTGTTTAGACAGTGAATAGACATTCCGTGCACGGGATGTCTATTCACAATCCCTGCACTTCGTTACTCTGTCTGTGGTAGCTACAGCAGAGGAAGCGTGATCTCGTGAGATCTCGCTGTAAATGACAGGTTACAACAAGATCACGCTTCCTCTGCTGTAACTACCATAGAAACAGTAACGAAGTGCAGAGATTATGAATAGACATCCCGTGGAATGTCTAAACACTTCAGTATTGTTACTGTGTTAGTATAAGACGGCACATAAGGATCTAGCAGGATCCCTATGCGCTGAGTAAATGAATGGAGAGGAGTGCATGATGCTGATTGGTCAGCGTCATACACTCCCCTGTACAACGCCCACTTGGTCTAAAGTAAAAATACGCCCACTTTTGCATTTATCAGCGATTTTAGATTTATGCTAATGAGTTGATTAAGTGGTAAAAATAGATAGTTTTTTTTTTAAAATAAAAAGCACTACTGTCATCTACATTATAGCGCCCATCTCCTTATGTAGGAGATAGGACACTTATAATGTGTTGACAGTCTGTTTTTTACATTATTTTTTTTTTATTTTTTTTTAATCCCGTTAATGCTGGGTTCAGGCTGAGTTTTTTGCAGGAGGAAAATCTGCCTGCACACTGATTTCCGCTGCGTTTTTCACCCGCGGGCATAAAACACAGCAAAATACGCTTTCTCTGCGTGGTTTCCGCGTAAGAAAAACTGAACTCCCCCCTAAGGGATAACTTTATTTATTACTTTATTTTTTTTACTTGTAATATATTAGCATACTCCTTCCTGTATGCTAATACTTTATTCTATGTCACTTTGACACAGGCTGCTGTTAGGGCAGCACATAGTGTGCCCGTACAGCAGGCTTACTGAACAGACAGCCCTGGGGTCCTCTGTAGGTTCCCAGGGCTGACTGCAGAGGGATTCCCCGGTGTTTGATCACGTCACCGGGTTTCCGATGACTAGATCAAAGCGGGGGGTACTCTTTGATCTTTTCACGGACCAAGGCAATCAAAGGGTTAAACAACTGGGGTCCGAAACTTTTCCAACCCCAGCTGTATTCAGCAGGCTGCTCTAAGATCAGGAACAGTAAGTTACAGCTCCTGCTTAGAGGATGAGCGCTCATCAGCCTCTACAGTGACGCCAAAAGACTTCGCTGTAGACTAAGGACATGCACTGCCTGCCGTCAAAAGATCGTGGGCGGTCATTAAGGAGTTAAAAACCAAAAAACCTTTGCTAAAACAAAAAAAAATGTTTTGTGTTACCATATTCTTAGCCATAACTTTTTTTTTTTTTCCATCAATTTAGAGGTGATAGGGCTTACATCTTGCGGGGCGAGCTGTAGTTTTCACCGATACTATTTTGGGGTACATGCAACTTTTTGTTCACTTTTAATTCCTTTTTTTTGGAGAGCTAAACAGACCAAGACAGCAATTTGCATGTTTTATAATAATTTTTTTTTTTTTACATCCAACGCGTGGGTTAAATAACGCTATATTGTGATAGTTCGGAATTTCACGGACACGGCGACACCAGTTATGTTAATTTTTTTTAACATTGCTGTAGCGAAAAAAATTGGAAAAGGGGTTTTTTGAACTTTTTGAAATAAAAAGGGGGACTAATAAAAAGAGTAAGTAAAAAACAGTTAAAAAGTTTTCTATAATGTTCCAAAGAAAATAATATATATATATATTTTTTTTTGGGGAACATTATAGAAAACTTTAACTGTTTTTTACTTTTTTTTTTTTTATCCCGCCCGTTGCAGTGAGGTGTCTGCTGTGTAACACAGCCGTCACCCACTGTATATGGAGCGAGCTCAGCCCGTGATCCCACTCCATACTTCCCCTTAACGGCTGCCGCGTACCAGTACGTGACATGTCATTAACCCCTTTAGGACACCGCCTGTTTTGGCCTTGTGGACACAGATGATTTTTTCAAATCTGACGTGTCACTTTATGTGGTAATAACTCGAACGCTTTTACCTATCCAAGCGATTCTGAGATTTTCTCGTGACATATTGTACTTTGTTAGTGAAAAAATTTGGTCAATAAATTCAATATTTATTTGTGAAAAACTTAAAATTTTAGCAAAAATGTGCAAAAATTAATATTTTTCTAAATTTAAATGTTAGCTTGTAAAACAGATAGTAATACCACACAAAATAGTTACTAGTTAACATTTCCTATATGTCTACTTTGTTTGCATCATTTTTTTTCACGTACTTTTATTTTTCTAGGACGTTACAAGTCTTAGAACTTTAGCAGCCATTTCTCATATTTTCAAGAAAATTTCAATAGGCCATTTTTTCAGGGACCAGTTCAGTTCTGAAGTGGCTTTGAGGGTCTTCTATATTAGAAAGTCCCCATAAATCACCCCATTTTGAAAACTGCACCCCTCAAGGTATTCAAAACCACATTCAGAAAGTATTTTAACCCTTTAGACTGTTTCACAGGAATTAAGGCAAAGTAGAGGTGAAATTGACAAATTTCATTTTTTTTGCCGAAATTCATTTGTAATAAAAAAAAAAAAATCTGTAACACAGGTTTTACCAGAGAAACGCAACTCAATATTTATTGGCCAGATTCTGCATATTTTAGAAATATCCAACATGTGGCCCTAGTGTCCTAATGGACTGAAGCATCGGTCTCAGAAGCAAAGGAGCACCTAGTGGATTTTGGGGCCTCCTTTTTTTAGGAATATATTTTAGGCACCATGTCAGGTTTGAGGAGGCCTTGTGGTACCTAAACAGTTGAAACCCCCCAAAAGTGACCCCATTTTGGAAACTACACCCCTCAAGGCATTTTTCTAGGGGTATAGTGAGCATTTTGACCCCACAGTATTTTTGCAGAATTTAGTGGAATTAGTCTGTGAAGATGAAAATCACCTATTTTTCTGTGGAAATATAGAATTTTTTAATTTTTACAAGGATTAACCCCTTAGTGACCAGCCCATTTTAGGCCCTAATGACCAAGCTATTTTATTCGTTTTTCTATAGTCGCATTCAAAGAGCTATAACGTTCTTATTTTTTCGTCTACATAGCTGTATGAGGACTTGTTTTTTGCGGGATTAGTTGTGCTTTTTAATGGCACCATTTTTGGGTACATATAATTTTTATATTAACTTTTATTAACCTTTTTGGGGGGGATTATAAAAAAAACCTGAAATTCCGCCATTGTTCTATGCGTTTTTAAATTGACGCCGTTCACTGTGCGACGTAAATAACATGTTACCTTTAGGCCTCATTCACACGGCAGGGTTTCCCGTCCGGGTGCCGGCCGTTCATAAATCGGCCGGCACCCGGCTGCATTAGGAATGATAGACCCCTAATGGGGCTATTCACACGACCGATTTTTTGACGGCCGGAAAATCCGGCCGTCAAAAAATAGGACATGCTCTATCTTTGCCCGGACACCCGGCCGCCCGGCTCCCATAGAAGTCTATGGGGCCGGGTATTACACGGCCATCACCGGAATGTGTTCCGAGTGATGGCCGGGTTTCCCGGCGCTTGCGCTCTATCTCCTCCTCCTCACAGCGCAGAGTGCATGTGAGGAGGAGGAGTTGATGCCATTCTGACGAATGGCATCGCTGCACACTGTTGCAGGGCCGGGGTGTACAGCAGGTGGAGGGAGCGCTGCGCTGGCTCCCTTCCCCTGCTTGTTAAAAGCACCCTGGCTCGGCGACACCTTCGATGGCGCCGCTAGTAGTAGTAGCAGCAGCTGCTGCGGCTGCTACTACTGTAGCGACGCCACTATAGCAGAGCGGGGAGGTATCTCCCCGCTCTGCTATGTGCTAGCCGCACTTTAGCTCCTTGAAGGAGCGGAATCCCCGTGTTTTCGGGGATTCCGCTCCTGGACAGAGCGCTTGATGTCTCTGTCCATATCTGGGCAGTGACATCAGGGGAAACTCCTGAAGCGGAATCCCCGAACACATGGGGATTCCCCTTCAGGAGCTGCCGCTGATGTCACTGTCCGGATCTGCCCGGCCCGGCACGGATGCATAACTTTATGCAAACCGGCCGGGCAAAATGGCCGATTTTACCGGCCGACACTCTGGCTCGGGAACGACCCGGTCGTGTGAATCCCGCCTTATTCTATGGGTCGGTACGATTACGGCGATACCACATATGTAGAGTTTTTTTTTTATGTTTTACGACTTTTGCACAATAAAAACACTTTTGAACTAAAATTATTTGTTTTTGCATCGTCGCTTTCCAAGAGCCGTAATTTTTTTATTTTTCCATCAATGTAGTGATTTTTTGGGCTTGTTTTCTGCGGGACAAGACGTAGTTTTGAATGGTACTGTTTTGGGGTGCGTGGGACTTATTGATTCATTTTTATTATGACTTTTTTGGGGGGCAATGGAAAAAAATGGCAATTTCGCCATGGTTTTTTGCGTTTTTTTTTTACCGTGTTCACTTTGCGGTTTAAATTACATATTAACTTTATTAATGGAGTCATTACGGTCGCGGCGATACCACATATGTGTACTTTTTTTTTTTTTTACACTTTTACTAAATAAAACCACTTTTTATGGAAAAAAATGGTTTTATTTATTTTTTTACTGTACTTTTTATTAATAATCTTTATTTCACATTAATTACTTATTTTATTAGTCCCACTAGGGGACTTTACTGTGCGATATTCCGATCGCTGCTATAATGCTCTGGTATACTTCGTATACCAGAGCATTATTGCCTGTCAGTGTAAATCTGACAGGCAATCTGTTAGGACGTGCCTCCGGCGCGTCCTAACAGGAATATGTCCAGGGCAGACCTGGGGGCTTTTATCAGGCCCCCGGCTGCCATGACACCCCATCGGAGACCCGCGATTTCATTCGCGGGCCGCCGATGGGTGACAGAGGGAGCGCACTCCCTCTGTAAACAAAGTTAAATGCCGCGGTCGCTATTGACGGCGGCATTTAACGGGTTAAACGGCCGCGATCGAAGTAAACTTCGATCGCGGGCGTTGGAGCAGGAGCTCAGCTGTCATCAGACAGCAGAGCCCCGGCTCCAGCCTGCACGGGGGACCCGTGCAGGACTTAGACTAGGCTGACGTGAAAAGGCGTCAGCCTAGCCTAAAGCCCATTAGTGACCGACGTGAAAAGGCGTATTAGTGGTCACTAAGGGGTTAAAGGAGAAAAAGCACCCCAACATTTGTAAAGCAATTTCTCCCGATTACGGCAATACCCCATATGTGGTCGTAAACTGATGTTTGGACCCACAGCAGGGCTCAGGAGGGAAGGAGCGCCTCTTGGATTTTGGAGTGCAGATTTTGCTGGATTGGTTTTCAGTGCCATGTCGGGTTTGCAACGCCCCGGAGGGACCGAAACAGTGGATACCCCCAAAAGTGACCCTATTTTGGAAACTACACCCCTCAAGGAATTTTTTCTAGGGGTATAGTGAGCATTTTGACCCCACAGGATCTTTTTTAGAGCTAAGGTGACCAAAAAAACAAAGATTTTGGGGCTTTAAATTCTTCTTTTTTTTTTTTTTACAGCTTTCACCGTGCGCAATAAATTAAGTTTTACTTTATTCTGAGGGTTGGTACGATTACGCCGATGCCATATGTGTATAGTTTTTTTTAACGTTTTGCAGCGTTTGCACAATAAAATTACGTTTCTATAAAATTTATTTTCTGAGACACCCTATTCTGAGCCGTAACTTTTAAATTTTTTAGTCAAAAAAGCTCTGGGAGGTCTTGTTTTTTGCGGGACGGGTTGTAGTTTGTATTGGTACTATTTTGGGGTAAATGCGACTTTTTGATCACTTTTTATTCTATATCTTGGGAGGGGTGGTGACCAAAAAAGCGCGCTCTGACATCGTTTTCCGTTTATTTTGTTTGCGGCATTCACCGTGCGGAAAAATTAACATTATAGTTTTGGTCGTTACGAACACGGTGATACCAAATATGTGTACTTTTTTTTTTCCTTTAACGGTTTCATTTTTTCCCTATAATAAATGAGTTGTGTTAGAAAAACAAAAACTTATTTTTACACTTTTATAAAACATTTTTATTAACTTTTTTCACTTTTTACACTTTTTTGACCTGCAGCACTGATCGCTGCTAGAATACACTACACTACCTAGGTAGTGTAATGTATTCCAACTGTCAGTGTGACGTCACAGTCCCTCTGACAGTTAGTCTACGAGGATCAGCAGAGGCTGATCCGAATAGGCTTCCATACATGGCATTCCCTGAGACCGTTGCCTGGCCCCCGGGTGCCATCACAAGCATCAGCAGCCCCCACGATTGCATGGGGGCTGCTGATGTGCTACAAACCCCCTACATGCGGAGATCGCAATCGAGCCCCGCATGTAACGGGTTAATTGCCGAAATCAGCGGGGACAGCTGATCTCCAAGTTCCCGATGCACACCTTGTCGCCGACAGTGTGCATCGGGAACGACACAGTGACTTCCTGTCACTCTGACAGGAAGCCTATCCGGACCAGCCGAAGGTTGGTCCTGATGGGCTTCCGTCCATGGCAGACACGGAAGTCATTGTTTGGCTTCCGTTTGCCATACTATCGGCAAACCCCGCGATTTCGAACCGGGGTCTGCCGATATGTTACGACCGCCAAATTTAAGGGGTTAATTCGCCAAAATCAGCGGCAAAGGACCGCTGGCCGGCAAGAGTGGAGTGTCAGATGTCGGCGATAGTGTGCATCGGGAAAAACTCAGTAACTACGTCCTCGTGCGGGAATTAACGTCTCGCAACGACGTACAGTTACTTCCTCGTGCGGGTAGGGGTTAAGGGGCTAATAAAAGTTAATCAGTATATTATATGCACCCAAAAATGGTGCAATTGAAAAATACAAGTCGTTCCGCAAAAAAACTGTTACAACTCTTAGAATGCAACGGTGAAAAAACAAAAAATAATCCTTGGTCATTAACGTGCAAAATGGCCTAGTCATTAAGGGGTTAAGTCTCCTTTGTGTGCTTGAGCAAAATGTTTGGAGGCCATTGATGTATTAATAGCGTGTGGGTTCGTGGCATCTCACAGGTGACATCTGATTTTGACTCTTAGTGCTGTAAACTTACATATTGAACATTACATTTACTGCATGTTATCACATATTATGTGTAAGGCTGTGTTTACCTCTGGGTTCCGTTCTGCTCCGTCATAGGGCAGAACAACGAGAATACCGGAAGCCCAGGATATGTTGCATGATGGAAACCAAGGGTGCCAGATGGAACCCATTGACTAATGGGTTCTATCGGGTTTCCGTCGTTTTTCCAGACATAGAAGGGCTGTTTTGTCGGACAAAAACAGAATGTGTGAATGGAGCCTCCAACACAGATGTGAACAGGGCCTAAGTGGTGCTGCACTTAAAGTATTTTTTGTTCTTCTGTGGTAGTTATGAAAGTATTAGATCTGTAAGCAACATTGCTATCGTTACATTTATTTGTGACCACATCCATCAAAGCCTGTAGTAGTTACCCATGTCTCTTGTGTATCCTTTTCTTGACTGATAAACTTGAGGATAATATTGATCCTATAAAATTAATGACACGGCAGGGGTCAGTCGGCACTCCAGCTGTTGTAAAGATTCCATCTCCCAGCATGCGCTAACAGCCAAAGGGCATGCCCCCACGTGGCGGATTTCCTCCGCAACTGTCCGCATCAATGCCGCACAGAATCTGCGTTGCAGATTCTGCTGCGGATCTGCCCAAAATGTGCAGTAAATTGATGCGGACTGCGGTAAAAGTGCTTCCCTTCTCCCTATCAGTGCAGGATAGAGAGATGGGACAGCACTTTCCCTAGCGAAAGTAAAAGAATTTCATACTTACCGGCCGCTGTCTTGGTGACGCGTCCCTCTTTCTGCATCCAGCCCGACCTCCCTGGATGACGCGGCAGTCCATGTGACCGCTGCAGCCTGTTATTGGCCTGTGATTGGCTGCAGCCGTCACTTAGACTGAAACGTCATCCTGGGAGGCCGGACTGGAGACAGAAGCAGGGAGTTCTCGGTAAGTATATTGGGATCGGTAGTCACTGTCCAGGGTGCAGAAACAGTTACTGCCGATCGCTTAACTCTTTCAGCACCCTGGACAGTGACTATTTACTGACGTCTCCTAGCAACGCTCCCGTCATTACGGGAGCCCCATTGACTTCCTCAGTCTGGCTGTAGACCTAGAAATACATAGGTCCAGCCAGAATGAAGAAATGTCAAGTTAAAAAAGCAAGACGCATCCGCAGCACACATAACATGTGCATGACAGCTGCGGACTTCATTGCGGAATTTAGAATCTCCATTGAAGTCAATGGAGAAATTCCGCCATGAGTCCGCAACCAGTCCGCCACTGCTCCGCAACAGACAGAGCATGCTGCGGACACCAAATTCCGCTCCGCAGCGGAATTTTACTCAACGTCTAAACGAACACTTCTAAATTAAAGTGGAAGTCAATGGAGAAACGGCTCTGCTGCGGAGTGTTCGCAGCGGAATTCAAGTGAAATTCCGCCACGTGTGAACCCAGCCAAATGCTCTATTATGCTGGCCAAAGGCTGTCGAGGCATGCAGAAAACTAGTTTTAACAGCTAGAGTGCCAACGGTTGCTAACCCACTGTTTTAGTGTATATTCACACGGTGTAGTTTTTTTTTTTTTTATGCATTTGTTTTTTCCTCCCCACCTTCAAAAAGTCACAACTTTTTTTTTTTTTTTTTTTTTTTCGTTTTGTCATGTAAGGGCTTCATTTTTACGGGACAAATTGTACTTTCTGATGGTACTATTTAATATTGTGTGTGATGTACTGGCAAGCTGGAAAAAAATTGGGGTGGAATTGGTAAAAAAACACTTTCTTATAGGTTTCGTTTTTACTGTGTTCACTGTATGGGGAAAATGACACACTTGCCTTTATTCTGCGGGTAATGCGTTCATGGTGATAGCAAATTTATGTTTTTAGTACCTTTAAAGAAGTTTGAAAGAAACAAAAAATGCTTGCATCGCTATATCGTGACCCCGGTAACTTTTTTAATATTTTTTTTTGTGTACAGAGCTGTTTAAGGTGACTTTTTGTACATCGAAAGGTGTAGATTTTATTAATACCGTTTTTGGGAATGTGGCATTTCGATCACTTTTTTTTTTTATGCTTGTTTTGGGGGGTTGAAGTGGCAAATTTTTGGACCCACGGATTTCTAATGTTTGTTTTATTTATTTGTGATGTAAGGAATTTAAAATGATGTTTTTGTTTTTGGTTTTTTTATATATTTTTTTTTTTAAAACGTCTTTTTTTTTTTTTTATTACTATTTTTTAGCACCCCTATGGGGCTTGAACCTGCAATCATTAGATCATTTATGCCATAGACTGCAATATTGCAGCCTATGGCAAAATTAGTGCATTGCTATTGAGACCTGCTGGACTCAATAGCAATCTTCCTAAAGCAGGGCTGGGAGCGTTCACAAGGCTCCTAGCTGCTATACAAATGCACCGGCTCCTGCGATCTCGCCGCACGGGAGCCGGTGACCGGCCCCTGAAGTGAGAGGCAGTAAAAACCCCTCGGATGTTGGTGGTCACATCAGACACAGGCATCTGAGGGGTCAAATGCTTGCAATCAGACATTTTTCTGATCGCAAGCATTGTCGCTGGGTCCCTGCTGTTCAACACAGCAGAGACCTGGTGGCTATGGCGCCCACTCGGCTTCTGAGCGGGCTCCATTTTTAAAAACCCTTTCCCAACGTTAATAGGCATATTAGCGACGGGAATGTGTCATAAGAAAATGACCGCAGGTCAATTTGTCCGATGGATTTTTACGCAGCATGTGGATGGGATTTGTTAAATCTCATCCACTCTGCTGCTACTGTATTCTGCTGCGTTTTGTCCGGCCAGAAAAAAAAACGCTGCAATTCCGCAGGGTGTGGACGAGCCCTTAAAGAGGCTCTGTCACCAGATTTTGCAACCCCTATCTGCTATTGCAGCAGATAGGCGCTGCAATGTAGATTACAGTAACGTTTTTATTTTTAAAAAACGAGCATTTTTGGCCAAGTTAAGACCATTTTTGTAGTTATGCAAATGAGGCTTGCAAAAGTCCAAGTGGGTGTGTTTAAAAGTCCAAGTGGGCGTGTATTATGTGCGTACATCGGGGCGTTTTTAATACTTTTACTAGCTGGGCGCTCTGATGAGAAGTATCATCCACTTCTCTTCAGAACGCCCAGCTTCTGCCTGATCACGCTGTGACGTCACTCACAGGTCCTGCATCGTGTCAGACGAGCGAGGACACATCGGCACCAGAGGCTACAGTTGATTCTGCAGCAGCATCAGCGTTTGCAGGTAAGTAGCTACATCGACTTACCTGCTAACGCCGATGCTGCTGCAGAATCAACTGAAGCCTCTGGTGCCGATGTGGCCGACACGATGCAGGACCTGTGAGTGATGTCACAGATCTGCACTGCCAGAAGCTGGGCGTTCTGAAGAGAAGTGGATGATACTTCTCGTCAGAAAGCCCAGCTAGTAAAAGTAGTAAACACGCCCCGATGTACGCACATAATACACGCCCAGTTGTACTTTTACTTTTCAACACGCCCAGTTGTACTTTTGCAAGCCTCATTTGCATAAATACGAAAATGGTCATAACTTGGCCAAAAATGCTCGTTTTTTTAAAAATAAAAACGTTACTGTAATCTACATTGCAGCGCCTATCTGCTGCAATAGCAGATAGGGGTTGCAAAATCTGGTGACAGAGCCTCTTTAATTCAGGTTTTGGCGGGAAAATCAGCTTGACATCTGACCTGTGACCATAGCGGAACTCTCAGAACTGAAGACTTCTGGAAACCTGGCACAGGGACAGTCGTCTTGTATTTCAGGATTCAGTCCCCTTTCTGACACGAACTTTTTGTAACCCACAAAAGTTGTAATTTTTTTGTACAAATGCAGTAAAGGCCCTATTACGCCAACCGATTTTGGCTGGTGCAGCGAGCGTCGATCAAGGAGACATCGTTGATCGGCGCTCATTTGCTGCTGCCACAAGGAGCTGTGGATGTGGACGAGCGGTCGTTACTCCGGTCACTTATCCCCATATTATTATCATGTAGGCAGCGCGTCTCCCTGTTTACACACTAAGATGTGCTGCCAACAACAATATTTCATTTTTTTAAAACTACGATCAGATGAACGAGCGTTTGCTCGTTCATCTGATGGCCGCTGTCCTGTTTACACAGGGCAATTATCAGCAAACGAGCGTTCTACGAACGGTCGTTTGCCTGATATTGCCCAATGTAAAGCTCCCTTAATGGGGCCGCATGAGGGCGCAACTTTTAACCCGTCATTGTGGCAGGAAAAAGTCAGATAATCTGCTCATTCCCTCTCCGAGCCCCTGATGATCCGGTCTCTCTAGACTGAATTTACACATGTTCTAAGCTGGACGGTTACACACAGGGATATTTTGTTAGGAATACTAAAAATTTGATTCTCGTACCTTCCCCTAGTAATAATAATCATGTTCAGCTGAGCCCAACATTCATGGCCTATAGACCGAGACTGGAATCAATAACTTATGGCCATGTATACTTAAAGGTGTTTGTTGGGATGTACAGATATATTTTAATATGCCTAAGGCTATGTTCACACGGGGTCTTTTGCCGAGTTTTTTGACGCGGAAACCGCGTCGCAAAACTCGGCAGAAACGGCCCGAGAACGCCTCCCATTGATATCAATGGGAAGCGACATGCCCTATCTTCGGGCGCTTCCACCTCCGACCTCCCATTGACTTCAATGGGAGGCAGGAGAAAGCGCGTTCAATGGCCGCGGGCGAAAAACGGCGCGATAATTGCTGTTCACACGGAGTATTTTGGGGGAGGAATATCTGCCTCAAAATTCCGTTTGGAACTTTGAGGCAGATATTCCTCCCCCAAAATACTCCGTGTGAACATAGCCTTAGACTGTGAAAAATAAAATTCATTATGTTTACCTTAATCCCTGGTCCTTCCTAGTTCTCAACTGTAAGTGATGACCACCATACTACGTGATTGCACGTCACAGCAGCGAGCCTCAAACTGCTGCTGTGATCGTGTGACATCACACGGGCGTCACATTTTAAACACTGCTGATAAACGAGAAGGACCAGGCATTGTCAGCACTGATTTACTACTGTAAGTAATTTGCAATTTATTTTCTATTTATGTTGGGCATATTCAAAGTGTATTTATAATCCTGGAAATCCTTTTAATGCATTCTTTAGTTCTGGACTTCATTATCCCTAACTTTTTTTTCTTTAAAATTTATCTTTTGTGTTGCTTGCCTTTCCGTCAATGGGTTGTGCAGCTCGGTGTGGCGAGACACTGCAGCACGCTGGAAGGGACAGTTGCCGAGGCAACCATCCAATGCCTGGCAGATATCGGGCACATGTCCTATAAGAATAGGACGTGTGCATGATGCCTGCCGGGTGTCGGACGGTTGCCTTGGCAACTGTCCTGCCCAGCGTTCTGCAGCGTCTTGCCACACCCGATGTCAGATCGAAAGGAGAAAAATAAGAGGAGGCCATAGCTGAAAAGTTCCACTCGATTGTACATGATTTTGCAGTGAAATGCCTCGGGCATGAAACTACTAAGGCATGGGCAGGGCATTATCTTTTGATTTCAGGACATTGCTGTATGCTGACAGATAAAAGCATTAAGATAAAATATAGCTTAGTAGTCAATACAATGTGGTTTCCACTTCTCAGCATTCTGACTCCATCCTAAACCATGACTATATGTTTCAGATAACTAGGCAAACGCTTGTTCGCCCGACAGCAGTTCCTCCTGACACCCCCCCCCCCAAACACATGCACGCTTGGCCGAGTGTTCATGTGTTTTTAAAAGGGAAAAAGCCGCTGCCAAAGGAGCAAACAAAAGGATCGGCATGCTGAAATCCATCATGCCCATCTGTTGTATGTTGCACACTGCCATACACATTAGATTAGATGGTGGGCTGGTCGCACCAAAATAGTCTGGTTACTGCAGCTCTGCTCCTTCTCACTGGAAAAGGAGCAGAGCTGCAGCACAGCCGCTACAGTGTTAGGAGCCTTCTGCTTCCGGCACCGACCCCAGCATAGCTTCCGGAACAGCTGATTGGTGTGGGGTCAGAGTGTTGGAAACCCCAACTGATCTTATACTGATAACCTATAGGAAACCGTCCCAAAACTTGTCTTGGTAGCTTTCTGAAAGATAAGCTGTGGAAGTGGCGATGTGCTTTTTTTATATAACACACTTCCTTAGGCCTAATGCGCACAGCTCTATGGGACACGGTACCATGCTTCGTTGGGTGCTGTATGAGAAGGATATACCACTCCAGAAACAATGGCTCAGTACATGCAGCATTCAGCAGCCCTACACCGCATTCCAAATTATTATGCAAATGTTGTTTTTCGCTGATTTTCCTAAATAGTCGATGCAAATGACAGTCAGTATAATCTTCAAGCCATCAACCGTTGGAGTATAATGCAAATTTTATTGAACAAATCTAATGATAACAGATTATTTTTTTTTAGAAGTAAAAAAACTCAAAATGCACTGTTTCAAATTATTATGCACAACAGAGATCAAAACATTTTAAAGCTTGTAAAGAGAACTAAAATGGTAATATGTTGAATTTGCAGCATCAGGAGGTCATATTTACAGAAATCAAAAGCTCTTTCAATCAAAAAAAACATAGCAGGCCAAGTTACATGTTAACATAGGACCCCTTCTCTGATATCACCTTCACAATTCTTGCATCCATTGAATTTGTGAGTATTTGGACAGTTTCTGCTTGAATATCTTTGCAGGATGTCAGAATAGCCTCCCAGAGCTTCTGTTTTGATGTGAACTGTCTCCCACCCTCATAGATATTTTGCTTAAGGGTGCTCCAAAGGTTCTCAATAGGGTTGAGGTCAGGGTAACACGGGGGCCACACCATGAGTTTCTCTCCTTTTATGCCCATAGCAGCCAATGACACAGAGGTATTCTTTGCAGTATGAGATGGTGCATTGTCATGCATGAAGATAATTTTGCTACGGAAGGCACGGTTCTTCTTTTTGTACCATGGAAGAAAGTGGTCAGTCATAAACTCTACGTACTTTGCAGAGGTCATTTTCACACCGTCAGGGACCCTAAAGTGGCCTACCAGCTCTCTCCCCATGATTCCAGCCCAAAACATTACTCCGCCACCTCCTTGCTGATGTCGCAGCCTTGTTGGGACATGGTGGCCATTCACCAACCATCCACTACTCCATCCATCTGGACCATCCAGGGTTGCACGGCACTCATCGGTAAACAACACAGTTTGAAAATTAGTCTTCATGTATTTCTGAGCCCACTGCAACCGTTTCTGCTTGTGAGCATTGTTTAGGGATGGCCGAATAATAGCTTTATGCACACCTTGCAAACCTCTAGAGGATCCTACACCTTGAGGTTCGCGGGACTCCAGAGGCACCAGCGGCTTCAAATACCTGTTGGCTGCTTTGCAATGGCATTTTAGCAGCTGCTCTCCTAATCCTATTTGTCTGGCAGAAACCTTCCTCATTATGCCTTTTATCTGAACGAACCCGTCTGTGCTCTGAATCAGCCTCAAATGTTTTCACAGTACGATGATCACACTTAAGTTTTCTTGAAATATCCAATGTTTTCATACCGTGTCCAAGGTATTGCACTATTTCACGCTTTTCGGCAGCAGAGAGATCCTTTTTCTTTCCCATATTGCTTGAAACCTGTGACCTGCTTAATACTGTGGAACGTCCTTCTTTAGCAGTTTTCCTTTGATTGAGCACACCTGGCAAACTAATTATCACAGGTGTCTGAGATTGATTACAATGATCCAAAGAGCCGTAAGACACAATACCATCCATGAGTTTCATTGAAAAACTAATAATTAAATGTTTGACACTTAAATCCAATGTGCATAATAATTTGGAACACGGTGTAAAGAAATGAATGGAGCGGTGGCCGTGCATGCGCTCTACCGCTCCATTTCTTTGGTTCTTCCAGGAATGGCAAAGTAAGCCTGTTCTTGTAATTTGTGGGGGGTCCCAGTGGTTGGACCCCGACCGATCAGATATTTATCACCTATTTCCTAAAAGGCCCTAAAGTGCTTGTTGTAGCACATACATCTATAAAGGTCCTCATACGTTACCCCAGCAGTTCAGTAGAAGGTTCTTCGGGTTCCCATTAATGGGATTTGTAAATACTGATGAGCCACAGTCTCTGCATCCATAGGAAGCAAGATGGCGGCGGTCATGTGATTTACCCACCTTAGTGTCTGCTTGGCTGTCCCCGGGTGCATCCTTTTCTGCGCAGGCACTGAACAAAAACTGTCCAGCTAAAGACGCTGGGACTTCTGCTCTGGAAGGCTAGAGGTCTACTAATGAGCAGCGGGGGTAAAGTATGAGAATCCTTATGTTTGTATGTCCCCTCACAAGCACATTAACCCCTTTAAAGTTCTGCTGGTACATTCCCTTGTCTGAATGAAGACGCTCTGCCAGTTTGGCTTGTGTTGCAGACTTATTAACCCCCCCTGGAGAATCAGTAGATGTGACCATTACAGGCTTCTCAAATGTAGTATGTGGTAATTATGTAATACATTGTTGCGCATAATTTGCTAACCGAGTAAGAGCCTCTGGTACCCCCCCCCCCCCATGACTTCTTTATGCCCCATTTTCCTTGTCTTTGAAACTGAGGGGCACTTTAAATATTTAACCTCAATTATTTACTGCTAAGTCATTGTTCACACTAGGGCTGGGCAATTCTGACCTAAAGCAAAACCACGATTAATTGAACACGTATGTAACTACGATTATTTAGGCCACACACCCTTTTGAATGCCACACCCCCTATTTGCATGCTACGCCATTGAATTAATAATTATACCCTGAGACTGCTGTATACAATATGCCCCCTTAGCTGCCCTCCACACAGTGTATAATGCCCCCCGCCCCATAGCTGCCCTCCACGTGGTTTAAAGCCCCCCCATGGATTCCTCCAATAGTGCCTTATAAAAATAATAATATACATACTCGCCTATACCCGTTCCAACGACAAGTGAAGGAGATCCCTCTGGTCTGTGCAGCTCGGCGCAAACGGGCCCGGTGTCACGACCTTATGGTCCCCTGCTCTACCATTGAATTCAACTGTATCTGCGTCCTGAAGATGCAGATACAGTTTAAACTGGGAGAAAACAATTGAGAATCGTAAGAGGACGTCTATTAATTGTGCTGAATTTCAAATATTTTTTGATTAACTTCTCAGACCTAGTTCACACTACAGTTATAGTTTCCATGCTAAACGGAGCTATGACGGCTGTGACTGTTCCGGATTCCAACAGATCCTGATGAATCCCATCGACTTATAATGGGGTGCCGCTATAAGTTATTCTTGACTTTAAAAAAAATGTGAACTGAGACTTCTTGCACCCTGACTCAAGTCACATGTGTTTGTTTTTTCTCAACTTTGAAGCTTTAACAAAATGACCTCACTTTATTTCTTTTTGAGGTATCTAATGTATGTGAACAAAAATACAAAAGGAAGCCGCAGTACCTAGCCACGATGAGGGTGCATGTCCGTGGACCCCAATTCTGCATTCAATGTCATACGAGAACGGCAGCACTGCAAACGATAATTGTTTGTATTCCTGCCATTCTTGTACAATGTATTATGAACTAGTGCTGCCATTGTATAACATTGTGTATGTGAACCATAACGTATAGATCTCAGCAGATTGTGTTGATGCTTTTTGCTCCTATTTTTAATAATTTTGTATGCAAAATGGTTCTCATGTTTTTCCCAGGTATTAATTATCTCTTCTATATTTCTTCAACCTTACAGCTAAGAAGAAGAACAAGAAGGGGAAGACTTTGACCCTCACTGACTTCTTAGCAGATGATGGGAGCAGTGGTGGTGGTGGTGGTGGTAGTAGTGGTGGTGGTGGTGGTGGAGGAGGAAGTGGTGGTGGAGGAGGTGGCGGCGGCGGTGGTGGTGGTGGCGGCGGCAGCAGCACATATGCACCAAAACCAGTCAGTTGGGCTGATGAAACCGATGATCTTGAAGGAGATGGTAAGTGTTTCTGCATAAAGCAGCAGTTGCTTCTTGTATGAGCAAAGGCTATTGTCCACGCATCTACAATGTAAATACACTTTCTGCTTTAGTGCTGGCAGATGATGGTGCCTGTCAAGGGTGGTATAAATTAGGTGGCAAGTGAACAGTCAGTTCTTGAAGTTGATATATTGGATGCAGGAAAAGTGGGCAAGTGTGAGGATCTGAACGACTTTGACATAGGACAAATTATAATGGCTAGATGACTGGGTCAGAGCATCTTCAAAACAGGTTTTGTGGGGTCTTCCCGGTATACAATGATTAGTACCTACCAAAAGTGGTCCAAGGAAGGGCCAGGATCATTGATGGCTGAAAAACCCCTTAACCCTATGGTGGTTGCCTGAAACGTGTTCACCCTTGATTTCAAATTGAAACAAATTCGACATTTAAAAGATATATGTACACATGCTGCTTCATGTGGTCCCCGATAGGGTAATATTAGTATTGGTGATCTTAAGGTGCAATAATTATGTGTAAAGTTCAGAAAATGTGAAGAGCCTCTAAGGCTAAGTCTGTGTGGGCTGCTTTAAAAGAGCATTTTTATTTTTTTCGTTGTATAATATATTTGGAAATCATTAACAGAAATTTCTTGTGCATTTTTTACGTTATGGAATGGATTTGCACTTCAAGTTGAAATGAAACAAAATAGTGTGTGGTTAGATTTTCTTTTTTTTTTTTAACTGCAAACTGCTAGTATAATTTCTTACTTTTTACATTGTATATGTTTTATGCCCCATTCCCCTTTTAATTTTGGCATAAAATTTCTGTTCAGTCTCAACCACTTGGCATAGCAATGATGATGACATGTACAGAAGCAGTGCAATCGATCGCTCCGTCCTTCCAACGGCCCCTCGAGCTGCCCGTGAACCTGATGTTGACCGAAGCAGACTCCCCAAAAGTCCTCCCTTTACTGCTTTCCTTGGAAACCTTCCCTATGATGTTAGTGAGGAATCCATCCAAAAATTTTTCAGAGGACTTAATGTAAGTGCTTTCTCTTATTAACCTTAATTGTACCTGAAGTGACAAATAGGGTTGTTTGTCAACGGCTAGAGGGGAGTAAATAATCTGTATTCTGCCAAATACAATTGAAAATCTGAGTCTGTTTCCTTGAAATAACGGAACGGCCTTTAGAGGACTTGTCATAGTGACCGACACTTCTACTGTTGGACACTTGCAACAGATACCACTGACAATGGGGTCCGTCCGGTTCCACTGTGGTTTCCGTTGCTTTGACAGGAAATGTAGTGCTTCACGCATTGCGATTCTTCCTGCAACATTTGCCGGGGAAGCCAATGGAAAATTTGATGACAGTGGTTACACAGCCCTACTAGATGCTCTAAAGTTTAAACTAAGGTGCCGTTGATGTGGCCAGGTAGTGTCTTATGGCCATGAAGGAGGCAATACTTTCTTCTGGTGCCCGCACCTATACTTAGAGCAGGGGTCACCGCACCCTTGTTGCCCCTTGTGAGGCGTCAGCTTGATTAGACAGGGACTAGTGGAGGGGGGCAGCGCTTGGCCAGGGTTAAAGATTTTAGGGGAAGATCTGCAACAAGTTTACAGTACCATGCTAGTGAATGGGGTTTTACATGTAGCAGGTTTGAGGGCATGCTGCTTCATGATGCCAGTTATGTTGCGAGCGTCACCCTTTGCAGTGCAATGGGTCAAATCCGTGGCGAAAAATAATTTGCAGTGTCTGAACGTAACGTTATCCTCTTTTTACAACACATTTATGCGCTTTATTTGGAAGACATGTTGGGCTAGTGAGAAATAAGTATCCAAACAAGTCCTTTGGCATTTGTTTACTTTTCAATTCCGTCAAGCGGTATTGAGCAGGCAGTCAACCATGGGACGTGGTTTTACAATGAAAGCCTATGGCAGGAATGAAACTTTCAATGTTTTTTTTGCATGCATTTAGTCTCTGTTCACATCTCATTATTTCTGTTTTCCGCAAACGCCATATAAAGCTCCATACCCTTAGGTGAGAATATATATATATATATATATATATTTATTTTTTTATCTACCTCAACTTTATGCCCTAAATGTGGTATGAATTGAGCCTTCTATCATATATAACAAGTGGGATTTGTTTTTTTTACAAATTTTGTTTGTGTCCCAGGGGCCATCCATCCTCCCCCCTTCCTCCTGTGGTGGGAATGGGACAAGTGGCAGGATTTGGGCTGTTTTATCTATGATTGAGAATCGGCCTGCTGCAAAGAGCTTTTAGGCTACATGCACACGTTGCGTATGTTGCTGCAGGAAATTCGTAGGTTAAAACCGCACCTAAAAAAAACCTGCGTTTTTCGTCTCCTTTTCATGCTGCGGGTTCGGAGCTAGGCAGATACAGTTCGCAAGTGGAAACGCAAGATAATTTGACATGCTGCCGATTTTAATATGCACCGCAGGTCCATTTCAGTCCCTAAAATACTTCAGCATGTACATGAGATTGCCTGGAATCTCCTTGACCATTCTGGTACAATATGACGCTGCGGATTTCCCACACGCAAATCCGCACTGCAAAACCACACGTAATACCAATCGTGTGCATTGACCCTTAAGTTTTCAATAGAGCGTAAGATTTCTCTCAACTAAATCTGCTTCCATAGCCAATCCCCAGCAACAGATGCAAGTCGCTGTTTCCTTTGATCGATTTAGTGAAGCTTGTGCCTGGAGTTGAAATGTGTATACCCCCCCCCCCAAACTCATTTCCAGGTTTAGTGTCTCACTGCACAGGACCTTACAGCTTTGCCTACAGTTTGTTGTACTTTTTGTATGACTAAAAGCAATAATCTGATACGTCTTTCATTTTAGATAACAGCGCTGCTTAAAGTTTTTTAACCCATGTCTTGTTTATTTGGTACTTGAGTGGCTTGTCAATATTCTTGTTCCTCACTTGCAGATTAGTGCTGTCCGTCTACCCCGGGAGCCAAGCAATCCAGAAAGATTAAAAGGTTTTGGCTACGCAGAATTTGATGACCTGGATTCACTTCTACAGGCCTTGAGTCTTAATGAAGAAGTAAGTTCTGAAGCAATGTACCTTACTAAATTCTCTAACCTTCCACTGTAAAATAAAAAGGTATCGATCTGAATCTCCTACAATCTGTGCTCTAAATAAAGTTGCATCAGAGTCTGAACAATTTTGTAGAAGCCACGTCTTTTTAGCATGTTACAGGTCTACTTTATAGAAGCTCTAGCTTAAAAGAGGTTTTCCCATCTTGTGCAATTATGCCATAGCCACAGGATATGCCCTAAATGTCCGGTAGATGCGGGTCCTACCACTGGAACTTATCTCTAGAATGGGGCCCCCTAAACCCCGTTCTGCCTTTCTCGCCTCCCGGCCTCTTCCTGATTAGGTGGCCAGGAGTTACGGAAACAGCTGAGCTACACTGTTTCTGTAACTCCCATTCACTTCTATGGGAGTTATGGAAACAGCATTGCTCAGTTAGTTCAGCTGTTTCCGTAACTCCCGACCACCTTATCAGGAGGTGGCCGGGAAGCAGCTGGAGCTGAACATAGTAAAACGTTGTGGAATCTGCATATATTGGACATTTATGGCCTATACTGTGGATATGCCATAAGTCTCAAAGATGGGAAAACCCCTTTAACTATTTTTAGCACAGCAGCTCCCTTCTGTTAACTTACTCATGGCCTTCACTGAACTCTCCCAAGTATCTTTCAATCATTTTTGGCAGAGATCTTCTTTAAAAAAAACAATCAGGGGACTTGTTGGTGATTGTAAATCTTTAAAGTGCTTTCTAAAGATAGAACTGCTGAGTGGAGCGTATTATTCCATGTGTTTGTGTTTTTCTTTTGTGTCTGCATGTAGAGGGGTAATGCTGACTGGAAGGTGCACGTGAAAGCATGTGCTGACTTGTTTCATGCACAACACTGCTCTTGTGAATTCAGACTTCAGTTTGTGAAATGCCCAGCTGTTTAAAGCTACTGTCCTGTAAAATCTGGACTCCCCTCTTTGGCAGCATTAGAAAGTCACTTGCATGGGTTGTACAATTGGAAGTTTTATATACATAGTGAGATTGGGGCTCACAAGCTGAGATCTAAATGTTGAATATTTTAGTTTTTGGGTGCATATATTAATAAAACTAAACGTCAGCACGCACTCTTACAGCATCTGAGGAAGCGTAAAGTGCAAAAGATGCACCTTTGTCTAATGGTTGGGGAATGCGACCATCGTTTTCTTCAGTGTCCTATCAGGGTTTTTTCTGTTTTGCCGATAGCCGGCTGAATCATCCAAATGTACGGGGCCATGCACACCTGTTTTTTTGTTTTTTTTTGCAGATCCTAACGTCCGTTCCGCAAATTATAGAACGGGCCCTGTTCTTGTCTGTATTTGCTGTCCCTCTCACCCATTCTAGTATAATGGTCCACAAACGGACCACACGGAAGCCACTAGAATTCGTGTTTTGCGGTCCGCAAAATGGAAACGGTCGTGTACCTCTGTCTTACTGAAAGGTGTTTATTGGGACCCTTACCCTTTGCTCCAGGGCACGGTTATGCCAAAACAGGATAGACCATTCTACCAAACTGCACATTACACTGGAACAAAGTGGCTAAGCACATTATTCCCTCTCCACCAATATTTACAGCTGACTTTATGCATTTAAATCTAGATTTGTCTTTAAGATTTCC